>NW_026138061.1:5272500-10272500 GCF_025592945.1 Manacus candei
CTACTCGGTGTTTAGCAGATACAGCTTCTGGGGCTCTGAGGGAGGAGGTATAACAACTCTCACATTACCAGCAGTGCAGGAGAAAATGACCAAGCATGTAAATGTAAGGTTGCAAGGATGACCTTGCGCCTTCCAAATAGCAATATCATGACTAAATTCCACAGCACGCACACACACAGCCTTTGGCTCCATAGACATAATATCATTCTCTGTGTGTTTGGGAGGGAGAATAACAAGGGAAGCTGAGAAGAACATGAGCTGAAGGCAGAGATCCCTTCTGGTTAAATATCAGAGTGCTAACAACATAGTAGCTGTAGGTATTAGCGCTTTGTCTGTGGGGGCTGGCAAGTGTACCTAACCTTATCATCACATATGCAGACAGAACTTGATGTTCTGAAGCACACAATAGTCTCAACTCTAATGTGTATATTTTTTTTATCGTCCATTAAAAAAAATAAAAAATAAAAAATAAAATAAAAAAAAATGTACAGTCCTTAGTAAGGAGCAGAGCTAAATGAGCCCAAAGTACATATCCTTATTTTTTATCTCTGTTCTCACCAAAAGAGAGATGCATCTCTTATTGCCCTTTCCCATGACACTAACAGGAGGGTACATCTACACTAGAACTAGACTGGAGCTCTACTGGTACAGGAGGGTTATACTAGATCCTTCGGACACTACGGTTTGGATCTGCAGATAAGTCCTAAGACTGGGTGTAAATAATGTTCTTATCTTCTAAGAAATACCTCTGGCATCTCTGATTAGGTGATAAGTAGAAAGAAGAGAGACATTCTTAACTGCTGATCAAGAGGGAGGAGAGTGATTAGCATCCTCTGGGGAACACCTTGTTGATGATGGCTGCTTTGCATTGTTGAGGCTGTAAGAAGCACCTAAATTCCTCCTCCACAAAGCTCTCAGCTGCTGATGAAGTCAGTTCTACATTAATCCCTCAGCACACTCCTCATCAGGCCCATTTCTGATCAAAGCTTTTCTTGCCACTGCAGTCATAATTGCAATCCTCTGCAACGCTCCCATTTTAGAAAGGGACAGTCTGAATGTCAATAGGAGGAAGGACTGGACTTGGGCAACACCAAGAACCTTCTGAAGTAAGAAAATAAAACGAAACTAACCTGCAGAGGAACCAATCAGTAGCAAGGCTGAATCAATTCGTAGGAGTTTCACACTAGGGGTTGTGAATACAATCCCTGGTAGCTGGGTTTGATACGCTGGATCTCAGCAGTTCCTTGGATTTGCTCATCAGTGCACAGTGCACAGACATTTTTGGAGATTTAGCCCAGTTTCTGCCATGCACAAAATTAAGGCAAGCAGAAACAGGCCCAGTGAAACAGTATTCCTCCTACAAGGTCAAAGCCTGGACTAATGCACAAGTGTCCTGCAGCTTAGACATAATCTTGAGGAATGGATCAATGCAGATGTGTGGGTACAACCCACTGCACTGATTTGCATTGGCGAACACCAACAGGCTTTCTCTATCCTCACCTCCCTCAGCACTGGAAATCAATGGCACTCCTGGCTCTGCATCCACACTGGGATCCTGTATGACAGCCTGGCTCTGCAACCAGGCACAGTGTGGTTAATCTGCAATGCTGCAATACATCCTGACATCTTCTTGCTGAGGCCTCCTCAGCCTGGGCAACAAAACACAGATATAAGCACATGCGCATTTGGGGTCCTTCTGTGCTTTAAACATCTCAGAGAAGAGCTGTGATAGGTGATCCCTCCACCCTGCATGCTTGCTCTCCTGGCAAAGGTGGGCCCCAGTGCTGTGTGAGTCCGTGTGCGCAATACGAAAAAAAGTGCCAATTAGATTAGAAATACACCTATACCTAACAACAACCTACACTTGGATAGTGTAGGAAGAAAATTGAACCTCGCACTTTCAGTTACAGCCCACCTCATTAATTGGGCAATATTGTTGCATAGCAGTGATGTCCTTTCTCCCCTCTTTTTATGCTTTTTATCTCCCCATATTATTGCTCACATGAAACATCGATTTTCAAGCATGATGTTTCCCTTCCTAATAAAATGCAGCAGGAGGTTCCACAGGTTAATTATAAATTGATTTTAAAAGCATTTACCAAAAAGTTATTTAAATCCATTTCCCTTAATTTCATTTGATGAAGCATATGTCTTGCAGTGCAAAGGGGAGATGCGGCTTTATTGCCACTATCTGCCAGATGAACATGTTCATCATCAACAGTGCAGGGAGTGATAAGTCGCTTATCTGATACAGAGAGACAAAACACTCCCTCTTTCTTATCAACAAATTGAGTTATCAGCCAAGTGAAGTAGTTTTTCGGTAGCCTTTCTGACTGCATTTTGCTTTTAAATCCATAGTGGCAGCAAATGTTCATGGATGCATTTGCCTCTGTTATGCTCTTGCCTCTCTTATGCTCGTTTCAAAATGTAGCAGCAGCAGCCACAGATAAGAAAGTTTCATCTCCCCAAGACGTCTAGTCTGAGTGCTGTTAAACAGTTCTGAATTTACTCTGATTGATGGAAAAATGAACTAAACTACACCGAAAGTAACCAAAATGGTGCTAAAACAGTCATAAAAAGCTCAGAGGAACACAGAGCTTTAACATTGCACAACCAAAGCCTGCTGACATGACCATCACTGATGGCTTAACCCACATTTCCCAGTGCTGTCCCTTACACCTGGGTGCCTGACCTGAGACAACTGGGACCCAGAAACCTGGGAAAGCACAAGCTTTGATCTAGCCAAGGTAACACTTTTGCTGCACCTGGCTACATACGCCCAAATTGATTCAGAATTAAGTGCACAGCATAATAAAGCTAGAGAGAAGTTAGAGTTATCAGCCACATAACTTTATTAGAAGACTGCAGATGAACTCACAGAAGGGTTTTTAGGTGTGAAGAGTTAGAAACCATCTGATGCCCTTTTTAGGACCCAGTTTGATGGTGTGTTCCCTGCTGGTGTGCTCTGTGCACTGAGCGGCTACTCTGAAGGGCTTTGCACAGAGTGCTACTCGTGAGAAAGGTGTCTCAGCACCACATTGACTTGAGCAGAGTTCTCAGTGCTGGAGTCAGTATCATTTTGGTTGAGTATGGATGGAAAATTAAGTTCACTGGGATAGCACTGAAAAGGATTTGCCCTTGACTACAGAGGTCAAGTGTGCTCATTCACCAATATCATTTTTAAATATGATTGTTCTCTTCCATAAACCAGCCCCAAGAAAACATGAGTTGATAACAGAAACTCATGGAGGACAGACACCTAGAGTCAGGAATATTTATTGTAAATACCTTCAAGCTCCTGGCTACAGGCTCATCTTCCTCTCTCACATAAGGACATAAACAGGACCTCCAAGATCAATATAAGGGTGGGTGACAAGAAAATCATTTCCCCTGCTGAGCAAGACAAGCAAAACCTGAGAGTGCATCTGAGCTTGCTCAACATGGAAACAGAAAAGGGAGCTCAGATGATTTTCACTAGAAGCTTCAACCAGAGCTGCGGCCTTTGCATTGGTTCAGATGAGTAGATAGCATACACCTTTCCACCTACACAAAAAATCAGATACAACCACCAAAGAGCTGCAACAAGACCAGCAATACCTCCAATTTGCAGTGTTTTCCAAAGCCCACACATTCTCCAGTGTTTTCCAAAGCTAATTTTTCAGACATTCTCCCTCTACAGGGCTATTTACTTTCCCAGAATGTGTTCCTGCGGCTGAACCTGTTAATTTGATAGCACTCAGATACCTCATCTCTAAAGCAACCAGCTGAATGATTCCTGGAAGGATCTTATACTCTCTCCTGTTTGCAGATGGGACAGAATTGTTGGATATTAATTCTTAAAGAGACAAGAGATAGCTATAAGAATGGCCCAGCTGACAATAGTTTCAATAGTTTCCAACATTGCTCTAAGCCGACACATTCCTTCCTCCAGATAATATCTGATGCACTCAGATGTTTCTGAAGCTGTGCCTCCACAGGATGTGTGGTAGGAACGACAGCAAGGTCTGTGCTCCTCTGTTTTCGTACCAAACCTGCAAGGAAGTTGCTACAGGAGGGGTTGTTTATTTTTATTGAGCATTAGAAAGAAACTTGCAGGATAACTTCCAATCCCTCCCTCCTCTCCAGCTCTGATGTTGCAGATTCCCTTGGTGTTGCATTGAGTGGAGGGGAACTCCCTCTGCCCTTGCAGGTGCAAGATGGAGGTGGCTTCACATGCATAGGTAGGCAGAAAGACTTACTCCTGCTGCCTCACACCTTATATAAACAGCACGGGTTTAGGAAAGGCAGGTCCTGTCTGACCAACCTGATCTCCTTTTATGATCAGGTGACACGCCTGGTGGATGAGGGGAAGGCTGTGGATGTGTCTACCTGGACTTCAGCAAGGCCTTTGACACTATCTCCCACAGCATTCTCCTGAAAAAGCTGCAGCCCATGGCTTGGACAGGGGCACCCTGTGCTGGGTTAAGAACTGGCTGGAGGGTGGGCCCAGAGAGTGGTGGTGAATGGAGCTGCAACCAGTTGGTGGTCGGTCACTGGTGGTGTCCCCTAGGGATCAGTGTTGGGCCCAGTCCTTTTTAATATCTTTATTGATGATTTAGATGAGGGGATTGAGTCCATCATCAGCAAATTTGCAGATGACACTAAGCTGGGGGGGAGTGTCGATCAGCTGGAAGGCAGGAGGGCTCTGCAGAGGGACCTGGATAGGTTGGAGAGTTGGGCTGATTCCAACGGGATGAGGTTCAACAAGGCCAAGTGCCAGGTCCTGCACTTTGGCCACAACAACCCCCTGCAGCGCTACAGGCTGGGGACAGAGTGGCTGGAGAGCAGCCAGGCAGAAAGGGACCTGGGAGTTTGGATTGACAGGAAGCTGAACAGGAGCCAGCAGTGTGCTCAGGTGGCCAAGAAGGCCAATGGCATCCTGGCCTGGATCAGGAACAGTGTGGCCAACAGGTCCAAGGAAGTGATTCTTCCCCTGTACTCAGCACTGGTGAGGCCACCCCTGGAGTACTGTGTCCAGTTCTGGGCCCCTCAGTTCAGGAAGGATATTGAGGTGCTGGAGCAGGTCCAGAGGAGGGCAACTAGGCTGGTGAAGGGACTCAAGCACAAGTCCTATGAGGAGCAGCTGAGGGAGCTGGGGCTGTTCAGCCTGGAGAAGAGGAGGCTCAGGGGAGACCTCGTCACTCTCTACAACTCCCTGAAAGGAGGTTGTAGCCAGGTGGGGGTTGGTCTCTTCTCCCAGGCAGCTATCAGCAAGACAAGAGGGTATGGTCTCAAGTTGTGCCAGGGGAGGTTTAGGTTAGATATTAGAAAGAATTTCTTTACAGAGAGGGTGGTCAGACATTGGAATGGGCTGCCCAGGAAAGTAGTGGATTCTCCATCCCTGGAGATTTTTAAAAAGAGACTGGATGTGGCACTTAGTGCCATGGTCTAGTAACTGCAGCGGTAGTGGATCAAGGGTTGGACTTGATGATCTCGGAGGTCCCTTCCAACCCAGCTGATTCTATGATTCTATGATTCTATATTGAGTCCTGTGCAAGGGAGCATCACTCAGAAACTCTTGCCTGACAACACTGAAGGGACACGCAATGAGAGAGGCTCTGATCCCATTACTGCTTTAAAGACCAAGGCTTGACAATATTGGTACCTAAAAGGATCATTAAGTAGTTGCAAATGACCTTAATACTTTAGAGAGGACTTAATCAAGCAGAGATGGGATGTCTTGATAATCTTTTAAGTGCAGCATACAATTCAGAGAATGCAGAGTATGACTGGCCTTTGGGGCTGGTTGTTCTGAAATGACTTCTCTTTTTCTTTTTGAAGAGAAATTTAAATTACCCAGGCTTTCAAAAATAACTGTTTATCTTTCACAAGGGCCTTGAAGATCTTCTC
Organism: Manacus candei; assembly: GCF_025592945.1. Classification (NCBI taxonomy): domain Eukaryota; kingdom Metazoa; phylum Chordata; class Aves; order Passeriformes; family Pipridae; genus Manacus; species Manacus candei. The sequence continues at coordinate 5,278,390 of NW_026138061.1, forward strand.
ATTCATAACATATTTAAATTAGGATTAATTTGCCCTTAATCCACAGCTAGACTAAACTCTCTTCTACCAAGGAATACCAAAACTACTTGTGTTAGCTAGGTCCCTTCCAGTTATCCATGTCAAAAGGTGTTAATTTGTGTAGGAAGGGTTAATACAAACTCTACTTGTGTTTTGGCCTTGCTTCAGTGGGACTTAGATTAGTTTACAGGTAGTGTGTTTAAGCAGCAAAAATAGCTAGCAAAAAAAAAATCACTGGTTTGAGTTTTTAAGTTAGTTGTATACACAGCTGAATAGTTTTATTTTATATAGTTAAGAATAAACTAAACAAGGTCTGCCCTGTTTGAAAACAAACTAAAATTTAATACCAAAGGAACTGGAATGGTTTGAAAAAATTGCAAAATCTTACTCTCTGTAAACAAAATTAAATTAACAGCTGTAGTAATTTTACCCTGAAGCAATAAAGGTAAAGGCTGCGCACTATGAAAAGACCAAAGCAGGTGTAAAGGATTTTATTCTCTGTATTCAAAAATGGTAGTTACATTGCTGTCTTTCAATCTGATGTCTTCTTCAATTTCATGATCCTAGAGAACAGGAAAAGCGGGACAAATATATACCAACACGTGTCTAATGCCAGATCACCTTTAAAAATTGCTAATGGTTATGTTTCACTGAAGATTTGCTTTCACATGCAGTTGGATTAAAAAAATCAACACCTGAAATATTTGGTTTTAACAAATAATAAAAAAGTCCTATTTCATATGCACTGTCAGACTGAAAAATTAACATGTAAAATGTTTGGTTTTATAAATGAAAGAATGAAAGAAAAGTCCTAACTCTGGGTTCAGGGAAGCATCATTTTGAATCTTCTGTGTTTTGCTCAAGCCAAAGGATCAGTTCAGGCTCTCTCCTGATCCTCTTGATGACAAAACTTACTTTTATGGAGTTTCCATGGGTTTCTGTGAGGGATGTGGTACTCACTGCAGTTCTGGGGAGAGTAATTTAACATACCATAACAGCCTTCTCCCCATTCAGTTTTCATCTAATTCCTTCTGTGTGTTTCCCTTTTCCTGTTGGGAATAAATGGCCTGAGTTTTTCCATAGTGAGGACCACAGGCTGGCATGGTGCAGAGGAAGAAGCTGCTATGTTTGCTGCACACACTCTTGGGCACATAGCTGAGAGGATGAGGGAGAGTCAAATAAATAAATTACACCAGATGCCACTTTCAGTGACCCCATGACATCACTGCCTGAAGATGGACATCCACAAGGCAAGGATGAAAACAGCCTTGGCTTCTAACAGCAGACAAGACTTTAGTATTTGATATGTGCTACCCCTCGTTTAAAATTAGTACATTTTAGTTTAGTTTAGTTTGTCTATTCCTATTTTGTAATACTGCTGTCATTCTCTCACTCATACTTACTGATAACACATCATCTATAAAACCTGCTGATTTCTTCTGCACGTTTTATGAGCATTCTAAAGACTATGGCTGGGGCTGCCATACCGAGCTAGCTGAATGGAAACTGTGGTGGTGCTGGGTCCTCTCCATCTTCGACAAGAGGTGTATTTCAGACTCTGTTTTTCACCATGGTAAACAGACAAGGACAGTGGCCCTCTCAGACGTCTGCATTTCTCTTCTGTGCTGGGGAAGTCCACTGAGAAGGTACTTGTTAGCACAGTAGATGAGTCTTTCTGAGACTGGAAGAGGGGGGTAGCAAGATGTTATTAATTTAGTCAGTGCTGTGCAGCTTGCAGAAACACTGTCAGTCTCTGCCTACACATATCTCACCTCCTATTGTTAAAGAAATTACAGCTGCTGAAAGAGATGAAAAAGTAACACATTTCTTTTCTGGCTTTTATAGTAATAAGGTAAATCTGATTCTTCTTGGCTCTGCTTTTTGGACTGGTGCCTTTGGGGTAGCAGTGGAGACATAATTCACAGGTGCTATCAGCTATGCAAAGGTGCCCTAACCTATTTTCATGGCTCTGACTGCACTGACCACATTTGTTTGGGTATATCACTCATTCAAGTAGTTAGGACTGTCTGGGACTAATTAATATCTAGTTAGTGCTTTCCCGTTTCTTACTGGTGGAAGGCCAGGAACCTGCAAAGCCACAGAGAGGTCAAGTGAAAGTTTCAGCAGAAATTTCTGAAGACAGCTATGAGTTCACAGAATCACAGAATGGTTTGGGTTGGAAGAGACCCTAAAGGTCACATATTTCCAATCCTCCTCCTATGGGTAGGGACACTTTCCACTGGACCAGGTTGCTCAAAACCCCATCTAACCTGGCCTTGAACACTTGAAGGGATGAGGGAGCTACAACTTCTCTGGGCACCTGTTCACCACTTTCAGAGTGAAGAATTTCTTCCTGGTCTCTAATCTAAACCTACTCTCACTTTAAAGCCATTTCCCCTCATCTTACCATTACATGACCTTGTTAAAAGTTCCTCACTTGCTTTCTTGTAGGCCCCTGTTAGGTACTGGAAGGTGCTCTAAGATCTCCCCATAGTCTTCCTTTCTCCAGGCTGTCTCAGCCTTTCCTCATAGGAGAGGTTCTCCAGCCCTCTGATTATCTGTGTGGCCTCCTCTGGACTCACTCCAGCAGGTCCATGTCCTCCTTATGTTGGGAGCCCCAGAGCTGGATGTAGTATAGAGTTCATGGTGACCCCACATCTATAAGACAGCTTATTGTCATCTGAAAAAGAAATTGCAGATGTTTCCTGAAAACAAAACATGCAGTAGGTGGCACAGGCACACAGCGCATTATGATATGTCTCAGGGGTTTCCAGACAGAGAGGTGTGAGAGCTTTTCCCGCCATCATCACTTCTCTCTCAGGTTTTACTTTCGTTTCTGCTTCTCATGGGTTCCCACTCTGCCATCACACGTAAATTCCACCCAGGCTCTCAGCTCAGTCCCCTCCCATTTCCTATTGATCACTAAACCCCTTCATGTCAAAACAATCACGTTGACTCTGTTGTTTCCTTAATGTTATACTTCTGCATTTATTCTTTCTGTGTAACAGCTATTTTGTCAAAATGACCTTTTTACTGCAGATTGATACTTTCTAATTTCACACCTTGTCTCACTTCTTTTTCAGCTGGGGTTGAACATAAGAAATCAGAGCAAAATGTCTTTCTTCATCTACACTGAAACTGCCACGTAAGAGCCACACTGGTGCACCTCAGAGTTGGCTCCTCAACAAAAAGCAAACTCACAGTCTGCATGAGGCCTGAAGAAATCCTGTAGAATATTTTAAAGACTGTTTCCTCTGAAGGCTGTATTGTTTCAATAGCACATTTCTCCCAATCTTCCTTTTCTGTTTTTCCATTCATGTGAACAGAGGGTATTTAAAGAGTCCATCTGCTAGTGTTACTTATTCTTCACTTTCAGTCATAACCTTCTGCGATATTACAGTTAATCACTCTGCCTATGATTATATTGCAATCATGATTTTCAAGCCTACCTCTACTGGAGTAATTTCAAAATATTTCTACTACTACCAGCTCCAGCTGAACTTCAACAGCTTTTACAATTTTGTGGATATTTATTGTGTATCTGGCAATTCTGATGCTGTTCTTAAATAGCCAAAAGTACCCATATCGCGTTTTACACTAGTTATAACTAGATTAATTTGGATCTTGCACCTCTCTGGCTGAGTTCAAGCCTGCCTTTAGTCATGTTATTTCCATTTACAGCAGTAAGGTTTGCTACAGACAGAGGGGGATATTATTTAAAAATAGCATGATGTATTTTAAGCGATTTCTGAACAAGGGTAAATCCCATTCTGAAAATGTCAGTAGGTAAAGCATCTACACCTCTGGTCCTACCTATTCAGCAGGTGAAGCATCTATGCCATGGCTCTTGGTTGTTTTATCATGCCGTCTGCATAAAACTGTCCCTCCTTTATCAACGGGACACCGTACAGAAGATGGCCCGAGTTTTCTCGTGTCCCTCTGCTCCATGCAGATACTTTTGGGACGTTTGCAGATACTCCACAAAACGCTGCTCTGCAAATAGCCTGGGGGGGGGGGGGAAATGAAGGTGGGGGGGAAAAAGGAAAGGGGTATTTTTTTCTTGAGGGGTGGGGAGAGGGGCGTGCTGTAGCCCAGGGTGCGTGGGTTTGGGGGTCGCGGTGTCCGCAGGTGTCCGCGGCGGGAGCCGCGGCCGGGAGGGGGCGCGATGTCCCCGCGGTAGCGGCTCCGCGGCCGTGGGAACCCGGGGCCGCCCCCAGCGCCAGCGGGGGAGGAACGGGGGGTCCTCCCGCCTCGAGGGGCGGCCCTGCTCTCCCCACCCCACCCCTCCCCCGCAGGGCTTGTGCTCGCGGGTGCTGAGCAAAAACCGGGAGAGGGGAATAAGTATACATATAGGCATAGAACATCCCAGCGGGGTGCCCGCGGTGGGGACGGGACAGCTGCCCGGAAGCATTTTGGGGGGGGGCACACCAGGGTGTCCCCCACCATCTCCATCGAGTGCAGAGGCCAGCGCAGGATGCGCGGGGCGTAGCTCGCCGGAGGCTGGCGGCTGCCCCGGGGGGCGGGGGGGAACCGTAGGCGCGGAAGATGCGGGAGAGGGTCCGCCCGAGAGAGTCGCCGGCAGCTAAAGCCTCGTCGGGGCCGGGGTTCCAGCGGGACCCCCCGCGATGGGGAGTAGGAAAGGAGGGGGCGTCCCGTCGGGCCTTGGCAGCCACCGAAGCCCTCGGGGATGGCCGAGAGGAGGGGAGGTCACCCCGGGGCGGGGGAGGTAGTCAGAGCGGGGGCGGCACAAGCCGGGGCGGGGGCACACGCGGGGACCGCCAAAGGGAGAGTGGCTGCAAGGTGACCCCCGTGGGGCTCTGCCTCCGCCCTCTCCCGGTTTAATCCTCTGCAGACGCCGGCAGAGGCGGGATAATCAAGCGGCGACCGGGGCGGGGGGTGCCCGGGCTACATACACTCCTTTGTGCTGGGAGCCCGCGCCTCCCCCGCCGCCCCTCGGCCACCACTGTGCGCTGCGGGACCAGCTCGCCCAGAGGCGCTGGAGCCTCGCCGAGGGGGGCGAGGGGCTGGTGAAGCCCCTTCCCCCTCCGCCGCCAGCGGGGGACACCGCGCTCTCCCTTGCCCGGAACGCCTGCGGGAGGAGGAGAGCGGCGAGGATCTGCCTTTAATCCCTGCTAGTAATTTTTTTTTTTTTTACTATGTTTACTTCCGACATCTCCGTGCGCAGCTCGTAGTAAAAGGAAAAAAAAATAGTAAAATAAATAAAAAAGAGGGCCGTGCAGCGCGACATCGCAGCTCCCTCCCTCTTTCCCGCCCGCCCGGCAGAGGCGGGGGGTAAGAGCGGGGCCGCAGATCTCTCCGCAGCCCCGGGAGCGGAGCCGGGGGAGCGCGGCCGCCCCCTCCCAGCGCGCCCTCCCGCGGCGGGAGCGCGGAGCGCGCGCGGCGGCGCGGCCGGGGGCGGGCGGGCGGGCGGGAGCGCGCGGCGGGAGCGCGCGGGCCCCCGGTGCTGCCCCCGCCCCGCGGCCGCTCCCGCCCGCCCCTCGCCGGCGCTTTAAAGGAGGAAAAGCAACTAAACTTCTATTGTACCGGCCAGCGCGCCGCGCCGCCCCGGACCAGCGACCGACCGCGCCGGGAGGCGGCTGCTCCGCCGCTCCGTGGGGTTTATCGAGCCGTGGTGGGAGGAAGAGACCGACATTCTCCCGGCGTTTTGTCTTTTTTTTTTATTATTATTATTTTTTAATCCGTCCTTTCCGGCGGTTCTTTTTGCGTATTTTCTCTCGTTGTTCCCGCACCGCCAGCAATAATCGCCTCACTACGTCTCGCAGCTGGCGCGTTGGAGAAGCCGGTGAGTTGCGGGGTTCTGCGCTTCCCATCACTCGATTCCCGCGGTTGTGGCATTTGGACTGACACGGGCTGGTGACACCCGGGCTGCTGGAGGGGCTGCGCTCCGCGGACCTGGATATCGACGGTCCCTCCCGACGGACGCTCTCCTCTGCTGGGCTCCGGCGTTCCCATCCTTTTTCTTGCGCTCGGATTTTAATTTAATTTTTGAGGGGGAGGGGGGAGAAGCATTTTCTTCTCGCGTATGCGCGGGCAGGTTCTGGTTATTGCATATATTGCTTATATGCATATATATATGCGTATATATATGTACGTATGACAAGATTTGGTAAAGTTTGCCAAGGTCGCTGCCTGTCCCCGCGCAGTGCCAGCACGCCCAGGTGGGTGGCTGAGGAGCAGCCCGGCTCCCGGCTGGAAGCTGCCGGGCTCTCGGCGCCCCTTCCCGCCGGCTCCCGGGACGTGGGATAGGGATGGCGCTGCAGTCCCGGGAGGGAAGGACCTCCGTGCTGGGCGGCCGTGCCCCCTGTGAGCGCGGCGGCGGTGGGGAGCCGAGCTGAGCCCAGTCGAGCCGGGCGGCCGGGCTGCGGAAGCTCCTGCAGGGGAGCGGGGAGGGTGGTCCGGGAGCCGGCAGCCGACCCCTCGGTATGTCAGGTCGCGCCGCCCGGTTATTCCGCCGCACTTGGAATGGGGTGAAGGGGGGTCCTTTCTTTTTTTTTTTTTTTCCCTTTCTTATTTTAATAATTAATTTTTTTTAATTACTAAACGCGACTGCGCGCTTCCCTGCTGGCACGGCGTGGGGAGCCGAGAGGGAGCGCTGCGCGCCGGGGGGCTGGTGGCCCCGCCGAAGCTGGGGGAAACCGACCCCCGCGGCGGAGCACGGCTCACCCGGGCGCCCCCCTCTCCCCCTCCCTCCCGCAGGCACCAGCCGCCGCGATGCCGCTCAACGCCGGCTTCTCCAGCAAGAACTACGACTACGATTACGACTCGGTGCAGCCCTACTTCTACTTCGAGGAGGAGGAGGAGAACTTCTACCTGGCGGCGCAGCAGCGGGGCAGCGAGCTGCAGCCCCCCGCCCCGTCGGAGGACATCTGGAAGAAGTTTGAGCTGCTGCCCACGCCGCCCCTCTCCCCCAGCCGCCGCTCCAGCCTGGCCGCCGCCTCCTGCTTCCCCTCCACCGCCGACCAGCTGGAGATCGTGACCGAGCTCCTCGGGGGGGACATGGTCAACCAGAGCTTCATCTGCGATCCGGACGACGAGACCGTCAAGTCCATCATTATCCAGGACTGCATGTGGAGCGGCTTCTCCGCCGCCGCCAAGCTGGAGAAGGTGGTCTCAGAGAAGCTGGCGTCCTACCAGGCTGCCCGGAGGGAAGGGGGCCCCGCCGCCCGCCCCGGCCCACCGCCCTCCACGCCGCCGGCACCGCCACCGGGCCTGGCCGCGTCCCCCACCGCCTCCGCCAGCCTCTACCTGCACGACCTGGGCGCTGCCGCCGCCGACTGCATCGACCCCTCGGTGGTCTTTCCTTACCCGCTGAGCGAGCGGGCCCCGCGGGCCGCACCGCCCGGCGCCAGCCCCGCGTCCCTGCTGGGCGACGACACGCCGCCCACGACCAGCAGCGACTCGGGTGAGTGGGACCCACGCGTGCCCCGAGAGGGTGTGGGAAACCCGCGCGGCGCCAAAAGGGCTCCCGGCGGGGCAGCTGGAAGTCAGAACCCCCCCCCTCGCCTCCCTCATCACCCCCTTCTGCCCCCCTTTCCCGCGTGGGATTTTTCTTAAATGCCACGTTAGCGAGGAATGGAGAGACTCCCAGCCAGTTTATTTCCTGGAAAAACAGCCCAGTTTTCCCTCCGGGAGGGAGGAGAGAAAAGGGAGGGGGGGGAAATAGAAAAGGAGGTGCAGGAGGGATAAACTTTCATAACGGGGTCCCGATAAGGCTGACTCCCAGTACCACCCGTGGGCCGGGAAGGAGTTAACTCCCGCCCGAGAGCCTCGGGGGGAATGTGCAGTCGGGGAGGTGCTAGTGAAAGTGACTGCAGGGGAGTGAATGGGGCTGGGAAAGTTTTAGAAATGCTTCCTTAGGTATGTGACAGCGGGTTCCGCTCCCTCGTAAATCTGGTTTGGAAGTGAGTTTCTACCCAAAGAGCTACAGCCTTCCCTTTTTTCATTTTTTTCCTTTTTTTTTTTTAACCTTTTTTCGATTTTCCACAAATTAACAGATCAGATCAAGAGAGATTCAGAAAATGTCTCTGAATACACATGTGTGTTAAGTAAGCTTTCTTTTGAGGCGTGGCCAAAGCCTTCTAAATCCATAATTAAGGGCAGCTTGAGTCTTGGAGCTTTATTGCGCTGTACTGCTGACAACCGAGGTTAAACTTTCCTACTATCTTTCATGCACTCCTCGGGATTACGCAAGATCTCTACAATTTTTGAAATCAGGGAGCCAGGGTTTGGACCGAAGTCAGTGTGTCGTATTGCACTTGAAGTATTGCTTCCTTAAAGGAAAGGCTCTTGGGGAAAGCAATGTCCAGCATTGTCACATAGGTTTAAGAAGAGTTTGTCATTGGGTTGCTCACTGTGCAGTTCAGAGTAACCTTCCCTTATGCGTAAAGCAGCCTTGAGAGTCTCTTCATACAGCTTATGAATTTATTTTAATTTTTTTTCTGGCAGAAGAAGAACAAGAGGAAGATGAGGAAATTGATGTTGTTACATTAGCTGAAGCAAATGAATCTGAATCAAGCACAGAGTCCAGCACAGAGACGTCAGAAGAGCACAGTAAGCTCCACCACAGCCCACTAGTTCTCAAACGGTGTCATGTCAACATCCATCAGCACAATTATGCCGCTCCTCCCTCCACCAAGATTGAATACCCAGCTGCAAAAAGGCTAAGGTTGGACAGTGGCAGAGTTCTCAAACAGATCAGCAACAACCGAAAATGCTCGAGTCCGCGCACGTCAGATTCAGAAGAGAACGACAAGAGGCGAACACACAACGTCTTGGAGCGCCAGAGGAGAAATGAGCTGAAGCTGAGTTTCTTTGCCTTGCGTGACCAGATACCTGAGGTGGCCAATAACGAGAAGGCACCCAAGGTTGTCATCCTGAAAAAAGCAACAGAGTACGTTCTTTCCATCCAGTCAGATGAACACAGACTGATCGCAGAGAAAGAGCAGTTGAGGCGGAGGAGAGAACAGTTGAAACACAAACTCGAGCAGCTAAGGAACTCTTGTGCATAGAAACTCTTGGGCATCGCTTAGAATAACCCAAACTGGACTGAAACTATGATAAAATATTACTGTTTCTAATATCACTCATGAACTACACAGTCCATTGAGTATGGAACTATTGCAACTGCATGCTGTGCGATTTAACTTGAGACTACACAACCTTGGCTGACTCTCCCAAGGGTTTGGCCAGAACCTCAAAACTGCCTCATAATTGATACTTTGGACATAAGGGATGATGGGACATTCTTCATGCTTGGGGATGAACTCTTCAACTTTTTTTCTTTTAAAATTTTGTATTTAAGGCATTTTTTCATATGAGAATCCAAAACAAAAAAGTTGTCCCCAGTTTGCTGTATATATTTACACATCATATTGCCATGTAAATACCTTTAATAAAGCCTTTATAGAAAAATGTGCAACATTAATACGCAACAGTTGTGGCAACTGGATTTATACTTGTCTTGAACTTCTGTGCCATAACATTTCACAATTTTGTTTTTTATTTAAATACATTTTTTCTTTTAAAAATGATTTTTATTTTGTTTTTAGATAAATAAATATTTGCCCAAAATATAATTAGCTAAATCCTGTGTAAAGACTTCACTTTGTCTCTCACTGTTGTCATTAGATCTCTATTCCCATGACATTCCTTTTTCTGTCATCATGGAAGTGACCTGCCAAGAGTCAAAGGGGAGTTAGATGAGGGGGAATTTTGCAGCTTAGTAGGGAATTGTTTCTTCCTTCCCTTTGCGTCTCTTAACTCAAGTAGATAAAATTGTTGATCTAATGTGCCTTGTTGGTTCAACTAGTGTTGCCCCTACATCCTTCATGAAAGTGGTGGTAGCAATGTATGTCTTGGCCATGGTCATCTGCCTGCTGAAAGTAAAGTTGGAGTGGTGTATTTTCTCACTGGTCACCCCAGCTGTATAGGCTCTGCATTCCTTCCACATACGTATAATTACATTTTCAGGGCATGACCTTCATTCTGCACTAGAGATCCAGCCACGTACTTTGAGGGCTGCTTTGTAGTAGGCTCACCTTAATTGCTTCCTGTTTGATTTTAACAAAAGTTAAAGGGGATAAGAAAATAAACTGAGATGGTGAGTGTTGAAGTGGTTAAAACAACAGAGCGGTTTCCCTTTTTAAGTGCTGAAATCAGCAGAGCCAATCTTCCTGGTCAAACACCTTAACACTTTATTAATGTGAATAGTTACTTGGGATTTCAAGGGATACAAAGTTCAAGGACACACAAAAGGGAGCAAAGAAAAAGGAGAACTATTTCTCACTTGGAGGATATGCTCAGATAGATTCCTAACATTTGCCAGACATATTAAATAATATTTACATTCAGGACTTGTCTCATGATCAGCTTTGGATGGACCATAAAGTACTTGCTTGACACAGCTCCTAAGATTAGATTTGATCTTTTTCTCCCCTTTTCACCCACTTAGCTCCACTTCGGTCATGACTTCAACAACAAATCAATGAGCCCTTTGATGTGGAGGATGAATGTGCTTTTCAAAAAGTTGAACCTTGCACTTTTTCGATTTTCATAATTCCTGTTAAATACATATTTGTTTGGCTTCTACACGTTGGAGGAACAGTGCTGCCAGATAACACCAGTGCCAGCAACCAAACTGGGACTGAGGGTTCAGGTTTTCGGTTGCTTTTGAGTTTGGAGTGGGAGGAAGAATGATTGGGTGTGGGTGTATATGGGATGGGGGAGGTTAGCATTTTATGGACAGAGTAGATGCCAAAGGTCTCTGCTCTGCAAAGCCTAGGGTAACTTTCCCAACAGTCTTGCCAACATGGGAGTTGGAAGAGAAGGTCTAAATCTAAATCCCATTTGATGAAGTGCATTAGGTGTTGGGCTGAAGATTTCTTGGGGAAAAAACATCATTCTGTTAGAAAAATGGGACAAAGCAAGGCTTTTTTCTTAATTTTTTTCTGCATCATCCCCTTGTATCTGAGTTTATAGAAGAGGTCTGCAGTTGCTTCTTCCAGCATGCAATTCAGATATTCACTTATGAGGAAAAAGAGTGATGTGAAATGAAACTTTTAATTGTATCTGAACTGTACATCAGGACATTTTCCAGCTCTGAATAACATAAAAGTTCTACTTTTTATTAGATAGGATATCTTAATTTAAAAAGATATGAATTTCATTTGCCTTTTGTCCTGCACCCTGTTTTAGATATTGCTTTAGAACAGAAGCAAGCTGTTGTTCAAGAATTTATAAATTCATCCCCGTCCTCCAAAACAAACTGGGAGGTGTAGATCCATCCAGAAAAACTGAAAAATATCTGTCCCAGTTTCATGTGTTAGCAAAACCCCATCATCTCTTCCCGTTAAATCAGGTTAGACCTCAATGATTAATAAACCTCTTCTTACTTGCCAGCTTCTTAAATTGTTTGGAGAATAGTTTTGAGTTTTTTCTTCTATGTGCAGAAGGTCCTCAGTCTTTTGATGAATAGGATACTTGTAGTCTTTTAGTTGAGCATCAGTTCCTCTTGCCACTTTCCTGCTGGAAAACATCAAATCATGAACATGATCCCAAATTGCCACTTTAAAAAAGTATGATTTTGTGGGATGACACTTCATATTTATAACATTCCTTACTTCACTGAAGGATTGCAAATTATCTAAATAGTGTAATAAAAAAGAAATACATTTAAAACAGCCTGTGGGTACAGGGGTAAGAAACCTCTTCTGGTCATTAAAGTGCTGCTAGAATAAAGAGGAATGTGGCTTCCACTTTCTGACTCAGCACTAGAGGTTAGGACATTCAGAAGACATCCCACAGGAGTTTCCAGGCTGGACTCAGTTAGTAATGCATTGTATGTGGATAGGAAAGTGTTGGGTTTTGCTGCTGTTTTGAAGCAATAGAGGAGATAAGCTTATAAAAGAAGCCTCTGAGCCTTGAAGTGAAATGTTGTAAGTATTTACAGTGCTTGCCAAACAGCTGTACCAAAGTTCTGCTTGAAATACAAGAAGCATTTTTAACTTCATCTCTCTGCTCCTTTACTTTCACAGGACACTTCAAGCTACTTCTCTTCCAGAGGAACTTAAGGCAAAAATGTGGCATCAAAGGAAACCAAAACCAAACCATCATGGTGAAAATAAAATTTCCTTTAGCATATACCCTCACTGATCTAATTTAACAATACTGTCTTTTTGCGTTCCAGCTTAATTTTTTTTTCTTGTGTCTAAATTCTATCTTTCCAGCCAATTATAATCTGAACAGTTTCAACGCATCAATACAGAATATTGGGCAAGAATTGGGAGGCATAAAGAACTTAATTCTGCTTAATTCAGCTCCCACTGGAGTCTGTAGAAATTCCATGTTTCATCCAGGGAAACAGATTTGTGCCAGTGGAGGATACTCTTGAAAATTTTATCACTACCTATAAAGAAATCACTTTACTTGTCCCTACCATAAGCACTCTCACTCTTGTAGCACTTTGCAACCATTGCAGGCAGTTGAGAGATTAAAAGCATTTCATCAGAGTTGTATGAAAAGGAGAATTTCAGGTAAATGGAATAGAATTACTATAAACTGGAAATAAGCCAGGCCACTGCAGTTAAAATCTGAATTTATTCAAAACAGAAGGTGGAGGTGGTTGTTTCATCTACAGAGATGAACCATCTTCTACTATGCTGGATTTTTTTTTTAACTGAGTTTTTTTTAATTGATCTGTGTTAGAATCATCTGCCAAGAAATTATCAGAAAAATAAAACTGAATGATAGGGGATCCTAACAGAAGCAGACAGCTTGGGAAGAGACTTATGATTTACTTCCCAGCTTACACGTTTGCTATTCCTTCATTTTAAAAGGACATTTATGGAAGGTTCTGAAAAAAGGCTCTGCTGACTGAAAACTAAGCCCTGGTTTCCCCTTGTGGTTTTCACACAGATGAGTCTTAAACCTGCCTAGAAAAAATAATGAAATCAAGAAATGAGACAGATGAGCTGCAGAAGCTAGATTCCATTTCCAGTACAAAACATTTGAGGTCCAGCAGGTTTCCAGTACAAAACATTTGAGGTCCAGCAGGTTTCCCTACCTTTGTGTCATTTACTCATCTCAAGCATAGCTGTAATGTCAGTGGGGACAGGCAATAACTAAAACATTATCCAAGATTCAGAACAGCAGCTAGTAAGTCAAAGGGGTTTTTTTCCTCATCCAGCTAATCATCTTCTACACAGATCTTGAGTGCAAGGATTTGGAGGATCTTGCTGGTGGAAGTGGACTCAGCTGTAACTCACATCATAAAATCATACAATTGTTTAAGTTGGAAAAGACCTTTAAGATCACTGAGTCCAACCATTAACTCAGCACTGCCAAGTCCACCACTAACCATGTCCCTAAGTGCCACATCGACACATCTTTTAAATCCCTTGAGACCAGCACCCCCAGGCCCTATTCCACTGGGCAGAAAATACTGGCCCCAACACTGAGTCCTGGGGAACACCACCTGTGACCAGCCACTGATCACCATTCTCTGTGCTTGACCATTCAGCCAGATTTTTACCCAGTGAAGAGTGCACCCATCTAAGTCAGGAACAGCCAGTTCCTCCAGGAGAATGCTGTGGGAGACAGTCTCAAAGGCTTTACTAATCCACAGGAAAGGCAGACAACATCCACAGCCTTTTCTGCATCCACTAAGCGGGTCACCTTGTCATAGAAGGAGATCAGGTTGGTCAAGCAGGACCTGTCTTTCACAAACCCATGCTAGCTGGTCCTGATCCCCTGGTTGTCCTGTATGTGCCACGTGATGGCACTCAAGATGATTTGCTCCCTACTCTTCTCTGTCACTGGGGTCAGACTAAGGGTGTGTAGATCCCCAGATCCTCCTTCCAGCCCTTCTTGTAGATGGGCGTCATGAAAGAGTTGCAGTCACTGTACTTCCAGGAGGGAACAGGGCTGGGTAAGACACTGGCCAGGCAGTGACAATGTCACCTTTTTATCAGTTCGTGACGATAGTACAGAGGATTTTTTCACATCTCTACAGAGGCCAAGGAGCTTGTCTGTAGGTGTGCCCGGACCCCACCTCCCCAGAAAATGAGATAAATTAATTTTTTCTGATAATGATGAATATGACATTTGGTGCTGAATATAAACACATATGAAAAAGCTTTATCGGCCACTTGCCAAAACTATTTAACGTTTGTAGTTACTACACAAATCTTGCTTTGAGTTGCCACCAATACACGGGAGCTACAAGGCACATCTGTGTGGTCGTGTTTGAAAGCATGAGACACGAGGGAGAATCACTGGCTGAGAGTGGACCTGCACAATTCTGTCTGACTTTAATGGTGAAGTATTTTATTCCCACAAGCACCGTTTTAATTTTCCAGTTTGATACAGGATTACATTTTGTTGCTAAATTCACCCTTCAGATATATGTCTCTCTACAGATCTTGCCATGGCTACCGTTCTGGTGAATACAACTCCATTCAAGGCAAAATCTTTCTTCCAACCATGTGTAATTTCCATCACAAGCTTCTATCTCCAAATTATGTGGAATTATGTTTTCCACATAGGATCAAAAAGAAAAAAAAAACACGTAGAAATGAAGGATTAGGTTCTATGAATGAAGAGATTTTAAAATATAAGCTGCAAAAATGGAACAATCTGATGGGGTCACAAAAAGTTCCAAGCAGCGAAATTAACACTGCTTGGAACTAATTAGCTCCATCAGCTTCCTTCATGCTAATTTATTCATGATGAAAGAGGAAAAAAAAACCAGGAATTTTGCTTTAAATACAACTACTGCGTATGAGCAGACAAAAAATTCTGCAGGCTAAAGTTAGACTGTGCGTGATCAAATATATAGCCCTGGTCCCACAACCATGTATCTTTGAATCCCTTGGGACATCCCCCTGGATCGCTGGGGTTGCAGTTGCACAGCAGCACTCCCATTTCCCAGCACATTTTTCTTCCAGGCGTCATGTGTGTGCGAGGGGCTGCTCGTAGGGATGTAGCTGCTGGAGTGAGAGCTTCTTTCCACTCCTTTTTCTCCCATTAATCTGCCCCTTGATGACAGCAGAACCAAACAAAACTTCTCGGTGCAGGTAGTTCCTGTGATCTAGTGCCCGGCTGAGTGTCTGACAAAGCCCTTTTTGGCTTGTGACCAAGGCTGTGATGCTCTGCGGATGAATTAGGGGAAGAGGGATCAACGCTGCAACTGTGTAGATACAGCAAATGTGAGCTAAAGGTTTGAGTGCTTCCCTACGGTACGGAAACATCCCCACTCTGCTTCCCCTGCATAAAAGTGGTGTCTGCAATGCCAGATGGTCTTCTACCCCAGCACTGGACAGACCTCGCAGTGCTAAGCTTCCAAATTTTTTTAGTCATATTTATGCAGTTAATTTAGGTTTATACAGTCTGATATAGGCAATGATATGGGTTCTCATTTGACTGCACTACAATCTCTCCTTAAATAATTTGGGTTTATTCATATGTCCCAGGAAAGAAAACGTGCTCTGTAACAACTGCTGCCTGGACAAGGCTTTCCAATAAGAGCACTTTCGGGAATCATAGAATCATAGAATCATCCGGGTTGGAAAAGACCTCTGAGATCATGAAGTCCAACCCCTGATCCAACACTGCCATGGTTACTGGACCACAGCACTAAGTGCCACATCCAGTCTCATCTTAAAAACCTCCAATGACGGAGATGATGTTTAAGTATCTAAACACAAGTAAAAATGTAGAACATATGATGAGAATGCTGGATCAGACAGCAAAAATGAACTTTCCACACCCCGTTTTCCTCTGGATTGTTCCACTATTCCACACTTTACTAATGTATTTTCAGACTACATTATGAAATAATGAATAGAGGAATAAACTGAATCTAAATTAAAAGGATGCAACAAGGTATATAGCAAGCATTATGCTATAAACCATGTTCAATGCACATAAAAATTTTAGAGAAATCAAATGTGATCCATTAGTTTCTGAGGAACCTGAACAAAGATATTTCTGCCTTGGACTGGGCTGTCTTTTCAACAGTAAACAGCATCACTACAGAATTGCTACAACTGAGCTTTCAAATATTAGAGTTTTTATAGTATTTAAATGTGTTGGACAGGAGATGAAAAGGGAATTTGAGGGGGTTTGTATTTTGGTTTGGTTTTTTGTTTGGTTGGATTTTTTGTTTTGTTTGGTTTGGTTTTTTTTTTTTGTTTTGTGTGTTTATTTTTTTTTTTTACTTTTATCAACTAAGTATATTTCATAGAGATTTTCCAAAAAGCAATCCACCAGACTCTAATAGTTCATCAATTGGCTGCAGACATTGTGATTTGCAATGGATTCAGAGAAGAAAATCCATAATATTTTGATAAATTGTGCTGTTTTATAATATTAATTTGAGCTGCAAAACTCCTCTCATCTTGGGCAAAGCAGATTTTTCTTTGGGCACACGTAAAATCTTATTATGTGTTCTCATTATCATTCATCATTATGGTAAAGAGTAAGATAATACTGTATTTTGCCTAGACTTGAACACTTTAAGGGAATGTAAAAGGCTATATGAATATCTTATGAAGTGATTGCAAAATAAAATTGACATCAAAGTGATTCGACTATGTAACATATTATTCCCTCTCTGTAAAATTGGATTCTTACTGAAAAAAGCTTTTCTTCTTTTGAATTTGTGAAAGAAAAAACATAAGCCTCCTGCCCTTACGGAACAATACAGCATTTTCCCATGTTTACAAGGACAAAATTATGCATCCTCATGTGTACTTTTATTTGAAATTTAATTTTTGATACTTGATTAAATTAAATCCAGCCCTTCCCCATTCATTTCAGCATGTTGCCCTAAAACTGAGACCTGAGTGTGACACCCAAAACAGTGAGCACAAACTACAAAAGCATTAACGGGACTTCAGGGGCCAAAATAATCCCCAAATATTAATGACGTGTTTGGCAAGTGGAGGAAAATATCTGGGCAGCGAGGTGGCTGCCACAGAGGTCTGTGCAGCAGCAGTGTGTCACCCATTCTCCAGCTCCTTTTCAACCTCCTTTTCCTTGAAATTGGTAGTCAAATTCCCACTCACATCACACACTCATATTTGGGAATGCTACTTTCCAGAAGATTTTAAGCTCAGCTGACGTTTCCATGAGGTTCCTCTGTAAGTGTGCCTGTTGGTGGCTCTTGGGGACCTCGCTCGGAGGAACACAAATCCCACCAAAGAGCAACGGCTCCTGGAGAGACACAGTGCATTCACATAACACAAAGTATTGATCCAGTGTAAATATACTTTGCCTGTTCAAATCTGCTCAAAATGCTTTGAATGATAAACTTTGTCCTGCCAGGTGTTATGACAAACTTGGTGTCCTACCACAGCTTCTCTAAAGTCTTCACAAACACCCCATAGTTTGCAGATCAGTGATGGCATTCATATGAATCATATTTGTGCTGTTGGATGCTCCAGCCATGCATGGTTTCAGTTTTGTGATTATGAGGCCACTGCAACTTAATTATTCCCTAATTTAGTTGTCTCTGTGTAAATCAGCTTTCAGTTGATACCTTCCTTTGTCTTGGTACGCATTAAGAGCAATATCTCAGCCTCTTCACGAAGCACCACACAAACCACAAAAAACTTATTGACTCCAGCAGGGCCAGGATTACAACCTTAGTTTTGCAATCTTACTTTAATCTTCTCTTAATTAATTTAATTCTGATATCATTATCTAGATTGCCCCATTCATTCAGCATCACAGCATCTATATCTTCATTCTCACTGGCAGGCTTTAGTAACTTTGCAAATGGGGCAGCTCTATCTGCCGTTCCTACCTTTTGATCTTTACTAACAACTTTCCTTTAATGTCTGCTGAGCTCAGCCTTTTATCAGGCAGAGCACTCCACCCTCCCTGGTAGAGGGGGCACTGCTCTGATCAACGTAGGCATGTGGAGCTGAATTTTTACTGTCTGCCTCTCAAGGTGATCCTGCTGGTCCATCCTGGCTCTCCAGCCAGTTTTAAAACCAGTTCAACCAAATCCAATTTAAAACTGAACGGCAGACAGCATTTCATAAACTTTTACAGCCCATTCAAGTTTAGCTAGTTTCAGGACCTGTGTTGTCTCTTCTGGGGGAGTTTCTTCTGATATCTGCCTTGGGTGGACAGTGCTGGTGTGGGTGGGCAAGCACAGTAACCCATAACTTGCAGTAGGTAGTATAGGCTGAAAAGTATATAATCCATACTGTGCTGTTATTGCATTTACTTTGGTTTATGAAAAGAGCTCAGCTGTTGCCTTTTATTTTTTACTTAGTGACACAAAGATGCAATTCTGCTGCCATTTTTACAGTTAAATTTTAAGGTCCAAACTATTCCACGGTTCTATGACTCAATAGACAAGCTGTCCCTTCTTCTGCTTGTCCATGGTGTGACTGTGACTCAGCTGGTGGGAAGCAGGGACCCAGCAAAGAGGACAGGCATTGCAGCTAGGTCAGAGCAAGAGAAGCCCAGGGGTCAGGGTGCAGACTGGCATAACTTGGGCCCCAAACCATCCCATATGACTGGGATAAAAATTGTTATTTTGGTATAATCTCTAAGTAGAAAAAAAAAGTATTAGCATGCCTATGCACACACTACATGGCTGCAACTCTGCTATTTTTTACATGTTTAAATCTTGGTCCACCTCCCTGCTGAAGCAGGGCCATTTGGAGCAGGCTGCCCACGACCATGACCTTTGGTCTGTGACCATGGCTTCTGAATATCCCCAAGGATGGAGGCTCCACAACTTCCCTGAGCATTCTGGGCCAGTGCTCACTAATAAATATCCTGGTCATGATGGCTTTTTTCCATGGTGCATCTTGTTGTTATACAAGATTTAACACAGAGTATGTCCATTTTCAGAGGAGCTGAGCAGATCCCATTGACTCCAACAGTGGCTGGGAAGGTTCATTGCTTTTAAAGATCAGGCAAAAAAAAAGTGCTATGGTTTTCCTCTCAGGAAAAATTTCAGGATGAAAAGACAACAGTGAAAGGATAAATCTGGAGTACAGACAGACACAAGTACACTGCCTGGCCTCTGCCATTTTTTTTCTGAGTAACTTTAAACTCTGATGCACTCTGGCTCTCAGGCAAGGCACGTTTTCAGAAGCTCTCAGATGTCAGCGTATGCAAAGCTCAGCTGAAAACTGAGCACAAATGGAAAATCCTGTCCTTTGGTCTCTCGTGGCATGTCAAGGATTTGCTTTGACCTCTTTAAAACTTACCTGCTCTACCACAGTTTCTCACTTCCATTCACTTGCACCTATGGGCATCATTTGGCTGGAAGACAAACCATCCAAATAGATGAGCATGGCTTCCCTGCCAAGAGCTGACAAAACACAATCATGCCTGAATCCTGAAGACAGAGAATGGACACTGGCAGGAAGGCAAATATGAGCAAGCAGTGTCTGCGTGCTGCTGGTTTTCTTGAGTGATAGTCTGTTTACGTGATGTTTCCATACAATGTGTGCGTTCTCTACCCATCATTGCCGAGGTGAAGCTGTGCAGCACGACAACAAAATAAGCTACTCTGCCTAATAGTGGAAAGGTCTCTTCCTAGCACATATTACAGTTTGCTTAGATGGGTGGTTAAAGATAGTGTGTTGATTTTAACGAAGATTGATAGTCAACATGAATATGCTGCCTGCCTTGCTTCTCTGCTGGATGCTCAGCAGAGAGCCTGGCAAACCTTAAACAATGGAATCGCCTGTTGATTCGGGGATTAAAAGCTGTCTGTGGAAGAGCATGCTGAGAAAATGTGCTGAGAGCTTCTGCTGAAGGGGCTAATTCATAGTCTAGTCAAGTAGCTTTATAACCATGTCTATCATGAATTTTGTTATCAGTATATTGTTTGAATCACAGATTGATGCATACTGATTTTGGCAAATCTAATTAGATTTGATGGGGAAGAACATGGTTGCATTTTTAAGGCTCTGTAGTTCCCATCTTTCTATGTGTAATTTCATTTTTGATTTGTTTAACAGAGATTAAGAGTTGTGAATCACGATACTGTGGAGATGTCAGCCATAGTTATCCCAGTGACTTAGCCAATCCCATCTGTCACCCAACACTGAGAATAAGAGGCTGGGAGTAAGAGCTCCAATGGCTCCCAGTTACATCAGTCAGAACTCAATGTGTGCTCACTGTATGGCCACAGGCAACATATTTTACATATCTGCACCTCAGTTTACATATCTGTGAACTTGGATATAGCATATATATGCATCTTAAGGGCATTATAAGACTTCATTGATCACTACTACTTCTAAACTGCTTCAATTTCTTCTGCTTCCATGGCACAAGATAAAATTAATTATCATAACTTGAGATATGCCAGGGGCACAGCCTGGTGCCTATCTACCTTTGTGAGTACTGTGGCTGCTCTGATTTCAATTTTTGCCTGTTATATGCAGTTGCTTAAATCTCTTCTTGGTACAGCTGTACTCCCAACCATACATGTGTCCACCATGAGGTCAAGGTTTAAATGGGACATTCTCTAGGACTAAACTGGTGAGATGGTGAGCAGGTCATGATAGATGCCCACCAGATACTTCTCCCTCTCTCCTTAGGTCTTTTCTCCAGTGCTGGTGGAGTTTATTTAGGAGCAGTTTGCCTGTATTCATATTCCCATACTCGGGGGAATCCTGTGTCTTGTAGCTTAGGAGGAGCAGCAGCAGCATGGCTGTGAAATGGACTTCTAAATCCCAGGAGAGTGTCCTGCTCTGGTGCACATCTTTACCTCTGACATGGGAGCTGGGAAGAAACGGGGCAGCACAGGCCAGAGGCTGAGATGGTTTATTGCACTCAGAGTGAAGCCACTCTCTGGGCAGCAGAGAGATGCAAAGAAGGGTGTTGGACCAGGTCTCCCACTTCTTAGGGCGGTGCTGGGTCATTACATGAAACGTGGGCAGTGGTGCCACTGTCACCGGCCGTGCTAATGAGAGCACAAGTCTCCCAGCTGCCTTTGAGGAAGATCCCAGCCCTGCAGCCACAAACCAGCCTGTCCAAGCCCCCAGAGGACCAAGCCCCAATGCCTGCCCCATAGCTGTGGCCACACAGGCAGTGTGGGGCACATTCATAAACTTTGAGAAAGCTAAACTTTAAACATGAGTGCATAAACAGCAACTGGTCTTGAGAGAAGAGGGACTGAAGGTCCAGTGTGGGTTTCACCCACCATCCCCCACTTCCATCCTGTTGCTGGAGGAGCACTGTGCATTGCCCCAAGCTCAGGTTGCAGCTTGGCTATGTCAACACACCTGTCCTGACAGTTTGTGGGCTGCCAGTGTCACTCTCCCTTGAAAATCGCTCACTTGAACATTGTATATTTGTTATAGATGAAGAGATTACTGTAAAGGCTAAAAAAGGAAAGTAAACAGAAAGAGAAGGACCCTGGGGATATCATGGTGGTGTATGCCAGTTTGGCTGGTCCAACCTGTTTATAATGTCTAACACAATCACAGGTGCCAAAGAATAACCGACAAGTTAAGCAGTTTCCTCTTTGCGATTTAGCAACAGGATCTTTGTGTGAGGAGAGCAGAGGTCCTGCTGTTTTCCCAGGATCCAAGTGCTTCAGGAATGGGCAAGCAGACACCAGGCTCTCCTCTGGAGACTGGTGGCATTTTACCTGCTCTGTGTATCCTCTGTTGCTGTTGAGACATGCAGTCCTCCTGTGGGCACAGGGTTCTCCTGTGACCTGATCTAAGGCTCTTATCTCTCATCTGAGGATGTCTTCACGTCCTGGATATTCTGTCTCTGCTGACAGCATCACTTTCCACTTCCTCTCCCAGGCATGCAACTTTCTGTTGTGATCCTTCACCCTTCACACGAAACAAACTTGACTCCTTCTCCCCAAGGACTGAGTCAGTCCCTTTCTCAGGGACTTCCTTGGGAAATATGGCTGGGACTCCAGTGTTGCTACCTCTCTCTTTTTTTGCTCACAGCATCTGTTTTTTTACCAATGATGCTAAACCTCTGGCTCAAGACTTTTGATAACTCTCCCCCAAACTCAGGCATGCTCATCTCTGGATCTAGTTTCCAACTTCAGTAATGCAGACATTTGGGTTCACTTTACTCCACTGCTTTCTTCTTTCTTAAATCACATTCAAGCCAGTAATTTTAAATGCTCTTCATAATCTCAAATGGAGTCTTTGTACCTCTCTACCCTACCACTTTATTCTTGCTGCACACTCAGAAGAGTCATATTTCTTTTTTTTTTTTTTAATTCCACACTTTTGTGGAATATATGGAGCATCTGAGTCACATGCTCCCATAGCTGGGCTGTCAGTGACAAGTCTATTATTTCTGTGCTTTATACCAACCCTGAATATCCTCTTTCTCTGCTCTGGAGTCACATCTAAGGTACCCTGAATCTATTCTTCATCTCACATTCAACATAGAAAACGCACAGAAGGCAGTTTTGTAAAGTTTTGTCTTTCCAGCAGCTTTGTAAAGTTTTCAGTCTTTGTTTCTGCTATTGTTGCCACCTGCTCCTGGCTCTTAGAGCTTTGTCCCCACCAAAATCACAGGTGAGTCACCATCACCTAGTGATGGATCACTGTTTGGATACAGGAATGCATTTTCTTTAGATTAATAAGAGTACTTAAATTAAAAGACTGGGAAAAAGAAATAAATTATGATAAGCACCGCTGCTTTATACCATTCTTTTATCGCAGAATGGACTTGATATTGGTAAATACAGCAGGGAGGGACATGTAAGGGTGAGGAGAAGAGCCAAGAGGGATCGTATTAAGTCATAGCACTTGTTACAGAACAAATGAGTGTACACTGGTTGTAAATACATTCAGGATGGAAATTAGGTGGTTTCTAATCTTCAGAGGAGAAGAGTTCCAAGATAATACCCAAGAAGGTGAATTGAGGACAAGATACTTATACTTAGCTTAATGCCTTTATGGGCAGGCTAATGTGAAATGTTGGTTTCTATTAGGAGAGGAGTAGATGCAATGACCCAGCCCTTTCTCCTGAGTGTCTGAGATGACTTAGGCTTTTGGACAGTTCCAGAATTAACCTGGAACAAGCTTAATCCCTGGATGAGGAAAGGTATAATTACTGCTATGATTACACACTCTCAGCTGTTTTTTCTGCTGTGTCTCTCCATGACCCATGTTTGGGGGAAATGTGTAGTGGTTTGCTCCAGCCTCTGCTGCACCTACCTGCCCTGGCTGATGACACTTCACTTTCCAGCTGCCTGTGGTCACCAGCTGGAAGCTGTCACCTCTACGCTCTAGTAACCTCAAAGAACACGTGCTCCACTAGCACTTCATCTAACTTGGCCAGCCTTGCCTGACATGGATTAAGAAGTACTCATGTGATCCCTGCTGCCAGCAAAACTGATGAGGTTGTAGGCAGGGAAGAAAAAGCAGAGTGGTGAAGGGCAGAAGGCTTCAGCTGCCACTGCCTCATTGCAGCCTGGCCCTGATCTTTGTCTCAGATCTTCTTTTGGCCTTGAAAGAGTGTGCTGCGTCAGTTGGCCTTGACTTTGCCATGTTTAACTTGCAGGGGTGAACTCAGAGTGATGCAATAGCCTTGTATAAGTGTGCTAAGCTGTCATAAGGATGATTACACTCAAGTGCTTTATTGACATGAGACTATTAGGTCGTAATATGAGATGACTTTCAGAGCACAAACACTAGATAGGCTGCAGGGCTGAGCGATATGAACACAAGGCGTATTCTATGTGCCTGTGGAAAGTGGATCATTTTGTGTTTCCTGCAATGAGAGACCCTGAGTGTGATGGAAACAGTGGGTCCCTTGTGACTGCTGAGGCTCCAGCTGTGCCATTGCTGTGGGAAATGTTTGGAGTCACCTGCCAGCCTTCTGCCAGCCTCCCTGGAAAGGTATAATGGGTGGCCTGTGAATTTTTATGGGGTCTGGGGTCTGACTTCCAAACCCCAGGGCTGCCTTGCAGTGGATGGGAGCAGCATGTTCTTTTGCCACAGGTTGCAGAGGTCCCTCCAGAAGCCACATCTGGATAACCTTGTGTGACTGTGGTGTGACTTCTCTGTGTGTAAACAGGCAGGCAAACTTCACTCCTCTTTATGATATTTTCTTGGCTTTGTCTTGCCAGGAATTGAACATGAGGATACCTATCTGTCGTCTCAGCACACAGAGCTGTGTTCACAGCCATGCTGCTGGTGCTGGTAACACGTGGGCAAAACTGTGGCATTGGGAAAACTAATTTGAGTTGATGTTTTAACAGCAGATTCTCTGTGTGTTTTGCCAAGGAAGGAAGGGAGTCCTAGGGAGACAGGAATGAAAACTCAGTTTTCAGGGCTATTTGATACATACTTCTCTTCTACTCTGGCAGTGGGGAGTTGTGAAGGAGTCATCAGGGCCCCATTTAAGGGCAATGCTCATGCGAAGGCAGAGTAATAGTTTTATGTCACTGCTTCTCCCAAACTGCAGAGTGGGAATGGGCTTGGAGAAAAGTGTGTCAGGCCGCTCCAGAATAAAGTGTGTCAGGGTGCTCCAGGTGACAAAATGAACCTTTGGTTCCATGAATAACCGTGGATTTTGATCTTTCTCCTGAGTTCACTGATCTTGGGAGGTCATTTATTTAGGACTTGATCTCCAGCCAGCTGTAGGAATATGGGCCAAAGTGATCTCCTCCACCTCTCTTCTGCTGCAGCATATTGCTGAAAGGGATGGCACAAACCCCTTCAATCTACCTGCTTAGGAGAGGTCTCATCTCTCTTATTGTGAGCATGCAAAGCCTCTTTTTACAACCCAGTGTTGTATCTTATTAAGTTGCAGGACCACAGAATTGCAGCTTGGATAAAGCCACATTTTCTAACATTATTTTGTGCCTTTTGCACAAGCATTTGATTCTCCTGTAATGACCGGGTTGTTCTTGCAGATGAGCTCTTTCTTGCAACAGTCAAAGCATTGTAGGGGAGCTGGGAGCATATGT
Organism: Manacus candei; assembly: GCF_025592945.1. Classification (NCBI taxonomy): domain Eukaryota; kingdom Metazoa; phylum Chordata; class Aves; order Passeriformes; family Pipridae; genus Manacus; species Manacus candei. The sequence goes on from NW_026138061.1 coordinate 5,303,360, forward strand.
ACTGATTAAATGAAGCAGCATGTGCTATCCACATGAAGATGTCACTATGCTGGGTATAGACGTGTTCTGTGCAGAGGCTGATTAGCCTGGTGTGACAGTGGCAGTTCCCAGGCTGGGCATCACAACCCAGGCAGGTGCCAACCTCCTCCATACTACAGGAAACACATTGCAGCTCCTGTGTCACTGCAAAGGTGCTGGCGTAGCAGGATTTTTTTAGGTTCTTTCCTGGAGAGAGCAATAGCAGTATGAACAAAAATCTCACATAGCATTGAAGCTTTTGCTTCATTTCAGGTCCAGCCTGGGATACATTTCATTTTTTCTTAGTTTGTTAAAAAAAAAAAAAAAGTAAAAAATTAAAATAAAGCTTATTTTGTCCACACACTGGAGACTTGCTCTTGTTCTCTGTTTCACCAGTCTGCAACGTGTTCTGTATTTTCAGTGTTCTTTTTCTAGTACTTGGAAGGCTGCAAAGCTATTTTCTCTACTTGTGTGTGGGATGCTTGTATCCTTCTCTCCTGTGATTGTTTGGAGACAGATACAATATGTCAGCACTTGAATTCGGGACGAATGTGATTAAAAAAAAAAAAGATTTCTATGAGAAGCAAACTCACAGTGTTTGCAATAAACAGGGTCGAAGGCATCTGTCAGGGTGAAAAAATGCGGAGGACGAGCAGTAAAGGCTCCCGTGCTGCCCACCCGCTGATGTTGAAGCTGATCCCGTTTTTCCACAGCACCTTCCTGTCCGAAGGAGTAGGACAGGATCCTGCAACTTTCCTGCGCACGCTGCGCACCTCCGTGTCGGAGACCCCCGCACCTGCGGAGTGCCGCCCAAAAAAAAAAAATCTGGCAATTTATTTATTTAATTACTTAAATTTCGGGGTACGTCTGCAGCGTTGCCGGCGATGCGATGCAGAGCAGTGCAATGCGGTGCCGGCGGTGCGGTACGGTGAGATGCAGTGACGGTGGGGTGATACGGTGCGGTGCCGGTGAGACGCGGTGCGGTGCCAGAGGTGCGATGCGGTGCCAGAGGTGCGGTGCAGTGCGGTGCAGGCGGAGGGGTGCGGTGAGATGAGATGCGGTGCCGGCGATGCGGTGCCGGTCGAGCACTGTGGTGTCGATGGAGCTGTGCGGTGCCGATGGAGCGGTGAGGTGCTGATGGAGCGGTGCGGTGAGATGGGTGCAGTGCCGGCGGAGCGATGCGGTGCCAGTGGAGAGGTGCGGTGCCGATGGAGCGGTGCAGTGCTGTTCCAATGGAGCGGTGCCGGTGGAGCGGTGCGGTGAGATGCGGTGCGGGCGGCGCGGTGCCGGTGGAGCGGTGCGGTGCCGATGGAGCGGTGCGGTCCCGATGGAGCGGTGCGGTGCCGATGGAGCGGTGCGGTGCCGATGGAGCGGTGCGGTGAGATGCGGTGCGGGCGGCGCGGTGCCGGTGGAGCGGTGCGGTGAGATGCGGTACGAGAGCACGGTGCCGGTGGAGCGGTGCGGTGAGATGCGGTACGAGAGCACGGTGCCGGTGGAGCGGTGCGGTGCGGGCGGTGCGGTGCGGGCGGTGCGGGGCAGAGGCGGGGGCGGGCCCCGCTCGCTGCCCCGGGCTGCGGCCGCGGGCGGCGGGGGGCGGTGACGTCACAGAGCCGCTCGCCAGCACAACGTTCCATTGAGCCGAGCGCGTGCTCGGGCGAGCACATGGGCAGCGGGGCCCGCGCAGCTCCGCGCCCGCCGGGCCCGGCCCGGGAGCGGGACCCGGTGAGTACCGGGGCCGCGGCCGGGGCGGCGGGGTGCGAGGCGGCGGCGGGGTGCGGGGAGAGCGGGTATTTATTTATTTAATGTGGGTTTGCCTTTACTTTCCCCATTGCCCCCCTCTCCCCCCTCCGTTGTTGTCCGTGCCCCCGGTGGGGCGTGCGGGTCCCGGCGCGGTTCGCAGCCCGGGCGAGGGGGTAGCGCGGATGGGGGGGAGGGGAGGGTGCCTTTCGCGTTATTTATTTATCTTTGTTAAAGCGCTGGGTCGCCCGTGGCCTAAAAATAGCAACTGCACGGCGAGACCCGTGCGGATGCGGAGGAGAGGGCGCCGGGGCACTGTCCGACGGCAGACGCGGCCGCGATGGGGCCGTCGGTGCTGGGGGTCGTCGCGGCTCGGAGTGACCCCGCGCGATGCGTCCATCCCCCGCAGCCCCCCCTCCCCCCAGGCTGCCGAACCCGGGGAGGGGGGGAGGAAGAAATGGGTGCCCACCCCCCCGTCCCGTGGTGTGGGGAGACCCCCGGGTCAGGGAGGTGACGGGGGGTCCCCTTGGCGGCGCGGGCCTGGATGATCCCTCTGTTACTGCGCGGAAAATGCGCGCTGCGCGCAGGCCGGGACGCGGAGCCGGCCTGCTGCTGCCTGCTCTGCCTGCTGCTGCCTGCCTGGGTGCGGGGTGAATTAGGTTTTAACCCGCAGCACTGGGCTGCGTTGCTCGGCCACTGTTAGTGTGGTCAGTCTGGTTCTAAGCTGGGTATCAGGAGGGCCTGAAGAACAGACAAGAAAGATTCTGTGGATATTCCAAGGACCGTTTTTACAAAGGATTTTTTAGGCCGTCTTTCCCTTAAAAAAAGTTGTATGGGGATTTTGAGTACAACTTTAATAGACCCTATTTTATTTTTATACCTAAATAATACTGAAGTGCTTCCATTGATAGGGTGCTTTAAGGCTTGGATCTCGGTCTGTTAAGCTGCTGGTTGCTGCATCTTAAAATACTGTGTGGAGAAATCCCAGCAGAACCCAGAATTGTATCTTAGAGATGCTGCAGGCCTTCAGTGAGATCTTTTTAATCCCATCTGCGCTGACAAGTTTAGACATGTTGTCTTGGCCATGTATCTGGTCAGACTGAGACCCACACTAGTTCCTCTTTACTAATATATTAAAAAATGTACGTTATTTAAGTCATTGATTTGGAACAAAAGAGCTTTTCTGAGGGTATATTAGAGTATATTAGGCATTGCTAAATACAAAGAGCACAATATGTTATGTGGATGTTACGGCTGCATGAGATGGGAGTGTTTATTTCTTCATCGAGCAGAAATATAATCTCAATAATGCCAGTTTGCACCAACTGGTGTGGATTATCCTAAACGCATTTATATACACTGTTGAAAAACCTGAAGATATTAAAAAAATGTAGCTCTGAAGTGTCGACATCACTAATAAATAAGGATACATTCTGATACTTAGGTGTCATAAACATACTATTTCCTTTCGATTGTGACTTTTAAAATTATTTAACAAATATGTATGTTTTCCAAGCATGTGGGGCAGTAAGATGTTCTTTTTTGCTAGGAGCTGCATATCTCTGATAAATGACAGCTCACACCCCAGGGAGGTTCAAGTTATTTTATATTCACTGTGCATGATTTTAGAAATGCACCTCTAACTTTATTCTTTTCACCTCTCTCTTCTGTCTCTCGTAGCATTGAGTCAGGAGTCTGGCTTACAGCTGGCTTAGCATTGTTGTAATTCTGATAATTCTGATCGGTCTGACTGTGCCTCTGTGCATTTTAAGTTGTATTAAGGTAATTAGTGATACAGGTGCAGTTTGCCAGCCAGTGGGAATGCCTCTATACCAGTTTGGAGTAAAATGTACTGTGCATCTCTACGTCTCACATCCCTGGATGAGGGGCCGTGCCGGTCTGGCTACACGGGGACAGCAAGAGCAGTGCCAGCTCGCTGCCTCTGCAAGGCCTGGAGGATTTGGCATCGTTTGCATCTGCACACTGATGTCCACGCTACGTCAGAGCCAGTCTGCAGCAGCAAAAATAAGGAAGGGCTCAGGCCTGCTGCCGTCCAAGGCCCATCTGTTGCAGAAAGGAATCCTCTGTTTGAATTAGTTTGTAAATTGGAATATTGGTGTCCTGGGTGAACATGCACGCTTGGAATAAAACTTTGGCTAGACATGACAAATTTCAGAGGTGTTAGTGAGTTGTATCTCCTGACAGCAGTGTGGTTCTGCAGCTCTGTGTCATGGTGTGCTCTCCTCTCTGTACCCCTACCCCACCAAAGCCCAGTTTTTTGTTTCATTAAGGACAATTAGCTTCTAAAATTGGAGCTTATGCCTAATTCTTTTCAAGATTTGAACTGTATCTTCCTGGTTTTAATCAGAATGCTTTACAAGGGCAGCTTATGCTTCCTGACTGTACATGTTTCATTTACTTTTGCATGAGGAATTACAGGGAAAGCTGATGTTGTGGAGCAAGGCAGGGGGGAAGAAAAGTGTGTCTACATACTTTTAGGGTATTGGTGCATCTTGTGTTCGTTTGGCACCATTCAACTGAAGGTGCATTATTACAATATCACTATTTTTCTATGGGCCTCTACAGGCTTTTTTAGTAATTATGCTAGTGCAGCTCTACTAGGAATTGCAAAGTCGTGCTTACAAGTGAGACAGCTTAAAAAATAATAATATTTTTTCCCCATTGGTCTGTGCAGACAACAGTGCTGGCAAACCATGGGAAAATGCTGTGACATGGGAGGTATTTCTGCTGCTTGCAGGATTACTGGGGTTTTTCTTTTGCTCCCAGTAGATGAATTGAGCAAAGGCTGGTGTAGTGCAGTGCACTGCAGCTGTATACCCATCAGTCCAGCAATGCCTGTGGGTCTGTCAGTGCCTCAGTGGAGCCTCTGTACTGCTCTTAGTGCATCACTGCTGGAGATGCTGAGATGGTGGGCACGTCATTTCGACCCCTCACTGCTGGCCAAGGGGGTGGCCTTGTGGTGTGACCTCCTGCTTTGTGAGCCAGGAGGGGTGCAGAGCTTCAAACTGAGCTAGTGGAGAGGAAAATGCATACCTGGTCAGGAAATTTTTGCCTTTTTGCAGCAAGGTGATACTGATCTTATTTTGAAGCACACTGTGTTGTTTTCTGTCTCACTGCTGTGTAATACTGAACACCTTCATAGTTTCTGATGAGATTTATGAAGAGTGAGGAGGGAATAAAGACATGATCTGTCTCTTGGACCCATTATCACTGCATATGGGGCACATTTTCCCTTGTTACAGCTGCATCTGTTCCTGAGGCTGTCTGTCTGCTTATGCAGCAAAGTGCTGAGTGCCCTGGCAAGCAGTACTGCTGTGCATCTGGATATGGTTTACTTATACCTGAAGATGCAGTGCCTGCCATTTGCTTGCCTTCTGGGTACAGTTCAGTGGAGGACAGTGTTTTTTTGAGTTACCAGTGTTACGATAAAGCAGTACTCTTGAGTCTTCCCTCAGTTCCCTCTCTGGCAAGTGCCAGAGATCATTTAGGATGGGGCCTGCCCATGGTGCTTCCCTCCCTGTCGCTCCAAGGGTGACAAATGAAAAGCAGTGAAATGGCTACCTGGCACATCAGCTCTGCTCTGCTGAACACAGCAGTCTGCAGAGTGACACAAACACTGGGACCAGCTGGGCATATGGAGTGGTCTGGATGTGTATGATCTAAAACATCCAGACGTGTGTGATCTAAATGCTTTTTAATGCATCCCTGGATGGTATAATTCTTTATGTGAATTCAAGATATGGATGTGAATATCAAAGTGGAGCTATATTGAGGGCTGGTTGAGTATCATCCAGGTTTTCCTAGCAGATTTGTCCCACTCCCTCTCATGGCTGTGCTGTCACATCTTCGCTGCAATTGGTATTTTATATTTGTCAGCAGATATTACGATTACATCTCCCATCACCTCAAAAGAAAAATGATCCTTGAATTACTGCTGGTATAGTGCATCATGCAGGAAGGGGCTCTTGAGTGCAACAGTGTCAGGCAAAGCTAGAACTGGTGCCTGGTAGATAATTCCAATTAGAAATTATGGCATGTGTCTTTAATGGCAGGAGTGATTAGCCGCTGAAACAAATCACCAGTAGAAGAGGCAGGTTCTCTCTCTCAGTCATTTCTGCCTTAAAACCTGAGTTGGAAGAAGCAGTAGAAAAAGCTTTGTATAAAAGTTACTGGGCAGGTTCCTGCAAATCAGCTCATTAGAAAGTTCCTTGGCAGGAGAGGGGAGGTTTGACCATGCTCCCCACTGTGAGGTTGGGTTGTGTGGACATTGGGAGCCCACCTGCTGGGGAGTGGGCTGAGGTGAGCTGGGGCGTGTGGAGCGCTGAGAAGTAGCAGCAGCCCAAAGCCCTGGAAAGACTGTGTAGTTGCACAGGACAGTGTCATTGCATGGGAGAGTGTTGTTGTACAGAAGAGTGTAGTTGCCATGACGTGCTTTGGAAATCAGCTTTTTATCACCTCTTTTGCATGTCTCAGTCAGGAATACCCTGTGCCAGATCATGCACATGGCCAAGAGCTGCAGGACTTTGAGAGCTTCTCGAGGGGAGATGTTTACATCACTGGGGTTCTCACCTATAAGCTGGGGGCTTGTCCAGGCACAGGACTCAGCTGCTCTTCTGGAGGTAGGAATAAATGGCAGAGAAGTCTAAAATAAGCCCCAAAAGGATAACTTGTTTTGGGGAGAGGAGGTCCCTACTGCAAGAGCAGGACCTGGAGCTGGAGGCTGTTTCCTTAGAGGCAGGTGGAGAGCAGAGCTGGGTGGGAAAACCACATCCCATCATGTGGTTCGTTAAGCAGCTTGTAGGGACCTTCAGCACAATGTGGGTTGGGCTGGGAGCCCCCAGACTTTGAAGTGGGCCAGTGCATGGATTTTAAGATGTAAGACTCCTGTCCAGTCCTCCTAACCACCACCATCACCTTCCCTCCCTCCAGTTGGACGGTCTACTTCTCCCTGGCTTTCTCTGAACGCCTATTCTGTGCTGTCTGGCTTCCCTGGGTAACTGCTGATAGTCTGCCTTGTCTGTGCTTTAGATTTACTGCTGGAGTTGAGCTAGTTAAGGGATATGTCAGGCTGGTAATGCCTTTGGTGTAGATGCAGCATCCTGATTCCTTGCACTGGTAGAAGCTATCATGTTAGTACTGCTTTAAGTTCTGCATTAGGGAAATTTTGCAAGGTAGCAAATCCTACAGGTTCAAAGTCATTCCCAAGCAGGCATGGTACAGGCTATCTGCTGCCTGCTTATGTACTGCATACCTTTGGTCATTTTGTGCCTGTCCTGAATTCCTAACAGCTGGATTGAAGAGGTTGCTTACCTCACTTTTTTCCTCCCAATCAGAAGAACTAAAACTTTAGATCTTTTCACCAGTGCTGCAGGAGTAGAAACCTGTGAGGTCCTGTATAGATCTCAGCTGGTATTGGGGAGCTGTTGCCAGCAACTTAAAAGGAGAAGAAAAATCCAATTTAGGAGTACTGAAAAAAAAAAAAAAAAAGCAACAGCCTGCAACTCTTGGTTAACACTTTACATTTTGAGGCCTAGATTTGATCATGCTGCAACCATCTTATCTGGAAAATATTGGCTGAGCAAAATTCCAGCCAAAATTAAATACATTGCATTGTCTCCTGAAGTTGCCTGCCCAGGTAAGGAGTGAGCCCCGCATGCACAAGTGGAAGGGGCATGCTGGCTGTGCAGGGAACACATGGTGCAGGAGGCTGGAGTGTTACTGCTTCTGTGGGTTTGGGAAAGGTGGCTTTTCCTAGCCATCTTTCAGACAAGTGCTGCGTCCTTGCAGCTTGGTGTCGGATCAGGTATCCCTGTCCCTGGCGGTGGTGCAGCGCTGACATGTGTGGTGTTGTGCGTGCTGGTTTACACGGTGGAAACAGCAGCCCTGGGCTCATGGCTGTGCTTGTGGGATATGGAGCAATGGCCAAAGCCCAGGCTGTGCTTCAACCCTTTACATTACATCTCCATGAATGGAAAAAGCATGGGTCTCTCTTTGCTATTATTAACATTTGGTATTATTATTATTATCACCCTCATCATTAAAACTATCATGATTATTATATAAGCTGTGTTGCAAACATAAAGTTTATTACACAGTCACATAGTCATGCTATAGCAGTCTCTAGATGTGATGTACCAAAACCCCTTTACGTTTCAACTGGAGTTGTGAAGAAGTAGTCACAGCTACCAGTGCAATGACTTGTAATTTAAGACACAGATCAAAAGCTACGATACATCCTTTTGGAAATATTTAGTAATGTTTCCAGCCCTATTTAAATAGTAATGGGTTGTTTACTTTTGGTCTTCCTTCATAAGAGTAGGAAAGTCTGAAATACATTTTCCCAGAAGTTCTCGGGGGGAGTAAAGGCTTCGTGCTGTGGCACAGGCAACTGGGATACTGCTCAGGGGTTTTAGATGATCATGTTTTCTGTGTGAATTGCTGGATCCTTTGATTTACAGGTATCTCACATCTGGTTCTGGTTCTTAGCTTTTGGGGATGGACAAAGCTTTACATTTTTTTAACTGTGAAAAAGGCTGCTGTTAGATTATATAAAAATACTAACAAAAATGTACATGTGTTTGGTGTTACAGAGGAAAATAATCAGCCTTGTTTACGAGCTGAGAGGTTGGACTGGAGATCTCAGAGGGTTCTTACCACCAGCACTTCTCTGTTTCTGTGGTAACCGAGGCAAACTTGAAAAGCTGAGCTTCAGGTCTGTGTTTATGGAAAAAGATGGAAGGCGGCCCAGCTTTCCTGAATACACAAGAAAAGTAAATAAATGTGATTAAGATAAGCAGGTTTAGAGGAGAAATTTGTCTGGAAAAATTTTCCTTATTTTGCGTTGTTAGCAAGGAGACCCACCAGTTCTGTTTTTTACAAGATGATGGAGTTCCCGGTGCTTGGACATGGGTAGGATCTGGGATCTGGGATCTTGGCAAGTCATTTCCCCCCCCCCCCCACTTCTTCTGTTTGACTCTCATCTGCAAACATATTGGGGCAGCCACTGCCTTTCATTACTGTTGTTCATGGCATAGAACATCAGAGCCTAATGTCAAGTGAACCCTCAGAGCCTCACAGAAATGTTTGAGCTCCTGTACTTGACGTGATCAGAAATGGCATTATTGATGACTTGTGTAGGTTGCTGTCTTTGAGGGGGAGGTCTGGTGGCTGCATCCAACACAACCAGACAAGAAAAAAGCTTTTGAAAACTTCACACCAAGCAGCTATATGCTTCAAGTGCAAATCTTGAAGGTCTGGAAATCAGACCTTCCTTAGCTCCTAGTTTACTGTGATGTATAAGCACGAGTATCTGCTTTTCGTCTTTCATAGCACAGTCAATGGCCATTCTTCATATGGAGGAGGAAAAAAGAAGGGAATTTTGTGGTGATTTTATAATTTTAATTTTAAAGATAAGCATATCAAGTACAATCTACAAATTACTAGGTGGTATAACTATCTTTGAAGCAGGTTGTAGCCTGTTCAGAGCTCAAGATGTTGCCATTAGCGTAAGGCACAACATTATATTTCCTGGGGGGACAGCTCTGTTGGTACCCACTGTCCCTGCCTTCCTTGTAAATCTTGATGACCTGAGAGACTTCTATCAAATACCATATTTTGCAGCATGTTTTTAATAACTTTTAGTGAGTATTTTCCTTGGGTACTTTTGTGAGACAAATTACAGTAAAGAGGATTTAAATTCTGTCCACCCCTCTGTTAATTAACACCACCTCATGGATTGCAGCAGTATGGGAGGCAAATGTATGTCAGGGATTCAACAACCTTCAGTTACTTGTCCTCCTGATCCATTAAGACTGGGACAGCTTGCAGTTGGTCTTGTTAATGCATTTCAGCTCCTGATAATACCATGAGTGCTAGTATTCATAGTGATAAATACCTGTATCTTGTTCTACTTAGAAAATTTGGATACAGAGCAGTAAAAAAAGTTGTCTCCACCATGGCAGCAGAAAGACAGCTCAGGCTCATGAAGGTACCAGATGCCATCCGGGATGGGCCTACATGTGGCATCCATGCTCTCTTGGAAGCCTTGAAGTCAGGGCTAAATCTGTTTAAGGCTTCCCTGAGGCATGACAAAGCCTGTAGACCCATGAAATACTGCTTATAACGTTAATATTTCATTTGAAGATATTCAGGGATTTCAATGCCCATCAGAAGCAGCCAGTGTTAAGGCTGAACTCCTGCGGTTGCAGTTTCACTGGAGGCTTGGCCGGCAGAGCGGGTCTATGCAGAGTCTCCTGACCTCCCTCCACAGTAGCAGGGCACAGTGGCACCAGAAGAAAGATCTTGAAGTCATGTCTGAGTCCTTTGAAGTGGCTAGTACCACAGGAGGAATGATGAGATTGCCTTCTCCCACCAGTCTTGGCCCTTGGAGCCATGTACTGCCTTGCACTAGATGATCTGGCCAGGCAGCCCAGGCTCAGGTGGCCACAGTGTGAATATGATCCATAGATCTGTTTAACCTCTTTGCACCCAGCTGCTGCCAGGGAGCTGTGTCCTTGAACGTTGTGGCTCTTTGACGAGGAACAGCTGTCTGAGATCCAGCAATGCCGGGGGAAGGGGTTGGAGAGCTTGCTGCTGCCGTGCGTACTGGCTCTGTGGCTGATGGTACTTGCCCACAGGTTGAGTCAGTGGGTTAGGAGCACTCTTGACTTTCTCCTGGTGATAAACTTTCCTCTTCTGGTGTTTCTGTCACCTCAGGCTGATTAGCAGGTCCAGTCCTGTCTTCATGGGAAGAGTCCTGGTCTTGGCCTTGACAGTCATTTCACCTTGGCTTGACAACAGGAATGACATACTTGTGTAAGGACCCTGAAAGAAGGGAGCTCCAACCCATCCAGAAAGCTGCAGCCCATCTCTGCTGCTGTGTGTCTTTCTATGCTGGCTTCTGTGGGAAACACAGATAAAGGTTTGAGGTCTTTTGTTCTCTCTCTAATGGGCTCCCTGAATTGCCTCAGGTAGCAGGAAGACTGCTTGAAGCTTTATGTCAAAGGCCAGAGGAGCTTTCTGTAAGGACATGAAGCTCTGCTCTTTGAGGGTCCAGTTTTGCATAAACTGTGCAACCCCAGGAGATAAGGATCACCAAAAACCTCGCCATGTTCTGCTCCAAGTTATGTTCAATTGAAGGCCCTTTTTCTAAATATATGGCAATGATTTATATGATGTTTAAAGACAGTTAAGGAACACACAAGCAAAATAAGACCCTCCACTTCTGGGTTGGAGGGAAGAAGAGAAAGGACATGTATCAGATGTTAGTTCACCACCTAATACAGTACCCATAAGATAATCTGGTGATGACTGCTGTGTTTAAACTGAGCATTGAGAAAAATACATTTGACTGCAGTTCCAGTTACCTGCAGTGATTTGAGCCTTTTAGGAACATTAAAAAAAGTTAAGAAATTGCAAAATTAAGGTATGTGCCCAGGCATCCTTAGCTCTGCCTTCCCTTTCTTCACTCATTTCAAACTAGGTTTAATTACCAGAAATTTCTGCAGACTGGTTTGTAGCACCCTGTTATGCTAGCAGGTCAAAGCCAGCTCTTATTATCTAGCAGACGTGTTAAATGTTAAATTACTATTTTTTAAAAATATATTGCCTCCTTTTTCACTTGTGGATGGGCTCACAGATTTCAAGTTAATTAATGTACAATACTTGGTCTCCATCTGTTTTGTATGTCCCAAAATGTGATATTTAAACAAACCAGCAGCTAGAAGAAGAATCATGATGGACATTGTGGCCATTTTAGTTAGGGGTTGTTTCGATGTGGTTTGATGGATGTGGTGTTTCTGATGTGGGCTACTGCTTACTGCTGGCTGTTTTAGTAATGGGGGATCTTTACACCATATCCATTAGTGGTTTAAGTGGGATTTCAGAGAACAGGGAATGGCTGGGTCTTTGGTCGTACTGTGTTGTGGTTGACCCCTTCCCAGCTTCCTGTCTAAAGCAGGATTACTAGATGTGCCCATCCAGGATTGCCATGTATGGTGAGTTGACAGTATATCCTTTGGCATGGCTCCATTCTGGTCAGCCTGCCTTATTTGCTTCTGCTTTCTATCTTTATCTTGGTTTTACCCTGGGTCATTGGGTCTCTAGGACAGGGTCTGACCTTTCTGTTCTATTTTTATATAACATCCAGCACAGACACGTTTGGTATCTCAAGCTCTTGGTGGTGCTGTATGTAATGCCAATAACTAACAGCACTGATATTCCTCCTGGGCATCTGTGTCTGTCTGTGCACACAATGACCATAAACGTGCTGCTGTAGAGTGAATTTTCTTACATGGCTTCTGTGTTGTTTTAGCTCTGAATAGCAGAGTAAAAAGTGGCAGCCAGCTTGGTACAAGGAGTCTACAGAAAGCATTCTCATGCCAGTGAAAACTGGTCAGTGCCGACCTGCCAGAATCAGTGGCTGGTGGTGAAGTTATAGAATCATAGAAACTGTAAAATGGTTTGGGTTGGAAGCGACCTTAAAGATCATCTTGTTCCAACCCCCCTGCCATAGGCAGGGACACCTTCCACTAGACCAGGTTGCTCAAAGCCCCATCCAATGTGACCTTGAACACTTTCAGGAATGGGGAATCCACAGCTTCTCTGAGCAACAAGTGCCAGTGTCTCACCACACTCATAGGAAAGAATTTGCTTTTGTTCAGGGCAGTGTAGATAAAGCATGGCACAGTTTTTCTACTTGTACTTGTATGAATATTTCTATATCCAAGTAACTTTTCTGTGTATTTTATATATATACAAACATATGTGTGAAAGCATAATTGCCTGTTTAACTTTGCTTCTTCCTCCTAGTTTCTCTCTGCTTCTCTGTTTCTGTTCCACTTTGTGTTTGAGTGGTATGCTTATGGTGTTTTTGATAGGTGTATTTCCCTTTTTTTCTTACCTTCTTTCCCCTTTTCTTCCTGTTCTGGCTTTTCATTCTTTACCTTATTGGCCGCATGTTTCTACTCCAGGTTGGTTTGTAGTTTCTCTTCTGCGTGGCTTCTCCTTTCTCTCACCAGGGCAGGTTTGCCAAGCACCCTGTTAACCTCTGCGCAACCTGAGAGTTGGTGGCCCGAGGAATTATGGCAGCTGTGCCCCTTATTTCTTGGAAAAAAGAAATAAGGGAGTTGGAGCTGCTCTTATTTCCCTTGTCTCTAAACTATTCTCAGCCTGAGTGTTTTGGTTTCCCTTGCCTGCTCTGGATTGCAGCTGGTGTGGCTGAGTAGTTTTTCTCAGATCTGAGGGTTAACAATAAAATTGGAGTTAGTGGCCAGAGTGCTTCTCCCCCGCACCTGGGGCCTAGTGGTGCTCCTTCCTTAGTGGATGCAACCTGCAACCCAAGCCCAGACTCTGCATTCCTGTTGTTACCTCCCTCATCTTTCTACTGCTGATTTTGGTAGCCTTCTGCCCTGCTGCAAGCCTGGGGCTTTTGCACCTGATTTCACCCCCATTTCTGCCCTCTGGGAGGATGAGGCTGTGGTTTGTGGTGGTTCTGTGAGGGCTGTCATGCCCTGATGGCAGACCTTTACTCTATGGGAAATGTTGAGCCAGTGGGCTTATGTGTGCACCAGTGATGGCTCAATTTGAGCAATCCCCATCCCCATAAGAAGGTGCTGCCCGGGGAGAGCAAGTGGGAAGTGTTGGAAGCCAGGGGATTTTAAATGGAGCTGGGGACCCACCCTGTGCAGCACTTCCCAGTTTGTGCAAGCAGTGAGTGCTGCCAAGCCACCTCTTTTAGGGGCTGACTTGTAGAGAAAGCTGAGGTTTTGGACTGCTTTCGATTATAGAAATGGAGGGATCTGAAATTGGGAAATGCTTTGATGTTGATGATCTGAAGAACATGCTCAATATCCTTTGACAACAGACGTTTTATTCTCAGCTGCATCAGCCTTGCAGCAAGCGTGTTGGCTGGGTGACTTTGCTTGCACAGCTGTTTCCCCCCCCCCCAAAAAAAAAAATCCCAGGACTCAGCACTATGTTTCCCATGCTGGAAAGCCAATGCTTCCAAGCCCCAGTTTGTGGCATTGGTTTCTTCTATGTGTGGCAAGTCCTGAACGTGCCCAGCCAGCACTCCATGGGGGTCAGGTCGGGTGAGCTCTGCTAAGTGTGGTTTAGGTATGAGGACCAGCAGAGGGGCTTTCCTTCCAATAGATGGAAAGATTTTTTCTTGTTTGTTTCTTGGAAAGATGTAACCCAAGCAGAAAATTTTAAGGGGTGTCATCAAGGTGAATAAACAGAAATCAAACTCCAGACTGTCCTCTTCATGTGGTTGATGATGATACCTGAGGCTTCTTATGTGAAATGTGAACACTTAGTGTCATGTTTCATTCAGGATGACGCTTCATTTTTTTTCCTTTTTTTTTCCCCTCTGCAATGCAGACTTTCACAAGTGGTACAAGTGTCCTGTGCCACTCATCCCTACCCCTCAGCCCCCCTTGGACAAGGGGCTATTTCAAGCCATGCTTATAACCTGATCCTACTGACACCCCTTACACCCAAGGATCATTTAGTGCCAATTGTTGGGGTGATTTGCTATTTTCAAGACACTTGGGCCCAATCCTTTTTCCCTTGCATGCCCAAACAGGATTTTTTTGCCCTGGTTTAGTTTGGCTCAGGAATAGGCTGTTTATCTGCTCATGAGTTTGGTGCTGTCAGTTCACTGAACACAGCCGTGGCACCTAAACTTCTCTAATAGCTGCAGCCCTCCGGGTGGGACACTGAGTGACACTGGTTGAGTTGGGAAATGCTAAGGACCTTGTTTTGGACAGCATAAGAAGCAGATCATGGCTGAGGTAGCCTGGCAGACAGCTGAGAAAATTTGTTTCTAAAGCCAGGTCAGTGAATGCTGAGCTGTCACTGTGCAGGTTGTCCTAGGTTCAGTGGTGAGGCTTGCGATGCTGCTGGTGCTACAGTTTTGGGCTTAAGTGTGGTAGACTTGCTATCCTGGGACAGATGCTCATGTTGGTGTTAGACAGCATCCTATGTCTGGTCCTGGTAAAAGGCAGGTGCTTCAAAACTAAACAAAACAAACTGTGGGTGAAAATGAAATAGATGGCTAAAAAGTAGCCAGATCATATGAGCTGTTTTCTACCAAAATATTTCAAGCCCATGTTGGCTTGTGCCCAAGTCGTACCTGCCCACTGGAGGGCTTGGTGATGAGTTGTAGGTGGCAGATTTCAGCTAGCTTACGGCATCTAAACAAATAAATCTTTTTCCTTTCTTCCACTCCAGTATCTAAGTGTGTGGCCTTTGCTACTTGAGTGTCTCTTTTAAGCAGCTTAAAAGTTTTTCTAAGTGAAATATGTTTCTACGCTGCAGTTGAGAGATAAATATAGCTGGTGAAAGAAGGCCATAGTATGTGTTATGTCACCTTCCCAGTATTTTTTTTTCTTTTTGTGGTGATTCTGTGCTAACTCAAAATGGAAAATCTCCTGAAAGCTGTTATTTTTCCTGTTTAAAGAAATTACATGCCAGAATGCCATTCACTGCCTTACGCTTCAACCAGTAGAGGATTAACCCCCCCACCCCTCTTCTCCAGCCCAGTGCTGTGTGTTTGGAAAGCAGACGCCTTTGCAGCTGAGCCAGCTCTAATAATAATAATTCATGTTGAGAAGCGCAGAGCAGCCTGTGATTAGCAAAATAATTATTGCAGAGTATATAAATTGAGAGGTGGGTTTTTGACAAGGCGAGAGGAACATGCACTGCAGCTGCCTGGGGAGGTAATGGACTCCTCTCTCCCTCTTGACGTTCTCCCTGTAAAGTTGGGTGCAGAAACTGTGTGGAGCAAAACATGCTTGTAAAATGATGATTGCTTTTGAATTTTTCCAGTATATTCTGCTGATGAAAGAGCAGCTGGAAAACTTTAAAATAAGAGTTTTACACTATGCTCTGCTCCATGGGATAATCTTTTTTTTTTTTTTTAAAGTTTGGATACAGTTTTTGCACATGTTTTCTCTGCTTACCAGGAGACCAAACTTTGTCTATCTGTTGACTCTGGAACCTACAAAATAGGCTAGGAACCCTTCCAAAACTTCTCCTGCACGGGTGCTGGTTCAGGTCTGGGTCAGAGGGATGGAGAAAGATGTCTCTATTATACGAGGCTGCTCTGACATGTATAAAGGCAAGTTTTAGGCTCATGAGCTGGTGACTCATTGCCTTAAAATCTAATCTGTCCTGCTGCCTAGCAGCAAGCAGAGCATTTTACGCATGCTTTCCCCTCTGTCCTTGGTCAGCAAGGGCAGGGTTTCTGCCAGCCAGCAGCTGTGTCGGAGTTGCTGGCACAGGGCAGGTTGGAAGGTGTCATTGGCCATCGCTAGTACAAGGCTTTAGGGTAGAGCTCACCCTGGGGACCTTCCAACAGAGGATGCTGGAAGTGATCTAGCCCAAAAAAGCCAACAGAGCTTGGGAGATGCTTTCCAGGGATGGAAAGGCGTCCCCAAACAACCGATCTGTGGGTGAACCTCTGCCTGGGTGTTGCCCAGCCTGTGTACCCTCCCTTTTTGTAAAATAATTTATCTGCGAATATATATTGTACCAGCAGAAAGAGGTCTCTAAAAATTAGGTTTAGGGTAAAATGAATAAGGGGTACTCTTAAGGGTTTATGTTTATCTAAATGAAGCCAGACGGATCTCTTCCAGACTGCCTTAAATATTTGCATTGGACTTGTACAAATAGGGCCCCAATTTTCCCCCATGATGCTTGCTACCATAATAGACAAATAACAATAATTAAAAAAAAGGTGCCTTGGTTTGTTTTACTTGAGGCAACCAGGTGGAGTGCATCCTTTCATTCTTCTCAACCTTTGTTATTTTTGTGATTTTATGTTTTCCTTTCCTGTATCACTTTTCTTGACAATAATCAGAAGGACGTGTGTGTCCATGCATGTATGTGCACGTATGGATACACATACCACACATTCACACACACTTACCTTAAGCCCTTTTTCTATATTAAAAATACATAGCTGCTTTTTTTCCCTGTGTCAAAGACAGCTGGTATCACCAACATCCAACTAAACAAGCCATTGAGTTAATACCACCATGTAAAGTTCAGGAAAGCCCGGTGAACCTTTTTCTAATAAGAGGATATTCTGGTCCTCTTGATAATCAGGCCCCTATTGTAAACTCATTTTGAGTCAGAGGTTTAAATCTTTGTTCCAGTGGGAAAGATTTTTATAGGCAGTCCAAACAGGCATTAAATCCTGGGGTTTTTTTTAGCATAGCCACTTAAAATAGCACAGATTCTGAATCCAAGGGAAAAGAAAAAAGTTGAAACAATAGAAATCATGGTTTGGTGGCACAAACCTTTTGTCCCACCCCAACCCCTGTTAGAAATTTGGCAGAGGCAGTAGGCTGAGTTTCCTTGCTGTGCGACACTGCATGCTGCTGATTGCTCTGACTAGTTGGGTTTCCATCTCTTCTGGTGGTGTGGTCACCCTCCTTTTATTTTGAGGATGGCAGAATACAGCTTTGGAAGTCAAAACTATGCCAGTTTTGTGCAGATTTATTCCTGTGCTTCCTGCATTCCTCTTGTATTTGCAGGGAAAATGCTTTTCTGGAAAATATGCCAGCATTTTGGAAACACGTTGTCCCCATGATCTTGGGTTTTCACCTCTTTTTCCTTTTCCTTCTCCCATACTATGCATAGGACATCCCCAAACAGACTCACAGCTCTTCCCACCAGTCATGCACAACTTATCCATCACCTTTGTCCTCAGCGACTGAGATTATTATAGCAGCAGCAGCCCTTGGGATAATGATTTTGTTATGACAGAGCATTATGTCAGGATAGTCCACGCCTTGGGGAAGGTGTGACTCCTGTGTTGATGAGGCAGCAGGTGGCTCAGAGGAGTCGGTGCCCAGGTCAAGGTGAGCTGGGAAACCTGTCGCAGTTTTCCTGTGCTGTAGAGGATGCTCCTGGCTGCATGGTGGGTTTTGCCAGCAGCATTGCAGCGATGAAGCTGAAAGCTCTTAAATCTTCTTTTACTCTTCATTCCTGAGCTATCCGCTCATGCAGGAAATGTGTGTCGTGCATCGTTTTCTCCTTCGCCTTCTCATCCAGATGCTGGTGCTAGTGCTGGTGTAGCAGCTGGGTACTGCTCAGACGTGGCATTGCCCTCGCACCTGCTGTGCTCCAGGTGATGGATGTGCTATTCCAGTGCAGCCCTTTCCTTATCCTTCTGGGTCCTTGGTGGGGACCTTCTCCTGGCAGGTGGGAAGGGCTCTCCTCTTATCTGGCTCCAACTATCTTGGTGCATACCTCTGCCTAATGCACTTTGCCTGAGCAAACAAGAACGGCACTTTCATTGCTACTTTATCACACAGGAACGTGGTGTAAAGAGCTTTTACGCCGTGCAGGGGCTGCACACATCTGGGTTGCCGTTCCTAGGCCTAGGGTACCTCCTTTGTTCTCCTGACTCTGGTACTGAAACATCTTTCCAAATCCAATCACTTAAAAAGTGACAGCAATCTCACTCGTTTCCTTAAAGCAGTCCCTGAGGATGGAGGAATGGTGAGGTTAGCATCTGGAACTGACTTATTTATTATTGATGATGCCTTTAAATGATTAAACCAATCCTCCTTGCATTATTTACGGAAATTATGATATTCATCATTAATGGAAAGATGTCTGGGGCAACGTGTGATTCACAACTATAAATACCTTCTCTCCTCATTTTATCACTTGCTTCCTGTCTTCTCCCAGCTCTTGCTTGTCCTTTTCAAGTCAGTGTTTGTCCTTCTATCAGTACCTCCTGCTGCCTTCCCCCTTGGTGTAGGTGACCCGTAGTGGCTGCGTAAGGGTGAGGTGTCTTTTATTCTAGACGGGTAACTTAATCTTCAGTGTCACCAGGACTTACATAAGGGATGTGGTAGTCTAGGTAAGGAAATAAGGTTTAGAAACTCTTAAGTACATTTAAGAGCTCTTTGCAGGAAATGTTATTCATATTCAGATTCTTTATATTACTGTCAGGGATAACTGGAAGCATGAACAACCCTGGCATTAGGTGTGCTTATCTCCCCATGATATGATGCAATATTAAGCTGGGTTGTATTGCAGAATGAGACAGTGTTAACAGATAATGTGGCTGTGACAGGGTAGGCTTCCCTCTGCAGAAGATGGGAGTCCCTTTGCACCAATTAGTTTTACTTTACATGAAAGTGTAGTTGTTAGCTTACTTGCTGTCCCACAAGACATCAACATCCGTCTGTGGAGCTTGGGTTGACCTCCATATAGTAAGTTCAGCCTTCAAAGTTAGTTGTTTTAGGTCACTAATCTAAAAGATATTTTTTAAAGAAGAGGGTATTTAGATGGAATCTTAATTATTGACATTTAGTCTTTTGGCTGAAACTGTATGTCTGCCTCATGCAGAGTGGCCCTCGGATGTGAAGGGGACGGGAGTAGCGTGAGGTGTCTCCAGGCTAGGTTGGGAGATGAGAACCTCAGCTTCGAAGGGGTTTGTGGAAAGGACGAAAACTATACTTGGAGTCAGTGCATTCCTCTAGAGCATGCAGAACAGAAATAGCCTCTGGGAATGTAGTGATTTTGGGAGAGGACCTGGAGGAGGGTCTCTCAGCTTCATCTCTGCTCCACATTTTGTATCCCTCATCCCTTGAGCAGGCTGCTGAACCCCAAAGCACTTGGTTATGCTGGGCACTGTGGTGGTGCCAGGGGAAAGGAGGCCCCGCTCCCTGGCTTTCACTGCCAATCGGTTCAAGTCCAAGAACATAAGGATTTATTGTTTTTCTTATTCCACCTAATCTCTCTACAGAGGCTCTGTTTAATATCTTACCCTTGTTTGAAATGTGGAATTCATCTGCTGCTATTATTATCCCAAAACAAAGGGGCCATGAAACTGTTGTTGGGTTCAGCCCAGCTCGGATCGCTTTGTGCTGGGGGTCCCGACCGCATCCTCTGCAAAATAACATTTCCCCCCTTATTCTGCAGCTACAACTCCTTTTCCTCTAGAAATTCTGAGTGGGGTGGGAGGGCGCATGGGATGCTTCTGGAGGTCTCATTCCCTGCAGCACGGTATCCTTCGTCACCAGCCATGCAGAAAGTGAGAGGAGACATAGGATGGTCTCCCTGCCTAGAAACCTCACATGCAGCCCCACCGTCCTGCTCCTGGATTCCTTACCAGCAAACTCTAACCTATCTCGGGAGCTAAACTGGGCCCTTTGCAGATGCTTCTTGTCATCTTCTTGTCACTGGCAAATGACTACCACCCCTCCAGAGTTGCAGCCCCGTGCCTCCCAGGCAGCACTTCGCAGCCAGCTGTCCCTTTTGCCATGGATAACATCATATTTATCCCCCAGGGCTGCGCCTGCGCTCAGGGCTGGTCACGCGGCTCCCACGGGTCTGGGCTGGCTTTGCCAGCACTGAGACTCGTCACAGGCACGTGGTCCAGGGGAGCTGCACTTGTTCCCTCTGGCCCCTGCTTTGGTGGGGAAAAAAGGAGAAAAAATCCCCTGAATTCTTCACTGCTGACTGCAAAGGGCAATTATTTAATGGGATTTTGGGCAGAGGGAGCCCAAAAAAGTTAGGCTGCTCTGAATCTGGGCCATGAGGCTGCACTGGATGAGTCACAGGGGGGAGGAATAAAAAAATCTCTGAGTCATAATCCCTGATACTACAGAGCAGATTTGCTTTGGGGTGTTTTTTGTGTTCCTGTGTGCTGACTAATGTGCAGAGCAACAGTGAGAGCACTTTCTCTGCTCTTTCATCCATGAGGAATGCAACCCTGTGTCCTCCCTCCTCGTCTCCATGACTTATCCAAGCGTGCTGTCCCCCTGCTTCCCAGTCTGCTGAGCACCTCTCACCCTCCTCAAAACCCCCCAAATGCCAGTGGCAGCAGGATGGGAGCTGGTGCTTTCCCAGATGAGGGGACATACCAGGACAGGACCATGTGCTGGCAGCTGTTTGTGCCCCTGCAGCTCTGCCACCACTGACAGTGGGAGGGGGACAACCTTGAAATATCCCATATTGCAACTGGCACCTGCTCCTTGAGCATCTCAGAATGATTTATGTAGGGGGTTCAGTGTGGTGACAGCCACGCAGCACCTACTGCTTGGTGATATAAATACACTGAAGTGAACTAGCCGTCATCTCCCTGGACATATTCCTACAGCTCACTTGAGCCTAAGACCCCAAGAAATTTGAAATCTGTGTGTTTTTACAGGACATCTGATTTTTGGCATTTTGTTCTGTCAATCAGCTCTCATTGTACTTTCAGATTCAGATGGCACCATGATTCCTACTATGTTAAATTCATTTTGATTAGATCTCCACAAAAGACATGTTTAAAATCAATACTCATTTAACAAAATATACCTGTCCCTAGCCCTTTTCTTGGACTCTATTGGGGTGAGGGATAGAGTATTAAACCGAGTCTCTGGGTCTGGTCTAGTTTGCAGTGGCAGCAGCATTAAGAGGCACGAGACATCCCCAAAGATGTAGTTGAGAGACTACAGGGGGTCAAGATATGAGTGACACAGCAGGTCTCCCCAGAAAGGGCAGCTTCTTCCTTGGGAGCCAAGTTTTGGCTGTCTTGTTATTCTAACTAATTAGATTAATTTCTTGGATGTAGGAACTAAGTGACATTATTTATGCAATATTACCAATATGAGCTGCTGTTTTAGACTCTGCATGCTTTCAAAAATAATTTTTAATATTTCCTTTGCTTGAAGTGTGTAGAATTAAAAACTGAATGCACACCCATACTTGGACACACACAAAAAAGTGGTGTGAGGGACTATTATTTCAGTGAGCGAAGGGCTCTGTTGGGACATGAGGCTGTTGTTTTTGCCTTACAATGTCCTTAATTAATTTTTCATTATTACAGGCATTGGTGATAGGATAAATGTTCCTCTCCAGAGAATACCTGGTGGCATCCTTATCCAGAAATGTTCCTACTGTGAGATCTGAGTTTCACTGCCCTTGGGTTTCGTAA
Source organism: Manacus candei (assembly GCF_025592945.1). NCBI lineage: Eukaryota > Metazoa > Chordata > Aves > Passeriformes > Pipridae > Manacus > Manacus candei. Next base: position 5,325,081 of record NW_026138061.1, read on the forward strand.
CCCTTAAACAGCTCATATGGAGCGATGATCCACACTGTGCAGTTTGTAGGTTGTTTTGGTTTTTTTATTCCCCTTGTGTAACATTATTATTTGGTTCCCTGATGGTGTTTTCAACCTCTCTGTAGGAAAAGAGGAGGCAGCATTTTGCAGGGCAACGCACATTTGGGTGACGCAGATGTCACCTATGGGAGGTGATGTTATCCACTCCCCTGCTGCTGTGTACATCTCTTCTGCTGGGCAGCCCAAACCAGCTCCCAGGAAAAAAGGAAACTTAGTCAGCACAAAAACAGGCTTTTTTCTGTTTTTCCTTCCCTGCTGCCTCCATAGTACTCTTCAAATTGATTGCATTTCCTCAGCAGAACTACAAAGGTTGTGGCTGTGGGTTATTCTGAACTTTATTTTAATTTAGTTTTCATCATTTTACTGGCTCCTGGGACATCTTAAGTATGGATCAAGCCAAGACAAACATGAGATGTCTTGGTTTCTTGTCTGTGAAAAGGAGTTGATATGCCTTTGGGTGTAAGGATGGGGAATTTGCAAGTCTCTCGATATGGATTATTATTTTTCTTCCCCTGTGCTTATGAGATTTAAGAGGGAAAGGAAGTATTTGGATATTAAAATGAAAATTTTATTTTTTAAATACTAAAGCATTTGCCTGTATGCAAAGTCTTCACTGACTTGATATTTAATTCTTTATTTTTTTTAGCCACATTACCTATAGCGATGCAGTTGTTGGAGTAAGTGCTCTTGTGCTGCTTTACTGACCTGGAATGCAGAGAGCCATTTCCCAAATCAGATCCAGCACCTTAACATAGTATCATGCCCCCAGCCTGCCTGATTGCTGCCTTCGGTTTCCATCTCAGCCAGCCTTGCCTGCTGAAGTGCTGTGACTGCAATGCTGTGATGGCAGCAACTCCTGCCATATGAGCAGGCAGGGAGGCTGATGCTTTGCTGGTGATTTTTTGAGCAACCTTAAAATACTCGTTTTACGACAAGGTGATAATGTTTTAAATAAATATCCATCCAGCTGAGCCTGCTCAAGGGTCTGAAATGAGAAGTGGATTCCCTTTGCAAACATCCCCACTCATCATATGAAATCTAAATAAAATGGAGATACTAATTAAATTCATGCACTCCTGGCGCGTAGAAGAGGCCAAAGACAAGTGTGTTAAAGCAGTTGACACAATCCCAACAGCTTTACTGGATGGGGGAACACATCACCCCTGCCAGGCTTTGATAGAATGAGGGCAAACCTCTATAAGATGTCAGTGTTTACTCTTTGCTTTATATTTGCATAATTCCCTGTGCTTTTACAGGGCTCCTTGCTTGCAAATGGTTATCCAAACATTAAGTAATCCTGAGCAGTTTGGGGCTGTCGCTGGCTGTAGTTTCTTGTCTTGAAGGGTGGGGAGGCTTCGTGCTAGATGAGGCTTTGTTGAAGGTGGAACTTCCCCAAGAGAATGGACCATCAGAACCTGGGATAATCCAACTGCAAGACCTGTCTAAACTCAGGCTCATTATATTCCATAGTAAACTTGGGTGCTACCTTAATCTGGATTAAAAGCAAACCTCCTGGTTATTCCTGACCAGCTGCAGCTAGAGCGTTTTAGAGGATGCACCCTATGATTTATTGTGCTGGGGTGGCTTGGAATTTGTCCCCACCGGGTTGCCCCTAAGCTTCCTGCAGACTGGAAAACCTGTGCTCAGGTTTTCCCCTGTGTCCTCAGTGTCAATGAGATGTATTTCAGCTTAGGTAAAGTCCATGCTGCAGCTGTGCCTGTGTACAGACAGGCTTTCCTGTTTGCTTGGCTGAGAGTTTGAAGGTAAACCTGGGATCCCAAGTTCTCTGTGGAGCCTGTGGGACCTCCCAGCAGATGTGCATGTAGAGACCTCCTCGCCTCGCAGGGAACTGGGGGTTTCCTGGCTGATACAAACCCACTGGTCTCATGAAAATCATCGCGGCTCCCAAGTCAAACTTACGTTAGAAGGCAGTGGAATACAAGAAATGAATCCATTTGTGTATCCTGGTAGTTGTATCAGAGCCACTGGGGATGTCCAAGAGGAAATGGTGTCACGTGTTGGCAAGGCAGCAGCCACATTTACTGACTTAACTGAGATTTGGTCTTTGAAAAGCTGCAGCTGAAAGGCTGGGCTATGAATGTTGGACTTGAAAGTAATTTTTATCTAAATATACGGATCTGAAAGCTGGAAACCTATCAAAGGTACAGGCAAAGTATCTGAGTACCTTTGAAAACAAATGGCTTAGAAGAACACTGAGCAGTAATCTCCAAAGAGAAATCAAACTAGTGATGGAAGCATTTGGGGGATAAGAAATCAGAGTGTTTGCTGTAGCAGAGGGGGCTGCTGGGCAGTGGGGTGGAGATGTACTGGAAAATGGTAGGGACAACTCCTCTCTTACAGCATACTCAGATAGAGAAGATATCAGATTTATTGTAGCATGCACGTAAAGGGCTTTCAATAGTGGACAAGGGTGATGGAGCCTTGCTTGTGCTGACCAAAAGTAACAAAAATCAGTGGAAAGCTTTGGGAGTTCTTGTCTTTGGAGGAATGGAGTAATCCCTATGATACATGGCACTCTCTGTCATGGCATAGTTTTGTCCTTGCTGGTAGTTGAGGCTTGATGTGTAATTTATGTTGGTGATACATAATCCAATGCTGAGAATTGGTTTTCTGTGGCATGGCATATTCCTCCTGTCCTTGGTGCTGCACCTGTAAAATGGACTAAATAATACTTCTTTTCTCTTAAGTAGGCTTTCAAACCTCTGTGTTTCCGGAGTGTCCTATTACACGTCCAATTAATCTGGTTCCTATCAGAGAGGATGGTTTTAAGAGTTGTGGCATCTAGGTGGTAGAGGACAAGCAGCAGCCAATTCAGAAATACTTGCTGGTGAGAGGAGGAGCACAAGAGTGTATAATGCTACTGGGATCACAAAGGTTTCTTCCTTACCCTCATGAGCGGTCAAGGTGTGTAATCTCGTTAATAAATCGATCAAACTACATCTTAAGACTGATTGGGCTGCCTGCCCTGTGACTGCTGGAAGGCATCCAGAGCTGGGCATGGCCAGGGACCTTCTTGCTGCAGCCTGAAGTTGTTCATAGCTAGCTAATGCTCATTTATTCTTATGCCAGTGTTGTCCTTTAGCTTAAATCCCTCCTTCAACGATGCAGACAGCAGTCTCACACCCTCTGAGCCGTGCAGGTCCAACACAAGCAGCTCACTCTGTCTTCTCATCTAAGAGGGGTTTGTCATTCTCCTCCTGCTTCTGGCAGCTTGATCCTCTGTCAAGCTCTGTTCAAGCACATCCTTTTTGAATGTAAGTTCCTGAGTGGGACGTAGCATCTCGGAGGCAGGGTATCTTGCTATTACTGGTGCAGCTTGACATCTTTAGGTGTGCCAGAAATACTTTGCTCTCTGGTCATCTCCAGAGCCTCATTGCCCTTGAAACCCTGCTGTGCTGATGTCTCCAGTTCACCTGCACTCACCTGCACAGGGAGGTGAAATTTCTGGTGGGACCAGCCTTAGCTAAAACTAACCTTCACTCAGTTTTGGCACTAAGGCCCAAGCTGTGTGATATAGTGAAAAAGTGGAGTACTTAGAAGGACCAACAACAAATACTGTTTATTTTTCATGATTGTGTCTTGTTTACCAGGCTTGTTTGGCAATGTCATAAAATCCTACGCTTGGGCTGGAAGAGACCTTTAAAAGTCATCAAGTCCAACTCTCCTACAGGGGTAGCAGGGACAGTAGATGAGCAGAATCATCTTCAACTCGATCACGTTGCTGAGAGCCCCCCCCCAGCCTGACCTTAAATGTTTCCAGGGGTGGGGTATCCACAACTTATCTGGGCAACCTTTTCCAGTGCTTCAGCATGCTCTGGGAAACCTGTTCCAGTGTTTACCATGCTCGTTAAAAAAAACTTCTTCCTTATAGGTTATCTAAATATTCTGGCTTTTGGGTTAAAACCATTGCCCTTCGTGCTATCACAACAGGCCCTGCTAAAAAGTTTGTCTTCAAGAGGAACAATATAGGGTATAAAAACCCAAGATAGGTTATAAAAAGTACGTGTAATATAATGGCTTATTTATTTTTGGTTATAATTGTGTCAGTGATGACTAAGAAGATACAGTTGTAATTCTGTGATGGTTTTGTCCATAATTGACTTTCTGTTGCTAAGATGAAATTTCTACTTCCAGTTTTCGGCAGACTTTGTATGCTTCAGTTCTCTGTTTAAACTATTTTCATCTTCTTAAATGGAGGTCATAGGGGCTGGAGTGGAACACCAAAGCTTTTAGGCAGTATCATGGTTCACCTGTCTTTCAAGGGGTCCTCCTCAGCACTGTGGGTTTATTGCAGCTCCATCTGCTTGTGCACAGAAGTCAGAAAAAGCCCCTGAGAGCTTTTTGAAGCAGTGCAGTTTGCAGTATGCATTACTTTGCTGTAAATCAGGGGTTTATCTCTGTGAGAGGTTTATCTGTCCAGTTGTACTTGTGGTGACTGTAGTTTAAATTCTGTCACCCTGGCTGGCCCTTAGGATTGAACCGTCGGTGCAGAGCAGATGGCTGACAGGGCCCTTGCTTCCATGCTTCATTTCATGTGTGTGGAAGGAAAGGGGGAAAAAAAAGCCAGGAAAAAAAAAAAAGCAGAATTTCTGCTGCAGCTGTTTGAAACAATGAATGAACCACGATGTGATGTTGTGAGTGTTTGTTTTATTTTTCCCCTCATTTCCTCATCCACCTTTTACTATTTCTCAGTCTTGGAGGTGGGAAGGACCATTCTCAAGACATGGTGCCTTGCCCTGAATCCAGTCATATCCCTTTTTGCTGGAGTGCAGAATCCACTCTTACTGCCGCTTCCCAACCAAAGCCATTCTGTGATTCCCACTGCACTGGGTGGCTCTGCCTTTATGAAGTGTTTTTGGTACAAGATGGTCATGGGAATTCATTGCTGTAGAGCCAGTACCTGAGCTACCAGGCTGCAGAGTTGAATACAGGATGCCACACAACCACAGTGACATAACACACATGGGTTTGACTTGCAGGAGGTTCAGCCAGCATGGCTGAAGCGCTTGCAGTCCACATCACTTCTCCAGGAGTTTGTCTGAAGACACCAGGGGTTGGAGACCACCACATGAAGCAGCTCAAGCATTGTCATGCCTTGTAACCCAGCACTTTAAAGCCATCCAAAATGGGTTACTGTTGGTGCTGTGTGCTCTGCTGTGGGAGGAGGAGTGAAGTGGGCAGTGGTGAGTACCAAATACCTGAGCTGTCCTCGCTTTGACTCACCTGGGCTAGGGAGTCAGCACCCTCCTTTACTGCCAGACATGAAGTTATTCCCAAGTGAGATTCAAAAAAGGTGTGGTGGAGCAAAAGCACAAGAAGAAAGATAGCTGAGAAAAAAACCTCACTTTCTATATACATGGATAGGTGGTTGGTTTAAGCAGTGACCCTGTGGTACAGTGGACCTCTGGGGTTGTGGCAGGTGGCTCCCAGTGATGCGACCCTTGTGGTAGATATTGTCATCTCTGTCAGCTGCCTGCTCTGCATCCCGGAGGCTGCTGTGATTGCCACAACTGGAAGAAGGGGAACCGTGTCAGCTTCTCAGCTGCTGCCAGTCATAGCTGAGTTATTAATTTAAACTGTTGATTTAATTAAGCTGGAGAATGCAGCAAGTAGTTTGTGCATGCTGGTGGTGGGTGCCAGCAAGAGCGTCCTCTCACACCTGCCAGCTGCATGAGTCTGCTGTCCAGAACATCTGAGAACTGGCTGCTGAGTAAGAGTGGTGGTTAGGTTTGATCCCCTCTGGTGATTCTTGTGTCACTTTAAAATACATCCCTTTCACTGGGAAGCTCATCACATGGTCTCTGGAGGGTTTGCATTCTTCAGAGTTGTTCCTGATCCCTTCAGATATGCAGAGCTGTGATCTTTAGATATTATGCCTAGCATGCCTGAGGCCATTCTAATGAAAAGGACTACATGAGTGCAATGGAACCACTTAAAATAATACACAATAAACTATTGCAGGCTTCTAGGTTGTGTGCGTCCATGGGGATGCTTGAGGGCTTGGATTTAGGAGACAATTTCACAGAGGTCCCTTTTTGGGGTCACACAGAGAAGGAGAGTGGCAGGAAGTGGTGATGTTAAGGCAGTTGAGGATCACAAGGTCTTTCATCTCCCAGTGTCCCACAAATGGGGCTATTTGTGCCACTTCGTTATGCTGTGTTAGGGTCAGAAGAGAGCAGACTCCCACCATCCTTCCCAGTCCCATGTGTGGTCTTCAATGGATTTACACTGTGGTGAGCATTCATGAGAAGACAGGAAGAGAGGATGCCCTCATATAGGCATGGGTGCATTGATGCACATCTCTACCAATGGAACTGTTTCAGTTCAAGGAAAATCGGGAATTTCCCTTGGTTTTGGGTCCTGACTAGTGGTGGTGCTGGTACATGAACTGCATGGGGAAATATGTGGCAGCCGTGCATGTTTCCAAATGTGGCTGAGAGCGGTTAGACCTCCTTAAATAAAGTTAAAATGTGCTCAGAGTTGGTGGACATACTTAACTCTTGCTTGCAATAAGCTGTTTACATCCAGCTTGAGTACCCAGGTGAACCAAGGTTGGCAGCTGTGAGAAAATGTAGCCTTGAGGGGATTGAGTTCCTACACAGGTTTGGTTTGTAAGAGCAACAGTTAGCAGCTAAACTGGGCTTTGTTAACTCAAGGCCACAACTTTGCTGTAGCTGTGGAAAGAGCAGGCTGGCTTTGGCATGTCTGGATATCGACATGATGCATTTCCTGGTGGTAGGTGGTGGGAAAGCCCACATCTGCTGTGAAACAAACACTCTTTCCTTGGAAAAGTACTTACTGAGATAGCGACGATGGACAAGTCTCTCATGATAAACTTCACAGGCCAGACTTCACAGGTCGTGTTTTCAGCCTCATGGAAAAAATGGAAAAAGTATCTAACACAGGTCTGGACGTTTGAAGGTAATGTGTTCTAAAAATAAACGTTAAAAATTATTCTTAAACTTGGGCCAGGTTGTTTCAAGATCAAAATCAAGGCCAGGGCAACTCCAATTTAGGTTTCTAGGTAATTTTTATTGGCTTTGTTAATCCATACTGCTTACAAGGTAGGAAAAAAATGGTAATATTTACAAGGATCTTTCCACTTTCTTCCCAGAAGAATGTTCCTAAGGAGTCCTGATTCTTCTGCTGGTCTGGCAGTTGCAACCCTGTTTCTGTATTGTATAAGATTCTTTTTCTTTGATATACAGTTTATGCATTGAGGGAAAAGTAGTTTTGGTGCTTTTTGTATAATCGAGAGTCTTGTAACATTGTTTTGATATGGTGCTGTATATATAGTGACAGCATGTGGATGACTTTAAAGGGGCATAGAAGGACTTTTAAATGATAGAAAGGAAAATAAATAAATAAATAAAAATGCCATTAATGTGAACCCAGATAGGCAGACCAAAAGTGTAGCAAATAAACAGCTGGAATAGTTTCTTCTTGGGTTTTCTGACGTCTCAATTGCTCACTGCAGCACTTCTGATAGCTCAGAATTCCATCCTGCTCGATTGCAGAGATACAGTGGGCCCTGTGAAGGATATGGAAGAGAATGAAGCCTGGTTATGACCAGGCATGCACAGCCCAATCCAGCATGGGAGCCAGTGAGAGTACGTTGATGGAACCAATATCAGATTTGGCTCTAAACATCCCCTTGGTGGTAGCTTCTGGCACATGGCTCTGGGGCTGATGATTTCTGATGTTTTCTCTCCGAATTTCCTAGGTTTCTGTTGCTGGCTCTCAGGTCCTGAGTCTGTTGTGCTTTGCTGCCAGGCTGGAGAGCCAGGGAATTGGAGCTGAAACAGCCACTGGGACTTTTCAACATTCTGGCGCTGTACTCTGGTGTCCCTTTTTGGGAAGGGAGCATCAGTCCTCTGCCTGAGACTGGTGGGCTTTTGCTTGCCCCTTGGCATGGGCCCAGCCTCTGGAGGGGCGGATGGGGCTGAGCACTTCAGGAGCCACTGGGGATGGGAAAAGGCTCCCTTTTCCTGGAAAACCTGCTCTGATGCCCCTGTCACTGGGGGTGGCTTTCGGCGTGGGGTCCCCCTCTCCTGCCCTTAGCTTACTGTGTCCTAGAAGGACATAACTCTGATCCCGGGAGCTGTTGGAGTGACCAGCCATGACAGCTCTTGTTTTTCCAAGATAATCTTTTATTGGGAAAGTGGCTCAGCAGATGCGGGTGAAAGGTGATGCTGGCACACTGCTGGTGCAGGTTGGCTGCCTGTTTCCAGGCTGAGTCCTCGGCTTTTTATAGCCTTGCTGCATCACAGCAGCTGCTGGGACCGTGAGCACCGTGTCAGCTGCAGGAGCAGTGCTGAACACTGACTGCAGTGTTACATCGGGGTTGCATCAGCCATAAACGTGTCCAATCTGATAGCCTGACTCCCTAATAACCAGCATCAGATGGGTCAGAGGAGGGCAGGAGGTGTCATCCTCTTGAGAAAAAAAGTTATTTCATTTAATCTCCTATAATATTTTATTTTAATTATTGTTGCTGGGTTTTAGCCCTGAATCATGAAGTTCAGTTGTTACTATGCCACTTCCTATGATATTCTTCATGTATTTTCTATGATATTCTTGAAGTATTTCAGAGTCCTCTCCTTCCTCCTTTTCTTCTTCTTTAACCTTGGGAGCTCCTTTACCAAATATATCCCAGTCTGGCTATCTACCATGGATACCAACTCTGCATTTCCTGTCTTAAGTAAATGAAGAAGGGGTCTGGAAAGGACACTGATTTCTGCTCCAGCATCATCTGCTCAGGAGAATTGAGTTCAACCTAGGAAGCAGATTGGCAAAAAGGGTGTCTTAATGAGCAGTCTTCAGAAAGAAGTTATTTCAGATATTTCAGCCCAATAGCCCTGAGGATTTACAGATTGGGGCTAACCTTGATTCACTTAAGGAAAGGTAATATCACCTGCAATAATCTCTCTCCATTCTTTATGCTAAAAGATAGGCATGAAAACAGATCTTCTGTCCCTGGAGCAGATGATGACCATGAGAGAGAAATCCTGTCTCCATTGAAGTTAGTGGAGAGGCAGAAGTGGGACTCTTTGCTTCTGAAAAGGGTAAGCCAGATACTTAAGAAAGTCTGTTCTCCTTCAGCAGCTCTTGGGAAGGAGAGGTGTGAAGCTCAGAGCACAGGGAGCAGCTTCTCATCAGGTGCAGTGACAGGTGGGTGGTGACAGATGGATCTGCTGTTGGTGTTATGTATTTCCACAGTAGGTAAGGTGCATCCCTGACTTCATGTCTGGGTTTGGTAGACATGCCGGTGGGCCTTCCTTCTGCTGAGAGGTCCCATGTGGAGGCTTTAGCTGAGTTTTGGACCATGGAGCCATGGAATTGCTGGGTGGTCAGTACTGCAGGAGCAACTGTACAGGCTCCAGGTCTTCCTTCTCTATCCAGTGAGCTCAAGTTGATGTTTAAACAGCTTCGTCCTACCCTAGGTTTATTTTTTCCCCTTTTTTTATTTGATCCAGTCAAAGAGCACTCACCTGCATCGCTGCCTTGGCACACAGGAGGGGCACTGCTTCCAGCAGTGCTTCCAGCAGCAAGGCCGTGACAAAGAGCTGAGAGGAAAGTAATGCTGAACTGTGGGATGTGTGGGCAGAGTGAACCCTGCACCCTCCAGGGCAGCATCATCCCTGAAAAAGAGAAGGGACCTTTTGGACTGGAAACATTGGTGGATGGGGCTCTGAGCAACCTGATGGAGTTGAAGAAATACCTGCTTATTGAATGAGAGTTGGACTAGATGTCTTTTAAAGGTCCCTTCCATCCTAACCCGTGATTCTGTGACTATAAGTTCTGAGACTCACAGGGCTTGTATGTAAATATGCTGGTTAACTGCATTCACATACAGCAAGTGGTATGTGCCTAGGAATTCCTTTGATGCCTTTAGATGCTAATGTAATGATAAAACATTCCCTTTTTTCCCCCCTTATTTTTCTCACAGCATATAAGCTCTTCAGAAAACCAGGTCATTAAGCATTTAAGAGCCTGGGCATGATTAAAATAAAAATATTGGTGAGAATAAATGAGTGAGAAGAGATGCAATACATAGTCTTGGAATAAAAATTTAGAAATCTCCTCTTTGGGTTACAGGAAAGTTAATTGATTTTGTGAGCACATTCAGCCTTCAAAATAAGGGGCATGCCAACTGAGGAGGTTATCCATCCACACAACGGAGCTGGACCCTGACTGCTGCCCTGTGTGTTGGAGGTGCAAGGTTGATGGGAAGCAGCTTCAGGCGTGAGGAGCAAACAGCTGATTCCCTGTAGCTCACTATCACTGCTGGGCTGTATGTTTATTTTGCAAACATGGAGAGGGTTATACAGGAGCCAGGCATGTTTTCAGGGGTGGTGTTTTCTGTATTTCTGGTTTGGTTTTTTTTTTTCCCTTGATGTGGCTACAATAATAATCACCAAGGATGGAGGTGAAAGCAGAGTGATGGGAACACAGACTTGGTAGGACTGAATTGGTTTTGTTCAGGAGAATTAAAACTGGTTCATGGTAGGGAGTGCTCTGTGAGTGAGAGACTGAACAAAACATCCTTTCACAAACACATGGGATGAGGCAGGTAGAGCTGGAGTGCAGTACTTGATGGGAATCTTTGCATCAGCATAAAAAGGATTTACTCTTGAATATCAATGGAAAAATGAGTCCTGGGCTGTAACTTTATAGTGTAACTGTATGATGCAATAAATAAAACCTTTCCATGCTAATTTAGTTAAACCAATGCAATATCTATGTTTGGATGAAGCCTAGTCCTACACTGTTACAAAATCTTTTCTAATAATAGTATTTTCTTTCACCTCAAGAAGGTCCTGAGCTTGTGCCCAAGTGACTTCACTAAGCTACCTATTAAAGCTGCCTGTAATATCAGGGCAGGCATTTATTTGGATTGGACAGCTGAAATGAGTTAAGATTATTCCATGGGCTTTGGCTTAATGGCAAACACACATTGTGTTATTATTATTTACAGAATATTGAACATGTGCCCTTAACAAGTAGGAGCTTTAAAAAAAGTAATAGGAAAACAGAGCCTAATCTGCCAAAATGTTTCTCCGCTGCTATTCCCAGAGCTGTTTTGAAATCTTCACCTTAGTTGCCTTTGCGGAGCCTTGTGCCAGACCTGGAACACGTGGGGCTTCTCCTGGGCTCTGCGGGGATACTTGGACCTCAAGCCAAGTGTGACAGTGCGCAGGGAAAGTCATTACCACTGGGCTTCTGTCTGATTCTTGCATGAGGAGGCAGCCATCAAGGATTCAGCTTTTAAAGGAGCCAGATATTAAGCTGGAAACGTGTCAATCCTGCAAGGGGTGATTTATGATCATTAAAAAATGTGTTTCCCCTTCTTGGCCCTTACCCCCTCGCTGCTTCTTGGCTGATTTGCTTTACCCACGATGAATGCTCCCAGCTAGAGCAGTGTGTGGTTTCCTTTGGGTTGAGGAGCTGAGGTCCAGAGGAACCCAGAGAGGAGCAATGGACTCAGGAATGTCTGCTTTTGGCCTCACTGGGCCAGCAAATCAATTTGGCTGGAGCTGTGTGGATCCAGTGGTGCAGTGATCAAACTTCACCAGCACTGGGGCCGTCGGCTGAGTTTTTGTCCCTCTTGGTGCCTTCAGAGGACCAACCCAGTCATCCCAACTCTATCTTTTTGGAGCTGAACCAGGGGCAGCATGGATGGATTAACAGGGAGAAGAGCAAATCCATTTTAATAGAGGGAGGCTGTGGTGGTGGTGGGTTGATGAAAGCAAATGTCAGCTGCAAAGGAGATGCCTGGAGTTGGTTGATTTTATCTTTGAAATGTAAGAGGCTGATGTCTTCTGTTCTGTGATTTGGGTTCCTTTTTTTTTTTTTTTTGTTTTGAGTTTTCTCTTTTTTAATAGCATCCAATTAATCTCTCTGTTAGCCACTTTTATAATTTTAGCACAACTCCTTTGCTCCTGGAGTGATGTAGTCTTATGAGAATTTCAGCATTTATTTGACTACAAAGCATGTTTTTAGCCTGCATGGTGACAGCCTAGATCCTGTAGGCTTAAAGAATAGGTCTAAGATTAAGAAGTGAAACTGTAATGAGCAAGAGGATTATTTTTGCAGCTGGTGTAGTGATTTTTCTTTCCTTTTATTGTAAGCTAGTAACTAATGCTGTAGACTAAAAATTATAAATGTAGCAAAAAGTGTCTGCGGGCTTCAGACTGAGCTCTGCTCTGGGAACCTGAGATGGTTCGTGGTGACCAAGCCAGGTGTGGGGAGCTGCAGGTCAATTTGGCCAAGGCATGAAGCGAGTTAGCAGTGAAGTTTCCCACTTTCCTGTGAATCGCAGCAGTGTCCAGTGAGGGAGCCTGGCACTGGGCTGCATATTGGGATGGAGCAGCAACTCCATGTCATACCTTTGAGAGCTCCTGCAGGTCTTTGGAGTTAGTCAGGGGATGGTGGGGGAGCTGTCAGTTTCCTTGCTGCCACATCCCTGCACGGAGGACCAGAGAAAAGAAAGAGGCTCTTGTGTGAGCCTTCTGGCAGCATGGGAGGTGAAATGGTACCCACATGGGCCTGAACAGTGGGATGGAAGGGCCCTTCCTTCACCCAGGTGTGGGAACCTGCCTTTCATTTTGATGCACAGATCTTGACTTTTCTTTTGGTAGGTGAAGTTGATAATAGAGATTGTTGATAGAATGGAAAGCCTATTTTGAAAAAACAAGCAAGCAAGCAAACAAACAAAAAACCAAAATCCATTCCCTCCTGCACTTGTAGGGTCATAACATATCTCTGCAAGCTTAGCCTGGGGACCAGCATTTCTATGAAACAGCTCTGAAGCCAGAATCAACAGTCCAGGGAGAGCAGGAGGCATGAAGTACTTGTTCTTTGCATTACTGCATCCACTTCACTGGATTTTCCCCTCATGTGCATCCCATGCAAGCAGTGTTTGGGAACTGAGGTGAAACTGGTCTTCTTTGAACAAGTCAGTTATTGAGTATCCCACACTCTTGGAGCAACTCGGAGTGATCAGGTGGATGTTTCTCCTACCTAAGGAGCCTGATTGCATCTCAAAAGGAGCATAGCCATTGTTTGAACTGAAAGTGGTTTGGGGCTGAAATGGTTATTCTTGATAGACTTTGTTTTTCTGTGACCCTTCCAATTTTTCCAGGTGAGGCAACCCAGTATCTCTTGAGAATGACACTTGAATTAATTGTAAAGCATCTTTTGCAAAGAGGAGGATGTGTGGAATTCTGTCTTCCAACTCAGAGGTGATTTCGATAGCATGAAATAAAATGATTTTTCTTTCTACTATCACCTACCAAGTTGGGAAACATTCCTGTCTTGAATACTATAAAAAGGCTGTAGTTAATATTTATTGTACAGTTTGTTCCTTTGGTCTTTTCTACGTAACGGTCTGCTGGTTATCAGGAGAGTGTCTCTCCCCCTCCTCCTTAGGGAATGTTTTCAAGTTTTTTTCTCTTAGTGTATCTGTGTCAGCTGGTGCAGGTGGAGAATAAGGTTATTAAATTTTACTTCGAAAATGTTCCAAGGTGACATTAGGTGCTTTAAATGTCATATTGTGTAACATTTGCTTGAGATTTTGCTTTCTGTCTTCAAAACTATTTAAAAGAATGGACATAATTGTAAGGCATCTCAGCAGTCCTTCAAATCGTAGCTTCCCAGCTTGTGATCCTCATTTGGAGTAATTCTGTGAAGTCAAAGTAGCATGGTCATGACCTGCATTTTGTGTGAGAACTTGAACTGTAAATATACAGCCCCTTGGTCACTTGGGTGTTGGTTCAGGTGGTTGGCAGACCCATATGAGTGTGAGTGAAGAGTCCTGGATGGATGTGAGGGGAATGAGTTTGTATGATGTTATTTTCAATGGAATAGCTAGACTTACATTTTAAAATGTACACTTTTTTTATTTGGGAAACTATTACAAGAGTTCTTGGGAGCATTTTTATATTGTACTTTACGTGTTACCAAACAATATGTTTTTGGGGGGAGTGTAGGTTGGAGTTCTCAATCTACCAGGCAGTCCTTCTGTGCTTGTCTTTTTCCAACCCTTTCCTATTGGATGGAGTTCCCAGGAAGGAATTGATTTTTAGAATGAAAAATGGTAGGGTGGGGCAAGATGAATTGTTCTGGCCTTCTTCTTCTTTTCCTAAAACACTTATGTCTCTTTGCCTGGTCACAGGTTGGTGGAGCATCTGTGAAGTGCCCTCCCCTCATTAATAATGTCCTGGCCATGCCTGCTTTTTTCTGATTTGAGAACAAACCCCCATCCCTAGAGACTGCCTGGGATGTTGGCCAAGCTTGTGAAACCCTCAAAAGCAGCCACGTTACTCCAAGAACTTGGTGTTGCTGAGTGAGGAAAAAAAGGAGCAGCAGCCTTTACATTTTTTTTTTTTAATTTGTGTGTGGGTAGAAATAATACCAGTTTAGGGTTTTGTTTATTTCTGTTATAAGGATGTAAACATTATAGGCACATAGTAGAAGAGCCTGTTAACTGATGTCCTTCCATAGTTCTATAAAGGAAACAAGTTCATGTTTCCTCACTAGTACAAAACACAGATCATGTTGACCCAAACCCCCCTGATTTTACCACTCTTAACTGCCATGTCAGGTTCAGCCTATAGCTCTTTTAAAATTTCATGCCTAAGAACAGGGAGGCAAGGAGAGGTTTTGGAGGTGGCTTGAGCTGATTCACCATCTGGATGTTATTACAAGGGACAGTCTGGGCTTGGTCCTGCCCTTTTCCTTCCACCAGCACTGGTGCTGAGCCTGCTTTGACTCACTAAACCAAGAGAAATATATTGTGCTGTGGTAGCTGAGATACCCACTGTAGCAAACTGCTGCCTTTCAGCAAATACAGCTGCAACTGTTTGCTTAAAACGAGCTGGAGGATTTATGAAAACAACCAGAAAAGTTGAATTGTTTCCTTTTTTTTTTTTTAATTTCCCTCTACTGGATAGCATTGACTTTGATAAGCAGTCTCTGCACCTAGAGATGTTCTTCTGCATGGGGATGTAGCCAAGACATTTTGGGATGTTCACCTTGTGCTTAAGAAGGGATTTTGGTGTGGGTGAACTGAGCACACACTGCCCAAAGTGCCTGGGGGCAGGAGCAGCAGAAGTGAATGTCCCTGGTTTCATTCTTGCCCATAATAAAGTCACTGCTGGAGCTTACTACAACGATCATGAGGTTTAACAGGTCCCTTACTGCACTTAAATCACATGGCTGGGTTGTAATGAACATGCTGAAGTGAAAAAACAGCCCTTTTCTTAAAATAAGAAAACACAGGCACAGAAAACATCCTTTGTTTTTTAAAAATGAACCATTGCACTTGGGACTCTTTCTTGGTCAAAATTTTAACAGGTGGGACTCCTTATTCTTCTCTCTTCCTCCCGTATTTTTTAACTAATTAGGAGCAAGTCTTTTAACTCTTTTCATGCTTCTATTAATTATTTGAGGGTCTCTCTGTTACAGGGCACACTTTGCTCATTACTGGTTTCCTACAGCTGATGTTGACAGGTTCTTGCTGCCCTTGGAGAGGAGCCATGGGCTCAGGTTGCTGCTCTCCGGGTTGAGGGTGATGCTTTGTTTGCTCAGAGCTGGACACGTGCTCAGCTCGTGGTGTTGTTTTGTGCAAATGATTCAACCCTTGTTGTGTACAAGTAATGCAGTAATTTCTTGGCCAGGGATGGGGAAGATGGATGTGTTTTCCAAGTGCTGGCCCATGACTTGCAAAATCTGGATGCTCTTCATGGCTTTGCTGCCAACGTACTGCATGACCTTAAGTAAGTTATTTAGGGTAAAACCTAAACTGTTGGTGTTAGGTAATACTCATGGACAGTCTGCAAGGAAGATCCTCCAGTCTGAGGGGAAAGCAGAAGGCTGCTGAGAGCCTGGAGTGGAGTGAGCTGGAGATGGGGTTGGGATCTTTCCAGAAGGCAATGTGCTTAGTCTTAACGATTTGGTGCCTTTTAAAAGTAGAGCCCAGAGAACTGAAAACTTGTCTTTTTAGGCATGTGCTGGGCACAAGATTTTGAATTTCATTTGCACCTTGAACTGGGAAGCAATGAGACAGTATCTTCTCCTTACATCCAGGGGCAGAAGGTGCTGAGGATCCTCCACACCATGAAGGAAGATGCTTATAATGCACATTAATTATCTGCCATTAGTTTATCTGTTACAATCTGACTAGAATAGCCTGGCGGTAAAATTATGACTGTAAAAGCATAACGTGCAAGATGCTGGTCACTGAGCTCTTCCATAGCCCTTGACTCCTGCTGCTGTCCAGCTGGGCTTGAAGGCAGATGATGGGAGTGATGTAAGTGGTGCCATGTATGCGAGATGGGGGGAGATATTAAAGAAAGAAAACAAAGAAATGACGTTTTCGCTTGTTGGACGGTGAGGACTGTTGGGCTGGTCTCCCAGGAGAAGTGAGCAAAGTACATATTGACACATTCGTGGTGGAGCTGGGACAAAAAGCCCTCCTGCTGCTCTGGGCACAGCATGATGAGGGGCTGGGTCAGTGGGGCAAGACTCATTTCTCTGGTGACAGGGATTCATCTCTGTTTGCATGGTCATAGTTTAGAAGTAAATGGTTTATGGAGAAAACAGCTCAAGAATTTGAGGCTCGTGTTCTTGCCATAGAGAAATAGGTTTTATGGGCATTTTGAATGTCATAAAATTATCAGAGTGGCTGAGGTTGGCTGTGTAATTAGTGGGATGGGAGCTATTTTGTTAGATTCAAATCCTTTTCCAAAATGTTTTCATCAGCTCGGGGATTTGGGTCAGACCTTCTTCAGCTTCGGTTCTTTTACCTGGGGGGAAGTTAGGGAATATTTCATTTTCCAACTTTCCCCATCACTGGAAAAACACTAGAAGCAAGGAGAACAAAATTCAGATTCCTTTTTCTGTGAATTGGCAGACTTCAGCTGCAACTCCATCTGTGAGCCTGTCTGCAGACTTCCAGTTGCCTTGTACTGACTTACGTGCTGGGTTTTGTAACAACAAAAACACATTGCAAAGACACGAGATTTTCATCTGTCATGGTGTTGCCCCGTTGGTGGCACCGGAAACTAGGTTAGCTTGGGTTGTGGCAGTGCTGCATCTTTCCTGCAGAGAAGGCAATTTTGATTGTTTTCCCAAGGGAGGAAGAATTTTTGATTCAAAGTAGGTTTTGTACTTGAGGTGATTTAAACATGATCAAAGTCAGTGGAATTTTATTTAAAATAAACACAATTCTCCTAATCAACCCTTTAAAGAGAACATCTGGGGAAAAAATGATGCGTTTTTGTAGATTTAATTATTCACTTGATTTTTTTCCTTTTCAATATCTGATGATGCTTCCGCTGTTTGAGGATAGATAGGACTTTATTGACACAATTAGCAAAACAAATGATTATCACACCTTTTCCTTAAACCTGTGCTATTTGATCTATTTGCTTGCACTTTCATTACTCCTTTGCTTGGTTACATTACACAATGTTATCACCTTCCTGTGCTGCTGCAGCTAAAACAAAGTGAAAAAAAAACCCTTTTGACTCTCAGCTGCTCTGCTGTATTTTTTTACAGATGAACTAGAAAGCAATGCTGGGCAAAGAGTTATTTGAGTTTCCTTTCAGTGCTTGCTGGGCATTATTTTCGGGCTTGGCACTTGCCTGTGTTTATGCGACAGTTTTTTCATATTTTAAAATAACAAACAAAAATCCCAGCAACTCTGTTCCCAGTACAATTAGTAGGATCAGATTAAAAGAACCGAAAAAACAAACAACCAAACCCCTCCAGATTATGATGCATTTATATACATCAAGTACTGGATTCTTTATGACTAATCCCCTGGTTGTTTTGAGCCACTTTGCTGGGATGTGTTTACTTTCTCTGAAGGTAGAGGTGGGAAGCATAGGTCTGCCTGGTTGGAGGTCACAGTGGGTTGTTGTACTCAATAGCTGAGTGTTTCAACTGTGTCGGGGATAGGATCCCACTGATGGATTGGGCCAGACCTTGATGCAGATTCCTGATGGTGTGATTCTCCTGATGGGGGATAGACATTTTCCTCTGAACTCAGGAAGGTAGGTGGTCCCGTGGATCTGCTGCCTTACAACCCTCTCTGTCATCTCTGCTGGTAGAGAATATACCTCATTAGCTTTAGAAGAGGTAAAAAAAGGGATAGGGGAAGAAAACTGTCTGCTTTCATCTGACAAAAAAGAAGAGAGTTTTGGAAGGATCTGTTGGTTAGGTGAGAACTTTTTCCAGTTACTGGCTTGTTGTCCTCCTCCTCTCACATCACCTGGCACCTGTGAGGCATCTGGAGGTGGTGGCCCTATGTTGTGCCTGTGCTCACTGTGACATTCATTTAAATAAATCACACAAATTAAAATAAAAAAGAAAAAATCCAAAAAGCTTCCTTCTGTGCAAAAATAAATCAAAATATATGAGTTTGAATGGGAATAAGCCTCGTCCAATGTGGTAAGAGCTGTTGTGTAATGGCCTGTCCCTTTCCTCTCTCTGAAGGTACCAACCCTACGCATCCCACTGGCCTGGAGTAACGTTTGGAGCAGCCTGGCAGTGCAATCCTTTTAGTAGCTTCCAAGGATTTTTGGGATCATGGGATACATGGACATACAGACCCATGAAGCCCTCTGGAGAATGCTGGCTGTGGATAAAAGCATCTTCAAGTTCTTACCATCTCTTTACCCTGTTTTTTCCTGGATCACCTTGTGTCATTTGGGAAGGAAGTCTCTCTGTCCTGAGGATTATAGTGTACCAGTCACTTAGTGGAATACCTCCCCAGTCATCTTCTCGAGATGGAGCCATTGCTTTACCAAGCTGGAAGATATCTTTTCTTCTCCCAGAGCCTTTCCAGTGCAGCAGCACTCCTGTCCAGCAGGTATGTAGATGGTTTTCTCATTGACTAGCCAGTTTGCTTTCTTGATCTTTAGGAGTTCAATCATTTTTTTTTGGCTTACTAGTGTCTGCTAAAGGTAAGGCCTTCCAAAGTCCTTGGTGCCATGCTCCGAAGGTGGCTTTTCCTTGTTGGGTCAGACCCAATTTGAGATGTAGGTTTGTGTGGAGCAGTGGTGTCAGCTTCTCCTGAAGGTTTTGATACCCAACCTTAGCCTTATGTATGAGGAGAGGAATGGATTTGATGCTTCTTATTCCTCCTGGATCCTCCTGGACTCTTGGGCAGCTGTGTTTGTAACCCACAGCTGGCACCAGCTGTGTGTGGATCAGTTTCTTGGGCTTCGTAGTCTCATTTCAAAGAAGATGACACAAATGTTTAATCCATTTTTCATCTTAATTTAACAATATTTCTGCTGAAGAATGTAGTTTAGAGGTGCCTTTAGCTCTCCCCCTTAAAACTATTCCTATTCAATATAGATGTGGACAACTCAATAGCAGTAGTGACAACGGCCAAATTTGCATTTTTAGTCATTTACAATGAGTTAGGTATTTTTCTAAAGGTGACAGGGTTTTTTCCATTTTCTTTGATAGCAGAACTGGATCACTGTTTTTGTCCCTGTGGTTATCAATTTGCTGTGAAAATCATCCTTTTTGGCTCTTGTGCTGGTTTTGTCAAATGCTTATGTGTGCTGGTGAACAGATCGCTCCTTCTATGGGGTGGACAAAAAATCAGCTCTTTGTACCTAACTTACTTATTTTTACTATACAAAGAGGAGGTGCTGAAGGGAAAGGGCTGAAAATGCTTTGTAGATTTATTTTGCATTCCCCTCAGCATTTGTGAGCCATTAAAAGTTTCATTTTCTTGCTTCGTAAGCGCAATTTTGCATCAAAGGAAGGAAATGCGAGGAGGGGGGGCTGGTGAGTAGAGCATGTTCAGGGGGAAGCAAAATCAGTTGCCTCACTCTTGAATTTGACTGCGACTCATAGGCCAAATGGAGATGGTACACAAAGATTGGGGATAAAAATAGAAGCAAAGTCTCATAAAGGCTTGCTGTGCCTGTGAGAGGCTGGAACTAACCCTGGGGATTTGGTGAACAGCAGCATCATGCCAGGTTGGTGAGGATGGTCTGTGGTCAAGCCCTGTGCAGCATGGTCATGTGCTAAGGTAGAGCTTTCTCCAGCAGGACTGCCTGGAGGCTCAGCCCAGCAGACCACGGCACTTGCTTTCATGGGCTTTGTGCTCTGCTGCAGAGGCATCCCCTGGAACCAGTTCTTCATTCCAAGATAAGAGTTTTCCTTTCTTAACCAAGCCCTACTTTGTGGGTTGAAGAGGAAAGATGTCTAGCCCTTTTTTCTCTCTCATGAATACAGAACACAGCTTTCCCATCACCGAAATTCCTGGTGTTTTACTAGCTCCTAACTTCTAAAGCACCTAAGAAAAAAGGATCACTGGCAGTTTGAGCTTTTAATCTACAATTAAAGCAAACACCGTTGATATTTAAAGTTGCTTTTGGTTTTTTTTTTTTTTTTTTTTTTCCTGTGGCCAGCTGTTTGATAAAGACATTGCAAACCAGTTCTCCACTTGTTTCTGTAAGATGTGAAAAGGTCCTTTGTTAGCAGCACATTGCGATGGAATGAGCTTTATCTTTTGTAAGTAACTAGGAGCAAATGGGAGTGTCAGTTGCTCTGCTCCGGTGCTGCAGTCCCTTTGGTGCTTCTGAAGGCCCCTATTTGGACTGAACGAAACCTGGCCTGGCACCTGGGTAACCCAGAGCAGCCCCAGGGTGCTTGCTCTCCGAATTGTACGGGTCTGTGCAAGGAGAAAAGGCGTGGTAGGTGTACCCCGACTCTGGTGTTCTGAATTGCTCCTTGCACTGTGACTCGCTAGTCACACAAAGTCTTGCAGGCATCTGGCAGACCTAGGGTACCTGGGGATGGCCCGAGACTTTGAGCTTGGCCAAGAACAATGTTTTGGTTGCAAATCTACAGCTGTCTTTTACAGGGAAAAAAAAATCATCTCAGGTTTTATTCAGAACAGGTCTCATCCTGCAAAGTTGTGGGGAGGCTTTGGAGAGTAAGTAGTTTAAGGTCTTTCCCCTTGGTCAGCGTGCATCCGGGTGAGGGGGCTGCCAGATGCATCCCTGGGTGCTAATTGAAAGATGAACCCCATCAGCATTTAAAATATTCGCTGGTAAAGTAGAAAAGGCTTTCTTTCAGTTAGGGTGTAGATCCTCAAATCAAAATGTCCTTTAGGGGGTGGTTGGTCTGTTGGCAGATGCATGTTATTAATAATAATAAAAAAAAATACAAAATGCTTCAATTTGGCTGCTTGTAAGGGTTATGTATGTGGGTGTGTGTTTCAAAAGCACATAACTGATTACAAAAATCATTGATGGGCTAAGTCGGTATTAAGGATGGTTGAATGACAGTGAAAAGCAGCCCTGGCACATTGCAGGGATGTTCTTGTCATGACTAACCCCTCTCACTCTCACCCCAGTGGAATTTTTTAGTGCCCAGCACAGACAAGCACTGAAATTGCAGGTTTGTAGAAGGTTTTTAACTCTCTCCCCAGCTGGCAGCAAATAAAGGAATTGCAAGTATTTATTGGTTTAAGGGAAAAAAAACCCCTCAAAGCTATAAAATAAATTTGACAATGAAGCTTTTTTAAGGGAGTCTTGACTTTATGGGTTTGTGAGTCAAATGTGTCAAAGCCTGACAAAGGAAGAGGTTTTAATCTACAGGTGCTGTCTCTTGCTTGATGGTTTCCTGTTTCTAAAATTACTTCCAGCTTTTTTGGAATCGGGGCTAAAACTAGTTTCACCTTTCAGTTTGTGGTCACCCTCCATGACCACTTCAGCAGGCAGGATTTGCAAGGGTTGGGGGCAGCAAATGCAAGTGCTTTTAAAGATTCTTAGCTTGGCTGCCAAAACTCCATTTGCCACTTTTAAAATATTTACAGCTGAATCTTGGGATTTGCATCTTCCTCTGCTTGCGGAAAATGCTGAAGCTGCTGATGCTAAAATT
Source organism: Manacus candei (assembly GCF_025592945.1). Lineage (NCBI taxonomy): Eukaryota > Metazoa > Chordata > Aves > Passeriformes > Pipridae > Manacus > Manacus candei. Next base: position 5,347,077 of record NW_026138061.1, read on the forward strand.
TCGCTTTGACCTTTCTTTCCCTGTCCTACATGGGGAGTTTGGAGGAGACTATACCCCCCAGGATGAAGGATGCTGATCCCCCTGTGCTCATCCTGCTGCTACTGACCCCAGGACCCTGATTTGGAGATTGTTGGCTTTTGCTCATCGTGCAACAGTGAGAACCAACCCAAGCAAAGCAAATTAATTGTGGATCTCAGTCCTTAGGTTATGCTAAATCCTTTAACCCCTTTTGCAGCATGTATTTTCTTTTCTTAGGGGCTGTCCCTCTATTGGGGCACTTACTAATGCCATTTGTACTCAAACTTTGTGCCCTTACTGCAGGCCATCTAACTGGGGATACACAAGGCCATATTTCTGTTTGTTTCTATAAGTAAATAAATATTTATATATTTTTTAAGATCTGGAATAATCCTGCTAGTATGTCTTGAAATGTCTGTTTATTACTTTGAAATATTACTCTGAATTTTATACTGACTGAAGCATCATAGTCACTTTCAGAATGAAGGTCTTTCTTAATGTGTGATCTTCACTTTTCCACGAGTGCCTGCATCTGCACAGTAAATACTGAACTATATGCTGACTTATTGTGCTCTTCAGGTTGCAAAGAAGCAGCGAACTATCACAAGACATACTGCTGTAAAAGCCAGGAAAACAAGAGGTATCTACTCGGCTTCCCACTCCTTTGCGCTGCTTTGAGGGGCTCTGTGCAGAGCTGAAGGTGTCGACAGGCTGTTTTCTTGGGCTCCCATCTGCTGAGCAGCATTATGTGGATTAATATTGAGGAACTCTTAGTGAAATTTGTCTCATGCCACGAAAATGTAAAGCCTCCAAAGCTGGCTGGCATCCCAGGGCTGCGAGAGGCCCTTGGAGGGGCTCCTGGTGAAGGTGGCAGGATTTGCACTGTCCCAAAGCCGCGAATGGGACATGATATGAAGAGTTTCTAATTGAGATTTAATCATCTCCAAGCTGGTCTGGTTGCTGACTTTGGACAGCAGACAATAACTTCTGGGCATGAACGGCTGCCATGGGGCCAGCCTGCCACCACGGGAGGACATCTGCCCCATCTTCTGGTTCTGCAGCGTGGAGCCCAGTTCAGAAACACAGAATGCCATTTTGGGCAGTATTTTATTCTGAGGGTGTTTCTTGAGCTGGAAGCAAACCTCTCACCTGGCCTCCTAGTTTTTCCCTGGCAATGTTTTGGGGATCCCACAGTTTTGCTGGCTCTGCTTTTGCAGGGTACCATAATTGCTCTACCTCCTTTTTTTTTTTTGCCTTTGCAGTATCAAAGCCAGGAGGTAGGATTAGAGACCCGAGGTGCCAGCAGCAAAAAGGGGACCTGAGTGTGTGCAATAAAAAAACCTTATATATATATTTATAAAGATTATTGTAGACAAGTTGGGGGATGAGGCACAGCTGCATTCCAGCCCTAGTGCCACTGGAAGGTGGATCTCTTTTCACAATTCAGATGAGAGGTCTAGCTTCAGCACAGTTTGCCTGGCTAGGGGCATTCACTGGGGTGCTGAGTGATGCTGAGACCCCTGCACTGCCCTGGCTCCCTGAAGGCTACAGGGGCTTTTGCTGCCTTTTAGCTTGGCCCCCTCCATAGTATGGATGTGCCCACCTGCGGGCTGGCAGCATCCGGATACTGAATTGCCATCATCCTCCCCACTGGCACTGTTGCTTGGCTTTTATTAAGCTTTTTGCAAAGAGCAACTCTTCCTTCTGGGGCCCCTGTGTAGTTTTATCCAGGGCTACATTTGCATCACCGTCAGGTGGTTTTCATTTGACCCTCACCCTGCTTAAAAATTAAATACCGAGGTACTAGGAAGAGAAGTAATCTCCCAGATAAGCACTTTTTCCCTGCTCTTCTGTAATTCACGGGGGAGCTGGCTTACCCTGCCTGTGGATGACTAAGGAGGAAATTCTTTTTTGGTTAGGATAATGCTGACAGTTCACTGGATTTTTTTTTATCAAGGGTTTATCACTTCCTCCCTTCAAATTCCTAATTCTTATGTGCAGGGAAGGAAAAAAAAATAGTGGTGACCACAAGTTATGGAATTTGCCTTCTGTGGAAAAGATGCTGAACAGCTAAATGGTGTTGTCAGGTTTGCCATGGTTTGCATAGGGGATTTGCTCCATATCCAGTTATATAAACAGGCTGGGTAAGAGTCATGAATATTTTAGCAGCTATCATCTTTCAAATGTGTTTTTTTAATGTTAGAGTTAATTAATGCTCATATCTCTTGGATATAGGTGAGTGTAAGCCTGCTCATCTTTCAGGTGGGGAGGAGGTTTGGATTTATCACAGGTCTCACGGAGATGGCAGAGTCTAAGTCAAGTTTATGTGTAATGAGTTTCTGGGTCATCTTGTTTATCTCCTTGCCTCCCTTTGTTTATAGAGGGGATCTGGATGTGTGCCTCCAGAGAACTCAGAGCAGCTTGGCCAGAGAGACTCTGCCTTTAGGTTAAACACGTGTGTGTTTCACACTGTTTGCTTTCTGATGGTGTTTGGTGATTGTGCTGTTGATCCTTCTGCAAAGGCTTGACACTGCTGCTGAAAAGCTTTGACACTGCAAGGCATTGTTTACTTATGAAAGTGTTATTATATTTTGAATATCTATAATTCATCTCTTGTGCTCAAAGTGACATTATATCATAAAATTACTCTTATATTTCAGAGCTTTGAGGAAAAGCTGTTTTTTTGTCCCAGACTCTCTGTGACAGTACTGGAAAGTGCCTTACCCTTTGTATCTCTGTAGACCCCTTTTATGAATTGTGAGTGACAGCAGGAAAGTATAAAAGAGCACAGAAGAGCTGTTTTTGATGTTTATAAAAGACTTTGATAAAAGATGCAGCACACAGACTTGATATTATTTCCTATTTTTAACTTCTTAAGAGCATAGAGCGCTCAGATCCAATATTTATGTAAAAGGGGGAAGAGGGGGGCTGTATTTCTTCTTTTTTTTCTTTTTTTTCCTTATTTTTTCTTTTTTAGAACCAGGTGATTTAAAATAGGAAACTTTCTTCCATGCCCTAGTAAAATTTTCTTCCATGAAGCATCAGTAAAGTAAACCCCATGGCATTAATTGTGTGGATGACGCTGGAGGAGACCAGCTGTGGTTTTGGAGGCTCCTTGGTTGTAAGTTCATGCCTTCAACCTCCCAGTTGTGGCTGGCTCCAGTAGACCCACCAGCCATGGTGCTGTGTGTGGTGAGGCCTGCACTTCTAATAATGGGTCTTTCCACTGAGAGTTGGAGAAATAAAACCTGGGAAAGCCAGGGCAGCTCCTCTCCTTTCTCTAAAAGTCAGATCACATTAAAAGCATCTCTCTAATAAGTAGTTTGCTTGTTCCACAGAGATGCAAGTCTGTTACTGACTGGGTAATTGCAGTTTTACTGATGAAAGTGCTTCTCATTATTTCCAGCCTCCATGTTGCAGTCTCCTCTTTAATCTCATCTGCCAGCATGGCTGTCTGGTGGTGGGCCTCTGTACTCCTTAATATTCCCATGAGTGTATACATGGGCATGTCCATAGGACTTCATCAGGCACTTTCCCACGTGTGTGCACACAGGCACACCAGCACAGAAAATAGGTGTGAGGGTGAGCGCGGGCTGCGAGTGCACGCGTGGCATTGGCACAGCCATTTGCACGATCATTGGATCCTTCATCCAAGCAAGGGCCTTCACGCTGGATATCAAGACTCCTAATGAATGGCACCATGCAGACCTGTCCTTGAGATCCATCTGATGACAAAAGTCATCCTCTTGCTTGAAACCATATATTGTATTTTACTGGGGCTAAATGCCTTGAAACACCCTGTGCAGGGGAGGACAAGTCCTTCTATCTCCTGGAGAACCCCGGGACAGAGCAATGTTGCCAAGTCCCATCTTGCTGCAGTGCTGATGAAGAGTTGATCTTAATGGGATGAGCACAGCAATAGCTGTCAGTAAGGGTTTTGAGTTCTTCAGCAGCATGCAGTCATCCAGGGGGCCATTCAAGACAGGTGCTGTGTTTGAACTGCTGGACTTGAGCAAAGACATCTCAACTTTTCATGCATCTGAGGTGAATAAGCACCTGCTCTGTTCTCTGTACAGGAGCTTGTATGCAAAACCATAAAAACAAAGGGAGTTACCAGCCTTGGGTGGCCATGGGAAGGTGCTGAGAAGTGTGTTTACTTGGGTGTTGTTTCCCTGCCTTTGCTATTCCTCTGGAAGCTCGCAAAGCTGGACACTAAGGTCTGTGGGGTGAGATGCTCATTTGGGATGTGTTGGCATAGCAACATGCCTGCTTGATAGCCTTTCCTCTTGTGTGTTCCTTCGTAGTAATGAGTGCCCAGTTACACTCCAAATGGATGCCTCCAGAGGTGTTTAACAGAGCCCACACATGACTTTAGGGAATGAAGCACAGTCTTATTTTTTTCCTGTCTTACCCGTGAAACCGTGTAACGCCACGCGTAAGAAGGTGCTGTTGTCCTCTGCTGCATGACTTGTTGGACTTGGTTAGCTTATGGCAGTAGTGTATCAGCATGTACAGGTGTCTTTTCAACTTCTAAGAGGTTGTTCAGTTAGCCAAAAAGTTTACGCATCCTCAGTTCTTCTGTAAGGCGTGGGAGGACTTTGTTGTTCCACTGGAGTGGACACTATGGTAAATTGGAAAAGCTGTTGCTGAGTCCAGAAGAGACGGGTCAGGATAGGACTTGTTGAGCTGGAGTGATACTGTGCTGTGCCCCACCTGTGGCACAGGTGTTTGGGGTCTTCCCACTGTGCCTTAGTGCCTACTGTGCAGCAGCTTGGGTGCCTTGGTTGCATTTCCAGCAGCAATCCAACTGCCTTGCTGCAAGCTGGGGAGGAGTGGGCCGGATCCGGAGTACAGTGGAAGCTCCCCAAAACTTGGGGCTCTGTGTCATTGCACAGAGCTGTGCCAAAGCATCTGATTAAATGTGGATCTTAGCTGGCAAGAGCTGCAGTTCCTCTTCTTTCAAAGAAGCTGGAAAAGGCTCCCCAAAACAACCACCGAAGAAAGTGTCCAGATGAAAGGTCTGGTAAGTGTCAGGATCCCCTCTGCTGCATTTTCAGACTCTTCTGTAATCAGCTGTCATTTTGGGATCTGGGCATATTGGACCTCAGCAAGTATGGATTGAAACTTAAACAAACAGTGACTCTTCTATAAATATTTAGCTCACACTGTTTAGGAGCTGCTGGGAATAGGAGACAAAAAAAAAGTTTAAAGTTCATGACAGTCTAGAAAAGCTATCGGAGGATGGCACTCGGTCACTGGATCTGCTGACATGTAGGTTTGAATTGCTAATCCTCCTTTTTTCCTTCCCCTGAAGAACAGGATGTATTTAAGCACCTTTAGAGAGACATAAGGTTACACTCTTCCAGTGCTTACACAGCTGCGCTGGGGACTCAGATCAGTGCAGATGTCTTCTTCAGCTTGGCTGGTTGAGCTGGATGCCCAAGAGAAGCCGTGGTGTGGAGTAAATGGATGATGTTCCTTTTTTGCTTCTTAAGTGTGAAGACGATATCCTTTTTTTTCACTTTTCAGAGCTCTTGAAAGAATGGGAAAGAATTAAACGTGGTGATAAGAAGTGGTATTAGTAGCAGAGACTGGCAGAGGCACACATGCTTTGAATAAGCAGGGAACTTCACCATGAACAAGAGTCTGAGATTATTGATTAGAAAGAAGAATAAAGATCGATCACTGATTGATCATTATTTTCTTTCTCTTTCCCCTTGCTCTTCTAATACAAAGTATTTGCAGTAGATGATGGTTATAGGTCTCTTCCAACTATTGTTTCCTATCCTATCCTATCCTATCCTATCCTATCCTATCCTATCCTATCCTATCCTATCCTATCCTATCCTATCCTATCCTATCCTAACCTAGTCTATCCCATCCCATTCCATCCCATCCTGATAACATAACAGTAAACACAAAATGTTTGGTGTGCCCTATGAAACGCTTTGCAACTGCTCACACCACTGCTGCTCCTGATTGTGGCATCCTGGGGCTTTCTGTACCAGAATGATCAGTGTGCCTGGAAGATTAATGGCAGAGGAGAAAATATGAGGGAAGGACATGTAAGAAAAAGGTAAGTTTCTCATTTCCAGGTTGCTGAAACCACTTTTGAGGTTTGAGAGAAAATGTCAGTATTTTAGTTGGAGGTGGTGGCAAGCTTGATGCTTTTTCTCTTTCAATAGTTTCTTTTAGTGCCCTTCCTAATTTAAAAGGAGGTGTTTAAATTATTAATGTTCTACCACTAAAGCAGAGGGATTCTAAAGCCTTTGGCAAATCTCTGCTAAAACATTTATCTTAAAAAAGAGCCTCACGTTTTTCCCAACTCTGACAGAAGCTCCCCTTCCACAAGAAGCACTGAATCTACGGAGGTGGACAAAGAGCTTGATTTATGTAGAAGGTAATTTTCTCCAGTGGTGTTTGGCCCAAAAACATGAAGATGATAATGATTTCTATTTTTTGACATAGCCTTTGCAGATCTCTGTGTTGCTGCCTGTTCCTGAAGCAACACTGTGCCACAGGTGAGTGCAGGCGCATGGCCCTCAGGTGCTGCCTGTGAGGGATGGGTGCCCTTACCTGGTTATTCTGGTCGCAACCTGTGCAGTATCCTGGAGATGAGAGGCAGCTGAGGCTTCAGACACCCTCATCGAAGCTGTAGTTGGAGCTCAAGGCTCTCATTAGATTTATAACACATTTGCCTGCTAAACCTCCCCATTCTCTTTAGGTGTTTGTCCTGATTTTGTACCAAATCTCCTTCTTGCTACTTGAGCTGAAGAATAAAGTATTATAACTTTGGCTTAGGGCAGCTGTCCAAGGGATATATTGGGATACACTTGGCCTTTGAAAACAAGGACTTCAGTCTCCAGCCCTGTCAGTCCCTCTGGCTCCTGGAAGTTTTCCTTCCAAATGGTTTCTTCAAACCTCAGAGAAGTTTGTGTTTTTTCAGAGCTATGATTAATACCATTTTTACGCTTCGTTGCAAAATGCCACACAATGAATGAGACCAGCAGGGTGGTGGTTTATGGGTGGGATGAAAAAAAAATCAAACAAACACTTCCAGACACTGTTTTGGAAGAGTGATGTGTGTGTGCATGTTTTATAATCTGCTGCGAACTGTGGGGTTGAGTTCCTATTAAAAGGAAGGGGGGAAAAAAAGCTTCAACCTCATCTATGGAAAGAATGTCAGAAATAGTTGAGAAGTTGAATAATTACAGGGTTTTTTGCACCAGGTCAGTGAAAGCTAATTTGACATGCAGGATTGCTTTGCAATTACACAGTCACAGGATGGTTGAAGGTGGGAGGGACCTATGGAGTTGATCTGGTAGATAGTTACAGCTGGTTGTCCAGGACCACATCCAGATGGTTCCTGCATATCTCCACAGATGGAGACTCCACAATCTTCCTGAGCAGGCTTGTCACTCTCACAGTAAAATTAGGCCTAATGCATTGGATTTCAGCATGTCAGGCATTGGTTCCTGCTCATTACTGGTGCAGTTCGAAAAGTTTGCGGGGGTGTGTGGTTTTGGGACAGAGTTGGCTTGAGAGCATGGTAAACATGGGTCTGCAGCTGAACTCTGTGGCTTGGGCTCAGCAGTGCTTGTCTGAGACTAGGGAGCTGGTTGGGCTTGGCACAAGATGCCAGAAGTGGTGTGCAAGGAGGCTTGCTGCATGATGGCTGGGTGTCTGGGAGCTTGTGGTCCCTCTGATTTGGTTTTGAGGCTGTGCCTGTAGCTGACCCTCCAGCCAGCTCTGCTGTCTTTTGCTTCCCTTCCCTTGACACTGTATGCCTACTCCCAGTCGGTGAGTCACTTTTCCACAGGAATCTGGGACTCATTTATCAGCATAAAATGAGGCTAATTACTGTCTTGTCTTGGTGGCAGACCCCAGGGAAAAGAATCTGAGAGGTTTCATGTGGCTTTGTACCCAGTGTGTCCACATCTTAGGGACACAGAGGGTGTTAGTGCATATGGGAGGTCACCTAAACCTCTGTGGGGACATTGGGATCAGCACAGATTTGCTTCCTGGTGGCTTCATGTGCATCTCTCATACATGGAAAACAAGCAAAGCCTAAGATTATACTCAGGATCTGGTTCCTCTGCTTGGTCATTACTGTTTCTTCCTGTCTTCCACCCATGGAGAGCAGTAGCCCCTGTTTGTTGGCCTGGGTGCATTTTTTTTTCCCTAGACCATGTTCTTTTCATCCTGTTTTGTTTACTGATAAGTGGTAGGAATAGCAGGAATGAGATGATGACTCCCAGTGAACACTCCCACTGTCCACAGACGTGTCCCATTCAGCCTTTGGGCCATTGACAGGGGTGTTTTTTCATTAAAAATAGACACAGACAATGTCACTTCCTGAGGACTGTGATTTATCATTTAATAACAAGTGGTTAGTCATTTCCTTCGGAAAACTCTCTGGAAGTGTTATTTTTCTTTCTCCCTTTGCTTCCTTTTTTTTTTAATTTCCTTCAAAACCCTGCATTACCTGTCAGAGCCACTGTGTCTGTTAAATGAAATGTTCTCTTTTCAAAGTGTGTTGAGGTTTAACCCCAGCCAGCAGGTAAGGACCACACAGCCGCTTGCTCATTCCCCCAGCAGCAGGACCAGGGAGAGAATTGGAAGGGCAAAAGCCAGAAAACTCACGGGTAGAGATAAAGACAGCTTAATAAGGAAAGCAAAAGCCGTGAACACAAGCAAGGAAAAACAAAGAATTAATTTGCACTTCCCATGGGCAGGCGGGTGTTCAGCCACCTCCAGGAGAGCAGGGCCCCATCACACATAACGGTTACTTGGGAAGACAAACTCCATCACTCCAAACCTCCCTTCCTGCTTCTTCTTCCCCCCATTTTATATACAGAGCAGGTTCATATGGTCAGTTTGGGTCACCTGTCCTGGCTGTGTCTCCTTCCAACTTCCCATACACTCTCAAATTCCCTGCCAGCGTGGTGGCACGGAAAGCAGAAAAGGCCTTGGATCTGTGTAAGCGCTGCTCAGCAATAACAAAAACATCTCTATATTATCAGCCCTGTGTTCAGCACAAAACCAAAACATAACCCCATACTAGGCACTGTGGAGAAAATTAACTCTATCCCAGATGAAACCAGCACAAGTGGAAATCATATTTGGGATTTAAAAATCATGAAAATAACAAGTCCCCTTGGGCATGGGCTTTTCTTTGTATATACCTGCAGCCCTGAAGTCTTAGCTTAGCCAAAGGAAACAGCAATGGAGAGACAACTGAGTAGGTGAGACTTGAAAAATGGTGATGGTAATCCTGAATGTGGACTGGATGATCTGCTTGATCTGACTTGAAGGAAAATTTCAAGTAACTTGAGGTATTGTCTTGAGTTGCCAGCTCTTAGCTGTGATACTTCCTGGTGTGGAGGAGGAGGATGGAGAGCTTGCAGAACTACTAGGCAATCTCATACCAAATCTCATTTTAGTGACTTTACCAAAAAAAGTGCTGAAAGCTGTTGAGTAGTTCTCAAGGAAATCCCAACACCTCAGTAAACAAACTCGGGAAATGTGCTGAAGATGACATCATCAAAAGTGGGTACTTAAGAAACTAAAAGAAATAGTTCTCTGTTGGGTCAGGAAGGCATTTTGAGGGTCAGTAGCAGATTAGATGGTAGACTGCAGAGGATGCAGAAGATGAAATGCAACCAGGGACATGACAGGTACTTTAGGTAATAACATTTACTCTTACAGTTGCCTTAGTGAGCTGCAGGTAGAGGTAAAGACAACAAAAATAAATTCAGTAAAGACAAGTGCAAAGCACTCTTGGAAAATGGATGCACATAGCCAAAATGAGTAGCAACTCTCGAAATGAGCAGGTTAACTCTAGAAGGGGATCCGTGAGCTACAGTGAATCACAAGCTGGTTGTGAATTGCCAGTCAGATGCTGTTACAAGAAAGGCAGATCTTGAAGAGCCCAGAGAAAAATGGCAAAGGTAATAATTCCATCTCTTCAAACTTCGTTGTCATAGAAAACCTAATTTGAAAGACAGCACCCAGTCTCAGCCCCTCTATTTTAAATATGAAAGCAGGCGGCTTGGGAAGATGAAGCTTCTGTTTGGGAAAATTTACTTACAGGGAATAGCTGGAAAATTTGCATATGTTAAAACATAGGGGAAAAACAACAGCCCACTGGTGTCAGGCCATGTTTTGATGGGATGCTGTCTTCAGCAGTAGTTTTGGGGTCAGATTGCTTTCCTGCTGTTGACTGTGCTGCAGCTGATCGTGTGGTCAGTTGTGTAGCCACAATTTGTGTGTCCACACTGTGAGCTGGGACAAGGAACTTCTCTTAGTATAGAAAAAGCTGAAGAGTATCTCCAGATTTATTTCAGAGTATGGCTATGCAAGTCTGCATGGATGACACGTGGCATGCAGGAGGAAGGAAGGCAAGGAAAGGAGCTGGAGGTTGAGCACGTGGTAGAGTTGAGACTTGAAGGGAACACAGCAGATTTGAGATATTCAGGAAGTTGATGTGAAGAGTGCAGCACACGATGTCACTCCATGTCCATTGACAGTACTAAAATTGCGTACAGGGAAGTGCTTCCCTGGACACCGTCATCCAGCGCATCATCTCTGCCATGCCTGATAGCAGCGGGGTAGGCTGGCATTTCTCAAAGTGTAGGTTCCAGCTCCTGGTGGTGGTGGTGAAGGAGAATGAGTGATGCTGGAGCTGGCCCAAAAAGCATTAGAAACCTCTTTGTTAGAAGCACAGCAGCCCTCACCGGATGGTGGGGCAAGTGGTGCTTGTTGCTTGGAACTGTGGCTGAGTCCTGCTTGCTCTTGGCAAGGCTCTGCCCATGTTGCCTTGGAGAACGTCACGAAGACAAACAAGCCAAGAGAGGGTTCAGGGCTGGGTGGCTGTTTGACGTCCCTGCTGGCCCAGCATTCCTGCAGTCCTTGCATCCAGATTTTGGCATGGCTTCTGCCCCTGTCAGTCCTGCTGAGGTTGAGTGTCTCAACATGCTCTGAATCCAAATTTCCGACATTACTGCAATGCGCTTAGTTTTTTGGCTCTTGAGAGTAGTTCAGCTGACCACAAATTGGTCACTGCTGTGATGTAAGCTGATGATTTCCTCCCCTGCGGATGCTAAACCAAATACCCCTGCAACTGCCACCTGATGGGGATGTTACTGGGCTGGTGTTTGCAGCTGATGGGAATGTGCTGGAGCTGTGCAAGCCTCAGTGATTCAAGCTGATATTTATGTTTATGATGAAATGGTAAATGCCTTGTCTGTTCTGTCCTACCAGCTCTACCCCCTGGGGAAAAAAGGGTTTTTACTGCAAGAAGAAAGGATATTCTGATGTTGGTTGGTTGATAATGAGAACACGGAGCATCAAAGCTGAAACCGTGTGCTGGGTTTTAAAATCACTGGAGGATATAGAAGTGCCTTGAAGAGGAAGATCACAGATAGGCAGACTACTGGATACGCCCGGTCCATTTTTTGCAGGCTGCAGAGCTTTCTCCTGTGGTTTGCAGGGTTCCCTTGACTTGCTGCATCCCTGAACAGCACAGAGCACAGCATTGGTGTCTGCAGTATGCACAGGATGTAGATGTGAGCCTTGCTAGGAAGATCCAGGCTTCAGTTCTAGTCTTGTTGATGCTAAAATTCCCCTGAAAAAAATGAATACATGCTTTCCATGCTTGCTTGTGATCTCTGTGATGTGCTGGTGTTACGACCCGCCCCAGGAAAAGAGGGGGGGGGGGTAACCCAGGTTTTATCAAAAATTCCTTTGGGGTGGATTAAAGCGAAACGACACTAAATAATCGGTGTATGAAAATATATAAGATTTATTTTAACAGTCTTGAATCAACAAGTAAGTTAACATTTTTGGGTGCTGTCATAATCAATAGGTAAGCTAACACTTTTGGGTGCTGTCATAACCTTTCTGGGGAGGAGAAAAATGCATAGGGGAGAGAAAGGCAGGATAAGAGCCAGGGAGAGTAAGAGAAAAGAAAAGCTGAGAGTGGACAGATGTCCATAGTCACCACCCACGGGGTCCAGCGATGAAACTTGATAGTTGCAGCTTCCATGTCTGTCAGTTGAAGTGGCGGCCTTGATCTGTTGGGGGTGAAGGAGGGAAGCCCCCACACTCCAAAAAGTTATGAATTATCATATCCGTGGTCGGTGTCACGGGCCATGCCTCCTGCCTCCAACCTCTCCTGGGCCCTGCGCAAGAGCTCCTGTGTCTCGCCTGGTTCCCGCCCTTTTCAAGTTTAGCAGAGGGAGGGCGGGTCCTGATTGCCCATTAGATGTGTCAATAGGCAAAAACCTGCAAGGTCAGTTCTTGCCTTTTCAGGACTTTGCACCTCCTAATTGTCCATCAGGTGTGTCAATAGCCCAAGGTCAGTTGTTGTTTTCAGGACTTCGCACCTCCTAATCGCCCATCAGAGGTGTCAATAGCCCAAGGTCAGTTGTTGTTTTTAGGACTTCGCACCTCCTAATTGTCCATCAGGTGTGTCAAAAGCCTGAGAATGCATAAATCATCAACCATTTCAGTCTCTGACAGCTGGCACTGAATCTTGATTTGTGTTAATCTAGATTGCTTAAAAAGTAAAAGAATCATGGTAATTTTTCTTAAAAAGAGTACAGAGAAAGTGAAGAGAACAAGCAGTTTCGTATTCATTGCCTTATCAAGGCTAACAGGCTGGGGCTTAAACTGGGAAGAAATCAAATCCCCAGACAGTTCCTATGTACCATGTAATATCATTAAATAAAGCAGTGACCACCACATGAAGCTTGATGGATAGCAAGCTTGTGGCAGGGCTGGTGTGGCAGGACTGCTGATAGTAGAGCTGGAGAGCTCTTCATTAGGATCAGTCAAGTTGTAGTGGCATCTCAGGGATGCCTCTTTGGGGCACACGGAAAACCCACCTTCTCCAAAATGCAGTGGGTGGTTTGAGTGATGCTGAAGACTCCAAGCTGCACTCCTGAAATCCCATGGTGCTGTACAAGTGACTCAACAGCATCAGCTCTAAATGGGGAAATGCAGAGCCCAGCAACTGCTGGACTTCAGAGGAAAGTTTGGTAAAAAGGGAGCACTGCAAAGTGCTTGGCAAAAAGGATTTTTAAAGTGTTTTTAAGGAAGACAAACAAATAGCAACTAACTTCCTGTATAGAAGTCCCTAGAAGGAACAGATCTGCTATTTTAATAACAGCAGTGAGTGTAATTACATGTAAGGATGGAATCTTGGCTTTGGTGACTTCACGGGACTAGTACTTCGTGCAAACGTATCACTTCGTATCTTCTCTGAATACCTTTGCTTTTTAAGTGGTCAACATTTTTAGCAACATTCACAGCTTTTATGTGACAGCATGAGAAACTGGTAAATTGATCCATGGGGGAGTTAGGACAGATTTGCCTACAGGACTTGTGACCCTGTGGAGGACCCACACTGGAACAGTTTGTTCCTGATGTACTGCACCTTGTGGAAAGGACCCATGCTGGAGCAGTGTGTGAAGAGAACTGTAGCCTGTGGGGAAGGACTCATGTTGAAGAAGTTTCTGGAGAACTGTGTCCTGTGGAAGGGACCCCATGATGAAGCTGGGGAGGAGTTTGAGGAGTCCTCCCCCTGGGGAGGAAGGAGTGTCAGGGACACGTGTGATGAACTAACTGCAGCCCGCATTCCCTGTCTCCCTGTGCCACTGGTGGGGAGGAGGGGGAGAAAATAGGGAGTGAAGTTGAGCTCGTGAAGAAGGGAGAGGTAAGGAGAAGGTGTTTTAAGATTTGATATTAATTTCTCATTATCCTACTCTGATTTGATTGGTAAAAAAATTAAGCTATTTTCTCCAAGTCGAGTCTGTATTGCCCATGACAGTAACTGGTGAGTGATCTTCCTCTGTCCTTATCTGCACCCATGAGCCTTTTTTTCTATTTTCTCTTCTCCCCAGTTGAGAAGGGGAGTGACAGAGTGGCTTTAGGGGGGCACCTGGCATCCAGCCAGGGCCAACCCACCACAGTGTTGTAGCAGGGCTCCCACTGGCATGTGCACTCTTCATCTCTCTGCTTGGACTTGAAAAGCCACGTGGAAGAGTCTGCCTGTGCTTGTTCCAGAGGGGACTCCACATCTGCATCTGTCTTTCTACCCACCCACCTCTAATGGAAAGAGGGATGTGTTGGAAGAGCAATTGAGTGTCAGTGGGTCCCCAAGTTTCCCTCTCACTTTGCCCTCCGCCTGTATTGTGGATGGAGAAAAACCATTAAGGTTTCACTGCTGACCAGTCTGGGCCAATACCAGCAGTGGTGGTGGGCTATGTGAGCCTGAGGAAGAGCCACTACAGCTGAGGAGCCCTCAAGGTCCTTGGGGGAATCTGGTAGTTAAAAGTGCTTCAGCGTGCTTCAATACGGGTGAAAGAGCATCTTGCATTAACCTATAGAAGGTTTACATTGGGAGTGTGGAGGTGGAAGGGGCTGGTGGTGGTCCAAGCTCTGTGTTTCACAGTCCCCATCAGTGGGTACCAGGTGGGTTTCCTCCGACTCAGGCAGGAAAGCTGTTCATTTGGGAACAGCATCCATCCTGTTTCATCACCGTCTATCTCACCTCTGCCTGCCTGCTCCATAAATTGTTCTCGGAGGCTGACCTGGAAGTATAGTGATGGCAGGAGCAGTAAGATGCAGGACCTCAGACTGGGACTTGTCTGATACCCATGGTGAGATGTTTAATGTTATTTTCCTTCTTGTGTTGAATTTGTCTCAGGGTGGTTGGTACTGCAGGGCATTTGGAGCAGCATTTGTGCCCAAGTGGGTCTTCCATCCTCTGGTCGTTTCTCCTGTGAGAGCATCTCTCAGGCAGGATCAACACTTCTCCTGGGTGATACCCACAGAGAGCTCTGTGGCTTCCTCCTGGGGTGGATGCTGGTGTGTGCAGCACTACCATAGCTTCGCTTTCACCTGCTCATCTCCCTTGCTCACAGTAAGGCATTGTGCTGAAAGTGAGGAACCTCAACAACCGCTGAAAGGTGATGAAGCATACACAGCTCTCCACCCCAGCTCTTTTGCCCCATTGTTGTCCCCAGTTTTATATTTGCCCCCCTCCAGCTCTGTGGCTGGGGGCCACCAGTGACCATCCCGACAGTGAAGCCTTCCCCTGGCATCTTCTTCCTCGTCTCTTCCATCCTGCTTTTCCCTCCCTCTCCAGCTGCCGGGTCGCTCTAAGCAACTTTGGCTCCTGTCCCAGGAACAGTCTCTCAACACACGCAAACCAGGAAGGCTAAAATAACACTTTAAAATTGTTAAATAAATAGTGATCGGGCTCTACTTAAATGGGAAACGCAGCTTAATTTGTTAAAGGTTTTTTGTCCTCCCTTGGACAGATATTCAGCCAGGCGTGTGTGTGTGAAGCATTTCTTGTAGCTTGTAATCTGCATCTTGTGGCCCCAAGTGGGCAGAGAGGGTTATGTGACTCTGAGTTACCAAACACTTACAGTAAAAGTGTAGTCATCCTGAACTTCAGCCAAAGAGGTGGAGTTCTGTAACTTTTTTCTTTTTTTTTTTAATGCTTTCCCCTCATTCCCTGCAGGATGCTGCTTCGTCACTTGCATTCTTCACCCCGGCCAGCTTGTTGGAAAGGCAGAAATCCTCTGAGCTCAGCAGTAACTCTTTCCAGACTACCAGCAGCAGTCCAGGCACTTACATCCTGCCTCATTCCCTCTCCAAGAGTTTAGTGCACAGGGCAAGTGCATCCCCTATCCTGCAGCAAAGGAGCGGCTGCCAGCAGAGGTGCTCGTCTTCCTGAAACCTGAAACACGCTCATTTCTCTCTGGCACCTTTTTCAAATCTAAACTGAAAATAGAATAGCTGTTATTGTCATGTGAGAATGGGAGGCTCTGGATAAGCATTTGTAAAATATCCAGGGAAAATGGATGCCGCCAAAGGCTTTGCTGAGTGGGAGTGGATGTACCAAAATGCGTGTGTCAGGATGAGAAAATGCTTTTCTTGGGAAGGACACGAGGAACTGGCTGCTTCCCAGCACACACCTCCCTCCTGGGGCTCATCCTTGAGAGAGCTCTCTCCATCATTTTTTTTTTTACACATGAATTATCCCAACCCACTGTTCTGAGTAGTAGAAACTATTCTGTGTTTTTGAGAGAGTTGTTTCTCTTTAACTATCTGAATGGGGAAAAAATAACCTTTATTCCCTGTAGTGAGAACTGCATGAGTCAAAATTTTACATTTCCTTCTTTAGATCCCCAAAGTCATTCCTGGAAGGATGAGTTGTGGGTCAGAGAGGGGCTGTGCCCTTCTGCCTCACTAGCTGTGAGGGCTGCCAGGTCTGGCTGTCAGTCTGAAAGGGTTATGGGAGCAGAGTAATGCTACAGTCATGGCCTGAGCAGGGATACCCAAAATTACCATCAAAAGAAAAGGAGGGAGTTGGCCAAATACAACCTGCAAGCCCTTAATTCTTTGTGACAGTGATACCCTAGGCCAGGTAATCTCCAGCATCAGTGTTGCTGAAGTGATGGAAGCAGCTGATTCTGTGGGAAGAACAAGATTTGATAGAAGGTATAATAATCTATTTTAAAAGTTTTAGTTTTCCCTTTTCATCCTAAATTGTAAGAACACAGTTTCCTCCACTTTGAACGGGTCTTGTTATGTTGCCTTTTTATAATTGGGTAGAGCAGAATCATGTCTCTTCAACATATAAAATGAACCTGGCAGCCTGGTTTTGTACTTCAGCCTCCCAAAGAGACAAGCAAGTATAAAGCAAGAAGATTCACTGCCTACTAAAATGCTCCACTTATTAAAAAAATACGATAAAATCCTCTGTGAACATCCTGTTTCAACTCTGCAATAAAACTCACTGGTCAGTTAACGGTGGATCTCCTGTTCCTATGGAGAAGGGCAGTTGCAGACTTAAGAGGTTGCTGTGGGAAAGGGGAAAAAATAAAATTAAAAAGATCCACTCTCTTAGTCTTGGGAACAAAGGTTGCCTTGGATTGAGGTCACGTGTTGCAGTTCAGCTGATCTCGGTCATGCCAAAAGGAGAAAGACTTCTAGTACTTGCCTGAGCCCCACTGAACTGGTTTAGGGAATTAATTAGAAGAAAATTGCTCACCTTTTGTGTTTTTTTCCTGCCTAGTTTCCTCTTAGAAGGCTCACCAGCTTGGGGGAGCCAGGGGCAGCTGGGACAGTATACATGGCCATTGTGTGAATTTAACTGTGATTTGCAATTAAACCATTGACAGCTGGCTTTTTCCAGCTGAGGATGAAGGAGTCTCCCAGGTACCCAAATCTGGGATACCACTGAGCTTTGTAAATCATATCAGGTGGCTGAGTTGGATCAACAATATGGAGGCAGAAGCACCTGAAAGAACATTGGGGGATTAACTGCAACCCCCAGGCACATCAGATGAACTGATAAGCTGATGCTGGTAGAAACCTCACCATGCATATGTCTGTATTCAATAAATAGTTTTGGCCAGGTCAAGCTCCTTCCCTTGGGTGCACCCCTCTGTCTGTGCTGATGTTCAGGAGGCCCTTAAATGGGTGGACATCATGTGAAATTACACAGAATCCACTGCTTTGGCTTCACAGAGTTGATATTTAGGTAGGTATGTGCATTACATGGCTTTTTGGGGCAAAGCCAGCATAACAGGTTTATCTCTCCTCCTGGGTGGTTTTCTCAGGCCTTAGGGCTCACTTCTGATCTTCATAAAGTGCATCAGGTCCCTGTGTTTCAGAGGGTCAGAAGGTACTTTCACTGAGGGGTATCATCTCAGCAGACCCAGGTATTGAAAAACTTTCCAGATTTTGTCACCTTGCCCATGAGTATGCTGGGTCTGGCTTTGTCCAGAGAGCTGCAAGGGTGGCAGCCACCAGGAGCACCACTGCTCGCCTCTATCCAGGCTCTTGCTTCCTTGATACCATGCCATGAAACTTTAATTATTGGGGAAAAGAGAGTCTATTACTTGTAAGATCCCCAGACCTGTTTGTTTTAAATCGATTGGTGGTTATCTTCTTCTTTTTTTTTTCCTTTTTTTTTCTCTAGACCTGAAACATTATGGATTAGGGCTGCTGAATCAAAAATGAGTGAAAATCAAATATATATTTTTTAAAATTTTACAGTGAAAAAGCACATCTGTTTCTCAGGTGAGGTGGTATGAAACCCTTGCCCCTTCCCAAGTTTCCTGTATTCCCTCATGGACTTGCTCGCAGCACCCCATGCTGGAGATGAAAAGCTTTGGTGCATGCTCCCTTTGGGGCAATGTGGATTTCTCCTCAAAAACCTCAGTTCTGGCGACCGGTTTTATAAATGCCTAAAAAATGAGGCTTGTACCTTATCTCTTGAGAGATCGTTGATGGATCCATTTCTCAGAAAGATATTTTATTCAGTCCTTTAATGCCATGCCACTCCCTTCATTCAAATGCCTGGAGTCTTTTATCACGTCTCCTCTTACTCATTGCTTAGCCAGGTTGGGCATATTTAGTTCTTTTAATCTTTCCTGCAACTCAGCTGTCTTTAATCATCCTTCTTATGTCAGAACGTTTGATGCCCACTTTTACTGAAAACAAGCCTAGGTTTTTTTTTGGGGTGTGTGTGAATTGCTTGGGAAAGGTCTCAGGGGAGCAGCTGTAGCTCCACGGCCACTTAAACCAGGCTCATGCCTGGATTCCTCAAAAGCTCCCTCGAATGTCTCAGTGTGGGTGCTGGGGAAGATTTCAGGCTCACCACACACACCACCACGCTTGGCACCCTCTGGGTTTAACTAAAGCGTTTATTTGTTGGGTGTGATCAGCACCCCCCCCCCCCCCAAGATGTTCCACAGGTTGGGTTTCCAGGGGCAGATTTCTTTGGGCATCTGCAGGAGAGGGCAGGTGCTGATGGTGGTTATGAAAAGCAAGCCCAGAAAGGTTTCTGTAACATGCATTTCCTTCCTGTACCTGCCAGCAACAAGGAGAGAGGTTTAATTTGCTTCTACAAGCTCAGAAGCAAAGCCTGGTGATAACTGTTTTTGTGTCCTGTGCTGCAGGTCAGGGTAATGCTTCTAGGTGCTGACAGGGGTGGTGACCCCTTCTTGCTGCAGGTATTGATGCTGTCTTTCCTGAGTCTTCATCTATTTTGCACTCTAAAAATAGTCATTCACAGCTTCTTAAATCAGTTTGAAGGTAAGGATTGCTGCTAGCAGGTACCAGGCTGAGCACTGCATTCCTTCAGGGCAGGGTCTTCAAACTTGGCTGTCTGAAGTTGAGCCCCTCCTTTCATGCCCAGAATTCCCCCCACATACCTCCTGGAAACCCATTATTTCAGTGGGAGTTATTTCCTAAAGCCTGAATATCATTTTCTTGAAATGAAAGGGTTAAGGCAACAGATCTCTGGGTTTGCTGGGTCTGGGCCATTGCTGTGTAGCCTGGGGTGGCTTCCCTGACATGGACTTTGAATTACAGAATACTTGGCAGGGAGTTAAAGGAGACCAGTAGCCTGCTTGTCCCTCCCCCACCTCCTCTTATGAGGGAATGCTTCTCATACTCTCCCAAATTTAGCAGTGCAAATGTGGCTGGGTTAAGTAGGCTGAGTGATGAGGCGATTCTGATGGTAATAAAGGTCCCCTTCCCTGCTCTGCCTCAAGCTCATGCTGCCAGCAGGCTGTGGGATGTACTAATGGGGGATGTATAGCTGTTTGCTATATGGATGTGTGATTTATGGCTGTACTGATGAGGGCTCTGTGGCCTGAGAAGAAAATGGGGACCTAGATGGTGGGAGAAAACAATCTGCAAAGCCCACTACCCGTCAGAGTGCTGGGGACCTGAACAACAGCCTGATGTCTGTCTGGCTGTCCTGTGTGATCCTCGGGCTGTACTATGGGGTGGGTGTCAGCAGTGTCTGGAGGTCACCACGAGGAAAAACCCACAGCCTCTCCATGATGATGGCAGGATGCTCTGGGTCATGGAGCAGGAACCCACTGCCTCTATCCCTTTTCCTCATAGCTCTGGGCCAGCCCCAGGCGTGCGCCACAAGGACATTTCTTCATCATCCCAGGCTCCCTGGCATTCTTGGCTGTATCTCCTCCCATTACTCCTTAGAAGTGTTTAAGGGATTGCTTTAGAGCTGATGGTGGACACTCAGGAGAACCTCATCATGCTCATTTCAATGTCACATTTCTGGGTCATCATGGGTGTCTAACATGGTTGTAGGGGCTCTATCACTGATGCATGTCCTTTTGCAGCTGCAATTTATATATGTATATATGTATATATATATTTAAAAAGGTAATATATATTAAATAGATATATAAATATTTAAATAGATATATAAAATGAAATTTGTATATAATTGCTTTCCAGTACAACTTCATATTGAAAAACTAAGAAAGCTGACGCTTTTTGGTTGGAGGGAAGGGACAGAGTTGGGCTTGCTGACATTTCTTTTGTTGCAATGTCATATAGGTCTCGGTTGACTGCAAAAAGGAGAAGGGAGGAGCGAGTGGAAGGGGGGTCAGATCCTGCCAGGGTTTCCTGGGAAATGAGGTGAGTGGTGATGTCTTTCAGCACTCATAAACCTGGAGATACAAGCCCTCCCCTGATCTTCCCTGCACCCTTTGGGTGAGACCTCTTCTAGTGATCCTCCAGATTTCACTTCTGGTACAGGTTTCCCTGTATTTTTCCTCTTCAGGGCAGACGAGAGGATCGTAGGCTGCTGATGTGCTTGGAATTTCAGAAGGGCTGGAGACTATCTGGAATATGTTGAGGTCTGTGCATCACACAGACCTTGTTTCTGGCTGTATTTGGGCTTCACAGCAGGGGACTTTGCCCCTCTAGATTTAGAGAGCTCTCCTGCCATTACTCACTATTGATCCAGACCCCCTTCAGCCTCCTTTTACAGTCGCTGGGGGGAAATGGATATTTTTAGGAAGTGCCTGACCCTGACCTGCTGTAGGCATCTGAATGGGATGAATCATTCCCTACAGTACCTGTTTCTCTGCACTGTCAGCATAGCCAAGACAGCTTGTTTGGATGCAGGGTCTGCAAGTCATGTGTCATGTCTGTACCCTGTGTGGGAGGACTGGAGTTCAAGGTGCTTGCTTGTGGCTTGGGGTGTCCAAACCCACTGCATAAAAGCTTGGCCTCTCCTAAGCTGCCCTTAAATTTTCTTCAAGGTTTGGACACAGCTTAAATCTGTGAGCCACTTGTCTGAGCCTGCTCTCAGCGTTTATACACCCTGACTGGCAGCATAAGTACATTCCTGAAGGATAGGGTATGATTGCCGAGGAGGTTTCAGTCCAACTGGGTCATCTCACAGTGGCCGTTGCAGTCCCAGTGGGAACCAGAAAGATGATTCCAGCCTCAGGAAATGATTCTAGCCCCAGGAGCTGCTGCACTAAGACCGAGTGAGGCTGCTTGGGCTGCACTAGAACCTCCTGGGAACCAGCCCTGGAGCTGCTCTGGTCTCTGGCTTTTTGAGTGATGTGGCTTGTGGCTTTTCAGCCACAGGAAGGTTTGGAACAATACTTGCCATCTCCCAGTCGGAGCCTGACACCTGTAGCGGGAGTATCCACATCCTGGTAACTCAGCTAAGGTGCAGCAGCCCGCAGGTGGTGTACCGTGAAGAACTGGGACCTGCATGTCAGGTCTCTCTTGATTAGAAACTCTCTCCAGAGCTTTTGTGCACATCACTACATCTTCCAACCAGGGGAAATCCCCCCACAGATACCTACCTACCTGCCTTTGCTGGGCCACCTCCTCCTGCCTCATGTCCTGGTTTTTTTGAGGAATGAAAACATTGTTTTCCGATTGTGTTTGCAGAGTGCTCATCCTGCACTGGCTAGTTTGTACTACAGTGAGGATAAATATCCACACTCATTGAGATTTAGAGGTACAAGCTGTTGTACCTAAGCAGAGGCAACTCTGGAAGATTTTAGGTATTCTTTTGCTTCTGCTAATGCCTTCAATATGTTTTCAGAGGGCAGCCTGTTCAGAAAGAGGGATTGGTGTTGATGGTCCATTGTCAAGATTGTCGCTTTAAGTCAAGGAAGAAATATAATTTACAGTAGTACATCTCTCTTGTTAAGTGGGCAAAGGGAACGTGTGTGTGTTGTTCTTGTATATTTAGAGTTTCTTCTGTAATTTACTGTTAGATTTTATATATTACTAGACATTGGAGTATTTTCATTGCCCTGAAGGGAGGAATTTTTCCTTTTACAGCAAGAGAAACACTGTGGCAGTGAAATTGTGTGGTCACTGCCCTTTACCTGAGCCCCAGACAAGTGCATGTGGGGGACAGATGCATCTTGTGCCTTCCATCTGTCCACCTTGGGGACCAGAAGATGTTGCAGGGACTCATGGTACCCTTGGGTTTGATGCTTGCTTCTGCTGCTGGTCTCTTTACTCTCAGGCCGTGCCTCAATTCTCTGTCCAGAGAGCAAATTCTTAAGATTTGTAGCAAATATGGATTCTAAGGCATCACAGGAATAAACTGATTCTTTGGAGTTGCAGTGAGAATTAATGTTAAGGATGAGCTATGTATCAGGAAATCCCAGGGCTGAGCAGGATGGGTGCTTTTTGCAGTATCAGTGGTTTCTAGGGAAGAGCCTCAATTTTACCTGGCTGCTGGATGTCTGTCTGGCTTTTCCACAATGAAGTTCACTCCATTTGTCTTTAATTTTCCATCACTCCTTATTTTGAAGCATCTTTGTGCTGGGCTGACAAATTGGATGTCAGTGAGAACATTCAGGGCTCAGAGATGTGAAGCCACCAAGCCCATGACCTGGTGTAAGGCTCTCTGCTTTCCTTCAGTTTGGTTTCCTGGGATGCTTTGGGATTCTGGGACATGGCAAGCAGAAGAATATGGCCATTTCAGTCTTGACCAAGATGAAACCAGTAGCCTGCCTGAAGAGAGTTTTGCAAGTGACACCAGTTAAATACTTGGAAGGGGTGTGAATTGAGGGTGGGTGGAGAAGAAGGTTTGTTATGTGCTTCCCAGCAGCTAAAAGCAGGTGTTCAGTCAACTGAGAGTTGCCCTAAAGGCAGAGAATACGGATGCAAATGATCTGCGAAACATAAAAGGAACCATCTGAATGCCCCTTTTTTGGTTTACCTCCTCCCTGCGTAATTTGCATGACACAAGTTGATCAACCTTGAGAAAAAGCAATTCGGCCAAACAGGACAAGATAACTTTGTCAAACCTGAGGACCTTGCAAAGAGGCAAAAAGAGGCAGAGCCCAGAGGCCAGGAGACACAGGACAGGAAGGGGTGCACTGTGTCGATGCTGTCTGGGTGTCCAGCTGAGTCCTCTGGCACTTGTGAGGTCCCTGCTTCCGCCAGGTTTTCCAGTAGCCCAGCTAAATCAGTGCTGATCCCACGTATAGGTGTGTGTATAGCAGCTTAAAACCGTCTTTGATGAAGGCAATGTGAGGAGCACTGGTGAGCAAAGCTTGCTGAGTTGCTGCCCTAACAGGTAGCACATTAGACTGGTTAGTTAAAACACACCTGGAAGGGCTTTTAGGCTGTGCTAGTCCTCATGCTTGGTGCAATAGCAATACGTAAATCCAACCGATTGCTGCAGCTCAAGGGGTAGGTGTTTAAGCGGTGACAATCCCTTATCTTGGAACTGGATTCACGACCCTTCATGGCCAGCCTGACGATGCTGAGTGCGATGCTATCGCTCTGCCTGTCCTGCCCTGATTCTGCTGCAGAGGAGTGTAAAAACACCCAGCCAGGGCTTACATCCGACCAGAGCTTTTAATGAAGTTAATTTTTTTTTGCTGTGATTTGGACCTTAGCATGTGTCCCATCGCAGCTGTAGCCACAGATGGCCGGGCTCCTCCCACCTCTCACCTCTGCTCTCCTGCGGCGCGATGTGACCTGCTTTGTTTCATTGATAGTTTCGCTGATCTTCCCGCTGTGAATGAGCTCTTCCTCAGATGCCACTCCCCACCCAGCCCCTCCCCAGCCAAGATGCCGACTCTTTCACTGTGAGGGTTAAGGGCTTATTTATTTTGTGGACTGCACCTCCGCCTTTCTGATTTCACTTGGTATGTGCAGGATGTGGTGATAAAAATCTGTTTAAGCTGTCTCCTGTTTCAGACATTTTTGCTTCTTTAAAGTGGCTTCATGGGGTGATGAGTGTGTACAAGGATGCCTGGATGGGGAGGTGGGGAGGGAGCATCAGGCTGAACAGCCCCGTGCTTTCTACAGGCTCCATTCTTGCCTGCGTGGGCACTCAGGCGTTTGATCAAAGGTTTTGAGGCATTATATCCTCACAGAGCCATTGTTATAAACCTGTAAAAAAAAAAATGAATGGTGACATTATTCAGTCTGGTCTTCCCTCAGCTCCTTGCATTCTCCTCTTCAGGATTCAGCTGCTCCTCATCAGCAGCTCCCAGAGTTGTCTGGGTCAGCCGGCGACTTGCCACATTCAGTGGTGACACATGTCTGCCTGGAGACAGCACGGCCTTAGTGCTGATCTGTACACTCTCCTTTGCAAATTGCATGGTGTGTGTGGCCGTGTGGTCCCTTCCAGCCTTACCCATTCAGTGACTGTGCGATTCTGTGGCTCTCCTGTGTGCGTGGAGGGCATCAAGTAGCAGACTGAATATATTTAATTGAACCAGGTGTTTTCTGGTCCTTTTTTTTTTTTTTAGGTTTTGCATCAATGGGTTGTTTGGTTCTGCTGCTTCCTCCTAGAGTTAACGGTGTCTATGGATGGTTAACTCACATGCATAAAAAAGCTGCTCTTAGAGGTGGTTTGTATTTTGTATTGTCTGTATTTTTATCTTGAGTATCTTCTCTTCCCTCCCACCCCCCACCCCCACCGTGCCTTTACCTTCCTCACCATGCAGAGAGCTGCCCTGACCTTGATGTCTCCCCAGGGTGTACAATGAGTTTCCTGGGAGGCTTGAGGATGTAACAAGGGGAGTTGAGGGAGATCATCATGGTCTACTATGAGGACTTGGCAGGGGTGAATCTAGAGGAGTGAAGCTCCAGGGGAGGGCAGGTAAGTCCCAGAGAGCAGCCAGGCCATTGATGTCTCCTACAACACAACAGGACCTGAGAGAGAGCCCACAAAATGCTGGCTGGGAGGAACCATGGAGGTCTCTAATGCCACCAGTACAGAAGGATGGTGTCCAGCACCTGCAGGGATAGAGAAGTTCCCAGCTCTCCAGGTGACCCCTTTCAGCACTGCACCACCTTGCTCATAGGAAAGCTTTCCCTATGTGGCCACAACTTGTGGATGTTGCCCTTCGTTACGTAGTTGGTCTCAGTGCGATGGGGTAGATGTGGAAGGATTTGGGAGAAAGCAGGGAGAAGTCTCCTGGGCCACTTGTGGGCAACAAATGATGGCACTCGTGGGCAGCAAACACATCTGCAGCATGTCCTGCAGAGATGTTGCCTTTGGAGAGATGTTGTGCTTGTGTGGATATTTGTCCTTAATAAATTTGACCCTTTTGAAGAAAACTGTTCATTTTCTGAATTATGAAGTTGTGTATTGAAAAGCAATATGGAGTAAAGGAGGCTGAGGTCAAGATGGGCTAATTATTAAACCTGGAGTGTATTTTGCTAACATCCCAGTGCTCTGGGATAATGCTTCTTAGCTGTAAGTTATAACTGAGTCATAACTGCTGCCCTAGTGCAACTTGCATGCAATCAAAACGGTATCTCCTTAGAAAAGTTGGCACGGGAGCTGGAGCCAAGAGCTTGAGGGGTCCACATTGATAGGGCTGGTGGGTGCATGGTGCCAATGTACCTTCATGGAAAGGAGGGTTAAAAATTGGACAGGAAAACACAGGGTCCAAACTACCAAACAGCTCTGCATGTATTGGGTTTGCATTTCTTTTCTTTTGTTCAGGTGTGTTTGCCTGAATTTGTCAATTGGACTCCCCCCCAAAAAAAGGACCTGACAGGTCCTTAACAGCAATAAAGGGAACTCAGTCATGGAGGAAAGGGTTGCCCTTACTGCTCCAAACAGACAGGCTGGGAGCTCCTGACTTGGAATGAGATGGGTGGTCGTTTTCCATCTTGTCCTTCCTTACAATCATGACAGGGAGAGCTGATGTTCCTTCAAATTGAGCATGTGTAGTGACATGCCAGGAATACCTCCTTGTTGGATTGCCTTCTTCTGTGGGAAGGCATCAGATATATGTTTTGATGGGGATTAACTCATTTAACCTTACTGTATAGATAGTGCTTTATAAATGATCTTTTCCTGGGAAGATTTCCTATCTGGGCATAGTCCTAAAGAGCATAAATTGGATGGTTCTGACTATTTTATGTTACTCCCAAATGGCTTGGTATTTTGGATAAACATTTGAGTCTGCAGCCCTGTCCATGTGCTCTTCTGTGATGGTGCTGCTGGTGCAGGCAGAGCTACTGGGCAGTTGAGCAGAACCAGGTGGGAGGGGACAGAATGGTCATTCCTTGTGTCTGACTGCTGGGAAGTCCCATACCACATAGTATCTTTAACAGTCGTGATAAAAAAAACCCAATAGAAATAAAGAACTTGGTGCTTCTTGGGATTAATTCTTATGTGTTTTCTGAGAGCACAAATGAGGACTTTAAAAGCAGTTTCATTTTTCAAAAGAGGGAAGAGCCCAAGCATGAGTGTGAAACACCCTGGTCCTGGTGTTGCCACATACTTCCCATGTGACTTTGGACAGGTCATGCAGCTGGATGAAAATATCCTAAAGTGTGACTTGGCAGCCGAAGTGCTGACCTGCTTGGAGATGTACCAGCATGACTATGCCAGTTTGAGCTGGTATTTGGTGGACTTCACTGCTCTTGAATGGCTGTGGTTAAGAGTCAGGTGAGGTTGGGCGTGACGTCCAAAAAACCTATTTTCCAATGTAAACTCCACTTAAATTCTGTGGGAAGAGGGAGAACAAATAATGCTTTTGAAGCGGCCTGTTCCTCCATGGACCATGGAAAGTTTCCAAACAGTTGGCTTATATTAGATGCCCAACTTCCAGACAGCTGAGGTTATGGAGAAAGCAATCCCACCTTCTAGTTTCTTGATGTCCCTGTTGCTTGTATGTAAAATGATTTTAGTATTTAAGTCCTTGATACCCTGAAACAGAGAATAAATATAAAATTTGGAGCTGCTGCCTGGCTACAGCAGCAGATGAGTGCTTGCATTTGGGATAACAGGCTGATCTTGCCAGGAGTTAATGAATATGCTTGTGTTTCTCCTGATGAGCTAGTGCATTAAGACTTTGAAATCAGTTTTACTGCTTCATACCACCACAAATCTTTCTATTTAAGATGTTCCTTTCATGAAGTTCAAATAGCACCTGTGTTGGACAGAAATCCAAATCTCCAGGAGAGTTTAGGACAATTTGGCTTGAGGTTTCTGTTGTGGTTACTTGCAGGAGAAAAAAAAAAAAGAGTGCAAAATAACCAAGGTCAGCACCTCACTTCAAGCTGCCAGTAGAGCTCCTTGGGGGAGAGAGGGAGTTACCCCACGCCTGCAATTCATCCCTCATGCCCATAACCAAATAATGCAGCAAAACAGCATTGAAAGGGATGGGAAAGTTAGAAAAACTTTTTGCTGTAAGCCGAACTGGGCAAATGATGCTCAGAGCTGCATTGGTGTCTCAGGCACAGATTTCTCTTTAGAAAGCACTGGAGAGGGATTACTATATATAATGCCTTTATTTGAATTTAATCAATTGTTGCTTAATATTATAGTAGGCTTTATCACAGATTAGTACTAGCTTACATTTATTAGTATTACCATTCCAGAGGAGTTGTTAAATAATTCCCAACCCTGGGATGCTCGTCTGCCCCCTTTGATGCCCTTGGGCACATTATCCAATTGTGGTAAAAACTCTCTCAGGCCCGTTTTCATTTATTTTCAGTCTCATTTTGCACTGTAACTTGATTGTTACGAAGTCATTGAGCTAACAACAGTATTATTCTGTTCTAATTTATTTGCATTTCACATTATTGACATTTTAGCCTTATCCAGGTTAAGTCTCAAGGATGGCATCCTGGTGTTCCCTGCCAACATTACTTTTTGTCTCATTAATATGGGGCTAACCTTCAAGGAATAGATTTTGAAAAGTTATTTCTGCAGTTATGCTAATTTTTGCCATGTCAGTGCTGTGTAATTTTAAGAAAATAGCTTTTCAGCAGCAGGTTGGATTAGACAGCACACTGGTGCACTCCATGATGCCAAGGAGATAATTTGCTGCCGTGCTCTACCGCATGCAGTCCTTGTTTTTCCTAGGATATCTCCCATGGACCTTCTGGCTGATTTTTCTGTTGTGAGATTTGATGTGATCGTCATATGTTGTGGTATGTAGGGCTCCAAGCCAAGAATATCCAATATTTTTGAAATATGTTTATTACTGTTCAAAATAAGCCTTTTTCCCATTATTTTATAAGATTCTGCCACTTCTCTAATATGCTAAATTTATCCCTGCTTTGGCATCCATACTCCTTGGTGTTATTTTGATGTGTACTTTGTATATATATCTTATATATAGCTCTGTGTATGTGATTTATATAAAGCCTGTCTTCTTGTGCTGTCACAAGGAAATCATTCTTGCTATTGTGGTGGGATCTTGGCTTGGATTTGTCAGGTCCAACCAGTACCAGTTTGCTTCTCTTCATCCCCAAACAAGACTGTTGCTTCACCCAGGCAAGAGAAGACACAAACTATCCAGCTCCATTTTAGTTGACTGTAGGTGAGGGATGTGTGGGCTTTGGAGCTGCTAGGTGGAAGTGTCCAGATCTCTTGAGTTACACATGCTTGTCAGCTGCGTGTGTGCGAATGAACATGGGTCCACAAACATTGCCTAAGTGTATATGGAGAAAATGGCTCTTGGTCTAAGAGCACTGTGGCTTGTCACCAAGAGGGTTGTCACTAATCAGTGCTGGTGGTTCTCCATCCTCTCTGCTGGGGTTATTACTGGTGGTGGGGTCAAAAAACCTAGTTTCCTGCAAAGCAAGAGACCTTACAGTGTAATAGAGGCCAGAAAAGTGTTAAACTGTTGAGCCTGAGTTTGGTACTAAATGTCACCATCAGTCAGTGAGAGCTCTGAAGGTGGAAAAGTTTCATAGTGTGAAGTTACTGAAGGAGGGAAGACACTCAACATGATTAGCTTAATATTCATTCACTCAAGCCATAGGAAGTTTAGGATAGGTTGGTGAGTGTATGGACTTGAGTGAGCCTCTGGAATTTGGGTTTGGGTCATACCAGCCAAAGGGGGATTTTCCAAGATTGGCTCTTATGTTCTCCAAGCAAAGCAGACTGAATGTTGTTGTACCTGACTCTACAGGAAAGCTGACGCAGTGGCAACAGCACTCAAAATTACGTATTATTCCCTTCACAGCCAAAGCTAGAACAAGAAAAATATCTTGTGTCAACCTGGTCTTTGAAATACAAATGAGTAAGCTCAAGCTCACTTGTAAATGTCACGATGTGCCTTGTGCTCTCGCTTCCTAATGTGATTGCTTTGCTTTCCCGGTTAACATGTTTTCAGGCTCTTGCTTCAAGTGATGCTTTGACAACAGGGAAAGGAGAAGAGCGTCACTGTGCTTTGTGTTGAGCCCTACGGGGCTGTTTCCCCAGTGAGGAGTCTCACTGACCCTAGGCTGACTTGAAACCATCAGCACAGGCGCTGTGCTCTCGTGAAAGCCCAGCTAGTGGCAGAAGCACCTGCAGCCTTACGTTCTTCTGTTGTCAGACTTGAGAGAATGGTGCACAAAGGGGCAGGGTGCAGCTCTTCAGCTTGACAGCCTTGGATTTTTCTGTGTGCTCCAAGTCTTTCTTAGGGTGTTTTTGTTTCCATCTGTCAGGTAGTCTGTGCTTACTTGCTGAAACCCATTCATCCTGTTGTAAGGGTGTACTGGACCACCAGCAAGCGGCTGAGCCCAGCCAGATGGGCAAGGCTGCTGCAAGCTTAGGGAAGCAGAGAGACAGGCATTGATCTCTTCTCTGTGGTGACCAGTGGTAGGACACGAGGGAATTGCATGAAGCTGTGTCAGGGGAGATTTAGGTTGGATAGTAGGAAAAGATTCTTAACCTAGAGCGTGGTTGGGCACTGGAACAGACTCCCCAGGGAAGTGGTCACAGCATCAAGCCTGACACAGTTCAAGAAGTGTTTGGACAATGCTCTCAGGCACATGGAGTGATTCTTGTATTTGTCCTGTGTAGGGTCAGGAATTGGATGCAATGATCCTTATGGATCCAGTCCGACTCAGGATAGTCTATTCTGTCTTTCTAAGGCAAAGCACTGCACTTTTGGAATTGCCTTTGGGGTCTTCTCTCTACTGCCTTTTGCAGGATGCACTTTTGGGGCTTTCACTAATCTTCTTTATTCCCCTCAAAACTGAATCACAAGGCACATAGAGAGCCAAGGCTGGAATAGGATATGTTGCCTCTGCAGAGAAGCCAGTTACGAAAACTGTGTTATTTTGAGTTATACCATGACGGGTGCCTGGGTTTGATGACATTTCTGTTCTGTCTGTGATTAACCTGATGGTGACGGTAAAACAAAAAATAACATTAGAAGCAAATAAAACCCTCAGAATTACATTTTGGATGCCAGAGGATGCTCGTCCTCAAAACTTAATTGTTTTAAACTAATTTGATGATTAGTTCAAGCCAACTTTCAGACTCCTGTCTGAATAATAGACATTTCTGTGGAGTTAATCAGAAAGAACTGCAGTTTCTTTTACCATGAGGAAAAATAAATGTCAGACTGAGGACAATGCGTAACAGCAATGACTGGATTTGTTGACTTAGCCAGAAATGCACAGCCAGTAAAAAATAAAATCACGTGGAAATACCTCACAGGCCTCTGAATCAGTGCTGAAAATTGCTCTGGAGCTTTACTTGCAGTTGGTGAATAAAGTTGTTGAGAGGAGTAGCAGGAGTGCAGCAGTGCAGGAGTTGCTCTCTGGGTTAAGATGGATCTGAGAAGTGCTTGTCCTCCTCATCCCTCACTCTGCCCTTCTACAGTGGCTGAATATTCCAGGCTGGACTTAACCCCATGCATTTTGCTACTGTTATGAGAGAAAATGGAAGAAGCAGGTGGGCAAAAAGTAGAGTCCTGGACCAAATTTTTGACTGATGAGTTTTGCTAGATCAGAGCTGTTTTCTGAGCAGGATAAAGCCTAGAGATTGCTCATCCATCCTAGCTTGGATGCAGCAGAGTTGCAGTTCAAATGCCCACAGTCAGTGCTGCGTGGTGAGTAAATGAAGTGACATGGCTGTGACAGAAGTACTTGGATGCCCTGGTGAAGAGCTTCTCAGGATCTCCCATCCAACTTTCATTATTGTGGTGTGTTGACCCTGGCTGGATGCCAAAAGCCACTCTATCATTCCCCTTTGCAACTAGAGAGGGGAGAGAAAATAGTCACAAAAGGCTCATGAGTTGAGAGATCACAAGCCGATTACTGTCTTGGGCAAAGCAGACTTGACTTGGGGAAGTTAATTGAATTTATTACCAATCAAAATCAGAGCAGGATAATGAGAAGTAAAACAAATCTTAAAAACGCCTTCCACCCACCCATCCCTCCTTCCCAGGCTCTACCTCCTTACCCCTAGGCAGCACAGGGAGACAGGGAATGGGGGTTATGGTCAGTTCATCACAGGTTGTTTCTGCTGCTGCTCAGTGAGAGGAGTCCTTTCCCTGCTCCAGCATGGAGTCCCTTCCATGAGAGATAGTTCTCCATGAACTTCTCCAGCATGAGTCCTTCCCACAGGCTACAGTTCTTCACAAACTGCTCCAAGGTGTGTTTGTTTCCATGGGGTGCAGTCCTTCAGGAACAGGTTGCTCCCTTGTGGGTCTCCCACAAGGTCACAGGTCCTTCCAGCAAGCCTGCTCCAGCGTGGGCTTGCCATAGGATCACAGCCTTCTTTTGGGCATCCACTGCTCCAGCATGGGTCTCATCCATGGGCTGCCGGTGGATCTCTGCACCCTGTTGACCTCTGTGGGCTGCAGGGGCACAGCTGCCCTCACCACGATCTGCACCACAGTCTGCAGGCACCTGTAGCACTTCCTCCCCCTCCTTCTTCACTGACCTCCAGAGAGTGCATCGCTAATCCATCTATGTGGGTTTGGCACAATATTGGGGTACTATATGGTGTGGAGGGGGCAGCTACAGTATATATTCTTTCTGACTGGTTAATACCCTAGCTTGCAGTGAATTTCCCCTCCCTCCCTCTGTTTTCACCATTTTAGTTAAAAACATAAACAGCCTGGTGTTGTGTAAGAGGCTGCTGGGGCTGTTGCTCATTGCCCACAGTGCTCAACCACGGAGGTTGCACTGGTATCCTGGTGCTCCAGCCCTGTGTCTGGGTTCCTCCCCATGCATGACTGTGATTTTAAAAAATGTGGTGGGAGACTTCCCAGACTGAAAAGGGCTTAATCTGGGTGAGCTCAGCTTTTTTTACAACACTCCACTTAACGGGTTGATGTCTTTCCAAGAGCCTGAAGTCGGGATAAAGACCCACAGCTGGAGCATCTGCCAGAACTCCCTGGACAAAGTGCCAAGCCTGCTGCTCCCTGGGCAAGAGCCTACCAGGCAGTTTGCCTATAAACTGCTGGTATTTAGTGTGGTAAAACAGCGGTTTATAAAAAGTTTTAGTGGTGGCAGGGCTGTGCCAGTGTGCTAGGGTACATTCATGAAATAGTGTTGTTGTTTGAAGGAAGGTGCTGAAATAGTACCCTTGGTGCCCTACAAACAGCTGGTGTGATTGGTGAAGATTTACTGTCCCCTCCCTCCATTTCTCTTTCTGTTTCCTGCCTATCTCTCTTGATAATTTTGAGTCTTTGTGCTTTGTGTTTCTTTAACTTTTTGTTCACTTAAAAACTTCCAAGCTGTGCCATTAACTTCATTGAGTCTAAGTGCTTTTACCTTTACTGTGTTCAGCAGTACCTGCTGGTTGGATCATTGCTGTTATTTCAGGTTTTCCCAAGTCTTCCCAAAGGCTGCTTTTGATTTCAAAGATATATTTGTTGAAAAAAAGATTTCCACAAAAAAGCCTTTCACACTTCTGATGCTTTCAAGTGTGACTCCTGTTGAGCATCTGGCCTATTTTACCTTGGTAGTTAAAAGCTGATTAAAGGGGCAGGAATCCTGATTTCAGCTATTTTTATGGCACATGTGTGACTTTGTGTGCGTGCTACTTTTGCAGATGGATGTCCAGCAGAGTAGCTGGTGATGGGTGCAGGGACTTTGGGGCATGCATGTGAGCCCATAGCATTGCTGCTTGTCACAGTGCTGCTGGACTGAGCATCAAAGTGTCAGTGCCTTGGGGTGATCAGCAGCAGAGGCTGAGTGTTTGGGGAAGCTCTGCAGGGGAAATGTGTACTTCATCTGGCTGAGACCCCTCCTTTGAAACTGGGATTAGGTCCAAATTTCCCACTTGCTGCAGCTTCCCTCTCTGTGCAAGCTCTCCTCTCTTGTCCTCCCAGATTGCTTTCCATTTCCCAACCCTGCAGCTGACACATCTAGGTGGGACCATCATGGGCATCTGTGCAACACATCAGTCTTGTACTACCACGCTGACTTTCCTCAGTGATAACCCAAGGGATTGGGATAGCGATGGCAGTACATACCTGCTCTCAGGTGGCATTTCCTTCTCAGCACAATCCTTCTTTACAGGGTATGTTGCCCACCCTGCATGCGATGGCCAACAGAGTCCTTTGAAGCCTGAGCATCACCTTATCCAGGTGGAACCTTTTTTGGACATGAATTTGCACATGAAGGTCAGTTGAGGTTAGGTCTGAAGCTTTTTCCAACTTGTGTTATGAAATTTGTGGAAGCTGTAGGGAGTCACAACTTGAAGGCTGCTGCTGTAGGCAGAGTCAACAAGGATTGAGTGGGTGGTGTGTTGAGACTGCCAGCCCTGCTGATGGAGGCTTCTCTGGCCACGCTGTCACCCCAATGGTGTCTGTGATGAGTCACCCCCACCATCCCCTGCCTTACACATTGGGACTTGGTGCCTCTTTTTATGCTGCTGTGTGAAATGCTGGGGCCATGCTGGTGACAAAGTCTCCAGAGATGCCTCATGTGCATCATTTGGTTCAGAGAGGAGCTGTGTTTTTTCAGCTGAGTAAAGCTGTACTGTGTCACAACAGTGACCCCACTGAAATAATTTCCAAAGGAAATTCTGTTAAAAAATATGATAATAATAAGTAATTAAAATCAAACATTGAAGTGTTTGGAGATCTTGCAGCTGCCCCTGCCTGGTGATGAGCCTCTGGTGGTTTGCAGTGCCTACAGGAAAGGGAGCTGGGGAGAGAGGGAGTTTGGATGGGTTCAGGTCCAGAGAACACTGAGTTAAAAGAATTATCCTGGGGAAAGGTGGTTGTAAAGCCAATTGGTGAAAGAGCAAGAGGAGGGAGTGGATTAGGTGGGTGCATTGGTTCACAAAATGTTTTTTTCCTTAGATTGCAGATGCTTCGTACTATTAGCATCCAAATGGTTCCTGCTGGGCTTTGGAGTCAGCATCTCCTTGAAAAGTGAAGAGCCAAAGAGGAGTGGGGAATGCAGCATTTCTCTTATTTTATAGTTTCTGAATGTATCTATCCCCTAAGTCGAGTTAGCAGCGAGACTGTATGTGACTTATTTTGGGAGAACTGTTTCTTTGAAACACAAAACATTAATAATTTTTTTATTTTTTTTGTTTGTTTGTTTTCTCTGTTCTTTCTTAATACTCAACTTTGTTTATGCAGAAAACAAGAAAAAGTGACAGAACTGTAACCTAATTTAGTTTACACTCACCATTCCCCAGTGCTCCGGATTATAAACCATCATGACTTGTTCCTCTTCCATACAAGGAGGAACTGAGTGCTGTGTTGTTTTCCACTCACATACCCTTCTCAGGTGCAGGTTTCACAGTAGTTTCAACTTGTGGCTGGCATGACCAGGTGATCCAGCAGCATGGCTTTGATCCAGATCAGCCCTGGGCGTTCAATTGCCTCTCCGTGGGATTGGGCTGAACTTGCCATGTGAAGGTTATGATGGCTTGCTGTGTTTGAACTGGCTTCACGCAGCCCAGGGGAGGACAGATGATACTGGATGGAGTGCAAAATGGATGATACCTGATGTGACTTTACCTGGCACCATTTTTGAGCAGACAAGGATGGTTCAAGAGTCACCATGTCGTGCCACTTCTCAGGGGTTCTGCAGTGGCAACAGGGACTGCAGAGCCCGTGCCAGCATCCTACTGAACTGTGGCCTCAGGTCTAGTGCCAGCAGCAAATGACGTTATTATACAAAAATTATGCAGTTTTTTTTTTTTAATAAAGTGGCTGAGTGGATTTTATTGTGTCATTTACCAAGGTATTTCCACCCCAGCCCTGATCATTTATCCAAAGAATTATTGCTGCGCACTGTCTGATTCACACACATGGTACTCACTTCATCTGCCTTCCCCAGGCTCTGAAACATCCCCACGCTTCATACCCTTCCCATTTATCCATGTGTTTTTATTCTTGCTGTTCTTACACCTTTTTTAGGATTATACAATCCTTGCTCTGTTTTCTGATGGTTTGGAAACTTATTTGCTTTTGTTTTTACTGCTTGGCATTCTCCAAGTCTCTTGTTCTGCAGTGCTTCCTTCTATGTTTGAAGCATCCTGTGCATATTCATAATATCTTCAAGTGAAGCCAAAGTAAAGAGAACTGCCAAAACTTGCTTAAAAAAATGAGAGATCTAGTGATTGTTTCAATCAGAAATCTTTCAGAGTCTGCTGTGTATGAGTTCACATGATCCATAGGACAAAATCTTCAGGGAGACACTGGGCCACGAGGTCCTGTGCGCTCAGGGTGGTGTATCCATCTTTCCTTCCTGCACAGTGCTGGTGTTCTCCCACTACCACTTTCCCTGGCTGGTTTTCTCCCACTGTCCCTGGCTATGCAAGGGACACATGGTCCTGACTTGGGGTGGGCTTGACTGGGATGCATGGCATCACTGTGCCAGCTTTACAGTCAACATCTCACCTGGAATAAAGCCTGGTTGTGCAGAGCAGGGTTTTGTGCAAATGCATGTGACTACTGATAGACAAGTTTTGATGAATTTGGTTCAGGTAAAAGTGACCTTAATGAATTATATATATTTAAAAAAAAAAATATTCTTTGTTGGCGAAGATGAAGAGCTGTGTCATGGCTGTGCTGCACATGGGCAGCAGCACTGGTGCCAGGAGGCAGCATCCCTAATTTGGACTGATAGAAAAGTGCCAGAGCCACACCTCAAATCTGTCAGAGCCCTTTCTGGCAAACCACTTCAAAAAGGATGTTTCATTGTGGTTTAATGAACAGAAGAGAAAGCCCGGCATGGGGCACACAGAGGTTGCAGGGCAGGAGTTACCAGCTGTAGGCACCTCTAGGAGCAATCTGAGCTTCGCAATCCCATACCCAGTACCAGGGCTGAGAGCAGCTTCTCTGTCTATTCACTTACTTTTCTTTCCCACTTGAGTGTTTGTGCATTTTTCAGAGCATCGTGCACATATTCTGTTTCTCCGGGACTAAGCAGGTGTCTTCTACCTTTCCCTTAGTTGGTTTCTTCATGCAGAGGTAAGGAGTGGCAAAATATTTGTTCAGAGATAGAATAAATGTATTTGTCTCGTCAGGGAATCTGGAGGTGGGCAGTATCTTAGAATAGTTTTTGCTGTTTGTTTGAGGCAGCCTGGAACTTTTAAGGAAAATAAGAGGAATTTTCCTTAGGATGAGCTACTTACAAGTGTCCTACCAACCAGGCTAATAACCCCCCCCCAGTAAATTCAAAACAGAACTCAGCACCATTCTCTCCAGCTGCTGGGTTTGTGTTTGCTTTGGGGTTTTAATTATAGGCAGTTTCCCCAAAACAAAAGGAGCGTTTTATCCATTATCATCTTCCCTTCCTCCTCCTCCTCCTCTTCCTCCTCCTCCTCCTTGCCCACTTCTCCTTTCTGCTGCTTGTTGGCTGTGTGATGGGCTGTGCTGGACTATCACCATTCCTGCCACCAGTGTTGATGGTACCACTCTCTTCTGAGCCCTCCTCAGCCCATGTCCTTGCTCCAGCACTGATCTATCACAACTCACTGTGCTGACAGAAAGTGAGTTTGTGTCCGTGCTGGGTGAGATTTCTGCTGGTCAATGAGGTAAATCAGCATCTGGAGGGGTTTGGTGAACACCAGGGCCAGTCATGGCTCTGGTAAGTGAGGAAAGGTTACTTGATTTTTGGCAGTCATGAGAGGTTAGACTGAGGCACATTGTGGAGCTGAGCAGTGAGTTTCAGCCCAGTCCACCTCACCCATCAAGATTGCATCCACATTGTTTATAAGATGAAAAAACTTTTACCTTTTTTTTTTCTCTCTCCAAAAAGGTCAACTGCTTTGAGAGTCCTGAAAGTGATGAGCTGTAAATGGTAATTGATTTTTTCTCTCTAAACTGTCTTGAAACTAACCCAAGTCCTCCACAGATAATCATGGCATAGGGTATAATTTTATTTCAACAGAAAGGAAAAGCCTCGTGAACTATCAGCTCCTTTTATTTCAGTGTATATTTGTCTTGTCACCCACGTATGTGTAGAAATATGCTTTATTCTCATGTGTTATTGATGCATTCAAGCTAAATGTGATTGAGCCTGATGGCTGCTTGGATGGGTTATAGGGCACTTCCAGGTGCCATCTGTACATGAGGACATTGGTGATTCAGGGAATGGCTGTTTTCCCACCTTTAAAAAACACTTGTTACTGGAGGTGCCTTTTGATGATCATCCAAGATCTTAGAGCCTTTCTTTGTACATTCGTATTTATCTTTGTATTGGCTAAATTTCAATTCACTTTCTTCCTTGTGAACAGTTTTTTTATTGAATAAACTGTTCCTCACAAACCATAGCAATGAGGTCACTGATGTTGTAGGGGTTTTGGTTGATTGAGTTTTTAACAGCTCTTTCTGCCCAGGAGTGGATTTCTCTTCATTATGCTCCTTTTAACTGACTTTGCAAACCTTTCTCACCTTGTAAATTCCTAAATACTTTTTTTTTTCCTAAGTGAAGATGTGGGATCCTTGCAAGGAAATTTAAGCCTTCTGACAATAGAATTGCGTTTTTTGTGTTATTTTCCACAGACCCATACAGTATGGAACGTGATTCCCCAAGGACCAGATGGCTTGAAATCCACCATTCAAACAGGGCAGAGCAGCACACTTGTTCGCTTAAATCTGTTCTTTCTAATAGTTAGTAGTTATGGTTATTAGGAACTTTCTGTGCCGTTGATGATTTATAACCCTTCCATTCCCATATAACTGTTGTGGATGGCAAAATCAAAGGTCTGGTTGATGTTTGCCCAGGGCACTCACTTTGGTCATGAGCTTGGGCAGAGTGCTGTACTAATGTGGCTCTGCGGCTTTTGTCTTAAGCTGGATTGAGTCCCGGTCAGCTTTGAGCACAAGCAGAGCAAGACCAGGTCTGTCTGCACATGTCTGGGTAGACACGTCCCACTTGGATCATGTGAAATTCCTACTCATCAGAGCCTTAGAGGGACCTTCTTGCCTTTGACTGTGCCTGTGAACTCTGTGGCACTGGATATATAAAATAATCATGGGGAGCCTGAAAATGCCTGTTATGTGAAATTTTTACATTAATAAAAACAAAGGAATTGTTTTTGTTCAACCAAGCAGAGTCTTACTGTTTCTTAGAGAAGAGTGTTTTCAGCCTCGCACTCCTTGGAGAAACCCTGATCAAAAGTGCTGTAGCTGACCTGCAGTGCAGGTGATTGCAAGGTGGCAGGAGCAAGCTCTTGCTCAAGTAACTTTTTTGTGTGTGTTATGTGCAAAATGTCTGGTGTGTGCATGGGAAATGCTTCCCAGTGGAGAAGGCAGAGCCTGCATCATGCAGTGCAGATGATGTGGGGTCCCTCTGTATGGGGCAAATCAATCCTGAACCTGCAGAGATGTGGCTCAGCTCCAGCAAGAAGCACTGAAAGAGACTAGAGAGCTCTCACTGTGTCTCTGTAAGATCTGTGGTTTATGCCTGGCTTCTGTCACTAGAGAGTCAGTTCAGGTCCAGTTCATCTAATAGATGAATGAGAAAGGAGAAACAGACCCACCCCTGATGTATGTGAATCTCTGTTTTGTGCTGCAGTACATGGGTCCCATGTGACTGTTGGATTCCCATCAGTCAGTGAGCTGGTGGTGCTGTGCTGTTCAGGGCTGCTGGAGCCTGGTGGAAGAACTTGCCTTGCAAGTCTCTTCTGGGCAATGGAGGGAAAGTCATCTCCACGTGGCTTGCTTTTTTCCCCTAATGTCTTTATATCTGCTAGAAGCATCCACAGAGCCGTGCAAAGCTGTGGCTCTGTCTCAGAGCTGCCCAGGGTGTGAGATGTTAGTCAGAGGTTGTCTTCCTGGCCAGTTGGGTATCTTCTTGATTGAATAGCAGAGATGCCAGTGCACATGTAGGGGCTGGAGCTACTGTCAGTTTGGACCAGAGCAATTTGAGGTCTTGCTCAGGTCTGCCTGTACTCCTGGGGCCGAAAGGCAGCAGGAGATGCTTCTTGGTTATCACCTTTGGATGACAAAAGTGCAGGGATGGCAAAGATTCAGCAATCCAGAGCAGCTCATCTGGTCTCCAGGAGCACAGTGACACTGAGGACAGGCTGAGAGTTGGGTTGTTCAATCTAAAGAGAAGACTTCTGGGAGACCTCCTTGTGGCCTTTCAGTACTTAAAGAGGGCTTATAAGAAAGATGGGAACAGACTTTTTAGCAGGGCCTGCTATGATGGAGGGTAATGGATTTAAACTAAAAGAGGATAAATTCAGACTAGGTACAAGGAAAACATTTTTTACAATGAGTGTGGTGAAATGGTGGAACAGGTTGCCCAGAGAGATGGTAGATGCCCCATCCCTGGAAACGTTCAAGGTCAGGTTGAATGGGGCTCTGAACAATGTGATCAAGTTGAAGTTGATGTCCCTGCTCATTGCACAGGGATTGGACTGGATGACCTTTAAAGGTCCCTTCCAACTCAACCCATTCTATGATTCTATGATTTCCAGTCTACTAGAGAGAATGTCACTGCAGTGCAGTCATGGTTGAGTAGTCAGCACGGAGCTTGTGCTTGCAAACAAGGGTGATGCTTTGTTCTTTGACATCCAAAAAATCATTGCGGGATGCCTTCTGTACTACCAAGAGTGGTGTGTCAAGAGATGCTAATAGTGACTGGTTGGAAGCACAGTGTGCTGTGATTTGTCTGGGGACAAATAGGATGTTATCATAACTAGATGCAACAACAGATGCAACATATGGGTCTTGGTGCACTGTGAGATGTCCTCAGGTATCTTGTGGCTTCCTGGCAACATTATGCAAGTGGACTTGGCCATGTTCTCAACTGTAAACCTGGGGATCATACCTAGTGCAAACAAGTATCCTTCGACCTTGATGGGTGTTCAAAAATGTTATTTTCACCACTGTGACAGTAGGAGCACTAACTGTACCCCAGAGCCTGTTGTTCTCTGTACAAGTGCTGAATCAAAGGCTGTCCATCCCCCAAGGAGCTGTTGGTCTGGATCAATGATGGGAGGTTGTGGTTGGTTACATGCAGATGGGGGAGTAAATAAAAATGCCAGGACACTATTGATCATCTTGACAGAAGTGCCTCACAACACCAACAGCCTCACAGTTATTGAGTTTTCTTGTAAATGTCACAGCAAAGGAGAGCTTTGATGAAGTCAATGAGGTGGTTTGGCAGACATTTGAGATTAATTCCTACCAGACAAGGGGCAGGAAGGGAGAAAATATCATTCAATATCAAAGATGTTTTCCACTGACTGGCCCAGGAGACCAGCTTCCTAAGTAGAAGTCAACATTATAAGAGTCAACAGCAGATAGTGGGTATTGTAGGGTGTGGGAGAAACTTTGAAAGTTAGAGAGCTCCTGTGTGATGACACAGGGAAAGGTGAAGTGAGATAGAAGATATGAGCCACATAGAAGTATACTCTCTGGTCAGGACAAATAAGGTTTCTCAGGGAAGGGTGGTTGAGTTGGCTGTGATATGGGAAAGTAGGAGCTTCGATGACAATGGCAGATTTGAATGCTGGATGGAAGAGCATTCAAAAGAAGTCCTGAGACTTAATATTGAACATAAGGAGACCAGTCTGCAGTATAGAGGAGAGTCTGCAGACTTCCTAATGAAGTCTACAGATCTTCATAATGATACAAGTTTCTGTTGGAGGTGAAGGGGAGGTAGAGAAGGATGGGACCATGGCTGGAACTACAGGGATCATGAGGAGGGGGAATCTGAAGTTGAACTGGAGAA
The DNA here is from genome assembly GCF_025592945.1 of Manacus candei. Classification (NCBI taxonomy): domain Eukaryota; kingdom Metazoa; phylum Chordata; class Aves; order Passeriformes; family Pipridae; genus Manacus; species Manacus candei. Next base: position 5,388,288 of record NW_026138061.1, read on the forward strand.
TGATGAAGAGACAAGAAGGGAGAGGCTGTCAGAAGCAGGTTTGAGGAGCCAAGGCCAAGCAGAGGGTCAACTGAATTCTGACATTTGGCTAAGGAGCCACTACTTTTTTCAGTAGAACCATGAATAAATAATATTATTGCTTCCAGACCCAGACAGGATCCTCTGCAGATAAACCAGTGCACACAGGCAAAAGCTTTAGGTGTAACATCTTTCTGGGTTGCATCAAAGACAGCAAAACCAGATGGGCAGAAGAGGTGATTATCCCACTGTGTTCAGCATTGATGTAGCCTCACCTGGAGCCCTCTGTGCAGTGCTGAGACTCATCTCACCAGTTTAGAAGGATATGAAGGTCCCTGGATGTATCCAGAGGGCAACAAAGTTGGTGGAAGGGCTGGAAGGCATGTCCTGTGAGGAGTGGCTGAGGGCTTTGGGCTTGTCATTTTTGGGGAAAAGGAGGCTGAGGGATGACCTCACTGCTCTCCACAGCTCCCTGAGGAGGGGAAAGGGACAGGGCTGAGCTCCTCTCCCTTGGATCCGCTGATAGGACATGTGGGAATGGTTCAAAGCTGAATCAAGGAATGCTCAGACTGAACATTTGGAAGCATTTCTTTACCAAGAGAACACTTTCTTTACCAAGTCAAACACTGGAACAGGTTTCCTAAAGAGGTGGTCAATGTCCCAAGCCTGTCAATGTTTAAGAGGCATTTGGACAATGCCTTTAATTACATTCTTTAACTTTTGGTCACCCCTGAAGTGGCCAGACATTTGGACTAGATGGTTGTTTTAGGTCCCTTCCAATTGAAATGGTCTGTTCTATTCTGTTCTAATCTAATCTTATCCTATCATATCCTATCCTATTCTGTCATCAGAAGTGGCTTTGTGTGTGTACTTTGGTCAGGGACTTATGCTGCACTCCTGCCTTGGAAGACGTCTGCCTGTCTCCATGCACTTTCTGTCACATCTCCCCACTTGTGGTGGGGATGCTGTTCCCATAAAACAGGCATGTGCTGATGTCTATGCCTGGCTACACAAGTCAGCTCTGGAAAACCTCAGCTCCTGGATTACCAGCATAGCAGGACTCTGTCTGCAAAGGTGTAAGATTACAAAACACATACTCCACGCTCACACGGCTTAACCAAAACCACCTCATTTTTAGCAGTTTGTGAGGGTTTATTCATTACACTTCGGCAGAGGAATGCAGGAATGTGAGCAGCATTAAACCTATTCATTTAGCGGGGAGGCATCTCCTCTCCCCTGCTCCAGCCTGCTTGGCTTTAATGATAATTGCACCTCTTGAGTTGTTGAGTTGGCTCTCTGCCACACCGGCCCTCCCTGTGCAGATGTGTGTGGCACAGTGCTGGGAAGGCAGTCTGGAGCCAGGAAAGAGCTTAGGTTAATGCTTTGGAGCAGGGCTGTCCTTCCCGCTGGCATGCGCTCCACATATCGCCATGCATCCTGCCCTGCCTCCCCTCTTGCATCCTGCCCTGCATCCTCTCTTGCACCTCACCCTGCATTCCTTCCCAGACTCCTGTGCTGTGGGCATCTGCCTGCTTCCAAAAAGGCTTTACCTCCTCCCTGATAAGCCCTCAGCCCTGCAAATGACCAAAGCTGAGGTTTGAACGACTCCTACCTCCTTCCCAAAGAGCTTGTTCTGCATGTCTTGGGCCACCTTGCCTGTGTAGCACTGCCCCAGTGCCAGCATGGACTGCGAGACTCATGGATACTCTCTTGCTCTTGACTCTGGGCAGGGAAGAGGGGAACAGTCACTCCCTAACTCTTACATATCCTGATGAGGAATTCGTGTTGCTTTTTATTATTATTATTACTAATAGTATTATTATTATCATTATTATTTCTTTAGTGCCTCTGATTAACTATCTCCAGATGCATCTAAGAGTATTCTAACATCTGAAAATTAACTGTTGATTTTAAAAGCCTTGTCACTTTACAAATGGGAAATAATAATACTACAAAAAGGCAGCAGTAATATTTGTTAGCTTGTTAAGAATTTGAAAGATGCAATAAAATCTGATTTTAGGTTTATTTGTGCTGCCTGTTCCCAGCGGAGGAATGTGGTGCTCTGCACAACCTGAGTGGTTGCAGCAGCTGCTGCCGTCACCACTTTCAGTTCTGCCGCTGGAGTTTCACATAAAGGGCCTGGGAAGTTGAGGAAACCGGTAACACTGGATCCATAATGAGAAGTCAAGTATTCTGTGTGAACTGTGGATGCATGGGCTGGGTGGCTGGAGAGTTTGTCAGCAGAAGTGAGCAGCATGGGTGCAATAACACTGTCGACTTAATAGAGGCTGGTACAGTTGGATTTTAGCCACAGAGACATGGAGAAGGTTTTATTGAAGGTACCATTATGGTCTGTGTTTAAAAGACACTGTTTTGAAGGATCTGTAATGAGAATGGAAGCAGCCTAATTCAGTTCATAAGCTGGAGACCAGCCATCACCTTGGGACCCCAAGGTTTCTCCTGCTGCACAGTCCTGAAAAGGAGACAGCCTTTTCCTAAAAGTTGAGATAAAACTAATCGTGTTTCAATAGCTGGGATGGATTTGAACAGAGTCTATTTATTAATTTCACTTGTACTTGAAATATTAATTAAACCTTCTTTCCTGGCAGGACTGGCTGATGGAGAGTTGAGTGGTAAAGAGGGTTGCTTCACACCCCCCATGTTTGGGATGCTCAGGTGCAGTGCTTCAGTACCCAGCTTCTGGATTTTGGGCCAAGTCACTAAGCTACTTCATGCCTTTCATGGTCCATACTTGTACAGCAAGAGCTAAGGCGGAGGTGGTCTTCCATGCTCTGTATCAGCCTCAGTTTTGTTCATAGGTATCACCAATAGATAGTTCCTCTTGGTCAAGTTGGATTTATCTGGAGGTGTTACTTTTGGACACATCATCCTCAATTGCTATGATGATAATCCTTTAATTGTTGATTTGTACTTAATTTAAGACGTTAGAAGAAGGCAAAATTAATTAATCTGAAGAAGGTGAGAGGATAGGATGGATAAGACGCAGTCACTAGAGCAAGTGAAGGAATTAAAGGAGAGCAAATCAAATAAGGCTGTGGCAAGGTGAGAGACTTTTTTGGCTGCTCTTCCATCTGGCACATTCACTCCCCTGGACTGAGGAGAAGCAGCTGCTTGGCAGCACACTGGAGAATATATGTGGCAAATAGAAGTAATTTGCATCACCTTCTATCTTGGTGGTCCTCCAGTCAGAGTGGACCTGCTGACCATGGAGTGTTCTCCAGGGTCACCTGTACCAGTGACTCAAACAGTTGAGCACCATCACAGCTGCAGCCCCAGGCTTTGTGTCTGCTGCTGCTGGAAGGATCCAACTTTGTAACCTTTGGGAAGCTCCAAAGTCCTGTTTGCCTTGATAGGGATGAGGTCCACACACCATGTAACTTCTGGTTCTCAAAATGCCCTCTCCCAGTCACCTTGGTGTGTAGTTGTTCAACTCAGACCTTGGACCCAGGGTTTGGGATTGGACAGTGGTAATAGAAATCCTTAGTGCTTTTTGGTGTTTTTTTTTTTTTTTCTTGAAAACATCTGCAGGTATCAATCTTATTTCTTGGATGGGGAAACTGAGACACACCTGCTACCTGCTCTGACAGCCCTTGCTCTCTGCAAAAGTCTGCATTCCTGAGCTTTAAACACAGAAAGTTTCTGATGAGGCAAACAACAACCAAACAAACCCCAAACAAAAGAAACAAGTGATGTATTTCCGACTATCCTCTTACCAGGGACTGTAGCCAGTGCTTTTCAGCACGCTTGACAGTGGGGCACGCCCTATCCTGGGAAATACGGCAGTGCTATGTAACTACCCGGCTTGACTGCTGGTAACTCATACCCTGCAGCAAGGCAGCATGGAGGAATGGATAGACATGTGCTAAACCAGTCCTGCTTTCTCCTCTCCCAATGGGTTGTTGGGCAACAGTTGGATGGGTTGCTCAACCCAGGCGAAGTTTAAGTTTCTCCATCAGGATGACTGTGCTAACAGCACTTAAGTAGTCTTAAGTGCTTTGAGATCTATGGAACTGAATTTAAAAAGATAACGAGAGGAGGTGGGGGAAGGGAAGGGATACAAGTGTTAGGAATTTAATTGGGACATCCTTTTCATTGTATCACCTTTGTATTTATTCTGATCTTTCTGCTACTGTTGGCTTTCTAGAGCTAGATCAATACTGCAGTGAATCCAAGACCCTGAACCTTGCTGTTGCTGCTGGGCGATGCTTGATATCATTACTGTGCTAACAGCAGCAGCAAAACTAATAAAAAGTATTTGTGTCTCCTGGAACGTAACCTCTTTGGGATAAGAAGAGGCCCTGGCACTGTGCTCTGCCCAGATTTAGCTACAGATAATGGAGTTTTTCCTACCGACATGACGATGGATGGTTGTATGACACGATCCTTTCGTAGCATCCGTGCAATGCCGGCTCTTCTCCATGGGCTCTTTTCCATGGGCTCTTCTCCGTGGGCTTTCTTGTCGGACGGCGGGTGGTCAGCTGCCATTTTGTGGCTCAGGCTGTGCCAGCCATGTGTTGCCCAGTCAGGCAGGGCACAGCTGGTGACTTGCTCTGCGGTCGTTGCAACCCTCTCCCAGGATCTCCAGCTGAGCTCAGCCCTGCGTGTACGCACATGCAGGGGAGCATCGCGAGACCAGCAATCCTTCCTCCTCCTCCTCCCTGGTGCCAGAGCTAGCTGGCGAGCCAGCATCAAAGCAAAATTTCCAACTGATGTCTCTTTTCTCGGAGGCTGCCTGTCTCCGTCGCTGGCTCTCAGTGGCGTTGAAGCCTGCCTGGGAATGGGCGCCACTCCCGCATAGCTCCTGGGTTGACTCTCATTAGGAAGGGTGTATTCCTTGGAGGGAGTGAGCTGTGCCTCTCATTTTGTTTCGCCACGTAGGAGCCGGGCTGCAAAGCCAGGACACAGAGCTGTGTTTCTTCCCCAGGGCTTGTTCTCACTGGTGCTCGCCCTGGGTGGCAGCCCTGTTAGTCATGGAATGGCGATTAATGCCGGCATAGCAGCAGTCCCTGGATGGCTGAGCCCTTCCTGGTGTGCTGGGCTGTTCTACTGGCCCCTGGATGGGTGCCCCATCACAGCCATGCCATGGTTTGGGGTGGGGGTCTTACCCCTTGCCCTGAGTTTCCCCATGCACTCTGTGGCAGTGAAAGCCATCTTCAGGGTAAAAGTCACAGTTCTCAGTTCTGATGCTGCTGTTCTTCAGGGTTCTTCCAGAACTGTTGGCCCTGGGGTAGCTCAAAACCCCATACTGGGTACTTTGCTAGTAAAAGAGAGGTAGTGATGTGTGACAGAGACAAGGAGTGAGTTGTTGTGCCCTCTCAAACCAAGAGATCTAGGCTTCAGAATCTCCCTGGGAGTCAGTCCCATCTTGGCCGTGCCCAGTGTTACTAGGGTTACTGGGTGAAACACCATGGTCTTGTTCCCACATCTTCCCACTGACCTGTGTCATCATCTCTTATACTTTGTGTCCATCAGGGTGCAGCAGTTTGGGTGCTCACTCATCTCCCTAGAGGAAGAATAGGTTGCCCAGCAAAGTGGTAGATGCCCCATCCCTGGAAACATTAAAGGTCAGGTTGCACAGGGCTCTGAGTGACCTGATCAAGTTGAAGTTGATGGCCCTGCTCATGGTAGGGGGTTGGAGTAGATGATCTTTAAAGGTCTCTTCCAACCCAAATGATTCTATTATTCTGTGAGGGCATCATCCAGCTTGGCTAATCCAGAGGGGCAGGTGGGATTCAGGGCATCCCCCTGACCTTGTTGCAGAGTGGCAGGAGCTGCGGGAGTGGAGGACAGAGGCTAACCCAGCACACGGTGCCATAGGCAGCAAAGGGAGAGTTGTATCTAGCACTCACATTGCTCAATAATAAATTCCTCTCAAAATGGGTGGCTCAGGACTTTTTTAAAGACCATTACTAATCAATGCAGACCCTACCTGTGCTTATGCTTCAATACTGGGATGCATCAGTCTGAAAGCTGGCTGAAGAGGCAAAGCATAGTTTGGTGGGTTTTTTTTTCATATTCCCATAGGACACACCTTTCTGAGCACTAAAGGACATATTTGCATTTTTGGGGACATAGCGTGAATCCTTTCATCAAATAATAAAATAAATACCCATATCCATCCCACATGAGTATACACAAGGCAGTAAAAGATAACTGCACTTAAAGAAATCAGCGTCTTGCTACTCCTGCATAGCTTGTTGGTCAGGGATCCTGATGTTCTCATGTCCTTTGACAGTGTATCAGCTCATGCTTGCATTGTCCCTGGTGTGTACCAGCTTTCAGCCGTGGGCTTCAGTCTTCAGCACCTAGTCAGAAAAAGCTTGCCTTGGGTTTGCAGTCGATATTTCTAACTGCTTCCTCCAGTGCTGCAGGGTTGCACAGTAAACCAGTTAGCTGAGAAATGGGATCACTTGGCCAAATTCAGTCCAGTTTTTTTTTATAGCATGCATAACTACGGCTAGTCACTAAAAAATAAAAGCCTGCGGCCACATTTGGTAGTTCATACCTTTGGCAGCAGAGCAGTGTTACTGCAATGTCCAGCATCCTTCTGCACTGCTACACCTGAAACCATTTCAGGCTGCTGACAGCACAGGATGTTGCTGAACCCACTCGCAACAGGGAACCCATCCATCTGACATTTTTTCTCTCCTCTGGGTTGTTATTCAGTAGATTCAGTTCTCCAATCCAATTTGCAGTCTTGCGTGGCAAACTGGCATGCACTGGCATGGCTGAGAGGAAGGAATGAGTGGAAACAATATCATGGGTTGGTCCTGGTGCCAAAAAGCTTGGGGGGGGAGTCACAGGCATAATCACATCGAAACCTTGGGAGTTGCAGCTGAACTGGGAACCTCCTTGGGCTTTGTGCCTGCCCCGCTTCCCAGCGCAGTTTGGTTGATGATGATAAATGAGAAAGTCTCAGCACCCAAGTACCTGCACACACAGGTTGTTCCTTTGTGCTCTTGCTTTTAGAGATAATAGCACAAAATGGTGGAGGTTGGGAGAGTGTTCGATACTTCTTTTCACATCCTCATCTTTTTCTGTATTTGCATCCCATCCTGATACTCTCTCTCAGCATCTGTCTAGAGCAAGGCCACACCTGGTGGGTGTGATCTTGGGAGGAGCTGGGCTGAGTGCCAGGCTCAGGGCTGGATGATACACTGACGTTTTATGTCCTTCTCGCCCCAGATGAGCCAAGATACCCCTCCCAGGAGCTGTGTTTCTGTTTGGCTCGTGTGGAGCTGGGTTTTGAACCTTTTGTTCACTGTTTTCTTAGAAGTGGGTTGCTTGGTAGTGTCCTTGTTGCAGCACAGAGATGGAACTATTGGTATCCCTTCTCATTGCAGGGGCTTTGAAATAGATGACTTTTAAAGGTCCCTTTCAACCCAAACCATTCTATGATTCTGTGATCCCCAATTCTGTGGTCCAGCAGGAGATTATTTCTAAGTAACTCTTTTGGAAAAGAGGAAAGTGGGCACATCCTTCCCTTCTACAACCTTCTTCATGGCATTCCTGAGATGCACTATTTCCCTTGGCACAGTGTGTAGTAACACCAAACCTCCTCTTTCCTTTGATCCATGGCTTTTAATGGAGCTGCACGATGCTCCTGAGCTAACTTTGATTCTGCCTGCAATGTGGTGTGCATGTGTCCAGGTTGACAGGGGCTGTAAACACCCATTTCCTTGCAGAAGTTGAACGTAAGTGAAACCAAAGCTCACAACTGCAGTTTGGTTTATTTATTTATTTATTCTAATGCTCCATGTGGTTTTAGCATTTATTACTGGATGCAAAGGGATGCTACATCAGTGTGTACCTGCAGTGTCCCTTTTTAGCTCACAGCTCTCACCTCATGTGCAAGAGAGGATGCTAACAACAGCTAGGTCCCCAAAAGGTGTTTTCCTGTAAATCCTGGAGACTAATTGTGCTAATGGGAGGTGACTGACTGCAAACTTGTGGCCAGAGAAAGATGGATGGTTTTGAGCAGGGGTGTTGTGACCTGAAACTTAAGCCTGTCACTGGGTCACTGCTCTTCTTTCAAGTTGTTTTCACTGGGCTGGAAGCTTTCTTGTTATGCATGGAGTTGCATCCAGGGAGGATCTGAAAGATCGCTTAACCCTTTGGCTCACGGTGAAAGCAGAAAGGAATGATAATACAATAAATCCAAAGCAAGCCAACCATCCCCAAGAAAAAGACCCTGAAAAGCTGAAAAAGCCCACAAAGGAGGATGCTGGGTTTTTATTGCCTGTTCAGCAAACAGCCTGCATCTTGGGTTGAGGTTGCAGCAAAGGTTTATACAGAAATTCGATGCCATTTGGGATGTATCACAGGTAACAGCACTTTTTTCCCTCTCCTCTCTCCTCCCTCCTCCCTTCATCTTTGCTCTAATGCATTTGACTGAATTACAGCACAAATCCATGGCTGTATAAATACCAAGTGGAGGAAAAGAAACACCCAGCAGAAACCACAGGCATTGTTTAGGTGGTTCTTTGATGTATTTCAACCATGAATATAAACTCTGTGAGCCTTGTGGGATGATTTTGGGCTAAAAGGGGCTTGAGACTGGTTTGTTGGGTGCCTTATAAAAACATTTCACAGACATTTCCTTTCCCATCCTTTCTCTCTTGATGTGTATGCCTTGCAGAAAAGGCGCTTGTGCTCTCGGCTCCCAAGATTAAACCCCTTTTACTGCACAAATACTGTTTGGGATCCACAATTTATACATACAGTGAACACCTCGAAGGAGATAAGTCCACGTTCTGGCGCTGCCAGATCCATCTTCTACATTAGCATCTTAGCTTTAACCAGGCTTGTCAGGAAAAATATGTTGCTGAGGGCAGATCCTACAGCCCAAGTTGGAGTCAGGAGTGGGACTGTGCTGGCAGCACTGGGTCTGCAGTGATGAAGGACAGGGGGATTTGGCAGCTGGGCCTGTTTGTTTGTTTGTTTGTTTGTGAGTGCAGGAGGACTAGTCTGTGATGCTTGGCAATAAATTTGGCCTGATACTTAAGTACCAGTTCCCAGGAAATTGCCATCAGAGTAATTAGTGAGTGCTGACTTATTTGTACAGTGATAACAGCAGGAAAGTATTGAAGCAGGAAAAACAAACACATTATTCATTTGAACCTTCAATCCACAGCCTTTACCTGACAGTTCACTATTTGCGATACACAGGTCTATTTTTAGGCTTCCAAGTCAGGCAGGCTCTTTTTTCATTTTTGTTTTGCATTTTGGTTTTTATTTTGCTGGAATATGAATCTGTGCTTAGAGATAAACCAACACAACTTTAAAATAAACATTTTGAATACGAAAGAGTCAGTGGAAGTGCTGAAGCTTCAGTACAAGGCTCTCGAAACTTGTGCCTTTGCAAGTGGGATAAAGATGCTGCAGATGGCAGCTGGGATGGGCAGGAGGAGCTCCCCGTGCAGATGCAGCTCTGGATAGTGGAATGTGATCCCTGTTTATTTTGGAAGCATTTGATGTGACCACGATCATCAGGTTTCCCTGTCTGGTGGTGAGTGCTGCTCAGCCAGACAGGTTAGAATTGTCCTTCGAGAGGTGAGCACCAAGGAGGAGGTTTAGTAACTGGACTAATAATTATTGTTAATGAGACTGTGGGAGAACGGTGCAGGGTCACAGGAGTTTGTGGTTGTGAGGCATCTGAGGAGGATGTTTGGGGAAGGGCAGCCTTATATGTGTAAGTATATGGAAAAGCTGGTAGAGAGCAGGAGGCATTTTCGGGGGAAAAATGGGTGTGGTGAAATGTGTGGATTTACCTTGGGGTGGAAACAATGGGGATGAAAGTGCTCTGCCTTTCCTTTCCTTTCCTCCCTTCTCCTGCTTACCAGCCACCCTCAGCAGCTAAATCCTTTGAAAGCTCCACTTCTCCTTTGGTGATTATAAATACAGAAGAAAGGGTGGGGGCAGAAGACAGGCTGTCTGCAGGGGAAGAGAGCAGTGGGGCCCCAGGGTTTCTCCTGGAGATGGATTTTGTGAACAGCTGAGGAAATCAGGCAAAGCACCTCCCGCAGCCAGCAGCTATATCACAGGCACCCCGGCTGCAAATGTAGTGCAGATAAATCAGAGTTAAAGTGCCTTTTTTAAATACCAAAGGCTTTTAAGTATTCAAGCCAGCCATCAAGAGGGTGACTTACCATCTCCATATCTTGAGCTCTTTGCATGGAGCCTGCATGCCTCCCTGGAAGGTGGGGCTTAGGCAAACACTAGCAGTACTGTTCAAATCAAAGGTAAGAAACTTGTGACCTCCCTTATGCAAGATTCAGACTCGGTCTTAGAGAATGATTGCTATGCTTTGCAGCCCCAAAAGTTCATCTCCATTCCTGGCTCCCCCTGTATTTTCCAGCTACCAAATGTACGTTTAGGGCTGGAGGAGGCTGGATTTTGACTGCAGTCTCCAGGTTTCTTAGGGAGTGATAGTAGCTCCTTGATTTTTGTGCCACAGGTTAATTACTCTTTTAATCCTATTAAAACGTGGGCTGTCACAGTGGGCCCACACATTTTAAGCCTTGAAGGAAGAAGAGGCATGAATGAGGGAAGGTATTGCAAACTCACAACTATGAACCAGCACCATGATGATGAAAACTTTAAATAAACCAGCCAGGAGCTGGGACTTGCTTTCTCTTTGCAGGGAGGACTTTCCAGCTCTCTGAGAGAGGATGCAGTTAGGGACCATGTCCTGGGATATGCTTTTGAGGCTTAGAGGGACCCTGCAGATCTGAAAATCCTGGAGTCAAGAAGCACAAAGGGAACCTAGAAGCATGATTATGATTAACATCAGTAGGCGTTTCAGAGCATCAGAGTTGGGAGCTTCATTCCTTTAGCTCAAGTGTTTGTAGTCAGGAAAGTTTTGTGTGCCTTTCACAGAGCCACAGACTGGCCCAGACTGGAAGGAATCATCTGGTCCAATCTTCTGTGGGAAAGGAAGCCTAGGTGATTGTAGCAACTGTGTGCAGTTGCATTTTGAAAACCTCCAGTGATGGGGACTCCACCATCTCCCTGAGGAGGTTGTTCCGGTGAATGATTGTTCTCACTATAGAGTACTTATTTCTTATATCATGCTTTCCTTCTGCCCTGTGAGTGTTATTTTTTTTTTTACTTACTTTTGTCTGGATATGATTTTTCCTGTTTTTTTAGCTGGGAAAAAAAAACTGGAGTGGCTTTCTTAGTTAACAGCATCTTGCTTTGCTGCTTGTGGTGGGGATCTGGCACTTTTGCTCTTCTTCAGTAAAATCCACATCTTGATAGTGATGGGATGCAGAGGAGTTTTGGATGAGACAGGGATCTCTGGGGATGGACAAGCCCAACCACTGATAATGGGGCCTCTTGTTCTTTCTACCACCAATAATTGGGCCTCTTGTTCTTTGTACCTCATTGATTTCTAGGCTTTAATGTCATGGTGCTGGTTTAGTCTGACCTGCTGTATAACAGAGATTCCTTGAATTAGTTTCCACTCTGGGGTCAGCAGTTGTGAATGGAACCAAGCATACATTTCTGGGGGAATGAGAGAAGCAAGGTGGAAGCATCCCATCTTATTTTAAAAATTGCCGGTGTTGGATCCTCGTCCATGGCAGTTGGAGAACTTTTCTCTTTGTTAATTACCTGCAGTGCTGAAAAACGGTATAGTTGTTTCTGGTTTGTTTTCTTTCGAGCTTCAACTTTCAACCTTTGGTCTCGTTATGCCTTTGTCTGGCAAACTAAGGAACACTCTTCTGACAGGTACCTACGGGCTGTGAGGTGCCTTTTAACTTTCTCTTTGATTGACTTCCTTGAGCTCCTTGCTACAAGCCTGGGTTTGTTCTTGTGGTTGTCCTCTGAACTCTCTCCAGTTTTTTCAGCATTATTCTTGAAGTGTGGGTACAAGTATTAAACCTTGCACTCCCAGTGGCTGTGCCAGCCCAAGGCCCAAAGATAACAGGGCCTCCCTGCTGGTACGTGACATCCTTCTCTTATGTAGCCAAGTGTCGTGGACCTGCCTTGTGAGCTCACACTGGGGTAATTATGCCTCTTACCTCAGCCAATCCTGTAGGTCTCGTATGTTTAAAAAGTTTCCATGTAACCATTTCTTTAATATGCCAAGCGTCTCTTTAATCTTTTTGATGTATTTTTTTTTCTTGGTTTGTATTCTGAAAGGAGTTTTAGTCCAGCCTTTCTCACTGCACCAGCAACATGTCAAAAATCTTTGCACAGCTGAGAGCTGCTAGGAATATATTTTACAGAGCTGGGGGAAGGAAAGTATTTTACAGGTGGGAAATAACACTGTATCTCCAGTGCATGGTGCTGCAGGACAGACATATGCCACGAGCTCCAGAGTCCTACAGATATTTTTGACCTCTTCAGGTCTTGATGGATTGCTTTGTCCCATGGAGATGCCCTGTACCAGCCAAACCTGTCATTGCTGGCTACAGTGTAGCACCAAGCTCCTTGACTTGACCCATGGTTTGGGTCTGTGCTGATGAATTTCCAGATGTTAGAGCGAGCTGACTGTATTTCTAATTGAGGTGGTTTTATTATTGGTTCTATGTTGTTTCTTTTGTATAATAATTCAGAGGAAACAGAGGTGTTGATCTGATGGGGAACCTAGAAAGCTTTTTGATAATAACATCCAGATGTTTCCTTAGCACATCTGCTTAAACCACTGTTGAAGTTGGTGCCTTCAGCAGTGCTGCCTGGTGCGTTTTACTGCCTGATGCTGTGTGTGTTGCTAATTCATGACTAATGCAGGAATGGGGAGGAGGGGGAAATTCGGCAGCAGAAGCAGAAGCAGGGATAACCAGCTGCCAAGGAAGCGTGAGAGAGGAAGGCAATCCAGACTGTAACCCAAATTATTCTTGCTTTTACCATTTGGGTAGGGTGTTCTGGAGGTAGTCTTGCAAGTAATTGTAAGTACTGTGCCCCAGTACTGTGCCTGGTTACAGGTCACTGTGTACCTGTGCTATTGCAGCTCAGCCATGTGGGCAAGACATTTGTCCATCTGAACGTTGACTTCAGCTGAGAGCAGGGCAAGTTCTCCCTGTGCAGCGACAAATGTGTGCAAAGATGTTCCTGCCTGTCCCCTTATTCGCAGGAAGCTGTTTCACTCCCTGGTTGTGTCTGTGTTTAGCACTTTAACGCTGCCTTGCTAATCCCTGTGCCAGGATTGTCAGCATGCGGTGTTCCTGCAGGGAGAGTCAGCTTTGAGACAGCTCAGCTGCCTCATGCCAAGGCTTTGGGCAGCCAGGATGCTATTGGAAGTTGTACTTTTAATGTCACTGTGTCAGCGTTGTACCCTGCCCAAGGGAATATCGCCAGCAGCCGGAGGATAACATTCCATAATTCCATGTGCCCTGAGCCATGCAGTCTCCTTCTAGGCTACACACTACAAACCCTCGACTTACGGTCACAGCCCTTCTGATACATACCCAACTCTGGTGTACACTGGAGCTCCTTCCACCACACTGCTCTTCCCCCCTCTTCCTCGATGACTTCTGCTGGTGGCTGATTTCCAGTGTCACAGAGAGTGTGTCTTCAGAGCAGACCAGTTTGTGGTGCTCACTGGAAAGTACTGACGTGGACACCTGGTGTTGAAAGGTGCTTGGCAGCCACAAGGTCTTTGAAGAAGAAAAGAATCTCATCACCCCACATGAAGGCTGTTGTGTCACCTCCCTCCAGGGGTGGTGAGGTGATGGTGGTGGTTGTGCACATTAAAATGGGGGAAGATGGTGGAAGCGTGTTGTTGGGGTGTGGCAAAGCCCTTCCATGAGGAGGAGATGTTGACGTGGTAGGAGCCTGTGAGACAAATGGCCCAAAGGTGCATATCTCATCCTATTCCTGTCTTTTCCTCTCTAATGCGTGACACAGCACCGTGACCTGTCCAAGGATGGACCATCAAGTGGTTTTGGTTATGTGGCAGGGAGCAGCCTGGCCCAGTGATTCACAGTATGGAGATGGACATGATGAATAGTGTTGTATAACCCCAGGGGAGCTTCCATCACTGTGGTTTGTGGGGAGGTCCTTCAGGGAGTCAGGGCCCCCAAAACAGCACTGCAGTTCTTGGAGCAAGAGAGGCAGCATGGCATATAAATGTTTGTCATGTAAATAGAGAAATCAACCAGAGAGGGTCAAAGAGATGCATCTCTGGAGCTGCGGATGGTATTGCCACCTTCATGGCTTGGGCCTTGTTTTCCTATCTTCTTAGCTGAAATTCGCATGCTCCCAGGGAGTGCCTGAGCCATTTGCTTCCTCCACATGAGTTATGATCTTGTTCCTTCTGGCAATGAGGTGATCCATCCCACTCGGCTTACCTAGCAAAGGTATGTTTGAACATCAATGGATTTGTATCTCCTGCACCACATATTGCATCCAAAGGGGGGGGTTTCTTCAGCAGCACAGACCAACCCTCCTGCTTCTCATAGAATGATATCATAGAAAGGCCTGGGCTGGAAGGGACCATAGAGATCATCTATTCCAACCCCCCTTCATGGACAGGGACTCTACTTCACTGTGGGTCTCTGTAACTAGGAACATTAAATCTGGGTAGGACCAAACATCCATTGATATAAGAGATCTCTTCTTTTATGAAGATAAATTACAAGTTACTCCCAGCTGCCTCCTAAACCTGAGCTAGTTTCTATGTCACTTGCCCTGGAAATCCTTCTCAGTTGCTGGGTTGGAGTTAACTTGCAGTTTGTTCCTGATGGGATGAGGCTGCTGGTCTTTTCTTTTGCGGCTCTTCCCATCCAAAGAAACCTTGTAGGGATCTCCGTTGTGTTGATTCTTCATCTCTTCCAAATGTCCCCAGAACGCAGATGAAGGCTGCTTTTTTCTTTCTCAGAACCATTACAATGGGCTGCTTGTATCTGGCCAGTGTCTGCTGGAGGAGCTCCTGGACATCATTTGCTAGTCAGTTTGCTAGTCTATATGAGTCTGTAGTTGAGCACTGAAATTGTTTTAGGGTAGAATTTACATGTAAAGCTAACTATGTTGCATTGTGTATTAAAATCCACTTAATTTGATTAAAGTAGCTCAATGTTTCCTTTGTTGGCATTTGAGCTGACTGTGACTTTGTCACTAATACTCCACCATGTTGCAGTTGAATGCACCCTCAGGAGACAGACAGCTTCAGTAATCCTTCTTTCTGGAAAAAGTATAGTAAAAATTTGGAGAGGGTTAGGGTTAGGGTTACTGGATTAGGGTTAGGGTTACTGGATTAGGGTTACTGGCTACTAAGAGTACATCTGAACTTTCTAACTGTGTTTGCATTTTGGTTTTGAATTTGTATTTGAAAGGACTCTTTGTTTCTAATGGAGGTTATAATGCGAAGCGTAAAAGTTTGTGACACCAAAGGGAAATTTTCCAACTGTTGAAACAAAATGCTTGAAATCAAAATGAGTTTCAATTTAGCAACCTTAAAAATTTCAAGGTTTTTATGTTTTTTCCCACTTATTCGGAATAGTAAAAAGAATAATTAAGATCTTGAAACCCTGCAAGATGATAGAATTATCATCATGATAGAATTAGATTTTTCGGGTTTCTTTGACATCCCCTCTGTTTGAGTAGTACCTTCTGTTGGCTGAATCTTCAGGCAAGAACAACATGTTCTTCTGTCAGTATTGCAAGGTCGAGGTGTCTTTTGAAGGGTAAACCAGACATCACTCTTTTGATACTAATAGAAATCATGCATAAAATCTGGAACTTTGTCAGTCTGTCCTGATCCAGATATTAAAACTGTGTTTTCTTTACAGGTGTATCCACTCTTTCGATGATGAAGATTGATGAGCTGCAATTTGGCTTGGATTACAATATTTCAGAAGACTTTCTGAACTTGCCAGGCAACCCTCCCTCTAGACTTTGGGGACAGTGGAGCTTAAGTTTATGTCTCCAGTATCACACAGGAGAAAGAGCGTTACTTGGTTGCTTTGCACAAGTAATGAAAATCAGTGCTGTGTTGCCATTGGGAGGAATACTCAAAAGGAGAAAAGCCTGGCATATAGATCTTGTTTTAGAGACAGAGTTTGTCTGGAAAGAGGGTGCTTAAGGGAAGATACAGGAAGAAAGAGGAGAGGTGATGCTACAAGCCAGCTTCCTGACTTCCAG
Source organism: Manacus candei (assembly GCF_025592945.1). Classification (NCBI taxonomy): domain Eukaryota; kingdom Metazoa; phylum Chordata; class Aves; order Passeriformes; family Pipridae; genus Manacus; species Manacus candei. The sequence continues at coordinate 5,404,413 of NW_026138061.1, forward strand.
AGTGGGACTGAAGCTTCATAATAAGGTAAAAAAAAGAAACACCATCAAACCAACTGAACATTTTCTTTCCTTCCTGCTTCACTCAAATATCCATCAGACAAGAAACAGGATGAGTCCATGCATTGATTAGAGTAGTTTCTCCTACTGCCTCCATTCCCTCTCCTGTTCTGCTGCCCATTTCCTGCACCCTGCAATCACCCACGCCTTGAGTAGGCTTCAGGTAAAAATCATCAGCAAATCTCTACTGTCATAGTTGTCCATGTACCTAAGACTTAAAATTTCAAGTATTTTTGCTTACACACGCACACACAAAATATGTCACTTGTGGAGGATGCTTTGTGCCTTTACTTTATGCCTGAGGAATTTGTTGCTTTGTTGTTAGAAGTGAGGATGACAAGTCCCTCACACTCATCTGCACTGTTTGCAGCTCCAGCTCCAGTACATAACAGTGATATATTTTCCAAACTGGTGAGATACAGAGCAAGCTGAAATGTATGGGCTTATCACGTTGCTTCGTCCAAAGCCACAAGAGGAGAAAGGCAGGAGGTGGAAAATAATAGAGTAAAATTATCTGGTTTCAATTTACTACCTTTGGAGAACTGAAAAACATTGGCTGCTGAAAAGAAAGTTGAAGCTTGATTTATTTTTTATCTTCTTTCCTGCTCCAATGTTTTTCCTCATAAAGATGCATGACTCCTCACATGTTGGGCACTGGGCTCTGGAGTGCTGGAAGCATTCTTTGGAGGAGAAGGCTGGCCAGGATGACAGAGGGATGTCAAGCTTGGTTTATTCTAGCAATACAACTCCACAGACATGAGGGACACGTGGCTTTCCTCTGCTGTACTTTGTGCAGTCTGTGGTTCATGTGAGGGCTGTGTGGCCGTGAGGGTGGAAAGGGTTCATCAGTTCATCAGACTCTTCCTCTGAGGTTGGTACATGTGATGTTGCCATGGAGGCCAAGTCAGCGTCCACATGGGGACCTTTACTGTCATGACAGCATTCCCTAATAAATTTGGCAATGATGAAAAATGCTGAGTTGAACTCCAGTGAGAAGAAAATACCCTCATTTTCTCAGATCAGGGGTTTCCTGGCTCCTCCTCACCCTCACATCTCAGCACTGAGCTGAAAGGACCATCATTTAGTATTAGAAGTTTTTAACCTCTATGACTCATTCAGTTGTTGGTTTAACTGCTGATATTTCCAGTGAGAATGCCAGTGACAAGGGTAGATACGGTGATGGGAAGATACCACTGTCCAGGAAGCAGTGATGATTTCACATCAATGAAGAGACTATCTATGACCAAAGGTGTAGCTGCTACATTTCTAAAGCAGGTTTGAATCAGAGTGTGGGTCTGGCCCAGTTTCTTGGAAGAACCAAATTAAAATATTTACAGGTTAATCATAAATTTCTGTTTCAGAATAGATGTTTAGATGTTAAGTTTGAGAGTGAAATTACCCATTAAAAGGTTGTGGTGAGGGAGCATGTGATACGTATTGAACAGCAGCTGCTCTACTGAAGATGTGAGGGAGTAGAAGTGGCTGTACAGAGTGAGACCATTTGGTTTGATATCTCCCTTGATGACAACCAAGAGAGGAAAGAATATAAGAAAGAGCTCTCTAGGGATGAGTCTTCCTCAGCAGATCCTTCCAGAAACCAGTGTTTAAATGCGCTAAGTGCTTCTTTGGAGTGTCCTTTAGTTGTCCCAGTGGATCAGATGCTCCTCTCATACTCAGGTTACGGAGTTCATTACTCTAAGCAACCTAAGCCATGCAGTGTCTGGCCCGATATCATGTTTATATGGATTAGCCCAGGTCACCTAAATCAGAGGTTCTAAGTTGGACTTAGCTGGTGGACATCACAGCACCTGGTGGGCTGATGGTCCTGCCCTAATGTCCAGGGCTGATCTCAGGAGATTGGAGTTCACCTGTGTAATTATGGCATTTAACCCCTCCGCTTCCTCCCCTGGAAAGCATCTACTGGCACTTCATACAAAGCACCAGTCACATATGTGGGTGTGAATTCCTGTGTAACAAGTAGGATTTAATGAGAAGAGCAGACCTCAGAAAATCCTATGAAGCCCAGTCTTCAATTAGTTGTGTAGAATATTGTCTCCTTGGTGGCTTGGTGCTTGAAGGAGAGAGATACAACCCCTTGTGTATCTCGCAGGAGCCTCTTCCAGGTCTCCAAAGAAGAATGGAGTGTAATTTGGCACTTATTATTTCATTGCATCAGCTTTTCTGGGTCTGGGAGTGCTCTTAGCACAAGCAAATAAATTACCCGTCTCATTTTGCTGCGTGCTCTGCAGCCAACCATATGTTTGAGCCTGATAGAGATTCTTATCTCATGGGCTAAAATTACTCAATGGAGGATGACATTTCTTATCAAGGGCTTTGCTGAATCAGAGAGTGGCCCTGGCACCCAGCTCTGAGACACCACTGCTCTTTGTCCACCCTCCTAGCCCAGCGATAAATGGATTTGTGTCTGTAGGTCAGAGGCGCTTGCATCAAGGTTTTGTTGCCTCTGAGGATTGTCTGTGTGCCTGGGAGGACATGGAATTGAGAAGGGGAAAGCAAGACTCCTCATTTGATTAAAACAGAGGGTCTTACAGCTGTTCAAATGCATCTTCACTTGGAAGGTCCTTGTATGTACAGCTGATAACTTCAGACTTCACATCCAGGGACCCTCTTCTCCACTGTGCGAAGGCTTTGCTTCCAGTTACATGGTGTGAAAAAGCATCCCCTCCTACTGACAGCAATACCTTCTCTCCAGACTTACAGCTTACATCTCTCCATTCTCCCACCTCTTTAATGGGCAGGTTAATTTCCTTCCTCTCTTTCCCTTTCTCTCTTTGGAGTTTATCTGGTAGCTACTGATGATTCGAGGGGTTGTCTGGGTTTTTAGCAGGTAGGAGAGAGACAAACAAAAGCTCCTCCTTACGGCTTCTTCCCTTTGCATTCTCTTTTCCTCTTAGTGCAGAATTTACAGCATGGGATGTTCAGCTTCTGCAATGTTTCTGGGCAGAGCTCTTGATGGAGAGTGGAGGGACCTCTTGGTGAATTGTCCTTTCCTCTAGCTGAGCACTGTCCACAAAGGCAGGTTTGTTCCTAGGAGCCCTCCTGGACAGGAAGCAAGACTAGCCACCCACCCACTCAGCCACCCAAGCATGGTCAAACTCTCTGTAGGAGGTTCCTGGGAAAGGCAGCTCTGAATTAACATGTTTTCTCCCTGCAAAAAGGTGTCTTCCACAGGTCAATACTCATGTAGTGTTGTACTAAGAGCAGGGTAATTTTCTCAGATCAAAATAAATCTAGTAAAATGCTGTCTTTGACAGAGAGAGACTGAATGTGCACTGTGGATTTCTTCTGCTTAGTAGTCTTGTGTGGTTTTAATTTTTTTCTGTGACTGGAGCAAGGCACTTCTCTCCCCCTTTAATTACAAGTATCCTCAAACTGGCCTGTGGCAGCCACGTAATGCACAGCAGGAGGTCTAGTCCCAGGTGTCCAGCAAAACTCATTCTTTAGGTCAGTATAAGGGTCATAACTGTGCCCAGTACAGTAAGGACATTGTGGCTGAAGGTCCCGCTATGTGCACCCTTGCCAGCCCAAACCTGACATGCTCTTGGGAACATGGGACAGGCCTTTGAGTGATGCTACCCAAAGAAGGTCACTTAATTTCTAAGACTCAAACCACCATCACTGCTTTCTGCAGTGCCCCATGAGATGCCCAGAGATAACAGCCCTCTGTGGTGTGGCAGTGGGCCAAGGCTGTGCTCTGACTGACTCCTTGGGGCGGCTCTTCTGCCATCTGCAGCAGCCATCCTCTTTGTTGGCCTGCAAGAAATGCTGGGGCTGATGGGTGCAGCATCCCCAGGGTGCCCCATCCCCAGGGTGGGGTGGCAGGGGTCAGAGAGTGGGACACTGCCACCCTTCTTGTGGGTGGCACCACCCTGAGGATGTGCAGCCACCTTCCTCCTTTTGAAACAGCATCCACAGCCTGACTGAGTTTTTTCCATGTCCTTCCTCCTGCTTTCTGATGGTGCAGCCCAGCACCCATCACAGCTTGCAGCATGGAGGTCCCAGGCACCTCCAGGTGCCATCACATGTGGCTAAGTCCTCCTTCCTTCAGATGTTTTCTCTTCACCATTTTCCTCCCTGAATCGTGCTGAGTCACCCTGACCTCACAGGAGCAACCTCAGGCCTGCCCAACAGCCCCTGGCCCTGTGCCACCGGTTGAGCAACCAGTGCCCTGAGGTCATGGTGGGATGGAGGTCTCCAGGGCCGTGGATGACCAGCTGGCCCTTGGGCTCCGCTCCCCAGCTGTGTCTGCATGCCATTGCACCACAGTCACGTTTTTCCACATTACCTGGCTCCTGCTGAGGTGGCTGTTTATCTCCTGTTGCCTTTGGATGCAGTGCTGTCCCATCCTGTGAGAACAGGTCATTGCCTCAGCAGGGGATTGGGAAGGTTCTGGAAAAGTGCCATGCTCAGGGCTAGTGGCCATCTGATGTGACCAGCTGGCATGTCCATGTAAGTCCCAACTGAGTCAACCTGGCTTGTCCTGCCAGGTGCCTACTTTTCATCCTGTTGCAGGATCATGTTTGATTTGTTAAAAGAAAGAGGAGAATGGTTTCCCTCCAGCTGCCAACTGCATACTCTGTCTGTCCATTGTCTCAGGCTGTGACTTCTGAATTGCTGCACATAACTTTGGCTGAGCTGCACTCAGGCAGCGTACCCACAGCATGTGCCTCACATTCCTGCAGAGTGCACCCCAGATCCCACGGTGTGCACCCTATTTGTGCACAGCGTGCAACCTGCACACCCATGCTAAGCATCTACATCCCCATGTTTTGCAGCCCAGGTACCCATGACATCATGGCATGTAGCCCACCTACCCGAACAAGTACCCAGCACAGCCACAGCATGCACACCACAAGCATGTCGAGGTTATGTGCTGGGTGGCAGTGCGTGAGGTGACGAGGAGAGCTCGTGTCTTCGCTTTCAGTTCCCAGACTGAGTTTACAGTTGGAAAAAAACCCCCAAGACCTGTAATTTTATTTGTCAACTGAGGTAATTTTTCTTTAGAAGCCACTAAGACACAGTCAATGTGGAACCTGCAGCGCTCATGCTAGAAACCATTATCTAGGTTAGGCTTACACACTCATAATGGGAAGGTTGCAGCAATTCTAGTACATGGCCAGAATGTTGTCTGTGCCCAGTTTTGGTCCTGCTCTGGTGCAGCCAAAGGTGATGTAGTGGCAGAGGCCTGTGGAGCAACCTGTTGGGGCTGCAGTTGATGGTGTCTGACAGATGTCCCATGTGTAGCTCTGGGAGTGTGGGAATGGGGACTGAATGGGCTGAACCACCTAATGTTCCCAAATACTTGAACCCCTAAATCTGTTCACCACAGTTTCTTCCAGCCAGGTATGAATTCTGGAGTCTAGAAGAGCCTCCAAAACATCTGCTCCATGCTCAGGGCTTCGCAGTACCACATAAACTTGTGAATGCAGGGCTGGACAAGCCAGCAGAAATGCATTACACCAGAGGGAAAAAGCAGATGAGCTTGTTCACTCCCATTTTAAGCAAACCAGAATACATCTGTTAGAAGGAGAGTCTTCACTAAAAAGTAACTGGGAACCTTTCCTCTCTGGCTTTGGTGTCTTGAAAATGCAGAGCCTGTTTTCAGAGGTGCTGGGGACAAGTGCTGTGTCCTGCACCCTCTGCTTGCTCAAGCAAACCCTCAGTGCCAGCTTTTCCCCATCCAGTTTCTGTCCTCATGTCTTGTACTTGGTCATCTTCCCACCTGATTTGTTACAGTAACAAACAGTTCATTTAGGTGATTTCCATCTAGCTTTAATTAAGATTCTCCATGCTTTTTTATTCCAATAAAAAAAAAAGGTTCCTCTTGTTTGCTTTGGAGTATGGGAGCGTGCAGCCGGGTGCCCTTGACTTCAGCAGTATTTAAGCGCACGTGTAAGCGGTTTCCTGATCCTGATCTGAACCAAAACTGCAGTAAATCTTGACGACTCTCAGTGGGAGTCTTTCATCTGCATGAAGCTCTGAAAGTGAAGGAAGCATTGACAACTCTTGGAGCCTGCAGAAAGAATGTGTAAATCCTGGCAAGGAGGTGAATTACTGTGGAGTTCAAAGCATGACACGCTCCTTTATGTACTCTATCTCTGCTGTCAGGGGGGAGTTAGCTCTTAAAATGTGGTGCTGGGGATGGGATTGTTTTGTGCTTTCTTTTGTGCTTTGTGTTTTGAACTTTGCCAAGCATTCAGGAGGATGGGTACTGCCCCATCCCACAAACTGACTGGCTGAACATTGTGGGAGGAAGGATGAAGCTGCATTGGAGTCTCTGTTTCCTTTGGTGCTGCAGGAGTAACTTTACAAAGCAGTCAGTCCATAGCTCAGGAAATATTTTCCTGCTGACTGCATCCCTAGCTAGTGACTGCCTTCCCCCTCTGGGAGGCAAAAGCAGGAAGAGCAAAGTTCTAGCTGAAGGTCCTGCGTTTTCAAAATGACTCTGATTTTTAGTTCTATTTTTTTAAATACTCAGTTGCTGGATTATTGTTCAAGGTATCTTTCACTGGGCTTTGCAGAATGTTTCATTTCTTTTGAAAATTTTCGAGAGGAAAGAGTCCCAGTGATGCTGTGCAACTCCAGGGGGCTGCATGGGATGCAGGCAGGTGGTAATACCAGGAAGAAGGGATCAGAAGTCAGAGCAAATGCAATTTATGCAAAGACATCATGAAGAAATTCAGTCTGGTGAGAGCATGGAGCAGCAAAACACCTTCCCAAGGAGAGACAGAGCTTCACTGCTTCGCTCATGTGACACAGGGAAGGATCCAGCTCTCTTCCCCAGGGGATGGGCTGGTGCATCTTTTCCATCTCTAATGTCTCCGCTTCCTCATATCTGATGTAAATAATTTATAAGGCTCGAAACGTGATCATGGGGCCGTCTGTGCAGGAGAAAGACTAAAGCCTGGGGCTGGCGGTGTGCAGCAGACCTGGTACCTAATGCAGTGCCTGTTCTCCTTGGGCAGTATGCCAGGTGAATAAGTGCTGGATTGGTGTCTGAATCTTAATAAAGTCACCTCACATAGTAATTTTCTTCTTTCCATCCCTTATTCCATGTCTCCTTCCCCCTTCCCTTTCTTTCCTTTTTTCTGATTTTTTTTTATTCCTCCTTTTTTTTTCCCTTCTGTTTTTCCCTCTTTTCTTCTCTTTGCCACTACATTCTGCATGTGAAAAATTGGCATTTTTGTTTTTTACTTCTGTACTGGTCTAGTTTGAAACTGGGGATGAAAAATCACCTGTTGATGCCAAATGGAAGTCTGTGAAAAGCTCTGCTGGCAGCGGGGTGAGAGATGGCTTGAAGTAGCAGTATGTAGGAAGATGTTTCTCTATCCTTGAATTCAGTGTCTATAAGTAACCAGTGAATGTAAAACCCACAAAGCATGGTGTAGTGTGAATACCTGCAGAGCAACTGCAGCACAGTTTCACTGGCAGTTCCCAGCACAGTTGCACAGGTGTTTCAAGCTTTCTGGAAAGTAACATGAAGTAGAGCCAAATCTTACTCTTGGTTATGTTGCTCCCTCACTTGACAGACTTGCTTCTCACCTGGAGCTCCAGAGATTGAGGGAAGATGATGCAGAGTCTTTTTGCCATTGTGGAGGGTGGGTTGTCAGGAGTAGCAACCAGAGGTGTTCATCAAATAGATAAAAAAAATAGAACCCAGACTCCAGGGGTAAGCTCACCCCCAGGAGAGCTGCCTTTATCTACTACAGTGTCTCAGTGGAACACCTCTCCTGTGAGGAAAGACAGAGAGAGTTGGGGTTGTTCAGCCCAGAGAAGAGAAGGCTCCAGGGAGACATTAGAGCACCTTCCAGTGCTTAAAGGGGGATATAAGAACATGATCAGAGGGCTAGAGCACCTCACCTATGAGGAAAGGCTGAGACAGCTGGGGTAGTTCAACCTGGAGAAGAGAAGGCTCCAGGAAGACCTTAGAACACCTAAAGGGGCTACAAGAGATATGGAGAGGGACTTTTTACAATAGCATGGAGTGGTAGGACAAGGGGGAATTGCTTCAGACTGAAGGAGGGCAGGTTTACATTGGACATAAGGAAGAAACTTTTTACAGTGATGGTGGCAAGGCACTGGCACAGGTTGCCCAGAGAAGTTGTGGATGTCCCATCCCTGGAAGTGTTCAAGGCCAAGTTGGATGGGGCTCTGAGCACCCTTGTCTACTGGAAGGTGTCCCTGCCTTTGGCAAGGGGGTTTGGAACCAGATGATCTTTGAAGGTTCCTTCTTATCCAAACCATTTTGTGACTCTGTGATTCTTGAAATCCTGCAAGTTGTGATCCCCTATTGCAATGAAACCATTTGCATTAATTGAAAGGGAAGAAACATGACAGTTTCAGTCCGTTAAGTAGCAGACACATGCTCCTGCCAAGAAACTGCTGGCAACTGCTGCAACTTGGAGGTGACAGGTTCAGCAGAAAGGTGGAGGAGTGGATGAGCCCAGAGCCTGAGCATCCCTTCACCTGCACAGGTACACTGGATCAAATTACCATAAAAGGCCATGGACAAACGTCAGTGAACCTAAAGAAAGTGATATTCTCTCAGAATATTCTCTCAGAATATCACTCCTCTCCGAGTCTCTAGGGAAACAGGCCAGCCTACCAAATGGGACCAGAATCGACAGTAATTACATTTAGAAGTGGCTTTTGCTGACTTAATCTCTCCATGGGCTTTTTCTTGGCATCTCTGCTCTGGTTGTTGAGAGCTCATTAAAGTGGGCGATCACTCATCCTTGTGCCTGGGTGGCTGGTCTTGTCAGTCCTCCTTGTGTCATTCATGGAAGTAAATTGTAAATATATATGTGTTTTAAAACTCAGAGCTTTCATTACATCATACTCAGCAGCATGGTCTCCTTTTTGTGCCGTCTCAAATTTATCCTTCAAACAACACACGTAATTTTTCAGCACCATTGCAAAATATTTCAACAATACTATTGTAGACTCAAGTATTGTAGTTATTTATAAGAGCAGGATGCTCACAGCTTCCTGGGACTGTATGGTATTTTCATTTTTTGGCTTCTCTTTGGGACTCATGTAAACCACTCTTTATTTTCAGCAAAGCATCTGTTTTAGCTTCACGAATACTTTGTCTTTTAGACTGAAAGGGGCCTCAGAGTGTTTTAACCTCCTGCTTCCCCTGCCTTGTAATCTCCCCAGGGTTTGCCAGGCTCCTTCCTAACATGAATGGGGGGCCAGAGGGGGAGGCGGGAAAGGGGGGGGATTCACTTCCGATGAAGTCAGCCGAGCTCCGTCCTGCAGCGGCCGAGCTGGGAAGGACCCAGCTCAGGATGCTGCCAACGCTGGATTAGGCAGCTTCCCTGGGCTGGGAAGCCGGTGGTGGCTGTACTCCCCCTCCACTGACCTTTTCATGGGAAGCTTTTCCCAACTGGAAGATGCATGAAGTTGTTAAATGCTTCCCAATGTCTAGTTAAAGTTTCCCCTTTACTAATTTAATTTCTCTTTGCCTATGACTTAGGTGATTATTTTAAAAAAAGAAAAAAAATCACTTTTTTGACAGTTTACATATTTTTTTTTTTCAGTTTGAAGCATCTTTTTTTACCTTTAAGTAGATAAAAATCCTTTGGTCCATCAAAGGTGCAGGGGATATTGGCTTTGGAGATCACCTCCATCTCATCAAATTGCTTTATCCCAACATGTAGGGATATTTTAGAAAAAAATTAAGTCATAGATTTGAAAATGTTCCATCTACTTGAAAAGGAAGAAGCATGCACTGGGCCCGTCCCTAATTTTTTTCCAGGGTCATAACTTGATGCCATTTTCTTTTTGTGTTCCTGTTGGTGGTTTGTGCAGTACCACCCCTGAGAATCCATCCTGCCTGCAGTGCTGAGCAGTCCCCGTGTGCCTGCTCAGGTGCTGGACTGCAGCAGTCCTGCAGCTGAGTTACTGTGATAAGCAAAGTGCAGAAGAGGAAGGTCGTCCCCCTTTCTGCTGTGGAGTTCTGTGGAAGATCCAACACCTCACCCAAACCCAAGGAGGATTAGCGCATGGTAAAGCTGGAGCTTGAAACCCTGACAATGTGCCAGCACCTCAGCCTTGTTGGGCTGGGTCTTCTCCTGGGACCACTGGAGCTCAGTGAGGAACTTGGGCTGCTTTGGGCCACTCCTGGCTCTTAAAGCCACTTTGGGTTTCAATGAGACTCTGCTCCAAAGGGTGATAAGGGAGTTTATGTCCACTAGAAAACATGGCAGGAGGCAGAAGCCTTGAGAAATTTGGTACCATGAGAGCAGGGAAGAAAGGAAACATGGAGGAGGAAGAAGACTGCTCCTCCTTCCTGGGTATCTTCTTCCCCTCTCCGTCCTTCCTCTTCCTGCTCAGCACTCTGCCTCTGGGACTCACCCTCCACTTTAGGGGGTGCTAGCACCCTTTCTGGTTAGGAAACCAGTTGTGCAGCTGATGGATACCGAATTTTTGAAGCCCTGTTAGGTGTTTTTGTTTGCTCATCTTGGAGATTAGGCGTGGGAACAGTTGCAGCCTGAGACGCCGGTAGCTGACAGTTACATCTAACATATATTTCAATTTTTATCTTCCTGCAGCTGTTTTCACAACACTCATATGAAAGGTCCACTTATCTCACTCCTTCCATGGTAGAAAAGGCTAAAGAAAACATTCCTGTTTGTTTGTATTGAAACTGGTATGGTTTGTGGCTTTCATGTTTTTTGCTGGTTTTTTTTTATCATCTTGAACTCTTTAGGAGAAGGTAACAAAACACTCAAGGGCAGAGTCTTTTCTCTTCTACATCAGTGCAAATGTAGGACTGTCACTGACCGTGGGATTGCATTGTCTTATTCTCAGAGGCACACTCTGTCTTTTAAATAAATAGATGAATCTCTCTGCAAATGCTGGGCACATTAATTTTCCACTCCCTTTTCTTACTCATTAAGGTATGTTGCATTATAGTTATTAGAAGTCAGATCTCCTATAGCATAGCAGTTGCATTGTCCTTAAAGACAATTTTTTTAATCCTTCATACAAAGAGCTATATCAGCAGGATAGATATGGAGGGGTTATTTGGCTTCCTGGGACTGTCCATTGCATCCACACAACTGCAGCTTGCATGGGTGGACCAGGGGTTGTGCACATCTGGCTACCCTGCATATAGCCAGCAGTGTTGTGAGGTTTCCAAGAAAGCCTGGAAGCCAGGGAGATGGCAACCCACGTGGTGCCAGGGTGCCTTGGAACCCCTGCAAGGCTGATCGGGTTTGGGCACTGGAACTTCTCTGGGACATAAGAGATTTGGGAGACACGCTGTGGCTCCTCATGTCCTTTCCTTCTTCTGGAGGCTGGTGTGGTCTGCTGCTGTGAAGATGTCCTCCAGCACAGTGGTGGTACTACCCTTCTACAGCCTGGAAGGGTAGTCAGGGGAAAGAAAGGGCTTGATTTCTCACGTATGTGCTCTCAGGTACTGAGCTGAGCCTGTGCTTTGGGGTGGGGAGGCAGGGGGATTTATAATGTCGTTACAAGTCTTTGTGTCTCTGGTCATTAGCTAGATGCAAATCATGAGATCTTTGAATTGGCTAAAGTTTGCATGAAATAAGTGAGTCAGACACTTCCCCCTGTTGCAATGGTCTTCCTGTCTGCAGATCAGTGCCGGGTGTGAGCCAGAGCACCAAGGGCTTCACTTGCCGCTCTGCTCCAGCAGCTCCAGGTCAACTGGAAACCATTTCCAAAGTCTGCATTCCTTTGATCAGTGATTAGTGAACTCAGGTATTTAGGGTAAATGTTACAGCTTTCTGGGAACTGTCACCTGAGTAGCCACATAAATGGTGTGAAATTATTGTGCGGGAGCCAGTCCTGCTGACACAGGAACGTTTTCCACTTGTGTGGATATAAAGGAGAGGACCTCTCGGTGCTCCTGGATGCTGAGGAATTCAGCCGTGCAGCCTTTCCGAGAAGTGATTTTTCTGCCTGCTTTGTAAACTGTAAAAACAAAACACCCAGATGAGGAGGTTGACCCGAGAACGTGTAGCATGCTGCCTCACTCAAGATCAGAATCGTCATCTTCTGTGTCCCAGTTTTGCACTCCATCTATTAATATGCCGTGCTATTTTTAGTCCTCTAAGTAGCCACATTGTTGATAATTAGCTTCACTAATAACTGCTCTTCCATACGCTGCAGGACCCACCAGCGGAGCAGCACGCTCTTCTGAGCCAAGCTAAATACAGGGGCGGCTAATAAAAGGCATCTGCGTTTCAAGCTGGTTGTTGCTGAGCAGACACGTGTCCTTGTAGCTCTTGTGATCAGGCAGCTGCCTAAATACAGCTCCTGTACTTTGGTTAAGGATGAGGTGTTACTACTCAGGGTTTCCGGGGCGTTCCCTTGCTGACCTTTGAAGAAAGTGAAGAAGCACGGTCTCTCCCTCTCTCTCTACCTTATGCTGAGTCAAGGCTGCTGCTTTCGAAGAGAGATAGCATCTCACAGTACCTGGTGCTGGAAATTTAATTAATGGCTGCAAACATCTTAGATGATGGCTATATTTACGCCCCAAGAGAATTAGTAGTTACTGTAGGGATTGAGAGGTGCACTTGGAGCAGCTGGATGGAGCTGAGTGACCAAACCAGATGCGAATCCAGAGGATGACTGCAGAGGAGGAGATACGGAGCAGCAGTTCTCTTGAATGCCACAAGTGACTGCAATTTTGCTCCATTAAAAACGCAATCACTTCACCAGTAGCAGCATAACAGTGCTATCAAACTAACAGACACATCAGTGGTTAAGAGAAACACACTATTTTCACACATTTTCTTTTAAGAATCCAGTCTCCAAACTTCCAAGCCCAAAATAAAGGATCCAAAAATGTTCTCTAGCACGTGGCAAATGAGGAGCTGGATGACTGCAGTGCTGTGTCACCTCACTGCATGCTTTCTATCTGACTTTTTCACTGTGTGTAGAGCAACTGTGTGTAGAGCAACTGTGTGTAGGGACAGCCAAATGAGCTCCCCTTTCTGAAAATGCCCGCGTCAGAGGGGTTATCAACTCCAGAGCCCTGACCTCTTACGAGAGCACCATTTAATTGCCTCCAGATCTGCAAGATCTGTGTGAATGTCACCATGTTTGCATGCGAGATTTTTTTCCCCTCTCCCTCTTTGATATAAATATATCTAGATACTTATCTTTAACTGTGCACACACGCATGCAAGCCAGGCTGGTTCACTGAACATTGACAGAAGTCATGTATGCTTAAACCAGCAGTCTTTATTCAGGCAAAGCCCCTGTTGATTTTTCCTTGCTTCTGTAAATTCCAGAGCCTTGATCCAAAGCTGCTGATGCACATTTGTTTGCCTTTGTATCGTAATACAGATGGGCAATACTTGTAATACAACTACATTTATTTACTGATAGAAATGTGCGGAACTGTGTTAGGTTGCTACATAGATTATTATTGATTCCTTCTTTTTCTTTTTATTCCTGCAAAACTGGCTAGGCTAAATCCTATGCTAGGCCAAATAGACCTCTCTTTCTTTTTTTCCCACCAAAAACTGAGCTGGCAAAATGGTCTTTTCCTTTGTGGGAATCTCCTAGTTTGTGTCTAATAATGTATCACACATGCTACAAAAGCGCTGACAGGGCTAGATTATATCTGTGGCCAGTTCATTTCCTACTCTATGTTATATTTGCATCTTGGTGGTAAGATGTGACAGGTTTTCCCCCTCTTCCCCTATATACTGATTTCCCATGAAATGTATATATAGACATTTAAAAGGCAGTTTTGATCATGCAACTCAAAACAAGGAAAAAAATACCAAACCAAGCCCCAAACCAAGAATTAAAGGCTCTAGTAAAAGGGTCTCAGAGCAGCAGATGTGTACTTGGAAAAACGGGAGAGGTTTCATAGAGGACAAGTTACCCTCCCAAGAGCATTGACTGGCTCCAGTTCTTGTGTTCTTCAGGCAAACTCAAATGGGAAGAGGTGGACAGGAAGACCTGAGATGAAAGAGCCTGGAGCAGCACAGCTTGCTCAGCCCCATAAGGTGTATCAGGGAGGAGATGACCTGCTGAGGCAAAAAGATGGTTCAGGAGCAAATGGTTCTTACCTGGCATGACTGTAATTAGGCTGAACATAAAAAGAAAGTTTCTAATCGTGTCAGAAATGAGGTTTTGGGGAAGCTTTTCAGTAAGAGTGAGGGAACCGAGGTGTTTGGTTTGTTTCTGTGCAGGATTATGTGTTTGCCTGAGGTGGATGCAGATGGAATTTGGGCTCTGGGGAGGCCCTTCTCAATCCTATTTAAAAAAAAAAAAAAAAGAAAGAAAAAGAGAGGGGAGAAAGTATATCTAATGAAAATGAATTTGAGGTTTCAGGAGAGAATAAGCTGGCCTGGTTTTATTTCTGAATGGTTGTCCCCATACACAGCCTGTGCTCCAGTGATGGAGTCAGTTTTATTCCAAGGTTGATGGTTAAGTGCTGAGAGCAACTGTCTGAGGCTGTTCTTATGGGGCCCTTTTCATCTGGTGTGAGTGTGCCGATGCCAAAGGGGCTGGTCCCACTGACTTTACTCTCCCAAACTGATTTCCAGCCCATCCCTGGTGTCGGTGCCTGGGAGCATGGAATCCTGCAGCGCTGCAACACTGACTTAAACAAAATTTAACCCAGAGAAAAACCACAGTCAAGCTTGTTCTTGATGGCGTCAATTCCTGCGCTTGTCTGACAAGAGCCTCTGTCCCTGGGGCAGGTATGGAAACCAGAGGTAACCCTGAGCAGTGCTGGGGGTGCAGTGTGAAACTGCCCCAGCAGTGAGTCCCCAGTACAGGAAGAGTATGGACCTGTTTTGGCAAGTCTGGAGGAGGCCACAAAGATGATCAGAGGTCTGGAGCACCTCACCTGCGAGGAAATGCTGAGAGAGCTGAGATTGTTCAGCCTGGAGAAGGCTCTGGGAAAACCTTGGAACAGCTAAAGTGGCTACAGGAGATTTGTAGAGGGACTTTTGACAAGGACATGGGACAAAGGGGAATGGCTTTATACTGAAAGAGGATAGATTTAGTTTGGACATGAGGAAGAAAGTTTTTATGATGAGAGTGGTGAGATGCTGGCACAGCAACCTGGTCTAGTGGAAACTGTCCTTGCCCATTGCAGTTGATTTGGACAAGATGATCCTTAAAGGATGCTTCCAGCCCAAACCATTCTGTGATTGTACAAAATGCTGTCCTAGCCATGATAAAAGCTTTTATTTTCCAGTGTCTTCCAGGTAGGAGAATATAGAGGTGACCTCACCTCAGGCTTTACTCTTGGGTGTGGAGGTCTTGGGATTTGGTGAGTCTGTGTTGGTCCCCATGGACATCCCCTCGTGCCTGCTCCCCACTTGCAGGCAATCCAACAGAAGCATTTTGCCCACCCTGGAATCTTCTTGCCCACAAGGCCTCACAGCCAGGCTGCAAGGACAGCGCATGGGCTCCTCTCTGCTGGCATGAGCCTTCATGACAGCCTGTGTGAAACACTTTCATGGCTCTGAGATGTCAGGGCAGGGTGATTCATACATGGGGTTTTCTCTACCTTTCTAGTATGTGAAGTTGGGGAGGTGTTTGGAGTTTTCTCCCCTTTCCGCCCCCACACCCCAGCTCCCCCTCTGAAATCTCCACAAGACACCCATGTGATGACTCAGCCCCCTTGGGAGACCCTTAGGGTATTTCCCCCACCTCCCCAGCAGCGATTTCTCTTGTGAGAAAGTTCTCTAGGTCTTGACCTCAGATCCTGTGGCTCACTGGAGTTCTCCAAGGCACAGGCAGGCAGCAACACAAAGGCCAAAACAGTGTGCAAAACAGCCAGTGTGGTCGTTCAGGGTTGCTTTCATCAAGTACATTTGAAAGAAGGTATCTTTGTCTTTTTCTGTCATTAATTTCACCACTACATTATTTGCAATTTAGTTGTTGAGCTTTAGTCAAAACAGGGGTAGGTGAGGAAAGATCCCTCGTGTTCAGGATCATTTTGCACCCGGTTCATGGGTAAGTTGGGGTTTCCCTGCTGTTCAGGATGTTACAGAAACCAACCCCAAGCAGCTCTTCCCTAGCACTGGGTTCTCACTTGGACCTGCACTCACTGCCAAGCAAGGAAGTGATGAGCGTAAACCCCCAAACTGCCACATCTGTAAATTTGAGTCCCTGTCCCAAAAACTATGTCAATGTACAGCCTCTGCCACAGGTGTTTGCTGAAGTATCCACCAGCAGGAAGGGTCACATTATGGTTGGTTTAGTGGTACTTCAGTCATGCTCTGTGTGGGCCTTTCTTCTCCTGGTGTGCATGTTTCATCTGATGAGCCCCAAGCCACCTCTCCCTCTGCTGTTTTAGGTGCTGACAGAATACCATCCCATTCATTTTATTTCTTTGATAACATGTTTTGATAGTTCTTTTTTTCCCTCTTGTTTTCTTCCAGATTTATCTGGAAAGTATGACTGGCAGGAGCAGCTTACTCACCATTAGATAAGTATTACAAATGACTCATGCAGTATTGATAGCTGTGCAGCTGAGAGGAATATACTGTTTTATAACAGCTGTTGTGTGATACCGAGAGCCAGGAACCTTAATTTCACCATCCATGCATTTCCATGAACGTGCTTTGGGTCTCTGGCACCTTTTGTCCTTTTTCTTTTCTCCATACAAAGGTTTCACAGAAGAGGTTTTGCTTCCCTCAGTGGGGGTACGGGGTATGGGGCAGCTCATGTAATTTCAAGTTGTCACCTTGAAATGAAAGCTGGTGTTGAAAGGCTGCATCTTTGTAGCTGTTCTCCAGGACCTGAAATTTTTGTCTTTTTAATAGATGCCATTAGTGGCTTTCCTTGATTCTTTGGGGGTTTTTTGTTTGTTTTTTGTTTATTTTTTTTTCCAGAGCCATTACACTCCTTCAGCACGGCAAATCAGAAGGTGCAGAAACAGGTAAGGCAACTGCTCTTGCAGCATGTTACTTTTGAGTCATTAGGGCAAAATATTGGCTGCAATAAAATGAAAAAAAAAATTGACTCAATGGCAAGTGAGAGTTGTACCCAATGTGCTCAGCTCCATGAGAACCTGTGGAATTACTACATTCAGGGATGAATTTGCAGGCTACCTGAGAGTGTGCACCTGAGCCTTCCTCTGCTTCCAAAACCACTGGCCTTGAGGCTGTGTGAGCAATAGGTGATGAGATTTAAGAAGTGATGAGCAACAGGAAGGAACTTGCCCTTGGGAGAGATACAAAAGGAGCTGTGAAGGTGGGAAGTACATATGGGATGGCAGGAGCTGTTGGGGAGGTGTTAACCCACGAGGGATGGCAGGGGACTGAAGTGGCTTTAGCTTGGTGGGATGCAAAGGGCCATACAGCAATGAGAAAAATTCAGAGTTAAAAGTTACTGTGAAGTGATGTGACACTGTAGTAGGTTGCACAGAGAAGTTGTGGATGCCCCGTCTCTGGAAGTGTTCAAGGACAGGCTGGTCAGAGCTCTGAGCAACCTGATTTAGTGAGAGATGGCCCATAGCAGGGGGGTTGGACTAGATGATACTTAAAGATTCTGTACAAGCCAAACTATTCTGTGGTTCTATGATTTTGATGATTTGCTGTGCTCATTGGAGTTTCTGTTCTTCAGGGTGTTGTTCTTTTATTTTGGAGTAAAGAGCTGTGTCCTGCTCATGCTATAAAATAAAAAACAATTACATTGCATCTGGCTCCAGCAGAAGCCCCTGCATGATGGCTTACAACATAGGCTCAACTAGGCCCCTGCCTCATAGAATAGAAAATGCCTGTAAGGCTTCCTCCATTTAGACTCTGCATCAGATATTCACATACCATAAACTTATCTCAGGACTAAATTTTTCTGAGTGATAATGTGGTGTTGCTCTTGGGAGAAAGGATGAGGGTTTGGCTTTTGGGCTTTCGTGCAGCATCAACCAGTAAATGCAAGGATCAGGGCATCAGGAATTTTACCAGTGTGTTCTTCCACTTTGGGCATATCCTCCTACAGAGACATGCCTAAAAAAAGCCCCAAATTCTGATGAATGCTCTTAACCATCACTCGGTGGAAATATTTTGGGGTAGAGAAATGAGAATGCCATCCCCTGCCCTGCTCACCTTGCATCATTAGGGTCAGGATAGCAGCTCAGAGGCAGGATCTGTGCTTCCCCGGGGGTGGCCTCAGCTATACATATTCAAATCGATCACCCAGGCATGTCACCTCACTGCCACACAGGGCTGAGAGAGGCACAGGGGCTTTCCAGCCCTGCAAGCCATTATTAGTAAGAGGGTTCACCGTGGTGTGTCTTTGGGTTCAAGCTGTGAACTGCCAGTGGGCTCTAAAAACTGCTGCTGAACCTTGTTAATAGTGTTGCAAAAAGTTTCCGAGAAGCATAATAACTTCCCTAAATATATATATTTAACGTCTAAAGATGCTCGGGCGTGTGTTTATGCTGAAAGTTTGCTGACCCCAGTAGAGGGAATTTGTACTCTTTCAGAGAGCTCAGGCAGGTAGTGGATAAAGATAAGGAGGGAGTTGTTGGGATTTTGCTTCTCTGACCATTTGGGACGGTGGATTTTGGGTCATGCTTGTGGGTTTGGTGAGTAGGTAGAACAATTTAGAGCAATATGAGTAGCCTGTATGGTAACTTCAAGATTGCACCAGTTGAGCAACTAGATCAGGGGATTACAGATCCCAGGGCACCTGAAGTCCAAATAGGTTTTTTTATTCACACAGGTCATTTTAAAAGAGATAATTAAGTTCCTGTGTTCCTCAGTAGTGCCTACAAATGTTCCTGTGAATGGCTCATGAAGCACTTGCAGTCTGTAACTTTTGCCAGAGGTAAATGTGCTATTAGGTGGAAATTAGCTGCCCATGTGGCATTTTCTGTCTTGGAGTCTCAGGGTGTTTTACCGAGATGTGTTAATACAGCTGTGCTGAATGTACAACTCATCAGCATGCTCTGATAACCATCCTCATGTGAAATGAATGCCGATGGAGCTCTTTGAGACATCGCTGCTCCCAGTTCCCACCTGCCCTGTTGCCAAAAGCTGCTCCCCACAGAGGCAGGGCTATAGGATGGGCTGCATGTGCAGCTGTGCGTTATTCATTGCTCCGTACGAGCACAAAACCATCTGTGCTTACTGGAAGAACTGGAATGCAAGATGGGGAAGCCAAAATGTGACATATCTATTCTACCTTCCCTTACGAGAGGGGTAGATAATTAAAGCATGGAAATGCACTGACGTGGGGGCTGTGACATTTCAAGTGCTGACGTTGGGCTTTGAGAGCAGTTTTGCCGTCTGGAAGTCTCTATTTCTTTACATTTGGCTAGTTAGCAAGGTGGGAGTCATCGCATAGCAACCCCCCATGTAGGTCAGTGTGCAGCTTTTGTTTTACACTGTAGGCGGGGGAGATCTAGTCAACATTGTCCATAGGGTGTCAGGTGTGATGGATCTGATGAATGAGTTGAATTGCACCTTCATCTTCCCTGGCTATATGGCAGATTCTTCACTGACTGCAAAAACATCCTGTGCCCACTTGCTCGGATGCAGATGCCAACACTGCAAACACCTTTCCTTGATCACATGTGGCGTGTCCCCAGCCAGCTCGCTTAGACTAGGTACGAATCCTTTGGATGGCTAGAGGGTGGGTGAGATGAATTCTACACCTGCTGTAGCAATGCTCATACCCCAGGCTGTGGTGGGTTGTTTGGAGGGAGAAGGGAGTGTTAAGTAAGTTTAGTGAGCCCTTCTTCTAGCAAGACTTACTTTCCATCCATTTCTGAAGAACATGGTGTTCAGATCAAGGCCAGCTTAGAGAAGGGAAAATTCCTGTAGGACACTGGCAATTTGGCAGTGGCTGTGTCACCATGGACTGTACACCCACTGCAACTGTGATCCGTGGATGTGATGAGGAGGCAAAAGTAGGACAGGGCACAAGAACCATGTGGGAGCTTTTCAGGAATAATGTTGCTTGAGGCAGTATGGGGAAGGCTGGAAGTAAATACTGTTCTTTTCCCAAAGATTTAATTAGTTTTGTGGCAAAAGTTGCTTTGTGTCTTGGCTCAATGGTTTCATAATTTTAACACTTGCCATTTTGATACGGGTACTTAAGTTACACAGAAGAGGTCCCCAGGTGTTTGATCATGTCTGGGCAAATTGTGCTGGGCAAGTGTCACAAGATGCTTTGATGAAACTGTAGCCATCTATCATGGATAGGATAATCGTGGCCATATAAGTAGCAGACATCGAAATGGATTTTCAACAGCCTCACCTTTGTGTGATGGCTTTAGGGGAAAACCTTGCAACTGATGGGAAACCAACAGAGGAATATTTGACATTTCAGTCAAAATGACAGGCTCGAAGTCTGCCCTGACATCTCACTCCGACACATGTCATCCTCCAGGCACCAGGCCAGCCATGAGAACCCCATTGTCACTTTTACTCCCTCTCCTTATGGACTCTTCAGGAGGTGGCTGTGCTGCTATCAATGAGTCATAGAAATGTTTGTTACCTGACATCTATCACCATGAGGGGGCCTTGTGAACTTCAGGGCAGTCATCACAATGACTGTGGTGTTAGTAGGGAGAGGGTGTTGTGAGGTTTCATCTTGGCTGAGCAATTCGGTGTGTTTTCACCAAGGGCAAGGAAACCAGCTCCTCTGCTCATGTTTCCCATGCCCTTCTGGGTTTGCCAAACAAGACGTTGCAGCATCAGACTGTGATGGAAACGTCCATGTGTGAATGGGATGGAAGTGTCAGTCTCTGCAGTGCCTCCATCTTGGTACTGACAGTGAACAGGGAGGAATTTTGTTGGCTGCTGGTATTGTGGGCATTGTGTTCAAGAGGGATGTTTGGTGATTTTCTTTGCCTGGAAGTATGTGAAGGTGTCTGGGTCCTTCTGCAGTGTTAACCTTTGAAGGCAGGCTGAGAGAGCTGGGGTTGCTCAACCTAAGGAAGAGAAGGCTCCAAGGAAAGCAGAGGAAAGGAAAAGGCCTCCTTATTGTGGCCTTTGAATATCTAAAAAATGGATTATAAGAAAGAAGGGAACAGCCTGTCATGGCAGGATGGGGAGCAACAGTTTTAAACTGAAAGGGAGCAGGTTTAGACTGGACATAAGAGGAAAATTTTTTATAATGAGGGTGGTGAGACAATGGAACAGGTTGACCAGAGAAGTTGTGGATGCTCCATCCCTAGAAGTGTTCAAGGTCAGTTTGGACTAGGCTTTGAACAACCTGATCTAGTGGAAGATGCCCATGGCCATGAGAGATGGGTTGGACTGGGTGGTCTTTGAAGGTCACTTCCAGCCCAAACCATTCTGTGACTGTATGATTTTAATTTTGCTAAATTTCCTGATGAAGGGAGGAGGGGGAGGGGAGGCAGTGGGACTGCTGGCTGTAGGAATCTCTTCTGTGTTAGCATCCCTGCAAGCCCTGCTGCTTCAGTCATCCTTTCCTGGGAATCACAGAATATTCTGAGTTTGAAGGGACCCACAAGGATCATTGAGTCAAACTCTTAGGTACTCAGGGCTGGAGAGATTTGGAGTTGCTTTCTCATTAACTCCAGTTGTGTCTGAGTTGAGAAGCTGCCAAAGGAGGAAGCAACTAAAGTAGGACACAAAACCCAACCTCTTGTTTTCCTGGGCTGCTGCCTCTGGAGGTCCATAGGCCATGTGACCGTGGGGAGTGTGGGCTGATGGGCACTTGTCAAGTGTTCTTGTGCTGGTGCACAGGGATGGTTGTGCCAGTGAGCTCTGGACATGTCTCTTTTCAGGTCCCAGCACCTTCTCCCTTTTAGATAGTCCCTGGTGCAGGTGTACAGGGGCTAACTCTGCCACCTACACTGGTTATGGTGGCAGCAGACTTCCCCCCTGCAAGGGGAGTTCTCCCTGCCTGCTGCAGAGTCTGAGCAGTTAGCTGCTGCAGCCCAGCCCTGCTATTGCAGCAGATCTATAGATGTATCGTGAACAAGGAGGAGGGGAAGCACCTGGACACACATCTGCATTGGACCATGTCACACAACTGTCCCAAGTGGGCAGCAAGCCCAATCAGTTGGTGCACACATTGCCAGTGTCCTGCCCACATGGCCTTGCCAGCCTCGCTACCTGTCCTAGGCAGTGTCAGCCTGGGCAGGAGGCTGGTGCTTGCCTGGTTGTATCTTAAAGCCTTGATCACTCCTGATTGTTACCCACCAGCCTCCCCAGCCCCATGTTTCTCTTTGCATTTGGAGTTGCAGCCTGAAAATACTCAAGCTAAACCCTGTGCCCCAACGGCTGCTCATCTGAAAGTGTGGAGCCAGCTCACAGCAGCTGCTAAAATAGCAGAACTGAAGTGGGGAATGAAAAGTGAGATGGTGATTAAGACCCGATTTCCTGTCGTGGCCCCACAGGGCTCCTGCTGGCAATGGAGACATTGGCAGTGGTGGTATGAAACGTCCCAGCCTTTGACCTTGGGCTGGCTGAATCACTTCTTCACAGAAGAAGAAAATGTCCATTTTCCTGATGGCAACATCTTTTATCCGAACCATAGAACTTGGAGGAAGAGACTGTGCATCTTCTTTATATGATCCTTTAAGAGCCCACGTAAAGGGGCTGTCCAGCTTTGTTACTTTTATTGACAAGCTGCAAGAAATTGTTGGTGAAATCTTAAATCCCAGCTACATAAGTGAAGCATATGAATAATGCAGAGGCTGCCCTGTGCTGCTCTGTTGTTTCAGTGCTTTGTAAGATGTTGGTAGGAGTGCTAGGCTGGGCTCAGGGGGATGGTGAGGATCCTGTTTTTGGAAGTGGGGAGGATAGGGATTCCGTGTGGGCCAGGCTGGTCCTGGCTGAGTTGGGGTTGGAAGAAGCAGCCATGGTGGGACCCAGGCCAGCCCTGAGGCAGGCTGATGTTCGTTGTTTTGTGGTGTCTGGAAGACCTGAGGGAGGGCACAGGATTTGGGAACACTGGGAATGCTGGTCTGCTCTGGATTTTTTCTCCTATCTTTGATGATTTTCTTTGGACCCACCATCTAGGACTGGGAGAGAAGAAGTTACAAGAGAGAGAAATTGCTGCTGAAGGGGTGGTGAAGCTCCTTAGCTGATGCTTTTTGTTCCAAGGACACATGGGTTGTTCAGCTGTCCTACCATTTGGCCCTGTGTGTACCTAGATGTTGTAAAAAAGCAAATACATCAGAATTAGTTAATCTTTTTGGCCTTCCTTGCATCTGAAGTTCATTCAAGAGAAAACAGTTGAGTGCAAAAGAGATGCTGAGCTGACTGCTGTTCCTCTGAGGACACTGTCTCACTTGCACTCACTAACTTGCTATATGTTTGTGAGTGCCAGAGGAAGCTTCTGGTTTCTTTCTCACCCTGGAAGTGCAAATCACTGCTCTCCTGTGTGTGCTCCAACAGCTCCTAGGTCTGTACTGTAGAGGTTAGAACCTGATGTGTTTCAGCAGTCCAGATCACATTACTGTAAACTGGATCCTTCCTGATCGGAGCAATAATGTGCAACACGGAGATGGGACTTTCTTACACCACCTCATCCTTTAAAGAAATCCAGTTGCAAAACCCACTACAAAGAGACCAGAACTCCACTGACTGTGGTGTTTGCTCTGTACTTGGTGGTTACCCTATTCCTTTCTCTGTTTGATAAGTCAGAGCGACTCCCATCATTCCCAGTGTTAAACCCACCAGATTCTCTCACTACTCTTTGCTCTGCAAGAGACAGTTGCTACTTAATTGAGCAGTGCAAGGGACCACTGCTTGAAACTCAGTGTCGTGGGGCTTTTGGTCTTTTTGGCTTCTCTTGGAGTCACCCACATTTCCTCCAAGGCTGCCTCTTCCTCTGCGTTCATACAGCACCCGGCACCACTGGCATGCCTGGGACAGGCTTCTGTCGTACGGAGGGCACGTAACTGCCCTGCTCATACCTGATCAGTGTGAAAGAAATGCAGAGAAATGTAAACGTACATGTAATGTGTGACAGAGCAAGTCAGCATGTGGGACTGACTGACAGTGGTGGTGTTGGAGAGGTTGTGCTGTTTCACAGCAGTCAGAGTAATTGCCCTGAACTGGTACCCTCTACTCCCATCACTTTCCTCTGACCCAGGAGTACTTCTCTGCTGTTGAGCAGCCTGGGGCGTGCATGGCCCACATGCAGAAGCTGAGGAAGGGGTCAGAGGGGACTGTTGATCCTGAGCATGGTAGAGCATCATGCATCTTTCGTGCATGAGAAGGGGCAGCTTGCTTGCAGAGAAATGACTTCCTGTGCTCATGAAGAGACTCATGTAACATCCACTGCCATGGGGTAGAGGGATATTTTGCACTCTCTTGGTGCCTTTCATCCCAGAGGAGTTCATAGTGCTTTTTGGACTACTTTCATAGTCCTGAGAAAGCGTTTAACAATAGGTTTTGCATGAAATGTTCTTTCCTGTCGGGAGAGCAGCACCCGACTGCTGCAGCTGCAACTCTGGGAGCCAGAGCTTTTCCAATGTACTGACTTTTGCTGACCAGCAAAGCAACACCACAGCACAGTGTCATTTTAGGAACCTGGAGAAAGAGCTACCCAGAATTGTTTTGAGTATTTTAGGAACTATTTTGAAGGAGGGATGGATTAAAGAAGAGGAAATAATACAGTTACGGGAAGGTAAACAGCTGCATTTTGAGCAGGCAGGCCAAGTATGGCTTTGAGGAGATAGCAGGGAACAGACAGCAGATGAATTTCTGTGCAAAATGCCATCATACAGATAAGCTTTTCTTTTTACAGAGAGCTCTTTCATATCAATCTAAGGAGGAAACAATGCTTGGTTGAAGGAAACAACATAACCTTGGTCTGATGGCACCTGGCATATTCCCCAGTCCTGGTTCCCCAGCCCAGCAAGGCTATAGGAGAACTGAGGGATATGGAAAAGACAATACATTTTCTCCAAGGATCAGAGATGTATTCTTCTGGGGTGATCCAAGTGTGTTTAATTAAACTCCTGCAACCAGGAATGGCAATATTACTGATATATGTGAGTCACTGCACAGAAAGGCAGCAGACTGTGCCACTGTCCTGGCTTCCAGGTAGTAGTCACAGGGCAGGGAGGATGTGGCAGAAGGGGAAGATCTGGTGGAAGAGGAAGAATCTGCCGCAGTGAAGAGGCATGAGAGGCTGGACAGGGTGGTCCCAGTGTCGTGTTGGTCTGTGGAAGAGAGCAGGTGTCGGCAGCTTGCCAGCATGTCCCCATGTCACTGAGGAGGTTATCCAAATGACAGCTCCTCATCCTGTGGCCTACTTAAGAGCTCTGTGGCCATTCACTAGCCTGTCTTGGATGGCTTCTTCAATGTGATCCCATGTTCATGACCATGTCCACCAAACAGTGCTGGTGTATGGTGGAAGTTGGGAACTGCATGGGAGAACAGCCGGAGGAGACTCTGGGTGGCATGAACCATCTCCAGTGGTCTCCCTGCTGCTTTCTTGCTTTACTCAGTCTAGTGGTGGAAGGTATGCTCCCACCTTTCAGTGTGTCCAGCCCTGCAGGTCACACTTTGATGTGCCTTCCCTTTGCCATCCATGCCAGCTTGGCTTGCTTGCCAAGTCCATGTTCAGTGTGGCGAGTGTCAGCAGCAGAGCCAAAGGATCACCAGGGTGTGTTGGACTCTGTTTGCAAAGCCTGCAAGAATATGGAAAAGGTCATTTTGTTTGGGGCAGGGGAGGAGGGAAAAGGCAACAAACCATGTGGGTTTGTTGCATTCCTTCAAGGAAAACAAAGCATCTCTGCAACAACTTGATGATCTTGGAGGTCTTTCTCAACCATAATTATTCTGTGATTCTGTGACAGGAGAGCATCAGGGAAATAAAAACAGATAAAGAAGAGATAAAAAAAGAGATAAGATAAAAAAGATAAAGATAAAAAACGGAGATAAAAGAAGAGATGAAAACTGACTTGCCCCTTAGCAATCCTCTCTTACATCTCTCCTCTCATGGGTCTCTCACCACCAGCAGCAGGGAATAAAAAAGGCAAAAAAAAAAAAAGCCGCGAGATGGGTTTTGAATGGATGCCAAGTTTGATTTAATTAGATGTATTGAATTCGTTAACTCCAGAACGACGTGGCTGTCACGCGGCAGAAATGACGAGCTGCGAGTGGCGACGGCAGCGCGGCACCGACCTGCCAAAAGGTTCAGCAAAGCAGAAGGATTGACCTACTTCCATCGGCTCTGCAGAGAGCACAGGCGAGTGCTCTCCACTCACTGTCGCTGTGCTCCCTGGAGGGCTGCTCATCCCTCTGTGCAGAGGAGAACTCCCTGGGCTGGGGAGCTGCTGGGGAGCTCAGCATCGCCGGTCAGCTCCAACACGACTTTGGGGCTGCATGAATGTCCATGTGCCTGTGGGAGGCAGCTCACCCAAAGCAAGGGCTCCTGCTTTGTGTGCTGAATGCTTGCTTCTGGCTGACACTGATTTTCTGCTTCTCCCGCCTATTGCACCCTTAAAAAGATACGACAGTATTCTCTGATAATGGGCCTAAATGCTTTTGCAGTTGATAAGGGTGATAAAATCATTCATGCACACTGCCATGGCAACCTACAGCAATTGCTCCTCGCTCTTGATATGTGTCTGCTTTTTGGTGTGAATGCAGATGTGTGGTTTTGGTTGAGACTTGCCTGGGAATTACCCAAATCTGGAAGATTTGTGTTTGGTTATGAGCTCTGAAAGGATATGGAGCCACTGAGCAGCTCCTTGTCTTGCTGGCCACCCTCAGGGAGGAGCAGGTGGAGCAGGGCATGCTTCACCTTACTGTGAGCCCTGGCAGTGCAAATTGCATCTCAAAAGAGTTGTCAGTGCTGGGGAGGAGGCTTCTGAAAAAGAAGTTTGTTTCCAAAAGAATTGAATTCCATAGTGGTTATCAAGAGGAACTGCTGGGTGTCTGCTCCCAGCTCTACCATCATCTAAGATCAGTGTGGTGCCT
This sequence comes from Manacus candei, assembly GCF_025592945.1. Lineage (NCBI taxonomy): Eukaryota > Metazoa > Chordata > Aves > Passeriformes > Pipridae > Manacus > Manacus candei. The sequence goes on from NW_026138061.1 coordinate 5,431,358, forward strand.
CCTGACCAGGTAACATCCCAGCTAGAGAAGTCGAATAATTGAGTGTCATTCTGATGTTCTGCCCTCGTACCAACCATGAGCTGAACTCCACCCATCTGTTTGACAGTTTTCTCCATCACTCATTAGTGTCAGTGCAAAAATATGTCTTGTGAAATTGTGTCTATTAAGTGGTGAAGAGAGAAGGTGGATTTCCCAAGCTGCCAGCCTGGCAGTGGTGGTCTTGTGATGTGGAATGTTTGCCAAGACCTTTGGAGCTAGAAGACTCCAACAGAGATGTTTGTGAAATGCACAAATGTAGAAGTGCTGCATGAAATCATGGTCTGGACTGTGTTGAAGACCACCAAGTGACATGAAATGGGAGGGAAACTTAGACACAGCATCAGTCTCCTCTGATTATTGTCAATGTTAACCCCAGGTTGGTAACACCAGGCCTACCACACAGATCCTCATGGTAGCCAGCCAGCATGGTAGGAAACTTGCTATTTCAGTGGGGAAATGAGACAAAACAGTATTGGGGAACTTGTCCGAGGTCATGCAGAGAAGATGACTGGGATGTTGTTCTCACCACCTAAGCTCTGGCCTTTTCCTCTTCCTGCCTCAAGTGTTGTTTCCTCTCCTGACCCTACAGCATCCCTCAGCCAGAGCAGAGAAGGATTGCTTGAATGGGGAGGTGAAAGAAGAAATGTTATGTCACTGAGCTGTGTCAAGAAATTATATGGGAAGAAGAAACAGAAGACAGATGGAAGGAGCCCAGCTGTCTTCTTCTGCAGGGAAGACATCTCTTTGTAACATTGAGACTGCCTTCAGGATTCATGATTCAGCTTTCAGGTTAGTTGTTGATCGTTAGGATGTTTTCATTTTGACTTCATCTGTTGACAAGGCAGTAAGAGCCCTGCGAGGATGTGTATCTCTCCATCAGGTATGACTAATTGCATTGGGACAGCCACGAGCACGATAACACTTTTGTTTTCCTCCAGAACAGCTCCATTACAGACTGCCTGGTAGCTGAGCCCCGGCGAGTGTTTTGCAGGAGTTTTGCTGATTGTGCAGCCCAGATAACCTGTGAGAGAGCAAACATGGAAAGTGTTGAATTCAGCTCAAAAAACAGAAAGCAGACTTGTTTCACTGCTTGTCTGAACTGAGCTTTTAGCTGCATGTTGTCAGTGCTTTTCAGGAAACTCATCTCGTCTGGGACACGTCATCTGGCAATGAAGTGCTCCCATTTAGGGACAGCCACCAGGAATTGTGCAAAGGCCAGGGCTCATGGCTAGGCACTGATGTTTTTGCAGTTCAGTGTTGTTTTGCTTTCCTCATCTCCTTGGAGAGCAAAACTCAGTCCGTGCAAACAGATTCATTTTTAAACAAGATTTCTCTTAATCTTACACTCAAAAAACAATCTCCAAAAAAGCCAGTGCACAGCAGAAGCTAGTGAGCACTTTCTCTAGATGTTCACTGCTGTTGATCCTTCTTTCTGCAGGAAACCAGACGTTTTGGTGCAGCCTAAGGGCTGAGTTTAAACTTCTTGCTGTTAAACTAGTTGCCCCCTGCTCCTCAGGATAATAGCTGTGTGTATGCATGAAAGCCACACTTGCATTCCCGAAGAAGTGTGTTGGCACAGATGAGCCTTTGACCTCAATATATCAGCTCAGTGGTCAACAGCCTTATGCAGAAAGAGCTTAGGTGTGCAACTCTTCCACTTGGTGAGTTTAATCTTTGTATGGATTACAGCAGAAAGTTCTCTACAAGAGGCTATGCAGGTTTAAAGCTGTGCTTGCCTTGTGATGAGATCATTGCTCAAGGAGGTTTTTGGTCATCTGGAAGCTGAACTCAAAGCATGCAGATGAGCAGTCTGTCCAGCATAGGGAGGTAGCAGAGATTCTTCCTCTGCCCCTTTTCCTGAGGAGGGAGGCTGGTTTTCTTGCCAGGAGCAAGGCACCCCTTCTGGTTTGGGAGGGCAAGACTACTTCCATCATGATGCTATGGTGGGACCATAGTTTCTAGCCGGGTGTTAGATGAATTAGTTAGCAGGTCAGTAGTAGAAGGATGATGCACCAGGAGGTAGTCAGTCAGTGTGGACATTCTGAGGGCATTGACTTCTCACAGCAAATTCACCGAAGGACCATTTCAATCTCCTTCTCCTCTCCTTGCTATATTGACTTTGTTGTTTGTTGTTGGAGGACAGGTGTTACCTAAGGGTATCTGAGCAACTGAATAGAGGGGACATGAACTCAGCAGCTGAGGACACTGAGGAGGAGAGTGTTCTCCCAAAAGTGTGAGAAAGCTCTCGATACTGACAGCGAGTGCATGGCATTGTGGCCTTATGGCTGCGATCTGCCCAGGGTGAACGCACTGCAGATGAGGCATCCCTTGCAGGGGCTAAGCCATGTGTCTGCAGCTCTTTTAAAATAAGGCTGCTGTCCCATGTCCCCTGTCAGCACTGAGCATGGTTCCCCTTGCTCCTGTTGGATGCCCTGTGGTGGGAAGAGGATGCATGCTGGCTGCCAGTTCAGGTCTAAAAACGATGTCTGTGCAAAGTCCGTCCTTGTCTGGACTCCAAGGGGCTGCAGTGCACAAGGCCTTCACACAGTTTTCTTAACAGGCTCCTTTTCACTTTTTCCAGGGACTTGCACTGTGCTTCGTTTCAGAGTGATCCAGTGAATTAACATATTGTTGCTGCTGCCTGGGTAATTGCATGCCCGGGGTCTGCTCTGCTCCAACACAGTCTTCCCAGCTTCCCAGACAGAAAGCATCCTTCTCCTCTGGCAAACAAGGCTGCAAAGTATTGCCCTAAGAACTAACTCAAAGGATGGAGGAATGGGAGGGTGGAAGAGGGAGGTTGTTTCTTAAGGCATATCTGGCTTCAAGAGCTCACCTATCAACAAGTAGGAGATGGCTTTTTTTAATCTTTATTTCTATACCAAGGTACTAATTCTGACTGAAGCTGTGGTTTCTCTTGCTGATTTGTGCAGACATTGGTATGGGTGCAGTTACAGAAATTTAGTTTAGCACAAGTCACTACAGGGACTCAGAACTGCTTGAAATTAGCTGTCCTGGATCACACAGGAATTTCAGCAGAATTTGAAACTGAGCGATCTGATACCTTCTTCTGTACTGAAAATAAAACCCTATGAATAGGAAGGTGTAAAAATGCTTGCTGGTATCACTTCCAGGTATAAAAAACCCCACATGTGGATAAACCCTTAGAGCCCTGTAAGACCCTGTGAGACTAGATCACATCTCAAAACACATTGGTGAGCATATTGTCAAAGCTGGCAGGTTTCTTAATGCGGATGCAAGTTTGCATTTTTGAAAGATGATATTTGATCAAGACTGACTTCTGGTGGGGAGCTGGCATCCCTTAGGCAATGGTTTCCAGAAAGAAATATGGTTATGTGCACTATGAAGAGGGCAGCTTTACCTCCTAGCTTGGCTTGGCTATCAAGCGGAGGCATGAAGAGGACAGGGAGCAAGCATCAAGACTGTGGGATAGAAGGAAGGTGGTTACTCTGCAGCTCTGCCACTGACCTCCTGGGTGACCTGGGGTGAGGAGATGAATCTCTCCTTTTCCACCTCCTCCTCTCCTGCCCACCAAGTGCATGTGACAGTTGCCTTGTGATTTGTATGGATCTGTCTGAGAAGACAGAGCTCCGTACTGCTACCTGTAAGATCTCTTTTCATTTTGGTTGTGACATTTCTTGTCTTTTAGCCATATAAGTTATTTTGACTGGAAACAAGACATTACTCCAACACCCTTTATGACACAAGCAATGGAGAGGAGGGGACAGCTGTATTGACAGTGTGGTTTGCTCATCCTGCACCAGAGCATCGCAGTTTGTGGGGCAGAGGAGGTTTCTTGATGCCTCTCCATCCTGTGAAATAGAAGCTGCAGCCTGTGCATTATGGAGAGCCGTTTTGTAGTGTGCTGTACATGGGCCTTAGGCAGTCCTGCTTGTTCCAAAAACGTGTGCGTGCATAGGAGAGGGAGGTGGTCCTGTGTGTGCTGCAGATGGATCATGGGCAAAGATTCCTTGGCCAAACTGAGATGAACAGCTACATGTGGATCACTGTGAGACTGCATGCAAGAGTGGGGTTTGTCGTGTCCTGAGGGGAATATAAGGTGTGGTGGCAGCAGTACCTTCTGGGCCTTCACTGTCTTGGGATATGGTTGTTTCTCCAAGTCTTTCATTTGGATGATATCGTGGTCCTCGAGCACCGAGTGATTCCCACCCTTTCCTCCAAAGCCTTTGCACTGGTGGCAGCTAGAAGATGGCCTGTAGGATAATGTAGGCTGAAAGGGATCTTGGGTGGGTCAGTTGTGAGATCAGACCAGGTTGCTCATGACTTTATTTGGTCAAGTTCTGCTTTATATGAACCTGGCTCTGTGTTCTCAGTAACTTCCCTGCAGCTGCTAGGGCTGCTGCTGGATTCCTCAAAGCCATCTCTTGCCCTGGTTAAGCAAGCCCAGCTCCCACACCCTCTTCTCTTCAACCAAGCCCACCAGTCCCTGGCCATCCTGGTGTTCCTTCACTGCACTTGCTCTAGTTTGTCCGTGTGTTTATTGTACATGTTTCTTGCACCAAAACTAGGTGCAGTATCTAGATACAGTCAGGTGAGTACTGAGATCTCCTGTCTGTGCTTCTGCTTCTTCAGCCCAGCATGCTGTTGGTCTTTGCTGCGGTTTCTTTACTAAGGTCCCAGTTGGCCTGTAGTCCCAACTACTCCCATTCCAGCCCTCGAGCAGCAGCAGAGCTGCTTGGCTGGGACACTGGGCTGGGCCTAGATGATCACTTAAATAGGACCTGTAACTGTGCTGGGAAAGCCTGAGGGAAAAGGAGCATGGAGGAGCCCTGGAGTGGCAAAGACCTGCTATTCTTCCTGCTAGTGATATGGGCTTCTACAGGAAGAGGGACAGAGCCCAGAGAGATGAGGCGATGACCTGAGTTCTGCAGAAAAAAGCCAAGAGGTGTATTGTTATAACTACCATCGTCTCACTTACTCATCTGTAAAGCAAGATTTTACTCGCCATTGTGCTTCCCGTGGGGCTATGACTGTTCATGGCCACAGATAGCTGAGGTCCTGCAATACCAATGCAAAGGGTTGTGGAACAAATCTTGCTTTTTGGTCTCCTGGTAGCCATATGCAGAGGAATAGTATGTATCTATGTATGTGTACCATACTGAAACAAAATGCTGCAATTTCATGCTGTGCTGCCAAGTTAGTGTGTGAGTTTCAAAGCAGCAACCTATATTCTTTAAGATCCAAGAGCCTTGGGAAAAGATCCATTTTTTATGCTGTACTAATTTAAAAAATGCTGGGGTTTTTTTAGTGCATCAAAGTAGTAATAAAAGACAAAAAGGAGAAAGAAAAGACAGAAAGACCTGTAGAATCATTTTAAAGGTTTTCTGCTTTTTTGTTCATGTTCTTTTCAGGGAATGAAATTGACTATATATGGATAGGAATAAAACCACATATCACAAGCCACTGTTGAGTTCATGAAGTGACCACATTGAAAAAGTAGTGAAAAATGTGTTCTTACTAGAGCCTTCCCAGCCTGTAGGAATCCTGGCTGTGGCTTGTGATTGTAGTAGGGTGAAAATTTGCATTTTCTAGTTGGTGGTTTTCCTTTTTACTCTTCCACTTCCTGTAAGTTAATTTGGTGCTGTGTTAATTGTGAATCTTGAATGCAAATCAACTCACCTGCATGTTTTTCTTTTATTTTCAGATTTTCTAACTATGGAAGCTCTCCTGAGGAGCTTCATCACACACTGCTGCCCCTGGGATGGGATGCAGAGCAGGAAGTGAAGAGGAGCTGCAATGTACCACTGCAAGTTGCTTTCTTGAGGAGAGAGGCTTTCTGGCATGTCATACAGTGCCAAAAACCATTTTACTCTCGACAGTAAAAATCCTTATCCTTCTTGTGGTTTTTTTTCCAGGACAGATGATATTTCCTGTTAGAGATGCTTTGTATGCAAATCAAAGTAGTACAACAAGAAAAAAAGTCCTGAAAGCAATCACACTGATAAACTCAGCCCACTGGGGAATTCCTACTTATCATTTATCTTTTCTTTTTTTCAGTTCTGTACAAGATACTTCTTTGCCTCTGCTTTCTTATGGTCTTTAAAGTTTGTCCTGCCAGACCTCTTACTCATGAACTACAGTGCTACTTGCATTTTGCAGGGCTCCATGTCAATCTGAACAAACAAAAGGCAGTAAATGCTGAAGATTGGTGTTAACAGTCCCTGTGTTTTATCTTTGCCCTGCATTGCTCTAGTGCTTTCTGAAGTTTAAATTAGACATGAACCTCACACTGCAGATTGCCACATGCCTGTAGCGATGGTCTACTTGGGAAGCCCAGAAACTTTCAGAAAGCTCAGGAAAGGAATGAGGAGAGGTAAAAAGCAAAAAGAAGCCTGGAAAAGTTTACCTAGTAACTTACACAGGAGCAGGATTTGACCCTCCTGAGGCACCTCAAGAAGTGTTGTGCACAGCACTACACTAATGCCGTGACATGAGTTGGTCACTTCCTCACTCAGCAAAGCAAATTCACATAGAATCACAGACTGGTTTGGGTTGGAAGGGACCTTAAAGATCATCTAGTTCAACCCTTCTGCCATGGGCAGGGACAGCTTCCAATGGACTGGGTTGCTCAGAGTCCCTTCCAACCTGGCCTTGAATCCAGGGATGGGAAATCCACAACTTCTCTGGGCATTTGCCCAGTAGGTATCCCTATAAGTGCAAGGGGCTCATCAAAGCCTTACTCACACCAGGCTCCCACCCTGCTGCCAGCTGCAGAATTGCACTGTTGCTACAACAAGTGGCGAGGGTGAAAAAAAGACTCGTAGAAACAGCGCGAGAAGAGGACGTGTCAGAGAGCTGCAAAACTTCGTTGCCAGAGAACATTCTCGTGTGTGTCCAGAGATAGCCACTGCAGCCTGGGTGTTGTTGAATCACACTGTGGTTGCTCTGGCCTTTCTGTGGTCACAGTGATAATCGTTGTGTGTGGTGTTGGGTTTTATTATTTGGGTTTTTTCTTAAAAGTAAAATTAGCAGTCAAATTGGTGTTGGTAAGGCAGCAAACCTGGTGAAGCTTTATCTACCCTGAACCTGGGGATGAAGGAGGGGAGGAAAATGGCTTGACCAGTTTGTCAACTGTGCATGTAATGGTCCCGGAGTTCGAAGCAAAGGGCACAACAGTCAGATACCCAAACCCGTCTGGGCTCTGGCTGATAAGTCACATTTCAAAGTGAAAGGCAATCCTAAAGGGGCTCTGCTGAGTGACTGAAGCCTCCCTTGCTAAGTCTTCTTTAAAAGGGGATTTCATAAGGAGTAATATGAACAGAAATGGCTCTTTTGTGGTTTTACACATTCCAGGCATGCCAGGACTGTTCCTGTCAAGGATGGGCAGTCTCTGGGGTTTTGGGTTCTTTTTTTTCCCCCAAAATATTTGCCACAAACTAGCAGCTGAAATGGTGAAAAATAAATGAGAGTTGCAAAATCATTACAGTAGCAGTAATGGAAACTGTGAGGCTTATTCTTAAACTGGCTGTGGGGTTTCAGTCCATATTCTGTGCTGCTGCACTGTGAGGATCACTACTTTTGACACCTATGACCGATTCAGGATGGATGATTTGAAAGCAGAGCTTTAACTGTTGGTTACCCAGAACCTCAAAAAACAGTGCTTTAGGCTTTTTTCAGAAGCAATACCTTTTCTGCTGAACAGTTAAGCATGAATTCCTTCAGAGTTAGTGCCATTACGTGACCATACAGCATCTTTACTTTATGACAGCATTGATTTCTGCAGATCTGTGGGTACAGAAACAGGTTAAAGCCATTCCTGCTTCAGATGAGCTTTCATTTCACGCAGGTTGTACCAGTTTGGATTGTACCTGTACACTACAACACAGGATTTTAATTGATGTGAGAGCTTCCACGCACAAGATGGTGGTACCTTAAACCTTAAAGAAGAGTACCTTAACTCTGCCTTGAAACAGTCTGAAATTTCACATAGAATAAAGCACTAGATGGTGTGTGTAGACCTGGCCTGTTAGAAGAGTGCCTAGTTCGTAAGCCTACATGTCCTGTTCTTCTCCCCATGGGTGCTGCTCCTGTTGCCATAGTCCTGTGTCCTGTGTAGGCATCAGGAGCTCATGGATGGCTGGGAAAACCATGGCCAGAGGTGTTACTGCTGTCACCTCATTAGACTGGGTGCCACAAAGAGTATGGCTGTAACAGTGTGTAATTAAATGTGGGCCTCAGGCCCCTGAGACACCTTACACAAACACTCAGTGCATTTATCATCAGCATATGCTGACCACAGCCAGCTCAGCACCTCCACGAGCTGGAACTGCATCTTTACCTTCTCTGCAGGTGAGACTAATCCCTCCAGGGGAGAGCAGAAAATGGAGCCAGACTCATCCCAGCAGAGTCTGAACCATGGAACTGTAGATAGACATTCTGAGAATTTGCTTTCCAGCCTGAGTTTGTCCATAGCACAAATGCAGGCAGAAAGTAAGAAAGCATCTCTTTGAAAGTGGCAATAAAAGAGACACTGTTGGAATGAACCTTCTGTTCTGATTTTATTAAGGGTGAATATGGTTACTTAGTGATGAACAGGAATAGGAGTGGCTTTAGGACATGGTGCCTGAAGCCCCCTCCCATCCTCCAACACAGAAGGCTGAGAGGTCTCAAGGCTGAGAGGTCTCAAGAAGGCTGAGAGGTCTCAAGGCTGTCACCTGGGCTGTTACAGCTCTATGGGTGGAGGAACTGTAATCATCAGGGTTGTCGTCAAATGCACTTACCAAGATACAAGGAAGAAGAGCTTGTATTAAGTCAGTGCTCAACATAAATATTTGTCGTCTTAGAGGAGTGGGTTCCGTAGCCTTCTGGACTTCTTCCATTTTGGGTTTGTTTCCTTAAAAAAGGAAAGAAAAAAATAGAGTTTTCTTTACCCCATCAGTGCTACCAACCACAGAAATTTGGAAACAAAACGTCAGAGTGGGTATTCAGCAGTGAGCTGTCTTTTCAGTGGACCGATCTCTCAAGGATTGGTTTTGAAGTTGATTTTGTTCTGTCCACTCAAGGTCTCTGCTGTGGGAATATTTATTGCTGTGAAACTGTAGCAGGCTTTGTAAATGGCAGTTACTTTTGTAACCAAACATACGTGCTTTGCTTATGAGTCCGGCAGATAAGTGTGCATTTGGAATTTTTTTGTTTGTTTTGAACCAAAATAACTTTTCCGCTGTGTCATCTGGAGTGGGAAAATGGGTGGACCTTGAGTTGCATTTTAATGTAGATTTCATCCATTTAATCACAGTAGAAGGCTACATAGAGATGCTCTGTTATCCTTCTCTTTCCATGTACTTTGTTGATGTTTTGTGCCTCAGAACCTCTGTTTTCTCTCTTTTTGAAGGTTTGAGAGTTTTGATAGAGAGAACAAAAATGCTTAAAAATTGTAATGGCCTTGGGAAGGCTACAGCAAGTTATGTGGTGGTGAAGAGATGCAGGCAACCTGTAGAAGAGCCAGTTTTTGACAGCATGGGAAGTGGTTAGCGCCTCATTGGACATCCTCACATCAAAGCTGGACAGTGGGCTGGTTGAGATACTCTGCTTGAACCACAAATGGCTGAGATTCAGGCAGAAATCACTGCATGAAATTCTGTGGTCTTTATTAGTCAGGAGGTCAGACAAAATAATTTTGCTGGTTTCTCTTGGCTTTTAGAATTTATGAATCACATAGTCACGCTGTTTTGGATTTTAGTTTTGGTTTGGGGTTTTTTTTTGATTTTCCATGAAAAGTTTGCCTTGGTAGCATGCAGACAACAGAACCCATCTGTTCTCTCATCCTTTCATCATGCGGTGTTGCTTCCGAATTGTTCCAGAAGGAGGATGAAATTGGGCTTGTTATTTAAATTTCAGTATGGGTGGCCAAAGCAACTCTACCTTGATTATTATGGGCCTTCCATGACCACAGGAATGAATGATGCCTAATGTCAGCCCTGATTTAACAAACATCTGAGGACAGGCTAATCACTGCAGCATAACCCAATGGGAATTGCGTCCCATGGGATCCTGCAGCAGGGCAAAGACAGAGGAAAGCTCAGTTTGGGAAATCACAGAGAAATGCAATAACTGGAGGAAAGAAGATGAAAGTCATGTGACAGAAACATAAGGAAAATAAAAATAATGTGAAATAATATCACTTTCTTGCCCAGTATGCAGAATTGAAATGCAGGCACAAGCAGAGCACTGAAACAGGGTAGGTTTAAATTAGAAACTAGGTACTAGGAAGAAATTCTTTACTGTGAAGGTGGTGAGGTTGCCCAGAGAGGTTGTGGATACCCCATCCCTGGAAGTGTTCAAAACCAGGTTCGATGGGGCCCTGAGCAGCTGGGTCTAGTGAAAGGTGTCCCTGCCCATGGCATGGGATTTAGAACCAGATGATCTTTAAGGTCCCTTCCAACCCAAACCATTTTATAATTCCATGGCTTACTACCTGCAGCCCTTTCCTCCCTGCCAGATGGGGCTAGTGACTTGGTCCCACCTGGCACTGGGAGGTTTTAGCAGTTCAGTGACATCCCAAGCTTGACTTATCTTTGCAGCAGCTTGGACCCACTTTCCATTGTAAGAAAGAAACTCTTCCTGTCCTATAGCAAGACTTCTATCCAGACCTCAGCAGGACTTCAGTCAGATTTTCAGGGTTTCAAACTGGTCTAGATCAATAGACCAATGTCCCGTTTGTAGCAGAGCCCTGGTATGTGTGACAAGACCGTTTGATGCACTCAAGGCTTGCTGGCACTTTACCAGGCATCATGGGACAACCTGTATCTGCAGGGCGTAAACTCTCCTGATTTCTATGTTGGGGGACTGCAACAAACTGGTTATTGGGAATGGTCCATGTTGTCCTTCGTTCAGCAATGTGCTGGATACATGAGCCAAGAAGGTGAGAAGTGTAACATCTGAGATGATTTGAATCCCCATGTTTTGGAATATCCCCTCACACTCTTTAGTAGTAAGGATGTAATCAGCCCTTGTAGGCTGGTATGTGATTAAATAGCACCAACACAAAAAAACCCCCTACCTTACACTTATTTATGGCAGTTGAATGTGCGTAGTTGGGAACAAAGAATTCAGGTTTTGTCTAAAGTCTTTGTGATCCCATCTGGAAAGCACAGTGTAGGGAGGGAGTTCATGGGAACCTCGTGTATAATCATGTGAAAGCGACCTCTCAATGGAGCCGTGGGACAGAATGGACTTCGGCAACTCTGGAGAGCAAGTAGAAGCAGGGAGGTGACTTCTTCCCTTTTAAAGGGAGACACATTCCCTGGTGTCTGCACTTGATGAAGGAAGGGGAAATGCCAGGAATAATTTAAAGGAAAGCCACAGATGACTTGGGATTGCCAAACCAGAACGCCAGGCTTGAGGAGCACAGTGTATTTGGTTAATTGGGATGAAGGTAGGCAAAGGGGTGACTTGATTGCCATGTCTAGTGGAGGAGAAGTTTTGTTCAGTAGGTTTGGGGTAAGGAGGAACGCTTAGAAGTTTTATGTCCTTTTCCAGATTTTAGAGGAAATAACAATGTCTCTCTAGGGTTGTAGGTTTAGTCTATAATATTGGGTTTATTATGTAGAGGTCTTGGGTGAAAGGGACTGATGTGCAGTGTACTAAAGGTGGGGTGGGTCATTTGGGTCTTTCTGCCTTTATGCTCAGAGCTCTGGTACTCCCCAGCACCTTCCTCCCTTGATCCCTGGGCTAGGTCAGATCTGCTGCAACACTGAGCATAGTGTAAACTATCAGGTCAAAATGCTTTGGAGCAGTCTCATCTTAAGGCAGGCATCTAACATATTGGTTTCCCTCTGGTGATGACTGTTGTCCTCCAGCAACTATGTGGGAGACCAGAAAGCTGGCTAAGATGTGGACTCCTGCACTTTGGATGTCTGAAGCTGCATGGGGTGAACACCCCTCTCACTGCCTGCATGAGTGAGCAGGAGTTACTGGAACAAAGCACCTAATTCAGAACTGTCTGACACCATCCTAGATGAAAATAATATGGAAACTTTAATCAGCTCTCTGCAGCTGAGCAGTCCCTGGAGGTCCTGTACCAAGCCTGACCCACTTGCTGAACCCCAGCAGTGCAGCACTGGGCACTGCACCTGCTTTCAGAAGAATGAAAGGACAGCAATCTGAAAAGAGACAAGCACAGGGGACAGCAATCTGTGGTAAGTCTTTATTTAGAAAGAGTTGGGGTATTTTGTTTGTTATTAAAAAGCAAACCCACATTCTGCAGCCTTTCTTTTTGTGAGCTGCTCGGAAAGGAGGCAGATGTCCACAAGGTTTGTTTTCAACCTGTTAAAATGATTTGCCAGTTCTTTCCGTGCACTCTGGCTTGTTGCATCCGAGTCTCTCCAGACATGCCATGTTGGGGAAGCAGCTATGGGTGCATGTCCTCAGGGCTAAGTTCCAACAAGGTAACTGTCCTGGGGCTGCTCCATCCCAGGCTGCAGCCTGTTTTGCTGTGATGGAGGGAGGGCTCTTGCCAATGGTGAGGAGCAGCAGGACTTTTGCCAAATGTCCTGGTTTGCTGGCAAAATGGCCTGCAGCAAAGGCTGATGAACCAATGCTCCCAACCCTAAACTCCTCAGAGGTGTGATCACTTTGCCTCAACTTCAGATTAGGGTATCTGAGTGGATAAAGCAACAGTCAGTAAAAATCAAATCCAAAATCTCTGGGCTTTGAGAAGATGATGTCAGTGGACTATTTGCAGCAAACCATAATCTATATGCTCCTTCCAGGAAGACATTGCTGAGAAGAAGATTCCCATGTGCTCTTCAGAAGGGCTGCTGAGCTGCCAAAGAAGCACCAAGCTTTCTCCTTCCTGTGTGTGCCCATCCTGCTGGCTGCAGCTGGGGTGCTACCAACCCTTGCTGGATCCCGAGAGGATGCAAGGCTCTGTCACTCCCTGGCATGCTGAGGCCTGGCCAGACTCCCCGGGCAGAGCGATGCTCCAGGGCCTCTGGACAACCTCCTTCCTGGGCACAATACACCTTGATTTTCTGGTGTTTTTTCTTATTTTTTAATTTTGGCTGATTGAATAACTGAAGTACAAACCTCCTTCACCTATTTGACATTAATTCACTGATGGATGGCAGAATGTTTCATGTTTAGTTTTTAACCCGTGGGGTGGTGATGTGGTTATAAGCCTCACATCCATGGTGTATCTTTGAGCAATCTGAAAAGTGTGAGTTTTTACAGAAAACATGAGAATGGTGGGGGAGTGTGGGATAAATTTTTTTAATCCCTGAATTTCATTCTAAGTTTTGAACAAATCAGATGTATTTCATGGGACCAAAAAAGCTGTGATTTTCCCCCTTTTCTTTCTTCAGTGTTGTTTTTTTGTTTTGTTTAGCTTTTTTTTGGAATTAAAATGTTTACTCACATATAAAGGTTTCTGTAAGTTAATTGCATTCTGATAAACAAGCTGATGTCGAAAGAAAAGTGAAGATGAGGAGAGGCTAAGCATTGGGTTTTGGTTATCTCCAATTTTTTCCTTTTTATTTAAGCTTCAGCAAAACGGCAATTTGACCCACTTTGAAATCCCATTAGCGAATAAGTACAGAATGGGAAGGGTAATCATGGAAACTTCAAAATGCAGCAGGTCAGGACAGGAGAGACTAGCAGCAATCCTGCTCTGATGGTGTGCCCAGACTTGGGTGTTTTAGTGTATCTTACCATATTTTTTGTGTTACCAGTAATGAATTTTCAGTCACTGAAAGGGGATGAGGAAAAAAGGGAGCCCCCAGTGCTTCTCTCCCCATTTTCCTTGGCTCCCTTTGATATGACAGCAGCATGTGCTTCTCACAGTCCCAGCTGCATCAAGCACTTAGTTCTTGTGTAGAGCCCATCAGCGCAGATAAATGCAGACAGACAGACAGACAGATGCTTGCTCTGGTCCCTGAGCTCTGGAGCTTGCCATTAATGCCAAGGCTGAGCTCAAAAAGCCTTGCTCAAAGGAAGGGTATATCACCTTCAGTTAGCTGAATGGGAGCTCAGCTGTAATGCCAGGGCCCAGTGAGCTCACCCACATCTCTTCTGACCTGAAGGAAGATGGACCTTTGGCTATGATTCATCCAAGATTTTGCTAAGCTGCTCTTCTCCACAGCAGCTCTGCCTTTCTGCTTGCAGGGAAGGCATGCCAGCAGTTTCTTCTGAGTTTGGAAAAATCATCTCCACAGTTGCTGTCTTCTTGAAGAAGCAGCAGGAGAACCATGTTTGATTTACCTAGGGAAATCTGTTGACCTTGATGGATTTTGTTTGATTTGTACTAGCTGAGAAACTGACCCTTGCTTTTGTCAGAAAGGCTGTTCAGCACACACAGGCTGCATGGTTTGTGATTGGTTCAGGAGTTTAGTGGCATTTCTTCATCACTATCAAAACAGTTCACTTTCTCATGACTTTGACATTCCCAGTTTTGGTCTTACAGCAGAAGCAGAAGCACTTTTTCTTCCATGAGTCCCTAATATTTTTTTTTACATTTGTCAGATAAAGGGAAGGGTGATCTTAGTGTTACAGCTCCTGAGACCTTCCTCACTGTCATCCTCAGCCAGTGCCTAGGAAAGGTGCAACACGAGCTGGTTATATACAGAAAAAGAGGGATTTTTGAATGGTTGATATGAGGGAATATTTCAGTCTCTGCCTATCTCTGCTTTTCACACTGTGAGATTGAGACTGCCTGTCTTCTGTCCTTATTCCCATTTTGGTGATAGGAAAAGGCCAGCTGAGCAGCTACAGAAATGGTAGCAAACCCAGAAGGCATGTGGGATGCTGATACAGCTCCCCAGTGTTTGGAGTGATGCTCTTGGGAGTGCCCAGCCTGGGGCTAGCATGGCAATGACACCATTGGAGTGGCCCTCTGCTACCTGCTCTGGTCCTTGTAGCCCCAGGGTATGGAAATACTATCAAAACTTAATGCTGTCTCAGCCAGGTCAGCAAGGAAACAGCACTCTCTGCACATAATGTGAGGGAGATATGACTCTGCTTGCCTTTTGAGAGCTGCCTAGAGTTTGTGCTCAACTCCATATCCAAAGCCTCCCTTTTGCTAGTGCCTGACCACCAGGTGAAAAGCAGAGCTACAAAATCCCTGTCCCCGGCCATCTGCAGAGAGAGAAAAGTTACCCAGGGACCAGCTCTGGCATTGGTCCCTAAAGCTTGTGAAAGTATTACTGCTCCCAGCTGTCCTGTCTGTCCTGTGCTTGTCCAGTCGTGTTTATGAGCCTCTGCAGCAGATTGGGACTGGGAATCAAAGGGATAAAACACAGTTTGGGGTCTGTGAACAGTTGTGGAAACCTGGGGCAGGGAGATGGGAGCAAGGACTGATAATGTGCTAAGCCACTGCAGGTGCTGCACCAACAGAGAGTGAATCGGCCCCTTGCTGCCCTCCCCACCAACAGGCTCCCTCAGAGACGTGTGATTGAAATGGCAGAGACCTGGGGGAGATTTGTTCCTGTCGTTTTGCATCTCCTCTTACCCTGGTTGGCAGCCATTATTGGATGCATTGCCTTGTGCCAAACTTATTCATAGATGCCTAATCCTCTGCAGCCAACGAGCTCGGTGTCATGGACTTCCTTCCAGGAGCCAGATATGTCAGTACCATTATACATCTGGCTTTTGAGTGACTTGTGCAAGGCCAGGCAGCAAGCTTGTGGCTGAGCAGGTGTTGAAAACTAGCTCTCCCAAGCTTCAGGTTGGCAGCCTTTCCACCAGGAAATCCTTCGTTTAACTTTCCATCACAGCAGATGGAGTTGAATCGATGTAGGAGGGAAGTCTATGTGCTTGTGCATCTCTTCCAGCCTTTCTTCACCTCCCCACACTTCTCCATGAAGGCACCCACTCTCAAGGTAAGAAATATTACTTTGTGTCCAGGAGAGAGCAGAAAGGGAGCTGGATTGCCTCTGGCACCAAGCACTGAAGAAAAGAATGGGATAGTTTTGTGCAGAGTTCAAGGCAGGTTGTGCAAGTTTGCAAACTGCTCCTGTAGGGCTCCATCACCGGCTCTTACCCATGAGAGTCTGTCAGGTGTAGCAGCAGGTTCCTGTGCCACCCCTCACATCTCTCTCCTTCAAAGCGGGAACAAGCTACCCTGGAACAGGCTGACCTTTGGCATAATTATTTCTGTGTTTTTTTCCCCAAGTCGGGGGCACCCAAGTGCAAAACTGAGGAAAGTTAAAGCAACCTCAGCTTTTTGTGAGCTTTCCTTGCAACAGTGACAGGGCTGTTGTTCTGCTCTTGGCATTAAGTAAGAAATCAGTGTTACCATGGGAGCAAACTCCCAAACAGGTGGCAATCACACACATATTAACCTGAACCAGTGCAGGAGGCACCATATCCCCCTGCGGACCCACCAAGGGGAGAGATCTCATCACCCTTTGTTTGTGCTCAGAGTGTGACTGTCCAGAGGATGGTGCCCAAATAGATAAGGGCTTTGGGCACAGATGTCTGGTTTGATTATTCTTTTCCTTTTGCAACAAACCATATGGTAGTATATGGGCTGCACAGATATCTGGCAATCAAAATTCCTGGGCTCCCTCCCTAACTTTGCCATTCGCTCATCTAATTTTCAAAGCTATTTTCAATGAATCAGCAAAACTTGCTACCTTGAACCTCCTCACCCCCTTAAAGCAAGAGCTCCCCCGCATTACTGGAGGTGCTTTTGAATGTAGTCACCACATCTTGCTTCACTATCGCAAAATTAGGTGCACTTAATGCTTGTAAGCTACTTTGGCACCAGCAGATAAAAGGTGCTACAGACAGGTTGCTAATCAGTTTGATTAAGTAAAGCACCTAAAGTTTGCCACTGCTGCTGGAGGATTGCAGGCTGATCCATCTATAACCCGCAGGAGTAAGATGAATTAGGTACGATAAGGATTGTTTGGTTTCTGGTTCGGTGTTTATATGCCAGGTCACAGGGAAAAGTTTCTTGCGATTGGAAATGATTAGGCACACTGATTAATGCTTCCAGTGCTCTTTGATCCAGAGCTGCCAGTTGGAATGAGTCTTCCTGCACGGAGACATCTCAACTGCCTGGTAGCAAAAGTGCAGGGGGTAGAAAATTGACTGAAAAAATGTGGGTGTGGATGGGAAGGCTCTACTGTAAGATATGCTCTTTTTCCATCAGGGGCTCCAGGCTTGCATTCTTTGAACCATCCTCTTATTCCTGGAAGTCAAGGCAGTTTGTAACTCGCGTTGTGCTTGTCAGGTTTATTCATTTTAAAGAAAATGTTCAGGAAGATTGCCAAGTTGTCTAAACTTCCAGCACTGATAAGGACCTCAGGGTCTGCTAAGTTAAGAAGAAAACATCCCAGGTTCAAGAAAAGCTTTCAAATGTAGCACTTTCTGAGTAGGTTCAACTGTTGTGAAACTGTTGTTTTTTCTCTCACCGTGGAGGTGCCATCTCCTTGTGATGGATGTTCCTTCTTTCAGCCATAGGATTTCCCATTTTTAACATTCAATTAGGATATCCCCCTTTTATAACATGTTTGTGAAGTTGTGCTTCGTACCTGTTTTCAAACCTGCATTATCTTGCTGTGCATGGTCTGAACCAGTTAATATCTAATTGCAGATCATTTTTACAAAAATAGGTGCCTACTCTGCCTATTTTATAATTTCCAGGTGGCTCCATGGTGGCTACTTGGCTGCTGCCTGCCCTGCTACTTTTCTCCCCAGCTTGCGCGGCTGCCCTGGCGTGTTGCTGGCACAGGGGGCAGTAACACAGGGTCTCCTGGAAACCTGTGGATGGGGCCAAGTAAAACACATCTGGGCATCACCCCAAGTACCTCAAAGACTGCTGCACCAAGGGGGTTCCCATTGTCTCAGACATCTCACTGTACTTAATAGTGATAGAGTTGTCTGTACCACCCTCGCTTACAGCAAGCTAGTGGTTGGGGCCAGGAAAAGGAGGAGTTTGGTGCTGGATACTTCTCCAGCTCCTCAGGGTAGGAATCACTGCTTATCGGAAGCAATTTTGCAGAGGTATTTCTATCTAAAGCAATTTTGGAGAAGTATTTCAGGTGTGGCTTCTACGATGGAGACAGTTTCACACGGGTGGAAGCCATCCCAAAGATGTGCCATGGCACTTGTGGCCCCAGTGGTTCCCCAGCCACACGCCACTGGCACTGCTCCAGCTTGTTGCCGTCCTGCTTGCTGCCTCGCTTGCCCGCTGCCTCCCACTGAAACTGGCTCTCCTTTCCTCCTGCCCCTACGTGCAGGACATGGGGTGAGGACGTGAGTGATAAACCCACCCTCCTTATCGTGTCCATCTTGGTATGGATCCTAGCAGGGAGACAGTGGGATGGTGAGTTTGAAGGTGCCCAGCCAAAAATTGCACAGCTCCATCATTTGCCTTGTTATGGCTACCACAGTTAACCCATTGGTTGTTGGCCCTGGAGTAGGGTATCTGTGAGGCTCAGTTCGTCTCTTGGGCTCATAGTTCAAACCATGACAGGAGGTTCTGGTAGGCTGAGGCTTTTGTCCACAGCCAGTTTTGCCTTTACTGGTAGCAGTCACCCTTTTCTCTTTGCTTTCATGGGAGGTTGCGGCTCCCACTTGGAGGCTGGGCTGTGCATGCCTGACCATGCCCATGAGGTGAAGGGCAGGGCTTGTGCTTCAGGCTGGCACGTGATGTGGAGCATGAAACAAGACTGTAGTCACGGAGGCATGGCCAGCGAGAAGCATGAGACACAGCCCCTCTGGGCAGGGTTAGACTGGGCAGAAACCTGGCAGAGAGAGTGTCTGCCAGGTGTCCAGGTTACGGTGCAACCCGGGGCATTAAAAGTCTGGCTATGTGGGAGCTGGACCTGCTGTCTGAGGTAGTGAGAGATTTTTAACTCTTTGTATCTTAGACATTCACAGCAAACAAATGCTGTTGGATCCTTGCTGATTTCTCCTCCAAATTGAAAAGTTCAGAACAGTTTTTCCCCTGACAATTACATATTAAGAAAGTATGGAAAGGAATCACAGAAACAGAGACAAGACTAGGTTAGAAGGGACCTCCTGAGACCTTCTGATCCAACTTTCTGTTAAAATAGGGCCTTAGATTAGGTTATTCAAGTCCCAGCCAAGCCAAGTCTTCAATGTTTCTAATGAGGAAGATTTCACTCTCTTCAGGCAACTAATCCTACTCTTTAGTTGCTTTCACAGCAAAGAATTTTTTTAATATTCAGGTGGAACTTCTGTTGAAGCTACTTGTGCCCTTTGCCTCTTCTCCTGTCATAATGCGTCCTTGTGAAGAGATGTGTCTTCTCCACAGCTACCTTTTAGGCATTGGAAGGCAGAGATTTTGTTTCCCCACTCTAAGCCTTCCCTGCTCAAGTCTGAGTAAGCACAATTCATCCAGTGGAAAGTTCTCCAGCCCCCTAATCTTCCTGGTCTACTTTGGACCATCTCCAGGCTTTCAATGTTTCTTGAACTGGGAAGAGAGAAACTGGACAGGTTGTTCCAGGTGTGGCCTAACAGGTGCCGAGCAGAGTAGGAAAATCACATCCCTTTATCTACCAGCAGTAGTCTCACTAATTCAGCCCAGGATGCTGTTGGCCTTTGTAGCTGCCAGGATACATGGCTGGCTCAAGTTCTGTTTTCTGTCTGCCAAGACACCCTGTGCCATTTCAGCAGAGCAACTGTCCAGCTGGTCAGTGCCCCGCTGGTACTCCTGCTTGGAATTATTCCATCCCAGGTTCAGAACTTGACATTTATCTCTGCAGAACCTCATGATAAACCTCATTCTTTCTGTCCAAATCTCAACAGCCTGTTGAGATGTCTATATGGTGACTTTTTCTTCCAGCACCTCTACCTCCTTACCCAGCTTAGGCTCATCTTGAATTTGGTGACAGTGCATTCAATCCTACCTTCCAGATCTCTTAAAAAACTGAATTGCATTGGCTCCAGAAGATATTCATTTGTGCCCAGCTGCCAACATGACTCTGAACCTTTTAACTATTGAACCTCTGAGCTCAAGTTTAGTCAGTTTGTCGTCCATTTTGTGTTTCATCTGCCCGGTCCATATCTTAATGGCTTGTCAGAAAGGATTTTGAGGGAGGCTGTGTCAAACACCTTGCTAAATATCAGGGTAGATGATATCCGCAACTCTTCTTTCATCCACTGAACAAGTTGTTTGGTCAAGCAGGATTGACCCTTCAGTCTGTCTGTGTTGGTTTTTCACAGTCAGCTTCTTGACATTTGTTTGCATGGAAGTAGCTTTTGTAAGGACCTCTTCCGTAGTTTTCTCAGGTACTGAAATGAGGCTGACTGGTCTGTAGTTTTCTGGATCTTCCTTTTTGCCCTTTTTGTAGGTAGACATAGCATTGTTCTTCACTAGTCTTCAGATACCAGAAGGCATCTCTCCACATAAAGCTGTTTACTAATTGTTTTTCACTTCCTCTGGGGAAATAATGTGATTGACACCAGACAAATGACTTAAAACACTATGGATGTCAACATGCAAAGAACAGAAGATTCTTGTGTCCATTGATAGTAGGGCAAAATTGTTAAACAGAACAAATTCTGGGCTGGAAATGACAATGATTCATGGTGACATCTAGTCATCACCTAAATTCTAAAGATACTCTTGTTGATGGTGAAATAATCCTATCTGCAGATTTAGGTGAAGTAAAGTGTAGTTCTGTGTATCATTAATATTACTGTTGCAGGTTCAATTTAGCAGACACCAGTCTTTGGTCTTGCATGCATTTAGCAGTCAAGATTTTAGCCTCTCTGCCAGTACCTTGGAGCCAGGTCTCTCCAAGAAGGAGCGAGCTTGGTTTCAAGGGACTGTTGTGATATTACATGTGGCTGTCTGGTACCATGATGGGGGTCATTAGATGGAGTTGTCACCTCCTGAGAGGTAGCTAGAGTTCTTTTAGCTGAAAGGTCTGTGTGAGGTTTGCACAGACCAGTGTAATAAGTGACCTAGCTTTGGACTCCTGTTGATATCAATAATTACATATATTCAGTGTTTAGTCAATGCAGTTAGTTGGCATGATTAGTCTGGCTGTACAGCAACATATGCTCTCAGACCTGAACGCTTCTTTCATGTTTCAAAACAAGCTACACATCTTTAGCTCAGACTTTCCAACTTTGAAATATCAGGAGTTATCCAATGATACCATAGAAGTGGCATTGGAACCTGCTATTGTTACACTTTAATAACCAGCACATTGACTAAGACTCGGAAATAAGTTCTCTCCACTGCCAAAGGATGGGTTTTTTCTGCTCCAGCTCAACGAGTGACTAAGTTCTTCATATATCAATTGTTGGTGGCTCACAGTCTGGCTTCTCAGAAGAGTAAGAGGAAAATAGCAAGGGCTGAATGTGAAATTGTGGAGAAACCAGGGAGGTTCATACAAGACCTCTGAATGGTACTATCCTCCTAGGCAGTGATTTGTTAATGCACAGCTGCACATGGGTGTCCTTCCACACCTATGGATTCAAATTTTAAGGTGCAATTGTAAGGCAATTGGCATGACGTTGATTAACACTGTTATTAATATTCACAGAGCAGGTAGCTATGTGCTGTGTTAGGCGTCTTGTATCTTTACTAATAAAGCATATCTTCAAGTCTTCCCTCTAGGAAAGTGGAAACCTGGCATCCATGCAGGCTCTGTTAATACTAACCCCAAGTTATTTCAAGATGCTAAGATGGAAAGTGTACTTTTTATTCTTCATTTTTCTGGTCTGTAGTTTATTGGTTGTTTTATTGGGTTATTTTGGGGGGGGGGTGGTGTTTTTTTTCTTCTCCTCCCCCCCTTGCCTATTTCTTGTCTGTCTGGAAAGGGTTAATGGAAAACAAGATTCCACTGAAGCATGTCATTGCTGCACCCATGGTCAGTATTATGTGTGTATACTTTAGTAGTCCACTGAGTTTAAATAAACATGCAGAATGCCTGGTTTTGGCCAAGCAAAAAGTGACAGCTGTTTGCACTGGTGTTTCCCTCGTGCTGTGGGCTACCTGCTGGCTTTGCAGAGGTGGAACAGTTTGGGGTGTCATTTGCTTGAAGCACTTTATCACGGCTCCCCACAAGCCCTCCCTCCCTCTGTCTGGCTGCTTACAGGTTTTGAATGAAAGGCCCTGTTCACACATGCAGCAACTCGAATTATCTCTAAATAAACTAGTGTATGTGGAGAGTAATTCATGAGCATTTCCAGCACGATGATAAATGGTAGTCAGGACCAGCACATACAAGGTGGCCCCTCAGGCATGTGCCTCAATCAAGTTGTGCAAAGATACTGTAGAAGGGTGTGGAGACATGACCTTAAAATAAGAGCTGTGTCTTTTGGAGCTCTAGAGACCAGGCTGTAAGTGACAGACATGCAGTATTTGATCATCTCTTGTCTAATATTGTGCTTCCAGAACTTGAAAGATACTTCAGGTTTTAGCCTCTACTCCTCCCCATGTGTCTACCAGTCTGCTTCCTGAAAAAGCAACAATCGTCTTACTCCTTAAAAGACACCTTAAACAGTCAGGTCTGATAAAAAATAACAATAAACCCTAAGAGTTCATGTACTGACCTGCTGCTTTCCAGCCTTTGCTGACAAGATTCTTGAAGTACAATTGACCTTTGCCTTAGCAGAGACCATTCTCCTGTGATGATGAAGAGAGAGAGAGGAAAAGCCCGCAAACGCGAGAGCTGTAGGAGGTTGTGGCCAGGTTTATCCCAGCAGGTCAAACAAGGATAAGGCATAGCCCTGAGCACTGGTGTATACCTGTCCATACTGTAAGCTGTTAGCACAGTTCCAGCCCATACTGGCCAGCGCTCCTCCAGACAACTCCTGGGCACTGTCTGGGGACGCGCACTGGCCAGTGGCTGTCGCCAGCAGTAATTTGGCTGCAGGCACCTTGTTCTGGGAAGGTGAAAGGGCTTAGCTGTCTGGATACAAGATGCTGGGCAGTTGGTTCCAGTGCCAAGGGACAGTCCTTGGCTTGCCTTATTTACAAGTACGGACAAGATGAAGGTTTTGGGATACAGGAGCCTCAGTGGTGAGGTAGAGCAGATGTGAATTTTGCAATTTCTGTTGAACTTTCAAGTGCTGCTTTCAGATACTGTCTGTCTTGAAAACTCTGCACTTGATGAGTTTCTATTATTGATCTCATGGCAAATAAGGGAAGAAACCCTTGGACTTCAGATAGTAGACACAAATAATGTGAAAGAAATGTGAAATGACTGGGGAGGAGTTTTGATCTGGTCTACAGAGAAACTATGGGAGATTCATAGATTGCTGATGATACAATTAAAAAGCGTGCTGTATTTTCCTGTTTGTGAGAAGAGGGAGAAGACACAGAAGGAAAAAACAGCTCAAAAATATGAAAATACTAAACACAAATGGTAGGCAACCTGATGGTCAGAGTCTTACTTGTCGCATAATAATGTCTAGGCTTTGTCTGTATGCATCTGTAACAGTGTCTATTTTTTTATTAGGGATAATAAAAGGCATCCACTGTAGTCAAACTGGTCATGCTTGTTGTTGAAAAAAATTTTTCTGTCCTTAAAATCCCAACTGAAATTGATACAAATAAATAAGTAGTCTTGTCTCTAAGGAATTCTGTTCCTGGGGAAAAATGTGTGTTGTGATCTGAATCCTTGTTGCAAAGCTCATCCTGTATAAACCAGTAGTCCTGGAATCCAACACACCTGAATTATAGATGAGAAGTATTTTGGTCCATTACGTCAATGCATTCCTTGTACTGGGGAACCCAAAACTGAACACAACGCTCCAGATACAATCTCATGAGTGTCAGATAAGTGGGAAGTATTGCTTTTTTTGACTTACACAGTTGTCTCACTATAGAAAGTTGCCTGGCTAGTCTGCCAAGAGATCAACGGCACTGTGCTTGTCTACACCGACCCATAGTAGGTTACCTCCAGAGGAGTCAGCATGTCTTTGGCTAAGGCACTAAGGTTAGAAATGTGTCTGACTTGAAAAGTAGCAGGTGGGCCTGGGTCCTGCCTGTTTGTACCACATTGGTGTATCTTCATGACCTGTTAAAATGGAGTCCCATGAGTGTAAGGTGCATGGTCTAGAGAAAGCAGAAGGCAATAGAGATTATTTTGGTATCTCAGAGGGCTTAGTGTATAGGATGGTCCTTTCTCTGTTCTGAATGTTCTTTGTACCTATTTCTGTATCCATCCAGTCTTTTGTATCTTATGCTTTTTAACAAAACTAGCCCTGAAGAAAGGGACATGAAACCTGACTCGGGCAGTGCTAGAGCTGAACTACTCTAGCTAATGCATAAGTGTTTGCAACATGTTTACAGCAAGCTAAAGTGAACAACCACGTGAATAAATGAGTAGCTTTAAAGTGCTAAAAACCAACACTTTGTGATGGATTGAGGGGATGAGGGGAAAACGCCCCCTCTTCTTGCTGTGCGTCCTCTCACACCCCGTCCTTTGACTATGCTCACCAAGGTGGGTGAAGGGGATCCACAGATGGAAGGATTATAAAGCTCTTGTCGTGTTCCCAAGGTATGAAATCAGTTGAGAAAACGTGCACAGAGCAACTCGAGAGTGTCTCTTCTCAGGCTGGGAGGTCTGAGCACTGCCAAAACCTTCTGGCCCCCTCTCCCAGCCTGATGCTTTGAAAGAATATCGTTGGCTCCATGACACTGTGGGTCTGTTGACTTGTGTTTGTATGTTTGTGCTTGGATGTGTGCACAACTCAAAAGCAGGTCTGAGGTTAAGTAAAGCGTCTTGCTTGGTGGGGAACCTTGATCAACATGTCACAGAACATGACAATTTCCATAATGGTTTTAAAAAAAGCACATACAGGATTAGCTGCCAACTTCCAGGGATGAATATGCATAACCACTTGAAATATCCAACTTCTGGGCTCTGCCATCTTCTCCACAGCAGTTTTGAAGAAATTGTTTGATTTCTCTATGCCAGCCAGTTGATCTGTAATAGTGTACTATTTATCTGACATCTTTGAATGTTGTGTAGCTTATTGAAGGGGTTTTCATGTCAGAGACTTAATGTAGGCTTTAGTTCATTTTTTTTTCCCCTAGCGTTCAAACTGAAAAAGTCTTTTTTTTTTTCTTCTTTCTCTCTTTATGTCTCTCTTTATGGACAAATATTTAATACTTCTGAAAATTTACTCCCTTTATCGTGTCTTAATTCAGGCATCTAAAACCATGGCCCATTTTGAATTTAGGCCAAACATACCTGCCATGGCATGACACAGTTTTCTCTTGGTTGGGCACACAACCTAACTCAGCACAGATGGGTATGGAGGTGAAGGTGATAAAAAGATACCTTGGCTGCAAGGATATAGCAAAGTTTTGTCCTGTGTTGTAGCATACTTTTATGTCCCTCCAAGACAGTAGGTTTTACTTTTAAGAAAGGCCTGTATAAGCATGAAAATGATGGAAACAAAAAGACAATTGAGTGATTTTGCAGTCATTATGGATTTTTATTTCAAGAGCTGGGGTCAGTAATAATACTCAGTGACCCTACTTTTCACATATGCTAATAAGCAAGTGTTGAGGTATTTACATGAAAAGAGGAATACTTATAATGCACAAAAAAGATTTTATTACATAGGCAGAAACCCAGAATGATGCCATGACCTGCCTACCACCTTCTAAGGTCACAGTCACCTCTTCTGCCAATATTGTAATAATTTACCAGCAATCTCATTTGCTACATACACTTCTGCTACACATCTTGAAAGAGTTTAGAGTTCAAGTAAAACTGGTTCTCCCATCCCCACTGGACTTCAGTGCAAATGAGAATGACAATCAGGTAAAAGGCTTATGAAAACAACTATTTTTGGCTCAGCCCTGATAGGACAACAATTCCATTGTTCTACTCTGATACTCAGTCAGTGTGACTCATCTGTAGAGGACTTTCTGGCCCATTTTCTTTAAAAATGTGTTCTGTCCAGAGAACTGACTGAGACTTTCTAAAACTCAGAATGCTGGAAAAGAACAGCCTGCCTGTTTGTTGGGTGTTGGTTAACCTTTTCTACACCACCTCATCTCAAAAGGCAGCACATATGCTGTCTTATGCAGGAAGGTGTTTTCAACCAATAAAGTGGTTCTTGTGGACTTTTTTTTTTCCTTCTGGAAGATGGGAATTATGGAGAGGACAAGGTTCAGGGCCTTCATGGAGAGTGAGTTCAGGCATCCTCAGAGACTGAGAAGGTAATGGCTGCTTCAGGGTGGGAAGAATTGGCAAGACTGGAAGATGCCACTCTGAACCTCACCCTGGCCTCTGCTCATACCTAGCTAACCTAGGGGTTCACAGGTTCTTCCTGGTCTTTGGGACTCCCAAAACGTGAGGACTGCCGCCAAGCTTTGAGGGTGCCACAAGTGGTAGAAATCTGACGCTCAGAGAGCAGAAAGCCTGGAGACATTTCCTACTTTAGTCTGCCGTCATCTAGGATCCGGAAATGCCACTTTTCCCTGAGTGAGGGAAAAATGTAAAGTATTTTCCTCAGTCACTCAAATACCAGAAAGAAACATACATTTGAGAGCAAGGGTTAGAGAAAATTCAGTGTTGTTATCCTCCTAGTGAGGACATGTCCCTTCCTTTTCACTTTTGTGTTTTCCCTGAAGATACAAACTTAGGCTGCAGTTGGATAAATGCTTACTTAGTGTAATGCTGTAATAATCTCTCTATCTCAAGGGCTTTTAGTATTTGGTTGAATTAGGACTTCAGAAAGGTAGGTGAAAGCTCCCTTTGCCAAGAGGAACTTCATGCATGGAGTCCGGAAGTAGTCTGATGTGGACATCGATGACCTGCCTTGCTCGCTGTTTGTGAAAATTAGGTCTGCTGAAATCAGTGGCAAAACTGCCGTTCATTTTAAGAGATCTCAATTTCATTCTGAGGATGTTTATTTGAATTACTTTTTTCCATGACTTTTGATATGTAGGCATAGAGGACTTGGGGAAAATATTGATGTGATTGAGACACCCTTTCCATTATGGCAAGGGGTGGGCAGGTGGCACTGTGGGAAGAAACATTTAGAGTTTGACTGGCACTTTGAAATGCTTTTCATTTTTTCCTACCTGCTTTACTTCAGTCTTCCAAGTTAAACTTGTGCATGAATGACAGGTTTTATTATTTTGAGTGCTCTATGTTTTTCTTCATTATTTAGATACTGAATTTGCAAAACATTCTCTTAGCAGGGCAGTTCATTTTCAACTGGATCTTAATGAGACCAGTCCTTCCTTTCCTGGGAAAGTATGTGCCTCTGGTGAGAGCTGCCCACCTTTCACAAACCACAGCTAAAACTTGTTTTTTCAGTGAAGCACAAAGCACACAGCCGCTTACAAATCTCAGTTTTTCTTAGCATGAGGCAAATATGCATTTTGTAAATGTGGGACAGACATGTTTTGATGTGGGTCTTGAACAGGGCTTCAGTATAGGGATAGCTCATCTTTAATTTATAGTTACATGCAATCAAGCCATTCCAGGAAAAGGCATTTTGTGGTTCTTGGGCCAGGGAAGAAGAAGAAGGATAAAAACCTTCTACCCTAAACAGAAACAGATACAGCAGGCAGTACAGACCTATGTTCCCTAAAATGAAAACTTAGTATAGAGCTCTTGAAATGTTTTTAATTATTAAAATCACTGAGAGATTCGTGCTAAAATTCTGTCAGTATCACCTCTTCTCTCTCTGGGAAAAACAGAGAGTTTGCTACCTCTGTTGCCACAAGCAAATTTAGTTAAATCCAGCTGGCAGCTGGTTACCAGTGGTGTTCCCAAGGGCTCAGTACTTGGACCAGTTCTATTCAATATCTTTATCAATGACCTGGATGAGGGGATCAAAGGCACCCCCGTGAAGTTTGCAGACAACATTAAGTTGGGTGGGAGTGCTGTTCTAACAGAGGGTAGGAAGGTTCTACAGGGGGACCTGGACAGGCTGGATCGACAGGCTGAGGCCAGTGGTATGAGTTTCAACAAGGTGAAGTTCCAGGTCTTGCACTTCAGTCACAACGACCCCTGCAGTGCTACAGGCTGGTGGCAGAGTGGCTGGAAAGCTGCTCAGCAGAAAAGGACTTGGGCGTGCTGGTTGACAGCAGCTGAACATGAGCCAGTGTGTGCCCAGGTGGCCAAGAAGGCCAATGGCATCCTGACTTGTATCAGAAACAGTGTGACCAGCAGGACCAGGGCAGATTGTTCCTCTGTATTTGGCACTGGTGAGGCCACACCTCAAGTCCTGTGTCCAGTTTTGGGCCCCTCGTGACAAGAAAGACACTGAGGTGCTGGAGTGTGTCCAGAGAAGAACAGTGGAGGAGGTGAACAGTCTGGAGCACAAGTCTTATGAGGAGTGACTGACGGTGCTGGGGGTGTTTATTCTGGAGAAAAGGAGGCTCAGGAGAGACCTTATTGTTCTCTGTAACTACCGGAAAGGAGGTTGGAACCAGGTGGGGATTTGGGGGATTGGTCTATTCTCCCACGTAGCAAGTGACAGGACAAGAGGAAATGGCCTCACATTGTGCCAGGGGAGGTTTAGATTGGATATTAGGAAAAATTTATTCACTGAAAGGGTGGTCAAGCACTAGAATAGGCTGCTGTTTAGTGGTGACTTGACAGTGCTGAGTTAACAGTTGGACTGGATGGTCTTAAAGGCCTTTTCCACCCTGAACAGTTCTATGATTCTAAGTTATAACCATGGGTTTTAATCTGATTATGAGATCTGCTGCAGGAAATTCTCTGGCCTCTTTTGTGCCCATGTTTGACTTAGTTGATCAAAATGGCATTTCTGATCTGGAAGTTCATCAATCACTGGAGTCCAACAGAAAACTTATGGTCGTGTGGTATGTTTATAGGGGGACTTACAGTCTTTTAGAAATCAAAAGCATTTTATAAACAACAATTGGTTCATGCTTTCCTTCCACTCAAATGCAAACACCACCAAGTATGAGGAATGTCTGGGTTTTTTGTAGGGGATATCGATGGGGAAGATCTAAGTAGGCAGCACGAAATTATAAAAAAATGGAATTTTATCAGAACTTCATGTTCACTCTTTTTAAAGAGTTGTGGGATTTTTTAGGAATCTCTGCCTATTGGGCTGTAGAGCACCAGCAGTAATCATAAAATCATAGCATTATTAAGGTTAGAAAAAACCTCCAAGATGATCAAGTCCAAACTTTGACCAAATACAACCATGCCCAGTAAACCATATTATGGTGTTCCATGGGTATCATTTTTTGAACACTTCCAGGGATGGTGACTCCACCACTTCCCTGGGCAGCCTGTTCCAATGCTTAATTACTCTTTAAGTGAAGAAATTTTTCCTAATATCCAACCTGAACCTCCCTTAGTGCAACTTGAGGCTGTTTCCCCTTGTCCTATCGGTAGTTGTCACCTTTGGATTGTTTTAGAGTTATTGCTTCTGTACCAACAGTGATAACATGTTGCTGGATTATCATTACCTTGGCCTGGAATATCTCAGTGCTCTTTGATCAGCATTTCTGTGAGAGAAATTTCATTGTATCTCTTGTCTGGTGTTGCAGGTAACTGTGCACTGCAAATACAGCTGCATGTCTGGCAGCGCTGCCCCTGCCCCTGCCTCTCATTCAGACCAGCTGGCTCTGGGCTCCTTGCTGAGGGCTGTTACCTCAAACAGCAGAGTTGTTCTGCAGTGTGGCATATTCAGCCTTTACTGATGCTCACCACAGCTTCTCCTGGAAGCAAAATAGGTACTTGACAAATCTGTCAGAAACTGGCTTGTCCAAAATCGTAGGAACAAAGAAAAGCTTGTAAGGAAACCGCTGCCCTATCTTTATCAGTCAGCCTTTCCTTATTTCCATTACATTCTGCCTTGCTTATGTCTCTGACACTTGGGGAATACTCAAATTATGCTCTTCTTTTCTTTTCTTTTTTTTCAGACCAACTGTCTTTGGGTCTGATCCAAACCTCAGTCAGTTTGAGGGAAGTCTTTCTAATGCTGTTGGCTGGCTTTGGATCGTCTCCCTCACTTGCACCCCTTCAGTAAATCAGAGGCACACGTTTGACTTTTTTTAGAAAGCTGATCTCATGAAGGTGGAAATCAAATAGTTTCAGTCTAGCACCTCAGTGTTCTGCTTGAAACAGATCTGTCAGAGGGTTGCTCATCTCAAAGAAAGAGATGACAAAGGAAGGATTTTCTCCCAAATATAGTATGGTTTCTAATATTTTCTATTAAATACAATTCAATAGCAAAATATGAAAGAGAAAGCAATCTTTTTTATGCAGTTTGCTTCTTCTGCCCCACAGACAAATTCCACTGAACCAACTTCTCACACCCCTACTTTAACCATCCTTGCTATAATAAAAGACATAAAAATCTAATCAGATCTCACCATTTAATATATGCCAATATGATGAAATGGACCAAGAGTCTACTTGAAGGTATCTGTAGGAACTAAGGAAACAGGCTACACATCTTACCCGAGAACCATCAATGAATGTGATTTTTTGGTTTGGTTTTGGGTTTTTTGTTTGTTTCTTTGTTTTGTTTTTTTGTTTGGTTTGGTTTGTTTGTGTTTGATTTTTGTTGGTTTTTTTTATTATTTTATTTTTGTGGGATTTTTGTTTGGTTGGTTTGGGTTTTGTTTGTTTTGGTTGGTGGAGATGTTGTTGTTGTTGATGTCTTATTATTATTATTATTACTTCTATTAATACCCTTATCCCTGAGATGGCTTTTTTGTATGGAAATAGAAGTTTTCCTTATTTCTGTCTTACTGACTGAGGTCTAAATTAAAAGAGTAGCTGATCTTCAGAAGTCCCAAAGGGATGGAAGAAAACAAGGTCCTTGATGGCTTCATGGAGGAAGAGTAAAAGCATAGAGGGAACCTGGAGGCACCAAGAAACAAGCTCCATGGTGCCTCCTCTGTGTTAGAATTTGTGCATGGATCAGATCTGCCACTTTGGAGTAAAGCATCACTGGGGCAAACACCGAAGAGGTCAGTTCATGAGACATCCTGGCCAAGGGTATCAGGCAAAAGTGACAGCTACCACCAGTCACTTGAGGTGGATGGGTTCAGCTGATGAGGGAACACCTGAGCTAAAACTTCAGATGTTCTCCACTGGAACTGTACTTCTTGGCCCTGTGGGTAGGGTGCTTCGGATCCTAGGATCAGATGGGGCTTTTTCAGAGCACTCAGGAGCATCCACTGGAAGAGAGAAGGTAGAGGAAGCTGCAAAATCAGCTTCTGCTTAGGCTGAATAAAATGAAAATTTCAATATGGGCAACTGAATGGGGAAGGGGGTGTGTCGCAGGTTTGAGGGGTAGCAGCTATTTTGATAGGGAGTGTGGCTTGGTGTTGTTCCCCTTCTTTCCCTAAGGAAAGGGTTTCATGTCTTTATTTTGGTACTTTCTAGGATGAATATTGCTTGTGCCAGAGGCAATCTCAGCTGTCCTCCTAGGCATCTGGGCTGGGACTGGTGTTGATTTTACTGCTGCTCTTCAGCAGAGACCTTTGGAGGCCAAACCTGACCCTTCAAAGCTTGGCAGAGATGCTACAGGTGAGCTGTGTCTAGCTTTTGTAGGCCCTGATTGGAGCCACTGGATGCTACTGAAATGCTTACATAAATAAGAACAAGAGCTTTTTTCATCTCCTTGTGCTGAGTGAGATGTTAACCTTTGGAGATGGCATCGTGTCTTCCTGGGAGAGCACTGGATTTAACACAGAGGAATGATGGGGAATCTATAACAAAACTGTGGATGCTCCTGCCCTTTTCCATGGAAAACCTGAAACCTAATAAAAATATTTATTATTGTTTTACCTTGGCTTGCTTTCAGCTCTGATTATATTACAGCTACAGAGATTTGATTAAGAAGAATGCTGAATGTGGTCCACTTTCTGCACACTAAGGATGTGATAAAAACAACAGCTACAGTAAAAACCTTTAAATAGTTCTGTCAGTCTCCTGAAAAAGAGGAAACTTGATGTTTTCTAACCAGTATTTTCCAATCATGAAATAGGATTGGGGGATTTTAGAGGATGATAAATTGACTATGAGTCAGTGGGGCAACATTGTGCTAAAGGAATCTGCTCTACTGTACTGCAGGCAGCACAGGGTGTACTTCAAAAACCAAATAAAAACTCAGACACCCAATTTTCTGCTTCTGTCAGCAGTGACTGGACCATGGGTTTCAGTTCGGGGCATCATGTTATGGAATTGGATAAGTGACAGTCTGGAGTTGAGACCACAGCAGTAATGGAAAATCAGAATCAGTATTTTTGCAGAGGAGGGCTACTGCCCCAACAAGAAGAGAAGTGAACAAGGATAGCTCATGACAGTTACACACAGAAACACTCAGACTCTGCAGCAAGACACCTGATCATCAGAGATACTCTGTCTCCAGGACCCTGCTCTGTATGGGATTAGAACTGCAAACAGACATCAAATACATGAGACCATGTAAATCAGAAAAGAGAGACCCAACTGCTTGGTTGTGTTTGTTATTTTGCTTTTGCCTCTGTTCTAAATTGCAAGAAGACTGATACCAATTCCTATATAGCCCAATGCAGACAGCAAAGCAGCTTCTGTGGTTTAAAATTCTTGGGGAAGAGTTAATCTGGAGGGTGCATTTTTATTGTCTTGACTGGTAAACAGCTGATCTGACCAGAAGCCTGTGGTAGTGCTGAAAGCTCACAAAAGTATTTCAGAAGCATCTTAATTTATGGCTCATATCTCAGTTTGTGCCTCTGCAGAACTGGTTGCTCTATAGTAAATCTTTCAGCATTTGATCCCAGCTGCCTCTACCCTTTCTAACAATAAAGATGAGGGTCAGTTCTTCTCATTAGTCAGTAAGAACTGAATTTAAAAATAACATGCTGATGTTACTGTGCAGAAGTTTAGTTTTTAATTTGGACTGAATATGAGGGAAAAATAAATCGGGGAAGAGCAAGCTACAAAGGGAATTGCAGATTCACTTTCCAGTCTGAAAGATTTTTAGGGCAGGGACTGTCAATTATTTTGTTTGTACAACAATCTCAACATAAATGGGGCCTCTAGCTGCTTCCACAATGTAAATTATTGATGCTGCTAGGATCCACAAAAGACATGTGCCTGGCTTTAAGCACAGGGGTAATAAAACTGACATCTAGAGGAATCCTTTAGCTCAAAGTTAAATATGTGCTTATGTTCTTTGGGCTTCTGGTGGCTGCTTTAGAGCTTATGTACCTGATGGGATCTTGAAGTAACAAAGCTGGCCGTACTGTGATAGAGGATGCAGATCTGAATAGACACACTTGGAAGTTCCAGATAATTCTCATGACCTCTCAGAGAAACTCAGCCCTGTTGACTTTGCAGGAAACCACTTGAAATAGATAGTCCTTATCCAAAGTGACAGCAGGTACACGATCCTAATAAAAGAAACATGGACCCGTTGCACATCATGCTGTCATTGCGTTACCTTGCCTGACAAAGGAAGGCGGCACACTGTGATCTGAAAGAGATCCGAGGTGACATGGCACCCGACAAGGCATCCTGGTTGATGGAAACGGAGTCAGGAGGTGGAGAGGGTGGGAAGGGATCGGGGCTGGAACCACCTGGAGCTCTGGCTCAGCACTGGTTGGTTGCCTTGTGTTGGGTGGTCCATGCCTGCGCTCCTGGCGACAGATGTGAGTTCGTGAGGTGCCAAACCGAGCCTTGACTAAGCAGAAATAACAAAAACTAAAGAAAGAAAAAAAGGTTAATAATCCTCAGCCTCTGGGGCCTTTTTGGCTTGCTGTTCTTCACCCCAACCTTCAAAGAACCTGCGCTACAGCAGATTGCAAGTTCTTACAGAATTGCCAGCCTTTGCCTTTTGGAAAAAGCCTTGGTTTCTTTTTGGCTCAGTTTACATTCCTTTTCAGCCATCTCTCCCTCACTTGGAGGTGGGAGTTTGCAATGTATTATGCATGATGTTATTTAAACCTCTGTGTTGGTTGTGGTTTCTATGGGGCCCTTTTTTTGTTTGTGTGTTTTTTTTTAATGTATCACCTGCCTTTGGAGCAAGACACTTCTGACTTGGCTGTCCTCACTGCGAAATGGCAGAGGAAGCAATGGGAGAGGAGCCCTAAGCCCTGCAGATACAGTGCCATGGTGATAGCAAAACCTACCTGGTTACATCTGCCTGTTTGTCCTCCTTGTGGCCTCTGTGCTTTCTGCATCCCTCAGTCTCTCTTCTCTGTTCTCCCTTTCACACACTTGCCCCTTTCCCTTCCAGTAGACTCTTTTTCTGAGCATGGGTGTACGTTTATCCCCCATGGAGTCACTGTCAGAGCTATGCTTACAAAGCAGTATGCTATGGGCAGAGCAAAACTGATATTTGGATAGAAATTGGAAGCAGAACAAAAAGACAAAGGGAGTTAGGCAGGTTGGGAAGCCTCAGATGAGCAAATAACACTTTTGCCCCTCTGCTAAGCTGTGTGTGTTGATTTGGTTGTGCTCAATCAACCCCACCTAGGGTTGAGACCTAGGGTAAGGAGATGTCCTTCAAACAAGGAAGACTTGGGAACTGCGTGCTCCTCAAAAAGCCATTGGAGACGACAGGGACATTCTTGCAAAAGGCAGTGCTGCTACATCTTCATGGCTTCGCCATCACCAAGCTACATGTGCTACAGTCACACTGCCTGGTGGCAGTGGGGATTGTCTCTCAAATCAGAAACCTCCATGCTCTGGTGTGCTGAGCAGCCATGGCCTCTGCTGTAAGGCCATTACCCACATCTTCTCTGGGCACTATGTGAAAACTGCCAGATTTCAACTCTGGAAAGCAGGTTCAGTTTATCAGTCTTTGCACCGGGCTGACTCCCAAGCTTTAATGAGCTGATTAATTTAGGATGAAGAAGCAAAGAAATTTGAGGTTCAGAATGTAGGATTTTTTTCTGACTGTGGGGGAACAATTTCTTGCTTCTCTAGAACAAATTTGGGGTTCAACCTTCCTTTTATGATGCCAGTGTGACCCAGGCAAGGGTTAACATCTCAAAGTCACCCGCCCCACTGCCCACCCTGCAATAGGCTTAGCTTGCCCTTCCATTGTTTGGACTAAACCTTCCCAGATTTACTTACTTCCTTTTGATGTCTGGCAATGTTTGTTTATTAGCGCCAGTGGCCTGTGTTAACTCTGAGTAAGTCTTTGACTAAATCCCATTCTCTGCCTTTCCTCCTCCTTTCACGGGCTTGTGAGCTGATAAACTTCAGCGCTGGCTTTCAAACCCAGTGAGGTTAAACATGAACTTCTTTTACACCTGCCTGTTTTCCCAGCTAATGGACTCTGGTGGCTGCTGAGAGAGGAGTCCTTTTATGGCAAAGAGAAGGCTGCAAAGGTTCATTTTGTTTCTGGTTCGTATGTTCCAGAAGTGGATTTTTAACTCTTGGAGAGGAAAGGATTATTTTAGTGAATTACCTGCTGTCTTGAGGTCATCTGCTTAGCCACATCAGAGAAATAATAATAAGACAGGTATTAGCCCTGAAGTCACATAGCGTTACATATAGGCCACCAAACACTACTTTATTATTCCCTTTTTTTGATGGTGCTTAAGTACCATTTTGGGAATCAGAGTTTAGACAACTTCAATCTAGTATGAATCAAGAGAAAGAAGATGAGAGCTGTTTGGGAAATGATAAGTACTTCCTATGGAAACATTTGCAACAGTTCTGTTTTTCCTTTAATCATGGGAAAGTTCCATTAAAAGAACAAAGCCTACCAAAAAAAAAAAAAAACAACCAAAAAACCCTCCACCAAAACCAAATCCCCATGTTTTTTTGCATTTTCAATATTTAATTTTTTTTATTTTGCTATGGATTTATCTCAGGGGAGGAGGTATTGAAAAATCCCCTGCAACTATTTGTGCCTTTTCATGTTAAGACACAAAAATTTCTGACTAGATTTGCTCGCATTATTTAGCTACAGATGTAAGCCTTACTCTCAAATTCTATACAGGTTATGTACTCTATGTATATGCTCTAAATTTTATAATTTATGATTATGAGATAAGGCTGCATGATAATAATTTTAAAGTAAAGAATCTTAGGATATTTATTACTCTATTATTTTGTCTCCTAAAATGTTCTTCATCAGCAATGATTAATTATTGAGTCATCAGTATCTAAGAGTCCTAAAACGTCTTGTGGTTGCTTAAATATTCTTTTTACAGGATTTACAAGCCCAGTGATTTTTAAAATGGTGTTTCAAGGGTATATAGACATTCCAGCTGGGCCAGTAACTGTGGTGCCAGTCTGCACTTTTCTATGCAGTAAAAGTGTCTTTGCCAAAAAGAACTCACATTCAAACCGCAGGTGATTGACAGGTGGCAAAGAGGAAGGATTATAGAATATGAATTACAGAGTGAATCCAGATTGCACTCAAAGCTTTTAAAAGCCTAGGGAAAATTTGTGGTCATCCAGAACTGAATTTACATGGCAGTCAGATGACGTAATAACAGCCCTCCTTTTTCTCTCTAGTATTTTTTCTTCATATATTTTCTCAAATTATACCATTTGGTGGAAAGGCTTTTACCTCATTTTGTTCATGGTTCTTTGGGCAGTGCCTTTGATCTCTTTTGGTGCAGTAATGAGAAGATGAAGGTTTCTGGCATAGTTTAAGGAATTGTCACCCAGTCCCTCTCCAGCCTTGTCAGAACAGCGCAGCGGAATAGATGCCTGAGTTTCCACCCCTCCTATTCATAGCCCTGATTCCCTTCTCCATCCCAACTCCACAGCAGTTTGTTCAGAGCAGGAGATGTACTGTGTGGCTCTGCCAGGAAAGGCCACCAGCAGGGGCCACAAGGATGATTATGTGCCTGACTAACCTATATCCATGAGCATCAAGGACCTGGTCACCAAGCCTGCAAAGCCTGCAAAACAGACTGCAAAAGACAGGACATTTAGGCACTCTGAAGGAGAGCAGGCTGCTATTTTACTTCAAAGATCAAAGCTTGACACTGTCTCCCTCTAAGAACTATTCCTGTCTATTTAGAAACCTTTTGGAGGTCTCTGGTTTACACAACCAGGGCTTTCTCCAATCCTTTCTGCAGCCAGCTTAACACTGAGATGTGCACAGACATACTCTGCAGAAGCCTGAAAAGAGCTCACTGTGAGCCTGGGCGTACTATTTTCCAATAGGTCAATATTTCTTAGATTGTTATGATAACCGGTGACAAAAAACCTGTTTACATGGAAAACAGTATTGATGTTAGTAATGGAGTTGCAAATCCCAAGTGCATTTCAGTGCAAATCTGCATATAGACACAGTCTTTGTAAAGGAATGCCCTAGTGCCACAGCAGCCTTCAGAACAAGAGCCTTTAACTAGAATTGTGAGTCACAGAAAGGTTTTGGTTCTCATTTTTGCATGAACAAACCCCAACCTCTTGCATATTCCAAATATCTTCCTTTAAACATTTATTTGCCTGTTGCAGTGCTGGACTGCTTGTGCCCTTTGCCTGAGCAGTCGGCCAGTTCCCTTTGAAGATGTTTACTAATTAAATAAGAACAAAGATGGAATGAATGTTAAGCACCTTCAAACACTTGTTGTATGCTACAGTCCCATGACTGTACTTCGCAAGCTGCTGTAAAATCTATACATTTTGGAATACACCACATTCCTTTAATGGATTCTCTTTGTTAAAAAGGTTAAGGAAAAAAAAAGAAAAAGACATTCTGCCTTGTTTCATAGTCTGTTTTTCACATCTGCAACTTTTACAGTAGGAAAGGTGCAGAGTCTGTTGGATCTGGCAGAGCACCGAGATCCAGCATGGCAGATCCCAGCTCCAGCTGTGTCTTTAGGAAACCTACTGACTCTGCTTCTTTTCCTTATCCACCAAGCATAGTCTGGTACCTAAAGGCACAAGTGCAAAGCAAACCCCAGCTACAAGCACTGCCAGCTTCAGGGGTATCCAAATTCTGAATAACCCTTATTTTTAGGATCTGGGGTAAAGTTGCTTTCTCATTCATTTGGGTGTGACACACTCATGCTGATCTCAATAGCTGGAGATCTTTTTAATTAAAGAACAATGATAAAAAACCACATAAAATGGGTTGCATCAAAGCATCATCATAGTACAAATGCTAATTATTATAATTATATAAGATTGCTCACGTTTATTTTCTAGGTGGGAAGGCACACCAGCTGACTGGTTTTCAACGTGTGGCTTTTTCAGCAAAATTTTAAGGAGTCAGATGTCCTGCCCAGGAGTTGTCTGCTCCAAGCTGCATAGTTATGGTCAGTCTCTTACCTGATGCAAACATCTCACTCAGTGCATGAAAATTGTCACAAGGGACTTTTTTTGACAAGTGACAAGTTCCAGTCATGGACTTTCTTTGGTCTTCCTGACTTAGGGACACTTGGCCTTTTCCAGTCTGACAAATGATCCTTTCTCAGGGGAGGTAATGGAAGTGCCCCTGTGGTCTAATGTGGTCTAACCAAATCTCTGTTTAGCCATTCCCCTGGAATTATGTCAGGGTTTGGTCCCTTTCAGAGGAATAATAAGCCCAGCATGACCAGTCCTGCTGTTAGTTCTGTGAAGGAGCTGGGGGATGATGTGCAATAGCAACAACCTCCTTTTCCCCACCAAGAGGCTGGTGATGAGGATTTCTGGGAGAGCAGATCTGGAGCTGTAGCAGATATTGTTTGGTTGCTCCAGATGAATTACCTTTATCAGAAAGGTGGGAAGACATACAGCCCTAGGAGCGGTGTTCTGGTGAGATGGCCAAGCTGGAGGCAAGGACCCATGGTGAGCTGGAAATAGTCAGGGGACATAGGAAAGCACAAGCTGCTCAGGGCACAGGAGGAACTACTTGGTTGGGCTGCTCTGTCAAAGTCTGCAACCAACATTTTTTTCACACAGACAAAACTATGTTAGTCTCTATTTTTGCTGAGCTAATGAGCAGCCCCAATACACACCTTAAAATGTCAAGACTGGAGTCTTTGTCTCTATATAAACAAACTTTGAGAGAGGGCTAAAAAAACATCTTGTTAGGTCTAAACAAATGAGACAAAGCAATTTTGAATCATTCTCAATTAAAAATAATTAAAAGCTGTTAAAAATCCTGTCTAAAGATGA
This sequence comes from Manacus candei, assembly GCF_025592945.1. Lineage (NCBI taxonomy): Eukaryota > Metazoa > Chordata > Aves > Passeriformes > Pipridae > Manacus > Manacus candei. Next base: position 5,470,378 of record NW_026138061.1, read on the forward strand.
GGTTTTTACTGATTAAAAATCCCTAGATGAAATGGCTCCAGATAGGGGGGCGTAATTTTTTAAACTGAAGCAATTCAGTGGGTTAGATAGAAACTCGTAAAAAACGGAGTTGCCAACCCCAATTTGTATTTTTTTCCTGGTTAAAAAAACCCCAAACCTCAAACCCACATTTGGTTGAAATTTTTATTTATCTTTTCCTCTGAGGCTGGTGAATGGAGATGTGCAAGACAACTAAATTGACATCAGTTGAGTGTTAAAGTTCTTGAGTAAATATTTTTATGATCATAAGTTGAATTAGGTTGGAAAGGACATCAGGAGGTCTCTGGTCCAGACTTGCTCAAAGCAAAGGCAGTGCTGAGATTGGGCTGCTCTCTCTGAGATTTTGGATACTCCTCAAGAACCTATGAGGTGCTGAGTGCAATTGTGTTCACCTGTAAGTGCCAAGAGAGGACTGTGGAGTTGCCCCATTTCTGTTCTCTACCCTTGTGGGTCAGAGCCTGACATCCTACTGTATGTGAAGGTCTATCAAGCTGGGGAAGGGTAAAGTCAGGGGCTTTACTTCGTTTTCCTGTTCAACAGCTGTTTTCTGTGTGGCAAAAGCAGTATCGTACAGGTCGTCCAGAGCCAGGTATTGCATCCCATTTCAGATCATCCAAAGCAATTTCAGAGGGGAAACTGAGGCAATGGGCACATGTGATGAGACAGAGAGAAAAACCTGGGCACAGAGCACTGGCAATATCTGCTACCTTGCTATTATGGTGTTTCCTTTCCTGCACTGGAAATAAAGGCACACACCCCTAACTTTCCTTTGGCTTTCTTGTCTCCAAGACTCAAAGCTGTACAGTAAAAGTCCTTTCATCTTTTAAGGAGCAGATTTTCACTGTGATTAAAGTTGCATTTTCTTTTTGTGCCTGTTGAAGGGACAGCTGAACACATATTTCCATTCTTTATTTTCCACACTACTGCTTTAATACAACTTCCTCTTAATAAAGGCAAACCAAGAGGAAGCTACTACTAAAAAGCTCAGATAGTTCCATGAGTAGCAAAGCCAAGGAAGTTTCATTTCCTACAGATTTGTATCTTGAGGTTGAATTTTTGTGTGTTGTCTCTAGTGTCAAATGATAACTGAATCATATGATGATTTAGGAGGGAAGGGTCCCTTGAGATGTCTGATCCAGCATCATGGTCAGAGAAGGCCTAACTCTGGGATCAGATCAGGTTCCTCAGGGTCTCATTCAGCGAGGTTAGGAAATCTCTAAGGTTGGACAGTACTAACCCTCTCAGAAGTCTTGTTTAAGCCCCTCTGCTGAAATTGAAACATTTTCTTTTGTCTAGATGGAATAGCCTCCATTGCTAGTTGCAATTGTTTCATCTTGTCCTTTCACTGTGCATCTTTCAGAAATGGCTGGCTCAATTTTCCTTGTTTTTATTCCATGAGGCAGTAAAAAAAGAAAAACTACTTGATCCCCCTGCCCATAGTTTTCTCCTCTCCTGGTTGAACAAAGGCAGTGTCCCAGCATCTCCTTGCATATCATGAACTTTGGTGTCCTCTACATCTCAGTGCTCTTCACTTGGACACCTTCAAGTTCATCTGCCTCTTCTAGTGGGTTGTGGTCCCAAAGCAAGATATAGTACAAGGTTTTTTTGTTATTTTGTTTGTTTGTGGTTTGGTTTTTGTTTTGGATTTGGTTTTTTGTTGTTTGCTTTTTGTTTTGTGATTTTTTTCCTTCTTCCTCATCCTCCTATTTGCATAACTTTTGTGTCTTTGAGTCTTCCACCTCTCTGTCAATATATTTATTAATTTTTAAACTATAATGGGTTTTAAAGTTATTGCTGGAAAGGGATAAAATACAGGTACACCCTGTCTTACACTGTGTCATTACTTAGGCCTCATATACTTGTGAAAGAAGGCTAAAATGATAATGTCTGACATGGAAAGAGACCAGGTGAGGATTGGGCAGATATTCTTTCAGATCATTGTGTCTGTAGAGGTTTCTTTTCTGAGGTATTTGCCATGGTTTCCTCCTGGTGTTTATTGACCTCTCAGACTATTATTCCAAATTCAGACGAGTTAATCTAGACACAGAGTTGAAGCTGTTACATCTACCCTGGTGGACCCAACTTCACACTATTGCAGAAGTGCCAGTAGAATATCAGCAGATGCTTTAAGGGATGCTCTGCTTGGTACTCACTCCTGTTTGTAAGTATTTAACCTACAGATCTGTTCTCTAAAGTCATCTCTAGCTGATCTGAGAGGGTGGATGGAGGGAGCTGAAGATGCAAGTCATTGCCCTGCATGTGGGGAATTGAAAAGGACTTGTCTTTACAATGTTGTATTATAAGAATTTTTGTCAGCACAAATGAGACCTGTACTGGTACAAAATCTATTTTGCACCAGAATAATGTCAGTTTTTTTAAGGAGCATATTTCTGGCATGGAAAATAGGGTACAGGTCATATGGGCAAAACTTCTTTTTTACTTGTGTACGTTAGTGGAGTATTCTGCCCAGGTTAAAGCACAACCATTTGGAAATCAGTTTAGGCTGGGTACTCTTGCCAACTCGAGTATGTCTGCCACATATTGCAGCCTAGCACCCCCATGACTGATGCTTTCCAAAGTCTGTATTGCAGACGTGGTCTAAAGAGAACTCTTATAAATAATTTTGCACTAGCATGGCTGTATTGATTCTTGGAGGGTCAATGATTCTGCTTTGCTTATATGATTACAGCTAAACTGGAAAACCTTCCTGAGGAGTCACCTCTGCTCGATGGCAATTCATTTTGAGCTTCTCAGGGGTTATCGTGAACATGGAAAACATCCGACAAATGGATTGTTCCCGCAGAGGCAATGAATGCAGATTGGATCGCCCTTGAGTACGGCTAAGTTTTCAGACAGCAACAGAGCACCACGACTGTGTTATATTAGTTTTACATATTTATAAGCTAGTGAGTGTTACACATTTGACAGGGCAAGTCATTGCTCAGCTTCCAAGGGCTCTTTCTAAGACAAACAGGCACTTTAAAAAAATCCACACAAAATCCTTTTGAGAGGAAGTTAGAGTTGGAAGTTGGAAACATACATTTCAAGTAGCTGAAGTCAGGGTCTTTTCTCTTTTAAATTACTGGGTTTATTTTTATTTTCTTTAAACCAGCTGTTCTGTGTCTTTCCTATGCCATTTCTTTTTTTGCCTACATGCAAACTTCTGTTCTTCCATCCTCAGGTCTTCGTCCAATAGTTAATATTTGAAGGAGCACCTAAGATGGCAATGGATAATGAAGCTGGACCTTTGAAGAGTCTTCAGATAATAAAATGGTCTTGCATCAAGCTGTGGGATTTATTTCCCAGAGACCATGAAGAAATTATCATGAACTCTTCACATTTTTCAATGCTCTGTACATATTTATTTCATTTTTTTCCTCCTTTCCTATTTTTGGAATCTGATCAATAAGCATCACTCTTTACAATGCAGACTTTTTTCTTTGTCTGGTCTCACAGGCTGTCTTCTGCTAAGTAACTGAGTCATCTGGTTCATTTCTACCTCACAAACTTCCTTAGGTGCTGATTACTCTTCCTTCACAAGTTAAAGTCTGTGGTTTTATGTTTGGGGACTTTTCCACTTTTTAGCCCTTCCTTCTTTTGGACTGTCTGTACTGAGTGTCTTTCCTATTCATGGACTTGCTGTTCTTGCCTACACTTCAGGAAGAACCCTGTCATAAAGAAATTACTTCCCCTTTGTTTTGTGTAACTTCTTCTAGACAGGATACAGTGTGTGCTGCAGGTCCTGACAGCCAGTGGATTTTCCCTACATTCAGCATTTCTGAAGATTTTAGTGACATTTAACAAACTACCACAGTGAGAGGTCCCAAGCTGCCCTATGAAGCTGGTTTATATGCATCTACTTACCCACACACAAGCTCTAATAGTACAGAGTGCTCAGTGTCAAATTGAGCAACCTAAATCCTGATGAAATCTAGATTTCAGTGATAGCCAAACAGCTCTTAGTTTTTCTCTGGTCATTCCTCCCAGCAGAAATTAAATGTGCAGTAAGAACCCATGGGGTCCCATAGGAAGCAAGGTTCAAGCCAGTCACAATTTTAAGTATAGCACTGCCAAGCAGTTGAGAAGACCTATTGTGTTAGCACTGTATTGCCCTGTTGTTAGCTTTCAGGGGATGACTAATGTGCCTTAATTAATCTCTGTGTGAAAAACATACTTTGTAGGCAACACAGACAAGGCCAAAACTGTGAGCAAGTTATTGGGAGTTGCAGCTTCGTGACTTGCTTTTCATCAGGGAGATGTCATCCATGTAAGGAGGCCAGCACAAACTCTGCTCTTTGGTCAAAACTTATTTACTGAAAATGATGATAACCTGACCCTAGTTCAAAAAAAAAAAGCATCTTCATAAGTAGAAAAATACCATGTAAAATTGCAATTAACTGGGAAGACATGATGAATCACACAGAATGGCAATGAATAGAGGTAATGCCACAGTGTGGCAAAGGCACAGTGAGTTCAGATATACTATTCTGTATAATCTAGACATGATTTTTGGATTCAGTGTAAGTGTTGTAGTATTTTTTTCTCTCTCTTTTTTTTTTTTTTTTAGATCTTGATAATAAAGTTAAATTATGACTTAAATAAGAGCATTGGTAGTAATGGCAGATACACAGTCACCTTCAGCCAAAAGATCTCAAATCTCTCTGTAGACAGATATTCAAAGGTCATTTTGTCCACAGCTGAAAACCAACTCTCTGGAATAAAAATGAAGCAGAAAATAGAAATGTGCAGAAATATCAGGCCAGGAAATGAGGATTTCCCCTTCCAACCAAAGGGCAGAGGGATGGTTAAGTGATTAAAATATTAGCCAGAAGACTGACTTAACAAAACTGCCTTTTCCAGTGTCTTGTGTTACAGATGAACATTGTATGAAATTGAAAATATCTTATCCAGTCTGAAATCTCCCTTAGTGTTGAATATTTTGTTGATTTTACATTGAATGTTTTGGCACAATGGGATTACAGCAGTTACTGGCTTTGAGATTAGCCTGTGGTCCAGACTGACCAAACGAAAAGTCTTAAGGGTGAAAACGGACACTCTATGGGGCCTAAAATGCTACAGGTATATTGATTATGTACTTGCATCTGGATATTTATCCTGAGTGTACCAGTCACATGTTATACCCATCCCATAGTCACTTAGGGAGGTGAAACACATCCCCCTTTCAAAACACTGGATCTGAAAGGAAGGCTGAAGTAAGTGCAGGAATATTGAATGGGGAATGGTTTAACCATAGTGATGACCATGAAGCTAAAGGAGTAATTCCTGGGTCTGATCTTAGCTAGCTGTGGAAATGTCACCACACTGAATGAGGCTGCCTTGGGCTTGATGGACTTTGGCCCAACTTTAATGCTTCGTTTCAGGCTTGAGGTAGTGTTCTGTCATGGGAATCAGTTAAAATAAAAGCTAAAACTGGGTTTGGAGTGGGGGAATTTCAGTTTGGGCAAAACTATTTATGGATGGAGGTGAAAGCGAACAAGAAAAGCCATTTGGATGCCGTGACACAGGCAGTGGTTTCAGAGCGGCGATAGTTGGAAGGAGTGAACTCTGAGGTGGGGAAAATAAACCCTCAGTGCAGATAAAAACCTGGATTCTTCTGAAACATTCTGACCAGATCTGTGCTGGAAGGTGTTGCCAGGTAGGGTACTTGTCACAGAGCTCTCCCATAAGGAACACAATTTATCTTGGTGAGGCTCTGCTTTACCTGGTGATTTAGTCCTCTCCTTTCCATCATCTGATTGCTAGCAAAATTAATTCTGCAAGCAGGAGCACTGTTTTAATGGAGCATCTTTCATACTGCTGGAGTTAGCACAGCTATGTCAGTCCAAATCTGGCAAAGCTGGGATGGAAAAAATTAGTAGCTTTAGCCTGGCCTCAGATTATGTTCCCTCATGCTCTTTACTCTCTAGGATGATGAAGCTTCCTGGTTGTAAAGTCAGATGTGAGATTTCAAATGAAAACTGGAGAACTGGATACAGAATTTCCTGTCTAAAATGCAGGTTTTGCTGCTGTGAGAGGAGGAGGGTTTATGGTGTGCTCTGTGAAACAATTTCTCCCACCTCTGGAAACAAGGGCAGACCTGAGTGGGTTGCAGAAGTTCATGGGGGTGTGTGTCTTGCACTGATAGAGCCTGAAAACTTTAACTGGATTTCTTATGGGTAACTGGTAGGTTGCTCTGTGCATGACAGTCTGATGTTTTAGGGATGGTGCTCAAGCAGAGCTAACAGCTGCTCCAAAAGACCTATCTGTACAAGAAAGTTTCTGTAAACCACCCAGGAGCCACTGAGTGGTTGCAACCACTTGTCACTTTGATCATATCTTCCCAGTTTTACTCACTGCAGCCTGTTCCAGTCAAGTGCAAAACTTCTGCTCTTCAGAGGACCCCTTTGTGGGTGAACAGGAAAGTTGTGTCATATCACTAGTAGAAACTTAGTGCTTTTACTCTACTGGAGGGACAGGAGATGGATGGCATTAGAGGGTAACAGCAGTCTGTATTCTCAAAGATATTTAAGTACTTGATTCCAATTGATTTTCTCATGATCCACGTAGCATGTAAATACCTGGAACAATCTGGACAGAGATAATCTGGTTTCTTTATGAAGCTACACTGAATGTTAAACACAGCAGTGACTCAAATGCTGAAAGCAAAGCTGAAGAACATAAAAACCACGTGGTTATGTGGGGCCATGAGAAAAGACCTGAAGGACAGCCAGGCAAGAACTGCTCCGGGAGATCTGAAGGCATTCCGTGCTGGCAGTTCATCGATGAAGGTTGCTCATTATTTGCTTATTTTGAACATGTTGTTTGCTGAAGGCCAAAACCTGTCAGACCTTAGGAAGGCTCTTTTTCAAGAGCTTTTGTTGCTTCAGCAAACAGGTCATGAGTCCAACCCACCCACTCCACAAACAAACATTTCTCCAAATTATCAGGGGAATGGAGTTCATTTGACAGAGATGTCAGTTTGGTAGAGACAGATCGCTTAGGGTGTGGGGGTTTTATTGTGTGTGTGTGTCCAAGTCTTTGCCCTCCACTCTTCAGCTTTCTCCTCATGCCTCCTGTATAATGACTCTGTGTGTGTGTGTTGATTTCATTCCTTTTGGAACTGCTTACCTTTCTAATTATACTCACTAAGTATTCAGTACTTCAGCTGGCTGTGTTCCCAGAACAAAGGCTATAGCTGAATACAAATAACTGAATTAAAATAACGCTGGCTTATAATCAGAGGAAGGCCCTGCATGGCTTAGGAAGTTTGAGATATCGCTCAGCAGAGAGGTAATTCTACCATCTCACATGTAAATTGGGTGCCTGTGCTTCCCAGCCTCCACACTCACATATCTGCCAGATCACTTCTCCTGGTGAGCTTTAGAGTGGACTACAGGGAGATGATGGCAATGATTACAGCAGTATATTGAGACAAGAAGGAACTGTAAATGGGTAAGAGTATTTTTCAGAGACAGGAATAACTCACAGAATGCCCAAGCTTGAGTAGAGGCCTTTTGAATCACTGAAATGAAAGTAGGGCAGGAATTATGTATAGATGGTATCAAGAAGATACTTTAGTGGGATGCCACTGCAGAAATGCTGTTTTAATTTCACTGTTCAAGAAGCCAGTTTGGTTTTGAGAAAGAACTGGGAAGAAGAGTACATGAGAGCAGCTTTTGGAGAATATCAAAGAAATACTGCTTTTTGCTCTTCCAAGAAAATGGTGAACAGAACTGACATGTGCAAAAGGAAAGAGAGCTCATCTCTCTGCACTGATGATTAATTAAAAAAAAAAAAAGAAAAAATTACTGGAAGACATAACGTAAGACTATGATCTTATGTATAAATCCATCTAAATTGTCAATAGTAATTAATTAGAAACTATGTTTGTTTTAGCCCTTGAGTTTGTGTTTGTTAAGATTTTGCGTTGTTGTGAGGTTTGGTTTGTGTGTTGTTTGGGGGTTTTTGGGGGCAAAGGAAGTGCTTTGGGTTTATTTGCTTTGGTTTTGTTTATATGTGGCTGGTGCAATTCAGACTGGAAGTGCAAAAACCCGAATATGTTTTTTTTCTTTTGGGAGCAATTTTGATGATGTTGTCATGAAATGAAGCCATCCTAGAATATCATTATTAACTGAAAGGTTTTGTTTCTGATTTTTTGTACTTTTTATTTTTTTCCCTGATGACTTTTAATTTCCAGTCCTTACCTCTGTGCTACTGTTTCCTATCTATTCATTCTTTCCCACAGTGTATCAGATGTCTGCCCGCATGGAGTACTACAATATGATTTGAATTTGGAAACACCTTTTAATGCATTAAGTGCCCCAAAATTGGGAAGTTCTTTGTACCCCACTGCTGCAGATGCCAGTCAATGAGGAGAGGGAGATGTTAAGCTGGAAGGAAGGCTGGAACGGCGTTAACCTGCTCTTACCTGGTAGTGTCATATGGACACCCTGGGCATACGTGAGAACAAGTATTTTATATAGAAGAGATTTGCCAGGGATAGGAGAAAGGAGGCATCAGGGACACTTCAACCCTTTGGGGCACAGTTTTGAAGGTGCTGGATTCTTGCTTTGATGTTACAATGACCAAGTTTCCCCCAGGACCTCACGCAGTAAAGGAGTAACAGCAAATGCTAGGGAAACAGCTCCAAAGGAGCTCAAAAGATGTATCTATCAACCAGTGGTCCCTCAGGCATGTATCCTTCCCTCACAGAATCATTCATAGAATAATTCGTTAAGGTTGGAAGAGATCTCCAATTCCAAACTCTGACCAAAAACCACCATGTCAACTAAATCACAGCACGAAGTGACACATCCAGTCATTCTTGAACACTTCCAGGGACGGTGACTCCACCAATTTCCTGGGCTGCCTATTCTAATACTTAACCACCCTTTAAGTGAAGAAATTCTTCCTGATGTCCAACCTGACTCTCTCCCACTGCAGTATGAGGCCATTTCCTTTTGTCCAATCCCTCGTTGCCTAGGACGAGACACTGATCCCCACCTGGCTACAATCTCTTGAGCCTTCTCATCTCCAGGCAAAACACGTCCAACTCCCTTAGCCACCCCTCATATGACTTACTCTCTAGACTCTTCCCCAGTTCCATTGCCCTTCTCTGGACACACTCCAGCACCTCAGTGTCTTTCTGGTAGTGAAGGGCCTAGAACTGGACAGAGGATTCAAGGTGTGGCTTCACCAGTGCCGAGTACAGAGGGAGAATTACTGCCCTGGTCCTGCTGGCCACACTGTTACTGATAGAGGGCAGGATGCCATTGGCCTTCTTGGCCACCTGGACATACACTGGCTTATGTTCAACCACTGATCCCCAGATCTTTTTCTGCTGGGCAGCTTTCCAACCACTCTTCCCCCAGCCTGTAGCACTGCATGGATTTGTTGTGACCTAAGTGCAGGACCCAGCACTTCACCTTGTTGAACCTCATACAGCTGGCCTTGTCCCGTTGATCTAGCCTGTCCAGATCCCTCTGCAGAGCTTTCCTACTCTCCATCAGATCAACACTCTTGCCCAAATTAGTGTTGTCTGCAAAATTGCTGAGGACTCCATCCTCACTGTCCTTCAGCTCTGGGACAGCGGAGCTGCTTGGCTTTTCTCTTTATCTGTGGAAAGCTTTGTATATGTTGGGAAACCCCTCTGGGGAGATGTGGTTGGCTTCCCTTTCCCTTTGAGCTCCTGTAGCAGATCAGTTGTTGGAGGTAAGGTAAGCCCTTGGACTGTGAATGTTAATACACAGTTCCCAGAGTCCTCAGGGCTGGTGTGAGGTGCATATTTCAAAGTCATGTGTGACCCAGTCTCCTGCTGACTCAGTAGGGCTGCCATGGTGTGCACAGATCTACCACAGCCTTCAGGCCGGTATCAAAGCACCTTCGAGGCATCTGCTATCAGAATTTGTCAGAGATGGTTTAGGTATTCCTGATCCTCCCAGGGACTGAGCTGGATCATCTCTTGAAGTCTTTGCCAACACTTTATTTCAGTAGTTATCATTAGCAACAGGATCCTGCTCTGAGAAATGCTGGTCTGTGCTCCAGCTAGCTGGAATGGGGGAAGAGAAACAGGAAAGCAGGCATCAGTTTTTATTAAGCAAACTGCGCAGATGCACCAAATTTAACCTTGTGTTTTCTGAGCTGCTCCTTTTATCCTTCACCAGTGTGAAACAGGATGTTTCACTTTTCTGGCAGCATATGTTGTTTGTTTTTTATTTTTCCCCTCTGGCATGGAGTTCTGCTTGGGAAATAAAAAATAAAAAAGAGAAAAAAATTTTTTTGAATAAAAATAGTTTTAGCAAAAAGGAAGGTTATGCATGAATAAAGTAGAAAGCTGCACCTTTCCAGATAAGTTATGCATGAATACAACATTTAGAGTGGTAGTTTCCTACTCGAACATGCAGTACGTTTGTGGTAACTGTTTGTCAACTTTTACAGGTAGATTTCACAATTTCTCCTGTAATCCAGATGCAATGGGTTTTGCTCATTGTAATCTCATCTTTGGCCTTTAGGAAGACACTGTGTTCTGAGACTGAGAGAAAAATAGAACCTGCTGGCTCTTTGCTTTGGCTGCTGTATTTTTGTGGGCAAAGCCTCCACTGTATGAGCACCTGTTATACAATCCAAGAGGAAACCTACCAGGGCAAGGAAGTAGGGGAAATTCCTTTACCTCTTTCTTCACTCCTCACACATTTCTTCCCCATGAAAGGAACCGCTCCTTTATCTATCAATATCCACATTTATCTATGTTGATAATTGCTTTGGAAGTAAAAGAGTTTTGGGGAATTCGTGGGGGTTGATTTTGGTGTTGGTTTGATTTTGGTTTTTTGTTTGTTTGTTTTTTGTTTGTTTGTTTGTTTGTTTGTGGGGGTTTTTGTTGGGTTTTTTGGGGGGGGGTGGGGATTTTTGAGAGGGATAAAAAGGTGAAGCAGTGGCAAACCAAATCCCTCATATAGAGCATTTGGTTCACAGATTCTTTTAGATCCTTCTTTCCTGGTTAATAGAACTATTTGATCTGATCTGACATCATTATATAGTCTTCAGTGATAACAGATCTAGCACATAATGAGCTCTGTTGATCCAGAGAAAAGGAGACTATAACAGTGGAGTAATTAAATTGTGAGCAGCTCTTCAGTTAAGTAGAAAATGACATTATGAAGTCAGTGGTTGGAAGCTGAAGGCAAAAAAATTATACCTAATTTCTAGTGTGATTTATGTATGCACTCAGAATAAATGAGATCAACAGTCTTAATAAATTTAAGGATGCTTTGGACATTTGGATTCTTGGGCTGGGATTTATTTTACCCAGCTTTGGGCGCCTACAATGCATCTACATCCACTTCTCAGAACTGCGTGTCTTGTTCCCTTTGGGTGAGGATCCAGTCAGCAGGCTTAGTCAAGTTTAGGGTGTGATTCACCCAGCCAAAGACAAGTATTTAACATGGGATGAACCGAATAGAGCTCCAAAGCTCCATTGACTATATTGACCATATCCCCACTAGCTGTAGGAGGACCACCAGCTGACATGACAGACACCAACATGCAGGTGGATTATTTCTGTCTCTGAAGGCTTTGAACTCAGCCTAAATCATATGCTCCAGACCAGGCAGTGATGAAGAGCCTGAAGCAAAGCAAAGCTTTAGTTGCCTGTTTTGCAGGAAATCAGAGGGTATGATCACTGGCCCCTTCTGAGCATAGAATTTGTGAATCACCAGTGAGTAATTCTCCAACTGCTGTTGAAAACTCTGTTGATCTTTTTGGGGCTTTCACTATGATTTCCCCCATCTCAACGATTCATCTCTACCCTGGCCATGTTATCAAACGAGGGCCCATGGATAGGCTGCTTTTCTTCTTTTGGGTCTTGGCTCACTACAGGGAAAAGTGAGGTACTGAAGTGTATAAGCACCTTTCGAGCTCATCCTGGTGTTTTTTTTCTGACTGATGCCAGCAGAGATATGGGGAATCATTGAAATCAGTAACATTTTGAGTGAGTTTAGGGGCTTGCCCAGGCAGAACATCTCACAGCATTAGGACCTCTTTTTCTATGTTGCACTGGATAATGATCTTCTTGGATTTGCTTGCCCCTGTTTATCGTTTGTTTCTTCCAGGCTGTTTATGTTCAGTTTCACACAAGAGCTGTTTGCCTGCCATGTGTGTCTTTGTAAGAGTTTCCTCTGTGCTTTGAAACAGTTTGCCTTGCCAATGCACCCTACCTGTTGTGTCCCAGCTGGTTCCTTGTTGTGGGCATATACTGTTCTCCACCTGCTTCAGACACAAGAGACTTATCAATGTGTGCAGAGAGCCATACTGAGACATTTTGGTTCCCTGGACATTTCTCCATTATGCATTCTCTCCAAGCTTTCTTTTACAGATGCTTTTACTGGTATGCCTCCCACCCATGCATGGTTCTCCTGGGAACTCTTCTCCCCGATATCATGATTTTTTCCTGGCTGTCACTCTGCTGGTTCCCTGCCATCCTTCCAGCTGGGATGCGGTAGAGCCACTTGGCGTCATGAATGTTTGAGTTCATTCAGCACCAACTTCCATTCCTATCTTTCTTAAAAGAAAGATGGACAAAAACTTTTTAACAGGGCCTGCAGTGACAGGACAAGGGGTAAAAGTTTTAAACTAAAAGAGGATAATTTATATTGGACATTAGAAAGAAATTATTTACTATGAGGGTGGCGAGACACTGGAAGAGGTTGCCCACAGAAGTTGTTGGTGTCCCCTCTTGGTGTTCAAAGTCAGGTTGGATGTGTCTTTGAGCAACCTGGTCTAGTGGAAGGTGTCTCTGCCTGTGGCAGAGGGGTTGGGAACTAGGTGATCTTTAAGGTCCCTTCCAACCCAAACTATTCTGTGATTCTATGATAATATGTCTCTGCTAAAGTTTCCACCAAATTTGAAGAAATTTTCTGGGTTTTCTTCTTGACTCTTAATTTTGTTTATTGCTTCCTTTTCTTCCCATATTTCATATTGGCCCAATGTACATTATTCTGTGCCAGATTAAAATATCTTGTGCCTTGCTTTTCTTCCCCCCTAATGCAGAAGTCAAGATCATCACTGTGTCCTACTTTCATTGCTGTTTCTTGACTCGTTAGCTTATTGCCAAATTTTCTTTAGAAGTTTGTAATTTTTCTCAATGCTGGCAGCAATCCTATCGCTACAATCAAATCTCTAGCAGTTTTGATTTCTTCTTCATCTGTTCTGACCTTCGCACCTTGTGGAAAATGTATGTTTGTTTCCCTGTTGTCTTTTTGTGAATGTTGCAGCAAATAATCCCCTTTTTGTTTCACGAGGGACTTTTTAATGTCTTCTCTTTTCTGCCAATAAATTGTGTCATATCCTGTGGGGATTTAAACCTGTCTCCTTTGCTGAACTCTTAGTTTCTCCCAGACTGTTGTCTGCATCTGAATTACACTGGTCTTTTCATTTAGTATTTTAAGAAATTTGGTATCCTTTGAGCCATTTTGGTTCCTTCCCCATGACCTACTGTCTTTATTTTTCACATCTCTTTCTTTCTTCACTGTCTTGTTCATTAAATGGACTTAATTTGCATTAACTCGCTTCGGGTATCAAGCTGAAGTTTGGGACACAATACACTCTTGGGGGTCACATAACGCTTCCCTCCCCTTTCCCTTTTTTTCCTTGGGATCATCAAGTTTCCTCCAAACTGATCCAAACCCTTCTGACTGAGACCAGAGCACACTGTACCTCATTTCTTTTTCTCCCAGTGTTGAAGCCACGGCGATTAGTGGTATTGAGTGGGTTTGTTTCAACACAGTTACTCTGGGCCATGGGAACCAAAAGAATGCAAAAATTTAGTGCTCACACCAACAGTTTTTCTCCAGTTGTGCTGGACTATCATGGCTCTCATTGGCTCAGCACTCACTCAGGTGCCTGTGTTTTTGCCTGCATGCCTCAGCCCAGCTGCATACTCTATGCTCTCCTCATTCACACACTGTTTGTGTGTCCCAGTGTTCAAATGTGAATTGGTGCAAATGTTTCTGCAAGGAGCTCTGCTGGCAGGAAGGTCTCAGCCATATGATCCCAGTTGCCCCACATGGGCTGGGGACAGGCATCTCCTGGAAGCTTCTCACACGGGATATATGTTGCATATATCGTTTGAGAAAAAATTCTACTGTTTAATTCCTCTCTTGCTTGTTCACCGATAAACAAAGGATACTGATCTTCCATCTACTTGGAAGCCTTTGTTTGCCAAAGGATGTTTTATTTTTACTGCCTCTTAAAATCCTTGTAAACTATCAAAGCTGAGCTAAGAAGCACAGTGAAACCTCTCAGTCCATCTTGTTCTGTATCCAATGAGTGTTCCTGAGCAGGAACAGCAAAATTTGCTACCACTTGTAATATGCAAAGAATACCTATAATATATTCATGAAAAATAATAAGCTACCTGCAAATGGAGCCACACCTGCTTCTTCTAACTAGAGGAGAAGGTGGATTAAACCCTCACCTCACTTTTCCACAGCTCTTACAAAGCACTGAGTACCGTTTACAGTTGGGAGCCTGATTATCGTTATGCTTCTTTAGCTCAGGGAAAAACAGCTTTTCCTGGTGTAGATTATATTTGCATTTATATTTATTCATTTGCATACAGATTTTTATGCCCTACTCTTGAAAGGTAAAGAGATTCCAGCTCTTTTAAAGGCAATAACAGTTCATTTTATGCCCTGTTCTCCATAACAATAATTGCTATAACTCTGAAGCTCCCCTGGCATTTTAAGGGCAATAAAAAAAGGGGCGGAGGGAGAAAGAGAAGAAAATTCTCCTATTAATTGGTGAGACTCCAGGGTTCTGTTCTGCAGTGTTTTACTCCTGTGAGTAATCTCATTATCCTTGGGAGGACTGATTGTACAGAGGCAGCAGGATCATGCTCCAGAAGTCCAACCTTTAATCAAATCTACCTGTTTAAAAGGAACACATGGTTGCCTTTCAGTGGGAGCCTTTAGCTCTGAAATGAGGATGTAAATTAGCCAAAATACCTCAGAGGGAGGAAAACTTCATCTGCCAGGTTTTCTCTCTGCTCTTGCTGAAATTAATCCATTGGTTATGTGTATGTGTTTGTGTGTGTGTGTGCGCGCGCGTGCAGGGGAGTGATTCTTTGCTATTTTAACTTTCACAGAGGTTCAGATCCCCATTTATGGAAAAAAAACATAAGTTTTCTCTATGTGTTTGAAAAAAAAATGCATAATAGGTTTTGTTGTATGGATGCAGTAAAAAAACATATAAATCTTTAGTCAGGAAGGGATGAGAATTTAATAAAAGTAACAGGCATTTTCAGGGACTCTCTCAAGTATTGCAGAAACAGAACAGCTCCATAGAGGGGAATGGGAAAGTCTGAAATTCAAGCAAGACCTGGAGGAGAGAGACAGCAGAGCAGTGTTGCTTGGCTTAAAAAGGAGATGAAGATGAATGACTATAATAATGGTATATAAAATACTGGATTGTACAGAGAAAGTAAAAAAAAAAAAAAAGGCTTCCGTATAATATTTCTCCTGATAGCTAAATAAAAGTCTAAAGAAATGTAAAAGACCACAGTTAAGGCATATTAGTAGAATGTAACATAAATTCATATCACACTGATATTATTAAAGAAAAAAAAAGCATTGAGAACTTAAAACAAACTAGTTGAATGTTAGTAAATGTACTTAGATCCCATAAATGTGAGTTAGAAAAGCAAGTCTTTAAGACAGTGTCTTCCATCCAGGATGGGATTTAGCCTAAATTCCAGATTTGTTGCATAATAAGAATAAAAATCATTGTGTTTTGTATAAATGTGAACAAAGGTTACCACATCACCTGTAGCTATCCAGTGGGGTAACACAGAAAAGTAACATTAGCTTTCCTATATTAAGAAATAAAATGCCAGGTGAAGAACAGGAAAGATGCATAAAAGCTCTGTTTGTCTCAGAAAAATTTGAAATAAGAACCCAAAGCAGACTTGGTCCTCTTTTTTTTTTTTTCCTCTGTAAGAACAGTCACAAACTCAAGTGGAAAGTTAATGAGTCACAGCAGAACAGCTTGACTCTTCTTCTGCTGTGTCCTTCCCTGTCTGTCACTTCATCAGGCATCTGAGGTTCTATCTATCTTCTACCACCTCCTTGGTGGCCTTCAGGAGCAACTTGAGGGAGTGTCATCTCATCCCATGTAGATGACTCTCCTATGTTGATTTTCTGCTGCTGTGGATAAAACAATAAACTACATAGAGAGGTATCAATCATTTTTTGAGGCATTCCTTCCATGGCAGAACTCTTGAGCCTTTTTAAGGTGTTTTGCTATTCAGCTGCTGATATACTGCCATTGTGTTCCAGTCACTGTCAGGGATGGAAATGCAGGTGTCCTGTACAGGACTGGTACTGCAGTCAGTGGAGGTGAAGAGCATGGGGAGGTTGTGCTTGACCTTTTGAAGAGCATTAAATAACAGGACAGACATTATAAGGTGACTTTTAGTGCCTGGCTGCTTCTCCTGACCTGCTCTTTGAGACCGGTTTAAGCCATACCCTTTTACACCAAATGAGGATCTGATCTCCATTTCAGGAAGAGAACCAAGCTTGTTTACAAAATACTTGACTTGGCTTCCATCCCAAGCTAAGCATCTTTTTCTTTTGGTTTTGGTCAAGTTAAGTTCCTATTATGGTTAGCCAGGCTTGTACAACAAATATTTGGCAACTGGCAGTGTGGTGTTGCTCAGTGTGAATTTTCTGTGCTGTGGTTGCTTACACAAGACCAGTGCTGGGTCAGTTGAGTAGCTGCTGCTGTGGGACAGTGTTGATGAAAGTGTGGTGAGCTAGGGTGGCCACACCAGCTAGGTCGATTCATGACATCAGCGTTGCCTGACTCCATACCGATTGTCCTGACCCTTTTCAGCTGTGGCATCCTGTGGGAATCTGTCTTGCAGTCCCCTCAAGTGCATAGCAGAGGATTTGGAGAGGCTTAAAAGCGCTGGTGGAACAAAGCAGGTGAACAAAGAGCTGTGAACAGTGCATCTGGTGGACACTGGAGGACAAACTGCATGGTGCCATGGCTGTTCTCTTTACCTAAGACTGGTAATCTTGATTTTTTTTTTACAGTACAGAGACCTTCAGATTGTTTTTTGTATGCTGAGTGTGTGTGTGTCAGTGAATTAAATACATGCTTCAATGAACAAAACTGTACCCAACAAAACACTGTTCCATATATACAACTTCTTTCCCATCCACAAAGAAATAGGGTCAGCCTCCTGCAGCCCAAGGCGGGACTTGCCCCCTCATTCAGCATGTAGAGTTTACAACTTTCTGGGCAGAGTTAGATGCAAGTTTTAAACAGATTTATTTATTAGAAGTTGATGCAGTCTCACTAAACCAATTACTTAATTTGGATGCAAATATATAAGGAAACTTATATGTATCAGACAAACATTTGTCAGGGTTGAAAAAGATGCAGATAACTTGAGCAGGGAGATGAACTAGGAGACCTCCTAAGATGCTTTCCAACTCTTGTTTTCAGTGGTTACTTGATCCTGTAAATTGATAGTAGTTTTCCCAGGTAGGGCATGTGGACACAATACCTGGGAGCCTGGGGGCAGACTTTTGGTAATAATGAAGGTGATGCTTGTTGCAGTGCATCTCTGATATGCAGATGAGCTCAAAAGACACTACAAGACCCAATATCTGAATTTTGCCAGGCTAAAATATGAAAGCTTTTTTGTCATTAGCTTCTACATCACTCTCCTCCCTGATCACCCATCCTCTCGGACTTTCACTTCCTCGCTCTGATTTGGTTATGCCCGTGATGTTGAAACACTCTTCTCTGTGTACCTCTTGCTGCTACTATTAGTTCCCTATTTTTTTTCTGAAATCTCTTACATTTGTTTACAGATGAAACCCTCTGAACTTCCCCTAAGTCACCACCTCTGCCTGTTTTCCTGTGGTGACCTCTTTCATAATTTTACTTTTTACATTAATTTTAAAGCTTAATATTCTTTTGGGTTTCTCTCGTGCTACTTCCCTTTACTCTCTGGAGTTTTCCAGTGTATATCTCATATTCTTTTCCCATGTTTCCATTTTCCTGGGGCTGCCTACTACAGACATAGTTGTCATCTTTCTTTTCTCCCAGTCAATTTAATGTTTTTTGTTCTTCAGGGTTTCTTCAGCGTTTCTTCACCCTGAAGCTCCTGTGGGCTGCACAAATGCAATTTGTTTCACCAGTCCATAAAAGAAAGACTTCCCAGATTGAGATCTCTCGTAGCTGCGCTAATTTTCCTGCTAGTTCTGTCAGGTTTTAGTCTTCTCTGCTTTTCATAGCAGGTCTAGATTTGAGGTTGTGTTCTTTTAGTTAACTGATCCTGCTCTGTCCAAGACAGGTCTTAATGGGACTTGCTTGGCACATGGAAAACCTGAGTTTCAACTCATGACCGGGATCAACAAGGGACTTGAACTTTGGCCTTGTCCATCATGGAGGCCCTGCCCACCAGATTATTGACCCTGCTGAGATGGGTGGCTCTCAGAGGTCCAACAAAATCTTCTAGATGTCACAGAAATGCCCTGGTGTGAAACAAGAGACATATCAGAAGTGGAAGTGGTTTGGGAAGGCCAGTTCTCACAGATCTGCCACAGAGTTCATATCCTCAGCTTTGTACAAGTCATCACGATGAGGAGATTGGGCTGGTTGGCTGCTAATTTCAACCTTCTCATAGAATCATGGGATGGTTTGGGTTGGAAGGGACCTTAAAGATCATTTAGTTACAATCCTCCTGCCATGGACAGGGACACCTTCCACTAGACCAGGTTGCTCAGGACCCCATCCAACTTGGCCTTCTCCTGGACTTCAGGACCATTTACAAAGTCATAACCTGGGACTTTTCCCTGATTTGCTCCCTTCAGTCTGAAGCAGGGACACCAAACATTGTTGCCTGCTTATCTCTCTTGTTTGTCCCTTAAGACAACAAGGGTGTCTTCTGCTCCTGTGAAACGTAGCATGAGTCCAACTTCCAAGTGTAATTTGCCTCATGACATAGGATCACAACTGCCTCCACATTGTCTTTTTAGAAAAAGCTGGTTTTATTTCTCCATGTTGCAAACTCAAGGCAAAATCTCCATCTTTCATCACTATTACTTCTCTAGATGAACATTTCCTTCCTCTTTGCCAGTTTATACAATAGAGTAAAATTGGTGTTTGGGTTGGCAATGCATCTTTTGATGGACACATACAGGTGATCTCAGTACTCTATCTCCTAAAAGTAAAATAATTAGGAAAAAAAAAGTGTCCCATTTTTCATCAGTCACCAGAAATGAATCTGTGTTTTAGATGGAAATATTGAGAATATAAGTCTTTTTATTTTCAGTTAAAGCAAATCAGCCTGTTCTTCCTCTTTACTTACAGGTGAAACTATAATTTTCCTACCAAACAAATCTACAAAATGGTATTTTATCTTTAAATTGGAGGTTTTTTGTGTTTTGGGTTTTTTGGATTTTTTTTCCTTCCTCTCTGTATGGCAGTAATGTCCCAGTCTTGCATTCGTTTTGCACAGGAATAAGAAAAGACACTAATTTATTTGTTATTTTTTTAAAAGATGTAAAGTGCAGTGCAAGATTCAAAGGACAGTAGAACTGGGTTATGCAAGACCTGATTTCTCCAGTCACAGTGTACTGTGTCCTGGTCCATATCCTTAAATTTTTGCATAAACACATCCTCTATTACTAGAACTGGAAGGATGAAGAGGCTCTATCTGTATTACATTAAAAATCTGTTAAATTTCACTACTGTTTTTAACCTCTGTTCTCCATTTTACATAAAGACAAACTAATCCTTACAGAAAACTCTGAATTTCTGTAAAAATACACTACTCATTAGCTAATTTTTTCTTTTGTTTTCTTCTCTTGGTTGTTTTATTTTCAGCCTTTTGTCTGTGGGTAAATAGCTAAGTTGTATAAGATTGAAACAAGCAATATTCATTGCAACAAAAGTACAAGCAAACCTTCTGAGTTTCATGTGTTCAGACTGAGATTGCTTCACTTCAGATTCCTCCTTTACTGTAGCTGTATCACCCACTGGTGAAATAAAATTGCATGTGCTTCTCCCAGCAGCATGCCATGAGACTGAGTTGGTCCAGACTGGAAGAAGGAGACATGGTAGTACGTGATCATTGCCACCAGGATCAATGCTGCCCAACCATTGTGAGGATAACCCAGCTGTCAGTGTCAGGAATCTGGTCATTCTCATTTTTCCTTCTTGACCTCTGGCTTAGAGGCTACTTCAGTTCACTCTGCTTCATTGTTCCCCTCCGTGGCAGGAGAAGGGTGTCTTGTTTGCTGCAAGGGGATGCTGCAGGGTTTCAGGGGCTGATGTCTCTGGAGACTTCTTCAGCAGAAAGAATTACTGGCATTTGCAGAGTGCAGCTTCATCCCATAGCTGAAGTAGCAAAAAGGTTTCCAGAGGATGTTCTGTGACATCTGCCGCTTAGACTTCGAGGCATTTGCAGAGGTGAAGTAAACGTAATATTAACTGACTAGAAAGCAAATCCTTTCTCTTTAAAGTTCATGTTAAATGCTAAGTGCAGTGGAAGAGGAATGGAAATCATAAATCCAGATAATTTACTGTTACCCCCAAGGAGCAGATTCATTGTCTTTTTTTTCAAAGGATTGCTGTACACCCATTAAAGAGCATTCTTGGGTTCTTGGAGAGGAGGGGCATGTGCCACTGTTGTCATTAATTATTAATAATTACTGGCATATTTAATGAGTTCAGAAAATGATCAGTTCATTCACAATAATCTCTTCTGCCTTCCCTTTTCAGATCCTCTAGGAAAAAAACCCAACAGACAGCAAAATGGAGCCACTAAAATTCAGGATGACTAATGGGAATTGTATAGCATAAAATGGCAAGATGAAGACAGAATTTCTGTAAAGGTTATTGCTACTTAGATAGCTTTAGAATTACAGAACAGTTTATTTAATTAAAAAAAAAAAAGAACGTAGAGGCAGAGACAACCATAAAATACCACACCTACTGAAATGATGTTACATTCACTTAGATTTGAGCATGAATGTCATTTGAAAGAATGAGGAATTAGTTATGCAGAAAGAGTCCCCATAAAGGCTGGTTAAAGTCAGCAGCAAAAATGGGGAGGCTGCTCCCAAAGGGGAATCCATGCTGAGTGAGAAGGGAATTGCCCTGTAAATGTATTTAGTTTGCAGTCCTTTTGGGTCAGCTTTTGTGCTGTGTCTTTACAGTCCCTAGTAAAATAAGGCCCTGGCTTGTGACTAGGAATCCTAATGCTTATCCTTAACAGCAGTCAGCATTGTTAAAATGTCAGCAGGAATGATAAGAGGTATCAGATATTTGAGGGTAGTGGGAAAGGCAACAACTATCTTTCTGCTCTTTTATTTGCAAAAATGGATTCTGGCAGTTACATGTCCACTGAGGATTGCTTTGCTCCTTAGGAATAGAACAGGAAGGATAAATAATACGAAAATATTTTATGGAGTGTGACAGCAGATGGGCTATTAAGTATGACTCACTGTGTGGCTTGCTGGCAAACTCTTACTAATGACCTTGTGACTCGGCGGCCACTTCGGCAGAGGTTATAGACTTGACAGGCCATCTCTGCCTGGCAAAGGTGAGCCTCAGCCTTGCAAGCATCGTGCTGTTCTGAGACTTGTAGTGCCAAAAATGTGTTATGTGAGTCAAGGATACTGAATGGTGTGAATAATTAAAATTCATATCAGAGTTGAGTGTTGTGCACTATATGGATGCTGAAGTTAGTTCTGCCCAGATCCATTTCATCAGTTTTAAGTCATCAAACCAAGAGGCCCATGCTAAAGGTGGATGTATTAAGTGGGATATCTTACCCACATATTAAGTAGGGGTAAGTGAGAGGATGGTTGGATGTGGTAGAAAGGTGACAAATGCAGTGAAAATGCCAGAGCCATTGATAGGTCCATGTTTTATTTGTCATTTAAAAATCAGCTGAGAAGACCACTGTATGATGTATGTTAAGGAAGGCCCCTGCTGTAGGAAGGGAAGGCACAAACTGATCTAATACTTTTTATCTGGTTTTAATTACTGTGTCACAGATGACAATTTAATCATCCAGTATTCATGTAGCCAAGGATCATTGGTTTTAGAATGGCTGCACGTTTCCACCATGGGCACAGGGGAGACTGTCTGGGGAAAACGACCTGTAACTGGTGTCAGAGCTCACCTTTGGTGCTTGTATCAGAGGACCTAAATCAAACATTGCAGCCTTTCTGATTGCAGTGTCTGCTGAAGCAAACACCCAGAGCTGTAGTACTGTAGCTGCCTGTGATATTTTCAGTTCCAGGTGCATTTAATTTTGTTTTCAGCTGCTTTGGACTTGCACCTCTTGCCAGTGCTTTGGAGGTGACATTATCTTGTGGAATAAAGAAATTGCTATTCTGTTCTTACTTCAGACTTTATATAAGAACATACAAGAGGTGTGAAATAGCTTGTAACTTACATATATTTGGTGTATTATGGAAATCAAATACTTTTCCTTTCTGTGGGCTGGGGAAGTTGTGTCTCCTTTGCCTTAGTGGTGTAGTTTCTGCCTAGGCTGCTCCAGAGGCCACTGGAGCTGAGCAGAGAAAGGAGTGTGTCTTCTCTCCTGAACGCCACTAATATGTCTCATTGAATTATTACAAGGAGCTTGAAATTTGCTGCAGAAACCCTCTTGGGAGGACTAAGTATGAAGCAGTTGCCAGTGAGGACAAACCTGAGGGCATATCTCTGCTGAAGGTGCAACACAGAAATTTGATGAAAGGACAGGCAGGTAAGAGTGGTTGGGAGGAACAGCACCTCTGGTTTCCCAGTTCTTTGAGAGAGGGAGAGGAGCTTTCCTCCCCTCCACAGACACAATCTACCTCCAAAAAAAGAGAGGAAAAAGTCTCAGTATCTTCTTCAAAACATACTCCTGTAGTCACTTCAAAGGGAGTTTGAAATATTCTTTACAATACCAGAAGGACCTGAGAATTCAGAAACCTCAATTTGGCAATATTTGTGAAGGCTGAGTAGTTTAGTGAAGCTCACATGCATGTGTTTTCCAGATCCCTGCACCAAATTGATATTTTGATTCACTGTAACAAATCAGAGCACCCTCGGTTCAATGACACTCATGAAGCTTTGGCAGCAGCAGGGTGTGGACTTGTTCAGGGTACATTCCCAGTCCATTCCTGGAGCTAGGGATTATTTGGGATGGTGCAATACTGGATGTTCTCCTGCAACTGGGAAATCTCAACAAAGGTTGCCCCATAGCTGTTGCAAACACAGTGAAAAGTTTTGCCTATGATGTTCTTGGGTCTTATCCCTGTTCATAGCTATGAAACCCAGAAGAATATGGAGGGGCAGAAGGAAGCAGGAGGCTCTTCTCTGACAAGAAGGGACTGAGGGCCCTTTTGCAATAACCCTACACTACCTAATTTCATTATCCACTCTTGCACAAAGTCAAATTAACACTATCTTCGGACAAGCGCCAGCATCCTCATACAGCCCCCTGAGCTTCCTGAGGCCAGTGCAAGTGCCTGTTTTTCCTGATGCAGGAGGATTGCCTGTGTAAACTTCACCCTGTGACTTCAGTCGTGTAATCTGTATTCAGAAAGAGATGCTGCCTTTGACCCTCTGGCTTCCTTTGTCTGGCTGTTATCTGTGCAGCCGTGGCAAGGGAAGTGCAGCAGACACAGCTGGAGGTGATGTCAAGGTGGGGGGTGGAAAGCCATTGTAAGTGGAAGGCAAGAGTGAAACTCTCACTTAAGACTCTGTAAGATGCTGTGAAAATAGTGTCCCTTCAGTAGAGCATGTATGGAAAACACAAAAAGTTCCCTGCCCTGCATCTCATGGTACCGTGTGTCTCTCCAGGTCTCAGTTTATTTGCATGTTATGAGTCCTCTTATTTTGCCAAGAGGTGAGGATCCTCATGTAGGAAGTTAAATCCTAGGGAAAATTGGCTTGTTTTCCTTCAGTTCCTTCTATAGATGCCATAGAAACCTGAGGTCCCTGTAGGACCTCAACTTTCCCAGGATTACAACCTAACCACCATCACACTTGATGCAGGAAGGCTGTGCTACTTCCCACTGTCCCACCTGTACAATGGGTTTTGAGC
Organism: Manacus candei; assembly: GCF_025592945.1. Taxonomy (NCBI): domain Eukaryota; kingdom Metazoa; phylum Chordata; class Aves; order Passeriformes; family Pipridae; genus Manacus; species Manacus candei. The sequence goes on from NW_026138061.1 coordinate 5,494,529, forward strand.
ATCACTCACCAGAAGGCCCAAATGAGGCTCTCTCAGCCTTAATACAAACTCCATCTCTCAACAGGACTGCTTATGCTCTCCATCCCCCCAACTTTTGGACAGATACATGTTGCCCAGGAAAAAAGACTATATTTACTTGGGTTTGAATAGGTATAAGTGGACTTTTTTTCTCTGTGCCAAGGAGTGGAGCAGGACCTGGCAGCAGTGTATCAGTATGGGCAGCTCCTGATCTTTTTACAGCCAAGTCTCTTTTTGTCTGATTGGCTATGTCTTCACCCCTTCCTGTGTCCCCACATTTTTCACAGCCTGGTGGTGATGCTGGCAGTGAGCTTGCAAGACCACCTGAACCTACCTGTCCTGTAGCCCTTTCTCTAGGGCTCCCTGTATGTGAAGACCTTGGAGCTGCCAGAGATCCAAAAAAACCTGTTCACAGGGGTAATCCATGCCTTTCACTCATCTGTTGGAAACAACAGCCCTGTTATGTCCCATTCCTGCTAAAAATGGGGTTTCTGGGGTGGATGTGATTCCCAGGAGTCGGTAGTGACGCAGGATGGGGTTCTTACAGGTGAGGTTTTGACCTGTTTGGGTACGAAGAACCAAAAGGACAACATCAAATCACAAAGTAGGTCTGCTAAAATTTCAGAAAGATTTCTCTCATGAAAATGAGGTTAGTGCAAGGAGAGAGCTTTGCTCAGCATTTGCCTTCTGTGAATTTCCATGCCAGTCAGCTGCAATCATGTAAAAAAATGAGTAAGTAGAATAAAGGACAGCATTTTTTCCAGTAAATTCTTCGTTATCTGAAGATTTCCTCTGGATTGAAAAGATAGGTACTGCCATCCATTCCAAGAGTGTTTAGATGTGATCAGATAGATACAAATAATCTCAAACAAATGCAGCAGAAATAGCTTCAAGTTGCAACGAATGTTCTGACTCTAAAAGGAATGATTTCACAGGGGAAAAATCCAAAGTAAAACTGCGAGAACAATGCTAATTAAAGATGTGTCAGGTGCTGGCTCTGCATTAGTGTTATGCTACTGTGTGCATTTCAGAGACAAATCACAGGCAAGAATTGGAGTAGAAGATGTTGAAATCTCCCCATTGTTTTTTTCCTTGAATTGACTCGGAGAAGTCCTCAGGAATGGAAGCTGGAGAATAAACCATGATGAAGGCTCACTAGCCCCAGCTGGTATGCTATCTGCAGCTGGTTTCATTGCTGCCTAAATTGTTGGAAATGCAATCCAGAATGAGGGGGAAAACTGAACTCTATGGTGAAAAACTTGCTGATCGTTTTTTAACTCTCACAAACTGGTACACTTCCCAGTTTAGACAGGGCTGAAAGCAGTGATACTGTGAGAAAAGACTGCTTCTGGCTGTGCATCCTACCTCACTGCAGACTGACAGAAGACTTACCCAGAAATGTTGAGCTTCACAACTATGCACAAGATCTAATCCCCAGGGTCTCCACCAGCTAATTAGTGTTCTGCCACGAGCAGTGATCTTTTCAAAGTCCAGCTTTCTTTCTCTGTTAAAACCAAAAGGCTTTTGCAAGCAAGGACATTAGTTGCAAGTGAAAGTTTCTTTTTAGTGAAATTAAGATAAGGATTTTCCCTGTGATTTTGATCAGCTGTTTTTTCTATTTCACCACCACCACCACTTTCTTACAGATGTTCCTTCTTGTGTCTCATCATACTGATACATCTTCAATGCTTGCTTCTTGGGTTAACCTGCACATTTTTGGACCTCCCTCTCCTCACTTTCAGTGTATATGAGACAATCCTACAAGTCAGCAGTTTTGCTGGTTATATAGTGATATTTGGAAACCTTTTCCTATATACCCTGTTTATGTGAGACAAATCTCAGGAGATGCTGCCTGTCTATCCTAGAAGAAATTCCTTCTGCTCAGAAGACTAACCTGTTATTGATCATGCTTGGGAAAGACCCACAGGGGTTTGCTAGGTATGATTTACACTATTTTCTCTTGTCTGCTCACTCAGAGTTCAGCTATTTGTTTTCTTACTGCTTTAATGGTGTCTGATTTTTTTTTTAGTATTTGACTCTATCTTAATGTTAGGATAAAAAGCAGTGGTAAAATGAGACAATTAAAAATAAAGAATTGCATGCATATACACATATGTACATACATCTATGCATCCGAATATCAGTCATCGGAGGTATAACAGGATTAATAATTGAAAAAGTGGGGGTTTTTTCCAATTGAGATGCTTTTTTCAGACTCCGTGATTTACGAAGGTGTTAAGGGCATTGATCCTCACGACACCTCCCTCTGCTTTCCACCATTATCCACACTTGCCAAAAGAAAGAAAGAAACAAAGAAAAAAACAGGCATAGTAAGGCAAAAATCCCCTGCTTTGGAAAATATTTCTTGACCATCTTACCTCAGCCACATACTAAAGAGTCTAATCCTGTTAAAATTCTTCCCATGTCCTCCTAGTCTCATAAGAGCCTTTAGCTTTATATACCTCTTATGAATAGTTCTCCAGCAACTTATACTACCTGCATAAGCTTCAGGTTTTATTTTTTTTTTTACTATGTGATTTTTTTTCATAGAAGGCTTTTTGTACACTGATGGCATTACAGAGCTGATGAGTAGTTTGATTTACATGAAATAAAATGGGGAAAATTGCATGAGTAAGACAAGCTAATGAAGCATTGAAGAAAGAAAATGTTGCTATGCTGTCAAAAAAAGAAAAAAAAAAGAGCAACAAAAAACCTCTGTAGGCTGACAAGAAACCAGACAAGTAGACTCTCTGAGTAATAAATTTACCAGTAGTGTAAGACATTTTTAGTTTTGATAACATCTTCACTGGGAGTGGGCCTGAACCAAACTTTTATGTTTGAATAGCTGAAGATTGGTGGTGTATGGCTAAATAGGAACTTGCAAGTGTGTGTCTCTTGGTTTAATGGATTGACTGAAAATTCTGAGCCAAATAAGTCCTAGCATTTGTGTCAGGCAGTAATTTTAGATGTTCTTTTTCAGTGGAAGCTTTAGGCTTATAAGGGGCAATTTCACTTATTGGACTAGTGAGATGTTAACTGCTCAGGAGTATTTGTCTTGTTCTCAAGAAGTAATGGAGAGTGGGAAATCTATGGACCGTGGCTTAATTTCCCCAGAGTTAAAATGGTAGTCTAATTTTTTTCCCTTTGTTTCTGTGAAATTCAGCCTGTAGATCTTGGTGCCTACAATTTCTTACATTAGATGTATTGGCACAAATTCTCTGAAAAGCTTGGTGTGAATCATCCCAAAAAAATAAAAAATTACATTATTTGCTTAAAAACATCACCAATGAAGTGCCAAAAAACAGTATGTAGAATAAAAACCAACCCCTCTGTGTTTTATGCCTTAAGGGGAAATACTCTAGGGTTGGATCTGCTAATGCCCAAGGGCAGTGACCCAAAACTGCAACCTATTCTGCCTGATGGGAGACTGCAGGCATGGCTTTGTGTTTCTGTCCCTGGTTGGAGGCTTCTGTGCCCCTGTCAGAGATGCATTTCTCCCAGATAGTGCATTGATCTGAGTGTGTGTCTCTTGCATCCCAAATGAATATGTTGGGTGGTATTATCCAAGATGCCCACCCTTGCAGCATGTCTGTATCATTTTTGATTTTTGACCCCTGTGAGACCGCCAAACTTGTTCTGCCTCTTGAAAGTCATTCTCTTACACCCATCACTGACATGATCTGGTGCTTTCTGTATGATTTCCTCATCCTTTTCTGCACTGTTAATGCCAGATATTTTAAACTTCCCATCAGCAAATTCCATTTACAGATGGCTTTTTTTTTTTAGTAATGTTATTAATGAAATTATTGTCACATCAGTCCTAAGACCAATCCTTGAGGAACTCCAAAAATACTCTCTATAGCCCAACAGTTCCCCTTTGTGCACAGGCTGTTGTCATCTCCCCATTAATCAGTTCCTTCTCTCCAATTTTGAATAGTGCCTCACATTCTGAGTCTGCATTGTCACAACATCCCAGACACTGGGGGATGTCACAGCCAAAGAGTGATGAGGGCAGCTGGTTCCTGAAGCAGCTGGTTCCTGAGGTTGTTCAGTACCTTTTGGCCAGTCCCTGGTAGCAAGCTCCACATGCATGTTGCAGACTTGGGAACTGAATCACCTAAATCTCAAGTCTTGCTTCCTATCCCAACGTTAATAGTCTGCAAATGTGATTAAGATCCTCATCTCTGTCAGAGTTTTGATTGGGTTTATACTGAATTGCAATGTCTCCAGTTGGTGTGTCACTCTAGACACTGGTCGCTGTGGGCTGCTCAGTGGTCCCATTGAAGCAACATCCATTTAATTTATTTTCTCAGACTTTCCTACTACCTGACTTCCTGCCCACCTTTTTTGGCTTCTGAAAAAATGTATCTTTTGCTTTCACCCTCCAAGAGTGATCCTTTTACCAAAGATTGCCAGTCAAGCTGAGAGTAAGACATTCATATGAAGTCAGTAAATTCATCTATTTAAAACTCTTGTCTTCTCCAAAGTTGAAGGAATTGCACTAAATCCACTGGGAACATGAGTGTGCATTGACTTCAACTGGCCTTTTATATATGACTTTTTCTATACCGAACCCATTAAGTGGCTGAACTTGATGCCAAATCATTGACTGATTGAAACAATTCTCATTTCTAAGATTTATACCAGCAAAGGTTCTGGGAATATAAACTTCTGTGATCTAATTCTTAACCAAAGTCAAATGACATAGCTCTTAATTTCAGTGAAGCTTTGTTAATTCATACCAGCTGAAATTTTAGGTCATTAATTTGGTTTTCTTTTCTTCTCACTACTCATCCCACCTTAAAACTTCCAATGAGTCCTCTCCCTGAAGAGTCAGATGGACCTGGTAGGCCACAGAATTTTATAGAGATTCACACAGATATGTATGGCTGGAAGAAAGGTTAGTCAAATATTTGTCAGAGGAATGTTGTATCTCCTATGTAGAGTGACTGATTGGCATCAAGAGCCTTATCTTCCTCATAGCACAGAAGAGTGCACTAGGTTCAGTTGTCAATAAAAGCAGTATAAAAGGAAGACACAGATGCTTTGTCTGCATGAAAGCCTGTTCAGAGATACAAAAATAAGAAAGAGCAGAAAAAGGTCATGTGGTGGAAATGGAAAGCATGATGTGGTGACTTGCAGGACAAACCATCTACTCATAAGAATAGTCGATGGATTTAAGAGTAGTTAAGGACTGGTCAGCTTTATCCTACTGAACTTCTGAGTGTGAAACATCTACTCTCAACACAGGGACTGGGAAGCCAAAACATTAAATTCACCCCAGCCAAGATCATGACCAGATACTAATCAAGAAAGCAAAATAAAGTTCTATGAGAAAAATGACAGACACAAATGGGGTGAAGGGAGGAAGAATATGTGGGTGTGGGAATTTCTGAACCTACAGTATACTTCCTCTTATGATTATTTTCCCTATTGGTGGCAACTTCTTCATAGGTTAGAACTTTTATGGTAGTAGGAATTGTATTAAATACATTGAGACTAGCACAAGTCTCAAATTAAAAATGTTATATTTAATTTTTTCACTTGCGTTTCTATTTATTTTTCATTGTATTTTGACATTTAGAAGCCCTCTCAGTCTGCCTTCCTCAGGCTTCCTTTCTCTTGTTTCCAATTAGAGCTAATTTGATTTTATTAATGAAAAACAGCTTCCCCCCCCATCTCAAATATTGTCTCTGTTTTTAGGTGTAGTTTTAACAAACCCCTCCACTTTCATGGAATATTTGGTTTGTTTGGAGCAAGCGTATTGATACCATTTCCTTTAAATTAGTATTGAAAAATGGATCAAGCATTGTGTATTTCTCAGTTGAAAATATTGAGATAATTGATGCCTGATGAAATGCAGCCAGATTGAGGAAGTCATCAATGGGTTAATGAAAAGGAGCATGGTATGCTGCTTTAGGCTCCCTTGCACAAATGAATCATCTAATTATGAGACAGAGACCATGTTTTTAATTTGCAACATGTTGCACGATGGCATCAGAGCCTCTAGGTGCTACAGAAACATTAGTGATGCTCATGGAAACAGAAGCTGCTGTTTTCCATAACCATACCTATGAAAAATTATTCAGTGCTGGACACTTGTTATGTCAGAACTGGCAAACAGGAAGTCCTTCAAGAAAGTGTGAGGCCAAGTTAAGAAAAAAACATCCTGAATGCTGGAAACTAGCACGGTCAGATAAATCATATGAGATTTCCATAGCTGGAGGCACCTGAGAAACTGCCTTTTACTCCTCCAGCTGACATTCATGTGTAGCTTCACAGGTTGGAAGAAGCCTTTGATACTTATAGAGAACAGAAATCCACGTATTTGTTTGTTTGTTTATTCACATGAGCTTGAATTCACATCTTGAGCCTTGCATCTGGACTTTTTTGCCTTTACTCTCTCTAAGCAGCAAAGTTTGGAAATATTATCTATAAGATGATAAAGTGAGGCTTGTGTATAAGTATATGAAAATCCAAAATTTGAAGGAAAACTTATTGGAAATATCCAAAAGCAACATAATAATACCATGCAAAGAATAACAGGGCAAGTACAAGACAAATGCCAAAATCCATTATTCGAGTAGCACAAACTTCCTAAAGAGCTGGCGTAGCTCTCCTCAGCACAAAACTTTTAAAACAAGATCGGACAAAACACTCAGAAACACACTGTGAAAAGTGTGTCTTCTGTGATGGACTGGATGACCTTGCTGCTTTTTTGTTCTGCTTGTCTTAATCTGTGAACAATAGTGCAGTGAACCAGTCACTGCTTTTCAATCACACTTCTGAGGATACAAAAATCCACTAGAGTCCACTTGCTTTATGGTTCTTATCCATAGTCTGTTAAGCAGGACTTATACCCAACAATAGACATTTCTCAGCCATTGCAGTGCCATGTATTGATGAACATCCTGTTGAAATTCAGGACTGGTTCCCTCTCTTGAATGCATTAATGACCCACAATTTTCTTACAGATGAAGGGAAAAGGCACGCAACCTCTGTGCGTTTTTCAGGGAACCACAGTGGTGATGCTTTTTACTCCTTTATGATCGGATATTTTTTGAATCTTTGCAAAAAAACACTGTCAGAAATGGGAGGAGGGTAGCCCAGGCAAAATGGCATGCTACACATGATTCTTGAATATTGCAGGTGCTAACTATTTGGAGTCAGTTCTGCTGCTTGCAACCTTAACTGCATAAAAGCCAAGCATTTTAAGTAAACTAGTAACTAATTTGACCTCCCTCTGTAGTCAGCAAAAGAGTTGTCTTCAGAGGTCAGTGATCCTGCCCATGACCACTGCCTTCTCTCTCCATTGAGTACTGGAGCCTAGAAAACTGCCTTAGGTTAGATGTTTGCCTCTTAGATGGCTAATCTCAGATAAAATGAATTCTGCCCATAGTGATTAGTTTCTTGCTGTGTGAGTGACCTTCTCCACTTAAATTCCACAAATAGCAATGAATAAAATTGTGTCAGGTTGAAAATGCTCCACAGAATTTTTTCTTTTCCTGAACTTATTTGAGCTAATGCTAAAATTATCATTCTATGTTTCCTATCCTACCTTGATCACACTCATACCTATGCATGAAAAAGATCCATGGACATTGTCTTATTCACAAAGAAATGCCACAGCCCCATTCAAAATCTTATATATAAAGGATCGTCCAAGTTGAACATTCCGAGTTGAAAGGCACCCACAAGGATCATATGCATGTACATGTAAGTTGCAAACCTGTTACTTATGAGATGGTATAAAGCAAGATCTGAAGGAAAGAGTAACTGCTACAGCACATTTCCATTTAATTTAAAGAAAGTATAATGATGCGCTGGGGTTCCAGCAGTCTGATCTCCAGCCACCCTTCAGTAGATAAGTAGAGCCAACTGGCAGTGGTTCCACAGGGAGCATCATGTGTTCTTCTGCAATCATGTCATATTAGTTCCATGCCATTTACAGACCTCCAAAAGCTGCAGGTCTGACCTCCAGGGTATGTGCAGTCTATGCAGTTTTTATGACACTTGAGTGAGGCATTGGAAGCTGAGTGCTTTGGAGAATACGCTTTGTAATATACCTATATAGAAAAGTTCAGCAAAAGACGATTATCAACCTCTATATCTCACCTGTGCCAGATCCCGCAAATCAAGGGGCAATGATAACCATTCAGCATCCAGTCTATGCTCCACAGTTAGTGCAGGAGTTGTTCCAACTCTTTATACCTAGTACCTTGTGTATACTGCAGGTGTTCACTGTCTTGCTTGAACAATCCCAAGGCATGTTTCAGGATGTTCAGGTCGTGTTTTGTGAAGAAACTTTGAAATTGTCTTTCCCCAATTGTGTTTCTCAAAGGTCCATCCCGGAGAAGGAGGAAAGTGTGCTTATGAACCATCATCGAACTATTAATGAGGGCTTTGTAAAGCTTAGCTACAGATGATTATGGATGGAAGAATGACAGCTGTTGGCAATTCCTCTACATCAGTAGTAATTTCTGCAGCCACTGCAATCCTATCTCAGCTTCACGTGGAGATTTCAGTTCCTATATGTGTGTGTGGCCATTGGTTTGATACAGTGTGTATGGGAGCAGAGGTTATTTAGCAGTACAGTCAATTTATGATTATCCATGGGTGGATTTTGCTCACAAGCCATGCAGTAGGTGTTGAGAGATCCAGACTTGAACCACCCAAGTCATCATTTAGTAGTGCAGGCAGAGTGCCAAGTGCATGACCCTGTGCTGCTCTTAGAGACAGTGCTGGTCTCAAAATAGTGTAGCTGTACTTGCAATTTATGTGGCACTGAGTGCCAGTTGATAAGCCCCATTGCTTTAAATTAGATCTTGAGGTTGTTCTTCAGCACTGGTTCATAAGTGGCAGAGGTATGTGGGAACCATCATGTCACAGGTTTTATGTGCCCCTTGCTGAATGTCGGGGTGATCCTGCAAGGCCGTCATGGGAGGCTTTGTCCATCCTCCCCAGTACTTGCTTCTCAGAATGCAGCTTGTTATGGTTCAGTGCTTCATTTTGTACTTCCACAGAAGTTCTTCTTTTGCACCATGTTGGATTGGATACCTCCAAAATGTGGAAGGATTGTGGCACTCAAACCAGTCCTGCCAGCAGCGTTATCCAGGGCTTTCTTTCACCCAGCATATCTCTGCCCTATCATTAAACTACCAATTTGTCATAATGCTCCTAAATGCTACATTACTGAATGTGTTGTAGGACAGGAAGGGATGTACAGCTAAAGCACTTTCATTTAAATTATACCTCTCATACATGGTCAAATCTCCGAAGGGTCCTTACCATCGATTGATCTCTTAGCCTTAAGATATACTGTGCAGTTAAGGAGTGCAGGCCTGAAAGGGGTCTCTCGTGTGTAGGCAATCACATTATATAATCCCTTTTATGAACTGATTAAACTCAATCTTAAAAGTAGTTAATATGTTTTATGCCCAAATGTTCTTACACAAAGCTTCTTCTAGTAAAGTACTGCCCTGATGTTTAGAGGTGCTGCAGGCTTTCATCAAAATCAGTTTACACTCATTCATTCTTGGAAATACAAGCATATTCTGCACCGGACATTGTGCAAAACAGCAAGTCCACAGGGACTGTGCCTGAACTGCCTGTGATGTTGTAGTTGCAGGGACAAAACTATTTTTTTCTGTTGAGAAAGCAGAAGGCAGCCTACAGCTGAGCTCAGCTCTTTGAAAAGAGAAAAAACCCCAGCGCTTTAATTTCATTTTTTTTTTTAATGCAATGAAGACACTGTGACTATTCAAGAAAGTAGATCTGCTGAGTAAGGTGTTGTCACCTTCAGGTAGATGGTTTTCAGGCTGGAAATGGCCTTCAAGGGACTTTCCCAAGATCAGACAGCAGCTCATGGCAAAGTTCAAAATACAACCCAGACTGAGTGATTTGCTGCAGTCAGAAAAAGTCTCTGTCAGTCATTCTGTTTATTTATTCTGATCACTGAAGTCCTTGTGCACCTTGCAAATTACAGAGAAAATGAAGTATGTCCTATGTGGTGTTTTTTTCTTGGGAACCTTTGTTGAACACTGAATGAGATCCTGGCTATTACTTTTGGTAGGATCCTTCACTGATGGCAATGGATACTAGGTCAATGGCTCAGTGATTCAGACTTCTATACCTCTATCCTTCATAAATTTTACCAAAATGGGACCCACCAGCTCACACATGGAGGTCACAGGCTCTTCTTGTTTCAAGGTACTAAGGCAAAAGTCTGGGGAGAAGTTATACTGCAAAACTCTGTTCAGTCATGGGGGAACCGAGAATGATGCAAAATCTGCAACAGGGAATAATGATGGTGGCAGCTACTAAGTTTCCTCTTAAGATGTAGTGCACGTAATTGGCAGGCCACGCATAAAAACTGGGAGAGGATGTAGAATTCCTTTCTCAAGCCCTTTTTGGCCACTGGAATTATGCCAGCCTGATTTGCCGCAGACATGAAATATTTTGACTCTGGCAGGATAGCAAGGACATCAACATTGTCCTGCTGAATGAAGAATGAAGGAGGTGAAGGGATGTGCGATGCTGTAGAGGAAGTTGAGTCAATAGTGTGACCACAAGATTGACTGTATGTGTCTGCTCTGCTTTGGAGGTCTACTTCCATCACAGTGGTGACACAGCCATGCAGTCCAGTTCCCAGGATTGGAAAATCCTCAGGTGAAATCCTCACGCTGCTCAGTGAACCAGTCCACTGATATTTAGAAATTTTCATATGACTCAACTGAAATATACAGGTAGGGGAAAATCTAGCTATGAGCTCTAGGACACAGAACCTGTTTCAAAACATTGTTTCTGAAAATGCGAAGGGCACCAGTAAAATAAGATAGGTAAATGTAGCACATTTATCAGGAGCTATAAAACAAGTACAAGCCAGATGCTGCCATTTTAAAGCTAACAGTGAAAGTGATTTACAGAAGCAAGGTTTGGATATAAGTGACTGAAAAACATGTCTCCCATTCCCCCATGAATGGAGGCTGTTTCCTAGTCTCAGCTGCCTTTATTTAATTTCACTTCAAGTAATCCCAGTATAGTACTTTTTCTCATGGCTCCATGTTTTTTTTTGCATTGGCCATTCGGTTACCCATCACAGTGACAAATTCTATCTTGTTAAGTCATAGGCAATATATTTTTCTCCCTTGGAATTCTCCATTTTTTCCTTAGCCTACACAATTCCATATGCCAGAATTTCATCCATTCATTAATACATAGACAGGATACTGAAATATTATAAGCAGGTTTAGCTTCAGTGATTTCGGGGAAGGCACACCCATAGATTCCCCTTCACAAGCTAGCCTTTATATAGGAGAAATGGGCCATTCTTTTAAAATAGAAAGGGCCATTGTCCTGTCTTTGAAATATCTCCTGTTTGGTACTCAGTGAAGATAAATTTGAGTCTTTCCTTAAATTACTTTTCACTCTGAACTGATGTGACATTTATCTCTGCTAGAGTGTTGACTATATGAAAAGCTGAAGCTTGTTTAAAGAATGCTGCCAAACAAGAAAGATTGTAATCCATCTAATTACTGAGCTAGGATGTGCCAGTGCTGCAAACTTCAATTACCACCATTAAAGCATCAATTGAAAGCTTCAGCTGATTCCCAGAGAGTCAGACACTTCCAGACGTTTCATGCATTATACAGATGTTTTGCTGCTCCTTCAGTCACTAATGGTTTGCTATTTTGAACATTTGGGGCTCCTGTAACATGAGAAGTGTGTTCCAGATGTAGAGGGATTTTACATGAATTCTGCCTCTTTAAACCACATTTTGTCAATTGTTCCCCCAGTAGGAACTGATGACCTCATGCTGGATGCCTTTTATTTTTCCCAAGTGCTATAAGATAAATTTGCCCACAGGGTTATACAATTCCTGAGAATCCACATTTCCATGGATATCAAAGGCCCAGTACTACAGTGAGGTCCCTGAAACAGAATTCTGCAGGCACACAGCTCTCTTTGTAGCCTAGGCTGCAAATTCTTTATATGTCAGTATTGCTGTCCACACATTTAAAGAATAGCTCCAAAATAGCCAAAAAGGCCCCCATGTTTTGAGCAAAGCTCTGGAAATTTTGTGGGCAACACCTTCTGTGATAAGCTCCTTCTTGTTTCACTTTGACACAACTGTTAATAACTCAGTTTGATTGATTCCTTTCTGGCAAATTGTAAGAGTTGGGCCAAAATTGAAAGAAAAAATCCTTGTGGAGTCTTAACATTTAAAAAAAAAAAGCCCAGGACTTTAATAGCTAAGCATTGAAGGAAGTTTCAGAATTAAAAGTCAATTTGAATCAGAGTCAAATCATTTTATTTTGGAGACATCGAGACAAAACTGTTCTATTTCCAAAACTGTCTCTTTTCAGATGCAAATCATCTGAGAGAGGTCACAGAAGTCATTGCTTCTGTGTCACTTAGGTTGCTTATATTTGCCAAGGGCAAAATTTGCACCTGTGCAGAACAGCCAGCTCCAGAGTTAAATCAGCATTTATGGGCTGCTCCCAGTGACTTTGGGCACTGCTGACTTGTACACAGCTCTCCAGAGAGATCCTCAGGAAGATTACACTGCCTGGAGAAGGGATGTAGCTGCAGGCTGAGGCGCTGAGTCTAAAATGCTGTGTGGATCTTTTGTTCTTAATATTTTCTCCTTTAAGAAAAAAAAATTACCTTCACTGACAGCCAATTAGCAATTGTTTTCTGTATCTATGTAGTTAATCCCCATTTGATCTAATCTTTAACTGTATGTGCTTTTACTAGGTAAACCTGTGAATTTGATGCTTGCTCTCAAATTATTATTGCTTTTTGAACAAAAGAAAAGCTCAGAAGGTAATTTTTCCAGGAGGGTTCCCTAAATGAATAGCAATGATTCTGGGCATATACTAAAAGAATGTGAGCTTTATATCTACTAGGGCTGGGAAGTGGGAATTTGTGGCCACAATTATCACATATTTTTCTTTGCCACTACATCTTTCGATCTTTTCCAGGTACTGCTGAAACAGATTTGGAAGATAAAGGGGAAAGACACTCTCCTTGGAGAGGAGAGATTTCAAGCGTAGAGGCTTCATGTCATGTACGGCTTTTACTTTTGGGCAATGGCCCAAAGTAACAAGAAATGCTAAAACACACAAGGCTGCCTGGAAGGAATTGCCTGTTGGTCTTTTACACAGAGTGATTTCATGAAGTGCTCACACGAGACCAGTTAGGAAAACTGCAAGAGTGAACACCCTGGTATTCTTCAAATAGTGGAAAAAGGCATTTTAACAGCAGAAGGGCACAGGCAAAGGTATATAGAAATGGAACAGGTTGCCCAGGGTGCCAGTAGGTTCCCCATCCCTGGAAACATTCAAAGCAGTGGATGGGGCTCTGAGCAACCTGATCAGGTTGAAGATTTCCCTGCTTAGTGCAGCGAGGTTGGACTAGATGACCTTTAGAGGTCACTTCCAACCCAAACCATTCTATGATTCTATGTCAATGGAATCATGAAGCCCAGTGACTTCAGAAATATTGTGTATAATTAGCTATTCCATAGATACCAGCATTACACACGAGGCATGACCATACATTTTCATTCAAACTTTCAGTTTATGTTAGCTGAAAATATAATAATGAGAAATGGTAGAGTGTGCCCAACAGCTCTGTAAAACATCTATTAATATCTAAATAAAAATTCTGGCCACTTCTGGTAAAGAGGAGACTGCTAGCAACTGAGATTACAGCACAGAAGAAACAAATGGAAACTATTGCCTAGTAAATGGGTCATTCCTTGTTTTAAAGACAGGTGCTAGCAGAATTAATCCAAGAAGAAACAGGTATTGACAGGAGCTGATGAAAGGTAATGCCTTGTAAAAATGGAAATGCAAGAGCAGAGTTAAGATCCAGGTATTCCAGGATTTCTGTCTCTGATACTGATTTGTTGTAAATGTTTAAAGATGAATTATAAAAACAAATCAAGCCTCCAGTTTCACTTCCCCCAGTATCTCCTTCCAGCAAATTGTGGTAAAGGAGGTGTATATTTATTTTTCATAGCCACTAATGGATTTTCATTCAATACATTTGTCTAATTGCTTTTTCAATTTATCTAAACTCCTGGTACCTACGATATCCTGTAGCAATGGGTTCCATTTGTTTAGGTATTCACTGCATGAAAGGTACTTCCTTTTGGATTAAATCCTCTACTTGATAACTTATTACTTGCTTTCTTGTTCTTGTTTTAGGGGAAAGAAAGGATAATTATCTGCTATTTGCCACTCAAGGTTTCATACACTGGCTTAATCATATAAAGAATTAAAAATATTCAGTCAGCTTTGAGACCTATATATGAGAAGAAATTCTGGTTGTTCTAATTCATCTTTCTAACAATGAGTAAAAATAAGAGATTCCTTTTCAGACTCTGAAACAGTAACTGCAGGGTTTTGTATGCTCAGCAGTCTGTGGCAATAATGAAGACAGACAATTTAGGAAGTTTTCTGGAAATTCTTTCTGATGTCAAAATGCTCACAGAAGCACTGCAACTGCTATAGCATTCAAAAAGTGAAATAATGCTAAACATCAAGGTAGGGAATTATATGTCCTTCCATCAGTCATGGTGGTGAACTCCAGTCTCTGTGTAACCATGGTGTTCTTCCATTCACTGCAAAGGTCAGGGATAAAAATATACTGGGCTTATTGTGTCTAACCCAAGTACATCCAAACTTCTTGGGTCTTTCTAGTAAGACAGAATTTAGAATGTGTGCTTCAGGAAAGTCTATGGTTCTCCGCTCTGCCATGTTGGCATCTCTGGGTTAGCATGAGTAAGTCTAGTTAACTCTGCCTAGTCAGAGACTCTAAGTGACATAGGCATTGTAACATAGGTATTTATTCTACTCAGACCGGTTTGAATCCTGATGTTTATTCTGTGCTCTGTATCTGTGTGACAAGTAATGACTACACCTGAGACATCTTGTGAGTAATCCAGGAACTGTGTTCTTACTTATGGAAGAGAAAGTGCAAACATTGGCAAGAGAAAAAAGGCCTATGTAGGAAGAAGGTGGCTCTTCTTGTGGGTGTATCAACAAATGCTAAATGTTAAATCCCTGTATAGGCATCACCTCAAAAGGCCAATGGGTACTGCAGAAAATTATGTAAGCTATATGCATCTTGTAATTTTTAATCCAAAGGGCAGGGTGATGTTCCAAGATAATGACCTGTGTAAGGACTGGAGGCAAAGAAAATCTTGGTCTGTTTGAGTTGAAGCTAGAGGTGATCCATGGGACAGAGCAGGATGCAATAACGTAGAGAAAAGCAATCTGTTTTCATAATTAAGTGACACCATAAGTCTAGTCAGCTGCAGGCATGCAGACCCAGTCAAACTTTGTTGTGCAGAAAGATTCAATCTCCTCTCCAAAAGTTTTTTCAGTCTTCTATTGACAAAAAGGGGATGTTGAAAATAAGAAATGTGAACACTGGCACAATCAGTCCCAACGATCAGAAAATACTTTAGGTGTGAAATGTTTTCCTGAGTTCATATTTTAATTTATAAAAGTTGCATCCCAAGCATCCTTGGACAGGTGCAATTCAATAAACCGGTCTCAGAGGCCGGTCTCTATGCCCTGTGTTGAGGCACCCTTTAAGGACTTGGATGGATGAGGGCTTCATATCTTCTATAACTTTACTAAAGAAATCATTGTATCACTGGTGTTGGGAGTATCCTGAGGATAACAGGATTTTCTTTCCTCTTATCCTCAGTCTTCAGGACAGCATAACCACTACAAAGAACAATATGCATTAGGATTGTACTCATAGCTGAGGCCTTGTTTCTGCCTCTGATCTCATTTGTTAGTGTCTGACTTTGCTGGACAAGAGAGGAAGCATTTTTTCATAAATCACTCATAATGGGCAAAATTACTATTTTCAGTAGCATTGGCTTGTAACCCATGGGAAGGACCCTAGGAATTTATTTATTTATGAAATCCCTGAATGGTTGCCACTTTTTCTGTGTACTTCCTAACTTGATCAGAAGATAGTTTCCCTTGGCTGTGGAATTAATTTCTTGCACTGAATGATTGGGATGGCTTTCTCAGAGGCTCCGAGCTGGCAGGAGCTTTGAGTCTATTGCTCTGTCAAGGGTTCCTCTGCTTAAGTACAATAAAAAGATAATGAACAATTGTCTCTTAGACTATGTGGAGGTTTGTGTAAGCGGGTTTACTCATTTTACTCAGTCAGTTTCAGGGCTTGTGTGTCTCTCCCAGGGGTTGTGGTCTGTTTGCATGGGGTTCACAGCAGAGCATTCACACTTCTGTAAAACTGTGTGTGCACCGCTTTAAGACTACTCCGGAGTTATTATTAACAATGAAAGTTAAAAAAAAAAAAAGAAAAAAATACCTTACTGCAAGTCATTAAGAAAACCAACTCATTGAGTAAGAAAAAAAATCATTATCTTTGGAAAAGGAAACAGCCAATATAACTGCAAAGTACTGGTCTGACCACTCATTTTTCATTCTTACAACCCACAGAACATGCAAGAAAAAAAATCCCCTATCTCGGAGATTAAAGGGAACTCAGATGTCAGCTTATTTAAATGAAGTCTCTCAAGCTGTTTAAGGTTGAAAATCACACCTGTGCTGAGAGCCTGGCACAGAGATGAAGGGGTGGGTCCGATAATAGGCATAGGGCTGTGCAATTCCCTGGTTTTAAGTTATAGAATAGAATTTAAAATTGATCAGCCATTTACCTCCAAGGATGTGCTGGGAACCCTCTGAACGTGTCCCCTGGATCAGAGTCCTGGGCTGGGGACAGCCCTGACCCTGCAGTGCCTGAGTCCAGCCTGGGACGGGGCTGGGTGTGTGCAGGAAAAGTAAATGCATGTGTGCCAGAGATCTTTTGAAGAAATGTAAAGAAAAGAGAATGCAGCTCTACTGCTTTTAGTCTGGAAATTTGGCACTGATATTCAACTTCAGTTCCATGCTAGATTCCTAAATCCTGAACTGCTTTTAGACAGTCAGCAATGATTCAAGGCTGGTGCTGAAACCACTAAAAATTGTATGAGGTATTAACTTCTGTCCTTGTCTGTCCATCAGGGGAGTTGCTCATGTTATACTTTGGTGACTAACTTGAAAATCAGTCTGGTTCCGGCTCTCCATCCAGAGCTGAGCAACTCCCTGCTTACAGTGATGAACACTGACCACAGAGGGCTGAAATCACCCCTACTAGGCAGCAGAAACTTCATTAGCTTCATCAACCCCAGCACAGCACAGTCTGAGATGGAGGAAAGCTTAGGAAGGCCTTTTTTCATGCTAAAGCACAACATAAAAGTCCCTCCTGCTGCAATCTAGGAGTCACACTGCATCATCGTGTTTCATCTTTCAGTGCTATCATTGCTGATTTTAGCTAAGCAAGAGAATCAGGCTCAGGAGTGTTTCTGGAGCTCTTCGTCCCAAGCCACCCTTTGCTGTATAGGCAAGCTGGAAGGTGATGCTACATGGAATGCAGGTGATGCTACATGGAATGCAGCTAGAAACAAGGTGCACCACATTCTTCTGCTCATTTCAGGCAGTTTGTTTGATCCATCTTTCCACAGCCACTATTAATTTCCAACAGGGTCCCCATGTCAGCTGACCAGGAAGACTGTGTCCTGAAGATAATGCTCAGTTGTCCCTTACCACTGGAGGAACATGCCTGAGATGCTGGTGATGAATTCAGTCCTTTGCCAATACTGAATGAAGCTGCACTTCTTACAGCCACTGCCGCTTATATAATGCAATATCCATATGGTGATTGTTTTATTTATGTTTCCTTTACTTCAAGGCAGAGGAAGCCAGCAGCTGGAGCTGCAAGATAGAGGCGCCCACCAGTTACTGGGCTGTGTTGTTCACAGGGATGATAAGCTTTTATCACCCACTGGGAGTTAGGATCTTGTCTAAGTGATAGCATCCATCCCTTGAAAACAGAACAGAGCTCTCACTGTTTGCCTGTCTGAAAGGAAAGGGTTTATAAGCCCAGACTTTACAGTGACTATGAGCTAAAACATGACATAGCTTCATTGTCTTCATTTCTTGACTCATTCTCTTGCAAGTCACAATGAGTATTTGCTTCCTTTGCATCAAAAGAGTTTAATTGTGTTTGCATTACCCCTTTCTCTATATTAAAGACTGGAAGTCTTTAAAAATTTCTCCCCCTCCTATGTGACTTTTATTCTGCTAATCCCTACCTACCTTTTGGATCAATTAAAAGGCAGTTAATGGTTTGCAGAGAAAAAGTGTAAATGAGAAGCAATTCCTTTGGTCATTGTGTGTGTAACTGAAGGACATTTCAAACACAAAACAGGAAAAAGTGTTCCTTCGATAGCTTGTTTCTTTTGCTCTTTGGATTTCATACCAAAGGAGACAGAGGGTAATTGTTGTTATTTTGTTTTTATAATTAAAATAACAACATAAAATTAGCTATATTGTGGCTGGATATCATCTGTATGGAAAGTTCTACAGTTATGGAGAAAACAAGAAAATTTCAGAAGGTTTATTTTTAATTAATCTACAGAATTATCTTCTTGTATTATTTCTGCATGTGGATTCCCAGGAATTTCAGCCTTCTCCACAGAAAAAGAAATTTGGTCCATTTCTTACATCAACCTGTTAATATTATATGAAAATGTAAAGCTACAGGGTCTCGTTTTAGCATTCTACTGCTCTGATTTTGTACCTTTGTGATTCCAACTGTAGAAAAAATTACTTTAAAGTGTTTCATGAGCTAGGGAATTTCAATAAAGCACAACGCTGTAAAATCAGAGGGGAGGCAGTTGCCAATTGCTTCAGTGGCTCTTGTTGTTTTCAGAGACTCAACAACCACAGTCTGAAAAACAGTGAGGCTCAAGTTGCAAAAGTAAATGTGACCCCAGTGGGAACTGAGCCCCAGCAAGAGCAAAAGAGCTCTTTTGTGAGGAATAGTAATCCTCAGCCACACTTCAAGCTTTAGCCACTGTCTTTGTAGGCACAAGCTTTGCTTTTTGGGGGGCAAACTGGCTGCTTTGGTGTAGCTTCTGTTTTATTTTGTGTGGTTTCTCCCCTAGAAGGTTATCTTCTACAGTTTAAAGGGTCAATTGTGCAAGAGCAGTGACACAGTAAGCCCTAGTGTGACATAAATTGTATAGGCTTGTCTCCATAGTTAGACTGTTGAACCAACATCCTACATGCTTAGGTCCTTACAGGGGTGTTATACTGTGGCTGGATAAACTCCAAGAGTCTAAACTCTTGGGATGTCTTTACATGTTTAGACATCTCATACTGATGTCTTCACAACATAAAAGGCTTGACAACAATGAAAGAGAGAAAACTTCACCTCAGCCCCAACCTCAATTCCAACACTTAGTAGTTGAATCCCCATGGAATTATTTCTGTTGGGCAATTTCTTAGAAGGATGCAGCTTGCTTTTAATATTTTGCAACAGGTTTGAATTATAATCTTAATAAAATTCCAAGTAAAGGATCTCTGTTTTTAAACAAATACTTTTTAAGGGTACTTGTTTGAGTTTCTGAATCACCAGTAAACTCAGTGAATAGAGCCAGATTTGATCCAATATTCAGATGACTCTGTTGGTCTAGAAGTTCAAGTGTGTTTCATGATATTAATTGCCTTTAGAAAGATATTTGTTCTGGTACATTTTTGGTCTGAAGTGAAATATTTCTGGGAATTCCTCACTCCCACTTAAATTTTTCCAAGGAAATGCCTGTGACATTTGTATTTCCAACGAAGAACAGGAAGGAAGCATAATGCTTTTTCCAATTTGATTCTGAGGGTGGGCTTTTCATAAATGCTTATCACTGGAATAGCTCCACTCCCACTTAATCAATGGCTTATGGGATTTTCAGGGCTCCAGCACAGAGGGCCTGTTATGTGCTGCAGTGACTCCTCTAAGTTGGTTAATTTTTATTGCTTCTGCTCTTGCAAAAATTTTAATAGTTGAGGTGAAAAAGAAGCGTAGGATGGGAAGGAAGTGCTATTTGTGCTCTTAATTTGTAATTTGACAAGTTGGACCGGGGCCATATTCAGACAGGGTTGATTCCATATGTGTCTTTGGGACACTATACCATTCAAAAATGGTATAGTAAAAGTCAGTAAGATATAGTAAACTCAACATTTCTCTGTTTTTGTCTGTGAAAAAGGGGGAATAGTCTTTCCTCAAGTTTGTTAAGTCCTGTGATAGTAAATCCACAGGTACCGAGGAGATGAAGGAGATCCAGATACTTAGACTCGATGTGTGAATGGACAGGGCCATCAGGCTTCATGTCTGTAGCAAGCACAGGGTGACCAGCTGGCCCAGCAGTGGTGCATCAAAGTAAGCCCTGCTTTGAATTTGTTATTGAAGGTCCCTTTGACCTCTGATGCTCTGCCTAGGAGAAGGAAAGCAAGGAGCAGAAGCAGTGATGGCAGAGAGGCGAGCGGGAGGGCAGGCGGAATTGACAGTCAGCATTACTCGGCACAGCAGGGATGCTGAATTCAAGGAGGAAGGTGAGACAATAATGCCCCCTCCCTGCAAAGAGAGGTGACCTCTGAGGACGAGTCCTGCCTCCCACAGCCTCCCACAGTGTTATCTGCTTCTGATGTGAGCAAATGCTGAAGTGAAAGAAACGTCCTCCCACGGCAATAAAAGGAGAATGAACAATGGCAAAAGTTAAAGTGTAACACACGAAAGGTGAGCAGAAAAGCTACCCCAAGTCACAGCCAAACCCAAGCAGTGAAGAGGAGCTTATCTGCACCCAACCATCCTGAAACAGCAGTGAAATCCCAGCAAGGGATGTGGGGGTACAGCTGCAGGGACCAAGTATTAGCCCCAGCTGTGCACACCTACCTGAAACCTCTAGATATTGGCAGGGGGCATTCTCTGACATAAAACTCAGGGAAATTCTTCTGCAAAGGGCTGTGGTACATTGGATTGAATAGCAAGCTGGAGGGCAGGCAGGCTCACAGAGATGGGCACCCTACACCACTCAGACACACATGCTGTGCTCGTAAAAGGCTCTTCACCTTATCCAGGGTCAGGCTTGATGACCCATGTTTGATGTTGACCTTTAAGAATTCACCTTGAGGTAAAACTGGAAATCTTTGACTGGGTTGTGTTTTTAAATCATGATGCCTTTTCTGTGCTTCCCTAACGAAAAGCATGAATTGTTATTAGCCACAGAGATAAGAAGATAAGCCAAGCATTGTCCCCAGCAAAAGAGGAAACAAAGAGGCAAGTTGAAGATAAAAGATATGTTTTGTTTACAGAAAATTTTTAAATTTCTCTCACACTGATCTGAAGAAATTACATGGGGGGAAGCATTCTTCTTCTTGTGCAAACATAATTGAAAAATCTTTTTCATGGCAGTGCTTGCAAGAAATAGGGGCAAATAATGTCTCCCACGGAAACAGTCACACATGTTTTGGTCTGCCTTTATTCTGGTATATATGTTCAGTACCTTCAGACACACTGGTTATTTCTCAAAGGTCACAAATTTTGTCTTTTTTCAGTGGACCATCGTTATACAAACAATTACTAACTAGATTTTTTTAATATATTTTAAAATTGCCCAGTAATTCTATTATAGAGATCTACTTGAACTTCAGAGGTACATGCTGAAAGGCTGCAATTTCTGGGTATTTCCTATCTCACTTCTCTCTTGAAGCAGGACAATCACCAGTGCTACGTGAGATCAAGAGTATTTGCAAGGCTTTTTGAAGAGTAAATAATTTCTTTAGTTTTTCGGAGTACTGGAAGTAGCTCCTGTCCCTGAGACCAAACATTTGCTGAGCTGAGACAAACCCAAGATTTTCTCCAGGTCAGTATTGTCACCCATCAGCAAAATCTGGAGCTCTCTGGGGCAATAATTTTTATGGTGCAGATTTTGGCCTCAGAAATTACCCTTTCAGTCCTATTGGTGTAATTTGAATAAAATAATGTTAGTCATCAGTAAACAGGAAGCTGATTTTGGCAGAAACCCTGCCCTGCCCCTGAAGCAGCTGTCCTGCTTCTACCTCTCCTCTCAGTATCTCAGCCTCACTGTTGAACTCAGCTTCCCCCATCTGCAGCACCTTGTTCGAGCCACCAGCACTGACTTTCACACCTCCTAATCCCCAGTCCCACGGATCTTTGTGGCCTTCTCTGTGCACCAGATGTTAATTTCTGTGGAGCCTGTAAGGTTTTGCAGTCAGACAAAATAGCTTCCACACCTTGAGAGGATGTTGATCTCAGTCCACGTCTGACCACTGTGAAGGACTTGAGCTCCATTTGAGTCCTGCACACATTTACCACAGTTGTCTGATGTTGGACTTCAAGGTTTTTCTCTGTTTTGAGCTGGCCTGTATGGAATTAATGTTACATTCATCTTTAGTTCCACCAAGTGAAAAAAAAAATATACTTGCATCAAGAAACTTAAGAGGAGAAAAAAGTGTTTGTTGAAAGAGATGCTCCATCATCACTAAAATGTGTAGTGATGGGTGAGGTAAGAAGGTAATCTTTATAGGAAGTTGTTTACCTTGTTGGAAAACATGAAAATCAGATTTTTTTTCAAGAGTGATGAGGAAGGAGTGGTCAGTACTGTAACTGCAGGTAGAGAAGGGCCAGATTTGGTCTTATTCCAGGAGAGGATCAGAAGATTAAACTATGATCATTTTGTTTTGATAGAATTTATCAGTTAGGCCACGGTTTGCAAACATCAATTCTAATCTCAGCTTGTCCAAATCATGAGACTTTCAAGCATCTGTGTTGGGTCAATCTTTAGAAAAATGAAAACGAGAAATTCCAGAAGCTTCTGGTATTTCCAGTACAAGGCCAAATTTTGCATGATCTGAAGAGTACTGTTTCAGTTCTGGTTAGCACTGAGAACCCTAACCAAGAAAAACAGAAGAAACTTCTATCTTAGAAAACCATAAAATTATCTTGTAAAGTTTCAGGTGAACAGAATAAACAATAGAAAGACGAGCTCTGGATGAGCAGAGGAATGTGCTCGCTTGCTTTCTCATGCTCATCTGAAAGACATTTCCAACCTTTCTAAGGCTCATCCTTGCTGAGAAAAGAAAAATACACATCTATTTAGGCTGCTATTGCTCTGGTTGGGAAACCAGAGAAGCTGTAGTTGCTATTTTTACAAGTTTGCTTCCTTCAGGGGAGAGATATCTTAGGGTTGAGGGGGAGGTAATGTGATCTCTTTTTCTATTTTTATAGAGGGCCTGGGGATGCACTGGGAAGCTGCAGATCTGTGCAGTTGAAAGTCTTCAGCTCCTCTTTTGAGATACTAAGGGAGGAACAGTTAGAAAAGCATGGCCTAATTAAGGATATCTAATATGGTTTCAGGAAGGGAAGGGCATGCCTCATTAACTGGCTGGAATTCTTTGAGGATATTGCTGCTCAGGGAGACCAAAAAAAAAGGTAACTCACTGTGACCATTGTGTACCTTGGTGGGCTGGGGGAGAATAGAACACATTTAGGAGAATCTGAGGTTGATACCTACATTTATGGAGTGGGTAAAAATATAATACAGAATTAACTGGTATTTAAATCTGCAGGGAGTGTAAGTATTTTTTAGTTCTTCAAATCCTGGGTGCATTATGGCTTTTAATCTTTTATTTCTTTTAAAAAAAATTATTGTTATTGATATAATTGGCTTTTATGATTCAGCTGAAATGAAAGCCGCAGTGTTTCCAGATTATCTTGTACTAAATTTGGAGGGCAATGAGGAAAATTGCAATTAGATACAGACAGATTTAAGTGCTTTTTAAAGTTTCTAGCATGGCAGATGACATATTCAATAAAGGTCAGCTAGATGTAGCATCAGGATAATAAACCAGAGATCCTAGAATTAGAAGAGGGAAAAGGTGGGGTGGATGGAGGTTTCTCTGTATATTGATGACTTAATGTGGGAATGGTGGGAGATGCAGTTTTCCCAGATCTTTGCAGAAACAGAGTCTAAAACCCTTCAAGTTATACTTGGGAGAGAAAACTCACTCATAAAGGAAACTACTGCACATTTTGGCTGACAAAAAATACAGTTTCACATGAACCTACTCAGTGGAGCAGGAGCAGGGCTTGCAGCTGAGGGAGGGTAAGAGCTCATGGTGGAGGGAAGGTCGGTTGGGGTGTGGGATTGAGGTTGGTGGCGATGTGGAGGCAAAGAAGTCATTTGAGCTTTTCTCACCCTAGGGCTGGCCTGGGGCCAGTTTAGCCACTTACCTTGTGTTTCTTTTAATAACTGTGAAATTTTAAGCACTTTGAAAGAATCTTACCTATATGATTCTGTTGATGGGGCTCTTTTGCAATTCAATATGAGACTGGGCGCATATCACTCTTCACTTTGATGGAAGAGGATGGATGCTTAGAGGTGGAGGGGCAGGAGAGGGGAGTGCAAAGAAAACCTGCCTGTGAAGGAAGCAGCAGGCAGCAGGCATGAGAAGAAGCGTAGCTCTGCTGGAGGGAGGTCTCTCAGGGATGAGGGCTGGGTCAAATGCACCTTGAACATCACTCCCTCACTCCACTAGAATACACTCCCAGCCAGAATCCAGGCCATGTCAGTGGACTGCCCCTGCCCCTCAAGACATCTTAAGAGTCTCTTTCTACTCTGCTACTCCCCAAAAGCCTCTGCCACTGCATGTGTAGAAGAGCCACTCTTTTTTTTGCTTACCTGAAGAAGAAAACAGCATGAGTGTCATTGCTTGGAAAAGGTGCCAGACTAGTGTTCCCGTGTTGAGCTGCAGGCTAGTTACAGCAAACTCAGTGTAAGGGCAATGCTTCCAAGATATTTCCTGAGTATTTGTCCTTGTTTTCTGTTTTGTGCTGTGGGAAGGGCTCTATGTCAAGGACCAGCCTCTCCCCATGTCTCTAAGTGCTGTACAAGCACTAAAAACAAAGAGATCCTCCTATGAAACATCTGATGGAAGACAGAGATAGAAGCAAGCAGCAAACGATGTCAGTGAGAGAAGGGAGGGAGAGGAGCTGAGGAAACCAAGAGACAGCATCCATTGCACTGGCAGATCATGTTTGGGGATGACTACTCGGCTGTCAACCACATTTTTAAAGTCTTGCAGTGCTAAAGCATTTACCTTCAGGATAACAAGAATAACCTGTTTTCCAGAGGTTATTTAGTTCTTGATCTCTGGTTTAATACAGCCAGAGAAGATATTAGCCATGATGACTGTTTTGTGAGGAACTCATCTGGCTTTAGGGGGCTGGAATATTCAATACATCTTACTGAATCACTGGCTAACATTCAGCAGGGAGGAAATAAGGAAAACTATGTGAGGTGAGTGGTGAGGTCAAGGAGCTTGAATTTTTGTGTGCCCTGACAGATGTGTGACTTGTGTCCTTCTAGCACCAAATTGCCCGTGGGGAAAACCCTAACTTACAATTGACTAAGGTGAATTTGAGTCAGTCAGTAACCAGCCAGGCTTCTGAGACTATTAGACTTGGACTAGGACTCCAAGGTGTTATTTGGCTGGGTGCTGTATGAGTACAAGGCAAGAAATAGTACTCTGCAGGCCTATGACCTAGAAAATAAAGACAATTTTTGAAATTCTGGCTCAGCTATAGTCAACAAGTGGTTTACTACTGATCTAAAAAGGGTGAGAATTTCATCCAATTATACAGAAATTATAAAATACATACAATAGGCTATTCAGTGCCTCAGAGGAAGCAAAAGGAGCCAGGAAAACAATAGATTTCCTAGTCTGATTTGATTGACCATATTTTCAGACTAATATACCAAAAAATACCATTGAGGAAATGCATACACGCACAGCCATTTATGCTGTGAAATACCATATGCCTGCAAACAAACAAACAGGGTGTTGCACATCCATTCCCCCACCTGCATGCAGGATGTTTCCTGGTCACACAGCACAGTGCTCTTTCCACACCAAAATGCCCGAGAAACACACAAATGTCTGGATTAAAATTCCAGAGTCCTGGACTAGGTTCAGTGGTCACTAAGGACTTCAGTGCAGAACTTGTACTGGTGAGTAAGCTTTAGTCCTGGAACCTTCCCATGGCATTGGCAGGTCATCTTCCAGATGTGCAGCCAACCACCACCCAACCGTGGCCCTGCAGCTCCTTGGCACCAGGGCAGCCCTCTCTGTTTGTACAGCAGCCGACGCAATAAGCTGCCAGTCAGATTTGCAGGATGCTGTATGATCTCGTGATATTAATAATATAATGATAGCATTATAACTGGACCATTCAACTCCGTAGCTTGTTCTTCTGTAAATGATTTATAAGTTTTATGCATTTTATATGTCTCTCATTAAAAATGCATTGAAATATACTATCAAAATACCATTTTGTGAGGCTCAGGCTCCCTTTATTCTTGTTACAGCCATCTGCCATTAAGCTTTAATAACTGGCTGATTATAATTTATTAATTTATCACCTGTTCTTTATACAGTTGGATAAAATAATTGTCAACCAATGTGAAATAGCCTCCTATTGTGTTATTAATCCCCAAAGCAATTAGAAAACCCACTGATTGCACAAGGCATTGAGAATGGGCAGTAACTCATGCTAGAAATGATCTGCACTGCTCATCACATCAGTGCATGATTGGTAATAAGATTTCTGTCGCCAGTGAGAATTTGAAAAGAGCAGTTTAACTAGGGACGGCTTTTAATTTTATTTATTTATTTTATAATAAGCCTGGATTTATAGGGCTAACAATGGATATCTAGGTTCCAGCTTGTCTTACACATTTTCTGGGCACAATCTGAGAAAGGCAATATCAACTTCATATAGTGTTACACTCTTGCTCCTCAAACCTTTTTTGGAGAGATTTCTGCCCCTGCTAACATCCCCAAGGATGAAAGGGTAATTTAGGGATAGCTATAAATGCCAAATCTTTTAGGAGATTGACTTCAGTTAGCTTTGGATCAGACATCAGACTTCAGTATCTCTCCTTTGATTTTTATCTGCCAAGATTCAGTGTGGGTTAGTTGTGGGCTTTCTGATATGGATATTTACAGTATGTGAAAAGGGACAGAACCAACGGTGTGTTGAATCCAACAACTGTCATTTAGCAAAGCCGTTTGCTTACCCTGCCAGTGTGAAGGAGATATGAGGGCCAACCCAGATGTGAAGAAGTTCCTTATCTCCCATCCTATTTACAGTGCAGGCTTTGTGTTACAATACCTCTGGTACTAACAAGTCGAATTCTGGTAATGCTGCTCCTGATGCAGATTAAACTGCTTTTCTGGTGAAAAGAAAGAAAGAAGGAAGGAAAGAAGGAAGAAATGAAGGAAGGAAAGAAAGAAAACGAAAGAAAGAAAGAAGAAAAGAAGGAAGGAAAGAAGAAAAGAAAGAAGGAAAGAAAGAAAGAAGGAAAGAAGGAAGAAAAAAAGAAGGAAAAGGAAAGAAAGAAGGAAAGAAATGAAAGAACAAGAAAGAAAGAAGGAAAGAAAGAAGGAAAGAAAGAAGGAAAGAAAGAGAAAGAAAAAGAATGAATGAAAGAAACAAAGAAAGAAAGAGAAAGAGAAAGAAAGGAAAGAAGGAAGGAAGAAAGAAAGAAAGGAAAGAAGGAAGGAAGGAAGAAAGAAAAAGAAAGAAACTGCCACGGAGGAAAGCAGCTGTCAATGGTTCTTTGTCCTAAAGAAAGCTGCCTGGCCCCCCTGGTGTGTGTGCCTAGTCAGGTACCGGGTTGGTGAGTCAGGCACAGTGAAGGTACAGAACTGCCAATTAGAGTGATATTTTGTTTCACATGCTTGGAGTGGTCTGAGAACTTCCACTTAGACAAGATTATTGCATAGACCTAAAAACTGCCAATATTCTACTATTGAATAGGGCTATGGGCAGACTTAGGAAGAGATTTTTCATCTCTCTTCTGTCTCCAACAATACCTACCACACAGTAAATATGCCTGTGCATTAGTGCGATGTAGTGATTCCAAGTACAAGAAAGTTTGGAGTCTTCCACCAATATCATACTACGTCTGCATGATGGTAGGATAGTTAAATGTTTCCTCTTTCACCCAACACTTCTGATGTCTTTGCTGTTCTCTTGCAGAGTTTGTAGCTTCTTCACAGTTAAATCTGGAAAAACTGCTTTGACAAAAAGACCCAGAAAAAAAAGATGTTGAATTGAACATATTAGGAGATCTGTACTTCCTCCTTCTACAGGGAACACAAAGCAGAAGTAAAGAGGTCATTCTTGATATTATTTTACTATTTTGGGCTTTTCTGGAAGTAAAAATTGGAAGAAATCTCATGCAAATATTTGTCCTTCTGAGAGATCCAAGCCAAATGTGTACATATAAGGACTTTAGATAAAACAGACATACGTACCATGAGTTCCAGAGAGAATTTCCCACCTTAACCCTCCAGTGACTCCACAGATAAAATCCAGGATGTAGAAAGTAGAAAGTCCTCAGAAATGGTGCAGCCACTATAAATGTCTTGCATTGAAGGTACACAATTTTGCCTACATAATCCTCAGCTGGGATGAGCATGAGAGGATCTTCAACTCCTTCCCACCTCCGTAGACTACTCTGCAATCTTACACTAGAGCAATTACTACAACCTCTTCATCTTAGGTTACAGCAGAGAGTTTGCCCTCTATCATAACTGAGAGCCAACTAATAGTGTTTTTTTCCAGATTTGAATTTCATAGTTCTTCCTTAATCAGATTTTCAGCAGCAGCTGGGGAACTTCTGGGTTTGAAAACTGGTTATGGCATGACACAGGTTAGCAGGTAGGTAATGTTTCAAACACTGAATAGACAACTGTTACTGGCTGTGTTTTCACTGCAGGTAGGAGGTCTCCAGTTAAGATTAATCTTGCAATGTTAGTTGAGCCACAATGCATATATCCTTTTTGAACATAGGGGCAACACAGAAGGAAATCCACATTCAAAATAAGACTACAGTCAGTTATCCATGTAAGAGATCTCTCTGGCTCCAAAGTTGATGATCTGTATAATGCACCAGAAAAAAACTTCACAGCTGAAGAACAGATTCACAAAAAAACTCTGATTCATGAGGCAGTAACAGTGGTGTTTCCCCTCAGCAAAATCATCATCTAAGGAATCTGTCTTATTTTTACTTATGACAAAGTACCAATTTGGGAATCCATTGTAAGAACCACTATCAATTACATAGGAAGGTCTTTATTGCAAAACTGTGGTTGAATTCCATGTGGATCTAAACTCTGTTTAGCAAACTGTGACCATATTCCATGTTAGTTATTTCCCCAGAGGAATTGCATACACCCATATGCATCTCTGAAGCTATCAAAGTAGTATCCCATAATTATTTTTACTGCATTAAATGGTGTTCTCTTACTACATTTACCCTGCTGAATGCATCCACTAGCGGTTACATCCACACTAGACAGGCTGACCATCTTGACAGGGTAGCTCTGTCCTTTCCTTACCACATCTGCTGCTGGTGTGTTCATGGAATGAAGCTGAGGCTCTACATTTTGGACTTGTATGTAAGACATGACAAGTTTGGAGTTTTTGAGTTTGAAAAGCCTGTAGAGAAGCTGCTGGGGGAATCTGAAAAGCAGAAGAAAGCAAGCCTGGTGCATTCTCATCCATACTGCCTGCTGGAGGATATTCCCAAGGTAGAATAGATAAGACATAACACTTTGATTTTTCTTTCAAAGGACCTACCTAGTACTTTCCAAAAATACCATGAGAGTGAATTAATGTTTGCACAATATGGAGGATCACTGAATCCAGAACAAGCATGAGGTGGGGAGTGAGATGATGGTGTAGACAATACCCCCACCCAGATAAGTGTATGCAAATTAGAGTGATTTTCTGGGATCAGAGAGGTGTGGGAAAACACTGGGGAATTTGGTGTTTAAATGCTGTGAGTGCATCTTTAGCACTGAGGGTGTCAGCCCTTGTGAAAAGAGATCCTGAGCATCAACTGGTAATCCTACTCTGAATGAAAAATACACCCCCAGATTTGGGATTTCTCTGTGAAGGAGGAAGAGACAACAACTTCACCTGAGTTAATTCTGAATTAAAAACATAAGCTCTGACACACAGGATCATTTACCCTTTTATGTGGGAAAACCTATTATTAGAGCTTGACTGAGATGTATAATAGACTAACAATAATGACACAACTTCGTATTTCAAATACTGAGTATTAGAGTTTGGTGATGACTTTCTCATCCTTGTTTAGACTCTCCTTCTTAGGGAAGGTCTTGTGAAAGTAACTCATTTCTTTAACAAAGCTGTGCTGCAGTGTGGATGATGAAGACAATGAAGATCCTCTGGAGATCCTCTGCAAAACATCCTGGAGCCATTTGCATCCATTAACTCCACCACCAGCATGTGGCTGCCTGTAGGCCAGGCCTATTATCTCTTGGTGATCATTTTTCATGGGGAAAGTGGGAGGTTTTTGCTTATGAGGATGAGTTCACCCAAGGGTGCTCAAGTTAAAGGGTCCTTTGCAATCTCTTAATCAGATGGGGCAATTTATAAGGTAGTGCTTAAAAAAAATTCATTTTCACTTAGTCTGTTGAATTTTGCTTAATGTGCTACAGTTTGTTTTTAGGACTTCCAAGCTCTAATGAGCACACGGTGTGTCACATCCCAGGATGTGTTCCAAGGCAGTAACACAGTGGGTTAACCACCATCAAATGGTGTCCCTGGTTTCAGTTCTGACTTGAAAAGAACATCACTGACACCTCTAGCCAGTTTTTTGGCTTTCTTCCAAGGTTTCCTCCCTAACAGATGCTGAAATTCCAGCAGAAAGCAGGGATGAATATAATGAAGCAAATGCACAGCATAGTTAATTAGTAATTAAAGTCTCTTAAAATAGGTAGGATTGCACAAAATCAAAAAAGAAGGAAAGTTTATTGGATCTCTAACCTCAAAAGATTTTTCTATTGCACCTATCATCCCATTTTATCATGATTAATTTTTAATGAGTAAAAGAGGGTAGCATGTCCTGCTGTCAGGTACCCAAAGTAGGAATCCAGAGCAGTTCTGCCATCTCCAGTAAGACAACCCAGTTTGCTGCAATGGAAGCAAAATGTAAGTTTGTACCAGCAAGAGAAACAGAAGAAAACAGGGAGAGAGTCTATCATTAAAGAACTGAAAGTACTTTTACAAAGTAGCTCCTGGGGACTGGTCTCATTATGGTTTTGTAGCACCTGGCACAATAGAGCCCTTCTGAATTCAGTTTTTGGAGCTCAGACACATCCAACAAAATGACAACAGCAAATATTGAGGCTTAAAATAAAATTTTGTGACAGATGTATTAGGAGCAGGTTTTGGGGAGAAGAGGATCTGGACTCTGAAAAAGTTCCATCACAGTGAGTCACATTTTAATTGAAAAACAATAAAAGAAAGCAAGGGTGGGGAAAAGACACGGGTGAAAATCAGAGGTCACCTGCCGTTGTGATAATTTAACTGAAGTTTTGGAAATGAATCATCGCAGCAGGCAATGGAAGGTTTCACCTCGGGCAGTGACAGGAAATGCAGGGCTGTAGCTGTGTGCAGAGAGCATTTTGGGCTCTCAATCAGCTCTTATTGATCAGGAAAGTACAGCTGTACTCAAAAATTCTCAGCTTTTCTCTCATTTTCAGTTCGACAGAAAGAAATATCTCAAGCAGCCATTTTCAGCTTCTTTTTCTCGGAAGCAATGGGGTAAGTGGGAGGGGAGTTCACAGGAGGAAGACACAAAACTCACAATTTTACTCACATGTCTAATGAAATCACATGCTGTTAGTGGCCCAAACAAAAAAAAAAAAAAAAACAAACCAACAACTCACAACCTACACCTTTGTTTGAAAGAAGAGATACAAACAGCTGCCTAAGAAAAGACATTGTTGAGACATCCTTCAGAAAGGCTCACTTTTGTTCATGAGCATACAGCTATCTAGGCATCCTTCTCTGGGCATCAGACTTCCTGGGATGGGAAATGATTTTGCCCTGAAGTTGAGCTTAATGCCAATATTTATAAGCCAGAGATTTCCAAACTTCTGCTGCATGGCGTGCCTGACACTGCCTGTGACGTCTCCTCATTGCACATCAAAATAGTTCACATCCCACCAGTTGTACACTCACTTTGGAAAGCTACAATCATATGGTTCTGAAAGTGTTTGCCCTTGGGGTGAGAAGGGAATGCGTAAAGATCAAGCCAGCATATCCACTTGGTATGGTACAACTCTGTACCACTGCACCCCAGGCATGGGTTAAATGTAAATACCATAATGCCTCTGAATCTGCTTGCAAATGTCTTCTGTACCAAGCCCAAAATGTCTCGGGAACTGATTTTTTCTGCAAATCAGTAAATGCTGCAGGGTGTCTCTATCCATTCAGGTGTCTCTGTACTGTGTTTCATCTCACGCTGTGGACACAGTGAAAAATGACAGGCTTTTTAAAAAATCATTTCAACCATTAGATACCAAATTGTGTGAGCCAGGAAACAGTTGCAGAGACCCCTGACATCTCTGAGGTCTCGTTACGGACTTTCACTTTGGCCTGACATTGCCATGATTTCACTCTTGTCCAAGCATAGCCCACTTGACAATTGCCCCTTGAAGAAATGATGGGTGACTGAATGGCCATTAAGTGACAGTGCAGGGAAAGAAGCAGCATTTCCATTTTGCTGGGAAAGGACCAGATATTACATGGTGCTTAAACACATGCTTAAATGGATACATATGGGCTTGTGCATGTGATGCCACACTGGATTAGTGCATGGTCCACACTGATATCATAGGGCTTTACCAGGATTTTATATGAGAGCTTCACTGGACATGTAATATATGCACAGTGACTCGTCTGCATGAGTTAGAGGTGTGCAGATCATCTCATAGAGGAATCAAGCTCTGGGAAACTTAAATAAGGCTGTGAGATACAAGTAGATTTAAGGAAAGGAAAAACTCTCCATGTATGATGGATACCTGGCAAGAGCTGAGTAGATCCACATGGAGAAGCTTACCCACAGAGTTTGTATGGAAAAAGATTTTGGGAAGTGTGAGAATAGGTAAAATTTAGACGCTGCAACTAGATTTTCTTGTTTCCTTATTTTGTGCTTAAAAATACCTAAGAATTTATATGCAAAACAAGAATTAACAAATCCCCACCTCAAAAGAAGAGGCCAAAACAAAACCAGAGCCCCCACATCTCCTGTCACCCTTAAAATCCCCCAGCATTTGCACAGTCTGATGCATGTGAGGTGAAGCATTGAAAAGCTAGGAAACTCCAGAAGTTACGGTATCTCACAAAAGTTTTCATGGCTGTAGGAGAGATGTGTCATATTTTCTTTTTAACTCAGAATATCTGATTTTTATTTTTAATGTACACTATAAAATGTAAAGATATGAAGGGCAGCAGAGTGACTGTGAAGTGTGAAATGTAGCCTTTCTAATTTGAAAAGTGTTTTACACCCACTTTGCTCTGCTATCAATTACTTCCCTAGATACAAAATGAAGTAATGCCCAAATAATTCTAAAACCCTTATTAATTTTACTAACTGCAAAATTTGTGATACTTTTGTACTTCCTGTGTAAGCAACACACATGTGGTGATTTTTGTACAAAAATTCTATTCCCGAGAGATTCTCAGTGCTCTGAGGATCACAGCAAAATGCCTGTAGAGGTGCAAGTTAGACTGAAAGTTTGTTTTGATCTCTGAAGTTTAGCCTGGCTTGGGCATGACCACAAAAAAATTGCTGCTGGTCCTAGGATGATTTTGTGCTTCAGAGAAACAAGGGATAGTATTTAAGATGGAGCTAGAAGTAGGAAGTCATAGAAGGGTTTTCTATGGTATGAGGACACTAGCAGGGAGTCCACATGTTTACGACGAAAACCTCTGAGTGTGTGGAGTGGCTCTTCTTTAAACACACCAGGCTTTTGGCATTTTCGGTAAGGACAAAAAAATTATTGCCAGGAGTTAGTAGATTTTAGTACGTAAAGTATGCAAATTACTGCATTTCAAATGAATTCTCAGATTAGTTTGGGGCCACCCAAACCTCCTAGATCACAGAATTATAGAATAGCTTTGGTTGGAAAGGACCTTAAATATATTCTAGTTCCACCCACTGGGCCACGGGCAGGGACATCTTCCACTAGACCAGGTTGCTCAAAATCCCATCGAACCTGGCCTTGAACACTTCCAGGGATGGGGCATCCACAACTTCTCTGGGCAACCTGTGCCAGTGTCTGACCTCCCTTGTGGTAAAGAATTTCTTTCTAACATCTATCCTGAATCAATATTTTTCAGTTCAAAGCCATTCCCCTTTGTATTATCACTACATACCCATTAAAAAAAGTCCCTCCGACTTTCAAGATGAACACCCTTGTTAGCATTAGGGTAAATCTTAATTGTATGAGTGCTGAGTGGGGCCTTATGGTGCTGACAACAGAAAATACCGAAGCCCTTGAATGTGCTTACATGACCCTCATCACTGGTGTACCTGAGCACTGTGGGGCATCACTTGTTCCTTCCTGCACATTCCAATAGGAAAAGGAGCAATAATCTTTCTGGGGTCTTTAAATATAGTTGCCCCATGATTTGTGTCACCCAGGAGGGGCTAGAACTGACATCTCCAAAATCCTGTATTGTCCTGCACCTGCAGTTGGTCTTGATGACAAAGATGATACAAACGTCTGTAATACAGTGGCAATACCAGACTAGGTCTGCGTTGTTGGAGTTGATTGATGAGATGAGCAATAACTGAGCTGGGTGAGTGTGGCTCTGTGCCTGTGTGACAGGGTCTGATAAGAAGACTGCAGAAATATATGAATTTTGTCTTACCATCTGTTAGTTTGTAAGTGATCAGAAATGCAACTGCTGTGGTTGAAATTTGGAGTTTTAATTTGCTTTTGTAGATATTTAGATTTTACAAGATTTCCAGCTTTCCTGGTATGAATATTGAGATACTTTTAAAATTATGGACTTATTATAATTAGTTTTTGACATCTCTCCAAAAACCGAAAGCTGTTTTATAAGTAAAATAACTAACACCAGTATAGCTCAATTCTATACAAAATTAAGAACTTTGTACATAATAAATAATGTTATGATTTGAAAATGTTTCATTACATTATGTTAATAAGGCTTAACAGGCATGGATCATGTCACGCACAGTTGTTAGCTTTATTGTTAATCAGATCTGTCTCATTAACACACTGTAGTTAAGAATGGAGTGCCCTAAAACTGACTGTGTAATGTTAAGTGTAATTTCTGAAACTTCCGTATTATGCTGTTCTAAGTACCTTGGAATTGCTTATTTAATGGAATTTTCAGTCCCTAAAATAAATCCTTTACTTTCTACCATTAACTTCACAAAATGTTTTAAGGACAAACACAAGTACACTGTCCTTTCAGGAGAAGGTTGAAGTTATTAGAGGTTTGAGAGATCCTGATCAGCAAATGCCAAATCTAAACTTGTCACAACCGTACTTATAATAGCTGAACTTTCCACCTCTCCTGAGTGGCCTGTCTTGTCACACTTATTCTACCTGACCTATTTTCCAGCTCCACAAATAAATTTCTGCATCTCTTGAACAAGGACAGAAAGAGTTTTCATAGTGCTGAATCAACACAAATCCTGTCTGTTACTGGGAACCTCTGCCTCCTGCTTCCCACAAAAGGGATTTTCCTTCTGGAGCCCTGGACTGTTTCCATCTGCATCAGTAACTCGCTGCGGTGTCTCATACTGAGGTGAAGATGTGACATTCTCATGGCATGTCAGTGAACTGATGCTTGAGGGTCAAGAAAATAGGGAACAAATTATATTGTGCTACAGGTGTTCAGTAAAAGGGTTCATACTGCTGTACTGTCTATATTTGCAGAGGGCTCCAGAGCAAAGAGCTACATATGAGCTGTCAACATGAAGGGTCAGGGCACAGGATAAAGCTCACTCACACAGTCAACCATGGATAGCTCTCCTAGGTAGTTTTCTGGTGTGGTTTACGGGCAGACTGAGCTAATGGCTCAGCAGCTGGAAGGAAGGGGCAGCCTAGCTGTCTGAGCATCAGCCATTCCATCCAGGGACAGACCCGGCCTTTTTTACTTGATACAGACATACCCACAGAGACCTGGCATAAGGATACTTAATGATAGCAACATCCTGTGTGTTTATTTATGTGTCTGACTATGGCAATGATAAACATGGTTTTAAATGCCACTAACGAATTGCTTTATTCTTCCCTCACTCATTGCTTGAATACACATCCAGGCAAGAAATAGTACCAAACATCAATCTCTGGCACTGGGACCAATTGCCCCCTCTCCTACAACTAATTTGTTTTATCATACCAGATGGGTTGGCTGCATCCAAACTGCCCACTGGAAATGGTCCTTGGTCCATGCAAGATTCTTAATTGGACCTGGGGACTTTATTTCAGGGAATACTACCTGCCACAGACCCAAACTGTGCTAAGGACCATCAACAGTGGTGATAATCAAGCTCTCTTGCCTTAGAATGACCCTGGCATTATTTAATGTATTGGAATAGATGGTACCTGAAAACTTCTCGATGAGTCCTTGGTGCTATGTAATTAACAATATCACACTAAAGAATAAATCATAGTGTTCAAGTGAGGAAGAAAAATATTATAATTTCAGCTTTACATGTCAATAAGCTAAAGCCCATAGGAATATATCCTCAGAACTTGCTGAGAGTTATGCCTATAATCAGGCAAGGTTATAAATACTTTCTGAGATTCATACCAAAAAATCCCTATAATGTAGAGAGGACTCTTGAACTGGATGCAGTAGTGGCTTCTCCCACTGGACGTGCAGTTAACAGTGTGTGCTTTCAAAGCTTGCTTTTGCTCTCCCCAAAGAACTAAACTTTGCCAAAACCATAGAATCATAGAATGTTCTGAGTTGGAAGTGACTCACAATCATCATCGAGTCCGGCTCCTGGCCCTGCACAGGACCATCCCCAAGAATTACACCATGTGCCCAAGAGTGCCTGAGAGCATTGTTTAAATGCTGTTTGAACTCTGTTGGGCTCCCTGGGGAGCCTGTACCAGTGCCCAGCCACCCCCCGGGTGAAGAACCTTTTCCTAATATCTCACCTAAATCTTCCCTGATGCAGCTTCAGGCCATTCC
Organism: Manacus candei; assembly: GCF_025592945.1. Lineage (NCBI taxonomy): Eukaryota > Metazoa > Chordata > Aves > Passeriformes > Pipridae > Manacus > Manacus candei. The sequence continues at coordinate 5,531,558 of NW_026138061.1, forward strand.
CTTGGGTGCTGTCACTGGTCACCACAGAGAAGAGATCAGTGCCTGCCCCTCCTCTTCCCTTCACGAGGAAGTTGTAACTTCAATGAGGTGTCCTCTCAGTCTCCTCTTCTCCAGGCTGAATGAGCCAAGTGACCTCAGCCACTCCTTGTATGACTTCTCATATAGGGAGGGAAAGGGGAAGGAAAGATCTGCATATACAACTGTGACATGAAGGACAGTCATGGACCTCATCTATGTTCTGAACATAATGGACCTTTTGTTCAAGCAAATACATAGTTTATAGGCAGTTTTTCATCCTCACCGGACTTGCTTTACTTTTAGAAGCTTCAATAAATGCTTCATCTTTTGCATGTGCATAATTCTACTAAATGAAACAATTAGTGTGGAAACTGGTTTCCAATGTGGAAACTTTTATGGGAAAACCAGGAGGGAGTACTGTATAGCAGTAGTCAGGTCCTCTGTTTCTTCTCCTGCTCTGCTGAACCAGCATTTTGTCATGAGTCTATTACCAAAGGAAAAATACCTTTTTTTTTTTCATACTGTGGCAGTTCTGTGTTTTTCAGAGCAGAGCCATCAAGGTGAAAATTAGTGGGGAGGGAATGTGATCTTCCCTCAACAGGATTCCAGTACCATCTGCTGGTAGGAGAAACATGGGTTTAGCTTGAACCTCCCCCTCAAATCTGTATTCTGTCTGTGTGAGGCAGTTCAGTGTATTTTTAATTAATTACTCATGTCAGTCAGAGCCACTCTGTTAACACCAGTCATATCTTAACAAATGAGCTCCTCACACCTTTCATAAATATTTTGTCTATCAGATTCAGCAAGTGCGGCCCAATTTTCAGTAAGGGAACACTGGGTTCAGACATCAAAGTCCTATCTGACTAATGGCATAAGCCTGGTGAGTTTATGTCTCACATCAGTGTGTGCATCTGGGAAAGGGAAAGTAGTTTTGAAGCACAAACATTTGGGGCAATATGCTTCCCTTCTGGTAGATACAGAACCCAACAAATTCAGCATGTGACTGGATGTTCTTTGGTTGTGGAGCCACAGAAGCAGACAAATCCTCAAGGGGTCAGTTCCCAGCATATTGATTGTCCCCTGGTTGTCCGCAGACCATTTAATGCTTTTAGTTCTTATTATGGGCTGTGGTTCTGAAAAGCATATCTTTTGCTTCCATTCCATTGAATTCAATATCTGCAGAGTTTACTGTTGAGTTGAGGTCATATTTCTGGATGTCTTCCTAACCTTAGCTTCAAATTCACCCTGGCTTAGTCTAGAGTGCAGGTGTGGGCATCTGCAGAGACACTCAAGCTGTCTTTAGTAGGGCTAGCATAGGCACACACAGGAATTCGAATGTTTCATCATAAGCTTCAATATCAATACCTGAACTAATTTCTAAAATTAGTTCAAACTCTCTATGTGTGTTACGACCATGTTTCTGACAGACCTAGCTGATAAAACACATTATATTCTTAGCTATTTTCTGAACTTACATTATCAAAATACTTTTTGAAAATGTGTATGGTGATGGGAACTTATATTTCGGCAAAGTTATCAATAATACTGTATATATTACTAAAGTACTTTTCAAGTTTTACTTTATATTACATATTGTTAATAAAGATGGAGGCAAATCTAGGCCATTGAAATGCACATTCTTTAGTAAGGTTCAGTTTTCTGCAATTCTGTGAAAGGTCTTGAGACAATTGTAGAAATACTGTTTGCTTAGGTAGCACAAAATACAAGTTCCAAGAAAAACACCCTTTATTACTCTTCATTACAACCTTCATACATGGAGATTTTAACAGTTTGTTATCATATAATGAAAAGCTAGGTCTGTAATAATAGTATTTAAAGATTTCTTTTAGCATTTTCCATTAACTCAAATATTAGTTTTCTTTAAAATCCATAAATCCTCCAAATTATATATACTGCAGGAATTAGGCCCATAGGCTATATACACTATGTAACATTTGGTACATTTCATGTAACTAGTAAAAGTAGTACTTACTTTATTACAGTATCATAGACTTGTCAAACATTAACTTTGCAAGTTTAATGAAAAACAAATCCTAATGATAAGGTTAACTTACAAGGACTATTTCTGCTAAAACATCCTAGCTCTCCATTTTAAGACCATTTCAGTCTTTAAATATTAATACACTGCAGGTTGATTACTATTATGCTTGGATTTAAATGATCTTTTTTATATTAAAATAAACCACTAAACACTAATTTCACTGTTGAATATTCTGATCTGATAGAGAGTCTAGTAGTTCCTAAAATTCCTCAAACCTTCAGGTTTCTCTTTTTATGTTGAAAAGCCTTCATGGATTCTTAAGTAATTCATCATTCCACTGAGTGGTAAATTTAGATGTGCCACGGGGGATTTGGCATGCAGTTTTATCTTCAATTTAACCTGGAGCAACCTATTTTCCCCTGTCTGCCCCCACCCATATTCCTGTCCCTCCCTCATATAGCGTCTGCAGATCATGGAAATGTGCAGTGAGTTGACGTGGAAACCAACCACACACAAGGAAAAGAAGATTTGTTTTCTGTTGGTTCAGCAAACAGACCCATTTGTTCAGGGTGATTGTTAGATCTTATCGAAGGAGTGTCTATGGGGTGGGAACTGGACAGACATGGCCATCTTCTCTCAGTGGCTGCCTGCTCTGACAATGGGGTAAGTGTAAGGTGATGTTGTGTCTCTGTCTATTTAATTTTTTATTGTTCCCTAGCTCCCAAATTTGCTCCTTCATTGTACCTGCAACATGATACAAGACACAAAGATTGCCGAAAAGTACCAAACCCCTAGAAATTATGCCAAAACACAAAATTAAGGGAATTAAGCGTGGTCCGTTTTTCATACACATCTGTGGTAGAAGTGCAAGAAAGCCTGTCCCCTTTGTAACCACAGTGATAAGGAGGGGGGAAGAAATAATTTATAAAAACTTGAAACCTACACACAAATTACTTCTTCCACTGACTGGACTCCTGGATTGTTGCTCACCAGTAGGAAGGGACCTTTAATCCAGAGGAGGATTGGTGAGAAACAAGTGTCCTAGGGTTGCTAAGGATTTTAAACACAGAAAGACTGAAAATAGTTGTTTCCTATTTCTTTATTCATTGTGAATACAAGTGAAATGCATGTACAGGCTGCATAAGAACTTGATAGAAAAAATGCAATTCGTTTGGCAAAGCCTTCATGTGGCAAAGAAAGCATTAAATTATGAAGCGGAAAAGATAACAAATATCTGCTGAGATTTGTTAGCCAGGAATTTTTACTCACTGCTGCACAGATTGGATTGGTTTTTAAATGGTGTCAGTATTGAAGAGGACATCTGTCTATTCCCAGGTACCCGTTCCAGTGGCAGGAGTGTCAGGATATATTCAGAGCCCCCTGGTTATATACTTCCAGAATATTTTTCTGTTAGAGGCAGGTCAATGTTTTATCTCAAAAGTATTGAGACCTGGAGCAAATAATACTTAGGTCCTCAAAATTACTTACATAGAAAATTCTCATGGGCTTGAATTTACCTTTTGAGCTCCTGCATGCCTACCTTTTTAAGTGACTCATCTTCCAGAAATGCTTTACAGCTTACAGCTTTCTGGAAGTGGAGGCCTTTTCAGGCATCTCCTCTTAATGAACTGAAATCAGTAGTTACTTACAAACCTTTAGAGCCATACTGGTGACTCTGTTTCCTAATCCTTCCTGCAGGCCTGTTCCAGTTGCAATACATTTTTGTGAACTGCTTGCTTTATTGAATTTGCCTCTTCATTCTCATTGATTGAGTTATTTCATCAAATATGTCCTGCTGGAAAGCACCAGAAATGTGAAATGCTTTGACAAAAATCAAAGTTCTTCTTTCTTTTGTGTGCAGGGGGTATGTGTTTGGATTGGGGTTTTGTGGGTTTTTGTTTGTTTGTTTGTTTTTCTTTTTCACAGCATCATGTTTAGTTTTCCATTCAGAGGAAGACCAAAAAATATTTGCACAGAAATAAAACCCTCAGCAGAGAACAAGTATTTTCCTCCCACTTTCTCAATGGAAAACCAGGAGAAACGCCCACTCTTGTGTATGTAATTTCATACACTGTCTCAATGGGCAGTTGTAAAGATTTCTTGTAAGATTCATAGGACATATACAACCTACTATTAATTTCTGCCCAACACATGAAATTGACCCTGGCAGTTTTGGGTTACCCACAGCCACCAAAAGAAACATTTCTGTAGGAAAATATCCACATGAAACCCACTTAACTTTACATCCATATGACGAGAGTATGATGAAAAACTCAGGTGTTGCCAGCCTGATTTTGCTCAGCTGTTGAGAAAGGCTGGACAGCAAGAGTGAAGTTTTCCTGATCCAAGATACATTCTCAAAGAACTTGTAAATAATTGCCTTCTTCCTGATGCAGAAGAGTAGACTGAAGCCCTGCCCATCAGGAGGTTACTGATCCTGCAGCAGAGCATCCCATGTCCAACTTCCCCTGCTCCACACTCCAGCCCATTGTAGAAGAGACTGTGGGTGATATTCCTGAAGGGAAATAACCAGAGCTGATGGCCAGGAATGTTTTTCTTTTGGTAAAGTCAATGACATTTCAACTATATCTTATGGTGTTGCTGTTCAGTGAGCCAAGGATCCCACCTCAGCCTAAAACATTTTGTAATACCAGTTCTACCACCAGTATCAGTCTACTCTCTCACTGTGAAGCCAGTAGCAGCAGAATCACAACAATCCTTCTGCTACCTGATGAGTGGATTGGGTCAGCATAATTCACACCAGTGCAGGTTAGTTTTAGCAGTGCAATTTTGTTCAGGAACATGATACTTTCACACATCTAATCGAACAACTGTACTTGATCTTTATAGCTCAGTCTGGGCCCAAAGCATATGATGATCTGTCCTAGGCAATAAAAATGTAGTTTAAAATGTCTTTTTGAAAGAACTACTAATTTCATCAAAAAACTATTTCCCTCCCCTGCCCTCTTCCCCATCATAGTAAAGTGGGTAAAAAATGTGTAGTTCAATTTCTTACACTTGTGCATACTGAGAGTAGCACCTTTGCGGCTATTGACAAACATGAGGCAGCTCTTCTTTGTAAAGTGGCTATTTTTGCAGAAAAGACCAAAACATTTCCTGTACTGCCCTTATTGAAAAAATGCTCTCAGCTTTGAGGGTAACACTTGCCTGTGCCTGGTGGGAGCAGCGAGGTGAGGAAGCAGAGCAGTTGGTGGAACTTTTTGCTCCTTGATGCTAGAGAGGTGTCAGGGGACAGGACGCCATCACACCATCACACCTTCTTGCTGCAGCAGCTGCCTACATGTACAGACTTTCTGATGAGAGTGGATTGAGGACCTGACAAAGCCATGGTGCTTGTGCAGCACAACCAGCAGTCACGACATTTCATGCTCTGGAAATGTGGTCAGAGACTCCTTGGGGTGAAAAGAAGCTCATTACACTTCAAGCTCTTATATTTAAAACTTTGCCCAGTACTTGATGCTTATCAGGTTTTCACTGCAGTGTGGGGTGTCAGCCACTTCTCTGGAGACACTTTAAAGTAGTATCACCAGTATCTGATCTCACTCTCTAAAGATCTCGCTAAGGTCACTTTTGCTTGCACTGCAGGGGTGAAGGAACAAGAGAGTGTCAAGGATTTTTTCACCTTATCATCCCTTTTGCTCCCTCTTAAAATGTGTTTGCAAACTCTTTTTATGAGCAGCCAGTTGGAGTGGGGGAGTTATGGTGCAGAGACTTCACTCTCTACCCAGACGGATGAGACCAATACTCAAACCTCTGACTTGCCCTAATTTTCTGCCACTTTCACTTGCTGAGGGTAGGACTCACTAGGTTTGATTTGTGCTCTTACATAGTGCCCATCCCCGTGGCACCTGTACTTCCTCTCACTTCCTCCTTCTCTAAGATTCCCTCTGGGTTATTGTCGAGAGGTAACTGTGACTCCTGTTCCTAGTCAGATATAAAATGGGAGAAGAGATGTTTATAGAATATCATTTCTCTGTGTCGTGTGGATACTTCTGTGTTGCAAATCTCCAAATTATTGAACAGTAGTTGGTTATTGATCCTGCTCTTTGAAATTCAGACCTCTGGTCTTCTCAGAAGGCCTGATAGAGTTTGACAAAAAATGATTACTTATCTATGGATTTTTTTTTATCTAACCCACTGAATTTAATAAAATATTGAGAAGTGATTTCACAGGAGGGTACCAGAACCAGAAAATGGGAGGAGGAATCTTCCTTTAGTAGCTTGTATAGGATTTAGATAATTTTTGGAGTAGCCTGTTGAATTTGGTTTAGGTCCTGATTCAGCAGAACATTTTAGTACCACTTACTTGGCTGAAATGAACAGGCATGGATCTGAACACAGAGATCATTACATGTTAGTGGATGAGATTTTTAAGGATATTAAAATGTTTCACCCATTAAATACCTTTAAAATTCTGTCTATAAATACCTTGCTGAATTAGGGCCCTAATTCCCGCTGAAATCTCTGTGGGCTGGATTCTCCAGTTTGCCAAGTTCATTTGTTCCCTTCAGACTTCCTCCTGAGGTTTCCCTTGATCAGCAAAGGTGTGTTGAAATACACCCTGTTCTGTCTGCAGTTGGCATTTAAAATACATTCATTAAACACGTTGGCTAATGCGTTATTAAAGAAACACCTTTTATCCTTCTCTAATCGTATTCTTGGTACATCTCTCATGATGCAATATGTGCCAGGTACATTTCAAAGGTGCATAGTTGTGTTTCACAGCATTGTGATGTAACAGGCTTCTCAGGTATCATCCTTCCATGCGTGAGACAGGGCTGGGTTGGTTTATGGGATGAGAGCATATCTGATATGTTGGAACTAGGTGGAGGAAGAGGCTGGCAGTAATGCTATCAGGAGGTCCTGCTGGGTTATGGTCCAGTGCTCCAACCGCCCTGTGCTGGGGACATCGTGCAGAACAGGTTGACCAGGTACTTGTGTCCTGTGGGCTTACAAGGCTATAAAAGCCTGAGTAACAGACACGGGGGGTGAGGGGAGCACAGGGAGAGCAGTGATTTCTTTGTACAGAGCCTGAGGCAGCAGCTCCCCAGCAGGACAATACACACCACCAGAAGTTCTGGTGACCCTGGTCCGAAACAGAGGGAGGTGTGCTGTCAGGCCTGGGTGACACGAGAGAGCACATCCATTACCCTGCAGTGCCAGCGCAGTGTCACAGCCTGTGTATTCCCTCCAGGAAATCTCTGCCTGTCCACCTCAGCCCTTGCCTTATTGCTGAGCTTCTGGAGGAATGTAAGTGCTTCACTGACCACGGGGTTGAGTTTCATCAGGATTAAATCCCTTTGAAAACCTAAACTGGCTTGCTGATGAGCTGCGCAGAAACACTTCCTGCCTACTGCTATACCATCCCTGGGTTTTGCCCTTTCTGAAGCACAAAGCAGTCATGGAGGGATTTCAGACCTTGTGGTAGATGGCAGTGAAAGAAACATTATCCTCCTGTAACACAGGAACAGCTCAGTTGATTTAAGTCAGGTTTGGCTGAAGGAATTTCCATCAGTTTAGCCTCTCATGCTAAAACCTGGCATAAACATGATTGAACGTTTTTGAAACTAGAGAAAAAACCATCTGTGTGGGAAATCTTCATTAGAGGCACAACTACACAAAATCTACCACCTCTCTGCGTTTGTGCGATTTATCAGTATTTAATACAAATAGATACACATTGGAGCAAAAGGGAAGAAGAGAACCCCACAGGACACGACTTCCAATTAGCAGGGGGTCACATCCCCTGCTGTGATTTACTATTGGAAAAACATGCAAAAGATAATTGAACATTACACTCTCCTCTCCCCCTGCTGCTGGCAGCATTATGAGTAGGGCTGCTCTGGACCCCTTGGGGAGATGGGGAGAAGGGATCAGGCAATTACATGCAGCGCCACATAATAACAGTGATTCATAACCTCATGGCACTAAACTCACTGGGCCAGGTCTTTAGCTAGTGCCCGCTGGTGTAGCTTCATTGAGTTGAGGGAGATGCTGATATACGTCAGCTGCAGATCTGGCCCATTTACTTTTTCCCTTTAAGAAAGCAATAAAGTATACAGAGGGAGAGCAGGATGTGCAGTGCTCTGCTCAGCAGCCTGGTGGGATTCTGCAGAGGAATGCTAAATACCTGAGAGATAGTGACCACTTCTGCTACATAAGATCAGGTTATACTGCCCTTATGCCTTTATGAGTTGGCTTAAACTGTGATATTCGCTATTTTGCGCTTGGAATGCCTGAACACGCTGGAGTGCTGTTAGTTATAGTTAAACTCCACCAAGCAGTCAAGGATGAATCCCTTTCTGTACAGCTTTAGGAGCAGGTTCTTGCTACCAGCATCATCGTCTGGAGGTGTTGGTATCCCTAGTATTAGAGAAAGTTTCCTTAGTCTGATCATTTTCTTATCCTGATTTTCCTTAGTCTGATCATTTTCTTATCCTGATTTGTCTTGGTCTGAGTTGGTCCATGGGAAGGGAGCATAGTACAACCCAAGGACTGGGAGTCCTCGTGTCTCAGTCCAGCTCCAGCAGTGACTTGCAGTGTGACTTTGAGCAAATCCCTCCACAGTCCCACATGTCTGACTTTCCTTCTTGGCTCTTAAGAAGATTTTCTTTCCTTTGTGTGACTGCCTGGGAATTTTACAGCTTCCTAGGAAGAACAGGCAGCCCCTCTCTGATGAGACCCAGGCCAGACACAGCTGTCCCTCCTTTCAGGCTGAGACCACACACAATTCACCCCAGCCCTGGGGTAGAAGAGTTAGCAGGAGAGTTTTGGCACTTCTGGGGTACAGGAGTCTAGGACAGGCTGCTGTCTGTGCAGCTGCACCAGGAATATGGCTGCTGTAGGAAGAAGGCAGCTTGTGATGGGAGCACCAGAGCCCTGGGACCCACAGACTTTACTCAGTCCATTTGGCACAGGCTGCAGTGAAGAATTTTTAATGATAAGGTTTGGAAATGTTAGCAAATTGTATGTAGCTCGTGCCTGCTTTCACTAGCTGAACCAGCCAGTAATTTAATTACATGTGTGGCTCACAGCTAACTTATGCATGCTGCATTCCGAGCAGCCCAGTGCAGGAAGGTGGGCTGGCCCTTGGGGAAGGGTGCCGGGAATCCATGACGATTGGTGCCGACCCTCCTGTGACTGCCAGGGGCTGCATTCATGAGTGAGGATTGCATTCAAGGACACAATAATTTCCTCACTTTAACCAGGCTTGATGTGGTTGCAGGAATACATAACCAACATGTCTGCTTAATTATTTTTCATTTTATGTGGCTTCCTGTTCTTGTCCCTCTGTATTACGATGTTGTCAGCTCCTCGAGGCAGGGACCGTGGCTTTATGTACCTTTGCTAAATGCTAATACACTCATCACTTTGCTAGTGAGGCTGCCATAGTGTGAGCTGGCTTCAAAACTCAGCGTGAGCTCTGTCTCACTTTCTCAAAGACTAGGATGGTGCCGAGGTTGTAGTTTAGGTGCCTGTGCTGGTGAATTGGAGTGAATTGTGCTGATCTGATCTGTACTGCAATAACATCTGAAGGGAAAAAAGCAGGAAGAACGAACCTTGGTATTGTCAACTCTGCATTTGCAAGTATTTTTTTCTCCTTAATAAAATCTCTGTTGGCTCAGAAATCTTGATATTTTAAAATAACTAATGTTGCGCTGTTCCAAGTACTCCCCTTTTGCGTTCATGCTTTCAGGCATGGATTTCTTTCCTTTTCCACCCTCTTACGCTCCAATCTCATGACTATGAAACTCTAGGCTTTATTTTAATGGAGAGTGAGGTTTTCAAGAATCATATGAATCTGGGAGCTGAGTGATCAAGGAAAAAGCATACACAACACTACAAAAAATCCCATCCCATCACATCAGCATTTGCTGCTGCTAGAGAAGTCCTAGGAAAGAACTAGACCAAAGCTAGAGATGGAGCCTGGGAAATGGTGGTTCCAGGATTTTTATTAGCATCATATATCAGATGCATCAAAATTAACCTTCTTAATGCCATTTTGCAGCATGTAAGTGCTTTTATTTCCATTTCACAGCTGGGGAACCGGGACAGAGACAGAATTAACAACTTGCTCAGAGTTGCTCAGGCAATCCACAAAAGAGAGAGAGAGAAAAAAAAAAGGTGTCAGAATCCTGGGTCAGAGTCCTCATCAGTGGACCATTCCTTCTCACAGGTGAAATGAGCTGGAGAAGAAGGTTAGTAACACCAGCTTAGCCACCACAGGCTGAGTTAGGGTTCAGAGTAAGGAAGCAGGCAAATGTGTGGCTGTCTATCTGGAGGGTATTTGCACTAATAAAACTGCTGAGTCTGGAAAGTTGAGCATTTTCCCGTGTGATTGCTGCTGTTTCATTTTCTGGTCATGGTGGGAACAGCCTTTCTGGTTCTTAATGGAATTAGTAAAATATCCAAACATTTCATAACTTTAATGGCTGTAGAAGTGGGAGAAATTCCAGCTGGTAGGAGTAGAGATGGCTCCTGGTTTTCCAAGTCAGCTTGCCCTTTCTTTAGTGAGTTTTTTTATTTTATTTTATTTTGTTTTGTTTTATTTTATTAATGTGCTGCCTTTTCTCTGTTTAAGTCTGGTCAGAAGAGAAGGAGAGAGCAGATAAGTAGGGGTGTAAAGTTATTATCTAAAGAATCATCCCAGAAATTAGTAGAGATACATCAAATACACCTATAAAAATTATGTATTGACTACATTAGTGTCTGTGCGCAAAGATTGGATGAGTATCCTATTTTTTTGGAACATAGAAAGTTCAAATTTTAGGTTTTTGTAAAAATACATTTAATATGTGCTTTTTTTTGCAGCCAATACATACATAGCTAATGAATCCATGGGCTCTAAAAAAATGGGAAGTTGTAGTGACTAGACATTGACCGGGAATTTGAGAACACTGCGCTCTGTGTTACGTCCCACACTGAGTCATTTGCAGCCTCTTGGATAAATCACACAGAGAGACTGAAAGAAGATGCTCCAACTCACATGTAAATGCAACATGTTCCCCAACGGAGCCACTCTCATCTGCATGGCTCCTTCACAAGCTGTCTGCAAGCAGATAAAGCCTACATTTAGGGCTTACAAAATCCTGCATGGGGATACTTTGATCCTACCTGAGGCAACATTTGCAGGCACTCAGTGTGAGAAATGGGCAAGCCTTGTTTCCTCAAAATTTTCAGTCACCCTTTGGGAGACCAATACAAACCATTCAGTTTTTCCACTAGTTTGGAACAGGAGTAACACTTATCTCTCAAAAGCATCATGACATTTCTTTGGTAAGTGTTTACTTGTCCTTGGTGTATCTTGCTCTGCAAATAGCTCCATGGATCATTTTAAGAAGGAGAGAGGATTGCTGTACAACATAACAGGGTGTGACAACGGGTAGCAGAAATGGACTCTGACTATTTGCACTGTGCCTTGGCAGCCTGTGATGAAAGGCGAGATGCAAGTGCAAAGTATTATTATTCTAATGACGTCCGACTCTCACTGAGCTGTGCCTTGTGGAAGTGTGTGAACTTTGGAGCATGCCCTGATGAATGTGAACCATGACAGCTCTCAGGAGATGCAGGGGATGCTGGCAACAGCTTAATCAATTATGACAGCAATGGTAAGATCTGTCCAGATTAGAGCACTTCAAAAACTACAAAGCCTCAGGCTTCTCTGTCTAGGTTTTTGCAAGAGTGGGACAATGAAGGAAGTGGATTGATTAGGGTCCTTTGAAAGGTAGTAATAGTAGCATCTGCTGGCTTAAATGCAAGCCCAGCCAGATAGTGTTTTATCATCTAAAGATCCAGGATGGTACAGGAGGCAATGCTGTGAGTTTTGCAGTTATGCTTGACTGTGAATGAGTTAGATGCAATATTTCCCTGAGAGAAGGGTGGGTTCTCTCAAATGTGTTATTGTAAAATAAGACAAGGATGAAGGAAAACAAAAGGAAAACATCACACAGAAAAGAATCTGTTGAAGAATGGCTAAATCTGCAGAAACATCAGATCAAACTGTTAGGAATCAAATTATTCTCTTCCTTTCCAAGTCAAATGGACCCATTTGAGGAACAGATAGGCAATATAAAGCCTTTCAGCCAGAGTGATTTTATCTCCCTCTCCAGTGTGTGTGCATGTGTGAATCTCAAATAAACACAGCAGCAGAACACAGAAAGTTGTGTGAGCATGATGAATTACATGAGCATGCATGTGTTTTTGCAAGAGAAAGGAGCAAACTAAACCAGGTAGGGCTTGAAGTTGCACATCAGCAAATAGAATAAATACATTACTGTTGCAACAATATTTCCTAAATATTATCCTCAAAAGCAAGCCACAGAGAAGATACTCATCTGAATGGGGTATTCAGCTATGTGAATATTTCAGGGTTCATGAAGCTGATCAGTTCACTTGGAAATCACTGGTGATTTATAAAGGGCTTCAGAAGTAGCTGCTCTAAGAATTGCCCAGACATTGGACAGAGCTTCCCATTTCACGCTAGCAGGAGTGGCTTCATGCAGGGACGTGTCCTGTGCAGGGGCTCTGCTGCACAAGAATGAGCCAAGGCACCAGGGCCCCGTTGTCCCCAGCACCCACCCCTGTTTTCTGTAACTGCTCCTGACAACTACATCCCTCCCTGCTGCCAGTGAATGGCCTCATCTGGATCTTAGCAACAGGAAATGTGAATCAAGCATGCAGGAACGATCCTAAGCCTCACAGTGTCTTGCCACTATTTGCCTGCTGGCCTGGCTGTGCCACTTACGTCTTCAGTGATGCATGGAAGCTTTTCTGCGCCACAGTGACTCACTCTCTGCTGGTGTCACCTGTGGCATCGCTCCGTCACTGCCTGATGTACCAGAAAGGGAGACAGGAGTCAAGCTTGCAGGTCACATGCCTGGCATGTGAAGCCTGGCAGGTCTTACTGCAGTCTGGTGACAACAGCGAGAGCTGGAAACAAACCTACAGCTGTACAATTAAGTGAGCAAACATGGCTGGGCTTGTTCAGGAAGCAATGCGCTCTGACTCCCAGGGGAAGAGTGGCTTTGCCAAACACCTAGGCTTTGCCAAGCACCTCCACCTGCTGCCTCCATTCCAGGGTTAATGCCTCGTCTGAACCTAGAGGATCACAGCAGATCTGTGGCTTTTTCAGCCCTGTATACACAGCAGGAGTGCTTATGCTACAAAGACATGCTAACTGCCTGCTACTGCTCTGCGCTGGGGTAGGAGAGGCATGGGAATAGTGGTGCAGTCCTGGCTCTATGTGTTGCTTTGGAGGTTGGTAAGGGGCCAATTTAAAGTTCTTTCTCCCCATGTTAAGTAGAACTCTGAGGAGAAACCATTTGGTTTTGACTGTCATTGTGAAACCTTGGTGGCGTCATGATGTTTCAGTTTCCTTGGGAAAATGGGGATCTACAACATTCACTAACTTAAGCTAAACACCTTGAGGTCAACACATGAGAAATACTGGGGGACTGGGGAGTGCCACACATTGCTGTTGGCTGGTGACCAACTACCTGCTCTATGAAACCTAAAAAACCTTCTCAAGCATTGCCATCTTTCCTTCATGTATTGTTTGCAATGACCTTGTGTACTTTGTTGAGGTACCAGCTCAGATAAGGCTGATTTTATTGCTAGGCAGGGCCCCTGGTATGAACAGGAGCACCTAGAACAGTGTTGATGTTTGGTAGGAGATCAGAGTACACCACCATAGACCCTGATCCGTGTACCATAAAGGGATATAAGTCAAAGTGTTAGGCAGATGGCTGACTGTGAGTGCCTGACTTTGATGTTGCAGCTCCTTCTCCCTCTTTATTGTGTAGAAAGGCACAGTCTGGCAGTCCTAAATGGTAGGCAATGAATCACCTACTTAATGGCTGTAATAGGCAGCCAGAACACAGTCCACATGCCTTTTGGGGTCTGTCCAGCGTCTACTTGCCTGTCTGTAAGCACACATTTAGAAATTATAATTGACCCCTGATTCATGGGGTCCAGTGCTTTTACACACCTGTGTTTTTATGATGAAAAGGAAAAAGTGTTTTCTTCATGGGATTTAATTTACAAAGAGGAGAGCTGGACAATTGTTGGACTGGTATTATGGAAATAAGAAGAATGTAATTTAAAAAGTGAATAATCTTTAAAGGTTTTTACCTTTTCTTTCACTTTTTAAAAATTTTCTTTTCCAACCTTGCTGTTTAACAGCTGCATAGTCATTTTAAGAAAGTGAATTTGTTGCCAGTGTGAGAGAGGTTTTCTACCCAAAGACCAGCTGCCACACAGCTGAATAATGTAACAGAACAACTAGTTTTTCATTTCCACCATGAACAGAGACCTGTACTGAGGACCCAAGTGCATCATCTTCTGCAAACTCTTCTCAGTAGTTAATAACATGCAGAGACCACTACTGCATGTGATTTAACACTATTCAGGATGCTTGGAGGTTATCTCCATGGGTGTGCCTCCACAGAAAAGCCCAGGGCGTCTTTCCTTACAATGTATTAAATGATGACATCTTCTCTTTGTCCTAACACACCTGTTTACTTCCTAGTTTTGGAATCTGGTGTCACGACTTCCTAAAATTTCTTAAAGTAGATTGTACCATCATTACTCTCCTCTCCCTGTTCCTTGACTACAACATGAAGAAATTAGTAGTCACCAAGTCTTACTCCTTCATGGCACCTTCCACAGTCATCAGACAGGTTACACAGACCGGTGCCTCTTCTTCATCTGCAACATGCATTCCTGGACAGGGTTGAAAATGAGTTAAAAAAATCTGTTTGCAACTCTCTTCTGGCCCTTGTGCCCTATTTCCTTTTCATTGATACCATGGAGTGGGGAACAGGGAAGGGAGCTGCACAATTTGGTTTGTCATCTTCACTCTTGCCCCCGATGGCCACAATCATTGGCTGAATGCTGAGCTGAGAGGGTGTTATTGTGTCCTTTGCCCCTTCTAACTAATTTTAATAATTCGTTACATGTTCTGTCTCTCACAGCCATGATTACTGACTTTGTACGTGGCTTTGGAAGCTAGATGGCTTTGGGAAGATGACTGGATTTCTCTGGGGAAGTATGTTGTTGTGGACACAGGTGTGTTAACACTCCTTGCACGAATGACTGAGCCAGACCACTCACTTGGTGTTCACAAATATGGCTGTGAAGATGTTGTAGCCTCCAGAAGAAGTAGGGACTCATCATTCTTGCCCAGTAACATTACAGCATACTTTCTACCTTTTTTTTTTGTCCACAGATTTCCACCACTTCCACAAAAAGCAATAGTTCCACAATGGACAAGAGGACTGCAGAAGTGTCAGCAAACTCTGATGACATTTTGAAGCCCATCTTGCCTGTATCAGCATAAAAAAAAACTATATCAGCATAAAATGGTATCTGTATCAGTTCAAAAGTATTCAAAACACTGGGTCTGACCTCCCAGAGCTGTATCTGCAATGAAAATGGTGAGCTGAAGAAGACATTTGAGCTGGTTCAGGAACGTCTGTGAGGTGAAAGGTGACCTTTCTTTAAAAGCACTTGGTCCCTCCACAGATACGACCTGTTGATTTTTTTTATCCTGGTGATTTTTTTGGAAGGTACTTTTTTTTTTTCATTAAAATGATTCATACACTTTTAGATACTGAGCTTTCATGAACAAGAAAGTTGGTGTTTTTTTCCCAGCCAGAGGTATGCTAAGTTTTTCCACAAGAAATAAGTGATAAAGAGAGATGACAAACCCCAGAAATTTTTGAGGGGAAATTTTACTTGTAAGAAAAAATAAATCTCTTTTTCTTTGCTGAAGATAAGGCCCACTAAAAGCAGAGAACAGCTGGACTGCAGGTTCCTAGGAAACAAAAATTACCTTTATCCTCCCAATGTCTACTGGGGAATCCGGTATCTTTCACTAGGCTGAGATTTATGAAGGGCATTAGAGTTAGTAACCCACAAAGAGCATACAGAGGAACTAGCTTTAATGTACCTGCAGAGGCAAGGATTGAACTTTGTTTTATGATTAATCTAAAAGACAGCACTTCTGGTGGCTCTGTACCCTTCTGACACTAGCCACATTTGTTTAGATCTGACTCAGATGTGTGACTGTCTGCCACAAAATCATTGGCACTAGTTTTGCAGCACAGACCATGACCTACAGCTTCTATTTTTTTTTCTGAGCAAGATCCAGATTCAGAGCACTTGAGCTTCCTGAAAACTGACAAAGTTGGAGCTTAAATCAACCTATTTGTTGGCTCGAGGAAACAAAACCTGAGCAATTCTTCATACAGTCCATTGACTGAGAGAAAGAATCAGGGGTACACACTAGATTCACAGTCCTGTGTCTCTGTGCAAAGTAAGCTTAGGATGAGCAGAGGTTCAAGAAAAGGATTGTCCTTCCTGGTACACAAATAATTCCATATATAGACAGGCACTGAGTAAGCTGTTTCTCTTTCCTCAGCAAACCTGTCAATTACTGGTATTTGAGTCTGAGATATGTTAACAGCATGAAGGGGAAATCCCTAATATGTGACAGATTGATGCAGTGATATTCCAAAGGGCAAGTGAGGTTTTATCGTTTGAGAGTGGGATGTTCACTCATGGAGATCCCACCAGAACTGGTTAATTTCTTTTCACCCACTGAAGTCACTGCTACAAAGGTTTTGCAGAGACAGGAGGAGGTCACTCACTGTTCTCATGTTAATGTTTGACTACATTACAGTCTATGAGTGACCCATTAATTGATCAGTTGGAAACTGCTGAAATGACAGATTTGTATGTGTGAATGTAGAGAAAACAGGGAACTATATTCAGGTCGGGTCTTAAGGTTGTGCAAAGATCCACAGTGGTAGATTGTCTGCAGGCAGTGTCTGGGGGAATTCTGTATGTTGTGGACTGTGATAATTATCTGTCTTAGAAAAATGCCAGTTAATGTCTGAAATTCCTGGAATCACGTAGTTTTCCACTGCAATGTATAAAATGATGTGTTCTATTGCAGCTGTGCAGTTGGGTCTTGCTAAAGATGAATACACATTTCTAATGACCCTTATCTAGATGGTTAATTATTATTTCATTAGAAGATGAATAGGAATTGTGAAGAAGAAAAACTAGGTGAGAAGGTTAACTGTGCTGATGCCATAGAATGAAACTTAATAATGTGTAGCATCTCATAAACAAACAATAGCTAAAATTTCTTCAAACAAACAATACAATAAATTGATTTGCATATGGAAAAAATCTGACTGATTGTTCGAGCTCAATTGATTGGATTCTAACACCCAAATGAAAGAGATAGATAGAAAATAGAATGATAAAGTAAAATATCCAAAGATATAAAAATATGTAAAGAAACTATGAATTAATTCACTTACAAGTTAAAGAAAATGAGAGATCTTTAACAGTGTTGGGACCTGGCAGCAGTCAAATGCCGGAGGGGAGAAGAAGGTGACATAGTAAGGGTCTGCCACCTTCAGGGTGACAGATGATGGGCTAAATCTTAGAAAAGTTTCTCACCTAAGGATATTAGATGGGAGTTCAGCAGAGAAAACATAACCACATTTGGATATGAATTTGAATTTGTACCCTCTATGTATTTTTAGCCAGGTACAGAACAGCAATATTAGTGTACTGAAACTTGGGCAACTGTTTGGCAGCTTGGTTTATCTGAAATCTCTGTGATGGATAAATAACATTTCACTAAGTCAGGGTTGTTTTTTGGGAGGTCTCTGCAAGGCTAGTGAGCAGGAAAGATTTTTCCACATGTGGATCATCAAGGAAAGCCACTTCCAATGGATTGGCAGAAGATAGCCTGGGAAAGTGAACTTACTCTTTACAGACTCATATTGTTCATGCAGGGATTTGCTCTTTGATCAAACAGGGTCTCCTAAGTGAGAATATTAAAGCTGGTTGAACACAGAGATGAAGAGAAGCAAGAATTTGACTGAGGCGTGCAAGGTTTGAAAGGCAAAGGAAGTTCTATACTATGACAAGTTTATCCTTTCTCTTCTTTCCAGGGCCTATTGATACACAGTCTTCTCAATTATTGAAAGCAGTTGTTCCAGAATAAAAGGTCTCTTCCATGCAAGGTGTTTGCCCAGTTGTGCAAACAAAAACTTTATTTAAGAAAGGAGTGTGTGTGTGAATATCCTCCCTTGTTGAGAATGACTGGATAAGGCAACCTGTGGACGGATAGAAAATGTTTACCCATGCCTAGTCCTGATGCCACAGAAGTTGGTGGGAATTTTCCTAACTTGGGAAGACAGAATCAGGTTCAGTGATGACCCTCTGAGGATGGGACAGACAGAGCACTGTGGACTTAGTGGTATTCTGGTAATGTGCCACAATGTTTTAATCAAGGGACTGGAATCATTCTAGGAAAGGAGATGTTTAGTGAAGGGTGGAGTACCTCAGATAAATAAGCAACTGAAAGTTGGGATGTTCATCCCCCCCTTATCTGAACTAGCCAGATCTCTTTGTTGTGCAAAATGGGGCTGGAAAGCTTTAGAGGATAAACTTCCTTCTGACATTTGATATTCTCTGCTTCAACTGCAGGCACGAAATCAGCTTCACACCAGTGTCCATTTTCCTGCTCTTTGGTTTGGCCCTTCACCTCACTTTTTCCCATGTACCAATTGCTACAGGATGCAGTCAGCAGCTACAGCTGCTGATGGAACCAAATTCCTTCACGTCCCAGCACCTTCCCTTACATTCTGAGTGGGGTCAATGGCTTGTAACTCAGTAGCAGCAAATTTAAGCAACATTGCCTTTGTGTAAGCAAGGAATTGCATCTACACACAGAGTATTATTAAGAGGCTGATGGAAGCGAAGCAGGATGAGTTCAATCCTGTCCAGGAGCTGCTGCATCACCATGAGACAAATTTCTGTGTAATTCAGATTTCTACAAATATTTTCTTTCTACTAAACTTAGATGTGACATTACTAGTAGCAAGATATATACTTCAGCACTAACTAATATGATTTTTTGGGCTAATCTCTGATTCATTCTGTAGGTACCAGCTGTAGAACTGATCTGAGACAGGTCTTGTCTTGGTTCTTGTTTCCTAGATGTTTAAGAAACGGGTCTGGATATGTGATCCTATTCTGAAGTGTAAAAATTAGGGTTTTTACATGTATAGATTATTGATTTATGGGATTAAACAGTTCTATGAGTATCAAATGACATAAGCTAAAGCAAGAAATGGAAATCCAGTTAAGACAGAAATAAAAAATACGGCCCTGGGAAATGTCTGGATGAAATTTATTTGAAGAATAAATTTCCATTATTTGCAGAAGAGTCTCTAGTGTCACTTTTTCACTGAAAAGTCAATTAAATGTTTTCATCTTCAGTGGTTGGAAATTGAACTTTTTCAGCAAGTGTACTGTTGACAAAATTCCTATGTTAGGATAGAAACATTTTGTCTATTGGGTTTTGCACTTTCTGATGAAGGGTCTTGCTCTTCTGCAGAAGGCTGATTCCTTTTAAAAAAGCAGGTTGTTTATCTGAAAGCATATTTTTGTTTTAAAAATGTTTGATGTACCCAAGGTCAAGATCTGCTGTAAGATCTAATCCTTCCTGTGTTCATGCTTGACTCTTTGCAGGAACGTGCTTCTGGATTTCCGAAAGGAGGAAAAACTGCAGGACCACTTTATGGCTGTTTGGAGAGGGGTTTATTTAGCTCTCTACACTATCAAATGACTCAAGAAATCACCATATGTCAGATTAGATCAGCTCAAAAATTACAGCCAGGAAACTGCTGATAGCTTTTTGGAGTTCCATGAAAGTTTACATAATTGTCATTGCATGTCATTGGGTTTAGCAGCTGCAGGAAGATCCTGGTCTCCAATAAACAGAGATAATTGATTAATAAACTGTATCTGCGGCCACTACAGTTTATTTTATGCACTGGGATCTGTGTACCCAGGTCTGGAGTCCTGATGCTGAAGATACAGTTTATGCATTCATTTAGTATAAAGCCCATATCTGGTCTGAAAAATTGTGGTGAATCATTTGAAGATCCAAAATTGATTAGCCACATGTACATGTTCGTAGGATTAACATTTCAGAGTGACCCCAATTAAATCTGCGGCAAAATTCAGTTTGGCTTTTATGATGTAGGGATAGAAGGTATGGAAAGGTTGCTGAATCCAGTCCCTCTTTTCAAGTCATAAATTTCCATGACTCACTAGAAAAAAAATCTCACAGCTTTTCTTATGTTTTCAAAAACTTCTTCCTCTGGTTGTTAGAGAACCCCTATTCTCCATTAAGAGTATTCACAGACAGCTTGCTCTCTAGTTGTTGTGCCAACAATCAACCGCAACTTAAATAATTCTTCTGTGGCATTTATCGGTATGGAATATTTAGATACAGCAACAACATTCTGTGTCAGCCTCTGTCCTGTGAAGCTAAACAAAACGTGTACATCCCCTCTCCTTTCATAAAACAGGCTCTCTGTGTCCCTGGTCAGTTCAGTAGTTTCCTCTGCACCTATTTCCCTGTGCATTCAGCTTCCTTGCAAAGGCACGACCAGAATTGTGTGCAATGAGTCTTCCCAGGGCTGCATACGATATGTCACCATTGCCTTCATCTGACAAACTCCTTTAAACACAGGTTGTTAATATGCCCACGCTGTTTCCAAGAACTAATTCCAGGGGTGGATGCATCCCAGAGGCAGGCAGCCCCACAAAGAGGGCTCTGAAGCTTCCTCCCCAGGCAGGGCCTGGGATACTTCAGTGAATGTCTTAATTTTATGACTTTTTAGAAGTGAGAGGCAGGATCTCGAAGGCCATGACCCTGGGGGAAAGGAGTGCTCTATCTCCTGCCCGTGACTGGCCCAGGGTGGTGGTGTTTGCAAAATCCAGCTTTTATGGGGCTTTTGTGACATGATGGAAGGCAGGCTGGGCGAGTGGAGAGTGCAGCTACAGTCCCGTGTTGTTGTGGTCTCTGTATACCCAGTGAGGAGTGGGACCCCGAAATAAATCACCTGGGCTCCAGCTAAGTCAATATGGATATTTATATCAGCTAATGATCTGACCTCTGGGCTCAAGGTTATTCTGCAGAAATAATATATTTTCCTTTATTCTGGAATTTTATTGGATTTTTTGTATAAAGAAGAATAACAGCATAACTTAAGAAATAAAAAGTTCTAACATTTTTATTTATGTTCTCTGGCTTTGTTTTTGTTTTTCTTTTTTCCCCCTTTTCTCCTTGCCTCAGCTATCTGTGTTTAACAGTAAGCTGTTTGGCTTGTTGTCTTAGTTTGTTGTGTCCAGGCTGGCTTATGGCACCCATGATGAGGCTGGTGGTTGTATACTTATTTGTACACCTATTAGAGCCCACCAGTCCCAAATCTCCTTGCTGAACCTGTCTGTCCTTTCTAATTCTCCACTCCCACATCTGGGTAATGACGTTTGAAGTTCAGGAAAATATTCTCTCAATTCAGCTAAGCAATGAAACATGTCGCAGACTTTTGAAGAAAGCCTTTTGTGTAGCACCAAAAAAAAAAAAAAAGAAACTATGTATTTATAATGAAACCTTCTGACATTCCCTTAATATCTCAACATTTTCTGAATTTTACAAAGGTATCAATAATAGTTAAAAAAACCCTAACCTTCAAAAGTATCTGCTTACAGGAAATTCAGAATGTTTAAGACTTGTAGTAAGACATTCACTGCAACCCATGAAGTACATGGTTTGGATATATTCTATATGCCTACAGGGGTACAGATTGAAATACACTTTTCTATCATATGCATTTTGAAGTAAATAAAGGAATTATTAAAAATCTCATTTAAAAATGCATCTGTAAGTTTATAAGTATATATAATTAAAATGTATTTCTGTATATATTCTTCACTGGAAGGATTCCACACAGGCAGTGGAGGTAATTGTTTCAAACTATGCTCAGAAATCGCTTTTGATAAAATCCTGAATCACTGCAGAGTTAGACAAGACATCCAGTTATTTAGTGTGTTGGGATTGGGTCCATTCCTTTGCTCCCATATATTGCTAAGTTTTCCAGTGATAAGAGATGGTCATTTGGTAAATATCAATGAATCATTTTCTTTTATGGAAACAGAAGATCTGTTAAAAAAATCAGTCATAATAGGACAGTTTAGCAACTTCAGTCAAATTTATGGAACAAAGCAGGAAAGAATTTCTTTTAAATATTGCAACATTTTTTACTAGGAGTTATCTATTGCAGACATTTTGACTTTTCAGTTGAATGTGGTATTTCAGTTTAGAAATTAACCCTGAAAAGTACTCTGAAAGGGGGAAGATAATGTGAAAAAAAAAATTCAGTTTAAATAAAGTTTTTTTCTGATTAATGAATTTTTTTTTTCCAGAAAGGTTTGGATTTTTTTTCCCCTTTTGGATTGATTGAAATGGGAAATATTATAACCACTTCTTTGGAAAAGGTAAAAAAATGCCTGAGTTTAATGACTAATACTTCCTTGAACAAAAATCTGGAAGACGAAGTCTCAAAGTTTTCCTTATGTTATTAAACATAGCGTACTCTCATGTTACTGCCAAAGCAGTTTAGCAGACGTATAAAAATATTTGAGCAGTTCATGTGAAAAATTCAAATTATGAGTGCAATAAGGCGTAGATTTATTGTGTTCTACATGTACATTTGTCTGTGCCTTCACACTACCCCCAGATATCTGTGCAATAAGGATGAATTTTTGTGTAGGGGAAATTTATGCCTTAGTTTGGACGCAATTTCCCGAACATTTACAGATGGAAGGATTGTTTATTTTATTTGGTTGTTTCACAAATGTTTCTGATGTCTGCTACATGCTTCTGGAATGGTAGCCTTCCTTACTCCCTAAGGTACCTTGAGGTGGGGTCTTATTCAACTGAACTTGAGGTGGTTTCATCTTTCCTAGTTTTTGATGCTGTCCAATGGCTTGATGAAATATTTGTGTAGAAAGCAAACCTTGCCCCAGTATTTCCTCTCCCTGAGGACATGCACCAAACTCCAACCCCCAGCTCTTCATGCTTTGTGGAGGGGTTAACGTAATGAGAGGTAATCCATAAAATAGCACCCAGTGTCCTGAGGAGGATCTCGAAGTTGGTTGTCATTGATGACAGATGGGCCCAGGTACTACCAGACTGACTGCTCTTCCAGGGGAATGTGTCTGCACCAAGGTGCTGGTAACAGAGTCTGGTGTGTGTCTGAATGCACAGGGAACATGGGACTCAAAGGTCATTTGTTCGTGCACGCAAGGCCCCGCTGTTCTCTCCTTGTCCTGATGTGAACTCCTGATTACTGTGTCGCATGCTTTGAAGTTTATTAACTTCTTCAGTTGCCCCGTGCCCATGCACATGCAGGTATGTGTGTGAGAGCACTGTTCCTGCAGTCAAGCTGGTTCGCCTGCTTAGGAACACGTAGGTTTGTGTAACAGCATCTTGCAGACTGGGATGGGGAGGATATTGTGGTGCTCACAGTACAGGGGTTATAACTAGATGACCTTTAAGGTCTACAAACCATTTTATGATTCCATGACTATGACTCTATGATACTTAAAGAGCTACTATAACAAAACATCTTCGTTAATGCGGGGGAAGACCTTACTATTAATACATGAATCTTTTTGCTTTAGGAGCTCTCTCATCTCCTAAATTCTGAAGTGAGGGGAGGAGAGGCAGGTCCTTCGCCCAGGACAAGAACTGAGTTTTCCTTGTGGCCCACTCTGGGCAGCAGCCAGAGATGCACAGACATGTCTCACACCCAGCCTCTTCCCCTACCACCAATTACTCCTTGCTACCAGGGCTACCCCAATCTCTCTTGTAGACCTAAGAACAGCCCTGTGAGAAGACTGTCTCCCTGTGCAATCTCCAGAGCAAGACAAGAGTAGAATGTGTCTCTGAGGAACGCCTGGCTCCCTGCCGTGCTCCTGCTCTGCCTACACGGGAAAGCTTTAGCCTAATGTCAGCTAATGCTGCCCACAAACTGCACAGGCTGAGCTGTACCAGCTGGTGCCCCAAAGGAGCAGCACAAGCCTTCGTTCCTCTTCCCACTTACCTTTCCTGTAAAGCTTTTGCTTGTGAGATCAGAAACTCAGTGACCTTGGCAGGGAGAGAAGTGGAAAATGGGTTTAGTTGGAAGATATTACTCAAAAACACTGTTCAGAGCTCAGATATCTTCCCCTGGGGATTACATAGTGAGCAATGCTAAAATCAGCGTGTCAAGATGTCACCAAGCATACACTGGAAGAAACTTTACACGATGTGACGAGAGTGCTGCAGTCAGGGCTCCGAGTATAAAGAAATGTTTCGATTCAATCAATGTCCTTTCCTTTATCCTACTGCCTGCTCCTCCGTTCAGCAGGAAGCCTATTTCATTCCCTTTGCTGCTGCCATGCTCTTTACTGTTTTCCTCTCCATGAGCATCTATCACAGAGCCATTCCCATCCTCTGCCTCCGATAGCTAACAGGCACCTGTCACCAGACGGGTCTCTGATGACGACGCTCCATCGATCACGCAGAAGGAAATGGTTATTGAGTGGGTGGCAATCAAATTTTTACCTCTCCCTGGAGCCAGAGTGCATCAGTGCTTCCCAGCATTAGGCAGAAGCCTCCTAGAAAGTATTTTTTGCACTACACATTTCCTCACGTGCAAGGCTGGTGTGCCGGTGGTGAGTCACAGGGCTCGAGGGACACAGCTGCAATTTCTGGCTAAATATTTCTTTGAACTTAGCTCCAAAGGAAAGCAGAAAAAAGATGGTGCCAGGGGCCAGCATCTTCTGGCTGACAGGCTCTGCTTTCCAAGTCAAATCTGCTATTGAGATCAGGGGAGAAAAGTCTTGCTGATGTTAAGGGTTTCTATCACCCTTCCCCACCTTTGCAAACACACATCTAAACAGAGACAGACTGCAGAAACAAGTCAGCCAGGATTACCGTAGCATTACTGGAGGAAAGAAGCCCAAATGCAGATGTTCAGTGGGAAAGAAATAATTAGGATTAATTCTGAGTTGGTAATATATACTGGTATAGCCCCATCATTTGCTGGAAAAATTTGAATTTTCAGTCTGAAGGAAGAGAAAGACAGAGCATTAAGAAGAGACAGATCCTCTGGTTTCCCTATTGGAGGAAGGAGCTGACCACAGCCTGTATGTCCTGATCCTTAGTGGCATTTGGGAAGCTATTTCCTTTAACTCCCATTAGCTTTAGCAGATAATTGCACTAGAAGAGGTAGACTTTAACCAACAAGACTCAGAAGGACTCAAAAGGTTACAGGAGAAGCAGGCACAAGGTGTCTGATTCTGGGCTGCACACACGTAACACTTAACATCTGCCCATGCATTCCTGTCTGAAGTGCTTTGCAGACATGTATTAATGACCTTGTGAATTTTCTGGCTGATTTGCACTCAAGCTCTACCTTCAGTTGATACTATTTAGTGTATGGGAGGATGCACTCCCACTCTTTAAGGCAATAGACCACTGAAATTTTTCTTCATTGGAGCACTGTGATTTTTAAGTAGTGCTGGCAAACCAGATGACCAGTGAGGCCACAGCTCTCATCAACATCATTTCCTCATGGCTGATCTGCTGCAGGTCATAGGGAGGGTCTTGAAGCAAAGTGTACAGCTCTCTTCAAAATACCTTGTTAGAAACTGTGGTGTTTTGTACTCTAATTGTTAATCAGCTTCGATGTCCCCACTATCTGGACAGTGAGGACAGCTGGCTGTGTCACCTCTGCAGCTGGACACTGTGTAGCCATTCCCACTCGTCTGTTGGAGCTTGAGGTCCTGCATGATAGCAGGACATGGCTTGACAGTCAACCTCATCCTATGGCCTAACTCTACAGAAATTCCTGAGCTTCTATGTCCATCACTTATGTCTGCATGTGACAGTCTATTATTTCTCAGTTATGTTTGTTTGCACTTTTCTTGCTGGCTTTGATTTGTGCTATTTCAACCAACTGGGAAGTGTGTGGGTGTTGCTTTTGGGTTTAGTACTGCTCCTAGCAAGAGCATGGAAAATAACTCAAAATGAGTGATTTGTTTGATGAAGCTTCTCATTTTCTGTTCGCAAATGTTTCATGAACAGAGTGCAAGGTTTCCTGGTGTGGCCATTAGAAAAACTAATTTACAAATTTCTTTTGGAAAGTAACTCTTGATCTGCAGGGGATCATTCAAATTGTCATTTGTGTTAGCATTGCATGTACGATTTGTGCAGTAACGTGTGTAACTAATTTTCCAGTGTATGTTACTAACTTAACAAATCAAATTTGAATTCCAAACAGGTTCTATAGCTGATTTCAGAATAAGCAACTGGAGCACTCTTGGTCATAGATGATTGCTTGATTTGAAGAAAGGAATTGTGGCTGAGAAATGAATCCTTAGGTAACCAGCACTTGGTGTCTTCTCCACCCAGCAAGCACTTGATACCCTTGGATTGCTCCCCCACAAAGGGTGGGGAGTTTCGTAGAATTAGCAGCAGCAAGCAGCAGCAACCTTTGCTTTGTGCCACATGCGTGAAGGGAAATCGGCAGCAGAGTAGAAGAAAACAAAGGTTAGTTATTTTCCTCTGGTTCTTGTTGGAAGATGAAATGATGTCCTGCTCCATGTTTCTAGGAGGAAGACTCTAGTAGGCCACCCAAACACAACACAGATCAAAAATTCTTGATATTTTCTTCCAGGGATCAGGTGAACAAAGGGATTTTAGTCCCCCAGTAAGGGGAGTGGAGTGCCTGCACCAGCCAAGCTTGTGTTTGTGGCCAGGGACCATGGCAGTTTACCCAAATTATCAGACTAAAGTTCACATCACTTCTGAAAATTTTCTCCTCTCTTCCTGAGTTCCTGTGGGAACATCACTAGAATTTACTGAGTTTTGTGCATCCACCCATAGCTATAGATAAGCATGCTTTAAATTACTGCAAAATAGTCAAGTGAACAAGTGATGGTAAAATGTCAGGATTCCTGATTTCCTTAATTTGCAAATGGTGGCAATTGTTTTTTCCTCTAACAAGGAATAAGTAGCATCACAAAGGTATTCTGTATCAAAAGGCTTTTCACTCTGCCTTGGCTTTTAGACAGCTTCCAATTCAGATCTACTATAGATATCTCCTTTTGGCTACTATTGGTTGCTCCCTGCAGTGCGCAATAAACATTCACTTCATATCACACATCTCACCCTGACAAGCAAATCCCTTGCATATCAATGTGTCCCTGTGAAGAGATTTTGCTTTTTTACATTCCTTCCACTCCCAGCTGTTAATTTGCACTGACTAGATAGCAGGGGGTCCACTCTGCCCCAGAGACATGCTTGAGACTTTCACCGACTTTAATAGGATTTGCGTGAACATACACGGAGTCATTCCCTCAGCAGAATTCAGAAGAGCTGGCTAGAAATTTCAAAGTCATCAAGGGTTTTAAACAGCCAGTTTTTCATACCTTTAATGGGAATGAAGTGTTCAAAGCTCAGGTAATCGTTAAAAACCATGGAGTTCATAATAACTAACTAGGTTTAGTCTTACTGTCTCTTACTTAAAGCAAACCTACTGCCTGCAATCACCCTGATCAAGAAAAAAAATTAAATGAGGGTAGAAGTTGGCCTTTCAGTTACAGAGATTTTATTTGGAGTGAAATGCAAGATGTTCATAGATTTAGTTACTGCAAGCGTGAATTACTTCTACAAATATTTTGACAGATCTGCAGAGGACTGAAAACACCTTTCACTGCCACCACTGTTTGTAGGAAATGATTTATGGGTGCTATTGATAAGTACTATTTCAGATTAAAATTGAACTACTTTAGATTAAAAGTATAGGAGAGTACTGAACTGTCCAGGAAACATGTAAGTGAGATATTATGTATAAGCATGGCATTCTGTGTCTGATTCCCTTTATCCACTTGAGGCATAATCAGCAGTTATTAAAGTTATTTAAATACACAGTGGAACTGACAAAGGCATCTAAACAGTTGGATATTCAATTCCCACAACTTTCAGCGTGTGCCGAGAATATACACAAGGAATGGGCTGGGATTTGAGAGTATTTAAGGCCCAAATTTATTTCAGAAGGAGGAAAGTACTTACATGTTCTTTAAAAGTTCATTTTGCAGTGATAGCATTTAGTATCTCTGGTGCCTCAATTCTGGTTTGGCCATCCCTCTAGAACAGCACGATGTTTCTGATGGAGCTGATACACACAGGCAGTGCAAAAGAACATGATTAACTGTTTGTTTTTTAAATATTAACCAAGTCTTCACTTTTCCAATTAAAATCTATCAAATTAAGCAAATTGCTTGGGGATTGGAAAGGAAAAAAACCCTTCACTTAATTATTTAGCCAGTATTTACTGGGTATGAGTGTATTATTAACACAGCAAAGGAGGTTATTAATTATTATTCACAGAATTTCTAATAAAAAAGATGGCATCTGCTATTTCTATAAAAGAAATATTGTCACTAATAATCCAACCTAAATTGTAAATGTGGTGTAATAAACTTGATATGTCGTTTCTCTGTTCTGCATTGACATGCACTGTATGAGGGAGCTGAGCTTTTTTTGGGGCTGTCTCAAAAGGCTTTTTGTTGGTGACCTTTAATCACCCAGTATCCAATTATACAGAAGTCTAATGGTGTATATTTGTAATATATTTTCCATCAGACAACTGCTTTGGTATCACCTCCATTTTACTCGTGTTGTGATAACAGAGACAGCAAAAATAGAAATGAAAAAAATCAACCCGAATGATATTTTCTTTGCTATATGAAAAAGTTTTAATGTGTCATTTATTGCATACTCTACATGTGCAATCTATTTATTGAGACAGAGGAAATGGAAAGAAAGATATTCTGGGGTAAAGACTCTTGAACTGGTGTTGTTAAGGTCAGGCTTCAATTTTCTACTTGATTTTAGATGCCCCTTGTGAACTTTGGTTAATCATCCATGACCTGTGTCCCTGAAATCCACAGTGTGTCATGGAAAGAAAAGATGGATAAAAGGAACATTTTTAAACCTTTTAGGCTATCTATCTACTTGGTGTTAGGATCACTTCTACCTAAATCACTTCCGACAGATGTCTGTCAAATTAATTTTTTAATGTTGGATTTCTTCCTACAGTTTAAATCATTGTGTTTTATCCTAGCCTCAGCATATATGAAGAGCTTATTCCTTTTGTCTCTAAGAACTTCAAGAATGTTTTCATGTCTCCTCTCAGACTTCCCCTAGTCCAAGGCAATCCCAAATCTTTCTTCCTGGATCACATTTTTCTCTGCATTGCACTCTGAGTCCTTCCTGAAGCTGGACACAGCCTTGCACGGCTGAGCAGAGAAGGAGGATATTTCAGATGTTTTACAGGTGTCATTTTTATTTGTACACACAATGTCATATTTGTCTTTCCAACCACAGTGTAGCATTGTTGACTTACGTTCAGTTTGTGATTCACCATAGTTCCCAAATCTCTCTCTTTGTCTCTATAGCAGTTCTTTGTCCTGTATTTGAACCATTATTCTCACCTACATGAACACATTTCATCTGTTCTTATTGAATTGGGCCTCATTTTTCCTTGTCACCTCTCTAATTTTTCACAATTTTCCTGTTTCTAGTTCTATCATTTGGTGTGTTTACATACTGTCTGCACGAGCTTGATTTTATCTGTAAATGCAATAAACACACTTTTATCCCTTCTTCCTCATTATTCATAAAATATTAAACTTGACCAGACATAGGACAGAACTCTGTGATTCCCACCTGGTACAATCCTACCATGTTGACACCAAATCATTAATAAATTACTTTTAAAATTTAGATTTCCAGCCAGCTTAGCACACCTTTTCTCCATAGTTTATTCTTGACTCTATTTTCTTAGCTTGCTTATGAGAATATCATGTGAGACAGTGTCAAAAGCCTCACTAAAGTCAAGATATATGACATTTTATTTTCCTCCTTTACCCACAAGGCTTGTTACCCTGTTGTAAAGTGGAATTAGATTGGTTTGACATGATTTCTTCTTGACAAATACATGTTGGCTGCTACTTCTCTCCTTGTTAGCACTTAGGTGCTTAGAATTAGTTAGATTATTTGTTCTAGTATTTTTCCAGGAATTAAGTTAAGACTGTGAGACTGGTAATGCCCTGTCTTGTCCTTTATTACTTCATACAGATAGGTGGTCTGCTGGGTCTTCTTCAGTCTTCTGACCCTGCTCATCTTACATGAGTTCTCTAAGAGATTTCTTAATACCTGTGAGATTGTTTCTGCCTATTCTTTAAGTTCTTAAGTTCTTTAAGTATCTTGGGTTAAATGTCCTAATGCCCCAGTGAACTGGAAACTGGAACCTTATCTAAGCATTCTTTAATCTGATCTTCCCCTGTTGCAGCCTGAGTTATTGCCCCTTGGTTTTATCAACTGTCTAGTCATAGTTGACCTTTTCAGTGAAGGCTGAAATAGAAAAGGCGCCAAACAGTTCACTTTTCTGGGACTCATCTGGCAGGAATTTATTCTCTCCTTTTAGCAGTGAACCACTGTTTTCCCTTTGAGTTCCTTTTACTGCAAATGTATTTACAGAAAGCTTTTTGCTTCCTTTGCTGATTTCCTCTCTTTTTGTACCTTTGCCTTTCTGAATTTTTCCCCACATATTTATGCCATTCATTTGCACTTGTCTTTAGTATTTCAATGTAGTTTTCACTTCCTGTGCATTTTATTTAGCTCCAGGTCATTGAAGAGCTCATGGTTTAGCCAAATTGTTTTCTGATTACACTTCCTATCCTTCCTTCATGTTGGCATGGCTTCTGATTGTGCCCTCACTGTCATTTCTTTAAAGAATTGCCAACTCTTCTAGACTCCTTTGTCACTTCAACTTGTTTCCGAGGAGATCTCACCCACCAATTTACAGTGTTTATTGAAGTCTGCCCTCGAAATACATTGCTTTTAGTTTTCTCTCTTCCCTCCTTTCTTCTCTAAAGATAGCGAATTAAGTAATTTCATGGCAATTATAACTCAAGTTTCCCGATCCATAAATTGGGATAACGTCTGTTTGTCTCTGTAGACTAAAAAGCCTTCTGGGGAAGAAAAAAATATTCTTTTTTTCCTAATTTTTAATTTGTTTTTTCAAAATGCAACTCAATGCAAGAGTATTCCAGCATCAGCTGATTCCTCTAGCTTTATCTCTGACAGATAGTTCTCTGCTCTGCCATCCTACTCAGCATAGTATCTCAGCATTCCCTTTGTTTTCAGCTTCCTAATTGGTTGTTGTTAATCAGCTTGGAGAGAACAGACAGTTGTACTGCCCAGCATATCCAAATTACAATATAAGTACTGGCAGTGACAAGAGAAATAGCCATATTGAAATATTTTATAAATATATATATATATGTTGGGTTTGGTGCCTGATTAGAACAAGACAGAACTGCACAGTGATGTATGTGTGCTTTTCCCCTAAATCTGTACTCTAGATACCATGTGAGTGAGTGGGGCTTTGCAGATCAGAAAGCAGCTGTGGTACAGTCCAGCCAGAACTTCAGTGTGGACATCCAGGGGACAATGTGGAGCCTACACATGCTCCAGAGACCAGACACAGCACCATGTTCTGCTGTTCAGGGAAGGGCTAACGCTGGCACACTCTATAAGGAATGTAAAGAATTTGCAGAAACAGATATCTGATTGCAACTCTTCAATTAAGTTCAACTGGAAAGAACAATAAATGTAGGTCACTTGGTCATCTGCTCTGCATTCATCTACACGTTGTTGGGAGTGAAGGCTGAGGAATTATCTACAACATCATTCTCTTACAGTCTCCTTGTACGAGGCCCTTCTCTTGCACTCAAATATGCACAATTGCACAGGGACAGAAATAGTAGCAGGAGTGGTTAGTAGTTGACTCTGGCCACTGGTATCATATCTGAGTAGCAGTACAGTGAAAAAGTGGACTTATGATGCTGGCCAGAGGAAATGGTCAGTCAGACCTGCACTCCTCAACTCATTTACTTTTTTGAGTGAGTGCTGTTGGCACTGTTTCATGAGTGGCAGCTGCTGGATCCAGCTAGATAGGACACATTTGCATCTAACTAGAGTTTGCTCAATATTATTTGATAAATTAGGTTTCTACTGGGAAATGTCTTAATATACATTTATTAGGGTAAATGTTTAAAAAATATGTTTATCAGAGAAAACATCTCAGGTTCATTATATTTCAAGAGTTAAAGAAAGGTAAGGGGGAGGTACAGGCTGAAGGGTGATTTCTCCCTGAAAATTCATTAGCCAAGTATTTATTCTTCAGGGACATAAGTGATTGGGACTGAGATTTCAAATCCTAGATACTCTGAATTTGGTCTTGCTGCCTTTCCATGTAAAATTGTATCCCTCCCTGTGAAGAAACAATATAAGGATTTTAACCAGGGTTTTCCTTATTTGTGGTTGCACTAGAGCCCCTGGATTATAGAGGCAATCCACTACTAAGACATGTTATTTCCTTTTCTCCTCTGTGCCAACTGTTTGTATCATCCTTGTGCTGGATGATCCCGCCCCCACTCATCCATGAGAGGAAGTCAATGCAAAGTTAGAAAACTGACTTAATTATTGCAATTGTATCATTACAATTATTAATGGCATGAATTATACTTTCAACAGAGAAGATTGAACCAAACTCATTCAGAAGTGCTTTATAATGAGCAAAAATGGTGTTAAAATTCTTATTTCCCCTCACAGTCATGTCTGAGGGTATTTTTTTATAGTACTCTTGAAAGGTCTTTGGTTCATTTGAAGTAAAAGTAAGTAGAGAGAAAAACATAAGGAATTAAAATCACTGATATTTTTGCAGGAGAGGAAAACTAGTTCCTGCCATGATCTGCAACAAACCTCTTGAGAAATGCACAAAGGAATTGACACTTGTAAACAGAGAAGAATGAAAACAAACCCGGTTTTATCATCTGAATGCAGTACTGCCTCAGATGCCAGGACTAGGAGATTTCTATGTCAGAAACTGCAGGAACATTAGTCTGTGGGTTATAACTAAAATACTTTGTGGAATAGCAAGCCAGACACCATGTGTATGAGTAGCTTTTCACTGCCTTGCTCCAAAGTCTTTGAGAATTACAAAAACCACAATGTGACTCCAATACAAATGTTTCTATTTAGCAACTGCTACTGAGGGATCATAGAAAAAAACTCTGCTGTGCTCCCAGCAGTGTCTGATTCAAGTTTATGATGTCATTCATTTGTTAAATGCAATCTGAGGTATTTTGTGCAGCCATTGTGTGTCAGAAAGGGAAGTGATCACTTCTTTTGACAGTACACGCTATGAAGGATGCATTTTCCCCCCATGATTCCTATAAGCAATGGAGCAGCAACATAAAGAGTGGGATTTGGAAACGATGATTCTCAGAATACATCTTAAACATGTAAATTTTACTCTTGTCACATACCTATTCCTATTGTATCATCTGGGTGGACTAAATCATGTACATTCTGAAACCACCCAGCACTGAGGCTTCTGTTATTGTGTAGATGGATCAGTGATGACTCTGATGAATTGTAAATCATTTTGAAATTTTAACACAAGCAGGGTAGTAGCAGTTGTCTCGCACAACTCTGAAGATGAAAGTGTATGCCATTACCCGCTGCAAAGGGGAACAGATTCCAATATTTGAGTATTGGGAATTGGGATGAGAAAACAACAGAGATATGTCTGAGGTGACTTTCAGGTTGTGAGCTCTGGTTACCTTTTTATTTGGAGAACAAAATAAAATCAACCCTGTCTGCAGAGGTAACTCCTATACAAATTCCAAATTGATTGAAATGGACTGAAAAAATCCAAACTAATTTGTTTTGGTTTATTAAAAATGTATAATATTAATTATGACATCAAACCCCATTATTTTCAGGTATCACACAGCTTGTTTATATTAAAAACTTTTTTCTCTTCTGCAAACTAAACATCAAAAATTGATGAGATTTCCTACAGTATTTCAGTTGCTCTGGAACTAAGTTTTCGACAAAGGTGAAGCTTACAATTGAAGCAAGGCCACAGGTATACATTCCTCTAACAATCAATAACAATGTGCAACCTGATCCTTGAAGCTGCTGCCTGAATTTTTCTGTGTTTTTAAATATTCTTAGAACATGAAAGTTCTAGAAGAAGTCTCCTAATATTTTGCAGTTGAAAAGAACAACTTAAAATGCATCAGTAAAAAGACAGAATCACTTAAACTGCCAAATTTTACCTTGGCTACTGTATTCCTTTTTTATGCAATCCTCTTCACTATCTGGCAGTTTCTGTTGCTATCATGTAGATGGAAGCAAGCAGACACGTAGTAAACTATTTTTGTGAGGATGATTTAAAGCATTTCTGAACTGGCCTCTGTTGCTGCTCCAGATTGTTTTCTATACCTGCAATGAAAACAATGGTAAAGGGGCTTTCAGGCTTCCTATGACTTCTTTCATAACTCAAGCTTTTTGACCAAGTCTCCTCTACTGACTTGACATTCTTAGTATCACACAGCTGGTTACTAATTTCTTTATTTTTAAAGCAGGTAAGAATGAATTCTTTGTGAACAAAAGAGCTTCAAATATCCTATGACATGTTAAGATCACTTCTTGAAACTTAGTGAATATCTTACTCTTTTTTAACTACACTATTTTTTTATATTTTTTCCACCGAAAGCTCCAAATCCTCTGAGGAGGTCTGAGATTATAGCCACACAGAGGTAATATTCCTTCTTTTCCCTCTTGTGAAGCCAGTATCACCTTAACCACTCTGAGGAGCCGAGGAAAACCTCTGCATCATTTAACTACAGCAGTCCCAACATGCAGGTGTGTTATATCATTATATTATTAGCTCCCCACGAACCACCCAGAGGACATAAATCTGCTGTGTGAATATCAAATAGGCTTCAGCTGAAGCATATGTTTATGCAGTATAAATGACTTGTATTTACAG
This sequence comes from Manacus candei, assembly GCF_025592945.1. Classification (NCBI taxonomy): domain Eukaryota; kingdom Metazoa; phylum Chordata; class Aves; order Passeriformes; family Pipridae; genus Manacus; species Manacus candei. The sequence goes on from NW_026138061.1 coordinate 5,566,439, forward strand.
ATGCGTCTCATGCAATTATGTGTGTCAGGCTGGTGAAATGTGGCTGACAGTGGAAGACTTGATGACGTAACCAAGATGAGTTCAGTAAAAATACATGCAGTTTATATGCAACCAGAGGGCTCCTACACAAGTGCAAACAGGTGGGAGTTTATTTTTGTTATAGTTTTGATCAGCTTCAAATGGAGTAAACATGCTAGATTTTTAATAACTTGGTGATCTAAGTGCTATGAGCTTGACTGTGATTATTGCTAGTCATTTCAGTAGCACAGCTAAGTAAATTAATGGATAATCTGGGGTGGGATTCATCTAAGTGGATATGTGTTTTGAGAACACAGGTAGCTCACCTCAGTCTCTCTTTATAGCCAGAGGAGAATCAGAGACAGCCAGTGTAGTACTGCATTTGTACTAACCAAAACATGACATTTCCATTAGTATGAAGTATTTCTCCCAAACACCATTGGCTCTGTTGGTTTGGTCTCCATTGATTACAAGAGGGATCCAGACAGCTGTCTCAGATACAGATGTTTACATTATAGGGAGTTGGGGAGCCTTGGGTGAGCATAGCTGAACCTAGTTTAGGCCAATTTTGTTCGTTATGCAGGACTTAAACCAACTCACTGTGATTTCTGTTTTAAGTAGCTATGGATGAATTTGGCTACTCACTTTAACCTCACTAAGTTTTGAAAACAAAAATGCTTCAGGGTGGCAGAGGAAAACAGGGGTAAGGGGGTCAATTGTATTCGATGAAGAGTGGTCATGGGATCCATTTCTTTGACAGAAGCAGGGACAGTGTCTGGTTTTCATCCTGATAGTAGGTTGGCATGTCATATGAACGTGTGTGTATGGATTGCTGACCCTCATTTTGTTCTTTTTAAGAAGGTGACCTTCACTCTAATGGCTACAGAAAACCAGGGTTTTTCTGTCAAAAATGGCAGTGGTGGTGGAAACTGCTTTTGTGGGTTTGGGTTCTGAGATGCTGAATTGTTTCAATAGATATGTGACTGGCTGTTGTGCTCAGTTGATACCATGGCAGAGGGAGAGAATTCCACTTTAAATACCAGAGTCAGCTCCAGATTCCCATCTTTTTGTTGACTAAGCAGTGCCAAACCACAGAGCACAGCATGAGACTGAGACTGTTTCTTGCCTAACTCACTACCTAAATATGGATGAAGGAAAAAAGTTGAATATATCCTTGGTGAGAAAGACGTAGAGAATTTTGGTGGCTTTCCTATGGATCTGTAACACAGGTGTGTTTACATGGTGTATATTAGCGAGTTAAGCAACTCTTCTGGGAGACTTGGATTAAACAAGGAGTGAGGAACCTACTTATTGAACAGTGTTTATTGTGACACAAATGAGGGAAAGAAAAACTATGCATAAATAAGTATAATTTCAGCATTGGATTCTGAGTTAGGAAGGCAGACTCGTACCAGATTGCACAGGGAAGGTACTCTTGAATGTGACAGAACGAAGGCCTGACAGCTTGTGTTGGAGGATGGTGAGATGCAAGGGCTGATGCCCATTATTTCTTTCTGTCAACCATATAGTGGTGTAGCATGGGACAGCCATACCAAACTTTAGTTCAGCACTAAGTTCTACTTTCAGAGCATGAGTGTGTGTTTCCATTGGCTTCACATAGCTGCTTCTCTCTCCATGAAGTGCATGGAAAATTCTAGATGGGGACATGAGCCTGGTTCTGCCACCTCTGCCTGCCCTGCAGGGTGGTTGTGTCAGCACGCCCATTACAGGGGGCTTATCATATCACAGAGTGGCAGAGAAGTTGTTAACCCCTCTTCCCTCTGACCTGCTTCCGAGTTGATCTTATTAACATATTCTAGACTTACCCAAGATGAACCATCAGCACTACCATATTTATTACCATGAGGTGGATACTACCTCCATGTAGGGAAACATCTGTGCACCACTTCCTCTGTCAGACTAAGCTGACATGAGTGCAGTTGCCTGGTCTGAGCTCCTTTCACTGAAGGAGGTTTTTCCTAAGCACAAATGAAGCTGTAATTGAGTCCTCATGCCACTGTCTACAGAAGCTGTCCTGGTTTTGGATATGAGCCCCAGGCTGTCTCAAACTACTGACTAGGCTGCTTAACCCAAACAAGAGTCATCAGATGGGCACTGTATTCAGTAACCTGGCGTGCATTTGAAGCTGAAATTTAGGAGTGAAAGGCTTTGTCTCAGCAACATCCAGTCCTTCACTGTTGTTCTCACTTACACCAAGGATGAGATGGGTATTTATTCATTGGAGAAACAAGCTCTATGCTTCTCTTCACTCTCCTGAATTTTTTTTCCCCCTGTTTGCATAGCTTCCTTGCTTGGAATAATGAATATGTCTGAAGCAGGTTTCTCAGTGTATGGTTTATCCGGTTATTAATGATGCGGAGCACTTTGGGACCCTTAGAACTTCTGTGTTGTTGCTTTAATAAACATATTTCAAGATGATGAGGCCACTGGCAACCTTTCTATGCTTTTATGGTACAGTAGTCTTAAAGTAGCATGGTGCATTTTATTTATTAGCCAGCCCATTAATCACACAGGTATCAGTTGGCTTCAGGGAAATTTTTAATTAGCAATATTTAAGGTTGAGAGAAAGTGCTTCTGTGACAGACAATGAGAGCAAGCAGAAGCAGGAGGCAGGCTATCTTTGTGACTCTGTGATTAATACAGGATTTAAATAAAATATTCATGAAAGGAAATTGAAGTTATAGCCAAATCCAAACGTTGAACCTCCTTTAAATCTCAAATATAAATTCTTTGGAGATTCATTCTTTGTATTCATTAGTGGAGAATGAATCTGATGAACATGAGAGAAAAGGGAATTTGTTCCCTAATGTAATAATTTAGCCGCATTTAAAAATATTTCTACTAAATCTTCTTGAACCACAATTTATTGCCATTTATAAAACCCATATCCTTATTTGAAAGGGCTCACAAGTCACTGAAACAGGTACAAAGGAAAGATTAAGAGTAGAACTTGGGTCATCCCTGACAGCACACTGATACGTGTATGAGACAGAAAGAAAAGATCGTGTGGAGGGCACCTGCATCCTTCTGGCAATGTAGGTTTGGTGGTTGCTAACACTTAAAGCCTGCATTGTCACATGAAAAATGAATGGTACTGGCTATGCAAACATCTCTGTTGTTAGATAATTAATCAGATGTACTTTGTTTTGATATAGCACCTCTCTGGTGCGCTCGCAGGCATCTCCTGAAATAGCCTTGTAAAATGGATTGTTAAAGAAGGTGGAAAAAAAAAAGCTAAACAAACCCTGTAGCAAATATTGCATGTGTCTTTATCTGCACAACTGGCAAAATGGAACATTAAATTCTCCTACTTGCACAGAGCAAACTTTTCAGTCTTGGCTGCCCACATTTAACAAACAAAATGTGTGAGGAAATTAAATTTTCTAAGTTGTTGCGCTTATTCAGCTCCATTTCTCTGTTCTCCTTACCCTTCTATGCAGCATCTCTTCTCCCTAAACACAGAACATACAAAAATCCTTTGGCCTTCTGGGGCTACAAACTTCAGAGTTCTCTGGAGAAGTTCTGGATCCCTACCGTGGAAAGGAAAGCTGAAAATTGGTGCCTTCTTACAATGTAGTGACCTGAGCTTATTGGAAAGGAAGCAACATGGGTGGTGCCATCTGTAATATGTCACACTACTCCTGACTAGAGACAGGAAAAGGTGAGGAGTCTCCAAGGCTGCCATGAACAGGTATGTGATAAGGCAAAGCAACAGCCAAAAAAGCACTATCAGGTTTCTGCCTACAATGGCACTGGGACTAAGAAAAAGAGTGGACTCATATCCCCTTCCTGTTGGCTTGTAGGGGATTAGGGAAAACTACTAGTGTGTTACACAGTGGTGGTCTTGTGGTCCATACACTTGCCAGCTTCCTTAGCTATGAGAGAATCTGTATAAGATTTCTGTATGAGAAAAAAGTCTCCTGGGATTTTTCTATGTTCTCATCAGGAGACATCTAGGCATGTGGAAGAAACTCACAGAGGCTTATAAATCACTTAAATCACTTCAAATATGGGCCAAATAGTTTGTACACACAGAATCACACTAAGGCAACTCAGGGCTCTGGATAAATCCACAGCTGGGTCCCTCTAGTTCAAGCTCAAAATTTCTTATGCACTCTGCTTTACCTTGTGTGAAAGTGGGACTAATCCTGTTCCCTTAGCCACTGAGACTTGTTTTTCAATTTTACTTTGTCTGCAGACAGGCAAGGGCCTCCTTTAGTGATAAGAGATTTCAGCCTTTACCTTTCCTTTACCTTCTGTATGCACAGACATAGAAACACAAAGTGCTTTGGTATTATTGTTGCTTACAAGACCAACAGGTTGCAGAATTAAAAGCAGATGTTCACACCTCCCAGGAGTATAATTTTAGATGCCTCACAATCTTTGCAGGCATAATTTTTTCAATTACAGCTTCATTAATTTTCTTCATGACTATAATGGCTACAAATAAAATGATGGAGAGGTTTTCTTTAGGAGAAAAAAAAAAAGGCTGAGATTCTGAATCCATTGCTTGATACCAGGAGACAGGTTTGATGTGCTCTGACTTTAGTCCAAGTGCCTTTGAATAGGATGAGCATGGGGTGTACTGCTGTCCAAGAGCAGAGACTAAGTCCTTCTATATGACCAAAAAACACAGGTAATACCACATTTTCCCAAAGCTTTGTGGATTATTTCTAATTGTCTTAGTTCTCTTGGAAAAATAAGACTAGCAACTGGATATCCTATTTAATATCTCTTCACTGATGCCATGGAATAGGCTGTTAAATTTGGTAACAAGCCCATCTGAAATGTCATGTCTGTAGAGTAGAGTTCTAACTAACACTAAGACTTGTTAGCCTAAGTTGCCATAGAATTCGAATAAGGGCAAAGCTATTCATAGGGCTATATGCAACCTATGCCTAAAATAGCTTTAAAAATGAATTTTCCAACCAAACCAGTAGAAAAATCCACCCCTCTTCCATATGCAACTTAAGCTTCACCCATTCTTGTTATTAAATTCTTGTTACCACAGATTTTAAGTTAGAGATTTTTCATCATTCACAAACTAGGCCACTGGGAAGAGGATACCATTGGAAGAGAATAGAAGTAAGACACAAGCCAGTATACCAGGGACAAAGGAGAGTGTTTTTAAATTGCTTATAGCTCTTTTTTTTCCCCTTAAAGAACAGTCCCCTTCCTCCACCCCCTGCAATAGGTAAAATTCAGAAATCACTTTCTCTTCTATTGGACCGAATGTGTCACATTGAAACATATTTCCCCTGCTCTAATTTTTCACAGACCATTTGGCAACCCATCTTTCCAGGCCATACTGTGCAGGTGTATGATTGTATTTGAAATTCCTGCACCCATTAATCACTGCCCTACTCCGTGACCTGCTTTACTCTGTACTTACTAAGCTCCTTCCCTCAGTTCTAGTCTGCCAGTGCTCTGTAAACTGTTTACTTTTCTGGTGCAGCATTTACTCAGCATTTTGGCAAGCTCCAAAAAAATGTTCCCAATTGACTTTTGGCCAACAAATGCAATAGAATTTTCTTACATGGAATTTGATGCCTACATATGTTTTTCCTTGTTCGCTGTTTCTGGCGACTCTTTTAGTGCTGTTATCGCCTGGTCTCACCTTGCTTCTGTTGTGACTGCTGAATGGAAACAACTGTCACACAGGTCTGAACGTGGTTTCCAGCTCATGCCTGTTTTTTTTGTTTTCCGTCATATATCTTTTGGTTCTTGGGAGGCTCATTTAACTCTTTACTGTTTTTGGTCAGACAGAAGACAACGTGGCTTTCATGAAAGAATGAGGAAAAAAAAGTGCAAATCAGAGATGGGAAAAACAGCAGGGAAATTGGAATTTCCACCACATTTTGTTGAAACAATAAAATAGAACTAACATTTTAAATATTTTCACTCCAAAAGTCTTGTGTAAGGTTGTGCTGGAAATACATTGAATAGGAATATTTAGATATCTAGAAATGCCCAAAGAACAATCCCTCTGCCTATTTCCTGTTCTGATCTATATTTAGCTTACTGTTACCCTTTGGTATTTGTGTGTTGTATAGTTTTTGGCTCTTCTGCTTTGAATCTTAGCCAAAATAAGCCTTAAAAGAACCAAACCAAACCAAACCAAAAAAATCCTCAAAAAAATTTGAACCTAAGCCCCACTGTGCAAATATTTTAGAATGTAAAACAAGGAATAATCCAGTTCAGGAGAAAAGGACTGCAAGGGTCTTTTTATGGATACTCTGTTTATTATTGTTATTCTGTGCTGGTTGCTCATCTATCCTGCTGGAGCATAAAACATATTTTGCACTCTGTGTACTGGTAGGTATCTCAATGCTTCATCTTCACACAGAAGAATATACTCTGGGTCACTTGAGGACAGAGTGTGGGTGGTGCTTGACAGTTTTTATAAACAAATCAAAATACCTCTACTCTCCCCAGTGCCTAGTTAGCTGTATGCTTTCCAAGTTCTCAGTGCTGAAAGTGTGGAAAGTTAGATCCTCTCCCAGCAAAGAAAGAGAGGTGAGTGTAAGTTTGATGTATTTCATCTGACTTCTGGCTTCCTAATGGTCTAACTCTTAAAACTCTCTCCTCCCTACTCTATCACTGCATAAGGAAGTGCAAAATAAACATAGCTTCTATCTTGCAAAGACAGCAGATAATTTGTGAGACCACAGATGACAGAGATGTTTCCAGCCTGCTTCTGCCTACACCTCTTTTTGAAGCCTTGATATTTAAATGACACCCATTTATGCTCCCTTGTGCAGTGATGGAATAGGTGTTAGCAGACCTTTGGGAGGTTGACTGGTGATACAGAGGTTCGAGGTAGAAGAAGGGAATGTAATTTTCTTCACTTTCACATCAGTTGTGAATTTGGCACTTAGTGAGTTTGTCAGATGTTGTTGCTATCTTATCCCATTGAAAACCACATAAGGCATCACTCCTTGAGAGAATTTTTGTTCAGCTGTGTCTGAGTGGGAGTATAGCTGTCAACCACAATGTCTTGTATATTTACTGTATCTCATAGACCTACCTGAATAGCAGATGCTACTATAATGAGCACTTCCTTCTTTACTTCCTACATTTCTTCTGTTATGTAGACTTCTACACATGGTCTAGTGGTGGGTACATTTCATTACTGACATATTGTCAGTGGTTGGAACTTCTTAACTACTTCAGCAGTAGTCTTGAGGATGTGTTCATTGCACATTTGTCAAAGAATATGTGAACAACTGCTGATATACAATAAAATTTTGTAACTAGTCTCAGTGCTATTAATTAAGAACTTATTTGATTACCTAAGTATTTAGTTGGATAACATCTTGTTGTCTATAAAATTTGATTCAGTGATAGAAAATTAAGGCCAGAAGAGGCATTTGGGGAATCATTTTTTTGATTAATTTTTTGGGGTGATTTGTAAACAATGATTTTAAAGAACAAGAAAACAAGAAGATTAACACTTAAATCCTTTTTTCTGTGTGAAAGAGCCTTCACCACTTCAAAAACTTGTTACACGTGTCCTCAGGAGCAGTAGCAGGAGTTTCCTGTGATAATTCTTTTCCCAGAGGCACCATGAGCTTTAGAGCCTCATTTATTCACTGAAGTAAGAAATGACCCATACTCATGAGTCATTCAAGTGAGAGAGCTGTTAAAGCACCACTAGCATTTCCTCCACTTGAGAAACTGCATAACTGCTCTCAAACCTCCATTTCCCACACAGTAAAGTCCTACTTTCTAAGTAAAACAAGAATTTCTTTATAGTATCAGACATTTTATTTGTTTCTTCCCTACCACAGCACACCCCATTTCTGAAACCATTTTTTCCACCAGTACAACCTACTTCACCTTAGCAGGCCCACTAACTATCTGTGGGCTCCTGTAGCATCAGTTCCAAATGTGTATAACCGTAGTAATTAAACAAGATGGTTTTTAATCTCTCTGAAGACAAGAAGGGAAATTTTACCTTCTATTCACTGCAGGAATAGTAAGTAGTTGGAGAGAAAAGATGAAAATGTGTGATATCCTGCCTTCCTAGGATGGTTCTCATTGGGAAGTAACTGAAGTAACTCAGGACAATTCCCATAAGATCTCATTCATGTGAGAGAGAACTGCAGGTCCAGACTGCGTTTGAGAAGACAAGCTCTGTGATCTCCCAATGTCTATCCAGTTCTCCTGCCTTGAGTAGTTCCTAAGAGAAAATTTACCTTTCTTGTCCTTCAGAGATTTTCCCTCTCAGGAAGCTGACTGTGTGTATAGCTGAAAAGGAGAGTAATACTATAAAAAGCTTTGAAAGCAGAGAAGGAAAAGTGTCATTGAGTTAAGTATTATTGGGAGACAGTGGAGAAAGTTCAGTGTTTTTATGTGTAGATGGTAGAGACATAGAGAACTAACCCCCCCCCAGCATCTTTCCGTGCTGACTTTAGTGGCAATTCTTTTGTTCAAAGCCTTCAGGGTTTGAACCTTGTTTAACTCCTCTCTGTTGAGAAATTCTACTGCTCAACAGTCAATGCGTAGTCAACAAATTGTGCCTGTGATTTTGCAGTAGGATAACACTGTAGATAAGACACACCTACTGGGCACTTTCAAGTTATAATATTGTGTTAGTCATTGCTTTTATGTATGTTTATACACAATATCTGCCTGAAGGTATACATTGATTCCAACTATCAAGAACGTATTTAAAATTGGCTGGATGCTTAACCTTTAGTCACAGAAAGTATATTTTAATTTCTTTTCCATTAGGAATTATTAGCTCAGAAGAGTTTGACGTGGCTATAATCATCATCATGATTACTGACTTAAAAGGTCTAGAAGAATTTTAGTTTATTACTTTTATAAAATTGAGTTATACTTGTAATTTACTTTTTGTCTTTTAATAGGTGTATTCCTTTAGCATGTATTGATTTAAGTGGATTCAACTATATTTCAGGCAAAGATTTTCTGACACCTAAAAATAAAAATCTAATGTAGTGTTACTTTACTTGTAATAGTAAATTTGTGAATTTATATAATTAATATTAAAGAAAAACAAAAAAGAGAATGCAGACTGAGATTCCATTGCAGGATTAAATGTTTAAATCCAGGAGAACAATTCTGACAGCCTTCTGTTCAGTAGGAGCTAACCTCTGAAACACCTAAAATCAATCAGTGTTTCCATTTTTTCCTCTTAGTTCCCCAGCTGCTGAAAATTAAGTTCACTGGCAGCGTCACGGGCTGAATAGTGGATTTTCCTATTTCTTCCTGCATTCATCTGCCAATTCAGAGATGTGCAGACTGAAACTCAGACTTCTTCCCAATCCCTGGAGATGAGGAACCCATCAGGGGCTCCCATAATAGCCGTCACCCACCTGCAGCCACAGTGTGAAGCCTGGCAGCTGTTCTGCCCCTTTGCTGAGAAGCACAGTGGGATGGAAGGGCAAGGATGCTGTTGCCTGCTGCCTTTTGTGTATTTTCCTCATGGGAAATCCCTCCAGGTTGTGGCAGATGGTGTGAGTGTGATCACCTTGCCAGGGTTCAAATTGCCAGGGGAGCACTGGAATAGGGCCATTCTGTATCCCTCCTGTCAGAGCTCTGCAAAAACCCCATGAAGTTACAGAAGGGTAACCTGTTGGTGAAGGAGCCCTGGGTCCTTATCCCTGATTTTTACAAACTCATTAATTTGATAAATAGTGTTGGAATTGCGGCCCAGGTCATATTCTAGTGCCCACTTGTAGGGCTGCCTGTTTGAGATGTAGGCTTCATTTTAAATCTTTCCTCTGCTTGATTTGAATAATCCTAAATTTCCTCCTCCATCTTAATCACCAGAATAAATGGGCATTTCTTGTTCAGCTCTGGAAAAGAAATGTAAAATAGATGAATCTAAAGCAGAGCAGATTCAACAACTAAGATATTGAGAAAATAATCTCAGTAAATGTATAAACATGGAAAGTAGCTTCAAATTTGTATCACTTGACCCAAAAGTATCAATGCCTAGGAATAATTAAAACCATACCTCTGATACATAATGACAGAATGGGTTGGGTTGGGAGAAACATTAGAGACCATCTGGTTCCAACCCCACTGCCATGGGCTGGGACACCTTCTACTAGAACAGGTTGCTCATGGCCCTGTTCAATCTGGCCATGAACACTTTCAGGGTTGGGGCATCCACAGCTTCTCTGGGCAACCTGTTATAGGTCAGTCCTAGATACTGGGAGTGGTGCCTTAGGTCTTGGTAGAGTGTGAGTCTGTCTATAAATACTCTTGGGCACCTGGTGTGACTCTTGGGGATGGTCCTGTGCAGGGCTAAATGTTGGACTCTATGATCCTTGTGTGTATCTTCCAACTCAGCATATTCTATGATTCTGTGTAAATCCAGGCCTTACTGTCCAGGTTATTGTCATTCACACATAACCTACCATTTATTTACAACTGCTTATCTGGAAGATAGAGTCCAGAGGGTATCCCACTTGGAACGATCCCCAGGTGTTTAATTGATTTAAAGCAAAGAATTTTACTGCTTTGGAAGAACATTTTTGCTCAGAAAAGTCTTGAGACCTATTTTGTAAACAAAAAGACCTTCCTCTAGATTTTGAGACTACCAACTGCATTCAGTGGTGCTGCAATTATAGTCTTCACCTGAAAAACCTCTGATATGCATGTGAAGCAGACAGTTTCTGCTTCCCTTTCACCAGACCAAGCTTTCTCTGCAGTCAGGCATGAAGTCACTGGTGTTGTTAGGAAGAGAACATGTTTTACCTGATTCCTTGTCCTGAGCTTTGCCTTTCCTTTTCCTCTTCGTATTCATGTTCTCCAGGCCTTTATAATATAAAGGCCTATATATTATCTCAAATGCAGATTGTATCATTTTTACTGTGTCATGAGGTGAAAGAAATCAAGAGTGTAAAAAAAAATAAAATCTACAAGTTGTTTTACAACCATGATAAAACAAGGCAATCAGTTACACCCTTCTTCAAAACAACTCTGCCCATGTTCAGATATGGATTGTTGATGTGTATCAGGAGCTGTGTGGCAGCATGAAGGAATGTTGTGGTTCATGCCCCACGCCTGCACCTCAGGATTGATTCAAATCACTATTATCATGTTTCAGAATGTGGTGGCAGTAAACACAAGGAAGATGTGCTTTGTCTAAGAGCCTCCCATGTCAAAATACACAACAGCTTTGACTGATATGGATTGACTCATGGCCATATAGGAAACGTGAGATTTGTCAACCAGGATTACAGCAGTATAATTATTTACACTCCCAAATGTTCAGAATGGTAGAGTGTTTATGTGAAGTATCATGTTAATGGAACTACTAGAAAATCAATACCAGGATTTGGACCGGATGCCATTTAATCTATTTTTTTTTTGGTTTTACACCATAGTGCATTTTTCTTTGTCCTGCATACTCGCACAGCTCCATTTTATGTCAAGTTCATTGCAATAATTACAATGACACTGGTAATTACAGGCAGCATCATGCATTCACTTCTGTTCCTCACATAACCCACATCTCTGAAAATTCTGTACATCTTCAGCACATTTTAATATACTAGACCAAACTTTGATAATCTTCATTTTACTGAAATTAGAGTTGAGAAATAGTTAAGGTAATGACTGAAGTGGGCTGAACTTCTTGTCCTACCTTAGAAAACCTCTGTGACCCTGAGATTTTTGCCATCTGCTAAAAGGGATAAATAATGTTATTTATTGTGATCTGTATATTTCTGTTGAAACTTTTAGTGTCTCAATTGTCTATTGCTAAGCACTCTTACATTGTTTGTCTCTGGCAGCCCAAATCTCTGTGTGGGGCTGGCAGCTTTAAGATGTTTATAAATAATAAACAGACACTGTAGGATTTGGTCCATGGTTTAAATACCATATCAACCACTTGTGTAAATCCATTCTTGTACCATATCTTTTCATGTCCATGGTAGGAAAGTTTGTCCACTAACCTCTATACTCATCAAGGCTGGAGTCCTTTCATTTGGTTGGCAAACCTGATTGATTATTAAGTCCCTAAACAAAAGCAATAGTCCTCTATAAATCAGCCTGAATAATAATAACAATTATAATAATGATTGATACATGAGCATTTATTTGTGTTCTCAGTCACAGTAATGGGATTCTGATGCACAGATTTCTTCTCACTGTAACAAGATTACATAACTCAGAATGCAAAAATGCTCTTTCATTTAATCTAAAGAAGAAAAAGTCTTCCTTGGGTAGAACTGTGTAGTGATATTGATCGTGTTATACTGGAGATCTTATGGAAATGCTCAGCATTGATCTGATAAAGAATGCTACGGGGATTATAGATAAAAACTATTATGTATACAAACATTCCCTTGGGAACTTCTGTGATACTGCCTACAAAACCAAGACCATGTGTTCATGAACAAGCTGCACAGGGTAAACAGTGTGGGTTTCTGTTCTTCATGCAGAGAAGAACACAGATAGCATATAATCAGGGAGAAAATTTGGGGAAACTGCATGTTAATTTAAATGGTAGAAACTAGCAAATCAGCAAATTAAGCATAGACTGTAGCTAATGTCTTTGGCATAAATGATGTATTTTTGTTTGGTATCTGTAGGGCAATATGGCACCTCAGATGGCTGCTGCCTTTGTTTCTACAGTGTTAGTGAAACATGAGTAAGGTGTAAACCATAGCAGGGAAGGTGCTGATCCAGCAAGCAGTTAATTCCCATGACTGTCTATTGAATTCAAAGATAGTAATCATGTAAGTATGCATGCAAGCACGCTTGTGTTGGTAAGTTCTAGATTCAAGTGACTGCTGCTTACGTTTTTACTGGGAGCCAGGAAAAACCAAACACAGATTGTCTGATACTTAGTCCAGTTCTTTAAAGGGAGGTGACTTCTCTCATCCCAGACTGGACTTGTCAATCTATCATTTCATATCTAGGCCATTCGTACCAGAGCCTTTTTTCTTCAGTTGCTAACAGTTCTATATTTTGATGCTGTTTTCAAGCAGCTAAAAAATAAGCAGAAACATCAAATTTGAATGAAAGCTGTATTTTTACTGAAGCAGTCTTCAAACTCAGTAATACATACTTTTACTATGAAATTATCATGAAACTCTTAAGAAAGAATTAGTGATGGGAAATTAGACCGAACAGATAAATTCTGAAGTCTACATGAGTTTCAAGCTGCAACAAGTTCAGGTTTGACCACAGGTGCATAAAAACTCTTTCTAAATGATGTGCATGGCTTTTATGAGTATATGAGACTGCAATGGAGTGTTAACTTTTTATTCCACTCTTTACCCGTTGGGACACTTAGCATACAGTTCCTACTTGCCAAATTAACTCCCAACCTATCTGTATTCTACATCCTGCTAAACAGTTACTCAGAAAACTGCTCATGCATGCCCACACACACTTATAGGAAAGTCTTAAACCACACTGTAAGGGAAATCTTCAAAGCAATTGCTCTTGAAATCCTGACTGTTCCCAAAACTAGGTTAAAGACATTAGAAATTTAATCACTTTTTAATTTCCATTTTCAATTAGTGACACGCTTTACGGTGTAAGGAACACAGAAGAGAAAAAAAAATGGAGGGTTTTTTTCACCCTATAATTTTCCTGAAGAATGTGTCACTGCTAGGAAAAATCATCTAGATTATGAAACAATCTTTTTCATATCGCCTTTAATGAAAAACATCCCTTACCACAGTCCCATCATTTGTTATATTCAATAACACTGAATATATTCAGTAACACTTCAATAACTCTTGTGGGCAGGTACACATGGTAGAAAGTGGGTAGAGGTAAACTAGTTTTGCCTGTGCTCTAATTAGAGCAACCAGAAGCTGGATGCACATGATTATCTCAGTGCCGAACCTGGGCTAGTCTGTTCTCCAGAAAGGTGGAATGCATTAAGTAAGGTCCAATGCTGGGATAACCAGGTTTGTATGGCTTCTGGTTGGCTCAGAGTGTGGGCATAATTTTTGTGTGTCTCTTGAGTAATACACTATGCAGACATATCCCCATATTATGTGTTGCATAATTTTTAATCATTAGGTACCATGAATCTATAGCTATAAAGTTATTTCTAAGAAGGAAATGAAAATCAAATATTTCCTTCTGGACAATGTTTTCAAGCTCTGTCACTGTGACCTGGTTACACACCATGTTCCTCTCTTGTACTTGGAGCTTGACTCAGTAGGTTGAGAAGAAGGGAAAACAGACAGTAGAAACTGCTTAGAAAAATCTCTCTGATTTTGAGTTTCTATACTATGGTAGGCTGAAGTATCATCTTTGCCTCACTGGAGAAAAGCAGCCTGTGTGCAGTGCTGTGTACAATGTGACATCTCTACACCTTCAGTGAATTGCCCCTGATCCCAGAGGAGGTGTGAGGGCAAACCTGGGCAACGAGATCTCTGCAGTCCTTTGTGCCTTTCCAGACTGCTCATTGCAAGAGGCATGAAAGAAGAATCCAGTCTGCAAAGGATTTATGACTGGGAGAAAACATACTCTGTCTCTCCCTCTCCACCCAAATCTTTAGGGAAGCACCCAAAGATTACCCAGTGTAAGTGGAGCTCTCTAGATTGGAAGGCCTCTTGGTTTTCTTGGAAAGCAATAATTTATGAAGTCCCCCTGCTTAATGTTGTTGAGCACTATGCCATGGAAATTATTAATATATTCATATTCAACAAATTTGTCAAGTCCTAGTGGGGATGGGTATAGGGAGCCTTAGTATGACATTTAGGATTAATGTCAGGAAAGAAAAGTTTCTCCTTCAGAGATATGTAAGAAGCCAATATTACACACTTGCAGCCATACTAATTGTACAGGACCTGAACAGCTAAAAGAATAGTCTAATCGAAAGCTCATTGAATGCAGTGGCAAACTTCCTGCCAGCTTCAGAGTTGAAATACTGAACATATTTTTAGCCTGAAATAAGGAAAGAAAGTAACGACTACAGAAGGGTTTGTAGCCTCTGCACGGAAATGTAATGGAGGCTGCCTCCCCGTGTCTTTTGATACTCAATTTATCCATTTTTATTTGGGATATCCATCACAGTAGTCTGCGCAACTTACTTCTTCAAGGGAGTTCAAAAATGCATTCCTTATGCCACCTTATAACATTGGACTAATGACCACCAATTTCCACCCCAACCTGATTTTCCTTTCCTGTTCATTATTTAACACACACTGATTAACCCAAGAAGGGCCAGAGAACTCCTGAAGATCAGCATGGTTTGGCCTCTGCGCATCTGCTTTGGGTGGTATAACCTGTGGTGATTGAGAGCAGACCAGGAGCCATAGGCTCCTATAAAGGGGGTCAAGACATGTTCTCTGTCCCTAAGGGTAGGCAGAACAGCATCCACACAGCTAAACTCCTCTCCCCACCATCCCAGATCATGTAAGAACTACTAAGCTGTTTGGACCACCCCATGCAGCATTAAAGTCCATGGTATGGATGTGTTTGGGTTTCTAACCCAGCCAAAGCTGCAGATGAGTGGAGGAACACCAGGACTGCCATTTTCACTGGAAGTGGATTTGCAATGTGATCTTAGTACATGTCCATGAACATGCCCACCACACGGACCTGACAGCACTGTGACAGTGTGTTTGTTTAGAATTATCTTAATTGATGCTGAAGCTTTTCATTGCTTCCTGTTTATACAACCTTCAATAATGCTGAAAGATCAAACGCAAAAACCTAGCCTGGCAGTTTTCAAAAGCTGTCAGGGAATATAACAGAAATGACTTAGATGAATGTGCTTTCAACTTCCATGAAAAATAAATGCATGTGTAACGCATCAGTCCACCGGCCTCTGTGGAAAGATGTCCATGGATGCTTTTAAGTCTAGGCAAATGTGAATTTCTTTTGCAATGTCATGAAGCCTGGGAATCTCTAATAAAGATAAAAATAAAATTATTTGAGTTACTTTCTTTGCTGTATTTTCTATTTGGACTTTGAGTTTGGGGTGTCTTAATGTCTGTGGTGGGGGTCTGAAAAATTAGTTGACCCATTTCAGTGATGCTTCAAATGCTTCAGATGTGTATGTCCTATAAAGTCTTATCTAGTTAGTTAATAGTGAACTTAATAGGATTAATATAAATCAGTTGAGGTTATCTCCAGGATTATAATTATTATGTATTGATTTGTGTTTTGGTAGTTCTTGTTGACTTGTTGCCTAGGTAGTGGATCATGTGCATTGTGTGGTTTCTAGTCTTGAGAACTGACCCTGTTTTTCCAGACTGGCAGAGTTCAGCCCACAGACTGAACAAAAAGTTCAGATAACTTTACATGTGTCGTGATTTAGGAATGGTGTTCTCCAATTTACTGTTCTCACCGAAACCACTCCAGATTGTGCTCCACTCTCTCACTCTCCCTTCCCCTGTGGATCCTGTACCGATGCTGAACCAAGATTCAAAGACCCCTTTTTCAGTGCTTTTGTCTTCTCCAGATAACTTTACATTTCTCCTTTCATAGCCCCATGCTTTATGTTCTCTTCCTGGAAAACAGCAATAACAAGGCTGTAACGTATTCCAAGATTTAAATATGAAAAGGAGACAGTGGGCAGTTTAGTTCTGACTTCTGTGGAAGAATTTGGATCTACTAGGAGTAGTGGGTAGTCTCCCTACAGGCAAACTAAACATATTAAGGCAGGGAGCATATACTGGGATTACTTACCTCTTCACATTGCAATTCATCATTTTGTCTTCCATTTAGATTCACTCTAAATGATCGCAGTGCAGGATAAAGAAGAAAACATTCATACCATCTGTGAGTATGATAAAAATTATCCTAAGAAAAAGTTCAAATATGTGAAAGAGAAAAACATTTTGCTCTCCAGATTGAAATACCTTTTGATTTTTCATGGGCTCTTTCCTAAATCCAGTGAATGCAAAGTGAATCATGAGAGGTGATAATCCTCATAAGCAGGCCAGCGTTCTGCAAAAACGAGAGTCAGCATGACACCATTCTTATTGTTGGAGACACTCTGCATCTTTCTGTTTGTATATTGTACATTTCTGAATTTTAGAAGAGATGATTATATTCAGATAGCCTATGGATCCTCAAATCAAACATTGTATAGTCTTGTTGCAGAGGTTAAAAGCTTTCAAGTGATTTTGTGCTCAGATATTGTAAAACAGATTTGTGCGTGTATGTGTGATGAGGTCAGTTATTTTCAGCTGCCTAATATATCCCCAGTCTTACTTCTGGGAGGGACTGAAATTTTATTTTGGTTTCAGTGTCCCCAGTTGACTGAAAACTGTAATGCTGCCATGTATTTCTCAGTTCTACCACTGCCAGCCACTTCCATGCATGTTGATGTCTTTGGCTTAGAAAAAGGAAACAGGGAGCACCTTCAAGATGTGAAGGAGTCAGAGCTTCATTCCAGAAGGCAGGAGGCCTGAAATATTTATAACATTCACAATGCAAGTGATGGGGGGAGGTATGCTTGATATCATCTTTCTCAGCATCTGAGTTATAATAATACACCCCCCTTCCCTCTCAACTTACCTTTAAAAAAAAATAACACAAAAAGGAAATACTTTTCATGTCATTTGCATGAAGTAGTATACAGTGTATCTTCTTAAAAGCCAGGGAAAATCGTGGTAGATCGGTCGAACATAATCTGTTGCCATCCCTTTGCAGTACTGGATACTAAGACAGCTTTGCACAATTACAATTTTGAAAAGCAAACTGAAGCCAACAAATTGTTCATTTCCTTTCCTCCTTTCTCCCTTCTTCCTCCATTCAGTACAGCTGTTTTTAAGGATGTCCAATAAGAAGAAACATGAGGAAGAAAAGTTCAGAGAATGAGAAAACAATTCAACTTTAAATGAGAAAGGGAGAGGGAGAAAATCTGCTCATCCCCATATCTTGTAGAATGCGAATGCTTCCCAGGATGTACGGGGGTAGAAAGAGTCAACAGCATCTTTACTCTTCTTTTCTGAACTGTGGGAAAACATCTGGGATGATGAAGCAGGTTTGTGGTAGACCCAGAGCACAAGACTAGGTTCCCTGTTTCACATCCTCACACGCATCACATCAAGGTGGAATATTCTGGACTTCCATCATGTTGATTGTTTCCTCACTGAAGGCAGTTCTGCCTATTTACAAACCACCACATCTCTTAATGTTAAATTCCTCTTGAGTTAGGGACAAGTCTAGCACAACTGGATTTCAGGAGTTTGCTCTGGCTTATGTTTTGAGCTTTCCTGGACAACCACAGCCTGTTGTTCTCAATGAGACTAATTACAAATGAGGCAAAAAGTGCTTTCATACAAAACAGCTGCTTCCAGCTCCCTATCTGCACAGCAAATTAGCCTTCACTTTTAAATTTTAAATTGTTACTTTTGATGTAACCCTGTGTTTAGACCAGCTGTATTCCTTTACATTAATAAAAATAACGTTTCACTGGTTTGAAATTCCACAAGGTAGAAAAATGCAAAATACTGGTTGAAGTCGTCATCTTGTGAGCATTAGTTCCACAAGAGGGGCTTTCCCAAACTCCTAGAGATCTTTCAGGCCTCCGAGGGACTGTTTTGGGCTCAGCATAGCTCTGCTTTCTTGTCCAGAAAAGAAATTGTGCTACAACTCCCCATGCATCTGGGCACAGGCATTTGTGAGAACTATTGCTATTACTTTTAGGGGGAAGAGACATCCATAAGTCAAAGTTTGAAATGAAAAGTTTTAAAAATAAAAAATAATCATAGAAATAAGAAAAATTTTTAGTAAGAAATGGCTCTGAAATAAAGAAGTAAATTTCATTCTGAAAATTTGACAGAAGCCTTTGACTATTTTCAGTGGTTTTCTATTTTCTTTTGTGGCTGAAAACAGTTCAAATTTGTGATTTTTTCCATCAGCTGCATCTACATTTTTTGGATGGAACAAGCCTCAACAATATTGAACTGTGGCTTCTGGAAGGAGCAGAACTGTTTTGAGTGTGCTTGTATTTACCCTTCAATGAAAACTCCTGCTTTGGCAGACAGAAGCTGTCAAGGTGCAGTAAGGGTTGAGTCCTCCTTGGGAGCCATGGGGATCCTGGCGTGGACTGGCAGCACAAGGGTCTCAAAGCCAGGGCCCACCCCACTGCCCTTGACCAGGGAGCAGGGCAGGCAAGGGGGCAGCCAGAGGCAGCCCCAGGCATTGGGCATCTCCATGGGAATGGAGATAGGCTGAGGTCACACCAGAACATCAACCTGATGTTGGGGTCAGAATCAGGTCCGTTGAGGGGAACCAGGGTCAGACACATCCCAGGATGGCTGGGCAGGTCCGTGGTGGGAAAGCAGTGAACTTACAGAAGATCAAAGATCGGTGTTGCTACTGCGAATAAAGGTCACTGACATTCCCTCTCATGAACCAGGGACATTGATCTAGTCCTGGTCTAATGAATCAGTGACATATTTAAATGTTCTTGGAAGACTCCTATCCAGTTGTTGACCTAAATGGGATTATAGTACCACACAACAAGCTTTAATTTCAGTACTGCCTAAAGGCAGAAGAGAGTCCAGCAGATTGAAACAAAGGCTGACCACAATTAGAGGTGGTGCACAACGAAAAAATGTACAAGCACAACTGTGATTCAGAGTTAAAACTCAGACAGATAAAATACTGCATGACTCTGCTTCTAATTAGTATGAAAAAGTTGTGTTCTCGGCAATTTCTCCTTTATGCTCATATGAGAAAGAAGAGTTAATTTAACTACAGTTAATTTCATGCCCTCTGTAATGTACCCAATTATATCGTCCTAATTATTTCAAGCCCTCGTGTGCCTTGCTTGAGTGCCTTTTTTGGAAGAGGACATTAAATAACGATTATCCTCCTCATTAATACAATGCACATTAAAGAGAAAACAAACAAGATGTGGATAAAATGCATAAATATAATTTATATTTTTTACTCACTTTCCCCCGATCTTTCAACAACAGCAGTAACATTAGTCATAGAGACATCAGGAGGCTTGGAAATTTTTTGTCTTATCTTGTCGGTCCAATTTTGTGTAAGGGTGTGGGTATCCTAGAAGCTGGGCTTTTCTGAGAGATCAGCTATTATTAACCTATAATACTAAGTTACAATTGCAGAAGTTGAGACTTCAATTAACTCTAATTCATCCTTGTTTTACTAATTCGGACAATGAAGCAGAAAGCAGCGAGTCATAGTAAAGAATAAGCTAGGAGGGTAACATTTCTTGTGCATGAAGACTAAGATGAGGTAATATTAGTGCTATCTCATCCATATGAAGGTAGATAGGACTTGGAGACAGTGTATGAGGCAGATATGACTTCTGACATCTCACCCAATTAGGGGTATCGTGATTAAACAACATGCTGTGGCCTTCCCCATCCAGTGAAAGCTGGGAGTGAGGGTAACAAGCTCTGTGATCAGAAGATACTTTAGTCTGGACACTGTTGCACCAGTGGTAGAACAGTCCCCAGCGAGCTCAGATAAAGGATTAATACAAAGAATAACATAATCATAGAATCATTGAATCATAAAATGGCTTGTGTTGGAACAGATCTTGAAAGATCATCTAGTCTGATTCTCTTGCCGTGGACAGGGACTCCTTCTGCTATACCAGGCTGCTCAAAGCCCTGTCCAATATGACCTTGCACATTTTCAGGAATGGGGCATCCACTGCTTCTCTTGGTAACCTGTTCTAGTGCCTGACCACCCACATTGTAAAAAATTTCTTCCTTATGTACAATCTCAAAATACTCTCTCAGTTTAAAACTGATGCACCTTGCCCTGTCACTACAGGCCTCACTAAAATATCTGCCCTCATCTTTCTTGTAAGCCTTTAAGCCCCCTTTAAGTACTGGAAGGTGCTATAAGGTCTCCCTGGAATCTCCTCCGAGCTGAACAACTCCCAACTCTCTCAGCCTGTCTACATCGGAGAGGTGCTCCAGCACCCTGATCATCTTCATGATCCTTCTCTGACTCGTTCCAGCAGGTCCATGCCCTTCTCATCCCGGGGGCCCTAGAGCTGGATGTGGTACTGCAGAGTCTCACCAGAGCAGAGTAGAGGGGCAGAATCACCACCCTCCACCTGCAGCCCATGTTGATGGGGATGCAGGATAGGGTTGTCTTTCTGGGCTGCAAGTGCACATTGCTGGCTCCTGTCCAATTTTTTATCCACCAGTATCCCTGAGTTCTTCTCTTCAGGGCTCAATGTATATAATATAAGGGTCTAGATAGGATAAAGGACAGTGTCAGCTCATATTTTCATTTATGCATACTTTATGAATTGCAGAAATGTATATGCTGTTTATGGAGCAATCACTGAAGTGATTTCTTCATTTTGTTGTATCAAGATAAAAAAAGAAAAATAAATTATCTACTGCCTGTGTTTAAATCTCAAATCTCAAGCAACTGTATAATAATGTGCTGTTTGGATTTGGAAAGTGTAGCTGGCCTTCAGTAGTCTCCTCCTTCCCACCTGTTCTGGATATTGTTTAACTGGGAAGATGAATAATGATTCAGCTGTTTCAGGCACTTTCAGATACTTTCTCATCTGGGAGTGAAACTGCAAGACTCATCAAGCATAGGGTAATAAAAACATGTGCGGACAGAAATACCCCGAGTCTATATAAGCTGAGGTTGCTCCTACCATTTGGCTCACGTAAAGATTCTTTAAATCCTCTTACAGTAAAGGGCTGTAGGACTGATAAAAGTGTGCCTGCCTGTTTTGCAACAAGCAGCAAAGAAGCACTGCTGAGTCACCTTCGGTGTGAGCTCACTCTTCTTTTTCATTACTGAGAGCAGGTGTCACATGCCTTTTCTGATGCAACTACTGGTAACTGCTCTGCTGTCACCCGTTGTGTCACTTGGCATCATGGGCAGAGTCAGCTGATGGTGTGAAGGAGAGAGGGTCAGCATCTGATACCAAAGTATAAACAAATTCAGGTAAACATTACCTCACTGAGGAGAAAGGGGGGAATGGTCACAGTCCAAATAAAAAGCAGAAAGGATACATAAATCAAAGATAGAAAGGGAAAAGTCTGCTGCAGGAACATTACTCTGGGCAGAGTTTTTGCATCAGCCAAGCACGTCCTGTTCAGCTAAGCAAAGGCAGAGACGAAAATAGAGTACCCTAGCAGGTGAGTGTTTGTAAAAGTCCTCCTTGGATAAAATGCACTTGAAAAGCATCCTGGATCTGGACTCAGACCCAAATTAGACTGCAATTCCATGTGCAGATATTCAGCATGATACACTGGCTCCAGCCACTGTTCAGCAGATCAATGTGTTTCTCCTCTGCTGGCTCAAAATGCTGGCAATCAATACAGTCTGGATAGGCCTGGTGGATCAGTATCCACATAAGTGCATCTATCCCAGCCTTTTGGGGGGTATGTTCATTCAAATAATTTGGAAAAAAATGTAGATTTTCCTCTCTTTTATTTTTTCTATCTTTGGCTAAATATAGTCTAGATGCTTATGGAGAGCATGTTCTTTTCTAATTCACTGGCTTCAGAAAGTTTTTGTCTCATAAAAAGTATGCATGCATGTGCACATGTAGTCAGTGGTTCGAGTTCTTGACCTATGTGGGACAGCTTAATTTGCTTTCACATTGGAGACCACTTTTATCAGCCTGGTAAGGTCCAGTTACCAGGACAAGTTACATATTTTATCTGCCCAGTGTTGTACTATTAAGCAAATACTGCAGCTCAGTACACAGCTTACAGGGAGATTACGTGCTTAGAGTGGGATTCAAGGCAGGTTGTAGGCAAAGCGGGGAACTGCAGGATGTAGCTGAGATAGCCAGGAGAAAGAGAACTGCAGGGCCTGGGTGAGTGGGGGCAAGATGCATGTCTACAGGATCCTCACTCCCAATCCAAAGCTGAGACACTACCCCAAAGTGTACATGCTTGCATGTGTAATAACAAAACTTATGTGAAGTACTGCTCGCTTGAGACACTTACATGCACGTAAATGTACTCCCTAAGGTACATGCTTACAATCTGCTTTTATAGGAACCCAAAAAGTCTCACTTATTTCCTCTGAAATGGTGACCAATTTCTTATTGTCAGTCCACAACCTTCTTTCCCAACCACATTTTGCACAGTAGTCAGTGGCTGAAGCATTCACCCAGGTTGTCAGTGGTCCAGGTTCGAAGTCCCTCCTCTGACTGGGGAAATGCTGTTAATTATCCAGTTGCCAAGATGGATTTGGGCTATCCTCCAGAGCTCTTGCTGAAGCTGTGCAGCTGTAGCAGAGGACTCAAGAATTCCTGGGACAAAAGAGAACAAAAGCAAGGCTGACTATAGTCTCCTTGGAAGGGGGAGAGTTGGGTATTTGTCACTGTCAGTTTAATAGATTTTCCTTGACACAGTCACTAGATATAGCACACATACTCTGCTGATGGGGCCAGATAGCAGAGTAGGTAGAGTCTGACTTCTTTTGGCTGTCCTTGGAGAGCAAATAAAACAGAGAATGAACACTTGCTAGACTGCAGGTTTTTATTCCTGTGACTATTGGCATTACTTTTTAGCCTTAATTTTCTGTTCTGGAAATTAGCTTGCTAAGTCTGAAGAGGAGAAAAACTCTTCAATCTCTTCCACAGGCTGTCTCAAGCCAGCAGTTCTTCACATAAATTTTGTTACACACGTTTAATTTTCACAGTATTTCATAACCATTTTTTCTTAGGTAAGAGATTTTGAGGACCAAAGAGGGTTGTAGGATTCCTGTGCTCAACACAGACAAATAGATCCTCTCTCTTCTCCAAAACCTCAAAGTCAGGTGTCCAATCAGTACCAAACACTGGAATGTTTATGATCTTCCAGTTTTGTTTCCTTATTCATTTGTTGCTTCTTGCCAAACTGGGATGTCCGTCCTGCACATGAATTTTGGCAAAGAAATCTGCTTGTGGCACTCTGAAAGTCTGCTGCCCCTGAGCAGACTGCTGCCACAGAGCTAAAGTGAAGATGATGAGCCCTGGTGCTTGTTGACTTTCTTGCTCCACCCATTTCTTTTCTGCTGTAGTTCACCTCTTTGAAGCAGGAGAAGATGCTGATCCATGGAAGACAAGTATTTCACTCAAGTATTTCCCAATCACCTTTAACAAATCCAGTTGACTTCTGACAGAAAAAAACATTACAACCAGCTGTTTGCCTTGAGGCCAACACACCAAGCCAGGCCAGAACCATAAGGCAGTGCAGATTGCCATGTTATCTGCTGTCTGCCCTTCATACAGCTCAAAGGATGTTTATCTCCTGATCTGTCCATGTTCATCTTTGCATGGGTACCAACTCCATCAATCTGCTCCTGAAAGCTGGTCTAAAATGCCAGCAGTTCACAAAAAAATGTGGGACTAATATAAATGCTTTGTGAGGATACGGCTGGTTTACTGTTGCCTGGAGAGATTCTCTGACTGTATTACTGTACTTTGAATTATCCTGAATATCACTGCAGAACTTCTCTTAGCAGCTCTCCTTTCCTGTTATTCTTGCTCACATCTGTTCACTGTAGTAATGGATATTTTTTGGCTGTAAGCAGTTATGCAGCATGACACTTGGCGAATAGATGTCTGCATGTGCAATAACTACTGTTTTTTTGAAGACTCATTTGGCTCTTGTCCCCTCTGGGTGAAATAAAAATATAAATATATTGCTATAAACTGCTCTCCAGCCTTTCATTGCTGCTGCTGCTGCTACCTTTTTGACTGACATTATACTTGGGCTTTCCTCTGAACTTAACGCTTTTGGGAAATTCTAAAGGATTTGATTTTAAGCTTCAAATTTATTGTTCCTATGTTTGCTCAATGACAAGTTGTGCTTCTGCTATCTAGTCAATGGCATATCTGTTCTTTGTAAGAAACAAGCTGTTTATATGTGATATAATTATTTCCACTAACCGTTCAGAACCCAACTGATCACTCTTACAGCCATAAATGAATCTGTTTGACAACCTGTTCTTTGCACAGTAGGTAGTCTTCTACCCGCCAGCTAATTTATCACTGCATCTGCCTGGCTCTGCCAAGGGATATGTTCTAGTGCATTTATTCTGTCTCTAAAAGCTTGTGACTGGCCATTATCTTGGGAGGAGAAACTCGTAGAAGAACAAAAATTTTATGGTGTGTATTTCTGTCTTTGTGAAACTCTTGTCTGCAGTGTCTCAAAGAGACTTTCTCTATTAGTTTTTTTCGTTCTCTTTTACAGTCTGTACTTCCCAGTAATTGCAGACCCCCAGCAGCCCAGCTGGTTGGCCCAGGCTAGAGGAGAATGTTTCTCAGCGTTGGTGAGAAATGCTTAATTGATATTAACATGGATGGAAAATGGTCTGCTCAGCCATAGGACAGACGTCGTTTGGTACATTTTCCTTCCCTCTAATGCTATAGCGCTCATGCAACCTGAAAGGACCATCTGTAGATCTTTGAGATTAGTGCAGGCCTGTTTATTATTTGGCTTTTCTGTTGGTTTCCTATCTGTCTAGATCTACTGAGCTAATTGCCTTGATATGTGAATGTCAGGGTTGCCTAGGTTTCTCAGCAGGCAGCAGATTTTTTAGCATACATTTATTCCTAATTCAAAGTAAGTCTAAGAACCTGCTGAACTGAGCAGCCACCAAAATGGGAAAACCTTCATTGTCCAGGCTGCCTGAATCAAGCTCTTCTGCCATGCTGCTAAGCAGTGTTTCCATGGTCTGAACTCTGCATTACAGTTTGCATTTTTTTTCTCAGGGTTCAGGTTCAAGACCTTTCCTGACACATCTCCCTCTCCCAGTTAAAGCCAAAGCTCTGTGTTTGAATTACATGTGGACAGCAAAGTTCACAGATGAAGGAAAATAATATCACCTGCAAGTTGAGTCTACCTTTTTGATCTCCTGTATAATATGTGTCTTTATTCTTCAGTAGTAGGATCTCCAATGTTTTAGCCTTGTCTTGTCACATGCAGAGGAGGATTAACACTACTAGAAGGCAAATTGAACATGTCACAGAGAAGAATGGACAGGACAGTAACTTATCAATAATAGTATCATCCCTTCACCTAGCAGGCTCCAACACAGAAACATGCCTTGTTTCTATTAATATTTCATAGAACCAGCTGGTACTACTAGATCCAGACAGTCCCAATGAACTTCATTTTAGCCTTTTTATTAGCTTATAAATGTGATAGGGTTGATGGATACCATTTAATGGAACGCTTTCCACCCTGCTCCCCCTTCCCTTCCCACCCTGAAAAATCTGACATTCATAAATTGAGGAGGTCAGTAATTTGCATCCAGCTGAGTGGCTGTCTGGCTTTAATGAGATGATTTGTAATCATAAGCACTGCACTGCAGTGATGTCTGGTACAGGGGAAAGAGGAGCACGTATGCATACTCCAGCTGACGTGAGGGAGAGGTGATGGGAGGGAGGGAAAGCACATGGATCAGAAAAAGGAAGTAAGGCTGAAATGACATAAGGAGCTCCATTAAATGTAATATAATAATGCTGGCCTGGTTAGCATAAGAAGAGCCAGAGGCTGGCTGATGCAAGCCAGTGAAACTCCTGTTACTTAGGGTAGGCAGGCAGCTTGCAGGATTGCACTTATCCAGAGCTCTTTAGAATAGCTGAAAATAACAGGTTTGTTTTTGCCAGCTTTAAGCCCCCAGTGCCCTTATTGCACAGATCTGTCATTCCTCTCCCACTCCTTATATAACAAAAAAACCTCCAGACCAGGAAGACAGTTCAGGGGCTAAAGAAGTTATATGTTGTGGCATTAGCATGTTTCATGTCAGCTGTATTTTCAGTGATTTTCCTAAACAAGTGGATCACATTCTATTTGTGTGTATATTCTTCCTCAATCTGATGCATTTTTTACCCACTGGCTCTTTTTATTTCAGTCACACAAAGCAGCAGCAAATTCCCACAAGTCTCAGGCAAGCAGGTAGTAGAGAGATGGAGACTATTAATCCATTCACTGGGGAAAGACTCAGAAGAGAATCCTTCTGAGAGAGAGATATTTTTAATTCCCTGGCTTTGATAAAAGCTTCACTTGGCATCTCTTTCAGATCCGACAGCCACGAATCCCACCACAGGCACAAATCCATAGGAAGCCAGGCTGAGCTGGCTCTTCTGCACACACAACTACTTTCTCTGGCTGACTATAAGAATTTTGCACCTCCCAAAGACTATCTTTCCCTTGTCTCCAGGGTTTCTCTCCTCTGTAGTAGCAATTCTCTGAGATCGTCACATGATACTTTTTCATTAGGGATCCCAGCTGTGGAGGACTAGGTTTCTTTAACCATGTTTCCAGCTGTCTTGAGTTATTCTGCAGCAGCCCAGCTGGACCAGTGTAGTTTTTCGTACAGCTGCAATGGAGTAGCTTGGATCAGCTTTAAGGTTGTTCTTTTAAAATTAATTAACTACATTATGTTAAAAAAAAAAAAGCAAGTGTGCAAACTGATCTGTTTGGTTAAAATCCACATCTAAGGAGAAGACACTGACATGAGGAAGGGGGGCTGCTGGTTCACGGTGTCTCCCAGTCCAGTTTTTGATGCATGATAGTGTGGTTCAGCCCACAGCCCATATATGAGGGGTGGTATCTCCAGGACAGCCTACAGTCAGATCACATTTTTAATAAGCAACCCTACTATCACAGGGCCCCCTCCCTTCCTTTGCCAGTTCATATCAGGTGACTTTCAGCCCTTTTTCACCTCACCTCTTTCAGTCACGACCTCACATCCCCTTCCTCATCTGTCCCTGAAGCATGAACATCCTTCCTATCAGACAACAAAGAGCTTTTCTCTCCCCCTCTCCTGAGTTCCTTCTGTGAAACATAAATGCTTGATGTGCTTCCCTCCCTGCAGATGTTTGTAACTCTGCAACATAATCCCTCCCTCCTCTTCCCTGGGGAGACATGTTACCCCTACGTTAAGTATAGAGATTTAAGTTACAGGGATGTGTGGGTGGCCTTTGGAAATCGCGCCAGAAAGGCGCTTCTCAACCAGATTTTCAGTTCTGACAGAAAAAGAAGAAACAGACCAACTCTACCCAGCATGCAAAACCCAATAATTTACCTTCTTTTGGGACAGAAAGTGTCTTCAGTAACCCAAGGGTAAAAGCTTCCTCTGGGTAATATAAATGCCCTATAGATGGATCTTTTTGAGTAGAGCCCTGTACAGAAAGCATGTCTCCCAACTTCTCTACATTTCCCAGGCTATCTAATTCCATCAGCAGGTCTGTGAGCTGACAGTATCTCCCACAGCTTTTTCACAGACACACTGACTGCTTTGCCAGATCCTTAAAAAGTACCAATCTACTGTGCTAGGTAAGCAAAAAGAGTATTATTTGTCAGAAAGGAGTTACTTGTGTATGGCCTTAATGTTAAGAACATAAATAAACAGAAGGTCATGAGGAGGGAAATTCATTTTTACTGTCCCTCTAATGTACAGCGTCTCCTCTTTGTCTAGGGAGTATCCCACAGATGATCACCTCTCAGCCAGCAGTGCACTTTAGTGCTGTCGTTCAAGCTAAGAAAAACCTTGAAACATTCATTGGTGCTGTTTTATTATTTTCCCAATCATGTTTCCTGGACTTGACTTGTCCTGTCCTTTTGATCAATAGCAGATATCACCCAGCATGAGACATGTTTTTGATTGATTTAGAGTGCTTGTTAGTACCAACTTCTAAATCACTTTGCTGAGCTTCCTCTCTTTGATACTGTTGGCAATGGATAAGGTCTTAGGTTGAGATTTTCAAAGGACACAACAACTGAAGAGTCCAGAACACTTAAAGCTCTCCAGACCCTGTTGAAACTCACAGCTAAAAAGTGCAAGAAATTTGCTTGCTTTCAGTTATAAGATTTTCAAGCACTCTAAGGTGCACATAGCTGCTTTATGGGGGTTTCAGAGGTGCCCTTCAGAAGCTTTGTGCTTAGGCATATTTGGAAATCCTATTAGAAGCCATTCAGCATCTTTATATGCCTAAATTCCTTTAAAAC
Source organism: Manacus candei (assembly GCF_025592945.1). Taxonomy (NCBI): domain Eukaryota; kingdom Metazoa; phylum Chordata; class Aves; order Passeriformes; family Pipridae; genus Manacus; species Manacus candei. Next base: position 5,595,355 of record NW_026138061.1, read on the forward strand.
CTGACTCAGCATACTGTGATACTCTTCTGTGTGTGTGAGATCAACGGCATAAAGAGCAGGCTCTCAAGTGAATGACTGATGCTACATGAATGTGTGGAACACAAGCCAAATTCCAAATGCAAGGGTTCATATGTTACAGTCATATAACCCAGTCACTTGCTTCTTCAGCAGTTGTCACAGCAAAGCTGTCATTTCCTGGTTCAAGAGTTTTTATCACATCCTTATCCTTGTTGCACACTCTGGGAGGAGGAAGGATTCATGAAGCAAGTGGAAGCGTGATTCAGAAACTTCATCAAGTTGAGGAATAAAAATGCTCCCAGCAGTGGCCTCTGTCTATTTGGGTATGTGGAATGGATAGCTGGAGTTCCTCACATAATTTAGGTTACATTACCATTTTTCAAGAAAATCCACAGTCTGGATTCAGTTTACGTAAATAAGAGCTTCAAAACCAAAGTCTCAAACATCTTGTTCCATTCTTGCCAACTTTCAGCTGAAGGATATTTCTGATCATGAATTATAATGGTGGAAAATATTGACTGATTCAATGAGAGCAAGACTGAGAGACAGACAGACACATAGACCACTTCCGAGGAGATGTATCCTATTTCCTATGACAGGCAGCTTTCTTATTAAAATTATCCCAGTATATACAATCTCTATTCGAGCATGAAGTGCTCATTACAAGTCACTACATAAATAATGTACACTTAAAATGATTCTCTGTGCCATAAATATTGACCTTGGTTAATAATTGACTATGGGATTCTGTGTCTGTTCCCCTCAAACACTACTGACTGAGGGTCTGGGCTCTTCTCATCTTGTTTCTTTCCTTTCATTCCTGTAAGCTTTTGAGAAGATATAATACTGATACTATCAGTATAACTATGACACAAATTTGGACTGAAGTATGTAACAGCTCCTCTACCCCTCTCAGTTCTTGCTTAGTGTCCCCAGGGATTTAATTGGAAAGTGTGAAAAAAAATATTTTGAATTAACTTTGTAATTTAATCTGTGATTTCTGTGCCGGCGTTTGCTGTAGTCCCTGTCCATTTTTGCTTTAACCCCTAGTTAACATTTATTACAGTAAAATAGATCTATCATTCACTTTGTGAGGCTAGTTCATGGAAAGGTGTCAAAGAGCAGAATATGGACCAAATTTACTGCTCGAACTGCAGTGGACCCAAGACATTCTTTGTATATGAAGTTTCCCAGCTTCATGCTTGATAAATCTGTACTACCTGTACTGAGCACTTGTAAGATTATACAGATTCATGGAGAAAGAAAAACTGAATGATCAGAAAATGGTGCCTGTTCAGGTTTACAACTTCAGCCAAGACTCCGAAACAGTTTGTGGCTCTGTAGGCCCTTACTCTGCAGCTCTTAGGCTGGACATGCAGGAAAAATGACTCATACCTCATACACCAACGTACCTTATATATCTAGAATGATTTGCCCATAGAGCTTTGACTGGGTCCCTACATGAGATGAAAATTGCAAGCAAAGATAAAATGTGCTGAATGTCCTGCCTGTGGTATTCAGGTACCAGAAAGCAGTGAGGAAAGGCTTTGATAACAACAGCATGAGAAGATTTCATCAGGATGTTTTATCCTCTAAGTTCTGACAGGACTTTCCCCTTTTGGACATTCTGCGAATATGTTAAGTCTCACTAAAAATGCTGTGGACTGTTCCTGCAGTTCCCAGGTTTCCTTTTTCCTCTGGTGACACAGTTATATCCATGCCATGTGGGAACTGAGAAAACTGTGTCTCTTCTTTCACTCCCAGCCTTTGCAATCCTTAGCCCAATGGCTCCTTGCTTTGAGAGAGAGATATGGAGGATGCTGTCCAACAAGCAACATCTATTTATAGAGGCAGTGAATACACAATGCGTTAGGAGATGGTGACCAAAATGTGGAGCATTGTCTGTGGGTCCTTGAGGACCAATAAAAATAATAGAACTGCAACTGTAAATAGCTTATTACAAACATCCAATTTCTATGCTTGGAATTCAGGACTCTGTCCAGACCATAAAATTAATCCTCATTGCCTGCTGGACCTTGGAAGCTGGGTTCCTCTGCCAAAGGTCACTCAGTTCTCAGTGGTGGCACCAGTGCTGATTTGTTTCGGCTCTGTGCATAAACATTTGCTCTGCTTGGTTACAGGCTGGGATTGCATGAAGAACATCGGAAAGCAGGGTGAAGTGCTACAGCTCCTTCATAGCTAAGGATTTCACCTCAAGAAAGGGCACATGAAAGGACCTACATACTAAAACTTACATGTACTGGGATGGTTAATATAAAGAGAATGCCAAAAAGGTTTTGCCTTGGGTTAATACTTAAAATTGTTGGTGAAGGAATGATGAGAATTTGTGATCATAACTAAGGTTAGATGTGGTAAAATATATTTTATGTTCAATGCCAGTTTTAATTTTTACTGTGCCAAGAATGATAAAGTCTGTAATACTTTTTAAAGTATTTAAGATTTCTAATTATTATTTATTAATCAAAAATATTTAGAAATGCCTAAAGGGGCCAAGCTGAGCCAGGGTTTTTTTGCACTGGTGTAACATGCACAGATAAAAACCTGCTGTAACCCTGTTTGCATTATTATTATTTTAATCCTCTTTTCAAGTGTGTGTCTTCCTCTGTAGAATAAATCTTACAACCTATAAACTGCTTTAAGATCTCTGGTGGTGGTGAGAAATGAAGCAATAACCCTCTCTTACCCCTCTCTTATAGATCATCATGTAACTTCATAATCAAACTTTTTAATATAAAGTTGTACTGGAAACAGTGTTTAAAATAGTTCTGTGGGCCTTTTCTGGGTCTTTCACATTATAAAGCCCACAACTTAATCCCTAAGGGGACCAAAGGGATGTAGATACATGCTATTGAATTAAAATCCTGTGTCATGACCACTACAATCTATTGATAGGACATTTTGTTACCCTGTGTGGCCTTGAGTTAGGTAGCAAAAGAAAAAATAAAATAAAAAAATGCAGAAGCTCAGGACCGAGTTAACAACACTCTGCTGTTACAGCCAAGATGATATTTCTTATCCTATACCCCCCATCCCCTAAGAGAACAAAACCGACCAAAGACTCTCTAAAGATTCAGTGGAAAAAAGCACTTCCAAGGTGGCCATGAGGCCTTCAGAAATGAGACTGAAGGTATAGACATGCCTGAGGTTCCCTGGCCAGTGAGAGGGATGCTCTAACACAAATCACTCACTAAATGGCACTTTGTCTTCAGACTTCTAGGATATTTTGCCTCCAGTTGTGTTCAAATGGGCTGGTATTAGTACAGTTGTCATTTCTTAGTATAGAACAAAAAAGGTAGACATCCACAGAGATCCACTGTGAAGCCCAGGTGTTAGCAGCCTGCCTCAGAGCTGGTGATACCAGTAAAAGCTTGGCAGCAGCACAGAGGGTACATAAATGTTTTCGCGTTCAGCTTAACCTACACCATCAACAACACCAAATGGGAAATAGGTGAAAAACTCAAGGAGGCTCTCATTAGTTAATTATATGATCTGCAGTTGTACACCAGCAATCAGTGTCCCCTCTTGCTTGACAGACACTTATTAGACCATTTCCAGTTGTCCCTGTACAAGGTACCAGGTGCAGCCCCATACTGGTTGGTACAATCAAAATCACATTCCAAGTGTGCACATCTGCTCATGGGGCTGGGCAGACTTCTTCTGGCACCTCTAGGCTCCAAGCCAGCAAAGAGGGCCATTAAGGCTTCCTGTTATAACTGGATCCTGAAGCATCCATCTGAGCTGTGGTTGGTACTTGTGGGCAGTACTGCCCACTCTGTGGGGCTGTGAGCAAGAAGGCAGAGTTGGGCTCTGCTCCTGCCAAGCTGGGCCATCGAGAGAAGCCCCTTTTCCTCATCCTCACCCTTCTCCCTCCCTCTCTCTCGGTCCGTGAGCAGAGGAAATCCTGTCTCACCCTGCTTGTATGTACACTGCCTTGCAAAATATGGTCTTGATCACAACTGTGGTTTCCAGGCTTTATTACAGGGCATAGAAACAATGGGAGCTTTATTACCCTGAATGTATCATTTTTGTTTGAATGCTCCCTCAGCATGGTGTTCTGACTCCAGGCTTGCTGAAAGAGGCTCACACAGTAATTAAAAGATTGCTAATATTACTAATGCTGTTCAAAGCATAATTCCACATCAAAACTCTACTGGGCTTTTGGGGCCATTTAAACATCCAAGTTTTATCCCACTTCAAATTCAGCTTCTGAGCCTCCCCTCTACAGCGGATCAAACCAAAGGCCTAAATCCAACCATACTCTGAATGAAGCTCCAGATTGTATAGCTTCAAGTCCTCTTCCTATGTGTGAAATTGTATACTGTACTTCTTTGTAGAGCAGAAGTCCTTGGTCAAGTGCTTTTTTGCTATATCATGCAGAAATGCAATAAAAACAACTTTTCTAGTTAGTTTATAATCTGTGTTTATTACAGCCCCAATAATTCATACCCCGGAGATAAAACTGGTAAATCTCACTTCCCAATAGAAGTTTATCCCAACTAGAGCTGAGCAAGAAAGTCACTCTGTGACCCAGCATATGGTTCTCACCAGAGAACTGCATCACATTCTACAAACTAGGGTACCACTTTGCTTTCTCCCTCTTTCAGAGACAGGAAAGACAAGCTGCAGCTCTCAAAATCAAGTTAAAATCATTTTGCCCACCTCTTGCAGATTAAAAAAAAATAAAAATCTGCTAATTACCCCACTGAGGATCTGACTTTTATAAAAGCTCAGTTCCTATTTTGGCACAGAGCTAATTGGTTAGAAGTTATAAGAACTATCTACACTGACTACTGGTCTCTTTCAAAATCTGTCACAGTGGGAGATGCTAGTTTGTGAGTACTTGTGAAAATCTGCTCTCACATCAACAATATTATCAAAAGATTTTGCATATGGTGCTTAGCTCTGGTGAGGGTCTGAATATGGCTATTTACTGTCAAAATCAGAGGTTTTCTCAGTGGAAAACTGCTGTTGAAATCTAAGGTTTGAGTCAGTTGTAGTGCAGTCTTTGGTGGTTTTTCACATCAGTGCTCTAGCAGGTAGGATACTGTTTCTTTTCTCCATTGTCTCAAACCAGTTTCTTTTTAACACAGGGAAAACTTTTCTTGGCATTCCATCTAGCCTTCATAAGTCAGGAAGAGTTGACTGTGTTGCATTTTCACTGCATTAATTCTGTCAATCTAATATGAGAGAATTAAATCAAATTTGCTGGTAAACATACCTAGGGCACACAGAAAACAGCTCTACCAAGTTACAAGCATGTCATTTCTAATGAGTCTTCTGACTATGCATACTCTGTGTGTCCTCTCCATTTCACAGTCCAAGAGTGAGAGTTGTCTTTTCCACAGGGAAACTGGCATTTCATTTGTGGCAGCAAGAGGTTGTTTCCAAAGAGTAATATGAAAAGCCAGTTTATCTGTGCTATGGTCAATGTATCATCCTTCTCACATTTTTGACCCATTTTTTGAGAATGATGAATTGTAGTCATCACCGCATTCAATTAATTTTACTCAGCTGGTTTTTATAGTGTGTTTGTACCAAGTGTCCTCTAACAGCTGATAAATCATCCCTGAGTGGCTGCAGAGGTAGTGGCAGTGACATACACTGGGCTGACAACAGGAATGTGTCACACCATGTCTCTTGCCCTCTTTTTCCGGAAAGATTTTTGTGACCTTTGGTGGCATTTGGAAGAAGCTCTATTGATCTCTGTGTAGTATTAATCTTAAACAAACAGGCCATATAATTTATGTAAACTCCACAGGTAATTAAATTCCTTCCAGCAAAGGTCAGGGCAGAATATTTAAGATTTCATTTGAATAGAAATTACAGTTAGAAGTGAAGGGGGGGAGGAAGAGGGAAAAGAAGAAATTTGGAGCTTGTCGTATCAATTATTACAGTGTAACTAAGAGGACTCAAGTTACTTCTCAAGTGCTAACATCCAGTCTTTATCATGTGTACACACAGTTTGGAAATGTTTGTCTAGAATGACTTATAAATGATTTTAAGAAATGTTCAAATATTTCTAATAGTTAGTGAACAGAAATATCACTTTTCTTCCAAGAGATCTGAGACTGTCATTCATAAATGAACAAGCCCTAAACTCACAAGCCTGTCTTTGTAATTGGCCATGATTGTAGTAGTATCCACTCTTCCTTCTCCAACATCTCAAGGACCATGGAAAGTATTATTTTTCTGTTTACCTTCCAATTTCACAAATCTTTGGATTTCAGTGTTCAAGCTTGTCTTCCATCCATTTTAACTGGTCAAGTCCAGATACTCATATCAAATCCATGGCTTCTGAGCAAGGACATTGAACAACACAGACTACTGCATGATAAAATTTTGTGCTTTGAATATTGTCTTTTTTTTACTCGATAGTCCCAAATTATGAGAATGTGGTGCCATGCTTGGGAAAGACTTGCATAATTTCTACTACTTACCTGATGAAATAGTCTTTCTCTGAACATAGCAGAGGATTGTCACAAGGCTGAAAGAGGACCCAGGATGGGGACAGAGTCATTCAGTGGGTGAAAACCTTGGAGCAACCCAGTCTGTGGAGATGGTTTCAGCAAGAGTCACAGTGACTTTCCCCTTTAGCTGAGAAGAGCCTACATTCACAGGGATGTCTGGGGTGTAAAATAGTCACAGAATAGTATAAGTGGTATAGGTAGGATTTTTAACAGAAACTCTTTATTGTCTTTTCCCCCTCATTGAATGGCCTGTTAAGGTTGTCATGAAAGGGAGAAATGGCTGTCCATCACTGAGAAATGTAATCCTGGTGTCAGTGCTATGACATTGCTCTGTACACAGTAATTTGTGGAAATTATTGTGTAAAGGTAAAAGCACTTGCCCCTAGTCAGCAAGTGGTGACCACTAGGAGTTCAGAAGCAAAGAACACCAACAGCTGCATCTTAAACACTGGCCACCTAGCTGCTCTGAGGTAGCTGCAGCATCTGTTGCTGCTGCAGGTCTTGCTGCAGACCTCTCCCATCACAGTACCATCTGCCTCACCAGCTTTGTAGCAGCATCTTCTGTCTTGCAGCTTGCTGCCCTTGCTCAGAGGCCCATATGCCTCTGCACTGCCTGTCTCTGTTTCTGATATGATTGAAATCACATCTGCTCCACCACTGACTGCTGCTTTCATTATGGCTGTAATGTCATCCACCCTCTCACATTCTGCTGTTGTTTCTGCTATAATGACACTAACATCTGACTTGAATTTTGGCACAGTTGCTTAAAACATCTGCCTCTGTGTGTACTTGAGGACACAGGTGTAGCTGGGCTGATGTGAACTTAAGATTCACCTAAACCTGTTTTCTCTACCGCTGGCCATCTCCACACACTAACGGGGACCCTATCGTAGGCACTCTGTGATAGGCAGATGTGGGAAGATTGCTGATGATCTTTGCCTGCTCCTGCAGTTGGTGCAGCAACTATAGTGTTAGCTGGGATTTGGGTGAACGGGGTTCAGATTTCTGCTTCACAACCAATTCACCAACTAAGTTCAAAAAGATTATTTAGGCATAGATCTGTTGTGGAGTTTTACACTTCAAGTTACACTTGCCAGTTTTCCAGTGGTTTGTTTTCACCATAAAAAACCCCTAAGTGTCCTTGTCCTAAAGTTCCCCATGCAATGGATGAGGAAAGTTACAAGAATTTTCAGGAATTTTACAGGAATTTTCTCAAAAGTTACACCACTGAGAAAAGGCTTCACAGGAAATGGAAATGACATGGGTACCTCCGTTGGTGTAAGATTCATAGTCTGAAACCATCCCCGAGAGGGGTGTGCTTGTTTCTTTTCAAAATGAAAGTGGGCCCAGTCCTGTTTCCTAAACCACAGCTGACGTGTAGTAGCAAGTTCTCACGTTCCCCCCTGCGTGCAATGGCAGCACTGAAAACAAGTAACAGAAGGATGAGGATTCAGTGGGTTTGGGCTGTGAGTTTGAAATAATGCCTCCTCCACCAGAAGGTTGCTGCAAAATCATTAAAGAGGTGGTTGTATGTGGGGAATGTTCTCTTCTACAAGCTCTGCATACAGTGCTCAAAAATTCAATACAGAGGAGGGAAAAGAGAGATGGACCACTCATAAGCAGTGAAGAAGAAGTCTGAGCTGAGGTGTTTTTCATCTGCTATGGCTCCCACAAGTAGCAATGGAGATATTTAAGTAGAACAACATCTTGAGGTTAAAAAAAAATAAAAAAATAGAAACAGAAAAAGAACTAGCACTGTAGCTCTGCTCTGTAGAAAGACTATTTTTGCAAGACATGGAAGAGAATTATCTGGTGAAATCCTATTTTTGGTTATTCAATGTGTTCACAGGTTTTCCCAGTAAATCTCTGCCATGTAGTAAACTCCCCTGCTTACTCACAGAAGTACAGAAACAAATTGAACGTTCTCATTTTCTTGTAAGTAATCACACTTCCAGGCCAAAAGCTCAGCCCCTTGCACGTGCCCCTCACACCTGTATTCACTGACTTATGCTGGCACACCCAGTATTCTTTATTGCAGGCTTCAACCCAAAAGCCATATAGCCATGTTGGCATGCTCTGCTGGAGCACTAAGTCACTCTGGTTGAACCAATAAGCCCTGAGAAGAGGCTGAACTCCTCAGCTCAAGCACAGCACTTGCAAATATATTGATTTGGGTTCAGGCTCCTGGGTTTATAGCTCCTAATGTGTCATTTAGTTATACAAATCTATACAAGTCTGTCCTGGGATATTTGTATGGCTTCTCTGTCTCCTGATTAGTGTAATACCCCGGCATATAATAGATATCTCCTTCCCTTCCTTCTCCCTTTCCCTCCCCCCTCCCTCTCCTCTCCTTTTTACAGTTATATTCCCAGCTCCCTGTGGATGTTTCATTACACTGCACTACTCTGTCACCTCCACTGCAGCATGCAATGTGGGAAATTTTGGATGTCGCAGTCTGACACTGATGAGTCAGGAAGCCCTGTGTTTGCTGAGCTCAATGCATTTCAGTATTCTCCTCGAGCGCAGCAGGCTCTGTCTGCATGCTCACATTTCAGTAAGTGTGTAACATTTACAGAATCAGGAGTCCAATCTGCCATCGAAATGATCTGCACAAGCAGCTGGTCTTATGCCTGTCTAGTCAAACTAGACCAAACCTCTGAACCTTTTGAGGTTCGCTCATCGCCAATAATTAATGTCTGACTTTGATAAAGCTGACATTTGGTTTATAAAGGCAGACTAATAAGCTCTGAGAAGGCTTAGAAATCCTATAGAGTAATGTGTTGCATTACAAATCTTAAAAATTACTGTAAAAATTAACATAATCTACTGCTGGGCACGTTAGTATATTAATGTGATTGGAAGCGTGACCTCTTTTTGCTAACTTTCCAACTGACCCTGATAAATCTGTGACATTTCTAGATATGTTAGAGATAACTATTTTTTAACATATTTGTAAAAATATAAGATACAGAGAATGTAGATATAAAAAAATACTGTATTTTAAGGTCTTTTAAAATTTCTCTTACAGGCTTTTCTCTTACATAAATGTCTTTTGCATTTAATGAGTAGCCCAATGTTTACATGTTTCAGGCAACTGGTTTTGTCTGTTTTTTTTTTTCTCTGGTTTTCCATTTTTGAGGCAGATGTTATCTTTATGGTGAAAGAGGTTTGGGCCTCCCTCAGTGATATTTAAAGGGACCCAAAAGCCTACTAATTTGAATTTCAGTGGCTTCAGCTAGCAAGTAGTGGGAGTTACTGACCTTGAGATGACATGAATGAAAGGACAAAGTATGATGGGGTCTTCGTCACATCTCTCTGTGTCTTGGTTGGACAGTAGCTGTGATGTACATCTGAGACTTTTAGATGTGGCATTTCCTTCCCCTGCTCTGAGGATGGACATCATCTGGAGGACACTGATGGAGTAGAGGATAACATAGCTGGTCAGTTACACAAGAGGAAGAAAAAGAGGAAGAAGAAAGAAAGAAAGAAGATGACATGAAAAGAAGTAAGCAATGTGCTTTCTGATGTCTTCATGTTCTCCTGAATCAGGGTGAAAGGTTTACTTGCAATTCTTAAAATACTTGGGAGCACAGCATTAAAGTTAGATGTAGTATTAACGATAAATGTTAGCTCTCACCATTCACTAAAGCGTTTCTTCCTGTCCCTTATTTACTCCTTGCCTTCTGAGAGTGTGGGAGTCCATCTGTCATTCAATTATGGGTCTTCATCAGCGTGTAGTGATTGCCCTCTTCACCAAATATTCTGAGTGTCTCACTATGCCTTAAATGAATCAAAGACAATTTTCCCCATTTTCCGTGTTCTGAAATGGCTGTTGAGGAGCATAGGGGGAGTGTGACCCAGCTCCTTCCGATCAGGCAGCAATTAACATACCAAGGACCACGGCACACAGAACCTAGAGAATGTGTGAAATCTGAAAAAACATGGACTAAGGAGCAGAGGAAGTAGAGGGGGTAATGAAGAAAGGCAAAGTCACAATAGAAAGGAGTTCTTAAGCTTCTTAGAAATATACATTGCATTCACCAAATTATATTGGGTGAAAAAAAAAAAACAGAGAGAATTTTTAAATTTAAAATATTTTGCTTTGTCAGTCTTAACACATACACATGTTTTGGCAGAAAGAAAGTCTATCAACCTGAACTGCATTTTTCCTGATGCACTTTTTCCTCACATGAGCTACTGAAGAGGAAAAAAAGATAAATTTCTTCCTGCAGGTCTAGGCTACTCAAGCTGCAGGGAGTTGAAGATGTACATCTCCGTTTTGACATCCTGGATATTCCCCAAACACGCTGGGCTGACTTAGTGGCCATCTGTCTGAATTGACTGTGTTGTCCCCAGCTCAAATGACCACCCAGCCTGAACTGTGCAAGGGGGGGCTGCCTGGCTGCGGTTAGTTTCTTCCCCAAATAGCTCTAAAGTGTGGCTTGCTGTGTGCTTTAAGTAAAATTATGCTACTGTTCAGTCCTCCACTTGATTAAAATGTATCTTTCAGCATTTAAGGGTGGGCAGTGACTTCCTGGGATTAGAAAGGGAAGTGAACTGGCTGGAAAGCAGCAAGGAAAGAAGTTGTTTACGAGTAGTGTGAGGGCAGAGTAGTCTGTGTTGCTGAAATCTGGGGTTTGGCCACATTACTCAACTCCAGTTACAGATCTGCTAAATTCACTCAGAGTCCCGTTTTCTTTCTTAATAGTACACACAGGGACATTTTTACCAGAAGAGTGATTCATCTGCTGTGGTATTCCAGATAAATTTCAGGAGAGCAAGGCTCCCTTGGGCAGACAGTGTGATCATTTGCCCAGGACAAATGCCCTCACAGCCTGTCAAGTTGGCTGAACACAGGCTTCTCAAGATTTGGACTTTTTCAACATGTAAGATTTCACTCAGCATAACAATTTTTCTTCCCATAACAAATGTTTTGAACAGTTTTGGAAGTCCTTGCGTTCTCACGATTGCGGCAGTGTGCCATTCTCCCTGGGCTCCAGCTGCTGACAGAGAAGCTCCATGCAGGGATGCTTGTCAAGGAGAGGCATCAATATCCACGGGAAGTACAAGTATTATAAACTCGTCAATACAGTCATTACTTAACAGGTCTGTGTGAAATGATTTATAGAAATGGAAGACTTGGCTGTTTTCAAGGCACAAGGGTTGCAGTGGCTGTCAGCTTAATGAAAAAGTGTCTCTCTAGTCTCTGTTTCTGTTTCAAAAAGAAGTAAATTGATAAAACAAACCTATTTCAAATCTTTTAATAAGGAATTGTTTAAAGTGGTCAAAACATTTGCTTCCTGAAAAAGACAAGAGCTGATTTACTTTTTTTTTTTAATAGATATGTGTGTATATGGCTTAGGATATGAAAACAAGGTCTTTATAACCTCCAGAGTCATTGGAGTGGAGGTAACACCTCCTTACAAGTAGAAGCCAGGACTTCTGGGGTTTGGCCCAGGCTATGATACTGACTTGTTTTCTGCCAGTAACAATTGATATAATTTTATTTTTTCTGTCAGATGAGTAGGATAACATTCTCAGATGCACTGGAATATAATCAATTTTTCTAAAACATCTAAAGGTCTTTGGATGGAAAAGAGTGTCTGTACATACTGAGTCTATAATTTATGAAATTTTGGGCCTGTATATTTTCTGGCTCAATATATTTGCATCTTAACATCAAGAAATAAAATCAAGAACACACCAGTTGAAAAAAAAATAAAATTAAGTTTGAGCTTGAACTAGCTTTCCTCCTGTCCTATTTTGATCCTCACTAGTGCTGTGCCCTATTGACTGGCTTTTTTTTTTTTTTCTGAATATTGAGAAAATACCCAGCTGATTTTAATGGACATAGAATAAGAAACGGAAATATCACTTTTTTGATGTAAATTAGTTATTTTCTTATGCTGAAGAAGCAGCTTAGTTTGATGGCAGCGGCTTCTGTTGTATTAATATTCCTTCACTGATCTCATCAGGGTGCCAGATGAGCTATCCTTACAGGACTTGAACCAGCTGGGTCCAAAATTAATGAGGAAAGGGACGTGTTAATTGTAGCAAGTGTTCAGAAACCAGTGCTTCAAAGCCAATTCAGCCAGACCAGACTGAGTCTCACTGTGCACTGTTTTCACATGATCTTTTATATCTTTTGAACAAAAAGTCTACATGGAAACACAGAAATTTCACTGAAGAAGTTATTTCTGCCTTCAGCCAGGAGCACTGTGACCTGCCATTTTCCTCTTATGGGTGGAAGACTGAATGATTAATCTTATCAACTGCTGATTTATTTTATTTTACAGCAATAAGGTGAATTGACTCCAGATTGGAGCATGGGGATTTTCAATTATTTGCTGTGAACCAGTCTCCTTCAGCTTGGACTTGGTGTTTTTTTAGCTCTATAAGGGAAATATCTCTCTCATGAAGGTCTATATTGCTGTAAGTTGTAGGGGTTGCACTGACATTCTGGTGGTTATTGCAGTGAATTTCTTGTTCTCTTAAGTTTTCTATTAGATACTGCTCATTTTGCTTCTTTTATTCTGACAAGTGTGATGATGTTCATGTGAATTTTTAAACTTTTGTTCAGACACAGGGTGGAAACTGATGGTTCTCAGGCATGCAAGCCATTTTGCCTCTCTTACAGGCTCTGCTAGAGCATTCACTAATTGCTGGAGGGAATTAAATTTTGAGGGAAAAATTTTTGGCATCAGATAGGCCCTAGAAAGAATTTTGGCACAAAGTCTTTTTGTTGTAAGCTAGAAAGTCATTCAAACGTTAGAAGTTGCTGTCAGTAACCCTTGTTGTAGCCCACCAGAGTGAGAGTTCTGTGAAGAAGGTCTCTGTCATCCTGGGACTCTCCTTTAGCAGCTTCTGCTATGAAGAAAACAGAGTGCTTATTGCTGCCAGCCACCGTGGAGATGTGAAAAGGGGAATATCTTCTCAGCAGTTTCCAGTTTTTATTGAAGAGTTAACCAAGGATTTTCTTCACAGAGAAGGCAGTAACGAATCAGATATTTCTAAGACAAGGTTAAGTAGTAGTTAAATGCACTTAAAATCCCTTTGAATCTCTTTGAAATTAATCAGTAATTCTGTTAACTCTCTGAGGTTTATCAACAATAAGAAATCAAAAGAAATCATAGTTTCAAACAGAGCTTATTTGATACGTGTATGTGAAATTTGGTCATTCTTTTCACAAAAGTAAACATTATGTGAAGGATGTTGTGATCTCAGAAGAGTTTTTAAGATAACACCAGAAGTTATTTGGACACTTATGTTTTCTGAGGTTTCCTAAAATTCACAACTATGATTATCCTCACTAAGAGTCCTTTCCTTTTCATTTGTAGTAGTGCTCACTATAGTCTTTTTACAGCCTAGGTTTACCAACTGTGTCAATTCTGTGGTTATATCAGTTTTCTTTGAGTTGCCTGTATAATGCACACTCCAAATATTAGTTAAGAATAAAAAACTTCTTAATTGATTTTATAATTTTTGTCAGGAACTTATGGTTGTGAGCTGATAATAAACAAGTTCACAACTATCATCTTTATCTATGTCATCATTTGCCCTCTAGAATTTAAATCTGTGTTTTATTCCTCAATGTTCAAGATCTTTATTTTTATATAGATTTTTACCCATCCTAGCCAGTATTATTTGTATACAAATAGAGATCAGTTCGCGTTACATACCCACTTCCACTCTGAACTGGAACACCTAGAACATTATCAATATTACATTTCTAATCTAATCATGAGCTAGTTGAAACTGGGAGAAGAAAAGGTTTGTTTCCATCATGTCATCCCATTCCTGCTTTACCAGTCAACATCTCAGGTACAGTTGTAATAAAATTAGTTCAAAGCATGAAGAACTTCAACAACCCAAGTTTAGTAGTTATCAAGTATTGATAAAGGAATTAAAACTGACAAAGTTTCAGCTGAAAATCTGGCACACGATGGGAACTTGTATCGACCTCCTGGGTTTTTCAACTTCGAGATTCCTGTTGTAGGCAGGAATTGGGATTTATCAAAGAATCTGGGAATGAAGCAACTCCATCAAAGATTATGCAATCTTTGCATGAGGGCAGCATGCTTTCTGTTTCATTCACATCTGTGATGACATTTCCATGACAGACATGATAATTAATGGCTGTAAACCTGGAATAGATCCTGAGTTGCACCAAACTCCACAGTTTGGTGTAACAAATTCATGGTCAAGGCTGACTGAGAAAAGCTGACATGAGAAAGATGTAATTAAAATAAACAGAATATTTCTTATGCAGTGGCTTCCCAAATGTTCCATAGCTTTTGGAATCAACCTCGTTATGCCTCACATAGCAGATTTGCATCCACAAAAGATCATTTTCTGCCAAGTAACTGTGCCCCTATACAAAGTGTCCACTTCAACCTTGTTCCTTCAGTTTGTCTGTTCTGTGATCAATATCACAGTCTAGACCTGGATGACTGCAGAATCGGATTGCAGCTTAATTTCCCATAAGAGTAGCTAGACCTGCTGAAACAGCTTGAATATGCAGCACTGAATAAGCAGGCTGAGCGACAAATGTCCTCACACCATATTGGGAAGCCCAATTAGCACAGCAGAGTGCATCTTGCTGCGTTATTTTTCTCCCCATTGCATTTTGAAAGGATTAAGCTCTGGGACAGTCATTGCCAAGTAAAGGAAAATAACATTGGCATCCACTAAAATAATACTAAGGAAACTGTAGAGGTGCATGTGTGGTTTTTTGTTTGTTTGTTTGTTTGTTTTTTGGTTTTTTTTGAGTTTTGTTTGTGGTTTTTGTGGGTTTTTGTTTGTTTGTTTGTTTTAAATTTTTCAGTTTATGTAAAGTTTGCCTTAAACACTTGAGAATAAACTGGTAGTATGTTAAACACTTAGTGTCCACTAAAGACTTTAACCTAATTTCTTGGTAGATTTAACTAGGGCAGTGGAAAGAATTACCTTCCCTACCAATCCTTGTCACAACTGCTGTCAGATGACATTGTCCCCACAGTGTGGTTTGGAGATGCATCTGATCTACAAAGTTTAGAGCCTGAAGGCAAAGAGCACTGATGAGAACAGTAAGCTCATTATTAGGTTTGACTGCATGCACTGGTTAATGAGGATGGGTAATTTCATTTTGGGTGGCATCCGCTTTCTCTAATGCCAGTGTCCCTCTCTGAGTTGCCTGTGCACTGAAAACCTGTCTCCTGAAAGGCTTCACTTTGAGACTCAGCTTAGATCAAGCCCAACTTTAAAATGATAGGCTGTAATTTGCAGTTTTTTACAGACGTTTCATGGTTACATCCCTGTTGCACAAGTGCCAGCTCTGGTAGAGAATCAGAAGGTAAAAATTGCATCCACGGTCAAAATTGAAGCCACTGGTATACCTGAGTCAATATCTTCAGGTTCCCAGGGACAGCTCTTGGTCTGGTTTGCTGGATGAAGTGATCTTGTTCCTCTGGAGAGGTTTTGTTGGATGAAGGGAAGGTATCAGAAAGCTCTTTTCCCTGGACAAACAGCCAGGAAGGGAAGACGAAGAGAGAAGTGTGTCAGAGGATATGCTTAGGTGATTCACCTCCATTAGGTAATGCCTAAACTTTCATCAGCAGCAAATACAAGCCAAAGTAATCTCAGGATACATTCACCCAGCAGATTGGACTGCACAGCTTATTCCACCATGTGCACTCTTGGCTAAACTAATTTCTAGATCTCAGTTTTCTTTTCTTATGCCAGCTACCTCCACTGAAGGTAACAAGGAACCTGCATACTACTTTAGTTTTTATGACGAGATTTAACTAATTCAGCTATGGAGGTGTCAGTGAAAACAAGAAAAAATAAAGAGAATAGATGGGAGGAAGGAAGGGAAGTCTTGAAGACAAAGGGCTTCGATACCTCCCAGTTGGGGATCACTCATACAATGGGCCATTAAAATTTAGCTGAGTCGAGTATATTGTTTTTAATTTGTATTCCCATAACATACTCTGTTAAGGAGGGTGTATGCAGCAAATGCATATTAATGATGCTACACATTTGCATATTATAGATCCATAATACCAAGGGTGTAGTAAAAATCTTTATGAAAAGTGGTGACTATGCAGCAGTCAATTTTCTCTATATCTCAACCATTTTAATGCTTTTTTTTTTTTGCACACACAGAGACACACAAAACCCTTACAACTGATAGCAATACTACATTAAGAGACTAATGACCTGCAAAATTCCATTTATAAAAGATGAAGAAATGTTAGATTTATATAGGGAATCATCGACTTATCTCTTCCTCGGGAAGATTTCCAGTTCTTTGTTCCTTTGTTCTAAAATTTTTAAACCAGTAACCTGACAAATATATCGTCGTTAAAAATATATATTTAATTCACCTACGATTTAGTGATAGAAGATTATCTTGAATTTAGTTTTCAGGATAGTTTGTATGGCTGAGATACAAATTCCTACAACTCAACTGTTTACAGTGAAAACCAGCCTCATTTGGGCTAGCTGTGGATTTGGTTAGTAGTCCTTAGCTGAATAAAGTTTTTGTGGTTACATCAACATATCTGAATGGGCATATCCTTTACTGTGGATAACACTTTAAACAAAATATGACAAATTGGCCTCCCATCAGTGAAACCTACTGTTCATGAATGTTGCTACTGATTCAAGAGGACTTAGAAATGTGGTAAAAAGGAGAGTAAAGAAAGGTGGTAAAAAGGAGAGTAATCCTTTTATACAGTTATACCAGAACATGAGAAAAGTCTTAGGTGCCACATGTCAACCTTGGTGAAGGAGAGTTTCCTATTGTGGAATCACAGAACAACTTGGATTGGAATGGATTTTCAAGATCATTTGGTTTCAGCCCCCTACCACGGGCAGGGACACCTTCCACTACACCAGGTTGCTCAGAGCTTCACTGAAAACCTTTAAAATTCTTTGTAAAGGCTAAAGGCCAAGGACAGGCAAATATTTCCACTCCTTTTTGCATGAGTTTTTGTACTGTGAGAAGCAGAGGAATCACCTGCAGCTCCTTCTTGGTAGAGCAGAATCATGGCAGAAATCGGAAAAAGTGGACCCCAGTTCATGGTGCAAGACATGAATTTTGGGAGGTCTGTCTGGCTGCAAGAGACTTCTGTCTCAGAGGGTCTCACACAGTTTCCTATCAGCCAGTTTTTATATAGACATTCATGAAATGAGAATTAATTGACGTCTGGGTCAATACAGGGCCTGGACATGAAATGTTTAATTCACTCTATCCCATCATCTCTTTCCTAAAGAAGGTGCCACCACTGATAGACCACAATGAAATGAAGGAGCAGAAGATGTCTGGTTCTGTGATGCCAGTTGATCCTTGTCTCACTGTAGGTTTCAGGGTTGTTCCTGCCCACACTTCTTCCACAGTGCAGCACATCACAGATACGCTCTCTGCTGCCCTGTGCTTCGTTGCATGCAGAGTAAAAGTCCAATCTGTCTTCCACTGATGTTCACAGGTCTTGCCATTGACTACAGTGTGTGCTGGAGCACCTCCTAATTTATAGAAGATAAATGATTTTTACAAACCCAAAAAGGCTAAAGTAATGTAAAATCATCTTTGGATCTGCTTAGTAGCTTTATATTCTCAGCGACACTTTCTTTAAGAACAACAAATCAGAGGTCTGGGAAAGGAATTTTTCATTATTCAGACTCAGTCTGACTTCGGGAGTAAGATTCATATTTTCAGTTTATGCACAAATCTTCATCCCTTGTTTATTAAGGGATAACAAAAGTGGAACACTTTGAAAGAAGGTGAGGGTCTAAATTTTTTATATATATGCCTCCTCTACTTTGCATTTATTTTTTTAATATCTGCAGAAGTATTGCAGCCTTTCAGATTTATTTTTAACCTGAAAAACAAAGAAAACTCAACATTATATTGTCCTTGGTGAGGAAGGACATATGACCTACCTCCTGTGTTCCTGCAGCAGTTGTCCATTACTGTGCATTGCTTGGGATACCTGCAGGTACATTTAATATGCTACTGAGATGCCAGAGCAGAGCCACTGTGTCAGTGAAACATGTACATCCATCTGCCCCGTGTAAGGTTTATGTGAGGAGTAATGTTTAAATGTCAGGGCAGTGACCATGAAGTCATCCCCAAACACCTGACCTTATGATTGGGTGATGAGAGGACCACAATAGCAAAATTCATCTCAGTTTAAATTTTATCCTGGCTCTATTATTGTTTTCACCCAAAATAAATTTTTCCATTGCTGTAATCCAGATGATTTTTGAGAGTGAAACTAATTGGGACAGAATAGCCTTAAATATTATGAATGGTTAAAAAAGAAATGGGGGAAATGGGTATAGTTTTTCAGGGAAAGTAAGTGGATGTGTCGTATTAGCCTTCCTGACAGGCTGGTTAAGGCACATTCTTACATCCTGACTGAGTTTTATTCAGTTCAACTGGGATTCTTCATGAACAAGAAGTAGAAACAAAAAGAGAAGGGTCAAGACCTCACTATTTTTTCCTTAGTCACTTGAAGGCCCAGTTGCCCCATCCTAGTCCCTTTACACCAAAAGGGAGTTTTACCATTGACGTTAACGGGAAAAGGACCTGGCCCAGTAACCCGCTATTTTGGAGTTGCTTCTGTCACCCCTACTGCATTGTTGCCAAGAGTACAGAACATCCTTGCCTTCTGTTTTTCACTCCTTAATGTTTCCTTAGAATACTTAGGCGGAGAGTGACTGTAAATGCTTAACCTTTGTCAATGGCACAGGTTCAAGAGAGTTTGGCTGCCTCGTTCTATTTCCTTGTGGACACTGATTTAAGAGTCCATCCAAAACATTTGTTCAAAAGGATATGACTAACATGAGAATCTGTCACTGTGTAAACACAGTGACCAAAAACTATTTGGCAGTGTTTTGGATCTGCTGGCTAATAATTGGGTATTTACATTTAACAGCACCAGTCGTGATGATCTAATGTCGCTCGGTATTTATACGGATAGCTCATCAGATTTTTTTCATTTTACAATGATTCAGCATAATCACATGAGAGATAAAGAACATATAAAGAAAAGTACTTATTTCTGTAACTAATGTAAAATTTCAGTCAGGAACACATTAGGAATGACATGCTGAGCTCACATGAGGAGAACAACGCCTGCATTTACTGGAATCATTGCAAAAAGAGTGAGTGAAGTCATTGAGAACAAATTGCTGTTCCCTTCCTAAATAGGCTTGGGCTGGAAAGAGGTCCTCTGGGTTATGACCAGATTTAGCCTTCACAGCCAGTTTGCTCCACAGAAACTGAGTAAATTCCCTTGGGAAACAAATCTGCAAAAATGTGGATGAGAATTTTTGGGAAGAGGAGTGATACATTAATCTAGCACAGTCAAAAATATATTAAAAGCCATAAAAGAATTGCTGTTGTTTGGGCAGTTTCAGAAGAGCATATTCATCTACTGACACTTTTATCACTGCTGCAGGTATAGTGTTACACTGATCCAACTGTGTCAGAAGTTATGTGAACAACACCTGTATCAGTCCCTGATTTGAATACACATTATTGACTATCATGAAAACTACAAAGATTGTGAAGCCTTAATAATACAGATCCAAGTACATGTTGATAAGCTTGAAGGGCATATGATTTGTATTAACTTGTGAACCTTCTACTGACATTGTTTTCAGAGTGTTGTAAAAGAGAAGGAAAATATTGTGCAATAGTTGGTACAAACAAATCTGCTTTTAAGTCTCCTACTACTAAAGAGGTTGTGAAAATGTTTGAGGACAAGACCTTTTCCTGCCCACTCGAGTAGTATTCAGTTTGATTGCTTGCAAGAAGAAGAAAAGTTCACATTTTCCTACACACTCATGGCTCAGATCACCCCGAGAGGTCTAAGGACATAAGGAGAGTTAAATAATGTGCTCTGAGAACCACAGAAATGACAGACTTTTCCATGATCCCTCCAAATCTAACAATGACAATGATAATTCTGTACACAGAACTGTCACTACAGATAGTCCTGCTGCTGCTCATTACCTTCAGTTCTTCACATTTTTCATCCTTTATTCTTTACTTTTATAGCTGAGGAAAAAAATTTCTGTGAAATATACTTTCAGCTTAGGCAGATTAGATCTCATCCTGACACTTTCACTTCACACTGAGAAGCACTTTAGCTAGAAAGTTGCAAGATACCGTGATAGAATCATAGAAATTAGGAGCCATCAAATCATCCCTGTGCCTTAGGGGAGGAGAAAGCAAGGAGATGACAGGAAACAAGATGGGCAGGTAGCAATACTATGCTGTATATGTTTGTCTGTACCAGTCAACTGCAGCTGGGAGCAGTAGATATGTTGTGTTGTTTGTTTGTTTGTTGAAAATTCACTCTGCAAAATTAAGATCTGTTATAGGATTTTTTTTCTACCATATTTTTATTTTTTACTTTTTTCTCTACTGTATGATTCCTGACTCTTTCATGGATAACCAAGGGCATAGATATGGTTTCTGTGCTCAGTTGCCATTTACAATATGTGGACCCTTTCATGTCCAAGAAATAAGGACAAGCCTCTGTGTTGGAGACTTTTCACTATTTCTAAAATTAACAGAAGTGGAATACAATTTGTATGGGGAAATTTGGTAGGGAAAAAATGAGGAGAGTAAAAAAGACTCACATCTTAGTGTGAGATGTATTTTTCCTTGAAATTTCTTTCTCCCTGTGTTTTCCTGGTGGAACTGGTCAAATCATCTAGTGAGAATGAGTCTTCTTTGCCAATGTCACCTTTTCATTATTTCTACACTCACAGTGGTTGCAATAAAAGACTGCTTCAAAAAGAAAAATATTCTGAAGATCTTGCCCCGCAGTGCTCTGGAGATGTGATGAACTTGCTGGAGGTACAGACATCTCCAAACTCATTCAAAGCAAGAGCCTGGAGACTAGCTGGTAGATTTTGGATGTTTTCCAAGGCAAGAATGAAACAGAAGCATCTGGATATTCTGCATGCACACTGCAGTGGCAGCAGGCTTTCATTCCCAAAGGACTTTCCTCCTGGGTCCAACAGTGCTGCCCAAAGAGGTCACTTTATTTCTCCCTCCTCATTCACTCTTCCCAACCTGAGCAGTGAATGTTCTTACCCTCCCATCCACAGGCTCCATTGCTCCCTGGCATTGTAGACAAACAGACCCAGCACTTGTGCCATGTTAGGTAACCTGGTTGGAGCAAGCTGGGGACTGCTTATGGGAGCATCTCCACCAATAGATCAGTTGGATAGTAATTTCCAGTTCAGATGCAGTGATGAACAGCTGTGGGGAGCAAATGTCTCAGCTGGAACAACTGGAGCTGGAAGAGGATGTGTGACTACATCCTGAGAAAGCCAGGCAGTCTCAGACAGCTATGTAACAGAAGCAACTGAGCTGTGCTTATACAATTTCCATGTGCTTAAACAAAAGTATTACACTAAAACCTGCCTCAGTCACCACTAAAATGCTAGAGCATCTTGCCATCTGTTCCCCAATTAGAAAACTAACATGTCTAATTAATACGACTTTCTTTCTGGTCTCAGATACTCACAAAAAGAGTGAAAGAAGTCTGACAAGCTGATTGCAGAGAGGAGCTCTAAATACACTGTTACAAATACAAAATTACTCTTGTTAAAAAAAAAAAAAACAAACTTAAAATTTTGCAAAACCTAATTAAAATGATTAGAAGAAAGCTCTAATAAATCCCAAGTGGCAAAAAATGCAAAAATAAATCCAAATGAGTCTTCTTTCAGAAAAACCAAGAAATAAAATAATCAAAGAACCCCATCAATTGAAAAACTACACCTTTAGAGGGTGAAGGATCCTTATTATACTCTGTTATGAATTTATCTCAAGCTTCTGAAAGTATATTGATCAAGAGTAATATTTGATAAACATTTACCTCACTATTTATTAATATTTGTCCCGTTTTTTTTTTTCATGTTTCAGACAATGCGCTTGAGTTTCAAGGAAAGCAATAGGTTACTATGCTTCCAGTTCTGTACTGAAGTCTTGGCTTCCAAACATTTCAACTCCTGCAACCACTAGGCAGAGGCTGTAAGCCAGCTGGTAACATCAGCCTGATACATCCCATCAGAGAGGTTTGTTTTTCAGCTGCCAATAATTTTTGTAATCTTTAATGATCTGGTGTTTAATACTCCCTGTTGTGCGCTTGTTTCAAGTCTTTGGGTTTTTTTTTACTAAAGAGAAGCTAGTCTCATGAATGAAGCCAGGAAAAAACCCCAACCAAACAAGGTGGTTTGGTTTTGTTGAAGTTAAAAAAAAAAGAGAAAAAAAAGAAAATAAACAAAAAGAAAGAAAGAAAGGGAAAAGGTAGAGAAGTTGTTGCTTGAAACATCTAACCCTTCATGGTTCAGAGTAAGGTTTTGAATTTTAGAAGCACTTAATACTTGTTTCATGCTCAGTCTTTGGTTGTGCCCACAAGAGCAGCCTATATTTTCTTTCAATGCACTTGTTTATGTGACAGTCTGCTATAAAGCGAATTTCAGCTGAACCCTCTGAAAAAAAAGTCTGGTTCTCCTTCAGAACTCTTCACAGAGAGGATGACGATTTGCCACCACTATCAGTTTCTCCTTTACACCTAGTGGGAGGGACAGATCTCAAGTTTCCAACCCCCCAATGATTTGTGTGGATGTCAGCGTTACTCTGTGCAACAGAAAGTCTACACTTTTACCCCGTTTGATGATTTAAAAAGTTGGAAAATTGCATTCTCAGGAAACACATGAAGAGAATATAGGTGCAATTTCAAGGCATGTAATAAAAATTCAGATTTAAACCTGTCTTAGTGATCTTAATTCAACTCTGTTATGCATATTGATACAATAATTAAAGAAGTCTTTACACACCAATTTTTTCATGCCAAAAATTGTGTCATATTCATTATATAATATATGTGTGCTCAGGACCATAGAGCAAAAAGAAGAACCCCTAAAATAAATACAGGCCAAAGTATTGGGACATGGAATAAGGGGGAGACATACAAAATATTAGCCACCTGAGAGGTGAAGATGTTTCAAGAAATGGAAAAAGATAGAAGAAAAATATACATTCCATTCTAAAGACACATATCACTGTCCACAGACATACACATACCTGTTTCTTCTACTTCTTGATTCTCTCTACATGGGAGGTGATTATACAGTTCATGTAATTGCTGTTTCCTGGTGACTCAGGCATTGGCTTTCCTGAACCACAGTCACAGACACAGCCCCTTCAATTCAGCATTCACTTTCTGTTTCAGAGGCTCTTCAAATGCAGATTTACACTCAGAAACTGTTGAAACAAATAAGGACACTTTTTTAGCATTATTTCTGTAAAATATTGCCGTAGGGACAGAAAAATTACCTTGATCATGAAGTAATGTTTGAGATGGATTATACCACACAGTTCTCTCCTTTTGGCAATGTTTTACTGATGTTCCCTTGAAAACTAGTCAGAATTTACATCTTCTATCTACATGCATATACACATATTATATTCAATTTTTCAGACTGCCTTTAACACAAAATCTAATTTTTAAACCTGTAGAATTATGGATATAATTTTGCATCTGCACTTACTTGGTGTAAATTAGGTCCCTGGAACAGGTAGCAAGACTGCACCCTAAATTACTGAGATATAAGATACATTAGGTGAAAAAATATCTCATTGATGTCATAGAAAGTATTCTGTATATTTTAGAAAGCAGAACTTCCTCCCCTGTATTTTTTGATACCAAGAAGAAAGACAAATCTCATTCTTGGCAATAAAATTTCAGCCATGCTACAGTCTCTGTGTCCCAGCCCTACAATATCATTAAGTTGGTACCTCTTGCCTCCTACTAAAAATTAGATCTCTTCATGACATAAAGCAGGGACTTTTTAAGAACTACATTGTTTTTTGTGTCCCCCTAATGGAAAGTAGGTATCAGGGGCAAAAGAAACTTAACTGGAACACTCTGTTGTCTTGGTTGTTCTTGGGGACCAAAGTAGCCCTTTGTGTGTGTGGATAACCAGGCAGAGCATTCCTGAGGCTGCTCTAATTTATGCAAGATGCTGGGCTGACATCTGGCTGTCTCCAGACTCCAGGGGAAGATATAAGTGGCTTAAAGCCAGTTTTGCCTGTTCTAGTGATGAGAGCAGCTCAGACAAATCAGAAAATCTGGCACTTAAGTATACAAATTATCATAATAATATTTTGGGGCCGAGGAGTAAATAGAT
Organism: Manacus candei; assembly: GCF_025592945.1. Taxonomy (NCBI): domain Eukaryota; kingdom Metazoa; phylum Chordata; class Aves; order Passeriformes; family Pipridae; genus Manacus; species Manacus candei. The sequence continues at coordinate 5,620,059 of NW_026138061.1, forward strand.
GTCAGGCTGAGCAACTGTGGCCCAATAGTGAAGCACAAATAAAACCCCATCTGCTGGAGACTTTGCAAGCCTTTAAGATTTGCACTTTTGTGTTCATAGTTTTTTAATAAAATAGATAGATAGATCACCAGAGCAAGGCTAGGGAATGATAACTCAACTGTGACTTGTATTTTCATTTCTTTCAAAAGCATGACACTTCCAAATACTAACAGTAAGGTTTCTGTTTTCTCTCACAAATCTGCTTTACTTTACTGTTTGGATCATAAAACAGAGATGAAAAGAGGCTGGTTGGATACTCCTGTACTCCTACCTCCTTCTTTCTGTGTGCTGACATTTCAGGATATACTGTCTTTCCAGAAGGCTGCTACAAGAAACATTGCAGTTAGAATATGCTGATTTTTGATGTTCACTAAATGCACAGAAGGTGTGTTGTATGGCATTCCTTCCATCTCAAAACCTCTCTTTTTCAGCCATTGACACATGCCACTAACATAACTTACACATATTTTGTGGTTTTGCTCTGTGAAGGAAGTATTAAGCTTTGAGACACTGTAATAAATTTGTTTGGTTTTGATAGAGATTGGCTCCCTGAATGCTACCATTTTTATCAGCTATAAATTACTCCACAAGCTCTGGGACGAACAACCTTTCATAGTCAATTTTGACTTAAACTGCATAAATCATTGCAATGATTTCTTCAGGAGGTATCAATTCTTTGTGAGGTGCAAATTTCTCTGCAAATGCATTTTCTAATGAAATACATCATTCTCAGTCTAGAGAGTGCTCACAGTTAATGCACTGCAAAAGTTTGAAATTTTAGGTGGGTTTGTTACTAACCTACCTGTGGGGTGTTTTTCTGATTGTTATAGGATGGCTAAATGCAGTGGCCAAAACCAAATCTATATTTCAAATGCAATACTAACGTTACTGTCAGAGTTTCTTGGACCAGCCCTAAGATCTTGGTTATGAGGATGACAGACTACACACGAGTAGAGATGACATGGTGGCAACATTTCGTGATTTCACCTTGGGGCTTTCTGGGGAGAGAGGGAACTCCATTGGGCTTCTGCCTTGTGGGAAACTATACTACCAATAAGAAAGCATGAACCCCATTTTTCTGAAGAAGACCCAAACTGCACAATGATTGAGTGGTCAAGACTACAACAAGGTCATGATAAGGGCTGGACTTAATCCTAAATTCTCATTCAATATTGGAAAACTGTGTTCTCCTTTAACTAAAACAAAGGTTATTGGAAATATCCTTTCAATTAATACTGGTGAAACTGAGCAAGCTTTTGCTGCCATTCAGTTTTATATTTCCTAAACTTTCTATTTTCTCCTTTCTGTAGTGTCTGTCATAGACTTTTCCTATCCTGGGGTGAAAATAATTGAGCAGTTAGCAGAAGTATCAATATCAGAGTTAACCTCTTTTCTGTGATGAAATGGCATTGTGCTAATCTCTCTGAAAGAGAGCCATCTCCCTCAGAGTGTCTGGAGCCAGTGTTTAGTTAGATATTTTCTCAGTGACTCCCTGAGAACCTTTGAGGCATACTGGCCATATCATTCAAAGGTGAAACAGAGCAATGTTTTCAGATAAAAGCAAAGAGGGAATTTCTCATGTTTAATTTTCTTAATTCTTTCTGAAACTGTATGGAAACCAAAGCTATTCAGTGAAATTAAATTCTGAAAAAAGCCCCTTGTTGTAACCTAGACACTGCTAGTTACCAAGTGCCAACCTGAAAAACACCGTCAGTGGGTAGAACCTGCCCTGTTGACAGCTAACCCCTGAGAGCAGGTTTACTCACCGTGGAAGATGCACAGATGAGACTCTTAAAGCAGATAAAACACTTGAATTTAATATTCCACCTCTCTATGGTGTTATGAGGAGATTTAATTTCAATCTCTTTACTCCTGGCTCACTGTAGTTCACTCTTTTGTCTGCGCTGCAAGACTCTCCCAGACAGATTTGTCCTGGGAGTGCACTGTCTTGGCAATTTGTGGAGATGATAAAGCCTGTTTTTGACAATTCTGGTTTTCCCTTCTACACCTTTGAGTGGCACAGAAAGTTGCTGATCCTGGCCTGCTTCCATGAAACTGACACTTGTGTGTCTGGGATTGGGCTTTCCATTTGATAGTAGAAAAGGAGTCCCTTTCATCTGCTCTGCTGAGAGGCATAAAAACATCATCATCCTTAGAACAAATACTTTTTTTCCCTGAGCCTGCTTGGATAGCCTTGTACTGAGTAGTTTACTACATCTTTTCATGTGGATGTCACTCTCACAAATACAGGGATGGAATAGAAAAGTGACTATTTACCCACCTATCTGCATCAATCTCCCCCCATGAGAAGACAGGACTTTTCCTGCCTAGTACCTGTCAGTGACTCGATGACTGGCATTATGCCTGCCATGGTTGAAGGGTTAACCTGACTGTAAGATTCATCCTTCATGTCGCATAGTACTGCTAAATATATTTCTTATTTGAGCTCATTAGAGTTGCCAACTATCTAAATGTTTCCCTGACTCCTAGTTCTACAACGTGCCTTTGTCCAGATGACTCATTGATTCATGGTGTCTTTTCGGCTGCATCAGTGGTAGCATTGATGTTTTTCACTATTTACTGACCATAAGGCTTTTCTCGTTCTTAAATTTTGCTCCCTTCCTTCCTCTGCATCATTGTCCCAGAGAAAAAAATCCAGTTTTACCCAAAACCAAAATTACAAAGAGCCATATAAAATAGCACAACAGTGGCTGGCTGTGCAGCCTTTGAGAAGCAGGGTGTTTTACGGACCCGCACAATGGCAGAGTCGTAAAGAAAAGCTAAGTGGGTTCTTTTGTGAGCTGTGGGGTGACTTTTCTTCAGAATAAGAAAAACAGTTTTGAGGCTTTCCAAAGTCACTGTCACAACTATAATTTCACTAGGAGGAAAGAGAGAGAAAAAGATACTTACAGAGAAAACGCGTAAAGACACTCTTTGAAGAACAGATGTTTCATGACAGGTCAGAGCAGAGTAACCCAGCTGAAAAAGAGATGTGACAAGGCATAACATCAGCATAAAAAGTGTTCAATATTTTTCCAATCACAACCATTGTTCTGCTTAACTGATGCTGGCAAACAACCCTGCTGCAACCTTTTAGGTACAAAGGATCAATGAACAATTAATGGTGCCACTGGATACACTGTGATGCACAAAATAACTTTTATTATATTGCCAGGATGACTGTGTGCCTGCCTTAGTGCTGGAATCAGGAGTTCTCCATTCTGCTTATCTCTGTAAAGTAGAATAAAAACTTGGAACAAATATGGATGTCAGCATTTGAGGTCATTGTGAACTGAAAGAACCAAGGGCACACCCAGTGTTAAAAGAAACATATTGATTAGGTCTCTTTGAATATTTTCTGTCCAGCATGGTGCACATGCTAAGCAAATCAGGAATGACTAATGGGGTTAAATGTGATCATCACCACTATCAAATATCGGCTCAGAGTTGCCCTTTCTGCACTAATAAGATTTCACAGTATTAGGACTAGAATTTGTTTTAATTTTCTTTATCCCTTGAGGTACATATCTGAGTTGGGCATGGCAGTTGGAGTCACGAGGCTGAATCCTGTGTCCCACAATCAGAATTTGATGCTTTAGCCACAGTTTAGGACTAATGTGAGGTAGCTGTAAGTACCTTAGCCCAGTCACTTAATGTCTACAAATCTATTATTATATTTAGAGAAATGAGAGGCTAAATACTTGCTAATTTCTTGTTGACAAGATTAATCAGTTAGGAGGCAAGTATGTGCATCGAGCAACATTCAGCCAAGAGAGAAATGGACCTGATCTATAAGCAACTTTGCAGCTCTCTTGATTTTGGGCCAATCCAGGAACAGAGGAAAAATTAAAGCATGCAAGTATGCCAGAATAATTACTGTTTCCTAGGCTCATGCTATTAGCAGCCCACAGTCAGCAACAGCCCAGTGTCTTCCTGGCGATCTGTACTTCAAGGAGGCTTCCCCCAGTGCCACCCCAGCCAGCACATATAAGGAGGACAGGGTAAGGAAATAGAGGTCAGCTTAGGAGGCAAGAGTGCAAGTATATGCCAGATCTCTAAACATGCAGGCCATGGTGTGTACTAGGTGTACCTTTTCATCCCTGGCTCCTACTGATACCAACTGCTGATGCAGTTATTCTTTAATGTGGAAAACTAGGATGCAAAAGGGCAGAGCTCAGATTCATTGCTGTGTTGAACAGAAAGTTCTGACCACTCCTGGGCCCTGACAGCACTCCCCTCTCTGACAAATAGAGGAGAATACTGTGCTGTTGGAAATTTGGGAGAGCAATAGTTAATCCTATGGTCACAATTTCTCTAGAATCAGTTGACTTCTGCTATGTCTGAAATGCTATTTTAGTGCGTTAAACTTCAGGCGAACTTCCAGCGCAGACACTCCTATATCCCAGAAGGCTGATTTAAGTGCATATATGTTTAAAGTCTGAAGAAATGGCGTTTAGTTCACTGTGCCCTGGATCTGTTGCATAAAGGATTAGGGATTTTATCCTCACAACTGCTACTGCTCTTCACCCATAAGCAAACTTTTTTGTGGTTGGTGAGTTTATCTTGGTCTAACAAATTTGTAAGTTTTTTGAGAAATGACCCGACCATAAAATATTTAGCACAGACAATAGATATATGGAGCACTATTCAATCCTCCCTCAGCCTATTCTCAGGACCTTATCCAATTAAAAAATAAGTGGAGTATCTTCAAAAGTGCCTAGGTGACCCTAGACCTAAATCAAATTACTTTCCAATGGTCATCTAGGCTCATGGCTGGCTGAGACTCCCACTGAGAGGTAAATTCTTAAATATTTTAATTATGACTGAGAACAAGGGTCTTCAACCACTTCGTTTCTCCTGAAAATTTTATCCGACAACTGATGAACAGCATCAGAGTTTAACCTTAATTGTCAGTCTGCACATACATCCTGATATAGTTGAGTTTCAGATTTAAACTAGTTTTTTTCCCCTATAAAAACCAAAAGAACTGACAAATCGATTCAACAAGAGAAAAAACAGCTGCATCTCTTCTGAGTGGTAAATAAAGAAACTTGCATCAAGTAAAAGACCCCCAACTCTGCTAGCACAAGTTACATGGCCGCTACAAAAAGGGAGGGATCAGGGAACCCAGGTACTTCTTTGCCTTGTACTGACTATGAAGAAACAGAAGGATGGAGTAGCTGGTGTCACAGTTTCTGGAATTCAGCTGCCTTCTGGCAAAACTGGTTTAAAATTACTATTGGAAAATCTGTCTCTGTGATCAATATCTCTTTGCTGCTCTCTTCCAAACTGGCACTTTCAGTTTAGTTTGATGATAGTTGGGGAACTTCTTGCCCTGCATGGGGGAATTCTGTGCCGTGTCATTATGAGAAAGGTGTACTTTGGTGAATGAAGTGTCTCCCCAGTGTCAGGATCATCAGTCTCTTTATTCCTTTTAATCTTGATTTCAGTTTAACATGCATTTTATATCTCTCCCTCTCTGTAGGGTTTTTTAGCATAAATCAGTATAAGGCTGCTGAAGACAAAGGAATGCAGTTTCCTACTACTTCATATTAATCTCAGAGAGTAACAAATAAACACATTGGAGGACTGAAATGTTTTTAGAGATGGAATTCTTATCCACATGAGCTTGGAAACGAGGTACACTCTGACAGCTGGGATATAGGAATAACTTTTGAATTTCTCATTCACTGCATAACCATGTTCCAGTTCTGAGTTGTAATTAACCAAAAGCACTTATGGCTTATTTAGAAGGGTTTATGCATCTGTTTGTCTAGTGTGCTTCAAAGATAGTTCTCTCCATGGTACTTCAGTTCTAACTGCAAATAAAGAAATAGTAAATAATAGCTAGAAATTTATATTTATATAAATTTATATTGCTAAATTTATATTTATATTGTACAATTTATATTGCTAAAAAATCTATACATATTGATGTTAGTCATATGGGTAGTAAGAGAGATTTCTTATACTGAAGAGCTATAGGGCCTAATTGGAAAAGAAAACATCATTTTATAAGTGGTGAAGTGACATACAGCACATGTGAGTCTTCCAGTACCACAAAAAGGTAATGTGAGACAGAGACAGGTACTGCACACAGATCTTCTGTCTAACACTGGCACCTGACCTCAAGGACAGTCCTTCTTCTTGGTAATTTCTTTTGTGTGTCATTTCTCTCCAGCCAGTTTTCACTAGATGTATTTTTACTCTTTCACCTTTTTCATCTGATTCAGACACCACTCCATCTTGCTGCCTATTCCTCTAACAAGAGCATAAGGATAGCCATAGTGGGACAAAGCTGACGTCCATCCAACCAGAATGCTGGTAGAGGAGTGTCTCTTCAATAGGATCAGATGTACTCTGCTCTTCTGTGAGATGGGATGGATTTCACAGAGAAATAATACAGAATTTGTTGGAGAGTTGATGGAGGAAAGGTATTGCCTGGATATTCTATACAGAAATAAGCGTCAGGGTGGTTACAAAGGGAAGGGAAGTGAGGAAAGAAAAGAAAAAAGTGTTTTGCATTTTCAAAAGGAGCTATTTTGGGAACTGTTTTGGCATATTTCCCAGTTTCTTGTCCTGGGTGCGTGGCAGTCAGTTTAATTAGGTTTTCTCTGTACAACTTCTGAAATGCTGCAATTGCGATTTGTGCCTGGTAGGTCAATAATTTTATTCCTGCCTATTTTAATGCACAGCCTTCTCAGCACTGGCAAAAACATGCTCTGGCACATGATTCATAGCGATTGATGGTTACCTTCCATCTGACATAGCAGGTGAGAAAAAAGAGGTGGACATAGGAAATGCTACAGGAATTGTTGAGTAAAAGACATTATGCATTAAAAATATACTGAAAAGATTATCGTTCAGTATTACATCATCCTCGACAAAGTCTCATGGTGGCAGATGTTCTATACCGTCATATTTTGTCTCAAAGAACTTGGCTTCCCATCATCATCAGAATTTAGCTGCCATTTTCCACTAAAATCAGTTTTCAAAAATCACATCAGTAGGTCCAACGTGTACTAATAACTTCGACATTTTGGGTCATCCAGTCTCAAAGATCGAGGCAGGCAAAAGTCTGGGTGGGTAGCACTGAGAAGTGGACTGATTTGTCTCTCATAGAGGTAACTCATGGACTAGAGTCAAGAGCTTTTCAAGTTCTACTACAGGAGTTGCAGAAGTTGTCCAAACACAGTAGCTCACCAAGACAGGAGTTACAGAATAATAAAGAATTACATATTTTTTTAATTTTTTCCTTTGGAGAGAGGGAAACACTCTTGTCCATACTGAACTCTCAAGTCATCCCTATGGTGAGTAAAATTCCCTCTTTAGGGTTCCCAGCTGATCTTCCTGGCTGGACTTTATACCAAGACTTAAGGTCCATGCACTGCACGTGACATGAAACCGACATTGTGAGAGGACACCTCTCAAGTTCATGAGACTATTTTCTTTCTAAATGTCTTAGAAATGTGGTGAAGCATAGGCTCTGAGTCAAGATATCAATTACCATTTCCTACTCAGACAAATCTATCCCCCTTCACAGTTTATCCTTCCTGTATCTGTGCAACTGTGGGCTTGTAAGTACCAAGGGTATCGTTGCTGGCTGTTATTGTCAACACACTGTATGCTGATTCCCACAGGTTGCCCTTGCTTTGCCTTCTTTCAGCTGATTCCTGTGGGATAGCTGATTCCTGTGGGATTTTGTTTATCTAGACTAATTTACTGCAGGCAGCAACGAGCCATCTAAGTCCTGCTAATGGCAGGCAAGATGTTGCATTCCTTGGTTATATAAGTTCAGTGAAAATGTAAAATAATTGAATTTATCCCCAGACACCAGCATGTTTATCTTTCTGGCTGAGGTCTGCTTTATCAGAACAGCAAGGAAACAAATTCTCATTATGCTGATGGAAGTCAGATTCTGTTTCCCATGTAAGCCACGTGGAGCGGCTCCTTGCTTTTGATGTCATATGTTTTCATGATCATAGTGATTTGCTTTGGTTTGCTTTTATTTACCTCCTAGAAATATGGGAGTCAGGGGAAATGGTAGGTGCTGTATATGCTTCTTCATTGTTGATAGCCCTGTGTATTATTCAAATCCATGTATTTATTCCCAGATGAGAAATATCATTAAGGTATTGTTAATGCTGACAATCTATCACTCTTTAGAGTTAGGCGATTTTTTATTTATTTATTATTATTCAAGAAGCCGGTCCTTTGGAATATTATATGCTTGGGAAATTCTTACTTACATGTTTAAAATTAAATTTGTCAGTAGGTTAATATCATTGAACACTTTTTGTCTCTGAAACAGAGTCCTTTAGCTTTCCCATAAGCTGTCTGCTGAGGACATGGATCACAGCAGGATATTCAATTTGTTTAGTGGTGATCTTACTGGGGTGGTGAAGAAGTAGAAATTCCAACTGTGTTTCCACGAACCCAAGAATAAAACCTAGCTGGATGGACCAGAATTGCTTCCAGGTATAAACTGATATACATTGGCTCTACAAATAGAGTTCATTTGGGACTTATTTAAAAAATTTAAAAAATGAGATTTATATACCAATGAAACATATTTATTTAATCACCCACATTTAAGCAGAAAAAAACATCTCAAGTCCATCTCAGCTCATTACTTTAGTGTCTGATCATTGGGAATTTTGATATCATTACAATAGCCTTGGAACAGAAGTTCTCTATCAACTGGCACCTCAGGAAGTCTTCTGTCATCCCCATATCACCATTGGTGACTCAGTGCTCAAATGAGTCCAGCAATTTAATTACCTAGGTAGCCTCATCTCGGACGGTAAGATCGACGGAGAGATAGACAACAGGTTAGCAAAGGCATATAGTGCTTTCGGAAAGCTTCATAAAAGAGTTTGGTGAAATAAACACTTGAAGAAAAGTACCAAGATCAGTGTTTACAGAGCCATTGTGCTGTCTACTCTCTTATATGGATCTGAATCATGGGTCATCTACCGCCACCACCTGCATCTCCTAGAACAGTTCCATCAACGCTGCCTCTGTACAATCCTAAACATCCACTGGTCAGATTATGTAACCAATACATCTGTTCTTGAACAAGCAGCAGTCACAAGTATTGGGACCATGTAGCTGAGAACACTGCTCTGGGCAGGGCACGTCTCCAGGATGAAGGACCACCGCCTCCCTAAGATCCTGCTTTATGGTGAACTTGCCACCGGCTGCCGCAAGAGAGGAGCCCCAAAGAGAAGATACAAGGACTCCCTGAAACAACATCTCAGCTCTGGCCTCCAATCAGGAGGTCTGGAGACACACCATCAATAACACTGCTGATGCCTTTGAGAAAGCATGCAGGATCACTCTCGAGGAGAAAAGACAATACAGAAAGAATTGTGTCTTGCAGAATATACCATCTAAGGAGTCTTTCTGCTGTGCCTTTTGCAACCGGACATGCCTGTCTCGTATTGGCCTTTTTAGCCACCAGCACGCTTGTGTCAAATGTGGGTAGAGACCCTTCCCTAATCTTTGTTCACGAAGCCCAGCCATGATGATGATGACAGCAGCCTTGGAGAAAGGAAAGAGCCCATTGCTCTTTTTACATGTGAAAAACTGAGGCAGAAAAAGTAACTGGAACCATGTTCATGGCCACAAACAGGAAAGGTTAAGCAGAACCCAGAGTGGAATCCAAGATTCTGTCTTACCCATCTGAGCAGCTGACCTTTGGAATACCCTTCAGGTTAGGAGATGCTCATACTCAGCTGCAAGTCTGAGCCTGGGTTTCAAACCAATCTTCAGCATGAAAATTTCCTCGCATTCAGGTTTTTATTAGAGTTTGTCCATTCTCTGTCCAAACCTTGTCAGTTTCAAGAGAAACCTCTATGCCTAAACTATTTTCTCTTCGACTTTAAGTGAACACTTTGCCTGCCAGACATTGATCTTTGATCTGTATTTCCTTGCCAGCCCTTCAAAACAGTTGCTGTCACCATGGCATCTTATTTCCATATCGTGTCTGAGAGCGACAGCAATTATTTCCCACTGGAACTGACTTCAATGTCACTACTCTGATTAATCAGCAAAGGTTACTATAAGGGAAAGTATCGGTCTTACTTTTCCATTGGAGCAGGAAAATGCCAGATCTTAGCAGCACAGTGCCTTGGGGATGGCTGCATTAGTTTTCCAATGAAAGGCTCTGCGCAAGTCAAACCTCCCATCCCCCCTACCTCCTTTCTGCTCCTCTCTTCCTAAAACACACACTGAGGTTTAGTATAAAGTTAATTCTATAACCCAGGGTTCTTTCTTTTTTTTTTTTTTTTAATGCTACTGACCTTCCATTTCCTTGTCAGTCGACACCAAGCAATTCCCCAGATGGAGAAAAAGATTTCCACTTTGAATATCCTTGAAACACATTTAGAGCCAAAGGCTTTATCATGGGAATAAAAGCACTGAGGTTCTCACAGCTGGGAAGATTTATACAGCTGAGCCTTACCAGCTTAAATGCCTACAGACAGAAACAGCTGAGCTATGTATTATTTCTTTTCCTCCAACTTGCAAGGGAGATGAAAAGCACAGAGGCAGCCTGCAGATAGCTTTGACTGACAAGGGAGGGGCAGGGCTGTCTGTCTGTAGCTGCTGCAGTGGCGTTTTTATCAAATAATTTCAGCTCCAGAGGTGAGGGGGCTGGGGCTGACACGATCGCCCTCGCCAAGAGGAGCTGCCCTTTCAGTTAGAGCACTCCAGACAGTGCCAGGGAGTCTTAAGTATCAGTCGGGGAGGCAGGGAGCTGACGCCTGCTGATGAGACCCGGGGGAAAGGTGTTCAGTGGAAGATGCGCTGAGCTGAGTGCTCTGCACAGCAGAATTGCTATTTGCAGTCTGTGTAAAAACAGAAGCCAAGCTGTCTCTCCTCACCATAACAGCAGCACTATTTTATTCTCAAAAAACTGAGGGCAGAGCCTAAAGAGTTTAGTCTGCCTCCCATGAAACAGGCATTCAGTGGCCATGCTTCCCCTGGAGAAAAACAGGAAGGGAGATTCCCAGAGGCTCAGCTTGCTGTCCATCCACACATACTTCCCTGACTGAAGTGACCTGCAGATTCCTCTGAGGAGTCTATGCTGGTGCTGGCCAAAGGTGAGCAGAGCAGCCCTGGGTTCAGCAGCCATGACAACATGAGCAGGTCTGTGCCCCTGAGCACTCTCTGCCTCTGACATGAGCCTGTTGCCCTGCATGTGCACTGCCTCTGCTGTCAGTTGTCCTTCATGTCACCTAAACCCTGGAGATTTGGGCTCCACTCTGTGCTGTACATGGCTTCATCACATCTCTCATAGCCCTCAGCCATGACTTATTATTTCACTATATCCAGGTACCTTTCTGCCAGAGAGAGGGAAGAGATCTAAGAATAGGCAGAGCTCAGTCTGTATGGGATCCTGTGGCTTCTCCACAGGGAAGATAAGATGCTTTCAGAGCCCATGTAACCATGTCATGCTCCTCCTCACTCCTGATTTCCCCACCCGGACAGCCTGTGGTCAAGCAGTGCATTGCTTCTCTCCAAGTGCCCAGGATGCTTGGGATCCAGCATTCCTTCAAGAACATGTTTACTCTGAGTCTGGGACCATCTTTTCTTTATTATAAAATAGAAACTAAATTACTTACATCTTTAGAAATGCCAGTAAGCCTCTTTTAAAATGTTAAGAATGGTCCATATACTTGTAAATCATTGGAGGAACAGAGCTGCATTTTCTAAATGCTGCCAGTAAATCAGCATGGGAGGGGGAAAAAAGAATTCAACAAACCTGGAAATTGATTAGAAATGTATTTTAGCAATAGGGAAGAAAACAGAATATCCTAAAATTAAGGGGTCTGGAAAACAATTTAAAAGATTGTATTGTCAGTAATAATGTATCTAGAGGCTGAAATGCTCAGAAATAATCAGTGTCTGTGCTCATCCAGCCTGAGGGACCTGATAGGGGGTCTAATTTACAATACCAGTGAAAAATCTACCCTTTGAACATCAGGTTACTGTGAATACTCAAAAATCATTCATTCTGCAAAACTTATGTCACCACACATGCCTGTCAATATCCAATTGTTGTCTTATTCTTAACCATAATTTTTCTTGGGATATGGATGTGGAACAAACATGTAACAGCTGTTAGTCATATTACTTAACACAAGAGCCACCCTTCAGGGTCAAAGCAAAAGTCCATTTACCTTAATAACCCACTGCTCACAATGACTGTAAATAAGAAAAGAATGGGGTCAGTGGGATTAGACACTAGGTTCAAAGGCTTTTCATCAATTCATATCTTGTGAATTTATATAGAGCATATAGATGCTTTATGTTTGCTTGTATCCTCTCTGCTTAAATTCGGACTGCCCTTGAGCACTGGAGGGACGCTTTCTTGGATTGCACTCAGCGATTCCCGGATCTTTACCATGACTGAGTAAACCTTAAGTAGAATACATTACCATGCAGATTTGATTTCTATCTGTACTATTTGGCATGTATATTGGAATTGCCATTTTTCCCTCATCATTCAGTCTTATGATATCTTCCTATAACTTCTCAGATGTCATTACATTCCTTCATTTGCAGTCTTTGCCACATAGCTCTTGAACCTTTTTCTACTGTCTTTTATGGGCTTTAAGAGCATAGATATCTATGGATTTCCACTGTGAGCTTCCTTCAGTTGTATAAATTTAACAATTATTGCTAACTTTTCCTTTCCATCTTTTAAATTGATTCAGACTGTGATCATAGAATCATAGAATCAGCCAGGTTGGAAAGGACCTCTGAGATCATTAAGTCCAACCCTTGATCCACTACCACCCTGGTTACTAGACCATGGCACTAAGTGCCACATCCAGCCTCATCTTAAAAACCTCCAGGAATGGAGAATCCACCATCTCCCCGGGCAGCCCATTTCAATGCCTGATTATCCTCTCTGTAAAGAATTCTTCCTAGTATCTAACCTAAACCTCCCCTGGCAGAACTTAAGACCATGTCCTCTTGTCTTGCTGATAGCTGCCTGGGAGAAAAGATCAACCCTCACCTGGCTACAACCTCCTTTCAGGGAGTTGTAGAGAGTAAAGAGGTCTCCCCTGAGCCTCCTCTTCTCCAGACTAAACAACCCCAGCTCCCTCAGCCTCTCCTCATAGGACTTGTGCTCAAGTCCCTTCACCAGCCTTGTTGCTCTTCTCTGGACCTGCTCCAGCACCTCAATATCCTTCCTGAACTGAGGGGTCCAGAACTAATTTGTTTCTCTGTCCTGTGACAATTTTTTTCTAAGAGTGTACTGAAGGGCCTCATGAAAAGCTTTTCTAAAATTAACTTCATTATTTTAACTGAAGCATCTTTCCCCCATGCTTGATGTCTCTGTCCTAGCCACATCTACTAATTCAACTCCTCTTGTAGTTTCTACCCATTTACCTATGAATTATGTCAAAATTTATCCCTGAACCCTTTTTAAAGATGACTGTCACATTTCCTATTTTTCATAAATTTGCAAAAAAGTTTATTTATGCAAAAGGAGGCATATTGCAACTCAGCTCAGCAATTTCACAACTGAATTCCTGAAGCCTTATGAATGAATGAATGAATGAGTGAATGAATGCTGTCAAGATCCAAAGTCTGGTTTCTTCTATTTTATTCAATTGTCCCAAAAATTATTCCAACAAAGCTTCAATATTAGACTATCCCTCGGCTTCACATTCAGCAAAATAACTCAAACATGAGACAACCTTTTCTACACAAAGCAAAGCAAAGAGAATTATCTGCAATGGATGTATCTTCAAGTGCTCCCTTTATTACTTATTGGTTGCACTCAGAGGTTTTGGACAACAGTATGAACTAAAGCTAGTAAAAGCCACAGATTGGTCTCGACTTATTTTTGGTGTCCTGTGTATATGGTGGCCCAGAGAAGAGTGTTGCTCCTTCCTTCTTCCCCTCCGTCATGACATCTGACTACTGTTTTCATCCACAAACTTTTCTCAGGCCCCCTCAGGCTCCAGTGACCTCCATCTTCACCACAAGGTCAAACCCTGTCCTTGGCCTCTGCTATAGTCACCAGGAGACAGATTTTACCCCACAGAGGCACAACCAGAGTGCAGATCACAGCTAGTTGCAATCTCGGTGTTAGAAATCAGTACGCTCCAAATTGTTATAGACAGGAAAAAGAGAGAAGCTGTCCTCTCCCTCTAATGTTTTCCTATGTTTCAATAGAATCAAGGTAAATCTGATGGAGACCATAAGAGAGAGAGTTTAGGGATGGAGAAGAAGCAGAGCCCCTCTTACTGCAGCAACCGAGGCAGGGGAAAGTGATGACTCACTTTGGAGCTTGGAACTGGAAATGGTCTAGTGAAAAAAGGGAGGGAAGGGAAAGGTACAGACTTATTATTCCTCCTTTGGGTGAAAAATTGGAAAACACAAACCTGCTGTATGTTTTTCTGCATTATTTTAGTCTCTTGTGAGTGACTGAACCTCCCAGTGCAACATAGCCTTACTCCTGAAAGCATTTCCCTCCCTCTTCAGAAATTTCATCTCCAGACAGGCAAGATTTATTCCCTGGAAGAATACCATCATGTAAGTGCCAGGTGTATTTTTTGTGCACTGTTTGGAGACTTTTACTACCTTGCAAACTCCAACTGCATATCCTTAGCTAGTCAAACTTTTCTGATTTGCACCGGCCCAGAATCTAGCTTGAGGCTGAAAAATGCTCTGTGCTAATACTGTGTGACCACTAGTGTTCTCTTTGGCTTTGTGGATGCCTTTCCCTTCCTCTGCAGACACTTAATACAGGAGGCAGAAAAATGGGAAAACTAAACAAGCCTATGCTTGTAAGAAGAAAAAATTCAGAAACTTGCTGTCTCAGCTTTAGTTTTCAAAGGGTAATGACACTTTTAGTGATCATAAAACATGTGATTTCTATTAAGCATTTGAAAAGTTGTAAAGAGGTCTGAATTAAGTTCTGGAAGCATTGAAAATTATAAGCCATCTTAGCTTTGTTTATGAATAAGGAACAATATTTATCATTATATGGTGTTCATAAATGATGCAGATGCAAGGGAAATTTTTGAGGTTCTGAGTCTTCGGCACCTGACTAAAATTAACTTAATTCAACTTAAAAGATCACTAACTGCTTATAATTGAGAATTTGTACAGGAAACATGCACAGCTCTTGAACACTCTGGCACTTTGTATCTATGGATGCAGTGGTAAGTATGTATACACACTCCGTTGTTGTTTCTGTGTGTGTATGTATGATACCCCATCTCTGGGTTTACTTTAATTGTAGAAATCATAGGGGTTCTCACTTGGGCTTTCTGCCTGCCTCTGATTTCTCAAAGAAAAAGTATTCTCCAGAGTTAAATGACATTTTATCTTACATTTCTATTTAGGGAGTTGGGGATGGGTGGGCAGAAGAAGGAAGTAGTGAGTTCAGGTTACCTGTCATTTCAAGAGGGTTACTCCCTCACTTTGTAGCAAGGATGCCATCATCAGAAGTTCGTAGGGTCTTCCAATACCTTCCCAAACCTTCATCAGGGTCAGAAGCCAAACTTAGTCTTTGCTAGTAAAGAGCCCACTGCAGGATGAAGGACCAGCAGAGTGAGAATGAAGGTGAACACTAGAAACTGCTTTGCAATTCGGGAAGGCACTGCGGTGTGACTACTCAGCTCCAAAGCTGGTTGCACTGGCTATGCTGTCAGGGTGTATTCTGTAGGGACTATGGGCAGGCCTCATGGTCATCCACAGAACAGCTGAGATTTATCAGATGGGTATTGCCTGTGCTGGTGATGTTAATGTGAGAACCACAAACATCACTCCTTAACATCACAGAGCTAACAAGGATCACCCCGTTGTAGTCCAGAGCTAAACATTTCAGCAACAGTAGGATTACAGATAGGACAAGGAGTGGGAAAACGTGCAGAAATGTTTTCTCAGACTGAGAATATAGAAAATATGCACTTGTGAATTTATTTTATACTGAATTGTCGGCAGCAGCACATTTTGATTTTAGTTAGTGTTGCAAAGGGATTCCCTCTGTATCCCTTATAGGTCTGAAACTTAAGGTTAAAGTATCTTGACTCCAGGACATAAGACAAAGAATGTCATTGTTTATTCTTTGATGTTCTAAAGCCTCTTATTCTTCAGAGATCTCAACATGCTGTACACACATTAATTAAAGTCCATAGTACTCCTAAATCAGTTGCTATTATTCCCAGTTGATTGATGGAGAAGTTGAGATGAAGAGAGATTATACGGTGCATTTTCTAATGTGGGAGTATGTGAAATCAGACCCACAAAATTCATGGTTCAGCAATTAAAGGGAAGCAATATGATATTTTTCATATATACTGAGAAACCTCTATGTTCCACTGAAACAACATAAAAAATTGTTCTTTTAGACCTTGGTGTCATAATACTCAGAAAACTGCAAGGATTTTTTAGATGAAGGAAAGCTAGTCTGCATGCCCATCTTCAGCAGTTGCCTCTGCAGCATCAAGTTCAGGTCTAAACCCAAATATGCTCATGATTCATGGCTATTTGGATTTATTTTTTCAGTTGAAGCTACTTAAAAAAGAAACACAACACCTAAAGCAATACAACACCCAAAGCAATAGAGGCAAAGCTGAACCTGTGAACCAGAAGATATTATCAGGCAAAGCATGAACTCAAACCAGCTACTATAAGAAGAATCAAAAATTACACTGGTGACCACAGTAAACTGAGTCACATATTTTACTCCTATTTCATAATGGAAGAAGTTAACTGGGTAGATCCTGCTCTCACTTCATCTGTAATACCTAAGAAGTATTTTTGAAAGCTTCAGTGAAAATTGCTGACCAGTTTTTGTCTATTTATTTTTGTATATGTTGAAATTTTCTTAAATGTGTAAGACATAACTTTCTCAAAGGCAGATTTAATCCTGTTCTTTGAAGAAACAGGCTTTAGGAGCTCCATCTTCCTCTTCAGCAGACGTAGGCATGAATGCAGCTTCCTCCTCCTTTTCTGGTTCCCTGCTCAAGTGAAAGTGATACCTGGCTGCTGGATCAAAGTGTTTCACAGACCATTTGAAAACAAAAAGTTTGAAACTGACTATATTTGAGTTAATTGCTAGTTTGTCTTTTGCTTTCTCATTGGGCTCCAGCATTGCTACCTTGGGCCTACAGAAGCCCAGACCAGGGCACTTCGGAATTCTCCTGGAGCCCTGGCTCAATCTGGGGCCTTCCAAGGGAATTGGATCAACACAGACTGGAGCAGCTCTTGCTCCCAGCCCAAGGTTTCACAAGTTTTACCCACTTAGTTTGGGAAGACTCAATGGCCCCATCTCCCACAGCAAGCTGTATGGTACAGACAATGGAGATCCATACATGCAGCTAGGGGATTTTGGAGGCTCAGAGGCAGCTGAATGGGACTACTTGCTGTCTACTTTCTGACTGTAAAAGCATTGCTTCCACTGGATAATTTAGGATATAAGCTGGCACAGAGAAATATTTAGGATCTGAAGAGAAACCTGATTCATATTTACAATTGCTGTTGCAGTCAGCTGAACAAATAAAAAAAAATCTGTTTAAGCTTAATAAACAGGATGTAACTTGTTAAGCCCCCCACAAAAAAAAAAAAAAAATACCTAAGCAAGCCAGTCTTTTGAATTCTATTTCTGTCTTAGCTACTGTCTTGCTCTGTGACCTTGGCATGCAATTTCCCTCCCTTGTCTCTCTGTTCTGCCTCCCACCACTTTTCTGTCTTGCCTATTTATGTTTTCTTTCACTCTCAGTATTCAAGTTTATTTGTTCTGTCAATTGAATCCATTCTATTATTCAGGGAAGACTGTACTCTAAAGCATTTTGTCATCCAAAATATTCCCTAGAATATCAAAATTGAAAGTAATGGAAAGTAAATAAACACTCACGAACCATTATTTCCACATGGAGCTAGAACCTTATTATACCTGGCTGTCTGACAAGTCTGTCAGTCAGTAGCACTTATTTCTCCTCACAGCTGGCTGTGCCACAATGCTCTTCTGAGTCCATTTTTCTGAATCCTAAACAGATGTATATCCTCTGCAGTGCCTGGTACTGACATTACAGTTTCACTTTAAAAATGACCAGAAGGTCCTCAGATGGTTCCAGCCTGCATCCTGTGTGCAGCAGTCTGAGGTATCTGTGTTTGTAAAGGCAGAAATCCCATCACAGGGCACAGGGGCACCAAAATGAATTGTTTCTATAGGACACTTGAGTCTGAAATGTTACCTCTGCAGCTCAGACTTTCCACCTCTGATACTTTGTGATTCACAGTCCAAAGCTGTTTCCTAAACATGTACTACTAAGTTATCAGGCTGAGTACCAAGGAAATGATTCACTTTCCCCTTTTGAAAAGCAGCTGCTCTGTAGGGGGGAGGCGGAGGTCATGGCTGCCTCTTTCATTGTTCGGTGCTCAGGCACAGGGAGATCAGCATTCAGCTCGCTTCAGCCTGACATTTTTAGGGTCAGGTCCTAAGCACCAGGATATTCCTACTCACCATACTTGTGGCAGTACCTGTGTGTAGAAAAAAAAAGGCAACATTCAAAAGGCCAGAAGAAAAGAGAGAATGACAGAGGATGGCCCTGTGACTTAGATATGAGTGTTTCTTGGGCAAAAATCAGACTGTGTTGCCAAAACAACTCAAATGGTGTGTAGAAAGAGATATTAGACACAATTATAAACAGAGCTGAATTATTTCACTTTCCTTAAAGGGCTTTTAACTGCTAAAGCATGAAATATGCTTTTTATTATTATTTCTGGGGAGGAGTGGGTTACATTTGTTTCTTTGTTTTGGTTTTGCTTTTGTTTGTTTTTTTGTTTGTTTGTTTTAATAGATGGTTCTAAAATCAAAGCTTGTGTTTTGCTCACACCAGGTTTTCAATTTGTGCTCAACACCTTCATAAATGACTTGGATGCAGGACTGGAAGGGATACTAAGCAAGTTTGCAGATGACACAAAAGTGGGAGGAGCTGTTGACTCCCTCAAAGACAGGGAGACCTTGCAGAGAGATCTCAACAAGTTCAAGGACTGAGCAATCACCAACCACATGAATTTCAACAAGGGGAAGTGTTGGATTCTAAACCTGGGATGTGGTGACGCTGGATGTTTGTAGGGACTGGGGAATGAAATGCTGGAAAGCAGTGCCATGGAAAGGGACCTGGGGGTCCTGGTCAATGATAGGTTGAATATGAATCAGCAGTGCCCTGGCAGCCAGGAAAGCCAACTATGTCCTGAGGGGCATCAGAAAAAATATCACCAGCCAGGTGACGGAGGGGATTGTCCCTCTCTGCTCTGCACTGGGGTGGCCTCGCCTTGAATATAGTGGCAGTTTTGGACACCACAATATAAAAAAGATGTTAAGGCATTGGAGAGTGTCCAGAGGAGGGTAATAAGGATGGTGAAGAGCCTTGAGGGGAAGCTGTACTAGGAGTGTCTGAAGGCACTTGGGGTGTTCAGCCTGCAAAAAGAGGAGACTGAGAGGAGACCTCACTGCAGTTATAACTTTCTCTTGAGAGGGAGAGGACGGGCAGGCACTGATCTCTTCTCTGTGGTGACCAGTGACAGAACCCAAAAGAATGGCCTGAAATTGGGTCAGGGAAGGTTTAGGCTGGATATTAGAAAGAGGTTCTTCACCCAGAGGGTGGTTGGGCACTGCTACCCACTTCCCCAGGGAAGTAGTCACAGCACTAAGCCTGATAGTTCAAGAAAAGTTTGGACAATACCCTGAGGTACATGGTGTTACTCTTGGGGATGGTCCTGTGTGGGACTAAGAGTTGGACTTGATGATCCTTGTGGGTATCTACCAATGAAAATGGCATCCACCAATAACTAATTAATTATTTAAATCTGCTATAGATTTGTCCACAGCTCCAGAGGAAAATCTGCAAATCAAGCACGCTTGCCCTTGTCTGTTACCATAGAAGGATAGCAGAGAGCTGTCCATCTGGTGTAAGCTGCTACTTTATTATCTTAGCTTATCTTATCAAATATTTTCACATGCAAAGGGCTGAAGTCTGTAATATTTTATACAATGGAGCAGTTCTTTACAGGAATGATTTGGAGTTTGACATACAGGACACCTCTAGCTCTCGACTCAGTGACATGATTTGCATTAATCCAGCATGACACAGATGTAGATCTTTACAGTTACAACGTAGAGGATTAAATCCTCTGAAGTAAAACCAGAAAGAATGAGAGAATCAATATCAAGAACCAAATCTGGAAAGAAGGCTGAGGGGAGACCTTATCACTTTCTACAACTATCTGAAAGGATGGTGTAGCCAGATGGGGATCAGTTTCTTCTCCCAAGGAACAAGTGATAGGACAAGAAGAAATGGTCTCAAGTTGCATCAGGGGAAGTTTATATTGGATATTAGAGAAAAATTCTTTGTGGAAAGGGTTGTCAAGTGTTGTAACAGGCTGCCCAGGGAAGTGGTGGACTCACCATCACTGAAGATATTTAAAAGACACATAGATGTGGCACTGAGGGATGTGGTTTAGTGATGGGCTTGGCAGTGCTGGATTAATAGTTTGACTTGTCAATACTACACGTCTTTTCCAGCCTAAATTATCCTATGATTCTGTGATTTTATGATTCTAACCATGAGAAATTACATCAGCTGTGGATGTATCTCTATACTGCTTTCCTGTACTTTGTTAACCTGCGTTGTGTTCCTGAAAATTCTTGCAAATGCCCTGGTTAGGCTGGTGAGACGGATGTGGCTGATAGCTGTTAGTTCCTGCCATATGGATCACAATTGGAGGTTCTACAACTTGTTAATGACCTATCTTAGCAACAGCCTGCCTGAAAAGATGAAGAAATGGAATCTCTGTATTTGCTGTGCTAAGCTTTTTGTTGGCAAACACTTGTTAACATATGTCACCAGCTTTGAAAAGACATAGTTTATTTATATGTTAATTACTGCAACACTTTGGGGAAAATATTTGTTGATACAAGAGCTATGTAAATAGTCAAGTGTTGAGAGGTGTTGTCTTTCAAAAACTAATGAGTGCTACCCAATAAGAATCAAGAAAAGTCTGCAATACGAAGGGCCTCTCCTTGCTTATGGCTCAGGTCAGTCTCACAGAGATCTCCATTGATTTCACAGAATCACAGAATTGTTAGGGTTGGAAGGGACCTCTGGAGATCCTCCAGTCCAACCCCACTGCCAAAGCAGGGTCACCTAGAGCAGGCGACACAGGAACGTGTCCAGGTGTGTTTAGAGTGTCTCCAGAGAGATTCCACACCCTCCCTGAGCAGCCTGTTCAAATGCTCTGCCACCTTCAATGTAAGGAGGTTCTTCCTTATGCTGGGGTGGAACTTTTTTGTGTTTTAGTCTATGGCCATTTCTCCTTGTCCTGTTGCTGGGCACCACTGAACACTGTCTGGCAGCATCTTCTTGGCCTCTGTTTTTGAGACATTTATATGCATAAATGAGATCCCCTCTCAGTCTTCTCTTCTCCAGACTAAAAAGGCCCAGCTCCTGCAGTCTCTCCTCATAAGAGAGATGCTCCACACCCCTCCAGTAGCTCCTTGTCTTTCTTGTACTGAAGAGCCAAGAATTAGACTCCAGATGTGGCCTCACTGGGGCTGAGTAGAGGGGGAGGATCACCCCCTTGACCTGCTGGCCACACTCTTCCCAATGCACCCCAGGATACCATTGGCTCTCCTGGCTGCAAGGGCACACTGCCAGCTCATGGTCAACTTATCCACCAAGACTCTCAGGTCCTTCTCTGCAGACTTGCTCTCTGGTAGATCATCCCCCAGCCTGTGCTGGTACTTGGGGTATTCCTCCCCAGGTGCAGGACCTTACATTTGCCTTTGCTGAACCTTGTTAGGTTTCCCTCTGCCCAGCTCTCCAGCCTATCAAGGTCCTGCTGAATGGCAGCACAGCCTTCAGGTGTATCAGCCACCGCCCCCAGCTTCATATCATCAGCAAACTTGCTGATACATGAGTTGAATAAGGTTGGACCCAGTATTGATCCCTGGAAAATGTCACTGACTACGGGCCTCCAGCTGGATTCTACTTTGCTGATCATGACCCTCTAAGCCTTGCCATTCAGACAGTTCTTGATCCATCTCACTGTCCATTCATGTAACCTGCATTTCCTGAGCTTATCTACAAGGTTGTTATGGGAGACAGCACCAAAAGCCTTGCTGAAGTCAGACAACATTTCTTGCAACATTTCAAGACAATTTCTGCAAGTTGTGAGTCAGCCTTTAAGTATTCCTCATGCAAACATTCAGAAAATCATGCACTCCCTTCCTTGAATTGGTGCCCTGCTACAGGACGTTGCTCTACATTTGAACTCAGAAGACAGAGGTCATTTCTGGGTGACAGCAGGGAGCTGAGGGTTTGCAAGTGTCACTGGAAGCAATGTCAGTAGTGAAACACATCTCTTCCTTCCTCAGACCCAGGGCCTCATCTGGACACAGAGAGGGGCTGGTTTGAAGGTGTCATGACTTCTGTGAAACAGAACCCTAGGGCCTTCACAGCTGTGATCATTAATAGTACCTCAACAACGTTTACAAGAAGAATATGGCATTTCTGCTGTCTGGGAAAGTCTCCGGGCAAAATGTGGAATTTGCTGCTCTGAAGTCTCCTTATTAGTTGCCAATAGAAACTTTTCCCTTTTGACCAGCCACATCCCACACTCCTTGCAAAAACCTGGATAATGACATATCAGACTCTCCACAGCCAAATTTCTAGGTCATAAAGTACTTCACAGTGAAAATTGTTCTGTCAATGTATCGAATTTTCATAGCATTGTTATTAGCAATACTGTTTACCTCGAGGGCAAACAAGAAGAGAAACAATTCTCTGGGACCCACTTGGCTGTTACAAACACCAGGTTGTTTATAAAGTAGTTTACAAACTCCTGGTTTTGCGTGTGGGTATTATTACAGGGTTGTGATGATCAAAAATGAGACATGCATTTTTTCTGCATCGGTGGCCCAGAAGCTGCTGAGCACGACACCCTTTCCACACGTGGGCAGAAACCTGCTTGTCTTGCAACCCATGTTGTTATCCGGTTCTTCAAAATTATGAAATTATAGAGACCTGAGAATCCAGCTACCAAAAATACATATTTTGCTATGTGGTGTGTTCACACTAGGGATTAGAGTAAAACATTGACAAGATAAGAAATAATAGTACAATCTTTAATAGGTATCTCCTGTATCTGTGCATGCAATGAAATGGAGATGTCTAGCCAACATGAATGGGAAAAAGATCACATGATACATTCTGATAAACATTTAAGGTATCAGTTATGTTCATTCTATCATCTAGAAAGTATAAAAGGAGGTGGAGAGGATGAAAGGACAAAGGATGAATTTTCACAACCTCTTATACGCACTTATCTATCTGTTCTCAGTAAAAACAATATAATGGTTGGTATCATTATTAAGTATTCCTTTCAGGTCAGAGACAGAATAGCTCAGATATTCTAGAGGGGACTTCATTGCTCCACTGAGCTCGGTTTAAGAACAGAAAAGTAGGCAGCTCAAGGGTGATATGTTTGGCTTCATTCTCTCAAAAAGCATGAAAAGCTCAGTGGTTTGTGTTTTTATGGCAGTGATTGCTGCACAATAGTAAAATCATTTTAAACAAAAACCACTGGTTAACTAAAATAATAAACTTTGTCATTAAGGAGTTGCTCATTCCTGGTAAATGCAAATGATCCTGTGAATATAAAGGGAGTTATGGATTTTTGTTTATGTTATTACTGCAATCTTATTAGAGATGTTGCAGTGCCTGAGTTGTGGGGAGGGGGAGGATTATATTTAATACACAATTCACAGTGAAAAAATAGGAAACTAAAGTTTTGAAACCCTAACTGAGAGAGAAAAGATGACTAGATTTGGAAATATATCCAACATTCAGATCAACACCACTGTCAAGTAAAATAAGCTACTGAGTCCTGGAAATAGCAGTCGGAGAAGGACTCTGTCTTGGTGTGGTTTGGCCCCTGATTGTTATCTGTGCAGTTCAAACAGAAGAAAATCCCATGCTCATCGACAAAACTATCCTGCACACTATGACCTGCACACTATTCTCAGAAGTCACAGAAAAGCACAGTGTTCAGGAAACCGCACAGGTTAAATAGACAAGTCGCTAAAGTGTTGATATTCTTGGCTCCACCCAAAAAAGAGCCTTTTCTGATGATGATAGCACCTTACCCCACATCCTGTTTCAAGATAGAGCACCTGCTCAAAATAAGTGATTTTATTTTTAACCAGCTAGCTCTGATTAACCTATTCCTGCCATTATTTCTGCCACCTGCATTACCTTGGTGATTGCCTGAAAAAGCATCTAGCAGTGAGCAAAGCTTCAAGTGACTATGTGTCAGGTGCTTCAGATCTGTGGGTTTTCTGGGTTTGGTACAGCCCTTGGTGTGGCACGTACACCTGTTGCACGGTGTTGTCCTGTTTTCAGGAGTAGCATTTTCCACATCCCCTGTTCAGGCCATGGACCACACAAGAGATCACATCTCAGTACAGTGGTTTATTTTCCTTCTAGGAGAGCAGAGGGGAACAAAAGCCTTGTAGTTTTACATACAACATAATATGCCACCTTCCTTCTAGCAGCTGTCAGTAGCTGAAAGCCGAAGGGACTCTGCAGAAGGGGAAAACTACAACTGCAGGATGCAGTTTCCACACACATTCCATTGCCCCCAAGAAAACAACGATTTTTTTTTGACTGGTCACAAAGCTCTCCAGGGTCCCACAATCAAATAATACCCAGAAGTCTCCCTTGGACAGTTTAATTTAATTCAAATTTTCTGCAGATTAAAGGGCCGGGCTCTATAGGGTCTCACATACCAAATACATTTGGCAAGAAGAGGCTCTATCAATTCCACATGGATAATTTCTCATAATTTCTTTACAATAGCAACCAAGTAACATCTTCCTCCAGTCTACCCTTCCTGTTCTTCAGTTGAGACTGACAGAGCAAAGCTTCATACTACCACTACATGCTGACATTTTCTCTCTTTCTTTTACCTGCTGGTACTCAGTTTCCAAACATCCTTGAGAAGAAATAATTACGTAAAAGACACTGTACTTCAGCCTTCCTATTACTCCAGAGAGACTCTGGTGAATCATCACCATCATGGGCTCCATCAAGACTTGTGTATCTAGAGCTGAACTTCTTTCTCCTTTGGTAGATTCAAAGCAGAAGGCTGGTTGGCTGTGAGGTGAGGGGTAGTTGGAGAAAGGTCAGCATACCATCCTGTGGAAGTGCTGGTGGCCCCTGTGCAGTGGTGCTTGGGCTGGATATAAAAGCTCTGGGAATGAGGAGAGGAGACTCTACAGCCATTTATTTTCTTATCCTCTGTAATAATACACTTTCCTGGCTTGCTTTACAAGACTCTTTTGTCCCTCAGAATTCCCAGAGAGCTTCTATTTCATGTTTGTCCACATTTGGTGTTTGAGGAGTAATGGGAAGAGAACACATGTGGGTACACGTGCAGAAACAGCTTTTTTGTGGTAGTTTTTTTTACAAGAAAGGTGGCCTTGGTCATCAAATGAACCAGAGTGAACAGCACTGAATTGAGACTGTTGGTCAATTATGAAAATGCAAGAGAGTGCAAGGGAAGAGCAAGGGGATGTGAAAAACTGAACTTGAGTTATGGTAAAGCTGAGGTTTTTCAGCTGATCGGGATGTTAAACAAAGTTACTTCCTCACCCAAAATGAGGACACACCCAGAGTGAGAACAAAACAAACTTGTTTTGATTATTTCTCTCTTCCTTTCACTTTTCAGACACTTCAGCCTGCCTCATTGTCCCACTTAGGGTTGTTGTGTCCTTGCCTGAAGAGACAGGACTTATTTTTGGCAGTTGTTTCTACTATCTGGCTCACTTCATAAGGAGCAAAGATGCTATCGCCAAACTGCAATAAGATCTCTGCATCAGTTCTCTCACATTACGAGGTGGCAGTATACAGGGCTCTTCTTAATTTCCTTTTTTTTTTTTTTTTAATTGGTAGAGTCATTATTTATACGAAACCAGCCTTATTTTAAGCTCGCTCCATGAAAGACACAGGAACAAACACCAGACGATGCCCTGTGATGACCTTTCTAGTTGTTATTGTATAACTATGTCCTGAAAATATTTCTCTGGCAAATGCCCTTTTCTCTCCTCAGATCAGAACTGCTTTCCTTAGATAATTTGGAAGTGGACTGTGCTCAGCCTCACACAAGGTTGGAGAAGATATTTTTCAAGGAGCCTTTCTTCCTTTGGGGCCTTGGGCACAGTCCAGAATAATCTCACACCTGGAGAGAGATGATCAAATTTACCCAGAGGATCTGGATTCTCAACTCCAACTCACATGTTAGATACCTTTGAAAATGTCACTAGAATCTACTGCTTGAGCCATGGTGCATGTGTTGGGCCTTGCAGTCATTGCATTGCACATCTGGGAGAAAGCCACTGGACCATTTCAGGGATGCATGAGTAAAGGCCTCCCACTGGGTCTGAGCCTTCCAAATATTTCTGTGGACTACTTTGGAAGATTTTGGGACATTTACGAGATTTATTGCATTTATATTCTATGTATATTAACAAGGAATAATACTTTAAATGTCCAACTCTTACTTCCAAGATTGACTTAATTGATCAGCATGCTGTATGAGGGCCCTTGTCCTGATTTGGGTATCTGATAAATGCTGCTTGCTCTGACTTTCAGAAGCTAGCAAAGCTTAAGAAAACTTCTGCTATCATCTTCTAGAACATGAAAGATTGATTCTCTGCTTTACTTTTAGTTTGTGTTTTGGCATTGAAGAAAAATGAAGAGGAAGGTTGGTTTATTTAAACAAAGTTCATCGGGTATGTTGTAGACCTAATTGGGGTTTTCCCTTGACTTGAGTTATTCTTCCCACTGTGTGGACCAGGAACATAAGATTTATGCAGAACCTATGATTTGTGTACACATTTTTTATCCCTTGAGTTTTCTGTTGCTCCTTCCTCCTACTTTCTCAACACTATGATTTTTAAGGAGTTATACTGTAGAACTAAAACCAGTATAGAAGGATGAGCTAAACCAAGAACAGTTCTTTGTGGCACATTGCAGAACTATTCCCTAACGGAAAACAGATGTTTTTTTTCCCCCAACAATGCAAAGTTCCCAGTCTTCTCCCTAACGTAAGTGCTTGAAGAATGAGATGCCTATAGGATTGCACTCCTAATTAAATTCTTACAGCTCTCTCAAATTATCTTTTCTCTTGTGAACCTTGCATGTATGAAAGACATGAGAGTTTGCATTGATGCAGGTTTACTTGATACTTGTGTAGTTTTTACTAGCACTTTACTTGCAAAATCCTGAGGGACCTCTCATGCCTTGTTCAGGATTCAACACTTGTGAATCCTGAGCTTAACCGAAACTGAAAATCATATAGGCCAGACTCCTAGCTGTATAACATTGATATTCCTTTATTGACTCCTGCAGAGAAGTGCTGCTCTCCATCAGTTGAGGATATGTGTGTGGCTGTGAGGGTTTGAGGGTGCCCATCTGTTCAACAGCCAGTACGGGCTGTTCTCATCAGCGATCCCTGCCTACAATATTTGAATTCTGACCCATCCATCAGTGTCCCCAGGGTGATAAGTCTGACAGAGGATAGATTCAGTGGCTGTGGACTGTTTGTTTTAATATAGTTTTGTTTTCTTTTCGTGGCTCTTTTTGAGACAATTAGAGTTTAAATTACCTCTCATCTTCCAGGTCAGCCGTGAGCAATAGAAGAACTCCAGTAAAGCAAAGGGGAGAAGATTACATGCTGGCTTCCTTCTCCAGACTTGCAGGGGAAAGAAATTTAAGGTTTTAATTTCCAGACTCGCTTACAGGATGCTCATAATTTTTACAAACCACAAGTTTTGACTATCCTTCTAGCTTCTCCTTCTACCCAGAAAAAAAAAAGATGAGCATTAAAGCAAAGTTGAAGAATGTAATCAAAATGGGATTTATATCCTGAGATGTCTTTAAATGTCCTTGTAGTATTTAAATAAAGTTGAAATTATCTTTGTTATTTGTGCCAAGCTCTATCATTTCTTTGGCATATCCTGTCCTATGAAATGGGAAGTGGTTTTGCAGACTTCCTTATATAGGGCCTCTGTTTAAAATAGTTTGGGGTACTTTTTTCTTCCTTAACTGCGATAAGAGAATCTAGACTGTGTTTACATTCTTCAGCTCTCTGCCTTTTTATCTTCAATTGAAGCTCTGTTTTTCTTTGAAAGGTAAAAATGTCATCCTTAGATGAAAATAGCATTGTGCTAAGACATCTGATCAGACAATATTTTACTGCCAGTAAATCAAGAGAAAGTATGAACTCTGCACTTGGCAAAGAAGGATTCATAGCTCACAAGCTGCAGCTGAAGAAAAACTTACCGCAGCAAAGTAGGATAAACTAAAACACAAACAAGGATTTTGGCAGAAAATCAGGATGCTGCACAATGAGCAGTGGGCTCCTATCTCTCAGGACTCAATGAAACAAAAAGAAGGGAAAAGCGAGAGAGGAGTGCAGAAGTGGGGTAAATACCTTCAGGGGAGGAGAAGTGGGGCATGGTATTTCCTCATGTGCAGCATAAAGCATTTTTAATAACCTAGCCTAATTATTTCAGATTTGGGAAATGGGATAGAATAATTATAAAGGGAAATTCTCACCTGGAGCTGCTTCTTTGGGAAGCTGTCAATTGATTGCAAGACCCACATGGAGTATCTCCTCACTGGAGGAAAGCTCTGAAATTATGTAAAGATAGCAGAGCTCTGATGTCAACAGAAAATTCACTACCTACCTAACCTGCTTCCAGTCCCCAGCAGGAATAACTTCCTAACAGCAAGTAGGTTATAGCAGCTGCCAAAGCCACACTGGGAGACTTGGATTCTATAAGGAAAGCCCTGATTGACTCTTCACAGCTCTCCTGCATCCCAGGTCTGAAGTTCTCATGAGGCAGAGGGCACAGTGTCTCATCCAGCTACAACAATAGGAGTTCTTCAGGCAGAGATAAATTCTATCTATCTCACTAAGAAATATGCAGGGTGAAATGAAAGCACCTCATTTCTATCACACAGTTACCTCCAGAAAACGTCTGAGACGAGGAGAAAGAAATAGAATGGTAACTATGAATCAAAATTTGCAGGGACAGAGATTAATGGAGATATCACAGAGGACAGACTGTAGAGAAGTATGAAGAGGTGCTTTGGCCATACATGCTGTGAGCATGTATGCATGTGTGTGTGGTAATTAATTTGAAAGGAGGGTATCAACCTTCTGCACAAGGACCCCCGCAGAAAGAATTGGCAAGTGAAGAATATAAGGGAAATAAGAATGGCAGATTATTCAGGGAGAGAAGCTAAAAGACTTAAGCCCACTCAGCAATGGGAATTGGAAATGTAAGAAAAATGAAAGAAGTGACTCGGAAAAAGAAAAGATAAGCACTAAATAAGGAAGACTGAGGTGTATGACCAACAGATTACAGTTCCATTCATGCACATTATTTCTCAGCACATTCTTCCTCTGTTGTCAGATGGACAGTTTCACAGAGGATTTTAGACCACCAGGATGGAGGAAACATATGGGAGACGATGGCACAAAGGTAGAGCAGATGAGACTTGAGTCAAGTTGCCCAAATCACTGTTGCCACTTCACAAAAGCACTAAAAAAATAAACATATAGAGCAGAAAACAAAGTCAGTGACACAAATATTTGTCAAATACAGCATGGCATCACAATTTTCAAGCTTACATGTCACAGACTCAAGATAATTCAGCTACTGAGATTGATCTTATATCCTGAAACAATGAACAATAAGGTAGAAAAAAAATGCTTAGGAAAAAGTGGAAGATACGTTATGTTACTTTCAGAATTAATATTTCCATGTTCTTTGGGCATGAGGAAGAAAACAAAACTGCAGTAGGTTGAGAGTGAGGGAAAGGCAAGGTTTCACTCTCTTTTTCTATTCTTTCAGATGAATAATGGCTGTTAGAAAAGCAAAAGATGAGCTGTTCCCCTGAAAAATGAGAAGGAAGGTAAAGGAAATTTCTCTTCTCTTCCTTTTCCCCATTCCTTTTGGACCCAGTTGAGGGGATTTCACACCTGGAAGCATGAAGGAGAGCCATGAAGTCTCTGGTCCTGAGACAGATTTTACCTTCTACCGAACACTTTTGCTGCAAAGCAACGTAATTTTACTCTGAGTTCAAGACTGAGGCATCAAGCAGAGTTTTACTAACCATCCACATTTGACCTGAGATCAAGGAGCAGGGGAAAAATTCAGGTACTATGCTGTAATTTGGACCCTGTGCATCTTGAACTAAAAGCTCTGATTTGCATTCCCCATGACAATCTTATCTTCATTAAAAGGATGTAAAATACCAAAAATTTCCTTTGTATTTAGTAGCAAAGATAAAATTACAATTATTTATTTGCGCCTTTCTGATGCATTGGGTTCTTGAGAGAAGGTACCAATTTGCTTAATTCTCTTCCCAGTTCAATCTTGAACCAGCACGTTGTGAGCTTGACCATGCAGAGCTCATGAGGAGGCTTATGTGAACATAAAAAGTAGGATATTTATTAGCTTCTGACTCATAAAAAAAACTTGGCTTGTTCTGAAACTGTAAAAGTGTAAATACGGAAGTGGCAGTGGATTATCTTTTTTTAAAGAGATGAATAAGAAAAACGAGGCAGGCTTTTCCACTTAGAGAGGACCTGGACAAAACTCTTTGTAGGAGTTGGTGGCTTGAGATGGATCCTAGGGGAGAAAGTCACAGCCATGAAGTGATGTGGATTGACCCCTTACTGCAGGTAGTTTCACTGTGGAAGCAAAATCCAACTTTCACCTGATTTTAGGGCAACAAAACACAAGGGTGCAACAGTTTTATTATTCCCATGTAACCAAGGAGATGGGTCTGCTTAAATGTTAACTAGAAATTGCAAGTTCAAGCCCCAGGTATTTCACTGGTTTTATAACATTTATTAAAATAAGGTTTTGTTTTCCATCATGACAGAATCAAATTCAATCACAGATAAACTGGGAGTTAAGTAATTTCTTTTCTTTGGCCTCATAGCTGCATCAAAACGATCTCTCTTCTACTTTACTGCCAAGCATAGGTTGAATGCCAGCTTGAGTGAGTTTGAGTTTGTGGTTCTAGGTTATAACCAGTCTTCATTAAGCAAAATAAAAAAATAAAACAAAACAACAGAAACAGAACTAGAAAATATTTCACCTGGGATGGGGTAGGGATTAATACTTGCCTGTCGAAGTCTGAGATTCAACATCAGTAAGTTTGTTTCAGGAACTCTGACAGTAGCATAGATTGTCTCATATCATACAAGAAAACAGCCTTAGCACTGTGGACAATGTATCAATTTCCAATATCAGCACAGCAACTCTACCGCTATGATGAAGTTTGCCCTGACATCAAGAGTTTGCAACCTACAGAATATAAAGGATCAGACTATTCCCTTAGGGAATATACTCATTCCAGTATCTTGACCCCTTAATCTAGACCCTTTCTTCTTAGCCATCCCCTAAAATCACCTCAGCCGTACATAGCAAGAGATGCAACTCGGAGTCTGGATTTAGTTCTTAGCAGTCTGTCAACCTGTTTTCTTTGCTGTCAGGACACCAGCTATATCAGTACAGCTCTGAGTATCCCTCAGAACTGTCCCACATTTCCTGGTGTTTCCAAGAGGATAGACACATTTATCTCCAAGTTTGAGAAGAAACACAATCACACAAGAAATCCTAAGTACACATGTGAGCACCATGCTGGCAGCACAGTGCTGTGGTTCCTGCTGTGGCTATCCAGATCTGAAGGGAACAGGATAGCTGCTGCATATCAGAAATGCAAACATCCCCATGGTCAGTGGCCCCTGATGAGGAAGAAGGTAGGCAAGTTTCTATTTTCCAGCTCTGCTTTTCAATACAAAAATGTCTCAGTCCTGTGGTCCAGAGACAGTGATCAGAGAAATGGATCTCTCTTGTTCCTATATCAGTGCTGGAGCAGAGAAAGAGGAGGCCCTAAACTGTGACATGGCATTTCAAAATTGTCTTCATGAACTGCAAGACGAGAAACAGCAAATGAGGCAGCAGCAAAACTGCTGAAGCACATGGGACAGACTTCACGTAGCCCAGTGTCATGACTCTCATGTTGACCACTGGAGAACATTATAGGAAAGGATATAAGGAATCTGGTTACTAGGCAAGGTGACACTTCCCTGGCAGTCAGCAACTTGGGGTCTTTCTCCCAATCATCATCTTTATTGACCCATAGTGGGTCTTTTCTCTGTGCATCTGCCAAATCCC
The DNA here is from genome assembly GCF_025592945.1 of Manacus candei. Taxonomy (NCBI): domain Eukaryota; kingdom Metazoa; phylum Chordata; class Aves; order Passeriformes; family Pipridae; genus Manacus; species Manacus candei. Next base: position 5,652,394 of record NW_026138061.1, read on the forward strand.
ACCTCAACCCATTTAGTGTATTGTGCTCAACATCCACAATTCTATTATGTTTTGTGCAAAAAAAAAATAAATCTCCTTTGTCTTGTTAAATTTGCTGCCTGATCAATTTAGGAGGTGCCATCTAGGTATGAAAAGGTATTCTTTTCATTAGAAAAAACCACAATAGCAGTGCTCTATTTCAGCTAGATAAGCAGCCACAATGCAGGCTGGCATAGTTTCAGAGGCAAGTAAATCACTTAGTAAATCACTGATGTGAGTGTCAAAGGCCTGGTTTCACTTTAAAATGTTAGCCTTTTACTTCTTACACTCTCTTACCTTTCTGAGACAAATTGATTGTTTCCTCACAATAATTGTAATCTCTGGAAGTAACTGACAGACCACAGACACTGAAAAATACAAACCCTTTTGAGTTGTATGTGACCGACTTTTTCTCTTACTCTGTTTTTCCTCTCACAGTTAAAATATAGTACCTTTATGTATTTTCTTTTTAAGTATATTTGTTAATCTGTAATAGAAGGCTAAGCAAAACTTGGTTTGTCCAGACTACCACTGCTTCAAAGATTCAATGGCAGCAGAACAGAAAATCCTTATCTTCTTTGCCTTTGCCAGTAAAGGGTTTGTGAAGCCATGCTAGCTAGTGCTTTTGTGCAAGTCTTGGGACAATTTACACAGCAATCAGAAAATGTGTCTCTTTGCAAACAGTTTCTCAATGTGGTTATGTATCCAAGCCATTATTTGTGTTCCTTTTGGGATTCTTTTAGGTTAAACCAGATGTTTACATTTGGATGGATTTCACTGGGGCTAGGTGACTTTTGAGACTTCGGGAATCTTTTGGTAATAAGTCTACAGTGGTTGCATCCTACCTTCACTGTACTCCACAGGAACAGTGTGACAGCATTCCTGTTGATCAGTCTTCAAGGGACAGAAGAGCAAACCCCCACTGATAAATGTGAAATATATTCAGTGAGAGCTATAGGATTTATTAATTTCCTTTTGAGATCAGGTTTACAGTGAAATCCACAAAATTCAGAGGTAACTAATGTGACATAGAATCAATTTTGTCATCTCTTTCTTGTACCATTCATCCTCCCTCTCTGCTTACTGAATTTTACTATCAGTCTCACTTGTTTTAAATAATCTAGTGTTTATGATTAGAGTAATAATCCCTTAAACTGTTCTAGTTTGTATCCTTTTTGTCTTCCTGCTCCCCTTTCTATGAAGTCATCTTCAAGTATACTTGAGACTAGTTGTAGCTGCAGTACCAGTGCCATGCTTAATACATCCTGGGACCTGGCCTTAGCTTTGAACAAATACATACTTCTTACCATCTGCTCATCAAATGACCATCACCATAAGATGGAGTTTCATGACCCAAGCAGGGATGCACATGTGTTATTTGGTGCATTAGAGCTAGTCTCTAAAATATGACATACAAAATCACAGAATTACTGGAGTTGGAAGGGATCTCTGGAGATTACCTAGTCCACCACCCCTGATAAAGCTAGAGTAAGTTCAACAGGATCTCATTTAGGTGTGTTTTGAATATCTCCAGAGAAGGAGACTTCGTAACCTCTCTGGTAGCCCAGCTCTTCTGGTAAGACAGATGCTCCAGTCCCCTACTTGCCTTTGTAGCCCTCCACTGGACCCTCTCCAGCAATTCTTTGTCTTCTTTTAACTGTGGAGTTCAGAATTGGACACAACACTCCTGGTGAGGTCTCGCCAGGGCAGAGTAGAGAGGCAGGATCACATCCCTCGACCTGCTGGCAATGCTCTTCCTAATGTACCCCGGGATACCACTGGCCTTCTAGTCCACAAGGGCACACTGCTGGTCATGAACAACTTGTTGTCCATCAGGACCCCCAGGTCCTTCTCCACAGAGTTGCTTTCCAGCATGTCAGCCCTCAGCATGGGGTTATTCTTGCCCAGGTGCAGGACCTTGCACTTGCCTTTGTTGAACTTCTTAGGGTTCCGATTTGCCCAACTCTCCAGTCTGTCCAGGTCTCACTACAGGTCACTACTCCCAGTTTTATGTCATCAGCAGAGACTATTTGCTGATGATAACTCTGTCCCTTCATCGACGTCATTGATGAATAAGTTGAACAAGACTGGACCCAGTACTGACCCTTGGGGACACCACCAGCTAGAGGCCTCCAACTAGACTCTGCATTACTGATCTCAACCCTCTGAGCCCTGCCATTCTGCCACTTCCCCATCCACCTCACTCATCCAACACACACTTCCTGAGCTTACCTATGACATCTTCTTTGAAAATAAGCCAAGTAACTTATTACCCCTCTTCACTATACAGTATCCTCATGCACAGAGTTGCTTTCATCTGTAAGAAAAAACTGAACCTAAGTCTGTTTTTAGCCTTGAATCAGTGAAAATAATCCCATCAGTATAAGCAAGCTACAGATTTGGAAAGGAATTTGAATATACAGAGAGGGAACTGCCATTTGAGCAGTTTTTATTCCTACAAGCACAAAATATAACAATCATGTTAGCCATGAAATAAAACAAACCCCACTATTAACCTCACTGTGAGATGACCTGATAGTCTGTGTTTTTCAAAGTGTGAAAGCAAAATGCTTTCTTTGAACGAGAAATCAGTGGAGATAACATTTCCCTTTTACCCTGCTTCAGCCTGGACCCCTGACCCTAGATCTGGAGCCTGGGTCCTGGTAATGGAAAGTCCTTGACTGGTGGCAGCAAAGAGAAAATCATCACCTGTTCAGCCACAGAAAACACACAGGCCTGGAGCACTGTTTGTTGAACAAGATCAGTTAATAGTTGCATGGCGGAGCTTCAAAGCTTCCCAGCACCGTTAATGAAGGCTTTGTAGATGCCGTGTGCCTACCGAAGCCTTGGACTTTGGGTTTGACATTTTCAGAAGAAAAAGGAATAGAATTGCTAAGGAAAGGAGCTCAAATTTTGACCTCCAGACCCGATCCCAACTTTGCTTACACCATTTACGATTGCTTCAAACTGAAAGAGAGCAGGTGTAGATCAGATGTTAGGAAGACATTCTTTTTGGTAAGGGAGGTCAGACACTGGAATAGTTTTCCCAGAGAAGTTGTGGATGCCCCATGCCTGGTAGTGTTCAAGGCTAGGCTGGATGTAACTCCGAGTAGCATAGTCTAGTGGAAGGTGTCCCTGCCCACAGCAAGGGGGTTGGAACTACATGAACTTTAATGTCCCTTCCAACCCAAACTGTTCTGTGATTCTATTATTCTATGACTCCATTAAATCAGTAGAGCAGATATTCTGGTTTTTAGGTACAAGAGCAAACCTTGGATTGGAGCCTCAGTCCCAACTAAGTTTGATTTTCAAATAGATTTAGGCCTCCATATTGGAATTATATGGGTTGCTCAGTCCTAATTGTACTGTTTCCTCCAGACCCAAGTTGATACCTAACCCATCCACATGCTAGGCTATACTGAAGTGAAGGTTTGTTTTGCAAAATATTTCTGATAACTCTTGTCAGAGAATGCAGCACAGTAAGTTTTAAAAGAACCACTCAGTTGCAGTAGCATTGCAAGCTCTTTAGCTCACAAATTGAAATATGTAAGATTAAGGTGAAAATTTTGTATATTTTAATGAAGGGAAAGCTCAGAGGATGTTTTCAGAAGTAAAAAAACCCACAAGAAATTTTAAAACTCAGTTTACACTGCAAACCTTCTTCTTTGTTAGTATTTCCTTATCATAATGTATATATAGCCTTAAATTTTCAGCGTAGATATATACACTTATTTATGACTATATATAAGCCTCCAAAACTTTTAATTTCCTTATGTTTTTGTCTTTCATTTTTGTAAGGGTGAGCTGAAGCATCTTTCTATAATTCCAGTTTAATCAAATGGTGCTGACGCTATCAGACTTATGAATGACATTGGCTTATGAATGACCCCTCTCAACAATCTTCCTCTGGTCTCTATCTTCTTTTTGCTGAGCATAGGGTCACACTGCAAGCAATGAGAAACATTGGGTGCCCATAAAGGGTACATCCCGAACACATTAGTGCAATGCGGATACCCACATACCTCTGAATGGGGTGTCAGAAGGCAGCTGTGATAGCCTGTCAAGTGAGAATATGAGTGCTGGTGAATCTGCTTTTGGGGTTTTATCAGCTCTGTGACCAAGGGGGTTTGTGCTGAGTTACCAGATCATTCCCTTCCAGCTCTGCACAGGCTCCCCACCCTTCAGCAGAGGGGTAACAATGAGGAACTGAGTAGGGAGTAACATTTTAAGATGCTGAAGCCATTTCTTTGCTTGCAAGGCTCAGGGATACCCAGGCTCTCTTGCCTTTTCGGAGCCAGCTTGAACCGTGACCAACATTGCATCATGTCTTTCACAACAATATTGGTGACATTTAGCAGAGAATACTACTCACATGTGTTCTCATCAAGTCCACCTAATATAAGCCTGTATCCTTTTACCCCTTCTGAAATCCAGAACCATCACTCCTCTTCAGGGTACTGGTATTTCTTGTAGCAGAAGGTTATCTGATGGTGTCCTTCAGAAAGGCTCTTCAAATTGCTTCCTTTATTCTAAGTCGCCCTGCAGTGCCAGAATTTTTTCAGCATAGTAAAAATATTTCATTCATCAGGAGCTTAGTCATCTGATTCTTGGTGCTGATGCTGCCTTTCAGAACAATGGCTGGCTGCCACTCTGTCTGCTGCTGTGGGAGAGCTGCACCCGGTAATCTTTGTGTTTCTTTCTCTTTCTCTTTTTAATATCCGTGGCTTTATCATGGGAATTGAGTTTCTTAAATGTCCACCTGGTATGTTTTCTCTTCATTACAAATGGAGACCAGGTGTTAATTTGTACCAATGTCACTGATTTCAGATGATAATGAGTTTAGAAGGGATGGGAAATCAAAGCATATTCCTCCATGCCTAGAGGAGCAAAACTGTGTGGGGAAAATCTATGTCTGGGCAAAGTAGCTGGAGGGTATACTAACCCTTCCTTACTGTGCCTTTATGTATCTGCCTTTATCCTCTCTTGAAATGATTGGCATGACCAAAGGACCTCGGGGGAAAAGATGGAGAGAACAAGAGGAGTCCCACAAAGCTGCCTCATGTATTAACTGTGAATAAAACAAAGTCAGGGAGCGCAGCTCTGATCAGCTTTACTCTGTCCTCTCTGTTCCTTTGGGGAAGCCTCAGATCACACGTGTCAACTACCAGGAGCACAGCGAGAGAGGTAAGCTGAACTGCCTTTGCATGTGGAGAGTGACGTAGACACAAATGTAGAGTACTCTGATCAAAGTCTTACCTAATGGGAATATGTGGTATGGAGCATCCCTGGTGTGCATTTTTCTCATGCAGCTTCCAGCTCCAATGACACCATACTCGGTTCTGCTTTCATGTGCATAGGAGAAAAATTAGCCCAAGGAGTTTTTGCATGACTTTATTTCTCCCTAGATTCTCTTATGCTTGGAAGGGAAAACAGAAATATTATGATCATGAGCATAGCAGAATTGGATAGGAAATGACTTCATGAAGGCTTCTTGATCAGGATATTAACAGTAACATTCTTGCTACATCATAGAATCACAGAATCATTTAGGCTGGAAAAGACCTCTAAGATTATCAAGTCCAACCTTTGACCTATCACCACCTTGTCAACTAGACTAGAAAACTAAGTGCCATGTCCAACTGTTTCTCAAACATCTCCAGGGATGGTGACTCCACCACCTCCCTGGGCAGTCCGTTTCATTGCCTAACAACCCCTTCCATGAAGAAATTCCTCTTGATGTCCAACCTGAATCTACGTCTTCTCACCCTCTTGCTAGTTGCCTGGGAGAAGAGGCCAACCCCCACCTGGCTACAACTTTCTTTCAGCTCTGTTGCCCTTCTCTGGACACTCTCCAGCACCTCAACATCTTTCTTGTAATAAGAGGGCCAGAACTGGACACAGGATTCAAGGTGCAGCCCCATCAGTGCCAAGTACAGAAGGACAATCACTACCCTGGTCCTACTGGCCACACTATTGCTGATACAGGCCAGGATTCCATTGGCCTTCTTGGCCACTTGATCACACACTGGCTCATGTTCAGCCACTGTTGATCAGCACCTCCAGGTCCTTTTTCACTGGGCAACTTTCCAGCCACTCTTCACCAAGCCTATGGCACTGTATGGGTTGTCGTGATGAAAGTGTGGGACCTGGCACTTGGTCTTGTTGAACCTCATAGTGTTGGTCTCAGCCCATTGATCCCTCATTGATCTCAGCCTGTCCAGATCCCTCTGTAGACCCTTCCTACCATCCAACATTCCAATACAACTTAATGTCATCCTCAAACTTACTGAGGGTACACTTGATCCCCTCATCCAGATCATCAGTAAAGATACTGAGCAGGGCTGGGCCCAATACTGAGCCCTGGGGAGCACCATTAGTGACCATGATGTGGCACCATTCGGCACCACTCTCTGGGCCCATCCATCCATCCAGTTTTTAACCCAGCAAAGAGTGAACCTGTCCGAGCTGTGGGCTTACAGATTTTCCAGGAGAATGCCATGGGAGACAGCATTAAAGACTTTGCTGAAGTCCAGGTAGACTGTATCCACAGCCATTCCCTTATCCACTAGACAGGAAATTTCTCTGTTCTCTCTAATGCAAAGAGCTTGTCCAGAGCTTCCTTTTGTCTCCTTGTCCATGGCAGGGATGTAGGCCTATAGCCATTGCTTGGGACCAGACCACATTTATTGCACTTAGCTTCTCACAGAAAATTTGTAGTTTCTTTTTTTTTTTCCTCTTTGAAAGTGAGCCTGAGAAATACTTGTGCACCTTGTGTACAGGACAGCATGGAACACAGATAATGTGGCAAGCTTTCAGCAAATGATCATCAAAGCTATTAAATGCCAAACAGCTAAGCTGAAATTATACTAGGTCAGCTTAGTGGTCTGCTGACAATGTCTCTCACTACTGAACTGATACTGCTACAGATGATTCTTGGGCAAAATGCACTCTTATTGTTTTTTTCCTGGTTTGTTTTTTCTGATAAAGTTAATAAAGGTCAGAACTTGAAGAACTGGAGCCCAAACTTGGGCTCTCTGTCAGTAGTTCAGTTCCCCAAATTGGCTTGATTTTCAGAGATGTTGAAAGGGCAACAAATCCCACCAAAGCTGATTAATATTTTGAAAATTTTGGCATAGATTTTCAGGGTTAAATGATTAACAGAGATATGCAAATCACTGATGATCCAAGATAACTCCTTTATTTCTGCTTACACTTCTGACAAGAGATGTCACCGTGGAAAGGAAATGAGTCACATGTTTCTATAAGGCCAGGAGAAACCAATTTCTGAGCAGTGTGAGTACATTCCTGGCAAGACCATGACAGGAAAATTAAACAGAGTAGCAGATCAAACATGAAGGCAGGTGAACTGCAGTAGCAAAACCCATCACACAAAGATGGGTTTTCCCTCTGATGTGATGAGTTGTGTGGTTCTCGCAAAACACCTTTACAGCAGAGTGGATGGCTTCCCAAGGCTCACTCAGAGCATAGCAAAGGGAATAATACTGTGGATTTCCTCCACGTGTACTGTACATATTTGGTCACTTTTAATACAGAAACTGATTTGCGGCACTTCCTCTGTGTAACAGAAAAAGATACCTGAAAGAGGTATCTTTCTAACTACTACCTTTCCAAACTCCAGCAAATTATTATTTGCTTATCCAACTTTAAAGAACATTAAAAACTTTTAGATGTTGTCATTACCATGTTGGATGACATAATGAACAATTAAGTCTGCGACAATCTGCGATTATCAGAGATGTGGCAGAAGACTTGTGTGCCCTAAAGTTTGTGGGAAATTTGGCAATGAAATTAGAGAAATAATTTAACAATGATTTTCCCTGCAGGTTCCCTTGCCCAACATCCCTTTGTGTCTTCTCTATACATTATAAAATCATTATGGCCACTGTTTTCCATGCAGGGATCATGACTGAACAAGGTACTTGCTTATGGACTCACTTAGATGTCAACTATATTAAACCATCTTCTTTTAGTTTTTGTTCTCAGAATTTTATATTTTTCAATTTTTTATATTTTACTGAAAATTGTTCTTTATTTTGACATATGAGAAGGAAACATATGCCACTAATATGAAGAAAAGACTTATCAAGAAAAGACAATTATTTGAAGCAATACCAACATCTTGGTAACTAATTTTTCTGGCTGGGATGCTTTTCAAGGGATGACATGACTATGGGTCAAATTTAAATTCAGTGATCCTAGTGTAAATCTGAAAAGAGTGAAGAGTGCCTGGTCTATGCCCTGACTTACTGATAAAAGTCCCCTGAATTCAATGGAGTTGAAGGAACAGAAATGAATTTCCCCCTCTAAGTTTAGTGGCTTTGCTTTGGATTTACATCAGAGGAGCTGAGAGCAGACAGTCATTCAGCTGAATATTGCCAAGAGGAAAGATCATGGTGAGCTTCTAATATTTGTTGCTGGAAACAATCCAGGATTGATACAGAAGCCAGGTTTTTAGAAAACTTTGAAACACTTCTCTTGGCACTCTATGTGGGTCAAAGTACTAGGCAATAATGGAAGTCAAATGGGCCTTAGACCTTTTTAATCCTGTCTGATCCAATGTGCCTCCAATTTTGGTCATTTCACTTGAGCTTCTTGAATCAATTTCAGACCAGCAATGAAGGCAGGTATAAGAACACCTTAAGATCCATCCAGGCTGCAGATACCAGTTTAAATAATAAAAAAACAAAGAAATATATTCACTTTTTCTGCTTATTGCAAACACTTGGCAGATTCCCACATAGAAACTAAATCCAGTCTGGGAAGGTGCAGAATGCAGGAGGCAAGAGCCACCAGCTGCCAACATACAAGTAACATTATGGCTCCAACTGTAAAGTTCTCCCACGGTCTGTTCTGAGAGACACAGCAGCGTTCTGTGATATATTGGTTTCACTAAGGAAACTGCTTGTGGGCTGAGAAATCAGCACAGAAAGGAAACCAGGTTGCTTGCCCTCAGAACACATACAGGCTTATGCAATTTTATAATGAATGCATTTTTTTAGCAGCATGGAATTTAAGACTAATCCATGCCCAAAAATCTTTCCTGGTTTCCTTTCACTCTCAAGGATAGATCTTGTCTTTAGTGCAGACAATCATAAAATATTATAACCTTTCACAGGAACTTGGAAATCACTAACAATGCTTTTATAGGATGGCTCAGATGCTCATTCTCAGTCTAAACAAAATATCTTCTGGGGGGAAAAAAAGGTATGTAAAAGTGAGTGTATATGTGTATGAATGCTTATGCATGTGAATTTCTTTCTGCCTCTTCACTGAAAGTGGAACACCTAACTCATTTTTTGACATATTAAGGTCTGGTAAACTATTAGTAAATTCTGTTACTATTTTGTTAAAGAAATGTAAAAAATTTCAGGGGAATTATCCAACTTTATTTCAGGTTATGGATGGATATATTTTCAATTTCATGACTATTTATCTTTTTACCAGTAACAGTGGGTGTGTGTTGTTTTAGACTGACTGTGTGAGCGGTTCAAGCAATTCATAAAGCTGGTTGTTTAACAGTCACAACCCACAGCGCCTATTCCAAGGAAAGCACTGCAGTAACTATGCCTTCTACATGCTTGCCTCTTTCAGAAATCAGTGAAATTTAGATGTTTGATCTGAAAAACAAAACCAACGTAAAGCCCTTAAATTCCTATTGCAGAAGCCAGTTGAAGTTAATTGCTAACAAATATTCCCCTTGAAGTCTATGGATATGAATTTCTCAGATGAAGCCTCAGACATTGACCCCTTAGTCAAGGTGAACTTAATCAACTCAGATTACTTGTTGTTTATCTGCTGGAATGCTGGAATGAAGCTCTAATGACAATCTTCTCTAATTCCAACTGCTGTGTAAATATCATAAAAACATACAGTAAAAATATGGCCTGGTTCCAGGCATGAAAATATTGTCCTTTGTGATTAATCAAATGAAGAGAAGGGAATGACTCTAGTGCCAATGCAAAAAAAAAAAAAAAAAAAAAAAAAAAAAAAAAAAAAAAAAAAAAAAAAAATCTATCAGCAACAGGGGGTTATACTAATGCTTATTTTTAGTTATTTATATATATATAGTTTCATGCTCTGGAAGCTTTAGGTCTTGTAGACTGGTCTCTTTCTATGACTTGGATCACTATGCTTTTCATTCCATGTCTTAGAAATGTTCTCCTGACATGGACTTGCCTCTTAGAATGCAGTCTTAGCCTTGTCAAAGAATGGATAATAAAATAGGAGACAATCAAAATAAGACAATAAATTCAACAGCAGATAATGATAAAGATATTGGCTTCTTATCTCAATATTTCTTTTGCTTTGACTCATTCCTTCATCTCTCTTTGCCATCTCTTTCCCAAACAAAGCTTCTGGCAAACAAAGGTTCTGCACACTGCAGATGACTGAAATCCCCTGGTGAAAATTACCTCATTTAGCTTTTGATGATGATGATGACCCAGACTGTAAGTTTGTGTGTGAGATAGTTATCCTAATGTAGTCAACTTCAATAGAGTCAAAAGAGTGGAGAGTGTGGTTGATCTGAACAAAAGGTTCTACCTGCTCTAGAATGAGAGGAATTATACCATAAAGTTTTCTGAATTTATTGACCTTCCCTGTATTGACTGTGAAGAGAGCTTGTGGACAGAAGTTTCAATATAGAAGTCCACACTGTAGTGAGATGTATCCTCTCCCTCATGACTTTATTGGAATGTCAATCAATTCCTTAATATACACCTATACTGGGGCTCTTGATCTTCCGTTTCTTTTTTTAAGACAATGAACAATTAGAACCTTACGGGTAACATAACTGTTGTTCTATGTCTGCTGATATACCACAGTGAGTCACTAACCTTGTAGCTCCTTTCATCATCATTCAAACAACAATCAATATTGGATATGTCTTAAAATGTTCCTGTATATCTGTCATGAATGCAAAAAAAATTACTCATATGAGTTTTCTGAGTGGGAGGCAGATAACTTCAGCTCATCTTTAGCAAATATGTTCATGATACAGATACCTCACATGGAAAAGCAATCTTATATTCACTTGTCTTCTCTTGATAGTGTCTGCAGGTAGCTTAAAGCTTTCCCTGGTTGCTTTTGAATTTTATAAACTATTTTTATAGCCATTCCGAGGTCGTGCTGGACAGCTCCTTTTCCAAACTGCAGCAGTAGCAGAGGCAACAGGAAGCTAAAGAACATCCTGCTCAGTGTGATGAGCCTTTTGTTAAAAGGACAGCTGGGTTTTTAGTGTAGTCTACTATAATTTGAAGAGAATCAGAGAAGTACACTATGCCAACCATCTGCTGATTAGTGCTACCTCCTCCCTCCATTTTCTGTGTTCTTTTGCCTTCATGGGTTTAACCTAGTTACTGTGGGAGATTGTCAGCACTTTAATCAGACTGAGATGAATATCTGTTTCTTGAGACTGAATTCAGTTTTCAGTTACGTGAAGTCCTACTCATTTGTGAATGCCTATGAGATAACTTTAACCTCAGCACCAGGGTTTGACCTTATGTAAGTAAATAACAATATTTTGCTAGTTGAAACAGGAAGAGCTGTGTTGATAAAACACTACCTCTAGTATAGCAGAAAGTTTGGCAGACTAGCTGTGAATTTATATTTGAACTTTAAGGAATGAGACATAATGTAGACAGAAGATGAAGTATTCTCAGCCATGGAATAGCTGTGTCATATGTTTTCAATTTGAAACATGACCGCTCAGGCTGTAAATGCAAACGAGGTTGGTGAAAGTCAAAAACACCTCCTTTTGAGAACTACAAAATGATATTTTGGGAAAAGATGGTTCTTTTTCACTGTGAAGTGGGTGCTGGACACACAATATGACAATGTCAGAAAAATTTCCAAAATTAATGACTTTATATTGTGAATGCTCTTAAGTGAACTAGTTACATATATATTTAATAATAAACAAAGCAGAGACAAAACTGTGCCTCTGATTTGAGTACATCATCCACAGCAGGCCAGATCTGGAGAAAAAGTCTGGAAGACAAATCAGAACATGTCTATAGGTGCTATTATTAAGCACCAACTCTGTGGATATTGTTGCTATAAGCTTTCCCAGTTCAGATTTTCCTCCTCATCCCACAGAAACACAATGTCTGGAAGGACTGATGGATTACACCAGTGCAGTGGTTCTTACAACAAGTAAGTTGGCCACAACAAGTTACATGGTCCTGGGAAAAGGCTCTGGGAAATCATGATGATAAAATACAAGAATCACTTTCAAAAAAATCTACACATCTATATCTCTGGGAAGAAATTACATATATGAGAAAAAAGATTACTCATGTAGATCTGCTAGTGCAAGTGTAGTGTGACTGAAGAGGAGTACATCTTCTGTGTCCCTAGGAAGCCTATCAGTGCAATAAAAGAGTGACTAATAAATACATATGTGACTAATAAATTATGATCTTAGTTAATGATTAAATTGAAATGGCTAATCTTCTGTTACCTCCCTTATCTACAACATTTTTCCAAACTGATTTGACAATAGCTTTTTGCCTATTTAGGGAAGCCTTGTATAAATCATTCCATGAGGAAGATGATAGGCTGCTGGTAAGAATGACAGACAAATTAATTTTTAAAATTATTGAATATTTTAGGTCTTCTGAGAGAAGATGTTGAATGTATATACATTTTAGTTTGTGTGACTGCTTAAAACACTGGCTGGAAAATAAAAATAAATTTAAAAAAATGAGCTAGTGACCACCTGATCATTACTATTTGATATCTTATTTTTAGCAATGTTTCAGTTGAATTAATCTATTCTTCCAGCCAGACACTGAGAGCTTCACTGTGATAGCAAAAACATTTTTTTGGTCTTTGATAAACCTAAGTTTTAGAGTCAGTTAAATAGCAGAAAGATAGGGAAAATCATGTAAAATATGATTCTGAAATTAAATCCACAAAAACTTTGAGAACTCAGCACTCCTGATGCTTTTTGATGTGAAATAGCTAGCAACCTTATTTTTACTTACTGCTCAGGTGACCGAGGTAGTAAAAAGTTAACTCAGACTTGCACATTGTTTCTATCTGCATTATTGATGTTTTGGAAGGCAAAAACATGGCAGCTATAAAAAAATCTAAATCTGTCTTCCTTGACCGAGTTTTTCTCTACAGCAACATTTTAGCACTTAGAACTAACTGATGATGGATACATTTCATCCAGAAAATTCAGTTGCCTACTCTTGCTGCTGCTGTTGTTACAGATAATGACATAACTTCCTGTTCTGGTGGTGACGATGATAACTGTTGGTATGATGTGTCAAGACAAAAAGTTACAAAGTCAAAAAGACTTCTCTAAATGCTGGACTCCGTGATAGCAGAGTAGCGCTTGAAGCAAAAGTCCTGCATCTTCTCTCTAGGAGTTGAAGAAAGAGTGAGATTTTCTTTTTTTCTTTTTTGACAGTTTTAAAAATGCTTACATGTGTCATTTTAAAACATAGCTATGTGTATTTTCTAACGATATTTGGAAGCAGGGTTCAAATCAGATTTAGAGGATGATAGATCCAATCACACCCAGAGGCTTCCAGCCTTGAAAACCAAAGCTTTGTTTCTCTCAAAGCTGTGCCTGACCCCCTGCTGAATTCATCTCCTCTGCTTGGGTCCATCACAGCTCATCACACTCTCTGGGTGTGACTCTGTCACCCCACAGAAGTCTGTGCTTTCAATGATGTCTCAACCCCTAGGGTCAGATGATTTTACCTATGTGCAATACTGGCATGGTCCTGTCACTTACACCTTATTAGTTCCTTTGGAATTTTCCAGGAAGATTTCTTGCAAATCTCCGCCACAGTAGTGTTTCTGTCTAATCCTTTCTGTTGATAGGTGATGCAGGAGAAAACTACAGGGAAAATGTTGGGGGTTTTCCGAGGTCTATTGTTTTTTTAATATCTTCTGTAAATCTCAGAGTTTTTCTTTCCCTTGCAGAATCTGACAAAGGCAAGGATACAGCCTGGGTATAGTGTTCCTCAGGCCTCCATTTCCAACAGCTCTCTACTAATTTTGCCAAGCCACAGGGAGCAAAAAGCCCTGGGCCAGAATCCTCTTATTCACACTGGCATACATTTGAAGATCAAACCAGCAAAGTCAGCAGTTTCACAACAGTGAAAGTGATATGACATCAGAGTTTGATGACCTGCTTCTAGTTGTCTTTCAAGGAATTCAGAGGTATTCAAATACATTTCAGCCTAGGCACTTCTTTAGTATTTCTGCATATTCATGCTATCTATGAGGATTTTCTCATCATGTTCTCTGACACAAACCATGCCTGCTCAGGTTCCATGTTTCACCGTATAGGTTGTATTAATGCCAGAACCTGAGCTTTTAATGAGATAATGGAAAGCTGTAGAATTAGTGGTTAAACTCAACACTGCTCCAACACTGAGTCCCAATCAGCAGGATAAGTGTTATAGATAAGTTATGTTGGCAACTGGAATAATCAATGAATGGAGCAGCTGCCTTACAAAGTGAGACTGGAAGGGTTGGCATGCTTCAGTTTGAAAGGAGAAAACTGTGGAGAGGGAATCATGAAAGGCTGGATCAGGTAATTGTAGAATCTTTTTCACCACCCTCCACTATACTGGGACTATGGTGTCATTCATTAAAATAAACAGGATTGATTTTAAACAGATTAAAGAAAGTTCTTCTTTACATAGTGTAGTGACCTTCTGGAGACAGACAACACTGGCAACTTTAAAAATAGGTTAGGCAAATTCACGGACAGCAGGTCAATTAGCAGACACAAGACAGCAAGAATGTGCTGCAGACACTGAGGAAGCATGAGGTGAGTGGGCCACAGGGTCCAGGTGTGTTCCTAATATTGCAGCTCCTCATGTATGCAAGACAGAAAATGCTAAAGTAGGTTGTTATGACCAGTAGGGATTTTCTTTTGTTATAATATCTCACTTACAATATTTTGAGATGTTTTTCCATTCAAATTCTGAGGAACATTTTAACTGGCTTCTGGAGTCCACTAGAGCGCTCTTTGTATGGCATTGTATACATTGTATGCCCTGGCGTGCTGCATAAGAGCAGGACTGAAGAAGTAAAGTTTTCTGGGACAATTTGGAGGACAGCATGGGGAAGAAAAAACTACACTTGTTCAGCACCATTCAGGCAGAGTCCCTCCTGCGAACTGCCTAGACCCACAGGCACACCCAGGCTTTGTTTTGAAGGAAACTCTTCAAAAGAAATTTCAAGAATAACCAACAGTTATGAAATTTATGAAACAGGCAGGAATAGTCAGAGAATAAGGACACACAACTGATACCTGAGTTATCTGAGACCATGAGCATAACTGGATTAGGTTTCACCTATACTATTAGTTAGCGTAATGTACTGGAGAAGGGTCTGGACAACTTGCAAAGGGTCAGAGCCAACAATAGGAGCCTACTTGGGGTCACAGAACTGGCTTCCCTTCCCATTTGGTTCCATGGGCTAGCACTTGGCTAAAACTAAAGCCTCTTTTTCCCATTGTCCTGCATGATGCTGGCAATGAATAGGCTCCTGGGGTTGTGGCTTAAGGGGATTATTAGGGGAAAGAAAAACATGCCTTATACAAAAATCTAGCTCTAAAAACTATGAAAGTTTAAAAGACTGATGAAGAGAAGGTGCTGAGTTTTAATTATGGGCTTTCTCTATGTAAGATGCAGAAGAACCAGAACAAATTCAGGTGGAAACTTCAAAACAAGCATAGCAGGGTCAGACTGACGCTAGTTTTAATTGCTTGAGCCAGTAGGAAAAGAAGACAACAAGGAAGGGCCCCTATATGAAAGCACACGATGTCTTGTTGCTGGTTTTTCTCAAATCCACATGTTCCTGTGGCTATGGTAAAAATGGTGTTTGAATGGCTGGTATGATTTAATTGCATACACAGCTTTACCAATGTTGCCAACATGCTCATTTTTACATAGACTCTTTCTGCCCTTTACAGAGACAATTCTTTGCATGATCTTGTGGCATCAGAAGCAGAAGGATCTGGGCTTTCATGACATTATTCACTTCTCTGTGGGACCATGTGAATGTAATGTCTGCAAATAGGCTTGCCTGGGGACAAAGGATTTTCTGTTAAGATTTTCTATGAGGCTGCACAACATTCAGCATTACCGAGACTTGTGTTGTCAGTTGACTCATATAGAAAAGTCAGGATGAGATTATTTGCTTTCTCACATCTCATTTATTGCTCTATTTTTCAGACCACTGCTCTCTTAGGTCATGGATGACAACATGTGTTTCAACATCTTTTGAGAGGATGCAGGGGAACAGCTCTGAATGTAGCTTGCTGCATATGCAGACTTAAGTATGCAACTCCTGATGCTGGCCAAGTAAAAATTGCTGTGTAAGGAAGCCCTGATAGATTGCTCTTCATTTCTCCCTCTCTTTTCCAGTAAAAAACATTCTGTCTATGATGTTGATTGAATCTCTAAAATGGTCTGCTTCCTTCCTGTCCTTATAAATAATTTC
Organism: Manacus candei; assembly: GCF_025592945.1. Taxonomy (NCBI): domain Eukaryota; kingdom Metazoa; phylum Chordata; class Aves; order Passeriformes; family Pipridae; genus Manacus; species Manacus candei. The sequence continues at coordinate 5,668,906 of NW_026138061.1, forward strand.
CTATTTGATGTGTATTTATTTTCAGTTTTCTTTTTATGTTTGATTGCACTTGTCATTGTAAGAGTGATAATAATTTGCAATAGATGTTAAGACCCTATTAGCACTTTCCTTGAGTAACTGAGAATTGAGACACTTAAATATAATTCCTGGAAATATTTATTCAGTTATCTGTTTTTGTGGTGCAGTTGGTTTTTTCATAAGAGTAGCCTGAAGAGAGACAACCAAGATAAACTTCATCAGTTTTGACTGAGTTTCAACTGGAAACTTCTGTTAAATAAAGGCTCTTCAAGTGGAGCTGAGTAATTGTGAACAACTGCACCTTCAAATCAAGATACTATTCATATCAATTTCTTGAAAATTAAACTGTTTGATATTGTGTTTATATTTTCTAACCTCTCTGTTGGAGAACACCATTTCACCCTGTTTGTATTTGCATGTTTATTGCAGGCTATTTACTAGAAGATTTATTTATAACTCAAAGTCTTTTACACCTTCACTCTTCCACACCTTTTGGTTGGACACCAGGTGCCCACCAAAGCCACTCTGTCACTCTCTTCATCAGCTGCACAGGTGAGAGAAAATATAACAGAAAGCTCATGGGTCAAACAAGGAGAGAACACTCAGCAATTACTGACAGGGGCAAAATAGACTTAACTTGAATTTGTTATGAGAGTAGGATAATGAAAAATAAAACCCAAATCTTATAACACTTCTCCCCACTCCTCCCTTCTTCCTGGGCTCAACTTAACTCCCCATTTTCTCTCCCCTCTCCTCTCTAGTGGGGGAGGGGGATGGGATCAGTTCATCACATGGTGTCTCTACTGCTGCTTCCACTTGAGGGATAGGACACCTCACACTCATCACCTGCTTCAGCAAGGGATGCCTCCCACAGTAGACTTTCCTCCACAAACTTCTCCAGCATGGGTCTCCTTCCCGTGGGCTGCAGTTATTCATGAACTGCTCCAGCATACGTCTGCCATGGAGTCACAAGTCCTGCCAGGAGCCTGCTCCATCATGGGCTTCCCATAGGGTTTTAGTCTCCTTTGGGAGTGCACCTGTTCCTTTATGGGCTCCCTCATGGGCTGCAGGTGGATCTCTGCTCCACTGTGAACCTTCATGGGCTGCAGGGTCACAGCTGCCTCACCATGGGCTGCACCATGGGCTACAGGGGAATCTCTGCTCTGCCATCTCCTTCCTCGCAGACCTGGGTGTCTGCAAGGCTGTTTCTCTCATGTATTCTCACTCTGGCTACTGCTGGGCAGCTGATTTTTCCCCCCTTCTTAAATCTCTTGTCCCAGAGGTGCTACCACTGTCACTGCTGGACTTGGCCTTGGCCAGTGGCTGGTCCTTCTTGGAGCTGACTGGCACTGGCTCTGCTGGACATGAAGGAAACTTCAGGCAGCTCCTCACAGAAACTCAATACAATTGCTCCTCGTCTAGCAGAAGAGATCTGCTCAGGAGCTGTGAATTTCTTAAGATGACCACAACTTTCCTGTGCAGCCATTCAGGAGACTGATGGGGAACACGTTTCACGTACCTTAATAGTAGATTTTTATATATCTGTGGAGAAAAAATTATTCAAAGCAGTTTTTTAAAAATTAATTTCTGGATGCCATATGTGTACTCATGAGCACTTCTAAATAATTACACAAGAACTGTGATTTGTTTTGTGCTCAATGTGACCAATTTTGTGCCAACAAACAATTGTACTTGTAACTGCCCATTTGGTGTGTATCAATAACATGTTTGCACTTCTGCAAACATATTTGGGAGAATACAAACCAGGACCTCACAGTTTGCAATAGAACAAATGAAGCATGGTAGTTAGTAATTGAGAAGATTGATTTTCCATGCAAATTTCTTGAATAAGAAGTGTTGATCTCTAGGACAAAAGCAGCTTGTTTCTCTGATTAATTCTTCATTAATTATTTTAAAACTTGCCTATGAGCTGTATTTTATGTCTTGTAAGCATGGTGAACAGGTGTTTTTAGCCCTTAAGACCTACAGAGGAGCACATTCTTTTTTTATTTACATTTTTAATTGCTCAGTTGTCACAGCCAGACATGATGCAGAAGTGATTCCACTGACTAATTTGACTTGATATTTTGATGCCTGTTTCTTTCAGAGCTCCGTGTTATTTGGCTCTTGACCTGTGCCAGGTCATTCATCAACAAACCCCTCCATTTTTCAACTACTACTCTACTAAAGAATACATTCAACCTGCCTATATAGTTTCTTACATGTGTCTACCCATAGCTCTCCTGGCTTTTTCTTTCTGTCAGCGAGGTCAAACTCATTCCTCTTCTAATTGTACAAAGTACCTACTCAAATCTTTTCTATTTGAGTCTGTTAGCTGTTGAAGTAATTATATTAGTGTGAATACCAAAGAAAACAATAAGTAAAGTAGGGAATACAAATAATTTAAAGCTTTAAGAGGAAAAGAAAGTGATTCTTACTGTCACTGAACATACTAAGTCCCCTCAGACAATACAGTTTCAAGTGTTAAACTGTCTGGGGACCTGGCTTGAATTTAAGTTAGAAATGCTAGTATTCTCACTTTTCATTCTTTCTTATTAATGTTCAGATGAAAGCTATAAAGTTTTCACCAAATTCATTACTTTCAGGGAAGGATCTGCATTTCTGAAGAAGTAGAAATCTTCAGTCTTGTGCTTCAGTTACTGTCTTACTTTAAGATTGCTTAGGACTTCCTAGAAAGGAAACAGTGTAGTAGTTTGTATGAAATGAACCGTTGTCAGACCCTACTGATGAAAACGTAGTGGACTCCGATTAATTTTCCATTTGCGTTGTATCTTTTCTTTCAAGGAAAATGTATTGAGAAATTTATTATGAATCACATTATGAATCACAGTTTGGTTTAAAATCTCTACGCACTCTTTGCTTTTTGAGTAAAGACCCTATGCTCTATGTTACAGGTCTTTCCTGGTAATAGTCCTCTCATTCAGCAGAGGAAAAAGCTGATTTTTTTATGTGTATAAATTCTGATTCTTTTATGTGTACCTAGCTTAGTATCCTTTTCTTCTGGTGTGTGTAGTTCCATGCTCTTCCATGGAAGGGCACAAGGAGGGAAGTCTTGTTCTTGAAGGTAGTGCTTTGTTTTAGTGGTGTTTTATCTTAGTAGTGTTTTATCTTAGTAGTGTTTTATTTTAGTAGTGTTTTATTTTAGTAGTGTTTTATTTTAATAGTGTTTTGACTGAGATCTTTTCACTTCTTCTGATTTGGGTTTACATTGGGTAGAGACAGTCACTTCAGTACTTAGAAGATTACACAACTAACTTTGGAGATGTTAGTGTGTCAAGAGCCCTAAACCAGCTTTCCCAGAAACGACCACTTTTTGCTGCTCTGTACCCTCGTTGTTCATCCTCACAGTCCAGGCTGCTCTAATCTGTACAGTAAGACCTGGAGGCCAACTGGGATTTCTCAGCTGACTTTGATCACCTCAGGAGCAGAGGAAAAGACCCATATTTTTCTGGTTGATTTTGCCTGAAGCAGAATTAAATGTTCAGTGTGTATTTAATCAATTTTGGCAGTGGCATATTCTGCAGTTGTTGTTGTATGTGGTGGCCACAGTAAGAAAGCACTACTGTTAAACACTATGTTTTAGTGCTTTGATTTTTGCAGTTACACTTCACAGAAATTGAGTAACAGTGGAGCCATCATCTTTACTATAGGTCAATGAAACCAAAAATCTATGTTTCAACACTCTGTTGGTGAGAAGCTCCTTTCTCTGGTTGAAACAGAATGGACTAGATGACTGGATTTTAGTTAATCTGTAATATTACAGCTGAATCCCTCCCACATCACGAGGTGAAGGTTACATATATGATTATACCAATATTTGCATTACAGTTTTTAAATTTGTTTTTGAAACTGGCTAATTTACTCCTGTTCATGTTTCAAAGCCACTCACGTACTAGACCAAAATTCTTCAGTTATTTATTTATTCACAGAGGAACACCAATCAGGTACAAGATTTGCAAATTGTTTCTGAACCCATCACTTTCATTTGGAAAAAAAAAAGCATTAAATAAATCAAAAAGTTTCTCACTCTTAAGACAAAACTGATTTATATTGTAAAACTTTTCTCTATAAAATTGACTTAATTTTATTAATAGAACCCTCATAGACTGTATATTTCAGGTTGAAAAATAAGTTTCTCTCTTTTAATCTAAAATTTTTTTAAGGATGGGGATGTTTTGTCTGGGAAAAAAAAAATCAATCTCCCTATGAAAAATTGAATTGTCTTTGCAGGTTCAGCCTTCTGTTCCACATAGCCTTTTGCATGGACTTGTGTTTAATTTTTATGTTAATCAACGTGTTTGGAGAATTGTGGTAACTTCTACAAAAATTTTCCTTTCATTAAGAAACCAGATGAAACTAAGTGATACAGCCTGAGTTTTTATTCACGTTCAAACTAAAATAAGAAGGGAAAAAGCAGATTTGAACTGAACTGGAAGAAAAGTGACAGTGGACATACGCATAAAATTACATTGAATTTAAATAAATGAGGACCTGAAGAAAGCTTTAAGACAAATCTCGTCAAATCAGATTGATCTTTATTTTAAACATATTCACTCTTGTGATCTAATAATGATTTCATTTAATGTTTGGGGAAGTTGGGATTGATATTTTGCAACAGTTCAAATGTCAGGCTTGGGCAATTTTTGATTTGTTGCAGTTTGGAGGACTGTGAACTTGGCAGGGATGGTGAGCCCAGCATAAATAGCACCAGAGCTATCAAATCTGGAAATTCCCTGTCAACAGAAACCATCCAAAGTTCAGGAACATTACTTTTACATTCAGGTTGAGTCAGTTTGTCACTAAGAGCTCTAAGAGAGATTATATCATTTCCTGACATTAAAAAAACACATTTGAGTTCTTTGATGATAGTGGAGTTGCTCAGTTTCAGTGTTTCAGCATTATGGCATGCCTGTAACATGAGGAGATGTCATTAACACTGTAATAAAAGAACCAGGCTTGATGAAATTTAACCTCCTAGAAACTCTGATTGAAAAGCAAACCATCCACATATTAGTACTTGCCTTTTTATCTAGCAAGGTGTTTTAAAAGTTGGATTGGTTGTTAGTACCAGGAAAAGAATTCTACTTCTTCACTAAAAAAAAAAAAGGTTTGTAAATGAAGGCTTAACATTTGCATTTTAAAGTCATGTTTGCAGAGAACATATCCTGCAATTCCTTAAATCATAAAAAATCCAAACACAGAGTTACAGATGTAAGACTTGAAATCAGTCCTTAACATCTGACTATGGAATGTTGCTGATTTTTGGATATCTCTCTGCAATTTTTATTTTAACGTTATTTATTTCTAAGTTGGTGCCTTTAGATACAAGTCTTTTAATACTCATATAAGACAGAATAATAGTTACTACAAAGTAGTCTGAAATATAACAATTTTTACCTGCAATTTTAAGAGAAGGTGGGTTGGTGCATGACCTACAGCCTGCCTTTAGTCTATTAATCTAATTAAGTATTTTAATGTTCAAATTTACTAACTTCAGAGTATTTCACAATGTGATATCAAATCAATTAAGAAAACTAGTTCAAGTTAATTCAATCACATAAATCAACACGTATCTTCATACATTTTCTTGCGTTTTGCTTATACGTGTCTCAATCAAAACTCTTCACATCTGCAGATATATAGTTCTAAAATTCCATATTCTAAGATATTTAGGTCTATTATTGTTTATGTAAAACAGTATATACCCTTTCTGACACAAATGATGTGGTCTATAATTGTACCATAAATTTTTAATATGTAAATTTTTTCCCCAAACAATTGATGTCAATGGGATAATCATTCTGACAAGGTTTCTAATCTCAACTCAGGAGAGAAAAATACTAGCCTTAATTTTCTTCCTAATGCCTGACACATTTCATCATATAATCAGATTGTTTTTCTTTAAATTAATGTCTCCATGTTGGTTTTCTCTATTTGCAGGTTTTTATGAATAAATTTAAACTCTGAATCAGAGGTCTTTAAATTGGCTGAAGGAATAAATGTATAGCTACATTCATAAATATATATCAAAGCAGTCAAAGGCTAGGCTATATATTCTACCTTGATGTGTATGCAGAATTTCCATTACTGTTACTTAGAGATAATGTGGGTGTTGTGAGGGCAGAATATATTTCAGGCAGTACCCTGTAACATGTTTTTTCCCATTAGTCCCATTTTTCCTTCTTTCTATGCCATTTACCATTACAGTAACAAAGCATTTGAATATGAATTTTAGTAAGTTTACTGAAAACAATAACAGAATTTACACCTTTATCACAACAGAAAGATTTTGCAAGGTTCACAGTGGACACATCTGTACTGGAAAACCAAACATAGCAAAGGCACAGACCAAAGCATGTTTAGCCAGATGTTGATACCCGAATTGCAGACATAGATTTTTAAGCAGCTGAAGTCCTCCCAGATTTCTGTTCCATGGTTAGGACCATTTACAATGACAACAAAAAAAGTCATAGTTACTAATAATGTTGGTGATAGTAGCAAAGGAACATTGGAACCATGATGGTGGTGAAGGAAGATGTCCGTGTGGCAGGAAAAAAATTATATCCCTGTACACAGGCTGCAGACCAGACAATTGAAGGCAAAAGTAGATCATGTTGGAAATATTTTCTCAAGTTTTCTAATGCTTACTATGAAAAGTTAAATAAAAGTTCCTATATTCCAGTGATCTGTTCACAGTTTTTGTTACCACTCATTTCATAAAAGACTTTGAAAATCCCTATTTTTCCTATGTGCATCGAAGTAACACTTCTCTTTGGGCTTTCATCACAGTTAGTGACAGGAGTCATTAAAGTGTTTGCAGGTTCAGAAGCTTTACCTGTTTAAGAACCAGAAGCAAAGCAACTCCTTTATTTTGTTAGCATCTAATGCTTTTCTTACTTTAAGTATCATTTGGTTGTGCCTTCATTTCTCTTAAGAGAAAAACGGGTGAGAATGAGAGAATTGGATGAGACTGAGAAAGATGTTCCCCTCACAGTGAAAAAGTCAGTGCAGAACATCCCACAGTCCGATTTCAAGAAGTCAGTTGTGTTCTCATTCCTGCTGGGATGTGTGTATAGCATGGTGACAAATGAAGTGCTAAGTAGCTATGCTTAGCCAAGGAAAAGGGCATTATTATTTTTCCCCATGAAATGGATTAGGGGAAAAATTTTTGGAAGAAACATTTGATTAAAACAAAACAAAACACACACACACAAACACACACACATAAAAAAAAAAACACCAAACCAGTAAGAACTTCTTTAATACTAGATATGTATCACTGGTGGGTGCCCTCACAGTTCCCTTATTGTGTGTCCCAGTCATTAGTAAGAGACAAGAGGATATATACCTGGAGAGGGTGGATCTAGGTTCCAGGCAGTCACCATCTGCAGACTAGATGCAACTGTAAAGTTTTGGGTAACCTAAACACACAGTTTATCTCTTCGATTTCTAACCAGCTTCAGATGACACAGACATCTATTTAATTATTTTTTAAGGCGAACAATTTTCCTATCAATTGATGATTAATAATTTCTAACTGGAAAAGAAAAAAATGCAGGTGTAGTTAAACACATTCTTTAAGATCAGAAAGGATCTCTAGTATTGAAAAGCCAATGCATTCACTCTGCATACAGCATAAACAAAATGCAAACACATGAATTGAAGTCACATGGGTTTTAATGAGGCTTCAGACTGGGGTTAAAAACATGTTGTTATGAGGTAGTGGTGGGTAGCTTTATTTGCTAAAAGCACATTAAAAATATTCCTGACCCTATTTAAGACTGATCTCTACAGCTCTATTAGATGCAATAAACAAAGAATTAAAAGTGAGGAGAAAAAAATAGAGATTGTGGTAGAAATATTGCAGTGTTGTTTTGAACATTGTAACAAACTGCAATGCATGCAGGCAACAGTGGAAAAGGCTCTGGTACAACAACAGAATATAATTTATTTAGAAGATCTGCCAAGGGAAGGTGGCATCCTGATAGAAAAGAGTCGATTTGGAGGAACCAATTAGAGTTTTAAACCAGAAGAAAAAAATGCCCTTATAATTTATTGGAACTGTGTGTTCTTTGGTCATTTTGTTGTGCTCCTTGGGAATTAAGTGTGTTTTGCTTATAATAGATAGACATTTGTGGCATTTTATCCTATGTTTCCTCATGAAATCTTGATCTACTAACTGTGGCATCACTCTCTAGGGCAACATACGCAAACAAGCTACAGTAGTCTCTTGTCTACAGTACCGTCATATTTCATTTTGAAAATTAAATGAAGATATTTCATACAGAAGAAACTGTCCTTGCATTCCCTTATTTGTGAATTTCAAGCCAGAATGCTCCCATTAGACATCACATGAAAAACATGTCCAAGAGATAACGTGCGTATTTATACCAAATATCTGAACATTGTTCAGCATGAAGTACCACAAAGTCTTAGTGTGTTCTCTGGGCTGGAGACAGACAGTGTGGGCAGTTCACTGTGTAAACTTGGACCAGATCACTTTCAACATGTTGAAAGGATTATGCTGGCTTTTTATTTATGTAAATAACAAAGTTTTGGATTGCTGCGTCCACTCTCTAAACTTATGGAAATAAATAACTCTAGAGAAAGGATGTGATGTCTTTTCCTGCACTATAGTGTATAAAGTCTGGGCAAAAGTATTGTTTTCATGAAAACAAAATATTTCAAAGTCTTCGAGTCTGCACTGACCAACACTGATTCCATTTAAGCAACATTTTCTTCCTCTCCTTTAGAAAGGCTACCTCTTGCATAAGCTTCTGTCCTGACTTGAACAATTTTCTCAGCGTAGAGCTTATTACCAAGGATTTATTTTCAAGACAGGAGAAGATCCAAACCTCACACCTACTTCTTTGAGCTAGTTCATCTCAATGACTTGAGTCATAGTTATTCTGTGCTTATTCTCCATTGTAACTCTGTCCACCATTTGGGCTCACTTTGCGAGAAGGTAGGATTTTCACTGTAAACATGTCTACAAGAAAAATCATGGTTTGAAGAAAAACACTTTGCCAAACTTTGTGTAGAGCAGGGCATGGAAGAGAAGAGCCTGACACCATTTAAAATAAACTTAAGGGAGGTTTAGTTAAGAGTCTAACCTTGTCCATTGCACATGCACACATGCCTTGCAGCATTGTTTATTTTGAAGTAAGGTAGTTAAAATTGGACATTAAAAACCTTGTTTTATGATATGCACTTAGATACATTGCATTTCTCACTTGCTGTTTTCTAAGTTTTGAGTGCATGATTTGCAATGTCAGCATTCTTTCAAAAGGGTGTCTGTGCATGAAGAAGAAAGAGGCTAATTTCCTAGGTTTCTAATAAAGAAAAAAAGAGAAAAACAAAACAGAAATTTCATCAGGTAGCGAGTGACATGCACATGTACCCTTTCAGGCACTGCAACCTTTATATCCACTGCACAGACCTCTTATCTCTTGAGTTAATTTTGTGATTCCTGGGTGATGCTTTCATACTTTCTGCTGAGTGGCACTAACAGATACAGAGATGCACATTTTCCCAGTGGAGTTGCACAAAATGCTTGCTGGTAAATGTGAGGTTTAGGAACTGTGAAGCCTCAAATAAATCTGTTCCATTTTCTCTAAGTGGTACCTGTCTTAGCATATGATGCCACATCTAGCTTCCAAGCTCTTGCTGAGCTGAATTTTCTCCAGTTCACATTGGGCTGTATCCTCTTTCACAGAGCCTGGGCTTAGCAATCAGCAGGGGAAACACTGAGTTCACGCAAAGACAGAGAAAGAAAGAGAGACTTCCTGGCCTTGAGAGCTGACAGCAGGCAAGAAAACACGACCACTGTGGAAGGAATTTATAAGCATGCAGCTGCCAATTGCCTCAGCTCTTGTCTGAGCATGGACAAACTCAGGGGCTTTTTGAAAGGCTGCAACTAGGAGACAGAAATAGCATGCAACACATCCTTATTCCAGATTTCACTCTCCACGTGTTACATTTTGAGTCTCTACCACACAAGATAGTAGTTTTATTCCAATAAATTGTTGTAAGGTTTTATTTTTATTTGCTTGAGATGGGCACTCACTGAGTTTTACCTGAATGTCTTTCTGAGAAACGGATGAGGTATGTTGACTGAGAGTGTCTTTAAAACTTCAGCCTAAGACAGATACCAGGTCTGGAAAATTTTAGCCTGAGTGGTTACACTTTAACAGAATTTTAAGCCACTGGAAATAAAAATTCATTAGGAGGTTTGGAAATTTCAAATTGCGGTGGTGTTGCCACCTCTATTGACAATACATGTGAAAATTCAACAGCTAGCTACAGAAAAGGAAACTCATGTATTAGAGTGTTATTATATTAATATGCATATGGAGAGAGAAAATAAAATGTTTCTTTCTCTATTTTTTTAATGAGACAGAATCATATGTTAGAATGAAAAACAGGCATATTTACGAAATTAAATTGAACAGAAATAGGAACAACTTTGGGTTTATACATTCCCTTGACAAATCTCTCGAGTTTTTATGACTGTATAATCCAGCTCCTGTCACAGTTTTTTGCCATGGCATCTTTCAGATGATTGGTTTTGTGCATAGTTATTAGTCTGATGCTGCTAATCTCTCATTTCTGCAGGAATAAACTCAATCGCTTCTAGCTGAGTGCTTATAGTTTCTTTTAAAAGAGTGTCATTCAGGTGGCCTAATGGAAAGTGGAAGATCCAGATTTAAAGATGATGTTTGATCTTTTGTACATGCCAGGTGATCTAGAAACTGGGAAGTATATGGGTAGTATTTTCCAGTTTTATCTGGAAAATGACTAATAATATTCAAGTGTAGTACTTCATCTTAATTAAGAAAAAGGGATTTCCTTCACCTGTATTGGTAGGGTTAAAAATAATGCATGTGGGCCAACCCAGTTCCCCATCTGTGGAAAGGGTGTCTTGTCCCCACAGAAGACAGGTTTGTATTGCAGAAGGGTTAGCTCCCTCTGGAGCTGCTTATTTTTCCCTGTAAATGTGTAGAGAAGGATCTAAATGATTTGTGTACATGAGGCATCCAAGTCACATGGCTACACCTAAAGGAGATGTACTCAGTGGCTGCAATAATTACCCCTCTTCCTGCAGAGATGAAGCTTACATAAACACAAATATTTTGTTTTCTTCTCAGTGCTCCCATCAACTATTAGCAGCTCAGATTTATTTCATCCTGGCTTAAGACCAAATTCTGAACAGATGTGACAATAGTTAACTTGGTCTCCAACTATGCAGGATCCTGGTGAACACTTATTCTCTCAGTATTCTCTTCAGCATTTTGTGCTTTTTGTCATAAGAAGTTCCTGACTTACCTACTAAAATTAACATAGCTCTACAAAGTTTTCTGAACTTGCTTATAGACTTTGAGGTTTCAGCTAGGAAAAAAGTGATGGGAAGAACACATGTGAGTAAAAAGTGTGCCATTGTGAGTAAAATGCTATTTTTGAGTGTAGACAAGTGAGTATTCCTACTCATTCTAGTCTGTGACCTTTCTTTTTACTTGTTTCTAGGCTCTGGAACCTAATTCTTCACTTTATTTCCTGTCAACAGTAAAGAATCACAAGCATTTTTGTCTTTCACCAGAAAGAAATGCTACTGCTTTTCTTCTTTTCAAATTCCCTCTATAGATTATTCTTGTTTAGGATACCGTACATCAAAAACCTAAACATCTGTTCCCTTGTTGATACCAATCTTGACATCCAAGGAGTCACACTTTTTTTTCCCATCATCACTTTCATATTTTTTCTCAATATTGAATAGCAGTGGAACTTCTACCACAAGAAAGTCGTGATCCCCAGCTGGGACCTCTGGGTTTAGATGTAGTTTGAAAGATCATGGCACGTTTAGACAGAAAGCAGTGTGGCACTACCTCTTGAGAGATTCTTAGTGATTCAATCTCCAAGTTTCCCTCAGTTAGTGTTTCATCCTTCATTCTCTAGAACACAAGACACCTGTGACGACCTTCCTTAAATCTCAATTACGCAAGCTCTAACTCCACAGGCTGATGAACAGGCATTGTTTCGTCTCCCTTCTCACCATGTGACCTCTGAAACACACTCTGAGAAATCACAGAGTTACAGAATCATAGAATCAACCAGGTTGGAAAAGACCTCCGAGATCGAGTCCAGCCCCTGACCCACCCTTTCAACTAGACCATGACACTAAGTGCCACATCCAGTCTCCTTAAACACCTCCAGAGACGGAGCATCCACTACCTCCCTGGCAGCCCATTTTAATGTCTGATTACTCTCTCTGTAAAGAATTTCTTCATAATATCTAACCTAAACCTCCCCTGGCAGAGCTTGAGACCATGCCCTCTTGTCTTGCTGATAGCTGCCTGGGAGAAGAGACCAACTCCCACCTGGCTAAAACCTCCTTTCAGGGAGTTGTAGAGAGTGATGAGGTCTCCCCTGAGCCTCCTTTTCTCCAGGTTAAACAGCCCCAGCTCTTTCAGCTTCTTCTCATAGGACTTGTTCTCAAGTCCCTTCACCAGCCTTGTTGCCCTTCTTTGGACACTCTCCAGAACTTCAATATCCTTCCTGAACTGAGGGGCCCAGAACTGGACACAGTACTCCAGGTGTGGCCTAACTAGTGCCAAGTACAGGGGCAGAATCATTTCTCTGGACCTGTTGGCCACACTATTCCTGATCCAGGCCAGGATGCCATTGGCTTTCTTGGCCACTGAGGCACACTGCTGGATCATGTTCAGCTTCCTGTTGATTAGAGTTCCCAGGACCCTTTCTGCCTGGCTGCTCTCCAGCCAGCCTATGCCCAGCCTGCAGTACTGCATGGGGTTATTGTGGCCAAAGTGCAGGATCCCTCACTTGGTCTTGTTAAACATCATACCACTGGATTTATCCCACTTATCCAGCCTGTTCAGGTCCCTCTGCAGAGCCCTCCTACCTTCCAGCTGATCGACACTCCCGCCCAACTTAGTGTCATCTGCAAATTTGCTGATGGTGGACTCAATCCTCTCATCCAGATCATCGATAAAGACATTAAACAGGACTGGCCCCAACACTGATCCCTGGGGGAAACCACTAGTGACTGGCAGCCAACTGGATGCTGCTGCATCGTTCACCACCACTCTCTGAGCCTGGCCCTCCAGCCAGTTCCTAACAGAACTGAGTGCCACAGAGTGCCCCTGTCCAAGCCATGGGCTGCCAGCTTTTCCAGGAGTGTGCCATGGGAGATGGTGTCAAAGGCTTTGCTGAAGTCCAGGTAGACACATCCACAGCCTTCCCCTCATTCACCAGGTGAGTCACCTGATCATAAAAGCAGATCAGACTGGTCAGACAGGACCTGCCCTTCCTAAACTCGTGTTGTCTGGGTCTGATGCCCTGTCTGTCCTGTAGGTGCTGTGTGATCACACTTAAGATGATCTGTTCTATAATGTTGCCAGGCACCAAGGTCAGGCTGACAGACCTGTAGTTTCCTGGGTCTTCGTTACGGCCCTTCTTGTGGATGGGCATCACATTAGTCAGCTTCCAGTCATCTGGGACCTACCCAGTGAGCCAGGCCTGGTGATAAATGATAGAGAGCAGCTTGGCGAGCTCTTCTGCCAGTTCCCTTATCACCCTAGGATGGATCCCATCTTGTCCCGTAGACTTGTGAGGATCCAAGTGGCTCAGCAGGTCACTAAATTCTTCCTCCTGGATAACAATGGGACTATTTGGCTCCCTGTCACTGTCTACCAGCCCAGGAAGCCAGTTATCCTGAGGACAACCTGTCTTCTTGTTGAAAGCTGAGGTAAAGAAGGTGTTAAGTACCTCAGCCTCATCCTTGTCTTTGGTAACTATGTTCCCCTCCATGCCCAAAAGAGATTGAAGGTTTTCCTTGCCCCTCCTTTTGCTGTTGATGTATTTACAAAACCACTTTTTGTTGTCCTTAACAGAAGTGGACAGATGAAGTTCAAATTGTGCTTTTGTTTCTCTAATTTTCTTTCTAAGTGACCTAACTACATTCCTTAACCCTTTATGAGTTGCCTTGCCCTTTTTTCCACAGACTCTTTTTTTTTCCCTAATTTCCTGCAAAATCTCCCTGTTCAACCAGGCCAGTCGTCTTCCCCACCAGCTTACCTTTCAGCACATAGGGACAGCCTGCTCCTGCACCTTCAAGATTTCTTTCTTGAAGTATGTCCATTCTTCCTGGACCCCTTTGTTTTTACGGGCTGCTTCCCAAGGTACTCTCCAAACCAGCCTCCTGAATAGGCCAAAGTCTGCCCTCCAGAAGTCCAGGGTAGATGTCTTTCCTCACTTCACTGAGTATTGAAAACTCTATAATTTCATGGTCACTGTGCCCCAGACAGCCTCCGACCACCACATCTCTGATCAGCCCTTCTTTCTTTGTAAACAGCAGGTCTAAAGCAGCCCCAGCCCTGGTAGGTTCATTTATCATCTGCAATAGGAAATTATCCTCCATACACTCTAGGAATCTCCTAGACTGCCTCTTCTCTGCTGTGTGGAGTTCCCAGCAGACATCCAGCAGGTTAAAGTCGCCCACAAGAACAAGGGCTGGTAATTTTGAAACCTCTGCCGGTTGCTTGTAAAATAATTCATCACCCTCATCATCCTGATCGGGTGATCTATAACAGACTCCCACCAGGATGTCAGCCTTGCTGGCCTTTCCCCTGATTCTGACCCATAAACACTCAACCTTATCGTCACTGGCCTCAAGTTCTACAGAGTCAAGAGAGTCTCTAACATATAGAGCCACCCCTCCACCTCTCCCACCTTTCCTATCTCTTCTGAAGAGTATGTAGTCATCCATTGCAGGATTCCAGCCATGCATCCATCCCACCACGTTTCCATGATGGTGACTACATTATAGCTTTCCTGCTGCACGATGGCTTCCAGTTCCTCTTGTTTGTTACCCACATTGCATGCACTGGTGTACATGCACTTCAGCTGGGCTGCTGATTTCACTTCTGACTCTGGCTTTCCACTCTTAGGCTCTTCTCTGGAGAGCCTGGTTTCAATCCCTTCCCCCTTCAAATCAAGTTTTAAGCCCTCTTGATCAGCCCCGACAACTTATACACTAGGGTTGTTTTGTCCTTGCTAGATAGATGAAGCCCATCCAACTCTAACAGGCTTGGCACCATAAATTTTGACCCAGGATCAAAAAAAAACAAATTCCACTGGTGGCACCAATCCCTTAGCCACCTATTGATAGAATGGGTTTTCCTAGTACTCCATTCATCCCTGCTACTGCAGGAACTGAGGCAAACACCACCTCTGCTGCTGTCCCATCAACTAATTGACCCAAAGCCTTAAAGTCCTTTTTAATTGCCCTGGGACCTCTTTTATCGATCTCATCACTGCCAACCCGTATCATCAACAATGGGTAATAATCAGAGGGCCGAATTAGCTCCAGGAGTCTCCTGTAACATCCCTCTCACCGGCCCCAGGAAGGTAGCAGACTTCCCTGTGGGATGGGTCTGGTTGGCATACAGGGCCCTCAGTTCCCCTCAGAAGGGAATCACTGACTACAACTACCCTTCTTTTTTTTGTTAACAGCTGCAGTTGTGATCCGTCTGACAGATGGAGTGCGACCCAGAGACCCTCCAGACAGGTCTTTTTCTTGAATGTCGTCTGCCTGACTCTCTAGGTCCAGAGCCTCATATCTATTCTTTAAGGACACGTGGGAAGGTGATGGGGGTCAGGAGGGGATTCTTTTACCTTTATGACCAAGGACCTGTTTCAATGTCCCCCCCATCTACTTGGTCTGTTCCATCTTGCCTGATGGCAAGAGGAGCAGGGCTTCTCTGACTCCCCCTGAAGTTCTTTTGGGGTTGAAAGGGTGCGACTCCACCAGTCTATTTCCCTTTCACCTTCCCCAGTACACCTTTGCCCCTCCACTTCTTCCTTAAGCTCTGCCACTATACAGAGCAAATCATTCGCCTGATCGCACCGTATGCGGGTGTCTTTCGCACTGTCCTCCGGTGCTAATGCCAGGTTCAGACACTCTTACAACCAGTGACCTGGACAGCTGCATCCTTCTTGGGGAGTTCTGTCTGGGTTAGAACATTCCTGCTGGCAGCAGCAGCAATGGCTTTTGATCATTTGGAAACCATTGCTGGATCTAGTTGAAGTGGAGAGGAAAAAGAAAACCAAACCAAAACAACCAAACCAAACCAAAACCCCATAAAACAAACCCACCACCAAACAAAACCACACACACCTACCACACAACCCACCATCAAGAGCCAGGAGAGTGACTACGCCCTTTGTTCCTCAGGAGAAAGGCATTCTCCCAGGTTATCCTGGGTTTTGTTTGAAATATGGCAGCAAAGAGGGAATGATTTCTTTTCACTTTCTCCTGAGGAGTTATGCAAAAACAGGAACCACTTATGGGCATAGTTTTCTTAAGATACTTCCCACCTTACTTTCCCTCAAGGATCTCTTTGCCCACTTGTCTTCTCATATGTAAAATGAGAAAGAAGGGCTGTCTGTGCCTGATTCATTTTTTGAGGAATCTGCCACATCAGTGTAATAAATAAACAAAGTTTACGTCCTTAAGATGAGAAATCAATCCACAGAGGCGACTTTTAGATATTTCATCTAGAATAAGAATCCAAGAGGGAGAAGATTAGGTGAAATGGAGAAGTGAAGAACTTGGCTGTCACCTTGCCTTGTGTTTGTTAATTGAATATAATTGCAAGAAGAGGCAGCATTCAGCTTCAGAGTTCTTTCTGTGTGGAAAGCAAAGGTGAATCCCCTGATTCACTACAAAAACTCTATCCTTTATTTCATTTGGATTATTGATTTCTCTGACATATTTTAAGCATCTCTTTGTAGCTGCGGCTTTTTTCCATCCCAGACTCTGCCTGCCCTCCTCTGGTCTTTCCACACCTTCACAGGCAAAGAATTGAAACGCTGAAATATCTGAAAAACAAAAAATGTTGGAAGAAGACAGGAAGAAGATGGGAATAAAAAGGAGACTGGTTAAGGTAGTAATGCTGAATGTAATGCCTGCCTTTATCTTAGTATAACTCATGACGAATGACTTTGTGTGGGCGAGATTTTTACTTCAGGAAAGAACAGTGAATGCACACTTCTTGGGTCATGGTAAAGTAGATTTTTAGATTACCTTTATAAATTTTAAGATGCATGTGAAATTTTAGGATTCAGAGGTTTGTAGAAAAATAAAAATCAAACAACAATGTTTGCATGAAATCATGGGAGAGAATTGTTCTTTAATTGTGATGTTTTCTCCTTCTCCCACAAGTTACAGGTAATTAAAAAAATTCTACTGGCAATATACAGAGAAAATATCTTCTCAAGTTTGTCAGTAAATTTCTTAATTTTTGTTTCTGTTCTTCCTGACCATACAATGTAGCTGAGCAGTTAAAGAGCAAGAGAGAAAGAATGAAATGTCCACAACAGTGGACTTCTGCTGGGAAGCTCCCATCTGACTTGTGATGGCAAATGGCATTTCAAAGTAATCCGTGCCTGGAATGGACTGATGTATACAAGAAAAAGACAATGTATCTTAGTGATTCCTGTTAGTCTTCTTTAAATTTTAAAAGCATTTGCTTAACTTATTCTTTGCATGCTATTCTAAAATATTCACAAGTATCAGTGATGTTGAGTGAGTTTGTACTGAACAGTTGGAAGATCTTTCGTGACTGATCTAATCTGACTCATCATGTCCTCCTCATAAGTGCAATCACTGCCATTCCCCAGAGATACCCTCTTTCACAGGGAAAAGTGTAAAAGCAGCACTTTGGAAACATTATGCGGGAAGGCTTTGCCATGCATTTAAGTACAGTGCAATGTGGCTGAAAACATTGCCCCCTTGATGCAAATAAATTCCTATCATAGAACTGAAGAGTGGTTTGTGTTGGAAGGGACCTTAAAGATCATCTATTTCCAATCATGGTCAGGGACACCTTCCGTTAGACCAGGTTCCTCACAGAACCCCTTCCAACTTGGCCTTAAATGCTCTCAGGGATCTGGACAACCTCTTCCAGTGTCTCACCACCCTCACAGAAAATAGTCTCTTCCTTATACCTAATCTAACTCTACCCTCTCCTAAGAGGAGAGGTGCTCCAGCCTTCTCATGATCATAGTCCTCCTCTGGACCCACTCAAGCAATTTCATGACCTTCTTGACATGACACTGAAGTGGTAGCTGGAGGTCAGACTTGATTCTTTACTAGGAAACTGTATTAAGTAATTGAACAGAATCCTAAGTCTGCAGGAGCTGTAATACATTTCATGTCTAGCTGGTGTGCAGACACCTCAGTACTAGGTATTTTCATCTCCAGCGGATTCCCTCTCCGAAGGGCAAATTTAATAAAATGATGTCACATTGCAGCAAAAGTTACCAGTTTTTCCAGTATCTGAAGTTGATAATTTCTTAAATTGCCCTTCAGAAATTTTCCAAGCTGAAAAAATTTGTCTTAAATCCTTCAACATATTACTCAAGCAGTTTCTCTCATTTAAAAGACCATGAACTTCCTAACGAAGGCAATTTCTTTGTTTTTGACTTTCACATTTATAATTTCACAGTGGTGTGGTCATAAATTAAACAACTACAAATCTTTCCAATCTTTTCTGATTAAACTTTGTTATTTTTAGCTGCCTACAGAGGTTTGCAACCAGCGTAAATCCTCTTCTAGATGCTGTGCAAGCTACAATGAATGCCAATCTCTACGTAGAAAGGTGGTTTATAATTTAAGACATATTCTGGTGGTGAAGAGCACAAGTAAATTTCCCAATAGTTTGCATGAATCATTAGTTTATACTGTAACATCTTAATTTCACATCAATTAATCATGTGATTATAAGTTTAAGATATTCACAGTGGCACAAGGTTTTGAGAAAGATGAGTAATCAAACTGTTTTGAAAAGCAGCTGTTTTTTCACAGCTGACAGGAACTAGTACTGTCACTCTATGTGACAGGGATAACAAAAATTTCTGCTATCATAAAGCAAGAAAAAACCTCTGTATTTTCAAATCCATCTCATGTCCATTGAACTGACTACTATATTGGTGAGCTTCTGCAGACTATCTTCTCAGTTCGTTCACTAAAAATAATGAAAACAGAACAAAAGAAATAGGCATGGCGGGGAGAAAACAGTGGAGGAAATTAGAAATAGTGGGTTTTCCCATGGCAGATTTTTTTCAGTTCATTATCAAAGGCCTCCATTAAGCTGAAATAAATCACTACTTTGTACTTGTATCTTCTCTCTGTCTACACGTAAGTGAGAAGGAAGTACAGTGTGCAGCTGAAAAAACAGGGAAAACTTGTATAGGTAAAAACATACCTAAAACTTGTTCAGAAACGTAACTGAGACTTATTCCCTGTGTGCTCATGCCTGGTATTGAAGCCACTGGGAGTTACTGTTGCATGAGGCCTTCAGAACTAGGCTATTAGAATCATAGAATCATGGAATGATTTGGGTTGGAAGGGACCTTAAAGACCATGTAGTTCCAACACCCTGCTATGGGCAGGGACACCTTCCACTAGAAAATTAGCAAATCCTTCTTACTGCAATGGACATGGACATTAGGAATAAAGTTCATATACTAGATTAACTGTACTTTCTGCAACTTCTTTCCTGTTTCACTAAAAGAGAAAAATTTTCAAGCCTACCCAAAGATACCCATTTAGTTTGAAATATGTACTACTCGATTCACAGTATTTTAGAGGGAGTTTTCAAGGTACTGTCATTAGCTTGTGTTTAAAAGCCATTCTTTACTTATCTTTCCACTCTAAGAATTCCCTGCTATGAGACTTGCAACTGCTCTAAGAATGAATATGGCCCCTTTTTAATGCCTCAATTGCCCAGCTAGAGCCAACAGGGAATATCTGGATCATCTGCTTTACTAGTTGTGTGTACTCCACTTTCACCCTATTTTCCTTCTACCTAAAATTCACCCTGTGTTTTCAATTGATCTTCCTACCTATTTCCTCCCTGAAGGCTCAGATTTGCATCCAGTGAAGTCAGTATGAATGTTATATGAGAAAATCTAAGCCTTTAGACTGTGATTTAACAAGGTACTTAAGCACATGCCTGGCTTAGCACACAAGAACCTTCTTATTGAAAGCAGCAGAAAGATTGCTACTGGCCTAATTGGGAACAAGAGTGATCTACGAACCATTAAGCAGCTGTTGAATTCCACTGTGGCAGTGACTATATTTCAGCGATGGGCTGGGTGTGAGCTCTGTGAACAGTTTATGATGTGCTTGAGATCCTTAAGAATGAAAGCAGCTCTATAACCAACTGCACCCAGCCATGGAATTTACCAGTCTAGACAATACATCTTCTAGTCCACACCCACCAAGAACCTTAAAAAGGAAAAAGGTATTTTACAGAACAAATTGAGAATGATGTCTCCCCAAACTTGAGAGTGATCAGTGAAAAATATTTGTCAGGATTCTCAAGAAGAAATGTAAATTATTTTATATATCTCTCTATCGTATGCCAGAATAGAATTTTAAAACACTTCCTTATACACACATATCCATGCATGCATGGATGTTTACATACAGGGTATTACATGTACATCTCCCTAACCTAGCAGGGCAAGACTACAAATAATGTTTCCGAGATTGCTCTGATCTTTGTATTCTGATGTTCGAGAAGGGAAGAGATCACCAGCATTTAAAAACAAATATTTGGAAAAAGTGCAAGTGATTTGTCTTACAAAAGCCAGAATATTAGCAAAGACTGACGAATTCACCTACAAACATTATCCTATCTTATTCCTCCAATGTAATGTTTTATATTCCTGTAGGAGATGTCTGATATGTGAGTGTAATATAGTCATAGATATATGAGGACAAAACAGTGGAGGATTCACTGTATGATGATAAACAGGAAAAGATAATGCTCATTTTTGTGGGTTGGTGTGATCCTGCCAGTGCCCTTCATACTTAGGTCAATTTCTAGCCCATTTAAGACTGTGAGATCCACACCCCTCAATTTTCTTTATCTCCTACCCAAAGTAAAGTATCATAATCCATCGCATGCCAGGGAAAACATCTAGTGCACCAGGTCATAGTTCCGTGCAGGGGTTGTATAGCTTTCTTGGGATTGTGCTGCCTCTTACCTACAGGAAAACATGAAGCCATGGCAGTGCCAGTGCAGCATCCTGGTCCTCTTCCAGCCCAGCATGTTCCAAGGGATAGACTGTGACTCCACGCTGCAAATGCGAGACGTAAATGTGAAGCCCGAGCGATGTGAGTCTTACACCAGCTGCTCAAGTGCTGTGGTCAGAGTACACAATAGCATGGCTCCCGGGATGCATTTAAGACAGCTTTGGTGTAAATGTGGAATGGATTAGTGGCCATCTAATTCCCACTGTGTGCCTCCACCTGAGCTAGGCTTTGGATTAAGTGATTTGGAAATGCTGTCATACTGTTATTGCTGCTGCTTACTCTTAACCTCCTGAGAAGTTGTAGTCTAAACCAGTCTGTGCCTCACTCATTGAAGACTGTTCTTGCAACATACACAAAAATGATGTCAAAGCACTGAGTAAGAGAGGCTGCTGTGCTTTCAGGGGATCACATAAGATACTGTGTCCATAAATAGGCTACTTTACTTAGAAATTTAGCACTCTGTGGTTATTTATCTAAGATCTGTGCACTGTGTTTGGAAAGCAAACCTTCATTTAAAGTTGTAGTTGAGGTCTGTGTGTCATTTATTTTAAATCAACACAGGAAAACAGCTGAAAAGAATTTCTAATTTAAGCTTTTCACTCTAAACTTTTACATAAACACTTTCAGCCCTTCTTGGCTACCATTTTGGCACCATGACTGATGGCACCTGTGAATACCTCTTGCCACAATGAGATACCTCTATAAGATACCTCCCTATTTGTGCCTATGGTTACAATAATGCCAATGGCAACTGTGTAAGCAGCCTGAAAAGTTCACTTCTCTTAAAGAGTTTCATATGAGGTGAAAATTCCAACAGCACTAAAAGGCATGCAGACACAGCAATTTCAGAAGCATCAGATAAATACTCAGGCAGACTTATTAAAAAGAAGAGGTCTGTGTTATCTTGAAATGAAACAAAACTCTCCTTTAAAGGGTTCCACTTTGAAACCAATAGACACAAATTGCTCATTGGTCCAAGAACTTGTATGTGGAAACTACTGAAGTACTGCTTCTAATTTGAAAGTCAAGAGAAGGAGAAGAATAGAAAGATCACTAGGCCCCGAAAAGTATATTGGTTTTGCAGAATGGTTAGACCAAAGAAAGCCACCTGCAAACACTGAGTGTTTCGTTATTGGGAACAGCAGCAGTCATCAGCTGGGGGAAGCTGTGGTCTCAACTCTAAAGCAGATTTAGTCTTCCTCTTAAAACTCTGCATAAAATGCAAAGTGCTTTAGAGTTGAGGAATTTTTTAAGAACATTTGTCAAAAGTTTGACAGAAAGACATCAACTTACTGCTTGTTGACTTTAAAGGGCACACCTAATATTTGCTTACTGGGTGAAGAAAAGGCTGATATTAAAAGGTTAATTGACTTTACAACTTTATAATTTAGAAGGGATAGGATATCTGGCACTAAATAAAATATATTTGCATGTGGGGATGGGAAGGCAAAGGGGCTATAAACTCAGAACAATTCCAAGTGTCTGGACAAAGCACAAGTGAAGTCTAGAGTGTTGCAAACTTACCACAGATGATGAAGGCAGGTGGGCTCCTCAACTGCCTCAGGAAAACCAGGAGAAATAACAGTGTCCTCCTGCATCCTCCCAGTCACCCAAACTGCTTTGAGAAATGCATTTGCTCATTTCCTCATTTTTCCCAATACACCACCTAGTTAATCCTCCCCTTAACTCTTCAGCCAGCCTTGTATATTTCCAGAGGGCCATAGCTGAGAGCAGTTGGGTATGTTGGATTGTGAGTGCTGAAAATCTGTTGTTTCTCTGGCTTGCCCTCAAATTCTCAGGCTGCCTCTGATCACTATTGTTCAAGTTTTGAGGCAGAATATTTTACTTCTGCAGCATGTCATGTGCTCTTATTTTTAGCTTGTTTGGCTCATTCCTAAAGTGTTTGTTTCTAGTTTAAATCATTTCTTTATAACTGCATCTGTTGGGTTGGGGCTCAGTTCAGGAAAAACAATGACTGGATTTTATTGTTTATGAATTCTCTAAGTGTATGGCTTTGCACAGATAACTAGACAGAGAGTCTCAATTTCAAAATGCTATTGCTAGATGACTTAGGCTCTGTTCCAAAAATAATTAGGCACTTAGAAAGCTGAATTTCTATGAAAATGAAGAGTATGTGGGAGACCTTTGACTCGAGATCTCAGGCTTGGAAAATGAATGTATGAGTAGCTGGAATTTTACTCCTGACTGTGATTCAGTAAAGGCCGTCCTGTAACCTACTCATTACAAGTAGTCCCATTAAACTGTTTACCTCACCATGAGTGAACTGGGTTATGACCTCAGTGGGGACAGAAGTAGTGAGTAATTGAAACAGATGGATGGGATGTTAAAAGAGGGAATATTATTATTGTATATGACTGTTATCACAGGGTCACTTTTGTTCCTGTATCATCAGCCTGGTAAATATTATTACTGTTTCAAGTAACTAATAGAAGCTAAGTTGGCTTGGTATGCTTATATGGCCCCATTTTTCACCTACTTATCACTTTGTTAAAGTGGACTTGGACTGAAATTGTTTAATCTGTTCCTATTTCTTTGTGGATATTTTTGTTTGTTTTTCTTTCTGTTTGGATTCTTTGAAACTGTGACATGGAGAAGCTTTGTGGGGTATGAGGATGGGGGTAATACTTTTTTCTTCACCCTAGAAGTGTTTTGCTGGGAAACCATTTTGATGAGAGGCTTTAGCCCTTACTGTCTTTGAAGCAAGGAATTGAAATTTGGCAAAGGATGGACTTGCTATGTAGAGTCTTTTGCTGTCTTTGTAAAAACGTGGCCAAATCATGTGTGTCTGAAAAGAATCGCTCTCTACAAGCTTGAGACATTGTTAAAGACCAGGGGAATCAGTTCCCTGTCTTGACAGAACAGACCCCAATACAATTGTGAACAAGGACATCCATTACCAGAGCTGCAGGCTGGAGCAAGACTTCTGTAGAACTGGTTTCTTGCTCTCTGGGACTGTGGTGGTAATCACAGCAAATTAGAAGAGATTGATTGTCTCTTCTGTCAGAGTTTCCTCTGCTGATGCCACCACTGGGATTGAGTCCAGCTGAAGCAAGGGTAAGAGCGGAGATAAGAATAAACTGTGCAATGCCTCTGTCAGGAGGAATGGATGAATTTCACTAAGAAGTCTTAAATGTGAGAATATTGAAACTACATTGGAGATTCATCCAGAAATCAATCCGGTTGCCAAAATCAGTGTCCACTTTGCATCAAACTCCCCAAATTAATTTTTGCCACCATATTTAATTTTCCATCCTAGTGCGTGACATAGTACTTTACAAACTAAAACATCTTCCAGGTGGAAAGTGTCTCCTTTTTACAGCACAGTTCAATGTTACTCTCTTGAGAGTGAAAGAAGAGAATGGACACCTACCTTTCAGAATTTCAGGGAAAACCTGATCTGCAGCATTTGCTTCTCTTAGCTGGAGCTTTGCCAGTTCATCAAAGCTAATATCCCTTCTTCTTCAAATAAATGCCAAGGGATCTTTAATTAGCTAAAATGATCAGCAGTCAGGACCTTGATTTTTCACTTAATCTGAAAATAGCACAGTGTCCCTTAGCACACTGCTAGAACATTGGCACTGTACCAAGAGAGAGAATATAGTGCCAATTACTAAATCATACACTTCCTGCAGCTTCTTCTACATTTCAGGTTGAGTTCATCTCAACAGCTGGAGAAGGGCATTGTAGTTTCTGTAGCTTGTGGTAAGGGAATTCATGCTTTCTTCAGAAATTATTTTGTAGGGCTATTTCAGAGCTTTTGGATTTGTTCACTCGAACGTTAATACAGCAAACTCTAGTGGTCAATATGGTGCAGTGGAAAGGAGGGAAAAAGGCAATCCCAACCTATCTTGTGCTATGATTTATTAACATCTACAGGTGAAACTCAGACTCTACCTTTTGTGCTGTCCTTGTACTCCACTGTCTGCTGTTCTTGGCATAACTCTTTAAACTAACACCTGTACCAACGGCACATAAAGACCGAGCAAGATGTTTGCAGAAGACTCAGTGAGGTGTTCTAAAATCTCTGCAAGCAGTCATAGGACCACTGTACTAGAAACCTGTATGAGTGTGACTGCAGCAGTGCTCCATTCCTGCAACTCCCAAGAATAGATGGAAAAGATCCAGCCTTGCAGATCACCTCATCCTTGCTTTAGGCGATAAGTCAAAATTAAAAGACTTTCACAACTTCAAAGTATGCTTTGATATATCTCTCCTCTTCAGGTACTCATCAGTGGGTCACAGTAACATGGCAAATGCTGGATGAGTACTCCTTAAAACAGCTAATTGCCATGTCCTACAGGAAAGACATCCCAGTGTCAGAGAAGGCTGTAGAGCGGGTGCAGCAGGGAGCAGAATGCTGTGATGGAATTGGACACAATGGGAACATGCTGCCAAGGGCCAACTTCATGGCTTTGCACAAAGACTTGTGACCCATTTTAGCAGAGTTCTGTTTGGTTTTCATTTTTACTGGCAGTGGTAAAATGAAAAAAGAAAAGAAGGCTATAATGAAAGCCAAATATTCTGGTATAAATAAGTATAGGGCTGTCCAAGTCAACAGAGTGAGACTGGCTTAATTCAGAGCTAGACATCTATATAGATGTAAACTAGCCCTCTCCACACTTATAACATGTGTCTTGGAAGAAACAGCAGTAGGATATCATGTCACTGTTAACTAGAGACTGAATGTGATGGCTCCACAGCTGTCTTTTAGTTCCTTATATTCCCAGCCTGGACAGTGCAAGACCAGCTGGGGAAGGGCGGAGTGTGGGGAGGGTGGGGGCTGATACAGTTTCCTCCTATTTTGCTGGTTAGCAGCTTGTCTTTGTTCTCATTGGCACTACAGTGCAGGGACTGTTTTCCATGGTTTCTGACTTCCAGCACAGGTGTGACCAACCACACATTTCAATTTCTTAATGCTTGTGCTCCACCCTTGAACAATTTCGTCCCATGGAATCCCACCAGTACCAGTAAAGTTTTTTCTAAGGATATCCTGAAGCCTCAAAGCACTGCTGTGAGTAGAAAAGGAAAATATTTTTATGCCCAGTTTGCAGACAGAGAAATAGAATTTCTTAAATGACTTCCTCAACATCATTAGAAAACATGAAGAATGAGTTAGAATGAGAGCATAAATATTTTGACTTCCAACCCTGTATTTATTTCCATGCTTCTCTTTCTTTCAAGAGACTCTACATTACAATTAATTTAAGAATGAATATGATTAAAGTAAGTGGTTCAGTTAATGTTTTCTGGAACGTTATATATAGAGACTGCTGTCAAGTAAGAGTCAACTTTTTCTTTCTCTTTTCTTCTTTTTTTTTTTTTTCCCTGCAGTAAGCCTCCGTTTCCTGCTTTCTCTGAAAAACTGTACTACGAATTATCAACAAGTGGTCACAGATTTTAGCATTCAGCTGGAGCTGTCAAACCTGCAAAGTGTGTTGCTCTTTAAAGTAACATCTTGTGTGTTTCATTTCACACATGGCCTCTGGAGCTTGTAGGTCATGCACAAATACAATGGTGGTCTTTCATGACCACAAGAGTTTCTAAATCACTGTGTTTTGCATTCTCTCCATCTGTATGACTTATTCTGGTCACATATATTTTCAAATATTCAGAATTTTGCAACTATCCCACACCCTCCTCTTAAATGTGAAATTAATTGGTTCACAGCTCTTTGCAGGATTGCATGTAATTCAGTTTTGGGGTTTACTAATAGATGATTAGTAGATGAATAGAAAGATGGTTTAGTGATGGACTGTTAATGTTAAGTTAGTAGTTGGAATCAATGGTTTTAGAAGTCTTTTCCAAGCTAAATTATTCTATGATTCTATGTCTGTTCTAGGTCATGTCAAGTGTCCAGTGTGCAATGGCCTCCTGCTAGCAATGTCCATGCAAAAGGCTATTGAAATTATTGAAGAAAGTGAGAAAAAGGCAGATACACTGAGTCTCTGCAACCTCCCAGCTTCTAGGTCAAATGAGAAATTATGCAATGCTCTGATGTGAGCTGCACAGCACCCAGAACGATAGGTATGGTAAAGGAAGGTTATAACTGGGGGTAATTTTGATTAGTATAAACAATGTGTTTTCAGTTCCTATTGTGTCAAAGCTGGACATGGGAATAATTGATTGGCTTAGAGAAAAGAATGGAATTCACAAGGGTCCAGGCTCTTCTTTTCCGTGAGTTTTTGTAGGTACAGGGGATTAGTAATTGGAAGACTAGAATTGCAAGAACTAAGAACATCTGTGCAGATTAATAAAAACAACAGGTTTTTTTATCCAGTATTTATATATGCTTAAATCTTAAAATATTTTCTCCTCCAGAAGGAGAAAATGAAGACTTGTAATTTTTTAAGCTTCAAGTTTGAACATTAGTTTGAACAATGCACTTAAATGATTATTAAGTCACTGCAAACTCCTTTTGGTTCAAGGATTTCTAGCACCCCTTATTCTGAGGGTTTGTATGTATAAGCATTGACTATCTACATACTACCTGAGCCCTGAAAGATTCCACACAGGCCAATGTCGATCATGGTACCTTGTAGCAGTTTGGTGGACTTTTAAAGAAATGACTGGTGACATTTTCCAATGAAAAAGCATGTGGACCCCAGCAATTTAATACTCTGGTCTCTTGCTTTGAGGTCTGGTGTCAAACAAACTGAAAAACTTCTTAAAAATGCAAGTGAAACAAAGTCTTACTTGTAGCCTCAAAGCACCAAAGTTTGATCTATTCTTATGCTTTTTTTTTCTGCAATCTTTAGTGCTATATACACAGGAAAAGTTTGCATGGTGTTATTGCAAATTGAAACCCAGTAATCAGATCAAAGTGTACATCTGCTTTGCAAGTGTGATAATGATAAGATCATGAAAATCCCATTTGGGGTTTTTCAAGCTGTACATATGTTTTGGGGTTCTCACTAGATCTATAGTAGACTATAGATCTGCAGTGGGGCTTTTATGCATTCACTCTAACAAAGAAATTGTTCCCAGCACAAGATTTCTACAAGGCCTCAAGTGAGACCAAGGAGTATTCTGTCTTTGGGGAAAAAGTTTATAAAAGGTGTGTATTAAAGAGGTTCGCGTCTGGTGAAACTTCAGTTTTAAAACATATAGTTTTAAACCAAATAACACAAATAATGTAAAATTTTTCCACATGTAATATTACTGAAAATCTGGCCATTGACTTCTTAAGAGTCTATCAGGAGATAAAACTATTGATCTAGTAGTCTGATTTCCTTGTAGTATTTGATTTCCTTTACATCTCTTGATAAAAGCAAGTCTTGCAGAAAGGAAGACCTTTATTTGAAAACTTTGAGTTGAGAAGAAATCATTGCCTCCTTGTTAAGGTATATATTTGTTCATCACCAGTACTGCTAAAAAATGACCACTATTTTTTTTTAATTTGTTCAGTATCAGTTTCTCTTACAGTGAATTTACAAAGACTTCATTGGACACAAGTTTTCTCTCTACAAGAAATTCCTGGTTGGAATTACGTTCTTTGTCTAAACAGCTTCTCTATGTTCTTTCTTAAACCAGTCTCTGTCATCACTCTCTTTCATCATAACATGAATTGCTTCTGTAGCATCATATCTGCATCTCCTCAGAGTCATCACAGTGGTGGTCAACGTTAGACATGTATAGCCAAAGAGCTACTAATGGTTTAGTTTCTACTAAATGAGAAAAAGAGAATTTTGGAAGCTTAAACTTACAATTCACCTTCAAAACAGTGGGAAAATAGTTTCTTTGAGAGAAAAATCTTTTAAGTTTAGCTATATATTGTATGGTAGACTCCTAGATAAATCAGGCATTTTGATCCTTTTTTAAATGTTCCACATTTTTCCTCTCATGTATTGGCCAAACAAAGACTTGTGAAACAATTCTGAGTTTACAAACTGATCAAAGATGTTGATTGTTTTTTTTTAAAAAACCCGTTTGTCTGTAAGATGCCAAACTGGCTATAATTTCAGTGTAGTCTGAATAGTTATGCTTGTTTAGAGAATAGAAGTTGAGTTTTGTGTTTGACTTTCAATGAATTCCGGGTGAATATTTTACGGATTTGATGAATATTGAACATATTTGTTAGCTGTAGTGCCTGAAAGATACTCGTTTATAAATCCATACTATGTTGGCTCTTTACAGCATATCAGTTTTATGAATGCCAGAATAGACTCAGTGTGATCTTCAACATCTCTGGTACATGATGTGGAATAATGGCGTCTTGCTGAGTAATCTGATTGACAACCTGAAACAGTCAATCACGTACATATATCTGTATTTTTGTCTTTAGCATCATCTTACTGTCAATCTTAGTGCCTACCTCAATTCTTAGTGAGGGAGTACTGCATTGCAGCTTAAATAAAGCTCACTTAAAATAAACAGGGTAAAATTTTGCCATTAAAACTGGAGGGCTGGATTGTTGAAACACTGGAAAAATGTGTATAGCTTTTATGGAACTGTTTTGGTTTAAAATTCCAAAATAAAACCTGGGAACTGAAAATAAACCATTCAATTTTCAGAATGGCAGTGCTTTGCCTACTTAATTTAAAGAAAATTTTGATAATAATAAAATTATTAATAGCAAGAAGTTTCAGACTATGGTGAAACAATTTTTTCTGTGTTGAGTTCATTTGGCATGAACTGAATTTGTTTTACAAAGTTATTTTTTATGATTTTTTTTTATGGTGATTCAAAACAAAATTGTCAGAAATTTTCAAAACAAAAATTAAATAAAAACCTAAATATTTCCTCAATCGTAATGCTGAGAAAATTTATCATGAACCAAACAATATAGACATTCATGTCAGGTTGCTGCAAGAGAAATAGATTTCATGTACGATGCATAGTAGTGTGTGGCTATTTGTGAGCAAGGAAATGATTAACTCACCAAGTGCAACTGCTTAATGAGGTTTTTTAAAAAGTCCATTGTCATAATATTTATTATATGAACTGGTTTTGTTTACAGATTATTTAAGAATAGTTTTTAGTAAGTTAAAAGTTATTCACTGATGTATTTTTAATTTTGAAGAATAATAATGTTCCATATACTTCCAAGAGAAAGGGTTTAGATCTGTGAAACAGATTAGCATGGAGTGTTTTAATTCTGAATACGGGCCTTCTCTTTTATTACTCATGTCCTTTGTATACAGAATTCTGTGTTGAAATACTTATAACAACACTGCTGTTTCTCATGTTGAAGTCAAGAACCACAGCACCTAAAACATAGATGACTAATTCCAACACAATCAACCAGAGCACCTCAGACAGATGCTTAGGTTCTTTAGACAGTCAGTGGAGAGAAACAATTACCTCTGGAAGAAAGAAATGAATGTCTAGAAGTGTAGATGGAGAGCTGCTCAGAGTTATGACCAGCAAATAGCAAGGACAATGTCCCCATTGCACATTCCCATGACTCGGGACTCACTACTCAGTACCTGAAGTCACTGAAGCCCTCTTCATACTAACATCCTCGGTGTGTAAAAGGGGATATGACACCTGTGTCCCCTTTTTTCGTGGTAGCTTGACGACTGCAACCACTTTCAACTTTCACTTTCAACTACAATTTAAGGAGTGTTAAGGACATTATTTTTAGAAAATGACCAAGAAGTAGATAGGTAAACACAAAAATAATTCATGAGGAAAATTACGCTAACATGTTTTTGTATATTTTCAAGCTTACCTAGTAAAAAAAAAAAAAGACCAAAAAAAGAAACTAAAACTCAAAACTTTATTATTAGGTGCATTGTTAAAACAATAAAGGAATGGATGAGGGGTAATATTTCTTTTTTTCCTAAGCTTATTCAGTTTCAGAAATTCTCCAGCCTCTGAGATTTTATGTGGGTTTTTTTTTTTTAAATCTCACAGTAGCTTACTGAACTATTCCACTTTTTGTAAGTGATTTTCAAGTCTGATTTAAAGAATAATTGCAATTCAGGTAAATGCCTAAGCCTAGTACTTCCACTTGACATACAGCCAAGCCCGGCATGTTCCAGACATTACAACTGAGGTGGTGAAAAGACTTCCCTCTCTTGGGGGGAACAACTGAATATTGGTGTGTTGTGGTTTCTTAGCCAGCACCTTTGATTGTGTGTAGTGGCCCGTGTGCCAGCACCTTTGAGGAGTTTGTTTTGGGAGTTGAGAACTTTAAGACATGTACTGTATGAAATTAAAGGCTTGTTAGCCAACATCTTTTCAGTCTAAATAATGGGCTGGTTGCCAGACTTATGGCGACTGTACAGTAAAACATAAGAGTTCCCAGACATGTGTCCAGTGTCTTTGTTCAGCCTGACAAGGATTTATAAGGAACATCATATCCCTGACCTCTGGGTAGGGACAGCTGCCCCTGTCAGCAGCAACATGGCAGTGGAGGCCCATCCTCTGCCATGGTGGCAGCAATTGAGACTCCTTGTTTGTCCTACAGTCCCTCTAGGATCCCTGAGGTTTCCCTCTGGTCCCCTTAACACCACAGTACTCTGATTGGAAACCCTTCCAAACTCATTATGGTGAGGGGAGGTGGTGATGCAGTAACAGCAGATGCTCGTTGGATGCCTGTACACCCATGGGAAGGCAGAGCAGGGCCCATAGTTTCTGTGCCTTATCCTTGCTGCATGGTGGGGGACTGCCCTGAGGAGACACAAATGAGGTTTCTCCTGGGTAAAGCCTCAATAAAGGGTCAACTTCTCAAACAGTCTGGGGCTGTGGGTGTGCTGAGGGGAAAGTTGTCCTGCAGGCAGCAGTAAGGCCAAGCAGGACGCAGTCTGCGCATCTGAAGAACATCATGGATTTGGGCCTATTGTTCCAGCGTTAATAAATCACAGCCATCCTCCAGCTGGCTCAGTAGCACCAAAAGAGCAGTGCCTGTAGATTGAATCTTGGGTTTTACTGTAGATTTAAAGATGTCAGGATCAAGATGGCCTGAGTTGCCAGGTAAGAGATGAAGAGCTGCTTTCCTGGGCAGCACTTGCCTCCTCCCAGGCCACCCTGGGCTTGCTGGGGGGTCTCTTCTCCATCCTGATAGAAAACGACTAGAAGTAGGGAAGTGGGAAGCAAGAAGCTTTGGGGAAATAACTCAGCACTACAGGGCAACAGGAAAAGTCTTGGAGTGTGGCCAGAAGACCCACAAGGCAACAGGGAAAGCCTTGGGCTGTGCTCAGA
Source organism: Manacus candei (assembly GCF_025592945.1). Taxonomy (NCBI): domain Eukaryota; kingdom Metazoa; phylum Chordata; class Aves; order Passeriformes; family Pipridae; genus Manacus; species Manacus candei. The sequence continues at coordinate 5,701,232 of NW_026138061.1, forward strand.
TCTTCATCAGCTCTGTGCTCTCGTCCTGTCGCGCCGCTGTCCTGATGGGCACTGTGGCTGACACTGCAGCTGTGCTGACCACATGTACTGTAACGGAGTGTCCCAGTGTTAAACTTACCCCCTGCTCCAAGTAGCCAGACAGTGAATGCAACTATTGAAAGGCCAGCAGATTAGGGTGAAAGTGTACAATAACCACAGTTGGTAGGCTATAGCAGAAGTGAAGACAGCATGTAACAGAGCCGCCTTTTCTCCAGGCCAAACACCTGCAGCTTCCTCAGTCACTCTTCATCAGACTTGTTGCTCCAGACCCTTCCCCAGCTCCATTGCTCTTCTTTGGACACACTACAGCACCTCAATGTGTTTCTTGTAGAGAGTGGCCCAAGCATAACTTACTGCCAAACTATATACTACAAAAGCCACACTGTATCCATATCTGTTGAAAATTAATATGTCTCCATTGGGCTTAGCAGAACCTGCAGGTCCAGTTCATTATAATTCAGATCTAAAATATGATAATATGAGAATTATGATATTTTATTTTACTCATCTGCCTGGATATTTCTCCTTCCTCAGACATGTTACAATATATTTAGAGCCTTCTTTGATACATTTATTGCCTTTCTACTGACAACCATAATTCCCCATGCCAGCTATCATTAATGGAAAAAAATATATTTCAAGGGAGCTTCATATTGTTGCAGTGACAACTAAGAAGAAATACTTCTAAAACTGTCTCGTAGCTTTTTTCAAGATTTGTTCTTCCTGAGAAATACTCCACTGTACCCACCTTTCAGAATGAAAGAGAATACTTCTAAGATGACATGGAACCTCTAGGAGTTAGTGGATAGGGGTGGGACTGACTAGTTCATGATACATCTCCATGGGGAGAGCAAGGCAATTGATATCTATAATGAAGCTGGAGAAGGGTCTGGCAGTGAGAGTGCCATCTTTGAGAACATGGGAAAGGTTTTTGATAGAGCCTGGCACAAACTTGCAAGGGGAAGACAGCTCAATATGTGTGTAGATGGCCAGACTGCAGTTCATGGTTTGAGAACAGTGTTTACTTTATTTCAGATGCAAAGGATGTGCTCCATATAACTAAAAGTGACTGGCTCTAAATTCTTTAAACATTCTGTTTAACAAAAAGGACTGATGAGTGTGCTCTGCCCTTTGCTGTGGTTCCTACAAAATACAGAACAAGTCTCTATTCCCTGGTTAAAATAACCCTGGAGACTGAAATTGGTGGTCATACCATTTGACTTCCCTATGGGGTCCTGACTTACCACAAAATGCCACCACTGAAACAATACAAGGTCATCCAACCTTGGAAAAGCAACACAGGATTTCATACACAAAAAATTCTAGAAACTCACTTCCAGCTGAGATCACTTCAGATCTTACCACCTTCCAAGCTAAACGCACTATAGACTTCCTTGATGTTTCATATTTCCACAATTAGTTCTTAAGATGAAAGAACCACCTCACTAGAAATCCTCTCCATCCCATGCAGATAAATTCACAAACCTACCAAGCTCCTTCTCCCACAAACTGGGAATTAATTATTATACTCCGTCCTATACTTGGGAAATGCATTCTTTGCTACTGAAGGTGCCTACATGGAGAAGCAGACAGACTGGGACTAGATTGAAGCTGTTCAGAAAGTTTAAAACCTGCCTTCCTGTTGGTTTATCCTGTATGTTGATGCATCACTGCTTGAACTTCATGTAGATCATAACAGGACATCAGAGGAAACCTGTGAAGTTCCTGGGGTGGTAAGCTGACAGACTGCAAATAAGATACCCTTGGAGATTCTTTTCCTTGATGTTTTAATAAAATAATTTGCGTAGTTTTCACTATTGCTTTTTCCTTCACCTCTTCCTTTCAGGAAGATGAGCAGGCAACTTTCCTGCTTTATAGATTTGTAAATAGGGAAATTAGACATACATATTTTTTACCACTTGGTACACAAAAGGGAAGTGTATATCAAGTACTATTTAAATGAGCTAAGTTTAGCCTAGCTATTCTCTAATTATTTGCTTTTCTTGTTGCATGTTTCTTCCCTTTCCCACAAGGATGTTTGTTTGGGATATATGGAAACTCCCCAAAGGTTGGAACAGTGTGTTTTAGACAGCCAGGTTGTGCCAGTCCATCTAGTAAAGAGGACAGACATTTATGGTATAAAGTAGAGCAAGCCTCTAACAACTTCTAATTTATTTGATTAATTTGATAAATAATAAATTACTGCTAGAAACAGGAGACTTTTGGTACTCAGGCATGTGGGTGTACAACCAGCACACGGAGCTCACCTTCAGCACCAGGCTGTTGTATATTTGGGAGAATCACAGAAAGCAGAACTACTTTTCACATCTCTTGTTGAGCTTGATTACTCAGATATGCATGGAAAATATTTGAAGCAACAGGCAATTTGTCAAGGATAGGGGGTGGAATAGTAGTTAGGTTCAGCTGAGAAAAGGAAAGCATGGCTTTCTGGTACCTGAAAGTTTATACATCCAACACCCATTTGATAAAAAGAAACCGTGGAAGGTAGAGTATGTACTTGTATCTGAGACTGTAGACTAAAAATCTTGGTCCTGTGGAGCAAGGCTAACTACTTGCAATGGTAAGAGAGTTACAGGATGGAAGAATTCAAAGGTAAAATGAGGTTGGAGAATGGAAGTGAGAGAATAAACTAGACTAGACTAGAATAATTTCAGTTGGAAGGGAGTTACAATGACCACCTAGTCCAACTACCTGACCACTTCAGGGATGACCAGAAGTTAAAGCATGTTATTAAGGACATTGTCAAAATGTCTCTTAAACCCTGAGAGGCTTGGGGGGTCAAGCACCTCTCTAGAAGCCCTGTTGCGCTGTTTAACCACCCTCTTGGTAAAGATCACTAAAGCCCAGTGAGAAACGCTCAGTACTGCTCTCTTCCCTTCCCCTCCTCAGGGAGCTGTGGAGAGCAATGAAGTCGTCCCTCAGCCTCATCTTGTCCAAACTAGACAAGCCCAGAGCCCTCAGCCGCTCCTCACAGGATGTGCCTTCCAGCCCTGTGACCAGCTTTGCTGTGCTCCTTGGGATGCATTCAAGGGCCTTCACATCCTTCTTAACAGGTGGGTCCCAGCACTGCACAGAGGGCTCCAGGTGAGGCCACACCAACACTGAACACAGTGGAATAATCCTCTCTTTTGTCCAGCTGGTTGTGCTGTGTTTGATGTACCCTAGGATGGGATTTGCCCTCTGGGCTGCCAGGGCACACTGCTGGCTCCTGTTGAGCTGCTGCCCAGATCCCTTTCTGCAGGGCTGATCTCCAGTCACTGGTCTCCCAGTTTATATTTATACCTGGTGTTACTGCATCCCAGATGCAGAATATGACATTTGATCTTGTTAAATTTGATCCCATTAATCATTGGTCAAAGCTCCAACCTATCTATAACCCTCTGCAAGGGGAAATACTTCCCAGTTTAGTATCATCACCTAGCTTGCTAATGATACATTCAATTATCTCTTTGGGTTTTCTATTCCATCTTCTTACACTGAGGAATGTATCCCTTTATTTTGCCTTAGCCTGTTGTGGTCGGTGGAGTTATACTGATTTATATGCAGGAGAGGAATTGTTAAAATTAACCATGTAGCGGTTCATGTAATATCTGAGACAATTTATGAATCATTTACTAAATTAAAGTAGAGCTAGCTTGATCTGCAACATACCTCTACTCTGCTATTTCAGGTAAATAAATCTGGGGATCTAGTTTGCTGGACCTGTGACACCTTACAGAAACATCAGTGTCTTGATTTGAACTTAGCAATGCCTTCTCTTTGGAAGAATTCTAAAGTTCCTTTTCCCTGACTATAAGTGACTTCTCTTTCTTCTGCCTGTGAATTTAACGAGGATCTAAGATAGGAATTTTCTCCCTCCATTACAGTTTTTCCATGGCTGCTTTGCACATAAGTGTTTTGATCTGGGAAAAAAAAAGATTTAAAAAGATACATGAGAGGAACATGACAGTGTGACTATAACTTCTCTCGTGCTAGGAAATAGTTTCTTGTTCTCAAGATCTTCAAAACAAACAGAAAGTCAATTCATTGAGAAAGGAGTCACAATAAACCGTAGTTCTATCCCCTGCTTTTCCCGATATGAATGATACCATTTCCTACAGAATAACAATCTGGATCTTAATATGGGGAAAAAAGCCCCCCAACACAGGAAATGCATGTTTTTCTTGCTCAATTCAGACACTTTACCAGACAAAGATGCTCAAAGTCTGAACTGATGAGTTTCTTTGGCAGTGATTATTCCACAACAGCATTTCATTAAGTGGTGTGGGGGATTTCCTCTTTGCTTCCGCTCCAAGATTACTCACAGATCCCACAGATGGAGATCTCCCAAATGACAGCCTTTTTTTCCCCTCCCAAACCTCCAAGAATTTAAAGATTCCTTTTAGAAAAATAAGTTTGTCTTTTATTGTGACTCAAATTTAATCAGTCCAATGCAGCCTATGCAAAAACACATGCAGCTTTAAATTAGCATTTGTGAACAAGCTGGGTTTCTTTGGCTGTTTGCTGAGACTTGGCAGTTCAGTTCCTGGAGGAAAAAAGAAAGAAAGATTCATGTCTATTTATGGCTCGATTTTCAGACATGCTGAGTACCTCCTGTGGACTTTGAGAGCTGTTCCTCTGAAAATCAGGTCACTGATGTGATGCTGGAAGGAGAAAGCACAAGGAAAAAGAAGGGCTCTGATTTTTAAACACAAGTGTTTATATGATCTGGGGAAGAAAATAAAATGAATAAATAAAGCAGTTTTTAAAGGTCTTGTTTGGAACTACTGGACTGAGTCACATATTTCAGACTGAGTTCAAACTGAAAAATGCCTGTGTGCACAAAAGCACTGACAGTCACCTATTTTCTAGCATAAGCAGAGTATGTTTTTGTTTCTCTTCCCAGCTAACTTGCTAGTAAATCACTAAAAGCTTTACCTGTTCATTCAAGTCCAACACTGGCTGAAGAGGTTGCCCTCCTCCTACTTGCCTCAGTTGCCTGTCACTGCCTCCAGCTAGAGGTTCCTGTCCTCTCCGCATGTTACTGAGGAGCTGATCAATGGAAGCAGTCACTAAGTTATTCAGCCTAAGTAGACCAGCTAATACATTTTAAAAAGTAGGTCTTTGACTAAAATGCAGTAACAAGTGCACATGTGACCTGCTCGGCTGTGGGATCTGACCAGGGTGATATCCTTCACCAGAGGTAAAATCTTGTCTTACTCAGTTTTAAAAGCCTCTTTTTGATCCAGATTTTTTTCTCTGTGGCCCCCAACATTAAAACACAGTGGCACAGAAAGTAGTTGTCATAAATCCAAACTACTAAAGATTTTTTAAAAATAATGTTTTCCAAAACTTATGATAGTCAGTTCATAAAGCAAACCTAAGACTTAAATCCCATCTATAATCACATTACAACAATGCACTTGTCCACTCCTTATTAAGCATTAAAAAAATCACATATACATTGCAGACTTTTATTCCCTCACCATCTGCTAAGGTAGTGTTAAAGGTGAGATTTCCTAAGGTACTTAAGCTCACAAAGTGACAATTTCTTCACTTTCAAGAATATTGTAGTTTTAGGTAATGTTTGGCTCTAACAGATTTCCACTAAAAAAAGCCAAACTGCCACCAAAAAAACCCAAAACAAAATAACCCCCACATCTGTATTTTCTGGTTATATAGCTTTTTTGCCTTTTTTTAATAACTGGATTTTATTAATAAAATATGATGGTTTTATACATTTTCAATGCAATTTATTATAGACATATTCCTGTAAAAGAACCCTAGTGATTTCTGTTCTTCACTAACTCTGAAATGCTCCTCAGTCTCAATGGGAATCGAGTATTCAGACCCCTCCAGTAACTCTAAATTCCACAGTAAATATTTAAATTTTGAGACTACTTTTGTAGATCAAGTTCCCTTAAATGGAACTGAAACAATTACTGTCAAGGACAAAAGCTGAAAAAAAAAAGAGTGTAGTAAATTTGTTAGTTTGAGTACCCCTGCAGTACAGAATGAGGCTAGTAATTTCATTGCCAATAGAATAGAATGGCACATGGATTGTTATTTATTGATTCAAAAAAACCAAAAAACAATCCCCCCCAAAAAATAAAAGAGACTTTTTGCCAGTTGCCTGCAAATATGTGGTCTTTAGGATTTTGCATAAAACCTTAAGTCGGTAAAACTGTTTCTGAGTCTCTGACCTTCATCTTAGTCCTGCCAGGTGGGTTTGAAACAGAAATTCCATGAAACAAGGGATTAGTGGAACAGTAACTCTTACATTTCTATCACCTACAATACAAGATCTCCCATAGCCTTTTTAATCCAGGATAACAAAAACAGTACAGAGATGTCTTGTGCAAGTTGCTTGCAAAACTGTTTAAGTAACATTATGAGAACTAGAAAACCTGCTCATGACAAAAGAGGAGTGAGATAAGACAAACACTGTCACACAGAAAAGCAATTTATATTGGAAGATTATATAATCCACCTGAAATGTTCAAAAGCATCCAATTTTAAAGCAGTAATTCCAGTAATTGCAACCTGAGCTGGATATAGAGTCTCTTTGGATAGCTTTAAAAATACAGCCTCTATGGATACAGGAGACTGAAAAGTCTATCATTCAAACCCGCTCTATTTTTTTTTGTGCAAGAGCATCTACAGTATGTCAGACTGGTCCCTGCCCAAAGAACTGTCTTGCAGCACACAGCTGTACAGAGATCAGAGAAGAGCAACAGCAACAGGGATTTACTATGTATGATACCTTACAGATGGAGCAGCCTAAATAAGAAGTCAAATAAAAGTAAGTGGGGGAAAAGGATTAGTGTTTATGCTTAGAAAGACACCAATATCTTGTTCTTTAAACAATAAATCAGATCTTTAGCTACTGATACATTTTAAATCATAAGTTACTTATATCTCTTTATTAGCTGAAATGGTTTTGAGCCAAAATCTGAATTTCTTCTGGCTTCAGTTATTGTTTCTTTTCAGGAAGACTTTTGGCTCTCTGGGTGACCGACTGATTGGTAAGAATGAAAATGCAAATTGAATGTAATGATGGGCTTAGGAGGGCTGGTTTTCCTCCTGGTTTTACTCCGAGAGGTTGTGTGATTTTGGACAACTCAGCACAGCTTCCAGTGCATTGTTCCCCTTGAAGATGAAATTCCAGATGTTTTTCTTGAAATATTTCCAGGCATACAACACCTGGCAATTCTGGACTTCCACTTTGTTATCCAGTTTTAGGCAGAACTCCAGACAAAGTCAAAAACATTCCTCAGCCCAGTCCATACCAAAAAACTGGAGAACACTTTGATTCCACTTTATTTCTTAATATGAAGTAAATAATAATTCTTAGAAATTCTTAGAAATGTTGTTCTCATACTGTATTTGCAAATATGGTCAAATAAAGAACAGAATTCAGACATGAAGACTGAAAGATGTCCTGAGATTATTTAAAACATCACATCTCAATATTTGGAAGTCACTGTCAGGCCTAAAAAAATAAAAAAAGCCACTAAAATTACTATCTATTTCCAAAAGTCCTAAAACTTTGTAATACTTCTTGAAATATTTTCTGCTCATGAAATATTTTTTTGTTGATGATATTTTTTATTACTAAGTGTTGAAGGCTTCAGGAAAGACTTCATGTCAGGTTCAGGCAACTGGTTGTAAACATACAGAAGAGAGAATTTTCCTTTTTATGGTATATATTTTTAATATCTCTCCACCTCTCAGGACCTGTTTATGGCCTACTTGAATCTTTTTTCTTCTTCCTTCAGCAGAGATGGTGTCCTGCATCTTAATACTTGTGACTGTCATATAATCACTTGCGTAGTCAGGTGGTCTGCTCGGCTCATACTAACATTTAAACATCTTTATAATCAGCTCTTGAAAATTCATATCTACCAAAACACCTACAAGAAAATAATCAATCCAAACTTGGTGTTATACTAGTTTTCTTGAGCTGAGTTCAAATGATGTGCTGTTTCTTTCTCTTGTCCCTATTCATTGCAGAGGAGTTTGACTAGATGACTTTTAAAGGTCTCTTCCAACCCAAATTATTCTATGATTCTATAACTCTCGGGGAGTTAAAACTGGTGTGGTATTTTTTCAGACATAATATCTGTAGTTGGTGGACAAACCTTCAGCAAGCCAGCCTGCCTCGCCCTAAGCAGTGAAACAAGGTGTTACACACCATAGTTTGGGCAGACGTACGGTGAAACTGTTCCTCCTGTATCCTTCCTGTGTCAGCTCAGAAAAGTCCCATCGTTTCACTGGATGGCCTCAGATGCCCAACTAGGCTTGCTTTTTCCTTGGTAGAGCACAGTTACCAGTCAGAGAAAACAATGCTAATCATTGCAGGTGTTTATACTCTACATACTCTGGTCATGAGAGAAATAGTTCAACTTGTTGCTATTTGCACTGAGATCACTAGACTTCACTTAATGCTCACTGACAAGTACGAGATGTTGTATCACTCCCTGAATACGCAGGCAGACTTTTGTGTACCAGTTACAATCTCTTCAGATAAAGGTTTACTCTAAAAGACCCTGGAACAGGACAATACTACCATCCTAGCAAACCTAACTAGAGCACGTCTAGACATAGGCAATAAAAGTTGTGATTCAAAACAAAACAGCACAAAATAAACCAAAACAAAACCTGAACCTTTTAAATGCACCAAGATCTTAAAATAGGAGTAAGAGAAAGAAAGGAAATTTAGGAATACTAAAATTAGACTAGAAATTTTTGAGGGTTTTTTTTGCTCTTTTTTTTTTCTAATTACAGATCCAAAAACATGGTTTGAGTTACTTTTCTGCTAGAAGGTAACAAGCAGAACCACTTACACACTCACTTGTCCAGTTTTCTTCTAGTTTCTCACTAATTTTTCAGTGCAAACCCTTCCCCTGAATGGCTCCCATGGTTTGAACTACTTGTCTACAGGTGGTAAAATACTTACTGCTTTGAGATAGAGTGATATTGCCCACTTTTTCCACTCACATCTATAGGCCCTGAAAACCAGTCAGCCAACAAGACAGTTTGTTTGTATGTCTTCAGTCTCCTCACCCCCACAGCAGTCTACAAAAAACAAAGGATGAACTGACCTTTAAGTGAGCAGTGATGTCATGGTGCCTGTTAATAAAGTCTCAGGAGTATCGTGATTGCAGGACTTTCCATTAGAGTTCATTTTCTGGGTCTTCTCCAAGAAACAAATCCAAATGTAATCACCTCATGTGCTGCAATGGAAACAGCCCCAGAGTGGCACTCCAGAGTTTGAAATCAGGCAAGCCTAGAAAATGAGGAAAATTATTCTGTGTGTTTTAATAGTGATTTCCTGTAGTCCTTTGCTGCACCTTTCACTGTCTTGCAAAAGTTCCTGATGTCTTTAAGAAAATACTGAATTGTTGGAAAGGACAAGGAAAAGAATGCACATAAAATTTTGCAAAATAAAAGGAGAGCAAAGGTAAAAATAACAGATTTTATGAGGTTCTCCTACACCGTTCCAGTTTCCTGTTACTGCAGGCAATAAGAACTCCTATAATCCCCTTCACAAATTGAACAAACTCCACCCTCAATCTGCTTCAATTACTTTGTACTTATTTTGGAAAACTGTTCAAGAACCTCACTCCTTGAATAATGGAAACCTTACTGTTACTAACCCAACGTTGTTCAAGACGAGATTAGTTTTTGTCATGGTCACTTCCAACTGATTTTCCACATTTTACTAAAACAATTAATTGTGTTTTTTATAAACTCCTTGCTTTTTTTATTTTCACCTCTAAAGTGTTCTCATTCTCTTCTGTGTTGATTTTCTTTTCTGTCTTCATGTCATCAGCAAATTTTATTTATCTCTTATATTCTTACCAAGCTCTCTAATAAAAATAGTAATTAAGACGCATTTCAAAACAATTTGTAGAGAAACGCTCAATTTTACATAATCCATGGGTTTAGACTCTTCAACTAGTTTCTTACTGGATTTAGGATTAATTTATTAATTTACCTGTTTTGCAGCTTAATGTATGGCTTCCCATGTGACAACTTCTAATGTTTAAAGCTGAATAAATTTAATCTATCTGAGTTTCTTAATCTAAAACTCATTCCTCATTAAAAGACATGGAGCTATTCTGGCTCAATCTGTCATTGGTAAATTCAAGTGACATCTCTTGCATGACTTCAAATATTTATTCTACAACACTGCATAGCGAAGATCAAGCTAACTTTATTCTCTTATGCATCTGATATCTTCTCACAAATTGCTCTCAGGAGAAGAGCTTTAAAGAAGAAAAGTGGTGTTTGTCAGTGATGTGTAACAGCTGGTAGTAGAATGCATGGAGGGCCTCATCCCCAGTATGTATGTCAGCTGGAATCTTTCCACTGATTTAGCAATCTTCAGGTCAGTCTTACAGTAGTCTAGAAAATCACCTCTTCTTTTTAAATTTTATTATCAGCAAAAACTTTGTGGCTCAGCTCCTGAGACAGACAAGGAATACATATGGTTTTGCAAAACAGAACAGATTTTTTTTACTGGCTATTTAGTAAAAAATTTGTCCATCATTAATTCTAGCTAACATTTTCAATGTTAATAAGGAATACCTTGCAATCATATGTCGACAAGCTGCCTAGTCTGAAAAACTTTCCATCTTTAAATTTTGAGACTGTAATTTCAGAAAATATTGCTTCTGGACAAAATAGGTACTATGGGATTATGATCAAATTCTTATGGAGCAGTCATAGCAATAACAACACCTGTTAACAAAAGATAGTTATATATTAGTATAGAAACATTCACTACCTAATGCAATTATTTGGGCTCAGAAATTGAGTTATAGCTTTCATTCATAAAAACACTGTCATATGCTCATATTTAGGGCATTTAGATACGTGCATATGTAGTGTTTTGAACAGCAATGTTTCCTTCAAGGTTGATGTTAGGAATTTTGTATGAAGCATTAAAACAGTCCATAATCAGAAGTGCCTTGAATCCTCACCACTAGTGAATGAGTGTACATTTGAAGTCATGTCAAGTTCACCACAACATCCTAGTTATGGAACCTATAACATAAATCTTAGCCTTTCTTGTTGAGAGGAGGTGAGCGGAAATCAGGCAGTTCTCAGGAGAAAACACAAGATCCTGCTGTGTGGTTGTGTTCATTACCTCTGTGTTCATTTCATTAGGGTTAAAAATTTTGTTATTCCAACTCCTCAGATTTTTAAAACAGCAATATGGGTCCTTTTTCACAGCTGCTGGAAAATTTGTATGCTTGCAGAAAGTACCCTGACAACAGCAAAATAGGTGAGACACATCTGAGCTTGGACAGAAACAAAAACCAGGAGGACAGTGCAACCCCTCTGTATTATAAACTGGCAGGTGGGGGTGCCTCTTGGTTTAACCCTTGTTTTCTTTATTTTTTGTACCTTGGCATGATTTCCAGCAGGGTCCCTGCTGGTCCATCTGCTACCCCTCAGAATTCAACAAGGAGGTCGTTTAGGTCCTCCTCTTTCACAGCCTGCCAAGACCTCAGTGTGTAAGTTTACCTGGGATAAACTTTGCCTTCAGGCTACAAGCAATCTATTTCTTTTTAGAGTTTTAAATATTTCAGTAACCACTTTTAAGAAGTGCTGAATAGAACAAGACAGATTTTTGAGGAATGAAGTGGCAAACGAAATGCAGGTAATAGTTCAGAAGACCTAGATGTTTCCACCTGTTCTCAGGTCTGGCTATGGAGAAACAGGTGAAGAGCCAGATTGTTACTTTTCGTTATACTGACCCCATTCTTTTATTTTTAGATGTGAGGAAAGGGTCAAAAGAAGGATTAGAGAACAAAGTCCTTCATCTAAGGGTGATATAATCATGTGTTGTGATGTTTTTGATGGGCATTTCAGTAATTATGGGAATCAACAGGGATTTACACTCCATGTCCTCTAAAATTAGAAAGAGAAATAAATCCAAAGTAACAGGAGATGGTGTTGTCATGATTAAGCCAGGGGAAATGTTCTGGTCTGGACTGAACAACAATCAATAGAAAAATACATTTTTCTGTTGGATTGTCAACACCTCTTAAAATCCATTTTCTGTGTACCTGCACTCTCTCACACTGATGCATACATTAGTAGATCATTTTTTTCTAAAATGCATGAAAAAACTCTCTGGAAAATATCAGCAGAGGAGTGATGAAGGAGAGTTTTTGCCTTTTTACTTTGAGATAAAGTAGTTCTAAACTGCACAACCCCCAGGCTTGGTTACAGAAATACAGTCTTCAGTCAAATAAAAACAAATACCGTGTATAGGAATAAGTTTAGGGAAGGTTTAATGGAAAGATCACAAGTCTGAAATCACATTTTACATTTCTTTACAACAGACAAAACTTCATGGGTGTTTTTTTCTGTTTGATCTCCATATAATCTCTCCTTTCAGGTTTTTGATAAATTGTGACCACTTGAGCTCAGCCTGTTTTATATTGGAGTTGACATACTTCTTTGATTGATTTACTTCACAAGCTTGAAAAGTTGTATGGATGAGATACTGTGGTTTCGAGTAAAAGAAGAAAAGAATTCCACTGAAACCCTTGAAACTGTGTCTAAACCAATCTGTGTGTTATTACTTCTTCATGGTTTGGGTGTGAGCCCCACTGCACCCAAATCCCTGCTTACCTTTCAGTCTATGTCACTTCAGGATCCTGATTGTATTGATGTGGCTGTCACAGCCATCCTTTGGCAAGCAGTCTTGTTCCCAAACAGATCAAGCGCCACTATGAGAACAATAAGTCTTTTTTTTCAGTTCCACTATTCTTATTGTTCCAGGAAACTCCCTCCTCTGGCAGTTAGAAACTTGCAACATTTCCAGCCTTGAGTCATGCATGGTCAGTTTTCACTCATTCAGCCTCATGCTGACATGTTCCTATAGCTTTAATAATCAATCCTCTTATGAAATATACCCTGATACATTAAGAGGCAGAAATTATATCCCTTCCCAGCATTAATTTTGACATACTAAGCAAGCCAACACTTCCAGACTCCTCCGACAAGTGAAACTCTCTCTTCCCCTCATTATTGGTTTTATTGGTTTCCATGAACATGTCCAATATTTCTATAAAAAAATTCTCTGGATTGATACATGTGTCCAGGATTTCTGTCTCACTTAAATCCACTGTATTAACTCTAATCAGCCTGGGTCAAAAAATATTGTCTGTCTGCAGGACACACTGAGCTCAGTTTTGCTTGGTACAGCACTTCCTAGAAGTGTTACCCTGAATATTTTATCTGTGGAGATGTCAGACTTACTGCTCAGATATTAAATATGTGATGTGCATGTATTCAGCAAGTCTAAAGAGCTGCCAAACATTAAATTCAGTGCATACATATATTTTCACTGCACATGAGTCTATCTGTGAAATTTGTGGAGGAATAGAGCAGTTCTCCCTGTCTGAGTAGCATCCTTCACATGTTTCCAACTTGAATGAGCAGAAGTGATGGTGACTGAACACATTAACTATATGCACTATACCTGCAGCATCTCACCTAAACCAATTTTTATTTACCTTTCACTTGACCAAATCCCAGTGTTGTCTCAGAGTCCTTTGAAGCCAATTGATGCACAGATATCTCTATTTCTATGTCATATTCAACTTAAAGGTAGACAGATCATAGTAAAAATGCTTCTTGTTAATATCTGGTGTCCAAATGTTCTGATATTCTCATCTCTCACAATGCAGTTGAGGCAATTCCAGATTTGTGTCACTGGAAAATTTTATTAAAACAGCCCAAATTTTTGCAGCAAGGTCACTAACTGAATATATTAAACCAACTAATTGCTCCTTTCTTCTTAGCTAGTCCTCTATAGTTTTGTATTAGCTCTCCAATTTGAGTACTCTGGTCACGTCCATCTAAATCATTGCAAAAAGTTTCCTAAATACGATTCCATCTTGATCCTTCTAAGGGTCTGGTATCATTTGATTTTGTCAATATAGATAAATAAGCTCCCTGAACTACTTTTGAATTTAATTTTTAAATTGCCATTTTGTTTCAATGCAACAAAACTCTCATGAGACGAAAATTTCAGCTAATACCTTGGTACATTTATAAAGAATATGGCCTGTATTTTTTATGGTATAGGTGAATATGAAGTGACACTAGTTTTTCAAAAGTCTTGTTCATAATATCCCTGTATTTGTTGGCTGTATGTTTTTGCAGAAGTAAACTTTACCAGATCAAATAGAAAGAGACTCAGCAGATGAAAAAGGGTAGAGATGTGTGTCACATAGGATAAGACCTCACACTCAGGAGCTCTTGTTCAAATGTGTGTACCTTTTGGTGAGTCAACTACAAAAGTTTTGGGTTTAAAGGCTACTGCTTCTATGATTTACTGCAAAAGAGCAGTATTGGTAGTAGGCAGAGAGCATTACATTAGTAATGTCTCACTCCATCCAGCTAAACTGTGCTTAAGTCACTGTAGCCTTAAGCACTCTTGAACTGATGTTAATATAAGCAAGGATTGGAAAACAGCAAATTAGTGTCAGAGCTTGGAAAATAACCCAGGACTACTGGTCCTCAAGTCTATGCGTTAATTACTGCAAACATTTCCTCTCTCATCTAGCAGTTAGGATTGCAAGAGATACAAAATGAAGTGGAGGGTTTGTGTGTGATATTTTATTAACCTGCATCTTGTAGACATTAGTTACAATTGGACTTTTAGTATAAATTGCAGATTGCAGAGATCACTGTTCTCAGTCAGATACTTTTCTGATTCACTGGTGGTTTTTGGGTTTTCTTGGCTTTGTATTAAGGGAATTACATCTCACTGAGTTGTGTAACAAGGACTGAGAACTGCTCCTTGGCTAAAGCAATGCTCACACAAAGGTACTCAGCACGAATAAAGCTGCTTCAAGTCTGCCAACTAACTAACAGAACTTTTCTTCTGCCTTTTTTTTTTCCCCTTGGCTGTGAATGGTCATTTATTGGCTCTAATTCAGTCCTTCTGACAGGACTGGGTTTTCTTGAGGACAATAGAACGTAACCAGGGTGTCTGAGCCTCTGTTGGGCTTTGCCATAACAGTCTAAACCAGTGCTTTCAAAGTGTTTTCATTTTGTAACTCCCTGAGTATCTTAAAGGGGAGGTGCAAGCCTCTGTGTAATAAATTTAAGCCTCCTGAGAAGATGCCTACAAGTCTTGTTGACAAACTCTTCAGAAGACCTCTGGGGACTGCAAGGCAAGAATAGCTGGCCAGACCTGAGATGAACTTACATCAATCTAGAGCATTTTCAATCCAAGGTTTGAGATGAGAGAAATATTTCCAGTGATAACGTTTTATTACAAACCTGCCCTCCATTAATGGTGTTTCTGCTACATTAAACCTTTTGCTTTGTTAACTTATTTACTACCACAGTGCTGAGTTCAGAAATTTTCAATTATATCAAGACTGTAATTTCTAAAAACACTCATCACCTTCTGAGCTTTTGAATTTGTGAGAAGAGTGGAAAAAACACCTGAGATACCGTCCAAATTTTAGTGAGGTGGAAGATCCTTTCCTCTCTCAGATGATGCACCTGTGTGAGGAAAACTGAGGGAATTTTCCTGTTTTCTGGGTATGATCAGCTGTCACACAACCAGGGCATCATCATTTACTCACCACAAGCAAACCTTTCATTTCCACATGCAGGGGGAAGTGTGCAATGGTATTTCTCTGTACGTACACACACAGTTCTGCCTTTTTGTGGTAAGTCAATAACTCTGTGTGTTTTTCTAACATTTTCTCACACCAAAAGAGCAGATGAGTAATAGATGAGTTCTGTCATGGGGAAATAGGGTGGTCAGGACATCTCTGTCTCAGAGAAGTCACAAGCTGGCAAAGGAAAGGACTTTGTAGCCAAGGGTAAAGAGGGAAGAGTTGTTTCCTTTTCAGTCTAAAGATATTCTGGGATCTGTCTCATGTTCTAAGGTAATAAAATAATTCAGAAAAGTTGCAGGTGTTCCTGAAAGCTAGAGGAAAGTCCTACAAATCAGGATTCTAAAGCTGGATTGTAGAGACTGAGGCATTTTCAAAAGGTCACTAATTATTTCTCTTCCTATATGTACAGATCTAGGAGCTTAATTTAAGCAATTTTTTTAAAAAATATGATAATCTGGAAGATTAGTATTGTCTTTTTGAAAAGTAGCTGTCAGTTGCGCTGCCATGTAAGAGAAGAGTACTGGTATGAGATTAATTAGTTCTTCAGGAGCTGAGGAAGTCAAATTTGTCTCAACTGATACTGTTTTTCCTTTCTTTTCTCATGAAGTCAGAGGTTTGGCTTCCTTTCTGTAGAAAGTGATCTGAAAAGAAGTGGAAAGTTGTTTTCTGCTTTAGACACAACTTCACAAACAAAGGAATCCATCTACACTGCCTTGCATATACATATTATAGACAGAGCTGATTCTGACTTGTACTGTTCTGAAATCACCCAGTAACTAAAGAAAAATATCAAAATGATCAATACTTCCAACAAAAGGCATACAGAAAAACTCTCTAATAGTCACCAAGAACCTGTCAGGAAAATCATTTCAGTTTTTCCATCTTTATGTCTACAGTCTAATGAGGTTTTGAGATATGTGTCTATTACATGACTGGAGAAAGCTCCTGAGTGTGACAGGGTGCAATCTATGTAGTTCTGGACCTGGTAGAGCAAGAACCTACTTTGTCTGAGACACATACAATCTTTTATTGGCTTCCAATCAGCTTTCAGACACATGGTCATCCAAACCTTGTAAGATATTAATGGATTTTAGAGAAATTGAAATAATTTTTGTTTCCAGAGCTGCACCTTGCCTCTCTCATTCGCTGCACACAACTTATCCACACCAGGGTCAATGTACATAGTTCCTGCAATTGCCACATTTGCAGTGCAGATCTCCACAGTGAACCCTCACAGCACTAAGAGACTCAGCCATGAGCTCTCAGAGCTCCCTTTAGAAAAATGAGGAAAAAATTTCCAGGGATCCACCTCTCTGGTAGGGAGGGAAATCCTGAAGAAAATGGGTCTTTCTTCTTACGAAGACTTACCAACACAAAGGGTGCTTACCAACACAAAGGTTATGATATAATAGCCCAAGTAAGAAAGATCTGCACAGGTGGTCTGTATATGCACCAAGTGAAGACATCCTCCTTCGAGTCCTGTGCACATTGATGCTTTCAAATATTTTCAGTGCCACCCACCTAACAAATTTGACTGTGCAAAGAGTGAAATTATTGCACGTACAGTGCCGACACAGTCATCAGTAGGTGCGTGTGTAACTTAGCAAAAGTTACAAGGATTTGTACAGTGAGAAAACGAAGTTGTGGGAATCAACCAAATCCTGCTTAATTGTTGTGAGCTGAGGGCAGAATTAGATGATGTCAGGATGTCTTTGTGCTGCCACCCGTATTTATCTAGTTGAATGTTGCCTATGCAGAAATCAAAGCCTTCTGGAATTGTTTCCAATGTGATAAGGTCTGATGTTATTCAGGGATAGGTCCTTCTTCTGTGGAAGGAGGTGTAAAAGGAGTGGGGGAAACTGTGATGGTCCGTAGAGAAAGTGAAGTGTGAGGTACACAGTGCCCTTTCTGAGAGTAAGTCTTACAACTGGGATAGGGATAGGGGTTCTGTGAGTGCAGAGAGGAGGAAAAGGAGGTAATTTCTTTTTTTCTTTTTTTTTCTTTTTTTCCTTTTTTTCTTTTTTTCCCCTCTGCTCAGTCTCTCTGTGAAAAACTTGTAAGACAGAGATTTTTTAAGTTATTTTTGTGGGAGGGAGCAGGGAGGAAATTGAGAGGGATTTGTGTACAGTCCTTTGTTGCTTTCAGAAGCAGTAGGATGTCTATTTATTGAAGTGCTGATGGTCAGAGAAGGAGACCAAAACCCTAATCTCAGAAGAAGATAAATCATTACCTATTTCCATACCATTGCTTTCTTAGATTTTCCTTGGGTCCAGCTATTTTTTGTTTCCATGGGCAAGGATTACTGACTAACTCAGTCTCACAGAAAGTGGATTTTCATCTCTCAGAGTTAAAATAAGCAAAGACCATATCCTGGCAGAACTGTAGGTCTGTGCTAAGTCTGCTTGTCTCCAGAAGACCATCTTGCCTTAAGCAGTGGATATGTTCCTTACTATTGACTGGAGAGTGAAAGTGCAATATGAGTATTATAAATGACCTGAACTGATGAAGTATTAGAATTGCTTACTCAGCCAACCAAACCTTTGCTTCTCCTCCACCCTAAATTACAAATAAGGACTCCATTGTAAAAACGTTCTATAGTCTTTTATCAATAATTTAATACCTCACAAAAATAGACTTGTATTTGATACTTGCTGGGTGCACCTAGTTCCCTAACAGACAGATGCCAGTGCCAGTGACAAAAATTGCTCTTCCAGATCACGTACATTTTTATCATAAATGAAACCAAAACAGCTTATCCCCTAAACACGCCATGCAGTGATATACATGGTTATTCTTTGGTCAGTTATGTACTGATGTAAAACAGTATTATACCTCTTGGTGATGGTAAAATTTCATGTATAGTTTCCTACTGAAGACTTCTAGCAAATTATCAGAAACTTTGGCACATCCATTTCCCTTCTCTCACCTTTTTTCCAATGTAATATTTTTCCTTAAAAGATACCTTTCCCCTGTAGTGAATCCTAGAAGCTTCTCCTTTCATCATCCAAGCAACTGGTTCTCACAAAAGATCTTTTCTTCATTCTAAAATTAGCAAGGTTTCTGAGGGGGAAGAAGAAAATTTTTACTTGTAAACAATAATTTGTTTGAGTTTTCTTCTCTGAATGACAATGACATTTTGAGGTTTGGGGTGGGAATTAAAGAGACATTTTTTCACAGTAACAGTTCCATTGTCAACATCATCTGGTAATGAAATTGGTTGTAGAAGGGGATGGAATTTCTGATGCATTTTCACCCTATTCCATCAATAAAATTTCAGCCTATTCTTTCCCCTAACTTTCCAACCCCCTATAGAAGCCTCTAGCAGTAGTATTTTGTTATGATTTTTGCTGAACTACATCATTGAGTCTAAATATTAAATGAATTAGTTTATTCTGAGTATGTAGGAACCAGATGATCTTTAAGGTCCTTTTCCAAAACAAACCATTCTATGATTCTATGAGGTATTCTGATCTAGTGAGTTATTCTTTACACTGTACTATGAGATTATTTTTTCTCATTCCCTGTATTGCAGCTAGCAAAAAATGTTAAGCATTAATAAATGTTAAATGGCCTTTTATGTGAATCAGCTAGGTTTTTTTTGGCCTTGCAGCTTATGTAAATTTGTCTTTTAACCATATTGAGTGGAGGAAACAACTAACCCCTAAATGTGTTAGGTTTTCCTGTTCTAAGCAGGTTTGAAACCAGTTACTTTGTAAAGCAAAAAAACCACAATAGTATAACCCAAAACTATGTTCAACTGGAGAATAAGCAGCACTTCTCACGGATCAATTCCAAGAATGTTTTCATTTTGTGATGCTGACTGTTGTACGGCATCACATCAGTTATGCTTTGGTTTCCAGAGAATAAGAGTTCTCTACTTTTATCTATAACCAATACTAAATTTCAAAAGGAAAAAAAAGGGGATAATAGCTCAAAAATTAAATACATGTTAATAGTAGCTAAGTATTCATTGATAAAATGTAGTGACTATCGGAACCTTTTTTGTTCTATGTTATCTATTTTACTTATTCTGATTGATTAAAATTGTGTTGACAAAAAAAATGTTCATTTCAAAGGAATTTCTATAAATGGTCCCTTTCTGCAATAATGAGCTTTAACACAACTCTGAAGCCCAAGGCCATGCAAAATGTTGATACTGGAGCCCAAAACCAGGAAATGCTCCTCTGATTTCTGTATTATGACCAACACTTCTAATTCAGAGCAAAACTGATTAATGATTTGTCATCACAACAATTTTCAGTGGAATCTGCCGTGTTCAATTACATTTCAAAGGGATCATGTTCAGATCTGAAATCCAAGAAAATGTTATCACAGACAGTTGGTCTTTAGAACATTCCTCTGTCATTAATTTCTGATTCTTATGTGTCATCAGCAAGAGTTTGTCACCCCCTCCAGTTTGTCCACTGAGAGACATCGTGAGCCAAATGCAAACAGAACTGTTGAGATACTGAGCAATCTCATGAGTAGTAGCCACTCATGAGAGTAAGAAAGTTTGTTAGTTTTTTTTTAATGGACTTTTTATCTTCTTGGAATTCTTCAAATTCATATTAATTTATAGGAAGATGAAGAAATGCTGCAGTATTATGACCATGACAAGATTTTTACAGTTCTGCTAAAATGGTTTATCTGCTCTTAATTGTGCGCATGAACAAAACGTCATATTGACCAGGAACAGCTGACTTACTTAAGAAGAACTTTTGTCTGAATAAAATATATGCTGCCATTCAGGCTTGTAGGGATAAGAAGTCTGAAAGTTTTCAGCAAAAGACTGAAAGGAAAAATGAAGAAACTGTGATCAAATCTATATACATGATGAAATTGCTGCTAATAGATAAACACTTTCCCTTCTGCAGATACCACACTCACGCTAACACACAGAGGGAAGTGCTAATTTGTCTAAATACATGATTTTAATTAACTACTCACAAACACTATGCAGGCCTCTGACAGGCTCCTAATATCTGCAATGCATGCATGACCTTCTCAGCAACAGTGATTACATCTGGGGGCCAAATTGTAGTGAGCACAGGTTACATGTGCCTTGTAACCTTGATAAGCACAGGATGTATTCCATATGAAAATATGCTGGTGGGAAAGGAAATCCTTGCGTACGCAACAAGTAGGAGCATGCAAGATGTTGATGAAGCCTTGAATTTGTTTTTTAATCATTATGTGACTGGGAGAACTAATCCAAGAATTTAACACCTGCAGAGAAATTATTCTATCTTGGGGCATGCATTCAACAGAGACAGTGAAAGTCCTAACCCACTCCTTGATTTTTGCTGCTCATAAAACCCTAATAAACCAATGCCCTTAAGTGCCATATCTAGTGTATGAAATTCTCCTGTGCTATAATAGCTCCAAAGGAGCCTGCAATGGCCTCATAATTTCTTCCATGGGAGCAATAACAACTCAGGTCATGAGTCACCTCAACATGATGTCATGCATTGACTTCTGTGTATCCTGTAGCTCTCTGGTAAATTATTTTTTTTCTAGCACAATAACCTTGGCTCTCACATTTACTCCTGATAAAAGGTTGTGCTTGATCATCATAGAATCATAGAATGATTTAGGTTGAAAGGGATCTTAAAGATCATCTGGTTCCAACTCCCCTGCCATGGGCAAGAAAGCCTCCCACTAGATTAGGTTTCTCAAAGTCTCACCCAACCTGGCCTTGAACTCTTTCAGGGATGGGACATCCACAGCTTCCCTGGCCAACCTGTGGCAGTGCCTCATCACCCTCACAGGTAAGAATTTCTTCCTAATATCTAATCTAAGCCCAGTCTCTTTCAGTTTGAAACCATTCCCCCTCGTCCTGTCACTATATGCTCTTGTAAATAGTCTCTCTCCAACTTTCTTGTTGGTTTCCTTTAGGTACTGGAAGCCCACAGTGAGGTCACCCCAAAGCCTTCTCTTCTCCAGGCTGAGCAATCCCGATTCTCTCAACCTTTCCTCATAGGAGAGGTGCTCCATCCCTCTAATCATTTTGATGGCCTTCCTTGATAAGGTAGACCCAGATACCCTGTGATTTGTAGCCAAAACACTTCATGATTATTCCCTATGCTGTGATTTTTCACATGTGATTTATATTCTTTCAAGTACTTATGAGTTTTTGGGGACTGAGACTTTTTTTCATTTTTTTTTTCTAGTGACTCATCCTCAGGTAGCCAGAAGGTTTAAGAACCCCAACTAATTCTAGCAAAGAGAAGAAATGGAAATAGTGACTTCCTCCCTGTACTAGGAAAAGGTGGTTATTCTAATATCACAATGATAGTGAAAACTCTTTGAACTGTCATATTTCTAATATTATCACATAAAACTGGAAAAAAATATCCTGCTCATACACAAAGTTGGTAAAAAGTTTTTATTTCTTACTGTAACATGTAAAAAGCTTAAATAGGCACAATAAATTTGCAGGTAGTTTCCATCAGTGGGCTCATGACATCACCCAAAACCACTAAACACAGATACAGAATGGCTGTGTTAAAAACACACACTGAGGCACATATTTGGCAAGTTTCAGGTCAGTTGTAGTAGATGCCAAACACAAGGTTCCACCAGTGGCTAGGAGGTTCTTGAAAATAAGGTAGTATGGTATGATGGGCTTCCTAACCTTAGCTCAATCCCTGACCTGTTTGTTTCCATGTTAAACCTCCATCTAGCTAACAAGCACAAGAGAGGTTATTATACTGCTGTGCAAAAGCATGAGTTTCTACTTCTGGTGGGAAGAGAAGGTAGGAGTCAGTTCAGTCTCTGTGAGATTTGACAACTGTTGCAGGCAGCCTGAGGTATGAAGGGACAGAGGCAGTTACTTGGCAGGAGAAATGAACTGATCAAAAGAAGTACTGATTTCCCTCTGCTGCTTGTACAGTTAATGTTTCAGACTTTGTATAAAGGCTCCCACAGCACCAAGAGCATATACACACACATATATAAGTATGTATGTGGGGGAGTGTGCATAGTAAACAGTCTGCCTGAGATACCCTTCTTGTCTGTGAAAGGAAGTGTTTGAATTAGAAGATTATTCCAAGGAGAAAACATCAGGGACAAATTTACACATAGGAGTAAAAATTGTTCTCTGAACTTCATATAGGAAGGAGTCTGAGATGTAGATTTTATAAACAGACCCCTTTGGATCTCTGAAGAGAGAATTTGAAAAGTCAAACACATCCAGGACGTGCCTATAAAAGTAAAAATTATACTTCCCAAAGCCTTTTAAGCAAGACTTATTTCAAACAACAGAATACTATAGCTGTTACTCTTTGTCTCTGTCTCTGTGTAGACATGTGTTGGCAAAACTAACCCCTGTGTGAAGACGTCATTAGTTTAGAGATTTTATCATTACAACTGGAAGACCCATGGCTGAAACTCATCGATTGTTGCTGCTGAGCAGTAAGGCAGGCAAGTCAGATGCCCAGACAAAAACCCCTTTCCTTTGTTTAGCTAAAGAAATGAACTTGATGGGCCAGGAATCATTTTCTTGTAATTTAAGGAACAGTGTGGGTGACTTTTCTTCAATTAGTAAAATAAATTAAATTAGTTCACCTGAAAATAAATAGGGAAAAGAATCATATCCACGACACTGGAGACAGACAGTTATTGGAGCCTTCACTGCATAGAGACTGCAGACAACAAAAGAGCAGGGATACTGGAAGGGTCTTTTTGAGAAGACTGCAGGACCATGTTTACCACTAAGTGTTTGTAAAAGGATTGGAATGTTGCAGGTCCTGTTGGGATGAGTGATGGTAACACCTGATGAAACAGGGTGTTAAGGAACAGTAGTGATGTCTAGTAGTAGCCAGTGAAATGACAACAGAGCAACCATAAACAGCAGGTACCAGGAGAGCCATCATAGAAATTGTTTTTATGGTCAGCATCACAGCAAGGAGTTTTGTACTTATCTTTATTACACAGGATAGAGTTGTGAGTTTCACCTGTAATTCAAAGAGTTAGATTTAACCTTTTTGAGCTCAGTTTGCAAATGTTCATGCATGAGTGCCCTGAGAATGTTTATGAGTACCTGGGTCTGCAGCTGGCATCCCAAGCACTTATGTTTAAAGGGTCCTAAGAAATAGACAGTGACTGCATGAGCATTTTTGTGCTTTGCCTCCAAATCACTTAAAGCATGTAAACATTTCATTGTGTATGTGTGCAATTAAGAGTTTAAAATAAAAGATGAAATTTACACAGGAAGAACACTTGGTAGGACTGACAAGGAGTGTAAGAGCAGTTCTTAGGAGCAAAAAAGATTTGAGTGGTGTTTCTTTGCTGCTAGTCATCTATTTGACATTAGTATCTATATTCCTGACCACAGCAGAACAAGTGAGGGCATTGCTGCAGTATTAACTTGTCTCTAATGCTATCAGTAACTCTGTAGAATGCAGAGCAGAATAAGGTAATTTGCAGGGGACAAAAGCTGCTGCAAATTCCCTTTTCTCTGCTCACTTTCTCTCTTTCATTTCAAGGTGAGTGGGCTGGATGCCGTAAGTAGGATATTAAATTCAAAACTGCTTGAGAAGGATGTAGCTGAAGTCTGTGGGGTCTCTGAGTTTTATTGATCATGTCTACACTATATATCTTTGCTTATTCAAAGTCCTGGCCATGTCATGGAGCACAAGATGAAGACACAAAGTGCAACCTCTGTTAAAACCCCAGGACTTATGAGTTATTCCCTGTCACTTTCAGAAAGGCTTCCTTTCACAGTTTCTCCAACACAAACTGCTCTGCTTCTCCTAGCACAGTGGGAAATAAAGATGTCTATAGGCAAACACAACCTGCACTAGAGATGTTTCTCTCCAAGTCAGCATTTCCTCCAAGCAAAATCAGATCCCTCTAACATATCACTAGTCAGTCTTGAAACTTTTAGAGAACATCACATTTTTTTTCTGCAAGGCACCTGGAGAGTATATCCATGACTTTTGTGCTACTGTGTCCCAACAGCTTCACAAGATTGAAGTATGAGTCTTTACCAACTAAACATGAAGTTCACAGTTCTTCAGGAGGAACACAACCATTTTCCTCTACATTTTCTTTTCACTAGTAGCCTTTCAAAGAAAAGCACAATTTACAACTGTTCCAACAGCTTCATTAACTGCTCCCTCTCCTCCATAGACAGCAAGGGTTAAGGATGCATGGCCCTGGCCACTTGTCAGATTTGGCACGCTAGAGCCAACAGCTGGTGGAGGCAGTTAATTAGTCCTTTGCCCTGCTCAAAGTTCAGACTTGACTGGCAGGGAAAAGCAGGCTGCACCAGCCTGCTTCCCTCTTTCAATTAACAAAGGCCTGTGCCATCAGATTACCTTGGCAACATGCCACTGCATCCGTGTCATTTGCCTGCCTGAGCTTTGCCATGGCAACAGGAAAGCTAACCTTGCCAAAGCAGCATCTGGTCTATGGGTGGCAGATTACCTGTCAAACAGATTTACTATCTGCAAAGTGCTGCCGAACGTCCCGAGAAAACAGAGGGAGGGGGAAAATCCTGTGACAAAAAGATGATTATCCATTTTAATTTTTGTTTCTAAGAAAAGGTTTCCAGAGGTCCAGCTGATGATGTGTAGATAGAGCACGTCTTTATTCTTTCTGGGCATGAAAACAATTAGACAAATTAGGCTTTATCTTAGCCACAAGGTCCTCTGGGCATTACAGAAGCAAAAGTCTTTGTTGAGGACTAATTTCTATCATGCGGTAACCAGGCTGGTCTTGACAGAGCACTGCTGGTTTTCCATTTCGTTTTATCGTATCCATTTTGTTGTGTTGACACTAGAGATATGTGTGATCCAAAAATCATGGACCCAACTGCTCATAAACTGCAGGGAAAATCAGATCTGAACATCAGCATCACATCGAGTTCCAACGGCCTGCAAAAGTCAAGGACAGGCGGTACCAGATTTACAAGTACTGTGAGACTTTTCCAGCTGACTGTCTGGACTCAGTAGAGATTGAAGTTTCTGGATTCGTAGAGGGTAGGGAAATAGACTATAAGCTATGGCAACATCTCTACCAAACAAGTCTTGAAAGCAAGTCATGTTGCAAAGGAAGGCCAGAAAACCAGTGGCCAGATCCCAGCAGTTCCTTTGTTTTGGGAGACAATACCTTTCTAACTCTAACCCAGTCGGTCCTATAACACCCAGCTGCTGTGACAAAGACTGACTAATTAAACTCTCAAGAAGTATTTGAATGTGAATGCAATATGACTGCCACTATGCAGCAAGCAGTGAAAGAGCAAAGTTCCTTTCCAGTCCCTCCTAGGTTGTTAGCACACATTTGAAACATGGCATTTCTCTGAAGCAACAAATGTCATCAAGGAAAATGAGGATAATCTTATTTCAACTCTTCTTACAAACCTAAGCATTGTCTCATAAACTTTAGGTACTCACTCCAGGATGTGTTTATCCCAGTTACTGGCTCTGTGGACTGTATACACCACACCCTGAGATTAGCTCTGTTGGTTAGAGCACAGTGCTAATAATGCCAAGGGTTTGGGTTTGATCCATTCACTTAGAAGTTGAACTTGATGATCCTTGTGTGTCCCTTCAACTCAGAATATTCTGTATTCCGTGAAGGGGATAGTGCAAGGAGTGGTGGTAGCTACAAATGGAGCAAGCGGAGATTGACGTTGCTGCAGCAGTGGGAAAATTTTCTTCAGATTGGGAAGTAAGGTTGGTCACCAATGTTTCACATACCCAACAAAAAGTACCATAACATTTTTTCATTGTCAATGGTCTAGATGCTTCTCTTCCCTTAGGTCTAGATTTCTAAGGTATAAGGGATACATTTGGGAGAGTGTGTTTGCATGTGTCTCAGTGCCACACAGACCCATGATTTGCTGAGAGAGCAAAATCAATACCTAAATGTGGACAAAATAAATTGGGTAGTTGGCACATACTTGAAAGACTCTTGGCAGAAAGATAACCTCACAGATCAAAATATAAATAACTTGAAAGTTCAACTCTTGTACATCAACAATTATTGTAACAAAAAAATCAAAACCAAAACCAAACAAACATAAAGAATAAAGCAAAAAAAAATATCTTTGGTCCTACTCAGGATGTAGGAGGATAGTGACAAGGGAGCTACATCTCTTCACTACATCACTCTAGTACCTAAATATTCATGACCTGCAGGTCAGTGTTGTAGTTTGCTGCACTGAATCCATCTTCAGCTCTCACACAATCATTACAGAATATCACCTTACACCATTTCACAGTATCTCCAACACAAACTTCTCTGCTTCTCCTAGCACAGTGGGAAATAGAGATGTCTATAGGCAAACACAGCCAGTACTGGACATGTTTCTCTCCAAGTCAGAATTCCCTGAAGCTAATGGGCAAGATCACTGTGAAAGTGGATCATCGTTATTCACAGGGTAGTGAAGATGCAGAGAACTGAGTGACCTCCCCATATTCACAGAAGAGTGAGCACTAGGCCATGCTGCCTTTCAGCTCTGCATACTATTTTCAGGCCAGGCTTGGGGAGGACCAGCCAAGGGAAGCAGAGGGACTTCAACATCCCTGTGAGGGATCAGAAGCTCCAGACACTGGAGAATCAACTGTGGCCATGAGGGATAGAAAAATACAGCCATTCCCAAGGAAAGCTTGGCCTGTCAGTCCAGAAGCCCAGAACCTTCCAGAAAAATCATCCCAGTGTCTGGAAGCTTCCAGAAGGAACTGGCTTGGTGGTCCAGATACTGTGAAGGGGCTGCTGTGGGTCTATCTCACTGCACACTTTGGGGAGCTGCTATGGGACATGGCCTCCCTGAGGACCCCAGTCCCCAAGGACCTGTGGCACAGCCAGTCAAACACCTGGCCCAGTGACTATGTCTCTGAGTGAGTATTTTCACTTCAATCCTGGACATTTTTCCTCTTTAATTTAATCAGCCACTGTCTGTGGCTTGTACATGACTAGCTGCTCTGTGAAGTGACAAGCTTGACAGAGGTTTCATCCTACACTTCACCACATGTCTTGAGTTTTCCTTGCCCTGCCAGGATGAAGAAAGAACAGAGTTCTTCCCAAGAAAGACTCCTGTCATTTTATATTTTATGTGGTCAAAAGTCAGGGATCAACCACACTGATGAAAACCCTTCTGACTCCAGCTTCTGGTATGTTCATGGCTGCTTTCCAGGTCCCAGACTTTTACAACATCAGGATTTCTGTATATAAAAGGCATCTGAGGCAGGCTGAGTGTATCTTTTTTCCTGTTTTCAGTTGTGGTCAAAAAGAAATTTAGTACAGTTAAAAAAAAAAAAAGCAAGTGTCCTCCCCATCTTTTAGCTAATGGGTGTTACATTACAAGCTGGTTGGAAAGTTACCAAAACACCTTGAGGGTACTGAGCAGTCCACTTGAGGTCCCTAACCTTTGTTCAAAGAGATATTCATCCCAGGAGCTGTGGGTGACCCATGCAGGTGGGATGCCTAGGAAGCAAGATGGGAAGTGCCAACGCCCAAACACAATACACTTATTTTGGAAACATGACAATGATGTTAGTGGCTAAAAGAGGACTGAGTTCTTTCTGGATCACTCAGCTTCAGTGTCTAGTCCATAACCTATTGTTCATATTAAGAAGATAGACCTATTGATTTCTGTAGCCCTGGTCTTGTGCTCTGGCAAGTCAAGCTCCATCCCTTACACATGAATTTTGTAAAGCACTAATCAGCAGGTTATCATTTGAACTCTTAGTTCAGTGTCAGGTTGTAAAATTTAGCAGATAGCTTTGTGTCTTCCAGATAACTGCACATGATGCATGATTGAGAGCTGCTCAGTTTAGTCCTAAAGTTATAGCTCTACCATGATGAAGTAAAAGAAATAGCAACTAGAATATAGGTATCTATATTTTGTTTACCTCTCTCTGTGACCTACCTAAATCCATAGCAATTTTGTGACAAAATTGGAGAAGGAAGCACACAGGCTTCTGGTTTAGTCATCCCTCTGTGATCAGAAGTAGTATGTGTGTTGCATATGTGCTTCAGAGGAGTGGAACTGAGCTGAAATTCTGTCCCCTCAAATATGCTGCTGGACCACCCTAGGAAATCCTGATAAATCCTTCTGGCTTAATTGCTAAGGCCTCCAAGGCATGGAGACATGACCAAAAGCAGCATGCTAAACGGCTTTCAGGACATCAGGAAGTCTAAGAAGCTGAAATCAAGTATTCATTATTGCAAAAGTATTTTTGTTAGAGGCTTGCCTGTGCTATACTTTATAAGAAAGGCTTTACTGGCATGGAGGAACTGTTTCATTATTTACAGGGTAGAAGAGTTACCACACTGTAGTCAGCAGGTAGTCACAACAGAAATTTTCCTCTAGTATAGGAAGTGTTTTCAGATGTGGAAGTGAAACTTTTGCACAGCCTGAGAACACTATTTTACTTCAAATGATAATACTGGCTTTCATGTGGTACTCAGTTTGAAGGAATTTCGGTGATCCAGTCATTTCCACACGCCGAGAACTGATTCAGCAACCCAACGTGTTGTCTCATGGTAGATCTCAGATTAAGTAGTTCTCTTCTATCATGCAGGTAGTTGTTTGCCAGAGCATGTCCTGGACAATATCCCTACTGCTGCCAAAGTTTTAATCCAGAAGTAGGTCAAATCCAGATGGTGAGTCAGTAAATGTTAATGTGTTTTAATTATCAGGTTATTTTTGAAGGTTCAGCATTTATATTGCCAGGAGGTGAAGTGGAGCAGAAAGTAAAATTCAAGTGAAATGCTTCCCTCTTCTTGAGATAGGGAGATGGGTTATGCATCATTAACACTATTAATGAAAAACAAATCTTGACAGTTCTAGGTTTAAAAGCTGAGTGTCAACACAGAGAATCTACCTCAGAAACCAGCACTTCTTGTTTACTTCTGTCATGTTTCCTGAATCCCAACAAGTAAAACAAGTTTTCAGTCGGTTGTTCAGTTATTGGTTCTATGTCCTCCTTCCTCTCATTAGTAGGACAATGAAAATACCAGTTATTTTGATCTTCAGGAAGTTCTCAGGAATGTTTTTTTTTTGTGTCTGAGATTGTATGAACAGAGCAACTGGAATATACCAGGGCATTTACTCATTCCTGGTAATAGGTAAAGTGATGTAAATAAGCATCAACTACCTCTACCTAAGGCTTCTCTTATGTTTTACAGAGTCTAAACAGAATCATCCAGAGGCTGGGATTAGGCAGCAATTACTTTTGTGACTGATGCCGAGATATTTAATACAACAACATGTAGATGAGTTTGAAAGTCTGAAGCTATGGACCTCGATTTACTGGTTATCCACTGCAACTACTGATCACGTTCATCTCTATGTGGTGTATATGCATCTGGTTCTAGGCTCTGCTAATGTTCCGTGAGTGTGATCTTGTAAATAATCTGCATTCTCTATCCATCATCTCTAGCATAATGAAAGCAATACCTTAGACCCATATCTCTCTTTTAATGTTTATATGTGCAGTATCTGGCTATAGAATTTTATTCCTGTTTGATACACCTCAGTGCTGTGACAAAAAGTTAAGAATATTTACTATCTGAAAATAAAATAAAAGAAATAAAAGGATTCCTTCCTCTTCTCTCAGCATACTACCTGTGAATCCAAGGAAGGCACAACAATTGCTGATTTTTTTCCAAGTAAAGGCTACCTCCGTTCAAATTAATTTTTCATGTAGTTATCAAGTAAGAAGTGCAACATAAACCAAATGTAATACAAACAGAAGAACAGTCTGCAATGAATAATCCAGCCATCCCAGGTTTCCTGCCCTCTACCTCCATCCTGTCTGTGGGATAATTGCAGAGTTTTTCTTAGGCTGGAAAAATGCTCATCTTGCAGTTGCAAGCATATCGTGTTGGATTTCGGTTTTATTTTTAGTCAAGTGGATTTGCTGTCTCTTGTCAGCTTATTGTGTTGTGTTAGCAGGGACATTTGAACAGAACAGAGTTTTGTTGGAGCTCCAGTGGGCTTTTGCATATAAAATCAAAGTTCTCTTGCTTGCTTCATGTTCTCATTCATTTATTCAGTGTCTCAGAGCTTGCCAGCTCTGCGGGCATGCAGCCAGTTTTGCATTTACTACTGGGTTTTGTGTTGGCTGCCACTCACAAAAGATGGTGATAAATGGATTCAGCAGCACCTATTAGGATTAACTGAAGGCTTAAATTCATTTTGAAACCTCTTAATGCCAAAATTAATTATACTAAAATTAATTATGCTATGTTATCCACCGAAGAACAGGCCAAGGTGAGGAAAATACCCACCTTAATGTTTACTGCAGCCTGGAGCTGAAATAGTCAGCTGAAATAATCTATAGAACAGAATCCATCATGCTGACTAGACTTAGAAGCATAAAGCTTTTTACACTGGCTGCTTTCAGCTATCTTTTGATTTTGTTCTCAGAAACCTTGTTTTACATGCTGGCTACAGTGATCCAGGTCGATTAGAACAGCACCTGTATGGTGATCTGCAAAGCAGCTTGGATAGTAGGAGTATCCTCATATTTTAGCAAAAACATCAGCTCATTTGGAATCCCACTTAATTTATTTCATGCTATGGCATTTTGAAGAAATATATTAATAGAAAATTCAGTGACTTGATTGCTTTGCAAACCAATGAGGTTCTGTTCAGCTGTCCTCGTTTGCAGTAGTTCAGTTTAGCCTTGTGTTCAAGAGAAGTTGCCGAAAAACAGTGTAATACCAGGTGAAAGCCCTGAAAATCTCTGCTGTCAAAGCAGCAGACTGTTAGATAGCTGATGCAGTAGAACCCTTAGGGTGGCACACAGAACTCAGCTGAGTTCTGCCAGGTCCATATAGTGTCATACCTTGCACTTAAGAACAACACTATTGGATTAGAGCTCCTCTTTGAAATTAGGTGTTGATGTGAGTTATACTGGCAGAATCTGGTCTAGGCTACATAAAAGGATGCAGGTTTGACACTACTGAAATGACAACAAAGCCATGAGAGTCACAATGTCCCAGTGAATGATCTCCTTCATTTTGTGCCCTCTTCTATGTTCTGATAGAATGTGAGGCCCATCTCCAACATATAAGTAGTCAAAGTTCCTTGATGAGAAAACTTCTAACTGAAGGAAAGAGCATTATTTAAATTATGGAGGAAAGAATGGACTAAAAGTAGAACAAAATCCATTGTTTAGAAATATTACTTAAATAGTAATGGAATATCACTTTTTCCTACTGCTCCTCAATCTAATCCAGGCAAGAAAATAGTATATTTTGACTGTTTCAGGGAAGGGCCTGATTAGTTTATCTGTTCTGAAGGCTCATCTACAGTGCATACTATAACAAAATCATCAGTTCTTAAGACTCCACTGTAAAACTCAGTAGTTTGCATTCTTGGCTATCTTACTTCATTCATTTCAGATAAAATACTGCTCTCCTCATTCTTGTCCATTATAAACAATTCTGTATTTTTCTTCCTGCTGTCTGCCTTTAACTTGCAGAGAAAAGTCTTACTTTTCTCTCCTACAGAAACACATGGTGGCTGGTAGACAATTAAACTTATTCACTCACCTTTGAAAAATCAAATTATACTGTTTTGCTGACTATTTAGGCATTGCTTGGAAAGTAGCTACAGACCATGTTCTTCACTGAGGAATTTTTTTTGTTATAAAGGTAGCTTTAGAATTACCCATAAAATCAAAACTAGGCTGATTTGGGTTCTAACTATGTGTTTTACTGACAGAGAAAACATTCCAGATGAGCAAACATCTGAAAAACCAGCTCCATGCCAGGAACTTGAAACATGTACCAGAAATGCTAAAGTCAGAACTATACTAACTACAGGTTCCTTCTCTATTCAACATGGAGACATACAGACCTTTGGAGTTATTCAGCCCAGTTTTTATTTGAATCTATAGCGAGTGTAGGATGAACTAAATTCTTAGCTTATGGTACCTGCATTGGGGTGCTAATGTTTAATAAGACAGAAATCAAGCCAGGAAGTGGGGACAGAATGAGGCCTGTCATTCAGTGGCCTAATATCCATGAATTTGGTAGCTTGATTAGCTTAATTCCAGATGAGAGGGTCAAGATGACAGCTTCTGAAAAAGAAATCAAATCAGGAATTAGTCACCTGCTACATCCAAAGATTCCTGGGAAGATGGCTGCCCAAAACTGTGAGGCATAGCGGATACAGTTGGACTATATGGCCCAAAAGAAGACGTTAAATATCAGTAGGACTGAGATTCCTGGGTGATATTTTTGGCCACAAGAAGTACAATTCTTTGAAGTCTCATTACTGCAGAACACCAAATTTTAAACAAGGCAGCTGGGGTCAACCCATAAACCTCCAGGAATCTGACACAGTTTAGAACAATGAAACACCGTAATATTAGCAGGGTATAATTGAACCTCTTGGCTGAAAGCAAAGCAATTATCAGTGTAACAAGCAATTATGCCTGATCTTCAGTAAACAACAAAATAAACATGATAAAATATGGTTGCAACATTTTGAGTCAAAATCTCGTAGAGATTTACCATTTGCTCTTATGTCTTCCTCTATGGAAGTAGTGTATCATTAGCAAAGTATTATCCTTGTGTTTTACACCATTGTTTAATTACATGGGAGGCAGTTAAGAAGATCAAAGAGCTCTATTAACAACAGATAACCACAGAGCAAATATGATTAAAGTAATTACAGAGGGAAGTAATCTGCTAATTTGTAATGATTCTGAGGACTCAGAGGGGAGTTCTAAAAGTGATTCTCATCACTGAAAATCAGGGTGTTACTGCAATGGACAGATATGATATTTTGGGTTTCAAAGTGTGGGCTATTTTCCTATACATGTTTTCTCTTATGCCCTCTCCCAAATTTCATACTCTCTTGTGACATGATTCAGAAGTGAAAAAGTCCTTATCACAGCAGCTGCCAACTTTTCTCCCCCTACCCTAATACCCCCATCTTTTGGCACCTGGCAAAATTTCCCAGACCTCTTTCATTTCTAACCAGGACTCACCTTCACTTTCCAGAAACCTCTCAAAACAAACTTGTGACATTTTCCTCACCTTTCCTTTCCCCACACATCCTTTCTATCTTGTCAACTAGAACTAGAGAAGATTTTTCACTCTTTCTACTCTTCTCACTACACCCCAAAAACTCCCTTTCTTACCTCACCTTTTCAATTCAGACATCCTACCAACACTGCCCCAAATAAGCCTTTTCTTTCTGTTCTTCCTCAGTAGACAACTGATTTAAAATTAAAAGGAGATGGGTATATATGTTTCTGTATAATGTGAAAGTATTTGGAAATCTTCATGAGAATAGAATCTTTTAAATATGCATTTTCTGTATTTCTTCTTCTTTCTTCCTTCCCCAGACTTTGTTCCTCTTTTACTGTTCCCTTTCTTCACTGGCATCAAAATATGTGTGGCCTCAGCGTCTTCAAGCACTGAAATGCAAGTGCTTCTACAAATCATTGTTTGACATTGTACAGCTTTTAATAGTGTCTGAAGCCTCACTGTATCACATTGCTGGAGACATTAAGAATCACAACTGGAAACAATGGAAAAGCTCATTTAACATTTCATAGTCTGAAACTAGCACATTTTTCCCAGCTATAATCAACACATTTCATCAAAACTCATGTTGTACCTTCAGAGATGCACTGTTGCACTGTACCCACACAGAGGTTATATTTTCTCTAAATTTATCTAATCCTTACTCTCCAACCTCCTTTGCTTTTTCTTGTCTCTTCAGATGCTTCTCAAAAATTTCATTTCCTAGTATTATTGAATCACCGAAGTATTTCTGCTCCAAGTCTGAGATCTTGTCTCTGCTACAGCCAACAGACCAGTCCTATCCCAGCACGAGCACTGCCTTTATCAGGACTAATTGCAGAAGGCTAAAAATAACAGAGGTCAGATTCCTAAATTTGTATTAGTGCTCAGTAAGTGACCTCTTTTTTTCCAAAATTGTTTCTGTGCCCAAAAAGTCCAGCTCCTCTGAGAAAAACATGGCCTATTATGATCCCCACCAAGAAACCAATGGTGAGGAATCTGCTCTGTTGAAAAGAGAGTATGAAATCAAAACAATTCATGTCATGCTTAAGCATGTCCATCTAAGTAAGAACATAAATACACAGAGAAGGATTAACTGGTCCAGAATTACCATCCTCTCATGACATATTGTTGAATGCTCTGCATTTAGTACTGATGACCACGTTAAAGAAGAAACCCTGGACCTTTGTTCTTCCTTAAGGAAAACTTGTAATGTCATTTTTACTTTCAATTTAGTTAGATTTTCCTTTACCATTGATTGATTCACCAAATCTTTTGTAAGATCCCCTGGGAGGTAATTCACTGTCTTTTGAAAAATCAAATACTTTAATTTGACAGAGATCACAGTGTTCTGTCTCTGTTCTTAATTTCTGAGGTGTCCAGATTTGTTACATCTTTCTCTCTCTGCCAGTAACACAGATGGTATTGTCTTCTCCAATTCAAAGGTGGAAAACAAGATAAAATATATATCCTTCTCCTAGTCCCAAACAAACAAAACATATTCCTGAGACATATACCATCTCCTGATGCTCATCCCAGTCTACTGTCTACTAGACAATGCTTGCTAACTTTTAGCTGAACTATTGCTGTCACAGCATCTGCTTAAACACCCAAGACTGCAGAACTTCTAAAGAGATATGGGGGATAATAATTTCCGGGTCAGGACAGTTACCAGGATATTCCCTAATTGATTAGCTGATCTGTAATTTTGTCATATTCACTCTGTGCCTTCAGGGCACTTGATGTGCAGGGTGCTCTGGGAGAAAGTTTCTCATTAGAGGGTCACAAGTTTGGCTTCATGTAAGTTGGGCTTTGCAGGATGAGGTGTTTTACAGTGGTAGGTTAGGTTCTTTACTAGGATCTAATGAACTTGTACAAACAAAATTGTTTGTGCAACTGGGTGAGAAAAGCTTGCCCATTGTTCATTTGGGGTAAATTTACCAGGTTATTTCAGGCTCTGAATCAAGCCATTAACTTGATTGTGCCTCAGAGTACCTAAAATCAAAGCCTTTGTCCTCCTATAACTAAGTGGAAAGAGGGAGATCCTTCCAGAGGGCAATTCAAAGCACTTCCTCCTCTATTCATGTGGATTTTAGGAAGTTTAGTGAAAGCCTCTGTAAATCCTAACAAAGATGGACAGGAAGAAGCTCAGCCATCCTGTACAAGGTAAGACCATTCTTGCCTGATCAATTTTTTCACAGAGGAGTGTCCTGCTCTATGTAGTGTCCATGGTACATAAGTGGTTCCCCTTACCAGAGGGCATCAGGATTACGATAATTACAGAACCACAGTGTTCCTGAGGTGGGAAGCGATCTCTTGACATCATCTACCACAAATCCCTGCTCAGGCAGGGTTGTCTCACATTTACTTCCATTTTCTGTTTGATAACGAAGTTGGTACTAGCGTCCTTTGACTACATTTAGTAGCACTAAACACACAATTATATGTTTGCCAGATCAGGTTCTTATAATCTGTGTGCTGTGTCCCAGGCAGTTTGTGGTCATTTTTAGGAAAGAGGATGAAATTGTGAGGGAGGGAGAGAGAAGACTGGAAGGGGAAAATGGGAAGTCTTGGCTATACATTTCACTTCTTTTTTCTAATACAACTAACAAGCAAGTAAACTTTAGGAATAAAATTGCTACAGATATTCTCTCACCGTTTAACTCCCTACTTCAGCATTCCACTGAAAGGCTGAAATTTGTTTCCAGGATACTTTAAGGCAGTTACTCATTTAAGTTTAGAAAAGATAGAT
Source organism: Manacus candei (assembly GCF_025592945.1). Classification (NCBI taxonomy): domain Eukaryota; kingdom Metazoa; phylum Chordata; class Aves; order Passeriformes; family Pipridae; genus Manacus; species Manacus candei. Next base: position 5,737,685 of record NW_026138061.1, read on the forward strand.
TGCCACAGTTGTGCTGGTTGGTCTGTGGCTTTCTTTCCTACTTTTTTCTCCACAAAGGTGAGTATTGTTGGCTTTGCTCATACTTTTAATACTTTTTTTCAGAATACAAAACGGTCTCACATTCACCATGCCATGCAGCTTGGGTAAGGAAAATGGAGCACTCCATTTCCATTCCTTCATGTGTTGTGCTTAGACTGTGCTTCTCTGTGTAAACCCTCAAAGTGTGAGTGGTGAGAGACATGAAACATTTTAAATGAGATTTTTAATATTTATTTTTTTATAAAAGTTGTTATTCGTGCTCAATTTGAACTAAGTGGAAACTAATAGATCAACCAACCCTAAAGATCCTATTGTTAAATAAAATATACAAAGCTTGAAGTTAATAACTATTTTTATAGCACATGATACTACTGAAAGAAATAGTGAATCCTTTCAGCTAATTCCCTAACCTTTATTTTACGCACGTGAAAAATATTCCTCATTTTAAAATAATGTTTAGCCTTCAACAAATTTTCTTCATGCCATTGGGAGCTGATAAGTGCTTAGCATGTACAATGACAAGTGATTTATTCAGGTACCTGAAATCATAATCTTGCAAAGATTTATTATTTTAAAATAAAATTTAAGACTCCATTGTGCATTCTGGAGCCCACTCTTTAAGTTCTTGTTTTGTGCGTTGGCATTTTGATCAACCAATTGGTTTAGTTTTCCATTTAATGCATATAAGATAGTACATAATAAATAACTGCAATTTTATTAGATGAATAGTTAGAAGGACATGACTGATAAGTAAGATGTCACATAAATTAGTGGCAAAAATGACTGACTTTGAAGGCCAAACATGGCAAACCCTTAAATCTCTGCATCTTCTATAGATTTATTTATAAATCAATACACAAATTACAGCTGGGAATTTAAATTCAAGAGTAATTAACTTTAGATCAAACTGTCTTGATACATTATAAAATAGCCAGAACTTTGTGAACATAATTAACTTGCATATTGTTTTGTATTCTATCACAATATGGATTACTTTGAAAACAGGTCTGTTCATGTAAAAAGCAGACCTCTTCCTGTCATTTATATTGGAGGGGTGAAGTAATTCAGCAGTCCAGAGTAACCGTATAGTAAACATAGAAATGTGAATGTATTTCTAAAATGTTAAAGGGGAATATTATCCATTGTTCTAGAAATCTTTCCCTTACTTCCGTATGTGTATTTTTCCGAATGTCACTAACAAACATAACTTCTTGATATAGAGATTTTTTCTGATGCTGTTCTCTTGCTTGATGTTGATCTCTTTTCTTCATAACGTCCCTTTTAAAAACTCAATGTCTATCTGAATGTATATATATATACATATATATAATATAGATATATTTATTTTTTTTAGGTGGGATATTAAGGGGAAAATAGGAGGTTTTTTACATGCCATAATCTAACTGCCTTAGTAGCAAAGTGAGATGGATTAAATCAAATTACACCAAGTCTGATCAATATCTTTAAAAAGTAGGAAAGTGTTGTTGTAATTCAGTGGAGAAATACTGAGATAAAGCATGCCTAAAGTTAACTTTCTAGGTATTCTGAGTACCTAGAATTTCAAAAGAAGTGTAGATGAATATCTCAAAGTCAACACATTTCTTCCTTTGCTATGAGAACACACAAAAGCTTGGGCAAAAGCAGATATTCTGAATGCTATGCCTATATGTTATCTTCTGGAATTAGCTTTTCCTGCAGTTATTAAACCATATTACCAGGGTTGGAGATAAAAAGTCTTAGTTTCACTTTCTACTGGTTGTAGTTCAAAATTATTTTTGAGGGTTTTGTGCTTAGCAGCTCTTGATGACAAATAAAATGCTTCCTCCTAGTTGTTTAATGATGTTTTCTTAAGGAAAGAAAAAAATCCCCAACCTCCTCAAGGAAACAAATAAACAAGACCGTACAACCCCAAATTCCAACAGAACTCAACTCCAAGATTTTAAATGGTAGTAGGTTTTCTAGTATAAAGATCTTAACCTGCTTGGGAAAGAAACGCACAAAGAACAATTTTATGTTTGCAGTACTCACAGGAATAAGTCAAGCTACTGTGAGTATCCCTCAGCCCTTTCTTATGTAAATGGAATTCATGGAAAATATACTAAATTTATGTTCTCTCTGATTTGCTATTACCATTTCCTTTCTGCAGTTCATGAAGTGTTCTCATGCAAAAAGGCCTTGCACTGCCAGCTGTAAGAGTACTCAGCACAGAGAATTCATCCCAAAATAACAGAATATTGGTTAGTGAATCCATGTAGGAGAACATTGCTTTGTCTTTCTTCTCTCACTGCTGTTTCCTTCTACCAGCTCCTAAGAGATGTCTGATACCTTTTATGTCTCCTCCAGAGAGGAGGATGTCTGAAAGGGAAAAGCAGTCAAGGGTCTGCATGAGCTGCAAAGGTAACTCACTCAGCTGATGTATAGATGTTCCAAGATAGGGGCCAGCAGGCAGAGAAATTAAGTATCTTGGATTGGTATTTCTACCAAGTCCTGGGAATTATTTCTCTACTTATAGAGATGATTCAAACTGGAACTCAAGGCAGCAAAGATACTTTTCCACTAATCATACAGTTTCCCTTCTAAGGATCAGAGGTTTTATTCTGGGGAATGTTTAATGAAACTTAACCATTTGGGGCAACTCCCCAAAGGTGAACATTTATTAACATATTAGGACTTGAAAGAAAAATTCTGCTTAGTGAAGCCTGCCATAATGCATATATGGATCTGGGATAGGCATCCTGGGTGGCAAACTTGCAATTTAGTTTATCATTAACGATTTTTTATTCTTTAAGTGAAACATGAAGTATGTTGAAAGGCTGCTTAACGGCAGTCTTATGGTGTCTATATTTGCTGTGTGTCCTCACTTGTACTTCCTGAGATATTTACCACATTAACAGTTAACAGGCATTCTGAATAAATGCCAGTGAACAGTGGGAATTTCTGAGAGGAGTGACAAACTTAAGGGAGCATGACCCTTGAGCTTATGTGATGTGGAGTGCTGGGAATTTTAAGTTTAAATAATCATGGTTATTCTTCAGTAACATTCCATTTTCCAGAGAAGTAAAGTCCTTTAAAAAGATTCAAAAACTTTGACTCATAAAGAACACTTTCCCTGTTGCATCATCCCAGTCCTTGGGTTTAAGCCCTTACATCCTCAGGGAAACAATAAGTACATTTTATATTTTGGAAAAATAGCATTGAAAGTTTTTGGAAAGATAGTATTGAATGTTCTAAATCAAAGCTGGACACCTACTCCCTCTGCGCTGAAGACAAGAGAGCAAGATTGCAGTAGTTCCCAATGTTAAAGTTAATTGCAGCGGAGGAAATGTCTCTCAGTCAATAAGATGGTAGGAAAAAATGGAACAACAGCATTACACAATAGGTAGAGGAGAAAGTATAAGAAATGTTTTCGTATTAAGCCCAGAAGGAACAGTCAGAACAATCCTTCCCATGAGTTAACCCAGCTTCTGAATAAAGTGGTCTGTTGTATCAGAACATCCTGAAGATTGCTGAAACATGCTGGTGATTGCGTTGATACAAGTGGGCTCAAGGGACTGAGTTCACATCCTGCTAATATAGGACTGACATCACTGGAGTAAAAGACAAATATATTCAACACATGTTTTTCCATGACTGAAAATGTAACATAGTTTTGTGACAATTATTATACAAGATTTGCCTACAACATTGCAAATGGTGATCTGCAGAGACGTGAAACCTAATGACCATAAGCCTCTTGGAGCACTCTTCATTAATTTCTTTGTAAAGTTCATTGATATTAGAGCATAGTAATCTTCTAGTTTTTTGTTGTGAATCTTAACCCACTGTAGAAGGTTGAAATTTCTCCTGAAGGCCACTTCAAATAGTATTGGGTATTTTTATTGCTAAAAGAAGACAAATATAAGGTGGGGCATTGAGAAATAAAAGCTCTCTGGTTCAATTAATGTATTTCAAAAAACACTCCTGAAGGGTGAAGGGACAGTGTTTTAAGTTGATGGTGGGAAGTTACAGATTATTGTGCTTATTCCATTTTAACATTGCTACGGTACAAATTTTTGTCAGAAAGGAAACAACAGGTTATTACTTGATTCAAATTGATGACAGTCTTGTCCTGTCTACAGCATCTGCCTCTGACAATTAAATGGAGAATATTAGAAGTCTTCATCTTTCTATGAGTTGAAGCAGGAAAAAAAAAGATCTGTAAGTAATGTCATTCTGCAGTAATCTCATTCTAACAGTTACTGTTGTAGAGCTCCTGGCACTAGGTTTCCTTAGATGGAGATGAATTATTTTACCCTTGAAGCCCCAAGATTATCATAGGGAGATTCTGAAAGAAATTAGGGTAAAGAAGAGAGCCTACCGATTATGGAAAAAAGGGTTGACTACTCAGGAAGAATTTAGCAATATAGTTAGGTTGTGTAGAAAGAAAATTAGAGGGACGAAGGCACAACTTAAACTGAATCTCGCCACCGCTGTGAAGGATAACAAAAAGTCCTTCTACAGATACATCAATAGCAAAAGGAGGGGCAAGGAAAACCTCCACTCTTTACCGAACATGGGCGGGAATATGGTTATCAAAGATAAGGAAAAGGCTGAGGTATTTAACACCTTCTTTGTCTCAGTTTTCAACAGTACGACAGGTTGTCCTGAGGACAGCTGGCTTCTGGAGCTTGTAGAAAGATACAAGAATCTGAACAGCCCCCCTGTAATCCAGAAGGAAACAGTTGGTGACCTACTGAGCTGCTTGGATCCCCACAAGTCTATGGGACCAGATGAGATCCACCCAAGGGTGACAAGGGAGCTGGCGGAAGAGCTCGCCAAGCCTCTCTCCATCATCTACCAACAGTCCTGGCTCACTGAGGAGGTCCCAGATGATTGGAAGTTGGTGAATGTCATGCCAATCCACAAAAAGGGCCGAAGGAGGACCCAGGAAACTCCAGGCCCATCAGCCTGACCTCAGTGCCTGGCAAGGTCATGGAGCAGATCATCCTCAGTGCAATCACACAGCACCTACAGGATGGACAAGGGATCAGAACCAGCCAGCACGGGTTTAGGAAGGGCAGGTCCTGTCTGACCAACCTGATCTCCTTTTATGATCAGGTGACCCGCCTGGTGGATGAGAGGAAGGCTGTGGATGTGTCTCCCTGGACTTCAGCAAGGCCTTTGACACCATCTCCCACAGCATTCTCCTGAAAGAGCTGGCAGCCCATGGCTTGGACAGGGGCACCCTGTGCTGGGTTAGGAACTGGCTGGAGGGTGGGCCCAGAGTGGTGGTGAACGGAGCTGCATCCAGTTGGTGGTCAGTCACTAGTGGTGTCCCCAGGGATCAGTGTTGGGCCCAGTCCTGTTTAATATCTTTATGGATGACTTAGATGAGGGGATTGAGTCCACCATCAGCAAATTTGCAGATGACACTAAGTTGGGGGGGAGTGTCGATCAGCTGGAAGGCAGGAGGGCTCTGCAGAGGGACCTGGATAGGTTGGAGAGTTGGGCTGATTCCAACGGGATGAGGTTCAACAAGGCCAAGTGCCGGGTCCTGCACTTTGGCCACAACAACCCCCTGCAGTGCTACAGGCTGGGGACAGAGTGGCTGGAGAGCAACCAGGCAGAAAGGGACCTGGGAATCTGGACTGACAGGAAGCTGAACATGAGCCAGCAGTGTGTCCAGGTGGCCAAGAAGGCCAATGGCATCCTGGCCTGGATCAGGAACAGTGTGGCCAGCAGGACCAGGGAAGTGATTCTTCCCCTGTACTCAGCGCTGGTGAGGCCACACCTGGAGTACTGTGTCCAGTTCTGGGCCCCTCAGTTCAGGAAGGATATTGAGGTGCTGGAGCAGGTCCAGAGAAGAGCAACAAGGCTGGTGAAGGGACTTGAGCACAAGTCCTATGAGGAGCAGCTGAGGGAGCTGGGGCTGTTCAGCCTGGAGAAGAGGAGGCTCAGGGGAGACCTCGTCACTCTCTACAACTCCCTGAAAGGAGGTTTTAACCAGGTGGGGGTTGGTCTCTTCTCCCAGGCAGCTATCAGCAAGACAAGAGGACATGGTCTTAAACTCTGCCAGGGGAGGTTTAGGTTAGATATTAGAAAGAATTGCTTTACAGAGAGGGTGGTCAGACATTGGAATGGGCTGCCCAGGGAAGTAGAAGATTCTCCATCCCTGGAGATTTTTAAAAAGAGACTGGATGTGGCAACTTAGTGCCATGGTCTAGTAACTGCAGCGGTAGTGGATCAAGGGTTGGACTTGATGATCTTGGAGGTCCCTTCCAACCCAGCTGATTCTGTGATTCTATGATTCTATGATTCTATGATTCTATGATTCTATGATTCTATGATTCTATGATAGTTGAACAAAGGATAATAATGTTACATGCAATCTTTGTTTAAACAGTCTCTAGGAACACTGAGAGACATAATTATCTGTTCAAAAAATGGAATGATGCTTACAAAAATGTTGACAGCTGAGAAAAATTGTGGCTATCCCAGAAAACCTAAGTAGTGGTTTGGATCTCTTCATATTCCATGAACCATATACATCTAAAAAATTCAGTTTCTTCCACAAGACACACACAATTGCTAGATCTGTTTCTACATACATATATAAATCTATATTTATGAACTGTGAAAGTAATAGGTTCCTCCATTCTCCAACTGCACCAACAAATATTTTAGATCCTCACAAACATTTTTCCTTGTAAAAAAAAAAAGAAGAATGTTAATTTCTCAAGACTTTGTAATTTGGTTTTAAATAATTTTTTTGTCATTTAATTCACTGTACAAATAATATTTTGATACTTCCTATATTTTGGTTTTAATTATTGAGGCTTAACTATTAACTCTTCATTTTCTTTGCAAAGCAACAGGTCAGCCCCAAAACCTGTTTAGAAATGGATGTCTCTAAATCACATCCTGTATGGTGCTTGTTTCTTTACCCAGACTATACAAGTTAACCACACAACCAGCATGCCATGTCACCCAAAATTAAACATTCCAGCGTATTTGAGCTGAATTTGCTGCTGATTTTTGTTGTTTTCAGATTCTTTTTGCAGAACTCATTCACTGAAAACAGAGTTTTCTATTCTAATGTAATAGGATGTGAAATTCAGCCTGGGTGAAACAAAGTGTTTCCTTTTTCCTTGTCCTCTCTTTGCTGATAAGTCTTGCTCTGGGGTATCTCGGGAATGTTGCTCTGGGACATCTTTAGCCTTTTGCCAGCTGAATGATAATTGTTTCCTATCTCCGAGTTTTGAGTTCCTCGCATCCTCCTCCTCCCCCATGCCCTGGATTCAAGCTCTGAGCTTCCTGTGAGGTCTCTGCAACAGCCCCAAGGGCCTCTTCTGCTGCCATATGTATGTAATCACAAACTGAAAACTTTTCTGCTTCTTAAAACACAGGGCTGCCATGTGAGATAACTATCTACAGAAACCACTTTGCACTGAAAAGCCCTCAGATCCACCCCTCTGCTGATTTTTTCAAATTATCCTTTTATGCCTTTTTTTTCCTCTTTTTTTTGTGTTTGTGTGTCACACATTGGTATTAATGTAACGAATGATCAACATTAAGTATATCAGGCAATGGTTCCACCCCAGGAACTTAACAGTGTGCCAGACCTTCTCCACACAAAGAAACATGCACCAATGCATAACCAAAACCAATTCAATTGCCCAACTGTAAACCAGGAGGAGCTACCTAAGCTACACTGGTAGGTAGAATCTAAATTATTTTACATCTTTTATTCACACTCAACTGCATAAGTATATTTGCAGTGCAAGGACCTGAGACCTCTACGAGCTCTGAACCATAAGCAACACTGTCTTACTTGGACCAACTCAATGACCTATGGTTACCCTTAAGGGCCTTCTGGAGCCCTGCATCCTGTTGCAAGGATGTTTTTGTTGCTCATGAAGCAGTTGCAGATCCACTGTGGTTAGTAGTCCGATGCTGGAAAGTGGACAGAAAAAATAAAATTAAACTTGTCATAATTCAAACTGTAAAACAATGTTGAAATAACACCTGTGATGGTTCATTGCTTCATGGTCCCCCTACTAAATACTGCCATCCTCCTAGCCTCAGGAGTCACCGTTACATGAGCACATCACAGCATCACAGAGGGTAATCGAAACCAAGCTACCCAAGCTCTACTTATAACCGTACTATTAGGATTCTACTTTACAGCACTTCAAGCAATAGAATATTATGAAGCCCCATTCTCAATTGCCGACGGAGTCTATGGATCAACCTTTTTCGTTGCCACAGGATTCCATGGCCTCCACGTAATCATTGGATCCTCCTTCCTCTTGATTTGCCTCCTCCGCCTCGTAAAATTCCACTTCACATCCAACCACCACTTTGGCTTTGAAGCAGCGGCCTGATACTGACATTTTGTTGACATTATCTGACTGTTCCTCTACATAACAATCTATTGATGAGGATCTTGCCCTTCTAGTATATTAATTACAATTGACTCATGCTGAAACATGCAATGCTGCAATAGGGATGGAGGTCCAGAGGAGCATCTCCCCTACCTGGGGTGGGACCCCCATCAGGGTCATGCCAAAATAAAGATCATTTCTGTTGGAAACAGAAGAAATTGTTTTCATACAGTAGCTAAAATCAACTCTCCCAAATGAGCTGAGTGGATGAAACCAATTTAGAATCTGGCGAAACAAATGCACATTTTTAACTTATTAAAGGACCAGGGTGTTATTCTATAATTCTTTTCTTAGTTAAGTGATATTTCAAGATAATAATAATAGTGATAATAAAACCAATAATCCTCTTTTCCACAATTTTTGCCATTGAATGAAGTAAGTTTGCTTCCAATTTTTAAATGTAAACCAATGTAATGCAACCAGTCTAGGAAAAGCTATGACCTGTTCATTCCAATAAACCCAGAAAAAGTTACTTAAAATAAAAAATAAAATCTACAGAACATGAACTCCTTATTTAATCCAAAGTTAAGAATGTTACCTCAGCTGTCTCTCAAATCTAGAAACAATTCAGAATTTCATCTTGGAAAACAAGTATGTAGTTGTGGGAAAACTGTTGTTCCCAGAAAATAGAAATCCCAAAGTTAAACCCTGAACCAGCACAGGTTTCCTTTGTGGGAGCCCTCTGACAAGGCACCTTGAGTCAGATTTTAAATTGTCTCAGATTCCACTTCTTTATTCAGATTCTTGTAACTAAGAGAAAGGAGGGTGAGGGATTGGTGGTGTTTGGTTTTGTTTGTTTGTTTTCTTCCTTTGCAAAATGTGTGACTCTCCATTTGGGACTTATATAAGGTTCACATTTTAAAGCATGCTCAACACTCCCACTGTGACTCTCACTAAGAAAAAATTTTGCTCAAAGCAGGCAAAATAATGACTTCCCCATCAACTGCAGTGCAATTTGTGTGGCAAATGTTACCTTAGGTAAATTGACACTTTTATCCTTTTCACAACATGATTTAATTAAGCATTTGTTTCTTTTTGTTGTTTAAAGTGCTAGACATGGATTTTTGATGGTTTAACCCCCTCCCTCCTCCTCCCCAGCCCAAGGGAAAAGCAACTTTGCATATATTTTTACTCTTCTTTTTGTTTATGTCAACATTTCCCTTTAACAACTTTGAATACACGTGGTCTTTTTGGAGTTATTTCCATCAGTTTAGCTGAGCAATGAAATGATTCATGAGCACTGATAACTAACATGATTTCTGTGTACAGATACCACTTCCCATTGGTAACAGTCATTTAGGGATGGAATTATACAGCAAGGACAAATGAGAACCAAGGGCAAATTTTGATTTTGAATAAGAAACTGAGGGAAAAGACCAAATTCTTTGCCACACAGACCATTCAGTGTCCTCTATGATATACCAAGTGTAGGGACTTCATTATTTTGCTATGAGTTTATAATATTGACATAATATTATTAATATTGCTGGTAGTAGTACCGTTAATTCAAAATATTGTGGGCAACAGGTATGTCTTGTTAAAAAGATGTTTCGAGTTAAAGAGAATATTAATTAATAAGAACTGCCAGTATTTGAAAAGAGATTTATACACGTACACGCACACACACACATATATACAAAATTTGATTCAGTCCTCTGAAGGAGAAGTCACTGAAGGAGCACATTCCCACTTGAAGAGCATTAACTCCAGGTTTGTTATCACTAAACTAATCTTTCCTTATCTTCTATTTAGCAGAAGGAATTCCTGTCCCAGTTGGAACTGCCAGGTTTTTCTTAGAAATCCTCCTTGCAGAGGAGATTCTGAAAGCCTAAATTCCACAGAGTGTTTTGTCTTGCTAATGACTTCAGAGCACAATTAGATGCCCAACTGTGCATCTTTGTACTTTGGGTGGTTTGGGACTGATTTGTCCACAGGGGGAAAGTAGACAGCTACAATTATGTCTAAGGGAATCCTTCCTTGGAGTGTGAGGGGGACATGAGCACCACTGCTCTAGCAAACTGTGGTGTCTCTGCAAAAAGCAATAGCTAAAGAAGGGGGTTAACAATGGGATGAAAGGTTTTCTCTGAAGTCATTAAACTGTGAGGAAATGGTGAGGGTCATGAATTGTTACACAAAAGGAATTAATGAGCATGAGGTGGGAGGTAAAAGTATTAATGGGTAGCTGACACCTAAATTATAAAGTAGTCAAGCTCCTGGATTGGCAAAGTGTCTGCATTTTCATAGAAGATTTATATTTTGATGATCAGTTATTTGCATTTCAATGTTTTCAAATATTTCATATTGGCTTTAACCATACAGTGGTAACTGCTCATAGATGTTAAAACTGTGTTAACATAAACCAACTAATTCACACTATGTGGTGTTTATACCTTTGTGTGTAAATGTCTGTTCCTATTGATTTCCTGAGGAAATGAAAGGTCACAGGAGCACCCTGAACCAGAAAGGCCCTTGTACTGGGATTAGGGTTAAAAAAGAAGAAACTGGAGGCAGCACAAGTAAATAGGGGTGGTCCTATAGATTTCAAATGCAAAAGTAGAGAATAATGTGTGTCAATAGCACCCACCACACCCCAGGTCATCCAAGAAACTCAGTTTATCTTCATGAGGAGATAAAGACATAGGGAGCAAGTTGGCTTCACAGCTGTTGGGAACCCCTTTCGTGGTACAACTCCTTGTCCTGATGATAAAGCTCAAAACTGGCAGAAAGCACTGAAATTTGCCATTTTAAATGGCAAGTACTGGTCAGTGTAGGAGAGAGAATCTTGCCCTGTGTGACCTATTTCGAGTCAGCAGCAGAGAGGAGTCTGAACTAGTAGGGCTGTTCTGTTCACCTCACTGCCAGGGAAAGAGCTGGAGCAGTGTCTCTGAGATGCAGAGATTAGTAGGTACAAGCAGAACTCAGTGTTTCCTTCCTTTTTCATGTCCACCATTTAAAATTTGATCTCCAAACCCATGGTCTGCTCGCAGTAATTTTTAAACTCCCTTGATACTTTGGAAACCAGCAGCAAAATACCCACAATGGATTTAATCTCCCACTAAGCAGATGCAAAGTTGCCCACATTTTGATAGCAACTTGAGGTACATCACAGGCATTGATGATTTTACTAGTACTTGCTAATTTGTCACTGTCAATATTGGTCCTGGAATATGTTCATTTGCACAGAAGACTCCCCTTAGCTGCAGGCTGACAAAGCTGTTGAATACAGATCGTATTTATTATTGTGACTTGAAATAAGATTAGTGGGGAAGGACATTTGTTTTAATTTCTTCCAGGTGGCATAAGGCCTTGTTTTTGTTTTGTTTTGTTTTGTTTCTTACTAGTTTAAGAAAAGTTTGTGGTTCAGAAATTAAAGACCTAATTAAGCTACATGTCTAAACCAGCAAAATGCTAACACAAGTGATTCCTTCTTACAAAACAACCTTTCAGGTCTGGTTTCAGCCTTGTCTGAGCATCAAATAACAGGTCTTCTGAGGAGCAGCTTGTCTTAAAATCAGTCCAGCACTGACAACTCTAGCCCATGAATAGAGCCAATCTGTTTCTCCACGCACGACTAACACCAGCATGTATAGCTAATAAAAATTATGGCAAGAAAACTGCAACCATTGTAACTGGTAGGTAAGCTGTATCACATCACATACAAGGGATGGAATCAGTCAGAGCACTTAAAATACAGCATGCAATGTCTGAATAATAGCTGTGGCAACTAGTAGCAAAGGAGAGGATGATGAACTACTGTGTAGTATTTTTAACTGTCTTAAGAAATCTGTCAGTTGGAAATGGGGACGAAAAAGATGTTTTTCTAACTTAGGCCTCCAGAGGACTTTTCATGTTGGCCATATTCCTAAGTGCCTGCAGTGAATACCTGGTAAACCATGAGGTAGGTAACCAGAAGAGCCGTGTGCTGCGTAATAGAGACAGGTAGGATTAGTCAGAATGCTTGTAATGAAGCACTGAAAATGTAATCTTGTCCCAGAATACTACAAAATGTCTCACAAAACAAGGACTATATTGGAAGCAGAGCAAAAGGATTTACATGTAAACAGAATTGGAAAGAGTAAGACATTAATTAATAATCTATGATTGGTCCTGGGAAAGTGTTCTGTCAAAGTTATGTGTGAAAGTACAGTGAGCTAAGGAATGAAGGAAGTGAGGTCCAGAGCACTTTCTGTAGGCACATGTGGCTGGAGCTGTGGGACAGCTGTACAGTTATGTTGTAGAGAGCACAGGGTGTAAGATCTCATTCCACCACTTCACACGAGTCAAGTGGAGGATCATAGGGTTATTGCGGGCAAATGGTGCAATAAATTCTTAGCCTCAAACTTTTGCACTACAATAATTCATTCTTTCATTTGAACTGGGCTTTAGACACTGTTCTTCAGAACATGGAAAATATTCCTTTCTCAGTGTGTGCAATAGTTTCAGTTTTTAATTGGTGTTTGCCTTGTAGTTTTTGACAGTCAGTGGGCTGCAGAGATATTAGTATCCAAAAAAAATACAATGGATTTATTAGCTTTTGACATTTTTTGTAGTGATTTTCTATAAATTAATGTGACATTCATAAAATTGTCTGTTTCTCTAATATATATGTATTTGAATATATGTACTCATTATGTGAATATTTTTATTTAATTTTTGTAAAATACCAGTGTATATAGTAAAACTCTTTTTGTCTGTTCCTTAAAGGCAAATGTCAAGAATTGGATTGCTCAGTTTCTTCAGCACCATTTGTTACTTACCTTCCTAAAGAAGTGCTATGATCTAAAAATTAGGATGTCATTCTTCATTTAACCAAAGCAGTGGACCAAATCTCATATTTTAATTGCTTAGGAACTTCTAGTTTACTTGCTGTGAGGAATAGTAGGGTGCAAAGAATGTATAAAGTCAAGGAAAATGATAAATTGGAGGAAATATTCTGAAGAGCATTAAATAAGACTTCCAAAACTAAAGAATATTACTAGAAGTTCGCTTTGATGGAATACAGATTTTTGCTCTATAAAACTTTATATACCAAAGTGGGAACTATATTTAAGGATTTGCATGATAGACACACAATTAGTGGTACTGAAATACGGTTGAATGGTAACTGCTGTAGTGGGTATGCAATATATAGGAAGGGTGAATTGGGACTCAAAATTGGGATTAGAAATAGTGCTAGAATATGGGACTACAGAATGGAATAAATCTGGATATGAACCCCAAGTCATAGTAAAACAGCGATTGGTTTGCTGGCACATTCCATAGCAAAGTTATTAGCTGCTTGCTGTTGAAGGACATCACAACAATATTTATATCTAATCAAATAGCCTTCGTGGTGACTTGTGCAATAGACTATTAAAATAATCTATCAAAATAAGTCTTACAGAAACATTGTCTTCACATCTCAACCAATTGCTACTTCTAGAAGACAAAATGAAGTTTTGATTTGTCCCTTAGTAATATACAGAAGTTGGTTTAAAAATAAATTAACTTAGTACATATTAGGAAATCAAAATATAAGATAATTCAAGATCTTTTACAGAATGGTGATACTAAAATTAGGGAGAAGGTATTAATCTGTTTTCCTGCAAATAAATTAGGGTCAACTGCATCATCTGAAATACAGAACTGTGTAAGAATTCACCTTTGAGTCCTGAAGACACCCAGCATTCAGCCTTGCAACATACTATTTTCTTCACAGGGCTTTCTAAGAAGGATTTGTACTCTCCTTACAACCTTGAAGCACTAAATGGGAGCAAAGAGAGTTGTGGTTACTTTTAGATTCAATTTTATTCACAGAAGTATGAATTCATCTCAGTTTTGGATTTTTCTTCTTTTTTTCTACATTTCATTCTAATGATTCTCTTAGTATGTTAAGGAATCACTGTATTTTTCTTGTGCTGCCTTTTTTTAATCAAGAAGTGATGACTGTTTAAAACGTGATTTTTTTTTCTATTTTGAACAGTTTCACACTCTTCAACAATAACCTCCTCTGTGTACAGTTTGGGTTTTTTTTAATCAATCAGTAGTAGAAAATTTGAAAATCTAGTTCCAAGAGAAAAAGGAAACCATCTGGGATAGAACATCTACTCATTCCTTCAGAAAAAAAAAGCCTCTATATTTTTGATTACAGGATATTCAGAACTAGTACATAACACAGTCAAAGCAAGGTCAGACTTTGATATAATGAACTAATCTTTTCAGTGCTAGACTTTAAATTGTGCTTCAGTTTATTCTACTCTGTCTCCCTCACCTCTTAATATAAATTGCTTATTTCTTTTTTTACTTTCTTCACCTGGAAACTGTTAACTTAGTTTCAGTAGGACTCCTGATGTCTTCATTGTAGAGGAGAATTTCAAAATCTCTTCCGTTTTCCACTTTCCCCATCCCACGTTTTAAGAAGCATCTTTGGTTTCCCCTACTTCCAAGGACAGAGGACTGGGAAATGCTGGATGGAGTGTTGACCTGAGGATAGCCCTCTATGTATGCATGCATTTATTGTCATGACATTAGTTCCATGAAGAAGAAATCCTTTAGCTACTATAATTCATTTCTTAGATAGAGTGAAGCAATTTTCTACTCCTTTGTGATATCAACAAATTAATTTTCTAAGAAATGCAAATATCTTGAAATAAACACAACAGGGGTCCTTTCTTTTACTGGAAAGTCTTTATTTAGTGCCAATTTTTCTGTCTTCTGCCACCACTTCCCTTGCACTAATGGTTTCTTGCAGATCTTCAGCTGACATCTTGCAAACTCAGGAACTCCTTTGCACAGTTCTGTGGAGTAAGGCTTACATGTGGCAATGTAACTTAAGACATGCTTATTTCATTGCTTTGGCTACTGTTCAAGCATTCCTGTCCATGTACACTGGAAGTGCTTAATCAAACTTTCTACTGTTTGAAGCTTAAGAGAACCTAAACAGACAGGATCACTCAGTACCTGACACTGAAATTTGTTCTCTCTTAAAATAACTTTGATTCTTACCACAGTGACAACTATGACCATTCTTGAGACAAGATATTAGGAACTGGGTTAAGAGTCTAGAGTATTTTCCTCATAGGTCCTTTGAGTTTTGTCTTAGTGGCTTCATAAATACATGCCTGTGTGTATTTATGTATGTATACATACATGTACATAATATATGTATGTGTATATATATGTGTTAATTTTTTTGTGGAGTTATATATTTTTTAATTTTTTATATATATATACATTACATACAGTTTATATTTAAGCAAACATAATTTATTAAGTTCTAGTTAAGTGGCTAAATTTTGGCTGGAGAGAAAGTGTTAGAGATTCAAACCCATGAATCAGGGCATAATACTACTGGATTCTGCTCTAAATTTTGTTGAAGAATTCACATTTATAACCAAAACTGTGTCACCTCCCTCAAATCTCATGCAAAAGTATTCCTATAACAATACTTATTCATGATACAACTGAAGTCAATACTGTGCATATGAAGTCAAAAACTTCCAACAGGTGTAGTTAAAAGGAGTTAAATCAGCATATAATGTCACTGGATTTGGCCACTTTTACTTTCCTGTGGAAATTCTATACTCCTGGGATGCTAACCAAAAAATAGGCAGAAAAGACCCATCTGTGGTATTATCTCTTGCCTTCCTCTGAAAGCCCAGGGAATGAGAAAGCCCTGAAAGGATGGCTGTTTTCTACTCTCTCATTTTTTGGAAATCAACATGAACGTCACGTTGTTTCCTCTGCAAAGTGACCCAACTACAGGCAGTGTAGAAAGAAAGCAGTAGGGAGGGAAACCTGAGGCAAAAATTTCTGTAGTCAAACTTACAGAGTTCTCAAGTGAGAAGACACTGGGAAGGAGGACACAGTCAATGGTGGTAACCGCTTAATATTGAGAGATGAAATGTCAGAAATGTTGAGCTACAAGGAGATTAACATGGGGGTTTGGTTTTTTTTTGTTTGGTTGTTTTTTTTTTGTTTTGTTTGTTTGTTTATTTTTTATTTAGATGATGTGTGGGAGGCTCCATAAATGTAGCCTTTGCTTTCCCTTTTTTCATGGGATTTATGTGGTAGTTATACTGGTCTAGTTTGATTTTTTTCTCATGTTTTCACTGTATTTGTGTGAAAAACACATCATGAAATTAACACTGGCTAGTGCTTCTTTGCTGACCCTCAGCACCCTATTTAATGAAATAGCTTTCTGAATGGCTTATTTTATATCAGAAAATATTTTTTTTCTAAATAAGCCTCTGTCCCTATGTTGAAATTAAATCTCTGCTATTAGGACTTTGTGTAGAAGAAACAGCTATCTTCACCTCTCAACGCAATAATTTATACAATCAGAGCTTTAGTAATTTTATATAACTACCTCCAAGAAATTCAGTCACAGGACAAGGCCCCAGGGCTCTGCATGAACTCTGTCTTGTGAGAGCTTTAACAACTGGAAATTTCTTTTATTTATTATCTAGCTTTTTAATCTTCTGCATTCATTTGCTTTAGCCTTTTCCTACTTAAGCTTGTTCTTTCAGGAGAAATATCATTTATCTACTCCTTTTCTCTTTCCCTCTTTTTAAATCTTGCTTTCCATGATTAGTTCTTCAAGGGTGGAAAAAAAGCCCTGCTTCTTCTGTATTGGAGAAGTCCTGGGTACAGAGAGACTCTACATAAGAAAGGGAGAAGGATGTAAGTATGTATATATCTGTGTACATTCCTACATGGAGACCTGGAATTTCCCAGTGGTGTGGGAGCAGAATCAAATTTTCTTCACAAAGTAACCCAGCATGAAGAATGAAAAGCCACTTGTGAAACAAGGTGTGACTTAAAAAACTATGTTCTGGGTTTTTTTATGGTAAAAATAAGCATTCAAGCAGACCTCAGTAGAACTGTATTGAAACTATTCTGTCTTTTTCTAGTTTTAAACAGAAATAAGTCAAGTGTCTTTTGGTTAAGATAACAGAAATGCCCACTGTTATTGTACACACAATGCTAATTGATCTGACAGGAAAATAAATACTAAACCCTCACCCCTTACATGGGATATGTCAACTTATTGCAGGTAATAGTTACTACATCAATGATCTATGTAATATCAATAATAATGGAATAAATGTACTATGAATAACTCTCTGAATGGAATATATCAACGGGGTTGATGTTGCTTATGTTTAGTCACACCAGTTGTTGTGGAGCTCTTGAATGTGTTCCTTCTCTGAAGGTTTGTTTCATATCCTTGCATCAAACAAATCCTGGACTAACTCCACAGAAGTTAGCCTTAAAGTTGCTGATCTTCATTCACAGCACAGGAAACCTCTGGGAACAGGTAGAAATTTCCAGTAGCAACACAGTTCACATATTAGAATATAGAGTATTAGAAGTGTGACTTTGATGTTCAACTTTTTAAAAGCTCTCAGAAGTATTTTTCCTTCATTATCACCTCAGTTGAGTGAACTTTATACTTGCCTTTCAGAAAAATGTTCAAGCACATGAAGATTCTATCTTCCTTCTGCTGTTATTTAAAACATGGTAGATTATTTTCTGTGACTATGTTTTATTTACAGTACTTCATTTGTTAGGTGTTCTTCACAAAAAAAGATTCAAGAGAGAGAAAAAACAAGTTTCAAGCTAATTTCCACGGTTTTATTACACATTTTTGCCCCTACTGATATCTACACATCTATGTTCCAACACAGTGGTGGGAAATAATGTGTTTCTTGCAAGAGCCTGGTGTTATTAATTTTTATTCTCCTCACAGTGCAAGAAGTCTCCTCTGGGAAGAACTAGAAATTTCAAACAGCAAGAGGGCCCACGTACTCTCAGCCACAATCTGATCACCTGGAGGTGAGAATAGCTAGTTTTTCACTGAAAAAGAAGATCTTTCAGATTATCTCATACATGATTTCATTTGCGGAAATGAAGGAAGAGGAGAGAGTTGAGAGTGTCTTTGTTTCACATCTTTTGTTGAACTTTCTCTCAAATGCCCTGCCATCAATCTTAGACCAGAAACAATTTCTAAAGAAGCAGTAATCCTGGAAGAAGGTTCAAACTGATGTCCTCAGACTATACTAGAACAACATATCTCAAACAGGGAACAACTTTTCAAGAGCCAAGAAAACAGGGAACTGTGCACCTGTGTGAGACATCATAGTTTAGGGACTGAAACTCTTCACAGGTTAAAAGTGTAGAGCACCAAATGAAAGGAGAGATTCTACTTTTTCTTTACTGTAATAGTTTTTAGACTCCACAGATCCATTCACCAATTGACTCACCATTTTCGTGTTGGTCCACAATGGACAGAGCCTATTAACATGCCACATCTGCAGGGAAGTGTGGTTTATCACACCTGGCCATAAAAAGGACTGTCACAATGGAGGACTCCAACTCTGCGTAGGGAAGGGTCTAAAGGGATCATCAACTCATGACAGATAATTAAGCAGGAAAAAAGACAGGTTTAATGCTCAGGAATTCCTGGGAAAAAACCTCCTTATATACTTCAGTGCTTCATGAAAAGATCTTAATCTGAAAATACCACCAGATTATGAATCAGGAACAGTTTGCAAAAAGAAAATGGTAGTTTAGCAAATGGAGTGCTGACCTACAGCTTGGAGGAGCAGGGCTTGACACTGGTGAAATACCTGCTGCCTTCCAGTGTGTGCTACCTAAGGAAGTCAGGATAACTAAGAAATGTCATTCTGTCCCTAAATGCAAGCAGTACCACGGATACACTCTAATGCTAGCACGCTACCCTCCCTTCCTGTGCCTCACCTGCAGATCAAAATAAGGACACTTTACTTCTTTCTCAAATGTTGGGAGAACTAAAGAGTTACACACACAGACACACACAAATTGCAAAGGATAAGTAGAGCTACTAATATATTTTGTGTTTACTTATTTACTTCTGAGATCTTTCAGTGAGGACAGTGGTAAGGGATATATTGTAGAAAGCACTGTAGGCTATTTAGTATGTGATCTTTTTATGAGACATTATCCTGAATGCTTTCATATCCCTGTAGTGAGTAGGGAGTGTGAAGTTTTAGGAAGGTAGTAAGGTGATCTTCAGTTTTTACCTGCTCACCTAGTCAAATATCTACTAGATGTTCAGTTTAAAGCCTCCTTTCACTTCCTTTCTTAGGGGAGTTCTGTTGCTCTCCCAAGGATGCAACTTAATGGTATTTCCCCCTAGTCCAAAAGTTCTGCAGAGGAAAACATCTTTGTTGCCTTGGAAATTTCCTCTCCTTATGTCTTGCTTCAGTACTTGGAACAGACTATTTCTGCGGTGTTCCAAATAACATCTATCCCACATTATACCAGATATAAATCCCTAATAAGAAGAGACATCATTGTGTTGGGCAGAGGGGGGCCTAATGTTGCAACCTGCACCAGGGAAATAGAAGAAGATACGGTTCTTCCACTAAGATACACTAAGAGGCTTACTAAGGTCAGATGCTGTTTTCTTCAGGACTTACAAGTGGCCTTTTCTGGAAATATCAAAGCAAGCTTTCCTGTGAGTTCACACAGATGATAAAGAATCTGTCTCTAGTTAATTTAAAAATCTATTCCCAGATGACAGAGCACTGTTCTGTAATTGCCACTTTCACACCTCTTGGTGTGCTTTGGGATCCCAAAGGATCTCAAAGTGCTCTACAGTCACGGACAGAGAAGTCTATTTGCCTTTGAAGAACTGCACTGATGTAGTCTATAGACTAAAGGCCCATTATTCTTTGATCCTCTAGCAACTAGGAAACTTTGCTTATTTTGATAAGTGATCATAGACTTTTCTGATGGGCTTCATGGAGATATAGTTTAAAATGGCAGCAAAGTGCATTGACAATTAAAATACATTGATGTCCTTTGGACTCAGGTGCTATTTCCTTAATTGAAAACTTTTGCTTCATTTTTAATGGACTCTTTTGATATATTTAAAATTATGAAGTCCCAGATCTATCCTATTCAAGCTGCCCCTTCAAGTCAAAACAAATAAAAAACCCAGAAGTATTTACATGGAAAAATTGTATTTGTGGTTGAGGCCTTTTTTTCAGGCAATTTGGAAACAAAATGACATTTTTTCATGTGAATCAAGACTTTTATTTTGCCTTTACAATTTTAGGTTGTTTTATTAAGTGTTTTACTATTGCCCTTTGACTCTTCTTTTTTGCTTTCGTAATGGCCCGAATAAGGGAAAAGTTTTGAAAAGTAAAAAAAAAAAAAAAAAAATAAAATAAATGCTTGAGTGAAATAAAAATAAAAAAACAGTAAAAAGAGAAACAAAAGACATTACCTCCTCCATATCCCCAGCTGTTGCTATTTAAAATTAACATATTGTTTGGCTACTGCCATACAGTGATCAGCATTGTGAATTTGCTTTCTTTCTCTGAAATATTTGGTTTTAATTTTATTGTGAAGGAGCAACCAAAAAATGTCTCATAGATTCAAAGAATCATAGAATGGTTTGGGTCAGAAGGGACCTTTAAAGATCCTTTAGATGTCCAGTTCCACTGCCATGGTTATGATGCCTTAAGCCCCTAATGTTTTTTTATTTTATTTTTCTAATATTTGTAAGACTTGTAAGTTTTATAAGTAGTGGAAGTAGATTTTAAAAGCAGCAACCCCCCCCTTCTTTGTCCCTTGCCCCTTTCCCTTTCTCTAGCACCCTTGTTTACACATTCCTTAACCCTCTTACCCCATTCTATGCTCCCTATATCAATCCTACTCCTGAACACAGCAGAGATGTTTAGTCTCTTGTCAAGGCAAGGCCTAGATTGTTGGCAGAACAGCATATCAGGGCCTAAACCACAGAATACGGTCAAGAATTAGGTAACTATGTACCCTTTGTGCTCTGATGAAGACAAAGATGGGATGAATAGGGGGTCCCAAAACCCCCAGACCCATTTCTCAGGGGGTGGACCCCGGGGCGGACCAGAGTAAAGGCCACAGGGTGGACACATCTGGGATTGGATGGATGGTATTATAAAATGTAACATCTCAGGCACGGCCAGCGCATCTTGTACCATCTTAGCCTTGGCAAAATAAACCCTTTCTTATCTCACCCCTAATTAACTGCTCTGGAGATTTTTTCAGCATCAAAATTCCACGGCAACAGTTAGGTACATCTTTCACTAGATCAGGTTGCTCAAAGCCACATCCAACCCGACCTTAAACTCTTCCAGTGACCAGGCACTCACAACTTCTCTGATGTCATGATTTAAGAGCCCCAAAATACAATTCCCTAGTCCAAACCCCCTCCCACATCTCAACCCAGTGTGAGATGGTTTTTCCAGACACCACACAAGACTCAAAATGAGGGGGAGGGAATATATTACAATGACTGTACAAAATAAATATTACAATACATTACACAATCTTAGCTATCTCTACCATGACATAAAAGTATTTACAATGGATCAAATCTCTTCTCCCCTGCAAATAAAAGTCCAGGAGGGAAGAAGGGAAAGATCCTTTCTACTTTCAGAGTAGCAGTCTCTCAGGTAGCAGGCTCTCTTCTTCTCATGCAGCAGCTGTAACTGGATCTCTGCCA
The DNA here is from genome assembly GCF_025592945.1 of Manacus candei. Classification (NCBI taxonomy): domain Eukaryota; kingdom Metazoa; phylum Chordata; class Aves; order Passeriformes; family Pipridae; genus Manacus; species Manacus candei. The sequence goes on from NW_026138061.1 coordinate 5,759,657, forward strand.
GCACACACGAGGGGGTATCCAAGCCCCTCGGCCCATCGTCTCCAAGTGAGGGTCTTCTCTTCCGTAGACTGTGTTTACCGGGACAAGGGTCACTTCACTACGTCATATCACGAAGCTCAGGGGTCTTCGTGACGGTCCGTATCTTCAGGGGATTCAAGTTCCCTTTGCAGAGCTCTGTGCTCTGTCTCAAGCAGCGGGGGGGGGGCCAAGGTCACCCCCTCCACATTCCTTCTTGGAGCTTTTCAGCTCCTTTCTGCAAGTGTTGTAGCACTTCAAGACTCTTTCAAGTAAGAGTCCATCATCCTCCTCTCTCTCAGAGGTCTCAGAGGGGTTTTGGGGTGTTTCAGTTCTTACCCAAACTCTCTCTCTCTCTCTGTAGAGCCTGGTTGTCTCTCTGCTGTTGACTCTCTCTCGACTCTCTCAGACAACTCTGTGTCTTCCTGCTCTGCTGCATGCTTGTTTCTGCTGCTTCTACCTTATCTCTTGGTTCTCTGCCACTTTCTCCGACCAGTGTTGTTTTTACCACCGCTTCTGCTGCTCACAGTGGAGAAAAAAAACTTCCAGCTTCTCAGTCACAGACCTCAGTCCAGTTTAACACTGTTCCAAGTCCCTGCAGCCCCCAGCCGGGGCTGGGGGGGCTAGAACCCCCCAGGGGGGGCTCCTGCCCTTTCTCCTCGTGGCTTTACAACATGACCACTCTTCCAACAACAACTACAACTACTCCTTCTCTTCCGGTCTGCTTGTGATATGTTTATATTTTGCAAAAGCGCTCATTGGCTCAAATCCCCAAGGGTCACCACCCCCTGGGGATTTACCATTTTATAATTTCAGGGGGAAAACTGTTTCCCCCCACCACATCTGGGCAACCTGTGCAAATATTTCACCACTGTCATTGAAAAAAATGTCTTCCTTTTGTACAATCTAAACCTACCCTCTCAGATTAAAGCCATTCCTCCCTTGTCCTGTCACTACAGGTCCTGGTAAAAAACATCTCTCTCCATTTTATAATACCCTTTTAAGTACTGAAAGACTGTAATAAGATCTCCCTGAAGCCTTCTCCTCTCCAGGCTGAAAAACCCCAATTCTCTCAGCCTTTTCTCATAGTTGAGGTGTTACAGTCCTCTGACCATTTTCATGAGACTCTTATGGACCCGCTCTAACAGATCCATGTCTTTCTTGTATTGGGGACCACAGCGACGGGTACAGTACTCCAAATGGGGTCTCACCAGAGCAGAGTAGAAGGGTAAAACCAACTCTCTAGATCTCCTGTCAATGCTTCTTTTGTTACAGACCTGGATACAGTTGTCTTTCTGGGTGGAAAGCACACATTGCTGGTCCAAATCTAGTTTTCCATCCTCCAGTATCCAAAAGTCTTTATCCTCTGGCTTGCTTTTATCTGTTCCCCAGTCTTTATTGATATTGGATATTGTCCCAGTCCAGATGCAGGACCTTGTATTTGGCCTTGTTGAACTTCATCGTGGTTTGCATGGTCCTACTTCTGAAGCCCATCAAGGTGCCTCTGGAAGGCATTCCTTCACGTGAGCAGATCAACTCCACCACTTACCTTCCTGTCATCCACAAGCTTGCTAAAGGCACACTTGATATCGCTATCTATAAAATTAATGAAGATACTAAATACTATTTCTGCCAGTACTGGGACACCACTTGTTGCTGGTTTCCACTTGGACATTGAGCTGTTAATTAACTCCTTGGACATGGCCATCCAACACATTTCTTACCCTTCAAATAGTCCATCCATCAGATTCTTATCTCTCCAACTGAGAGGCAAGATTGTTGTATGGGACTGTATCCAAGGCCAGGTAGATGACAGCACTAGCTCTTCCTTTGCTGATACAGTCACTGCGCTGTAGAAAGCCTGTAGTTTGTTGTTTCAATATGTCTTAGATTTTTACAGTAGTGTTCATGATCAACGCCTTTTACAAGCAGCAACTAATGAATCATTACAAGCTCGTTTTTGAGAAAGTATTATTTTATATGTTTCACAGAAAGAAAACAGGCCAAAAGGCACAACCAAGGCCTTTTATTGTCAGAATTTGTTCATCTGTAGAACAAATCTTTTCCTTTTCAGCATTTCTTATTCATCTCTCATTCTGACAGACTTGTACCTGGTCTGCAATACAAACCTGCAAATTTATCATTCATTCCAAAACCGATCTTTTACCATCATCATCTGTGCGTAATTGCTGGAGACAGACCTCTTTCACATATGTTCACACTCTTTTATTCATTTCACACATCCTACAAGCCACGAGTTTAGTTTATCAGGTTTAGTGCCTTTACCCTTGCTTTCAAAAACTTTACCCTTGCTTTCAAAGATGAAGGCCTCACCCAGATCTCAGACCCAGTCTCCTTTCCCTTTCTTCATTTTGTGTTCGTACACCTTGCCACTGACTCTTCTGGATAGTGGCTGAATAAAGTGGCAAGACTCCAGTGTATAGAAGTGCAGCAGATTGTATTGATACACTATTTGATAATGAGCTGCAGAGTCATTTTGCAGGAGTTCAGACTGATGTAAATACTTCTAGAAGGAACTATATCTTATTTGGCAAGAGAATTATGGGAGATAGCTGTATTTGGGCTCACTGCCCACCACTGTTGTTCTCAGAGCAAACATTTTACTTTTCTCTGCTTCCAGTCCACAACCAAAATAGGAGAGCCTTGTCTAAAATTAACTAAAATGACTCTTTCTTCTTAAGGACATGTAGATTTGGTATTTCAAGTAAATGTTTTTAAAAGAGTAATTTTGTTTTACAGCAGCGGTCTCTTGGAATCTGGGCTGGATGCCCTTGGCCAGATCCACATGAGCTCTTCATAAGTGGGAAATGATCTTTATCTCCATTTATCCTTCTTTTTTTCCCCCTCTAATTTTAAAATACATCAACTGGAGAATTGCATTTCAAGCTATGTGACACATCTTCTTGAGGGTTTCTGTGTCTATTAATAGGTAGGACTCAAACATGTGCTCCCACATCATACCTTATTATAGGGACAGAATTGGATAGATATAAAGTAGAAAACCAAAAATTTCAGCATCAGTTCATTTCAGGTTCTACTGTGTGGTTTTCAAAACCTCTTTCCAAATGACAAGAAGTTCTGTTTCCTTAGAAAACCACAGAGTTTCTTGCCATAATGGCTTCAGAAAGGCAGTCTCTGTAAACTCAATTGTACTTGCTTTTCAAAATTCATTTCCTTGAGAAATGAAAAACTGTAATGATTGTTTAAAGTACTTGATGGTCTAACTTTTGTATCATGAAGGCAATAGTAAGCACTGTATTGATTCCTATGGAAGAAGGATCAGGTTCCTAGATAGCTACACAAATATTTACCGGGCTGGGAGGAGCCTGGTAACACCCTCCAAAATAAAGGTTGTAAGGTAGCCGTCATTTATAACTTCCTGTTCTCACAAGTTAATAACTTCCTCATGCATTAGTCTTTCTGGCATTTCTCCATGTTTTGTTTCTGCCTGGAGGTGATGTGTATTTGGAACAAACTCATACCACACTTTTGACTAGGCAAGAAGCCAAAATGACTGAGATTTTTTGCCTGGTCTAGAGGTAACTGTCTTTGAGGACTAGCACTTTCTCTCAAATGGGAAAAAAATAATTGGAATTGCCAAATCTATTAAGTGATTCCAAGATCAATTTTGAACCAGTGCTAGACTTTTTGGAATTGATTTGCTGCTGTCACATCATATTACTATTTCTCTTTTATGTTTGAAGAAAGCAGTCCATTTAGAGTCTCAGTTAAGTCTCCTTAGGAGTCAAGAAGTAAATGGCCAATTCATTCTTACTTTCCTCATTCTTTCATGTGAGAGGAGGAAGGAGATTGGAAGAAGGTACAGATGGATTCTACAATACCTCCTCTCCTTTACTTACAGAAAATAATGTACACTTGAGGGAGTCAGCCAAATATAAACTCTTCTTTCAAGTATGGAATAGCAAGCATTGAAACAACACAGACCAACCAACCAAAATCTCCTGAGTACTTTGAAAAGCTAAGAAGCATTCTGACCAATCCTGAAAGATTCTGAGCTTCTTCAGCAGAAACAAATGAGGTCAAAAGTATTTGCCTCTTGTTTATTACAGATATTAGTATGAAAGCTGTGAGTACACAGCTTTAAAGGTGTAGATAGAAAATGTTTATTCCCCTCTCCTTGTTTCTTTTTTTTCCACACAATAGGTAGGAATCCTGTCTTCAAAAAACTCCTGTACTGTGGGTTTTTTTGACAATTCAGAAGCATACTATCATATCTCTGTATACAATAACAATGATGAACTGGAATGCATGGTATTTCCCTGCTTCTGTAGAGGAATCGAGGCAGGATATTGAATCAGACATTCTGAATCTGCAAATCTCTCTCTTTTACCTCCTCCAGATGGTCTGATGTCTTCTGTATGTGCAGTGTCCTGAAAATTGCTTGACATAGAGTCTGTGGTAGGAGAGTATAGAAAGAGTATAGAAAAATATATTTTGCTGGATGTTTCTTTCCAGTTTCCAACCCATCAAGTCAATAAAAGAAAAAAATGACACAAATTGAACAATCTTTTTCAGGAAAAATCATGTTTGCAGTTTGCAGCTAAGTCAGATAACCCTTAGTGACAGGAGAGCCTTGTGCTTACTGGGGGGTGGACACGTGAATCTGCACAGGTATGAGCTCTTTCCAAAATGGCAGGATATCAGTCAGCCCTAATCCAAAAAATGTGTGATGCTGTTATCTGAATGTTACATCAAGCAAACATAACCTGCCATTCAGCATGGTTTATTATCATGAAATCATTACTATACCAACAGGAGTATGCAACTTTGGGCTACTTCAGAGAGAAGTAGACATCAGCCCATATCATACTCCACCAGCATATCCTAAACGTGCCTAGTGAGGCAATCACTGAATTTATTTTCTCGGTTCAGCAACAGAGAGGATTTCAACCTAAAGGCCTCCACTATACCACTTTACCTAGCAAAATTATTCTGGTGTAGTCCTGATGAGGTTGCGTGAGAAAGGGTCTGATATGTCATTAACCCAGTCTCTCTTCCAGGGGATTTAGTGTTGGGTGAGCAGTATGAAGAAGTTGATTTGAAAGAGTCACCGAGCTAATGTGTGATGGTAGCAGTCAACAGCTCAATGGTCAGATGACGGTGAGTGACAAGTGGTGTCCCTCAGGGATCTGTTTAGACACCAGTACTGTTTAATATCCTAATTAGTGACTTAGACAGTGGGATCAAGTGCACCCTCGACATATTTGCAGACGACACCAAGCTAAGTGGTACAGTTGACATTCCTGAGAGGTGTCATATCATCAATAAGTACCTGGACAAGTTTGAGAAGTGAGATGGTGGGAAACTCATGATGTTCAACAAGGACAAGTGCAAGGTGCTGCACCTGAGTCAGGGCAACTCCCACTGCCAACAAATACTGAACTAAACAGCTGGTGGCTTTGCACAGCCACTACCTTGAGGAGAACACCAATAAATTAAGCAAGGTAAATACTGCAACCATTTCAAATTGTGACCAAAAGGTTAACCTGGGGAAAAACAGGACAGTAAGCCTCTATTTGGTCTCTGAAAAAAATAGTGGAACAAGTCATCTGGAAACATGTTTTTGGCTATAGGAATCACCTTCTCGTCACTGGGAACAGTCAGGATGGGTTTTTCAAACATAAATTGTGGTTGACCAAATCTATTGCCTTCCATGATAACAGACCTGGATTTGCAGATAAGGGAAGGCCATGAGTGTCATTTGCCTCCTAGCGAGGCTTTAGACATGGTCTTCTACAACATTTTTCTGTCCAGGTTAGAATATTATGACCTGCCTGGGTAGACAGTCAGAAGTGGTATGTTCTGCATTCTCAAAGGTTTTCCAGACCAGACTGAATAAAACTCTGAGTACCCTGAGCAACCTGCTCATACATTACAGCTAACACTGCCTTGAGCAGAAGGTTGGGCCACAGAACTTGTGAGATCACATCTGAATGGATACATCCTACAAGCCTATAAATGCATGTTTCCTCTCCCATTATTTGTCTTGTTGTGACCATACATAACAAAATATAAATATAACACTGTGTATAAACAGAGTAGAATGTGCTTCTCAGTGTTTGCTTGCACTGTCTCTGGTAGAGCAGTGTGCAAGTTCTCAGTTGAGGCCCCAAAGAAACAATTTTTGGCAGTTGATTTCTTGAAGCACGGGGATATACTGTCGGTATCACACTTCTAAACAGGAGGAGTAGTGTGAGGTGAGATTGACCACTATGGAAAAGGTCAACAAATGCTGCCTCTAACTTCTCCTTGCACTTCAGCTTTCCTTGAAGAATATATCTATAGGGTTTCGGTATTCTGGCCTGTAACAAATGAAGAAAACCTTACAATACTCTAGCTGGTTGAATCATTTTGCTAATACGTGCCACAGGCTCCTCTGAGCTGATGTCTATCTGAATTAAAATCTGTCCCTGTAACTTTACATGTAAGTCTCAAATACTTCCACCTGTACCTAAGCCTGCTAAACTTACCTTCACCTCATATGGTATACTGTAGAGGTCAGTTGAAAATTAGCTTGAATGTAAGCCAAACTATACACTTAAAAGTGCCTGCTTCTCTCTTCTGGCTGTATAAACAGAAGCAAAAAAAATAAGATTAAATTAGATGTCTCCAGTGTAGATAATCTATATTGGGTAAAATTAATATCTTTAGTTAAATTAGGCACTTTGGGGGGACTGGAGAAACAGATAGGCTGTATAAACACAGGAAGTGTAATATTTTATGGAGAAAAAACGATCTAACCTTTCTTTACAATTCAACTGTTCAGGGAACTATTTATAGTACTTGGCATTTTTGAACAGGGTGGGGTTCTTGGCCTTACTTTCAGCCATCAAATATTGTTAAATCTTTTTGTACTGGACAAAAGACATAATTATTGAAGTTTCATTCCTTAAGTAGGTACTAACGGCCTGTAATCAAGTCATCCCTCAACATTTTCTGTGATTAAACTAAACAAATTGAGTTCCTGAATATATCTGTAAAGTATGTTTATAATTCCTTAATCACTTCAGTGGTTCTTCTCTGAACCCTCTCCAATTTAGCAACCTGGAGCCAGAATACTGGGTATTTTTTTCCTAATATGCTTTTTTTTTCTTCTTTTGCATCACAAACCCCACTGACATCCAGCTCTTGGACCTTTTCCCACCAAATGCTGATATCAATCTGTGTGTTTGCAGTGTGCTCTTCTTATGCCTAGGTGGAAGAGTGTTAACATGAGCTCAGTGTTTGGCTGCCTGCCGGGGCTAACGTGAACTTTCCCCTGCAATCACCACACCAGGACTTCCACTTGCAGTGTCAGGGTTGGAAGCAGGCATAGTCTGAATGAAGGAAAATGAAGGAGAGGCAGCTGCAGCCATGTATCTGTCACACCAGCTAGTGATAAGGGAGTGCGTCTGTCACACCAGTGAAATAGAGAGGAAGGGTGATGAGGGAGCTGCCTGCAGTACCCCCCCCGCATGGAGAAACGTGAACTACACAGAGTTGCATTAATACTATAAAAAACTCCTAATTTATGCAATTTAAAGTTGAAAAATAAATTATTGGAGCACCCAGACTGCCCTCCTTTCTGTCATTGGCTCTTTATTTTTTCATCCATTCATTCTTGTAATCACCCCATCAATTCGTAAGTTGAAGCATTCATCCAGGAAAGTAGCCAAATCCAGTCCTGACTGGTGTCTAAATTAGTAGCACAGTCCCTTTAGGTTTCCTCCACACTCAACGGAAAAGACTGAACTCCCTCCAAAGGGTGACCTCCCAGTGGAAAAATCTGAATTGCTCTCAGTAGAGACCTACCATGACAGGCTCCAAATTTGGCCTTCTCAGATAATCGCTATAGAAAGACAAAGTCATTTTGGACTTTTGTCTTCATTTCAAGACATGAGGAGTTTTTCCTTGCCCAATGGTTATTCATCCTGTCATTTTGTTTCCTTTCTGAAATATCCTCTCTTTGATTTTCAGTCATGAACTTATTATGGAGAGGGTCCAGCCTGTGACCACAAACTAGTAAAAGTAAGAGTACAAGGTCACAACTTCCAGTCCTATCATTTCTACGATTTTGCTTTCATGCTACATGAATAAGTGCTTAAAATCAACATACTGTCCTTGGCCTCATTTTGGGTGTCTCGCTTCCAATCATGTTGCCCCTTGATGTAGATAATCTTGGGAAGGATCTGATGGATCCCTAAAATTTTTATTCCTTTTAATAAAAAAGACAACTTGCATCAAGGTAGCTTGGAGTTCACAGCAGTCATTGCAGGGGCATGCAGAACCAAGTTGAGTAAGGATATCTCTTGAGATCTACCCTGACCATCATCTTACATCAACTTTATAAGGTTTGCTCAGGGTCTAACAGAAAATATGGTGTAACAAAGAATCAGATTGTTGCTTCCTAAATTCCACAGTAATTCTTGAGCTTCGGGTGCCTCCTATCTCAATGCTCTGTTAAACTGCCTCTGGAGTTACACCTACCTTTGCTTGATTCTTCAGTGCCATCCTATAATGCTTGAAATGTCCCATGCTTTATTTGTGAGTCCCCACAACCAGTGAAAATTAAGAGCAGTGTCTCACAAACTCTGATCTCCATCAGCTCTGGGAACAGTGCAGTAAAGTCTGAGCAGACATTTCGTGCATTTCCTAACAAGATGCTGCCCGAGTGCACAGTCATTAACATCACTCTGGCATTCAGCAGCTGCTACTATGAACAGCCCCTGAATGAAAGGGTCAGCTGCACAGATCGAGTCAGCTGAGTCAGTGATCCTTCTTCTACTCTCCCATTGAAATGTAGCTCTGATGCACATCCTCCAACTGAGTGGAGAGCCCACCCTAAACAGGTGCTGGTTGGCTCAGCCACATAAACTCCTCTTGGAACGAACACAGAGATGTGTTTGTGAATCCAGATACTTGAAATGTGCCAGAATATATGGAAGTTTTCGTGTGCTGGGGGTGTGCTTGTGAGTGCAACATAATGTCAGTGCTCCAGAGACTAGAAACAGTCCAATGCAATTAGAAAGGAATTGCTATTTTTAGAAAGGAAAAGCTACTTTTCAAAGCACATCCTAGGTCTCTGAGTTCTGGTCCATCTTTCAATAGCCAGCCTTGACATTTCATCTTTTCCTGTGAAAAGGGGGCTGAGAGTTAAAAATTTTAATGGAGGAACAGAGGATGTTGTCAGCCACAGGTAGTATTTTACTCCAAAACCTACTTTATACCCTCAAGAGTCTACGATGTGCATGTCTGAAAGTGAGCTGGGCCTACCTTCTGGTTCAAGAGGTATTGTATGTGTTACAAGACACACATAGAAATCTATGTCTATTACATGAAAACATAATATATTGTACAGTTAATATCACTGCTAGTAGGATATTTTTTCTAAAAAAAGAAGTGGACTCAACCTGTTAACAGAGAATATTCATACAGGCCAAGCTTTTTATGTATGCCACTTTCTGTTTGTTTACAAATAGTAACCTTAACAGAACACAACTTTCAAAAAATGAGTGGAGGTAGACACTTAAAGGTGTGTTTTTAAACTGCTCATCCAAAATTGTAGCACCTGTCACTGTGCCTCAGAGTTGTTTCTGCCAAGTACCCATGTAGCTGCGAATTTCCTAGTTGGAAAGGGATGGTGGTTGAAGAATTCCGATGAAGAGTGGAGAAGCTATGAATGATTTATGTTGCAACTATCAAGAGAGTGATAAAATCAGAAGAAAAGAAATTTTCGTTCAGGCTGGCTAACTTTGAAATTGTTTTAATACCTCTTTAACTCCTAGTACCTACTATGCAGTTAGACAAACAAGTCTAAAAATGCTTTAAAAATTTAATGTTCTTGTTCTCTACAACCAGAAAAACCCCAAGTTGTGTGTCTGACTATGTTCTGTCAACTAAGACCTCAAATAAATCCGAAGGATGGTTTTTACAATTCCCGAAGCTCCTCAAATAACAAACCACAAAAAGATTTTTTTTTTTTTCAGGCATCCTAACATAGAGATGTACAAAATCTTACAGTGTCTGCAGAATAGATTCTATCCAAAAATATGCAAGGACTGCTTAAACATCATTAAGTGTATGGATTCTGTGATAGACTTGAGGCAGAAAGGCTTAGACTATGGATGCAAAGCCTAGTCTGTGCATGGTTTGTGTTCTCCTACATAAACACAGAGCTGTACCTTCCCACATCTACTATAAGATCATTATCAAATTCTATGATTCTATGAATATCATCACCTTCTCACCCAACTTTTGACCTCTCACTCTTTTCTCCCTACTTCTTTTGACAAATGGAAGTTGTGTATATGTGTTTTAAACTAACCTGTTGTACGTTGTGTTTAAACAGAGGAGGAACAAGCACAGCATCACTGTTCATCTGTTTCCACAGATGTGAAACATTTCAGTGTGTTTTTCTGAAATGAGAGAGATGCCATTGTAACTTTAAGTGATTGTTGTGCTTCTTCCTGGGACCTCCCAGGGGTAGTTACAAATTAACTGGCCTTTCCAAGAACAATCCATCCGGGCATACTTACAGCACCCTAACAAAATGGGTCCATCACTCTACCAGCCTGACCCTTACTGAGATTTTTGAGGATACCTTAATGCAAGAAATTTTGTATTTATTTCCTGTAGCATATACACTAAGAGAATCATCCCTCTAGCAGATAGATATGTTGGGAAATACCTTATACCACTTTTAGATAAAATAAAGAAAATGGAACAGAATGAAGCAAGAAGTAAGAGGCTTCATCCTTTGCCTTTTGTCCTTCATTAGTTAAGACTGGACTTTCTGATCTCTCTCTGTAGTATAGCTCCCCAAAAATACACACCCAGGCTGAGTGGCAGTTGAAAAAATAGTTTAAAATGAAGTGGGTACAAAATTTAGCCTAGTATATGACCTAGAGATGAGTCAGTCTTATGTATGATAATCTGGGAAGCAATGAAGAACACAGATTTCTCAGAAGAAGGAAGGAGCTGGAGAGGGAAACAAGATAAAATTTTGAAAATGAGACAGAAGGGAGACAAAGAAAGGCCTGAAAAAATGTCAAGAGGAGAAAATGGTATGGAGCTGAAAGAGATCAAAGGAAGGGAGAAGAGCAACTGAGGGTCAGGTTGAACTGGGGGGACAATTGGAAGATTAAGGATAAATGAAGCATGCTGACTCTGGCACAATTTCTTTGCCCTTTTCTTTGGACTTTAGTAAGGTGCAAATGGAGCTTAGGAGTCTAGTGAATTTGCCTTCCTTTCCCTGTATGCTCCCTGAAATCTATTGATGTGTGCAATTTACAGCTGTGATGTGGTGTAAAAACAATGTGTATGATAGGAAGTGTTTGCAACATCAGGCCTCCATAATAGCAAGGTCTTCAGAGCAGGGATGAGATTCTCAGCTGGCATAAACTGAGAGAGCTCCATTGAATCTGCATACTCTTTAGTCTTGAATTAAGTACTAAGCATATTAGTGACTGAATAATGACGGGAGAATCTCCTTTTTAACTCCTAGAGGCCCTTCCTGGGTCCTTGAGCTGAAACTTTTTGTCTCTTTAGAAATTTAAACCATGTTTGTTCCATTCTTACATCCACTGGAATTTGCAACATATCTGCTTTGTAGTCTGGACAAAGCTTGAAGATTTCCCCAAACACAGTGTGAATCAAACCACACAGGAATGTTTGTAAAGAACATCTTGGACCCTTTGAAAACATATTCAGTTCTCAGAAGCGCTAATGCATTCCACATTTGGTCATTAAACACTAATTGGTAACACGCTGTGGATGGGTTCACTCTCTGACCAGTCAGTATTTCCTAGGTCACAGCACTGCATGACCTTGGTGCCCTGATGTGACCTGCCCTTTTGAACTTTTAATCCTTCAACTAGTCAGAGAGCATTAGTAGCTCAGGCCACTTTGGAAAACACAGGCATATTTTTCCCTGGCTATTTCAAAGTTTGCTTGCTTTCCCCTCCATGTCCTACTCCCACCCCCCCCTCGATGATGCAGGATGTCTTTTGGGGGCCTAATTGAAGGCTTCAAAGTGCCCAGTAGTTTATTATGAAACTATTGTCCTTGGTAAATGTCACAGGACTCATGTTTTATTATATATATAACCCTTTTTTTCCATTAGTCTGCCATTTCCCTGAGAAATTATGACCTTGGTTCTATCAGTTTAACCAAACTGGTTTTATATATAGCAAATGTGTGCGTGTGCACAAAAAAAGAGAAAAGAGGAAACCACAAAAGGGCTTTCTATTAAAACAGTGCTTGTACTGGCCCCTTCTAGAATCTGGCAAGCAATTTAAAGATTGTGATAAGGAAAGGAATCAGGAAACAAATAATGTCTAACAATAAAGTCTCAATTGGTATCTAACTTCAGTGGACATAGGGCAGTAGATCCTGGTTGCTGTCAGGTCTATCATTTAACATAAGTTTCATCTGATATTTCTTGTCAGAAGTGTGCTGAGAATTTTTCTCTCTTCCTGCTTGTTCCCTCATCCTTGCTTACTTTGAGTTTTCTCACACTCTGTTTAAGACAAATTTAAAGCATTTTGCTTAACTATACAAATCTCCCATAGTCTAAGACTCATGATAGACTACATACAAATTGTGTTTCACCCTTCACAGCAGCTCAGAGGATGACATCAACTGGTCTGTGTAGGAATTTGAGAAAGAAATAATTGGGGTACACTGAGTGCAGGGTTGCAGGCTGGGGTGGGTCACAGGGTGCTTTTCAGACAGCCATCCCTGAATCATTTCTAGCAGCTCCCCCAGAAGTAACTAAAAGCAATCAAACCTATTATCAGCAGATGTGATCAAACCTATTATCAGATCTGAAATACTGAGGAATGTGCCTTACTTGGAGAATGTGGGGCTCTGTGGGCTGAGCAGTGGCACGTGCTTTCAATCAAGGAGGGACTCAGAACCTTTCTGAATGAACCAATAAATGAAACAGTGCCAGGAAATCTTCCCAGGCACAGGAACATGACTGTGCACTTAATCAGTACTGGGCACATTAATTTACTAGGATGGACTCAGCCAGAATAGCTGGGTTCCGTTCGATACTTATGATCTTAAGGATCAAGCAGGGTGATCTCTCATTGAAGAAAAGAACATAGTAACTGACCTAGGTCTGGCTCCCCGCCACTGGGAGAGGGTGAGGTCAAATTCATTAAAGTCTGTCTTTGAGAAGGAAAATGCTTGTCTTTGAGAAGGAAAATGTTATAAAAATCAATGTGTTGGGATTTTTTTGCTTTTTTTTAAAGGAACTTTAAAAAAAAAAGAAAAATTTTGGTGTTGGTTTCATGCTGCAGGATTTGAAATGGTTCCATTCTTCTTTCCCTTAGCCAGCCTCTTAAATAAACAAAGCAGTTCTCACTGTAGATACTGAAAGAGTTGTTCAGATGCTTGCCATGCTAGCCCAGGCATGTGGAGGCAGAAGGACAAACAAACAAATGTAGAAAATTTTTAGACTAGAGAACTTTTCAGAAGACTACATCTTTATAAGAAATTTCACTTTTGAAAGAAAAGAAAGAGACATTTTTTAAAGAAAAGGTTTTGTAATTACTGTCTGGCCAACAGCATTTATTACTTGAGGTCACAGGAACTGATCTTTTATTTTTGCTTTTTATTATCTCTCTTGCAAAGAATCACTATATATTATTGTATATATGTATTATCTCTTCCTTCAGATCATCAAGGGCAAGATCTATCCTGCCCTTCAAGGATTCTGTCCTCTTGCCTTCACCCCTCTCACATGTCATTGACAGTATGTAAAGCCATTAGAGTCATGTTCTTGGCAACATCCCCACTTTTCAGTGCTTCATTCCCAATTCCCACGTAAGGGATGAGAGACTTTGGTGACCTTTTGCATCAACACTTGTTTACTAAAATTAGATTTTTTTTTCTTGGCATATAACCAGATAGATTATACTCCTCAACCTGTCATCCATGTAGGACAGGCAGCCCCAGAAATAGATGATGCAGAGGATTACACTTATTCATGAAGAGTAAAAGAAGCTCAAGGGGAAAATAAAGCAAAAGCAAATGATGTTCTAGCAGTGTGTATGCATCTATCTACGGTGTGCATACACATCCACAGATGATATTAAGTGATGGTGTCAGCCACAAAAGGTTGGGAGGTTAGATACAGGTCAGATAAGTATCTAGCTATTTAGATGTGTCTTGAAACTTCATTTGAATTTAAGATTTATGGAAGTCATTGGTAAAAACCCAATAGAACTGAACACTGTAGGGCTACTGCATGTCTTTAGCTGTCTGGAGACAATGCTTGGAGTATCTGAATTTCCTCATGGCATTTCCATGACTTCCTGTACATTGAAAGTGAAAATTAAAAGGAGGTCTGGGAAAGAAAAAGAGAGGAAAACCTTCAGTATGATATTTTGAGGAACAGGTCTGGTCTAAAAGGAAAAGTTGATTAAAATATGACCATAATTTAACCCAGGCAGATGAGCTGCAAAGGGTACATACACCCTATCCTGAGAATTATATTACACCTATACTTATGTTAAGAATTATGGTCCCACAATGCTTACTGGTATAAAAGCACACATGAAATAATCACTTTCCTATAAACTTCACAGTCTGGTTCATTCGAAGATCTAGGAAGGTGATAAGTAACTATCAGAAGACAGTGAGAAGATTAACAGGAAGTTTTGGTAGTTTGTGGCTGGCTATACACAGAGACTTTTGGTTTGTTTTTCTGACTAATAAAGCATTTAGTTAGGGACCTAGGCTACCAATCTTATTTGAATCAAGTAATTCAGCTTCCATTGGAGCCCACAGTCTGTATGAACTGCTGTGTGTCTCTGTTCTCAGTGTATGTGTCTGACATGAAACTGGATGCTGTACATTGCTGCACTTAATGAATGACTAGTGTGTCAAAGCTTCAGCATCTGCACTTCTCCAAACTCTGGAAGAGTCATTCCCAGTAATGTCTATCCCACTTCACTCCTCCTTTAGGTCACCAATTCTGAGAGCTAATTGAAAGTGTGTAATAACTATATCCTTCTAAGTTGGATATATGAAAGTCTTTGAATGCTAACATAAAATGATCCTTCAGGCCATTTTGCATTGCATATCTTATGGGAAATAACTAGATTATATTTTTTGTTGATTATTGATTATTTTTGGTGATTATTGACTGGTAGAGATGATGGGTTATTAATCTGCACTCTTTTACAGTCACCTCAGAAAGTGTCTCAAGATACATGCAGAGGGAAAAGTGGGACTGTGCAGCCCTTTCAGCAGGGCCATGGGTCTGATTCTGCCGTGACGTGGGAGCAGCACAACACCAGTATCCTCTGCAGCAGGCGACACCTCAGAGCAGTGTGGCTCGTGTGCCCGCCTGGCTCGGCCGAACTGCCCACGTACTTTCCTATGTGATGCTGGGGAAAACGGAGTACAGACCATCAAAGCCTGAAGTTTTCATTCTCTTCATGTGGTTGCAGTCACAGTTGTGACACTGCAAGTGACGTAAAGGCAGAGGAAAAGGCTGCTTTCTCAGCAAGATACAAACACAGAGATATAATCCGTCCACTGATTTTAATCTCCTTTCACAAATACTCACATATAACTAGATCCAAGCCACTGATATTGTTCTTCCTTCTCTACCCCTGCTATCAAGTTTCTTAACCCTTCTCAGCAATAGAGCGGGTATATCACTGTCTCATGTTCAGCTGGGGTAAGGAACATTTGATGGACCATGTTAATACCTGGAGACACAACTACAGAGCCTCAAAATCCAGTTGGCAGCTTAAAGTGCAGAGATGACAATTGGAACCCCTAACTGGGGAAAAAGAAAATGTTCTGACTTTATCCTGTCAAATGAAGAGAAAACATATATTGAGAGTAGTCTAGCTTGACTTTCTCAGACTAATAAAAGTTCTGAAATAGTTTGCAAATTAAGAAATTTATTTTTTTAGTAAAAAAAGGATTTTTCCTCTTACAATATATTTTTATTGGACATGCTGGACTTCCTTGAATATAAAAACAGTGAGGCCACAGACACCAAAATATTTCAGTCAGATAAGAGACTGAAACAATTCTTTTGGGTTACCTGGCTGATGTTCTTCACATTTCTTCATCTCCTTGTTCTTTTATATATTCTCCTTGATGTATTATGTGTCTCATGATGGACTTTATAACATATTTCATTACAATGATTGTCTCCATTGCATCATTTTCACTTATTAACAAAAAGACCATGGTTCATTATAGCACAGGCCATTGACTAGGAGAGTTAACCTATTCGGGGAAGTATTCCAAGGTCTGTAAGAAACAATGACACTCTCAGTCAGGATATTTCAGTTTTGACTGTGCTGAAAATCTGAGCTCTCCTGAGAAAATACTGGTATGCTTTATTATCTTTGAAACTGCCTTGCATGCTCCTGCCACTATATTGCCCCTTTCTGTGAGTGGGAGACTGGCTGTACTCTAGATTTCTCTATGCTGTTATCTTTTTATTGTTTTGTTTTTCCTGACAATTTCCAGAAAGCAATAGTACAGAGATAATACTGATGATTCATTTTCTCACCATCTCTAGTCAGCAGTGTTGTGACTGTGAGAGGTATTTTCCCTTTCACTTTCCACTGCAGGTCCCTGACATGTACACTGGAAGGTGTGAGTGTTGTGCAGATTCAGTTTTATTGCTTATCCATGATCAACGAAATGAGCTGGATCCTCTCTTGTTGGATTCAATAGGCTTTTGGCAGGCCCTTTCACACAGTTGATCTTTATAGTGAGCAGAGTAAATGCTCACTATAAATTTACTATGAATTTAGTAAATTTCACTAAATCAGCAGTTTCTACACTTTTTTGGGTAATCCTCTTTTGTTACATCAAAATGCAAATGCAGCAGTTCATAACTTACTATCTCTGCCCGTACTCACTCCTCCTCCTCACCCAGAGACTTTACTGTTTTCTAGGGTTCTGCTTTGGCAGCTCTGGCTCCAGTTATGGCCCAGCCCCAGTCCTAACACAAGGGTGGTCCCTTGCACAGAAACATGCATACAGATATGCACTGATTTCAGACTTACTTCGGAAAACTAAATATCATTAATCCATTATTGCCTCTTTTTAATTTTTTTTATTTAAAAAAAAATCTATTTTTTTTAGATTTTTTAAATTGTAATGAATATTGATTATATTTCAATAACATGGTTCACACAGATTGCTCCATGCTTTTCACTTCTACACAATTCCTTGAATTTGTACTGTGTTTTTCAACAGTCTTAATATACCATATGTATAATTATTATTTTTAATTTTTATATTATTATCACTTTTTTCTTTTTCACCTGTGAAGGGAAGATTGGCTGCATATAGGGCCTATCATGAATCTAAATCAAAGGAATATGGGAACTACAGCTGGTCTAGAACCCATGATGAGACATCATCATATTTTCATTTCCCTCCAGAGAGCCTTGGAAACACTGGGTCCAAATGAAGATAGGGACCTACAAGACCTGAGTTCAGGGATGGTTTACCACAGGTTTCCTGTAAGACTTTGTATAAAATGCTTAGACCCAGTCCTCTGTGATATTTAATTTTCTATCTCCTACAGAAAGAAACAAAAACCGAGCACTAAACAACTTTGCCTTGGTTTCCCTGCTTGGAAAATTAATGTAATTTTTCATCACTACTTCTTAGAAAAATCCAAATATTAAGGGTCATCTTTTTAAAATGTCAGAAAAATTCCATTATTCTGAGATCAGGATTCTGTGATCTACCAGTAAAAGTACTATGCATTTTCACTGCACATGCCCAGGATGACCAGACCTCCAGCCTACACTTACAGAGAAGAGTTTTTCAGTGTTGTGCAGGTGAGTGAGTGATGGCTCTGGCAAAGCAGAGGAAAATGTGAGCATTGCATGGGGAAACCGAGACACTGAAAACTTTTGGGATGCAGTGACAGCATCACGAAGGCATTTTCCACTGAGTTGTTTCTTATATGTATTTTGATTACAAGGTCACTTTGTAATCTTCTGAAGATGGTATTTTTTGCTCTTTCTTCTAAATCTTTGTGTTTGCAACATAAAAGCAAATATTATTCTAAGAAACAGTTAATTTATTTTTAATGAATCTTACCTGGTTTTGCCAAACAGAAAGTGTAAATTGTGGTACCTTTTTTTCTTACTTTTTTTTTAACTTAAAAGATTATATTTACAGCTCACAGTGACCTTTACTGCTTTTAAAATTACTTTTTCATTAATTTTCAGTGATGGGCTTTTGTGGAGGAAAAAAAAATCATTGTTTTCAGGTAAACAACAGGGTTTTGTGTATAAAAATTATGTTAAAATATTTACTTGAGTTATGTTGTTGGTTTTTTTTCTTGCTGTTGCCTCCAATATTACTCATAAAATACAATCCCAAATGGCCTTGTGTACACATGCAGGTAAGCTTAGCAGCAGCCTGAGCCTTGATACATCCAAGTATTCAACTGTGATTTTTCAAAGGACAACTTGTGTAGTATCCAGAGACAAGGAAGACACGATCACCTTCCCAAACACTTAATGGTCTTAAAATGCAAAGCAAAAGACAATCAGAAATGTTTAAAAAGGATCATAAATCAAGAATAAAGTGAAGTCTGCACAAAGAACTCCTCCTAAGTATTCTATGAGAGCAAGAGAGCACAAATCTCTGTTCAGGCTAAAAGCAGTTCTCTATCACCTCAGAACAGGGCAAAGGGATTGCAACAGCAGATTTGAGTACATAGCTTCCCATGCCCTGGTTTCCCCCACTGCTGGTGGGAAATGATACATTATCTTTCCCTTGATGAAGTATTTTGAGATGGATGTAGATGGGGCCCTAAGAGCCTCCCATTGTCAGGAAAGAGAGATCAGGATGCCTGCCAGACCTCTCATCTTGTGATCATCAGCAGACAAAGATGTCTTCCTAGGAAAACGATCTGGCTGAGAAATGCTCATCCCCTCAGTTTTCTCTGTGTGCAGTAGAATTTGAGCTAAGCATAGGGAGCTATGATGATTACAAAACACTTTCCTTGAAAATGTCTTGATCTCTGGCCTCCAAATTGCATCAACCTCCTTCACTTCTGAGAAGAACTTTCTCAGTTCTTAGAAACAACCAGGTCTCAGTGGGGCTGTTTATGCACTTGTGTTCTGATAGAGGCACGGACAGGAGGAACCAGAAATGCTCTAGTTAAAGGTCAGAAGTTTTCTAGGTTTTTGTTTTTACATGTGAGAGATCTGTATTGGTGATTTTGTTTCCTTCACTCTACTCCATTTTTGTCTAGTCAGCTCAAGGAACAGATGTGGGCTTTCATCCAATACCGTGTAACACGATAAATATGCATTCTGTGTTTTAATGCCTGATGTGTTCTCTGGAAATAGACCTGAACAATGACAACTATACTTGGCATTTGGAGGAATCAGCTGGGCTATCTAGGGATCACAAAGTTCAAATAGGAGAACTACAAGCCCAGAAAAGGTGTTTTTTTGTTGTTTGGGTTTTTTTTTTCTTTTTTTCCAGTGGAATTGATTGTTCCAGCCTTCCTTTTGCTAACATATCTGAAATCCTGACAGGAATCCCCCTGCTGTTCCTCACAGTTATTAGACAAAACCAGGGAGTGCTGTGGAGGGAGACTTCACGGATAAAGCATGCATATCTACTTTACTAGGGAGAGGGATATTTCTGGATGCCACATGCAAATTTATACCTTGGAGTCTTGTAGAACAATAAAAAAACAAAAGAGAATCTTTTAACTGAATTTACAACCATCTATAATATTTGGAGTTCAGATCAGAAGGAAATGAGCATGGCAGGTGCTGGCTGTGATAATGATGCTGAACTAGTGGAAATGATTTGGCCATACACCTAAGAGGTGAATCATGCTGTGTCACACTTATTTTTAATATAGAGAAGTAGTGTATTGCAAACTATTTTATATCTCTTCAACCTTTCACATGGAGTTTTTGGACACACTTCCCCCACCCACAAGTAGCTGGCTGTGGACTTGACGGATATATCATAGGATGTAGCACCTGGTTATGCTACTATGTGTTGGATGCATTTCATGCTTATCTGGAAAAAAGTACTCCAAATGACTCACTATTTCTATTTTTCCTTTAAGAAATTAGACGTAATAAAAGTTCTCAGGAAGGAATCTCTATAGTATCCGTATCCTGTGTTGACATCCAGACTCCCTTGTGCTTTATATGTAATTTCAGTGACTAATAGCTTAGGAAATTTGGCACTTTCATCTCTAAATCATTGCTTCCTAAGCTGCATTAATTTAGGCATCAGCATGTGCACAGAAGCAGCCCAAGTACCTTGCTATTATTTAAGCACAGCTGAAATCCAAAGAGGAGCCACTCTCAGATGAGACTCATCAGTTAAGCAGAACTTTCCAGGTTCTCAATTTTTGACCTAGACTTACTTAACTTGCACTAATGTCCTACACACAGCACGTAGACCTTCCTTTTAGTTTGTACTCTGAGGCACGTCGGTAAGCATTTAATATATATTAAATTTTTGGATGAGATAAATGTCACATATCTTTGACAGAAAAAGCTGACCTGGTTTCCAAAGGTGCTGGTCATCACATGAGAAATTTCATCACTGCTGAAAGTCAAGGCTTGTTTAGTGACTTGTAGCATATGGACTGGGGGAGGATTTTCAGATGTTAAAGATAATTTACTCAAAGGCAATTAACTGTCATTAGTACTCATAAAATTCCCCTTATTCACCTTCCTATACAAATCCATTTATTAATCATTAACCCCTATATTTCCATATAGTGAGTATGTTTTGACCTGATACACTCTCTGGAATAAAATGTAATTTCAAAGAGTCTAGAGAATGACCGCTGATAAATATCTGTAGGCTTGATTTCCTTTCCACTAGAAGTTAATTTTCATATACTCATCACAGTTCTGCTGGTGATTACTGTTAGAGGCAGGATAGCAAGACTCTGACCCAGCCTGGCTCTTCGTACATTCCTGTTCTTAGCACTGCATTCTAACGCTGTTTCTGGATTATGCAATTAATTGGTTTCAGGGGATATGGAGTTTTAATTACGTGAAAAAGAGGAAGATGATATCATTGATTGTTTTAGGATGGAAAGATCTTAAAAAAGCATAAGTAGCAAGAATTTCTTCTCCATAAGTAACATGCTTAGGACTTGAAGACCTAGACTACAAGTTATTAATGTAGACTGAATTAATTTTCCAGATGTTACATCAGCACTGAACCCAAAGAATGTTATCTCAGCTGGAGTAACACAAAATTTTACTCACTGAGATAACCTAAGCTTACGAGTATTGTAGAATGCTTGGGGGGAAAAAAAAGCTATTAGTTACCTAGTTACCTGGCTTACACACTTTTCAACCAGGAAAAGAGAAACAGTTGATAAACATGAGAATATTTGTATTTCAGGTAAGCCCAAATGACTGATGTGAGCACATAATTTAAAGAATAAAATGCACAGGAAAATCACAGAATGAAACATATCAATTTTTTTTATCAGAAATTAATATTTATCAAAATCAATATTTATTAATAAAATATTCTTTTATTTATCTAAGGGCTGTTATATTTACAGACCTTGATATGTCTACTGCTGTGTAGGCTCTAGTTACCTACCTAAGCAAGTGAAAGGAAGTGTTTTTAAATCTGAAAAACCATCTGAGTGTTTTTGAACACTTAGGCTTATTACAAATGCATTACAACAAGATTGCCCTTCTCCCAAAGCATTTTAGTCACTTATCCCTGAACCAAAGTTCCTGACAGCTGGGAGATCTTTATCTTACCAGTGGACATGACTGATCAGTATAGATTTTCTCAATATACTCAAACAAGACCAATATACTCTGCTCAGGACCAGCAGAAGGCCAGTGGTATCCTGGGGTGCATTAGGAAGAGCACTACCAGGAGGTCAAGAGAGGTAATCCTGTCTCTCTACTCAGCCCTGGTGAGGCCACATCTGGAGTGTTGTGTCCAGTTCTGGGCTCCTTGGTACAAGAGAGACATGGAGCTCCTGGAGCGGGTCCAGACGAGGGCAACACAGATGATTAAGGGACTGGAGCATCTCTCTTACAAGGAAAGGTTGAAGAAGCTGGGCCTGTTCAGTCTCGAGAAGAGATGACTGAGAAAGGATCTCATTAATGTACACAAATATCTGAAGGGATGGTGTCAAGAGGATGGATCCAGGTTCTTCTTGGTGGTGCCAAGTAATAGGACAAGAGGCAATGAGCAGAAACTGATGCACAGGAAGTTCCACTTGAATATGAGGAAGAACTCTCCCGATTGGGGTGACCTCTCACTGGAACAGATTGCCCAGAGAGAGTGTGGAGTCTCCCTCACTGGATATATTCAAGAACCTACTGGACACAGTCCTGTGCCATGTGCTGTGGGATGACCCTGAGTGAGCAGGGAAGCTGGACCAGATGACCCACTGCGGTGCCTTCCAACCTGACCCATTCTGTGATTCTGTGAAAACTTGCTTTTGACAAATGCCCTCAAAAGACTTTCAGCTTCCTGAGGATTTAGTGCATGTCAGAAAGTTTTTCAGGTCACAGTGCTGCTCTGTGGAGACACATGTGATCCCTGTCATAACACCTCTCTTGTTTTCTTTGTGCAGACCCTTTGTTACCCTTTGGACGCACTGGAGAGGTGCTGGGGAGGTAAATAGTCAAAAATATGTCCCACTACTCCAATCAATAGTTTTTCCTCTGTATTATATATTTTTGTAGATGTTAAATCAACATCATAAGTGCTTCTGTAAGATATCATTTTAAAGTTTATTTTGTAGATCAGAGGAAAGAGAGGTGAAGTGATCTGCTTTTGGAAATTCTCAACTATAAGAAGAGAGAGCAACACATCCCTGCAGCAGAAGCTCCTATCTGTTTCTTAAACCAACTACTAGAGCACAAAAATGCCAGGATATTTTATCTGCTTTAACAGGTGGTCACTTAGCATGACTGCTCTAATACTTTGATGGAAAGTTATTAATCTGACTTACAGTTGATCACCTTAAAACACTGATTCAATGCCCATCAGTAAGTAATATCTAAACACCTAAACAAGTTACTATTATTCAGCTGAGTTTCATTCCTGCTTATACAGATCTAGAAGGGCTATTACTTAATGAATATTCACCTTAAACCAAATGCAGTTACAGCCACCAATTTGGAGAAATTTTTTTAACTTGGAGCCATACGTATGTATGAAAATGTATGTGAAATAATGCAAAATGTTAACAATATGTTTGAACCAAATGAAATTAAATAAGAATCTGGACTTGGTTATACATGAGGAACCCTCTTTTTCTTGGGATATAGAGTGTTCAGCAAGATTGTAAACAGAGAAGGGACATCACATGGTTCGCATTATAATTTCTCCTACGAGCTTTCTCTTTCAAAATTAAGTACTCACTCTAAGATTTCATGTGTTTGACTTAAGGGGATGGAGAAATAAAAATAAATTATTGAAACATTTGTGCACATAACTAGGCCAAATTGAGTGTGATCAAATAGAGCTCTAGGAATTCCAGTTATGCTTCAAATCTTGTGTGGAAGATGAAGAAGAAAGAAATGAACCCACTATAGTCATCAAGACTTTCAAAGAAGATTGAGGAAAAAAGAAGAATGATCCTGTGGTTAAGACACTTGATTTAGGTTTTGATTCAATTTCTTCCTTGGTTTGAATGATCTTATGGTTTAGTTGAATTTAGTCTCTCCATGCCTCAGTTTCCCATTAGTAAAATAGGCAGTGATAAAACCCTTCCTTTCCCACTCTCTATTTAAGTTACAAGCCAGAATCCATCCAGAATGTGTGCACACAATGGAAGCTCATAATACTTAGTTGGTTTCTGAAAATTGGTAATATTTCTGTAGGAGCAGGGACACTGCTGACAATAGGTGTGCTTCCCTCTAATCCCACGTTCAAACTCTTTTACATGGAGACTAAAGGCTGAATTCAGAAAAACTTGGGTGCCAAAATCCTAAACTGCAGCACAATGCAATGCTTGAAGGGGTACCTAAAGCCTACAAGTAGGCGAGTTTTTAGCAGCATATTAAAGAAAAAGGGTATAGGAACTAATGAGAAATGGAAGCAAGCCTCTGGCACTTAACTTCCTCTCTAATAAATTTAAGTCTATAAAGTACCAGGGCATGCTTAACATTTTACTCTGGATGGTGTCGACACCTCCTCCTTGAATAAACTGGGTATTTTGAATATGCTATACAGATGTATTTGCTGTCCCAGATTCTGCTGCAAAAACATATCACCAGAGTAGGGTATTGAAGTATGTAGACTTGACACAACTTTCTTGTGCAAATAGAAAAGATATTTTTCAGTGAGGACAGACTAGTCAAGTTTTGAAAGCTGCTAATGACTTTGCTGCTTGAAGAGCAATGAAACCAAAGTGTGCTGTCATCCAGGCGCTGATTCAGATAACTGAAAAATAACATCAAAACTGAAACTGTGTAACTAATGTGCTTGCATTGGGAGTAAAACTCTGGTGGAGTAATATATGGTGGAATATCATCCTGTTCATTGCAAATGTCCCATACTTGAAGAATCATTGTAACCACAATTGGAGAACTTTTAACAAACCTTTTCATCAGATGGAAAGAAGCGAACAGTAGGCTAAGTGTGTGTGAGAGTGTGAGAATGATTGTCTCTGACCTGCTGTCTTCCCAGTCTACTAGAAGGGATGGATTTTTAATTTGATTGATATGGTTAGGGTGAAGACTTGCATATTGCAAAAGGGACGTTGGCTGACTCTCTTTTCTCTTGCAGAAAGCATTTGAGGGTGTTGCTTTTCCTTCAAAAATCATCTTAACCATCTTTTTTAGGACAAATTTCTAAACGGAAGTAAAAGTCTAATGTACTTTCCAAGTGTTATAAAGATGATTTTGTCTTTAAAGATATCTAATTTCTGTAGCAAGGGAGAAGATTATTTTACACCATATGGTAGCTGTCCTGTGATGTCATAGTGATTAATGACAGGATCAGTTGGATGCTCCAGTGGCGTAACAAATGACCTGAGTTTCCTGTAATGGTAAAAGTTACACGCTCATTCTAGGAACCTGCAATTAACTGAGCTCTAGTCATGGCTCCCATGGGCTTAAGTATAACTATAAAATGAATGTGAAGACTACTACCAGCTTCACAAGGATGTGGGTCAAGCATACTGTGACTTCTGGTAGATCCCTTAGACTGTGGATATCTGTTTCCCATCTGTAAAACTGATATTATAATTAGCTTTTCACAGGCTTGATGTAAAACTAACTGGTTGAAGTATGTCAAACCTTTGTAGAAGAAAAATATTAGGTGAAAATAACATTTTAAGAAAATTGTCTGTATATCGGGAACTCTGTATCATAGACTGAAGAACCTTCAACACTGTCTACATAATTGGTCTGATTATCTGTCAGATAAAATCTTCATTAAATGCTTTGTGCTCTACTTTCAAGTCAAACATTTTTTTGGGTAATCATAGTTCCCTGTGTGAAATGATTCTGGAAGCAGATAAAATATTCCTACTGTACTGCAAAGAAGTACAGACAAGGAACGATCCATTTCTCCAAATACCAGTTTTATTAACAACCTGATGACTGCCACTGTAGCAGTTACTTTAGCTGATGAAAAAACCCAAAACCAACCCAAACTGGAAAAACTGTTTCTTTTCTTGATCCAATTTTTAGATTTTCTGTGGTCTTTACTGCTAATTTTGGTCAAAATTACAATTAAAAAAATAAAAAAAAATATATTGTGTGCATAAACTGTATTTGGGATCAGACTTTGCATTTATCAAGCTTCTGAGATTCTTTGAACCCAGGATCTTCAAATGATTCATCTTTTGGAGCTGTTTTTGTCTGTCTCTAATGATAACAGTATAATATTAATAGGTAATTTCATTGTATTTCAATACCTCTTTTCCACTGCTGGTTACTGGACAGTTCAGTCAGCAAACAAAAGGAAGAAGATCCTGTTGTTACTGACGTAGGTTTTTACTAAAAGACAGAACACTATTTTTATTTGGGTTGTTCTTTCATTTTGTAAAAAGTGAATGCTCCTAGGTTATGAAGAGAGTGCTTGAAGAGTGAAATGTTTGGGTTCTCAGGTTAACATTTTATGATTTTCTTGAATAAATCACACTTCTGACTAATTTCTGAACCTTGCAGTGTATGAGTGTTTAATTACTTCACACTTGTGAGAGGACCTCACCCCAAACTCCCCCACACTACTAATATTCTGATTCCAATGGCATCCTGAAGGGAAGAAAAAACCTACCATTTCTACAGACATTTTTCTTCAGGTTAGATGATCCAGAGAGTACAGACGTGAACACTGTGCTCTCTATAAAATAACCAACACATAGATTCATATTATTCCCTGTTCACTCACTGTTTTCATGACAGGTTTGGAAGCGACATGAACATACAAGCTTCACGTAATTCATGGAAGTGAAGAAGCAACATTCACACACATCATGTTCCAATTATGGGATCCTGGATTGTGTCTGGAAAATACCAGGTGCCAGAAACAGTGATGAGAGAAGGTGGAAATAAACACAGACCGTTGGCTGGCTTCATTTATCCAGAGCCCCTGATCCCTGCTTGCTCATGGGAATGCCTTTTTGTGTCATTTGGTAGTGATGGATGATGGTTAGTCTTATGGTCAGGACAGTGCCTAAAGCAGATCACAGCTCTGATTTTGAAATGACAGTTCTGGTGGTGTTTTTATAATGAGTAAAATTGCACACATCCTTTGAATTATCTTCCAGTTTGTTTGGCTGTGGTGTGTTTGTGCTTTTTTTTTGTTTTGTTTGCTTGTTTGGTTTGTTTTGGTTTTTTAATTATTTTTATGTGATTATCCAAATACATTCTCAGCTGCATTTTCTTCATTTGCCTAATTTACAACATTTTTTTTTAGTGAACTCTAAATTGGACCTCAGCTTTTGCAGGGGATGGGCATTCCTTCTTACGTTTAATTCATCTGACATAGCTATGAATGGACAAGGGCAGTGTTAATTTATGATTGGACATTGGAACCTGAAATAACAAGTGAAAAAGGAGAGACAAGACTTTCAAAGCATGAAATTAAAACCTTTGGGCTATGGCTTAACTTACTACTTATTTTTCTCATTTTGTTGCCATCAATACTTTTGTTCTATTCTTGATGTGATGTTTTTCACAGGGCATGATTTGGGGCTTTATTTACTCTTTGTTTTCATGTGATATATGGGGTATTTTTTATTGACTTGTATTATAGCCCAAGCTCTGTCTGTTCTTACTCAGATGTGTGCTATTAATTGTCTTTATGAGAGTTATAAACATTTCTGAGATACTTGGCTGTGGTTCTCCTTTAACTTGCGTGAGAATTAGATCTGAGTAAATAAAAAATGTAAATTTCTGGGGCAGCCTCAGAGCTGACAGTCTTCTGCTTCTCCATTAAGCTGGCCCAGAGCACTGGCATGGCCACTGGTTGCTGATTAGGAAAACCAGTGAAGACTGGTTGCTGATTAGGAAAACCAGTGAACACTACCCTTTTCCTGGTAGTGTTGACCTGGGCCAACCAACAACCTGCCAGACAGTGCCCAGCCCAGTGTGTGAGACAGCATTGGACAGAGAAGGATGGGACAGGACAAGGGCTGTTCACATAATGGACCAAGCCATATGAATCGAAGTCTCTCCATTTGCCACAAGGGACATAGAAATAGTGCAGGATGTTTTTTATGGAAACTTTAAGAGTAAATAAGGAAACAAGAGGACAAGATGTAAGATAGAGTGAAGAAGTCATTCTGGGAAATAATTCTTGAGTCATTTTTATGAACTTTGGTGAAGAAGGAAAATCTGAAGTGAATTATCTATTTTCATGACCTCTTATCTTTAAATGTACTTGAAGTTGTCAAATGCTTCAGAGTTAAAAAGAACTGCCAGGAGAACTTATTTATGTTCCTTACTCTGCTACCACTCTAGAATAAGACATTAGCAATTTCTTTCTTTTCTAAGTAATATACTGAACGGTTTTCTCCTATTTTTTTTTTGTCTTTTCTCTTCCACATTGATTGTCCTTTTGAAGTATAGGCACAGTTTGCTGGCAGTGAGTCTGTAAGAGTCCTCCGAGCTATTGCAATGCCAGTTATGATTTCATGAAATCATAATTTGAAAAGAATCCTGTTATTTAAAATAACTCAGAAGTGCCAAGTATCGTCAAGGATTGAGTGTGAGCAAAACCACGGTCAAAGAATGTGTAAAAGGTTGGTTTTGGTTGAAGATTTGCTCTCTTGGCTTTCTAGGGTATAACCAGGTTCCATGACTGCCAAGTCAAAAATGTTGTAGATATATAAGAAAGCTCTAAGGTACTATAAACTCATTCTGCTGGTTCAGAGCAAACCAAAATATTCTGTCTGTACCAGATTTAATGTTTTGATGGAAGAGGTGGCATCTGTCTAATCCAACAGGTATAAAACCATAAAAGCAGTACAATTCTGCAGCTTTTCTTGGAGTTCAACAGTCATGAGCTCACTTCAATCAAGATCAGAATTAATGTTTGAGTTGTAAGGAACAGATGTTTTATTCTCTGTTATAATAGGTTCAGTTGAGATCACTCCAGGTTCTGTAAACAGACAGACCTTGCTCAACGGATGCATTACCAATGAGCTAAAAAAAAAAGTGTAAGTGGAGTCTGAATGAATTCTTGCAGTTTATGATAGCTAGAAAACAGAAAGTATTGATATAATTAAATCTTAGAAAGTATTGGTGAATGAGTGGCAGGATAAGTTTTTCAAAAAGGTGATTCAATGTTTCAGTGGGAAAAGATTTTGATTATAGCAACTGATACAGCCAGAAAGAGCAGAAGGGTGTGGATAAATCCTTTGTCCCATATTTTGGACTGCTCACTCTGCCAAGTTTGCACATATCTGACAGCTTTCAAATGATCTAGAACTCTGCAGAAGTCTCCTAACACAGAAGAATGAGGTGAAGGAGATGAGTTAGCTGCAATGAATCTCAATGAACTATCAATGCAGTGCCAGACTTTTAATTGAAAAATTGAGGGAATTGTGTCTGAGAAGGCAGCGGGAAATTCCCACAGAAAACTTGCATTGAGTTTTTGTTGCTGCTTTTCACTTCCTGGTTGCATTGAAACCCCCATTTATTGTTATCCTGCCTGGGTGTCCACGAAAATTATTTGAGTTAGGGCCAGCACAACCCTCTCCTTCTTTCCCATGTCACCTTTCTTGCTAGAGTGTTAAACTCTGAAGGGGTCCATTGCAGAAATAAGATTGTTAACTCTAAGCACTCAGAAGTTTTTAATCAAGAATTCTGATACAGGCGTAAAAACAAAAGATTATATTAATAAATTATGACTTGTAATACTAAATAATTATCTAATTTGTCTTCTATTTTGTATGACTGAAGAAGAAACTTGATTACCATTTTAAAACTTTTCACTGTGACCATACAGGGATGTTTTAAAGAGTTTCTGGTACCATAGAAATTAAAGAGGTTTTTTTAGCCCCTTTATACAGGGAATAAGTTCTTAAAATTTAAAAATGAATTTATTTTGTTAAATGCAAATGTCCTGAAAAATCTTACTTGCAAGTAACATGGAGACTAACAATTCCATATGAGTGAGAAAGGATAAGACAGTGAGCTGAATAGTAATGTTGCTGCTGAAATAATTTGAAGAAAACATATAAATTAGCCACTAATCACAAGACATTTAGAAATAATTTCACAGAATCACAGAATATGCCAAGTTGGAAGGGACCCACAAGGATCATTGAATCCAACTCCTGGTCCTGCACAGGACCATCCCCAGGAGTCACACCATGTGCCTGAGAGTATCACCTAAATGCTTCCTGAATTGCATCAGGCTTAGTGCTGTGACCATTTCCCTGGGAGCCTGTTCCAGTGCCCAACCACCCTCTGGGGGAAGAAGCTCTTTCTAATGTCCAGCCTAAACCTCCCCTGACATAACATCAGGCCATTCCCTTGGATCCTGTCACTGGTCACCACAGAGAAGAGATCAGTGCCTGCCCCTCCTCTTCCCCTCACAAGGAAGTTGTAACTGCAATGAGATCTCCCCTCAGTCTCTTCTTCTCCAGCTGAACAGACCAAATACTCTCATCCACTCCTCATACAGCTTCCCCTCAAGGCCCTTCACCCTCTTCATTGCCCTTCTTTGGACACTCTCTAATGGCTTAATATCTTTCCTTTATTGCAGTGCCCAAACTGCACACAGTATTCAAGGTGAGGCTGCACCAGTGCAGAGCAGAGTGGGACAATACCCTTCCTCAACTGTTCCCTATGAATAGACCATTTTCCTTTAACCATTTAGAGATTTATTTCATCAGTTTGGGCAAGAGAAAAAAAATCTTCTTTGGTGACAGAACACACTGTAGCAATTCTGAATTTATTTATTTATTTATATATTTATTTATCAGGCAGACACAGGCTGAAATAATTTGCAGATTAAGGAGAGAGTTATATGCATTTGCTTGCTTCCAGCTGGCTGCAACCTCTATTATCAAGAAACCAAATGCAACCAGCAGCAAGCCTGGAGAAATTCAATATGTGAGCTCGACTTTCACTCTAAGGCTCATGATCATTTTACTTTGATGTATTTCAAACAACTGAATCATTCTCATCAAAGACACTAGCACCCTTGGTTGACTTACAGGAGAACATGATTCAAGAACATTCTAGTGAGTCAAGCTTCCACTTTTCCAAAACCTCAGAACTGGTGAAATGGCCCATACTACATGCAATTTTGTTGTTTGTTTTTTTTCCCTACACCTCTGTTTCTGTTGCAAAATACATTTCATAGAAAGAAATAGTATTTATAGTTTCCTGTACAAAGAGAACTTGACTCATACCTAAAGTAATGCCTCCCTCCCCAATGTAGTGTGTTGTTGTGGTTACTTATGTAGCCTCAGAAAGGCAGACTGAGAAAACACCACCAAATATGAAGACAAATGAACTGGCTAGTGAATCCAGTAACATGATCAGTTTTCTGGTCTACAAAACACTTTCTGACTTCTTGCTCTTGTTAGAGCTGGTTGTTTAAAAGATCATCAAGGTATGCCTAGACAGCTCTCAGAATACCCCTACTTCTTTTGTAAAAGTGTAACCTTTACTGCCCTTAACCCATCACTGAATTCAAGAGCACGTCTGTGATTTGTAAATGTGGATGCAGATTACCTAAGAAGAAGCAAAACACTGCAAAAGTCCCTGATCCTCTATCCAGTATGAGAAACTTATTTTATGAGCTCACAGGTTCAGACTGAAAGTGATTAACATATCTACAGAGATTGAAAAATTGATGATCCACGCTTGATGGGAAGAAGAGAGTCATTCTTAAAGTACTGCCAGTGGGATGTGGGTTGAATGCGGCAACTGCCTGTGCAGGTATCTTGTGTGACAGCTGCTCCCTCTGCTGCACATCAACATGTCTTCCCAGTATCTCACTACCAGTGACCTTTCTAGACTAACCACAATTCGTTCATCATGCTTCTGAAGCTGGAGAAATTACTTTCCTCCCGGCCAGTGAGACATTCAGAGTCACCATGCTTTGCTCTGAGCCATCCATGAAACTCCTAGCAGGCTACAGCTGCCTTGTATTGGTCTAGAGCACAGTTTCTGCTCTGGTATCTGCTTGGTGTGCAAATCTCAGCCTCAGCTATCCTTACCATCACCATAGCAGTGGGAAGAGACTTTGAATCTCTATATGAATCCTGGTAGCTGTAGTAGTAAATGCTGTAGCAACGTCTATAGAAAGTGAGCATAACCTAAAATTTCTACCCCAAAACCAAGAAGAATTTCCTACAGGCACCACTGGGGAGGTTGTGCCGGCCCCTGGGCTCAGTTTTTGCCAGACCACGGACTTGGTCTTACATCAATTACTTCCCCTCTCATCAGGAAACAAGAAGACATGGACATCATCTCCTCTAAGAGAGGGGGAGAAGGCATATCCTGCCTCTCCGGCCATCACTGCAAGAGCAATGGCTTTCACCTTTGAAGAACCTGAAGGGCTCAATATTTATATGTCTGAAAAGGGTTCTGGGGAGATGGAGTGTGATGAGAAATCTACAAGTTAAAAACAACACAAAATATGTCTATTTGGCAGCATTTCAGGACAGAAAGCATAGACTGTGCAGAGAACTGTAGGGGGTTTGGATATGCGAAAAAATTTTTTAATCTTTTTTTAAGATTTAAAGTAAAGAATATTTTTTGGTTCAGATTCAGGGTCTCTGCCTACTGATAATGCGCTATTGAAGATCACTTAGCTACAGGCAAATTTTGGCTTAGGCTCCAGGCTCCAGGCCAGAATAACACCTTACCTTCTGCTCCCTGCTGCTCATTCACACACCTGCAAGAAAGTACAGCCCTTGCAGGGCTGCCAGCCAGTTTGCTCCTCTGAATGCACCCTAACCTAACTCAACTGCAAAAGAGTTCAGCTAGCTAAAGCTGTTTAAAACAGATTTTGCTGGCCTGGTCACTCTGATTCAGATAACTTAAATAAGCAAATTTGTTGTAAGCAGCAAGCTGGAGCTGTCAAAAAGGCAGTGAAAAATATCAGGATGAAGAGTGTCAGACCACCAAGTTCAATCACAAAAGGAGATACATCCAAGACCCAAGGACCTTTATGATTAAAGAAGCTCCTGATATATTCTTTCCTTAAAGATTTAATTTTGCATATGTATTTGTGGAACTGTGCACATACAGTAAGAATATATGCACAAGCCATGTGCCTGGACAAAGGAGGGATTATGAAAAATGAATAATAAGAAATGAAATTGCTCACAACTAGACCTTGTCAAACCCTCCAAATTCAAATGCTTTTTCTCTTAGGAAATGGTTATTTAAGACTTTCCAAATACAATTCTCATATACTTATTTTGCACGTGATTTTAGTCCTTCCACCTGCTCTCCTCTCAAATTATTTATAACTGCAACATCTGGAATTGTGAATTGATTTGAGTTGTCTTAATGTGGTCTGGTGATATGAAAAAGAAATAATGGTGCAATGCCACATTTTCTTGTACATTTTCCAGTATGTGGTTAAAGCAGACTGGGACAGTCAAATACAGAAAACATGAAAGTGTCATGACTGTGTAAGCATATTGAATTACTGATGACACAGGCAACATAAAACTCTACTTAAATGCCAGGGTTAACTAGAACCTTGCATTTGTTTTAAAAATCCAAACTTTTTTGGTTAATAATATTTCTGCCATTTCAAATTCACCAATTACTCTCCTTATGATTCATATCTCCCCTTCATTGTTCCAGTTTTATCAGTGGCTTTATTATATCCATGAGAGTAGCCAACCCTGGCTACAGCCTCTAAAGGCACATTCAGGATCTACTCTAATCATCGAAGAAAAAATGAACACAGGTTTTTCATGGTTGGAAGCCTGGTCTGGAGTGACCTCTGTATACTATGATCACTAAATGTGCGACTGAAGGGAGTGGATTTTGGTTGCACAGAGTCTTCTCTGCACTTCAAAACTCTCTTACTTTCTTACTTTCTTACACATCTGACCTCGGAGAAGGCTTATCTACAAATTGTGGGGGTTTACTGCTGTTCCACTGTTTGTCAGGGACAGTCACATTACACTTGCTCAGTGACCAAGGGGAAGACATTCGTGCATTAGCTCTGTAAGCAGAAAGCAGCTGCTTTGTGCCTGTATGAGTTTAAGGCACATATAAAATATGAAGGAAGCTTGTCAACTCAGATTAACTTTGCAGACACTTCTTCTTCATCCCATGCTGGAAAGGAAGGAAGGCAGTCTGGGAAAAAAAGAGCATTTTGGTGAATACGTGACCTTGACTGTGTGAGATCAACATTAAACTGCTCTTGTTTGTTGGCTATCAAAAATGTAAAAACAGAGAAAGGAAAGTTGCTTCCTTACAGCTCAAGTCACTAAGTGAAGTTCAAGGGGAGGCAGGTCCTTACAGATACTCACTTCAAACATACAGATGCAAAAAATTAGACATTAGAAGTGACAAACTTAGATTATATAAACAATTTCAACATGCAGCACTACTAAAAATATGTTCTCGATGGCAGCAGCTCAAGTAAATCACTCCTACTGAGCTTGTGGCAGTAGTTAGGAGCCTGAATCTCTATTCTAAGAGAAACTATTCAAGTGGGCTTTTTTCAAATAATAATGGACTTGTTAATGTAGGGGGGTTTAAGTTTCTGGAAGAAACAAATTGTGACGATAAACACTTTTTCTTTTTGAAAAATTTCCCTGCAGACTGGAGCTCTAATAATCTAATATGGAGTTAATAAAACCTTTATAAAAAAACACTAGGGATGATACTGGGGTTGCTGTGATATTATATTTAAAGTCCGTATGAGGCTCTATGAAATACCTCATATAAGTAAGTTCTTACTCATTTTTAGAGCAGTTATGGGATATATTTTATGGGATGTATTAAGTACATTGGCACTTTGTAATAATGGAGATATTTAAGGGTATTTTTTAATTCTGGCGAGATATAGAAAAATTTAGGTTTTATTTTCTCTTCAGCTGCCTTTGGCATCTTACCTGTGCCCTTTGTGTCACTGAGTCTCTGATTTATCCCAAACACTGGTGTATCATTACTTTGTGAGAAAATTGTGTTTAATGGAAAGTCAAGTGCTGGTTACTGCATTCTTTTACAGACACAGAAAAGGAATTTCATAAATAATTATGACAAAATGGTCTTATTACAGCAACATGTTCTATTGGCTTTTTATAATATTTATTAGTCTACATTTTTACATATTGACTATTTTTATGATTTGAGAATGTACATATACATCAGAGGAATCCTTAACTGATGGTCATAAAGGTCACTTCTCACATTATTCCTTATGTACCTTTGAAGCTACTGTATTTCTACCACATATAATACCTTTTCCCAGTAAAATAAACCTCTTAGAATTTTGCCCCACATTCTCATTTGATATTTTGGGATTTTCAATGATATTGAACTTCATTCAACGTTGCATTGCACATCACATAACTATTTACCTTTGTAGAAATAAAAATAAAGTTAGTATAAAATGCTGCTGCACCAATTCTGCAGCATTACAAAACTGCATCAAAATAGTTCTAAGTGACCACACACAGTGCAGTGAAGCAGGAGGGGTAGCCAAATATTTGTAGCCATTCAGTATTTCCTAGCAATATTTTGGGGACACTAGCTTCCACTGTCCAAGAAAGAATTCTGTCACCTATTGAATAAAATGATGGTTTACATTTGTTTATTGTTTGTCATGTAGAATGAGAGAGTGTATTAATCTGCCTGTTGATATAAACTGGGTGTTCTTTTGCGTACTACTGAAATGCAGCCACCTCTGGGGAGATGTGTGGCAGCTGTGAATAGCTCAGGGCATTGTAATAATGTGGGAACCAAGTAAAGAACTGTGATTTAGTGGCAACCTGGATTTTTCAACAGTTACTGCTCAATAAGTTCTTTGAAATGGTAACTTTACTGCCAGTTGCAGCAGCTGCTGGACTCTTGCACTACCATAAGGATAAAATTAGAAATACCTAATTCCTCCTTGATGTTTTGTTGTTGTTAATGCTTCAATAAAACAACTGACTATTTTTTGCTTGTTTGTTATGTTTATTGAATTAAAGACATAATGAAAATAAAATATTTTAAAAAAATAAACTATTCTTAGCTAGTAAGCAGACCCACGCTTCATAGATATCTATTGTTTTCTACCTGCCAGCACTCTTATGCAGTTAATCTGCTGTTTCTCTTTACCTGCAGGTTTCATCTCTCACTATTTCCACAAAGTCTCAGTCTATTACTCAACCTGAGCAGATGGGAATTAGTTTTCTGTGCTAAAACTCAATGGAACAACATTATTTAAAACAAACAAACAAACAAACAAACAAACAAACAAAAACTTGAAGCAAAACCATCATAATCTGTCCCCTTGTAGTAAAAACAGTTTTCAACACACACTATCATGTTATTCACCATAATACCAGTTAAATGCAGCCCTTTGTTCTACGTATTGTAAAAGAGATGTATCTAAAGGAGTCTCAAGGATTAGATATGGGATATTCTGCCATGGGGTTGAGACCACGGAATTAGAGAATTGTTCCTGTGCTCGTCTATTCAACAACCAGAACAACTGGTGACAAGGAAAAAGATTCAGAAAAGCTACGATGTCAAGAGGAGAGCCACCTGGATGAATATTTGATGTTTTTTTAAATATCCAATGAGTTTTTGAATATTCAGGGAATAGCTGGAAAGATGCAGCAATTTCAACAAGTGAGACTGAGAGTGCCCTGTTCTGGAGGACTCTACAGTCCATCGATTTGGATTTCATTCAGAGAGCACCACAACTTGCAATCTGTAAGTCCACCTTCCCCCATCCAGTGAGTTAATCAAGGTCTAATTCTTCACCAGAACACTTTGGAATCCGATCTCATTCTCTGCAGAGTCCTGCTATCATTAGAGAAAAATGCAAAGGTCTATATTAAGAAAATCAGACAGAAAATAGGAGTCCAAGACTTCAATCTGTATGCAGAAATAACTAATAACCGGCTGTACATTAAAATATTCAGAAAAATAAATTCCTTCTACATCTATAAGGAAAGAAACTATAATTGTCTGAGTTTTATAAATGAGGAAAGCAAGACATATTAGTCTGTATATCTCACTTTGCAAAAATTTAAAATGTCATAAACAGCAGTAAATCCTAGAAATACCTCCTAAATCTCAATTCTGTTGCTTTGTGATAGTAGACTGTGTTAATAACTTTGTAAAGGTTTGGTTTGAAGAAACATTTTCTGTACATTTATTTATTTTCAACATAATAGTATTGAATAGGAATTGTGGACTTTTAAAACAAAGTTAAAAAATAAGGATTTCTTCTCAATTTTTAAACAAATTGTGATATTAAGGATGAAACTAAAATAAGATGAGACTAAGCTGATGCATTTCACTTTGCATTGGTTCTATAACTAATCAGAACAGTGCAATCTAAGCTCCACACAATTAGATTTGAAGTCAGTTCCTCCTTCTGTAAGGGAAGAAATCACAGTTGGCCAATTTAAAAGCTGTAATGTTGCCACAAGTAATCATTGTGTGATGCAAATCAAATAATAATTATTGCTTAAATGTGCTGCATAAAATCTGTGTAGAGGATGAACTTCATAAGCAGCATTGTTTTCCACACATGCGGGAGTTTCCACATATATGATGCAGAAGTATCAGAAAATCAGAAATAACAAGACTTTGAAGAAAACTATGTAACAGTAGATTATTTTCCCTGAAGGGTCTGATCAATTTTACAGCCTTATTACTCTAAGAAATTCCTAGCATAGTCACAGTTTTTAGAAAAATTAAAAAAAAACAAAAGGAGAGGAGAGCTTGTGGATATGTTATCCACATAATATATATCCACTTATATCCATATATACGTGTGGCCATAAAATGCACAGAAAGTTAGTTTGCAGTCAGTGACTGTCAGAAAGCTGTCCTTCTAGTAACACAACCTTCTG
The DNA here is from genome assembly GCF_025592945.1 of Manacus candei. Lineage (NCBI taxonomy): Eukaryota > Metazoa > Chordata > Aves > Passeriformes > Pipridae > Manacus > Manacus candei. The sequence goes on from NW_026138061.1 coordinate 5,797,194, forward strand.
CAGCAATGAAGCTTAACAAGGGAACTGTTCCCCTCTTTGCAGCTTCATAGTCCCCTTCAGCTACTGTGGAGTAGAAAGAAGAAAATTATGGTTTTGGGCAAAACATAACATCTAAAACTAAGTGTTCAGAGGAAATTACTTATCTAATGCACTTCACTGTGCCTTTCTTCTCAGTGTAGGAAAAAGCACATTTGGCTACTGTATCTCCCAGTAGTAGTTAAATCAAAGGATGGGAGAAAAGAATAACAAGTGACTACTCAATATTTTTATTCTGTTTAATGGAGGAGGTAACTGACAATTCTATTTGTGTATTTTAAAGCAAAAATGATCAAATAATAAACTTTAATTTCTTATGTCTTCATTTTATTCTCCACAAATCTGCTTTTTCTCTGAGATTTTGAAATATTCAGAGTTCTATGAAAGATTTCCATTGTTATTTTTCCAATTAATTAGTGTAAAATTAATTGATGGACAGGGGATATCTTCCAGAGATTACATTTTGAGAGAGTAAGTTGTTACTGGAGTAGCAAAAGGGAGATGCTGGATTTATGAGAGGAAGAATCCAAGCAGGATGCCTATGCAGACTTTTCAATTCCTCCACAGACTCTGGCATATAATATATACCCATTGGAAGAAATCATATTTCCATTGAACTCAACAGGAATTTACCAAAAATTTCCAAGTGACTGATATTTTATTCAAGGAATTTTGAAATGGATAGAAGCCAGCACTCTTCAGGAAACTGAGGAACCTCTAACAAGTAGAGTTGGGTAGCAAATTTTCCCTGTGAGTAGGTCATTTTTGGTGTGGTAGAACTCCAGGCTTTGTGCCCTAATGTGGAGAGACTGACTCTGACTCTAGCAGGAAAACAGCTTCTTTCAACAGTACTCCAACTTGACAGTCTCATTGGGACTAATTCAGGGCTTCTGAGTCCCTGAAATTTTTTATTTGAGGCTCTTTCTGGCATTTCTGGGCATGCCATGCCTTCATCCCTTCAACAGCTCTTTGCTCCAGAATTCCTTTCACCTTATTTTCATTTATCTAGCATTAGTCCCATCTGAAGACAGGATATTAGACTACATGGACCACTAGTTTGGTTTCATAAGATCATTCTCAGAAACATTTCATCAGTGTCATGGAGAGGCAGAAAGCATTTCTTAGTCTCTGACGCAAAGACATGGCTATGATCACAGAGAGCAACTGTCAGTGCTGGGATTCCATATTTCACTGATCTATATTAGATTTGTACATTTTATATCTAACCAACTGTCATCTCCACTCACTCTCCAGTTCTCCAGCATTTCCCTTCTCCTAAACATAGAGACTGGAAGGTTTTTCTTTTTTGACTTGCTTCATGTCCAGGATGGATTTCAGCTACATATTCTCAGCCCATACATCTGATAAGTCTAGATCTTTCTCTGTTACTCTCCCATCCTCCCTGATGCTTGCAGCACCTCCTAATTTAGTAATATCTTCAGCTTTAACAAATGTCGTGCGTGGTCTTCTTCAAGACCATTAATAAAAATGCTGAATAATACTAGGTCAAACTTCTCTTGCCACAGCACTTCCCTACAACATGATGCGTTGCTGTTTAAATTAAACCACACTGAGTGCTCCTCCTTTACACATCCAGTGCTGAGGAAGTGCCATGGTGAAAAATCATAGATAACAGCAGACTAGAATATTCTGATACCTGGGGCTTAATTAAGTTACATTTCAGAAGTTTCCTTATACCTTTGAAGCTTGAAATGCAGGTGTAAAATATCCTAGCAGACAGGGGAGTTGTATTAATGGGTTTGGCAGAGCTTGGAAAGTACAGATTGAGCCAATTGTTTGACTTTGAGAGAATGCCTAATGTTTTATTAGCACTTCTGCTTCTACTCAAGAGAAGTCAGTGGTCTTTTGGGAGATCTGATAAGAAAAGCCTCATTAATGGAGTACCAGTGTTTCCAAAGAGGAAAATTAAAATAATTCTGTACCCCAAAACCTGATTTGTTTATAAGAGTATCTCAAGTTATCTAATTTGTACCTCAGTCATAAAAGGCACAAGGTATGAGGAGACTGTCAGGGTAATGACATCCTTTCCCCCCCTAGGCACTTTGCTAACGTGTAAAGCTAAATAGCTGTTCCAAATAGTTGACTTTATGTGGGATTTCTCAGTAAGGTCAACTTCTTGTCAGATAGCTATTTTGTGAATACAGCCTAACAGAGAAACTTAATGACCTCTATTTACTTCAAGTAGAAATCCATCAAAGGGACAATTAGCTAATTTTAAGCATAAATTGGCTCCCTGGTGAGAAGCAAGCTTATAAATAAACCATTTCATTTGTTCACTGAACTAGACTGTCATGCAAGTGAAATTGCTGACTCCAAAGCAGACAAGCAATTCGAAATGTTTACGTGAATGACTTCAAATTGGCAAACTTTGCTTGCCTTAAGTGCTCTGAGAGAAGGACTTAGGGGAAGAAAACATGGGAAGCAGCTTCCTTTGCCACTGCTGATGTGCAGGCAAGTTGGATTCATACTCATCCCTCCTGTATCTACACCATTCTCCCAAGTAAGGCATTCCAAGCCCTCTACAGAGACTCTGTTAGCAGAGTCTCTGAATGGTGCAGATAGACACGGCTCCCCAGCTTTCCAACTTGCACTCAAGAAACGCGGACACTAGCACAGCATAGGGAGGGAAGAGCAGGTTCATGCTCACAGACTGCATAGAATCAAAAAGCTTTGCAAGAAAGCTGCACTGATTGCCTCTTGGTTTTTCCTCTCCTGAGTGTTCCCATCACCATCGTACATGAGCACCTTTAGTCTTCACTGGAATTATTCTACCAGTATAAAACAGTATAATCCCTGATGGGATAGAAGGGTTGGTTTCTGATAGAGTCACTGTGCCTCAGTTTCCTAAATAAGGTGCTTGATGGCACCAAGGTCTGCAGAAGAGAAAGGCAAGGAAAGAAGGTCCATATCTCAGTGAGTTGCCTTATGACAGACACTGGAGGCTTTCCTCTTTTTTCCAAACCTCCATTCCGGAGAAGCAGCATGTGCATATTGTCAGTACTCATCACTACAGTGTTTCCACAATACTAGCTTTGTTTAAGGGGTGTTTAATACATGACAATAGCCTAAAGGTATTTAAAAGATGACAAATTGGGCAATAGAGAACAGGAGAGGTTGCCGGCCGGTTTCCAATCCCATGAGATATGGGGACTGTGAAAATGCCTGATGAAACCCCAGTGCATTCTCAAGCAGAAAAGAGGATGGAGCCTTCTTAGGTCAGATGGGGGGCTCAAGAGAGAAACTTTATAGCTCTTTTCACTCTGTTTGAATAGTTTGCTTCAGTTTTCTGTGTGTAATGCTATCAAACCAGAGATTAATTGCTTCTAAGGCAGCCAAGTAACTGCTGGAGGCAATAAAAAGGGGAAGAAAGAAAAGATCCTTTAAGTAGAATTTAATGACCTTCTTTTCCACATTGTTTTACTTTGCCAGATTAATATATAGTCACTTGTATAAATGCAAGTGTGCATATGTGTGCTTGTGTGTGATGTTGCATGTGTGGTGAGATTATATTTGCACACCCAGTTTGTTCTGTTCTTTAATGCTGATTATCTTTGCTCAGAGGAACATGTCATGATTAAATCAATAAATCTCATCAAAACTAATCTGAAAACAAGAGATACAACTGTTTCCACAGCTAGCAAACAGAAAGCCTCTATTCTCAGGTAGGTTACCTATGTTCAGTGGATTGTTGGGGCCTTCATCATTCTTTGAAACCATCGGAAGTAAAGTTCAAAATGTGGCACTTTGCTTTGGTCTTCCATGCCTGCTAACTGACAGAAAGGTCTATTCATGCTGAAGATTTCTCCCAGAAAAATTACCTTGATGGAGTTTTATGGTGTTTTATGTGACACATCAATGCATTTAGTCATGATTTAGTAAACTTGTGACTCAGTCTTTTTCAAAATACTGGAGTATCAGACCAGTTCAGCTGGAACACAGAAATCTTTCAAATAATCACACAGTAACTCAATATGCAATTTTTGCCCCAAAGACATCAAGCATAAGATCTTACCTTCACCACAGCTTGGTTGTCTATTGTCTCATTAACTACTAATAAATGTTGTTTATTTTATGAATATACATATATAAATCCACAAAAGTGCATGCTGGAAAGAAGGAAGATTGAGGAACATCTGTCGTAATATCACTGAGATATTTCTAGTGAAGACAGGTTAGTTTTTCTTTCCTTGAATCTTTGTATAATCTGAGTTGATTAATGCCATAACTGAAATTAATAGCCATGCTTCAGAAGTTACAGATGTGGCAGAAGAAATCAATAAGTACAATTAGTTCAGTCCTTAACGGACTCACACCACCATATACTAGACCTGTACTTAATGGAGCTACCTCCCTTTAGAAACCACTTAAAGACACAATTAAACACAAGAAACATTGTCATGGATTTCTTTTCCTTCTTCCACTTATTCTCAGTGTTGAGGAAAGAACAAGTCTGCTACAAAAAAACCAAAAAAAGGTGGCTAAGAATAGTCCCTAAAGTATGTTTGGTAGAAGAGGACTCATGCTTCCAGCATTTTGCGGAGAACCACAGCTGTGGGTCAGCACGCATTCCCATAAAATGGTTATCAGATGCAGGCATGCAGTTTCCCAGCAGTACTCTGTGGTTCAGCTAGAGCTAGCAATTCTCACCACGCAGCTGAAGTCATTTCCCTGGGTTTGCTCTAGTTTTTTAAACAAAATGAAACACACCACAAATTCTGGAAAGCTGAGAAGATAAGTCTTGAAGCCAATGCCCAATTTGGGAAAACTAAAGGAGGGAGAAGAGATTTAAGGTATGAGCTGTATAGCCATATTCTGTCTTTTAGTGTATCTTCATTGTGACAAATTGAAAAGTGATTTTCAGCTATTTTTTCGAAGTCAGACCACACACCACGTCCTTCCCAGCATGCAAATTTTATCTCTTACTCCCTGCAGGAAGGGATAGCTGAGATACTCATATCAAAGCTGCAGGCTAGGGTCAAATCAAGCGTCATTGATTAGATGTTCCCAGTGTTTACAGTCGTGCCTGATTTCAGTGGAAAGAAAACTTGTCTGTCTTCTGTTTCCCTTTACTGGCTGACTTGATCATGCCTTCAAAGGATAACACTGCAAGAGTGCTGCGTTAGGATGCCAGCTTACCATGAGGTTGTCTTGGACCCTCCCCAGGAGGTTGAATCTGAACTGAAATCAAATGCAAGTCTTTTCAAACTTGCTTTGACAAAGTGATGTGTCCTCTAGATAGGAAAACAATGACCTGAACCAAGTAGTTCAGTTTATAATGATGGAAAAAAAGAATTATAAATATTTTTAAAGATTCTGGTTGCAATATGAATGAAGATACATATTGCTTTCTTGCAAAGAAGTCATACTGCTTTGGACATTCATTGTCATAGCCATTCCCAGTAAGGGCCCATGCAAAGAATGCTAAAGTTGTAGTTTCTGCTATGTTACCTTCTGTAGGAGTTACTTAGTCTATTATTAGGTTGGGCTTGCATGGGAATGATAGTGTCAGCACTGTGAATTAACTGTGAGTTATAGAGGCAAGAAAAGAGGGAAAGGAAAGGAAGCTTGTTGAATTTTGGCATTAGCAATGGTTTATTCCTCCATCTAGTCTTCCCTGGCTGTGCATCTGATCGGGAAAGAGAGAACAGCATCTCAGACATCTGCTTAGAATCACCTTCTGGAAGAGTCTCTTCTTTTATCCATCAACTACAGAGTGAGAAAAGGCAGCTCTATCTGGTGATAGTGGTAACTCCTGACTAGTAGTGTTACCTGAGGCAAAGTCCCATGAAAAGGTGAGAAGATCACTCACAGCTCCTGTTCTTCTTTGCACATCTCTGCTTCACTTATCAATGCACACAGATTCCACTTACAGCAGAACTGTGAGGTTCCTGATGTTTACAGTGCAGGGGCATTTGGATTCATTTGCCAGATTTAGCCTCCAGACCACTGCACAATATGGATGCTCTAGATTGCATTACTGTTTTTCTTATGGATATATTATTATTAACCTCATATCAGATCAAGTTGTGAAGAAATGACAGTCTTTGAATTCGAGGATCATACAGGAAGGTTATGAAACTTGATAAGAAAAAAAAGTAATTATTTTTATGATCTGAGAAAGCATTTACGTATGCTAGAATATTTAAATATGATATACAGTGTTTTTTCAAAGTGAGAAAAAAGGAGAAACAGGGGCTTAGGAAGTACAGTTCTCACACACTAATTCCAACCCCTACGCTGCTTTATGACCACAAGCACTCATGTATTTCCCTTTTTTTCTACAGAGATTCAACAACAAACAGTGGTTATAATCATTTAGCTCCTTTGTAACATTTTTATCTATCAGTCTCAAACTACATTACTGATGAAGTCACATTATTTTTTGTTTTCCATGTTTGGGGCAAGGTCTGTGCAGAGATAAGCAAAAGGACTTGTCCAGCTCTCCTTGCAGAAGGGTTGGAACAGGACACCGTTCTCCTACATCTCAGGTTACTCTTACCTGCTGACTCCCACTTTACAAATTGCTCTCTAATCCACAGTGGGTTCTAAACTAAAGCAATCAAAGTTTGAGGAACCTACTCATCCTGGGTTGAAAGAAATGATGTACACTAAGTGCATGATAAATATTTTATGCATTGTCTCCATACGACACCAAGGATTACTATATCATTGCTCAAAATCCAAGTAGGAATTTGCTTGATAGGAAAGATAAAATGTTGTTTTCGTGACTATTTTGTATAGTTCATCAGCAAATGGATTTTCCAACCAAGGGGAAAATAGAAACAAAACAGAACCTTGCAAAATTCTTCTACAAAATAATATGTAAAAAACCCAAATTCACTTCAGGTCAATGAAAATGCCTTCTTCTGATAAAATAAAAATATTATCTCATAGGTAGACCTCTATGATGTCCTTTTAAAATAAGAAAATCTACTTTTTAAATAGGCTTCAAGTATTAATTTAAAAAAAAAATATAAAAATCAGTGAGATTTACAAATTATTCTTTCATTATAGACAGAAAAATTGCTCAAAAGAGAGTTTCCCAACTCTTTTCTTCTCCACTCTTCCCATCTTAAATTGTTCTTGCTGTCCACCTAGCCTATGAAGTAAACATACTGTGTATTTCTGTCACTTGGTTCACTTGCAAATGAGACCTTCACTCAATTCTGAAATCATGCTGTGTATTGGGAGGATTTATCCTTTGTCCTTGTACCTGGGGACAGGGAGAGGAAACAAGTTCAAAACAAAGCCAAGAAAAGTGTGTGAGAGAAGAGCAGTTAATGGGGAAGTGTTTGCATTCTGCTCTGTCCTTCCCACAGAAGCCAATGGTTAAGACCTGTCCAATGATCACGTTTTCTCAAGTATGTTGCTCATTTTCACCAGGAAATTTCATCCCAGTAGAATTTGATAATTTAAAAAAAATTATCAGAGATTTATAGACAAACAGCGACCTGTTTAAAAGACTGTGATCCATCTGATTCAGTTGTTGTATGTCTGTATAAAGACCTATATCTTTAACAGGCAGATCAGCTATCTCATGGGTAAGCATGAAGGCAGTCCCTTCCCTGAGCTCCATATTTGGTGGTCTACCATGCAGAACCTTGCTATGAAGTTTGTCAATACACTTCCCTTCACAAGCAATTTCATGTGCAGCAGAAGATCCAAGACATTCATTCCTTGTGAATTTTTGTGCATCTGAAATACCAAGCTCAGACACACAGCCCTGTCCAGCAGCTCTCAGAGTTCCAGGCAGAAACAGAGCAGATTTGCAGCACTTTAGTCTTGCAGTGAGAGTACCTCAAGGCTCTCTGGAGAATTTCACTTAAATGTAGTTTTTCTAATATTTCTGAAAATTGTGCAACACATTATAGTAGTGGAAGAAAATGTAACTAAAATATCCAGTAATGAAACTTTTTCTACTGTTTCTGTTTCAAAAACCATGAGAAAATTAATTTAGAAAATTAACTACTATCATAAATGTGGATGTTTTCTCTGTAGTATGATCTTTCAATCACTTTAAATACTTCAGATCTGCCCTTTTACAACAGCTCCTATATTATTGTTTCTATCTCTCCCATATTTTTACAATTAGTACCCTAACCTTTCCTTATCAATGTGTTGTAATGATTTACTTAGTTCTAGTTAATAAGATACTTTTGTTCATATTTGTATTGTAGGATTTTTTACTAATTTAGTTGTTGTTTAACGGTATTAGTTATAAGTGGATCCAAGTACGTTTATTTGGGCTTGATGTCAACATCAGTTTAGTACTGATTCCAGTTATCAGAAATGAGATAAACAGAGGTTTTAAGGAGCAAACTACTCAGTGGAGTGGCCTTCTTCTGAGACCAGCAATGGATTTCCTTCCACATCTGCTAGAGCAAAACTGCTACAATAGGAACCTTCAGGATTTTTAGATGAAATTTCAGAAATCTCATCTGCCTAGTCATTCAGCTGGTATTCCTGTATATATATATATATATAAAAATCTGGTTATTGAGTTTGTGTTGTATGTATCTCATTTTCAGTGTATTATGCCAAATCACAAGCATAAGAAGGTAAAATGCAACATAGTCTTGAACTATTTAGACGAATCTCATATTTTCCCATGGTCTGACTTTTGACATTTGAATATTTTCATTTGACAACTCTGCCATGGCTTTCCATTGGTATTTCCCAGTTTTTGTCTTCTTCTACAGGGTATAAGAAATCTGAATCAGAAGAGAGCTGTCAACATTGTAAGGGACGCAGGCCAGAAGTTCCCATTTGCCACAAACTGAAGATCTGTAGTCCTGAGCTGCTGAGACTAAGCTCTTTCACCATGGGGTGCTCTGGCTGAGTGTCTGTAGTATGCTACCACACTTACATGTAAGGTCTGAAAAAAAAACCTATGTGCAAAAGTTAAATGGAAAAAGAAAACTGAATTAAAAGCAGTCATTCAAGGTGGAAAAGAGCTAATATAGTCTGGCTTTCAACAGCCCTTTCTGATAGCTAGTAAAACATATTTGCCTTTCCCTCGATGGAGACACAAACATTCCTTTTTTATTCAACTGCTTACTTTTCTGATGCTTTTTAGTACTTAACATTGCTTAGGATTTCTACTTCTTCATCTGATTTTCTTGAAATTAGACAAAGAACTCAAACATTATTAGGAAAGATCAGATGGATAGATAGACACATGCGCGCACACAGAGTATGATCAAACAAGCCTCATTTCCTTACAAGCCTGAGGTAAAAATAACATTTTGGAATTTCCACTGCCAGAGTTTTGAGCATTTCTCATTACAGGATCAGGAATGAACCTTGGCACTGCTGACTAGAGTCATTTATTGTAGACAGTGGAATTATTGTTTACCCTCCAACAAAATGTTTCCTCCTTCTTCTGGGCCTCACATGAGAAGTGGGCAAATCACTTAAGAGGGGAAATCTAAATCCCACTATGGCTACTAGAATCCCTCAAACTTCTGAGAAGCACCAAAGAGTTGTAGGTGAGGAATAATTGATTTGACATGCTTAATCTCTTCCTTGTGCATGGATATGTGTGAGCATGTGGCAGTTTCCCCACACCAACCACCGATCAAGGAAAGCCCACCTACCACACATCCAGAGAGAAAAAGCTTGTCTGGGCATGATAACAGCACAGAAACCTACTGCAAAATGTTCTACAAAGAACTGCCTGGTGGAGAAGATGAGTGCAGAGCAATTAGTCTCTCTCACAGTAAAGGAACCAAGGGTTCACAGCGCAATGCATTGATAGCAATGTTGCTGCTAAAATAAACAAAGGGAGAACCTTTTTGACATATAAGGTCACAAGATTAAAACATGTGTAACCATATAAAAGTCATGACTTTTCCTTGGAACAGGGGGATAGCACAAAAGGAAGTTAAACACAGCAATTAGTTGCGTCTTCTTACTCTGTGTAACTTTCTTCTCCCATCCCTGAGATCCACTGTTACATTTTTCTCCTTCCCTGTAGAAGAGAGCCTCCGAGACAAAATGACCTGGAAGCTGCCCTGGTAAGGAGGGATTTACTCAATGGCAGGATCATCTCTCTCCAGCCTGAGCCCTTCCTCACACTGTATTCCTGCCTCTTATTGTTGAAAAACAGTACTCTGTCCCACTCCTGCTACCCACACAATATTACCTTAGCCAGGGAAAGTGGCAACTGTAGAGAGACACACAAGTTATTAATAAATAGCATCCAGCTATTTGACAGCAGGATGCAGTGGTTTCAATGACGTCAGAAACAACATGTTAAATTTTTACAGCTGAATTCAAGCCAGAAGTTGTAGCCTGTGCTTTGCAAAAAGAGAACATGATGATAGCATAGGTAAAGTGTGTTCTCACTGCAGAGTGGAGAGAAAAAAAATTCCTTTGCATACATCATTCCAGGGAAGTGTTTCTGCCAGAAAAGTACTTTTGAGACGTTTTCACCTTTCAGAGAGAAGGTGTGTAGCTACAATTCAGTTGAACAATACTTGAATTGTAATTGTTCAAATGACTGCCTAAAAAAATACAAATCAGCAACTCTAAAGATGGTCCAAATTAGTGCATATGCTGATGAAACCGAAGTCATCCAAGAATACCTGTAAAACCTCAGGCGAGGAGATGCCTGATGTCTCCTTAGAAAAATGATGAGCTTTTCCTCATGTATCACTGACCTAAAAATGAACTCAGATCTTGCAGAAAGCAGTTTGTACCTCATTGATGAATTCCCTTGACTTTGACAACCCTGTAAGAAAAGCAGCTGATGAAGCAGATGCAAGAGGCATGATTATTTCAACCACCATTCATCAGAAAACTAACTTTATGCTTGTTTCAAGTTGTTCTAGTAAAGAAAAAAAAAGTAAACTCTCTAAAAGCATGAAGAGATGCCTCTTGAAACTTTACCAAAAGGATTTTGTCACAATTAACAAAAAAAAAATGTTGATGAACTGCATTGAAAAATGATAGTGGGGACTTTTATTCACAGAACTGTCTCACCTAGGCTAGTGAAAAAGATGACAGAAAGTCTTGTCTGAGTTGGAATTAGACTCACCATTTCTAGAGGCCAGATAAAATTACTACAGCCGTGTCACAATCAGTAATACAGCTTTTAAGTATTTTTGATGAAAAATGAGAAGAACCACCACCAAAAAAAAGTTTGCAGCAAAAAGAATTAGGAGAATTTGCAGAAAACTTGTGCTGTCAGAGATTGAAGGTCTGCCTATTAAAAAAAAAAAAAGGTATTCAAAAGAGAAGATCATGCCAGCACTTCAGAAAATTAAACTGATGAAACTTTGCTCTATCTCCAAATGCCAACTGTGAGTATGAAGCAGCTGCCAAAGGCAATGCTCTTCTCAATGACAAAATCCGGCATATGCTTTGAAGCCAGACGATCGACTCTATTTTGATAAGTGTGGTTGAAATTTTGGGTTGGTTTGTAATTTGCTAAAATTATATTAAACTATGGAACTATTTATTCATCAAGCAATTATTTTAAATATGCTAATACTATCTCATACTACCATTATTTCTGTAATGAACTTTTGTGGTGAAGTACCTGATGATGTAAATTATCCACAGATGTACATGAATGGTTACATTCAAGAAATTCTCTAAGTGCAGATTGCTTGAGATGTAGATTATTTGTGTCAACAATATGTAGTATAGATACAAATTTCACTCACCACATTTTAGAAGCCAAAAATCTAATATTTTCTCCAGCAAAGACCTGTAAAATAGGTCACCTTGCAGTCATTTATGGTTAAGATGAAAATTCCAAGTAAGAAAGTGTCTGAAGGTCCACTGCTGGGATTGGGAAAGGTGGTAACTGCTCCACCATAATTGTCTGATAACTCTACCCTTCCTAGGATTACATCCTGAAATGGAGATTTGTGTCTCTATCTCTCATATGCTTTCTTTCACAACTTGAAAGCAGTGTGCCATGATGTAATTGCTTTCACATCCTTGCCCAGTTCCATCATCTCCCTAGCTACTCTTTCCACTGGAATTCCATTGTTTTTAGACATAAATAGACTCTTTTAAACAACTGACTTCTGAATCATAGCCTTATATCAGTTTCACATCACAATTACTCTTTTCTTGATATACATTGGATGTAAACTAATATCTCATGATTTTAATCATATTCAGTTTAGCCATGAGTTCGTTTACTCAGTTCTTTTGGCCCACTCCAAAGACTCTCTGGTTAACACCACTATTGCAGTATCTTAGTTATAGTCTAATATATCTTCACTTTGCTTTAACTCTCATTGCTTTTGTGGTCCCCTGTTCAGCTTGTGATGTAATTTGTAGGTCAGTATCACCTCCCTTTAGGACAACAATTCTAGAAAATTAAGGTATTACAAATTGCTGTTAAAAATGACGTAAACATCTGGTCCCTGTAAAGAAATGTCTTGAATTGGACTGGTAGGAGTAAGAGTTGATCTGTAAGCAACAAAATGCATTGTCTTTTGAGACCTCTTCCTTGGATAACAAACTATTATGTTACATTATAATTTCTTGGGGGGCACTTAGTATTTTCCAGCTACAGACAACATACAGACTCTTCTGCTTCTGACTACTCTATTTTCTTATGGCCTGTCTTTCTTAATTATTGAAGGAAAATAGTTCATTAGGCACTGCTGTAAAATATTTTCTATATAATACTGGAGCACTCAGAGGAAAGAAAAAGAGCTACTAAACAAAAATAGTGACAAGATTGCAGGTCTTGTATTCCTTGAGTAAGGAGTAAACTTAATGTACAGTAGGACACAAAATAATGATCTGAGTTCTACAGCAGCTTTTGTTCAAGAGTTCAGATGGTGAGTAAGGTGTCTGAAGTTAAAAGGAAAGAAATGCCTCAGAGGCACTACTTCAGACAATGTATTTTTAGCCTACTGAGCAAGAAAAAATATGAATAAGGCAAACGCTTCCCAAAGTCCTTGTTTTTTGTATGATCTGCCTGACACAATCAATTTAAAATTCTTAGGAAATGGTTCTGTATGTATTCACATGCACTAAAATCAATGGGGTCTTATACATAGCCTCTTGGTATAATTACTCAGGGTTTCGAGATTACCTACAGGCACATGTGTTGACAGTGTATTTCATTCCACACGAATTCCTGGGGATGTCTTTCCTTTTCTATTCTTTAATAAACCCATATTCAGACAAAATTCCTATTTGAACTGAGCAAAGGTTTTTGAGCTTAAAACCCAGTCAGAATCAAAATAGTCCATACCTGGAGGTGAGCTACAAGAAATCCCATAATCCCCTCTCTGAGAACACAGCATGAGAACAGACAAACAGCTGAATCAGGTTAGACCAGCTCCATGGCTGAGATGGATAGTCACGTCTTTGTGTTTAATAAAAAATTCTCTATTTCTTTTTCCTCTCATGTTTTTTTCCAATCACTTTTTTGAAACCATGAAAACTTCCAACATCCACAACGAGGAGTTCTTTTTGCCTAGTTGAAGAGAAATCACCTTTTGCTTCATGAATCTACTGCATGGTTGGTTGATGTACTAGCTCTTGTACTGGAAGAGACAGTGAACAATAATTTCCTATTCACCTTCTCCATGTCATTCATGCTTTTGCATATCTCCTTTCACTCATCTTCTTTTCCCAGGCTGAAAAGTCCCGGTCTATTTATTTGTTCCTCATATGGAAAATATTTCATGCCTCTGATTACCCTTGTCCCTCCTAGAAACTTTTCTAGTTCTACTACATCCTTACCGAGGGTTGGAGGGAGGGAGGGAGGGAAGGAAAGCATCCTAAAGTTGAACCTAATAACTAAAGTGCAGGTGTACATATATTTTACAGGAGTAGCGGTTTGCTCCCTCTTCCTTTCCTCATACATTCTGATACTCATTTTGCCTTTCTGAGGGTTACTAAGGGAGGGTTACAACAGCTTATTATAACCACAAGATTTTGTTTCTTGGAGGTGGTAGTCAGTTCAAATCCCATTACCCTCTTTACATATTTTGTAATTGCTCAGCTCTGCTGTGTTTTTTCTTAAAGTCACAAAAAATAGGAAAAAGTAGACTTTAGCTGTAATATTGCAGAGAAATCAGCCAGTCAGCATGATCTATCGTACTGCATCATCTCCTTGTGTTGTGCTGGTCTAGCTCACACTGTGTTCAGAGTGAATCTCCGGGACTCTCTTGACAATTTGCCTGGGATTCAGGTCTGTTGGCAATGGGAATGAAGGACACCATTTCGCTCTGCATTCCGCCAAGGCTGGGGAAGGAGGTAACCAGCTGTTCCTTCCCACCAGGCAACAACAGCTTTTACGAGGGTAAAAAAAACTATAAACGATTTCTGGATCTTATTATTGCTAGACATTTTATGTTCAATAGTGAAAAAAAGAGGAAGGTTACTAACCAGGACTGTTTGAAGTCCAGCTGGTGCTGTTTGGAAGAGGATGTGTCACCTGTAGTTGTGAGGTACCAAGGTGAGGTGGCGATTTAGAATGTGTTTTTGTAATAAGTTGTTTTTTTATAACCTGAGTAGTTTAGCTTCTATCACCTGTTGTCCCTTATCAAGTGTGCCTCTGATGTTTTTGATTCACTTAGTTCATTCATTTTTACCATACAAAACAGCACTGGTGGGCCTGGTCTCATAAAAGCAGACCTCTAAGGCCCTTGGGGCACAGGAAACCAGCAAATGCATGTTTAAAAAAAAAAAAAAAAAGAGAGGAAAAAAGCCATATGACCCAGCACAGGAAACAAATCTAATGAAGGAATGTCCTCAGCTTTCACAGGAAATTATTTTCATTTTATGCCATTTTCTGCCTCCATAAAAAGTAACAGAGTTGACCTCCTGTGCTCCTACCTAACCTTTCAGCATCAAGGACTGGAAAGGAGAAGTGTTGCCTCAACCACCAAGATACTAATCCATTAAGAGTGTAACAGAAAACAGACTCTTTTCATCACAGGCAGCTTAACTGTGACATCAAAACCAATATTTTCTGAAACAGAGTTTAGTAGGGAATGGGGGATATTTTCTGTTTTGTAACCAAACTGAGGTATTTTAAAGGTGTTACATTTTTATAAAAAGCATGGAACACTTACTTTCTGGCAAGCAGATCTCAACTGGGATATTCAGAATCACTGACTGTTGCTTAAATCCTGATAGTTTGTACTAAACTATGTAAAACAAGGCTGTAATAAATTACAGGCAGTGGTTAGTGGGGAAGGTGGTTTAATCTGATGTATTTTGTCATATGTGCATGCTGATTCTGTTTGGTTTTGATTTAGGGCAGAAGCAGAAATAATATTTTTATTTTCATCTCCTGTAGTCTACACACAACTTAGTTTGCTTTAGCCTTGTGAAGGAGCTCAATATTCTCCTGCATGACAGACCCTGCACTCACATCTTTTATTGCTGACAGGATATCTCAGGAAGAAATTGTATTCAGTATGCCCTAACTCAGAGAAAGATAATCTCACAATATCCTTAGGTTGCACTGTTAACACTGGAACAGTTGATGATTCAAACTCTCTTGTTTGTTTTCCCATGGTAGAAATAACAGCAATAAAACTACTAGGTGTCAAAATGTTACTTCTTAAAGCAACTCTTTCTGGAGACAATTTTACAAAATGCTTTAGGTCAGGAGGTGAGTACTCATGTCTGTACCCCTTCATAAGTCAGACATTAAAACTACAGAAAGCAAGACTTCTTTTCGAAGAAGGCCTTACAGGCCTTGCAGATGATCAGCCTTTAAGAAATAACTTTATCTGCACCATATTCAATTTCTTTCTGGAACTTCCTGTAACTCTCAGATTAACACCAGTGCAATGAATCTTTGTAAATTAACAAGTGTAATGAGTGAACAAGAATCAATCAATCTCCCTTGTTTCAAAACCACTAATAAGAACTTAAACCAAGTATAAACCTCAGTCACAGTCTCTTGTTAATAAAACGCTTTTTGCTTTGAAGAGGATAATTAAATCA
The DNA here is from genome assembly GCF_025592945.1 of Manacus candei. Taxonomy (NCBI): domain Eukaryota; kingdom Metazoa; phylum Chordata; class Aves; order Passeriformes; family Pipridae; genus Manacus; species Manacus candei. Next base: position 5,813,190 of record NW_026138061.1, read on the forward strand.
TCACCACATTCCTTTTTCTCTGCATAACTTCCTGTATGATATGAATTTAGATCAAAATATACCCTTTCTCCCCTAAGGGTTATTTGTTATATCACTTTGGAAAATTATTTCAGGAATTATTTTTGTCCTTGAAGGCATACAAATCAGGATGGGAAGTTAGCAGTGCCGATTGCTCGAACCTCAAAAGGACTCAATAAGCCAGACACACCCCAATATTTTACAACTCTGTTAGATAGCACACAGATCTGTGCTAACCTTCTTATAAAGGAGAAACTGTAAAAGCCTGAGAACTTACACAAGGAGCACAACAGGCAGGTTAGCTTGACAGTAAAGGGACATTTCAGCAAAACAGGAATAATTGAAAGAAAACCAAAGAATATCCAAAATATATTTAGTAATGTAATATCAGACTCTAAAAATACATATGAAATTGAAGCTGGATCAAAGATGTAAGGGAATAATATTTTGTCATAAAATTGGTATAAAACTCTAAAAAGAGCAAGAATCTAACTGAAAAGAAAGCTACATTGCACTTTCTCTATGACTCTAGACCTTGGGTCATAAAGCAAAAAATGTATTTTAACTGGTTAATATTACCATTTGCTTGATCAGGTAAAGGCTATTGAATGCAGAATGTGGAGAAAGATCAGAAACAATCCAAGTCTCATAAAATGGTGATAATAGGTGACCTTTGTAACCTGCATATAAACTGGTCAAATGTCACAAAGGGAAAAGGTTAACAGAAGCAATTTCTTGGTACCTTAAATGATTGCTTCTCGGAATAGCTATTAACCTACTGTATTTCCATCTGCTGGGGTGTTTTTAGTTCGAACAGGTAGTGTATTATTACTAACAGCTGCATATCCCATATAGTTTTGAGGAGGTTCACGGAGCACAGTGAGGTCAGAGCACTAGGGGAGTGAATAAAGTGCAGAACCACATGTAAGGTGACCTGGTTTCCATTCCCCACCCTGACAAAGATTTGCTCAGTGATCTTGAATTCAGGTTTCATGACTTCTTTGGAGTTTCACCTTGCCATCTGTAAAGCAGGAGTTTTGTCCACTGGTTGAAGTCTCTGGTAAGTTAAACACACTGGTATGTAGAGAGCTTTGAGATTCTTGATGGAAATGGTGAGTAGACATGTAAAACATCTCTATGCATGTTGAGTGGTTATTGTTTATGGTCTGCGAGTGCCTCAAAAGGATGTCATCTTTCAGCAGATGGTCTAAATCAGCAACATTGTCTCCAATTAGGGTAAAAATACCATGACTGAGACCAAATACATAAAGTCCACTCAGTCATTGACATCATGGCAGATTAATCTTCTTTAACAAGGGAGAAGCATACTCTTATTTCAAGTGGTGACGGAAAGAGTCTGAGAAGGCTCAGCATAGTGGCAGGAGCTTCAGAGAGCTATTTTCATGCATGTCACGGTGCACAGATGGAGAGAGTGGGACATCCCAGCTCCCTGTGGGAAGGAATCTGCAAGCTATGAGCATTCAACTCCTTGTAATGCATGACTCCAGCTATCAGCTGGTCAACAGGTTTTCTTCTTCCACAGAGAAGAGTGACTCCATTGTTCAACATTATTACTTTCCTCTGGTTGTCAAGCGATGAACTTAAGCCCACAGCCATATTTGTCTTTATGTTGGACATAAACTCCCTAAAAAGGTTACTCTCACACTCTCCCTCTACTTTCAATAACTAACTCTCAGCTTGGAATCCTCTTTATGTAGCATTTAAAAAACGTGACCTGTATCCCCACATCTCAGCTTGTTTTTCCATCTTCATTCATTGATCACTTTATGCCCTTACTTTAAAAAGTTATGCATTCTGCAAAACCTTTATTTTTGAAATGTATAAACTAAAATTCCATGTTGTAAACTTGTCTGCCTGTATCTTGAGCCAAATTATCAAAAGAGAGACCTGATTCACCTCCGATCACAGACAATTAATTCTCTTGCTGGATCTGCAATCAGAACCTATTTTGGGGAGAAGAAACATTGTCTCTTTCTGGGCTACTGCCCTGGGAAAGGAGGAATTTTGAAGTCTGGTATGCACTTCTCTGAAGAGTGTTTTTTCTTTTAATTGTGTTTAAAAATGGAAGGAAGTACAAACAAAGCTTTCATATATGGTATGTACAAATAGGATTTCAAATCTATTTTGGGTCTGGTCCTACAAAGAATGAATGGCTGCATAGCTTTGTGGAGACTCATGCCTTATACTGAGCTTCTGCACACTCTAAATTCAAGCACTATGAGACCTTCCACTTTGAAACAGACATGTTCTCATGTTGGAGAAGACCGAAGGATGTTCAGCTCATTGTCTTTCTACCTAATGCTTCCATTTTTTAATAGGAGGCTAAAAATAATTGCCTCAGCTGGAAAATGTTAGCATGTAAATGAGCAAGACAAAGATTAATTAAGGGAAGACGTATGTGTGCAACAGCATACATGTTTCTTTATGTGCATGTACAACTACAAATTAATTTAGAAACTGGACTCTTAATTATGTAAATGTGATTTACATAAAATTGTAAAATTCAATTCACTGTTTGTTTCAATGCAATTCCACAGCCCACATGCTTAATTCAGGAACATTCTTGTCCAAGAGCTGCTACAGGCTTAAATGACAGTGGATAGATCATAAATTCGGAAAATATGTGACAGGATGAAAAAAAGCTGCACGTCCATTTCTTGGTGTACATGTGATCCATGTATGTGTACAGCGGCTGTGCCTGCTCCAGGACAGCACTGCTTATCTCCAGTAATGCACCTGGCAAACGTAGCAGTGGGTCCATATTTACCAGGTGTGAGGTACAAAACTCTCTGCCCAAGCTCCTCACAGATTAGTGTCTCCCCAGGTCATGGTCCAGTGCTCTTCTGGGACATGATTTCAAGCCCAGAAAGCAGGACACCCTTCAGGCTGATTAGCTTGGGCAACATGCCCTGTTAGTTATACGGAGTCCCTTGAGTGTCTCTTTGCTGCACTGGAGTATATCCTCCCACCCTCAGGCTCATAGAGCTGAGATCCAGGAGTTTACATCACCCTTCTCCTTTCTTCAGCAGAGGTCTCAGATGTGGAAGAAAAATCATGACTCTCATCTCTCTTTTCAGATGTGTGAGTGGGCTCTGGAGAACCTGGAGAAATGTGCAGCTTTTAGAGAGAATCTGTGTAATATAGTGCACCTTGAGACAGAATAAGCAAATTTATTAGAGAATACATAGTATCTACAAAGCTATTTTATAGTCACACTTCAGAGTATGACTGCTCTTTAAAATATTTAGAGATATTTTTTAAAATTTATAAGTAAGGCCCTAACAACTCCACCATGTAATGTTTTACATTTTCTTGCCAATATCCCTTATTCTAGTGTTTCAAACTGTGTTTCATCAATAATATCAACTGAGCTTATTAACCTTAGTTTGTATCCTCTGGAAATAATGTGAAGAGTCAAGAAAAATAAAAAGCCCTTCTTGGGGAAGGAAAAAAAAACAGTCATGCATTGGAATGGAAAGTCAAGGGTATGAAATTTTGCATGGAAACTGGCTCAATTACCCTTGTAGATAATTTGCATTATTATTTATTTTCAGGGGAAACATCTAAAATTTAAGGATTGAAGTTCTTATATATATCCTAATGGTCAGCTGAGAAGGTATGCATTTTTTTTCTTCATCTCTGTCTCAGAGTGTCAGGACTGTAATGAAATAACTCCTAAAAAATACCTAAAAAAAAGAAAACTACGACCTCAGAAACTGCTTGTGTGTTTTGCTGTTTCTGTGGTACAGGGAAGATGAAAATAGATTTTTGGGATGGAAAATCTGAGGATTTGTATAAATTGCAGCATCTCAGAAGAGCGGCTGAACCTAGTTAAAATGGGTTAATGAGGTTGCAAGCAATCCTAAACTGTAGCTCAAATCCCTGGCTTGAATCACAAAAAAACAGTTACTCTGAAAGTGGTTACTCTCTCAAGAGAAGCCTAGCCTTGCCTTCTCATCTTTCATGAGAAATTCCTGTCCTGTTGGAGAGAGAGGTGTTCAACTGCTTCACAACGCTAAGACAGTTGGTGTGACAGAAGCGAATCCTCATCTAGGGTAGCATGTTCAGTTCACATCATAGTGTGATCAGTTGTAAATATTAATACAGATCAGGCCAGTGACAGGAGGAAATACTGTAAACAGTGCTTAATATAAGGCTGGAGACTTGTGTTTTGCTATAGAGGTCCAAGTTTACTTCCCTCAGGTGAAGTGCTAAAAAAAACTCCAGTGTCCTACTGCAAACACCCCAGATAAGGATTTGACTCCTGAGACAGCCCTTTGTGGTAAAGCAGTAACGTTAGCATTGGGCTCCAGATTTTCAGAGCAGCAGCCAGATTTGAAAACTTCAGTTTGAGTAACATCGTCAGACCACTGAATGGTCCTTTTTAAAGCCCTGTTTTAGTCTCCCTTTTTAAATCCACCATAATTCACATCAGGGTTAGTCAAGATAGTTTATTTCAGTAAACTCATCAAACAGTAGACTGAGTTAAGCCACGTGGAAAGGTGAAAGAGACAGTCAAAGATAATGAGTGGTTTCTAATGAACATCAACTAGATAGTCTAGAGATCTACACCTTAAAAAAAATGTTGGGGAAGATATACACTTTCTAATGATCAACAACCTTTCTTTAAGTGGCTTATGAATGTTTTCCAAGTGTATTAAATGAAAAAAAGTATTTGAATCCATGATGCCCTTCAATACACATACTTTGAAGATGTGTTTCGGGTCCTAAATGGGTTCTGACTGTGACTAGACTTTCTCAACCTATTCTTTCCTAAAACCATGAGATCCTAAAGTGCCTTATAAAGAAGCACAGATAAAAAATATCATTATTTTCTCTTGAAGGTGAAAGAAAAAGCAGAGATGCGTGTTTATACTCACCTATCCTCACACCCTCAACTTACTCCAGTTTCACACTCAATAATCTATGTTACGTCTGTTAACATTAAGGGGAGTTTCCTAAGTGGATGTGGGAGGAGAAGAAACAAACCAGTTGCATTGCAAACATTCTGTACGTGCTCTCCTCCAAATATTCACACAAGATCAACACAGGCCATACTAATTTCTGCTTTTAAAAATGCAAAATCAGATGAGTTCGGCCTGAAGCTAAAATTTGGATCTGGAAACCTCTGTAATCTGGGGAAGACTGAATCAGTAGCTGAACACTGTGGCTCAGACCTCTTCCTAAAATATCACAGTTGACCTCCATCTGCCCTCAGTGTGTGTCCTCTTCTCAGATGACTGCGGTTCCTCTGCTTGCTGTGGCTGATTGCTCCAGAACAAGACTGCACCAGAGGCCGGTGAGAAAAAGTAGAGGGAGTAAAAGTCTTTTCTAATGTGATATTCTGCAGTACGCTTTTTTATTAGAGCCTGAAGGTGTTTTAAGTGAATGACTAAGTGTTTTTGTGTCATTATGTCTTATCTCTTGAATAAAACCACAACAATAATAACCTTTAGTTTCAGTGATGTTTATTAGCATTTGCACAAAAATTATCATGTTAAAATTCATAGTGTTACCTCTGTGATGTATCATCAAGATCTGATGATAGTCGCTGCCTACTGTAGTGATGAAATAAACAAATATTCCACCAAAATTTATACCTTTTCCAAATGACTGAGGTGATTTTTCGTTTTCTTCTACCCTGCAACATTACATGCTCTCTTAAAAGCCACTGGATCGTCTCTACTATGGGTAGAAAGCCCCAGAATAAAATGGTTGCCATAAGCTAAAAACATTTAGACTTCAAAGACAAAGACAGTGGTAGATTTATTGTACTTATGTGGCCTTTGATTTGCCTTAGAGAGTTGCATTATATTTTCGTTAGAAGTGTTTTGTGACTGGTTCTTTGACCATGTTCATGGGGCCAGTGTTCTGCAGATCCTTCCAGGTAGTTTGCTGGCTTTGTTGGCTGTGACGCTTGGATTCTGAGTTCAGAGATCCAATGGCTGATTTCAGCCCTGCATTATGGTTGAAAGGGTACTTTTTACTCCAGCAAAAGTAATCTGCTATTACTTTTGATAAATTCAGCTGAAGTATCCTAAAAGTCTTCAGAAAGAGAATACAGCATGGGACTTCAACCTCAACTATTTTGCAATAGCAATCTTCTTGGACCTAGCAACTGCAGCTGCATGTGCATTTATAGTAATGTGCCCTCCAAGGAAGTGGAAAACATCTGCACCTTGAGATCTGCAGCTACTGGGTACTCTGAAACCAGCAAGGAGAAGGCATATGGCAGCTTCGTCGAGCTGCAGTTAAGACCTAAGTAACTTATCTCTGCCACAAGGCCTCAAAAGCAGCAAGGATTTCTGTTTAAACTTGCAGACTTGTAACTGCAGACTTGCAACTTTCAAAGGGAAAAAAAGTGACCTCTTCCAAAGAAGTATGCCGCTCACAGCAAGGTCTGTTAGATTCAAACAGCCTGAGTCGCCCAAAAGATTTGGGAACTATGCAGAAATAAAACTCCTCAAAGAAGGAAATAGTTGGCACCATTAAAAAAAAAATAAGAAGAAAATAAAAAGAAAGAAATAAAAGTTTTGCAAATAGGGTAAATGCAAGGAACAATATCTTACCTAATCACTTTGATCTTGGCATAGCTCTCACCTGAAAGAATGAAGTGACCCAGATTACTGACCATAGGTGGTATCTTTGTGAGTGATCTCTCTGATTGAAATAATTTGTGACTGGTTTTAATTGTTCTCACTGAAAAAGGAGCATTTAAAAAAATCAAAAGGCAAAAATTCCAATTTCTTTAATTTATCTTGCAAACTAAAAAAAAACCCAACCCTAATTATTTCTTATAGCTCACTGTTAACCTTTTCAAGATATTCAGAAGTAGAGATATATTATTAAGCTCACCGTTAACCTTTTCAAGATATTTGGGAAGTAGAGAGATATTATTAACCCTTATTGTAAAAAAAGGAAACAAGAACATGGATAGAAAGCTTCAGATTGTCAATGAATTGGCTTCTGTAACATTTCTAAATCTCTTAACCAAAGTCAAAAAACTTTTCTAACAGGATAGGGATCTGAACTAAGTTAGTCCCATACTTAGTAAAACATCTTGCATCTTAACTGCTATAGTGGTAAAAAATCCAATGGTATTCTGAAAAATAAATTCAAGCATCTATTAATACATAGCTATGTTACTACAAAGTTTTCAAATTAGGAATGTAAAACACACATTATGACTCTCTTTTTCTCATTGTTGTATAAAATAACACCATCTTTGAGAGATGTCATTTTCAACCACATCTGAAAATAACAAGTACACTTTAAAATGCAGCCGTGTGGGACATCCTGGTGATTTAGTGATTGCATAGTGTGTTTGCCTTCTGAGGGATCCTGATTTGTGCCTAAACTCTGTGAGCTAAGAAAGAGTCTGATGATGCGGTAGGAGAGTGGGGGAAAAATCCAAAAGAAAAAACTTTGGCAGATTCTGGTGGACAAAAAAATAGTCTAAGCATCTAGACACAGAAGTTCGCATGGTCAGCAATGTGTCAAATAGCTCTACTGTTTTAAATATTAATTTAGTGTGCGGCCATGATTATAGTTTGGTTTTCTTTTTCCCTTGTATTCAGTTCCTAATTTGTCTGAATCATACACACTTAATGAAATCCTGCATTATAGTTCAGGCAATGCATCTCTGAGCTCAGTGGGGTTGTTTTCCTTTGTGCTCCAGGCATATCTACAATATCTGGCTTGATTAATCTGTTGCCTTGGTGTGGTTTATTTTAAATGTCAAATGAATTGTTAATGTGGGAAAACATTCTGGGCCAAATTCATCTTCCAGCTACACCTGTGCTGCCTAAGCAAAATCTATGGCACCCTATAGCTGTAAAGAGAGAGTAGAATTTGTAGCTCATTCAGAACAAAGAAAATTCTCAAATCTTGGGTTAAATTTGTCAATGCTTGTAAGAGTTGAATAACTATAATTAATCCTCTCACCAATGTTAAATGAAGTCCACTAAAATCAATGTTGTCTAAAGTTTACAGGACGGAGATTTTTTCTTTTACAATGATCTCATGCCCACACATGCCAAGATTTTTCCTTTTGCTTTTCTGTAAGAACCACTCATTCATCTTTTGTTTTACATGTATCTGTGTTTGCAGATTTGTATAATTATCACCCTTTCCACTTAAAGTATTGATGAAACTGCATAAAGGCACTCTGTCTGTCTAACCAAAGGTCAGTAAAATATCCATAAAGTTGGGGATTTATTTCAAATTACTAACTGATGTTTCAACATCAGTGGAAAGAACCTTCACATCTTCACCTTAGACTTCTTCCATCTTTCCGTGGTACTTTAGCTTGAGCAAACTAGGTTTGATTAGCCAGCTTAAACCTGTCTTTTTTCTAGTTTGGGTGGGTTTTTTGTTTTGTTTAGGCTTTTATTTTGCCATAGATACATGCTGATATCTGTATAACCACAGCTGAGGTTACAGCATTAGGTATCTCAGCACATCACAACTTCTGCAATATTTATTTGTTCACAGCCTTCTGGGAGATACTTACAGATGAAGAAGGCAGAAAATCTGTTATACTTGAGATAACCTGAAGAAACTAAGCAGGTAATGGAAATGATCAAGTCACAGAGGCAGAAAGCTCCAGCAAGTTTAGGAATAACTCCCATGGACCTCCATGCTCCAGTGGCTGTATAAAATCTAAGTGTAGAACTGAGGGACACTCCAAGGAAAACCAATGGACATCTCCAAAAACATGATTCATCCCATCTTAACAGATTAAATGAGTCACTCAGTGGATTCATATCTCACCTCACTGAGTCTTGAGAGAGCCTGAGTGACTGTCTAAGTCTGAATGTCTAACGCAGCTACCTGAAAAACCTCCCTTCCCAGTTTGACATTCTGTAATCATCATTTACTGATTTTGAAAAGAGTAATAAAAACCCACTCTCCCAAATCTCAAGAGAATCTTTCTCAAAAGTCCTGCAGGGATTAAAGAAATGTACTGAAAGTTAGCACTGAATATATTCAGAAGGCAGACAGATCAGACTGCACACTGCCAAGACCATCACCAGAAATTAAAGTTGAACTAGGTAGTGTGGGTCATTTACATACTACAAAGATATCCTTTTTTTTCTGATTCAACAGGGGTGTTTTAGAGTGTTTTTTTTTACATGGATATCTGCTTTTGAGCTCAGCAATATTCTCAGAAATTATGCTGGCAAATTGAATCTACAGGTGTCTCTTTTAGAAGTATCCTATGAAGATTCCCAATATTGTTTCCTAAAAAGCTGTGAGCCCCTTGTCCACTTCAAAGGAAGGCATTCCTGCTGACTTAGCTAGTTGGAAATGCAAGCTTTACGTGGTAACAAAGCACATGATGCACTACAAAAGCTGATCAGCAGTGATAGTGCTTTTTATATTTGAGAGCTAAAACGTGATGCCCTTGCTTCACCTCAAGACAAATGCTCTGGTGGGTATACAGCTGCACCAAGAGGTGATGATGTAGGCCCTGCTCTCTCATCTGCTTCTTCAGTAAAGAAAACTCAGACTCAGCGCTCACTACAGCAGTATAACCCCAAATCAGTCCCAGCTTCAGATCCACACCTGAAATACTGTCTGTGGGCAGTGCAAGCTACATTGGAATAACAACATACATAAAATTCATAGAGGAGAATACTGAAAGAGTAATTCTGAAGGACAGTCCTTTGTTAGCCCTTCCAACTAGAAAAATTCTTTCCCTTTTCCTTGGAGGCTGTCTTGTATCAAAGAGTGCTTTTTAGGCCAGTGACAAGCCTAATGCAGCTGTTTTAATACTGATCTTAGCATTGTATTGGTCAAGCTCTCCTTTGCCAACCCAGTCCTCATGTCATACAGTTAACACACTGGTGTGGTTCACTGGTGTTTTTATTTGGTGACTGAATTTTCTCTTTATTTTTGCTCTCAGAAAAAACTAAACTGAATCTTGACTTGTAAAGCCCATATATACCCTTTCTGTACAGACTCTAAGATCTTTAAAACAGAAAATATGGCAGCATACCCTGAAACATAATTACTAACAGGCAACGTATGGTCAGACTTTGCGAACGAAGATTTGGGAAAGGTCTTTACCCTTCGAGCCTGCGCAGTGGATTTTTTAGGTGAGACACAGTGTGCGCTGAACTGAGCCCACCCTTTAATCCTAAAGTTCATCTGCCAGGGCCAAGCGAAGCTTGGACGGTGGCAGCGAGGTCCTCAGGACGTAGGTTTGTTTAGAGTGACCTTCTCTTAGATGGATGGCCTTACAGGGCTGACGAGCTCCATCTACCCGGAGGAGTTTCCTGACCAGGAATCAAACCCAGGCCGCGGTGGTGAGAGTGCTGCATCCTAACCACTAGACCACCAGGGGGCCCCTAACAGGCAATAAGGAAGAATTTAATGATTTTAGTGACCTAAATAGGAAATAAGTTTCTTTCCATCCAAATCCCTGAATACCCACTTCTGGTTTAAGTTTTGACTTTTGGTGAGTGAGGTGTCTAAGCTGCGAGTCCGCAGAGCCTTGAATGGAAAGTTCCACAAGAAGAGAAACTGAGGCTCCTGGAATTGACCTACAGGGCAACCTGTGCAGAAAGATGGCCCTCTTCAACTAGATTAGTTTGAGGATCCAGAAACCAGTTTAACTGTGGAGACTGAACAACTCAAAAGCAGCTTGAGAACAGCGTCAATAACAGCTTCCCGACTCTGCTCTCTGCACAGGCTCCAAGCCTGGTGAGGGGTCACAGAGAGGAGTTAAGATTCATTTGGCTGTTCAGTCCTTGGGCTGCCATCCAAGGCCAACAGCAAGAATGCCAATGGTGATGGAGGTTTTTGTGATGTGGTGTACCCTCTTTGCTGCTCCAAAGCTGTCTACGCTTTCCTTATTCTCTTGTATTCTTGGAAATTCTATATTGGTTTTTTTTGTTGGGTTTTTTTGGGGGTTTTTTTTTGTTTTTTTTTTTTTTTTAAAGACAGTAACCAGAAACATTCTAAACCCAACAGCATTCTTCCAGAAGTGCATTTTGCTGTCTGGTAGCTACCCACATCACTTCAGTGCCTAACGGCAGTTGACTTTTGAGGTTGTGTTTCTCAGTGTGCTAAAGGTGCTCAGTTTTGTGGTTTCCTGACCACTGTGGTCCCTAGGGACTGATGAACAGAATCAGCTCAATGCAGGATTAAGTGCTGACAGAAACACAATCACCCCAGTTTAGCACTGTAAGTAAATGCTCAAAATCACACAGAATTTAGTGAGATTTAAGCACAGGCTTCTTGTCAGCTGCCTTTAGCTGCATTAGTCATCCCAGTCACTTTCAGTTAGTATGGTACAGGTTTGACTGCAATTTGAAGACCCCAAAAATGTGTCCTGTTTTATGATTCTCAGGGTGCAGAAAGGTTCTTAACAGTAGGCAATGCAGGAAATGCTACAGTGATTGATAGGAGACACAAAAATTATTAACTTGCCACTGGACAAGCAGAGACAGTTTGGAGAGTAGGTACAGGATCACCAAAAGCAGATAGGGAGCTGCTAAATCAATTTTTATCTATACCTCTTCCAGCCCAGTTTTTCTGGGCATCGAAGGTGGATTACTCCTGTCTAACTCACTTGCAAATGCAGTTAAATACAGAATCTTTCTTTTTGTTCCCGCTTCAATTACACTGTACTGTAATTTATTAGTACGGACTCCCTAATGATTTTTCTCTTAGAGAATATTAAGCAGTCACTGGCTCAGAAATATAACTGACTGCAATGATCAGTTCCACCACGCAATATACTGGCAAGGAAAGGTATTTGTTGTAGTCGTTCAATAGAATAGTCCTTCGAGAATGACATTTTAAAGTGTTCACCTAAATTACAGTTGTGCTTAAATATGACAAGTTGAAACTACGGCAGCTGAGAAATCGTATATATGAAAAATTACAGGGATATGATCTTTTTGCACTGGTGCATAAAGTTTTAATCTCCTGGGTTAAGTACCCAGAACACAGCAGTTGTGTCAAGATAATAGTTAGAATGATGCTCAGAGAAATGTTTCTCATGGTTATTTCTCAGACCTTTGAAGTTTTCTTTGAAAGAAATGTCTTGTGGAGTACAGGTACAAAGCTCATGTGGTAACCCCTGGGTGAGCACTCTTCTGGGGAAACACTGCAGAAAGACAAAGGAGGCAAGTGACCACTGAAGGGTTGATCTGAGTGCCAGTTCATCTCTCAGCCTCTCAAGTTCTAGAAATGCCCCATAGATTTCTGGTTAAACTGTACAAATTGGAAACCTGGAAAATAGTAGTATTCCAGGAGAATTTGGCAGAGATTAGGTCAAGAAGATGGTACAAATAATTCCTTGAACCTGTGTCACAGTTCCAAAATAACCACAACAACTTTCTCAGAGATCTAGGTACTTTGGAATGTATAACCTGTAGAAAATCTAATAGACTAATGAGGCTGTAATAATAAATACTGCTTTCCCCCTCCAATTTTTCCTGCAGCAGAAATTATAAACTCTACCTGTTATGCCTCTCCCATGTAACCATTGCCATTATTTGACTTAGGCTGGAGTGGATAAAATTACATACACAGCCCTGCAACTGTAGCATTAGATGTGATAATTGATCTACCCTTGTTCAACATACCAGCTAAACTCCTAAGCATCAGGGATCTGAAGAGGACCTGGGGACAGTGGGTGCAAATACAACATATAGTCTCTAACAAAGTAGATTAATGTCATCTTTAGTGTACAAGTGAAGAGTATTGGGCCAGCAGAGGGAGGAGACTGCGCCCTGTGTGCAACACAGTCTTCTGCTACCCTCTGTAAAACAATGATGCACACGTTGCTGGCATTCTACAGCTTTTAATTGTTGCAGAATAGCTGGAGAGTGTTCAGTAGGAAGCTTAAAATGTAAAACATTTTGAAGATGATGAATTTTTTGTCTGTGGAGACTCTTAAACGGTCTCAATCTGTTTATCTGATCAGAAGAAGAATGGGAGAGTTTACACGTATGAATCCTTTTCCCAGGAAGAAGAGAACAGGTACTAAGAAGTGCTTTGATCTGGGAGTCAAAGCATCCTGTAATACAAGAAATAACGGCCAAAAGTTTAACAGGGAGAATTGTTACCAAGTACAACAAACCACTGGCAGCACAGATAGATTGTCTTTCTGGAATACATCTTTAAGATGAAGTAGAAGCAGAAATAGTTTTCATATAAAAATAAGTAGGTGATATTTAAAGGACTATAATATGCCAAAGGCCTAGGTAAATGGTCTTAGGGTACCTTTTGGCCTAAAACTCTGTTATTTCATTTTTGTAAGTTTCATTTTGCAATTAATATATTTATTTGCTTCACATAAAATAGGTTGCTGTTAAGAAGGCACACGATTAAGTAAAAAAGAAAAAATCATCAAATTAACAAAGTCAAATCCCAATGAAAATTAATTACACAATGCAGATTCACAGGAAATTTTCCACTCACATCCAGAGACAATGACTGTAAATAGCTACTTCTGTTGCAGATTGAAAAAAAAAAAAAGGTGAAACTATTGCCTTTAAGTGTTATTTTATATTTCTCATAAAATGTTTTCTGTTGAAAAAATTCTAGTGAACACAAAATCAGATAAAAGCTGTGGGTCTGAGCCCTCTTCACTTTATCGATTCTCCGCAGTCTAGTGGGATGTGGACATGTGCCCTACATGTGCATTCTTTTCACAGAAAGTGTCATTATTTTCTCATAGGGAAAACCAACATTTGTAGGAAAAATCTCTCAAAAAGACTTTGAATGAAACATTGTATTGAACTGGATCTCTTTTATGCATTGTGTAGATACCTAAAAAATAACTTTATACCTGGTAAAGACAATTCTTAAAATTGCATGTTGCAAAGTGCTAAAACATGAATGTCCATTTTTCACCAGGGGGAATAAAAAACAAAAAGCCAAATTATATAGTGATATTACTCAGTAGTTCTTTAAGTATCTTCTAGGGAAAATCAACTAATGTTCTGTTTTTCATATGCAAGAAGAACATCTCAGCAAACTGTAGTGATTCAATTAAAGTCACCAAATACACTAATGACAGACCTGGAAGAAGACTTAGATGTCTTGAATGTCTGCTTGGTGATCTATCCTTCAAGCAACTTTACAAAACTTCCCTTTCCGGCATATGTAGAATCCCTTCACAAATCATTAATTCCTTCGTGCTTAAATTGTGTTCAGGTCTGTGAGACTTTCTATAAGATTTCTTTTCTGTATGTATTTGTTCTATACATGTTGCTGGCAAAGAGAGGAGGAAAGCTGGCCAAAACTCAGGTATTTTACAGTACATCTGGAAGCTGGTTTTCAAGACCTGGGGCGAAATTCTGGCCCAACTGAAATTAATGGCAGAACTTCAGTGGGGCAGGATTTCACCCCTGGGAACTAAGTAAAAGTATCTCCACCCTTACAAGCTGAGAACGGAAACTTGCTTTCAACAAGACATTATTTCGTACTACCTATTCCACAGTAGTTCTAGAGAGAGTTTTGTAATCAGTCCAGTTAGCTTTTTAAAGGAAATAAGGGTAAAAATCATGGTAAATTCCATTTCAACAACTTATGAATACAGAGACCAGTTAATTCATGTACACAGAAAAGTAATAACAAAACACTTCACTTACATTGAAGAGTGCAGAGACCCTTTTTTCCCCTCAGATTATACATTTATATTTATCTGGATTGAATTTGGAAAAGTTGACTGTAGGGTTTAGGTAACAAATCAAAAGAAGCAATGGTGCCCTCTCACAAAATCATAAACAGTCAGAATCTGATATCTTAAGTGCAAAAAAAAGAGAACATCTTTAAACTCAGAAGAAAATAATACCCAGGGTTAGGGGAAAAATAAAGCTCCATTTTATTTCAAACAAATGTTAATTCAAAGCTAAGTGGAAAGAAACACCACAATTGCTTCTACTATGTCTGGGCCTCATTTGTACTGAATTTTCCAAAATCTTTCTGTTCTAAGGACCTAAAGTCACTCTGCGCCTTGCGACTGAATGGTGCAAGACATTGTTGAAACACAAACTTTGGTCTGAGTCATCACAACAAAAAGATGCCAAGATATTTGTCCAGATGTCTCCTATTCCTCTATTTTAAAATGAAAACCAAGAGGATGAGCAAACTGGGGTGGAATCCCTCTTTTTCTTTTTGTAAAGGGTAAAAGCTGTGAAATCTTTGGGGCTGACCAGTAGGACTTCGGAATACCTGAGGTTAGGCCATCGCTAAAATGTGCTGCTGAAACAAAATGGCATCCTGAATTAAGGCCCAACAAGGTGGCCTGAAACAAAATTGACCACTGCCCAGGTCCAAGCAATTCTCAGCATCAGTTTTATAGGACAAATTGATTTACATAATTATTGATTAACTGTGCGAGTTCACAGTGAAAGGTCAAAGACCTGTCCTAATCCAGGCTACTAAAAAACATTATTTTTTTCCATTTACAAGTGTTTTTGTTGTTTCCTCTCTCATTCATTTCATTTTATGTGCTCTCTGGTCAGGTCTCAAGGTAGTCACCTCCCAGCTTCAGACAAAGCATTTTCTCAGGTGTTGCTATCCTAGTAACCTCAGTTAGTAATTGATTCACATATATCACTTTCCAAGATGGCAGTGCTAAGGTTACTGTGAGGAGATACAACCAAGGAGGATTATAAATTAGAGCAGCACATTTAGTGGGCACAGAGGAGCACAGTGAAGCAGTAAGTCGGCTGCCTCTGCTTATGTTCTCTTGGTATTTTGAAAAGAGATATAAACACTCATCATGTTCTAAGCATGACTCAAGCAAACTAAAAATCATGCTTTGAAATACATTAGATACCAACTGAAAGTGCTAAAGTGGTATATAAGGTTTTTGGATCCGTTTGCTTCAGTCAACACTGGGATTTTGTACAGATGCTGCTAAAATGTGACTTTACCACTGTTCTAAAGCTCATGGGGAAATAAGGAGAGTGGCCTAAACCTGGACAAAGGAAACAGTCACACACATTCCAATAAATGGTTTTGTATTTTTCTCTGTGAAGTAACCTATAGTATTAGGAAGGTGTTTCACTTCAGACAAGTGGGGTCAAACTGTTGAGAGAGTTCAGAGCTAAAATTACAAGCATCTGGAGCAGGGGGCAGACTTTCAAAAGAGCCCAGCTCAGCTCAGTTGTGACATTTATTCCTTAGCCTGACTTTACCTTATTTTATGCATACAGTTTTACAATTCACCTTATTACTTACCTTTTTTTATTCTGTTTGCTCATCTTTCTTGTCCTTTCTTTTCTTTGCTGTTTCTTCCAAGTCTTTCCCATCTGTACTCTACTCTTTGTGCTTAATCCTAGTGCTTCTCCTCTCCTTCTGTATCTCATTCTGATTGACTCAGTTACTAGTGATTGTATTTCCAATGCATTCTACTATTAACCATGTACATGGAGGCCATTCAGTGTATTTACTTTGTTCTTCTCCAAAAATCCTTGCATCTTTTCCTAATACAAAAATATGTGCAGGATGACCAAAGTTGGGAGATGGGATACAAAAGGGGGAGCTAGATTTAATGATATGAGGGTCTAGATTTCATGATGTGTGGAGCTACAGGCTAGGGAAGCAAACTTCAAATGACTGAAAAAGGCATGTAAATTCTGTTTGCACCATCTCAAGAGGTAAGTGCCTAGCACCAGACAGTCAACAGGAAACACTTGAAAAAGGTTTGTGTGAAAAAAACTGTCTCTCCCTCGAACAACGATGATGAGCTCAGGCAGGCAGAGAGACGCCTTTCCAAAACTGGAATTCCATGTGCCAAACTGCTTCCTGTCTTCTTCATACATTAGGGCAGGGACAAGTAGGTTAGTGTTCTGGTGCCAAGGCAGGTGGTCCAACTCTTACACCTAATCCTTTCCCAGAACGCCCTTTGGAACAGCCTGAGGACTTGGAAGACACTGAGGAGACTTCAAAGCATGTCTTTTTGCTTACTGAAGATGTATGTCACTTTAGGTGTGCATCCTAGGATATGACTTTTCTTAAGCCAAAATGAAGAGGAGGCAAATTGTTCCAGTAACAGTTCATTTTACTCAGCCTTTGACATTAGCGAGAACTTTTTGTCTGGCTTATATGACTCATAATTATTGTTCATATTCACTGAGAGTCTGCAGGGATCAACACAATTATCTCGTCCACAGTCCAGACACCTTCAGAGATGGATCCTGGCAGGCATCACTCCCTCCTCTCATGGGAATATGACAGTTAGCAGAGAGTATTCAGCACCCAGGGGATCAGGGCCTTGAGCTCCTTACATATTCTTGTTGTGTTAAAATAAAGGCAAGAAAAGCCTTTGGTTGAATATAGACATGACATAGATGTCCCCCATAATTACCCAATTTAGCGTAAGAAACAACCAGACAGACCTGGAAAAGGGTAGCATTTTTGGGAACTGTTTCGAAATAGACCAAATTTGAGTCAATGTCCATCTGATATCACTTAGTTGTTGTGGTATCATTGTTTGAAGTGGTTTCTCTCAATGTTGGCTTGGGCCCATAAACCAGTCAGCAGTGGTACATGCTGCCACCCACATTTAACAGAGAGGCAAGTAAGGCACAGCTGGAAATAGTCACTGCTCTAGAAAGAGCAATAGAAGCAAAGTGAATGAAAAAATTGATGAGTCATGTCTTTGGCTGGCTTGGTTTTTCAGGAATTTGATGGTTTTTGAAGGGATGAAATCTAGAACTGTTTAATTGCATAGGGGGAGATGTCAGGATCCTGTCAAAAAGAAGATATTAGCTCTTTCTACCTACAAAAGGCAAACATTTGAGTTTCCTTTGTTGCAAAACTTTGTGAAATTTTACTGTAATTTAGCAAAAATAAATAAATAAACATATGCTAATTGTCAGTGAGGACTGCAGAGAGAGGTAAAGAAAAATAGTAGTTATAGATCTGAACAGCTTAAAGAAAGAAAGAATTAAACAGGGCAAATTTGCTGAAGTGTAAGAAGAGAAATTTTGCCTGCAGTCTAATAACAAAACATTAGAGCAACAAGTAGAACAGTGCAGAAATTAATCAAAAGTAAAAAGATCATAAACTTGCAAGGCACTAAGAAAAGTGCCAATTTCTGTAACAGAAAAAACAGTGGATGAATGAGAAATTCCTTTTATTCTACAGAACATGAAAAAATGGTGTGGAGATATGGTAAAAAATATCTAGTAATTTGTTTTGATTTAGTTCTTGCTTGTGCTCCCCTGCAGTTTTGTAATAATGTTTTATGCATCTTGTTAATTATTTGTATTACAATAATAGAATGAGGAGTATTAAAGATCAGACTCTCACTTTAATGCATTAAATGCTAATAAGTGTCAAAAATGTAAAAAAACAAAGAAAGAAAACAATAACAGGACTAACAAAATGAGAAGAAGGGCAGGGGCACTCTCCCTAGTTTACAGATGGAGCACTAAGGTCTTTTAGCCCTTTAGAATTCAAAGGTCACAACCAAGGATGCGGAAATGACAGAGTGCCTTGAAAGCAGAGCTAGAATTTCAAAGTATGGAGGAGCAGAAAACAACACTTCTGTTTCATAAAACATATCCTAGCTTCAAATGTGTTTTCAATGCTATAAACAAGGAAAGCAAAACTTTTCAGAATTTCTAGGAGGAAACAAATGAATGGAAAGTACCAGGAAGACTAGGTAATAGGTACTTTCCTGTGATGCGAGAGCAGGCTCACAAATGTTCCGGAAAACAAGAGAGGGCTTGAACTAGAATGACTGTCATTACAAATGAAGGCCTGAATCAGTTCACCTGTCTTTGTAGAGTCATCCTAGACATGGGCAAAACAGGCCACAGAACTTATGGGATATTTTAGCTTTCAAATAGTGTCATTTTTCACCTGGTAACTGTTCCTTAAAAAAAAAAAAAAGTTTTTCACCTGCTCCAAGTCCTTGTTTATCAGGATGCAGTGCGCATTGGTATCAATTTTTTCACTTAGTATTATTTTATTGACAAAAATTTTGTGCAACATGGGCATATAAATTTCATGTATTTGGACTTCAGAAACATACTGAAACAATACCACAAAATAAATCAGAACTGTTTTTGATGCTAACATCTCCCAGTCACTCCTGGCAACATAGACTGTAATTTCTTATTGATTGAGTTAACTTTAAACATATTTCCTTCAAATGAATTATGGTAGGTTGAAGACCTGCAGTCACTTTTCTAGTCTCAACTAGCCTTTGTTTTCCACACCATTCACTCCAAAACTGACAACAGAAAAGGTCAGGTGGGTCATGCCTAGCTAGTCCCAAATGCCATAGTATATTATCCAAGACAGAGAATATAATTATCTTTTCACAAGTGGCAATTAGTAAGAATAGCCCCCATCAATTCTGTTTAACATTCAACATTTGTAATGTGGCAGAATCCAAGGCATTTCAACAGCAAGGCCAAGTTACCTTAATAAGGTTAAAACTAACATTAAATACAGAAGATTTTTTTGTGAGCAGAAATGTTCAAAAGTATTCAATTTGAATAAAATGTTTATTCCAAGTCCATCAAACTATTTTTGTAACATTTTATATTGTAAAAATATGTATATTTGGTTAGGCTGTTCCTTCTGCATATCAGCATCCCTTACAGTTACAATGGATAACAAATAAGCAGCAAATGATTTAATATTATTATGGGGTAGTATGCTGAGAGCATTATTATCTCCTCTCCATAGATAATCAACTTTTTAAAAAGGAAGAAAATTATACTCCTTATTACTAAACTGATTTACAGTGGATAGGGAAAAATAGGGGTAAAAAAGAAGTTAAGTAGTCAGTTAGAAAAGTGATAGTTAATTTGGGATACTTCTGTTTCTGGATGCCTGATGTAAGTACTCGGAATTATTTTCTGAAGTTTTCAATTGTGGTTTGGCTTCAGCCCAGATCTCCTCTGTTCCAGGTCTGTGCATTAACCACAAGATTTTTCCTCAATCCCTCTACAGTGAGTAAAATGAAATTATACAGATATTGAAAGTCTTCATTTGGGTATCTATGGACTGACACTGAAAGTATCCTGGATCACCAACAAAGAGTTCATACACTACCAACATTTATTTCCTATCATGCCATATCCACAGGATCATTTTTTTGCCAAGTTAACTTTCCTATGTGTAATGGTGTCCAGTTCCAGCACTGAGTGAAACAGCCTTGGACTTGATCATCTGGTACTGTGCTATGCACCAATAGCCTGAACATGTCTCTCTGATTTCTTCCAAGTGATATCTATTTTTTTCTTATTTGTCTCAAAACTGCAAAATCCTTTTCTGATGGATTCTCAGTTGAAAAGTTCTTTCCCTGTGTTGTCAAGGGGAACATATACGTTCAGTTTGGCACCAGATTCACAGAGAATTCCAGTAATTCCCACAGCAATTTAGCCATAAGACATTTGGGATGATCACAGAAATGCCCTGTGGGAAGGATTGAATTAAATTTCCCCCTCTTCTTTCAAACAGCTGAACAACACACTGCATCCTTCCTTCCTTTCTCAAAGAGCAGAGCCAACCCCTGACAGTCAACACAGCATGCACTCGCAGCAGAGTCCCACACATTTTGCATGCTTTCTGGTAGTTATCTAGTGGTATAAAAGTCATAGGTTATATGAAGGAAGGGTGACTTTCCTTTTTACTTTTTTCCTTTCTAAAAAGAACTGGCAACACTGCAGACAATTGACTGAAATGGAAAAAAGTTATTAACAAAACATTTATGTACAGAAGTGTCAGGGTTACAGGATGCCTGATAAAAAGGAAACACTTATCGTCAAATGGCAATTACCCTTGAACTAATAGTACAGGGTGATGACGCAGAAGCAAATGGATTATGCATTCGAGTTTCTCCTGAGCATTTGTGGGTAGCTCTGGATGACTCTTTCACACAAAATTCTCCTGTAGATGCATGGAAGGACTTTGGTAAGCTCTGACTACAACCCAGTTGATTGAAAACTTTAAACCTTTTCAACATTATCCACACAAATTCACCTGATTTCACTGGTCCTCGGTATTAGCAGAAAATAATACATAGTACCTTTTACTGTGACTGGATCAGTGACCAGTACTGGCCACAGACTCTATTTCCATCTTTTACCATAAAGACAAGCATACTAACTCAGTATCATGTAGTTGACAACTATGGCTCTATTAAGACCTTTTACATCTCTCATTCATGCAAAAAAATACTTTCCCTCCTCTCCATCTGTCAAAAAGATGTAGCTTTCTTGACAAGTTCTTTTACAGTTTACAGAAATCACATTGGCTCTCAGGACTGAAGAGAAAACCAAAAAGTCCCCTGGCTGCTTATAGATGGAAGAATTTGTTTAACTACCTCAAAGTCTATGAGTTCCTCTCTTTCTCTTTGCTATTTGATTACAGTGGTGTATAAGATGCTAAAACTAACTACAAGGCCTGCATCTGAGACCTGAGAAGCTCATGATATAACTGGTTACACAAAATATAAAAAGAAAGAATCAAAAACTGATGGATTTTTATGTACATGAGCCTGAGACAGTGAGATATTTGCCTCAGGCCACAATGAGAGTCAGCACCAATGTCAGGATCTGACCCTCAGGCCCCCAGGTATGTTGATCTAAGCCTTCCACTTCCAGTTGCCTCCTCCAGCCTCAAAGGAAAGGGCTATTCAAAGCTCACCACTGTGAACCCACCACAAGTTTGAAGAAAACCCAATTAGTTACCAGCAATGACCGCACCCTGACCCTCATTTCAAATGCTTGTAACATTAATTATTAACCAGCCAAAGAACTAAAACCTTGCAAGAGGCCAGTTGGAAGCACAGATCAAGAATAGCATGCAGTGTGATAGGGACAGACAAGCAGATGCCAAAGATGCTGTTGTGTGATCTATTTTTTGGCATTTGGCTACTACTTGAAGCCCTTTAAATAGACATAACCTACTTCTCAAACATTCCTTCCTTAAACTGCTAGAGAAAGCAAGAGGAATTACCAAATAAAAAAATAAGGGAAAACAATGAATTACAGTAGAACAGTTTTCACTGTGAGTATCACTGACAGCATCACATTAAAGCACAGAGGTGAAAGGACCTTTTTATAGCTGCCGGAAATCCTGGTAACACACTCTCTTTGTTTCCAAGCTACTGAGGCCAGAAAACCCTTGCCTGAGTTCCTTATGTACAAACCTCTAACATCCTTGTTCCTGGCTCACGGGAAGCACCTCTTAGGCCTGCTGTCAACTCATTCATGGCACGTAACCGTAGTCAAAAAGTGGTTGAATTGCCAGTTTTGTAATGCACACACACATTGTTCAAGATTATCTAACAACATTAGCCTCTGGGAAAAGGATGCCTTCAGGGGTCTAATTAAAGGAAATCATAGACAGTCAAATCAAGTGCTTCCTATTTGTACTTTATTTAATAAAGAAGGAATGACAGAGGTAGAATTTCCCCCAGCCTTGCCTTTTCAGTAAAGGACAAGGGGGAGCAATGAGGCTTTCAAAGCTCTGCAACAGCCGTAAACTAGTCCCAAATCGATTGCCACCCCCAAACCCCTTCTCTGAAGGCTTAATGGCGTTTTCACGTGGGATCCAAAGCAGGCAGTCTTCAAGGAAAGTTATAGCATCTGGTGAAAAAAATAAAGTTGACATTTTTTGACAAGACCCTTAAGTACGGCTCTCCCAAGAGGGTTGTAACATAGAAGAGGCTGAGCAGGTGGTAATAATCAGCATTACATACATTTGAGCATTTTCTATAACATGGATTACCATGGAATTCCTTCCTCCCCCTCCTCTCCTGGGGGAGACTTGCACAAATTGCAAGCATTTTCAAGTCCCTTTGATAAGCATTTCTATCACCAGTTTCACAGCTGTAGCTAGATTGTTTAAAATGTATGAAACGCAGCCCCACCCTCCAGTGGAGATAAGGACTAAGGAAACAGGGGACTCTGTCCTCTTTCTTTCTCAGCTCTTACTAAGTCAGTTTTATAAACGCTACCTAAAAATATTCTACTATTGTGCTAAAGCTCAACATAGAAATGCTTATGCAGCAATAAGTCACTGCTTTGAAATGAAGGGTGAATGTACAGACACATCTCAGAGAAAGTTGGTGGGGAAAATCAAAGCTAACTAAGCAAAGATTAGTGTGTGTTTAGCAAAGGCCAAGACTTAATTCAAATCTTTTATCCCAATTCTCTTGCCTACACTAAAAAGAAGCAAAAAGAGAGAAGGTCTAATCACAACTAGAGCACCTTTCAAGGCTGATGGAGGAATCCCACAGGGAAGTGAGATGTGACAGTCCTTCTCCCATGTGTGTGGCTGTATCCAAGGTGGGAGCCCTGCTCTTGGGAACTTAGGTCCCTGTGTTGAGAAATGGCCTCTGCTACAAAGACCTTACAATTTAAAATGATGTCACGAAAAAATGAAATTGACATTAATAAATATTTTTATAATTACTTTGGTGATATATTTTCACTGAATAGTAAATTGACAAAAATTGCAGTTTCCAGAGGTCACTGAAGCAATTAGGAAATGGTGAGTCATTTCTGCCACAAAAAAAAGGGAAGAAATGAACTGTGGAAATAGGGGATAGAGGAAGGCCCTTCAAATTAATAGCTTATTTCAGTTCAGAAATTTTAATATTTTAATTTTTCATTTCATAACTTTTTCTTTGCTTTATATATTGCTTTTATTGGTTTTAAATTTAATATTCTTTTGTTGTTGTTGTTGTTGTTGTTGTTGTTGTTGTTGTTGTTGTTGTTGTTGTTTTCTGAGAGGGGAAAATTTTGCTACGGAAAGAAAGCACTGGCCAAAGAACTTTAATCAAATAATCCTTGATGAACCAACATAAAGCAATTATTATTGTTTCTAAAAATCCACATCTATATCTCCTTGGGTTATTCTGTATATTTTAGGTTTAGGATATTTTACTTAAAAATCGATTATTAAAATAGCTTTGATAGCAATACACCACAATTACGTCCTCCTCAATCTTATAATATTTCTACATTTTTGTAGTTACTTTATGAATTACTGTAGCACTAGTTTTTAATACTGAGCAGTGACACTAATATAGGCTTTTGATTCTACCTCAGCTAATATTTACCTCACTGATAAAATCAGACTTTAATATATATTTGTCTGTAAAAGGTTGTCAAGGATTCTCTGTGGTTGTTTTTTTCTTCCCCAGAAGAGCTCTAATTGTCTGTTCAGGTAGTCATTGCAGACTAGATTTTGGGTTCTTTCAACAACCCATATAATTTGGGTTCTTCTTAGCTGAAAATCACAGATGATAATTTTTCTTTCATCACAAATATGCTTACGCTCCAAAGAGCAGCTCTGTCAGCTCTCCCCTGGTTTTAGTCACAGTCATGTTATTTTCACTTTTTATTATTTCATGGGTTTTTTTGCCAGAACACTGCAATATGCTTTTATAGTACTTAAATTCTGGAAGGGCTTCAACAGAGGGAAGCCACAATTAAACCTTAGCATGTTCTCCCATGGTATCCTCTGACTGAGTAATGTTCAAGTTTCAGCACACTGAGGGTTTTATTTCCAAAGCATACAAGCAATATCCCCTGAAGCCAGAGAAAATAAATTATAATTTTACTGGTTCATTTCTATCATTTGTGTTGCAACTGTGTCTAAGAGCAAGATTAAGACCCGTTTATTAGGACAATATATTCTTACATGAAGCAAGTTAATACCCATTTTTGCTTTAAAATATCATTTTGCTAATGATATTTGAACAGCTTCATGGAAGTATTAGGGATGTGTCCAGAGAAGCATTAGGGATGTGTTCAGAGAAGCATCTCTGTGTGTAGGAGAAGGAGACTGGAGGGACTGTTATAATCTTGGGATATATACAGGACTGTCTGACTGCGTTTCAACAATTTCTGTAAATTCATAGTACATTTGTGAACTAGCATATGGAGGAGAAAACTGAGGTGGTCTCAATAAAATGAAGCCCTTTCAGTGAATTTAGCAAGATCTGACCATCATAAATCAGATCAAAATTTAAATAATTTTTGTTTCAGAGTATGCCTTTATTCTAGAAAAATACCCTACCATGAACTTTTGTTTCTTTGTCCTCATTTTCTCTTGAGTGAGCTCTATCAGCTCTGTGTAAGCTACAAAACAGCTACACTCTGGGACACCTTCTGCTATGTCATGACTTTCAAGGATGCTCTTAATGGGACAAACATGTCCTTCAGCCCTACAGGTTCTGTTTTAAGGACTAGGACTCCTAGACCCATCAATGAATTCTTTTCTTGACTCACCTCGGACAAAGCTCTGTAACCTCGATGCTTTTCACTCCAACCTAAAATCTGAACTCAGCGTCTCCAAGTTCATAAATAAGGCATTTGAAGCCTATTTCGGATGCTTGAGTGTTGACACAGTAATAGAGCCATCCAGGATGAATTATTACCCTCTCATGTGACAAGGGATGTCATCTTTCTATTGATAAAGTAAAATATTAAAACCAATGACTTTCATCTGATACCTGCAGTCATGTAGGGTTGAAAGCAGTCATGCACACGGGAGAGCAGATTGTAAAATGAGAGCTAGCACTGGAGTTGGCTGAGGTTTGATTTGCATACAGCCAAGTAAAACAGGCTAAATAAAACATGGATGCAAAAGCAGTATTTGCACACTAAGGGAAATATAAAAGATTGGTTTCACAGACATGTCTGTCGGGGAGGGCAAAACTTATTACTTAAACAATTAGGCCTGTTGTGTCACTATGACACTTGCTGATTCTGAACTCAGTGTAAAGCACACATCAGTCTAGTTTGTGGACCAGTGCCCTGTTCTGTGTATGTTTTGCAAGTTCCCATTAAGGGAAATAATATTACTATCCCCATTCAAGCCGGTCATTGTGGCAAAACATGGAAAGGGAACTCCAGTAGCACCAGAAGCTGCATACGGTCGTCTTAGGGAGTTTCTAGCTTTTAGGTTCAGTACTGCCTTCAGTTAATGAGACTATACTTAGTTAGGCCAATTACTTAAAGAGGTCTTCAGACCCTCTTTCTTCTACTTCCTTTTTCCTTGCTTTGCAAGTAGCCTCCTTTTAGGCGTCTTGTTGCTGCCTGCTTTCAGCTGAAGCATCTGCATGGACACAGCAGGACACAAGTCTCCGATTTCCATTCACACACATAGTTCCTGTTTCTAACGGGGGGGGTTGTGAGATCTTGAACCTCAAAGGGGGAACAGAGGGCAATTCCACAACTGTGGAAAGGGCAGCAAAAATGTGATGTGAATTACCATGTCATTCCAAAATGCTGGCTTTTGTTGCTGTCAGTTCATCAATGCAGCAATGCCCATCAGTAAAATGGTTCATCTATACTTAGATGAACACATCCATGATGCTTACTACCCAGCTGACATCTATCATTGTTTCTGACTGCCCCTGCATACACTGCCAGGCTCTGGTGTTTCACTGATGTTTGATCAACAAAACAATTGATTTTATATTGTATGTTGACTCTGGAGGCTTACAATGAAAAAAGTTGCTCTCCTACAAGAAACTTCGCAGAGTCTAACTAAAGTCAGTGCAGGTATGGAATTGTCAGATGTGTTGTTCCACTTCCACCTGCATCGATTGCATCCAAACCACCATACTACCTTGCAAAATTAGGTCTCTACAATTTGTTGAACTGAGTTTATGCCAGAAATATTGAAACAGTATGAGATGTTTAACAACATAGTTCTCACAGTCTACATAGGGTAAATAAATCCTGCATGGATTTCATATTTGTATGAGGAATTATACATTATTATGTCTGAGACATCTGATACCATCTTTACCATTACTGCACTTCTAAAAGGCATTGGGTTTATACCTGTTTTTTCTAAAGTTTAAATGTGGGTTCTTTAGATCAAGAAAATACTTTTTAAGAGATGTGTAGAAGCTTATACAATAGCTGTTTTATTTCCTGGAGTGCCTGCCATTAACTGTCTTTTGTGCTTGACTTCTCATTTTACACTTAAGAAACCAGATTTGATACTCTTTGTTAATGTTATCAATTAATCTTCACAGTGCTCGAGAGCCTAAACTGTAAAAATATGGAAGAAAATTCAGGAAAAATTGAGTCTTTCCTGGAAAATAACCCAGCTAATCATGTGCTGGCTGCAGCCTCCTCATGTTTTATCCTGTGGGATACATCAACTGACCAAGGCTGAAAAGATATACTGATACACTATTCATGCAAGGGAAATACTTATGCTCTCAGTTAGCCATTGGCAAAGATTCTTCTTTTCTTTCTAGCAAAATAGCTGTTGCCCACATAAATGCTGACTCGTATTTGTAAAACACATGGTCTAAATGCCATTTGTAAGCCTGGGGTTACTCATAAGTTCTAGAGACTTTCAGACCATTGCCCTGAGCCAGATGCGAGGCCCAGATTCTTTTAATGTTAAGAATGATTGAAGGAGAGCATCTACCCTGTTACTGGAGCTGCTAAAACCAATTGCACAAGATGCAGTATTAGGCATGTTTCAAACATTTCAGGAAGAGATTAGTTAAATGGTATGCTGGGCTTTTTCCTCCAGCTGGGCCCACAAGCAGCGATAGCAAATCCAGACTTTTCACTGAGGTTAATAATTAGGTCTGCCTCACTCCCAGGAGATAATTCTCTGCAGAACAGATTATTATAGTCCGGCTTCTGTATCCATCTGTGGACTCAGTCAGCAGGCTGATTTCAATTAGAGAAGTTAAGTGCTATTGACTTCTCCCATGTACAAGAAGAAGTAGGCATGGGAGGTAGGAGCCAGATAAGAAAACAGATTACTGAGTTAATCTTACAGTTACAAATACTGGAACGAACCTTAATCTCTTATCACCCAAAACAAATAGGTGAAGACACATTTCTTTATTTCATTGCAATCAGTTCAACCCTTATAAATTATGATTTGCAAAGGAAGAAAACATGGTGTGGTTTTGTTCTAGTTTTTTACCATAGGAGAGGAAAGAACATAAATGTTTTGTCTCAGCAATTAAAGTTCTGTCTTGTCTACCTTAAAAGGCTTTGTGGTGATGGAGGACTAATCAAGTTATAACCTCATAAGAGGGATAGAGCTGAGGTCATGGTTTAACAGCACAGGAGCTCAGGCAGCACCAGTGCTTTTCCATGGATTTTTTTCTCTGCTCCTGGTGACATATTCCCATGCTGTTAGTACAAAACACTGCACCATAGGTATGACAGAAGAAAGTCCTCTTTTTGAAGAACTTGACCTTAGAGATGCTGTAGCCTCCTCACTGTGCCTTGCAGTTGGTCAAAATATTACTGTATGTTTTGTCCTTGACAATCTCAGCCCTGTGCATGTTTATGGCTATCTATCTGTTTCTTTGGTCACCACTGTCTTAATACTGATGGATTAAAATGAACTTACAACTAAATAACTGAGCAAAGCAGCAGTGATATAAGTGGTATGAGTGATCACTTAATATGTAAAATGCTTGCTGGAGATTTGCTTTCTACTGTGTCCAAATCCTGTTGAAAATGAGTAGAGATTTATTTTGCTTTCACAGTGATAGTCAAAACATTGATGTTGCTGCCCCCTCTGTGTATATCAAGAAGACTCACAGATTCCCACGAGGTGAAGTATTCCACAGCATTTCTTACACCATCTATTCAGGAGGTAAGAAAAATGTTCTCAGAGGGGTTCACACAGTCTATATATCAGAGATGGTAAGGACAGATGTAGAAGGTAGTTGAGAATATTCAGTGCACACTGTTTCTCTTTGTTGCACTGGCAGAAAAGCCAAATGTTTTCTGTTCAGTGACAGCAGGGGCTGCTGAGCAGGTGGAGAGAGATGTGCAGGTGGGGAGATCACACAGGTTTCAAGAGCAATTTCACATCTGTGCTCAAGGCCTTTCTTTCATCACAACTTTTATCTTTTCTTTTGAGCAACCTGACTGCAGAGGGGTTTGGGGTTTTTTTGTGGCTCAAGAGTGATGATCAAATAATAATGCTTATCATTTACCTTTTTAAAGTCACATCCAAGCAACAATTACTTCAGTCTCACAACAGTTCAGTAGAGTGGGTGAGCCCTTTCTGTATTGTTATTTGCAAAAGATAAAGGAGTAGATATGGAGAGGTTCAGTTTCCTCAAGACGTGCACACAGATATTGGCAGAGTCTGGGCCACATCTTGGAAAACACAGTAAACATCTATACAGAGTACTGCAACATGGCAGAGGTCAGAAAGCTGAGCAGTGGGTGGGCCTGCAGGAATTCCTGTGCATTGAAGAGCATAGACAGGTTGTAAACTGCGCTGAGAAGACCTCCTGGTTCTCAGCTCCAAAGACGGGTTTGGATGCAGTTCTCCCACTTGAAGGACAAGAGAGCAGAGACAGATATGGGTGTTCACAGGAAGGACTGTGCTTTGAAGTTCTAGTGCACAGCCTGGCTCATAGCTGGACACCACTGCAGCACAGCTGCAGAGGCTGTAGTATGTTGGCATATTTGGAGGTGGATTTTCTGAAGTTAGTAACTACAGCCTGCCTAGATCGTACTTTTGTTACCTAAGTCACAATACAGGTTTTTCCTTTATAGTTTTACTTCAATTTCTGTTAGTACTAACATTTAGTTTCATTCAGAATTTTGCGATTCCCTTATTTAAAAAGATGAAAATTTAGATTAGCTCAAGTTTTTACAAACTGATTTATCCACAAAGCTACAAAATTATCAAGTCTTCTCTTCAACTTGTGTGTGAATTACTTGCTACTGCTGGAGATTTCCATGTACTTATCTTCTGTATACAATAGGGCTTCAGTCATTGAAAAAGTTGGGAGATTTCAACTTACTGAAAATTAAAAGAAAAAGTAAGTTTGACAGTGTTATTTTCAAAATGAATCATCTTATGTTTAGATAAAACTAAAAAAAATGATGAAACTAGGAAAGCTGTGCCTGATAGCTGAAATAATTCAAGCTGTTTAAGTTCAATAACTGAGTTATTAGAAGTCCTTGGTATATACATGTACATCATGAAAGCCCTGCTCACTGTTCCTTTTGTTGGTAAAAGCATCTGCCATTTCCATGTAAATATATTACTGTCATGATATTGCTATTTCCATATATATATATGGAAGTGTATAGGAATATACATTTTAGAAAGGGTAGAGTAGATTTGTATCCTGCCAGTTCCCCAGTGGTATACAAAGTAAAATAATTTGACCAAGGGCAAAGACTATATAAATTATGCAGACAGGTGTATTCCAAATGACAGATTAACTGTGCTTGATTTTCTCATGATATTTGTCTCTTGTATTCTTTAAAACTTCCTTGTGGTGCAAACATCATAATTTCCCTAAGCAAGCTATTCTGGAACTTCCCTTATTGTTATAAGACTTTTTCTATTGCCAAACCTAAATCACCCGGTCTCTGATTTAAGACATTCACTCTTTACAACATCTCCACTGGGCAAAAGCAATAATTCATTTCGTTCCTGGTACAAGAAAAAAGTTCTAAAATACTAATAATTCTTCACAAAACAATATGAAATAGCTTTGAACTTTCTCAAGATCTCCTCAGAAATCTCTTTGGCCAGTCACCTGAGTACTCGAGGAAGAATTCTTTTAAGGCATGGGTAACAGGTACCCAACTCACATGTAAGTCAGACCAGAAAGTTCATCCAGTGTCATAATGAGAATTTAGGAAAAAAGGGCCTAAGTCCTCCCAGCTCCATCTATCAATCACTTTCCCTCTCCATCAAGTATCATGCCAACATTATTTCATCCTCTCACAAAAATACACTATGGAATATTATGTTGCATTAATTTACCATCGGATCTAATTTTTGTCTTTCCTCTTCTGATTTTGTTCTGACTTTTCTTCCATCAAGTTTGTACTTGGTCTCACGAACTTTGCTCTTCTCTGTTTGATTGTGGGGCTCAAGTTCTTTGAAGGACATATGGCTTCATCAAGTTTGAATCTCTCTAGATTTCCTTTTTTTTTTAATTGCCAGCTTATTCTTGTATAGATAAAATAATTCGTTAGAAAAGTGCAAATTATTTCAAACACATATCATCTTTAATTCTGTTTCACAGGCTGTGTTCAGTGTCTGTGAACAACAAATAAGACCTGTCTCAGCACAAGAATGACACTACTGAAGTTCTTCCTCACACCATAAGCAGACCACATTTGTGCACCGACTTCTGTGTCACAAAACCCGGTCTGATTCCAGCCTCACAAATGTAGGTAACATCATCAGAAAGTCATATATACTTTGCTTTCTGTAAGTCTCTTTAAAGTGCCTCATGCTTAACAGGCAATAAAGATGACATAGTCACTGATAATGACTTACAAGAGATACAAGAACTACAGGAGGTAACTAAAATTGTATCTTCTGAACATTTACCCAATTTATAAATTCATTTTTTATCTATCCATTCCAATCTCTTCTAGTGATCAGTATGACTGCAGTCACTGTCTGCTAAGCAAATCTGCTATAAATTAACAGTTCCTGTTTCAAACTGTTTCCCAGTATGCCTTGACAAAAGCAGAAATGCCTATTCTGCAGTAAATTACAAAATTCAACTTTTTTTTCCTAAATTAAAGATGAAATCTAAAATACAGCTGCAAATAGATCCCAAGAAATTAATTCAGGAAAACTTTTTTTCCTTAGTATTATTCATCTCGTAAAATCCAAATATTGACTATAAGAAAATAGCTATCTTACTATTGTAGTTGGTTTCCCAATGTCAAAATAAAATCGAAATTATTTAAAACACATTAAGTAGACTCTGTGCATGAATCAAGAAGAAACAGTCACCATATTAAAATGAAAAAGCCAATTCTCTTTAATAATTTTTTCTACTTCAAATTGTGAAACCTGATATTATCCAATTAAATGCTATGATTTTTATTTAAGTGTTCTTTTTCCTGTAAAGCCTAGTCAAACAGTTCATTGTGCCTCTTTACATTCTAATATAATTGAAAAAAGTAAGTGAGATAAACAGGCAGGACTGACTCATTAAAAATAATCAGTTGGATGCAATTAGCCAATTAAAAGTGACTATTATTATATTTCTCCTTTGAGACCTTTTGTTCCTCCTGCTCTATGTACACTTTTTCACTGATGTTCTTCGTTCATGGCTGAGGACCTCACTTTTTGAGTTCACATTTCCTCTCACACTAATCCCCTCCTGATGCTTACTGAAGATGGTGGTTTTATATGAATGTAAACAGATAACAGAATAACTAAAGATAACAGAAAATGGATTTGGCTGGTTGAGCAGAGTGCCTTGCTCTATCACAGTTCTTCAGTATTCAGGGGTCTGTGATTTTTTGTTTTATTTTAAGAACAACCATTTGGCACCATGTAAATGCACAGACTTTGTAATTTTGTAATAACTTTCTGTCAACTTTCTGAGATTCTCACCCTTTTTTCTTACTCCTTTCTCTACTGTTATTCAGAAGAGCTTGGGACTGTGGTATGTATGCATTCTATAATGCACTATTGGGGTCATTATTTCCTCAAAGGTGCCCATTTAAAAAAAGGAAAACTAGGAGACTTCAAACCCAACTAATAGACTTAGGGCTCTAGTTCATGATCTTTGTATCAAAAACTGACAATACTGATAGACTTGCGTATGACCTGAACCTTTTAAGGCCTGTCCATTTTCCTGAAATCAGGGTGGGCACTTGCTGTTTCCATTCAGTTCAGGGTAGCATTGAGATTTGCTTGGATTTATGGTCAAGTCTCACCTCCAGAAAAAAAACAAGTTGTAGTATGGGAGTGTAAAAGGCTCCCTTCCCTTTCCTGTGTAACACCAGCTTTTCTTGGGCTGTTGGTTTTATCCAGTTTATGCATCTCGGCACTGGCACCGTGAGGGCTAGAGGGAGCAGCTGAAGCTGTGGCAACTGACCCCAATCCCCATCCCCACCCCTGTGCCCCTCAGGGGAGGGAAGTTAGGAGTGAAGGGGGGAAGCTGGGAATGGGAATAAAATGTGGGGAGAAGGTGTGGATTGATTTGTTGGTTTGGTTTTTTTTTCATTATCCAAACCTATTTTAATTGGCAATGATTAATTTTCCCCAAGTTGAGCCTGTTTTGTCTGTGATGGCAATTGGTAAGTGATCTCCCTGTCTTTGTCTTGACGAAGGAACTTTTCCATCCTTTTTCTCCCCAACCCTGTTGAGGGAGCAGCTGCTTGGGTGTCTGGAAGCTGTCCGAGGTCAACCTGCCTCATTGGTTTATTGTAATATTATTTATCCATATTCAGGAGCATCCCTAGTTTCTGTCTCATTGTTTTGACAAAGAGTTCAATTACAGCATTTTTTTTAGATCCCAAAGTTACTGGCTGAGAGTTGGATCCTGCTCCTTCATTATAATCAATGTAGAGGAGAAGGATTTGGTGATTCAGCACAACCTACCTTAAATATTCTGAAGTTACTTCCAGAGGAGAGGGAGTGACAGAGGATGTATTTTGCTGAACTACATGCAGAAGGAAGCATTCATTCCTGCATTTAAACTGTAAAGAAATTTTTTAATGCCAGATACTGTAAAAAAAAGCCTCTTAGGCTATGACTGTGTTGGTAAATTCACCATTCCCAGCACCTTCTCTGGCACAGATATTGAGCAACGTGAAAGATTATAGGGCTATTTTCTTAAACTTCCTTATCTTTTAAAACAGTTGAGGGCTATATTCTTTTTGTTTAACGTAAATGGCCTTTGGCTCCACTGTTCCCTGAATAATACATAGCATTGTTTAGAGGAGGCTGGGTTGACTTTGGCCAAAGCAGTGTCAAGGGCCATTCTAACAGTACAACAATATGAGGAATCAAGCCCCAGAGCACAGGAATGTATCCTGATACTGTTTGATTTACTAGTTCAGGTTTAACTTTAGAGTCAACTTTAATCCCTGAATCAAATTTGGATAAATGTGTGGAGTCAAAGAGGTTTTGCAGGAGGCCACAAGGGTTGGAATCCGACACATGAGCCACAACACACATTGCCCTTCAGGCTCACATCTCCTATTCTGGGGCTGGCCTGCTCAGTTCATTTCTTGCAGTGGGTGAGTTCCCTCTGCTACCAACATCTTCTTGTGACCCCCACAATTTTGATGTGCCATGTCATTTCCTTCACATACTGCTCCTGATTTGCCCCTCATGTCTTCAACCTGTCATTGACATCAAAGCAGTTTGTATAATACTGGGCAAACCTTGCTATTCCAAAACCTTTTCTACTGTTTTCAAACACCTTCAAGTTTCACCAAGAAACTAATCAACATCTCCCACAAAAGCTTGAAAAATCAATTCTGTCTCTGTAATTGAGAACTTCAATTCACTGTGGGAAGCATGAAGATGATTTACTGATTTAGGAACTAGGTGGAGTAGACCACAAAGATATAAAATGAAAACATGTGGTGTGAATTATTTGCAAAGAAGGAGAGAAAGAGAGAAAGAAATGCTTATAGATCTCTATAGATAGATCTGGATACATAAATATATAATGTGTAGTACCACTGAAACAAAGCACAGATGATTAGGCCAAACCAAACATGCACATTAAACATTGCACTTGGCCTCCTTTCAAAACAGGCAGCAGCAACAGCAGGGAGAGATGGTTTGCCAAAATTGCATCAGACAGACATTAGGGAAGGAGGAAATGAGTTTACTTGAGCCAGCTGTGACATCAAAGGGGTTGGTCTTGAAATGGATTGTGGGAAAGGGTTCCCCCTTCGGTAAAGTTTGCAAAGTTCAGCCAACTTCTATAAAGAGACCCAACTCTAAAGAGAACTTGACTCTTTCTACTTTTTCCCTTTCCTAAAGAAAAACAGCATTCTCAATCAGAAGTGTGAGACTGGGGACTAATATAAGAGGAAAAGTGTGGATACAAGGTGTAAAGGTTTGTTCTGGAAGAAGGGGATTGTATCCTCGTTGGAATGCTTCTCTCTCTTACAAATGTGCTTTAGTAATAAATATTGCTCTGTACTGAAGTGACTGCAATAGTTTTTCATTAAGAAGAGTCTTACCAAGGTGAATTAAGAAGGCAAAAATATGAGAAACCATCTACTGGTTCAATAATTTCCCTGAACTGCAGCCAGCCTAATGGAAACTGTAGATAGAAATTAGAAAACAAATTAGAATGAGACAACTCCTGGCATCACTGAGATCAATGGCAAAAGTCCCACTGACATCAGTGAGACAAGAACATAGATCAGTTCACCAGCTGCTCACTTAAGCCATTCTTCCACCTACCTGCTTTAAGGCCTGTTGCAAGTTTTCACAACTGTAATGATTATGCAAGGATGTCCAGCTAAGGGAAATCCCTGACTCAGTGCAACTTCACTGATGACAAGAGATGTTTCAAACAATGCACTGACCACACTGCTTCTCTTTGGGACCCTTCATTTAACTTTGAATCTTCCTATCTACTTTGAATCTTCCTATCTGTGCTGTCATTGTGGAGAATGTGTCAGTGTATCATAGCAAGTCCAAGCACAATACACAGTACAGTGAACTCACCAAGTTGACTCAGAAGTGAGCTGTAATTTAGGTTTCCTTGGTATTGGGCTTTCATGTGTACTGGTAAAATATCAAGCATCAGGGAACAGTCTCCAGTGTTGAATCCCCATCACCTGAACTGCCAAATTATTTGACCCAGATTAGCAGGTACTTCCCCAAGGGGCTCTGTGTGCAGGTGAGTGTTAGCTCTGGTGAGAACCACTCCGTATGAAATTTGGTGTTGCCTTCCCAGTGATGGACAAGATACACAAACACTTAGCATATAGCAGTCTTTGATTTGGGATATTTTCAAGGATCTTTTCAGAGGTCAGCAGGAAACTGAACTGTCCCAAAACTGAGACCTCTGGAATCACTATGCTTCAAAAAATGTCCACTGTGGCCTATGCTTTGTGAAATATTTTAATGTAACAGTCCCAGACTTTCTTTGAGAAGAAGGATGACACTCACACAGTATTTCAACTTCTATTAATCTTTCTTTCCTGGTAGTTGAGGCAGAGGCTGAAGGAGGTCTTCCTATGATTCATGACCATCTTCTTTTATTGTGTGGCAGGTTATGATTGCCTTTTACTGGAAATAGTGTAACAATACCTTTGTATTTTGATATAAAAATATATATATCTTCTTTCTAGCTTCTCCACAGTGGTGGGAGTCAAACGACCATCTTACAAAAGTCACTTGAATTTTGTCATGACTTAAGATCTTAAACATCTCTAACCACAACTCCATATCAGTCTTACAGCAGCTGGATCTCAGGGTCCGTCTGCTTCATCATTTTACCTGGGATCCCTGTACTAGCTAGGATCAAATGCTGTTTGTTAATCTTTCAATTTAAAGTCGTGTCTGAGATAAATTTTGCTACCTCACAAAGGACCCAATTACAGAGATTATTCAACATTTATAAAGTGCTTTGATATTTTTAGAGGGCGACAGTTATAACACTATGCACAAATACTTATTAATACTAATATTGTAAATCTCTCCTGTCAATGTTTTATCAGTTAGGTACAAAATTATTTCAGGTGCCAACTCAAGGACGGTAGCCAGCACTGGTAATTGAAAGTATTGAAACTATTATAATAAATATAAAGAGAGAGGATGAGACTATATAAATCAAACATGCAATGTGGGGAGGTCAGAATAACCAATTTATTTTCACTCAAGTGATATAGCCTTGTGTAATTGGCACTGATGGTTTCTCTGCACTTCATCACTTGTGAGTTTTGTGGTCATCCCTCAGTCACAAAGATAAACTGGTCTACCACCACATTTAAGTGAAGTTTAAAATGATTGCTAAACATTTTGTTTCCATTATTGTAGTTGGACTTCAGGTCTTGCTGTAAGAACTTTAAAAGAAATGATGCTGTATGCATGGAAAATGGGAAAATTTTGAGCCTGGACAAAGATTTCCCTATTCCTTAGGTGACTGTATAGTTCTAAATAATTGTCACATTTATCTTGTTCAGTTTTTTCTGTTAGACTGTAGTAGGTCTGTAGAGGGTCTTCTCCGTGAGAAACAAAGCTCTTGTGCCTTTTGGTGCATGAAATAAATAAACAACAAAGTACACTGGTACTAAACTATCTCATGTCTCATTCTCCAGCTTTGAACTCAACAGTGTTGAGTTCAATATACATCTCTCAACATGAGATATGTATTTCTCAGATGTTAGGAGTTAATTCCTCCATCCCTATTTCCTAACAGGTCTCCTTTCCATGACTACTTTAGGCCAGTGCTTCTGGCAACAACAGGGTTGTGCAGAGACAGACACCATAGTTGTTTCTTTGAGAATGACCTCATCTTCTTAATATAATAAGTTGGAGAAACACTCATGAAATTCTACACCTTTCAGCTTTTCTCTGGTATTTATTTGAACAGACTTTTGCTCTTGGTTCCACTTTCTTCTTGGGAAGTAGAACACTAAATTTCCCCAATAGGCCATTCACATGAAATATTGCATTCAAATGGGGAGGGAGGTTGAATCTTACCTTCTAATATTAAGACAACCAGAACACTTAATAATGCGCTTTCTTAAGAAACAAAAGGACATTTTAAAATACTCTAACACTAAAGTTTGAAGCTAATACCTTGAGTTCATTTCAAATTTTAAATATTGCTTCTTCTCTCTTGTTAAAATAAGGTAAAGTAAATTTGCATTTGCACTCAGTTGAATAATTAAGTTATTTTTTCCACTCCATTTAGCAAGCCTGGAAGCCTGGTGTATTCCTGAAGCAATTTAAGTACAACGATGTCTATAAAATATATTGCTTCAGTGCACTCCTCTAATCATCAGGTTTTTGAGTTAGAACTTCAAACTGTTGCTGCACAAGTTGTGTCCCAGTAAAACTAAAATAAACTGAATTTCAGCTTCACAAAATACTGTGTGTGATTCAGAGCTGAGCTGGTGAAACAGTATAATGTTTCGTATAAAAAATACAGATACTGAATTGAAGCTCCTGTTCAAGTGAATGTTGAGTCATCTTTCTTGTTTCTGAAGTCAGTTGGCTCATGACTACTCTGTCTTGTGTATAGATCTCAATGCCATTTTACCCTGCTATTAAGGCATTGCTCTGCAAATCCAGAACACGTGGCAGGACCCTTCTAAAATATACATAAACAGTGCTAGACAAAAGAGTTAACAAGCTTAAACTCCACATCATTAATCTAAATTAATTCCTTGCAATCTGAAAGATATGTTAATTTTCATTTAATAATTAGGTTTTGAGGAAGATGAAGGTGTGCTGTCATATTCTATGAAAACCGCTAACTTCATTATAAGACTATACTGGGAATAGTATAACAATACCTTTTTATTTTTATATGAAAAACATATATCCTCTCCTTTCTAGTTTCTTGACAGAAAGAAAGACCAAAATATAGTCGGTCTGAATTCACCAACTGTTTTTTATCCTTCTTCAATCAGATCAAAAAAATAGGCATAATGAAGATTCTGTCCTTTTATTGTGTATTAGATGAATGGTTAGGATATTTTCCCAGGATGTAGGAGAACCTGCTTCATTTCCTTCTACAGCCTGAAGTGATTTCAGCTTGTTATAGACAGAAGGTGGATATGGAATTTAATTTCCATTTTCCAGTTTCAAACATCAGTGTAATGAGGGGGTAGAAGGAGGAGAACTGATTCTCACTATTGTTAATGTTGTCCCTTTCACGTTTTGTGAATCATTAACCCTTAATTAGGGCTGGACAATGGAGCACAGGTGCTCTATTGCCCAGCTGATGATCTTAAGGATCAAATCTGAGCTACTTCTTGATTGTCAGTGTATATGATTTAAGCTCAGGGGCAAAGATGTTTTAGTATCTGTCCTGAGAAAACCAATCTACTCATCTTCACACAGACTCCTACATTTCCATCTAAGCCAGTAAAAAAAACTTGCCTCTCTGAAGAACAGAGCAAGCCCAAACTGGAAGCATCATTGAGACTTTCCCAGAATATCCTAAAATCTTTACATGGAATGACAGACCATGGTTCAGATCTCATCTTATCTTGGACGTTTATATACCCAAGTGAGTGGCAAAACAACTGCATAAAGGCTTGTTCTGAAACAGGTTTTCCACTCTCTCTCCATCTATCAGACATTTAGTAGTTAAGAAGTTTCATTTAGTAGTTAAGAAGATGTTTCCAATAAAAGGCTAATAATCTAAGTAGTGGTCATTATAATGTGTTTTACTGTTTGCTCCTCAGAAACAAATGCTCAAAATTGCAATTCAGTGTCTGAGCCTAGTTGGATTCCAGATGAGTTTTCAGGCACAGAAAATAGATTTTACACTGTAAAAGGTACTTCTCTCCTCTTCTAGATATGAATCCCAAGAGCTATAATTCCTTGGAGTCTTTTTCCTTGGTATTGATTAACACAGTCCACAGGAAAAAAAAATAATCCTGCAAATTAGTGAGTTAATTGTGCAAACAAAGTAAAAGTAATTTATTTTTACATATTTTCATTAATTTTTTAAATCTATAAGAACACAAATGAAGCTAGATCTACTGACTATTTTACCATGTATTCACTAGAGCCCAGTCACAGAGTGAACTATCACGGCGAGGCAGTATCTCTGTAGGAGAGAAATTTGCAGTGCTGCACTAGTGGTCCTTGGACTGTTTCCTTACAGAAAAGCCTGCTAGCATTTCCTGATCAAGCTGACTCTTAAAAGATACATAAGGCTAAACAATGAGCTCATTGTCACTGTGCCTACTTACACCATGATTTTCTGAAATTATTTTAAAGTATCTTGCCCAGGGTTAGTATTAATATTTATTCCATCTCATACATAATGAAAATAACTTGGTAAAGTAATGCTATACATGTGTTGATTAAGATTTGGTTTCTGGACTTACGTCTTTGTTTCTGACTAAAAGGTAGTTCAGCCAAAGACCACGCACAAGATCTACCCACAAATAGAGTTTCTTTTTGTTCATACAATAAACAAACCCTCTCTTCTTCTTTAAAGGAAATTGAAGAGTGGGGAATCCTTTTTTTCCTCTTTTCTAGCTTATCAAGGGCAAAATAACAGAAAAACATATTCAGATCAGATGTGAAAATCTTATTAGGAACATCTGTGCTAATCAATGTTTATAAAAAATGTAAATAAATTGTACAAGAAGGGAATATTAGAAAAGACAGTTCTTCATTTTCTCACTCTTCAAGCTATTACATAAATAAGACCTGATCCTCCAAATCTGGAGTCACGTGAGTGTTGTCTTTGAAGCTGATGTGTTCACTGAATTAACATGAATAAATTGCTACTCACGTCTCAGAACTTGGATGACTGAAACTCTGATGTAAATATTTTTCTCTCTTGCACATCAAGTTGAATAAATCAGAAAAGGGAGGTTTTTTCAGCTTTTTGAAGACTAAGAAACCAATTTTACAACTATTCACTATTCCTGGCCTTGACATCAGTTCCATCCCTAGGACTGCTCCTACTTCAAAGGCCACTAGCAGCCCACAGAGGTCATCTACCTCATTGGAATCAGGGAACAGAGCATTTTGACTATCTCCACTTGACTCCAATCATCCCATGTAACAAATGACGTGCAAAAGCCAGCACAGTGAAATCAGGTCCACTCTAATAATAAATTTTTTTGTGACAAAGTTTTTATTTAGCCCTTACCTGGGTTGTCATTTTGCAAGGGTAATTAATCTCTCCTAGCTGAAATTTAGCTGTGGCTAAAGTAAATTTTTTCATTACAGTCTTCAGAAGAACTGTAAAATCTCTCTCCTAATGGAATGTTTTGTCTCTCTCCACCAAATGTGGGATCATCATTCTGCACTGACCTTCACTAGCTGTCGAGGACCAAGAATTAGAATGGGAACAATTTCAGAAGTGGAAAAATATGTACAGCGATTGAACTGACTTTATGATGCAGACTTTACAGTTATTATGTATATACACATTGTATGTTGCCCCAGAATTTGTATCTCCCGGGCTTGTTCACTTCCCTGCTCCCCTGTTTCTCTGCTGATTGGCCAGAGAAGCTGCAGAGAGGAGACAGCCTCCATTCGTCCTTTCCTTCCCTGGTTCCTCCCACATTCCTCCCTCTTTTGCCTGTGCTCCTATCCCGATTTGTTCCCCCGTTTGTCTGTCTCATGCTCCACCCCATGTTCTGGCCCTTTCCCTGCCTGATACCCATAAAACCTCTGGACACCTCAATAAAGTATTCCATTTGCACCTCTACCTTGACTCCTGAACCCATCCGTGCTGTGTCACGGCCCCATCCCCCCTCAGACTGTGGCAACTAGCCAAAAACAACTTGATGACAAAATATATAACATGGTAAAAAATGTTCCTACCCTCAATTGTTCTTTGGACAATTTTACTGGCCTTGAGTCAAACAGAGAAAACTTTATCATATAACGTATAAAAACTCACAAAATAACATGATGTAACCTGACAATTCAGAAAACTTGGCTTAAGTAAACTGACAAAACACAGAGATGTATGTTCTGTGATTCCACAAGTACAAGACATATGATTAGAGTAATGCTGTAGTCAAACTTCTATCAAATGCCATCTACCTGGATTATTTCTGGGATGGATAGCCACAGGGCATTTATAAACTTCAGTGTGGACCAGCTGGTTTTCAACATTTTCCTGGGAACAAAAATTCACTAGAGGTAGATTTTCCCATCTGAGGAAAAATATTCATTATCTGTAAATGCCAAAGATCAACAACTAACACCCTTAAATTGCATCCCATGGTATATTCCCCTAACATTTTGAAGCTTTTCTCATCTCTAGCAATTTTTAGGCATAATAAGCCAAGACCTGTGTTAAAATTGAGTAAAATTCGTACAGGGAAAAGATTTTTTTTTCCCATTTGCCCTTCTTTAGATTATACTACTTAACCTCTGTTGATTTTTATTTTAAGGATATTCATCCATATGATCCTAGATTAATGTTTCATTTTGCGCACTCAAGAAAGGAGATGCCATACTGGAACAGACCAATGATTATAGATCTCTTTTTATCCCCAGCAACAACCTATACCCGGTGCTCCAGGGGTATTTGAAAATTTATCACTATAAACAATGCTGGTAATGAAAATTTATCACTATAAACAATGCTGGTAATGTAATACCCTGTTAATAATTTAATTTACCATCCCTTAAAACAATATAGAGTTATCCCTGTGTAATTCAAATTCTTTCTACTCTTCAGCCACTGTGAAGTTATAAAAAGTCAAGAAAAGTACATACTTATTTTCATTCAAGCACTGTCCTTTAACATTACTCTTGTTGACTTCTTAGGTTTGTTCACAGAAGTACATGTTCAAGTAACTGGCATGAGCTGTTCTCATCTGTTTTTCAACATCCATTTTCCCAGAGTAGTGCTGGCCATCACCTGCTGGTAATGGAGGTGCCAGTGCTTTTAGTACCACAGAGATGTACAAACAATGTGTACCTCTAATATATGCATAAATTCAGCATTTAATTAAAGGCTCTGAGTTAATTATTGAGGTATATACTGACTGAAACTCTTGCCTTCTCTGTGTACAGACAAAGAAAATGGGGAAATTTTTATTGATCTTATCCAAGGATAAGAATCTAGTATGCTGAAATTAGTTACTCAGGTGTAATATCTTTCCTGAACAGATTGAATCTCTCATGGTGACAGTTTTGTGGAAAAGTCCCCCTTTATACTTCACCAAAGAGGATGTATTTGGATGAGGTTGGAGATAAAGATAGTGGACATCTTCCATATGCTAGGGCAGATTGTTGCCAGCTGTGCTGTAATTTCACTGGATGCTTATCCAGGTTTGGGTCATTTATCTTGTGTTTGATTTTCCAACTGGCATTTATTATTTCCCTTCTCCAAATCAGGCTGTCAAATATTCACAAAGTAGGCATCCAAACCTAGTTGTGACTTTTAAAATTCTGGCCACCAACAATCAATGTGTTTTCTTCTGTGGATATTACTGGTGTCTATTTCTGAGATAAAAACTTGAATCTGAACTTCCTTGCCTCTTGGCTTTTGTTGTATATCATGACCAGCTCTTACTTTTGAGCTCAACTACACAACCACTACCAAGAAATTTTTTCTTATTCTTACGTCATCACTGCTGTTTCCACCTCAACTTGTGCAGTGCAGAAGCAAACAATTGAACTGTGCTTAACTCAGAAGAGCATTTAGCCTTGAGGTTGATGGCACTTTGCAATCACGGTTCATTCACATTTTAGATACTTATTCTATGCATATCCTTCGCAGTGAAGCATTTAGCCCATGTCGTGTTTATAAATAAGCTACGGTCACTAGAATGTTGGTAGTCACAACTTTAAAATCAATTTTACTTACTGGCAAGCTCTTATTTATGAAGCTCAATTAAGGATTGTTGAGACTTCTCAGAATATAAAAGGAATTATA
Source organism: Manacus candei (assembly GCF_025592945.1). Classification (NCBI taxonomy): domain Eukaryota; kingdom Metazoa; phylum Chordata; class Aves; order Passeriformes; family Pipridae; genus Manacus; species Manacus candei. Next base: position 5,856,532 of record NW_026138061.1, read on the forward strand.
ATCAGTTACAGTCCCACTCTGGACCTTCCAGCCAAGAAAGCTCCAAACCATGCAATTTGCATGTACTATTTGTCAAACGTGTTTCCATGTCTCCCAAAAACAAATAGTCCTGACACGGTGGAAACTTAAGGGATACTCCATGTACAACAAGGAGAAAGCCTGACTTTCCAGTTTCATCCCAGCAGTAAACCTTTTCAGTAGGTTGGCTCTGTGGTATGCAGAGAGCCTGCTTTGTAATAGGGCCAAGACTCACTGTTCTTAATCCCCCTGCTGCCAGTGGGGAGGGACTCAGTCTGGTTCACTCCATGGGTTGAGGCCAGGGGCTTGTACCCCAGGGAGCTGTGAGGTGTCTTGGCCCCATGTTTTCATTTCTTTCTTTAAATAATTAAAAATTTAAAAAAAAATAAAAATAGTTATTTGCACTTAGAAGCTTCAAACCTTCAAATAACCTAAGGAAAAAAAGAAGTCCTTTTTCAACAAGTCTAGCACTTTATCAAGTGAGTTAGCAAGAGGTAGAAAAAGCTACATGTAGGCATATTTGTCTTCCCCAGGGAGCACTCGAGGGACCAGATGACTTCAAGGCCTTTGCTTGGACACTTATGGACATGAACATGACAAGGACTGCTCTTGGCTCCTGGATCTGAAGGAAAAAATCATCTTCAGCTCCATCATCAAGTCTCCCCTAGCTCCTCTGGTAAAAGTCTAACATAAATCAAGTGTGTTACCATGGCAGGGAGCCCAAGACTTCTGGGAAGTGCACTCAAACAGCTGTTGTGCCAGAGAACTCAGCAACACTTCAGGAATGGATGGTGAGCAGGCTATAATTAGGATGTCGAACTACCCGTGGTTGTTTGCTCAGGAATACTTTGGAAACCTCAGACAATAAGAAGAGATCTCCTTCAGGTGTGAGCTAATGATTACTTCATCATCTGGCCCTTTGTTTTAGTTGTCTTGCCCCTCTTTGCCCTTTCCACTATGTCCCACCTTTAGCTATTTACACAGATTTTAGGTAATTCTCCTACAAGACAAAGATACCCAGAAGCAAACTTCCCTCATGCACTACACCACTCCAAACAGAGGCAGCATCCCTGCTGCAGGACATCAAAGTCTTCTGACACGTCTCCTGCATGTGCTCTGTATTATCGTTTTATCCTTATAGTCTCTTCTTTCCTTTTTTTTCTTTTCTGTTATAGGATGGCTGTAGTTTCTATTAATCAAATATCAGAGGAAAGACTTAATGAGCAAAAATTATCATCGTGAGCCTTTAGTCAGGTGGTTCCTTTTCTTTAAGTAATACCCTCTTCCAAAAAAATAGAAAAATCTGCAACAGAAGGGGCACTCTTCATTAGTCAGGTTATTTCAGCCATAGGTGTAGTAATCCCTTGGAATATTTCTTCCATTGTCTTTGGATGGATTTTTGTAAAGCAGAAGGGCACAGCCTTGCTCCACAGATTTTCAAGGAAAGAATTCTGTCAATCAGGACTGGCAAAGTTGAGCAGCACGATCCCCCTGTCCCCATCATGCAAGTCAGGAGATGGAGACACCAGTCTGAGAGTGTCTGAAGTTACAGTATCTACACAAGGTGTGAAATTCGGGATGACACCTCTCAGTCATGCCGTGTTCCTGTAGGGACAACGGGAAGAGCGAGCTGGGCTCTCCTGACCAGGTCTGAACCTGGTCTACAGCAGCAAAATGCAACTTTATCTTCAAAGGAAAGCTTTATTCCAGGTCTAGAGAGAAGTTTGCACTAGAGAGGCAGGGTGTGGATTTACAAAGCACTGGCTGCACTTTGGTGTAGTACAATGCCTTTCCTGGACACTGTATGAAATATTCATGACTCATCACTACCTTCTGCAGCAGGAAGGGCTCCTCAGAGGCATATTCAAAGAATCAAAGGAAGATTCTTGCTTTGAATAATTTTCTGTGGGAACCTGGCTCTTTCCTTTGAATACTGTGGAATCCCAGAGGCAAAGATGCAGTAAAGTTTTAGGGAAGTACTTACAGAATAGTATCATACTCTCGTAATATCTGCCACTAATTTCATCAGTGTTACTTGCAATATGTTCCTGATCAGATTCTAACCATTATATTTTACACAATTTTGATGGTTCATTAAGACTTGTGTAGTCATTACAAATATCTTTAAGCTAGCAATAGCCATGTCTGGTTGTGTGTACTTGCAGCAATTTCAGTGTGTGACCTTTACCTGCTGCTCCCGAGGATATGGTGGGTTTGTATCCATTTCAAAGATCAGATAATTATTAGATTGTTCTCTAGGAGTAATTCTGCAATAAAGCCTTTGGTTTTACAGTCTAAGGGCATGACTGAGGAGATTAGAAAGTAGTAATTCACACTCTTGATACCTGAGATTGATCTTGAAAGGAGCAGCTGTTCTCCCTCCCCTCAATTAGACACTTTGCATATATATCATACCGTTAGCTACCCTCACCAGTTCTATCTTCACATGTACTGTAAAGAAATCATCATCTATGTTTCAGCTAGAACTATAGTGAAAAATAAATACACACAAACAAGGCATTTATCAAGTCCATCTTTCATAACACAAAATCAAACCCCACAATGCACAATTCATAAAGTCTCAGCATTAGAAAAGAGTGATGAGATTTGCTAATCCATCACTTTGACTGTGAGAGATTGTTTCTGGCAGTGTGCTTGGTAGTGCTCTGATACTGTCTAGACTTACAGAATTAAATGATCCACTGCCTGTGCAGAACCAAGACCATTTTGTGAGTGAATTTGTCTGTATGTGTCAAAAGCATGATGACTTCTGATGTTTATCCCACGTGGTTTTTACAGTGAAGACAATTTCTTTGAATGACAAGAACATGATAAGGTGACAGTTTTGGATAAGCAAAAAGATTTAGATGTTCAGGTTTCTTATTTTATGTTTCACTGCAAATAGTTTGCATGTTTTTTGACTTGTGTCCTGGAGTCAAGGAATTAGAACATGAGTTTACTGCATCCATCTGCCATGAGGGAATAGCATCTGTTTACATTTAAAAGCCTGTACTACCAACTGCTAAGGGAGATTCATCACCATCATCTACAACCTTACAGTAGGATAATGAGGCCCGTTGGTTTTGAGAAGTTAAGTTGCCATGAAATGGCTTAAAATTCACTGTAACAAGAGGTAAGTCCCAAGTCATCCTTGTTCAAATTATTAGCATGTTAAAAGCATTTGTTAGATATTAATTTTAATAAACTCTTTTCCACTTCTGAGCCTCTCAATTTCTATTTTGTGTACAACATATGTACTTGTCTATCATAGTGGTAAGACTATTAAGGGAAAACAGTAAAAGTCAATGTTTCCATGACAATAGAGATGATTCATAGTTTTACTAGGATGAAAAACATCTTTCAAATGTTATTTGACTATTAAATACTGTTCCAGCCTAAGACTGTCGTCACAAGTGAACATGATTTACTAATTATATATGATGAATCTATTTACATTTGGTTCCAAAAGATCTGATTTTAACACTCTTGGACACTGGATAAGACACAATTCAGTACTGATACTGGATATGGCAATTCTTACATCCCTTATATGCCATGCCAAACGCCTGAGACTGACCAAACTAGCAAACTGAGATACCCTACTCTACTAACTGTGGTTTTAATGGCAATCCTTGAGGAACGAAAGCCCACTGAAGGAAAACAACACAGTAGTGTCAGTGTATTTCCAAGGACTGGTCAGAAATAAGTAATCTGAAATGTTATTTTATTCATGTTGTCATAAAGTTTAAGAACAAATCAAAAAGGCTAAGGCAGCAGATTCCATTAATACTAACTAGTTAGCAGAAATAAAAATAGAGACCACAGGGACTGCTTAACATGTGAATCACTTTTGCATGTAACTGCAAGAGAGAATTCAGGCTTTGTATACTCTGAAAAATTTTTCACTGAGTTAAGAAAAATTGATTCTCTTCTATGGTAGGGATGGGCTATGAGATATTTGCATAACTGAAAACAGAGGTGAGAGACTGAAAGCATATGTTTTCTGTTTTCATCCTAGATTTCTTCTTTTCTTCTGAACAGTTTTCCAGTCTAATCTCCAAATATTTTAGCTTTTTGCTTGGCTGAAAAACACTGATCAGCTTCTCCACTCTTAAAATGCCTAACTACATTTGATGTGTCCACATATTTAGCAATTCCAGTGCCGGACCTGAGTGGGCTTTGTGATCTGTGACTTAAAGCTGCAGGTCTCTGGTGAGAGAGAGGTCTCCCATTATTGTAGAAGCATGTCTTGTAAGAGGATGTTCTGTTCATTGACTAAAACCTTGGAGAGCAAAGATACAAGAGATGGAGCTTCCTTGCTGAACTCACTGGCAGGAGGACAAAGAGGCCAAGGAGGAGTAGAAAATACCTGACAGCCTCCACTTGACTGAGAATGGAGGTTGCCTACTAAGATTAATAAATACTCAGCATCCAGACACCAGTTTTACTGCCCTACAATGAATCATCTCAGACATAACCTCAAATTAACTTTTTTGCACCCATGCAGATGACAAGTTTTGCTAGTCTCCACAGGAATTTACATTTCGCTCTACTAGTCAGTGTGTGAAAAGAAGAAGAGAAAATGCCTGTGGAAGATACTCACACACATTACCTTTTTGGTGTTTCACCCACCAGTGTTTGCATCCTGCTCAGAAGACATTTGTTTACTTTGAAATGGAGCCATCACACTGTGAAAGGTCAGATCCTGATACGAGACCATAATGTTGTGAGCAAAATTACTTCCTCAGTGGGTCTGGCTTATAGTTATTGGCATATTAATTAGAAATAAACTGCCTTTTAGTGTCCAAAACACTAAACACAGTCTCCTAACCTCCAGGAAGCCAGGCATGGCCATCAGTGCCTTGCACTTTTTTAAATAGCAATACATTGTCAGTGTGGGAGGGCTGCCACCCTCAGAACCACACAGGCTTCAGTATTGTTGCACAGGGCAGATCCTGGTGGTTAGCATGAGCAAGGACAAGTTCAGAGGCATGCTCTGAAGTTAACAAATACATCTCTGGGTTGCAAATCTTTATTACTTTTTAAGTGAACCAATATACTGTAATGCAAAATGGCATTATCACTAATGAAATAAGATAATTACACTAATGGCATGACCAGTGATGGTAAGTTCACGTTGTACAAGTTGTAATGAGGCTTCTGGATCAATAAGCAGCTCTTTGGCTGGTCACATCAGATGCACAGGGTATAACATTTGTGAGAAAAGCCTCTAGGAAATGCAGATGGTTAACTCTAAAGATGCTGGAACAGTTCCCCTTAAAAATCTAGGTTTTAGCCTAGTTGCACTGATCTGTTTTATTACTTGTTTCACTAAATAAAGTGATACAATTCTACATTAAAAAACCCAGTGAGCTAAATAGTACCAGTTTTCTCATTTTTGTAAATTATAAATTGTTACTATTCTTTAGAAGAGTTAAATGCTATTTTTTTAGCTAGGATGAAAAATTCACTAATTTTATTGATAAAGTCTTCTTGACCTTTCCCAAATAGTGAAATATTTTTCAATGGTCTTCTATTTTCTTTCTGGAAAAAAAAAATCCTGTGCAAAACTATTCTGAAAAAAAAGATATTTCTCCAGAACATCCAGTTCACTAAGCAAAACATTTCTCTGTGCCTCTCTCACTGTCACTCCTGCTGGGAAGGAACATAAGGAAAAAGATAGTCAAATCTTTGTCTGTCTATTTCCCTTGGTGGTAATATTTTATTTTTTTCTACCAGTGGATAAATTCTGTACAGTCCATAAAATTTTGCTCTCCTTCTTCAGGAGCCAGATGAGAAAAGAAATAGATATCAAAAGCAACTGGTTGGAAAGTAGCTTTGCAGCTGTGCCCTCTCCTACAGCAGAATACCACAGTGTACATGCTATGCCCAGCTCTACATCGAACCCTGGCAGCAACACAAAGGGGATATAGAGCCAACAGACTTGTCCGCCTGGGAATTCCCCTGACTCTTCTTAGTGATGGGTGAATACCTAAGGAATCAGAATTAGAGGGAGGAAATGGATGTGGCTGAAGGCAAAACCATCTGAGCACAGGAATTGTCCCTACAGATCATGATGACCTAACTTCAATCAGCCAAAGAAGTCTCCAGGCTGCTTTAACTGAAATCCCGGATGGTCTTGGGATATTGCTATTGATGGAAGCAATGTGAATTCCCTTGGTAAATTGCTCATGGGACTTGAGGGCATTCGCAGGACTTAGCAAGACTCCATTTCTATCCCCAAACAGCAGCAACAGCAAAAATAAGTACAGGGAATTACTTGAAATATCCCAGTAAAGATTTTTTTTTCATTGAAGTTCTTCACAATGTACTTCCCACAATGCAGAAAAATTTACAGCCTTCTGCCTGAGGAAGGTATTAATAAAAATGATGCTCCAGACATTGTGTTGGGGCTTCTTGGAATGCCTGAGAGGCAGGAACAAATTATAAACGACAACTTTATTTAATAATAAAAAACACTAAAATATGTTCAAGTAGTATTTTTGTTGATTTTCAAGCCTTTATTTGCCATTATTGAACTGGGTTGGAAGATGATTGCTTAATTGCTGTCCCACTGGGCCCATCTCAGAAATGAGATGTGTATCTCATAAGCTTATCCCTCAGAGTTATGTTTTAAATAAGTTCCATGTCAACTAGGAGATTTAGATGTATAACTGATGCTGGGTAAGAGCTTACAAAATGAAACTTGTGATAAATGGGAATTTCCAGTTTTGTGAAGAAATTCTGTCATAATGGGATGTGCTTTCATCCAGCTTCAAAATATTTTAGTGACATATAATCAGATATTTTAATTGCATAATATTTTAAATCTAGAATTTTATTCAAGTTTAATATTATGTTTAATAATATAATAATATTATATAATAAAAATATAATATCATTATAACATCACTACAGGAAATTTCCGTTTAATGATGATTGCTCAAGGTGGAGAAAAAATTTGTTCCCATGTCCCTTTTGTTTACACTCTATGTGTTGAGTTTCGTACAATTTAATAAAAAGGGGGTAGTTTGGTCTAGAAGGACAAGTATTAAAACATAAGTAGCAATTCTCTAGTGATTCTGAAATAAAGTTAAAATAATATAATCTGTCATTACAATAAGAGGCTGTAATTAAGTGACATAAAATGGAATGAAAAAATTTCCAAGCTGAAACTAAGAATGTCAAAGAAAACCTTTAAGACTTTTCCCAAATGTAAACCAACCCTGAAGATTTTTTGGGGTTGAGTTTAATTTACAGGTTTTTCCAGAGGACTTTTCACTGAGATTGAAATTATTTGGAAGAATGTCTGTTTCAACAAAAACTGTTCTTTAATGAAAAAGATTTCAGTCCCACTGCTATTAGGAGGCACAAACTAGCAAACCATGGCAATGCCTGTGGCATAAGATGTACAGCATAGCTCGAACACCTGAATGTTTTCTGCCCTTCTTTGGACCAGGGACATAATTCGATGGAGGAGGTGACTGATTAGGCCATTATGATTGACTAATATCAGCCATAAAATCAAAACAATGATGCTTGTTTACACTAAAGACAGGATCCAAAAGCAAATGCTTAACTTCTTAGCTAAGCATTTTGCTAAGGTAATAGCAAATTATATCTCAAATTATAACCAGTGTGATACTTCTCATAGGAACTTCTGAAGCCCGTGTCTTGAAGGTTTCCCAAACCGGAGACCATATCTTTGCATTTCACAGCTTTTGTGTCCTTTTTCGTCTATGAAATTCTACTTGAATTTTTAAGCAGTTCATGGGTTTGACATCCAGAATCCAGTTTGTTATCCAGCTTTACTATTCAGATTTTCATCAAGAATATCATTACAAAGACATTCAGCAATTGACTTATATACTCTGTATAAAATAATAGAAAGGATACTTTCTATTCTATGTTTCAAATTGAGAACTCAAAATTTAAATGTTTAGGTTCCCCATCTTTTTAACTGCTCTTGTTAAAAGCCATTGCATAGATGAGTTGATGCCAAAGCAATTCCATTATATACAATCCAAATCTAGGTGGTTTTATTTTTTTTCTCTCAAAACTGAGTTCACAGAACTTTAATCACACCTACCATTTCAATTATAACCTGTTTCCACAGTGGAACTTAATTCAGAAAATATGAATGTGAGGCTCTCTAATTCTAGGTAATTTCTAATTTGAGAAAAGTCTGCTCAGTTCTTAAGCAGAGAAAGCAGAATAAGCCTTGATTGAAGGGAACTAAGCTAATCATATTCTACAGTTATTGAGGACAGTTAAAGGATCATTTATAAAATAATGATTGTTTAAATTATCTTATTGAATCCATTTGCCAATCTCTAATAATTTTTTTATTGCTGATCAGAGGAAATAACTTTGCTATTGGCATCAGCTTGTCTATGCAATAGATTTCAGCAAAAAGCAGTTAAAAATCTATATCAGTCAACCAGCCTTGCTTTGCTTTGTTTCTATTTTTTTTCTTTAAAAAAAAGACTTTTCTGGCTCATACTCTGCAAAATAAATGTTCAAATCCTGATGTCAAATAATTTTTATGTGTGATTTTTTTTTTGTTGAATATTGCCAAGTAAACAGATTAATGTTTATGACAATTCAGATCATGAATCTGAGAAAATATCTTTTTGTGAAATACACACAAATTAACCTAATCTGACTGGCGGCTGTACTGCTAAGTCTGTTGGGTTTATTCCCATGGTAACAAAAGGAGTTACCTCAGGCAGCACTTCTCACTGCAATTCCTGCAATGTAGACAGATTCCTGCAATGTAGCAGGTTTAACCTCCTTGGATTTTAAATTACCTGTATTTCCAGCATTCACTGCCAGATTACTTTTTCTGTCCTAGCAGATTCAACTGCCTTTCCTGTGTGATGGCAGATCATTGTGGAGAGAAGACAGTCTTCAGTTCTTCTAGTTTTCACCCAAATTGTTTCTACAACATTTTCACCATCACCAGCAGATAAATTCTACCCCTCCCATGAGTTTTGCTGCCCTTCTTGATCAACTCTGTCTCCCTCCCACCACTGGCCTGGCCATTCATCCCCCCAAAGGAAAGAGAGTATCTGTAGAGGTCTTACTCTCAAGTCTTCTCCCAGCGGTGCAGGAGCTGCTTTAATTTCACTGACAAAGGCTATTGTTGCTAACTTAATTATGGCTACTTCATAGTTTGTATCAAAAACAAACAACAGCAGAAACTAAAGTATGAACTGAAGAAATCCTGGGCAGCTACATATCTATTAAAGTCTCTGTTCTCCACAGACTACAGTTATGTATTTTCACACAGTGATTATCTAATTTTGCCTGAATGGGGAAAACAATGCTATAAGTAATCTGTATATTAATGATGTATATAGGTCTCTTCCAACATTTGTTTTCACATTCCTCTTTCACATCAGCAAGCATTGTCAGCTGACTCATGGCAAAAAAAAGGCCCCTTAAATAAATTTTTAAATAGGTGAGAAATGTGACTCACAACTCCAGGAAACAAGGGAGAAAATGCAGAAGGAAACAAAGGCCAAATAAAAGATGTCAGTTATCTTGAGTTATAGAGTTGAAAAATTACAAAGAATTCCAACACTCAAGAAGAAACTTCAGACTTAAACCTGTCAGTATGATGGAGACATTGAATGCAGGGGGTTTTCAAGCCACCTAAGAGAGTTAAAAGTATGGCAGCATGAGATTATTCTGACTTTTGGCAAGAGTTACAGAGCTGCACTTTGAAAAGCAGCAGGGACTCATGAGAGTATATTGCTTTACCATTCAGTCTCAACAGGCAGTTTGCAAAATCTTGCAAAGTTTCCCGTGAGTGATCATCACGTTTTAGTGAATGGTACTTAGTAAAATAGCTGGAGGTTAAGTTTTAAATCCCTCTGTTTCATGGTGAATTGCACTTCTTGTAACTGGCAATAAGATAATATACAGAGCAGATGCAGGACTAGCACATGTGGAATTAGTGAGACTTAGAGTGACTTTATGTGTATTGCATCATTCTAGTTTTGTTCAGTATTAGTGGTGGCAGTGGTTCGCTTTTAGTTTGTTTAGATCTGTTTGGATTTAGGGTTACCCTGTTGTGGTAGCGTTAACACAGTATAGGATGGTTTTTTATGAGTTAGGAAGTCACACACATATCATATATTTTATGCTATAATAATGGCAAAGAACAAACAAATAGTTTTTTTCCTTCTTTCCTGCCAAAGGTGAACCAGGAAGAACAGAGGAAGTGCTGCAGAGCTCTCAGGTCTGCTCTTCTTCCTTTTTCTACTATATTTGAAACCTTTTTTATACTTTAGATATGCAAAAATAATAAGCAGCTCCTCTAAGAGGTAATACTTCTGGAAACCTAGAGAAACAATAAGTAGCTGCCAGGTAATTTATGTGCCTTTGCTTCAAAATGGCCCTAGTGTGTTTTCTTCTAATGTCTAAGAAGCACAGTTATAATTAGAAGCTTTTGAAGCAGGGAACCTGTCTTCTGGTGGTGTTTGCAGGGTTCCACCTCACGTGTTGATTTGCTCCCCAAACTTGTCGTCCCAGACTTATTTTTATTGCTGTTTTTATGTTTCCACCATGTAACATTATTTTGATCTATTTTACAGGCCATAAAAACTGCAAAAAGGTTTTGCATGTGCAAATTCCTTTGAAATCATGAAAGCTGATCTCACAGGACAGTGCATACTGTGTTGTTCCTTCAGTCTCAAGCATGTTCAGCATTGCTCTGTAGTCCTGGATGGCTGCATTGCCTCAGCTCACTCTAGAGATGCATTTTTAATTATTTCATTCCAGCAAAATGATAAAACTTTCTCCTGTTCCCCCAAAATAATGGCACAGAACAGGCTGTGCAACAGATTTGATGTTAACACCAAAATTTAATTAACCACAGGTTCTGATTTCAAACAGACAATTCACATCCCAACCATAAAGCTAACCTTGCTTCACAAAGACTGAGGTTTTAAAAAATAAACTAACAAAATAAAGTAAAATAACACTCTGTCCAAGCTGTTGATCCCAACTTTGTGCATAAAAAGGAAAGACAGGTTTCTTATACTTTGATCTAACAACTTTAATGTGAAAAAATGGAGAGGAAAGACCTAATTTGTTGGTTTAGCAAAGTAATGCCACTCATTGATCAGTGTACTGAAGAGAGGAAACACAAAGTGACTTGAGTTGGCTTTTATCACACAGGCCTGATGATAAAATATCCACTTTTACTGAAGCCCTCCATCCCAGTTTTATTGAATATACAGTAATTCAATCATGACTAGGAATAATTTATTTGTAACAAGGAAGGTTTCTGTTTCTCCGTAATGAGTTGATTATATCTTGTCAGAGGAACCTTAAACCCATCAAATGTCAAATGAATTATATCAAACATATTATTTTCATAGCAGCTGGATATGAGTAACTGATGAGGCAGAGTTCTCTATTTTAATTTTGTACTGTGAATGATAAAATGTAGTTAGTAAAATGGAGCCTGTGACTTAAATTCAGGCAGGTCCCTAATTTCCTATCTTTAAAGGGTCAGTTTCAAAAATTTGATCTAGTCATTTACTTAAAATATTAATTCATAATTTGCTGGAGGAGTTGTATACCAGAATGTTCCATAAAATATTTGCTTTTTTTTTTTTTGCATTGAAATGAAAGCAACCCCTGTTCCCAGCGGATGGTCTGATAATGCACTTACTTATCAAAAAATTAAATTTGAGATAACATTTGATCCCATCTGCCTCTAAAAGGCACTTCCTGGAAACAGGAGTATGGCAGGGGGACTGCTGCAGGGCCAGAGGGTGGGAGGCAGCCGCAGGAGTAGTTGGCTATCTATCCCAAAGAAAACAGATGTGTGGGTGGCCCTTGGGGATCAACTTTACCTCACAGACCTGACCAGCCAGGGATTAGGGTTCCTGTCTGCTCCACCAGTATGTGTCATCTACTTACGGACAGACCCCTTTGGCCTGTCTTGCTGCTCCATCTCACGGAAGCAGTCAGCACACGGGAGAGGGAGAGGAGGATGAGCTCCTTGTGAGCATAACTGGAAGAAGAACCATGAAAAGATAACAGACAGATTGAATACAATCTGCAGCAGCTTCTTGACCAGTTTCAGGAGTGTGCAGTCCTCGTTTACTGCTACATGAAGCACTCCATTTTGCTAAATATTTTAATGTATCAGAGACAATCTTTGAAGTAGATCAGGTTCAGACATCAGAATGAAATAAGAAATGGAGCATGAGAGTTGGAGAAAGCAAGAGAGAATGGGCAGCTTACATCCATGCACCTCTCTGCACTCCTGGCTATGTGTTCACAGGCACCAGTATCTGCTCCCCCATCACTGCTACATCACAGCAGGTAATGTTTGCTCACTTCTTAAGTAAAAAGTCCAGCACTTGTTCAGTATAGAATCTAACATCTAGCTCTTCCATAGAAAATGTCAGCTGTGGACAGATAGAAATTGTGATCCCTCTGTATGGTCCTGGCAATAGTACCTTTCAAATGGGATTTTTTTGTGCCTAACTGTGTCCTTGAGATGCATAAAATGCCGAGCTTGCTACTGGCCTCTAAGGGAGAGAGGGATCAATGGACAACAGCTGCACATTGGAATGAGTTGTCACTCCACATGGGAATAGCAGAAACTGCAGTTAAAGAGATGAAATTTTCTTCTCTTTTACCTTGACTAATAACCTGAGGAGTCCCCAGAATGGACAGAAATTCAGAGCTGGGAGTTAGCAGGACTCAGCCGGGCAGGGTGCGCACTGCAGTGGTGAAGGGCTCTCTTCACTGGCTGCAGTGACTAACTTCAAAAGGGATGTGATAGCCAGCAGCTCATTTCTTACTATGTTGAACATACAAACCACGTCAACATGTATACCAACATATGTTGGTACATTCCTGCGGTTACCCTGTCAAGTCGAAAGCCAAGGGAGAACTTATGAGATCACATGTCCTTGGTACTCTGTAACTCTTCTCTTTAACACGGTCTCATATGAGGCCTCTGCAGGTCTTTCCCCTGCTTATGCAAAAGGCATTCTCATCTTCTCTTTCACCAGAACTTTGATGGATTCTCATTCAACTGCTGTGCTGAGACCTCTGGGCTGGCAGATTTTGTAGTTTGCTTAAAAGCTGTATTTTATTCAGGGAAAACAACCAATATCTAACAAAATTATTTCTATGTGGGTAATTATCCCCAAGATATATTTCAAGATATATTTTCAAGGTATATTCCTACCTTGTTGTAGGAATCAGCTTTGTGACAAATTGTGCTTTTGACGCATCTCCCCTGAGAGTTTAGTAATGGGATTTTCTAAAGATGGTTGGGCAGCAGGAGGCAGCTTCAAAGATGTTTCTGGTTCTCATTACAGATGCCTGCAACAAAACTGAGTAAATCCAGGTAATAATTCACTCAGTATCCAAGAAACACTTTTAGAGACTGAAGACAGACCCTATATACTTGAACCATGCTGAGAACCACCTCCAAAGCTGTGAGATGAATATGATAGAGACAAAAAAGGAAGTGTTTTGCTTCTAGAAAACTCACACCCTTGGACAGGGAAATGAAATAATGTCTGAGTACCACGTTGTGTTTGGGTTTTTTCCCCCAAATCCTAAGATCCTTCTCATTTATAAAGTATTTCCTTGTTTTATACAGAATTCCTGTGCTTATGGCTACAGAAACACTACTTCTGAAGAGAATCTGGGAGAGGTATTTATTTATCATGTGTTTCTGGATGCGAGTTCAAGCTAACAGTATTTCTCTGTTTTACAAAGAAATGTAAATGTTTTCAATTCATCTCTTCTTGCTTTCAATAATACATTGTCAGTAAAGAAAATATGCCTGGGTGTGGAGTTAATTAATAGGAACTATCTCACTCATATTAGAACACTGAAATATTGGTACAAGCCTTGACTATCTTACTTGGATCCAGAATCAAATATAGTAGCTAGTTTATAAGGCATCACAAGGTAAAGGAATCACATTTGTAAAGAAGGAACAAAATTTCTTTCAGATCACACTAATAGCACTAAAGAAAAATCAATTATAACCAAGAACATATATGTACATTTAGTAATTGCTATTCCTGGACAGAATGCCAGACCTGAAATCCAGTTGCCAGAACTCCTGTGTTGCTATTTTTTTCCCACTAGAGTAAGGAGATGAAAGAATTTTATTAAAACATTTCTGTTGACAAAATTGCCATCTTATCAGCGTGATCATTCTCTTAGAGAATAGAAATATTCTGGAATGTCCCAGAAGTTTAATATTTTAAGAGAAAGTTAAAATGTTCTGTTTGAAAACTTGATAAGGATAATATTATTGTTCTTCCTATCATAGTTGATATCCCTTTTATGTTACCATGCAACTTTCTTAATAAGGTATTGTAAAAACCTGTATTTTTTACTATTTCCTCAATGTATTTTTCACTTTTATTGTTCTATAAGATCAAACTACCTATCCCAAGAAGCTGTAGCTCTGAATGTATTGACTATTTTTTGTTACACTGATAGACTTAGTTCTTCATTTAAACCAGTGAAAAGTCAAAATAAGTGTGTAGATTTCAGTGAAAGCTGTTCTGCTTCCTACACCCTGAAAGTGAAGTGGGCCTCCCACTTCTAGAGTCAACCCTTCAGGAAACCTAGACGCCACTACACTTTAACTGTCTAGATCTAACTGAGCTGTGGTTATAGTCAAGTATTTAACAGCATTTCACACTTCTCCTGTCATCTGGATTACATAACAATGTGCTGATTTTATAAACAGCAACTACTCATTTTTGTGGTCGAATTTTACTGGATGCACAAGAGAAAGATCTAACTAAATAAAGCTGGAGACAGGAAAATTGAATGCAGAGGAAGGGCAGGCATTCCTAGGCACATGCAAAACCAAACGGTGCCAGGATTTGCAGACTGCAGTGCCACCACACAAGGCCCCTGCATACACTTCCAGCCAAAAGATCATAAGAACTCACTTTCTTGTGGGGGTTGAAAGTGCTTTTGCTTGGCACTTGCTCTTAAAAACCCTGGAAATGTCACTTACAGTATTAAGTACACTGGGGGAAGGTATTTAACTATTCAACTTCAGGAGGTTAGCGATGAGAGAAAGTGTTAAAAATCAAAAGAATCCACATGTATAAACACAAGTGTTGAAAGTGTAGTAAAACTAGTGAGGCAGACCCTCAAGCAGTGTAAATCCAATGGCTCCGCTGGCTTCAGCAAAGCTCTCTCAGCCTAGGCTAATTTGGGCTGTACTCTAGTAAATACCTCCAGTATTTACCTGTATCTGTGCCTGACTCGAGCTCAGCTGAAATGATTTTGTCTAATCTCTTGTCTAAAGTGGGGGATGTCTTACACTGTGTGATTGTTACTGCTACTGGAGCAGCATGGATACTCAGGGAGACCTTTTCTGCAATGCTTCATGTTATCCCAAAGGACTTCTATTCCTATGTCATTGTACTATGAAAGTGGTAGGAGAATACCTCTGTTGGATATAGGCCAGCTGAAAACATGGTTGAGAACATTTACAGACTCAGCTCCTACTAAGTGGTTCAGAGCTACCATTATTTTGCAGATTTTTTTGAGAGCCATGAGAACATAGGTGTCCAGGATTGAAAACAATGTTTGTAGCCTATACTTTAGAAATCTTTCATCCAAGTGGGCTGCTCCTCTCAGCCTGGGAAAAGTTCAGCAAGGCCAAGTGTAAGGTTCTGCCCCTGGGTCAGGGCAACCTCCAGTATCAATACAGGCTGGGGGATAAAGGGATTCAGAGCAGTTCTACCAAGAAGGGCTTAGCCATGCACAGAACAGCCAGTTCCTCATTCATTAACCCTGTAAACTGGCATGTGGCATGTCAGGCACCACAACAGGCAAGTCATCGGCATGCCCTTAAAGTAAGAAAGAATAAGTGACATTGTGGGATTCCCCTGAGTGAGGATGCCTACAACTTAGGTATTCACAGCTGAGAAAAATCATCTTGGATCCCTTCACAGTCAGTAAAAAGCCTGCCACTGAAATGTTTGAAACTATCTCAGTTTAAATAAGCAGTGTTGTGAGATCAAATGAATGCCAGTCAGCTTCCATTGGTTGATATTGATTATACCTTAATGAGCTTTAACAGGAGTCAAGCAGGTGGTTCAGATGCAAAGACCCATGTTCTAGACACCTAAAGTAAGCTATGTTCACTAAATATTAGTAATATACTAATTACTAATATTACTATTATACTTTAATACTAATATTACTAATATACTAATAGACTTTAAATTCATGTATCTTAGAGAGAAAAAAGCCTTTTTTTGCCTATAGTCGCAGAGTTTAGGCAAGTGTGAAATTCAGGCAAAGTTTCTGTAACGTACTAGTACAGTAATAGGCAGTGTATGAGTGATTTTGGCTCCACCTTTGGCTCTCATTTCTCCTTATTCCACTTCCATATCAGAATGCAACCTTAGGGGTAAACCACTTTTAGTGTCCATTTTCTTCTCTCATTCACTACAGCATTTGATTCTGATTCACACTGTAAAATTTAAAGTCACCAATTTAGTGGGAAGTGTCAACAAAAATAATCTTAACCAGTTCTGCTGTTTGTTTCTTCCCCCCCCCCCCCCCCGAAGCACAGCAGTGTTCCAAAGATGGTGCCTCATTAAGCGTTTAAGAATGGGAGTTTTGGAGCTCACTCTGGTCTGAGTTGCTTAGAGTTGGACCCTGTCCTTCCATGTGGGAAAGACATCACACAAGTCAGGCCACTCCTTTGTGGACCAGTGACTTATAAATGCCTTAGGGATGGATTGTGCAGACCAGGGACACAGTAAGTCACACAGAGATCTTTGGCACTTATTGGATGCTGTTCATCTTCAGAGTTGGATTTAAGCTGTTGAATCCAGACCAAATTTCTTAAACTTGATGCAGAGCTCACATCAGAGCCTTTCCCTGTCCTTTTTTGTTTGTGACTCATTTCCAGACAACACGGAAATGTTAAGTAATCTCAGGAAATCTGGTTGGAAATGTGCTGCTAGGAGAACTTTCAGCAGAGTATATGGGTAATATTTCCACAGAATTTTTTTCTTTTTTATTTTTTTTAACAATACTTTGCTGAGTTTGTGGAAAACACTTGAGTCTATGATAAATATACGCAAGATTCTTCCACTTGTCAATAGATTTCCCACTGTTCCAGTTGTCTGCAGCTTCTTATCCTTAAAAACCAGCTTCTTTTGTTGCCAAAATTTTTGGATATAAGAGAAGGTTCCACCTTGTTACAGTAATTTAGGAACACCTGTCATCATATATTTTCATATGGCAGTTACACTGGAACTAATCCCCACATAATTTTCTTAATATGAGATACTATGGCTTACTCTACAGATAAGGGTTTTGCATTTCATGTCTCACTAGATTTAGAATTTAATTTTATCTCTGATTCTTCCAAAGTATATCTATGTATGTGTTTCCTTGGCATGTTTGGCTTTTATCAATTTTAGGGAAGAAAAATAAACACTACAGTTTCTTTTTTTTTTTTTCCTTTACATAATAATAATAATAACCACCTAGTGGTCTTCCCTTTTGCCTGGTTGAACAGCAGCTTTTGTAAGCAGCATGGTGTTACTCACTTGTTCTCCATGGCAAGATGAATAGCTGTGTGTTCACATTTACACTGTTTGGAGTATGAAGGGAAACACTTGAACACATGCTTGATTTTAAATCTGTGTCCATATCCGGTTGATAACCAGACACCTTCTGTGTTATGTACAAGCAAGTAAACAATAGGATAACAAACTTTAATTCAGAAAACAATTTCCAATATGTCATTTGTTTTTTCCGTGCTATTAATGTACCATTACCACATCAGTAATTAAACCTGTTTATTCAAAATCTTTTTTCCTTCCTTCCTGAACAAAAGCCATTTGAACTCATAGATGTCATTGCATTTTATCAAACATACTGTTGATCTCATTTTTACCTCTGTTTCATAATGTTTTGTGGGGTTTAACTGCTATTTTAATGTCTTTTTTAAATATTTAAATGCATTTGATTACCCACACTTTTTATTTAATTGTCGGTCATGAATACTTCCTATCTGTACAGGGTCTGTATACAGAGAACTAGCTGGTTTAGAGGTATGTGTGCATTTTGGAGTGTATAAATACATTAAATCCAACTCTTTGGTTTAAAGAGCAATAAGGTGGTAAGATCAAGTAATTATTGGGTAGGAAATGCCATTACTAAGGATGAATATACAACTTCAGTTATACCTTGTGTGCACAAATATCCTTTAATTACAGAATGACAGATTTCTTTTTTTTCATGTGCTCTCTTTACTATGCAAAAACAATTACACTCATTGAATCTACATCTTGCACTTTCACCCTCCAACCTCACTAATCAGTATCTGCTTTCATGCCTCTTTAGCACACCGTCTTCCAACGCTTCTCCAAATATAGCTACTCTGGCTTCTGTCTGATTTCTTCACAGACATTGGAACACCATTATTTTTGTGATGCCTTCTCAAAGTAATATGCCAAGCTGTGAATTGAGATCCTTTGAACACATAGACTAAATACCAAATGAAATAATGCTGCAAACTTTGCTTCACTAAGCCGCTGTTTGGAGAAGAAGCTGCTATTCTCCTTCTACAGGTAAAAAAAGTGACAGTAGTCATCATGACTTATCAGCCTCCTGGTGCCTAGATAATTTTTTATGCACCATCTCTCTCAGTCTCTGAAAACCAGTTTCAATTTCAGATCATTTTCAGGAGTATTGGTTTCATTCAAAGCACACACCTGTAGTCCAGACATGCATCTTGTCCATACTCCATCCCCAAACATAAGAACAGGAGGAAACATAGGGAGAAGTAGCCGAAGTCATGGCAAAGAAATCAAAAAGATTCATTAATCGGCCAAACTGAGTCACTGCCTGTGTTGTTTTGGTACATCCAGGGACATTTCTTGTACCAGTACGTTGCTATGTTTTCTCTGTTGGTCTGGCTTGTATCCCATTCAAAGCCGACAGAAGATACTCTTCCATTACAACACCAGGATTTGAGTATCAGACCAGAGGAGGAAGGGTCACAGCTGATACACACAAAGTCTGAAGTAGAAGTTGTGGGGAAAGGTGTATTCAGCTCATGCTGTGCCAGCTTAGCATGAATTCCATAAGGAGAGAGGATTTGGAAGTTCGCCTGCCCAAAATAAAATTCAGAGCAACAGTTAACTAAGATTTTTCATTTATTTATAGTTTAGCTATTTATGCTGGGATTTCCAACATGACTGCAGCAAAAGATCTATCACCAACAAAGCTCACAAACTGCCAAATTTGAAACATTTACTTCAAAATATGATTTTCATAAAACATGGTTCAATAGGGACAAAACTGTATATTTTTTTCCCTAATCTTTTTCTTGAAAATAACTGAACCACTTTTTGCTGGAACTGACAAGTAAATCCCTCTCAGGCATATTCACAAAAAGAATCTCCTGAAACAGAAATTTGTACAGAAACTTAAATAAAATTGCTTCCCATAGGTGAAAATAAAGTACTGAAATCAGAGACCTACAGTATGAAATGTCAGACAAACATCACTATGTATCACTAGTCCTCTACACCCCATAAAATGCATATAACGTACACTGTTGAACCCATACACACACACTTATACATTAACTTACAAGTTTAGATTTCAATTGATCATTTTCTCTCATGTTTTCAGAGTTTCAAGGTGCAGAAAATATAGGTTTCAGAATGCTGCAGATAGCTGCTTCATGTCAAGATGTGTGTGGCTTTCATTCATTTTACAGCGATGCTCTGCAGGAAGGGAAGACTTGCTGGCAGCACTTTTGAAACCCACTGCTCCCCTGGAAGGGCAATGCAGAGCCATGAATGTCCTTTCAACAAATTGCCACAAAATTTACCCTGGCTTCTACAAATGTATAAGTAGACACTATCGAACACATTTTACAGAAGCTGCAATGCTTTAAGCATGTATTTTTCACTGAAAATTATAACCTCTGCAACATTTTGGACCATTTCTCTAAAAGAAGTATCACATACCACCCTTCTCAACTTCAGATATTGAAAATAATGAGATTCAGAGCTGGGAATGGCCCTATCATTTGTAATGTAAAGCTCACCAAGCACCATATATGAGTTTAATTCAACATTTGTGTGTAAACCAAGGGCAGATAGTACACACAAGGCTCTATATTCTTCATGACATGTTCCTCTTAGTGTCAGAGCCCTGAGCACACCTTTTCAGAGCTAGGAGTGATAGCCTGTTCCTCCTTTTCCTTGGGATTTGCATTTAAACTGAGGCTTTACGACCGCCGTGTCATCACAGCTATGTCTCTGCCTAGTCTTGTACTTCCTTTCTTCAACTCTCTTCACAACAGCTCTTATTAACAGAGGTAGACACAGATAGATGAGATCCTTAACTCCAGAAAGGAGATGCACTCAGGGGCTGGAGACTTAGCAAGCACATGCATTCATTCTGCTGAATTAAATAAACAGTTTTATGCTTCTACCTTTAGAATGACCATTTTCTCAAGCTTCATTTGTACTCTCTACTCTTTTGATATCATGGCCTTTCTAGTTCATTTCCATGCTCATGGAAGCTTTGGCTTTGCTTCAAATCTCTTGCTCTTTATTTTATTGCTGAATGAGCAGAGATTTCCACTGATCTTCCAGGTCTTCATGACTGTTTATAAGCAGTATTTTTTCCTTCCTTCTCACTAATTTCTTTGCCTGCACAACTAGACAGACTTTGGCTCTCAGCAGTAACCAAACTACTAAATTTGTAGGACAGCAATTTCTTGGGGTTTTTCATGGTTTGGTTTTGTTTCTCTACAGCATATTTTAAAGGGGGCTATTTATTGTGGCTGTGAAGCCCAATCCATTGGTGATTTAGAGCTGTAACCATATTGATGCAGATGAGCCTCTCAGGAGATATTTGATGACATTATGTAAATGGAATCAATGGGCTCAATAAAGCATAACAATAACAAAATACTGTTCACATTATATATAAATGCACATGGACACATCTATGTGTTTCCAACATAATTACTGTAACTGTGCCCATTTATATTACTGATCTTCCAGCTCTCTATATGCCATTCCCATAATGTCTGTTTATACAGCCTTATTGAATCCATAACATTTAACTAACTGATTAGGATCTTGACTTATGCCAGAAGATCATATATCTTCTGAGAGGAAGAAAAAAAAAGCTGAAATTAAAGCAACTCAAAATTTTCAAATGCTGCTATTCAAAACTTACAGAAATTTCTTTTTTAAAAGGGAAATATTTCAGCAATTTTTTATGACATTTTGACTTCAGTAGAGGAAGATGAGTTTATAATCTTCATATAGAGAGAATAAAAAAGAACAGAAACCTTTTGGAGTTTTTTGTTGCCAAACTATGACATTAATTCTCTAATATAAAATTTCTACTATTATGGATGGGAGCTGGATTATCAGATAGTACAATGTCTGGGTACATGAACAAAAAAAAAATAATGGAGGTAGCTATGATGACCAATGCTTGCCCAACTTCAAGATAACTGTAATTTGCACAGATTTTGGGGGGAGTATATAGATGTTAAATTGTTGTGTGTGAATCTTGATCTCACAGAACTGAACTAGATCTCTCAACAGGACTACAGGAAAAACTCTGTTTTTTTCTGTTCAGTGTTTGAAACTACACAGACCTCAATGTCGTAGTGTGTCATGTCATGTTACTGGTTGGATTTCTGTTGGAGGTGATTAATAAGTTGGGGTTCAATGTGATCATAACTAGAAGATTACAGAATGTGTACTATATTCTGAAAATACATTGTATTTCTGAAAACATACGGTATGATATGATTTCAGTCATGAGGGTCATGAAAGGTTGACAGCAACATTATACTACTCCTGGGACAGCAATGGAAGAAATCTAGTCCAGAGATCAGGGCAGAAACAGGAGAACAAAGCTGGCTTGAAAATGAAAAGTGTATTTGGAAAACTGCTGCTATTTCAGGATATACTTTTCATAACATATTGTAGGAAAACCCAAGATCACTCCATCATCAACTAAGTTGAATGATGGCTTTCATCAGGACACCCCTCCTGATGCAAAAACTCTCAGGGGTCTCCTTGTGAATGAATGAACACACAGGGTCTACAAGTGTAGGTAATCAATGGGGAGGTGCAGTCTGTCTCACTGTGACCTAACTGAAATTTACTGCTCAAAATGGAACAGGTCCTAAAAGAGGGGATGATGCCCTAGCCCAATTGCTAGGATGCTCAAGTGGAAAATGGGAACTCAAAAGTTCACTTGTCTGTTCTGAAAAGGCCATAAAAGTTATCCAGGATGACTTATGTTTCACTTTGAACAAAAACTCAACAAAATTTTTACTACAACAATTGGCATGTGGCCAGATCTTTGTCTTTGGGATATCTGAGTTCAAATACAGTTTCTTCCTTTTCTGTAAGCATTTTATATAGATGTGAGAAGAGATAGTAGTTGACAACTTGGATTAAGTTTTAACTGGGCTGAGTAGTACTCTGGAGATAATTATCTCTTTCCGATAGCTATTTAGTGGAGCAGTGTTGATTATACTCATAACTTAGTTGTCTCAGATATTTAGTGTTCTCATGTATGAGTTTCATCTCTCCTTTTAAAATGTGTAATTTTTCCTCTCCCCGACATGGAAGCTATAAACAATCAATGTAAAAGTGATCAAAAAACAGATGATAGATGCAGTTAGTTCTTCACTGGCATCAGAACAGAGAAGCAAAGTATCTTTTAATGTGGAGAACACAGACAAAATGAACACTGGCAATTATTTTTACATAGGACATGGGACAGAGAAAAGGAAAATGAAAGAGGAATTCAGAGCCACAAAATGGAAGAAAGTGCACTGAAAAGGAGAAAAGTGAACTGGAAGGATGAAATGAGATGATGAGTGGACATGGGACACTACACTTAGTCTGACAAAAGACAAGAAGCAAACTCTGTTGCTGTGTTTCAGTATCACTTGACTTCAAGTGCCACTAGGAATGTAAACAAAGGGAAGTGTTAACTAAATTTCTATCCCTTTCTTCTAATCTATTCAAAAAGTATTTGGGTCAAATTTCAGGCAAAGAACTGGAGGCACTTTTTGTCTTTACACGAGTGAGTTCCTCGTTCATTGCAGAAGTTAGAATTCATAAAGGTAGCTATGTTATTCATTAATTCGTTCCTTCTCTTTTCTTTTTGAGCTTAATTATCATCTTATCAGCAACTTGGAACTTGACATAAATCTCAAGGTAGAAATGGTCCAGTGATTATTCTTTCTTAAAAAAAGAGAGAGAGAGAGAGAAAGAAGAGGGAGAGAGAAAAGAAAGTCATAGAAGACTCAGGAACAGCTGAAGTCAAAGGAACTCTGTTTTTTTCTAATTGTCCCAATAAATTTTAAAGATGTTATTACTCTGTAGTGATTAAGAAATGGTAGAAAGAGATGCAATGCTATAACATCAAGGCCATTAAGCTTGATAGTCCTTAACTGATTGTCACCCCACCCCAACAAAAATAGACGTGCTGTTCTCTGCTTTCTCTTCCCTCCTCCGTTGCTCTTCCCCCCTCACTCAAAGGCTTCTAAAAGCACCTCCAGCCAAACCAAGGGGAATTTATACTTCCTGCAATAAAATCCAAAGAACAGAACAGCTGGCAGCTGAACTTAAGATTGCTAAAACAAACATTGTGACATTGATGTGGGGAGGGATTTAGCTATTATTACAACACAGCGTGGCCGGTTCTGCAGGGAAAAGATGCAAACAGAGCTTTTTATTTTTTTCTAGCATGCAAATAAAAGGCTTTTAAAAACCCCAGTAAAACAACAAAAGCAGCACTATTTGTTCTAGAAATACCTAGGGGCAGGGGGAGGGGAGGGGGTGGGAATCATCGGGCAAAATTCACGATGTTGGCTGCCTAAAATTTAGATTTGAATGACTTAAATTACATGAATAATGTTCCACAGAGATGCCATTGTAAATAGGCCAGGCAGGAGCATTATTAATTCATCTACTCTGGCAAGTACAAAATATGCAAATGAATACGTTATTTCATAAAAATCCTATACATAGCATGCTCAACTTCACTAGTGTATTTAATCCAGTTTCCTGTGATAACTGTTAGCAATCTTCCAGAAACTACTCAACTTTAACTTGAAGGCTTCATCAGACAGCCCATGTCTATGCAAACTGGGCAAGTAATGGAGTAATAATAACTAATCAAAGGTTGGACTGATGACAATGGATGGTAGATTTATAACAATAGTAAGTGGATTGATACTCCCGTGTTACATGGCTTTTGGTTATTATTTCACAGCAGAATATTCTAAATCCTAGATTCCAATGTGAGCATCCCTATTTCATTAAGGGTGAAGGAAAATCCCTAAGCTTGTTTAACTACCTCCTAAAATTTGGAATTCCCAATACAGATTGTTAAGAGAATAAATTCTTAACTGCCACATCTCCCCACTGAGGTTAGGCACCTAAATTAGTGGCCTTTAAATTAGACAGATTATTAGATAACTACAGTCACATTTTCCAAACATCCTGCGTTGAGAGCACTGGTTGACTGCTCTTGACTTTTTCCCAAATCTGATACTTTCCACTGATTTCTACAAAATCCAATGTTGTTTTTGTCTTCAGGATCCCATTATAATGAGCACTGTAGCCTTAAACACTGCGTAGGGTTAAATAAATAATCTGAGCTCTCGTTGTTTGCTCTTGCTATTCTTTTATCCAGTGTGAAAAACGACATTATCTGGCATAATTTGCACTGAGTTGAAGCTATTTTTCTGGATGGAATTAAAAGCTTGAGGTGATATTGCAAGATTGCACATGCTGAAAAATGTTACAGTAATGACACAGAAAATTACCAGTCATCCAAAAAGGTATGGAAAAAAAAAGAAAAAGAAAGTGCTTCCTTGTTCCGTGCTTGAGAAAATGGGTTCAGGTTTAGGTTAATCAAAGATTTAATCAAAAGTGTCAACATCTCAATTGAAGAGAGATAAAAAGCATATGAAATAGAGGTTTCCATTGTCCAAAATGCACAAAATAAATAAATAAATAAGTAAAGTAATAATAAAAAGTTTTTGTTTTTTTTTTTCAACAGTGAATCTGTTTGTTCACACCTGTCCCAAAGCTAATCAGTTCTGGCTTCAAGGGAAAGGAAATGTTCTGCTTCAGATTCCAGCTATAACAACCTGCCTGTTTGCCACCATCTTCAACCAACAATACTGCAACCAGGTCATTGCACATCTCACAGCCCTTTTCCTTGTAGATACAGTAGAGGGCAAAGATAGACTAATCTCCCAGCTATGCCAGAAAGCCGTGGTGGAACATAGGCTAGTACCCTGGGGAAAAAATAACACCTCTGCTTCCTAGTTGGGTGGTGAATCAGCAGTTCCCACAACTCCAGATGCTACTTCTGACACCAGATGGTTCCTTGGTGGTTTTTACCTTTTCCGAACAGGTGTGAAAAATCTGTTTGATGATGAATTGCTCTGGGTTTCATGGTTGAGTTTTCAGTTAAAGAAAAGAAACCCGCTGGTGCTTTTTCACCTGAGAAGTTTAGTCAGGGACATTGACATAACCCAACCATTAACCACATTATCTTCCAGGTTCATTGTTTAAAATAGCTTTCTAAGTTTCAAAACAAATATGCTGGGCTGAAACAAGGCCCATAAAAAAACAAATCTAGATCATATTTTAATTTATATGTAGCTGAATACAATAGAATCCTGGAAATGTCCACATGGAGAATTATACTTCCTATTATAGACTCTTCCACTTCTTTCTTTGAATCTGAAGCTTATTTTCTGGTTTCACTCAAGTCTGAGCTTTAAGTCGGCCATTAGTTTCAATGAGGCTAAATGTATCTGGGATGCTGCCTTACAGGTTTGACTTGATTTCTGAAGTAGAATACAGGGACAAATCCTGAAATGTACAACTTTACAATTGTCACACAAGCTGGGCACTCTTTCCTTTAAGTCTAAAGTAATTTTCTGATGTAACTGCGCAAGAGCAACTACACTATCTCACATCAAAGATCAGTTTAGCCCTGTTGCAGATCCCCATGGAAGAGCATTCAGGGATACTTTCCCAGAATAGGATCCCAGCTGCCAATAATTCGTAATTCAGTGATGTTCTAAACCAGAATTAGAATTTTTGTACTTAATAACCTTCAATAAATTTTTCCTTCATGAATTGGTCCAGTTCCTTCCTGAACCCAGATCCCCCACATCCTGTGGGGAGCAGTCCTACAGCTTAACAACATGCTGGGTGAAGAGTTGTCTCTGGACTTGCTTCCTAATACTTTCACACGACATCCCCTTGTCATTACTGTCTGTTCTCCACGCTGAAGAATAGTAATAACTTAACATTTACCTAACAGGAGCTGTCCATACATTTTATCATCCATTCTCCAACATGGTGCTCTTGTGTGGCTGACAATGTGATCTCACAGGTTATGTTTAACCTGTATGGCCAGATCAGCCCTGTCAGAAAGAGTGTCAGCAGTCCAGATACTTCTACAGAATTAACTCCAGTTTTAATTGTTTTATGGAAGTTATAAAAGCGGTGATATTCTAAATTAGCATCTCTCTACAGGTCTTCATGGTCTGTCTTCTACTGGGATGAGAAGCAGAAATAGATTTTCCAAACTAATGCTTGGAGAAGAGAGAGATGGAACCTTGCTACCATACTGTGCATCAAAATAGTCATAGTAATATTTACTTTTTTAAGAATATGCCACTGAAATGGCACAAAGTCACCTATCTACCTAGTTCTATAACTTTCACTTTCTCATGTTTCATTCTATCTATATTCATTTGTTGTTTTTTATAGTTCAAAAGATTTTTTTTTAAATATTTTAAATCTTAAAAAAATATTTTTTGAAGATATACTATCGTTTATTCACAAGCTGTTGGGGACATGTACAGCTCTTAGCTGCAAGAGACCAGTGTAAGCTACAACATAAATTAAAAAATAATAACAAGTGTTTAACTACTAGATTGTTTCTCTGTATTTAATGGAACTTCTGTAACCCAGGAACTTCTGTTACTCCTGTGTGTGTGACTGTGGTCTTCCCCTTCCAATGAGAGTCTAGTATTTTACACTGTCATTTCCCCACATCCTGAATCAGCCTAGATACATAATTCCCTGATTCCTTATAGTTTGGAAAGAAATAATATAGATAGTATAAATTTTATCCAAATGATACCAGGAAATTGCTTATGATTTTACCAAAAATTATGTTCCATAAAAATATTGTCAGTTCTGATCAATTCCATGTTTTATGGTTAATAACACCTAATGTCTTTCCATTAGCAGATTGTGATCTTAAACCTATGCAGTTTTAACTTACTTAACAGGAATATATACTTAAGTCTTGAAGGCTGATGTATTACAGAGGCACCATGCTGTGCATAAGAGTAAACCATTTAGGGGCTGATTTTGTGGTGGCAAGGAAGAAATATCACGTGGAGATCATCACATCCCAACACTATCTCACACCAGCCTGTGTACAAAAATAATCCTGTCCCTTGTGGATATTGATCAATATTTGTATAATGAAAGCTTATGTGAATATATACTTATAAGCTTTTACATTTATGTCACTATTAGTACTTTTACCACAGGCATTTAGAGGGAATGGCTGATTGTTAAGCAACTTCTAATTGTATTTTAAAGGGTGTGTTTTGTGGTACTTCTTAATGGCCTGAATTTTCACTGACTGCTGTGAGGAATTCTTTAATAACCTCCTATTCTCTTTTAGAATATCTTAGGAACATGGGACAATTTTTCAACTGTTTATAGTTAAATAATCATATGTACCTAATCATCTTGGACTTGGTCATGACTCTCCTGTGGAAGGAAAAAAATGGATGATCCCGATCCCAAAGAGGTAACGATGTAAATTAGAAGGCTGAAGGCAGATAGATGTAGGCAAGCAAACTACACCAGAACTACAAATTTGCTTCTGATAGACAGTTACGAATTTATTAGGCAAAAATGCTTTAAAGAAATCAGTATGTACTTTTCTGACATGATAGCTTTTGAAGCTATGTCATTATTTGTAGTGGCCACCATTAAAATATCCACAGTTCTTTTTTAGTCACCTAGTGTTGCCATGGAGTAGTTGGAAGATGAATTAATCCATAGAAACAGCTTTAGAAATGTTCTATGGCAGAACTCAGCTGCATTGTTAAGGTGAATGCAATGAACAAAGCTGAATTGTGTCCTCTATTGCAGGCCTGGGGTGGGTTGTTTGCCAGGGAGATATTGAAGTTTCTTGAAGTGTTCTTAAGAAAGGTAAAGAAAAAAACAGTTGAAATAATGAATAAAATATTTCAGTAGAGCTCCTTGACTTTAGACAGTAAACTCTGTTGAAGTGCTTTTCTAAAAATGTAATATTTTGCATGAAAATCTAGTAACACTCAACTGTGTGCTCCAGTCCATGTTTTCGCAAGTAGAAGAAAATGACAGGTGAGAAATTTTACCTAAACAGAAGGACCGCTGGTTGAAGAATGATTAGCCACTAGAGTTTCTTAATAATGTGTCAGAATTGTGTCTTACAGACACTCTCCACAAGAAAATGAAGATGCATCAGCCAGAAAACCCCCTGGTACTTTCAGAGAGCAATCTCTTCTCTGTGGTGAGCAGTGACAGGACACAAGGGAATGGCATGAAGCTGTGTCAGGGGAGGTTTAGGTTGGACAGTAGGAAAAAGTTCTTTGCTCAGAGGGTGTTTGCCCTCTGGAACAGGCTTTCCAGGGGAGTGGTCACAGCACCAAGCCTGACAGAGTTCAAGATGCATTTGGACAATATTTTCAGGCACATGGTATGATTTTTGTGGAGATCCTGTGCAGGGCCAGGAGTTGGACTCAATGACCCTTGTGGGTCCCTTCCAACTCAGGATATTCTATGATTCTATGAACACTGGCTGGTGGGATTCTGAAGAGAATGTATCCTCATGAACACAGAAATAAGGAACACAGAAACTGTTCTCCAGTTTTTTAAGTTATAGAATTTCAGCAAGATTATCTTACTAGACTTCTCTAGTGGTTTTCTTACATTGCGTACCATCTGAACTTAGTTCAACAAGTTTTTTAAGTCAAGGGCAATCTCTAATTAAATACTACCCCTTCTGAGCTTGAACCACAGAACACCATTTTTGAGACAAATGATAAAATTAAAAATGCTAATTTTTGGATAAACTGATCTGTAGCCATTTTATTTGGGTTATATATGCATAAATTTGTTAGTAGGAAAGTTAACACTTTATCTTTTAGAATATCTTTCTTTTTCATTCACAGGAACTCATTAATGGATGTTATGTACCTCCAGTGGAGGCCCACACCAGCGTTAATATAGCAGCCTCCAGGGAGCAACCAGAGACACCACACAGGTAGTCTGGTGTAACAGGAGAAATGTTAAATGTGAATCTAAACCCTTGTGGACAGTCTAGTCACATGAACTAGTTTCTCTTCTACCCACTCTGTTAGGGACCTCACAAGACAGTTAATTAGGATCTTAGAGTATGGCTGATTGTGTGAGAAAGGGAGGAAGACACCTTTGAGAGCTGAAATCCTGTGCAGCATGGAATCACTGTACTAGCATCAAGCTAGGAACTCCTGTATCTCTGTTTATATTGACAGGGTTTTGTCATTCTTTACCTTTGAGAAGAAATCAATGGCTGCATTTTTTTTCTGAACAATATTTCTTTTCATGAGTTTTAAATCAGTGCCTGTGGAAGGCAATTAACATTGGTTTCGGTGAATTTGGGTCTGAGGTCAACTCTGTCTCTCCCAACAAGAGAAGAAGAGGCACATGCTCTTTTGCTGCTCCTGTGCTGAGGTGGAAATCTTGTTAATCTTATGTGCATGTGGGTAGGACAAAACATGGCAGGAGGAGAGGCTGCCCTGAGGTTAATAATGGCTATAACCACTTAAGTTTCATCCTTTGTACCCTAAGTATTAAATCCCATCCTTGGTTTCCAATATGATCCACGTGACAACGGTTGTTAAATTTTCATTGTGTTTAGGATGAGAAATAATTTAACCTGGAACATGACTTTGCCAACCGTAGGACCCAAATACTGTTTTCATTACATTCTTTTGAAGGCTAATTAGAGACCTGGTCCAGAGCCAGCTTTATCTCATACTCAGGGTCCTTGTGTTCTCCCATGTCCACACAACAGCCATGGTGGCTGGGTGCATGTGTCTACCAAGGGCTGGCATTGGAGTAGCTGCAATTATGGCAGCATATTCACTGTCAAAACAGATTTCCTGGTATCCTCTGAGGGAAATTGGTCCACTGACCAGAGCAAATCCCTAGGATGCTGGCCTTTCAGATTGAGACCTCTGAAAAAGCTCCAGTTAAATAAATTATTGTTAATAATGTTACTTATTGTATGTTACTTATTGTATATTAACAATATGTTAATATTGTTAATAATGAATTAAAGGCTCTGACCTACAGTTGCTTAATAGTTTTGACACAAAGACCAGGAAAATTTGTGAGGACTTTTAATGAAAGAGAAGATATAGAATGGTCCCTTCTGATTAGAAAGTAAAAATGAAATTGGGAAACAAACCTTTTTTACCTTAAAGCCTCCAGTTTCTAACCTGCTGGGAAGGAGGAAATGTTCTAAATTCTTCCCTGGTTAAAGTGCTGCAGCAGAAGGGAAAGATCCTGACCAAAGGGACATGGAGGGTCCTGCATTTGATGTTTATGAGTGGGAGGCAGCATTACCAGATGTTCATAAAAGTGCAGCTTCCAAACTGAGTTCTGTGAAGCCAAATATTTCATTTGGTTTTCAGTTCCCCCTATTGACTGAGCTACAGTAGGATCTACCAAGAGGATAATCTTGTACTGCAGGGAGCTGGGCTTCAGTGACTAAGGGGCTTTTCCATCTCTGACTGCAGTTAATCCTCAAGCTTTTAAGTAACAAAGTACAGGAGGCTGCCAGCTGTGGATCACTGTATCTTCACATATGACCTATGTACAATCCCATGTCAGCCCAGTGCAGAGTATGGTCACACTTGACTTAGAGAAAATCAGCTCAGGTACCAGATCAGGTCAGTACAATGTTTTTCTTGCCTTTTCCCTGTTATCCAGAGTGAGGCATTTGAAGGAGTTCATCTGTCCCTGATGTTTCCTCGGTATCTGTAGCTGCATATTCTTCCTGTCTGGTCAAGAGCATGGAGACACCAGTGCTCCTCAGACTTCATGTAAGGAGCAAAGGCACTTTCAATTTCTGGATTCTACTGCAGAGACCTGGCTACTAAATGTCAAACATTACAGCACATTACTTCTAGACTCCTAACCTTCTTTTCAAATCTAACCTTAAAAGCCTCTCTGA
The DNA here is from genome assembly GCF_025592945.1 of Manacus candei. Lineage (NCBI taxonomy): Eukaryota > Metazoa > Chordata > Aves > Passeriformes > Pipridae > Manacus > Manacus candei. Next base: position 5,887,918 of record NW_026138061.1, read on the forward strand.
GATTTAAACAGTGATCTTATTTAGCAACAAGACAGATGGCTTCAGTCTTTTTTGCTCACTGATGTACATGGGATCTATTAAAGCACTTGGCATGGTTTTGCACCATGTGGAAGCAAGGAAACAATTTCACTAATGCAACTCCACACCCTTATAAGCTAGAGCAGCCATGCACACAGACCTTACTAATTCCCCCTGTTTTTGTTTCCCTCACATGGAGGGATGATCCCACAGGATTCTTCTTATTGGGAGTTGAATAACACATACAGCCTTGCCATGAGTAGATGCACTGAGGCTGCTATCCTCCCACATTCATTTATTATAGCCCATTGCAATTAAGCATGTGTGCATATATATGTGTATGAAACAGTGAGCTTGAAAATGCCTTTCTTTGTGTGATACTAGTCCTTAGGTCATGGGATTTAAACTATCTCTTCTGCCTCTTTAAACAGACACAGTTCCTTGTCATTTTTTTCTAACAGCTGTGGGCCACATCCTGCCAGCTGTTTGGTGGATATCTGGATCAGCTGTTAGGGCTACATGTCGGCTGGAACTGGAACGGGGCCTCTGGGCTCAGCTCCAATGTCCTCACATATTGTATCTTGGTTAGAGCTGCTCCTAAACAAGCCTTACATTAGCTCTCAAGATGAAGGAATGAGTTTGGAAGTGAATTAATCATATCCATGGGAAAACAAGGAAAGGAAAAGAATCACCAAGATGATGGATTGCTCTGAAAGTGCACTTGGGTTGTGTGTGTATGTGTCACCACAGATGTATTTCTTACATCTGTGCAACAAATGCTATGTATTTCAGGTAGGAACCCTGGTTTGTCCAAGCCCACCAAAATAAGTTTAGTAGAGATTTAGTGCTGAATTTTCAAATCCAGTGAAATAGGACTGGTAACAAAATCTTCAACTGCTTTAAATCACCTAAGTTTATTACATCTAATCTTTGCAAACCAGGTTTTCAGGCTAGTCAGAGAAAAATGACTGTGTGGGAATGGGGAAGAAGATCAGCTGAGGTAGAAGACAAAATAAGATGCTTCCAACTTTCACGTGTTGAAGAGAATAAAATTCAGGCTGGAGTTGTAATCAGCGAGAGTATAGATGAAGCAGGTCAGCTGTATTCTCCCCATAATACTGTGGGACTCCAACACTGTGGAAATCACTAGTTACCACAAAATAGCATGTCTTCACAGAGGTAGTTTGAAAAACAAGTATGGAATTCAAGACAGGATGGTGATGGTTTTATGATGACAGTTTAAATCTCACCATTCTTATTAACTTTGTTACTTTGCCAATATATCCACTTAATGTGCTTATCCTAGAACTTCAGACTGACTCCCAAGGCCTTCCCAGGTGTCTAAAGCATCAGCTGTCAACTCTCCAGCTGTCAAAACATGTAGCTTCACCTCTGACAGTTCCTTTGATACAATTCAAAATCTGTCAGTGCAAAATTCTGTGGCATGTTGGAAAATGGAAATGCAAGGACTGCAAAACCTATGTTGAATGCAATATAAACATCTGTAACCAAGGACTTACTTCCTTAAATTCAAATTATTACTGTTTCTGTGTCATCATACTATTCACATCCATTGCTAGGAGGAGGTCAAAGTAGTCACTGCCCCATATAAGAGATGGAAGTTTCCCTTCAGGTTGCAGGCCCTCCCATATACATAGGAGGACTGCTTCTGGTCAGACATGCCAGAACTCATCCATCCCTTGTTCGTGGGTTTCATGACAGATGGATCAGAGCTGGGAGCTTTCAGCTCTACCCTTCTTAGAGTTACTTCAGGGAAGAACAGGGATGGGGATCAGTCAGCCTGTAGAGAGTAGGTTGGGGATTCCTCTTCCATTTTTCCTTTTCTCTCTTCAAAAAGTATATGCATTTACTGTGCCTGTGCCAACATAATCCACCACTGAGCAGAGCTGAGAGCAGCAGCAGTGCAGTCTCATTTGTGTACACATGTGCATCTGAGAGCCACTGCCTGCTAGTCATGTGTGTTGCTGTTACCCACACCAATGGCAATGGTCAGTCAGCAGCATGCCAGCTTGTTCTTTTCCCTCTGTCTTCCCTGAAAAATGCAGATGTGGCATGAGGCCCCTTTCTGCCAGGGGCAGCATTCTGCATGGACAAAGCAGGGTGGAGCATGTGTCTTTGCCACAGGACAGAGATGAGAGGGGTGGTTAGCAAAAGAGGAGGAAAAAAAATCTCTGCTCTCTGAATTTCCGATTGTTTAGTTGTTGTGGTGGTGATGGTGGTTGCTAATGTCTGTCTGCCTGTCTTCAAATTCTTCTAAACAGGGCCTATTTTACCCTCTGTGCTCGTGCAGTACTTAAGACTGCAGCCATGCTACACAATCACAACAGTAGTAACGGTAGTGGGATTAAATGTGAAGCTTTAATATGCTTCATATCAAGCAAGCCTGTGTCCATGCAGAAATCACCAGCGAAGGCATGTGCAGAAAGACATGTATGTGCTTGGTAAGTTTTATCCAAACAAGAAGGGACCTATAGAGAACTGACTTGGAGCAAAGCAGGATAGCAGCAAAGCCCACGCATGTGGTCAACAGTAAAACAAAGAGGCTCTCGGAGTTGAATAAAGCCCATTGTTTTCCTTCCACCAAATTTTTTTATTATATGTTTGTTTCTAGTGGCAGACACACAAATGTCTGAGGCTCTTTGCAACCTCAGTCATGCCACAGACAAAGCAATTGGATAGAGATGAAGGGAAGGGTGATGCCTCACAAGCAAGTCCAGGGGCAATTCTTCACTTCCCAATAGGATAAGTTTTAAATCTAAAGGTTATATACCCATACGTGTGTGGGTGCACATATGAAAAAGAGATATTTCAGGTGCTTTCCTTTATGTAACCATGAGCTCTACCCAAGCGTATGCTGGATCAGAGCCAGTCAAGTGAAAGAACATAATGAGGAAACTTGCAGAGGATGATGCTTTTAATCCTGGCAAACTATTCATTGTTCTGATTTTCTCAGCCCTGAACCCTCCCAGCTAACACTTATTCACTTACTGTCTGCTCACAAAATGAGCTTTCCCCCAGTTCTTCAAAAGACAAACCTCTCTTCCACCACCAAAGCCCCACTTTGATCTTGGGGCTCTGCGGGGCACTTAACGCAGACAAAAGTGCATTCAGAGATGTCCACACCTGTTCATGCCTTAAAAATCCACATCTGGTTATTTCATTCTGCATCAGCTGTATTCCTCCTTCTCTCAGAGCTGGCACTCTCAGCTCCTCAGTGTGCAGAGCACAGCTGAACCAGCGATATGGTGACTTTCTGATTTTAGTGCACAGACACTGCTGCTGTTTCTCTCCCCACTTATTAGCACTGCTTTTCTGCATGCTCAGAAGGGATGACTGCAACATACTTTCTCCCCCTCTCTTGCTCACCATGCATATGATCATTCAGGAGTTTGAAATTTGGGTGTTAGATTGGTGCATGTCAGGAACAGAGCTCCATAAGCTTATCAAACAGGGACCAGTGTTCCCACTCCTGTGGTTTTCAGAGATTTTTCTTTGAGAGTAGTCAACAGCCTCATAGCATTTCATTATAAGGTGTTTTTTTCAGTGTCTGCTGTTACCTTCAAGAACTGTAAAAAGAAGGATTTCTCTCTTTCTTCTTTTCTGTTTGCACACAGCCTCCACTCACACATTTTATTGTTTTATGTCCATTTGAGGCTGGCAATGCCACGCTTTTGATGGGTGATCATTTAAATTACTTTCTATACAAATCAGTGGAGTTTAATAATTGCATAATTAATCTATGTCATGTCTCTAAATCACATTCTTTTTGTCATTGATTGCTCTTCTTTGAATTGTTGTTTTCTAGTACTTCCATTAGTAAAGCGGTCATTGCCTGGTAAAATTTTCCAAATTAAAAGAAGCACAAACCCCAGAATGTTTCAAGAAATAGTCCCATTTACAGTCTAGTGGCAGATTTTGTTACAGATTTTTGTTGCTTTGATGTGACTGTGGCTTTACATCCAAGTTTTTGCCCACCCTTTTATCTGCACTCCTGTTGGCACACTGGCTTCTGGTTGGAAGACCAGTCCCAAGTTTGTTTCATTGCCAGTTCTGAGACAGTTTTCCACTATATTCTCCAAGGCTTCAAGCGGTACAGTCATCTCAACAGCTGGTCCTCTGAATGAACTTTCATTCAGTTGTGTTTTTCCAACTGTTTTGAATCAAAAAACGATGCCTTGTGCAGGAAGTCCTAGGACAATTTTCTGCAATGCTGCCCTGATGGGATGTCATTTAAGCAAATAAGGATCAGGATGGACACTGAAAACACTCTTACTTCTCATATTTTGTTTGCAGCTGTGGGAATGAGGTGTTTGTTTCATTTCAATATTTTTTTCAGCCATTTAATGGATTCTGTTGATAGACTTATGTGCCACCACTGGTGATGAGCCACTAACCAAGTAAAGTAATCTAAATCAGATTTCTACACATTCTTCTTTTCACATGCTTTGTTCTTCTAGAAAGAGCTATTCTTGAAGAGTCCACAGAGTTACCTTTCTCTCTTTCAGGTTTGATTTTTTTTACTTTTTTAGAGTGCTTCCAAAAACTTGACATTTTAAAATTACTGGTATCGGGAAGGGAGATAAAATTTCATAAACAAAATCCTTGTGACTCAGATGTGTTAGAAAAAATATGGCTCTGACAGCAGGTTAACAGTGTGATGATATAAAAAAAAAAAAGGAAGTCTTTGCTAACCAGCTGAGCGCAATTTATGTATGTGAAACTCTTCAAGTTGAAAAAAGACACTTTTGTCCCTCTAAAAAAAAGACCAGAATACAACTGAGTTGAAGGTTTTTTGTGGCTGTTCACTTAAAAAATCTGTACCTTGAAAATTATATAAATACAATTATCAGAGTCCCACACTTGAAATATTTTGACAGAAAAGACATGAGCAGTGCCTGGAGCTGGGCATATGCTCATGTCTCTTAAGAAAGCAGGTCTTCAGCCTCTATTCAGAGCACTTTTCTTTCCCAGTGAAGCTGAGGACACAGTCTGGTCTCTACACAGAGGGAATCCAGTCCTATCCGCAGATGACAAAGGAAAGAGCAGCAGACTCCTCTTGACCTTCTCTGACAGAAGTGTTGGATGATGGGTTCACACAGGTTTGTTTCTTGGTGTAGCTTGGATGTATCACTGGGCTGTGTAGGACCTGGAAGAGCTCTCCCTGGACAGTGCAGTTGGATAGCAAGAAGGAACGGGAAGCTCTGGAAGAGAAAGTCTGAGCTAGACTTTGTTATGCCTTTGCTAAAGGAGCTTAACTGCAAGAGGAGAGTGACAGTAAGCTGACACAGATGAGTAGCTTATCTTCCAGAACAAAGTAGGGGTTTGGTTTTTATTCCTTTTGAAAATGCACACAAAGGACAAAGGTGCTGAGGATCAGCTGGTGGAAGAGCAGAATCACTTCCAGGAGATCCCATTGCACTAAGAGAAGATATGTTTCAGTGACTGACCAACAAGAAGCTCCTTCCCTGGCTGCCACTATCATTTAGCACTCAAGAAAATCTTCCTTATTTATATTTACCTTAACTGAATGCTTATCAGTATGAAAACAACTCCAAAAGCCTCAGCCAGTCTCCTGTTAAAGACTGTGCATTGTGCTGTGGCTGGGGATGCAAACCCAGACTACAAGGCTGTCAAAAATGCCAAACCACTGTAGTTGGGGATCTAAGAGCTTGGGACTCCTCTGGGAGTACCCCACTCTACAGATCATGTCGCACACAGAAAGCAGCCTGAAATCAGGGAAAGGCCTCAGCAAGAGGAGGATGAAGATTTGCCTTTCCCTCTTTGATAAACTATTGTTACGCTTCAGGGATCTTTAATCTCACTGAAAGAGTTGGAAGGGAGGGAAGTACTGGGAGGACTCTTGTTCCTCTTAAAGCTATCTCGGTTCTTCATTTGAGGTGCAGCAACAAGTTTAATTCAAAGACAAATTGTGTGAACACCATGTGTGTTCCTAGTCCCAGAATCAAGGATATTTTCAGATAAGAATTAAATTACAAAGCACCGTGGAAAAAGAGAATGAAGTTACACTACTGTTAGCAAAGTTAAAACCTGATACTCTTTATGGTCTCATATTGTAATTCTTCCCTAAAACAGTTGTCTTCAGTGCAGACAGAGGACAGACAGGATTGCCTTTTTATCTAGCCAGTTTCTCCTGATGTGATGGGAGTGGCAGTGATGTCAGTGTTATGCTCTGAAGAATAATAAGGAAAGTTTTAAAAAGTACAGTGACACTAAGAAATGCAATGTTTTGACTACAGATGACCTTACCCACTGCAGAAAGTTGGGCAGGGAAAGGGAGGGCAAGGGGTTTTTACTTCATTGTACAGAGCTCATAATCAGGATCATGAGGCCAAAAAGCTACCTATTCAGTGGATGTAGGTAAAGCTGTACAGCAAAGTTCCTGTTTCTGTTCCTGTTTGTTCCTGTGTGAACTTTTTAACCTAAACCAAGATGACCAGATATTGAACACATCAGCTGCAAAAGTCAGTTGCAATTACGTATGTGAGTCTGTGTCCCCTCTTCACACGTCTTTGCATCTAGGGCAGAATTTAATGAGGCATTCTATGACCTTGTTTGTGTTCTGGTTCCATGTGCTGAGCACTCCCTCTGAGCCAACCTTCAAACAGATGTGGAAGATACAGTAGAATTGAAGGAAGAAGATGGTGAAGGGTCTAGAAGGGAAGCTATGTGAGCTTGCCAAGCCTGCTAAAGTTCAAGGAATGTTTGGACAATATTCTCAGGCACATGGTGTGATTCTTGTGGTGGTCCTGGGCAGGGCCAGGAGTTGGACTCGCTTCTCCTTGCAGATCCCTTCCAACTCAGGATAGTCTATGATTCTATTCTATGATTCTGGGAGGATGATGGATGCTGAGCAAGAGACACTTAGGAGCATTTCATGTCTGGTACAAGACTCACACTGAAAACTAGTGGCCATCTGACCTTACATTTCTACTTCCCACGTGAGTAAATGATTCTGGAATACATGATGTGCATGTATATGTTGCAAACAGACCTGAAAAATCGATTTTTCTATTGACAACCCTGGCTCACTTCAGGGGAGAAGAGCTGGAGAAAGGCGGTCTGGGCATTTGCAGCTCTTTGCAGAAACTGGTAGGGAACAATGCTATAACAAGCTCTTGGTGTTTTGTGGTGCAGAAAATCCCATCTGAGCTTCTCAGATTCTTTCATTTTTGCTGACTGGTGAGAACACAGAGAACTCAAAACATGGCAAAAAGGGCTTTGTATGATTCAGGTCAGCAACTGATGTTCCCTAAAATTTATAATGGGTTGAATTCCCACCCAAAATGATAAAGTAACTCACATGAAGCCTTATTTCAGTTCTTTTGTGAATAAGAGAAATTAGTTCCCTGTTTAAATAAATCAGTGTTTATTTTGGAGCTGTGATTTCAGACCTTTGCTTTAGAGAGATAAAGGAAGAGTATTCATATCATCAAATTTCAGACATCTAAGTAAGGTCCTCAGAGAAACTTTTAAACTTCTATTGACCACAGCAGTAACCTCGGCCCCTGAATTATAATTAGCGAGTATGAATCCCATTAGGTGTAAATAACCTTGAATCAAAGGATTCAACCCACAAGAAGCCTAAATTAAACAGTCCCGAGTTACAGACAGACTTATGCAGTGTGAATCTGAGCACAAATCGATGTTTGGATCTTCATGAGAGGCAACTGAGCTTATAATGACAGCTACCAATGTCACAAGTATGGGACCATGCTTATCATTATAGAATCATAGAATGTCTTGTGTTGGAAGGGACCTTAAATATCACCTAGTTCCAATCCCCCTGTTGTGAGCAGAGACACTTTCCACAAGACCAAGTTGCTCAGAGCCCTATCCAGCCTGGCCTTGAACACTTCCAGGGATGGGTCATCCACAACTTGTCTGGGCAACCTATTGCAGTATCTTACCCCCCCCACAGCAAAGAATTTCTTCCTAGTATCTAATCTAAACTGATTCTCTTTCAATTTAAAGCCATTCCCTCTTGTCCTGTCAATATATGCCCTTGTATATAGTGATACAAGGGCAAGAGAAAGCAACTTATATTGTCAATACTACTTGAGGGCAGAGGGGAAAAGTGTGGGCCATATTAAGAGATGCCACACTTTTCCATGGAGAAAAAATAAGAAACCAGCTATCTCTCACTGATGATAAGTCATTTTGTCAGGATGTGGTGGGAGCATTCCCCCTGATCCCTAGCCACACAGCAGGTGCTGTAACTTGCTGGCATATGGTTGGAATCACTGGAAGACCTATGGCCAACAGTTGGCACATTTAGAACCTATTATTCCCTTTTATACTTCTGCTGAACTAGAGCTTTCTGGAACAGTATGAATTAATTCCCAACAGTTGTGAATCCTGCATAATTCATTTATTCATGTGCCTGTAAAAGGCATTAAAATTTAAGAGTCTGGAATAAAAATGAGTGTAATTGCAACTGGTTTTAGATTCCTTCCTATTCTGCTCTACCATTTCATTTTTACTGCCATTTAAATGCCACAATGTTTAATTGAAAGCCCTGAATTGCTGATTGCTGGTACAATGCAACTTCTCAGTGGGGAAAAATACACCCTTTGTAAATTATTTGGAAATGAAGTGGTATCTTTGCTATGCACAATCTCAGATACAGATGTGGAAAGTCAGAATTAGAGCTGTGATAGTGCCTATAATTTCTGTCTTAATGAAGATTCATAGGACTGGTTTTAGTAAGTACACTGTGAGAGCTGTGAGAGCTCTGGCATGTATGGGGACACACAGCATACATTTCACCAGGATTCTTATCATACTGGGTCAATTAGCAATTAGTAGTCTTTAGAAATTTGTTAATTTGTTTAATCATAACTTCATAAATTGCATATAGCAAATTTCTGGGGAAAAAAAAAGACTATTAAACATAAATCAGACATAAGATTATTTGGGAAAGCTGCGCCCTATAGAATTTATGAATCCAGCCAAAGGGCTGCTGGTCACATCATGTCAGGGATGCTCTACATGTGTAGCAGAACATTATATGGCACTACTGTGCAAAGTGCTGTACCCAGAGGCAATGAGGTAGCTCTTCTCTAGTAAGAGTAGGAAAAAGGAGGTGAACCGCCTGAGGGGGCTCGTGCTGTCTGGGAAACACCCATGATCAGGGAGCTAAATGGTGAGTTTATACAATGATCCCAGTGATTCCCTGCACACTCCTGCTATTAATTTACAGTGGGATGGAGCTGTTTGGGTTGGTTTTTTTAGTTCATTCCCAATCCAAAACTTTGGCCAACATTTGCAAAAAAAACAGATATCTGAGCTGGGTTCAAAGCTGACTCTGATTAGTCTGTGGTTTTGATCACTCCTTCGTCCTTGCTAAATTTGTGCTTGGAAAAAAAAGCATAAAATTCAATGCATATCAGTTTTTATGCATTTTCTTTTCAAATTTAGAAATACTGGCTTCACCTGAATACAAACCTGATGGAGGGTATGAGAGGAGATATTTCTTGATATCTCTGGGAAGTAAAACCACTGATACTTTCACACAGCTCTAGTTTCCAGCCACTGTTATGTTTTAATGATATGATCAATAACCATATAGATAGAAGGGACATTTCCTACCACACAAAATACAATAGCTTGAAACGTGAGAAGTGGTTTCTGCATCCCTTTAACTAGTGGTTAACCTCATCGAATTACTGCACCTGCCAAGGCTGTGAGAACTAAATACAGCTGGTGGCACCGTCTGGCCAACTGAACCCAACTCTATGTTAATTTGAGCAGATGAAAGCAACCACATGGCAGACTCTGGCATGACGTGACGAGACTCTGCTTAATCACAGGCTGGAGTGATTGCTCCTGAGGTGCAGAAACCAGGGCAAGATACAGCTAATTGTTTTTCTCTCCTCACTTAATCCATCCCCGACAAAAACACAAAATCAGGGAGTAATTCAGGCTGGAAGGGACTATCTTCAGGAAGCTGCAGGAGGACCAGGAAGTTAATTTCACCTCAAGGCCTCTCAGAGCAGTTGAATTGTCAGGTGGAGACAAGGAAAGAAGAAAGAGCCTTGGCGGATACCTTGTCTAGGCACCCCTTAACCAGAAGTTTTATTTCCTGCCATGCCTTGCCCCAAAATGCTTGCCTTCAGCAAGCACCACGTAAAAGACTGAGTCAATGAATGTTTCTCTTCTTATATGGAATTTCTCCAGAACCTCTTGCAAAGTACAAAGAATATCTTGCTTGTCCTACACAGAGGACAACATGGACACGAGAGGGATGCTGAGCTAGATACACCTTTATTTTGACCCTTTATACAATTCAACTCTCATTGACTCCTCTGAGAGGTCATCATATTTACATTTTTGAAATCTGGAACAGAAGCCTCTTAATGAGTATAAGGAATGCAACCAGCCTGACCCTCTTCCTCCAGTGCTGCATAATTTCCTATATTATTTTCTTGGATTTTATTCAGTTTTAAATGGCATGAATGTAAGGTTACTAGGTCTCTAAAGTACCCTCAGTTCTATAGCAGGCAAGAGAATGAAATAATACACATTTTCACAGCAACCTACACTCACAAAACATATGGGCACACACATGAACATGTGAGGTTGTCTACCAGATGTTTAGAATTACATGCTTACTCTGCCTGAGATGTATAATTTCATGTATATGCAGATTATGTAAAGATATTAGGCATAAATTATATAGACACAATAGGAGGCATCACTGAGGGAATTCAGATTAAGTCAAACAAAATTAGTCATATGTTTACAGTTCATATGCCTGTTGTTTTGATGTTTCTGAATCAGAGCAGTCATCCATGCACAACTTTCTTCCTCTGACATGTATACATTAGGGAGAATGCATAACACGGATGTGAATCCTTATTGTCCTTCCCTGCTCTTCTCACGCTGAACCCCCTGACCACATTGTTTACAGTTAAAGGATTACTCAACACTATTTCAGTGTCTAACTATTTATGAATACTGAGGCTGTATTTGTCTTGTCAGAGCAGGAAAGTCCTCAGTATTACATCTCAGATTGGAGAGATGCGAATCACTGCAATGTGCTTACGGTGAGACACGTAATAACAAGGATTTATTTCACAAATTGCTACACTCAGGTCAGGAGAATGTCTGAATGAGGTATAAAACACATATGATGGGAGCAGACAACCTCTCTTGTAGCTTGAATTATTCTATGACTTATCTTATTATTTTAGAGGACAAACAGCTAAGTTGGGTGACAGCAGCATGAAAACCAGAGAATGAAGCTTTTCCTTGTATATCTTTTGCCTCATGTGGGTCCCACTATTTTCTTCACTTTCTTCTTCTACTTCTCTGGAGAGTAACCTTGCAGGTTTTCTTAACTGGGATTTCTCAGGTACAGGAGAAGCTCTATGAGAAATGAAATTTTTATGAGAGATTAGATGACATTCTGTTTCTCTTTGCTGCTCTGGAGCTACCAGGGTGCATTAAAGATTTTCCACCTTTAGCAGTCAGGAATCAAGAGGAGAGCCAGGTTCTCAGGTGCTCATTTCTGCTCCCCATGCCCACATTTGGAGTAGCATTGGCACCACCAGTGCAGGAAGAAGCACAGGTTCTGTGCACTGTGGATGGTTGTGCCTCTGTCTCCAAACTGACACCTCAGCAGTCACACTATGTTTTAGCTCAGTCTATAAATCTCAGCCATGTAAGATTAGACCACAGTGAGACCACAGTAGAAGAGGTAGTTTCTTCAAGTACAGCCATGGGACAAAATCACACCCTGGAGTGTTTCCAGGGAAGCCATAAACAAATATAATGTTACAGTCCTTTTCATTTAAGGTCTTAACCAGCAATATGAGAAATCGACCTGCTTCTAAAGCAAGTTGATTAAACTTTTCAGGTTGATCTCAGGCCACTAAATGAAAAGTATATTTTAATGTCATAGAAATTTCAAACCTGCCACTTAGTTTCTACCTACCCTGAAAGCACCTAAGTGTTTTTGTAAGGAAGCCCCACCAGCAGTGACATTTCTTTTTCTAGCAATATGTAAAGTGATCTGGTGATCTGGAGAGCCTCATCTGCATTCACAATTTGTGTACCACTCTGTCCCCAAATCCCCAAGGCCCAAAGTGGTGAGCAGTCTGACAGCAGGGCTGGTGCCACTTCTACCCTCTGTCACCCAGTTATTACAGCCTGTCTCCACATCAGGAGAAACATGGCTTTTCACTCTCTGGACCAAAGCAGGAGCTTGATATCATGACTCAGCTCTAGGAGAGTTCTTGGGTCACCAGACTCGGTTTTTTTCTCTTCCTGTACAATTTTGTAAGGAAAGGCGTCCTAACAGTCATGGTCCTTAACTGAAGTACTGGAGTCCAGATACTATCAGGGTGAAGAGTGATTCTAGAGAAAATGGAACTCTTGCAGAAGAAGAATTGTTATTTTCAGTAATTTTGGAGAAGAAAGAAATGATGCTTAAACCCTGCTCCAAATGAAGCAGAGGCTGGACTTGAAGCTCCCTGTACGCAAAGAACCAACTTGGCCTAGTTGAAAAACCACTTTACATTTCTCTTGCTTCTGGCAACTATTTTGTAAAGAAAAGGTCCAAGCCTAAGCTCCCTTTAAGTGCCTTTACCATCAGCCTAGCAGCTAGTTGAGCATGCAGCAAAACTTGTTGTCTATTCCTGTTCACAGAGAGCAAGTGTGTGAACTGGCCTTCAATTCTCACATGGAAAACAGAAATGCTAGCAATTTTCTGTCTCTCATGGATGTTGAGAAGGAAGACAGCGATATGACTCAACACTATAATAATGAAGATCACAGAAGTATCTAGAAGATGAGGAAATTTCTTGGTTTGCACTGTATAAGGCCTAGGTGATTTTCCCTGGTTAGATACTCAGCTAGTACACATACAGACTACTTTAGAGCAACAGAAACCTAATTCATTATTATATCTATGGTATCCTGCACGTAAATACTGGTCTGTAAAGAAAAGCAAAGTAGCAAAAAGTGCTTTTCAGATAACATCTATTAAGTGTTGACACAATATTAGGCAAACATTAATTAATCTCAAAATGATCCAACATTAAAAACTTCAACTCAAATTAACAAATGAGAATTTTCTATTTAGATGGTCCAATTGGCATAGCAAGGTCCCTTTGGCCAGAACTGGATTTTCTGTAACATCATTTTTCCACAAAAAATTCCTTTCAAGTTCTGATATAAACTAAGAAAACTCTAATCTCCTTCAGTAATGATGGCTCAGGTAGCTTAGTAGAACTCTCAAAATTATTATCGTCTTTGTAGATGTGTGTCTGGCATAAATCTGAGAAGCTTCTTGTCATTTTGGAAGAAATAAAACACAACAGAAATGCCATCCACAGATTAACTTGTCTATTACAACATTTTTTTTTTTTGCTGTGTGTGTCACACTAAGAAAATAGCAGTAGTAGCAGTAGTAATAATAATAATAGTAATAGCAACTCTAAAGACTGCTAGAAGTTGCATTTTAGTGCTGCCAGCAGCTGGTATAGGAAGCAAGATAGTCAGGAAGGGAAACATATCATCAAAATAACGTTAGCAGCTTTTGCTGGACTGCTTTTTTCCAGATGCCACAGAGCTAAATGACAGTTGCCAAATATTAGAAAGGGAGAGAAATTGAAGTTATTGAGTTTTCTAAGCAGTCAGCACACCATTTGCTTTACAGTAATTTTGGCATAGTAATTATCTAAACACAGGTAAAAAAACCCCACAGCCCTACTGTAATCAGAGCTTAGATTGTATTAAGTTCATGGCACTAGAAAAATATCTTATTCAGCATTTTGTTCAGAACATAGAGAAGATCTGTCAGAACAGATGGTCGGGGATAGTAAAAGCTACACAAGGAGATTATAAAACAACAGTGCTACTGACTCTTAATGGACTTTAAACTCCTGGCTTCTGCCACCTTTCTTCCATACTACAAAATCAGTAAATTTACAGTCCATTCTGTACAATATAGGCAATTCCACAGTGTCCAGTAACATTGCTCAAAATGGCAAAGCCTTTGAAAGAAACTTGTCAAGTGTGACTGCCCTGTTAGTCAGCTTTTAGTCATGCTAAAGTGACACTTAGAGCTGCATCTGCAATTAGAAGTGTCTATATATAATGTGATTACAGTCCCTACAAGAAGACAAGAGGAATGGCAAAAAAAATCGGAAAAGAAAAAAAGATTCCATTCTGATATCTTACTGAAGGAGCTAAACTATGAACTGAGACTCATTCTCTCTTGACTGATTAAGGAGCAAAGCTCTGGCAGCTCTGGACAAGAGACAACCACAGTAGCTTGTTGTTGACTGTAGATGTCAAACAAGTAATGATGGCATTGTCATGCTCTTATAGTAGAAAGTCTAGATGCAGCCTATGTGGCCTGAAGCTCAGCTATGAATCAGTCTACAAATTTCAAGAGGAATTTTAAAAACATTTAAAGTTCTGAACCTGAGTGAGACAAAGTCACAAAGGAAATCTCTGGCAGAATGGAAATTGGATGAATGCTGCCCTCGTGCAGTGCCTTCCTCCATGACCACCTTGCTTCTTTAAAAATGGTTATTAATAATTTTAGTGATGAAAATATGTTTACACAAAAAAGATATGGCATCAGCAAAACTTGCAGACAAAAAGTATATATGTAAGAAATTTTTCATCACCTTTGCTTGAGAAAGATTACACTGACCATCCAGTGGGAAAACATCCATACAGTACTCATGCCATTAATATGTAGCACATAATTCATATATTTTACAACACATATTTTGGAAAGATGCCCAGTCTTCATGTCAAGTATTCAGGAATCTACCACAGAGCACCAGAGATGTCCCAGTGATTGATACCACCTCAGTTCCACACAAATGTTTCTATTGTAAGTTTCTTGGTTATAATGCCTAATAGTACCAGAGAGCCACTTTGTCTTATCACATGTAAGTAAATCTTTTTGAGACAAGTAGGTCAAGCTCTTTGTCTTTGTGAAGACTTTCTCCACACCCCATATATTCTTTAGACTTTTTCAGATTGTAACCATGCTCAACAGGGCTCCTTTCAGCTAATGTATAGTTGTCTAAAAAGTAGCATCTTTCTCATACTACCTCTATGTTCAGCTCAAGAAATTCCCCTGACTGCTGGATAACTGGTGTGAATCACCCTGTTGAGGTACTGGTCTATTCAGTGACTGCAGAAGGAGCCTGGACAACAGATTTTGAGTAGACATCAAATGTTTTGATCAAGACAGAGCCTGTCCTTTAAGTGGTAACAGTAATCCAGTGGCAGCTAAAATATACCCTGGTAGCTCATCTCCCAGCCCTGCCCAGAGAAGCAGACATTATTTCCCACAGAGATCATGGCTGGCCCTCGTTTCCTGATGGCTTGTCCTGGCAGGAACGCTTGTATCCAGCCTTAGATAAAAGACTGAAGCTGACAGAGGAGAAAAAACTGCAAAAGCCAGACTGCTCATATTGCATTTGCGAGGCAGCAAAGTTAATTGCTGTGTAATTACCACCCAAGTAAATTGTTTAATGTGGTAAAATGTGACCAGGGTTGTTACTTCTGCTGCAAGCAGTGGCTCATGATGCCATCTGCAACCCATCAACAGATCACATAGTGAATTTGCCGCAGATGTAAAGCAAACCCTCAACATCTCCAAGCATGTTGTTAAAAACCCCCATCAAGTGAATACTAACATTTCTGTTGTTTCAGATGTCACTGTGGCTATTTACACAGGGCTCAGTGGTGCCGCACTTGTTCATGTTGATGAGGGAAGAATATGGTTAGTTAAGAGAAGAGTAGGTTGGCAACGGCTTCTGAGGTTAGGAAAAAAAATAAAAGGGGTATAAAAGACAAATCAATGTTCAACCATAATTGGAAATCCAGCTATGTCATGTGGAGAGGAGAGTGATGAGGGGGAAAGGAATGTGGTCTGTCATGAAAGCAGCTTTCTGGCAATTTACTGTGGGATCGTGAGCTGTTCCTATAAACAGCAGGCAACTGCTGGATCAACTACTGACTCCTTCTGGGTGCAATGTGCTCAGTGCTCAATTCCAGCAGGTAGGAGTGCCAGGTCAGTCATAGCCACACCAGGCGCCAATGCTCAAATCTACAAAGTTGAGCTAATGCACTGAAAAAGGAGCAAGATCTGACTGCATGGGATGTGATGCAAACTGCTCATGGACCTGCAGCATCTTTTGCAGGGCATTGTCAGAGGAGCCAGGGCTCCCTGGCAATCATAAGGTTTGTGCACAGGCCGCTGCTGTCAGCACTGTGGGACTTGTGCTATACATGGGGGGAAACCTTTATATCTTATTTTACCAGTAGTATTTCATTACCTGCAACCTCCAGTTCAAAAGGTCATCGGAAAAAAAAAAGTGACATTTTCGATCTGTACTTTAAAACACTTTCAATCTGTGCTTTAAAACACTGACCATTTCCTCTTGTTGCACTTCTTGTGCCCTCACCACAAATCACTTGTCCTGTATAAGTGCTTGGATTTGTTTCTTATGTTTTTAAGTTTATATATATATATATATATATATATATATATTTTAATGAGAACATTTCAGAAACAGATAAAGGATCCAGGTACCACCAAATCTCTTTATATCTGAGCTCCTTGCAGCCTGAGTTGCCTTTGAAAATGTCTCCCATGATCCACAGTAACACAGACACTCAGCAAATCTCATTCAAAGCAGAAAATTGAAAAGTCTATTCTTCCCGCTGAGGGGTATCCAGGATTATCAGTACACATTACTTCATGAGAGAGAAATGCTTCCCAGCTTCAGTGATTATCACACTTTGAGCCATCTCACATGATGGCTGGAGCTTGGTTTTGCTTCTCTGGTTACTTTGCACAGAGTTGTAGGGAGCATGAAGGAAAAAGAAAATAATATGCAACACAGTTTTATTTTGTTTTGTTTTAAACTCAGGTAGCAACACTGCCCTAATACCACTTCTGTGTGTCTAATGTGTCTGCTGAGCTGCTTGGAAAATATATGTTTGTGCAAAATTTGGAAGCTGCTCGAGTTTATATACCTAAGTCTTTTGCATTAAAAAACAAACAGGTTCAAGTATATACACTTGACACACACACTTTTTGTAAAAGCAACATGTACATGTGAAGTTCAACAAGGGAAAGTGTTGGATTCTGCACCTGGGGTGGGGCAACCCTGGATGTATGGACAACCTAGAGAATGAGAGGCTGGAAAGCAATGCTGAGGAAAGGGACCTGGAGGTCCTGGTCAATGGCAAGTTGAATATGAGTCAGCAGTGCCCTGGCAGCCTGGAGGGCCAACCATGTCTGGGGGGGCATCAGGCAAAGCAGCACCAGCCAAGCGAGGGAGGGGATTGTCCTGCTCTGCTCTGCACTGGAGTGGCCTCACCTTCAATATTCTGGCAGTTTGGGGCACCACAATATAAAAAAGATATTAAGTCATTAGAGAGCATCCAAAGAAGGGCAACAAAGATGGTGAAGGGCCTTGAGAGGAAGCTGTATGAGGAGTGGCTGAGGGCACTTGGTCTTTTCAGCTGGAGAAGAGGAGACTGAGGGGAGATCTCATTGCAGTTACAACTTCCTTGTGAGGGGAAGAGGAGGGGCAGGCACTGATCTCTTCTCTGTGGTGACCAGTGACAGGACTCGAGAGAATAACCTGAAGTTGTTCCAGGGAGAGGTTTAGATATTACATATTTATTAGATATTAGAAAAAGATTCTTCCCCCAGAGGGTGGTTGGGCACTGGAACAGCCTCCCCAGGGAAGTGGTCACAACACCAGTCCTGCCAGAGGTCAGGAAAAGTTTGGATGATACTGTCAGGCACATGGTGCGACTCTTAGGGATGGTTCTGTGAAGGGCTAAGGGTTGGACCCGATGATCCTTGTGGGTTTCTTCCAACTCAGCATATTCTGTGATTTTGAGATATATTTCTAGAAAATGACCCACAAAAGCCTTTTTTTCTTATAAAAACTTATTTTGATGTAAGTGGAGCTAAATTTTTCCTTCAGGTGAATATACACATTTGAAGAGAAACACTTGTTTGTATTTTGGGGAAGAAAAGCAGCTTCTGGATTTTCAAGCTGTTTGTTTCCTTTCATGGAACAATTGATTTGGAGAAAGAACTTTTACACATAAAGCTGCACCACTTTGTACCACGACAGAATTTATCTGAGAGACTGATCCATAGCTATCTTCAACCCATGGGGACTTAAAAATTTGAATTGGAGCAGAAATCTTACAATGGTAATTGCCATAGTTCAGCTGATTACTGTAGCTGAAGAGTTATTGTCACAGGTTTTGAAGGATATCAGCAGACTGTGAGCAATGCTGCACACTTACAACACTGACACGCAGTGCTCAGGTTTGTACAATTAATTTTCATGTACACCACAGAGTGGCAATGTTTAACATATGCTAATAATAACCAAGTCATGTACTTTCTTGCATTTTTTCCCTGATATTTCCAATTGCAAAGATATCTTTATTGCAGGAGTGGTTTGTAATGTACAACAATCCACAGCAGTTTTTGCTGGCATTATCATGGGAGCAAAGAAAAGAAACTGTAGTGGAGATGGAACCATCGCTACTTGGTGATATCTTCCATTACAGAGGGTTTCGGGAACCAGCTCTTTCAAAATTTATGCACCAGGTAAGGGCTAACACTGGGTACACTTGAATCATGACAGATCCACTGCAAAGGCCCAGAACATTTTCTTGGTTTTATGACTGGTTTTATCAGTAGCAGGATATGGTATTTTGTCATCAGTTTTATAATGCCAGCTAATCAAACTCTTTTTTTTGTTTTTATGATCCTCTTCTAATAGGTTAAGAAAGATGCTGCTGCAATCCTGCACATGAAACATCTTCACCGGCCCCACACAGCTGTTCCTGTCCTTTGGTAGTTTAAAGCTGAAGCAAATACAGTGATTGCACCATGAGCTGTGACTGAAGTTGGTTGAGACCCAGCACATGACAGCTCAAAGATTGCAGAGGAGTGTCACAGACTGGGAATGGAAAGGGTCTGGGATGTACACCTTAGCAGAGCCTTTCCTGGATTTCTTACAACAGTTGTAGGAAATCAGCTTGTAAAAAACCCAGCTTTTACTATCCCTAAGATTTAATAAGGTTATTAATGAGCATCATTTGGCAGTTTTTTGATGGAAGCTGTTTCAATGAAATTATTTTCAGTGGAAAAATATGTTACACAGCAAATCTTCCTTCAGTTTAAAGTTGCACAAGAGAAGACACACATAGCAAGGAGGTGGGCAGATGGCTATTTCACAGTAGAAAATTGTATTCAACTTTAATGTCAAAATAAAGAATGCTTAGGTATTTCTAAATCAAACTATTCTGCAGCATTTTATTCCATCTTTGCCTTTTTATACACAGTGAAGACCTAAATGAAATACAGATATTCCACAATTCCATGTAGATTGTAAATTCTATTTTCTGACTAGCTCTAAATACAACTGCTGAAATAAACAAATTCCAAAGTGGATTTTTTTTTTATTTTTTTTTTATATTGGAAATATATTGGCTTTGCCTAGAAAATAAATCAATACATGATGTAAATAAACCTTGCAATAATTATTTGGAGCAAAAACAGAGGACCACAAGAATAAATAAAGACAGATTGTTTATGGCATCCTCATTTTCTTTTTATGAAATGAGGAAAAATAAATCCTTCACAGCTGAAGGCCAGTTTTGCATTCTGGTTCCTCACAGATATTTTTTCAGCATTTTTTAAAGTTCACAAATCAAGACAAGGGCATGTTCTCTTGTTCTCAGTAGGCAAAGCATATAGTTTTACTGCAAGGGGAAAAGGGCAGTAAAGTTGATCTGCAAATCTCTTACTTGAGCCTTAGTAATTTTAGACAGGTGCCCTTTGCTTAGCAATATTTTTTTCTTGGAAGAATGTATCTTCGCACAAAGGGAAAAAAAATAATTGCAGACATGTGGCCTTTAGAAAGCCAATGGCTTACAAATTAATTTTACTGGAGGCTGTAACAATTACAAGACTTTATAGTGCCATCTGGATATTCACCTGAACCTCACTGCAGAGTCCACTCTCTGTCCAGGTTTCTGTAGCAATTTGCTGAGAAAATGCTGTAGATCTTGACATGTCCTAAAAGCAAAATATTGTGGTCCTCTCACTGCTAAAGAGAATCAGGCTGTGTGTCACTGTGTTGATATTCAAAGCCTTTCAGAGTCAGGTGTTCCATGCACAGAAGTTCACCTTTCGCTCTGCAGCTGCCATTTCTTTCTGTTAGCAGTCATCTCCGCTGAGATTAAGGATGCTGCCAGCTCGAAATGAGCACTGCTGCTCTCCAAGGGCTCAAAATGTCTTTAATTAAACTTTTTTTAGCAGGTTGAGAAGGGAAGGAATGCTGTCCAAATGACGACACCTGTCCGGGAAATGAAATCTTTTCTACAGAGAGGTGCTGCTCTCTCAGGGAAAGATCTGTCCACAAAGATCAGGACAAGGGTCCTAATTCTGCTCAAGGAGTGGGAGACTGGAAATAGTTTGAGAATAATCAGTAAATGGAAAAAGCCCACTCAGATCTGTCATCTGCCCAGGAATCAAAAGAGCACCTAACTCCTGTATCCTGAGTGCCTTAATCCACAGAACATGGGAACAACAGCTACTGCCCACCTTTTGCACATAAAATATCAAGGGATTAAGGGTCATTTTCTATATTAAATGTGGCTTTGTTTTCAAAAACATTAATAATTTTGTGTGGTGGAAGGACATATTTCCAGCCCAATTCCAGTACTAGCACAAATTTAAAAAAAATAAAATAAAATGAAATAGTGAATTAAGATAAGACAGAACAAGACACTCTTTTTCTGGGAAAGAAGAGAAATACAGTGAGCAATAATACAATTGAAAAGACCCCAGTGTCATCAGCAAACTTAGAGTCTAGCTTATACCATCAATAATTCAGTGTCCCCAAGTTTGCAGGCTCCCTGTTGTGTAATCTTATGTGTGGATCCAGGACCCATGGACAGCACTGTACCCCACACCAGAAACTTCTCCTCTGTCTTCAGCAGTGGGACTGCATGAGGTCAGGGCAGAGCAGTCACCAACTTGTGGTACCTTTGAGACAGCTACATGATGCTCTCCGAGCTATGACCCTTCAAATCTTGCCTGGGTATCACAAGACTCAAGTCTAGTATGGGAACCTCACACACATTATTACTGAAACTGCCCATATGAAACATTTTAAACCCATTTTAAAGCTAATGGCATGTGTTTTAAGAGGTAGTAACATGTCATGATTTCTTCTCGTTAAAACCTCTTCACAGTATCTTTCCCAGTTGTGTCACTCTTAACTTTCTGTGCTTTTTAAATGTTCAGGTTCCTGCCATGCTTTAGCTTCTTAAACTATCTTCTTTTGAAATGTCTTTTTTTCTAGTAAATATACCCAAAATTTAAATAATGATTGAATAATATTTCACTGAAGAAGATACTTGTGGCATTTTAACTCAAATGTGAGTTTATTTTCCATAATAAAATATGTCAATATTGATCCTTATTTAAAGCACAATTTTCTCATATAATGGACCAATATTAAGGGAACTATCTATCTTAGAGATATATAAGATGCCATTTTTAATTGTCTGGAGACTGCAAAGCTAAGAAATATTGTAACTGCTGCTATACTAGCATATCTCTTGAGTCAGCTTTGATAGGGAGACGTGAGATTTTTTCCATTAATCCTTCTTTTACTGCCACTCAGTTTCAGTCATTAACTTGTAATACCCCAAAGGCTTTTAGCATAGAGAATTTGACTGCTGCCAATGTAAAATCACCAATAAGAAGGTGGGCTTTTCAAAAGATCTGTAGCAATTTGTAGATGTTTTTAACAGCAGAATCCAGAAGGTAAATAACTCTTAAAGGTTTTGAAACTTGTGAAACTAGTTATAAATCATAAGTATGAATATTGATAAAATTATTACAATATCTTGTAAAAAGATACTTACAGTCGAAGCCTGACTGCTTTTCAATAGAAATGAAAGCAGCAGTGGCCTTGAATCAAAACTCTACATCTATGAGGCTCGAAATAATGAGATATTAAAAATGCAGCTCTCAATCTTGATCTTTGCTCTGTTCTAAACTTTAGTTTAACTCTGCCCCACAAATTGAAGCCTTACATTTACAGCTTGGTCATCCAGGAAAGGAAAAGGACATAGCCCTCCAAATGTCATTGCTTCATATTCCTCAGCACACCAGGGTGGAGACATAATTTTATACAATTCTGTCTCTGAATATTTAACTGGCCTTTTTTCAAAGGAAAAGAGAATTTCTGAATTCAAAACCTGTATTTTTCCTCATATATTTAATCTTCTAAATTGTTTTGTGCATAACTGTCGGTGAGTTGGTACTAATATAAATATTAAGCTAAATATTATTACCTGCATCAGAGAAATTCGTCATCTTTTTCGTTTTCTGCCTGACTAATGTGCAGCTGATAATGGCAGTGCCCTTTACTGAGGTGAAATCCAACTCTAAGGAGTAGTGGGCAATATTTAGGTGATATAAAACCAGAATTAAATCTTTTGCAGGAAAGAGTAGTGGTTGAAATTTATTCCTGTGGGGGGGATTGGTCCTCATTCTCTGTGAGGTACAAAATAGCTTACATAGACCACTGAAATGCAGTGTCTGTGAATTCTGAAACACAACTCAAATGAAAGGACAAATAGCTTCAGATGCCTTGAAATAAATCTAGATTCTCCTGCTCCGGGCTGCTATTTCAAACGGACCAGCTTGTTGGCAGGACCAAAAGTGTATGGTGGATTTGACTTTAAGGTGAATGTTCTCCTTTTTTAACATAGTTAATCTGTCTGGAGACCTTCCTGCCTATGGCTATCTAGGGTAGAGATTATGTTTCAGTCTGGTTTGAAGGGGAGATTTCAAATGGCTGTCCCAGGGAATATGGAGGAAGAAACCTCTCACAGACAGAGGGACAACAAGAGGCAGCTTAACTTTTACTACATCAGACATCTGTTTGTTTTGCCAGTGTACATTGTAGTTTTAGAGACACTAGTGAATTCATTTGTTGCAATTATATGTGATCATCCTGGAATCCTAAAGTTTTTTCCAGGTAGAACCAGTGTGAGTCTGTGGAAGTGAATATAAGTCCCCTAACAAATGGAGACAGCAGCTTCCACCAGGTTCCAATTTGGCTTTCCTTCAACAGGTACATCACTGTGTATCACAGCATGCTATAACTCTCAGCTTCGTAATTTAATGGGGGAAACTTCTAGTTACCACACAGTTTTTCTGAGAAAATGCAGCTATTAAGGCTTATTGCTCATCTTCCTTGGAGTCTAAACTCCATGCCCAGCAAAAATGATGCTTCCAAAACGGCAAAAGAGAGTGCAATTTTTAAAGGTGGATGAATTTATACTAGTCCTGTAGGAGCTCTCACAGCTGAAAGAAATGTCTCTGCTATATTGCTGCAAAAGCAGCAGGTAGGGTTACTTCACTTTCCTTCATTGTGTCGGAAAGCTTCTCAGCTTATAACACTCATAACCAGTCACACACATATGGGAGTGTCCCATACTTCAGCCTAACAACCAGATGTGGCACATCTGCAGTACCTGAGGGATTTTTTACCGCAGTGCAAGCTTTACATTCTCCCTTGCAGACTCCAAACTGGATGCACACAGCTCCTAAAGAGCAGATTTGCTGAGGCTTTATAAAGAGAATCTCCTTTCACTGGCACAATATATGCCATGTGTCACATGCAAGAAGAGAAGTTGTGATGGCTGTTTGGCATTGCCCTTCAGAACCAGGAAAAGGGGACCCCATGCCCAGCAGTGTGACAGCTCTGCTTCTCCTAGAATCTGAATTCAACATTAGGGAGCAGCACGACAGCGTAACACACATCAGCTGAAGACACATCATCACTGAATCATCTTGGCCATCACATTTTTGTGTTCTTGCTCTAGTAATGATGGTGAGAGGATGTGGGAATCAGAAGGGTTGCACAGATTTCATCTCAAGCCCCAGATGTGGAATGTGGACAGCATAAACCATAAACACATGTCCATTGTAGATCTGTGGCCATGCAGGTCTCACTGAAGAATGTGTCCTCTTCCTGGTTATATGGTTCCCTTTTCATGCAAATCTATCAACACTTTCTCACTTCTTCACTAGTTGCTTCAGGGATGGAGCTTCCTTAATAAACTAATCTTGCTTCTGAAGCTCCAAACTTTGACCATACTGGGGGAAAGCAAAGGCAGTGCCATGACCACCAGTGGTAAACTGCAGTTGCAAATGTGTTATTAGCAGCATATAAAGTATATAAACAGTGCAAAATTATTATTTGAACGTACAAAAAGTTACACCGGAGCAAAGCATGGTAGGATCCATCCAGGGCCATTGGAAGAGGAGTGTGACATCTCAGTGAGGAAGGTAGATTGACACAAGTGGGAAATGGGATCTAGGATGAACATGAAGTTCTTATTTTGGTAGCACCGCCTGGAGGACCTGACAGTACTGCCCCTGTTGACCATATCCTCTTCCCTTGGGTAAAAAATTAAAAGCACTGCTTTGGGTCCACATAGACCTTAAGTTCAGGCGGAAGAAGTGTTGTCTTGCCTGGGAATATCAAGCAGAAAATTTCTTGGGCAGTCATCTCACTTTAAAAGCTTCTTTCTAAGAAAAAAATCAAGTGAGTTCAGTTTGAGACCACAGACGCTACAAAGATTTAAGTGAGGTGAAGAAAGCAAAGGCTTAAGAAAGGTGTAAAAGAATGAACCCTTTCTGACCTCTTTTATTTCCCCATGCAGACAGTAACATTTCACTTTTGTTGTTCTGTTATTTGCAGGATAGTTCAACTCAAATGAAGAGTTGTCAGGTCTGGCATGGAAATCAGGCATATGGCTAGAAAAGACATTGTCACTGTTCTGGAAAACTGTCTCAGAGAGCCATTACCTCAGTGGCTAAGCTGTAGAAAGCATTAGACAAGGGAACTGGGACCTTATAGGGCTTTAAAGAGTATCAGTGTTCAACAATTTCTGTATTAAAATTACCTATTCATTTAATTCAGGAGGAATTTGGCACAGTGAGCTCGTCAGGGAAGTGTCATCTTTGAAAACAGGTAATTTTGGCATTGGATAGAGAAGACAGTTTTTCTTTTTCCTCCTCTTTTCACTAAAAACACCATTATTCAGCATTTGGGTTGAAGATAATTCTTTTTTAATAGAACTGGGTGGACAAAAGAAGGGTAAAAGATCTTAGATTAAGCAGGTTGATGCCCTTTGCAGATTCTGTCACTGGAGATGGACCTAAAGCCTAAAACTGTTGGGGACAACCTGAGTTTGTAAGACAGAGGTGTTGGTGCTTATGCGTTTTATTTGGACGGAGACCTGTGAGAGTCATCAACCACTTTCCCTTCAGTTCAACAGTTCTGATAGTTACTGTTTCTGTTCTCCTCAACTGTAGATCACCAGACCCTCTGATAGGTAAGGCACCAAAGCTTACTGTAAATCCCTCCAGTTATGGGATACCATTGGGCACACTTTCTTGGTTAGGAATGTGGAAGCTGCCACAGCACTTTGGGTGGGTCCATGCAGAAGCTCAATCCATTGGTTTGTGGGTGGTGTTGAGACACCAGAGTATACAGAGATCTGTTTGCAATGGGGTACCATGGATTTAAATACAGTGTGTTGTATGGTAACCTCCATCATGACTAACTTTTCCTACCAGTAGTGTTTATACAGGTATCCACATAAAGAGAGGGAAGCAGCTAGACACAGAGCGTGGTGATGCCTCATGAACTGCAGGCTAACCCATATTTGTTCTGCCCAAGGGATCTGGTTGTCTCCATGCCAAGACAGCCGAGGCCAGTTGAGTGTCCCAGTTAGCCACCCAGCAAGACACAAAGATCATAAATGGAGCAGGAAGAGGAGTCCCTCCCACCTTAAATAGAGCAAACACAACACTGAGTAGGTGGTATCCTGCCCCAAAATGAGGCAAGGGTTTTCTGATCCCACCTTTTTGGCAGTCAGGGGAACAGAGGCTGTGATCGCTTACAGAAGCAAGACACCTACTTATATTGAACTCTAACACCTCTGCATGAGGCAGTACTGCACAGTGTGCTCATAGCCACCCGCCCAGGGAGAACCAGGGCTCTCTCCCACAGCCCTGCACTGCACCAACGCTGCACTGGCCTCCTGCCCTCCCACCATTAATCCAAGTAAGACCTGGGTAAACATCTTTTGGCACACAGCTTTGCAGGCAAGCAAATCTGAGCACATTTGTAAAGTAATTAACTTCCTTACAAATTGCTTAGATTTGCTTCTCTAATCATAAAAAGCCACACAATACAAATAGCACTGGCTTTCTCATTACAAAAATGACCCTGTTGCTATCCACACTGTTGTCATTCTGCTTGGCTAGGCTATTAAAATTAGAATTTAGAGTCATAATCATCATTCTTCATCCACCCTTCTCAAAAATAAATCCCTTGAGATATATCCCTGGGTGCAGAGAAACTGTTGTAAAACTGAAGCAATGTCACTGTGTTCAAAGAATGAGTGAGACCAGAAATGCTCGCTTCAAAAACTGTTGACCCTTCTTTAGTAACAGCTGACACAGACCAACAGTTTACTGTCAGACTTGACTTTCAGTTACTGAGGAAATTCAGCAAAGGGAATCTCCAGCTTGGAGGTATCAATAAAAAAAATACCCAGGTAAAGCAATAGCTCACCAAAAGCAAAATATAGCGTGTATCCACTGGATTGGTTGAATCCAAACACAAATCCAAACATCTGGCTAAAAGGAAATTATGAAAAATAGAAACTAAATTTTCAACCTTTCTTTTGATTGCCCTTCATAAAAATTTTTATTGTAAGAGTTCATTTAGGAGTCTTATCTTTCTAGTTAATGGTTTAAGTAAAGACTCACTTAAGGTTTTGCATTTATGCACCAGTGGCCAAGTAAAGAGCAGAATTAATAAAATGTGATCTCCATGTCATTGCTTGTGGGTCAATTTTTGCCCTGCTTATTTCAGAGGAATACAGCTTATCTGCTTTCACTGACCCTTGAGTTACATTAAGCTGATAATGGTTCCTCTTCACACCGTCTTAAAAGAAAGGATCCTGCTTATGTTCTGCTCCTAGTTGTTTTCTTCAGCTTCAAACCCATGCCCTGTCAGTCAAAAAAATTATCTTTAGTATGAAAAGGCAGTGCAGCATGTATGATTTAAATTGCATGACCATGGAAGAATAGTGTTCTTCAATTGAATTTTACACTCTGAGCTGTACTCAGCACAGGGTCATTTCCAGTTTGCATCATGTCAGAAGTAAACTGTGGAAACTGTTGTGTTACTAACCACAGACATCTTTTCAAAACATTTCTTCTCTTGCTTTTAATTTGGGGAATAGTGCTATGGAGTCCAGCTTCTTGTGTCCTACAACTGGAACCAGTATTCTCTCCCCTCTGCAATTTTCCATCAAGTTTTATTTAAATTACACCTAAGAAACTGAGGTCTGAAAAGCAATGAGTTCTGGAGAATTTCATGGGGATAAGAAGGATAGAGGAGTGTTATTGAACAGCTAAACAAAAAAAGTGAATAATCCACATCTTAGTTACCCTATACTGTGGAGAATAGTACCACTGGGTTTTGGCCAGTACAGGCAAAGTTCAAGAGCATAACTTAACATTTCAAAGATTGTGAAACAGTTGTAAAAGTAGAAAGGCTACTAAACATTGCTACTAGATATAGGATACCCATAAATGTATGGATTAAATCAATAAAACCCTTTAAAAATCAACTAGAACATTGTCACCAATTACAGCAGACCAGATGTTCAGGCATAAAAACAGCAGCACAAAGATTTTCAAAATGTTAGCAAGAGTGTATTGTATCAAAGTTTTGATGTATAAAAGTACATGTACTTACTAAAAACAGTGATAAATGAAAGGTGAGTTAGCATGTATACACCAAGATTTAAGCAAACACCTCCTGTATTTACTGATACGGTTCTAGGTTCTAGGCTCTAAAGAGAAAGCAACATTTCAGGTCTATATTCAGCCTTGAGTCTAATCTCTTTACTCTTCCACCTCAAAGACAGAGTGACATAAAAATTGTACGTGGGAAATGGCTTTGGTTTTATGTACAGGGTCACTTATTATTTCATATGACTTTGTTCTGATCTGGTAATGAATGGTATCAAAGGATCTGAAGAAATATAGGTGGCTAAACCTCCCACCACATCTCTGAAGGTGTTTATATTGCAGTGTTAACTGGATTTCATCTGAACTTTGAAAAAAAATGATTATAGATAATGAAGAGAATAGAATTGTTATCCCTTGCAATCGTTCCTACCAGATATACCATTGTTGCACACATGTACTCAAATGTGATGAATCCTTTTGAAATGTACTGATTGCAGCCTCTGAGAGTTAAATCTCGGTGCCCAGCACTGTAATTAACTCAAGATTTATTAATTTATCAAGGTTCCTGAAACAAGCATGTCTAATTGCCTTTCTTTATTAATACTTTCAAGGATGTTTAACATTTTACTGCTATTTAAACAAGAGTTCTAGTAAGATACTGTATCAACTAATGGTCCTATTAAAAGTCAACTGGTATTTTTACAATAGCAGCATAACTCCTTGTTACACATTAAACACCATGAAGCAATCATAACGTTTGTGGCTTTGTTTGGAAAGGTGCATTGCAAAGATACACTGTCAAGATTTTAACAAGCATCTCCCACAAGACATTCCTTCCTTAAGAGGGAAGACTCTTAGTTTTGGACGTGCCCAGAAAAAGAGAACGAAGGAACAGGAATTCCATTAGCGTGTTTGTCCTTTAAAAGCAATATGCTTTTCCAAAGCCCTAAGGATGCAAATTCACTACACTGTACTGCTCTTGTTTGGTTCTTGAAATGTATTGTTCTTACAGTCTGCATTTAGTTTTTGGCTTTGATTTTTTCTGGGGAGGGTTATCAGTTTGAACCAAACTGAGGTTCGTATGCATCCCCACCCCTATGCTTCTCACTCAGGGTGTTCCTGACCTCTGGGAGTGTGATGTAGTCCACACCTGGGTGAAGGCTGGTGCAGAAAAGCCTTTGTCAGAAGTGGCAATTACTTGCTGGAGAGAGCAAGACTTGATAGCTCATTGCACTAAAGAAGTCTTGTTTTGTAACCACAAATAACGGCCCAAAGGCAAAAACAGAGCTGACCAGAATGGCTTTTTGACAAGGCACACTGTTATTTTGAAACTAAAGTTTTCTATAGGTAGACTGATCTTCATCCAACTTTTATTAGGATGCTTTCTTTCAAAGCCTGAGGATTGGTGATGATATGGCTATAATTAAATAGTTGACTACAGTGTCTGTTAAAACACTGGCCTGTGATATGAAGAACATACTACAAATGCTCAGCACTGTTTTACAGTGGCAACTATCAGGACACCTTCAAAATAACAAGATTGAATGATGTATGATAATTTAGCAATCAAACTCAATTTCTTATTTCAATATTGTCCAATAAACTCATGCTTTTACTTACTGAAAGAATTGCTATAAACTTTATTTGTTAGATTCATTAAGCCAACTGAAGTATTTTTGTTTCCTTTGTAAATCATAGAATCATAAATTTCCATAAGCCAATGAACACTGAAGAGCTGAACACAATAAACTGGGAAATTACTTCTTAACTCAGGCATAATGAGTAGTGTATTCAAACACCAGCAGACACCAGGAGCTACCATTCTGGCAGCCACAATATTCTGCAGTTTTATTTACTGAAAAAGTGATCTATAACCCTGGGAGATCCAGACCTTCTCTTTTCCTTTGTCTTTCTAGTTGCCAAACAGACTCACTTCACAGGGCAGTAGCACAGACAAGCTAGGAGGAGTCTTAAGAGGTTCTTACTACCTAAAGAAAAATTTTCAAGAATCACACAGGTACGAAAGTTAGATTTTTACCCAGAAAATTTTAATTTTCATCCCTGAAGTGCATATCAAACTCAGGATCTTTGTTGCCGGAGTTCTTATGCTCTTTCTGATGTGTCCTAGACCCTTCCAAATTGGACATGTGCCTCAATTATTTAAAAAGAAATATTAAAGGCAATAAAAATTAAACTTTCAATTGTAGAAATTTAGCTATCCCTTCCTCAATGAGACATTTAAGAAGCCTCCCATGTTTGAACATGCATGCAGCTTTTATTCATGGGAATAACTTTTTCCAGTGAAAATGGAAAAATTTTCCAACAAACCTTTGTGAAGTTCAGGTCTAGGATACTTTGCACCAAGGTCTTGAGCCGAGTGATTTCACCATCATAAACTTTTCCTCCTGGTATTGTGCAACACAGGGCACACCTCATCCTTCAGGCAGAAGGGTCATATACCATGATTTAGATGGGCAAAGAAGGCAACATTCACAGTCAGGTGTCCACTAGGGAAAATGCTCTTATTTGGACAGTGTACAATTTATCACCCTACCCATACCACCTGTTCCTACATGCACTACTGTGTAGGAAGACTTGGGGTGACTACAAGGCCAAAAGTGTCCACGTACACAACCTGATGAAGAAGTAGTTTGATCCTGTAGAGACTTTTAGGGTTCGCTCACCCATACTGTAGTTGGGCTTTGTGCCTCCATCTCTGTCTTATATCCCTCTAGTGATAATACCAACCCAAGAAGAGAAATAGGCTTCTTCTCAGCTGGGTTTGACAGGACCTGCTTGGGCAGCCTTCAGGACTCTGAGACAACTTGGGTCCTCAGAGGGAATGTCCATCCTACAGGACCTTTGCAGAGCAGGAGGGAGACAGCTCAGTCAGTACTGGAGCAGAAACAGTGCAGTCATGCTCAGGCCATCTCTTCCTATGCTTATGTGCTTTTCTTTGCTCCAGTGGATATTATGCTAAACTAATGATTCCACCACATGGACCAGCTCATGTAGAGTCAGTACTGCACTGGGCAATACAAATAGACTCAAGAGAAGAAAAATACTTTTGTTTGCTTTGTGGTCAGGGAATGTAAAGCCAAAGAGTTTCAATCTTCACATCAATGATCCTGTGGAACCCACAAGTGCTCCTTGCCACAGTGCCAGGTTTTGTATTCAGGGAGTCACTTGCAGTGGGATTCTGTTACCCTTTCAAAACAAAGGCTGCATAATTGCTGGAAACAAACTACTTAGCTGGGAAGGAATAACTTGTAATATTTTAAAAGCCAATAAAGAATACTTAGCAATCCCATTATCATCTAATTATGACATGGTGACCAGTGGAAGGGATTGACTGCCTAAAATACTGTCAGTTTTTTCTCTCTCTCTCAGCTGGTCTAAGAAAAGATTTTACCCCTCGTTATTAACTCTGCTGCTCACATTCCTTATTCCCATCCATAACAGTCAACTCCTCAGTTCCGTAAATGAGGCAACAGCATTTCCCTGGGGTTTTCTCTGAGGAATAAACCAAAGTGCTCAATGCAATGTCACCACTTTTCCCTAATTCATTCTATCACTGGTTTTGGACAGTTGTACAATGCTTATTTTTGTTTGTTTGTTTGTTTGTTTTCAGACTTAAGGCAAAAGGAATAATGTTGTAGCCAATAGCACAGAACAGGGCTTTAAATTATTTGTGTTTAGTTCCATCAAGGTCATACCTGGGACTCTGGAACCCAGGTTTAATCCTTCAAATCTCCATTGATAAGTAAGGGATAATAATTTCTCTGTCCGTCTGGTCTGCTTGGATTAACACCCTGCAGGATGTTAATTCTGAATTCTTCCCTGGCAAAGGCAGCTTTTGCATAAAGCCTGAAGGTACCATTAGAATACAGATAATTATCAGCACGAGCACCTATTTTCCCCCCAGAAAAAGCCTGTTAATTTAAAATCATGGTTGCAGTTTCACCTTCTTCAAACATGTTTTATTGACAACTAAAACAATTGAAAAGTAAACTTCATAACAACTAGTTTTGTCAGGAACATTTGAAAGCAACTATCAGCGAGCAGAGGAACAGGTGTAATGTGGGTTTGAACCCTGTCTCTGCTACTTTTTCGGTGTCCTTTGGCTTCACTACCTTTAAAATTAAGGTAGTAACATCTACCTTCCCCGTTTACCACTTCGGACTATAGACATTTCAGTGCTCTCCTCTGATAAGCATCTCCCTGCCTGTTAGTGGAGGTTTCAGAGCTAAGGTAATCACCCAAGTTGTCAAAAAGGTGCAAGGGAAGAATCTGTTGTGTGAGAAACCAATGCTGAGTGGCAGCTGCTGAGTCAGCCAGCAGTGAGCAGCAGAAGGAAGAGATTTACGTTCTGTCTACATGGCATCATCAACCTACGTCAAAGATATTATAACCCTAAATCCTGTAAAAATTAAAGGATTTTTTTAAGTGTTTGGGATTTAGGGTAGGGATTTATCTGCTTTTGGTTTCTGTTAATACTCAAATTTTCCCTGCAAACTCTGAAATTGGAATTTTAATATAGGTATAAATACAATTTCAGTCTGTCACAGAACAACTGAAATTTCTAAAACCAAAGTAACATCATGAGATTTCAACATTAAAAAATGTTGAATCAAAAAATGTTTTCTACTTCTCTGTGAATCCCTAAGCATCCTCTCTGTCTATGACTCACTTGTAGACTTGAGTCCACAAGACTTCAGGAAGCACAGTATTTTGTTTTCAACACAACCAGCTGCACTCTTGCCACTGAAAGAGCAAAATAAGAGACAGCTATATCATGTCTCTCAGGCAGAAACATTTAGCTTGAGCCCATGGAAGGCAATGGATTTTTCTTGCCCTTTCCAGAGTCCCTGTGATATAAAATCACTTTGTCTTATGATACCACAAACTGAATGGCCCTAGATAGGGGCAAACCTCAGAATTACAGGGAGTACCTCCAACCCTGCCCACTTGTTCTTTACATAGCCATTTCTGAACCACAAATCAGAGCACTGCAACAAGTCCAAAGGCATCCAGAATGTCAACAGGGGACTGACAGGTATGATGCAGAACCTTCAGCTGACCACAATCCACAGTATACCCAGTGATGTGTGAAATGGTGCCAACCCTCCACTTAAGAGACAACTAAATGACAACAGACTTTCTTGGGTGAGGTGTTCTACACAATGAGAAAGCATATCTTCCTAGACAGACTTATAATTAAAAGAGCTACATGAGAGTTAGGGGAAAGTAATTATCATTCTGTTTCTACATAAATAGGCAGAAAGAGACAGTGATTTACTTAAGAGTCACTGAGGAAGTCTACGGTTCATAGGCCAGTCTCATTCTGGGGCATCATTCACCAGACCACACTCCCATATCTGCCCGCTGTGTGCACAGACACCCTGTAGGAGTGTGTACCATCTCAAAAAAGGGTGCAGCCTTACCCAACTATTTCCCAAATGCTGTATTAGGACTACAAGGTTACATGAGTGTGCACAAGACAGAGCCCGTCCTGGGTCATCCAAATTTTGCCAGAGAGAAGCTCTGTCAGGAAAGTAACCAAGTTGAAGGAAATGAAAATATTGCTTTAAGTCCTCCTGGATTCCCTCCAGGATCTGTGTTAAGTACTGCTGGCTGAACATGAGAATTTTATTCTTCTCCTCCCTATTCTACTCCTCAAAAAGTGATCCTCCCATGCTGCTTTTAGGACACTGCACATATCTGTGTGTTGTGCCAGGAGTCAGAACGTTCTGACTCTGGCTGTAACACAGGCTCCCATCGGACAGCAGCATTTCTGTGTGGTTAGCATGGACACAGAAATTCTCTGCTCCCAGAGCCAAAGAGACACAACCAGATCATTAATTATTTCCATACTTTCAAAAACTTCACAAAGAAGTAAATAATCATGGAAGCTCATGCCAGGACTTGGACCTCACATAACAGAAAACTCTTAGTTTCTTGGGAGTCCATCCCCTCAGGGTTCTCAAGTTCCTTTCATGAACATGACAATTTATGCCCTGCAGGCAGGATGGACATTGATGGATTGTGTGTCCTCGGTGAGTGATTGTGAGGTCTTTCTTTCCCCCATCCTCTTATAATTTAAGATGTTCCCTCTTTGATTTTACATTTCCTCTCCTGCTATATGTATTTTTTCAGCTTCACTTACATGGGTGTTTATCCCAAAGTAACCTCTCCTCCCCCAGCTTCCTATTCCCCCTCCTTACTCACTGTGAATAAGACCTCTCTGTCTAAAGCAGCAATTGATGAAGAGCCTCAAGAGTACTCATTTCTCGTCCACCCCCTTTTTTGATGCACTGATTATCCTCTTGTTGGATCAATAGCCCATCTGCTTTTAGAAGTTTTCTAGAATTCTGAAGCTAAATTAAAACAGAGAGAATCAATCCTTAGTTAATTTACCCAACCAAACAATTTATTTCTCTCTTCTGATCTGCCATCACGTGAATTATACAATACTGACATACTGTGAGGCCTTCCCAGACAAAGTAAGCAATTTTATAATGCTAAGTTATCTTCTTTATTAGTAACTCTCAAATGTGACAAACCAGGAGATTTATTTTATAATGTTGCATAGTCCTTGGTTGAACTTGTTGAAACTCCCAGCTATTGTAATGGAGTAATTTGTTAATTAACAGTGGGTTTTGCTTTGTTTTTAATGGACTTTGGGGATACATTTCAGACTTAGATTAAGATTAGTGGAAAAAAAGAGTTCCCCTTAATTATTTCAAATTGAGTGTTATGCTAATAGTAAACAATTAGTTCTTTCCTGACTGAAAATTAATGTTCTATAAATAATTACAAAACCAAGCTGTTATATGAGTCCCTAAAGGAGCTACCAGACTTGGTGGTTAACCCACAAGAAAGAGTTGTGATTCTTTTCCATGGTCTCACACTTTGTGAAAATTAAGCATGAGCCTTGGTGGTTTTTTAGAGTTTTTCTATCCTGAATGAAAAAAAAATTAAAGAGATATATAGATAGATATGTAGATAGATACTGTTAGATAACCTGCATTTTTGATGGTAAAGCTTTGTGGTCTTACGGTTTGCCAATTCTCAGGACACTTCTCAAATCAAAGCTTAATTAAAATATTAATGTCTGTCCCAGTAGAGATTTCTGCCGTGTAAGGCTTTGTACTCACTTTTGCATAGGGAAAACTGGGAACACAGAAAGCTGGATTATATCATTTGATCCCTGTTTAAGTTCAGTTGATAAGATATGAGACCAATGTACATCCTCTTTAGAACACCTAATTCTCTCACTGAACTCCTAGGAGTTAAGATATTCCTTTTTATAGCTGCAAAAGTTTGGTTATTCATTTTCATTGATATTAGCTTTTTCTTATGGCCCTGAGCTCTTCAGCATTTTTCCATGCCTTTACAGTTGTCCTCTTCAGTCAGTGGAAAGGGAGAGACGCCTCTCATGCTTAAATCAGTAAAAGGCAGAATCTCTAAATTCACAGTGTAAGGGATTTCTCATCAGCAAAGGCAAAGTTCATGTTGGCAGGGGAAGCAGAACAACTCCTCTGAGCATCATCATCACCTAAATAACTCATGAGGACAAAAACCAGTGCCCTGACCTTGCAGCAGTCTGTCTTGGCCCTGCATGACCTGTCCCCAACCCATTCCTCTGCCAGAACTGATGGTATGCCGTCCCATGGGGTGGAGGAGTGATGCATGCAGCCAGGAGTCAGGTCTCGCAGATGTTGCCTTCTCAGAGGATGCAACCCTACAACGTGTACAGACATTTGGTCAGTGGTGGAAGAGAAAAACCTGTTAGGAAGGTGTCAGCCCTGGGGAACAAGTACATTGGGACTTGAAAACATTGCTGGGGGTTTCCCTCCGTCCTGTTGCACCAGCTTCTCACAGAGACACCAGTGCTACTCTGAATCTCTCTCATGTGTCTCCAAACTGAAGTTTTGCCATTTCCACTTTTGTACTTTGATTAACTACTACTCGGTCCCTGTTTGAAGCCTCCCCAGTGATGTGTTGTGTCTTGCACAGCACAGTAGAGCCACAGAAATCAATAAAATTTGCAATAGACTCTTGCCTCAGTTTCCTTCTCATTCCTGAGCATTAGCTTGAAGTCTGCCAAAGCCTATGATAATCCTTTCTTTCCTCTCAGCTACTGCCTTATTCTGGCATGAGGGAAGAAACCAGAGATTTCTCAGAAGAGATGTGACATTTTGTTCCTTGTCATCTCCACTCTCCATGCAGCCTCCATCTTTTGCCTGTGTTAGCCAGCTAAAAAATGAGCCCCCAAGTCCTACAGACCAGCGCTTCAAGTGCCCAGAGACCTTTGCTAAAGGGCTGATGGGTCTTGATGTCCAAGAAGCGCCCAAGTCACAACAAAGCCATAGGAGAAAAAAACATAACAGCATTAACTTAGAGCTTGATGGGTATGTTTTTTCCTAATGTTCCTCCCAGATTTGCATCAATCCTGAGGTCCTCCTCTAAGCCCAAGTTCTCAGGTGAGAGGGAGATGAGTTCTGTCTGCTCTGTAAGTAAAATAAGATTTCAATTTGCTGTCAGAGCTCTAATTAAAACACTTATAGATCAACCTTACCGTGGCAAATTGTCTGCACCACTATTACTATAGGAAGACGAATGTTAGCTGTGAAAACAGGCAAAGTACACTCCCCTAGACTAATGTGTAATTTCATAGCCATTGATTTTTGACTTTGAAATTCTCCCACATGCTTCTGGGAATTGGAACTTGTTACAGGTAACCTCACAGCAGCTCTTGCAATTTTTTAAATCTTTTGTGAATGTGCAGGAAGAGCCATCTTGCCCATTCACATTTTTCCACGGCAGGTATTACATACAGGCACCTCCACCCCCAGGTTCTGAAACCCAGACTAATTGTTGGATGACTGTATTTAACAGATAATACATAATCTACAACTTTAATTCCTATGGGATATTGATAAACAACTATCTCTTGCTGTAAGAGTAAGGAGATAATTCTGCAGTTAGTCTGAGTATCAGCTTTCTTTTCGTTAATTATGAAAAGTCAAATTGTGTACCAGGATAAATTTTTAGTTATTAGGATGAAACTGTTTATGCCAGTGAGTTACATTAAGAGAGCACAAAATGTAAGTAACTATTACTGACTTGAAAGCAGGCATGTGATTTAGTATATAACAGGCTATTTGAAATGGTTACATAACTAAATGGGCAATTTTACTATCAAAATTAGCCATTTAACCCACATAAACATTGTGATGTTCTTGGTAAATGCTGGTAAATCAGCCAGTGCAGCACCTGAGCACCTCAGAATCCCTGAGACATCATCTTCAGATCACTTCCCTGGAGCAGCCACTTTAATCTTGACTGTCACTTCTCTGCTGTTTGTTCAGCCCAATGCAGCAGGATGTCAACAACTCTCTCAACACTCCCTTAAATGTGGAGCCACGAGCAGGAGTGAAGAGTAAGCTATGCACAGGGGGTCTGAGCCACAGACAGACACCCAAATTTCTTGTGGTTTTTGGATGGCTAGGTGGACTGTCCAATGTCACATAAGAAATCAATGGCAAAGCACCAGGTTTAACTGAGACCCTGTATCACTCTTCACCCAGCAGTTGAACAATGGGTTTCTGTAAGGACGTGTCATAAATGCTCCATCTCAGAAGCACCTCCTCAGGTCACTCAGGCAGGAAAGATACAAGGAATGAAGGAAGAAAGAATCACCAGGGAGATGGGGGAAAGGAACCTTTTCTAACTAGAAGAAAATGCCCTTGGAGTTGTCCATTGCTTTAGATTTGCACCACACCATCTGCACCATAATGACGGGACCACTTGAA
Organism: Manacus candei; assembly: GCF_025592945.1. Classification (NCBI taxonomy): domain Eukaryota; kingdom Metazoa; phylum Chordata; class Aves; order Passeriformes; family Pipridae; genus Manacus; species Manacus candei. The sequence continues at coordinate 5,925,673 of NW_026138061.1, forward strand.
AATGCTGTTAATCAGAATGCATCTCCTGGCAGTCTCTGTGATGGTCCAGTTGTAGCATGTTAAGCAGAACAGAAATAGACTGTGCTAGTGTCAGCATGTTCACACTGTCAGTGGTGGAAGAGGATGAGAGACACCAATTCGACCAGATAACACACAAAGTTCAGGACAGAGGTCAGGGTGGGGTCCACAGCTGCTCAGGCTCAGCTGGACATTGGTACAAAGCCTGCAAACCCAATGCTCCAGCCACTCATACCACAAGACCTCATGGTACAATAATTGTGCCCTGACCACAGCTACTCAAGGACCTGCCCTAGCAAATCTGGGCCTGGTTGTAACCGCATTTATCTATGGTCTGAGTTAAACCCATTAAGAGAGAAAGACTATACCAGCATAGCTGTGATCAAGAGTCCAGCCCAGCTCGTTACAGGAAGATGAGAAGACAGCCTAGTGGTTATGCAGTTTTCCAGTAATATCCAGCATTATCTGGGACCTACATTCAATTAAAGTACTTATGTATATGCACTAGACATGCAATTGCATTAATCTCATTCACTGGCTTTATTTATGTACTTAATATTAGTGGCATTTTTTTCCTTCCGCCATGGGGTTGTCAAAGACATCTTGTCCATCAGTGTAAATGTGAGGACTTAATTCCAGCTACTGTATGCATGGCCTCAGGGCACTGATGAGCAGAACAGTGTGGTTTGATTAACCAAGTTCCTGTCTACGTTGTCAGCTGAGTCCCCCTGAAGAAACATAGTCCAGCTGCTTCTTCTACCATTATACACTTAGATTTGCCTTTATTATACAATAAATGAGGAATCAAGGGTAAACAAGAAGGTGAGGGTTTTATTGAACTCCTTTACTGTGACTACTGCTTCTACTGGCATTTCCTTTGACTTTTGACCTTTCTTGATGCAAAGGCTCTGGCCTCCTTGCAGCTAAGCTGCGGCTTTCTCTGAAGTACATGAGCTGTAATGTGATACCTGCGGATATGGTACCAAGGGTAATTAAGATGTTTGTTGACTTTGGTTCTGCCCCCACCAGTGTGCAGTTACGTCCATAGGAAATCAGTGTTTGCTTGCTGATGAGGTGCCAAACACTGGTGCATAAAATCATCAGAGTTCCTAGTCTTCAATGTTCTATGCTTCTTCATTACTAATTGAATAAAATTAAAGTCAGCGTGTTTGGCGAAGAACACATGAAGGTTCCATTTACAATGCAGGAAACAAACATTTATAAATTGGTTATAGAGTGAGGACAGTATTTGGCTTAATCTCTGATGGTAAACACCCAAGGCATCATGGAATTATTCAGTCTTGCAAGTGTAAGGCCATATGAAATGCACTTGGTCAAGTATCAATGTCTCCTAGAAAAGACTGTAGTGCACCCTAAATGCTGCTAATGCTAGTAATCAATTCTCCACTGACTTGAGCTAGCCACACCTGATGACTGACTTTTTACTTACAGTTCAGTGAGATTAATCCTCTTTTTATATCCTTTTTATTTCACTACCATGGTTTCTTTTCATTGTTCATAAGTGATTTCATACCTTCACACATCTAGAGATCTTTCATGATGCAGATGACTTCAGCAATTTCCACTTCTCCTGGTTCTCCATCTTGTGATACAAACACCCTCAGCCTCTCCCTTTTTTAGTTCTGTGGATACGGAACACAATTGATGTTGATCTCTTCTGCTCATTTTCTTGTTCTTCTCCTCTCTATCTCACTTTCTATACCATGCTAGTTCTGATGGCTTTAATTTTTTTTTCCTAGAGGGCTTTGATAAACAAGAGATCATTGGGAAGTTATCATGAATGTAGACTGTCAGGAAAGGGGCAAACTGGATGTTCCATGGACCTTCCTTGCATCTGATTTCAAGGTCTGAACTAAATCATCAACATGATCCTTTCAGTCTGATATTTCTAACATTTAGTGACACATGGGGATTTCTATCCGCTTTGAACAGGACGCTGTGGGACTCAAAAATGAAGTAACAGGTATAAAGCATAATAGAAGCAGTGAATTTGTATAACTCTGACAGAGTGATCCAAGACATTCCAGGTACTTCCTTTGAGGCACGGAACTAGGAGAAATTATTGTAGTTTTCCTAATTTTAACTGGAGCAAGTGTTACTGCAGGAAAGTTAGATTGAAATCTTCCCCAGTATTTGATTTGGCAGCTCCAAAATCACTGGAAGCTGGTGGTGTGCTTTGGGAAAAGCATAAGGTCTACTGGAAGCTGGTAAAACAAGACTGTTGAGAATGAACAGTTTAGGAATTGGATTAGTTGGCAGATTATTTGTAGTGTAACTGATAACAAGGTCAGAGCAAGGTTATTGCAGCATGGGGATTGACTTTGCAAAAAGACATGATACTTGCAGGTCAAGTCAAAACTGTTTTTCAAATGAAAAGTTCACTAAGACCAAGGGAAATCCAATTTAAAATGAATACTGGAGTGTAAAGATGGACTGCAAAGGTCATCAAATGGCCCAGACAAAATTTACTTGTAGAAAATGTATCATTTAATCACAACAAAATGGAAAGAGGTCCATTGCCAGAAGAATGTGGCTGCACAGAGAACACACACAGCTTGAAGCCATCAGATTCATGTTTTCTGTGTCATCTGTCAGGCAGCAGTCCAGTAACTTCCTTGTGGTTGTTTACTTCTGAGCTAACCACCTAGATTTCCTTTATCACCAGTGGAGAAAAAGAGGCTCTTCTCAAGCATAATTCATCTCACAGCGAGATAGACATCTAAAACACATCACAGGAATAACGTTTTGAAAAGTGTTGTTTCTCTCCATCGACTATGAAAAAGCCATGGGTGACTGGCTGATATACATATGCTTCTACATCATGGACATCTAAGCCAAAGCAAGATTAATCCAGGAAGAGATCACTCATCAGTCACCATCATGGGCAAAACAGGCTCGACTTGAATTTACTAATCAAATCAGAGTAGGATAATGAAAAATAAAACCAAATCTTAAAGTACCTCCCCCCAACCCTCCTTTCTTCCCAGGCTCAGCCTCAGTCCCCATTTTGTCTCTTTCCTCCCCCTCAGTGGCACAGGGGGACAGGGAATGTGGGCTGAGTTCAGTTCATCACATGTTGTCTCAGCCGCTCCTTCCTCCTCTGCAGGAGTCCTCACACTCCTCCCCACCTCCCATGCCGGGTCCCTCCTGTGGGAGACAGTCCTTCATGAATTTCTCCAGGGCCAGTACTTCCCATGGGTTGCAGTTCTTCACAAACTGCTCCCACAAGGGTCCCCCACAGGGTCACAAGTCCTGCCAGCAAACCTGCTCCAGCCTCGTCTCCTCTCTCCACTGAGCTACAGGCCCTGCCAGGAGTCTGCCACTCACAGGCTTCCCACATGGTCACAGCCCCCTTCAGGCTCTGGCTTGGGTTCCCCCACAGGCTGCAGGAGGATCTCTGCTCCACCATGGACCCCCATGGGCTGCGGGGGCAGAGCTGCCTCACCATGGGCTGCACCACGGGCTGCAGGTGTGCCAGCAGCTGGGCAGAGGCTGCAAAGACAGGTACCTGAAGTGAAGTGTTGTGAGCATCCTCAGCATCTATTATTGATCCCATAAAACAGGACCTCATAGCCCCTTGGTATAAGAAGACCTCACACATCCCTGGTTTTTCCTGTTAACTGAAATGAGCAGTAAGACTGAACTTTGGGTCAGTCCTACAGTCAAAGACATGGTACTATACCATTAAAAGCAATGACACTGGCAAGAGGGACAATCCCTTGCAAAAAGGATCTTCCTAAAAAAAGGAGAAGTAGTGTAGGAGAAAGAAGGAAAACAAAAGAAAGAAATAATTTTTTTCTTTTTCTCAACTAAGTAGGAGGATGGGGTTTCAATTTTGATCATTCTAATTTTAAATGATGCAACTGACACAAAGTCACCCCGCATGACTATGTTTAAAAATACACATTTGTCCCTTTGCCTTTTTCTGATCAATCTTTGAGATGTGAGTAATTCAACCCACACAAAACTGAATCTGTCAGCAGACACCTTTCCTGACCACTGCATAATGAGCCCCAGAGATCAGTCGGTCACAACATTATGACAGGGGTATCTCCTCCACAGTATCCTGCAGATGTGGAGTATGGACACAAAAAATTTACCTATCCAATAGAATATGAATACCAGGGTCTCTCCTTCAATCTGATGAATTCTTTAACCTTTTAATAAGGGACTATTATGCAATAACTCTCAAGCAGATTTGGTTTACTTAAACCTAAGTATCTGATGCTGTTTGAGATGCTCTTGTATATCTGAAATAGATAGATGTGGTCACACTGCTAGATATGACACACAACCTACATGAAACTTGTGCCCTTCACCAGAAGCTGAAGGTCGGGTGGGACAAGGCAGGGCATCTGAAATGTCACCAGACTCTATATTTAGGCTAATGACTGATGTGGAATACAAGTAAATCAAAACCTGTCCTAAGCAAGATTCTTCTCTGTCAGCAAAGTTGAATCCCCTCATCCTTCAGGGGAAGCTTAACTATCACCTGGGACTTCATCTGGAAACATGCCAATGCAGATTTCCTGAAATTTCTATTCTAACCTTTCTTAGGCCGTTCCTACGCATTTTTGCCCATGATTATTTTCTCTAAGCTGAAGAGTCACGAGTGGAAAGATACAGGTACCTTGGTTTGATTGTCAGTGAGCTAAAGAACACCCTGGAGAAGGCCATCTCTCTCTCTCTCTACACTATAACAGCTCATCTGGTAAAATCTTTCAGTTTGGTTTCTGAATCGAGTAGATAAACCATGTTGATGAGTCTAAACATTAAAGCTTATTAGTCTAAGTTGGGAGTGCCACATGCATGAAAAATTTTCTCCTTTTTCAGTCCAGAATTAAGCTCAGAGTATTTGCAAGGTACATATATCTAGAAAAAAATATCATCTAAGATTGAATTTCTGCTGTTCTTGACAGGGGCTTCTGTGAGTACATCCACCTATAAGGAATCAATAGCTGCCAGCTGGCTAATGTGACTGAGTGAAGGTCTCACTGTCTGTGTTGATAGACATGATTAATCGTGGAGGGTCAGCTCAAGCATATCCTGCGACTGGGTAAAGGTGGCACTAATGCAAATTGGTCAGCTGGGAATAAATATCATTAATTCCATATGACATGACAGATAAACAGCCTATGGAGAGGCATGCATTTACAAAGCATCAAAAGACTAACTTGTGTAGGATTTATCCTGAGATAGCAATAAAGGTAATCAATTTGGACTTAAAGATGTTCCCAGAGATATGATGAACCAATTGAGATGAATGGTTAAACCATGTACCTGCTAGCTTGCAGGTTACTTCTGACAGTCAGTCAGAAGTAACTGGCATTATAAAGAGCAAGGTTTGTACTGCACACTTGGCCATCAGTAACACTTCTGCTTCACAGAAAGCAGCAGGGGTTCAGAAAAATATTAGTGTCAGATGAGTAAAAAAAATAAAAAACCCACCAAATAATTCACAAGGCTGAATGCCTCCGTCCACCCATTCCCAGAGCTCATTATAATTTCTAGGAAAGCTGAATTATCTGGGACTATCCTGTTCACCCTTTCTTCTACCCCTGAGCCTCCAATTCAGATATAAGACAGGCTGCTTCCTTGGCAAGAATCAATGAGAGTAGCTGAACACGCCACTGGGCTCCCAGATCAGTAGGTACTCACTATATTTTCAAGTTCCCAAAAGACAGCTCAACATTTTCATGCAAAACTTATGTTTTCCTTAATGCAAATTTTAGTTCTGCAAAACTAGCATATCCTAGTAGTAAAATTTCACCTCTATAGATAAAGAAAAATTCTGGAAAAGACAGTCTTAGCCTCTCTCCCTCTGACTTTTGTCTTTCCTCTCTGTACCCATACAATCCCTGAGACACAGGCACTGAGTCATGGCTGGATTTATTAAGTACATATCAATTAACAAAAAATAATAGTTTCCCATGAGTAATAAGAGCTCTACAGCAGTGTGCTCATAATAATGTAATTACTGGTGGGGGTCTCTTTGCTTGGAACAAGTAATAAATTGACATCAATCACTTGCACTTTCCACACAGTTACATTTCTTTCATTAAGAAATCTTACTTTATGTACAGAGTAAGCCTGTTTTTTTGGGTCCTAACAAGTATTTAAAATACAAATCTTCTATAACTAGAAGACTAGATAACTATTGTCTGATAACTAAGCCTAATCTGCAATGAAAAACTCGCATACAATTGATCAAGAGTTTCATACAGCAAAAGCCCAGATGCCATGAGCTGATGTGACTTTACACACATTTTGCAAAGCAGATGCTCGCTACCTTTTGTAATGCCTCAACACGAGCACCTTAATACATCATTGCAAGCTCCAGACCACCACATCCACCATTCCTTTGCCTTCTATCATAACTCTGTGTTTAGATCTCCATAGATCAGAATGTGGTTACTTTGTACTCTGAACATATTGAGAGGGTACCACTTATTAGCACAAGTAATTTTAGTTTTTATTCTTTTTCTTATATTAAGTGACTGTTTTCAAACTAGATTACATGAAGCTTAAGAAATCAAGCTCTGTAATAAAAGATCATTGGCTCAGCTGCTTGAAAATGGAGAGATTTTCACTAACTGTGACATGAGCAGAGAAGTCACTGGCTGCTTGCAGCTCTGAAATCCCTGTTATCCTGACAACAGGTTCCCATCCAGGAACATGTCCAGCACCTTCTTTTGGTACCAAAGGAAACTAGCAAATACTTTGCTGGGGAGGGGAACAATTTGTCAAACTGACTCTATATAGGCTGGAAAGTACTTGTTCTTTCTCTATCCAGAGAACTGATGATTGAGACAAGACAAATGGTGTTTCATTTGCCCTGAGAAAATACTGCAGTGCTAGATAAGAAAGGGAACACAGATACTTGACTGGATCTCCTCATGCCCTTCATCATACCAAAAATGAAAGAAGAACAAGTTCCTTTCTGAAACCTCATATTCCTGCCTATGTTTATAACCAAAAGTTATACATAGGAAATTATGTCTACCCAATTCTAATTTGGAAAATACTACATTTACCTTCTTTCTTTATTTTTCAAAGGGCTGATCTCACAAATTTTTTAATTTACTTCCACTGCAGAGTCTGAGAATTGATTTCTAAAAACTTTCAAGGAGAAAGTAAGGGGGAAGTTTTACTAGTTATGTCAAAGACTGTTCTATTTCCTGCACAAGGAGGAAGTCTGAAATAATCTGAATTCCAAGAAATAGTTAAAATAAAAATGTCACCTCAGCTGACTAGAGGCACAAAAAATGAGACTCTTCTTCCCTAACTTTGCCTGTGATATGAGTTTCCATCAAAGCAGAGTGTCCAGGCTCTCTTTACAGATAGTTTAGGGAGTGCAACACTTTTAAATAACGTGGGTGACCACTTTAGGAAATGCCCTCAATTCCCCGAACACTGCTGACAACTCTCCACTGATTGTAAAGGCAGCCCAGGTGACCAGCTGAGATATAGATTACTACACTGTAGACAACTACTTTTAGCAGATAAATCCCTCAACTCCCTTAAGGCCCTGTGCTTCTGGGAAGGGGGGGATGGTTAAGACCTGAGGTACCAAACTGTCTTCATTTTGCAGGACTTCCAATACGTGTATCTTCTGGGGCATAAGATATTGAGAGGCAACTGAGAGATGGTTGTTTGCAACTTTGCCACAGTGCTCTGCACAAGTGATGATCATGTTTTGAATCTGAACGTTTAGGGGAGATGGGAATTGGGTAGAGAGGGGAGATGGGGTTTGGGAATAGGGTACATAGATGGAGGAGTTAAAGAGTCATGGAATTGTAGAATATCCTAAGTTGGAAAGGACCGACAAGGTTTCAAGTTCAACTCCTGGAGCTCCAGGGCTGGATTATGGTTGAAAAAAGAGAGGAGAAAATATTTGGCAGGAGACAGAAGATGAAAAGAAGGAATAGAATTTAAAAGAGGATGATAGGTAAACCCATGGGGATGGGCTGTCAAGGGAAGAACAGGAGAACTTGCTGTCTACAGAGGAACTGGGAGCCATAACTCCTTGCTTGAGGTTCCTCTCACTGGCAAAATAAATGAATAAATGAATAAACAAATAAATAAATAAACAGAAGTCTGGTTTTATTCTTGCTTCAATCATAACTAAAACACCTAAGCAGACCTGTGTTTCTCTCCTGGAAGAGCAACTCCTGGAGATCCACAGCATTCAACTGTGTGAATAGACTGCACTTCCCAAACGTATACGGTAAATCAATGCCTATTAATTCACATTTCAACTCACGAGGATCTCTCTATGAAACTTGTGTATGTCCCCACAGGTTCCCCACTTCCCCTCCTCTTCCATTGCCACTGCTGGGATTTGTCTTCTTGGGTCTGGTTGATTCAAAATTAAAAGCTGAAATAATGCTGCAAATTAACGACTGCAAAAGCCAGCAGCAACCGCTGTGGCTGTTCCCCTTCCAAAATTAAGGAGAGTTTGCCATCTAGAGGAGAAGCAAGAATTTTGACCTCTGGTGGGAGCAGCATTTGATTTGAGTACATAGTTCAGTATTACAAACTGGGCAGCAGGACAATGACAGACTCACACCACATAAGGAAGAGGGTTAGTTGTTTCTCTCTGAGTCTGGGACAAATAGTCATTTTCTTATCTAAATTGTGCAAGCTGAAACAGCCAGACAGTTTAATTAAGCTCAGCAGATAGATAGCGTTCACATTCAGCAGAGGAAAAACCTTGCCAGAGACTGTATTTTTTGGGCCAGTTTGCTCCACTAGGCATGTAGCACAGCTGGGATGATAACCAGCAAAGGGTAATTTTTTCTTTTTTTCCAATGCAACTGGGTATTGGCTGCAAATTTCTGCTGAACTCCAAAACTTCATCCCATGAGAGTGGAAATTTTCCATTTTTACACCCATATTACACAGAAAATTAATTACTTCTCTCCAGTTTGAATCCTTCACCAGTATATTTCCTTCATGATAGATATTAAAATGTGCTGTCAGGGTTTCTTTTTTTCTCCTGGCAAAACTAGGAGGGTTTTCTTCTTTGCTTTATTTTCTTTTCCCTTCTGGTGTTTCTTGACTGCATTAAGATATCCTGTTCTTGCAAGCCTTGAGCTTCTATCCATACTGCGGCTCTGCATTTCACTTCACTTGAAAATATTCCTGTTTCCTGAGGGAGGAAGGACAGATGTCCTCCAAGGCTCCCTTCTATCCACCATTTCTGTGATCCTGTGGAGCACAGACAGAGATAGGAGCAGTTCCTGCTCCACACAACACACCTTTAAACATCATGGACCCCATGCTGAATGGGGCTCAAGGGGCTGTGACCTGGGGACAGTCGTTCAGTCTGACTGCAAAGCAGTTGAGACACTGCACTGTTGAATAAATATCCCTTTTGTAAGCTACCTACAAGGGGTTAGGAATGATGGAAAAGGCAAACACAAGGCAGAGACCTCCAAGTATCTTGTGGTTTTGAAGGTTTGTTGGAGTTCATGTCAGGCATTTGGAGACCAGTGGATTGGAGAGGAAGGTGTGCACATCAGCAGAAAACCTACTCTGCCTACAGGTTTCAGCTGCTTTACTACTCATTCATCTGAAGTTTTCTTCTGCCAATTTTGTCAACTTGTCTTTGCTTTCCCTATGTATCCTGGCACTAGGTTTTCAATATGCTCATGGGCTACTGCAGGCATTGCTGTCACGACCTGTGCAGTACTAATGAAACCATCTGTTGGGTCAGCCTGTCACTTTATGTGCCATTGCAGGCTGTGATTCCATGAGATCACACAGGCAAAGCAGTCACAGCCCTCACAGTAGTGCCCTCATGTGATTTTAGGAGGGGCTAAGCTACAGAAGAAGTCCTTTTGCTGGATGAGACGCTAAGCTGCTGTTGTGAACGCTTGTGACCTTTGAAGACCACAGACTGCTTTCTCTAACAAAAAAGCTTAAGCTTGAGTTCCCATTTCTTGTTGGAGAAATGTAAATTTTGCCTCTGTTTGCCCTTCACTTTTAAATAGCACAGCATACTGACTTCTGAAGTGCATCCAAGGCCTCCTCTAGCTTATAAAACATGTCCAGGGACAACAAAATGAGATAATAATATATATATTTAGATCTTTTCCACCCACTCCTTTTGGGCTGGGGTGCATGAGTGAATTCAGGCAGTTAATCAAGCTACTGATTGTCAGCTAAGCCACAATAATGGTTGGTGCCTGACCATGCATGTGTCCTTAGCATAATGCAGCTGCAAAGTAAATTGTGCTAGCTTAGCTCCTAATGAAAATGAAATCCACTGTAGAGGCAGTTTAAGCTAACATACTTCTCAGTGGGTCAAGCTTAAGTCATGCACATGGTCAGTTAACAGGTTTCATATGATGGGCATCTTCAGTAACTCAATTATTCCCTATCATGTGCTCAGACCTCGGAAATTATCCATTTGGAATAGTGATGTAAGAGAGGACTGAACTGGCTGAAACTGCTCTGCATAAAGGGCTCACACAACTTGAGTTATATCTATGCAAAACCTTAACTAGAAATGTGGAAAATTCATTGGAAGTCTTTTAAATCGAAATTGATTTTGTCTCCCTAAAAATACACAGACTTTCAAACAGAAACTATGAACCTGGTGTAGAAAGTTTGGAGTGAGATTCTTTCACCCATGTGATAAAATGAGTCAACGTAGATGGCCAAAGTGAACTCTTCTTGACTTCAAAACACATAAAACTATAAATCCTTGTGGTTCAGTAAGGTATCATTCACTGCCTATGCCAACACTCCCTTCCCATCCCCTGGCATCTGGCCCACTGAGGTTACATGTCTGTAGTAAAGCTGTGTGCCATGGGTCTAGGACAAATGAATGGGAAAACCTAACTTCTTAGCAGAACAAAGCTAAAATACATCAGCTTCCACTCCCTGATGCACTGGTATGTGGAATATTAAAGGCATTTAAACCACAATCCCCACTCAAATCATCTTGTGCATTCCCTATGGACAACAGAGTAGCATTTCCATTTCTTGCTGTGCTGATGATTTGTTTGACATTAACATGTTGAAACTCCCGAAACCCAAACTCAGGTGATACTATGCTCTGATATTACACCCATCCCATTCATCCCAGCTCTGAAGAATTCCCCATGCTCAGTCCACGGTTTCTGCACTGAAACAGCTTATGTAAGAGGCAGCTACTATTTGTCACAGAACTACATCATAGAAAAGAACATTTTCAAAAATTTACACTAAAATATTGGATGACAAATTATTCCTATGTCTTGGATTTAAAGCATTTTTTTATTGCTAGTAACATTAAACTTTACTAGGACTATGAATTGAACTCGACTTCTGAGCCTCAGCTGGTATTTTGCAATTTTACCCTTCAGCCTACTTTTTTCTTTTAATTGAAACTTCCAGAATACACACTTTCTGTTCAGCTTTTGCAACTTCCTGCATGAATGAAATATCCCCTAACCCTGACCAGAAAACCCTTCCACATCTCTTTCAGAAATTCACTTCAGCAAATGTAACATCCTCACCAGAAGGAAACACAAGCTATAAAACATGCTGCAGCCTTCCTTTCTGTCTGGCTTGCTTCAGACTTCATTCATAAAAAAAGAGTGAGAGAATGAAAAAAAGTGACAGTTGATTCAGAAAGTTGTACAATGTAAACACTCGTCCACAGATGATGCATTGAGGGTTGGTGTTGCATATCTTTGGGGAAAACATATGCCTGTCTTTCACACTTGTCAAACCCTAACGGCCATGGTTATCAGCACACAAAAGCTTCCAAATTCCTACCTGTCTCTGAAATTCTTAGAAAATGAGAAACCATAACAGACTGAGAAAAAATAACTATGATCCCTCCTATCCTGCCACTGCCTGCGTCCCCAGCCTTTTCCCATAAACACAGTCCTTACTCAGCAGTGCCATCTTACTGATACTCTCAAGACTTCTCAGTCTTCCCAAAGGCTGCAGACACCTTGGTGACGTTTTAATTTATTTATAACCAACACTAAAACACTCATTATTTGAAAGAATTATTTATTCTTCTAATCATTATTATCATTGTTTCCACTTTACAAACAGGGAAACAAGAAGGATAGCCTTCCTTTTCAGCCCTGATCAGGACCAGGGTTTATGTTAAGGTTTGCCAAGCATCAAGTCAGGACAAGGATGAAAAGTTTCCACCCTTCTGGGATAGCAGAAATGTCACTTTCTCCTGAATTTTAAGGCTTTATGAGACCTTGCCCGCAGCACACTTGAGACAGAAGCAGTAGCCTACCCACCTTACTAGATCTCATTTGTGGGACAGAGGTACAGGCAGTCATTAGAGCTTCTCCTCTTCCCTGGACCTCTCTTCCTTTCCCAGCTCAACCTCCCTGTCCCTGTGAATGGAGATCCAGCCTCCCAAAAATCCCTTCCTGGCCCCTGCTTCAGTTTCTCTCTAGCAAATGGTAGGATTTACACTGCATCAAGTCTCTGGAAGCATGTGAGCATCAGCCCATGGGTGCTGAGATACTTTCTTACTCTGCTCCCCCAGCTATATCTGTCCCCAACACGGGTGGCCCTGCAGCTCCGAATAGAAAGGCATGCCTGGCACAAGGGACACAGGGAGAGCAGCAGCCACCCCCATAGCTGGTGCAAAGGTTTCCCACAGCCTCTGGAGCTGCTTTTGAACAGGCTTCGTGTCAGCAGGCGGCAGGAATGCAGGGAATGTTCAACTGCAGGGCAGTCCACTTTGGGGGATTAAGGCACATGACTCCCAGACAAGAGCGATAGCCATAGCCACCCTGAAGGCCAAACCCCACAGAGAGCAGTTTCTTCCCCCCCAAGAAGTAGTCTGCAAGCTGCCACTATCCTGGCTCGCAGAAGGAAGCAGGACCTGTTTTTGTGTCACTTAGAGCTTCCTACTTTTCTTTGAGAAAAATGAGAGCATGGTCAGTATTTGACAGATTATCTCTCTCAGGGCAGAAGACTGGTTTAGGAGATGGGTAGGGATGGGAAGGTATTTCTTCAATGAATTCCGCTCCTACTGTGTGTAAGGGTTACTTCCCTCCAGGTTACTTCCCTCCACCAGCTCACTGGATCCTGTCACACACTTCCCACTCTGAATGAAAAGCAGAAACTGCCTTTCTGAATGAAACCACTTCTTTCTTTGCTGTGTTTGGACAACCAGGATCCCCTCCCTTCTGTGTGTCCTGCTGCAGTTTGGTTCAGCCCTGAAATTGCTGTGTCTCTGTCAGCAGCCGTTATGACAGAAGACCTTGGAACTCCTTGTACATTTTGATAACAAAAATGTTAGTCAGGCCCATGGGCTTTGCACTGGAAAACAGGTTAACTTGATGATGCCATGCTGTGTGTAGTTTCCAAGCTGCATGGTGGAAGGATCCAGCCCTTTCTCTTTTTCTTCAAAAATCCTGCAGACCCTCAGTGTGCCAGGTTGTCCTGAGGTCACTTGTCTGAAGCAAACCCTGAAAGGTTTCCTTCTTTCCCCTAGGAGCTCAAGGAACCCCAGAGCTGATCATAATCACTCTGTTCCTCACACACTACTTGGCATTACTGCCAAGGGCTTCCTAGCAGGGAGGAATCCCTCTCTCACCTGATACAGCTTCGTAATCATAAAGGGTGATAGTGTTTGTAAGTACATTGGACCAGCAGTAGGTAATGGCACAGGTTTGAGAAGTTCTCACATATTCCAGAGATGACCATGAAGAAAGCAACACTATCAACCATGCTGACCCTCTGAACTGCAAATCATTTGGGAGTGGAGAGATGATAGGGTTTTTGTCTTCTCCTTTTACTTAAAGATATAGTTTTAAAGAGCGTTTGCAAAAAAACCCAACACTGATCCAAATGTTCCCTGTTACCATTCAAGAGCTACACCTGCACTGCCAGTGGGAAGAGCAGAGGATAGACAGGGGGAGGAACCAAGGTACACATCACATACTAAAGGCCTGATTCTGCTCATTGTAACACTGCCCCACATCCACCAACTGCAAAGGAATCCTTCTCTGTTTATCTTTGTGCAAATAAAAGCAAGTTCAGCCTTCAAACCGTCTGTGTAGATTTTCAATTACAAACACTTTCTTGTGGGATAAATAATTGATTATCATTAAAGCTATATACCAAAGACAGCAAGTTTCACATTCCTCCTTTCTCCCTAAGTGCTCAGTGTCCACAGCAGAATACCATCTGGACTAAGGGCACCGGAAGTTTGACATAGTTGGCCTTATCTTTGCTGTGCATGACTAGAAAACCTCATGTTTGTAAGCTAACACCCTAATCTTATTCTTCCTTGAGAATATATGACCATGCAGTTTGCCAGATAAGCTACTGCTTTTGCAGGTGATAATTTGTGCCCAAAGTGTGACAACACACAGTCAGGTCTTCAGTTCCACTCTCAGATTATTAAAGGATTGTTTATGAAGTGTAGGAATAAATGTGCTAGATCAACCCAAAAGTTGAACATCACAGTTTACTGTCCTGAACCTTAGCCCCTGTCATATTAAGGAGGAGACTGAAGGGAGTACATTAAGATTTAAGGAACAGAGTAGAGCAGGTAATGCACGAATGATCCTTTGCTAATCAATTATCTAATAATAGCCTTCCTGAGATCATTGTATGTAGTCATTGTCACTATAGTCCTCCTCCATGAGTTACACAGGCCTTGAAAAAAAACACTTCCTTTATGCTTTTGACATCTGTATCCCTTGACAGTGATTTGCCCTCGTCAATTCTGAACCCTGTGAAACTATCTTCTTTTCTTTGCTTGAAATTTAAACCATAACTTGACAGCCCTAGGCAGCAAAAAGAGAAGCAGCAAAGAGAACTCACTAGAGAAGATACTGGCATTGATTGAACCAAACTACTCAAGACAGTGTGGAGGTACAAAGCTGGGCAGAGGTATAGCCAGGGGGCTGACAGAGCAACCTTCTATTTGAAGCCCCTTAGCTTTGGGAGTTAATGGCCCAGCACTGTGGAGCTGAGGCTGGTAGGAGCTTTTGGCTGCATAGATATCTTAACCTGGAGCTTCATGATCTCTTTAACCTACCATAAACCAACACTGCAATCAGAAGAAGTAGTCCTGTCACTGATCCACGAAACTTATTTCTGCTGTGGTGCCACCATACCTTGGGGCCAGTATCTGTGGTTGTACAATAAATCAGATCAGTTAAAATGACTTTTGGTTGCTGTTTCCTCGATAGTTTTAAAACAGGTCACTGGCAAGACTCTGTTACCTGCAGAACAGAGAGACACCTTCTCTTACTGATGGCTACAGAAAGTGCAGGGAAAGGCAGAGCTGCTTCTTTGAATGGCAACAGTGGCTGGTGCTGGCTTACAATGAGCCTGGAGACAGGGCACTTGACTCCTGGGCACCATCTGTTGATGGTGAGCTCTTTGACCACAGACCAGTTTAACTTGTAGCACTTGGGTCACCCCACTGAGACAACGAGGCTGGATCTGTCAGCAGTGTGTTGGACGCTGTCCTGACGGACACACACTCTGAGTAGAGCCACTTGCTGCTAGCTCCCACTTGCTTTCTGTTGACAGAGCTTTTCCTCAGATCTTCACAATGACATTTTGAGTAGTTAATATACATATTAGGAAATAACTGCTCTTTACTGGCACTGAATGAACCTCTTTGCCTGGAGGAGACTCGGGAATGTAACATGTCATTTACAAAGCTGTCCCAAGAGAGCAGAGACAGATTACAAAAATATGCCTTGTATTCAGTCCATTTAAGTGAGTAAGATGACAGCACAAGGATTATGCATTGAATTTACATGCTGAATGGTCACACTTAGAAACCCAACAAATTGCTTTGGAAAATTAAGTAGTATTACCTTAGAACAGGGACAGTGCCAAATGCTCTTCACAGGAAAAACAGAAGAGTAGAAGGAAAACTGCAAACACCAAGATAACCTTATCTGCTTCAAATGAGTCGCACAGTTTTAAGAACAGTGGTTTACAGGTATACAGGGCGCAGTCCCTCTGTGGTAAATGAGCCAACTCCCAGATTCAAGATATTCAAAGTAAACAGGCAATAAATTCCTATTTAAATTTTATCCACCAATCCGAATTTGTCTTAATAAGCATGGGGATCTGGTTACACAATTGTTCCTGTCCATTAAAAAAGAAACCTCATGTGATAGCTGACATTTTTAATTCAGCCCATGTACATTTAAAACAATACCCCATGTATTGCTTCATGTGACTGAAATACTTTCTTACACACTCACTGCACAACCCATGCTGAGCCTGCAGTAATTCAATCTACACCCTCTCTTAGTATGAAATATTCCCTGTGATGTTATCGGCCTGGAATACCACCAATGACATCGTGTCTCATAGTGACTTAGTGACATCTAATCTCCACACATTTCTCATCAGAAAACAAAACCTAAGAATATGTCTGTCCCCTATTAGGAAAACAAGTGTGGAATGGATGGAGACAGAGTACCCCTAGCCACCATCCTGATGTTTGTTTCAATAAAAATGGCTACAAGTTAAAAGTTGGATGCTTGACTTTGCTAAGTTTTGGTCCTGGGTCTTTGTTCTTTTTCACAAAAAAGACTAACTCTAATCTCATTCACACTGGTTTGCACTCATGTAACTTCCTGGCTTGGTCTGAATTACTCCAGTCGTGATAGAAATGAGAACAGGATCAGAATAAGAAAAAAGACTGATAGTTCAAACAAAGTACTGGTGAAATTATGATAGTCTAAAAAGGGGCAGAAAATTATGTCAAGGCTCTCCCCTGCTTTTTTAATGTACATTAAAAGAAGGGTTAAAAGGGTCAGTGTTGGAAAATCACAACGCTACCACAGTTCAGCTCAGACATCTTTCTTCTGTTGCATACAGAAAGCCAAAATAATGAAAGTGAAGGTCTTTATTTACAAAGCACCCTCAAGAGCTGACATGATTGACAGTGCTTACAGAAAGGTGCCAACTCATGAATCAATGGAATTTCCTTGCTGCACGGCAGCTCGGAGTAGATCTGATGAGGAGCACAAAGGGAGGTTGGGTCTTGCTGGGGCAACAGCTCCCTCTAATGATAGCTGGAAGTCAGTCTCAGGGAAGGAGAGACCCTTGCTTAAGTGTTAGAAATGTGTCAGGAAGATCCAAAGGAAGCAGCTCTCCTCCCAGTAATCTGGCACCCAGATGGAGCTGGCATCTCCATTTACTGGTCACTCTTTACTGACAAGCAGCAATAAATAGTATTTTGATAGGAAGAACCGATTAGGGGCCTGATCTGTTGTACTCGCACTCATGCACTCTATTTACAATGGCCCTAGCAACTCAGGCTGACTTGTTTTCCATTGTTAATGGAAGCAATCCCTTTACCTACACAGAGGAAACTAACCATATATAGGTACCTGCAGTAAGGCTTCCTGTGCAATGGAAGAAAAGCCAAATGCTCCTGTGGTTGCTCTGAAGGGATAGCCAGTGCATAGGTCAGAGAGGGTCATTTCTGACCAGGCTGGGCTGGTTTTTGACCCAGCTGCCTAATACTATTTCAACTTCTTTCTCTCCCATTGATCTCTGCCTGTTGGGAGCAACATTTTAAGATCTGATCTCATATCTAGAGAAATCAACAAGAGTTTTTCTGGTGCTGTCAGGGAGATTGGAGCTGACAATACCTCTTGATTCACATAGTCATGGAGAAAGCCTCACAGAACTCTACCACATGCACAGAAATTTCAGTGATTTCTAGTCTTTGCCTCACTAATGCTTCTGGGTTGGTTACAAGACTCCTTTTTCTAGAAGGCTTTTTAATTTCTTCCCTCTGGAGCTATCAATGTTCCCAATAATACAGCACTAGTTATTTTTATCTATTTGGTAAATGCTGTATGGTGAGCAGCAATCACTTAGATGTTCTGGGATCAGCCCACACAACTGTAAGAGCTCTGTGAAGATTACTAAGTCAAGAAACTTTTCTCCTTAAGTTTTGTCCTCAGTCAGTCAGGAAAGATAGTCACTTAAGAGCAGTCTACAGAAATGGCACTGTTTAGTCTGGTGCTGAAAGTAACCTGAGCTTAATTTGGAGTATAAAGCATGGCCTGCACCACTGTAGGGGGTGTAAGGTCTGTTACACAAGACCAAAGTGAAAGTCAAGTGCTTCAGCTTTGATCTGGCAGAACATCACATCCACTTGCACCCTTTGGGGACTGGCAGTGCACCCTCCATGTGTAGTGGAGACCATCCTCTGCTCCCAGCTAGACTTATTCTGAAAACTGCCTGAAACAAGACAGTCTTCCACCTGCTCGATTTCCTGAGCAACTGCTGCCTGATTTGAAGACTTAAGAAATCAAAAGGAGTTAAATATAATCTCATGGAGTCCCCATGGCCACTACCTCGGACCAAATCTAACTGATAGATTTGGTCAAGAGAATGGCATGATGCTGTGACAAGGGAGGTTTAGGTTGGACATTAGGAAAAAATTCTTCACCCAGAGGATGATTGCGAACTTCCAGGGAAGTGGACAGAGCACTAAGCCTGCCAGAGTTCAAGAAGCATTTGGATAACTCTTTCAGTCACAGGGTGTGACTCTGAAGCACCAGGAGTTGGGCTTTGATCATTCCTGTGGGTCCCTTCCAACTCAGGATATTCTGTGAGTGGAACAGGATTTTTGCAAAAAGTGGGCATTTGATTAAAATGAGTAAATTGCCTAAAGAAATAATAATGGGAGAAGGGGGGAATATTCACTTGTAAGAAGTGCATGATTCTTCTGATTCTGATGATGAATTCATGATTCTTATTTAAGGGCCTGTTTTTAATTTGCTGTGTGTGAAAAATTTTTTTCCTATCTTTGTAAAAATATGTTTAACAATAAAACGTACAGATAATCTTTCTAATACACTTATGGACCTGAAACTGAGAATCTGTAGAAAGCCATTGGCCTGATTCTCTAAAGAATTTAGTGCCAAGAAATTGCAGTGCAAGGGACCCACTTTTTAAGGTGTCTAAACAGAATGTCCAAATATTTCAACTGGCTACTGAAATCAGCATTTAAGAGCTATAGTAGCTAAACACCAGTTTGATTCACCTGGTTTCCAACTTCACATCGCCTCTGGAAACTGGGCTGTGGGCATCAGCATTACATCAAGTACTGTCTATTCCTACAGATCACAAAGGAGGGAAAGGGCTTTTAATAAATTTTGCAACAAAACCTTGAAAATGCAAGGTCAGGCTACATGACAACAGTCCTTTCTGCTTTTAAAATCAATGGATCCTAGCAATGTGAGCCCGTCAGTTGTGCAATACACCTAATTGATTGCACGTTTGCCTTGCACACCATTCAGGAAATTGGACACAGCTGCCAGCAGCATTACTGCACAGAAGACTCCTATGGGGAATGGGCAGTCCTTAACAAATGGCACAGCTCCTAGCAGTCACTTCTGCAGAGGCAAGAGGAAAGTGAGAACAAACAATGAGCGAAGAATATAAATATCAGGCAGTCAAAGTGTAAAAGGGAGATGCTTCCCACAAGCCATGTTTTGACTGGAGTCCTGGGAGAGAAGGCAGCATGCACCCTGAAGAAATCACGTTATCACAAAGAGCAAACAAGAATACAGTCCAAACCTATTGCAGCTATTTTGAATCATTCATCTCAGCAATTCTCTTTTCCTCTTTACAGCAGAAAGTTTGTGTGGTGGTGACCACCCTACAGAGCTTATTTTTGCCATTACTGATAAGATTTGCTGTATCCCCTCAAACATACTTTGCATTGAAGAGTTTTTTCATCCCAAAAAAGACATGCGAAGCTTCAGTGCGCTCTGTGTTCATCAATATCACCCTTGCCAAGTTGAAAGCACTGGGCTCTGCATGGTGCACAAGAGTCTCCCTGCTTCCCTCTCAAGTGAAGGGAACACCGAGTGAATCTCTTAATACACATCTGACCGCTGACCCAAAATAGCAAGGTCCTGAACACTGCCTAGCACCAGTATTTACTTTTCAGTTCAGAAGCAGGAGGCAGTATGTCATTATCTGCATACTTTAGAAAGAACTGTTTGGATTTTCTGCTTTGTGTTGGGTGGCTGTCTGTGGGAACATCACCTTCCCAAACTGTTTTTTGGACCAGCTCTGAGTTTAGTCCACCCACAAGATTGCCTGGGACCCAGTCAGAAACAGTTCATCCACATCAGCAGCTTTGTAGTGCTTTTCCCTATAAGGAGACCCACACACTCTGGCACCTGTGGTGTACCCAGAGCAGTGAGCCACCACCTAGAAGGGGAAGCCACATCACCGGGGGAAGACTGTCAGAGCATCCCAGCCAAGGGTAGGAAAGCAGGTCAGCACAGCACTGGGAATAGAAAATACTCCCAAATGGTGAACCATGGGATATCGAAATGCAAGGTGTCAGATGTCCAAAATAAAGGATAGTAGGATAAGAAGTAGGGAAGATTGACTTCTTTTTGGCACTCAGAAACCAGAGGGGTCAGCACTGTTGACTGCCTGTCTTCACTGAAGCGAGAGTGCTGTCCTCGGTGGGCGATGGAGTTGGATCCTCTGCAGTAATGAAACTCCTCACATTTATGAATGCTTTTAACAGCCTGGCCCGTCAATGCCAAATCACTTGTCCAGCTTTACTGCAGACAAAATAAAATAGCTCTAGCAAGATAAGCATATCCTGGAAGGCTGGGATTTTCCAACGGAGAGGGCCAAGTCTCTGTTGGTGGCTACTGGCACTGTTGAGCTTAACTCCACAGACAGGTGCCAAATGACCATAGCAGAGATTCTGGCAGTGGAACAGCAGTTGTAATAAATGACTCTGTGAAGCCTTGCATGCACTTCACCTAAAGTGTTACAATTTGCCCTGCCCTTCCAAAGCACTCCAGAAGTGTGGGATTCTGCTTATCAGCACAATGAGCCAGCAAAATCCCATCAGGAAAGTTCACCACCACACTCAATGTTATGAGAGCAGCAGCCACCTTGCCTGCAGCAAGGAGAAATCCCAACTACCTTTCCAGAAGTCTCCCATTGCTCCAGTTCCTGAGCCACCAGCCCCAGGGGAACCAGGGAACAGCCACCAGCCCCAGGGAACCACAACATCTGGATGAGGCTCTGTGGGGGGAAGGTTGGCACAATGGCTGCAGCCACAACTGAGCACAACAGAATTAGGAATGGTTTTTTTTCTTCTAGTTGCAAACTACAAGGGTTCAGCCATCTCATCCTCTTTCAGCTGCCTGGGAAATTGGTGTTTGCAGAGGGACAACAATCCTGGTGATTCACTGCCAGCCCCAGGCTTACCAAGAGACCTTTGAGAAGCTGCAACACTCACGGTGGTATTTGACATGTGCTGGCCTGACGTGTTGAAGAAACAGTCACGCTGCTTTGCCCACTCAGTGCTGGGTTGGTCTCCTCCTGATCTGGCATCGTTCAGATATTTCCCATGCCAACATGTTGGCTAAGCCAAACTGCTTCTTACATTAAAACCCTCTGGATCTGCACTTTATAAGTCTTTAGATTCCCACAGATGTTTGGCTTGTGAGTCTTGGACTGGCCTGTCCAAAAGCCAAAAGAGATGTGCAGGTCCCAGCTGGGTTTTTCCCCAGACTAGTTGAAGTGGCCAGTTGCTGCTAAATGTGCACAGCAGGTTGAGAAGTGGGGAAGGGAGCAGGAGTCAGGCTTGTCAGTGTTTGACCATTTTTTGCTCACCCTGACAACCTAAATTGGGTCATGTTGAAGAGTAAAAAAGTAATGTGGATCTGTGCCCTTGTGTAGGTGAAGCTTGATGCCCCTTCACCACTTTGTCCCTGATAGTTACAGCTGATAATTCATATTCAACTTCTTAAACACACTCAATAGCTCAGTGCCTCTGAGAACCCACAGGTGCCTGGTGATATCTTCAGCTGCCTACCTGCTCTCAGCCAGCACCCAGTGAAGGCTGAACCTCCACACAAGAACTCCCAGTGGGATTTTATTGTATTTTCTTTAATTAATCTCTGCAGGAAGCCAAAGGCTGTTCCTGTCCCTGGAAGTAGATCATTAGCTAGCAACACAAACTTCACAGAAAGAAGCAACATGACAGTGGTAATGAAAACAAGACTAAAACCAAAAACTGTGAACATTTTTATTGCCACTGGAGCCATCAGCATCCACAGAGTATATTCAGAGCTGTCAGCAATGCCTCTCCTCATTTGGGGGACAGTCAAAACAAAGCTTCAAGTCAAATTTCTTGCCTGACCATTACATCAAGTTTTACTTTCATTCTCAGTCATGGCCTGACTCTGATTACATTATGAAATTCATTAGGGAAGAGAAAATTGCAGTTATTTCCTTGATGGAGCTGAGTGGTGCTATTGCAGAATAGCCAGGAGCAACCAGGGAAAACATGCCCATTAGAGGCTGGTGTAATCCCACCAGGATCACAGCCAAGCAGTCACAGGACAAAAGCAGCAATGGAAGAGATGTAGTGACAGAGCACGGGGTAATCTTTTAAAAGGGAAGATGTTTTGCAAGGCCTGATATTTTGGGTCATGTTGAGAAACAAATGTGTACAAAAGCCTCAAGGAAATGAAAAAAGAGAGACTAAATATATTCCAAATATTTTCCTACTGTAACTATATGTTATAATAGAAGAACCTGGTGGCATATTTTATGATCATTAGTGATTTAATTAGGAAATATGTCATTTCACATCACCCAGTTCCCACCTCACTGCCATTAAATAGTTCATTTCTTATCATTCTCACAGCAAAGGTAATGCTGCGAGAGCAATGACATAAATGAATACAGGCTGCTCAGAAAGTGTAAAGAGGAAGAAGACACCAAGATCACCACAAACAATCTCACACTTTAGCAGACACATAAATGAAAAAAAATAAAAAATCTCAAGGGAAACATTGTTTCATTCCCACAGAGGTGTTGTGATTGAGCACAGGTAATTTTCACAAGGCAATGGCTTTCTTTGTGGGACTAATTTGAACAATTTCCCACAGAATGGAGCCACTGTGCCGGAAAGTTCGAAGTCAAAAGCTGAGGACCCCAAACTGGCAGCACAAAGGGGCACAAAGCCTGCACTGGTCCTGACTGCCTTGGATAAGAGCACAGTGTAATTCTCACAAACCACAACTGACAAGGTGCACTGGGAGATTGGAGGGAACTTGTTTCTTCTGTTAGTAACCACAGGAGTTTCTTGTGGTCGGTAGTTCTGAGAACGGGAAGCTGGACAAGCTGTAGGTGCGGGAGATTCTTGCTGCCTCTGGGGTTACCCACCCAGCCAGAGCTCAACTGATTAGGAGGGTATCAGAGTTACATAATGACATTTCTGGGATGTTTTACGGTAAAAATGTGGGGGGCCTCTTCGAGGCGAGGGGTGGGGGTTGTGGATAGCAAAACCACAAGAAATTGAAATTAAATGGGAGAACAATTTAACAAAGTATTGTTATATGTAATATATAACAAACATATATTTGTAAAATTAAGATATATCAAGTCAGTATTTAAAACCTGTTGAATCTGCTAGTGTGTTTAGACTTGGAGTTCTGCTTTTAAAATGCGTATAAAATTGCTTGTGATCCACAGTGATCCAGCTGTCCTAACACCATGCATCTGAAACAGTGACATCTATCTCTGACCTAAACTCTGAGAGTTTCAGAAAGAGAAGTTAAAAGCCCATTAAAAGAAATAGGCACTTTTAGGATGTTCTTAGAACTACTGTTTTAGATGTCTTCTTCAGGGTGCATCAAATCTTCTCTGGTCTCCAGTTACTACCAAAAGTGCTTGGTTTCTAGCCTACATACAGATATGTGTCTACTAGATGCCTGTATTTACCCACAGGAATCCCACCCCAAATGCCCCAACATGTTTAATAACACAGCATAATAATCATAACTTCTGACAATATTTTAATGGGAATTAAGTCAGCTTCCTACATAAAGTCTTTTCCAGGTTTTTGTCATTGTAGGAGTCATCATCCACCTGCAAATTTCTTCTCAAATGGATGTTTTGTGCAGGATGCGTTCATCAAAGGCCACCAAATTCAGGTATTATGAGGCCAACATATGTTAGAAGGCATTGTTACCCCTCATCGTGCAGTTACTGCACATGGTTTTCACAGCAAGGCTGTGATGCAGCTCAGGTGGTTTTGCAGACACAGTGATTTTCTGTGTGGAAGAACTAGAAGAAACTTACCACAAAATGACCATGAAGGGTCAGACTACCTGAAAACAGATCAGACAGTCAGCCTTCATACCCATTCCTGCCTCCTGACACCAAGTGGAGCAATGGTTTCAGCAATACACTTTTGTTGATTTAATAAAGGATTATATTAAAAATACCCTTATTTCCAAGTGAGCACCAGCTCCATAAAGCAGGGTTATAATTTCTCCAGTGTGTTTCTTTCCTTTTAGCTTTTATATTCATAAGGAAATCCAAGTCTCATTCTATATACCTTCTACAGAATTAAAATTGTATATGGATTTCAAATGGCAATATTCATTAAACACTATCAACTCACAGCAGCATGGGGAAAAACCTTTCTTTATTATCTCACTGGATGTGGAAAAAATAACAGAAAAGCTGCTATTGTTTGCATGGTTTTTGTGATAATACTTTGAGAGACAAAACATTTCTCCTCCCAGCTCTAAAGCTATTGAAAAGATTTTCCTGACACGCTCTAAAATGATTTATTGTAGGTCAGAGGGCAATTGGAAGAGAAAAAGATCAATCACACAGGAAGAGATAAGTTTTCCCCTTGATCTTTTTTTCTTTACTTTTTTTTTTTTTGAGTGAACAGCTTCACTTGTAGGATTTTAAAACTATAGTCTCCAGTTTGCTTAGGGTTAAGCCATTTTTTATTGGAAGAGCTAAGTTCATGGTCCTGACCTCACAAAAGCAAAAATCCAACCATTGCACTGTAGCAAATAGTCAGCTGAGATGTTGTTGTGAATAAGATACTTTTAGTGACTGGAAAAACTTCTCTGGTGAAGAGAAAAGTATAAGCTAATCCATCGTACTGTGAAATACAACCCAATGGTGTCAAGATACCATAGATGCCCTACCTATTCACCATGATTAATGTTATCACAGCCTGGGTTGTCCCAAGTGTTGCAGTAATGATTGGCCACTTTTCATGATGAGCTGTGAAATAGTTTTTTTTTTGCTCTGCGTGCAAGACATAGAAATAATTTAAGTGCAATAGACTGAGCAAAGCTGATTACATTCAGGTACAAAATCATTGCATTCATAATGCAACTGTTCATAATGCAAATGTTTTCTTTCTCTCTAATATGAACAAAGGAAATTGTCCTTTCAGTTCTGAGAGAATTAGTCATGCATATTCTATTGTCTGTCAGCAGAATAGCACGGCTGATTCCTCAATAACTGTACTCAAAACAAATCCTTACCTAGTAATTCATATTTATCATTCTAGCACACTGCAAGTATGAACAAAGAGGGGATACAACGGTTTTGTGTTCACTGGAATAACCACAACAGTTGAGATTGCTTTTGTTAGCCAGGTGTTTTTTTCATAGCTGTGGTGTCTACATGTCCCAGCATGAGTAGAACTGTAGATTAACTCTGCAAGAGAGAGAACCTCCTCCAAAGTGCTTTGAAATCAAGTCCACAGAAGATCTGTGGATATATTATAGAAGCTGGGATAGGCAATGACCTACCCAGCCAGTGACAAACAGAATCAGTCATATCAGGTTGTGTGGCTGGTCCTGGGAGTCAGCCAGATCTGATCTATTGGTGCTGCTTCTGGATGTGGTTCTGATTCCCACTGTCTCTCCACGTTCGACAGCTGGTGCTACACTCTTCCTGACAAAGCCCACGTCTCAGGAAACAAAGATGAGGGTGTGCAAAGCAAGGTCTGGATACTCTAATGCATAGGCACTTTTTTAGAGATGGGTGCCTGGGCAGCTTTATCACATATGCAAAGCAAACAGAATGAGCTTCAGCACAAGCCTGGAGCCAACATCAAACTCACCCCCTAGATCCATAGAGAAGCCTCTTCACTTTTGGTCCATACAATTTCAGCCTAAGCAAGCCAGACAAAAATCATCACTTTCATTCAGACAAGCTTATAACAGATGCATAAGTCTGGATTGTTATGGGTATTTTATGCACCAAATACCCCTTTTAGGTACAGTGCCATGAAAGCCTCCACTGTTTTTGCTGTAGGTAATGTCTGGAACATAGTTGCCAGCTTGAGCAGCATAAGCCACGGAATAAAATCACACCCTCACTAAAAGTAGGAGCACATCATAGAGACTTGTAATGTAAGCCAGAATTTTACCCAGAGGTTTCACTGACACTCATTTGGGAAGGGTGTCCACGTTGTCCACACTGGCAGACTAAGCAGCCTCCAAAGAGCCCAGGATCATCTCTGCAAAATCAATTGAGAGCTGATCAATAGCATGTATGCTCTTTATTGAGCAAGATAGATAGACCTCAACCTGGATAGACCCCTGTATTGGTAGGTCAAATCTCACCCTGAACTCCATTGGCTGCACTGGGACATCTCCACAAACTGTCACAGAGATCTACTGCCAGGCACCTACACTGTGAACACCTAAAGTTAAAAGACATGAAACCCATCCTTAAAAGTTTCTCTCATTTGAGCCTCGGTGAACAACAACATAGAGAATGGCAGAGTGAGAAAGCAAGACCACGTGAATTTTAGTTTCCAAAAAACTCCTTTCCTCTTCTCCCCCCTGCAAAAATAAAGAATTTGCTGTTACTAGAGGTTAGGAAAGGTTGAGCCATCAATCATTACTTCCTTCACATTTCTGTAACAAAATGAAAAAGGCATTAATTTTCATTGTATTGTATATCTACAAATCAGTTTATAGAAATTGGTCTCAAATTTGTTTCATGATAAATCATAATAGCCTTCAAGGAATGTTTCTCAGTACTAGATTTGGATTTTTGCCTGCTGGAAAGTAGCTGAGTAAATAACTTCTCAGATTTTCAACAATGAAATAAATTATTCAACATTAACTAGGTAAAGACTTACCTTTTCAATCATCTTCAGTTCTCTTCTGAAAGCTGCTTCTGTCCTAAACCCCATCTGAGTTAATTACGTGGTTTACCAACTGTCCAGGTTCATTGGCATTGGTCTGGCACTTGTACCTTCACCCTGTATTTTCCCCAGTCTCTCTAAATATCAGCATCATAGGTTTGTGTCCATTTAGTCAACCTCGTTGGTGGAATAGAGATATTTCTTTCCATTCCTGTTTTTCTGCAGGATGTGAAGGAAAGCACCTGAGTCATTTGGTCACCCTGGGGATGCAGGTCACCCTACCATGAGTCACCTTGGTTACCACAGTCAGCTACATCTCCCCTGTCATCTGTATCAAAATCCTCAGCTCCCAGGGGAGGTGAAGTCCAAACGTTGAGTACAAGTATCTTTGAACTTAGAGGGAGCTAAACTAAACATATTGCAGACAAGCTAGAGCAATAGATTCAAGACAGGCTTATATTCAGCTCCATGTTTGTGAAGATGTAATAACTTCATCAGAGAATATATCGGGGGGGTGGGTGTCCCCTATTATCCAGATATGAAATTCATCCTGCATTAATTACAAGTGTAGCAAAACTATATCAATATCTGTTCACATCTTCAGTTATCATAATCTCCTAAACATGGTGGTGCTGCTACTCTTTCATTTCCTGGCTTTAGGAATACAGTCTTCTTTGACGACACGTCTATAGTGATCCATCTATTACACTTTTTAGATTATTTTTGTGATAAAAAACAAGAGAATTCATGAACACAAAATTGCACTAATGTGTTTCTACAGCATTTTAGAATCTGCACCAGGTAGCCCGTGTGGAAACCCCATGAGCTGGTCAATGACAAGGGAGATCAGAGAGCCTTAGTTAACCGCAGTCCAAGAGGAGCCCCTGCTGATCCCTGGAGGGATTGCAGTGAGCACTGAGACAAAATGTTCAATACTTTTCACCCATCAGGCACAGAAACTGTGTTAGTGTGAATTGAAATGTAACAGGAAAAAATAAAAGAAGACTCAAAAGCAGTTGAAGAATGAAAAACTAAAATGGATCTCAGTAAGAGAAATTAGCTTGTCTTTAGCTCAGTGTCGCATATTTATACAACAATTAATTTTCCACTTTGTCATCACATTTGAGATCAAAACAAATTTCAACCTTTCTTGTGGGATAGAAGTTCCAAGTTTCACCCCACACAGATGCCATTCAAGTGTGTCTGCCCAAACCTGTGTCAGCCAGCTTCCTGGACTGTCACTGGAGAAGAAGAGCAGCCTAGTTCCCACTCAGTACCAGCAAGTCATGACCTCCTCCATGAAAACCTTAGAATGATTTAGGTTGAAAAAGACCCTTAAGATCATCAAGTCCAACTGTGAACCCAATACTGCCAACTCCACTACTAAATCATATCCCTAAGCACCACATCTACATGTTTTTCAAACACCTACAGGGATGGTGAGACAATCACTTCCATGGGCAGCCTGTTCCAATGCTTGATAATTCTTCCAGTGAAGAAATTTTTCCTAATATCCAATCTAAACCTTCTTGGTGCAACTTGAAGCCATTTCCTCTTGTTGTTTCACTTTTTACTTGCAAGAAGAGACACACCCAGCTCCATCAACTCGTCCTTGTAAGTAAGACTTGTGCTCCAGATCCTTCTCCAGCTCCATTGCCCTTCTCTGGACACTCTCCAGCACCTCAATGTCTTTCTCGTAGTGAGAGGTCCAAAACTGAACACAGGATTTGAGGTACAGCTTCACCAGTGACAACTACAGGGGGAAAATCACTGCCCTGGTCCTACTGGTCGCACCGTTTCTGATACAAGCCATTGGCCTTCTTGGCCACCCAGGCACACTCTGGCTCATATTCAGCCATTGTTGATCAACACTCCCAGGTCCTTTTCTGTCAGGCAGCTTTCCACTCTGCCTCGAGCCTGGAATGGGGTTATTGTGACCCAAGGGCAGGACCTGACACTTTGCCTTGTTGAATCACATACCATTTGCCTTGGCCCATTGATTCAGCCTGTCGAGATCTCTCTGCAGAGCCTTCCTACCCTCCAGCAAATCAACACTCTTGCTCAGCTTAGTGTCATCTGCAAACTGACGGAGGGTACCCTCAATCCCCTCCTCCATTTTGGAATTATTACCATGGATAATAACTCCCAAACTTGTGTCCTTCAGCCTCCTGGATCATCCCTGGAGAGGAAAAGCAGCTGGGTGATTCCCACTGGTTCTCACTCTCTGTCAGTCAACTGTAATCTCCTTTGTGACAACTGAGGTAGGAAGTCCTTGTGTCAAAGTTATAATTAAAGATATCTGCTAGAAAGTTCTTCCATGGCAAGCAGAGATTAAGAATTAGATTAGCAGGAAAAAGGTAAGAAAGAAAGAACAGTAATAAATTTATATCAAAGTAAATTTCAGAGGGTGTCTACCTCAGGCAGGTATAAGTCACTATCAGAATAAGTCTGATATAAGTCACTGTCAGAACGCAGAGTAAAGTCCTGAGGACAAGAGGATGAGTTGCACAACCTCAAGGCTCACATCACTTGTCTGGAGTCTAGTGAGTAGTAAAAGTGCCATTTTCATCTAGAAGCTACTTCTCTAGTGCCATTTCAATCTAGAAACTACTGCCCCTTGCTGATACCGAATTACAAAAACTCAACACTGAGCAGAACAGGAATGGTCTTGCCACACAGTTGTGTCAAGAAAGTTTTATGTTGCTGGTGGTTCTGTAAAGATATATATATATATATATAAAGAAATATATATATATATATGTATGTAACAAATTGGAAAAGTTTGGATATGAAAAACAGAGCAAATTGTCTCAGAAAGTTAGATCTGAGATGAGCACACAGGCCTGGAAGGGGAGAGTCTCTAGGGATATGTGCACACTCACATTACAACTAACAACAACAGTACAGCTGTTCTTTGTTCTTATTGAAGTATCAAGAAAGTATATTTATGGATAGATGTAATTAATGTAAAATCCCAGATGTTTAAAAGGAAACTTGGAGTCTTCTTGCACATCAATGTGTTATTCCTTACAAAACAGCTGAACCTGGATGTCCTTTTGCACATGAGAGCCAGTGGTTGGAACCAGAGTTAGTCAAACAAATGTGAATTAAGGTCACCTTAACTCTGAATAGGAGCTTCTGTCCTGGCTTTTACTTACACTTGACAAATTCATTTCTGTTTCATACCTTTCTTATGCTTAGATTCATCTCCTAATCTCCTGATATCCTGTTGTCAGTGTGAGAATAGGAAGAGATCATTGGCTTCCGTGAGTGAAAGGCCATTGAATCACAGTCTCCTTCATCCTATCTGTAAAATTTAGAAATGCCCAGTGATCCACAATGAACCAGCTCTGGATTTATCTTAATGCATGCAAATGGTGACCCTTGCTCACTTCACTTGTATATGAACAACAGTTTTGGTTTCCTGCCAGCTCTAAATGATTGAGGTTTTCTCTTGACCTGCTACCTATTTACAGTGTTATAAATGCATTATGAACACATTAGATCCCAAAATGAATCTGAACTCTCACAACCTTTCACACTGTGGATGTGTCCTCCCTTAACCCTGCTGCACAAATATTTGCTTGAGATCATTTCCTTCTCTCTGCTTCTGCCTACACTGAGCAAAATAAAGAAGTAAAACAGCTTTACAAACACTAAAATGCTCTGAGACAACAATAAATTTATAACAGCCTTCAGATGATTTTGCCCTAGATGAAGTACCTGGTCCCTTAGCATCCAGGAACTGCAGCCAGACCAGTAACAGGGTGGAATTAGGCCAACATCTCCTCATTTTCCCCATTCAGCTCAGCACGAGGTAGAGGAATTCCTATTCCTACATTCAACTACTAGGCACATAAAGTCCTGCACAGCTTTGTGCTGTAGTACAGATACTGTGATACAGAAAGTCAGAGCATGTAACAGTCAAAGGCAGGATGTAAGATCAAGAGTCCATAAATAAAAAGCTGGAAAGGTGACGAAGTATTGCAGGACAGCATGCTCATTATTGACATATCAACAAGCACAGCACATCTTGCACAAGGTCTTTTTTCTGTGAGAGAGTTGCCCTTTATGGTAGGTTGGAAGCAAATATTAGCTAGTTTATACTTCCCGCTCCAGAAACTATTTCAGGTGATCATATACTTTGCAAAACCTTAACCTTATGATCAAAGGTTATACTATTTTAGTTTATTTTTTTTTACATGTAGTGATGAATCAGTGAAAATCTGAAAAAGTTGATTAATGCATTGCAGTTATTGAGTAAAAAAAGTACACCAAAAATAAAACAAACAAACAAACAAAAACCCACAAAAAACACACACACGAAAATTCTAAATCCTTCTTTTAGAACTAGCATATTTTTGTAATTTCATTTAGAAAATTATGAGGTCAAAATGGTAGTTTTGCTGAAATTGCAATGCTACATGGCAGAAGAGGTGGAGGCAGATACATATGAGTGTATCTAGAAAGAGAATAGGAAGTAAAAGAGCCAAGAACATGGAACATAGAAGGCCAGAACAGCTCTGAATCTATCAATACACAGCAAGCAGCCTTTCTATCAAAGAATCACAAACCTTGTTTGATAATATGCATGTAAGTGAAGATCAAACTAGTGATGAGATTATGATCAAGACTGAAAAAAACCTTTGTTCTAGACAGAATGAAACTTTTGAGAGAGATCTTATGACGTGTGACAGGATATCATATGAGAACTCAAAAAGAAGGGGAAAGAGGCTTTTGAGGTCTTGAGAACAGGATTGTGACTGTTGTATCAACTGTGTTGTGTGGAGGGTTTATGGAATCCTTAATTTGAGGCAAAAGTTGTAACAGAGAGACAAAACCAAGAAAAATATTGCAGAAAAGATTCTGACTTTAGTTTGGAAAAGGCAATTAGACCATAAGTGGAGAACATAATTTGCAGACTGAAAGCTCTGAAGGAAAATAGGTCTCATCAGAGGATTGTGTTAGTCAAAAGAGGAACTGGAGGAAAATCAAAAGCTCAGAAAGGAACAGGAAAACTGTGCACAAAAATTTGAAAGAAGGGTCATGAACAACTGCACAAAAAGAGGAAGAAAACACAAACCAAATTTACATCTAACCTTTGTAAAAAACTGTTTGGTTTTTTTTACAAGTAAAATAATTTTGCAAAATCTTGTTATAAGAACAGAATTTACACCAGTGGGTGTGAACTATCTACACAAGAGAGTATTATCTCTACACAAGAGAGCCTAATTCCTTCAGGGAAAGATTTAAGTAATACCTAAATGAAGTAGATGTTTACCCTACACACTAGCAGATTCCTTAATAATTTTGGATTGGGTGCACAGATCAGGGTAATACCTGATTTACAATACAGAGTATGAAGACAGAACCAATACCACCAATGTTCAGTTGATACAGGGGACAAACCACGCCTGAAGAGGTGGCATGTAAGTGTAATGGGACAATCACTTGTCTGGAGAGATGGAACTGCCCAGTCTGTTCTGGGAAGTGTACTATCCAAAAAGATATCTTTACTTTGAGTAAAAACTTAACTCTTTAAATTAAGAAAACACAGTTTGGTAAGCCAGGATGGAAGGAGCAGTATTTATAAACAACCAGTTCTTGTTCATGATCTCTGCTCCTCCTGGGAGTCCTTGCTTCCAGCCAACATGATGTGATCGCTGCTGCGTGGCAGCGAATGCTGCCCAGTGCCCTCTGCTCTATAGCGAGTTTTCCCATTCATTTTTGAGGCCTAACCAAACTCATCACAGTCTCAGCACATGTTGCAAACTCCCAGAGTTCAACTGCATCCCAAATAATGCCACAGCCTCTCTATCTGTAAATGCTCTGGGTTGCTCTCAATGGAAAGGAGAAGAAAATGTCTGGGGTTGAGAAGAATATCCAGCCAATCTTCTTAGTGGATCATAAACATGTCTGTGAGAACCTAAAGAAAACAAACACTTCTGTCATGAAAACATATAAAAGTTGAGTAAAACAAAATCTTTAAAAGATGAGGTTTACAATTACTTTGGTTGAAGGTGCACCTGAGTCACAGCAGACCAGGAGAGCACAGATCAGAAGAGGAATGCGGGGAAACATGAAAAGAAAAAGCAAAAAATACAGAGATAGGGAGAAGGGAGAAGGGATTAAAATATCAAAACTACAAAAGAAAACTCAAAATATCTAGGATGCATAGAAATGTCATACATAGAACAATATTGACTAATATGATCTTAGTAATGTTGTAAAGAAAAGGTCATTTTAAAGGGCCAAAATGGAGAAACAGAAGCAGCACAGAATAACTCTAAAAGCTTTAAATATTTGATCCAAAATTGATATCAATTAATTTGGATGTTCTAGGGGGAAAAACCCCTATCTATATTATTATTCTTTTTACTCATAAAGAACATCATTAGATAATATAACCCTAAACATGCCATCTCACATGTAAAATCTTTCTTTGTGAGCCCCAGCATACCATCTCCAGCGGTAATGGCTCACAGACCACAACTGCTGTGACTCTGGTTTGCAAAAAATTTTGATTTAAAAATAGCATTATTTCATCTCTAGGACAGCTACATTTTATTGCTGCTATAAAAATACTTGTTTAAAGGGTGCTTAAAAGAGATGAAGAATCAGACCTGGAGCAGAGCAGTACCCTCTGAACAGGGCTGCCACCTACAAAGAACGCTTCTGCCCAGACCAGAAGGTTATTTTAGGTGCTGATGCTAAAATCTGTAGCATTTTCATCAAAAAAATGAACAAGAAAATCTATTATGATTTTGGATAACATAAATTTAATGGGTCCACAGGACACTAGACTAGTGTATTACATTAGAGGACAACAGTCTCTTGTGAAGTAACCTCCCTCCCACAAGATGATTACTAATGAAAGGCAGACCTACAGTTTCCATAACAAAAACAAGATGGAAAAAAATTTAAAAAAAGAGTCTGAAACCTTGACATGAAAACCAGAATCAACAGAAGTGAGGAGTAACACGAGAGAAGGCACAAGGCTGAGTAAAACAGGGCTAAAAATCATGAGATGCTTCAGACATCTACAGGAAAGAGATGGTCAGTTTGGAGACCATTTGAGACCTGTGATGCCTCATTAGAAATCTCTAATTTGCCTCTGAGTGGGAAATGAGTTGTTAGAGTAGTTGGTTCTTCAGGAAGTTTGAGATAAAATACAACCCTGTCCTTCCTTCCAAGCTCTTTCCTAAAATACCTGTTTTCTGATCTCAATGCATTAAAGAACCATCATAGTTCAACACTTCATCCCCAAATTCTTAGTTCTGTCTTAAACCCACTTCCCCTCCATGGTCCAAACCTCACCCTTTTCAAATCTCCTCATTCCTCTGTTCTTCACAAATATCTGGGACACTTATAGGCCACATGTTCCATTTTCTTTGAGGGCGTAGGGGAGATAGGGACCCATTGATTCTGTGGATTACCCCACTGATTCTGTGGATTACCCTGTAAACACACTT
The DNA here is from genome assembly GCF_025592945.1 of Manacus candei. Taxonomy (NCBI): domain Eukaryota; kingdom Metazoa; phylum Chordata; class Aves; order Passeriformes; family Pipridae; genus Manacus; species Manacus candei. The sequence continues at coordinate 5,960,125 of NW_026138061.1, forward strand.
GGCAGGGCTTACACACTGAATTTAAAGTGTTTGTTCCAGCCAATAGCAAGTTCAGATTCCTATGTGATGTTAAATGTTGTGTTTTCAAATTTTTGAAACTCATGAAAACCTAAAAATGCACTGTGTACCGACTTAGAGATAGAAAGGGATATTTAGGTTACAAAGTTAGTAAATACATGCTGAAATAAAGGCCACATACCCAGCCTGTTTCTGTACCTTTTATTTTTAAATTCATAGTGCCATACTCAGCCTGCTTTACCCATGTTCATTCAATGCACAGGAAAAAACTCTTTTAGCCCTCAGCTGTAACTGGAGGTGAAGGGAGCCATACCCTGAGCATGCATAATACACCAATGTCTCTGAGAAAACATGATGTCTATTAAAGGCTATTGAATCTATGTCTACCATCAAAAATAAGAATAATAACTTAGCTACATCTTTGGCATTAGTGAGAAAATATTTCCTTTAGAGTTGGCCTAGCATTTGACTCCTACCATGACAGAAAAACCCTTGTAAAATAGGTGATGCTGCATTCAGGGGATGGTTTGTGCAGGTCTGGTAAGTAACATGAGTGTCACACTGACTATAATCAACTGTCCAGCTAAATGACCATTGTCCCTGGGAGTCCCAGGAGGTGCAGGGGTCTGAAGACATCAAGCTGGAGCTGCCTAGACAATTTTATCTTTTCTATCTCCTAATTTGGGAGTACTTAAATTTACCACCATAGTAGGTTTCTTTCAACACTTATGAAAGGGACTATTTCAAAGATTTTTACAAAGATTGCAAGGAACATTTCTGAACTACTGTGCCTGAAGGTTCAGGTCTCATTTTTCAAAGTTATTGGCCAGTAGCTGCTTCTTTGTCTAAGAATGTCCCAGGGGCCAAGACATGGTTTGCAGCAGAGGAACAGGCAAGAGCTCTGTGAAGTGCTTAGAAGCTGCTCCTGCCTTCTGAGCTTTACAGTAACAGCTGCAGTGGGCTGTGTGGGAATATCAGGTTAGTTGAAAGGGAGGACATTGCCCCTGCAAATAGAAGGAGAAAGAGGGTAATAGGTATAATGTCCTCAGCCTCTTCAGCTCCTGCCATGAAGTAAAATCAAGGATTAAGTCTAAATTCTATTTAAACTTATCGCAGAGAGGAAAATTTGGCATTTTACATGGTTATCTAAGGGCTATAACAAAGCAATTTTAAGAGATATTTTAAATTTACTTATATATAATTGAAAATGGATTAAGAAATACTATTCACCTCTAACACTGACTATACTCCACTTGACCACATCAGTTAAGTGATTTCAGCTTTGGCTAGGCTTTGGATTACCTAAAAACCCAAAAGTACCAAGGACAAGCCACACAATCACAAGGGAACACTAAACACTTTAAGTCTAATTGGAGATTAATCTAAGTAAGAAAGCTTTATGGACACAAAACGAGAGAGAGCAGACCTGTGATACATAGGCTCAAATATTAGCTGAAAGAGGGTTAAGAGTATTAAACTTATAACTTATGAGATCATGATGGAATGAAGCAAACTAAAGGTGTCTGATAAGCTGAAGCAGCAGCCTTTCTGTGCATGTGTTTACCAAAGATCTGAATCTTCACTGCTTTGCAATTTATTTTCACCTGTGATAAGGTAGGTGCAACATACTGAGTTGGCAATAATTTGCAGCCCCTTAGGAAAAGCTTAAGAGATGAGCATAAATGATTACCAGGAGCCAGAGTGTGGTGAGAGATGCATTGACCAGCTTCCAACACTAGAACTCTTTTTTCTTTGTATTTAATAACTTCCCAGAGGGACACACCACACTCATTTCTAGTCCTGCAGAAAAAAAAAAAAAAAAGCAAAGAAAGTTATGATATTATTATGTATCAAAAAGCTATTTTGCATCATTTATTATTTATCCACTGAGGCTTTGAGAGCACTTGAGTTTCATCCATGCATGCAGAAAAGATAAAACCCAGTCCCAAGAAATTTATTAGCTAAAATATTTGCTATAACTAAACTTGCGTCAGATTTACTTAACAGATTTCCAAATTGATTTAAATGGTGCAAACCCTTCTGCAGACAATGTAAACTTAGCTTAGATGTTACTTACGGACATTTGATATCCATAATTACTGACTGGAATCAAGTAAACTGAAGTGAGGCTCTCATGTTTAAGATGTTTATTTTGTGGGTTTTCTATCTGGAATGTATAAGTGAATTGCAAACAAAAGTTTTCAAAGGCATCATTTCTCTAAAAAAAAAATAGGTTTTGAAAGAAGTGATCTTTTATGTCTAGAAAACTTCTCGTAAAACATAAACCAGCTTTTACCCATCATTTTGCTGCCTGATTTTATACTTGGCAACAGCTATCTAGGTTTTTATAAGGTGTTAATAAATCTACCCATACTATTTTTAAATAATTTGTCAGAGTAATGCTTTCTCACTCCTGCCATGAAGACTGAATCTGTCTGGGAAGTACTTGGCTGCTATACAGATTGGCCCTGTAGAAAACCCCTTGATAAAGATAGCTGATTGTGTTGTAACCAAAAATAGTTTCTGCCTGTATTAAGCACACGCATTGAATGGAAAATCTGACAGCAAAGAGGTGCTTAACACCTGTGCTTGGTACTAATCAGAGCTAAGCCAGAAGTAGCTTGGAGCTTCACAGCCTCTCTGCCCCTTCTTCCTCTTCTTCATACACAAATGCAGGTATAGCTGAATTTCTGTGGGCAAGGGGAGTGGACTAGACCCTTCAGGCCCTGATTTCTATTGCTTTACAGTGAGAAGCTGAACTTTCTTAAGACAGAAGAAACTGGAGCAAAGAGGGGGAGAGGATGAGGGAGAAGCCAAGAAAGCAGAGCACTAAGGAGGGCTGATTGCACAAGCAAGATGGGAGTACAACTTCATACAATGACAATCTCTGCTGCCATGGGGACAAGCTCTGGACAATATTACTGAAAATTAGCTCTGACCTCTTGAAAAGGGTAAATGAGATCTAGGTACCTTTCTCAAAAGTCACTGCTGCTCTCTGTGGTAGCACAGAAAAAGCACCATGAGTAGCTGAGCTTTCCCTTGGCATCCAAATGTCTTAGTAGTTCTTCTTCTGCATGCATTTTTTTGCTGAGGAATTTGAGTCAAAGACTTTACGACACATCAAATTCAAGGTGGGAGACTGGCATTGGATGGGTAAAAAATATGTTAGCACAAAGACCTGCTAACCAGCATATCTGCATTTAGTTTAACTTTAGTCTGCCTCTTGAGACAGAATTTTATAGTCCTATGTCAGGGGCTGTAAGAGCAGTTTAATACACTCCTCTTTCATTAGACGACTGGCTAAATGCTAGGTGAAAATTACACCATTAAAAAACCCCACCATTATCAAATGGAGCATTTGCAAGTTAGAATTAAAAATGCAAAAATGGATGATAAATGTATAATTTGGAGATTCAGGGTTCAGAAAGGCCTTACAGAGACACGATCTTGACCTGCTTTCTCTCAGTGTCTCTGTCAATGCACCTTTCCATCTGTGACACCAGGCAGCCACTGCACAAAGCCCAGACACTGCTGATGGACTGGGGGCTCCCCACAGCCCAGCCTTGGGCTCCCTGCTCAGATCCACCACAGACACTGGGCTGCACAGTCTCACTCACTCTTCCTGCTCTTCTCAGGGACCTGTGAACCTTCCTCTATTAGTGAAGTATTCAAAATACAGCTTGTACTGATCCTGCTGCAGATGCCCTCTGGGTACACTTGGCAGGGTGCTCCCCTCAGACATGAGGGCACTGGGTTCTGGCACCTCAGGGTGCATGACTGGCTGTGAGCACCAGCACTATTGATCTCAAGTGAGTTACATGGGAGAAAGGCAGCTCAATAGCCAACCTCTGTGCAAACCATGGAGTGACAAAATCCTGCATGTGTTCACAGCATATTTTATCTACTTATCTCAAAAAGCTTTCTGCACCTTGCTTACAGCAATGGAAACAGACATCGTTCTCACTCCTGGCTTTGCCAAGGGGCCAGTGAAGGCTCCAGTGCATTTATGGACTGAACTGCAATTCACACAGGTGTAAAAAATATCATCCTTGGCATCAATGGCTTCCTACTGAAAAAGGAATATTGTAGCTAATGTGAGTATCCAACAGACACACAGCAATGGCCAAACAAATGAGCAGCTCCCCTGGGCTCACAGTATCTGCCTCTGCATTATCCATACTCGGGGCCTGATCTTGCTTCCATTAAGAAAGATGGAAACACTCCAAATGCTTTTGGTGGGAGCAAACGCCTGCCCCTATACACTCCAGACTCCTGGGGTGTATATATTGTAGAACGTATTCAAGCTATGTGCCTGTATGCATTTCCTATGCAGTTTCAGTTTTCATAAACCTCTGGAGTTTGCAACTTTGTCAGCAGTGACATTGACAAGTTTTGTTCCAACTGGTGTGTTCCCAGGGAAAGTTCTTACTCTAAAGAAATGTCACTTCCCTATGAAAAAACTGTTCTGCTGAAAAATTCTTCACTGTTTCTGTCTTTTGAGCTAATTGAAAGCCTCATCTTGTTTTCAAATGCCCTGCACACATAGGAAATACTGAATCAGAACAGCTGATACTGCAGTGACTATGTACTTCTTCAGTCCATCTTCTGCAAGCATTAAAGTGCACCTTTGTGCGTCCCCATTCCAGCTGGAAAGGGATGACAAACTATGCCTGGCCGTTTGTTCTTGCTCATCCTGCACAGACAGTAGTAGTGGTAGTAGAGGCTTCCATATCCTTTTCTGTCTGTTTTTTGGGACAGAATTTGGCATCCTTTGGAAGGTCTTCTAACACTTTGCACTTCAGCTCTGTGGATGTCATCAGTATAAAAAGCAAACATCTATAAGTAGCATTTGAAGTTTAATGGGAAATTCAAATGGTTTCTATATTTGCATATTCTTGATTTTGGCTTCTTCTACTCGTGCTATGCACTCCTCCGTGCATTTCCCATCTTTGGATGCTAACGTAGGGCATATGTTCCTCATTTAGCTCTTCCTTGATTCTTGTTGTGATCATGTTTGTGGCAAAGGAGAAGGAAAACAGCTGCTTCAAAAGAAAATACTTGTTTTCAAAAACAAACTTTTCTTTATATTTTTATGGGAAAATGATTAAAACCCTTACATTCTTTTTTTTTATAGTCATATCTTAAGCAAGAATATCTTTCATGACCATTTAAGTTATGAAGCAATGATCATGTTTTAACAGAGTTTATATAACAAAAATGAAGTAGAACAGATGTGTTAAAGTGTGTTTGTGGTCTTAAACTACCTATATGTTTCATGTGTTTAGAAACAATTGGTTTCTGCAATGATGCTGGAATCTTAAAAATTAAAGAAAAATATTCTTCAAAGAAATTACCTTGCCTATAACTGAAAAATGTTGTTTAGTTAACATTTCCATTTCAGTCACTGGTTTGCAAAATACTGATATGCATCTGTAAGTCTCACAGGGAATAAGCCTGCCTGGGCACCTTCGAAGAGTGAGGACCAGGAACCTAGGGAGAGAGCAACATGTACTGAGTAACCACTTGCAAATCTCACCCAGTCAGAAGTCATTTTGGAGACACATGTATACCAAGACCAAGTGAAGTAGAAGTTAAAAGACCACACATCTGGGAACAAACAAAATAAAAAAAAAAGACCCACCATCACCAAGTATAAAATCAAACAGGAAGAATTCAGAGCAGCTTTGCTGTTCTTTTTCTCAACGGCTAAAAGAATATGTCATTGGAGTCAGCACTAATGATTGCAATGTTTTGCCATATCCTTTAATGGAAGCTGATACAGACCAGATCCATGATATTTTTAGAAGGGAATAATGTCCCAGGAGTTGTAGGTGTTCTATGACTTCCCACAATTTGGCCAAAAATCACAACACCTTTTTGCATCAATTTCAGAGGAAATTCGTGCTTGTTGCAATATGAAGGAAGCACCAAATGCACAGACGTATGAGCACCTTCTTTCCTAGGACTGGGAAACACCCTGGAATTGTCAAGGCTGTAGGTCCTTCAGAAAGCCAATGGGACTGATAGCAGACCTCTTTATAGAAGACACAGGCAAGGAGGAGTCCTATGAACCAGTATCACTTCAAACCTCCATGTCCTCTTGTCTTTACCCATATTTCTTGATACCAAGCCAAGAGGAGTGGTGGTGAAGGGGTAGGAAGGGGGGGGGTCTTTTCAGGGTAGTAAAGGGGACAGCAAGTTCTTAATTCAGTTAACGATTGCAGGAAGTGGTTTGTCAGTTTAGAGGTAGTCCCTGCTCAAAGCCAGTGCCCTTCTCAGAAATTAACTTGCACTTCTCTAAAGATAGATTGCACAAAACACCAGGGGACCCTCGGGAACCTGCAGCCACAATTCCCCAGACAAGGAGCTCCAGAGAAGCAGTGAAATTCCCCCCTTCCTGCAGCTGCTCTGTGGACTAAACCAACACTCAGTGAAGCGGGTCTCTTATGCAAGTTCTCAGGTTTCATATCCGCAATGACCAAGTTTTTTAAAAATATGACAGCTGCTCCTGTCATTTTCTTTCCATGTAATTTTAACCGTTGCTTCAAACTGCACATGCATTTTCTGCCTTTCAGTGATGGCAAAGGAGCTTTGCATAAAGTAAAGGACTTACCAGAAGTTGCCAGCTTTGCACTGAAGGATCAGGTCCCCTTGGCACACCTCATAGGTTGCATAAAAGAGTTTGCAAACTACAGCAAGTGATATTCTAGGTAACTACAGCAAGTGATATTCCAGGTGGTGTTCAGAGCAGTCTATTCAAGCCATGTGACAAAGTAGGATTTGGTTGGGTATAATTGCAATAAAACAGATAATTGTTTGATGGACTTCAAGGAATAACTCCCAGGTTGCCTTAAGCAATAGCAAGGATTTGATCAATGTTACTATAGAGTATCAGGATGTTTCATTCCACATTCCCAGGAACCATACAATAAGTCCTTTCACCAGAGCCTCTAATATGCCCTGTGAGAGCATTTTATTCACCCTTAAGGAATCACTTCAGCTAATCCATCTGAATGATCACATTTCTCACTGGTGTAAATCTAGATTATCTGCACTGATGTCAACAGATTGACTCAGAGCTTTTCATCCTTGCAGCTGGAGAACAGAATCTTTGTATTACTTTCAACCGAAAGGTTTCTCAGTTAATTTATACTCCTTTTTTTGACCAAAACCGCATAAACTGGCACAACAGCGAAATGAGTGCTCCATATAGCTCCATCTCCCACCCATGGCAGAAGGAACCACTTCATCAGAAGACATCTTAGAGTAGGTCCATATTGGTCCATAACTGTAGGTCAGACGTGGCCACACATTGTGCAACACAACAGTGTTATTGGGAGCATTATGGCCCAGTTTCCATCCCAATTCTCACTTTGACAGGTATATGTCTGTCCTAATACCAAGCAGCAAGAGGTTTGCTGTCCCTTCCTCAGGGGTGGTGGTTGTATCTCAAGGGAGAAACATGTCAGTCCATCCTAATCCTGTCACTGTGTCTCTCCACATTACTTGTTATTTTCTGCCACAGAATTTTTGCTCTATTGTAGGCCAAACACTTCAGGCAAAACCAAAGCAGCTTTGTGCTTTGAAATCCTCTTTTTGAGTCTTTGAGAGTTTTGTTTTTATCAATAATGCATTAAATGTTATATGGCAGAGAGAGATGGGCTTAGGTGTTTTAGAGAGAAGGTCAAAAAGCACGACACTAACCCTTCGTCACTGAGCTCAAACCAGAGTTTGTTTGTGAGCAGTTGCTTGGTCTAATTTCCCATGGTGATAGCTCCATGAGCATTCCCCTTTTCCTCACACCTGCTAAGACTGGTAGAGAAGCAGAGGCAGGAACCTACATGGTCCATACTGCAAAGAAATGGAGAATATGAAAAAAAAAGGTGTCAAAAAAGTGGACAACAAAAATCAATTCACTTTGGGGTGGATTTTTCAAAGCAAATGATGATATTAAGTGAGGGTTCAGCTGGTTTATTATAACAGCTTTTCTCCATGGGAAGCAGATATCACCATGTCCTCTCCTGTTCTGTGGCACCTCTACAGCTCATCTGCAAACATTTCTCATTTCGTATCTTTCTTGTTGAAGCATTTACTCTTAGCCTAAAGTGCCCTCCTTGTTTGAAGGTCCTTTCCTCTACCTCTTTGCTTGTTTCCTTGTCATCCAGTCACACCAGCAAAGAAACCTTTAAGGGATCTACAGAAGACACTTAGCTCTAGTGAAAAAAGCTTAAAGAGAGGTTTAACATCTCAGTTGCTTTCCAGGCACAGGAGCTTGTTCCAGCCTTGGGAAAGAAGGTGGTATGAAACAGTGCTGGCATATGCAGGACCCCAAGTACCCAGGAAGTTTGTCTGTGGTAACAGCACATCACACTGTCACTGTGATCCCTTCCTCGAGTATTGCTCAAAGACTACACATGTGAGTAAGTGTTCCACAAACTCACCCAGCACAGCACACGATGCAGCTGGCAGATGTGGTCTTGAATCATCTGCTACCAAAGCCTCCCCGTGTACCTCCTGCATCTTTTAATTGAAAACAATAGCTTTCAGGAGAACTCATAAGATGGTCATGTACTGTCCCACAGGGGACAGGAGTCCGCCGTGCTCCCCAGCGAATTAATCACACTCTCAAATGAGTAGGCTCTGTCTGTCTCTCCAGCTTCCACTTTCTCAGTCATGGCTCATTCCTGTGTTCCTCGCTTATGCTGAATTCCCACACTGGGCTCTCTTGTGTAATTTAGACTGAGATTTTCTCCCTTTTCTTTTCCCTCCCTCCCCTCCGCCCCCCGCATCCTCTGTACAACAGAGCTGGCCACACAACAACAGAGGAAATGAACAACATCTGGTGAGATTGATTCCTCGTTCTTGTAAGCAGTGTAAGCTAACAGCTGTGTCAGGCATTTCATCCAGCTCTGGAATAGAAAAGAAATCAATCACGCATTCCACTTTACCACACCTCCTCGTTCTGGCGCCTGCACTGGTCCTGCAAGATAATTGCATGGTTCACTTTCCTGAAAATATACTGGAATCCCACACTTTGTATAGAGGACATTCCTTCATGCAAATGTAATCATTCTCTTAAAATACAGGAGACTTTAAAGACAAAAGGAAAAAAAAAAAAGAGCAGTGCACTTGAGTACTTGCCCACCTTAAATAAAGGAGTTCATTGGATTAAAAAAAATTATGCATAAGGTTATGTGTGAGTTTTAAAGAACAGGGTTTTCTTATTCTGTGCATTTAAATGCCTAATCACTGTTGTACCCTATGGCTCTCAGTAGTACGCAGGCACTTAGAAAAGTTGCTCTTAGGCACAGACATGAGTGGTACAGTTACGCTCAATGGTGCTATAATGGTGGCCTCATATCTCACTGGATTGAAACTTTACTGCTGACTGCTCTGGAAAACAGAGCATGGGGACAGAAGAGATCCAAGGCAGTAGCAGCCACGAGCTGTAGATGTAGCAGGAGAAGAGCAATTTTTTTATAACTTATGGGCCTCTGAGCCAGCTTTGGAGTTAAGGACTAATCTCTTCTTTTGAGTGTTTCTGCTGACACTGCCAAGAAGCTGCCAACTATCTTCAATTGCCTTGGCAGTTTCCATGGTGCATATGTTGGATCAGTAAGAATTCATCAGAGATCCACCAACAAGTCTTCAGTAATAATAACTGCCCCACAAGCTCCACTGCGACCACAGTATGCACGGCGTAGCTCAGGAAGGAGGATTCAAAGGTAGTTTCCAAGAGAGTGTGGAACAGTCAAGCACTGGGCCACTTGTCCTCTCTGTCTCACAGCTGTGTGGGCTGATGGTCTTGCAGATAAACAGCTGCAAAAAGCCACAAGCAGGAGCATCTTCATCTCTCCCTTGGGGTTCTGTTCACAGGCATACTGGCTTTGACTCCATTTCATTGGGATTCTGGCAAAAAGTATGGTCACAGAAGTCTAGAAATGACAGCTCATTTGTCGTCTGGATAGTTATTTGATCCACAATCATAGTCAAAACTTGGATCCCTCTGATAGGTTGTGCAGGCTGCATGCTGGACTTTTCTGCAGAGATTTAAGCAGCCTGTGTTTTTGCTATCCAACTGCTTTCCTAAGAGCTCTTCAGATTAGTGATAACCACCTCCAGATCCCCAGAGATGTTTCCTTAAGGCCCTATAGGATTATTCATGACCATGAGTAAAGGAAAAGCAAAGCATGATGTCGAGAAGGATGACAATGAATGATTTTGCACATGGCACACAATTCTGCACAGTTTTGCTAACACTGGAAATTACTAACAAGAAAGTAAAAAGAATGCTTTGGGGATTTTTTAGCCTCAAGTACCATCACAGGTGTCTCATGCCCACAGTGAATTATTCCAGCACCTCTGTACTGATATTCACCCTGAAAATCTGAGCAGTACAGAGCACAAAAGCCCTATGTAGTAAAAGGCAGGACAAACTTTATCTTCCTTTTTGTCAGCTATTTGCACTTGTAAACAAGTCCTCTTCTCAAACCAGTGAGATTCACTTCTGTAAAGTAGAATTGAGAATTCAGAAACAGAGGGAGAAAACAACCTAAGAAAAAGTGGGAAGCAGCCACCAAAAGACATAATCAAGGGAAGCAAGATATAGTGCTAGGGATTTGCTTGGGATTGAAGATTTTCCAATAAGCAATGCAACAGAAAGATTTATGATTTCACCATAAAGTTGCATGATACCATTTAATGAATTAAACATTCGCATACAGGTTCAGAGAAAATATTACTGACTGGGAGAGCATAAAAGCGTTGGGACATTCTTCACATTTATTACTCATGAAAAGCTAAAGAAAGAAAGCAATCACAATAGCAATGAAACATACTTTTCCACCCACATAGCATCTGATCAAATATTCACAGATGGAATTTATATGGGGGTTATGGTAGGGTTTTTTTAAGCTGCAGTTGTAAGTTAGGTTCTGCTAAAATCCAAATATACATATATATCTTAGGTATTTATAGGAGTCCTATTACCATAATAATTGAGCTCTTCACCCCTTTTAATGTATTTATTCTCACGCTATCCTTGCCAGGGAGGATGGGCCCAATGCTGAGATGGGAACTAAGGCATAAGAGAAGCTATGGACAATAAAGTGCCTTAACTGTCTTCAGTCTGGATATTGTGATGCCTAGAAATTAAGCATTTGGCCACATCAGAGTGCTTAAAAAGCCAGAGTTAGATGGCTTCCTAAGTAATCAATAGGAAAGACTGCATGCCCCCTTGGACAGAGGAAGGAGAATAATCTAAAATAAAATTAAATTCCCTGAAACATTCACATTTTGGAACACTGACAAAATGGGAGAGTCCTTCCATCCAGCAGAATTCAAGTAAAATGCAGCTGGTGAATATACAGATGTGGAAACCAGCTGATTTTTTTTAAACTGCTTGAGTACAGTCTTTACAGATCACAAAGATCCTTCAGGACCTGAATTCTACCTAAGTAGCCTCTGTGAAAGCTATCTACCAGGATCATCAACAGCTCCATCTAATAGAAGGGGAAAAGTTCTGAGATTACAGTTATGCTCTGTTGGCTGTAGTCCCACACCATCACACCAGTGCCTTCATCCCACCAAACTCAGCTGTGCTGGGAATGGCTCCCCTCAGTCACTTATCCAATTTTTTTCCACTCTGACACCCAACCTGAACAGGTCCCTGATGAAATACACTTGTAGAAGTAGCAAGATTGATATTTCTGAGATTACTGAGCAGGAGAAATAACTCCTTCTGAAGCTTCTAAACCCCTTTCTTTGTTGGAAACACATCACTGACATGAAAGCACCTCAAGTAAGCATGAGTGATATAACAGTGAGACAGGGAAGTCTTGAACACTGTGGGCTGGTTTCAGAAGTATAATTCACTAAATAAATGAGGTTGAGTATATGTTTGAGATCCAGGAAGGGTTCACACACAAATGGGTTTCAGTTCAGATTCAATATTGTGGCATATTGCCAAAGGCCTTGTGCCAATAAATTTTGCTCAGAACAGAAACTCATAATCTCACAGGGAAATACAGCCCAAAACAACCAAAAGCAGTAATTGGCTCATTGTAACAAGTAAATAGGCCAGAACTATATTTCCTTCAGATATGAAGAAAAATCATTTGAACCTTGGCAGCAGTGTTGTGGTCAGTTTGGAAACTGGGGTAAATTTGACACCACTACAGTGTTGAAAATATTCCAAAAATTTTTCCCACTCTTCTCCCATCCCCATCTCTAAAGATGAGCTCAGAAATGCTCAGTCTCCAACATTTAAGAAGATGTGCTGGTTTTGGCTGGGGTAGAGTTAATTTTCTTCACAGTAAATGGTAAGGGGCTGTGTTTTGGATTTGTGCTGGAAACAGTGTTGATAACATAGGGATGTTTTCCTCACTACAAGCAGAGTTTACACAGGGCCAAGGCCTTTTCTGCTCCTCACCCTACCTCACCAGTGAGGAGGCTGGGAGTGCACAAGGAGTTGGGAGGGATCTCAGCTGGGACAGCTGAACCCAACTGACCCGAGGGATATCCCAGACCATAAGGCACCATGCTCAGCCTATGAAGCTGTGGAAGAAGAAGGAAGGGGGGCCCATTTGGAGTGATACCATTTGTCTTCCCAAGTCACTGTTACACATGATGGAGCTCTGCTTCCCTGGAGGTGCTGAATACCTTCCTGCCCATGGGAGGTGGTGAATCTATTCCTTGTTTTGCTTTTGCTGGAATGCATGGCTTTTGTTTTGCCTTCGAATTGTTTTTATCTCAACCTACGAGTTTTCTACATTTTACTCTTCCAATTATCTCCCCATCCCACCAGGGGAGAGTGAGCAAGTGGCTCTGTGAGGCTTAGTTGCTGGCTGAGGTAAAACCATGACAGAAGGATATACATGTTACCTAAATCCACTTTGACAAAAATTAAAGTGTATCTCTATAAGCAAATAAGCCCCATCTAATTCCCAGTTACCAAACGGAAAGGAAGTTAAGTAGTAAAATCCTCAGAACACACAGGCATCCGGTTTAAGCACTGTATTCCTTCCGCCCAAAACACACAAAAGCATCTTGTTTGATCACTGATGGGCACAGAACACAGAAGAGGAAGCATATAGTCAGTACCATGAGGAGCTACGTGCGATAGGCTGTCAATGAACTCAGCAATAGATGACATTGGCCATCTCATACTCATCCCTTCAGATTGTCATTTCTGCAGGACACTGTGTCAGAGACTGCCTGGCCCTCTTGAGCATCACCAGACCAGCAGAAGCCTGGACCTGGAGCTGTTCACTCATGGCAACTGGCAGGTTAAACAGGGACAATTAGAGCAGGCACTTCCCCCAGCTGCCTGTTCCGTTTCCTGGAGACTGTGGCACTGCAGAGGATACAGTCAAACTGTGTGTGATGCAGTTCCCAAACCATCTTCTACAACCTGGGTGATTTTCACAGAGCAGATGCAAATGGTTGTAGTACAAAAGTTACTTTACATGCAACTTAGCTTCCAGACAAAGGAAAGGAGCAACCTTTGGGACAGGGGAGGAAGGAAGTACAGGAGAAGGCAATTAACTCTGTCATCTAATATTCCCATTCTTACGAATCAACATCCTTAGGAAAAAATCCATTTGGAACTTTGAACTCTCCTACTAAAAACATCCCATGTGTTATTTTTTCAGCGGCATGTCTCAGTGCATTATTGGTGTCATCTTGGTTGTTATTTTAATTTTTAAAAACATTTCATTTGAAATTAGCAAAGAAGAAAAACCTCAGGCTCTTTTTTTGGGGGAGTTCATTGTTTCTAGACTGAAGTTGCAATGTATAAAAAACAGTTCAGCTGGTTTTTGTCATTACTAGAAATAAAATAATGACTTAATGATTTACTATCACATGGCATTCAGATTACAAAAGCAGCACTATATAAAAACCAATGCAGCACATATTAAATGGATTAAAATTGAACTAGATTTCTAATAGTAACTGTATGATGTGGTTACTTGAAACAGCTGAGGATTAGATTCAATGGCCCAGGAGGTCTGTTCCAGAGTTATACTCCTAAAAAGCAATTGTTAATAGGAAATCATCATCAAAGGGGGGTATTTTCTGTGGTCCTACAGAGATCTCCTTTTGTCAAATGTTATTCAACATCTTTAGCCAGGATGGTGAAGTTTTCAGAGGACACAAACACTTGGAGAACAATAAACAATAATGGGAATGGGTCAATCATCCTCAAAGCTTGGTAAACTGAGTTATTCTGAACGTTACTCAGCAGTGAAACACATTATTTCTTCATCTCAGACAATCACTCTAAGAACATATTCAGAAGTAGGTATTCCAAAAAACCCTGTATACAGGGTTCCTGTAAAACAGAAGATACAATACTTGGATATACAAAGAGCATGTTGTGCCAAAATGGAATGTTGTTATTACCTCTGCATACAGTGCTGGTGACTCCATTACTCAAATAACATGCACAGTCCAAGGAGGTAGCTGAAATACTGGAAAGGGATCAGAAAAAGGCTACAGCAATGATTCTATGTCTGGAAATTCTGCCTTAAAACAAAATACATATGAATCTCAACCTCTTTAACTTCTCTTAGAAAAATCTGAGAGGCAATGACTTCACAGTCTGTATTTGGGGACTGGAAAATATTTCTGACAATAATAAGTTGCTCAATTTAGCAGACAAAAGGTATGCAGTGTTTGAACAGCTAGAACTTGAAATCACCCAGGTGAGATAAAATATACGTTTTTGTATATATTAATAATGAGTTAAAATAATCACCGAAACAACTTACCAAGGAAAGTGGTAGATTTGCAAATCTCACGATATCTGAAAGGCCAGGTGTCTTCCATAATGCCATGACCTGGTTGAAGGAAGTATTCACCTTGATATGGGAATGACCAGGGCCCTTGAGATCAAAGCCTCTTTCCTGATTTCAAAACCTGTGAAGAAAGCTAATCTGCTCACTTATGTGGACCATCCCATACAGCCTCTTGGTTATCATGTAGAATGTCTCAGGAATCTCTCCATCCAAAAAAACCCCTTTTATGTTGACTTCAGTGAGCCACCTATTAGGCCTTTATTCCTTCCAAACCTTTCTATTCTCTGAATTCTGTTGTCATATCTTCTTTTAATCCAGTGGTTCCTTCTTGCCTTCCCATAAAATTGTCATTTCCTTCAGATGCTGAGACTGATGAAAGAGCCACACTGAAATAAAAACTAAATGAGGTGAAAATATATCCCATAAAAACCCCCATTAAGGAGTTTACGGAGAGATTTTCTACTCCTCTGGCTCAGATAGCCATATTTTATTCCTTCTAGGAAACAGAAAACCCTTAATCCCAGAAGAATGCAGCCAGAATCAAAGAGCAAGAGGAGGCATTGAGTTGTAAGAAAAGGAGGGGGGAAAGAAAGAAGAATTTTATAGTCAGCCCTTCAACACAATGTGAATGAATGGGCTATCACCACAGCTACTGCACTGAGCACAGTGGATACAGAAGAAAAATATGATAAACTGGAAATCTACACAAAGCCCACAGTCAGATAGCACTGGGTTAACATCATGCAATAGGCTGTTGAGTGCTTAATGAGCCACACGCTGTTAGGAAAAATGTCTATTAGAGGAAATGAACAGAGCGAGAAGAAAGGCATTAAATGCTTATATATGGTCATGATTAATTAAGAAATTGAGAGAAATGGTAAATTTGATAGTTTCTCATCCCTTACACAAGAAACTGATTTTTCTTCAGGGCAAAATATATTCTGTCCCCAACCAGCTCTCAGGTTATTGCTTCCCCTGCCTGTTCTCTTTATTTGTTTGTTTTTTCTCTCTGTGTGTGTATGAGTGGGTATTTATTCTTTTGTATTGCCAGTTGGTCAGTGATCAAACAACACCAGCAACAATACAACATAACATCCCAGACTACAGAAATCTGATATTTTGTGAAAGGTGGCTGGTACAAATGTCACATCCTTTTCTCGGTCTGGTCTAGCAGTTACATGGTTTTGTGCATTTTTTTGATCGGGGTATCCTATGTGTTTTATTTTTCATTGTTATATTTTTGACATAAATAACATTCTTTCAATTATACCTTTCTAATCTTCTGAATTTAGCAACAGACAGAGAGGTTAAACCTGTATCTGCATTTTAGTGAATCAACACAGCATTAGATGATAAATGAAGATTTTCCTGGACATTTTCATATGTTTCTGTAGCAAACCTTGCTGGAACCTCTAGCACCTTCTGTTCAAGTCAGGTCAGGGATGGTACAACTCAACATCACTCAGGATTTGAGCTTGTATCGCTTCAATTACTTTTCCCTAAAAAGAAGTCCTCATTATTTTTGCAATTTTTCCTGTCTTAATTGTTGTCAAGTTGCTTCTAAGAGATGAACACATGGAATTCATTGAGCACACAACAAAACACACATTCAATTAGATATTGACGGTCTTGAGGGATAACAGCAATAAAATGTGCCCAAGGGGTAAAACAGTTCACAAGTTATGGTGCGGTGACCCAAGCATTGTGGGCAGAGTGGGGAATGTTGCATAATCAAAACAACAATGAGGCGAGCAGGGGGAACTATATTGTCTTCTCCACACCCTACCACCACAGCACTGTTCCTGGAATCAGTCCTGCCACTTGTGAGAAAGCCTCTTTGAAAATCAAACCCCCACATTTTCAAATCGCTTTTAGACATGTGGACCAGAGATTCATCTGAATCGAGCCTGGCTAGTTCTCTGCCATGAGTGAGATATGTTTTCTCACTCCATCCTCCACATCCCCCACACCAGTCAGAGGCCAGCAAAGTGAGATGTCATCTGTTAAGCGGCTCTTTAGGAAACTATGCCTTTTGCTTATGATATGGACTAGTCCTGAGCAGAACACCGTATCATAACTTCTAGTACAGCCTTTTTTTCATCCATCTTCGGCTGTTTATCTAGTCTAAGCTATTTGTCTGGGCTCTATGTAGTCAAAGGAAAAATATTCATTTTAGCGTAACTCATCCGACCCAGCAGAGTTGCCTTAGGGTCATGCCTACCTTGCTCTTTTGATGACAGGTGGGCACTAAATGTGCAGATGGTCATGTTAGGTGGACTGAATTACATCCATACTTCTGACTTCAGAAGGCAATTTTCAGTGGATGTGACAGTAAGGTTATTGAAATCCGCTTTATTGACTTACCTTGGCTTTGTACCAGAGCGAACAGGAGCTAAGAGCATGAAGAAGGATGCTTATCTTCTGTGAAACCTGTATCCTTCCCCGCCTTCATTGGTTATTGAAGGGGTCCAAAGTTGCTACGCTCCTAAATGAGACACTTCACTTGAACGACTGAAATGCGGGAGCCTAAATCTTTGCCTTCCTGATGTTCTCTGCAGTTATTTTTTTGCAGCACTTGCATATGTCCTCTGTAAAAATTCTACAGAACACATTCTGATCACAGTCCTAGCTCTTTGCCTGCTTTTGCAGATATATTCTCCCACTGCAAGCTGAAAGAGTACAGGCAACCATCAGGAATGTCACTCAAACTCACACCTTAAAGCTCCAAGTGTATTTTCTTCTTTATTCTCCTCCTTCAACTCACATTTAATCTTTTCCTCTCCTCTGACATTTTCTAAGTCTATGAATCATGAAGTTCCCATGCCTTACTCCTTCCCACTCTCTCCTTTACCATGCCTATAGGAGTTTGTATTAAAGATTGCAGCCCTGTTGTACTGTGGTCTGAGCCACGAGAGAGTCATAAGTCATGTTCTGTATAAAATACTCCCCTTTCCTAGAATTCACTCCCACTTTCTGCATTTGTTTGCAGAGAATCTTCTTTGGGAAGGTAGAAATAATTTTCCTTTTGTCCATACTGACTTAATACCGTGGTTGATAAAACCTACTAATTTCCTTTCTTCCTTTTAATAATATACCACATCTGGACCAAAGCAAGTTTCACCAAGAGGAAAGCTCTCTTTCTGAAACAGCTGAGAATACCCTGCACAGCATATCTGCCGTTAGGTGTGACTTGCTTTATCAACTTTGTTCAACAGGAACAGGATGACTTCACCCTAAGGATGTTTTCGGATACTTTTTTTGGTCTTGTTTGGGGATGAAAGCATAGTCTAATTACAAGCAATGATGAGTTCTACCCAAAAAATATCCTTTATCCAAAGTTTATGTGAACAGACCTGGTCTTTGGGGGTTTTGTATTTGTCGACCATGGTTCCAAAGCTCATCTCCAAAATAAAAGCCTCATCTGGAACCGTCATGTACTAAAAAGGAGTTTGACATTCCCATATATTTTAACACAGGTTGTACAGGATGAGGATACACTGTTCACTGACATTGTGATCTCACGCATCTCTCCACTGCACAGCCTGCATGGATCCAAATCATTAAGCTGAAAACCTTTGAGGATATTTCCCTGAAGGATGCCTGTGTGTGAAATCCATTTCCCTGCTGCAGACTCATCATTGGAATCAGCAATGCCTTCCCATCCTGTTTCCCAGAGGCAAACTATGGTCTCTCCACCATTCCACTCCACAAACCTGGGACATTGCCAAGGGTATCTGCAGCCAAAGGAGGGGAATGCAGTTTCCTACCACAAGAAACTGAGCTGCCTGTGCAGATGTTTAGTGTGTACTCTTCTCTGCAGATGGGGGTATTCACATCAGAAGAACTGATGTGAACTTTCATCTACAAGTCTCAGACAAACTGGTCTGAGAATCATGGGGAAACGCAGGCCAGAAGCAAACACCCTGGTGTTGGACACAGCTTTGTGTTACTCCAGTGCTCACACTGCTTGCTACTTACACCATCCTGTATATGCCATTTCAAGGATTGCCTTAAAACTAATGCTAAAACATTACAGAACAAGAGTAACATGGAGAATATAATTCATGCATGCACTAGAGAAGCTTAATTCCACAGCCCGAGATATAAGACACCAACAGTGGTTTGCTCACAGTGCAAGTTACCAGCAACACCTTCTACAGCAAGGTTAAGGCACAAATTCCTGTGACATGCTCCACAATTCAACCTCTTCCTCTTTAGAAGCAATCATAAAGGTAAACATTGCTCCCACTCTTTGCAGCACATATTCCTGTATTTCAATTTAAATTCACTCACTGAGATGATTGACTGCTTCTTTTAGTCATACACTATGTCTGTGAGTTCATGTGACACCTGTAGCTTATAAAGTAACACTTTCCAAGTTGTTGTGACATTCATGTGTTTGATGAGTGCAAAGAACCTCTGTTCGTTTATTCATAAAAGTCTCAGTTTGGGGCTCCAAACTTCTGGTCACAATTACTCACAAAAAGCACATCAAGAAGTCAGGAAGAGTCCAGACTGATCTCTAGTTTAGCAAATCAGATAGAAATGGAAATTTTTTCTTTTCAAGTGTCCAAATCAGGTGTTCTCACCTTTTATACACATACAGTCTCATGCCATAAGACAACCTTTCTGAAAATATTAATAAACACTTTAGATCGTATATGGGTATAACTGAGACCAACACTTGTTGCCTTCTGCTCAGATTTTAGACCTTAAAAACAAGGAACAAATGTCCCAAAGCAGCCCAGCTAAATTTACTGAAGGTTCATTAATCAGATACGTTATGCCCATTGAACCAAATTTTCAAAAGCATACGAAAAGATGAGTTGCCAACAAAGAAATTTTTTAGAAATCCTTACAATTTGGGCTTGTGTAATCACTCCTTCTTGCAGAGCAGATACTTAATTCACATTCCAGTGCCCTCTCACGCTGAGGAACCAGAACTCCTTCGAGTATCTCATTATTTTTCTGTTAATTTTGCATCATGCCTCAAGTTTTAGATAGTCAATCCTCACTATCACACCCTGCTGACTCCCACTTCTATACATGGAGAGTAGATGTAAAATTTTTCTGAAGCATAAAAATTGTCCTTCTGCATAGAATTTGTCCTTCTACCATCATACCCCATCCTCTTCCCACCAGCCCTGGATGCAAACGACCATGCAAATAATTAATACACTTGCTTCCCTTTTGGTTGACTGGTAAAATGGAATCAGACAAATGAATTTTTGGTCCCCATTGATCTTTCAGTACACTGTGTTATGACAGGGTGTGAGGTGACATGTCAGATAATGTATAGTGTCACACTCCCCAACTATTTGATGCCATTTAATGTAATGCATCCTGGCATGTCGTGATGGGATGACACGAAATGAGAAAGAAGCCAAACTGGAAATACCAATTACCCACTCTTAACCCTGAGGCAGTAGGGGGAAAAATATGCCTGTGTCTGGGTGACCCTTGCTCTGCTTGTTGCCGAAGCTTCATAATTCAGGGAGTTTGTTTCGGGTACTCCTCAGTTCGAGGTCATTACCATTCAGATGGTCAAAGTGTCTGTAACCCTCCACTTCACTGGAAACCCAGGAGAAGCAGCAGAGAAATCAACAGAAAAAATGTAAATCGCAGTTCCCAGAGTGTCAAGTTGAGCTGATATTTTTTGTGTCTAATGAGCTGCAAAGTCACAGAGTATAAGGAATAAAGACAAGGCAGGAGAGAGCAGGGAGAACGGAGAGTGTGCTGGCAGATGAGTCAAAGATCAGGCTTACATCCAAACACTGCACAGACAGACAGGGTTGAGGCCTCTGAGCTGTCTAGCAGAGTGGAAACAAGCAGGACATAGGAGTAACACAGACAGTTCTGTTGCAGGTCAGCCTTGGAGAATGTTACTGTCCCAGCCTACCCTGAGAAGGTCACCATCACTTTTCTCTCCATCGGAAGTCAACTCTCCTCTGTTCTACCAATAACCTATTTGGGTATTTGTTACCTAAACTGGTCTCCTCAAAAGGTCTGAGTCCAAGCATTGCTCCGTGTTTGACAATTCAAACTCTGAGTGAGGGTACACTTTCCCACATGGGTATTTTGGCAGAGTGGAGGGAAAGCCAACACCCCAGCAGACAGGCAGAGGTGATCCCATGGGATCTCATGTCTCTCTGCTGTACCACAACACCCCCTATGGCCAGCATGAATTAAAGTGCCAAAATACTCCTGGCTAGTGGCACAAACAGGTCTACACAGAGTGACGGTTTCATAACAGCTGAGCTTAATACAACAGACAAGGCAGAAGTCAGCCAGGTTTCAGCAGTATTTCTTCTCAAAATCACCTTTCAACTTCACATCTTCTTGCACCTTCACTACATAGTTCTAAAAGCAAACATTTCCATCCACTTGATTTTAAAATCCCAAGATTTCAAATACATCATACCAGGAATGAGTTCAAATCAAGGAGACAGCTTTCACTTGATTAAAATCTAGAATACCCCATTTCATAAGTCTGTATGAGGCTGTCCTCTCCAAATATTCATCTGCCAGTCTCAATGGCTAGTCCTTTTTCATCACAGTAGTGTTTTTTGCCCCCATAACTAGTTCTTGTAACCCTCCCAATAACTGTGCAGTCCCAATGCCTGTTTATTCAAGCATCAGTGTGAATATCTACATATGGTTGCATATGCCTTGCTGCTATTGGATCATCACTTTCCCAAAACCCACTATAATGGGTTGGCTGAAGACACTTGATTCTTCAGATTTTTAAATGGCATTAAAGGAACTCAAACGTTTTGGTGTGATACAAAACACTTGTTATACAAATCCTGCCCTCATCAGGTACTGGGTTGAAACCTCTAAAAGAAAATTCCTATTTGTGAACTTATTCATAATACACTTTTAAAAAAAAATCCTTACCAGAATTCGAACCAAAATTATGTCATAAATATATGAAACATGCATTCTAAATATCTGTCAAAGGCTCCCTTGGTCTGCTCCCAAGCAGGTTTGTAGCACTGTGGAAACAAACTGATGGTCTATTTTCATTAATTTTTTCTATGATTGAAGAAACATTATCCTACCTATTGCAAAATATTTTAGGGATATTGTGAGAAAGATGGGGAAATGTTCCAGAGTGCTTTCCGACAGACACAACAATGAGCACATCTTATAGCATTTAACAGCTAACAACTGTGAATATGATATGATGAGTCATAGCTATACTGGACTTAAGTGGGGACTAACAAATTCCACATTGTTCACAAAATTGGGAGATTCCTTATGGGAAAGCTGAAGGAAATACAGTTTTACTGAAGGAAGAGTTAATTTTGTTGGGTTGTATACTATAGTTTATTTTATCTACTTCATTTGAACTTCTTTTTTAAATATAAGCCCCCTGTTTGTAAAAGAGAAAAATCCCAGCCAGTCTCCAACAAAGTGACAAAACTGAAAAAATTGTAAAATCATACCATGAAATTGCCAGAAGAAAAATGCTAAAAGGATGCAACCAAGTTCCAATGGATGGAATACTGGAAAAAAAAAAAAAAGAAAAAAAGAAAAATCAAACATCCAAAACTGTTGCACCAAATCAGTGTGGCAACTGCAGGGTTTAAGTGAGGTCTCTGTGTGAGGTCCTAAACAAATGATTGTGAGCAGGAATTCGGACATGAAACACTCTCAGTTCAGACAGACACACAATAAGCCCCATGCGTGACACAGCTCAAAGCTGTAGAATTTTTCAGACTTGATGATGACAGGGTGGGTTTTTTTGAAACACACTGTATTCAACACCTGTTCAATACTTGAGACAGTCCTAACAAAATCAAAATACATTTAGAATCACAATGGAGGCTAATGGAGAAACTAGGAAATTGATTGGGCAGCCTTGGGGTAATCAGCAAGATTCACCTTCAGCCAAAATTAAGAGTATGGAGTTGAACTGGTCCTTCCGGCCTCCAGTAAGCCATATCTCTGCAGCAAGTGATAAACAACCTCATTCAACACTGTCTCATTTCTGACTCCTCATCCCGTAGTCCATCTGCGAAAAACACGAGCATAGCCCAAGCAATCAGTGGAGAATTGTTTTTCTGTTCAAGAATGGGTGTATCAGTAGAAATGTGGATATATTAACATATACACACATGACCAAGTCTCTATAAATAGAATAACAAGCCTCATCTACTTCCCAATGCATGTTTAATATATTTATGAGTATTTCTAGTTCATTTTTCCTTTTGACTCCAGATCTGCCTGTGCTGCAGTCCTCCTACAGTTTAAGTAGCTTGTGTTCAATACTTAAATTTCATACTTTGTAGGCTATAAAAAATACAGTTAAACCTTAAAAGACAGCCTCTATAAGAACAAGAATAGTCATAAAGATTCCACAGGAGCCTCTCAATTGCCTTAATTCCTTATTTTATTGCAGAAAAACTTCGCACGTTTGAGTCATTCCAATCTCGACAAATTGCAAACTGCAGGTAAACAAAATGCTTAAACCATTTGGACAGTGACCAAAATCTCAATCCAGCCAATGATTACATTTCTGTTAGAGAAGTGTTGGTGCACTCTGAAACTAAAACTGCCATTTTGAAGGTCAAGCATAAAAGCAAAGAAAAGGCATTTGCTGGTTAGTTGATAAACCCATAAGCATTATAATATCCTGGCAATTATTCTTATGAGCATTTTTGTCCCTTGAAAACTCTTTCCTCTATTGTTCAGCACTTCATTAATTGACATAGAAAAGATCCATCAACATCCAGCTCAAAAAACTAATACTGGACTCTGCAGTAACACTTCCTACAGGAGTTATACTGAACTTTGCTCACAGAGTATCTTGTGCATTTAGTGGGAAGGAGATGCCAAATGTGGTCTCAATGCCTGTGGCCAGAATGACTCTTACCAGAGCACGACACCCATGTGTTTGTGTTTGTGATAGCACTGCCACTGGGGCTTCAGCAGCAAGGAACAGACAAGTTAGAGTAGGAGACCCACAGTCTAATCCAAGGCCTTTTCCAGTCTGTAGTTTTGTGTCACTAATCCAATATCTACTTCCAAGTTTTCTGTTCGTAGAACAGAAAGGCTTGTATTTCTTTTAAACCAACTAATATTCCTCATGGTTTAAATCAGGAGCACCTTTAGCAGGTATTATGTCAGCCATTCACCAGACATTACAGCTGAAAGGGTCTAAGACACTTGGTTAGGAAAATCTAATCCCAAAGTTTATATTTCTTTCTAACTAGGCTCCTTAAATATATAAGGCTTAGAAAAATGATATCTTCAGTCAGACAATCCTTCACCAATAGCTTGAAGATGTCAATGAACATCAACGGAATGTGGCAAAGGAATGGCAACCTCAGAGATGGTGCAGAGTTTTTCTGGATACCAGTAGCTGAGTAGGGGAACAATGCTTATTAATGACAGTAAGGTCAATGTGCAGAAATTTGTTTTAGATACAAAGAATCCATATAAATGGTACCTCTCATGCCCACCGATAGACAAGCACATAAGAAACTAGATTTCTTAAGTTCTACTGCTCACAGTGCTTCCTTCTCTGCATCAGGCAGTAGACAATACTTAGACCAAGAGCCAAACTCTGTTTCTTAACCCAAAGTAGAACATGTCCCTTTACAACTAAATTTTTTAAGTAGAGGAAAAACAACATCAAGATGATAAGGCCCTTATTCACACTGACAAGCAGCTGTTAAGACATGACTTTATGTGACATTGCAGCTCATTCACATCTGACTGAAGGGAACAGTGCATCCTCTGGAATAAGGTACTACTCTATACTCAATCAGGTATCAGGTGCTAACCCATAAACTGTACCATCACCATCATGAGGTTTATACAGGCATAAATTTAAAGTAGTTCTAAATGAAGTCTTGTGCACTGTAGTCATCAGACTTGATAATTCCTGTATTACTTGCCATTAGAAGCATTTTTATTTCAGAACAGTAAACAAACAGTCTTTATCTAGCTAATCATCACTGAAAGAACAAATTATCCAATCCAAATTAAGAAACAGTAGACACAAAATATTATTCAAGGCAAAATTTCTATAGGTAATCCCACCTGAATAATTAGCAGCACCATCTCTGTCCCTCAGGGTATATATGGGGGTATATGTATCACCCTCTGACCACCATTTTGCAAAACTAATAACTTGGTCAAGTAATACACTGGTGGAAGTTGAGGGACTCTGGGAAAAATGGTGAAACACCAAGTCAAAAAGAACATTCAGTACTCTGATAAGATTCCCTAATTATAGCCTCCTGAGAGAATTATCTTCCTTACACTTGCAAAGGGCTTGGGGTACTAAGTTACTTCAATACTCCTTATAGAGACATATCTGATGACAGGTTCTGTTGTTGGATTGTTGTTTTTACTTTCACTGAAACATTGGGAGCCAGTCTGGGAAATGATTCTGTAATATTCCAGGAAGAAATGCAAGAAAAGGAGAATCTTCCTTTTATCCCCTGCAAAGCAATTCACAAATTGTGTCACAGAGGATTAAGTCCTGAAGTCCTGGGGACCTCTGGTCAGCCTCGAGAGGCATTTTCCCAGTTGAGAAGTGCTGGCCCTTTCAGCTCACCTGCGACCTTCCTCTATACAGAGATTTTGGGAGTATTTTGAGAAGTCAGAAAAAGTGTTCTGCTTCTCAGCTGACATAAAATGTAATCGAAGTATGCCAGGAAAAGCCCAGGAAAAACAACTGAAAGAAACTATGACCCAGTGGAGCAAAAATCCAAACAGAACAACCATGCAGTTTTTCTCACTTTAAGGCACCTGCAGAGGAAAGATTTGGCAGAGAGGGTATGACTAGGAGTTTTCCTATGCAATGAACCTCCTGATACACTCAAGAAAAAAAAATAATCACATGAGGGTACAGGGATCCTCTGAAGCACACCGAGTTCAAGTGAGAAAGGATAAAAAAAATCAAACATAAAAAAAAAATCTTTGTTTTAAACCAATCCTTTCAGTATGAGCTAAGAACTAGCATGACATTTTGTTCTGTTTGTTATTTGTACATCAGTAGGTCATAGACATCTCCAAGAACAAGGTTCTTTGTGTTAGTTTCCTCACATTGTGAGAGATACTACCTGTCAAAAAATCTTTCTAAATAGACATGACAAATATGGGGAGAAAGCAGAATATTGAGGAGTGAAAAAGAAATTAAACTAAACATGCCCCAGGACACTGCAGAAATCTCTATCAAGATACTCATTATCAATGATCCTAGCTCCTTGGTCACAGTCACTAGCAAATACAGGAATCACCTGACCTCACACATTAACCACATGTGTGAGGTCCCTAACTACAACTCAATCTCATAGTCCTGTAATGCTTGTAAAAATGGAAGGTAAAGTACATTACAGAGCACTTTAAAAAACCTGATTTTTTTGATTATGAACATTTTAAAAAAAATTAGTTCTAATAAAACCCATTTTAGCATGTTCTCAGACATCTTCTTAATTCCTCATCCTAAGATTCCTGATTTCCTTTGACTATGGGCCTTTAACTACTCACAATTTATTCCTGCTTACTCCAAACACTTCTGCCCCTTACCTAAAGCCTGAGGAATCTGTTCACCTTTTTCAGGTGACTGTGCCAATGCAGTGTCAATACTGGCTTGTCTGAAGAAAGTAAGCAGAATTACACCCTTGAAATACACTTTTCAAAAGACAATAAGAGATCATGATGAGGACATCCAAGTATTGGAACAGGCTGCTCAGGGAGGTTATGCTGTCTCCAGCCTTAGAGGATTTGAAAGCCTGATGGGATGAAGCTCCAATCTCACAGCTGACCCTTCTTTGAGTAGGAGGTTGGGCAAAAATGTTCTGAGGTCCTTTCCAACCTGGATATATTCCAGGATCTCATGATCTTACTGTGCGAGACAGATTCTCAGCAGCATGGGAAGTGGATTCTTAATTTAAAGATGTTCCAAATTCTGTAATATAATTCAGTTTAAATTGTGTCTCACTAGAAGAAACAGAAATAACAGTATCTCTCCGGTCTACATGGATTTGATATTAAACACAAAAAAGTAATTTATGTCATCAATACCAGCAGTGGTTTTTCCAACAGCAGTCAGAAAGGCTTTCTAACATTGATCTCAAGTCTATAATTGTCACTAGGAAATCTGATAGCACTGTGATAAATGAGTTATTGAAACCTGATCTCCTGGTCCATCCTGAATCTTGTGCTCCCCTCTCTGTCTATCTGCTATAACAACTCACACCACCCAGCAGAACCACTGGAAGCAAAGCTCTTTGCACTGTGCATGTGTCCAAGCATACAGGCCTCAGACAATTTGCTTGAATAAACTTGAACTGTAAAACTGCAAAAAAAATATGATCAATAGGGACCCAGTTGCATCTTCTCAATGAGCAGTCAGGGCTGGGCAAGGCAACAGGATACAAACCCATAGCAGAAGGTAGCATTGGTGTCTTACCTTACATAATGTCATGTGGGGCAGACCAACTTTGTCCTCTCTCTATATTTTTAAAAAACACCTATTATAAAGGGTCTTACTTTTTAACTAGGAATATTCATTAGTATTCAACACATCCCAGGAGCACTTAGAAGTTCTTAATCTGCAAAATTATTTTTCTTGCTTGTTACTGGAAGTCTACAAGTTATATTTGTTCAGATTGCAGCATATTATTTGACTCTGAACACTTTGATTCTGTTGTGACTGTCTTCCCAAAATTATATGCCCCAGTTGCATGGCATGTTTGATTGATTCAGTATTTGCTGGATGGCGTGCTATGAGCTGTGACACAAGAGTTTGTAGCATATACTCTGGTTGGGTTCATTACTTACACTGTTGGTTTGAGACTTCAGAACTGACTCAGATCCTTCCACATAACTTTGATTTCAGTTTGCTGAAATGTGAAACTGTCATCCTTTCCACCGGCACAGTTTAATCTGATGCTGCTGTATAATCATTCTGCAGCACGTTAAAAGAGAGAACATGGGCTACCACTGTGACAGCCTTAAGGTTTTACCACTTCACAGAAGCCAGTAGCCCTATCTGGTATTAGTATCACCAAGGACTTGGCACACACAGTTGAGAAACAGTGACTTCATTGGTTATCACTGATCAGCTGAATGGTGGAGACTGTCCAGATGAGTGCTTATCTCCAGGTATGTGGAAGTATAATGCAACTTTAATGGTCTTTATCAAAGTTTAAGATAAAAGACTTGACCTCATCATCAAGTCAAAAGCTTATGCTCTAAGGGTTGTGGAGAGCTACATCAGCCCAGTCCCTACGCTCTGTAAGTTTGATTGCCACATCTCTGTTGCATGTTTGAGCCTTAGGTATGCTTGATTTAAGCTGATTGACACCATTTTCTGAGATCACCATGCAATGCAGAGATCTAGACCTCCACAACTTCCAGCACACCTGTTAAAACGAAAAAAAAAAAATCACACCAACAGCAAAGGAACCTGTAAATATATCTGAAGAAAAACCTGGGACATTCCAATAAAATCATATTGTGCAACTACTTAAAACTAATGACGGTATACAGTCAAGGATCTGCAAAAAGTGTAACAGCAATTAGAGCCACCGCTCCCCTGAGCACCAGAAAACACATCAGATACGCAGCAACAGTTATGTAATAGGGAGCAATAATTTCCGGCAATTTCCACATCAGCATATTATATAATGAACACATTGATGTGGAGCAGACCAACGACCAAGCCACAGGAGGATGGAACATTGGCAAGAAGATTTATAACTCTTAAAAAAAAAAGAAAGCGGAGGAAAGAAAAAAAAGATATCAGCTCCAGTGCCATGCTTTATCAACTGGGAATCTTCCAGGAACTCTACAAACTTTGTGCAACATAGTTCCACAGAACTTCAAGAAGGATACTGAATGGGTACAAGTGCCTCTATTTTGTATCTCTGTAAAGTAAAGGCAGGATGAGAAGATGTAAGGAAATAGAATGAGACTGTGGGAATTTGGATTCCCATGTCGGTCCCAACAGAAATACACAACAAGAAACTAGGAAAACTACTTAAGGCCAAAATTCAAAGGTATTTTAAAAAAATGGTTATCCAAACAAAACTTTAAGTACACTCTAGCTGAACATTATTGATTTTACGCGAAGTCAGTGTGAAATTTTTCAGGAATCTTTGAAATAAAAAAAAACTGGCGCCTCTTGAATCTGGTACTGGTGATTAGCCCTGGAGAATATATGTGTGCTTTGTGTTATATTAATGTGTAAGTTTGTGCTTAGACCTTTCTGAAAACTAGAGTTGTTAATATTATCTTCTCATGCATTTTCCTGTTTAGAAGCTTTCTGGAACAAAGACAGTCAGCAACCTACATTTTATTGGCTGACAGAGTCTCCTGGGAGGCACTCCTGAACAACAAAGGAGCCCAGGAAGGCCGGAAATTTTTCAAGAAGGAAATTTTACAGGAGCAGGTATAGGCCAACCCCATGTGCCAAAAGATGAACCTGCAGGGAAGACTGGTCTGACTTAACAGACAGTTTTGTCTGGAACTTAAGAAAAATAGAGAGTTTATGACCTTTGGAAGAAGGGCAGGCATCTCAGGAGAACTACAAGGATGTCATGAGGTTATGTAGAGAGAAAATTAGAAGGTCTAAAGTCCAGTTAGAACTTAATCTGTCTACTACCATATAAGACAACAAAAATATTTCTATAAATACATTAACAAGAAAAAGAAAGTGAAAAAGAACCTCCATCCTTTATTGAATGAGGGGGGAAACATAGTAACAAAGGATAAGGCTGAGGTACTTAACACCTTCTTTGCCTCTGTTTTTAAGACTAATATCAGTTGTTCTTGGGCTACCCAGCCACCTGAGTTGGAAGACAGGGACAGGGAGAAGAATGAATCCCCCATAATCCAAGGGAAATGGTCAGTGGCCTGCTATAGCACTTAGGCACACACAGGTCTATGGGGCCAGAGGGGATCCACCCGAGGGTACTGGGGGAGCTGGTGGAAGAGCTCACCAAGCAACTCTCCATCATTTACCAGCAGTCCTGGCTAACTGGGGAGGCCCCAGTCGACTGGAGGTCATCAAGAAGGGCTGGAAGGAGGATCCAGGGAACTACAATTCTGTCAGCCTGACCTCGGTGCCTGAGAAGGTTATGGACACCTTGAGTGTCATCATGCAGGACAACCAGGGAATCAGGTCCAACCAGCGTGGGGTTATGAAAGGTACGTCCAGCTTGACCAGCCTGTTCTCCTTCTATAACAAGGTGACCAGCTTGGAGGATAAGGGAAAAGCTGGACATGTCTACCTGGAATTTACTAAAGCCTTTGACACCATTTTCCACAGCATTCTTCTGGAGAAACTGGCTTCCCATAGCTTGGAAAGGTGCACTCTTTGTTGCATAAAATCTGACTGGATTGTCAGGCCCAGAGAGTGGCGGTGAATGGAGTTAAATCCAGCTGGTGGCTGGTCACACATGGTGTTCTCCAGGGCTTAGTATTAGGGGCAATTCTATTTAATATCTTTATCAATGATCTGGATGAGGGGATTGAGGGCACCCTCAGTAAGTTTACAGACAACACCAAGTTGGGTGGGAGTGCTCTGCAGAAGGATCTGGACAGGCTGGATCAATGGGCCAAGGCCAATGGTATGAGGTTCAACAAGGCCAAATGCCAGGTCCTGCACTTGGGTCACAACAACCCCTGCAGTGCCACAGGCTGTGGGCAGAGTGGCTGCGGAGCTGCCGGTGGAACATGAGCCAGCGTGTGTCCAGGTGGCCATGAAAACCAATGGCTTCCTGGTTTGTATCAGGAACAGTGTGACCAGAAGGACCAGTGCAGTGATTATCCCTCTTTACTCGGCACTGGTGAGGCCACACCTCAAGTCCTGTGTTCAGTTTTGGGCCCCTCACTTCAAGAAAGACATTGAGGTGCTGGAGTGTGTCCACAGAAGGACAACGGAGCTGGGGAAGAGGGTCTGGAGCACAAGTCTTATGAAGATCACCTGAGGGAGCTGGGATTGTTTAGCCTGGAGAAAAGAGGCTGAGGGGAGGCCTTATCATGCTACAACCACATGAAAGGAGGTTGCAGTGAGGTGGGGGATCGATCTCTTCTCCCAGGCAACAAGCATCAGAACTAGAGGAAATGGCCTCAGGTTGTGCCAGGATTGTTTAGATTGGACATTAGGAAAAATTTTTCACCCACAGTGTAATCAAACATAGGAACAGGCTCCTCAGGGATTGAGTCACTATCTCTGGAGGGATTTAAAAGATGTGCAGATCTGGCATTTAGGGATATGGTTTAGTGGTGAACTTGGCAGTGTTGAGTTAACAGTTGGACTAGTGATCTGAAAGGTATTTTACGCTCTAAACAATTCTATATTCATTCCATGCCTAAAACAAACTAACAAAGTAATAACAATACTATGAAAAATTACTAATAATATAATAATGAAGCAATATTAAAAAGTAATCTTTAAAGGGACAAACTCAACTATGCTTATGCTCCAGCTCAGGCCATCACAACTTTTCTAAGGTGAAAGAAGGCTTCATTTAAAACAAGATTAAGGTTCATATATGTTCCCTTAACTATCTGGGATAGGAACACTTCTCAGGACATACCATAGGAAGACACAATCTTTGTAACCTCAGTCTTGTATAAAATACAGTTTACTGTGACTGATTAACACATTCAAGGGCCACAGTACTTCGTCTGGGAAAATCAGTGGAAGTTTTGCACAAACATCAGCAAGAAAGC
This sequence comes from Manacus candei, assembly GCF_025592945.1. Lineage (NCBI taxonomy): Eukaryota > Metazoa > Chordata > Aves > Passeriformes > Pipridae > Manacus > Manacus candei. Next base: position 5,991,642 of record NW_026138061.1, read on the forward strand.
ACCTGTGGCCCAAGCAAAAAACCATCATTAGCCCTGTGGGTTTTTTTTCCAGCAGTGAAGTCCACAGTCATGGCATGATGAGCAGAAATATCAGCATATTACTATCTATTCAGAAATGGAAGCATTGGGTTTGACAAGTGACAGACTGAATGCAACAAAGTTCTTGATTCTGGCAGACAGTTTCTTTCCAGAGTCCCAAAGGTTATGTAGACTAGGAGACAAATGTTTTTATATTCAGTCTGCAGAGTCAGGACTCCAGGGAAATTGTTTTGCTTTACTTTAAAGTCTTTGGAACATTACATTTTACAGACATGGAATCACATCTGGTTCCACACTTCTAAGATATTTACAGGTGATCTGACCTCTTTTTGGCCTCATTAGACTCATCAAATAATTGCAAGCAAACAATTAGACCCCTCTGAAGGAGAAAATCATCCAGACTGTGCAAGTAGGATGCACTCTTAATTGGCAAATCCATGCACCACTGAGTATTGCTTGGCTCATTGCTGCTGTGTGATTTAACGCAGTAGTCTGCACTTCCCCCTGTGTCTGATAGTAACGTGACAAGGGATTTTAAAATGTATGCGTCTGGGAAACATAATAAAGTAAAAATACTGGGGAGAAACCGAGGGAGCAGCTGTATATTTATAGTAGGTTTTGAACAAGCAGTGCCAAATCACAGTTCTACCAAAGTTTGAAGTTGGGGAGAAAGTGCTGTAAAGGGGGATTTGGATAAAAGTACATGGCAAAGCAGTAACAACCTGTGGATGCTTGGACTCACTGAAAATCATAGAATTATAGAGTGGTTTGGGTTTTTTTGGGGGGGACTTTTAAAGGTCATTTAGTCCCTCCCCGCCGTGGACAGGGACATCTTCCACTAGATTAGGTTGCTCAAAGCCCCGTGCAACAAGTCTTTAAATAATTCCAGGGAAATAAAACCTAAGTGTCTCCAATAGAGAACCTAAAATGGAGGAATACAAAAACTGAGTCTCCTTGAAGAAAAACACAGATAGTTCATTGGTTGAAAGTTGACATGGCCACAAGGATTTGCACAAAAAGGTGAAATCCAGGGACTTGTAAGTGTTCCAGTTTAAGCCAGTAATGTTTTTATGTTCGTGTTTCACTCCCATGTCATACATAGCTCAGGAGGTGATATCAAAGGCGGCACTGTGCCAGTTCTTGATTTCTTCATTTTTTCTGACTTCCAAAGCATCCATCACATTTCTGGAAGGAACAAGAAAGAGCTTAAAGAAGTGACACCTGAGCAGTCAAGAAGCACTCTATGAAAGTAAGTGTTGGCAGTACCTCTCCTCTCACTATGGCTCATGACCATATTGACCAAGGGAAGAATCTCCTCAAATTATTTCAATTATCCAAGCTTTCTCCCTCTTCTAAGAATTTTTCATCTGTTCATTGAACAGGCCTTGGTGGCAGTGCCTGAACAAAATGCTTAGTGTGATAGAGTAGTAAATTATTTTTCCTCTGGTACAAATGTTGATTTAAAAAGTTTTTTACAGTGGGCTCACATTTTAGAAGTGATCCAAAAGAAAAAAAAAATAGAACGTGTTTTGTGGGAACTAAAGGCACAGGGAATACCCTGGGAAAATCTAGTTATACTATTGTGCAATATGGGTTTACACATTTTTTTTTAAGTGCTCATGTACGAGTTGCACATGTTGCACTTGTTTTTTTAGGTGTTTTGAGATGTCTCTAGAAAATGAAGCTCAGCTATTTAAGGAACAAACGTACCTTTAACTTTTCCCCCAAGTAATTAACAAAGAATGTTAATTACCCACAAAACTGGTGCAACAAAACTGCATTTAATTTCTGCCCCCAGAAACACTACAGTGGGGGAAGGAGATCAATTTCCACAATCAAGACACATCAAGGTCTCTGTTGAAAATACAAGCAATGCTGCTAATGTAGCTCCACAGGACTGTTGTACCCCAGAGTGAAAACAAGTGTGATCACTGAAAGGTGAGCAAACCCCACCATCTCATTCCACTTTCCATGAGAAAATTTGACCACTGCCTGGAAGGGATTAGTGCAGGTTGGAAATAAAGAGATATCCATCAAATTCTAGTCCTTTGTGTCAGCTTGCTCAGGAGTCACCTCTGAGGTAGCAGGGACATCTCTGCACTTATGGACACCAGCATCAACCAGGAGCAGTTCTCCAGGAGGATCAGCAGTCCAGTGTTGCAAAAAAGAATGGAAACCTGAGCAATTTGGGGTCATTGTAACAAAGCTCTTGAATGCCCTGGAGTGTACATCCCCACATATCTCAAAATTTCCTTCCACTCTCATTGGCACAAAGGAAGTCAACAGTAAGATTCTGGGCAGCCCACACCCAGCGCTTGGAGTTTCAACAACTTCTAGCTTGGAGCAACAGGAAGATAGAAAAAGCTTTCTCTGTTTCACATGGATAGGAGGATGAGGAACATTTAATCCAAGGCAAGATCCTGTGTCCCATCTTGGACAGCAGCTAGAAGCTGTAGTCTCAGAAGACACCAGGAGAACCAAGCTGGTCCATGGATGTGGATTAACATGCTGCCTGAGGAACACGATCCTCCACTTTCTCACAGCAACTGCACTGCAAATCATACCCCGCCTCCCTAGAGCAGCGTGACTTGTTCATGAGTCAACCTCACCTTTTTTTCCCTGATATTATTTCTAATTCTTCAGGGGATTTGGAGCAGAGTTAATAATGTGTTTTATTTTCTCTTTTTTCAAAGAAAAATATCCAAATATCACTGAAGTCAGAAGGAGGTTTTAGCCCTTTATGGAATCTGGACAGCAAGCAACAGAGAAAAGCTCTATTTCAGGGGAGATCCAGCAGACACTCAGTGACAGTGATCAATGGGTCCCAAAGCAGAGAAGAGGGAAGACTGGGAACACTGATCTCATTTGGCATGCAGACAGCATCTCCGGTTCCCTGCATGTCCAGCTCAGTGGCAGAGCGATGAGTAAAGGTCGCCCTGGTGACCCCAGTCTGGGTAATGTCCCCATATGGTGCACTGACACACAGACCTGTACAATGAGCTGTCAGAGGACAAAGGACTGGACACTTCTTCACATTCAAATTGCACTGTCAAAAACTCAAGACAGAAACATATATTTTCTGTCTTAAATCACACTGCTCAGCACATACTGAAAAAAAGTTGGTGCTTGGAAGGCTTTTCAGAGTCTTCTTTCAGCAAAACAACAAGGAACTCTGCACCAACTCCTACATTAAAAAATCATAGCTGATACAGTAAGATTAATTGGGTGAGTTTACGCAGAGACATAACATCATTTATAAAGATTACTCTTAATAACTATGGAGTTGCTTCAAGAATATGATCCTTAGTAGGGGTTGCTGAAATCATCCTGGAGAAGTCAATAACAATACAAATATCAACTTTTCAGTCACGTAGCATAGTCAACAGAACACTGCAGACATTAAAAGCGCTCTCCTTGGCTGCTGGAGAAGGCTCCAATGATTCCCTCAGTGGAAGTCGTTCGTGATCTTTCGATCTGATAGGCCAGGTCTGAGAGAGAGACTGGAGATTTTCCAGACTGCCCTGATTGTACCAAAAGGGCCATGAAAACTGTTCGGATCAGCAGGACCTGAAGAAATACCTAGTGCCTGTTTCTTCTGGGGAACTTCGTCCCACCTTGAAGTCCTGTCTGGCAGACACAGGCATGGCAGAAGCAGTGTATCTGCCTCCCATGGGCTGGAGTAGAGCTGCTCTCCTGGTGGCACCAACCAGGAAGTTTCTGCTGGGAGAGGTACTCATAGTACATTGCACCCAGGAGAGGCTAAGGATGAGCAGCAGCTACCAGTCTCCCACACACAAGTACCTAAAACATTCTGTAAAATGTGACTGACCTGCATCAAATACACCTGCTGGCACACAGGGAAGAAGATGGTACCTTACGTGCCTTTCTAAACCACTGGCAAAGGCTCTCTGCAAACTGGACCACAGCACCCTCCTTGGAAGAGCAGGCTGGAGACACTTGCTCTATATGTTCACTCTTCATCATGATTAACTCCTCCGTCACAGAGAGGGACACAAGCATCCGTCTCTGCTCAGCCAACTGGAATCACTGGCCAGTACATCCCATGCCATTTATCACCAGCATTTACGTGGGAGAGGACGACAGCAGGTGCCATTTGTGTCAGCATCCCTGTGTGAGTGGACTGACTAATTAAAGCCACACGGCCCCCAGGCTGCCAGGAGGACAACAAGGAGCAGGAGGGATTGTCTGTTAGCTCTGCCTGAGCCCTCGCTGTGTCCTTCAAAGGCCCTTTGAGCAAATGAACAAAAATCCCATGGCACCCTTGGGCATGGAGATGGGAAAGGTGACCTCCCTGGGGAATATCTCTTGAAGGTCACTGTTGGTGGAGGTCTATACTCCAGGAGTGAGCATGAGGGCTCCATGGATTCACTCCATCTACTAGAACCTTGTTTTTAAACATACTGCTTTAAAAGATGGGACAAAAAAAGGAAAAATGCCAGCAAACACTGAGATAATTAAAAAATTGTCCCACATGCTGTAAACAAGTAATCTCTATTATTCATGGAGCAGAGCTGATGGGTGCAATACCATTTCTTTTTGTTCTTAAATTACAATTGCATCCATCCAGTTTCACCAGCCCTCACATGACCCCCAGTTCAACAAATTCCAGTAAGTTTGGACAGATATTGATGTAAGTGAGACCAACACCCGATCCTGTCATGTAAGTCCCTAAGCTGTTACAGAAGGGTTGCAATGACAGACTCCAGAGTGCTCCTCGCCCATGTTCAGCCAGGCTGACTTTTGTAACTGTGTGAATCTCGGTGACATGACATGCCATTTAAGGGTTGCCCCAGGGAAATTCGAGTATGAAGCAGGTCTGATTCACAGGGGATGAGGCTACACATTGCATTGGAACAGCCATTTGGGATTGTCATCCATCCCTGGCACAGAGGTGCCAGCCTACTTCCTACAGCACTGCCGTTGCTCATTCATCCACAGTCAGGCATTTTTTGTTACTGTTCTGGGATGAAAACCTCTTCCTGATCCTGTTCACTGGACAAAACCCTTTCCCATACTTTGAGACTGGGAAGTAGAAGAGGAATTTCACTGTGGGGAGATATCAGCCAGGGCCCTTCTACTTTTCAACGCTTGCATCTTACTGGAGCAAAGGGTATTGGTTTCTCTGTTATGTATTATGATGGAAATAAATAAAATTCATGAACTTTTAGCACCCTAGAGGTATTGCCTATTTCCCATACTCAAAATAGCCACTTGGCACAGTTAAAAGGTGGCTTGCACTCAGATTTTTAGCCTGCCAAGTAACGTTACTTCAGTGAACAGCACTGGAGCCTCTCTCTCCCCAGCAGTTATGCACACCTCCTGCCCTAGTCTTACATCATTCCAAGCTAGAAGGAGTCTAAAGGAAAAGATACAAGGTAATTTTGCAGAAGATTGAACGTGGATCTTTCACTGGACTGTCCAAGAGGAAAATACAGCTTTTCATATCATCAAATACACATGTGGCCCCCTGATCAGTTTTCTAGGGCATTGCAACTGAGAGCTCAGGAAAGAGTTTGTAAAGTAGCAGTTGTGTGGGTAAATTCCCTCTTCTCTCCAGCAGTGCCAGGGACACCATGGTCAGGGTCAGGCTAAAAGGCCAACACCTGAGTTTGCTTAAGAGATCTGGATGTATTCCCCTGTACCTGTATCTCTCAACACTGTGTTTAAACCATCAGATGTCTCACAGCTTGGTTACCCTGAAGGGAAGGGTTAGTATGGGGTTAATGCACTGAAACTGCCCCACCGGTCGGGAGAGCCAGCAGAGTTTGCCCCTAAACCAGGATGGGCATTGAAGTCTTGTGCAGCCTCACATGCCAGATGTGACACACTGATCATTAGCCCCAGCTCCATTAGGAACCCCATCATTTCTAGGAGCAAATATCAGGGAGTTCACTCCAGAGTACCCACCCATTGGCTCTTTGTCTGACTGAGAAGACAAGGGTCAAGCAGCCACAGAGGCTGAGACACTGCAGAGGCAAGTCAGTGGAGACTCCATAACTTCCATCCAAAACCAAAATTTTAATATCTGTGTATCCAGTTGGGCACTATAATTGAAACTGGGGGGGAAAATGTTACTTAGTAACCATCAAAACACAGCAGCACAACAGGTGATCTGATGTGCCTCCTCCACTGCCCCCTCCCGAGCAGTGGACAGGTCCCTGGGCAGTGGACAGGTCCCTTTGCACCTGGGGAGGAAGCAGAGCCCTCTGGCCACTGCGTGCAGCACCAGCCTCTCTGAGAGAGAGGCTGACAGCAGCAAAGCACAGGTGGGATTTGGACAGCCTGGACAGGGCAACCAAACACACACCAATGCAGAGGGCTCTCCTCTCCCCTCCTGTCACACTCCTCCAGTCTACAGGACAGATCCCCTCCAACGTCTTCTTCTGAGCCCTAACAGTGGAGTGAGCACCCTTCCCCTTCCCACTGCCATGCACAGCTCAAGACATCGTGCGTTCACCCACTGCCTCCGCGGGAGCCCATGAAGCCAGCTCTGACTGTGCCTTCCCATCCCGCAGCCTTTGCTGCCATCTACAGCCCCAGGGGGACGGGATGGGGACTGGCATGGAATGCCCATCCCAGAGGAACCCACCCGAGAGCCATGGCAAATGCTGGCCTCTGCCTGTCCTCCTGCAGATCTCCCCACGGGGGGCTGAATAATGCATGGGCAGTAGTTTCATTCAGGCAATTCGCCCTTTTTTTTTCTGCAGGTTTAATCATTGGGAGATAAATCACTTGCATCCCTGGCTTCCCGGACGAGGAATCGTTAGGGGCCAGACCTGCAATTTATTTTATTTTGGCAGAGAGAAGCTTTAAACGCTCTGGGGTGGGGTGAGGAATGAAGGAGCTCTCACAAAGACCATGAATTAATGCTGCTAAACACTCACCTCTAATCACACACATTCATAGGCAGAATGATTGCTTTTATTTGATGAACAAGGAGAAAGTGAGGCAGTGGGAACTTGCACGAGACCCTGCACAGTCAAGATCAGGCATCCCCTGTAACACTCCACACTGCAAATAGGTGCATTCCCACATCATTCTCTCTTCCCTCGGTACCCAGAAGCATCTTTTCACAGCACCACCCCAATATAAAAATAACAAACATTAATTCTTATAGAATGGATTTTCTCAGTAAGTTTCCATGTGTTCAAGGATAGCAGCAACTATTGTAAATAAGAAGTCAGAGAAAAAAAATCCCATTTCTTTTTAACGTTTTTTATCTCCCCTTTCCTTTCCTTTCCCCTTTCCTTTTCCCCTTCTGTTCCCTATTTTTCCCTCTTCCTCTCCCCTTCCCTTTTTCTGGATGATTATTGCCTATTTAAGTTGGGCATCAAGACAAATCAGGGGTGAAAAGAAAATACATCTCTATGCCAAGATTCCCAGCACATCCTACAGCATTCAAACTCAGCAAGACCGGCACATTTCAACCACTTGATTCCATCATAGGACTCACCAACTTGGCAAAAAAAAAATAAAATTAAAACACAGTTAGTCATAGAGTCAGAAAATCTCTTCACAGGAAAGTTCTTGCCCACTTAAAGGGGCTTTAGATCCCAACTTCATGAACAGTCTTTTCAATGATTGTGCCATGGAGTTTTTGGAAAACTTTTCATGAAAGCACTGCAAAGATGCCAACAAAATGTATTTAGCAAGCAGATTGAACAAAGCAGAGAGCTGGGGAAACTACATGCACCAGGTACATGCAAACATATTTAACCCAAAGTGATGCTGAAGAAATGTAAAACCAAACAGGTGAGTGTGTGTTAGAGAGGGAGGAGATTACACTGCTGATACCTACAGCATGAAATGAATGCAACCCAGTCTTGTTGCCCCAGATGCCCATGGTCGTCAGAGCTTCACCACATTGACAGGACTGTCAACAGCTTTTGTTATTTCTGACCCAGAAAAAAATGAAACCAGGATGAGAAAGAAAGAGGTAACTGAAGGACAAAAACTTAGCAAAGTGTGTAAGTCTCGGGCTACACAGAAAAGCCAACAAAATTGTGCTCAGCAGTGCACTCCAGGATATCTGAGTTTGTGCACAGGCCTCTCAGCAGCAAATGGACTCAAAAAACGAGGTCATGAAGGGACAGTGTTTGCTTTCTATGTACTGCTGGTGACTTCACTGGAGGATACCTCCTGTCTGCATGGTCCTTTTTGATTGTCTAGGCTCTGTCCCAACATGACTGTGTCTCCACTGGGTAATGATAGCCACCCACTGCTGTCACAGCTGTCTGCACTGGGATAACACTTCCACAAAGGCTTTTGGTTAAAAATCTGCAGAAGGCAGTAATAGTGAGGGAGCAACAGCCTCCTCTGGGAAAATCTGTTCACGAGCTAACTGCTCCTCTAGGAATCTCTCCTAGAGCAGCTCTTTCTGAAAGAAATTAACATTTTCATTTCCAGTCTAAGCTTTTTCCTGGACCATTTGCATCACTTGTTACTCTCCAAACTGGTCCCTGAAATATAATTCTCTTACCTTACTCCTCTAAACCCATGCCTATGAATCCAGAAAATGCTTTCTATACACTCCCCTTCAGAAAAGGGTCTGTCTCTTCAGTATGAAGCTGAACAATCTTCTCTAGACCTCCAGCCAAGATTGCAAAGGCTTGTGCAGCCATTTGATCTTGTGAGATATCCACCACTGGCAGCCAAACTCCAGTGAGAACAATCTAGATCTGAGCTCAACCCTTACCCTGATTTGGCCCAAGCTGGGCTCCTGATCCAGGCTTTTGCTCATGCCTGTTTTTCCTCCACTGACAAACATAAGAGGAGGAAAATTTTTTTCCAGGCCCTCGCAATGTCTCTTTATGGCAGTCAACAAGGCACTCATTCCCATCTGATCCAACAAACTCCGTCTTGTTCATTTTGGTCTCTCAGGTGCCAGTAAGGAGTTTCTTATCTTTGTCAAAAAAAAGAGGAGTTTCTAGTTTCTTAGAGTGCCTTAGAGAGAAGGTCAGTGGGTGTTTTCTGTGGATGCAGAGTGTATTTCAAAGGACATATCACACTCCAAGTTCTGTTTGTGTGAATTAACTCCAGTGCCCTTCACCAAACTTTCCTCAGAGCCCGACCACTGTCAACACAAACCACCATATCACCGAGCATTGTCACCAGTGAGGTGGGCTGATGAGCCCCACATGAGCCAAACAAGGCTTGGGGCATGGCCAAGGAAGCTGAAGAATTCAAGGTAAAGCAAAACAAACAGGATACTTAGTTCTGAGTTTTTTCATGGCAGCAAAGAATTAAAAATAAGGAACACCTGGCATTTAGAGAGAACAGAAAGGCAATTCCTAGCACAGGGCAGTCATGTTAAGTTCAGATCAAGGTCAGATCTAGGTGCTAAGAGAACAGAGGAGCGAAAGGATGCGGCTTTGGGCTGAAGCCAGCAGTCAACACCCACCTTTATTAGAGATTTAGTTGCTTTTCTCTCAAATCTGTCATTTCTACTGTTTACAGTGGGGGGTTTGCACACACAGAGCAAACACCCAGTATCAGGAGTGCTTCTCCGAGGGAGGTTAACAGCAGCCCTTTTGAACAGATATGTAGGTCTTACTTTTGATTGCTCCTAGGTAGCTGAAAATGTAAAAAAAACAAATGAAAAAGCTACCTCATCTCCCACTGTCCTATGAAATAATGATGAATAGTGACTTTCCAATTGAATGTGAGTCTACAAATTCAGGAGCCAGGATGTGGGTTTGGGAAATAGGCTGTAATAAGCAGTTTACTCTTATATCCATTCCAGTTACCTGTTGAGGTAGAAGCAGCTTTCGTATCTGTTTCAGGGATGAAGAGTTTGATACAGCAAAACAAAGTTCATCAGTTCTCAGTCTTTCTGTCTCTTAAACCACTAATCCAAAGCAAAAATAAAAAGCTCAAATCTTTCTGGTTTTTTTCTGAAGAGTGGAGACTTGGTCCTTTTTTGTTATTGCACATTTGGGTATTATATCAGCATCATTCTAGAACCAAGAAATAGTCTATGTCTGGACCCAGAGTGAGGACTTCCCAGGGACACAAAAACACATCACAAAATCTTAGTATGTTCTTCCTTTAGCAAGAACTTGAACATAGGCACCAATTCAGAATGATTGCAATGCCCGACAGTCCTGCCTTCTGCCCAAAATCCATGTTCATGGTTGGTAACCTTACACCCATACTGTCAAATGAACAGTACTCAGGGAAGAGGTTTGAGCACTGAACCACGGCTGCCCTCACCATGGAGGTGCTAGTGGGCTCCCTGACGTGGTTTTACCTCTGCCAACCATCTTCCCCATGGGCAACCTTTGGGCATGTTCAGGGAACAGTACGTTTCAGGACTGCTTGGATATGTCCTCTTTGCTTGGCAGAAGACAAGAAGAGTTTAGTCATGACATTTGGGAGTTGACCTTGCTTATTAATGCAGAAGCAGTCACTGTCTCCTGATCTGGCTCAATTAGAGTACAGGTTGCATCCAGTCTTTATCTCACTGCCAACCTGCATCTTCTCCCTCTCTTCCAGTGATTACTTTACACAGACATTGCCTACATCCAACGGTATGAGCACAAATCCAGGTGTGGGTTTGTTAAACACACCAGGAAAGAACTAGGAAAAGCTTGCTATACCAACAAGTCACAGCACCCACCCATCCAATTGACAAAATAAGTTAGTGCTGAGTATATATTTTAGGAATGTTATTTCAGGATTTCCTGAGTAGGTTCACAAGGACTGCACAGGTTCTTCAAGGTCTCATTTAGCTATAGTGAACAGTCAGGTGTCAGGCCACGTGAATTACCTCTGACTTCCACTTGTTAAAGTGAAATAAAGACTTCAAGGTCAGTGAGGAAGAAGAGGAGGGTTCCTTGGCCCATTTGGCCCTGTGCATATTGGCATTTGAGACCTGACTACTCTGTGTAGTAGATGCAAAGAGAGAAGAGGAAAGCTTTTCATACCTTTTCACTGCATACAATGGAAACCTGCTGTGGAAGCCCCCTATATTTCTTAGATCACCAATTAGCATGATCACAATTTTTGCTCATGTAATTATTTTTCCTTACTAGAGGAACAAAATAAGCATATTTTGAACTAAAGAGGGGAAAATATCTCTCTTTCATGCTTATTCTCTACCAGCTTAACTGTAAAGTGACAGAATTAAGACTTCAAGCCTTGGATTATCAATAATGCTTGGTATTTATGGAACTATAAATATTTTGAATTCAGTAGTAAGTCTGTGTGTAAAATACTGTGATAAATCCTTTGCTGATGTAAATTTTCATCACTTTATTAATTCCATGTTAAAAAAGGATTGGCTGATTTTCCCTAAGAAGAATGACTGGCCATAACTGCTGGAAAGCTGGTAGGTCAATTGTAGGAAATTTTTCATGCCAGATAATAAGAATGGAGAAGTTAGGAAGGCAGAGAAAAGCTTTCTGCACCTGCAGTAACACTCTAGTCTGTTCTGTAATTTAATTTAATTAATCTATAATAGCAGAGAATCTATTTTTTTTACAACATCTAGGAATTATAGGGAAAAAAATTATTTCGAGAAGTAGATCTGAGACTTAAAGAAATAAAACCCCAATATTTTAAAGTGTGTGTAGGGGGAAATCTATCAGTCAGGGAAGAAAAATGTTTATATAACATTATGTAATCCTATTCATATTTTCCAATTCATATAAGGGCAAATCAAAGCATATGTTGCTTTGGCTCTGTAGAAGAATACTCTCCCACAAATACAAGAGCAAAGATTCCTATTGAAAAAGCTGTTTAAGACACAGCCACTTCCCCTTCAGCATTTTGGAGACAGTCTACACAGAAGCCTCACAGCTGCAGGTGACGGGGCCAAATATCTCAGCCAAATATTTTAACTTGGGTACAGGCTTTTGAACTTGTCTCATGTCTTGCTGAGGATATCAGGTCAGACCTTCATTTTGTGTGCACTTGTCTATAAGAAAAACACAGTAAAACCAGAGCAATCTCATTACTGCTGTAGCATCTAAAAATCTTCGTTATAAACCAGAGAAATACTGGGCAAGTTTTCACTACATGGGGAAAAAAAAAAAAAAAAAAAAAAAAAGGAAAAGAAATCGACTTCCTTTCCTAAGTTTTGTTTTCTACAGAGAAAAAGGGCTTTTTCATTTCAAAACAGAAAGGGTTTCTGTACAGGTTGTTACACCTGTTCAGTGGGAATTGCTGTGATTTACAGGAACAGAGTGATGCTTTCAAGGAGCCATGCAATATAAGGAATAGGAAGGGACCGATCAGTGTCCCCTGGAAAATAATAAATTCTACAGAACATTGTGAAAACAATAAATCCATTTTCATGTCCAATGCACGTGCATTTTCCACCACTAGCATTCAGTGAGAAGATGCAAGTCAACAGCTGCTGCTCTCACACATAGTCCTGCCCTGGCTAAAAAACATATACCTACAGCAAAACCAGAGAGGAGGAGTGTTGTTATCATCATGGACTAATTAAGAGTGTGCTATTTCTTTCCCACAGCTGTTACAGGTGTCGATAGCAAGTGTTTAGCTCTTGCTGGGAAGCTCTTGATTGCATCTTTGCATTTTGAGAAGTTAAAGGACCAGCCTCTGCCAGTCTCAGTGACATGAGGTGCCACACACCCCACACTTCTTCCAGATCTTCATCCAGAGATTTCCAGCGTGACTGCTCTTGGTTCAGACCTCCGGCAGCCCACGGACCAAACCACCCCGCCCAGTCATCTTTGAATCAAGCCCATCATTTCTGGGTTTGCTCAAGCACACGTGTACATATGAGTAGAGGAATGCTGGGGTGGTCAGCACCTCCCTCCACACGCGCTCAGCCACCAAGAGGGAATGACACAAGTTTGCGTCACTGGAGGAAATAAGCTGTGGCTTGGACCACAACAAACACTCGCAGTCTGGCATCTCGTTGGAGATCTTGTGACTCTGGGAGTGCCCACAAGACAAGAGCCCCCTTCTTATACGTCTGCCCCATGCTGCAGCGGGGGCCCGAGGTCTTGTTCAAAGGCTTGACATCAGTGACACAAGTGCAAAATAAAAGCCAGACCTGGCTGCACTCCAAGGATTCATTCTGCTGGTGTCTCAGCTGTGCCAACTGGAGTTAGTTATGGAGGAAGAGCAGAAACTTCCACAAGTGCTGAAGGGATTGGGAATGTCATGTATGGCGTAAACGGGAACTGCAGGGTCATGGCAGGACCTGCTTGATCTTTGTGGTGTGGGAGAAGACATGATGTGGTTTGCTTCAGCATGGTCTTCCTCTCCCTGAGTCCAGAAGGGAACACTCAGAGACTGCTAATGCAGATAGAGCAAGAGCAAAAACTAAGGCCTTTCTAAGACATCGGATGGAATTGCTGTCTCCTGGCAAAATGGACAGGTTTGTTTCCACTTATATTCTCTCTGACCTAGACCAGCTCTTTGTACCTTAGCCTGGTTCCATGGGTAAGGCCAACACCCCAGGTTTGGGGCTCTCCTCGCCCTCCACACAACAACTAACCTGAAATCACACAAGGGAAGAGGAGATCCTGCCAACTACAGGATCAGTCACAAAATTATTTTGGGATCTCAGACCCATTACAACCCCATCTCCAGGAGCTGCCTGCAATGGGCAGCTTCTTCATGGGATGCAGACTGCCCTACAATTGGACAACTCTTTGTCTGATATCTAGAGCTAGTGCAAGCTCAGTCAGAGTCTTTTTTAAAGGGGCAATTGATATAAGCAGGACAATATATTCTATGTCCTCCCCTATGACATATTCACGTGTCTTTGTTAGAAATGCTTCCAGCACAGATAAGCAGTTTTTTAATTTCCTCATGTCCTATTCACTGCAGCATTAATATACTCCAGGGAACCAACCTGCCCAAAGGGGCAGGTGAGACACAGCTCTAGACAACTTCTGCAGCCTTCCTTCATTACCCCAAACAAGTACTTTGCAGACCCTGACAGGGCTTGTGTGCCCAGAAAATCACCAGGAATCACAAGATAACATGAAACAGGAACACACTGACCTGTATGCTTTAAACTCTGGTCAGCACTGGAGAGAAAACATGTAAGTCAAAAATATGATTTTTTGGGAGACCTAGGATGAAACAGAGTAAAATGCACCATTTAAGTCCAACAGTTGTTACCAAACCCCTCACTTCTCTCCTTACCTCCCTGCCATTGATTTATGAATCAGATGCCTCATCCACTGGACAGGCACACACATGTTTCACATTGACACAGGTTTTCTTTCCCACACATCTCTGCTGTGTAAAGTGACCATTTGAACTCATTAATTCACCATACAAAGCAAATATGTTCCCTTAGCTGGCGTCCTACAGAGCTCAGGTCAAGGGCAAGAGAGTGAAAAGGGTTCCTGGTTTGGGGAAAGGACAAGACGAGGGAAGAGAGCACGTGAAAAGGCTGTACTTTAAACCCAGCAAAACTTGCCTTCTCTTCACCCACAGCATATGGTGTGCACATGATTTGAATGCAGCAAAATAGCTCATTACTTCACACAAATCAAGCCAAGCATATATGTAACTCTGGTGGGTCCCAAATCAACCTGAGCTTGGAGGGGCAGCTGCAGCTTTTTCATACCAAACATACCTGTAGATCTCCCAGCTCTGACACTTTTCACTGTCTCAGACCCTCAGCTGAAATAGTGTTGGCTCAGATCAACCAGGTGAGAGAGGCTGAAGTAAAGCAGATTTCCCTTGCCCTCACCCTCTGCCAGACCTCATCTGAAGGGCATCATCTGCCCAAGTTTGGGACATCCCATGTCTGGGACACCAGCAGCTTGAGAGAAATAAATGAGTCTTCTTTGCTCTTCCCTTTAACAGCACACATTTTGGTATGAAAGAGGTGAGAACTTGTCACTGGGCTAAAGTGTGATACAGCCCTGTAGGTAAAGCATAGATCCTGGTATCTTAGCCACTACAGCTCCCTGCTCCATACCTATGTGTCAAACCCCATCTGTGCTCCATCACTGTGGTACCTGGGCCCACAAAAGGTAAAGGACACTCAGCTTATGTGGAACATTCTCTATTCCTTCTCCCAAAGAAATCAGTAATAATCTGCCAAGTTTGCACAAAATTCAGACTTACCCTTGCATATCACTAATGTTAGAGTTTGGGAATGAGTCTGTTTGTGGTAAGCAAAAAAACTGAGGGGAGGAAGCAGCAAAAGATAATTGGTAGGTGGATGTCCTTAAGGAAATAAATACGTGGTTAAAAGTAATTCCATGGTCAAGAAATATATTTTTCCAGGAACTTTAGGGGACATGATATGCACATGAAAAAACTGAGAAAGAGAAGGGGGAAAAAAATTAAGAAATTACACGCACACATGTATATATTTACTTCGTTAAAACTCCTAATGTAAAAAGGGTCCTCCCATCTCCCACGGAACTTTGGGGTTCTTTGTGATATTTCACAAAACAACATCTCTCACCCCAAATTGTGATGAATTACTTGCTTTAAGATGCTTAGTACTCCTGACTCCCACTGACAGATATTGCAACTGTCTGAAAGACCCATAATTAGTAGCCATACGCCATGGATGGAAAAAATCCATGCCAAATATTGCTAGAATGCAGTAACATTATTTCCAAAGGTTTTTGAGATGCATCCAGAGCAATGGAGACCTGACTAATTTCTTTTAGTTCACTTTTGGCAGGAAGAAGTGGGGAAAAGGGATTAGACTGAAACTGCCAAGTAGTGAAAGAAAATGATAAAACTGCCACGCAGAAGTTGGACACAGAGAGTCAGTCACTATAAAGCATGTGGGGGAACCATTTGGGCCCCCTCCTCACCACTTCACAATGCCAAAAACCTCAGTTGATATAAATTATTGTTCCCCCTTTAACCTCAGTGGCATAGTGCCAGTTTGTAGCAGCTGAGGATGTGACACAACAGTTTTCACTCACTGTGAACGTCAACAAAGTTATGCAAAAATACAAGAATATAAGAATTTGAGGTCTAACATCCTGCTGGGATAACGCCACTGATGGTCCTGGTATTTACATGAGCCTATAAGATAGGCTTTTTAATCTTTCTTTGTCCTGACCTTGTGCTTAAGGTATAACAAATGTGGGTGATAAACAAGCAAATAAATTCTTACGGCCAACAAGCAAAGGATCATCACTGCCACATTGCTCCTGAGCTTGAGTATTATCTCAGGCAATCAAAACTTTAAAGAGAAAAAAGTCAGCTGCAGCAAAACCGCCAGCTGTGTGTCCTTGCATCCATATGGCTGCAGCATGCCGAGAGGGGAAATGCCTGAAGCCACTGACACCAGCCCACAAGGGGCCAATTCTCCTGGTACAGCACTGAATTAGCAGGAAAGAAATGTGTCCTGCACAGCTCAGCACTATTTCCTTCACAAATGGAAAATCCTCCCCTGGAGAGAGGGGTTAATCCCACAGGACTCATGCAGATGAGCTCCCTCAGCACAATGCTGGCTGGAGGATCTACCATCCCCATCCTGAGGAGTTACCATCTGTCTCAGGTCCCATGGTCCATCATTCTTCCAAAACTGAGGTGCTCTTGCAGCGATGCTCCAGGAAATGCTCTTTCTTCAGGCAGACACCCTTACAAACATGAAGTTGAACCCAGCAAACCTAGATGAACCTTGCCATTAAATCACATCAGGAATTGAGTGACAATGACTTTATGCCATATCTTCAACTGCCTGCAAGCGAACACACTCTTCCTAACACCCACAATTTTTAATCCTTCACTGGAAGCAAAGGTGAAGGAAATATGGCCAACGTCCTGGGACAGTGACAGGCAAGGACACAGGCACAGGCCAGACAATGTAAATCGTCCTTCTCCTACCGTCCCACCAGTTCAGCCTGCTTCCTTCAGCTCACAAAACAAGGGGAATTCCTGTTGCAGCAACAAAATTAACTGGAGCTCGGAGAAGTTTAGTGTAACAGGCAAGATAACATTAAAAATTCCAAGGGAAACAAAAGCTGGGAGTCCTGCCTTCCCACTGTCAATATAAAGGGCAATCTTCATTTTACTTCTGCAGAATCCTTATAAGGCTGCAAAGCAATCCTAAGAAAACAATAAAACCCAAGACACAAATTTCAGCATGGTTTGTTTTTTCATGTGTTAGCAACATCAAAGGTCTTGCCCTAACCTGGGAGATGGTGGTAAGCTCTGACTTTCTGTCTTTGCACTTAACCTGAAGCAAACATGTATGTATAAACACACACACACACACATATATATACACACGCAGACTACTTATGCAGAAGGAAACCTCTAATAATTTGTCTTACCAAACATCCCCAGTGGCTTTTATTACACCACTGCAAGTTTCCTAATGCTTTATGTCCTCAGATCCTAAAGGGAACTATTAAAGAGCCGACGTGTGATCCAGCATCCATTTGTGGATGAAGAATGCTAACGGCCGGCACTGCCGTGGCGGGGGGAGGGGGGGGGGGGGGGATGCAGGTCCTGAACGACCTCCAGACACAAGGCAGTTCAAAACACTGCTGCAGGGATGTTAATCCCATCTCAGCCTGCAGTAAAAGCTCCCTGTGCCATTTTGCAATGCAGCAAGTGTTCTCCCTCCTAAGAGCAGCAATTTCTTCTCCTCTCAGCTTTCCCTTACTGCATTTAACATCAGTGCCAAGGCTCCTTCTCCAAAATCTCTTAGACACAGCCCAACTACTTACCAGATGTCTGGGGGAGCCACTGAATTAATACAGTGAATACACAGAAAAAGCTCTGCCTTTTAAAAAGAATATATAAATTCCTTAGGACTTTTCCCCTCCCCCTCCCACCCCCCACAAAGAAACAACTGTCAGCTGTGTGATATCTCAGCCGGACAAAACCCATAAAGCTGGGGCAAAGCTGCTCGGCACAGGAGTTTTCTGTGCAAAACCACAACACTGAGGGGCAGCACGAGAAAGGATCTGGTGGTCCAAGGGGGCAGTTTGATCCACGGGTTTTCATTTCAGACTTACGTACGATCGCCTCCTCTCTGGAGTCTGAATCCTCAGCCAGTAGATGCTTATTTAACTCATGGTAAGATCTTGGCAGGAAGTCTGACATTTTCAGAAGATAACTGCAGTTAATAGCACAGATCTACTTAATCACTTCAGTCAGGACAGAATGACCCAGTGTCATCTTCTGATCTATGAAATGATGGCATCAAATAGGATGAAGCAACTGGTTGCTACAGTGTTGACGAAATGATGTTCCTACAGTGTTCAAACACATGGTTTTGGGGAAAAGAAGAAGGAGAGCAAATGAAGCTGTAGAGACAGAGGGTCACATCTTCCTTAAGGACCCCAGCCCAGCATGTTAGCATCCCAAGAAACTACAGCTGGAACACGTTTTTTCCCACAAGTCAAAATTTGGGCTTGGAAACCTGCATAATCCCCCTAAAAGAGAGTCTGGAAGTGAAAAGAAATCAGTAAAAGCGGATATGCCATTGTTATTTCCAGTCCCTCCTTCCTTCTAATTCTCTTGAGCTACTGTCCCATCTCACCAGGGAGGCCACCACCCCTACAGAGCTCAGCACACCATCACAACACTGACAGTCAATAAACAGAGCAGGATCCTTACCACAACCCCTCCATGGTCACTTTCAGGCCAGCTCCTTCAAAGGAATCACCTCATAATTTACCCCCTCCCATAGAATGCATTAGTCCAATCCCCAAATATCTGCTAAAACAGTGGTTTGCAGCCTGTAAGCATGGACCAGTCAGTGATGGCCTGGAATTGGTCTGTGAAGTGCTTCAAGACTCACATGTGGCTTTTAAAAAAACCCAACCAACCAACCAATCAAAAAATGATCATTCTTACTGGATTTTTCTGAAAGAAACAATGTACTATTTCTAAGTATTCAGAGGAATTCAAAGGCCAAAATCAACAGGAAATTATCTAAATGAAGTTCTGAATAATGAGGATCGTATCACGTCAGCCACCATCTATTAATGAAATGAAAGGCAGAGCAGTAAAAATAGTTTTCGCCACAGTAAAAATAACACCCTAAATGGGGAATGACCTTTTTTGTGTTCTTGTTGCTGAATCTTCATGAAAAACCATGTGAAAAGGACCCTACACAAGATGCCAGGGGTTTCCGGCAAATCATACCAACCGCAGTATCATTAATTTAATCTTCCACTACTCAACTCTTCTCCTGACTGAAAAATCAATGCTAATAAGGAGCTTTGGGAAAAGACTGTGTTGATGCCTCATCTTGTATGGACTAGTTTTAACCTGCTATCAAATGACTAAGTGGCTTTAAAGAACCTATAAACCGAACAAAGAGATTTTTAAATGTCTCTTTCCCAAACGGTGCTCTCTTCTGATGAAGACATCTAAATGCATGAGGATGGGTTTATGTGCTACCTCAGCCTCTCTGTCAGGAATGCTGGGGACGGAGGCCAAAGCCTTGTACTTCAACTGCATCAGCCCCTACATTTTTGTGCAGGAAAGCACCAGCAATGAATCCACCAAAGAGCAATTTCAAGGAGTTGGAGACACTAATAGGGTCTGAATCTGCTGTAACTGAAGGAAAAGAGTGTGGTGCTATTTGCTTATTCGGATAAACTGCTGCTAGAATAATAACCAAAGCCTGAAGAACAAGTGTGATCTTAAGAAATGGTTAAGATAGGATAAAACCATCACCCTGAACAGCCTAAGAGTTCCCTCCTAAGAGTTCCCTCCAGAGCTGATCTAAGGTGTCTCTCTTTACCTTAAGATCTTTGGGGAGACAGGCCAGGTCATGAGGCATCTGGGAGATCATTCCTCACCTCTGGGAGCTGTGAGAGACTTGGATTGTTTTGAGTCACACAGCTTTTTTCCACTTTTTGGCAAACTTCCCACCAAAATTTGCTACATGGCCACCACATTGCCCTACTTTAAATCATGCCATCTGGGGACCACTAAGTCATGAATTAGAATAATGTCTTTTCTGAAAAGTTTTCTTTTATGACTAGTTTTCTTTTATGACTAGTTCTTTGAGTTCATATGTCTCTTCCATTTCATATTTTATCCGAATGTGTAACCACTAATCATGTTGATCTGACCACCAGAGCAGCAACTCTCCTATCCCTTACCTCTTTCTACATCTCCTAGCACTGTGACAGCTCGATCTTTAAATCAAAGGTCCTGAGGTGACTTCAGCTGCACTCAAATACAAATAAACACACCAATATTGTTAGTAGATTTTTAGGAATATGCTTTGCTTTTTGAAGATTCATCTACCAACATTGGAAAGCACTTCTGAATCTTATGAATGCAAGGTTGCCTCTATAGTGAATAGATTATTTACTGAATACTCGTTCACCTTCCAAAGGCAGTTTAAATTTGTTCTGCTTTCTATTCAGCAGCTTAGACCATGAAGGGAGGGATGGGAAAGGATGTATCTAAGATTAAATATTCATTCAGTCTGAGCAGAAGCTGCCTCCCTCTTACAAGAGAGACTGAGAGACCCTTGAATGCCTGCTTCACATTTTCCTCTTCAACATACTCATACATTTATAATAATGCCTGCTATTAATGCAAATGAGAGGGGAAAAAAGGAGAGTATTTATCCCAGCTAAACATCACTGTCTTATCACTGTGATAGGAGTGGGAAGGAAACCAAACTCCACTACATCAAACCAGCTTTTAACACTGAGATTCATCCTGATAATATCATGGCAGATAGTTTATCAGCAGGATCTCATTCATCACTAACTCCAAATAGGGAGTCTGTGATGAGGTTATCATCCCACCCGAGCCCTGTTCCATTTCCCAGTGCCTTGCTTTCATCCCTGTATCAGCATGCATGGCAGAGACACCGACCCAGCCCCCCCAGGGCTAATCCCAGAGGGACCAAAGTGTCTCAGAAGAGCTCTGTGCTCTAATGAGTTGCCAGCTGCAGTGAACCACCATCACTTCATACCTTGAGGCTGTAATGAGGCCGCTCTCCTCTGTCACACAGTGCCCCAGCCTATGGCTCACAGGAAACCCAGACACGGCCGTGGGCTGTTTGGGTACCATGTATCAGCAGAAGGATGACATTTGGCTAAAAATGGCCAAAAAAGAACTGCTAGATGCATGCATGCAGATAAGTCCCACATCCCCAGGCACACTGGATGTGTCCAGCCCACCATGCATCTGCATGAAGCTGACCTCTGTGTCTGACTCTGCTTCTCCTCTATGTCAAAGGTGGCTACGACTCTCACCAGGGCAACATCTGTCTCTGTGCTGGAATGACTTACCTGCCTCAGATAACAGAGGTTCCACAGCATGCTGTGCCCAGGCTCTCCAAAATTGTATGTACCCAAACATCTCTGTGCTTGGGTCATCAGTGGTTCCTTTGTCTTGTCCCTGAAGGGCATTATTTGCAGCTCAGTCCTCGAGCACTGCCCTCAGTGCATGGGAAGGATGAAGAAGGGGCTGGTTCAGGTGAGGTCTTGGACCCCAGCACCTGAGATGACTTAACCAGCAGCACATTTCAGCTCCCATCAGGAGGGGCCAGCTCTGGGCAACATGCTTTGGGATTGCCACCAACATAGAGTTATCAGGGTGAAAAACAATCCCAAAATGTGTTGTTGTGCTTTTGTGCTCTGCTACAGCATGTTACACGAAGTGGAAAAAACATATAGGGGGAAAGCTTATTGTTTTCCAGTAATTTCCCCAAACTCTTACCATTCTTTATTTGGTCATTCTACAGATTACTGCTCTCACTCATCCTTAGATCATCATGCAGCAGGAAAATGGGATGAAGCAGAAAGTTAACAAAGCCCTGGCAAGACTCCCACCATGATTAGACATTTTGATGAATAACGAGCATGACCAGAGTTACAGCAATAAATATTTAAAGTTATTTTTGAATTAAGTCTCAGGAAAGATGTAAACTCCTATGATTTGAGAGGCATTAGCTAACCTCTAATTACAGAGGGAAAGGGAGGAATGGAAACTTTTCTGAGATAAGGGATAACCTAACTGCTTGTTGCAGGGTTTCTTGGAACAACCTTGGTCGGCCCTGTTCTGGTCATTGTCAAAATCCTGGGCTAGAAGACTTGCAGGTCTGAGGGAGATTTGCAGCTCCTAAATTCCTAGAAAAACAACTGTAACTTATACTTTGCCTGCTACAAACATTTGATTTTCTACACTAATTATAGAAATATATTATTATCTAAAATCAGATGTTTTGTTACAAGCAAAACATTACCATAGATACCTTTTTTTTCCCCCCAAGAGCTGCAGTTAATACTTCGTCCATTACAAATATCTGGGATTTATTTATATTTTTTATATATATATCTATATACACACACACATATACACACAATTTAGGTGCTGTAAATCATTTGTTAAAGTGTTTTTCTGGCACATGAGAAAGCTGGAATGAGAAAACAGCTTCCCACTGCAAGAGACCCAAGCTCAAACACTTTTACAGAAAAACTGTTAAAAAAAATAAGGGAAGACCATAGCATTGGTATAAATCAATGAGACCACTCACTGATATAAAATATGATCAATTCACTGAAATTTTAATTATTATGTGCAGCCTGCTTAACTTCTCTTTCCTCTATACAGTGTTGGATCCATTCATTGTTTCTTTTTTTGAAAACTCACTTTCACCACCCATTTTTTAAGGAGTACCCAAAGCAGTAGCCTCCAACGTTGATTGTGTCCCTCAAGACAAAGATCTCATGATATACATCATTATGTGTGCTCGGGTTACCATCCCTTCTGCTTCCACTCTGCCAAGGCAGGAATTTTGGAGTGGTTTGTTGTGGAAGTGGCTGGGTTTTGGTGTTATACAGAGGAGAGCCAACAGATGCTTCTTACAGCTGTAAAGGTTGATCGCCGTCCTCGGATCCACAACCTCAACGCAGGAATATTTCACCTCCTGCCCAAATGTGGGTTTTTTGCTGTAACAGGTCACCAAAGGAAATCAGTGGTAAACCCCAACCTTCTGTCTCCAGCACATAGTGATATTTTGTATATTATAGGCTCGGGCACACCAATGCCCTGGAGAAGGTATATACTGAAGAATGCTGAAGGAATGCAGAGAGGTGTCCAGAGAGCCTGTGGACTCCCTGTCCCTGAAGGTGTTCAGGTTGGATGGGGCTCTGAGCAATCTGGTCTACTGAAAGGTGTCCCTGCCCATGGCAGCTGGGTTGAACTAGATGACCTTTAAGGTCCCTTCCAATCAAAACAATCCTATGATTCTATAACAAAGCAGCATTCCAGGACAGGAACCACAACAGATGTACTGGAGCAACCAGAGCTGGTCAGAGACACACAGCACCATTTTGGACTAGTGAGATCCCCCCATGTGCTGCAGGCTGTGCCAGATTTACCCCACAGCTTTAGTCTCACCAAGGGTGGGTCTCTTCTTTCTGCAAGGAGGAAGTACAGAAATACCCCAGGTGTGCAGGTCAGCTTGTGCTGACACAGGGAGCAGGTGACCCTCAGCAGGGATGCCCAGTCAAATGTGCCTGTTTGGGATCCTTTTGGGGCCCTGCTGAGCCACAGCTGAACTGGAGGTGAACAAGAGTGGACAGGTTTCTCTGGGATGTGCCAAGTCCCTGGAGCTGATCAAAGCATGGAAAGCAAAGCACTCCAGGCAGTGTCATGACCAACAAACCAGGGGGTACAGTGGCAGCACCAACAAATATTGACGATGCCACGGTCTCCAGAGCACTGGTGTCAGCCAGCTGGGGCTGCACACACCTAATCACAAGCCAAAACGCTGGCAGCAATGGTCAGTCTTTGGTACAGACCACGCAACACAACACAAAACCATCACAGCCCACCTAACAAGCTTCTCTAGTGGCTGCATACAGACAGCAAAATAAAAAAGTGAGAAGAGGGTGATTCCTGTGGAACTTGGCAAATTGAGAAACACCAGTCCTGAGCAGCTCATCTGGTGCTGCTGTTCACTGTGTGAGCCTCCCTGTGAAAAATTCGAAGTATTTTTGTGCATTTTCCTGAAACATTCTTCCTCTGTGAGTCGGCACCTAATGGTCAACAGTGCTAATAGACACTGATGGGGTGGGAAGCAACATTTACTCTGTGTCCTGATTGGTTTTGATTTTCCAGTAATGCTACTACGGAGTTACAAGCCCCTTCTCCTGGCCCAAATCCAAAACTGGTGCTTGAAACCTGAGGTTCAGCAAGCACTGATGTTGTTTGCTGGCTGAGGAATGGGCATTTCTGGCAGGAAGTTGCTGATTAGAAGGGGTGACAGGAATGTTGAGTGGCTGAATCACTCCCGAAGAAAAAACACAATTCAGTTAGCATCCCCAGAAACTCCCACACCGTGCCCATCAGCATATACATTATCCTTGCAAAAAAATCTTTAAAAAGTTGTTCCAAATCTGTGAGTTGGTCACATAGATATCGTTTGAAGTCCAGAGCCCTGCTCCTTGATGCTCATGTGTTGCTTGTTTTATCAAAGCACCAGGCTGCATCTGAAGCAGGGCTCAACGTGCCTGCTGCCTGCTGCCACTCCTCCAGCACATCCCCAAAACCCAGCCCCGTGCTCAGCTCCGGGCAGCCCTCCTCCATCTCCAACGCCTTGCTGAGGAGGAAGCGGAGCAGACTGACCAAATTCCGATCCCCTTACACAGTCCCTCGGAGTTGCTCTCTGGACGTCTCAGCACAGCCTTGGCTGCTTGCTCAGACCTGAAAATAAAGTGAAGATTCAGAGAGCCAAAGTCTTCCTTTACAGGAGAAATCAAGTGTGGGATATTCCTAGCCTCAGGCTAATCAGACCCCAGAAACTTCCCTGCATTGGATGTGGTCTCAAGCTGCGTCTGTTGTTACTCACACTATTTTAAAAAAAAAAATAAAAAATAAAAAAAAAATAACAAAACAAGCAGCTCAAAAAACCCCCAACCCAACAGTTTTGGGGAAGAAAAATGCAGCCAAAGCCCCAGCCCAGGGGTGGGAGGGAGATGCAGCAGTCTGAAGAAACCCCTGCAGTGCCCAGTGTCAGCTCCTCCCTTACCTGCAGCAAAGGTTTAATTGTAACCTTACAGCACTGACAGTAGCAATGCAGAAGGTGATGAGAGATGCACAGAGTACTTCATAGCAATAGCTGCAAATGCTGATCTAGGTTCAGACCACAGAAATTTCCCATGGTTTGATCTCCAGCTCTCCTAGACTGCAGAAGAAATCTATCCCCAGAGCAGCTGGGGTGGGCTTGGTCTCCATTGGATCTGTCTTTTAAGGGTTTCCACACCCAAGCCTCAGATGAGCCATCTCTGTGCTGGGGAGCTGTTTGGGGCTGCAGAGACCAGGGTTCAGACCCAAAGAGAAAATCTGAGTCCAAAGCGTGGGAGGGGCTGTGAGCTGGCCAAGCGTGGAGCAACATTAGTCTGGATGAAAGCAGCTGATGCTGCTCCTGCAAACAGCATCATTTCCAGAGCCTCACTGAGGAGAGACAGCTCTCTGATAAAGAGGGACAAACACTGAAGATGATAATGGCTGTGAGGCTGAAGGTCCTTCAGCAAAACAACTCACTGAAATCCTCCCACTCTCTTCTACCTGCTCTGCTCCGTGAGCAAGAGCTTCCCATGACAAAGACCTAGTCTGAGCCTTTCATAACCAAACCCACCCTGTAAAAACTAATTAAAACATTTAATTAGCTTTTGATTAACAGCATATTTCAAAATCCTTTAGAGACTTGCAGATCAGCAGAGGCACAACTTTGGAGTCTGGGGCTGTTCAGTTTTGAAACACGTTCCCTCCTTGAGAGCAGACATGCAATTACGGCGCTACACTAATTGCTCCTCATTTGCAAAGCCAGAGCATGAAGCAAGTTGTGTTAATGTGTCGAAATGGGGGGAGAAATAAGGAGAGCAATGGATCACTCAGTCTTTGAAGGGAAAAGTAATATTGCAGTAATTTATAGAAGGGAGAGTTTGTGGGTATGACAGTCGCTCTCAAAGAACAGCAGCGCTTGGCCAGTAAATATGGTTTGTTTGAGAAGAGCATCACTGCCATCTTCAGGACAGTCACTTTCTCTTTCCCAACATACAGTAGCTTTCCTGAGAGCATTTTTTGGTTTATGCAATACAAAGGAAAGTTTTGTACAAACTGCCGAAGTTCTATTTTTAGTTATTACTGATGCTCTGCGGAGTATGCTTTGGTCCAATGCCCCCCCGCTTCTGGATTTTGACGCCTCAAACTGCCTATGCAGGAAAACCTCATAAACATCACTTGCAGTGCATCCTTCAGTTTAAGACCTGTCAGTCAGTCTGCCCCATTTCAGTTCAGTAACATTTCCTAATGGACATATCTGGCCCTTTATGCAGTGTAGATGAAATTTCTCTAAGGAGCCACCCTCTTCCACTTCTTTTGCAAGATATTTACATTAGCGTAAGAGAAGCGTTAGGAAACTCCTTGTGACATCAGCCAATGGTATTAAACCATCATCCCTCTATCCAGGACACAGTCAATCAGCTGCCACACACAGAAAGCATCTCTATCCTGGGCCTCGAAGCAGCATTTCACTCTCAAGCACTACGAGCCATTTCAAAGACACAGTGCTGAACATAGAGTCTCTCATCTTAGAAACAAGAGGATACTAAAGGGAAGTGCTTTAAAGCTAGGAAATAGCTCAGTTAGAATGCCCACATTACTGAAGGTCACGTCTTTCAGCAATGCACTCCTGCACAGTGTTTAATTACACCAATGCTGATCAGGGGTCACATAGCTGGTTATGGGGACATCAGTTTTATACTGCAACATCTCCCTCCACTCCAGAATTGGACACGTCTCATGTGCCCCTTCACACAATGGATGTGTTTCCAGCCCATGGGATGAGCTGGATGTGCACACATATTCCTTTCCCAAGCCTGGACACTGGCCCGTCATTTGGCCAACGTTCAAGCATCACTTTGACACAATGGGCACATGTGAAATCACGATGCAAAAATATGCGGCGGTCACAATAAAATAAACAGCTCCGTTTCTTCTTAGCCTGTATCCAAGGAAGAGGTAGGCCAGGCCACAGATCAGGCCAGAGAGATGCTCCTGCCAGGCCAGCTCTGACTTGGGGTTGCCTTAGACTCCTATGACCATAGAGGCCACCTCTTCTCTGCTCCAGTCAGTTCACAGTGTATGTGGTTACCAGCAAAAAACAAAGCCATGAAGGACATACAGATGTCACCTGCAGCAGGAGCTCTCCCTGCTTCTGAAGATGAGGATATCAGTGATACACCCTGAATGGCAAGGAAGGGGAGAACATGCAGAAGCACTCCTCCAGAGACCTTGGGGTCAAAAGGGATTTGCCGTCTTTAACGAGGGAACCCCATGGCAGGACGCAGGACAGGTCACAGCTCTTGAATGTCCCACTTTACTATCATGGTCATTAGGTGCTTGTAACTCCTCACCTCAATTACTGGACACCTCTGACCCCTGCAACAACGTGCTGGCTTCTGGACAGGGCTCAAGCATGAACAGAGATCACAGGGCTCAAGGGCAACCTCAGTAAGTATATTCATGACACACCAGGTCCCCGTAACTTGTTGCCAGCCTACCATGCACTTAAATATTTGCTGGTGAAATAACTGCAGCACTTGGAAAGCTCGATTCTACTTAGCCAATTCTTGTAATTTGTAACACCCCTGCAGTAATTAGATAACTTTACCACTGCCCCATACAACCCCAAAAACGCCCATTTCACGCTGCTATAGCTGTGATGCAAAGGTCCACAGTATTGCACAGATGCAAGAGACAGGGTCAGTTTATACCTGTTAGATTTACTCACCAGGTACAGCCCTTCTTGTGTTGTTAGCTTGACAGAACAGGTAACCCTGTCCAGGCACCTTTTTAACATGGCAGTAACAAAACTGAAGGATGAGACAAGCCTGAAAGAGTCATTAGCACGTGGGGAAGCAAATCACTGTCCAGATCCAGAGCAGCGAGTTGGTTGCAATCACCTGGGTTTTAACTACCCCATGTGATAGCAATTCATTACAAAATTCATATGAAAATTGATACCATGAACTTTATACTGGGATTGCTTTAGTCCTTGCCCCACTGTCCCCAGATGGGGAGCTGCTACTATTGACCAGCCCCCAGGCATTACA
This sequence comes from Manacus candei, assembly GCF_025592945.1. Classification (NCBI taxonomy): domain Eukaryota; kingdom Metazoa; phylum Chordata; class Aves; order Passeriformes; family Pipridae; genus Manacus; species Manacus candei. Next base: position 6,019,721 of record NW_026138061.1, read on the forward strand.
CCGGGCTTGGGAAAAGGGATGAGAAAACTTGGCTTAGGCCAGTAAAGTGACCAAAAGGGCAAGGAAGAGCCAGTAACCTGGTAATTCAGAGCTAGTTCTCTATTTTGATACAAGAAGCCACTTCACAGAGGTATTTCAGAATTTTGAGAAAAAACGCAACCCCATCAGTACAGCCAGGACAGGCACCCTCAAGGGTGGCTCCCACCTCAAGCAGGACTTGTGATTACTTGCGTCTGCAACACCCAGGGAACATCACAGTGACCTTCTACACTGACACACGCTTGAAATGCCACAACTAACTATAAACCTGCAACAACTGCATACACTACTTCGTTAGTTATTTCACAAGTCTAAGTGTTTTCAGGGACAGAAAGACAACACTGAGAAGAAAACCCAAAGAAAAGCAGGATGAATATCCTTCTAATGAAGCAGCAGTCTAAAGAGTAATCATGTTCCTGCTGCGGAAGACAAGCCATTTCAGGGCCTGCCTCTCCTGGTCTGCTCCAAACATTATAAAACTAAACAGAGATAGGCAGCATTTCTGGCAAAGTGAAACTCTGATGTGGTTTATAAGCAGGAGAAGACATGGACAGGAAAGTACACTTTTTTAGGAGAAACATCTCCATAATTAACTTTTTATGTGAAATTTAAAGAACCATATCAACACCACTCAAGTAGGTTGCTACTAAAGAACTGCAGAAACATTCCAGAGCTTGGGAGTGGCACACGTTGTTAGCCATGCAGCCTCTATACTCTCTGTGACACACATCACACACACCACTGTGGATCTGTTTCCCCCAGAGACACATCTATACCCAGAATTTGAGACTCACAAGAAAGGAGTAACAGCATTTACACTCAGAGACACAGCACCATGAGGAGAAGGTCTTCCACCCACAACAACCACAGGGTGGTTACACCAACTCACAGCACAGGGAGGATAGCCAATTTGAGCAGAGTATTTATTTAAACCATTAAGTGCCACCCAGCCCAGCATCCCAACACTCCAGGTATCACATACACTAGGGTGGTGCCATCCAAACAGCACAGTTTTTCCCCCAAAACTTACGCAGAAGCTATTTGGTGGCAAATACTTAGTACTGGGCCTCACAGTTGCTCTCCTGTCCACTGCCACATATAAGTGCTAAAACAAAGGGGATAAGATTAAAGAGTGGGTTTGCAAGGAACAAGCACCAAAGCTTGAACAGGAACATGCAGCAGTTTCAGTTCAAAACTGCAAACAGCTCATGCCTGGTACACTTGGAGGGCCTGTTTTCTTCTCTTGGAAAGCTCATGAGGGGGGAAGCTTGTGGAGCTGTGGGCCAGCCAACTCCAGGCAGGCCAGCTCTAATCTCCCTTCCCAGCTGCCTACACAAAGAAACTTCAGAACACAAATACCAGAGGAAAAAAAGGAAAGTTCCAATTATCCTTAGACCACAAGAACAACAATGTTTAAAAGCAAAGATGCTGGCAGGGCAGCAGAAAGGAAGAGCTGTCCAAAACAGTCGACTGAAGAAATTGTGTTTAGTCGGCAGTCACTGGGGCAAGACAAAGAAGAAATCTGCTGTATGGCTGGTTCTTCCACAACGGCACCCAGGCTGGATTTACTGTTTCAAGTGTTTTCTAATGAGATCAGAAGTAAAAACTGTCAACTACACAAGCTGTGCTTAAAACCCATTCTCTGTAACTCAGGTTTCCTTTAGAAAGTTCTACTTCCAAAAAGTAATAATGGACAGGAGAATGGTTTGCTCCTCCTGGGATTACTATTCCTTAGCTGTATTCATAGTAACAAGGCTGACACTAAATTGTTGTTTTTTCCTCACGGTAATGAACTGATGAGGACAGTTTCCCTTTCAGATCCATGCAGAAGGGTCAGTTGTATACAGTCTGTAATATTCATACGATTCCAGGAAAGATTTTTTTTTCTTTTTAAAAAGAACTAAACAAATCTAGTTCTGTCCTTCCTCAGATTGATACAACTATGATATTGCCAAAAGGACTAGAGAGCAGTATCATGTCAAAGAAAGAGTATTTTATTCCTGCTTCAAGCCTCGTACTTGGGTTGGTTTCTCTGTGGCAAAGACCGTGGCTAAGTATCTTTGGCAGGAAAGAAGAAAATATCCAGGTGAGATGGACATACAGGTACCCACAATACACACATCTCCTTCAAACTCTTCAAGTGTCCTGATTCACAATTTTGCAGATCTCTTCTTTCAAAAACCAAACAAATAAAAGACAAGAAGAATAATATTTCTTGGTGGTGTAGAAGGGGTATCCACAGGAAATCCAGCATGATCGCACTAATATCTTGTATTGGAACCAGTGTGCTATGTAAAGTTATAAAACATTAGTCCAGCAAATAAAGCTGAGGGACTCACACTTGCCTGGGAGTTTCAAGTCTCCTTTCCAGAACTCACGTTAGGTATAATCACAACAGCACCGTGCACACGAGGTGCACTAATGTTTGCCCTTCGAGGTAAACCATGCCATTTCCCAGAGATGTTCCCTAGTAATTCTCAATTCGTTTTCACAAAATCCCAGAATGGGCCAGGTTGGAAGGGACCACAGTGAGTCAATCTGGTCCAACCTCCCTGCTCAAGCAGGGTTATCCTAAAGCACATGGTACAGCATTGCTTACAGACACTTTTTCAACATCTTCAATGAGGAAGACTCCACAACCAATCTGGGCAATCAGTTCCAGTGCTTTGCCACCCAAACAGTAAAGTTCTTCCTCATATTCAGGTGGAACCTCCTGTACATCAGTTTCTGCCTGTTGCCTCTTGCCCTATGGCTCGGCATCACCAAGAAGAAACTGCCTCTGTCCTCTTGACATCACCCCTTCAGATACTTATAGACATTAATGAGGTCCCTTCTCAGTTGTCTCTTCTCCAGGCTGAAACAAGCCCATCTGCCTCAGCCTTTCCTCATAAGAAAGATGGCCCAGTCCCTTAGTCATCTTTGCTACCTTCAGCTGGACCTGTTCTAGGTGCTCCACATCCCTCTTGCACTGAGGAGCTCAGAACTGGACACAGCACTCCAGGTGAGGCCTCACCAGAGCTAAGTAGAGGGGCAGGATCACCTCTCTCGACCTGCTGGCAATGATTTTTCTAATGCACCCCAAGATACCACTGGTTCTCTTGGCCACAAGGGCACTGCTGGCTCATGGACAACCCCCAGCCTGTACTGGTGCCTGGGGTTATTCCTCCCCAGGTGCAGGACCCTGCACTTGCCCTGGCTTGAATTTCGGTTGGCTCTTCTCTGGCCAACTTTCCAACCAGTTGAGGTCCTTCCGAAGAGCTGCACATTTTCCCCTTTAATTCTTCTCCTCCCAAAAGAACTTTAATTTTTTCACCAATCTATTTAACACTTGTTGCTCTAAAATGCCACATAAAGAAGAAACATTGTTTAGTATACTGGGATTATTCAGATTTCACACAGTTCAAGTATCTAGATCAACAAGTGTACACACCAGTATACACCCCACCACTGGTAAGCAAAGAGCCTAATCTAGAATGCCATTTCTGATGACCATACTGAGTCAGCATGGGTAGTCAAGATGCAAGTTAATCAGCAACATCCACAGAGATCTATGTGGATTGTAAAAAGTTCCTTTCCACAAACTCCATCTGAGTAATACTTCTGGGGACAGGGATGCAGCACAGAGTGGAGAGCAAGAACCCTAAAACATACTGGGTTTAAATCAGTGGATTAGGCTGGTGGTTACTGGTAATGAAACAGCAGAGTTTTCACTATATAAAATTTATAAATTTATTTTTTTTGTAAAAATCCAAAGAGCACGAAGACATCTCACTCAAAATACTGGTAAATCAAACCACACTTAGAAAAATGAAAGCTGATTTTATTATCTTATCCACAGCCAATCATTTGACATGAACATGCATACGTAATTTTGCTACGCACACACCACAGTTTAACGTTAGTTATTAAAGGTTAAACATACAACATACATCCTTACAAAAATGAGTCAAAATGCAAACGTAACTTTTAAACAAAACAGTTTTTACTCATTTAAAAAAACTTTTGTGTTGGGTACCATTTTGTACAAACACAGTTAATTTAAACAAATCTGCTTTTAGTTTCCTCATGGTTGCACATGAAAATAAGCTGCAATAGAAAATGAAGTCATCAAGGGATTTTTAAATAGCAGAAGTAGGCAGTCTTGCCATGCAGAAGAAGCAATATTAAATATTAGTTTTTCAAAAAAAGAAAAAAACCACAAGTTTAAAAATATTTAGTTCAAGTCACAAATCTTTCCCCAGTACAGAGAAATCCAAATGCAACGCATAATTAGCTGCCACTTAGATGGCTATTCTGAAAAGTAGAAATACTTTCCAGAATTGATAAATTTCTTTGATTTGGCACAGAAAAGAAGTCTGAGCTTACTTAGGAACAAGAAAGTGATTAAAAAAAAAGGGTAAACAGGAAGAGAGAAAATAAAAAGCAAGAATGAACGAGATAGTAGTTGCAATCACTAAAAAAAAATAAATCTGTGCATCTCAGTCATTGCAGAATACTGTCTACAGCAGGTGCGAATTCCAGGTAATTGTTATTGCAACATGGATTTAATTTGCTTGGAGGTAGTCTCATCATTCAAATGCTTTGTTGTGTACCTAAACACAGAAATAAAAGTTGAGATGAGCATAGATGCTATTGCACTTTGACTTAACAAATATGTAATTTCTTTGTTTATGGTTCAACCCGACTGTACCAGAGCAAAACCCTCAGCCATCGCTCACCACCCAATCCATGGTTACCCAGAGCACAAATCAGACATTCTGATCAGAAAATGCTGTTATCAATCAGAATTTTAACCCAGCAGCCTTGCATGAAGAGGAATTCAAAAGAAGCCTCAGCTGGACATTGGCTTCTGTGCTCATAGTTCATTTCATAGTAAACTTATCACTTGTGACAGACTAACATCAGACTAACTCTGAGGTCTCTGCCCACAGGAAACATCTTGAAATAAAACAGCATCAGAAACTTCTCTTCAAAACTTCGAGTGATCAAACTTTCCTAAGATCCCTTGATGACAATGGATTTAATAATTTTTCAGCCTAATTTCCTGCTTAGTTAAATGACTGCTGCTAAAACTAGAGAACATATGTGCTTATTTCAGCCCCTTTCCCCTTCAAAATTCTCTAGGACAATAGCACATTTTTAAATCCCTAAAAAAAGCTTAGTTACCTCTATTTTTAAAAGGGAGTAATGTATATCCTTAATATTGGCTTCTTTGTACGATTAATTTCCCTGATCTCCCTTCCTAACTAATCTAAAAGCAAATAAAAACTTATTCTGTAATTTAACATGTTAAATTAGCACTTCCATTGTTATCCACAACTGCAGTGATATTTACTTGTTCACTTGAAGAATACATAATGACTTTTTAGTTTGGAAATTAATATCAATGTAGATTTCTGCACTCTTTGGTAATTTATATTTTCCACAAACAAGCAGTCTAAGGTTTTCTGAAATCCTGAAAAGTTACCATACTTGGTATTCTGCCCATGTGAAAAAGCTGATCATGACTACAATGCCCATATGAATTTCAAATTGCAAAATTGATCTCCTTCCAAAATCCTTACCACCTTCCATTTGCTTTTGAAACATATTATCTCTCTCTTGAGGAAACACGAGGACTTCTAACACTCCTCCAGAATCAAACACTCAGATTTGGACTTCACTTGCATGACATCATCTTGAACCTGCTTTCATCACACAGCAGCTCACCCCCACATCTCTTCCTAACATTGCCAAATGTGATTTAAAAAGACATTTGAACATCCTAGCCAAATGATTAATCAAGTGTATGAAACCAAGACTGTTGAAGCATCCATGGATGGAAAGGGTTGGTGCAGGGAAAGGTCAGAGTCAGCATGGACTGAATTTACACTGCTAACCACAAAGTGAGTGAGCAAGAACCCAAACTATACCTTCCATGTACTTTATGAGTGTCAATAAAGATGGGAAAAATGAGGTACCCGTAAAGACTGGGGTTCATTTTTAACTGCAATCACAACAAACTAGCCAGAAAATAAATGCTAATGCAGTCTTCTCCCTCCAGAAGCTTGTGTTTTTACTGATCACCATCTCAAAGGTTGATCAAGTAAGGAAGTTCAGAAACTATCAACATCATTTTAGCATAGAAATACTCACATGAAGTCTCAAATTAAGTGTAGATATTTTTTTCATTTAATTAATAATCTGAAACAACTTCGCAAATCAATCCACTTACACTACCACATCATTTCACTTCTTACCATACCATAACACAAAAAAATAAAGAGAGGGCAAATGAAATTAAAGCAATTTCACTATAGATAAGAAAAAGCAATCACAAATGCACACTTTCAGGCAAGACAAACTAAAGCTTCCACATTCCAAAGCAAGCACATGAGTAACAACATCCAGTTACGCTTATCTGTTACCAAAGTAATATGATACTTTTCCAAGTAAGGACAAGAACCTTTTTGCCTGTAACATTTTGGCATCTTTTGCCACTCCTCCAGTGCTGGACACCCATGCAAAGAACATGTTTCTGACTATAGATACAGTTTTATGACCCAAATTAGAAGGTTTTAGATTAATATACACTGAATTATTAACTTTTCCTTACTTCTCCAATTAGTATGGCAAATTTTTGTCTCATCTATTCTAAAGCAAAAGCATTGAGATTTGTGCCTTAAGTACTTTCTGAAAGAGGAACAATTTATAGTTACTTGCCACACCATACTGACTCATTCTTAGCCTGCATGCAGGTATGTACACAAAAAGCTATCTTAGAATGAGAACTTCAAGTTTACAACCCAGCTGTTAGAACTGGCTTCCTCATGCACTCTCGTCCCAAGACAATTGGAAGACAAGCCTGCAATGATCACATTCACCTTTCCCTGTAACAGTGACTGATTACTCTGCTGCTGAAGAAAATGCCCTGGACAATTCATGAAATTTCATATCAAAATATTAACAAAATCTAAACCAAAAAAAGAGTACCTGAGAGCATTTAGAAGGCCTTCTACACTGTTAGGAGGCTGGTCTTTAAGAACTTTGATGCATCCTTTCATCTAGGAGTTAAAATAAGATACAGTTTTTTTCATGCTAGTACCTTCTGAGTTTACAGAAATGTTTTATATTCAGTTTATCAAAAAGAAAAAAATAAGTATTTAAAAACAGCAGCACCGTAAAGACATTTTCTGGATATTAGAAAGGAATTAAGCTTTCAGTATTATATTTTCCTATGACAGACTGGTTTAGTTACTTAAAAAGCTGCATTCTGAGTGCACCCTCAGCAAAGTCTGCTGATGACACCAGGCTCTGTGGTGCAGTCAACACGCTGGAGGGAAGGGATGGCATCCAGAGGGACATGGACATGCTTGAGAAGTGGACCCGTGTGAACCTCATGAAGCTCAACAAGTCCAGGTACAAGATCCTGCACCTGGGAGAGGGAAATCCCAAGCACAAATACAGGCTGGGCAGAAAATGGATTGGGAGCTGCCCTTAAGAGAAAGACCTGGGGGGTGTTGGTGGACAAACAGTTCAACATGACCCTGCAAAAAAACCAAAAAGCCAAACATGTCCTGGGCTGCGTGGGCAGCAGGTCAAGGGAGGCAATTCTCCCCCTCTGGACCCAGTTCTGGGGTCCCCAATTCGCCCTGCTGGAGCGAGTCCAGAGGAGGCCATGAAGATGCTTCCAAGGCTGGAGAACCCCTCCTTTGAAGACAGGTTGGGAGAGTTGGGGCTGTTCCGCCTGGAGAAGAGAGGGCTCTGGGGAGATCTTATAGCACCTTCCAGTACCTAAAGGGGGCTACAAGAGAGCTGGAAAGAGACTTTTCACACAGGCTTGGAGTGATAGCATGAGGGAGAATGGCTTTAGACTGCTATTCCATGCCTGGAAGTGTTCAAGGCCAGGCTGGACAGGGCCTTAAGCAACCTGGTCTGGAGGAAGGTGTCCCTGCTCATGGCAGGGGGGTTGGCACTAGGTGATCCTTAAGGTCCCTTCCAACCCAAGCCATTCTATGACAACTTCAGACAATGTGACTTTCATGTCAAGCTCTGCTTTATTGACCTTAAGAAAAAAAGAAGGAAACTGTAAAAAAAAAATACCTGTTTATCATAAATCCTTTAAGAATTACTACATTCAGTCAGTGAAATAATGACCAACTCTGTAGTTACTACAACAGGATAACAGACCATTTTAAACAACCATGAAGCCACATACAGTAACAGCATGTATTCCAGACTTATGAACTAGCAGCAGAAAGTTAAACATTTGAAAGCTGGCAGATTATGAACTGAGCTATTTACCAGGCAGTGAGGAACAAGCCAGATGCTGTTGTTGTTTTCAGTCATTCTGATTTGGATCTTTCAGCACAACCACTGTTTACAAGTATTTTAAGACACTACCTGAATTCCATAAAAACAGATTTTTCATGTCTAAAACCGATCATTTACATGACTGAAGGCCTAGTTTGTATTTCTCACTACTTAAATATATATTTTTGCTCACAGCTACCACTACCCATTTAGCATCAATCCAACTTATCCAATCCAACATCTGCTACTAGAACTTGAAAGACAGAAAAGGAACCTACACACTTTACACAATTTAAATACTCAAGAGATTATTTAGCAACAATAAACTTACATCAATTTTTGAAGTTTTGGCAAAAGCGCCCACTGGATGCACGTGGTCATAGAGTATGATGACACCCACCATTACCCTCAGACAGAATGATACTGTTTCCTCATTTGTAAACCTGCTTCTATATTCACTGTAATTTAAAAACACAGGTTATTATCTATGAAACACAGGATAAGAGTACATACTAGTAACACCCAAAATAAGATTAAAGAGAAAAATTCTACTATAAGTCCTCAGAGAACAAAAAGAATCCTCTGCCAAAAAAATCCAAATCCACCAACCCTAAGTTTTTGGTAGTTTTCTTTTTTCCTTTCAAATCAGACAACAGCTTAGAAAGAGTTACCTGAAGATTAAAAAAGATTCTCAAACCTAAAAGAGGACCCAGCTGCTAAAAAGATTAACTTTGCTTTCCTACACTTTTCCCTGCCACCCTATAATACACACCCAAACTTCTGACTCAGGGAAAAAAAAAAAGTAAAGAAAGAAAGCTAATGAACAACATTTAACTACTTTCTTGAATGGAACAGTCCGTTCCTAAGAAGGGTAAGAATATAAATGTTTGGAGCTCTTAATGTACTTCAAAACATACATGCTGTGGTATTTGGACAGAAAATTACTTAAATAAGACACAGTTTACGTGCAAGTAATTTTACCAGTGCAAAACTATTTAGAACACAAAGAAACAGATAAAATAAAATAAAAAAACAAACCAAAACAACAACAAAAAAGTCCAAACCAACCAACCAAAAAAAAAACCAAAATCAAACCCCAAAGTTTACTCTGACTTTTTGATCATACTCCCAGTGCCTCTCAAACGTATAGTAGACAACAGACTGCCTTCATGCCTAGAAATCGCCTCTTAATTCCCCAGACAGGGGCACTGTCATTTTGTTACAGCCATCAGCTGGGCCAGCCCACAAGGACATACCATCTAGCACATTGCCCACAGCCCCTCTTTCAGGAGGCCCTAGGCAATCATGCTCAAATAGTCTATTTCTCTGAATTATACATGAGAAAACCACTTATAAAGAGTGCCAAGAGGTTGTCTAGCTTCCATAGCCATGCTATTTTTAAATATTAATACGTTCAGAAAAGCAGACCGCATGATTTGCATGGCTAGCAAAATGAGACAATGTAGTTTCATGTCAAGGTAAACAACTAGGCTGGTAAAAAGAAAACACCATAGTTCCTAATTACCTCAATTATATTTCTTTCACCTTATGCATCACAAGTCACGGCTGAGATTCAGACATGACTCAGACCCAGTACAAGCACTGTTTATACTCACGGGGTTTCCAGCATGACCCTGCACACACTGGCCATGGTGCTTAAGCAATCTGTTGTATTCTCTATTGGTAAATTTTTATTCTGCAAAAGAAGATTAACAGTTTCCAATTCAATTATTGTGAAATATTGTGCTACAAAACCTAAATCAAATCAGTGATCTGCTGGCATGGCAACATGGGGGAATTAAAAACATCAATACAACTATGGTAAGTCAGGTAGTCTTGCACTGTTTTTTTTAAAATGTTACCATATAGGTTAGCAACTTCCAGAACAAAGTCTAACACACAGGTTTTGCTTGCTTAGTGTAGTCAAAGAACTACACTATTGACATTACAGACTTCTGGTAAATTTTAAAGGACTCATCTAACTTGCTCCTTTCAAGACAGAAATTTCTACAGCCAAATATATTCATCTGCTGTAATAGTGAAAAATCGCAGCAGATGAACATCACAAAGAAATATAAAACAAGAGGTCAATTTTCTTGAGGCATTTCAAGCATAAAGTGGAACTTAGAAAAAATATTAAAAGACAAATGTATCTTTGCATTAATCATGTAACATACAATTATTTTTAATTAAGAAATAGTGTGCATTCTTTGTATGTAAGCCAAAAATCATCACAGTTACCAGAAGGCAAGCACAATACTTGCAGTGACTGGATTTTACTACCAATATTTATCTAGGTAATTAAGCATAAATAGTGTCAAAATGTTGGAATACTTTTCCCATTCAGGATCCTCCTGTTTTGCAATAATGTAGTATACTTGACTTTACACAGTGTAACCTTCTCTCGGGAAGGAGAAAAGGAAGCTACATTTCAATTCCATTCCTTATTTCAAGCACACAGAATCAAACTGTTTCACTTTCAATTTTCTGTAATTTCCGCTCTAAACCACCACCAAAATGGAGGCAAAATACTTACCGGTCCCCCTCCCTCTTTGAGGAAAGGTATCAGCACTGATGTGACACTATGCACTAACTTTTGGTGACACAAAAAGTGGCTGAAGTTGCTAACCTCTACAGCATCTGGGAAAAGACACTTCACATTTCTTGAAGCTTCAAAAAAAAAACCAAGTTTGTTTTCTAGATGCCAAATTAAGCCTGGTAGAAGTTTTGTGTTCCAAATAATGCCTGGCCCTGTGGTGCTCTGAAGCACACTATCCAGGACACACATTTACACTCTTACCTCTGACACAAACTTTGTGGTAGCATCACTTAAGGTTTTCAACATTGGCGTCGCTTCAGCGTAAAATAAAGACATTCTGTTTGCCAACTCGTTATTTACTTCATTTTCTCCCTCTGCCTACAAAACAGAAGGAAAAAAAAATTTAGTTGTTCTGTACATGAAGAAGAGGGGTGGTAGCATAAGATTATATGTCATCTCCTTCAAGGGTTACCTACTGGGACATTGTTAATCCTCATACGGCTCAGAGTTCTTCTATAGTAGCTGAAGTCATTCTGTATAGCAGGATTTGTCATCTATATAGATATGGAAGCAAGAGAGTTGTAACAAATTCGAGAAAAATAAGGACAAGTGTTCATAAAATATAATACTCCAAATAAGAAAATATTTGGCTTCCTCAAGTAAAAAGGCCTGTGACATGTTGGGAACTGATAACCACAAAGTAAAGCCTTCTGGTTAGTTTCTCAGATTTTGCAAAACAAGATCTAACAGGAAAAAGAAAAGGAGCAGGAGACAGAAATTAGCAGGCTGAAAAAAAATTGTTTTCCGAGTTTGACTCCAAGGATCAGACCAGCAAATTAATAATCATTTCATCTTAGTTCTTTGCACATTAGCAAGAAAATAGTTGGACTATGCATGTGCACAAACTAAGAGTAGTAGCAGTATCCCAAGAGATATGCCAAATTTGGATGAAGAAACATGATTAATATGAACTGAAATATAACAAGTGCCTAAAGCAAATATGTTATTTCATCTCTTTCCAGTCTAATCTAACTCTAGGTCATGCAAGCAAGCCAAGTACACTAGATCTTTGAGTATGTACTGCACACTCTGTTCTAGAAGAGAACACAACCTGGACTGCTTCAGTAAACAGACTTGGCTTCTTTTTGCCAGCCTTTGTGCTTACAAAACTACGAGTTCTTACCTTGAGCTCATCAAATCGGAGTGTAAAGTGAAGAATTTCTGCAAACTGCTTGGCGAGAGCCTGCTCTCGCTCCAGGTGCTGCGTTGGGGAGTAGGGAGTGCTGGTCAGGGCTCCCAGCAGGCCTCGCAATCCTGCCTCTAAAACGACAGGACAGTACTTTGCCATATACAACTGCATCTGCTTCTCGTATCTCTATTGGCTGATATCCTGCATGCTAGACTTAAAATATACATCTGCCAAAATACATGCTGGTTAATATAAGCAATTAATTGCTTATTTATGTGTCGCTGTTGTCATATTTACTTACAAACTGCTCTACAGACTAAGTCACACTGGCACTGAGAGCCACAAAAAAAAAGTTCTTGAAAAGCTTCATCTGCAACATTTGTGTAGGACATATTTCAATAACCTGTGTTAGCAGACTTAAGCCTTTAAGATAACACAGAATTCAAGAGGCACATAACTATAAGCAGAAGTCATGTCTTAAGATAAACTTATAATCCACTTCCTGTTCATCTTCTTGAGAAAAATGCCTCACCTCTTTAACAAAGCAGAACTTGTCTGCAAAAAGTTTCCATGTTTTGAACTCATTTTTTCATGAGCTATGCTAATAACTCTGATTAAAAGTGAGATAACAACAGATAGTTTGTGAAAAAACAAGTCTAATAGGTTTAATCAGCTTAGCCACCACATCAGTCAAGTTGGTTTCATAAGAGGTATGAAGCACCATCTTAAGTATTGCAACTGTGTGAACCAAGATCAGGCATTTCCACAGACCAAATTATTTCTGGTGCTTAGGGACAAATTATACAGACACTTTTAAATTCTCTTGGTACGAGAAACATTAACAGGACTAATTCCCGGATTATTTAGTCCACTAATTTTCAAACAATCAGCTGGTTACTGCTTTCTGGAGTTACTAAAGGAGTAGGGAAGGAGGATGACAAGCATGTTCCCATTCTCTCTCTCCTTTCAGGTACCCACTGAAGCAAGTCTGCTGTTGCATGCAAGAAGGTAGTACACAGATATAAATAAGATCCAATCCAGTGTATGGAAGGAATCTATGCAACATAACCTTTTTTCTATTAAGGAGCTGACCTAGATGTGATCACATATGCCAAATATACTAATTAATGAAGACAAAAAACACAAGTTAATACCTTTCTACTTACCTAGTCTTTGAGAAAATTCATAGAATTTCTTTAGTTTGCCTACTAGTGGCACAACTGCACCCCATGCCTTCTCTTGCAGCTTCTCATCATTGGGATGCTGTATTGCCTTAAATTAGAAAAGGAGAGGAAAACAGTATGCTTAGATTAAGAATAACTGATGCACTGCTGACTAAAAAAAATTATTAAAAAACCTACGCAGGACAATTGTTTGAAGATCTAATAACTAAAAATTCTACCTACTGAGAGGTTTTCCAGTTGAGAGACAAGCCTGTACTAACCCAAGTCTGTTCCAAAAAGGTCTAAGTAATTGTGTTGAAAGTAAGTATCCTGAACAGGAAAACAACGTGGAGAGAGTAAAAAGAAATTGTTAAAAATAAAGCTACTCAGATAAGAAAATTTACATAACCAGACCTCATTAATTAAAATCAACAATTTCACTGTGGTTCCTCCCAGCAAAAAAGTTTAGTAATTAAAGTCTCATCCCAATGTTGGTATCTATCACCAACTCCTGAATTTGTGCAGGAAAAAAAAAAAATCAACAACTTTGCTGTGAAATTCAGGCTAAATATTACAGTAGGAGCATTTAAGCATACTCAACAACATAATCAGGACATGGTGTGCACCAGATCTTTGAGGTATATATGCATAGATCTTGTTTTTACAGTAAACTTCCCAAACAGAATACTTTAAATTCAACCTCTCTAGGTTTTTAAGATAGAAACTTGACTACTTAGCAACTGAAAATATACTAAGAAAAGAGAAATAAAAATGTTCATAACTCTCCTGTTGCATTTTCAGTGTCAACTCCTTGATTCTGAAATATGTTTTGGTCAATCCTGGGCTGTGAGTTGCATCACACTCCTCTCTGGTCCCTAGAAAGATTCCTTCCTGAGATGTCTCCCTCCTTTCAGGAGTGCCTCTCTTTTCTCCAAGAGAGCTGCAGGCTTCCTCACTGAGCCACAAATTCCTGGCTGATCCTACAGCCTCTCCCTGATCCTGCTCCTTCCTTGAAGAACAAGTAAGCCATCTCCCCTCCTAAGGTTTTTTTGTGTGACACAGTTACCCTTTTTAAACCTACTTGATGAATTCAATGGAGAAAAAAACTCTCGAAGCTGAATGTCTATGAGTATCTCAATGTTGTCTGGAGAGAGCAGAGAGCCCTCCTATCTAATACTATTTCTTAAGGGTATGTTACAGTGAGTAACTCCTCACTTCAGGATTAGAGCAGCCCCCATTGCTGCGTGTGAGGAAGAAAGAACGGAGGTTGGGAAAGGATTTATCTCACCCTTTTTTAAACATAAAGAAAAAAATGGAGTGACATTCTGTACAGAAACTTTGCTTCTCCAAAAGTCTACTGTAGTAAATAAAAGCCAACTAAAAGGGATTGAAAATGAGATGTCTTTTGTGTTAGGATTACCACACCAGACTTCTCCAATTACTGCACAAGAAGATGTCAGCACTACTCAGTATTGCACTGTAGTCACACCACGTTCTTTCTAAATTCACTACTAACTCAAGAAGAGTTCATGTGGGAACACAAAGAAAAATCAATAGCAACAATTGCCTGAAAAGTTTGAGAAGCATCATTTGCTATTACACATGTGGATTAATATGACTGAAACAAGCGACATCTGTTTCGCTGTTAAAAAGAAACATTCCAGAGCAGAAATTCAAGATAGTGATTTTAATAGACAACATGCTCTGCCAAAACAGCTCCTGCAAGCAAAGTTAAAACCCAGCAGTATTTGGTTAGGATCAGACAATGAACAACCACAGGTTGTGCACAATTGTAACACTCTAGCTCACCTCTCGTATTTCATGGCCAGCTCCTCTATATGACTGCAAGTCTTCCAGTATTCCTTCTGCATCCTTTAACACTACATTCACCTGATTATAAATTTCCTTTTCAGATTCTGTAGGTTGGGCATCTAAACAGCAGAACATATTACATGCATATATATATATTTAACAACAATATGGAATTCAACAGGCACACCATCACCTATGGGAAAATTCTTCATGCAGCAACTCATCAAGAATTTCCATTCCCTGAAGAGCTACTACAATGTATGAAGAACTCCAGGAGAGTAATTTTATTCATTTTAGTAGTCTCTTAGCTTCATTTACCATCCCAAAAACCCACCTGGAATCTATCCTTCCTGACTTATTTAAAACTGAGTTAGGAGAAGAAATCCTGATGAGTTGTCTTCATGACCATGATATAATTTCACCTTGGGGTACAGTACAGGCTCACTGGAAGAGATTTAGGTAAGCACTCAGACACACTCACTGCAGATAGCAGAGGTGTCCATGTCCATTGTTATCTAGGAACATTGCATCAGGTCATTTCCCATCTTCTCTGCCTCATCTTTAACTAGCTGGGAAAGGAGCCATATCTTTTACTTCTAAATATAATTAATTCTCAAAACATATTCTTTATTGCACTCATTGTACAGAGTTGAGAACAAAAAGATCTCATGCGAGCTTGTGGGGTTTTTTTTTTGTCCCGTCTTTAAAGATATATGCTGTGCCTCAGGTTTTGTATAACTGATAAGGACTTCCCAAATGCATATTTGATCATAATTTCAAAAAGCTACACATATACTTTTAAAGAAAGGCAAATCTGTAAAAAGTATGTTTTGAGAAGGATCAACAAAAGGCTTTAACCTTTAAAAAGAATCACCTAGTACAAATATCTTGGACATGGTTTACCTGAAATGAAATACTTTTTTTTTTTAAACTTTGATGGAATCTACAAGGGTAGTTCCTTTTAGACTAATATTTAAAAAAATAATTGTTAGTTACTGAAGCTTTTTTAAGAAAAAAAAAAAACCAACAAGAAACCCCCACTTTTCTCTTTACATGGGGAAAATATGTTATGAAATAAATATCATTGTATTTCAGTTCACTATTTCCAATGCCAAAAATCAGGATATTAACAATAGATTCTTTTTTATAGGGACAAACAAAAGCTATCTAAGGACAATATATTCTCATGACTTTGTGCAGTTTAAGGAGTCTGGAAAATGTCTTTTTAATAGTGCTTTTTCCATGACCCATATGTACAATTTCCTATGGAAGTTAGGTAAATCTTTACATTTGAAATAAAACCACCACAGTATTCTAGTGTTTCACACTAGAAAAACACAAGAGAAAATGAAGTTTGTATTAGGAGAAAAGAAATTTCACATGCATTGCCTGTATGGATTTTTCTGTAATTTTTGCACAATACTTCTTATTTTTATGGTTTATTGCATAGACAGTCTGTGTTATTGGCAAATATGCCTACATATAGACCTTGCAACAGTTTAACTGATATTTTGAGAAACATCAAGAATTAGCACAGGTTAAAAAAAAGCTGGTCACTCCTTTAAAAATAAATAAATAAAAGAGCACCACATTGATTAGGCATCGAGTAAAAGTGGCCAGTGCTTTTCAGATCATCACAAAGGTCACATAATTTTGAAAGCTGCTGAAGACTGCTGTAAGAAATGAAGACAAAAAATGAGGGAAAAGAGCAGACAGGGAAGCACCAGTTGACTGGCAGCAGTTCATGCACGAACATGAAATGCTACAGTGAAATACAGACTAAAACGTGAAGCTCTGTAGCATTCCAGATTGTGTTATTAAATAATGCAATCAAGACTTGTCACTTGGATCATCTCACACTGAGTACATCTCCTGCCTACTTAATTTTTCATGCCATTTTTTCTTTACCCTGTGTAGTAAGGAGACCTCATTTTTCAACATTGGGAGGGCAGAGCAGAAGGGTCCACAAGAACTCCTGCTCCTCATTTCAAAACACACCAACAAGCAGAGCAGCTGCAGTTCTATGACCCTTCACGAAACAAAAACCATCTTCCAGACACAATTTTAGTGGTCTTCACTGAACAGCTGGCTAGGCAAGTCAACACCTTCATCACTCCTGATAGTATAGGATGTAATCAGCCAACTACTACAATTCATTTCCCTAAAATGTTCCAGGAAACCTAAACCAATTGTTTATACTTAATTTGTTGGAGTAGTGGTTTGTTTGTTTGTTTGCTTGTTTGTTTTGACTATTACCAACTTCTAAATATCAAACTGTTTTAAAACCCAGTAGGTACTGAGTTATTTATTTTGGTATGTATTTCATCTTGGACCTTTCATTTGGTGGACCTAGTCCTCTCCAATAAAAGAAATCTGTAAACCTGATTAGTCCCAACTCATTTCCTCTGCCATCTGTAATTTTTTTTTCCACTGAGAAGAGAGCCCAATTTTAAAAAGCAAACTTGAATTCTTTTATAATCCCTTCAGAATACATTTAAGATCTTATTAGGATAGAGATAAAAAAGATGATACAGAAAATCTTCAAGACCTAGTGATGGTTGACCCAGAGCAAATGGTTTATTTGCTTCTCAGTGCTGGTCAGGGCACTGTATTCTGAAAGCCCATCACAGGTGGAGAAAGAGGGTCCCTCTTCCTAAGCACAGCTGTCACCTTGACTAGATCAAGGTCCCAATCCCATATTATGGGAATAGCATCCCTCAGTATGTACCTGAGGACTGAACCTACGGGACTTTGGCTTGAGAATCACTAATTGTGGAACTCGTTTTCCTCAATGTGGAGGGCACAGAGCAGGAAAGGGAGTTGTACTTCTAGAGTTACTCCTGGCAACTAAGAAAAAGCAGCCAGCAATGCCAGGCATCCAAACAGGAGGATGAAGGAGACAAAATGTCAGGGATTTCCCTTTTCCCCCACATCCATTTAAGTTCCTGCTACAATGTTACAACAAGGTCGTGTCTTTACCCACCAATGCTTTTCCATTGGAAAACCAAATGGTTCTCCATTTTCTATGGACAACAGAAAGAACAAACACAGTAAGCACAGCACAGCTCACTGAGATGTCCTGAGTCCTGATACTGTTGCCACGGGAGCTGACCCCTGGTTATTCCGGGCAACTTTCCTATTTTCAGTCCAGTAGTAAGAAAAGGGAAGACTGAGGTCCTGCAAGCAAGTGGGGAGTTCATCTTTAAATTAATTTTAAATTTAATCAGAATGTTACTGTGCTAAAAGCAATATACACTTAGCAGTTTAGAATGCTCACACCATAGAGTATTAAACACAGAAGACCAGACTTGCAACAATATACAAACGCTGTATATGTGAACTAAATACTACAAAAATATGACAACATATGGTATGAGGGGGAACACACACATTTAGTGACTATTTAAAAAAAAATTTGGCTAGCCTACAGAACTAGTAGGCAGAGAAATTTGGGGTTAAAAGTTTACACTGCACAGCAAACACTACTTAAACTGAGATTTTTCCCAGGGAAGAATACGTCAAGTCATCTGAAACTGTCTGGGACAAAACTCACAAACAAGGGAGAGAAAAATCCCAGACTGCTGGAGATGAAATAATTTATTCATCTCTATCAGCATTACTATGGAGAACACTGTCTCTGTGGCTCCTCTGAAACCTGGCCAAGCTCTCTGGGGGTAATACAGAACACTGTCAGCCCTAGCTTGAAATCACCATCTGAAAGTACAATGTATTTTAGCTACTATTCAAATCACTAAATTTGGAAAGGATTTGCACTGTGACAGAAATGACTCTAATGTAAAAGTTGAGCTGTAAGTTTCCCACATTACAGGTGGTTGTTTCATGTGAACAATATCATCCTTGCAAAGCTGTGCACTTTGCTCACGTTCAACTGGCACTGCACAGACTTTAGTAGAATACTTAGGACAACTAATTGCTTCAAATAGGTAAGGTGAATGACCAAAGAAAGAATAAACCAGTGCTGGGGCAAAGGGAAGCCAACAGCCCATCATATCATTTATCAGAATGTTTTTTGCATGCATTCTGGTAGTCCATCACAGCAGTCACTAGAATCTAGCACCAAGACAAATATCTGGGGGAAAAATAATAGTCAGAAGCCAGTCTAAAATCTTTCTAGATTTGAAGTTTTTAGCACTAAAAAGCTTTATGGACATTGATTTTTAGCTCTTTGTGGTACTACACAAGAAACATTTAACTAGTCTGCTGACCCCAAAGATATACATATATATAGGGATTTAAGAACAAAACAACAAAAGCCTCCCAACTGCCTATTATTGGGCCAGACGTAACACAGAATTGTCAAATTTGTATTTAATACAGAGCTTACTTGTCCTTCCACATAAAAACACAACATTAAGTATCACAAGATAAAGTGCCAAGTCTTGAAGAAAGATCTTGACTGTGTCAAAGCCAAGATCCTGTCAAGGCAAGCTATCTGAAACAGAGGAGAAAGAAGCATGGATACACAGTATAGCAGCAGAAACAAATGCAGGACAGGGTCCAAAATGAATAAAGAACAGTCTAACAATTCAGCCATAATATAAGTCACTTAATTTAACTGCGTATGTAAACATTTCATGTCAGCAACCTGCTTACTCTCATGCCAAATCTTGTTCATGCTCAAAACATGCATTTTAAAACAAAATTGACAGCTAAAGAATCTGTATTAAAAAAAAAAAAAAAACAAAAACAAAAAACACAGCAATTTTTATTGCAATTTATTTAAGAATTATGCCTCTTCCATCCAGCTAACTTGAATTTCATTTACTCCAGTTAAATGTTCAACATTTGCAGATTAAGCTGGAACTTCACAGCTCAAAAATTCTCACTATGAGTCCTCCCTACTTCACTAACTTGTACCTATTCTGACAATATGCAAGATTCGGTCTTAAAGAAGCTTTGTTTCCTGATTTTTGAATACAGCCTTTGATTAATCTTCCCTTTATGAATGATTTGTATGATAATCATCTTCCAATAATAATATACTCATAAGAGACAACTGATAAAAATCAACACTATAAGGTAAGGGTTTAGAGAAGTTGTAAGTTTAAATGTCATCGAAGTAAAACCATATTTCTCCAAGCATTCGCTTCCATATTATAACTAATATAAACAAGCTACTGTTTCATCAAACACAACTGAAAATAATTCAGGGGAAGAAAAGAAGATATAAAGCATCTCAAATTGTCCATATCACAATACTTCATTAATTTTTTTATTACACTATTTCATTGTATTTTATAACATGGTCAAAATGCACTTGAGAATTAATTTTCTTAGTTTTAAGGTTGTTGATGTACAGCTGGGTAAAGCAACGGTGCATACCAAAAGATAGTAATTAAACATGCATAGCAGAAGCCAGCAACACTTACCTGCCATTCTTAGGCTTTACTGTATCATGCAACAAAAACTAAAAGCAGAAATACGGACAATATGTGAACCTTCTAGAACACCTGGCATTGATCAGCCAAGTCACATCTCTTTTCAAAAGAAATTTTATTTCTATACACTCTGAGATCCCCTTTTAAGAAGGGATGAGGCTAAATTTCAGTGCCAAATCAAATAAGGTTCACATATACACATTTAACGTGATGATGCTGGAGCTATGAATAGCTGCTGTGAGCAAATCTGTATATGCAGCATTATTAAGTGGAAGTGATGAGAATCATGTTTCATTTTCAGTCCTTCCTTTAAGGTGCATCCATCTCCTTGCAATTTCAGCAAGTTTTCAAATAATTCCAATTCTTTTTAAAGTTTTGATTTAAAGCAGGCAGAATTTTAATTTAAGAAATAAGAACCATATCAGGTTTCAACAGTAAAATATAATTTGAAAGGCCTCTCTGAAATAAAGATTTTACATTTTAGAACCTGAGGATATTTTAGAACAGGTTATTGCTTTATATCAAAGTTTGCTGAACAATTATCCATAGCTCAAGCATACAAAGCAGTTAGAAAGATGGCAAAATGAAAACATACATTAAGTACATGACAAATGCAGTCTACTGCAGGCAAAGAGTAATAGATATATAAAATCATCTTCTCACTTTCAAAATCAAGGAAAAAATTTGGCCCCTGCTCAAGGTCTGTGCATGTCAAAACTTTTAGAAGGTTCCCCATGTTAAGGTACCTGCCAAGACAAGAATGAGAGAAAAGAAAATTTTCTTTTTATAAGAAGGAACAGCCCAAATGTAGTTGATTGAAGCAGTGGGGGGAAAGAAGACCAGAGAGTTCCATCAGGCACAAACCCATCCTTCAGGCTGCCCCCCCGATGGGTGAGGGGAGACCCCCACACCTCGAGGAGGTACAGCTGGTGGTCCCAGCCATGCAGCTTTCCTGTAAGAAGTGACCACGTCACCAATATCTTCACAGCTCCCCTTCTGGAAAGGGGCAGAATCCAAACAAAGGCTTTGCCAGTGACTCATTCTGTCCCGGAACACCCTAGCACCAGTGTCCTGAGCAGGAGTACCGCCTTGAGGGCCAAGTACCATATTTGCAAGCATTAGCCATGCTACAGATTTTTACCTGATGGGACAACAGAAGGAAAGAGCTTTACTTTTGTCAGCCCTTATAATTTTGTCAGAAAGCCATCATAGATCATCAAGGTCACATCAAGATGAATCATTTCAGTGTGCAGAAAATGCTAACACAGGTATGCCACAGATCTTTTACACAAGGTGCCCAAAACATCTGTGAAGATCAGACAGTTTCACTTTGGACTTTCGGATGTTAAAAACGCACATTGACTGCACGATGAATGACCAAAGCGGGATCACTCTTCTCTCAGAGAGGATTACAGTGAACAACGGCTCAGCACAATTACTATGGCATACTGACAGAATTTTCCATTTCATGATTACTTGATTTGCAGGCAGATGGATGGACATCAGTGACCACAGAAACCCAAAATGACTAAGCGCATGGAAAGAAAATTTACACAGCAGCATGATGGTGGCTTGGCTACTACTGGAGGTGAGAAAAAAAAAAAAAAAGAGAGGAACAGAAAAAACACATGCAACTCTTTCAAATTCCAGATTTGCAACTGAGTCCCCTGGCCTTCACTGCAGCAGGTATAAGCAACCCTACTGTTACCATCTGAAATGCACCAGCTGTGAAGGGCTGAGAGACTTACTTTCAAAATCCAAGAAAAAATGTGCTGCATTGTGGTCTATGTCCCTGGTTAGCACCTTAATGAGATTACCCATGCCAGCAAACCTAAAAATAAAAATGGCAAAATAATTTAGTTCCAATAACCATTTCCTATTTTAAGTACACGCCTGGGGCTCACTGGAGCAGGGCTCACACTGTGTTTTGCACACTGGACTTGTCAACTTCTGGTGGGAAGCAGAACACATGCACTGTACAGTGCATTTCCATGCCTCTTCTTCTCAGGGATTCTCAAGGATTGTTGACAAAATGGAAAAATCATAAGCTTTGACAAAAATAAAGATTTGACCTCTTTTTCATCTTTGCTTAAATACATTTAAAGAACACGTGACCTATGATGACTGAGCAATTGTTTTGCATAACTGTAGCACCCAGTGCCAAACAAATCCATTATTGCTTAGGACAAGAAAAACCTCAAATGGAACTGGTGTCATCATAAGCCTGTTTTTTTACTATCTCTCCATAATCCAAAAGAGATTTCAGAAAGCCTCTTAGTAGTAGTCATCTGTGGTCAATGAACAGTTTTCCCATTAAATAACAAGTTAAACACAAGTTAGACTTTTCCAAAAGCAGGAGAAAATCAAGTTTCAACATTCTTCTTATGTTTGCTGTCACATTCCAGCTAAAAGAAATGAAAAGTGGAAGAAAAATTAAATAGTTGTTAGGTTACTTGAGAACAGACAAATTATCAAAACAGCTTCAAATGTTACCATAAGTTTCAGAAATCAATACCTTCAGTAGGAGTATGAAAACTGCATTTCATAAGGCAGCCTTTTCAAGGATCCTCCCACATTTTACAGAAGCTGAAAATATACCTAAGAACAATTGCTCTGAAATAACAAGAGCTCACTAGAGTGAGCTGCAAGACAAACAAGACACCACCGAAAAATCTCACCTCAAATTATTTAAGAATAAGACATCAACAGTCTGACATTTGGATTAAAGCGTAAGATATAAAAAAATCAATTTTCAAATTAGTCCAACTATACCAACCTATCATTATATGCTCCTTTTTTCCTGATCTTTACTTTTGCTGAAGACTCATGTTTACCTGGGGGGAGGTAGCATGACACTAAGAATCATTAATTTATTAGGAATCAAAGAAACTGAAGCCATGTGAACTCAAAACAAATTGTCTGGCAAATCAAATTTTCAGAACCTTTGTTCACAGATTTCTTGAATTCCATAAGAAAAAGGCAACTGGTTTGTGAGGGGAAAAAGCAAACTAGGAACAGCACATGATTTATTTTTCCAGATCCGCAAGATTCAGCAACTCACACAATCAAGAAAAGCTAGAGAAGTAAGGAGGAATTAATCCCAAATTGTTGAAAATTACTCAATCTTTGCTCCAACAGCTTCTACAGAATGACCAAATGACTGTTAAGAAATCTAGATTTTTACAACAGTGACTTTGAGTGTAACCCAGCTGATCACAGGCGATTCTGCACACAGAACTTCTTCAGCAGGCATATGCTCACTTTTTTACACGTTCAGCTTTCCCCTTGAAACTCAAGAAAATGCAAAACCCGCTTCCTAAGCATTTGAATTTAGTTCCTGGAAAGTCAGATCAGACTTCTGAGCCTGTGAGAAACACTCATTATTTCAGGGAATTCTTAAATTAGGGTGCCCAGTTTAGAGGCTCCTCTTAAAACAGAGCCATTAAAACCTGTTTCTTCAAAGAGGTAGCTTTTCCAGAACCTTCTATTCCATAGATTAGTAAACTCTTTATTTGCCACACATGCACCAATGCTGTGTAAACACACAACAGCAGAAATCAGAGAAATTACTTTTCTGTATCTCGCAAGCATGTTCTGCAACACGGGACTGAATAAGCCACTTTGTAATTCAGCCTTATCCAGATCATGAATGTTCTTCTTGTTGGGGAGTGGACAGAGCCATTCTTAAATATTTTCAACAGGGCCAGTAAAAAGCCAAAAGTAGAAGCTGCAATAATGGTGATCCAGTCTGAAGATTCAGATTTAAAACCCAAACCTTAATCTCAGAACAGTGTATGCCATATTTCAATTCCAACATTAACAAGCAGCAAACACATGGCAGTGAATAGTGTTAATGGCCTAAACAGAACTCCTATACGTACAATTATGGCTGTGCTTCAGTTGTACCATCCCCTCCTCCACCAAAATATTTTCCATATCAAAAAAAAAATAAAAATAATTCTCTGTGTAGGTTTTGCCTTTGTTTTGATATTAACCAGTCTCCTAAGAGTTTATAGGCTCATGAATGTGCTCTGAAGGTCAGAGTAGGGACATACTTACAGGGTTGAAATATTTTGAAGCTAAGTTTACAGGAGAGCATATAGCCACTGCAGAGCAGATTGTTTCATTGAGCCCATACCACCTCCTAAAATGAGTAGGGGGTTGGGGACTCAGCTTGCAATACAAACACCTTAATTCCTCAGAAAGGTTTGCCAGGAAGAATATATGGTTCCTTTTCTGGGTGTTAAGTTTAACAAACAGAGAAGTACAATAAAAGGTTTGGCACTACAGTGGAACGGTCGATGTGATATTCAAGTAGAAGATGCAACTGACCTCAAGGTAAAAGCTCAGTGAAGAGCCTCCCTGAGCAGAGGAGAGAAACTGAGGATGATGACAACAGATTAATTCAACTACAGCAGCAACAAAATGACAAGATGGGATATAGGAATGTATTTCAATTTACATGAACAGAAACATGCATGAACACTTGTTCATAATGAAGTTCCTAACAGACCTCTTCCCTCATGTGTTCAGTGTACTGAAAAAATCTTGATAAACTTTAGTCATAACAGAGCTTTGCACACAAGATGTGCAATCGTATCTGCTTCCTTAGCCGCAAAACATTCATTATATATTCAATTTTTATGGAGTGCATGGAAACCTAGCAGAAGCTGAACAAACAGTATTTTTGAAACTTGAACAAAGGTGAACTGTAACGCTTACTCAAGGATCTCAAACATTCTTTAATACCAGTAAACCTACTGTGTTTTAAGAACTATAAAAATGACCAATTCTCCAAGTTGTATTCCAGAAAAACTTTAAGAAGCTTTAAAGACCTTGAAAACTCAATTAAACAAGAAGATACTTCTCTAGCATTTTTTAGGAGGATACTTCTAGCTTAGCATTCAAGGTAATGAATGAGAGAGCCAACAAGTCAGAATTTACTCTTCCATCCAGGCTAAACATTCCCTTCTTGAGCTCTGAAATGGTTTCTTAGAAACAAGACCATGGTGCCACCTGTGGAACTTCCCAGATCCATGGAAGCAGCATCAGGTCAACACACCATGGTTAAGGTTAGGTGGCTCTACACTTCTGTATATTATTTTCCTTCCAAAGGTACAGCTGAGCAGCAAGCAAAGCTGACCTGCTGCACTCAGGTGGAACACTACAGAGAGCAAAATGAAATCTGACCTTTCTGAGAAGCTGCTGTGTCAGCAGAATACCTGGATCAATCTAGAGTAAAGCAACCTAGCTCAGAGACACATCAGGCCCCTGACAGATAAGATAAAGATTTACTAGAGATTCTTGTTTTGTTCAAGATGGCTCATCATTTGCATTTCTTCTGGGTCCAAAACACATTACAGGACCACTACTGGTTCTAATATTAAAAATTATGACAATTTGCATGTAGCATGAGAAGTAATCTATAAAACCAGCCACTAGTTACCTTCAGCAACCTCTTCTGCTATTTGATGTCCTGTAAAAGCATCATTAGCACGAAGACTTTGGTAATTCCATGAATTAACCTTGGTAATTAACCACCATACATGCCCTGTCAGTAGTACTTCGACACTGAGCTACCATGGTCTAGTCAAGGATATATTCCAGCACTAACTGCATCCTTCTTGAGCACATTGCTACATCAATCAGCTCTGATTCAAGAAAGACTTAAACCTGTAGGAAGACCAAAGCCAACAGCAAACACTACTACTGACTTTAATGTCCTGCAACTGGGCTTAATCTTGGAGCCAAATAGCTGGTTCAGAACACTGACTGGAAATGACTTCTGTGGGTGCTAACACACCTTCTGAGCCACAACTCTTCCAGCACAGCTTGGAAAAAAATCCACGCTGAAGCTGTAATCCTCATCAAGAAGAATTCTGCATATTGCAATCACTAACATCAAAATATTCACATGTCCAGCCTTATGTACACTTTAGGTTACTACCTATTTGTTCTTCCACAGCTTCAGGATTGTCAGCCTCTGTCCAGTTTTACTTGGTTTTCTCACTCAGAATATATGCAGTACACTGCCAACCAGTTTTACTCCCAGAGGTCTTATTGGTTTTAAGATTTTATAG
This sequence comes from Manacus candei, assembly GCF_025592945.1. Taxonomy (NCBI): domain Eukaryota; kingdom Metazoa; phylum Chordata; class Aves; order Passeriformes; family Pipridae; genus Manacus; species Manacus candei. The sequence goes on from NW_026138061.1 coordinate 6,046,234, forward strand.
AGCAGTGTGCAGAAGGAACTCATTAGGTAAACTAAGACTCAGTAAAAGCACACATTAGACCACTGAACTTTTCTCTTGCCACAAATCCAACATCACAAAAATCAGAGCAGAACAAAACCACTAGTTTCTGTCCAAAAACTGTCTGTCCCTGCGAGGCTGCTTAGAATCCCTGCTGGCATGCTCTGTACTCCACCACAATACTCGAGCCACGTGGAGCAGGTTATGGGAAATCGGAGCACGAGCCAAGAACATGGTTTAAACTTGACCTACTTGCAGAGGAAGACATACGGAATGCCACATTGGATTAGGATGATTCCAGCCTTATGGGGTTGTATGATGTTGCGTGTACTGTCATGATCAGACAAGCGGAAAGCAAAGGCATATTTTCAAAACAAGTCTTGCACGCATGCCCTTCCTGCTGAAAACATCCCTGACACACTTCAGCTCCCCCCACCCCCTCCAGGCTAAGCCCAGGGGAAATATAATAGAAATACATGATGCAAGTAAATTCATCTGAGCACTAAAGAAATTTCCCCTCTCACACCTGAAAGAAAAAGTGTACATGAATGAGGATTTTGCTTGTGATTGGTGAGCAGCTGGAGAACTTACTCTCAAAGGTAAAAAGGCTATGAAGGTGTTCCTAAGTGAGATTTTTCATTTTGTTTTGTTCTATTGCAAGAATAGTATGCTTCCAAGTAAGTTTAAAAAAACAGATAAATTGATTAAAAAAATCTGTTTGTGACTGAAGAAAGCCTGCTTCAAGAAAACATCAGCTCACCTTTTGGAAAAGTGTACTCTATTCTCAGTACTAACACCCAGAGTATGAAAACTTTACTCCATGAAAACCTCGTATCCATAGCTCTGGAGTCCAGAGGAGGAAGTTAAGCATAATGCCTCATGGAAAGTACATCTAATGAAATAACAGACATTTTCTTCCCACAATTTGAGTTTTAAATTTTCATTTAGTCCTGTAAGTGCGGCATAAACCTCCAATTCAGAGATACTTTGGTGAAAAACAATTATAGCATTAAAAGTCTAACATTATAGTGGAACACCACAGAGTTAAAACACTCACAGTGTTACCACATAAACAAAATCCTCGCTGAACTATTTTTCTAGGATAATCCTATCAGCCTGGCAATTGTTTCATGGCTTACTGAACATTTTCTGCCTACAGTATCTGGCCATGAACAGGGAGAGAAAAAAAAAAATAAATAAAAGAGGCAGTGAATAGATGGCTGCTCACATCAGCTGAATCCAAGGCAGCCCTTAGCAACACACAGCATCACAGAGCTGACAGCCTATGGGATCCAGTGGCACTTTCTCTTCCAATGAAGTAGTTAAGCTTCACAGCCAGTAAGAATACATCTGCCCTCAGCCTTAAAAGCTAGAGACTGCTGTAGAGATGGAAATAAGCTTGTAAAATATACTGCAGGAATCACTCTTTTCAGGAAGATGTAACATTTTCCCTGGATACAAACACGTTTTTTTCTAGTCTAATGCACATTCACTTTTCTTCTGAATATTGCTAGAGAAGCAGAGATGCTCTCTGACACATTCTAATTCCTACTACTGATATTAGTGGTGTTTAAAGCAAAAAAGATCTGCCATTATACAAAATCCTAAAGCAATAAAATACATTGTCTAGAAAATAAATAATTAGAGTCAACATTAAAAACCATAGCAGTTATCACTCAAGTTGTGGAAAAGTAACCAACACATGGAAGTTATCACCTTTACATTTAGGAAGGAGAAGCTTGGGGCTACTAGCTTAAAACAAGTTACATATTGGATAATCTGTTTTCATTTTCAGGACCCATCACAGCTCTAGCAACATTACTAACATTAAAGGTAACAGTTCAGATCACGTCGCCCAAACGCTGAATCAAACGCATAAACAAAGTGCCAGAGCAGTCACCAGTTGTGCATAAAACACACAGTTTTATTCACCGATGGACAAGTTGTTCAAGCAAGTGTTAAGATTTCGTTGGTTTTTATGGACACTTTTGGGACACAGTTCCCAGTCAAAACCATGCCCAGAGCCGCTCATGGCTCTGCACTGCTGACACCCAGTGGCCACAAACCAGGGACTGCAAATCGACCACAATAAGAATAAAAATATGTAGGCCAAAAAACCTCCCAAAAACATGTACCACTGAATTTTTGGGACTTCAGTCATTAATATTTTATCTGGGGAGTGGAAAAATAAATTATACAGCCAGATAGAAAATGTTTTTGTACAGGAAAGTAAAGTATTCGGGCTACTGAAAAGCTGCTCAAAGTCGCCTCTGATGTCAGTTCATTTGGTTAAGCTGACTTTGATATAATAAACTGTTTTAGTTGAAACTGAAGTGGTGTGTTGTTTTTTGTTTTTTGTTCTTTTTTTCCAGATCACACATCATCAATAAAGTCTCCTTTCTAAACAAAACTGAATTCAAAACTTGCCATATCAGGAAGATGGAGGTCTGCCAGGGAAAACAGACCAATGAATAGACTCACATTCCTCAAAACCAGAATTGTAAAGTACGGTCAGGTCAGTGTTTATTCAGTCCATTTTTCCTCTAAGAGGAAATCAAAGGAAAGGCATTGAAGAATCCCCAGTTCCTTTAGAAGAAGGAGTCTTAGAGCCTTGTTAATTTGGGAACATTTCAGTGGCACAGCTGACACTGAATAACGTATTTGACAGGAGCTACAATAAAATAACTAAGCATGCTCACACAAGTCTGGAATAAAACCAATTTGTCTGGAAGAATTACGCTTGTTTTTAAAACAGAACTTGTATTGAATAGGGGAGGGACTATGCTCCAAAAATCTACTGTGAATTACCCTTCAACAAGTAACTGTACAGTTTTTCAAAGAGTGAATCTGGGGCTAAAAAATAATTAACTATTCTTTCCTCTTTCCAAATGACACAAGCTCAACATGCTTTAATTTAATTCTGCAAAACGCTCTTTTTAATTCCATTCCATTGCAACCATCAGGAAAACACACCTTTTTCAGATCAGGGACATTTCCACTGGAATGCAATTTACACTTTGCTTTCTGCCCTCAAAGTTTGGAAGCTGCAGAGCCTTCTGCAGTACCGCAATTCCTCCAACAGAGGCCGCTGCCCTACCGCTGGATCTTCCAGAGACAGGGAAGCTGGAACCGATGAGTCGAACGTATCTTAGAGCCCAACAGCTCAGAACCAGCAACGTCCCTCCAGCCCAAACACTGCGTTTAGCAGCGTGACGTTATCATGGAAACAGTGGCTGATCCTGAAGTCTGTCTTATTTTTAAAGTAAGGTGAGAATGTTTTTAACAGGTATATAAAGATACACCCCCCCCCATTTAATAAGAGCTATGGTAGATTTACATATTGGGTTTTTATTCTTTCAGAGAAAAGCTGCTTAATCAACAAAAGATGACATGCCTATTAAAACTGTGCTACACTACCACATTACTAAGAAAGTTTCATATTTCAAGGATGTCAGCCCATAATTTAACAACCCTCAAGCTCTTGTCTCCAAAAAAAACCCAAACCCAACAATAATTTGTTTACTAAGTCCTTCTCCTGCCAGCTTTTCACCTCAGTGTAAAGAAAAAAAAACAAACCCCAACCAAAAAAACCCAAAACAAACAAAAAACCCCAAAACCCACCAAATCTTCACATTTTAAATAAAGGTTAAAAAAAAAAATCTTTTTAATTTCCAACTTCACTACAGTGTCTAGTTCAACTGATGTGCCACTTTTCAGTTGCTGTTTCACATGTGAAACAGCACTCCTCTTCAAGCCTAGTTTGACTCGAAAAATGTTTTCTTTCAGAGTACCTGAATTCCCATCTACCAGACTGTCACAATTTCAGTAGTGAGCTGAGGCTCCAACAGCCTTGGCAGTGCTGCCATCTAATGCACCAGGACAAGGAGTACAAGCATCTGCATTGCTCTACAACACTCAGGTAAAATGTTTTCTTCTAGACGGGCTCTGAAATTGTTGCACCCCTTCAGTGTCCTGGCTTGTAATCCTACACTAACGATATAATGACAAATTATCTAGTCATAAAGCTGATGGATATTAATAGTCATTGACACATTCCATCTCAAGGGACATTTTCTGGAATGCCACAGTGCTAAACCACAAACCCTGTATGTATGAGCGTGACACTGACTGTCCATCTGTGAACTCAGCTCAGTGACACACCAGCTCTGAAACACCAAGGAGGAAGGGAAGTCCTATGGCCTTCCAAACCACAGAGCTGGAAGGGTGGGTTTCCATATTTCAGGATAGCTTTCTGATCACCTCGTGGAGTTTTCTTTTCCTGAGACACCAGTCAGACAAAGTATGTTTGCAGAATACAGAAGGCTAATGAAGTACATCAAGATGACGACGGAACAACAGAGGATGACTAGCAGGATGATGCTCCTTCCCATCCCATCTGTTTTCAGAAACAGTAACAAACAGACAGGCATCAGGCAGCATAGAAGGATAAAACCACATGGTTTACTGATCTGAAGTTTCATAAGAGATTTCCTGCAAGATCAAGGCTCTACAGCCATCTTTGTTACATTCAGTTACTTCTTCAGATCCCCTCATGAGACATAGCATCAATTTTTACTGAACCTGGATAGTTTTTCCTGTTAGAAAGCAAGTGTTAAAAAAATCCAATCTAAACAAAAAACCCCTGACTACATTGGTCCAGATTCCTCTAGCTGAATAAATATCAGATTTTTTATCTCATTTTCCATCCCTCCCAACATATCTCTTTAAATCTTAAAATCAAACTACTGGTGTCCTATAAGCCTAAGATATAAGATAATTTATTTTCATCTACCTGTTGGATGAAACAACCTGCAATCCATTAAGATCAGTAACAAATATACAGAATATCATGCAGAGTTATGATTTCCTGCACTGTCCATCTGTGAATTCTCCAAGTTAATCTCATCCCATCCCATGAGGAGTTTGCAGCAGTTCTTGGGGAAAACCAGGTATATATGCAGAACAGAAAGCAATTAAAGAATACTGAATACCTTTAATAATCCCATCTGGCTCTGAAAAATACTTGACCTTAAAATACTGACATCCTAGAAGAATCACATGGTCTCCTTGTTCCCATTCTTCCCTGGGCATCTGCTCACATATGAAGGCTCAGGTTTTACTGGATATTAAGCCTTTTTCAAGTTTTAACCTTATTCAGACAGCAACGTCTAGTTAGGTTTGCCCCATTCTTTGAAACTTAAACAAAGCATTCAGTACTCCCCAGTTATTTCTGGAGCTCAGTTACCTTACTAGGTAAGGTGATTTCAACAGATGGTTTCCTACTGAACATGTTGCTTGGGCAGGGCTTCTGCCAGTCCCTCCCAACCTTTCACACTGGTGATTCCCCAATGCTTTATGACGCTGTCAAACATTTGGCAGCTACTTTGTCCCAGCACAGCTGGAGAAGTTGAAAGCATCAGCAGTCTGACACCCAAACTTCTGCTGAAGTGGACACCACACCATCTTAATTTATAAACATTTTCCCTTCAATACCTGAAATACTGTTGATTCACAGTTTCCTCAAAGAAAATAGAAGTTATTTGCCATGTGCTGCAGCCATTTTCTGGACAGCATTCCTCTTCCTGCAGGCAGTACCATTCCCAGCAATGCTCCTTGACTTTTGTTAGCTTTTCTGGATGACTCTCACCTTTCTAAGCAGAAGCAGTTGAAGTAGAGGAGTAAGTGGAGGGTGTGAAAGGATATGCAAAATCAAGTGTACACATGCAGAGGGCAGTAAGATGGTGATCCTGGAGCCTGTACTTGGCTAGATGGCCCATGGTCTGATTCAGTCTAGTGACTTTTACAATGTATCCTTTGCAAATGCACATGATGCTGTAAATTAAAAGTCTGCACTAGTTCCAACCGCAGCCTTAACAACACACTCAAATGACTTTGCAAGTAAAAGCCACTCAATGAAAAAACTACTACTGCTACTGGCACTGGATGTTTTTCCATTAGTTTATTATAGATTTGGAAAATGTTGCTGTATGCTTGCCCAGTTCCTAGATTCATTCCATAACCCAGTGAGTCAAGACAGTAAAGCAAAAAGGACTGTGGGTCTGACACAGCAATATCATAAACTCTCCTAAGAATAACAAAAATGTGATATCTCATCAAAACCAGAAATTCTGCAAAATATTTTAAAACATAAATTATGCACTAAAGTAAGTACGAGTACTTTAGTAATATTTATAGTGTCATATATTCTTAATTCTGAATGGAGAATTCAAATAATTTTGGACACAGCACTGGGAAATGTTTTCTACTCTTGTCAACAGAACTGAAGACAAATTGCATTGAGTTTGCGTGACAAGCTTGTGGTGGTGGGGGTATGACAGGGAGAACTTCTGTGAGCAGCTGCCAGAAGCTCCCCCCATGTCCGACAGAGCTGACGCCGGCTGGCTCCAGGACAGACCCACTGCTGGTCACGGCCGAGCCCATCAGTGACAGTGGCAGCACCTCTGGGATAACGTATTCCAGAAGGAAAAAAAAAGTTATGGCACAGAAGTAATTGTGCCCAGAGAACTGCGAATACGTGGGAGACACCAAGAATACGGGACAGACACCAGGGTCAGCGAGGAAGGAGGGGGAGGAGGTGCTCCAGATAGCAGAGCAGAGATTCCCCTGCAGCCCATGGTGCAGGTCATGGTGAGGCAGCTGTGCCCCTGCAGCCCATGGAGGTCCACAGGGGAGCAAAGATCCATCTGCAGCCCGTGGAGGACCCCACACCAGAGTAGGTGGATACCTGGAGAAGGCTGTTATCCCATGGGAAGCCTGTGCTGGAGCAGGCTCCTCGCAGGGTCTGTGGCCCTGTGGAGAGAGGAGGCCACGGTGGAGAAGGTTTGCTGGCAGGACTTACAACCCCATGGGGGCCCACACTGGAGCAGCCTGTTCCTGAAGGACTGAACCTCATGGAAGGGACCAGTACTGGAGCAGTTTGCGAAGAACTGCAGGCCTTGGGAAGGACTCATGTTGGATAAGTTTGTGGAGGACTGTCTCCCATGGGAGGGACCTCACACTGGAGCAAGGTAAGGACTCCTCTCCCTGAGGAGGAAGAAGACACAGAAACAACATGTGATGAACTGACTGTAACCCCCGTTCCCCATCTCTCTATACTGAGGCACAAAGAAGGAGGTAGAAAATTGCGAATAAAATTAAGCCTGGTAAGGAGGGAGGAGTGGGGGAAACGGTGTTTTAGGATTCGTTTTACTTCTCATTAACATGCTCTGATTTGATTGGTTATAAATTCAACAAATTTCCCTAAGTCAAGGCTGTTTTGCCCATGACTGTAACTGATGAGTGATCTCTCCTTTTGTTCTATTTTCTCTCCCCTGCCCAGTTGAGGAGAGGAATGACAGAGCTGCTTTGGTGGGCACCTGGCATCCAGCCCAGGTCAACACACCACACAAATCAGTTTTGTCAAAGGGCTTTTTGATGATTAATCTAAGACAGAAGAAAAAAAAATCCTACCTCACATTTGGTACCATTACCTTCCCAATTTGAGAGAAGACGGATAGTTATGCTGGCAAAGCACAGTAAAAGTGAAGTATAACACAGACACTCTGTGCAGTAGCTCCAATAACAAGCAGCAGGTTAAAAAACTAAGAGCTAAAACCTTCATGTGAGCATATGCTACCTCTTCAGTCTTACAAGCTGGTTCAGAGTACTGGTTTCTGGCATAAGGCATCTGGTTCAGGAGTAAAGTTACACAGTAGTTTTACTGAAGAGACTTACAAAGAAAAAAACACCAAAACATTCTCTATTCATTCATAACTCTCAAGAAGTTGTATAATCTTCCAAGATATGTTCACAAATGTGGCCAAACCCTGTGCACACCAAAAATACCTCCCTTGAAACAATGGGACTTGACACTGCTATGGTGCAGAGTTTTCAAAATCATTACCAGGCTGTGGTGAGGTGCTGCACAAGCAAAAACCAAACCCTCGCAGCCTGGTTTAGCAACTTTAATCAGAGAAGTATAAATTCAGCTGGAGATCAGGACTTCCTAGTGAACACCACAAAATTTCAAAAGTTATAGAAGGAAATGAGGGGAAATGAGTTCCTGAAGAGAAAATTGTTAATATGCAAACAGTCACATTTTCTGCCCTTTAACATATTACAATTTTGCTTATTTTTCAGGAGTGTTTTCACCAAGGTTAAGTTTCAATTCTTACCTACTGCCAGTGCTGCACTCTGTTCTTGGCCTCCAGTCTGTTTTAAAAGAAAAGAGAGATTATGAAAATTTATTCTTTTGCACCAGGAGTCTTAAATGCAATGTTATTTAACCTTGGAAAAGCAAACACACATCTGGTTCCTGACATACTGTTTTTGTGGATCTACTTCATAATCATAGTTCTGGATCTATACACCACTGTGACTTTGGAAAAATATGTTACAAAAAATAGAATGCAGAGCTGTGTTTTATCTCTAGGCATACAGATAAATAGGGAACACCATTATTTGGCAACAAATGTGTTTTCAGGGAAAAGGGCTGCCACGTTAGATGATCCATAAGCACACATATTCCAGAATAATTTTAAGTACTAAAGAGTCAAAGTTGCAATAAAATACCAGTGGCAAATGGTATTTTAAAGCATTTCACTTTGCTTTAACAAGAAAATCACACAAGACTCTAATTAAACCACACAAATGTGCGCATGAAAAAAATTCAAGTCTTGCATGCTGACCTCCAGAAAAGGCATTTTCAAGTGACCACTGAAAACCATTTGCTTAACAAAGAAAACTAGTGTTCTTGGACAGCCTCAGCGTGCTGTACATTTCATTAGCCACTGTCTTAAGGCTGAAATAATGACGTTAATAGTACAGATTAAAGGAGAAGATATGGAGTATTACAGTATCTCATAAAGCTCCACGGGAAAAAAATAGTGCAGCATTATCAAGGGAAGGCTCTGAAGACCTACAGCACCACAGGTAGGAAGTAGAGTGGAGAATGTAGTGAGACCAACTCTTCACAGCCCAGAGAAGTGATCACAAGCAAAAAGGTGACTGTCAGACACTGTTAGAACCGCAGAAATTTAACTCTCCATTCTTTCCAGTGCATGCATCCCTCTCAGAGCAGCTTTCCCTTTGAGCAGGGTTCTTTAAGTTTGAGTAGCATCTGCTTTTGCCTTTGCCAGTTGACTCAGCTTCCCCTCACTGTCTCAGCAGTAACTACCCAGGACTTCAGGACAAAAAGATGGGTAACAGCACTGTCTCTGTAAGAGCTGCCGCAATTCCCTAAAACTCACCCACTCAGGCATATTTTAAATATGGTTGGGTTTTTTCCTTTCTCATGACATCAAATTGGTCAATTTGTGCTTTGAGATAAAGTAATTAAAAAAAAAAAAGCAAACACAGGATGAAAAGCAGTGATCCCCTGAAGGTAAGGACTGAACATGACTGACATCACAAAAAGAGAAACCGAAACCAAAGTTAGACCCATCGCTACAGCAAAAAGCTAATTTCCTGAAAAAGAGTGCAAGAAAAATAATATAGGACAAAGTGTTTAAGAACACTAAAAAAATTCTACCTGAAAATAATATTTTTGAGGTAGTCAAGAGCTCTGGTTAAGATTATTTTGAGTGAAAGTCCAACTTAATTCACTGAGCTATAAACAACAATGACAAGTCTAAATTCATTAGAATGAGTGGACAACAGAAATAAATATTAAAATGAGAAAAAAAATCCCACTACAGCAGCAAAACTAGGGACTTTTAAAAAGTGTGTCCTAACACTACTAGTTCATAACTAAATAAATATATACACATTTCTAATTGGTAAAATTACTACAAAAGAGACAAGCAATGCTTAGCTCTTCCCATCTTTCTGGACACAATACTGGACAGGGACACAGGCACTTACCACCTGCAAGAACAGTGTGCTGATGCTCAGGTGGCTTGTCCTGAAGGCTTCAATGAATGACTAAAAGTTAATTATTAACAAAGTCTTACAGGACTCTTGTGGTAATGAAGGTACGAGGAGAGAAGAAACCAAGTAGAACCATTAGGCAAAAAGGAAGCAGACAGGAAAGCTGAGAATTATAGGTCAGTTGGACTATCATCAATAACAGGCAGAGAGATGTTAGCACAGGAATCCATTAACTGGATTCCTATCTTTTAGTACTCATGAGCATCATGCAAAACAGATCAGACTAAGCACAGCTGATGCTTGGCTTGATTGGCTTGGTTTATACTGGCACTCTGATAGGTATTTGATTTCTTTTTTTTGCACAGTGTGACTTCACATCACATGGTATTTTAAATTTAGAGCTTAGCACTAAGCAATATAATAAAGCACTTTTATAAATGGATAAGAAATTGACTTGCAGATCTCTAGCAGTCAGTAGGGAATGCCAGTAAAGATGCATTAAAACGGCCAGATGTGAAATTAATGGTGTGATGGATTCTTTACACAATTAATTTTTGCACTTTGGATGCACCTTAATTCAGACGCAGGAATATCTAAATCAACAACTGTCTATTGTCAGATTCAAAGTGCACAACTTGGGTTCTCCCTCTGAGCTTCCTTCTGACTGATTCTCAAGGTTTGGATCTGCAGATTAATACAGAAGTACTGCCAACAGGCACAAGATGAGACATGTACACTATATAAACTAATAGGTAGTGAAAATTGAGTAATACAGACCCAGCATTTTTCAACTGCTTGCAATTCTGAGGCGGTCAAGCATTTAATGTTACATTACAGAGAAGAGCAGCTCTGGGCAGGAAAATTACCTTTATTCAATGGGTTAATAGCTCATGGATTTTGTTTAGGATTTTGTTTTTCGAGTTCCCCCCTCCTCCTTTTTTAACTACCTGATAGAGTCAAACAGAAGAAAGATAATACATCCCATCCTAGGGATCTCATTTACACACACCCGCACTCCCCTTGACTTGCAGCCCAACTTCACCACAGCAGAAACAGGCCATAGTACATGCCAATATCTCAGGCCAATTACAATAGATATTCAAGGAATTGCCACAGCAGTTGGAGAACAAAAATGGGAAAATGTCTCTGGCCATCAGAGAGGGCCAGTGAATCATCTGAACTGCAGTTATTTGTTTTCAGAACAAACCCAAGCATCATTCAGTTTGCCAGAGGAAAAGCCCGAAGTTGACACAACTCAAATGGTACCCAAATATAAAAGATGCATTAAGCAAACTTGAAACCATCGTGGATAATGAAATTTGGGAATTAAAAAAAAACCAAAAAAACCTGGCTAACCACTGAATAAGCCCTGTGTTTTGGGCATCCACCTCACATTGAAGTGATGCTGTTTAACTCAGCAGCATACGAAAACAGATTTCAGATGAGAACAGCTAATCATTAACTTCCAGTATGAAACCAATATCTTCTTCCCAATCCTGACTGAACTAATTAAGATGCTTCTACACTCAAGCACAGACTTGTCAGTGATTGTCAGTCAAGATTTGCTACATTAATAGTGATTTTTCAGGCTTTCTAACACTCAGGTTCTTCTGTCTATTAAGAATTAAAAACACTGAGCAGTAAGAAATAATTGAAAACAACTTTGTACTAAGAATCTAAATAACTTTCTGTGTACTTAATGGGTACCTCAGCTCATCAGGGAACTCTAGAAATAATTACTTCCTAAAGCTGACTTATTAGTGAAAGTTTGCACAGGATTCACGTACTCCATGCGAAATACTGGGCACCCAGGCTAAAGTAATCTTCAAAATATAACCCACTGCTACTTTTCACAGAGCAAATGTTTAAATAGCTTGTTTGGAGTTCAAGCTTGCACTAGAATTCCCCTTGGTAAGCATTACCAACTTGAAATCCATGTGAACCAGAGATGGACGATGGAACAGATGTTCTCAGTCCATGGATACTGCTGAACAGAACAGGACCCAGCTCAAAGACTACCCTGGTCTGGCAATTTTTAGATGCTCCTGCTCTCTTACTTCAGTTACAGTCTCTAATTCAGTGTGAGGAAACCACTCAAAAAAACCCTAATACCCTTAGAAGCACAAATTAAAACATAAAACCCAAGCCCAGTCCAAAACAGAACCGCAAGTCAAATACATCCTATATCTTGTTGGTAATAAAAAGAGAAAGCTAAGAAATATTTAGTAATAAAACTTGATTTTTACTTCAGTAATAATAACAGATGGCAAAGCTATAAAAGCAATAAATCATAGCAAAGATCATGTTTCAAAGGAAGTTTCAGGGCATCTGCAGATGAGCCCACGGTTCAATGCTAAATGGATGCAAACTCCGATGTTAACATTAGTGATTCTAAACAAAGATTCTTCTGTATCTGTATGGCAATCATAGATTAGATTAAGATAAACAAAGGTAGTCTATCACTACTGCAAAGTGACCTCAGTTCTTTATAAAGAGCAAAACTACTGGTTGGCTGCTTTTAAAACCACTTTTAAAACCACTTTTTTTGGCTTCTGGTTGTAAAGCCTCAGCTCAAATCCAGCCATTTTCATTTGTCCTTCTGAAGCTAAGTTGTATATTCAAACTTCATGAGTTATAGTAAGTCTTTCCCTATCCTATATAATTTCTCAGTGCTGTCACAGTACCTCATTAATTGCTATACTCAAACTCATGTTTTAAATTTAAAATTTAATGATAGAAATGGTCTGTGAATGTATCAAAGCACCTACTGTTCCATCGTAATTTTCATACTTATTTCATTTTTCATAATTTATTTTACAACATACATTCTCTCTAAACTGCTAGCATTGCATAGCAGCTTTGTTTTATGTGATCTTAATTACAAGATTTTTTTTCAATCCCTTTTGCAGTTAATGTATTGGCTTATATTGCTGTGGACTTGGCAGTGCTGGGTTAATGCCTGGACTTGAAGATCTTCCAGATCCGCTCCAACCTAAATGATTCCTTGAAAGCTTTCTTGTAGATCTTAACCTGTGCTAGACACCTGCCAAAAGCACACATTACGCTGTCTGTCCTTTATGCACAGATTAAAATCCATTTATGCCAATATAAATCATATTCTACACAGCACTGTTCCAGTTTCTCTAAAGTTTTATCTGGAGATTTGGCTACAAGAGGAACATGGCAAAGAACAGTCAGGTTTGCTCTGAAAAAAGTATTTCAAATAAGTTTAGACACTGGATTATAGGCTAACAAGAAGGGGACAAGGTTATATACATATACCCCTTTTACCAATTAAAAAACAAAAAGGGAAAACTAAAAAGATACTTGAGAAGCTCCTATGGCATAAGAGGATATCCATACATACACAAGATTAGTATTCAGCATGAAAATTTATATTTCATCCACTTACAGAAATGTTTTCCATAACAAACCATTACTTTCGCTTAGTGAAAACAGTAAAATAAACTATCATAATCCTCATCTTTGCATCTCAAAGCCCTGCATAACAAGAAAAGGAGTTGCAAGTTGAACACCAAGTACAAGAGATTTTTTAACCAAATCAAAATGTTAATTTAAATATGTCCAAATAAACTTTTTCACTTCTCAAAGCAAGTTGAGAATATTAAATGTTATATTAAATATTAAATGGGTAATCAGAAGACAAATAAGGAATTTTAGTCAAAGATGGGACTCCTCGGACTGTTTAATTAAGAGTTGGGGGGTTTTTGTTTGTGATGTTTGCTTTTTTTGATAATGGAGTAGGGGGTAGAACGGTGGTATTTTAGTCCAAGCTACACAACTTCTGGTTTTACTGCAAGTACAAAAATACTAAAAAAGCCTGCAAGAATTATTAAAGCAAATCCTGTGTCTAATAGTTCATTATTCAAACAACTGAACTTGCTATTTTTGGTAGCATATTATCTCCCATATTTCTTTTGAACCTTCATAAATCCAAATCCTGAATTTAGTACCAGGTATATAACACAAGCAGAATTTTTAAGAACTCTCTAGAATTTAGGCTTTCAATTCTCAAAAAAAGTACTGCAGTATCCCTAAACTAGGAAGAGATATGGGATATCTTTACATCTTTAAATGATATCGCCATTTGCTCCCCATTGCATGTTTAAGTTTTCCATGACTACCTGGCATTTTCCACAGTCCATACTTCTTTTTGTTATGATGCTGTTAACACCCAGCTGGGAAGTGTTCCTGAATACCAACTAAGTGATTCATCAGCTTCCTTATTTAAGCTATAAAAATGATATAATTTATTAGGAATATGGCAGTTTAACACAGAGTTCTGACTCAGCATCAGCATAACAGAAACGAAACTATGCCCTGTCCCAGGAAGTTTGCAGCAATAATCATCCACTTGTGCAACAAATACAGTAAGACAAGGAAAGGTCAGCAGAGCTTTCCCATTCAACATTATTAGTGGTGTATTAGCAGCTCTGAGCAACCCCAAGACCCACAGTCCTATTCACCAGCACTTGAACAGAGGAGTCCTTATTTCTTATAATCTAGATTTTCTACACTCAGGGTAAATCACTCTTCTCAGGACTATACTAGGTCATATGAACAGCTACACTTTTATCATGAAAGGAAACCAAACAAAGAAGAGTAACAGTAATGTACCAGCTAAAGATCTTTTCCCTGGTTTTAGCAAGTTCTAACCATCAGCTGTTCCTCAACAGTATGAAAAATTGAGAGCTGAACCCCTAGTTTCCACTCTTGATAGGTAAAACTCTAAGATGAACTTAGACTTAAGCTGATTATGCTATAGCTATGGAAGCATCCCAGGCAGCATCTCTGCTGTTCAGAGACAATGGATTTGTATATTCCAGATTTCAAGGAACACAAATCAGATTTTTAAAAGCCCAAAAAGCCCTTCCTGCGGAAACCAGCAGCACTAAGTTTTGCCACATGCTCCTCTCAGACTCAGGGCTGAGCAGGTTCTAAGAGATACCCAAGCAGTTCACTTTAAGTCCTTCCCCCAGGGTCCCTAGTGCTGCCCCACTAAGCAAGGCTCAGCAGAGGCAGCTTCTCCGAGGTGTAACTCATCCACAAGCCAGGAAACACCACTTTCTAAACACAGAGGAACTGTCACATAGCACCTTGGAAGCACCTCCAGCTTGCCCAGCTAGAGGGAGGCAAACTGCATCAGAGGAACTTCCAATGGTTCACTAGGAAAAGTTTCTTCACTGAAGTGGTGGTTGGTCACTGGAACAGGCTCCCCAGGGAAATGGTCATGGCACCAAGCCTGTCAGAGTTCAAGGAACATCTGGACAGTGCTATTAGTTATACAGTTTAGTGGCAGTGCTGCCAGGAGCAGGGAGCTGGACCTGATGATCCCTGGGGGTCCTTCCAACTTGAGATATTCTATGATTCTAAATAATAAAGCTGCAGTTATGTGATCAAGCAATAAGCTGAATACTAAGCAGATCTGAAGGACTGCATGTTTACAGTTCAAGTCCCTACAGAGTTAAACCAACAACCTTTCCACCACAAAACCTAGAATTATCATTTAACTATCATTTAAGAATCTTTCTCTAAGTCAGGAAGTGAAATAAGTAATATCTGACATTAACGTAATAGCACAGACCACATAACACTTAATACGAAAGTCCAGTCACCTGTCTCAACAAGCTTTTCAGGTCAAATGTCTTTCTGATGAGAAAAGTTTACATATTTTGCTGGTCTGTTTAAAAGTGACTTT
The DNA here is from genome assembly GCF_025592945.1 of Manacus candei. NCBI lineage: Eukaryota > Metazoa > Chordata > Aves > Passeriformes > Pipridae > Manacus > Manacus candei. The sequence continues at coordinate 6,061,838 of NW_026138061.1, forward strand.
TCAAAAAGTCAAAACAATCCTTAAATTAATGCCTTTGATTTGAAGACTCATCAGACAAACAGAATTAAACAGTTCACGTTGTCCTGAGCTACTATTTACAGGTAGAGAAAAATAGCAGCTTTACCTTCATAAACAAATCCACATGGCTGAAGTCTCAAGAAGAATACAGTTTACTAAATGAGACTTTAAACCAAATTCAAAGCTCACTTCTTTTTAAACTTACTCTACTAACTGTTGCAGTAGGAGTACTACATGTAAAAAAAGGATATTTTGGAAGAGGTCTACACTGAAATCTGCCTGGTTATAGTAAAAAAACCCTGTCATTGATTGTTTGCAGATTAACACAATCTTTATTCAAGGTTTTAAGTAATTGTACATCTACCGTGGGAGAAAAGACACCACATTAAGTTGCCTCAGCACAGGCAGATTATTTACACTGATAATACACACTATTAGACTTAAAAAACCACAGAATTGCATAAAAGCTTTTAGCCCCTCAATCTATTCCTGTGCTATTGCAGTGAGCCATATAAAACAAGCTCCAAGATAAAATAAAGCGAATAAGTAGAAGACACCTCAGTTCAGCCTAAAAGAACCTCTTCCTTACCTTAGATACTGGCACTAATACAAAATAAATGCATGCTGGTAGAATATCAGTAACATGATCAGAATTTCTACCACAATGTTTTGAGTGTCAAAGACACAAGAAGTACTTGAACTCCATGTACTAAGAACCATTTCCACAAACCCACTTTCACATGGGTGACAAATCAATTCAAGAGGCTCTGCTCAATTTACAGGCAAGCCAACAACAATATATTTAGAGCAACGCCACCAAAGGAGATTGTTTTTAACTACTGGCACAAATGGGAAGTAAAAGTGGTTTCAGTTGTCAGAAAGACATCAATTTTTCTTCATGTATTTACAGTCTATAACCTCATTGTTGTGGATTACTATTTGTCTCAGTTTGAAGAGACTGGAATGTTTGCTAAAGAGGATGAGTTATGAGACAAACAAAACTTCTCTCTCTCAGCAATTCTAAATTCAAAATTAAGAGGCTTTAATCGAGGAAGTGTGGATTGGAAAAAAACAGAAGAAATAACAACCCTTTATTAAAAGGGTTATGTTAGCAAGAACAGTAACGGAACACACAAAAAAACTTAGACAGTAGTCCTGTACTCAAAACGTCCCCTTCAAACAAAAGAAGAAGCCTGAATACTTCTCTGTCCTTAGCGCAGTTCTAATCACAGTTGGCGGGGGGCGCTGTTGGGTCACTGGCTGTTCAGAGCCTGCAGTTCTCGTGGTGACCTGCAGGGGCACTGTTGGGCTCTGGTGGTCACCACACAGGGATGGGGGTCCTGGGGGGTGGTCTCGGGTCACGGGAGAAGCCGAAAAGAAAATGGGGACCCTTCCCCCAATGGAAGAAGGGGGAAAGGAAAGCAGTCCACCCCCACAGAACTCACTGTTGTCCTCAGATGATGGTGTCTCAAGGCTCCTCCTTTTTCTCCCAGTGAGCACAAAAACTCTCCGATGAAAACACAGCACGTCTGACCTGGAGACAAAGACAGCTACCCCGTCTCTGTCCCAGAGATCATCATCATCATCACGGCCAGTCTTGGCAAATGAAGATTTGGGAAAGGTCTCTGCCCATGTTTGCTACAAGCGCGCTGGTGATACAGGGCTTTGCAAATGCGGGTAAGGCCTTTGAGCCTGTGCAATGGATTTTTTAGGTGAGACACAGCGTGCACTGAACTGAGCCCACCCTTTAATCCTAAGGTTCATCTGCCGGGGTCGAGCGAGCTTGGACGGTGGCAGTGAGGTCCTCAGGACGTAGGTTTGTTTAGAGTGACCTTCTCTTAGATGGATGGCCTTACAGGGCTGAAGGAGCTCCATCTGCCCGGGTTTAGAGTTGCCCTTTTCTGTGTGTTCCGGGGCTCCCCTCTCATCTCCCACGATGGCACTGTCCGCACAGGTGAAGCTCCCACTCTCTCGCTCCTTTCCGTGCCCGGGGCCGGGTCCATCCCAGAGAGAGAACCCAGCAAACTGACTTCTCCCTTCTGAGGAGAGCCAGCAACCCCCCCAAAACTCCTCCCCTCTCCCCCCAGCCTCAGATGGGCCATCCATTAGGAATGCAGTTCGGCCAGCTAGGTTCTTCTGTAAAGCTAATTGCCCCCCCTTTCCATTCAAACTCCATCTTTCCTACAGTGGGGGAAGGGGGAAGAAAAATTCCTCCCCTCAGATTTCTAACCTATAACATTCTTTTACCCCCATGTTCCCATATTACTCTGCTGTTGGTATCTGGTAGACTCTGCACTGAAAGCTTTTCAAACTGCTCAGAAGCATTTGTAACTTTGCCACTTTCTATGTTGGTTCCATATGTTTCCCAGAAAAAAAAAAAGTCCTTCTGAAAGCACCCATTAAAAGCTGCACATTTATAACACCTATTTCCTTGTTTAACATTTAGCACTGAGCAAAACAAAACAGAACCTTGCTTTATATTTTTTGCAGCACATTTGACTTTACATAAACTTCCCAACAGTCAAAGCCATACAGAAGACTGTAAACACATGCAATAAGGCCTCACTCAATACAGCATCTATTCTGAATGAGATCCTTCACTTCTAACCTTTTTCAGGCACACAGTTAAGGGTACAAAAAGCTTTTCTGCTCTTTTTAAATTTAACACATATGAAGGGCTTTGCACTAAAAGACTCACATTGTTACTGAAGAGATTTTAAAGATTCTTCCCAAGACGAAACAAAACATTTAAAGATGTGTCAGCCAGACAAACGCTACTTTTATGAGAGCTGCACAAGCCACAACAAAGAGTTCTCAAAATTAATAAAGTGACAGGTATGCATTTGCTTCCACTTTGCAAACATAATACTGAAGGTGTTTTCATATTTACTAAAATTAGCATAAATGCAAAACCTGTTAATCCACCAACAGTGCAATATTAGTCCTTGAACAAAGACTCCACAACGTTAATCAGTTTGCTCAAAACATCTCCCTATCATCATTTTAGGGGAACAATTCTAAGTTGTGTGGAAAGATTTTTAAATCTTCAAGGATGCAGAAAAGTTCAGGCTGCATATAAGAGATAAAGCTATAAAATGAGAGTGAATAATTATCAGAGATTATACGTCAAAGCAGGAGACAATTATCAAGATCTTTTCTGAATGACTGATACTCTGGAAAATAATCCCATACAAGTAAGTTAGCATAATGAAAAAGAACAGCTAATACATGAAAAATAGGGCAAACACTAAAATTTTATATGTTCTTCAGTGTCTGTGATAATGGACAGTTGAAACATCCTAACCAGAAGAAATACCACCCAGATAAGATGGGCATGCATGTCTCACACGCACTTGGGATAGTCTGCACCACTTCAAGGACCAGACACACTCTGCCCCAAGGGATGCAGCATCTGTGTGTCACATTCTCTTTTCAGCACGTTCCCAGAGTTGGGGGTCTGAGCTGAGACCTGCGTCAGGTCTAAAATGCAGTAGAGCTCAGCAGGCTCTCAACTCCAGTCTTCCCAGATCAAAGTTAATGCTGGAGACAGTGAAATCAAGTTTGTGCAGCACAAACTAAGCTGAATTAAGACAAATACTTTACCACAGTTGCAGACAAAGAACAACTTTATAGAACTAGCCAGTTCAGTCAGCATGGCCATCCTGTTAAACTTCTCTCTCTGAGAGAAATGGGGAGATGATGAGGTGGGAAGGAAGCCAAAGCAGGGAAAAGGACAGAAGGTCCTTTGCTTCTAGGCTAAAGGGCTTTTCAGTCTTCTGTATGGGGCAAGCTATGAACCCAAACTTAGTGACAGACAAACATTACTTATTCACATCATATACCATCAAAATAATCTAAAGTAATAACCTAAAAATTACTATCAGATAATTATAACGTGGTTCAAAACTTATGTTGGCTATGCAGTGTTTTGGTACCTCAAATGGTGACACACTACACACCACAGGTTTTTTCTCCTGTAAGTTTAAGGACATGCACTTTCAAACTAAGTACTTGGAAAGGAATATCATATGCATTTTAGCTTCAGGAGCTGCAACTTTACATGGTCAACAAAGCTGTTGAAATTACCACTCACAAAGAGCTGTACTATGCAAGTCATCTTTATATAAAAAAAAAAGACTAAGAAGTCAGGCATTGTTTTTACTACGTCACTTCTAACATGTACATTATTGACCACTATAAGCCTTCAAAACTTTCCTATCATTAATCTAGGTTTGGCAGAGTAACAGAACACAGTAGTTTAATATTCTCTGCAACAGCCACACAACACTTCATGAAGTTATCCTCAATTGCTTACAAAATTTAGGCAAATTAACTCGTAAGTGAAGATTAATAAAGCATCTGTAAATGCATAAGTGATAAAAGTTCAATGTTTTCTTACTGGCTAGGATACTGCTTCTTTCCATGTTCATCCTTGAACCCAGCTGCATCACCCCATTCTGGGCTGAGAACCCTCTTGACACAAGTTTACTAAGCCCTGGAGCTCAAGTGGTAGAAATAAACAGAAAGGTAGGATTCAAGTTTCATAGAAGGTAGATAGTAAGGTATAATTACAGAGGAAAACTGCTACTTCATGCATAACATTAATTATTTGAAAAGTGAGTTGTAAATCTGGTACCCACTATCAACACCAAGACATACTCAAATGTCCTAAATCCTCATGTTTTCTTGTGATTGCTTGTAATAGCATAGCTCAACAAATTAGCTTATGGGCTGGCAAACTGCTGTTAAGTGGTCATAGCTCTTCACTGATGATCCTTTTACCACTCTGAACCTACAGGCAGCCTGCACACGACTTTAAATGCCTGGAAATTACGAGACATCCTTAGTTTTATTATATTATTTTCAGTGAAAATTATGCTTCACCAAACAGCCATTGAACAATTACAAGCACATTAATGGCATCTTCCAAAGCATCTGAACTTCTGCTAAAGCTTCCTTTCTTCTCTCTCCAGACTCTGAAGCATCAGATTTGAAGTTTCACTGTTTGCACTACCACACTTCAAATAATATTTATATAGGACAGGGTACAGATGCATTGTATTTCTCTCAGCTAAAAAGGCAAATAGACAATGTTTAATGTGCCAATACAGGAAAAAAACCCAGTCTTTCTTCTCCTACCGAGAGAACAGGAATCTAACCAATTTGTATTCCAGTTTAAATACCCACATGTTATCCACTGCTACTGAGTCTTTTGTTTGGTAAGCTACAGACAGTTAGAAAAAAAAAATATTGCATGAGCTACTTTTTGCTTTCAAAAGATTCAAAATATATACAATAATACTTTGTACTTCTTGGCCTAAAATATTATGGAAAACTAAGAAACATTCTACAAGAAAAGAAACCTAAGGAAATGTTTACCAGCTGGTAGTCTCTTCTTGCAGTCTTAACAGAGACTTCTTCAGATAATCAATGCAGTAGCTCGTCTTCAGATCTGAAAAAACAGAAGAATCCCATTAAACACAAATAATATATAGCATTTCCATCACATAAGCCAGTGCCAGGGGTAAATCAAAGTTGGTCCTGCAGTGCCAAGGAACCTACATAATTCCTCAGGAATGCAAATAAAACACATCAATTTCAAAAACACTTGTTATTTTATGGAAGTGACATTACAAGTGAATGGAGAGGCATCCTTACAAACCCTCAGTCAGTAAGGCCATTAGCCAGCCATGATCACAAGCATCAGAAATAGAGCATTGCATCTCAGCATTACCGAGTCAAGTTACATATAGTTACAGCACAAAAAATAGAGCATTACATCTCTGCATTACGGAGCCAAGTTACACATAATTGCAGCAGAAAAAAAGTAGGTCTCTGTTCAAGCTTTATTTACAGTGTTATATATATACATATTGCACACAGGGAAAAAATGCTTCATTGCTACAGTTTTCATCAGTTAAAGAAAAATGCAGCCAGTGAAAGTTTTTACCTTTCTGAACTTTCTGTATGTTAACCAGGATTTCCTGCTTCAAAACTAATCTTCTAGTTTAGAAAAAAAAACATTATTTGTATGGTCAGACAAAACAGCATTTCCTATGGAAATGCAGCACAGATTCCACTGCAAGCATTCGAAGGGTGTTTAAGTTAATTTGGAGCAGATTTCTACAGCAGTTTACCTTTTTTAGTACAGTAACTGGATGATGAACTGGTCAAAACTGGCACCTTTCTATTGTGGTGAAAGGTTCATAAACCTTATCCCTTTGAGGTTTTGTAGGCTGCTTCTGTTTGAGGGATTTCAGCTAATTTAAATACTGGAGCGTTGCCACTTAACCTGTCTCCAGTAAAACCACTGCTGCTCCTACTTCGGGTGTTCCTGGTACCAGAATCCACCCTTCTAATATGTCACATCTCAAGGTTTCTTTCAAAAAGTGATCTTCTCATTTTGCACTCCAATTCTCTTTCTGCTTCTACAGCAAAGCAGGCAGATTCTGCAATGCATCTGTTTTTAGCACAAACTTGTTTTAGAAATATAAAATCCCTGTCTTGTCATTTCAAATCCAGTTGAAGAGGTATGAAAAATTCAGTGTTAATTTGTATTTAATCAGCTATCAGCAGTTCTTCTTTCATCAGGTAATCCTGATTAACAAGGATTTGACAAAAACTACGTTGCTTTGCAGTGAATTTTCCAGTCACAAAGGCCATAACATCACTGATTTGTCCCAGCTCGGGAAGCACGGAGGGAAGGGGAAGAGCTATGAAGTATCAAGGTTGGGGAATGATTTTAGTCACAGTGAAAACTACCATCAAAAGATACCACCCATTGCCTCCTGCCCTCTCCACAAAGGAAAAACTTGCAACCTGAAAAGCACAGCTCAGAAGAACAAGTACTCTGAGATACTATGCAAAATTTAATTGACAAATAAAATCAAGGGATCCTATTCACAGCTACACTGAAGCAAACAGTTGCAACAGACAGTTGAAAAGCAAAAAAAAAAAAAAAAAAAGAGAGAAAAATGTTAAAAAACAATAACTTCTGCCAATTTGTATCAAGGCAGCACCTGAGATAAGCAAGTGTCTGCCAAATTAATGTGGTCTTTTCTTTTTTTTTTTTTTCCTGTAAATGTCGTAATAAGCACTATTTCTCTCTCCAGCAGAAGGAGAAATCTAAAAAACACCCAAAACACCTTATTCACTCTGTTAGAAGCATAGGCTTTCTTTTAACAATTGTTTTACTACCCAATTTCAATCCCTTTCATTTACAGTCCTCTTCCCAGGCAAGTGTATAAAGTTAACAATTCCCTTAAAAACTTCTGAATGGAAGCCATAAGGTCCTTCCACTCATGCTGCTTGGCAAGAGCTGAGCAGAGCAGTTCTGTCACTTCCTACATCCTGTAACAGGATTGAAAGTCCTGCTGCCTGAGTGACCATTTATGCAATGCCACATGTGCAAGTTCCTTCAACATATTCCACAAAAGCACTTCCTTCTACCCTGTTACACTACAGTATGAAAAGCTTCCTATGCAGTACCACAAAATGGATTTTTTTTTCCAAGCGTGACTGATCATTTTGTTTAACAGAAATTTTGTTATGTTTCCACAGGACCAATGCACACAGAATCATATTGCCGAATTCAAATGGTTCAATCTCTGAGATTTTAACTACCTGAAGACACATGCAGGAGTTTGTTTTACTGAAAGCAATACCTAAGCCTGCTGGAGACTCTTCTGCCCCTCCAGTCCTGCACTGACCCCACTCCTGGCTGCTCAGCATTTCCCATGCTGTAGTTCCTTCTCCCTGGCAACCCATTCCTGCAGACTGGCCTTTAGGTGAGAAAGGGAAGCAAGTGGCAGCAGCAACAGCTGTGGAGCAATTCTGGATGGGAAAACTCAACCTGCAAAACAGCTGTAGGTAACAGTGGACTGGAGGGATCATGGAAACATCCATGAGCAGTGGAACTACATCATCTGCCAGTGCTGGTCAAAGGATAAAGCCTGGTGTGACAGGAGGAACTGGAGAGGTAAGAGGCTGCTGCACAGGCACGCTGGCCAGGAGCAGCACTGCACGTGGGAAACACAGGGGTGCTGGAGTGGGATCACACAGAGAAAGCTGCAGACAGGTGATCCCTTTGGAAGATCTCTGCAGCTTTCAAGGCAACAATTCCTTATACATGATCTAGATTAATCCGGTTCAGTCCATAAAACCTGTCAGGAGAGCTTTTTTTTTTTTTTTTAAACAACAGATACCCAAACTGTAACCTATGGCAAAAATAACACAGCTGAGAAAAATCAAATTAGGTGCCATCTTAGTTTTCAGATAAAATTTGTTCACAAACTAATTTTCTCAACTTCAGTAGACCTTTGTGGAGCAAATTAACACAGTTTCTTTGACAGGCTAATGAGAATAGCAGGTGAACAACAAAAGAGTAAGCTCATTCCCAGGAGATATCCTTGCTTGCCCTCCACACACTGTGTTGGCATAACTTTATAGGATGGGGAGTTCAAAAGAAGGAAGCAGACAATAAACCCACTTGTTACTGCTAAATTAGGGAGACTTCATCTATTCATTTAAGTGACCATCCCTTATTTCATTAGTTCTGTCACTTAAGGGGAAGGTGGAATTAAACTCTGAAGTACAGCACCTGATTAAATCTCATGCTCTATATAAAATTCATGCTCAAGAAAACCATTAACGATGAAGATGCAAAGAGCCTTCTGTGAATCTCAGTGTTCGCTTTTCTCGGGTGTACATGTTCCAACAGGCAGAGTCACAGCACTGATTCTCAGGCCTCCAAGTTTTGCACTCATTTAAGCTATAAGGAAGAAGACTTCTGAGAAATTTATTAATGGTTGTGTCCTCAGGAGAGAAGGGCAAAGCCACTAACATATGAGGTAATGGGTTATACTGAGAAATTCAGGGTACTCCATACAAGAGTTTACTGAAATACTGTGGCAAAACAGGCAGTTACCATCAGATACAGCAGCTTCTATGTAGGGGCTTGAAGTTAACATAACTAATTTTGCAGTCTTTGCCACCATTAAAGCAAGACTGCCACTGACAGCCCAGGTAAGCCCTGTGTCAGAGCTGGCTACAAGTCTTCACAAGCAGGTTACAGGGATGACTCAGGGCTGAGATGCAGAGGGAAACAGGTCAAAATCTGTCCTGAAATTCTGCCCAAACCCTCAACTGCTGACCCAATAACACACACTCCTGGTCTCTGCCTTGTTCCAGTCGGACAGTTCTCCTCCCAAGGACACTACTGAAGTGACCATCTGGGGTGGCCTGAGATGCCATTTCACTTCCTCTGTTATTGGTAACCTACACGGCGCCTCTTCAAAGGCCCAGACAAATTTAGATTTCACAACTTAACATGCAGGTTATTTCAACTCAAAAGCTTTGTCTGAAGTACATTTAGGAGTAACTCCACCTCTCCAAGTAGCCTGTATGCCCAACACTGTTGTATAGACATGAACCACGGTTAAAAACCTCATTACATACATCCTCTTTGCCTGTGCTTGATTTTGCTTAGCTCAAAGTATAGGATGCATAGAAGAGACAGCAATGTGGATTCAAGGTGATGTATCCTCCCTGACACAAGATCACAACAGACATCTAGAGACAACAGCCCATGATAAGAGATATCTGAAAAGCAGAGTATACAAAATGAGTTAAAGAAAAAAAATAAGCCATAAAGATAACTAAGTGTCAGAAGGCTTATGGTAGTTTACAAACAATTCTGTTGTCAGACATAACACAGCACATACATTGAGCAGTCAAAATAATCTCTGCAGAGCTTTTGGCAGGCTACTCTTCATAATAAGGCAGCTACAAAAGAAGAGGCAGAAAGCAACACAATCAGTATCCTACAAAAACAGGAACACCTACAAATACTAGAATTCACAGATAGTTCCATGACAAGCAAAACTCGAGAATTTTATAGCTCACTAAAATGATACAGACTACTTTTTCCCTTACAAACACATATTGCCAAAACTTTAATTTTCAGTGGAAAGAGAAAAATTCTCCTGTGATCTGAAGAATTGGTAGTCAGAGAACTATGAAAAAAATCTCCAAATTTACTTCTACACAGCTGAAAAAGTAAGTTCTCATTCCTTTATTTCCAGGACAGAAATGAAACCAAGTGTTTAAGATCAAAGTAATTACACTAAAACTCAATAGTCTGAGCTTCACCTGTACATCATACAGTTACTAACCCTGATGCTAAGACACATTCCAAAGTTAAGACTATCTGCCTCTGGAAGACTGTAGCTCTGCTTCCATGTAACACCACAGCACTCTAGTGACACCTTGACCATTTTTAACATCAAATTATTACTTTTCTTCATTCACCAGAACAGCATCAGTTACAAGATTTAAGCATGCTATACCTTATAGGTTTGATCTACAAAACAACAAAACATATTAATGTACCAGTAGCTAATTTTGTGTGTAAATGAAGATCGTCCAGTTCATTAAGAGTTGCAAAGACACGAAGGGAAAAGACACACATAACCTTCCTTTGTCCCACAGCAAACATTTGTCACAGGTTTAAAGTATTATCAGCCCAACACAATGCATTCATTGAAGTATAATTTACCAGCAGAGCACTGACCAGTTTTTCCTCTGATAATTATTCCAAAGTCATAGAAAGGATTTCCATCTGTAAATACTTTCTCCTGTCAGTGCCGTATTGCAGCTTTCAAATACTGGACTTGATATTTCAAGTTCAGTACTGTGGCATGGTTTAGCAACTTCCCTTAAAAACACAGGCTTTTCAAAATAACTCTAAGTACTACAGAAAGACTGAATCCTAGCAGGTGACTACCCTTATCACCTTTTTTAAAAAATTATTTATTAATTACAATTGGGAATAGTGCATGCTTCAGTTCCAGTAGAGTTTGCTCACACTGTAGAAGTTCTATCACCAGACTTACCTTCAAGCCCTTATTCACCCAGCTTCTTGGAGCTCAGGAACCTATGCCTATATTTACTGTAAATGCAGCAATAAGAAGGTAGCTCTTACGTAAAAAACCAACCAAACTGAAATTGCTAAATACCTATTCCATTTAGCCATATAATGAGCCTATTCCTCTGTTTCAAAGACAAATGTGGAAGTGGAGCTGTAATGATGCCAATCATCTGAATAGTCTTATAGAGGCCAGGCTTAAAGTTTAACTATGGGTAGAGAAGAATATATTTGATGCTGGACTAGAAAAAACATGATGAGTATTTTCTCCAGTTCCCTTTTAAAACAGAGCTACTCCTTAGAGAGTGACTAAAGCCCTTAGAGTGACTCAACTTAGAGATGAAGAGGCAGCACACAGATGACATGTTCTCCAGATTAGTTACGGAGCAGGTTTCCATAGCAGGCTGAAAAGGGCACATACATACAGTTACACAGAGACTGAAACAGGACTAATCTTTTCCTACTCCCAATGAGAGAATGTTCTTGATACAATACAAAGGAGGAAGACAATCAAGTTCAGATCATGTAACTCATACAAACTTAGTCAGAAATGTCAGGAGCAAGTTGCTTTTTGTCATGCAGAGAACAGGCACAACCCAGAATGCTTCTTCCCTCTCAAGTACAGGCACCACATATCTTTTGACCCCAGATCTCAGTTAATGTATTCTCCTTGGATACACAACACTCGACTGACGCACTGAATTATGTTGCAGCAGAAACCAGGAATTACCCCATGGAATCAACATCAGACCAGTCCTAATTCTTCTGCTATCCACAATAAAAGGTCCCTGTGTGACCAGAATCAGCAGACCAGGAGTTCTGCTTTCTAAGAGCTTTAGCTAAAGTTATGAGCAAGCTACACAAACCCTTCAGTGAGTTAAAGCTTGTAACCATAGGATAGAAGCTGCATATCCCAACTCCAAGCACAGTTTAAGATTTCCATTGGACAAAGACTTTCCCCCACTTCACAAAATTCCTTCTCACCAGGCTCTGCTGTGCTTAGTCTTTCCTGGATGCACACCTTAAACTCCTATTCATAACACGTCCCAGTTTCAGCATCCTCCATATTTTTACTCATAAAGTGTCCCAGTCTCAGCTGGAAGAGAGGCACCAGCCTGGTTCACAAGTAGACAATAAATTAAAGACTCCTCAAATAGAGGGTAGAGTGAAGTGTCCCTTATGCTACCATCAGTAGGTTATTATGTCTACCATTTAAAACCTCTGAAGAGGAGGGAAGGACAGAGGAAAGATGCTATGAATCCCCAGTTCTGGACAGTTGGTCAATACATCCTTTTTTTTCCCCTCCTGTTTCCTATTCCTCTGGATTTAGACAAGCTTGTTATCTACTCTACAGAGAGGCAGGAATTAGTTCCAGCTCTTAGCGATGTTTACAGTACCTAACTTTATCTGATGTGTAAATAGTTTAAGCTCTTAGCTTAAGCAGTCTGAACGATCTTTTTAGGAACCAATATTTGCTTAAAAAAAAAATACTGCCAAGCTTATGTTTTGAGACCTTGGAGTAGGAAGCTTTACCCCCAGAAGGTTGTCTGCAGGCTGTCTCAGCTTTTACATCCGCTTCTCACTAGCGAGACATTAAAGGCAACTGGACTCCTGTTTCTGCACAGGAAATCTGATGAATTTTAAGCCATTCTTACTCTCTCACATCCTCCTATTTAGGTCTGCACTGAGAGCACAACAATTTTTCTATATTACCCTGTATTTGGAGTAACAAAGGAAGCATTTAAGAACAAGTCTTACATTTTTCTGCTTAAGTGAAATAACAAACACCAACACTCAAATAGTCACATACATGTTCTAGAGACTGCAACAAGGGAATCAGTTCATGCTTTTCAACTCAAACTTTATACTGGAACAGAGGTCAAATAAAAAAACCCAATATTTTTATTTAGAGATTTGTCACACTACAAAGCTTTTTTGCTACAATAAGGCTAGAAAGACTTACCTGAAGACTAATGGATTTTGACATAGAGTTTTTTACGAAGAAATGCAGCCATAAAACTCAATTAAATACACACAAGAAGCAAAGGAACTGTATCACATAAAATTGGGGAATCATGGCCAGCATAATTCTGGTAGACACGAAGTTGCTGTACATAAGTAAAACTCCAACAGCAGACATGCATATATAGCAGCTTCCCTTCACCTCCTAACCATTAATTTGCAAGTGGATACACACACAACAAGAGTATCATTAGTACAAGGACTTCAGGCATCACAAAAAAGTCCTAGGACCACCAGGTTCAAGAGTACCACTGAGTAACAGGGATAAATTGTACTAATAAGCGTAACCAGACTTGAAATCAAGGTGCCTGGCTTTTGCAGTCTCCAAATTTAGATCAGGGACTCCATCAAACCACATGATGAGAGAGCTGCTCTACAGGCAGATCGTGCTTCAGGCTGCTCCTTCAGGAGAAACCCACAGGGCCCTTCCCACACCGTGCAATCAGAGCATGGGCAGCGCCACGTATGAGGTTAATGTCCAACCAAATGGAAGGCAGAGGTTCCTGAGCTCTTCAGAGCCACGGTAACCGGAAAAGTGTGACAAGAGTTGTGTAACAGAAGCCCAGGAGGAAACTCCAGCTTGGTGAGAGGTATAAATGAAAGCGCGTGCACACGCACCATCGATGCCTTCTAGGAAGAAACTGGATCTGTCACGTGGTGCTGTAGTACTCATCTGTTCAAGGACTATGATTCAGTGCCTACAGGGCGTGTTGGATGGCGTACAGATGCACAGATTAATTGCACACCATATACGTGTCTGGCTGCTGACAGGAAAAGGCTACACACACACAGAGTTAAGAGCACTCAGAGAAGTTAAATCATCTGCTGTAACAGGACTGACTGAAGCCTTGCTGGCTTCAACTACAGAAAGCTTCCATATCATCTGTGTGGGAAGGAGTCTCAGAATAAGTGAGGCTAGTTAACTTTCACAATAGACAGGGTTTAGTGTGAGGGTCGCTGTGCCCAGCATGAGCTAGAACAAACATTACCTACTATGGAATTATTTGCATTGCTATACATGAACTTACACAATTTATCAGGGACATCTCATGTGGCAAAGACAGTGCCAAAGAACTGGATGATTTATGGGTGTTCTTATAGCAGAACCTCCTGTAGCAGGAACTTTCCAACACAGCAGACATTTTCCAGCAATCTCTGAATACTGGAATATGACAAAAACAAGACAGAGGAAGTGAGAAGACTTACATAACAATAAATCTCATTAATAAAGATATGCTTGTCACCGTGGCTAAACTATAAAATTACTTTTACCTTATGGTACTGCCATAAGCACCACAGAAAGCACAATAACAAAGGGAGGCTGACTCCATAAAGAGCAATGCAAAACCCCTTTTGCTGATCAAGAGGTTTCCTGTAGCTTTTCTGTCTTTCAATAAAAATTAGTCTGGTTTTTAAAGATTAAAACAAGACAAACATTAACTTATTCATTATTTTACCACTCAAATCTAGAAATGGATGTTGGCCTTCTCAGCCCCCATCTACCATATTTTTGTGGAAAATTAGTTATTTGCTTAAAAATACAAGTATCAGAAAAAATAATATTAAAAAAAACAAAAAACAAAAATCCATCAACAATGACTAAGATCTTCCAAATCTGAAAGAATGAAAGGTTTTCACTTGGATGTACTTTCAGTTAACGTATCACTGTAGAGAAATTAAAAGAGTTCCACAGGCTATTAGTAACCTTGCTACTATCTTATAAAGATGTTTTGTTAGGAATCATTCAGATACAGAATCTCAGTCTAACATTGCAGTTAAAAGGGAAACGCATTTCATCCCTGTTTTTACTACAGACTTCCTATTTGCTTCCAGGTAATTAACGTTGCTGTGCCCCAGTTTCTTATCTTATCTTTCTTAGTGATGAGGCAAAACATCCAACACTAAGCAGAGCAGGACTTTAGCCAGGTGTGCAGTCTTTGAATTCTGCTACACCAAGAGTTACTAAAGGGCAGCAATGAATGAATCTTGAAGGGGGTAAGCACAGAGGAGGCTATTTAGTGACCCTTCAAGGCAGTCAGTGAGGATACACTGGGTGAGGCACACATGCAGAACACCTCCAAAATCTCTGCACTACATCATGTTACAGACAGAAGTTGCTGAAGCAGTACAGACTCCAAAAATCAGACACTGCATTCCTATCTAACAAAGATATTCTTGTTAAACTCTCATCCATCAACCTCAAAAATAATGGAAGTTACTGCTTTACTGCTGAATACTTGAGCTTCTTAAGCCTTTAAGATAAGGTCCTACAGACAGTAAGAAGTTAACTAATCACTTGAGACAGTCCAGTCTAATTCTGGACATAACAAACAGTAACTTCACTTCAATATGTACATTATAGTTCTGC
Source organism: Manacus candei (assembly GCF_025592945.1). Lineage (NCBI taxonomy): Eukaryota > Metazoa > Chordata > Aves > Passeriformes > Pipridae > Manacus > Manacus candei. The sequence goes on from NW_026138061.1 coordinate 6,077,170, forward strand.
CCCCAAAAAATCTTTTATTAAGACTACTTTGAATAATAATTAAAAAAAAATCATGCAAATCCAAACTGCTGATCGAAATGTCTTTTTACAGAGATTACAAATAAAAACAATTTAAAAACCCCGAAAAGATGCACATGTTAAACACAATGTGCTTGAGGGGGAGAAATGTTTCATCCAGGTCAACCAACTGCAACGCTGGTTACTGCTGGATTATTATAGAGGAATGTCCTAAAGTGTCTTGTACTTAGAACAAACTTATTAAAAACAATGCTGAACCTACACTGGGACAACTTTCTAAGATGAAAATTGAGTGTAAGAGTATAATTTGCATTCTACTAGGTGTATTTAAATCAAATTTATAGAAAAAGCTGCTCCCATGGAAGGAGCCTTAGAGTCAAAGATAAATTTGTGCTCAAACCATTATCAGGATCCAAAAATTCCATCCCCCTCTCATATAACAATAATCTGAAAAATAAACCACACTTAGAAAAGTAAAACGGCCTTCTTGGTTTGTTCCTCAGACAGAGTATCCTCCATGATCAAGAACACCACAGTTATCACAGAAGTTATTAAGCAGTTCATGAGAACGTGAAAAAAGTTCTCAAGAAATCAGGCAGAGAAACAATAGTAGTTCACAGAGGTGGCATCTCTAACTCTGGTTCCTTGTCACATTCTTAACAGATAGCAGAGGGCACAAGCAGCTACAGTTTCTTTGCCAACACTGAAACCTCCAAATAAAATGTACCACTGCCACGAGAAGTGGATTCAAAACTTGTAACTTCAGGCACAAACTTGTCACATCCTGCTAATGCTTGAACACAACATTTATGAGAACTAATTCACGCTAGTTGCGAGAAACCCCATATTTGTAAGGCAGTTTCTGGAGCCTCACGCGCTGCCTTGGTGCACATACACAGCTCCACGAGAGCAACACATGGTAGGAAACTAAACTCCAAGGAAGGAACAGCTGCTTCCTAACCTTAAACTCCTGTAGATACTGCCAAAGTTTTGATTATCATAACAAATTATCAAACAGTATTTTACAGACATTTAGTTTCTTCCACTGAGCACTCTGCCTGTAATGGGAAAGAGCTGCTTCAGCACTCACTCATGTCAAGGGATCACTTTTCCAAAAAGGTACATTGGGGTAGTGCCAAGCCACTGAAGCAGATTTATTTCAGAAAACACAGCTATAACTTTTCTACTAGCCAATAAAACTTACTACCTAAAGGCAGAGACTCTCAACAGCCTTCCAACTGCAGCTCTTTCTAGTTTATTGTCATAAGCCCATATCCGTTAAGACCAAAGGTGGAACACTTCACTTCCCTGGATATGTCCATCTGCAAGAGCAGGGGAATGGCAAACAGGATCATTCCCCAGTATACAAACTCAAGTAGAATTAAGTCACACTTACACAGAATGACATGAAAGTTTAAAAGACACACAAGGTGAAAAGTAGCTTACTTAAGACCAGATAGTGACACAAAAGGGGTGGTGGAGAGGGGCAGAAAGAGAAACACAGACAGAAACCAGCCCACTGATGGATATACCTGATCCATCCTACTCATCTGAATGCTTCTGTTGATGGGAAGTTTTTTAATATAGTCACTATACTCTAAAGTACCTTAGGCTCCCACAAAGCTGCTGTCTCACACCCACAAAAGAAGTGTAGTTTTGGAATTTCTGGTTTAAATTGAATTAATATTTCATGCCATCAATTTTATGAATGCGAGTGTTCCATTAGGAGTCCTAGTGAGTAAACAAAATGCTTAAATATCGGATATGCATTTCACATCTTATACCATTTTAGGTATTTCCAATGGAAAAAAAGAAGTGAGGTAGTGAGCCCTAAACATCTCACTCTTTGCACAAAAAGTACTCTAAATTTCACTCAGCCACATCAGCATCCTTCACAATTTGACAGTTAGAAACATGTTCTACAAAAGAACAATGTAATAGTTTAGTGGTTTAATCTGAACTTATTGCTACATTTCATCAGAAATCAGAGTTCCCCTGAAGTTTTCTTAACTATAAAACATTTTGAAAGCCTAAGTATTAACAAAGTTTTTAATAAGTTATATTATCTGTGCCACTGTTGCTGATTTTGAATCTGCCATCAAGCTGCATGCTTCCTCACCCTCACCAGGCTTCTATGGTTTGGAAGCACTGTTATCAGAACTATTCAAATCAGCAAAGCACTCAAGAGTTGCAACACAGTTTAAAGTCACCACCATAAATGCCAATCCCAACATGCAAATTCATAGCTTTCAGCCTTCTCCTCAGTGTGCAGCTCTGTGCTGAAGGATAAAAAAATTTCTTTCCGGCCTGTTTACTCTTTAAAAATGTCTAACTGTGTATTTTAAGGGAAAACAAGCATTTCTGAAGAGGTCGAGCTTCAAGATTTTGGTTCTGCTTTCAAAAATTCTAACCAAGTCTACTTTTCCCTATTTACAGAATAGATACTCAGAGACTAAAACAGACTCCATTCTAAGTTAAAGAAACCAAAACCTGTCCACGTGCATAGGCATTTTTTTTCCCATTTCTGAAGGCAAAGAGGAAGTAGTTCCAGAGCCTCAGCTTAGTTAGGAAGGACGAAAAACTGTCCTACAAGTATTTGAGGATAAGAGACCAGGTCAACATAGTACAAGTCTGGGAGAAATCTCTGTATATGGAAGCAAGTCCCTAGACAAATTATTCAAATATGAGGTCATCTTTGAACTTACCTGAGGGGATAATGAAGTATCTGCAGCTACCAGCCTTGTTCTTATAAATCTCTCAATTCAGAACTACTCAAAACATTAATTTATACAGCTGTACTGTATCACAGTTAAGTGAAGGCAGACTTTCAGCCTACCACTTACTTGACTAAAAGGAGAAGTTAAGCAAGACCCAATATCTGTTCAGTCAGTGTAGATTAATGTACTTTCAGTTTTAAAACATTCTTTAATTTACACTGTCTCTCTACAGCTATAACCACAAAGAAATGCATTCTCAAAGTATTCTTCATTGGCAAAGAAGCCTTGGCAATTTATTCCTTTCCTTGGCAGAAAGGAGAAAAAAAATCAAGGAATATCATTCCTTGCTTTCAATGAGAAGATAGCATACAATCTGCAAAAACAATTTTGTTATACATATATGAACAAGTATCTGCAAAGAGAAAGGGTGAATTCAATACCTTCTTGTAGGTTGAGTGTCCCATTATATTCTAAAGTATATATAAAATTAATATTAAAATAACACAACTATACAGAATTCAAAGGCAGGCATCAGGGCAATCAATCCCATGTTACTCCTGAATCTCACTGACAGTGGAGATTGCTTGTGACAAAGATCACAGGATTAAATTTATCTCCAAACTTTTATTTAAAGCATTTGCCTTCACAACTTCGATGGGAGGACATCCTTTAAGAGATATCTGCAAGACAGTAAGTGGTTCCTAGCTTAAAGATTTGCTCTATCATCAGACCTGAAAATGTCCATTTGTCCTCCCAACAAAAAATAAGATCAGTTGGCCTGAATTATCAGCTTTTTTTTTTCCTTAAAAAAACCCCACATCTAAAAGCATGAAGGATGATGGAATTTCATAAGACATAACCCTTTCAGGTCCCCCTTACAAGTAACTTGTCAGTGACAACAGTTTATTGAAATTGGATTATTAAGAATTATTGCCACTTCTTTACAAGGCTGATACCGTGAGAGGAAAAGCCCTGAGATATAAGACTTTCAGACTTAAAAACCTGAAATTGAAAATGAATGTAATGAACTATAAATGCCAAACAGAACTGCTACAAATTTATTTAAGCTTAGAAGGAGCTACTAGACAGAGGCAGTGGTAGGAGGCAATATTAACCACTTTATCACCTGCTCCCATTATCTCCCAGGGGACACAAGAAGACAGATCTTTTACTGCTGTACAGCACAGAAAGGTTAGCTCTGAGAAAGCAGGAAATTAAAAAAAACCAACATTATAAAAATTGGGCAGGGGGAGAAGGCCATCATGCCAGGAACACAGTTAAAGCCATGCTGTAATTGAAAAGAAAATTGCAACTAGTTCCAAGAAAGCAGCTGTAGTTATGTAGCAGCTTGTCTTTTCACCAAAGTCAAACTTCCATCAACGTCTGTGTTACAAGAGAGAAATTCTGCCTGTCAAGTACTTGTAGGGTTTAATATCTGTATACACTTACATTTTCCCTCCATCTAACCATTAAAAACAATGTCAACTTTCTTGTGTGCAGATTGGAGTCAAAACTGCAACTTTTCATCAACCACCTTTTATTCCAAAGGTGTTGCCATTCACACTAATTCACACTTCAGCCTAATTCCAATCCCAAGCACACACAGCCCTCAACACAAAATGCATGACAGTCAGTCAACACGTTACTTTTATGGACTCAAACAGATTTTGGTTTTACTTTGCATGTTTATTCAACACAATTCCTCCCAACTCCTAAGAATAAACCAAGATTTCTCTCCCATTTGCTTTACTCTTTAAACTGCAACAGCATCAAGATTGTCAAATACTCAGAAGTTCCCCAGAAAACTCAGCTCTGCCACCATGAGCACTATGCTTTTGTAGCGAGACCATCTTGCCTTCTGAGTTTAAAAACCAGAGCTCTATTATCAGCTGAGTTTTGGTTTGGTTTCTTTCCTTTTTTTTTTTCTAACCTTTCATGCTATCCTTCATACAGCTGAGCCAAGTCCTTCTACTTAACACCACTTTCAGCGGTATCATGGGATGAAAAATTCTCTCCATTCTCGTGAGATAGTGTTCCATGTAGCCATTTAAAGTCAGATCTAACCAAACGGTGTTTAATGAATGCTGAGATATAAAAGGAAAAGGTACTTTGTCCATGTACAACAGAGATAACAGCAAAAAGAATTTGCTGGAAAGTGTAAAATTTTTTTTCATTTCCCCAGATACCCTTTATAGGACTAAGCCAGTTACTTTAACAGTAGCCACAAAATGATCTGCCATGTGTTATTTCCTGCTCATCCTTACACACGTGCACAAAAAGCTGCTGCTCGGCAGTCAAAATTCTGGTAAGCTGAAAAGAAGTCACTAATAAATATTTTTTTTTGGCCAAATTACCATTCCATGTACATACACAGTTTATGTCAGTTTTATACTAAGATACATTTTCAAATTTGGGTTTCTTTGTGAATATGACACCACTACAAAGATGGTGGTTTCCAATTTTCTTTATAAAGAACAGTCTGTCAGAACTATCTGGGGAGGTCAGTACTTGAAACTCAAGCTTGCTTTGAGGCAACAGGTTAGTAAACCATGGTCTTAAATAATGACCATAATGCAGAGACACATCACATTTTGAATATACTTCTGAAAAAACCACAAATACAACACTAGTTTGAAAGAAATCTGAACATGGAAGGATGTCCTCCTTAACTTCTGGGTAGGGCTTACGTTTACCATGAAATGCAAATCAATAAAATCTTGGATCTTTAGGATATTCCACCAACTGCCAGCATTACATACACCTGTAGTTTCCCAGGCTACTTTCCCTAGCAGCACAGTGTCACAAGAAAATATAAATCACAATTGGTACCTGAGGGTGAGTAAATTCTACCTTTCCTTGACAATGTTATTGACTGCCTTTGGATAGACTTCAGATTAGGACAAACTGTTCATTGGTTTTAGCCAGGAAAAAAGTTAAGTTCATTTCAATTTTGCTAGTTGAGAATGTTCAGCTATGTGTTTGTGCAACTGCTGCTTCTTTACTAATAGTAAAGGACAGTAAAAGCTGCACAACTGATCAAAACATTCACAAGTCCAAAAATTAACTTGCTTTAAGTTGTTCTGATTCTGATGAACTACTCACCTCACCCTTAACACAACAAGACCAAACAGGCAACTCAGACCATGAATGCATAATGCAAAATCAACACACATCACCAGACCAGAGAAACATCTCAAAACAGATTTTCCCAACACATCAGTGCCGAGAAGCACAGAATCAGAATGGTTTGGGTTGGAAGGGACCTGTAAAGGTCATGTAGTCCAACCCCCTGCCATGGCAAGGGACATTTTCAAATCCATCAGGTTGCTCAGACCTGACTCTCAATGCTTTCAGGGATGGGGCATCTACCACCTCTCTCAACCTGTACCAGTGTTTCACTATTCTCATTGCAAAATTTTCTTCCTTATATCTAGTCTCAATCTGGCCTCAGTTGTGCTATTGCAACAGGCCCATGTAAAAAGTCTGTCCCTATCTGTTTTATAATCCCCGTTTTGATACTGGGAGGTGCTCTAAGGTCTCCCCAGAGCCTTCTCTTCTCCAGGTTGAACCACTCCAGTTCTTTTCACCTGCCTTCATAGGTGCTCCATCCCTCTAATTGTTTTTGTGAGCCTCTTCTGGACTCACTCCAACAGGTCCATGCCTTGGCTGTGCTGAGGACTCCTGAGCTGGACACTACTCCAGATGAGGTCTCATGAAAGTGGATGTCCCAACCTGCTGCTCCCCCTGCTTTCAATGCAGCCCAGGACACAGTTGGCTTTCCAGGATACAAGCACATATTGACAGCTCATGTTGAGCTTTTCATCCACCAACACCTCCAAGTCCTTCTCCTCAGGGCTGCTCTGAATTCCCTCATCCCCCCAAACTCTACTGATACCACAGCTTGCCTGGACCCAGGTTCCAAACCTCGCAGGTGGCCTTGCTGAACCTCAACATCCTCAGCCACTGTGCTGCCCACAACATCCAAGCTATTGGGGACCCAGCAGGACACCTGACACTGCCCAGTGAGATGATACTGGACTTGGTCAGCCAGGACGGTCCCAGTAACACCCCTGTGCCTAGGGATCCTGGTGGCACCAGCAGAGGCATCTCCCACTACAGCTCTGCCTTGGTCTCACTGCCCATGGAGCTGCCCATCTCCGACTGTGACACCCCTCCAACACCTTCACTCTTGCTTTTTTTCATGTAGCATGCCAAATGATACACAGGCTATCATCTTCAGAAAAAGCAACACCACCAAAATGGCTACAAAAAAATCAGTTTACACAGTATTTTAGTACAAACAGGAATCACTGTAACTAAAAACCAACTATATCTGCTAGCAGAAAACTCCCACTTTCAAGCAGTAAAACCCATCAAGTTCAAGTTTTGTGCAGACCAATATCAACAATTCAGTTTTTACATCATTCTCATAAAGGGAAAAAAAACACCACCAGCACAAAAAAGTAACCACACAATAAATACAGCACTATCCTTAAGCAGAACTGTACAATTCCATGCTAAACAAGACTGTCCAACAGGGTGAGTGCAATTCTCTTTGCAAGCTACAGTAGCTGTTAATCAGCAAGTATTTTCTTCCTGCCCTTCCTTCTCCCCACTTTTAACACCATGGGGAGCTTCACACAAAGAAAAAGATGGAGAACTTGTTTCTTATCAATTCAGCAGGTTAACTTGTTTCTCTTGCCGGACATAGTAGCAGAAAAGACTCCAACTTAAGCTTACCTCCATCACAAAATTTGAATTTGCAGAGCAAGAAATGCTAACAAGTAGACTGATGCAAATGATGGGGGGTTATTTAACAAAAGCCCCACATCAGCAGGTTTAGAAAGTCACCTTCCACACCAAATCATGATACAGGAATAATCATTCAGCGTCTTTTATAACCAAGACTACCACAGGAAGGACATGAAATCCTGACTTATGACTACTTCTGAAACATCTCTCAAGGTACAGGATTTTTTATCTAGAGGCCTCAAATAACATAAATTGATTAGCTTCCCTCCCCCCCCCTATTCTTTGGTGTCAAAAAATCTTACAATCAGTATCACAACCAGCACTACCACTACCTTTAAATACATTGATTTTCAGCACCGATACAAGAATAAGTACAGACATGTTCCTATTTTTATGGAAGTTATAAACTCAAGCATGACTTAAAGCTGAATATCCTTCTTTTAACAGAAAGGTTTTTTTCATTAGATATCTTTTCATTATCTTTATACTTCCTAAAAATCCAGAGATGAAGAAAAGTCCTGACTTTTCTCCTTAAAAGTTAAAGGATCTTGACACTGAATGTAAACTATTACCCCTTTACAGTCTGATTTATTAAATGCAAATGGGTGTTTTTTGACAAGGAATGAACAGCCAAGTGCTCACCTAGGTCAACAGCAGGTATTTATTAGGGAAGTATCCCCAGGACCCCTTTAGAGATAGTGCAAAGACTGCCTGAACGACAAGTCACTCTGCCTGTTTGATATGCACATCTTCAGCCGCTCCAGCCAGTAGTGACAGCAAATGTCACAGTCCAATTAGGTACTTTGTGAGGGGAAAAAAAAAGAACTGATTTATTTTACACTGATTTTACCCGATAACTGGGTGCCAACTTCAGATCATTAAGAAATGTTACTCATTCTGTCAGTCTGTGGTATATCTCTTATTCCATATACCTTTATCACATCACCTTTTGATTTCCTTAAAGTCAAGGCCTAAGATATTTAGGTTAGCAAACTACCTTTATATTCTAAGATTTTCGATCACCTTACACATCAGTTTGGTCTATGACCACATTTTATAGAAAGCAGATATGCATATTAGTTTGCTACCCAAGAAACTACGTCAACCACCTTCTGAAATCCATTCAATCTCTGCAAACAAGTAGAAAAAACCAACAATGGTACTGTGGGGTTTTGCTTGGATCATTTGAATTCTTCAGCCTTTATTAGAAGAAGGCTGTTCTGCAGTAGCTTCATGTATTTTCTTTAATCTAATCCTAAAGTTCAGTGCCCTGGATGACAGTACTCTTTGATTGGCACCTGAACAGATCATTAATCCGATACCAAGCCCACAAGGCTGCAGCTGTAACAAAGTCCATCCTCTGCCAACTGTTCTCTTCCCATTTCTGCTTTCCTGAAGTTTTCCCCTTCGTTACTTACCCTATGAGTCAAATTCTAGATTCTCAAGCAGCACAACAAATCAAGACTGATCCTGTAGTGCAGAAATCCTGGATCAGCCATCAACCCCAAGTCTCAATCACATCCCAACCTTCTGTTCCTACTCCCAAAGTACTGGGAATGCCACTTCCTCAGCTTTCAGGAGAGCTGCTTGCACAGTTGTACAAGGCTTTCCCTTGGCTCAGAGGTACCACCAGTTATGATTTGCAGGGGTTTTTTGGAGTTTGTTTGGTTTTCTTCTTGTTTTTTTTACTTATAAAACTGTGCTTCAGTACATTGTCCATCCTCCAGTGTGGGGAAAACAAAACCACAGTTACAGTATTGCCATAAAGAAGATACCATTCCTAGGACTACATACAAGCTGTATAAAAAACAGAATAAAGACATCATCTGTTCCATAGCTAGTACACTATTTTTAGACAAAGAAGACTACCATAAACCAAGAAGTTTAATATTTATGCTCGCCACCTGGGCTTATAAATTTGTATTGAATACAAATTCATTTTGGAACAACAGATGACAGAATAATCATATTGAGATTTTTAAGTGACAAAATGATTAAAGTATCTAAAGAAATGGAGAACCAGCAGTATTATCGTCCCCCTACCCACACTTCTCCTGTTTGCACACCAGTGTCAGTAAACCTGAATCCACTGCCTCGAACTCTCATACCAACAAGGATACAGAGCATTTTGTTCCCATGTCCTACGAAAGGTGGGGAAGGAACAATGGGATTTTATACTCTTTTGGACTGAAATTGTTTAAATTAGGAGGTAGGTTGTTTTTGTTTTACTGAGATGCACAATGTCACTAAATGTAATGTCTTTTCCATAAAGCCAGGAACACTTACACCATCCTGCTTTCCCTGCCGTGCCCAGTACAGCTGTTCTACATTTACTTAGCAACAATGCAGAGCCCTCTGCAAAGGTTTGCTGTAAGTTCAGAACAGGAGAACAGCCTACATTTCATGTTTCCTTCCTTCTGCAAGGTTGAGTCACATCCTTAGGTCTCCTTTTAGAAAGCTAACAAGCCATGGTAGAAGGGGAAAAAAAAATCCTTAATGGAGAAGCCTTGCCTTCAAGAGAACATACAGCACTGACAGAGGCCACAGTTCAATTCTTTGGCTCATCTTCTGCAGTGACACAGACAAGAGAACTGCACACCTTTTTTCCTCTTAGAAGCAAAACCTGATGCTCCTCACAGTCAGACAACTTTATCAAAGGACTTCCAAGATAAATGAAAGGTGCTAACATTAATGAGTGAATAATGCAGACAAATTCCTTGAAATTACTGTATTAAAAAAAACCAAACAACCACCCTCACATGGGAGAAAGCAGAAAGTTCAACTAGCTTTAAAGACAATGTCTTTCTACACAGCAAGTTCAAAAGTATAAAATTAAGATCTGTATTTGTTTCCTTTGGTCTCTCTAGCACTTCAAATAAAATAAAGTTTTATCCTATTATATCTTAAGCCATGACCGCCAGGAGATGAAATAGTTCTTGCCTCATTTCCTCTGTTCTACCAACTGGAACAGTGCTGGGTAAGTTCACTACTTAAAACTCCTACAGCCCCACAAGCTGTTTGTTTGAAGTCTGGACCAGTTTCACAAGCCTGCTCTGTGTGGCCCACCCAGTACACAGGCGGGGCAAGCAAAACTGTTACCTTGAATCAAATAAGTCCAATCATTAGACCAACTTCTGTTTATGCAATATATAACTACAGTTCATTTCATCACACTGAAACAGAGGGACCTCTTCAAACCACCTACCCTGCACACCTGTACGGTCAAAAGAGTTAGACAACCGGGATTGGAGCACCTCAACAAAGACAATGAAATCACATCCAAGATCAGCTGGTACAGTTGTTTATGTCAGCTTAACTTTTGACTGCACACTCCATCTATTGGATTATGAAACAATTATTCACATGTCACAGTATTTCATATTGTAGTTTAAATATATATTTTATATTGATGTATTATAAATAATATGTTTATAAGTATTAAGCAATAGAATATGCATTTCTATCCAAACCTTCCAGTGAGTGAGAAGCTGGGCAAGGAGACAAATGCAAATGTAGTAATTTTCTTATAAACATGATAAGCAGACAGAACTGATTCCCTGTTACCAGGCAAATAGATTAGATAAGACACTTTCACATTTTCTGCTCTGGATAAGCCAAAGGTCCCAATATACTGTTTCAATCTTCATATGTGCTGTAGTTTGCTACAAACACAGGTTTAGACAAAATACATGTAAGTCAATAATAAAAGGTGCAAGTCTCATTAAGCATGAGATAGTTACAAGGCTGTACCTTTCACAAATGTTTTCCAAAATAATTTCTTTGAAGTCTAGCTAGCTACTAAAACAACAATGCAGCATGTCTAAGAAAAGAATATCACCTTTTTCAAACTTGTTCCAGACAAACCAGAAAAGCCCAGCTAGATTATCAGAATTACTCCCATATAACTAAGAAATGTATAAATGTATTCCATTACAAACTCTCGGGCAGTACCAGACACTGACACATGAGAGTTGTATCTTTCAATAGGTATTATTTGCAGCCTATGATAAACACTACTCATCCCAGTTAAGAAAAAACAAAACAAAATAGGAGATACTAAATTTAGTTCTTCTCAAATGATACTACTTGAAGATTGGTTTCACTGTCAAAGTAAGAATTATTTTTTTTTCTGGAAGCACTGTTTCAGGAAAAAGTAGTGGCTCATGGCTCTTCACAAAGAAGAGAAGTTTGCTTCTACATTCTAAACTTTACTCGGACCCAAAAGGAAATTTGTCAAAAATGCAAACCAGATACTACAGTCTGCCCCAATTACAAGTATTGAGAAACCCTGAGAACCACAGCATAAAGGGAAAAAAAAAAAAAAAAGGCCATATCCTATTCAACAAGCCATTCCTGATTCCAAAGCACCATTCAAACAAAACCTGTCTGGACTTCTGGCCTGACTGTCCCTACACTCAGAGCTAATTAACAGACTACAAGGAGCATGATCTCAGAATCCCTGAACCTGCTCCATCAGGAGGAGGGGTAGGAGGCTTGGAACTAGGTGATCTTTAAGGTCCCTTCCAACTCAATCCATTCTATGAAAAAAAGGAAAATTCAGAGACAAAATTCAAACTATTTTCTTTTCAGGTAGTTTTAGCCTCAGCTTTGCAGAGACGATTACAAGTGTTAATGATGCTGAATGAAACAAGCAGTAGGATAACAACCAGGCCTGTTGTACTATTCAGATTCTACTAGTTGCAGTTACTCTAAAACTTTTGGTTTAGGAGCATTCAGGGGAGCACAAAGCATAGAAAAGTATGGCTGGTAAGAGCAAAAGAAAACACAAAGAATGTTATCTATGTCAGATATTTCCTGAAGTACAAGTAAGAAGAGCTTTCTACACGAATGCCAAATAAAAGAGGATTAGAAAGGACAGAGCAGTAAGAGTGAAACTATCTGACCAGAGGTAAAACCAGAGCATGAACCCCACCTTGCAGTTACTTCCATTGCAGCACTGCAGGCAGGACACAGCCTCCACGTTTCTGCTGCAAGCCAGTCCTGTAACAGCAGCCTCAGCAATTTCTGAAGCAGAGCACAGCTGAGAGCAGTGAGGGAGAGATGATGTTACACACAATAACCAGCTGATAAGAGAAAAAATACTTTTACGAGGTGCCCTCCTTCAGTGAAGGGCAGCAGATGAAGTGTAGAAATTCATACTCTGGGACTGCCTAAGATAAGGAGGGGGAAAAAGACTACCTTAACTAAATCAGCTCTAAATCAAGTAAAAAATTGACCAAAAGCACAAGTACTTTAAAGAATTAGGGTATTTATAAAGTACTATGATGACTATTCAGACATATCTAACAAGGCTTTCACCCACTGTCTTCAATTTTTTTCCTGTCTCTGAACTCTCCAAAGTTGTAACACTAGTTCAAATTAAGACTGAACACTGGTTATGAAAAGAGATACACTGAAGTACCAACAAAAAATAGCTTATCTTATGATTATGTTATTAAGAAATATTTTGAACCGTTAAATGAAATTTGTGCTCATTTACAACACATGATAAAAATGAAACACCCAATCCTTTTGCAGAGGACAACATTTTACCAGGGCAAAAGTAAATAATTTAGTTGTTTTTTGTTGGTTTGGTTTTTTGGGTTTTTTTCAAACATTGACTCAGAACCAGGAAATAGACCAATTCTAAGCACAAAAATTGTGCTTTTCATTTTAAAGGAAGCATTTGACCTGCAATATTTTTTTTAACAAGCTAAAATGCTAAGACCAAAGCTGACATGTTCTCTGAGGAAGTGATAGCTATACAACTGTGGAAGCTAAACACAAATTACTTGAACTTAGTAAGTGATTTTTAGTTCTTTTACTGAAGCTATTGCATATACATTAAAACCACAAAATTATGCAGCACTGAATCATTCTGGCAGTGTTATATATGCAACACATTGTGAAAAATCGAACTATATTGTACTTGGTATTTTTTATTTCCTGACAACTGTCAGCGACACACAGCATGCCCTGATGAGTGAGTGTATGAATGCCTGTCCCCTGGCAGGGACGACCTGCCCTCAACAGATGGAACAAGAGCACAAGCAAAGCCTGTATCACTGGTACACCAAAATAAAGGCTTAAAAATCAATGAAGTATTTTGGCCAGCAATTAAAATATTGGTTTCCTAAAAATACATGTGCATTCCACATCAGCTCCAATTTGCTTCGGATACAAACTGCCCTGTTTGGGTACTGTTCTGAGACACGATATAGCCAACTCCATGCACAGTGTGTGGACACACATGCAAGTACATGGGTGCACATGTGGTTTATATATATATATATATACACACATATATATATATATATACACCCCCCACAAAAATCTATACACATGAGAGTAACTAAGATACAAACTTTCTTGAGTCCCATTCTCTGGAGACAGATGGCTGTTGATTTGCTTTTGGGTTTTTTTTCCTTTTTAAATAAAAGTTTTATCATGACTGTACTTCCTTTTCTTTTCAGTGCTGCTACTCCAGCTCTCTCCTGACTCACCCACACGTAGCTGTGCTTCAGCATGCTGCACTTGGTGTTCTTTTATAAAGTGTCACTACGATTCCTACTTGAACTGAAGAGACTTAAACTGAATAAATCCGCCCACAGAGGTAAAGGTGGGTAGAACTGATAGATCATATAACTAAACACACAAAAAGCCTACATAAGGCCAGAAACAGCACCCAAGGTTCTAATTGTTTAAAGTCTTTGTTTATGTGTCCCTTTCCACATAAAAGCACCTCAGGTTTGAACACCAATGTTTGTCACATTCCAAATATCACATCAGAAGCCAGCTGTGCTTCTAAGAAACCCAGACCAACTTCTGAGATCAAAAGCACTCCTGTGATCATTCCCTTCCCTTGTAGGGGATAAAAATCTCTACCTTAAGACCGAAGAGAGATTTGCTACCAATGAGTGCCAGGCTTTCAAGAGAAAGCAAGTTTCTACCAAATTTAATCTACAGGAGAAGTGTTTCTAGTCCTCCTAGATGCAAAGTTGAACAGCCAAATATTAACTGAACCTAAGCCAACACAGAAGGTCTGGTAAGAAAAGGCAAAAATCACAGCTCCACCAGCAGAGGCTGCTGGTCTTTTCTTCAGCCAGGAGTAAACACTTGTTCCTTTTTTTTTTTTAAACGCTATACAGTTTTCTAACCAGCATAAACCTAATTCATAGTATTTCTCTTAAAAAAGAAGCTTACGAGAAAAACTGACTCATACACCTGATTCAAAAAAAACCCAAAAAACAACAAAACCACAAAGTCAAGAAATCCTTTGTTCTAACTGACAGAAGGAACAGCAACTTTATACTTCTTACCTTGGTTGTTTCTCTTCTACAGGGAAACACCAGAAGCCACGAGACTCTACAAAACAAAGAACTTATGGGTTCTCCCCTCCAGTGGCTACAGCAGGACAGAACTATCTGTCAAATTAAACAGCTAAACAGACCAATGTGGACAACAGAGTCATAACTGAAAAATAAAAACCAGCTCATTCCTCCTCCCTTCAGCATAAATGAGAAAGGAATCCATTGCCCAATATTCTGTTAATAAAGTTGTAGCATCACTTTAACTTTTCTATAATATTTGAATGTTAAAGGTAGGTGTCTTTTTACAGCACATGCCAGTTTGGTCCTAAAGCTGTGTGAATACAGTACTGCTAAGGAATGCATCAATACCAAATGTTTACAGGAGCTACTAACACCAAGAGTGCGAGTTCTTGAGAGTCACACAATGCCAGAATTAATACTTCCTCATTTCTCTATTCTCATGTCTCAAGCAACATTTTTACACAAGAAGAAACTAGAAACAACTTTGCCTTTTTGAATGGCCATGTGCTGCTGTTGCTATAACCAGCACAACTTCGAGCGCTGCCGTGTTCTCCAGTTCCATCACGGAAGCTAAATGTTGAAAGGGACTACAAACAAACACAAGGAACAACTGTGAAGTTAGAATTTAGTATCAAAATGGAACCACAGCAAGAGAAAAGCAGCAAGTTTGATGGGGATATGGCTGCAACATGTAAACCATTCTATAAAGAGTCAGGTTACAGTCATTTCTAATCATGCAAAACTAACTGAACTTCTCTGTGCCTTCGCTCCTCCTGTAAAATAGGAAGTAAACTACTTCCTCATCTCACTAAACCATTCTGATAATAAATAACTTTACAGAAGGCAGTACCAGACTACCCATGAGGAAATTAACTGCATCTCTGGAGCAATCTAGCAAGAGCATGGCACAGTCTAAAGCAATGAAGACATACTATTGAGCACTTGTTCACTAAACTAGCACCAGCCACCTCATGGGGGTGAATGAAGTAAGGGTCCTAATGTAAGAAATAGCCTACAATTATGTATTCATGCCTGCTTCCTTTCTGCAGTGTCTTGACTTTTGAGCACTGTTTCGCAGCCTAACAGGGAAAACCCAGTACAAGCTCTTAACTAGGAGATGAGCCCAGACAATTCATCCTCATAGTTACAAGACCAGAATCAGAACCATTTGCTCACACTACCATTTTTTACCACTGACAGTTACATATTAAGATAAAGTAGTGAAGACATGTAGGCTAATAATGGCAGTGGAGAAAACTCTATGTTTTATTTCACTGTAGTACCTTCCTCACAGATTTTCAGTCTCTACCATAGCAGGTTTCTTGTCCAACAGACCTACCTGCCTTCTTCACAAAATCCCAGCTTCTACTCTTACTCCTCCATCTTTCCCCACCCATCAGCTCTCTTTTACATATTTTCTTTGTCCAGCAAGTCCCTCTTCCCCTTGATGTCCCCAGGATGCTGGGTGAGGGGCAGCATCATTCCCACACGCTCCCTGAGTATGACCCACGCTTTCCACACAGCCAGCAAGCTCACAACCCAATCTCTCCACTTTTTTTTTAACAACTTGGGCTCAACTCAGTCCCACATTCTAATTAATATTCTTCCCCTCTTTCAGCTCAAAGTAAGCTGTTCCTCTTCCTAGTTAATTGCCATCAGTCCTCACCTCAGCAGTCCTCTCTATCCAGACCCATTTCTTCTCCCATGCTGCCTGCCTGGATACATGCTTATTAGAGCATGAGTTTTCACAGGACTGTAATGGGGTCATACTGAGGCCCATCCTGGACTAGGAACAGGGGAAAAAGCAAAGCAAGAGGCATCAGCCCTGCAAAAATGCTCTGCTGTAAAGCTGACACACACTAGAGCTATTTGAAGAGCTGTCAAATTTAAGACTCCTGTTACAACATCTGTTCCCAAGCTTCACTTTTGGCAGCTACCGAAGTAGTTTGACTGAAATTCCTTTGAAAACCTGACAAAATATTAACATCAATATTATATAACACTATTTGCTCAAGTATTAGGTCTTAATCAATAGTCTCCTACACTGCCATTTACTCAACTTTACTGCCAGTCCCACATACAGTAAGTTCCCTACCGGGATACGATTCTACCCCATGTTTATTAAGAAGCAAGAATTACAGAATAATGGATAGTTTCTCCATAACAACTTAGAACACTGATAAACCCAGAAACTTCAGAAAAGGTAAGAAAACAACTTGGGGTTTGTTAGGCTAGTTGAAAGCTCCTGTAGAATCGTCCTCCAAACTTCAAGGTTGGAGGTATCAACTAGATTATGTTATTCTGTTCTTCCCGCTAAGAAATTAATCCAGCTCTGAACCCTGAGATGCAAGTGTAAGAACAGGCAAAGCATCTACTCTTTTAGTGCTCGGGAGTACATGACATTAGCCAGTTACACGTGAGAAGAAGCAGCAAGTAATTTTCTACAAGTAGTAGCCATAGCAAAAAATTTCAAAACTATCATTACAATTCAACTGCCCGTTCAGCTGACAAATCCACATCTCTCCACATACAGCTTCTACACATAAGCAAATCAATTAACTGCTTCCATAAGCAATCCTTACACAATGCTCTCTCTTGTCTGTATGATCTTCATTTATATAAAAGGTCAGCAATTTTATCTGTGAGATGAAGCCTCATGAAGCCTGGTGGTTACATATTTCACTTCCACCTTAGGAAGGAACAGCTTCAAGTAACTGTATGTCTCAGCACATAAAAGGTGCAAATATAACAAGAAATGAACTGGCTTTTCATGCCCAGAATACACTTTGCCTGAGAATTTTCACTTTCAGGGACACTAAACAGGAAAGTTTGGTTGTTTTGTTTTTTTTTTTTTAAAAAAAACAGCTATAAATATATTTCTTATTAATTCTTACAGCTGTTATTTTTTCCAGGATAACAGTGCTAGAATTCAGAAAACTGCCTTCTTTTTTTCTTCAGCAGAAGGGTCAAACTGATTTGTGCATCAGAGGCTGAAACAAACACCTTTGTTGATAACTGAAAAAGGCAAGAATTCCATTTCCGTAAGGATGTTTCCCTCAAGACTGCTATAATAGAAAGGAGAACCAGCCATCATCCAGTGCCACACCTGACTGGAAGAATACACAATTAGATGTAACTTTTGAAGTTATAGAACTGCTACAGCCACTAGTCACAGAAACGGGGCTTTCCAGTCAGCTAATTTACAACTAGGGCTCCCAGGAACTCAGCTATTACCTTGTGTAGTACACCAGAAAAAGTTACTCACATTAACACTCCATTTAATTTAATCATCTAGTACTGAAGGAGAACCAGAATTGCCTCATGGCTGAATTTAAGAGTCTTTTGAACTACGCCAGTTAAACAGAATTTGCTCACAGAACAGCCTCCTGCTACCGGGGAACAGTTAAGCCCTGTAGTCTGAAGTAAAAAGAGCTTTTAAAAATGTATCTAGGACAGTGTTCTGCTGCACTTTCTTACATATAAAGTGATTCCCGATACAAGATTTCTTTTTTGCCTGGTGGACACCCATTTCAGGTAAAGCATTTGCTGATGGAATCAGCCTCCCAGACAAACGTATTAACTGCCTACAGGATCAAGCTTTAGGTTTTGGTGTGGGTGGCAGACAGAAGGCCTGTTTTGCAAGGCATGCTATTTTTGTAACTACAGCCACACCAAACTGAATGCACTCAATCTCACAAGCTAAGCTGTCCCAGACCAATCACACTGCTTGTACAGGGACCACCTGGGAATCCCAAGTACTATAGATACAAGCCAGAGAATAGGTCGAACACTTGAGTAATCAATATCACAAACCATACAGCACCCTAAGCAGGAGTAAAAGAATAAAAATATGTCCTCCCATACAAGCATTATTAGAGGAAATTATTTTTATACGCTTGAAAATTGTACATAAGTACAATCTATATGTTTCAGAGGTATTTAGTCCCCAGTTTTTCCTACAGTTCCACTACGATTTCATGTAGTAGGGAAAAATGGTGGATTTGATCAGTCATATACCATTCTCCAAATGCCATATTAGAACTTTAGGTTAGTGCAAATAAGGCAAACAGTCTTTCCCAAGACACACAAGTTAGTCAATACTTGTCTGGGTACTAGAAACATAAAAATTCTTTTTCTAGGTTCTGAAAAAGTAACACTAAAGAACACTCAAAAATAATAAGTCTAGTACCAAAAGTTCTTTACAAATCAATTTAATGGCCATTTTCAGAGTTAGCCAGAAATAAATTACTCAATATTTCATCAGTACCACCCGACTCAGTAGCAACAGTAAAAGAAGAGGGCAGCACAACCAGATGACAAAGGCTGTAACAGCAGATTTGAGTTCACAAGCCACATACACACACTGAGCGGGACAGTCAGCCCTCACCTCACAACTATGACTGTCTTACAAGTACCCTGAAATTCAAATGATCATGAGTCAAAGGCAAAAGAATGCACCATTTTGCCTGCACCTTTCAATGTGCTTTGCCTGTAACTAGTTTCACTTTTTCCACAGCGAAGGTATTCTCTGTGCATCAGACCTTCACGTGACAGAGAGGACAAAATGCCATTTCTAAAAAGTAGAATGAAATTAAAACCACAAGGGATGAGGAACACAGGAGAAAGTGCTGTAACTAAAAATACTTTCAGTGTTACCTACCTAGTCAATTCTAAAACTGTTCATTGTTTGTTGTTAGTTTCTGTCAAGCTCTGCTGTTTACATAATTGCAACACACGTATCTCCAGTAAGCGCTGGAACTGCAAATGTAAAACAGCGCCTATGTAAGAGCCTATTGCTCTCAGCAAATTTTAGAGAGCTGGAAACACTCTGCCAGCTGCAGCAGCCAACTTGTGGCACTCGAGAGAACATTCCTGAAGCACAGATGGGGGGAAACTGAGGTGATTTTATAAGAGATCCTGAAATTAAAAGTGATCAAATAAGCCCCTTTCTTCATAAACTTGCAGAGAAATGCAGACTTCTCTACATTTGGTTAGAGGTGTTATATTTTCCACAATCACAAGGAAGAAAATAAATACTAATACTCCTAAGTTTATACAGCCATAGATTAATAATAAAGGACAACTTACAAGGTATGCAAAAGGACCATCAATTTATTTAAAATTGCTCTTGATATACAGAAACAAATGGGATTAGAAAAGACGTCAAATGGAACATACAAGTGGCCATCATTTGCAGCTGGAAAACTGTTTGAAACAATTCTTACCCTGCCTAACTGATGTATGCATTTCAGGTGCCACAGCTAGAACGTGGTGCCAATGCTTCACTGTCCTAGCCCTTAACTCTTTCCAATCCAAGCACAGTTTCCTTCATATCCTCAGTCCCCACACTCTCATCCCCTCTTGAAGCCATGTTGATAGACTGGAGGGATTCAGTTGGACCAAAATGACTACCAGGATGACTCTCTGCATCCTGGTACTAAGCACAGGAGTTGGCACTGACATTCAAGCCTTGTGTGGATTCAGCACATATATTCACATACAAGCTGCATGCCTTGCCTGTAGCACATTTGCTTGACAGCTGATAATCCACAAGATGCAATTTGACAACACTCAAAATATTTCAGCTTTGAAGATATATTTTCAAACATTTTTAAGATGAGTATGTCTCAAAAAATTGATTTATAATATACTTCAGGGTAGTTAACATTACCTTAATGAACAGGAGGCATTCTTCTCAACTTATGCCCATCTACATCAATGACAAAAACTCTTGGTATAATTAAAGAGAATAAGCCTCTAGGAAGAACAAAGCCAAAGGTGATAACCTTGACTTATATTAGTGCCATTATTTCCTAAAGAAAAACCCAAAACCCTAAAACAGCCACACATAAACATGCTTAAGAAACAAATCCAACTCCTTGCAGGAAAGCTTTAATTTTGCCCGTCTCCACTATAGGATATGTGTTGGTTCCATCTATGCCCCCAGTTGGCAGCCAGGCACAGAAAAAAAGGGGACTTCAGGCTGTTTGTGTGTCTGTATTCTCCAAGATATACAGCAAGGGGAAAAAAACCCATGCCAAAGCAGCTACAGAAATCCAAAGCGGCCCCTACTTATGCTTTCCCAAATGACAGAGCCAATTTCTGTTACTGTATTACTCAATAATTCAGTAGTTTGCAATACAAATATTCCCCACCCTTCTGTCTCTTTACAGTACTAATTCCAAGTGTTTAGTAAGCACCATTAGAAGTCTGCTGACAGACACCTTAAGGTCCTCCCCTTAAACCATTGCGTTCAATTAATTTCAAAATCAATTACTTCGCAAAGATATATAACTACTCAGAGACACAACAAAAAACTGTTTCTTTTTTTCTCTTTACCCAGACATTAAGACTCCCGCAAAGCTCAGATAAGGGGACAGGACAGTTTTGTATGCAAGAACAGAACTGGCTGACACCAGGTTTCCACAGCCAGCGAGGTTCTCACAGGGAAGAGGCAGAAACTTTCAGAAGACAATCTCTTCAATAATCTGTCCCCTCAGGTGGCCCCAGCTAAACTGCAAACAAGGAAGAAAATCTAGAGCACCTGGTGACAAATGGAAGTTGTATAACAGATGGGATCAAATTCATTCCTCACTTTCATACAACCGTGGTAAATCTTGACAGGGGTATTTTAAAACAGATTCTGGGATCACTTCTTTCTACAGCCCCCTGCTCTCTGACAGCCAATATATGCAGTAAGAAATCTGACAGTCTGACTGGGATAAAAAGATATCTGCTCTCCTACTGAAAGCTTCTGTTTCAACAATGGAACACTCTCTGTATTGCCAGGCAAGAAACACTCCAACTTCATGGAACAGCAATATCTTATTCATGGGGTTTAGGGTTTTGCTGCTAAAACTTGCCACACAGAAGTGAAGATACATTCTGCAAAACAATGCACCTTGCTGAACAAAGATATTTGTCAGGTGGAACTTTTTAAGTTTGGATCCATGTTCCAACCTTGACAACAGTAACCTCAGGCTAATTACTGTATGTCTCCTGTCCAACACCCATATCTGCCACAACCTACTATGGAAAATGCTCATTAACTTAAAGCTGCATTTAAGGTCCAAGTAGTCAGAGCACAAAGAAAGAAAACTCTGTGTCAGCGAGGGGGGAGAGAATTTGAGCAAAACAGACTTTGCAATTTTATTTGCATCAAAAACAGTAATAAGGAAGAACACAGATTATTAGACCAATCTAGAAAATGTTTTACTGGTTTGAGGATTAACATGCATGCTAATCAACACTTATATCTCCATACTATGTTATCAGAAACTCAGAATGACAGATTTTAAATGTTCCTGAGACTCCACTATCACAGCAGTATGACAGCTGTCACACTTGCTGACATTTGGATCCAGGATGCTGATGCTATGGAACAGCTAAAGGAAAAAAAGAACACTTAAAAAAGCTTCATAACACACAGTCTCTTGATTTCTTTAGTATCTGAAATGTTTCTGTGAAGAAACTGCTGGTATTTTATTGCCACGCAAGACACGACACCAGACTAAAAAGTAACACAAGAAAATTAAGTTGTATGCATCCTTATTCTTGAATTGCATGGGGGAAAAATTATAATGGAATTAAAATATGATTTTATGGTTTATTTAATGAGCAGATCAGAAACAACACCCTTCTGCTACAGACTCCAAATTCACCTTAACCCCACCTGGAATTACAGTCCCAGCATCACAGCACTGCAGGATACACCCTGACCACGGCAAATTCGCAACGATTCCTGTATATTCTGCTTAACCCGCCGCATGTTTCAGCCACACTCCGAGAGGCTGCAGCCGCCCCCTCCAGAGGTTTCCCCCTCCCGCCGCTCCCGTTATCCGTTAACACCGTCACCGCATCCCCGCATCCCACGGCACCACCTGCATCCCGGGGGGAGCCGCACCGGGAGCAACCTGGATCCTGTGCCCAGGACCGGGGGCAAGGAGCCGCCGGGGAAGCCCCGGGGAGGGCGGTCCGGCCCCGGCGACCCGCGTGGTTCCCCCGGGCAGGGAGCGGCGGCCGCGGGGCGAGGAGGGGCCGCGGAACGGGAGAAGTTGCGGAGGGGCCGTGGGGGAGCGGGGAGAGCAACAGCCGGAGCCGGGCGGGGAATGGGGGGGGGCCCGCGGGAACGGGGCGGGGGTCGCGGGATGCGGGAACGCGCGGGGGATGCGGCGGCGGCAGAGGCGGCAGCGAGCGCCCCGCCCGCCTTGGGCACTCACCGAGCCGGGAGCGGGATCCGGAGCGGGACACTGGGAGCGGGATCGGGATACGGAGCGGGAGCGGGATCCGCCGCCTCCCCCGCTCGGCCGGAGTAGCGTCGGGACGGGACGGGGCGGGCGCGCGCGCGGGCGGCGGCGGGGGCGCGCCGGGAGCGCGCGCGGGCGGGCGGCGGGAGCGCGCGCGGGGAGGGGGGAGCGGGGGGAGGGGGGGGGAGCGGCCGCGCAGCACCGCGGGCACCGGCCGTGCGGGCGGGCGTGCGCTGACCCGGATGTACCGGGGGGGCGGGGGGCGGCCAGCAGCAGGTGAGTGCGCAGGCGCGCCGGGCCGGCCGGCGCAATGCGCGTGCGCCTGCTTCGACTCCCAGTGTCTCGGGCAGGGCCGGGGGAGCCAAAGAGAGGCGGGCGGGCGGGCGAGGCGGAGAGCGGGGCAGCCCCCTTAAAGGGGCCGCCATCTTCCCGCAGCCCCCGTGATTAACGCCACTCAATTAAACATGAGCGATCGTTGCTTGAGCCGGTTGTGAGGGTTCGCTGGTTTTTTTTGTTTGTTCGTTTTTTTAAGGGACTTTAAATGTTTGTAGTTGGCAAAGCCAGGTTGGGAAGGGAGGTGAGGTGCTCCTCCTCTGCGAAAAGCGGGGCTGGAAGCCGTGCATGAATGTCTGCCCAGGTGGATCGTGTTGTGAGATCAAAGTAAAAAGAAAAAAAAAAGAAAAAAAAACCCGAAAGTTCCGTCTTTCGGTAAGCGCTGCCACAGCCCTGTCCCACCGCCCTCACGGCTCGTCCTGCACTGCTCTCCATCCCCATCTCCCCGAAAACGCTAAAATGCACAAAAATGGGTTAAAAACCACATGGGGTTATGGGGGTGTTCTGCCTGGAGAAGAGGAGGCTCAGGGGAGACCTTATCACTCTCTACAACTCCCTGAAAGGACAAGTGTCAGGATGAGAGGAAATGGCCTCAAGTTACACCAAGGGAGGTTTAGATTGGATTTAGGGAAAAATTCTTCACAGAAGGCGTTGCCAAGCACTGGAACAAGCTGCCCAGGGAAGTGGTGGAGTCACCACGCCTGGAGGTGTTTAACAGATGAGTAGATGTGGCACTGAGGGTCATGGTTTAGTGGTGGATTTGGCAGTGAGTTTACAGGTGGGCTCAGTGATCTGAAAGGTCTTTTTCAACGTACATGATTCTAAATTACTCTAAACACAAAAACATATTAAGGACATTTCATGGACTTAAATGTTTTCCTCTCTGTGTATGCATCCCGTTTATGAAGGTTTCACCTTTTCTTTGCCCATATCACAACCCGGATTTTGTTGTCTTTACACTGGGACAATGCAGACCCTGAACTGCTTCTACTTCTGCCATGGGTAAATTGCCAAAGCAGAGGGATGGCACAAATACCTTGTTGTGGGACTTGCTGTTTTAGTAAAACTACACATAGACATACTGAGAAAGAAAAAATTCTTATTGTTTGTTTGTTTGTTCTTAAAGTAACCTGGAATCGAGACAATGCTTTTCAAAATTTTGCCGTGAAGTCTCACCTGACCTTCCTGGTGAGTTGTTCTGATGCCAAGGGAAGCTCACAATGTGTCAGGCTGCACTGGGAGCAGTTCAGAGACCGAGTGGGACAGCCAGGCAGTAGCACACAGATACTGCCAAGACAAAACTTGCAGCCTCAAAGAGTAAAGTATTATCAGTAGAGCAATAATCACATGTGATTATTCAATCTGAAAGAGGCAATCCAACCACCTCAAAGTCTTACCACTTCTGCTACTTTTTTTTCAGAAGCCTGATAGCAGTTTGTTAACTACCAAATATTAATGAATACCAGGTACCCCCAAACCCGCTTTGAGAAAGAAAAAGATTTGAAAGTGTCTCTGAGATTGTATTATATGTCAATGTATTTCTCTTTTTATCTTCATACTTACATATAGGTTGACTTAAACTGATAAACTTAGTTCCTCTTGTAACTTGTTAGGATTCAAGGTATATAGATTTGCTGTACTAATAACTTTAAAGTGTTCTAGCTAAAAGAGTATCCTGGGATATAAAGGAAGCCATTTGTGAGTGTAGTTCAGCTGCAAAAACTGCTTGATGAACTCAAAAGAAATCACCACACTTGAGTTTTGGGCCTTGGGGAACAGTCAGGCAAGAAAGTCCAAGGCTGGTGCACCACATACCTGCCTGCTGCCTTCACCTAAGCAGGGAAAAGGGAGTATTCAGGCAAGCCCTGGAGTCTCCGAGAAGTTTGTACAGACTGGAGTAAACAGAAGAGATGTCCAAGAAGAAATGAAAGAAGATTTTCACAGAAGCACCTTGAGCAGAGTGACAGAAGTCCCAGTTCTGCTTGTGTGTGATTTGTGTAAGTGGCTGAACTTAGTGCTTGACGTGACTTTTCACTTCTGCTACAGAAAGAATTTTTTGCAACGAGTGGATACAAATTTTGAGGTGTAGATCATTGCCCCCTCCTTCCTGAGATTATGGGAGGTCACTACCACATCCTCATCTTCTCTGAATCCCACTGACCTTTGAAAGTCCACGTGCCAGGCAGCAAGCAATTCAGGTCCCACTGAATTGAATTGAAGGGAAGCAGAATCGAGCTCTGAATTAATGTTGGACTTGTTACCATGGGGGCTTAATAGAAAGCCGGGGTCTTATCTGTCACGTTACAGAACTTTGTCCTGCTACACAGAGCTAAAGAAACCACATAACCAGCCTCAGAGATGGATGATTTTTGTTCCTTGTAACATTATAAACCACTCGGGGCTTGGTAGGGTGGGGTTAGATAAGAAAAATTTCCTACTGAAACCATGAGCAGGTTTATAATTATATTTATTCCTTGGGGCTCTCTAAAGTTGTATGATACCTTTGATTTTACCTTTGATTTATTTTTTTCTCCCAGGCAACTAACAATAGGATAAGAGGACACAGTCTTAAGCTGCACCAGGAGAGGTTTAGGTTGGACATTAGGAAAAAGTTCTTCCCAGAAGGGGTGATTGGGCATTGGAATGGGCTGCCCGGGGAGGTGGTGGAGTCACTGTCCCTGGAGGTTTTTAAGAAAAGACTGGATGTGGCACTTAGTGCCGCGGTCTAGTTGACAAGGTGGTGTTGGGTCATAGGTTGGACTCAATGATCTCAGAGGTCTTTTCCAACCTAAATGGTTCTGTGATTCCGTGATTCTGTGATTTGGATCTCACATCTTGCAAAAGTGCAAGAATGCCCACACCCTGAGCATCACTGATGCTTTAACAGCAGCTGCACACTAAGACATCCACATCCCACATAATAATTGAAGCATAAAAAATTATTGAACACTGTAGAAAATGCTGCATGACTAAACAACCCAGCAATTTTCTATTAGTTCTGCCCTCACTTTTAATTTCTTAATTGCTTCTTCTGAATACAAAATTATTTTACCAGGCTATTACTGCAATAAATATTTAAAAAAAAATCCACAACAAAATTAAAGATTGTATTTGCCAACTAGTATCATAAAATAAAAGACTGGTAACAAAATATAACTGCTCCTATGCTGCTAAATACCTGAGGATTGTGTTGTTAGTAGGAATGTTGGTGCCAGGCAGGTATGGCTGACCGGAAAGAAGAGAGGTCAGAGTGTTTTCATCAAGAAAAGATTAATAAGCTCCAAATATACAATTGGATGTATATGTATTGTTTATATGTGTGTACATGCCAGTGACAAAAGATGACTTTATTTTATGTATGGATGGCCAGATACGTAAATAAAACCAAAGGAGCGAACCTGCCCTTAGGTGCTGTTTGGATACTTGGATACTTGGGCTGCTTTTCAGCCTAATGGTAGCCCAGGGGAGAGAGTCCAAAGGGAAAAGGAAGTCACAGCCACCCTCTGCCCTGTGCACTCAGCAGGGACAATAGAGTGCTCTGGCCACTGACAGCAGCCTTGTTTGTCTTGGGGGGTTGAACACCAACAACTTTTCCATTACATAGATGAATATAGAAATAGAAAGTAAGCATCCTATTCCCAAAGATTATTCTTTTTTAAAAAAATGAAGAGATGAAATTTCTTACAGAAAACATCAAGAATGGAAGAAAGGCAGCTTTGCAGAGCTCCCTTGTTACACCGTTGTGGTTCAAAGCACCTTTCAGTTTGGATAAAGCTAACATCAGGTTTTGCCCCCCCCCGTCCAGATTTTCCCACCTTCTCAAGAGCCCTGCCAGTAGAGAGAAGGCAGAAGCAGTCACATTCACACTACAGAGTCCTTTAGGGCTTTCATTTTGGATAGTACAAATCCTCTGATATAAATGTCGCTTTTCAGGAATATAAACAGTTGCAACAAAACAGGAACAATCTACATAAATTTTGAAAAGCGCAGACAAAACAAAAAGCCAAGGTCAAATCACTGGATGCTCACAAGGATCCCTAAAGTGCTTCCAGATACTGTAATACCAAACAATTACAATGTTTTATACTTTCATGGAGACAGACAAGCGCAATCTCAGAATGCCTCTCCCCCCTCAAAAAAGGTCATTTTGATTTTTAGGTAGCAAGTGGGGAAACAGAGGAGTTCAGTCTTTTTACCCTGACAGACCTGGTGAAAAGCCTGTCATCTCCTCTTGCTGTGCCCCAGTCACTTCACATGACTAATTACATCAGTCATATCTCTTCTTCTGCCATTACAAAGTCTGAAATTATTTCCAAGATCACTCATCTGGTGATGTAGTGGCTCCCTACAAATGATTAGCACAGCCTCTTCGTATGGGGAGCCTCAGCTAACATATACAGCACACACTCAATCAATGAACACTTCTTTAAGTCAAATGACACGAGAGAGTTCAGTGTGGGACTGAGATCAAGAATAATGGGGATTGTACAATATAAAGCTCTTTTGTTTTCACATTTTGCTGCCTTTCCTCAAAAGTACAGTTTACCTGTATAAAACAGGGAAGCAAAAAGAGGAATAAAGAGAAAATGTCAGGTGTTAAGCTTGCACTGTAAGAAGACTGCAGACCAGTAAGCACAGGGGAAGATGGAAAGAGGAACTGCAGCTATTTTAATCATGTTTTATCTCTACTGGAAAATAGATGAATTAGAGTAGTAGACTGTTACAGAACAGAGCAGAACACAGTATTAGACACCAAAATCTTTAAACTGCTTATAACAATTTGTGAAATACAGAATTTCTTCAGTGTTCACTGCATGGACACCATTGCACTGCCAAGTACTTTGAGTAGTTGCAGTGGTGAACCTACACCAGTAGCAAACAGGCAAGAGAAGAGGCCTGCTAAGTAATTGAGATAACCCAGCCCTACCAAGTTTAGGAGCATGGCCACAGGCTGTGCTTCCAAATTTATGGCACTCAAGTAGAGGAAAAATCCAAGATGCACCCATTCTTCTGCAGAAGTGGAAAAGCTACGATCACCTTTGCTCATATGAAAGGCACCTTTCTCCAGCAAAGCTTCTAAATGTCACTGGATTTATTCACTCTGGGTAGCAGTCAGTGCCTTTAGGTAAAGGCTTCACCAAGTCACAGGAGGCTGTGAATCAGGGGTGATGTAGAGTGGCAGAGTTTCACTTGACCTCCCATTAGCCCCAGTCAAGCCAGTTTATTTAACAAAGCAAACCACCAGGACCACAGGAGGAAATAAACCATATATTTGAACTGGAACTTTCTCATAAACAAATTTTCTTTTTTTCTCTTCCCCACAAAATGTTTCAGATCAATCAGCAGCATTATAGCATTCCAGTTAATGGACAGAATCAATGTTTTAGAGAACAGGGAAGGCAATATCTAAGAGGGCTAGACTGTCTCATTACTCTCTGGAAGAGAACCCATTTTTTTGTTTTGATTTGGTTTGGGTTTTTTTGACCAAACACAATTGTGCTGCCCTGATGGAAACAAATATTCATTGATTCAGTAAGATTTCTGTCTACCTCAGGAGCATAAGACCAGTATTTTACTTTGATCACATCCTTTGTAGTGATGTAATCATTGAAGGGGTTTTGTTTATTGGTTGCTGTTTGGTTTTTTGGGGTTTCCCCTCCCTTACCCCTCCAAAGTGCTTAATTCATTTCTTATTAGAAGCCCTCAGAATAACTTTCAGCTCATAAGTGATTTTTGGGCTGTCTCTAGGTGTTACCAAGGGACATTGTGAAGAGACCATTTCCCTTTGCCTCAGCTGTTCCTTTTGCTGGAGCTGTACTTAGTTTCCTCTTCACATCACAGTGGAAGTTGCAATCTTCTGTTGGGGAAGTAGGTAACCTAACTAAAGCACCTCAGGGAAGGGCTCTGGAGACCATCAATCTCGGGGGATGATTTCAAAATTCAGTGAACAAGGACTTCACAAAATAACAGTCTTAGGTACTGCTGGGCAAGACATAAGCAAGAACAAGCATCTCAGGCTGCATCCAGTAGGATGTGTTCCTTGACCTCCAGTAACATGACCACAAGCTCAGGGTGCTCAGCACCCCACAGGACTGCAGTGTCACTGTTGCCACTGTTCTTCCCTTCCACCACTAATTTGCTTTGAAAGGACCTGGCTTTTTAGTCACATCTGAAAAGTAAAATTCAACTTAGTTGATCAAAACCTGAACTGGTTTTGCAACATTCACTTGAACTACTATAAATCAAATTTATCTTTGTGTGTCATCTAAGTGATATTGAGGACAAGGCTACTGAATAATGACAGAAAAAAAATTATGATTTTGTTATTAGCTCACCAACTACATCTACCTCATTAAAATAACACTGTTATGATGCAGTCATCTGCTGTATCCCATTATACTGCTACCTTCATGCAATTCCATCAGTATGCTCCAAAGAGCAGCAGACATTAAAATCATATTAGTGTACCCAGTGTCTGAATGTAAAAAACTTTGAAGAAACCTTTTCCCCATCAGTACACATATTTTCTTGTAGGCTTTCCTGTGACCTCGTATGAAGTGGTTACTCTTTCTGTGGGATGAGAAATTCCCAGTCATCCATCACCCGCATGGTAGGTGTATTTGGGTTACAAAGTGAAGTCTTTGAGAGCAATTGTTTTAAGAAGCCTTGATAGAAATAGAACCCCTTACTGCTCACTGTCCAAGTGCAAGGAAGAGTTTGCTAGCAGAGGAAGTGGAAAGCCAGGACTTTCCCCCGTGCTGTAATCTGTGAGGGACAGACTGGGTGCAGATGAAAGCTGCCATGAAACAAAGCGTTTAGACTGCACTTAAACACTTCCTTTGCTGAGCAACTGTAACACTGCACACCAGACGTCTTTCTCTTCCTTTTTCCTGAGCATGAATATGGCGCTTAGGGCTAAATCGAGCACCAAGTGCAGCTGTTTAATATTCAGTTAGCAAGAAAAGAGAGTAAAGCTGATATTGCACATTGCAATTGCCTA
This sequence comes from Manacus candei, assembly GCF_025592945.1. Lineage (NCBI taxonomy): Eukaryota > Metazoa > Chordata > Aves > Passeriformes > Pipridae > Manacus > Manacus candei. The sequence continues at coordinate 6,107,567 of NW_026138061.1, forward strand.
AACTTATTCTGACTTTTCCCAATTGATTAAAAGATAATATTTTTTATGTCCAGCTGATAAACCCCACGCATGAGCTGGGAAACATTCTGTGCCTGTTTATAGCAATCTAGATACAGTCCCATCTGAGACATCTGGGTTCCTGGAGTCAGAGCTTAGGTGCCTATTAAGTTAATGATCAGACTAGAACAAGAAGCTTTTCCCCATGATCACGCCACCTCTGCAGGATTGCATCACAAACCAGCAGGATTTTCTAAATGCAGGGTCATATTCTCCTGAATCTAAATGAGTCCCATCTCAGGCAGTGAACAAGTGGAAAGAAGCAAAATAGTCTTCTCTTGTGAGGTATTAGGCTGTAGCCATTCTCCTTGTCCCAGGACATACAGCCTGCACTGCTCTGGAAATCTGGTTTATGATGCTGGACACTCAGCAGCATGTGTATACTGCCAAGTCAACCTGCACATGCCATCTCCTGCCCAGCTGGCAAGACGTAAGAGAGAGACTGGAGGAGCTGCTAGCAAAGGCACTGGGAACATTGCAGGGAAGAGGAGAGATGGAAACGGAGGACCCTGGAAATTTTGCATTGAAAAAGCTCCAGTGGGAAATGTAGGGCACACAAAACCCATATCAGGAGAAAATTACCATTCATTAGTTACACTGTTCACAGGACTTTTTATGTTTCAATTATTTTTTCTTCTCTTCCAAGAAAAGGCAAGTGGTACCTGCTTCTTCATGCTCCCATTATGTTCCCATTCTTATTTTAATCTTAATTGTTTATCCATTGAATTTTACTTTAAAAGGCTGGTAAGGGCAGATGTAGAGAATATAACATTTCTGTGGTTTGCTCAAAGAAGACCAGCTTAAACAGGGATGTGAGAGGGCCTGGGGAACCATGTGAGAGCAGGGAGCAGAGTAAGTGCACCGAGACATTCGTAAGTGTGCTTGCTTCTAAATGGTTTTAATGGGGTCACTCCTGTCCTAAGGCACAATACGCTGCTGCTCGGATGACAGACTCTGCCCCTGAGCTTCTGAAAGGTTTTGCAGCTGAGTGTGACAAGCTTGGGTTTAGTGCAGAGGGGGCTGCACTCAGGACTTGAATGTGGCCAGATGGCAAAGGGGGCATGTGTCCCCAGTGGAAGACTGAAGGGCTACCAAGAAATAAGGCTGACAGTAGAAGACCATGGTGCAGAAAAACCCTCATGTCATGCTGAGGCTTGGACAAAGGTTTCAGAAGAAATGGATGTTTTGGGAAAGGTTGCAATGGGGCGACATTACAACATAATGCCTGTCAGTGAAAAGGAATGGCTGCAGGTTTATTCTGCAGTAAGCCTTAAATTTGTTCAATGAAGAACATATTAAAACTTTCCTCATCCTGCACAAGTACAGCTATTCGCCCAATGACTCTGTTTTCTCTTTTCAATGCTATATTCTTCTGTTATTGCAGAGAAATAGAAAATATACTTTTAAATTAAGAAACTGTAATTAAGTAGGCAATAAACAACATGGGGTGATCCAAATATGTAGCAGTTTGGAACTCTCCTTGTTTATGGCCTTTCTTACGAAAACATTTGTTGAAGCCTGGTCTCTCTTCACTATAGTCCATCCCTGCCACAAGGTATCACAGGCAGCCCTGGGAGAATTTTGTTAGAATTAATCACTTATCAACTTATAAAGGATTTATTTAATTCTGAAAGGTGCTAAAGGAAAAGCACACACATACACATGTACATCCAGAGCTTTAGGATAAAAGAAGTAAAAATATGGTCATATGATTTTCTCTCTCAGGAAAAAGAATACAGGCATTTACTAGTCAGTAAGGGAGTTTTTTGTTTGTTTTTGTTTGCTTTTAGTGATCTTTAAAAATGCTTAATACATTTCTTGTGAGCCGTCTGTTTCACTTTAATGCAGAGTTAACCCTTGCAATTCATTAATTGATTTTACATTGCATTAAATGTTGCAATGAATTCAGTCTCATATTCTACACTTCTATCTCTGTTATAAAACAAAAGCTCTACTAGCTTTACTTGGCTCAAAACCAATACAGTGAACTACTCTTAATTTTTAATAATCTGTTTCCCCTTCAATAAAACTTTTTGGACTTTTGCTACAGTAGGACGATATATTTATTTGGTGTGTGGGGTTCAGAGCAATACAGTGCACTCTCTCTGGGAAAGAATCCAAAAATAACTATCTACTTGATATCAACCCAAGGGATTTCCTAAGGGAATGGGAGTATCATTTCAGGGCAGATCATCAGTGGTTTAGGGGAATTAGACAAATTCATGTCTGGGGAACAGATGCCTCAGGGTTAGTAAATGTGTGAGAGAACCTTTCCCCCTCGGTCACCAGTTCAAGTCCATCCAGCACAGCGGTGACTGGAAGCTATTAAACATCTAATGAACTTCTGGGGCCTCCTGAAACAGGGAGTGAGATTCCTAACAGACACTTGCTTACATCTTGGAGCCGCTCCTACCCAAACTTGCAGTCTCAACAGCAATACATAGAAACAGAAACTGGAATAAGCATGGTGGAGTAAAGAACACATCTGCAAAATGCAGTAAGCAGGCTTCTGGGCTGGCAATCCAGCTTTAGATTTACTGCTGGCACTTTCCTATTCTTTCAGAGAAAGAAAATGATGTATTGCAAAGCACTGTGTTACATAACCTTTCTTCACAACCTCCATCCGAAGGGCCCAGAAACCTTACAAACCCACATTTACAGTGTCTCAGACCTTGGGGATAAAAGAGTAAAGAAGGATTTGATTTCATGCTTGGAGGACAGTTCTGGCAGTCCTGGGACTCCCAAACTGCTGCATGCTGCACATCCAGCTTTGGTGCAAGTCTGCTAGGAGAAAGGAGGGACAAATGCTGAGCATTACAACCACAAACCACAGCTGTTGATGGGAATTGGCAGTAGACCAGGGAATGCTGGGAAGCATAGATGGCCTGCAGCAGAAGGTAGGGCTGAGGAGGGCTCTCTGACACTTGAAGCTTTTTTTATTCATCCCCTGGTGCTTTTCCATCCTGGCATCTGGTTTCCGTGATAGCGCAAGGGAGGGACGGTATGGTGCAATTTTATGGTATGTTCTCCTAGGTTATGTTGGCACCTCCTCGAGTAAACATGTCTCAGCACAGGCTCAGGTTCGCTGTGCCCCTGGGTTCAGATTATTTGCAGTGCTTTATTTTGCTGATAGCTCGGCCCAGTTGCCTCTGTTTTTCATTTGAGGAGGAGGGGGTCGAGACTTGCCAACTGTCCTCCTGCTCCCTCAGGACAGAGCCACGCTGAGGGGCAGAGACAAGCTGTGGCACAGCCCTGTCCCTCAGCAGAGCTGCCACCAGAAGGGCACGTGATGGGGCTCGTAGGTCTGTGGTCCAGCGCAGGAACTGGTGAAGCTGGAGCTTTGTGCTAAAAGACCTTGGATGTACCCTGGTGCTCTCATTTCCTCATGCCCTTTTGAGTGGAAGCTCTTCAGGGCTCTCTTTATCCACTCATATGGTACACGACTAAACTGTGCCCAAATTCTGCCATAGGCTTCTGAATAGCGCAGTAGTATAAATTACAAAGAGTATGCAAGTTTTAATGGCTGAAAAATGAGGAGAGAGAAAAAAGAGGAAAGGTTTTCTGTAATGGGATCTGCTGCTCATCCGCTTTTGTTACTAGCATGTGCAAATCTTGCTATTCTGGTCCATTATATTCAACAATCTTATACTCAGAGGCAGGTGAAATGTCATACCTCGGGGTAAATTTTCTCTGCAGTAGGCAGAGAATTTGTCCTTTAAACACCCTTAGTACTAATGAGACATTGATCCAGCAATTTAAAATCCAAGAGATACAGATGTCTCATGTGGGACCATTTTCAAATGTGTTGACATTTTGATTCACAAAATGAGACACTTTTAGAAACAAATGCAAATTCATTTCATTCTAGATTTGAGGTCAGCTGGATACTGGAAGAGAAATGTGCAATGAATGTTTAGTATGCTCATCAACTATCTTTTAATCTCTGTACACTCAAGGGATAAAAGTGACATCAGAGAGAGGAAGGACAATTTCTAGTTTTCTGTATTAACTAGTACATCCTCTCATGGGTCTGGAACCTAAATTCACCTATTGCACTTGCAATAATAGTGTCTAGGGCAAAAGGAGGCTTTGGGATAAGGGACAGAGTTTCAGTAACCTCTGAAAATATGTCTTTTGCACTATTGAATATGCTTCCATCTCCGAAAAGCTCTGATTCTGCTGAGTTCCACCTGGGGGATTTGTCAGTGTTTTACTGATGTCAGTGAAATCCATGGTAGGACTGGAGCCCAACAGTGCAGGAAACAAAACAAAACAAAAAACACACCAAGGGAGGGTTGCTTAATTTGTTCCCAGGTCAATGCTCTGGCCGCTCTTCCAGCTCAGAAATTATTCAGCACACTATGAGAAAGATGATCTAAACAAACATTTAGAACACATCCACAGCTGCCTGACAGATAATGAGTTCCTCGTAGGTCAAACCTTAGTGAAATCCAGCAAAGCCTGAGTGTTGGTCTGAGCTCTATCCTACAGAAGAGGGTAAGGCAGATATGGAGCAACTTTGGGGAAGGATCACTTGGCAAGTTGCTGGGTCTCAACTGGGTGTGAACTACCAGCACCTGCCCTTGGACCAAGGCCTAGGGGTCACTGCCATGGCTGCAGGCAGGGCACTGGGGGCAGAAACGTGGCTCATCTGCCTCCCATCCCCCTGTACGTGAGCATCTCCCAACAGAGGGGACTGTCAGGCAGGGCCTGCAGGGGCTGGCTCTGGTTTCCCCCAGCAGCAAGGACACCTCTGACTGCCTCTCAAAGTCTCCTAGCAGCAGGGCTGATGAGAGGCTGGGGTATGCTGGACACATGGGTAGTAATGCGGATGGGGTGTGTGCTATTACTTCACAGGGGGATTTCACAGGAAGCCCGTGTCTCCTCTTGAGTGGACATGAGCATTCCCTGTTGCAGACACCCCAGCTGGTGAATGTCACATGACAGGGGGAGCATGAGGACTCTGATCATTTTGTGCATGAGGAACTAGGGGAAGAGAAAAAACACAAGGCAAGTTCCTTGCCAAAGTCCCCCTGCAGAGCAGCCTCTGCCCTTCCCCTTCCTCAGCAGGGCTGGTGCAGAAGGGGTTGCATTTCTGGGAGCTGCTGCCCAGGGGAAGTTACACCAATTTGGTGCTGAGTGAGAACACAACTTCCCTCGCAGACACACGTACGAGAGTGCCCAACAGAGTTAAGAGGAAAAGCCCAAATGCTGTGCAGTATACAAATGACTGTATCCAGCTCTATGAAAACAACTGCCCAGGAACAACTCTGTGCAGCATTGGGCAAAGTGCTGATAAGCCACGATCTTTCTGGTGGCCTTGAATCAGATGGACCTCTCCAAGGGCTCTGGAAAGTGCTCTGGCCTGCCAGTTGGATCAGCAAGCACACAGGGTTATCAGGATCAGTCCTTTTCTACATGCTCACTCAAGCACAGTATTCTCCTTCTGGGCCCCTGCTCTCCTCTCTTGCTTCCTCAAACTGACTGACATGCTGCAGGAGTCTGCAGGGGGATGAATTTACTGGTCCTGTACCAGCTACATGATCTCTTGGAAGCCCTGTGCAAAGGCACGAGGGAGGGAAGAGTCACCACTCAGGTGGCATTTTCTCACAGAACAAGAGTTCTGAGTGTATCCACTGACTGCTTCTCACAACAGGTAGTTCATTTTTTAAGAAAAAGATGACAGAACAAACAGAACATCAACAACTTTAAAAGACCATTTTTTTTTTGTATGAACAGCAGCTAAAGGTCCCGGGTACATTCATACCTCAATACATAAATGTATTGTAGAGATGATGTGAATCATGTTATGTCCAGGCACACAATGGGGCAGCAGGCCTGGAACAGGTACAAGTGGATCTAAAGCAAGTTTTGCTCCTAAATGCAATTATAGTAATGCCAGTAACTAGGATATATCAGCTGTGGATTCTGAGTACAAGAAGTCCTAGTATAAGATTTGCAACTTTGAGCCACTCCTAAAAGCATCTCCTTTCAAGGCAGTAATCCTGGAAAAGAAACTTGGTTCCAACCCTTACATAGAGATGGGAGTGCCTTCTTCATTCTCGTTTGATGGATTGCTGTAGGCCATTGCCAGTGGATATCTGTGATACTCAGAGAGCACTAACATGAGAACACTAACATACAGTAAATATTTCTTAGTGCCTCAACGTAAGCAAGATGCCAGACAGACCCACTAATGCACAGAAGATTGTATTTGGTCTTCAGCAAGTCCTTCAGCCAGAGTTAGGATTCACAGGCAGGAACATCTGCCCTGCTCTGTTCTGGAACTGCCAGAACAGTCTTGGGAATAGGGCTCCTATTTTTTCCCTTTGCGTTTTGTTGACTGGTCCAGACCCACCACCATGACAACCCAAATCATCCCTGGAGTTTGCAGACCACAGAGATACTCCCCTTGACACTACCCTGTGTGTCTGTGTCTCTGGTGAAACACTGAGTTGGAGGGAACATAAATCATCCATCACGTAACTCTGTCCTGATGGCAGCAGCTGTCCACTTCCAGGAGCACACTGCTGGATGAGGCCCACAGAGACAGGCTCCAGTTGTCCCTCTATAGGGCAGTGCAGAAGAGATGAGACCCAGGGAAATAAGCTTCCTCCAGGTCCTCTGTGGGCTGCTGTGGTCGTCCAGAGAACAACCACATGTCCATTCCCATTTTGGGGTGGTCCCTGCCCCTTGCCTGAAACAGCCCAGACACCTCACAAGCTTCCAGTTCAATCCCTACCAGAGGCTTCTGGGCAGCAACGTGCCTGACGCAGTCCAGCTCTCGCTGCTCTGGTGGGAGGATGGTGTGAGGAGTGTGAATCCAGCCCTGCCACCCAGGATGAAGCTCTGCAGCCACTGCTGGCTGCTGACAGCCAAACCAGAGCCCTCTCTTGTGCTATTTTACTGGAGGGAGGTCATCAGTTTAACTGCACTGGAGCAACGCCAGTCCTTTGAGTAAACTTTTCAAAGCTTCACTAAGGCATTGTTTAATTTTGATTTCCAAGTGACCTCCAATTCCTCTGGATATGCTAGGGGTGGAAGAACATTCACTCCCAGGAGTTCAACTCTGGCAGTGGGCACAGGGCCTAGCAAGGCAGTTCCCAGGGAAAGGGGGAGAGAGGTGAAGGCTCTTGTTGTTCTCCCCTCCCTCAAACACATCACCCCCACCCCCAAATAGGAGCAGCCATGTATCACCTCCACCAGCAGAGCCAAATAACTCAACTACCCCTCCTGCAACTCCCTTCCCCAGCATCTCAAGATTCCTTTTTCATATCATTTTCCCTTCTCCCAGCAAATTTCCACTGTTTCCCACCCAGTATATTGCACATTTTAACTTGCACCAATAAACCTGTTTGCATAGGTCATGCTGCAAATGAAAACAACAGCAGGACATAAAATGAAAAATAGTCTGCAAAGAACCAAACCACCCAAGAGTTATTCCAGTGAGGTGAATAATTCAGTGACTGGTTTTTACTGCAGCCCCGTTAACAGCAACACAATTACAGTGGAGGAAAATAAACCACAGCTGGGGAGAGGAAACAAGTGTCTTGGGGGCTCCTATCTCACCGAGGAAACAGTGGGTGGATCCGGTCCCCAGCGTGGGACTCAGGCCACATCCAGGGCTCTGACAGCAAGTGACCTTAGCACGATGCTTCCAAGGCTGCATTCACAGCAGCTGAGCAAAGAAATTAAAGGAGTGTGGTAAAAAATGCTCTGGCTGTTGCTAGCACTTCAGAGTGCTGAAAGTAGCATTGGTATTGGCACAAGGTTAGTGGCATCTGCACAGCTCTCTGCTAACTGCTGACTGAGCCCTTCAGGGAAGCGAAGCTGCAAGGACAGGAGTGGGACAAGGCGAGGGAAGTGTGAGCTGCAAACCTCTACTTGTCTTGCTCAGTATCAGATGAATGTTAATTCTCTGCTGGTTTGTACAGCCACAGACATGCCTGTTCCTACTAATTTTAGCTGTTGCCTAATTTAAAACTACAGACATGCTATTTTCATGGTGGGCTTTTTTTTTCTCTTTTTAACAGGTTGTAGGCTGCCAGATGTACTCTGTGTGGTTAAGAAATTGGTGCTGTCCAAGGGGAGGTGAGAAACCTTTTTGTTAAAAATAAGAACAAAACTGTACATTCAAACTTGGAGCTATTAAGCTCCAAGAGCAAGTCTTGGTGGCAGAGCAGCCTGCCTGTGCTGGGCTCAGGGAGGGAGCAGAGCCTCTGGCCCGGCTGCCTTGTGGTCTGGAGATGCACCTTCCTCAATCCTCAGACACCCCATCCCTGCCATCTCTCAGCTGTGCACACACAGACGATGTGCTGTGCTCATGAGCACAAATGAAACCATCTGCCCTCTCTACCTTCACTCTGTCCACCCATACACCCAACCCTGCTTACAAGCCCTTGCTTCTCCTGCTCCAAACTACACCTGCACTTAGACCCCTTCTCCCTGCCCCTGCGCCTTTCCTCCCACATGTGCAAGCACCTTCTCCTGCCTCTGCTCCTCCTCTGGCACATGAATCTGCCCCCCATCTCCTGCAAAGGTGAACAGTACATGAAGTGCTGAGCCTGCCCGCAGCGGGAGGCAACCCTGTGCTAGAAACGGGTGTGAAAAAGTGGTGAAGTGAGGAAACATTTGTGAGAGGAAGTGAGTGGGTGGAGGGAAAAGCCTGGAGTGAACAAAAATCAACAAATAACACATTGAAACTTGAGCTCTGAGTGCCCAGGGTGGATAAAAGGAACTGAAATACAAAAAAAGAACACAAAAATTACTATGGGAATGCAAGTATTCTATGGTAACATACACCAAATGTATGCTAGGGAACAAAGTACTGAAAACAAAGAGGAGGCTCAAATGCCTGAGAGGCTCAAATGCCTTGAGAGCAAATGCCTGAACAGCAGCACAGGTAGCTCCCATGAGGGTGAGCAGGGAAGGCATCAGACCATGCACATGCATCTTACTGGATCTAGGTTACTAAATCTCAAAATCCAAGTGGACTGAAGGTGTCTCACTAAACACAGACACAGATTTTAGCAGTTATTAATAGACTGCATGCCCCTGCACATTTTAATTTAGTACTTTCAAGTAAAGCACTTTAAAGATAATATTAAAAAAAATTAAAAAGGAAGTGTTATTTCTAGAACAATCAAAATGGAAGCCCAGCTCTGCTGTTGTTTCTCATAGAGCAGTAGTTCCTCAGTTAAGTTTTCTCCCTGACAGATGTAGCAGTGCACAGACTTAGGAATACAATTCCCAGCTTTTCAGACTATTACTTGTGTATTCCTGACCTGTAAACCTTTCCTTCCCTCTCTAGCCTTGCAGAGCAAGATTGGTGGTGCTATAAGTTTCAGTAACATACCACAGAAGATCTTTGTTTTTCTCCTTAAAGGACAACAAACTTGACTCAAGGGCCTGTACCAGAAGCCAGCCAGTTTTGACCTCTGAGAATCAGCCCATGCAACCTCAGCTACCACTAGTAAGAAATTATTAAGACAAGTCACTCCTCTAACCACTCACCCAGTGAGTGGGTTGCATCCAAGTTGCTGCCATGGTCATGGGGAATGAGCAATGAACAGGTAAACAGCTATTATGGTGTGCACAGAAAAAACTGTCCAGTTTTCATTGCATCTCATTTTCCTTCCCACACGTTTCAAACCAGCCTGTTCCATAGGGATTGCCTGCAGAAGAGGAGGCTCACTTCCACACATAGGAAGACTGCCTATACCACTTTCATTTTAAGAGGATAAAAAAAGTGATCTGAGAGTTGTCTGTATATTATTCCCCAAATTTGTCAGTGGAGGAGCCCAAACATGCACACTCGGCATGACACCGCTCCCTCTGGGGCTACGGCGAGCGAGCGCTCTTGGAAAGCCGGCAGTGCATCCGTGCCACGGGTTACAGTGATCGCTACTGACAGGTTCTTCATGGTATCACAACAAATTAGGTCACAGATTAGATTTTCATAGCACAGATTACAACTTGTGTCTATATCTTTTTGTTAGAGAGGGTTGTGGCCAGGAGGTTTGACCTCAAGATTGAGAACAAGGCAGATGTGGGGGGCTGGGGAGGCCCTATTTCTGGCTGAGACAAAGAATATCTTAGTGAAACTCAGATAAAATGCCTAGTTTTCTGCTGTCATCAGAAGATTTGGTATTTTTCCCTTTCTATACAGCAAGCCTTTGAGAAATAATGAGTTTGTCCACTAGATACTCTGGAGTAGATCTTACAGCATTGTTGCAAAAGAGAGAGCAAAACCAGCATTTTATACAAACTGCATTTTTGATGATAGAAAAGTAGCTTTCACCTTGTGAAAAACTGCTGGGAATGAAAACCAAAGCTACCTATTAGACTTATCCCACCTATTGCCATAAGGTCACGTGTACACTCAGTTTGAGCATCTCTGGTTTAGAAAGATCTTAAGGGAATAAATTCATATGTACAGTGTTCAAAAAACAACGAAGAAAAAAAAGAAAAAACACTGGGTGGAAGAGTTTTAAAATATACCCAGCAAGGACAGTAATAGAACTCAGGCACCAAAAAAAATCTGAGCTATATCAAGCTCCACACAGAGCAGTGCAGAACAAAGGTTTCCAACAGCTGAGTAACTGCAGACACCGTGCAAAGTGCTTCCTACCCACTGTGAGATACAGCCCGGCTGCAGATTTGAAATCCTGCTCCAGCAGCTGGGTTCCAGCAGAGTGCCAGGGCTGAGCTCTGCTCCCAGCCGCCTCCTCCCTCGGAGCTGAGCTGCTGCAGAGGAGAGAAGGCACCTGGGAGCCAGTGAGCTGGATTCAGCTCCCAGTGGAAACATGCAGGTCTGTGTGGGGGCAGCGATTCAGCTGATAAGCAAGCCCACAGCCATGGTAGGCACTAAAGGAAAACCTAACCCAGGCAGTTTATGGGGAGAGGTCTTGGACTGAGCTAACTCGGAGACAAGCCTTTCTAACTCAGGGTTGAGAGAGCACTGCAGGAATGACCTTCAGCTTACAGAAACAGTCCTGACACCCACGATGGGATCACATCTGTGCTTGGGCAGCCTGAAGACCCACACTGGGTCTCTGCTGAGCCTCTAGAGCATGTACTTAGTCAATTAGGGCAGTTCTGCTTATACCTGCTGGCAAACCAACCTGTAGTCTCTAATCAAGCTCTCAAGGCTGTCTGCAGGCAGAGGACACAGACTCTCTTCCTGTTCCCAGGGCAGCAAGAGGAGTACATGATGCTGTGCCTGTTCCCTATCTGCAAGTTTAGACATGCTGGTGCTCAGTGACCTCCACTCTGCCTCACAGCAAGCCAGCCAGCCCCATCTCCAGGTGCCAGCACTGCTGGCCTGAGTCACTGTGGCTGTGCCTCCAGCTCTGAAAGGATCTCACACGTCACTTCAGCAGTTTTTCACAGGAAATATGCTTTTACTTTCAAAATACTCTGCCTTGTTCTCCACCAGCAAGCACAGGAAGTATCTCAAACACCAGTCTTTATTTTTGTTAGCCACAATTTATCCTCTGATACCTTTGAGTACTAAGAAATAGCAGTTGCGAGTGGCTGTGCCCTCCCACACTCAGAGGTGGAATTGAGCTTTTAACTATCTCCAGTGCATCAGCTTCTCCCTTCTCCACTGCTCTTGCTGGGCATGCTCATATTTAGAGGCACAGAATGAGGCCTAATAATTTTTTCCTCAAGCCTGAGCTGTGCCTCGCAGATTATTGAAAATCCATTGCACGTGCTCCTTGCTGGGCAGTCTGAACTATCGATCTCAGTCAAAGAAATGGATGCTCTGGACTTTATTGGAATTGTCTTTAAAAGTCCATGACTATTCCTGCTGGATGCTGAGTGCTTCCTAGTCTCCCTGCAGAGCACTGCCTCAGACCTGCTCAGAAACTCCTTCATGCCAAGGGGGCTCCTCCTGCTAAGCCGTGGAGGGAACCACATCACTGATCCTGGGAGAGCAAGTGGTGGCAACTGTCCGAGAATGGAATGACAAGGCCTCTGGCCCGAGCAGTGCTCAAAGCAGCAGGTAGGGACTGCTGCCTGCAACAGCAGCTGGAAAGCATCCCACTGCCTGGATAGGCACCAGCTCCCAGTCCCTGCTGAGCGGGAGCACAGGAGGAGCCATGCAGTGAAGTGCTGCCTCTTGCTAAGGCAAGATGACTGAGCAGCTCTTCCATGCAGCATGAAGCACCAAAATGACCTGGAGTGCCTGTGTGCACCTGGGAGGGTCCCTCAGAGTGAACAATCCCCACTCTCCCTGCAGCGTCAGTTCTGGCCTCCTTGACATAGAACAGGCAGCAGCCATTGCCAGGCTTGATTTCAGTCAAGCACTGAAACAAAGAGGATGTTGCACTTCCACCAAAATCCCACATCTCTTCAAAGCACTTCTCAGTTTGAGGTGCAGATGTGGGGTTTTCTTTGTTTGAATGAAAAAAGGGCCTTTCTACTCTTGTAATCGCACACCCAACAAAACACTGAATAAACATACTCATCAAGACTTTTGGGGTCATGTGTATTAGGGATAACAGTTCATTTTTAAATGGCACAAGGGTAAATCTGCTCTAAACCATACAGCCAGGTAATCTTTACAGTTTAGAGGCTACTCTCTCTTATTTCCTCTGTTTCACCACTAACCCGTTTGAAATGCTATGGCTTGCTCAAGAGAGGGGTAATTTTCACACACAGTCATGATCTCAACCACACCACCATCCCTGCCCAGACGAGGAAGTACCAGATGCCCGAAGCAGAAGTGATCGCCTTCTCACCAGCCAGTCCAGCACTTTTCTGGCTGCTGGGCTGAACTTCGGGGTACAAGATTTGCATGAACGACGACGACTGTTAAGTTTCCAGCCTGGTACCTGTCTGAGCATCAGACGGCAGCACAAGAAGCCTCCAGCCAAAGATGGTCACTGCTGCTCCCAGCCCGGACGGCCATGAGCAGCACGCCTTGTTCACAGAACCAAACCGTGGTTTCCTCTTGAGGCCAACCAGCCCAGGGTGCTGCTGTTCGGCTTCAACCCGGCAGTGGCTGAAGATGGTGCGGGTTAATGCCACTCCGGTGGCACAGAGGACCCTCCCGCCTCTGGCCTGTCACCCCCTCGCAGCCATGAGCAGATTCCCCCCGGCCCCTGCTGACCCGGGCGGCCTCACAGTCCCGGTGCACCGAGGGAAGCAGAGCCCGGCCAGGGCTCCCTTCGGCCGCCCTTGTGCCGCCGCGGCTCTGCCCGCGGCCCCACAGACCTCTCGGCCCCGTGGGAGGCGGCGGGAAGGCGCTGTCCGGGAATTCTGAGCATCCTCCGCTGGCCCCGCCGATCCGCACCCTCCGGCCCGGGGCCGGGGAACAGCGGGGCGGGGGCTCCCCCGGGTCCTCCCCGCCCCGCGGCTCCCCACGGGTGCCCACCCCACGGCTCCGCTCAGGCTCCTCCCGGCTCCCCCGGGCGATCCCCATCTCCCTGTCGCTCCCTCCCCGCTCCGCCCGCCCGGGGGGCACGGGCAGCCCCTACCTGGGCGCGGGGCGAAGCCTCGTCCCTCCGGCTGTCGGCGGCGTCACGGCCGCAGGTTGTGGCTGCGGGCGGCGGTGCCGCATCGATATAAAAGGAAGCGGCGCGGGGGGAGGGAGAGGCGGCCCCGGCACCTTCGCCGCGCCCGGCCCCGATCCCCCCCAGCCTCCCTCCCCACCGCCCCGGGAGCAGCGGCTGCGGCTCCCCCCGGGCAGCCCCCGCGGGGCAGCGGCACTCGGGGGTGTTTACCCCGCCGGGCCGGGGGTAAAGGATGGGACTCACGTCAGAGCCCTCCCCCTCAGGCCCCGCATCCATCCGGGGGGTGAGGAGGGACCCTTCGTGAGGAGTCAGACATGGCCCTGCCCTCTGGGGGCACACACGACACAGCAGAGCGCGGGCGAGGCTCTGCTGCCATGGGAAGGATCCAGCCACATGCCAGAGCACCTTGCAGACTCCAAGTGTGTGTACACCAAACCCAACCATCTCCACCAGTCTCCGTTGGAGCTACCCTGGCCCGGGAGGTACCTGGGTCTGTGGGTTTGTGCCCAGAGAAGGCACCTCAGTGACCGTCCTGGGGACAGGGCTATTGGCAACTCCAAATGCAGGTGTTGGTCCCTGCTGTGGTCAGGGCCTGGTTATCTGGCCTGGCAGCCAAATCACTTTCAGTGAGATGTTGCCTGTGAGACCATCCCAAGCTAAAGAAAAAACTCACAAAGGCCAAATTTTTCTTTCAAACCCCAAGAGCTCCTTCAATCTCTAGAGCTACACTCAGAGCCCGGAGAAGTTTTGACATCTCTGAGGCACCTTGCTCCATTTCTTCTCCATCTCCATCTTCTCCATCCTGTTGACAACTGATGACATCTTGGTCGCAGGAGGAGTGAGGGTCCCCCCAGGGCGCAGCGGCCCCATCTGCTCCTCAGGAAGCTCTCCTTCCAGCAACAGATGCTGTTGTTCTCCTGCACCATCAATCCCTTTCAGGAAGGGACACGGATTAGATGGGGGTAACACGTCTTAAGGTAATTTCTCTAAATGGCATTTTGCTGACTGGCTTTACTGTCAGTCGCTGACAGGGGGCTGTGATGCTTCAGCTCACTCTGCTGCCCCCGAGGCCCCGTGTCATGGCACAGGTCTTGCTGCAATGGCCAAAACAGCGACAAGTCCCGTCTTTGGCCCAGAGCAGTTGGAGATGTGGGCAGCAGTGAGGCCCACTGAGGTGCTGAGAATTCTCACAGGTAACAGGACCTCTATGCAGAAGTACTACAGTCAGTGCCTTCTTTAATAGTCCACTGGGCAAGCAGCCAAAGCTATGGATCATGGGCAGAGCAGGTACCTGCTAGAGAGAGAGGGAGGCAATGACCCCTGGCAGCCACCCATCTAAATAAACACTACTGGGGCTGCATTTTCCATTAAAAATATTTAGGCAGAACGGTGCCATGGGCAAGTGAGAGGAGTGAAGTCTTGCTCTCAAGGGTTTCAAAGTAGAGAGGAGTTTTCAAACTCCATTTTTTTTTTATTTTTTTTTTTATCTCAAATTTCTGTGCATCCTGGCAGGGAAGGGGTAACAGAAGGAGCTTTTCTGCTGGACCCAGCAGCATCTCATCCAGACAGACCCGGCTGGGAACACAGGTGCTGAGTTAAAGGACGATCCTGTGCAAAATCTGTCCCCAAGCCTGATAACCATTTCAGACCTTCTCCAAGGAGGTGGTGGGGGTGCCACAACCACATCTAAGGTGGACCTAGGTCCTGAATGGGGCTGCTGCCAGGGATTGCTCTGGTAGGACAGCAGCACCTCCTGCTTACAGTTAAATGCTCCTGTTCACAGGATTTTGGGCACATCTGGTGCCTTCTGCTCCTTCGCAGGGCTCAGCTACTACAGCAGCTACTTGTATAATGCTGACCAGATGGTCTCACTGCCCTGCTGCCCTCCCCCTCCAATTATTGTTTGCTAAGATCTTGCTGCTTCTCCTGGACAAGAGACCTTCACTTCACTTGAGTCTCTGCATTACCTTGAGGTCTGAGGGAAATATATGGCCCAACTATAGGCAGTGCTCAAAGAAGAGCTGCTGATTCCTTATGATTGATCTTCACATCAATGATGGAGTTGTTTTTACTCTTTCAAAGGTGTCCAAGTTGTGGTTTGTGATGGTCATCATCCCCTGCTCTTCTCCCACCTCCACCTTGTAGCACATGTAGAGCTGATGTTTATTCCTATACCCTGCAAAAGACTCAGGAGTCCCTGTCTTCCAGCATCAGTTGGTGTCAGTTCACTTCAGACGAAGCTCAGTGTTTCTTGTTCTCCAGCTGTCCAAGATGCTAAACTTCCCTTTCAGGCAGGCCAGCAGCTCTGTGCACCCTATCAAGGCAGGTTTAGCATTTGTTCTCTTGTTTCTTTCTGCAGAGGTTGCTCCAGTTTCTGTAGGGATGGCAGAGACTCAGGAATATCCTGGATCACAAATCTGCCTTTCATCCTCATGATTCTATCCACAGAGGTCAGAACTGCTGCAATGGTCATGGAGTTGCTCCACAAGGCTTTTTTCCAGCTCCTGGATGGGTTTCCACACAATAATAAGTCTCAGCTGAAATAAAAACATAGGGCTGGCTGCAGCTCACTTACTGCTCAGCTACCTGGGGCTCTTGCTTTCCTGCCTAGAGTTGCTGAAGTAGGGTGACAGCTCTGAATGCAAAACCTACAGTGGCAGGGAAGGCTAGGGCAGATGGATATGTAGGACTGGAGCCATGGATGGGATAACCTGCATTATGGACAGGTGATTACAAGCAATAGAATCTTTACTAATTTGAAAAAATGCCTGCTTTGCCTATGAGGTGTCTCAAGCATCGTGTAGCCACAGGTGTCACCAGCTCACCAAAGAAGGCTGCAGACTCCAACAGAAAACCATGGCAAACCCCTGCTTAACCACCAAACAGCTGCTGACGTCCCCTGTGCAGGTTCAGCTCAAGGCAGCTTGTCTTTCCTTCAGTCTGAAGTTCAGGAGCACATTTAGTCCTTTCAGATATGTAAGTTTTTGAATTTTATTTAAACACTAAGAACTCCAGCTCAGAGGCACTGTTGACACTTATTGTAGCAGAGATGTGCAAGCAGGGAAAGATGAAAACAATATATTAAACTAGGTTTAAGAGCAGCTTCAAACTTAAGGTTGTAAGTTTACTGGCAGTGGTAAGTAAATTATTCCTGGAGCATTCCCTGGGGAAAAGACTAGGGAAATTAATTAGTTTCCAAAAAATCAAGTGTAATGTTACTGCTTTTAAGTGAACAAAGATAAAGACAATAAAACAACCTCTAACAGCCATTCTAGAATAGCTGAGTTTGACTGTTCAGGGGTGATTTATCTACACAATGGGACTGTGAAAGAGAAATCAGATTCCTAAATTTCTGGCAGTAACTGAAGCACAAACCCATCTTCAAGCGTTGGGGAAAAGAAGTCCTCATGAGGGATTAGACCCACACAGCCTTTCAACAAAAAGCAACAAGCACAAGGGGAAGGGATGTTTCTGATCAGGCACTGCAAGAACCAAGGCCAAAATGGTAGGAACAGCATTAACACTGGACTTGAAGTTCCAGGTAAGCTTAAAGCTGGTTTGAAACATTCTTCAGGTGCTGCAGCAAGCGGCTGATCAGCTTCTCCTCCTCTCTGACGCGCTTGGCAGATGTGACAGCTGTCACAAACTGTTCCCCCCCTGCCCCCACTATTATAAAAAGACTGGAGCAGACATCCGCCTCATGCAGACGGTAGGATCTGTTCTGTAAATTAGAGGAACAAGGCAAAGCCTGTGCTGTGACACACTATCGTTTTTACTGTTACCCCAACAGCAGCTGACCAGAACCAGCCGAGACGCGCAGGTTTTGTGCACGAGTTGACAAACAACACTTAGCTTATCTCGAAAAGAAACTTGAGCACTCCCTCGGCAGATGACAGAGCTGTAAATCATGTTATGTACAGCCCTAAAAGTATCCTCAAGGCAACTTGAAATAGTTAGTTTGTATTAGATAAGAAAAATTTTGGCTTGCAGCTGTATAGATGAAAACATCTTACAATTGTGTGCGCATTTTGTATCCACTTGAAAAGCCCCCAGTTGTGTTTCAGAAGGGCTAAAGGGTCTATTAAAAGCATCCCCAAGAGCTTTAAACTCTCAAGTTGAGAAGTTATCTGTAAGAACTTAAGGTCTGAAGCTGAACTTCATTTGCTTACGGATGTTTGCTCCTCTGTCATATTCTGGTTTCATGGCATAGGAGCGTTCACACTCTAGGGTGTGAGTGGCATGAAACAGTGTGGAGCATGGTCAGGTGAACTGTCACACAGAACTAGACAGTCTGGACTCCCCCCCTGGGGAGGGGAAAGCATCTGAAAACAAATCATATTTATAGGGTTGGACTGTTTTGGTTGTGCAGCAGGGAGCTATTTCTGAGTTTCATTCCTTGGTACTTAAGATTTGCATCACTTTCACTGGTATAGATTACCTATTTTCTGTTTAACTATGAGCTTTAGGTTTGCCAGCAGAAGGGCAAAGAGTCGGAAACTTTAAACAAGGGAGTTCTCTGGGCATGCGTTTGTCTTGTTCTCTCTGCTCCAAACAGTATATGAGACATCCACCTCAATTTTAACTTAGGAAAGAAAATCAATACATGTCACTGAAGAACATGTAATACAAGTAGGACAGAGAACTGAGGGTGTTGGAATCAATGGCTCTCTGAATGCTGTTATCTGAAATATTGTCACATGGTAGAAACTGAGCAAGAGCAGAATATTTACCCAGACTTCTTCCCTTGTCCCGCATCCATATTTCATCCTCCTTCCCACATGTTTAAGCTTATGTAAAATTGAAGGCCCCAAACTAACCAAGCAGAATATTCTGTGATGGTGGGTCATCACTCCAGCACTACAATTCAGTGCTGCAGAAGCTCTTTCCACGGCAGTCTCCTGAGCCCTGCGTTGTGGCAGTTACTGTTCTTGATACAAACCAGATCTAATAGCTCCACACTCCAGCTTTTCCTCTGGCTAAAGGATGTTCTTGTTGCTTTCTAGCAATTTTAAGTGACTTGTTCTTTTTAGAGCAGCTTTGACAAGAATGGGTCTTACATGAGAAACATGCAAGAACTGAGTCAGGGATGGGAGAAAAAATAACCTCTGCAAGCTGGGTTGGAACGGAAATTCTAGGCAACAAGGTCACTCCATCCAGGAAAGGTTAGTAGTGCTCTAGCTGGTGTGAGAGCTGCTGTCAGGCAGAGTGGGCCATGCTGAGCAGTTCCTTTCAACCCCATGGGCCAGCTGTGGAAAACAAGACAGAGTGGACTGGCTTCCTGCAGAGCCTGCTAAGCCAGAGAGAAAGCAATCGAAACTCATGGACAAAACAAGAGGTTTGATGCTAACTTTAGTAAGTAAAGTTTTCCAGATAAAGGCAATTGCATCCATATTTAACAGCTGTTAAAGAGATACACATTTAATTGCATTATATAAGGAGTGCTTTATATTCAAGTGAAAACATTTCAAGTGTGTTAGTTCTACCTGTTTGGAATTCAGACTTTCTCCCTAGAAGATATTCCAGTTGACAAAAAGGGCCTCGTTCAGATATCTGGGATCAACTGAATACATTTATTTAAAAGCAATTTTAAATATTAAAAAAGTAGAAATTAACACATACAGTACTCAAAAACTGTCACATTAAATACATGTGAATAGACGTGTACTGATGTTTTACCTTAACATTCAATGAGAAGTCAAGATTTTAACTAGTGGCATGACCAGATCTGATTTCTGTACATGTTGATGTACTATGTAATAAAAAAATAAATAGCAACTGTTGTTCAACAGTAAATAAGACATCATCTGCAGAGCAAACTTCCCCCTCTGGGGGCACCTTCCCCTGCCCCTCCCCCCAACCCTTTATCAGCTAATTTTCCATAAAGATTTAGACTTTCCAAATACTATGTCATATACAAAATTGCAAACAGTGGTTCATTGAGTTCAAATATAATACTGTACTTAAACTCAATCAATATCATACATTTTCAGATTTCTTGTGACCCACAATAAGCCAGAATAAACAGAACTATTGTTCCCGATGGAACTCATTTAATTTTATAAAATGCATATGTATACTATTTTAAAGAGCGTAGAAAAGAATAGACATTTGACTCTACATAATTTTACATGCCTAGGTTTTCTTTATATGATTTGCATTTATCAGTTTATTTCAAGATCACTTAAAAATACAATTGACCACAAAAGTGAATAGGTTTTGTTCTCTAATGCGACTTAAAACATTGTAGTAATGGATAAAATGGAATGCTAAATAAATGCTAAACCTGACTTTCTTTCCATAAAAAAACAGAATAAAGTCTGAAATACTGGAGCTGGTAATACTGAAGATTAGATGCCAGCAGGCTCGCTCACTCATTGCATATTTTTTTTTTTTGGAAATATTTTTTTTTATAAATGATAAAACCATTAACAGTTGATAAATGATTTGCATTTTTTTTCCATGTGGGATTTAGACTGATATTTGTTTCTAAATTAACCACAAACAGAATTAAATATTCACTGACTACAGTCTTGTAAAACTGTATTAGAAATGAAAGCTCTCAGAAAGTCTGAGATGTGCTTTTATGAAATGAAAATCTTTCCATGCAGCCAAGACAATCTGCTTTGAAATAGCAGCACGAGGTACTGAAGCCAAAATAACATTTAAAGCAAGTAATACAAAACTACATATGAAAGTCATGGAACCTGCTACAGACAAACCATGGGAAAAACACAACCACATGATGTTTCAAAAGATGAAAAATGATGTTGAAAGTGACATAGGAAATTAAAGTTTCCAGTAATATGTTGAAGTGTTTTCTGGCAATGCAACTTTATACCAACTTTCAAGAAACTTCAGGTCAAATGCAGCCTTCCAAAGATTTCGTTAGAAATTAGCTTTATAACAGCATGTCTGTTACTTGGTGCTTTGAGTTACAACTATTACTGTCACAGTTTAGTGAACTCTATGAAAACCAGCCTGATACTTGTGATCTGAGCTCTATCATTAACAGCCTGATCAAATGCACGAGAGGTCATCTTAGCTTCTGCTTTTGAGAGCATTAAAAATAATTTAAATTTATACTTATATCACCACTTAAAAAATTTATTTTAGGTAACTAACTTTTAGCAAGGTTGAAGACAGAGGAAAAAAACCCCACAAAATCATTTTTCAAAGAGCCAATTTAGCTATAAACAAATACTGTTGCAAGCTCACATTAATCTGAATAGCAATTAAGTTAAAATGTTCTTTTCCTCAAATGTAGCTATATGACTACAGTACTACTTTTGTACAAAGGCAGGTTTCAAGTAAGCGTCTAAATGCATGCACAATGTCAACAGTTAACATTTGCTAGAAGTCCTTGGTTACTTAGAATTCAGTGAAAAAACCCAGCAAATTTCACATTTATCTACTAAAGAACAATATGACTAATTTTCATTAAAATAAGTTTTCGGATGAAATGAATTTGTAACTTTTTATAGTGAGGTAATATCACAGGGGAACTGCAATCACAGTTTGGCATAGGTTCACATAATATAAACATGAAATGCTGTATGCACACTGTAAAACATTACTGTTATCTGTAAAGTCAGTGAATATTTGTCTTCATAATTACACTTAACTGAGCACTATATTAAATAAATATCGAAGTGGGTTTCATAGCTGTAAACTGCATACACTTATGAACTGCAGACTGATTTTTAAATTGTCCAAAACCATTCACTCATCTTAACTTTTCTGCTAAACTGTATGTCGAGAATACCAAGTTATTAGGAACAGTCATTTCTGTACAGTTACAAGGTTGACGGAGACCACCTATGTTGGAAAGCTGGCAGTCCATA
This sequence comes from Manacus candei, assembly GCF_025592945.1. Classification (NCBI taxonomy): domain Eukaryota; kingdom Metazoa; phylum Chordata; class Aves; order Passeriformes; family Pipridae; genus Manacus; species Manacus candei. Next base: position 6,128,985 of record NW_026138061.1, read on the forward strand.
CGTGGGGGACAGCACGGACAGGGATGTAAGTGCTGGATGCCGAGGATGGCTTCAACAAACCCAATAAGGCGTGCCAGGTTCCAAGGCTACCATAATACTGGCAAAGGCAGAATAACACAGTATATTTACAATACATATAATTCAACCTCATGAGGTGAAACTTAAATGAATTCTTAATTTGTAACAGCAGCTATATATACAACTGTGCACAGGATTACAGGGAGGCAGCAGCGTTCGCTTTTGCTAAAAAGCCCGTCTTGCATGAAGAATGTGCAATGCTCAAGTTTAGGATTTGTTTGTTTTTACTAGTCTGAAAGAATGTGCACAAAGGACACTGGAAAGACCCCTTTCCTCTCTGGCTGTCCTTCGATGTGGCCAATCTGCAACACAGGAGAAGAATGTACAAATGTAGATGTGCGCGTGAACACACAGACTTCATAGATTGCATTTACTTCATTCAAAGCAGCAGAACTGCTCACAGAGCCTTTGCAAGCTCTTGGACAGTTTGAAGCAGACCTTAGTTAACATTTGAATTTGTGTAAAGGAACAAAATGAAACTGCACAAGTATATATATACATAAGACAAATTAAGCCCATTAAATCTAAAGAGAACAAAACTCCATCTTTTTTTTTTTTGGAAACTTACACACAAACTCAGCGAACTTAAAGAATCTCACCAAAACAGAAGCCTGATTTTCTTTTGTCTGATAGTCTGAGTTTCAGTAACATCTCTGAAAACCATTTATCTTAGTTAACTGAATAAATCCTGAACATCTTACTGATGGGAAATGTCTGCTACAGTTGTGAAGTTAGTTATGATAATCTGCATGTTTCCCTTACTTCAGGTGATAAAATCCCAGTTATTTTCTTATTGAGTTAGCATGATACCTAATGATTTAGGTGCATACTAGTTTTTGTAATAAATCACAGTCCTGTCTGATTAAGTATCCTTCATGTACAACTTCTTACATGTTTTGCATAATGATAATTTATAAAGAAATAGCTAAGAAACTTATTTAAGGAAATAAAAAAAATAATAACATAAGAACTTTCTATGTTTGAAGTGCATAATCACAAACAACTTTCAAACTGATAACAGTGGAGCAGCAGTTCTGACTGACCACATAACCCTCTTCTCACCCTGCTACAGTGCTGCTCACTGCTTTCAGAATAATGGTGTACCTCCTTCCTCTTCCACAAGTTTAACAAAATGGGAAGGGGAAACATGCAGGGCTGGCCATTTCCTCTTGGAGAGCCAAATTTTTGAAGCATATGAGTCAACAGGCCTCGTTTCCCTTCTCAGAAACACTCAGACTGGAGCGCCTCATGGAACTTGTCAGGCGTGTACCCAAGGGTCCTAAAACAGATTCAGCAACTAATGCAATGGTAATCAGGGACTGGATGATATGGATAATAGCAGCTTTTGATACCAGCTTTTCAGCTGAAAATCTTCCATACTTAAATGATGAGTGAGAGGAAAATGTGTAGTTGGAAACAAAACGCCAAAGGTTATGCTGCACTTAGATTAGGAAATCACAGGCAACATTGCAATTAGATTTTGTTTTAATCAGATGACATCTGTCTCATTTTCCTCAGTAACAATTCCTCAGCAGGGAAGTACAATGCATCAGGGCTTTAGGGACATGAGGTGGAGTGTCAAGGGAGGACTGGAGCCTCCATGTGGGGTTGAGAAAAACCTGGTGTTAGCACTCAAACAATATGCAGTCCAGAACAGGGGGAGTATGGTATAAACCAGTGGCATGGGAAGGAAGAAGGCAAAGAAAATGTTATCTGCCTTTCATTTAAGGAGGAAAAGTATCAGCTTATAGAATTAATTACAAATTATTTTTCAGAATTCCAGCAACTCCTGAAGGTATAACTTAACATTTTGAGTGAACTGAAGATCATTACATGTCTCATTTTTCATGAAGGGTGAAAGCATTTTAGACAGAGTAAAAATCACCACTTCTTCATTTAATGAAAGGCTAGTGTGCATTACAGGGAGGGACATGTGTAAATATGTGCTGCTATGAGCCAGCAACAAAGCCAAACCCAGTGAGGATGATTCTAGCAGACTCTCCCTGCCAGAGAAACGGGGTCTTTGCTCATATGAGTTTAAGGTAAGCACTGGATGTTAGCTCAGGAAAAACAAAACAAAAAACCAAAACAAAATAGCAACAAACCCTTCACATTTGGAAAAAAAGGCTTTCCTATAAAAGTCATAAAGAAGTTATGTGGAACTGTGAAAGGGAAAGATACATACCCACCACTCTTGGTCCTCTTCACCAGTTACAATAATTACTTCTCCTTCAACAAATGTGAGCTCATCATCATTATCTGCCTGACAGTCATAAATGGTCTTCACTCGCCTAACTTTGTTTTTCCCCTAAAAATAGAATGAAGTTTTAGATGAAGGACATGAGGAAGAGAGAAAAAATATATATATATAATATGAATTTTGACTTTAAGTTGTGTTTTATTTTACAAGAAGGTGAAAACTATAGATTGCTTTCCCTGCAATTGGGGACATAAAAATACAAAAACTCTGCTTCAACAAGGATATTAAAAAATTAAAATGAAAAGTTACCTACACAGGTGTAGGTTTTATTTTTCTTATGATTCAAAACTCCCTACAGAATTTAATGTGTAGTGCTTAACACGTAGGGCTTAAGAGGGCTTAAGTAATGTTTGCTTCCTTCAGTGAAGAAAGTTTAAATGACCTTCCAGTCTACTAACACACTCTTTCTCCTTTAATACATACTTCATCAAAAAGACACTATGAATAGAAAATGAAATCCAGTCTCCTCTGAATGTTCCAAGAGAGGTAAGGGCTGAGGAAAATGCTGCATTGAAATCCCAGTATTCCTTACAGTTTTGGTTTTGGATCTAGTGCAAAAATACAGTATTCTTTGACTTCAGATCTGCTTACAGGACTGAGAATTATTTTTTGAGTGATTTTTCCATCCAAATGTTAGCATCTTCTTACTAAAAGTACCTTAATTTCAGATGGCAGTACTATTTTTTGATGACAATTCACACTCGATATTCTCACAGCTCTACCATTCTGAGTCCAAGTATTTTCTAGGTCATCCTTTGCTGCATACTGCTAATTCATATGAAAAAGCCTCAGCCATGGACTCCTCCCCAAACATATGGTTCTCACGGCAGGGAAAAGGACTTAAATTATTTCTAAATAGAGTAAGTAAGCAATATGCACAGCAAAACACTCCTGCTACTTTATATTCCTGTATTTTCATACCCACACTTCTTCAAAAGCTACAGTTCCTTCTTTGAACAGAAGTAGTCAGACAGCAAGAGCACAAATACCCAAGAAGAGCAGAAAGAGAAGAGAAGCAGAAGGGCTATGAAGGAAAAAGTCAGCAGGTTTAGAGGAATTTGAGCCAGAAGTAACATCACAGAGGAAATTTCCTAGGGAGTTTTCTCTTTGCTGTTACCTACCCACTTGAAATTCCTCCATGTTTTGGCAAAAAGAAAAATATCCCTGTAGCTCAATAGCAGAACAGACACACACCAAAAGGCACTCACACTAATCTCAAGGTACAGGAAAACAACAATCATAGGGGGATCTAAGGAAGAAAGCAGTTAACACAACATAAGACTAAAAAAAAAACATGTTCCAGACAAATGAACAGAAATACCTTAAGTCCATATGAGATCAAGGGTTTTTTTACAGCAAAGGTTTGTTGCAACAAGAAGTCACTTTAAAGAATGCTTCCTCTCTTTTTTAAAAAGATATTCATATAATTTGAGCAAAAATCTCAACTATCAGTAGGAACTGGAATTCAATGGGAAGGGGTATTTGGGGCCATCAGCTCAAAGTCTCAGCTTTCAACTGCAAGGAACCTTTTTACAAACTAGGAGCACTTCCAATCAATCCTCCGGTGATGAAGGGAAGCAACTACTTTTGCCAGGGAAAAATTAACTTATTCAATAAAAAAGAATAAAGAAATTTACATTCCTCTAAACTTAGAGAACTGTATGCAACTCAGCTTGCAAGAAAAATTATAAGAATTGCTCCTGGTTCCATCAGATTAGTGCCACAGATGAGATTTTAACATTATGTTCCTTTCATGGAGAGCAGCAACAAGCAGAATTCAAGCCCAAGTTGTATTTAATCGTGGGAAGGTTTAAAAAAGGATGGATCTGAAGAGAGCACATAACACAGTTATGTGTTCTGAAGAGAGCACAGAACACAGTTATGTGTTCTGAAGAGAGCACAGAACGCAGTTTGGGGCACTGGTGTGTAAAGAAATGCAAGCAATTCCAGGAAATGTAATCTGTGACTATAAAACAAATACCACTACCCCCCACCAACTCCCTGAATCCAACACTAGTATTTATTAAGAAGAGATTTTATGCTTAACACTGAATAAAACAAGTTGCTATGATCATTAATAATCCCTCCATGCTCTTATTTACATTCAACACTTCTTTTTCTTTAAAAAATAAGTATTTTGTCTCCTTTATAGAAACCACCATACACACACACACACAAAAGAACACTCAAGTGTTTAGTGTGATTTCAGAAGCACTCAGAGCAAGTTTCAATTCTCTAAAAATATCCTTTCAAATCCTTATATATTATCGGTATTGGAATTCCAAAATTATATTTCTGAATGATTAATTTTCTAAAACTTTCAATAAAAAAATGTAAGCTTCTCTATTTAGTGGCTAAATAGTCAAACCCAGGAGTGAAGTACCCACAAACACTGGTGGCTGCTGTTGCAGGTCTCACTGCTACTCTGGGAGGGAGCATTTCCCCAGCTTGTGCAGAGAGGATACAGCCAGAGGATGAAAACAAGGCAAGATACTTTTAAGAGGAATTCTTACACATTAACACTTAAGCAGAAAAGACTGCACTGAACAAGAAGTGTGCATGCAATGATGTAAAAAAACCTGTGAAGATATAATAGTTTTGATCACTGCACAACAGTGGAACTACTTAATTTTTTGCACATGTGAAAATAGTTGAGTTTGGAGAACACTGAATCTTTCCTCAGAGTTTTTCTGTGTAAGGTAGGCAAAGAGTTTTAAAACAAATAAACAAACAAAAAACCAAAAAACAAACCAAACCATCTACTATTTGCTTTTTTTTCTTCTCTAATAAAGTGACAAATAGCTGAGAATGTCCAGCGTCATTTGCCTGCTTATATTTAAAAGTAAACAAACTGTACTTGCAGGCACCTCTTGATCAGATACCAGTAATATTTAATCTCAAGAACACTCAGGAAGCCCAAGCAACAACGCTGTCAGTCTCAGCTGAGACAGGAGCTTACAGGCAAGTCCATGCCAGAAGCCAAGCAGAGTGATGGCTCCAGCGTGTTCTTCCTCAGACAAGCACAAGACAGAAACTCACCCTCTGCTTTCACTGCAAGAACGGAAGTCTTATTTCCTTTTACATAAGTGCTTTGCATAGCAAACCTGACAAACAAAACTATCCCCTTTTTGATGTATTCTTCATGATGAAAATCTTAAGAGAGCTCTGGAGTTTCATAAAGTTATTTCAATGTGCATATGCATGAAGAATCCTCTCTTGGAAATTGCACTGGTTAGCAAGATGAACAGCAAGATGAACTGGGGGTTTGAATCGAGCTAAGGAACCAGCTCTGTTACTACACAGCATCCAGCAATGACAATTTTGCCACTTCAGCAATATATCTGAACCTTTGTTAACCACTTAAGTACATCAACATTAAATACTCACGACAGGAACATTTACTACTTTGTCACAGTTGACTTTAAACGTTGCATCTACTGACAATAGGTGCTAACATCCCTTCTTAAAGCTTACAAAAATCAAATATATAGATATTCTAGCAATCTAAGGCATACAGAGCTGTGAGCAAAGGCAACAGAAAAAACCACCAATTCATTCAGAGTTATGACTGGCACAGATAAAATGCCCAAAGTCTCCAGTAAATCTAAATACACTGTAATGCTCCCAAGGTTATTGTTTTATGTTACAGGTATTTGTTTCAACATGCAGGAGGCCTTGTAAACCCTCAGCATTTGCTGAGGCTGCTTGGGGGTGCAAAAAGAACTGCTCATTCCCTATCCCAACCCATAAATGTTATGTTGCTTTGTGTGCATATCTCAAGGGTGCACAGAAAGTCCTTACAGTAACTTCAAAGCCTTCCAAGGATACTTCCAACTAGCTGCAGTAATACCTACCATATTTATTTTCCTGGGAAGTGGCACGGGGGTTTCTGGCAGGGTATGTGTGATGTCATTAGACTCCTCAGATGCTTGCCTTTGGACGGTGTCTCTGGATTGTACATTTGGAGAAAGATCTATGGAGTGAGATTTCTGATTCGCCTCTGAGGGCTGAGGCTTCGGTGCTGCTTCTCCACCTTGAGTTTTAGCCAACAGCTCTCCTAGCTGAGGCTTTGGAGGAAGGTCCTTCATCTGTGGCTTTGGAGGTAAGTCTCCAAGCTGTGGTTTTGGTGGCAAGTCTCCTAGCTGAGGCTTTGGGGGCAGTTCTCCAGGCTTTGGGGGTAAATCTCCTACTTGAGGTTTCTGAGTTAATTCCAGAGGCAGAGGCTTTGGGGGCAAGTCTCCAGGCTGTGGTTTCTGTGGTATATCGATGGACAGTGAGGGCTTCTGAAACATTTCCATGTGCTGATGCGATTTATCTATTGAAAGATGATGACTGGTTTCTATTTTTCTTAGTGCCACTAAAACAAAAGAGCAAAACAATGTTTTTCATCATCTCATTTTAATGTTAAAGAAGTTAGGCACATATCAAAACTGAAACTATGTAAATGATCACGTGGTCACTGAGCCCCATAACTGCCCATAAATCCTCCCAGTCTATGATAAAAGCAAGGCAATACAACTTTATATAACCCTCATTCACTGAGGTCTCACTTAATTGCTCCTCCTGGAGGTCAGCAGTGCTTATTCCAACAACTACTAGGTGTCAATTTATAGATTATCTACTTAAAAGGAAATAAAGTAATCACTTTTTGGACTCAACCCAAAAAATATTAAATGTAATAAAAGACATATTTTATAAAACAACATATAGACCCACGCATGTGACTGTAACAAAACTTCTTTTTAGTGACAATTTTTCAGGGATACAGTTGAATTGCATACCAAAAAAAACCCTGAGTTTCAGGATTAGTACCTAATATTAAAACAGATGAAGGGGGTCAGGAGAGAAAAAAGTTACAACCCATGATGAAAACAACACATTTTGACCAGAAGGAACAATTTCCTATCATATTCAGCATTGCTTTGGTATCATACTCTACCAGCCAAAAAGGTGGCCTGACATTTGACTATGAAAGCAACAACACTCTCTTTGGATATCACCCACTGCAACAACACTTCCATGCTATATTAATGTCTATGTATACAAAAAAGAAAAAAAAAAGAAAAAAAGGAAGAAAAAAAGAAATAAATGAAGAAAAAAAAGGAAGAAAAACAAGAAAAAAAAAAAGAAGGAAAAAAAAGAAAATTTTGCATGGTTTCCAAGAAATTGTATAGTTACTATCAGATGCTTCATTTTAAAAATGTCTGTGTTGATACCTGTATACGGTTCTGTCTCTTAGACTTATGTAGCAGTGAATGTACACGCACTGATCATCCCCACAGGTTTGAGATGTAAGTAAATTACATGAAAAACCCTGATAGTAGCCCTGATAGTGGTTTGATTTGGCCCATCTTAAATTCCCACCTATATAATTTCAATCAAGGAAGTGTTGACTTCCTTTGCAATGCCACCTTAGCATGTCATTGGTGTCTCCCTCAAAAGATGATACCATGTCATAATAATTGTAATTTAAGTTGAAATTTCACATTTGCATTTTCTGTTAAAATGATTTGCACTCTGAATTTCAGACATCTAGTTTCAGAAGTCTGGACAAGTAGCATTCCCTGATCTTCAGGGAATCCTGTATGATCCACTCATACAGATGTAACATATATTTGACAGATTCTGTATCAGACAGAGCTACAAAGTAGGTCTACTTTCAAATTTGTAGTCAACTGCTGCAATAACTCAAGAAAACCCTAAATAAACTTGCTGTATGAGTTTAAAGAGAGGCTAGAAAAAAACATTTCTAAAAGAAAAGGCCAGAAGGTATTCCCTGGAATGACGGTCTCGGCAAGCTTGTCACGGATATATAAATGAGCATGAAACAGTACCCCATTCTTTCCAAAGTAGTTATTGGGAAAACAACCCTGATGGCCAGAACATGGCATGGATACAGGTTGCTCCAAGGGTATCAAGAAATTGGACTTAGAGATATTAGGAAGAAAAAAGACTTTACCAACAAGAGCAGTCAAAGATAGAAGTGGAAGCCCAGAGAGGTTATCCATGGAGATACTCAAGATGTGACTGGACAGGGCCTTGAGCAACCAGCTCTCATGGCGAAAATTTGGCCCTGCTCTGAGTTGTGGACTGGACCACAAGACCTCCTGATGTCTCTTTTGGCTTCAGTTAATGATTTTTTTTCTTTCCTGAATAGGTCTAACTACTTTTTTCAGTTTAATAAAAACCTTCCCGACCTTCCAAAATCCTTTTAGTTTTCTAAAGCTTCCATGTTTTGCAGCATTTTAGAAATAAAACTTTTGCTGAAAAGACCATATATTTAAAACAAATATCTACTCTCACCCACATTTAAAAGATAATCAGTGTAAGAATAGACACAAAGAGAACTCTTACCTTTCTGAGGTAGTTTGGGAAGAACTCTAGGGCCAAGTGCAGTCTTTGCAGTCCCAGTGCTAAATCAACAGATGTGAATTATTAGTGCTTACAACTGTTATAAAATATATTTATTTCTCATTTTCCCCTCTACACATCCATAATTAAAAACCCAAACCAAACAACCAAAATCCACATCTATTTTGCTTCTTTCATATAATCATCTTGTCTGTGGATCAATCCCAAAACACAAAGCACTGTTAAGAATTAACTGCTTGACTTTTTTTGAGAGAAAAAGGCATACAAACCCCACAGAGCTTCAATGCCATAGGGCAGATATATTCTACAAACTATGGTATGTGCAAAATGTATTCTGAAAACAGGTGAAGCTGAAAGAGCAGCTCCATGGGCAGATCCTGAACTTTAAAATAATTATACTGAAGCATTCAAAATATAATCTGTCCCTTATGTCAGTGGTTTGAAGTTTGCCAGGACTGAGCCTATGCCTTGTAGCCCACTGATTTACACACACACTGCTGCTGCTGCAGTAGGAAACAAAGTCTGTGATACTCCAAAGAAATACTGATGACTGTGGTAAAACAACATGCTTTACTCTGTCAACCCGTGTTGCACCTGAGTTAGCTACTTGGAGTGGTCAGCAACAAGACAAGCAGGACAGTTGCAAGTAATTTAATTAATTAGTTAATTACATTAATAGCATAAAAAGATAGTTGCATATTGTCAAAGTTTTCCATCTATGCTTTTTGTTGTAGCCCATTTTTTCCCCAGAATTAACATCAGGCTGGCTTAAATTTGCAAACATGGTATGTGAGCATAACAAGTTTCAACAAATTCCACCAAATTTTTTCCTTTAAAACCACACATAGGTCACTTTTACAGAAAAGAACTGTGGAAGAAAAGAAAGTAAGTTGATTTAAGGCATAAAAATCAAACAATAAATAAAAATCAGTATTAACTTAAAATAATGACTCAAAAAAACAAGAGGAAAGAAAAATGTCTGAGAAAGTTGCCAGAGTACGTTCAACAGAGCAGAGAGTCTTCTGCACCACCAGCCTTGATTCTGGTATTATTTGTCTCTGCAGCCAACATTTCGAAATGAGTACGATGAAACACTTTTAATTTCCTACCTGTTTTTTAAATGGCAAAAATATACCATGACATGAAACTGAAAGAACAGCCAAGCTCACTCTTGATTCAATATACCATAGATTCACAGAATATCCTGGGTTGGAAGGGACCCACAAAGATGATCGAAGTCCAGCTCCTACCTTGGCCTTTATCTAATGCCATGGAGTACAAATACCACACTTTTACCCTTGTCTGGCAAGTGTTGAGCACAGACCCAGGTCTTTGTGCTATGGAGCATCACCACTTTTTCCCTGAATGGCCAGTGCCACCTGGATGGATTCAGCAAACGTGGCAAGTCAGCTGTGCTGCCAATAACAGCTCCTCTGCCTGTCCTGACAAGGCAGATCACAGACTGGGGGGTGTCCAGGAATTCTACCTGCACATCTTCTGCTGTGACCTGTTTGACGTTACACATCTCTCTCCAGCCACGGCCTGATCCCGCACACTTGTGGTCATGCAAGGTCGTGTGCCTGAGGCAGGGGTTTGTTGGAATCACCGCGCTCTGAACCGCAGGACTTTGGAATCACAGTGCAGACAGAGGAGTAGCAAACACTAAGTGACAGGAAGGTATGGCTGTCCTTACTTCTCCAGCTATTGAAAAAGACACTTGTAATGGACAGACCTGATGAACTACGAGCTAAAAGCAGTTTGTGTTATTGCAGACTGTGTGGCAGCACATAAGCTTGACAGGCTGGAAAACAGTTAAGCTGGAAGACTGAGATGAATTCTCTCTCTTACAGATGATGCCACCTTGTACCCAGAGTGACACTACTGCAGCTACGGGCATGAGACCTCACACTGGAACAGACAAAATGAAATGCCAGGAGACATGAAAATAAAACTTTTGTGCTGCTGGACTGCAGTCTGAGGCAGCATTCCCCAGCTCAGAGAGCACTGCTGTAGGAGCGGCAGAGATTCGGGTACAAGTCGTTCTGTCCATCCCGCTCAAAGGATGGATTGTGTATGGACAGCAAGGAACAAAGCGTAGGAGGCTCAATGAAGCCACAGTATTTGTATGCTACTAAGGCATGCAGAAAACTAATGAAGAAACACAGCTAGGATTTTATGTCCTCTGAAAGGCTTTTTTCCCCCTCTAATTTACAAATTAGTTATGTTTACTTAAATTTCATCTTTGCCTTCATATGTGGAGATTTTACCTTGATTGCTGAGACATCCCCTCAAACTTGTTTGCAGCCTTAGTTGAAGGTGGGCCCAAATCATTACCTGAGGTGGAAAAAAAGGACCATTAAAAAACCTAAATAATTAGGATAACTGAAATATAATCAACAGAGGGTGCAACTTAAAGAAAAACACACATTCCTCCAAGTCTCTTCTATTCAAGATGTCTAAAAGATCATGTAAAACTTCATTCTTCATCAATAACTTTGTAGCTGAAAAAGCAGCAGGGACCTTTCATGTAACACATTTTAAAACAAGCCACTGGTAGCTCACATCTTCTGGCAAGGGAAGATTGAATGACATTGCTGTAGGGCATTTGTTTTGAAATAGTGTTTCAATTTTCCTTGAATAGAAGGAGATACTGCAGGCCAGTATCAGACGAATTTATCACAGATGTTTACATTTTTTGCTATGAGGCATGTCTTTTTAAAACCACCACGAATTTGACTTTATTCACAAAACATTAAATTTCTAAGGATTGGTATTTTGTCCTGTGTAAAGAACAGCCTTTACTGATTTAATGACTAAGTCTGTATGTTCCCATTACCTGCACATTGACCACTGGTAAGGAAAAGATCCTGGGTATACTGAATTCTGTGAAAAGGCAGCAAAATCCAAACCCAAGTGCTCTGGACTCCTTCAGCAGAAGGCTTCTCTTCCACTAGCCATCTCCATTGCAAGTTATAATGATATTAACTCCTTTGGTTTAGTGCCTTTGCCATTCTCCCTTGCCTCTCCTATTACAGCATGTCTTAGCAATCTTAGAACCAACTTCAACAACCATTAGTAAATTTTGTCATTGAAATAGATGCAAAGTGACATTTAACGAGCCAAGAACACAAAATGCTTCTCATACAAAAGAATGACACTTTTGCCTAAATACCATTCTTAGTGCATTGAAGTCTAAATGAAACGGCAGAAAAGGCTCATGCTGAGCCTTGCTAAAAATATGTTTGTATTTAAAAGTGGGGAAAAAAGCAACAAAGGTAAAACAAACAGCAAACCCGTCACATGTAGATCCTATGGATAAAGCAAGGAAAAATATCTCATGGTTGCTATGGAAATCCAAAATAATCTACATGACATTTTTAGAACATCTTTGAATAGTAACTCAGTTTGCTTAGACATAAGCTAAGGATTGCTCTGCTTGAAACTTCAATTAATGCACAGATTAGAAAACATGCTGAAATTCAACATAGCAAAAAATATAACGACACAGAAAAAGCTTCTGAAAGGAAAAGCAGTGAGCATCTGACAATATTCTTAGGCCAAAAACATGAAGGCAGATACAAGAAACTCCCTCTTTTATAAACGTAAAATTTAATACTTGCTTAAAAATCAAAAAGGACTTTCAAAAAAGCTTTTGTACAGATCTCAGATAAGAAACATGGGGAGGAGAGGTCTCCCTTCCATCCACTGAAGTTTAGCCTGCACTGAAGAGCAGCAAAGAGACAGAAAAAGCCATGTTCTTCTCCAGCCCTGCTCTGACAAGGTCTTCTACTGCTACAGGCTTCTTCATCTTCAACTGCACACCCGCACCTTTCCCATATTTTCCTTTTCCTTTATCTGTTGTCTAAAGATTTTAAAGAAAAGTTGGCACTGGCTTAGCATCTTATCTTACCATACCTTCATTCTAATAGCGTTACATTATATAGTATTCTAGTACATGGTACTTTAGGTGCTGTTTTGGACTTAAATATTTGGGATTTTTTACATTTTTAGAGTCCAAGCCCTTCAAAATATCTTTACTACCTCTGAAATAGTACAAGACTATTGGACTTCAGAACACAGGACACATTTTTTTTCCATATCCCAGACCTCTAAGAAGTAGGGAACTGGAAAGACTGACATTATTTGTATTCCTTGAGAAAAAAAATCTTTGCTTTTCCTTGGACTCTGTACTTTTCTCCATATTGAATCCTAGATTCAATCACACATGAATACTCCATGATTGACCACATTTAACTCAATTTGCTGTAAAAATGGTGGTTTTAGTTTAGCATTTTTATTTTTAGGCTAGTAATTGTGTGTTTATACTAGAACAGAGAGAGGATACTCCTAAGATATAAGTAGTGTATGGATGACGCCCTTATGCAAGCATTGGATTCCAGCTTGAAAATTTACAGATTCATGAAAATCCTGCCACAAAAACTAAAATTATAGAAAATTACATGGGCCTGAGATTTATAGCTACAGAAAGAAGCTGACTGCATAGAGCAATTTTTATTGAAAAGAGGAAGAATCTGAGCAGTCTGGAAAATAGTGTCTAAAAAGCATCTGTCAGAAAGGTATCCTGCTATAAAAAATGATTTTTTAAATTACTGTTTCTGTGTAACTTCTGCAGATAGAAGGCTGCAAACCTATCAGTCTCTGTGTAGGTACAGACAACATCACAAAAGCCAAATACATATCAAGACAACACATTCCCACCCGTGAGGTGTGAACATTTCATGGGATAGATGTGGCACAAAGCCCTCTGGCAGTTGTGAGACCTGCACAGACTCATTGAGGTCCGTCTGTCCCAAATCTACATCGACCTGGATTAATGAGCTCCTCAGAGCAGCATCAGGGGTGAGGAGGCAGAGGCAGAGCAGAGCAGCAGCTGAGGGGGCCGGGGTGAGGGCAGCCTGGGCAGCTAAGGCAGAGAGAGGGAAGCAGTGGAGGAGGTTGGATTGGGCCCCAGGGGAGCGTGGAATATTTTCAGCTTTCTCAAGTGAGACTTGGCTGCAGCAGCCTGGGAGCCAGAGTGACAGAGGACAGAACTCTTGATTTATCTGAGTTGACGTTACATCAAGTTGAAATCATTGGAAAGCAAGCACCAGGTAAAAGAAACCAAAGATCATATATCATCCATCATAAAGGTTTTCCCTTGCCCTTTTGTTTTGCATTTCAAAACTCACCCCAAGGAATTGGGCCCTTATTCTGGGGTCCATGAGGTAGTGGGCTTGGTGGGTCAGAGAGGGTTCTTTTGTGTCCTGGGGGTGGGGGAGGTGGTCTCTTCTTGGAAAGAGTGGAGCTGCCACTAGAGGTTTGAGTGCTTAGAGGGAGGGTTGAAGGTGGGCCTGCAAAATAACAAACAACCTTCTTACAAATACATGTGCATAAACGTCAAAGCAGCACTGAAAAATTCACAGTCAGACCCACAGTGAAGTGCAGCAAAAGACTAAAATAAAAAGACAAGCCATGCCAAAACACTGTTTAGATTAAACGACATGTTCACCACATTTTTTACAATCTCAGCTGTGGGAATATAAGGAACTTGACAATAGAATGACACGTGTACTTATGTTTAAAAAATACAGAATCACACCAGGATTTCTAATTTTAGGCATTGTTTAAAAAAAAAGAAAAGCCCTGAAAATTAAGTAATATTTAGCACATGGGATTAAAATTCCTTTTAATTTATACCAGAATGAAATAGCTTTCTAGATATTCTACTATGTGAGTGTTTTCTCTTCCAGAGCATCCCATACAAACTCTGCTAATAAACTGGGGGGAAGGAAGGAAATAGAAATCTATCTACAAATTTTCCTTGCACTTTCAAATATGATTGTAAGATCGAGAAGCTTTTCTGTAATTATTTTCCTTTTTTTCTGTGGCTTAAATAAATCAAATTATGCATTCTAAGAGCAATGCAAATTGCTGTACACGGTACAAATTAAACATCAGAGAAGTCCTTTCTGAGACTGAGATTAGATATTTAATGGTAGCAGCACTTATAAGAGCTTATGCAGTCGCTCCTACCCTTAAACACTTTATTTCCCCTTGCATTAATGTTGGCACAAGTATTATTCAACACAACACTTGTTTCACAGGATATGGGAACAGATACAAATTGAAAGACAAAATAACCCAGAGGAAAGACAAGAGTTTTCCCTAATGAGCTTCACCATTGACCTTCAAAAATGTCTCTAATAAGAAGCTCAAGGAATCAGGCAGAGCAGGGCACAAAACATAGTGAGGGGACAACTGCTCAAGTCAACTGCCATTACTGCCCAAAGAAATTACTTGTAACACTTATCTAAACTAGTTCTACATTAGGTTAGAACAGTTCTAAGGGTTTTGTTGTTGGGCTTGTTTTCTTTTTCCTGCTAGGTTGCTGTTTTGTTTTGCTTTTTTTTTTTAACTCTTTTAATCTAACCAACAACTAACACTATTGCAGACATGACCTTGCAATAAGTTTTGCACATCAGAGAGCTTTGCCATCACAGTCTGGATAAAGGCAGAAAATCAACATAAAAATTTAAAAGCAAAGTCTATTTATACCTGAAACTTCAATTCTATTGTCACAGATTTTGTAGCACTGTAGAACAAAATAGCCTATTTTTGAAAATCTAATTTATTTGAACAGTATTTGAGACAAAATTCTTCATTCAGTTACTTGACATATACCCTACCCTGTGCACAGGAGGAGAGCTGCCTCTTTAAAAATGTTTGTGACAGTTGACTATAGTTAAACTGAAAATTATCAAAGCTTGCACTCCTTCCAAAATTATTATATATCATAAAAGTATTAAAATCTGTGAAGAATAATATTTGTTAAAATTCCTTAGATGAAGCATTAAACACTGACAAAAGTAACTTCAATGATCACATAAGCATGGGTCTGTTTGCCAGATATTTTCAGTGGGTGACCTCCCTCTTTCTTCTAATCTGCAAAGAAAAAATTAATAGAACTTCCCATAATGAGTTAATAATTCAATCTACTCTCTTCCAGATTCAAGCCTGGAAGGCCTTCTGCTGTGCAGGAGAATATCTCAAGCACAAGCCCAGCAGGTATTTCGGGCCTGGCTTAATTAATTGGTTACTTCGGTAAATCAAATTATATATTTTGCGATTGTTCCTCTCAATTTACTTTCAAGTTCACAAAACCATTAACTGACAAGAAGTCAAATGCCAGTGCAATTTAATGATTGTTCCCCAGTTTGCATCCTTATCCTTTCTCATTTTAATTTCTTCCTCGAGCTTAAGGAAGCAAGATAATTTAAACTGTGCATTGAGATGTTTCTGAAAGCAAACCCAACATTTCTCATGTTACATTTTTACTGATGATCCCTTAGACTTCTGCAAGTTATCAATTCTTTCTTCTCTTAAAGAAATACGAACCAAAAGTTGTTCTATAAACCATTACATAGCTCAGAGCTTATCTAGGAATGACGAGGGGAAAAGCAATAGTCAATATCCACTGTTAACAGCGACATTATTCTTAAAGCATGCCGAGAACGTACAGGGCACATCAGAGCAGAGTTTGTCTCCTGCCCTGACACGCGGCACTGGAGAGTTTCACGCAGCCAAAATGCCTCCAAGTGGGAATGTCCGACCGCCCCCTGGCGCCCGCCTGCCCGCACTGCACCGGCACGGGCACGGGTCACCCACACCGGGCTCAAAGGGAAAAGAGGCCAGGAAATGCACTGAAATAGTACTGAGCACTTACTGCAAAAATAAAACCTCAGGCATGAAGTAAAAGTTGTACTGCTAGTTGCCAATAAAATGAAAAAGCCTTATCTACAAAAATAAAATTTAGTAGAATTAACAAAAAACCCTTAAAATTTTGTTACATGGGCATATTTCACCTGACTTGTATATATCCAGACATCACAGGTGAGTTGAAAAACATCACTTCATAACTTTCAAAAGTTCAAGTGGCATACAAAAGTCACAGGGAAAAGGTGTTAAAGTATTAAAAATTGTGCATCCTTTCAGACTGCTAGCATTTGTTCCTATATTAGACTCACAGAAGGAATAAGTATGAATATAGAAGTCATACATTAATGATTACATGGCTACAGTACAAAATAACTTACTATCAAATAGACAAAAAATAAAGGAAAACTTCAAACTCTTTTCAGGAAGAGGTATAAAGTCATTTCATGCTTTGAATAAAGAAAACATGGGAAAAGTTCTTGAATCTAAATCAGTTTATGGAAACAGTTGGTGAAATAACACAAAGACCTGATGACGTATGAACTGTCTGTAAAATTGTTATGAAATACAAGGTATCATAGACTCACTCAGGTTGGAAAAGACCTTTAAGATCACCAAGTTGGACATTGCCAGGTCCACCACTAAACTGTGTCTCTGCTCCTGCACCTCTGAGGTTTTGTTCCTGAGGAATATCCAGCCTTCCTGGATTTCTTTGCCCTTCAGGACTATTTCCCAGGGGACTCTGTCTACAAGGCTCCTAAAGAGGTCAGAGTCTCTCCCCTGGAGGTCCAAGGTGGCAGTTCTGCTGATCCTCCTCCTTACTTTTCCAAGAATTCGTGAGCCCTGTGCCCAACATGGTCACCATCACCCATGAGTCCTTCTCTGTTCACAGACAGCAGGTCCAGTGGGTGCATTCCCTAGCAGGTTCCACCACCAGCTGTGCCAGGAAGTTCACTTCCACACACTCCAGGAACATCCTAGAGAGACATCTGGTAAGCTGAATTCCCCTATGAGAAAAAGGGCCAGCGATTGTGAGACTTCTCCCAGCTGCTTGTAGAATATCTCATCTGCTTCTTCATCTTGGTTGGGTGGTCTGTAACAGACTCCCACCAGGATATCTGTCTGCTGACCTCCCCCTTGATTCTTATCTATAAACATTTGACTCTATTGTCACCATCACTCAGTTCAGACACTCAAAACACTCTCTAACCTACAGGGCTACCCCACTGCCTCTCCTTCCTTGCCTGTCCCTTCTGAAGAGTTTATAGCCAACCACTGCAGCACTCCAGTTGTGTGACTCATCCCAGCCTGTTTCCATGATGACAGCCATGTCATAGTTTTCCCACAGCATAACAGCTTCCAGCTTCTCCTATTGGTTGTCCATGCCAAGTGCATTGGTGTAGGTGCATTTCAGTTGGGATATTGATCCCACCACCTCTCTGGGGGAAGAAGCCCTAATTCCTCTGTGACTGTTTTGAGGCATTTCTGTGCTTTGTGTCTTTGCTGCCACATGGCTCTCCATTCCCTCCTTCACTGGGACAGCAGACCAAAGGACCTCACTAACACACTCCCTCAAACACTAATATGCTGCCCCCAGGAATGTCTCTAGTGTGCCTGGTTTTATCCATTTAAATCTAAGTTAAATCTCTTCCAATGAGCACTAATCACTCAGTGGTAGGTACCATTGCTCCCTGGCCAGGCTGGCAGAGTTACAGTCCCTTCCTGCATGGCATTCCATGCAAAGTCCCATGCAAAGTGCTGCACCATGCCCTGTTCACTCGCACTGTTCCTGGTGCTACACAGGAGTTTCTTTATACACGTCTGAGCTTGGCCACCTTTGCTCCTGGCCCTGCTCAGGTCCCCTCAGCTGCTGTGGAGTGAGCTGTGGGCTCCTTCCAGCTTTCCCACTCCCCCGAGGTTCCCTGGTTAAGGAAACACTCCTGGGCCTGCGTGGGACATGCCCAGAGCTGTTGCCTCAGCAACTGTATGTGTGTGTGTATATACATATATATACACACACACACACACATATATATATATATATATATACACACAGATATGTATATATATATACATATATACGTATATATGTATATATACACACATATATGTATATACACACACATATATGTATATATACACAGATATGTATATATACACACATATATGTATATACACACACATATATGTATATATATATATACATATATGTATATACACACACATATATGTGTATATGTATATATACACACATATATGTATATATACACACATATATGTATACATACACACATATATGTATACATACACACATATATGTATACATACACACATATATGTATATATATATATATACACACATATATGTATATATGTGTGTGTGTAAAAACAAAATCTCAAAACAATTGTTACATGACATTTTTAATGATACGAGACTAGGGTAGATATCTTTAAGCAATTAGAGCAGTTATTTTTCTAGATCAAAGATATTTTGTGATTTTTAACCAGGCAGCAATGAAGCCATCCATTTCTCCTCCATAGACATCTTAATCATGATTTCTCACATAATTGAGGTATTCACATTTCATAAAGGATATTTTCCTAACACAAGCAAAGCCAACAAAAACACCCACTTTGACCTAATTTTTTTTTTTTTATTTTGCTTCTATTGGGCTTTCTGTTCCTCAGCAATTGCTTTCAATACTGACTGTTGTTATACTTTATCCCTTTTTCATGTTACAAGGATCAGGCTTTCATGTGTAAATAGATTAAATAATCCCAAAGTTATTGTATGAAGGTGAATAACTGGATAAGGTCTGCAATTAATAGTGCATTGCCCTTCAGTGTTTGTGCAATTAGTATAGTAATGATTAATTTGTGTACTTGTGAAACCATGCAAAGCTGTTGCCATCCAATTAAGAAATGGTGGGTTTAGAGCATAAAACCCCCACTTATGTAATTTTTTTTTACCACTTAATGAGACAGACGGAAGAACCAAAATTCCAGTTAATGGTAGAATGGGCACTGAAAAGGAAAGCAGTTTATATCAAAAATAGTATTTTTATTTACAAGTGTTGTTATTACAATTTTTAAATTTTCCATGAGTGACTTTTTGCACAGATATTACTAAAAACCTTCTTCAGTTTGTCTTACTTCAGATCATATGTTCTCAGTATTGAAAATAGACCATGATGAAAGAAAAAAATTATTGTGATCATTCTCTGAATAAGAAAGGTAAGAATATATACATTGATGCAACATTAGCACTTGAACTACATTTTATAATTAATGCTAAAAATGTCCTGTTAAAAAAAAAAAAGACAAAATTCATTAAAGAATGTTGTATTTTGTGTTGATTCAGAAATAGAACAGCCCATGAAAGCAACAGTGGTCAGCCAGCCTTCCATTCCTACTATGATATTAAAAAATACAGAGTTTGAGTGGGATAACTAGTATTATTTAATCAAAATGTGCAACACATTTATGAGAATATTTAAAAAACTAAGTCATTAAGTATACTTAAGAGAAGTATATAAATCCTAAAAGCATTCAGAAGAAACCAGATGATCTTAAAGGCTGAGGTAATGGAAATGAGATTAACTACATTTGTGCTATAAATTAAGGGCTTCAGTTGAAAATGGTAGTAGTGACTGGGTAATGCCTGCTATGCCACAGTATGATACAATCATGAAAAAATTAAGAAGGATGTTTTGATGTGGTATTTCCAGTAGAAAGAGCAAATTTTACTGCTGTCCCGACACTTCCAGCCACTTGTATTTCAGAAAGCCATTTTAAACAGCAAAGGTATGGATAAGAGCTAATGTGATGAAAGGATAATTTAAATCATAGGAAAATGAAAATACTCTTCGATCAGATAAGGTGAAATAATCTTGGTTTGTTTAGTCTGAGAAACCAGAAATGAAGACCTGTAGGGTTGCCCTCCAGGCAGTGCCCTGATATGGTCACCAGTGACTGAAAAATCACCAAAGCCAAACAACAATGTTGGTACATGCACAAGGTAATTTAGTGGACTTAAGAAGATTCCTAATCCTGTGAGCAATGCAGTCAGACAACTTCTAGAAGTTATTAAGTTATTAAATTCAAATAAGGTAATTTGGCTAGAAATTGAGTCTGATCTAGTGAAGGAGCAGACAATATCAGAGTGTCTGCAGTAGCAGTAGAATGGAACCACAAAAGAAGAGCCTTTGGGTCTAGGTACCTAATGTTAGAGCTGAGACAAGGTGCAAAATATGAAAACTCGTAGGTATTGAACATCCAAACTTAACATCATGACACAGAATTGATCCCTGACCTCCGTGTTTTTCCAATATGAGAGAAATAGGCAGAGCCATAAAAAAATCAATTAGCTTTCAGCTAAAATGAAGGAAACCTGGCTTAGATTGCCTAATATTCCTCCATAACTAGTTAGCAACATCACCCTCCCATTGGATTTGCAATGAAAGTTGTGCAATGTGGCGAGTCATGCAACTACTTAAATATTGATTCTTTTTTTTGAAAGCTTTTTGTAAAACAACAGGCAGATGACCTGCTAGATGTCGGGAGCCATAATGTAGGTGTGCAAGCTGGAGAGAGCAGTAAAAAAAATTATTTGCAGACTGTTAGAGACTAAAGACTTGACTGACAACACAAGTAAGTTGAATCTGAATAAGCTTAGATAAAGTATTGCAAAAGCACACAGTGGTTGGCTCGGGCAGCTACTGCACTTATTCTGTACTTTTCATTCTATTAGGATAAACTAAACCTGTAGCAGTGATAGCAGAGAGTAGGATGTATCCACAAATGACACAGTTCAAAGTAAAATATAGGAGTATTTTGAAAAGTTATAAAACTGGAAAGTCTGGACATGCATTATAATGATGTATGGAGAAACTTTAAACATTCCAATATCACCTTTTCCAACAATTACAATTATTTTCAACCAGCATGTCCACTGCAAAACATGAGCAAGAGTGGTGTGCCTTATGTAAATTGCTTTAAATTTACCTTCTTCCCCAACACAAGTTCACTGGATGGCTTCCTGTCCCCTGTGGCACCTCAGGAGCACCATGGAACCTTTCTATCCAGGAACTTCACTGGCCAATGAAGCCAGTTAACAGAGGGATACAGGGAGGAGGGTTCTTTTAAATATAGAACAGGTTCTGGAAAGACAGTTTTATATGTATGTCCCAAAGGATAAAAAACCATGAAACTTTAAAATCTTCCGTGCCTCCTTCTAAAATACAGACCTCAGCTGTCCATTCCCTACAGACTCCATGTGCCAGCAGGGTCCCATGGTATCTGTCAGGGCCTCACAGCAGCACAGGGACAAAGATCAGATTACATTTGGGACAGAAGGTAAGTTTAAATTTTATTACAGATTCAATGCTTTTCTTACTCTTGCTATTTAGGGAACTTAATGCAAAATGTAACACTGTTTTCATATAATCTTAAATATTAAAATGAACTTTTACAACAACAAAAAAGATTTGATAAGCAAGCTTGTCCGTTAAACTGTGATGTAAGGGATATAATCTATTATTATTATTAATCTCAAAAGAGCAGATAAATTCTAGAGGATTATTTTTTTCCTACAGAAATGAAATTAAATCTGTTTCAAAATTCACATGTGTCACAAGTGTCTATGGTAGTAGAAAATCTCTGCTTCTTTTTATTTTAAACAATCTATTTGGGAGTTGGAAAGGGGGAGATAACAAGGTGAGGCACAGTTTATAATGAAGCATAAGTGCATCTGTAGTGATGCATTTAGAGTAACCTTTCCACACTAATGAGTTTTCCTATGCATGTTCCCCATCCTTTTGAGTCTTCAATTATTCCTGTAACACAGGCATGTATTTAATGTAAACCCCTAAAACTGATTAAATACTTTACAATATTGTTGAATGGATACCAACCAAAAACTCAGTAATACTCACAGACTGTAGAATTTTGGCATGTTTGAAACAGAAAAGCACAGTGACTTTACTGTAACAGCAGTTCTATTAAACCCCTCTCTCA
Organism: Manacus candei; assembly: GCF_025592945.1. Classification (NCBI taxonomy): domain Eukaryota; kingdom Metazoa; phylum Chordata; class Aves; order Passeriformes; family Pipridae; genus Manacus; species Manacus candei. The sequence goes on from NW_026138061.1 coordinate 6,151,423, forward strand.
GACATACTCTGTGAATCTGGCATTTTCCACTCTGATGAAGCAGTTAATGTTACATTAGAAGGCAATACTTCTCTGTATTTTGTGATAATATATGATTTTGCTGTACTAGAAATAAGAATTTCTTTTGTGTAATCTTTGACATGAAAACATGGAAGAACTCAATGCCTTGATTCTTTCTGAGTAGCTTCAGTGCTTGTCTAGGCACACCCAGGAACTTGCAGGAACACCTAGGAAAATGCCTAACATTTCTGAAAATAGAATACATACTCAGAATGAAATATGCACATCAATATCCCCCTTCCCGAAGAAAAAGACAATTTTCTGAGTAAGTATGTATGAGACCTTCACTATATAATGACAAAGAAGTAATGTTGGTTATAATCCATCTAAAGCTGACAACATACTAAGCAGTGTTTACAGACAGACACCAGACAAGATCCTTAATCACCTTCAGGAAATGAGATTCATGATTAGTTTCCAAGTCTTGCAACTTTACAGCAAGAAAAAGTTATCCTAGGTCAGACTGAAGGAACATCTAAGCCACTACACTGTGTCTGCAATGGACAATCCATAGCAGACTGTTACACAGAGCATGTTAAAGGGATGGAGGAGAGGAAGGAAAAGGTTAGAATCTTGAAATGCCAACAAGGAGGTCAACATAGAAAAGTTACAAGGAATACAACTGAGTCCCCAATGAAACTGATATAAAAAACCTCATGTGAAAAATGCAAACCCTGGCAAAATCACTTTGCCTTGTAATGGGAAACAAACCTGTTTAAAAGAGAACCAAGGGATCTATTTGAAAGCTGCCAGTACATGGTAAAGTTTGATGGTGGAACAGTAGTGCTTAAGCACAGCATCTGAACCATGTGAAAACAAAGACCTGATGCTAACACCCTGTGTCCTGTCCCTTTTATTCTTTCATATTTTGATGGGGCCATCTCTGTATCTTTTTTAAATGAAGTTAATTACCAGTCAAGAAATGAAATATAAAGATACAACAGTGCTCACAAAAGGGAGCATCAGGATAACTGCTGAAGCATTAGACTATACTGTAGCCTTGATTGCAACTGAAGCTTTCTCTAACAAGTCTACTGTAAAAACACAATTTGTCTGTTTCTAAACTAAATATGTAAAAAGGGGAAAAAGATAAGGGACTTCTTTGTCCTGAAAAGTAGATCTGCACAAAATATAATACAGCAACATGTTTTGCTCCATAAATATATCCTCTAAACTTGAAGACTACAGATATCTAGGTCAAACCAACACGATCCACTAGAGTTGCATGACTAAGTCTCTTAAAATGAAACAACTTTAATTTAGCAGAATATTAGTTTATTTTTCACCCATTCATGTGCAGGATTATAAACGAGTCCATTACTAAATATCCCCCCCCCCTTTTTTAAGTTTAGAACATCCACTGTACCATATTACTGCATCAATGCAACAAGAAAAACATGTTACATCTTGAAACACTGCAATGTACCTGATTAAAGGAAGGATAACTGGGAAAAATCACTGCTTGCAAGTGTAGGTTGGAGACAGACTTACCTTTGCCAGCATTTCTAGGAGGAAGGGGAGGAGCATCGGCAGTTGGAGAGGTGGGTGAGTCTGTGCTTGCAAAGATCTGGTTGGTAAAAGCTCCATAGGAGAGTCTTTGCTTGTCTCTGGGAGTGCTAAATGAAGGGTGAGTCAGTTTGTCTTGTGGAGAAATGCTTGAAGAGTGACAAAAACTTTGGGGTCTTGGAGATCTTTCCTTTTTTATAGGACTGGGCTGTTAATAGAAAAACAAATACATTATGCAGCTGTCTAAACACTAAATATAGTTAATATGTTTGGAAAATAATATACTAGAACATATTTTAGTGAACACGAGCCTAATTTTTTTCTTTATTGGACAAATAAGCCCCCGTTCCTCCCTTTTTCAGCAATTCAACCTGAAAGGTGCTTTCTTCTAAATGAAAATTAAGATTGTAGTATCAAAAAATCATCATGTATACAAAACTAGATTTAAGCAGGAGATACAAACTAATAATATACCAATATCAGACTAATAGCGTTTTTAGAATACAAGAGTAATTTTCAGTACATATAGCCCTTTACTCAGACCAGATGATTATCCTCAAGTATCAAGTTTATTACCCCACCGATTCCCATTAAAAATAGACAAACAGTTCTGACAGATCAGATGTATTTGGTGCCTGAACTAGCAATATATTCCATGATACAGCTTTTTTAAAATGTGTATAATTGCTCTTTGAAGAAATTTCACACATCAATTTTTGCCTGCTGCACATTAATGGCTGCATATGGAGCACGATCTGTTTCCCTGCAGCTCTGGTTCAGGCTATTATCTGCAGCACAGCATCACTCATCCTCCCAAGGCTCCTTGCACAGATGATCATTTTGTTCTCTACTGTCCTTGAGGACATGTAAATTATTTCAGTTCCTGAATCTTTCAGTCTCAAGTGTCACAAAAAATGAGAAGTTGTCCACATTTCTTTCTGCAGAGCTCATATAAAATAGGAGAGGTGTATTGGCATTTAGTACAGAAACAGAGCACACAGTAATTAACTGACTTGCTTAAGTAGGACACTGAGCCTCAGTTTTCATTTATTCTAGGATGGCAATTATCCTATGCCCTCAAGTTTTGTCTTTCCATTACTTCTGTCTTTAAAACCAGGAATACATAGCACAGCACAGTTTGTGAAAAATAGAGTTATTTATTCAACACCTAGGTTTTTAATTAATTTATGGAAAAAATAAGTATGTAAGCTTTGGATTTCTTCCAGCTAAAATTTAACAGTCTGGAATTCAGAAGAGGATAAAATGACAACAAAGTAATCTAGATTTACTGATTTATATTATATTGTATGTCTTGTCAAAGCAAAACTTTTGAAACTCAAGTCCATAACAACCAGGTTGACAGTGTATGTTCAAACAGCACTTTGTCAGTCTTTAATACAGGCCTCAAAACTATTTCCCCCCCCCCCCCCAAAAAAATATCTATAAGAAAAAAAAGGTTAAAGTAGGTCTCTAATTCCATTTACTACCACGGATCTGAAATGTTGAGAGTTTGTGTGCAAAGCCCTCCCAGTGATTCACACTTACCTTGTCATCTAAGTCATCGTCACTCTCATCGATTTCGTCCTGCCGAAGATTCCATTCATACTCCACATGAACATGTGGGTTTAGCTTTCCTGCCTTGGCTTGAGAAAGCTGAAAGAAATAAAAATTCTTGTTAAAATGCTTGCTGTTATTTTGCTGTTAACAAACTTAGCTTTGTAATGGCAAGAAAAAACCTGAAATATTTAGAGGTTTATAACTTTTCCAGATTAAAAAACCCACACAATTTCAAGGCGTTCACACAAACATCCTTAATTTATTTATGGTACAGAGAAACAGCTAAAAGACAAAAAGAAAAGATTTTTTTGGAAATGGCAGAAATTGCCATGTTTGACAAGCATTTGAATAGATGACATCAAGGTATACGCACAAAAGAAGATGCATCTGGAGCCCTCCTTTAAAAACAGAAAAGGCAAAACCTACTTATAAATTCTACTATATACAATTACTGCCCCTCAAAAATCACAGTCTTTGTACTCGAATCAAAAGAAAAGATATTTAACCTTTATTTAAATATTTTGCCTCTCTCTCCCTGGATGAGGCCAACATGTCTTAAGCACAAAATTCCTCTACTTTGCCAGCCCAAATAACATATTAGAAAACTATTACTTCAATGATCAGCAAAAAACCTAAAAGAGCAGTTCATGGTTTTTCTGAGGAGATAAATTCTCCTCTCTAAGGCCTAGATTTTCCATCACTATTTATTCCTTCAAATCCTTTGAAGTGTGGTCTACTAGTCGATTCAGGAAAGCCTTTAACCATCTTCCTGAAATAAAATATGTAATAAAGAAAGTATTTCCAATCTGTTATGTAAGTATTCATGAACCTACTTCAGTTGAAACTGAATTTAATTACACAGTTAAGACTTCAGTTATGCAACAGAAATTAGCTTAGTACATGCAAACACACAGCTATTTATCTTGTACTTTTGTTATTGCCGGTGGTAAACAATATGCTCATTCATGGGGTTTTTTTCACTCTTAACTATTTATATCTCATTGCCACTTTTGAAAAAAAATGCAGAAATCATTTTCCTCTTCAAAAATAAAAAAAAAAAAAAAAGAGAAAAGGCATAAATGCTCTATGAGAGTTAGCTGAAATAATCAGTGAGGTATTTATGGAATTTGTATTACAACAGCTGAAACACTTAACTGCTAGATAAGCTCACTGATAACATCCCCTTGTTTTTGTTTGTTCTATAACACAATCAGCTGGTCCACATTAAGGGTAGATGTCACTTTACTGAAGTGATACTCTAAAGAAAAAGCAATCCATCCCAATTGTGTGCTGTAAAGCCGATCTGTTTTTCAGTTGACAGAATACTCAAACTACTGGAAACGGCACTTACACAGCAGACGTGGCACCAACTGAGAAGTCAGTGACAGTACCACTTTATCAGCCACAGCAAAATGTTGACTTGTATCCCCAGAAACACGGAAAATTATTTTGATTTCTGAAGGACAAGATGTCTTGATTATGCAATGATTAATTCATGACAAGAACTTTCATTCGTCAAAGGAAAGGTATTAAAATTACCAGCTATGGAGCAAAAGTAGATATCCTTGGATCATCAAAATGAGGAAAAAAAGGAAACAGAATTAAGCAGCAAGTGAACACTGTTTTGTAAATTCTCCTGGTTTTGTCTAGCATGTGTAACTGCCACACTACTCAGACTTTTTAATACCTTGGTAGTAATTAAATTCACTTGCCTATTTAATGCGTGCTGGTGGCACCTCAGAGAGCCACGAACAAACAAGTTTGCTGGTTTGATGTAGAATCCTTATTCCTGGCTAACTGCTTCAGAGGAGTACATGGGAAAATTCTTATTCATTTATTTCTTGAACACCAATAATTTTCTCTAGTGGCATCTGTTAACATCCCTCATATGTTCTCAAAATTCCAGAAGGTTTTTGCTCTGATCATGTTCAGTAGAGGGACAAAGTCCCATAGAAGCTGGTGTTCTATATTTTTTGATATACTAACTTGCAGACATTACACTTTTGCTTCTTTCTCCATTAAGCAGGTTTAAGTTGTTTCAATCCTCTTTGTAAGAAGACTTTCACCATCTCTAAACTACCTGTCCCATTAAATACAAAAAGCCAAAGCAGGAAAAGACAAAGATCCAGACCTAAAAGGTCTTGACAGATGTAATATTACAGAGGATTGTCTTGTACTCCTGATATAAAAGTCTTTAAAAAGAACTTCTGAGGTGATGAAGCCAAATGTCCTTGAATGATTTATTTAGTGGTATATGTAACCCTCCAGTGTTTAAGGTCTTCAAATATCTTGGTGAAAATAACTAGTACTGCCAACAGAAGTAACATTTTTTACTTGAAGTGTTGCAAAGAAAATTACTGTTGTGTTTTAAGTCAGAAAATATTCACCTATGGTAGGGCCTTCAGATCAGCACACAGCCAGCTGGCAGCAATACCACATCTGAGATACAGTGGTAATGACATATTAAGTAGATCACATTTTTAAAGCAGTAAACATTCCCCTTGCCTTTGCCCCCACAGATCCCTTCTTACCAGTTCCTCACACTGGACAGCTTTCGCTCTTTTTGCTGTGTCCAGAGCTGTCTCTCCAGCTTGGTTTACTACAAAATTAACAACACAAAAAAGAGCAATTCTTTGAGATGTCTAAAGAAACAATTCATTAAGTTTCACTACTTGTAGCACAGTAACTTCTGAAAGTGATCAAAAATATCTATTTACTCTATAGCAGCTGCAGTTCTTTAAGATTCCACTTTAAGTGCTCATGCATTTCATGTATCATCAGGTTCTTTCTGAACAGCAGCATCTGCTGGGACAGTTCCCAGATCCCTCCTAACCATCCTAGCAGAAAATATAAAGAATATATATTGGTCATTTCAACCTCCATTTAAGACCTTTGCCAATAAAAGTCTTACATGAATAATCAGGAAAAGCAAGTACAGAGGGTAAAATGGCTCAAAAAAGAAAACTATTCTAAGATTTAAAAAAAAAAAAAAGTAAATGTTGATCCAAGCACGTTTTACTTTGATTAATATTTAGAGGTTTGAAGCCTTAATTTGAAGACATTTGAACAAGAAAAAATTTAAAACTTTCTAGCTAATTTGTCTTTATAAAGGCTATAAAACGGTTTACAATTTAAAAAAGCATCCAATCAGAAAAAAAGCAATATCTGAGCCCTCTGGAAGGTCCTCTGGCACAGTGTCTAATGGAATCCTTGCTAGATGCTAGGAAGTCTCAAGAATCAAAAGTAAACCCCATGTTTGAATCTTATGTGGATAAACTTAGGTAAAATGTCCATCAGCAAATGCCATGGAGCTGGAACAGAGAGTGGTCTACAGCACATGCAGACTGTAAAACATTTCTGTGATGTCAGACTGAGGTCTCATAAGCACATATGTCTATGTGAAATATTACACAGAGAATTCTAGTCAGGAATCCTAGAACATACAAAGCAGTCATCTAGAAAGGCCTATGACTGAAAGAATTAAGATCGCTAGAAGAAGGATTTCCTTATGGAAAGATCTCTCTGAGATGGTTCATGGGTTTAATATGAAAAGGAATGAAAATCCAGTACTTCCTGAGTGAAGTTAACATACAGACAGCTTAAGGGACTACATAAATTCCAAACATTCAGCTCTTGAGTATAAACCTGATGTTTTAAGGTCTAAAGACAATATACAGTTCAAAAAAACAACACAAAGAATGCAACACCCTCTCCCCCCTCTTTCCCCCCCAAAAAACAAAACACAAGAAAGGTGTGAACACTCTTCTGGCACCTATGTAGGAGAGCATTCAATGGAAGGACCAATAAACTTGCTTTGACTTGTTCACATACCTTTCTCATTATAACTACCAAAAAAAGGTCACATTACATTCTTTGACTTATGATAATATTGAAACATATTCTAAGGATGTATAAGAAGGCCAAGGAAACCAACGACTTCTGACACTAAGCTACGTAACAGTTTTTTACGAGGAAGTGGAGAAAAATGATGATGATGAAGAAAAAGGGAGAAACAAAATTTCATACTCCCCAGTTTGCATCAACTGTTGAAAAAACTCTTCTTCTATACCATTAACTGACTGAATGCAAATGTTTTATAGACATGTTGATGACACTTAAATCCTGAGCCTAACAAGCTGGATTTATGGAATGCCTTCCTAACTCACAAAATATGGTAGGGAAAGGAGAGCAAGTAGAAAACAGGAGATTATCCTAGGTGTGAGCAAACAGAGATTCTTTTCCTAATTAAACTTTTGGTAAGCCATGATGAAAAATGGACTAATACAGGTACAGCAAGTGTTATACCTGTCTCACAAATGCAGATGGCAAAGAGAAGCAGAAAGGCAGCTAAGAAAGCTGATCCCTTCCCTAAACAGCGACAGTGGTGGCTGGGATGTGCTGGGTGAAATCACAGTGCCAGCTGTCATTGATGTTAACAGAAGAATTAACTGTTGTATGCACAAAACCCACACATATATGAGTGGAATTAACATGAGCAGCCACTTTAAGCATTACAACATACAAGTTCTAGATTAATTTTACAATACAAACAATAAACCTAAATTCCAGGCAATTTACAATGGATCAGAAATAGAGTTCTGCAGAAAAATTAGAGTTTACCATTAGTATTTTGTATTAGAAACCTTTCTCACTATTATATTGTAAGAATTTAAGTTCTATTTCTTAACTGAATGTTTCTTTTAGGCTTGTTGGTGACAAGGTCCTCATTCTTTTGACACAGTTTTGTTTTAAAAGCTTACTTACCACAGGGACATAAATAAAGGTGGTTAAAGTAATGAAAAGAAATTTTAGGAAATTTTTATTTCCTAGTTTTAAATAATGAACTTACCTAAATCAATAGTTGGCTTTCCCCTCAAAAGCAATTTCAAACACTCTGGCTTGTTATACATACTGCAGTAGTGTAGAACTGTATTACCCAATGCTGTTTGTTTGTCCAGGTTTCCACTAAACACAAAAGAAAAAACAATCAAGACAAGTATAGTAACTGTGCTATTCACTTCAGATTTAGCATGCCTGTAAACAATAAATTACTAGAATCTGTACAGCACAAATATGAAGTAGGAGAAAGAAATATTTTTAAATTAAACATGACTTTCAAAAACTATGAAAAATAGTTCCAAGGACACTGGAAATACCTGAGTTGTGATTGAAAAGAACTGTGAATCTACAAATGTTAATTTAAAATATTAATGAAGTGAAACTCAAATATTCCAGCCTAATCCTCTGTAAGGTCATTCCAGTTGTTTTCCACCCACCACTTTATTGGAATTTGTTTTTTCAAACATGCTAAATTAGCCCAATAAAAATATCTGAAAAATCATCCTGATACAGTTAAAATAGGTCAATAAGTCCTATGCAATCAAGGAAATATGAAAAAGGTGGTCGTGAGAATGAACAATATTAGGATATACACTGAGTTAGGGAAAAACCAGCTGTGAAAAGAGGTTCACAGGGCTTTTTAAAAACTGTACTTCCTTCAGTTTTCAAGTTCTAAAACCAGGTTTCTCCAAAAATGTCACTGCCATTTTGGGATCAATATAATACATTTATAAAACAGCAAAGCAAAGCTCAGGAGATGACAGCTTTTCCCAGTGTTACCCATACTGAACAGTAAGTGCAGAGCCCACAGGGTTGTAAAGGTGCTCTTAAACTTTAGACTGAGACAAAAATACAGACAGCAGACAGAAACACATACGAGACTATAGTTGTCTGAAGAAACTGTGAACCTTCATAACTAAACAAAATAATTATAAGTAATCATCCAAAATAAAAAATCCTTTAATAATGCTCAGAATAATAATTTGGGCTTCAAAAACATTTCTAAAATTACAGTCTCAAACAGTTTGCAAATATTAGTAGTTTATTTTTTACTTGTTACTTCAATAACACTCTACTATAATCAGCACTCACACTTTTCATTATGGTTTTTTTACTTCTATGAACACATCCCTTCCCAACAAAGAATATCTCAGTCAATAAACTAGATGTTGAAAATTACTAATTAAGAAGTTAATGCTCTCAATAGCTTTAATACAGTTTATTAAATACTGGAACACCTTTTTCAAAGTCTATCTATAGTCTGCTCATAATTTTCTGATTAAGATCCTTGTTTTCTACTCTTGCAATTTCTTTTCATGTGTTCTGTATTTGGCACAGTTACTAGCCATCCTTTCTCTACCTGAACTATTTGTTTGCATTGCTTCATATTGTCATGTGCTCTAAATCAATGCTCCCTTGTGCTCTGCAGAGTTTTTCCTTTCATCCTATTTTTATGTAACTGCTTTCCATGTTTTTAATTTATACGTCTTTCTCTCTCCTCATTAGGAGCACAAAGGTCAACTCGAAGGTGCTAAATTATGCTCTTTTGGAATATATCTAAGGAGAGAGATTACAGGTGATGAGCAAACACCATCCAAGGCACTGCCAGGATAGCTCTGAACATTTACATTTTTCATGTACAATTTAATGATAAATGAGCAATCCATACCAGTTTTGTACAAGGAAGTCAACCAGATGGAGAGAGGTTTGGTCAGCAGTCCGGACTGCTAAATGAAGTGCTGTTTCACCTGGCTCCTAAACACAAGCAAACAGAAGTTAGATTTCTGTGTCTTACTTCTGAAAAGCTTGTAATATCAGACCTAACAAGATACATGTCATTCACTCTTTTACAAATCTTTCAACAGAAAAATACAATTAGGAAATTACGGTGAAAATGGTTATTGCCTTTCTTATCTCTAAAAGACACCATGTGCTTCAAAGAAAATGCCATCCTACTTTCTGAGATCACAGCTTTCTCAAACCCAGTTTTCCCTTTTCCCTGCTGGATGGAACGACCCTGAGAAGCCTTTAACCATTTTAGCTACTAGTAACTAAAAAGGATCCTGTCAGGAATACTGAGTGAGTTTACAGTACTTGTTGCTTTATGACACCCTGGTGAGCACCAAGCACAGCCACAATACTATTTCCTACAAAACCAGGGGAAAAAACACCACAAAAATCAATCCCACATACATTAAATCTCCTACAGACTTGTAGAACAATTGAAATTGGAAAGGACCTGTGAAGATCATCTATTGCAACCTCCCTCCTAAGCAAGGCCACCTAGGACCAGTTTCCCAGGACCATGTCCAGATGGCTTTGGAATATCTCCAGGAACAGAGACTCCATAAACTCCCTGGGCAAGCCATGCTAGTGCTTGGTCATTTTCACAATACAAAAATGTTTCCCGATGTTCAGAGGGAACCTCCTGTGCTCCAGTCTGTGCCCATTGGCTCTGGTCCTGTCACTGGGCACCACTGAAAAGAGCCTGGATCTGCCTTCTTTGCACCCTCCCTTCAGGTATTTACACACAATGCTGAGATCTCCCTGAGCCTTCTCTGAGCTGAACCCTCCCCTCAGCCTTTCCTCAGTGAGGGGGTGCTCCAAACTCTCACATGTTTGTGGCCCTTCATTGCACTCTCTCCAGTATGTCCAAGTCTCTCCTGTTCTGGGGAGCCCAGAGCTGGATACAGCGTTCCAGCTGTGGCCTCATCAGTGCTGAGTAAAGGGAAGGAACACTGCCCTCGACCTGCTGGCAATGTTTCAGTGCTGCCTAGAATAAATACCACTGCTGGCTCATGCTCAGCCTGGTGTCCACCAGGACCTCCAGGTCATTAGAGACCAAGCTGGGTGAGTCTCAGCATATATTGGTGCATGGGTGGTTTGCCCCAGATACAGGGTCTCCTTGTTGGACTTGAACTGAGTCATACTTAATTTTCTATATATATATCATATGCATTAATGCATTTAGACAGCAAAGCTGTTTAACTCCATTTAAAAGTTGCAAAAGACGTTAATCTAGATCCAGATTTCTTTAACTCCTATTGATCATACAGGACATTTTTAAAAAGCATATTACAGTATGTATACTTAGAATTAAAGTCCAATTTAGAAAAAAGATATTTATTAAACATCAGAGAATTTACAGTGGAGAATGCTGCTGTTAATGTCCTAACTGCAGACTACATTTCACTTGGTGCTCATACCTTTCTAAGTATCACTGCCTATAATAGCTGAGAAGCACCAAGGAGCTAATTCTGTGCTAACTGCTGTGGATGACAAATACAGAAAGCTTACCCTGCAGTTAGAGAATTTGTCATGTGTTTCCATGATAAGCACTCTGTGATAACTCAAGTGCTGAGACTATATTGAACTTATCCCCTTCACTTCATAGAGACACTTCATATTGTGTCCTTTGCCATCTTAGCTATTTTCATACAACTTGTTGAAAACATTCTGTGACATCTCTCCAAGTTGGGTTTAAAAGTGATGGAAGAAAACATTGCTGAGCAAGTGGTTACACAGCATTGATTATCTATAAAACCATGTTATTTTGCTCATAAGCAACATTTCTCCAAGGAGAATTGAGGTCAACTAGGACTGATTTTTCAAAAAAACCAAAAACCTGTTACCGACTTCAGAAGGAAGATCAAGTATTCAGAACTCTATTAAAAAAAAAAAAATCTTCTCCTAGTTGAAAGACTCTGTACTTCTGTAAATGTTTCTTCAGAAGCTGTGAGGGTATCAGATTTATTCTTTCCCCACCACAGTAAATAGAGACTTGTAGACAGTCAATAATGTTTTCCTTCAGCAACTATTTTAAAAGCAGGTATGATACTGTCGGTGATGTCAGGTGACCCTGCACTATCAAGTCAAATCTCCTTTCTCTGGGCCTTTTCCTAAAAGAGATACATTGCAGAACAGGTGCTTTTCAACATATTAAAGTTGCAGCAAGAACAGCATAGGATATCACTATTGCACTTCACACTCCTTTCGACCAACTGATGACAACACATAGTGTTCTTTTCCCTCTCCACAAGGATGTTACACGACAGAAAAGAAATAAAACCCCACCATTTTCATCTGTTATTTTGCTTGTTTTAGCATCAAAGGTAGCAGACCCAGGTCCTGGGCACTTTACAAATACACATTATTTAAAATACTCTTTGTTTACCTGATAAGCTTACCTGTCCAGGCTCCAACAGTGGCTCCATTAGCTCTACTCCCTCTGCATAGACTTGAATTAGTGCAAGTAAATCCCTGGATTTGACAGCCTCAAGTAATTCACTCAGTTTAGCTGCTGCAGATGTACAAGTCTTCCTAGAGAACTTATGATCTACATATTTAGCAGTGATAAATTCTTTACGTGCAGTCCTGTGGGGTGTGAAAATAGAGCTTGCTTTAGAAATTTTTAGAAAAATGGGTCAACGATTTTAATTTACAATCACCTTGTCTAACTCAGGAGATAAGAAGGGAAGATGAAAACTATCTGATAAAAAGTGTGTTATTTATTGTTATCTTGCATGTCTTGTAAACAAGCACAAAATACAGTAAGTACATTGTCAAGTTTATCCTCTCTTCTTGTTATATATGAAAATCACTCTGACTCTGGGGACTAAGACCAAAGTAAAAACAGAGCTGGTATCATTTAGTCCAACTGTGTTTATTACCTGAAGGGATTCTATAAAACTCAAAACCATTCAGGATTCAAATAATGAACCTTGAAACCCAAACTCAAAATATTTCTACATTGAGAAGCTGAGGTAGTTAAAAAGTGGCTACATAACTTCTAAGAAACTCCACAGTTGGAGTAAAAATTCCCACTATTCTGCCATTCTAGCCTTCCTCTAGCTTGGTTACTGTTTAAGACACTTTACATCAAATATATATTCCACAGTACAGTTAATGTTAAAAATTTTAGAGATTAAAGACTTACATATCACTTGATGGACTGGGTTTAGGTGAAGGACTAGGTAAATTCCCTTCCATAATATCATTAAAACTAGTATTTCCTACATTCTTGGCCAGCTGAAATCAGAAAAAGAATAAATGACAGTGAGGGCTTTTGGGGTCTAACAGCAATCTAAAAAATGGACTATTAATGTGCCTTTTCCACACTACTAATAAAAGACGGAACACGCAGGACTGCAAAATGAAAGCACAATGATTGCATGTAAATATAGAGCAATTAAATAAAATTTTAAGTGTAAATTCTCTCATCTCAGAACTTGTATGATAGACTTCACAGTCACAGCTGATTGCATTTCAAGTCAATCTGCCTCCAATGCAAAACCCAAAATGAGAATGAGGAATCAGCAGCATGAACATTGAAGTGGTGCTGGTACACTGATCAGGAAGCTACTTTTGGAAAGAAGCTCAGACCTATTGAAGGTCACGCTTAGCAAAATTTGATTTATATTAATAGTAACTTCCCAAACAACTCAGTATTTCAAAGAGAGAGCTAGTGCTAATGTTGAACCCATACCCAAATCCAGAACTGCCTTCTATCTTCTCTCAATTTTCCCGATCGAAATTTCTATAACAAGTATCTTCTCTCAGGCCAAACACAGCTGGGGAGTGATAAACCTGCTACAATTGTTTTGTTTTGTTTTTTTTTTTTAGTAGTCTCACATCAAATTCCTTTCATAACTTTAATATTATAGAGTTTCTTCCATCAAATTAAAAGATTCATCCAACATTTTTCTGTCAAAATTAGCAATAGTCATTCTTACTTGCCAAGTTAAATTAGCTTTCCTTTGTTTTAATTGCATGCAATTTTAGACTGCCTTGATTTAGGGTCAAGGTCAGCTATTGAGAGACAAAATTCTGATGGCACTAATCACAACAGATGTCAATACTCATTCTGCAAAACCCCAGGAAACAAACAAGAGAAGTGAGAAATCACCAAAACTATCAATAATAAATAATATTATATAATTATGCTCCTATCAAATACATACAAAATATGAAGGTGTTCTACAAAAACACATTCCTTGAAAAAAATTAACTGTAAATTATATATCTCAATGTTTCCTATATATATGTCATCAATTGTCGAAAAAAAAAAAATCACCAAAAATCATCCAAATGAAAGAAACTTACCAAGAGTTCAGATGTTCCTAATTTGTCTAATTCCAAAGACTGGATTCGAGAAATATGGACACCCATTTCTCTGTGTATTCCAGAACACTCAATGCAGGTTAAAATGCCCAAATTAGTTGATAGCCATGTTGGATCTGAAGAATTGAAAAACAACGTATTTAATCAAAGTACAAGAAAAGGTTTTCAGTGGTGGTAAGAAATCCCAATGTATTCTGAAATGATTCCTCATTTAATGTTTTAAAGAATGGAAATGTATGGAATATTCTTAGGTTTTTTCTCCAAACTGCAGTGCAAATTTAACCACAAATTGCTACCAATGGACTTCAGTTTTTCAGATTTAGAGACAGTCCCAAAGGCACTGAATATAGACTTATAAATTCATACTTAATGAATATATTTCAATACATTTAGGATTTATTTCCTGTACAAACAACATAAGGCTTTTAATTCCTGTTTTTAAAAGGAATAGATCTCCTAAATTTAACAACCTCTGAAGTTTTGAAATTTACTTCTTAAACTTTAAACAGTCCTTTATAAAAATTGACCATATAATTTTCCAGTATGTAAAACAGCAGTATGCTGTAGAAAATTTAAGGAATGCTAGCTAGTCCAGGAAAAAAAATAAATAAAAAAATAAATAAAAATTGCTGTCATGGAGAAGATCTGCATGAAATATTAGAATAGATCTTATACTATGAATGCTACATAAGAAGCATGACCAGTTTTTAAGGAAAAGAAAAAGCTCCAGACACACATTGTACACATACATGTCTTCAAATTAATCTCTTCCTTGACCTTAAATAGTAAGCGCTGAAGCATTAGGTCAAGAGTTTTAAAGCAGCAAGCTGGTGTGCAGGAGTGAAGCTTAAAACTTCACTATAAATTAAAAGATGAATGAGAACTGTAGTCTGAAGTTTCTGTAGCTTTACATAATGAAATAATTGAATGAACTGATTCCAGGATTTGACACAGTTATATCCCAGTTTGTATTTTTATCTTGCTATTTCTTATTTGGATGAGCAAGCATTGCAAGATACATACTATCTACTCAGTTCCAAATAAGCATCACTTTCTTGAAGTGTCTCTTTAGATGAGAAAGCTGCAACAGCTGCCAGCTACCAAACCAATTCAGTTGTGCTGGGTCAAGCTGCCTCCACTCAAGCTCTAAGCAACACTTAACTGACCTGTAACTGTACTTCTGAAGATACTATCTTGGAGGATTTCAACTCTGGGTTTCATTCTTTGTACAAGACTACTTATTCCAGCTCTGAATAGTTCTGATACTGCAATTCCAGTAGTCTCATGCCAAGATAAAACCTCAGAGTACGATCCTGGCTAGGTCAATTTTTCCACAATCATTGTCTAAATATTACTCACTTCTACTTAGTAGCATGCACAGGATCAGTGATGCCAAGCAACTTCCATTCAAGTGCAACAAGCATCTAGACACAGTGCAACAAGAACAGTTCAAACTCCAGAGGGGCTTGAACTGCTGGAAGTAAGCACAGACAACACACAAAAATATTTTAGTGAATTAAACAGAACTAACGTAGGAAAGTCATATTTCTTCTTTTAAAAACAGGCTGAAGACTGGGAAACACATCACTTAGAAAATTAGTTTGCACTCTACAAACACTTCTTTAAAGAAATTACTTAGGTCCCAACAAGATGGTGATGACATGAACAAATTGAGATACCTGGTGAGCCACAATCACAACAGACTTCATTTCCGGGTAATCTCTGTATGTCATCAATAATGGCTTTTGTCAGATCCTCTAAACTGTTTTCCCCTGTGCTCTGCTCTCCACGGAATGCCATATTTAATGCTTCTTCTTTGCTGTTAGTCAATACTGATATCCATCTAGCACAAGATAAAGACCTTAATGAAGATCTGCATTTGCAAATACAAGTTAATCTATAAACTGTAGAATGCTTGCCAGGAACAAAATATTAATGGGAATGTAGGGAAGGACTCTATTGTGGGAGAGACTGAAGAGGGGAAAAAGTGAGAAACAAAAAGGAAAGATTTGAGAAAAGGTAAGTAAGAATGAGAAGAGACAAATAGTCTTAATTAAAACATCCCTTTGGTGAACAATTTTAAAGCCAAAGCAGCACAGTTCAAGTTTCTCAAGTAGGTGGAAGCTGTGGAAGAGAAAAGGGGCAAAGCTCCTGTAAATTTAACCACTTTAAAAGGTGCCCAAAATCTTCCTGAAGTCTATCCTGTTATTAAAAGAGAAAATTATAACCCCTACCGTGCATCTTTCTCCTCACAGAGGTAACAGCAAGCACCCTTGTGAATATGTTGATGCCCAGTTGCCTTTTAAAATGGAGGTCTCCGTGTACTAATCAGAGTCAGACTGTAATGCCCAAATTAATTGCCATGGCAACCAATGGAGTAAGGCAGAGAGGACCACAGGAGAGTAACCATATCAATAGCCAACACAAAGTTTTAGGACCAGCTCTTGACTGCAACAAATCAAGACTCTTTAATGATATTTCAGGTGCCAGTTCCTCGGCCCCTCTCAACCACTTGTTTACAGTTTTTGTTTACACAACGTTTTAATTAAAACCAAACAAACCCCCTTCTCAGTGGCTGTGGTACTACAGGTGGAAATAAAGAGGGAAAGCAGTTACACCAAGAACAAGCACGTTGCAGATGCTGTGTTGCTAATTTAGAAAAAAAACTTGTTAAAAAGAAATCCTCACAGGTGTAGTGATTTTAGATGTTTTTAGATCCACTGCAAATATCATTTTTTACACATAAATATTTTAAATTGGCAGAGTCCTCAATGCATTTCATATTTACAATATCCAGATTGTCTGATATCATCAGCCTTCTGAAATGTGCTAAAATGGCTGTACATTATACACTTCATACATCTATGTCTTTTAAATTTTTATGTACACAAAATAATCTGGGAACTTGTGCTTAAAAGAAAATGCTTTAAAAATACTGAAAAATCAACCTCAGAAACAAAAGAGAAATTTAAAGTCTTGAACACAAATTTGTTCCATAGTTTGCATGCTGAAAACAATTAAATTTGTATCTCTTGTTACATGAGAGGAGCCCACACTAGATGGCATTCTTCTGCAATTTTTCAGATGAAATCCAATGCTATTAAAAAAGAGGCAGCAGTGTCTTGCTTGTCTGTTATTATAGCAATGTTTGGTTAAATACACAGAGTAAAATAATAATTAAACTCAGACAGACAACATTTATTCTGATATTTGTTGACAATTTCTTTCAGGGCTACAATTTGATTAGTTTGTTAAAAAGGCAGAATTTAAACAAAACTCAGCTATGCAGTAACCATTAAAATATTATTAGATACAATTATAATAAATACAACACAACTGAGCCAGCTGTTAGTTTGATATAGATTTCCTTATTATGAGTATCTAAACTGTCAGAGCAATGATTTATTTTGGTTGCATTTGCTCAGGTAGAAAGAACCTGCTCTTCAAGGCTGCCTGTCACTGGTGTCACCTGTGGGTCAGAGCAAGAGGCACTGCAGTGTCAGCTCTTCCCAGACACAGCCCAGGCAGCACCAGCACAAGGACAGGCACACTCTGAATGACTGGTGCTACTCACACAAGAAGTGCCCAGTTGGTCACCAGGCCTGCCTGCCAGGCTGTACACTCAAAAATAAACAAATCAAATCAGTAAATATAGGATGTTAATTCAATGCCAATAGTTTATAAAACTGCCTTCTGACTGCTCTTCTTCTTCTTTTTCTTATCTGTATTAGTCTTTTTTTTTTCCTTTATAAAAAAATATATGTTTGGTTTATCTCACAATACTGCCAGTGCCAAACTAACAGTCAAAAAGCTTCTGGTAATACTTTGTACTGTTCTCTCAAATAATTTTAAAAGTCTTAAATTTCATTATCTTCTTGTTTTAGGACAAGAGAAAAAGCTCAAGTTGTGCCAGGAGAGGTTAAGATTGGATATTGGGAAAAACTTCTTCACAAAATGGGTTGCCAAGAACTGGAATAGGCTGCCCAAGAAAGTGGTTGGGCCACCATCCCTGGAGGTGTTTGAAAGGTGTGCAGACATGGCACTTGGGGACATGTTTTAGTTGTGGTCTTGGCAGTGCTTGATTAATGGTTGGACTCAATGATATTAATGTTTTTTTCCAACCTAAAGATTCTACGATTCTATTCTATCTAAGACAATAAAAGAGGTTGTCCAATTGTCAATTAAACTTGTTTTTCTGAATCTCAGAAGTTTCTTATGATCCTTTAAGGCACTTCGTTTGCTGGAGATTCCTGGTATGGAAGAAACTCGCAATGGTAAACAAAAATCTGGCATCATGTGTGCCTTCAGAAAACAGAAGGAATTTGTTATCTTGGATGGACCAGACTGTCACTCAGATTCCTCTTATTTTTCTTCAATATTTTCAAGCCAATACAAATCTCTCTCCCAAAAATAGCAACCATTGGGTTTTTCGGTCTGCAACAAAAGTTTATCTGTCTCTTCTGACAAGTACTATTGCAACATGGTTTTTTCCAGGTAAATGCATAAACAGAACAAGAATAGCACAGTATCTTTCAAATATTCAGAAATAACCCTTTTTGTATGGAAGAAGCAACAGATAGTATCAAGACCTTCCAATTCAATATTTCCAAAGTAAAAAATGCCTGAGGACTGTTGCTAAAATCTAGACTGAAGTTAGATGTGTGTTTCTTCACAGAAAAATTTCTGAATCTAGTTTTGTTTATAATCCAGGTGTTTCCTGTAGATATGGATATACCCTTGACCTTCAAAAAGAGGACAGAAAAGAACTAAAAGGTCATGTCTGGATTATGTTTGTCCCTATCCACAGTTACAAAAAAATAGAAAGCAACTATTATTCTCTAAGTTACAAAAAATAAATCTGGTTATGTTTCTTATAATCTACACATAAAAATATATTATATATGCACATACATAGACTCCCCATGCACCTCCTCTCCCAAATACACTGTATTTTATCTACTAGACAAACCAATAATCCACTGGGAATTTAAGGACTGTCAATCTATTCAGACAGCTGCCTGGATAAAAATCAAGAAGTACACTGGACTGAAGGAAGTGTTTAAGGGGAAGCAATAATAAACCTATAAGAATGTAAGCTTCAGTGGCTTTTATTTTAAACCATCTGCTTTTTTAATTAATATTAATTATTTTTATTTTTCAGTAGTTTGAGGAGCTATTTATAGAAACTGTAAAATGATCACTAGGAAAACGTTTACAGGGTCAGTTGAACTAAAATATAAAGAAAGGCATCTTGCTTTTTTCTCTATGTAGATGTGAGTCTGTAAGGAAAATGATTTAAAAATCTATTTATGCATTTCTTTTTCAATTGGTGTATGAAGTAAAAAAGACAGAAGAGAGGCAGCACTAAAACTAAAGCAGAAGGGGAAGTGCTGATCTCTTCTCTCTTGTGACCAGTGATAGATAGGACATGAGGAAATGGAATGAAGCTGCATCAGGGGAAGTTCAAATGGGAGAAGGTTCTTCACTGAATGGGTGGTTGGTCACTGGAACAGGCTTCCCCAGGGAAGTGGCCAGGGCATCAAGCCTGGTGGTGTTTAAGGAGCATCTGGATAACACTCTTAGTCATATGGTTTAGTTGCAGCAGTCCTGCAAGGAGCAGGGAGATGGATTCAGTGATCATTAAGGGTCCCTTCCAACTTAGGATATTATAGGATTCTGTCTTCCAGTACAAGTAATTTTCTCAGCCACTGGACTTTAGAGTGATAAATGAGACTTCAGTGCTTCTAATGGGAAATAAAACCAGCCTGGAATTACAAAACAGTCCAAGAGGCACCCCACTAAACCGAATTTATTGAACTGCCAACCAGAAGAAGGATATTACTAATGCATTCTCCGCCTACCTTGCTCATGTGTTAAGACAAAAAAACCCAAACAAATCACTTCTTAAAACAACTAATAGAGTAAAAATTAATGCAGAGCAGAGTCCCAAAAACTTATGGCTCACTGGAAATAACAGTATTTTCTTCTTGACTGAGAAAATTACTGGAATAATTAAGTTCCAGGATGAATGCAGCAAACATGACTAGCAAGTCAGCTTTGTACTCTCAGAGCCAACATAAAGCTGTGGAAGACTGGAAGGAAATAGGTGCACAAAGAATCCTCCAGCCCTCTCATTTCACCCATAACTCCCAAGGTTGAGTTGTCAATGCCACTGCCTCCCAACACCACCAAACAAGTGAAATACCCTACAAACATTCCCTGTACCTTTATAATACACATGGAGCAACACAGTCTGCCATTAGAATGTGGATATTTAACAAAAGAATGAGGCAGCCTTGCAGGCTCAGGCTTGCTGTCCTCTTCACTAGTAACTTTATTCCTTGAACTGTTGGGTGATGAGCATTAGACAACACACACAACACATGTTTGGTGACACAGAAAGCAATGATCAGGAGGAAAAAAACAGTGGTACATGGTTCTCAGGAAGTAGTTCTGATGCAGCAGGAAGAAAGATTGTTTTAAAGGAAACAATCTGGTTGGAAACAGGTATTAATGAAGCAAGTTCCTGGATTCTGAAGTACACAAATATCAGAGATGTGCTTTGCTGTTTATTTCTAGGTCAACAGTAGAAAAGATGCACTGCCTGTACATATTTCCTATGTGTTATATGGAGTTCTTTTATCTATTTATTATTCTTAATTTAAAGGAAAAGGCAGAGTCAGAAGTAAAAGAAGTAACTGCAAAACAGGGTTGACAGAGAAGACTTAGGAAGTATTTAAAAATATATCATTTGAATCCTAATAACCTGATATACTATATCATGACAAGCAACTGCACAAAAATCATGTGCTGGCAGGATACACAATCTAAATGGGTTTTTGGTTAGTTTGGTTTGGGTTTTGGTTTTAACATTACAAGGTTTTAAAAGAGTTCTGTAGTGTGACACAAGATAGTTTACATTTGTAGATTCACAACAGCAGAAAAAAAGAGACAGTAGGCACTACTTGTGCAGTAACTGAGACAACTATTGCCATTGTTTTATACACCCCTATTGGCAAAATAAACTTGAAAAATGTAAACATTCTTACGCCACGTATTCCTGTTCATCTTCTGCTTGGAAGTGGTATGTTCTGTTATCTGAAATAAATAAATACATCTTTTCATTTGGCACATGATAAATTTTAAAATATCCACATACTTGGTACTGAAACCTATTAGGCAACTAAAGCCTTTAGGAGTAATTGCTCTTAACCAATAACATTAATACCCTATTCATAGCTACGGAAAACAATTTTTTAAAAAAACTGAGAAAGATGAAATTCTGAATTCTGATTTGCACCAAATGTATGAATTTCAAGAGTCTTATGTTTAGAAATATTAAAGAAAAATAAGCATATGGATCAAATTTTGCCCTTTTAGAAGTCAAATCTGAAACATAAGTAGGAGAAAAGGGCAAAATTAATTTGTTCCTATAGTAAAGTTTTCGCTCCAGTTGGGTGAAGAAACATCTTTTTACTAACGAAAGGATGAGACATGAACTGCCTACTATCTCCCACATTCAAAGGTTTCATAAACTGTCCTTGTAAATCCAAAATGTTGATTAATAGTACGTATGTAATGACTGAAAACACTAAGTGGACTCATCAACTTTAAAAGTGTTTTTAAAACCAAACTGGATACAAATGCCTGCTGTACAAGACCAAAAGGGGAAGAAGGGAAATCACAGGAGCTGTAATCATGAGAAGACAAGTCACTCCCAGTTTTAGACAAACAGAGGCATATTTCTAAAGTGGGATAAGAGAACAAGATAAATTGGTTCTCATTGCCTTCCTCATCCACTCAAATAGCACTCAAAAAGCAGAACAGTGAAGGAAAAACAAGATGAAGCCGAAGGTCTTTGCCATTTCCTGGTGAACATAGCTTATGTACGTTGCACTAAGCTGTGAAACATCCCTCTGAACTTAGGAGAGCAGCACATATGCTGTATTTCATGGCTTGTCACAGACAAACAGCATTTATCTCACACACACAGAGAACAGGTTCTATATTCATTTGTCCATTCAACCCATCTTCAAAACTAGAGGCTCTGAACACTCATGAGGCACTGCACGTGTCTGGTTACAGACCTGAACTTTGAGCTCTAGCCTCATGTTTTGCTCAAAGCCTTTTGCAATGACATTTTCAGAAGTCCCATATAATGCAAGAGGGTACTGAAGATGCTACATACGTGATATTAGATCAAAAGACTTCTTATCTTCAGCATTTGGCTTCACCTGGCAGGTCAATAAATTCAGTTTAGCTGGTTGCCTGTTGGACTAAAAAGAAAATTTATTTTACTTTAAAAAATGTATTGATTTAGGATTATTTTCCCTTTCTGGGGAGTGGTCATGCATGATATTAATTTATAGTGTGAACATCCACACATGTACACCCTCAAAATGGTGGAGACAAGCATCCCTTTGTCTGACTTGGGCTGTCAGAATGGACACACTGCTAAATCTAAACAAAATTAAAATTCTCAGGGCCACTCTTTCTGACTATTTGAATGGGATTAAAGGAACAAACCTTAATGTACAATATGCTCATATTACAGAGTTTTTATTGCATTTCATAAACAATGGTAAAACGATAAGGTAGTTTTTCATTACAGAATGCCCATAGTCCAAGTTTCCTCTCATTTTAAATAAATCAAAGATATAATTCTAAAACTTTAAACGGGAAGTGGGAAGCTGGAGATCTGGAGTTTCAGAATTTGGGATAAATACATATACTAATATTCTGTGCTGTAATTAGGTCACCTAAGACATTGTAACTAAATGTATCTTTAAAGTATATTGAGTTTACACAGGTAGTAAACATTCAACACTGATGGCCATCACTGGAATTTGGGATGAAGGAAAAAGAGTGAGGAATTGGGACCATGCCCTTTTATAAGAGTAACTCCTGTTCTCTTGTTTCAGACAAGTTTGTGTCATACTGCCACAAGGCACTTTTAGGACTGCCTCCACCATGTTGTTGCTACCTCATGATTTAGCATTCCTGGGAAGGCATTCCAGATACATGCCTGATTCCCAGAACTCATTGTGATCAAAGCTTTCACACTTTTAGCTGAAAGCACTCAAAATATTAACACATTCACTCATCTGTCAGACTGTGCCAATAATACCTAATATCAACTTCCCAAGTTTCTAAATTACCTGATACACAGATACACCATGACAATCCCTATAAGCAAAACCAGTTGAAGAATTAATTGAGAAGTCTGTTCAATATATTTGCCATTTTCTTATTAAACTACTGATAAATTCATTTAAGTATTAAATCAACTGTCATAAACTACAATTCCACAGAACTTCAACAGTGAGAAGCTGAAGTGACACCCTTTTTGCAATAGCAAATTAGCAGATTCACCAGGAACAGAAATGTTAATTTCCTATTTTCATATAAAGGTATAAAAATAACTTACCGTTGCATGTGATATGGTAAGAATTCCGTTTTTAACAGTACACTTCCTTCTTTGCCATACTTTCCTTAACCTACATAAGAACAGCAAGTTCAGTAACTAGACATGACTTCAAAACACATGTTAATCCCATTAACATTTTGAGAAGATTAGCCTTAAGAAACAAATGGATGCAGTCAAAATTTTACTAAATGCCTCATCAAAAATAGCTTGGGAGATTTGTGACAGATCTTAATCACCTTTTAGAGACTTACAAAGACAACAGTTTTCTTTTAATTATGACTTTATTATTTTGTGTTTGCTTCTCATGCTTTATATATTTTCTGTATTAAATTCAGTTCGGTGTTCAGATTTGAACTGCAAAACTCTCAAGTGTTTGTGGCACATGCATTAGGAGAATGTGCCTTAAGCAACCACAGTAGAAAACAATTAAAATTAGTGCAGGAACATAGCTACAGTTTTCACTGTTATGTGCTCCCAGAACATACCCATCACTCTTCTTTAAAAGATAACCTTTCTTCTCACTGCCATATTCCTTATTCCCCTGAAGTTGATGCATACTATATCCTCCTTGCCTGCTCTGTGAATCCTAAAAAAAGGCAAAAACAGCATTAACATTTTCCTGATGTGCACAGTAAGCTTACCTAACTTTTAAGCCTATGCGTTCTTCTCTACAACTTCAGAAATTAATAAAGATTAAAAAAGGAGAGAAGACTCCTACTGCATGTCTTACAGTCATAGGACAGCTTGCTTTTACATAACGTGATCCTGAACTAACTGTTCAAGATTCAATTAATTCATTAGGCATTTGAAGTATAGTATGGATGCAAATATACATCTAACTACACTTTTAAAATGTAGATATTTAATATTTTATAATCTTATAATCAAAAACTAAAAGTCTAAGATGAAATTTCAAAAAGAAAGCAACAGAATTCAGCATGCATATATATATACATATATATATATATATGTATATATATACATATATATATATACATATACATATACTATATATATATATAGGAACATATATACAAAAAAAGACAAATGCTAATAATCACTATTTTTTTCTCAATTTAAAAATACATATATAATTTATGAGTTTTAGTGAATGAAGTCAGCTGAAATAACTTTTGGCCTGATCTAGTGAAACAATTAAGTGAAATGGATTAACTTGTTATAAGCACATCAGAAAAAAAAAAAATCCCCAAAAGTTCATTAAAACATTGACTTACTCTCCTAGACTTCGATCACGAAAGGCAAAAGCAATAGAGGAAAGAGAAAGCAAATAATTTAAAACGAGAATTACTATTTATTTAAAAAAACATGTTCCTTGAAAATAAATTTTATAGCCCGTGTATCTGTTAAAATAATGTTTCCCCTTTCTAATGGCACAACTAGAAAGAAGGCAAGAACTACTTTTTAAGGCACATTTGTGTTTTTTCTCATAAAAACCAAAACATCACAACAAAATGCTGTGCAACCTGGCATATATGACACTAGCTTCACACAACAACTACGATGACTACAGGATCAAATTTTATTATATCTTCCAGACCTTTAAGTTGTCTAAAATGATACCGTATTAATCCTCCAAACTCAAACTAATTCTGAATTTCTATTGAAAAAGATCAGGCCCAAAGTTAATTGTTAATTTTTACAAATGTATATAAAAAGGTATAATTAAGGACATTAATATGGTTTTAAATGTAGCTGTGAAAAAATAACCTGCAAAACATCTGATAATATCCCACCAAAAGAAACAAACAAACAAAGAATCAAAAGAATGGGAAGTTCAGTTACTCAGCAATAACCTTTCCTCTTTAAAGCAGTTTCTCACTATTACCATAACCAACATACACTGAAGGTTACTCCTTCTTGTTTTATTCAGGATCCTTACAATTGTTTTTCATTTTGTAACAAGTTTGCCACAGAAGTTTAAAGAGAAGTGCTTTGGTAAAACTGGCAGCTGTGGTTGGAAGCAGCACGAAGGCTGCTCTGTGCCATGTCCTGCCAGTACTGTTCACATCTAACAAGCAGTTCATCTGTTATAAGCAAATTTCAAATCCCCATTGGAATTAGGGTCCTATTGGTATTAGCATAAGAAAGAATATAATGAGATATGGTTCTTTTTGCAAAGAGCATATCAGATGGAGATTTGCAGAAATAAATCAAAGTCCAAAGAAACAGGTGACAAAACAGACAGAAAGCATGATTCTAGAGATTAGCTATATTTAACCTAAAGCTGTTAAGTTACATTGGTAGCAATAATTATTATACAAAAATAGGCAACAGAAGCTTGTATTAAAGGCCTGGTTTCTTTTAAAAAGTTAAACTTCTTAGGATATAAGCACTTTTAAACACAAAAGATGAAATACTTAACACAATTAAAATTATACTAATACCCGTTAAAATATTTTTTCCAAAAGCCTTAAACCACAGTCATTTTCAAAAATCAGATAATTCTTGCACAAAGTAACAGAATCTGCTCTAACTTGATACCAGGGCAGCACAGCAGTTGTCACAAGGGACACTGCATGTACCAGAGCCAATGTAAAATGGTACTTCCCTCAATGAAGCTATGGCACTGGCACTTCTGCACAGCCCAGGATTCAAAGATGGTCAAGATATACTTTACTAGGCAATTCCAGTGATTACAGTAATATTTTTTTTCACTGATCAAAGGATAGGTATGCCAGTAAAATGTGTAAGGGCATTACAGATGTCCATCATGCTAAATAAATACCTTGGATCTGTGCAACACAAAAACAGGAGTTACATTATGAGATCTCAAAAATGTTGGGACATCTCACTTCTCTAGTGGCAACTCCAAAGAGGTTAAAGGTGGACAAATTTACAATTTGGACAGGAATGACTAGTTTCAACTTCCTTCTCTTACACAAAGGGTCAAAGAAACTTAAAACTACACACAACCAGAGCCTCAATTTTATTATTTCAAAATGTTTCCCAGCCAAAGCAATGTTTGATAAGAGTACTTCTAAATTTTTACAAATCTGCTGGAGAAAATCCCATTCTTTGCATGTTCTTCAGTAATTCCATTAATCCATAAATTTTGCAGTGAGGGGATTATAATGCACTAATGCAACAGGGAAAATGTATTCTTAATCACAAAGGCCATCTGCTACAGTAATAAAGCCCAACTTTATGTACTTGAAGATTTGGATATACACAATGATGGAGACCTGCCTCTAAGGCAGAAGAAACTCAGGCCATGTGTCTTCAAGCTTTGTTGTCTCTTAACTAAGGAGTAATGAATGCTGACATGCTGCTTCAGGATTAAATACTGAATGCCTAAATCACACAATGTTTTATCAAGCTTCTCAACATCTGCCAGTATCATTACACTCTGACTCAAGTCATGCAGCAGAATTGTGAGTGAAAGTCCTCACGTTGGTTTTGAAAGGGACACTTGAACACCAACGTGATCGAACAGTTATTTTATCCAAAATAACATATTCTTTCATTACAGCATTTCTCTCTCCTATGATTTTCCTGGATATCTGAGAATCACAATATTGCTCCTTTTTCTTCTAAGATAAAATTTCAATTCTCTTCAAGTGAAACACTTTATTTTTATATTTATAAATTTATATACAGATCTCACACATATATACACATACAGTTTTTCAGGAGTCCTAGACTTTGTCTACACTATAATTCCAGTCAGAAAAGTTGCACAGGTTATTTTGGTTTGCCTGTGAAGCTACTTTATTACAACATGTATTTCAGTTTCAGAATTTGACTTATTTAATTTTTTATATTTTAGATGAGGTTACTTTCCACTGAAACACAATAATTTTTACTACACATCCAGGAAACAGGTAACAAAAACCCCAAACGCTATAATTCATTTGTTCTACCTCATTATACTCTTATGAGGAACTTCTGAAACTTGACTTGTACCATTGCAGCCATGGAGGTACAACACACAGTACTGAAGAACAACCACTCATTTCTCCTACTTAATTTCCAAGAACTGGTTGAATACCCAATAGGTTGAACTTAACAACATACACAGCATCCAGGAGAGAAGGAGATATTTTTCTTTGCTTTCCAGATAATCAGCTTTTGGAAGAAAATATACATGAGAAAAGAGCAAGTCCTGTTTCTCTGTGTGTTGGGAATTGAATCATAAAAAAAATTAGGATTTAAAGTTATTTCCAAATAGCTTCTGAAATGTAATGTTCTCTGTTCAATTTTTGGGGGTAAGGATGAAGAAGGAGCAGGAGTTATATTCAGCATGATTTAGATAGTAGGGAGATTACAAATGTCATGCTTGCATGGGAAGCTCTGTAAGAGTTGTGGAAGAGATCTAGTAGGTCCATGTGCACATTGGAGATGGAGAGAAAAAAAATACCAAACACAGCATTAGGAAAGACTGTAAAGTATGAGATACGGGAAAACTGGCTGCTAGAAAGAGCTGGCAGATCTTACAGTGCATTGGGATCTGTTCAAAGGTGCTCTGTAGTGCTCCTGTTCAGCATTTGTAACACTAAAGAAATTCTAAAACCATGTAGAGTGTGTCCTAAGATTGTGTCATCTTTCGGAACTATGAGATTAGAGATGCAGGGAGAGGAATATTCTCCTGGTCAAAGTTTTGCTGCTATAAAATATATACCTAAGTAATATAAGGACACATAGGCAAGTATTCAAAAGAAAAAAACTCACTACTGTAAGGAATTACTCATCCATCATTCCTTATTAACTGTGATTCCACCTGAAATAATTTACTAACTCCAAGTCATGTAACTACACACAGTAGCCCTAATCACAATGTGCTACCTACCAAATTACATGAAAGTCCATTAAAATACTCGCCTCAGTTACTCAAGTCTTATATTTTAAGAAATTCCGGAAGAATTCCAGGAAAGTAAAGATTAGTAAACTTCACACCACACAAGGGAGATTAATGAAAACTACTTTTAAGAGTATATTTATTATTATATATATTGTTAAATAAGTGCAACTTCTGTGCAGAGAGGTTACATCTCTAAAATTTCCTGGAGTTCTCTGAAGGAATCAGTAAACAAATGTTGACTGATGCAGTGTATCTGGACTTTAAATGGGCATCCCCTGTTCCTTATGAAAGGGAAAGAATTACATTGCTACAGGACAAGAGGAAAAGTCCTCAGGTGAGATAAGTTTAAAGCAGGAAAGAGCCAAGTGAGTTTCACAGAAAGCTGTGACAGCACATGTGGTGTCTAACACAAAAAATCTGGAAAAGGGTGAACAGCAAACTGTCAAAACTTTGTTAGATGGTATTAAATTATTTAGAATACCCAAGAAAGACTGAAGAATTTCTCAAGAACCTCATGATAGTGAGCAACCTGATAGCAAATGACAGGTGAAAACCAGCATAAAAAAATGCCAAGTGATGCAGAGGGAGAGAATAAGATACTGTGAGCTGAGTATGAAGATTCAAAAACAGAATGACATGCTTACAGTTTTACAGATGATTAAACTTAGTTCCTCTGCACTAACCAATGGTCAAAAAGCAAGTCAATGTTAGGACATATATGAAAGAAAAAGAAATGATCCACTGATTATATCATAAATTCACATGTACTCATATCCTGAGTAGGGTATACAGACCTAAAAGTTCAAAACAAATAAAAGGAGAAAGATTTTTCACACAACATGCAGCCATGGTGGGAAAAACACAGCTGTAACATAAGCTGATGATTTATGCTTCCTCAAAAAACAACTGCACAAGTTCAAAGAGAGGAAAGCCATAGGATGGTGGAGAGACTTCCAACAGTCAAACTACTAACAGGAGGGTATTCTGGGGAAGTATCAGTGTTTATTGCCCTTCATTTTACTCCCAACATCCATTAGTGATTGGCATCAGAAACTTGGCTGATTCAGTAATATCGTTGTAAATTATGTTCTTATGTATATTTGATAATAGCAATACTGTCCAATCATATACATGGATGATCCTATGTATTCAGCAAAATGGCACCTGTCTAATGTTCAGTTATAATTCATATTTAATAATAGACACCTGGCAAATATGAATGTCTTATTTACCTACAAGAAAACTGAACAGAAGGTAAGCAAACTTTTCCTAGAGGAGAAACCCCCCAACAGAGTTTCACCATGGGATATTCAGTATTTCAGGTACCATAATTTGGCAGTCACAATGTTATCTCAGGTAAAAGCTGTGATGTATGCTATTATGCTGTCTTCTAGTTCCAGAAGTATTCCAGAACACCTGCAAAGGACATTGAATGTCCCTCCCTTCACTTTTGATACCAGTGCAATCAATAATGTATTTTACTTTTTAACTGCCCTGTTTCAGCCACTGCTGTCTGATTAACAAATAAATTTTCTTCCTTGCCAGATGGTTCTAGTAAAAGGGGTTTTGTGAAGGAGAAAACTAGCATAAAATGTGAGTTATCAGATGAACAGTAATACATAAACCATAGCTAAAGGCAAGTCTCTCGTTCTTGTTGTCTTGTTCAGGATCACCAGGTCAGGAAAATCCTGAACACTGGCTGGTGGATGGCAGAAGAAAGAAGTGTGTGTCCCATTAATTAATTTTTTTTCCTGAACAATAATTGTTTATCATTGTCAAACACAGGATACTGGGCTAGAAGAAGCATTTATCTGATCCGTTACAACTGTTCTTACAGTACATTAAAAAAGTACATAAAAAAAAGAATAATTTCTTTTCATACATAATATAGAAACAGAAAATTAATGTAAAAATATTGTTTGTTGATATGTGAACGTTCTAAATATTAGTTTTGTCATCATGTTCAAAGTCCAACACTTTTGAACCAATAACTACATATATTGAATGTTAAACCAATTTTTTAATACAAAATTCACAAATTTAAATTATCTCAGAGAATAACATGTCCAAATTATTTACCTCCTTCTGATCAAGCTGCAGAGAAGATTTTATCAAATCACGAAGAGCAGTGAGTTGTTTCTTTTCTTCATCTTGCGTCTGCTTTATCTACAGAAAGAGACTGCTATTAGATGCAACTTTAACTTTTTATTTCAATATATAATTTCAGATGTCCTGAACAACCAGCTCAACTACTCTGTGTTTCTGTAATGTTTGAGTTTATTTTGATGAACTACTCCATTCTTATGTGTTCATCTTCTATGAACGTACCACTTGAAAATCAAATTAAAATGAATGTGCAACTCCACATGCACTGTTTGTTCTGTTACACTTTAATGGCTCACTATATCTAATGCAACTAAATTAGCTACTGAAATATTAATTAAATAATTCCAATAAACTTGACGGATGACTTACAGAATGAAAATACAGTTTAATTTAGCAACAAATGACAATAGCAAATGGGATTATTGTAATTCTGATTATAGAATGCAGAAGCACTTGGGTGACAAGTGGGTTTTGATTCCACATTATTGCTTGTCTTTAAGGAACATCACAAGTTAATTCATTTTAAAACCTTGGTGCTATCATTAAGCAATTTGGTTTTAAAACGTGAAAATGGTAGCTAAAATTGATGCTAATAATATAAGCTGATTCAAATATTCACGCTGTAAAGCAGTTTTATATTAATGCATCACTGAATTAGTAGTGAATGAAAGCTACTTTTCCTAATAGCTGTAAAAACCAAAGTTTACACAGTCAAGATGGTTTTGTCTTGTCTCGCTATGTTCAGTTTCAAATAACACTTTTCATTTATAAGATGCAAATGAAATATAGACCCCTGTAATAATATTTAAATTGTACTTATACATACAAAATATTTTAATTTTCAGACATAAAACTATTTGTAAGTACACTTACATTATATAAGTCCGCAGCCAGCTTTTCAATATATTGTTTAAGTTTATCAGCTGTTTTCAAGCCATCTTGGAAGAAACTAGAATGAAAAATACCTATGATTTATCAGGAATACATCTAATTCATAACACAAAGTAATTGTCTTGTGGAGAAAGACAGCAAAACCAATAAAATATATCCAGCTCC
The DNA here is from genome assembly GCF_025592945.1 of Manacus candei. NCBI lineage: Eukaryota > Metazoa > Chordata > Aves > Passeriformes > Pipridae > Manacus > Manacus candei. Next base: position 6,182,913 of record NW_026138061.1, read on the forward strand.
TTCCATGTTCAAAACTAAACAAACTAATGAGACAACCAAAAACCCCAACAGAAAAGCCTTTCCTTAAATTTTTAATGTACAATGTCTTTCAGCAGTGGAGACATGCCACTGTGACTTTTCCATATATAAAATTAGAGAGAATATAGCTTAGCTTATTTTTATCACTTATTTTTATTAGCCAACGTGTTTCTCACTTAGTAATTTCTAAAACCTTTTTCCTGTTTTTAAACTAAATAAAAGTTCCTGTGTGTTTGCCGTTGTGGTTCTATGGATGACGAGGTCATATCTGGCTAGTTTCAGCCCAGAGAAAGTCGAAGAAATTGCTGGTTTTCACAATGGTTTTTAAATTTACATAAAAGACTAAAAAATATTAAAGAGAGTAAACAAAACATTTGTAAAATTACATTCTAGATCTATGCCTCAGGAACTAAAATTAATTTTGTAGGCAGCATGCAAGGTTTTCCCTTGGCCTCTTTCTCCATGACTCCTCTGCCCCACTCACTCACTCTCACGCTCTCTACAAGAAGTCTGCAGCCTCATAAGATGCAGAGGCAGACACCTGGCACATCAGAACTATGAAAAATATCCTGACAAGTTCAAACAAAGGGAGAAAAACACTTGTGGAAAAAAGAAAATTCTAACTAAAGCTTGAAGTGTACTTACTTGCATTGTGCATGATAATACTTAATAAGGTTCTGCAGAAGGTCCACACCCTTTTTTGTCTTTATTTCATTAACCTTGATAAGATACTGTATAGACAAAGAAAAGCATATTGACAATCATGTCTCAAAACCTTCAACATTTTTCAAGCATAATTTGCTCAATGAATTAACTGTTTCTGTGTTTAACCTGGGTGCTGACTCATAAGCCACCAGTCTACCACTAAGCAAAATAAGCAAAAGATAACAGTTTATTTGGCCATTCCTTAAAAATTCAAATGATCCAAAACATAAAACAAATTCAGGAAAAAGCTTCATCTTTTAAGATTGTCTAAGGCTTTCCCTTTTCCAACGCTACTGCAATAATTACTGGAATATTCTAAAAATATAAATACTGTGTAATTTAAAGTAATCACCACTAACATGTAATAAAAAGAAGTATGAATATAAAAAGAACCAGTTTTATGGAACTAATGCATCAGTGTCATTTGTCACTTCATTAGAAATTTTAGAAGTCTTCTGAAAGTGTGCTGGAAGAAAGATATTAAATACTTCCTGAACTGCTCAACTGTAATCCTGATAAAATAAATATTTTTATAGTGTATTTTCAGCCCAAGAACCTTCCCATAATAATCTAAAAATAAAGAAAAGGGAATAAAACAAAAGGAAGCAAAGTTGCAACCAGAGTTGCTAAAATATTTGTCTTTATATTGCTGTAATATGTGACATGAAAATAATTTTCTCCCTCCACCCCCATTAAATGACTAAGCACATTTCAGGACCTTCAAGTAAGGCCCATAAGGGACTTAAATTATGGCTACAGTGTCGTAATTAAAAACTGAAACTTGTTTCTTACTTCACACATCTGTAGCTGAAACAGCCGCCTTTCCTTCTCCATTTCCTCTGCTATCTCTGCTCCCGTTATTTCAGTTCTTATCATCCCATGCTGTTTGGCATGTTCTCTTTTTTCCTTTTCAATCTTTGTACTGAAATGTTAATTAGAAAACATTTTAGAAAATTTTTTCTACTACAATATGATCTAGTATTATTTAGGGAAAAATAATAATTAAGAAGTATTAAAGAAGCCATTCTGAAGATTAGTTCCTCTAGGACACCAAATCCTATGTGGTTTAAATCTTCAGAAGTAATTGAGCCATGAAACTGTCCTTTCTTCCTTTCATCCTGTAACTCTTTTCTCTAGTTTCTGTGCTACTTGGTGAAAAAAAAAAAATTATTATATCATTCATTCTCTATGATGGGCTCCACGGCTTCCACCTCTATACACTGCAGTGTAAAACATACCTCTAAGAAACTACTGACTTGGCAGGAAAATGGCAGAATAACTTAATAAGTTCATGCAGTATGGTAGGAATTAAGAAAAACAATAAGGCAGCAATGGAAGTTTAGCACCTGCCCGAAATGACACAACTCCCAGTCACTATGTTTTCAGAGAAAGCCAACACTGAAATTCTGAAACAGTGAAAGGTAAATATGGAACTAAGGCCATCTTAAGACCTTAACTAGAGTGTGACAGTGTGGCTGTCCTTACATGTCTACTCTGCAGAGTAGCGGGATGCTCCACTTGTAAGCAAATGTAGATTTCCAAGACGGAGTAGAAAAACAAACAGTTTCCTTGTTTCTTTAAAAATCAAATCAAAACTTTATTTTCTAGCACTTTTTTGGAGAAAAATCAACACTGGACCTGACAAAGCACTGTGTGCTTATTACTCTGGGACTTCTTGTCAGTGGAAAAACAATAAAAACAAATAATCTATTTGTTTTTCATCTCTTCTGTTCTGTAACTAAGAAAAGTATCATGTTTTTACATAGAAAAAAACCTTTTCAGCACTGCACCTCTAAACTGGACTCAATATTTGGTCTTGAATGAATTCTAGGAAACGAGATTATTGGAGAAATATAAGGAACATTTCCTTCTTGGTTTTAATAAACCCAAGTAAAATTTGCTCACAAAAAAAAAAAAGCAACAAGACAACAAGCATCTTTCCCTAAACCTTCCAAATTCAGAACAGAATCTACAGATGATTCCACGTATTAGGCCTGTACGAGATACTTCATCTCCTAACTTCTGTTTATTGGGATTTGGCATAAATAGGCTTTCAAAGATATCCCCAATTTCATATATAGAAATTAGAGAGGCAGAAATATTTTTATTTTGTTGTCTGTAGAAAACCTTTCAATATCTGCAAAATATGCAATATCTGTGAGAACTAAAGAACTAAAAAGGAATTTAAAAAATCAATTCTACATGTAAATCTGAATGCTCAACTGAATACAGTGATGCAGTTTTGGAGTAGGAATCTCCTTTTTGCCTTAGATTAATAATAAAGTAATTTCCAGTTCAGTTGTTCACAAGGATTACCATTGTAATGAATTCTGAAAGCAAAAGTTACTATATGTAGGTAAGAAAATTAAGTCAATAAATATTTCAGCAGTTCTTAGTGGCCGGAGTTTTTCTTTGATTGCTTTTTTCCCCTCCTGGTTAGACATAAATGAGACAACACTAATGATAGGATTAAAAGGGGAATAAAAGAAAGGATACAAAATATTAACTAACTCCTGAGGGCTCTTGAATTCTGATAAAACAGCTGCCCATCACATCCTTGAGAGCATTCTGAACCATTCCACCAACAGTTCTGCAACTACAATACTACTTTTTCCCAACCTTCTATTTTTATAAATCATTGTTTGCCCACAGAAAATAGGAATCAGAGAAAGAAAATATTTTTAAAATCAGATAGTTTTGAAGTCAAACCAACTGCACTAAAATTCTTGTTTCTCAAAAATATACTGTTCTGAAACACAGAAAGCATCTAAATCTCTAAACATCTAAATAATTTTTACTACTGACATATTTTATGTATGTGACTAGAAGAATGTGCAAGTGCCATCTGAAACCTCCACTTTACAATGTTCAGTATCTAAGTATTAAGTGCATGAAGTGTCTTCTTTACAGTAAAGAAACATCAGGCAGTCATTTAACTACTTCAGAGAGCACATAAAAATATTTTCTTTCCAATAGTGCAAAAGAGAGATCCACAGAAGAGGTGCCTTGCAGCCACTTTTACATCCACAGATACAGTACAGAGTTTGGGACCAGCAGGGAAAAGAAAAAATAGAAAAAAATAAATTAAAAAGTGGGAGAAAAATACTTACAATTTGGTTTCATAATCCTTCCAGGCTTTGTCAAAAGGCTTTTTGAGGTCCTTAGGAAATAGAAAATTTCCTTAGAACATTTTTAAAAATTTGTCTTCATAGTTATCAAGTTATAAATAGCAACAAAAAGTACTGTTTTCTTTTAAAATTTTTCATACAGCAGTTGGAAAAAATACTTGAGTTTGAATCTTGTAAAGCAATGTCTTCCTGTGCATGTCAACACAGGAATTTACAAAGAAATTCTCAGGCATTGCAGTCATGCCAATTTTGTTCTTTGGACTACATACAAAATATTAATGAATGCCAATATAAGAAATAATCTCATGAATGAAAGGAAAACAGTCACAAAACAGATGAAGCTGAAATAAAAACTTCAACACTTACCCCTTTAACACCTTTTAAGTCTCCTTTTAAGAGAGAATCCAAAGTGAAAATAACATTGTGGCTTAAACCCTGGAGCTAAAAAGAAAAACATTATACTGTTATAATTCATAATTGTTTATTATGACCCTATTAAACTACTGCCTACAAGTCTCCTCTGAGCACACTGTAGTCCATGAAACTAATTTTTAAGGGACTTTTGTGGAACAATGATCCACACTGATGAAAAATCAGAACAAGGTTCTACAGGTCTAACACTCCACTCAAACTCCTTATATATTCAAAAGACACTGTAGCTTTTCTCATTTTTCCAAGTGAATCTGTTAAGGATAACCAATTCAAGCTATTAATACTTGGCTTGAAATTACTGTACAGTAGCCAGCTAGAATGTCAGCTAGGGGGGAAAAAACTAAGCTAAATATCAGTGTATTACTCCAATATGGCAAAGGTTTGGAATCGTTTATTACATTGTTGAAGACAATAAAACAGTAGCCCAAATGAATTGGAAGCACATCCGATAAAGCAAAACAACCTCACATATAGAGCAAAATAAAGGAAAAAAACCCTTTTAACAGATGGAAGTGTATGATAATTTTGTGAGGGTTGTGAACAAAAGATAATTTGCCTGCAAAGATATGCTGAGGACATTTACAGGAAAGAGAGGTGGGGAAAAAGAGGCTTTGAACACCTGGAAAGAGGCAAGCACCATGCAAATTTTCAAGAGGTAATCTGCAAGTGCAATAAATGTTATTCCAAAGCCTCATCTAGATCAATTTAAAGTTACTGACACACTCAGTTTCATATATGTAGGTCTTCATATGGCTTAATGCACTATTATAATGAATTACTGCATAAGGAATGAAACCTGGAACAGGAAAGGAGGTAGAAGTAAAAAAACCAGAGAAACTGATTCTGGTACTGGTAAGACATTCAGAGTTTGCTGAAAATAAAGACCAGAGTCAGCAATGGTCAATACCAATGTATTACCTTTAGAAAATGCTAAAGAAGTGGTCATTGTGTGTCATTCTTATAAAATAGTCTTTACGATAACTATTTAACAACTTAGCAAATACTATATTTACAGATTTTAAGTTTCAGACCTTATATTTAGTGATAACATCAACAGGTTATAGTAAAACTTGTGTAGCAACTTTGCTTTTATTACAATAATTAATGGACACATTGCTATTCTTGCCCTTGTGTGCTGAGCAATCATTTCAAAATGATGCTCTCCAAAGCTGTGTATGTAATACAAGTTGTTGTTTTTACTTCATAGTAACTGATGGTAGTAAGTAAATATCACTCTGAAAGTGATCACTCTCTAATTCTTTCACAAAGAAGAAAATAAGTTATTCCATACTCTCCTTCCCATGAAATATCCATAATATCACAATTCATAGGAAAATTTTAATGAATCATAATTGAAGTTCAAAAGATTTAACAAAAAGGATCAAAATTTTTGAAGCATTTTTTGTTGCCTACTCTGTAACTCTATTCCTTATTCATCTGTCATTAAAGACCATTCATTATTTATTGTACCTTTATTAAATAAGGCAGCAACAATCTGCTTTAGGTAAAAAAAAAAAAAAAAAAAAAAAAGCCTATTAGCCTGCTATTCATCTTAACACCTTCTACCATTTTTCCAATTGATTTTATTAACATAAGCCCTAGCACCTACTGTGGGGCTTTATCAGTGACATTACAGAGTCCTCCTCTCAACTGCTTTTTCAATGCACCTCAACTTCTATTTTGATATTATCAACATCTTTTTTTCTTACAGTGTAATCATATTAAACTGACTGACGCTTAAGAACAACAAAGTAAAATTTTCTAACTCAGGGTGAATCAAGGTGAAAAATAAGTGGTTTTAAAATGCCGAGACAGTTGTCAAATAATTTTGTTGTCTATGTGAGACTGCTGAATGAGGTAAATTAGGAATAGCCTATTTTAAAACCTGTCAACAAGAATTTAAATAGATAATGCTTCATAATCTAGCTGACATAAGATAATGTTCTTTCGAATAAGTGTGGTTTCTTAAATTAAAAGATCTTTTTCCTCTTGATCAGCACTACTTTAAATAAGTGAATAATCCACCACTTCTTGGTTGTCAATTGAAAGAAGTTAAAATTTTATGTGGATGCCCTGCAGGATCCAGAAATCTCCCAAGAAACTTGAGTTCTAGTTCCAAACTCTCCTTAAACTGCACTTTAATTCACGTTTTAAAATACTCATTTTTAATTGTGTGCTAAATTAAGATTAAAAAAGGTAAAAGTAACCCAGAATGACAGAAGTCTTTATGGAGGAAAGTAGGTCCGTTGCATATCTACTGGTCTTTAAAACTGCCCACATTGAAACAAAGGATGTTTAAGGTAACAGGCCCAAGCAAGTTAATCAGAGTGAGTGATCAGTCTCAGGTGAGCAAGGAGGTAATGATGAAGCAGCAAGTCTCAGAAAGCAAAGTAAATACCAGCATGAGAGGCCAGAAGTGACACCCTGGTTTAGTGCTGATGGGGCCTGAGCAGCCTGAGATATTTAGAAGGGAGTCTTGGAGAAGTGCAGAGAGTCAGGTGAGAATGTCTGCTGATACTGAGCTATTCTGGGTAGTAAAGTAAAAGCCGGATACAAAGAGTTGCACAAGAGCCTTGTAAAACTGCTGAGAGAACGAAATTAAAGACTGAAATCTACTCTGAAAAATGTAAAGGGATACGTAAGGAGAAGAAACTGATACTGAATCATGCTTATGAAATACCAATCATCAAGGAAAATGTCTCAAGGAAAAAAATACCTGGAAGTTACAGCATAGAAAACATCAGCCTCAATGCTCAGTAATCATAATGCTATCAGCCTTCAGAAAAAGGGGTAAAAAATGGAACCATCTTCATGTTTGTCCACTCATTTCAGAAAAGGGTACAATAGTACTCAGAGAAGATACAGAAAGGGTGAGCAAGACCAATCCAAGTTATGGAATAACTAAGACTCAGCTAGAAAAGTAACAGAGGAGGGGAAAGAAAGAACTATAGTTACCTGTAAATTCCTGAGAAAAAGAAGGGATTTCTTACATTTCATTTAAGATGTAAGAATCGGGGAACAATAAATGAAAGGATCAGATTCAAAAGAAACAGAAATGACATTTCAGAGAGCAGTTCATTTTAGCACTCTGGAGGAATCCTCCACCTTATGAGCCAAGCCTAATATACATTCAAGAAATCCTTAGTCAAATTTATGGAGGTAATACTAACGAGGACTAAAAGCAAAAGATTGTCTCCAGCTCCAATATCTCTGAGCTGGAGACTGTTTGCATGACCATGGTACAGAAGTTATCCCCATTTTTGCTCCTACCCTCTTCCCTAAAGACTCACTCCTGGGCAACTGTCAAAGCCAGGGAACTGAGCTACACAGGCCTTTGATGTGACCTACAGCAGTTATGGTCATATTAGGGACTCTAGGAAAGAAAGTCTGTAATATCACTTATACTTCAAACCCCAAAAAAGCTTGGAAATAAGGCCAACTGTAAGAAAAATGTAAAACTGAAGTTATTACTTTCTGAATATAACAACTATCAAGCCCATGAAACATGATTTTGCAAGAAATGTGGCTTCATTACTTTCAGCGTTCAAAGATATTTGCTATGACTATAGTTTTATTATCCAGCCTTCAGAAATAAAAGGCCTAAGACAAATTTTAAATGAGATAAACCTTTAAATCACCTTCAAAAACCTAATATTTAAGCAATGGATGCTTTATATACCACAGGGAGACTGGACTGTTAACACCTTTTAAGCATTGTTCCTCAAATTGTTATTTTTCTTCCAAAAAGTGAATGTTTCTCTTTTTGTGGTAAAACAAGACAGCCATAACTAACAACACTGTATTCTTAACTGAAAAGACTTCAAGTCTTCAAGGGAACGATTTAAAATTAAGGTCCGTGAGATACATAACATTGTCAATCATTTCAGAATGATGACTCAAGTGATGTCTCAACATTTATATTTTTCTTCTTAACTGCCAATTAACAATCAAACACAGAGAGTCTGTAATAATATCCCTTAGAGACAATCTCTGCAGAAATTATTGTGTCAGGTTTTGAAAAAAACTGAAAGCATCTCAAAAATTATCATTAGACATCAAGATCATGCAGTTATTGTACTTTATTTTGAAACAACTTAAAAGCTAAGAAAGTTTGAAACTCCTCACCAGGTTCTTCAACAGCGTTGATAATTCTTTAGTAAGCGTGGAAAATTTTACAAAAGCTGTGCCAAGATCTGGATTATCCCGACTTAAAAAATTACTTCCAAATTTATCTAGTACTTGTGCATAGTTTTCCTCATTTTGAACATGATCTGCAAAGAAAAATTAAAAGTCAGAAAGATTTTTTGTAGCCAGTCAATTATAACTTTAAGCTTATTGCAACTTAGTAACAAACCAACAAACAGTACTTTGAAAAAAGCCACAAGTTAAAACTATTTTAATTTTCAGTAAATATATTAAAATTAAAAAGAACTATTAAGTAATAGACATATATATGCTTCTTTTAAATCAGCAACTTGAATTTGTAATACAGCAATGAAGAAAGCTCGGTAGTTAATAAAGTAATAAGATCAAAAATACATCAGTGAAACAACATAAGCACATGTGCTCATTTTGTAAACAATATCAGAATTTATAACTGCCTACTGTAACACAAACTTTTCTTTGTAATGTAGGACACTGTCACAGAACAAAAAAGTCAATAGTATCAGATATAAAAGTAAAGAGACCAAGTCTGAATATGACTGCAAGTTTAAAAGAAGAAAAGTCTTTTACAAAGATTCCCTTTTCCCCTGCTTTGTAAAATTGAGTTATCCCAGATAATGGAATGTGTACTGGTGCACAACCAAAGACTCGTTTCAATGTATTTAACAGCAAACTGCACATACAGAGAGGTCAGAACCAAGAAGACGAAATTGAAGCCAGTGAGAGGGAGGAAAATCCTTGACTCGAAGATGAATTAGGGACTGTTGTATCTGAAATGTCTTTCCTGCTTCTATTTATTTACCTTTCTGGTATGTGTTTGCATAATTTTTGTTACTTTCATTTCAGCATCTTTAAATAGAAAATTTACCTCTACAGCCCTTTGGGACAGATTTTATCACCCTCATCTCTCTTAGAGGATATTGGTATTAATTAAATCAATATTTCACTTTAATGAGTTTCCTAGTCTTACTATGTGGTTTCTTTCTGAAAGCCATAAACACAAAAACACAGAGCTATTCCAACTAGTTCTGTGAAATGAAAGGGGGGGAGGGAAAGAGAATAATTACCAGTAGGTACCACATTTATTCCCAAAAGACCTGCAAATTTTATTTGTCATATTGCCTGAGAGCATCTGAATTACAAGATATGACTCAAAAGAAGGAATAAAAGAGAAAAAGACATAAGCTTCAAACAAGGCTCATGAATAATGTCCCACAATGCACAAATCTATTTTGACATTAACAAACAGTAGATGAAGAGTTAAACAATAACTCCTAAGTTATTGGGGATATTCAAAAAGCAGCACACTAAAGCTCCAACAAAAATATGTGAAAACCCATTAAAGGAAAAAAAAAAAGTAAAATCCTCATTTACCACTACCAAGCCCCAAACCCCACACATCAGACAAGTCACATTCTAAAAATCAGACATTAATACTGAGGTTTTCAGAAGGCCAAATATTTAATCATATGTTAATACGAAGTTGTAATTCAAACAGCATGTTTTTAAGAAAGCTATTCCAAAACCATACAGTTTTAATCAAATAGCTTAGCAGTGAACCCAAGGAAACCACTACATAACAACGAAATATGCATTTTGTTTTGATGTAAAAGCTGCTGCATAAATATACACAGAGGACTTATCTATGAAGGAGTTTTAGCTTATGCAGTCCTAAGCGAGTAAAGCTCAAGTGTACCCAGCTGAGCTGAAGGAAGAAGGACAATGGAAGGTCACAAAGAATTCTGCTAGATCATGGAACCCTTATCCTTGCCTGTGACGTGCTTCTAACCCCACAGTATTTCCTAGCATTTTGATTTTAAGCACTGTGTTGTTTCATAGGGCATTTTCAAAAATAATTTTGTCAAGAGACTGAAAAAAGAGATGAAGAAGTCTGTTTCCTCTGTCTGTGAAAGCAAAATAAATTCCCAGTCAGAAAGAGGAAGCAGGAAGCAGATCATTGTCCTAGAACAATATGTAGGAAGTTCTCAAAAATCTCAGATTGCAAATCACCTAAATCTAGAAGTGAGGCTTTGATTGTGATGTAAAAGGAATATTTATGTATTTATTTCTGTAATTACCATACGTGTACATACGAAATGCAAGTGTTCTGCAAGAATAAGAAATTTTCAATTTCTACATGAGTATCAATGCAAATCTTGTAAAGGAGGTGAAATATTTTCTATTGAAGAAGTAAGGAAGTTCTCTACTTGACCTTAAATGCACATAGCTGAAAAATTTAATCTGCAACGTAGCCTACAATAAAACACAACATGTCAAATCCGACATGTCTAGAGCAAACAGCTTCCTTTAGTCTCACTGTAGGTGCCTTGTGCAAACTCAGAAATTATTTCCTAGTGTCCTAATAGAATTTCCTTTGCATAAGGAAAGCTATAATGGGCATGACAATATTTACTTCCTTAGATACAAGTTCTCCTGTAAGACTTTAATAACCCTGAGAGCGACACACGATCACTGACAGCAGCACATACAAGGGGTAATGTTTGCCTTCCAGAACTGGCTCATGTCTTCTCAATATTATAAGTACAACTCAGGACTGTGGTGAAAATAGAACAGCTTCCTCAGACAGACATCCTGCTCTTTCAGCATCTCCCTGAGACATGCCAAAATCACAGACAACTGAGGATGGGCGCTGCATCCACCAACAAAGGCAGCTCCCTTCCAGGGGGCCTCTAATCACTCCCTTCCCAGTGGGATCTGGCAAGGCCCCGACCACCTGAGCCTGGGCTGAGGACCTCACTACAGCATGGAAGATGTACTGTAAAGCAACATACTGGACTGGACACAGCAGTGGTATCTTCTGAGCTGAAAGCTGTGCATCTCCTCTTCTGCACAATCCACACATCCAACTCACAGAAACACTCAGCACAGAATCTACCTTTGTTTTGAGAAAGCTCTGGTAGGTCCCAGTGCACAACAATGCTGAGGCATCTCTTAGTTTGTGCTCTAACATGTATATTAGGATCGTGTGTTAAGAGGAAATAACAGGAACACATCTGAAGATGTGGATCCAAGCAACTAAGGAAGGAATGGCAGCCACAGCAGCTTTACAGCAGAACTTTGCTGAACAGCAGTACTTTCCAGAAGCAGGGAACACACATGCTCTGAGCCCTGAGCACTGCAGAGGCACAAGCTGAAGGATTCCCAGGGCTGAATCCCACCTTGCTCTGCATTCCCAGGCAGTACCTGAAGTTGCCTATGCCTAAAGTCACCTTGAGGTAAATTTTTCCCATGATAAACGTAGAAGACTTCAATCAGATTCCCAAGATATACAAAGAATTTGTTCTCTTTCCCTGAAATCCACAGCATTCATTAAGTACTATGTTTATTTCCCACTCAGAAGATGCCAGAATTTTTAGCATATGCTTCTGAACCAAGTGAAATTCCTGTCTACTTGTGCATATTAAGTAAGGAAACAGAAGCACAAATACTGCGAAGAGAGGTTAAAGAACAGCCTTTATATGCTGGAAGCTAGAAAACACATCACTAAAATTAAAGCTTTAACATTTCCATGCTCTACAACAGATTTGTTCAGATATATTACCCTGCAAACACTGAAAAAAACACACATACATACAAAAAGTTAAATAGTTTACAGAAGAAAAAGGCAAAATAACTACTCTCTTCTGTCACTGATTATATTTTAATTACACCCAAAGAAACCCAAAGAATGTCTAAATTACTAAGAATTATTTCTGCATATCTGGTTAAGTTAAAAAAAATGTTTCAGAATTTTGATGAACTTTAAACTATTTTTATGTTGCACTTATAAAACAGCTTTGTTCCATGGGTAGCCAGAGGAAAAATAACCAAGGTCAGAGCCAAGCTGCATTTATGAATGAAAGATGACTCAGAAAGGCTTTAGAAATAGCAAGAAAGCTGGCAAGGTTAAAAAGGATGGTAGAAGTTATTTTAAATAAGAAAGCATCCTTTCTCCTTTCATCTTTCACAAAGCTGAAATCTAATGAAAAAATAATAGAAGAGAAAAAATTATTTGACCACCATACACTTATCTGGATTTGATAACAATAATGCCTTCTGGACTGAGTTTGTTCAAGGGAAAAGGAATAAAAGCCCCTTTCAAATATTTCCAGAGCAAGGAGTATCTCAGTGAGACTGTTCTCTAGATCACCACAGTGTAAGAGCAATGAGAGATAAGCCAGCCCAGAAAAGCAAATTACTTCTTTTTGCATCTCTTTTCATTCCATGAGAACCTCTTCATTGTTTGAAGAGGTTCTCATGGAATAATTTTCTTTCAACTCTGCTTCAGAGGATTTATACCAAATCTAACAGTAGAATTTTTAAAATCTGATAAAATAAGAGATGGCAAGTCACTTAGACCCATGTACAAAAGAATAAAATAGGCAAACTATATAGTTGTAAAGTAAAGCCTCTTGTTTATAACAGCCTCAACACTACAGCAAGAATGAAAAGCAAATATATTAGCTATTTTTAGTAAGCTCCAGAGAGAACTGAGAACTCAAGTATGCACCACCAGTAGTATAGCTTATATATTCCTCAGGCAATTTGTAGAAACTACAGTGCAGAACAGAATTGGTGGACATGTAGAAAAATAAAAAATGCAGAACAAGAAACACAGGTTTTATAAAAACAAATTTTTACTTCAAGAAACTCCTGCCTTCACAGGGATCAACAAGCAGATGGGGAGAGGAAGTCCATATGAAATGACTGGATTTCTGAGAAGTTCTGTCCCTCATCAAAACACTAAAAGGAACAAGGATCTCTGCATTGGAGCTTGGGGTCTACCCTTCCCCTTACATTCAGCATGAAAAAAGTTACAGCTCAGCTCATTCTCATGTAAATGCACAGGAAGTCAGACCTACCTCACCCTAGAAGAGTCTACAGCAAAAGGCTCACACCTGGGTAGCTCCCAAGTGAGATGAGGAATCCCATGTTGAATGCCCAATGCATGGAAGTGTGCATCAGGCAGCACACTCCTAACTAGACATTACAAGGATTCTGGAGTTATATCACCCTGACATTCAGTACCAAGCAAATCAAAGCTTAATATCAGAAATTACTAAGAAACACAGTATGCAGCAGAGCAACACCAAAATATTGCCACAGTGTGCTTAAAGCCTTACTACTGTGCACAGTTCCCGTCCCTGTTGCCCAGAATTCATTTCTCCTCTGTCCCGTTTCAGAAAAGAAAGTCTATACTGCCATTTTGGAGAAAGAGAGTAAGGATAATTTAATGTGACAGTTTCTGTAAAAAACAAAGAACAAAAAAACCCCTCGAAAGCCCTTAGGGCTGCTGAGATCAGAAGAGAGATACTGTGAGTGATGGAAAAAACAACTCAATCCAGAAACCTATTTCAAGAGACAGAATGGTTGACACTGAATCAAGTTTGGATTCATCCACCAAAAAGTCCTCCAACTCTACTCTAGCAAGCTTTGGCACTTCAAAGCCTCCTACAAACTCTCATGCTCCAGAACATGCAAAACTCCCTCAATATCACATCAAATAAGTCATTTTGGTGGGCTTGAGGCCAATGCTTTGAGACAGGGACAATTTCCTCCTTAGGTGACTTAGGCCTAAGTTGGCCTGAAGAACAAGCACAGGGCAACTTTGCATGGGAGCATCTAATGATTGATTCAAGACTATGAATGATCAAGATTTATATGAATTCAAATCTCAGACAAAATAAATTGTCAAAGTCAATTAAGAAGCACCAAACATCATGGTACCAGTTCTGACTCAAAGTAACTCTTGGCCTTCATATCATTGTGAGCTAAGAAAGTGTTAAACAAAATATTTTTTTTTGAAAAATCACTCCATCCTTGCACCATTTTTCTACTTCCATGAACATCTGCTGCTGGTCACTGTGGGAGACCATGGGGGCTGCTGGTCCTGCTCAGTACCTCTGGTCTTGCAGGGATTTTATGTTTTTATTTCTCCACTGTGTAAACACTTCTGATTTTATTTGGGACTTATACCAGGGAAGTAATGAAAAAGAGCTATTGAAAAATCTACAAAAGTAATTGTGCAATCTACTGCTAATACAACTCAATCCAAATATTACAGGAAAGCAATTCGGAATAGATTCTCCATTAAGTTCAAGCACCATTGACATAAGATGGGTTCCTAGTACAGATGCAATTCATCATGCCAGAAGTAAACAGCAAGCCAGACAAGGAGGAAATGGTGACAAGGAGGTATCCATCTGTATGTCTCACTGGATTTCATAAACAGCTCTTTACCAAACAGTACTTTCAGGAATGTAAAGAGGGAAGGGACCTTTCTAAGGGATTTCCATATTTCTGTGCTGGTATGTTTTCGTTTCCACAGCAGTTGATCTAAATGTAAATATGACAAATGGGTGAGGGATGTGCGCGAAAAGCAGAAAGTATTTGGGTGATGTTTAAGCTCTTTATAACAGAACAGAGTCCCTTGTGGTTTATAATTCAGCACTGGAGAGGAAAAAAACCAACACACCAGAGGGCTTGGCCTTCATGAAGAATTCTGTATGAGACACTGCATTATGTCAGTGTCACTCTTCAAGTGTTACTTCAGGCAAAACCAAAAACAAAACAAAAAAAACCCCCAAATCAATACAACCCAAAAAATCCTAGCTATGACTTTTGTTAGTTATGAATTGGATTACTGAACTGAAGGGAAAATGATTTCTATTGTCCCTGAATAACCTTTTCTCATCAGTTCAGCTAGAGTTCTCAAAGGAGATTATGGAGTACAGGAGTTTTAAAAAAACTTTTTCTACTCTAGTAGTTTAAATATGGTCTTACCTCCTAACAAACAATTCAATTCGTAAAACAAAATTCCAGTTTTGACTTCTCAAAATGTACTTAGAGGCTTTCTTTTGAAATACAAAAATAGTCATGCATTTCTTTCTCGAACTGATAAATAACAATTCATTTTATAGCTGTTTCTGGTATGTTTTACTTAAACATCAAGAAAATTTACTTTCATCACTGAAGCATAAGAAAACAGCTGATCAGCAATACTCTCTGTACAAGGAGGCAAAATGAGTCTGAGTTTCAGTCGTCTTATATTTACATTTATTTTTATAAGGTTTAACATGTATAGTATGTGTCTTTTGTCTTGTTCTTACTAACCCCAGTTTATGTTTATCAGTTACTGCAGGAAATCCCTCCTGTGCACACCTTTTCTTTGTAACAGAGCCTATCACAGAAGCATTCTGAAGAGGGAGCCAGAGGATTATGTTTGGTGCTTTCCTTAGCCAAAAGAATTCCTACCAACTTGTACCTTTGAAACAAGACTTGTTAAGAAAAAAACAAACAACAAAACAGGTACCCCAGTATCTCTGCTTCTTTTTAAGTGCAGAGCAGTCAATCAAAACCATTAACCAACTTTCTATTGCTTTTACTCAATGCAACTAGTTCATCATATAGTATTGCCCTACTTACAGGCCTTGACAACAATATCACTTTTATCACAAGACTCAAACCAAATGATAGCTAAAATCTCTACTACCATTTATGTATTTCAAAACAGGCAGAACTCATGCTCTACAGTTTTCATCAGTTTTGAAACTCAGTTTTTGGAATTCTATTTGGAAGTTAGCACTTTCAAACAGAAAAGCTGCTTGGAGTATCTGAATACTTCTAAAAGCATAAAGCTAAATACACATGTACCAACTACTATTCTCACTTTGTATCAGGCTTCACAGTCTATTGTTCAAGTCCTATACACTTCCATAAACACAAGCTATGGGACAACACAGAAAGTAAGAGCACTCAGAAGTAGCTCTTTATAAGGAAAATATCTGTTAAACTGATTATTATTGTTAGGGAATCGAAACTGGGATTTTCTAAAATCCTGTATTTACAGCCAGGTGGTTGTGGGAAGATGTGCAGCACTGCTACCCTCTCTGTTTTTCGCACAGTTTTTGGAACTTAAGAGAAACAGAGATAGAAGCCAGGTATATTCTATAACCTTTTAAAAACTGAATTTGTATATTGATCTGTGTTTGATTATCATTTGTTAGTCCACACAAACTCACATTCCAGCCACCTAACCACTCATCCAAGTAATTACTATAGCTCCAATAAAACATCAACCATGTCTTCAAACAAGTGAAATAATGATAAATCTCCACTATTTTAGATAAGAAAGGAATTTCATAATTTTGATTGTACAAGTTATGAGGGGAGCGCATATGTGGATGAAATAAAAACATCCAGCAGTAGATAGTTCTTTTTAATTATTTATTTATTTTAAAAATCTTCTAAAGTTCTAATTCTTATTTCACTTAGAAGTCCTCTCTGTAAACTCAGTTGAGGACACACTTGTCACACTTCTGGTTGTAGGCAACTGCTTGAAATATTATGACAATAGGAAAATTTACCTATGGGAATTCTCCTAGAGACTTTTGAGAAGGAATATGAGGGTAAAAGAACTAGAAAGCACATTAATCTGATGTATAATCAGAAGGAAAAAAGGAAAAAATTTAACTCCAAACAATCCTAAACAGATAAGCATCTCTTATGCTATACACTTCAACAGGATAAATTGCAAGACACATCTCAAACCTGAAATCAAATGAATAGGTTCTCATGTAAAACTGAAAACAATGTCTTACCTTGCCCCGAACTGTATATTGCTTTCACAGATTTTTTCACCTTCTGTAGTGCAGTTCTGTCTTGATCCAATGCCTACAATAGCAAGAAATAAACAAACTTTAAATACCTACTTAATTGATTCCTTTAATAATTAAAAAGAAACCCACAAAATAAGCAGTTTCACAGGCTGGAAAAAACTGTAGGTATGACTTATTCAGCCTGTGGGAAGGTCTGAGGTTATTCAACCCCTTCAAGATGAATTAAATAACAGAACTGAAAACACTCTGACAGTAGAGTAGAGCTGTAATGACAGTGCTAGAAGAAAAACACTACTTTAGCTTTGTTGGACAAAAGCATTTATTCAAATTGTATTCTATTTTGAATTAAAAAAAAAGAAAACCAACAAGAAATAGTAGATGCCTCTACTCTAGCCCTATAGTTTCTACTACAACTAAATTGTTTGTTAACACCTATGGTTTTCCCACAGTAATAATCTTCCAACTGTAGACACAGATTATCACACTAACCTCTTGCACCAAATTCCACAACAAAAATCTAAAAATACAGAAGATGAAAAGTAGAAATCAAAAGAAAGGACTAAGATCTGATTTTGTGCAACGTAATGTGACTGAAAGGAATATTGTAATAATAATACTTTATATGCATTTTTAGGATTACATTTTTAAGAATTTCAAATTTTCTGCAATAGTTCCAAAATCCAGTATCACAGAATCACAGAATATTCAGAGTTGGAAGGGACCCAGGAAAGGATCATTGAGTCCAACTCTTAAGTGAATAGCCCATACAAAGGATTGAACCTGTGACCTTTGCATTATTAGCACCAAGTTTTAACCAACTGAGTTAATCTCAGGGTCATATAAAAACTTACTAAGTAATGATGAATTAAGGATTAGATTTCTAGCTACTTTCTTTTTTAAGCTGCATAACTTCTCCCTGTCCACTGTCAACCTGATGTTGGAAATCAAATTAACATGAGAAAAAAGTATTTTGATAAAGCAAAAAATAAAACAAAAGTAAACATTAGTCTATACCCATGGAATTAAGAAATTTAAAAGCCACATACTGGTACTGTGCACGGTGATCCAATCAATGTCACTAAGTGTGAGTTTGGGATGTTCTGCACAGTCATGTGAAAGCATCCCTGCTATTTCTGTACATGGAGAACATGTACAGAAATGTTTAAATAATTTCCTGTATTTTTTCCCCATTTATATCACAGGCAATTTCCCATCACATAAGTAATGTTACATCAACAATCTCAAGTTTTAATAAAGTGTTTGCCATATTACAGTCACTTTCAAATCACTGAAGACTGGGGAACTTGTACTCAGAAGCACTGTCAGGTTAGCAGCCCAACTGAGCGTGCAATTGGAGACCCAACACTCACATTGCAGAGACCCTCACAGCCATATTATCCAAAAAGCCTTAGGTCTGGAGCACCCGTGGGTCTGAAGGCTGGCAGATTAAGGCAGAATAGCAGCTACTCCCAGAGCACTGTGTACCCTCTCAAAGAGGTCCATCTCCAACAACACTGAGAGAAAACTTAACCAGTAAGCAGAGCTTTCATTGTCAAAACCAAGATGGTTTTGGCAGTGAAAGCCTTAGAAAACCTCACAGCACCTTCCAGTATCTAAATATGGGGGTCTACAAGAGAGCTGGAGAAGGACTTTTTTAAAGGGCATGGAGTGATAGGTTGAGGAGGAATGGCTTTTAACTGAGAGTAGGTTTAGATTAGATTTTAGGAAGAAATTCTTTCCTGTGAGGGTGTCGAGGCACTGGAACAGGTTGCCCAGAGAAGCTGTGGATGCCCCATCCCTGGAATTGTTCAAGGCCAAGCTGGATGGGGTTTTGATCAACCTGGTCTTGTGGAAGGTGTCCCTGCCCACAACAGGGGGGTTGGAACAAGATGATGTTTAAGGTCCCTTCCAACCCAAACCATTCTGTGATTCCATGATTGAAGTATATTGCACTGGACATTAAGAAGCTAAAAAAAAAAAAAAAACAACAAAAAAAACACAGCAGAAGCTCCAGGTCAACTGGAGTATTAAGCAGTGGAGATAGTCCAACATGAGGGTACTGCTCTCAGGTAAGTTCCAAACACTGAGCATTTTGGTGTGTGAACACTTACAGTAGGAATCCACACCAAGAGAAACCAATTAATACAGAATAGTCTATTTTGGAGTGGTCCAGTTTTAACTATGCAAAATGTTATAGTTGAACAATACATGAAGCTCTCTAACAAAGTGTTTCTGTTTCTTAACTGAAAACAACCATCTCAAATTACACAACCACTCCTGTGGCAGCTAAAACTAGCAAGTTTGGACCCCCAGAACTTATATAAATACTTTCTGATGTTATTTATCTCTGATTTTTTTTTCATTTGCAGCAGAACAATGGATTCAAACATTAAGAACTGCAAACATCATTATTTTTTTTGCTCCTCAGTGAAATAGTGGGTTTTACTTGACTCATATCTTGCCAGGAAAAGTTACCATTTTTAAATTTAATAAAATATAGTGAACTCTCTGTTCCTTTTCAAGACAGTGCACAGCAAGTGCTTCTCCTTTGATTCCTCTGCAAAAGCTGTCAAAAGCTTCTGCCTCTGCCTGCCTGCTACGCCAGACAGTTGTTCTCCTACATTTCTACTGAAGTTCTCTCCATCTTCAATGACTAGAAAAAAATAATGATTCACTTGTCTACTGAGAGTTTGAACACCAGATAAGAATTTGAAACCAGTATTTTGAAAGAAAGACAGTGGTTAACACTGATGAGATTCAGAGACAAAAGTTTGTACTAAGGTCTAGCATTGAAGCAAATTGGACACCCGAGAGGAAGAAAAAAAATAAAAAAACTCCAAGAAAATTGTTCCTAAAGTTATCAATCTAGACAAACAGACTGGAAAATCTAAATTGGATTTGCCATTGAATTAAATTTAGTCACTAATGTGGGAGCAGGAGAGAAGGAACATTCATTATTTTAAAAGAGGAATCACTGAGCAAAGCAATATACAAAGATGACATCCACAGCCTGAAGGAGCCAGTGATCTAAGTCAGAATGACATCACAGGTCAATTTTGTATTTTTATATTTGCAAATGCAGTCTTTATGTGAACTAGTTCTTCCTAGTCCAAGACTCTAAATAAAACAAATCTATGCACAGTTATATACTAGGGTACACAAAAACTTATCTAGGGTTGTTTGTATGCTTTTGGGTGTTGGGGTTTTTTTGCTGTTTGTTTTTGTTTTGTTTGTTTTATATAACGGTAGATAGTTTGTTTCCAAACATATTAGTTTCCTCTTGGATGTCTTCTGCAGATAATTTTTAGCTGCACTCTGCTGTGAAGGAATTAAGCTGCACTCAATGCTCAATTCAATTAATATTGCAGACTAATATGATCTTCTAAGCACATTAAACTAGACAGGAATAGTCTTGCTTTCCCTGTTTAGTGAAAATATGTTTTTGCAGTATGCATTAATTTTATTTTCTAGCATTTAGAATACTAAACATTTTAGCTGCCTGTCTTAAAATACACAAAATCTGATCTCCCATTAGAAGTGACAGATTTATATTATTGAAAATTACTATGCCTCGGAGTAGCAAGGAGTCTCTGTGACAGTGTTTAAGTATTCAGTTGCCCTTTTTCCTACCTTTCTACCTCCTAAACTCTTCCTCATCACCATCCATTCCTGGCTTCTTTCTTTGTTTCTGTGACACCATCTCCCAGAAGGCCTTTTTAAGTTCCATGGAAGAGCATTTTCTTATCATCTTACACATTTGGGAAAGACAAATAATTTACTAAAGGTATCTGCTTTGCTACCTTCTTGGCTGAACAAAGTTTTGTTCTTGAAAATGGTCACCTTGGAGACAAGCTCCACCATATTCAAAATAATGCAAAATCAATGTAAAAAAATATCCTGAGACACATTAGTGAAGAAATGAAGGGGAAAAAAAAAAGAGCACACCCCCCACCATATTCAATCTGCTTAAATAAAATTAAGCAAGGAAAGCTTCTTGTTCCTCATACTGAGCAGATTTGCTATGCATGATCTCTGACATATGCCCTGTCAAGGTTTTATGTTGCTGCATTCCCTTATATTGAAGTTTATTCTCAAGAAGAAAATCTCCTGATCATGCAACAGCTCTTCTAACTAATAAGCATGAAAACCCCTAGTCACCCTAGATATAATTTCTCCTTTCTGCTAAAATATAGCTACTTTGAACATAGCCTGCAATTTCAAACTGCCAACCTAGTTCAAATCTGTGCTACTGAAGAAAGCAGTATCTCTTCTCCCTTATTCCAGAGCACTCATGTTGGCTGCACTGTGATCCAGTTCAGGAGCTGCTGTGGTGATAACAGTTCCATGAAAGCCAGGGGCTCCTTTTGAGCACTATGGATTTAGCTCACCTTCCATCAGTGCAGTGCACTCTGACAGACATTCATACTTACACTACCATTTCACATTCAGAGAAGATACTTCTTGCAGCACCTTCCCTCCTAAGATGTATATTTACTGGTATAGCTATCCAGACCAGTATGAAAACTGGAAAACCTGTCCACCTGAAGATACAAAATTAAATTAATTTTGGAGTGAAGAGGAGGTGAGTCCTCCCAACAGATCACTTCATTGATGCAGATCACTGGGTAGCTGCACATACACTCACCAGCCTAACACAGCACATGGATCAGGGCCAGGTCAGAAAAGATGTATGATGACATCCCCTAACCCACACCATTCCCCTCTGCCAGACGAGGCAGAGCTGTGCACTGCTGTTCACCCAAACAGACACTGATTTTGCCTCTCTTCAACCCTCTAGAGCATGATCTCTTCTCAGTGAAAGGAATGTATATTTTGGAGCCATGCTCTGTTTTAATAGCTTCTAAATTTTAAACCAGAAATTATACCACAGTGCAGTGTGGAAAGTGGTAGATTCTGCTTTGCCATTTATCTGTGAGGTAGTAGAAACTAGCAAGTTCACATATAGATAGACCACTAATTGTTTCTTTAGAACCTCATGTCTTTTTATTCTGTAGAGATATGTATATGTTTGTGTGCATGTGTAGATACTAATAAATATATTAAAATGTATTAGCAGGTGTCCTGCCCACAGCAGGGTGGTTGGAACTAGATGATCTTTAAGATCCCTTCCAACCCAAACCATTCTATGATTGTATACTTGGATGCACGTGTGTACATAAAAGTCTATACACTAGAATCATACTTATGAATATTTGAGTTGCTTATTGCTAATAAACATGAAAAGCATAGTTTGAGCAACACAAAAGCCTTCCTTTCTTGATTGACATAAAACTACTGTCCAGAAGGCAATGACAAAAGTGTTTTGTATGCATGTTAAATTTAGGCCTTCTGGAAGTCAGCATAATCCCAGGTGCACATTATGTATGGATGCATTTGAACAGAGGATGCTACTGCCCCTTCAGCCCACTAGAGCAACTAAAATATCAAACACATTTTGTGTACCTTGGAAGCCTTTATAATAATAAAAGACAAGAGTGGCTCGAGACACTGACAATCACATTAATATGTCAGTATATATTATTGATTATGTTACTAATCCCTTCAGGTATTATCCAAAGGAGATGCATTTTTCAACTGGAACAAACTGCTCATCTTCATATTAGGGTAAGTTTAGAATTTCACACTATTTGTAGGAGGTTTGCCCTAAAAAATTCCATATTGTAGTACTACCAGAACCCACCCACAAAAATAATATACCAGAATAGAAATGTTTTAAATCATTACAGTATTTTGCACAAGACAAACCCATGACAGAAGCTTGAAGGCAATTACAGCATGCACCATCTATGTACTCATGACAAAACCCTCTCCCTTCAGATACTTTAAGAAACTATTTTCTTATATTAAAAAAAAAAGAAAAAAATCCATGTGAAATATAAAATATTCAAGGTTATACACACAAATGGATAATTGTATGAATGGTAGTTACATGCATGTATTTTCAGATACAAGATTAATTATTTCAAAGAAAATACATGGATGATTTATCTGTTTCAAGGGACAAAAGCAGTAAATTTTTCACCTACCAATATACACACTTCTCTAACCATGGCACAGAAGTGACTGACAATTACTACTGTCTGTATTATAAAATATGCTCGCCCTCTGCTCAAGTCCCAGTTACAGCACCCTTGGAATTAAGTAAAGCAATGGCACCTTGCAAGGTTATGGCTGTTCAGCAGCACTATCAGCTTTCCTCACAATAAAATCCAAACTTTATTGGGTATATAATAAACACAGACTAGACAGCTGGTAAGTTATTGCATGCCACTGAAGTGTCAACAAGGCAAACCCCTGTAAATTTCCACAGTGAAATAAAACCAAAAGAGAAGATGAGCATCAAGTGTTGGTCTCCTGTATCTCACTCATTCAGGAACAAGCAAATTACCAAACCTATTTCATTCTGTACACGGAGGAGTGTCTCAAACCACCCTTCCTGTCCTTCCCTCTCCGCTCGGTTTGTACTGGCTCTGCCAGTCACCAGTGGGAAGCCTGTTTCCAATTGTTGGTCTCAGCACTTGTCTACATGACAAAAATAGGGGAGTGGTTAAGAATTTTCTAGGGACAATTTCTTTGTGTAGAAGATGGATAGAGAAGGGTCTAGTCTGAACTTATCCTGAATTACTTAAAAAAACAAAGGGACACAATGAGAGGGAGCAAACCAAAACAACACATCAACAAGCACTTATCACTGTAAGAACTGCTGCCAATATCATTTCATACACCACCATTTACCAGCTGCTCCACTGTTCCCAAAGGAAGACAAATTAAAAGATAGCATCATTTTTGAAAACTTGTCTTTTCCTTAAAAATTGCGATTTTTCAAGTATTTTAATGGTAAACTAATGAAAAGGGCATCAGTGACCGAATTTAGTAAATACATTTTTCAAAAAAATATTTTTTTCAGGTAATGCCAGAACTTAACAGAGATCCCATTGGCTGAACTTTCCTCATATCTGCTGTTAGTAACAGGATCTGATGCAATGCAACAGCCTCTCTCTAAACTCAGCATACATGATAAAAATCACCAGCCTCCAGTGCTGGAAAGGTCACACTAGATGAGCAAACTCATTTGTGTAGGCTTTAAAGAGAGCTGCAAAAATAATAGCCACTAAATTATTCTTCAAGTATTACTCAAATGGAAGCCCAGTAGATATTGCTTCTAAAAGTACAGTACTGCTAATTGCAATTTGTTTTGACAATTGGACCCCTCAGACTCCTACCCAGCAGCCTTTTCTGCAAGAGCAAGAACATAGGCACTAATCACTATCTATGATTACTTCTGGATAAAATGAAGTGAGTATCACATTTCTTTCTAATGAGTATGGAGCTGATATTGGATCTTGTGCACAGTCAAATACCTGGGAATATTTAACAATAGTTTGTGCAGTTCCTTTAAGTTCTCAGATAAATTACATAAATATTTCTGATTTAACGCATTTTGTGCACAAGGTACAGTTAGACATATGTAAAGAATAAACTAAGAGACTTGCTTCTAGATACACTGACGACACAGATGAGATTTATTTTTAAACTTCCATTGTGTAGGAGATGCTGAAAACCCTATAACTAGTGACAACACTTGAAAACTTCCAGTGACAGATATAAAATTTCCCACACAGGCACAGGCTCTAAACCAGCTTCCACTGGGTAGAATCTCGGTGATAAATATCACAGATCCTTGGTGATAAATATCACAGAATGTTTTGACTTGGAAGGGACCTTAAATATCATCGAGTTACATCTTCCACCTCTCTGCCATGGGCAGGGACATGTTCCACTAGACCATGTTGCTCAAAGCCCCACACAACCTGGCCTTGAACACTTCTACAGATGGGGCCTCCACCACTTCTCTGAGCACAATGGGGCATCCACAGCTACTTAGTGCCAATATTCTTATTTTTACACTGGCAACAACATACCTTGAACTAGCTACAACTGGTAGAACAGCTATCATCCGCTATACACAAACTCACTTCTTTAATTAGTAGCAGCAAAGCTGAATAGTACAGAATGCTAAGATAGCAAAACCAGTGAAGAAAATTTACCAGTTTACATGGCACAATTTTGCCTCTTTCTTACTCCAGCAGCTGATTACTGGCGTAAAATATGGCTAAAGTTCAGAAACCAGCATATCCATAGGCAGGCCTACAGCTCCTGAAGATACCACTGTAGAGGATTCCCAGGTTGCACACACAATTTTTACCAGCATTAAAGCTGTATAACACTAGCAAATGGTTGCACAGAACACTAACAGAAGAGTCTTCCTACATTACAAATACTTCTGTGTTTAAAAATAACTAGTGCTGTTGCACTTTACTTTTTAGCAAGTCACAGCATATTGTCAATCTTCTTCACTCCAAGCTGATAATTCTTGTCCACATTAACAGGCACAAAGGGAATGATCCTAAACTAAGAAATAAAATCCCATTCTCTCCCTGTGCTCTGGTAAACCTCTCCTTACACGTTCTTCAAAGGCCAGTGAAAATACATTGCTTTGCATATGAGTATTTGCTAATGAATACTACTCTAAAAAATTTTTTTTCCAGCATAATTCATTGGAGATTCTTGTCATTGGAAAAACCCAACACAGTATAAAGTCCCATTTTCATTTAATAAAAATCTAACCTGAAAAGCTTATATACAAAAGACATACTTAAACACAATTCAGAATAGCTCAAAACAGAACAAGATTATTTACTTTCTAGAGAAATAAAAAAACAAATATATCAGGTGACAGCAAATAGTTGAAGTAAGGTTTTTCAAAAGGAAGCCAAGTGAGAAGATGACATGCAAACAGCATAAACACAAGCACACTCAACCGACGTGCTAGCAGACACAGGGTTATTAGAAAGAAATGCGATTCTTAGCAACTTGAACTGGAAAAAAGCACAGAAGTCTCTGGAGAATTACTTCTCCCACCATATTGGACTGTAAATTGCACTAACAGGAGAGCTCTTCTGTTGCAGCATCAGAGCTAAATACCACTAAATATTTTCATCCCCTGCTAACTCTTCTCTTCTGAAACCACCAAATATTTTGCAGCAGGTTCTGCATTTAATCTCTTATCCCAGTAACTCACAGGCGTCATCTACTCAGGGAGGGAAGGTACATTACATCAGAACTCATGAGTTGTTACTACCACCTTTTCTGACAGTAAACTCCTCAAATATTGTGCACAGCTTCTGTGAATGCTACAAAACCTCAAGAATGCAGCACTCCCTCTCTCAGCCCTCTCCAGGCTCTCGGTGGTGTTCAGTCACACAATGCCCTCACACCTCCTGGCTCCATAAACTCCAGTCGCCACTGGCATTGTTGGGATCTTGTATCAGCCAGCAGCACGCAGGAAGGACATCAGAAACAAGTCATGGTAGACCAATGCATTTCAAAACATTATTACTACTATTATGAATCTTTTTTTTAATGATTTGCCCTTGGTGGCAGTGGGGGGGAGGCAGACAGGATTTCTTACTTGACAAGAGAAACAACCCATGCTCCTTCTCCTCCTAATGCGTGAAGAAATATTTAAATGCATACAGTGATGCATGACTGCAATATCCCATTTCAGAATTATTCCATTCAAAGAAAAAGGCAAGAATATTAATGCACTAAAATTGTTTTATGTGAAGAAAAATAAATAATTAATTGTGTCTATTTGTTCCAAGCTGCAGATTTCAAAGAGTTTCATTAGGTTTAAAAAAAAAAGAAAAAAAGGATTTCTAGTACCACATAGGCCTTGAAGACTACTACAGCACCCTGGGACACTGTTACAGCTCAGTTTCATTCTGTATTGGAGAGTACAGTGATGACAGACTCAATAAGATTTCATCTTACATTATGTTAAACCTGCAACCACCACCACTTATGAAATTCAGAGCTACATTCATGTAACCAGTTAAGAGAGTCCTACAATCAGTCCTCATTACAGGGTATAACATAGACTGACACTATGGGATAATAGCAGGATGAAGAACAACACCACATCTGGAAACATTCTAGAAAATCAGCACAAAAACAGCAAAAAAATTGAATGTAAGGTAGAAGTTAGAAATGGAAATGAGAAGTTTTACAATATACAATAGGAGTTGTGTTTCTAACTATTATAATTAGACTTTGACTAGAGATTATTTACAAAATGCAAAAATGTGGGGATTGAGTCCCACCTTAAAAAAGGAAAATAAAATCACAAGAGCATAACTTAAATGTGAAGCATTAGAATTCATTTTTTAATTTCAATGTCATGTTCTTAAACATATTCTCTGAACATATTTAATTTAGTGGGGAAATTATAGAAAAGGAAATACAAAAATAAGAATAGTCACTTTTAGTATTTTAATAAGAGCCTCATCTAAAAGCTTCTATTTTCTCCTACACTGTCTTTCAACCAATATGCAAAAATAGCATAAATGTACATCTCATCTTCACTGTGGTACAGAAAACCAACCGACCTCTAAAAGCAATATAGGCCAAAAAGCCCAAGCCATAGATTTTTGTGTAATACATATGATGTAATGATATATTTGTTTAATTAGCAGAATAATTCTATGTACAACTTAAGGCCAGAGTGAGATCTGTTTTCTCAATATACAAGTGAAATATGGTGAAATGAGAAGGGACATCCAACCTAAAGCAAACACTTGTGCTCTAAATAGACTCTCCAGGGTTTATTTTGGGGGTGCTGCCACACATTATGACCATTTGCAAACTGGTTACACCTGGAAAGGAATTTCTGACTCATGCACAAATGCATAAGCAATAGCAATCAATCAAGGGTGCAAGAAGAGAATATTCAAACACCACTGAAATCTTACAGTGTAAAGACAATCTGAAATTGTCTGAACTGTGTATATGACCCAACAAAGTCATTGGGACAACACAGAAGCTACAACTTCCCCTTCCATAGGAAGAACACTTTAAATACAGTGCTGATTTTAAAGGTATTGTTTTCAAATCACAGTGAAACTTAGAAGAATTTGGCAGTAATTTTCAGCATTTTAGGAAATATTATGAGTGTTTTGCAAGCAAACTGCTACTTACTTCACAGCATTTTTTAACCTAGTATTGTGTTTCACAGAAAGTCCTATCTATTTCTCTTTTAGACTGTACTAGAGAACAGATGCCCTTAGAGAATATTTTATAAATTTTCCTAATAATATAAAGCTTCAGACATAATTAATAGGCAAGATCCTAAGCATACCTAAATTACAACAGCAACAACTTTCTTTAAAATACTTACATAAAAAGCATTCATATTCCACAGATTCAAAAGCAAATGTTAGACACAGAAAACAACCCTCCCATATTGGCAGCACCTAAAGGAGAAGGTTCAAATTCAGTGAAGATAGAGACCACCATGCAAAGTCATCCTTCTCTTTCTCAAGTTAGGGCTTAAAACACTTTTGCTAACACTTGTGCTGGACATCCATAATGAATATCAAATAATTGTGCAACAAACTCTGCCATGTTCATTTTGGTTTGCTGTTTTAAAACAGCAGTCTAAGAGATGAAGGCTGAGAGGGCTGGGGCTGTTCAGCCTGGAGAAGAGGCAGCTCTAGGGAGACCTTAAAGTACCTTCCAGTACCTAAAGGGGCTACAAAAGAGCTGGAGAGGGACTTTTCACAAGGGCATGAAATGATAGGACAAGGGGGAATGGCTCTGAACTGAAGGAGGGTAGATTTAGATTGGATGTTAGGAGTAAATTCTTTACTCTGAGGGTGGTGAGGCACTGGAACAGGTTGCCCAGAGAGTCTGTAGATGCCCCATCCCTGGAAATGTTCAAGGCCAGCCTGGATGGGGCTTTGAACAACCTGGTCTAGTGGAAGGTGTCTCTGCCCATGGCAGGGGGGTTGGAACAAGATGATCTTCAAGGTCCCTTCCAACCCAAACCATGAAGAGGATATATATCACTTCAAAAGAAACCAGTATGGCAATATTCTTCTCTAAAATAAGGAATGTAATTTACGTTTCAGAATGGAGAAAGGAATTTGGGAAAGCTAATGAAAACAAAGACTGCTACCACAGGGTACCAAGTGTGCATGGATAACACAGATTATTTCCATGTAGCTTTTCATTCTTGTATAATATGCAACTAGAACATATGGGTTACACTTAAGCATAGGACAAAGCAACACCATAATTTAAAACCCTTTCAAAAGAGCAGTAATTACATAATGAAGTATATTTAATCAGAATCCAAGTTATTCATATTTTAGTCTAATGATTTTTTTCTTTTAACTACACAATCCCCCCCAAAGCATGAAATTAATGCTAATACCAAAAATCATTAATTAATAGCATTTATGTTATAGTTACCTCGGTTCTCAAAAATACTTTATTCATTTCAGCCCACTCTAAATATTATATTAGCTACATCTAATGGATGCAGCCGGTGCTTAAACAAAATTAACACATCAACATCAGTTTTAAAGACACTTAAGAAGTTTCCACAATCAAGGAGTGATTTTACATATTAACTAGACAGACTAAGATACTAAAACAATAATAGAGTAATAGGCTGCAGTATTTTAAAATTAAATAATGGCACAGTAGCTCTCACAAAGCTGCAATGAAGCTGTGAACAGAAAAGAAACTTCTGAATTTATGCAACAGTGTACTCTCTTGACAAACACCTTCAGACTTTGATGCTATGGGACATGACAAAGTGTTACCACCAATAAATGTAGTACCTTTTCATGAATACTTTTATTGACACAGAAAGACATTTTCTTCATTTCTGCATTTCTGCACCTTCCTCATAGTATTTTTTAATAAAAAGTTAAGACATCCAAATGCAATTTAATTCAGCAGAGGTATATGAATGAAAATGGATTTTTCTCCTTTTCCTTAGGAAATAACAACTGTTTCACTGTTAAAAAATACAATATACACCGTATGTATACATATGGTTTTAAGATTCTCTTTGAAATGCAGAATGAACATATAAAAAAAATGCTGAGTAATAAAATGAAAATTTGGACATGAAAGATGAAATTCTTAATCAAATGAAGGTTAAAATCAATAGCATTCCACATTGCAGCTTATATTTTGTGACCAGAGTCAACAGGACAGTCATCCCTGCAGGCTTTTGTGGAAAGCTGGAGTGGTCAATTGCTCCACAGGACCTGAAAAATATGGTTTTCCTGTTTACCTCTGCCAACCACCCATTCCCACTACCTCCTTTGTACCAGCACACCAGATATCAGAAAACCACAAAGTGAAGTAGCTAGATCAGATGAAAACTGCCTTTTTTGGTGGGTTATGGCCATCACGATGGAGGACGCACAGCTACACACAGGGTGGCTCTAACCCTTTCAATGGATGCACAGACTTGCACACACAGATTAGGGCCCTTGTGGTCAAGAAGGTCAATGGTATCCTGGAACAGGTCCAGAGAAGGGCAACAAAGGTGATGAAGGGACTGGAGTATCTTTCATATGAGGAAAGGCTGAGGGAGCTGGGCCTGTTCAGAAATGACAACTGAGAGGGGACCTCATCAATGTCTGCCAGTATCCGAAGGGAGGGGGTCAGGAGGATGGACCAGGCTCTGCTCGGTGGTGCCCAGCAATGGGACAAGAGGCATCGGGCAGAAACAGATGCACAGGATGTTCCACCTGAACACGAGGAAGAACTTCTTTACTGTGCAGGTGACAGAGCACTAGAACAGATTGTCCAGAGAGGTTGTGGAGCCTCCCTCAGTGGAGATATTCAAGAACTGTCTGGATGCAGCTCCGTGCCATGTGCTCTGGGATGACTCTGGTTGAGCAGGGAGGTTGGACCACTGTGGTCCCTTCCAACCTGACCTATTCTGCATTGCCATGAAAATTGTCATATGACCATAACCTGAGAAGACAGATTATATTTCATATTTCAACTACATTAAGATCCATTCCATTTGAGCTGCATCCCTTGCAATCCACCTACTTTTGATCTGTGAAGATACACTTTCTGACTGTAAAACTTGGATGCTTAGAAACCAACTCCGTCAGAAGCAGCAGTATCCATGCATCCAGGAGCTAAATTCAATCTTCTCCTTCACCAGCAGGGGTGACTCAAGCTACAGATTTCCTTTTTTAATCTCACATTCTTTCTCTTGATTTTAAAATCCTTCAGAAATTCAGCCAACTATTTAAACTACAGTAACTAACTGGTGTTCTTTATGCCACCTCTCATGATCTTCACAAGCACGTAAACCTTTGCCGAAGGATGGACTGAAGTTTCACATTTGCAGCTACACCGAATTACTGCACTTGACAATACCAACGAAGCAAAATCTGCAAAGCACTTTATGTAACTTCCAGTGTGCTGTATTATTAACTCTCTAGTAACCTAAATATCTCCTGCTACTTTTGTAAGACCACTTGTCCTCTGCAGCAGACATCACTCCAAGCTGACGGCACCTCCTCTCAGCACACTTCTCGCTCAGAGAAAGGCAGTGTTTAGTAAAGGGGAATTTAGTTCTAAAGGCCAGATGCTGGCCTTGATAGAGCACTAAACAGAAAGAAAGCACTAAGTGGTACAACAGAAGTTGTAGGACATTGACAGTAGCTTTTCTAGAAATATTTAACCTTGAATTTCCTTTCACAGAGCAACCCCTTCAAAAGTCCCACCTATTCCTCCTTCTTACCCAGCAGGTACAGTAAGACAGCAAGTACAGCCCTTCAGATCTCTGCAGAGCAGCCACAGCAGGCACAAGCTGCATCTCTGCAGATGAGCACATGGCACGACAGAGGCCAAGCACCCTGCCTGGCCTCACAGGCCTATCAAAATCCCAATCGGCAAAGAGGGGTGGATATCCAACTGCTGAAGACAGTCTGTTCCAATGTAAAGGGCAGAGGACTTTAAACAAATCAGCAGGTAGCAAATTCAAAATAATGAAAAATGGAAAAATATAGTGCTTTGCACCACATAAGGCAGGCTGTGGAACAACTTGTGAATCCAAAAATTTTACATATTTTGAAAAATAAAAGACAAAAAGGATAAAGTCACTGAAGAAAAATTCAAAATTCAGGATGGTCTTTAAATATAAATTTAACACTTTGTTCTGCCATACTCTGAGCTACAAGTTACTGGAGATGAGGAGGTCATATTGGAGAAGGTATTCCTGTATCTCTGCCCTTTTTCTACACTCTTGTCTTATCCTTTACTGCTGGTGATGCCAGAAAAGCTTCTAGGCTTTTATCAACTTCTGGAATATCCCAGCACAGCTGTACTTCCCCTCATTAATGGCATTCCTGTTATGTAAGCTGAAACAAGAAGGAATTCATCACTAGATAACCATATATGCACAATACCAAGCACAGACAAACCTCAGTAAAATAACTGAAAAAAACCAAAAAGCCCCACAGGCAAACTATGACAATTTTTCCTCTTCAGATATGAGAATCAGCTATCATTGCAAGTCCCCCGAAAGTTATTTACATATAGAATGAGGAAGGTTTTCTGTAAGATTTAGCAATAATTACATAGCAAGATATTAACTGCATGATTATGTTCACCAGATCAGTGAAACGTTTCATACATTTTGGTTTTTAAATGTACATAGCCCTTAGACATTAGTCAAATTTCCCATGTAATGATGCACTCTAGCAAAATCAAATTATTAAATTCAAACCAAAATAAACATTTTGTTCAAATTTCTGTTGTATATTTCACAGTATGTCTTAAACTAAAAAGAGAACAGAAGCTGATTGTTTTATGTAGAGATTGGTGAACGTTTGTTTTTTCAGTCATAGAAAAAGAAAAGCTGTGATTTATTGCCAGTCTTTACAAGGACAGTTGTCTGATATTGTGTCTTTTGCCCTATGCCCACCAGGAGTAAAAGTCAATTAACTTCTTTATATCATTCCAGAACATCCAGTCTTTATGCAGTGAATGGAAAGTTACTGAACTAATGCATCTAATTGAAACACTAGGAGTAGAAAGTATTTTCAGAAAGCTATTTTGTTTTAAGAAAATTCATAATCCTTTACAGGAAAATGAATGTACTGATATTAAGCTAGCTGCCAGCCTTTTAAGATTAACATTTTTCATATAGGTTTTTTTTTTTATACATATAGCTTTTTTGAAAGAATCTTGGTGCACTGGACACTGGAGAAATCTACCATTCTGAGTTCAGCCCTTTACAGATCTCCTTACCAATGAGAACAAGTTATGCTGCATTTGAGAAGTATCTACCCTGACCCAGAATATTTTGACAAATAAACAAAAGAAAAATTTATTGATGAACCTCTACCAGGCAAACCACAACAAAATTCCAGTTTATATCATCACAGGTTTGGATTAAATTGAGGGCAGGGAAAACAGAAACAGTAAAAGACAGGGTAGTGATGCTTCCTTTAAGTCAGAAAATGTTGGTTTAATTGCAACAGTTTTTATGGAACTCCAGCTCAAAATATCCCTATTCATAAACTGGTGGAACAGCATACCAAGAAAAATATTACTGCAAACTGTTTCTACACTCTTTCTACAAGCATCCATTTCTCACCTCGGTTAGAGACAGCTATGGGCTGAGCAAGCAAAGGTACTTACATTCCCATGACCATAAATCACTCCTTGTGAATTCACAAGAGAATATTGTAGGATTCTATTTTTGTCTTGGCTTATTACAAGTTACCAGTAGGCAGCTAGAACAGAGTAAATCCTACACCTGGCAACTGCAGTCTTTCAAAGCTTTCATGAACGTCGCATTGTTTGCCTCCCTGGAAGCCAGTAGTGCACAGAATGTTAAAGGCTGTATCCGAGCAGGGCTGAAGGCAGGACACAAATAGAACGGAGCAGTAGAAAAGGAAGCTGTGTGCAATGATGCAAAAAAGTCCTATTGCTGATTTGTATTCTGCCTGAATACGAGGAAGAAAGTAAGAAAACCTCCAGCTCGTTCACATGAGGAATATAAATAGAAGATTCAGTAAAGAACTATTTTTCTAAGCATTCGCATTTGGAACATGTTCAAACTCTAGTTATATACTGAATAATCATAAAAGGCAAAACTTGTTAATCACAAAATTGGAGAGTTCCACAATTTGGAAATAGACAGATTTAATGCCAGTGTTACATCCAGTTTGTATAATGTACACAAATAGAAACCATAGTTAAAGACACATGATACAGTAGGTGATGGCAACTGTGGATAACCAGCTCCCATGGTGGATGTGATTGTATGGTACATTTCACAATAGTTATAAAAAGATGAAAGGCAGAGCTTGAGGACCGTAAACAAAGGATTATTTTACAGACATTCAAATGACAAAGTCATAGGCACTGAGGAAAAAAATTAGTGCTAAGGAAATAATACAAACAGAAGCAAAAGAAGTAGTACAGTGGAAAATAATTTTAATGCACACAATAGGGAAAAGATGAAGCAGATTTACAATCCAGAATCTTTTCAAGAGGTATATATTACTTGCAGCTCCCTCGTCAGGATGGTGCACAAAAAACAAAGCCCCTTAGAGAGTCTGGGAAAGGAACTCCTCTTAGATGAAGCTTTGGTGTTGTTTAAAGGAGGAAAAGCAAACAAACCTACATATTTGTGCTGCCCCATGAAATATAAAACATATCTACAGTGACAAGTAAAGCCCAATATTAGGACAGGATCTGCAAAACAATACATACCTTATTCACATAAGATGCATTCCACAGAATCACAGAATCATAGAATATGTTGAGTTTGAAGAGACCCACAAGGATCATTGAGTCCAATTCCTGGGCCTGAGCAGGACCATTCCTGAGAGTCACATCAAGTGCCTGAGAGTATCATTCAAATGCTTCTTGAACTCCGTCAAGCTTGGTGCTGTGACCACTTCCCCAGAGAGCCTGTTCCAGTGACCAACCACAGTCTGGGTGAAGAACCTTTTCCTAATATCCAACCTAAACCTCCCTGACACAGCTCCAGGCCATTCCCTCGGGTCCTGTCACTGGTCACCACAGAGAAGAGATCAGTGTCTACCCCTCCTCTTCCCCTCACGAGGAAGTTGTAACTGCAATGAGGTCTCCCCTCAGTCTCCTCTTCTCCAGCTGAACAGACCAAGTGCCCTCAGCCGCTCCTCATACGGCTTCCCCTCAAGGCCCTTCACCATCTTTGTTGCTCTCCTTTAGACACTCTCTAATGGTTTAATATTTTTATTACATTGTGGTGCCCAAAACTGAACACGATATTCAAGGTCATTTTATGGTCATTTCTATACAAATTTCTATCCATTCACTGCTCCTTGAGAGCAGGAAGTGTGAGTTACAGGTTGTGCAGAAAAGGGCAGATATCACTTGATTTCTATTAGAAGAGGCAAGAGGCTCTCTTGATATCAGGTATGATTTTCAGAGGTCTCCTCTAAAAAAAAAATCTGAAGTCAAAAGTGATACTTGTTATATCTCAATAAAGATTTGCTAACTCTTGTCATATAATTTGATAAAAACATCTCTTTTGAAATCTATAAAAAGCTTCATTGCCATGTTAGATAAATGCAGAATCTACCTTGTACTATTTTTAACTACATCCAAAAGAGCAGAGGAAAAAGACAATCATATAGACAAACTCCATCCAGACAGGTTGCATGTCACTGATTCCAATAGCTCAATAAAGGTGAAGTTCCACATTCCTTCTTCTGTCCTGTACAAAGGTCGAGGGCGTATTTCCAGCTGACACACAGAGCTCAAAGGGTTCCTCCTGCAGGTCTCCATTATGGCTGATGTGGACAAAAGTATACTACTGCAGTGTACATGGTTCATGCCCACACAAAACACGTCCCTCAATCAGGCCTGAGACCTTATTGTGCCTGCAGAAGTTGCCTTGGACCTGTCAGTCCCTCAAGCAGCCAGCTGGCAGATCTTCTGTTCTCTGTCTCTCCCAGATTTATTACCTGGCTTCATTACCTGCCACCCACGCCTCTGACCTACTCACCAGCCTAGAAACAGTCCTGCTGTTGTTGCACACTGACATCTCCACACAGGATGCACGTGTTCCAGCTGCTAGCACCCCAAGGTGTATGGGCCCCTAGGACCCAGCGGTCCCACTCCACTCTGGCCTGTGGGCTGACACCGGCACTTAGTGCTCCATATATACAAATGTATATAGAAGAGAGTCCCCTCACCCACCAATACAAGATTAGCTCCTTTATTCCCCTATCCTCTTGTCCTATGCTTGTTTCTCTCCAAATCACTTCAAATCCTCCTTTACAGAATCACATACCCTGCCTTTTGTCCTTCTCCTAAACATTCCATAACACATCCAGAACAATTCAAGGATACTCTTCCCCTCCATCTCATAATGAGTCTCATAGAACTGATCACCTTCCTGTGGCAGACTTGGGAAGAGCCAGTTCAGGGTGCTCTATTTCTCAGATTATTAAAATTTCCTCACCTGCCACCATTCCACTGGGTCCCTTTGTGTTTTTGGAGATGAGCCTTGTATCACACAGCCTAATTTGTCATCTTACTTAACAGTAAAGGTACAGAGGGTTGCACCATGGTACACCTTGTATCTCAAATACTCAGGAATTACAGTGATGTCATTTGGAACATACTGTCCAGGGAATTGGTGGAGTCACGATCTCTGGAAGCGTTCAAAAAATGTATAGATATGGTACTTGAGGACATGGTTTAGTGGTGAACACGATGGTGGTGCTGGGTTGACAGCTGGACTTGATGATCTTAGCATTCTTTTCCAACCTTAATGATTTTATTCCATGCAAAAAAAAAAGTTATTGTTCTATAAGTATTTATTTTAAAGTCGGCAAATCATCAGAAATTAGGCTGTACATGCCATTCCCTATCCCCTTAAAAAATGAAGAGACGAAATTTATTTCTAACAGTGATAAGGACTTGCCTTGACCAATTAATGACAGCTTCCCCACAGATGGTATAGTCTGACAATTAAAAAAGAAAAAAAAAGTCAAATCATAG
Organism: Manacus candei; assembly: GCF_025592945.1. Lineage (NCBI taxonomy): Eukaryota > Metazoa > Chordata > Aves > Passeriformes > Pipridae > Manacus > Manacus candei. The sequence continues at coordinate 6,219,889 of NW_026138061.1, forward strand.
CAAAGGCTGAAGAATTCTTACTTATATTGCCAAAGTGCCTAAGCACAAGCCAAATTCCTCTGGGGTAAGAACTGTGCAAGTGTTGAACAAAGTCTCTGATCTGACAGAGGCAACACATGAAAGAAAATGAAAAAGCTCTCCTACACAGAGGAGGAGGAGCACAACAAGACAGCACTTGATAGCATGACAGACAGCACTCTTTTCAAGTTCCTACTGACAACATGAAAGAGATATATGTAACATTTGAGCATGCTCATACAGAGTCACTAGCAAGTATAAGAACTATCACAGAAGTCAAAGAAATTCCCTTTAAATTTACAAGCAAAGGAGCACAGAAGGCCAGCGCCAAGTACAGCAAGTGGAAGACAGTAAGAGACAACAGGTTAAAAGGGGAAAGCCATAAGGTTACTCCTCCCCTCAAAGTAAAAACAAACAGCTGAAGGTGTATAAACAAGCCACCACAGCTATTTTAGAAGAAATCAAGTCACCCCTTTCTCATAAGAACAGTTCAAGATAACACACGTTCTTCATATTTATCCCAGAGACAAATGAATTTGTCAAGGACTGGATTAAATAAATAAAAAAAATCCCCAAACCCCTACATAAAAAACCTGCAAAAGCAGAGACACTCACTCTCACCAAATTCAGGCCTTGGAAAGATCCACAAGCCTTCAAGATGCTGCATTTCATGCACCTCTGAAAGTGCCCTGGTTTCCCAGTCTGCCTTGCTGCTTGCCGTTAAAAATATAACACCTTTGGGTTATATTTGTTTTAACTTACTGACCTGAAAAATCTACAGCCAACTCATGTAACACTGTGTCCTTTCTGCCTGCTGTTAAAGTTCTCTGGGCTCCTCTTTTTTCTGAATCCTTATGGTATTTGTCTAAGCTCACCCACTCCATGCCTTTCTTCCATCTAGTCTTTTCCTCCTCCCACTTTCACTTGGAGACTTTCATGGCTTTTTTCCTTAAGTCTCCATTATTCCCATTTTCTCTTTCTGTATCTCAATCTATCAGTGCCTTGCAGAGAGCTTGCAAAATGCATTTGACTCCAACTGTTCTGGCTGAGAGCTCAAGAAAAATTCACATCTTTCCAAAAAACCCCATGAATTCCACTACCTACCCAAACAGCTAACAGACAAGTAACACATTTTAACATACTCTCAAGATAACTGCAAAACAGCCAAAGAACATGTCACATACTCACAGTCTAACCAAACAGTCGAGTGAATTCATAAATTAACTGACCACAATTTTTGAACAAATTAATATAATAAAATACATGCCCAAAAACTATGCAGTTTAAAAAAAAAAGGCAATTGGTCCCAAGGTGCTATTATAGGCAGGGGAAAATGCAGGACTTCTTTGATTTTTCAAATTTTATTCCAGGAATGGTTTCCCAGTAGACAACATAAATCTACTCTGCTGCTGTGCCTTCCACGTGCCCTCCTGGCACAGCAGGATGTGCTCCCTGGGGCTGGAGGACAGGCAGGACAGCACAGCTCAGGCTCATGCAGAGAGAGCACCTTCAGCTGCTCTCCGTGCCTGGCCCTGCAGGAACAGATGCTACAGAAACTTTGTGTCACTCTAAAAAGTGATGACTTGGATTTTGGCCTGTAATTACAAGTTTCACAAACAAATAGTTTGCACTTACATGTTTCATACTGCTAATAGTTAAGGAAGATTTGTTTTAATAAGTAAGAACTTTAAATTCCAAAGATTCTTTCAGATTGTTTGCTACATTAAGCTACCTTGAGTTGCCTTCACATGTCAACAACATAAAACTACATGGTCACTTGGGTAAAACACATGTTTACCTGCTCTAACTACTGTGTGCATGCTCTCAAATATAGGAACTGTAAAATTAAAAAAAAAGCCTTCACTGCAACATCACTATTCCACAGCATTTAGTAGCAATTTTGCTCTTCTTCTCGATTGTTTTCTAACTTTAAGAACTAAAGCTTCATGGACTTGCATTTGTAGCAGTATATAACTTTATAAATTAAATATCCTAATCAAAACAAAGTGTTATTCCTTTATAAAGTGTTTTGTTATAACAAAATGTCACTGACTTAACTGAGCTCAATTCAGAGAATCCTCAGTCTTATAAGCAAGCAAGCACTTTTCATGATGCAGCAGTATTTTCCAATCCCTACAAGTGTAATTTAAAATGAAGTATGGTATCAGACTCCTGGAGACAGGTTGAGTGTGGGATTATAATGTGTGCATTGGATGTCTTGGGAATCCTGGGGGAAAAATAAAATGTCAGTTACATTCTAAGCTTTATGAAACAAAGAAGAAGCATTCCAAACCAACTAGGTGAAAGCAACTTTCTAGTATAAAAAGGATATTCCAAAGATGCAGTCACGAAGCTACCACTTCCTTGTGAGGGGAAGAGGCGGGGCAGGCACTGACCCCTTCTCTGTGGTGACCAGTGACAGGACCCAAGAAAATGGCCTGGAGTTGTGTCAAGGGATGTTTAGGTTGGATACTAGAAAAAAAGTTCTTCACCCAGAGGGTGGTTGGCCACTGGAACAGGCTCCCCAGGGAAGTGATCACAGCACCAAGATTGATAGAGTTAAAGAGGTATTTGGACAATAGTCTCCAGGCACATGGTAATCTTGTGGATGGTCCTGTGCTGGGCTAAGGGTTGGACTCAATGATCCTTGTGGGTCCCTTCCAACCCAGCATATTCTGTGATTATGTGACAAATTTACAGCTAAAACTCAAATGCCTTGTGCATCTCTTAGTTTCCCAGTTGTGTGGTACAACAGCTGGGAAAATCCCAAAAGCAAAGATTCTCCCCCCAGTTTTTACAAGGTAAAACTCAGTGCTGGTTTGATTGTTGCAATGAATCCAAAGTACCTCCCTTCTTGGTAAAAAAACAGCTGATATAAAACTGACACTTCAAATTAAAACACAATCTTATTAAAGTACTTTGAATTTTAGAAGGATTGCAGTGGAAGGGACAGTACATGTTATCCTGCTTTTTTGACTGTGGAAACTTATTCAAATCCCTTATTCAAAAGCCAGGCTGTCAAAAACACACAACTATTTTAAATCAACTTCTCCCCTTAATGTCTTATAGAACACAGATGTCTTGGCAAGGTTGGCACTAAAAAAACCTCCAAGCTATTCAACCAGCTGCTTTGATTTTGTTATGCCTGAACAGTCGCATGCTCAGTTGAAACCTCTATTTTGTTTATGCCTTGAGTCAGTATAAAGCTTTTTGTTGTTTATTAGCACAAGCAGCAGTTTTTAAATGATTTTTTTGTGACACAAAGAAACAAAACAACTCCTGCATAAATTATTTTCTACCCAAGTTTATAGAAATAGAGGTAGGTCTTGAAAATCAGTAACTTATTACCAATGTACGGATGTCCACAGATCATACAACCTAAGCTGGGTTCTTTTTCCTCCTTCCCCCCCCCAAATTCTTAAGATATATAGCTGACATAGAGCATCTTAACAGGTAAAATTAAATAGAACCATTAATAGATGCCCCTGTGCATGCTCCTAGCCTGGAACAAACACAGAGTAGCCTAGATCACATTTTCACAGGTTACCTTCCATTAAGAGCACTTGCAATCATTGCAAATCCTTAATTTACAGGCCTTCACTGCATCTGCACATTACCAAGGGGCATTATGACCAGGAAGTACACTTTCCAAATAACTCAGCAGCTTCCAAGTAACTCACTTGTCAGGAGAAACATTATTTTCAAAAAGTACCAAGAGAGACACTAAAATGTATATACCTTAAAGGTATCTTTTAGGGCCTCCAAAGATGAAATATAATTGTCAGCTTGCAGCCCAATCGATCTAAACTGCTGGTAGAAGGGAATGAAAAACAAGCTGTCCACTATTTTGCTTTGCCTGTAAATACTATGCTCTGAGCCATCTCAAGTGCTTTCAAGAAGAATAACACATCTGTGTGGTCTTATCATCAGGTAAGTCATCACTGGTGCAGTTACTGTACTACTGAACTAAGAGCAAAAATTTTTCACTTAGCACTGGTATCAGTAAACACAAAGGAGTCATTTTTTAACAGGTGTTGCTGAAACTCATTCAATATAAATCAGAGCAAAGAGAAAATATTTGCAATAAAATATTTATATATATAATACATATATTTATATGAAATATATAACTATTTGTTCTAAATTGTCTAACTTAGGATACATTACAATACCCTTAAAGTATATGAGAGCATCCTTGAGTGAGCTATTCTTTTCCAATATGATGCTTTTATTACAGTTGTGTTAAAAAAAATTGAATGCATCTGATTTTGACAAAAGAAAAATAATTATGGACGAAAGTAATGGGGTTTTTTACGTTGTTTTGCTTACGTACTCATTCCACAGCCCTGTTCACATGGGGTTGCTGTCTACTGTTATCATAAGTTTAGGAAAAAAGTTGGTCAGTTACCACGAAAACTCTAGACCTTGTTGTGGCTAGACACAATTCAATGCCTGCAATATTATAAATACTTATTTATTCCATTTATGATCATGCATAAAATATGATATTGGTGTTCAAAGTGACAGTCTGTATCATGCAAAAAAAAAAAAAACAAACAAACTAAATCAGAAATACTTTGCAGCAGTCACAAAAAGGGTCAGAAAATTTTACTACACTTGGGGCAAATACACCTGTTAATCAGCCTGTCAAACACAGTATGGTAGTTTGCAAGACACCTTGACCCATATTTGTATCTCCAGGAAGGAAAGAAAAATTGGATAAAGATTTTAAGTCTAGACCCCTCCCTCTTTTCCACCCATGGCTTCAAGGATCAGATAGATTAGTCACACACCCGAGCACTCTGCATCAAGGCTCATTGTGCTTTCTACCAGGTGCAGCAGGAGGTACCATGAAAGAAAGAATCCAAGACAGGCAGTTCTCCAGCTGACTCAGTGTGCTAACTTGAGAGAGACAGAAAAAGACAGAGATGGGGGGAGAAAAGCTCAAAGTGAAGTCAAAGTTGCAGCTTGATTAAGTAGCATTCGCCCATTTTTTTTTTCTACGTAACTTAGAAATATTTGTAGTTGTGTTACCATTCACAAAGTCATGATGAATGTCTTAAATTTGCCCTCTATTTTACCCTGTTTGGAGTTGACTGTGATTTTAAGGTAAAGAAATTACCATGGAGGGGTGTGCTACCAAAAAATCTCAGCTGCCTATTACATCCTTAATTTTATTCAAGGGGTTATTAGAAGGACAAATTCCCATTTCAGCCTGGTGGTCCAAGAAGTAAAGTGGTATGACAGGCTAAGAAACTCAGAAATTGTGCCCATACAAATTCAGGATTTTTTGCAGTTGTCTGGATTCCCAGAGATTTTGTGACCCAGCACTAGTACCAGCTCACATCATGGGCATCAGAAACTCCTGTATATGCTCAGGAATCTGGACATCAGCATCATTATGTCCATCTGCAAAACCTACAAGTCACGCACAGTAATTCCTAAAAGGACTACATTTGCTATACACTTTGAGAGCAACTCTACTGAAAACCTAGTTCCCCCAAAATTGTCAAACTTGCTACACATGCAATGATTCTGGAAAATTGATTTAAATGTCCTTTAAGTACACTCATCAGATAAACTAGTTCTTGACAAACACTTTCAGGCAATTTCACATTAGAGAGTCTTATGCAAAGTATTGCACTATCACTGTGTGCTCATGCCAGGCATGTTCTGGTCAGTCTTTCACCACTTTATTGTCTAATCCACAGCCACATTTGACAGTTTTGTTACCACAATAAGACTAAGGACATTTTCAAATTCAACATTAAAATAACTTTTCTGCTAGGCAGTTGTCCTATTTGGTGCATTTGGTTCATGTGGCGAGGTTTTGGCAGCTGGGGGCAGGGGGATAGAGAGGGGCTGCAGAGGTGTCTTCTGTGAGAAGACACCAGAAGCTGCCTCCATATTGGACAGAGCCAGCTCCAATTCCACAGAGGACCCAATATACTTGGCAAAATTTTTCTTTTTTTTTAGTTATAAGTGACTGTGGGATTTGTCTTTGATCTTGAGAGTAATTTTTTTTTTATATATATAAATGAATTTGCTCAGACTTCTCTTAGACAACCTGCAACATCTCAGTGGTATCACTGGTCAAAAGCAACAACAGTGCTCAGATGCTGCAGTGGTGCCCTGTGACCTGTTAAAGGCCAGCCTGGGTCATAACATGATTACAGAAATAGGAATCCAGCTTATTCATCAGCCTTCAAACAGCAATCCTCCACAATCAATCACACAGAGTAACCTTGCTGCAGGTGTCCCCTCTGCCCTTAAGCTGAAGCCAGGTAATTTCCTACACAAACCACGTAGATGTTTCATTAATATTGTTGCAATACTCTGACCTTCCGTGCAAGTTCCTTTCTCTATTTCAGTTTCTTTTAATCTGATTACAAGCACGCGTGACACCTGGCTGCAGTGCCAGCTCACCCACATGAGCTGAGACGGAAGTTTACAGTGTGAGGACTGGAGAGGTTTAAATGTATTGAGACCGGGGACACAAAGCAAAAAGCAAGTACCACACAAATCTATGCAAGCTAAAAATAAAGTAATAGTTTCCATTTGCTATAAGTGGTGACTTACAGGGAATAACTACTCCTTCCTAAACAGCATTTTAATTTAAATGTAAAGTTCTGCTAATTTTATGAAGTCATCTCATAAAACTGTGAAGTGTTTCCATTAGACTTAAAACCCAAACATTTATTTTAAATTATGTGAAAGACAAACACCAAAATACTCAGAACATAAACAGGAAATAAAACTAGCGTACAGTTTACTGAATATCATAAGAAAAATATAAAAAGTAAGCACAGAACATGACATCAACATTGTAATATTTTAAGCACTGACTTTAATGATCACATGTGGATAACCTATCCATTCATATGCAACTTCAACACTAACATGCTCTTAAAAAAAGTAGTCATTTGTAGAAAAAAAAAAACCAACAAAAAAACTATTACAAAAAAACCTCCCCAACTTCTCTATTTCCCCTTGCATTAAATTTAATCCCACAGAAGATAACCAAATTTTCAAAAGCCTAAGAGATTTTCTAGGAAAGAAAACCTAAATAAGAAATGTTAAGAGGTACAGAAGAAAGTATGAAACCATAAGACTGCAGTTTGCAAAGGAAACAAGAAAAGCAAAGTAAACATTGCCTGGCACAGAAACAGAACTACTCCCTAATGAACATCAAAGGTCCCAAAAAACCCTATACCCTGAATACCTTCAGGCCCCCAACAAATTCCTAGTTAAATCTAATGATACATTTTGATATCTCTGTAAAGAAAAGAAACAGGATGAGGAAAGCCACATTCTGAAGATAGCGTGGAAGAATATTCCCCCACCATGCCTACAGAACTTCATCTCCTTTTTCATCCCTTTTTCTTTTCCCAGAACTGCATCATTTTGCCTTCCCAGCTCAATGCCTGTTGTGGGGCTGATGCCTTTTTGGTATTTTCTTCACGCTTAAAAGCTGGCAACCAAAACATCCAGCTCAGGAAACATATTCTCCTAAAAAAGAACTACAAATGCCCAACTGACAGGAATAAAAGCAAGAAAAGGCAGACAATCTCATTCTTCAGCAGCAAGAGCCAAGAACTAGCCCTTGCTATGGCATAGTCCAGTGCTGGCCTGCTCCCTGTTCCAGGAACACAAGCCTGTCGAGAAAAGCAGGCTGGGGAAGAAGGGTGGCAGCAAAAGCCACTCCTGCTGCCCAGGCAAGTATCGGGGTAAAGGGGAATTGTGTAACACTGGTGGCTCACCTGCCCTTTGATGTAAGGACTGGGTATTGAAATAAAGAACAAAGAAACTTCTTGGTTAACAAGTTAAGCTTGGAGGACTCACACCCTTTACTGTTTCCATGTCTGCTACACAAGTGATGAAGAGAAAGCCATGAGAAAACCAAGCCCAAAGGCAAAATGAAAAACCAAAGTTACCCTGTTCTGTGCCCAACAATGTAACTAATAACAGTTGGCTACACATTCTAATTGATCATATCCACATGAAGATTAGTGATCCGACCTTTCTCCCTGGTCAACCCCATTCTGGAGGAGGGCAGAGAAGGTACATTCTTCCTCAGGAGAGGCAGAACTTTACAATGCCACCTGCACAACCATGACACCACTTCTCTTGCAGAGCATGCAAGAAAGTTTCCATTTCCTGTGCAGGCACTCATGTGGTTACTGCAGCTCCAGCAGCACCAGAGCACAGGCTCTGTCCCACAGCAATGCACTGAGGTGAGGAGACAAGAAAAAAAAAAACAGTGGTCAAAATCTTCTTGGTTAAGACATATGGATGATATTGTAAAGAATAAAGGGGTTTGTTTCATTTTTAATTTAACTCATCCAAGTAAGCAAGAGAAAAAACTGTAACACTGTGAACTTTACCTGTCATTGTACTAAATTAATTATAGCCTGGTTTTGAGTACTCTTAATTTCTTTTTGAAGTAAGCATCTGCCCAGTTCTCAGATGACAACTTAAGACCAGGATATTCTAATATTTGTTTCTCCACAGAAGTGCTGTCTGATTTTCCACAGGGAAAGATGGAAGCTTCCTGATGTTTTGAATATCAGCCCAATGGGCAGTAACAATGCATGGAAAGCATGTTCACCAATCCCATTTACTAGTGGGTGTCAGAACCTCTTCAAATAAATAGTAAAAGGAATTTAGATGCTGATGTCTTCAGTATACTCCTAAGCTAAAATTCTTCCATAAACCTTCCAGTCTGACACATGTTTTTAGCAGAGGCTAGCTGGTTATAAGGTCTTTTTTCTTGAAAATGTACAAACATGGGCACTACTAACCCAAGTTTATTTGAAAACTCAAATTTTTTTTGAAAGTACATTAAAATTAAGTTTAATATGAGATAGCCTCCTACTGAAACACTATAAATATTTATTTGCACCAAATTATTACTCACATATAATTTTCAATATTACAGTGTTTCAACAAGATATACTGAAGGAAATCTTCTTCCATTCTCCCTGATAGACAACTTCAAATCTTTGATTATAATATTTTAAGTGATTGTACCTAAGTAAGCAAACAGCTGTCTTTTCAGAAACAGATCTTTTCAGAATGACCACAATGACAAAAGAGACAGTAAAGGAGATTACTAAAAGAAGACATCCTCCAACAAGCTGAAGTCATGAGTAAATCAGGAAATCACAGAAGCACTCTGAAAACTAAATGCAAAGAATGCGAAAGAGGAGATTTGTAGTAACAATTTAGAAAAATGCATACAAACTAGTACAGTTTTCAAAGACATTCAAAGCAAAAAGCTGGTCTTAATTCTGCTGTGAACCTCCTCTCTCATTCACAGACCTCAAAATGAGAAAGAAACTCTCAAACCACGGGGAGAGAGAGAACAAAAATAACCCAAACCATGATCTTTTTAAAGAGATACCTCAAATCCAAGTAATTTGCCTACTTTTAGCTGGGCAAACGGATTTGTTGGCAACCTATTTGACACAGTCTACACGAATTTCCAAAAAACATCTACCCATGTTCAATATTAAAGTTCGTGATAAAAAAAAAACAAAAACAAACAATGGGCATGAGGGGAAGTCATTGTTCTGGAGCAGCAATTGTTTAGAAAAAGGAAATAGGAAGAAACTGTCACTTTTATCATTCAAGAAAGAGCATCAGGAAGCAGTTCTGTCATCTGTGCAGTTCAGTGCATTCATACATATCTAGAAAGGATGTGAATGGTAAAGTGATAAAGGTCACTGATAATACAAGCTGTTCAAGTAAGAAAAATGAAAACTAGATGTGGAGAGGTCGGGTAACTTCACAAATACTAACTGCCTATTAAGACAGGAGATGAAAAAAAAACCATTTATATAAAAGCATAAAGCAATGTATATAGGATAAACACTTTTGTAAATTTACATATATTATGTGAGTCTCTGAATCCCCCATTACCAGGGTAGACAAAAAACATGCTGCAATCTTAAGAGAAATTTTCTTGAACTATCCCTTGAATATTCAGGAGCTACCAGAATATCAAACCACTGAGGATGGAGTAAGAGTAGCTCAAAAAGCATCATCATACTAAGATGGAAGTTCATAGTACATCTGCATTTTGTTCTTTATATCTCAGAAAGGTAAAAGAGGATATAAGAAAGCAACTAAGTTGACCTCAATGAGAGAAACATTTCCTGAGGGGGTGGGATTAAAGATATGTAGGTTAATATTCTTCAACTTCAAAAGAAATGACTGATGTAGAGCAAGAGAGGTCTGCAATCTACAAGGAACAAAGAAAATAAACAGGGAGTGATTAATTATTTTCTCATACTGTTAAAATATCAAATTAAATCAGCAGGATGCAAGTTTCATTTAAAAGTCTGCTTTTTACCCTAAACACCACACAGGTAGGCCGCAAAATTTAGTCTTCCATAAATGTTAACAAATTCTAATTAATGACAGCGATGTCCAAGACATCTCTGTGTTTAATAGTTTATTACCTTCAGCTCAGGAAATTTCTGAGGTGCAAATTGTTGAAATAGTATGATGGCAAATTTTCCTGTAAATGTTCTCCCTAAGACAGCTGCTACTGATCAATGACTGTTAGAGGGCAGGACACAGGCTTAGGTGAAACTCTGGTTTTGAGTCAAGGTGGTGGTAGTTTCTGGTGAAAACTTTGACAACCTAGAAAACATTTGAGAATCTCTTGAGCAAATAAACTTTTTACTCTTTCAACCATAGCACACAATTCAACTACACTTCTCAACCCACACAGTGTGTTTCAATTCCTACCAATTCACTTTTCTCATTTCTTAATAGGCACGGCCATATTCACAAAAGCCAGGGAGTCTGAGAAGCTTTAAGTTAATGCAGCTACAAAAATGATAACAGAAGTTACAACTAGTACAGTTTATAAAGGCACATTTGTTGTCTTTCAGAACAAACTACCTACCAAAACAGAATCTACCAAGCTGTGAATAAAAACTGTATTTCTGCAAAATAAAAGCAGTTTTTATAGAAAGGGTTGTTAGCTAAGTCTTCTGGAGATCTTGCTCCAAGCACAGAAGCATTTAAGAACATTTCACACAGACTTGGTATCAGCCAGCATCAGGCCCTTCAGGAAGAAGGACACAAGGTACAACAGAAGGATGGAAAGCTGGGTGGAAAGTATGAACACACATGTAGAACTGAGTCAGCAAAAGAAACAATTTTTCTCCTTGGAAGAATTTAAGTTTTATATTTGGAAGCAAATAACTTAAATCTCAAGTAAATGTTGCAAGCAAATCTTGTATCTGTAAGTAAATACTATGGGCTATAAATCAGTGCCATCCACGTGCCATCTGCCTTTGATCTGTGATCCTTCTGTCTGCATTTTTGTTTTTCTAGACAAACTATCTTTTCAACCAACATATTCTTCTACTTCATTTTGTCAACTCTATTATTAAAAGAAAAAGAAAGAAAAAAATGCTTCAAAGGCTGAACACTTGATGGGGCAGAGAGGCCATCTACTACATACAAAGTTCCCATTTGACCACATTTGCTTTTAGCAACAAAGTATTAAGTAAGGCTTCTTCAGACTCAGTTGAAAACTTCCTAAGATTGCTCAAAATCAGTCGAGATTAATTCACAAAATCAAAGCCCAACACAAATAAAATCACTGATTACCACTGATTACTGCTTGATACTAAAACCAAAGCTCATAAATCTGAACTAGCTGAAGATGTCCCTTCCAACCTAAATCATTCTAGGATTCTACACCACCCTAAACTGGTTGACCATCTGTGGCAGTTTGAGTCACATTAGAAATCTAAAATCCAATTTTTAGGCTTTCCCCACCCTTTCTCAACAATTTATCCTAACACCAGAGAGAAACTTTCAGGCCAGAGGCTTCTGTAGGGGAAGGGGGAAGTATATACATTTATTTACACAAATAAATACAATACAAACTAAAGGTAACTCTCTATATATATATTACATTACTATCAGTCAGTCCTTTCAAGCCCCTCCTTAAACTTTAGTCCAGGAGCAGCCTTTAAGGCTGATATGTAACACAGTCTTTTGCTGTGGGAGTGTTCTGGGCTCCTGAACACTCCCTCCTCACCAAGTTCCAGCAGTTGTTTGTTGTAGTCTCTCCTCCTCATGAAGTCTGAGAAGATAGCTTTGAGTCCTTGCTCTCCTGCTGCTGGTGATTCCTCCCTCTTGGTGTCCCACCTCGGTTCATAAGCTGTTGTAGTGTAGCTTATCAAGCATCAACATCCTGGAATCTTCATTCCTCCACATCAGTTCTCAGCTGCCCCCGGTCAGCTTTGGCAGGCAACTCTCGAGCTCTTGGCTCCTCTCCAGTTTCACCTGGGACTCCTCTCCCGAGTGCCAGGCCTACTTCCATGGCCCAGTCTCTTGGCTCAGCTTCAAGTTGAGCCTCTCCTCCACTTACAGTGGAGGGAAAGAAAAAGCCCCCCTCTACAGCTTCACTGCAGAAAAAGGAGGGGCAAGAGGACTTGGCTGCAAAGCCTGCCTCTCTCCTCTTACCTCAGTTGCTGTGAATTCTTCTTCCACAGCAGACACTCCAAATGCTGACTCTAACTCTAGCCAAAGGCTGAGTTGGGGGGTCGCAGGGCTCCCCTCTCCCCCCAGAGGGGAAGAGAGGGAGCCCAGCCACCCCCTGGCCTTGTCCACCTACACGCAGCAGACACCAGCAGCAAAACAACCAAGACAGAACTGCCAACAGCTTCCGGTGCTGTGATATATGATTTTGAGCAGAAGCGAACAACATGAGTGGTGACTGGTTCTCCAGGGAAGACTGTCCTGGCACCCAATCACCTCTGAGCCCCCCCAGCCTCTCAGGGGGGCCAATTTCAAACTATGACACCATCTTTAAGCTTCAGGAGAGAAGTGAGATGCTGGGGTCAATGCTTATTCTTTATGCATCAGCTTAATTCAAATTAAATGCCTGTGTTGCTGGAGAAAGATCACTGTTTCGCTACATGTGTCTTGCTTAGTGGGCCAGAAACCACAGCCAGTCATCATTAAGATGACAGACTAGGGTTAAAATTTCCCATTAACGTTAAATGTCCAGTACACGAGCAATTTATAAAGTTTTATATGGTCAATTAATACATTCAATTCCCTTCAGGTGGAGACCTTCATTCAACTAGGCTACTTGAATTCAAGGCAAATCTCAAAAATTAAGAAATCCCAATCACTAGTCACCTGGAAAGCATGCTACATGATTTTTTTAATACCTCAGAAAAATTCATTAACTGGACAGGGACGAAATCCACTTCTCTAGCATTCAACTGACCAAGAGATATTGGTTTCTTTTTCCTGCAAATGCTCACTTCACAGACATGAATTAAAATACTAAAAAACACTAAAAATACTTATAGCTTGTATAAGCAATAGTGAAGCACTCACACTATCAAACCCTAGTGGTTTTTTACATTTAGTTCATCTGGAGTTGCTTTAAGAGTGATCTAACCTTTATTTAAAAATTGTCAATCACGGTCAAGCTTTAACTTCCCCTGTAATTTCTTCCAGCAGAAGCACCAGAAACTCTCCATGTGGTGGAAATACTCAGCAGACTCGTAGCCCAGCCCATAATGGCTGGGAAGTCCTTCAAGCACTGCATTTCAGTCGATGATGCTCAGGAATCACAAACACACTGTGTTTCTTGCACCTAACAGGTTCTCCACAAGTTCTCTACTTATTTTTAGAGCCTCAGGCCAAGCTCCAGCTCTACTTCACACTGCTTTATGAGGAACAAAGTTCAGGTTTTCTTCCTCTACCACAGATTACAGGTTTGTTTCAGAATTAGAGACTCATATAGCAACTTGATGAGAAAGATACTCCAGAAGGCCCCGCTGAGTAAGTCTAAATCACAGCCTTCTGGTTTAACTTTTGGCAATCGGACAAAGGTCCAGGTGCATGTTTACAACAGGCAAAAATCACTCTATCAGAGAAGAGGCATCCACCCAGGTATCTTTGTGCACACTGTACATGTGCTTTCAGCACACTACAACTACAGCAAAATGTCATCACTTCATCCAGTAGTTTACCATTATCATATGACTGATGAACCAATCAATGATTTCATACTAATTCCCAAGTCAGTCATTGTTTCCCAGGTTTATAATATGAACTATGCTCTGCACTAGCTACATTGTATTAACTCCTCTTATTTCCCTTTGCTTTTTTTCAGGCATACTTACACAGTGTTTAAAAAAACAGTTGTATAGCTATAAAAATAATCATACTATATAATGCTCACCGCAAGACAAATGAGATAGTTTTAATAAGCACTTGTCAATTTTATTGTATAATTATGTTAGGATAGCTACACACATCTGGACCCAATGAAGTAGCACCATTACTTGAAGGAACAAGTCATAGGAACGAAGCAATAGAGATTATGACAGAAAAAAAAATAAAGCAGGACAGCTCCTTATTGTTACCATCAAAAAACAGCGATAAAGAAAAAAAATGCAAATCAAAACAAATTGAAAAGAAATACACAGAAAGACAGATAATTGCTTTGTTTTCAACCAAGTTTGGCCTTCAACACAAACATTAAAGCTATAGAAAAGTATCCAAGATTTTGTAAGATTCAAAGAGACATAAGTTGCTTTCATATTTTCAATATGCATAATATTCACTGATTCATTTTAAAGGAAGCTGCTTTGCTGCAACTTGTTACCCAATTAAATAGGATGAGAAAAACAGGAAGCTACACTAAACTACACGAGTTCAGCAGACAGATCAGGCTCTGCTGAAGTAAAGCAACACTGTTACAGCTATTTTAACCACAGACAAAAACATTTTTGAAGGACCTATTCTAGATATAGTGGAAAAAAGCAAGTAAGGATGCATTCAGAGCACTTCAAATGAAATGGGGAGACAAGGAAGCACAGGCAGTGAATATGAGGGTTTAAGTCAGGAGTACCTATGCCAAAGAGCTTTATTAACCTGCAAAGTGTCAGCAAAGAAAAAATTGCATTTCTTCTCATGCTTTCTTTGCCAGTTTAAACAAGGTTTCCTTCCAAGCATTTCCTGTGAAAGCAACACTAACTTGGCAACAAAACTGCCACCAGAGGACTACAAACATTTTTAAAAGGGAGGTTTTAGAGAGAACTAGCATCTCTTTCCTTGTAACTGTACAACTAAGGAGACAATATTTAGGGCATTCAGGCTTCTGCCCATTGAACACACCCCAAAAGATTTTACTTCTGTCTATGCTTAGAACACAACCATATTTTCCAAATGGTGCACAGACAGTTCTGGTGTCGTAACACTGAAAATAATTTAAGTAGGTCTTCACATCAAAGAGCCTCTGCAGGCTTCTTTCATCCCAGAAGACAGTAAAGGTGTGGGGGAGAAAGCCCACAACCAATAAACAAACAAGAAAAATTCCACCACAAAACATCCCCCGAAATATGACAGCATTGCAGGTACTGCAACCATGACAATATACAAGAAAACTATAGCATATATTCCTCTGTCTTGTGAAAGAATCAAAATTGTTTTGCCCAAGTAGCTTTTTTCAAATCAAAACATAAAAGCCTAATTTTGGCAAGGCTTCATATAAAGAATAATTTGCAAAAGAAATCAAAGCATCATTTATAAGGTTAGGAAAATGCAATGTGCAAGACCTGTTTTATGGTAAAAACAAACAACTTTGTCAAAACATCCAAGGCAGCTTCATTCAACTTTCTCTTTAGTTATAACTCATTCTGTGTTATAATTAGTTTCAACTTAAAGACTAATAGAGATAGCATAAATACTCTTCTAAGATAAGAGATTGTATTAGACAATAGACATAGCCAGGATATGCCACTTACACTGTCATACCATCATCACTCTTCATTTTACAATTTTCCCCATAATTTTGACAGTGAGTAAAGAAAAATATGAAACCAAAACACAACCAACAAGAATGTCAGTATGCCATTTAAGCTACCTCCTTAAAAATTCTTAATTAAAAGTCACCCATTGCTGCTGATTTCAGAAATACCATCACCATTGAATATTACATTATTAAGAACACAGGAATGGACCATCATTGTCCCACTCACAGTATGGCACAGGCTGGCCAAATTTGCACATTCTGTTGTACTTTACAGACCACTTGCCCTGGGTTCCCTGACTACATCCTCATCACAGAAGGGTTTGTTCAGTATGTCAGTGGACTTGAATTTCTCAGGCCCATCCCAGCATCATTCAATTATATTAAAATTCAACAGCTTTATAAACTGCCAATTAACAAATAGTGTTTGGGGGTTGTGAACAGGCACTCTGTCATCACTGAACAAAAGTGTCTAAGTTTGTTTCATCACTGTTAGATTTTTCTAACAGTTGTCTTCCTTGCTACACACTGCACAGAACAGCTCAACTAACTCTCAATGTCTGTGGTACTTTCAAGATTGTGACACTGACAGAAGTATTAATTAAAATGGTTTTGTTTGTTTTGCATGAGCATTGTATTCATGAACTTTCATCATCATGTACTTTTATGTCATCAACCTTGACTTTTGTAAGGCCTTTGACGTGGTCACACACAACATCTTTGTCACTCACTGGAGAGATATGTGTTTGATGGATGAACTATTGGATGGATAAGGAATTGGCTCGATGACCACATCAACGATTCAAACAGAGATCAGTAATAAATTGTGTCCCTTAAGGGCCCCTACTGGGACCACTACTGTTCAATATCCTTATTAATGACATGGCCAGTGGGATTCAGAGCACCCTCAGCAAGTTTGCCAATAACACCAAAATGAGTAGTGCAGCTGATACACTGAAGGGAAGAGATGCCATCCAGAGGTACCTGGACAGGCTTGAGGAGTGGGACCATGTGAACCTCATGAAGTTTAACAAGGCCAAGTGCAAAGTCCTGCACCAGAGTCAGGACAAACCCCTATGTCAAGATATTGGGAATGAATGGATTGAGAGAAGCACTGTCAAGAAGGCCTTGAGGATTCTGATGGACAGTGGCAAGTTGAGTGTGAGTCAGCAGTGTACCCTGGCAGCCAAAAAGGCCAACCATGTCCTGTGGTTCATCAAGCACAGGATTGCCAGGCAAGGGAGGTGACTGTCCCACTGGACAGTGGTCCCACCTCGAGTACTGTGGATGCCTCAGTGTGAGAAGGACACCAAATTATCAGTGTGTCCACAGGAGGATGACCAAGGGGGTGAAAAGCCTCAAGGGCAAGACTCACGAGGAGCAGCTGAGATGACTTGGCTTGTTCAGCTTGGAGGAGAGAAGGCTGGGGGGTGCCCTCATCACAGGCTACACCCTCCTCAAGGAGGGCAGCCAAAGGGGAGGTGCTGATCCCCTCTCTCTGGTGACCAGTGATAGGACATGAGGAAATGGAAGGAAGCCACATCAGGGGAAGCTCAGATTAGACACTGGGAAAACGTTCTTCACTGAGAAGGTGGCTGTGCACTGGAACAGGCTTCCCAGGGAAGTGGTCATGGCACCAAGCCTGCCAGAGTTCAAGGAGTGTCTCATACAGTTTAGTTGTAGGCAGTCCTGCGAGGAGCAGGGAATTGGACTCAACGATCCTTATGAGTCCTTTCTGACTTTAGTTATTCCAAAATTTTATGAAATTAAGTGTTAAAAATCTAACCAAGTTGGATATCTAAATCCTAGTGTGGTTTCATAACAAGTCACAACTCTTCCAACAAAAAAATCTCTCATATTTTATTCTTTCTCGCCTCCTCCATCCTTAAGAAGTTTTTCTGAAGTGCTATGGAGAAGACTGAGTTTCGTATTAAGAACACTTCTCCAGGTATATTTCCCTCTTCAGTCCCATATTCTTGATTTGAGAATCAAAAAAATCAAGAAATAATTTACCTGAAAAGTAAAATATAATACAAGAGGAAAGGAAATTAGTGCACTAAATTCAAATTGGGAGCTCTAGAATTCAAAATTCAAATAATCTTCCTGAAAAGAAAAGTTGATAATAAAAGTAAAGTTAATCCAGCAGATACACAGTTAAGCTGTAATATAATCATAACTTCACAGAATAAATAGCTGGCTTTCTAGAAGTACAGGTTGATCATTTAAAAAGAATTATATCATTGTCAAATAGTCAGTAACTATTCAAATTATTCTTAAAAATCATAAAACCCCCAAATGTGATAAACTTTTTGAACTACATATTTGCAGAAATATCAGTAGTATCCCATTTCCTCTATTAAAGAAGTCTTTCCTTGAAGGAAAAAAATCATCGATTTTGCTTATATGAGTTTTATTAGGTTTAAATGTGCTGTTTTTCCAAAAATAAGCATAAACTTTTACCTGAAAGCACAAAAACACATTCACAAAACTAAACAGCCACTTTACTCTGCTTATCTTCTTAAAGATTAAATCATGCAGTCCAAACAATTTTAAGAAGCCCTACTTCTACAGTCAAGTGGAGTTTTGAATGTCTCTGAGGACAAGAGGTTCCACATCCTCTATGGGCACTTGTTCATCAGACTCATGATTCAAAACAAACGAACCAAATCCCAAAATAATAATAATAAATAACCACAAATACACCCCCTCAAAAGCCCCTCAAATCTAATCAGAATTTCGGCTTTCTCAGTTTTCTCCCAATACATATTGGAGAAAGCAATATGATCTTCCCTTAGTCTCTTGTCTAAGGTTGAAGAAGTCCAGTTTCCCCTCTTTAAGGGATCTGCTCTAGGCCCCTAATCATCTTGGTGATCCTCACCTGAATCTGTGGCAGTATACAGTTTCTTTCATGTACTGGTGAACCCCAAACATTGTACTTTAGATGTGGTCTCATAGTTGCTGAATAGATGGGAAGAACCACTATTTTCTGGCTGCTGGCTGCACTCTTAGTAACACAGCCCAGTGCATGGCTGGCCTTTGTCACTGCCAACCTACACTTGACTTGTCATCCACCTGAGTCCAAGGTCCTTCCTTAGAAACCTGTTGTCTAGCCAGCCTGTGCTGCTGCACGTGGCTGCTCCATCCCTGGTGCAGGATTTCACATTCCTCTTCAGTTGGCCACACAAGGCTCCTCCTGTCAGGCCACTTCTCCAGGTCCTGCTGAACAGCTGCTTTGCCTGCCAGCATATTGAACAACTTGGTATTGTCCAAACACACTTGTTGAGATCACACTATAGCCCACCATCCACACATTGTTCTGGTCCCAAAACTGATCCTGGAAGGATGCCACTTGCAACCTGCTACCAGCTGGACTTTGCTCCACTGACCCCCACCCTCTGGGCTTGGCAACCCAGTCACTGTCCCACCTGCCCTGCAGGTCCCTCACCTGGTCCATCCCTCACTAGCCTGGACAGAAGACTGCCAGAGCACACCATGTCCAAAGTCTTACAGTCCTAGACTTTTGTTTTCCAGAAAGTTACCTCCAGTACCATATAGGATTTTTAGTTCTTAACCAAGAGAAAACCAGCAAGTGAAGAGACTCTGTTGGTATTCTAAGTTTCTATTTCTGCATCAGAAAGAATTCTACATTTCTCCTGCTAAGAAACATAACAAAAAGGATAAAACAAGTAAGGTCAAGATAAAGGTGGCTATTTAAAAAGAAAAAAAAAGCATATACTCTCTGGCTTATTCATAGTAACAACACAACTTCAGGCCTTTCCTTTCACCAATGAGTAAAAGAGACAAGGAGGCCACATGTGCACCCACACGCACATCTAGGTGTGCAAAGGGGGAAATGGAATCCTTACAGCATTTTGTTGTTTTTTCACAGGAGCATTAAAGGAAATATTTTCTATAATCACCACAATCAAGCCCACTATCCTCATAAATCTTACTTGTCACAATGCTTATACAAAACCTCAGCATTAGCCCAGTGATATGTACAACCCAATACATACATATATAGATATAGATAAATAACACAGATCAACGCAGTCTCTTTAGGAATGTAAAATGACTTTGTTGCATTTCTCAGCAGGGAGTGCACTTTCAGCTGCACTCCTTCAGGAAAGGAAACTCACGCTGTTATCTCAGGAGTCTTCCTTTGCACTCACCAATAAACTTTAGGCCTCTTGGTCAGTATCAATCAAACCTGATGGAACAGTGTCTAAGAGAAGTACCGTGGCACTTTTTTAAAAACATGTTTATATGGCCTACCTCTACACCTGAAACAATACTTATAATTAACATTCTGGGCTTGATTCTGTCTAATGATTTTATTGCAAGGCACTATTCTATTCAAATAAGATGTGATCTCCCTTACAATTATCCTCTGTAAATTTGTTTCACATCTGCTTTTTAAAATTATTAACAATAATTCACATTGTTAAAAATCACAACAATAGTTAGGAAAATTGAGTTTTACTCATTGGAAATTAAATAATCAATCTCATTCTGTTCTGAATCGTTCATGTGCAGTTTTTTAGTGACGCCATGCTGAAATACAGACACAGGTTTGTGGGCTGTTTCCCCTGCTTTCTGTTTTGTTCAAAGTACTTTTTCATTGTTTTTTAACTACACAAGGTGTCTCCACAGGACTCCAACCTAAACATTAAACCCAACTTTAAGTCATGTCACTTTAAACGTCTCTCCTCCATCAGGGCCAAGTTCCCATGACTACACGGTACACACTCCGTCAGGATTTACCTGCATGGCATACTGAACAGAGAGCACCAAAGAACACTTTCACAGCTTCCTAACTGATGAGTAAACATGAAGAAGCCTGCTGGGAATTCAAAACAAGAAGCAGTACTTCTCAAAAAAACATACAAGCTACTGAAAGCAGTAAGTACATTCAAAAATGTGCCTAAAATGAACACAAATTCTCAAAGGGCAAAGCTAATTCCTCTGCCATGACTGAAACTTTGAGCTGCCAGTGTGTGTTTCTTGGTTTCCCTTCCATCAGTCACATTTAAGTAAAAGGAGATTGCCTGCTTATTACAGCCGAATGCTTTGACTACTATCAAATGAAGGGTAAAACTGATTACACACTAAATGAATAAATACTGTAGCACGTAAACATAAAAGCACCATCAGCTGCATTTTTGCAAGATAGCTACTGTAAATACAGGACACTGCTGTCAACTCCTTCTGCATCACGTTTTCAGTATTGTGACCAGGAGTCACCCGTGGGCTGTCATTTCAGAACATTCACATGCCCATTTTTACATCTTTGGTGCAATTTGTCATTCAGTGTAAAAACAGTAACAATTACCCCGAATTTTATTTACTAAACAAAGAAATTTTCTTATCTGTTATTTTTAGGATATCTGCTACCTAAAGCATATTTCTTCAAAAACTGAAGATTGCTTGTGGTCTGTTACATAAGAACCAGCTCTTAAGTACAAAGCTCCCTATGATGCAAGACTGTTTCTTACTGCCATAAGCAACAGGTTACAAGGTTAGGAAAAGCTAGTTTTAAGTCTAGTGCTGCTGGAGTTGCCTGGATTCACTCTCTAAAATTAAAAAATGTATTTTAATTTAAAAAATGAGGAAATACAAAGAATAGTATGTAACAATTTACTTGTTGCAATTATATAGAGCTGATGCTTCAAGAGAAAATTCAAGAGAAATGAGGTGATGGAAATAATAGAAAAGTTCCTTTCTCTTCAGACACACATAAATAATAGATCCAACCACTTTTCACAGTCCAGGCTGATGAACAAAGTCTGTGCATAATACCAACAAAAAATTGATTTAGAATGGAAGTGCTCCATTCAAGTATTACAGAAGTACAACAGTAAAACAGGCATCAAACAGTAAAACCGGTATCAGAAACAACTGCAGCTATTCTTTGTCATCAGCTTCTAACTGTCCCTTCTTATCTACCAGCCTGCCTAAAGGGAATTTAAATATTTAAGCTTAACCTCTGTATCTCAAGACAGCCCTGAGCAACATCTGCTACTAACTGCCTGGTCACGATAAGTGAGTTACCCCTTGAGTGCAAAGATGTCCTTTCAGCTGGAGCTGGGACACAGAATCAAGACAGTCTTGTGGTGATCCCACATGTGCACTACTTATTCTCAGAACAGATGTCATCATTCCCTAAAAATTCCAACTAGCTCACAAAGTAATATTAACTCAACAATTAAAATCAACTCTTCAAAACCTACTTGAGTAAGAAAAATCATGGAGCTTCTGTGGATATAAAAGCATGTCTGGTCTGAACAAAGCAGAGGCTGTATTTTAAAAGACTGTATCATTAATCTGTCTATATTTAGTATTTCAACCTCTTTCTTTTAAAAAGTAATTAAACACTCATCTACATATGCAATAATTCCCTCTTCATATCAATATTAGAGAATCATATTATAGTTTGGGTTGGAAGAGACCTTAAAGATCATCTTATTCCAGGCCCCCTGCCATGGGTAGGGATACCTTCCTCTAGACCAGGTTGTTCAAGGCCCCATCCAACTTGGCCTTGAACACTTCCAGGGATGGGGCATCCACAACCTCTCTGGGCAACCTTTTCCATTGTATCATCCTTCTCAGAGTAAAGAATTTCTTCCCTGTATCTAATTCAGTTTAAAGTCAATCCCCCTTGTCCTATCACTCCATGCCCTTGTAAAATGTCCCTCTCCAGCTCTCTTGTAATCCCTTAAGGCACTGGGAGGCTGCTCTAAGGTTTCCCTGGAGCCTTCTCTTCTCCAGCCTGAACAACTCCAACTCTCTCAGCCTCTCTAAAGAGAAAAGGTATTCCATCATATAAAAATATTCCCAATTGCATGCAGAAATATATTAAAAATGTCTTTTTTTTTTTTTTCAAGAACGTAACATTATGAGGAAGGAATCAACAGAAAGGAGTAGAGATTGCAATTCTCTCAAATTAGACTTTGATTACATTGTAATGGTTTGTTTCTCCCTCTACGACTTTGAAAAACAGTCCCATTATTTTAGCAACAGAATGAACCTTAAAATTTGTGTTTACTTGAGGCAATCACATAACACTCCTGCTTTAAAAATAAAAATATCATAAGGAAAAAAAATCTTGCAGTTTTAGGTAACTACTATATAAGATGCCTAAGCCTGGCTACAAAGATGGCAGGGTCTTTTTTTTTTTTTTTTTGATCTGCTGCAACTGGATCACAAAAACTTTAGTTTTGTCTCTTAAAAGGAAAAAAACTTGCAAATTATTGGAAGTTTCAGTATTTTAAACAATGTAGCATGAAACCTTCCTATTCAATAAACTGCTACATAGTAGCATGTTAGTACTACCTTCTTTGATACTATTACAATAGATTTAAATAAAGTTAGCCTTTGTATTTCGTTGTGCTTTCCACTGAAAACTGATCAAATGCAAAGTCATCAGAATCAGTAAACATGTCTGCTGAAAACATGTAAGCCTGTCAGCTGAAACTTGTCCCAGAATTGCATCTAACGGGATCCAAAATCTCCTCTGAAAAGAATTTTAATTATAACAGGAAAAAAAAAATCCCAACTAGGAGATAATATATAGCAATTCAGGCAGCTGAACACACTGCCCTTCTACTGATGGGCAAGAGAGAAGAATCAGCGAATGAGTCCATCACCTATTTTATTATTTCAGAAAACTTGTTAATTGTGATTAAGGAAAAGTAAGTCCATGATTTTGTAATAACTTCAGGGAACTAGATAGAGGCACATACATACACAAAACCATCTATTTCTTTTATGTCAAAGTAATTTATGAAAAGGTGGTTCTGATCTAACCACTGATCTGAGCTATGGTGGGAATCACACCAAACTGAGAGGCTAGAAAACATATCTAACTTCTGTTAAATCTGTTTCATTCCCCTGCCATTTCTGTTCAGAAACTAGTTCCCATTTGCAATCTTGTTTAGAATAAAGAAACTAATTAGTTTATCCACAAACTAGCTCATAGTCACTGATGTAGGTGCAGGTTGTGTTGAATTAAATTAGCTGTAAAATAATGACCTAAGATACTTCAGGCAGCAGTGCCACAACAGCACAGAGCCTGACACTGCCTGCAAAAGCCCAGTGAGAGCTCCAACCCAGATGCAACACTCAGTTAAAAATCAAACAGCTGCAAGGGTGGAATCATCCCCTTTGCCTTAACACAGAACGCTCAGAATTGAAGTTTAGGAGCTGGTTGAAGAGCTCGTCAGTCATCCATGATGCATGGACAACAGCAGCAGCAGCAGGAGCTACAGAACACCCACTTCAACCACTCATTTTCCAGCCCCTCTTTCACTGGATGCACTGCCTTAGGTAAGCAGGTGTATAGAAACCAGCCCAGCCTGAAAGCAGCAGCAGTAAAACTGTGTCCTCATTGTAATTGTAGCTTGCTTACACAAAAGCTCCAAAGGAGCACTTCGCCTGCCACATCCTGACCATCTGTATTTCTCCATGCAAATTAATAAGCACAAATTTGAGAGAGTTGCAGATTTTTTGCACATATAACAGTAGAGCTTATTTATATCTTGTTTCCCATCAAATAAAGCTTTTTTATATTTACAGATAATAAAAAAATTACAGAAGACAAGCCCAGAATCAGTCTAAACTGCAAACAATTTAAATGGAGCACATAAAACAGTTATACAAACAAAAGAAATTAAAGAAATAGCAATGCAAGCACCAGAAGGGCCCGCTATTCTTTATTCTTCTGATTTATTGCTGTCGAATCAGACATAAAAACTTTGAAAATGCGCACAATCCACACAAGTAGTGCAGAACATTGTGTATTTATCTTCCGTATTTTGGTTTTCTTTGGACAGGTATTACCACATTCAGCCTGTTCTGAAGTATCTCCCAAATCATGAAAGCATTACGCTGTATTCTTACCCTGGGAGTCATCAGTAATGACAAAATATATATTTTTACTTAACTCTGCACATGCTGTCAACTGTACTAATAAGTGTATCAATGGCTATACCTATTCCACACAGTTAAGACCAGGGGGCAGCAATACTGTCAAACACAAACCTAACAGGTTGATTTCTGACAAATCTATAAGCAACCATGACTTAGTTACAAGAGGAAAAGAAGAACGAAACAGCTACAGTTATGGAAAAGCTGCAGAAGTTAATCTAGGTTACATAATAAAAATAAAATATATAATTTTAAATGTGAATTTACAATCACTCTAGTCAGTTGATGTAAACAATAGCACTGTTACAATTTTGAACATAGACATTTTTTCTACTAAGGCAACTTTAACTGATCTTAATCCAATGGAATTATATTTTCTATACCCAAGATTATCAGGGGAACAACATAATTAAATAATTAATATTCTTTCCTTGCACACCAAATGTTTTGCTCATGCCAGCACTCAGCAAAATTAAGACTTGTTAAATCCATCTCCTAGAAATGTGCTGGCTCCTGAAGAATTGACAAATACTCGATGAACTAAGTGTATAATTTAAAGCAACAATTAACTGCAACCTATGCAACAACAGCAAAAAACTGTCTTCTTCCAGTGTCATTATGCTTGTACCTTCAAGCAAGCACAGGGCAAGAGAAGAGCTATACACTGTCTTCTTTAAAGTCATTTGGAAGACATTTCCTCATAACTGCTGACCTAGTCCATAGGAAATCACACTGAAGCCTCAAATAGGAAGCAGGAGACTGATGTCTCTTAGAAACCAGCTCTGGAAGTTTATCCATTTTCACACTCCTATTTCTTGACAGCAAAGCAGAGTGAACATTTAAATAATGCTCATAACAAGCATGAAAAAACCCCAACACTGAGGCTTCAAGGTTGAGACGCTGAGAGTATGTAATCACTTCTGCTGCATTATTTTGCTCCTCTCCTTCCACCAATTTTGTTTTCATATTGTTTCCCTCACTCCACATTCATCCCTTCATCCTTACCTCATTTCTTAAACCAGGTCTCCCTTGGCAGATTTCTGCAGTCAGAGTTCTGCGCTGACTTGATGTAACGAGTGGCCGGGGAAAACCTCTAAAAACGCTCCCAAACAAAACTCATCCCTTATCTTCCCTCTAAAAATACCAACATTCATGCATTTTTTACTACTGCAACAACCGACAACACTGAAAACACCAAGAAGTACCACAGTAATATTTAAGTTCAGACAACTGCTTTACGCACTAATCTTTGAGACGCCAAGGCAGGAAAGCTTTCTGTAACTAGCTCAACACAAGAGCAAAGTCCCACAATTAAAAGACCAGATTACATGCATACCAACGCCTCTGGCTCCCGTGGATTTGGGCGGGTAGTGCTGCCCCGTCCCTGATGCTCTCTCAAAGACAGAGCGGGGGGAAAGAAAAAAAGAAAGGAAAAAGGAAAATAAAAAGGGGATGTGGGGTGTAGGTGTGTTTGATTTACCTCTTCCAGCAGCGTGACCGTGTTCCTGCAGTTCTGCAGCCGGGTGGTGAAGCTGGAGGTGGTCGGGGAGTTGTAATCCTCTGTGGTCTCGGCGATGAACTCCGACACGGTGATCTGGTCCGGCATGATCCTGCCCCACCGGTAAAGCCCAGGAGGAGCCGAGCACACAGATCCGGAGCGAGGAGAAGCCAAGTTTCGGGGGGCGGGGGGAGTGGGGGGCGGGAAGAAAACGGAAAAAAAAAAAAAAAAGGCAGAGGGAAGAAGATGTTAACAGCCAGCAGAGACCCGCAGCATCAAAGCAGCGGAGCCGCAGAGGGAGGCTGAGGCTTCGCCCGCTGCATCCAGCCGCTCCCCGGCCGCCCCCTCCTCCTCCGGGCAGGAGGTGAAGGGGGAGACGCCCCCGCACGGCGCCCCTCGCTCGGCCCCGCCGGTGGGGAGCGCTCCCGCCGCCCCTCAGCGCCCAGCCCAGCCCGGCCCGGCCCGGCCCCGCCGCGGCGCTGCGGGGAGGGCGGCGGGAGAGGGGATCGGCGACCGCGCCGAGCTCAGCCCCTTTCCCCACCCGCGTCGAGTCCCCCCACGCCCCCCCCGGCCTCGGCCGCAGCTCCCGCCCGAGTGGAGCACTGACTTGTGCGGGCTCGGGCTGCGCCCCCCGGCCGGGGAGAGGCGGGGCCGGGCCGGGCTGGGCGGGGCGGGGCGGGCGCGGCTCCGCTGACGGGCACCGCTCGCGGGCACGCGCCGCGCGCCGCCGCCGCGGCCGGAGGACAACGAGGAAGCGGCTCCGCGCAGGCGCAGCTGCCGTTCCACTGCCCCGCCCCCGCGGTGAGGGGCGGGGGGTCGGAGGGGGGGAGTGTGTGATGTGCCTTTTTCCCTTTTCTTACGGTTAAAAAAAGGGCTTTTAGGTGAAAGCAGACAAGGTCGCCGAGTGCTGGGGCCCAGCGCTGTCGCCAGCCGGGGGAATGGGCTTCCTGTGCCGTGTGGCAGCAGGGAGGGACGGTGTGCCCGCCCCGCGGTCCACGGAACCCCTGGGGCGAGCAGAGGGGCTGTTTCTTTTTCCCCTCTCTTAGGTCCGTTGCAGCCGGTCGGAGCCCCATCCGCCCGTGATGTAAAGCCGGGGGTGTTGTGCAGCCCCCGCTGACAGAGCCATCGCATTCCGCAGCCTGGCTGTGTAGGTTTTTACCCCCCTCATACTTCGTTAATTTTTAAGAAGTCCTATGTCTCAGAGAAGCTGCTGTCGCCGATTATGTATTACCTGAGCCTTCCCAGAGCGAGGGCTCTGTCTCTGCTGCGATGGCCGGGTCGCAGCAGCAGCAGCGCTGCCCCAAGACCTGAACCGCGGGGGTTGCAGCCCTGAGTCCTCTTCAAAGCACTATTTCTGAATAAGTTAACATATCCTTTTTTCCATTATTGCGTCATGTAACTCAGGGAACTGACAGACAGCTCTAATGATATTTTTTTAAGCTTAGGTTTTGGGACCCATATGTTCCTTTCTAAAGAAGGCTAAGTCTCAGGAGGCTCAAGTAATTATGGTCATCTGCTGTATCAGTGTGATTTATTTAGCCATACTATGTGATTTCCTACTCTTTGTGTTTGTGATTCTCTTCACATAAGCTCAGCCATTCAGGAATGGGAAGTATACTCAAGACTGAACAGCTGAAAGTGAGCAATATTATATGGCTATATCCATTTCAAAAGTTTTTATATTCTCTGTATAAGGACCTACTGCATTACAATGCATTTGGGCTTTTACACAGTTTTGTATGTAATTCTAATAAAATGACTGTACAACTCAAAAATAGTTGACAGTATCAACTAAAGGCTGCAATGCCTGAGTAAGCATAAAGATACCTGATTTGTGTATGCCCATAAAAAATGATTTGTATGCAGTTCTGCCAGAAAAAATATGACCAATACTGCTGAGAAATGGTCCTGCCTGAACATGTTTCTTTGATTTCATTGCCTTAGCAGAAGCCCTCCATATGGCCATGTGATTGCTGCTGCTGCTGCTGCTGCTTCACGTGATCCAGCTTTCTGGCACAAAGGCTCGGAGCTCGTACAGATGATTGTTAAACATCATGAGACTCTGCAAGGTAGAGTAGGCAAGAGGAGGAGGAAGCCAAGAAAAGAACTGTGTGGGAGTTGCACTGAAAAATGGATTTGGGAAAAAAAACAAAACTGAAGCACTGAAGAAGGGACTGGAGGGGTAGGAAGAAAATCAGTTGAGGATCCTGTTCGCAAAAGCAGTGGAGGAGGAAGAGAGATTAAGAAGATAAAAATGGCTGGTGGCATCAAAAGCATTATGGAGAGTGAAGAACTGGCTGGGGGGTTGGGCCAGGGAAGAGCAGTTGGTAGCATCCAAAAGAGCTGCTTCAGCATGCCCAGCCTGCATGGAAACTAGATGGGCGAGGGACTGGGATATGGCCTGAGGGCCAAACAGGGTCTCTGTGGTCATCCCTTGTAATTTCCTGCAGAACATCAATCATGGGCTGTCACACAGCTGTTCCTGGGCCAGGCCTGTGGTCTGCATGACAGACATGGTGTTCACATTAGGAAAAGTCCTGATCCCTCTCTAGCAGATATCAAGTGAGGATAAATCCATTGCACTGATGGGCTAACTGGTTTAATTAATTGGGTACTCTCGCTGTTAAGGTTGAACTACTCCTCTTCAGGCTGAAGTTATTGAGCTTGAGCACTAGTCTCTGGACTGTAAAATAACCTTATGTGCTATCCCAAGGAAATCCTACCTGAAGGAGTGCAGACAGAAGCTGGACATACTGCTAAAGATGTCATTTCTGCAATACTATTTTGAGAAAATTTAAAGTGCAGAACTGAAGAGCATGTTCAACTAAGAAGAGGAGTAGGCAGGCCAGGGAAACTGGAGCAGTGAAGAGTGACAGAAGTGAAAGCTGAGTAGAGAGTAACAGCAGTTGAGCTTCTGTGTTACCTCATCAGAAAACAAATTATCTTTTGAAATGAAATATTAAATATATAAAAAGTAGAATGAATACAGAAGAATACTGGTAAATAAAGAGAACAGGACAAGGCCTAAAGAAAAACAAAGATCAGTAATTACCAATCATAATTGCCTTTTTTTTTTTTGACAGTTCTGAAATTTTTAACTCTCTTTAAGAGAACACTGTGCTCTGTTTTGCTGCATAGAAGCAGCATTTCCCTGCCCCTATACAAATGTTGGTAAAGAAAATAGCCCTGTGGGCATGACCGCTTTAGGCTTGGATTATCTTCACTTAAACTCACTGGAAGCAAGATTAGTTAATTAATGTGATGTTAATAAAAGTAAATTATACAAGCTGCCTATAAAAATGTGCTTAGGTTTAAACAAGTCAAATTATGTAAGTATGTCAGATAGCGTTTAGTGGATTCCAGATTTTACCATGTCTCCTGTTTTGAATTGTGATCAGTATCTGAGATTCAATTCTAAATTTGTAGGATGCACCTCTCTATAAATTGTCA
This sequence comes from Manacus candei, assembly GCF_025592945.1. Taxonomy (NCBI): domain Eukaryota; kingdom Metazoa; phylum Chordata; class Aves; order Passeriformes; family Pipridae; genus Manacus; species Manacus candei. The sequence goes on from NW_026138061.1 coordinate 6,249,582, forward strand.
CTAACTGAAGTCACTGTTTCACTTCACAAATGTCAAAGAATAATCATCAGTGTGTGAAAGTTATATTTCACAGTGTCTGCTCTAACGCTATCTTAGTCTGTGCTAGATCCTGGGGGAGGCTGTGCTGCAGCCTTTTTCTCATGGAAGGCTTGCCAGTGAAGTTATGCTTATCTCACTCCTCTTGGTATTCTGAAGTGAAATACATCACTGTGTCCATCCTGGGACAAGCTGGTGCTGGTGAGGATCATGCAAAGAGCATGGGAAAGCACACACCTTACTGCTGATGCCTTGCAGTCAAGGAACCTGTGCCGTCTTGCCATCCCACCCAGTGTTTCAGTCTACAAATCCATTTAATTCCCTGGCTTTTTGTACCGTGATTGCCAACAGGAGAGTTAATTACAGCAAATTGATAATAATTCTGCAATATTGGTGATAGTCACCATGTTTAGGGAGAGGCTAAGGAACATAGCAATGAGAGTACAAACTACTAGCACAGGTGTTGTGCAATAAACTGAATAGCAACTGTAGTATTTTCATTTTATAGACCTCTAGACAGCTTATATTTAGATTGATATCATCAGTTCATTCACAAGAGCTGAGAGCAGGAGTCATCAGGTGATGATGACTATTGTCATCATTGCAAACTTTGCAGCATGACCAATATGTGCTAGAGGTGAAGAGCTACATGACACTTGCACACCTCTTCACATCATCAATGCAATTAACTGTTGAAACCACAAAGTGGTGAGGTAGAGAACAAGATTTTCTTTCCACTATAGATAAGGAGCCAGATAGAGAAGCCTGTGGCCCTCCTGTGATTGTGGCTCTCTAGCTTTGGTCATGCAAAGTCAGCTCTTCAGGATATCAACACCTCATCTGGGCTGAAGCTGGTGGTGGATCTCCTGTGGGATATGCTTATGCTGCCCACAGAGAGCAGCCCCAGGACCACCCTGAGGTCACATTTCCCTGCTGCATAGGAAGCAAGATCACAGATACAAACCACAAAGGTGTGGTTGCTGCTTGATTTTGTAAACAAGCTTGACCCAAGTCCCTGGCTGTACACCAATCCCTGCCGTCAAGCATGCTCAGACAAGCTGCCTCCGGGGCCATTTGCAGCCTGTCAGTGCGGTGCTGAAGTGAATTGTTAGCTGGAGAAGGAAATCACTGTGCACAGGGCTACTGTGCAGATGACTCCTTTTGATTAGTACAGGCATAGTCATGCCAAGATCTCACATGTCAAATTTGGGGTTTTTTGATTGTCAAGTATGAACAAGATAATTCCACTTTGCAAATGCGGATTTACAACTACACTCATTTCTTTGCTTGCAAGGTTCCTATCTTGGCTATTACTGCTGATAAAAATGGTGTAGATTAGACATTAGTGTCTAATTAAAACATAAAATCATTGAAATTCACGTGCTTTTGTTAGTAAACTACGTAGTTGTTCTTTTTACGCTCCTTAACATCTTCACCAACATGGAAAGTGTCACCAGCTCAGCAGCAAATAGCAACAGAACTAGTGGTGTGTTAAAACTCATCAGGAAAATATCCTTAGGCTATGTTTCTCTACTATACTGCTGTCCTGAATACATTTGTGGTTTGGTGTTAGATTTATCCATTTCAGCTAAACACAGCAGTCAGCATTACTTCCCATCCTCCTCCTGATCCTAACTCACTGTATGAGATCCCTGTAGGACATAAGACAGCGGTGGTATTTTATACCCAATAAAACTGGTTTGAGATTCCCCGAGAAAATGTCTCTATGGTAAATTGCTGTTGCTACATTTTTATAATATTATTTTCAGATAACTTCTGACAAAATTAATGGGAAAGGTTTATATAAATTTATGGCCGTAAGTACTAGAATATCCACAAATATTTCTGAACATCAGCTGTTTGAGTTGAATGTTGGGCTTAGAGGATAAAAGAAGCTTCAAATCAACAAGAATCTCAGCAGGCTGAGTTTTGCTTTTGGTTTTGGAGTATCTCATGTGCTAAAACTCAGTAAACTTTTTTTTTTAATAGAACTCCCATAGTTTTGTTTTGAAAAACAAAACCACACCATTTATGTAAGGACATGCAGCAGCAGCAGCACTTTGTACTTAGTGGAAAATGTTAAGTCAGGAGGTGCTTCACCTCCAGGAGCTATGTCCTCTCAGAGGATGGTACCAACAGCTGACTGAACCTTGTAGAAAATGTAGCAATTACATATTTTAACCTGCAGCATGTTTACACATTTAATATCACATAAGTGGGTGATATAGTCACCGGAAAAGGCAAAGCCTATTTTAAACATTGAAGCCTACATCACACATTGTGATGGGTGCTAATTTGCTTGAAGGAAACTTATATGGTAACTGCGGAGTGTTTCTGCTTGAGAAAGAAGGCTGTTGGCTTTGACATTTGCAAACAAATCTTTGAAATGATTGTGTCGTTGGGACAGAACAGTCAGGTAATTTTCCAGCCAAAGGAAACTGTTCTTGTCTATATCATATTGGTGTACATGCAGAAAGCCAAAATCCAGGTTCAGGAGACATGCTGATTGCAATTCTGTGGTTTTAGGTGACAGTATCTACCAATGTGGTTTATGGACTACGTGAGCTGCATCAGCAATTTGTGTTGCTGCTGTGACTGTTTTCAGTACAAGGATCAGCTGATTTCAATTTTAATACTGGCATCTCTGAGCAGTTGTCTTCATTTGGTATTTAAAATAAGATATGAAAACATAAGCAACTGTCTCAGAAATTACAGTATTAGTTTAAAAGCCTTTTAGCACTAACAAGAGTGGCCTAAACAGAAGGTTCTTTTTGCATTCTTTCAATATTAATATGATAGCAAAAAGAGAACTCATTGTGTTCTCGTTATAAATGACATTTTGGTAACATTAAGATCTTGCAGTTTTAACACTATGTGTACCAAATGAAAAAGATTAAATCAAAACATCATAAATATTCTGCTGAATGATATGTTTTCCATCTTATTTACTTGAATGTCCTGGGTGAGCAGCTTGGCTGGTGATAAGTAAGTTCAAAGAGCGATCTCAAAGGGCAGCTGAAAATAACAGCACTGAAAATGAAGTGCAGCATTGAGTTACACAAGATTAAGCTGACTAATCTGCTGACTCAGTTTTGCCTTTGTTTTTTGGTTTTGTCATGCAAGATCAAGAGTCATGCAGACAAATGCGTAATGGCATTCCAGGCTAACAATAATAATGCCATCAACAAGCAATGGGCTTTTCTCCTGCAACCTCTGCATCCTCCAAAGAGAAAACAGGAAAATGCTCACCTGTGGCAAGAGGCAGCAGCCTCAGGACAGGGAAGGAGTGTTCCTTTGCTTATTACAGTTATACTGAATTTGGTACTTCTGTTTTACAGAAATGTTTTGTTAGAGTTGCTCATTTAAGAAACCTTACGTCATACTGCATATGAGGGGCCTAGAAGGGAAGCCATGCAAGGAGTGGCTGAGGTCACTTGGTTCGTTCAGCCAGGAGAATGGGAGACTGAGGGGAGACCTCATTGTGGTCTTCAACATCCTCATAAGGGGAAGAGGAAGGACAGACAGTGATCTTTTCTTTTTGGTGACCAGTGACAGGACCCTAGGGAATGGTATGAAGCTGTGTCAGGAGAGTTTTAGGCTAGATATTAGGAAAAGGGTCTTCCCCCAGAGGGTGGTTGGGCACTGGACCAGGGCAGTGGTCACAGCACCAAGCCTGCCAGAGTTCAAGACGCATTTGGACAATGCTCTCAGACACATGGTGTGATTCTTGGGACTGTCCTATGCAGGGTCAGGAGCTGGACTTCGATAATCCTTATGGATCTCTTCCAGCTCAGGATATTCTATGATTCTGTGTGTCAGGAGAGAACAGATTCAAAATACAGCCCTTACAACATCTTCAGAATATAAAAGCAGCAGCAGCATACTTTTCTATAGGGGCCGTAGTTTGGACAGCCCAAAGATATCAAACTCTAATGAGTGCTGATGGATGAGAAAACTGTCAGTGGAGCCACTGGAAAGTTTAACCCCTGCCCAGGGTGTGAATGGGAGCCTACTCTTTACTCACAGAGATGGTCATGTAAGAACTGCTGATCCCTGGGAGCTGCTCTCCCAGCAGTTCCCACCATCACTGCTTTGGTGAGGTTGAGGACCAGCACAGGAAAACCTGTCAGTGGTTATCCTTGCATTCCTGACCCTGAGCGAATCCTTGGAGGATTGTTGGAAGGGCACTGCAGACACATTGGCATGAGAGCAGGCCGTGTCCATGGGATTGCAAAGGACAAGATGAAGCCAATATATCATGAAAGGGTACTCTGACTGAAATGAGAAATAAGAGTCCTTCCAAAGCAGGAATCATAGTAGCTGAATGCTTTTTTTTTTTTTTTTTTTAATATGAGAAATAGCAATGACTAAAATTGGAGAATGATACTGCAGAAATGAACATGTTGCAGGGCAGCTGGCATAACAGGCTCTCCAAAACAAAAAGGGAATGAAATAAAGCCTCAACCCACATTGCAAACATTTCAATATTTTCTCTTTCCCTCTGGAAATGATTTGGCTGTATCATTACCAGGCACATCTCTGATTCTACCTAAGCAGCTAAATGTATGCTGATGGCAGCATGCATTTTGCCTACAGTGAAAATGGAGGTTCAGACCAAAAGGAACCTGGGAAGTAGTTTGAAAATGAAATAAAGGCTCTGTACACATGGGATCATGTCTTTGGGGTGCCACTCATGGCTCTGACGTGGCATTTGATCTCTGCGTACATCGTTTCTCTATCTGTGGAATGCAGACAACTACATTTATTTTTCTAGGTGAAAGCACACTGGGCTTTTACAGCTGAGTACTGCTATATCAGAACTAAGTATTTTTACTATACATTTTATTGCAAGAGTTTCAAATAATAGCTGAAAGATGGGAAGGGCTCCCAGGCCAAACAATTTTGTCACCATTTTATTGGATAGATAAAAAGGTTTGGCAGGTAAATGAAAAAGTTCATTTCTACTAGTTGATCATGATGTGAGAATATCAAGCAGAAAGATCTGGTTTGGTGATGGAGTTCCCCTCTGTATTATGATTTTTTTAGCATAAAAGCAGTACTTTGTGGAAGAAGAAGGACTAAGACCCTAAACAGAGGCACAGAATTCATTTGTGCCTTTACACCAGCTTTGCTAAAACACGGTTTGCAGACATGAATGTATATGGACATACTGAGTTGAAGTTCAAATGCTGGCTTATAGTGTTGACTGAGCATATTTCATTTGTTAATGTCCTAAATAGCATCTTGTTAGAGAAATGCCGGAAATAAATCTGCGCATGTTGGATGTTATAAAAAGGTCCTTGCAACCCCTGAACTTACTGGCACATCTGTGTTTCCCTCATGTAAGCTACTATTGTCAAAGATGCATCACTTAGCCACATTCTGGACTTGAATGTAGCACAGGAAATTTTCAATTCAGGAGCGATGTCTTTTGGTTTTTAATGAGATTTTATTTTGTTTGGGGTTTTTGTTTATTTGTTCTTTTTATTAGGTGGATCAATATGTTTAACAATACATAAGACCTGAAATAATTAGAGGTATATCTGCTTTAATGCTCAAGCAAAAGTTTTTAAATATTTATTTTTAAATATTTAAAATTATGGTCTGCATACTTTTTTAATGTAGATGTTTGAATGTTGAAGTTGTGGAGTTCTGTTAAAACTCAGGATGTCAGATAACCATATGGAAGCTTTTGGAAACTAGTCTTACTGTGTGAACCAAATCTCTATTGGATCAGTGTTTACATGGTGCTAAATGAAATAAAGAAGTACAGAGTTTCAGTTGAGAAGTTCACCACAGCAACCCCTTTCTCTGGTTACTCATTTGCTTCTACTTTTAATCACTGAATTCAAGCTTCCATCTTCCTAAGTTAACTGGCTCTCTTGTAGAGAGTGACCATCTGCTCATCTATCCTGCCTCTAAGGATTTTTTTAAAGCAATGCTCATCCCATAAGATTTGTAAGGAGGGTAGAAAAAATGTCAAAATCCTTCGGTTCATAAAAGTGTTGTGGGAAAATAGAAATGAGCAGAGGAAAAAGTTGTTTCTGGCCTTCGAGGATAGGAAAGGCTCACCATCATCTTGTTCTTTATCAAGATGATCAGTGTGGGAGAAAGATCCTCCAAGTGTCCCAGTCATGGGAAAAGTTTCAGTGATGGTTTGCACCTCCTCAGGAGCGGCAGTCAAGACAAAAGTTTGAAATGAAACTGGGTTTAATTGATTTCAGGGAACTTAACACTACTTATTTTCTTGTTGGTGGTTGTGTTTTATTTCTCCAAGAAAATCTAGGAGCGTAAAAATGTAAGTGCTATTTCAAAATCAAATAAGAATGTCCAGCTTAAGAGCTTCATGCTTTTTCAAAGATGATTGTTTGACTTCTGAACTTTTACTTATTTAAGACATCATAGACTTAAAAAGGAAAAATATGTGTAGCCATGTGACAAAGCAAATGCACCAAAGGAGGATTTATTCAGTTTTTAGAAGATCAGCAGCAGTGATTCACCCTCTTGGCTGGTCTGGAGTGCAATATGGTCAAATAATTCCTCCAGGGAGGAAGAAAAGATGAAAGTCTCCCAGCGTTGCGATGGTCACACGGGGAGCAGTGACCTGTGCCAGGGTAGCTCCAGCCAGTACACCAGGTACAAAGAACACTGCAGCCTTAACCAGCAGTGTTGTGGTTCAAGTTAGGCAATCCAAATGTAGCTTTTAGTGGCTCAGTGAAACACAGTGGAAACTTTAAAACAAGAGCACTCACCATCCAGAGACTGAATAAACAAAAGCATATTTAGACACTATTCAGCACTTTATATCATGCAAAGAGAGTCCCTCCTCTTTTCAAGCCCCCGCACAAATCTTGCCATAGATTTTTCAGGCTGATCTCAGAGACTTCTTGTTTTCAAAGTTAAAACAACATCAGTTACTAGATCTAGATGAGTTGAAAGGAGTGTCCTTTTTATTCCCTGTGTCCCTTATTCAGCTTTGAAATCTATTACAGCAAAACAAAGTATGTAATAAATGTGTTTGTTTAAGTACATGCTCAGGTAATCAATGTTTTATAAGTATTTACTGCTTTATTGGAATTTTTGATCCTTGGAAGGATCAGTAATTTAGACATTTTCTGAGAAACACGCACTGTAGTAATGTCCAAAGTGGCATTAAGCAGAGAAAAACCCCACTTGCAGGTATTACAATTGATAAAATCAGTGTTTTCTGGGCTTATTTTTCATAGATTCTGTGGTCTGCTTTTTACTCTTTAACCTGGTCATTTATGTTTATGTCTTTTGTCTTTCTTACCGATTCCATAGTGAATCTCTTGAAGAAAAACTTGAAAGCCTGGATGCTGAAGATCTCATGTCTCATCTGTCACGACCAGAAGCCTACCTAGATGAGGAGAAAAGATCAAGGAAGTAAAACTGACCAAACTACGGCACTGACAAGGTCACTTACTCAAACAGTCAATATGAAACAATGTCTGTTAATCCTTCAGTGATGGCAATTTATCGTACATTATTTGATCACTGAATTTGATATTTTGAATTTCATTGTGGTAATGAGACCCAGTAGAAATCCCCTGAAAAATAACTCCTTGTTAAAAATTGCTACAGGATAGTTTCATTTAGCTGGCTGGGAAAACTCTCTAACTCAATGTGGCAACTACTCACTCAGCTGCGCTGAGTGCAGTGCTGGTAACATCATCTGTCCAAGTTGTCTGACACTTCAGAAGACCCTGTTTTCAGATATAACTTCAGTCTAACCATTCAGGCTGAAAATTTCCATGTCAGGTGTATGCACCAGACTGATCTTTTTTGGAAGATGGAGATAAGATTTGAAGGATAAAGAGACTGGGAGCAAGAAATGTTCTGACGGGGAGCAATCCTGCGTGTAAGAGAGGGAAGGAGGGTGTGGGGGGACAGTCATAGCACACCATGGAAAAATGGTTTTGCAGTTTTTCATCAGACTTCTCTGCTATTATATTGTGTACTCTTTCCAGGTTAAGCATTGTGTTGCTCTAGGGGAAGGAAGGTGTTAAGAGGTGCTGCAGAGCCTCAGGAAGGTAGGTAGAACTGGCACATACCTTTCACTTTGAGCCCTTCTGGGCTGATCTCCATGTTTGGTCCAAAAGGACAAGGCAGAAAAAAGATTGACAGGGTTTTGGGGCCAGATATTGGTGCTGGGAAGGCGAATGCTACACAGAAGACATTGCCATGAGTTGATAAAGCAAGAAGTCTGGGACAAACCACATGAGACAGAGAGATGTGGACTGGGTAAACCGGCAGAATGGGAGATGTGACAAGGACCCATAAGGATGAGATTGGGATCAAACAGAGGAGCTAAGGCCACAGGGGAGTGGGAGGCCATTCCCAGATCACACCCTTTGCTTAACCAGTCTGCCCATTTTCACTTGAGCACATCACTTGATTCCTTGATTCCATGAGGAAAAGCACATTTCCTCCTCTATAAGTCTTTTTTTTTTAACCTTCTGTCTAAGAGAAGTCTGGTTAGGCCTGTTGACCTATTTCCCCAGAGACTCCTGTAGTTTGTTTATGGGTTTTGTCCTGTTTGTTTGGTGTTTCCAGATATGTCATGTGGGTCTGGAGGTTTGCCAATCCTCAACATTAAAAATAACAGAATAATCCCTGTCTCCAAGACACATGAGATTCAATTAAAAATTGCAACATAAGACTTTTTGGATGGGATGTTACTATCTCATTTTTCCTTTCTGTTTCTGAGCCTTTATGATACTTTCAAGTGATGTTGTCAAGAGCTTTTTTGTTATTAGGAGGGCTAGGCAGCTCTTTAACCAGCAGATTTCAGATTTTTACATACTGGCTGGAAAGGATCTGAAATTCTACCAGGTATACCACCAATTTGGTAGCACAGGAGAAGAAATGGTTATGGGCTCTGCTCGTAAGGAAGAGGTGAGTCCTTTGATTTGAAGTAGCAAGAGAAGTATCTACCTTAAACCAAGAACATTATGCCTGAATGTTGTGTTACATGCATGAAAAAAGTTGTTAGAAGAAGGCCTGGGCACTGCACTGTTTTTTTTTGTGAACTGGGAAGGGCCTCCCCTGACAGACAGCTGAGTACCACCATCTTACAGCAAACCCATAGCCACTGGCAACCCTGGATCTGATTCAACCCATGATGACATGTCTGCTTAAAATTGTTTAATTTTACAGAACGCCTCTTTCTTTTAATTATATTATCCATCTCCTTAGGCAAAAAAATCACCTTCATCATCATAGGTTTATACTATTCAAATCAAAGCGAGAAATAAAATATATATAATGGCTCATTGCTTTCTAAATTGGGCGCTGACCTGAGTTGACGAGTAACTATGATTTACATTTTGAATTGATGGCAATTTATTTTTCGTAAGTCTAAAAAGTCACAGAGTCTCTTTACGTCTGCTATAAGAATCTACTGAATATTATTTAATTATTCATTTGCTATAAGCAGAGTTATCAACATTTTTGGTTAGATCTCAGGGGTTTAGGATGACTATATTCCCTTTCTACATCTCCTATTCATTTTTGGGCCTCTTGGTACAACAGCAACCAGCAAATAAATGAAATATCAAAGAAATCTAGAAAAATATTTATAAAGAAATCAAGTTGGTTGAATTTATCATCATTGATTGGTGAGAAACAGCACTGAGAAGGAAACATATGCGGCTCTCCTAGAGAGAGAAAAGGTGGTGAATGTGCTCATGTGGGTTCAACACTGAATCTGTGACCTTTGGACAATTTATTAGGGCACCATTCAAATAGCAAATTCTTCAAACCTTATACCCACATGAGTGATTTGTCTTTTGAGGCTAAGTACAGCTTTTATGAAACTCTTAAACTAAAGACAGTAGTAGAATTTAGGCTGCATCAAGATGGCATTTTGACTCTATTTCTCACCCCCCAAAAAAGGAAAACCAATGCTTCCCAACTGTACTTGGCAATGTGAAGATAATACTATCAGGTTTATGTAAAATCCTTACATATGACAGTATGTGAGTGGGAGCAAGTGGGAGCAAGGAGTGAATATGAAATATAAAAGCCCAGAAGAGACAGAGAACAATGAAAACCAGAGAAATATGATTGCCTTTTACCCAGGGACACCTACACCTAAAAAGAGAAAAACTACTTGGGGTTTCAGTAAGAAGAGGGTCTAACTAAGAACAGGTTGACACTAATGGCAGCTGGGTGGCAATTTAATTCAGTACAATAATACAATAGCTGATTCCATTAGGAAAGCATTTTTCTTGTGCCTGATTATAAATACATACAATTATATTGAATTAATTGGTACAATCTAAGTGCTTGACTAATTCTAATGCTTAACTAATAAGTATAATGAGTTGAATCCCTATATTTTTAAACTTTTAGAACTGGTTAAGTAGTATGGAGAGACAATGGATTCTCAGTAACAGAATATAAAATTTGCCAATATATTTGGTAGTAGTCAAGAAGAAAATCTTATTCAGGGATTTTGCAGAGGAGAAGAAAATATCAGGAAATATTTCGTACACTATTTAATTACCTGCATTAGATATTGCTTAAACTCTGTGCGATTTCATGCATAAATCATTTAATGACTTAAATTGTTTTTTATTTTGGAGGTTTTGTTTTTGTTTTTTTCTTTCATAATAGAATATACAACCTGGACAGTAATAATATAAATACATATTTTGCAAATATAATGAACATTTTAGGGCAAATACTAACCAACCAGTTTTCTAAGATGCCTGAGCTGTAGTTAACCTAACTAGAAAAACTCAAATGAGCAAAAGTTAATATTGTTTCTACAGTCAGTGATATAACAATAATAGTAGTTGTGTGCCACCATGCTAAAAATCAACTCCCTTTATGTCCAAACAATAGTGTGAATCACATAAATCTGACCTTGATATACAAATGTGATCATGTAGTAATTATAGCTCTTGTGCTTTCTGTATAAACAGACTACTTCATTTGGAAATGCTGTAGGTTAGTGCTTCATTCTGCAATTTACAGCCAATGACTGAGCAGAAAGCTTTTATATCCCAAGAAGCTTTAAAATAAAGCAGGTAAAAAAAACTTATTTCCTGCAAATGAAAAAATAAGCTGTTATTTGAACTGCTGTGAATCAAATCTTTACTCTGTCTATGTTCTGCTGAAAAGCAGGTCTTACAAATTTAAAGATTGTCTTTGAAAATGACATTTTACAATATTAAAGATATTTTCATGGGCAAAATATAGAATTTAATTACTCAGTCCATGTGATAATTGACATGTTCTTTAACAACTGTGAGTTTAACAAAAATGTCTTTGATTTTGTGCCAGAATCTGCCTGTTCTGTTTGTGTCTATGCTGGTATCATCCAAACAGGATGTGACAAACATATGTTCTTTGGCTTTGTCCTAATCCATGATTTGGATAACACTATTACAATGTGGTCTAACAAACTTCAGTGAAGCAAATCTGAGGATGTTTGTCTGTGGTCTTGATTTTAGTATGTTCCAAGCAATAGAAGCTCTGTCCTGACCTCATACATTAGCTGTATGGGTTTTCAGTGCTTCCATAAAAATACACTATCAAAATATTAGCACGCTTATAAACATGGGCTAAATCCTGAAAGAAAACAATAATGGAAAACTTATTACTGACTTGTACAAACCCAGCATAGAGCCCAGAATTGACCCTGAAGAGCTGACTAACATCCTCTTGATGATGAGTCCCTATTTATAAGGGGTTTTAAGAATGTAAATTGCTCAGTTTTTAATCTATTCAATCATTACATTGATGATTTTAGATAATTCTAGTTTCTTAATCAAAATTTTGTTTAGTGCCAAAAGTGCTACCAAAGTTTATAAGTATTACATCAGTAGTATAGGTTTTTTCCCTGGAAAATTTAAAACCTCAAAAAATATCAAGATAGCTTTCTTGAAATAAAATATATTTTACTTAATTCCATTCTGATTGGCATGAATTGCATTACTTTTCTCTGATTCTTTATAAATAGTGCCTGGAATTAGCCATTCCAGTGTTTTACACTGGATTGATGTCAGGTTATTAATCCTGAGGTCATTCCACTGAACTTTCAAATATATTGGCAAAGTATGAGATTTCTTCTATTCATCTTGAAATACCCACATGTTAGAATATGTATGGAAAATCAACTGAAAAATTCAGAACTTTGCTTGGATGGCGCTTTTAGAAATAGCAACTGAAAAGAAAAGAACCTAGTTTTAGGAGATGGTATGACTGTTAAAATGGAAACTACTTCTCCATCCTCATCTGATATGATTGTCATATGATTATGAAATAATCATGGATGGGCTGTGCAAAAGCTATAGAATACTTGCACTGGACAATTTGTGGTTTAGGAATTCATGCTGCAAAATATGATAATTCTAAAATAATTCCACAGTTTTGTACTGTATCACCACCACACGATGTGACAGCATGTTGCCATAGAGGGCCAGAAGGCCTAAGGGTGCTTGTTTGGTAGATTTCTGCAGCCTCATTCAGAAGCAAATTTTCTTTAAAACTCAGATATATGACAAAGATTTGTGTAAGTCTTTAGATTGAAGGACCCTCTAGTTTTTGAAGCCTGTCTTTTGTTATTTGTGTAAGGGCTTCAGGATGATGGTGTTATGAGTTAAATCTCCTTGTATCCACTTAAGAGTGACCCTTTTTATCACTTCTGACTATATCCATCAGCTGTTTCTTGGGCTCAGGGAAGAATTTGTATTTTGTGGAGGCAGCAGCTAATCAGAGTGTCTGCTGCCCAGCTTCAGACCTCTGGAGAGCTTTCACTGATCTCATCAGGGGTATTTTTTTATATTTGATGACAAGGTTGCCATCCATAGCCCAAGGTTCTGAGCTACTTATAATCCACTTCTGAAGACTGTGAGGGGCTAATAACAAACAAAAGTACTTCCTACCTTCTCTGTACAGTGAGTTGCTGCTTAATTATTTACTCAGTACATAGTCTATAGCGAACTGCCCTGTGCATGGTATATAGATTACAGATTAATAATATACTCTGAATGCAACATCAAGCCCTCTTGTCACTGCCCCCACTTGTTCTCAATAGCCACTGATTTTGGGCTGAATTCAAGATCAACCATTTGCTGGCTGTGACTTTAGGAGAGAGTAAGTATTAAAATTAGAAACTAAACCTGGTATAGCCATATTAAAGATCAACTTGTGTCTGCACAAAAAGTCAGATGCACCTGAACTTTCCATGTGCTTCCTTCCTGCTGCGTCGGCAGCTCCCAAGCAAAGCAAACAGCATTCCTCCTGCTTCCAGCCTTCATCGATTAGTCAGGTACTAATGAGGTCATGCGCTGTCCTTGTGTCTGAAGACCTCACAGAAATTAATATATTTCATATATATTTGTAAGATGGTTACATCAGACTGAAGACAAGACCGTTAAGCTCCAGTTTGTGACTTCTGCTTGTGTCCAGTCTGGTGTCTCAAGAAGAGGGCCACCCTTTGATCACAAGGATGGCACCACGGTGCCTTCTGTCAACCCCTCTTGTCTTGGTACTGCTTTGCCCTTCAAAGTGTTGTATTTTTCATGACTTCCCCTTCTGCCAAGCAGAATCAGTCTTCTACTTAGCAACAGCCCTGTGAAAATGTCATTTATTTTGGCTCAATAATACTTCTAGCCATCCTGTCCTTCAGCTGAGTGTAGAACTATCAAAGCATCTGTACAGAATTTCCCCAAATACAAGGCACATAGGAACCTCAATACAGGCATAGAAAGATGTTCCTAAGTATTCTCTTCTTTTGTGCTTTGTGTCTTTATCTACCCATATAGTGACTCATGCCCAGATCCATGAGCATGGATCATTTTCTCTTTGAAATCAATGGCCTAAAGTTGTGTAAGGGGGGGTTAGGTTGGATGCTAGAAGAAGGGTTCTTCACGCACAGGGTGGTTGGGCACTGGAACAGGCTCCCCAGGGAAGTGGTCACAGCACCAAGCCTGGCAGAGTTCAAGAAGTGTTTGGATGATACTCTCGGGCACATGGTGTGACTCTTGGGATTGTCCCAGGAAGGGCTAAGAGTTGGACTCAATGATCCTCGTGTGTCCCTTCCTACACGGGTTATTCTGTGATTCTGTGATTTCTGTCTACATAGAAAAATGAGATTAACTCAAAAGTAAGTGACAGAACAGAGCTTTAACAACTTGATCCAAACTCAGTCCCTGTAAATGGGATTCTTTAGCTTTAGTGAGCTCTCACTCAACTTTTAGTCTGTAAAAAGTGGGATGTATCTGACAAAGTATCTTTGCCTGGGCTGCTCACTCCAGGCTCCTTTTATTGTTACTGTTGATACAGTAAATACAGACAAGTGAAAATAGGGTGCAGCTCACCTCATCCTGCAGAAGTAGCTGTTTAAAACACAGGTACTAAAGTAGACGTCTACAAAGTCAGATGAATCACAGCCTAAACTTCTTCTTTCATTTTGCTGACTAAAAGAGAGAGTGTAGAGTGCTGAGCCCAGAGACAGACACCTACCCCAAGGATGCTGCATCTCCTAAGTGCATTGCAGCAGGGCCTTCTTATTTCTGCCTGAACCACACCAGAAGGTTCAGATATAAGACTGTATGGGCAGATACTAGACTGTACCTCTAATTCTACAGTCAGTAAGAGATATCAGGAGGAAGAAAACAAATTTAGAAAGAAAAAAATCCCAAAACTTTTAAGGGAAAACCCCAGGAAAAAGTCCCTATTGGTGCACTACTATGGATGCTGACATATTTTCCAGTGGCAATATAATGGGAAGTTGTACTGATCTTTAGATTTTCTTGGGTAGAAGTTGCACAAAAACCCCACAATGAAACTGTATGTTGTAATGTAAGTTTTATGTTTTTACCAACGGAATGATGCAGCTGAAAAATAACTTCTTTTTTCAGTTTCAGTTGTATCAGTTTCCTGCTCAAGTTCATGTGACAGTACCTTGTCTGCCTGTCTTGGTGACTATGAATTTATAGAGACAGAAGCAATCAGATCATATAGTTTTCAAGAAGGTAGGAAAGTATTGAGACTGAGTGTCTCCAGCCCTGAAGGTAGTTAAAAATACTGAATAACTCACACATTATTGTCTCTAAACACCACTTTTTTTTTTTAATAAATCAATAATTAATAAAAAAATAATTTTACCAGTGCATTAATTAGTTAAACTAGCTAAAGCATTGCTAATATCTCTACAAGTGACAGTGAGATGAGTATTTTGTATGTACTTGGATGTGGTTGGCTCATGTTACAGAAAGTAGAGATGTGCATGGTGGAAATCTTGAGGTTTCTTTTGACCTTCTGCAGCTGTGGAGCTGAGCTGCCTGCTCAGTGAATACTTACCAAGTGGCAGTGTTAGAAAAAGAGAGGAAAAAAAAAAAGAAAGACAACTGTTTCAAGGGGCAATTATTGAAATGAGCTGGAGAAACCTGGATGACTAAGTCCCCAGTCTCTGGAGAATTTCCTTTAAGCACTTTGATGAATTTTAAAATGATATTGCATTCTGGGTTTTAATAACGTAGTCTTGCTCCTCTTTTTCTGGCTTTAGGCAACTGCTGTTAAGTCCATTTTTCACAAAAGCATAAGGAACCTGAGTTAATAAGGCAAAGTCACTAAACCCAGCAGTGCAGATCTGCCAGATGCCTGAGAGCAGGTGAGGGGCAGGTGCGTGCATTGCCTTCAGCATCACACCTACCAAGGGGGGCCTTTTGGCCTGTCAGATTGTGCATCTGTTTCACTTGCAGTTCAGCAAATTAATTAAAGAGGAAAGACTTTTGGTATCTCTAGCACAATCAGTGACAAGTTATGCAGCCTTGGTTTCCTTTCTCTGTTTTATTAATGACCTGAGCCTGGATCTTGACAAGATAAGAGACATCTCTGATTAGAAAAACCACCGGCACCAACGGGAGGTGTCAGTCCCCATCACTGGTTTACAGTTTTAGGCCGGTTTCTTCAGTGAGCAGTGATTGAAGTGCAAATGTTTTGCTGCTTAAGTTGGAGTCACAAGCAAATCTGTCACTGAAATACCAAGCCAAGGGTAGGTTTAGAGTGCCTTAGTCCCTGGGAAAATTCAAAAGCCCGAGTCAGCTGCCCATATGTCTCATTAGACAACATCTGGAAGGCTGGACACTTAAAAGTGGGTTAATGGGAGAAGACACAGTATGAAGGAGGCACCTAAACCACCTAACAGGGAACATAAGAGGTGCAATTGGACTGTGAGCACAGCCTTGGGGTTGTCTGTCTCTGTAGCAGACCTGTAATCATGAATCTGCCCCGGACATGGGAACTGAAGTCAGCCCTCCGTATCTTGTAAAAATGCAATGCCCCCTGTAACACTTGAGAAGTTTGTGGCACTCTGTATTGGGGAGGCTCTGCATTCAGTTGCCTCCACCGCCTGTTGGGACCACAATTCCCAGCCAGCCAGTGCCTGTCCTTTCCCACAAGCCCCTAAGACCACTCACCAGGGCCTAGAAATTGTTAGTAGTTACAAAACATTCAAGTTAAATCTTCCTTTGTGAAAAACAAAACCAATACCATAGAGCATTGTGAATCTATCTCAGAGTTTTTTCCAGGGAACATCTGATCCAATTTAATTCAATAAGTCCCATTCCAGCCATTAATCTCCAGCCAAATTTTGTTTTTTATTTCATTGCACGTTATGATTTACTGCACAGCTCTCTGTTCATTATTAGTTAGAGAAGCAGTTGTTCAGATCCTTTTTCTCTTGATCTCCTGATCAGGAAAATACTGCGCAGATGTGAACAGAAGTAAGACTATTATTCCTCTGAGAGAACTCTTATCCACTTAAAAATAGTGTCTGTGAGGGAAGTTATGATCTTGCAAATAGCTTCTGCTTCTAAGAAAGACTACATTAACAGCACAAATGAGGCCAGCTTTCCTTACATCAAGTCTACCGTTCGCTGCAAAAACCGTGCAGTAACTGTCAAAACTAATATTGCACAAATATCCTGGGAGGAGTTAAAAATGTTGAAATCCCACATATACATCCTTCAGTACATAGAAGAACCTGAACTGCCCAGCACATTCCAGAATAAACCTATTTCCTTTTCAGGAAACAAATATTTTGTTTGCTTCTATCATGCACAAGAAAGGACAAAGCAGAAACGTATTTTCTCATGATAACTACTGTCGAGACTGGAGGGTGTTGTCAGTGTTCACACAGATGCTGCCTAGTCACTGTAATTCTTCCTCCTCCCTTGCATTATATCTGTAGGAAACAGAGCAAAGCCCTCTGCAGTTTGCTTCTGGAGTAGGAACTGGGTGATACTGCTCCGTTCTAGTGTTTGTGACCACCACTCGTCTCCTGCTTAACCTGGTAAACTCATTTATGTTGCAGGTGGCTGGAGGTGCTAAGGAGCCAAAGCACTGACCTGTCTTTTCTGGGCATCTCAGTTTCTTTCCCATCTATGTTCACTTTCTGAAGGGAGCCCAGTGTCTTTCTGCAAGATGCAAATTGATTTGTCTTCAACAGCCTGGCCCAGCTGATGATATCTATTTAGAAAAGGCCTTGAATTATAAAAACAAATGTTCTGCAGCTCAGGATGGATTTACATTGTCCTGCACTGGGAAACTCCAGAGGAAGCGCTAAACTCTTGTCTACCAAAACCCTAATTAGTGGGCTGAAATAACTGACCTCACTCTCAAAAAGACATTGAAATAGTCTACCCAGGACTTTGTTATGAGCTAACATTCTGAATTTTAGGCAACCAGCTTTTGAAAATTACTGATTTAAGCTTTTGCCTACGATGTCCAGCTTTAGCAAAAAGGATTCTCTCCTGGTATCACTTGTCTAAGCAAAATGTTGCCACTGTACTAGCAGCCAGCACTAGTGTGCAAGCAATACTATTGTCAGGATATTATTATCCCCAGGAAATGCTTTTTTGCATTAACATGGTGGTTTAATGACCTATTTAATGGCAAGAAGGTGTTTCTCCCAAGGAGAGAGAATTTAGGCACTCAGATAAATAACAACAGGTGTATTTCACCTAAATGTTATTGCTCCTAAAGCCACACTGGCATACCCAGGTTTGCATGAACACCAAGAAGGTTTGGGAACTCTGAAGCCCCATGTGGACAGCCTGGAGGGGCAAACGCTTGTGAAAGTTTTTCTCCTGGGTTGTTGTGAGCACAGCACTGCACTCCTGTGGAAATTCTCTTTTTGTCTCTCAGTAGTTGTGGCTTTTCCCTTGGGGAAGAGTTGGTTAGAGGTTTCAAGCATTGTTTTCTCCTTCTAGTAGTTTGCCTGTTTTTACAAAGTGTGTAGGAGCTCTTGAGTCCTCTGTTCCTCCACCTGTCTTGGTTGGGGGGTGTGTCAAAGTCTCAGGGGTACACATGCACACACAGCGCACAATTACTTCAATCTCACTTAGAGAGACAGGCTGTAGATATTGCAGAGTTCTCAATAACACATTATTTAAATTCCATTTAAATAGTATGAATTTCCATGATATAAGCTACTTTTTTGTCCCAGGATGTAAATCACAACACAAATAAGGTTCCCTTAAATTAAAAGGTGTTTTTCAGCACCAACATCATGGAAAAGTGTTGTCTAAGGCTCCTTGTTTTCCTTAGGGTCAGCCTAAACCTGATCTTACTGGTTGGGGTCATGTTCCCTCTTGTTCCTAATCTAATGGTGTAAATCTATGTCAGGAGTTTACTTCTAAGTCTAACTCTCATGCTCAAGTTGTAGCTCTTGGAGGGCTTTGCTTAGGATACTGCTGATGTGACTCACAGGACATGAGCCTATTGCACACCCCAAACTTGAGAAGGAGATACTTAGAGCTTAGAGGTTAGTCTGTTTGGGAAACCTTAAAATGGGCAGAATTAGTGCTAGAAATGATCCTTGGGGGAAGGATGTTTCTGGCTGAAGAGGAGCCTTACAGCCAGGCTGTTCTCTGTGCTCAAAGGCAATGGAAGGGACGAAGCGTAGGAGTTTGTGATATACCCTGTGCAGACATGTATATACCACCCTATGGGGGAAACACCATAATTACTGTTCTGAGCTTCCAAGGAACTCTGTGAAGAAAAACATAAATCTCAGCCATCTAGAGATTTCTGTAATTCAGACCAGATGTCAGGTAGGCTGTTGTATGGCTCCAGCACATGACTTACAGTCACCTTTTTATCCTTGTTCCTGTGCTACTGACGCCCTTTAAGTCTAATATTCTCAAAAGTAAGGAAATATGTTTCCACCGAACCAAATCCCATTTGTCTAGGTAGTGAGAACAAATGCCAGTTGTAGATCATCTTGGATAGTCAATTTTAACCTCATCCTGGTCAATAGCGCAATATGATAGCTCCTTCTCAACCCCAAATTCATAAACACAGGAAATAAAAATTACGAGGTTTAAATAACCTGTGAGATCTAGGATTCTGGCTAAGACCTATCTTACCATTGATTAAATCTGGAATCAGATTGTGACATAAATTTAGGACAAATGTAACATTGGAATTATATACCCTGCTGGTTGATAATAATTCAAAAGCTCTACACTTAATGTAGAATTATGGTACCTGTTAGTGTTAAATACCTTAATCATTTTAAAATATCCTCAGAAATTATTCTACCAAGGTAGAGGTCCTCTTTGTTCATGAATATAGACAACTACTCAATTGTAGGAATTTCTGATCCTGACAAGCTTTGCTAAGTACTTGGCTACTAATTACGAACAGGAATAAAAGGACACCTGCTGAAATAATTATTAAAGGATGTGCAACTACAGCCTGCCTCTTATCAGATGGATGGAGCAAGTATCCTACATGAGCAGAGAATGCAATCTTACACATTTTATGACAAATATGCCATTATGTAAATGATTACATCAGTAAGCATATTAATTTGTGTGACTACTGAACTGCTTGAATTTTAATGCATAAGGAAAGTAGCAATATAGTTCCATGCTAAATTAGATACAGTAAGTGTTAGATTTCCATGGTGCTGGCATAATCTTATTCACTGACAAATAAAACTGAAATATTTCCACAAAATTCAGTTTGTAACACTACTATAAATCAGCTAGGAAACTAGGATTGTACCCTCACTGTCAGTAATGATTTAATACCCGTAAATTCAGGACAAAATTCCTTCCATTAATTTGCTTACCCATCTTTGTCTACCAATCTTGTGTACCCATAAAAGCCTTCTTTTAAATTGATACTTAAAATGTCTATTAGCTTGAGTAGGAAAAAGCTTACAAATCCGTGTTGCTAATATCTGCAGGACAAGCACATCCTAAGTATGAGCTCTGGCTCAGAAAATCCTCTAGATGAGATCCTGGAAAGCCAGGGCCATAATCTGGGGATATATCTCTACATGTTCTTCCTGTTCGATTGTTGTATCCTACATGTGTCAGCCACTACTGGAGACAGGATCCTGAAGCGTTGGCTCAGGTGGTTTTATGTTCCTATATAGAATCATAGCACTATGCTAAGGGCTCGGTGTTATGCTGAATCTAGATACCATAAGGCTCCTCCTAGCACCTGAAATGTCCTGCTGTCTCTCTGTCTGACAGTTCTAGCCAGGACAAAATTGCTTTCTAGGCATTTGGCCAACTGCTATAAAAAGGGCATACAGCTGTGCCAGCCGTGGCAGGACACATCTCCTTCCTCTCCTTTCCACCGTAGTTTTCAGGAGCACATCAACCATGTGCTCTGCATTTCCCAAGTACCTGCTCCCTTTTGGCTCCTGCAGAGATGAACAAAAAGTAAGTGGGAGCCAGCCACGCTGCTCCTGCTGCTGGTCTAGGTAGTGCCTGCAGTGATTTACCTGTGGTTACATCATAATTCCATGCTAGAAGGTGGCAATCTCAGGGGTGTCGTTCAGCCACGAACTAAAAGTTGATTTCTTTTTTCCCCACACTGGAGAACAGATATGAGGGATGCATGGAGTTGCAGGTCCTTCCAGGACCCTGGGGCACAGCTAGATTTCTAACTGCAATCCCAGCCCATCTTATCCCTGTCTCACAAGGCTACAGCTTCAGTCACTGTAACCAGGAGAGAGGATTTGGCAAGGCCTTATTTGCTTTTTCTCCAAATAAGGTTGAGTTTTCAACCCTAAGGCCATACTCCAAAAGTCATTTACTCTCCTAGATCAGGGACCATTCTGGTGATTGTACAGATGTGGTATTTTTACCTACTAAATTATAAGTGAGGTTTGCAGCTGGGTGAAGAAGATTGATTTCCCTCTTTTGTTTGTGCAATGATCACTTTGGATTATGTCCATGTGTAACTAAGGCTTTCCTAATCATGGACTGAGGATGCACTGGATCAAATGACAATTAAAAGCCCATGACCTTAGAGAGTCACAAACCACTTGCAGAATGTCTCATGGACAGCTTCTCCCATGGGGAAATGTTGCAATCTTCAGTTTTATATCTTCTTTAAGCCCAAAATGCTTTAAAACTGGATGTTAGCATTAGCTCCACAGTTCTGGGATAATGTGGCATCGTGCAGGTGCTGGAATCTTTACCTACACAAGCACAACTGCTCATCTTGATCCCACATCTCTCTCTAGTCTTTCCTCCCTGTCCGACAAATTCAGGTTTGAGGGATGAAGGAGCTCTAATGAGGCATTTTACCACCCCCAAACACGGTTGTTCCTTGCCCTCCCCTCCAGAGCCTGGCTCTCCAACACACACCACCCACCTCTCACTCCTTCCCCCAGGGATCACACAGCAGTCTCAGGCACGCTCAGCTTCACAGCAAAACTTCTCCAATTTGTTTGTTATTTTTCCTCTGGCTTTATTTATGAAAGTGGTGTGACAGAACACTCTCCCTCTTTTTGCCACCTCTTTTCCCTCTGTTTTGTTTCCCGTCAGGCATTTCACCCTGGCACACCAAGTAAAGACGCGAAAGAGGAGTTGGGAACATCTGGCCCTGGCTGCAGAGCATTGTCAAGAAGTTCTTAGACTTAAAATCAGCTTTTTCCCCCTCTTCGCGGGACCTTGCTGTGGGATGTTCAAGGCTTCCTGCCGCAGCCCCCAGGGTGGCCAGCAGCCCCCAGCCGGGGTTCCACTCTCTCCAACACAATTACAGCCTGCAAATGTTTAAAGGCAGTTTCTTTTGATTTAGCCACATGCTTCAAATTGTTATGTGGTTAACCACTGAGAACAAACCCCCACACAAATACCTACGTATCAACTCGCTTGAGCCAGGGTGGTAGTGTCGGGGGAGGAAGGGGAGAGGGGAGGCTTCCTCATTTTGCTTTTGATGAGAAGAAAATAGTTTTCTTTTGGCTTTCCCAAACTGCCAGCAGCTGCTGCATCATGGTGTGTGCTGGTTGATGCCCATTTGCACTTTTGTTTGCTGATGAAAGGAGTCTTGTTCAGCAGCCATGGCCATGTACCCCAACGGGCCACGTCCTGTGCTAGTGTAAATCAGCTTGTCTGGTGAATAGGAACTGAAAATGCAACCTTCTCTCTGTGTGTGATGTGCAAGAGCCTAGCTGGGGGAAGACTTCTGCACTTTGACATTGCCCTATCCCATGTCCCTTAACTCTTATAAAAACTGAATACTTTTCTGCTGACTCACAGAGACAGATGGATTTTGTTAACTCCAGTCAAGATAGAGGAGGATACACTAAAAACATCACTTGGCAGGGCTGAATGCAGTGTTGGGGTTCAGGGGGACTGAGCAAGGAGTTTCACATCTCGCTCTCTTCAGCATGGATGGAGCTTGGCTTGTGGGTGCCACATGGGAGGAGCAATGTGTGGTCTAGGCAGAGCCCTGCTGCTAATCAGTCTCTGAAATAATGGCCCACATAGTTGTTTCCCTCCCTCTCCTTGTGCCCTCTCCCTGGAGCACTGCAACTCCCCAAAGCCCAAGAGAAAGACTTGGAGCCAACAGCAATGAAAAAAGAAACACCCCAAAACAAACACAGAACTCAAATCCCCTCAGTAATTCCATTGCCTCTACTTAAATCTTCTTAAATTACAGAGGGTTTTAGTGAAGTAAATTAACTTCCCTTTGCTTGCATTTCCTTGCCTTTTTGAGGACTATGATGCTGAAGAGCAAATTGTCTTACAAACGGAATCCAACATGGGGACAGTTGCCAAACACGACTGGCAGAGCTGTTCATGTAGCGGTCCTGAGAGTGGACCCAAGTGGAAATAGAGATAATTATTTTGCCATGGGCCAACTTTAAGATCCATCTTAATTTTATTTTCGTTTATAAAATGGCAGATTAAAGACAATACAAGGTGGCTAAGAGATTCTTGAGGTAAAAGCTGCAATCTAAATGTGATCTGCTTTCTCAGGTATGAAACAAAATTGAATCCTTTGCTTTTTGTGGAAAACTGCATAAAAAGATGGGGTTAAAAGCTTTGGATGTGGGGAACATTTTTGGGGAAAGTGGTTTAGTTCCTCTGGTCCATTCATCATCTCAGCAATGAAACATCACTGTGTGTATGAAGTTAGCTCTGCAGGACTCTGTACCTGTCAAAATTGTTTATACATACTTGCCAACAACAGCAAGAAAGTCAGGAATACTGGCAGCTGTGATGGTGAGTGAGTTGGACACGTGGAGTGAGGGCATATGAGCTGAACCTCCTCACTGATGCAGAAAAAGAAAATGAGTGAGGGAAGGAACATTAAAGCATGAAGAGTCTAATCTTACAGAGTTTAATGGTTGTGGTGGGTTACAAAAAAAAAAAAGACCTTTTGCAGAATTTTTTCATGGGCAACTGAGTAGGTAGGTCTTGGTGACCAGTTAGTCCTCATGCTGCTGAAGGTTCAGCAGAAGCACCTACTGGGGGATATTGTTACATTAACATTATTGGCTGTGGGTAGCTGATTGGTAATATAGCACTTAGATAATTAAAAACTGATATGATAATCACTTATTAAGGAATTATTAAGGAACTACTTAGTGCTTGGTATAGTTTTGTGAAAAGACAAAAAATTCTCAGTCTAAATCAAACAGAAACTTAATCCTATGTGAAGGCTATCAGGGGAAAAGAAAAAAGAGAGGGGGGAGGGCAGAGAATTCAGGTTTATAAAAAGAAACACGTACACAATGAGCTGAAGGTTGTGCTTCTGCACTTCCTGCTCTGGGTGTGAGCAGAAGAGGAAATACCAAAATACCACCAGAAAAACTATTCCCACAGCATTCCCAACCTGGCTGAGACCAGAAAAGTTCTGACAGCCCTGCAGAAAAGGGGTAAAACCCCACAACCAAACCAGTCCCAAGCATCTTGCTCATCAGAAAGCCAACAAAATTTCCAAAGATGGGAAATTTGGGTAGACCTAGATGAGTCTTTATATTTCCACTGAGTCCTCATCCGTACTCTGTATTTTCTGCATTTCACGGATCATTGGTGACATTTGACTCTTCTTTCAGCTTTGAGAGGGGCACATTTCTGCTACAGCCAATTTGGTTGCATCACAGACCACCAAATTGCATGTTAGCCACAAGGCAGGTCCAGTCTAACTCAGTGAGGCACTCCTTGGCCCTCCTTTCATTTATGACAGTCAATCCATTACAGTGAAAGTACAACCTACATACACAGGAAGAACTGACTTTTCAATGCATAAAATGCCATCAGTTTCAGTGTTGCCTCGTGTTAATGATTAAAATGAATTCCTGAAGGCTCCCAGGCAGACAAGACATGAGTTTGGTCTGGCTGGTCTTGTAAACTTTCCTCTGATAGCAAAGTAAACCTTGAAGATGAGCAGCAGGATCACATTCAAAGGGTTGTATGGAAAGCCGGCACATCAGGCAATTAGTTTAAAACTTCAGATCTGGAAACTTTGCAAAGAATTTGGAAAATGGCTCTTTCCCTTTATTGGTATATAAAAAAAGGAAAGTATTCTGTCCTACTAAACCCCCAAAATTTAAATATTAAAGTCTCTTGTTTGATATGCATTATTATACACTAGAATTCAGGACTTACGAAATAGTCTAAGGAAAATCAGAGCTAAAGTAAAATTACTATAGAAAGCTGGGTTTCCTATAGATGTTTCCTCACACATCTAACCAAGGTCTGAATCAAACTTTTCCCTTACAATTACAGAATCAAATCCCTGGACTGGCTCCAATGAGCAGCTCAGGAATGTTCAGCACAACCAGAGCCTCTAGCTATGGGACAGAACAAAAGTTACAACAGTGATGATGCTTTATCTTCCACATCTTACTCCAGCAACACTTCCATGGGTGCCAACAATGAAATCTGCTTGAAAGAGGCCTGAAAAGAAGACTTTTTCTTTTCAAATTCTGAGTCAGTGATTTAGAGACTGATCAACTCATTGCATTTGTGACTGTGGTTAACAGAAACCACCTAAGGCTGATAATGCCATCATGAACTCTCACATCCAAAAATTAAGCTAAAACCTTATCTAAGCCAAGCCCCATGTCTGAATGCAGCTTTCCAGTTCATTCAGAGCAGCATAGCACTCAGCATTTTCCCTCCAACAACAGAAAGCCCCTTCCTGGCCTCCCAGAATGTTGCTGCATGAGAATACAGTTGTCACTCCTACTGCAAACTTATTTAAGAGACAATAGGACAAATAGTTGGCACATAGTTTCTTCTTAAAAAGTAAATCTAGATCAACAATAAAACATAAAAGGCCAAGGAAACATGCAAAGACACTCAGAAAATGCTCATTTTACTTTGCAGATTAATTTTTGCTGAGAGTGAGACATTGCAATTTACAAAGTGGGCCTATTCTGCAATTCCTTTCTTACACGAGCTCATTTTAAAGCCACTGAGGTTGTTTATGGGAGTAAAAGTTACTTACATGAGTAAGGACTCGCAGAGTCTGGCCTTACGCATTTTGCTACCTAGGCATTGTCTGGGATGTAGAGCAGCGTGTATTTTTAGGAACTAAAAATGGACTTCGGTTGTTTCTTTTGGAAAAAGTTCTGACTTCAGCTTTCACCCATCTGCTTTTTGCAGTTTGCTCCGCAGCCACATTGAATGGACGGGCTCAGCCTTTGTCCCTGTCTCTGTGCTGCTCGTTACCAGCCACGCTCAGCCCCGACGCGCTGTAACTCACCAGGACGTGTGCAGTCTGAATTCCCATTCCAGATTTGCTCCTCAAGCCTAAGGCCATTATTCCATCTCAGATTAAAACGTGTCTTCCCATGGGCAGCTGAAAAAGAGCATGTTTCTTCAGCTTTTCTTGCCACAAAATGATAAAATAAACTGAAATAAAATAATAATAATAGAAAGGAAATCCAATCTACGGCAATCCTCAGAGTTCTGGAGTCTAAGAGTGTTGATCTGCATCCATAAATGTCCTGACCGGTGAGTAGACACAGGCATTACAACTGGAAAGAGAGCAGGAAGGAAACCTACCATGTGAGCAAAGTTAAAAAAAAAAGGGGGGGGGGGGGAGAAAAAAAAAAGAGAGAGAGAAAAAAAGATCTGCTCAGTGGACAGCACTTGGGCTGATAGCAGGGATTTCAGGAAATCCAAACACTCAGACAGGAAATCTGAACACTGGATAAACATGCCATAATCTCCACAGATAGAGTTTACGTGCTGCGTCCCCCGTTAACCCATTGCCTGCCCGTGGCTGAGCCTGAAATCAGATCTGCGATGTGAGACGCCTGGAAACACAAGCTGCCCGGGGGGCTCCAAAGCCTGAGTGCTCCGAAGTCTGAGCAGCAGCCCTGCGATCAACCCTGCCCTCTCCTTCTCTCAGCGCTCTGGTGAGGATTTTTTCCTCCCTTGATTTCTACACAGTGATGTGTTAGTTAAAAAGTGAATGATTTTCCTCATCTGAGAAGGAGATGCACCCTGGGCC
The DNA here is from genome assembly GCF_025592945.1 of Manacus candei. Taxonomy (NCBI): domain Eukaryota; kingdom Metazoa; phylum Chordata; class Aves; order Passeriformes; family Pipridae; genus Manacus; species Manacus candei. The sequence goes on from NW_026138061.1 coordinate 6,276,375, forward strand.
CTGAAACAGCAGGGCAACCTGCCTGAATTCCTGTGTGCCACTGACTGTGGCTACCTGGTAATCCCGAATTAGTTTTACTTGTTTTTTTTTCCACCTCTCTTTTGCTGTAACACAAGATTTGTATGGCTGGCTGCGATGGTTTACTCCAGGGATGATGCAGTGGAGACACATGCACACCCCCATAACCTCCTTAGAAATTATAGGGGGAGACTACTTTAAGTAACAGGGGGAGTTTGGAAACTCCCTTTATGCCATTTTGTCAAAGAATTTGGTTCCATGGCAGAGGGGATGGAACTAAAGAGATCTTTAAGGCCTCTTCCAACCCAAACCATTGTATGATTCTATGAACTGAGGAACGAACTCTTCAGTTCCTGGTAAAATTAAGATGAAGCCTGTTTGGTTGGTTGTTTTCAGAATATAGACTTTACTCTTTGTGCCTTGTGTCTTAATTTATTTCTTTTATATGGTGTAACTTGGTTACAATATTAATGTAAAGCTCTTAGCTAGTTACAAAAGCAAGCAGAAGCAATAATATTTCATAGAGCTGACCCTTTGCTCCCACAGATGTAATTAATAAAGTGAAGTTTACATGAGAGTTGCCAAATTTAAATTCATAGGATTATGAGCACTCATACACACACAATTAAGCCTTGCATATTTGCAGGATGGGGAGAGACTTCACTGTCCTTTCTGTAGGAAGACAGTTGCAGGCTTCTCTGCTTTTTAGAGTTTACAGACTCCTAAGGAAAGGGCCCACTTCCAAAAATGTTTCTTCTCCCTGAAAATTGACTTTTTGGGACAGTTCTGCCTAAAGCAAGTTGAAAAGAAAACATCTTCAGATTTTCTGGTTCTTCTAGAATTTCACATAAATAAATAAATAAATAAAATTAGTACCATGAATTTCACTTTGCAATTTGCTGGTGGACATAATTAGACACAGAGATAATATCCACCAACTGGTGCCCTCACTTAAGACATTGGCAATTAGCTCATCTGAAATAGCCTTAGTGTAAGTCCCACATGCAATATTAACCTGTATCATTATATTATATTAAGGTCCCTGCTAGGAACAAAATAGGAGCACTATAGGAAAAGGCTTCCTTCAGCACCTTCTACTACCTACAGGGTGTTTCTGTTTATAATGTCATGGACAGAAGCTCTGGCAAACCAACACTGGTTACAGCATTCCCTGGAAGGGGCCAGGCTTGGACCTTATACCTAGTCTGTGGAGTTAGGCTGTGATGGCCAGGCAACACTGCAGGGAGCCTGGCAGCAGAACTGGGGTGGAAAATGGGGATTTGGGGGCATCCCTGCCTCAGGAACTCTCCTCTGATCTCCAGCCTAATTCTGACTCAGGAAATACCTTTCAGCTTGGGCCCTCATGTTCCCAGTCATTCTCCTGCTACTTCTTAGGAAGCATGAGACTGGTGATGGAGGTTGGTTCCTGTGAGCGTGGTTGGAACTCTGGCAGCTGCATCTGTGCAAAGAGCTGGTAGAACAAATGCTTGACTTAAGAGGCATGAAGTCATCTGCCTGGCCTAGCACATGCTTCATGAAACAAGGACCAAATGGTTGCTTGGTAATGTCAAGAGGGAACTGGTGGAAAAACAGGGAAAAATTAAAACATGTCAGGATTGAACTTTTTTTTTTCTTGTTCCATGTGCTCTGCCAGTGAGCTATTTCAGTTATTCACTTTTTTCCATAGAAGTTCTTCTGTTGTCACGGTATTTTTTACCTTTCCTTTTCTTGTATTTTTCCCTTAGTGCCATTCTTTCCAGTAGCAAAAGGAAAGCAAAAATAAAGAAAGGGGATAAAATGCAGCCTTTGCTTTTCAGTGTAACTGGGGGTGGTGGGGGGGAAGAGAAAAAAAACATAACCCTTCAAAATATGCATTTTGGGAAAAAAAAAGCATTTTAAGGTTGAGAGACTTTTCATTTGAAAACATTCAAGCAGCTCTAGAAAAAAAAGAGAGCTGGGGGAAGTGGGATATAATTTATTACCACTAACATCTGCTGTAAATCAGTTAGAGGTAGGCAAACATTCCCTACCAGGGCACAGTTAGGTCAAGGTGAGAGGGGATAAAGCAATAATTAAAAAGACCAGCGTCCCCCAGGCACCTTCAATAGGCTGTAAGCAGAAGAGCAAGTGCTTGCTGTAAAACTGTTTTGTTTGTCTAGAAAAATTTCAAAGGGGGTAAAAATAATAACTGGTATATTCAATGGAAAACTATCAGTTTATAAAATGTCTCCAACAGCTTCCATGCAGAACCACAAAAAGTATTATATTTTTCCATTTTTCTAATTAAAAAATAAGTTGAAAAAAAGGTTGTGCTTATTGAGAGAAGTTTCATTTGATGAGAAATTTCTGCTGAAAAACTCTACAGAAAGTTGTTATTGTCAGTCTTGCTAAAAGGGAGAACAGGAACAGCATGGTGGGCAAAATAATAAAGCTGACAATAATAAACCATACAGAAACATTTCAGCAGAAACAAAGTAGAGAGAAGACTTCAAACTCAGGCCAGCAGAGTTATGGAAGCTAAAAAGCGAATAAAGAGTCTTGAAAGGGCATAGCAGCTGCAAAAAATCCCCCATCACCTGAGGGAAAAAAAAAAAAAAAAGCCAGTGGCCTTACTCAGTACAGATGTCAAGATACTTGCTTTTAAATTGAAAAAAACCCCTCTACCACATCCACCCTTCATGTATCCGCAGTATCTGAGCTTTCTGATCACTTGCTATATAACCCCAGGATGTAGCTTTGTGTATTCTTATAGCTGATAATGAAATTCTCCCTTCTTCCACGAAGAACTCTACAGCTACGAAATTAAGACAAATCCTTTAATTAAAGATTAAAAGGCTTTATCTATGTATGTGAAAGATAAAGCACATGAAATCATTATTGAGATTGTGAACAAAATTCTTGAGAAAGTTATCATTAACCTATGAGGCCCCAAGCTCTGTTATTTTTCATGTTTCAATGACAAACCTTATCATTATAATAGTCAGGATTTTTTTTTTCCAGTATAGATTTGAAATAAAGATCACTTCTTTAATTTTCACCGCCCTACTTACTGGATTTGAGAAGACTTCAACAGAATAATAAAAATATTTGGAGACAGAAATCGCAGATCCCAGTTTTGTCATTCTCCACCCTTCAGTCACCCGAAGGCTTTACATTCTTGAAAAAAATGACTTAATATATTCACATGAAACTAATTTACTTTCCATTTAGAGCATGGCCTGCCCTGTGCACTCAGCCATTCCAGACCTCTCTCTCAGTAGCTACCAGAAACTGGATGCCAGAGAAACACTGTGGTACGCTAAACAAAGTTCCCCAATCACACTGTGACTCTATCTGGATTTACAACAACATATGCTAAGACTTAGCAAACATTAGAGAAAATGAATAGAAAACACTATCCAAAAGGATTTCATAAACACTGACACATCTTACCATAAACTATAAACACTATTTTTCTTGCAAAACTTCTGTAATTAACTGGTTTAGAGAATTCTTGCTGCGCTACAAAACATATCTCTTTGTGCACTGGCTTTCAATTTTAACATTTGCTTGGAAATCCCTGCCACTTTTATTACTAGTCCGCTCCTTCCTAAATGAGCAGGCAAGAAGGTTTACTTTTGAGATCAGCATCCCTGCTGGCAATGTTGCACTAGGAAAAGCACCAAGCCCCCTCCCTCCTACAACAAGCCATGTGCTCTTACATTACCCAAGAAACATTGCCACTTTCCCCACTGTTCATTCACTGAGATACAGCAGAAACTGTGTTCTAACAGGTTTAACGACATGTTTGTGCATTTATTAAGTAAATAGCACCTCTTGATGTTCTGAAAAGGTCTGGGCATTAGAAACTACCTTGACAAGAAGCACTTGACCCTTGGTGGTAGCTTCAGGCTGCATCAGTGCACAGGAGGCTGTGCATGTTTCATTTCTAACTGTTTTTAAAGTTTTCCTTTTTTAAAATAGGAAAAAACCCAAACATTAAAGTATTTCCTTTTTTTACCTCTCCTTTTCATTCATTGTTCCTTGTTGCAATGGCAAAAAAAGGGGAATATTTTCATAGACCTCTTTTTCTCCTCTATTCTTTTTTACCAATGTGGCATGTGAAAAGAGAAAACCGAAGACATGTCCAAACAATTATTTTTGAATGAGCTCTGCTCAAAAAATGATGTATAGAAATATACAGTTAAGGGTACTAAAGAAGACATGCTACCTAAAGATGTCCCTATGGTGTGAGCATAGCTGCTGGCTTCATCATTTGCCAGAGATATATGGAGACTCCAGATAACATTGAGAGACTACTCTAAGTTGAGTTATGCACCATAGACCCAGGTAGCAACAAAATGCTGTTGTGTAGGGAAATCTCAGTTTCTGAGTCTCTCTGCATCATTCTCTATAGGTTCCCAGGCCATCAGTTGTGCTGAAAGGGCTGAGTTGGAAGGACACCTTGCACATGTTATGAGCATCTCACCAGGCTCATTCTTCCTTTGTCACTAAAGTTTTCCCCAATTTCCTTTATAAAAATAATTGAAAAAGATGCCTCCTCAATTTGTTGTCATTGGTTTGTTGCAGAAAAGTTGAATGACAAACAGAACTCATGAATTCCAGAGATTTATAAACACTATGACAAACCTCAGTTGATCACCAGATCAGTTTAGCTATTATGGGATTTTTTAGAAAAGAAAAGCTTCTCATGATCTGAGTCTTTGGAAGTCATGCGAGCAATTATTTTAAGCATTTTTATAAATTAACACTAAATGTATACATAAAAATTAGTGCTACATTTCTTGTCAATCCCTTATCACAAGGAGCTGAGCATTTAAAAGTATGGATGGATGCCATGAGACTTATCATAGACATGTGAGAGTCAACACTGTTATAAATACTGCAAACTTCATATGCTTATATCTGTATATCTGTATACAGCAGAGGCTGTGTACAAGCATTATTAGGCTAGGGAGCTTTAGAGGGGTCCATAAAATGAAAGGCCACTGGGAAAAAGATGTTATTTCTAATTCTGTTGACAGCTTTTGGAAATAGGTGATGGCCATCATGGCAACATGTCTATAAAGAGGAAGATAAACTCAAATCAAAATTTTTCCCCCGACTGTAATTCACTAGGCCATTTGATTTTTATGCAAATGCATATGTGTGTGTTGTCAAAATCCAAACCTTCAAATGCTGATGAGGAAACAGGACTGAGAAACAAAGTAGAATGGTAAAATATAAGCCTGCTCTGTTGTGGCCCTGAAGTATTCAGATGAACAGGGGATTGTCCAAGCAGAAGGTTGGGACTGCTTCAGAAAGATGTGACATTTTGCAGGGTGAAACTAGGACAGCGTGGGTAGTGGGGTTGCCTCTGCTAGATCCAATGAGCCAGAAAGTGCTGTATCCTGTGCTCAGAAGACCTGCAGTGCCTGTCCTCCACTACTGTCCCTCAGTGTGCCTGGGACCATCATCAGAAAGGTTCTTGGGGAGAAGTAGTGATTAGAGGAGACTCATTGTTGTCACAGAGAGACTGCAGCACTTCCCTAAAAGAGGAATGTGCTCTGCAGATGTCTCATTTCCATATTTCTCTTCATCACATCACTGTTCTGGCTGCTTACACTCTGGCTTTAGGCTGCTCCTTGGGAGAGGTTCCTTCAGTTCTTCTGTGGGAGGTGGTGTCTGCCTTCATCCCACTCTCACTTGCTGTGAGTCCCTCTGTGAGTGTTCACCAGTGAAAGCACTCGTCCTGGCTCAGCCAGGATCCCTCATTTGTGCTTTGCCACATTATCATTGGAGGTTTCAAACAGAGCATTACACTGATCACACATCTGTTTCAGGGCTACACAGTACGTCCATGGAGGAAAATCATGCAACAGCAAATATGAATTAATCCCCTTTCTGAGTGACTTTTCTTGGGTTAAACATCTTGCTTGCCTACCTTTAAATTGCTGCATGCACTGCCTCACTAGGTTTGTACTTCAGAAGGAGGTACCCACATGTCCTGATGCTCAGCAGTGTTCATGTGGTCCTTCTCATAAAATGAGGGATCGTGACTTTTTCTCACATGGAGGTCAGATGAGTGACCTCCTGTTCAATCTTTGGTTACTCAGTGACTAAAGACCAGGGGTTTATAACCTATTCCAAACACCTTAACACCTGACCAGCCTTTCTGCTGCCTGGGGCCCAAACCACCCTCTGCCCCAGTGGCTTGCCCCTTCTGATCCCTCTCCAGTCCTAGGAAGAAAATCGAGTTGTTAATGAAGATTCATTAAGCGGATTCATGGATAATTCTGAGTTCAAGCTTTTGTGCTGGCCTTGGTCAACTCACCCAAACTTCATTTAAACTGACAAATCCCAGGGCACTTTCAAACTGCTCTCTAGTTGTATTTTGGTTTAATCCCAACCTAGAGCAGGATGCAGGGATGTGCACCAACCCTACTCCAAGTCATACACTGCCCCACAGCCTGACTCTCTCTGGCTACACCTCTTACCTTGATGAAGTATGCCTCAGATTGGGGTCCATTTTCATGTCAGATCCTTCTTAAATGGTGGGTTCCAGAAATGCACACAGAAAAGTCAAATGCAAGCTTTAGTCCTAAGCCAGCACAAACATCTATCTGCTTAAATTCTCCATGTAAAAATTGTCATAATCACAGTTTATGACCTTACAACACAGTACTTGGATACAGGTTGCTCAGATGCTTCAGGGATAGCATTTGTAAGGCCTAAACATGAATTCTAAGGATGGGATAAAGTCTAATATTTCTACCATTATGGCTCTAGTGGTCAAATTGGATTCTTCACTGTATAAGAAACTAGAGAATATGTCCTATAAGGCAGACTGGATGACATCAGTTTTCCCTCTCTTGCTTCAACAGTTCATGTGCATTCAGTATGAAAGCTTGGTTTTCTCTCATAAAAAGTACAAGAAGTTTAGAAGAAAATAACGTTCTTGTCTGGGGGAGCTCCAAATCAAATGATTTCTAAAATAAGACTGAAATCAAGAGCCCCTGCTGTTAGCTGTGTGAAAAAGGAGAGGAATATTAACTTCTGTGGGAGGAGGAGCTGTACCTTAAAAAAAAAGTCGCTATTGAACGCAAAGCTGGTATGGAAAGCTCGGATAATTGGAAACACATGTTCCTGGCTGCAGGCGTACAGCACATAAACTGCAGAAGAAAAATAATAATAGAAAAGATACAGAATATTTAAAAATACAGCAAGAGAAGTCAATATTTTACAACTTGTTAACAGTGACTATACGTGAAATATTGTTTCATTTTGCCATTAACCTTGAAATCACAAATATATCTGTAGACTTTCTGTTGTACATCAACTTTAAAATAAAATAGAGAACTCAGGCATGTTGGATGATAGTATTACATAAGGAGAATATTTTAGTAAACTATCTGAACAAAGATGACTCATAATGATACAGATGAATATTTTATTTTAAACACAAAATGTTGTGAATTACTTAGCACCTAAAAATAACACGCCCCCTCTTAACTTTCAATGAACTGTGTTGACGTTGCAGGAGTTTCTAACTCTTTCAGCACAGCAAATCATCCATCTTTTGTAGTCTGTTAACAAAAATATCTCTTTTCAGGCCAAAGCTTCAAAACTAAAGCACACATAAACCCCCTCACACCCACACTCCCTTCGGTTTGCAGCTTTTCATTCTGCCTCTCTCCCTTCTTGGGTAGTAAAAGCCACAGGAGGAAGGAAAGGCTGTGAAAACATGCACAGAAAAATTAAAAGTCAATGTATACTGTAAAATATACCATAACCATACTGTAAGGGAGTGTAGATCAGTCACGTAAAGCTGTGTGGGTAGAGCTGCAGCAAAGCTGCGTCTTCCTCATCTCTGGCCACTGTTTCTTCCCATCTCTGTTGGATATATGAATATGTGTTTCTCACTCCTTGATTCATCCCTGATTTTTCCTCCTTCTCTTCTTAGCAGGGGTAAGCTTTGCAGTTCTCAAATGTTTCTGCACTGATCCATTTGCAGTCTAGATCACAGAATCACAGAATCACAGAATCACAGAATCACAGAATCACAAAATGTGCCGAGTTGGAAGAGACCCACAAGGATGGATCATTGAGTCCAACTTCTGGCCCTGCACAGGACCATCCTCAAGAGTCACACCATGTGCCTGAGAGTATTGTCCAAATGCCTCTTGAACTCCATCAGGCTTGGTGCTGTGACCACTTCCCTGGGGAGCCTGTTCCAGTGCCCAGCCACAGTTTGGGTGAAGAATTTCTTTCTAATACCCAGCCTAAACCTCCCCTGACACAACTCCAGGCCATTCCCTCGGGTCCTGTCATTGGTCACCACAGAGAAGGGATCAGTGCCTGCTCCTCCTCTTCCCCTCGTGAGGAAGTTGTAACTGCAATGAGGTCTCGCCTCAGTCTCCTCTTCTCCAGCTGAACAGATCAAGTGACCTCAGCTGCTCCTCATATGGCTTCCCCTCGAGGCCCTTCACCATCTTTGTTGCCCTCTCTTGGATGCTCTCTAATAGTTTGATCTCTTTCTTATATTACAGTGATCAAAACTGCACACAATATTCAAGGTGAGGCTGTACCAGTGCAGAGCAGAGTGGTACAATCAGTCCTGGTCAGCTCTGGGCTGGCATATCCTACATAGCAAGGGTGTCTTGGGCAATTTTGGTCATGGAAACCTAGATTTTTCTGCATATATGCTGACTTTCAAAGATGGCACATCTCTGTCTGAAAAGCCATTTCACTGTCAGATTTCAAGTTCTTATAATGAGTTTCATGAACAAGGCCTCCACAGTTCTGTGACATGGGGGTGGGAAGAGGAGGTGGAAAAGGAGCTTTCCATGCAACTTCATCATCTCAGATGATTCAAGCTTTTAAACTTCCAGAAAGAAATAATTATTTAAAATAGATCAGCCTGAGACAGACAGCTGAGGTAGAAGTAGTGGCAGAAAGAGGTACAGCTTAGTGAACTTAGTTTTTCAGGGGTTTCATATAGTTGGGGCAGTTTCAGTAATCAATGGTGCTCCCTGCAAATGCTTGTCATCCAAAGGCCTTGGAGTCAACAGGAAACTTTCCTTCAGTTCTTGTGGTCTTCAGGTCAGACTTCAGTGCTGTACCTATTCATTGGGAATACAACATATATGGTCTATTGAAAGCCTATTCTAGCACTGCACTGGCGTAATCTTGCATTTCACACACTTCATTTCCTCCTTTTGCCAATGTCACTTGGCTTCTGCTCATCATGGGCCACCTTAACTGTATGGTTTAATGGCTTTTCTTCTGCTAATGCCAGGTAAATCATCTCATCTGTGGGAAGAAAAAAAAAAAAAAAGAAGTAATCCTTCGGAGGACAGACAGAAATAGATGTACGCTGGGGCATCTTGAAAGGCCCGCACAGTGACCAGGGTGTATTTTATTCCAGTAAGAGTAGAAACTTATTCCCACACCTACAGGTGTTTTCCAGTTTTTCTGTGATGAGCTCCACATCCCAATAAAGAAATTGCCTCATGGCACTTATCCTCCTAGTCATCGTGTAACATCCCTGTGGCAATTTACATTACATGGAAAACCATACTGAAAAAGCATTTGTGCCTCTTTTTAAGAGATCTTTAGAGGAATATGGGTATTGACCTTCCTGTAAAAGTTGACCATGGGTTCTGCTTTTGCTGTTTATCTCATCTCTTCTCCTTCCCTTGGCTCTTTTCCTCTCAGATGAAGACCAGGATGAAAGCCAACACAATGCAGGCACAGTGAGCTCACCGGTGTTTCATGGACCACAGCTAAGGAATCTCCATCCCAGTCCTAATGTGAAGTTTCAGTGTAACATATGAAGTGCTCACAGGATCTCAGATCATATTTAATAAGCAAAATAAAAGAAAGACAAGTCAACACCCCCAGCGATTACTTCAGAGAGAGCTTTACAGCCAAGGGTAGCACTACTCCCCGAAGCATTTTGCTGTATTTTTCCAGGGTCATTTGCCTTGTTCTTGCAGAAAAAACAGGATGGCACTGGGACCTGAACTCTGACTCTCTGCTGTTTCTGCTGTTCTGGATGCTGATGCTGCTATTTCGCAACAGCTGAGTTGGGTCCAGATGGAAACGTGAGTTATCTTTTCTCTAAAGTAGAAACATTAGCAAAATGCCTGATACTTTACATAGTTAAGAAGTTGCTTCTGTCATTTCATGACATGATAGATTGTAGACTATTAACATAGTCTAATTGCTTATGGAAATACTAGATTTGTTTCTTGTTAAAGTAACATATTCACATCAATCCCCCTTCATTTTAAATACATGATTTTCAGCACTTTCATGTAAGGAATGTGCAAAGAAAAGGACTTTTTTTTTTCTTGGACTTGCAGAGATGAGTATATTTGAAATTTCAAAATGCAATGATACACCGAGTGGACATTAGCTGTCACTGCTCAGGAAAAGTATTTTAATGCCTAGAATATATGTATAGAATATATAACTTTTGTGAACATTGAGTGCCTGTGGATCAGAATCAAGGGGAAGGCCAACAAGGCTGATATCCTGGTGGGAGTCTGTTACAGACCACCCAACCAGGGTGATGAGGGTGATGAATTATTCTACAAGCAGCTGGCAGACGTCTCAAAATCGTCAGCCCTTGTTCTTGTGGGTGACTTTAACCTACCAGATGTCTGCTGGGAACTCCACACAGCGGAGAAGAGGCAGTCTAGGAGATTCCAGCTGGTAAATGAGCCTACCAGGGGTAGGCCCCACTAGACCTTCTGTTCACAGAGAGGGGCTGGTGGGAGATGTAGTGGTTGGAGGCCATCTGGGGCACAGTGACCATGAAATAAAAGAGTTTTCAATACTCAGGGATGTAAGGAGGCCCATCAATAAAACCTCTATGCTGGACTTCCAGAGGGCAGATTTTGGCCTATTCAGAAGACTAGTTCAGAGTGTACCCTGGGAAACAACCCTTGAAAACAAAGGAGTCCAGGAGGGATGGATATGCTTCAAGAAGGAAGTCTTGAAAGCACAGGAGCAGGCTGTCCCACTCTGCCAAAAGGCAAGTTGGCGGGGAAGATGACCGGTCTGGCTGAACAGGGAGATTTTGAGAGAAATTAGGGTAAAAAAAAGATACTACCGATTATGGAAAAAAGGGTTGGCTACTCAGGAAGAGTTTAGGGATATAGTTAGGTCGTGTAGAAAGAAAATTAAAGAGACAAAGGCACAACTTGAACTTAATCTTGCCAATTCTGTGAAGGATAAAAAAAAATCCTTCTACAGATACATCAATAGCAAAAGGAGGGACAAGGAAAACCTCCATTCTTTATTGGATATGGGTGGGAACATAGTTATCAAAGATAAGGAAAAGGCTGAGGTATTTAACACCTTCTTTACCTCAGTTTTCAACAGTAAGACAGGTTGTCCTGAGGACAGCTGGCTTCTGGAGCTTGTAGACAAAGCTAAGAAGCTGGGTAGCCCCCCTGTAATCCAGGAGGAAACAGTTAGTGACCTGCTGAGCCACTTGGATCCCCACAAGTCTATAGGACCACATGGGATCCAGGCAAGGGAGATGAAGGAGCTGGCAGAAGAGCTCGCCAAGTCGCTCTCCATCATCTACCAACAGTCCTGGCTCACTGGGGAGGTCCCAGATGACTGGAAGCTGGTGAATGGCACGCCAATCCACAAAAAGGGCTGGAAGGAGGACCTGGGAAACTCCAGGCCTGTCAGCCTGACCTCAGTGCCTGGCAAGGTCATGGAGCAGATCATCCTAAGTGTAATCACACAGCACCTACAGGATGGACAAGGGATCAGAGCCAGCCAGCATGGGTTTAGGAAGGGCAGGTCCTGTCTGACCAACCTGATCTTTTATGATCAGGTGACACGCCTGGTGGATGAGGGGAAGGCTGTGGATGTGCCTACCTGGACTTCAGCAAAGCCTTTGACACCATCTCCCATGGCACACTACTGGAAAAGCTGCAGCCCATGGCTTGGACAGGGGCACTCTGTGCTGGGTTAGGAACTGGCTGGAGGGCCGGGCCCAGAGAGTGGTGGTGAACGGGGCTGCATCCAGTTGGCAGCCGGTCACTAGTGGTGACCCCAAGGGATCAGTGCTGGGCCCAGGGGATTGAGTGCACCATCAGCAAATTTGCAGATGACACTAAGTTGGGGGGGAGTGTCGATCAGCTGGAAGGCAGGAGGGCTTTGTAGAGGGACCTGGTCAGGCTGGAGAGTTGGGCTGATTCCAATGGGATGAGGTTCAACAAGGCCAAGTGCCGGGTCCTGCACTTTGGCCACAACAACCCCCTGCAGTGCTACAGGCTGAGGACAGAGTGTCTGGAGAGCAGCCAGGCAGAAAGGGACCTGAGAGTTTGGATTGACAGGAAGCTGAACATGAGCCAGCAGTGTGTCCAGGTGGCCAAGAAGGCCAATGACATCCTGGCCTGGATCAGGAACAGTGTGGCCAACAGGTCCAAGGAAGTGATTCTTCCCCTGTACTCAGCGCTGGTGAGGCCACACCTGGAGTACTGTGTCCAGTTCTGAGCCCCTCAGTTCAGGAAGGATATTGAGGTGCTGGAACAGGTCCAGAGAAGAGCAACAAGGCTGGTGAAGGGACTTGAGCACAAGTCCTATGAGGAGAGGCTGAGAGAGCTGGGGTTGTTTAGCCTGGAGAAGAGGAGGCTCAGGGGAGACCTCATCACTCTCTACAACTCCCTGAAAGGAGGTTGTAGCTAGGTGGGGGTTGGTCTCTTTTCCCAGGCAGTAAGACAAGAGGGTATGGTCTTAAGCTGTGCCAGGGGAGGTTTAGGTTGGATATTAGGAAGAAATTTTTTATAGAGAGGTTAATCAGGCATTGGAGTGGGCTGCCCAGGGAAGTGGTGAATTCTCCATCCCTGGAGGTTTTTAAGATGAGACTGGATGTGGCACTTAGTGCCATGGTCTAGTAACCACGGTGGTGTTGGATCAAGGGTTGGACTTGATGATCTCAGAGATCCCTTCCATCCCGGCTGATTCTATGATTCTTACAGCAAAGGCAAATCTTGAAAGACTGGTCTATTCCAGAAGGACCTGTCTGATATCTGCTCATATCATGCCATGGACAGCAATCAGGGATAAGCAAATAATATGACAGTCATTAATACTCATAGTAGCAGCAGGAAGTTCCTATTAGTTGATGTCAATCTCAGCTTTCCAGCTATTTAATGTCAGCTTTTGTTGTCAGATTTTTAATATTTTTTTATGTTTTCAAAAAGAGTTTTTGAACAAGTCAAAGCATGTATCCACACAGTTCACATAAAACAAAAGTGGAAAACTGAATTGCTGAGGAGCAATCCAGTCAAAGGTCTTATATTTGGGATAATCTTTCTAATTGAGAGGATTTTTGCTTTTTTATAATAGTAGTAATTAATAATATGAGAAGGGGTCATATCAGTGTTCTTTATCTAAGAAATATGGTGACAACTGCCTAAGGAGAAAGTTGCAGAAAACAGGAAAAAGGAAGGAAGCCATGGGTACCCTTCACTTCAGATAACCTATGACTTAAGTGACACATTCCTCATCTGATCTTTTTCTTTCTAGGAGCTCCCGATGCACAACAGAGGGTATGCTACAAGGTATCAGGTGATGCCAGTGTTGACTCCAGAGCTCTGGAGGAGATAGGCCAACACCCAGGAATCAGGAGCCTCTCAAGCATGCTGCATGCTGATAGCAAGATGAAGTGAAGAAATTTTCCTCTCTTACATCCATAGACAGGACATAACATGTGCATTACTCATATAAGATACCACACAGTGTTCACAGCTTTTCCCTGAGCTCACTGTTAGAGCTGAAGCTTTTGAGGGGATTAAAGGGAACATTTGCACGTAGTGAAATCTCTAGTTGTTCCAATGTCAGTGAAGGCTGGGGAGTCACTTTGCTATAGTCAAGCATGCTGAGCAATTTTAATACAAACCAAAGCACTCCTCAGTGCAAGTGAAGGAGGCAGTGTTGTTTCTTCACATCATGCTCATTCTCTGGGGCTGTCTGGGTCATCTGCTGTTTGTACAGAGACGTTGTCCCTCACCCATCAGAGCTTCAGCAGCTGCTTGTTGGTATTCAGAAATGCAACCAAGGCCACAAGAGAGCAGGAGTCCATGCTGGGAGGGTGAACCAGAAAACTGGAATTACAGCAGTTGGATTTTGGCCAGAAACACCAGGGTGAAAAAATGAACTCTCCTAGAGAGCTGCTTAGACCTTATGTGGTGGTCACTAGCAGGATGTTTGTTTTCCATCTCCTCCAAGGGAAACGCACATCCAGCAGTAGTTTCCCATCTAAAGCTGTGCTGGGACTTTTGTTCAGGACTGACTCAGGGGAAATGGTGCCACTCAATGGTGGCACTCATTCAATGGTGAATGACTGTGTGACTTCCCCCAGTTTAGGGGTTTTCCTTAGAGACCTTACAGCTCGTTCAGCAGCCTTCCTCCCCAACGGATGGATGGAAGAACAGGAGACACTGAGATGGCAGCACAAAGAGCATCAGTACCACAGGCAGGGTGCTCTTCAAGCCTGCTTGTCACCTCAGGCCAGCTCCAGCAACCTAATACACATATGCTTAACTCTACACTTCAGAAGCATAATCCCATTAATTTAAATAGGATTACTCATGGGCTTAAATTCCTGCAGGATCAGCAGTGAAGTCTGTTGCTGCAGCTGCCAGGGGCAGCACAATTAATGGTGTAACAAGAGTTTTGCTCATTCTATACCCAAGGGCTTCCTTGCTGAACATCAACACTGCTCATACCCTCAAGCCTGAAAAATGAGCCCTCTTTCAATTCAAAGGTCTCCTGGGTTTTAGTTTTCCTTCATCTTCTTTTACTTGCAAACCAGACTTTCCTAAATTGAACTCTCCCATGGTTTCTGCCTCTTCTTCATCGTCCCCAGGCTGCATGGAGGATTTTTGTGTCTACCACTGCTTGTGGATCAGTGGATCACCTTAACTGCCTTGATCAGTACAGTACAGTGAAACACACACACACACACCCGCCCCTGCTTATCTTCTCTAAACAAGCATATTTCCTCCTACTTAACATCTTTCTGCTAATCTCTACCATCCTGCTGGCACAGGCTGCCTCTGAAAAGAAATATCCTCTCTACTTGCCCTCAGTCATTTTGGACATTGGATCCTACTGCCAGCCCAAGGGTAAACCCATTGTCTGCATGAGGAAAGTTAAAAGCTAGGAATGAAAATATGACCTAAAAGTGCTACCCTCTCCCTTGCTTTTTATATAGATGGATAATTTATTTTCTATGTGGTTGCTGCTTTTCTATCTGAAATCATCTGGCCACTTATATTTTAAATGAATCAGTAAGGCAGTGAAGTTAATGACTTTTTTTTAACAAATAGCTTAATGAATGAATTAATCAATAGCTTTCTCTTAAATGCACAATGTTAGTACACGTAAGTGGGTCTGACACATATAGAATCGGGAGAGGCAGTCTCTAAGGGAAAGTGAATTTCTTTTGTTTAACCACATGTATTTTAACATTTTAGGTTTAGAAAAAAAGTAATTCTCCCACTGGAGACCTTTTATGCCAAGTTTGAGCCTGGAGCAACTTTTTATGGCTCAGTTGCAGTAACCCCTTGAATATGGGGGTTTATAATGGAAACTCTGACGAGCCGTTAGCTAAAGCACTTCGAACAGATGTTTCTGTAATGAAAGGGCTGTGCAGAACAGGCAACAGAGAGCAAACTGTATTTTGTATTTTGCAGAGATTATGGATGATTGTGCACAATTTGTGAAGCAGTGGGGCTTTCACCCGCAGCCACACGCTCACACCAGTCTGTGCCCTGTGTGTGTGCATACATTAACAGCAGAGTGGTTTGGTAACAGAACCAGCTGTTGAACGTAGCTCTTGCATAGATTTTAAAATACAGATCACTTTGCTCTTCTGAACAGTGACTTGGTAATGGTGGTGGTGACAGGTATGCTTTCATTCAGAGTGCCCTGAAGATGGATGATCACTACTCCATTAAATAACTGGTCTGAATGGAAACCAAATGTAATTCTCTGTAACTGACAGGACCTGGTTTGACTCTTTGGGACTGTCTTCCCTACACTGTGGCATGTCCAGCAGACCTAGACATAGCAAAATGGACCTTCTGGTCTCCTTCCCTGAGGGGCGGATGGGTGCAAGCTGAGTGCCTGGGGTGTGCTGTGCTGGCTTGTCCCCATCTGGCTCATGGGCCCTGGGGACAGTGAGGATTTGAGCAGATTGGGAGACTCTGGGGATGAAACTGGGCAGAGAATCAGGGAGCTGTGTCCTCACAGCACATTCTAACCTCAGAGACCCAGATGTCTTGGCCCACGGTCACTGGAATGTTGAAGTCTGTCTTAAAACAGAATTATTAAGAGAAAAATAGAGCTCAAAACTCACTAGAAAAGGAGGTTTTATATCTAGAAATGTTACCAGAGGGTATTTTGGTTTTTGTTTTAATCTCCCTGTCAGTGCTCATTAAGTGAAGTGCAGAGTCACTGGACCATCATCTGAGGGTGTGCTTGATGGTGCTGTGGAGACCTTGGCAGCCAGATGCAAACCATGAGTCTTGTGGAGTCTTCCTAGGCAGGATGCAAATGGCATTTATATATATCACACACACTTTGATTCGTTCCAAATGCCTTCTTTTTTATGATAATGTTTTGCCAGGCTGAATTCCTTTTGGGTGAGCAGCAGCGACAATGTGTAATTAACGTTCTCCCGGTTAATGCTCTGTTAATGTGCTGAACCCAGAAAAATGTGGTCCCCGGGGCTGTATTCATCACTGCCTTGCAGGTAGGTTGGAGTAACTGTGTTCCCTATGTGAAAACTTTGCTCTCCTCTATCAGTGCAAGGAGCAGAGGCATCTGTTAGTATTGAAATACCGAGATGAAACTGCTCACAACATTCTTCAAGCAACAGCAGAGGGGAAAAAAAAGCCCCTGGATAGACTTTATCAAATCACTTTTGATACAGTATGTTATTTTTAGGGCTTGGCTGACATGAAAGCATGTGGGTTCAGGAGTGTGTGCTGGAGTGGGCTCCTCCCTGCCATTGCATTTTGTGCTGCAGTGGACCTGAAAGGACTCCAGCTGCCCGTTGTCATGAAGCCACTCTACCCTTGCAGGGCAGCTCATGACATCAGCGCATCGTCCTCTAAGTTGAGTCATCCACTTGCAAGTATCTGGCAAAGTGTTTTTAACTTCTCAGTTATCCACTCCTTGGGAATGGTTTGGCTGCAGCATTCTGCCATTTTCCTGACTTTCTGGCTTTGCTTTTTGCTTGTCATGGTCCTGACACAAGTCAAAGTTGGCCTTCTTCCCAAATGACACCTTTGATGTGTCAGAGCTGTAAGGGTGCTCCAGCTGTCACGGGCTTCTGAGGAGAGCCCAGCCTACCCTAGAGCAGGAGCTTCCTCACTGCCTGCCTGTCCCTTAGCCATGGATTCCCTAGTTATGAGAAGCTTGATGTTTCATCAGCCTGCCCTTATCTTTCTGTGGTGGAGCTATCAAGAAGCAACAGATAGTGTTTTCCTGAATGAACCCAGTAAATTTGTCATAACGGATTCAAGTGTGGGAAAGTTGTGTTTATCTTAGTGGGGGGACAAATAATACAGTTGTAACCACAAGCAGAGAGGAAAGGAAAACTGGAACAGTGCAGTGCAGGAGAGGTCTCTGGAGAGCATTCCCTCCAGCTTACCCTTCATCAGTCACTGTGGCTTAAAGGGATAAACATTTTATGCCTTCTTTCGCCTACGCCACAGCCGCCTCATCTGTTGGTAAATTTGGGCCTGTGCTGTTCTATCCTTAACAGGCTCCTAATAATCCTCCTCTGGAGGACCTGTTTTGATTTTTAAAGGAATTACATTTGGAGGGCAATAAGCTGTAATCAAAAGTTCACTGCTCAGACTTAGGAACTGCTGATCTCTGATGGGCCTGCCCAAATTGACTTTGGGCAAGGCACAGACATGCACATTTTAGTTGCCGAAAAAAATCAATGGCTGTTTTGGACTGAAACTTTCAGTACCTCTGTTTCTATAATTGAAAACATAAATATCCAAATTTAAGCTTACAAAAGTATTGTGGTCATTAAAATCCATTGACGTTATATAAGTGCTATATATGTTATTTTAATGGGAAAGACTTGACAGCATGTTATATTTATTCTTTAAGTGACTGATGGTTGCATCCCTCCCAAGTGATCAATACTAGGTCAAATCTGACCCATGGCAGTGAGTGACTTTCTCTACTTACATACGAGTACTATATTTGTTTCCCCCAGTGCAATGCTTTTCCCCACACTCAGTATTTTAACCTCCTCTCCCACTGTCTGGCTTCCTGGCAGAAGGCTGTCAGGGTTACTAGAGGAGCCTGAGTGAACTTGTCCATCCATTTGCTGACCATCTGAAATGCTGTATGCCTTCTAGTTATTTATCTGTTCCTCCCACTGAGGCTCATATAAGAACAGTAAATTAGCTGAGAGTGCACAGTGACATACTCTGAAACCTTAAATTTATGTGTGCATATTTAAGAACATCCATAAAAATGTATTAGAGTATTGCAGGAGTTGAGGGTGGGTTGCTGCGTTTGGTCTATACAAAGAGAATCCAAGGTGCAGAGTGGTGGGGAATCAAACCTCTTAGTGCCCAACCTTTTAGATATGAGTGATAATGATAGATTTTAATTAGCAGCAGCATCTTGGTTTGTGATAACATTAGCTTCAAAAATTTATCGTCTCAATGCAGTTTGTGGTAGGAAAGTGGCTATGAAAAATGAAGAGCAAGGGTTAATTTCTGTGGATGGTAGAACTCCCAATGACTTCAAAGGGTGAAGATTTCACCTCAGATTTCAGCTGGTGTAAGTTGACATACCTCCATATACTTCAATAAAATCAATGAAGCCCTGATGATTTACTGCAAGTGAGAATCCAGCCCTAAAGCTATTAAGGACTGTAATTTATAAAGCTATAATTATGGAACCGTAATTCCATCAAGGGCTTCTGGCAATATCATGGACCAGAGTTAAGTGAATTGTGCAAATAAATGTAATGGTCTTGCAATGCAGTGGAAATACCTCTCTCTCTCTAGATAGGACTCTTAGCACAAAGATATTAAAATATATTGTATCCATTCACAACAATAATTGGAAAAGAAATATTAGCTGCAGACTTGAGACTTCCAGAGCACAGAATCAAAACATGTGTTTTTCAACAGCCACTCAAAAACTGTGGATGGTTCCCTCCACTGCCATGATAACTCAAGACATAAAATCTCCCCTTGAATCTGATTTTTATGTTATTTATCATTGTCAATCAGCTTTGATAGTAGGGCTCAAATTTCAATGCTGGACACATCCAGGTAGCACATGGGTGTTTGGATTTGTGTAACACAGAAATGTAAGGATGAGAGGAAATGGCCTCAAATTACACCAAAGGAGGTTTAGACTAGATATTAGCAAAAAACTTTTCACAGGAAGAGTTGTAAAGCAATGGAACAGGGAAGTGGTGGAGTCACCATCCCTGGAAGTGTTTAAAAACGCGTGAATATGGCACTTAAGGATGCAATTTAATTATGAACATGGTAGTGGTACTAGCTTAATGATTGGACTTGATGATCTTAAAGGCCTTTTCCAGCCTTAATGATTCTATGATTCTAAAGCAACGTCTGTGTATGTATGAAAATGTACCTGAATGGCAGGAGTGGATGGAGCCCAGCACTGGGAAGGAGGCGTTTGGGAGCATAGACTGAGTAAAATGAAATTGATAATCCACCATTCTACCTCTTTTCAGCCCTCTTTCTCCATTCTTTTTATGAATCTGTACCTGGGTAATTAGTGTCTCAATTAGACAAAGGCATATACAAATAATCATCCTGTTCTTGCATATATGAACTGGGTATATGAAGATGTATGTGCACCAGTGGGTCTTCCTTCATTGAAAAATCTGGCTCTGCTGGTCTCTCTGCAGCCTTTTAGGTCTCTGCAGGAAAACCCAGATGTAATTAATCTTCACTAGGAAGATGTACCTGAATCACAGCCCTGAATCTCAGTCTGGGGCTTGGAGGAAACATATGGATCAAGATCCAGTTTGGATTAGATGTGATAATTTTAGGAATACAGCTCTCTCTTGACTAAGAAAAGCACACTTTTTGTGAATCAGCCTCTTAAAATCAAGGCAGATAGAGGAAGAACTTAAAAAAAAAGCCCTGCAAAAGTGTAAGTCTTTGAGTAATATATTTCCCCCTTCTCATTTGCTCATGCAACAGGATTTTTAAAACAACACACTCAGCTGTTGGGCATGAGATATCAGTCCCAGCTCCAGGTATCTGTAATGTTAAGCAATTGAAAAGTGACTTCAAATTCAAGTCTCCCTTGTGCCACAGTAAACTTTATTTTGTCTGTATTTGCTCAGTCAGAACTGTAAAGAAAATAAATGACAGATTTCCTCTGTGGAAAAGTCCTGCAGAATCATGAGGATCTTCAAGTATGGGGAACTGTAGAAAAAATCAGAACTACCCCTTGAAATTGAGCAGATTTCCTGTCTATTCTACAACATTTTATATGTAATTTCCTGTTAAAATTTAAACTATTAAAAAGCCCCAAAGTAGGCATTAGCAAGTCTGGAATTTCCTATTAAGCTGTGAAGGACTTTTCTGTAGGGACTGTGGCAAGTTAACTGCAACATCTGAAAGCTTTGGCTCTGCCATGTGATGGACTGAGTGGCAGTGGAGCATCCTCCCTGGAAGGTCTGTAGCAGCATCCCTCCGTGCAACCGCTGTCCCAGTTTCTGCGAATGGAACAACCTCAGCCAGGCTCTGATTCAGCAACCTGTTCTTCATGGCCTCAAATCAATCTCTGGAAAATCTCACTTCTGAGTCCTGTTGAAGTTACTGAAAATGAGGCACGTGGTGGAAGTAAATTACTTGCTTAAGCAGTGCCTTGCTGTGCCAGGCTTAGGCCTGATCCTAAAATCAAAGTGAAGCTTTTCACTGCCTTCGATGGGCTGCAAGGCAGGTGCTATGACAGCATCTTCCCCCCACTAGGATATTATAACATGTTATTCAGCCCATTAGATTTCTTGTAGGACACAGAAGAAGCGAGTGTATCTTAAGGCTGAAAACATCTGCACAAGTGAGATAAGGATCATATATGGGAATTTGCTGTGAGACTGCCCCAGTTTATGCAGCTGAAGATCTAATACTGGCTATCTAATTAAACAGTTAATCTTTTAAATCTTCTTGGTAGACTGTGCAAAAGGAGCATAAAACTGACAAGTAGCTCTGTTTTTAAAATACACCGGGCATACATTTTAAATATCTACACATAATTCTGGGGAAATGATTCATCGCGATGCAGGGGGACCTGGGGTGAAAAACATCTCAGAATAAATTGGACAGATTATGGCATACATCAGTTCCTTTTAGGAACAGGAACCCAAGTTTCATTGAAACCTCAGATAAGGAAGTGTCGTGGTTTAACCCTAGACTGCAACTAAGTGCAACTAAGTGCCACACAGCCACTCGGTCACTCCCCCAACCCCTGGTGGGACTGGGAGGAGAATTAGAGAAAGGTGAAAGCCACCAGTTGAGATAAATACAGTTTAATAACCAAAATAAAGTAAAAAAATTAAAATAATAATAGTAATGAAAAGAGAGACAACAAAAGGAGAGGAATAAACCCCAAGAAAGACAAGGGGTACACAATACAGTTGCTGACCACCCACAGGCTGATGCCCAGCCTGTCCCTGAGCAGTGATCGGCCCCTCCCAGCCAGCTCCTCCCAGTTTTACACTGAACATGACATTCTATGGTGTGGAATATCCCTTTGGTCAGTTCAGGTCAGCTGTCCTGGCTGTGCTCCCTCCTGGCTTCCTGTGCACCTGCTCACTGGCGGAACATGGGACACTGAGAAGTCCTTGACTCAGGGTAAGCACAGCTTTGCACAGATCAAAACACCAGTGCATTGTCAATTATTCTCATACTGACTCGGAAACACAGCACTGCACCAGCTACGGAGAAGAAAATGCACTCTATCCCAGATGAAATCGGGAGAGGAAACCTCTTCTTTATATGAAAATCCTACCAGAACAGAGTAGGATCACACGGTTCAGTACAGACCCATCAGCGAGTTTCTCTTACCTCTGTACACATTGTTGCATACAGAACCACACACTGTACAGTGCTGCTTACTGAAACATGGCTGATTTAATTGACTGCAATGTGTCATCCAATTAATTAAGCTGTGATGAGGCATATGGATACTTAATTGAAATATATTTAATTCTATTAAAGCTCTAAATAAGCCCAAGGAGCAGACTCCAGATCCAATTTTTCCTAGTGTTTGGAATAGTCTGTTTTCTAGTATAAGATGCAATGTGTAATGTTTGAGGACCAGCTTTTCTTTGGCTTTCCGTTGAGGCTGTTCTCAGGTCCTGCGTGTGACGAGTGTGAAAGCAGTGGCGTAGGCAGAGCAAGCGGGACGTGAGGAAGGAGACGGCACGACCGTCGGCACATCCCCTCTCTGACATCACTGGCGGGCGCCCGAGGCACCGCTGCATCCCAGCGGGCTGCGCTGGAAACACCTGCGGTCCCCACCTCTGTCTCCTTCCTCGCGTGTAGGAAGCGGGCTGGGGCGGGGCGGTGGGCGGTGCAGGGGATGCTCAGCAGATGGGCGGGCATGCAGCGAGAGCCTCACAGCCGCTGGCTGCAGCAGATGCGGCGGATGTGAACTTGCTGAATAGACTCATGCTCAGATTAGTAATGGCTTCAGGTCAAGCAGTGATTGCTTTTCCCAGAACAGCAGTCCTACTAAGTTCTCCCACACCGCTGGCATTTTGGAATAGCTCCTTCAATCACAGAAATCCTCCATGAACTTGAATATACTGAAGATATCTAATCTCTATTTTGACTGATAAATTAAATATTGCTAAGAGGGTTATCAAAGCACTGGAACTTGTCTGCACTGTTATATTGTTAGAAAAGTCCCCATCACAGTTCAGGAACTAGCATGGGTCAGACACTTCTCCCAGTAGGCAACTTACACTGTTCTGGAGAGCAAAAAATCCTAGAAGTTCAGGTGAACTCTATCCCAGATGAAAGTAGGAGAGGAAACCTCCTTTTTGTATGAAAATCTTACCAGAACCAAGGCTATTCTAAACTGTTTGGCCACAGTGCCAGAGAAAGAGTCCTAATCATGTTTAATTTGCTATCAGAGATGCAGCTGCTGTATCCCCTGAACCATACATAGTGAGGAGCCCTGTCAGGGCGCTGCTTGCAGGTGGGCCTGGGGAACACCCCCACCACAGGGCCAACAGGGGCTGGGGACATAATCCAGCCTCACAAGGGCTTCCCCATCACTCACACATGATCTCCCACTTGGGAGACGTTGGCTTGGGGTGGGACACCAAAAGAGGGCACATTTCAGTGTAAAGGCACAGAACACCCTCTCTGCAATGGTTTCCATCAGTGTCACTAAACAAACCTGACAGAGGCCCAGGTGCAAGGGCAGAACGAGCACATTTTCAGTGAGAGAGCTAATGTGGGGCTCCACACTGTGCTGCAGGGCAGCAGCAAGGATGTAAAATCTGGCAGGCAAAGCCACCGCAAAGGGGTGAGCAGGTCACCCTGGCTGCTATGGAAAGAAGGGCTTTCTGCTGGTGCAAACCCTGTGGGAGTGCTGGGGGTTATCCAGCCCCATTTGAGCAGGAACCAAAGGTCGAACAATGTCACCCGAGCCTGTTTACAAGCTCAGGCAGCATCACTTGTCTAGTTTTTGTTTCTGCTTTTGGAGGATTAGTGAGGATTTGTCATGGAGAGCGGCACTAGTCTCTCCTGAACTGTCTGGATATGCACCAGCCAACACAAGCCATCTCTCTTGAGCCTTTCAGGTCATTGCACAGCCCCAGCAGAGCAAGACAGAGACTTTTCTCTTGCTGGGCAATCTTCTATGAGAGGCTGAGCTCTCCCAAGTGGTTCTTGCACTTGCCCTCAGTGTGAGTGGGAGCTTGGAAAAATGAGACACCTCTGGGTGCTCTGTGCTGTGTTCCTGCTCTTTCCCCACCACTCTCCATCTCCTCTCCCGCTGTCCCTGTCCTCCCCCGCGAGACTGTGCTCCAGTGCAGTAGCTGTCTGTGAGCAAACCAATGAGAGATTTTGTTTTTAATTAGGTTTGATACTAATTGCCTTCAATGAGGCTATTTTCACATCACAGCTGACCAAAGCCAGAAGATGTTAAGTCTGTCTCCCTAATAAATCATTCCTCCTGTTCTCTGGTGTTGGAGATGAAGAGTGAATAGGCAGTGTACACAGCATCAGCCTAATTGTCTCCTAAAATATGCAGGCAACTCCCACAGCAGTCAACAGAAAGGCACGTGTGCATATGAGGGGGTTTTGTGTTGTTACTGATTCTCTCACACCAAGGGAGCCATTGTTGGTTCTCCCACCCCTCCACAGTCCTGGCAGGAGAGTCTTTATGTCTGCCAGCCAGGAAGATGAGCTGGAAGCAGTTGAAGAGGAGGGAGTATCTCTTTAAAATCAGACAAAAGAAACCTCAGCCCTCCCCTTGCTCACCCTCAGCCCTAAAACAAAGGTTGGGCATAAATCTTCCATTTCCACCAACTGGCCAGGTTTTGGATAGAGATGCCAGCTAGACATCTCTCACACAATTAAAATATCAAAAGGCTTCTGTGGATAAACACTGGTTTGGCACCGTAGCCTGACAAATCCTTCCCTAATCCCTGTGAAACTCCCAAACCAGGCAGATAAATGCCCAGAGAAAGTCAGCTGCTCTGAACTCACCCACTACCATCACTGCATGTAGCCCTACTCCACCGGGAGCTCCCAATCATCCCCATCTGTAGCTCCAGTTCCCAGAAGCCCAAATTTGTCCTCAAAATCTTGTCTGAACTGAGCCACGTAGCCTACTGAGCCCTCTGCTCCCGCAAGACATTGCCTGGCCTTGCCTGGCGTAGTTTCTACTGACGGGGAAGACCTGATTCATTGTTAAATAACAGACATCAGAAAAATAGGGCAGGGAGGAACTCCAAAGCACTGTCTGGTCTCTCTCTGTCGCTGCTGGTTACCATCAGTGAGAGCTTCCCTGCTCCTGGCAGATCTGTGCCCAGTGCCACTGAGCCAATGCCCCTTTGAGCCAAGCTGAGCAAACGCCTTCCCTTTTGGCAGCTCATGCAGCTGATGGGTTTCTCCCTGCTTCGTGATAAATGCATTTTTCATCTCTGAGTGCGTGTGATAATTAATAAAGGCTGAGGGCCAGATCCCCACCTGGTATGAGCTGGCAGAGCTCTGAGGAAGGCAGCAGAGCTCCATTGCTTTAGATCAAACAAGAGGCTGACTGTGCTTCTGAAATCCCTGCAAGCCCTTTGAAGCCAGTGCTGTTCCAGGATTTGCTGAGGCATCCTTAGGAATTGATTGTTCCAGGGTCCCCAAGGAGGAAGAGCATGTTAGGCACTTAACAGCACAGCTGATGGGATGCTTCACCTTGGAGCAGAAACTGGATTAAGGCAGGGAAATCAAGGAGAACACTTCTTTTCCCAGTCCACCCATTTACAATGGAAAAATAAACCTCCTTATTAAAGAGAGGAAGGTTAAACACACTCACACAGACACAAGCACACAGAAAAGAGAAATATTAAAAGTACCTTTACATTTTCACAACGGTGGGGTTAGGTTTCTGATTCTCTTATTTCACAACACTGCAGAGGATCTTAAAGGGATTGATGGCTCTGCAAGGCAGAGGCTGTGCCTCTGTTTTCTTTGGAAAGTACCTTACTGGCTGTTGGTTCTTGCTACCAGAAAGAAATAACAAAAAGCTGAAGGGATAAGACAAATACACTCCTTCAAGGGTTTCTATTAAAATGATAACATTGAGCAAGGCTGCCAGAAGGGAAGAATTTAACATGTTTTGAGAATGCCAATTGCCGAAAGATGCATGTGATCCCAGTGCCAGGAGGGTAGGTGGCAGGGATTAAGATGTCAGAGGAGACATCATTCTACCTAGGCAATGTTGATTTCACTGAAGAAGACAATGCAAAGATGGCCCTGTTTCCTGCAAGGAAGAACCCTTTTTCCCATATGGTTTGCTCTGAATTCTCCATGTTGGCAAAGTTACTTTTACAGGAGCCCTTATTGCTCCCTGGAATGTTTTTATAGTGACAACAACCAGGATATAGGATGTAGGTACTTTTCCATCTACAAAAGGGTCTTCTGTGGCCTCCCATGTCTGAGAGCATTTCCTGGTTCTCTACTGTCACATGAGAAGCTGGGACAGATACTAGAGTCACTGTGTTGCAGTGGGAATGTAGCCCATAGTAGTACCAAAGAATGAGTCAAAACAGTAAAAGAATCATGTGAATCCAGGGCTGGTGTTCTTAGCATCCACTTGCCTCTAAGCAGGGTGTCCATGTAAGGGTGGTGAAGCCCAATGTTTCATCAGCTTCTGGCTGTGCTGCTGCATCCCAGGGAGGTGTCAGTGCCTTATTTTGTGGCTGGGATCAAACCAAGCTTGTATTTCTAGCCTTCTAAAGTCTCTCCAGATGATCTTCCTGTTTTCTTCAGACTTTTTCTTCCCTTCTGGGTCGTTTGGTAGAGACTGGGTGCAAGTTTGGATTTCTAGTCTGGTCAGTCCAGACTCCAGAGGCCTTTTTCTAACCCCTGCCCCAGTTCAGAGCTTTTAAACATATGTCTAAATCTCTCCCTATTGGGTCGAGCATTAACCACATGCTTAACCTGAAACGTGATTAGAAACCATATTTCAGTGGGAGTTAAGCATATGCTTCAATTCTGCTCTGTTCTAAGTGGATACTTTCTTGAACTGGAGCCTACATTTTTTTTGTATGATCCATCTTTGCTCCTCCACATACCTTTACTTCAAATTATTCTGCAATACACATATGGCTCAGTAAGTGTATTGCTCTGTGGCTTTTACACAAAAAGCCCAATTGATACATCACATACTTAACCTCTTGAACAAAGGAGTTAACTTTACAGGATCAATTTACAAGCAGGGGCCAAAGCTTTTGGATGGAAACTAGCTGTCATGTGGTGTGCAGTCGAAAGAGCAAACAGCTTATTCATTATCATAGCATTGGATTCAGAAACAAAACACAGACGGCAGAAAGAGCCTGCCTAGATTTCCAAACATATCGCCTGTCCCCTCACCGAAGCATGTTTATTTAAACCCTCTCTCTGAGCATGCAGTCAGTTGTTAGACTTAACTCCCAATTTCCTCATGTTAAGAGTTTTGACTTGGGCCCTGCTGCTCACGCTGTGCTCTCCATCACATACGGGCAGCTCCTACCAAAGCGAGCAGGAACTGCACTTCTGTGTCAGCAGTACAGCTCTGACAGCAGAGCTCAGGTGGAAATCAAGCACTGGGCTCATTTGTCAGTATGGCATGTTTGTGAAAGAGCACATGCCACTCATCAGATTCCCACATTTGAGCATGGTTCTTTGAACGACAGTCTCCCATACTCTTCACTTTACCCATTCAGTTGTCTGCCTTTTTTGTTCCCCCTTTGTTAATGACTCTCATGTCCAGGCACCCAGATGTGTTCATTTCACTTTCAATATAATGGATGCACAGGCCATTAAGATGATGGTTTAAGTCTGTTAGTGCTTGGCCATGGAAACTTAACCCCTGTCTGCAAATGCTTGGTTGCAGAAATGGCCTCATCAATCTGTTACTGCTGCCTGCAAGTCCTTGTTCTGTAAAGCTCCTGTGGGCTGATCCTGCAGGATCTGATCCAAAATTTACTGAAGTGAGTGGGAGTTTTTCTGCCAATTTATTGGGCTTGGCACCAGGATTTCAAGGGGGAAAAAAAAAAAGGATTGTAAGAATGAATTCGACTGCTTTAGGCGAACACTATTTATAATGTAACATGACATCATCAGTTGCCTCCAAATTTAATTTATCGGGACACCTACAATTTTTTGCATGTCCACCTACAATAGTATCAATCAGAAATAGAAACCCAGAAATAAAGTTACTTCAGTAGGTAATTTTTCAGTTTTTTGAAGTTGGATTCGATGAGATTTCTATCCATTTCCTTTGCCGTGTACCCAGTTTTTTGTTACTGAGTGGTACTGCTCTGTGGGGGTGTGTTGGCTTACACTCAGGTATTAAGCCCCACATTTAGGGCTGTTCTGTGAGTCATCGGGAGTCATAGCCACAGTCAGGCTGCAACAAGGATGGAGCCACAGACGGGTGAAGCAAACACATGAGCAGCAGGGAGGGAGCAACAAAAGTAGGGAAAACATGTTTTATATCAAAATCAACCATCTGGGCCCACTGCCTGTCCAGTGGAAATGGGCTGTAAGTGGGACAGTATGCGGTCTCCAGGCTCCCTTACTAATTACAGGGGAATTCAGGTCCCTTTGGGAATTCCGAGTTTAGACTCACAGGCTCAGCACAACCCACAGCACTGAGAAAAGTCAGCCTTGGACTACCTAGTTGAAAGGGCTTGACTCCTGACTCAGACCCTTTGGCTACACATAGGCTAGTGAGCTAAATAGGGCCAGGGAATAGGCTGGAGACCCCCCTTGTTAACTATTAATCCCTCAAGACTTTTGGCCTGTCCCAACCACTGTTGCCACAGATGCTGTGGCACAGCTTTGAGGACAGTAGGGGCCAGCAGGTAGCGAGGATGAAGCAGTTCTGGTTTGGAGGTGAGGACAGCAGGGGCCAGCAGGCAGTGTGGATGAAACTGTTCTTGTCTGGGGGTGCAGAGTTCAATGGGTGTGAGCTGTCCTTAAACTGCCCTGAAGAAGATGAAAAGTGTCTTGGGTTGTTTTATTTATCAATACAGGCTTCTCCTTTGACCCAAGCATGATTTTTTACATCTAAACTACATGACAACACTGCTTCTAATTGATACCCTAGAATCTGGCTTGTCCATCCATGCACATTAGCATGCTCTGATATTGAAGGTGTAAGGACCAAATTAGTTGGTTGGGTTCTGCTTCCAGTAATGGAGCTCGGGATCATCACTAACAGATGGAAACCAACTCAAGATGCATCTATGCATTTCTCTTGAATGCCAGATGAATATTTATTCATAAGTGTAGCTTGTTCTGTTTGGGGATTTTCCTCCCACAGAACATAAACAAGCATCTTTGCAGTAATTTTGACACTAAGCCTACATACATCTTGTCTTGGGCCAAGTGGCAGGGACATAAACGTGCTCACGCAGGTCAGTTCACAGCATGCATGAGAGCATCCTCGCTGAACACTGTGGGCAGAGAGCCTCTTTTCTTACAAGTAGTCATAGCTAAAGGAATTAGCTATTCTTTCTTCCTGTAAAAGTTCAGGAAGTAGGCACCTAACCCCCTTAAACATCTTTGAAAATCCCAGACATGGTACTCAACAACCCCATTTGAACACCACTTGTTGCAGCCTGAGTGGTGGCGAAGGGTCAGAACTCTCGGGACTGGGAAATGCTACAGACGCCATCAAAAGCAAAATAATAGCATTGACTGTGTTAAAAGGCATAAGGACACGTGGTGCAGAGAGACACTGGGCTCTCTGCATGAAAGGCAGCCTTGCCTTGCAATCTCTGAAATGCTGCAGAAAGTAATGGGGGAGGGAAGCAGTAAACCACCTCGGAAAACAAGACTTTTGTGGCCAAGAATAGACAGAGAAGTGTTTTGGATCTTGCTCAGGTGGGGTTTTGCTGTGGCAGGCTCATGCAGCTAATATTTGTGCTCAGGGGTGTGAGCTGTGTGTGCTGCACAACAAGCAGGGAGCTGCTCCATGTGCTCAGCAGCTGTGTGGGATGCTGAACCCCAGCTTTAACAGTAGCATTGCCCCAGTCATCTTCCTCTGATCTTGTGGTCTTGTGACTCAGTATTTCTGAGAGCTGACAGCTCAGGTGCTGCCCCATCCCCTTGTCCTTGTCCTCTGCCCTGCCCTGCCCTGCTGGAAGCACCTCTATCTGCTGAGATCTGCTGCATGTCAGTGCGGAGAAAGAAACAGAGCCTAAGCAGGCTGTTGTGGTTTCTCATTTGCTTGCCTATATATTCAGAAGTTATCAGATCAACATGGTTTTAATGACTGGAAAGGAAAAGAAACAAACTCCAGTTGTTAAGTGCTAATCACAGAGTTACTATATCACATAGTCAGGCCTGGCAATGGAATATCCATCTCACTGCCTGCAAAGAGATCACCGAATCAATTTTTTGCATTAACATTTTATTCCTTCCCATCCTAGACATTTGTTCAGCTTGTTTATACTCATGCCACATGGCCACAAGCTGTGTAATAAATGAGGGGAGACATTTATCTTTGGAAACTTCGGTCAAGCCAAAAAGTTGATCACTTGTTTTTGTAGAAGAATAACACATGTGAGATTTACTTAGATAAATCCCACCAGCGGCAATGGGGTTGCCTTTGTTAATTGCCCACATATTAAATTCTGATAGCAGCAGTTAGGGTTTTACAGTGTGCAGTGGGTTTTTAGCATTCCACAACTGATGATGCCAGCAATGCAGGGAAGTACAGTGTCATGACATCTCCCTAAACAGAGGCAGGCCTGAGACCTGGGTTCAGCCTCTTGGACACCAGGTTCTACATGCACCTTCTGCTAATCTCCTCTGAGCTTGGGCAGTGGGGTCGTGGTCACGCTGCAACCTCCCTGCAGCTCAGTACCTCCTGAGCACCTCAGTACCTCCAGGGTCCCTTCAGAAACAAAGGCCGAGATTTTTAGCAGTTCTCACCTCCTCCTCTCAAAACACAGCCATGTTTAAACCGACCACCAAGGCAGCTAAGAAAGGCCACTTCCAGGGGTGACAAAGAGCATCCTGCTGTGATTGCTGAAGCGTGCTAACCTTCACCACAGTTTTTGTTTTGTTTTGTTTTGGGTTTTTTTGCCTTGTTTTGCTAGTTTGGGTCAATCCAGAATAGCCAGTGCACTTGGAAGGTGATGGTGTGCATGGCCAGGTGTGTGGCATCATGTGCCATGCCCTGTGGCAGCCTCCTTGCCTATGTGGGTAGAGAGATTTCAGCAATTTCATGTGTAAACTGCTGATACACAGGCTGTGCTCCTGCTGCCCCTCCTTCCCTTTCAGCTATATTTGCAGAAGCAACTCCCAGGACCCTTTTTCCCTTCTCATCAGGCTTGGTTTCCTTGTTTACTTCTCTGGTCTCACCCCATGTAAAAGGTGGCTGCCCTTGCATGGAGCAAAAAGAGTTGAGTATATGTCAAAGTCTGAAGCTTACATAGAAAATGGGTTACGCATTTTTCCCTCCCTAAGCTGCTTAAACCTTATGAGAACAAAACATTCCAGTAACTTTTTTGGCATAAAACCCTGTGATTGAGGGAGAGCAGAACAAGCCGTTTGAGCACGCAGCCCCCTGTGTTATCTCCAGGTTGGGTATTTTGCTGGAGAATGGTGGAACTGAGTCCTCCGGAGCCAGGCTGTGTCCAAAGGCACACATTTCTTCTCTTTGTACAGCTAAGATCAGCTAATTTAAAATTTAATTTCCTGAAAGTTGCCATTCTCACAAACACAGTCAGGTGCCCACTCTATGATGAATCTATTTATATCGCCAGCCTGAGTAAAATGAAGCTACTGTTCTAAAATCTATAAGGGTAAGTGGATCCAGTACTCACGTGGACATGATCCTTTTCTGCTGGGAAACTCTTACACACAGAAACATTAACAGGATTTACAAAATCCATCTGTTTGCAACACCAGCATCTTGGAGTGCAGTCAGTGCATTCAGACTGTAAGTCACAGCAGGTGCACAAACTGTGGCTGACTCACGCAGCATACAGATAGCCTAGTGCTGCTCCCCGTTTCCACTCTCTGACAAAGAGCACATTTTTACTCACTGAGTAGTTGAGAAAAGCTGATTCCAATTTGCCAAGTCAGAAAATTCAGAACTCAAATTGTTGGAATCGGTGGATGCAGTTGGGAAATTTGGAAAGTTGAAGTACAGCAATAAGATGCAAAACATTTCCGCTGGCATTTTCA
This sequence comes from Manacus candei, assembly GCF_025592945.1. Classification (NCBI taxonomy): domain Eukaryota; kingdom Metazoa; phylum Chordata; class Aves; order Passeriformes; family Pipridae; genus Manacus; species Manacus candei. Next base: position 6,308,348 of record NW_026138061.1, read on the forward strand.
GAGGCCTTTAGGGCTGAGGATCTCTAAGCTACTTATAGATATTAATGAATTAAAGCCACAGCATTCCTGAGTGCTGGGTAATTTTATTATCCCCTCTGCTAAGAGGAAAACTGAAACACAGAGAGAGAAAGTGGCTGGGCTGTGGTTTGTCTGCTCAGCTGCTGGAGGAGGAGGCTTTGGGATTTCAACACAAACCGGATGGGAGTGGCAAAAGAAAAAAAACAGTTGCCTCTTTTGGGGAGTGGGACTGTTCCTAGTGAGTAGTTCTCCTCATGGACGTAAATGCAACATATTCTGCTTTCTAATGCTACCAGAAGTCTTCTCTCTCCACCTTACTAGGGTTCCCAAAGGATCACAGTGGGAGAGCAGCTGGGGCAAGTTTGTTTAGTATGGACTCCTCAGAGAGGGAGTAAGGAGGGAGGACCTCACATAAGGGACAGCTGGCATTTATTTGGACTTAATTCTGGTATGGGATAAATAGGACCCTTCCCATGTATTGAGCACTCCAGAACTGACTAGGGAATTTATCTTTGCAAACACAAGTGTGAAAAGTTCGTGGCTGCCAAAGCGGTTTTGTTTGGCTGTTTTTCTTAAATGTTTTTCTTTTCTTTCAACTGTTTTTTTTTTTTTTTTACATCCAGGTTGTTTTCATGTCAGATTTTGAATGCCAGCTCTGGTAAAGGGGAGAAACTCCCTTGCTTCAAGACATAAAATAATACAAAAGCATAATATGTCAGAAGAATTAGGAAATCATGAAAACAGAACAAATCTGATCAGTTGGGCAACATGTTTCAATTCCTCCAATTCTTTAGTGCCTTTAATTTAAATGGTTTTAAATGTAAATCTGGTGGTTGGCTTCATTCAGGGAATCACCAAACCTGGACCTAGGTGTCAATGGTCTCCTGGACCAGCTATATTGCAGCATATGCCAGCATGTGGGAATGGAAATCATCTCCTCCGTTTTAACATCTGCCCCTGTCGGGTGGCCTCCCTGCATCCCCAGTAGGGAGATATCAGCCCTCTGAGCTCCCCTAGATCTGCTGCCTGTTTCAGGGTGGGTGAATTATTGCCTCCAAGTGCTAGCTCCTCTCATTTCATTGCTAGAGGAGACTCAGTGATGGCGTGAGATGTACTTTTCTGTATTTTTTTTACCTTTGTCTGTTCGGATGAATCCCACCCTTCCTTTCCAGATGAATGCCTGGCTAAAACAGGGACAAAATTTTAATTTACTGCCAGAAAAAGTGTTGGGGAGATGTGACTCTTCGTGACTGCTGCTCACGTGAGATCTGCAGGCAGGTAGCTGGTGCTTGGCAGAGGTCTTCAGCTGAGCTTGACTTAGTGACTAGCAGGATACAAGCTGCAGGGACACAAAGCTCGGAAACTCGTTTACCCACTCTCTCAAATGCTTTTTGCAGGTCACTAAGATGTTGGCTGTGTGAATGTGGCCTGGCAGATATTGCACTAACAGCAGTTTCCTGGAAGCTGTCCTGGATTCGCTGTCCTCTTGCAAACACTAACACCAAACCAAATTGCTATCTGTATTTCCAAGGCTTCTTCATCATAACCTCATGTGATGATATTATAGATTTGTAGATCTGTCTGTAGCAGATTTTTTTTATTACTTCAGTGCTTGCTTGTTTTTCTCATATGTTTCTGTGTTTCCGTTGTTTTCTTCTTGCTGTACTTCCTTTTTTTTTTTCTTCTCCTTATTCTGGGAAAGAGATCTGTGAAGAAGGTGAGTCATGTGCCATGCACGCGGGGAAGGGTCTTGCTTCTGTTTTCCTGTCAGGAGGGTTGAGTCAAGAAGAAGCTTTTGTCTGGAAATGTTTTGTCATCAGTAGAGCTGTGTCACTGAGTTGTGAATGGAGAGGCTGCTGAAACAAGAGCAGATCCTTCAATTGCCACCTGAAATGGACCGGAAACAGCAGACCACTGGGGTCATAGCGGTGACACAATATGAAGGGTCTTTGGCTTGACTGGCAGCCAGTTTGCTTCTCCATCTTTTAATTGTCACAGCCCAACACCTGGGGTCCTCTAGCTCACATTCCCTTGAGAATGTGAGCTCGTGTTGTGGACACATTTAACATCCGTACCATGATGTGACACATCACTTCTTCATGGTCTGGTCTGATGGTTGGCATGCTGTAGGTTGTTGTCACTTACAGCTGAGAAAAGCAGAAGAAGGTGTTTGTGTGAAACCAATGTGTTTTCTTTCTGGCCATGCCGGGGTGTGCATTCTGATGGAAACACCACCAGGACCTCTTCCGCTCTCAGCATGACACACCCTCCCATTCGAGGTGCTGTGGGGTGATTTCTGGGTGGGCCGAAGATGGCAGAGATGGATTCTCAGTGCTGCCCTGTGGCCTTGCAGGACAGGCCCAGTTCCCAGATAGTCTCATGATGGTCTGCTAGCCATCAGGGGAGAGGCAGATATCTTTGATGGGGGAAGTAGCCCTGTCTGGTCTGTACCCTGTCTGACATATCTGGATTCATGTAGAAGAAGCTGTGTTTCATCTCACTGTGGGCTCTGTGATGCTTTACATGCTGCACTTACTTTTTGGCTTAAATAGGTGAAACATGAAGCCCAAACAAAGAACTGGTGAAAGCCTCCTTCATTTTTCTATTGGTCTCTACTGGATGCAAATTAGTTCTTTCAGGAGGACACTTCACCTCAGTTCTCAACAGCTGATTTCTCAGGGACAAGGAGGGGAGACATGCAAATTAAAGGTCTATAGACCTTTTCCCCAGCCTCTAGCACTGTCTACCATTGTACCCACATGAAAACAGCTTTGCCTTTGTGTCCTCTCCTCACATCAGTCTGGAAGTGCCACAGACTCCTATGATGCCTTGCCCACATCTCAGAGAAACTTGACCTAGTTTCTCCATCAAAACACCTGCGTTACCAACTTACCTAATCAGCACATCACAGACTCAGCAGAATCTAAAACATTAGGGGTTTTTCTTTTTTCCTCGCTAGAATTATTATTATTTTTTTTAATGTGGCTGCCAAACAGAGTCTTATTTCAATTTGATTTATTCTGAGCTGACCTAAATATTTTGCTTTCCTCTTCTGTTGGGTTCAGTATTTTTTTTTACCGCAGGCTCATGGCAACATAGCAGAGATCCGGGGGAGACAGATTTCTGGATGTGTGAATGCAATGAGAAGCGATTGGATAGTGTGGAATATGCCCATGATAATAATAACCACTGTGAGGTGTCTGTGAAGTTGGACCACACGGTAAGGATTAACGGAATTGACATTCAGGTTAGCTGTTGTGATTAAGGTGCCCAGTGCAATATAAGGATTGATTGCAGTGAGGTTAGAGGAGGAGAAAATACCCCTTCTGAATACAGGGCACTGTTGAATGAAACAAGTTCATATGTGAAACGTGGGGTTTTTTTTCTTTTTTTTCAACTACTTGGCTTGGGAACTTGATTTCTTTAAAAATGTCATGCTTTGATACTGAAGTTCAGGTCCACAATTTGGTATTTTCTGATGATGTCTCGGGCCTGGGAACTGCAGGGCAATGAAGACAGCAGGGTCTATCTTAATGGAGTACTTTGCCACCCTGTTGTCCTGGACTTTATTTCAAGCAAAGAAATTAAGTAGCTACCTGCAAAGAGGAGAGCAGTAGAGGCAGCCTGACCTCTACTTGCAGGGAGGATAGGAACTCATATTTGTATTTCAATAGGACTTCAGAAAGCCCAGCACTGATCTGGTTACCCTTTCAGTCACACTGGCCTGAGAGTGATATGATATAGCCCTAATATTTTCCCTGTGGTTTTACCCCACCTGAAGCACATCCATGATGCTGCCTAGTCACACTGGTGCTAGGAGCAGAGGTTTAGCTGAAAAAATGCTGCTCTCCTGGTCCCTGTTATAAATGGTCTTGCTGGAAAATTCTGATCTTTTTAAGGGTAAAGATTGTTTTCCCCAGGGGATTGCTTTTATTATATCAACATAAAGTCATTTTGCTGGTAGAGATGCCAGTCTAAGAGGACCTGACCAGCATAGCAGGCCTGGGGTAGAGGTAACCCAAGCTCTGCTTCTCTTGCAGCAAGATGCACTGTAGTAGCCTGCTGAGGACACTGACAGATGTTGAATGTGACTGCAATGGACACAGTGCAACGACTGCTCAACTTTGGAGAATTTTTCCTCATGTTCAGTGTGGTTTATTTTGGAGTTCACTGCTGCCAGGAAGAGCTGCAGTGGGGCTGCAAGGCTTCTTAGGCAGATGTGAGGCATCTTCTTCCAGCGTTTTGCTTATCTGATGCAGCACCTGGTGTCAGACATGGATTCTGAGGGCTTAGTTTCTGTTGTCTGGTTACAGAGCAGCATCAACAGTTATTTTAGGTATTTTTTCAGATGAAAATTATGGCTGAGACACAGCCATGGCTCTGATGGATTGTTTTTTCCTCTGAGTGTGTGACAAGTCTGCTGAAGGCTAGCTGGCCACTCTTCACAGCACAACATAGAGAACTTCCCTCTCACTCACAAAGTCATCCGGTTGTCCAAGTTCTTCTTGTGTTGTCCCAAGCTCAAATACTTTCTTTTGTCCTTTAAGGCAGGAAGACTTGCCAATTTCCCACATGCGTGTGCTCATATGAGCACAGAGAAAGCACTATTTAATAGTCACATGCATTATATTTGACAGCTGTACAACTTTAGCAAAACAGGAGTCAGACCAAAATGTAGCTCATTGTTTTTAATCAAAGGAATACCAGTGTTGCCAGATGTGGTGTATGTTTTTCCAAATGAACTAAAACACTATCCACAGCTGAATATGATATGGTCTTGTGCAATAACATCACTTGTTTTTGCATGCCCATGAATGGCAAGGCGCAGACTGGTGTTAAACAGAAGACACAAAGAAGACAGAATGAACTGAAAGGGAATGGAGCACAGGCTATTTGCTATTCTGTTAACTCTACTACAGCAGTAGCCAGCCCATGGATCGAGAGGTCTTTCTCCCAGCAAAGACAAACAAGGCTGATGGTTTGTCTCTCTTATAATGACTATTTTCATATCATACTGAGAGATGATACAGAGACAAGCTGAATGTGAATGATCCAGTAGTGGTTCTGGAGAGGTTTGCTGTCCTGTTCTCCTTGCAAAGGTAAGAACACCTCAAACTAAGCAACACACAGAGTACAATGCAAACAAGGGAGGTACAGAGGCTCAAAAAGGTGTGTGAAGCTGAGCTGATCAGAACTTTCCTCAAACCAAGAGAAGAGCCAGGAAACACCACTGATATGTCTACAACAGTTAATGTCATACTCTAGTAGTGTCACTGACTGTCTCTTGATCTTAAAGTACCACAGTGTTTCTAAAGCTTTTTCTGCTTGAGCTGTTGGAGACTCCAAAGGTTGCCTTGACTCTGGGTGTGACATCTGTGAGTCATCCTGAAGCACAGGTTGCATCTCATGTGCAATTTCGTGAAATTTCTCTCCCAGCACCAAGGGTGGATGTGCGACTCCTTTTGTGTGACTTTTCCTACTGCTGTTTGACATCTCCATCCATTGGCAACATCTGACATCTATAATTTGCTGGGAGAGCAAAAAAAAATATTCTTGTAACACATCACCTCTGAAAATGTAGCTGCAGTCATTCTCTTTCCTGTTTGATGTTGGGATTTTGCTAAATGGAGTGGAAAGGAAGGACGTTAGGGTCAAGCAGGCTGCTCCTCCCCATCAAGCAATATGACCCCCATGTTGAGCTGCTTTAAAGCAGTTCTGCACATCACAAAGCAGATGAGTCCTGGAAGAGGGAGTATGTTTAGGGGAAGTGTAGGTTCTACTGTGCTGTAAACAAACTTCCCTTTTAAACAACTTGTTTCAGTGATACCTGTGGATAAACATAATCTTGTTTTAATCACTGACTGCTATGGCAGCAGCAGCACTCACCACAGCCGCTGCAGGTCTTGATCCTGACGTCATAAAACCCCCAAATGTTTCCTCTCCTTGCTGATACAGTGCTTTCAATTAAATAACTTCGCAGCTTGAGAATGGATACACTTAAGTTCACATGAAGCTGGGTTTATGATCTAATATGCTAATCTGGTTATTATAATCTTTTTTAAAGCTAGTTACCATGAGGACAGTACAAGCAGGCCTGGACATAGCAATTTTAAAGGCAGAGGAAAGGACATCCTAGTTCAGGCAGGAGCTAATTACTTGCAGGTGGCCTCATTGCAGCCAGCATGGTCCTAAATCCTCTGGCTCTCCATGCCTTCTCCATAGTTCAATTTCTAGGATCAACCTTTGCATTCTGCATATGTCTGTGAAAGCCATTCAGTGGATAAAAAAAAGAGAGAATTTTTTTTTTTTTTTTTTTTTTTAGTGAAGAGAAGGTCTTTAGAAATGGCAGTTTTGAAGGGAGATTTCCCTCCTCTGGTCAAGAGCATCAGTTCTATTTGGTTCAGGTGAGGCACAGGGGGTCCTCAGACTGGGAGTTCAGACTCTGCCAGAACCAAGTGATTCCTCATCTGGGGTTTAAATGCTGCTGTGTTATCAGAGATAACACCACCAGGGAAATGATGTTGCCACACCAGTACACTGTCATTGCAGGAGTGACGTGGGACTTTCTCAAAGGCAGAAAAAGGTTGGCTTATAAAAGACTTGACTGTTCTCTCTGATGCTGAAGTCCATGGAGTTTTCCATTTTCATATTGTTGCCTGTGTCTTTGTCATTGTGTAGCTGTCCAAACATCAGGTTTGCTGTACCAGGACTCCCTTGAGGTGTACTTGAATTCCAGGATGGATGACTCTGCTCTTCACCTATCTTCAGTTTTATTCTGCAAGCTGAGAAGTCAGTATAAGAAGATTTTAATTCGTGTTCAGGGCCTGGAGGAACATTTTGAAATGAGTTGCATACATGGCTTTCTCCATGGTAACTTGCCCATTGTCCAGCTAGGAGCAGCATTTAGCCTTAGGTTGTGTATGTTCCCATTTTATGGCAATAAAAGAGGCAGCAGTGTGAAAAGCTCTTAAGAGCTCTTCAGAGCAAATGTTTCATAATTGTAGACCATGACAAAATAAAAGTCACTAAAAAATTCAGAATGCACAAACCATAGCCCAGAACTCAGCAGCTGCCAAACACTGGGAATAAAAGTCTCCTGCACTGGCAGCAGGCTGCTGGGACTGAATGATAACATAAACCTATTTAGTTTGGCTGCAGATACTGTTCAGTAAAGTTTTTCCTAGAGTTTTTTTTTCCACTATCTTCACTGTCATAATTCTTAATTACCTGATTATTTACCTACATTTTTCTTACAAATGTACTACTCTTCAAGACACAGTACATTTCTGATATTGTTTTCAGAGTCTATGATTATTGTTCATCAATTTGTGGGCCCATGGGAATCTCATGAGGTTTAATAGAACCAGGTGCAAGGTGCTGCACTCCTGGTATCAATCCAGGCTGGGGGATGACCAGATTGAGAGCAGTCCTGCTGAGAAGGACTTGCAGATGTTGGTGGATGAGAGGCTGGGCATGAGCCAGCAACGCACACTTGCAGCCCAGAAAGCCAAACATGTTCTGGGCTACATCAAAAGCAGTGTGGGCAGCAGGTCAAGGGAGGGGATTCTGCCCCGCTGCTCTGCTCTGGTGAGATCCCTCCTCGAGTACTGCATCCAGCTCTGGGGTCCCCAGCATAGGAAGGCATTGATCTGTTGGAGTGAGTCAAGAGAAGGCCACGAAGATGATCAGAGGGATAGAGCACCTCTCCTATGAGGAAAGGCTGAGAGAACCAGGATTCTTTGTCCTGGAAAAGAGAAGGCTTTGGACTGACCTAACTATGGCCTTCCAATACCTGAAGGGAGCTTACAAGAAGGAGGGAGAGAAACTTTTTATAGGGACATGTAGTGAGAGGATAGGGGGTAATGGTTTGAAACTGAAGGAGAGCGGGTTTAGATTAGATGTTAGGAAGAAATTCTTTACTGTGAGGGTGTTGACGCACTGACACAGGTTGCCCCATTCCTAGAAGTGTTCAAAGCCAGGTTGGATGGGTCTTTGTGCAACCTGGTCAAGCGGAAGGTGTCCCTACCTATGGTAGAGGGCTTGAAACTAGACGATCTTTAAGGTCCCTTCCAACCCAAAGTATTCTATGATTCCATGAATTTTTCACCCAGAAAACCACCCATCTTTGGTTCAGTCTTGGAGTAGATCTGTACACTTCAAGAATATGTTATATCTTTGGGTATAATTCTTGACAAACATTTAACCTATGGAAATTCTGTAGGAGAAATGGATCCATCATGCTTATGCGCTGTACACACAAAGTGGAAAAGTATGGCAAGAATTTCACTGTTTTTCAAATAAAACATGTGCATGTTGCTGTAAGAAGCCACACTAATGTCAATATTTCAGAAATCTTTACAGCAAGTACATAAATGCATAATTTCTTCTAAAGAGTGTAAGAAAGCAAAACCTGAAAAAATTTCCAAAGGAAAATGTACATAGAATGAAATGCAGCTCTGCAAAGAACCACAAACCCAACTCCAGTACTTGAAGAAATGTATTGCTTGAGAGGTAGCATGTAATACTATAGTTAAAGACCAGGCCATCTCTCTTATGTGCATTGGACAGAGTTAAAGACGTGCAGCTACGTTTTACTTTTATTGCAGTCCTAAGGTAGTTATTTTTAATTATCTAGATTATTAGCTCACTATTTATAAATGAGTTAAGTGTTTCCGGGTTCTGATTTTACACCACCTACTCACAGAGCTTTCTTGCTATTACCAATCTGTATGGACTTTTTATAGCAAAAATCAAAAAAAAAGATGCTGTTAGAACTCATGCAAGAGACCTTGGAGCCCTCACTGACAGCTCTCTGAAATTGTTGACTTAAGTGGAAACAAAGAACATCAATAAAATGCTGGAGCTCATCAGGAAGGATGTTGCAGTCATGACAAAGAGTCCTTTTCCTGCTACATTTTTGGTGTGCCCATGCTCTGAGTCTGGTGTGTGATCCGAGTTTCTGCATCTCAAGGACATGAGAGTTAGGGGAAATGGTGAGTAAAGCAACCAAAGTAACTTAGGGATTGGAGAAGCTGCTTAGGAAAGGCTGGATCTCTTCTGGCTGAAAAGGAAACTGAAGGGGGGATATGATCAGGATTGACAGCCTCAAGGAGGTGCTGGGCAGTGTGACTGCAGACCAGTTACTGACCACTTCCCACAATGCTGGAACTACAAGCACATAAGAGAAAGAATTGCTTTCACAGGGGGTACTGAACTCCTGGCATTGCTGCTCCAGAATACTGGAAAATAGGCCATGAGAAGCCTCCAGAGGGAACTTGAACATCCCCATTCCAGTGAGTGTCGATCTGGGGGAGCGTGTGGGAAATAAAACACAGATAGTGTCTGGGTTTGCGTGTTCTCTCTACATAGCATCTCTGGCTGTCACTGGTGGAATAGATGGATGATGGATCTAGCACAGCAGAGCATTTCTGGTGAGCTTATGTTCTTATGCAGAGACAGCTGATTCATTTTGACTTCTGAAGAAAACCAGGGAGATTTTCAGCTAAATGGAGACAATTTCAGGGAGAATTCCAGGGAGATATTGATGATTTCAAATAAAAACTTAGCACTGAAAAAATCAGGCATCTTTAAAAAATTTATTATCTCCTAATAGACATTCTACATAGCATACATTTTGGTTTTTTTATTATAGAACTATAGAGTAACTTGGATTGGCAGAAACCTCTGAAGGTCTCTCAAAGCAGGGTCAGCTTCAAAATTAGATCAAGTTGCCTGTTGTCCCTTTGCAGTACATCCCTGAGAAGTCTGGCTCCATCTTCTCTGTAATACTCCTTTTAGGAATGTAATAATTCAGCGAGCAGTATAAAAGTGATGTGAAACTTTTTCCATGTGTACTTCCACAATGAGCCATAACCTTGTATTAATACAAGTGTCCTGTGGATAGATATATTTTCTGTGAGTGTTCCCTTCCCATCTCTCTTCCCCGCAGGACTCTCTCAGCACAAGTGTTGAGTGAATAACTCATTTCCTTGGAAAATGCATACACCATTTTATAGGCAATTCCTATAGTAACATAAAAAGGAACCTCAGTTCTCAGAACTGCTTCCTCTTTTCTCCCAGACTTCTGCTAAAGAGGTGGTGAGAAAACAAAGCCTGATTCTGATTTGCTCTGTACTTTCTTCCTCTTTGTCCTGGAAACAGTGATGAATGTGCATTGGCTGGTTCATAGCATATGTAGGAGGGAATACTGCCAAGGCTGTTCTTTTAAATAATGCCCTGACAAGGGAGGAGTGGAGCTACAGCTTCCCAGGGTCTTGCCAGGATATGAGTGCAAAAAGGAGTTTGAGGTAGCTGGAGTAAGGGGAACATGCCAGCTAAACAGAGATCATGTCTCTTGAGTGTAGGACAGGAGGGGCAGGCACTGATCTCTTCTTTGTGGTGCTCAGTGACAGGACCCGAGGGAATGGCCTGAAGCTGTGTCAGGGGAGGTTCAAGTTGAATATTAGAAAAAGGTTCTTCCCCCAGAGAGTAGCTGGGCACTGGAACAGGCTCCTCAGGGAAGTTGTCACAGCACCAAGCCTGACAGAGTTCAGGAAGCATTTGGATGATACTTTCAGGCACGTGGTGTGACTCTCAGGGATGGTCCTGTGCAGGGCTAAGGGTTGGACCTGATAATCCTTGTGAACATGTTCTGTGATTCTGTAATGATGACTGGCTTTTGAGTAAAGCAGGCAAGGAGAGGAAAAGGCTTTTTATTACTTTCTACTGTAAAAGCACACATGTGGACTTCTGGATACAAGACAGCATTGTCCCAAGGACTGTGGGAAAATACACCAATTGATCTGTGTTATGGGTCTCATTAGCCACTGTTGGGTGGAGTGTGAATCAGGTACTGTTGACCCTGAAGTCTTGCTCTCTATGGCCTGGCACTCTGCAGGGAGCCACCACCATGGCAGAATCCATGCATTCTTCTATGAATATAGGACAGCCATCACCATAACATTTTAGTGTCGCTAGGCACTGTGACTGTAGAAATTCCATGGGGATCATTATATAGGGTCCAGTTGCACAGGAAATTGAAGGAGGAAGAACAAAAGCACTTTAGGCAGCTAAGCTGGGTAACAAGAGTAGTGAGGCAGGATTTGATGTATGCTAGCGCTGAGCCATGATTTGTCCTTTAAGGGCTCCTGTTTGATCTGTCAGTGTGCATGAAATGCTGTCCCATCAGGTGGTGTTTGCTGCTCATGTTTGTGCTTGCTGGAGGGAGCCAGTGTCTACAACTCCGGAGAAATGTCACTTGGTGAAGCAGAGGACAGGACACTGTTCTGAGAAATATGGAGGTATGGCAGAAGCAAAGTGGCTGTTTCCATTCACTGCAGAGTGGTGCTGCTGGAAGCAATAACACTTAGCACTGACACAGCACTTCACACAGCACTGGGTAATTAATCTGCAAAGCAGCAGGAGATGCTCTTTGCAACTGGTTCTGTAAGCACAACTAAAGGACTAGAGTGAAGAGGGCTATTAAAAACCATACTGACATCCAAATTGTCCCCTGGCAACTAAAGAAAAACCTCCAGAACTTACCATGTCCTCTTTGTTTTATTAGTCCTCTTAATATTCAAATGAAGAGAAAGTTTTCCAGAGCTGGTCCTCAGCCTGCCCAGCTTGCAGAAGCTTGGCGGACTTCAAAGGAGCTGCAACAATTTATTGTGGTTCTTGCTCCAGATATTTTGTGAGGATGATACATATCCTCGCTGGAAAATAGTTCACTTATAAATATTACAGTATATCCCAGTCAGCAGAACACTGTAGATTATCTGTTTTTATAGATTTACCCCTTCCCTCCCTTGATTCTTCCTAGCTTAAAATTTGGGAAACAGGACTGCTTTTGCTACTGAGTTAGTTTTCCAGTTAGTGAGCACTGATGGCTTTCCCCCCTCCCCGCACCCACCCCCCCATCCCTCAAGTGAAGCTGCATAAGAGCAGCTGTGGGAGGAGGGAAGGAGAGTTTTGTGGTTACAGCTCAGATTTGGAGCTCTGTTGCCAGTCCTGTCCTCTGTTTCCATGCGACTGCAAGCAAATCATGTAACTTGCTTTCCAAAGCGCTCTGTAGTACTTGGTAAACCATGTCACAGCATTCTGTGACTGCATACTCTGACTGGTATCAAATAAATGATGATATATAAACAATGTGTTTATATAAACTTCTCCAAATGAACGCATCCATGTTTTGAAGGCAAAACATACAGAGAGGGTAATTATTTGGCCTCCTATGGAAATGTTGGTTTCTCATCCTGGTAAGGATGCTTCCTCAAGAGTTTGAGGTTTAATTATCAGGGGCAAAATCCAGTCTGTTTTAGATCCAAATTCTCAGCATCCATGGGTCATGGATGGCTGTTATTATGCATTTAGAGTTGTGGTCACAAGGCAGGGTAGCTGTGGCAGCCCTTGGTTCAGGTACTCCAGCTTTTTGTGCCACGTGGTCAGGTATGGAGAACCATGCCCAGGCGTAAGGTTTCTCTTAGGATTTCCATTCTTAATATCATCCTCTGCATCAGGCTTCACCCTGAACATGTATTTTCCTCTATGTGTACTCATTTCAGCCTTATGGACTTAGTGAGGCCTTTTCTACGCCTTTACTTTGGGACGATATTTAGAGATTTTAGTGATCCTAAGTTAGTTCCTTTAGATCCCTTGGTGTTGCTGTAATTTACCTCTGATTTATCAATATTTCTTTTCTCTGTTCCAGCTTTAATGATACTTAGCCCATATATCAACCAGCAGAATAATTCAGAACTGGTTGCTTCCTCCTTTTATCACTAAACCTAAAGGGGAAAGATGCTTTCCCAAAGGGTTTCCCAGCAAAAATAGGAGGTAGCAAAGCACAAAGTGCTGCACAGACCATTATGAATGGTCCAGCAGCTTAACTAACAGTTATTGATGTGGATGAGAGGAGGTCATTGAGCTGCATGAAAAAAGTAACCTCTGAAGGAAATACTGAGAAATGAAAATCAGTGACCAAAGGAGGAAAAGGAAGATGGAGACCAGCTGGGGTTGTGGTCAAGATGCCAATCTGGATAGATGTTTGGGCAGACATGGTGAAGCACAGGCCAACTACTCTGTTTGTTTGGCTGTTTGGTTTTGGGTGTTGTTTGTTTATTTGTTTGGTGGAAATCAGTGTGAGGGAAAAAAATCTGGCCCCAGGGTGAGGGAACTAGGACAGGCTCAGCTGAGTGAGGTGAGAAGGTGCAGAGACAAGTGAGGCATAAACAGGACAGGTTTTTGCTTTGCTCCTCTTGTTCTCCTTGCCTTTTTCCATAGTGCATCCAAGACTGTGACTGTCTGTCACATGCTGTTTCCATACTCCTGCTCCCTATGGGGACAGAGCTGCATTCCTAGGAGCAGGGTTTGTTTTGATTCCTGATGTCCTTATGCGGGTTGATTTTTATCCCTGTAAACTTCTCGTTTTCTTTTACTAGCTGTTTCTTTAAGAAGAAAGCTATCTCTGTGGTTGCCATGGAAAGCCCTGCATATCCCCTGAGACTGAACCACAGAATATATAGCGCAGCCGCAGAAAATATCTGGAAATATGTTTGCCGGAGAGCTGCAGTCCTCAGGAGTTTGGCAGCCCTGTAAGTGGAGATGCCCCAGCTGGGAAAGGGAATTTCTTTTCCCCAGGCAGCTAATGTGGGCATGGGATTGGATGATGCCTCTGTTAGGGGGGCAGGGGAGATCTGGGGAGCAAGTCAGGGATGTGGGGGTGGCACAGTGCCATTGCTGCTGTGAAGTGAGCCAGCGGCAGGGCAAGGTCCAGGCTGGAGTGTGAGTGCATTGGTGCCTCCTTATCCTTCTCACCTTTGCCTGGTGACAAGTTCTGAAGGCCAACAACAAAAATACATACAAACAACATGCTCAAGCCCTGCTCCTCCAACAGCTCGCTAAAGAATTGATTCCCACACCTTCCTCTAATCTAAAAACCACAGTTTCCCCTCACTCAGCTGCCAAAACCTACAAGCTCCCCCACAACTTCCTTAACACAATGCTGTACTTCATACTGAAGTGAAACTTGGAAGTGAAAATCAATTGAGATGAATATTGAATTAAAGATTGTACATTGATTAAATTACACAATTTAATTTATTTATTTTTTTGAAGAGCTCATGAAGAATGGGCCTCAATCAATGATGAGAATATTGGGTCTGGAACTGAGTTGAGGCCAAGTACTACTTTAAGACTCTCAACCTGTCCTCTATCTCTGCCAATTTTCTTATTTTTTTAAAAGTGAACATTATGGCTTATTTTTCCAATCCAAGAGTTTAAGGAAAAGTTCAGGCATTAAAAAAAAAAAAAAAAAAAGAAGGCCAAACATTCACATCTCAGCAATCTCTTTCTGAGGATAGATTCATCAATATTCTGGTGTCTCTGTTCTCAATGAAAACCAAAATGTCATTTTAAGACACAGATTTGTCCAAGATAAGTTTGGGGACACTGAATCCCATCCCTGGTTTGTGAGCAGGAGTCACAGGACTCACAGGAGTCGGGAATGAAACAGACTTACAGTCTTCTCCCATCCCCACAGTGCAGCTGTCGCTGACCATGCTGTAGCTCAGGTTACCAAACATTTCCACTGTAGGTCTCTGTTTTTAAAATACAGTAGTTTTTGCTGAAAGTCTTTCAAAATCAATATTTTCTAAGGTAGTTCTGCTCTTCCCAGAAGTGAGGCTGTGGACACATGACACAACCTGTATTCACTTTGCCCAGGTATTTGCCTTTGGAAATTGCTCAATATACCATATATGCCCAAAGACGGTAAAACATGAACCAGGGCCCCATGGAAGCCAGACTGGTTGATCTGAAAAGGACAAGATTGATCAGAAATAGTACAGCTCCCTGTTTCTCCAGTGATCAATGCCTTGCACACACTGAAAAACTCCATGTGCAAAAAAGCCGTACACAGGACACTCTTTAGGAGTGTTGGGGAGTCACTGAAATTATTTGTAAAAGCTGCTAAAGTCCTCTTTCCTGTTCTTCTTCCTTATCTTAAGCCAGCTTCTGGGCCTTTCATACACACAGGGAGGTCACATTGTGGCTTAGCATCTCCTCAGCCCATGTTAGCTTCTGCCCAAGTTCTCACTAAGAGCTGCAGCAAATGCTGTAGCAAAAGCGAACCCTTCTCACTCTCCAGCCAAGGTGAACAGGTTTTTCTGCTGGTGCTTCTACCATGCTCCTACACCCACATCTAGCTCACATATGCTGTTGCTGGCCCTAAACTCCCTGAAAGCCCTCAAACACCTCAACCTGCCTTGCAGCCCCTCCCTGGCTCACAGCATGTCATTGGGAGTGGCTGGTCCAGCTTCTGAAGATGAAAGAGCTGTTTTAGTCTGCAGTTTTAATTATCCAGTTTCTTCTCCAGACAATTTCCAGACCCCTAATTTCTTCTTCAGGCCTTTCTACACCCTGAGCTGTAGATAGTTCTCACTAGACCTCAGCAGGTACAGCCTCCCTCCCAGCTCCATCCAGGTCCAAGACAAAGTCTCTCTGCACAAATGCCTTCCCCGTACTTTCAGGATGCTACTCCAGGACTGTGCTGATCTGCATTAGGCTCTCTCTCAGAAGTACACTTCTATTATGCTAGCCAGAAAGCAGATGTTTTGTGGGCATAGGAGAAAGGACAACAAAGCTTCTCTTGTAATATTTGATCCTGCTGTTATGTGATACCTCACCTCTGGCCTGAGTCCAACCTCGGCAGCTGGAAAAAGGGTGAGTGGGCTCAGTGGGCTTGACAATGCTACCACTAACAAGGATGAGTTGATGCAGTGACACACTCATTTACTACCCTCAGTTTTTGGAAAGTTTAGGAAAGAATGAGTGCTCTGAGGTTGGGTTTTTTACTTTCAGTGTACAATTTATTTTCAGTTTCTAAAGAGCTTCACCAACAAAATACATGTTGCTGAACTTGGTAATATGGCTACATGGATGATGCCTGAAACCATTCTCTGAAGTTTTAATCCTTCTTTAAGAGGAAAATGAAACAATGCAAATATTTTGCAAATAATACCATCAAGTTCTTTGTAAGTGCTCTTCATAGAGAATCTATTTTATGTTCGAGGCCAAAGACTTGTCACAAAACAACACTTTGTAACTAGAGATACAGGTACACTCAGCATCATGCACAGGTTTGCCCTTTGCAGGTACAGACTCAGGCTGGAAAGTTTTGCAAATTAAGTGTTTTCCTCATTTCACATTTCCATTGAATGACCTCCCTGTCTGTGTCTTCTGGGTTTGAGGGTGCTCATGGCCATCACAGGTAGATCAGAAATTCCTCCTGCTAGAAGCCTTTTACTGCTGGTTAACCTTTGACTGACTAAAAGCCATCACATCAATTTGCATGCCACTTCCTCCTTTTAGTAGCCCTGTTAACATCTCAGTACTCATAATGAACTAGCTGTTGGTGCTGGGCTGTCCCACTCCCAGACTGGACAACAACATTACCAGAAGCACACTGCACTGTGGAATTCAGCAAAAATGCTCCATATGTTTTATGCAAAAGAAAACATTACTTTTGGCACAATGCTTTATGCCAGAAGCCAATTGCCACCAGAATACAGATGCAGAACTTGCCAGAACAAACCTAATTGCAATACTTGGGAGGTGTTTTCTATTTTTCTTCTTAACTGTGTCCAGGTGTGTTGGATTGTTTGAGGGAAATTCATGGTGTTGAGAAACAGGAAAAGGCTAACTGTTTAGCTAATGATGGCAGCAATACATTCTGCTGATCCTGAATCTCTGAATTAATTTTTTGTTTTGTTGTTTCTACTTTAAACTACATAAACCTAAAGAAACAACCTTACATGTAGCAGCTACTTCTGAGAGGCTTGCTACTGGAATTTATGGATACATTAATATATGAACTAATGGATTATTTTTGAGTAGGCACTAATATATAAAACGAAAAATCAGGGAAAATAAGGTAAAGATTAAATGGAAAATTTCCAAATATTTAAAATACAATCAAACCCAAACAAAAAGTATTTTCATTATTTTCACTCTTCTTCTTGGTTCAGTATATTTTTATGAGCTCCTGAAAATATTTGAATGAAATGAAAGTTTTCTCTTATCAGTTGTGACAGTTATTACAAATGGAACAACTGTGCAGTGGAATGTACTGCAAATAATATATATTCCTCCCAAATCCTCCTCCTTCTTCATTGATAACATGGAGATAACCACTGTCTTTTTCCATTGTGGTTTTTTTTGTGATTTGCCAGCACACACAGAGCTCAACTTAACAGAAATGTATTGTTGCTCCCAGCAATGCCTGAAGAATAAAAAAAAGAAAATGTTATAGGATGGGTAAAAAGAAATAGCCAAGGGAAGTGTGGAAGATATCTGTCTGGTTTCTTTATTTGTGTGTGGATACACAGTGGTTGTGCACATGCAGGCACTTTTCACAATGCCTGTTAATTCATGTGAAAAACTCCCTGAGCTCAATAGCTCATTTCAGTGTCATTTGCTAACAAAAATGCATGTATGTGTCTCCCTAGAATAGTCTCTATTAAATAGGCATTGTGATTTTAAAATTGATGATTCTCTTTACTCACCTGTGAAATGCTATTTGCAGGTGGGGCTGAAATGCAACATGGCCTCACACATGCACTCGGGCTTTATCTCAGAAACAGAGCTGCTCCCTGAGAAGGAAAGCAAGACAAATATCAACAACTTCCAACATTAAGATGTTGAATGTAGAGGACTGGAAAAGAAAAGTATTTTTAAAGGAGTGAGGGACTCCTGTTTCCTTCACACGTTGGGGTGGGCTTGGCTGGATGCTGTGGGCAGAGAGATTGGTTGCAAATAAAGCCATGGGCTTCAGCAGAGAGGTGGGTAATTGCCTGTGGAGTCTCAGATTATCTTGTTTCACAGAATGGGCTGCTTTACCACAGGGAGGCAAGAAGGAGGAAAATTGCAGGCCAAACCATTTAAAGAGCTTGTTTGAGTGAAGAGAGATCTTCCAGAGCTTCTGGCTCTGTTGCTCCCATTGCCCAGCTGCAGGGGCACAATGAGCTGGATGCCAGGGACAGGGATTCCACTCCATGCAGTGTCAGAAAGGTGGCACACTGCCAACTGATACCAACCCAGGTTTCATACCTGAGTTTTCGGGACAAGAAATCCAAATTGCTGAGGGACAACAGAAACCTGGCGTCCTGCTGCAATACAGATCCCAGGCAAAGTGAGCTAATGTTTTGGGGACAATTGCCTGCTATTTTGGCACTTTATCTTTCTAAAGTGTTTACTGGAAAAATAATAATTTCCCCTCCTTCAAACTGCAGATAGAGGCAGGAAAGCACAGAGACTGCAGTGGCACTCCAGGCACTGTGAATTAACGTTTTGCCCAGCAGCACTCATTTTGGTTAAGACCAAGTGTAGGAAAACAAGTCTGAGAACCACTTTTCCATGGAATTAGCTGAGCACTCCTCGTGAAGTTGAGGCTGGCTCTGTGTTTTCATGCTGGGTTTAAGCTTGACTTTGGAATGACAGAGGTCTGTCGTCAAGTTAAGCAGTGGAACCCAGTGATAACTTTTTCCAGCCTGAAGCCTACCAGGGTGAAGTAAACCTGCCCTCAGGTCTTGAACAAATTTGAGATGGCAGAACAAGTTTTTTTTCAGATCAGTGTTTTATATTATGAAGCTGTAGTGGTCTTTATTTGGCACTGGGTGTCCTAAGGCTGGACTTATGGCACGGTCAAACCTGGCTTTCAGTCATTTCAGTATCATTTGTAGTTTTTCCTTGTAATTCAGAAATTCTGGATTTCTCTGAAAGCCAGAGCAAACTTCTGGTCCAAGTAAAAGACAGTCAATTGCAGCTTGGTAGCTCTTCCTGCAGTAGCTTCACGTGGCTTGGGAAGTGACATGGCAAACTGATTAGTTCAGGATTATGTTTGGTAGAAGCTGTGTTAAGAGGATCTATGCCCGTGATGATAATTTCTATAGTGAGATGGAAAGTTTTCAATTGCAAGGTTGCCTCTGCTATGTTTCTGTCATTAAGTCACTTAAAAAGACAAGCAAAATATTGCTTCTAATTTTTCTTAAATACAGTTGGTGCGTTTATCACAACATTTGCCTTTTCCTCTGGTTTGATTTTGTTCCATGTCTCTCTTGGTTGCGTGGGTTTCTGAATTTCTATGGGCTGTCCTTTGACTAGTGCTGTCACAAAAACTGCAGCCTTTTCCTCCTTCAAGAATAGCTTTAGATATTTATGCCAAAAGACAAAGTCTGTGTTGTATGCTCCAGTCACTGATGACTTCTCTACCTAATGTGCATGGAATTGAATCAAAGAATGAAGATATCAATATTTTATTAGACATTCTGTGCGTCTATACAAAGCGGATGAATATTTTTTTTTGTATTTTTTTTAACCTTTCTTCTTCAAACCAGTGTTTCCTTTCCATTTTTCACAAGAAAATTCTCTAGGAGAAGGTGAATAGAAACCCACATACCTTCTGTGTTTCCCTGAAGGGGCTAAAATACTGTGGTATTTCAGCAGATGATACCATGGTAACATCAAGGCTGAGAGAGACCACATCATTCACAATCTGGATTAGTCTTTGGGGCTCCTTGCTTCCAAAGAGCATCACAAGGGATGGCTGTTGAGTTATGAAGGCCAGTGGTGGGCCCCCACTGGTGTAAAGGCACAGACAGTGGTCCAGAACAATGTGTTCCCCTGGAGAGATGTGTAAGCCACCTTGTAAATCCACGTTGTACCTTCAGAAGACATCCACTGTGATGTCTCCTTACTGGCTGTGCAGGCAACAGGAAGCACAGAAGGAAGGATATCACAGAAAACCAAGGTAAGAATATCCACAGAAACCTGAGATCGTACTGGGAAGGTGAGAGAAAGCGACTATGATGACACATGCACACATTTTTGAGACTGGCAGATGTTCCTCAGGACACATCTTCATGTTGTGTTCTGTATCAGACAAATCCTTGAAGCTACCAAGTTTCCTCCGTCACTCACACAGGGTAGAGCAGATTGGATCAGTGCTTTGCCTTTTCTTTATTTTTTTTTCTTTCTTTCATGCTTTTTCACCAATTATTTGAGAATATTCTTTGAAAAGAGCTGATGTTCATAGTGCTGCTCAGAATTACCAGCCTCAACGTGAAGACAAGCATGCTGGATACTAACTGACTTTTCAAAACCAGTCTGTGTTAATTTTGTGCTTGTGCAATTTGGATGTTCAGGTCCAGACCCTCTCTTTTACCACTTTAAAAATGTTCTCTCCTTGAGGTCCAGAGGGCCACAAAAGCCAACAAACAGGGGGAGGAGAAGCTGATGGCATATCAACAATGTGAAAGAAGGGTATGAGCCCACACTGGGGAGCAAAGAGAAGGCACCAGGAGGGAGGGCAGTGCTTAATTGAGGGAGGCAGGAGGACAAAGTTGTGTGACCAGACGAGGTCTCCTGCATCAAACTGCCTTGTCATTTGCTTCACTGTTGGTGTGACAAAAATGTGAATCATGTAAAAATGACACCAACTAATCTGTACTTTGCACTTTGAAAAACACTTCCATTTGAAGTTGGGAGAGGGATGAGGAAGCCTGGGAAATATTAATTTCTCTACAGCTGCAATCATAGTTGCTACTTACTGGAAAAATGGTGACGAACTGCTCCTTCGGCTCAGTGGTTTGAAGAGTACAGGAATACACCTGTAAAATAACTTGCCAGAAAAATGACAAAGCCACAGGCAGGGCAATGTCTGGGTTAACCTTTCAGCTGGTGCACTAAGAGAAAACATGCATGACAAACAGAATGACATCCTTTGGCATTGTGTGACCCAGAAAGATTGAAAATAGAGAGAGAAACACAATGGAGACAAAAAACCAGCAGTGATTTTGAAGATACTCATTAGTGGTGACTTTGGATAGTTTTGAGCTGCAGATGGGACTGAGCTCACCCCGTTGGGAGCAGAGGGTGCTTTGGGAGGCACACACAGCTGCTCTTAGACCATCTTCCAGTTCATGGTTCTCCTGTTTTCTGGTGGTGTTCAGAGGCCCAGGTCATTGCTTTGGGGAGCAGGTTTGCATCCTGGAGGACGTGAGACTGGAAAGGGATTTGCTTGCGTGGGACAGCAGGCATCTGACTAATCTGTTCCAGTTCACATGCTGGTGCTTCTTGCTGGGAGTCTCTTGGAGCACCCCAGTTGTGCAGCCTGCAAATGGCTTCTGAGTGAACCTCTGGCCATGTGCTGCATTTCCTCCCTTGCCAAGGTTCCTCTTTGTCCCTGACTTGCTTTGTCACCTAGCAGCCAGCCAAATCAGACACTTAATCTTTAATGCTGCTGTGACTTCAAAGAACCAGAGGTGTGAGTGGCGGGATCTGGCCCTGTGAGAACAATAGGAGTGCTCTGTTTTCTTTTCCTTAAGTCAGCTGTGCTCTTGGCATCTTTGAACCCATCTCTCGTGGCCACCTTTATGGTGATTTAACACATCATGGTGTGCTTACCATGGTGCCTTGGGAGACACTGGTTTCATAATTGATCATTGTGGTAATAAAGCAAAGTGGAGCAGCCCCCTTGCTCCCTGCTCCAAGGCTTTATGTGCTGCCAGGAGTTCAGCAGGGAGCAAGAATATTTGTGGGAGAGCTGTGGTGTGTGCAGAGAGGCTGAGGAAAGCTCTCTGCCTGAAATAGGGGCACAGGGATTGCTGCTGTGCAATTGCTGATCACACATTATTCTGAGCAGGAGTAGTCAGGCATTTCAGACAAGCAGAAATTTCTCCACTCGCATGTGCTGGGGGAAAGAGTTTTGCCAAGGGAAGGGTGAAGTTCCTGCCACATTTACAGCAAATTATGGTGTTGAGCATAAGAGCTCATAGATGTAACCACGAGGACTAGAAAGAGCATTTCAAGCCCTTTTATCCCAGGGCAGTAGAGGCTTGAGGGGCAGGCTTTCATAAGATTTGTGCCAATTTCTTCTTGAGGAGACATCTTATTTTTGTCAGAAGTCAGCCAGTCTGTACAGCACAACTATACCAGAGCCATACCTCTGCTCTGTCTGCTGGACCTGAGCCCTGGCGCACTCCAAAGCCAAATGCCACATCTGGCTGTCTCCTCTCCCTCTGCCGCCTCTGAAATGGAAATGCTGGTCTTTCTTGAAAATATTGGCCTCATCACAGAAAGGCACATAGAAAGTGATGGCAGCCGTATAGATTGTGACAAACTGAGTCATTTTCTGAATCACCTTACTGGAAATCTTTAAAAAGGAGCAGCTCTTTCTCTGGTAACATTGATGACCATGAGGACGAGGTGGATGGTGGACGTGGAGTCTGGAGAGCCTGGCCCCTGGCCCTGCCAATGAGGACTGCAAGCAAACCGCCAGGCACGTCATCACTCTGTCAAAACCAGAAAAATCCCGAGTTAGTCACAGCAGGAAGACAGACAGCAGCAACATCAGAGTACACTGTTGCATCCAAGTGGTGGGTGACTGTTACAGACTTGAAAGTCTTCCAGAGCAAAAAGCTGTACGCAGCAATAGTGCAAGCCCAGGACAAGGAAAGCAGATGTTCGCGTCTCCTCCTCCCTTCTTGTTCCCATATGTTGACTGTAAAACAGAACATGCTGTAAATCAGAGCTGGGCAGGGTTCACTAGTTGGGTTAAATGTGGCTTTTTAGGGTGCACAAGTGAACCTCTGTCATTTACACATAAGGAAACTATTGCTTTAAGCTTTCCCTAGATGACTGCTCTGGTATCTAAGTGGAATAGCTTGTTCTTCACTGAAGTAGTCCTTACTCTTTCAAGATGATTTATATGTAATCCACATTTTCTTGCATTACCTGTGCACAGTGATCCCAGGTCAGAGTCACCTGAGCAAGAAGATTCTCAGCTAAAATTTCTGGAACCTGCCCATCTTGTCCTTTGCGCTCAGCACTTCCAAGGCTCCCAGTGGTATTTTTTGCAGGATCAAATGCTCTCATTTTGACTGTTTATCACTAAATAGGACATGATGCCATAATTTTTGGGAAAGCCAGTTTAAAAGCAGAATTTGGATATGGATGTGCTCTAGGATTTGTGCATTAGTCTGTCTCAAAATTGACAGTTTACACTGCACAATATGGTTTACAGAAGACTGAGCTTTAATTGTCTATGGATTCTGGAAAAACAGGAAATATTCCAAAGCAACCTGAAGTATCTGTTAAAAAAGCTTTTTTAGTCACAGTTTCAGTGTTCAGGAAGCTGTTTCCTCTTACACACATTACTTCAGGTCTGTAGGTTCCTGGTGAGCTGTATCACTCTGCAGCCTGGCCCTTCTTCAAACAATCCCAGCTCCATCTCTGTGGCTACAGGGGGAGAAATCTCACCCATGAGGAACAGGCAGGGAGAAGCCCCTTCAGGCTGTTCCTGGCTTCATACAAAGATCTTCCACAGCTTCAAGTTCTGTTGTCATGACAGACCTGCCTGGTATGATGCTGAAAACCCACAGTCTTGCAAATCATGGACTTGAAAGGGCTTCTTGCTTCTAATACATTGACTCAATTGCTTCATTAAGATTTATAATCCTGTAATGAATCTGTAATTAGCAGTTGAAAGACAACTTCATAAAATCAATATACTCTAATGTACTTCATGCAATATATGGTCTTTTAGCTATATATTGATTTTCTTTCTTATGAATGTTTTATCCCTTGTATTTCCCTTTTGCACAGTTTAATTAAGAAATTAGAAACTTTAAAAATTAAAATTGCTATGGAAGGAAAATCTTTTATTGGAAATAAAAGTGGGCTTGTAATCTTCCAGTATACCTTTATTTTCTAGTGCCAAACTGGAAAAAAAAAAGAACCCCTCCTGTTTTAGTAAGAAAGATAATAATTAATTTACAGGTGTCACATTCAAAAAAAATATCACACTGAAAAAAGCTTGAATGAAAACATGCTGAGGATGAATTATTTTAGTTAAAACAACTTATTTTTTAAATAATAGATTTTCATAAAAAGCTGAGCAATATTAAATTTTAAACAAACACTTCAAAGTGACTGGGATTAGGGGAAACATCAAAACAAAACAATTTCTTACCTGTATTTTAGTGAAAATTTTTGAAGTCTTGTTTTTTTCTCTCATTTCAAAATAGGAACTTGCTGTTGAATGTCATGAAATGGGGTATCCATTTCTGTGTCCAATTTAGTTTAAAAGTTCTTTCTTTTACTTGCAACAGGCCAAAAGAAATTTTTATTTGTAATAGACATCTTATTCCACTTAATACAAATTAACATAAATTTTAATTGCATAAACACATCAGTTATATTTTAAATGGTGAATGAGTATTCCTTTACAAACTTAGCATCTCCCAAATCAAGCCATTGATTGAGAAATGGAGAAACCTTCTCTCTTCAACAGGTTGCAAGGAATATCAGAAATACTGTCCACACTGACTTGGAAGTTGTTAAAAGGCAATAAAATGGGCCATTATTCATTGAATAAGCCAATTTTTAAGCGTTGGTTTTTTTAAGATTTTAAAGGCTTTTCACTGCTGAGATATCTGCCCGTTCGCTGGGGTCTAATTTGTTCACCACAAACATAAGTATGAGGATCAAACATTTTGGCCTGCCTGAACAGAGGACTTTGGTGTCCTGATGGTTTGAGCTGCAAGGCCTGAAGTTTGAGTGTGAAATCACAGGTTAGGCAGGGCTCCCACAGAGGTGAAAGATGCTCTCTCACCAGGATACAGGGCAGCTGCCATTTGAAGGATGGATGCCCAAACCAGATGTAGGAATTGCTCCATCCTGGGTAGTGTCTGAAGCTGTTATACACCTAAAAGAGTGGGTAAATCGAGGCACTTTTGAGCTCAACACCATTCTCTGTTTTGGAATCAATATTACAATTTTTCCTCTGGAAAACAAGGGAGTTGGGGAACATAAGGTCTGGAGTGGTAGAAGAGTTTCCTAAGAGCAGGAGAACACATTGGCTGGAGACCTGTTGTGGCCCTAAGTAGCAGTATCTAATTCATAAGGATCTGTAAAAGAGTAAAAGATACATTTTTCCTCCATCCTGGGCACATGGGTAGGAATCCAGGTCTCCTCATGATGGGATCCTTCCTTCATTCCCCACAGCATTGTTGCGACATCATCCTCATCTCCTGCAGGAGCCTATCTAAATCCTGACCCAAGTCCCAGGCTCTGGGGGCTGCTATTTTAAACCTGACCATGGGCCTTGTGACATGCCAAAGGAAAAAAAAATCCATTTCTGATAATGAATCTTGTTATTTTCCTAAACTCAGAGGAAATCTGCAGCACAGCTGGTGGTCCTGGAGGAGAATGAAGGAATACTGCTTAATGAGAACCTGGTGGGTTAATTAGTCTGTTGTATGATGTGATTAGTCAATAGGAAAGAAACAGTCGGAAATTTCGAACGACATAGTCATGATTGACCTTAAGGTAGCAGTGGCCTAATAAGCAGTTAAATGTGCCTGAGCAAGAGGGGATGTTTGAGCAAGAGGGGATTAAAAGGAACTGTGCTGATGTGTCCCTGCACAGTGTGAAGCAGAAGAACTGCAAAAAGGAATGTATTGCTAAGGCTTTAAGTAGCAGAAGAGAGACTGCAGCATTCCCAGCTTAATACGTAATATCTCCTTGGTATACTGACCCACAGAGTTTGTGGGTGCTCACAGAGGGGCAGCACATATTGCAAGAGCTAGGAGGAAATATGGAAGGGAAAGAAAAGATAGAGATCTGAGCTTCAGGTTTGTGTTTCCTTTTGACCTTCTCAGAGGTCCTGAAAGGGTTTTGTCTTCCTCTCTCTGGCTCAGTACCCCACTCCTGCACCCAGACTGTCTCCCCTAGTGACCCTTTTAAAACCCATGCTCTTGCAACCTGTGCTTCTGCTTTTGGCTTTATGACAGTTGTTGCACTAACTACTCTGTTTTTCTGATTTCCTTTTTTAAAGCATTTGCTTTTTGAAGTTCCATGTATATGGTTATTCCTTTCGCAGCCAATTTGCTGTGACTTACTAAGTTGTGTAGCCCTTCTCATGTGCAGGTCTCTGAAGAAGAAATCTCTCACTACCAGCATGTGCTTCCCACTCTGTGCAACTCTCCTTAGGGTTTTCTCCTCTCATAGCTCCCATGTCCTCTGACTCAGCTGACTGCTGGGCATCTTGCAGCCATTTCCTGGCCTTGGCCTCAGTTCTACGGGGGCTCCAGCTCCCTGCCATTATTCTCCTATTGCTACTGGTTTCATTTCATCTGCTGTCCCAAGCCTGTTGCTATTTCGTATAAGCCTGCCAGATTTGCCTGCATGATTGTTCTTTTGTCCAGATGGATGTTTAGCTCAGGCTATTTAGTGCTGATCTGGTTTTTCTATTGCTTTGTGTGTACCCAGGGGAAGAGGTTTTGTATTAAAATTCTCCTGGAGTGCTGAGTCACTTGAACTCTGCTACTGTGTCATGTGCTCGATTGTCTGAGTGCGGGACCTGGTTATGTCATATCTTGCAAAATGTGTTTTCTGTTTCCCCACTGGAGTTTTGCCTGAATGGCTTCCAAATCATCCACCTACTGGAAGCTGGGAAAGTTCTCTCTCATGATGCAATTCCCCTCTTAAGTTTGTTTTGATCATTTCCAAGAACTTGTCTGAGATTTGAAAGCTGGCATACTTTTTTTTGCATGCTTTGCTCTTGCTGTATATTTCTGAGCATTCAGGGGGGGTTTACTTCCTGTGATTCTATCAGCCATGTAGTTCCCAAATGCCAGTTGTTTGTATGTTTGCCCCATCAGGTTACTGCTATGTTACAATGGGCTCAGAGAGGTTCCTCTAATTCAGCGACTGCTTGATTGCACACTGAAAAACATATGTAAATGCTGCTGGTTAGGCCTCCACTAGCGATTCAACATTCACCCGACCCTTCCTGTGGCTTGCTAAGTGCAAGCGCAGAGAAGTTCATTATCCACAGCACTTCCCCAAAAGACTCATCTTGATGCAATCACCAGCAGACAGTTTTGCCTTGAATGACACAAGTGCTCTGGCTTCACTCACTGTCAGCAGTGACACTTTTTTTTGTTGTGACTGTTCAGTGGTTTTGGGTCGGTGCAGATACCCAAGTATCTGCCAGGCTTTCAGTGTTGTTAGAGGCAGTCTGTGCTAGTTTCCCAAGATGTAATAATCCATTTTCTTTGCAAGCTTGTGACTTCCTTCCTCAGTGACTACATGGTGCATTTCTCATGTCTCACTGGCTGCAGAGAAGCTTATTTATAGCTTCAGTTCCTCCTCTTGTGCCCCTGTCCATTAGAGTGCTGACCTGCAGTGGCTGCTGTCTCACCCTGAGGACATTCTCTGTCTCTGCTTACCAGATCAGGGTATGCTGGGTCCTATAAGCCCCATGCAATGCTTTTTGCAAGAGTTTCTTACTGACTGTATTCACCTGATGGTTTTAGCATGCCTTCGTGGCTTTTTGCATCTCACCAACATACAGCCACATTTTCACAGCCTTACACTGATGTTTATTGTTGCTGGGATGAGCTCTGCAGCTGCCTCTGATGTTTGCATGGAAATGAATCAGTTGTTGATCCTGCAGCCTTGTGGTGGGCGGACTGGGTGTGTGGCTGGCAGCCTGTTTTTCCAGGCAGCATGAGGCCACATCAGACAATTGAATTGACCCAGGTTGTGCTGTGTTTCTCAAACAGCTTTAACTGTAACCTATCTTTGCTGACCTCGTGACTTCTACTGTCTGGTCCTCTCCCTTTAACTGATCAGCAGCACTCACAATATTTCAAGAATTGCCCCAGATTTAGATTTATTTCTCCAAACTTTTGTTTTCTTAGGATGACTTCATCCCAAGAGTAAAATACTTAAATGTACATTACCTGGAGGAGTTTACATATGCATGAGATATCACATGTAGCATTATACTCAATGAAGGTCCAGTCCAGAGAGCTAAAAAAACTCATCTGGCCAATTTTGGGTGCCTATTTGAGGCAGAATGGCTGAGTAGCTTTCTTTTCAATTTACATTACCTGTTGTGACAAAGGAGGGAACACTGTTTAAAACAAGACTAGTACTGTTTGAGACCCCCTTGGATATCTGGGACCTCTGCAGTGGATAGGCCAGTATAGAATCATAAAATCATTAAGGTTGGAAAAGACTTCCAAGATCACAAAGTCCCACCTTTGCTTGAATACCACCATGCCCACTAAACCATATCATGTCACAGTATGACAGAGTCCAGTGAGCCAGAGAATCATAATAATTTATGGTGGAAAAACCTCTAAGATAATAAAAGGCACACACTCTACAGAACCTGAAATAACACTGGACACATTAGCCTCCACAAACAGGACTTTATACACCTACCCCACATGTAGGCACATAAGATTGGTTCTTAGTATCAGAAAAGTGTCTGGGGCCACCTGAGATGCCCCTGGATGACCTGCTTGGCCTCCAGCTGCTGTTCCTGGCTGTCTCATAGGGCACCCAGTTTGGGCAGTTACATCTCCCTCATTCATGTTTACAAAGTGCCAGAACATTCTCTCATCTGATTAATCTGCACCTATCTCACAAACACTTGTTTCTGTGTTGTGTTGTTTCTAACCTTTTCCCCAATGAGATAATGAAGTTTTCCACACTTTTCTCATCAGTACTCAACAGTCAGCTCTGAACACAGAGTCATTACCAGCTTCTGCTCTTTTCATGCTTGTGCTTCTTCATTATGCCTTTGTATTTTCTCCCTAGAGGTCACAGTTTTTCCTGTATTCTCCTATTTATTTCTCATTTTCTCCCTGTTCAAAATGAAATGGCCAAAAATCCTTATCTTTCTGTTTTGTATTGCAACTAATAACTTTTAGGCTTCCCTAGCTCTACTACTGAGATTTATTTGCAAGCTCTTGGTAGCAGAACTATCTAAGAGTTCAATTCATACTCTGCAACATGTACTTAGAGAGTGTTAGGGATACATCCTCCAGACTTCTTCCTCCTGTCTGTACTTCATCTTCCAAGATTCAAGTTCATTTATGACGAGGTGATGTAGAAAGATTTTTGTAATGCTAGAGAAAAGAGAATGCTCGCAAATATCCTCATAGCCATATTCATGAGGATTATTTGTCACTGTTGATACTGTGGCTCCAGATTGCATGAAAATAAATATTTCCTCTTTTTAGCATGTAGAAAACATAAGTATAAATGTGCATGTATAATGGTTAAACTCTCGAGTATTTTATTTGATTTTCAATTGTGTCAAGTAGAGCACTTAATTTCTCCAGCCACCACCTTCAGTCTCTGACCTACATTTGTGACAGGCACTGCATTAAAACATATGAAAGTAAAAGACAGGAATGGTTTTAGACAGCTTTTTCTAGTTTTGATCTGATGAATAAGAGACTCTTTCTGAATTAGAGACAAATATCATGAAAGTCCAGATTTCCAGTAGGTGTAAATGTGGCTCACAAAAGAGGGGGTTGAAGGACTTCTGGTAAAGGCAACAGCCTCCCCCCTCCTTTCCAGCCCACTCATGTATGTTAATTTAAGAAAAGCAAACATTTGTAAAAGAAAGCTGTCCAGCTAGAAATGTTGAGAACATGTGTTTTCCTTGTTGTAGTACAGCCAAAAGAGACAAAGTTCCCTTTACACAGTATCACATTTTGCCAAATTAACAGTAACAGTACTATTAATATTTAATATTTATATGACACTGTCATCAGGAGGCTGGTTGGGTCTGATTCCTGCTGTGTGACATGTGCAGATACCAAAAATTATCTAGATTATTTTTATTTATGTTGAGGAACTATTGTAGTGTGCTACAACCTCATGGAGCCTGCCAAGATGTAGGCCCCATCTCCAAAAGCTTAGGTGCATTTTTAGGACAATTTGCTTTTATAACTGAGAGTCTCAAACAAAAGTGTTCCTTTGTAGCTTTTTGACATGGCATTATCATCATCATCATCATGGTTAGACTTCGCAAATGAAGATTTGGGAAGGGCTCTACCCACATTTGTTGCAGGTGCATTGGTGGCTAAAAAGGCCAATACGAGACAGGCATGTCCGGTTGCAAAAGGCACAGCAGAAAGACTCCTTAGGTGGTATATTCTGCAGGGCACGATTCTTTCTGCATTGCCTTTTCTCCTCAAGGGTGATCCTGCGTGCTTTCTCAAAAGCATCAGCAGCGTTATAGATGGTGTGTCTCCAGGCCTCCCGATTTGAGGCCAGAGTAGACCAGTTATGGTGATCAATATGGCCCAGGCTGAGATGTTGTTTCAGGGAGTCCTTGTATCTTCTCTTCGGGGCTCCTCTCTTGCAGCAGCCAGTGACAAGTTCACCATAAAGCAGGATCTTAGGGAGGCGGTGGTCCTTCATCCTGGAGACGTGCCCTGCCCAGCCCAGCTGTGTTCTCAGTAACATGGCCTCAATACTTGTGACTGCTGCTTGTTCAAGAACAGATGTATTGGTCACATAATCTGACCAGTGGATGTTTAGGATTGTACAGAGGCAGCGTTGATGGAAGCGTTCTAGGAGACGCAGGTGGTGACGGTAGATGATCCATGATTCAGATCCATATAAGAGAGTAGACAGCACCATGGCTTTGTAAACACTGATCTTTGTACTTTTCTTCAGGTGTTTATTTCGCCAAACTCTTTTATGAAGCTTTCCAAAAGCACTATACACCTTTGCTAACCTGTTGTCTATCTCCCCGTCAATCTTACCATCCGAGGAGATGAGGCTGCCTAGGTAATTAAACTGCTGGACTGATTTGAGTTCTGATTGGCCAATGGTGATGTGGGGATGATGGGGGACTTCCTGAGGTGCAGGACATTACATGGCATTAAAAGATGAGTTTAAATGTCTAATCAGACAATTATGGAATCTGGTTCTGATAACACCTTTTCAGGATGTTACTGAGGGCATTTCCCATGGCTGGAGTAGAGCTGCAGAGACAGAAGTGTATGTATTTTTTCCATGTTTTCGCATGAAAAACTTGGGCATCATGGAGTTTTATCTTTGTGTATGGGTATAAGAACATGCTTTTGAACCTCCTGTGAAGTTGGTGAGATGTTTTGCTTTACCAAAACCATGTAAATTTTCCTAAGGATTTGCTAGCCACATAAATGGATATTGTCCTAAGCCTGTGACTGTTCCGTGTCCCTCAGTTTAGGGTGCAAGGTGTGTGATGTTTGCTGGTGTAGGAACCGGGTCCTTCCACACAACCACCAAATAATCAAAGATCAGAGTATTACTTCTTCTAGCACTACCAATCTACCATAAGACATCTCTCAGATCAATATGCTTAGCTTAAATTTTAGTATCTTCTCTTTCAATACACATAGGTTTGATCTGAGGTTCATCCTGACACTAATTGATGAGGAAAGTTTATCTCTGGCCAGCTGGGACAGTTGAACCCCCAGCTCCGTGTGCTTGTGTAGTCCTAGCAGATTATCCAAGTTGCTTCTTTGGGGTGACAATGTGACTGCAGAGTTGGTGTTATTTTGGTAGAGCTCATAACACTGCCATGACAGAGGCATCCAGGATGGCTCACAGCTACCATGGGAGCTGCACCCAGACTGTAATGCCTTCTGTGGTCCTGCCTTTGGTGGCTTGGAAAAGTCTCTGCTTTTATTTGCCATTGTGAGAAAGAGGCTTGAAGGTTTCTATGAAGCACAGAGTGTAGAAATGATGGGTTTGCAGTCCGGAG
Organism: Manacus candei; assembly: GCF_025592945.1. Taxonomy (NCBI): domain Eukaryota; kingdom Metazoa; phylum Chordata; class Aves; order Passeriformes; family Pipridae; genus Manacus; species Manacus candei. Next base: position 6,339,984 of record NW_026138061.1, read on the forward strand.
TATGCAAGCTTTTAGCTTCAAGCTTTGTGCTTTTGACTCTCCTGGTTGCCTCTACTCTCCAACTTTGATTTACACGTTTGTCTCAGAGTGCCTGAGCTGGACCCAGCCAACTGTTTTGCTCCAGGCAACCGAGAACCTAATGTGCTCCAGCAATCGACAGGAGCTCTGTCCTGAGGACCAGATTAGAGCTGTTCTGAAGTAAAACCACGCGAGGCCTGTGGTGTACCTGTCGAGTGCTTAGCACAAATGGTTTTTGTGGTTGCAACTTGCAATAGGATAATCTGGTGCTTCTGTTGCACCACTTCACTTGTGAATGCAGATACAGCCTGAATCTGTGTTTGTAAGGAACATATACACACATGCAACCTGATTACCTCTATGTGACAGCCTGTCTTCCAGAACATCAGTGATTCCCTTGGTACTCAGGAGCCTGGGGATTCTTTGGTGAATAAATTGAAGTAGGAAGATGTGTTTGAAATTTCTATCATCTAGGATCCTTAGCAAACTCTCCTGTGACAACTGCACTGAAGAAAAGTAGGTGGATATATGTGGAAAGTGTTTCTTGAAGCTATATGCAATGACAGTTCACTGCATTTATGTCATTCCTTGAAGAGTTATTTTACTTCCATTACTTCCAGAATGCTTGCTACAGAGCAAATTCAGGCAAAATATATAGTGTAAATAATATAATATCACACAGAGATTTTCCAAACATTATTTTTCTTAGCCAGCTAAAGGGATATTCGCAGCTCTGAAGACAATGGAAGAAATTTTGTTCTGATCTAAGCATGCCTATCATTCAGAGCCTGGGAAGTTAAAGCTTTGAACATCCAAAGGCTCATCTGTTCCAGTTCTTCCCTGACTTTACCCATGCCCCCATGTATACTGTGATACTGTGTAGGCATAAGAGCAAATTTCACAATCAAATTAAATGGTTGGCCTAAATTCTTTTCTCTCAGGCTTGCTACTTTTAGGTAGGAAGGGAGTACTGCATTCCATACAGTTTGCGAAGAAATACCATGCTGTGCCTCCAGAGTGGATGCAAACATAAATCAGGAAGCCTTGCTCAACTGAGCATCTTGGGTTTGTTTTCTGTGTTCTGCTCTTTGTGTTTTAGTGGGTTTTTTCTTTATTTTTTTAAATTGTTTTGGGATTTTTTTGGTTTTTTGTTTGGTTGGTTGGTTGGATTTTTGTTTTTGTTGGGGTTTTTTGTTTGTTTTGTTCTTGTTTGTGTTTTAGTTTGTTTTTTTTTTTTTTTGTTTCTTTTGGTTTTGGGTTTTTTTTGTTTTGTTTTTGTTTTGGTTTGGTTTTGTTTTTTTTTTTTTGAGGACAGAAATGTAATAGCAATTAGGACTTTTTTCAGGCACTTCACTAGAATTTTACTTCAACTACCAATCCTAAGACTTTAATACATCATCAACAACTGATGCAATTAGTAGTGACTTTCAATTTTAAGCTGTAAACCTGTATCACAGCAATCAGATCAATATATTTTCACAACTGTCAATTCTAATAGATCTGTCTAATTACAGTGAGACATAATTGGGTTCCTTCCACCTCTTTCTATCCTTCCAACCCACCCATCTGTTTCTTCACCAAATCAGAGATTTCCAGCTCCAAATGGAAATGACCACCTACCAGAGGCCCCTTCTGGACCATTTATTCCATTAGTTTTTTAACCCCATTTGCAGTGCACAGCCAGATAAGGGGTAAGAAATTGTCCAAGCATGAGGAGGTGTAGAAAGAAGCCAAAACATGGTTTGTGTAATGCTGAAGCTGAACTAAAGTTGTGAAAAACATAAATACCATCAAATACGTTAAGACTTGAGTAAGCTTTGGATGTTAAGTATTTTGCCCAAAAGTGGCATTTCAGTGGGCTTAGAACTGTTCCAGAAGTCAAGATAGGCTTGTCATATTTGAAGGCGAGAGGGAGAAAAGACAAAGAGATACATAAAGATAGATTACTTGATTTTTAAAAGCCACCTGTCTCCTTTCTTTCAGTAGTTCATCTGGCAAGGGACTCATTCAAAATGCAAAAAAGAAGGCTTTAGTTTCCTCACCTGCCAGAGAAGATCTGAGCCCACCCTCATCTCCCAGGAACAGTCCCTAATCACCAGGCTGTTCAGTATCCCCCAATAAAGGATGGGGAGAGAGTTGTTTTTTCAATACCTCTGAGAGAGTATGTTCTACTTTGTTTACAATATTGAAATATTCATGAGAGTGATGTCCTGCCTCTCCACTGCAGAGCCTAAACACCATGATATAGAGCTGTTCTCTCCGGCTTAATGAATATTTCAATATTATATATAGAGTGGAACAACATCAACAGGGGGAAAAAAAAACAAAACAAAAATTATTTCCCAGCAGAATATTCCCCTGTGCATCTGTAACCTGCTCCTCTAGGTTCTGATCTCTGCAATGGAAGTGGGAACTGAATCCCAACCTTCTACCTCCTGGCTGAACTCTGCAACCATTGAATAAAGAGGTGGTAGTGCCTGTTTGGGGCATTTTAAAAACATATTGTATCCATTTTTTTATTTTTTTTTTCCCTAGGAAAGAGGCCAAAATAGAAATCTATAACTTTATTTATTCTTTTAATAATGAAAACCTGTAAATGCTTCATATTAGTTCATTAGGCCTCGCTAGGTTTTGTTCCCAAATTCAAAAATTTCATACTTTACATGCCTCCTGGCTTTAATTGGTGGGAAAGTGTCAGGGGAAGGCAAGATAAATTTGCAGCTTCCTAATATGAAGATGAAAAAGCACTGTTTGGAAAGATGATGTTGGCAATTTTGAACTCCTGATTATATAAGATCAAATATAGTCCCTTTATAAATTAATAGGGTGTTTTTTTTTTTTTTCATGAGGAGTTTTTTTACATTTACTGATAGGTTCAGAAATTCCACATGAAAGTTGTTTGGTCCGTGAACATGGGGAGCAGATCTTTCAAAAAAGGACTGTTTCTGAACACATGCTTTTCAGGCTATTGCTGCTGTTTTAGAAATGACTTGCTGGATTTACTTCAAACCTTAACATAAAAATATCTCTCCTGGCTGTTCACCAAAGTACCTGAAATTTCAGCCTGTTGGGGATTGTCCTGCCTCTATTTTTTGATCAAAGTGGGAGTAAGAGGTTCACAATCTGGTTTGTTAAGAACGATGTCTTACAGCTTTAAATGTAGCCCTCTTAGTTTTTTTACCATTTTACCTTTGTGGTTAAGACGAGTTGCAATTCATGCCAAAAAATGCCCTGCCAGCACTGAGGCTCCTGTTTCATTGCTTTATTAGAGCTTGAGCTACATGATTAGCCTGAGGGATAGATTCACAAATAACAGCTGCTCAGCTGGGGTGTTTCCTTAATCCATGCCTCTCCCTTTCAGAATCAAAGCCATACTGAGGTACGAGAAAATTATCTCTACCCTACAGAACTCCATGGAGTGAGTAGGGAAGGGAGTACATGGGTACCACTGCTGGAAATCTTGTAGAGGCTAAGATGAGACAACTGCACTTCACTGATGGAACTACTCTCTGTTGACACATTTAATCTAAATTAATTTTTTCATCTTTATGCAACAAACCCAAACTGTCTGGGGCATTGGAAAAAGCAAGACACAAAAAATAGCTGTAACCAAGCTGCTATGTGAGCAGTACCATGGAAGTGCTGAGAATGTTTTTAGTGCTGATTAATGTACATTACAGGGTTTATTTTTCACCCTGCTTAGGAAATCCTGTGGATGTGCTGCATTCATCTATTCCCACCTCTGTGAAACAGTTTCTCATATATACTTAGTAATATTTATCAAAAGGAGAGGTAAAATAAAATATAAAATACGGAACCTGATTGTTTACTTATTTACATGGCACAAATAGCAGTTCACTGAACCCAATATATCTAAATCTTAATTGATGAAATCACTCTGGAGCTATTGGTTGTAGTAGAAACCTACTGATTTGTATTAGTTAAAAAACTGCTAAAGTGAAACCGAAGTGGCATGAAACTAAAGTAAATGAGATGAAAATCAGTGCCATTTGTTTACTGTTTTCGTACTTACCGTGGCTTTCTGATACTGTTATGTGAAATAATTCAATGAATATCTTAAAATCAACAAAGTAGAACCTGATGGGAAAAAAATTTCTATTTTCTAGATGTAATGAACTAAATTCCTTTAATGCTATGACAACTCTTTTCTGTCTGAAAGTTTTTGGATGTGTTTGGGATATATTTTGAGACAATAAGAATTATTGTGTTAGTTACAGAAAGACCATCTATCGCTTCACCAGCTGGGTTTTTGAAGTCAGGGCCATAGGAAAAGTAGGGCTGAATGAAGGGGTGAAATACAAAGTTGAAGGGAAAAAAAACTTGACTTAATTCTTGGGCTATTGGACTCATGTGAATATTTACCCTTCCTGCACACAAGTGTGTTGGTACATAATTGAAGCTCAAGAGAAATTTGAGGGAGCAGATGGAAGATAAATGGTTCCTATAAGAGCAATATGCCCAGTACTTGAATTTTAAGGCATCTCTCTCCTCCTAACAAATTATTATTATTATTGCCCTTTCATTACTCTAGAGGTCTGTTTCCTTCAAGAATTCAGAATAAAATATGCCACTGCTAGTGACATAAATACTGTTTTGTTTCTGGTAACTCTGCAGAATAGTATTTTAGGGAGAGAGAATCAGGATTCTGCCCTTCCTTTTGCCTCATGGAGGGAATATCTGACTAGTTTCCCACCAAGACTTCACTCTGTATAGCTATAAAAGTGGTGGAATTACAGTTGTATTTCAGATAATATTTTGAAGTTTGCACAGCTCAAAGCCTGGCCATGACCTCTCTTAGCTCAAAAGGAGGTGGATAAGAGCTGACACTCATCTGTAGGTCTGAGGTATGCTTGTAGGGTCCATGAAAGGCAACTGCAGAAGTTTGCAGACCTGAAAGGAGGTTGTGTGCCCACCAGTCTACCTCCTTTTTACCCATTATATTGATTGGTTTCATAAAGGATATAGCTTCTGCCCATGAAACTCTGAGTATCACTTGTCTTCATGGTATGGTAGATACACAGGTTTACCTTTTCTTCCTCAAAACATATTACAATTTTAAGAGCTGACTTATTGATAATTTTTTTCCTTGGTATTTTCTACTGTTCCTCATTGATTACAAGGTTTGGTTTTTTTAGTTTGAAGTTGGTTGAAGGTTTTTTTGCTATGTTCCTGTCTCAGGAGCAAATACAGTGTTTGCCTATTTGTCTTCTGATGCCCCATTACTTTGGTCGTCACAGCTTGGTGCCCAGTGATATATATATGCCTGACTCTGTCTGTGGGTGATAGTCCTTGAACTAATTGCTTCTCCTCTGGCTGAAAGGAGAGCTTTAGGTAACTAAGTGCTGCCTCAGAGATGCAAACATTAAGAGCTGAGATCATTCTATTTTTAAAATTTTATTGCTGTGAATTGGTGCATTGAAGCAGAGGAGTCTGAAAGTGATGCTCTGGGCTCACTGATGACAGCAGGGAATTTTTACGTCGGCGTTAAAAAGGTTCAAGACTCCTTCTCTGAGAGCTCAGAATAGTCCTTGCTAGATTTCAGGTATTTACCCAATGAGGCCTTGCTTAAATACAGATCTGTTTCTCTGAGTACCATTTGTTATAGCCAGGCATTAACAGCAGAGAGACACGGAGCTGTCACACAGTTTACAGGACGCACCTCCCTCCTGCCCTGCAGGAGCCCCGCCGGGGGTCTGTGTGGGCATATGGCAAGAGATTGCCTTCTTCAGTGAAGCTGATTCACCTAATCCTTAAGTGAAATAACACCACACAGAGCAGTCTTGTTTAAGCTGCGTATTTGTTTTTTACTTTACAGCTTACAATTACAGTGGAGCATATGGCAATGCAGATGAGCAGTCAAGGTCCAGACCCCTGGGATGAGTGTAGCTGCAGTCCTAACTCAGTGAAAGCAAATGACTCCTGCCAGAGATGACTCTGGTCCCAGGAGCCATCTGCTTCCTTGCTGGGGAAAGCTGTGTTGGCTGCACAGAGCTGGTTGCTCAGAGAAGCAGAGCCCAGCTCAGACACAGAGCCAGAAGTGTGCTTGGAAATACAGGGAGTAGCACCACCAGATCTGCTTTTGAGTGCCTGCAGGAGTGCCTAGAAGTGGTTGAACCCAGGCTATAAATCAATAATTTTCTGCAGTATCCTGGGGCAAGGGAATGAAGGAAAACAAGACTGTTTCCAGAAGGGTCACATTTCCTCACACTTCTACTAAAAGGTCTTTCCTTATTGCTCAATGTGCTGCCATTCCACTCAGTCCAGGAGTAACATGACAATAATAATAATAATGATAATAATAATAATAATAATAATAATAATAATAAAATCTCAGAGCTATGCTCTGGCTGAGAACATTTGCGTAGACAATTCACATTTCAAAGGGATATTTGCTCTAATTCTTACCTTTCAAAGATCTGTCTTTGCAATGGTATGTACCATAAGACTCCTATAGGTGAAAAAACCTGGCATGGGTTGTTTGTCTGCTTTTGCTGCCTTAAAGAGCTGTTTGTTATTTCATTCTCTAAGAACAACTCCTAAGTCTCCCATGGTTTTGATCACCTGTTTCTTTGTCATCTGCTCACTCTTGCTACAGACAGCATTCTCCTGCTAGTATTTGATTCCCACACAGTCTGTGGACTGTGTCTTGTGCCACTTGCCCCAGTGGGTGTCAGGGAGGGACACCAGTTGTGTCAATGTGGGATATCTGTTGTCCAGGACAACTCCACTCTCCTGGTCTCTTGGTCTGATTTTCCACAGCACGTATTGGGGAGGAAGGAAGGACCCTCAGGTGCTCCTTATGCACTCTTATGGTCTTACTACTGCTTTACTCAGTGCAAGTGGCTGGTGAGATGCACAGCAGTGTGACTGAGTGGAGCTACTTTGAGAAGGGCCATTGCAATATGGAATTTATCCTGTGTTTATCTAAATGACAGCAACTGCTCAATGTTACTAAAGGACAGAGAGCATCATTTTCAAAAGAGAAGGATGGTATGACTATAAATCCTGTGGAATAATGGGATTTGTATGGGGGAAGTGTCTAATCCCTTTCATAATAAACAGGTTTATGAATGACAGATGTGGATAAATAATGAATACTTCCAATTCACCATCAAGGACTGAACGAGCAGAAGAAAATGCAGTTGCAGCTCTGACTGAATTTTAAACACTATTTAAAATCTCAGAGTTCAGCATGAGGAAGACCTATTTGATTATCCTCTTCTGTTTGTGCTCTTTACTTCATTAGTTCTAAATACTTATAATTCTGAAGACACAACTAAAAGCAGAGGTGGGCTGAGAACAAAAAAATTCAAACAAATAATCAGATTTCATGCTTTATACAAAGTGTTCTTTAAAACTTTTTCACTATGAACACTCAAGCACAAGCAGTTAAGTGTTAATTGAGTTGAATTGAGTGTGAATGCACATATCAGTCTTGTCAGCAGCAGCAAGGCCAAAGAGACAACAGTGAGGACTATTATATCCAGAGAAAAAAATTAGTCCAAGGGGTACCCTGGGCTGGATGAGTTCTCCAAAACATGTAATATGCTTGGGATTTGAGCACATCTGGTAAAGTCAGAAATTAGAAAAGGGACTAAATTTTTCTTATTAGGTCATCTACTCAATCTTCTTGTCAGTGTAGCATCCTTCTCTGAGATATTCCCTTCAGGGTTAAAATTTCAGTGTTTTATTAATTCTAATTTGGGGATTTTATCTGCACTGACACAGTGAATAATTAACTCAAGGAACCCCTTGCTGAAGGTTAGCCTCGGAGCAAAGCGCTCAGTAGTGTTTTAAAAAGGCCTGGATGCATTTGTTAATAGCATCTGCACCTGCGCTACTGGCAAATGGAACAGGGACTATCAATCTGGCACTACCTGGTCTCAGGACAATTATCTTAATGGTATGTTATAGCTGGATTACAAGGCATTTGTATCAGTGTCTAAAGCATCTCCCAGTTCACTTAGAGGCAGGAAATCAGGTTTTCTAACTGAGCTAATGTATGAGGTTTTCCAGGGTATCCATCAGCAGTGTAGCTAAACTGTCTGTGTCAGTGCAGCAATAAATATGAATGCAATCATGTTAAAGGTTGCGCAGCGTGATTAAACCCGCTGCACGCTCAGCACAAAAGATGTCCTCGGACCAGTCTCACAGTAGATGGGTCACATCTGCCACACACTGTGGCAGGGAATTATAGAGAGGGTCCCTGGCTGGGGTGAGCTGCTCCTGACTGCGGGCAAGGTGAAGGGCTGCATTCACACCAGTAATTTAAATGGTGTCAGGGAACTGTTCTAGGAACTGGAACTTGATCATTTGTGCTGCAAAAATAGCCTCCCCCATCATGCTTGTAGTTTGGCTTAAATCGACTATCTCTTAAACCTCTCCTGGCCATAGTTTGGGGAACAGCATGGGACAAGCATCTTTCTTCACAGGGAGCCTGAATGTGGCCACTCTGCTCCACAGGGCAGACCTGTGTTGCTCTCCAAAAGCTGAGAAACGACTCTGGGAACATGTGACATGCTGATATAGGTGTGGTTTAAGGTGCATCATCCCCAAACCTGCAAGCAGGGACCTCTGGGCTTGGGTCCAGACCTTGGACTGCTCACAGCAGGCCTGGAGCATCCAGGAGCAGAGCGTGCGAGGAGCAAAGCTTATGAGAGTTCATAGGAGGATTTTTGGATGTGCTTGCTGTCAGGATGATGTTGCTGCCCTCGCATGCAAGGTCTCATGTGGGTAGTTCCTGCCTCTTTGCCTTTTCACTGAGCTTTTCACACTTGCTTGCCTGCCACAACCATCCACATCACCCTTTCTATTCTCTGGGCTTGTACTCATACAATCCCTGTACCAAAGTAAATTATAGGTGGTGTTCCTTTGCTCTTTTCCATAGCTGTGCTTGAAATACACCCTTTCCAAAAAGATCTATGCAGCCCAGTTCCCATATAGAAGAGTGTAACTCAGTAGTCAATCACATAAAAATAATTAATTACAAATTATATAATCTATGTATATATCTATGGATATGAGTGTGTGTATGTACCTCCACTTCTCTCTCTCTGCATATGTAGATAGGGAGGTAAATGTAAGTCAAAAGAGCAAAACTAACAAAATAGTTGATGTGCTTCCATGGCTTTCCTCTCTCATAACAACTGAAGTCCTGAAAATTTGGTGTCATTATCCCAGCAATACTTCTGTGACAAAAGGAGGGGCAACAGGCAGGAAGAAATACAGGTTGATGAAGGAATGGGGATAGATCCAGCTTGCCCAAAGCTTGTTCACCAAAGCACTGCACGTGGTGCGTAATTGACCCATATACTGTGTATATGGGTGTTGTAACTGCATAAGCAACTGTAATAAAAAAAAGAGCCACACGTTCAGAAGATAATATTTTTCAGTTCATTTCAGGGGATTATATTTGAGATTTCAATATAATAAAACCCCCTCAAAACCTATAATGTCATATAAACTGATGTGTAGGACTCAGAAAAATAGTTACCACTGAAGTGTTTTAGGGTTAGTAACCCAGACCACCTACAATTATTGGACTGAAAAATGTCCAAGTTCAGTTTTCAAAATGCTTCTCTAAGAGTAGTCTGCATGCCATATGTCTGTAAATGTTGCCTTCTACAGTACATACAAGGAAATCCAACAGCCTTGGATAGCTCATATTTCATTTGATGCTGCTGCTGTGTTTATAAGAAACAGAAGAAAAATAATGATCTGATGGCAGAACATGATTTATAGCTTTATGTGTAGGAGTGGGATGAAAACCCTACCTCCTGGCAGACAGTCCCTTGTCCTGCATCTTTCCAGTCCATTTCAACTCAATGACAAACATCTAAAAGTAGTGGAACTAGAGCAGACCGAGTTTTCCATTTAGGAAAGGCTGGTAAGTGGCCAGATAACCTAAAAATGATTTTTGACTGAAGAATCTAGGAGCAGACAGAAGCATTTCCGTTAGCCTTCTGCATTACATTTCACTTTTAACTACATTTTGGTTTTGGTTTAGCCTGCAATTGCTGACTTTCTGCAGAGCTGACAGAGATGCAAAGTCAAACCAGCACCCTGGTTTGGATATTTTGCATGTGAAACTGGCATCAAATCTCAAAAAGAAGGAAACACGGAGATTTGGAGCTACAAACAGTGACCATACAAGTCTCTAGAACTCACTGAAGCGTCCAGCCTTGAACCTCTGTCCAGAACTGAGACCAAGCTTACATCAGCTGTGATATAAGAACAATCAGAGGGGCTTTATTTTCAGTTTTTCCAATGGAAAAAGTGTGAGATATATAAGTTTATATCAAGTTTCCAGTCTGGTTCCCAGCAGGATGATGTTAATTAAATGGTTTCAGGCAGGACAAGTCACTTGCAAGCCCAGTTTTTGACTTTGCATAAGATGTAAGATCTAGCACCTCTGAAGTTCAGAGTTTTTAAATATCTAAGACATCCAGAACCCAACTGCCTTCAAATGACTTCAGTGGGAGTTACATCTCTTCATTTAAAGGTCTGGCTGAAGCAATATATAAAAATGGGACTTCAGTTCTGAAACTTCTTCAAATGTTTAAAATCTATTTCTTTTTCAAATTGTGAACCATGTAAATGTGGCTTGGTAAAACTTTGTCATAAAATGAAATCCAAGGATAAATTTGGATTTTATTTTTTCATAGTTTCTAACATCAATGGTAACTTCGATAATTGGATATGATTTGGACCCATTCCTGATTCTGATAAAGACCAAAAGATACAAACCCATGAACGTTTTTAGAGAGTATAAAAGAAATCAGCTACACCAATGGCTGCTGCACAGCAGAGTGCACTGAAAGGTCTTTTACAAAATTATGTCAAGTCTGGAGGAGGGAGACATGTTTTCATGACTTGTAATCCCAGTTACTGCAGGGTGAGCATTTCCTCCACATTTTTTATTCAGGGCCTAAGCCAGTGACTCTCATATGATCACAAACACGGACAACTACCAGAGGATGAATAGGATGACTCCTGAACATCAGCTGAACTGATCTCTCTCTGTAGGCTGTGGCACAGTCACTGCTTCCTTAAAGTCCAAGAATGAATAGTTCCCTTTTGCAAGTAGTTCCCCAAACTGACCCAAGGTCACAAAAAACCCCTTACAGTGTTGTCAAAACAGAATAGGAATGAACTACTCAATCAACCCAGACACCATTTATCTTTAGTATTGGTGCTCTTGGTGCCTTGAGCCCCAGTGCAGCTGTGTGTAAGATGCAAACTACAAGGCCCTGCCCTATGCTCATACAATGTAACTGAGCAACATTTCAGGATCATCAGTCACTGGAAATCTCCATTCTGAGCTAAATCCAATCCTGCCTCACAGATATCACCATAGCTGATCTCTGGTAAAGCTCTATCTAAATCACAGATGCAGTTATGCTCAGTGGTGTAAGCCACAAAACCAAAGACGTAAATGGCTTGAAGACAGAATTGCTATTTTCCTGTGCTGTGGTGTTTTCTGTAGGTCAGGGTAAGGGCGTATCAGCATGGACACCATCGGTCAACCTCAAGCTCACTAAGAGGCAGTTGGTGCTGGAGGAAAAACTCATGTACAAGGTTGACTGGTGCAGAGTTTCTGGAGGCATTTCCACAAATATTGAAAACTCTATTCCCACCCATCCAAAATCCTCCTACACAGAAACCCCCAAACCTGCAAGCAAGCAAAACAGGGGTAAAATAAAAGTAACAAATGAATGTTTAATGTTTCATCTATTTTTTTTATTCAGTTGAAAATAGAAAAAAAATTGCTACAACATTGCAACAAACTTTCTGTGAATATTTTTCTTGGTAAATTTTGTATTTTGTTTCCAGATGAACAGTACACTCTTTAATTAACAAGGGTGGGAAACACTGTCCTGAGGTCAGAGCAGTGATAAAGAGTGCACAGCTCTGGATTCTGCGATGACACGCAGGTTCTTCATCTGCCAAAAGCCTATGTGTGATATTTGGCAAGTCACTTCACAACTCCCCTATATCTGTGGTCATTTTTCTTCTTCAGTGTTTGTACATATACTTGGGGCATCAGAGGAGTAATGAATCACAAGCACGGTCTCATATTTAAATAGTGACAAAAGGATTAATGCTTGGTATTTGAGCCACTGGTCTGAAGTCAGAGAACCTTTGCAAACATGGAAAGTGATTTTTAAGAAGCAGTTTTTATGCAGATAAACTATAATTGATACCTAGTGGCCTTGGGCTTTTTTGAACTTTTGGATGTGTCTTCAATAATTGCAAAGGTAAAACACAGACCAAAAACCAGACAGTTCAGGAAGCACTGTCACCATTAAAATGACAATATCTGATTATATGACTTAATGGTTCAACTCAAATAACCAAAAACAGCCTGAAAACGAAATAAATAAACAATTAAAAAAAAGAAGAAAGACAGAAAATATCTCAAATTTTCTTATTGCTGACAGAAGTTGTCTCATCTTTTTGGTTTAATGCAAGACCTCCCTACCCCTGGAAGACTCCAGCATCACCCACTAGCATTGCTGAGGCAGTCATGCCTGCCTTTCCATTAAAAATCCCTCTGTCTCCCTCCCTTCTCTGTTTCCCAGCCTTTTTCTGCCCAGAGTTTTATAACTCAGCTGTAAGAAATTGCTTCTGGCTGAAACTTGGCAGCAAAAGTCTGATTTCAGGCCAGGAATGATCCCCCTCCCCTTGTGATTTTCAAAACCCTTTTCTTTTGGTCAGATTTGAGGCGCAGAAGAGCAGAGCGGAGGGGGAGGCGGTGTGGGGCGTTGGGCACGGGAGCTGGCTGGCTCCAGCAGCTTTCATCATGCTTCAGCAGTTCTTTATTTTTCCAGCTGAAATAAGGGTGATTTCTGCATAATGTGGCAGGGATATTTTTGTGTATGTGTTTGTGTTTAAGCATAAAATGGCTGAGTCATTTCTTCTCGAAAGCGATTTTACTGTGTGAGCCACTTGCTTCCTTTCTGGTTCTCCTTCATTTTTCTTTGTGTTAATGTTTAAAAGGAAGGTCCAAAATAACACGCTCCTCTTTGGGTCAGCAAAAACAGCTTCACAAATGCTTGTGTGTGCACCCAGAGTGCTCCTGCAGTGTGGGAGCTTGAAAGAAATATTGAAATGATGATACTGATACCATTGTAACAGCAGTGACATACTGAAGACCTGGGAGTACTTTAGGTGGTTTTCTTTGGATTATGAGAAGTGCTTAAAAACCCAGACTAAAATCACCTCTCATTGTGTGAAAAGGCGGTGAGGACAGGTTCTGATTTAAAAGCCACCAGTCTAGAAAAATGAGAGACAAAATATGAGGTGAAAAGGTGCAGAGGCTCAGGGTAATGACCTCCATAAAGGTCACCCAGTGACTGTTGGCACCTTTAAGCCCAGCAGCAGCAGCACTGGGAGCACTGCAATGTAACCAGGGGCCCACTACTGGTATGTATTTTGTGCTAATGTAATATTCATGACTGCAATATTGCAGGAACCACTGCTGGGTGGTGCTCACACAAGGAGAGGTGATGTTGATGTTAAAGATGGCTGTGCAGCTTCTTCTGTGTGTGTGCTGATTCTATGCCAAGCCCCAGCAGCTGGTTTTTCTGCTCTGAGCAGTTTTTGACCCCAGTACTGAATGTGTACATCCAGCCTCCATGTGACTTGAAAATACCACTTTCCTCTGGTGCTTTTTAGGGGAGTTTACTAGAAGGACAAATTGTCCAAACCTACTGTAACACAGAGTAGGTACTTGAGGAAGATTAGCTCATGTGTCAGGTTAGTCCATGGTGTAGCACCCACTGGCTTCAAGTGCACATGTTCCTCTCTAGACCTGGGAGTGTTAATCATAAAATCACAGAATGGTTTGGGTTGGAAGTGACCCTAAAAATCATCCAGTTTCAGCCCTCCTACCATGGCCAGGAATGCCCCTCCATAGTTTAAGTCCCCATCCAACCTGGCCTTGAACACTTCTATTAAGCCACATATCCAAATAAATCACCAACTAATGACTCACAGTGAAAATAAAGGAATCAGTGATTTCCTATATGGTGTCAGAGCGTGAGGGACCAGCCCTGATTTGCTGGATCTGTGGTTGTGTGTTCCACAACTGTGAAAGCATCTTTGCTGCTTGTCCAGCTCTGTCCCGCTGTCCCTGCAGCTACTCCCTGACATATGAGTGGGACTGCTGGGGCATCAGCCTTTGTGCCCAGCACTGCACCTACCATGCACTGAAAATGATCTCTGGGCCCCATGGAAAAATTAGCATGTGGTCATCTAATTAAAGCTTATATGCAGTGGGGCCAATTATAGTTGCCCTGGCAACTTTAGTTCTGGTATTTCCAAACTTCAGGCTTTGGGAAGTCTTTTGCTCCTGTTCAGCCTCTTGGGTTTTGTTTGTTTGCATCTATGTGTTTCCCTCTGCCTGTAATCACACCACCCTCCTCCTCCTACACATCCCCATGTCTTCTGCAACCTCTTTTCCTCTCAACTCCCACATCTTCTCCTCCCAGATATTTGGACGTGGAGAAATCTGTGGTTCTTGTTTCCAGTCTTTGGAGCCATAAATATCTGGGGTGGAACTGGAGAGAATAGTTTGGTTGACCCCTGCACATGCTGCTGCCCAGGGCATGGCCTGTGTGGAAGGACCCACTGCTGAATCCAGCTGACTCAACAACTCTGAGAGGAGTGTGTGCAAAAGGAGATGTCTTAGAGATTTTCATGGAGAGCAGCAGAAAGCATATTCTTCCTGTCTTAGTGAACCCTGAGCCAAAGACCCTGCTTCTTGCTGTGAGGGGTGCTGCATATCCCTCAAGCCACCACCACAGCTTAAAGGGATTTTTTTTAAAGGCACATCTGCATGAAGCCATGTATCCAAATTTTCCCATGTGTCTGTTAATGCACATCTGAAGAACTCTACTGAATTTTTTTTTGCATAACACCAAAATCTCCTGCAGGTATAAGGCATGAATGTGGCAGATACTTTAATCCATATGGAATACTTCGAAAAATAAGATATGTATGGAGGGAAGTGGATTATCTACATTCTCCTGAGAGTCAGCTCAGGTGTCCACTTCTTAGAGCTGTCTTTTAGTTGTAGGATCACTCTGTGATTGCAGTAAAGATCTCTGCAGCCCTTGTTTTTGAAAGAGGCAGCTGTTGAAGACATGAGGATTCAGCCTGGATTCATCCAACCTGAGTTTAGGCACTTTATTAATATACCTAGATTAGAAGGCTTCCTCTGCAGATGATGGAAGTATCTCCAGAAAGTCCTTGGATTTACATCCTGAAGAGACCTCTGCCTTCTCTTTAATAGCTTTAAAAGCAATGATGTGTTAAAAAAAAAAAAAAAAAGGAAAAGAGAGATGATTGTATGCTCCTGAATTTCCTTCTAGTTTCTGAGGCGTTTAGGTTTGACTAAGGTTCATGTTTTCCAAGCTTTGTCCTGCAACAGTGAGGTCTGGAAACTTCATTTTCTCCAAGAGAAAGCTGAGATTCTTGTGCAATGCATGTTTTCAGGAGCAGGATCTTTAAGAAAAAAATGCAGTAATGTGAGATGTAATAAAAAACTTTGAGGTTGGCAGTCTTGCAGGAGAGATGTCAGGCTGTGGCCCTGTGAAAGCAACAATGATGAACAAAGCATAGAGTGTTGGTCTGAACTTGAACTCTTGTGATTATACTAAGATGAGCTATATGTCTTATGCCAGACTGGGTACATAAGAATGTTGAATTTTCTCTTTTTCTGTGTATTTAAGCTCATGAATTTTCTTTTACATCCCATCCAGAAATCTTAACACAGTTTTTGATTATTTAAAGAAGAAAAAATGGTCACTAAACCAGCGCTGCCCTATGTGGACAACTGAAAGCTATTCCTTCCCCCTTATTATTTGACATTGGCATCGTATGTATTAGATGTGGTTTTAATATCCTTTTACCCTTTCCTTTTTTTTCCAACAAGAGTGGCCAAATCAGCTATCCTCACTCAGCTCCTGTGTCACTTGTGGGTGGGAATTAACAGCTTCTGAATCTGAGCCGGGCTGAGAAAATGAGAGAAGGAGTTGGGATGCCACTAAGAGATCATGTCCTAGCAGGAACTGTTCTGATCCCCAGTGCCAAACCATAGCTGTCCCCACATGGGATCTGCTCACCTTTATTCCTATCCTGCTGCAGGCTAAATTCCTGTTGGAAGGAGAATAAACAGAAGAAAATGTAGTAGTTTAGTGGGATTTAATCTCTAGCAGTGGTCAGTGCAGTGCTCAGTCAGACAGGAGAGGCAGTGATGCTGCACAGCCCCCGTGAAGTTTGTGTCTGCATCCACCCCTAAAGTGGAGTACTTCTCTTTAAACATCTCTTCCCTGGCCTCTCTCAAGCTGTAATTGGTAAAGAGCAATTTAAACATGCTCCAACTGGCAGTAAAATTCTACTTTTAAAATATTGGATGGTACAGCTTATTTGTATGTTTTGAACAATAGCACACAAGAAATTGGAGATGCTTTTGAGAAAAATTGCATTGTGAAATAGCTTTAGAGAATCTCTTCATGACCATTAGGATTTAATTGTGGAAGGCAGAAGAGGAAAAAAAGCAAAGGATAGTAAGTAATGGATTGTTATATTGTTATGAGTCATGTTGCCTCAGAGGTTTTGTTTTCAGCTGGTGCTGTGTCTATCATTATTAAGTTATTTTATCATTAAATTTGGACTGACTCCTTATGATAAATTTGGGCTTAAAAACTACTGGCTTGGTACCCATGAGATGTGTGTTAAGACATGCAAAATATTGATAAAAAAAGATCCAGTGATGAGAATATAAATGTTAAAGTAACGTAGAAGTAATTTTTACACATGTTAAACCTAAAGACAGAGAAAGCCTTGGGAATTTACTGGGAAAAAAAAATATAATTACATAAAAGACAAGATATCCTGCCCCCCAAAAAAATAAAAATTAAAAAGAAACAGATTTATGGCTTCTAAAGAAAAAAAGCCCCAAAACCCAATGAGCACACACGCAAAACCAAAAACCAAAAAACCCCAACAAATAACTGCCCCTGAAAAAAAACCAAAACAACAAACCAAATTAAACCCAAAAACTCAAGGAAAAACATGTTCTGAAAGTTAGTAATACTAAAGTGTGAAGTCCTGTTTCAGTCTGGATCTATATGAAATGCTTTGCACTCTTACCACTGCTTACCCCCTCTCCCTAATTTCTGATCTTAAAGCAAAGTTTTCTCTCTCTCAAAGAATCTCACTTTGTGTCCTTCTTTATTATTTCCAAGCATGTATCTCCCATTCTTTGGTCTCCCCTCTGGAACATTGCCTGTAATTTTTTTTGAGGAAAGGGACTGTCTCATTATGTGCTATACAGACTTGAGCACCACAGATCTCCAAAGGGTCTCATTCCCAGGGAAAGTTCCTGCCAAATTCTTTGCTGGTGGCCCACTTCTGATGTCAGTTTTCAGCTCGGGACTTCATTCCTTGTTGCAAATCCAACTTCTAAAACGATGCTCAGGCTTCCTGGGAGTTTTGCAGCCCCACTGATGAGGGGTGGAGGTCAGGCTACAGACAAATGGGAATGAAAGAAGGGAAAAACCTGGAACAGAGCCATGGGAGCAGCTGTAAAAGCTGTACAAAGGGGATAGGAGAAGTGGAAAATGGCAGATCTTCCTCCTGGTATGGGATGTTCTTGTCCATCCTCCCTGCTTAGTAGAAACTACCATCTCCAACACCTCCCAGATCCTTCTTGGATAAAGCAGGTAACGATGAGAATAGTAACAGCAGCAGTAGTAACAACAGTAATAATAAAAAATAAGAATGACTTATCTTATTTTCTGCTTGGGTGAACCCAAATGGACTCACTGTGATGCCTTCTGAGGACCTTCTATATGGTGTCTTCATAATAAGTCTTTGTGGCCCATCTTGTCTGTCAATCTGTCAAGCAGAAGCTGCATCAATGCTAATAACAAGGTTAAAAGTAAAGAGGGGAGCAATGGCTCAATTATCATTCCAGGCACGTGGTGTAATTGTGCTGCTGGCTGCCAGCCATGCAGCTCTTGTGGTAGCAAACAGTGCTTCCCCTCAGCAGCCCCAGCCACCCTGTTTTCATATGGGCTGGGAAGGTCACAAAAATCAATTAGCAATATGGGACGTTAACGAAAGCCAAGTCCAAATACAACTTCAGAAACATTTTTTCTGAAAGATTAATGTATCTTTAAAACACAAGATGACGTCTGTGTCATTTTTCAGAGCTGCTTGTGTTTTCTGCTCCTGATAGAAAAAGCCAGTGTTCTCACTCTGTGCAGCAACACTGTCTCTCAGCTGCCATATAGTCATGTATCAGGTGGGGATTGCTGAACTTGATGTTGTCCATACAAAATCCACAAAAATGAGCTCATCTCCAGCTGAGATGGTGTTTAGGAAGCAAACAGACACACCAAGTTGGGTGAAGACAGAAACAGAGACAAGGTGTGATTGCAGGAGTCACCCCCAGAGACACTGTAATATGCAGGTCTGCCAGCACTGCCAGACCCCAGGGTAAGGGTAAGGCTGACACAATTCAGGTTTTATAGTTAGGCCAGAGAATAAACCTCAGACTTCTGAAGTTTGTGAGTTACAAGTTCAATGTAATACTACCTTGGGCAAGTCACCTTCCTATTAAGGGTCTCTAATTGCAATACCTGGCAGGGGCATTGTAAAATTTAATGAAGCGCTTCACTATCCTACTGTTACAGACGCCGAAAACTATAAAGAGTCATTAAATTCATTGTCATGTGGCACATCAGTCTTCCAATGGTTTAATCTAAATTGCACCTTTGCTTTCTAATATAAATATTTTATTTCTCTTATTCAGAAATGTACAAAGTAAAATATAACATTGCTGCCCACAAGCCTTTTTTATAGTCATATATATTTGTTAGATATTCATACTCTTTCCCTCACTGTTTCCTTTTCTTATTATAATGGAAATGGTTTAGAATTGCAAAAGCTACTCAAATTGTCCCCTGGGCTCATCTCTGAATTTATCTACCTCATTGTATCATTCAATTAGAGTTCTGCTTCTTAATAGGTGTTTTATATTTTAGTGTCATGAACACTAACAAAACCATACTGGGCAAAATGACAATTTGATGACTCTCTGAGAACATAGCGCTACATTTCCTAGGCTGGGAACATGGTGGGTACACAAACCATGTCCATTGCAATGACATCTGTGTCACTGGCAGATCATGTTGTGCAACAAAGAGAAGTTGCCACATAGTTGATGCGCTTCTTCTTCTTGATCCCCAGCAAAGACAAGAAAAAAAATCACTTCAGTTGTTTCTGTGATTTATTGAACTAGGTGGGAATATTATCTCTAGTGAAATTATAAAGAAAAGATCATTCAGGTCAATCATGGACCTATGAGGATCCAACCACAAACCACAACCTTTTAGGTTCCATCAAGCTGAGCAATGGTTGAAAGTGCTCATATGAGAAGGAACCTTGTTCTCAAATGTGGGATCACCAACCACCCTGGAATGGTCTAGAAGAAACATTACTAGGAGAGAGTTTCAAAAGAAAATCATTAACAGTTACCATTAGGTGAGGGTTACGAGTATTGTGTCCTTTTTCAAAAGGATTCTTTCCCCTCATTTCTTTATCTGGGAAGTATGGGAGAGGAGAGGGGAAGAGAAAAGATTTCCCATGTCTTTGAACCTCTTGATTGTCATTATTCAAATAGATCACTGTCTCAAGATGCTCAAAAAGCGCAAAGCCATTTTCTGTCTCAAGGGTCAGAGAATGATCATTAGGAACACATTTCTGTAATGCAGGGACAGCCATGATAATTTGTTAAAAATGATGTTATTATGTCAATAATAAGCAAAATCTATATGTGACAGCTAATTATCTTAACAGCATTTGAAGTTAAACTATTTTTTCTTACCAGTCACACACATACAAGAAGAGATTATCAGACTAGGGGAAGAAATGAAGCAAAAACTGAAAAGAAAAAATAGAGAAAGAATTATCCCATTTTCACCCAGTAGAGTACAGACTGTCAGTATTCTTTAGCATCCCTGGCGCAATTTGGTTTTGGTAAGTCCACTAAAACAATTGTTCCTTTAACTATAGCAAAGAGCAATTTACCGATTATCTGTTTCCTAAAAGCATTGAATGCTGAGTATCCTGTTCCATTTCCTGTAAGATATTCACATGCAATTAGATACAGGCAGTGGGAATGTAATGTAAAATGGGTATTTTGTTCTGAAACATGGCAATGTGCCTGTGCTCTTCCCCATCTCCTTGAGCAAAGTTCAAGTGCCAAAATGAAAGGCATGTTTAATGCCAAAGGTGGTTCAAGTTCAGGCCAAAAATAATGCCAGACAACTCAATTTTGAATTATTTTCCTTCTAAACATTTTTTTTTAGGGGGGGGGAATGGAAATATTACTGGGTGTTTGAGGCTGAGATGCTAACAGCAAAACCTCTTGCAAGCTATTCAAATATCAGCTGCTATTGTGTACAAAGTCCTCCCTATCACTGTGGAATGTAGAAGAGGAAGCCAACAAAACAGCCAGATTTACAATGTACTTGTGGAATTTTCCAGAAGCTCTAGTATTCTTTAAAAAATATTAAAAATGCTGTGAGAATGTTCTTTTCTTCTAACATTTTTGCCTGGTTTCCAGGAAACAGGTTGCGCACATAAAATGTATTTACTGATTTTGTATAATAGCACCTCAAGAAGATAGCCTGGGTAGATTAAACTTGAAGTTAAGAAATCATAAGTTAAATATTTTCTGTGAAATAATGTACGCAGAAAAATCCACATTTGTATATTTGAAGAATCTTGCTTTTCATGTGTAGCATTTCAGAACACCCCTAGACCTCTCCTCTTTTTTTTTTCCTTGTTAGACAGCATCCAGTTATTTCAAATTTGCTTCTGAGGCAAAGCAGTTGCTCACAATGATAATATTTTGAATAACATGTCCAATAGAGATGAAACATGAAGCCATAGACTGGTTTGCCAGTCCATTCAGTGTGAATTCTTGAATAAGTCCTTCCATCTGAATCGAGCCTAAAGACAGAATGGCCTTGGAGACAGGGATATGTGATATAAGTTAACCATGGTTCTTGGAGGGTCCTCAAATTTAGATTTGATAGCACTGGGTTGGAGTAATGAAAAGGAGTGACATACCAGTGGTTTTGGCCTTAGCTGCTAAAGAAAGGTCTTGAAGAAGGCGATACATTTGAAGTTTTCTGACCAACTTATTTGAGCTCTGTGCAATGGAATATTTCAGTGCAGAAGTGGCAGGGAGAGAATTAAAAAAAAAAGACTTTTATCAGGTTCTTCTCTGGCAGGGAAAAGTGAAGTCTTTTATTCATCTGAAATGACTGCTTCTCATTTTGTCTGAAATGAAAGAACAGCAGAATCCAAAACCTTTGCACTTCTTGATTACAGTCAAGTGTGGAAACGAAAGGTGGCAGAATCATAATGGAGAAATGACTCCTCCCGAGGACTTTGAAGACAAATGCACTTGGGAAAGGGTAAACCAAGGAGCCAGAAGCTCAAACATAAAATGCTAAATGAGCATAAACTAAGCACAAATGGAAGGTATAAGGGCAACATAAAAACCCTGTTCTTGGAATAGCCACACTTTACAGAGGCAGAAAAGCGGACACGGTTATGGTCTATGCAATGCTGTTTGAAAAAAGTGAAGCCTGAAAGCAGCTCCAGAGGTTGTACAGCTGTGAGGGGTAAGAGGACAGTGGGGATTTCCATCTTTGCTGACAACACAGAGCCTCAGGATTAGGAGCAGGAATCCTGAAGGAGATGGCTACAAGGACAACCACTTCCTAGAGGAGTCTGTCTCTGAGAAGAATGCCATGGGATGTAGTTGTGTGATGGGCACAGACACACACTCATTCTGACTCTCTTCTGAGACAGCTACACCTGAGCTACCTTCAGCAAGAAACTGTGGAGCTCTGTTTCATGCTGTGCTGAGTCAGGGTGAAGATGCAGTACTGAGCACTTGGGCTCCCAACAGTCCCAATGGAACCAGCTAATTTGTGTGCTGGATCCAGCTTGTCTCTGGCTGGCTACTGTGAGTCTTTCTGCTTCTCTGAGATTTACTGTCAAAGAATCTCAACAGGGAGACCTGTGAGAAAGCTTTGTAAAAAATGATACATGAAAGAAAGATAGAAATCTATTCACCAAAATGGAATAGTGAGCATGAAACAAAAATTCATTAAAAATGTATGACCAGAGTAATAGGACTAGCTTTGTTTTGGCATTGTCAGCCTGCAGATAAAAAAGACGGAGAGAATCATATTACACAGATGAAAAGGAAGGAAGGCAGAAAACTGGATTAGAAACATATCTATACACTTTGGTTTTAAGGATTATCATTGAAAACCATATAAATCTAAGAACATTAAAAATCAGGAATGCCAAAAGGGGCATTGGATGACGAGGAATTAACTAAGGAAAGAGAAAGACAAGGACAGAAACCACTTCACAGGAAACCAAAATATGAGTGTGAAATCTGCTGACTTCAGTGAAATCAGCATCTGGATCTCTTTGCCAAGAGAGAAGAGATATGGGCAATTATATGGAGACTCTACACAGAATACATGCACTGTTATTTTCAAACTACTCTTGCACAGTCTCTAGAATTATTTCCCAGGTTTTTGAGAGCTGAGGCCCCCTTCAGGAAGATGGATCCACCCACATCCTCACCTTGTAGCTCTGTCAGGTGTTGGGCCAGATGTTTTCCTGTTGCCATCTGCCCTACCCACCCTTTCCTTCCTGCTGCAAGGAGGAATGGTGACCCGGTAAAAGTACTTCCAAATTGTGACACTTGCTTTGGTATATTTGGGACAAATAAACAAATAATTTTTTTTTTAATTTGTTTGGGGTTTTTTAAAGAAATTGCAAAATAGTCATCTGCATTTCCTAAATGGGAAGGCCTTTAAGATCCTGTAGCCTGACCTGGACCATGCTGCAGGCCATGAAACACCATAATTTCTTCACTAAGCACAACATGTCTCTCAGTGCCAACTGGAATTTCCCATTTTTTTTCTGTCTCCTGTTTGCTTCAGCCTATCAGTACAGCAGAACAGGCAGAATCATTTTACATGGCTAAAAAATCAGCTCAGAAGGCTTTGGCCAGTAAGCCTGGATTATAGATACTGCTGAAAAGGGCCAACTGGTGGCTTCTGGAGAACTTCTTTAGCCACAGTCACTATTAGTTTGTCATGCTCCCTGGTGCTTTGAATAAAGCAGGAGATTAGAGGGTGGCATCTGTGAAGAACTCAAGGGCATCCTGTTATGTTAATCCCTGAAAAAGTGTTGAGCAGAGCAGCCTCCCCTCCCTCTGGGCTGCTCCCTCTCAAACTGGGAGCACCCCAGGGAAGGTTAACCACACAGCACCAAGGGTGGAAGTGATCAGACACTCTTTGTGAGAGATGCAACCTCCACTCGCTCGAGTAAGCCCATGATATATGAGGTCATGGCATTAAATGGTCTGGAAAAAATAGTGTCTATCCTTCTCTTTTTTGCCTCAGAAGAATATAGCACCCCTGTGCCCTTTGTTATCCTCTCCTTCACGCAGCTCCATTCACTTCTGAGTTTTGTCAGGATGGTAGATGATTATTTTCTTAATTAAGTCAGAGCCAAACCCCAACTTTGTTCACATGGACAGAGAAGATTAAAACAGAACAATTGAGGTTAATAACACATTACCTCAGTGTGAACTTCAGAAATTATCTATCTTGATTCCAAAATACCTTGGTAATTCTTTGAATGGATTACAGTTTCCTTTTAGGAGAGAAAACAAACCCAAATCCTCCTTGGCTAGGTTAACTGTATGTGTCACATTCTGCAAGTTCATGTTGAGCCAAAACCCCTTGGTTTGGTTGTAGAAACTAGTTAAATTTGGAGCTGGGACCTGAAGTCACTGTGTGACTTTGGCTGGTACTAAAGTAGCTAAAGGATGGGGAGTGGAAGCAAAGTAAGTTTTAAAAGCTGTAGCAGAAGTGAGTTGTGAATCCAAGGATAACAGCACTTGTCCTCAAACCCCCTCTGCCTATGTTTGCCCCGCTGTACACAAGGGCAAAGTTAGTTATCGGCCAAAGTATTTTCAATGAAAGATTTTCGGCCTGGCATGCACTGCTTGAAGGTTGACAGAAAACACTGCATAAGATTTTTCTGCAATAAAAGGTCCTAGAGTCTGTGTCTAGACAGAGAAAATTAGGAACAGGCTGGGCTTTAGGTATTTAAATACCTGGGGACTACCATGGTAATCCTAGCATAGCCAATACCCAGTTTAATGTTATGTGCTCAGTGTCTTAAGAAGAGCAGATTCCTTAGGGTAAACTCCAATCCCCATTTCTGTCTTTCAAACAGAGAAGTAACATCCTTACTGTTTCCTTGCAGTGAGTCTTTGTGATGAAATGGCCCCTGCAGCCTTATCTGGTTGGACGATGTTTCCAGTCCTACTCCACCTGTTGCCTGTGTGGGTCCCACAGCAGCAGAGACACTCAGGGTCTCTTCATTGAACTCATCATGCAAAACATGGTCAGTGTCCAGGGAGATTGGCAACAGTCAGAAATAAATGCACAAGGACATGATTGTTTATAAAATAACATAGACCAGATGCTCCAATCCAAACCTCGCTGCTGGTTTGCTTTGTATGCAAGGATAGATAATGTTTTTATTTTATAGAGTTCACTAATGAAATAAACAAGGCAGGGGAAATAAGATTTGGTTTTATTCCATAAGTTAGGAAGGACTGAACTTATTGGTTATCACATTTATCTCAAACCATTGTCCCAGATTTAAGGCCTCAGAGCAATGCAGTAACTACTTTTGTTCCACTTTTGCCCATATAACTGTCCCAAAGTCTTTCCATAAAAAAATCAGTAGACTTCCTTGTTAAGTTTATATTTTGATGAAATGATATTTTTTCAACAATTAAAAACAAAACAAACAAAGTAGCAGACCTCCTCGATCATCTCTGGCTAAAGTTCACTCTGCCCTCCAAGCTGTTCCTGCTCTGCTCTCTGGTGCGTGGCCTCTTGGAAGAAGAATGTCTGTTCTCCAGGAAGTTTTAGCTAAATAAGAGTAGTCACTTTTGAGGCAGGACTATGGGAAATTGGAGGTTTTCATTCTTCTTTTGATTTTGGGAGAGGGAGGGGAAAAAATAAAAAATTAAAAATCTGGATCTCAGGATTGGTATAAACCAGCCAAAATATTATATATATTATGTACACGTGCATACACACACAGACATATATATATTTACATATATATATATGCATATGTATATATATTTAATTCATTCCTGCCTAAAAATTTTGCTTATTTACCCAGTAGGCTGACTGATTCATTTTGATGCAATCTGCAACAAAGACTTGAACCTCTGAGAACTTCTTAAAGACTTAGTGGTATTTATAAACTTTTTCATAGCTCAGTACTTGCGGAGTTTGTAATTGCTGCTGGAATCTCTGGTGGAATTTGTACATTCTGGCAGATATACTGCTTTGAATCTCTAAATTTCCCAAAGCTTAAACTTACATAGAAATTGAATGTACTGTACATAAAGTCTGGCACTGATGTCACCCATGTAAATTCTGTAGCCATGTTTGAAATCGATTAAATTAATCCTCATTTATTTGCATACCTGTGAAATAATAGCCAGTAATTTAGTTATACAATCTTCGCAGAAATTAACTGTGATCAAGGAGGAAGACAGGGAAAGAAGCAGTGCATGTAATTTACTGTTATACTTGCAAATGCAGCAGTTAGTAAAGATAGAGGCTCATAAATAAATAAAAATTTACTGCTGGCCTTTCATATACATATTGAAGATCCTTTTCTGATTTAAAGGAAATAGTTGATTTAGACCTAAGTTACAGTCTGCATTTTCACTATATTGGAAATATCTGCAAAGAACTTTGAGCTCTACTACAATGTGCAAAGTGATTAATCACAATTTAAATTCTATGTTGCCTTAATTCCAAACACTTGCCTACAGGTCCACAATTTGTCTAAACAAACACTTTTTCTTTTTTTTTTTATGACTTCTCAGAGAAAGAGAAGGAGAAAGACTCAGTTTTCTGAAGAAGAGCACCATGTGGAATTTGGTACTGCTTAGTGACAATAATCTAGGCTGTTGCCCTTCCACTGTGTTGTCATATTCCCACTTGGGATCCTGGGACTCCAGGTGTGGCTGCAGTCTGCTGGGAAGAGGTGAAAATGCTTTTGCTTGCATTTTATGACCAAGCCAGATGGCAGAGTGACAGTGAGTCAGGCTGGATGTGACAACCAGCAGTGCCTTGGAGCCCCTTCACCTGCCTCAGCTACTCAGCCAACAAGGGACTTGAGGATGTGTTTAACTCTTTGCTGTTAAAAGTGCAACTTAGGCATGTCCTTACATGTTCTGTTAATCAAGACTGGATTTCATCACATGTTTTGCTAAACCAGGGTCTAAGATCTTTTGGTTGTTGTTGATGAGACATTGTCTCTAAGCTCTGCAACAGAAGCCCTGTCCTTTGTAACTCTTGTCACACTTCCTTCAAAATGATTAAAGGAAACAACAAATGTCCAGACTTCTCTAGGACTGGGATTTTAATCATTCTTTTAATTTATTTTATGGGTATATTTTATTAGATATTTGCAAGTGTATGTAAATGTAATAAAGCATGGGACTGTACCATAATGATCAAACACATAAATATTTAATATGCTCACACCGTAGAAGACATTCATCATGGTGTTGAAATTGCAGTCAATTTTTATTTCAGTACAGGTCAACTAGAAACTGATGGCATGTTGAGGATAGATGTTCACCTTATACTCCACAGACTGCCCCAAACTAGTGCTTTAAAGTGAGCTGTTTGCTAGATAAATCTTTACCATCTCTTTGTTTTGACAACATTACTTCAATGCTCCATGTCTGTCCTCTATTAAATTTACCAATGGGGGAAAAAAATCAATAATCTATTACTCTCCTGAAAACCCTGTTGTTGCATTAAGAGGAAAAGAATATTTGCCTGGGTATTTATGGTGAGGGGAGTATGAATCTGAGATTTCAAAACTGCCAAGTTCCAGCATAGTGTATGTTGTGCCATGTATTGAACATAGAATTCACCCTTTAAGGAAAAACCAAAATAGCAGTGACACTGTGAAAGTGAGAAGTGGCAGTGGCAATAACCAATGTCTTCATTTGTCTTTACCTGCAGGGTCATTGTGGGTTTCTCTGGCAGCTGTTAGTAAAGGAAGTGTAGTTTGGTAGTGTTGCCACAAAGACTTTCCTGTTGGTTGTTTTCTGTCCCTTTCTCCACTTTTATCAGTACCCTTTGCTACCAGAACTTTCACTTTCTCTAAGCAAACCCCACAGCTCTGTCCACAGCTCAGCTCTTTGCAAACACCTGCTATGATGGGGCAGAGGCAGCCGCTGTGCAGCTCCTGTCTGGCACTGTCATCTCCTGACTGGGGGGATGTCAAGTGGTGTAACTGGAAATTAGACTGGCAAAACAACTGTTCCAGTCTTTACTCTTCCCCTTCCTCCCCTGCTAAACCTACTCTTTCTGACTCAGCAACAGTGAAAACCATCCCCATAACTGAGTATATAAATATATTTTTTCTGCCTCGATTCAACACATGAAGCAGTGGGAAACAGAATAAAAAAGATGCTGTAAGCTTCCTATGTCCCTTTTCCTACATAATCCAAAGCACTGAGTCTGTAGATAAGAAAAGAGCCTGCTGGGATCATGGTAAAAAATATTCCCTTTATGCTGCTGTTCGCTATGATACCTCAGAGAATCCTGATGGATCGTGTACTTGCAAACAATGTTTGCTCCATGGACAAAACTTAAAAAAATTGTCACTGATTGCTGCCCACAATGTGGTGACTTCAGTAGCTCTGGGTATAATTAAATAGTCCTTGGTTAAAAAAAATAAATCTGTGGTCTTTGTCTGCTCCGATTACCTTAAGAATGTAAAATTGTGGAAATTTACTAGTAAAAAAGCCAGAAGTTCATTCAGCTGGAGATATTAGGGATGTGCCAAACTCAAAACCTGATATCTAGCACCCCTCACTGAATTAAAATAAATAAGAATTCTCCTAATTTCGACTAACCTATTTAAGTATGCAGATCCAAACAACCCTCACAGGTGTCTTCCACTGTGTTCCATGTCTTTAACTCCTGTTGACATCAATGTTAGCATTTGTTTTTTTAATTGAGATGGCCCTTAGTCTGCATCTCAGACCAGATCCACCACTGGACCTTCACTTGGGTGCTCTGTTGGATTTAGGTGGACCCGGGATATGGCACCAGAGCATTGTGGAACTGTGGAGGTAACTTTTTGGCTCACATGTTGCTGCTTAGCACTTTTTAATCAACACACAAGCTGCAGGGTAAGCACAGTGTTGCTGTGTGTGTTGAAGGCAAGCTAGACATGGGTATAAACATGGATACATATGCATCACCTTTAGTGTTGCCACAACTAATGAGACTTGGGGGTACACAGCAAGGCCAAGTGAGGAATAGCTACTCATTCCAATGACTACATTCCTAATGAATAAACAATATTTGTCCAGGAAAGGAGAAGGAGCTTGGCTGAGTCTCAAGCCTTGTTGTTTGGACTAGGGTTCATATTCCTACACCAATAATTATACAGAGAATGCAGAATAGCTCTTATAGAGGTTGCTGAAACACAGTCTGCTGAGAATAGCAATTGGACTGCTAAGGTAGTCAACCAGATAACTGGGAAGCCAGGTCCAAAGACCTGTGCTCTGTGTATGGATTTGGGGCTGGATGTCCCGATCTCAGCAGGTGCCCTAACGATAGTGTCTTCGTTTTCCTAGAGGAGGGAAAACATCTCTCTTTCTCTTTGGCATTTTGACCAGAAATCCTATCCTACTGTGGAAACCTTTCTTATGAAAATTTCATCAAAACTGGCGTATTCCCAGGAGAATTCTCCATTTCAATAAACTGGCATTTTCCAATGATAAACTACGTTTCTGAAAAATGCCCAAATAGCTCTACTGCTTAGCACCTGTTTAAGTTGCTAAACATTGGATCAAGTGATTCACATTACCATGGAGCACCATAGATGTTTTTCATTATATGACACTTGGAAAAAAGGCTCTCTTTTACACTACCAAAGAGTACTCAGAGCAGGGTGAGAGCACAGGGGTGATCAGGCCATTAATGTGAGACTCCCATTGCATGATCAAAACTCTCAGGCTTTGGTTGCTCAAGATGAAACACTAGCAACAATGCCACCCCAAGGTGCATCTGTTCCATTCTGCTCTCACTGCTCCGTTACTCTTGACATGTGTCTGCACACCCTCTTGAGATGAACTGCACTGGGGAACTTAAACTGGTTTTAGAATAACAGCCCAACCTGTTTCTGTGAAAGTGGGCTTGGTCCACCATATCTTCACAGACAGCTCTTCTCATACAGCTGAGAAAGTCTAGCAACAGGTCAGGATCAAATCCAGGTGGGAAAAGGGACAAAGCAGACTTATGGGGGCCTTGTGGCTGGAGGCAACCAGTAAGCCTGTGGGGCAGAAGAACAAAGTAAAAAAGTGTGACATTACTCTAACCTCACTCAAGTAAGTATTTGGTGTAAAGATCTGACTCAGCCTCTTCTTGCAGTCTTGATTAAAACTCAACAATGCTCACAGAAATCTCTTTTACTGACTGCAGGAGTTCTGGCCTATAAAGTGTTCTAGCCTATCAGAAAGAGCCAAAACAAATAATTTTTGCTCTTAGTAGGACAGAAATAGCAAATCCCTGAGGATATTTTCTTTTCTACAGAGATTATGAAGATTTTTCACTCAGATGGAAACCTCAATGGTAAGATTCATCCTAATTTTATGTATCTAATGTCTTTACATAACTAATGATCAGTCATGATTCATCTCAGTTACCTGAGGTGTCTGTTATGGGATGGGATGAAAGGCACCCCAGGCAACATTGATTCTGTTGATTATGTCTCATCTGCCCATTACAGATGAATCCTCTTCCACGTGTTGGAAGCAGAAAACAACATGTTAACATTTGTGCCATGATGTTCTTAACAAGTATCTCGATGACTCAGATGGCATAGCTTTGAAGGGATGAAGCATGGCTAGTCTGAAATGCTTATTTTCTCTCTGTTTATGCACACATAGACACACAGAGCTACTTAAAATACATAAATGCTGAAAGTCCATTTTATTCCATAATTGTTAGATTCTTCACTACAAAGACTCAACTCTTTGAGCCTGGCACCCTGTAGGGTCACTTAAGTGACTGTAAAGTGGGTACTTATTCCTGTTTTGAATTTTACATCTGCTTAGAACAGCTGTGAATGGCCAAATTTAGTACAAGATGGCAGAGAACTGAGTCCTTAGGAGTTTCACTCTCCTTGACTGCAGATTTTTTATCCCCTCAGTGCACAACTACAGCAAAGAATTTCAATCAAAACACGTACTTAACCTGGTGAAACTCTTCAGAGAAAAACATCATCTTTGACAGAAAAAACACATGACTAACTGAGGACAGATCTGACAAAATCATCAGGAAATCATGAGATTTATAAATGCAGGTTAATTTGCGTCCTCTTCTCTCCCATTTCAACAGATGCAAATTAAGTGTAAATGGTTATTAAAAAAAATAATTCTGTGTGGCATTTAGTGGCTGCAGGGCTGTTAGAGCCTAACGTATTTTATTTATTCCTACAGCATATGGACGATAAGCAATGTCAGGGCAAGACATGGTGCTGTTGAAAGACCCCCTGCCATTTCCAGCTGGTGCCCTGAATCAATGCAAATTCATTGACCTCTCTGCTACGGCCTGAACGTGACTTCTTGTGACATGGGTTCCTATTCACTGGAAATGGGACTCTTCAGAGCGGCATAATATGTAGTGTTAGGACACTACACTGAGCAAGAAATAAATCAATGGCTTTTCCACAGTTTCTTCTCTTTTTCCTTGTTGGCACGATAATTATAGTCTTAAATTACTGTTATTATCTTAATGACCTGTTGCTTATTAAGGAGAATACTGTTAGGACATTTATACTGGTCCTGGCAAACAGCAGGTATCTGGCCCACCTCAGATGCCACAGGCTGCAGAGACATGACCTGGCCATTGAGAAAGCACTCATACTGGTGGACCTTATGGTAGATTAGTTTCTTGTTCTCTCAGAAGTTCTCAGGGGCATCCCAAAATGCAGAAGTTAAGGTCTTGCAGATACTTGTAGGCCTTATAGGCTTTTTCTGCTCAAATAGGATAAATACTGCACAACTCAACTCCTATTTTGGAACGTTACCACAGAAACCAGCAGGTTTTGGAGGTGTTGGTAGGACAGAGATTTTAAAAGATTTTTTTTTCAACGCTTTATCACTTTGTTTAAATTTGGGCCAATAAAGTGAGTCCAGAGGAGTATGTAGAGCTGTGAGGCCGAGAAGAACTTTGTGCTCTTCCATACCAAGGAAAGATCATGAGAAGGTAAAAAGCTTTGCAAAAGGTCACTGAAGAGAAGGCAAGGTTGGGGTTCATGTTATCTGAATATGAATGTAACACCTACCTTACACTACACAGAGATCAACATTGGGTTAGTCCTTGTGTCCTGACAGATTTACTTTTCAGATTTGACACCTGTTCCCAGATGAAATCAACTGCCCTGTGGAAATTCCAGTTTCTTTCCACTGACTACAGAGACAGGCTAAACAGTTCAGCTGCAGACATCTACTCTGAAGCCCTGACAGTAGCCAAGGCACCATTTAACATACCAAATGAGCCAACAGAAGCAGCAGCTTATGGAGATGGGAACAGGATCCAAGTTAACACTATTAGCATCAACTTCTTGACAAGACTGAGTTGCAACATCATTTTTCACTGCAAGAACTTTTTGTAGAAAAATGTATCACTCTTGCAGCTGAAATGTCGCAGTAGCTCCCTGCAATGGTGTCTGGATAAACATTAAGGCAGGTAAGGCTGGAGCCTGTGGGGGTCCCACAGTCAAGTGCAGGGTCACTTTCTGCCCATCATTTTCTGCAAAGACTCCAAGCCAGGTTAATGATTGGCCTATTTCCAATTAGGAATTTGTAGCAGCTGAATCATTGCTGCTGTGGCTAACTCTCAGCCTGAGGGAAGCTTTTTTCTGAGGGAAATCCATGTTAGTAACTGCTGAAAAACCTCAGTCTCAGCAAAAATTAAGTCTAATTTCTGTGGGGAAAGCCACACGTGGCTATTGTGGTTATTCCTTTGTCACACTGCTTTCTTTGGGACTCTTATTTGTCCTGCCCTTGGGAATGACTGGATGCCTTTTCCTTGGAAGTCAAGGCAGAAATGTGAAAGCATGAGCATAAAATGAAAAGCTCTTCAGTCAAACGATGGTTTCACAGATAGAGTGAGGGGAGTACATCCCAAACATATAAATATCAATGAGACTTCTCTAATATGCTGTGATATGCAGTTGTACAGATCTATCAAAGGTGCTAAAGAGACAGCTAAAGTGAGAAGAAAAATCCTGAAGTTGAGTAAAGTAAAAGTCACAGATCAAACCTTATTAACACCTGTCACTTAGAACACCCACGTCAGAGGAAGAAATTAGCCCCTCTTGACACAAATCCCACGTGTACGAAAAGCAAGTAATGCACAAGAAAAGGCATAAAAAGGGATGAATATTAAAACAATCACTCAAAGGCAGGATTCATCTCTTGCTCCTAACTACGCATGAAGCAAAAAATAAAATGACTATAGAGAAATTTTACAGGCAGAAAAGCAGATGGGTATGCCAGGGACCATAGTCAAAGCGTGGAAGCTGTGAAGAACAGATGAAGAACTCAGTCTGATAAAATGTGGATGATTAAATATTAGTGAACTGGGAAATAATGAATACTTAGATGAGTAATGAGGCTAAACACCGATTAAAACTAAGCACCTGTTTAGAAAGAAAACCAATCATTTTAAAGTACCAACAAAAAGAAAGACTGAACTCAGAGCAGTGACAAATTTTGCTGTGACAGAAAAACCCTACATTACTCTGGTTGGATAGAGATAACAGAGGTAAATAACTTACAAGTAATGAATTCAAGGCATGTTTGTGTTTGATTTTCTCTCTTCTTCAGTACAGGTCAAAAGGACTGGAGTTTGCAATCATGTTGATGGAAATGAAAAGACCAGAGGAGAGATAGGGAAAAGGAGAATAGTTCTGTGTCTAATTTATCATGAGGTGATGGAACACATAGTGATGAGCCACATAATTTTCTTCCACTGTTTTGCTGCTCTGTACAGGTGCAAATTGAAGTAGAAATCAGCAGAAATACTGATGTCTGGTTATCCATTAACTTTTGGTGTCTACAACTGTACCACTGCCCCTTGCTGACAACAAGGATCACTATCTGAAATCCTCCTGATCTCTAACAAAGAACTCCATGCACATCCCACCTCTGCTCGTTGAGTTTGGGGACCAACAGCCTTTGGGAATCTGCCTTTCCAGTTTGTCTTATCCATGCTTGCTGAATATCTCCCTCATCCAGGGAGACAGTACTCATTGCCTCCTGACCATGTGAGGCCAAGGATGAGAGTGTGTATGCCATGTATATGTGTCTCTATAAAAGGAAGGCTGGGACTGTATTTTTTTTCTGACAGAGGTACAGATGCTACAGCCCACTAACTCTCTTCTCCTCTCATACTCCTACCCTCAGCAGCAGCTAGAAATACTCCAGAGACTGCAATAACCTACACTGGCTGGGAATGATGCCAAAGTGACTGTTGGCTGAAAGTTGCTGAAGTCTGTTTCAGCATGGCCTTTCATACCCTCTGTTCGAACCTCCTAAGCCCTGGGGGATTAGTGCCCCTCAGAGTCCCATTATATCATCCATCAAAGAGCTCCCCACATGAGGGTAAATCTCAACTGGCCAAGGAGAGCTGGAGGTTGGGCAGCACAAAGACCTTCATTCACTCCCCAGTGGAGGCTCTTAATTTTTAGGCTTGCTGACTGCTTATATACAGAGTGAGACGCTCAAAGTGACTGCTTCCTGGGATTAGGAATTAAAACAAACAAGTAAATACAGAAGCAACGTTAGCATGCTTCTGCCTTACTATTAAAAACAGTTTTATGACCTGAAAATGATGCACCAACTGATTTTGGCAGTGATCTCTCATCTAATCTACTCTGCACATACATGCATCTGTCTTCTTACTTACTGACAGCATTAGCTGTCACCACAGGACTCTGTCTTTGTTTTCTTCAGCAGATTTTTAGTGGGTTCTTCAGCCCTAAAAATAAACAAGCTCTCCTGGGGTATATGTTTGTCTCCCCAGCTCCCACGTGCAGGTTGCTGCATGACTCCTACTGGCTGTTGGGAGATTTGTATTAGAGAGCTCTATAAAGACCTGCCAAATGGTAAAATGGAATTGGAAGCCAACAGATGAATTATGAAAGTTACTGGGGGTTTGCAGCAAAAGAAATACTGTCTTCCATAGAAACATGGGGTCTGATCTTGCTGATCCTTTTGTGTTTGATTCTGAAATGGTCAGCTCTTTGTGGGATACAGGACCTTCCACAGTGGGTCTTCTCTGTTGGCCAGGGGCCTCAGGACCAACTCTGCTGCAAAATATGGTGAAATAATAAACTAATCTGAGTGACTTTGTGGGCATTTGTCTCAAATATGGAAACCCATTCCTTTTTCCATGCACCTTCAGGTCCCTCAGAGTAAAAACCTTTGTGACTGTAAAACTAGGCTATGAGAGCTACTTCACTATCAGAGTCCAGCTGAAGGATTTAGGAGATTTAATTTTTTAAATACTGCACTTGGAGAGTTGGCTTACATTAAGGACTCTGAATTACAAAATGACAAAAAAAGTCTAGGCTCGAAGAGACCTGTGGAGATCATCTAGTCCAATCTTCTGTTGAAAGCAGGCTTTAGATTAGGTTATCAGGGCCTTGCCAAGTCAAACCTCTGAATGTTTCCAGTGAGGAAGACTCTGCTGGTTTTTTGGGCTTCTTTTGCAAAGTTTATTTGTTTTCACAATGAAGCATATCTTTTATATACAGGATGAATTCCTCTAGAAGGTAATTGTGCCCATTGCCTCCTGTCTTCTTGCTGTGTAACCTTGTGAAAAAAGTACCTTCATCTTCTTTATAACTACCATTGAGTACTGGAAAATTATGATTAGATTCCCACTAACCTCCTACTCTCAAGGCTGAACAAACCCAGTTCCTTCAGCCTTTATTTATATGTCCAACCCTCTGATCATATTGATGACTGAGACTGCCTCAGATTTTTTAGCAGCTCTAAGAAAAACTGAATTTGTCTTCATTTCTGTTCTCATCTTGGCACTTTTGGTCATGTAGGGTCAGGTACAAAACATAGTCATGAATGAATATGCTGCAGAAAATGACCTGAGGCAGCTTTGCAACAGTGCTGTAGGAACAGCTTCTTGGGCTGTAGATCCAGCTCTAAGTCCTGCACTCAGTTCTCTGAGGCGGTCAGGCTGTCACACAGCTCATCTGTGCTAAGCACAGACACACATTCCAAGTCCCTCCCTTGGAAAGCTGGTTTAACTGATCTCCTTAGAATGCTTAGGCCATATGGTTCTGATTATTTATATAGATAAGAGTGTGTATTTTTCTCTGTCTAAAAATAACCAGACTTAGGGAAGGAAGATGCTTTTGTGTAAATTATTTAAAAATAGGAAAGCTGCTAATCCCTGAAGAAAACCCTCTCTAGTGTTGGATGCGGTTCCAGGAAGCCCCTGAGAGGACAGGACATGGGGCCTGCCTGCTCAACCAGCTTCAACCACGTTCTTTTACACCCTCAGTGAGACCACCCTGGCTTCTCCCTCTTGAGCTAGTGCACATTCCTGCAGAACAGCTGATGAAAGGCAGCTGCAGGGCAAATATAACTCATGGTCTTCTCTGTTGTGGAATCTTTTCTCCCCCTACACTCTGAGTTTTCAACAATGTCCCTTAAACTCTCACTAAGTGGAGCTCTAATGAGGCTGGGAGGCTGGGAGGCTGACATCTGTGACTGCTCAAACTCATTTATTTCATGGATTCATGGTCTAAGTTGCTGTGGTGGAAATTACTTTGAACTGCCCAGAAGCCCTGGGCAAGATGAATAATGTGGATATATGCACTGAGGAAATTCAGATTTAAGATGGCTGGGTCTCTCTAAGGT
This sequence comes from Manacus candei, assembly GCF_025592945.1. Lineage (NCBI taxonomy): Eukaryota > Metazoa > Chordata > Aves > Passeriformes > Pipridae > Manacus > Manacus candei. Next base: position 6,376,162 of record NW_026138061.1, read on the forward strand.
CTACACTGTGTTGGATGAGTGGCCCCCTGGCATGGTTGAAGAACATGAACGTTCCTCCCTCCTGCTCCTCCTCTGCTTTGAGGCTGATGTCTTGAGGAGGGCAAAGTATTACCCGCGGCTCCTTGAAGCCACCACGTTTCCTCTCTGTCTCTCCCGCCCTTGGCCGGCTGTGCTGCTTCTTGGCATAAGCATGGAAGGCACCTAGACCATGGTTACCTTTTGCTGGGAATGTTTGGCACTTGGTTGCTCTAGAAACTGTGTCCTCCAATTGCACCCATGCCTGCTGAAGGATTTCATGAGGTTAAACACACTAACACTTAAACAAGTTTCAGATGCAAGTGTGAACATGATGGAAAATGTGTACGCTGTTCATTATGGTACAAATAAACAAACAATTAAACTTCGAATTTCTCTTAGTTATGGCATCACTCCTTGTGACTTCTTTGTCTTTTTGCTGATGCTGAGCAAAAAAACCTGTTCATAAGATTTATATTTTTATAAGAGTTCTCTCTAACAAGGACTTTCTATGGCACAATTCATAACCTTCCTTCACCCCTTTCCATTCCCGGTCTCATGCTGTAAGAAAGTTTTTCTTCAGGGTGAAATTGTGAGGGGACCAGCTATTTCTGTCTCTCTGACATTTCTCATTACAATCTCCCTCATTCCCCTAAACGGTTTGTTTCTGACTGTCACCATTGCACAGTCTCTTTTATGACACTGGAGGAGATCTGACATTTAGCTGAACTTTGCATTGGTTATTTGGGTGTAACAGCAGTGAGTGCTTATTATTGATACTATTGTCATTTTCTGTAGTTGCTCTGGGAATATAAAAAGCCATCATTTGACATCCCAGTTTCTCTCCCATGGTAAATGTTAGCTTGGCAGACCACTGTCTCATTACAGCTTCCCCCAGTTTCAGAGAGGATCCAGGCTTTTGTCCCATTCAGGGCTTCAGATCCTACAGGCTTTCATGGCTGTCACTGCTGCAGTATGGGAGCACCTCCTATTTCATCCTCCCAACACTTCTGTGAAGCAGGGAAAATACAATTGCACCCATGCTGTACATGGGGACCTGAAACATAAGTAGACCCTATAATTTATCTTTGATTGCACAGTGGAAATCTGTGAGATGTCAAGAGCTTAGCCCACATTTCCCCTTGGAAGCAAGTGGTCTCACCGCTGGATGACCTCTTCATCTCTAAAACTACCTCCTTTCAGCCTACAGGGACCTTATCTTTTGCTTCTGTTTCTCAATCAGTGTTTTCACAGCAGAGTTCAGGCTCAGAGCTTTGCTCTGGGCTGCAGTACAGAGCACAGAACTGGCACTCGGCTGGGGAGATGGCTGCCAAGGAGAGGGGTCTAAAGCTTCTCAGCAGCCTGGTGGATGACAGCCAACCCCAGACACGTGGCACTTTCCTTCTGTGCTTTGGGAACAAGGAGAAGGGATTAGTCTTTCCCACCTTGCCTTTGAGTGTCCAGCAATATGGAAATGATCTCACTCATGTCTTATGGGAGACCAGATCCCCTTGTGCATCCCAGCAGAGCTCCCTGGGTTCAGGTCCAGCAGATAAGTGCTGTACCATATCACATACATAATAATGATTAATATGGTGCACACAACTTTGGAGACAAAAATCATGGGCTGTGGCTTGATCTGTAGTAGAAAATAACAAGAAGCTATCAGTAAGACAAGAGGGCATGGTCTTAAGCTCTACCAGAGGAGGTTTAGGTTAGATATTAGGAAGAAATTCTTTACAGAGAGGGTAATCAAGCATTGGAATGGGCTGCCCAGAGAAGTCATTCCTGGAGGAATCCAAAGGGATTCTCCATCCCTGGGGTTTTTAAGATGAGACTGGATGTGGCACTTAGTGCCAAGGTCTAGTAACCACAGTGGCAGTGGATCAAGGGTTGGACTTGATGATCTTGGAGGTCTTTTCCAACCCAACTGATTCTATGATTCTATGAACAGGATTCCCTGTACATTCAAAAAAGGTTGGTGGGGAAACTTCCACTTGCCACCTTCTCTTCCTCTGAAGGGCCCTATGATTAATTACTGACAGGTAGTCAGGAAAAGAGATTTCTTTGCTGAACAGCAGCTAGGTTCTATTTTCATGATGGTGGCAGCACTAGTGTTATTGTTTCAAATCCTCCAAGGGTATATATTAATTAGTAGCAACAGTGAGTTCCAGAGATTCAGTGCTCATCCCTGACCCATTTCTCCAACACAAGGCTGTCACTGGAATTTCTCTTGGGAGAGTTTAAAAAGCCCCAAACAAACCAAACCTTCAAAGCAATGTGTTCCATGCCATAAGGGACAAACACTATTTCTGTAGGAGTCTGAGAATCATTCTGGGACTGAAAGAGCATCTGAAAAATAGTTAAAGATATTTCCTGAGATGACCTCCTGGTTACCTTCTTCCATCACAAGCAATTCCTAATTGTCAGAAATTGTCCCTTTTTTGTTGTTGCAGTTGATTTCAAGGACTAAGAAGAGTAAGGAATTTTCCTCCAGGCAAAGAAAGGTAGCTGGAGATTTACACATGTTTTCAGTGGAAGTACACTAAATCCGTATGTCTACATTTGGAAGCATTCTCTGTTGTTTTTGGACATGAAAATAATGAAGTTGAGCTTTCTGTTTTGCAAAAAAATAAGGTCTAATGGAAGGAAATCTGTTCACAGAGCCAATTTTGAATTTTCTCCTATATTTTTTTTAGATTTGAAGAACTTCGAAAGGTAGGTTAACTCCAGCCCAGAGAAGATGAAAAACCTGAAAATTTCTTATTCCACTTCCAACTAACTAGAAGAAAATAGGACAGCCTTGTTTCAGGTTTATTCCCATTAAATTTCCAATATTCTTGCTTGCTCATATATTTTGGGATATTTTTCTTTCTTGATTTTTTTTCTTTGTAGAAGTTTTAAAGCCTATCACTAAGTTCAGAAGTAGTATGGGGTCCTGTTCTCCTCAGAAAAGCCTCAGTAATTTTACTTAAAAACTTCTGTTTAAGGGTTAATCAATTTAAGGGTCTGCAGGGTGGGAAGAAAATATATGGATTTTTCAGAAACTACAACAGGTCAGGTTAGAGCTGAATTTAAGTTCTGTGAAATGAAGATTCAAACCAATAGAAATATTTCCATATTTAAGCATTCCAATGAAAACAATTTTAATTGGAATTATTCCCTTACTGGATTTACAAGCCAAACACTGCATCATTTTGCTAGGAAAGAAGAGCCAGATTTGTTAGCTTCCAGTAAGTTTCACAGTCTATTTTCATTCTTTATGTGGAGTGGAATACAGAAAGTAAGTATGGAATGACAAAAAATAAAATGCAAATTAAGTTTTTAAAATTATTTGGTCTGAGTGACACAGAAATGTAAATGCACTGAAAAATATGATCTCGGGGTTGAACATTTCTCCTGCTTCATTTCACATCAGAGAGGAATTCCTATATTTTTGAATTACATTTCATGGCTGATGTTTGCAATGCTATCCCTGGTGCCTAATACAAAGGAGTGTTAATTATTAATTGATGTGTACAGGCAGTCCATGGGAATAGGGAGAGTGGGAAATAAGAAAGATGAGTAGAAGAAAACAAAGACAGCAACATAATGTAAATAATGAAACTTATAAAGCTCTGTCCTAAATAAACTTCAGGATTGCCATAGCAACAGAAGACAGGAGCATGGCATGGGCAGCATCTCCATGCCCCTCAAAGACAGCCGCTGCTGAAGGGAAGTGAGTGGGTCTGGGATGAGCTTTGCAGAGGGTTTTTTTGGGATCCTTTGCCTAGAAGGTTGGAATCTGTTCCCTCAGCTGCAGATGCCTTCCAGGAGATGCATAAATGGCCCTTCTGGTGCTCACTCCTCTTCTTTGGTAGATCTTGGACCCTTCCCAAACAGTGACTGCTTCCTGGAAGAGTTGTGTCTATGCCAGTTCTGAGGAATGATCTTCCATACCTAATCCAGGCTTAAAACCAAAAAAGACCTTCACAGCACGTTGCTCCCATACTTAGACCATAAATATCATACCAATGCCTTCCCTCAGACCCCAGAGCATACCTAAGGTAGAGTTTGGGGGACCAAACCAGAGAGGACCAAAGAAGGTCAGATTCCAACAAATCTACAAGACCCTGAAGTAGCAGGAAATGATTTTAGGAGTTGAATTTTGATGCTTGTGTTTCTACATGGGTCTTGAAAGCCAACTCTGTAGATAATACTGAAAGTCACCATGGTAATGAAGCAATTTCTATTTAAACAACCCTATAGATTAATGCAGATTCTACTGAAATTGCCAGGGTTTGGGGTTTTGTCTTCAGTGGAAGAATGTCTAGATCTTTATTGTTTAATAACATTTTTTCATACATGCTAGAGCTTGGGAGAATTAAATAATTCACATACCAAGTAGAAATAAATTGTCAGTGAGGGGGGCTTAAAATTCACAGTACATAAGAAAAGATGGATCATTCATTATAACTTATTATAAAGTCCCCCTTATAGCTAAGCCTTGGGGTTCAGTGTCATAACATAATAAAGCTAGTAAAGCTCAATAATTAAACTCTGCTTCCCCCACCCCTTGAAATTCAGATGGGAAAAATGCAGGAAGGGGATATGATTCAAATGGTGATGGGAGGGAATGGTAATAACAAAGAGTCAAAGAGAGGTCATTCTGAAACACACCTTGGGGATAGCAGGTGTGATAATAAATTATCTGTATATACTTCTTCAAGGCAGGGGAAAGAGAGACACAGAGGAATTCCAACAAAGAGTAAATTGCACATGGCAGAGCCTGCCAAGCAATAACCTGCTGATTTAGGGCCCATTCTTGGAGGTACTCCATGCTCGAAACATCTACAGACTACTGAGCAAACAGGGCCAGACTTGTTCTGGCACTGCAGCCCCTTTCCCACACCGGTGCCTTTCCAGCGTCGTGCATCGATCTACCAGTGACTGAGGTGGTTCACCCTGGCTGGTGAAAGGCACTGAGACACAAGGTACCCTTGTGAGAAGTGCTGGATCCTTCTCTACTTCCATATCTGCACTGAAATAATCACAGTGCCACCTAATATATTTAGTGACCCCTGGCTGGACCTGACCTCCCACTGAAAATGGTACTTGGGGAATCACAGTAGTCTGCTCTCCCCAGATAATCCAGGCAGGAGGGAATTTTATCCCTTATCCTTCCCTTATGTGGTGTAGGGTAACCCAAGGAAGGGATCAAGGGTTTGAAGTACACTAAAACTCATGCTGCCCTCCTGTGTGCCCTCATCCTGAGAAAGAATAGCACAGAAACACAGTGTTGCAGCTACTTACAAAGATCTAAGACTCCAATTCAATGATGCGCACAAATAGGCTCATTCCTGCTCGTTTCATCCTCCTTCAATACTTCATAAACCAGGTATTGAAAATCAATGTATGATTGGCACCATTTTGAAAATTGTGTAGAGAACCCTCCAAACAATCATGAGAAACCCAATCCAGCATCAATAATTGGTAAAGAGACAGTTTTATGGCTACAGCTTTAAGGTTTTGGAACAAAAAAAAGATTTTACTCACAGGAATTGCTGCAGCTGAATGTTAATCACCCCAGATTATGAAGCTTTGTTGACATTTGCAGACTCTGAAATTACGTGACCTGGATTCTGCATCTCCTTTTGCTCATTTCAGAAGTCCAGATTTAAGAAGCAGATCTCTGTTTGTGACACTTTAATGATCTGCAATTTACGCAAAAGAATGGGGGACTCAATAGGCAGCTTTCAACATTGTATTATTTGGTAGGAAGTTTTACTGTGAAAGCCCTCATTTGATCTCGTGTCCATATGCTGAAAGTGTATGAAGTTTGGTGTATTCGAGGATGGTAAGATTGAAATCAGAGTGCATTTCCATCTCTCCTCCCCCAGTATACTTTGTTTGTAGAGATGCCATGTTATACTCAAATATAGCCTTCTACTTGTTAACACTTACAAAATACATCTCAGCTCAACTGAGGGAAAGTGGGTAATTTGCTTGTCTAGATTTCTGAGAAGAAGGAATTTTACAGTGAAATAAACTTAGCTAACCTTCTCAGAAAGCTGCATTTTGTTTTAGGTTTGAAATGTCAGTAGTTTATTTCAATTTTCTTTGACAGAAAGAGTTTATTTAACATATTTGTCTAGTCTCTCCTGGTTGAATGTTCAAGGGCCTATGAAAAGAAATAAGATTTCTTTAATTAATGGATTTTACATGGGAATTAATGGGCAAAACATTGGTGGTCTTGCTTTCTAGGGACAAGTTTAATTCACTATCAAGCATTGATAGAGAAATCAATGGTCATGACATGCCTTAGAAATTCCTACCTGAAGAAAGAATCTTTGCTTACAAGGCATAGAAAAATTATGTTCTTCTGGAATAACCGATCATCTTCATATATGTCAGGAGTAGAGATCACTTCCATGACATCCAGATCCACACAATAGCACAGCACATCCTATCACAAAAATGGATGTTGTATGACAAGGCCATGGAGTAAGAAACGGCTTGGAAAAGGAGAGAAAAGAAAATCATGTCTCAATGTGGTTAGATAGAGGACAACAATATTTAAGAACTTACTGGAGTACAGATTCCAAAACAATGGGAAAGAAAATAAGCTCTGTCTAAACTTACAATGGGCAACTCAGAAAGTAGCTAGGATTGGCCAAAAGAGGAGAAAAGTCTTAGGAAATTTGAGCAGCTCTCCTGCAAAGAGAAGAGCAGCAACTTTGCAGGAGAATGTGAGGAAGCTTTTAACTACAGATGAGATCCTGAGATATGAAGGGACAGTTCCCTGGCAGTGACCAGCACTGTAACTGATGACACCATAGGAAGCTTCATGACACAGCTCCTGGGAGACATTGCAAATGGGAGGAGACAGCCCTCTTGGTTGCAGAGAAGGATGCTGGGAAAGACAGGGGGATCTTTTTGGTTCTGTAAAATTGGAAGGAAAATGAAAAAGAGGAGATACTTTTCATTTCAGCTCATGTAACCATTATGTTGTCATATGTGATTCCAGGTCAGAGGGAATGCTGGAATACTAACAAATTTGAAATACTGGAATGTAAGATCTTTAGCAGTTACCACTTCTGCCTGTCTTTCATCAGACAACACAACTGTCTTCTCCTTAAACATCCATTTGCAATGTGGGAACACAGGCAGCAAATCTTAATGAACTCTCTAAATTGATTACCTGACTACTCCTGAAGGTCCATAAGATGATGCTCTTCCAAACTCAAAACAAGAAAGTTGGGTTCTTTGACTTGTTGGTTTGGTTTTCTTTTATTTCGTTTGGTGGGTTTTGTGGTTTTGTGGAGGGTTTTTTGTTTGTTTTGTTTCATTTTGTTTTTTGGTTTCAAAAAAAAAGCATCCTGTAGGAAAAAACACCTGTGAAACATAAACATTTCCATGATGTAAAGAACAGGAAAGAAATAACAGTTAAAAACCACAAGTGTAAGTTACAATTTTTAAAATATAAGTGCTTTATAGGAAGGCTAAAAGAGTCAGTGGGATAGCAACTGTTGTCAGGATTAAAAATAATAAATATAAATATTTTAGGGAAGAAAAGAAAAGCTAAGGTCTGGTATAAATAATTTACTGGATACAGATGTAAAATCATGCTATAAGTATATGTAAAATCATAAATAATTAAGAAAAATTATTCAGCAGATATTTCTATTCTGCATTTGAAAGAGACAAAACAAAGAAGAAAATCTGAGCCCAAGTGATGTTGTGTATGCAAAAAAATTTTTACTATTCATATGAAAAGAAGCTGTGAAGCAGCATTTGACAGCAGACTTCTTCAAATAAGTAATAAAAAAAGTTACATTAGAAGTCAAGAAGGGATGAGGCAAGAATTACCCAATCTGCTGTGGTTAGTTGGTAATTCATCCTGGAAAGTAAGGCAATGTTATATCATCAGACAATCCTTTTATGATTCCTATTGTAAGAAAAAAAAGGGAGAAATCAGCAAAACTCAGTCATCCTGATGTTCCTTACAGGCCAGACAGTGGGGTAGTGAATTCAGGACTCTGTCAATGAAGAGTTAGAGCTTAAGAAGGTAATTGACGCCAGGCAAAATGGTTTTAATGGAACCTACATCTTGTTAAACAAGTCTGTTATCTCTTTTTGATAAGATTATAGGTTTGGATGATTAAGACAGCTGTGCTAAGGAGGTACCTTTGGATTTCTCCAATGCGCTTCACTTAATACTTCCTGACACACTGATTAAAATCTTGCATTAAAGGGAATCAACAGGGCACAAAATAGATGGATGAAAAACTGGCTCACTGATAGAACTGGAAATGGAGTTGTTAACATGTTAACTCCTTAGTGAGGCAACTAGCAGAGGATTTGTCTGGTCACCACCTCTTGGCCTGGTACCATGTGATGCTATATCACTGATGTAGCAGGTGATAATAAACATTTGTGGTTTAACACATGTTTTGAGATGGATGATTGAAAAGATCTGCTTCTGTAGTCTTCATCCAGAAAATTAGGGTTCATATGGCCTAATCTGGTACAAGAAGAGGAAGGAAAGAAATCAAATGTATCTGCAGGGGAGACAAAAAAAAAAGAAAGTATGTTCGTAGAGGAGTGATAATTTCTTCAGATAGAACACTGTGTGGTTTACTAACAAAATATTTCATTCAATTGAGCTAACATCCTTCCAAACAGATATGGAAATAACAGAAGTCCAGAGAAGGCCAGAACATTAATTGGGAACTAGGATATTAAACTTCCTTTAGAAGGCTTAAAGACCACAATCTATTCAGGTTGTTCAAGACGAAGTAGGAATAAGGAATTTGGTCCTATCTGTGCCCCTGGGGATTGTTGAGAACCAATGTCACATACATCAGCAGGTTAGGCATTTTTTGATCCCTTCCTGAGATGAATCAAGAGACCTCTCAGGGTGCCTCCCAGCCTTGTCTTCTTTTATGTTGTGACATGATGGGTTATAAGCTAGAAAAAAGCTTAGCTGTGAAATAAATTAAATATTGGAGCAACTACCAGCAAAGGTACTGAACTCTGCCTTGCTTGAAGTCCTTACAAGGAGATTAGTTATTCCTATCAAACTCAAGCTTACTTCAGTTTATGGAGAAGAATGCAATGGTCTGCTAAGTCCTGGCCTTGCAATCCAGCTGTTAATCTGCAGAATGGGAGTATTTCTGTCAACATATCTTTGCTACTTACACCTCCATGCATCTCCTTCCCTGAATAACTCTTTAGGTATTACCTGATTATCTCGCTGTTTTCTATTATTTTAATATTCACTTTTCTGGGGTTATGTTTCTTCATGGTGCTTCTTTAATAAACAGCTTCAAAAATTTACTTTTGAAACCATTAATCTGGACTTTTCTGGGATCTGCAGTATTTCAAAAAGGCTGATACAGGGACAAAACTTTCAGCTGTGTCTTCAGGCTCCTCTGTATATCTTCTGAGGTGTGGGACACATCTCAACTACTTCCCTTTGTCACCTTTTGCTCCTGGCTTGGGTCTTCTAGTAAGGTAGTATTGAAATTTCCTTCCAAAATGCTTGTGTCAGGGAAATTTTGCTGTAGTTAGCTAATTTAAAGCATTTTGAACTTTTTACTTAGAAAAAATTATGTTACAATTGCATCCTCCTATTTAACTGACAGGTGAATAAACTGGTGTTTTGGGTGAAGACTGTGAGCTCTGCACACAGGCTCTCCCTGCCCCTGCCATGGGCTGACACAGGGAAGCATCAGCAGTTCTGGTTATGCTTTTCTTGCACCCATTTATGCAACAATGGCTTATCTCTGATGTATAAAGAAATGCCAGTCACCTTTGGTAAATTTCCAGGGAACTGTCTTGGAAAAAAACTAACATGCCTTTGCTCCTGAGCAGTCATGTAATGATTATAATCCAATCTTGTTTCATAGTTATAGTTTACTACATTATTTAACGTTCATAAAGCAGGTTGGAAGTAAAGTGCACACTTTTATTGCTTTGCAGAACCCAATGATTAGAAATATTCTTACAGTCTAATTCCAACAAATAATTGTCTGGTTTTGGCTTGTTTGGAAGTAACTCAATCCTAAATTATTGTTATTTGTGCATCAAAGAATTTTCTCTTCTTGTGCTTTATGTTTTTAAGTGATATCCCAAGCAGTATCATCTTATAATAATTTAGCAATATAGCAAGGCTAGACTGTAGCTCTAAGACAAACATATGGAAGCTTTGGATAATGTCACAAATAGTAATGCAGAGAATACAATAAATAAAATTCACTCTCTCTGCAGTGACTGTTTTTCAAGATTTACTCATAGAAACTCCTGAAACTGAAATATTACCTGGAGTACCAACAGTGATTTAGGGAATGAGCAGGTTAGGAGGGACCATTTTCTTTTCAAGGTAGCTCCACCTGGCCCTTCTGACTCAGTGAGAAAAGGTAGAACTGTTATATTATCCTTAGTATTTTGCTCTATTTTTCACTTATTATCAGCAGAAAACAGAAGATACAGCACAGGGCTGCTCAGTTAGTAAAGCCTTTTTTTTTTTTAAAGAATGGATGCTGTCAAGGGTGCATGCTTGTTTTGTTTTCTGAATTCATTACTAAGTCTTTAAAACCTGCTCCTGATTTATTATTCCAGAAAGAATTATTAGAAATATTAAGGCTCATGGTGTCTTGCCTCCTGCTGATAGCGTTTCTATTGTGAGCATCTTAAAGAAAAGTTGATAGCTTGGTCTACTGTATACTACAAAACCTAATTCCCACTGATTTCAGTGGGAGCAAGGTAGCATCAGTTGATTCCTACTGATTTCAGTGGGATGTTAGGAGCTGTCTAAATAGGAATTAGAAACGTAAATACTTTGTTGTAGCAGGGACCTAGGGAATAATAAGATGGATTTCTGTTATAAGCTGGGAGCTCATCAGCAGGAAATAACTAAGGAGAAGAAAGACTTGTGTGTAATAATCAGATAAAAGCTGAGTGGGAGCCACAAAAATGATGAAGGTGTGAAGAAGGCAAAGACAGTCCTGGAGTGTCTCAAGGAAAGTATTTCCAGCAGGGAAGTGTTAAGCTGTGCTTTTATACTGCACAGTTCTCATCACACATTTGAGAAGAAAGATGAATTTGTACTGCAGCAGTCACAGAGAGAGGTCGTGGTGGTGACCAGGGAAGGGAGAGTTCATAGTTTGAAAAGCATCTGACGGAGCTGGGAGTTTGTCTGGTCTTGCAGAAGAAGGAGTGAGAAGAGATGTGGCTGTTGGCTATAAACACACCAAAGGGTGAACACCAGGGAAAGATCAGAATGAATTAATTTGAGGAATACAACTAGAGGAAGAATTAGGGACAAACTGCTTATGGATAAATCTGCCTGGAAGTTAGAAGAGTCCTCCTAAATTTCGCAGCAATTGCTGAGATTCTGGAAGAACCTCCAGCAGCCATAATGAGGATAAAAATCCCCTTTCCTGTTTTTGGGTGGTGGTTTTTTTGATTTTTTTTTTTTTTTAATTTGAAACATGATCAGCTTACAAACAGAACTTGATATGTGACAGCTGGGGATGAGACTTGGCCCAGGAGATTCTTCCAGTATCCTATTCCTAGGGGTTGTTAAGGATTGTTTAAACACAGGATTGTCTCAAGCAGGCAGGGACTTCCAGTGGAGACTAATTCCTGTCAGCATTTTGTATGTGACAAGAAGAACCTTGGCCAAAACCAAGCCTGCTACCATCTCCAATGTAGCCAGGCCAGAGAGATCTCCCACTTTTCTGGGGTAAAGAGTCGTCCCTGAGGATGACTGAGGAAAACTCAGGAGTATAAATAATGGTCAGTGCCATTTTTTAAAGTCTGAACAAAGATGCTGCTGCAAGAAGTAGGACAAAAGAACAAGGAATGAGTATGAAACCAGTTCTTTTGCAAAGGACAGGAAAAAAAAGTCTGCCCCGCATGTCCCTTTGGGACTATTTATCTTGTGAAAATCTGGTGTTTTCTCTCATTGTTTATTACTGCTTTTTCCTGAAATAATCAATACTGAATCTGGAGCCAAAGGTGAATGTGCTGGTTTGGGGTATAGTTATCTGTCTTCTCAGTGGCAATCAGTTACATGGTGCTTTATTGCTGGCTGGGGTTATACCACACAGTGATATAGAACTTTCTTGTGTATTGAAACAGACTCATAGCCTTCATTCTGACCAGCTGGCTTTTGTTCTGTCATTTTGGGAACATGTCAGAGGGTGGTCAAGTCGGCCCTGGCTCCTGGGCCAGCTTGCTCAGCTCGAGAGGCCTGTGTGTGCCCAGAGGGAGGCTGCTGATACCTGAGCAAGCTGAACATAGCTTGTGAAATCTCATCATTTCCACTGAGCCTTACAGTGCTTAGACTTGAGCAACTTCAGTGCCTGTCAAATGAGGCTTTAGGTAGATTTGCTAATGACCTTGAGAGATGGACAATACTGGAGCAGCACTGAATGAACAGCCTTTTCCACTTCAGTGTCTTTCACCCTGCAGAGAGCTGCTCTGCCATGATCTCTTAGTTAAGAAGAGGGAGACTGAGGTACAGTGGCAGCTTACAAGAGACTTCTTTAATTAAAAAGAAAGCATCTGTATGAAGGTATTGTGCTGTTTGTTTTGCTGGACACATCTACCCACCCCCTTCAGTCATTCTTCTCATCCTGAGCTGCAGCTCAGGCTGTTCAGCTTCCAGAAGCTGAAATTTGCCTTTAGGAATAACAGCCAACTAAATGCTGTGGTATTCATTGCAGGAAAGATATTTACAGAAGTTGTTCATGGTTGATCATATGATCCAAGTATTCACTAGAGGCAATATGCCTGGCCACTTGAACTATATTTAGAAAAAATGAAAATCTCATTTTAGTCTAGTGTTATTTCTTAAGTCACACCCTGGGGGTTCTTAGGCAAACTGGGCTCGTTGTGCTGGAGTCTGTACATATGCAATGTAGGAGTCAGGCTCAAAGGCTTTTATGATCAAAGCTATAAAAATGTGAAAGTGGGCCAGAGAGGCTGGTAATTAGCTTATTCTGTGAGCTGTGCTTAGGTGTTGTAAGAATTCCCTACTGTCTGTGCGGATCCTAGGAAATGAGTCCTGATCTGATTCACTTATCACCTCCTCTGTCTCTGATGCCAGAGTAGCTGCTATAGCTGAAATCAGGCATCTGTCGCAGCTCTACATGACTCTGAATGGGGCTGTAGATGGAGAGAGATGAAATGGGATTCATCTCACCATATTAGACACCTTCTCAGCAGAGCACTGCCCACCAGAGAGGCAAGACCTGCTCCTTTCAGTCGTTGAAGACATACAGCATCTTTAGGTCATGTCATGCCAGGATAGATGCCTAAAGAAGACCAGACAAAACTCTCCCTCAAAGTTCCCATTTCCCCCTGTTCACTCTAAGGAGTGTCCACTTGTTGATGCCTGTGTGTGTCCTGGTTTTGGCTAGGATAGAGTTAATTCTCTTAGTAGCTGGTACAGTGCTGTACTGTGAATTTAGTATGATACTAGTGTTATAACACATTGATTTTTTAGTTGGTGTTCAGTAGTGCTTACCCCGAGTCAAGGACTTCTCAGTGTTCCATGCTCTGCCAGCAAGGCAGTGCACAGAAGCCATGAGGGAGCATGGGTAGGACAACTGACCTAAAGCTGGCCAAAGGGAAATTCCACACCACAGAACATCATACTCAGTACATAAACACTCCCACAAACCCACCAAGGCAAGAACCATGTGCTTTCAAAGCAGCCACTTAATGGCTGGAAACATAATCTGTGCCCCGTTCCACCACTTGGAATGCTATACTGGGCCTTGAAAAGCAAATTTTAGGGAGACATGGCACCCCAGAAAAAACTGATTTAGACAATGGGACTCATTTCTGAAACAATCTCATAGACACTTGGTGTTGAGTGGGAGTATCACATCCCCTGTCAGGTACCAGCCTCCAGGAAGATCAAATGATGCAAAGGATTGTTAAAGACTATACTGAGGGCAGTGGGTGGTGGGACCTTCAAACATTTGGCAAAAGCCACCTGGTTGGTCTACACAAGAGGATCTGCCAAACAGGCTTTCCCTGCCAGTCAAAATTTTACTTTCTGTAGAAGGGGATAGAATTTCTGTAGTGCCCATCAAAAATATGCTGGGGTTAAACCACAACAGCAGGGATGTCCTTCTTTTCTCCAGGTGAACTGTGTGCTGTGGCTGGGTTGTATTCAGATTCAGTTTGTTCCTTCATGGCAGACACATTTTGCCTTAATTTCTTATAATTGACAGATTTTTGTTACAAGGTGATCACTCATGAGGAGATGAATGCAGCTCTTAAATGGGCTACAGCTTCTGTGTATGCTAATGAAACCACAAAAATAAGACACTGAGAAACAGGCTAAAAATAAAGAACAAAAAATAACACAATATATGTCAGAAAAATGCTAGTTGCTCTATATAATGTGTGTAGCACAGTCATTATGATGATGGGGGACATATAATTTGTCAGTTTGATATTATCAGCAAATAAAGCAAAGCAGAATTGCAGTTAAAGACCAAAGAGGTAATTGAAGCTCCTTTTAGCTGTTAGAGACTTTGCTGTAACTGTACTGGGCATATTGCATTAAGTTCTAACTACTGAAATTAGAAGGCATTCAGGAGAGCAATAAAAATGATTAGGGGCTTGAAATTACTGACCTAGGAAGAAAAGATGAGTTAGATTAAAGCACATCCTTAGGAAGATGAAATGATGAGCTAATTGCTCCACAAAGGGCTCCACATGTGGTTTTCCACACCACCCAGAGCTTCAAAGGACCACAGTTTAGGTGAATGCCAATTCTGATATGTGAGTTAGCAATGTAAGAGCAGTTTAATCCAGAAATGAAAACTTTATTCACTGCTGATGTCTTAAGACACTGAAATGTTGTTTTTGAAGCCACAAACCAAAGGACTGGAAAATCCCTTTGAATTTCTTCCTGCAGCCACTTTTTTCCAAGTACTTGATGCCTTTCTCACGGGACAGAAACTCAGATCAGGTTGGTGAAATACAATATTTTTAAAATCTTTATGCACTACTAGCACAAATGGTTTGTCTCTCTTCAAAGGCCCTTGGGCAAACTTCCTGTATATGTCAATAGAAATTCAGTGAACAGATTGAAGTGAAAATATTGTTCTGAGCAAAAAAACTTTTTTTCTCAACTCTGAATTTGTCACTGCTCTATTTTGAGGTTTAATTGCCACCTAGAGCATTTGGATGACATGAAAAGTCAAAGAAATCATCTGTAAATATTTCACCAATGCCAGTGGCAAGAGTCTCTAAAAATATACAGTAGAGGACAAAAGGCTCGAACTGAACATCAAACTCATGTCTGAAAATGCAGACAATGCAGTGAATTAATTTACTGAGTGATGGCATTGTCCTGAGCATTGACCAGCCTGAATCAAACTGGAGGACTAGGTATTGTCACTGTGCACGCTCCCCCACGGGTGGTAGGAGAGTGCACTGATAAACAAACTGCTCTTCTGGAGGGTGAGCAGGGTAGGACCAAGAACTTGAACCTGACTATGAACTCTTTGAAGCAGGAACTATTATTCACAAAAGCTGGCTGTTATAAACTAAACCACATCAAAGCTACAGAGTTATGTAAGCATCCAGACAAACCCTTGACTTTCCAGAATCCACAGGGTCTGGACTGGCCAGACCTGAGCCAAAGTTACAAGTGCAAACTGAGGCTGCTTTTAATGATCACATCATGTTTAATGATGATGCAGGAAAAAGAAATAAATTACGATCCATTTTACTGGCATGGTGAATCCCACCTTTAACATAAATCAAATTTTGCATGTACTTATGTCACTGAGGAGCTCATAGGATTTAAGCAAGTCATTTTGCAGAGTAAGCATTTGGCTAAGTACTCTTTGAAATAGAGATGCTTTCCTGGAACACGATTGAAATTAGCAGAAGAAAATATTGAGACTCAAAAGAAACACTGAGATAAAATAATCCAATCTTCTCTCTACCAGATGCCATAAGATGTCATCCATTGGATCCTGCATTGCATATATGCTTCTGTGGAGACCTGGAACACAATTTTCTGCTTGATTTAAAGATCTGCTGTAACAGAGCTCTGGCCTTGAGTTAGTTATGCCAGTGATTAGTTATGCCATCAGAGCACTAAAAAGTGCCTTATTTCAGCAGTAGTTCATCACTCTGATTATTGAACAAAGAAACTTGCAAAACCCCAGTGCCTTTTAGGGACAAAAATGTAAGTTAAGAAGAATTGCTTGAACAGGGCCAATTAACCTCTCTCTCCCTCCCTCCCACTCCCTCTCTGGTCACACCTTTTAAAATCACTAGCTCTTTAGGCCTGGGTCTGTTCCTCTTGCTTTGGATCTAAGTCACCCAGTTTGCTCAAGTCATCATAGTGGTAATAGGTGATATCAAAGGTAAGCTCAGTGTCATAACTCTAAATCAGAAAAGCACCCTAGGTGAGGAATTATATCAAAGAACATTAATTAATGAAATAGCAAAAGTCTTCGTAGCTCCCAGTAACAGCTACCAAATATTTGACAGCTTTACTCCAAATGTGATCTGCACTGGACTTGTTCCCCATGTCTGCTGTGTGGAAAGCATGGTTTGTCAGGCTTCTCCCAGGTAGTTAAAGTTCAATATTGTTCTACAAATTTGAAATGTCAAGTCAGATGGAAGAATCTAAAGCTATTCAAGGAGTACACTGTAAACATTCATGATAGGTGCCTACGTCTTTTCACAGCCTGCCAGTCAGATATTTTGTACCTGTGCACACACTCACAAAAGACAGGGAACCATTAAGGAGACAGGTGGAGGGATAATTCTATACCAGATCATTCATTCATTCTCCAGGTGTGACAAGTATGCCGGTAGTGTCAGCAAATCAGGTCTCCTCTGCAGTTTCCAGTGTCAAGCATACTGAGAGTGGTCAAAAACTCAGCATGTCACTGTAGTTCAGTATCTTTAAAATGACACCTGCCCTGTGGTACTAACACAGTGAATAACAACTAATTCCCATATAGGAAGAATAACAGAGCCCTTGTATCAATCTTACCCCTGAGCTGGCTGTTCTGCACTGTGTGTGCTCAATGGACCTACTCCTACTCCTTTGGAGGCATCAGCAGAGAACCTGTTCCTTTTCTTTTTGGAAGAGGACATGGTGAAAGCCTGGCACCTGTGAAGTCGGTGGGGATGTTGCCAGGATACACTCCAAGGCTTCAGGACTGTGTGAAACAATGACCCAGTTCTATCAGCTGCATCTTTTTAGGTGATCTGAAAGAGACTGGCTTAAATAAGTACTGGGTATCAGAGGGTCACTGCCGACATCAGGTGTGTCTGAAAAGCAACCTTTAGCACTTCACCAGCTGGGTGAGCTGAAAATGGCCTGGGTGACTTTTGTGGTGCTTCGGAAAAGGACAGCAATGAATTTTTAAGATCACAGAGTGACTCAGATTCACAGATCATGTCTCCCACCTCTCATGTCCCCAGAAATTCAAATAATTTTAAAATACCAGTAGGTTTTCCTAGATTAACATTTTTTGTCTTCACTCAGAGAAGAAATTTTTAAACCGAGTGTGCTAAGATATAACTGCATTTACTGAGATGTTATTTTATTTAATACTCTGTTCCAGCTCCTCTGTTCCTTTGCTGCTCTGCCCTTTCTTTTTCCTTCAAATTCTCACTGGATTTCTCCTTTGATTCTTTCCCTGTTCCTCTTTAAATCCTCCCCAAAGTAAAGACTGAACACAAAAGGTCCAAATTCTAATCCAACACTTAAAATCGCCCAGCTGACAAGAAAATGTTCTGTGAATGCATTAGAAATATAAAGAAGGAAAAGAGAGTACATAGCACCCTACCATTTAGGGAAGAAAAAAAAAAAAGGAAAAGACTGCAGAGAAGACTGAAAATAATTGACATCTTTTTTTCACTCTTCTCCCTAAAAAAGATTACTTTTACCTAGATACATGACAAAATTATTTTTGGCAAAATTAGTTTTAACAAAAAGATTGAAATGCAAATGAGATCAGGGAGGGAACCAAAAGTAAACGATTATTTATATAAAATAGATGTTTTCAGCTCAGCAGGACCTGATAAAATTGAGCAGATTTAAGGAACTCTCCATGACAGCTCTAAATTGTTGGTGATTATCTTTGAGAACTCAGCAAGGGCACTGTGGCCCAGAGGACTGGAGAAACTGTACAGCATTTCAAGATTGGCTACTTTAGATTTTTTACCTAGGTAGACACCAGAAAAAATGACTAAATAATCAATTTCTGCAATAATAAAAAGATCTTTAAAGGTGCTTTGTTCCCCTTAAGGGTGAGTCTCAAAAGCAATGAGTGCAGGTGTGTCAATAGCAAATTGGGCCAAACTAATATAATTTCCTTTTTTGAAAGAGAATTGGAAAATTGTGACACAGAAGATAAGATCTGTTTAGTAAATTATAGATCCGGCTTTAGGGATGCTATTGATGATCTCCCAGTTGACAGTAGAATGTAGACTAGGAAAAGAGAGTTTAGATTCCTGACAGACAATGTTCACTGACACAGGAGTGGAGCAGGACAGATAATGGGTTGTGTCAGTCTGTTCACCTTTATTTTTACCTCCATTAAAAGGATCCTAAGTTAGAGACTGGGGTGTAAATGAGGGCATGAATGTAAATATGGATTGAAGATCCACAGAGAAAAAGGATTTTTACAGTGACAGAGGGGTTTAGAGGGACCCAGTCTGGGCTGCTGTGCTGGCCATTATTTTTGTGAGTTATTTTGATGATGAAAAGGCACCATGGTCAGGAGAGCTGAAGAGACCCCTGGATAGAATTGAACTGTAAGGCCATGATAGGAGATCAGCTTTGAAAACAGTTTTGAATTGGAGAGTGTCTGAAAATGGTCAGATGAAATTCAATGAAAGTCAGGAACCAAGTGCTATATTTTGGGAAGGAAGATGGACAAATACAAGGTGGCTAACTACCAAAAAGAGTATGGTGAATATAGGGAATCAAAAACTGAAATTACTTGAAAAATGGGACATTTTTGCAAAATTTTTCTTCTGAGAGATACTGAGCAAGGTTTTGGTTGTAAGACCGAAGAAATATTACTTTAAAAATAACCAGAACAATTTAAAATAAAGATGCAGGCAACAAGAAAAGAACCCAAATGAAATCTACAGAAACAAATGAATTTTGAAGAGGCTGGAGAAAGTGGGTTAATCTAGAAAAGAACAGGGTAAGTAGCTTTCAGTCAGTCTGCAAAACACCATGATGAGGCCAATGAGAATGTCATCACTTGTGCTCGTCATAAGATAGGAATAAATCAGTTCTTTTAATCAATTTAATCATGAAGGAAAAAGTAAATTACATGTTAGGAAAATATTTAAAAATATGAAAGATGCATAGCACAGATGATGTGCAGATTTTATGGGATCTTCTTCACTGACAATTTTAAAGCGGATTAGGACATAAATTCTTCGCAGATAATCTAAGTATAAATACCTTCCCTTAGGGTAAAAACATCCTTCTGTCCCTACACTTTCATGGATGCCTGATCAAGTGATGAGATTAATTCACCCATCCATGCTGGCTGCATGTATGTAAAACATTGTCAGGATGTGCTAAAGCAAGAAAGGGGATGGAGTGGATGTGGTGCAACATCAGGAAGGAACAGACTCTGGCTCACAGAGATAAGAACTGCAAAGCCCCATTTCTTGAGACGTTTGAGATATGGTTTGCATAGTGGAACTTGTTCTGTCTCTGTAAACATCTCTTTGAAGCTATTGGGTTGGGACTGAAAAAAAGTGCTGGAAGAAGTTAAATTGAAAGTTTAAGAGAACAGTACAAATATACAATTCCAAGTGATAATTTGCATAAGCCTTGAAAGAATGAAGGACATGGGATAGTGCAGTACCGAAGAGAGGTTTAAAACAGTGTGCTTGTGAACATGAGCTGGCAACTAGGAAGGATCCAAAAGGAACCATGTGTGATGTCAATGTTTCTCCATGGTAGTCATTCAGAAGTTAATAAACTTTGGTTAATATTATAAAATGTGCCCAATCTTTCCTTAGAGATGTAATGTGCTCCCTGGTACACAGCGTTGCCCAGCACCCACACCTAACATTTGAGTTCTTGATCCTCTGCATGTCTTGACTATCTGGACCTCATTTTAGTGAAAGTCCAAAATAACTTTGTAAAAACTTTTCAAATATGTGTCTGTGCTAAAAGCAAACCTTGAATTTTGTAGTCATCTCTTGAGTTCATTATTGCAGGCTAAACAGCTGCAGTGCTCATGCCCTTCTCAGGGACAAGAACCCATTCAAGCACCATCATTCATCCTTGCTGATAGCATCTAAGGTCTTGTGATGGAGGGTCACAAGAAGGTATATATAGATATGAAAGTTTTAAGTAACTTGTCACAGGGCAGTCTAGAAGAGAATTTGGATCTTCTTACTCTGAAGTCTAGCTCTGGTTTTAAATTTTTATCTGTCGTGAAATAGAACACATGTAGATTTTTATGATGACTTTCCATTCCAGCACAGCATCGATGAAAATCCTTCATGACTGTGCTCTATTGACCTAAACTTGTCAAAATGTTATTTCAGTTTCATTACCTCTGAAGGCACCCTTGTAAGACTTCTATTTCCAGGCAATTTTTGAAAGTAATTTTTAATCCACTCTTGCATATTTTTTCTTTCGTTGGTGATTACGCTGGCAAAGTATGCAAGGCTTGAACCAGAGATAAATTTATGCAAAACCAGCTTGTATGCTCTTGCTTTAAACCTAAGGGTACAGTAGTCAAAGTTGCTTCACTTCTATTTCCACTATGAAGATTAATTTGTGTCCACAAAGTGCTCTGAAAATTTTGGCTTGTGGTGCATAAGTGCTAATGTTAATATTGTGAAGAATTTTCTTCCTAGCTTGTTTCAACAGACATCAGTGTTAGAAAGAAAATCCAATGAAATTAGTGGCCAGCTTGCTGGTATTCTGAGACAGCTGATTAATACTGGAGAGGACAAAAAGGTCAGCTGAAGTTTTGCTGAACACTTTCATCCTTTCATCATTATTGACACCTCACTGACAGCCATAACAGAGGTCTGAGCGAATGGCATATTTAGGTGGCTTGTGCATGCCAATGTCTCACACGGGCAGTGTTTGGGGTAGAGCTTTGATCTTCACTTTCCATTTTGAGGTGTGGTGAAGTAACTTAAAATTTCCTTATCAGTAAACACTGTGCAAAGGGGCAAACAGCATCGTTATTAGTCCCAGAGGACTGGAATTTAAGTGAACTATGGATCAAAGGAGAAGGGACATTCCACCATGATGCCTTCATTAAGGACCCTCAGTGGAGGGAGCTGGGTTGTTTCCACTGCCTCTCTTTACTTAAGGAGATCCCTGTTTCTTTCTCCAAGCCATAGCTGATTTTGATGGGTCATATATTCTAAGTCTACTTAGAGCTGTACTGTTCAGCTGTGAGCAGCTTCAAAGACCACCCAGTCTGTGGACCAGTGGAAAACAGATCCCCTTCGCCTCCTAGTAATGCACTCCTGATTCAAACAGCTTTGTTAAAAATAAACCCCCAAAAGCTTCAATGAACAACATCACTGAAGAAAATCATAGATGTTTTATACAAAAAATAGCTCATTTATCAGATCTCACAAGTATCTAAGTCATGTCTCAGAATGCACCAGACCATATGCACTGAGTCATGGGACTTGGACAGTATTCTGGGTTATGTGATGCTTGGCCTGGGCTGTCTTCTAGTGTTGTATATTCAGCCATGGTCCTCTTCAGCCAAGGGCTTTTACCCTTCTCAGTAGAATTATCTGTGTTGTTATGTTGTCTGTTTTTTATTTACTCTGTCTGAAAAGCAATACAATACTTACATACAGATGGTCAGAAACCACCCATGAAGCAGACATAAAACAAGTTGACAGATCACAAAGGCTATCAGCTCTGACTTCTCTTACTCATTGACCATTTCATTGTGTTGTGTTGCTAATTAGCTGATTGGCTTTATAGGTTGTTTCTACATTTAACAATGCAAATCACACTTTTGGTATATGTCCAGACATACAATGGTTCTTACTGTTGTTTCAAAAAGCATATAAAAAGGTCAGTTAAATTCCACATATTCTGTTTCTGCTAGACCCTAAATTGTGGGTTTAGTCCTGTCCATGCTGGATCTCTCAAAGTTTAACATTACACGCAGAGTCTACGTAACCAACTCCCCTGTTGTGGAGTTCCCCCAATGAATAGGTTTGCTCATTGCCAGGCTTTCACATCCAGGGCTCCTCTTAACACAGCTCTCCTTTTTTTTTGTGGCACATCAGCAGCTGTGACTGGCCTTTTCCCCTCTTCCATGCTGGTGAAGCAGAGCATCCTGCACAGTCCCCTCCACTGGGAGAGATGAACGTGGGAGGTCTATGAGATTAGCAGCTGGGAAGCCCTGGCTGTGATGCTACGTGTGTCCTACCTATAGGGTAATGTGAGTAAGGAGCCAATCATGAGCCTTGTGTTCAATATATGGGCTTCTGCAGGTCTGTTTTAAATGTCTATGCCTTGCTGGTAGCACTGTTATTGCATCTGCAATAATTGCCACCTCATCTAAGAGAGCTGAGGAAATTCATTCCTTCTCTGACCTTATCAGTTGGTCTGACAGAAGACATGTCCTCTTCCACAAATTGTGCTTCCCTCTATGTGCTTATATAAACAACTACTTTCCCATTTATAAACCTAAGTTCTGCACTGCTGAAGAGCCTCACAGACAAGGCTTATATTTTCCTTGGATGCATATGTGATCTCCCTCATATAGTGTCTCCAGGAAGCTCTTTCATGTGCAATATGGAACACAAAGAAAGATCATTCTGCTGTTACTATTTATCATCAAGATATAGACTTTAAAAAGGTTTTAAAATATCAGCTTTAAACCAGCCCAGCGATTATTATGTCGCTGTGAACCAGCAATAGGAAACAAGGGATAGAAAGGAAGGAAAACATTAGAAAAAATAATAGAATAACTCAGTATTGCTTTATACAAAGTAAAATGGGCTCAGGCTTGTCAGTGTGCCATTTATTAAACATTGTCTTACTTTGCTTTGCTATTTACTTCATATGCCAAAGAACCTCTGAATTGGCGACGATGAATGGAAGTTTTCTGGCTTACAGCACCACCGAGTTCAAAAGGAATAAACGTGATCAGGCCCAGTAAAATACACTCCCCCTTTCATTATGTGCAGTCCCTCTTGTGTGTTTATTTAACTTCCATTCAGTCACACAAGGCAGAAATTACGAGATGCAAGGTTACCTGGTAGCCTTCTTGGAAAAACATGGCTATTTTGACCCATCTCAGCAACAATATTTTCTCTAAAACAGATCCTTGGCTTAATACAATCCTTGCTTTCAAGGTAGGCCAAGGTCATAACAACAATGCTTAAATATTGTATGGTGAATTATCTTCAGGCTTGAAAGTACTTTGAAAAAGAAAGATTCTAAAAATTAGTAAACCTATTTTCAGATGGGGACAATGAAGAAAAAGTGAAATAAGTTTCTTTGGTAAGCTAGTCAGTAAGAAAGTCAGGAATAAAAATTTTTAGCATTATATTTTGAGGCATCTTAAACGTCAGTAGACCATAAACCTACTGAAGGGGGTTTTAAAGTTTAATTTCGAGAGAGCTATGAAGTTTAATGATAGTTGAAGAGTAAGGTATTTCTGCAGAAGTATTACCTTGCACTTTGCACTTGACAACAACTGGTTAAGTGAGATCTTTGGTGTTTGGAGCTGAAGCTTTCACCTGCAAAACTAAGGTGATGGCCTTTTTTATGGGATCAGCATCTGTATAGTACAGTCTACAGAAAAGTGAGAACTTCTGGTGTGAGGTTAAGCTTTTTCTAGACAAGGAGTTAGTCCTGAGAACCTTCAGCTCTGAAAACAGCTTCTTTGTCCCAAACTGTCTGAAATGGAAAGCATTATGACCCTGACAATTTAAAGTCAAAATTAACTGGCAGTTGATAGATAACACCTTTCTTGCACCCCAGCCTCCAGCCCAGATATCAGTGCAAAAACTGAGTGACTTAAATGCCTTAAGGCTACTCCCTCTAAGCCTGTGGTACTGGGATGGAGTGCCAGCAAGTGTTGTGCTCTAGGCTAAACAAACGTTTGCTAAGGGAGCAGCAGTGGTGGTAAATGCCTGGAGCAGGCAGGACTGTGAGAGGAGATCTGCCCATGTGATGGGGACTGACTGCCATGGAAAAAGGGCCCTGGGGGAATTACCCTGGCACACCCTTTCCCACTCTAGTTTGCCCATTCATCCCAGTGGTGTGGAAAGCACATGGGCCACTATATATTGATGGCTGTTGGAATCAGAAAGGAGCTTTTATTTCCAAATGTGAGCCCTGGTAAAGCAACGGGGCTGCTTCTGTCAACTGAATGTCAACCCCAGCAACTATTGTTTAAACCCTGCCATTGCTATGCCATCTCACACATATCCCAGGACAAAGGTGGTTATGCAGCAACCCATAGGCCTGCAGAATAATCAAGGCTGAAACTGTTTTCATCCAGCCACTGTCTCAGCCCACATTACATCCCATGAGACTTGTACAGTGGCACTTGGCTACCTGATGTTTAATTCCAGGTTTAAGCAGGGTTTGACAAAACCCACCAGAAGTTGACAAATATGGTTCAGTCCTTCTAGTCTGCCTGTCAGGTTGCACAGAATGCAAGCTGTTTCTTAAAAAGACCACTTTGGAAATTTCAGAGGAAGGTTTAGGTCTGAAGCAGTCACTGGATAATCCCTCTCCTCCACCAGCTGTCATCCAGGTCTCTGACCAAATCTTTTCAAATACTTAAACAGATGTTAATTGACTCTTCCAAATCCCATCTCTTAAGTCAGTTTAGGGCAACTCAGACATCAAGACTGTGCCAGGCAATTGCTTGTGCACTTTACCATCTTGCTGAGTCACAGACCTTAAGAACTTGTGCATTACAGGGAAAAGAGCTTAATTTCATGTGATCTATGAAAACCTTACTGGTTGAACTTTCAGTTTTCAATTTTGATGAATGCCTCCTTGTTCTTGAATGAGAAGTGGAAGTGAAAGCACTTGCAAAGTACTTTGGATGGCACATTATTTCTGCTTCTTGACAGGAATGACTTTACTGGGGACACAGAGGGGCTGAAGGGCACCCAGCTCCTTTTTGTCAGTGGCAGCTGCACCGTGGCCAGAAGCTGTCGATATGACTCTTAGTGTGGCCATACAGATACCACTCTGTCCAGCCTGGGTGCCTTCAGTTTAACAGTCCCTGATTCTTCAGCATCCTTTCAGACTAATTTTTCACAAAAGCAGAGATTGCAGTTGAGGGTTGAAATAATCTTTGTTAACAATGAAGGGAAGAAATAGGGGAACTCACAGTAGCCTTTAATCACAGGAAAAAAGCATTTCTTTCTGAGGACCCTCAGTTGGGTCAGACTGTTCTTACTGTAAAGTCTATTTGACCTTTTTTTTTCAATTTTTTTTATTCAATCCTCAGGAAAACTGATTGACTGTCACCAGAGATGCACTAAAAATATCCAGGTAGATCTCTGGACTGCTCCGGGGGGGCAGTGAGCTCCCTGCAGGAGATGACAAATCAGGCTCAGATCACAGCAGATCCCAGGTCAGGGCTGCCAAGCACTGCCTTCCTAATTGCTTGCAGAGTGCTTGAAATTTAAAGCTGCTAATCAAAACTTTGGAGGAATAGCTTGTCCTTCAGCCAGGTAGAAGGAGATATAAGGAGTAAACAAATTACCCAGCCCACTGCTTTCACTGAGGCAAACTTTGATCTTGTGTTTATCTTCTGAAAAGATCACCTAAATGAACAGTGACTTGTGGTCATTATGGCTTTGTGCTACACTTTTTTCCCCTTTCCCTGCCCTTGTCATTCTTCTTTTCTTTGCATAAAGTGAAAAAGCAGGTTTGTCCTTAAATGAACTCCAGTGTCATCTTGTAACTGTAGTTCTTGTCCTCTACATCTTTGTATTGATTCATAGCAGGTGGTAAATTGAGATACTTCTATAATTACTAGATTTAGATACTATGCATGAAATCATTTTGTAATGACATTTTCCTGTATTATTATCTCTACTGGGAGAATGGTTTTTTTATTTTACTTTCCATATTGTCAGTTCTACTTTTCAACACAGATAGATTTATGCATGGAGAAAAACACTTGAAAATTATCATAAAACCTGGGTAGAGAGGGAAGAAGTTTTTTAGTTTCTGTATGTGTGTCCAGCAACTGTTTTCTGCCTTTTTTTTGTTTTGTTTTGTTTTTCTTTTCTTTTTTTTTTGTCGTTTTGTTTGTTTGTTGGTTTTTGTTTTTGTTTTGCTTTATTTTGGTTTTGTTCGTGTGTGCAATGAGTGATAGGAAAGGTCGCCATTTAAAAGTTTTGAGGGATGTGCCAAGTCATAGGCAGCCTGACAGAAGTGTCAAGTGGAATTGTTTCTCTGAGCATATCCAACATGGACAAACTTCCTCAGCAGAATCAGGAGGAGGATGGTGCAGTCTCGTGTGGTCTCCCAGTGATGCTCCATGTACTATTTTGCTGCAGTGGTAGGCGGTAAGGTTTGTATTTGGGACCTTCAGCCCTGTTGAAGGAATTCCCTTGAAGTTCTGAGGTGGTGAGACACTTGCATCTGCTACCATGGCTGGGAAGATGACAACTGTAGAATTCAAGTGATGGCCCTCAGCGAGCTGGAAAACATGAGACTCCCTCTTGAGCCAGTGGAGAAGAGCATGTCTGGGAAGGAACCATGGAAGAAAGTTTTCAATGTGGTGCTTGGTCCCAGTTTTCCAATGATTGGAGGGAACCTGTAGTTTGATATGGATGAAGAGATGGGAGCTGACTCTCACTTTTGTTGTTAAGGTTGCAAGAACTTTTGTCTCTGTTCTCTGTCCCAGCTTTCTGCTTGGGAAAGCAAGTCCCCAGTGCTCTAGGGTTGACACATACTTCATCAGTGTGCTGAACCTTGACTCTCCCCACGAGCAGCTGCACCTGCTATCAACTGTTTGCATAAGCAAAGTTCAGAGATCATATATTACTCAAAAAAAAGCAGCACATTCTGTATTATGGATTCAGGCTTGCTTTGCTTTATAGGGATTACTTTCTCATCACTGTCTTGTCAGTGTGCCTCAGCCTGTCACATGAGAATTTTGTTAAAGAGAAGAGCAGTGCATATATCTTTAGAAGGAAAGCACCCAGATAGATGGTTCTGACCCAAAGTGACTAATTGCTTCTGATAAATGATTGGGAGACATTTGCACCAGTGGTTTCTGAAACTCTGCTGTTCCATGTGTTGACAGCTTGTGAATGAGGATGCTGCTGAACAAAGATGTAAACAAAAATAGATGGCAAGTTAAACCTCATCGTGGTTAAAAATCAGAAAAAAAACCAGAGAGTAATGCTTCAGGAATATAAAACGACAAAAACGTGCAGACAGGAGAAACTTACTGTCTAGCTTCCAGGACTGAAGTAAATCAAATGATAAAATGCTGCTATGAGGTTCTAAGTGCTTTATATAATTTTAATTAATAGCTCACAGAATCATTGTAAACCAGAAAAGTAACATCAACCCACATGGACAGGAGAATTCAAACTGCTTTTTGTCTCTTTAAGGAGGAAAGAGAGATGAGAGACACAGGTTTTTGATGTTTTATTTTAAGAAGATGTATATACCTTACCCCTGGAAGTGCTCAAGGCCAGGTTGGATGGGGCCCTGAGCAACCTGGTCTAGTGGAAGGTGTCCCTGTCCGTGACAGCAGTGTTAGAACTAGATAATCTTTAAGGTCCTTTCCAACCCAAATGATTCTATGATTTTATGAATATATAAAACCTTGTTTTCCTGAACACAGAAGAAACAAGATGAGCAATAACATCCCTACTGTCTGTTCAAAACCCACGCCAGTTCTTCATGTGAAAGTTCCCAATTTTCTCTCCAGGATGAGCTCCTGGACTCATCAGCACGATCCTCCACTTTTTTTATGCTCCCAGATTTCTTCTCTTAACCCCTTGCTTTACTCTGTCTCTTGCTGGAACAGTCACAGAATCATAGAATTGTAGAATGATTTGAGATGGAAGGGATCTTTAAAGGTCATGGCAAGGACATTGTCAACTCAGTCAGGTTCCTCAGAACCTTGTCCAGCTTGACCTTGAATGTTTCCAGGGATGGGGCATCTACCACCTCCCTGGGCAACTTGTGCCAGTTTTTCACCACCTTTATTGCAAAAAACTTCTTCCTAATATCCTGTATAAATCTACTCTCAGTTTAAAGCCATCCCACCTTGTTCTATCACTACACACCCTTACAAAAATTTCCTCTCCAGCTTTCATGTAGGCCTCTTCAGATACTGAAAGGGTGCAATAAGGTCTCCCTGGAGATATCTCTTCTGCTGACAGAACAGCCCAAACTCTCCTAGCCTGTCCTCACAGGAGAGCTGCTCCAGCCCTCTGATAATATTTGTGGCCTTCTGTGGGACTGCTGGTAGGAGTGTCCTGGTATGAGAGTCAGTCAATCTGCTTCAGTGCACTTCTCTTGTTTCATACAGTGATATATTTAGGGTGGAACTATCACTGCTTTGCATTTTTGCTTCCAAAAGGAACTTAGCTGTTCCTACCAGTAGCCTATACATGGAAAATTGATGAAAGCCCTACATTCCTTATTTGAGTCAAGTGGTTTTCTACATGCACAGATTACCTACAAGGTTTTTGAGATTTGAGTAGCTTGGAGAGATATCCCAGAAATCAGGATGTCAGCCCTTGGAAGACCCTTATTCCCCAATAACCCAGCTTTCCATGCTTCACATTGCAGCACACAGCTGCAGGGATTCTGGATACTGCTGGACGTTTTCTGCTGAATATTTTCTGCTTTCTTACATCCCTCCCAAACCACTCTTTTTATTCAGAAGCTGTCAGATACAGCTCTCCTAGCTTCTTCTTGTGCTCTCTGTCTCCTCTGGAAAATGAGGTCAAGAGGCACTACAGATGCTACCCAACTGGTTCAGAAAGGCCTAAGTACTCTTCCACATTCCTTTAATCACTAACTCAGAAGACCAGTC
The DNA here is from genome assembly GCF_025592945.1 of Manacus candei. Taxonomy (NCBI): domain Eukaryota; kingdom Metazoa; phylum Chordata; class Aves; order Passeriformes; family Pipridae; genus Manacus; species Manacus candei. The sequence goes on from NW_026138061.1 coordinate 6,405,228, forward strand.
TAAGACAACTAAAATGAATCCCAAGAAGATCCTGGTGCTGCAAAACTTTGGTGTAAAGGCTTTGACATCAGCAAGAGATTTGTTTTCCACAGGGCTGCAGGGCTGTTGCTTTGCCCCCTTCTTTAAGGCAGTCTTGAGCTCAGGCTGACTTTGTACTAGTGAATCATCTGTGTGGCCCCAAAGGGCAATTTCAGCTAAATCAGATGTGATGAACAATTTTTAGAAATGACAAAAACCTGTGTATTTCCTAGGGACAACGTCTCCATCTGAATGACAGTCAAAAAGGGAAAAAGTCTTAAAACAGGAACAAGACAATGTTAGGTTTCTCTTCCACCAGTGCTCAGACACCCACCCTTGCACATGGGAAGGTCCTTTTGGATTGAGGTCAAGGGGATAAACCACATATTTTCCCTTCTCAAGCCACTGTTATGGTCATTAAACCACAAACCTTCCCAGTGCATTGGACTCAGTCTGATTAGTTTTTTGGTTTAGCAGGGCCTGAGGTATACAACAGGCAAGGTGGAACAAATGTTTGGCCAAATACTCTTTTCAGGGCCTCACATATCTCAAAGCTGCACATTTTGAGAGTGCAGATGAGCAGCTGTATAACCAAATGCAAATGAGATGTTAATTAAGCAGGAGTAGGTAGGAGAACTTGTCTCTTTTCTTCTTGTAAGTTCCAGAAGCAGGTGATCTGCTTTACCTTGGTGATGGCCTTGATATCTTCTTAATTCATTGTATCTACCCTGTGATGAAACAATTAAATTACAGAAGCTCAGCACCTGTGAAAATATGAACCAATTATTTTTAAAGTCCGGCAGTGAGTGTCTATAAAGGAGCTTTCTGACAGCAGCCGTGTTGTTTAGGAAAGAGTTTTTGTGGCACAAAAATTATGGCAAATTTTCCCAACTCTGTGGGGACACGGCACACAGAAATGGCTTTGAATGTGCTTTAGAAACGCAGCTGGCCACGTTCCCCTTCCCAACCGTGCTCTCTGGGGATGCTGGAATGGGAGAGAGATGACAGTGAGATGGAGATGCCAGTGCTGCTGTCAAGGCACAATCCGCACTGAGTTGATGCCAGCAGTGGTGTCATCCACCATGACAGAAGAAGCCATATGAATAATTATGAAATAATGACAGAGCATTTCACTGCTCAGAGGTGTTTGTTTGGGTGTAACAGCGTGGTGGTTTTGGAAAAAAGCCTTTTCTCACTTTGTGACGGCTTGCATGGGAATGAAACTTAAAAAAAAGACTTTCACGCCAGTGTTTGCCTGCTGAGAGATCATAAATAGCCCAGGAAGAGGGGCAGCACAACCAGATGGAGGGCAGCAAGCAGCAGAGACCAGTGCAGGGTCTGATGCATCCACTTCCACAGCACCTGGCGGCATCCCCAGAGCCCGGTTCCTCCGGTTACCGGGGCATCCCCCAATTTCTTGTAGCGGGGGCTGTAAGACTTCCTGCTGTGCAGATTGTGTTCCCAAGATTTCCATCAATTCCTGGCAACAGGCAGGCACAGGCAGCTGCCTTGTAGCCTGGGCTTAGCAGAGCAGCAGCAGCTCCTGCGGCGAGCCAAAGCTGGCTCCTGCAGCTCTCTTGCGAGCCCTAGTGATGGCAGGACCTGCCTGCAGACAGACGGGGCCTCCAAAACATAGCCCTGTTCTCGCGGGAAGCCCTTGCTAGGAAAAATAGGAAAATGTTTCAGTCCTATGCTAAGCAGGTTTCTTTTTCCATCCTCTCTTCTCCTCTCCCCTGAAAAGACTAAAACACCAGATAGAACTTCACCAACTTCCACAACAGCCTGGAGAAACTTGTGTTGCATTTATCTCTTAGACAGAGATTAGAAAGGGGCTGAGACAGAAATAAAAAAGGGAAGGCAGAGCTAGTTGAAATAAGAATAAATATTTCTTCATATGACATCCAAAATCCCAAGACATTTGCATTCAGGAGCTTGTGGACCTGGTAGCAAAGACTTTTAGTCCCCCTTCCACCAAGCACTTGCTTTCATCCTATGGTGAATGTTTGTGTGGAGCAAGGACAGGCACCCATCTGCTGTCCAGAATGGGTCTGCAGTTCCCAGCTGAAATCCTGACTTTCTACCACACCTCAGAGTGGGAACAGTGTGACACTGTAACAAAGTTTATTTGTTCCAGACAGCTTTTATCCTGCTTTTTATCACGTGTTTACTTTAGCCATTAGAAATCGGGATCCTGAATATTGACACACACACACCTGATAGTTCAGTGACTTCTTTTTCAAGTAATGTTTTTATAACTTCAATTTTGCTTTACAGGAAAGTCAGGTTCAGTGGAAAAAACAAACACCTAGTGGTTCAAATCCAAGTTCATATATGCAGGTAAATGATGAGACAGAAAGCAGAACACATGACATGTTTCTTAATTCAGAGAATATCTAATGTATTGGCTCAGGATTAGAGCAGAAATACTTTTTAATCAGAAATCTGTAATTAGTGACTGGTAGATATTGTTAAGAAATATATCTGTCCTGTTCATGCTCCTTGTGAAGGTGCCTCTGTCCTAAACAGTTCAGATCAAAAGACAGTTTGTGTATCTCTTCAAATCAGGCATCAGTCTCTCATTTAGTGAGTTGTTGAGAGCTGTCAAAGTATGGTTTCTGGGCTTTCTGAACAACTGACATTTAATTCAGGTTTTTTCTCTCCCATCTGATAAAACTAGAATGTGTATGACAGAGGAAGAACAGAAACCAGAATCAGACAAGTTTCCAAAAGCATGTGTGTGTACATACAAACATACATTACTAATTTTTCTGTTAATATTCAGGAGTTATTTTAAATCTTCCTCATTTTACTCACTGACTTGAAATGGATACATTTAGAAAGAAAATTTGTGGATGGTATAAGTTCTGGTCTTGTGTAGTATTGACCATTATATTTATGTTTATCATAGGATCATGGAATAATTTACGTTGGAAAAGACCTCTAAGATCTTCAAGTCCAATAGTTAATCCAGCACTGCGAAGTCCATCACTAAACCATGTCCCTAAGAACCACATCTAGAAATCTTTTAAACATCTCCAGGGACAGTGAGTTAAGCACTTCCCTGGGCAGCCTGTTCCAATGCCTGAAAACACTCTAGGTGAGGAAATTTTTTCTAATATCCAATCTAAACCTCCCCTGGGGCTACCTCAAGACATTTCCTCTTGTTCTGCCACTTGTTACTGGGAGAAGAGACCAAACCCCACCTGGCTACAACCTCCTTTCAGGTAGTTGTAGAGAGCAGTAAGGTCTCCCCTGAGTCTTCTCCAGGGTAAACACCCCCAGCTCCCTCAGCTGCTCCTCATCACACTTGTGTTCCAGCCCCTTCCTGAGCTCTCTTGCCCTTCTCTGGATTTGCTCCAGCACCTCAATGTCTTTCTTGTAGTGAGGGGCCCAGAACTGAACACAGGACTTGAGGTGTGGCCTCATCAATGACAAGTACAGGGGGACAATCACTGCCCTGGTCCTGCTGGTCACACTATTCCTGATGCAAGCCAGGATGCCATTGGCCTTCTTGGCCACCTGGGCTCATGCTGGCTCATGTTCAGCTGCTGTCGACCAGCACGCCCAGGTCCTTTTCCTCTGTGCAGCTTTCCAGCTACTCTTCACCAGCCTGTAGCACTATAGGGGTTGTTGTGACCCACGTGCAGGACCCAGCACTTTGCCTTGTTGAACCTCATATCATTCATTGTCCTGGGCCCATTGATCCAGCCTGTCCGGATCCCTCTGCAGAGCCTTCCTACCCTACAGCAGATCAACACTGCCACCCAACTTGGTGTCATCTGCAAAAGGACTGAGAGTGCCTGTGATCCCCTCATCCAGGTCATTGATAAAGATACTGAATAGAACTGCTCCCAGTACTGAGCCCTGGGGAACATCACTGGTGACCAACCATCAGCTGGATTTAACTCCATTCACCACCACGCTCTGGGCCTGATCATCCAGCCAGTTTTTCACCCAGCAAAGAGGGCACATATCCAAGCCATGAGCAGCCAGTTTTTTCAGGAGAATGCTGTGGAAAATGGCATCAAAGGCTTTACTGAATTCCAAGTAGACAGCATCCACAGCCTTTCCCTCATGCACTGAGAGTCACCTTGTCACAGAAGAATCTTCAGTTAGTTAATACCACAGTAAGAGAAAAAACCCCAACTATTTCTATATTCATATTTGTACCATAATAAGCAAGATCAGCATTTGGAAAAAAAAAAAAAATACTCTGAATATAATAAAGTAAACCTCTCCGTCTTCTTTAAAAAAGACGTTCCGTCTGGCTAGTAGAAGGTCTGAAAAGGCAGTTTTCTTCATGAGAAACTTTCAGAACTGATAAGTCTGAAGGTTCAGAGTTTCCATCTTGTTCTCAGCCAGCTTCTTTTTTCATTGGCAGTGTCTGGGCTAGCTGTAGAAGTAGAGCAACAAATCTGTTCTTCCTGGATTTCTAATTGCCACAGTCTTCTAAAAAGCTGTCTGGCAAGGGTACTGGATTTATCTTCAGGAGTGAAATTTAAGTAGTTTGGATACAAAACAGTTGAACAAAGGCCTCATTTTTCTTTTAATACAGGCGGCAAGAGGTTTCCCACTGATTTAAAAGGAAGAAAAGCTGGAGTGACGTAAAGCTCTGGATATGTTTCACACACAAGTGTCCAAGCAGACAACTCATCATTCCAGGAAAAATCACCCAGTTTACTCCAAACTGAATGTGCAAAGAAAACCAAAGAGACCAAAATATCAACTTCACCATCTGTCAAGATGATCTTTACTGTCATGACCACAATTTGCCTTACCAGTCATAATCCTGCTCCTGGTTCAAATCACTCATCTGGCTTGCTCAAAATAATTTATAGACATTCATTTTATCTCTCAAAACCTGTATGTGGAGAGCATAAAATAATGAATAGGAAAAATGGGGGAAGAGAAATGTTAAGTTCTCAAAGATATTTGCCTTCTCATCCCTAAACCAGTGGAGGGAATGCTTGATCTTGGTTCCCAGATGCTTTTTCCAAACAATCACCTTCTCCTTTACAGAGGGACAGTCTCCTTCAGCTCATATAAATTGTCTTCAGCTCACAGTATCCCAGCTAACCATCTCCTCAGGTTCTCATCACATCTCCCACAGTCAGCAATTAAAGGGCAAGGCAAAGCAGTCCAGATGGTTCTGGATGAGGGAGCCTTAGTCCTGCCTTGTCACACAGGGTTGACAGAGCCAGTGACAGCTTGTAGGGCTGAATCAGGCCTCAGTCAGCATTTGGAGAAGTAGCTGCTCACTTGGGTGGACCAGTTGGGGTAACTGTGGAGTAAAAGATTTGTAGATTCTTCTCAAAATACAGTGTCTCGTTTTAGATGTTTTTAGGTTTAAGTTTGTTTCAATATAAGAAAAATATGAATGAAAATTTTTCCCCCCAAAAATGTTTTTGTCTTTGTCTGGTTAAAATATTTCCATGAAAAGATACATAACAGGACTGACAAGACCCTGTATTCAGGGGCATTTAAAGCTCAACCAAAACCTTTAACTTATAAATAATAGAAATAATACTTAACTTCCAATGTAGCGCTTTTTGCTTTCCAGGTATTTTCAAAATATCAACTCAATAATCCTCATAACTGCCACAAGTGTTTTAAAGATGAGAAAACTCATGAACTGTATCTGTTAAGAGGCCCATTTTAAGGACATAAAGTGACTTTGGGCTTTTTCTAAAGAATATTAAATACTTGAGGTGTCTTGGAAAAACCTGCAATTATACCATAAATAAAAAACCTGTATATACAAGAGCAAATGTTCACTTGTGCATAAATAGAGTGAAGAGGGACATAACATTTATCACTTTGCAAATGTCCTACAGAGATGTGTAGGGCAGTGCTGCCTTCATGGTGGCTGATTAGAAGGCAAGAAGTACAAGTCCTTGTTCTAACTTCCTTTCTAAAAGCCAAACCTAGAAACTGCTGTGAAGTATCATCAGGATGGACATTAGCAGGTAGTATGAAAATCTGCTTATAAAGCCAGCTTGTAGTTTTAAAATACTTGTTGGTTCTGTTCCTCTACTGGGATTCATCTTCTACTAAATTTAAGTCTGACACATGCAATTTGATATATTAAATCACAGTTTACTGTAAAAATCCCAGAGTCTCTTTCAAAATATGAAATATTGTCTCAGTTACTCCTGTTATCACGCATTATTTTGGCTATGCATTAGCATAAGGCTTTATGTGTTTATAAGCTGTGTCACGAACTTCCAAGATGCTTTGCTCTGCAGCATTAGGTCTGGATACATTTTTCACGTTCTCATATTTCACTCAGCAGTTTTGGGTGGGTTGTTAGATTGTTAACCTAGAACTTGTTTTTGTTTTTTTTTCCCTCAAATATGAGCTATTTTGGAGTTCTGCATTTTTCTTACCTTCCCTCTGAGCCAGGTTTTCTCTAACAGCCAGATGGCTGCTAAAAAACAGGGATGCCAGTAGGTGGTCTTTATGATTAATATTTTAGTAGATTGGTACAGCTGCTTATTCAATGGTCAAATAGAGATCATGTCAGGCTACAGAAAACATGCAATGAACTAATAAACAGTGACTGGAAATATAACCATACATTTTAAAAGTTTGTTTTCATTTTGATCAGCTGCTTATAACAGGAACAAGTGTAAAGGACTTTATAACACATATCTTTTTAAAGCTGAAAAAGTATGGTCATTTACAGTTTCAGTCAATAAATACATTGAATCAAGCTGGTCTTCTGAAGTCGTATTTGTAAATTAATCAGAAACAATTAACAAGCTGTAAACCACTTAGAGATGTGAGAAGTACTGTGTTAATCCACTGACTGAAACAGCAAGAGAATGCTTATTTTACAAGTAGAGATTCAAAACTTGATACGAAGATTGTAAATCAGCTTAGTACCCATCCCTGGCACAGGTACTCTCTCTCTGGAGCATCTAACAGCTGCCTAAATTGGATTTGTGGACAGCTGGTCAGTCCCATAAGTGGGCAAAGTAACACAGAAAATACTAAAGTGCTACAAGGAGGGAAGTAGTGCAAAATGAAGCAGATGGGATACAGTCATTTTACCTCACTGGAAGATTCATGACAGAAGAAAAACAATGAACTATATCAAATTGCTTTTTGGAGCTCTAAATGAATCTTATTCTGCCAGGTTGCAAAACATAAAGAATATACTCCCACAATATATCCTTTTTTAAAAAAAAAAAAAAAAAAGTGCAAGATTTCAAGAATGAGTAATCTTAATCTGTATGACTAAGACTAATAGATATGTAATTTGTTTATATAATTGCTCATATTTTAAATTTAACATTAAAAATATTTTTTTTTAGAATATTTACAAAGGTAATTTTAAGGGAAAAAAAGCCAAACAATTAATATTTGTAATTGTGCTGGGTTGACTCTGGCTGGATACCAGATGCCCACTAAAGCTGCTCTGTCACTCTCCTCCCCAGGGAACAGAAAAGAGAACAAAAGGCTCGTGGGTAGAGGGGGAGAGATCACTCACCAGTTACCATCATGGACAAACCAGACTTGATTCAGGGGAATTAGTTTAATTTATTACCAACCAAATCAGAATAGGTTAATGAGAAATAAAACCAAGTATTAAAATATCTTCCCTCCACTCCTCTTCTTCTTCTTCATTCCCCATTTTCCCTCCCTCCTCCCACTCAGCAGTGCAGGGGGACATGGACTGGAGGCTGCAGTCAGTTCTTCACACGTTGTCTATGACAATTGTTCCCCCTCATTGACAGGACTCTTCACACTGCTACAGTGTGGGGTCCCTCCCATGGGAGACAGTCCTCCACAAACCCCTCCAACACTGAGTCCTCCCCGTGGGCTGCAGTTCTTCACAAACTACTCCAGTGTTGGTCCTTTTTCATGGAGTGCGGTCCTTCAGGAACAGACCCCTGCAGGGTCACATGTCCTGCCAGCAAACCTGCTCCAGTGTGGACTTCCCACAGGGTCACAGCCTCCTTTGGGCATCTACCTGCTCCTGTGTGGGGTCCTTCAGGGGCTGCAGGTGAATCTCTGCTCCCCCATGGATCTCCATGGGCTGCAGAGGCACAGCCTGCCCAAACAGAGTCTTCATCAGCTGGAAACATCAGCTTTGACCGTCTTTCAGCTGTCTTCTCCATGTACTGTAAGGAAAGGCTGCCTATCGAGTGACCCCTGGACACATGCAGATGTACTAGAATTGAGATTAGAGATGTGTCTCAGGTGGGATGTGTACAGACTTGGTGTTGACAAGAACTGGTAGAAAGGGGGAAGGCAAGTGGCTCTCTATGCATCCTGAAAGCTTGAAAGGTTTATATTTGTAGAGGTGATTCACTACATGAAAATTTGGTATCGGTTTCCTGTTGTTTTTCAGAGGTATACACATATCTCTTTCCTGCTCTGAAAGAACAAATAAATAAACAAATATTGCTCTCCTGTGTCATTGCACTGTCATATGACTCAAATGCACAATGAGATTGCTGAGTGAATGCAGGACTAGATAAGCCTCTGGGAAGTTTAGGTGTCCTTAGGATAGCAGTCTGTGTGTACCATGGGCTAGTAAACATAGATTTCAATATATCCTCAACAGTGCATGCAGAACACCTCCAGTCATTCCCAAATGATGAGTATAAAAGGCAGTCCTTAGACTTTTCTAAGGCAGCCACATGGAGACAGAACACTCTTTAGAAATATAAAAATACTGATCATACAATCATTAAGATTGGAAAAGACCTTCAGAATCATCAAGTTCAACCTTTGATCAAACACCACCATATCAACTAGACCATGGCACTAAGTGCCACATCAAGTCGTTTCTTGAACACTTCCAGGGATGGTGACTCCACCTCTTATCTCGGCAGCCCTTTCCAATGCTTGACCACTCTTTCAGTGAAGAAATCCTCCCTGATGTCAAATGTGAACCTCCCCTAGCACATCATGAAGCCATTTCCTCTTGTTCTGTCACAGTTGCCCAGGAGAAGAGACCAACCTCCACCTGGCTACAGTTTCCTTTCAGGTAGCTGAAGAGAGTGATAAAGCCACCCCTGAGCCTCCTTTTCCTCAGTCTAAACACCCCCAGTTCCCTTAGCCACTTCTCATATGACTTACTCTCTAGATCCTTCCCCAGCTCTGTTGCCCTTCTCTGGAAACACTCCAGCACCTCAATGTTTTTCTTGTAGTGAAGAGTCCAGAACTGAACACAGGATTTGAGGTGTGGCTTCACCAGTACAGAGTACATGGAGATGATCACTTCCCTAATCCTGCTGGCCACACTATTCATGATACAAGTCAGGATGCCATTGGCCTTCTTGGCCACCTGGGCACACACTGGCTCATGTTCAGTCTCTGCTGACCAGTTGCTCTGTTGACCAAGCACTCCCAGGTCCTTTTCTGCTGGGCAGATTTCCAGCTACTCTTCCCCCAGCCTGCAGCACTGCAGGGATTGTTGTGACCCAAATGCAGGACCTGGTACTTGGCCTTGTTGAACGTCATACAACTGACTTCAGCCCATCGATCCAGCCTATCCAAATCCCACTAAAAAGCCTTCCTACTATCCAGCAGATCAACACTCCCACCTAACCTGGTATCATCTGCGAACATACTGAGGGTGCCTGTGATCCCTAGTCCAGGTCATGGATAAAGATGTTAAACAGAACTTACCCCAATACTGAGCCCTGGGGAACATCACTTGTGTCCATCTGCCAACCAGACATGGCACCATTCACCACCACTCTCTGTGCCCAGCCATCCAGTGGAGTGCACATATCCAAGCTGTGGGCTGCCAGCTTCTCCAGGAGAATGCTGTGGAAAACAGTATCAAAGGCTTTACTGAAGTCTAGATAGACAACATCCACAGCCTTTGCTTTATCCACCAGGTAGATCACCTGGTCATAGAATGAGTTCCTGTTGGTCAAGCAGGACCTGCCTTTTCTAAACCCACGTGTCTTTGTTTAATGACAATATGTTCAGGAGGTGAGATCTCTAATGAGATAAACCTTCCTTTCCTTTCTTTTCTTTCCCTCCCACCAATATTGACAAAGTAGAAATTATGAGGAGTCTGAATGAGGAAGGAAAAGTAACGAGTTTAATAAAAATGGAAAGAAAGAAAGAAAAACAAACATCTCCCCCCCCAAAAAAAAATAGCAGAAAATATTGCCTAGCTACACCCTCTCTCCTAGGTTAAAACAAATCCTGGAAGGATATTTCATTTGAAGAGAAGTCCTATGCCACCAGGGTGGTAGTGTGGGTTTCAGTGTAGCAATTTTATCCCCTGTCTCCTGAATTCCAGGGATGCTTCACTTCAGAGGCCCTCTGTCCAGTAGATCCTGAGATACTGGGGACAGTCCCTCCCCAGCTCAGCTCAGATGGTTCAGGAGGGTGGTCCCCCCCACTCCGAACCTCGCTCCGTGGTGGTATGAAAAAATTCACCAAAATCCTTCCCATTTAACTAAAACTGCAACACCGTGATGGTTGGGCCTAATCCCTTGGTTATCCTGTATGTGCCACATGATGGCACTCAAGATGATCTGCTCCATAAACTTCCCAGGCTTCAAGGTCAGGCTAACAGGACTGTAGTTCTCTGGACTCTCCTTCCAGCCCTTCTTGTAGATGAGCGTTACATTCCAGCTAATTTCCAGTCAACTGGGATCACCCTGGTGAGCCAGGACTCATGATAAGTGAGGGAGACTCACTTGGTGAGCTCTTCCACCAGTATCCTCAGTACCCTTCAGTGGATCCCATCTGGTCTTGTAGACTTGTGTCTGTGTGTCTCAGAAGGTCACTAATTACACCCTCCTGGATTACAGGGGATCTATTCTGCTCCCCGTCCCATCTATCAGCTCAGGGAGCTGGCTTTCTTGAGGATATCTGATCTTTCTATTTAAGAATGAGGCAGCCTTTTCCTCATCTTTGGTGGCAATATTCCCCCACATCCAATAGAGTACGGAGGTTTTCCTTTGCCCTCCTTTTGTTGATGATGAGTTTATAAAAACATTTCTTATTATCTTTCACAGCAGTGATTAGATTGAGTTCTAGCTGAGCTTTCTCCTTTCTAATTTTCTCTCTACATGACCTAACATCATCTTTGTACTCTTCCTGAGTTGTCTGCCCCTTCTTTCAAAGATCATAAATTCTCTTTTTTTCCCTGAGTACCTGTGAATGCTTCCTGTTCAGCCAGCCTGGTATTCATCCCCAACAGCTCATCTTTTGGCACACAGTAACAACCTGCTCCTGCATCTCTAAGATTTCCTTCTTAAAGTATGTCAAGCCTTCCTGGATCCCTTTGTTATTAAGGACTGTTTCCAAGAAGACTGAATGGGTCAAAATCCCTCTGGAAGTGCAAGGTAGAGGTATCATTGACACCTTTCCTTATTTCACCAGGAATAGAAAAGTCTATCATTTTGTGTTTGCTATGCCCAGGATGGCCTCTGATCACCACATCTCCCATCAGCCCTTCTCTGTTCATAAACAGCAGGTCTAGCTGTGCACTTATCAGATGTGTGAGGAAGTTCTCTTCCACACACCTCAGAAACCTCCTAGACTGTGTCCTCTGGAATGGGCTGCCCAGGGAGGTGGTGGATTCACTGTCCCTGGAGGATTTTAAGATGAGACTGGTTATGGCACTTAGTGCCATGGTCTAGTAACCATGATAGTGTTGGATCAAGGGTTGGACTTGATGATCTCAGAGGTCTTATCCAACCCGGTTGATTCGATGATTCTATGATTCTATGATTCTCTCTGCTCCGTTGAGTTTCCAGCAGACATCTGGAAAACTGAAGTCTCCCACAAGAGCAAGGACTAGAGATCATGAAATGTCAGCCTTACATTTATAGAACACTTTGATTGCATCTGTACTGGGATCAAATCCTCTGGAGGATAAACTTAGCCACTGATACCCCACATTTCCTTTCATGGCTGGGTTATGGCAGTGAGCTCAAGAAACCACTGAATCAGAGCCCTGGAGTGGCTGCTGTATGAACTGGAAGTATCAATTGAATATGACAACACGGATGTCACTCTGAAACCCATTTATTTTTTTAAGCAATGACTGTTTCAGTTCAAATTTGCAAACTGCCAGCTTTGCTGGAGGAGTCCCTTTCTTGGATGATCTTTAGCTTATCATTTTCCATGACATGTGTTGCACTGTAAGAGTAAAAGTGTTGTCTTGTGAACAGTATTCTGTGGGTGCTCTCCTGCAAAGTGAATTTTCCTCATCCTCAGTTCTACTGTCACTTAGCAACCAAGAGGATATTCAGTGAAATTCTGTCTCAGTCTAGAGAGACTAGACTGTTTGCTAAAGAGGGTGAGTTGTGAGGTAGACCAAACTCCTCTCTCTCTGCAATTGTAATGTCAAATTAAGGGGCTTTACTCGAGGAAAATGTGGAAAAACAGAAGAAATAACAACCCTTTATTAAGAAATATATGAATGTTGGCAAAAAAAAAAAAAAAAAAAAAAAAAAACAAAACAGTAACACCAAACAAAACAACACCAGCAACAACAACCACAACAACAAGTCTAAAAGAATACTCCTCTGTCCTTTAACACAGTCCTAATTGCGGTCTGCAGGGGGCGCTGTTGGGCCGCTGGAGCTGTAGGGCCTGCAGTACCTGGTCACGGTCGGCAGGGGGCGCTGTAGGACTGATGGAGCTGTAGGACCTGCAGTACCTGGTCACGGTCGGCAGGGGGCGCTGTGGGCTCCGTCAGTCACCCGCGGGAAGAGGGGACCGGAGAGAGAGGTCCCGGACCACGAGGGGAAGCCGAGAAGGAGATGAGGGGGGTCCTCGCCTCCGTGGGGGCGACAAGGAAGGCAGGCAGCACACTCCCACGGGAACTCACCGCTGTCTCAAGTGGCGAAGACTCACTGCAGTCTCAGGTGGTAGTGTCTCCAAAAACTCCTCCTCCTCTCCCGCGGGCAAGCAAAAAACTCTCCGATGAAACACAGCGGCTCCGGCGGGCGGGACAGTCAGACAGGTTGAAGCCAGCAGGATGGGAGGGCGAGCCCCCCCAGGATTAACAGCCAAAACAAGCTAGACCTCCGGTCCCCCTCCCCAACGAAAATGCCTGTCTGCACCCCAGAGAGCCAGCCACACACCCACACTGCCTCTCCCCTCCCAGCCCGAGTCTCCACCAGCCCCGCCTCCGTGCCTCTTCCTTATCTTTCTCCAAGATCGGTCGTTAACCCAACCCGGCTACATCTTTGGTAATGCTAATAACCTCCCTCCCCCCACTCACTCCGTTTCTTCTCCCTTGGAGTGGGGCAGGGGGAAGGAAAATTCCCCTGATTTCCTAATCTATAGCATTATCCACCCCTAATTTTTCTTCCCCATGCTGCCACACTTATTAGGTTAAATCTTTGATCCTCATACGTACATGCAGTATTCCAACTATATACTCATCCACTAGTAGGTAGATACACATACAGATACAGGTGCAGGGTTACATACAGATACAAGTATACAGTTACAGCCAGCTCACCCCAGAGTAAGGTTTCCCTGAGGTATGCACCGAGTTTCTCCATCTTCCTGCATCACCCACCAGGTGCAGCCGGGCCCTTGGGCAAAAACAATCCCACGAATGGGTTTGTCTTTGCTCGAGGTAGGGTCAACCCAAACCCTTTTTCCTAACACACCCCTCGCGTGAATCACGGGGACCTTATCTCCATCCACGGTGTGGAGGGACTCTGACTGGGCAGGGCCGGCTCGGTTGATGGAACCTCTGGTGTTAACTAGCCATGTAGCCTTTGCTAGATGCTGGTCCCAGTTCTTGTCTGTCCCTCCACCCAACGCCTTCAGGGTGGTTTTCAACAGTCCATTATGTCGTTCAACTTTCCCTGCGGCTGCTGCGTGGTATGGGATGTGGTACACCCACTTGATGCCATGCTCCCCTGCCCAGGTGGCAACTAAGCTGTTTTTAAAATGAGTTCCGTTATCTGATTCAATGCGCTCTGGGGTACCATGTCGCCACAGGACTTGCTTTTCAAGGCCCAGGATGGTATTTCGGGCAGTAGCGTGAGGCACCGGGTACGTCTCCAGCCATCCAGTGGTGGCTTCCACCATAGTAAGCACATAGCGCTTACCTTGGCGGGTTCGTGACAGTGTGATGTAATCGACTTGCCAGGCCTCCCCATACCTGTACTTACTCCAACGTCCACCATACCATAGGGGCTTGAGTCTCTTAGCCTGTTTAATGGCAGCACAGGTCTCACAGTCATGGATAACCTGGGAAATAATGTCCTTGGTTAAGTCCACCCCTCGGTCTCGTGCCCATATATGGGTGGCATCTCTGCCCTGATGGCCTGAGGCATCATGGGCCCACCGTGCTAGGAACAACTCTCCTTTGTGCTGCCAGTCCAAGTCCACCTGTGACACCTTGACTCGTGCGGCTCGGTCTGCCTGTTCATTGTTGCGATGCTCCTCATTGGCTCGGCCTTTGCGCACATGGGCATCTACGTGGCGGACCCTCACAGTGAGCTTCTCTGTTCGGGTAGCGATGTCTTGCCACGTATCAGCAGCCCAGATGTGTTTTCCCCCGCGTTTCCAATTGGCCTTCTTCCATCTGTCCAGCCATCCCCACAGAGCATTGGCTACCATCCACGAGTCAGTGTAGATGTACAGCTTTGGCCACTTCTCCCGTTCTGCAATGTCCAATGCCAGCTGGACTGCTTTGAGCTCTGCGAATTGACTCGATTCTCCTTCTCCTTCAGTAGCTTCTGAAACTTGTCGGGCGGGGCTCCATACAGCTGCTTTCCATTTGCGCTTCGTTCCTACAAGGCGACAGGAACCGTCAGTGAAGAGGGCGTAGCGTGCTTCTTCTTTCGGTAGTTTATCAAATTCTGGAGCTTCTTCAGCCCGTACCGCCTGCTCTTCTGCTTCCTCATCTGCTAGACCAAAACTCTCACCTTCCGGCCAATTTGTGATGACTTCTAGGATCCCAGGGCGATTCAGATTTCCAATACGGGCACGCTGTGTGAGCAGAGCGATCCACTTACTCCATGTAGCATCAGTGGCATGATGTGTGGTGGGGGCCTTTCCTTTAAACATCCAGTTCAGCACTGGTAGTCGAGGTGCCAAGAGCAGCTGTTCTTCTGTGCCAATCACCTCAGAGGCAGCTTGTACTCCTTCATAAGCCGCTAGGATCTCCTTCTCTGTTGGGGTGTAATTGGCTTCAGATCCCCTGTAGCTTCGGCTCCAGAACCCAAGTGGGCGACCTCGAGTCTCACCAGACACCTTTTGCCAGAGGCTCCAGGAGAGACCTTTATTCCCAGCTGCAGAATAGAGTACATTTTTCACATCTGTCCCCGTCCTGACTGGCCCAAGGGCTACAGCATGTGCAATCTCTCGTTTAATCTGTTCGAATGCCTGTTGCTGTTCAGGGCCCCACTGGAAATCATTCTTTTTTCGGGTAACCAGATAGAGAGGGCTTACGATTTGACTGTACTCCGGGATATGCATCCTCCAGAAACCTATGGCACCCAGAAAAGCTTGCGTTTCTTTCTTGCTGGTTGGTGGGGCCATGGCTGTGATCTTATCGATGACTTCCGTCGGGATCTGACGACGCCCATCTTGCCATTTCACCCCCAGGAACTGGATTTCTCGGGTAGGTCCCTTAACTTTACTCTTCTTTATGGCAAAACCAGCTCCCAGGAGGATCTGGATGATTTTCTTCCCTTTCTCGGAAACCTCCTCTGCTGTGTCCCCCCATATGATGATGTCGTCAATGTATTGCAGGTGTTCTGGAGCCTCACCCTTCTCTAATGTGGCTTGGATCAGCCCATGGCAGATGGTGGGGCTGTGTTTCCACCCCTGGGGCAGTCGGTTCCAAGTGTACTGCACGCCCCTCCAGGTGAAAGCGAACTGCGGCCTACACTCTGCTGCTAAGGGAATGGAGAAGAATGCGTTTGCGATGTCAATAGTAGCATACCACTTCGCTGTCTTGGACTCCAGTTCATACTGGAGTTCCAACATGTCTGGAACAGCAGCACTCAGCGGTGGGGTGACTTCATTCAGGCCACGGTAGTCCACAGTCAGTCTCCATTCTCCGTTAGACTTACGCACAGGCCAGATAGGACTGTTGAAAGGTGAATGGGTCTTGCTGATCACCCCTTGGCTCTCCAGCTCACGGATCATCTTATGGATGGGGATCACAGAGTCTCGGTTTGTCCGGTACTGCCGGCGATGCACTATTGTAGTGGCGATTGGCACTTGCTGTTCCTCGACTTTCAGCAACCCTACGGCCGAAGGGCTCTCCGAGAGGCCGGGCAGCGAGTTCAACTGTTTAGCCTCCTCGGTCTCCACAGCAGCTATTCCAAAAGCCCATCTATGTCCCTTGGGGTCCTTGAAGTACCCGTTCTTGAGATAGTCAATGCCCAGGATACATGGGGCATCTGGACCAGTCACAATGGGGTGTTTCTGCCAGTCTTTCCCGGTCAAGCTCACTTCAGCTTCAACTATGGTCAACTCTTGAGATCCTCCAGTCACCCCCGAAATGGAAATAGTCTCTGGTCCCACATGTCCTGAGGGCATTAACGTACATTGAGCGCCAGTATCAACCAAAGCCTGATATTTCTGTGGGTCTGACGTGCCAGGCCATCTGATCCACACAGTCCAATAGACACGGTTGTCCCGTGCCTCTACCTGGCTAGAGGCAGGGCCCCTCTAACACTCGTCTTCATTCTGCCAGTCATCGTTTTCCTCTTGTGAACGTCGACGGGAGGTGCCCTCTACCGAGTCAGATCCCTGCCCGCAGGATACTGGTACGGCACTCACTTTCGCAGACTTCCCCTTTTCTTTCTCTTTCAACTCTTGTACTCGGGCTGCTAGGGCCCGGGTAGGTTTCCTGTCCCATCGTCTCATGTCTTCTCCATGGTCACTTAGGAAGTACCACAACTCAGTTCGTGAAGTCTGTCTGTTCTCTCTAGCTGAGGGGCGTCTGGTTCTCACTGGGGCCGTATGGAGATTGTTTCTCTCAATCTTCTCTTTCAACCCTGTAGTTAATTCCTTGAGCTCATTAACTATTGTCTCTACAGAGGAGATACGGGCCTGTATCGGTCCTCCGATCATACTGTCGTACAACCGAAGTTTATTTATTACAGACATCACTGGCTCCCGCTTCTCCCCAGCCTCCAGTGATGTCAGGTAACCTTTATGTATGGACGGCCCCATACGTGTAAAGCTCCACCACATCTGTGGTGTACACTTAACCTTGTCAGGATCGTTGGTAGGTTGCCCATCCCCCCCAAACAGTACTTCTAGCAATGCCATTTCTCTCAGCCGTAGGATTCCTTCTTCGATGGTCTTCCAGCTCTTGGTGTAATGATCTGCCTGCAAGGAATCTCTGTAAATGAACCTCTCTCTCACACCATCCACGAGCCGTGCCCAGAGAGACAGGGGCTTCGATTCCCTCACAAACACCTCCTCAATACCCACATCTTGGGCAATGGACCTCAGGAACCTCGCTTCACCACCATCAAGGTTTACTGCATCACCTGTAGAGTCCCAAACTCGGATCATCCAGGCCAGAACGGGCTCACTCGGACGACGAGCAACATCTGCCCGTAGATTCCGGAGGTTATTATACGATAAAGACTCAGTGATGATTTCTGTCTCTGGAGCAGCTGCTTGTGAGGACCCTGCCTCTCCATCATCGTCAACTAGGCGAACTGATTTGGCTTTACATTTCTTCCTGTGGATAGTGGCAACCTCCGTTGGTTTAGTCTGCCCCTTAGTTTTTTCCTTATCCTGAGTCACCTTGATATTAGGCATCTTGTCCTCGTCTTTTCCTTTCCCCTGGGAATGCTGCACCATACCAAGCAACTTCCTGTAGGCAATGGCCAAGACCCCGCATGCAGCTGTCACCTGCTTCTCCATGGATCCATCACGACCCCTCTCCCTCACAGCTTTCATTATTTTTATAGGGTTCAGGAGTTGTTCAAGGGTAAGTTTCCATGTCATGGGAGCTGAGCAACTTTCTAGGAATTTACCCATGTCCTCCCATAACCCACGCCACTCGAGGTTTTCCACCCCTGGGTCAGGCTCCTGAACGCCTTCTCGGTAATTCTTGGCCTTGGCTTGGTATATCAGGTATGCTATAGTGGCACAATTTAGGATGAAAAGCCCAACAATTGAAATGTCTCGGACATCTAAAAATGATTTAAACTTCCCAGAGGCCATTGTATCGTATCCAAAAGGGAACTGAAAAAAAGGTTGGGCGCGTGCATTCCCCTGTGTGTCTCCATAAGAATGGGTACTATTATCCTTAAAACCCCAGAGGAAGCAGCTTAGGCTAGAGCAGTAGTGTATCCTTGAGGATATGTTCCGGATGAAAATCACAGGTGCTGAATTTGCCGTGTCATATACCCAATGCACAAACTCAAAAGTACTTATTGCAATGTAAGTACTAGTATGCGAACTGAAACACGTTGACAGGTGGGACAGGTATCTTGGCATGGTCATATGCCAGAGGAGAGCAACAACCCCTAACATCATGGTGCCTACAAATTCAAAAACGCGTGTCAATCACACAAAGGGTAGTTATTCTTTTTCCACCTTTCCTCTTTCGAGCCCCACGTTGGGCGCCAAAAATGTCTCAGTCTAGAGAGACTAGACTGTTTGCTAAAGAGGGTGAGTTGTGAGGTAGACCAAACTCCTCTCTCTCTGCAATTGTAATGTCAAATTAAGGGGCTTTACTCGAGGAAAATGTGGAAAAACAGAAGAAATAACAACCCTTTATTAAGAAATATATGAATGTTGGCAAAAAAAAAAAAAAAAAAAAAAAAAAAACAAAACAGTAACACCAAACAAAACAACACCAGCAACAACAACCACAACAACAAGTCTAAAAGAATACTCCTCTGTCCTTTAACACAGTCCTAATTGCGGTCTGCAGGGGGCGCTGTTGGGCCGCTGGAGCTGTAGGGCCTGCAGTACCTGGTCACGGTCGGCAGGGGGCGCTGTAGGACTGATGGAGCTGTAGGACCTGCAGTACCTGGTCACGGTCGGCAGGGGGCGCTGTGGGCTCCGTCAGTCACCCGCGGGAAGAGGGGACCGGAGAGAGAGGTCCCGGACCACGAGGGGAAGCCGAGAAGGAGATGAGGGGGGTCCTCGCCTCCGTGGGGGCGACAAGGAAGGCAGGCAGCACACTCCCACGGGAACTCACCGCTGTCTCAAGTGGCGAAGACTCACTGCAGTCTCAGGTGGTAGTGTCTCCAAAAACTCCTCCTCCTCTCCCGCGGGCAAGCAAAAAACTCTCCGATGAAACACAGCGGCTCCGGCGGGCGGGACAGTCAGACAGGTTGAAGCCAGCAGGATGGGAGGGCGAGCCCCCCCAGGATTAACAGCCAAAACAAGCTAGACCTCCGGTCCCCCTCCCCAACGAAAATGCCTGTCTGCACCCCAGAGAGCCAGCCACACACCCACACTGCCTCTCCCCTCCCAGCCCGAGTCTCCACCAGCCCCGCCTCCGTGCCTCTTCCTTATCTTTCTCCAAGATCGGTCGTTAACCCAACCCGGCTACATCTTTGGTAATGCTAATAACCTCCCTCCCCCCACTCACTCCGTTTCTTCTCCCTTGGAGTGGGGCAGGGGGAAGGAAAATTCCCCTGATTTCCTAATCTATAGCAAATTCTGAATATTATCTCGTCAAGGAGATCAAAACACAAAATGAACTATTAAATTGTTGGGGAAAATACCTCTTTTTTTTTTTTTTTTCCCTTGCTTCAGCACCTCACAGTGGCAGATGTGCAAAAAATTGCTAGTCATAGTGAATTTATACTGCAGTCTAAGGATCTGTAAGATAGCTCCAGGGATGGATGCATTTTAATACTCTTTAGGTCAAAAATAGTCCAAAGAGGCATGAAGGTGGATCTGCTGAAGACAGGACTCTGGTTTAGTATAGTATCACTAATAATATCATTCTGATGTTGTGATGTGATTCAATGTTTTGTTCACAGACATCAGTGAAACTTCACCTGCTGGAACGATTATGTAGAGAACACAGAAATATTAGGTCTGTGAAAGAATTTTAGAGAATGAGGGTAAAATAGTATGTAGGGAGTTTGGACAAGGGTCTTACTGTCTTAACACATCATTATTGCCTTGTGATTTGACTTCCTGGATCACCCAGGCCACAGAGGATCAGTCAGTGGTTCTGCTTAACACTCATGACTGAGTTAAAAAATATCTTTGTGGAGAGGCAGTGTGTCACAGAGGATGCTTTTAAATGGTGAGGGCTATTTATTCATGTTGCAAAGAAAGGATTTCAGTGCTTAATTATCCATTAAAACATGCTGTTTTATTTCCAGTCTGAATTTGCCTACCTTTAAAAAAGACTGAATTCTGTCATTTTCTGTTACATTAAACAATCTTTATAGTGGTCATCTTTTCCTCATGGAAGCTTTTATGTTCTGTGATCAAACTGTCTTCTCATTGGCCTTTTTGTTAAGCTTCTCTATCGACCTTCATTAGACTCTCTCCCTAGTGCTGTCTCCAGCCTCTCCTTAGACTGTTCTGGAACCTCTGGTTCTTAGAAAATAAAGAAAAGGTATGGCTTTATTAATATAATAAATAATAAACCCACACAGACCACCGTGGGGTATCCCAGTGCCCATGTGTGTGGGAGTACCTTCAGGACTTAATTTCCCAGGATGCTCCTTCAAGCATCCCTAAAACACGCCCCCTACAAAAAGGAACAAGAAACATCCTACAAACGTTGCGGTAGGTGGAATAGATCGTTCTCCGAGTGCAAACCTTAGCACTGGGCTCAGTTTCCTAGCACTGAGTTTCTCATGCAAAGGTAACATTTTATTCCTTTTCCTGATTAGCAGTTCCTTTCCACAGTTGGGAATGAGGCTTGGACGTTTTGGTGATTTATTACAAAAACAGTCAGTGTTTATCTGGTTACCCTCAGGGAACTCTGAGATGCCTTTTTAAAAGCACCATTCTTTAGTATGAAAGTCACTGTGATGAACCTTAATGTAGCCTGTGTTAAATAACATATTGCAAGAGTCCAGCTTGTATATGTTCTAAATCACACTATATTAATGTTTCCTTTGATAAACTTACCAGGTTTGGGCTCATTCTACATCTTTGCTGTTTACTGTTTTATCATTTCTTCTGGCTAATAACTAGCAGTCACAGATTATAAGGTTAGAATGGACTTCAGCAGGTCATCTAATCCATCCTGCTGTACACAGGCAATAAATATCTAAGGAAAGCCCCAACTGGGTGAAGTTCAGAGACTGTCTGACTGAAGACATTCCAGCTTCACACTTAGCAGCACACAGAGGCAGAGGAAGGTATGACCAGCATTTCCATCTGCCCATCTTGAGTTCTTGGCACAGGTGATCAGGCACCTGCTTACAACTGAATCACTTGGAGGCAGCCTTCAGTGCCTGTCCCCAGCTCATGCCTTTGAAACTGGAGGCCTTTGGTGACCTAAAGGCAGCACAGTTGTCCCCTGGCACTCTACTGGGATGAATGACAGCATTTAAGAAAGACAAGAAGCTCCCTCAAGATATGGCTTCCGTGTTTCAGAAACCAGTGGCCCAAACAGGCAAAGCTTTCCATGAGAGGAGGTAGATAAGAAGTGGCACTAGCTGCTGCCATGGAGGACTGTGCTGGCGTCACAGCAGAAGTCTGGGCAGGGGCACTGCAGCCTTAGGCCATGCAACTGAAGTTGATTTTAATGTTTCCTGCTGAAATCCATGTGGCTAAGTGTAACTGGTCCTGATAGAGTTGTTTCTTGTTTAAAAAAAAAAAAAAGAAAATGATCAGGCAAAGCCATTTCAGAGCACATCTGTAATTCAGAATACCTTTAAATAAAGAAAAAGCAAAAGAAGGCTTTTCTCTCTGTTTTCAATTCAATTAAAAACAGTTAAGTTGCCTTCGGAGGCCCTGAGGCCTCTGCGAAGGAAATGTTGCTGTCCCCTTTCTGCAGGGTGGGATCCACAAGGCACAGAGATAAGCTGACTTAGGGGCGTCACACAATCCTCATTAAGGATGTGAGCTGAGAAAAGACCTGCAGGTGTCTGGCTTTCATTTCTCTTCACTGCTTAATAGATAACTCCTCTGTTTATTCAGAAAATACATAGGGTTGCTGTCACTGACAAATGATTTATTTCATCTCTATTTGTAGCCACATGAATGACAAAATTAATCTTTATACAAGAACTCATGGGACAATGTCAACTCAAGTGTAAGATAATATTATGGTGGAAAACAGGCTTCCAACATGTTTTCCTGATCACTTGACACCAAAGCCTACCAATTGCATGCCTCTTTGCTTTTATCCAATCTTCTCACTTTATTTTTTTCTGTATCTTCAGAAGCACTGGACCTATTCTGAACTCTTCATTCTGTTTTCTGGTTTGCTTATGTGATGGGTTAATCCTGGCTGGATGCCAGCTGCCCATCAAAGCAACTCAGTCTCCAGTCCTCTGGAGCTGGACAAGGGAGAGAAAAATAAGACAAAAGGCTCATGGGTCAGACAAGGGCAGGGAGAGACCACTCACCACTTACCGTCACAGACAAAACAGACTCAGCTTGCGGAAATTACTCTAATTTATTACCAATCAAATCAAGGCAGGATAATGAGAAATAAAAACAAATCTTAAAACACTTTCTCCCCACCTCTCCCTTCTTCCTGGGCTCAATTTCACTGCTGATTTTCTCTCCATCCTCCCTGCCACCAGCACAGGGAGGCAGGGAATGGGAGCTGTGGTCAGTTCATCACACATTGTCTCTGACAGTTCTTCCTACTGAGGAACAGGACTTCTCACACTCTTCACCTGCTCCAGCAGGGGGTCCCTCCCATGGAAGACAGCCTTGCAGTTCTTCACAAACTGCTCCAATGTGGGTTTCTTTCCATGAGGTGCAGTCCTTCAGGCACAGGCTGCTCCAGCATGGGTCCCCCACAAGGTCACAACTCCTTCCAGCAAACCTGCTCCAGCACGGGCTCCTCTCTCGACAGGACCACAGGTCCTGCCAGGACCTGCTCCAGTGCAGGCTTCCCGTGAGGTAACAGCCTCCTTTGGACATTCACCTATTCTGAAGGGGGGTCCTCCATGGGCTGCAGGGGCACAGCTGCCTCACCATGGTCTGCACCACAGGCTGCAGGGGAATCTCTGCTTCAGTATCTGGAGCACCTCCTCCTCCATTTTCCTCACTGACATGGTGTCTGCAGGGCTGTTTCTCTCACATATTCTCACTCCTCTCTCCTGCTGTAGTTGTGCAGGTTTTTTTTCCCCATTCTTAAATACATTATCTCAGAAGTGCTACCACTGTTCCTGATGGGCTCAGCCTTGGCCAGCAGCAGTACTGGAGCCAGCTGGCATTCACTCCATCAGACATGAGGGGAAGCTTCTGGCAACTTCTCACAGAAGCCACCCCTGCAAATCCCTCATCCCTACCAAAATCTTGCTACGCAAAACCAATACATCTTATTTCCCTTTCTCCCTCTTTTTCTTATTCTGTCGCTCCCCAATTCTCTGCACTATTCTTTCACCTCAGTTTTGTGACCTTATTCTATCTTCTCTCCTGACACATGGCAACTATTTTGTTACCCTACTTGACCAAGTCCTTGCAAGGTTAACTGAGGGAAGGGTTCCTCCCAATGTCAGTTGAGTCTAGTGATGATCAGGGGCCCAGTCTGTTTCCAGCCCATGATCTTAAGTCCTTCACTCATGAACTGGTAGTTCTGGCAAGCAGGATAGCAGCATGAATCACCAGGAAGAGCTGGAGAAGGAAATCAGTGGTGAAAAAAAAGTACATCGCAACATTACAAACTAACAATAGAACTATTTTAACTCTTTGGCCATTTCTGTCTTTCCATCATTTACTGAGTCTGATGGGTTTACATCCTTTTGGTGAAGTTGTATCTCCTCATTATCTTTATAACTCTTGGGAGCTCCTGGGAGTTTCCTAGGTCCGCAAGTCCTGGAAGACCATGATTAGCCTCCAGGTGCTAAATACTTACATTATCACATAAAAGCCAAATCAAATAATCTGCATGCCCTCCTACTGATTGCCTAAATTGACTCCTACCACAAAACAAGAGGAGAAAATTCTGTGGCTGCTGTCCTTTCCACAACATGACAAATACACGGTGAAATAGCAATATGGGAGCAGATATCAATAATATTACAGATAAAAAGACACAGCAAGTCATGAGAAGTCCATGTGCAAGGATGATCTTTATTCCTGTTTGTATGGCAGCTGCATTTTCCTCAGGGTGACCCATACTCCCACCAAGCTGTACTTCCTAAACACGGTGGGGGGCAGAAACTTCCCTCCTGAGATGATAATTTGATGGTTTTTTTCTTCCCTTTCAGTCTGTCGTCCTGTAGTGCTTGTGATGTTGAAAGCTGGGGTGGGAATTTTAACGTTCCCTTTATGTGCATTTATGAACTATGAAAGAAATTAAAAACTGTCATTTCTGTACCATTGGCTGGGGCCCATAAATTGGCTGAATGGTGCCCTCATTTATTGCAGCATCAGTGAAAGGAGTCCATATGAAAGCTCATAAACTGTTTCTGTCCCCTTTTGGTAGTGGCTGAACAACAAAGAGTGAGCAACTGATGTTCTCACATTAAACATTTTGTTCAATATTTAAACATCAAGGCCTACATTTTTAACATGGTGCAGAAAGCTTCAGCTGTATGCCTCCCATGAAAAGTAATAGGAGGCATGGAGCTAAATCCCACCACACCACATTTAATATTTATCCCTAAAGGCTTCTGCTGCTGCTGGAGAGATTTGAGCACATTGCACTTGCTAAGGCTTTCAGAGGCACTCTGATATCACCTAGCTGATTATGTGCTTTGCAAAGAACATATTAACTTTATGCCTTGCAGTGCATATGGAAGGAGTGGGGGAAGCAAAACTGTTGTGCCAGGCTGCAGGGAACAAAAGACATTTGTGAGATTTAAAGGAAAATCAGAGATTTTAGTTAATCAATCCAGCCTAAATAATTTAATATACTAATCTGACAGGGATAGATAAAAGATAAAGGAACAAACTGATCCCATTTATTTAATATCCTGCATTTTCAGATCTTGGCTGCAAAACTTGTTTCGATTTCTGTTATCTTTTATTTAATCACCTCTTTGTGCCTATGCAGCTTCAATCCTCAGGTGTTCATAAAATCTCTGAAGAGGCAATGGCAGACACTTGTTCCATGCCAGACCATTTGAGTCAGCTGTACACAAGCTCCCTGATTCCCACTCCCGTATGGGGAAAGCTGTGCTGGTTTTGTATTCAACACATTGTACTTTTCCCTCTGCACTTCCTCAGCTGCAATTCCCTTGGGGGAGGAAAACTTATACTCATTGCCATGCCTCAGAGTGTTGGGCTAGGGAGAAGGAAGGCTGTTGCCCTCTATGATGGCTCTCCACCCTGTGATGCAGCGTTGGGCGGGGACCAGTAGTTTGAGGATGCAGAGGAGCACAGGGCAAGGTGAAGGATTGCCCCAGTGGGGTTAGGGTATAAGAGGGAGGTTAGGTGAGGAAGTTTCCTGTTGTGCTGGTATGAAAACTGTGGATTCTCCCACTTTTTCCTTCAGCTTACAGATAGAGTGTGAGTTGTGGCTGTTGTACCATGTGCTTCCTGTCCTGTGCTTTTCTTCCCCAAACTGCTGAGTGAATAACCTTCATGGTCATGGGATACTTACCTGGGCACATCTCAGGTGTAAGCTCATAGTATGGATTATTTACAAATCGGGTTTAAAAGCTGCATTCAGCAGAGCAGGCATAGCCCATTTGCCTTATATTGTGAAAGATCCCATGGGAAGCCTTGCCCAGCTTTTCTTTCCTTGGAAGTAACTCATCAGAGCTACCTTGTTTCAAATAATTATTGACCTATGCTGTTGATACCAGTCCCAGAAGTGATGACAACTTGCAGAATTGTGAAGCAAACTTTTCAGGGCTACAGCTGATTAATGAGATGTATTTATTAAAACAGTATATGGACTATGATCTAGTAACTAGATGAGCTCCTGATCTATCAGTTAAGAGATTTAGGATTTAAGAATTTCCATAATCTGATTAGGGTTATCTGAGGTTTGTTAAGTGATAATTAATGAAAGCTCTGAGATAGAGTTTATAATTATGATGAATTTTCAGTATAACAATATAAAAGTAACAAACAGTAAGGCATGTGTCAAGGTGGGAGAGGGCATTTAGTGGATCTACTTACCACACAGCTTTTAACTATTTCAGAGGATAGTTACTTTACGCTTATAGTATTTTTAGACGTGTGAGGTAATGGACATATGATTCCTATGTGGCTCTGAAAATGAGTAATTTTAAATGAAACTATGAGTTTTACATAAGTAAACTGTCCTCTTGGGAGTGTCCAATCCACAATGTCAGGTAAGTACTACAATTGTAATGTCAGACACTGGGTGGCTTTCCCACATGATGGAGTCTGTGGGGATTGTCCTCATGTGCAGGGAGGTTACATGAGCCTAAGGTGGGAAGGGGAGCGCTGATCCCACATGTAGGTTCCAGAAGAAGACTTCCTTCTCCCTGACTTACTATCTCCACAGGTTAGCTATGCCTCCAAGCCAGGTCAGCCTCAGGAGACTACTAAGACTACTAATCTTTCAGTCTGACTCTACTATGTATAGAATCTGATAAAATAATATCATCATTATCTTTGGTGACAATGCTTCCAGCAACGAATCAAGAGGAGTATGAGCTGTAGTCTGCTGCTGTGGTAGAGACTTGATATGGGATCTGTCAAATAATGAATAAAAAGCAGAGGGAATCAGATTACACCTCTGCAGATGCAATTTTTTAATCACTACTCATAACTGTAAAATGAGCTTTATTTCACTTTACATATGGTCTTCCCTATAGGCCCCCCTTGGGAACTGGCAGTGGGAATAGGATTGGGCTCTATATATCCTACTGTGTTAGAGCTTTACTGAGCATTGTAGATACATTTGTTACTTGCGAGACAAATGCAGTGAACAGCACTCCTGCAAAACTTTACCTAAACCTGCATGAAGGCAGCAAAGGGTGTGCTGCTGTGGAGGAGAGACTGGCTGAAACTGGAATACTTTTATGGATGATGCTGCCAAACTTTCATTGTTCTGCATTTGCCTCCCTGCAATGACCAAAGGCTGAGGAATTACAATGGCAGTGGAAGAAAAAACAAACCACACACAGGCTACCTCTGAAAAAATGCATGGGTGAAATTGGAGAGCAAAATCCACTACTAAGCCCATTACTAAATTATTTATCTGAATTTTAGTTGCTGTGGTTGGATTGAGTTGTTTGGCTCAGCCACATGTGCTGAAGGTGGTTCACTGAACCCCCTCAAAAGAGCTCTGAGGAAGTGGTCATGATACATTGCTCCTTTCCTCCTGTCATGTTCTGCACAGGAAATAAGTTGCTGCATTTCTTTCTGGCATGTGGCATTTCACAGGGTGGAAAATCACTACAAAGTGGAAAACTGCTTTCTTTTTCATCCCCAAAGTTGCAAGAAATAACCTTAAAGGTGAGGTTTCTCCTGATCTCGTGAAGTTGGAATTGAAAGTAATTTTAAAAGATCTTATATAATGATATGCAGCTAAAATATTTTTGATTAATTATCATTTATTACTTTCACCAAAAATCAACCACATAACCAGTCAGTAGAAAATAATGTAACAATTTCCTCTACAAGTTGAAAAGATGTGACCTATCTGAGGAAGTCCTCTGAAACAAAGCCACCAGAAACTGAAAGAATAGCAGAAATTTAGATAGATGGTTACTCTTAAGCCACATTTTATTTTATAAGGTGATATGGTCTAAAAACCAGATGTGATAGCTGTATCAGACAGATAGGCCATCAGACATAAGAGAGGAAGCAGCCCTGATATATGGTGAAGGGCTGTGGCCCAAAAGTAGAACATCACTGAGAGCTGGCAGCAAAGTTTAGGAAAACCTCTAGTTGCAATATCTTCTCTTAGGGCTGCTGGTTGGAGATGTGGAAAATTATATTAGGAAGGTAATGAACAATTCAATCCTTAAGGGAATAAGAAAACTGCAAATTTTAAAGTTAATTTGGTCTCAGCCCTGGTGAAAGCTTGTTCCTTGGGCTCTGTAACTACTTCATAAAATTTACTGTCTATTTTAAACCAAGTTCATTTATTTTTATTTGGTTTTCATGAGGTTTTAACAATAAATCATCATAACTTTCATCTACAACAATAAAAGTAGTACTCCTGTAATCACATACTGGAATTGTTATCCAATTTTTTTTTTTCATGAAGGTGTTTACAATGACTGCAACAACTTGTTGTTATTGCCATCAAGTGGAATACTTTAAGGTACTTGTCTGTCTCTATATCACCAGATAAAAATCACAGAAATATTGAAGGACCTGGAAGGACCTTGGTACTAAAATAGGAGAAAGTGTACCCAGACTGTCCCTGGCAAGCAGTACAGTGGGTGCAAACACAGAATGTGGGCAAAGCTGTGATGGATATAATGACAGAAGAGAAGCTGTTGCTCTGGTGAGGGGTCAAATTTTGACCATCTCATGGGAAACATGTTTTTATATCTATATAGCAGGCAAAAGAGTAAGTCTGCTAACTCCAGCATATAGCTGGCTCCAGTTGATTGCAATGGACATCTGACACATTCATTTCCAATAGAAATGCAAAAACTTCTCCTGTTTTTCTTGAAACGTTTTGTTTCTCATTGTTTCTCAGCTTGTGTAAAATGATTTATCTCACTAATTATGTTATATTTATATGTATTTTTATTGCAAGTGAGGCATCATTAGCGAAGTGAATTGTTACCAAAATTTAATATCCTAAATTTCACTTTGCACAAAATATGAATTTACATTAGGTTTTGAAGGTGTGCACTTTCTGGATAAAACTACCATTTCTTTATAAGAAAAGACATTATTGTATTGTCTGTATGTTCTGTGATGTTGCATAAGGCATTACCTTCATAAAATAATGAGAGCAAATCTGAATCTCTTTCATCTGAAGATGCAGCAATGTCAATCACAGTTATCTTGATTAGATGGCAAGAAGGATAATTGCAGTTCAAGTGAAATGTCTTCACTGATTGCTGGCTATGTAATTGTGAGGGGTTGATAAAACACCCTGGCAACAGAGTCATTAACTCTATGCAGTTTTTCCAGAGTTTTAAAGAAGGTGTAGGTATACGGTTTGTAAACAATGGTATAGAAGCAAGTTATTCACTTCTTTTTCATGATGCACTTCTAGGAGCTTATCCAAGGTAACCAAAACACTACCAAAAGACAGATTTGTAAATCTCACTCTGTGTGGGCTGAGGGAGCAACCTGCATTCATTGATTTGTAAGGATTGGACCTCGAAGCTTTCTTCTTTGCCTGTCTCAAAAGTGAGTCTGTGAAAGGTCAGAGGGAGCTTTCTATGGGCCAGAGCTGTAAAATGTGTATTAGAGGCTGATCCTGTGAGTAAGGCAACATCTCAGGCCTCAGGTCAGTTATGCCTTTTAACACATCCTCTGTGATCTTTCTCAAATTATGCTTTTCATACAGTAGCACTCCTAAAGTAATATAGATATAACACTTCTGCAATAGTCTCCTGCTAAAGAAAACTGCTGCATGGCCTCAGCAGGACAAAAGTTAAAGGAGACTAAATCTCATTTTTGAATTCATATCCCATTGTTAGAGAAGAATTGCCCCCCTCAATTTTGCAGGCCATAGTCTCAAGTCTCCCTTAAACATACCTGTACAGGTTATTTCCCTTCACTGAGTGTTTGACAGATACCACAAACTAAAAATCTTTCCATCCCTGGGCATGACCTGAATAACTTCAGTTTGAGAAGCAGGATATTTTTAAACCTCATTTTACACCTCTTCTTCTCAGTGGTGACAATTCATTATGATAATGAAGGTTAATAGAGAGAATCTTTTTTCCAGCAGACATGAGAGATCATTTTTAATTTTCTGTAGAGTATCCTTATGAAAAAATTTGAATTTTCTTTGAATGATAGACATGATATTAATAACAATGTTAAAAAGGGAGTTTCTGAAGAGAAATACATTAATATCAGCTTCAATATTGACTAGAGAATTAAACAAACAATTTGCTCAGTGAAAAGCAAAGCAGGAAGATAATGAATGATTATGTCTTGAAAAATAAAAGCATAGTAGCATTTTATTGTTAACTTTTATTCAGGCCATTAAAGAATAAGAGGAGGTAGAATGACTTTGGAAGACCTTGTGTATGGACACTAAGTGGTGAAATGCCAACCCAGCTCTCTGCAAAGGATGGAGCCAGACCCCTGACCTTGCAGTTCTCCTTGCACAGAAGGGCTGATCTCCTGTCCAGGATCA
Organism: Manacus candei; assembly: GCF_025592945.1. Lineage (NCBI taxonomy): Eukaryota > Metazoa > Chordata > Aves > Passeriformes > Pipridae > Manacus > Manacus candei. The sequence goes on from NW_026138061.1 coordinate 6,435,544, forward strand.
TAGCTCAGATTTGCATTAAATTATCAGCAACTTTGTATGACACCTACTGCCCCCAAATACCAGGGAGGTATCTGTGGAGGGATTTATCTCATTTTTAGGTGTTTATAGTATAGACTCCTACATGGGACCTTGTTTTCCTTTGCAATCCACAGAGATCTGTTCAGTAGAGTCAATAGAATATGGGATGTGATTTGTCTTACTGCAAAATAAGTGCCCACATTTGACTGGATGGGTCACAACCCAGACTCCACTGACTCACCGTTGACCAAAAGGGCACTTAAGCAGCTGGTCAAAATAGGTACCAACTCTCAGGATTCGTTCCTTCTTGGGGTCTGGCTTTCAAGGTGCCAGTCCATGAGTGAGCAGACAGACACCTTGTGCATTAAACTCTACTCCTGGGACTCCACTGTGCTCTCACCTCCCACAGCTTTTTGTGCCCATTTACCCCTTGACATCGATTACAGCTCTTGAGGTTTGGTGCTTTGACAGAGCAGACCTGCATCATGACACACATGGGTTGACATAGAGAAAAACCAGGTACAAAAGTCTCAAATAGAATTAATTTCAACTGATCACTTGTGGGATTAAAAACTCTTGGAGTCAGTTACTACCAATGCTGCCATTCGTATTGAATTTACCAATGTTAAACATTAATCACAACCTCTTTGTAGTTGGTTAGGGCCTATTCAAGCTAGAGAAAGGCCCCAGCTGGTTTTAATGAGAGAGGGGAGAAGCCTTAGTTAGGCATTAAATGTGGAATTCTTTGCTGTGTGCTGACAGGAGAGTCATGGTTTATATCCCTGCTATGGGAAGCCTTCTGTTGTAATAAAATTGAGTCCTCTTTAGGGACTGTCAATTACTGATGTATCTCTCTTGAAAATGTCTGTTGTGCAGTTCTGTGAGACACAAATCCTTAGTAGGATAGTTTAGATCTCATTAGAAAGTTCTAGACCTGAGTTGCGTGAAAGGGAGCTGGTGTGTGGAGACGTCTAGGAAAGATGTCTAGAGAAGTATATGCCTTTTTCTGCAGAAACTTCTCTTACTTAAAGAAGAGAGATGTATAGACTTTGTGCAAGGCTGGATGAGTTCCCTGTGAATGTCTGCTGATGGCTGGTTCTGAGCAGGTGGCGACCTATGTCTGATATATTTTTATGACAGCAATATTTTTGCTAATGCTTCCTATGTGGCAACAAAAGAATAAAATGTAACTGGTCAAGAGTGCGAGAATTTGCTGTTTAGTAGCTCAGAAGCACCTTCTGGATGTAAAATAGCCATTTATATGTCCTTAACTTTTGAATTTGACCAGTGGTTCATTCTTCCTGTAAACCTATGTCTCAAGGCAGTGATTTCAATGTTAATTACATTCTCTCCAAATTAAAAGAGGTAGTTGAATTAGGGGTCTATTACACAGATCATTTCCTGTTCTAAGAGTGGTAGTGGCATAATTGTGCTGCTGTTCTTCAAGCCAACTAACCCCAGGTTTGGAATATTTTTTTCTCACTCACAGAACTGGGCAAAGATCTCTGCAGCCTTCCATTCCTGTGAATAAATAGTTTCTCTGCTGTCTGAAAATCTAAATCTCTCACAGCCTAGATTTCCTTAAGCATAAAATCAATTAAAAACGTAGAAGAATATCTCCCCAAATTAATCAGGCCTTTGTAGCCAAGCTTTTAATCCCCGCAGTGTGAAGCTAGCGGGAGACCTCAAGGCAGAGGCATCTGCCAGGTCTGTGCAGCTGTTAATGTGCAGCCTTGTGGCTCAGGTGATGCAGACATCAGCCAGAAAGCAATAGTCTTGAATCTACACTCACTTTTACATAATGGGCTGATACTGAGGTGTCCGGTAACATGCAACGGTGAGTGAGAATCTGGGAAGAACCAAATCCCAGAGGCATCTGAGGCAAGAAAACACCTCGGGTGGTTTGACTGTTGAGAAGAGAGCACTCAGGTCCTCAGGTGTGCCACACTTCTGAGAGCTACAGATCACCAGTCACCCACCTAAAGGTTAAGGGGTCTTCTACAGCTTCTCAGCAGCAGAAAAGGAGCTGTTGTGCTATTTTGCTGAATAGTGCCTCTGGAAGCCATGGCTGCCTTCAGTTCCCATGTGCTCCATGTCCAGATGCAGCTGCCCCATCAGGTATCATAAAAGAGGCTTTTTTTCTTCTCAGTTCCCTTGAGCTGACACATAGCCTAAATGACAAAGAAATACATTCATTCAGGTGAGCGACACCATAACTTGAAAAGCATCAGACAATTGGGATAGCTCTGAAAATCTGGAGAATAGTGCTCAGAAGTTGAAGGGAAAATGACCTTAGTCATTCCTACTTACTCCTTAAACTGCAAATAAAGTGATGAGGGTGTTCTGAATTGAAGAAAATACTGTCACTATGTGCAAAAAAAGCATGAGACATGTTTTGAAAACTTGATTTTTGACAGAATTACACTGGAAAGATTTGTCATTCGCAGCTCTCCTTAAATCCAAAACAGCTTTGGATTTCAAGGAGATATTGTGAATGGCGTGTGAGTGAATTCCTACCCAAAACTTTAATTCAAAATGTCTTTGAAGGCAAGTTGGCTAAAAAAACATTGAAACTGCAGCATTTTTGAAGACATGGCTGATGGCTTACAGTTAGAGTCAATCTTGTTTAACACTCGTGTTAATGGTCTAAGAAGGCTGAGTAGGCTGCTTGTTAATGGGGTCCTTAGACCATTAAATTGAAGGAAAATGTGAATACCAGGCAGGAGGAAGTAATAATAATAAAAGGACACAAAGCTGTTAGCAAATAACAAAATTAGTTTGGTTTAGAGGAAAAGAAGCAAAACGATCCAGTGAAAATGATTTTTCTTTAGGCAGTAGGTAGAGGAATATTAAAAATTAATGGTGCTGAATAAAATGTAGAGACAGAAATATATCTATGGGAATAGTATGGGTAGAGGTGACAGGATTTGGATCAGGAGGATGGTCCAGATGCTTTCTTCCCTTCTGTCCTGTTTTCGAGGACTCTGCAGCTTTTGAACAAGCTGCTACTGAAACTTTTGATCTGCATAAGAAAACTGAGAAAAACAAAGTAATTTAGCTGAGTGGTGTCAGCCTCATCTATGTAACCTGAGCATCATTGTACATAGGGCTGTGCAGTCAAAATGCTGAAGATTCAAAGAATAAAAATTGAGCCATTTGGGAAAATGGAGGAATTATATATATGTAAAAGGAAAATATTAGATGCAAAATTGATCTAGGTGACTAAGGTCTTGTAAGCAGGGCTGGGTGGAGTTTCAGAGCAGACGGACAGTGGCTTAGCTGTGGCACTTTAGACATGACAGTCCTCTGTCATGCAGTTCTCCCAAACACAGTGAGCAGCTGAGAAACGGGGTGGGAGGGTGCCTTGGACCTTTCATGAACACCAGTTGATGCCAAAAAGGCCAGTGGCATCCTGGCCTCTATCAGCAACAGTGTGAGCAGCAGGACCAAGGCAGTGATTGCTCCCCTGTACTTGGCACTGGTGAGGCCATGACTCAAGTCCTGTGTTCTGTTTTGAGCCCCTCACTGCAAAAAAGACATTGAGGTTCTGGAACATGTCCAGAGAAGGGCAACGGAGCTGGGGAAGGGTCTGGAGCACAAGTCTTATGAGAAGTGGCTGAGGGAGCTGAGGGTGTTTAGCCTGGAGGAAAGGAGGCTGAAGGGAGACCTTATTTCTCTCTACAACTACCTGAAAGGAGGCTGCAGCCAGGTGGAGGTTGGTCTCTTCTCCCAGGTAACAAGTGACAAGACCAGAGGAAGTAGCCTTGAGCTCTGCCAGGGGAGGTTTAGATTGGATATTAGGGAAAATTTCTTCACTGGAACAGGCTGCTCAGAGAGGTGGTTGAGTCACCATCCCCTGGAGGTACTTAAAAGGTGTGTAGACATGGCACTCAGGGACATGGTTTAGTGGTGGACTTCACAGTGCTGGGTTAACAGTTGGACTTGATTGTCTAAAAGACCTTTTCCACCTTAAATGATTCTGTGATGCTATACCTGTCCTAAGCTTTTGTCCATCCTTTCCTTGTAATCTGAGAATTCTGGAGCCAGGAATATCCATACTCAGCGTTTTTCTTGAACAGCACATAAAGAATATAACTCACAATCATGTAATGGTAACTTCCCCTTTGTTGGTGCTTCTCTAGAACAATAACAAATTTATTTAGTGAAAGAAAAACACGTTTTCTTTTTACCATGAGGAACACACATTTGGAGTTTTTGAAACAGCAAAATAACAAGGGGAAAATCATAGTGAAGACCTGAAAGTGAGATACATTATTTCCCCCACTGAATAAGTGTATTGTTAGTGTTCACATACAAATTAATGTGGTGAATTCACAAAGTATGAATAAGCAGGGCTGTCAGTACAGTTTGGCACTCAGGAATCAGAACTGAATGTGTTGCTCCTTACTGAAAATCAACAGGTCGGATACTACTTATCATCTCTTCATTCTCTCATAATTTATGTTGTGTGTTTTAGGTGTTAAATATTATTGTGTAGCCAGTGAGTGGAAAATTGTGATTTGACATTGGGTTTACCCATTTTGCCAGATTCTATATGAGGACATAAGAAAAACTATTGTAGAAAATTAGGATCCTGAAGGTGTTGGCTTATTTTTAATGCTCAGAGCACAGGGCTGGTTAAGTTGTTCCTTAAATTAAACACAAGGAAAATGATACCTTATGGGATAGAATTTCTGCAGGTGTTAATTAATGTAGCACCAGTAGATGCAAAAGAGCTCTATCCATTTGTACTAATCAGTGATACAGAAATTTGCATTGACTTGGAACAGCATCCTGATTCCCTTTGCACACCTTTCCCACATGTCAAAGCAATAGGTATTTTTGCTCTTCATGTTTGAACTGTTTGTTAATGAGATATGCGACAGACAGTGCGTGAGTTTATTGAAGTGTCACTTATTTAAACAAAACAGTAATTGCTGTAGCAAATTACTGGTGATAACATTTGCCTGGCTCCATCATAAGGTAGTGCTGTCTCTTGCTGTGTGCTTTTATGTGGTCAGACGAGGTAAAGAGAGCTTGGAGTTCACATGGGTGGAGAGCATCAGTGAATTGCCAGACTATTTTGCACACTGAATGGCATTCATCAGCCTTAGAAAGGCACTCACAGCTAGTTATGTCAGGCATTACATGAACAAATAGAGCATTTTTGGCCTGAGAGAATGCAAACACTGTGCAGCTTGGTCAAGTGGGCACAGTACTGGTCTCAATTCAAAGAATGGAATTTTCTTTCCTACTATGTGACCTTGAATAAATTGATTTGCCCTTATGTGCCTCAGTTATCTCATCTGTAGAATTGCGGCTGTGTTGCTGATCTCCATTGAAAAATATTTGGGATAATTCGCTGGAAAAAGTATCCTAGTGATGCCTTCGTTATCTGTAACAGAACCTAGCAAGAGCACTTGAAATTTGAGTGCCAAGCTCATAGGAGATGAATCCATTCCATTACAGTGATTCACCCTCTTGACTTGAGGTCCTGGCTCACAACAGTTATCACTTTTGACAAGATATTTTCTATTGCTTCCTGAAAAATTAACAGGCAAGTAGCTCTTCTACATTGCTCCAGCATCATGAATGAATTACTTGCTGACTAACTTTCCCACCTCATCTACCACATGTTCTCTTCTAGGATATGTGATCTCCCGCTTTAAACATTTTTTAGTAATTCATGCAATTTACAGAAAGAATGCTCTTTGTTTCTCTGAATGATCACAGAATCATTAACACGAAATATTTGTAGTTGTCCTGGATTTTGGAAGTTTAAAAACTGAGATACAGCACAGTCCAACTAAGACCAAGAGTGATACTCTCCTTTGAAAACAGCAGGGTGTTGATGGGGATCTTTGAAAACATCCCCTCAAGTGAACTCGCTATGTTTCAAAATAACAGCATTTTATATGAAAGTCTAATGTTTTGTCTTACTTCAGAAGTGACTGTGAAGTACCCCAAAGAATGTAATGGTTACATGAGTAAGTCAGATGGGGGGGAGGTGGGGTAATCTCCCAAATCCATTCCCTTAGGGTTGACATTTAGGATTCCCAAGGCACCCCCAAATAACTAACTTGGCTGACTTGTATGTGCCAGCATCACCCAAAGTGACATCTGAAAGGGATCTGTGGTGGTTTTGCAGAAGAGTGCTCTTTCCTCTGTTTCAATTAACAATCACTCCAAAGCTTTTGTTGGGTTTTGTGGTCAGGCTATTGACAGGCATGACCAGGGAAAGAGAGACTTGGTGTATCATCTTGAGAACTCATGGGAAGAGTTTAGGGTGGTATAAACTGCCTGGATTTTGGAAATGTCAGCCACTTCTGAAAGTTGTGAATATCTGCCTATTGTTTTTGGGATTCAACCTTTCTCATCCTAAAGAGACAAATTTTAACTGAAGAGGGAAAAAGAGGCAGAAATAATCCCAAGGTAACGTATTTAAAGTGTCTGACTGATGCTGTTTTCAGTGCCTTGGTGAGAGACCGTGTGTCATTGCAAAGCAATGCTTACAGAGCCCTGCAGTCCCACAGCTTTTACAGCACTGTTTCACTGGGATGACATAAAGACCTTCAGGCCTCTCAGGTTTATGTCATGTAGTCTGTGGATATTTTCCTTGACAGTGGAGCAAGCTGGAGGCAGCCTTGTCTGCAGCTCATCCAGAGATGATTGCATTATCTTCTCTGGGTCACCCTGTATTGGATAATAACATTTGGTTACTCATAAATAAAGATCACGTGGCACCATTACTCAGTAATTAAAGACATTAATAAACTGGTAATGTGAAAGGGAACCTACTATGCCTATAAGATACTCAGGTCAATTCTTCTGATTTACCACCAAAAAGTTATATTGTATGTTCATGATTCCACAGGGAGAAGACAACCTTAAATTGCTCATGAATTTTGTGATTCCTATGGACTTGAGCAGTCCTTACAAGACGTAACTTAAGAGTATTTGATGGTTTTTTTTAAGGATTAACTGTTCTTCCCTATTTTGTATAAAAAGACTGTCTGCATGGAGAAGTGTATTTCTAATTGTCATAATCATATCTGAGTAAATAAAAAAGTATTTCCCTGATAATAAACAAGGACTTGCATAATCATCTTCATCAGCTCAAGAAGCTTCATAAACCCATAAAACCAAAAATGATCTTTTTTCAGCTTTATTTTAGAGTTAAAGCTGCATTACCCTGAAGAGTACACCTCTTTTTGGAAAATCCTGGATAGCAATGTACTAGCAAAGGTAAAAGTCTGTAATATGAGATGCGTGCAGAGTGCAAGTGCCACTGAGAAACTCAGAACTGAGGTCAGAAGGCCCTCTCCAGCTCTACTGTAGCCCCCTTAGATACTGGAAGGTGCTATACGCTCTCCCTGGAGCCTTCTCTTCGCCAGGCTGAACAGCCCCAACTCTCTCATAGCAGAGGTGCTCCAGCCCTGTGATCAGCTGTGGGGCTCCTCTGGACTTGCTCCAACACGTTGATGTCCTTCCTGTGTTGGGGAGCCCAGAGCTGGATGCAGCACTCGAGGTGGGGTCTCATGAAAGTGGAGCAGAGGGGCAGGATCATCTCTCTCAACCTGCTGCCCACGCTGCTTTTGATGCAGACCAGGATATGGTTGGCTTTCTGGCCTGCAAGTGCACATTGCTGAGTCATATTGAGCTTTTTGCCCACAAAGTTGACTTCTTCCCAGTGCTAATCTTGTTCCATTCTCTATCCAGCCTGTACTTTTGCTTAAATATATATTTACATAATACCTGTGTATACAGTATATATAGGCATATACTGTATACATGTATATATCTATATTTCAACCCAGCTCATTAAAGGAGAAATTGTTTCATGCCACTGTCAGCTGGCCTGGATAATGCTGTTTTACCACATGGATATTTGACATTTGAGCTATTTTACCATACAGAGACTGGCACTCACATAAAACCTCCTCCCGTGAAGAAAATGTATGAAACAAAACAGGCTTTTATCAGGGAGATATATCTCCAGTCTGTCTGAATCTAGGTCAGGATATATTTTGGTGAATGAAGCCTTTTATTTTTGTTGTGAATGGACTTTTTTTGCTATTCTCCCACAAGAGGGCAGCAAAGGAAAATAGTTGCCAGAGCCCAAGACAAAAAACATTCAAGGACATTTAAGCATTTAACTTTCCTACTGTGTTTTATAAGAATCTGAAAATACCATCGTGTGGGAACTAGGTGAGCTTGTAGAAAGCCACCAGGTGATATTTTTTTTTAAATGGTCTCCAAGCTTCCCAATCTATTGATAGCTTAATGAAGTTACTTGCTATTACCTTCAAATATGCTCCTCGATCATGTGATAATAGCACAGCAGCTGAGCAAGGTCTCCCGGGCTTCAGCATCTTCATCTCTAGTGTTAATTGTTCTATTCTCGCAGAATTTAAGTGCTTTACCTCAAATCCCTCCTCCCCTTTCTAAACCACTCTTTGCCTGCGGAAGCACAGACACAAACGAGGAGGGTCTACGCTTGAAGAACAACTTGGTGGCAACAAAACTATCTCACTTTTGGCTGTTTTATCCCAAGATCCAACCTAAATAATAAAGGAATTCTGATTTGGGGGGGGGAGGGGTAGCGTAGGGGAGTAAGAGGAGTTGGGGGAGCGAGGGGGGGCGGAGGGGCAGAGGAGGGGGCGTGGTGTGGCGTGGCGGGGGTGTGGGTGGTTGTTTTGCAGCTTTGCCCAGAGCTATTCAAGCAGAAGTCAGGGTGTTATAGCTGGTTTGAGTTGCTGGGGGAGTGCCTGTGAGCCGCAGTGGCTGTGCTGAACACAAATAGAGATTTAATCAAAGAAGTAGTTCTGTGCAGGATTTTCATTCATATGTTCTGCAATCCTGCAGGCAACCAGGGCACCAGCATGTTAATTGCCTTTAAAATATACAGACAACTTTTCTCTATTTTAAAGGTTTCAGCTTCTAAATAAATGACAAACAGAAGGTAGAGGGGAAAATGAAAACAACTAGCATAGGAAAGTGAAGGCATCTTTCCAGGGGCTGCATTAAAGCTTGGATATAGACACAAATCTCAAGCATTTTGTAGCCTCAGTATGGTGATGTTTTCTGCTACCACTGCTGCCATATTGTACCTGAGAGAAAGTGTGCTCTGGGTGACACCAGAACACAAGTGAGAGGAACAGGAACACGGAGATAGGTTTGATCATTCCACTCCATGCTTGTTGCTTCCAGTGAATGCTGTAGAATGAGATGTGAAATGCAGCAAGCCATAGGTGTGACCAAAGCCAATACAGTTTAGCTGGGGCTGAGGATGCAGAGAAACTATCACTTTTTAAGTGTTGCCCAAGGGCTATTGGGTCTGGGTGCAAGACCTGGTCATCCCTTCACCATGTGCCTGATTGCCAGAAAACAAACACTGAGCATCTGCCCCAAGGGAAGCACCTAAAAAAGGCTCCAAACTGCTGCTCAGATGGAGAAGTGGATCATGTCCCCATGCTATCTGAAATGGATGTAGGTATACAGAGCTGATGTTTTATCTGAGACTGAGGCAACTCTGGCTGCCTGGAAGGTTGAACTAAACAAGATTGTCTGTGTGCCTCTGTCCCTCACCTTTTTTTATTTTCTGCAAGCTGTCTTATTTCTTTTTTCCTAGTGAAACTGTCCTTTTCAGATTTAAACTAAAAGTGATAACTAACCACTGTGCCCTGTCTGCTGCTTGTAGACTGACACAGCCCAACACTCCCTGCAGAGCATCACGCTTTGTGGTTGGTGTGAGCAGGAGGCTGGGTCTTGTCTGGGACCTGCCTGCATTCATGCAAGCTTTCTTAGCACATCTGCCTGACCCCAGGGCACCAGTGTCTTTTTATGGTCTTTGGATCATGCTTCTGCTATGACTTGCTGGGATGGGGGGCCTGGTCCTGTCCCTTGAGGGCTGCAGGAGTCAACCCTAGATCTATTCCAGGGCAGGAAAGGCTCTGGCCAAGACCCGGTTAAGATCAAATGAGAAACACACATGGGATACAACTATTAATTCATAGTTGTAGCACTTTAAAACAAGGGAAAATTAATTTTTTTCTCTGCTAGACTGAACATCTAAAATAGTAAGTACCATTCAGGTCCCCAGAGCTCCAGCAGATGGATGAACTGGGAGTGTTTTTAAAGCCAATGTGTATCTCTCCAAGTAAAATGCCACTCTCCATTATTCTGAGTTGGAAGAATAATGAAAGAATCAATCAAATCCTCTAACAGTGACAGAAAACAGACAAAAATCTATATGAGTCTGTTTTGAGGCTCTAAGAGGATTAAACTCAGGCAGAAACTCTTCTGTAAGAGTTTGTTTGTGGTGAGAAAGAAAAGTTTGACAGATATGTATGGTCAGTTCAGAAAAGCATCCTTAAAAACTTATGCTATCTGAAGTGACACAGCCTGGTCCTTTAGGTCTGTTTTAGAATCAACAACATGAAATCCATTTTCGACTCTGATATGAAAAAGCCAGGAAGCATCAGACAAATCCCTCTGGTGCTTAGGGCTCTTCATTTCCTTCCCTATCGGTCCCACTTGTCTACTTTTGTAGCAAACTCTTTAAGTCTGTCGTTACAGACACACTTACAGAAGTAGATACTGAAGTGATTAGTGTAACCTAAGACCACTCAGGGAGTCTTGCGGAGTCTCACCATGATCTGTGTTTGCAGGATTTTCTAGTGCAATAACTCCTGTAGGAAGAGTTTTTAATATTAACCTTCCACTTTAACATTAGATAATGCTGGGTTATGTATCAACAAGGTGAAACTGCTAAGCAAGTTTCATTTCTCCCAGGAGACTGAAGTGACTTCTCAATGACTGAGGCCCTTCACTGACTTGAGGTGGGTCTCAGGGTGTGTTTCTTGATCAGAAACAACAGAGGTCCCAGAACTTCATGGGTTGCAATATAATGAAGGTTGTTTTAAGCCAATAGGCTCTACTTTGCAATTGCCAAGAGTTGTCAGAGTGGGCACCCAGTCAATGGCAATGGGTACCATTGTGGGGAACAACAGTTCGTCTGTGCAGCTGGAGCACGGTGGTGTTGACTTCTGCAGCATCTTGTGTTCCATTGACAAGGATAGGCACACTGAATAGCTGTAGTGCTGTAAAGTCCAGGGCTTGCTGAGGTCCATCAGGGAGATGTACTGTGTGTTATTCTCCCTGTTATTTGCATTTAGGTCTTCCTGGCACATCTGGCTGCTGTATAGGACAAAGATACTAAAAAAATCTTTGTCCTATGCTTAAGAGAAACACAGAAAATGGTGAGGATTGCCAGAAGGAATCAGGTTAGAAAAGTCCATCTGTTTTCTGCCTCCTCCCTTCTCATTTCAATTCCTATCTCATTCAAAGCCTGGAGTCATAGACTGTTGTGTGTTGGAAGGGACTCTAGTCCAACCATTCTGCCAAACCCACACATTTTCCAATTGACATGCCAAACCTCTAGGTTAGTTTGGGCCCTACAGCTGACCTGAAAACTTTAGATATTATGTGTCCTTCTGGGAAACTGATGTGATCTTTGAGCAAATTCAGATGAATTCCATGTGTTTTAACTTTTTGCTCAGCTATAAATACAGTAGCGTTATATTTTTGGTCATATCTGCATTCCTTGTTCCGAGTAGAGGCTATTGAGCATTAGAAGAACATCTGGTGATTGTTTATTAGAGGTCCACGTGAGCTCCTCTTAAAAAATGATGCACTGTAGAGGACTGAAAGCAGCAGACCTTTCTGCACGTTAACATTCTGAGCTGGTAAAAGACTGAGCACTATTTAAGGGTGTCACAGGAAAGCGAGAAAGAGGAAAAGTTGTTTGTAGCTACCTAAACAATGATTACACGTAAATGGATCTCTCAGAAAATGCTGGAAAGATTTCTAATGCTAGTGGTTTTCCACTGTGAGCAGCATGACAGATTTGCAGATGAATTAGACTGCAATAGTCAGCAGATGTGATTGTTTTCCAGAGCCATTTTTTAAGCAAGCTTAGTGAATTCCTCTGATTTAGTTCAAGCACCCTGCCTCCAAAAGGAGTTTGCATTGTTTCTTTTTCCTTCCCACTACCTGCCAACATGTTATTTGTTTTGGTGTTTATTGACTTATAAATGAGGTGAGACACAGAAGCACCTTGGTTTCATGGCAGCTTGTTCCAGATATCCAGGTATGAGCCTGTGCTTGCTCATGTTCATGTTCTGCATGCAATTTTGCATCCTTTCTATTTCTGTACCTGTGGCTTTTTATAGCTTCCATCATTTTCACCATGGTACCAACTATCTTACCAAAAGCAATAGAAAAATTTTCACTGCTCTCTAACAAGGGTTCAGGTAATGTCAAGTGTGGGAAGTTTTATCTGCTAAAATTGTTCCATAAAAATGTGCATATTAGTGTTCCAGCACCAAACCTGATGTCATGCAGCCAAGTGCTACAGCAAAGGTCAGGAAAGGTGTCTGTTATAATCTGATTGCTCTGGAAATAGACTCTTCAGCAGTCCCTAATGTGCTTTGGCAACCACAGTAATGAACATCACGCTCTTGAGGGCTACAGTCCAGCAAGAGTACAAGATTCAAAATGAAGAATACCAAGACTAGTCCCTGGAGTGGCCTCTCAATAGTGGCAGGATGATGATCATGAGGGAAAGTCAACAGCAGAGGTCAGATTAGGAAGAAAATTCACAGGGGTGTCTGAGGTGCCAGTAGTTACTTTTTACTGTATGTCTTGGGAAGAAGAGTCCTGGTTGAGCTGGTTGTTTCTCCAGAAAAACTTTGTGCTCATCCATTCCTCCATTCCATGTATCTGTGGCTGAGATTTGCATCAGGAGAGTGAAGGCCTGAAGTGACTAAGGAGTCTTCAGACAATACAGGGAAGGAGTTAGATTTCCATGAATGCTTGAAGAAATGCAACCTATGTACCACTATTCAAAGTATTTGCTATCTCCGTGGCTGGGAGACAAATTGCAGGACTTGGTAGACTGACAGATAGGGTCCAGGTCATAAATTAAAAACACCTGAGGTCAGAAATAAATGCTAATTTCATGTTGGATCATAAAACTAATTTATTTAGACTATCCAGCCCTAGATGCTTTCAGTACAAGATAATAAAACCAGGGACATAACATGCTGAAGGACGGTGCCCACAGGCAATGCCCACAGCTCTGTATACATTATCCCTGCATCTCCTCGTGGTGGCATTGTGAAGAGGGTACCTACAAAAGCAACTTCTGTCTGGCTCGTGATGAGCAGGCTGGATTTATCCTGAGCCAGGCTATTCACTGCTATGGGAGTCAAAATTAGTACCTTGGTCAGCTGTGTATGCTTCATCTTTTCCATCTCTCTGGCCAATAATTTCATCCTGCCTGCAGGTGCAAAAAGAAATTGCTGTGTCATTTATACATGATTCAGGTTTTAAGTGTCTTCTTTTCTTCTGCTTTCAAAGAGTAAAAGTGAGCTTCTGCTGTAGAAATACAATCTTATGTTTTCTAGGTAAATTAATGTAAAAAACCAAATTCATGATTCCCCTGCAAGCAGCCAAACCTTGAATCTTTTCACCTATCAAAGACAGAGGAGACAGGATAGGTTGTAAATAAGGATGTTTCTGCAGAAAGACCTTTTTACGTAGTTCAGGAACAACCATAGAAGGGCATGATGGAGACAACTTACTCTAGTGTACTGCAGCTCAAACTTCAAACTGTTTAGAAAGTAAGGCCATTATGTTTTAGACCATCTACTTGGACACAGCAAACTCTTGACTGACAAACCGCTTAGTTGTGCTTGCTGGTGTTTCCCATGAGTCACAATGATTCCAGGACACATATGACAGCAAAGTACTTTCCTGTTGTCATAAAGAAGCTTCTTCTCTGCCTCAAAAATACCATTCAAACCTGTTAGATGTGTTAGAAAAAGAGTGAACAACTGAACCTGTGGGATAAACTGCATAAAGACAACGAGTAGAAAGGAATCATGGTGCATGGCAATTCAGATGCAATTGTTTGCTTATATAATTAAAAATGTTACTGTTTTTTTAACAGAGTCTGAGTGGCTTGGGAGCACTAAACTGTTCTCCCTCCATTTAGATGCAATTGAAAATGTCTTCCCAAAATAACCCATGTGAAATCCTCATTTCACGCCCCTGAGCAGGATGCTATATCTTTAAGTCTGCCCTGTCCTGAAACTATCCCTGGTGTGAAATAGCTGGGTGGGCTGGCAGCAGTGTTAAAAGGTTTGAAGAACAATGGAAACTGTGGTCCCTTCTCCTCAGGCCCCAGACAAGAGAACAGTGTGACTGGGCTGTGTTCTGTGGTGAGGTGCTATTAATAATTCAGAACAGGAGAGACTATTATTCTACCTTGCCATTGTGACTTTCCACTACAAATCTCTCGCCTCTGTCATTTTGTGGGAACTGCTAATCCAAGTGAAATATTAGGACTTAACTTGCTCTTATCTTGGTGACAGAATTAGGTAACAGTGCATTTTGGGGAGAGAAGGGGAAACATTTGTCTTGTCAGCCTTTGTGAGAAGTTTGAGAAACGGAGGTTGGAAATAGGTAATTGGGTTATTTGGGTTATTTGGAAGGTACTTTCTGAGCAGTTAATATACCTCCTTTTCTTCCCTCCACAGAAGTTGAGAGGAAGCTTTTCTTTCCATTCTTCTTTTACTGCATCCTGTGTTTTCTATTCAGAAGAGGCTTTTCTGGATGTGGACTAAAAGCCTCTAGAAGCTTTGTCAGGCTGGATATCTTACATATGTAATATCATAGGCTTATACAAAAATGACAGGGACACATCATCATCAAAAGCTACTCTTGTAGGAAACCTTCAGTCATTTAACTTAATGCCACTTTTCTAGTTATAAGGGAAAGTATGAACATCCTCATTTAGCCAAGGTCATACAACTCAACTACCCCAAACACGTCCTGAGATCTCACTAAATCCTCTGTGAAGAGACTCCTATTAAGAAGCAAATGATCTTCCCCAGTGGATCTTACAACCTTTCTTAGAACAATGCAATGGGGAGTTATTGCTCTGAGCACTGGGGAGAAACAGCTCAGTGGGAGGTGGTAGGTGGGAATGGTGGAACACAATTGGGGCAATATCAGTTTCTTTCCTGATGTTTGACACCTAAAATGAACTTACACAGAAGACAAGTGCCCAAATCTGAAGTTATGACGTAGAGCAAAGGTGAGGATATCTGTTGTCTAGATGTTGCGACTTCCACCTTAAAGGAGGATACCAGTTTCTGCTCCAAAGACTGATTAAGGGCTTTGTTTTGTTAGTTTTACTGGTAATTTCTTAACCTTTGGAACATGGAGCAAAACCAACTTCTCCCCAGTGTGTTGATGTTAAGATGCAATACTTTCTGACATCCAGAAGGCATATTCCAGAATGGGTTTAAAAAAAAAAAAAGATAATAGATTGGAGCTATAAGGATGTTTTTTGGACTCTTAATTAAAGAATACATGGTAAGGTATGGTTAAGTGTCTGAAAATGGAAGTTCACATTGCAGCTGCTGCTGCCAAACTTTTCTTTTTTGTATGTTTGCCAGAAAATGCTCTACAAGAGAGAATCCAAAGGCATGGGTTGCTGTGCCTAGCCAAGACTGGCTAATGTCAATACGTTCTGCATGGGAATTCAGACTAGGTGTGGAGGCAGCATCAAATGTGAACATAAAACCTGTGAAACTGTTCTAGTGGCAATGGGTGATAATAGTGCTCTCTGTGTTCTCCATGAGTTTAAAGCCAAAAATAAAATCTTGGCTTTTATCCGTAAAGCTCAAAATAGCTCAAAACTTGTTTCATGGAGTTTCTTTTTTTATTTATTTTTTTTTTAAATACAATTCTGAGGCCCATGGAGGTCCTTTTTCTTGCATCCTCTAGCTCTAAAATTGATGGGAACAGAAATATGAGGTGAACTGGTGCTTGAGGTCTCCTTGCAAAGATGCTATATATGAACGTTTCAGTTCACAGAGCTGAGGGTGGCATATCTCTGGGAGGGAAGTATGGTGGAGATCCTTAAGCTGCGATGGACACATGATCAGCCTTGTCTGAGAGAGTAAGAGGAAAGTATGTTGTTGTTTAAGTTAATTTTCAAGTATTGGACACAGGTATGTTTTTTGTTTCTGAATAAATTCCGAATGGATGGATTTCTGTTTGTTCTGCAGGAAGCAACAAACAAGGAAAAGACAAAATCAACAACAGAAAAGTGTGTTGTTAGAGATGGTTCCATGAAAACTTACATGCTAGCATTCATATGATGGTTTCTGAGAGGTAATGGGTCCTCCCAAGTTAATTGCCAGGAAAAGGGGAATTCCAGGGGGCAGCAGGTGACTGCACACTGCAGTGTCAGCTGTGGCAAGTGGGATGTATTCCCTGTGCCCTCATTATCCTGTCAGCAGGTCTGGGACACCTAAGCTGCTGAGTGGCCAGTGTAACAACTTGCAGGTTATTAGACTGCTAAGGAAGAAGTTGTAAAAGCAGCGACCTGATTAACCCTGTGGGATAGATCCTACTAGGATATTCTCCCCACTATTATTCAGATGGAAAACATGTTAAAGTACAGCTCCCAGCTTGTTTAAGCCCTTGTTCTCGCCTTCCTCGGGAACAGGGCCATGGGGAACGAGTTGGTGCCACTCCAAGTCTTGGTCTTTCCCAAGGAAAATGCGCTGACCCCAGAGACAGGGATGTGACTCCTGACTCCTGGATGCAGCTTTAGAACATCGATCTGGGCACATCCAAAAGACATAATCACTCATCTGAAGCAAAATTACTTGGTGATATATGGAAACTTACAGAACTGACAGTCTGTCAAAATAGTCTCTGTGAGGAATGATGAATAGGAAGAGGCTGTTGTACTTTTATTATTTTAAGTAACTGATGAGTTAATTAAAATGATACTTAATATCCTGTCACTGAATATATCCTTGGAGTACCCCCTGTCACTGCTGCTGGAAGTAGAGTTTGCAATCAAAAGTCATTTCACACATATGTTCTTTGGTTTAGAACCTTAGATTTTCAGCAAACCAGCTGTGATTGATTCTCTTCTTTTTTTCCATGTGGCAACAATGGTGCTTATTTTTTTGTTTTAGTTAATATTGCAAGGCTGAAGGAGGCACTGATTTCAAGACCCTCAAGAAGTACATGGACTATGAAACAAAGAGATGTTCAGTATATCAACATTAACATATTTATCAACCAGAAAAAAACCACCTTGAGCTGAGGGATAGCTGGGTCAGGAAAAGTAGCACAAGGTGGCATTTTACAGGAGGTGCTGTCTAACCAGCCCTGCACATTGCTATTGTTTTCACATGAATGAGCTGAATGAATCAGTCTCTGGGTGGCTCTGTAACACTTACAACCATCATATATAAAAGAGCTTAGTGGAAAATGGACAAATGAATTTTTTATTTATTTATTTATTTTAATAAAAAAGAGGCCTTATCTACTTAAGTAATGAAACCAAGGAAATATATTTTTCTTCCAGCTGAGCTAATGAGAGCATTCCTTAAAAACTGCAGTAAGTTTCAAGAGCCTGCAGATATACATATTGAATTTCTACTCCTTCCCTCCCGTCTGCCAACTGCTCCACTATCATATTTTTTCCCCTCCTCCAACCAAGCACAGAGCTGGGGAAACCACCAACCCTTAATTGTACCACTGCACAGGAAAAGATTGATGGGGAGGTTAATAAGTTGACTGTGCAATTATAACGCTCACCATGTACCATTTACGATGGTTAATGTGGTTATTTCCTGCTCCTCTGATCATTTTGTTGCATGCTTATCAAGCCAGCTGTGGAGCTGGGCTCTCTGCTCCCTGCCTTGCAGCTCCACAGTGTGCAGCAACAGGACACTTGGCTATCAGCCACTTTGCTGTGCTGGGTATTTGCTTAAACTCCTTGACTCTCATTGCACTTAGGAAAGGCAACTGAAGTTCTGCTAATGAGAAAAGGATTAGATGAGTTTTTCTTTTTTTTTTTTTTTTCTTTCTGCTGTGCTTTTCAAAGTGTTAAAACAGCTGTGAAATAATCAGGAATGGACTATAGTTGACTACAATGAATTATATTTTTCCCTGTGTTTAAAAGCTTTTTGAATCTCTTTTTTTTTCTTAGAACACAGTTCTAAATGATATCACACCTATCACATTGTTCTCAGTAGAGGTAAACTCACTGTTTTTGAGTCTAAGTGTGAGCCAAGAGTAGACACCTTGACAGGTATCAGTACCTGAACTGTGACTTTTTAAATAGATATTATAAAAATTGGTGAATGCTGAATTAATCAGCACTAAAATCCCCTCACTGCCCCACAGACAATCACTCTTGCCCCTGATACTCCTAGAATAGAGGAGTGGTGGTTGCAAAAATGTTCTTGAAGTGCTGCAGAGTAATGATTTTCATACAGAAATGTTGTCCAGATAGTCAATATTCCATCTGCTTCAGTGATTAAGAATGATTACTTCAAAGCTGGCATAAACTGCCCTTGATGTGGTTGATTGTATGTTACTTTTGAGACAAGAAAGCTGTAGGTTTCAGCCTGTTTATTTAGAAAACATTTAAGTGACAAGAGCTTATGACATGGAGCTTGTTGGATGAACTGAGGTACAAATTTCTAAGGAAGCAGGTGGCTGCTGTTTGTGTCTGTAGAGCATATTTATAGAAATAAATAAGGTGATATCAAAGAGTATAGTCAGATTCTGCCAAGGCTTTCTCCTCCTTTCTCCTAATGGGGAAAATCTATGAAAGCTCTCATTTGTGAGCTGGTTTGGCCAAAGAGTTATGGTATCAAGGCAATTTGCTTTTATTAACCCAGGCATGCATGTTTCAAGGGATAATAACTAGGTGTTTTGGCTTTATAGGTCCTTCTGGTATGAGCAGTTCTATCCTTCATGAACAAGAAACCCTGAAGACAGGTGTGAGGGAAAGCTGAATGCTCTAATGGTACCATAAAGTCATGGAGTACAACTAGTAGACTGGGAGCATAAATAATAGCTGGTATTCCACAGAAAACAGAAGCTACAATGAAAAATAACATTGCTAAACCTGTAAGATCATCACACTTGGGAAAGGAAAACACAGTGCGGTTGCTGGGGTGACAAATAGCCAGCAAGTGTAGACAAATAGTCCCAAGCAGGGATTTACCTGCAGCGGTCACAGGTGAAATTCCTCACTAAAGAATTATTCATGGTAATGAGCTGGTTTAGCAAGCTCCTTATCTGGTCAACACAGACTCAGGCAATTTTTCTTGGGAACATAATTATGCTAATGGGGATTTTGAGAGGAATAACAGAGAAAGCCATGGGTCGCTATGATAAGAAGCAGGAGATTTGGGGACATGCTAAGGAGCAGTGAAGTTGCCCTCAGAGCTCCAGTCTCCAATCCTATTATCTAGTTAAACCTTCCACTCAGTGTTATTTGTCATTACAGAGACTGGCAGCAGTGGTGAGAATTAGAAAACCAGTTCAGCTGGGCTATTAGCTATGTTTAGAGGACCATGAGTAGTCAACCCATACAGCACAGAAATAAGCTGTGAAGGAGAGGACAGCTGTTAATGAGCTGTTTAAACCAGCCAAGGCTTCCTTATTCAGTGCCTCAAATACCACTGTAAATGTGAAATTATTTTAACTGCTTCAGATACCATCACTTCCTTGTCCTCATCTCCTACAGTATCAGCATTAGTCTAGGTCAGCTGAGGGGCTCAGCTTTCCCTGCGTGGCATAAAAAACGACATTTGTGGGGATGCAAAGGATTAATCAGTTTGGAACAAGACCTCAGTTACTGGCAGCATCATCACTGGGTATAATATTTCAGACTGCTCTTTGCTGTCTGTGTTCAGACTCACTGTTCAGCGATATAATTTTCTGTGGAATTTATTAATTAATTTTTATTATTTTCTATTTCTGAAGATGGCAGTCAACCAATAAAATTTTGCCCTTATTATTTTACAATGGAAAGCATTATTTTTTATCTCATTACAATTAAACACTTTCATGTTTTGATGCCTCTTTTGTTAGTATACAGTAGTGTTTTATAAAATGTAGGAATTGAGATTTCTTAGCCAAATTAGTCATCTTCTAAAATGAGGTTAATCCAGTGGCAATGCTCCTAAAAAGCCCCAGTTTTCATTAAGGACCAGGTAACAGCCTGCAAAAAGGAAGTCTTTGTATTTACAAAGAATCGGTGTGTTGCACTTTATTGTTTGAGTGTGTTCTCATCTGGGGATTACTGTGTGATTAGAGGTTCTGCTCTTCCATCTGTGATTTATTTTAAAGATAATATTTACTGAGACAAACCCAGCTCCTTTGAGCACACAACTTGATGAGAGGTTCATTCGTGCACTTTACAGCTCAGTATGAATCATGGCACCAATGTGAACAGGAACCTGAGTTATGTGTTTACTCTTTCCAAGGTGAAGTTGAGTAGCCATTTCCCAAAAAATTAACTTCCTTTTGATGCACCTTTTGATTTCCTTTTATAGCACCATAGCGTGCCATTGTAGCATCCCAGCAGGTTTTTCTCTGTGTTGGCACACAGATGATTTAGGGTATTCTCAGTGTTTGCTCCTCCTCTTCTTGAGGCAATTGAGTGGGAGTTTAGTGGTGACTTTTACCTCCTGCTGTACTTCAACACATACTCATTTTACAGCCTCAGACAACCCTTGTTTTGGTGAGAACTCAGACTGGTGACAAGTTGAGAGCTGAGTGCTGGAAAGATACTCCAGAGAACTTGATTAGTTCCTTGACCTTGATTAGTTCCTTGACCAGGGAACTATTTCAGCTGAAGGCTCCAGACATGTCATTCAAGGTGTAATTCTGTTATCTGTTCATAGATGTTTTGTGCCAGTGTGTCTGAGCACCACAGTATGTCTGAGCCCTCCAAACAGGACTGACAGACATGACTCAGTGCCCACAGGAGAGCCTTGACTTCCTGGCTTGGGTGCAAGAGGTCAGGAAGACACCAGCACGGAATTTATCTACCTATAGTGCAGTCACTCACCTATGGGAAGGGCACCTTAGTCTGTCTTTCAAGAGTCCACAACCAGTGGACTCAGTGAGTTCAGGACAAGATTCATCTCGTCTCCCAGATCCTCACATCTGGGCAGATAACATGCCTTAGAATTCTTTGGCTGTATGGTCTAGGTTTTCCCTGTTGTTATGGGGACCAGGCAACTAGCTTAGATGTGTATAAATTTATTTGAAGGCAACTGAGGGCGAGAAGAACCTACTCAATTTGCTTTTGCTTTGCTTTCATCTGAAAAGTGTGGGCAGTATTCCCTCCTTTTGCCATCACTAACTCCCTACACAATTCATGTTCTAAATCCCTCCTACCAGGGTTTTATTCTTGTGCCTTTCTGCAGGTAGCTGACACAGCAGAGTGGTGGCCTACGGCTACTGCTTCTGGACATTCAGAGGCTAACCACGGCTGGTGGGGAGACATGCTGGCACCATTGTAAAAGTGTAGGAATTTGAATCTCATAGAAATATCACACCGGTAAAAAAATCACACTTCTTCTAAAAAAAATTAAACCCTTTTTATTTGTATATTTATTTTTATATATAAAAGAAATAATAATAAAAAAAAAAAGAACACAAACAATGCTGATTATGGCAATTCAGTTTTGTCAGCCCCCTCTGCCTGGGCTGCTGCCTCAGATCCACCGGGAGTGAGCAAAGTCCTCCGGTTGTAATGTCCTTTTATGATTCCAGAGTTATTGTTCTCATTAAGGATTTGTTTCTGTTTTTGCCTGTTAAGAGACTGTACAAGTCCTAATACAACGGCTGCTAATGAATACTGTCCAGTCAGTTTTCTTGGTTGTAAGATTAAAGGATTTGGTTGTACTCTTCCTAGAAGAAAATATGTTTTAATTTTTCCTTCCTGTTCACTGATACCTTTGACATAAATCTCTCCTCGGTAGTCGAAGGCAAATCCCCGGTCCTTCAGGATCAGATACGTTTCTTCAGGCACTTGTATTCTGTCACTAACACCTGTGCTGTCCATTCGACTGGCTAAATTAACTGTTTTGCCCCAGATGTCGTATTGGGGTTTCTTAGCACCGATAACTCCAGCTACGACAGAGCCATGGCTAATCCCTAATAACAAATAAAAAAAAAAAATTTGAGAAGATAAATGGTTATACAAGGATGGTTAAAGACCATATTTGCTCTTAGGAACCAGATGAAGACTGGTTCAGATACACTTATCTCTGAGGTTAAGGAAGAAGTGTATATATAAAGAAACTAAGGGGAAAAAAAAGCTGGAAAAGCTACAAAACACAAAAAGTGATATCCACAGGGTTATTTTATAGGACATCTATGTCAATGGAATCATATCACTTATGTGTCATCTGTATTGTGCACATTATTATCAAAGTTCCTGCAAACTTATTCTCACATAGTAGGAAAGATTTCTCTGGAAGGATCTTTCTGCCTTGTTGAAGGCAACCTTGTTAGTGTTATACAGCCAGGAAATTACATTCTTATGTTCGATGAAGTGAAAATATTAAAGCATTCTATGAAGTTATATAATGACTGTATCTTGTAAGATTGTTGCATAAATTCCAGACAAGCAATAACTAGTTTTTTTCTGTAGCAGTGATTTAAACATATATTTAGTGAGACTGTAAGACACATCTCTGGAAAAAGGGTTTTAGTTTCTTAGGGTTTTTTAAAAAGATTTTTTTTAAATGGTCATAGAAATATTTCCAAAGAGTGTTGTATCCACGCTCTATTAAATCTTTGCAAGTGATCCACGCTTATTAAGAGTGGATGCCTGTTCCCTGAGAAATCTTGGGAACTGAGAGTTTTGCATTCAAAACTGTTAGGAAGTGCAGATCAGATCGTGGTGCTGTGACCCTCCATGCTGTGACTGCTGAATATACTTCAGATTTTCTACGGCAGAGTTGTAAATGACATGTTTCTTCCATGTGGTTTTTGGTTTTGGCCAGTGATCCAATCAGCATGAGAAGATTTACATCTTCAGATTTACTCCTTCTATGTGCCATATATCCATTGTTTCATGTCCCATTCCACTAGCCATCCAAGACATCCCATCCAGGATAGTAGCTCCCTATCACAGCGATTCAGAGCTGCTGCCACTGGCCAGATTGGAACTGAAATTCAATTTTTGTGCAAAACTAAAGTACTACTCTCAGGGTTTAAAAGAAGCTACCTCTACCCCTTTACTGAAGAAGAATCCTAGACAGGGAAATTAATTAGAGACTGTGTAAGTATGAATCCTGGGGCTAGGTCTGAGCTGTTCAGATCACTTTCTGTGTTATATCTACGGTCTCTTGCCCAGACTTGATAAAGACAGTAGCTTAACTACTCTTCCCACTCAGTTCACTGAAACTTTGAACTCCTGCAATCCCAAGTCAGAGCCAATATTATGCAAATAGAGTACTTTTGGTTTCTGATTTTGCCTAGGATGAAGTCAGTTTGAAAACAGAGGATTACGTATTTGGACTCTCCTAAATTGTACACATCCATGCATTGCTCCTGGAGTGCACTCTTTGGAGTCAGCTCCTTGCAGACAAAACCCCACTTTAATTCTTGTGTTTGAACCATGCTTACCAATACGGAGTTCAAAGTTGTTAAATGAATGCTTGTTGATCTCCTGTATGCTTTCATTCAGAGCGATGGAGAAGTCAGCCAGGGCACACAAATGTCCCCATTTGTCTTCACATTGCTGAGGAAGAAGTTATAGACCAATATGTTAGAAATGTTTTGCATTTGCCCACCCATCCCTACCAAGTGCCAAGTAAATTAATTTGGAATCTATAAGAACAGCCTCAACATACTAGATCCAAGAGAGGTAGGGTGTTATTAATGGTAATGCTTCCCATTTATCTTACAACACTTGCATACCTGGATAGAGAGAAGCTTGGTGTAAAATACCAAAGAAAGTAACTTCCTGTCAACAATCTCACAGACAATCATGAGAATTAAAAAGGCACGTGAAATCTATCTAAGGCTGAGAAAGAGGATTGAGATAGCTCAGGTGCAAGGGTCAAAAACTAGCGAGAACCAGAGATGACCCATGTAAGCAAGAGGTAGAGCGAAAGAAGTGAAAGATGTGATTCTCCTTTGCTGAAACTGTCACTCAGGAAAAGCACCAATTCCAGTGCTCTCAGGGATGGAACCATGACAGAACAACAGGGAAAGCCAAGTAACCTGGGACCAGTTAAGGGAGAGATAAAAGGCTCTTCTGTAGCTCCTTAATCACCTTTGCTTAGGGCAGTCAAATCACTTCCCGCTCTTTCCCCTACATTTTGATTCCTACAGGGCAGGCAATATACAGATGTGGACCAGCAGTGGATTTTGGTCTTTCCAGAACACAAACAGAGCAGATAACGGGGCAGGGATTCTCAAGAGAGGCAGTGGAGTAAGGAACAACTGTGGATTTGGCCCAATGATGGTGTGATATCATGTCATCTGCTCTGAAGCAAGGTAATTCTTTGTTCGAATGTCCAGTTTTTAGTTCAAAGTCTCTCTATGGGTCATGCAGTCCAGCTCTTTGCAGTTTTCATCATCCTCAGTGTTGAACCTCTCTCTGGCATCACCGTGTTCTTTTCACACTGTGCTTAGGCTTTGTCCTCAACCTCATTCTGATTGCAGCCCTGCAACCTCCCTCAGCAGCCTACACTTCTTAGATGCTGATAAGGTGGCAGACATATATGTATGAAGACAGGTATATCTCAAACATACTTTAAAATTCCATTAAGGTCTTATAGTTCAAGAAAAGAGATGAGTTAATCAGTCTCGGAAAGGCAGTGAAGCTTTTATCTCTTTGGATTTTTACCTCCCTCAAGAATCAAAAGAAGAGGTCAGGAGCCATGTAGCTATAACCAGCTACCTCCCTGATGTTCAGTCCTTCTCTGCCCATCTGTACACAGAAGCATTTTGACTTGGAACAATCAACAGTCCCATGCATGTCTAGTTTTGTAGATTTCTAGCTGTCAGCATCACTTGTTACTCTGTAGGTGGGAAATGCTCAGCTAGTTACACTCCATGTGTTTTATAATGTATTCTAGAAAAACAATGGAAAAGTTCTAGTTTATAAAGCTCTTGCTAATCTGGCTTCTGCTTTTCTGGCAATTGTGATCATCGTGGGCAGATCTGATTCCCAATCTGGGACTGATCCAGGGCAGCGCACCTCTTTTGTGATGCTCATCCCTGGGGAGAGGCACCAGTTGCCAAAAAGGCAGATTTGAGCAACAGCCAGCTTCTCACTGGATGTGTTTTAGAGCCTCATCTAACTCCTTTGGAGGCCCTGTTTCCAGGCAAGTTCTTGTGTGGAATTAATAATGTATTTCTCTCATCTGACTTATCTGAGGTTTATGGCTGTGACTGTGTATGTGTCCTCTGTGACTGATTTCCCCCTCAGCTTGCTTTGCTTGTTCTTCAGTTGAATTGATGGTCTGCTTTCTTTCTGATGTATAGTTATTGTGCTGTCTGTAGATAAGCTATGTCACAAAACAGTACAAATGCAGCATTACACTTGCATAAGGATGCTGTCAGTTAATAGATCCTCTCTCTTCATCAATTGTTGGAGGTTGTCAGTCATGTTCCAGTCTGAGTTACAGTGATGACTTTAGAGTATTTCTGAAGATATAGATAGACCTGATCTAGATTCATATTGGTGTGATTGAAAGGAAGTTTTTTTCTACTATAAACCTAAATTTGAGGAAAGAATCCATATGGTTCTTGTTTCAAGCAGAAGATGGCATTTCAATTCATCAAGAAGTGCAACTATTGTCTGCCAGAAGCCCCAAATGTCTATTTTATTTTAGCCAAAACAGCTTTATGAACAACACAAAGATAACACTAATATTTTTCGATATGAATGGTTAGATGAATCACAAGCTTTGCTTTTTAAAGAAAACTATTCTCTTACCTGTTTTTCAGGTGATAATCCTGACACGGCCATGTATGTGCTGCCAATTGTTTTAATTTTTTCAATATCTTGAAATCTCTCTTCACCTAGTAACTAACACATATGTAAAAAAAAAAAAACACCTGTTACTTTTGTAATTATTAACACAAAATACTTATACAGGTATGAAAATGAATCTTTACGCTTGTGGTATTTTCCATTTGGGTTCTGGGACACACTCATCTGGGCCTTTGCAACATCACCTACTCAGAGAGTGCATTCAAGCCAAATTGTGCTGTTTGGTAAATCCCATAATGGCTAATGTAAGACATACATATTCCAGTTTAACATAAATGCATCTGAGTCTTGCATTTCCTGAGGTATGATCACTGACTATTCGTGAAGACAAACTCTCTGTGTATGTATGTGTGAATAGAAGAAGATTTGATCACTTAAAAGTGTTCTTAAAACTCTTTTGGAGGAACTCAGTTTGCAAATTAAGTGTTGCTACAGCAACAATTCAGGTGATGAGACCAGTGTCCAAGGCCAGGCTGGATAAGGCTCTGAGCAACCTGGTCTAGTGGAAGGTGTCCCTGCCCATGGTAGGAGGATTGGAACTAGTTGGTCTTTAAGGTCCCTTCAACCTAAACCATTCTATGATTCTATGGGTGTTAAGTATGTATAAAGAACTTGAGAATCTGGAAAAGGAAGAATAAATTTAGTCTAGTGACTGAAGCACTGAGTGAAGTGAGAGTGACAGTTTGGTCCCTATTCCAAGTCTATATTTATGGCTTAACATAAGATTTTCATGGAATAGAAACCAGTCTTACATTCCTTGAAAGACCTAAGCAGAGTTCAGGATGTGGACTCAATCAATGACAATAGACTGTGGTACATGGCCATTAGTTGTCTCATCACAGGCTTTTAAAATGTTTATTGCTGATGTTAATGCCAAATACTCCTGGGATCTGTGATAAACTGTGTGGTATCTAATGAATGCAGGTATCAATATGGTTAGCAAATTCTGGGCAAAAAAAAATCTGTTCACAAAGTAAAGGAATTTCAAACTTTCAGTTCTAAAGTCTCCACTTGTGGTTTAAATGAAAAAAAAAGTCTTTCTGTGGTCAGGCAAAAATTTAATGAAATATTTCCCCCTTATTTTTCATACACTGTTGTGCATTCTTTTTCCATTCTGTGGGTTGGAATTTCCTGTCTATTAAGGGGATTATTTAATTCAAAGGGAGAAACATACCAAAGGCATAACATGAAATATCCCCTGCCATTGAACTAACCACAGTGTACGTCAGCTGGAGCGCTGGGGTCTTGGAAGCTTTGCTGTTCATGTGCAGATATTGCACCATCTGTCTCTAATGGGAGGCTGCTCAGCACTGAGCAGAGGGAATACAAAGCCATATGGTTAATGGCTCCCATCCAAGCCAGGAAACTCCGAAAACTTGACCTGCTTCTCATTTTTCTTCAAACTGCCAGAAAAGCCCATGATGTACCTTTCCCTCCTACAAGGGCAGCCCTTCCAACTGCTCTCTTAAAGATCATTTCTCGCAGCTCTGCCTTTATGAGCAGTCTGAGAGCACCAGGTGTGTGGGCAAGGGGAGAAAAGAGTCTTAGATGAAAACAGTCTATATTTTCATTTCCTCATGGTTGCTGGAAGTAACAGCAAACAGAACACTAATTTAAAACGTATAATAAATATCTAAAATTACTCTTTTTAAGGAAGAAGGAAACTATTGTCTGTGAGATAATTTAGAAGAAATGATCTCAGGTTGTCTTTTTACCCCTTGTTCATTATTGTTCCAAATCTCTTTTTTTTCCCCCTTGCTATATCTGGCCTGTTCAATAGCTTCTTTCCTTCTTCAAATAACAATCTATTTACCAATTACTTTCTTCACAGTATGACAGGTCAATGGATTTTGATATTGGGGAAAGGTATTCCAACTCAGTCTTAAATCAGCTGCTATTTGCTGCATTTTAAATAGGCTGCTAATTTACCACAATAGTCCAGGGAACATTTTCAAACACTAGAATGTGATTTGTGCCTTAAAAGCTTGATGCTACAGTTCTTGCACAGCCAAGGTTGTAGGGAGCTCAGACCTGGGATAACATGTACAAGATAGTAAAAAAAAGAATATTCCAGGACATGGCACACAACTGAAGGGTAATCGAAGGAAATCTGAAAACAGGATCTAGTGTTCTGTTGAAACCTCTACTTGTGGCAACATAATATATTAATAGCTGTTGTCATATTCATTATGTAAATCACTGCAGGATAAAGAAAATGTGAGGAAAAAACCCCAACTGTGAACAAGAAAACTCCTATTAAAGCACAAATCCCAACTGTAACATTAAGAGACATAAATGATAGATTAAAAAGGCTAGAAAGAATATTACATTTTAAAAGAAATCCTTCAAGACTTGTGATTTCAGGAGAAATGCTCCAATGTTAATTTTTGGTCCAACTTCTCTAAGACTTTAGCCTTGTATGTGTCTTAAGACTACAGTCATACAAAAATAGGTAATTATAAAAGTAGATTTTTGATGTTCATGTTTGTTTCTTTTTGTCAGTCCAGAAACCAACACCTCCAATTCTGCCTCAGCTGAGAGGAAAACTGGATAACTTGGAAATGAAAAGATTTGTGAACCGTGAGGGAAAAACCCCTGAGTGGAGGCAGTCCTTTGAGAAGAGTCAACCACCTACTCTCCAAGACTGACTTTTGGACCATGTTCCCCCAGCTCCCTAAGAAACACCCAATTACAACCTGACTGCTCCGTGGGCACCTACCCCAGGCAGTTTTCAGTGGCAGGTTCTGTTCCACCATTCACTATTTTTGTTTGACTGGCTTTGTCCAACATAGATCCATTACGTGGAAAGCAAAATAACAGATCCAGACTGTAACCCCACTGTTTTGCCGTAACAAGGAAAACCCTCTAAATAGAAGAAATAAGATTTCCTTATTTTCCAACTTTCCTTCTTTTGCACCTATCACATTTTCCAAGCCAGAAATTTGTATTTTTTCAATTTGTTTCAATTTGTGTTTTTACCTCTCCTTTCATTCAGAAACATCATCCTGGCCCTATGGACAGATCATCCCTAATACTATTATCTCGGTGATGAAAAGAGGGGACTCGCAGTGCAGAATCTGATTTGAGCTTAGGAACTGAATTCAGTTGTCTAAACATGTATGTCTAGTGTGATCTAGAGCACACTTTCCTCCAAAACTTCCAATGGCTTGCTCTAGAACAACATGAGTTTTCCAGTAATGCAGCATGGCAGCTGAAATCCCGTGTTGCTTTCTCAAATCAGGATATGTAAATGGTACCAGGTGCCCATGTCTTACACTCCTGTGCTTTCTACATTACGGTATCTCTACAGAGGTGTTCACATGATGCTGAGGAACAAAGTTTTCCCATGGGTCACAGGCATGTTCTGCTCTCAGTCTGCACATGTGTATTTTGCTTCCTGGACTGTATCGAGACAGCAGAAAATCTTGGCAAAGAGCGTAATGAAAAAAAGGAATAGCAACGTCATGTAGTGTCAGTCAATAGTTACATGGAAACCTAGATAGCCCTGAATGCCCAGAATGCCTTCTGGTTCATTTTCCATGGTTATTATTACTCCCTTGAGTTGCTTTTCTGGCATATCACCTTACACATTGCTTAGGCAGAATAAACTAATGACAAGACCATGCTGCAAGTAGGTTAGCAGTCAGCAGGGGATCACATAATTTCATTTAATACTCATACCAAGAACATACCTATTATTCAACAAAACATGTCTGGGACATAATACAGTCCCTAATTAGGTCCTTTATTAATTACAGAGCCGGTGTTAGGGGCCTGAAAGTAATATTGCGTTAAGGTTTTGATGAAAACCTTTTCTTCAGTAATCGCCGCAGCAACAATGGAATTTTATTGTGAAGATTGCGTGAACGTGCATGACAAAATATCTTAATGGAAAGACTATTGCCATGAATTAATTTAAGTTTGAGCAGTAATCATTTTAATCAGATCTGGAAAGAAAAACAAAGCTATTAATCAAGAAGCATGCTGACAGCTGTGCAAGATCTTGGAGGTAAGAAGTGGGTATTTATATCCATAGGGAAAGCAGTGCAGGAGCTTAGCAGGTGACAGTTCTTTTCATAGGAGAGTAATTTTGTTCTTTACTAAAATCCACAGGAATACATTCCCTGTGAATTCTTCTATTTCTCACTGATAGTTTTAGTATTGCACCAATTATAAGGATAAACTCTTAATTTCAGTGTCTCTCAGAGTTTGGTGATCTTAACCCTGGTTTTATGAGCAGCCACTCTATGAACATGCCCAGGATAAGGAGTCACAGACCAACGGTTCCACATTTTCCCCTTCCCTGTTCTATCTAGACCATTCCAGTCTGGCACACAGATGCAATCTCACTGATAAGTAGAGATGGTTCAAATTCTGTTTCTACTACTCAGGAAGCTGAGGAGGGCTACACACTCCTGAAAACTGCTTGCAGTGTATAGGTTAAAATTCCCTATGCCAGGTAATTTTGGCAGCATTTTTGCACCCTTCCTGGTTTTGAAGTTTTTTCAAAGCTCTTCGTTGGTCGATGCTTTGTGTCTTTTCTCAGTTCCTCTTGGGCTCCTTGCAAGGCTTGAAACCACCTGTCTAAACTTCCTTACTAAATAGTTAGCAGAGTATGCAATACTTAGTATGCAAATTCCTCCTTACTTACCAGGTTTCCTTTACTTCCACCTAGCAATAGCTACATTGGGAATCTGACTCTTTTTCTCCAGTTTATCTTATCCCTTCCTCAGCTCCTTTTCTGAAATTACCTGGACAGGATACCTAAATAAATTCTTTTTCCTTTTTGTCTCCATTAAAAATAAAATAAATTCCCTTCACCTCTGAATTCCTAAGTAAAACAAGCAGCTTTACTTCATTTACCTCTCTAAAATCCCTGACCAGACAATTCTCTTCAGTTAATATATCACCACCACCTTTCATTCTCTACCCAACATTTGCTTCTGTGCTTCACATTTAACTTGGTACTATCTTACCTTTAGCATTCATTGAGTCCATTCAAACAATACCTTCAAAACAACATTTTTATCTGTTTGCTTTTAGACCACTATTTTCCGGAACTGCTGAAATATGTTCATACTTATTTCTTCTACAGAACTAAGGCATTTTCTTCTTCTAGTTACCCAGATCTGTGCTTTTACTTATGAATGTTTACACTCAAGTATTGCTTTCAGCCTCTATCTCACTAGGTCATTCAGACCAATGTTTGGCAAGATGAATGGCATAAAAACAAACCAGACAATTTTAATTGGAGCAAAAAAAAAATCAGTCAATTATTGGAAGCAAAATAATTACTAAATTTGATAATTTAGGATGAGATATTTTATATTTTGGAACTCACTGTTTAAGCACTATCAGGTTTTCTCTAGCTGGTATTACCTCATCAAAGTCTGCAATGATTTCATTCAGCAAGCGCAGACATTCTACTCCTTGGTTATTCATCTCAGTCTGGGAATAAAAGTCAGCAAATCCAGGAATAGAAGCAAACATCACACCAACAGCATCATAGGACTGAGAGTATAATTCCTAAAAGAACAATGAAGAATGATGAATAAAGTGGTAACATAGGGAAAAAGTGTAATTAGCTGCAATTAAAATAGTTCTGTTACTTTCTCCATGAATAATACCTTAATATCTGATGTTGGCATTAGTGTATGAAGTGTTAGCCAAGTTCAACAGGATGAGGCTGACAGCTCTTATGTTTTTATTGCAGATTGTGGACAGGGTTTGCCCTTTCTTTGAAAGCCTGCTCCTTCTGCTTCTCAGGTCAAGGGGCTACACCAGCAAAAATGAAATAGAAATTTCCCTTTTAATTTATAAGGGGAATGACTTGAAGAAATGAAGGATTCATTTGCAAGTATGAGTACCAAATAACCGAACACTTAGACAAGTAAAAGGAACCTAATGTTTGCTATTTATTATTGTTTAAGTCTGTCTCAAACTTTTGTAATTGACAATATATTTATAAATTTATTTATTGACGGGGATAAGATGGGAGCACTTAAAATGTCTAATATGATGTCTTTATAAAAAATACTCTCAGTAACCACATTTTCTGGTGGATATTTTGTACTTCAAACTACTGCAGCTCTTTACAAGTTTGTTTATTCACAGGTTTCAGAGAGCCCTTACTATCTGGTAAACTGGGGTTCTTGTAAGGTGACTATGAAGCTATTTGGTTGCCTGACTCCTGGAGATGTTCCTGCTAATAGGGTTTGAAAGGAGAGAGAAACAGAAGTGAGGGTAGTAGTAGAGTTACTGGGGACAGAAAGCAGCTTATAAAGGATCAGTCACAGGAGGCTATTAGGACAAAGTATGCCCTGGAATAAGCTCCCGCTTACATTATTCATATAATTCACTCTGGTACTGAGTAACAGATGGAGGGCTTTGTGCCATTACCTGTGTGAAAATGTGGACAGTTCTTCTCTGAACTAAAGCTAATTTTTAGGAACAAATTAATTTCAACTTTAAAAATGCCAAGGGCAGAGCTTCACAGTAACTCCTGGTAATATACCACTACCATATGCACTCTCCTTTGTTGATTTTTTTCCCAAGATTGAATTTCCATAGTTTTACCCAATGGTGGACACTTCCATTTCTGTTTTGGGACTTTTCTCATGCCATTCTAACCTGAAGTACTTTTTTCTCAATGTTCTTGGTAGTGGCTTTAAAAAATTTTGGCGCTTTGGTCTTATATTAAAAAGATTTACTGTTGGTTGCCTTACACTTGATGTGAACACTTCAGGCTCTTCTTCCTTCATTCTGCTTCTCCCTAGAAAAGCATCCTGAATCCCAGGCCTGCACTTTAATATGCCATTAATGCTGCTACTTAGCTGGGCTCTTTAACAAAGCGTCCCACAATAAAAGTGGAGAAATTTTTCCAGTTTGCGAAGTCCCTGCAAAGCTTTGATTGAGAAAACACAATTGATTCCTTTCCTGCCCTTACACTGTCTTTCATGGAAGAAAATCTTCAGGGTTGTGGAGGCCACACTCTAAGGACACTCTTATTCCCTTTTGTGGGTATAGAGAAAGATAATACACAAATTAGTTTGTGGCTGTTTATGGAAGATTTGACAATATGTGCTAGGAGAAGCACGGACACACTCAGGCATACTCTTTCCTCAGATCATGAAGATAGAAAACAACTGGCTGAGCCTTCAGCTGCTCTGGTTTTCTATTTTTGGTAAGAAGCATCAAGGCAGAAATAATACATCCATGAGAAAATGCTACAGTACACATTTGGGAATTCATTTTTTTGAGAGCAGAGAAATTAACTTAATGGCCAGACATGAACTGCAGGATTGATTGTACTGAAATCTGGTAGATGTTACAGTCTGCCAGCTCATGCATAAATCATCCACAAGTATAGTTACTCTGGAAATTGCCTTACAAAAAGCAGGGGTGGTGGAATTGAATTCAGTGGCAAATTACTGAAGCATCAGCAGTGAGCCATGGGGCATCTGCTTACTTCTGAAGATTATTATGCATGTGACTGTATGTGAATGAAAGTGTAAGATAAAAAACTTATTTCCTGAAAATCCATAATGCAGATATGCCAGAATACACTCTTGGTTGGTGTCAGGGTCTGCTCCATTTGCAATGAAACATTTTAACCTTGTTGCTTTCACACATACATTTTCTCATGTGCAGAGCAGTGTTTTTATGGCAGTTTAATACCCACGGAGTGTAAAATTTCTCAAGAGATTGATTTCTAAAGTGCCTTTTCTTGTAGCTTCTCACTACAAGAGAAGCTTCATCCTTCTCTAGGTGATACTTGAAATCAGAACACAATGATTCCTCATTGTGCAGTCTAATTTGTCTAGCTATGTCTATTTCCAAAATGTACAATCAGAAAATTGTGGCCTTGATGTCTTATTGCTGCATAATGAAAGATATGTCAGTTCTGGCAATGTGAATCTTGCAAAATACCTCCCCATTTTCTAAAAGATTATTCCAACATTATGTGAGAATATTCCAGTTTTATCATACAGTAGACTTTATTTACAGATAATATTATAATATGCATTTGCCTTATTTCAAATAAGAAGTAAGTGATTTACTGCTGCTTTCAGAAACAAATTCTGAACTTTCCTTTATACCTCTTCAAGCTTTGTCTTAGGAATATCCAGAGTCTCCTTTAACATGTTTTTCTTTGTGTGCTGCAAACACTTTTTAGGAACATAGCCACAAACTATGTTTCTGAAATGGGTGTTTTGTTAACTGCTATAAAGAGGTAATTCAGGGGCAATATGAAATGGCAAAAATGTCCTCTTGTGTCTGAAGATATGAGAGCCTCAGGTCTGTTGCTGCCTGTTGCACAGACTGCTTCCATAATCACCAGCAGGGCTCTTAATAGTACTTCTGCAACACTATTGTAAGTTTGCACAGACATTCTGTTAAATTCACATGTCGTTTCTATGAATAATAGATCTTCATAGACTCATAGGTTAGAAAGGACTTCTGAATGTCATTTAATACAGTTTTCTTTCAAAGCAGGGCCAACTAGGTCAAGCCTTTCATGGCCTTCTTCAGTTGAGGGCTGATCTAGGCTCTGTCTTCACAGAATCACAGGTTTGAATCACAGGTTTGAAGAGACCTCTGGAGGTCATCCAGTCCAACCCCCCACTGCCAAGGCATGGTCATCTAAAGCAGGTTACACAGGAATGCATCCAGGTGGGTTTTGAATGTCTCCAGAGAGGGAGAATCCATGACCTCCCTGGGCAGCCCGTTCCAGTGCTCTGTCACCCTCAATGTAAAAAAGTTCTCCCTCATGTCGTGGTGTAACTTCTTGTGTTTTAGGTAAGGCCACTGCTCCTTGTCTTGTTGCTGGGCAGTACCATAAAGAGTCTGGCATCATCCTCTTGGCATCCACCTTTGAGATATTATATACATTAATGAGATCCCCTCTCAGTCTTCTCCAGATTAAAGAGGCCCAGCTCCTGCAGTCTCTCTTCATAAGAGAGATGCTCCAGACCTCTAATAATTTCTTCTCTATAAACACCCATTAGGTACTGAAAGACGAGAATGACATCGTCTTTCAGCATTTTGCTCTTAAAGTTGAACGATCCCAGGTCTGTCAGATTCTCCTCATATGTCATGTGCCCCAATTCCCTAATCATCTTGGTGACTGTCTGCTAGACTTGCTCTAGTAGATCCACATATTTCCTGCTGTTGAGTCTGAACATTGAAACATCAGTCCTGATGTGGCCCTAGAACCTTTATTTCAAAACATGAATTTTTTTTTTTCAGTGTGAATCAGATACAAAATATTGGCAGTATTTGTGCAATAAATCCTATAGAGAACTAAGTTTCAACAATTTCCTAACAGATCTGCTTTTCTTTTACTAATTAAACAAAAATATCAGAAATAAAACTGACACATACTTCATTATCTCGATCCTTCTCCAGGAAGTGACGGGCAACATGGCTGGGTAAAATATTCCGTAGCATGTTTTCATTGTGCTCCCTCAGCTCCTTCATTTCATTGATTTCTTCTTTTGCTTGTACACGCCACAGAAAATCCAGCCTTGCTGTGTATTCGAGCTGTAGTTCCAGAAAGAAAAAAGAGACAAATATAAAGTAGAGATTGTATTGTCATCCTGGAAGGCTGCTTGTGCTTCAAGCTTCAGTGCTGCTGAAGATCTTTGGAAGCATTTGATTTATTTGCCAGAAAAAGAGGTTATTTCTTTGCCTTATGTACATTTAGAGTCACAGAGCAATCTTGGGTAAAATAATAATTGTCATATCATCGCTATGGTAGGTGGATAGAAAATGTCACAAAATTATTTTCCTTTTAAACACCTCTTTATTATTTAGATAATGGAGTCAGACAGGAGTTAAGGTATTGGCATATATTGGTATTGACATGAAATAAATATGTTCCCCTTTTCATATGTGTTTTCAAATTAAGTGAGTTTCATGACAAAATAGGACAAGGGTAATTCTAAACAACTGGCAGAGATGTCCTTGTCAAGGATAAGTATCTTTCAGCAAAGCTATATATAACAGCCCAGTGTACTTCCAAAGAGAACTTTCAAATCTGTAGCACCAAAATGACAGTTATACTGTCGGGACACACACTTATTTTCAACTTAAGTCTTCCAAAAAATAGTGGAAAACATGCTATTTGTCACCCCCTCAAATACTCTGTCCCTGATGTACTGTGGGACCAGAGCCTGCAATCACAGTTTAGTACAAGGACAGTGGCAGTGCCTGATACCTTGCTA
Organism: Manacus candei; assembly: GCF_025592945.1. Classification (NCBI taxonomy): domain Eukaryota; kingdom Metazoa; phylum Chordata; class Aves; order Passeriformes; family Pipridae; genus Manacus; species Manacus candei. The sequence goes on from NW_026138061.1 coordinate 6,471,709, forward strand.
CAAATTGAAGTTAAATGGTTTTCAGTGCTGTGTGTATGCAGAACAAAAGCTGTGCACAGCAGAGCTTATATATGCATACATATATATGCATTGTTTAGTTCTATATATGTATATAGGTGCATATTCATATATATATGAATGGCAACTGTCTGCTAGCTGAAGCAGGGAATATGTCAAAACATCATGTTGCTTGCCTGAGAGGCACATGTGTGTCAGTAACATGGACAAGACCAACACTGCCAGAACTCTTGTGCTTCACACTGAAGAAGAAGTTTTAAGCAGATTTTAAGGCAGCTGACACAAGAGGTGACTTATTAAGATACAGCATTATTGAAAATGATGAAAATATTCCTTCAGTCAGTAAACTGAAAGAGAAAATATATTTGTGAAGTTTGAGGTCCCCTAATACTAATAATACCCATCATAGAAACATATTATGCCAGCAAATAGATGAATTTTTACAATTTTGAGGGGCATCAAATGGTTTGTCAAGAGATTCTGGGATTAATGAATTTTTGGGGATATAATTCATGCACCAAACTGAAATAAAGGACAAACCTGCAGTGGGTGGGAGTGACTAAGAGGGGGTTCAGGCATTGTTTAGTGACTCATCTTGGTCACATATTTAAGTCAGCAGCAGTGATGAATGGTGAACTCTTCAAAAGAAAATGCAAAACACCTTGCAAGGGAGCTTATAGGTTGACTGTACTCCAGGGAGCTTTCTTTCCTAAAAGCTAAAAGTGACAGTGGTTTGATATAAACTTCCAAAGCCTGTATGCAACTTGGCAGTGATTTACTTGCCTCTGGGTGCTGTTAATACCTTTATAAACAGTCTCTTTTCTACTAATATGTTGATCTTCTATCTTGGGACCATTAATTCCCTTTATTAATGGCACCAGGGGCCCCTGGTGGTCTAGTGGTTAGGTTGCAGCACTCTCACCACTGCGACCCAGGTTCGATTCCCACTCAGAGTAAAATTCCCCTGGGCAGATGGAGCTCCTTCAGCCCTGTAAGGCCATCCATCTAAGAGAAGGTCACTCTGAACAAACCTACAGTCTGAGGACCTCGCTGCCACTGTCCAAGCTCGCTCGGCCCCGGCAGATGAACCTCAGGATTAAAGGGTGGGCTCAGTTCAGCACACACTGTGTCTCACCTAAAAAATCCACTGCGCAGGCTCGAAGGGTTAATGACCTTTCCCAAATCTTCGCTCGTGAAGACTGGCCATACTAATGGCACCAAAAAAACCAGTACCTTTAAGAAAATTTTTCAGTATTTTTCAGTTTCCTTCCCACTTCCTTTTGTGCTTGAACACAGAACTCATAGCAGATAACTGACTTTTATCTCTACCAACTAACTGAGAAGGGAAAGTTGACTATAATTTTGCAAGTTCTAAAGGTATTTTACAGATTGACTTGAAACAGGAGCTGCTGGTGGATTCTGAGTACTTTGATGCTTCAAGATATTTAATGCTACTACAATAAGAGCTTTGCAAAAAATGATGGTACAGTTTTTCACAGCTGCTCTACAGGGAAATGTCACATCTCTAAGCCTAGCTCAGAATAGCAGCAGCTAATCTTTACATTTTAGATAATGTCATTCTGCTTATTTATGATCACATTGTAACATGAAATACTTTTCTTGCATCGTCAGTGGACTACCAAGATGACACTGTCAGCTCAGAGATAAACGTGTGCTACATATAAGGTTTAAAAATAGAAAATGTGAAGATACTTTGCTAAGTTCTTATATTTGCTAAGACTAACAAAATTATAGGGTTGAGTTTTGAGCTTCTTGTTTGATTGTCTAAAGAAATATTCCTAGGCATAGTGGTGCCAATAAAAATGACTGCAACTTGAATCTCAAAATGTGTTTTCTTGCTCTATGAAACAACCCCAATTCCAATTGTGAGTGAAGAAAAAAGAAATGTATTACACAGGAAGCCTAACACTATGTCCACCACATGCTGCACAACCCACCCACTCCGTAAACAATTGCTACAGGCAAGGAAAGCACAAGGTAAGAATCAGAGTTTGAGTGGCAGTACATTCTTCCTTAGAGGAGGAGAAAAGAGAATTTACATCCCAAAGGGACACTTTCAATGACCAAAAAAATTTAACTCCAGATAAAACAAGCAAATATCCATTCTGAATGAATATAGAAAAGATAATGAAATAGAAGTCTGAATATGGAAAAGGTAATGAAAAATCTGAAGCATAATGCCAGAATTAGGAATGTCTTCCTCTTTTTTCATCTGGAGCAATTTCCTCTTCACATTTCCTCATTCCACCTCTTTTTCACAAGGATGAAGGAGGTTCAGAGGGTCATGCTTGTTTCAGATAAATTGCTGTGCAGAGAAGTCAGTCCTTCCTCCCTTCCACAAGGGTCTCATCATGGCTAGGCTTCGCGAACGAAGATTTGGGAAGGGCTCTACCCACATTTGTTGCAGGTGCATTGGTGGTTAAAAAGGCCAATATGAGACAGACATGTCCAGTTGCAAAAGGCACAGCAGAAAGACTCCTTAGATGGTATATTCTGCAGGGCACGATTCTTTCTGCGTTGTCTTTTCTCCTCAAGGGTGATCCTGCGTGCTTTCTCAAAAGCATCAGCAGCGTTATAGATGGTGTGTCTCCAGGCCTCCCGATTAGAGTCCAAAGTAGACCAGTTATGGTAATCAATATGGCCCAGGCTGAGATGTTGTTTCAGGGAGTCCTTGTATCTTTTCTTCGGGGCTCCTCTCTTGTGGCAGCCGGTGGCAAGTTCACCATAAAGCAGGATCTTAGGGAGGCGGTGGTCCTTCATCCTGGAGACGTGCCCTGCCCAGCCCAGCTGTGTTCTCAGCAACATGGCCTCGATACTTGTGACTGCTGCTTGTTCAAGAACAGATGTATTGGTTACATAATCTGACCAGTGGATATTTAGGATTGAACGGAGGCAGCGTTGATGGAAGCGTTCTAGGAGACGCAGGTGGTGGCGGTAGATGACCCATGACTTGGAACCGTATAAGAGAGTAGACAACACTATGGCTTTGTAAACACTGATCTTGGTACTTTTCTTCAAGTGTTTATTTCGCCAAACTCTTTTATGAAGCTTTCCGAAAGCACTATATGCCTTTGCTAACCTGTTGTCTATCTCCCCGTCACTCTTACCATCCAAGGAGATGAGGCTGCCTAGGTAATTAAACTGCTGGACTGATTTGAGTTCTGATTGGCCAATGGTGATGTGGGGATGATGGGGGACTTCCTGAGGTGCAGGTTGATGGAGAACTTCTGTCTTCTTTAAACTGACTTTTATCTTTGTGCAACTGCATTGGAAGAAGATGCCCGTTGGCCTGTGGTTAACCAACCGGGTGAAGGTGGAGATGAGCTTTGTTTAGGCCACCTTTTCTAGGCCCCTCTCCGAGTGGAGCAAGCAGTGCTGTCCTTGAAAAGGCTGCTTGGTCGTTCAGGGTGCTGCCCCAAGAGACTGTCATCTCCGGTCAGTCTCAAATGACCAATATCCTGAACTGCCTGCATGCAGGGTTGGGGCTGCGGCTCCCAGTGCACCTTTCACCTGCTGTTTTGACCCTCGCCCGTCACTACAGGACTTTTTGCATGTGGGTAAAGCCTTCAAGCCTGCGCAATGGATTTTTTAGGTGAGATGCAGTATGCGCGGAACTGAACCCACCCTTTAATCCTAAGGTTCATCTGCCAGGGCCGAGTGAGCTTGGACGGTGGCAGCGAGATCCTCAGGACATAGGTTTGATTAGAGTGACCTTCTCTTAGATGGATGGCCTTACAGGGCTAAACGAGCTCCATCTGCCTGGCTTTGAGATTAGAGTTGTCCTTCTCCTAGGATGACTGCCAGAAGGCTAACGAGCTCATCCTGCCCAAGAATGTATTAAATCTGGTCCTACGGTTTTGACCTGTCTGGCACGGGCGGCCCTACCGAAGGCATGTACCATCTCCAGCATAGCTTGCAACCACATAGGGGTACACAGGCTACGTTCCTGTTAGAACGATTTGGGCAAGTCTTACATTTCCTACTTTCCTATCACCTGTCTATGAACAATCTGAAGGAGATACCCAGGAACAACCCTTTGTCCTGTCTACCATTACAGGATGTAACAGAGCGAAGCAAATATATTCAGAACATGCCGAACCTGGGCAGTAGCCACAGGTGAACCAAAACCAAACAGACAAGCAAACAAGCCAACCATTCTGGCCCCTGTACCCATCCAGGGTGGGGGTGCCTTTCAAGGCCCCAGCCTGGCCAGGACACCCATCACTCCGAAAGGACCCACTATCCACCCTGACCTTATCCTTCCACCACTGCGTTACCACATATCTTCAGGCGCACTGCTCACCTGTGACATTTCATACGGGATTGTCCCGCTCTACCTCCTGCCAGTCGGAGGACCCCCTCAGCCCACTCGACACCTTTCCCCAATCCTTCCCCCCACTCCGCATCCTCCGCAGCCCTCCCCCCCCAAACCTGGAATGGCAAACCTCTGTGTGCTCCGAAGCTCCCCTCTCCTCTTTCTTGGGGGGGCAGTACCCGTCGGCAAGGCTCCCCTTTTCTCTCCTTTCCTTTCTCCTGCCATGGCCGCACCAGGGGGCAGGTCCTGGCAGCCCGGGCCCCCCCTCACACGGTGCGGGGACGTCCCAGCAGCCAGGGGTCCTGCCCATGTGCTGCAGGCAGGTCCTGGCAGCCAGGGCTCCCCCCACAAGGGTCTACAGAGTTAAGATACAGCCCTGACATCCAGTGTTTATTGGGTACAGAGCTGTCTGTGCCTGCCCTGGCAAAGTTCATGTCTCTGTACCAAAGAGCCCCAGAAATGGGAGCAAACCAGTCAGTTAGTCAGTCAACACTTGCCTACACCAGAACACTCAGCTGGTGTAGGCAAGATCTATGATCAGATCTGCAATCTAAAAGAAACCAGAGAAGATTTTGCCCTCTCTTTCAAAAGGCCTTTTTTTAGTTCTGACTGGGGTGGAAGGAGAGGAAGAACTGAGTCTTCTGTGGATAGTTTTATTCCCTCTTTCCAATTGTTAAAACCTCCTCTTTTAAAGCTGTGGTAGAAAGTTTTACTCAGGGTTAAACTTTTTATGTTGTGTGTTTTCACTAGGGGTGAAATTCTAGTAGAGAAGACTGTATATGGTATTGTAGTTTGATAAGATTTCAAGGCATAATTTATATTCCCACAAAGTATTCTACTTTAACTCATTAAAAAGACAAAGCAGTAAATGAACACATTTTACAACAGATTAGGTCTAGCCTTAAAATTATCCACAACACTTCTGGGTGTTTTTTCTCAAGTTTAGTTTTCAGAAGCGCTGCTGTAAATTATGCATTACTTGTGTTAAAAAAAAGATGTGCTTCCAGATGAAACTGAATTTCTAATAGGGAATTAGTCTATAATGGCGTCTAACAGTAACACAAATACTTTTAATTATTAAAAGTATTCTTAAAATCCAGATCAGATTTTAAGAAAGCTCAAATAAGCTAATATCACACACATTTTTCTCTAATTTAATTTTCGATTTTGGGTGCAAAAGTTGGGATAAACTTTAAATCACAATGGATAAAAAACGATAGGTAGTTATTTAGAAATTGAATGTCCATAAATTTAATCTTACAAAAAGGATCTTTTTTGGTAGATCCACCTAGAATGAGGCAAGTTTTAAACTATTCTACTTCAGAATACTTTTGCAGTTTGTGAGATGCAAAGCTGTGCTGGAGCACAGCTTTATTGGACTTACTGTGCTCCTCAGTTCACGCTATTGAAGTGTTGAGGTTTTTTAATGTGTTCTGGAAGTAATTTTTATATATGCATTTAATTGGTAACTATACAGAGACCTTTAGGTTGACTCGTTAATAAGAAATTTAACAGTACATGGAAATTTCCTGGACACTGCTGTTGGATACTGTTAAATTGATAGAGTGGCCTTATGAATGGTTTGGGAGAACATGAAGGAATTAGCACATCTCAGGGACTATTTCCAAGGGCAGTTTTAGGGCAGCCACCCTGTTTTATAGAATAAGAAAGATTAATTGAATGGAAAAGAACCTGTACTCTGCTTACAGACCTCTGGGCTGAAAAATACTCTAAAACACCCCAGATCAGGCTTTTGTAGAAGACAGATGTTTACACCCAGAGTTGTGATCCTGAAGAGTATTGCCTGGATTCTGCCTAATTCTTTTTCTACCTAAACTCCTCTGGTGTTGCCTTTCTTGGTACTTAAGCTGATTCCCAAGCTTGAGATTTGTATCTTGGCATATGGTAAGAATCACTGCGAATATTATAAGGCTTATCACAAATTTGGGATGTTCAGTTCTAATTTTCTTCATATTTTTCCCAAGTGGACTTTATGTCTTGTTTAAGAAATGTCACAGTACATTTCTTTCTGTCAAATTTAAATCTGGGCACGAAAAGCATTTAATCCCTTGCTTCTGCTACCCGCTCATTCCTCATTCCCTCAAAAAGAAGATAAAAAGGAGGGAAATTACTAGAATATTTAGGTGTTGCCTTCTTTTTGTTCTCCTGTGGAAGAAATGGAGGCCGTAAGTCCTGACACAACTTACAAAGTTGTTGTAATAAAGCTTATAATATTGTCTTATTCATCACAGAATTATTCCTTTCTTACTGCCTCACTCCAGGAGGATTGAGAAATGTTAGTATTAATCAACCTAATGCTCTTGAGGGGAAAATCTTTAGGCAAGTTGGACAACGTCTAAAAGTTTACTACTTGCTTTAATACAATGGTCCTGTTTGCTTTATGTGAACAGAAACTGCCTCAAGTCAGCATGTTTGACATTCAGCAGCCCAGAGCTTGAGAGCTGTGAAGAAAACACTCTGCTTTAGCTGGTTTTTACTCAATGCATTTTTTATTTTAAATCTAAATTTTTCATAATTCACTCTCCCTGTGTACTGTGTATGGATTCCTGATATACCCAGTTTTTCAGTTCCTCCTCAAGGATATCAGTCCTAAAGGTCCAACATCCCCAAATCCTGATTATAGTCTAGGTGCATGTGAAAGGATTCTTGCAAGTGGTCCATGGCATGAAGTAGTTAGTATTGGTGCTTAACTCAAATTTTATTTAGTTCCTCAAGTCTATTGCTTTTTCTTTATAAACATACTAAACTATTTCACAGGAGTTTTATTATTTACTGTTTATTAATCTCTTTCTGTATTCTGGTTTTATGCCTACTCATGTGCACTGAAACTGTCAGGTGCCTCCAGAATTACACATCTAAAATAAATGACATCCCATTTCTTCCTTCAATTTCTATTATGAAATGCAATATAACTTGTGTATTGTTGAATATAATATTGCACATGTTCTTTAAAACTGGTAGGCAGTGTCAGATGTGGTCTTTCTTTAATCAGATCCTGCATATGGTTTATTAAATTGTGAAAGGTCATCTGCTCAAGTGGATAAAAAGGCAGTTGGTATTTTGAAAGTAATTATTGTCACATCCTGTAATTGCAAGGGATAGAGAGAATGGTTAAAGCAAATGTTTGCATTACCTGTTGACCATGATAGAATACAGCTAAAAGGAACATTGCCATCAGGAGTAAAGATGCCTCCTTTGTACCCAGGAAGTCTGTGCTGGAAAAAAAAAATCCAAAGTAAAATACAGTTATTGATTTGTCAGTGCTGTAATTGTTCAGAATTTTCATTTCATAAGTCAGTATGATAATTTTTGTTGTTCTTTAAAAGAATCCCCTGTATTTGAAAATTTAATTTAGCTGTAATTAGTTCAAGAGAAAAGGAGTGTAACTGGAGTGCTCACTGTTTGGAGACACATGCCTTAAATAACTAAACTGTAGCCTACAGGAGGTACACAGAAGGTGATGAGCTTTCTCTTTCAAACGTGATGTGCAAGCTGTGTGTCAGTCAGTCTCTCCCTGGGAGCCATGAACACCACAGCCCCTGTGGAGTGCAGGAGGTAGGATCTTGGCAGGGAAAGGTTGAGGCTGGAGCTGGGTAAGGGAAACTTCCAGATTGTGAAAGTAAAAGCCCAGGAAATGAGCCTAGAGATAAAAGATGAACCCCAAGGCAGGAGATGAAATTAAACATTGTGAGAAAGATGACAGGAAGGAAGTGTGGCTTAAAAGGGAATCAAAACATTTGGAATCAGTAGTTAGGACTGGTTTTACTGAGCCACAAAGAGGAGAGCAGAGAAGAGCTGTCTGCCTGTGACAGGGGAAGTAAAGGAAACCTTTGCAGACTGTGGGGAAGCAAAGAAGATGTGCCAGGAAGGTACTGGCTGCATGAAATCTGTATGAAGTCACTTAGGTGCTCTGTGTGGAGCATGAAGAAAGTGTGACAAAATAAGGTGAAAGAGGTGAAAGGGGTTCAAAGCAGTAACAGGGGCTTCCAAATAAATATGGAGAGAAATTACAGATAAAAAAAATGAAGAAAATATCTCTGTATGTAATTTTTTTTTAAAAAAGCATGTTTCCCATGGGAAGAGATATAAATGAAGAGGATTGGAAAATGGTAGATCCAACCTTATAGTAAAAATAAGGATAAAGAAATAAATTTGGAGGAAAATTGAACATGGATACTTGGCAATTACTTTGTTGAAGAGAGTTGAGAAAAAATGAGGAAATTGTTAAGAAGTACTTAAAGCCCAAATACTTGAAAAAAGTTAATAAATAAGTAAATGAGAACCAGAAGTTGGAAGACACTTTGGGACACTCTTTAGTCTACCTTGAGATTTAAGAAAAAAACAAACTCCAGACGCTGAATCCATTTTTCATAGTAATTTTGAAAAAAAGTATCAGGTGATATTTGTCATAGAACGACTCCTATGACAGAGAAATAAAAGAGAGAAAGAGCAGAACTTGATGGAGACTAAACCAAAAGGAAACTTTCTTGCTAGAGAGCTAACTGAACTGACTTTATGGTCCTAATGAAGAATTTACTGTGAGGAAATGTGCTGCTGAGTCATCAGTATAGAGCAAAAGACAAGCAGGAAACATCCTTGTCATCTGCAAATATGTTGGAATTCAAATGTTTCCCATTTTGAAGTTGCCTGAAATACAACCTCAAAAAGAATACGTTCCAAAAAGACCCCTTGTACAGTGGCTAAAGGTAACAACCTTAAAGGTCTTAGTGATGAACTTTCCTGTTATGGCATGTTGTGGTGATGTAGCTTTAGCCACAACAGCTAAATGAGTTTTGGAGGGAGTTGCAATCCCCTTTATTCAACTGATTGGTATAGAATAAAAAAAGAAGTTTCTGGGCACACAGCCTTGAACCTCATGCTCCCTAATGTCAGAGCTGAAGTTCACATCCTTGACTTGAGAGTGGAGCATCTCAACTGATTTCCCTGTACTCTGGGCTGTTGGCTACTCCAGAGGATATTCCTGTCTCTTACTCTTCTATGTAACAGTCACTGGAGAGTTTCGCTGACACAGAGAATAGAGACTGCTCTGAATTCTCCTAGATTTTCACACAAAAATGTGTTCCTGATTAAGGACAATTATCATGATTTCTACTTCTAGTAACTTAGCCAAAATATTGTTTGTTGCCATTTGTCATAATTAGCTGGGGTCTGCTGTGAATATGTAATATGTCTGTAGAAGGATAACTAGCATTAGAAAAAGGAACTGCAACACCAAATTTTTAGTACCTCGCTACTGTCAGAAGCTAGTCGGGAAATATATGCATGCAGAGCATTACTCTGTGTAAAGATGTGGCTGTTGTGAGAACTAATTGCACAAATCCATGCTTTTCTGCCGTTCTGAGGATCTTCGTCTGGCACGCACTTACAAGCACAAGCAACTGCAATACTAAACTGGTCAAGTATCAAAGACTGAAGAAGTGTCTCTGAATGACCTAAATCACTGCTGCTCTAGATTCAGTTATTGCAACACTTATTGCACCTCTAACTCTGCAAATTATTGTGTCTCTTCTGTTCTCCTCTTCAACTCCTCTTGCTGGGAAGGAAGCCTGGAAGGAGGAATCTGTCCTTCAAACACTCTCCTACAAAACAGAATCATCCCTGTGTTCCTTATATCTTTCACAACTGCACATTATAGATTGGCTTTTATTCGATTAAGCCCCTGCCCCCTAAAAAATCAATTGTTCACTCCCGTTTGCTTAAATTGAAGTGAAAGTTTTTATCAGTATCTCTGGAGCTTTCAAGAGTAGAAGCAACCAATGTGTATGCACTGCAATATGTATTTTTAATCAGCATTGATAGACTATAGGAAACATAAAAGACAAACCCTGTTCAATATTTAAATGTCCTCATGAAATGAACATTTTAATAAAAAGGCATGAGAAAGAATCACATTATAAATCATTTTGAATTAGTCATTTCCTCTTGCGACCATCACTCCATATTTAATATGGGGCTACCCAGTACACATATACTCTGGCAAGACTTGAGCCATTGCCTTGTGAAAAAGCAGTTCCTAAAGGGAGCTGTGAACACTTACTCTCCATTGTGGTTAAAGTTGTCATATTGCAGAAAAAGGGAGGCATAAATGGTCTCAGTCAGCAGAGAATAGATCGCAATCATGATGAGAAGCACTGCCAGCTTCAGGACAGAGTTGAGACGGAGAAAGACTGCACAAGTCACCATTGCCAGCACACCAGTGAAGACAAAATACTGAACAGAAAACAACACTGTTTACTTTTGGTGATCAGTGACTATATATTTTCATAAGTATCTACATAAATAATTAAGTGATATGAAGTATAGAAAAATTGCTTTGTATTTCATTGCTCAGCTAGGTACTCTCAGGGTCCAGGGCACTTTGAAAATAAGGGTTTTGCTAAAATAGAATGTGAAATTACAAATTCTCTATTTTGCATGGCACCTCCATGTCAACAGAAATCCTTCTCTGTGCCTTTATGGCATTTTCATTTAATTATGGGGGAAATGGCATTCTCCATAATTAAAAGAGGAAAAGGACAGATGCTGCATGCAGTAGTTTCATAATGAAAAGTCAACAGAGAGAAAGAAATTTATATTCCTCTATATTCTGACTGTATTCTGAACTTCCACAAGACCCACATTAATCAGGATGGGAGAATCATATTCCTGCTTTAATTCTTTTCCCATGCTTCTTGAAGAGTACAAAAAGCCACAGATTTGGTTGTTTTGTTTTTTGGGTTTTTTTTGTGGGTTTTTTTAATATTAAATATTGCATGTTTAGCTTGGTTATTTTACTCTCTTAAAATGCCTGGAAGTTTTACTCATATCTCGTTTTCTAATCTCTTAATTGTCTCATTCTTTCTCAATGATTAGTCATCTGTCAAATGCAATCCATGCAGCTGATACTGGATAAAGAGAGACAATCATGGTCATGAGCTGTTCAGATTTAAAATAGCAACATCACCACCCACAGCCCAAATGTAGTTTAAATTACCTCCTATCACACAGCTTTAGGAGAGATAGTATTCATTTTTCTGAGTACAGTTTTTCTTTAGTACAGTTCCTCTGTAGGAAAGTCTGCATCCCTGCTGTTTAGAGCATACTGCTGGCAGTATCATGACACTGCCATATGACTTTCTAAGTAACATACTTCTCTTATCTACACATGACTAATCCATTCATTTTGTTGCCTGCTTGCTCATCTTAGAGATGATTACTTTTTTTGCTCCTAAAGCAAACTTAAATAACCGCAGCAGACTGACTGTTGGGTTTGCCATGTGAGAAATGTTGCTCTCCATTAGATTCATACAACTTTGGTACTGTTTTATTGCAATTGAATTGCTGAATGTATTTCCAGCATAAAGGTTCTGTTTGAAGTTCAAAGGTTGAATCTTGGTTGTAATGCCCCATTAGATCATAAGATTAACTCCTTCTGTAACCAGCCTCTGCTTTTGCTATCAGCATGTGGATAGATGGAAATGTTCAGCTTCACAGCGTTGAGGCCCCTGACTCCACCAGCAGTACACATCACTCATTCCAGATAAGGGTTGCCATATAACCTTTGTGGATCCATGCCTCAGATTCAAAGGTACCCTCAGAAATACCTCAGGACAGGAACAGATGTCCGTAAAAGAAGCAGATGAATTGAACGTCTGGTTCTTCAGGGCTATTGGTTTGTCAAAATCACACCATAGCTGTGAAGAAATAAAACAAAATCAGGGCTATAACATGCACTGGTTACTAATTGCTTTTGTGGCTGGCTGGGTTCAGGGATGGAACTGGCTGACCTACTGCTCTTCATGCCAGCTCCCTGACTGGCACCAAGGACTGGCTAAATGGACAATAAGAAGACATACTGTGGCAGTGAAATGGAGGGGGGGAGCTATTCATGCTACAGACATTCGGTATCTGAATAGCATCCCTATGCTCTCTTGCCAAGTGGAAAGATAAGCTCCACTGGGACTTTCAGAGAACTGATGTTGGGCTCTTAAAAATTACTCTCTCAAAATACTTAGACTTTGCCATAAACTACAGTGAAATTATTTAATTGGGAGCATAAAATCAAATTGCATGAGTGCCCTTGTCTGCAAGCAGTTTTCTTCTGCTACATTGCTATGTTATCCTTCTGGATGTGGGACATCTATCCTTCATTTCTATGGCATGATGCAGAATCGGTTGTACCAAAACATAATGTGGTTCCAGAACAGCAACTGAGATGCTTAGAATGGAAGGGAATGAAATCATTCATGATTCAATGGTTTGATAATACAATACTGCCTTTTGCTGTTATGACCTGCATTCATTTTAATGGTACTTCCAACACAGTGTATTAAACATAAACAAAATATCAGTGTTGAGCTGCAAGGCAGTACAGTCTTAGAACACAGGAAAAAAATCATTAATCGTGTCATATTTTGACTGTTAAAGCAGATGGAGTCTCCTGTTACATATATTAATCCAATCTGGATGTTTATACTAGGTCATTTCATCAACCTGGTATGTGCAAGCTAGATCACTGGTCTTTTTTTTCCAACACAACTAGAGAATTTGCTTAATGAGGGTCAATTTCTTATAATTAAATTCTAACTAATTTTGAACTTGGAACTATTTTGTTTGTTCTTTCAGCAGTTCAGTCACCTCTGCAATACAGTATTATTACCTAGGCTGGCTGTGCAATCTTCCGTGACACTGGATAGCTAATGGTACCTTCTGACAGTTTATGAGGTGCACAGCACCTCTCTGCAGGGCAGAGTATCATCAGAACCACTACAGGTGTTTTTTTAAAAACCTTTCTTGGTCAGAAACTTTATTTCAATTTTATAACAATAAGAATGCACTTGATGTAAAGAACTGCAAGATTCATTGCTCCCCTGGTAAAACCAAAGCCTTATGGCTCCCACTAGAAAGCTTCTGAGTCTTTGACCCCTCCAACCAGCTGCAATTGAACTCAGTGGACACAGGCAGCTGCAAGGCTGAGGTGCATTACCTATTCTTAAATACATGCATGTCCCTCCAGAAAAAAAAGACATTATTATAGCAGAATTTTGACTTATTAAACTAATGAGGTTATAAGAATGTTGTGATTTCCTGTGGAGGTCAGGACTCAGTGGCTCAAGTCATTGACGGTCTAAATATATGACAATAAATGTAACTGTTTACTGCTTTATAGAAACCCCCTGGTATGGCAGTAAAAACTATTACTTTTCTTTTGACTGTTTTTGGGTTAGGCATCCCAGAAGATTGCACAATCTTAAAAAAACCCCACAAATCAAGGGAAAATCTTGTTATCACGTATCCATAGCATATTGGTCTGTTAGAGATCACCTTGTTTCAACAGTAAGATTAATTCTACCAAAACCTTTCCTGGAAAATATGTGTTAAAATATGATTTAAAAACCTCTAAATTCTATAACACTCCTTAGTGATCTTTACTGTAATGTACCACCGTGCTTGTCTACAGGAAGTTTTCAGCCCCACTGAACTTCCTGTCTTTACCGTAGTTATATTTTCTCTGTAAGGCCAGAAATCAGTGGCTGCATTCTTCTCTCTCTGACTAACTCTCCTATCAGTGACTGCATGGCATCACTAAAGAACACAGACAGCTACTGAGTCCTCACATATTGGCCACCTGAATTAAATTGTGGAAAAATGACGACACTAGAGCATAATAAAATCTCATGCCTGTTAGTAAAAGCCAAGGCAAACCTCTGAAATATCAGACCTCATCATACTTACTCCAATGATATAATAATAATTATTTTTTATTATGTTAGGATAATTATTGTTGCTGTTGTGTTGTCCGAGTTGCTACTGTTATTACTGTCACTAAATGCATTCCTGGTCTCATTTAGAAGGAATGAAATATTTATAAAGAATAATGTTCAGATGAAAAAGCACGGCTACATCCATAACCAGAAGATGCCCAACAAGAGGAAAGAGTGATGAAAATGTTACTTTTAATCTATCAGTGAGACATTTACCACATTCTTGGCTCAGATATCAGCACCTGCCAGGTTGTCTGACATTATAATCTGCCTAATTTATGCAAAGATCTCTCTTGTTGCTGAATACATCAGGATAATCAGGGCTCTATTGGAGTTTTTTAAATTATTATTTTAGTAATTGTTTTAATTTTTCTTTTAGTAATCTAATTAATGGGAGAACTGTGAGATAATCTGAAAACTTCTGAGAAGAGGAATTTAATAACCATAAGCATTACTTGACAGTCTTTAAAAAGTATAACAGAATGCCAGAAAATTGCAAATGGTTCACAGGAGTGGATAGAAAGTAGAAAAAAGGTTTTAAAAATAGATGATCCTCATGAGGGAGAAATAATTAAATATTTCAGAAATACATAGGTTAAACAATGGATTGAATTTCCTGAAGCTGTGATACTTTGCCATTTTTTTATTATCTAAATCATAGCTGGCTTATAGACACATTAGTTAACAAGTCCTATAGCAAACTTAATAATTCATAAATCATCTTTTCCTGTATAATATTCCTTGGTTCCCTGTAAGCTTACAATATTGATGATGGCTCCAAGAAAATTAATCAGAATGGATGCAAATATAATGACATTCCTTGCCAGGTAGGTCTCATTAATCCAGCAGCAAGTTTTCCGGAGCATTAAGGGTAAACATTTGTAATCCTCTGCTGTGGTGATCAGCACAAGAGCGGAGTGCAGCATTATCAGAATAGAAAACTGAATGACCATGGGTATCACCCTAGGAAAAAAAAAAGAATCCAGCATTAAACCTCAACACAATGCTACTGCTAATAAAAATAAATGTGTAAACAGGTAAGACTAGGAAATATCGGTTGTCATGAATCTGAGACAATTAGTCTCAGAAAAAAACCCAGAGAGAACAAACTTCTGTTCATGTTGCCTTTACTTCACATGGTTTCTTGCTGAGAAACTGCTGTTGGACAAACAAGCCAGGGAAATAAATCATTGCCAGTGCCTATATGTGTCTATGTAGAGTCCAAATGTCAGGAATGTTCTTTCTTTTGGTACACAGTTGTCTCTTAAGTTTTTTTCAGAGCAGTTCTATTGAGCCTGTAGGATCCTGATGCCACATTTGTATGATCTGGTTCCGCTCAGACTAGTTTGGGGACAGTTTAGTATAGTATTGTTTTCTATGCATCACATCATAGGTCTCTTAAACTCATACTGTACTGAGGGTCATATTCTCTAACATGAGTACAGTAATGCAGCCTGTTTTCTGGAGTAAGTTAGGATATAATAATTACAGAAATGCAAGATTCTTCTAATTTTAATTAATAATGGGTCAACTGCAGATAAGAATCTCATTGGTTTCCAAAAAAAGCAAAAGAACTCATCTACTGTTTTCATGGTAGCCTTTCAAAATACAAAGCATATGAAAAAGTATTCTATAATCCAAGTGTTTAAATAAAACCTGTTGTTTGGCATACCTTATAAACTTTGTTCTTGTATATGTGATCTTTAATCAAGAATTGATAAGTGCATATGCAAAATAGTTCAATGTCTTTGAACGTACCATTAAACCCAATAATATCTTCCAACCTAACTGTCATTTTATTTTTCTAAATTTATTCCTTTTTCTTGCCTAAATATGGGACCTGAAGTCAATCAAGTATCCTACGTGGTTGGGAAATGCAGTAAATTGTTTTACTTTGCTGAGTAGAAAGCACTCAGCACTTCACAATTTTCTGTGTCCCATTTGTGCCAGTCACTGTCTTTCTTCGTCTCTTTTCCCAAAGATCAAATCCATGCAAAATAAAAGTAACTCCACTGCTCCTACAAACCTCTCCCCTCCTCACTCCACTTTTCCTGGCGTTTTTGCTATAAGGAGAATGATTAACCTTGAGGCTTTGAATTAAGTAATTAAAATTTCTAGTAACCTAATTGTATGTGCCAGTACTCTACAGTGATTTAATCACAATGTCTCACAGAAAAAAGTCTTTGAAAGTGGACTATCAGGGTGCTCCAGAGAGACTTCTGCACTTCCAGGCTGTACTCTCTCATTAATACTTCTGTAAAAGTGTTTTGTCTTACTGAAAACATGAAGTTTTAGATTTTGCTACAGATCACCTATCCCTCTTCTCTTTGAGTAGGGTGTAAAGCTATTTGTACACTTGTGCCCTACAGTATGACAAATTTAGGCGTATAAAGTGGAAATAGAAGTGAAAACATCAACACAGCTCTTTTGTCATTTTTCAGTAGGTCAGTCAGGTCCACTCCCCAAAACTGAATAGACTTTATCTCAAAATACCTGAAACTCTCCTTAATTTCAGGATATTCGAATTTGGGGTTAGAAGAGAAAATTCTAAACTCATACAGATCAGAATTCAGATCTGTGGTTTGAGCCTTTTAACTTCAGCTTTCAAAGTTTCACCATAGTGTAATAGATATGTGGCCAAGGAGAAAAGGAAACCAGATTGATTTAATGGCAGGAGAGGATACATGGACATAGCAGGACAAGTTTGAGAATAAATCTGTGTTGGAACTGGCATTTCTTAGCTCTGGCCATGTTTACAACTAATACAAAATATTTGCACTAAGGAGACACCAAAGTTGCACTGGGTATTTTATGTGAAAACTGTGATTACATCTTCCTCACAGTACTGATGTTAGTAGAAAATAACTTGAGAAAACAGGCAAAATTAAAATTTTTATATTCAAAAGCAACTTTTTTTTTTAAAAAGTAGACATAAGTCAGTGCATATATGGGGAAATGTTGGTCATGTTGGGAGAAAAATAACATAGGAGGCATATTTGTCAAAATGAGATTTAAGTGCAGAACTGTACTCCTGTATATGTTAGCCTGCTTAATTTTGAACATTAACTTTAAAAGAATGTTCTGATTTTTAATGTCCTAATTCAGCTGTTATTATAGAAATTCAGGTACATTTAATCTGTTGGTCTTAAAGACAATATTTGCTTAAAAATGATTCCTTTCTGATAGTCCAAACAGACAATGCCTCCTTTAAAGTGTCAGGGTGGAATAATATGCAATTTACTCCAAATGTTTTTGTCTATCACCTGCTAAAATTAATCAAGCTAACACAGAACTATGATCAAAGTATAAGATTTTGTAAACAAAATGCAAGACTCAAAATAATTTACAGTAATGCAGTTATGGCTTATATGTATAGCTACTCTCAAAACATCAGAACAAATGAGATTTGTAATGTAGGAGTCCAGAAAAGAAAATATGTTAGAAAGATAACAGATAGAAAACAAGTCTATTGCTAACAGAGGGTTTTTCATTTGGAAAATGTCTGAACTGCCATAAGTAAGATATATATGGATAAAAATATATTTTTTCATAGTACTAAACTATATTTTAAACATATTGAAATAAAATGTGAAAAATATCAATATGGAACTTCTGTTCCCAGATTAATTGAAATTACATGAATTACACATTAACTTTCATTGAGAGCTTCCATGTTCTGATGATGTACCATTGGTATGAACTTTTCATGTTCATATGCAGCAAAACCAAACTGTATTATAAAAGAAAGAGTGAAGAATGAAGAAACAAAGTTTGGAGCAGGAGAAACAGATTTCATCACATGCAACTAAAAGTTTTGCGGGAAGATTCTCAGGACATGCTGAAAGTTCCAAAGTTACCAAAAAGAGACACAATGCAATGATGTCTTGAGAGCAGCTTCTGACTATGAAAATACACAGGAATCGTATAGAATGGTTTGGGTTGGAAGGGACCTTCAAGATCATTTAGTTCCAACTCCCCTGCTGTGGTCAAGGACCACTAGACCAGGTTGCTCAAAGCTCCATCCAGCCTGGCCGTGAACATTTATAAGGATGGGAGATCCACAACCTCTCTGGGAAACCTGTTCCCATGCCTCATCACCCTCACAGTAAAGAATTTATTCCTAATATCCAATCTAATTCTGCCTTCTTTCAGTTTGAAGCCATCCCCCCTTGTCCTATCACTACATGCCCTTGTAAAAAGTCCCTTTCTTATGGGTACTGGAAGGTCCTGAAGGGCCTCCCTGGAATCTTCTCCAGGCTGAACAACCCCAACTGTCTCAGCCTGTCTTAACAGGGAGGTGCTACAGCCCTCTGAAAGATGAGGGAATGTCAGCCAATGAATCCAGAGAAAAGTTGGACAATATGTTCATGGAGAACTAGTCAAGGGAGTCAAGAGAGCTCAACAAGAGAGCCGTGTAGTTTAGATTACAATTCACCTCAGTGCACAGCAGTCTCTTAGATTTATGCAGATAGAAGACATTTTGACTCTGTTTGACCCATTCTCCAGTGGCTAGTCTTTGAACCCGGGTTATAGACACTGCACTGACAGACAGTGATGTGAGATCAATTCCTTCAGTCTCCCACGGTACAGCAGCATTTTGCAACAGCCTTCCTGCTTTACAAAGCCAGATGACTGAGAACTGATTTGGAACTGATAGTTTCTAACTATATCTGAGATGTATATAGAGAGTCTACATATGCAGATGTAGCTTACCAGTTCTGCTGACCTAGCCTGACCGAACTCTAAATGAAACCAAAGTAAGGCCTTGAAAAAGATTAGGATCAAGCCTCAAGAGGTCAGGCCTGAGGACACTAAACATGAGTTCTTCTCTTAGATTGCCCAACTCTATATGTAAGAGCCATGCTTTTGAATTAAGGTACTGTACATCTACTGTACATTTAGGTCTGTACATCTACAGACCTAAATCTGGGATATAAATCTGAAATTCAGTGTAAATACTTCAGATGCTTGAGAAACTGTGGCCTTTTATTTGTTCACAATAAATAGATAGGCAACAAGAATTCTTCCACTGTAGCTGTTCAATGGAAGATTAATGTTTTTGTCTCTTGTTTAAGCCTGCTCGATGTAAAGACAAAACTGAAGTTGGCACACTGTGACCTCCTAGATGACCAATCCAGTATCTGTGCAAAGATATTGGCAGTATGCTGATAGGATCAAGTACTGCAGAACATTTAGACAAGATTAGAGGAATTGGAACAAAAAACCATAATACTCTTCTGTCCGTGAACTTCTATCAGAACTAGGACACCTGGGTTGGATTCCCCCTTCATTCAAGATGAGATTCAAGACCAAATGGTTTTCTTTTTAGGGGTTCCCTTATTGCCAGGATAAGTGAAGTTTGAAATGAGCTTTTGCCTTCCCTCTTCATGTACAGTCTTAAATCAAGACTTGAACTAGAAGGAAAAATTATGTAAAGCAGACGATGCAGGTGTTTAAATGAACAGCAGTTTAAAGTGTGTTTCTCCTCCCCTCACAAGAATAACCCAGTAAAAAACTGACAGAAATAAGAGTAGTTCAGCAGTCTACTCTAGTATGATCTATGGCCCTTATGAGCATATAAAAAGTGCATTGCAGGAAATGAATGAAACTCCCAGGCCTCTCAGATGGAGCAGATGAATCACTGCAAGGTTGGCAATTTAACATAATGGTTTTATAGAGGATAATTAGAGTAGAAATATGGCATTAATTTATCTCACTTAGAGTAATTTACCCAACTCAATATTTCAAAGAATGAAAACTATTGTAAAGATTTTTAAATTCAGTGATGTGTCTGCCCTGTCAGCGAAAAAGTACAAATGGATCAAATGTTTATCCTCAGAGAGATATATGTAAGCTGAGATAAAATTCTGAAACTCCCATACAGAGTAGATTTCCTTCTGTTGAAATGTGATTCCCTTCTTTAACACACAGACTAAGACAAGCTACCTGGGAAACCACCTGAAGAACTTTAATAAGATATGTTTTATGATTATTTAAATAATGTTTTCTTTCACCAAATTTTCAGAAATCGCCAAAAGACTCAGCTCAAAGAAATATTCTCACATCTACTTAAGCAAATACAAAATTTCATCCTTGTTCAACAGAAATCTGAAGCATTCACTGAAAAACTCTTACATGTGAATTATAGTTAGTTGTTTCATAGAAATTATTTCCATACTACTTTACTTCACTGATATCTGGCAGAGGTATAACATATGATCATGCAGTTATCTGAAAGACTCTCTGAATCCAAATCTTGTCTTACTTTCTGCTAGTTGGTTCATTTGTTCATACCTTGAATTGCTTTTAGAACTGGAACTTAGGAAATTTGAACTTCCACATTATTTTCTCATTCAATATGTTTAAGCATATTGAAACCTTCTCATTCGAAACTCCTATCCTGCTATTTTAGGGTTGCTCATCTGTTGACAGGCATGCTTTTTAAAAACTGAAACATATTTTTTGAAGCAGAGTATCAGAATTTGAAAAATCAAGACCAAAATTTGCCTTCTTAAGCCTTGTCAGTGATCTTCAGGTCCTAGCAGAACATAAGGACTGCCATAAAACACCCATAGGGCTCCAAAATTTCTTTCACAAAAGGGAGAGTGGTAAATATCCTTTCCCTAAATATCTTCCCTGGTTCCAGCAATCAACCTGTAAGGGCATCGTTGAGGCCAAGGCCATACTTTTGTTTATAAACCTCTGCTGATCTTTTCTGGTAGGAATTTATCTAATCTTCCTTTCAACCTAGTTGCATTTACAGCCTGTTTAACATTTAGTGACATAAAGGTCCACAGACAAAAGACTACTGGCAAGATAGGAAACCAGGCAGTGTGACTGTGTGACTCCTTCCCCCCTAATTCCAATGGCACCAGACACACAAAAGCACCAGAATTAACAGAGATGAACCTGTCCAGTTATAAAAAAATGTGTTTTGATTGATATAGCAGCAGAAATCTTTTTGGAAATCAGATTAATCAGGTCCATAAATCTTCTTGTACCTATTGAGGAAAAAATTAACAAACAAACAAATAAACTAACAAGCAAAAACAGCTACCAGAAGTGAAGAATTTTGAATGTGTATTGGAAGAACTTTAAAAAAGCAGGCAAACTTACTAGTATCAGAGCAACATAGCACATAAGGAACAGCAGAAGATCAGGGTGTTTTCTCTAGCTGAGAATTACAAAACACATGGGACGCCACTGCTATAGAGTGTAGTTGTCTGCCTGCACCTAACCAACTTTGGTGTTCTTAGGCATAAACCTGGTGAATCAGGTCTTCCAGAGATGATTCCAGAAATCTTGCTGCAATACTGTATCACAATAAATGTCTCATTTCTTAATACAAATATTTTTAAAGTTACTCTATGGTCAGTGGTAAGTTAAGGTTCATCTGAGTGTTGGAAACCACCTGAGAATTATGTTCATCTGGGCATTTCCATTTTAGCACTTGCTCTATCAAAGACCAAATGGGACCAGAGACTTGTTTATAGTGGCAGTCCTGTTCTAGAAAACTGACCTCAGTCCTTGCACACACTTTTGTCACTATTAAATAGTAGACAAAAGTGCCAATTGATGGGTTTGACTCTGAAATGAGGACACAGGGGTTTCATCTATGTCACATTTTCATCACCTTGATAGGAAACTGTTGCTTTGGTGAGCCCCAGAGAAAAGAACAAGTGAAAACAGATCTACTAGATCACCTGCTTGCTTCTTAATAGCACAAGATTGCCTTCCCTCAGCTGGGTAATACACTTTATCAGCAACAAAGAGTACAATTTTCTTACATAGCATGTATGAAACAAAATCAAAAGAATCACTGATACCCAAGGTGGTTACCAGCCACATAGCTGAGAGGCACTGTTATAAGTCTGGATCCTGTTTCACCAGGACACACTATGACAAATTTTTGTAACTCAAAGTTCCCACTTATCTCAGTGGTCATTTTACTTGAAAAGACAATAACATAATAACAGTAGATGCTGCTGTCTTACTTGAAAACGTGTAGCTGCAGAAAATGTGACACAAAAGTCATTAATATTGCAAAAAAGTATTACCAAACACTTTTGGGGAACAAGTAGATTTTATTGGTTCATTGCACATCAAGCCTAGGAATGCTATCTTGCTGTCTCCCCAAGAGTGCCTAAAGATATATAGAGATATATTTCTGTATTTACCTGGAAGAAGGAAGTAAGCTTTGGATAGCCGTGATAAATACAAGAACAATAAATGCACACACCAAGTTTGATTTGAATACTTCATCCCGCATTTGAGAATACTAGAATAAAAAAAAAAAAAACACAGAAGAGTAAATTAGCTGTTAATCCATGCAGCAGTTTCAAAAAGACTGATATATATAGGAGATGCTGAGAAAAGTGCCACAAAAAGCTAATAAATCAATAAACCTGAATTTGTTTTTTAAAATTAAACACAACAAATAAATTATTAATAAGCTGGCAAAATATTTTAACCAAGAGAGTTAAACTCTGTAATTTGCAAAACAAACTTTTTCTACTTCAAAATTATTAGCTTTATAAAACCTCAGGAAGATATTAGGAGCTTGTGCTGCTGAGCAGAATACTAAATACTTAATATTTATTCACTTAATAAAATACTTAATAACAAGTTTTTTTCACCTGAAGACAAGCACTGAAGTCATCTGTGACTCTGCATGCATGATGGCACAGAGGTGTCTCCATGCTGGCTAAATTAAAGCCACTCTTTTTTTTTTTTTACTTCTCTTTTTTAAGAAAAGTACAGTTTGGACATTCTCCGGCTATTTGGGATGTGGGTCATGATCTCTACATCCTAACTTATTCAGGGGCTGTGCAGAAACTTGGCAATATGGTCATTCTTCAAGGAGAAAATGAAGATAATATTATGTAAAAGACTACTTGAAATGCATTATTATTAAAATTTATTGAAAAAGTATTTTTCTCCATCATATTAAAACAATGGAAATGCTGTTTCTTTTTATGGGAATTACCAAGAAAAGGAGTAACAGATACAATCACAAACCACAAAACACAGTTAAAGTGGAAATGTTAACCGAGTCATCAACTGGTACTTATCATTGCTAATTCAGTTAAACTCCTTAAAAGTTGTTTACAGCAGATGAAGAGTAGTTCATAGACCTGTTTTTGTATTTCTCTTTATCCTATATGGATACCACTAAATTTTCTTCACCTTATAAGAAATCCCACAGAGGCTTGCCCTGGTAATTTTTCTTCCTCTGAACAATAACTCCATTTTATTTAAACTCTTGCAGTTTTGAAGGGTCTAAGAGTTACTTGGACAGAACAAAAGGAAATCAGAATCAGAGATATCATATACCAGAATCTTTCCTCAGCAATTTGGAAATAGGGTAAACTGCTGTTATAAATGCCTAGAAGGCATTATAAGTGATAAAAAGTAAAACCGGTTAAGAAATATGTCAATGACAAACACTGAGAGAGTTCAGCTATTTTATAGCTACTTTGCTCTTGAAGGAAGATCCTCAGCTATATTCCCTACCTGGACCTTTGGTAGGGGCTTCATTTCAGCTATGAACATCTGGTCAAAGGAGTCTCAAACTCCCAAAATGGGAAAAAGGATTTTCTCTTTCCTACCCCCATTTGTTATGAGTAAGAT
This sequence comes from Manacus candei, assembly GCF_025592945.1. Classification (NCBI taxonomy): domain Eukaryota; kingdom Metazoa; phylum Chordata; class Aves; order Passeriformes; family Pipridae; genus Manacus; species Manacus candei. The sequence goes on from NW_026138061.1 coordinate 6,495,478, forward strand.
AGGGGGGTTGTTTGTTGGTGTCTCTCATTTTGACTCCTCCTCTCCTGTGATTATACCTTGTCTCTGCTGTTGGCAGTATCACTTTGACATTATTTTTGATAGTGCTCACAGTCACCTCCACTTCACTTTGCTGCAGGAAGCACAGAGGCACTGGCCCTGATTTCATGTGCAGGAAAACAGAACTGCGTCAGTCTGTGTAAATAATAGACCAGGGCTTTTTTTGATTAGAGAAAAAAAAGGTGTGTTCCTTAAAATATAACATGAAATCCCAGCTGTTCCATAGGGAAATTATAGCAAACTAAATGAATGAAGCACAAACATAGAATGACCTGCTGCGTTGAGCGTTATGTCAAAAGGATGGATGTTGTGTTCTAATCAGTAAGAATATTGTGTTGAGGAGTTGTTGGCATCCCTAGGCAGCACTGACATAAATGATAAACATAGCAGTTCTGTAGCAGTCTACCCCTTAATGACTTGGATAAATAATTGGAGGACTGACTAAGCCTCAAGGCCCTTCAAAAGGCGTAGGAGGCATGTAGCTAACCAGAGCCATGTAGAGTGGTAGGAAGAATCATGTTGTGACCTTATCTGTAATGAAAACCTTCACTGCAACATCCCACAGACCTACCTGCACTGGAGTGACTTGCTCATGGCATAGTGAAGGCACACCCTGCTTCCCATGGGGCTTGAGCCATTCACCTGCACTGTTGGGAGGGAACATTTTACCTTCTGGTTTGCCCAGTCAGCCATCTGAAACTGAGTTTGTGTGAGAAAGGCCAAGTTTCCTCTGCTGATTAATGCTGCTTATTCTCCACCCCTCCTCTTTTCCCACAGCTCTTTGAAAGGGGAGCACTGGTAATACAAGAGGCTTTACATATTCACCTAGAGAAAATGTGCACTGGGGAGTAAGGTTTTTGGGATTATCCTCAGTGATGCTTTTGACTCAGATAGGACCTTATGAATGAAATGGGAAACCATGTTTTTTTTCATCTTCAGAGCAATGACGAAAAAGCTTCTGCAGTACAGGTGAGGGACAGAATAAGATGTATCAAGAAGTCCAAGGTAGATGAAGAAATGAACTCCTGAGAAGACTAAAGGGTAGACACAGATCTAGTTGCTGACCAGTAATAGAAAAGTTGCTGAACTGGCATGGAGTTTGCCCAGTGTTTCTTGCAGAACTGGAAGTTCTTGGGTTGAAGGAAGGAGCTGATGCCCCATGTATGCTGGGATACAGCATGCAGAAATAGCAAAATTGTTCCTCTACTAATTTAATTTTTTATTTGTCTTACTCACCAGAAATTCTGAAACAGAGAAACCCAGATGTTTAATTCTAATATTTGAACTAAGAAAACCTGTACTATGAAATTCAAAGTCCTTTTGATATTTTCAGGGTGCTCACCTCTCGAAAATATATAGATGATTCACCTCTAAGACCAGTCTGATTTATAATCTAGATACAAATATGCAGGAAGATTTAGAATATGTTTATATTTAATCCAATCTTTACACTGGAAACTTTCTTTAACAAAACCCTACCAGCATGTAAATTCTCTACCCTATATCTCTGCTTTATCCTATAAGAAAGGACATGGTATGGATATTTCCAAGTCACTGATATTAAGGTAGATCATCATGTTGATATCTTTTAATTATTGGAATCATTTGAAGTAGTAGCATATTTTCCTTATGAGCCATTACATATTTGGAAACTCTTAGTATATTTACGTGCTACCATCAGAAGCACTCTCCTATGATGAATTGCTCTATCAGCCCACATGCTATTTGTGAAAAGAACCTCTAGCAAAACTGAGAGTATATTGTCTCTAAATGACATAAAAGTGATAATGAGTGAAATAAAGGTTAGTAATGACTAGTCTATTTGAGTGAAGGATCTGTAAAGTATACCAGGTGGGGATCCTGCACAACTCCTATGAAAAATAGAGAATTACAGAATTCACGTGGAAATGCACATACTGCCTCAAGCAGATAATTCATTCACTAATGCAACCTCTACTGCTTGGTGTGGAACACAGATTTATTCTATCACTGAGAAGGACATAGAGCAATGAGATAACAGGGACTGGTTAAGCCATTATAGTGGCTTAAACTGCTGTGATATACCAGTCATTTAAATCAGTGCAAACCAGGATCTGTGATCCATGGTAGTTTTGGGCATGCCAATTCCAGAATTATTTTGGGATTGTTTTCTAACTTTTTGAAATCTCAAAGGAAGCAAAACAGAAATTTCATTGCTAGTGTAAACATGATGTCTGCAATTGTTTGATAGTGAAAAAAATCCCAAACCAAACTGAACTGTTTAAACAGAAGTCCAGTATGACTTTTCAGATCTATTCATGTCACCCCATGATCCCACACCATGGTAGTCGTGTTACTAATTCAGGAGGAAGAAATATAGTTTATTGTTCATAAGGTTACTCATTTCTCTGTCATTTGAGGTGCAGAACACTAACATAATTCTCATTGAACAAGGTTAATGCTTCTTGATCAGGATTTCAGCCATGGGCACTGGTTCTTCTGCCTACTGTAAACTGTAAAGTCTGGGGCAAGAGGTACTTACAGATAACAGAAATAAGTATTAGGCAAATGCCAGCTCTGCCTGAAAGTGTGATGGCTAAATGAGAGGGCACAACAGTCTATATGGGGGAAGTTACTTTACTCCAGAGCTCCCTCTGACTTCAACCTGTCACTGTGCTGAACAGAAGGTGAGTGGCAGCGAATGGGAACAGCAGTGGGAGATGGGAGGGCAATAGACACACACTGTCTGCTCTATCAGCCACTCTGCAGGGAACAGCTCAAGATGTTGGTGTAGAAGGTCATGTAAGCAGTTGCAAAATGTTAATGGCTAGAAAAACAAAAACATAATTCCAGATTGAAATGTTAGGGGTGGAGAGAGCAGAGGAAAAAGACTGCTGGAAGAGCTTTACAAGGTTCCAATTTAAACCTGAGTTTGGTTTGTTTTCTAAACAAGCAGGAAGACAGGAGAAAGTGGTAGTGATATAAGATAGCATGGGGGAAATAGCTACTTTCTGTAGGAAAATTATTCAAATATTACTTTTTTCGTGTCTGCCTGTAGACTATGGTTAAACACTAAGGTTATGAGGACAAACCTGTAATTACTGCACAGGCAAATGAGGAGGAAAGGGACATTTCCCATGTGGTCCCACAAGACATTGCTCCTGCCTACAACAAAGAGGACACTATAATTCATCTTTCCTTAATCCACATCATCCCTTTGTATCCTGTTGCATTCCCCATCATTATCTGAGCATACTAATGATGTCCCAACATCCTGAACAGAAGCAAGGAGGTTGCTGGCCAGCAGCTATCCAACTGTTCGAGGTTAGATAGAGCAAATGTACCAGAGCAAATAAAGCAGCAGTGATATTTTTTAAAACTTTACTTCTGTGTGTAATGTGAAAAAACAGCCTAATTTAGAGAATAGAAAGAGGATTCAGTCAACTTTACTGGAAAGATTTTGTGGTTTTATTACCTGTGTTTACTGGTGGGGATTAACACCTAAGGAAATACTGAACAAAAGCATCACTTTCCAAACACTGCAGCACAGTTTTTCATTGGAAATGTCATACTGGAAAGAAAATGTATCAAACCTACTAAAAATGTTAACTTTTAAATAGACCTTTTGTCATCCAGATGCATTTAAAACTTTATAAATATTTTAAATCTGACCTGTGTAATGAGATGGATTAGAGCATGGTTCTTTTTTTTTTTCTCCTTAAATTACATTTAAATTGAATTCTACACTTCTCTTATAGATGTGTTTTGTGTTTTGGTGGGTTTTTTTTGTTTGTTTGTTTTCTTTTTTTCTTTGTTGTGGCTGATAATTGATATCAGCACTCCTGGATTTCCCTTCCTCTGTGTCCCTGTCAGCTTTACATGAAAGCTTTATTGAAAGAAATGTCTTCATATCTGAAGAAATGTCTTCATACTGAAAGAAATGTCTTCATATCTTCTGTTTCAGTAGATAATTATTAGTGGATAATTTGGCTTTGGCTATCCTACCTGTGTCTCAGTGTCATAAATATCCTCATGGGGAAATGGAATACTTATTTTTTTTTAACAAACATTTCTTTTTCCTTCTACTGGATTGGTTATGCAATAAGGGCTTAGATATACTTCAAGGTCTCACCAATGGGACTTCTCGAGGACTAATCTACCATAACTCAAGTGAAAAAGTCTGTTTTCCAGTGGAGGTTAAAGTGATGATGGAGAAGTGAACCTCCATGTTTCCAATTCCCCATTATTTTTATTTCTTTTCAGTCAAGTGCACATCATACTGCAGACCTGCTGTTGCTGCACTGTAGTAGCATACAAGTCAATGAAATTATTTGAGATCTGTGCAACCTCACTCACCCTGTGCCATCAGCTTTCAAGGAACATTCTCCCATTGCCTTATCTTTTTAAACTTATAACTTACATCTGGATGTAGACTGAAATAGAAACTGGTGAGATCATATTGCTGTTGAGAAGCAGCAAAGACACAAACAATATTGACCACTTAGAAGCAAATTTTAAAAAAGGATGTTTAAAACAAAGAGTTGAAGAATTAGTATTGACTTGAAAAAAACAAAGCAGCTGTCTAGAGGATATCAGAGGGATTCTATGACTAAATGAAATGAAAATATCTATATAGATATAGATATATTTTTTAATGGAAGTGTCAGTTTATTAACATGCTTAATCACTGTTAGTGACAAAGTAACCTGTCATCTGACAGAAAACTGCTTATACTTGACAGCAAGTGGAACACGGGAAATGGATGTTGCTTTCAGAAGGCAAGTTTGCTCAGTAGACTTATTTTCCAACAGTGAAATGCAGTCATTGCAGCATTATAACACCTGTATCATGACACCACGTATTATGAACTCTAGCTCAATCCCAGCTTCTGAGAACTGAAACAAAATGAAAAAGAAAACCAAAACAAGAAAACAAACAATGCAAGCCAGAACCTACAGCTTCTCTGCTTCAGTGAACATTTATTACAATTTGAGTTGTGAATAATGCAGCTACCAAGACCCAGCTACCTTATGCTCCAGGCTGGAGTCTTTAAACATCAGTGAAAAAGGCTTGATATGCTCTCTTCTCAATTTATCGCCACTCCGTAAGTCGATGGTGTGCTCTATTCGCTTGTTAATTTCCTCAGGCCCAGACTGGACATGCAAAGCTTGTGCAAGATGGTTTGGAAGCAGATTTATTGAATTTCTTGTTAGGGCAGCCAGAGTCTAGGGGAAAGCACATGCAAACAGAATAAACCTGCTGGTCCCCTTGGGTTAAAAATGCAATGTTTTAGATCATGTTGCATTGCAAACCATTACAGCATTCCATGCAATTCATTCAATGAAATCTACAGAAGTGTAAAATAATAAGTCTGTTCCACTAAACACATACAGTACATTAAGGGGATTACTTTGATGCCTTCTTTAATAGAGACTAGGAGGTTTGCTGCTGCACTGAGCACTAGGACTATATTCCCCTTTCCAAATACAGCTATTTCAATATTAGAGCATGCATGAGGGGAACAATTTTAGTAAATAGGAATGGAAAATACAGAAAACAAAAGTCAGAAAACAAAAGTCACAAAACAGGATTAATGAGGTTTTTTTTATCTTAGAGTTGCTGTATGTGTATAGTTAAGGAACAGATCAGTTAGTCAGGAGTGAAGAAGGTGACATTTCTGATTACTTCAGTGTGAGTTTTCAAATAGTATGTTCTTCTTCACTACTGGTATATGTCAGCCAATCTAGATTGCAGTTAGGCTATATGATTTAATTTAACTGTAATTCACATTATTATTTTAAATATTGTCTCAAATGCATTATTCCTTTGGTACTTCATTGACTAATCAAAAGAAAAAAAAAAGAAAATACTTTTGCCTAGCTTTGCAAAGGAATTCTAACAGAGACAGTATGAAGGGTGCTTCACCTTCAGCAAAGAGTTAGAGTTTGTTTTCATAAAGAGAATAACTCATTCCTGTTTTCATGGTATCACTTCATGACACAAACCACTGTGAAGCAGCTCTGTCCCACTTGAATAGGAAAATAAATTCTACCAGTGTGATACTCCCAATGGTTAGGAAATGTTAATGAATGAAAAGGATATAAAACTTCATACATGATAGCATAAGACATTTCAGAATTAATATGGATGAGAAATACACTTTTGCTTGAGAAAATTTATTTCATAGGTCCTTACTATAAAGACCTTCAGTTGTACCTCCTATTGGGCATTGTTGAAGCAGTTTAGGATGTATTGTCACTAGATAAACCAGTAAGGCAAATTCTTTTGGATCATACAAATGCTAGAGGGAGATTACCCTTGTTCATATTCAAACCATCCTCCCCAGATACATTCCGATGAGTCTTGGAGAGTATATTTAAACACAGGAAGGGTCTCAGGTACCCACTGCCAAACCCAAAGTGGCAACTATCCTTACAGTCCTAAAATCAAGTCCATGGACTCCATAGTCACAGGTAGTCTCAGATAGTATCTCATATTCCATCTCTTCATCAGTAACTTAAGACCCCAAAATAAGGCAGAAAAGGGCATCAGGATTTAAATATTCTCTCTGTTTATGTGAAAAACAATTTTTCTGTTTGCTTAGTAAATGACTTAAATAGTGAAGGTTTGGCAAACCACTCTACTCAAATCTTCCCTTCTTCTGTTTAGCAAATCAGTATCATCAACATTTGGAGAAAAAATCAGTACCAAGGAAACTTTTCTCATACTGAAGTTTCAGATATGCCTGACTCCATATCTTAACCTTGGAGAAAACAATCCATTGAGTCAAATGGATAATACTACATTATTACACACTACACACTACTTTAGTTTAGGTTCTCCTATCTCTTTTAAAATGAGCTAAAAGTTCTTATTAATTTTTAGAGATTGAAATGGCACAAGTGGGCCTGAAGTCACTGTTAAAGGAGGAGATCACATCAGATGTTGTTGTGTACATTGATTCCTCAGAATTAGCTCATAGTTCTACTTCTCCACTGGAAACGAGGGTGGAGAAGATCCCTGATGTTTCAGCTGGGCATCGTGTTTTACTTACATGAGAAAAATAATCTCAGTTCATCCTAGTAAACAACTACATTTTGCTTCAAATTATATTTTAAGATTTGATTGATAGGAAGACTTGTCTTCAGATTGTATGAAGTGTTTTAGAATTCATGGTAGATGAACATGACATCACTACTATGTCTATGGTGCCTGTGGTATTAGTGCAAAAATAGATTCTGAACTTGCATTTATTTTCAGAAGATAACAAGGAAGTTCATATTTGTGTTTCATGGAGTTTTCTATTCCTCGCACCCATACACCTACTTAAGAAAATTGCTTCCCCGTAATTAGTAATAACAACAATGAAAAATACCATACAAATTATTGTCTCAAGAATATGTTCTAAATGCATTTTTCCTCTGTATACCCCTCTTTGCTGTGCATCTTTTAAGACTGTGTCATGTCAACATAAAGAAATATTGGTTGTTCCTATTACCTCTCCTACTCTTTTGTGAACAGCTGTATGGAAGATACAGTTGTGAATTCCACAATGGGCTTTTGAAGTTTCCTGATGCTGACAATAACCATTCATCATGCAGGAACAAACACAAGGTTCTATTAGGGAAAAGCCTAGCCAAGCTTGCATCTGAGACTGAAAGAGGATGAATGAAAGCAAACAAATAATAAAACTCCAATAGTAGACATATTTTATAGAGACTTTAAAGTGTCAGTTTAGATTAGATTTTACTTCCTTCCTGCAAAGTTTTCCTGCAATAAGTCCAAGCATCCTGTTCTCAACAAGAAGGGAAATTTTTAATCAGTGCCATTTAGAAAACTCTAGGAAGGTTTCATATTATTCTTTTTTTTTCATACTGCAAACACCAGGTTTTGGAGGGAAATAAGAAAATACAAGGTCACATCTAAAAGACAGGATGCAGGTAGGATTTAATTCAAAAGGAAGACACCTAAATGAAGGTGTCTAAAATGTCTAAACTTCTGTTACTGCCAGTATACACTCCAGATGCTGTGGTCAGCTGAGATGCCCTGGGATACCCTGGACAACAGTCAGGAACCAGGAGATGTAGTACAAGACTTAGGAACACAATGTGCTATTGGTGGGGATCAGCTGGGGTGCTCTGGGATGTCTCAAGCTGCAAAAGGCAGCCACAGTCCAGAAGCTGAATCAAGCTCTTACTCAGCATGTCTCAGCACAGGTATTCAGCACTACCTGGGACATCAGAGTCTCTCACCTGGCCTTCTAACTGGTAGTCCAGATGATTGTGGGTCTTTTATAGGCTCCTTTTCATACAGATCATTTTAGGCTGCCTAGAGCACCACGAGTGGCATGAAATGCTTATTTTTAGGAGCTGAGCTGTGTGAGGGATCAACACCTGGGACAGTCAGTAGGCACACAAATCCAGGTCCTTTGTTCGCAATGCCACCCTTTTGTTTAGACTTGCCTGCCATTTTGGCAGTCTTTTGGTATAATTTTTGTGAATTTTTAAGATTCACTGCAATCACTAGTAAAATATGCTTATAGAAGACTTTCTATGTATGGGTTTTTTTCCTAATTCACATCATTAAAGGCCCACCAGGTGCCTCCAGCACCACTCACACTGATCGTATTATGCTTTCAACTACTCTTTTTGTAAGGCACACAGAAGAAATCCAACTTTATCAACAATTAATTCATTTTAGGGGAGGCCTTCACTCTCTTGACATAAAATAACTTCTGTCCAACTTTCTTATTTTAAGAAAGATGCCCAGACCCTTATTTCAATAACAGAAAAATCCATCCATATTGGCCATGTCTGAATTTTAGAGGAGACACTTGCACCCTTGGTTTATCTCACCATTAGCACCAGGGCACCTCACCAGGGCACAGGGTGCTAAACGTGCTGTGGACAGATGTAGTTTTTGTTAATATCTGTGACTGCCTACATAAGAAGTGCTTATTCTGTCCCTTACTCGTATCAACACATCTTCAATGTTCCCTTCTCCAATATCAACACTGACTTAGGCTGCTCATAGAAAATGAGTTTGAGGTAATGAGCATGGATTGGGATGAATTTGAGTTTGGTATGAGAACTCAACAAAGACTTTGCCTTTTCACGTGCTTCCTAACATAACTACAGCTAAAAGTAATATACATGTAATCAGTTTTGCTCAAAATTTGTTGTAACTTACACGGGGTAAAGAAATAATTTAAATGCTATTGGCAAATATTCAAACACACAGAAGTGATTCATTGTTGGGTTGCTGCTATTAGGATTCTCAAAGCCTGCTGCTGACAGTGACCTTTAAGCTGCATAATTAATGTTATTAAATGCTTATTCTGTCCAAGACTGACATACCTCTGGAAAAAGCTACTATATCCTAGTATAATTTAAATCTATCATCTGAATTTTGAGCTGAAATACATTATTTATGAGCAGTACTCTCTATTTTCTCAGCTGTAAATTGAAAATTACATAACAATTGAATCATACATGGAATAGCAGATTTTTAAAATCTTATCTCCACCAAAAAGCTTATTGTAAAACTGTATTATAAAAAATTACATCTGTTTCCAACACAAACCCAAGTTCTTAAAAAACAGTGAGAAACTGCTCTAAAAATGGGTTGTTTATTGCCATGAGACAAAAATATGCTTTAAAGCAACTGTTTAGCTATACCCATTTCAATTATTTTTGTGGCCTTTTTACTAGTATGGTGCAGGAGTTGTTCAATAATTCAATAAAAACACGAGTACTTTCTTTCATTCCTTGTCTTTGTTAGCATCAAGGTCATGTTTAGATGAGAAAACGATCAATGAAATGATAGCCTACACCACATAGATTTTTTTGAACTACAGAAATTGGAATATCTTAAAGGGAAAGAAGAAGAAATAGAGAGAGATCAGGAGATATTCACAGCAACATGCACCCATACCTCTATTACTAATGAAAGGAGAATATACAGACAGGTAACAAGATACAGAGAATACTAAATAGCAGCATACATGCAGATACACAGATGTACAGAACATATATAAAACAGGTGTTTTATATAAACTATACCATACTCAATTTCAGTTTGAAGAGATGAAGACACTGCCATGGGCTGATTGATTGTGAAATTTTATCACTTCTGAGCACATTTGTAAGAAGCAGAAGACAGTTGACAAAGCAAGACCTCCACACAGCAATGCTTGAGGTTCAACAGACAGTTCAGACAAGTAGGAATAAGGTTGTGCAATAGAAGAATGTATCATGTCATTACAGGTCTCTCAAAGAAAATGGAAGAAAGCTTCAGCTGGCCTTGCTTCATAAAGAGTTATCGATCTTTCAAGTGCAGTGAAAAAGAGTGGAGTCTGAGGGCATTTTAACCTTTTCATCTTTAATTCTTCTAACCAAGCAGACTTCATAAAATGATTTTTATTAGTGTACAAGAATTTCTGGTTGCCAGGGTGCTAGCAATTAGCCACACAGTGTTTTTGGAAAAGATCTGATCAGGAGCATTTGTTATTATCTCATATTTCTTTTGAGCTACACATGACATTAGAGACTAATTCATCTGTTAGTGAACCTTAACTATGTCTTAGAGTATGAGGTTTTAATGTTTTTTTGTGAAAAAAGTGGAAAAACGCACACCTGTTTTCACAAGATGCTTTTTAAAGGTAGATCTTTTTCTTTCCCTCATATATTAATAACTTATACTATGCTTTTGGCAAAGCATCGTTCCCCTCATCCCTTTGCTTGAGAACAGTGCAGTGAAACCATGCAATGAGATATACACTTTGACTAGAATGTCCCAGCTAGTTTAGTAACATTAACTTTGTTTTTAATTTACTTTTTTGTGGACTGGTTCAATTAAAACTAAGCTGTGTGGTATTTAATTTTAGTTGGAAAAGAAAAACAAACCCAAAACCTCTGGTCCACTGGCATTTCCCCAGTTCGGAACAATTGAATTGCCTTGAAACAATTTGTTTAATCCTCTGCTTTTACAGTACGTGTTAGAATAAAAGTTAAAGATGAATTTGTCTCCTCTGAGGCCTCCATTATTAAAGTGCACTCAAACATGCATTCATACTTGATGACATTAAAGGCAGTTTGACTTACGTTTTGTTTTCCCACTATGTTATCAAATGGAAGTTCAGGGCTCCAGGATCCTTCGGTAAACGTAGCTCCACTGTTTCTCCTGTCGGAGGAGCTGACAGCCTCTTTCACAATATCTTCAGGCAAAGTCAATAGACTCTCCTCAGGTTGTTTAATTAAATAAGTCTCAATGTTATGCTTCCTCAAGAATTCATTACGCTCTTTGCCATACCCTTCTTCAACTTTATAATCCCCATTCAGGCAGTCCAGAGTGGCTTTGGAGATGTGAATTCTCCTGCATAAGTGAAATAAGGAGTAGCAAATACTGATTGTGCTCTAGTATACACAGGTAAGAAGGAGTTTTTGAACTCTGCACAGTGTTTAACATCATGGATAAATAGAAGGGATTCTATTGTATACCATATTTTCTATGCAGAAAATTAAAATAATGTGTTCAAAACCAGGAACTTCATTTGGGGGCAAGTACTCTGAAGACATGTTCACATCAATAGGATCTCATAAATGGACAAAGTCCTGTCACAGGAAAAAGCCCATTGACATTCACACTTGACACCTTTACTCACAGTAATTCTTTAAAGGGAGACCTTCCTGAGTAAAATGGTATTCAGAGTAAACAAAAATTGGCACTTCATATGGTGAAAGAAAAATATATGGTATGCATTAGACCAATTTATGTGACGCTCTTTAATTTCCTTCTGTTACCTGAGGTAGCTTAGACATTGAAATTAGTGATGTGATTGCACCTGTGGTAAATTAGGGAAATAGGGAAATTATACAAAGGCAAGTGTGGTAACAATTTCTGTTAAGAGATTAAGCAATGAACTCAAAAAGCTTTGGCAAAAGTGAAGTTGAATTTAAGAGCTCAGATTTTGCAACAACATGGTAGGAATTTAGATGTCTTCCAACTAAATCTGGTGGGGGCTTTCTTGTTTCTATTTTTGAGAAATCTTCAAGTTCATACATGTAGGATAAATTGTAGACACCTCTAAAGCACATGAACATGGACAGCCATGCTATACTTCACAATGCTGCATCATAAATGCAGTAAGAGTTGCTCATTAGACATTTATCTAACTCAAGCAAATAGTTGCAGTGACCTTTAAACTGGTTCATTCTTTAAACTTTGTGTGCATGGTACTTTCTGAAATACAGACTTGCATATAGATTCCTAAAATTTAGAGTCAGCTAAAATTCTTGATCGCTCCTTTATGACACACACTGAGGTGCTTTTCTGAGGCACCAGACTTTGGTTTATCTCCTGTGAAGGAAATGGTGTTAGCATGCCCCTTGGTAACTTCCTTCTGGAACTTACAGGATGCTATTACAGGGTTAAATTCATATTGATGGAGTAAAAGACTATAATCTGTAAGTGCATGTATGATGTGCATGTATTTTCAGAAAATAAAGTGCGGATTGTCTTTAAGCAGTGTGAAGCTGCCAGGAGTGTTTATGTGGAGCATTAAATATCAGTATCTAGTTAAAAGATCAAAACTTTGTATCCCAGCCAATTTTAAACCTGTCTCAGCATCCCTTGTTTTTCCCAGGTCTTGTACATCTTTCTCTCTCTGAAATCATGCTGTTATAATGACCACAGAGATAAGTAGTATTTTGTAGTCAAATATCAGTAAAACTACAATAAAACCAACTAAAAATGTTTCTCAAATACAAGTAACTTTTGGCCTGGACTTTAAAGGCAGAGTATAACACCTCTCGGAAAGACAAAACATTTCCTAATTCTTATAAATCCAAATAGATTAAATTGATTTAAGTAAAGTACTAACATAAAATTAAAGAAAAAACAAAACAAAACAAAACAACAAAAAAAGAAAGTGATACATTAGTTGCCAAGGTGACTATCTTTGTGCTTAATTTCAACTAATATAATTTGGGAGTGTTATATTATACAGCCCTGAAATATGGATTTTTTAATGGAAATGATAACAGTTTTAGACAGAGTGTGGAGATAGGTATTGATGCAATATCCTTAAATGGAACAAATATTAATAAATAGTTGGTAGATTAAAAAAGTATGTTCTGGTTTCACCTTTTGCACTGCTTGCTTAAAAAACTTAAAATGTGTAATGGACAGACATCTTTCTAATTTTAGACAAATACAGTACACAGGGAACCTGAGTACTGAAGTCGAAGATTATAGACTGTCCTACTGTGGAAAGCATATCAGGCCCAAAGTGTTAGATGAAACCTGTCATTGAAACATCCTGGAAAATTATTTATTAGGTTTTATGTAACTCAATACCATAGATGAATATCTTCATACACCAGGCAAAGACTATCAGAAGACAGGACCCTGGTAGAAAAATGTCACTGAAATAACACTGTAGGATCTTATATGGTTTCCTTCTCAGGTACTGTGGACACTTTTTTTTCCTCTCAGAAAAACAGAAATGACTACTTTTTTTCAGTGCTCATAATTGCCTTCTCCCATGGCTTATGCTGCTTCATCAGGGGCAATCTCTCCCCACATCACCCATGCCCAGGAGGTCTCAGGGTGACATGCAGCCATTGAGGGAAAGAGCTGGTCCCCTTCTTTTATGTTCCCAGACTCAGTGGAAGTATCTTCCCCATCCTGAGCTGCCTCCCTCGACTATGCCCTCAGGAAAGGGCTGTGGTTCATCTTTGCTCTTGTTTCACACTGTGGGAGCAGGACCGGTCATAACCCCAGGGAAGTGTTTCTGGTGAAGCAACTCTGGGAATGGGAATGACTTTGGTATTATGACAAGCAGGGGGATTTGAATGCTGGCAACAGAAAGAAGTAAAGAAGGCTGAAATGAACTTAAGTGCTCTATTAAATCTGCTCTGTGCACTAGGAAACTCTGATGTAAACCACTATTCTAAGGGACTTCGTGGATTGCTGTCATATACAGGCTTTGTTGTGCTGACACACTGATACCCAGGAGTGGAAATCACTCTGCTCTGATAGACTGAAACCCAGCCAGGCATCTTATCTACAGCAAGATTGTGCATTTTCTGGGTTATTCATTAATAACCATACAACTTGCACACGTTAACAGCAACAGACTATGCTTTTCGCAGGTGCGGATGGTGAAACTTAGATGATTTGTCTGCTCATGTAAACAAAGCAGCACCTTAGTCATCTAGGGCTACCAAGTGGGATAAGCAGCAGGCAATGAAATTTTTTTTGGAAATTTTATGCACCAGTGGCATATGCAGAGTACAGAAGTTGTTCTCAGAACATGTAGTGTTTCATTTTCTGCTGGTTCCAAGAATATATATTAATGTAAAGGTTTACTATATAGAACTGTGGAAGGGGCCTGCATTTGCAAAATATGAAGCAAATTTCCTTCCAACTTCCTGGGAACATGACAGCTTTGACAGATCCTGATGTGTGTGTAGGGAGTAGAGCACATGACTCAGTTTTGATGACTTAAAATCTCTGTCATTCAAGGTGACAGCATCACTTAGACTTTTTCCACATAAAGCTGTTTGCTGCTATTACTTCTAAATTCCACGGCTAAAAATTGAATTGTATAAGTGATATTTTTCTACATCTTTCATCAATGGAAAGTGGAACTGAAAACGAACAGATTTCTGCAATCACTACTATTGCTTCAGATTTAGGATTTGCACCTTCCAAACTAGTGTGATATATAGACCATGTCAGGCAGAAATACATTCAACTTCCAGGTGAATCATCTGCATCAGACACTCAGACACAGAAAAACCAGGCAGCTCAATGGAAAAACATACATTTTCACATACAGACAGGTTGAGAAAAATGTCTCAAAACATCTACTAAAGCATCAAATTATTTAAAAGACTACCTGGACAGCCTGCTGTTCATAATAACTTGTTACTAGCATATTGACCTATGAACACATAATTCTTCACACACTTTGTGCATTATGAGATAAAAGAAATTATAGCCTTGTGCCTCATAATAGCATTTGAATGCAAAGGATGAGAGAATGAATCCTGGAAAACCTCATGGTCAACTCCGAACTGGGAAATTTGGTCTACCTCTGAGTATTATATGGGCTGAAAACAAAAATTGATCTTTTTAAGAAAATCAAGGTTGGTAAAGAAAAATAAATATTTTTGTCCTGTCTTTCCAAATGCCTGTGCAAGCTGACCATTTCTACCTTTTTTGATTATAGGTCATAGTTGATGAAATAACGTAAGACAGTTAATCTGTTGGCAAGGTTAACGGTGTAATGTGTTGGCAATGTTTTCTGACTGTGGGAAATACACCTTGTCTTACCCAGGAATTCCACCTGACTCGAGTTTGTTTGCGATATCCACGTCCCATGACCAGACATCAAACTGCCACTTCCGCAGGCCCAGCACTCCACACAGAACCGATCCCGAGTGTATCCCTATTCTCATGTCGATGTCATGCTTCGTTCTCGACCTTACATATCTGTTTAACAAAACACAAAAAGAAAGAAAAAAAGACCATATGAGAGTATATGCCACAGTTTTCCATATCTTTTAGAAAAGGGTATGATGTAAAATGATGTCAATTTGTTGTAAAGTGCAGCCTAGCCTGTAAAATGAAGAGATAACTTTCTAGGTAGCAAAGTACAGGTAGGGATAAACTGGCTCTAAAAGCCAGTTTATCATTAAGCACTTAATTGCATGAATGGCTCAGTGGCACACGTATTATCCTGGTCAGATAGAAAGAGAAAGATAGGGAGAGAAAAAGATGCCTGCGTGAAAGTATTTTGTTGGATTTATTTAATCCTTTAGCTTGGAATTATAAAAGACAGTTCAGGAACAGTATGAAAACTATTTTAATGAAATCTGTGTATGTTTTTATTATCTACTGTAGTTTTTGAATTATTTTCAAATTTTCAAAAATGTTATTTTATTGATTGGAATTTTCCAGAGTTACTTTTTGTGCAAAGTTTAATTATTTTTAGTAGATTTGACCAGAATACCATTTGCTCTGTTGTGATAACAGTGTAAGTTTAAAATCAGTTTCTTCCATTCTGTGTGATGGCAAAGACCATTTCACCTCTCAAAAGTAAGCACACGTGGGCATATTTGTTAACAGTCTCAGAAGAGGGACTTTGTCACAGCACTGTTTTCAACTATTATATCTGTTGATCATAAAGGGAATGTTACTGTGTTAAAATAGTATCTTCCTCTTCTGATATGAGATCACAGATATTGTACACAGACACAGGCACTTTAATTGGTGTCTTAGACCCAGGAATAATTCTTCCAAATCAGTATTGGGATATATCAGCACATCAGTGACAGACACCATCAGGTTAATGTTTGGGCTTAACAACAATGGTTGGGCTCTTTGGAGTCAACCTCTTCTCCCAGGGAACTAGCGAAGGGGAAATGGCCTCAAGATGTGCCAGGGAAGGTTCAGGTTGGGTATTGGGAAAAAATTCTTCCCTGAAAGAGGGTTCAGCATTGGAACAAGCTTCTCAGGGAAGTGGTGGAATAACGATCCCTGGAAGTGTTCAAAGAACAAGTAGGCATTTT
This sequence comes from Manacus candei, assembly GCF_025592945.1. Lineage (NCBI taxonomy): Eukaryota > Metazoa > Chordata > Aves > Passeriformes > Pipridae > Manacus > Manacus candei. The sequence continues at coordinate 6,512,091 of NW_026138061.1, forward strand.
GTAATAGAGTTTAGTGTGCATGGTGGTATTGGGTTGAAGGTTGGACTAGATGATCCCAGAGGTCTTTTCCAACCTTAGTGATTCTGTGATTCTATGACCTTGGGAAGTTCACAACTAAAATAATTGAGCTGTATCCACTGGGATGACAAAAACACCACTTTTCCAATTCTGTCTGTGTGACAATAATTATTTGCACCAGAAATAGTGTTAGAGCTTGTGTTCATTAATATTTGAAGAGTGTGCTGAGGATAATAAAATCATGCTGCTACTGTTGCTCTACAAACAAAGCTGCTGTTTCTCTGTAGAGACTCTCAGTTCTGTGGTCACTGAAGTCAACAAAAGCACAGCAAGATCACACCACAGAGCAGACAAAGAATAAATAGCTCTATTTCACAACTCTGAAGCTAACTGCCACTGCCTCAGATGCCTCAGTCATGACCTTGATAGATTTTCTCTAGAGGAGAAAAGGGTAAATTTCTTACTGCATTCAATATTTGGCCTTTCATTGTTGCAAAGGAGCATCAGTTCAGTTTGTAAGGGGAAAAAAAAACAAAAAAGAGAGTTCTAAAATGGAGAGAAACAAGTTGTATAACTGTGAAGAATTGAAAATAAGAAATTCATCTTTATTTCCCTTTCCTGAATATTATGAAAGCTTGGAGAAAGGCAGGTATATGATAAGTCCCAGTGCATTTGTTTGCCTACAAAAAGATCCCTTCATTTTATTAGGAAGTCCACATATTTCAGATATCTAAAAGAAGATTTTAAAAAGTTGACCATAAAATAATAAAAAAGAAGCTTTGAGATGGAATTTATCTGTGTTCTAATACTTTGAGTTCATAATATTCATTTACAAATTTCTTTATTGCTTTGCAAACTAGAGGGCTTGAAATATCAAAATGAAACAAACAAACACCTGTCTCTGGAAGATGGGATGTGGAACAACTCCTCCACACTGAAACACTTTGTAAGAACAGCTAAGAGAAGTGAGACCACTGTGATTTGTAATCTGTTTTGAAGAATTTTTATATTGTACAAAAATACCTAAGCTAACACTCATAACTGTCAGAGGAATTATCACACAACTCCCTACATGATTATTTCCCCAGCCTGCCTTTTTCTTTTGTTCAGACTAAGATAATTATTTCTTGTTTTATGTCTGATTTCCTTATCTTGAAATAAAAGCTAACTGTATCTATGGGAATTGAGCAAGAAGCTTTTCATTGAAAAATGCACTCAGTAAGAGGACCTTACGTTTAATAAAATGTTTTAATACCATATATTTATGTAATCTTCCCTACACATATACAGACACACACTCTATTTTAAAAATTTATGTTTTAAGTAATAAAGCATTTGATTGCCAATAAACATTAGTATTTAACATTGGACAAATACTAGCACTGGGCAATCATCAATGGTATGGAATTTAACAAGTCCAAATGCCTGATGGAGTAACACTGGGTGCAAATGTAAACTGAGGGAGCAGTGACTGGAGATCAGCCCTGCAGAAAGGGATCTGGGCAGCAGCTCAACAGGAGCCAGCAGTGTGCCCTGGCAGCCCAGAGGGCAAACCCCATCCTCGGGTGCATCAAACACAGCACAACCAGCTGGACAAAAGAGAGGATTGTTCCACTGTGTTCAGTGTTGGTGTGGCCTCACCTGGAGCCCTCTGTGCAGTGCTGGGACCCACCTGTTAAGAAGGATGTGACTGCCCTTGAATGCATCCCAAGGAGCACAGCAAAGCTGGTCACAGGGCTGGAAGGCACATCCTGTGAGGAGCAGCTGAGGGCTCTGGGCTTGTCTATTTTGGAGAACAGGACCCTGAGGGGGGACCTCATTGCTCTCTACAGCTTTCTGAGGAGGGGAAGGGGAAAGGGAGGTACTGAATGTTTCTCACTAGAATCCAATGATAGAATACATGGGAATGGTCCAAAGCTGCATCAGTGGAGGTTCAGCCTGGACATTAGGAAACATTTCTTTACCAAAATGATGGTCAAACTGTGAAATAGGCTTAGAGAGGTGTTAATGTCCCAAGCTTATCAGTGTTTAAGAGACATCAGTCAAGGTCCTATCCCCCTTGCCTTATCTCTTGTCTTTCACAGTTTCACAGCAACTCTTTCTGTGTGCTGCTCAGGTGATATTAGACCTCAGCTCTTCATCAGCTGACTGTGGATTTGGCTCCCTGCCTCCAGTCTTTGGCTGAGGGACATTCTGTTTCTCTGCTGCAGTGCTGGTGAGGCTGCAGGGCCCTGTCTTTGGATCCTCCTCTGACTCGTCCTGCACAGCAATGTGCTCTCATGTTGATAGATGGGAAACTAATTGCATGAGGGGACCTGCCTGCATGGAGCCAAAGGCAGTCTGAGATATATTTAAAAAGCCTTGTCCAGGATTGAATCAAAGCACAAGACTGATCTAGTATGGCTCCTATTACTTTATTATTTGCAACGTAAGAAAGAGCAGAGCTGTTGAAAAACTGTTTACCAGTTAACCTTTTGTTGTAAGGTATTAAACTGAATAAAGAATAAGTGGTTGTAGTTTAAATGTGAGGGGATTAATATGTAAAAAGCCATGGAATTATAAGTATTCTTTTTCTTTAAAATTCAGAGTGGTATGGGGTAAAACAGACTTCTGAATTATGTAAATAAGGGGGCTTCATCATGGTCAGATCCAACTCCCTAATAGCCAGACTACCACCTAGTTTAGGAGGTCTTGTTTATTATAACTATAGGAAAAAAGCACTTAAAACCTTTGAGACAATAAAGTTTGGATCACCTTCATCAATAGTGGTAGCTCTAATTCATTCAGAAAAAGCTTTTCATAAATAATAGCATGTACTAGGTACTGAAAAAATGAACAGAGTTCATTTTGCATAAGCTCAGGTGTTCCACATCTTTTAGTTCTCTCTCTTAAATTTATTCAACTGTCAATGAAAATTCTAATTAAAAAAAATGTATTTGTTTCAACTACTTTACAGCTCTCTGCAAATACTTTGACAAAGTGCATGCATGAAGATGCATTATTGATGATCTATAAAGCAGCCCTGTTTAGTTCACAAGTGGTTTGACATCTTATCCAGGATGAGGTAACCGTGACTGATGTTATTCATGCCATTCATCTAATTTTAGTCCAGAAAGTGATAAAAAAAAATAATTGATTTTAATTGGATCTTGACATTTCCTTCTGGTCATCATTCAATCAATCAAATATTCTTTCAATCAAATACCTATCATTGTTCGATAGGTATTTGACTTTTGTGCTGTTAATCAGAGATTTTTCTAATGTAAAAGGTGAGCCGAAAGCCAGAAATCTGATTTTCAGCCTTTTCTGTAGCTATGAAAAATCTGAATGCCCTGGAATTCACACTTTGCAGGTTCAGAAAATGACACACTGGCTATGTTTGTGCTGACCAGTCTAACTGTGCAAGATTCTGTCTATGCTTTGAGATACTTAAATCAACCCCAGAATGTTTCTTTCCTGGTCAACAAACTCTCTCACAACCTGTTTCCAGATTCAACACTTTGCACGTGATGAAGACCATTTCCAGTAGAGAGTTTGGATGCAACTGCCTGGTTTTGGAAGCAAAAAGATTTCAGAAAAATGGAGTTGGCCAGTCTGTTCCACTTTTTCTTAGTCACAGTAAACGTTCCCTGGGGCTGTTTAATTCACCCATCAAGTCATAGTTGCTATTATCCTCATGCAGATGTAATAGGAAGGTCTATGTATTCTGTTTGAAATAAATAAGGGTCTTAGCTGACCCTGCTTTGAGCAGAAGGGTGAACTCCTGATACCCTCTTGTCATGGTTTGAGAGCCCCAAAATCCAATTCCCTAGTCCAAACCCCCTCTCACATCTCAACATAGTGTGAGATGGTTTTTCCAGACACCACAAGAGACTCAAAATGGGGCAAAGGGATTATATATTACAATGACTGTACAAATAAATACTACAATACATTATATACAATCTTAGCTATCTCTACCATGACATAAAAGTATTTACAATGGATCAAATCTTTTCTCCCCTCCAGATAAAAGTCCAGGAGGGAAGAAGGAAAAGATCTTTTCCACTTTCAGAGCAGCATTATCTTCAGAGTAGCAGTCTATCTCTCTCTCTTCCCTGCAGCAGCTGTAGCTGGATCTCTGCCAGTACACACGAGGGGGGTATCCAAGCCCTCTCGGTCACTCGTCTCCAAGTGAGGGTCTTCTCTTCCATGGGCTACGTTCACCCGGACACGGTCGTCTCACCACGGTCATATCAACAAAGCTCAGAGGTCTTTCTGATGGTCCGTATCTTCAGGGGATTCAAGCCCCTTTACAGAGCTCTGTGCTCTGTCTCAAGCGGGAGGGGGCCCAAGGTCACCCCCTCCGCATTCCTTTGGAGTTTTCCAGCTCTTTTCTGCAGTGCTGTAGCACTCTAAGACTCTTTCAAGTAAGAGTCCATCATCCTCCTCTCTCTCGGAGGTCTCAGAGGGATTTGGGGTCTTTTGGTTCAGTTCTTACCCCAACTTTGTCTCTGTCTGAGCTAGTTCTCTCTCTCTGCTGCTGGCTCTCGTCTCTCAGACAACTGTGTCTCTCTGCTCAGCTGCATGCTTGTTTCTGCTGCTTCTCCAGTTCAGTTCTTATCTTTTGGCTTTCAGCCATAGCCTCTGTTCACTGCTGTCTCTGCCGCTGCTCTTGGTGCTCACTCAAGGTGGAGAAAACTCCTTCAGCTTTCTAGCTACAGGCACTTAGCCCAGTCTAACACTGTTCCAAGTCCCTGCAGACCCCCCTGCCAGAGGCTGGAGGGGGGGGCCCAGAGGCCCCAAGGGACTCCGAGACCCTTCCTTGTGGCTCTACAACATGGCTACTTCTTCAACAACAACTACAACTACCTTCTCTTCCGTTCTGCTTGTGATATGTTTATATTTTGCAGAAGTGCTCATTGGGTAAAACCTCAAGGGTTACCACCCCCTGGGGTTTTATCATTTTATAACTTCAGGGGGAAAACTGTTTCCCCCCACCACATCTCTCCCAACTGAACTGTCCTATGATCATAAGGTTCAGTTACATCGAGAACTTTTTGGTTTGACTCAACAGAATTGTGGAATTTTCCTAAATGAACTAAAATGCTTTTTGGTGCTGACATGAGAGGGTAGTAGGTGAACTGAGTTAAATAACCTTCTCAGTAGGACTCTGGAAACTTTGTCATGCTTGTGAAGGAGATATCCATTATTTTAAAAAAACTACATAGCAGGATGCACTAAACTACTGAACACTTTAAAGAATCCAGCTCAGGTAATATGATTTATGGGATGCAACACTTTGTAGGGGAACTTTAGACAGGTTGAATTTACAATTTAAGGGAGATACTATCCCAAGAAGCCAGTTTGAAATAGCTCCAGGGTGAGTTTAACTTGGAATTAAAGCTGGAATCCAGTGTCAGCAGAAACTACTATATAGAGAAGTTTCATATCATCAGATTTATCACTAATATAACTGACTTGCTCTGAGTTCAGACAGATGCTATAGCAACATGGGCAGAGTTAAAGTACTGCTACATTCCTGTTTCTTATGTCAGTCTGCTCTGAGAGGCAGGAAAATAGTATATTACAAGAGACCACACAGAGTATTATTAAAATTTTTCTTTTTCGTTTGAAAACTATGTTATAAAATATATATACTTCTATGCTATTTTGCAAATATAGCTTTGATGGTATTTGGTGGCACATTCAAAGGAAAGTGATCCCAGAAGTACATAAACCTATTCATCTCTGCCTGGTTCAGTTCACATAGGCATCCAACAGAAAAAACAGGGAAAGACAAACTGTCCTCATGCTCTTTTCATTCAGTCAGTGGCTGAAACAGGCACGTGGAGGTGACAATATGATCAAGTCTGGTGTGAAACCAATTCACTCTGAGAACTGTCTGAAAAGGGCAGGCTGAACTTGTGAATAGCTTGCAATGTCCCTTTCCACCACCACACAGAAATGAAGGTAAGCATTAGGTTTTGGTTTTGTGAAGACTTATTCTCTCTTCTGGGAATCAGACTTTGTTGTGTCATGGCAGAGCCTTGTACATTATAGAAGAAATAATCTGTGGAAGGAACTGGATCAATTGTATCATTATATAATTATATAATTAAATAATGCTTTACTAATAATGGAATATGAAATAATTTGTGGCTATTTTACTGCCTGAGTAACTCTTTTAACAATCATTGATTACTTCATGATTTTTGTTAATACTCAACAGATGAAGTTAAAAGCAGCTTTTTCATGCTAAGGGGCAGGAAACCTGTAGGTCAGTCAGTGAGATCATCTGAAATAACTGTGGTGTTTTGAGGTATTTTTTTATGTGGGTTTTGGTTTGATTTTTTTTCTAGTTTTCCTTTATTTCCCTCTCTCATGAATACATCTTAATATTAATTACAGACTTTTAATGAAGACAAGCTGTTATCTAATTTCTGGAGTTTAGCTTATATTGCATGCTGGGACTATTTATTCTGTCATAATAATTACTCTTTGAGCTGGTATTTTAGTGGGAAATAATCCAACAAATGAAACCACTCAGGACTCCTTGATTTACCAATCAAATATACCAGCACAAAGGTTTGTTTGAATTTCCACTGTTATAGGTATTGTGCGATTTCCCTTTTTATACTGTGAGGGCGAGTCCTTGAGGAGTTGAGCCTCACAGAACATACCTCCCTCTTCTCCTCCCAGTCACAGAGATTTTAGGAATAAGGACATTTGAGAAGGTGGTGTTATCTCTTACACCCACTTAGCTTGGGTTATAACTGTGAAAACGAAACATTATCATCTGATGACTAAGCATTCCACTAGTATCTCATTTCTATCAGCTGTCAGTACAGACAGGCATTAATACAATAAAATTAAACACAAGGAGAGTTGTGCTGCGTGTGAAAAGGTACTAGAACCAGCTAAACAAATGAACCCCTCATGAAGAGCTTATTATTTTTATTTTAATTTGCATTTCCAGTTGAAGCTAATGAGAATTTAGAGGATGTTGGGTTTTGCAAGACAGATGGAGTTAGGATTTTTGCTCATGCTCAAATGTAATGGAGCAAAGCTGCCTTACTTTGGAGTAAATATCAGATTTCATGGAACCTTCCCATGGTTGAAAGTTGTCTTTCAATTGTTCTCAACCGTTAAGGGAGCAAAGTACAAGAAGACAGATTAGAATAACAATAATAGCTTTTCTTTTGTAAGATTTTTAACAAGGCACAGTGATGCAAAAAAATCATTACAGAGAAAATCATAACCTTTCTTGGATTATTCTGTTGAGTTCTGAACAGTTCATTTTCAAAGAGAGAAGTGGAGCTGCAAGACTTAAGTCTAGATCCTCAAGTATATGAGCATAAAATCAAGATGTAGACTCTCAATTAACAATAAATTAACAATTTAGATATATGGGTGTAAGCTGAATGAAAACACTCAGAAGTCCCTTGTGTGACAACCTGTCCATGTAGATTTATTTTACATGTTGTGTAATGAATGGATTTGACATTCTTGTTCTAATCCCTTTGATCGTGAAGTCATCAAGGAGACTGGAAGGAATATTTGGCAATGATACCCTGAGGTCATGGGTTTTTTGGGCACTGCCTCACCAGAAGTGTTAGTACTGATCACTACAATGTTACCAACTACCTGTTGTCAGTGGAGAGAAATGTTTGTCTGTATAAGTTCAATGTAGTGTTGAATCTGAAGGGCGGTTTCTCATAATTTGAATCGTCTCCCTATTATTTTAGACATACAAAATATTTATTTTATAAAAAGTTCAGATGAAGATAAAAAATTTTATAATCATTAAAATGTCATTTCCAGCAGGTTTTAAATACGATAAAATTCCATAGGGACGAATATCATAAAAGCTCAGTTTTCTAAAGAGGATTTTTTTCATCTTAACTAAGAAAGACATTTACTTCTTTAATTTTAAATAATAGACTGTAGATAATTCTAAATTCTCTCAGAAACGTAGACTTAATTATTTCTAATATTCCATGGCAGGATTCGTCCTCCCTGTCAACTATATAAGCACACATTAGGATCAGTAACATAGGACTCATACTCTGAACTCCTATACTCTGACTCCTATACTTTCCCAAGAAAAGCCTGGGGAAAGAATCATGCTCATTGAATAGACAGAAATTCAGATACTGGGATTATCAAACAAGTTGGAGGAGACCTGAGTTGAATTAGTCTGGGATGGACAACCCAAGCCCCAATGGACTTTGGTTTCATGGCTCCGACTGACTATGGCTGTCATTTAAGACAGTAAAAATAGACCATCATTTCTACTGGATTACTGCCTTCATGACCTGATTCATGAAAGGGCACAAGGTGTTATAGACTTCATTGCACATGTGTAAGGAGATTCAGAGAAATTTAATGTCTTAGAAGGAAAAGGACTTACAATGGGTTGGTTGCAGGTGGTATTACCAAGCAAATACAAAAGTTTTGATATGTGTCTCCAAGAAATTTTAACAATGCCGGTACATTTTTTCTCATCACTGTGTTCTCTAATTCATTTCACTTTCACTGTGGGGATTCCAGAAGCAAAATATTGATTACTTTGTGCAATATTTAGTCTGCGATAATTGAATCCAGCCTTCTTAGATATCATTGTTGCATAACCATTATTCAGTTAGATTTTTCCATTAATTAATTTTTGTAAAATTCTTTCTCTATTAAGAGCTCAGTAATGTAGCTGCAGTATGCATTAACTGTCTGATGTATGTCATAGGACAGACTCAGATTAAAGGGGTAAAGCAGTCTGGAAAAGAAGCAGATAAAGAGATTGGACAGTAATATACCCACAGAAAAAAGAGAATACTTGTGTTAGGTTACACTGTTTTATAAAAAAACAGTGAATGAAAAATTATTTGGATATGAGTAACTAAAGAACTTTGACATGTTATACCAATAAAAAATTACAAGGATTAAAAAGATGGAGAAAACCTTTCTCAGAGCATTAGATGTCAGCCACTGTCATGGTAACTCACCGGACAAGCTCTACACATGGACTACTGAAACACGGTTATTATTAAGTATAATTGCATCAAAATACAATAATCTATCAGCAACATAATTATATTTACATGATGAGAACACATCCCTTAATTAAAACACTTCCAGTGCTTGTGGATTTAAGCACCAACCTAATTTAACAGGTAAAATTTGCTCATCTGGCAAATCTCAGTGCTTATGAGTTTGTCTATGAGTTAGTTTCCAGGCTAAAGGATAGCCACAGCTGTCTATTTTGTTTTTATATTGTTGTTTAATTTTATTAAAGGGATTATAGGAAGCAATTCCTCCTCCTCAAACTCCTCTTTATAAAGACAACAGTACAAAATGAGAACTGTCAAGAACTGTGAAACCTCTCACTTGCAATGCACACACAGCTATTTTGTTACATCTCTAAAGCAGCACAGGTTAATAAAACAATTCAGTAACTGTTCCCATGCACTACATAGATCAAAAAGGTCCTGCCCTTTTCACAGTGACAATCCTAAGGTTTCTGATCCAACATAAGAATTACTTGTCTAGTAATAGCATTCTCAGGGAAGAAGTTCAGGACACTGGCAGAAACAACGAATTGGGAAGAATGGGAAAAAAAAGCATTACCTGATAGTTTTGATCATGCTGAGCCCCATTTCAACACAGCAGTGTGCATGGTCCTGGCGAGGTTCTGGCAGCCCTGACACACAGTAGTAACAGTCCCCCAGAATCTTTATTCTGAGACAGTGATGTTCCTAAGCATAAATGTATGAAAGAGATAGAAAATATTCGTGGTTATTTTTTTATAATTTTAATGTGAATATGAAAGTGGTAGAAAAATTACTGTATTAAAATAAAACCAAACCAAACCAAACCAAACAAACAACTCCCTCCAAAAAACACAACAACAATAACAAAAAAAAAGACAAAAAACACCCCAAAACCAACCAAACAAAAAGAAACCAACTTATTTCTGTATGTTTCCTGTTTGTCACTAATACAAGTGTGATTTATATAATTTTTGAAATAAAGTATCTTTCCATTTTCAGCACAAAAAGATATAGTGCTTTTTCTTCTATGCTAATCCAAGTAGCCCTTGTTGGTAAGGAGAAAGGTTTCGTCAGAGCTAGGTGGAAGCTAGGCCAACGATTCAGAAACACCAGCTGAGATAATGAATAACCCATTTTAGACTATATTCCTCCAGGGCATCTTTTTTGCCCCCTGTTTACACTAGAAATAAATGAAAAACCTCTTTCCTCCCACTGATAATCCCTGCCCAGCTAATGTTTCCACTGTCACACTCAAGCATTCCCAACAGCTATAGGAGCTTATAAAGTATCTGCATGTCAAGGATCTCAAAAAAGGTGTCTTGCATTAGGCTCATGCTGTGGAGAAAGGATGTGTCTTTGGCATACAACTAGAGACATCCTTTAGCCTAGGAGCAAATTGTGAATTTAATTTCTAAAACAGCAAAATTTGGCCTATGATATGTGTTTCAGCTTTTCTCTTCTCTCTGGCAACCTGTGGTGGAGACTGCAGTAATCAAAGGAGTGGGGATACATTAAGCACACTGGTAAAAAAAATTTAAGTAGGATATAGGAGCATATGTGAATGCTGGCTCTGCCCCAGGAATTGAGTATTGTCCAAATGAATGGGACTACAGGCCCCATTCAAAGTTTTCCCATTCTAGGGAGAATGAAGCTTTGTAGTTAACCTCAGACAAGTCTTTAGCAATCCTGGAGTGACACAGGGAACCTACACACTTGTACCCAAAGCTTTTTCCGAAGTCAGCTGAAGCCTTAAGCATTCCAGTGAGAGTAAAATCTGCCCTGGGCACAGGGCCAAAGTAAGCTGATTCACCCCAAAATCTCCTTAAACCATCAGTAGGAGCTGACTGTGTTTGAAGCTTTGGTTAAGTCTGCAGCTAATACCGATGCTGTCTTGCAGAGTGCAATGCTCTGCTATCCAAGTTTCACACAAAATTCCAGACTGAATTCATATGTAGCTCTCCTTTTTCCTTGCCCCCTTCTCTTCAACCTGTCTGCAGACCCACACAAGTGAACACTGGGCATTTTTCATATGTCTGCAACTGAAATTGTACATCCTAAAATCCACCAAAACAATGGGGGTTTTTGCACATTTCCTCCTCAATGGAAAAAAAAAATAAAATAGAGAGTTTCACCTTTTTTTTTTGCTATAGACTGAAATTATGAATCATAAAGGTTAATTGACAAGTGGGTAGGGCTCAATGTCAAACTGTTAATGGGCTTCCTTAAGCTTCAGTTTGTGTTCCCTGGTTAGCCAAAATGTAAAGAGATAAAGACATTATAAACCAGAGATTCTAAAGTTCTTTGGCTTTTTTAATAGTGTAATTCAAGTGATTTATATTCTAAATTATTCTTGCTTTTACATATACAAAGTAAAAGGATCATTTATAATGTCATATTGGTTTGACTGAGGTGGAATAAAGTAAAAAGCAGCATTTTCACTCTGCTAAGTCACTGCATATACATTACAAATAATATCTTCATAGTAGAATAGAGGATAAAAAAAGGAAAACCAGTCAATTTCTAGGAAAGAAAGAAAGAAAGAATGGAAGAAAGGAAGGAAGACAGATATATCTCAAGTATTATCATATTTTAGTTTTTTAATTACATTTTTGCATGCAACATTTATCATGCACTTGTAGAACCTGCTTATCTGAGGATGTGGGAAGCACCTATTAAGTGAGAATCTAATTCAGTACAGTTAAAAACATAGTCTACAACAGAAAAAACCCCTCAGTTGTTTGGTTCTTAATGCCTTGCCTAAACTGGCTGAAGTGTTGATCCCAGTAAAGACAGGTGAAACTTCTGTCACCTTGCTGCATGTCTGAAATTCAGAACAAAGTAGACAATTCCAGAGATGTGCTTTTTACAAGAATAAGAAATAAGAATCTGAAGCATGACAAGACCTGCTGATTAGGGTCTGCGGTACGCAAGCGCGAGTGTGTGTGTGACACAGGAGATCTGTTCAGCTGCACATGACTGTTTGTTTTTTCTTGTCATGATATGTCACCTCACTCATTTGCCAGAGCTCAGGAAGTTGTCTATGGAGCGAGATATCCAAACGGAGATGACTGTATGTAGGTGTCCATATGCCAGCCAGCAGTCAAGCTTGCCACTACCGTCAGAGGAGAGCCAGGCAGTGCAGTCAGGGGAGCCCGGGGACCGATTCAGCTCACAGCCAAAGCACTTGTCTGGGCTTCAGTTCAGTTGTGTGTTCCTAAACTTGCAGTGTATCGGTGAGACACTTGGGTATGTGAAAGACCCACACAGGACTAACAAACATGACATAAGATTTACATCCCACCGGACCAGTGCAGGGGTCAGGCAAGGTGTGTCTATTAACACAAGAAGCCACAAGGAGCTTTTAAATGATTCTTTATCTTCTTCTTTTTTCCTCTTTGTCAAATTATTGTGACACTTAAATGTGAACTGTGTTATGGTCTGGCTAAATTGCTCTCATGCTTTTTATTCTTCCCTTATTATTCCCATTATAGTTGTTTCAGAAGTAAACTCTGGACTTTTTATCACTGCAAATATTTCACCTAGAGCAAGATAATTCAAAAACTGACAGGAAGGACAGGGGGATAATGGCATCTGCCTTTGGCAGAGGACTTCATAGTCTCCTGAGATTCCCTCCAATAACTCAGTAGTCTAATCACATCTACAATTTAGACTGGAGGCTTAGTTGGAGTGGTTGTACTAATGCACTAAGGTTAGATTCATGGCTAATGTGGGTAGCCATGCTGTAGTTTTAAATAGGAGACAGTTTTGTAAGGGCCTACCCACTTTTCAGGGGTATAAAATAATAATAGTAGAAATCAAGATTTTTGTCATGCTGTAGAGCTCAAGCCCACTTCCTAAAATCATCTCAATGCAGTGGTATCTTAGAGTGTAAAGGTGAAATTAAAAGAAAATTAATAAAAAATCCAAACGTATGAAGAAACTGTAAAATGAGTAAATTATTTAAATAAGAGAAAATGGGCCCACAGGAATATTGATACAGGTAATATTTTTCAATACAGTGTTAAAACACTGTTGTGAGTCTATCATCATCTTCTCTTTAATTTATTCTATTCCTGTTTCCCTTTTCATAAGCAATTCCAGACGCTGTCCTTGGGCATGTAAATGACAACTGATATTATACAGACATTCACATGAGTATCCATCAGCCTCACACCCCTTCCCATATTCATTCATTAATAGCAATTACTGAAGGTATCAATTAAATTCTCAGCTTGTCACAAATAGGGGCTCTTTTCCCTCCTTACTTGCAGTTTTTCATTTGCTGCAAGTGAAAGATTAAGGGGCCTGATTCTGCCAAGATTAATTCCAATCAGAATTTTTGCCTGGGGAATATTGAGCAGACTCAAACACTCAACTATTTTAAATAATATTTCTAGATTAATTCAGTGGCAATTGATAAGAAATCTTTTTCCAATTCACCGTAATCCAGAGCAAAAGAAAATATGCATATTTTTCATAAATAATTATCTCGTATGTGGTGAATGATTTATGTTTGAGCTTATTAAATACACCCCTAGTGACTGGAAAGGAAGCCAAGTAAATTGGCATAAGGTGGAGCTGCAGAAATGAGTTGCTCAAATATCGAGTTACTGAAAGACACAGTCAGAGACTTCATTAATATTTCTTGTTTCCTTGGGCTAAATTTCTGACAAGGGGAAAAAAGTTATTGTGTTTTATAAGTTACGCCATTTTTTAAATTCTGCCCGTGGTGAATTAATCACTTCATCTACTTTTGAAGGGAACACTATAGGCTAGTAAACAACCCACAGAAAAGTCCAATTTTCTTTCAATTTTTATAATTTTAAGCTAAATATTTAGAACACTGTAGATAAGAAATCGCTGAGGCTGAACTACAGAACAAAGCGATAATACACATAAGTCTTCTTTTAAAAGGTAACCAGAATGGGAGGAGGCAGGGACTCGGCCTTTGTCTACAATATCTCAGTTCCTGTAACATTTGCCAAAGGTAGAGGAAACCTGGATAAAGGACTTTTCTCAGCATGAATGGGGCCAAGGCCAAAGCTCTTAATCAGCAGTCTCGTTTAGGATGGGTAGGAGAGAGAAGTCCATCCAAATTCCTTCTATTTCAGCTCTGTCACTTTGGAAAACAGAGCTGGGACCTTGAGAGAGCCAGATGGAGGGGAGTTCTCAAGCCTGGTGATATAGGCAAGAATGAGGACCAGGTCTGGGACCCAGTTGCAAGGATTGTTTCTATTTTTCATACACATAAAGGGAAAAATGTGGCAATCTTTCATCCTCTGCCTGAAACAGGAAATACTTAAGTATGGTATGGCCCTCTATTAAAAACTTTGTACATATTTTAACAAATAATGCAAGGAATGTTTTTTTTTTTCTTTAGAATAACCTATGGTGAGGTGGTTAAGACTCCTCCAGGCTGACAGAAAATATGGGTTTGGGGTCTCTCATGCTGCAGAAGGAATTGAGGCATGTTCCTGTGTGAGTTTTATAATATATTATACCAACATTTCTGTTCCTTGCCATACTGTAGAAGAAAAACAGCTGTGACTGTTGTGTCTGGTGAGGAATTCGCCTTGCCAGCTAATGTTAATTAGATTATGCCACAATTTCAGATGTGGAAATTCCTGTCAGAAAGATTCAAGGTGTTTCTTTCTAGATAAAGCAAGAGCAATTCTTCAGGGAAATTCTGCCCCTTAGGAGTTTCTAAAACTTTAGTTACTTCAGGTATGTGGGACACTGGTCAGAAACATCTGAACAAGCGTGTGCCCGGGTGGCCAAGAAGGTCAATGGTGTCCTGGCCTGTATCATACTCCAGTGTAACTCTGCTTCTTGATACAGCAACACAAATATACCATCATGGCCAGTCTTTGCAAATGAAGATTTGGGAAAGGTCTTAACCCTTCAAGCCTGTGCAGTGGATTTTTTAGGTGAGACACAGTGTGCGCTGAACTGAGCCCACCCTTTAATCCTGAGGTTCATCTGCCGGGGCCGAGTGAGCTCAGACAGTGGCAGCGAGGTCCTCAGGACGTAGGTTTGTTTAGAGTGACCTTCTCTTAGATGGATGGCCTTACAGGGCTGACGAGCTCCATCTGCCTGGAGGAGTTTCCTGACCGGGAATCGCACCCAGGCCGCGGCGGTGAGAGCGCCGCATCCTAACCACTAGACCACCGGGGGTCCTCAACACAAATATATACATGTGAAGAAATTTGCAGCCTTTTTTTACTAGCATATATGTTAAAACAGACAGTGTGTTTTTTAGGGAGTCTCTGGACTCCTGCAGATTATATGCTTGAAGGTAATATCACCAAAGAACAAAGCACTGCCAGCTCAGAGCTGAAATGTGGCCTGGAACAGTAAAGCACTTCAAGAGGAGTATCTTTGTCATGGAAGCAAAAGAGCCACCAGTCGTCCCTTCCTGATACCAGCAGGTACAGGTATTGTACTGGGGCTATAGGCTGATGCATTGTTGTGGAGTTAGGTTGGTTGTAGTTAGGTTGGTTTTCACCCCTGGAAAAACTAGTCACAAGTAAAATTGGTAACACACTATTGGATGAATTTTTGGCAGCTTCTCTGCAACATCACAGGAGAAAATATAATCAAGGTTAGAGAAAAAGGACACCTCTCTTAGAAAAAAAAACCAAACAAAACAAAACCATCACTTCTTTAATAAACTCATTTATTTAGGGTTTTAGTCTTTCCTCTTTGTCATATCTGAAACCGAATCTACACACAGTATAGATGCATTTAGAAATATGACAATTTAAAACATAATATTGGCTGACACCTAGCACTGCAGAGAAGGCAGAGGAAAAACAAACATCAAAAAAACCTATTATTTCATCAAAGCAGGACCTTTTTTAGGATTAAGTGTCTTACTGAATGTCATCTTGTTTCCCTTCTCTCCTCAAAATTTCTGCCTAAGGAAAGTATTAATATTAATTAAGTTTCTGTTTAGCCCTTTCAGTAGATGAATATATAAGGAAATGTTTTCCTCTTTCTGTTTTATGCCAACTTATTTCTCTTCCTATTTAAATGTCACTTTTCTCTTTAAAAACTATAAATCTTTTACAAATATCATAGAGTGATTAGAAAGAGGAAGTAGATGTACATAACATATTATTGCATTTCTTTCTTATATGAAATATTGAACTTTTATTCAAAGTGTTCTGTGGTAATGATACAGGTATTACAGATTTTTATTAATTATATGCATTGACATATGCCATAATACTTGATGTAACCTAGAGAAGATTAAAAAAAATAATCTCAGAGCTCTCATTCCTTCTGCATTGCTTAATAAGGTTTAATAAGAGAGACAAGAAACTAAGCCAAATTACATTCATCACCAAGCTGTGAAATAGTGTCTTCTTTAATATTATATGATTTATATAAGACATTAGAGAAGATCCAGCAATCCTTTATATGGTACTCTAAAATAATACTTTTATTTAGAAGTAAATAGGGATTTATAAGGATTTTCCTTAAAATCTAAAGAAACTGCCTCAAGCCTTCAGCAATTGACCTCTTTGCTTCGATGGTAATTCTTAGCAAAACCCAAGAGTCTGAGTAACAGTGTCTATTTGAAAGAGTTTTGATAATTCTAGTTAAGCTGATTAAGAAGCAGTTAAGTGATAGATCTGAAACCTAGATGTGAATGTGTAATCTTCCTTACAGGAAGATCCTTCTTGGGAGGTCTTGAAAGGGCCACTTTCCAAAAGGCCTGTCAAGGATTTACAGGCAAGTAAGAAACCTTTGCTAGTAACATTTGCAAAAGGAATAAGACAAATAAAATGAACGATTCCAATGCAGACATCAGGGTCACAACATGACAGCAAAGACATAAACCCCCAAAATAATATTTTTCAGTACAAAAGTGTTATTATTGTATGCTCAGAAACATGATATTTGGACAACGATCAGAGAAAAAGAGAATAGGAGGAATGGTGTTAGTCTGCCTCCATCATGCTAGTAGAGGTTATGTCCAGAACACTTTTTTCAGTGCTTTAAAAGGGATTCAGGAAAAGTGGAGGTGTTCCAGAAAAGCAGTCCCCAAAACTATTTGAAGTAATAAATCTTATGGAGTAAAAAACCTCACAATGAGTTTGGTCTGTTTCTTTTATCAAAAGGAAATGTGAGAGGCACCTTGATCAAAGCATGCAAATGTATTCCCAGAGAAAGTCAGTAGCTACAAGATTGTTCTTTTGTCTGAGAATAATGGGTCATAGCAAGAATCAATGGATGTAATTCAAAGTCAGAAAAAAATCAAACAGGAAACGAGCCATGCTGAATTAACAGTGTGAGTCTTAAGGCACTGGAAGAGACTATCAAGACACACAAGTATTTCTCCATCTTCTAGTACCTTCAGATGAAGACCAGGAATTTTTCCAAAAGATACACCTTTACCAGGTGTGAAAGCTTCATACAATATCAGTTGGGTAGGTTGATATGTCTGTGTAATTCATAAGTCCTTAAAATCTGGGACAAGAACCAGTCAGCATCCATTTCCAAAAAAGGCAAAGGTTAAGTTCAATACAAGTTTTAGACACTTTTATTTTAGGCAGTTGGCCCCCTCCATAAGAGTCCAGTGAAGAGTCTTGATTTCCTATAAAGTGAAGAGGGAGAATTCATCTCCTTGGGTTGGTCAGAAACACCAAAAACCTCTCTAGGGAACCAAGAGAGGCTCCTCTCTGTTGAGCATCACTTTTGTCAGGATATCAGACAGTTGTCATGACATCCAGGTCTCAGAAGTCACATAAAAGGAACACAATCAAAATGTCTTTCTTTTTTCTAAATTTTAATTAGTCCTGGTCAGATCATTCTAATCTCTGTTGTCAAATCTGTTCAATTTTTGCAGTGATTCTTGCCTGTGTCTTCCACTTTTTCAGAGGGTTGTTCTAGACCAGTGGATTAGTCTAATCAAGGATGTGTAGAAGAAAAAAGCAAATTCCTAAACTACGAAAGAAAATGCATGAAGGAGCCTAGACTCTTGAATTTAGGGACTGGGACTTCCCATATAATTAAAAATACCAAGTGGCAAGTGAGGGAAGATTCTCTGGATTAGACTTTTGGGTGTCAATGCCTTCCTTATTCTTAAATCCTTTATTGGATCTAGTCTTTCTATACATAATCTCTATTAGTTAAATATAGATTATGGAATGATTATAAAATATGGTTAATGATCATGAATGCCAGCCAAAACTGAATTGTGAAGCAAGGCGATAAAACATTTTATGTACACATTCTTCCTAAAATATTTCTGTGACATACATTCATTTAATTTGGTGTACAATATATTTCTTCAGTTAAGGTAGCTATTTTTGTCAAGCCATACAAAAGCAGACATTACTCCTATGAGGCTTCAAAAGACAAGACTGAGATAATTCTTTCACCGTGCTTGGTTTGCAGTGTAGATCAAAATTGATGAGAGGTTTTTGTTTGCAAAGCAAATATTATAAGTTGCATTTACCAACTTGCCATACCCAGGCAATGGGTTATAGTATCACTCTGTACATAAGAAAATTTGCTATTTGATATAAAAATAGTTGACTCTAAAGAGCTCTGAAAAATTATGGAAGTCTTGCCTTCTTTGATTTTAATTTGTAAGCTAAGAGAAAACTCCAAGGTTCTCACTGATGCCCATGCAATTAATGTACAAATATCCCATAACCCTGAACTAGAAATATATAAAAATCAGCGAGGGGTGTAGATCTGTACATTAGACCAAGTCACCGTGGGCTAGCTTGATAGTAAACAGATAACATGGTCTGTGGTGTTCAGAATGAAGTTCACGTTTTCCCACAGTAGGTGGGAACATTTGGTTGGATAAATTATAGGATAAACTCTATTGAATGTACCTCATTGCCTCCACTTGATAGCCTTATTAGTCAGCTCAGATGTTGAAACCTAAAGATAGTCTCATTAAATGAAATTTTGACCAAAGAAACTTGAAAAAGAATAAAAGATGCTAGCCTAGCAAAACTGAGTATGTGATCTGCTTGTATTTTTGTGCTCTGTTTTTTTTCCTGGTCAGTGCTAATTAAGTAGCAACTAATTTGTCTGATGTAATAATTTCCTCTGCTGTGTTTAATTAATTTCATTGTTGAGTTAGACAGAATCCAACCTAAAGATTGTAAACCCTACTAGTAACTAACCATTACAATGATTGTGGGGAGTGATTACATGACCTTAACCTTCCTCAGTCCTCAGATGAAAAGACAAAATGAAACTATGGTCTAAAAAAAAAAAAAAAGACAAAAAAAATTTTCCAGCAAGGACCAGAAGTATAAAGTTTCCTTAGATATTGTGATAGATGATCTGCTTTTGTACCATTCTTGGTCCAGCACCACAGAAGCACAAGTTCTGCTAACTACCTCAGTTTTCACTTGCTATCAGAACTCATCACTTTTGATGAAATTTCTCAGTGTCTTCCAACCTCAATGGTTGTACAAAGTCCCTATGGGGAAAATCTCGATGATTATTGTTCAAAGTGATCATAGGGTATTTCCCAAAGCTCCCAAATACAGAATTAATTTTGTCTTTTTCCAAATACACTGTGTTTAACTCACGTGTGCTAGTCGATCAAATCTGGCAAAGAGTTCATTCAGCATTCGGACCAGCTCCTGGGCTGACAGAGTTGTGGAAAGGTTGGTGAACCCTTTGACATCTGCAAAAAGAATGCTAAAAAAAAGAAAAAATATTAATATTGCGGTCTATTTCCTTTGATTTCTGAATATCCTAAGTTACCTCCTAGTAATTTACTGTAGAAGGCTCATTTTACTAGTTTTGAAGTCATGCTACTTTTGCTCTAGACTTCTGGAGATTCAGGAGTAGCGAATATAAATATTGAAGGGATTAAACAAATACTACTAAGCAAGAGTTTTGCCCAAAATGAAATTCATAAAATTCTAAATTTTAAAAAAATTCAAGAAAATATATTTAAGCTTTAATAAGTACAGCTATCCCCTTTTATTAATGGGAAGCCTGAGGCATTGTGCACCCTTAATATAGAGGGCTGTATAAAACAGATAGACTTGACACTCACAGGTCTATTAGTATCTGACAGTGTTCTTTGAGGGTGGGTTTATGTATAGCTGGTTTTTTACAGCAGGTTTGATTTCAGCAATTTCATTTTACTGTGATTTTCAGGCTTTTTTAAATCTGTGTACTGTATAAGACTCAAATCCTAAGACTACAGACAGATTAATGACAGTCTTGATATATACCAGGCTCAGGTCAGTTTTACTGCATCAATTTTAGACATTTCACAGAAGTTCCTGAGTCAGAAGTATAGCGTTCTCTTTTTAGGGTATGAATCTTTAATTGGATAATTCCTTTTTCATTTTATTTACTTTACAGGGAGTCCAGTGAGATCACACTTTGATGTTGGGTGTATCAAATTGTGTGCCTGAAGTTGTGGTGGAATCTAAGATAACAAGCTAGTTGCAAACAGAGTTTTATCCTATATTTTAACATCCAGTGAATTTTCTAGTCTTTCAACTGTTCACTGTGCCTACAATGCCCACATGTGAATATAGAGAAACACACACACACAAAGTCTGTGATGTGCAGGTTGTCACCCAGGCCAAAGCACGTAATAGCTCAGTACTTATTAGATGAAAAAAGTGTTGTCTATTTTAAAAAGTAGTAATGTTCAAAAAGTCACGTATCTTTCTGGTACAAACTGGTAATAACACAAACGAATCTTGTTAGCACTTGAAAGTCAACTAATAACTGCTGTTACAATTTGAGTAGCTGAAGATTTTGTTTCACTTTAGCTGAAAGCTTGTGTTAAACAAGATACAATTTGTGTGAGAATTACTAATGTACACAATAATAAATACAGTGATGATCAGGTTGAATAGTGATAGTACAAATCATCTTCAAATGTATGGGCTGGTAGGGATTCGGGTGATGATTAAACAAGAGGCTCACAAAGTTGGTAAGATTTTTACCAGTGAGAAAAAGTAAAATTAAAAGGTAAAGTACCAAGCTCTCTGAAGAGGAATAAATAGTAATAATAGCCAGCATTTATAAAAATAAGATTTTTAAACTGCTATTTTCTACACTTTTAATTATCAAAATAACAAAAGTTTCTAACTGGATACTAATTTTAAGGAATCATATAGTGTTGGTTTAGGTAGTATTTAGTGCTTAACATTTAGGAAAAAAATAAGGTTAAACCTAGTCTTAAAAAGATCTAGTTTCTGGCAGTGTGCATAGAAGTCAACCAGTACCTTTACTGTAAAGCCTGCAGAATCTTAATTTTAAATCTCTTTCAAGCATAAAATATGTTTCGACTTTTTATCTCTCACTGTACCCCTTTTCTATTCAAAAAAAGGGCTATCTTCTCCCTATTTTTATTCTTCTACAGCAATATTTACCTTGGGAATGAAAAAGGTTAATGGAAGACATTTTAATTTAGTGCAACTCAAACCTTTTTTGAGGGTCCTTGATACTTTCAAGCAGATTTAATAGAATAAAATAATATATCTGAGCTACTGCATGGCCACAGAAGAAGTAGATAATCAATTTACTCTTTCGCAGAAGTGCAAATTACAGTTATTGAACTTGTCCAGGCAAAGTTATATTTGGGTTTCATCAAAAGGCAAAGTACATTCTTTCCTAGCAAATTATCTCCCAACATATCCAAGAATGTTATTTTTCACTTCCTTCAGTGATAATTTCAATGTTGCTCACTCTATCATTTGCCTCTGTGGTTTGGGACAAACCTATGAAACATGTTAGCAAAGTATTCTAGTGTTCAGGAACCACAATAGAATCAAGATTCTGTACTGTCATAATTATTCTGGTGTAAAAGTACAATTAGGGCTTATTACCCTGAGTAGCAGCTCATAGGTAGGATAACTATCACCTTCTTGCTAACTAACTCCAGGAAAGGCAAAATTTAGAGATCAGAATAAAGAGATAGGATTAAGAAAATAATAATAAGATTGATTAAATGAAAATGACTACTAAACAGAGGAGCCATATAACAAGGAATCATCTTTAAGAGTATCTTACAAGTCTCCATCTCATGTTTCAGTATGTGAGGTGAACCAATAGGTTGTGGCAGAATATGTGTCCACATGTAAGCAGGAATCCACTTTCTGTGCAATCCTGAACAGCAAGGGTAAAAAAGTGAAGAAAAAAAAAAAGAACCAAATGGTCCACACTCAGAGTTCAGTTCAAACGGATCTTTCTTTGGCAATGGCATCCATCCATCCTGATGAGTAAAATAAGGCACCAAAATGCTTCTCTGCTAAGGGACTAAACAAGCGTACACTAATTTTCTAATTTATTAATTAATAAAGCAACAGAAAGGAAACTCTCAAACAAGAGTCATTCAGCAGCATCTGAGACCTTAAACACTAAAGACAGGCTGCTCCACCCACCTGACATTCTCATAGCGATGAATGTAGATCTTATGAAACTGGTGTTGCAAATGTTCATCCTCTACATTGGTCATGTCATTTATCATTTCCAGGACTACAAACCGTGGTAAGACAGAGAGCACCAGCCGTTCCTAAAACAAAGAGGAAAGCAAAGGGTCAGTATCAGTCTGAACTGGTACTTCACAGTGCCCTGTTTAGAGCTGGATAGCTGGTTATTTAGGGTGTTACCCTCTTCTCTAAAAATTCTTTCTCAGACCTTGTGATAGTTTACCTTACCAACCAACCAACCTAGTCCAGAGTCTAGCATGTCTCTGGACTGACTGGTTTAGATAAAAAAGAATGCAAATTACTTCGACTGAAGCCGTTCAAACTGACCCTCTCTGCTAGGAAGACTGCAGAACATATTCAGCATTTCTGATGAGTTTTGTCTGTGTCTCAGGAACACTCAGGAAGAGTAACATTTGAGACAAGTTGAAATGATACGTGATTATATACATGCACATGCTTACTTATAATGTATATCTTTAATATGTATTAGTAGAGTATCCATGTATATTAGTTCATTATTAGTGTGCAAACACAGTACATCTGTGCATATTAATGTACATGTACTTCTAATATTAGTGTATAAGGAGATACATACCTATAAACACAAGTGCTTTTTTCCAGCCCCTGTCAAATTATAGCTAACCATAGAACTTCCACAGAATTTCAAAGAATATTCTGAATTGGAAGGGACCCACAAAGATCATCCAACTCTTAGGTGAATGGCCTGTATAGGGATTTAATCCGTGACCTTGATGTTATTAGTACCATGCTCTAACCAGCCATATGTAAGCACAGCCAGGAAAGCCCTCAGAAGATAATCAGTCTTTCATGAAAACCCTAGATCACTGCCTGAGAAATTTTAGAATGTCCCTGTTTCAGTAGCTCATCAGTTTGACGGCATCGACAGATTTTGCAAGTATCCAACCCAAATCTGTTTCTCCGCAAATTAAGCTTTCTTTTAATCCTTTCGAAGTGGCTATGGATAATTATTGATTGCTACCTTCTCTGTAATAATCTTTTTGTACTAAAATATTGTTATTTCGTCCCCTTACCCTCAGTCTCTTTTTTTATTCTTTTAATTAGCCAGATTTGTCCAGTATTGGAACATATCACCCCAAATTACTCCAAGGCAAAGCTAACAGTTTTTTGCCGAACTGGTTCTTATGCTTTACAGAATTGCAAATAGTGAAATCTTAGTGAACTAAAGAAGAGAACATAAGTTCTGTAAGCTACTTATCATCAAATTTCAGGTGACATTTCAGTGAATAGGATATGTCTAGGGAAAGCCAGACATGAACCTCCAAATCAGACACATATGGAAACTGCAGGTGACACAGATGAGTAAAGTTCTCCCAGGTAATGCCAACAGAGGAAATACAGTGCAGTGTGAATATCTTCCTGTGTTTTCAAAGGAGTTTAGTAATACTACTGTGGAGAATGCACTTACAGGGAAGGGCATGAAGCTGTGTCAGGGGAGGTTTAGGTCGGATATTAGGAAAACAGTTTTCAACCAGAGAGTAGTTGGACACTGCAATAGGCTCCCCAAGGAAGTGGTCACAGCACCGAGACTGACAGAGTTCAAGATGTGTTTGGACAACACTCTACCCTCCCCTCCTCTTCTCTCCTCTCCCCTTCTCTCTTCTCCTTGCTGTCAGAGAAACTGATGTTGAGTTTTTTGTGGGGCAACTTGATACTAAGAGGATATAAAATAACCTCATCTTATCCAGGCTGTGGGTTATGTCCCTTCTTGAGGGTAAAAAGTTGGTCAGAGAGAACAAGACAGATCAAAGAGGGATGATGGGTGGAATGAGAGAGATATGCAAAGCAATCATGAAAATAATGATTTTTATGCCAGCAGGATTCAATGTCATGGGTGAAATGTAGCCATACATGAAACATCTGAAAAAAATGAAGGAATGTCTCCCTAGGATTCATAGGAGGTGATATCATTCCTAACTCACAATTTTTACAGTGTAGCTCATGAAGAATTTTCACTCTGAGTGGTCTTAGTCAGTAGTTAGTAAACAATCCTCAGCTACAATGGAAACACATTGTGGATAAACACCTCCATTTGTCTAGATGGCAGCCCCAGCTGAGGTGAACTGTGCATTTGCTTAAGAAGAGAAAACACATGCTGCTAATTGCTTAACTGGAGCAGAGGTGTATTCAGCTTCATTCTGAGATGGTGGCTTTCTCCTGTGCTCCTGCCTGCATGACAGGCTAACACAGAAGATGAAAAATCTGAGAATCTACTGATCTCTAATACACTTGTTCTAGAAACCTTTACTAAATTAAGTATTGTCTTTGGGAGGGAGAGACAAAAAATAATGTGAGGCAGCAATGGCTGACGCAGAGCAGATGGTGAGCTATAACACAGGGAGCTCATCCTTTATTCTGCTAAAAAGCCCAACTCAGACTTTCCTTTTTGTCATACAAGGTGGTGTTAATTTTAGCATATCTTCATTGTCTTGACTTTCTTCCACCCTTTCCACCTGGGAATTCCTCTATCCTATACTCTTCTGATGTGTAAACACTGGATGTGATGCTTGCGATAGCAAGAAGAAAACTAGTCCCTGAGGAGGTCCTTTATACTCCTGCAAAAGCAAATTTTCACAGAAACATCTCGCCCTGAGGTAGCTTCACTCATAAGCAAATGTCCCATGGCATCAGAAGATGACATGTTTGGGAAGAGCTGCTGATTGATATTCTATGAAACAGAAATATTTTTTATATTTTTTGTCCTTAAGCCTCCTATAAGAGAAGACACTTAGGCTATATATTCTCTTTTTTCTTCACTATTAAGATACATAGCTCAATATGACCATATAATAAATCCACCCTCTGAACAAATCAGATCAGTCTTTCAGGGAGTTTTATGATTAAAGTGTTTGATGACTTCTTGTGAAGATATATACAGAATAATATAAATTTTTTTCACTGTAAAAAAGCAATATGTTATTTCCTACCTTATCCATGTAAGAAGACAAATAGGAAAACAAATTCAAAATGAAAAGGAGATAAAAGAAAGTAAACAGAAATCCTGGTTATTACTGAACTCTTTATGAAATCTACGATAAGAGAACATAAAAAAAGGTAATTTCTTCATAGATATATGGCTTAAATGGAGAATGTTCTTTTTTTTTCCTAGTAGGAAAATCTTCTGTTCCTTATTTGCATTCACTTAAGAAGGTATTAAGCAATGCCTCTAGAACGTTTATTTAAAATAAAACATAGTTGGCTTGACACATGTTCACTAAGCCAAGAGAATATGCCCAGCACATTTGATAGCCTAACCTTCATGCTACTCATTAAGGTAAGTTAAACATTCTTGTCTGCACATAAGATCTGGCAATGACCCATAAAACTGAGGTTAATTAGTGTGCCCCTGCAGCAGCACTCCTCCATTAGCGCTGCAACATGTGAGGAGCCTTCGTTGGATCACAAGTGAAGGTGCATACACAGCTCATGTCACTATTCTGCATTATCTGTGTCATGCTGTGGAGGAGCAGTACAAGAAAAATAACATTTAATTGTGTATGTGTGAGTGTGTCTATATATATTTTTATATGGCACTTCAGCCACCAATCAATTCTTTGGTACTGAAACATTCAAAGGACAGAAAATTTTTCCCTTTGTGGGCATCAGCAGTCTCTTGCTGTCCCAAGCTGCTCTTACACCACATCACACTGACAAGGATGGGGATGCTGAACCAGGGCCCTTCCTCAAATTGGAAGCTGAGAGATGGACTCTAGTGTGGATCACTTCCATCTTTTCTTTTCCTACAGCTGATGCTAGTGTTCTGTGGACCAAGATATGTCCCTCTTCACAGGCCTTTCATATCACTTTGCTTCAATCCAGCAGTTAAAAAATATTTTTGGTTACTAAAGAATGAGAGTCAGGTCACTGTTCCCTTTATATAACAATCCTTGCCACATAACTCCCCTTTAAACTCATTAAATATTATTGTTCCCATTTCACAGATTTAGATACTGTGGCATGGAAGAACAGCACAAATGAATGGGGGTCATGTGTAAAAGAGTAGTAGCAAATCCCAGAGAAAAAAAAACCTGCAATTTTTTTTTACAGTCTTCTGTATCTTACTATTTGCACGATCAAAGAGTCCTCACATTTCTAGTCAATCTCTCCTGGAAGGCATTGTCAGAGCTGGAGGAAAAAGCATGAGAAAAAATATCTTCTCTATTTCAGAGAAGAATAAAGAAGTGTCATGAACTCCAGGGTGAGAGAAACTACGTTACCCAGTTCTATTGAAAGCTTGCTAGTTGAGCAATGGGCTAAGTGGTTCAAGGGTGAACAGCAGTAGCAGTAAGTAGTTTCAAAAGAAATGGAGATATATTTGTTCAAGAGAAAAGACAGAGAAGAAAGAAGATAGCAACAAAGGGATGCCAGAAAAGAGCTGGTGAACTATTATCCTAATAACCATTTATGACATGAATCAGCCCTAGTCTTTAAGATGGAGCAGTCAGAGTTTAGAGTAAATAAACAAAAAAAGAACCTTTAACCTGAAGAATAACCAAGGTAAAGAATAAAGACCAGTAGGAATCGCTATATGTAACAAATTGATGGTAGGATTCAAGTCTGAATTCAGACACCTGATTTTTTGTGACTACAATGTAGGTATGCCCAAAGTTCCATTTTATTCAATGAATCTGGAGAGATACTCAACAGATCATATGTAGATGACTCCTTTGGTGTCACTACAGGTCTCTCTGGGTTCTGTTGTCTGCATTGACTAGATCTCAGATGATGGTAGTAGGACCTCATAGGTGTAAAGAGTGTGTAGTCACCTAGTTTAGGAGGTGTCTAAATATGGAGCTGACTCCTACCCAATCTACCCCTCCAGGAAAATTTAGGAACAGTGAGACAAATCCTGAAGTGATAAAGTAAATGAATTTCATGAGTCACACACATCTATATAAAGTCCCACAACTGTAATATAACATTGATACTCTCTCTAAGGCTCATTTTTTGTTTTATACATCTGCAATAGTCATTTTTTGTTGAACATCTTCGCTGTGGTATGCAGGCACCAATCCCTTGTGTCACTTGCACTGCAATCAGGGGGTATCAACAGTGCTTAAAACCCACAAATATAGGAAGGTACACTCATGGAGAGGTGGGACATGTCGCTGACAAATAAATACTGACCCTTGCAACAGTTTTTGAGAAGAGGCAATTAGCCAGTGCGCCAGGTCTCCATCTTGTGAATAAAACTGGAGACCTTTCCACTGGGGCTGATCAGAGAGAACAAAACACCAACAAGCACAAAATATCAACAAGCAATTTGGGATCTGCAGGCGATTGCTAAGAGGAAGGTCAAACTCCCAAAGGTTTCCCTACAGGGTCTGCTATCAGCATAAGCTCCCTGCACCAGCTCCCCTGAGATGGTATAGATTTTCCTTTGTTTTAAAACGTCTTTGTTGGGATTGGCTTTGCCAAGGGATGAAAAGCCCTTCCTGATTGACAGGTCAGTTTATGTTCTGTTCTTCCTCTTCTACACATACCATCAAATGGGTGAACCCACATATATGTTTGTGGGAGGATATCCTTGGGTTGGGAAACAAGTAGGTAATGGCTGTTCCCCAGACACTAGTCTAAAACTGGAGTGGGCACACCTCAGAAATATTTAACTTGACAGAGGCTCTAGAGAAACTGTTCCATGTTTTCATCTTGATTTTTAAGAATGATTGTTCCAGAACCATCAAGCTTGTCTTTAACAACATTTACAATTAATACCATAGAGATTTTGTTGTCCTAAACACTGAACTTAATAGCATATGAAGGGGACCATTGAGAGCAGTGGTTTTTAGCCTTTCTGGAGCACATGAGTTTTTATTACATTTTTAAAAAGTAGATAAAAATGGTATTGTTTTCTACTGAAAACATGGCAATGTTTGGGATAGATGTAATTATTGTAAATGCCACTCAAGAAAATGGGAATTAGCACTTCTCATTATGATGAACAGCTTTAAAGAGAAATTCCTTTGTTCTTACTTAGTGCACAATGGACAGCCTATTTGCAGCTGTTCTTTTTTGTTTGTTACCAAGACAATGGGAATTAATTAAAAAATATGGAGCCTAACTTCAATATATAATACATTCAGACTTGTGGGGTTATGAGGCTGCCTGTTAGCTTTTACTGCTGCAATGTGAGATATGAGCCGTATCAACTTTGTTTTATTTTAATTCAGGCAATTACCATTCCAAGTCATCCCATCCTTGGCTGCATGTTCCATTTAGGCATCTGCTGTTTCCAAGGAGAAACAGGGCCAGATCACACAGGAGTTCTTGGACTCTCCTTTTGTTTAGCTATTGGCTGTGAAACATAGCTAGAGCCTCATCCAAACTGATAACCCAGTGTTTATGAGAGTCAGGACTTTTTATAATCAATTATTAACTTGAAAGTGTTGCAGAGCTCATGGTAATGCAAGAAGGAAAAAACTTTTTCCACACACTTCTAGGAAGGGCATGTTATCCAATTGTTTCCTCAATACTACTGTCCAGAACAGCAGATGCTGAAGGGAAGGACTGCAAGGTACTGCTGATCTTTTGCTTTGGTTGGATGGTGAACCGTTTGAAAATTCAAGTACCCGAAGGCACTTTACAAAATCCTGACAAGGCTTGATTACTAACAGTCTATTTCCAGGTGTAAAAGGAGGTGCCTATTTTATCAGCCAGTTGGCTCTGTAAGGATATCACAATCTTAGTGCCTGCTTGCCCTGAAACCCCTGAGAAGGAGAAGGCTGATTCCAGGGCTACCAGTTTGGCTTTTTTCCCAGTATCATTTTGACTTCATAAACGCTTAGTTGATCCTGTAGCATGCTGGGAAGTGGCGGAACAACCCTCACTGTCATCTTTTTTTTTTTTTTTGGCATGATACTGGTTATTAATGCTGTGTGTATATTTTAACTTAAAAAAATTCATTCCTCTACAAAATATTTACAAAGAAATATTTACAAAAATAATCTAAAAAGTAGATCAGTTGATCATGATGCTAACTGTAGCCAGTGATTACACTATATGGAACAGGTACAATGAATTAGCTCATCATAAGGCCACATGAGCAGCACTGGGATGGCAGCATACGAGTAGGTGGGAGGATATGCATGGAGATAAGAGCTGCAAGATGCTTGTGTTCCTTGACAGCAGTGTCCAGATGTTTGCTCTGCTAGGCTACATCATGACACAATGTCCTGACAGTACTTTGTTATTTGAGTTGTCTTTAACTTAGGTAGAACTACAGGTCTCAAGTACTCTGAAATTAAGTTTCTGTATTGAGTACATGAAATTGTTAATAATTCCACATCCTCTGGATCCTAACATGATTTTTTACCTCTTGACTGAAGAGAATGTTAGACTTACATTTCATTGTGAAACCCAACTATCCCACAAAGACCTGTGGTAAAAAGCAGGAATTACAAAACAATTTGTATTGCCACCCTGTCTTGTAGACATGACTATTTATCATAGAATCATGTAATGGTTTGAGTTGAAAGGGATCTTAAAAATCATCTTAAAGACTGGATGATCTCTAAGTGGAATGAACACCTTCCACTAGACCAGGTTGTTCAAAGTCCCATCCAACCTGGCTTTGAACACTTCCTGAGATGGGGCATCCACAACTTCTCTGGCCAACCTATTCCAGTGCTTCACCAACATCACAGTAATGAATTTATTCCTAATACCTAATCTCAGCCTACTCTCTGTCAGTTTGAAGCCATCCTTCTTGTCCTATCACTACATGCCCTTGTCAAAAGTTCCTCTCCATCTCTCTTGTAGCCCTTTTAGGTACTGGAAGCTGCTGTAAGGTCTCCCTGGAGTGTTTTCTTCCCCAGGCTGAACAATCTCAAGTGTCTCAGCCTGTCTTCATAGCAGAGGTGACCCAGCCCTCTGATCATCTTCATGATTCTCCTCTAGACTTACTTGAAGAGGTCCATGTCCTGCTTATGCTGAGGACTCCTGAGCTGAATGCTTAAAAGTGATACTCTCCAACCCCACAGTAATCAATTAGACATATCTAATACACGGAAAAGAAAATTTTATAGTTTTGTAATTTTGTTTCTTCCAAATGTCATGATGAGTTTTTTGTTATTTATGCTTTATTAAACAATTTTAGAGGAGACAAATATCTGGAAGAAAAGGATTTATATGGAAATAAGACATATATATCGATAAAAAGCTTTGTACTGTCTTCTAGAATATTGGCTTCCATAAATTTCAGTTAGTTTTCACAGGAAGGCCAGGGTCATAGCTAAAGAACAGGGGAAAGATAGAAAAAACTGCTGGGGACTGACTCCATAATGGCATAATCTTAAGTTTTTCCTTGTTTTACTGGAATAGAAAATGAGCACAAAACAGCTCCTACAATTCAAATTTCTTCTAAAATATCAGAATGGCCCCATCTGACTTTAATGCCTGTTGTGCTGTGTTTCTGTACACTTTCACTTCTCTAGAACTGCTTTGACTTTTCTACTGTTAAATCTTCATCTAATTATTCTTCACTCCTTTTATTTTCAATTCATTTAGATATCTCTTCTTCCATTTTGTGACCCTTTTTTTTTCTGTTTCAAAAATTACTATACAACTTCAGCAAAATACGCATTTCTCAAGTTATTGCAGCTAATGACATGGAAAATGTCAGAAAGAAAGCTCTCATGCCATTTATTGTTCAGCTTTATATCACTAAATCACTACAGAACAACAATATGAAAAAGAGCTACACGGTCATTTATTCTGTCAAAACAAGACATATACATTTTCAGAGACTTACAAGACTCCAGTACTAAACAGCACAAGCTGGATAAAACTTCCTTTCTGTAGGTGGGAGCAATAGTCACTTTATGAAAATCAAACCCCCTTTAATAAGCTTGTAGATGTGCACTTGAATACTGATTATATGAAAGACCATCAGCCTGTTTATAAATGTTAAGAAAACTATTTTATCTTACTTTAAATTATCTCATAAATGGCATCAGTAACTTGACTTTCTACCTTGGAATTGCTACTGTTTATGGTTAGACGATTTAAAACCATTGTCTGGATCACAGAGTCTCTCTAATAATTACACATCTTGTAAGGATATTAATTTGAGAGTCCTCCTACAGTCCTTTCAGGGCACTAAGGAAAGTTCCTTAGTACCCTAAGAGTTCTGATCCCGAACTAGAAAAAAAGATGGTCTTAAAATGAGTAAGTGTATTCAGAACTCAGGATATCACTAACCTGATGAATTTGGAGCCTGCAGTTCTTTATTGAGCAGAGATGACTGTAGGGCAGCCCAGCTGGCAGAAGTGTCTTATCACTGTTGGGGCTGAAACTATTTCAGTCCCCTTACTCATTTCATCTTTGTCCATTTCCCTGGCACATCAGCAAGGGTCAATAGTTGGTGACATCTGTGATAATGGCTTTTTTTTTTTATTAGAGACCCCCCTCTGCAGCAAGGAGCTGAAAACACAGAAGGCACAGGCCACCAAAACCCAGTCAGTCCCATTCACTATCAACCAGCATGGTGTTTGAACAGACTGGTTTAGAAATCAAAGTACCACACGCATTTTCAAAAAGGAGTTTTATCCTTAGTAAATCCAAAATCCATCTACTAGGAAGGCGAAACAAAGGTTTCCTTCTCACCAATTTCTTCCAGAGAAAGCTCCCATGCCTGAAGATCTGACACTCTGGGATTATTTTTCCCTGCATAAATTGCAGTTCAAGGTCTGATTCCCATCTCTCTAGCATCAGCTGTAAATCTCATTATTCTGATTCAGTCCATGTGACTTCTCCAGATTTGCAAGGAGTGGGAGAGAAGGCAGTGGATAATTTTTATCTTGATTTTACCTTAAATTTCTACTTGAAAACAAAATATGAGGGTTATGCTCTGAGACAAGAAACATCAGCTGCAAATGTAAAGGAGCAACATCTAAAATCTGACATTTAAAATGTTTTGGTTTTTACTTAAATGGGTTAAGAAATGGGCTGTTTGGAGACAAGGAGGTGTAGCAATTGTACGTATTGGCACCTACAAAAGCATAAGTACATGTATATATTGCTTCCCCTCACAGAGGAAAAGTCTGTTAATGGACTTAGACAATAATATGGATATGGATTGTGAAGAACAATATAAACTTTGCATATTCCTTCACTTGTATTAAGCAGTGTGTTGTACTTTGATCCTCTTAAGTGCTGAAGGAGCAACATCAAGAAAAAAATTCTATGGGGATCATGGTTCTTTAGCAACAGGCACTAAGATGAAAGAAAGTCTGGATAACTGCAAAATTTCAGACAACCTCAAGTTCAACAGATTCATTCCTATAAAGAAAAAAAAGCTGAATAAAATGCAATATCTAACCATAGGCTTACACAGAATTTTTTGGTGAGTTTATTTTTTGCCCTTTAAAAATAGAGGCTCAGTTATTCTGATAAATATGAAGCATTTTAAATTACTTTTACAAAAAACAAACATGTACTCTCTAAAATTCATATTATTTTTTTATTTTTAAAACTAAACCTGAACTTTATCCTCATACCAATTTAGAGGGATATTCCTACCACCAGTAATATATATATATTTATATATATTTATATATTTATATATATATTTAAAAGACTTTATGGTGTTTAGCCCTCTTAAAGTGTCCCTTCCAATCCCAGTCCAATCTGCTCTTATTTTAGAGGTTGCAAAGTACTGGTGGTTGATTAAATTCTAGATTTGTGAGAGCTTGATAAACCCTACATAACATGTAAGCTGCTTTACCAAAAAAAACCAAAACACCAACAAAAAGCCAAAACCAAACCAGAGTTCATCAATCTGCAGAGATATTCTTAAAGCCCTTAAAATAATAGAGATTGTTTCAGGGGAAAGTGTGAAAAAAAAGTCCTCTGGAAGTAAAGGTAGAAGGAAACAAATGGTCAAACAGAACAGCTTTCTAATGGAAAAAGAGATTAAGACAGGATTACAGTTTTTCTGAAGATAACATGCAGGAGAGACTAAATATGCCAACAGCAGATTGTTCTGAAGACTAAGGGCTGTCTTCTCGTTTTACAGCTCTCATACTCACTAGAAAAATAGAATGTGTGCTCATACCTAGAAAACAAAACAACCCCCTTCTCATCGGACAAATGGTTTTTTCAAGTGTTGAGTTCTAATCCTTTATGGAAATCGAATTAAACAATATCCAAACTATTTCAACTTTCACAATGAGTTCTAACTGGATTTTTGGAATCCCACAGGAGAAAGAAATTAGTAAACCAGTGGCAGGACTTGCAGGGAGGAATTGTCTGCTAGGGTATTGTCTTAGAGGACTCTTCTCATTAGACCATTTAATGTGGAAAAGTTTTTTCTTCTTGCTCCACACTGATCTGACCAAACCCATAATTAATACTTGCAGATGCCCATCTTCATCCAGCCTTGATAGGGAGCATCCCCAGAAGCCCAGTGGGTCAGGTATGATACCAGCCTGGACCTTCTCACCCGAGTACTCCTTGCAAGACTGGAGACAGACAGTGCTTGTCCCCCACCATCTTTCTTTGCTCCTTCCTCCTTCCTCTAGCCTTCATCTCCATTTCCTCTGCCAGTGTGTTAGATGTGCAAGAATATTTTCATAAGGCTTAAGGAAGCCATTAAGGAGGAGCTTTATTTCCATATAAGAGGACCTTTTCTTGGTAAAACTTGAGATTGTGTCTGCAGAGAAAAGACTCTGCTTGCTAAAGACTGTGTTGGAGAGGGATTTAAACAGTACAGCTAAAAATACTAATGCATCGTGGCAATAGTACCTTTTAGCACTAGGTAACTCCACTGAAACTGCACAAAATTACTCTTAAAATAGAATAATTTTCTTTATTTGGTTTTTCAGGACTTGAAAACTAAAGAATTACTTTCTGGTTTGAGTTTACTCCCTCCCAATACCTTAGCACAGCAGGGCAGAGCAGCTTTGCTGGTGTGCTCTGTACACCAGGTAGGCTTTTCTTTTCATGAATGTTGCATAACCTGCTACACTGAGAACAAGAATGAACACCTCTCCAGAGGATGAATATAAGCATCAAACAGATATGGACTGATTTCTCCTCTCATCTCAAACAACTGCAAAGATCCTTCTTTTATAAGATGTTATTAGGTGCTCTAAATTTACCAGAAATAATGCAAATAAAATGTTCCAGAGAGGCTATATGTTGAGTTTTTCTGAACATTAGTTCAGAGCACAGGTTATTCATGTTACTACTACACAGTTGAACAACTTTATTTAGTTTGAAAGCAACCTCCCATTCATATTGCTTTATCCAGGCTTTATTAGTCTTGGAGAGGTCTTGGACTGAGAGTAGAAGTGTGGCTATGACATAGAAGTTTCTTAATTATGAGTAAAATGACTTTTCTTTGAATAGCTGTCCTACAATGTTGCAGTCTTATTACAAGATAAAGGGTAAGGGCTGGACTGATTTTTATAGCCTTCCAGCTTTAATAAATTTAGCCATTTAATTTCTGTGATTTTCCCTGTCTAGTCCTTTTAAGCCTCCATTTCCAGCTTCAGTTAGTCAAATATTAACCTCCTTGCACAATAATAGTTTTCAGATACGTATAGCCTGGCATATGTATATGTGGGGGAGGAAAAAGCAGTCTCACAGTTATCTGAGAGACTCTTTATAATTAAATGGTAGTATTTCAGGGTTTAAAATGTTAAACAAATTTCAAGTAGAGATTGGAGAAAGAGCAGGTTAGGACATCAGGCATATATTATAAATGTAATTCTTCATAAAGTCATCAACATTCAACATGTGTCTGGATTTAACGTGTCATGGATTAAACATTTAAAACGTAGGGATTTTGTATCAGGAGAAATAGAAATGAAAAAGAAATTTAGTGCAGGTTCCTGCTCTTCATTAAAGCAATTTCACAGTATTCTCACAATGAGGGAACTTATATGTGCATTGCTTTTGAAAAGTTTTCAGTAGCTAATTACAAAAGTGAGTTAGTTTCTATTTTTGTTGCCCAGATATGATGAAAGCAGAATTACCTGCTGTGTCCTTGAGTAAAATCAAGGTAAAAAGAAAGACATTGTCTTTGAAGTGGTTATTAACAAAGTATAGCACTGGTTGTCAACATTTTTGAAGTACATAGATATCAAATGGAAATATTGACCCAAAATTTCAAACAGGTAGTGGAGTTATGATATTATTGGAATAAATTTGACTTACGAAAACTGATAACCTCATGTTTATTTTTTATTTATAATTGCAATGTGTAGAATACAAAATTGGAAGACATTTTATGGCTACTGTATTTGGTTGGTTGACACAAATACAACTCAAGCACAAGCAGCTAACTACAATCATCAGAAAATATTTAAAGTCATTATTTTATCAATAACTGCTAAACTGAGACTTTTTTTACAACACATTTGTGCTATCTTCTGCAGCTTGCTTCTCTGATATTTCTATCTTTTTGTTATACAGTCTTTCTGGTACTCATCAGCAGTTGGGTCTCCTTTTAGTATGTCAAGCTCTGAAATGTTTTAGATCTTCACCAAAATTCTAATTGTGTAATGAAAATTGGGAAATAAGTAGACACAGATGTTCCCTCGATTTCACAGAGTGCTGGAATTTCCACATGGTGTCACACAGATAATACCATACAGTTAAGTGCATAAACATCATTAACAATGACTGCTGGAGTAATTCTCCTTTGTAGCCACACTACAGTTCACTTTAATAATAGAGTAATTAGAGTTAGAAATTTCATCGTAATTGAAAATGCTAATATGTACTTTTAGCAACCCCAGGTGCTTAAAAACAAAAGAATAACAATAAAAAAATCAGATCCTTGATAATCTGAAAATACGACTGAAAGTCTTGACTTTCTGAAATACTTGTGAAAATTTTATTTTAAAGTCTTGTTGAGAGCAAATGGTGATGGGGGAGGAAGGAGGTAAAAATATGTAGGAATTTTATTGTATAGACTTTTGGAAACATGAACACTGGAAACTGAGTCACCTAAAAACTGGAGACACATTTCCCAGTGGCCAGGGAAGGACCAGCCAGGCAACGTAAAGTCTTTTCCATCATCCAGGTCGGCACTTCATCCTCTTCCTTCTCATGTAAAAAGTGAATAAATTGAAGTTGGCATAAAAGCTGAACTTGCACTTGAAGATATTTTCTGTGGACAGTGAGCCAATGGAGCTAATTCATTTTTACAGAGACCATAGGCCCAGACATTTCTGAACTACAAAATGTCTTTGATTGTCAAACTGGGAAACTTTACAGCAATAATGAAATAGAGCAAGGAATTCTTGAACCCTGAAAATCCCATAAAAGGGAGAGAATGCCGGAAAATAATGACACCTGGAAAACACACTATCACATCTAACTGTCCAAGTTTCAGGTCAGAGTAGCATGAAGAACAACAAAAAAGTTTTTTCATCCCTAGTGGAATTTTCGTTGTTTCACCTTCTATTTTCATTGCCCTTTATGCAATGATGGCAAGTGAATGAATGAAACTGCTTTCACTGAAAAAAACCTTAGCTCATCTGTATGAAATGTATCTGGAAATACAGAACAATCTCTTGTTTTTCACCACAAAACAGAAGCTGATATAGTAGAAAATATATTTGTATTCCAGAAAATCTACAAGTGCTCATTAGAGGGTTCTCAGAAAACACAGAAATCTTTACTTATCAGTATTATTGTTTCCTTTTACAGCTCTGTCTTTCTGATGGTACCTCTTGCTTGTCTCTAAAACATAGAGTATAAAATGTTTGGCTTTCTATGACTGACTCTTTTAGGCATTGTACAATGCTGCATGATAGCAGTAGCATTTATAGTTATTAGAATGACAGATGATTAGAGATTATAAATCTAAGGGTTATTGAGAAATTGGAAGGTTTATTTTGAGAGGGCAGAAACTAGATTTCTTAGTTTTAATAATGCACAGTAATGAATAGAAATATGTCTGAAGCATTTATATAACTTCTATGATTATATAAAATTGGAGCCTTATTCAGCAATTGCTTGTGGATGAGCATACCGCTCCTTGTTGTAGTTTTAAGCTCATGTTGTTTTATTCTTACTTTAATTTTACTTGTCTTTTGATTTAAACAAGGTAAAGACAAAACTGGATTCTAAAGGGACCTATCTGTCAAGCTGTCATAGTTCATATGAGGTGCCATATATATGACATATTAATACAATTACCCATTGTAATTATCTATTATTTTCAGTTTTAGAAGCAGAAGCTGTGTGGGGATGAAAGAAGCCTCTAGAGATTTAAATTAAGTAATCCATTACTATAAAATGAAGCAGTACCACCACCAAAAGCCACAAAATACTTCACCATCCTGTAAGAAATCTTTAGTTTAGACAGTTTATGGGAAGTGAAGGAGAAAGCAACTGAAGTGGAACAGAATTTGGAATTTCTGGAATTATTGTCTGGAAGAATTACAGAAATAATGATTATTCTATTTTCTCTGCATATTTTTAGCTCCTCAACCATATTTTTAGAAATTTTCAGAAGCCACAACTATTGTCCTGCACACTCTTTTTCCACCTTTTTTTCCCCCTTCATATATTAGAGTTATTTTCTAGAAAGGCGTAGAATTAATTTAGTCTACTTGATCAGGATTTAATCCTTGCTTTTTAAGAGGTGATAAGCATTAACAGGTAATAAGGTTTTTACATTCATGTGAATCACCGATTCCATGTATTATGAAATATATGTCTTCAAGAGAGAAAAATGCTAGCAGTCACTGAATTACTGCCTGTGTACTGATCAAGTGAGCATAAGCACGCTGCTAAAAAAAGTGGTCACCTAAAATGTAACCTTGCCAGTCTTAAGGTAAATATGTTTAAAAATCACTTCAGCAAGATGTTACTGCAGAAACAAAGGGAAAAAATAAAAGACTGAGGGAAACAGGTTCTCCATTCCTGAACATGTTCCAGTACTGGAATATTTTGTTAATATTGTTATAATTTATTGTTAATAATATATACATGGGTGTGCATAATAACACAGTTTCAAAGTTCCAAAAAAAATTAATGAAAAATATTTCAAAGTGTTTTGTACCTAAATTTTTGGTTTCGTTTACTATTAAATTGAGTTTTAGAAGAGATCTTTCATTTGATGTCCTGTTGTCCATATTTTTCTCCTGTGGGCATTTTCCTTGGCCCAAGTACAATTTCCCTTATACATTTCCAGTCATATGAGGCTTGTGACACACTGCTTTGTTTGGTTATAGGTGAGTCTCAGCTTTGGTGAGGTAAGTCTCCAGGAAGTTCTGCCCTCGGGGAACATTACAGCCCCAAAGCCTTGCAAGGCACTGGGCCAAGACAAAATGCACAGTTCAACATTGACTGATTAAAAGCAAATATTTCAGATCCAACCACTACTTTCCCCCTCTCGAAAAAAAATCTTCCCACCAAATGGAAACAATCTGTCTTCGTTTTCCTAATAGAAAGTACAAGTTCAGCAAAATTAAATTTCCCAAAATCTTTGTCTGTGTACAAACTTCATTTCCCATGAGAGGATAAAATAAATCTAATGGAAAATCCTCAGTATAATGTGGAACAAGGAAACAAGGTAATATTTTGTTAGTGTTTTATAAAGTTTTTTACGATGAACTCTAGAAAACTATGGTAAAAATAAAGATAACAAAATAATAGTTTATGAAAGATTAGACAAGAATAAAAAAGAAAAAAACCTCACCCTGAAAGAATCCAGAAGGCATAAAAATGTGATTCTACAGTTCAAATGAGAACAGTGCATCCTAGATAACATCCCTCTAAGCCTCTTCAGTCAGCAATGGCTACAGAGATATACTGGCAGAAGTACCTGGCATTACTCAGCACAGTTATATATTCATACTGAGTCATTAGTCAATAAAGTCTAGAATAGGACATCTTCCTAGAACTCTGCATAAGAGTATGACTTTCAAGGGGCAAATTAAATAAATTTGGGAATCAATATACATATTTATACAAAAAAGGCAAAATGAATAGCTACATTCGAGAATGAATTAGCAGCATAACATATATATATTTATATATACAGGTTGTATTTTGATCTTAATACAAGATTTTAAACAACAGGTGAACCTTCTGATATTTCAGTGGGAATGCAAAATACATATAACATGCTACATGTCATTGCTGCTCCCTTGGTAGAAAATAATAAGCAGCAAACTTCTTTTTATCCAATACCTCTTATTTTGGATTAGAAAAGATGATGTATCTAAGGACAACCATACCTGTTCAGATCAGAAGTTCACTTGACCCAGTACGCTATTGCACACAGTAACCAAAAGTTGATCATATCTTTTCAGAGGGAGTTTGAGAACAAAGAAAGCATATAGTGATGCTCCAGCTGCAAAAATCCCTCTGTGAGCCAGAGGTGACGCTTCAGTATTTTCTCTGCCTTGACTGGGTTCACTTCCAGGAACTTGGTTTTCACAGACCCACAGAATCACAGAACGGGTAAGGCTGGAAGGGACCACAGTGGGTCATCTGGTCCAACCTCCCTGCCCAAGCAGGGTCATCTTAGAGCACGTGGCACAGGATTGCATCCAGATAGTTCTTGAATATCCTTCACTTGACTAATACAAGTTTTACTATCCTAAACACTCTGAAACACAAAGTTCCCCAGCTTAGCCCCCTTGTGTAAAGAACTGGTTTTTTTAACACCTGTCAGTTGCTGTTTCATTTGATGGCCTCTTCTATGGGAAAGGACAATGAAGAGCCACTCTCTATTCATCCTGATTCCCAGTGAAAATCTTTAGGATGTCATATCAACTCGCAAGCAATACATACCAGCAAAATAACAGCATAAAACTCATTTAACCTGCATAGATCAAGTGGCATCACATTGGAGTCAGCAAGGCCCAGACAAAAGCCCGGTCTTGTACAATTATCAATACCAGTTAATACAAAAATCAGATTGTTTCTCCAATACCTGTCGCTGGTTTTCTGTCTCTAGTCTCAGTCTGGCCTCTACGCATCTTCTGGTCTCCAGGAAGGCTTGACGTTGTGCTCTGTCTGACAAGTAGCTAATGAAGATTCCTGCAGTGTTCATACACATAAATAACACTGCCTGAGCTGCTATCTGCAATGAACAACAAATAAGATTTGATTAGACAGGAGAAGCAAAAATATCTGTTTAAAAAAAAAAGAAAGAGACAATGACTGCTCTGTAGGCTGCAAAAATAGCAGTTAGGAAAGTTTACATAAAAGAATCTCTTAGATCTTAAGTAGAGGCATCAAACTTGCAAAATTATATCTGCCTTGAGGATGAGATATGCAGCATTTGGGGGATTAAACTCTAGTTGAACCACAAATGATATTTCCAAAAACTGACTCACAGAGCTCTAGCCAGGACTGATTACAAACATAATTAACAATTTGTTTTTGCACTGCCTGTCCTGCAAGAGCAACTTTGTGATTTGTTCCATGGCTTAGTTTGGGAAGCAAGCCATATTAAGGAAAACAAAGAATGTCAGTTAACTAAGAATTAGTATCAGTGATACTAGCTATTGTGTTATTATTGACCAAATTATGTAAATTCATTTTCAGCTGATGCCAAAGCACGAATTTCCACAATGTGAATTCTGAACCATTCAACAGGGAAAGCTGAAAGGATAACCAAATTCTTGCCTAGCCAGTGCCTGTGTACACAGACTTTTTCTTTGCTGAAGTCTACATAAGAACTGAACTCATTTTTCTCGTAGAAAATATTTCCTTGTGCGTCACAGCTTCTTCCTTTTCCATGTGAACTCAAAGGAGCCAAATGGGAGTGGATCCTTGGACAGCACAAATTTCAGTGGCTTATTTGTCTTTCACAGATATCTCTCTGTGCTCTGCATGTTTGTGAGGCAGGGCACATCAACATCATTGAAGTGAGGATTGTTTGGGAAAGTGAGTAAGAAACTGGCAATATTTGACTGCACTAGAGACAGGACAGACATGGAATCTCATCACTTTATCCAATATCTCACCCTTGTTATTGGTTGAGATTTCAAAGGCACTCAGGCTCTGATAGCTTTGGTTGATACCTACAGGATCATAACAACACCAGAACTACCACACCAAGACAGATCAGGTGTTCATCATTCAGAATACTGCCTCTGGTAAACACAGAGTGCTCAGGTAAACACAGAGTGAAAACACAGAGTGCTCAGATAAGAGCACAAGGATAAAACAGCAGATAATATGTACAAGAGTACAGCAAGCATTAAGCAATGTCTTGTTAAAACAGTCTTGAACACTCCAGCAATCTGTGATTGCTGGACATTTTGGGCTAGACATCACATTTTCTTAACATTATCTAATAATCAGTCTTCCTAAAATCCAAGTGTTGTTTTTCCTAATAGAAGACTCTCTAATCTCATTGTGATGCTTTGACTCAGATCTGCAATCCCACAGTCACGTGGGTTTGAAAGTGAGGTCTGATATGAAACCAAATGCATCTAGAAGAAACTTAAACTTTATATATTGCCATATTTCTGAAACTGGAGTATTGTTCTACTATAGTACAGGGAATTAATTTGCAGTTGATAAGCTATGATCAAATAATAATGCATATCCTGACTTCAGATGAAGTTTTGTTTAACTTTATCCAGTAATAGATGTCTAGGCTAGGCTTGTGAGAAGTAGGGAATGATTAGCATGATCCTTACACCTTCCTGGCCTCCAGGATCCTGCAGTTTACAGCTAGATGTGGTATACCCAGTGTTGCACAACTTTTCTGATGCCTTTCTCAAGTTAGTTGTACTTTTGGTCCCTATGACACTCAAGAACAAAGATTTTTACAATTTATTTAGGTACTTTATGATAAAAATGTTTCCTTTTTTTTTTTGCTTTAATTCACAGCTTTATAATTTCTTTGAGTGCTGCATTATGCTTATAAACAGTGACTAATCATTTCCAATTCATTTGCCTCTCACCATTCTTGATTTTACTGTCTTAAAATATAACCCCTTACTTTTACTATTTGAAAGGGAGGAATTTGAGACTCTTTAGTCACTCTGTGTTTATCACTATTCCACCTCTGTGCTTACTGCTTTTCCCCTGATATCTACCTTACCCTGTTTTACTGGAGACAGGTTGCCCTGGACTGGCCAGCTTCCCCCAGGCATTCTCTGCATTTGCTCCAAAATAAATCAGAGAATGAATTAATTCAGCTATGACATAACTCCTTTCTGGTGCAGGCTACTGGGAGGCGTATGATGAGCTGACATGAGATTAGTACTAGTTCAGAATTGCATTGTTCAGCAGGACAACTGAAATCAGCTGTAGGTGGCTGGAGGAGTCAGCCTTTTATGCCTCTTTGACTGACTTTTAACTTCGACATGAACTGATAATTGGTGTTCACACACACTAGGAAAGCTGGATTAGAGGATGAAAAAAAAAAGAAAATCCCTTCAGAATATTTGAAATGTGCATTTCCACAGCGAAAGTGTCAAGGTGCTCTCCTTTCCTCACAAATTCAGTTGCAATTTTGTTGTGAGGCCATTTCAGTCACCCATCTCTGCTAACACTCAGGACTACTGCCGCTCACTTCAGCAGATCTCCTTAGAGCAAATGCATTAGAATTTGGCCTTCAATTAGATTTCATGAGCACATAATTTGATTTGGACAAAGGGAATAATGGAAAACATGTTACAGGTAAAACAACAGCTTATGCAGAGGCAGAATCTGCTTTTCTTACACCTACTAGTCCGATTGAAAGCAATCCAAAGAGTAAAGCACTATAAGTTGCAAGGTATACTAATTTTTAATTAGTAGCTCATTTTAATAAAAGAATAAAAAAGACATATGAGACTTGAATCCTTCACTGCCACTCCTTTTTCCTAGGGCTTACTAGGGCCAATTCCAGAATTCTTAGATTATTTTCTACAACCTACAAGCCAGGGCAGACTGATTTTAGAGGATGTACATATCTTTTTGACTCACCTGAAAATAATCAATGCTCACATAGTAGGGTAGTTAGGGTACAACGCAAAAAGAAGAAAATATTTTCACAACGTTTGTAAGTCTATTTGTACCTTGCACAGCACTCCTGTAAGCAATAGTAGCAGACACATCAAGTGATCCTAAAAAACCACGAATGATACATTTTGATGTTAAATAGGGCTCTGAGGAGGTCTGCTTCTTGAATATTTATTAAATGCTAAGAAGACACCCATCACCGACTGCCTTGGAATATCTGTGTAACACAATCACCACTATTTCTGCTGAACCTGCAGTTGCACATAATCACATAATAGGATGAACAGAGCTAAAGGAAGTAACTTGACAAGATCATTGAGATACTTAGAATCATAGAATCACAAAATTATCAAGTTTGGAAGAGCCCTTCAAGAATCTCTGCCCCATAATCACCCCTAAAACATCCCCAAGTGCCACATCCAGATGCCTCTTGGCCACTTCCAGAGACTCCACCACTGCCTTGAACAACTTATTCCAATGCCTAACTGCTCTCTCAGGGAAATTTTTTTTCCTGATATCTAATCTAAACCTTCCCTGGTGCAAGTTAAGGCCATGTCCTCTTGTCCTATCACTTGAGACATGGCAGAAGAGACTGACCCCCACCTCTCTACAACCTCCTTTCAGGTAGTTGTGGAAAGCAATGAGGTCCCTCCTGAGTCTTCTCTTCTCCAGACTAAACAACCCTAATTCCCACAGCTGCTCCTCATAGGACAAGTTTTCTAGACCTTTTACCAGCTCTGTTGCCCTCCTTTGGAAATGCTCCAGCACCTCAACATCCTTTATGAAGTGAGGGGCCCAAGAAGAAGCAAACATTGAAATTCTTACTCCAAAACTCTGCTTTTAATTTCTCATAGGAGGAGAATAAGAATTTAGTTCACTTATTAAATAAATTTATATTTATAAAGTGTCCTCCATACAGGTACCCCAGAGCCCTTTGCAAAATCAGTATGGAAACTAGCTATGTTTCCATGTTATGGAAATATTATGAAAGGAGAGGATGCGAATCAGACAAATAAGCTCAGTTTAAATTTGACAGCACATGTTGATTCAAATAATGTCATGTGTATCTGCTACTCATTGTATTAGAAGGGCT
The DNA here is from genome assembly GCF_025592945.1 of Manacus candei. NCBI lineage: Eukaryota > Metazoa > Chordata > Aves > Passeriformes > Pipridae > Manacus > Manacus candei. Next base: position 6,556,637 of record NW_026138061.1, read on the forward strand.
TTGCCAAGACAACTGAAACCAAGTTAACATTTTGAGTTGATTTGGGAACCACCAGATTTCAAAAGAAAAAATTAAAAGTTACTGGACACAGCTGGTCAGGAAGAAGTTATAATCAAAGTAGATACAGTATAGTAATGCAAGAGAACAGGAAAAGGAAAATTCATTGAAAATATGGTAAGGTAGCTCCCAAGCCTGTGAAGTGGTAGGTAATCAGTCACAGACAGCTTTTAAAGACAAAATTGGATGTAGTTCAGGAAACAAGAAGTTCAGAAGAGCACAGGTGAGTTACCGGACTAGACATAACAGCAATTTGTGGGCATTTCTGCTATTCAGAGCACCTAATTGAGTTGGCTTTCATTTGGAATTTACACAGAATCCTGTGAGTTTATGAATGACTGGGGACAAGTTAAAGAAGTGTTTGCAAATGCCAGAATTTTCAAAACTTCGAAATTCATAACTGAACTCTGTTTTAGTTTTGCCATGAGTTTTTGTTTTGAAATGTGCAATTGTCCATCAGGAAATATAGAATCATAAGGCCAGCCTCTAATAGACATTTATGGAGTGTGTAGAGGTTGACTGAGTTCAGCACTTCCAAAGAGCACATAACCTAAGGAAAAGTGAATATTATGAACATTCAACAAACCCAATGGATTGGAAATATGTTGATTGATAGCTGGCCCTAAAAGACAGCAATTGCCACAGGCAGTCTTCATCATGAAGTTGAGCCAACAGCAGCATACATGCACATGGAAAGCACAGTGGAGGCAGCGGAGAAAAGGCTGATAAAGTTTAGAAACAATTCTGAAATCCAGAAGGACACTGAACTTGTGTGTTACTACCTCAAGTGCAGAAAGACACCTTAGTGAGCTCTGCAGAAATAAACTTATTATTAACCTCTTCAGCAGGTAATTTTGTTCTGCTGCACAGAAACAGAGTAGTGCTGGGGCTGATGTCACCAAAACACATGTGAGAAGCAAAGAAATGGTTTTCAATGTATTGTCTAGTTGGACAGTCTTTGGGTCTATCAATCCTAAAGAGTACGAATTTCATTAGTTCCTGAAATGAACTGGTGGGAAATTATTTAATTATTTTCCTATTTTACTTTCTAATTTTGGATTGGCTTCAAAACAGAGTATAGTAGTTCTTGTCTGCTTTGGGAAAGCTGGAAAAGTAAAAACTGTTGTGCTTCTTTAAGAACGTTTTCAGCATGTGCCACATAAAACAACTGGTTGCTATAGTAATTATTATTGGATAATTAAGACTGAAGAAGCATTTTGATTCATCATTACTTGTTTAACTAAAAATAGAAGCTCACCAAAAGGTTGTGTTTTTTATAATTAAAATGTCTCAGAAAATCCATTGTCCTCTCTCCCTCCTCCATCACCCTCTTGCTTGTGTTTCATCAGGGGAAAATAACATGCTGGTATAAGAACTGATCACCAGGAATGAACTGAGGGTTGCATGAGAAGACCAAAATGCTCTACTTTGTCTAGAATAGGAACATCTGGCAGCACAGACTTTACCCTTCTCTCACTGTTGGGCTGCAGCAAGCCTCCATTTCCCACTGAGAGCATGGTTTTATGAATCAAAGCTCTTGGCAGAGAAACTGGTAAGTACCTGTTTCTCTGCACTGCCTCTTGCCCACCTTGATCCCTCCGTACAGCTTCCCCTTTGTTGTGCCAGATCAATTATTTGTGGGGCCATACTGTGAATTATATCAGGGAACTTGGCCAACTTGAAAAACAAACATTTGGCGCTGGCAGTGATTTTCGTATCTAGAGCAGTCGTCTGATTAAGTTCACAGCACAGCCTCCACGGGAAGAGGAAGCACGTGAACATTCATAGCTGGCACTGCTGCCAACTCATTAAACTGAAATCATTGCTGCCTTATTGTTAAATCACCTTGTAATCATGTTTTTATTCTCCAGGTTCACTCCTTCTGACTTCTCCTGTGTCTGACTGCTAAATGCCAATGGCCATGGTAGGAGGGTATTTGGTTTGTTTTAGTTTGTGGGTGCTTCTCCATCAGCTTTTATTGGAAACCAATCTGGCCTGCAAAGGTGCCCAAACTGATTCCGTGGCTTTCCAGAAAGCTCCTCTGTCCCTGATCCTCTATATTTTCCAGTGCATAAGTACAACAGCTGTTTAACTCCTACTTACAGCTGGAGTGAGTGCTACTTTTTTATCTGATCTACATATACATACTTCACTGAAAGATAGAAATACACCATACCCCTGAGAAGACAGAGATGGAGAATAGCATAATGTTTATTCATAGTAAATTTAGTCAAGCCCAGACTATGATGGTTAAGAGCAGTGCTTTACCCCACCCACCCCTGATTTGCTAAATGTGAAAGGAGCCATTTGTACCAGTGTCACCATCTGATTTTGTGTTTAGAACTGTTTTGTGGTTCAGCTGTGCACAGCTCACATGGGAACATTGGCTGGTTCTTAAAAAACTCAGATGTTATTTATGCCTCTAGGAGAGCTGAGACCTTTTGAGAAGACTGATCTTGCTGCTTTTAGAGAGGTCTTCACTATGTACTTAGGGACACAGTCTGGCCTTTAAGGTGCATGAAACCTGCATACTGCAAGCCAGGTTGCCCTATCAAAACACAAGGTGTACCAAAAGAAATTATTAGATTACTTTCAGTGAGAGCTAGTGGTTTCACACACAATTTTCTCCATCCTATTGCAGAATATCCTAACATGCCTACTGCTCCTGTGTTGCTTGTTATTTAGAAAACAAACACCATTTTCGTTCTGAACAATGACATGTTTTCATAAAATCAATTGTTCTAGTTCAAGACATAGTTTGAAAATATGTATCTTTAATATTCAGAACAGGAGTCCAATTTTCTATTCGAAAAAGAGCTATTTCTTTCTTCTTCTCACTGAATCTATTAGAAATGCAGACAATCAAATGTCTGATTAAGTTGCTTATAGGTAGCTCAAGTCATACAAATTTGGTAAGTCAGCTACCAACTATTGCAAGACTTTTGCAAGATGGTGTGGTACAAGAGATCTTTCAAGAAAATCATATGTATATCATATCATATTCGACACATAGGGTTGACACAGCTGGAGTGATGCACAGAGGCAATCAAGGAAATACGTAACCCTGCTAGTGCCATTGAGCAGCCCCAGATTTTCAGCCCATGTCCTCTAACTCCCTTCGAGCTTGTCTACAACTTAGAGTTCAGGAATAATTTTAATTAAAAAAAAAGTTATTCTGGACCTTTGGATAACCTTTTTTAGGTGTTTTGTTAGGGTTTTTTATAGATGTTAAAGTGAATAGACATGACAGGGAAAATGTCAGTGGCAGGGTCATAACCCATGCATACAGGAGAAGGGACAGGGATGGGTAAATGTTCTTCACTTTTTAGTAACTGTTCTCCATGGCTAAGGGTACTTTGCTGAACTATCTGACTCTCATCTAGGAAATGATCCTGAACTATGCAATGAAATCTGGTGATCATGTTCCCTGTTCACTGAGCAGCATATCCCTCCTTTTTTACCATTTTACACACAGGGTGCTATTACCTGCAGATACCTAAAATGTTGCCATTTACAAAGAACAATCTTATCTTTTTGACATGAATAACCCTCTTCATTCAGTGTTTTCTGTGCTAGTTAGGTACCTTCTCCCTCTACTCAGAGATAGCTGTAGTGGAGGATAATTACAAGAAATCTAAAGCCAAACCTTCCAGATGTCATCATTTTATTGTCCAAAAACATCACCTCATTTAGTGTGTTTATAAGTAAGCATAAAAGGCTCAGACAGGAATCTGTTTTCTCCAAATATATATAACTTCGAAACTATAGCACATGTTCTACAGAAAGATTTTAAATTACCTGTGCTGTCTAACCAGGAATAGATCCTGTAACAACACACAAACCCCAGCAAAAACCAAGGCACAGCACAAATGTCTTCACAGCAGAGAACACACTGGAAGCAGCCTGTGGCAGTCAGGGAAAGTTAGGAAATGAAGTGATAGTATTTCTCAGCTTGCTGCTCAAAAGGAAGTGTAAAGCAGCTGTGGTTTCCCTTTCTGCACTTTCATATTTCAGACTCATGAAGCTCTGTCTGACTTTAAAATTTTCCCTTCACTTTTCTGTTGCTGATGATACTAAACTGGGAGGAGCTGTTGACTCCCTTGAAGACAGAGGGGCCCCGCAGAGAAACCTGGACAAGTTACAGAGAAACCTGGGCAATCACCAACTGTATGAAGTTCAACAAAGACAAGTGCCAGACTCTGCACCTGGGAGAGGGCTGTAGAAAAGGAGCTGGGGCTCCTGGCTGATGGTAAGTTGAATATAAGCAGTGCCCTGGAAGCCAGGAGGGCCAACTGTGTCCTGGGGGGCATCCAGCAAAGCATCGCCAGCCAGGCGAGGGAGGGGATTGTCCTGCTCTGTTCTACACTAGTGCAGCCTCTCCTTGAGACCTGTTTGCTGTTTTGGGAGCCAAAATATAAGAAAGATATAACTCTATTAGAAAAGGTCCAAAGGAGGGCTACAAAGATGGTAAAGGACCTAGAGAGGAACCCATAGCTGCTGAGGGCACTCGAGGAGACAGGGGAGACCTCATCATAGTTTACAGCTTCCTCATGAGGGGAAGAGGAGGGGAAGGCACTGATCTCTTCTCTCTTGGTGACCAGTGAGAGAACCGAGGGAATGGCCTGGAGTTGTGTCAGGGGAGGTTTAAGTTGGATATTATAGGAAAAGGTTCTTCCCCCTGAGGGTGGTTGGGCACTGGAACAGCCTCCCCAGGGCAGTGGTCACAGCACCAAGCCTGAGAGAGTTCAAAGAGCATTTGGACAATACACTCAGGCACATGGTGTGACTCTTGGGAATCATCCTGTGAAGGGCCAGGAGTTGGGCCTCGATAATCCTTGTGGGTACCTTCCAACTCAGAATAGTCTGTGATTCAATGGTTCTGTGCAGAAGTTGACCTCCTTTACAAGATTAATATTTATTGTTCAAAACAAATACCAAAGTAATTATGTTCAATAGAAGCCACATTTCATTTAAAGCCACTATAGAAATTAATTATTTAGAATAAAAGTTACAACATCTAACCAAAGATTTAAAAGAAATTAATCTGAAATGGGGAAGTATACCCACAACATCCTTGAATATTAAGAATCAAAAGTAATGCTTGCGGGTTTTCTTGAAGCAATCCTTACCCAATGTTAATTTTTGCCCTTGCATTAAATGCATGGATATCTTAATTGTAAATAACTGTCTCCCAATAGAGATATACCAGTATTTGGGGACCAGGCATTAGAAATCATCTCAGTGACAAAAAATTCCAGCTGACACATGGTCTAGAAAAGTCTGAGAGCATCACTGAGTTTTAGGATGAGCCTGGTCAACCAAAAATAGAATGTCTAAAGTGAAAGTGACTTCTGGAAATTTTCCTCAAATTATCACAACAGTTCTACCTAAGTTAATACAAGACAGCCAAAGCAGAAGAAAACCTAGTAGTTCCCTTAATAGATTATGTAGCTGATTAGGAGTAACAATAGAAAAAGAAAAAAAGAGCCTTCATCATAGTTGTTTTGCAGCACTGAAAAGAGTTTAACCACATTTTAAGGAAAACAAAATTATGTAGTGTGCATTTCTGCTAAGTGGGTTTGGGATGGTGTTCTGCACAGCTGTTTTTATTCCTCTGAATAATGGCCCTTATCCAAAGATGTCAAAATTGAGTGAACAATAATTATGTTTGTAGGGCTGACAGCTGTTCATCTTTTCTGACATACCTTAATGCTGTTTTCATCTGCTCAAATGTATTCATATCCCAGAAATTAGCTGCAGGCCATATTCCCTCTCTGTTCGCAATGGAACTGGCAATTGTCATGATTTGTGTGCAGGTGACCCTGCTTTGGTGCATTTTACAAAGCTCTAACAACAGACTACACAAGAGAAGTTTTTAATTTTTCTTCCTAGCTATGTGAGTCCAGATCTTGTGGTCATAGGAGGAAGAGAGAAGCAAGATTCTGCAAACACTTTTCCCTTTTGGTATTGCAATGGAAAAAAGAAAGTAACAGCAGAACATAATGATCTTTACAGAATCAGAGAATCACAGAATATGCTGACTTGGAAGGGACGCACAAGGATCATCAAGTCCAACTGCTGGCCCTGCACAGGACCCAAGAGTCACACAATGTATGTGAGAGTATTGTCCAAAGGCTCCTTGAACTCTGTCAGGCTTGGTGCGGTGACCATTGTCCTGGGGAGGCTGTTCCAGTGCCCAACCACCCTCTGGGAGAAGAACCTTTTCCTATAATATCCAACTTAAACCTCCCCTGACACAAATTGAAGCCATTCTCTCGGGTCCTGTCACCGGTCATCAGAGAGGAGAGATCAGTGCCTGCCCCTCCTCTGCCCCTCACCAGGAAGTTGTAACTGCAATGAGGTCTCCCCTCAGTCTCCTCCAGGTCGAACAGACCAAGTGCCCTCAGTGGCTCCTCATAGAGCTTCCCCTCAAGGCCCTTCACCACCTTCATTGCCCTCTACTCTTGGACTCTTAACAAGAAATGGACAACCTTACAAAAGCCACTCCAGTCCGTGTGAGAGTGAGAATAATACTTATTAAAAAGTTAATAGGTTTAACTGAAATAATACTGAAAATACTGGTAATAAAAAAAATACTTGAGGGATATCAAAGTGTTGAATGTCCTTCAAAGTCTGTTTCTACTCTGATGGAAAGCTCTACTAATCAGCTCTGTGTGTTAATCAGTGATACCTGCTGACAAACAAACCACCCCCCGCAGCTGTTCTTTTTTTAAACTATTCACCCCTCCTGCCCAAAAAAAAAAAAAAAAAAGCCAAAACAATGCTGGAAACAAAAGCTCTTTACATTTTATTATCAGCATTTTTAACAGCAGACCAATGACAAGACTAACTTTTCCCCACGGTTGCACCTGTAAGTGGATGCCATTTTGCACAGGTGTAACTGGTAAGAGTTTGCCCATTGAATCTACAGCTGATTGATGCCTGAGACAAGAATAAGTTTAGAGTCCCTAGAAGTGGTTTAAGGTTTGCTAGCCCAGAAAAAAATACAGAAAACATCTCTCTCATTATGGCTGTTCTGTTTCCATTTAAAATTATTTTTTGAAAAGTGACCTGAAAACTCCAGTAAAAATGTATATTCTCTGTGTTTATTTTCTCCTTTGGTATCTTGATTTGTTACTGATTGTGGTGATCTTCTGAAAACCACGAAAAGGTAGAACTCAACAACTCCAATTTTAGATTCCTTTCCTAGTAAAACCTTCAAATATCCCTTGACAAATACCCAAATGCTCATTTTCTCAGCTATCCCTGATGCTAATGTTGGGCTGTAAACATGAAACCTGTCCTTACTTTGGAAAAATCTTGGGGACAATAAAGGCAGTAGGTTATAGTCTGACTTCAGTGTACACAGAATTTCAGGTATCCTTAACCACACTGAGAAACAGCACTGATATGATTTTGAGGGACCGCAGGAAATGGAGAGCCCATGAAGATACGGATGAACTTGCAAGGAAAACTTTAGAATGGTTGGGGTTTGGGTAATAGGGCCTGGGAGCCTTTGTCCTCCAAAAGGTGAGCCGAACACAGCTTAGGCACAGCAGAAGACATTAATCACTCAGGATTAAACAGGAATTTTATTAATATCTAACGTTACTTATATTTTCTTTAAGTCTGCTTTGTCTTAATTTTTTTAAACTATCAGGAGATATCCTGGACAGAAAATAGGGAAGGGGCATGGGAGCAGATGGAAATGTACCACACAAAAGCCATGAGAAGTTACAACATTCCAGACCAGCTGGATTAAAACTTTATCTCAGAGACTTAGGCAAGGACAAACATTTTCCTTTGTGAAACCTGTGGGTGTTGTTTTGCTATTAGTCACGGTGAATGCCTCAGTGTGGTGAGCTAGAAGAAGTCAAACTGACATCAAAAGTACAGAGTACTGTGGGAAAGAGTTGATTCAGTCCTTTGGCTGGCAGAATACACCCCAGATAAATAATGAAGGATTAGGCTTCTCCTGACACTTTGCTAGCAGAAGAGACATATAGCTCAGGATTCATTCTGCACCAACACTGGTGTGACCTAGGACTAATTCCTTTGAAGGCAGTGGCTTACTCTGGTTTAAAACAAGGATGGGATTAATATCAAACCCTGATATTTACCATTGGCCAAATTCTCCTTGCCTGACAATACAAACCATGCCTTTGTTTTCCCTGATTGTGTAAGCATGAGAAACAGAAACTGGTCTGTTCATGGAATATTAAATAAATGACACAACACAAAACTGCTGTTGAATAATGAATCCTGCTGATACCAGGGAGAGCTGCAGGAGACTATTAAATCTTGATGGACATAAACTAACAAGAGAAGCCCCCCAGATGGTTTACATCACAACAGCTCTGTACAGTTCATTGAGGGTTTGATCCAATGCACAGCCATAATGATGTCCACATTTTTGCAGTTTTGTGTAAAGGAGCCACTCTGGAGCAAGGTCAGTCTTAACCTGCTCACACAGAGGGTCATTGTCTTCAAAAGGAAATTTTCTTGGACAAAGCAGTGTTTGGTTTTAGTGAGCATTGATCCAATATTTAAATCAATATAGCTGCCGTAAGGATATATAAACATTGCTTTCTTAGGAGCACTCAGCAGACCAGTGCTTGAAAAGAAATTGTGTGTGGCCTTGGACATGCTGGCATATGAATACCAAGGCTGATGACAAGGTGTTTTGCGGCACAAAAACCATTCCAGAATTTCAGCCAAGAATTAGCTGACAAATTCAGGCTGGAATTTCAGGCAGTGGAGAGAACATTACTTCTGAGCTTAAAAAAAGAAAGCAAAAGACAATCAGTTTTAAAAACTGATCCTTCAATTGGTTAAGATTTTTTGAAAACCAAACAGCTCTAATAGTTAAATCTGTGAAGAAGTGTAAGGAGAAAGGTCACATTTAATGACAGGCTGAGACACTTCCAAGTGTTTAACACTCAATCCAGAGCCCACTCTGTTTGATGGAGATATGCCTCCTGGCTCTGATGGCTTTTTAAGCAGTTACCTCCAACAATTTTGATTTGTTAGATATCAGAACAAAAGTGAAACAAAGCATTTCAGATATCCTAGAGAATCACTTATGTCTCCTTGATAATAATTTTAAAATTTTTTTACTCTACAAGGATGAAATCAGTTCCTACAGTGTAAGTTCTGTCACTCAGCCAGTCAGCATTGATCAGATACACCCTTTCCAGGGTACATACAAATGTTTCAAACTGAAAATAAATTATATTTTCTTTTCTTAAAGAAAAATAAGGCCCCAGCCAAGCCCCATTTTTCAAGTTATTTTCTTTTTGTTTAGATAGTGTGGTGCTGAAAGTGATTAAAAGCATGTCTGTAAACAGCACTATGAACACAGTAGTTGTTGATATTAAGCCGACATCTCATGGTTGACACCATACAGTAACCACGTGTGTAACCTATATTAAATTCTGGGTGAAACCAAGAATAAGTCCAAATTACTTCTTAATGTTACCATCCTCATGAACATCCACATCCGTTTATTAAAGTCAGCACAATTACTCATTATGTGAGCATAAACCTAACATTTTTGTGCCATAAATTCACAATGTATCAGTATCATAAATAACCTCTAACATTCATTCTGGCCTTCTTTCTTACCTTCTGACATATTCCTATGTAGTATTTACACAAAGAGTTTATAAAAAAGAGAAAGCCTCTAAATCATGCCAATTATTTTTAAGTAGAAAAATACTACTAAAAAAAGTAGAACAGGGAGAGTTAAATACCTCACAGGATGATACTAGAAAAAAATAAATACTGGGGAACAATGTATAGAGACAAGCACCACGAATCTGGAGAACTAGTACAGTTTTATGGAGTGCTAGCTTTAAAAAAAATAACGCGTGTATCTGTGTCTGTGTCTGTGTGTTAAAATTTTCAGTTCTTGGTGGATTATATAAAAAACACCACAACCCTCACGTTTTTTCTATTTCCCTAGTAGCAGTGAAGAGGTGCAACTACCGCGTTTCTGAGGAGCTCAGACTTTTAGGAGAGCAAATGCCTTTCTTGGATCAGTACCTCACTGGTGGCACCAAGAAGGCAAAATGTGGCTACTTAGAGATATTTCAGATTCAGAACACATCTACAGCATGTGGGCAGCACATGGCAGCCCTCAGCTTCCAATTTCCACTGAGTTCAACTGAACTGGAAGAGTCATGGCCACTCAGAGCTGCAAAATCCCTCCTCTGGGAGATTACAGCTCCTGCTGTCTTCAGTATTCAATAAAAACTCTGGATCACAAGACATCACTGATCAGCAGGACTTGAATCTGTGAGAGGTGGTAGTTCAGGAGCCAGTCCAGTCCAGGGTTTGCAGGAACACAGCAATACCACTGGATTTGGATGGGATGATCCAGGCATTCCTGGAAAAAAATGCATCCTAATCCATAAATTGTCAATATGCACATCTTCAAAATTATTATAATGATAAAAAAACCCAGGATGGTCTACATCTACCTACCACCTAACTTGCACTAAGAAGAACAAGAGTACTTGTATTTCACCTGTGTGTTTTATACCATCCTTTACCTTGAAAAAAAAATCCATCATGAATTTGGAAAGTATTCACGTTTCAGATACTCTTGTATCTGGCAGGAGTAGAAATAGTTGTCTAAAAATATGCCATTAAAGTAATCTGTACAGTTTCCCTGAGTGGCTACTACTGAATTTCTAGTCTGAAAATGAAAGCATTTTGCTGAAAGACTGAATTGCCCTTCAAAACATGAGAAATGTGATTAAAATATTCTGGTAAGGTCAGAGCTTATTGCCCTTGAAGAGAACATTAACCACCAGGTTCCCTCATTTACAATTGTGCTCTGTTAAAGGCTTTTTCTTTATTGAAGAAAGAAGGAAAAATTTTGTTTCTGTTCTAAGGTAAAAGCCAATTCCCTGCTTTCCATCAGAGTGGGATGCTCAGCCCTAGGGAAGCTGCTACTCCAATAACAGAAAACATCCATTGGACCCACTATGGGTGTTACACAAGAAGAAACTTTGCAAGAGAGGAGCTATCCCATGAGCCTTCACATTTAGGGTGGATGCAGAACCTGGTTAGAACCAGGACTCTTCCATCTCTTAATGATGATCCAGCTACTCAGCAAGCATGAACAAATCACTACATTTACTTATGTATTTCTGTGTTGTTTCTATTATTTTCATGTGCACCATATCTCTAAGAATAGTTCCAAAGTCAGCTGCAGTCCCAAAGATTTCAGAGACACATCTTTTAATGTACACAGGTATTTACATATTTTCTTAGAGCAGAAACAACCAAGAAAATTCTTATTCTTTGTAATTAGGTGGCATATGCACTACAAATTAATATAATGAACAAAATCTATAATAATAATGCTCCTCTGAATAAATTTATATTATATACATATGAAAATAAAACAAATCAGACCATGTTTATGACATAAGAGGAGGAAGACTGGAGGTCAAAAAAAATGAGCAAATGATGACCTGAAAAATACTTTTCACTGGGTAAAAATGGCCCCAACTTATTCAATAGATTCCCTCTTTTCTGTTTCTTCATCTCCAAAAGGACTCTATTGACAACACAGTCCTTTCACCAGTTGTTGGAAGAGACGATAAGATTCTGTCATTTTCTTATGCCATCACTAATATTATTGGTTAATGGTTTATCCAACATATCCTTAATAAACCACAACTATAAACACCTGAAGCTGTAGCATTTCAGGCTATATACATGAAACTAGTTCAGATTAATCCATCAGGTTCAGTGCAACAATCATTATAAATACAAAATTATTTTCTTCTTTGGAAACTGGGGCTCAGAACACTTGGTATCGTAGCCAGAATGAGGAGCCAGTATAATTTAATTGTAGAAAATAGGGCATGAGAGGACCTTGATATGTCACTTAGCCTATGTTGTAGGTCCTGGATGTTGCCTAAATCACTCCTTAAAAAATGCCTCTCTAAACTGCCTAATCATAGCTTAGGGTAAAGCCTTCCAAAGAAAAATGAGGTTATTGAAGTTAGAGTTATTAAATTGTTGTTTCAAGGTTTCTCCTACTATTTGATGTAACTATTCCTTATAATAATTTAACACATCATCTCATGGTAGTTATAGATGAAACAAGAGAACAATTGATTTCTTCCTCTCTGTAGCAACTCCTTCTTTATATGAAGGCTGTCACAGCTGTTTCTTCAGCTTCCTTTTCTCTAGAACAACCTCTATCTTACAGAAGTAGTGAAAATGAGCAGGATACACTGAGACTGAAAACAATATGTTTAAAGATCATCAGCACTTTGTTGGGAGAAGGTTAGTGCATGGGGTTTTTTTGAAGAAGGCTAGTGTCAGTTGCTCAAGATGTTGTTCTAGCATTGGTAGGCAAACTGCCTAAAAGTAAACCCCCCACCAGCTTTCTTTGGCAGGTAAGACTGCTGAGAAACCCAGAGAGAGACCACAGTACACACACAAGTATATCAGATATCTCCAAACACTTATGGAGCAATCTGACCATCTGAAATCGAATGGTTGGTAGAGGAGATCTTTTTGCTGGTGGAAAGAAAGGACACATATTACTGATATTCTTCAGCCTCTCCCACTTGTAATATTGCACAGATCACAGAGATCTAGAAGGTGGAGGCAGAATTGTTTGCCAAAGGAAACACAGAGTGTGCATGTGCCTGACGTTTGCCATAAGCTTGTGCTCTGGGAGTGCCTGATGTCACCAGATGGGAAAAGCGAGGTTGCTGCTTTGAATTTTGGACCCTATAATGGTGATGAGCCCATAGAACAACTCTCATGAAGAAGTGATGTGCCAGGTCAGGTGGACTTGTAGTGGACTTGGTTGGGTTTATGGTTGTACTTGACGTAAAGTGTCCTTGCTAATCTAAACGGTTGTATGATTCTATGATACAGGCCTGCAGCTAAGTCCCTCCCAGGACCTGAGGCCAGAATGAACTGAAGTGTGTGCATAGGCACGACATATATATGAAACCAAGTCTCACATTGTGATCACAGGAGCTGTTTCTTGCACATGACCACGTGATCATCTTCAGGCTGGATTTGGAAATGTTTGTTCTGCCCTCCAGATCCTCAGCATCTTCATATCTGCATACTTGAAACAATACATGTACTGCCGTCGCAGAATCACAGAATAAAGGAGTTTGGAAAGGACTTCTGGAGATCATATATTCAAATCTACTTCCTCAAAGTAGGATCACCCAAAGCAAGTTGCTTAGGGTCTTATCCCGTCAGATTTTTCCCAGAGGAAGACTTTACAACATCTCTAGGCAACCTGTTGTAGTGCTCCTTCACCCCTACAGTAAAAAAGGTATTTTTATGTTTAAGTGGAACTTACTGTGTTTCAGTTCATGCCCATTGACACTCATCCTGTCCCTGGGCACTGCTGAGAAGAGTTTGCCTCTGTCTTCTTTACTACCCTCAGCAATGTATTTATATATAATTATCAGATTAAAACCCCACACACTCCCCCATACCTTCTCATCTCCAGCCTGAACAGTCCCAGCTCCCTCAGCCTTTCCTTATTTGGCAGCCCTTCATAGGCCTTCTCTGGACTAACTCCAGTATGTCCATGTCTCTCCTGTACTGAGTAGTCCAGCACTGGCCATGGCACTCCAGATGTGTTTCACTAGGACTAAACAGGCAGAAAATATTGTCTTCCTCAGCCCAATGAGAATGTTCTGCCTGAGACTCTTGGCCTTCCCACTGCTGGTTCATGGTCAATTTGGTGTCCACCAGGTCCCCCAGGGCCTCCTCTGCAGAGCTGCTTTCCAGATGGTCATCTGCCAATCTGTACTGGTGCAGGGGGTTATTCCCTTCAAGGTACAGAATGTTGCATTCCCCTTTTGCCGAACAGAGCTGGGGAAGGGTCTGGAGCACAAGTCTTATGAGGAGAGGCTGAGGGGATGGGGGTGTTTAACCTAGAGAAGAAGAAGGCTCAGGGTAGGCCTTATAACTCTCTGCAACTACTTGAAAGGAGGCTGTAGCCAGGTGGGTGTTGGTCTTTTCTCCTATGTAGGAAGTGACAGGACAAGAGGAAATGACCTAAAATTCTGCCAGAGGAGATTTTGATTATATATAAGGAAAGATTTCTTTACTGAAAGGGTGATCAGGCATTGAAAGAGGGAAGTGGTGGAGTCACCATCCCTGGAACTGTTGAAAAGGCATGTGGATGTGGCATTTGGGGTCATGGTTCAGTGGTGAAAACAGTGGTGCTGGGTTAAGAGTTGGACAGATGATCTTAGAAGTCTTTTCCAACCTTAACAACACTATGATTCTACGGTTCCATGGTGTTCCTGTTAGCCCATTTCCCCAGCCCACCAAGGCCCCTCTGAATGGCAGCACAGTTATCCAGGGCACCAGTCACTCCTCCCAGTTTTGTGTTGTATGCACATAAGATTACTGAGTTTGCTGGGAGACAGTGAGTCCCACAAAATATTCTTAAAACCACTACAGTGATTTAAGGAGTCCCTTAGCTTGTGGAGTGTTGAAAATCTCTCTTGCTACCTTGCTGAACTTTTAAGTTCCTAGATGACTTTGAAAAATGGGTGTTAGGCCAGATGACTATCCTGGGAATAATTTCTAATACTACCTATCCTTCCATGTTTTGGAGAGGACAGGTTTCATACAAAGTCTGTGAGAAAATTTACGGGGTTTCTCTGTGTACGTGTTTATGATTTGGATTTTTAATTATTTCCTTATTTGTAGGGTGCTCTAGCATTTTCTCTTTTCTTGTCTGAGACTCCTTGAATTGCCATTATGTGATAAAGGACACTAAACTTTGACTAAACACCTTTCAAAGTTCTCTTAAAATCTACAATGACTGAATCCATATTGCTGTTAGCCAGTATATGACAGTTTGATTTCCAGATTATACTTTAAGTTTTTAATGATAGTAATTAGAAAAAACATCTCTTAATGGTGTGTGTATTTTCCATTTTTTAATTACACCTCTAAACCCTCTTTAGATATACACAAACTTTAGGAACATAGTAAATATTATTTTGACTTGCAAATGTAATTACTGAATCTGAAAGCAAGTTACAAAAAAAGGAATAAAGCATGAAATTTCACAGCATTGCTTTTGCAGAGTGTTTGTATCAATATAATACAAATATATGTAAATCTGTTAATTGGTTTGAAACTTTAGAAATTTAAATATGGGATATTATTTGATTTTGTTACCTACATTTGTTGTTTTCATATTTTAAAAAAATCAACTAGGTCAAGGTTAAATTACAGAAGCTTTGTGTTGCAGAAGAAAATCACAAGTGACCTCAAATAGTCTTCCTTCTTATACGTAATCACAAGGGTTCTTTAATAAATGCCTTGGATAGACCATTTGTAAACTTAATAAGGAAGGTAGCAGGTTCTGGTAGAAAACTGGCCATCAAAAGTTCTGCTAACTGCTTGAAGAGGAAAGGAACAGCCACCTTAGCAATCTTTGTACTAAGTTTATAAGTCCCAGGTCATCAAACAACTTAAACTTATACCCATCTTTAGGCATATGAGAGTTTTTCTTGATTTTGAAATAATTGGCATAATATTAAGAGATGTATTTTTTTATACTCCCTCTCCAAAGTAACATTACCTCTGAGACTTCTATCCTTAAAGCTTTTGGATTTTATTGTTTTGATCGTTGATGGGATTGGAACTGAATACTTATGCTAGATATTTTGCTATGTGGTAATAGCAAAGAAGAGTGGCTGTCATCAGAAAATGTACATAACTAAGCCTTAAGAATAACTAGACACAAGTAAATTTTTGCAGGAAAAAAAGTGGTAAGTCATTGGAAAAGTGATTTCTAAGCATGAAGAGCTATTAAGATTACAAGAAGATTATTGGACTCCCTATCATCCTGTACTATCACATAGAAAATGAGAACACTTCATGTATACTTCTGTAATTTCTTACAGCCTCTCAGGTGACTAATGGAACACAGCAGACAAAAGCAATTACATTAGCACAAATGAAATACATATAATAAATTCTTCTCTTCCTATTATTGTCAACAAGCTGCTATTACTCTCAGGATTGGGGAGAACATGGAAACTGTCACAGCATCAGTCAGAGCGGCATTTGGTTACATTTTGGAAATGTCAACAAATTTTTACAGTAATGTCCTTGGGCAACATTCATATGACTCAAGATCTGCCTAAGTCTCAAAGAGGAATTTTCACTGGCTACTCTCAAGGACGTTCAGACCTTGGAGGAATCTGCTATAAATCTCTCCAAACATTTTGGGGTATACTCTCACTTAATGCTTCAAGAATTAGTTACTATATAGAATAATAGAATAGCTTAGATTGGAAAACATCTCTAAGATCATCAAGTCCAACCAAGCACAGCCAAGTCCACCACTAAATCAGTCACTAAGTGACACATCTACGTCTTTTAAATCCCTCCACAGATGGTGACTCAACCACTTCACTGGAAAGCCTGTTCCACTGCTTCAGTCCTTTTGATGAAGAAATTTTACCTAATACCCAATCTAAACATCCCCTGGGGAAACTTAATTTCATTTCCTCTTGTCCTTTCTCTTGTTACCTGAGAGAAGAGAGTGAACCCCACCTGGCTACAACCTCCTTTCAGGGAGTTGTAGAGAGCAATGTCTCCCCTGAGCCACCTTTTCTCCAGGCTAAACACCCCCAGTTCCCTCAGCTGCTCCTCATGACACTTGTGCTTCAGACCTTTCCTCAGCTCTGTTGCCCTTCTCTGGAGCGGCTCCAGCCCCTCAATGTCTTTCTTGTCATGAGGGGCCCAAAACTAAATGCAGGATTCAAGGTGCAGCCTCACCAGTGCTGAGTACATGGGGACAGTCACTGCCCTCTGGTCTCGCTGGTCACACTATAGCTGATACACCCGGGATATCATTGGCCTTTTTGGCCACCTGGGCACGCACTGGCTCATGTTCAGGTGGCTGTCAACCAGCATCCACAAGTCCTTTTCCACATATGTGGCATCTACTTTAACATCTTCTCAGCACAGATAGAGTCACTGACGATCAGACTGAAGCAGAATAGAATAGAATAGAATAGAATAGAATAGAATAGAATAGAATAGAATAGAATAGAATATTTGACTTGAATGGGACCTACAACAGCCATCTTGTCCAACTGCCAAACCACTTCAGGGGCCATCAAAAGTTAAAGCCTGTTATTAAGGACATTGTTCAAATGCCTCTTAAACACCGACAGTCTTGGAGTGCTGACCAGTTCTCTAGGAAGCCTGCTCTAGTGTTTGAACACCCTTTTCAGTAAAGAAATGCTTCCTAATGTCCATTTTGAGCATCCCCCAATGCAGCTTTGAACCACTCCAACAAGTGCTATCACTGGATACGAGGGAGAAGAGCTCAGCATCTCCCTTTCCTCTTCCCCTCCTCAGAAAGCTGTAGAGAGCAGTGAGGTTACCCCTCAGCCTCCTCTTCTCCAAACTAGACAAAACCAGAGTCCTTAACTGCTCCTTGTAGGACATACCTGCCAAGTCTAAAAAGAATTATGTCAAACTGGGCCTTTTAAGAAAGAATTAAGTTATGTGCACGCATTTCCACTGCATTTAATGTATTCATTTTTAACAAAAATCTATATGGCTGACAGAAGCCAATGCCCTATTCCTCTTTTGATGCATCATAGAAGATGTCTGACATATTTTACAAGAAAAATCTCAAAGCAATATTAGCCACATATTGCAGCAATTGAAAAAGGCAAATTTTCTAATTAAATGAAGCTCAGAAAGGTAAAATGATACGTGTGGGTCAGCACAAACCAATGATAAATTTAGTGATGGAATGGACATGGTACTGATTCCCAATCCCTAACTGAAATCTGTGGTGAGTATCATTCCCTCCACTAAGTGAACATGCATATCTGCACATTAAATTAGACTCATACTGAGCACATGTGGGATGATTTCTGTGTCAATTATAACTCTATCTAGTATGCTTATGAAGATTATTAATACTAATAAGTGTTAGAGTAACTTTCACGTACGACAGAGTCATAAGCTAAAAGAATGTGAATATCTAGATCTTGTACAGTTATTTGAATAACTGCCTTGAGATCTAAGTAATTTCTTTACCTTGTTCCAGAATTATAAACCACCTGGTATACAGTGTAATATAATTTAGATCTTCTGTGCTTATTCATTTTTTCCTTGCTGCTATTACTATTTCTTCTTTGCATTTTGTTGATAGTTATGGATTGATGGATGAGTCTTCTACTGTACTAAACCCAAAACAAGGAGCACAGAATATTTAGCTGCATTCCTGAGTAGCTCTGAGGTAAATGAAGCAGGTGAGTTTGAACAAAGGAGAAATAATAAAGTGCCTGGAGATCGGATCCTTCCAAAGAAATAAACTGATTTTCCTAATTAAGATGCTGACACTGTTGAATGCTTCCATCGATTTCAGTAAAGGATTTCTGCATTTTATTTTTAAGGGAATGTACTGTTAAGACAAAGGAAGTTAAAGATACAGGAAAATACAAAACTGTAAAGTGGTGATGAAATCAAAATTGAAAAATAAAATTGATGTAAAAGAATTAAATAAAATCACTCAAATAGTATTTCATTTATACATTCTGTTTTCTAGATTAAAAATAAATACATCATATAAAATCATAACACCAACAGTAGCCTGTTTGGGAAAAGTACAATTATTTGTTGGGGTCGTTACACTGATATGCTTCAGCTGCTTCTCAGGCTGCAGCAATGGTTAATTAATGAACTCAGCAGCCTTCCTCTCTCCTCTAGGGCTAACTGTGTGAAGCCTTGCAGCAGAAGCTGGCAAATGAAATAGCAGCACTTCTTAAAATAGTTGCTAATAAATACAACTCGCACGATGAGATATTACTCTATCAGCCAATGGCTGCCTGGCTTTTGCAGTTCGCCTGTGCACAATTCCTGATGGTTTTTGTTCTAGATTAGGCAGCACCACACTGGTATCTCTGTCAGCAGATCTGAGTGTTTAGAGAAATAAACATGACAGAGCTCATTCCAAAAGATTCCTGGAGGAGCTGAATGTCCACTTTTGTGTTCTCTTTCAGAAGAAATGTGGATTCAGAACAATACTTTCCCTAAAGAGAGTCCCGAGAAGTCGTCTTCTCGGTTCACCTAAAAATCCTCAAATCTATGGGATTCTCTATATTACACTCTCTGGGTTTTGAACCAGGTCCCTAAATCAAGCTGTTGGGAGTCTGTGAGTAAGGCAGGCCTTAATAATACCCCTTAGTAAAATCTTTAGTTCCAAGAAGTGCCAAGTACTCAGGACTTTTTATGCTTGATCTCTTTTGACCAGACAGGTCTCTTTTATCCCTGGTTTGAATGAGTAAGGCTGTAACAAAATGCTCAAGATTCACTGCAGCACTAAACCAGTGATTTGCATTCACCTCCTTCCTTGGGCCAGATTGAAACTCTCCAGTACTTTCTGCACTGGAGATAGGTACAAGCTGCATTGCACCAAGAACAAAGCAAGTGAAACAGTTTGTCTCGGAAGAAAGGACAAGATGAACAAAAATAGGCTCAGAAGCCATGAAGCAAGGTCCTTGTGTACCTCATGTCCAGACACATGACTACTAGAATGTAAACCAGAAGCCTATGTTGAATGCCACTATGCTCTTACAGATCCTTATACAATATGCAAAAATACTCTAATGTCTCAGATTGAATATAAAATAAACAGTGTGATGAATGAGAGACAAGTATAATGGAACTATGAAAGACAGGGACTATGTCTTAAACCTCATTTTTCCCTACGATTTAGAGAATCATAATGATGTTTTCCCATAAATATTTGGGTTCAAGAGTCATCATGTCAGAGTGGGGACCAGACTGTACAGTATGATGGTTCGGACATGTGCTCGAGGGAATGATTGAGTAACATTATAAAATGTTCAGCAAGGACACCTCCAGACATGAATTCCATAATCACTTGGTTACAGAGTCAGGATTATTATATTTTTTCTTTCCCATGCTGAATCTTAACCTTTTATATTCCCAGAAGAACAGTTTTGCTAGAAATCGGGGAAGGTTTGCTTTGGAAACTTTCTGGGGAGGTAAAAGAGGCAAATTTCAATTGGAAAAAAAGGATTTAAACCTTGGTCTGCCACATCTCAGGAACATCTGCACCACCACATTTGCTACGCAGAGGAAGAGCACAATAACCATCTCTACTGACTGACGCTGGGCTGTGTGCGTAGTACAACTGCAAAATGTGTTCCAAGTAAAACAGCGTTTGGATTCTGGGTAGGCTGCCTGGTAACTTTAACATGGAGTCATTGAGACACTTCACGAGATGTACAGAAACAGAAGCACAGCTAAGTGCAAGAAGATTACATTTAGAGAAATGTGACCATATATTCATAGACTTGTAGAATACCAGGTTGGAAGGGACCTCAAGCATCAGCTGGCCCAGACTTTCTCGACAAAAGCAGTCTAAACAAGATGGCCCACCACCCTGTCCAGATGAATCTTAAAAGTGTCCAATCTGGGTGAATCCAGCACTTCCCTGGGGAGATTATTCTCATTGCAAAAATCTTTCATGTAGTGCCCAATCAGAATCTCCCCAGCATTTACTTGTACTCATTACCCCTTGTTGTTTTCATGTAACTCCTAAAAAGACATTCTGATCTTCTTTGTTGCCATCCTTTAAGCACTGGAGCATGGTGAGAATGTCTATCCTAAGCCTTCTTTTCTCATGGCTGAACAAGCCCAGTTCTCTCAGCCTTTCCCCATGTCAGGCTTCACCCTCCTTTGGTCATCTTTGTGGCCCCTCTTCAGACTCTCTCCAACCAGTTTACATCTTTATTGGGGACCAAACCTGAACACAGTATTCCAGATGTGGCCTGGAAAGAGCTTAGTAGACTGGGATAATGACTTCTTGGTCTCTGCTGGGAATGTCCTGGTCAGTGTAGCCCAGCATCCTGTTGGCTTTCTCTGCCCCAGCTGCACACTGCTCACTCATACAGAGCTGCTTGTCTAGCAGGACCTCTGGGTCCCTTTCCACAGATTTGCTCCCCAGCCAGGCAGTTCCCAGCCTGTGCAGCAATCCTGGATTATGTTTTCCCAGATGAAAGATTTTACACTTGTCCTTGTTGAAACTCATAAGGATCTTGTTAGCCCACTCTTCCAGCCAACACAGGTCTTCCCACAGAGTGGTTTTCCCTTCCAAAGTGTTGACTTCCCTCCTCAGTTGGTGACCATGGACAAACTTTGATCCCATATTCCAGATCACTTGTGAAGATATTAAGCACCATTGGGCTCAATATCAATCCCTTGGGGGCCCCACTTCTGATAGGTTGTCACTTGGAAAAGGAGCCATTTGCCACTGCCTGCTGGGTTTCACTTTCAGCCTGTTCCCCACCCAGTGCAGTGAGCACTTGTCTGGACCAGAACACATCATGTTGATATGTTAACCAGGGGCCTCCAGGGATGGAGTGCCAGGCAGGAGCTGAGTAAGGATTTCCAGGTTTGGAGTTTCCATCACCCCAAAAATTAATTTAAAAACATTATTCCTTTCTGTTTACTAAATTTCACCTTTTACATGAAACACTCCAGTTTATCTCATGCATAGTCAGATATTCCAGAAATAAGGAAAATGTAAGGAGGAATCCTTCTACCTGCCACCTTCTCTGCCCTCTGGAAAGAGATGACTCCCTTGAATAGTTCTAATTTTTCCTTCTTCTCTTTCCTGTTCCAATGACATCACTGAAAGTGTTGAGAAGTGCAGTAAGAGGCTGCACTGGAGATGTTTATCCCCTTCAGTCTTCTGTACAGACTCATAAGGATCATTCAAATAAGATCTGCTGTTAATTGTCAGCTCTAAGTATGCTGCTCTGGTGTGTGATTATTTTGCATTAGATGTTGCTGTTTTGGAGTGTATGCCTCTTTCTAGGCCATGAGAAACAACAAACAAGCAATAAACAAAACCTTAAAAGCAACCCAGAAGTGTTCTGACAGCAGAAAAAAATGTCACATCAAATCTAGCAAAGTGACTTGCACTGAGAAGAACCACACTAACTGTTGTAGGCTGAAACCAGCTGATAAAAGCAGGTTTCATTCATGGTTTTACCTGAGTTCCTCCATTTTGGATGCAATTAAACATCAAATTGTAAATATACTTAGTCCATTTGTCCTACTTAGCACAACAATGATGCAGTGGCTTCAGAGAAAAGTGTATTCAATTCTAATGTAATTATGCTGTGACCTACTGATACTGGTCAGGTGATATTACAGGATATAAAAGGAAAGCAGTTCATAATCTAGTCTAAAATCATACAGTCAGGTTGGCCACGACAGACTATGGCAGAAAAATTAATAACAAATAATGCTACAAAAGTAACCATGAGAATAAAGGTGGAATGTTTTGATTCTAATTTTCAATGAGTAGCTAACTTTGAAATGTCCTTATATTTCACAGATTTAATAGATTTTCCACAAGCATTTGACAGAAATTTTGAAGAGATGAGTGTGTTTTGTATATACACATATACTGATATCTATGATCAGAATTTGAAAACATGTAGCTGGAATATGAATGCAAAAGCTGTCAGTTGCCATTGTAATATTATACAGATTTATCTCTGTAGGGCTCCTTGTGACTTCATGAATTCTGTCTTTCCTCTATTAATAACACTGAGAGAGGGGTTGGGGAAAAATAAGCAAGAAAAAATCTCCATATTAATTCACAGAACTGCCTAGGCTTGGAAAGACAGATGGAAACAGAGAGAAAAGAATGAGTTTATCCAGTCATAACACTACCCACTTCAAGGTTATTTCTAAACGTGTTTTTAAATTTTTATTTAATATGTGTAATTTAGGACTTAGTCCTTCAAGATATCCCTTATGCAGATGATTTACTCACAGGAGTAGGCTTGCTGACTCTGGTGGAATTTTCTCATGTGAGCGAAGATTGTAAAGGCAGAGGATTAAAATCCAGAGTGTGTATGTAGCTTACATAATTTCAAGTCTGTCAAAATTCATATCTATATTATCATCTGCCCAAGTTACATAACAGGAAGGAGCTCTGAGTTGTTTGTTCTTCCCCATATGCCTGAAACACATGTATAGTCTTAGAAATTTTGGATTGTATAAATTATTACCAAGGAAAAAGTAAGAATGAATGAAATACAAATAAAACTTTCATTTTGGGTCATATCAGAGGCAAGCACCACCCCCAGGATGGTGTCTGACAAGGCACACATAACAAGCACTGCACTTGTTTACCAGTAAGATCTTGCATTATCATTTGCTTCCTGACACAATCTTTAGCCAAGTCAGCACCAGTGCTGCCTTTACCTAAGTCATGATATCAGTTCCTTTTTCATGTTTCCACACACACACACCTGAGCAACAGCACATTCCTCAGCATTTCAGGCTGGGATCAGCTGGGTTTAAGGGTGGTTGTATCTCCCCAGGAGCACTCAGCACTTGGCAGGATTGAAACTAGTGAGTCTACATTTGTTTTGGTTACTTTAACAAAATCTTATTTCAAGGCAGTCTTTCTCCTTCATCTTTATGTAGAATGTTGGTTCAAATTTATTTTGAGATGCAAGGAAAGAAAAATCAGGTGATGTCTTAAATTTTACTGCAAGAAAAAAAAAAGGTGAACAGTGAGCATTATTTTTATTCATGATAATGAATGCTTTGTTAACTACAAGAAACAGCAAAATCAGGCACTAGTACTGCATGCTTCTGTTCAGCATTACTAATGGTTTGAACTCCTGGTGAACATACTTATCAATGAAAACTAATATTAATTAAGAGGTTAAGGGAAAACAGGTCAAAGCAATTGATTTTCCTCCTGTGTAAACTGTTGCAACTTTAAGATCTTAGACTTATAGTTGACTTATAACTATGTGACTGAGAAGAGAATCAGAACCATTTTGCCCATGAATACTACTGGGTACAATACTAAACTGACTCCAGGGTAGACAATTCTTTCTGTCCAGAATTGAATTCAGTATTTTCCCTGCATGAAATCTTTATCTTAGAAAAATCAGTGGAAAACTCATTATATGTACCATGATCATAGTTTTACTTACTGTTTTTTCTTTCATTGCATACTTAAATTTCTGGTTTTGGTCCAGTGTAAGCATCTGCCTGCATCCTGAGGCACAGCAAGATGCTCACATATACTGCTACTGATCAAATAGTTCATTTAGCCTTGTAAGGCTTCTTTGAAGGACAGATGCAGGATTTTACCTGGGAAAATAAGCCCTGTTAGAAAAGAGAGTGTTTTGCCTGCAGGGTGAAGAAATCTGCATTGGCCAAAAAATTTCCTACATAAACTTGATGACACAGCCATTTAAATTTTCTCTGTTCTCTTGAGAAGTAACAGTTATATGCCCTTCATCAGCCGTAAAAGTATTCATTTACTAACACCTGAAAGGGCTAGGCAATTCTCTGCAAAAAGTAAAAAAAAATGGTGCAACACCAAAAAGTGACAAAGTAAGGCTGCGCCTCCCCCCGGGCACCAGCTGCGGCTTCCCGGAGCCCCCGGGATGAGCCCTGGACCACCCCGCGAAGAGGATGGGGAGTCGCGGGAGACGGGTTGGGGGTCGCGGACAGGGTCCGTCCCTCCGGGGCCGCTGGAGGGAGCCCCCGGGCCGCGGCGCGGCGGCTTCAGCACCGCGCGGGGGGACAGCGCCCGTGGAGCCGC
The DNA here is from genome assembly GCF_025592945.1 of Manacus candei. Classification (NCBI taxonomy): domain Eukaryota; kingdom Metazoa; phylum Chordata; class Aves; order Passeriformes; family Pipridae; genus Manacus; species Manacus candei. The sequence continues at coordinate 6,581,361 of NW_026138061.1, forward strand.
GCTCCGCAACCCGCGCATCCCACGGCGCTCCGCAACCCGCGCATCCCACCGCGCTCCCCGCGGCATCCGGCTCTGAGAGCCAGCCCCGGCGCGGGGAAGGATCCGGCCTCTCCCGTAGGGACTGGAGGCAAAACGGCCGAAGCAGAGCAAAATCGGGCGACGTTAAGCGGTCCCTGGGCAGGCGAGAGCCAGTGTAAATAAGCACCGACGTGTGACAAGCTGCACGGATCCTGTTAAGGGATTTATATATGTAGTTCATGAAGGCAATCATCTGGCTGACAATCTCTCGTTGTGCACCGCTCAAAGACAGTTCATTCACACAACTGTCTGCAAAATGAAGATATTAGTATCCCTCCTGGGAAATGTCTGTGGCAAATGCATGTGTGCGTGCGCGTGTGCATGGACCGGCTAAACAGCTGTGATACTGGTGGGTAATGAGATAGCAGCGCATTACTCATTGCTCCAAGAGAGGACATGGAAGTAAATTAAGAAATCAGCATAACTCACACAGCTATTGACCCATCAGTAATAGCACCAGCAGTGCATGGGAGTAGGACACGGTGCATGGTTGCAGTTCATTCATCGACATGTTACCAAGAGCTGGGAACAACTCTGCACAGCCTAATTGTCTTACATCCACAGAGTTTAGCCAGGCACAGCACACCAGGGCAGCTTCTCCTGAAACAGGACGAGCCCAATCACTGGGAAGTGAGTCAGGCAGCCCACAGCTAACAAGCGCATGGAGTAAGGGAATGGGCAGGGTGTGTAGGGGTTTTGGGATTGCCAAGGTCTAAGGAATGTAGATGTGTCCTAAGAACCACAATCATCAAAACTTCCCGGTGCAAGATCAGTCACTTCCCAGCTGCACATCCCAGCACTCATGTAAACAATATACCACCAACAACACATTCCTCTGTACTCTCCCTCCTTTGGGGATTATCTGCCAGTACCTCCACCCCCTTCTCTCCAGAGCCAAATGGAGATGATAATCTGCTGTGAAATATTGGTAGCACAGAGCTGTGACAGTCTGGGAAGGGAGGGGGAAAGGGAGCAGCTAGAATCTCCAGGATTAAGTTGTCCTAGTTAGCCAGTGTTTTCTTGCCTTGCAGGGATATTGGGAATTTGGTGCATTCTCACTTTCTGTGGAAGAAGCCATCTGAGTGTTAAGTCAGGTTAGACCTGGTTTTAACCCTGCAGACCCTGTCTTGCCCAGTGCCTCTCAGCGGTTTGCACCACACACCACTCCACCATGTAACCAGTACTCTGTCCTAGATCTCACTTGTAAGGATGCAGCACAACAACATTTGCCCCATGACTACCAGCAGAAAAGGTTTCTCAGTGTCCTCCAAAGACAGCCTAGGATCTCACATCAAATATCCCCAGGGGAGCTTTGCCCTGGTTTCACTGAGGTTTCACTGATTTCTCCTTGCAAAGGAGCTTTGCTCCTGTTTTCTCATAACTCAGATCAAGCTGCCCTTCACATATAAGTATACCAATTCCCCCAGCTGATTCAGAGTTAAAAAGCACGAGCAAGAAAAATGGGCACAGTGTGAAAGTTTGGCTAAGACAGAGTCATCTCAAGCCCCAAACCACTGCTGGAAGTCAGGGAGGGGAATGATAAATGACCCATCCTCCCCACTTGCTCAAGGAGCTTCTGCCTTCAAAAGTTATTTCAAGGGACAGCAGCGTAGTGAATGTACAAGGAGAGGGGACAGAGTGGTTAGGAATTGTCCCTACTCCCAGCTTGAGGTAAAACACTGCGATGAGAAAAGGGTGGCAGAGGATAGGGAGACAGAAAGCTTTCATTTTGCCTATGATCTCCCCCCTGGGTAATGAACTTCTGAGCACCTGATTGTAAGGGAGAGGATCTTTTGGGACACTTACACCTCTTCTTACTCAGGGTGATGGAGAAAGAGGACAGTTCCCACCCTCTCCTCACCACAGTACCTGGTTGAGGGAAGTCACGGCGAATCTGGGGATTACCAGCTGCATGACGAGCTGCAGGACAGAGGTGACCAGCCCAGCCAGGATGGCCCAGGTGAGTGGTAGCGGGAGCATACTGTAGGTCGCAAAAAGCGTGAAAAGCACATAGCCAATGCCGTCCCCAAGGAGGCCACAGCCCAGGCCTGCCGCCAGGATCTGTGTGGCCATGGCCACCCAGGTGACAACACCACTGTACTGCAGGTAGGTGTACGAGGTCGTGTCCTTCCTGACCACCACTAAGGCACAGATCACCACCTCGATGCCAGTGAAGAAGCCCAAGAGAATGCCCTTAATAGGGTCCATGGGAGCAGAGGCCAGCGTCAAGTGGAGGAACAGTAGGGTCAGCTTGGTCAGCACGTCCAGGATGTTCATGACCACCTCAGATTTGCGCCGCTGGCCCAAGAAGTAGCGCTGGTAAAGGCGCTCCAAGTCCCGGGACTTGAAGGAGTTGCGGAGAGTGGGGAAGATCACCCCGCGATATGTATAGCCCCAGTTGAGGAAGAAGTCGGAGTTGCTGGGGGCACAGTCCAGGGGCAGAAAGCCCAGGTCCCCACTACTGCTCGTGCGCTCCGGGAAGACTTTGGTGCCTCCGTTGTTGTGGCGGTCGCTGCCCAAACTCCGTCCGGCCGACTGCCGCCGGAGGTGGTGGTGGTGGTGCGGCGGGTGGGGGTGGTGGTTGGGACAGCAGGTCTCCTCGGAGCTGAAGCCCTTGCCCCCCCCGCTGCTGCTGCCGCCGCTGCTGCTGCTGTGCTCCTGGATGAAGCGCTGCTCGGTAATGTGGCGCACGGCCGTCTGCCACAGCAGGCGCTGGGGTCTGCCGCTGCCGGGGGGGGTCCTGTTGATGGTGTAAAGTTCATCGCTGTCGCTCAGGCACCGCACCTCCGAGAGCTCCATGGCGGTGACTGGCGGGGGGCAGAGCACCGGCGCGCGGGGCGGGGGGGTGGGGGGCACACACCGTCTTTGGGGAGGGGAGCAGGGGAGGGATGGAACCACGGGAGAGGAGGGAGGGGATGGCGGAGGGCGGGCGGCGGCGACGGCGGGATGGCGGTGCGGGGATCACATTTATAGGCAGGTCCCCGTGTCTGGCGGCGCGGCTGGCGGCGGGGCTGGTTGGCCGCCGGGGTCCGGGGGGCGGCTGCGCCGGCTCAGCGCAGGCGGCCCGAGCCCCGCTCCCGCTCCCCCGGCGTCCCGCGGAGCCGCATCCCGCGGAGCCCGGCGGCAGAGCAGCCCCGGAGCCCCGGAGGGCTGGGAGAGAGCCCTTCTCGGGGCGGTGCGCTGGGAGGGAGCCGAGCCGCGGGTCCGGAGAGGAGGAGGAGGAGGAGGGAGGAGCGGAGCATCTACGGGCGCAGCCCCGCTGCCCGGTGGGAGATCCTTGGCCCCATCCGGAGGCCGGAGGCACGGAGGGGTGGGGGCAGCCGCCTTGCGGAGCCGTTCACTGCGGGCAGCGCCTCTCTCCGGGGATCCCGGGGCTCCGCTCCGAGGTCTGGTGCCCGGGAGCTGCTGTAATTCCTGCGACTGCGGTCAGCGGCAGCGCTGCGAGCTCGGGCAGGAAGGGAGAAGCAGCCAGGTCGCGGGCATCCTCGGTCACAGCTCCGGAACCGCCGGCCGGGGGCTGCCCACCCGCATTCCCTCGACAACGGGGCATGTCCCGCAGGGAGCGCCGCCCGGGATCACGGGGAGCCTCTGCCATCCATCGCAGGCTCTCGGCTTGCTTGGTAACGAGAAAAAAGGAGGGGGGGAAAATGAAGTAAATAAAAAAATCACATCAGAAACCAAACCTAAAAAAAAAAAAGAAAAGAAACGACAGAGAGGGGAACGAAAATCCCGCCCTAAACTCAGAGCTCTGGGAAGCCCGATGGGAGCATCTCAACTTCTCTGCGGGTCGGGGCAGAGACTGCTCCTGCTCTGGGGCTTCCCTGGCGGCAGGGAAGAGGAGGAGGAGCAGGAGGAAGGGACGAGGGCAAGGCGTGGGGAGCGCGGTGTCTGCGGGGAGCCGGCGGCAGTGCTGCCCCGGGAGCTGCCGGGACCAGCGCAGCGGAGCCGCCGCCGCCGGAGTGGAGCTGCGGGCGGGCGGCCCGGGAGGAGGCAGAGCCCGGCGCGGTCAGCTGATGCCCGGCACGTCGGCGGGGCTGCCCTCATCCCCTCCGCCTCGGCCCGGTTAAAGCAGCCGCAGCTGCAGCCGCGGCGCCGGGAGGGGGTCAACGGGCGGGGGCTGGCACAGAGCAGGTCCTCTAGTCCCAGGAGACTCCTCCGAGGGTCACTCGGGTTTCTCTGAGCTGCACTTCTCTGGGTGTCCCTGGACTGTCCCGCAGTGCCTGACAGGTGCATCCACCCAGAACGCTCAGTGGGAGCTGATGCTGCAGCAGGGCATCCCTCTGATCCGGCAAAAGGGAGAATCTCAGGCCTTACTTGGACCGAGTGCTCCTGCCCTGGAGCACTCCTCCCCGTGGGGTGGGGGAGCCCTGGGAACCCCTCCACCTCTGCCTGTGACAGTTCAGGCCCTCTCAGAAAGGTGCTGTCACTGCCAGGATTGTGACTCTGGTCACCTTGTGTTAAGTGAGTGTGTGTTTGATGGCTCCTATCCTGACAGCACTTACATTAAAGACACTGGAGAAATAATAGAAACTGTCCCATGCACAGAGCCTGGAGTTAAAACCACTCCTCACTTTGCACTTTGGCAGATGAAATTGTCCCTGTTCCTCTTCTTATGGATTCTCTTTGTACCAGCAAACCTGGAGTGTTGTGCACAGCCTGAAGAGCAGGTCTTTACCCTTCCTATCCCTCGTCTATCCATAGTAAACCTTGTTAAAGGGTCTGAACCGTGTCCTGGAGGAAAGGCATTTAGACTATGGCAAATTAAGGGAGAGGTGTTTTCTTTGTGTTTAAAAAGACAAGAGTGATGCCTGCTGTATTCCTTGAGATAAATGTACAGCTTCCTTCTGTCAGCACTGAGGATGTGTGTGGACAGAGGCACTGCCTGGAAAGGAGCTGTGCTACCCTACAAGGAGCTCTGACTTCTGTTGGGAGTTGGGGAGCTTGAACAAGGCATGTGGTGCTTGACTTCCAGTGGGCCTGAGCCTCCATGAACACCCTTCCAGCTGTCATTACTTAGTTCACCTTTTATTATTATTATTGTAAGGAAGACATGGAGCTTTAGGAAGGATTTCTCTCTTTGTTTCTGTATTTGCACTACAATAGATTTGGGAATTCCAGCCAAGTCTGTGTCCCATGTGTGAGGCAAGTTTTGTACAGATATAAGCAGAGGAAATTCTTGTTCACAAGAGCCCAGATAAGGAAAGAGTGATGTTTTTGTGAACAGGGATGGGTCTTTCCTGTGTTTCAGCATGACTCTGCTAACCTGGAAAGGGTTAAGACTAGTTTCACCACAATAATAGAGACAAATATCCTTACTCCTAGATAAATCCCATGGAAATTGCAACATTACTTCAAGATGAAAATGTTACTGTAAGTGGGAAAGTCTTATATAATGACTTATATATTTCTTTTATATAAGGAATTGTAATTGTTAGTGGTATTATCCCAGAGCACTGAAAGAAATCAGATTGCTCAACACAAATCATGCTAAATCAAAGGAAAAGGAAACAAATTTACAATGCAGCTTAAGGAGACATCAGTTCAAAAGAGATAAGATGAAACCAAGATAGGGAGCTCTCAGTTCTCTAATGTTGCTGTAATCACTGAATCACAGGACTGGAAGAGTCCTTGGTCTTATGGCAGAATAAGATCTACCCTCACCATTGTTCCTGCAATAGAGGCTCTGTACATCTCCAAACAGTCTATTTTTATGCTTCTCCATCCTTATCATTTTCATATCTAACCTGAACTTTCCTTGCAGCATTCACTAAGCAAATCACGTTCACCAAGCACATCACTTCTTGTCCTGTCCACCACAAAACAAGGAGGCCAGATTGTCCTGGCAGTAGTCTATACATATTTAATGAATGTCTCTTCCATCCATTTGCTCTTCCTCTTCTCATTTCTTAGGCTAAATAACCTAAATAACCTAATTTCTGTCATTTTCCTCCCCATGGGTCACATTTTCTAGGTGTCTTTTCTGTTTGTTCTGGATTATGTACACTTTTTTCGTGACTTTATTTTCTTTCTTTTCCCTCTTTGAGATGCATACAGCTTGGCTTCGTTCTACAGTGGAAAGTTATCTTATGTCTAAGACTATACTTTGTGATCTGCACTCCTATTTATACATCCTGTGAGATATCTGTCATCCTCACACTTACCCAGAACTGATGACCTAATGAAACTTTGCTGTCCTCAAGGCTTGGGCAGGTGTCACTTGCTCCATATGTGCATAACAACCTACATGAAGCATCTTGCATTTGCCCTCGCTGGAATGTATTGTACTTTTTCCACCCTGTATGCCCAATTTGAAATAGAACATGTTGAGTACTAAACCTGTCCTCCTCCATGCCAGCAGCCCTCCCCAGCTCTGTGCCATCTGTGTGTTTGGTGAGCCTACTCTCTCTTCAGTGGTGATGGCAAAGCAGTGCAGTGCCTTTAGGTAACAGTCGATGTGCTCATTTTTTGCCTGTATTTCTGAATCAGCCTCAGAAGTACTGGGCATCTTTGTGGAGGGTTACCAAGAGGGGACAAGGTCTTTATGAGCACAGGGACCCACTGCTGCAATGCTCTTGGCTCTGCAGAGTGAGGAGGATGCCTGACCATTCTGGGAGTAGGAAAGGGGGGAGCCTGCCACAGCCCTGGCTGCCACTGAAGGGTGGATGAGCTCTAAGTCCCAATAGAGTTCAGTTGGCACTAGATTAGAACTGAGCATTATTCAGTCTTTGTTGCTATTTGATTTTTTTCTTTTTTTTTAAAGAGCTAAATGACTTGGCAGTGCCACAAAATCACTAAAAGCCATTTAAAAATAATACTGTCACTAGAAGGCTTTTGAAGGATGAAATCAGGCAGAATTCATTCCTCTTCTGTCACCTGAAAGTTTATGTCACCCTCCTCTCCTTCTTCCCCCTCTCTACCCACAGCAGTAGCATTTCTGTACAGTTTAATGTTATGATATTTAATCATGCAAATAATGATCTCATTCAATTTAGTAGGACTATTTATGTCCTCAGGATTGTGAACCTGGCACTGTGCTCTGCAAAGCACTCCAGGGTTCTCCAATAAACATGGCTTCAATATCCAACACACTATTAAGGAACACTTGTGTTATTATACATCCTATTTATTTAAGTATAGACTCCAAAAAACAATTTAAGAAAGGAAAAGTGAACAACTGACATATAGCCTCTGTATCTCTTCATGTACACATGAAACATGAAACTTCAGTAATGATGGAAATGACAGAACATGAGCAAATTGGCCTAGACTGTCTCCTTACCTGCTTGGGGGTTTATGGGATTTTTTTTCCCAATAATTCCCTCTTTTTTTTTTTTTTCTCTTATGCTTGGCAACAATTTAGACATTCTAATATTTAAAAAAAAAAAAAAAGAAAAAAACAATCAAACAAAAACCAAACAAAAAACCAAACCAACCAACCAACCAAAAACCACCAAAAAAAAAAAAAAACAACCCACAAAAAAACCCCAAATGACTTCTGCTATTGATTAAGTCTTCTTTTAAAAAAATCTGTCTATCACTTTTCTTAAATGAACTTGTATCTCAATACAGTATCTGTCTCAATACAATGTTGAAGAAAACACAGGGCATGAATGAATTGAAAATTGTAACACTGGATAGTAAAAGCATTCAGACTGATTAATGAAAGCCATGGCAGAAGAAAAACCAGGTTTCATGGACTGAAAGATCAGAGAGAAAGAGGATGAGGACACATAGCTTAAGAGATGATGGAAACAATCAACTTTTCCTGGGGTTTGCAGATGATTTCACTCGGTACAGTAAAAATAACAATGACATATTTTAAAGTTTGCAGGCAAAGAAGCTAAATTATTGCATTCCACAGCAATACTACAAGGTCTGGGGAAATAAAAAAAAGAACAAAAAAAAAATAAAGAATTTTTAAAAATCAGGTCAGTTATAGTATAAAAAGGTAGTAAGAAATGTCAATTTTAATGTCCATACTTTAAAAGAAGATTTTTACTTTGCTTTTTCTTCTTTTTTTTTTTTTAAGGGTTTTTTTTTTTTTTTTTAGTATGGATGGTATTGCTTCTCCATGTTATGCTTCTCCATTTCCCTCACATGAAAATAAATGACATATCTCTCCCTCCCTTCACAGACACACATATCCACATAAATGGGTCAGAAGATGGTGTAAGCATGTGGATTTTATGGAGGAAAATAAGGGGTTGGAGAAGAATATGCACCTTTTAAATAAACATGGTTGGAGCTGTGTTTTTCTCCTCTCTCTTCCAGGTCCACTCCTTCCTTACTCACCCAGCTGTTGCTCTAGTTTTGAAACCGGATTAGCATCTGTGACCACTGCAAGTCCTTTATTTGTGACTCTGTGGGCATTGGTGGTGAACCGGAATGGCTGTTGAGTACTGCAAAAAAAAAAATGATCTGTCTATACAAGCAATTGTTTCTGTTTTCCTGAAAACTAACCTTCAGAAGGCATTAACATGATGGAAATTTTCAGCACTTAGAAAAAAACTACATTTTTATGACAGTGAATTTAAGATTTGGTTTTTGTTTTGATTTTTTTGAGCTTTTTTTCAGAATCAAACATGAAACATGGTAGAGTCCTTAAAGTAAACAAGATTGATTATGAAGGACTGTTCTTTTTCATTTGGAAAGGAGGGCCTTTATCTGAATTCAGAATCAAATGCATTTTCAATAATTTGAAAAAAAACTTCCCAAAACAGAACTGCTGTTCTTCACACTGCTCCCAGAAGTTTCCCTCCACCTGTTTACCCTTTCCCAACCAGATTTAAGAGATCAACTGTTTCTTTGGTCATCTCTCTCCTCTATGCACACCATCACTCTCCTGTAATGCTGCTAATCCCTGGAGCACCTGCGTTGCTGAATGAATCATATTTTTACAAAGCAGTAGATGCTTCTGGATACTTTATGGGATTCCATTGAAGGAAATATTTTTTTTTTTTTTAATACAAAAGACCTTTGACTTACATGTTAATTGCAACAGAAGTTAAAAGGAAATTAATATTAAATTCACCTCTAAAGTAAAATCTTTATAATCCACATCAGACAAACCATTTACAAACATTTTATTCTTGATTTGTTATCTGAAGCAGCAAGTAGTGAGAGTGATAGGTGAAACTACAACTGCAATTAACGCTAGAAAGGAGACTTGAATTTGAGATGTTCAAAAGCAACTAAAAACATAAAAAAACACACATAAGGCTATTTGTATAACTTTTTCACTTGGAATAATGATTCTTAGCTCAATGTAGAAGTTTTGACAAGTGGATTTCAAAGTGTTTTTCTTTTTACAGGATGGAGATGTTTCCTGTGGATGTATACAATAAATTAATTAGGCTGGAAATAGGGAAATGTTATATTGTATGAGATTTTAAGTCCATTCAGATCAGCATCCTGCAGTTACTTCAGTATAAGACATAACCTAAGAGGAAATCCCCCTGTCTGCCAGATCAAAGGGGGGAAAGTTTGTTAAGATTGTGTATGCATGTCCTAATGTGTGTGTATTAAACTTTGGAGCAGGAACAAAACCTAGAAACCCTCATATTTCCAAGGGAAAGGAAATTCCTTTCTGTTTTTCTTCTCCATTTTCTGCCTAGGGAGGAAGAATTCAGTTCAATTTTCAAATAAAATATGAATCCAACTATTTGGCTCTTGAGAACTCCTTTCTTTGCATGCCCTTTTCATGAACCAGGGAAGCTGGAAGCCCTGAGACTGTGGCCTGGGCTTTCAGACCTGTTTGGGTTCAAGGATGATAAAGCTACAAAAGTGCTGGGTGTCTGGGCCAAGAAAGACTTTCACCACATCATCTTAGATTCAGAGGCCCTAAGCTGAGTTCTCAAGCAGCTCTTTAATGATCTGACAGGGTGCCAGGCACGTTTTGGAGAGCACCTGTCTTATGCTTTTGAAACGTTGCTTCATCAGATACCTTCTGTGTATGAATGTGTAGGACTTCATTTTGCTGGCCTGCAGATAAGAACGGGGTTTAACTCAGCTGGATTCCTAGACATTGCTTTTCCCCACCAACAAAACTCTTGCCCTTCACTCCCTTATCTTCTTTATGAAGGTTTCTTGCATTAGAATACGGAGAGTATGCAAAATAACCCTTTAAGTGACTTGCTGTGTGACAGAGAGAGCACCGATGCCTGGTGTGCTGGTATTAACAGTGACTTATTTCAAACTGAGCTCCCATCATAACTGAAGCATGCTAATCTGTTCATTGCCAGTCAAGCTGGGATGGTAGGTGTTCTTAGACAAAATGTTTAGGAGGAATCGTTGACTCATGGCAATCTTTAGTCATTCTCTGAAATGATACTATTAATGTGTATGGGCTCAGCAGAGCACTTGTTTCTCCATTCTATTATCTTGTTTTTACATTCAGTAACATCTTCCTTGGCATAGGGGGAGGATAATAGATTCATGTTTGAGCAGTTTATTTGATATTGCATTTCTTTAAATCACCAAAACCTGTCATTTTCTAGTGTTGCAAGATTTGCTGTGGAAGATTAAATCTGGTTTCCTTTTGATAGCAAAGGCAGGTTTTTGGTGCTACAGATGAAGATTTAAGACTGGTCTGTAGGTGGTCTATCCTACACATGAGATTACTTTGATCTTCTCTTACATGAATAGAAAAGGCAATGGCAGTCCTAAAGCTTGCATCTACTCCGTTTTCAACGTTGTGAGGTTACTTGGAGCCAAGGAGAACTTCATCTCATTGCCACGTAATACAAAACATCCAAAAGCATTTTCCAGGAAACAGACACAGAGAATGCCCACAACACCTATAGGCCTCTAAATTCAAGTTAAACAGTTCTATATGAGAATCAACTACAGTTAATGTTATTGTGATTAATATTATTTACAATGGCACCATCAATAATTTCACAAGAGACAGTTGCATCAGTTGCATCAGTTGTATGGGGAAGAACACAAAATTTTTTTTCTGGAATCATAATGGGAGATAAAATATCTTAAATTCCAGCACTATGTAAGAAGGAAACTCTACACTGTGCTACGCTCTGCTCTAAGTTTTTTGGCAACTCTTTAATCAAGAATTTCCAGTGGATGTTTTCAGCATACAACAGCTCAGACATTTTGTTTTAGCAGTAAAAGAATGCTGTGGTTGGTACTTCTGCCTGTTGATCCCAAGTGTTACTCCAATATAGCTCACATCACAAAATATGAGAGATGCCTCTGAAATGAAAGCCCAGTGTTTTTGATTTCTCTAAGATTTTGCATATGATATTTTCTTTGAATTCAAGTTGTGATTACAACCCCATTGCATAACTCTCTCTACAAATGTATAGTAAAAAAATATTTCTGGTTCCAATGGATTTGCAGCCCAGGATGGAATGTAGCACTTAGATATAGTGAAGAATCATCCGGAATTAGAGATAACAAGAGAAGCACGTGTGGGATCAGTCATGACCACTGTGGTGAACAATGGCCTTTACATAACAGTTGGTTTCTTCTGAGACTCCTGAAGAAATTATGGCAGGGAAATATTTAAATATTTAGGGGGAAATACAGTAGCTTTCATCATTTTTACAGAATCTTAGCAGGAGCTTGGAAAAGTGATGAAGCTTTAGTGTCACAGATTCAGAATAGAAAACAAAGGTCTTCTCAGGATTTGAACTGAGAGTTGTCCAAAACCAGTAAATGTACTTCTGATTATTCAGCTTCTATATTTTGGCCATCTAAATTCAGAAAGTCCTCGCAAACAACCTGGTGGACCATTTTAACTGTGTGTTTTTAGATCATTGACTTTTTTAAACTGCAGTAGCACTGCATTATTTACACTTTAAAATACCTACCAGAGCTAAAAGCCTGTATGACAGAATAAGTGCTGTACTTATTAAGCACCAGGACAAACAGTAGCAAGTCATAGTTGAAGGGCACAACTGGATTTAAAACCAATATTGTCTAATTCAAGATATTGTCAAGAAAAACAAAGAAAAGAACAGAAGATGCAATTCACTAGGGGCAAGTGCAAAGTACTGTATATGAGCAGAAATAATCAGTTATACTAGCACATGATGGGGAACAGCTGCTTAAATAGCAGTTCTGCAAGAAATGATCTGGGGGCTATTGAAACTGAGCCAACAATGTCATGTTGTTGCAGGAAAAACAAACATTGTGGTGCATAAGCAGAAAGGTAGTCCTTTAAGGCTTGTGGAACAGCTTTTTCCACTCTGCTCAATACTGGTAAGGTCACAGCTGAGTACAAGTGAGTGTCAGAGACTCTCCAGGGAATGGGCACAGGCCACACTCTCCTGGTGGGTGTGTGCAGCCCCATCCCAGGTCATCAGACAGTTCTATGGGGACAGAGATTGGGCTGATGCTGGGACATCAGCCTGTGGAGCTGGGGACTGTCATCCTACGGCATTGCTGGGGTGAGCTGGGATGGAGTCCTGGGCCATGGGCAGGGGTTGGGAGGGCCTTGAGAGAAGTGCATCAGGACCAGTAAAGAGCTGTTGATGCCCTCACTGGCTGGGCACCAATTTTGAGAAGTGCATATCAAGAAATACTGGACCTTCCAGAAACAGTTAAAAAAAGCATGGTCTGAGATGCAGAGGATGTATCCATCAGGACAGTTTGAAAGGAGCACTTATTTGGTTGTGTTCAGGTGCTGCCTTCAAATGTCATCTCCTAAAAACCTTAAGGAACAGCATTATAAGAATAGTAAAGGAAGTAAAGCAACACAAAACAAGTATTAGTGTTTTATAACTGTACAGGATATTGCTATTTAGGTATTTCTCTCTGACCGGTACTTATTTCACTACACAAAGAAGGCATTCAAACTGAGTTAGTGATTTTCTGAAGAGCGTGGTGGATATTACTTAGATGTGATGACACTTGTCATCACCATATGTAAACTTTATTTAAAATGTATTCTTGACTCATATTCACATTTGCATTTCAAAACTTCATTTACTCCGTGTTAATTTAAATTGTACGTATAGCACTATGGGAGGAGGACAAGTTAAGAATTTCTTTTTAAAGAAACGTCAGCTTCTAGCAGCTCAATTTTAACAATTTCTGCAGCACAGGGAGGAATTATTTTTTATCCTTGATGGGCTCTTCACTGTTGAAATATAGCTATTCATCTTTCTTTATTTCAATAGCTCGGAGTCCTAGATGTTTGTACATTTGCTCTCATAATGCTTTGTATTTTTGCAGACCTCAGTATTTTGTATGAACTGAACATACAAGGCCACGTTCTCATCTTATTGAGACTCTCTTGACTCAGCAGAGAGGCTGGCAGAAGTGCAACCACTTCTCTCCAGTTCTGTTTGGCAGATCAAACATAGTCACCCATTCCTGTCCGGAAGGAGTCTAAAACCCAGCAGGCAGGATTCAACCTTCAGGGTGCACTGTGTGTCTCGATGTATTTTATTTCTTGCCGTCTAGCAGAATGAATGGACCATTCAGCTGGACCTCTCTTTGCTGCCTCTCATTTGCTATAGTGGTTCCTCAGGAGCAGCAGAACAAAGGCTGCTGGATGACAGCTGTTGTGAACTCATTTGTTCCCAAGTCAGCTCCACTGACACCAGTTCTGGTCTTCTCAGTATGGAAAGGCTTCCAAGAGTTGTACTTTGCTGTACTCTCCTGAGAAGCACTGTTTTCACCCCAAGAGTCAACCTATTCCACCTTGCCAGCTTGTCTCCCAATTTATATTTGTATAGCCATGGGGGATCATTGTTATGCTGAACTGCAGGTACCTGAAACTATGAAATTCTGACACTTATACAGAGTGGTTACTGCCATTACTGACACTTTATGCTCTGAAACTCATTTACTTGGACACTATGGAATGGTGCCATGCAGGCAGTGCCCATAACCAAACAAAAGGACACTTCAAAGACAGAAGAGCTTTTGCTGCCTTTTCGCAAAATAAGAAACAGTCAATTTTCCCACGTATTCTAAAGTGTGAAATCAGCAAATGCCTGTGACTTCTGCATCTGTGTTTCATCCTGGCTCCTCACTACACACTAGCTGAGGACACCCAGGGAATGAGCCATTAGGGTAAATCTTAATCTAGGATTAAGAATAATAATTAAGAATAGAACTTCTATTTTGCCTCCTTCTTCTTAATGTAGAATGACATTTCCCACAGAAAAAGTATCCAAGGAGTTACATTCCCAGTAAACTTCTATTTCACCCCGGGATCACGTGGTGGATGTCACCTTCCTTTGTCATGGCATTTCAGAAGCTGATGCTGTGGTGGGACCAAAACACACGGGGGAATTCTTAGTCCAAGGGCCTCCTGAGTCATTTAATGATTCCAGTGTGAGTCCAGAAAAGGAGAGAAAGAGAATAGCAGTGATAGGACCTGGGAAGATGGAGGCACTGCTGGTTTGGGAAGATCTTTGCCTCTTTGGAGGAGTCAGCGTTAATAGTTTCTCGAGAGAAGGAAGTCAGCATATGCACTTGTCCCATATTAAATGAAGAAAGAAGCCCAAAGGAAAAACTCTAGACTTTACTGTCCTTTTTCTAGTAGAGGAATTTGAAGAAGATTTGGTTCAAACCACTGAAAGAAGTAGATAATAAACGGGGAAATATCAGGGAAATATATGACAGGCATGGCCCAAAACAGGAACTGGAGATAGCACCAAAGAACCTTGTCGGTGTTTCGCTCAGTGCCAGTCACAGCAGTCAGGCATGTTTGACCAAAGATTTATTTGTTTTTCCCACCAAGAAAAGGTTTGTTGGAATTTCTTGTCAGAACGAGAAAGCCTTTCAAAGACATTCCTAGCAAGGGTCTAGTGGTTCAGTTACTCAACTGAAATAAAGGAAATTAATTTCCTAACTCCTATTTTATCTGATGCAGATATCTGAAGCTACACCTTCAGATGTGCTGTGGGTCCCTCATCACACAGGTGCTGGGACAATCTTTGTCTGACCCACTGAGTGTGGAACCATTTGTTAAAACCATTTATACGAAATATCTTTTCAAAAAGGAGCCTGAAAAAGACCCACCCAGGGTGACTCTACTCTTTCCCAGCTACGTGTGACTGTGCCTCACATTGAAGTATTAAGCATCAGGAGTTGTAGGTGAATATCTCAGTCATTCACTCTGTCCCTTGGAATGCAGGCTTTATTCACCTATGCTCTTGATTCACATCATACCAATAGTCAGGATTACCAAGATTATTATAGTAATGTCTTATTGGAAACCACTTTCCTTTCTGAGTCCTTTGGATGTGAGAAAGCCTGCTGGGCACCCTCACAAATTTCCCATTTGTATTAGAGTAGCTGCCACAGAAAAACAGAATGACCTTTATGTTTTTTCCCCCTAAAAGTACAGTGCAACCCGATGAATGCTGGATGGGCTGGAGATAGAAGAAGTTATATGGTTCATGCCATTAAACTTGGTAAAAACAACAGGTATTATATATGCCAGCAATGTCTTTACTAAAATATAGCTTTGACATCAGAGGTGTTTGCTGTCCCCGAAAAAATAGAAAGGCTGGATCTGTACTGTACTAGGCCTTTGATTTCACTGCAATGACAAGGGTGAAATGCAAATGCAGAATTCTAATGCAGAATAATAATAACTTTAGTTGGCTGAGCAGTAAATATGTAGAATGATCTAGGCTGAAAACAAGTGGATTCAGCAGAGCTGTGGAATCCTAAAAACACCAGAGGCAGAGATTCTAGTCAGTAGATTAGAAAAAGAAAATGTAATTATCTATGTCACTGCTAAATTGTCCCATTCATTTGAGAAGGGATGTTTCTTAGGATCTGAACTGCCAAGGCAGAGGACACACTCAAGAGACCCTTCGGCTAAACAAAACCTGAACCTACATAGCTCCTCCACAGCTTGAGGAGTTGCAGGTGAAAGCTGCACTTAAGTACTGGGAAGTGGGCTGTGAGGATTAACTGAGTGTCCAGGGAGAATGGAGTGAGTTTCTTGCATTTCTGCCTCATACTTTTAAGGAAGAAAAGGGTGATATTTTTCTATTCAGAGAAATGAGACTGCCAACAAGGTAAGAGACCCGTTTGTGTTAAGAGGAACCATTAGAGGAGGAAGGTTGTCTGCTCTTATAAAGGCCTGGGAGCACAGAAGAAGGAGTGAGGTGTCTGGGTGAAGAAGTGCTATACAAAGAAGGCAGGAGCAATAGGATGTCTTGGTTGAATACTCTGGGATAAATAGCTAGGAGAAATTTTTTCCAAGGAATGCATTCTTCTCTCTCCTGGGATTTGACAGAGTTTCTTAGACCTGTGTCTGGGAAGGGGCTATTTGGTCAGAAATATCCTTTACTTGTCTCTGCCTCTTTCCAGGTGTCTTGCTGATGGCAGCTTGTGTGTGGTGACATGCTGGCGTGTCACCCACCATGGTGGAAACATCATCAGGGACTCCCCACACAAAGCTTCCAACTCTCTTTGCAAGGCTGGAGCAATCCAAGGAATTGGAATCTATGATCCCTGTCCTCTACCCCAATCAAACCATCTTGTGGGCAGGGACAAAGGAACTCAGACAAAACCATGAGCGGTTCAGTAACCACAAAGGTTACTACTGTATAGGATTAAAGATGCCATGATGATTGAATTGTAAGTGGCAGAAACACTATCTCAGCCCAGATTATCCAAATATTTCTCTGCAGCTGCTCGTTGAAAGTTTCTCTCCTTTAGTCAATAACGATGTGCAGCCTGAGCTCACAGGGATAAGCCCAGTTATCAGCCTCCATGGCTAAACTGGGAAATACAGTCCTACAAGCATATCTGAGTGAACCTCGAACTGGCAGAGAGAGGGGCTGAATATGTTTTCAGACTTTTACCAATTCTGGCATCAGCTCTTGCAGTGCCTTTAACAGGTCTATTTTGACTGAGATCTAGAGACATTTCTGACTCAGCTGCAATCAAAAAATCATCTGTGCTCTTTATTTCCTCTCTTTAAATAAAAGAGTTTCTGCTTCCAGAACAAAATCAATCCCACATGCATCCTCCTGAAGACAATGAAACTTAGTATGTATTGTTCTACAGCTTCATTCCTGACTGTCTATCAGATTTTCAAGTCAGAGGTAAGACTGAAGGGAAAGTTTCATTATTCAGTAACCTCCTCTATATATCTGTGCTTACACCTGATTTACTTGTTCTGTTTTGTCCAGTTTTTAATGTCTAAAATGAAGTGCTGCCTACCATGGACATGTTTCTCTCCAGCTAACAGACATTACCATGAGACTATTTCTTAGAGGCCAATCTACAGATATTTTTGCTCTGTGTCAGTCTATACCTTCTATTTCTCTTCCTCCACTGTAAAATAGCTCTTTTTCTTCCATCTCCAGAACAAAATAACATATACTCTTGTCTGCTGTGTATTTACCAATCTTTGATCAAGTGATACACAACCTCTTCAGTTTTGTTGTTTGTTTGTTTTATATAGGACAATCCCCTATGGTTTTGTTTCTTTATCTTGTTTTGGTAGGCATATTCCCTGGCTTTGAGCCCCACATATTCTTCAAGATCTTAAAACTTTGTTAAATAGCAAATGTCTTGAGCATTAGAATACACAGGATAGATTTGGCCCCTGACAGGGGTACCATTTAGAGACAGACTCTGTCTTTTCAACAGTCTCCTCAATATGCAGCAGAGCAGGTGGAAGGAGTTTCAAGTTTGGGAAAAGAAAAGCTTATGTAGGGACATTAAATTTGTAATTCTCTTGTCTCCCAAACAGAGATTTTTGTGGATAACTATACCTCTAATATAATTGCAAAGGATAAGGATGAAAGCTGAATATGTCTGATTAGAATCCATGATGTTTTGAACTCCAGGTTGCCTTTCAAGCACATTGGCAGCATCTAGAAAGATAAGAAATCAATAATTTAAGGAAGTACTTTATCAAAGATTTATTATATTTTTATTACATTGTTGTGGGTATATTTTTGTGTTTCTGATTAAATCAGGTCACAAGAGGTCCAGAAGTAATAGACCAGGACAGGTCACTTCTTCAGGACAACTCCATGAACTCCTGTAACTGAGGCAATGTGCATTTCCAAAATGTAAAGTTTTACTAGCCATTGAGGATGTTCAGGTTCAGATGTCTTTTCTGTTTTGCATATACTTTAAAACTTGTACGACCCTGAGGATGGCAGGAAGTCTATCAAAGGCTTAGTACCGTACAGCCCCTGTTAACCACTAGTGCTGTACTTCGTACTCTCTCAGACTCCTGCCATACGTGGAAGTTATTATGCCAATTTTCTCATACTTTTATTGTCTAATTTAAGATTTAACAAATGCTAGAACAAAGCATGTTATTTATTTTCTTTCCCTATGGGCAGTGGTTTCGTGATTTTGGAAATCTCGGCTCATGTATGTCAAGAAAACTGATGATGACTCCCCACAGTTGTGTATGTTAATAACAGCTCAACTTTCCATGTCCCCTCCTGCCAGGTAGTCTTCTGAAGCCTTTCTTTCTTCCAATATTGGAATACTTAGGTTAACCTTGACATACTGTTTTGTTATGGAAAAGTTTTTTCTCCCTTCATGTCATGCAAACAGCAGAATAGCACATGCCAGCACTGAGTAGCTATAAAGATATGCTGGCCCACAGGTGCTAAATCATTTTCTTCCTTCAGATATGTTGTCCTGGCTTTCTGTAGTCTCAGACAGATTGAATATTTTCTGTTGAAGGAACTGGGAGTCATCCTTATGCAGACAATGCCATCTCTAATAGGACAGAGTGCCACAAGGTCTTGTCACAGTGGACAGAGTTGGATGCTGGTAACAGGGTCTGTTGGCAGTCCAAGACATGGCAAATGATGAACCAGAGCCAGGGTCCCTGAAAGGGTTTCAGTTGTGAGCAGAAGGTGATGGAGCAAGGGATGGGACTGGAGATTGGGTTACAACAAGATTTGGGTTCTCAGTTCATCCAGTAGAGAGCCCTAAAACCAGGGAAAAACCAACCACCGAACTCAGAGAAGGACAGTGATTTTATAGAGACATGGACAGTGAGTGGGAAAGAAGACCATGTTTATCCTGCAAACTCTTTGATCCAATCCTCTCCATTCCTCCTCACTTATGTGCTCCAGCCTTATGCTTGTTTTCATGCTATAGTCCTAATCCTCATTTTCAGAAATAGCTTGTGTTATATTGGCACCTTCTTGACTATGGAAACTGAGATGCTGGCAGATAAACTTGTCCAGAAAGGAGAGCAGTGCACTTAAACTATAATCATTATGAGTAACTACAGAAGCTTTTTAGAAAGAAAGTGTTTTGATTTGTGCTCTGTTTTCAGTAAAAAGCCAGAATGTTCTGCAGAAATCAGACACTATAAAATATAATTTCCTTGGTAGTCCAAATTTGCTTCTAAGTTGTTTTGATGCAAATTTCTCAGCTGGCACCTGGAATAATCTTGTTTAAGACATGATTCTTTGAGAATTTTAACACCAGGAAAAGGTAAAGATGGGATTAAAAAACTGTCTAATCCATGGTAGCACGATTATGACAAAGTTAAACACTTTTAAAAAAATGTAAAACTTTCAATTGGTCTGTCCCTGATGAAAGTTTGTTTAGAGCTTAACTAGTTTTGGGCTCTCTTTGTTAAAGTTCATTTGAGACACAGGGAAAAGGTACAAAGTCCTGTTAAGAACTGTGAAATTGTTATAAGATGCTCTTTTGAAGAGACAACTGTATTAGTGTAGCCTGTAATTTTAGAATCTCTTCTGAATAAACCTTGAAAGATAATCATATATGAAAAAAAAATCATCTGCAATAATAAATTGGAAGCATGTAAAGTAAGGGGAGCAAGGCTGGAAAATGTCAAAAAGCAGTTTCAAACACCTTAGAGCTCTGGAGAAGGGGTAAAAATTGATCACAGACTTTAGGGCTTGCTTTTGATGAAGCTCTTGTCCCAGCTCATCATGTGTGATGCCACGTGCTCAATGTACATACAAACAAACTGCATGTGCACTAGACAGTCTGCAAGACGTACACTGGCACAGCCCAATGTCTGCCAAAGGCCAGGGAAAACCCCTTGTAATTTCTGCCTTTGAACATCTAATAAGACATAGAAACAGCTCTAGTACAGGTTTTAGATCATTAGTTTTAATGGTCTCTTCAGTTAAGATCCCGCAGGATAAAAATAAGTCTGGAAGCATCTCAGATATCTAGAAATGCAAGGCACAGCAGACTAATTGGACCAAAGCAGCTGCATGGTAGGACACAGCTGCTTTGATGTGTGATAACTCCTTCCCATCACGGGCCAGCCCCTGACGTTCACAGTTTTCCCTCAGAACTGCTGGAACCAGAGCTGGCTGCTCCAATTCCCCTGCACAGCCAACATCTGCAGCAGAGCACGGATCCTAGGAACCCTTAGCATGGAAATGAGCTAATCTGGGAGTGGGGAGTTAGTGCTTCTTCATTATTTCTCCTGCCTTCACTCTTACCTATTTGTGGCAGAACTTGTGGGGTTTTTTTTCCCCTTTATTCTTAGAAAAGGACAGTAAAGCTTACTAGGTTTGTACATGTCAGGTTCTCTTTTTTCAGGATTTCTATTCTTAAACCTTCCAATTGTAGAATGAAAAAATTGTCAGGCTCCTACTCACCTTTCATTGGTCAGAAGCAAATGTCAGGTTGTTCTGTATCATTAGTGTCTTAAAGCAGTTTGGAAGTTGGAAAAATTGCAATAGAAGTTGTGACTTTTCTCTCAGAAGAGATTAAAGCAAGTGCTAATGTGCTTGAACCAGATTTAATTCCTTATAGTTGAGCTGCTACCTAAAGCCACAGAAGTCAGTGAACAGATGAATCATGGAGTCATAGGATATCCTCAGCTGGAAGGGACCCATAAGGATGATTGAGTCCAACTCCTTACCCTGCACAGGACACCCCAATAATCACACCATGTGCCTGAGAGTATTGTCCAAATGCTTCTTGAACTCTATCAGGCTTGGTGTTGTGACTGAGAGATTGAGACCAAAGTACCAAGCACATGTACCTTGACAGAAATGAAAGAAAGAGTGCTGATGGCCTGACATAAGTATCTAAAAGGGACTTAAGGGATGTGATGCAGAGTATGGTTTCCATCATGATGGAGATTTTTATTTTGGGATAGCTTTAGTGCAAGAGTTATTCCAAAAACAGCCCTGGCAAACAACTTATGCCTTTTAGATCCAGTAATAAGATAGCCTAAAGTAAGTCATTCTACTGCTGAAATGCATATTAACACAGCCTTTGTGATTACTTTAATGATCCAGGTGTGACTCCACATTAGCAGCTGTACTGCTGCACCTTTCACCCATAGATCAGTTTTTGATGATGTCTCTGCATTTCTACTGTCACTCAGTACATACAAGCTATGCTTTAATGCCACTTCAGAGGCATGATCTCATGGATTCAATTATCCTGGTGTGATGTGAATTGTTAAGGTCATTTTGTTGTTAATTAGTTGGTTGTGCCACATTAAAAAAGTCTCCCTTAAGTCCTTTACATTACAGATTAATGTGAGCTGCTCCTCAGACCTAGCAGTTTGAAGTATCTCACCAGCAATCTAAATGATACTGATGTACTGGGTTGATAGTTATTCTCTGTATCACAGGAGGGAAAGATTTCAATAATATTTCAGCTGTGTTTGGATGCCGGTTTGAAATACTCTCCCTGAAATACCAAATGAAATCCACGTGCCATAAAGAGAATAAGTAGAAAAGTGAAGATAATTTGACTATGTTTGAAGAGCTCATGTGAGTCCACAGGGTTAGACAGATGATGAGAAGCAGTGAAATGATTGCTTTTTAAAAACATGATGAGAGTCTGGGAAGCCACCTGTAGGGAGCCTCTAAATGCTTGACCCCACTAAGCAATGGACCATATTGTTTTTAATAATCTTCCAGTGTAAACTTGGGGAAGTTTATTCACAAATATCATTGTAATTTCCATGGGAAACTAATAATTGCTATTATAATCATGCCCAGCTGCAGCTGCCTGCAACTAAAAATGGAATGCTGAATATTTTTTTCCCCCTGTAGATTGTTTTGGTAATTAAGATTCTGATAATTGATGCATTATTGTGACAGTGAGAAGCATGAAAGCTTTACAAAGCTCACCTTGTGATCAAACTTTTAATCTGAAAAAATTGGCTCAGAGCCTACTGATAAGCAGGATTATTCCCTGAGTCCTCCACTGGTCTCATTTTTCTTTTGACAGTTCTCTTAGGACCCCAGAGTGCTGATACAAATGGCTGCTACCATTGTCAAGCAGCATTTCAGACCTTCTCTCTGCACCCCATTTGCCTGATTTCTCTAAGCAGCCTCTCCTCATGAACCCTACTTGTTTTCCTGATCATTGGGAACTCTTTGTTCTTCAGTTAAGTTATAAGGAACATGAGAACATAAAAGAAAATTGCCATGAGTGTAATTAACCACTGGAAGAAGGATTCACAGAGTTTTTGGAAGCTCCATCCTTTGTGATTTTCAGATCTTGACTGAACCCTAAATCAGGCTCCGAGCTACCTCACCCAAATTTGAAACTAGCTTTGATTTGAGCAGGGGGGTGGGACTAGGCATTATCAGGAGTCCTTTCTAGCCTAAGTTTTTCTATGGTTGTGTTTTTATCCTAGGGTATTTTTTCCATTTAGTACTGAAATGCATTCAGTCATTTAGTTTGAACCCTTGTAGAGTTTAAGCTAGAGAAGTTAGGAAGTCCTGAACTGATTTCAAGAAGAAATTCAGGCCTCAAGCAGCTCTTTTGTACATTTAGATGTTGTCTTTTAAGACATATATCTCTGTACATATATACAAAATCTCTATAAAGGAAGTGGAAAATATTGCCAAACCAGATGGGGACATGTCTTAAAGCCATATCATCAAGATGTGTATGCAGCTCTTGAACATGAACTGAGCTCCTCCTGCCTCAGCACAGCAAAAATTCAACTCCCTGTCTCTGGGAAAGGGAAAGAACTTTTCCTTTCCTCAGGAGCCACCAAAGACCAGTGCTGTGTGAGGTTTTGTACACGCTCTCTTCCAGCAACAGTGAGTCACTCAGTTGAATCAGAGAAAGCTGACTGATAAAAAGAGGGGCTTTTCTGTCTAAAAGTGGAGGTGTCCAGGCACAGAAGCTGTTATATGCCCCAGAAGTCCCCAAGTCCATGGACAAAAGCCTGCAGATTCCTGAACTCTACGAACAATTTTCCTGTCAGCAAGTGCCTCAATGCAACTGAGACTCCCAGAACTGGATGTTCCTCCAGTTTTGTTCCCTAGTGAACTGACTGTGGTGCCCATCATGGTCCTCTTTGGCTCCCTTTATGTACAAGTTGAATGACTGAGAGTTTGGCACAGAACTTTGGAGGTTCAGCTTGCATTTTCTTCTCCACCTTGAAGGTTTTGAAGTTATTTGCCAGTCAACCTTGCATTCTTTCCATCCTTCCAAAGAGGTAACCCTGGTCCTAAAAGAACCCCATAGAAATGAAGACATAATTGTATTGTGGCTAAAGCACAAAACTGGAGAGGAGAAAAACTTGGTTCGGCTTCTAATTCCCAAAAACTACTTTTAAATGATGCAAATTATGTTTCTGTAGTAACAATCATTAGGCAAAATACAAGAAAATCTTACTAGAGTAGTAGGAATACTGTGTAATTCAGAATGCAAATGAAACATGAGATTATACTTTGCTGAGTTCATAGCTGCTTGAAAGACATGAATTAAAAGCTATGTGAAGTCTAGAGATGAGACATTAAGATTCAGCTTTAGCTCTTCCCAAGATTTTTATTAAAAAATTACTTGGAATAAATGAAGATCAGACAAATTAATTTACATATGAAATGAGGTCTGCTTGGAATGCTCTGATATTTCAGCCGCTGATGAGATTGTTCATTACAAAAGCAAAAAAAAAGCAACATTTGCAGAAAATAGAAAAAGTAGTATCTTTTTGTTATTTTAACTGATATTCTTGGAAAAAATAAACAAGTTCTAAAGCAAATAAACTTTCTGAAGAACTGTAGATAGTTATGGCTACAAGAACATTATTCAATATAAAACAATAATAACGAAGCTTTAATTTTAATAGTCTGAAAAGGTCAACTGATAATCTTGGGGAAAAATAAATTAAAGAACTACAAAACTGGCTGTAATTGTCAATATCAAAACAGTAATTTCAACTTTTTTTTTTTAAATGTCAGAGAAACTTGAGCTGTTTCAGAAATTAGAGGCGACTTTTTATGTTTGTTTTTTTTAAGGGATGACTCCATGGAACATCACTGAATAATCTTGAGAGCAATCACAAACAAATCCAGAAATCTGAGTGTGAGATAGAGATACTAAATACAATGTGCGGAAAGAGATAGTATCTAGATATCTGAGTAACAGAGCAGGAAGTTGTTAACTTTCATCCTTATTTTACATGGGATAACAGGACTAAGAAAAGCCATTATTTTCAAAAACAATCAATCATTTTGGATGCATATATTTCAAGTGATTCTTAATTAAATGTTAAAGATCTACTTGATGTGAGTGTTTGAATAGTCTTGGAATTTGATTTTGTATGTCTAAACTGTAGATCACCCACACTGTGGCATCATATATGATCAAAAAACTCCAACATTTTTTAACGTTTGACCTATGAGCTTTCTTAGTGTTCTTAAACATCCAGAATGTTCATGGCTACACTTCCACTGAACTCATTAGCAGTATTCGTTTTGACTTACATTCATAGATTGACTTGCATATGGCATGGAGGCATGGTAGATTTAATTTGTATTTTTATAGTAATTCAGAAAAAATATTGATTTCTCCAAATGTGTTCATTGTATACAAAATGAACATACACATACCAAAACCAACAACAACAACAACAACAACAAAAAAGGATGCATTGATTTTTTTTTTTTCATTCATAGTTAGTTTACATTATCCATTCTAATGCAAGAGGTCCTTGGGATACCTGGTGCTCCTTCAATGATGATGGATTGGTGATCCTATTTCCTAAAGAATAACCCAGAGCATTCTGTATTATTTTCCTTTCTAATTTAGGTATTCTATCGAGCATCAAGCTCTGTTTTACAGTGCAGACTTCCATTTGATTAAAAGCAAACAATTCTCTGTGTCAGTGATTTCCTATGGCCATGCAAGCAGGTCTGTCAAACTGTGCCCCTTCCCCTTCCCTGACATGTTTACGTTGGCAAGGTCACAAAGAGAAACATAAATTGTTTGGTTTGAATAAAAACAATCAGAACATTTAAATCACAAGCAGATCATAACCCAGTGACATGGCAATGGAAATATCTCAAAGTGCTGCCCACATTTTTCAAATGAGATGCTGTTATAGTATTGATTTATGGGCAGCTAGATTTTAACAAAAGACAAGTTTGAAAATATCTGCATCTGGCACTGGTTAGGGGATGTCTGAAGGCAGCTGGGGCTAATCCAAGCTCCAGTTACATCAGCTCTGGTAAAATACCTGTGTCTAAAATCATCCTTTAGTACTCTGGCTGACTGGCAGAGAACAACCCATGTCTGTACTGTTAACTTTCCTTGCTCTCTAAAGGGTGGTTGTGTACAGACTAGTTATTGAGAGTTTCTGCCCTCTGCGAGGTCCTAGGGGAAGTGCTAGATGCCCCAGACCAAAATTATCCTGGTCTGAAGAATACATACAGTCTGGGTCTGGTACCCACTGAATGTTCCCTTGTTGTCTTTGTTAAGAAAGTAGCTGTAGCCTACAAACATTTCTTGCTCTGTTCAACAAACTCCACCTTCCTTGACCCAGGTTCACTACAGCTGGTAGGCACTTAACTGAATGATTTAATGTAAGGCAGGAGTTCAGACGACTCCATTTTCCCTCAAGGAGAGAAATGGAATCCGTCATTTACAAGGTATATAGACAACACTACTTTCGTGGAGATAACTGTCTCTCTTTCCAAAATAAATTGGAGATTTAGGCTGACAGCATCCTGATGTGGGTACTTCTTGCTGATGCCTGCAGTTACCCAGGATAAATCTGAGGCTTTTTGTTTCCATTGTTTCTCAAGGGAGTTGGGAAATGTACAGACTCGTTGAAGTTTAATGCTCAGGAAATCATGCTCCAGTATGTTTTAAGTGTTCAAAAATAGTTCAAGTAAGATATGCTCAGTGGAGGTATTCAACATTCACCATTTTTACTATCAGACTCGGTTTTAAAGTATATATTTTTAACCTAATAATAAGACACAAACCCTGACACCATCCAGATTGGAGGCAAGATCAGTCTAATCTCAGACAGACTAAGAAAACTGAGTGTTCGTACAAACTGATGACTATTAACCAGAGTTTACTATCAACATTGTATGAAATACATAAAAAAATGCTCAAAGCCAAGATTGACATTTACATGACTCTTGCTACACAAAACTTGTAGTAGGTCTCCGGATTTGTATTAGAGGCTATTTCCAACTGACCCACTTTAGGGTGGATAATGCAGCAGTCTAATACAATTACAAATACCTATTCTCTGTATGTCATCAGCAAAGGAGAATGCTTGAAAACCTTCACTTCACTGACCAAAAAACTGAAGAATATTGTAATGCCACAGTTCAGGCAAATAATTTTTGTCCTATACTTCACATGAACAAAAAGGAGCACAACTGTAATGCATCACAAAGTTGAATCAAAGCTAGCAATAACCCCTTGATTTTGGTTTACTGCCCCTTGCTTTAGCAATCATTTTGGTTCTTCTAGTTCAAGTGGCTCATGTGTTTCAGGACCAAAAAGTGATGGAGAGAGGACACATCTGCCTGATAGTCTGATGGTAAAACACTGATAATAATAACACCAATACAATCATTGCTCACACTGGAGTCCACTGCTTTATCTTCTAGATGGGTAAAGAGTCACAGGGTGAGTGCCTTTTCCAATGAGAAAACTGTCTGGACTGTCAGAGCCCACAGTTATCTATAGAAGGGAAGAAGATTAAATCTCTTCAGTCCTCTGCTCCCAAAGTGACTTTGTTTTAGAGAAAAGGGCAGGAGGGAGCAGAACTAAGTGATACCTGATGCTTTGCCTTGGAGGAAAGAACTGGGGAGCAGGTGTGGGGCAAGCACTGGAGTAATCCACCCCTATTTTAGTGCTTTGTAGATTCCCTGAATGATGGGTTATCCTTTTCTTGTCTTTCTGCCCGGCCTCCAGGAGTCAGGAAATAGACAGTGGGAAAATACAAGACTGATTTAAGCAACAAGGTATATAGAAACTGAAGGGAAAAGTAATAGCATTGAGATTTTCATTCTTCTTCTGATCTTAGAAATATACAGCGCTTCTCTATTCAGAACTTCCCTTTTATTACGAAAATAAAAGAGACAAATAATGCTAAGAAATAAGGGTTCAGGAAATACAAGATATTTTGACACTGCAAGAGAAGGACTGCAGTTGTTAATGTTATGCCCACATTGTAGGTGTGTTACCTGTCCTGTATGAGGAGAAAGACCTGCATTTCAGCCACAGCTGCTAAGGCAGATACAAAGCCTATGAACTTGTACCTCTCTCTGATTTGTGGAGGCTAAGACCCTTGTTCTTCTGCAGTGAAATCTGGGAATGGAGTTCTCTGGTACCTATTAATCCTCCTATTGAATTTAAAGTCTTCTTGGATTTCAGACCTCAGTTTTCTGCAGTGAGCAATCAAACAGCATATCCCCCTGCAAAGCCCTGCTGACATAGCTCTGGGTCTTTTGAACCCTCCAGACTGAGATTTTCCACTCACAGTATCCTTTTGCAATTTTTTGTGAGGCTTTTGGCAAATCTCTTCTCTAATATTAAGACAAGATGAAAACTCCAAGCAACAACTCTGGTTATTGTGAAATTACTGGTACAAAGACAAGGTTTTATTCTATTACTATTTCCCCTGTCTAGAAGAGAAATTGTTGCTAGAGGGAATCCAGCACTACCAGTACTTTCCAAACACATTGTGTGTAGAGATCACATCCATTTCATATCAGTGTCAAATCCAGTATTGTCCTTGTTTTATCTCTTTGGAGAGTTTGGAAAAAAAAACCAACTCCTTATTCTCAAAGCCTTCCTTTCTCTCTCTTCCATCTGGGACCTTCTTTGTGTCAGAACTTTTCTTATGCTTGAAACAAACTCTCCATTGCTCTGGCTGACACATTGCCTTAAACCTCCCTGACAGTTGCTCTGCATTTAGCTTTTTTATGCTATTTGCTTTTGGTAGATGATTTGCTGTCAGAAGGACCTGAGTTCTGGGCCAGCCATTAAAGTAACAAAACAATACAGAAGAAAACATTGCAAAAACAAACTTACAATGTACAAATAGCTGAACTTTTATTTCAGTTTCATTCTGTATCCCCATCTGCTAACTTAAGAGGAGACCTCTGACAGAACAAGTTTCCCTGTAGATACAGCTACTTCCACAGCCCTGACAACCTTAGGAGGTCACCAAAGGACACATCCCAAAAAATGAACGATATACTGAAAACAGCTGATGAAACATTTCATTTCTAGTGTCCTCACTCCTCCTGGGCCTGATTCTTTGCTGCTGACTGCAGTGAAATATGTGTCAGATTATTTGGCACTTACTGAGATGACCACTTGGCTTACTCTAAACACACCCCGCACAAAGGACTGAGGCAGCTGGGAGTTCTGTCCCAAGTATGCTTCATTCCCTGTATTCCTGATGGGTACACATTCTGATTAAAAAAAAAGGAAAAAAACCACCAAAATTAAAAAACAAACAAACAAACAAAAAACCCAAACCAAACCAAACCAACAACAATAACAAAAAAAACCCAAACCAAAACCAAAAAAACCCCCCCCAAAAAAACAGGAAAAAGGATAAAATTTACAACAATATGGAAGAGATTCTATCCTTGCTTTGCTCATCAAGTCAACATATTAATAATCATTAAAAAGATTTCCTGGATACATTTTTTTTCCCCCAGATAAAGATAAGTCTATTGTGTCTTGAAATGCCACTGTCAAATGAAAAATATTAAATGCTATGAAATGTCCTGAGACCCAGAAGGAACAACAGTTTAATTTTTTCATTGATTTCCCCAGTTAAAGTTAATTGGTAGAATTTAGGTTAAATTTTCAAATAATTAAATAATTTGCACTCAGCTGTGCTGTTAGTTGTTTGTTTGTTTGTTTGTTTGTGGGTTTGTTTGGTTTTTTGGTTGGTTAGTTGGTTTGCTTTGGGTTTTTTTTGGTTTGTTGTTTTTTGTGGGGTTTTTTTTCTGAAATAAGATTCCCAGCTATACCCTTTTGACTGTCTCTGAGAAGAGGGAATAGGATTTTCACCTTCATCATACAGCCAAGGTGCTGATGGATGTGTTGACCTGCCACAGACCAGAAAAACTGAAAACTAACTGCTTTAGGGGTGTATCAAATTAAGTTTATTTAGATAGAGGCACCTGGGTCACCTTTCAAAGAGCAGTGGAGGCTGGACAGCCACTAGCTGTGCTGGTCCCAGGTTCAGCTGGCTTCCCTCTTGCTGTTGCTACAGGGGTAAGAATCTTGTGTTTTTAAGACCGCCTTGGGTGCTCCATGAGCAATTTTATGCTTTCAGTACATTACTGACATTCCTGGAAAGATACTGTGGCCAGAGATGACACCTTTCTATGTGCCAGCAAAAGGCCACACTCATCTGTCTTGCACTGTTCTATTCGAGGACTAAATCCGGTTTCAGAACATTTTGTCGTTCTTTGATTTTGTTCTTGATTGCAAAGCATACTTACACAAGGCCAGATCTTAGTGTCTGGAGTGTTTATCCACTCTCCTGAAGACCTAATTGCTCGTTAGTCACCTCCTAATTGATTGCTGTGGAATAGTGATTAGGAAGGTTCAGACAGAGGATAATGACTTCAGGTGGGATGTTCACTGGAAAGCTTCAGTAATACCAGCCATTCATGTAAATTACTCTCTTAATTAACAGGAGTCAGGTTAAGGACAGGCTGGGTAAGGTGTAGTTTGGTGGGGTGGAGTGATGGACTTTTTATTGATGGTGTGACCTGGATGACAATTCCAAGAACAATACAGACCCTTCAGTGACACCTGTCTGTGTGTACAACTGCCTTCAACATCTCTTTCTAACTGTTTTTAAACGCTGCCTGTACCACTGACACAAAACCAAAGAAATATCCCTTGTTCCCTATGGAGTTTGTGGGATTTCTGTGTTGAGTTACCAAGCCAAGAGGGGAAGAAAACTGCTGCTGACACCAGTACTGGGAGAGATGCCTTTTCAGCCACTGAGGCAGTTCAGACTGTTTGTCCTCTGCAAACAGAGGAGCTCCAGGCTGGAGTGAAGGGCCATGTGAACATGTCATTGATGCTTATGGGGAGCTCTGCCCTGGTGAGCTGTTCACTTTTCCTACTGCATCCCCATGGCTGGGCTTGGGGGTAGCAGGCAGGTACCCTGAGGAGTGAGTCTGGTCCCGTCTCCACAGAACTGTCAGTATCCCTATTACCTATACCCTTCAGGGGAGAAAAATCAGGTGTGAGAGGGGAAAGGTGGGCCTGGGAACAAGGGGTGGTGGAAAGTGTTTTAATTTTACTTTTTTTCTCACTGTTTGAATCTGTTGAAAGGGGCAACAAATTACATTTCTCCAGATCATCTGTGTTGCTCATGATGGTAAGTGGAAAGTGAATTTCCCTGTATAAATCTTAAACCATGAGCTTTTCCATTTAGTTTTGTCCCCTAACCTGCTGAGGAAGGGGACTGATGGAGCTGCTGGGTCAGTATCTGGCAGCTGGCCAAGGTCAACCCATCACAGTCACAGCCCCTGCCTTGTAACCTGAAGCTCACTGTGATTTGACATGAGACCCATTCTATATGAGCTCTTGTCTAACTCTTAGCCAGCTATCTATTCTAAATTCATAATATAGACATTATGTTGTATAGACAGAACCATGAGAAAAATCTCCATTTGATTAAAATAATTAGTAAAACGGGGGGCAGGGGGGGGGAGAAAAATAAAATAACCTAGACAAGTTTGTGGGTACACCAGCCCTTCTTCAGCTCAAGTGTCTGTGTGCCTATAAGCTTGTTCTCTTTTTGTAAAAGAACCTAATGCTTGAATAAAAGGAAATCAAGATCTTCTAAAAAGCCTGACTCACTGTCTGAAATCATCTTACCTCCTCCTTACTTGTTGGAGACTGTGTTGGAGACTGGTAACTATCTCTAGTGGGTGACCCAGGCCATCTTAAGAGTGAAGTATTGTTGTAGGGATCAATTGCTCTTTTGAATTATTTATTTTTTCCTATCACTTCAGAGGAAAAGTTAGACAAACTTAAAAACTCTATTTAGCTTTGAGTTGGCTGAAGTTATGTGTGATGTATCCTACCCTTAGCTCCTGCCATAATCAACAAGGATAACAAGGGAGATATTTTGGCTGGGATAGAGGGCAATAGTCACACCACCTGACTATTTTAGATACAATGCAGGGGACCAGTATGAGATGGTGCATACAGCTCAGCTGCCTACAAGGAGCACTTTCAAAGCCCTGAGTTACCTGTCAGCTACAGGAATCCACAGAAATATGCCCCATGGGGATCAGCACTCCTGGAAAAAGTGACCCTCTGCTGTGCACGGGGTCTGGGCACTGTATCTGGTTTTAAAATGGGACCTTCCTGCAGGACTCTGAAATCTTAAAGTGCCTTAAAGATGTCTGGAAGATTTGCAAAAAATTATCTATCCAGGTAAGACATTAAATCTCCCAGAAGGTAAAGGGGAAAGTCATTTGAATGCTTTAATAGCTCTCCCTTGACACATCTTTATCTTGAGAGGTCTAGATACCGCTGTAAATCTTGTCTGATAGGCTTGCAGCCATACGGGGAGTTGTGTGCCATAGTGCTTCACCAGCAGCTAAAATTAGAGTTTATCTTTATTTTCTCAGCCTTCTCTGAATTGTTGTTTGTCTAATCCATTTGAATTTGAAGAGAAAAATGCCATTTGCTTTGTCCTTATTCTGGTTTTAGCACAGGAAGTGCTAAAAGTTGATACCTGCATAGCAAATGGCAGCCTGAGCCTTGGTGGCCAGGCAGGCCAAGCAGACTAAAAATGTATCCATTTTCTGCATCCAGGGGCAGGTAGGGCAATAACAGTGATATCAGTCTCCCAGACTGAGTGAGCAGATGCCCATTTACAGACAAGAAAATCCAGGATAAATGAGCACATATGCTGTGGCCAATAGCCATTGTCTTTTTCTGAGCCTGTGAATGTGCCAAGCCTATCAACAGCACCGTTGAGAAGTTAATTCATGGCTACAGACAACAGATGCTGAAGCATCCTCCAGCCCCTGAAGCCTGCTTATTTCTCACCAAAGGTAGAGTCTGTGCTGTGCAAAAAGCGAGACTCCTGAGACAGAAGGTCTCAGCAGACATGGCTTAAGCAAAAGCTCCTTGTTCAGAGAGCACTTGGCTTCTGAGAATGCAGAAGGTTTCTCCTTTTTTTTTTTTTTTTTTTTGTGAGCATCATTTTCACACCTGCTTGTTCAGAATCAGAAGGTGTTTCGGCAGAATAATGAATATAGGTTCATGACAATCCATTAGGCTAAGTAGCAAGTAATTTTTCAAAGGCAGAAGAAGAGGTTTGGAGTAGGAGCACAAGGGAAGACATGGTCACCTCCAGGATGAGCAGAGGTGGTCCATACAGCCACCATGGGAGACACAGGAGGTAGACCGGTCCTAGCAGTGACCAGTTTAACTTGGTCTCTGTAACTGAATCTCAGGGGTGGAAAGAATGACCTTTTCTTCTGGGCAAGATTGTTCCAGGTTTATTGTGGCAGAGAGAAATAGAAACCTGCACTTCTTCCCTTACCCACACAGACTTGTACTTTCCCACAGGTTCCCACCTCCAGGTTCCTCCTCCAGGAAACTGCTGTGCTGTGTGCTGCAGGTCAGTGCAGTGCAAGGGAAGCACTGGGGGGAGCCTGTCCTATGCCCACACTGCAAAAAGCACATCCCTGCTGCCCTGCTGAAGACTGTGGCTGTTTGTGCTGCCACCTCACCCTGGACAGCTTTTAGACACTTTCTATTTTTGGCCATATGCTCCAGATGTTTCCCTTCCAGCCCCATTGCACCTCTAACCCAGTGCTGAGCTAAAGGATGAAAAAGGATTAGCAAGGTCTGCTGGTGAAGAGGGCTGCACTCTGATACCTGCACTTGCTTTTCAAAAGGAATATGTAAGTGGTCAGTGACATTGCCTATGTTTCTTTATAACAGCAATTTTCTTAGTCCTTATTTCTCCTCAGTTTGAATAGCTTGGATCTGATATTTTCCCTTCAGTCTTTTTCTTCTGTGTACCAGCACTGAGTTCACAGCTTCTGTTTGTGTCACCATGGTCCATCACAGTAGGAAAGTGTGACCTGCGGGTTGGCCTTTGCTCACATTTAAATATAAATGTATCTGACAAGTTTTTATTAAATTCACCCACACCTGTTCTTAAAAATGTCAATCAATACCAATACCTAATTATCTTTTAAATCATAGAATGGATTGGGTTGGGAAGGACATTCAAGATTATCTAGCTCTGGCATCCCTGCTATGGGCAGGGACGCTTTCTCAGAGCTCCATCCAGCATGGCCTTGAACATTTCCAGGGATGAGGCATCCACAACTTCTACAGGCAACCTGTTCCAGTGCCTCATCACCCTCACAGTAAAGAATTTCTTCCTATATCTAATCTAAACCCAGTCTCTTTCAGTTTGAAGCCACTCCCCCTGTCCTGTCACTAC
This sequence comes from Manacus candei, assembly GCF_025592945.1. Lineage (NCBI taxonomy): Eukaryota > Metazoa > Chordata > Aves > Passeriformes > Pipridae > Manacus > Manacus candei. The sequence goes on from NW_026138061.1 coordinate 6,615,091, forward strand.
ACGCTTTTGTAAAGAGTCCCATCTCCATCTTTCTTGTAGGTTCCCTAGAGATACCAGAAGACTCCAATTAGGTCACCCGGAAGCCTTCCCTTTTCTAAGCTGAACAATCCGAATTCTCTTCATCTTTCCTCATGGAAGACTTTCTCCATCCCTTTAATCATCTTGGTGATGCCCTCTGGACTTGCTTCTCAACCTGAGGTGGTACCTTCCTAGCATCGAGTTATTGGTCCTGGGTGAACTTACTCAGATCCACAACCGTGAGTTTCATTTGTTTGTACAGTTATTCACTTATTTATGAATCAAAAAGGAGAGCAGATGAGGCCCACGTCCTGCCTCCAGTTGGCAGAAGGCAGTTGAGTGCAGCTGAAATCAGTTCAGTTAATAGATAAAATAACAGCTGAGGACCAAGCAGGGTGAACCTCTGTGAGTACTCACTGGAACAATGTTCTGTTGTCCCATTTCCAAATTTCTTTTCCGGTTTTATATTAAAGCAGCCAAACTTTTTTTGAGCAGTGAGGATTAAGCGGGAGGTTAAGATATTAACCATCACAGCATTTTTCAGAATCACTGTACTTCTGCACTTCATCTGGGCTTTTCACTGATCTGAATTTGGAACTAATTGAGAACTAGTCAACAACAGACACTATGACTGGGTTTGTTGTGAGTACTTGTATCCTCAGGGCTAGAGAGTTCTGCTGCTGTCTGGAGATGAGGGAAACCAGGTAAGGGGAGAAGCATTATCTGAAAATCAGGTAAAGCTGTAGTCTCTGAAGTTTGACCTATTCTGCAGGGAGAGGCTGTTGTTCTTTCTCTTTTGGTAGAAAAGGAAAGTAGGACTTCTAATGTCAAGGCTGATTAGGCAGCTGTGAGCAATCAAAGGAAGTGCTATTGTGTTTAAGATCCTGGGAATATAAATATGAAAAAAAGGTGAACAAAATCATCCTCAGCTGTAAGGAAGGCAGGTTATTCATGCTGGAGCTTAGCAATGTGCTAAGACAAGTGCCAGGGAGGTATCAGCTGCTCTTCTCAGTTGATGAGGCTGGGGAGTGATCAAGTGTTCAGCAGGCCATGATCCAGAGAGGGTCTCTCCTGGCCATAGCACAGGAGAAGCCCGCACAGATGGGTTCACACACACACTCTTTAATCCCTTATGTGCACCAGATTTAGATCTCCCCACGACAGTATGCTAAGATTCCTTGCCTGCTCTTTATTTATCCTTGCTATTGGGGTTCCAGCTTCATTTCCCAATTACTAAAAACTGTTTTGCCCTAGATTTAGGAGTTTCCTTCGTTTGTAGCTCACAGCTTAGAAGATCCACTAATTATATTAATCTATACATATGAATGCTTTTTCTAGGAGGCATGGCCACTGAATCCTTCGTCAGTTATGTAAGAATTAACACCCTTGAGCTCTACTCTGTGGGGAGAAGATAGTGAAATTAAATTGTAGTTCCTATGCCCCATGGGAGCAATGACTGTTTGATACATTAGCAATTCTGGGATGCAGTAAGGAATATTAAAACCTGCAAAACTTTCCCATGAAAGTTTTTTAAGGGTAGCTGTTGGCAGAATATCATAGAATTCTTTGGATAGGATATACTTTTCCTTTCATTATTAACAAGGTAAAGGCAGCATTGCCTCACTAAATTCTGGGGAGATCAACTTGATTTTTACATTTGAAAGAGAAAGGTGAAGCAAACTCATGAAGAAGCAAATATAAAACACCAAAGATAAAGCTAAAAATCAAAACGCCAGAAGTCTATTGTCTGACAGCCTCTGTAAGGTCAGAGAGGACAAAAATTCATAAATGCTTACTGAGCTTTTAATGGTTACTTTATAATTAACCACTCAGATGAGACTGTTAAATTCCAAACTGAACATGCATTATTATGATAGAAAATCAGAAAATGGGTAAAAAAGAAAAAAGATAAAATATAGCAATTGTCCTTTATATTTATGCCAACAAGGCTTTAAAGAGAATCCTACTGGAGAGATAATTTTTCAGCAGAAAGATAAGATTTTACTGCTTCCAGGCATTTATTCTAACTCTGAGTGCTCTCTTGCTCACACTGTTTTAAATCTATCTTCCAGTGTAGTAGAGTGGTTCACAGCTCTGGAGTTCAAGTGCCTCTCTGCAGTCATAAACTCCTCTTTCTGGAGGATACACCACAGTGCTGAGGAGCTCAGATGACCTCAGAGCAATGTAGGAGCCCTCATGAAGATTTATGTCTTAATCCTGATGCAGGAGTTTCAGTCTTGCACATCTGAAGGCCAGCTTGACACTGTGTGATATGAAGTGGTCATTCATAACAGCAGAGGCAAAGGGTAGAACTCAAATACTACAATATGAAAGAAAGATTTTATGGAAAGAGGAGGGACCCACAAAAGACTTCTTTCTGGCTCTGTTGAAGATATTCTGCAGATCACAGGTCATCTCAGATGCCCAGATCTCAGACACCACTCTGCTATGCTGTGGGCAAGTATTTACAATTCAAGGGGACTGGCATAGCAAGCACTTAGCCCTAGTGTTGTTGTTGCAGATGGTCTTGACTCATCTGCCTTCTGACTATCAGTCCAATGTCTCCCTTGTCTGAGATTTTTAGATTATTTTCTTGGTTTCTCTGTTAAAAGTAATTTTGGTGGCAGCTGTGAGCACTCAGCATTTGAGTAAATTAGATTCTGGGATCTGCTGTTTGGCACCTTCCCAGTAAAAGAGGAGCTCAGAGAACAATGACTTCTGAGGTGTTTCTTTCCAGCATCACATGAAATCTATAGCAGAGGGAAAGGGAAGATCCAGTTCTTCATTTCAACCTGTCAGACTATTGAAACTGCCCAATAAATTCCTCTCCCATATGAGTTTGGCTCGATTCAAGGATAAGGAACGAAAATAATTCATGATCAGGTATTTAAATGCAGTATTGTAATGCTTATACACAAATTACCATTCCCAGGGCCATATTGACTGTGATGTTTCCTTATTTCTAAGTGCTTTACTATGTAGCCTCAAGCATTCATCAGTCTGCATTAGGGTTATTTCTGTACAGGCAAGGAAGGAAGCAAGTTATTCTAGTTTAATTGCTTCTGCCTTAAAGACTGATAAGTATAAACTATATCAAGGGCAAATTTATGTCTGCCAGAAGTCTATAGGTAGTTCAGGACATAGGATTTTTGGGCTTATTGAGCTCCAATGCTCCACATCATATATAGACATTAATACCCAAAGAAAATGAACATCAGCTGTGCAGAAGGTTGCATTCAGATATAAGAAATTATTATGTTTTCATTCTTGATTTAGAAACATGAATTGTTAAAGGCTTTTGAGTCTAGTTTCCAGTTTTACTTTTTCTATCTGCTTGTCCCATCATCAGGAGTTTCTTTTAATACACAATGTTATGTACTTTTGAGAGGATGTTACTATATAAAAATGGATCTATAAAAATGTACATAGGGTTGCAACTCAATATAGGAAAGAGTAAAAATAGTACAGTTTCACCTTTCTGCAAGGCTAAATTTCAGGAAGTTTAAGATATATGATTTGACTGCAGTATTTTCTGCAGTAGAGAAAATGCCAATAAATACTGCAACAGCTCTGTGAAAGCAACTCTTCATCTTGACTTGAAGAAAGACACAATTAAGTGATGTCTTTTCAATCGCTGGGGCATGATGCAAAAGAAGACACTGAGTATCTTTTAGAGCCAGCAACATGCCATATGACAGTAGTTTTGCTTAGGCTGTCTCGAGTAGAGCCTCTCAGTGCCAGTGCACAGGGCAGATTCTCAGGTCAGCATTAGCTGAAAGCCCCTGCCCAAGTTCCTGAATATCCTGAAAGAGAGAGAGCTTGAACACTCACAGCTCTGCTACACTCATGGCCAATAATATGAATGAGAAATTACAGGTCATGACAGGTATATTTAACATGATGAATCATATACCTCCTTTGTGAGAACAATCTCCTTATGGGAGATTCAGGTTTCTTCTTCTCACATGGTCTTGATTCTTTTCTACTTGTTTTCTTTTTTTTTTTTTTTTTTTGAGGAAGAGAAATGACGAAAGCAAAGCTTTCTCAGGCAGTTATTTATAGCAACAGACAGAGAAATGCCATTTGCAGGTTACTTAGAACAGTAGAGTAACAGAATAATTTAGGCTGGGGAGGACTGTATCCCATCCCCATATGTCTGGTGCTTCAGCATCCTGACCATCTTGGTGGCCTTCTGCTCACCTTGGTGCTCTTTGTCAATATCTGGGGAGCCCAAACTGGGCTTCCTTCCATTTAGTGCCATACACCAGCTTGCAGGAAACACATTCCATCTCCCCAGCTTGGTTCTTTTAGGGGATGTAAAACCATATTGAAACCAGTATTGTACCCTGGAAACACTACTTGTGACCAGAGGTTTGTATAACCTTCACTTGTTTTACTCAGGTGGTCATCCCCCAGTGTTGACATTCTATCTGGCATCATTGATAATCCAAGTTCCCTTTTCAAGGGTACAACTTACACTTTCCAAAGTGAAGTCACAATCACCCCCTAGAGACTCCAGTGAGCTGATTGTCTGAATCCTTCACATTGTCATTATTGCATATTCTTTAATGAAAACTCTAATGAAATCTGTGAAATCTAATAGCTGTGTACAAAAAGGATGAAATTTCCAATCTGAGAGAAAGCGGCCTCATTTTAATCCTGGCAGCAAATATTAAAAATAGAATGAGATACAAAAGAAAGAAACTGTGATTATATGTGTACTCAACAGAACTAGAATCCATATAATATTTCTAACTACTTTTTGCTATACTTCTTCAGTGAAGGGCACATGCAATTGGCAGTATACTTTGCAAAGTACTTTGCTAAAGCACATCTGTTATTTTTTTCTACCAAAATGCTACTTGCAGAGTAAGAATTTAAGCAATAACAAAAACAGAAGTAAAAAAATTGTAAATCAATGTTTATAGTGATTTACTGCAGACATGAACTCTGTCTTTGAAGAGATAAAATTAATTCAGTAGATCATTGACTTGTGTCAGAACCCTTAGAAAATAAAACTGTCCAGAGATGGTTTATTTTATTTTATTCAAAACCTGTTATTTGATATCATGTGACATCTTGGACTTAAGCCACACACATTCATTCCCTGAACCTTCTCATGTCTCTACCTGCTGCTTACACCTTTCCTGCAGAGAGGAACTCTCCACTTCTATGTTTTAAATGAATTTTTCCATCACAGGCAATACTGTACAGCATTTGGATTTGTGTTCCAATGATTTAACAAGGACATGAACAATGGCCAGTGGCAGTGTGAGACCTAAGCAGACAAGATTGTCAGAACCAAATAAATGAGATTTTTAGTGGTTTGTTTGGTGTTTTTTCTAAATGACTATTTATTTTGCTACTGCAGGTAAGAAAATTGTAAGACAGGAAATGTACTTTGAAAAACAATTACTGCTGCAGGCAAGAAAATATCAATGCAGTGTGCATGTACTGCAGATTTCTTTCCCAAAGTCCTGTTCTGTTTCCAGTGTTAGTTTCATGCTCCTTCAGGTCAAATATTAGAAAAGAGAGAAAAAAAGAAAAAGGAGAAGTGTTTAAAAATGGTGCAACCACAGAGATATCACCACTAAAATAAACCTCCATGCATATATTATTTAAAGTTCTACTTTATTATTTCAGATGCCTAAACCCAAATGGGTTCAAATATTTTTTAAATATCTGGATCAAATATCCCACAAAAACTTCAGCTAGTAATTAAAAAAAATTAGGTAATATCTATAGGGGTAAAAATGAGGAAGACATGATCCTTGGTTTTAAATTTCCACCTCTGGAAATAGTCTCACCATCTAACTGTAGGCACCTGTACCTGGGTGCCCAAGTTAGAACTTCTTTCCCTGGATGTGAAAAGTTCTATAAAGATGAACAGACTCTGGTGCTTTTGGACAATGCACTTTGGACTTTATCTCTGCATGGCCTGTGGCAATAGATTGCTCTTCTCTCTTTGTGTATAGAGTCTGAAGGGGGATTTGCTTCCTAGTGTGGATCACTGAGTTTGATGTCTAGTGTGAGGTGGTGTGAATACGCTTATTTGTATGGATGGGCCTCAGCTGACCTACTGCAAACTTATACACATGACCTGATCATCTCTAGTGCTTGCACAGGCAATGAGAGAGGCATGGTACCACACACTTCACCCAAAAAAGTGGAGTCTGAATGTGAACAGAGAAATTTTGCTCTAAAAGTGCTCTCTCTCCACTGTCTAAACCAGGAATTTTAATTAATTTAAAATCAGAGACTTTTTTTTTTTATGGTGTGCACAGCTAAAGTTAAATGAAATGGAAGTCTATCCTACATATCCAGAATTAAACTCTCCACCTAGTCCTATCAAACTTTTGTTAGTTGGTTTTCAGGCAGGTTACAATGTAATCAGAAACATAATTCCCGAAAGAGTTATTTATTAACTTCGATCTTTTCGATGTTGAGCAAAGTCTTTGCTAAACAGCATGGGTTAACCTTTTCTACTTCTATTATGAGAAAAAGGCTTAGAAATTGCAAATCTGTTAGTTCAGTGATCAATATATATTACTCTTGTTTTAGATAATTATATATAAGATCTGAAAATATTCGAGTTTAATTTCTAAAATAAATGAGAGCTTCATTGACTCACCCAAACAAAAAACTAAATAATGATTGAAATAATCCACAGATCCCGTTAAAGTAAAATTTTCAAGTTTGGATACCTAAACAGAGGTATAACATCCATGTTCAGATAACTAAATGATTTATTAAAGTGCTTAGCAAATTCGGCTTTTTAAACATGATCCAGCTCTCTAAGCACATATATAGTGCCATTTGAGACATGCTCTCAGGACCTCAGAGTGACCCCAGCTCCTTTGCCACAAGGTTTATAAGAAATCCAGTTGTCCCAGCTGGACACTGGAAACCAATCACCCCAGTCTGGGGATGAGGAGCTGATCCTGGTCTATGGAGGCAACAGAGAACACAGTAGAGTTTTCTCCTAAGACCTGGAAATCATGTCCTTCTCTGTAATGTCATTCTGTCAGCAACCAAATCAGAAAAATTTAACCTCTGCTATTGTAGTAATGCCCTTAATGGAGTAATGCCTTAATGTAAGGCACTTTGGAGCTCTGTGTGGCCTCTTATACTAATGGAGATTGCTGGTAACATTTAACATCTTTAGTAAAATACCCAATCTCAGTGGGATTGCAATTATGCATAAAGAGGCCAGAGAATGAACAAACACAGCACATTGAAGGCAAGAGAGATCAACTCAATTTTGTTAGAGGTAATGGGAAAAAAGGCCGCAGGTACAGCAATGCACTGGCCTTTGCTACCAGGAATAATTCACTCAGCTGTGTTCTCTCTCACCACACAGGGTACCTAGACCCTGAAGGTCCAAATATCTGTCAGTCAGAACAGTGACTTTGCTAGTTCCCAGGGATATCCAGATTCATTAAAAAAAATGCCGAATAAGGAGAGAGAATGAAAAGTGTTCTGGATACAGTTCACTTAAGTGTCCCCACAGTAGTCCTAGTGCAGGTGTGACACTTATGTGTTCAAAGCATGTAGGGTCTCACCTGTCCTCAGCATGTCAGACCCACTAGTCAAACTCTACAGCAAATTTCATCAACAAGAAAGAAGGGAACACTAATACACAACCTGACATTAGTCAGTCAAAGCCATGGCACTGAATAGCACCCTACCCATTCTTCCTCTATGGATCCTGGTGTTTAGACTGTTCCTGCTATCAAAATATTTATCAAAGTCCTTTCAAAATTCTAAGTGACAAGTCTTGATATGTATGTTGCCAGTGATACTTTCTTTACCAACTGCACTAATGACATATAGAAAACTCCAAGGCATTAGGGTGATGTAACTTTCTTCTGCAAGGGTCAGGCTGCCTGGTTCCTCTCTTGAGAAACCCTCCAGGTATTTGTTATTCTGGCTGCAGTTGTTTACATGTGACATTTACTACCTTCTTCTGTTTTGGAAGGATGGGCATTTTGAAGACAGACTGCATATTTTTGTAGATTATTTTTCCATACTTATGCTCCCTTGAAATTCCCAGGTGTGTCTAATTTGACTCTGATGAATTTTATCACTCTATAAGTTATTGTTTCTTTTCCTGACATTTCAATATCCAAAAATATTTCCTTTTCCATGCCAGGAAAAAATGGGTTCACGGTAAGTATTCACCCAGCAGTCTCCTTCATGAAACTTATACAAAAATCTGCTAAGCCTCTCATCAATATGTTTATATTCCTTCTTAGCCTCTGATGATTCAGTGGAAATATTGATCTCTTTCAGTGATCCTGATTTTCATTTGTTTTCACACCATTAGCTATTTATTCTTTGAAATCCATCTTGGCCTTCCTAATTTTCTTCTTACTTAACAGCTGTTTACTTATCTTCCTGTTTATTGGCTTCATTAGGGTCAGATAATAAAAGATTTTTGTTTGACTCATTTTGCTATTTGGAAGCTGCCATTTAATCATGTCAGATAACTTCTGGCCTCCCTTCTGCTCCTTCTTTCCCCTTTTGTTTGTGCCTCCTAGTTCAGTTCCAGACTCAATTTGTAGAATGTTTTTTATCATAACTGACTTTGCCAGTTGCTTTATTTTTAAATGTGGAATAATTAAACTAATTTCCCAGATTTTTCTTGATCTTCCTTCTGAAGTTTTGTGCCATATTGCTCCTTTTAGGACTCTTCCCATGTCCTTGAGTGGACAGGAACTAAGCTGCATTGGCAGTTGGTTTAGAGGCTCAGGGCTCCCGACTCACAGTGTCTAAGAAAGGGATCCCCATGAGAGGTTCCTCTCAGTTGCATAGCCTGCCTTTCTGAGGAAGGAAACCATCCAACCCCAAATTTGGAGGAGCTGAGAGAATGCCTAAGTTACAGTTGCTGCAGTTCACTCTCTGAGTTCTCAGTAAAAAATTAACTTCTTTGCTGTTTTAAGCCACATCTTTTGACTACTGTACTATGAACTGGAATGATTTAGTAAACATTATTCTTATATAAAGACAAGGCAGAAAGGTAAGAGATATCATCTTAAATAAATTACTGGAGATCATCTCCCAGAGACCTCTCATACTGTCACTTCTTGAATTATTTTCCATACACTGCCTCAAATGAAGACAAAAACCTGGAAGAGTGAGGATGACACAAGCAGATCTGCATATTCCACATCCCCTTCTGTCATCCACATTTTAAATAGACTATCTACCTGCTGCCCCAACTGTTTATAACTGTAATGTGGACATCATACACACTAAGATAGTTTGGACACAGTCTATGCATTTCACTGAGCAAGTCTGTCTCTCCATTTCGAGCCACAGTTAGGTTTGGTGGAAACTAAAAGGTGCTATTTCCAATGATAAATTAAAAAAAATAATCTCTGACCTTATGGGTTACTAGGACAAAAAACTGCTCACTAAGGGCTTTATAGATAATCTCAGTATGACAACATTGCTGCTTCCATTGACTGAATTCTTAAAACTATGCTGCTTCTTTCTTGTGCTTGAAAAAAGTTAATGGCCTTTTTCCTTTCTGTTTTGAAATAGGAAAATATGTGGTAATAGATTCTCCTAATGGTCATTCAGAATGGCATGTTTGCTTACAGTAATTTGTGTAAATTGGAAATCCACTTTTCTCTCCAGGAAATGAAACCATTCCCAGGGTTGACACATGTTCTCAGACAGCTGAAATAAATGGACAGTTCCCGTTTCTTGGAACCGTGCTCCAGGCTGCCTGCAAACTTAACTGTTATTACTTACAGGTAGTCAGTCAGTTGTGAACCAGTGTCACACAAGGTGAAGGCTTTGGAGTGTAGTAGCTGCATATGTGCCTGTGCCCTTAGGCAGCTGATGTGAATCACTGCAGAGAAGGTGAACAGTAAGGAAATGGAGCCACCTCCTGCCACTCAGGCATACAAGGAGCACATGTGCAGGCTTGCCTCCATCACTGTGTGGTAATTTTACCTGGTGTATGCAGAACATTGGTTCATATCACTATTAGAAATTTTCTGATTAATCCATTCCTCCCTTTAATTTTATTTTTCAGTCTCATATAATTTATCTCTAAAGGTATGTTTCATTACTGTAAGTGAAAAATATTCTTCGTTGATTATGTCATATGTAGAAGATAAAAGTAAGTCATGCATGGAACTTTATTATTATAAACCAAATATGTGTCTAGAAAATTGTTCATTTTCAGCCCTTGGTTTCTCATTATTTTTACAGAGACTACGTGGAGAATTTTCAAATGCCAGTGGTAAATGTAATTTGCCAGATACTGCAAACAGTGAGGGGTTTTTTTTGGAAAAACATTAGTTCTATTTCATACAGTTTTATCTACACATAGCCAATGTATCATGAATTAAGCAACTTCTTAATATACTTTAAAATCCAATTCTTTTCTGAACAAGAATAATGAAAAGAAAGAGCTGTGAAATGTGTGCATTCAATATATTTTCAGTGACATCTGTGTAATAATTTTTATATTGCATAGCATTAACTTTTTTATCTTGAATGACAGTCTTCCTGAATGTCAAAAAAACCCCAACCAGAAACAATTTTGTTGCATGCTTTATCTAATAATGAAATATGAACATGATTATAATTTTATACTTTCTTTGAGGAAGCAACAATAATTCTGACAATATCTTCAGTATATTAGAAAAGCTATTATAAATTATGCATACTATAAACATAATTAAAACATTACCCAAAAGCTTTTTATCGTTACTTTCAGACTCATCTCTTTCCTCACAGTCCCTGCCCTTCCCTTACAATTTCATATCTGCACACATAACAAAGGTATTGATACACTTGCACTTTGCTTGGAATTCAGTAGCCTTTCAACACTGCCTCCATTCTCAAGGCTCTTAACTGTGTACTACAGATGATGTTGGCATTGCTAGCTAAAATGAGGGTATCTTGTTTCTCTGTTTTGTGTTTTTAAATAAGGTAGCAAAGATAGCATGCTTTGGAAGGTGTATGACAGCTCAGTGGTTCTGAACAATGGTTCCAAGTCCACAAGGACACAGAGCTCCGACCCACGGAGGTGAGAGCACACCACAGAGTGCTTTGTGCGGCTCCTCCTGGGGCCCACAGAAAACAGTGAGCTTGCTGGAAGCAACGGGGGGAGGTGGAGAGGTTTGATTAGCCCTGCTTTGCTCATGCAGAGGCACAAGGCTCAACACAGGAGCCTCTGGGTTCAAGTCCGTGGCCTGTGCTAGGCAGATGTTCAGTGTAGCTCATTGAATGGCCTTTTAAATGAGCAAAGGAGAGACAGGTAGCATTTCTATTCCTTGATACATAGACAGATAAAAGGCATTTGTGTGTATGAGTAAGAAATATATCCACCCTCTAAGAATATATGCTCTCACACCTTGTGAACTGCTGCTTGCTATATTAGAAATTATATTTATTCTTTTCTTACATAGAGGGGCAGATAGGAAGCGGAAATGAGGGAGACCATCCTGTGTGTCTGACCCAATAAAAATTACCCTATTTTCCTACTGTAGTGTACAGATTCTGCCTTCCTGATCACTAACACTCATGGGAAAAGGACTCTCAGCCTGCTCTTTAGAAATCATTACAGATTGCAAAAAGACCACCACCACGGGCAGGTTCACCATGGTGTTCTAAATAGGATCATGGAAGAGGACAGACAATATCAAGAACATATGTCTCTACACATACCTCTGTCCACAGCCAGGGAAATTTGTTGCATCTTTAATTCAGAATTGTAGCACCTATTTAGGTCCATAAAAGGAACAAAAATAAGATCTGTCATTAAAAAACTAGTATCTTTTCTAGGGATGCTTTTAGAGTGGCTCAAGACCTTACTTTTTTTTTTTCCTTGAATTAGTGTCATGAAAACACTAATATTAATGCTACCAATAAAAAAAAGTAAAAAAAAATTGAAAATGTATGTTGGTCTTTGCCACATTTTATTTTCACTCAGCTTAATTTCCATGTGATTTTAAAAAGTACATAAGGAAAGTCTTTGTACTCTGAGCTGAACTGAAAAAAATGAGCTTTTTTAAAGGTATTCCACTTTTGTTCACTTTTGCCAGGATTTTTTATAAGTGATGGAACCAGTGTCATGCTTAGATTGCAGTGAGAATTAACTTTTATTTTAAAATTAAAACAAAAAAAACGTCAAAAAATACCCAAACAAACCTTGCAATCACAATTCATGATCTATTTGTGCCGGGTCCTGCACTTTGGCCACAACAACCCCCTGCAGCACTACAGGCTGGGCACAGAGTGGCTGGAGAGCAGCCAGGCAGAAAGGGATCTGGGAGTTTGGATGACAGGAAGCTGAACAGGAGCCAGCAGTGTGCCCAGGTGGCCAAGAAGGCCAATGGCATCCTGGCCTGGATCAGGAACAGTGTGGCCAACAGGTCCAGGGAAGTGATTCTTCCCCTGTACTCAGTGCTGGTGAGGCCACCCCTGGAGTACTGTGTCCAGTTCTGGGCCCCTCAGTTCAGGAAGGATATTGAGGTGCTGGAGCAGGTACAGCAACGAGGCTGGTGAAGGGACTTGAGCACAAGTTCTATGAGGAGCAGCTGAGGGAGGTTGTTCAAATTGGAGAAGAGGAGGCTCAGGGGAGACCTCCTCACTCTCCACAACTCCCTGAAAGGAGGTTGTAGCCAGGTGGGGGTTGGTCTCTTCTCCCAGGCAGCTGTAAGTAGGACAAGAGGGCATGGTCTTAAACTGTGCCAGGGGAGGTTTAGGTTAGATATTAGGAATAAATTCTTTACATAGAGGTTAATCAGGTATTGGAATGGGCTGCCCAGGGAAGTGGTGGATTCTCCGTCCCTGGAGGTTTTTAAGATGAGGCTGGATGTGACACTTAGTGCCATGGTCTGATAACCACAGCAGTGTTGGATCAAGGGTTGGACTTGATCTCAGAGGTCTCTTCCAACCCAACTGATTCTGTGACTCTATGATTTATTTAACCTTTCAGAAATTCTCTTTCTCCTTCAAAAATGCATTTTGTAAGAGAAATAGCGCAGCTATCATTTCAACATAAATAAAAATGAGAAAATAACAAAATAGTAAATCTCTGTACAACTAAGAAGTCCAGGACAACTTCAGTTTTTCTTTCCAACCCTTCAATAACAAGCTCAATAAAAATATCTAATTTCCATGAGGTTAATAGTTCAATTACTATTTAACATGACTGTTTTAATATTACCTACAAATTAGCAGAGACTTCACTAGTCATGACTGATTTGGTGGCATTCTACAGTGAGGTCACAGCACAGGTGGACGAGGGAAGAGTAAGTGATGTCATCTACCTTGATGACATCACTTGCTCTTCCCTCATCACATTTAACTTGATCCCACACAACATCATTGTCCAGAGAGATGGAGAGGGACTTTTTACAAGGATGTGTAACGAGTACTCACTACATGCTCACCTGAAGGTGAGTACTGTGTGTGGTTTTGGGAGCCACAGTGCAAGAAAGATATAAAGTTATTAGAAAATGTCCAAAGGAGGGCTACGAGGATGGTGAAGAATCTAGAGGGAAAGTCACATGAGGAATGGCAGAGGTCAGTTGGTTTGTGCAGTCTGGAGGAGGCTGAGGGGAGACCTCATTGCAGTTACAAACTCCTCATGAGTGGAAGAGGAAGGGCACTGATCTTCTCTCTGATGACCAGTGACAGGACCTGAGGGAATGGCCTGAAGTTGTGTCAGGGGAGGTTTAGGTGGGATATTAGGAAAAAGTTCTTCCCCCAGAGGGTGGTTGGGTACTGGGACAGGCTCCTCAGAGAAGTGGTTACAACAACAAGCCTTACAGAGTACAACAAGCACTTGGACAATTCTATCAGGCACACAGTGTGACTCTTGGAGGTGGTCCTGTGCAGGATGAGGAGTTGATTTCAATCATCCTTGTGGGTCCCTTCCAGCTCTGGATATACTATGATTCTATGATTCTATGATAGGAAAGGGGGGAATAGATTTAAAATGAAAGAGGACAGGTTTAGATTAGACATTAGAAAGAAATTCTCAATGTGAGAGTGGTGAGGTACAGGCATACTTACCCAGAGAAGCTATGGATGCTCTATCCCTGGAAGTGTTCAAGGCCAAGTTGGATGGAACTTTGAACAACCTGGTCTAGCAGAATGTTGTCCCTGCCCATGGCAGAGGGGTTGGAGTTAGATGATATTTAAGAACATTTCCAACACAAACAATTCTATGACCCTATAAAAGATGTTTACTTTATCCAATGTTTTCCTATAACTGCAAATGCTTCCACTCAATGCCTTTTCCATAGTAAATTTTCAACATTTGAACAAAAAAATGAAGTCATCTAAATCCAAATGGAGTGAAGATGCATCAGCCAATTGTTCACCCAGTCAAAGCAGCACGGGCTCTCTATGTGCCCCCTACAGTCACTCATGCAGGCCCTCAGCTCTCACTGATGCTCTCTTGCAACCATCAGATTGATTCCATGTGTGTTCAAATTTAAACACGTGCATCTGTGGAACTCCAGAATGCTCCAGATGTGGAAGCAATCACTCCAGTCACGTACTTTCAGACACTGGAGTTCACAGCAGTGTTTCGATATAATGTGTCAGAAAGATTGCAAAACAGTGAAAATAACTGCAGGAGCATACTGCTGCATATCTCTTACACTGCCATCCTGCAAAGAGACACACACATAAGGGACTTGAGCTTGTACCTAGTGCTGCTGGAATGAAAGAAAATTTACATATAAACTTCAGGTGTTTTGTAGAACTGGGCATGGAAAGCTGTTTCTGACTGCCAGTATTTTTTAGTTAACTAGCTTCTCACCTCCCTGCCTTCCTTTCTTCTTTCTTCTTTCCTCCCTTCCTTTGCTTCCTTTCCTCCTTCCCTTTCTCCCTTCCTTCTTTCCATCCATCACTGTGTATTCTTGAAAAACACCCAGTACCACAATATTTATGAGGAGGTTGCTGATATAATGATAAGGAAAACATCTTGTAATCTAAGAAGAAAACAGAGATAACTTTGAAATTATAACAGAGCGGTAGAGTAAATTGGCTGCTTATAAATCATGTCTCCAAACACATTACACCATAGTGATGGAAGGTGAACTAGGATTCCAACCACTCTAATTCATCCCTTCCTGTTCCCAAGCCTGAGAATATTGTAAACACTAAAACTTTTCATGTTGAATTCAGAGATTTCTTTTCCAGGTTGTTCTGTGATGAAAATTCAGCTGATCTGAACTTGGATTAAAGAGGGGTTTAGTTTTGGTTGGAAATCTGGAGAAAAATATTTAAATTCAACTGAGTTTTGGTTTAATTGTTCTAAAGCCCTTCCAACCCTGAACTGAAGATGGGTGCTAAGAGGAAATAAAAGAACTTTAAGAAACACATACTGAATTTGAAGTGCAGTTTCCTGTCCGTTTTGCTTTGGAAATGTCACAGCTTTATGTAATTTATTAGAAAACAACAATTAGGAAGGGGAATCCAAGGTACAGCAAGTTACCCAAATAGCCCAAGGCCACATGAAACTGGTCAGAGAATTAAGCAAAACAATCAAATAAAAAAAGCAGTCCAGATCTTATCGCCTCATCCTCTGCTGTAGCAATAAGAAAGTGACACTGGACTCTAAATTTTCTCTTGTGTCTCTGCACTTTACAGCAAAGCACATTTAAACTTTAGTTATCATAGAATCATAGAATAGTTTGGGTTGGAAGGAAACTTAAGAGCTCACCAGGTCCAATCCTCCTGCAATGAGCAGGGGCGTCTTCAACTTGATCAGGTTGCTAGGAGCCCCATCCAATCTGACCTTGAATGTTTCCAGGGATGGGGCATTTACCACCTCCCTGGGCAACCCGTGCCAGTGTTTCACCACCCTCATCCTAAAAATTTCTTCCTTATATGTAATCTAAATTGACCTGCTTCAGTTTAAAATCCTTGTCCCTTACGCTATTGCAACAAGTCCTGCGAAACAACTTGTCCCCAACTTTCTCACAGGCCTTGTTCAAGTACTGGAATGTTGCTGTGAAGTCATTTGCTGAAGTCAAAAGGCTTCTCTGGAGCCTTCTCCAGGCTAAACAGCCTCAATTTGCTCAGCCTGCCTTCACAGGAGAGGTACTCCAGCCCTCTAATCATGATCTTTATGGGCTTCCTCTGGACTTACTCTAACAGGTCCATGTCTTTCCTGTGATGAGGACCCCAGAGCTGGACACAGTACTCCTGAAGGGGTCTCCTCCAACTATTTTCCATAACTTTATTTTGTTGTATCTTTTTGAATGCTTATTAGCCTCTATGTCTATTTGAAATTATTTATTTTTTTTTTTACCATCCAAGAAGTCTTATTTGCATAGGGAGATCTGACAGCAGGAGGAACATTCCTTCAGAACAAAAGCGGAGCTCGACACGCTGGTGTGTCCTTTGCCATGATTGGTGCGGCGGCCCTGTGTAGAAGTGTATTTGTGATGCAACCTTTCCTATTAGCAACTGACCTTTCTTCCTTATCAGTCCCTGTGCTTTTTGGCTTTTATACAAAGTGTTGAAATGAAAAGAAGAATCCTCAAATGTCTTTTCTAGCGGAGAATCAAAAACTTCCAGAGGACTCTGTGATGATGAGGAAAAATTTAAAAATATGTAACAGGAAAGAAAGTTGGTATAATATAAAGCATATTTCAGGAGAAAATACAGTGTGGGAAGAGTAGGAAAAATGATAAAGAGACGTGCACACAAAAAGAAGTTTTAACAAGAAAAATGAAATATTTGGAAAACAAAATAAAGAGAAGAAAAAGCCCAAATTGTGAAAAATGGCATATATATAAAGTAGATAAGGTAGCTGAATTAAATAAGGATTTTACAATAAAAGAAACTTTCTTCTTGGCCAGAAAACTGCTTACAATTTATTGCAAGGTTACTCAGTGCAGGTGCTATTCTTTATCATGCATCTCACATGTCTTTGAAAGTCTGTCCCAGCAACACCAGGATGCTGAGATTAAACATTGAGTGAAATATTCTACAGTGTTTTCAGTCAAGAAGTCTGTCTTATGGGCCAGACCATACCCACACTCAGTTTAATCAAGATTCATTGGAATTCATGATTCTGTCCTTTGAGGGAAAAAAAACAGTTCAAGAAGCTTGGCATAACAGTAGAGGTGTGATGTAGCAATATATTATAGTGCAGCCTCCTTGCAGTGATTTGCGTGAATAAAGTCTAATCCAGCAGACTGTCTAAAAACCTGCCAGCTGTCCTGCTTGTGGAACATAAGATTTACCACAATGTCAGAAATAACATTTGTCAACTCATTTATCCACTCATGGACTAGGGCCAGAGTCAAATACTTCAGAGTAAGATGAAATAGCTCTCACAGGAGACAGCTATATGATGATCTGTCTGAGTAATGCTCTTATCCTAAATCTTAACAGTTACTGTTTGTCTTGGGCTTTGTATCATGAGGATTCGTCAGTCTCTCCTCATCTTACCAGTTTTCTTTACCTTAGCTTTCTGTGTCATATTATTTATAAGCGTATATGCTCCCTCTTTACCTCTGTCTACCTCCTTGGTCTCAAACGCTTCCAGTGGAAACATGTTCATGTTGAAATGGTGTGTTATGGGGGGGAAATATAAGGGTAAATAATTGGTTTGGATTTTGTCCCTTTAAAAGGAGGCATTTGAGAATCTTCTGTTGATGTTCAAAATGTCACCTTTTCTCAGAGTCTAAAAAATGATGCTGTGGTTTGTTGTTTTGTGGAGTGTCCTGTGCCCATGGCTGGCCTCTATAGAGGTAAGTGGGAGCATGACTCCATGTTGTATCTATCCTAAGCAGCTATTTTTCATAAAGACTACTGAAATTTAAGGTAGCAGCTAAACTTTGTAGCTTAGCAACTCCACTCATGCAAAGACCTGCATCGGAGGCTCCAAGCCAAATCTATCTTTCTATACAAACAGAAACTCGAGGCTGTTTGACAGGGGGCTCATTATCTGAATGGCCAAGACAGAAGCAGAGCAGGTAGTGCAACAGATAAACATTATGATGTGAGAGAAGCTTGGCAAAACTTTGTTTGCATCACAGATGACCTTTTATTTTATCATTTGACTGTCATTTTTAACATTTTACGGTAGTTTTGCTGGAGCAGCAGTAAGTGGACAAAAACATAAAAATGTGAATGTGTATAAAGGTTGAATGAAGGGAAAAGGTATGAGGTAAGCAACTGAACATGACTCTTGAGTGGGATGCAAACCAGATAACAGACAGAAAGTGGTGTCCACAGTTGAGCCATTGCTGAGTCACTGCAACCTTCACTCTCCTATTGTCCCTGGTTTATCCTAGTGACCTCTACATTCCCCATCTTACCCAACTGGAACAGTAAGAGATCATATGCTTCCACGTAAATTCTTGTTTTTCTCATTCTGGGAACAGGTGACTGTATACACAAAGAGAAAGAGGAGCGAATAAATAGGTTGGATCATGATTCCTTTTTCTCCTCCGTAGTCTGATTTTTTTCTGTGCCAGCTCTACTGCGTATGTGATGCTACAAGAAGTACTTTTATTAGTGTAAACTTTACACCTTTTCCCCAAGGAGCATAATGACCTGCTAATTTTAACATTAATCTCTCTCCAATGATGCGAACAAAACGTGGCATGATGGAGAGTTTTTTTTAACCTCCTAACTATGGCTTGGTGCCACAAACTCCTCTGATGTTCTCTGCAATGACAGCTGATTTCTGCTTTTCTCTCCCAAATGACTGCAGGCTTGTAGAAGAAATCACTGTTTTTTATTTTCCCCAAGAAAAACACAAAGGTTGATCCATGTGCTTAAATGTACAGAATTACCAATTACAAGTAATTTTTTTAATAAAGAAATAGGCTTAATTTTCTTCTATAATACGTTAGTGCAATTCCTTAATTTCAGTGGTTTCATGCAAGTGCAACAGCGTTGAAAATAAGATCCAGTATCTTTAACTTGGTGTAACAGCACACATGGGAATTATTTAAGCATAGACTGATGATATGACTAATGTTCCATCCTGACAGCCTGCTCTGGTGCCTCCCTCGACTTCACTTCCAGTCTTAGAGCTCATGAAGCACAACAGTATTCTAAACAATAAAAAGTTCCTGAAAATAAACTCAATCTCTGGGGAATATCCCTTCACCTTTCTGTACCTCTGTTTTCTTTCTGTCCCTTTGCTTGCTACAACATCAGCAGTTGGGGTTTTTTTGGGGGGGTGGTTGCTTGGTTGGTTTTGGTTTTTTTGCTGTTTCTTCTTTCTATTGTAAAAATAAAAATACAAAAAAAATGTAGAAATGAGAAATATTTCAGTTTGGAAATATTTCCAGGGTATTTCACAGGTAGAAGTTCACAGCACTGATATATTTGTATCCCCTTGGTGTACATTAACAGGCTGTTTTATGTCTTGACTGATGGGTCAGACGGTCTTTACCAGTGTATTGTGGGTGTTCTCAGCTTCAGTGAATCACAGGAGATGTAATTTGTAAGAGAAAGGTAGATGATGCAACTGGATCACAGTTACCACGAAGTACTCTGACAACATTCTGAAATACAGAATTTTCAATTATTGCATCTTTGGGGAATTTTTGTGCTTCAATGTCAAAGTTGCATTGGAAAATAGATATTACTTTCCCCTCCCAGAAAAGGCTTGTTGAAAATCTGATTTTCAGTCAGTCCTTCCAACAAAACAGCTTAAATGCAACACTTTAGGCCGCCACTCCTTGCTATGCCTTTTCACAGTGCCTGGATCACCAATCTCAGCCACTGCTCTATAAATAACAGCCCTAATAAGAAAGACAGGCCCACAGAATTGCACTGCAAAATCTGGAGGCAGCCAGGCTTCCCGCCGTTTCTCTGTGGATAGAGGGATCCAGCTGCCTTGTCTACGCAAGCCCTAATCAGGAGACAGAGAAGTAATAAATTCAGTTGTATTTAACTCTCTAAATGTGTATGTTTTACAGAAGAGACTGAGACTCTAAAGCTCATTTCCTTATAGTCAGGTTAGTGGACTACTTTTTCAGAATTTAGGAGGAGCCAGGTATTTATATAAAACCTTCGGAATGTTTGTTTTGCATATCAAATTATTTTAGATACCAAAATAGCCTGTCCATCCAGGTGAACTGTATTTTCTACAGTCAGGGAGCAAATCACAAACACAGATCTGATCAGGAGCTTCTCTGATAACATTTGCCTCCCAGAGTTAGTCAGGTAAAGGCACAAATCATGTGTTCAATTTTCCTCACACTGCCCTATTTTGTCCATGTTTCATCCCCATTTCTCAGCATTTTTTGCCCTTTCTACAAATCATTCTAATTTACTAAAATAATAAAATGAAATCTACTTCAGGCAATGTGCAGGAAGCCTTTCCTGCTCCCACAGAGACCATCAGTGCTATTCACAGGAATAAGAGAGTTTAGTACGTGTGTCTCTAAGATCATCACTTATATTAATCCTCAATAATAAAATATAAAAATAAAATGTATTCTTTCATTGGTCATTTAAATGTCATGATCTATTGATTAAATAAAGAAAAGAAGAACCCAAAAGGCTTTATATTTGGAGCAGTGTCAAAATGAGAACTTTCTTCCTCTTGTTAAAATTAAGTGGGTTTTTTTATTATTTTTTGAATGAACAGCTGCTGCATTTCTGTGCCATGCTGTCATTTGCATGAATGACTCTGAAATTAGGAAACCAAAACATTTGTAAGTTAAGGATCAATAATAGTACAAGTTCGACAAGGTCATGCCTGTGGCTCTGAAACCATGGAAAGATTTCAAAGATGGACATTACAAGTATAGGGCTGAAGCCACGGGCAGTCAGTGTATGTATTGAAGCAAGTGGGTAATCTGATTGGATGAGTGCTATAGCTAATTTCAGTGCTCATTTTCTGCCCTGAGATGAGGTTCAGTGTGTGGATGAGGGGACAGACATCTCTGCCAGGAAAGCATCTATTTGGCAGTATTGGTCAAAAGCCGAAGTGCCAGTAGGAGGAATTCAAGTACATACAATGTTGCTCCTTAATTCTGTATTTCCAAAAAAACCTTCTTATTACTCATTAGTTCATATCCTTTGCTCAGCTTTCTACTTGATAAGAGTAATCAGGTGGGTTGAAAAGATCTCACCGGTTTGGGTTTTTTTACACTTTCTATTTTCTCTGAACCATTATCTTGTCATTTCTCAGCTTTGTCAGGGTGTACTCCTCTGCAGACCTGTTTTGCCAGACCAGTCATTAAAAAGCAATAAATAAAAAACAACAAACAACTCAAACCACAAGCCAAGTATGAGCTTTTCTTAAAAGTGTTCTGGATACACCAGAACACTGATATTATTGTGCATAGTCAAATCATGGTTCTAGTTTTTTTCTTTGCAATTTTAAAGGCATACTACATAGTTTACAATAAAAATCAAAGGTGCACTTAGTATAAGGCTAAAAAGTATGAGTACAGTAATCATTGTTATTTCGGTCATAATTTTCATTTAGCTATCTTTGCACTAAAACTGGTGTGTCTAGCAAAAAATGTTTCTTTCAAAAAGGCATCCAAACTTGATTTGAAGATATCAGAACATGGTATCAGGGCTGGAAATGTACTACAAATGAAGAAGGTCTGATGGTGAAGAAAGATAAAAGTAACATTCACGAGCATCCGTTCTGGCCTACCTTTTATGCCCTGTGTTAGATGACCAGCTGTAGTGGGTTTCTGTGGCTGGGTTCTGGTAGCAGGGGGGCTACAGGGGTGGCTTCTGTTAGAAGCTGCTGGAAGCTTCCCCTGTCCTGTAGAGCCAATGCCAGCTGGCTCCAGGATGGACTTCCTGCCACTGGCCAAGGCCGAGCCAATTAGAAACAATAGTAACACCTCTGTGATAACGTATTTAACAACAGAAAGGTATTGCACAGAAAGAATTCCAGCCAGGGAAGAGCAGAGTGAGAACATGGGAATAACAATGTAGACACCAAGGTCAGTGCAGAAGGAGGGGCAGGAGGTGCTCCAGGCAGGGGAGCTGTGGCCCTGCAGCCCGTGGTGCAGACCATGGTGGGGCAGCTGTGCCTCTGCAGCCCACGGAGGAGCACTGAGGTGCAGAAACCCACCCACAGCCCATGGAGGAGCCCATGCTGGAGCAGGTGGATGCATGAAGGAGGCTGTGATCCCGTGGGAGGCCCAAGATGGAGCAGGTCCTGCTGGAGAGGGAAGCCCACACTGGAGCAGATTTTTCCTGCATAGGACTTGTGGCCCCTGTGGGGGACCCACATCGGTACAGCTCATTCATTAAGGACTGCACCCCATGGAGGAGTGACCCATGGGACAGCAGTTTGGGAACAACTGCTGACCAAGGGATGGACTCACATTGGAGAGGTCCATCAAGGACCTGTGGGAGGGACCCCACGGGAGCAGGGGAAGGATTCCTTTCTCTGAGCAACAGCAGAAACAACAACTGACCGCAACCCCCATCCCCCATCCCCCTGCACCGCTGGGGGGGAGGAGGGAGAACACGGAAGGAAGGAGGGGTGGGGGGAAGGGGTTGAAATTATTTTACTTCTCACTCTTTTGCTCTGATCCTGCCAGTAATAAATTTAAGTAATATTCCCACTTTGAGTCTGTTTTACCTGTGAAGATAATCAGCAAGTGACACCTCCCAGCTCTTGTCACCACTCATGAATCCTTAGCTGGTTTTTTTTCTCTCCTTTGGTTGCAGAGGTGTGTGAGAGAGTGGCTTTAGTGGGTAAATGGGCTCTGGCCAGGGTCAACGCACTACACCAGCGTGAAAGTACAACTGAGAACAGAAAGAGGATTTCTTTTATTATGTGGTAACCTCTAATTCCCTCTGTTGTGCCAGTTAGAGGCTTTGAGATGATAACCCACTGCAGAATTTCACAGACATTAGTCTTAGCCTATACTTTCTCTGGATGGTGAGCACACAGGAGGTGAAAATGGGCTTTTTTGTCTGTGGTTCCCCACCACGCAGTTGGCAGGATTCTCTGCCCATCCTTCCAAGCTGAGATCCTTCTCAACCGGAAGGCTTCACTTCATTGCACTGCAAGGATCACAGGGCACTGGAGAGTGCACTACCACAACTGACACCAGCTGGTCTGGCCAAGTTCATGGCAGCAGTGCCTTCCACAGCTGCTTCTCAGCTCATGCCATGCCAAGGAGCCTTTATGTGCCTGATGCTTTGAGACCAGTAGAGTTGCAAGGGAATACTTGGCAGTTCTTCCTGTCACAGCCTGTTATCTTGGCTCATGCTGCTGTGGCTTGTTCAGAGACTTCATATCTCGTTAGACCTTCTCAAGATTTTGCCTCAGCAGGTGTGTCTTGGAGGTAGGTGTAGAGTCATTACTGCCAGAGGCAAATCTGACCCCAGCTGTATTGCACTCACATTTGCATGCTGCTTTCTGCACAATAACTGCAAAATGAAAGGGGAGCAGATGGCAACAAGATGGCTCCGGGAAAAGCCAGTGGAAATGCCTGCACCTTCTCACCAGCTGCAGTTCATTTACTCACCCACAGGAACCGTGTGGATACTAGTGCAGGAATCCCTTGCTGTTATTCTGTTCTGGGAAATCTTCATAGCTATGCTCTGTAACTTGAAATTGTACATGTGCAGGATTCAAGAAATAAAGCTTATTTTTATTTTATATGATTCAGCATTTTCCTCTGCAGGCCCTTTGGCCTGGACCTGTAGGTCATGGCATCTCATCTCTTTGAAATTCCATGTGCATAAATTATGACACTTCTAGTGGCACCTTTATCATTTCATAGGCAAGTCTACGTCTTGCTGACTTCACAACACTGTCAACCATTTTCCACTCTGGATTTTGTTATATTGAGAAAAACTCAGTACATATGTACTGTCACAATTACAGGAAATCAATGAGTTCATAACAATGCTGAATTCTTGAACGTGAAAGCATTTGAAGGTGAATCAGCATAAAATCTTAGCATTTTGGGACCTGCCTGGCAATACAGTGTTGCTATCTGATAACTTATTTAGTTTTATTAACCCTGCCATACCAATCAAGAATCACAAAGCAAATAAGATCACTTTGAATGACCAGAAATGTGTAAGAGATGACAGAAGGTTGAATAAAACCCCACAAAAATCCCAAATCATCCTAATCAGGTATCTTCCATCCTAATCATGTCACTGTGGTACTCACTGGTGAGTCATTTTTTTTGAAGAGAAATCTCAAATATGGACTTCCAGATCTGTGTTTTAGTTTTAATGACATCAGAGGACAGAGACTATTAGGGAAAATGATCAGACTGAGAAAGCAGTGGTGTAGATGGACACTAGTGGAGACAGAAACAAGCAGAAGAATGGTGTTGAGGCTCAGAGCTCGCACATCGTTGCACAGGTGTTATGATTTTATGATTCTATGATGTGCAAGTTGTAGTCCTACAGACAGTTTTAACTTATCATCCAACATTAACCAAAGTGTGCAGTGTCTCCTTTAGCAGTTTTAAACTATTGGCTAATCAACCTAATTTTTTAAAATATGTGCCAAATTTCCAGTTTCAATTCATGGGGCTGAAGCTTGTAGTCGTTAATTCTTGTTATGCTTTTCTCCGCTAGATGAAAGAGCTCTATTTTCTTCTCATTAACACAAACATTTTGTAATCAATTAATCTCTCAGTCATCTTTTGAAAAGCAGAGCAGATTCAGTTCTTCAGGTCTCCCACAGGAAGGCATGTACTTCAGCCCTCTAATTATTTTTGTAACAACTTTTTGTATCTGTTCCAGTTTTTCCCAGTCTAACAACCACATCTGGATACAGTGCTCCTCTCTTGGTTTCTCTTATGATGTGTACAAAAGTAACAAACAAATTAAATAACAAAATAAATTAAAAAGGATCTTTCTGTTCCTCTTCCATCACTAGCTGGTACAAATTCCTACTAATGCATATTATCTATGCAATCCAATTTGAAGTTCCCACTTGCTGACTTCTGCATGACAATGTCTAAATGGTTGTCAGAATCAGCGACTTTTCAGGATATAATTCTACCTTCCTGTAGTCTGGCTTCAATTCCTCTTCCTAGGTTGGCATTTGGATATAGTGAGATATCTTTTTGTCTGTTTGGATGAGTGTAGGTAAGGCAGAGATATAAATTGTTCCATGTGACAGCTTCAGCCTCACAATTATGTATCATTCAAACAAGCTTTAGGGCCCCTGCAAACTACACTGTCATTTTAAAGAGACAGTTAACAACTGCAAGAGGAATTATGCCGGAGTTAGTGGGAAGGGCAAGGAAATATCTTTCCCTCTTTCTGCTTCATCAGAGTGTGTATGTCTGTGCATGACTGAGAGTTGTGAAGGACTGAAGCATAGTGGTCATCTCCATAGGATATGACCATAGGATTCACCATAGTTGTCCTCATATTAACACTGACCTCCCTGCAGGAGCATTCTTCTGCCTCTCTCCCCCTCTCCAGAATTTTACTGTGGCTTGCAAATATCCAATTATTAGCAAGGAAATAAGGCACTGTGTTGGTCACAGTCAATAAATCAGTGTGTTTCACAGGAAAAAGAATAAAAAATCTGTGCCCGAAACCAGGATTTTTTAATATAGAATAGGAAGAAAAAGTATTTGACAGATTCAGGTCTTGTAGTGACAGAAGAAGGTATTCATTAGAAAGGTTATTAGACATCACTGGGATGAGAAAAAGTGTATTAAAACAATGGCTTTCTTCGATTCTATGCAAAATCTGTAACCAAATAAGTAAGTAAAATGCAAAGGTCATTTATTTAATTTTCATGACCTTATTTTTTCACAGAAAAATCCTGGAGTTTGATGCTTTCTTCTCCTGCTGTCACAAATACATTCTAATGCCATTTTAGGTTTTACTGCAGTGCAGCATGAATTCTTCTGACTACGTTTGTTCAGCAACAAATACAAAACAGGCCAGACCTGCAGTAAAAACACTCTCACAACCACATTTGACTCTTGTATTTACAGCAGAATTTCATTCAAAGCAAGCAAGCTCACAAGACTGAATCTAATTTTCTTATAACACGCAGAAGGCAAAATGCTCCAGTGTTCACATTTTGAGGAAAACAAATTTCAAAGATTTTCTAGCCCAGATCAACTCACATATTTAAATGGTACAATTGAATAATGGAATAATTAAGCCTGTTCAGATGCAAACAAGTATGCAATAAGCTTTGCAGAGGGTAGGCTCACACAAGTGCATCCACAAATACAAATTATTTTCTATGTAGACAAAACTTTGCTTCTATAGATTTATGGTAGATCTTAAATGTTTCTCTAAGGCTCTTTAATTTCAAGAGAGAGGGAAGAAATAAAGAAATAAAGTCTCTTCAGCACTCCTGTTTCATCTCTGCATGCACCTCCAAATCTTTGCTTTATGCCAGTAGTTAACTTGTGTCACTGGCATAAACTCCAGCTGGACACAAAGCACCAAGAGCCAAATAATTCTGTCTGTAAGACCTCCTAACCTCACAAGATTGAAGCAGACAGCACAATGCTAATAGTTAACCTTGACTATGTAATATCCATAGGTAGCTGGGCTATAATGACTGCCACGATGATGTGGAAGTTAACAATATAACATTAGGAGTTAATATGAAAAAGGGCTAAGAGCTTAATAATTTGGGCTTTTTTTCCACCTGTACTAGCTGACATAATGAAAGATATAATGTCTTTCTGCAAGCTTTGTCTATCTTATATGGATCTTCAGATGAAAGAACAGCACAATCAATAAATACTTTCTAGTGAATTTGTTCCATCATTTGAACATTCCTTATTGCTGCCAGGTTTTCGTCTGTGTTTCATATGAGAGAACTACTCTTTGTTACACTCATTCCACAAAAGATATAGGATGCTTTTATAAGGTGTTACTGACTGAAGGTTATATATTAAGGGTTCAAAAGTGTGGTTTGTGTGGATGACAGAACTTGTCCAGAATTTCATAATCCAGCTAACAATCTCCTTGAAAGAACACCAAGTAAGGTTTAATGGTCTCTGCTAAGATTCTCTTTAATTTCTCCCGAATGTTTTGTTGTTATTATAAAGCAAAAATTGGATTTTGTTTGCATCCAGAAGATAAAGGAAATAAAAGTAAGAAAAAAGAATGCTAATCGCCATTTCTTATTCCCATTTTCTACTGTATTTCTTACATATGTGAAAGAGCTCAAGCTATTGACTTGCACTTTTGAAGCAGGTCAATAAGAGAAATGTGGAAAAGCTGCTGTAGGAAGCAGGAGGTGAATGAGTAATGACAGACTTGACTTGTATCAATATCAGAGGCTGACCTCCACCTTTCTGGAGAGCTGCCACAGGGGAGTTCAGCTGGGTCCTCGATCTCTGCAGAACTTATTGGGTGAATGGCCATGGTTTTGTAAAGCAGCCATAAAGAAAAATAGTCTGTACCTAAAGAGATGTGTTCATTCCCCAGATCAGGGCAATGAAATTAGGAAGATCTGCTTAGTTCTATTAGGAAACATTGCTCACTTTCCCTGTGAGTAAACCACAGGATGCTTTTTTGGTGCTAAATCAGTCAGACCACGTTCAAGGCACAAGCCATCCAGAAATAATGTTACCCTCCAGCAAGTAGCAACTAACACTGCAGAATAAATACCACAGATAAACTTGTATACCTACAGCTGTCAGGTGCTGTAAGGTCCCTGAAACGCTCTAAAGTGGCTAGTCAGATGATGTACCATGCATACCGCTTCCCTCAGTACTAGTGATGATAATACCAATACTCCCACTTCTACATTGAGTTCTCACCATGTTACACACTGCTTGTATCATTAGTGGCAGATCAGAAATCTCTTGCTGATTCCAGTTTGCTCCACTGTCTGCTTCCTTGCTAAGCACTGTATCATAATGTTTGAGTGTGATGTCTGCAGAAGATTGGAGGGCTGATTCAAGAAAATCCATTTTTTGCTTGAGCCATAATGATCGTACCAACACAAGTATCTTTCAAATTCAAGATGCCAAGTTATCCTTGTATTACACCTTTGGACAGTATCAACAAATGAAACACAAATAATCATACCTGTTATAGAGAGGTATTTGTGTCTAGAAGTGTGTAAGAGTTTGTGGATAGACTCTGACATTTGAAAAAGCAGTTGTTTTCTGTTTGTGAGAGAACACGTTCCACAGCACAGAAGAGGATATCATTCCCCTCCTGTTAGTCATCCAGAAAGTCTATTTAAGTTTAATTCACCCATTCAAAAACTCTAGTAAACTTTGAAGGGAATTATTTTCAGACATTTTGACATGGTCCATTTTTCCTCATAAAGTTTATGGAATTTGCCCTAAATAAAAGAGTGCCTGCAGTAATCACTGCTTATCAGGGAGTCTGAAAGAAGGATTAACAGTCAGGTGAGAAAAAGCTCGGTGAAAATCATCTGGCAATCTCTTCTGAAATGCTTGTGTGCCTGACTATTTCTTGCCTAGCACCTACCTGCATGATTATTCTTCTCATTCTAGGAAAGAATGGAGAAAATTTTCTTAGAAAGGAAAAAACATAGAAGATAATTCCCTCAAGAACAGAGCAGGATCACGCTTCGCCTTCTCTAATTTTTGAGTGTCATGGTGAGAGATTTGTTATGAAACAGCAGTAGCTTTTCTACAGAGTTGAAAAGGACAAAGAAAGCAGTTAAAAGCAGAGGCAGAGTCTTAATATTTTGATTAGGTTATATACTTTTCTCTCTATATGAATAATGAATCAAAACAGAAGCAAGAGGTAAGAAAGTTGGCAAGTCCCTTTAGTGATAACAGCAGCAGCTGGCTCACAACACTGAAGCCAAGTCATGGAGCACAACTTTCTCTGATGGACTATGTTTGTAAAAGGAAAGATTCTTCTGAGCTGAACAAGAAAGGAAGAAAGGTTTGAAATTAACTGGAATAAGTTGTAAAAACAGAGGATAAGCCAAGCTTTAAAACACACCAACATCAAGGGAAAAATAATCTGAGCAATCCTCTCATCTGAGGTCAATTCTGAGAAATCTTCCTCCTACTCTCCCACAGACCTTCATTGGTAACTGAGTTGACCCTTACTGCTGCTTACAGCCTGAGCTGGTGCAGGAGCCCTGGACACCCACATCAGTGAGTCTCATCCAGGGCAATCACAGGCAAAGGACGGCCTACATGATTTAATGTGTTCTCTAGAGCAGTCTACAAGCCACACAACACTACCCATCCCTTTAAAGCAAATGTAAGACTTGAAAGAAAAGAAAAAAAACCTTCAAAATGTTAAAGGGTGAAGAAGAGAGCTGCCAGAGGTCATGACTGCACATACACAGGTGTGATTCTGCTGGAAACAGTCTTCCCCATCTTTCTGTGTCACTACTAAATTTCTTTTACCTCCTACCATTATGTCCCTCTTTCAGATGATAAAAGCATAGGAACAGATGTATTAGTTAAGAATCTTGAAGCCTGAAAATATTTTTATCTGAAGGAATTTCCTAACACTGATGTGGTTTTCCATTTAGGAATACAAAAGGGACAATTCAGCCTTTGGAAAATTCTTTTTGTTTATTTTCGACCTGAATCCTTTTAATTTCATTTGAAATCAAATCAGAGAAGATTGAAAGACTTTACCTCTTTGTTGAACCATTCAAAAGATACACTTCAGTTCTGCTACTCTTATTTTTTAATGCAAACTTCACAGATCAACTTCAGAACCTGAAACAACTTATTTTGCAGTGGTATTTAGTATCTATATCATTTTAGACCAATATGCTTTGGTTTAGGAAGTTAGATGAGTCTCCAGGTAGCTAGCTGTGGAAAAGCAGTGCAGTAGAGCATTGATTGGACACTTTCCTTCTTTCTTTCCATCAACATGCACAACAGAGCACAGAATTACAGCACTCTTGAAGGCACATGCATGCCAGTTTGTATTCATTGCCAGCAATTCTTTTGTTTTAGCCACTGGTTGCATGCCAGAGGATGCACAGATCTGTGCTTCTCAGCCTAGAATTCCACTGCATTTTGAGTCCTTACAGGAAGGTGACACTGAAACAGCTCTTGGATAATGATTTGTGATGAGGGAGAGACCTGAAGGAGCTGTGACTGGTAACTCTGCCTTGGCCATAGTTAATGCCGCCAGGGCTGGATGAGAAGCAAGGGGTAACTGCAGCATTGAGTTCACCCACCAGAGACATGGGTGCAAGGGCAACAGCAGAAGCTTCCAGGCTGGCTGTGGCAGCAGGAGACATGTGGTGCTGAATAACACAGCTCCCTACACGTGTACTGGAAGTGGTGATGCAAACAGCCTTTCCTAAGGCTACTTTCTCTCTATATTGTGCTGCCCTTGCAGTGTGTCTGCTTAGTTTGAAGCCAGACTCTCCGTGTATATTTTGTTCTTGAAGAGGGTCACATTTAGAAAGATTCTTCTTTTTGTTACTGACAAGCAGCCAAAATATTTAGTTAATAGGCTGAATTAACATGAAGTAACATGAAGGAAAAATGCTTATGGCAATCCTACACGAAAAGTTTCTGTCACAGCCAGTGAGCAAAGTAGCAGTGCAATGGGATAGTCAGTTCTTGTGACTTCATAGTTACGTGTTCTGATACAGAGCAACTTGAAGGAAGATCATTTTATCAGATACACAGTGGTTTGAAGAAAGATTGTTTTATCTAAATTATTTGCTCCTCAAACCCAAGAAAAAAGACCTGTCCAAGTTGGAAAGGAAAGTGAAATTTTTGCCTAATATATCCAGATTCCTTAAAGTCATCAAAGCATTGCTTAATTTACCCTGGTGCTATCTTTCACAGCATGAAACTCTAGAGGGATTGTTATGGAACCTCAAGAATGAAAAAATGTTAAAAAGTCAGCAGAACACAGCTCTTGATCATGCATCCGTGGGGCTTCATAGCAAA
This sequence comes from Manacus candei, assembly GCF_025592945.1. Taxonomy (NCBI): domain Eukaryota; kingdom Metazoa; phylum Chordata; class Aves; order Passeriformes; family Pipridae; genus Manacus; species Manacus candei. The sequence goes on from NW_026138061.1 coordinate 6,645,927, forward strand.
ACTCATCTGTTCCTATGATGAAAGCTAAGTAGTTTTTCTACCAGCATCAGTGTTTTCTCATCAGATTTACAGGGAAAGATTGATTTTTGGGAATCCTCTAAAAAGCCCTGTAACATTTCACGGTTAGAAGTGAGCAACTGTTAGAAAACCTTGGTCATTACAATAGTTGCACACTGAGAAACGTTTACCTACGACAAACTGTAATTATTTAACTGACTACTCAGATGTCAGGCACAACCAGAGGACATTGCAGGAATAAGACTGCCATCATGCCAGGCACTCTGCTGGCAGTGTTGTGCTCCATGCCAAAATTAATGAAGGATTGAAAGTGGAAATAAAGACATCCCAGAAGTCATAAGGCTTTCTCATAGTCATAGAAACCACAGCTGGCAGCACTGGTCTCCTAATCCTTCCTGATACTTTCTCCACTTCGAATGAATTGACCTTGTATTTGCTTTCAATTCTTGCCTATTGGCTTTATTATTAATTTATCAACATTTATCTATTATTTATATATATTAATTATTGATAATATCTAATTTATTAATTGTATTTTCTCAGTGAAAAATTGCAGTAGATTAACATTCAACTTAAACATATGACACAAAACATTTGTGAATGCAATAGTAAGCACAAAGAAGTGAATGTTAGGAAGCAACTATTAAAAAGGTATTTAGAATGTAATCATAAACCACATGAATTGTTTATTTGCTACAGAATTCATTCACATAGTGATTCTTTTGATTAAATTTTTACTTTGGTTGGCTCCACATAGCAATCCCAATGCTTTTCATGTAGTAATCTAACACAGCTCAAAGGTCCAATACTGCAGTGAGCTGCTCATGAACAATTTATTAATTGGTTACTTTGCAAGATTATATACACTGTTGAGAAAAATATATATGTTTCTTAGTTTCTTAGTTATAAATTTTTCTTCTGCTTGTGTTCCAGATGCTCTGAATCGCAAGGCATACTGGTAATTACATTTTTCTTTTCACAATATTTCTTTTTCTTCAGTTATATACAACTTTCAACTTCATTCCTCAAATTCTTGAGTCCTGCCACTATTACCCCTGTACCAGCCCCAGGCACTGACAGAGTGATTTTATGTGAATTTAGTGCTCCCTGAGAGGTTTTTCCCTGACAGCCTGGAAAAACAAACTCCTCTTTTATTTATATGGCTAAGTGCAGCATGGAAGAAATGCTACAAGCTCCCTGAACAGTCCAGCAGGAGATGACAGGATACATCCCTAATTTTCAGTTTCTTTTCCTAAATATATTTGATGACACATCCACAGTCCAATACTTGCTATGAGCACAGTTCGTGTTATGGACACAGAGAGGTGAGTCAACTTATTGGTTATTTCAGTCCTAAATGGCCTTTATTCTCTACCAGTAACGACTGAATTGGATCCATGGGCCTCATTCTGGTTCTTGCACCATAGGCAAAGGTTTTAGGTAAAGCAGATGAAGTGGGATACTCTCAGGGTTTGTTTCTCTGAGTGGTGAATCAAATTAGCCCATTTTGGCAAATTATTTAGGCACTGAATGTTTTGTATGATTATGTATTTAGAAGCTGGCAGAACTGAAGTCTGCGTCTGAGCAACTTCCTTATTTATTCCCTTCTGTAGGCAACCTTTTAAACAAGAAAAAAGGTTCAATTCAACCTTAAGGCATGTGCACAGATATCCTCTCTCCTCTTCCTTCTTCCTCCCCAGTGACTTAATTTAGTTTTTAAACCAGAATAAACAGCAAACCAGAGACAGCTGTCTATATATTGAGAAGGTGGTGAACAAAGCCAGGAGACTCTTCAAGGCAGCCTCAAGCAACCTGTGAGGGGAGATGTGAGCAAAAAAAAGGACTTGGCTGGATGGGGCTTTGATCTTTGAAGTTGTGACTCAATGACATTCCAATGCCTCTCAACCACTTACAATTCCTCTTAAATTCTGGCATGTACTCCTTTTAGCTCTCTTACACTTTTCCCTAAAACAAAAACCCCACAACTGATTTTATATATCCACCCCAAGAGTAATCAATAGTGCCTGAAATGTAATGCAGCATTTTGTTAAGCTTTCAAGTGGAATAGCAATTATGTGGAGCCAAATTCTGAGGCCAGGGCTGGTTTGCCCCTTTCAGACACAAGTGGAGAAGGTTTCCCTCATGTGCTAATATGCTGTGTTGCAACTTTAGGCTTGATCTTGATTAGTTTTTAAAGGCATGTTATTGGAAAGTATTAGCAGAAGCCTTTTAACCCTACAGACAAGTGGGGAAACTAAAACACATTATTGCTGGACAAATTCCATTAGAAATACACTAGCTAATACCTGGAAAAGCATAACATTCCTAGTCTCTGTGGTGCTTTAGAATGTGTTCCTTCATAATTCTCATTTGCATTTAATTCTAGAAAAGAAATACCTTGTTGCCACTTCCCACCCCAACCAGACCCCTGCTGTTCAGGAGGCTGAAGTAGATGAAGGCCCTGTAGAGACACCTGGGCTAATTAGAGGGCTGGCAGTCACCGCCCATATAAAGTTAAACAAAGACAAGTAATGGATTCTGCACCTGAGACAGGACAACCCCAGATGTATGTACAGAATGGGGAACAAGATGATGAAAAGCAGGAGTGCTGAAAGAGACCCCGGGGTCCTGGTCGATGGCAAGTTGAATATGAGTCAGCAGTGCCCTGGCAGCCAGGAGGGCCAACCATGTCCTGGGGGGCATCAGGCAAAGCATCACCACCTGAGTGAGGAGGGGATTGTCCTGCTCTGCTCTGCACTGGGGCAGCCTCACCTTGAATACTGTGGCAGTTTTAGGCACTGCAATATAAGAAAAGTATAAAGTTATTAGAAAACATCTAAAGGAGGGCTATGCAGATGGTGAAGGGCCTTGAGGGGAAGCCATACAAGGAGTGGCTGAGGTCACTTAGTTTGTGCAGCCTGCAGAAGAGGAGACTGAGGGGAGACCTCATTGCAGTTACAAATTCCTCATGAGGGGAAGAGGAAGGGCAGGCACTGATCTCTTATCTCTGGTGAGCAGTGACAGGACCTGAGGAATGGCAGGTAACTCTGTCAAGGGAGTTTTAGGTTGGATATTAGAAAAAGGTTCTTTATCCAGAGAGTGGTTGGTCACTGGAACAGGCTTCTCGGGGTAGTGGTCACAATACCAAGCCTGACAGAGCTCAAGAAGCATTTGGACAATGCTCTTAGGCACATGGTGTGACTCTTGGGGATGGCCCTGTGGAGGGCAAGGAGTTAGACTCAATGATCCTTATGGGTCCCTTCCAACTCAGGGTATTCAATGAATCTATGATTCTTGCTCTTCAGAAGCCCTCCTCAAAAGGGAACTCATGTCAAAGCACAGTCTCCACTCTGCATGATGCTGCAGGGCCAGACACAGTGCTGAGAATCCTGAGGTTGTGGAAGATGTGGGCTGACAGAAGGAGAGAGGTGCTGGAAAGCCTAAAGATGGCACAGAGGTAGAAGCAGAGACTGAATCAGAAAAGTCAAAGTGGCAGATCCTAACAGAACTTGCTCATGATTTATACTGAAGGTTTTTCTCATGATGCAGCATCCAGCCCCTCTTCCTGCTCATGCCATGCTCCCTCCTCGCATGCTCTGTTTAGCAATGAAGTCACTGACCTTTTCATTGTCCTCATGATGCTTCCAAGGATTGAATGCAGGCTGTTTTCATCTCCCAAATGCTGACAGTCCTTTTCTTGTTATTAACCATTTTTGGTTTATAGAAATTTTATACATTTGCTTCTGGAGGCAAGGAATCAGCAGAAAGGGGATAAAAGGTATCAGAAGTTGCCATTAGGAGATTACTGTGAAAAAAAAATGAACTGGGAACTTAGATTTCTGCATAGGAAAAACCACACAGGAAATGTCCTTCCTGAGGGCAGGTGCAGGCTGATCCATGCTACCAGATATGGGTTTCCTGACACGTAATGATTTATTCTCCAAGATTTATACCATCTTGGATCTCCTCATGGTCTAATGCTTTATCTCCTGGAGACACTGTACCCAAGAACAGCTTCAGAAGTTCCCAGATCCTCATGGGTTTTCCTAATTTCTAGTTTTGGATTTGTCTATGAGGAGGTATAAAAATCAGAGTGTATTTTTCAACTATTTTAAAGGAGGCATTAGGGAGAAAAGCAATTATTAGAATATGTTACCCCTGTGAAGTGAGAAAAAAGAAAGAGGGAATACAGGGTAAAAGTGAAAAAAAAAATCTCTAAACATACTCCAGAGTTGTCATGAAAAAAATAAAAAACCAAAAGCATTTAAATTATGTAAGCTAGGGCTAGAAAAAATTGCCAGCAAAACTCAAATTTTTGTTTTCTCATTTCTTTTTTACCAGGAGGTGGGGCTGTTAAGCACCGGATTTATCCAGCAACGCACTAAAAAACAGTGGGTAAAATGAAAACCATCTTTCTCTTCCTTTTCCCTCTGAAACTCATTGAGTAAATGTGAATGAAAATCATGATCTTTCTAGATATTTTAGGCATTGATTTCATATTCTGATTCAAAAATTGAAATAACTTTTAAATGATTTTGCAATGGTTTAAATGAACTGCCTTTTGGAGTGAATTAAGTACAAATAGCTAATTAAAACATACATTAACTTGGGAGACTGGAAAACTCAGGAGGTTTGTAATTATTGCTATTCCCAAGTTCCTATTGAGTCTATTTCTAGGATAGCTCTGCAATTCAGTTACGAGGATTAAGTCACAAAAAGAAATCACAGGACTCTGCAATGTGGCTAATTACTTAATAAAAAGATAAACACATTTAAGATCGCCTGATTCTAATTCTGACAAACTGCCACAAGGGATGAAAGCAGCTTTTCTAAAGTAAAGAGCCGGAGCTGAAGGAAGTGCTTATTTTTGATTCTTCTCTGGCTCCTGCTTTCACCACGTCTGAGGGAGAAGTTGCAGAGCCCTTGTGATGGGAAGGTGCAGCGAAAGGAAGAAAACATGACACAGCAGAAAATCAGGTGCAGGCCTGAGCCCTCACCTTATGCCCCAGCCAAGATGCCTCAAGATGGCAGTTCCACTTGCCTCTCTTCATTATCAGAAGTGCCATGTAAATGTTGAAGATACTCTTCATCATAAGATACATGTGATGTGCATATCATTACTGGGAAAGACTTGCAACTAGGATAATTTAAAGAGATTCTTGTCCCCATCATGTTGGGTTGCAAAGGCTCATCTAATATATCAGGAAATTTTATTATCACACTGGGCAGATCTACTTGTGCACTAGCAAAGAAAACATTTCTGATAGACATTTTCAGATATTATCAGTCCTTTCTCTGTCCTCCACCTCCTAGTGAAAGGTGTCCTGGCCCACAGCACTGGGGTTGGATTAGATGATCCTTAAGGTTCGTTCCAAACCAAACCATTGTATGATTCTATGATTCAATAAATACCCTGGCTACCTCTGTGAAGTCCACGGAGTAGATCTTAACAAACATCCACTTCAGCATTCCAAGAGTCCCTGCCTGGTTACAAGACTCAGTTGGATTCCCAAACACCTGGTACATCAGATGCAGCCCTAACCCATTCACAACCTAAAGTCACAGTCAGGAGCTGACTAGCTCAGAGAAGACCATCAAGACATACCATCAAGATTTACCAGGGAGATGTGGTTCAGTCACCAGGCAAGGGAAGTCAAGAATTATTTCCAGCTACTGGTGTGATTGAGTTCAGGAGTAATGATGGATCTTTGCGTCCTGTGACAGGCACAGCTTCTGCCAGCTCATCCAAATGCTTCCTCCCACTCACAGCACAGTACTTCCCTCTCCTCCAAGGTGACTCATGTTATGTTCACTTCCATCCACAGTCCAGTGCCTGCCAGGCATTAGGCTAAAACACAGTCAAAATGCAGCCTTGGGTGTCCTGGAGAGTTCTACCAACAGGGTACAGAGGGAAATGAAGCCCCATTTATTTGCTCTTCTCCCTGACTTCGTTTGGGTACCCAGCAAGATGGAAACTCATGAACAAGAGGAGTTTTCTTCATATTCAGCTGTGTGGTGTCATGCCCTACCCGGAAACTTTGAAGTTTTCAATCCCAAAAGATTTTGAAGATGCTCAGCATATACATGTGAATGGTAGTTTCAAAAGTTAATAATAATAAATTCAAATAAGGATGAATGTCTTGTTCTCATCCGTAAGTAGTGAGTATTAAGTAGACAGTGAGAGTTTGATTTTTGTTTCCATATAAAAACATCAGGAGCTGGCCTACTAAAACCTCCCGAAGGGATATAACAAACCGATAAAGTAGATAGCTCTGTACATTGATTTTAATGTTTCTCGCAATTAGGAAGGAAGGGACTGTACAGCATAGAAGTTTCAACTCTTGGGCTCACAAATCACAAATTTAATACTTTAGTGATCTAAGATTTCCCTTGTTATCTCAGATTTTTCACTCTACATTATTTCTAAATGCCCCATCCATATCCAGATGCCATATATACCCATCTACCATAACATGCTGGTGATGTAGAATCACAGAGACACAGAATTACAGAATTGTTAGGGTTGGAAGGGTCCTCAGGGTGTCATCCAGTCCAACCCCCCTGCCAAGGTAGGGTCACCTAGAGCAGGTTACACAGGAACACATCCAAGTGGGTTTGGAATGCCTCCAGAGAGGAAGACTCCACACCCTCCCTGGGCAGCCTGTTCCAGTGCTCTGCCACCCTCAATGTAAAGAAGTTCTTCCTCATGTTGAGGTGAAACTTCTTGTGCTTTAGTTCATGGCCATTGCTCCTCGTCCTGTCCCTGAGCACCACTGAAAAGAGTGGCACCATCCTCTTGGCACCCGTCTTTGAGATATTTATATGCGTTAATGACATCCCCTTTCAATCTTCTCTTCTTCAGACTAAACAGGCCCAGCTCCTGCAGTGTCTCCTCTTAAAAGAGATACTCCAGACCTCAAATCACCTTTGTGGCCTCCACTGGATCCTCTCCAGTAGTTCTCTGTTTCTCTCGTACTGAGGAGCCCAGAACTCCACATGTGGCTTCACTAGGGCCAAGTGGAGGGGGAGGATCACCCCCTTGACCTGCTGGCCACACTCTTCATGAAGCAGACAATTGAAAATATTTAATGCTAATACCTGGGAAGCCTCAACACTGTAAAATCCTGGTAGACCTCTATGAATCTCCACTCCTTGGTCCAAGACACAGAGTGCAGTCTGCATAGGTCAGCAACAGAACAAGGTCAGGACACACTGACATACAAAAATATCTTGGAAGACCTTCATCAGAAAACATGTAGAGTTATCTGTCCAGAAATATTAAATTCCTATTGTAAAACACACTGGACTGGTGGGAGGGCAAAGTCATTAGGTATTCTGAGGAGGAGAGATATTATTGCAGTAATAATAAAAGCTGTAGATGGGAGTTTTACTGTGGCTTCAATGAAGCTGGAATGTCATCCTAAAGCATGGAATTCGAGTTAGATATCTTGTGTATAGCACACAGTCAACTTTCCATTGTGCATTTCTCTGCTCCTAACCTGAAACAGGGCAAAATAATTGACTTATTGTTTTATGAATTAATTATTAGTTATGAGGTATTGATTCCTTAGTTATCACTAGTCACATGGTTTTTTTCTTCTTTTTCTTTCTTCTCATGTTCAAAATACAAAAACCCTATAAAATCAGAACCTGTTCTGGTTCTCATTAATCTCTTTTTCCCTCCTTAGATAGCAGCAACTTTCCTGTCCTGAAACTCTGTCTGAAATTTCACAGTCATTTGATATTAAAATTTGACAAACTGGAAACATTAAAGCCTAATTATTAAGTAGTTTGAGGCTGTAGTTTAATCTACTATAAAACAGATTCATTCTAGTAGGGAGTGTCTTGTAGTAGATTTACTCTGTGCTTAATATACTCTTTTGTTTCTTAAAAGTTACTTACAGCTTAAATAATTAACCACAGTTTATGCTTCACATTGCAATATTCTTCTCTGCATACAGACATGGCTGAACTGATTTGATTGTGACATCTGGGTAAAATTGCTGTTTTTTCAGCCTTACACATGACTGAGAAAATTAACAGGTAAAAACAATAATATAATGAATCTCATTCAGGAGAGAGAAGGGGTGTAAGATATAAACAAATATTTGCATTCTGATCTTATTTGAATCTGTCATTTTTTATGATGGAAATAAGAGAAGAAAACACATGAATTATCACTTCTGGAACCTTCATATGCAAATAATTATAACCCTTGTTTAACACAGAGGTGTGTCCCATGAGTGAGAGGTTACAACATTGTAACTTCCATCCCCTTTGTCTCCCCAATGCAATAGGACAGCAGATGTCCATAAGTTTCCAGCTCTGATGGTCATATTGTATTTTCCACAAGGGTCTTTCAAACACAGACATTTACAAATATAAATTGGAATTAATCTATGAACTGGGGGGGGGGGGGGGGCACAAGATCTGATCAGGATGCTGTTGTTATTCCTTGTGCCAAAAAGCACAGCTCTGTTTCAAGCAAATTCTCTCCCCAGTTTGAAGTTGATTGCAATGTCAATGGTCATGAAAAAGCCAACAAATAGCCCAGCTATGATGAGTTATTTTGTATGCAGAAAGCACCAATGGAAAGGTGACAACCTCAGCCAAAAGAAAACAAAAGGACAAAAAGTATAGCAGATTGATTTTAAACATTCTTACAGGGTTCAAGTAACGAACAAAAAATGATAGACACTAGAAAAGTAGCAGAAAATGTGCTTGAAGTCAAAGATCTGTTTTATTTGCTTGTGCCAGATTGGTCTTGCAGTACTATATACTTTTATGAGGATCATTTACTATTTCAAAAGTTTTGTAAGTGTTCCCAGCGTGGGAAACAACACAGTGTGACACAAATTGGCACAAGGGCACACTGAGATCCTATCCCAGTTTCTCAAATTTCAAATGAGCTCAGACAAGATCTCATTTGGAGCTCCTCTCTGAAGACAGCTCATCTCTGCTTATACCATCAATCTATTTCTTAGTTCTCCCTATAGATGGGATCTTTACATTAATGCCTTGCTTTAACATCTTCATTTATGCTGCAACAGAGTTCAGAGGTGCTTCTATTCTGTTGGGATGCATAACAACTACTGAACCCATCATCATCATGGCCAGTCTTCACGAACAAAGGTCCAGGAAAGGTCTCCACCCACATTCGTTACAAGCGCGCTGGTGATACAGGGCTTTGCAAATGCGGGTAAGGCCTTCGAGCCTGTGCAATGGATTTTTTAGGTGAGACACAGCGTGCACTGAACTGAGCCCACCCTTTAATCCTGAGGTTCATCTGCCGGGGCCGAGCGAGCTTGGACAGTGGCAGCGAGGTCCTCAGGACGTAGGTTTGTTTAGAGTGACCTTCTCTTAGACGGATGGCCTTACAGGGCCGACGAGCTCCATCTGCCCGGGTTTAGAGTTGTCCTTCTCTTCTGTGTGTTCCGGGGCTCCCCTCTCATCTCCCACAATGGCACTGTCCGCACAGGCAAAGCTCCCATTTTCTCACTCCTTTCCACGCCCAGGGCCGGGCCCCAGCACCCGGGGCCGGGCCACGCCACCGCACACGCGCCCGGGGCCAGGCTGGGCCCGCGCCGCCGCGAAGCATACATTCTGGGGCCGGGCACTGAACCCATAATGGTGAAATAAATCCCAATAAAAGGAATGTAAATACTCCCTTTAGCTTGAAGGATTTAATTAATTATTTTTAAAATAAGATAAACATGGATAGCACCTTTTCAATTTCTAATTTTCATCATTGTCATATAACTGGAATTTCTTTTGTTTCCTGTGAAACATACTTGAAGAATATCTCTTCAGAGGGAATAAAATTTTTAGCTTGTTTAACCATGAAAAGCCCATCTCAGAACCTTTCCTGTGCTGAAACATTCATTGAAACAGGGTTTGATTTTAATGTGAAGAGATGGAAGCTTTTATTTTTACCTGTTGCATGACTGGTGCATATTTCTGTATTGATATCAGCAGATGTTATAGGGTCATTCTATCTGCTAGGGCTGAATAAATGTTTAGGGGATTATGGGCGTGAAGTTCATGTGTTGTAAATGTAACTAGAACATGACCCAAAAAAGCATTATAGATGGTAGTAAATTATTGGCTGTGTGTATATATCTGCCTCTTACTTCCCCTAGCAAGATATCTCTTCCCTATTCACCCCTTCCAAATGTACTTCTAGTTGTAGAAATAAAATCATTTTAGTTCACCTTTGCACCTAGTTCAATTATTCTGTTTCATTGATGCTGATGTAACACAGGAGACATGCCATTTGCTTCTTCAGAGTTTTGTTAGATTTACAGAGGTAAATCCAAGAATTCTGCCCTAGACAGGATTAGATTCAGAGCAGGCTTGTTGCTGACTAAATAAATCTGCCTTCAGTTTAGTTTTTTTCAGTTAGGTAGACACAAAGAAATCTTGCTCTCCATTCTTTGCAAGATTTGGTATATTTTTCCATTATCATGAGAAGCTTTTTTCTCCTTTACTGTTTCAGAATGACAGAAGCCTTTTATTTTTTTGGAAGAGCTAAAGACCATTAAATACCACTGAAATGAAAACCAAAATCCAACAATAAAACTCAAAATCTGGAGAGGTGAAGGCCTTTTTCCACCTTCTGCAATATGGACTTGGTGTCTTACACATAAAAGAGAAAAAATAGTCTTTGAAAAAGGCAAACATGAGGAGGAAGCCATAGAAATCAGACTTGGCCAGCCTGTACAGCAGAACAGAACTTTGTGGATGTTTATACTTTCCTGAACCAAAAATGTAACCTGCAAAATAGGCACCAGTTCCTGCTCTCACCCCAGCCCTCACTTCTGTTTCATCCACCCATGCTCAAGAAGAGCAAACAGAAACACAACTGTTTCAGAATAGTAGCACATTTTAGTGTGGTAGAAGATAGGAGATACAAACCAGAGGAGGAGATTGGACTTCGTGAAAAAAAATCAAGGAACCAGAAAAACTACTCTTCTGAGTAGGCTTTCAGTTGTTCTAGTTTGTAACAGAACAACAAAGACATCAGGAGACATTTGACAGGTCCCTTTCTGCTGATGATATACATCATCTACTCAAATTCCTCTTCCCCCTATTGCTTATGTAGTTTGGGTTTATGTAATTCAATTTACTTGATTTAATTTTCTTGCCTTCACATAGTCCTTGATCTTGATTCTTTTTACAATAACGCCCCCTTGCATTTCCTTGGCTTTATAAAGGGGACTTATATTTTATATTTGCATTGATTTTAAGGAATTCTGCCTTACCAGAGTATTGAAAAAAATAGTTTAATGACTCTGAAAATCTGTCTCCATCCACTGCATCTGATTTCCTGAAGATCTCAGGTGTGTTACTGTTCTCCAAAGCATGCATAGCTGTAGTGTCCTCAGTGAAAGAGCTCTGAATTACTAGGACAGCCTGAAGCCATCTGTCAGTTGGGAAGGTTGCTGAGGCACTTTCACATCTACTTAATTGCAGTGTGGTCCTGTTGGGATCACATTCCTGAATCACTTAGAGTCCACATGTGAGCACGTGAGACTGTATGACTTGACTTTCAATGATTTAGAAAGGGATAATGTATGATCAGTGTTCTGTAGCTTTGGAACATAAAAAAAAACTTTTACTCACATGACAGACCAGAGAAGAACTTGAGAAGTAGAATTTGTGAACTTTGTCATAAGCACCTCCTGGCTGAGGAACTTCTCTATTCCTACAAAGCAATTGTTTGCATCCAACCTGTAGGTGTGCTTCCTGAGTGACTAGTTCCTTGCTGAGTTTATCATCTGGATACCTGGTTATCATCTCCACTTGGGGAACAGAGAAATGATGGATGTTACACTTAGAGACAGTATGAGATCATAGGAGCTCCCTGCTTGTTACTGTTTCTCAGACCACAAGACTATGCTATTCTTGTGCTGCACTTTTATAAGCCAGGCTGTTTCTTTCAGTTTTCTTCTTTTGCTTTTGTTTCTTTTTTTTTGTTCCACATTTTTATGTTGAATTTTAGTAACCTCTGAAACACTGTAAAATGCGCTTTATACCTTCTCAGCAATGTTCCCTTGCTTGTTCTGTCTTTAATATGGATTATTCAGCTATTTTTTTCTTTTCTCAGGGGATGTGCTGTGCTGTATTTTGCTCAGCAAGAAACAAACAATGACTTTTGTATTTTCCTATGTATTTTTTCCTTAAATAAAGTCAGAATGTATAAGGAATTAAAACAGGGCAGTAAAACATAAACTTCTGACACTAGAGATATATGGACAGAAGAAGCAATTTAACTGGTAATAGATTGGCAAAGTATCCATTGTATGGATGCAGCTGTACTATAAATATTTGTTTGTTACCAGTAAAGGAAACTAATCCACAAGAAGGCTCAAATCTGTTGTGTTTTTTTTTTTTTTTTTTCTTCTGTATAATAGTATTTAGATTCGTTGACCCTCTGATATTACTTGGTAACCCACAAGTTGAAAAAAATTCACATAGAGATTGGATTTCTGTGAAAACAAGTTGAAAATAGTTTTACTTAACAAAATAATAATAAAATTTAAGTAAATATAAATCATACCATGTAGATATGGCATAGCAAATGCATGCTGCTGTTGTTCACAAGAACTGTGTAAAAAAATGTGAACACAAAATGCAAAGAAAAATTTCTGAGAAATAACTAATTTTAGTGCAGAAATCTTACCTAATTTGTCTAAGTTCAAGAAACTGAATTTCAAGAATATTTTGATATCTCAGATAGGAAGGTTTACAGTCCCATTCTTCAAGGACAAAAGAAAGTGTTTGGGGTGCCAAGACCATCTTTTTTTACTTCAATCAATATTCTGAAACATTTTAATCTATAAAAATGTAATTAGATATGATTACACTATTTCCTTGCAATCTAAATAAGGCAAAGATTATGTTTATGTCTGCTTAGCAATTAAGTGGTTTATTCTAAATTTTTGTCCATCTGAAGCCTTGACTCAGCTGTTTCTCATGCTTCTAATATTGCCTGATCCTAGAAATTTCTTAGTCTAACTACCGGACCTGTACTGCTTTTTGTGTTACTCATGTGTGCTCATCTCATACTCTTACCCATTCTGTCTGAAATGGTTGTGATATACCCTTTTTCATACTATTATTTTAACCTAAGAATTAAGATTAAATTATGGATACACATAGGACCTTCCATTGGTACATCTGTTTCAGTGAGTAATCCCATGCTCAGATCCAGACCAGAATACCTATTTGAACCAAAACTTGTCATATAAGTCTCAAAAGTCTCCTGACTTACCCTATTTGGGGGTGATTTAGTCCACTTAGCCTAACCAGGATTTAACAAGCTACAAGGGCTTAATAAATTTATTAAATTTAACACATCACCAGAGCTTCATAAATGAACCAAAAAATTAGTGACAAAGTGACAGAGATTCTTCCAACACAGCAGGTGTTGTGGTATCATGACCACCCTACCTTGCCTGCATGGCTGATCAGAGGCTGGGTTTACTAGAGCTGATTGAATGGAAAAGTGTTGATACAGACAGAATGATAAAAAAAAAAAGTAGACAATTCTAATTTATACAATTAAATTAAGTAAATACTGGAGCAGGTTACGGTTTTGATACTACATTTCTTTCACCTAAGTCTAAGTCAACCCTGGGAATGTCCACTGGTTGAGATCTGTCAAAGTCAGGGTTATGAAGGTGTATCATTCCCACACTAAAAAGGGCAGTTACTGGGATTGTTTGGTTGGCTGTTGGAGATGCTTTGTGTCATTGGAACAAAGTGCAGCATTGTTAGCATAGCTATGTACAAACCAGGAGAACTTTGCTGGTCTAATATACAGTTCTGCTTGGTCCACTGAAGCACTCGAAGTTAGACAAATTACTAGGTCCTTCGTGCTGTTTGCAGATCTGTTTTTATCTTTATCACTCTTTAAAAAATCCAAATATTTCATCTGTTTTAATCTATGAGATAGACAATGCGGTGTGGTCAAAACTCATTATTATTCTAACCATTAATGTTGTGTGGCTTGAAGAAGAAGGATTTCTTCCCTCTGGTTACATCATTTCATTTCAAGCCCTTTCCATTTTTAGAAAAGTAGGTCATACGGGAGATAAGATCTTTGCTACTGCAAAGCTGAGTATTAACAGTCCTCAGAAGCTATTTCATCAACTGCAGTGAAAGTATTTGATAATTTCCTGTCATTCCATAGTTCTCCAACAGCTGTTGGTAGTCCCTTTGACAAGCATGAAGGAGATCTACTCTTAGTACTGAAGACACCTGAGATCATTTTGATACGACTTGTTGAACTATATCTATATTTGACTAACTTAGGTGTCTTGGGACTTGTTTAAATGTAAATTGCCTATTACAAAGGGGCATCCAGTTCTTTTCGTTCCTCATGACTGGAACTGTTACCTGAGAAAGAGGTTTTGGATACAGTGTGCTGCAGTGACTGCCAGTCTGAAATGAAAATTATGCTAGACTGAAAAACTCAGAAAAAAGCTTACGAGGATGATTAGAGGTCTCTGAATTTTCCTTTTTTCTTTTAATGAAGGATTTAAAAAGATAAATTTAATTTGTTTAAAGGAAAGAAGTACCAGATTTAATCAAAGCTGAGAAGTACCAGTGGGAGTGGATATTTCTGGTGCCATAGTCCAGCTTAATATAGGAAAGAAAAGTTGATAAGAATATGGTTAGTAGCTAGAAACTGATGCCAGACAATATAATTTTGGACACAGGCCTTAACTGAGCAGGGAATGATAAAAAAAAAAAAGACTCTTTCCATTTTGTTGAGACTCTAGACTCATACTTTGTTTGAAAAATGATGGTCCAGTGAAAAGCTCGTACTTGTGTTGACCAGGAGCTCAGTTCAGATCAGTGTTCTGTCCTTAAAATTCACAGCTCTCTAAAGTGAAGCTTAGTTCATTTGTATAGACCCAGAGGAAAAGAGAAGGACAAGTTAGGAGACATAGGACAAATGTGGAATTGGAAATGGAGAGCAGAGTGATGTGATGTACCCCATGTCAAACCGTGGGTGGTAAAACCAAAAATAAAGATAGACTTCTTGTCTCTCTGTCTATTTTTATATTTGTATGGCCATGGAAGTTACAATTACAGCAACTGGGACTTATCAGAAAAGTGTTTTTCTTTTTTTAAAGCCATTGATTTTTTAGAAATAGCAAGCAAACACCTGAAGACTTTTCAAAAACACTGGCTGGAACTCAAAAGTTCTCTTATTATAGGATTTGCAGTTTGTAGTCACTGTGCTCTCAGTAATTTTTTTAATATATATGTGTATTTTTCCTGATCAGGATGCCCACTTTGCACACTGTGCTTTTTTTCTCCTGTTCTAATTGAGCTACTGCAGTATGTCAGGAGGTACCATACGAAAGATGTGTACGGGTCAGTGAGCCTGAACAGAGAAGGAGAATAACAGAAAAGAAGCAAATAAACTATGACACCAGGAAGCAGCTTGGCAAGATTTTAATCAAAATGATGTCTTCTGCCCATCAGTATTCAGATTTCGTCTCAATAAGTTCATTTTTAAATTGTCATTAAAAACCAAAACAAATCAAAACAAAGAAAAACAGAAAAGTTTTTTTTTTCCACACAGAATATATATTTAAAAATGTATGAAAGTGACAAAAAATTCCTTTCTTCAGTTTCAACAGAAAAAAATGAACCAGCTGTTCTAATGACTGTGAGTAGTAAAAAAGAACATGAATTTCCGTGTTTTATCATCCAAAAGCTCAGATATTTATCTGACATGTCTCTGAGTATTTGATGGGCACATTTTTATTACACAAAGTCTCATAAAAGTCATACTCTCATCTTTGGATATTTCTAGCAATCTACTTGCTTTGAAAAAATTGTTTCTTTTCCTAGCATTTATAATAGTCACTATATAGTCAAGATCAGGATGTAGAGAAATAAGGAAATAAACTTTTGTTAATATTATTATACCTAATTTAGCTTAAGAATAAAGGTTACCTCTTGTTTTATGAAAATTAATTAAGATATATAAAGAGATAAAGATATCAAATAAAGATATTGTTGTGAGCAAATGTTCAATTTTCAAGTCATTATATTATTATATAAAATCATATGGGTTTTATTCAATATAAAAAGCAAATATAATTGTATATTATATTGTGCTGGTTTAAAGGTAAACTTTAAACTTTCCTTCATTAAAGGAAATGAACTCAACTCAAAAGAGAGATTATAAATCAGAATAACAATTTAATAAAATAATACAATAAATACGATTATACAGACAAACAGTTTTAACCCACAAAACCCAAATATATAACCCAGCACCCTGGGGCATGAACAGAGTGGTGTTCTTTGGACCCCTTGAGTCCAAAGGAAAAGGAGAGGGGAAAACCTGTTGGTGAGAGTGCTGTTGCAGTCTGGTCAAGAGTGGTGGTTGCAGTCTGGTTGAAAAGTGGGAGTTACAGTCCGGTCGAGAGTGATGGTTGCAATCTGGTTGAGAGTGGTGAGCTGCAGTCTTCCTCTGGATCCCACGAGTGGTTAAAAAGATCCCAAGACTCCAAGATTATATACCTTCCAGTTCAGGCAGGAATGCTCAGTACCTCCCTCAGGGCGGGGGGGTTCCTTAATGGGTGTGAGGACAAGCAACTCCTGTCTCTCAGGCCTCTTAGCACCTAGTTTATAGCCTGAGGAGTCAGGCTCTATGTGCAGATAGCGTAAATGATTAATTGATAACAGTTTCTGGGAAATGGCATGGAAGGCTGTAGAATACACAGTTTTGGGTTACACCCATCCAGTGATGAACTGGTCTCAGCTGTCCTAACTAGGACATATATATAGATATATCATATATTTATAGATGTTATTAAAGATACATAATATATAATTCTTATCACATATAATGATTTGGATATTAGTTACATAGTAATTTTGTATGTTATGGTTATTAAATTCTATTCACATTAAACATTAGCAGACCATTAATGAAACAGTTCTTCATAAATTCTGTTGATGTTATTGTCAGTTGGGAAGCTTACAGTTTGATTCAACCTGGAAAAATATTGCACTTAAGTTCCCATGTGAAGAAAGTTATTAATGACTAGATAGATTCAAGTTTCCATGACAACATATTGCTGGACAGGATCAGGTGGGATTTTGCAATGTTGTTTTAACAATTGAATTCAGCATTAAATAGGACCAATATACCATTGAGAACTGGCTTGAATCTCCATAGGAATTAATAGAATCATAGAATCATCAAGACTGGAAAAGACTTCCAAGGCCATCAAGTCCAACCTTTGACTGAACACCATCACATCAATTAAACCATGGCTCCAAGTGCCGCATGCAGTCCTTTCTTGAACACCTCCAGGGATGGTGACTCCACCACTTCCCTGGGCAGCCCTTTCCAATGCTTGACAACCCTTCCAGTAAAGAAATTCTTCCTGATGTCTAACCCAAACATACCCTGGTTCAGCTTCAGTTCATTTCTTCTAGTTGTGTCCTTAGTTGCATGGGAGAAGAGGCTGACCCCCCAGCTGGTTATAACCTCCTTTCAGGTAGTTGTGGAGAGTGATAAGGTCTTCCTGATTGTCCTTTTTTTTCAGAATAAATGCCCTCAGCTCCCTCAGCCACTCTTCATGTGACTTACTCTCTAGACCCTTCGTCAGCTCTGTTGCCCTTCTATGGACATGCTCCAATCGCCAAGGGGCAACCCTTCTGCTTCACGAGGCTCTGGACAAACAGCTCCACTTACAGGGTACAGATGCTGTGAATTCATTCACTCTTTCACCTGGGACAGCCCTGAGACTTGGACCCAGCATCAGAGTGCTTTGGGACATTCTTTAGCAAAAGATATTTTAGTATAATGTGGGGTTTGTTCTGTTACAGTATAAAATTCTGGCACCATTTCACACAAAGTCCTTTTTCTTTCTTACTCTAATCCAGTATCTCCAGCATTTCATTTCTGGCAAGACAGAAAGGATGCTAAACTGCAGAAAAATGCAATCATCAATGGAAATGATGGAATTTCTTTTAGATCCTTACATCTTTTTTGCTACCTGGATGGTTTATTAGCTTAGTTCTATGTGTTTAGTCTTTGTTTTCCTTCTTAAATACCCCCTGTCCTCCAACACCTTTCTCCCATAGTATATTCATCAGCAGCTTCCTGTGGTGGATATAGATATTGAGGAAATTAATGGAGGCAGGACTAATGAGGCTGAAACCAGTAATTGTTCAGAGAATAATTGCTTTTGTGACAGTAAATTTGATGGTCCAGATTTCATGGTCCAAATTCACAATTAGCAATAGACTTTATGTGAAATTCACTTAGGTCACCTTGTTATTTCTATGATGCTTCCCCTCTGTCATGTTTTTTCTCTCTCAGGTACTTTGATGTGTATATTTTGGGGGTAAGGTTGTCAAGGGCTGGCACAGAGACAGCCACGTTTGAAATGGGAAATGAGAGATCATCACAGCACTGAGGCTGAGCTCAGTTGATGGGATTCAGAAATATGAACATCCTAACACAGTTTGAGAAAAAGAGACCACAGTACAGATAATCTTCTTACTTCAGTGGATCTCCATCTGACACAGATCATGTCTCTGTACTTCGTACATCACAAGGAGTCTATTGTCTCAAGTGGAGTCTGAAAAAAACTCTCTTTGTAATATCAAAGTGCAATAACTGTATTCTTCTGAATTAATTCTTGGTCATATTACATTCACAAAGTATTTTGTGAAAGCTTTTTTAAACTGTTATCCAAAGACTTTGGATTTCTGTGGTGTTAAAATTAAACTGGTCACCGTTTTTAAAAAAAAGTAGTTTAGTTTTAGAAAACCAAACCAAACCAAAACCCTGCCCCTGAAAACTTAGTTTCTTAGCTATGAATAAGGTAAAATTGAGGCTTTTATTCTCCAAATGACCATTTATGTAAGGAAGATGTTATCCAAACACTCTTCCCGTGAGTATTAAATGGCTTTTTATCTATTATTTGCTCTGACAGCTCAGGCCCGTGGGATTCTTTCTTACCTGATATGGATCTTGAATAGACATTAGGCCATTATGACAGTTCACTGATCTGGAAGAGGGAACAGTTACGGTATCCTTTTTATAGCAGTATCACTACAGAAATACCTTTTGGTACCAATCTGATTTTACACATTATTAAAACCAATGGTTTGGGAAATTCGAGGATGAAGGAAAAGTTCCTATAGACTGTGAATCTTTTCTGCTTTGCTGGGTAGGACTCGTTGTACTTGAATGTAATTATCAAACAGTTAAGTGTCCAGCCTGCTTATAGTATCTCTGAAGAAGAGAAACATTAGATAACAATTCACCTCTTCTGCCTGAAACCCATTCTAGGGTCGGATTGGTAGTTTTTCAGGATGTGCCTGTTGATCTACAAGTAATAGGAGCACCAAAAGCAATAGTTTAAACTAGATGCTTTTTTTTTCAGCTAGAAAAAAATAACTAAAAAAATAACCGGTCCATACCGTGCTTTTCATCTACCTTTTGGACATCCCTGAAAAAATTTTGACTTATCTAATGAGAGAGATAATGTAATATAAAAGTTTTTTTCCAGTCAAGTGGTCATTTTGGAGAGAATTTTTTTTTTTTTACTATGCATCTAAACAAAAAAACTGCAAGATACATCAGGAGTGCCAAATCTGATAGTCTGATAGCCACGAGATTACAGTAGCTCCATGCCCCAGGCCGCTCAGGAGCAGGATTGAGCTCATGTTCCCGGGAAGCACAGATACACAGAGCATGTATATACAACACATCTAAACAGGACAGAACACATAGATCAGCACAGATGTGTCAACTCAGCACTCAAACACAAACAGCACCAATGGCCTTATCCTGTTCTCTTCTCCAGCTGATCAGTATGAAGGCCCATCAGTGGGAAACCTACATGTATGTGCAATGTGGATCCTTCCCACACCTGGGATCAGACACTCACTCCAGCCAGCAGTTGTTCCTGCACCCCAGTTCGCCCAATTGTTGACCCCTGAGCATGGGACCCTGCAGTGCTGCTTTGCCACTCCAGGTGCTTGTGCATGTGAAGGCAGATACATGTGGGATCACACACTGTGGAACCCACTGGTAACAGGCATTAAACACTCAGCCATCCTAGGAACTGCCCCTTGAGTCCTCCATCTCCAGTTCCCTCATGTGCAGAGAGGTACACATTCACATGGGCCTCTCAGTTGATCCCCAGACCTTACAGTGTCTCCAGTAGTTGGTTTGGACCTTCTGGTCCCTCTGGTAGCCAACTGTCAGGCCTTAAGGAACCTCTGTACAACAGAGCATGGCTCCTTCTGTAGGCAAAGACCATAATGCCAGACTCAAAATTCAGACTATTGGCCAAATCCAACCTAAACAATATGTAATGTAGATTACTTGAAAAAAGTATCCTGTGATTCTAGGTGGTTTCCAGTATGTTTCACTTTATTTTTACGTTTCTTTCTAAAAAACACAGCCTCTTCAGCAAGTGTTGCCAAAGACAGAAGCTGACTTGATTTCTAAAATCATATTTAGTGTGTTTGAGGTAGAGTTTTCTCAAATTTCCACAGTTATCAAGGACCATGCTTTTGATATTAACTCCATATTTGCAAGAGCACCAAATTGAATTAAAAGTCAATATCAAGTCAATGGAGTGCAGAACTGCTATGTTGGGAAAATACCAATCTTCAGAAGCATAATGTACTTCAGCTGTGAAAAAAATAAGTTATTTACTTTAATTTGAAAAATGCTATTATTTTCACTTTTTCTGGTGCTGTTTCCCAATACAAGGACAGTGCTAAGTGAGATTCAATTAAGACCTGATTTCTTAGCTTTAAAAAGAGTAGGTCTCACCTGTTTCTGAAATTATCATTTATTTGTTAAGTAGGCTATATGCTGTTGTACTGGGTGAAGTTAAAATATATTTGAGTGTGTTTTTGTATCACGTCTGTATGCTTCTGTAGTGAACCCTATTCAAAGAATCCTTTGTCGTATTTTTCTCTCTGATTAAGAGAAAATGCTAAACACTGAACAGTGAATGACAGAAGAAAGTAGTGGTTTATAATAATAGATATTTAATGTAGCCCATAAGCTACAGAGAATTCAGAACTACTGAAAATAAAGTCTCACAGAGATTATGTTAATGGATATTTTCACTTAAAAAAAGGATGGATTGTGATTTTTTTTCCTCACTGAAGTACTGTGTTTACTGAAAAAGTGAAGCAATAAACAGAATCTAGTGGCTGATCCTATCTTGTATAACTTAACAGTCTTTTCATACAAAAGTATTACATGAATTTTCATATATAAGAAATCTGATGTGATCATTATAAATCAAATTGAATAGGCTAGATATGATCAATATATTTGAAGTGCAGAAGCTCCAGAGAACTGGAAGTTCATTAATGTGAAGCCAACAGATCATTCAAGGGAAACTCCAGAAACTATATAATAATAGTGTGATGTCCAGTAGATCCTTTAATGATGAGTAGAATTGATGGCCACCTGGAAAAGTACTGTGTGTGTGCTAAGGTAGCCTTTGGAAAAGAATTTGTATTTTACATGCCTACTGGGGTACTTTGAAGAATCAATAAATATGTGGACTTATTAATAAATTTATTTTGAGTCCAAAAGATATGGAATAAAATGCCATATCTTGGAATAAAATGCCAAGAAAGGCATCGAGGAAACTTATTAAGTGCTCTTACCAAAATTAAGCTGCCGTGATATACAATAGGAGCCCCTTGTCTGGCAGAATAATTTGGTAATTGCTAGGAAAAGAGGGACAGCAGTGAGCAATCAGACTTATGGTGCAGGTAGGTCAGTGGTGGAATTCCCCAGCGCCTGTCCTGGGAAAGGGATGTGAATAATGAGGCAATAAAATTCACTGATGGTACTCAGTAAGTTATGGTAGGGAAGAAAGGGCAGCTGATGGGTTGTGGAAGATATTACAACACTGAATAATGAAGCAATAGAATGACAGATGACATTCAATGCAGATAAATTTTAAGTGATGCTCAAGCAGTAATAGAGTCCAGTAATAGAAAATGATTGGTTTCAAGTGGACTGTCATCACTCAGGAAGAAGACCTGTGGTTACAGTACATAATTGGATCAAAATATTAACTTACTGATAAGCAGTGTCAACAAAGCAAGTGGAATATTCAGAATTACAGGAAAAAAATAAATTAAAGAACATAATTATGCCACTGTAAAGGTCAGCAATGTGTCCCAGTCTTCTGTAGAGTAGGATATTCTCACCCCTGCCCATCTTTATCTCAAAAAAAAGGGTGAATGGACAGTTTCAGAAGAGAAAAAAGGGTGAGGAAGGGTCTGGAACAGGTCTGGAAGAGGCTCTGCATCCTATGTAGGCCAGGCTTTTTCAACCTGCAAACAGTCTGGGACAATATTAGTGAGACCTATAAACCACAGGTATCCTAAAGAAGATGGATGGGGATTAGAGTGTTTGTTGTCTTTTGTAGTAGAAAACCAGACTTCTTAATGGAAATGAACCTTAAGGAAGCCAGCAAGTAGCAGATTGAAAAAAAAGAAATTAAAGAGAGAAGCTTTCACACAGGATGGAGAATTTGCCCAGGCTACTGTTTACAAGGACAGCTCTCTGTTTCTGGAAGTCACTGAGTCATCTAAATGGATCTGCTTCTATAAACTGCTGGAGTCAAGGAGAGTATTTTTGGGAAGTATGAGTATTTGCTGTCTAATGTCATCTCCCAGATAATAACTGTTGGTCACTGTCAGAGATAAAATAGTGGAATAACTGTATCTCAGTTCTGACACAATATGCCTATTTTTGTATGGTAATTATCAGATCCAACATCTTACATGCTGTGGTTAAGTGTAGATCACAAAGAGGTCATTTTTTGCTTTGGAGACAATACATTAGAGTAATTTAAAAATAGATGGGGGATCCAAGGATCACACATGAAAAGACTGAAGTCTTTTGAAGAAGCTTCAAAAAATATTAAACTGTATGTTCTTTTTGAGGGTGATAAATCATTAAACTTCCTTTGCAGTATTTTCTTTTAATTGAGAAAAAACATATTCTGTTTCTTAACAAAGGCAAAGTACTGAAAATAATGAGATTTTCATATGGATTAAAGATGTTTCTCCAATGCTCTGTGAAATGAATAAGGTGTGGTGCACTAAGTTACTACGTGCCAGTTGTGCTTCTGCAGCTGCTCGTAAGGACTTGATTCAGTCAACTGCATGTAACTACTTAGCACTATTTCAAATGCCTCATGGTACCTGAGACATCCTCAAAGATCTGGCAGATACAACACAAATGTTAAGACAGACATTTCTGGAGCAGGTACTTGAAATCAGACAAAAGAAACACTGTGGCACAGCAAATGGTGCCAGTGATGAACTGCAAAGTAACTGTATGTGTATATGGCCTCATCTTGAAACTTTTGTGCAGTTTTGGTCATTACAATGTAAGAAAGATATTAAGCCATTAGAGAGTGTCCAAAGGAGGGCAACAGAGATGGCGAAGGGCCTTGAGGGGAAGCCGTATGAGGAGCGGCTGAGGGCACTTGGTCTGTTCAGCTGGAGAAGAAGAGACTGAGGGGAGACCTCATTGCAGTTACAGCTTCCTGGTAAAGGGAAGGGCAGGCACTGATCTCTTATCTCTGGTGAGCAGTGACAGGACCAGAGAGCCTGAAGCTGTGTCAGGGGAGGTTTAAGTTGGATATCAGAAAAAAGTTCTTCACCCAGAGGGTGGTTGGGCAAGGAACAGGCTCCCCAAGGAAGTGGTCACAGCACCAAGCCTGACAGAATTCAAGAAGCATTTAGACAATGCTATTAGGCACATGGTGTGATTCTTGGGGATGGCCCTGCACAGGGCCAGCAGTTGGACTTCGATGATTCTTGTGGGTCCCTTCTAATTCAGCATATTTTGTGATTCTGTGATAAGTCTGCACCTAAGTCATCCCTTGTGAGGTGATGTGACTTAGCCCAAAACATCAGTGAAACAACAACATCTCTTTTTTTACTTTTTGAATTAAGAACATACAGATGAACAGTCACTTATGTTCTGTTTTCTCTGTTTCTGTTAGAATGCCACATTAGTCATATGTCCAAATAAAAAAAAAAAAATTAAAAGTTCAGGCTTAATGTCCATTGCTAACAAATTTTGTCACTAGTCTTTTTTTGTTATTTTTCTAAATACCATCTGATTCTCTTTCTGTAATGTGATAGAAATTGCAGAATCCATTTGTTAGACAAAGCATTTACAGTTCTGCATCAGTTCTTTAAGGAAGCATACAGGCATGAACGTTAATTTTATATTTGCTAATAGAGATATATATCAGTAGAATAACAACTTCAAAGAATCAAACAATAATGAGAACTTGTCTTTAATTAAGCATTTCTCTGACTGGAATAGTAGGGAGAAGAATCTTAAGGAACCATAGTTAAATTTAATAAGATTGAGTGCCTGAACTCTACTCCACACAGGTGGCAGCAGCAAGATGCATCTGTGTCACTGACAGCAATGAACATGTAAAAATAGGACATAGTCATTATTCTTCTGAAGTGAACTTAATTTTATGGTCTTCACCCCCCTTCTCCCATCTTTTCTGTCTATTTACACTAATAAAGCACTGTTGGGTTACATGACAACATGAGAACAACAAACAACTATTGCAGGCCCAGTCACGGAGGCTACACATTTTCCCAGACAAGGATGAACCTTGTGAAAAAAAGTGTCTTGGAGAGAAAAATCTACCTCACATGTACTATATCCTTTAACTGGTCCAGTGATAGGATGGAAATCTATCATCACTGCATTACCAATCCAAGGGAACTTCACTTCCCTTTTCCAAAAATTGTGATTGGCTACTGAATAGGACTGCTAGCTATTCCAGAAAGCACACCAGTTTTGCTGCCAACACATCATCAGCAGGTGCAGGGGATCAGTATCTTCCCAATGAGAAGTAATGTGAACATTAGAACCAGTGTTTAAACTGACATCTGCAAGCAAAGTGACTTTTTCTAACCCCATATGGAAACCACATCCCACTGAGATATCTCACCTAAGGACTGATCTGAGAGGAGCTGTGTGGGTAGGAATGGGAAAAATCCTTCTTGGTTCTTACTTCCTAAGTCACTTCTGTCTGTAAGAGTTGGAATCAAAATTCACAGGTTATTTCCCACTGCTGCCAAGGACTGTGCAAGGACAAAATAATGGTATACATGGTGGGACACTTAAATGTGACTTGAAGAACACATTTTGGAGTAGGCTGAAGTTAGATAAAGTACTGTATTATCCTCCAATAACTTCCATATGCATTAGAGTACAATGATAGTAATACACTCACTGTCCTATTTTCTTAATCCTCTTGCTTGTGGAGCTGAGGCGTGGGTGGAAATCAAGATTAAAAGATAGGAGCCTAGATAACTGTGCATAACTAAGCCCTGGAAATATTAATTTTTGTCTTTGAACTGTGCTAGTCACGGTGGGGAGTAAATTAATGAAGGATTAGAAACACTATTTTATACAAGATGTGATACAGGGCCAAACTGAAGAGCCTTATTCCCTGTTAATTAAACCACACAGTTCATATTGTTCAAAAATACTGATTTAAGGAGCAGAACTGCAAATTAGAAAATGTTTTGGTCTGCTTATGTTTCATTTTAATTAACTGGAGACAAACTAATTTGACAAGTGTTTCACAACATAGAACATGTAAAGGGAGAGTTGAAGGTTATGCATCATCTGTGGGCTATATTTTAAGTACAACTGCATTAAAATAACCCCTAAATAAATACTCCAGCTTTTAACATAAGACATTTAAAACTCTTTACTGTAAACTTTTTATAAAGCAAATGTTTTTCCTTGGCATAAAATTATTGGTTAAATATTTCTTGACTCCATCACTACATACTTCAACAAGCAAAACTGATCATTTCGTTTTGGTCTGAATTCTAGAAACAGCACTCATGCACTGGAATACAGCTCACCTAAAATCAGCATTTTAGAGGGGTCATCCTGTGCTAAAATGGGTGTCTAACATAACCATAACTCAGTCTTCAGATGTAAAAAATCTCACTTCAGTGAGGAAAGAGGAAGCCTAAGTTATTAATTCATGATTTGTTTGAATTTTTTCAGCAACAAAATGAAAAAATAATCAGGCAAATCCCACCCTTCAGTTTACCAACTTTGTTCAGGCAAATAACTTTCTACGTTGTATATGCTTTCTGAAGAACTAAAGTAGGAGTGATTCATGTCGTGTTAGATTATCTGCAGAATTTGGATCTCCTTGTAATTGACAGTGTAAATGTTTCTGTTGTGGAAACCTAAGCTCTTGTTTCTACATCATACTGGGATATCAGTATCTCCCAAGTATTAAATATATGCTATGAATAATAGAAAATATAAAGTTGGAAGTGAGGTATTAGACAACTTAAGTAGTTGAGAGTGATGCCTTAGTATCTTCAATATCTAGGTGAAAAAAAGATAAAGAAAAGAGGAATATAAACATTTTCCTCTTAATTTCTATCTTACATTTATTAGCAGGCAATTGTCCTTTCATTTTATTTGTTTCCACTAAGTTCATCTATTGCTCTCCTTTCCTTCAAAATGGCACTTAAAGTCATTAATTATTCCCCATTACTTGTGCTTCTCAGGTTTATTTTTCTGCTCTGGAAAAAAGGAATTTTCCCATACTAAGACTTCACTTACTTAAGATTTTAAATAAATCTGTAGAAATAGACTGACCTGCTTGGCTCTGAAAGGATCAACCACTGTGGGCTGCAATCCTATGACTGAGAACTGAGTCTGGGATGAAAAACGATCTTTAAGATATATCGCAGAGAAAGACAGTAGAAGAAAGGCAGTGTATTAGTCTGGTTAACCTCACACAGAGCTGTGAGACAGCTGTTTTGGGCTTCATGAGGTATCCAGCTGGTAGTTGAATGGGGTGAAGATGAGAAGGGACATATGAAGTACTAAGTTACCTGAAAATGCTGCTGCAAAAAGAGAAACTGCTTACGAATTTAGGAATTTTTTCCAGTTGACATTTCTGCTTTTCAGTTGAACATTTTCAGGTTTGAGTAGTGGGAAGAAATGATGTTTTTGACTCTTGGAAGTCACCACAATTTGATCGGGGTGAAGTGCTTACCCTTTTTAATGTCATACATTGTATTTAATTTCACAGTTTTCAGATAGTGACAGTTGCTCACTGAGCAGGGAGATCCCTGAATGTTTCTGTAGGGAATTTAATTTCTTAAACACAATTCTTCAAGCAGCCATGTGATTAAGAATAGGGAACATATCTTGTAAAAATGGCAAAGTCTTCATCTGAAGACAAAGATTACTTACCACAGAATGTCCGAGATAATTTTGTTCTTTAAGGAATTGCTTTTAGTTAAACAAAACTGTACAAAAAATTCTTTCAAAAATGAGAACTAAATTAAACTTTTTTTATTTTTTTAATACATAAGGCCAGTTGCATAGGCAAGTGTTAACTTTACTAGGTGATATCAAGTCTTCTTGGAAAAAAACTCTCAGATTGGAATAGTGTCATGGTGAGAGCCTTTAGAATTAGTGACAAATGGGGAATACAGGGTTTGTCTATTCTTATGTCTATTTGGAGAGCTCGGGGAGAGTCCATTCTTTACTAAAATATTCTAGATCAGTTTTTCTAAATTCATGCACATGTGTATGCTGTGATTTCAATACACTGATTTTTTTTTTCTGGTATGACCTTACCTAAATGTTGAAAATGGCACATACTAGGTCAGAATAAGAACAGATTGGCAAAACCTAGGAAGAATGTGACATTATGAGTGAATGTTAGTCCTACACAAAATTGAATTTTCTGTGTAAACAAGCTGTGAATTTCTCAAGAGAGTTCTGTTTGGATACCTAAGCACTGGCGCTGTGAATGTTAGGACTATATCCACAGCAGCAAGATGTGTCTTTGATCATGTCTTGTCCATAATTCCAGAGTAGTTTACTTTCAAGATGAGTGGTTCCATACAATCTGCCAGTTGGAGAAGATGATAGCTGTGACAGCTCCTTCATGCCTGGGAATTACCAGTACCTCAGCAGTGTACACGATTTAATAACATAAACCTAGTGGTTTCTTTGGGGGGGGGGGCGGAATAATTCTCCTGACTGGGTGTTCTTCTTTGCCATCAAATTGCACAAAAGTGATTGGCTTCTACTGCCAGCTCTGGAATGATGACATCATGATTGAACCTGGCACTCTCACTCAAAGTAAAAAGAACAAGTTTCAGTGCGTAAATGGGTCTCTGAGTCACTCAGAATGCGATTCACATCTTTTCTGAAAGAACCTGTTGGTAAGAGAATCTGTCTTACCCAGATGGTGACAGGTGCTCTGGAGACTCTGAAGTGCACAGGTGCCAAGGTCCCCATAGTGGCACTGCTGTGATTTGGGGCATCTGCTTGCAGACAGCTTATGAACTGCAATTTGATGTCAATGAACTGTCTATATTCCTGTTTGTTCCTATGCCTTGTACTCCTCATGCGGAAAAGGGGAAGCAAAGTACTTACAGCTCTGTCTTAAAATTACCTCTTTTAAAAGGTTATTATTTAGTGAAGGTGAGGTCTGAGGAAAAAACCTCTTATTAAAGCTAAGGGATTTCCATAGAGAAAAATAAAGAAAATCAATATTAAAAGTGAGAATCATACTGGGATTCTCAATTGCTCAATGCAGTTTGCTCTTACCTGCTGTAAGCAAATATTTTTTCACAAAAGTGCCAGACAACATATGGGATCTAAAGTTAAGTGTGAAATAAAACTTTTGCATATAGTGTGATTGTCCATATAGCAGGGAATTTTATATGAATGACGCAGGTGTGTGCCACAGCACAGATATAGATGAAAGCTGAACTTAGTGTTGGGTAACAGCCATGGTTGAGAACAGTGGGTGTTAAGGAGTGATATTGTGTTTGTCTTGGATATCCATGGCCATGAATATACAGCCCTGAGTGATAGGATAATTGAACTCTGCTAACAATTCCCCCAGAGTCAACTTCCTTATGTTTACCAACAACTTTTAATGTATAAAAGTGATGATAATCACATTAGCACCTTTATCTAGTGTCAACCCCCGTTTCCAACTGTCAAACAGATTTGAGACATTTATTCATATTCACATTTGTCTACCTTTCAGAGAGCTGCTGGATAATGAACTGGTATTTTTTTCCTTCAAATCTTCAGAGAATTTCCTGAAGAAATCCACATGGAAGCCTGACTGCAACCTGAACCCTTTGGAAAACCAGTAGAAAGCGTTGTCTGTAAAATGTTCACTGACTTTCACTGGGAGCAGGGGGAATCACAGGTAAAGAGATGATGATGCATAGTCACTAAATGTAAAGGGTGTAGTGCTGAAGTGCACATAACACTGGAAGAGGACACAGGACACGGGTGCCGACGGGATCTGTGTGAAACATGGAGAAGCTGAGCAGCAGAAAGAGTGGTGGCAGCAGAAGTGGGAGCACAAAGCCAGAACCAAGAAGAAAAGACAACTTGACAAAAGAGGGTGTTAAGAAGGAGCTGGAAGGGATGTTTTTCACTATGAAGCTTCCTCATCAGAACTGGCAGGCAGAGAGATGTCAGTGTTATACTCTGATAGCTAGATCAGAGTTTTATCACAGGCAACAAGTAAACTCCTCATTTAACTTAGCTACCCAAGCAGAGAGAAGATGATATTGAATAACTCACATGCAACAGTCAAAAGCACAATAACTTTAAAATGACAAATGGATGATGGAACTTATCAGGCCAAAGGAGAGAGAGATTTGCGAAAATCAAAATTCCCAATCTTTGATTATAAAAATGATTGGAAGAAGGAGTAAAGAAGACAAAAGAAAAAACAGACAAGCAACATTTTATGAGCTGATTTCTTGAACTGGTATTAGTGTATTTGTGTACTATTATTTCACACAAAATATCTACTGAAAGTAATTTAATTTACAGACTAGTTACAAAAAGAAAAGGTACCGGAAGCAGCGGATTCTTGTATTGTTCAAAGAACAAAACCAACTTCAAAAGAAAACCAATCTGCCTTCAAAAGATGAGAAAGACAGACCGTGATATGCAGAGTGCACAAGATTGAGAAAGAAGGAAAGAAAGTGTGATCTTTACGATTGGAACTCCAGACATAATTTATGAAAAGAGGAAAGAAGTTCCTGAGATAAATGTAGTTCCATATATGAGATATTATATAATAAATTGCAGTTGAAAGGAACTTCAAACAGACCTTTTCAATGCTAAACTTAAATCCCTCTGGAAAAAAAATGAGAAAAAAAGAAGGAGAGAAAGGCATTTTATTCATTATAATGGATAGGATTATACACACAAAACCTTTCAAAGAAGTTCAAATATTTAAGCAGCTGCAATGAAAAACTTTTATATTATTTGAGAATAAAAGCACATTTCTGGAATCACGTATCTTTGAGTCTCTGATGTGCTGGTTTTGGTTGGTGTGAAGTGTGAAGTTAATTTTCTTTATAGTAGCTAGCATGGGGCTGTATTTTGGATTTGTGCTGGAAAGAGTGTTAATAAAACAGGAAAGTTTTAGTTATTGCTGAGCAGGGCTTACACAGAGTCAAAATCTTTTTTGCTCCTCATCCTGCCCCACCAGTGAAGAGGCTGGGACAGCTAACCCCAAATGACCCCAGGGATATTTCATATTTTATAGTGTCATGTTCAGCAATGACAGGTGGAAGAAGGTTGAGGGGGAGGCCTCTGCTCAGTCATTGCCTGGATATTGGTAGGTTGATTGTGACCAGTTTTTTTATTGGCATTCTGTGTCTTTCTTGTGATTTATTTCTTTCTCTTTGTTATTTTCATTACAAATAATTATTACAATTTTTCTATTATTATTAGTAGTAATAAGTTTCTTTCAATTATTAAACAGTTTTTAACTCAGTCCACAAGATTTATTACTTTACCCTTCCATTTCTCTTCTCCCAATCCTGCTTCAGGGTAGGAGTGAAAAAGTAGCTATGTGGTGCTTAGTTGCCAGCTGAGGTTAAACCACGAAATCTGACCAGAATAAAACTTAAGCTTTTTCATTCCAACCCTGTGCATAACAGGCTTTCAAATTTTCCCCATCATCCATCCCCACCCCTTTACCATTTTAATTTTTCCTTCACTGAGCAGGTAACTAGTTGAGTGTGTGAACAGTTAAAACTAAATTCTCCATTCCCATGGAAGTCATGTCAGTTGGAACAGGGATTTTAGCAAGTCAGATAATGCCAGGGTAACAATTGTAAAGGGCTTTTTAAATATAAAGCTCTTATTGCAGCTAAATTTGAATCCAGGAATCTCTATTATGTTCTGTCATTGAATTCTGAGACCCAAATTCTTCTTGCTTCTAGGTCTTGGTTTTCAATTTTAAGTGTCTGAAAATAGCCTAGCTGTTGCATGTATTTCCCCTGCCTCATCAGTATTTAAAACCACCCTGGGAGGATACTGGGTGGGATACTACATTATCCAGTAGCTCTCTGAAAGGTAGGTGGATATGAAAAAATATCTCAAGGGTGTTTCTACTCATAAAAAAAACAGTGATACAAATTCTCTGACCAGAAAAAATCATGTTATCGTTTTAGTTCTGTTTCATCATCTTTCTTCGAAAAGAATTAATAAATAAATAAAAAAAATTGAAGTGTTCACTGGCAAAGGAATTTAATTCTTATCTGAAACACTTTCATGAACCAGAGCTGGATTAAAGCATGGACTTTGGCCCAGGACTATAAATCTGAGACATAAATATCTTGGGCTTGTGACAACATCTCAGTTGCAACTCCCATTAAGGAAAAAGGAAAGTTCTCATGTTCTCTGTTTTAGAGGAAAGCTTGAGAACAGGGACTGGTTGTATCCCATGCAATGAAGTCTGTACAATTTTACAGAGAGTCCATTTCTCCAGGAGAAGACAAAAACTATAAAAGGAGAAATGCCTTTGCCTCAGAGGCATTGCCACGGTGTGGGAAGATGAGTGGAGGTTAATAGATAATGGTACAGAAATTATAGGGGAAAATGAGGTTGCTACTCCCTGAAATCAAACTGGGTTAACAAACCTGATCTCCCACATACAATGTAATCTAAGGACAACCTATCAGGGCAGAGTGGAGACACCATGGCCAGGCTCTGTGTAAACCCTTGCAAAGGAGGGAACTCGGTGGTACTTTCTAGCTAATAAACCATACAGCAGCTGAAAATCAAGGGAGTTGTCCTGCTGTTGAATTAGCAACTGTGGGGACATCACTCTCCTTGGACTGACACATGTCCCCATCCCGAGGTTATCTCAGGTACTATCCTGAGATACCTGCCACCAAGATACGACCACCCCTCAATGAGTAACATGTATGACTAAAGTCGGTCAAGCTCCACCTGAACATAAAGAAATAATATAAAAGTTAAAAATGGGGAAAAGTTGGGGAAGACTCCATTGTATGCTGGAAGAATTCTGGGATCAGTCAGCAGGCTGAGCCTGTCTTCTCACCCATAGAAGAAGCCTAAGAACCATAGTCTGCGCATGCTGAATGATTGTCTTTAGCCGGCTTTTGGTAGGGATTAGAGCTCATTTAGTATATTGCTTTGAATTAGTATATTGTTTTAAAATGTTTCTGCAGTGAGATACTGTTATTCTGTAAACTGTTAATGAGAGTCCTTCAAAGGTGCCAGCAGTGCTGGCAGTGGATAAAGGTGTGGAGATCCAAGAGGGATCTCTCTGTTTGACTCATGACTCCAAATAAGTCAGTCAAGCCACCCTCCAATCTGGTGAACCACTCAGTGGCCCCTGACAGACTGGGCAGGCACAAGGGTCTTGGCTTTCCTGGGGCATGGACAGACTAATCAAACACTAAGAGTTTGAAGAAATCTCTTCCTTTTCATGTGGCACATGAGAAGTTAGATCATCACCATTTGGAGAACAGTGGTTTGAGATGGGACAAACCATACTCCTCTGAAGTAGAAACCTTGGGGAAGCCAAGAAGCAGTCAGACCTCCAGCAATCATGGCTGTTGTGAGCAGTTGTGCCTACTTTAAAGGCACTGTGTCCCTCTCCAGCAGTAAAAGGGAATAAACAAGCCTTCATCTAAGGATGTTAGCTGTGTTTCACCAGAATTCTGACGTGGAAACTGCTCAACTCAAATACTGCCTATTCTTCCCCCTGGCATGTCAGACAGCTTCTCCTTTCTCTGAGAAGGGGCTTGTGTTGAGAGTTTGTTGTAGATGAGATGTCTCTGGGGTGCATACCAGGACCTCAGAAGTCACTGAGGTCTATAACATAGCCTTCCTTGACTCAGGTGAGAAGCAATGCCTCCAGTCAGATTCCAAAGATTATTGCTCAGTGCTCTCTGTAGTTTTAAACATGGGTTAATGCGCGTCGAGCACAATGTTTCTGGACATTCATTGCAATGATATCCTTAGGGAACAATACTTTAAAAAACACCATGTGAGAGATACAGTGCCATGTAATGAAGGAGGAATGGAAAGATTAAGTCAGGTCTTTCATTTCTTTTCACCCTTCTTGAATCCTAAATATGGTGTTAGCATGACGAAAAAACAGAATCCAGGAGTTAAAACAAATTATAAAGTTCACTCAAAGGAGGATAAATAAGTGAATAATTTCCATCAGCATAATGAAAATATTAAATGTGGCAGCCTACAAAATTTTTGTCTCTAACAATATGGAAATCAATCCTTTAAAAGTCACACCTTCTTTTGGTTGTAACAGTAAAATTACAGGATTACTCCCAAGCTACATAGAGGAATAACAAGGACTAAAACCACTGTAATAGAGTAAGTCTATGGTATGCTTAAATTCAGGTAACTTCTTAGGAAATTTTGAAAAGCATTTGCCAATCCACAAGGCACCACATCAATGTCAAATATTAAATCTATGAGAATGGAAGAAGATATCAATATACTACCGGATTTCAGAGTTTTTAGTAGAACAAAGAAAAGGTTTTAGTACAAATGCTTAGGGAGCCAAACTATCTTTTCTGAAACCTGTATGTGCATGCAAAAGCAGGAACAGAGCTCATATTTCAAATGACTTGTGAAAATGGGGCAGGTATTTACCTGGCCTAAGAGTGAAAACCTGAAATGAGGTTAATTCAAAGCAGCAGCAGAAACGCATAGGAGCACCAGAATGTAAAAAAGGATTTGGGGGATACTACAGGAAATGCCCTGCATATTTCAGTCATAAATACCAGCTTGCAATTTTTTAATAGTAAACCTAACTAAAAGGTATGTTGTATGAAGAAAATAACTAGTAATTTTAAGGAAATAATTTTACTTGAATATGAATTATATTTACGAATACAAAAATAACAAAACCAGCCATCCTGCCTTGTGCATTTGAGACCAGGAAGAGGGGTAAACCCAGGCATCAAAACCAGCTCAGTGTAAGAGACATCAGCTGTGAGCCCAGTACAAAGAGTACCTCAGCTCTGTATCAGAGAAAAAAGTGATATGGCAATCAAGAAAAGCTACATTAATATTAAAGTATGACCAACTATAAAATTACTTTGGTAATGCAAAATCAAAGTAGAGTACCAAAGAAAAGATGAAGGCTAAAATTTCTGCTGATTCTGTTAACATACATCCAATTTCAACTAAGACTTGTGGATGCATCAGCTTAACAGCACTAAATCTGAGACAGGGTTTTAAGGAAGAAATGTAAAAAAGACAGAAAATGGAAAAATGCTGAGCTCAAACAATGCATGATGAAATTTTTCAACAGAGCTATTGGCTGCCTACCAGGAAAGTTCTACCTGCCTTCCATGGGTCCTGTATGTTACTCTGTTACCCTTCACTGAGTACAATATCTGCTTGTAATAATGGTCCAAAGTAAATTCGTGGAAGCAAACAAGTCCATTTAACATCATTAATGGGTTCACAAGCTGCATAAACAGAAGTGTATCTATTGAAGGGTAAGGAAGCGCTATATTTGCCTAGAGAGAACTAAAATGACACCACTGCCAAAGTCTCACACTGGAGTGTCACTCACTTAAGACATAACTGGGGTGCTTGACACAGAGACAGGCATTGGCAAGAGCTAGTCATTGGAAGCTGTTTCATTAGGAGGGCAATCGCTCCACAACACCTTGGAGAGCACTGATTGATACACAGAACTGAGCAGGTCATATGGAATCAGACCTGTGGTAAAGAGCATCTGTGAGTCCTGCACAGAGTTGTGTGAAAACTGAAAACAGTTCCAGACACCAGTGGAACTGGTGCCTGGACAAGATGTGGCAGATCACTGCCTTGTCCCTCTACTAGGAATAGCAGGGTAGCAAAGCTAAAATTCCATCAGATCCAGATTGCTATGTCAGTTACTGTAGAATGATATTCAGGACCCTCACTGCCTCCCAGGAGCTATATCCTGACTCTGGACATAGACTGGGCAATAGAAGAGAGTCACACCTAAGGATAAAAGAAATTCAAACCTTTCTACCAACATCTTCCTTTTAAGCTGTCTACACTGTCTGAGTGGTTTGGGTGATGCCTGAGCAAGGGGTAAATGTGGATATTTTTACTTT
The DNA here is from genome assembly GCF_025592945.1 of Manacus candei. Classification (NCBI taxonomy): domain Eukaryota; kingdom Metazoa; phylum Chordata; class Aves; order Passeriformes; family Pipridae; genus Manacus; species Manacus candei. The sequence continues at coordinate 6,681,465 of NW_026138061.1, forward strand.
CACACAATCCATGTGCAGTAAGGACTGGAAAAGCAGCAATGCCAACTGTAACTGCCTCTGTGCACATGGACAAGTGGCACTGCATGGTGATGGAGTTAGGAAAAGTGGCTTTTCTGTCAGGTCCACTCTCACTGTCAGGAGAAAGACACCATCCACATGAAAAGGGATGTGGGCAGTCAGGGATAATTTCAACTAGAACACTCACATGTAAATTAACTATACCCAAATAGGAATATTTTCCAAGAAGTCACATATTTTTGACTACCCACCATCACCTGTTCATGCAGATGAAGTGCAAAAGATATAGGGTGATAAGAGAGGATTGGAGATATATAAAAGTTCTCCTCAAAGCAATGAGGAGGACAAAGACAGAGTTTACCACCATGCAAGCTCCAGCTCCTTCAGTAGCTTTCCTGATTGTCTCCAGGTTTCATAAAAGCTATGAAAAGCAGGGAAAGCAGAAGGAAGATATAATGTCTGGGCATTGTGTACCTCACAGACCACAGAACAAACCAGAAGCAAATATTAATTATTTCTTTCACCATTTCAGTATTCCAAACTCTTACTTGTTTCTGTAAAGAAACAAGAGAGAGCAGTGGGGCTTTTCCACTGGGCCTGCTATCCCAGTCTGTTCTGTTTCAGATAGAAAACTGCAGTTTACTGGCAGGTAGTCTGTACAATTTACTCAGCAAAGAGAATTCACTCACAGCACATCATCACCTCCCCACAACCAGTCAAATATCAACACTGAATTAGCAGTTGAAATATTTAAGACTCTGTTAAAGGGAACTGTAAGCATCAGAGAAAATCTATGGCAGGCTATACTTGCATGTAGAAACATTATCACAAAAGATATTATTAACAACTTTGTGCAATTTCTGATGTCAAGGTGCTGTCATATCTTGTTACACATAATTCCATCAGTAACAGAAATGACAATCGAAAAAGTGCAGGACAAAGGAATGATCCACAGAGAAAAGCTGAAGACCTTTCAACTATGCACTATGGAGGATCTGAAGAACAGACTATTGTCTCAGAAGAAAACGCAGCATGAAGGAGAATTTTGTAACAAGGTTGTGAATGGACATTTAATTCACTTGAATCCTTACTGTTGCAAATAACGCTAGAAGACAGATGTGGAGGTGGCAAAATGTGCATCTCGACAAACTTCAGTTACAGGCCATGAGCAAGCCCATGAGAGTTGATGATAGATATGAGAAGGCAGTTAAAATATTAAATTTGCAGTCACACAAAGGCAAGTCTCCTCAGAAGCAGAATGGCTCTCCTTGACACCATCATCAAACTGCCTCCACTACAGAGGAGAGCTTTTGGGCAGTGCTGAGCTGTGAAAGAATAGCCTTTCCAGGAACATCCCTGGCTGCCAAGATAGCTGAAAGTGAGATATTAAACATGAGAGTTGGTGATAATGGTTGGTGAAGTACACATACTATAAAAACTTTATTATCTGAAGTGCACATGAGAAACAATGCAATGGAATACAAAGTTTCCACAACTGGAAGACAAATTGTGATGGCAGAGAAGGATACAAAGAAATATTCAGTGTATTACAACTATTTTGAGAGCAAAGGTTGAATGATTCACTGGCTTAGCAGTCGTTTCCCCTCTCTCTCAGGTTGAATACCAAGTAAATGGAATGTAAAATACTTTAATTAGTGGTAGCTACCAGTAAAATTACTAAATGTTTGGGGGAAAAAAAACACCAATGTTTTTACAAGGACTGTGCTTTAAAAGTTGGTGGATTCTTGCATTATTCGAGGTACATAGGCTCTTCTCACATTTGTGCCTTTTAATCTGAGATTATGAAGAATATGCATCACATGGTGGTTGGCATGCCAGGTTCCTAGTGAGGCCATTGACATATTTGTCACCAGACTTCCTTGACTGGAGCCATGTCAAGCAACTCTGAGACTCACAGAGAGGCAATCAAAAGTGACAAAGTAACTGACAGTTCTGACAAGTGATTGTAGAATACACTATATTGTAGTTGGATGTGGGAAAATGACCTAAACTTTAGTGTTAATTCTAAACACCCCTTAGTAGCATGTGCTCCTGCACCGAATATTATTACATTGTCAAAAAGGATAGCAGAAAGTGCAGTTACTTCCAATACATGACTGAATTGCTCCATGTTTCTACCATGTCCTAGGAATAAAGTTGAGAGACAATGGTCACTGTGCAGAGCACAAACACCAGCCAGCTCTCTCCCTTCTGTTCATGTAAGGTTTAACTCTCTTTCTCAATGCATTGCTGACTTTTTTCTCTGAAGTCAGGATCAAAAAATTCCGTCTTTTTGTTCTTTGTGAATGATCTCAGACAGAAAAATTGCACATCAGCTAGCAATAAAAAGGAAAGCCTCACTTATGAGAAAGGAACACAGATATAAAGAAAGATAAGTAAAAATTCTAACAAAAGCCAAAAAAAGCCATTTTGAGATTCTCCTCTTTTTTCTCTGTTTTCAGACCAAAATCAAGCTTATGTAAAAATGTGGGGGTGTTTGTTTATGTGTGGAGGTGTATTTGACTTCATGCTAAGCCGTTTCCAAAGAAATCACCTAAAATTGATATCTGGAACCCTTGATCTGATGGCCTTCATATCGACTTGCTTTTCCTCTTGCAGTCTTTCCACAGGGATGTTTTCACTGGCATCACTAAGCTTTGATTTAGGCTATTAAATCATATTTTGCTCTCCAGTCTGTCTACTGAAATTTTATTCTTTCTACGAAGCGAGAACGCCTATTATCGTCAAGTGCATCTGAAAGCATTTTCTGCCTTAAGGTGTTTGTTACACAAGAGAAAGAATGGGAAGAAATGAAGATGCTTTTATGGACATAAGCACTTGATCTGTTACAAAAATGTAATTAAATGCAAGTGCCAAGAGCTTTCTTTAGTATATTATACCAAGCACTAGTTAAAATTCTAACCACCACAGGGCTTCACTATTTATACCTGAGGGGAAAAGAGATCTGGCTCAAGGTCTGTTTTCAAGATGAGGTTGAAAATCTGCAATAATATTATAGAAACACTACTTCAGAAGGAGGTACCATGTTGGGAGTTATCTGGACAGAGAAGGCCTGGCAGGAAGGTGGCAGGAATATGGGGTAGATTTGAGATGGGGAGGGATCAGCTGTGAAGTGATGCAAATGTTTCACAAGTAAGAAGTTATATTCTGGTTGGTAGCTGTCACAAATCATAAACCATATGTACAAGTGACAAAAAATACTACAACACTAATTCTTTAAGGTCTGTGATAGAGTTTTTACTAATATTCTGGTGTTGATAACAAAATCCCATCATTAGCTGACACAGACATGTATGGTGGGCTGACCCATCACGGTCAGACTGAAAAATTCTAATGAAGATTTCCTGAAGCAATTCATAAGATCTTACATTCAAATCCATGCAGCTGGTTTAGATTGGTTACATCATTTCAAGATAACAGGTCCATATTTAGCTTCATAGGCTTTCCTGGCCTCTCTTTACCACAGAAATCTAAACCCACAAATTAACTGACATCACAGCTTGCCTTGAAACCACTGGTTGAGATGTGCTTCCTATTTTCTTGTTGAGCATCAGAATCATCTTCTGGTTGATAATGTTTACCGGAAGAAGATCCCCAAGGACACCTAATTTCCATTTCCCAAAATAGCTTGTGCAGTTTCAGTGCATAACTCCCAGTCCCTAAGCACCACACACGGAGGTATGAAATACCTTATTATAACCAATTAAAATCATCCCAAAGTTCACACTTAATTCAAGCCAGAGGAAAATGGAAAAGGATACATTTACTAAACCCAAACCAGACACATCTGTAAATCTTTATAGAAGTGAAAAGAAGAAAAAATACATCCACCTGCCTAGAGACAATCTCTTTATACCTTGGCTGATACACTGACAGTCTGTCTTCCTCTTTGCTGCTGAAAATTTCAGGTCTCACCGACAACTGAACTCTAAGTTTGTCTGAAGGAAAGTCCAAACATTTAGGGCACACCTGTTTCATAATTGTGATCCATCTGCTGGGATCACTCATACTTCTATGTCCCATGTCTCTGATCCAAGCAGAAAGAGGACTTCCTATCATCACACCTGCTTGAAGGATGCTGATGTCTGTGGGTCTGGCACAAACCTGTGTTGCTAGAGGGTTAACAGCAACTTTTGTTCTTGTCTAAATGTCTAACATGTCTTTAACATGCAGAGAAGCATGGTGCCCTTTTGTAGTGAGTGGGCAAATTTCACACCTCAGACTGATGTCTTTTCAGAGTCAGCTTTAGTATTTCACATACAACATCTAGACCGATGGATTTTATGGAGAGAGACACATGAGCAAGATGCAGATCATTACTGGTATTTGCCTCAGACCAGATATTAAGGTCATCAAGGACTATGGGTGTTTAAGTTTTTGGCCATCTTGAAATATAACATGACAGCCTGCCAGAGCAAGTGAAAGATGGCAAGAGAGGGCACCAATGACTGTTGCATAGAGCATCAGTCCTCTCTGAACTTATTCTCCTCATAAAGCTGCACTTGGAACTGTAAATATACTGAAGCTGCACGCAGAAAGTAGTACTGAATTATTTGTAAGAGCAACTGAGACTGAACAGGTTTCGCTACCAGGTCGTTTGTTAGAGCCCAGCCTATTACCTTACCACCGTGATCACATTTGCCTTCTCTACAGCAGCTGTTCAGAATGACGTTTTCCCAGGCTGCATGTACTATTAATATATTATTTAACAAACACTTGAAGGTGTGTGATGGTGTCAGGAACATTTTGGATAACAACGCTTATTCCTCCCACTCTTCTGTCACTTCATTTGTTTCCTGCAAGGGTATTTCTCAACCCCGAATTTGATCCCTGGTATCTATGAAATAAAGACAAAGTATGAAAAAATCATACACTTTTTTTCCTGTTTGTTTTAATTTAGGGTTAAGTAAATGGTTCAAACTCAGAAAATAAGTCTTCCCCAAACCCAAACAGCCTTTCTTTCCCTTTGGAATAATTCTAATTTTAGTGAAACTGCAAACCAATTATGCTAATTTCTTTTTAATAGCTTCATAAGAAATCAACATAAAGAACTCTATTGGTTTTAATCCCAAGAACCTCTGCACCAGACATTGTCACACCAACATGAGCAGAATCAACCTTGCTCAATAAAACACCTTTACCAGCCCCCTCCCTTGGTATGTGGCCAACTGTCTTCAGAAACACCCTGTCTCTCTTGGATGACTAGTGAAGAAGATGAAGTCGGATGCTCAACATGTGCATGACTAAAGCTGGAAAATTATTCTCTAAAATGTGAAACTGTAAGTGATAGTAACTGAATTCTCAGCACCCATAATTATTTTAATATTCATAGTGTTTCTTACCCACCTATGGTATCACCCTCCTTCCTTTCGTCCGGCAGCATTCCTAAAAGGAGATGTCATCACCGAGAGCTTAAACATCTAATGCAGATTTCTAAGAAAGTCACAGTTCTCTTGCTGTGATGTTACAAATGAAACTTGTTAGAAAGGAGTGACTTGAAGCCTGCAGAAAACATTGGATAGAAAAGATGGACAAGGAAGATATAGATAGTAAAGGTGGAAAATTAGGAAGAATTAATTAGGAGGAATCAATTATGACTATTTTAATTAGGAGGAAATATACTACACTGTAGGTTTGTAGAAGCAGAAGGGATTGTTTAAAGCCCCAGAAAGATGTGGCAAAAAACCATCAAGACAAAAGAAAAAACTCCAGGGAAAGGTGGGAACCAGGGGGAATAAAATCTTGCTTCTTCTGCATTGACAAGCAGGAGTTTTTTTCAGAAGAAAAATAGCAGATCCCATAGGTATGTCACCTTTTTCACACTTCATTTAATTCTGATTCTGGATGAAATGCAGCTATGACAGCTTATTTACTACTGCACTTGAGACCTGGTAAGTTCTTTTAAGTTTTTTTAAGTCTCCAGAGACTTTAAAGTAATGGAAGAGGGATAAAAAAAGGACTTTGGTGTAAAACTTTCCCTATCTTTTTTCTATTGTAAAGATTGTTTGAAAAGAACACTAATTTCCTTTACTTTTTCTTTAAGTTCATCTATGGCCCTTCTCACGTCATTAGTTTCTTGGATCCTGTGTTACTGTATGTTCTTCCTTGTTTGGGTTTGGTGGTTTGTTTGGGTTTTAGGGGATTTTTTTGTTGATTTTTTTTTCTGCTATGGATAATGTTTCATTGCTGTTATTGTCATTTACTTTGCCACTATTCTGAGCTTCCCTTGGCTTTCCTTATTTCTGAATTACACCAGACCTGGCATCTGTCTTATTTGGACAAGATCTGTCTTATATTGTGTTATTTACACAAGATTCCCATATGTTTTTTAAGAAGGCTTCTTTAGCCTCAGAAAATATGCTCATTTTTCTGCCTAATGGTGTGGTCTTCTGTTCTGGTTTCATCTGGGATTGAGTTAATTTTCTTCCAAATAGCTGGTGCAGTGCTGTATTTCAGAGTCAGTATGATAACTAGACTATTTACTTTATTTCTGTTATTAAACTGTCCTTTTCCCAACCCAGTGGTTTTATTTTTTTTCTGATTCTTCTCCCCATCCCACAAATGATGGAGGGTGATGGAGAAGTGAATGAGTTCCTATGTGGCACTTAGTTGCTCAAACCCCAACAGCTGTCTTTTTTCTTTTGGTGTTCACTGTCTTTGGAATTGCTCCTTACATACTTTCTACGTCAAATTTGTAGAGTGTAGGGTGTTCCTTTTCTATTACATTCTCCAGCATGCTGTTAACCTTTTCTATCAGCATTTAGAGTTTGCCCTTTCACAGTTCATTGTCACAACATTTGCCTTCTGGGAGTTACTGTTAGCCATAATATCAAATCTAATTTTGTCCTGATGCCCAATGGAATGCACGTAACCTTTGTAGATCAGTATAATAAATATGATTTTAACAGGACTCAATGCAGGGGATTAAACTCTTTATTTTACAGACATTGACATTACTAACAAATGCTCCTTCCAGTCTGACTCCTTGGTTAAGGTGATGACTTGTGGGGCTTTGGTCCTGCCCAGGAGATGACTTCTAAATTCGTGCAATACCATGACTTTCACTACAATACTGCTTGATTTTGCTGTTTTAAGATAAGCAGCTCAAATCAAAGAAGTACAAGAACATTGCTGAATGCGTGTCACTTAGAGGCAGAAATGCAGAGACCAAGAGGATTATCTAATAGCATGCATTAATATAGATGAAGATAAATGCAGACACAGAGACTTACTTATCAAACAAATCAGGTGAAAACAGGAAATAGACACCACTTCTCTTCACACCTGCATTTATACCTGACAGAAGGTGGAGAGGTAAGAGACATCAGTATATAGATGAAGTAGCATAGGTGTGTACCTAACATACATATTTTAGCCCAGCATACAAGGCAGAAACAGGTTTTTTGGATGCATTCCTTCTTCTCCTGAGCCACACTTCAGCAAGAAACAGCCCCATAGACTTCCGTACATTTTTTTTATCATTTTTTTTTTGCCTATAAAATCTTGATACTGAAAATGTTAGGAAATGAAGTCATTAAATCCAGCATTTGCTCCAGTGCAGGGGGCGTGGATGAGTTGACAGGAAAATACGATCACTGAGCTATTTACAGGAATTGCAATTTGAAGTTCATATGAGAAATATGTACAGGAGTGGTAAAGAGGAGGGATTTTTAACTGTTACTATTACTCTGAATGGGTGCAATGGAAAAACTAAAAACAAACCAGGAAATAGCACATGAATATTCATCACCTGCTACTATTTCAACTTTCTAAATGACGAACAAAGCTTTTGAGAAAAGGAGAGGTTTCGAGTCTGAATTGATGATGGTTTCATAAAGAGAAAAATGCGGATTTTTTTTAATGGGCTTAATTAAATAAAATTAGAGATGACAGGTAGATAAACCAAGAAGCTGGCAATAAATAAAGGAGGTTAGTAGTAATGCAGTATTAAGAACTACCAACTTTCTTCACATTTCCTTCTTCTTCGCTTCTTAATTTTTCTGTGAAACTTATTAGACTCTGGAATTTTTTACTCAGTTGACCATGGATCTTGTATTGGAACAGTAAAAACTGAGTTTATAGTTGCTATAAACTGTGTTACAGCTCATGAATCCCCTCTAGTTATTACTGAAATCCACCCCAGTTACTTTTTTTCTTGTTCTGAAAAGCACTGTGATACTACACCAGCTGGTACAATGATTTAGATTCCCCAACTGGGGAAATGTAAATTCAAACACACCAGTTTTTGTCCTTCAGATGTTGTACATGAAAGTTATGGTATAAAAACTGTGAGAATCACCTGTCTTTTCCCTTGTCTCTCAGAACCTCTGGTCACTTGAATGGATGTCTGTGTTAGGTCAAGGAAGTCACCCGTGTCTCTCAGGCAAGGCTGACCTTGGAAGCCCTTGTCAATCAACCTATCACTGAACTTGTCTTACCTTCCATATTAAAATTGTTCCCTCTGGAAACCCTGAAATCCACCAACCAGGTCTATTATCTCAAAGAAATTCAGTGACCTCCAGGAGAGTGAAACTCAGTGGAAGTCTTGGAAAGCTAAATATGCTTGGATTGTGCTACAGCAGCCATAGCTACTGAGCCCTGAATGTCTGCTGAACAGTGTAGACTGACTGAAATATCTGTATCACAGGAGAAAGAGGAGACTCTCACTTTGCTGCATTCTGCATCCACTTACAAGCATTTTACTTCATTGCAATACTAAGAACAGGAAAGGTTATTAAGAGATGCCAGAAAATGTGAATTCAATTATGGTATATTGAAAAATCCTCAGATGTAAAGTAGATTTACAAGGTAAAGATACATATTTTGTCCAAGTAATAATGATGAACATAATTGCCCCTTTATTGTATGAATGACATGAACTGTGGCGTTCATGTTCAGAATCAGAAACTCGGGAGTTTGAGTGATAAACAGAGAACACTGGAGCTCATATAGAAGAAATTTTTAACAAGAAAATATATAGTGCAACTCCTACACATTCGTAGCAAATTTTTGAACAGTTTTAAAAAGTCAGTATAATATACATATAAATAAAAGGGTAGTCATTTGGGGGGGGGGGGAAAGAAGGTGTTATATTCAAAAATATATTATTTTAACTCGCAACAGTAACCAGCTGGAACTGTAGGCAAAAGAGACCATAAAGTCTCTTTTCTGTTCTTTTATCAAGAATGACTCTCCATTTTTTTTTTATAATAGCAAAGAAATTCATCTCTTGGATTCAAATTAAACAGTAATTTTCAGCCAGATATGTCATTGGGCAACATGATAAGAATTTAGTCGACAGTAAAGTTCTCCCTAACCTTTCCAGGGCCACGTTTTTTTTAATACAATAAACCATCCAGGCCATGTGCAGCAGAACTTGCTGGAAAAAGAACATTTTGTTACTTGCTTTTTTGGTTTGCCATCACAGCATCACAGTGCTGCTAAATATTATATTCCTGTTTGATCTCAGAACTTCACAGCCTAGAGGTTTTCTTTCTTAACCTTGAGGGTCGTGCTTGTGACAGTTTTTAAACTGCTGTCTCTGTTCACCCATCAAGTAAATCCATGAACCTGTAAACACATGCAGGGAGAGAATATTCCTTCAAATACCACTCACCTTCAAATACCACCTGGTATGACCTGGGGACATGCCCAAGAGGGTTACCTGGGGGATGCCCAACTGCTAAGTATAGATAGCATATAGATGAAATATGCAAACTCAGCTAGAGATATTCACATATTTAGGAACTGAGATCCCATTGAAGTATAGCCCTTACACACCCTGAACACAGAGATCAGCCTATGTTGAATATATGCTGTGTGAAGATGTAGATATCTTTCCTCTCTTTCCAATACATTGTATATCTCATAGAACCATTTAATCATAGAATCATTAAGGTTGGAAAGGACATCCCAGATCATTGAGCACAACCATTAACCTGCAGTAGGCCTGAAAATGTAGTAGGGTCTCTCCTAAAAGGGTAAGAGGAGTAACAGACCTTATATAGTGCAGATAGGAATGACTGGAGTCACTGTCATCCTGCACATGACAATTCATGTTCAGTGAGTTGTATCAAGTAGCAGGGTGGTTTTGGCCAGCTGGAGATGCAGCCACCTGCACTGTAGGCTTCCTCTCCTGCATGCTGGAACAGCACTCAGAGCTCTGCCAAGGTGCTGCTAGTCCCAGTAATTTATGGGGAATCTTCATAATATTCTGTAACCCAGTACCTCTAGTGTTGCCACTGCTAATAAAAAGATGAAAGGCTTCAAACACTGCAAACCCTCTTTGCTGGGGTTTGTCAGGCTTGCTGTGTCTGGTTGGGTCTAGACTGTGCCTTGAGTTTTGGTTTAGATTACAGGAGTTGCCTGGGGAGCAGGTAACTGATAACTAACTTCTCTTGTTTTAATTTGCTTTGTACAACTGTGTGGTGTAAAGCCCATTGCTGAAATAATTTGGATATGTTATCTATAAGTGACAGACTGTGTTAACAAATACTTAATCTCTTTAGAATGAGTGATCTATGACTCCTGAATAATGATGTGGTGCAGAGTCCAAGTATGAAGAGATAGCACAGGCTTTGAAAGTATAAGGAATGGATTATACCAGAGCATCTACAGTTATCAAAACCTCAGCAGTGTTCGGTTCCAGACTGTTAAAGGAATGTAACTTTAGGAGCTGGGTAAGAAAAGCTTTTAGGGATAATAAAATTAATAAGGATCAAATATCCAACAAATTTAAAATATTCAGTATAGACTAAACTCATATGTAATGCAGAACTGTAGACCAAAAAAGAAAAACAGGGTGCAGAGCACTTTCAAAGTATAAAAATTCTCTTAACTCAACCCAAGGATGAGAATAAATAAAGTCCTAGCATCTGCATTGCAGTCCTCTGAATTTTGGGTGTTGAGATTTGATGTAACTCACCCTGCTTCCCTTTTTCTCAAGAAAAACTGCTGCCATTGACTTCAAGACCCAGGAAAACAAAAAAGGTTGAGCAAAACTTCACAGAAAAGGAGTAAGTATTAGAAAAATGTATGTAATAATCTCAATGGTATTATAGTAAGACATTCCTGGAATATAGAGATAAGATGATCTGTGACTGTCTGCATCATTGCAACAAGTGTTTCCTCTATTTTTATTAGATTTTTTTTACTTTAATTAAGCAAACAATGAATTCTCAGCTTTGCATATAAGATATGTTTCTTTTTTTTTTCTGTTACAGCGTTTCTAGTATAACGGCTGAAGTGCAAACATCAGTAAACCATTGTGCTGAGGTAGATTTAATTTTCTCCATAGTAGCTGGTAAGGGGCTGTGCTTAGGATTTGTGCTGGAAACAGTGTTGATAAAACAGGGATGTTTCATTGCCGCTGAGCAGTGCTTACACAGAGCCTGTTCTGCTCCTCACCCCACACCACCAGCAAGGAGGCTGGGAGTGCACAAGGAGTTGGGAAAGGTCTCAGAACCTCAACTGACTCAAGGGATATCCCAGACTATATGGCATCATCCTCAGCATATAAATCTGGGGAAGAAGAAGGAAAGGGTGGGTGTTCAGAGTGATGGTGTTTATCTTCCCAAGTCACTGTTATGTGTGACAGAACCCTGCTTTCCTGGGAATGGCTGAACACTTGCCTGCCCATAGGAAGTGGTGAATGAATCTCTTGGTTTGCTTTGCTTGTTTTTGCAGCCTTTGCTTTCCCTGTTAATCTGTCTTTATCTCAACTCATGAGGTTTCTCACTTTTCTGATTCTCGTCACCCTTCACGGGGGTGGTTGAACGAGCAGCTGTGTGGGCCTTAGTTGCCATCTGGGTTTAGACAATGACAACCTCATGTACCCTCAGTAAAGATGGAAACTCCTTTGCCTTTTGCTCTCTAACAGCCATTAAAGAACTAAATGTCAAACTTGTCAAAAACGTAAACCACAAGGACTGGGGTGGTTTGGTATCATGACTAAAAGGTAGATGCTGAAAATGCACAGAGATAAATGTGTCTTCTCTCTAAGAACTGTAAGTTTCAGAAACACAGACCTCAACAGTGAAAGTAATTATTTTTAAAAATGTATTTATATCATTTCTTTTAACAAAATAAAGACACAATACAAATTTGCATAGACTCTTAAAGGGAAAAAAAATCCTTGACATCATAAGTCCTTTCTTGAAAGTACAACTTTTTTTAGGTAAAATTTTCTATCACCAATGCTCCCATCTTTCACATACATTATGAAAAGGAAATTTGTGATGTGAGAGGGAGCTTCTACAAGTCTCTTCCATCCTTCACATAAGTCCACAGATGACTATTAATGAATCCACACAAGTGTACAGGAAGTAAAAGTTAACAGTGTTGGTTTCCAAAGGTGTTGGCCATAGCTTCGTTCCCCATCTTGTTTAGAATAATTATTATTCCTATTTTAAATATACCATTAGTTCAGATGGCATTGAAGGCAAGCTACGAATTTGGCAGTGCAGACATCAGTCTTCCAACTAAATCAGTGAAAGATATTCAATAAAGTACAGATGGTCTGATAAATACTGCCAAGCAAATACATCTTAATACTAATTAATCAAAAACAGAAGTTATGAAAATGAACTTTATCACCAATAATTTCATCTGTCTGGTAAATTGAGCTTTGAAAATGGTTAATATTTTTACATCCTGGAGCTGTGCCACTACAACACAGGTGACTGCAGCCTGTGAGGCCTAGAATAAGTAAACTCTATGTTTAGCAAACTAGAATCAGTGTGGTTGGTGTACATCTTCTGTTCCTGGCAGGCAGCTTGGCACAACCAGAACACAAGGTTTTTGCAGCTAACCTGCCACACATCTGTAAGTTCTGGGGGGTTTATTAGATAAGTCTAATTTTGGAGGCAGACAAAAGAAGGAATAGGTTATAATTTGAACTCAGATATCTAACAATACATGTAGTCAGAGACAGGCACAATCTCTTTGAAGAATAAGATTGGTTGCTGAAATAAGTATTTCTTTGATGAATTCAGTTCAGAGACAGAAAGTTTTTCTGATAAGATATGTGGAATGGTCAGCTCAGGAATCCTTAAAATAGTGTCACAAAAACAAGAAAATAAACTCTCCGTTATGTTTGGTAACAGACAACTCGGGTACCCTGGCAGGTAGGTAAGTGTGGGGAGCAAAGAACTCTTTGCACGGTCACCTCTGAAGCCTCTGCTCTTCCAGAACAACTAATCCACTAGTCACACAAACTGTTGGTGACCGCAGCTGACTGTTGGCTCTGTCGAGACGCTGGGTAAACAGTGGAAAAGTAGTTCCAGTCGATTTCACTTGACTTTGTTTTTCCACCTAACTATGAAAGGTGGCTGATAACAGAACTACTGAGAGGTAGAGAGGTGGGTTTTTTTAAAGGAAATAGTTGAATCATCCACAACATTACAGGGAAGCACTGTCTGTAACCTCATCCCTCCGATTCCCTGTATCTACAAATATCTATCATTTCAGTTGATTCCTCCTTCTGCTGCCAGTCTAGTTATCACTGGGAGGGAAGAGGAAAGAATTGCTGAGTCCTCCCTTTGCCAGTTTCTCTCAGGCCATTTAGATCCTTGAAATAGCAGCGTAAAAGACTGGCTGATCCTGAACTTAGACTAGCTCCTATGAAATGAAGGTTCCTTTCTAAAATGGTACTATTCAGGTGAGGGGAAAAGGAGATAGAGCTGACAACCAAATGTGGCAACACCCTTCAGTAGTATTATATATGTAGTCATACACCCTCTGCAGATTTTCTTACATCAGGGCAACACTCACTATAACACCCATGACTGCTTTCTATTTTTGTGAAGATTCTGTAGCTTAGTGGAGTAAAATGCTCCGAGGAACCTGCTCCATGGTTAACTCTAATGTTAAAGTTAGGTTTAGTTGTTTTATATAGCTTTCAAAATAGGTTTCCCCAGAAAAAATCTCTTCCAGAAAACACAAACCATTCAAACAGCTCTGTCATGAGAAGTACATTGGTTTGTTCCTGAGTGTGGACATCCTTCTATATTCATTGGAAAAGATACAAATCACCCAGTAGACTGATTCTGGACTGAGATGGTGATTTTAGAATATTCCTTGACAAAAGTGATGTAGAAAGGTTTTCTACTAGCACCACAGGATAGAAATAGTGAAGGATATGCTTCAGTTTGTCATAAGTTTATTTTTAAAAATTACTATGATGTCAGTTTAGCAATTGGTCTGCCACATGTAACTAGTGGTTACACACTTTACTTTGAAAGTAGAAAAGTCAGTTTATTTCCACTGTTGATTAATGGGGAAGAACAGGGGATTGATTACATTTGCTATTTATGCCTTATGTGACCTGTAATGAGTCACCTTAAACTTGATTTTTTCAGCTGATTCCGACTCGTAGCTGAGGAATCCCATTAACAGAGCCACTGACAGTCCAAGCATTTCCTACCCTGAATGAGACTCTCATGATCAAAAGAATTTTCAAAGGGACAAGAATTGTAATGTAAAGAACTTCATTTCTTTACATTTGTTTTCTAGCTATTAAGTCTTGAGATAATTATTTGGATCATATTTTCCAGCTCTTCCCATCATTGGGAAGGGTAGAATTTATTTTTTAATGACAGTTAATATTTCTATCAAGCTAGCAAAAAATAACACATGAAATGTTGTAACTATAGCAATAAAATATCAAGAGATGGGAAAATAATTTCCTTTTCCTTTTCTTTTCCTTCACTATCTGTTAGTTAAGGATGTATAATACGTAGATCTGTATCCAAATGTGCAATCTTAAATCTTTTTTTTTCCAATCTGATATTGCATTTCTCAGGGAAAGACATAGAAAAAGACCTCAGAATTCAGCCCGTCATTTCTCCCCCAAATATAAAAAGGCATGACTTAAGATACATGGGAAGAGAGCATACAAACTTTTCACTTCACATCCTCTAAAAAGGACTCCCCAGTGTAAGGGCAGGGCAAGACTATGTTGTGTTAGAGCTTTTCAGCACTAAAACCCAGAGCTGTCAGGAGAATCCATTAAAGCATTTTGGTCTTAATACATTTAGACTCACTGGGTGGAGAACAAAGCCTATCAATAGATAGACTCTCAGACACTTAACTGACCATTCACATATGCTGTTTCTTCATTTCGTAGTTGTAGTCTCATGCTGGGTTTTTTACCATTTTGAACTACAGAGACATATTATGCTTTCATTTTTCCCCCTAAAATTTTGTTGAAGGCAAAGTGATTGAATGGACTTGAACAGACCAAAGAGAAAATTTTCATTGAACTATAAAATAACCTCAGTTAAGCATATCTTTTGTTATTGGGGATTGTTTTAAAACAATGCTTTTAAAACAAGTGTGTGTTTACCTGGGAGGATCTTGTTCACTTCTATTTTGAATGAATAAATCACTTGAAAAACATAAGTGAATATTATCCTTAAAATACCCTAAACTTAGGACCACTTAAGTCTCAAGTCTTTGGGTTGTTCTCGTCATATAGAAATATAACTAGGACAAGCAGTATCTATCAAGTAATCTAATGATAAATAAAACATAAGGTAAACCCAGGTATTCCAGAGACAAGGCAGCAAAAAATTATGAAAATCTTTAAGGCTCTACACAGATGTAGAAAAATGCAATACATAATTCAAAAACAGTTCTAAGTATGTGAAAGAGGGAAGGCATGCTCTCTCCCCTCTTAAAGTATGGTTTTCTGACTAGAGTTACTCACTTCTCTTTTTTCTTCTTTCCCTGCCATGTGTGTTGTGTTTACATCAGTGAGTTGGCTTACTCTGATGAGAAGTTCTGTTCAGAACTTTTCACACACATCTCTAGCTACGTTGGTCTGAGATAAAGCCTGAGGCGTGTGCAAGAGAACAGAGGGCAGGATAAAGCAGCAAAGAGAAGAACAGGGGTTTTAACATCCCTGTGAGGAAATGATGCCTCAGACCCTGAGGGATTTGCTGTTCCCAGTGAGGGTAGGGAAATACAGCTGCCCAAGGAGACCTAGGTCTAGCAAGACAGAAGCTTCCATTAGGAATCCAACCTAGCTCCTGGAAGCTTCCAGAAGGAACAAGCCTGGTGACCCAGACACTGTGAAGGAGCGAAGGCCCAGGGCTGTCTCACCCATAACTGAGGGGTGAGTCAGAACTTAGACGTAGCTTTACCCCTATACGGACCAGGCTTTTCTGTTCCTTTGTGCTTTCTGTCTGCTGGAAAAAGAAAAGTTGAAGTAAATATTGATTAATCCTCCCTTCTAAACTGTACTTGTCTGGACAGAAACACACGCATTTGTTTGAAAAATACAGTCCTGTTTTGAAAAAAATAAATTGACAAAAATGCTATGAAGTTCCATGGCCTTTAACAATTTCATAATGAAATTATCTCACTTTACTCACGAATTCAATTGTCATTAGTACTATTCTTCTGAAAGTCAGACAGACTGATTCTGGAATTTTACAACTATGTTTTGTTTTTTCACCTCACCATCAGCACCAAGGTTTCATAAAGACATGGGCAACTTATCTATTCTCTGAGGGTTTTCTTTCTTAATAAGCTTCTGCAGTAACTAATTGGAAAGCAGACACAGGTTCTTTGGTTGTTCTTTTCAAGACATTGATAATTTCTATGCTGAATGACTTTTTGTAAGCAGAATATTAAGAAAATGCCATAATGCCTTCGAGGTCCTACAAAATATAATCTACTGAGCAGAGAAGACTGTTCTGAAATAGTTGCTTTCCAAATTAAGCTTCTTTTAGATGTAGCAACTATAATGAAGAGTTTCTCATCAATGAAGTAGGTGTTATTCTGTTTTTCTTTTTCTCTCCATGTTACCATTTACTGTTACCTTCCATCCTTTCTACTAATCACAAAATTATAATTAAGCTTGGGGAAATTGTGGAAAAAGTAGTTTAAATTTCCATCCCATGTAAGATTTACATGTTGAATTAATAATTTGATCAGATATAAATCCAGCTGGCATTTTAAAATTCACACTCATTCACAACTCAGAATTAAGTGAAAGACTTTTTATCAGCCAACACCTGATTTTAAGGCCTTTAAACATTAGTGGAAATTGTGAAACCTGTATTATTTATTATAGGACAAGCATTGTGAAACCAGCATAATACAAAGTCCCAGATCTATGAGTGTAGTAGTTAAAAACTAAAAAAACCAAACCAAAAAAACACCGAAAAAGAATTTTCACACTTCCAAGCATCTGAAACTCCTCTGCTAATTTGGTCAAATGGTACAAGTCTGAGTGTCTTTGATGCCTTTATTTTAATTGTACAGAGTTAAATGAAGCAGGTTGCCATATGTTCTGTCTTTTTTTTTTTTTTTTTTGAATGGAGAGAAGGACACCTGGTTTGGAACCAGCAGTGTGTGATCACTCAACTATGTAAAGAGAAGAGCAGAATTAACATGCGCAATTCACTTTTCACTCCTAAAGTTCTTAGTTATTTAATGAGGCATACAATTTTATTTTTAACTTTCATCTTCCTATTTGAATTCATTGATGTTCTTCAGAGCAGTTCTGTATCTGATACATCATCACTTCTGCCCTCAACCTCTCTTTTCTCCAGTACTTGTTCTTTGACCTTTTTTATGTGCAGAGACGTATACTTACTCACTCACTCACTCACATGCTCAGGTGGCATTTCCAAATTACTAGTGAAGATCCCAAGAGGATAAAGAGTTGTTCTATTCTGAAACTCACATTATCGGCTACTCTGACATAAAACAAGTCTGTTGTCTGGATTTTTTCACAATGTTTACACCTTTGTCACTCGTCCAACACCCATGTTCTCATGCCTGCCCCTTCCCTGACTCACCTCTCTGCACAACTCTGTCATGTGCCAAATAAAAAAGAATCACCATGTATGTATTAATTCTCCTCCTTTTGTAACTTCTCTGAAATTCTCCACCATCATTCAGGCTTGCCATCTCTGAAAGCACCATCAACTCCAATGTCTCTTTTCCTTTGCCTTGTCACCAGGTGTTATTGCTCATTTTTTCTTTCCCTGTTTTTTTTCCGCCAACCACTTTCATCTCTGTTTCTTAGACAAATCAGCAAATGTTCATGTTCTCTTTCCTTGAGCAGCCTAGCATCCTTTTAGCAAAATTTCTGAACAAACTGAATGTCTGTGGTTGTGTAGCATGTCTGCTGCTCTGTCAGACTTTTCTCATTGTACTGGTTTTCTCTTACTCTTCAAAGTCTTCCTTTAAACTCCCTTCTTTCATTAGGCTGATGTGTTTTAGCTGCACACAGAAATAGCTGCATCAGAAAGGTTCATTAATAACTACTCAAACACTTTCTGGGGATAAGACATACAAGGTGCTGTATTTGGATCATATTTCCAGTTTGTATGAACTTTAGTGCAATCAATCCATCATGGCCTTATGGAAAGAAGGGAACATTCCTCATCTGAAGAAATGGCTCTAATGGAATAGGGAGTTCAGAGAAATGACACAAGGACTTGAAAGCACCTTGAACATGTCTGTCATGTCTGTCTGATCTCCCTTTCAGAGCAAAAAATAAATCCTAAAGAAACTAAACCTCTGTTTGATGATAGCTCTGAATATACATATTGTTTGCAGTATCTGAACTGGTGTGCAGCATTTGAGTCTAGTAGCTTCAGACAACAATTTTTAGAGGCAAGGAAATTGATATTAAAAAATAGGATAGTGTTGGGGTTATTAGGCATCTCAAAATATTTATAAATGTTTTATATGCACATCCCTGCAGAGGCAAGTTGAAAAAAGTGAAACATATAAATGGCCAGGTGACAAACAATACTATCATCTACCTTCAAGATTTCTGAACTGAGAATTACAATTCACTGCCCTCTCTAAAACTGTAAGCCTCAAGGTTGGTTGAGCTTTTCTCCCACACTTGATCTCCACAATCAATTCAGAATATGACTTTCATGGCTGAGAGCCCAAAACATTGCATGCTGCAGGTTTTGCACAGATGTTACCTATAACTGTACACACATGGGATCTGCAAGAATGTCTTTCTGGCACAGATAATAAGTGTATCTTTTAGCTTTACAAAGAAGAGAGTCAGGTACTCCTTAAACAGGGAGATGGATTAGTACAGTTGGCTGGTGTGAACACACCAGTGCTGTTCTGCCATAGTTGAGTCTTTCTCAACACACACAAGAACCCACGGTAACAGCAGGAAGGGTTTTCTGCACACAAGAACTGAGGGCAGAGCTTTTTCCTTGGTTTCGATGTCATTACAAAATTAATAGAAAGGGCTGTGGAGCCCAACCTGCTGTGTATTTTTACCATGAGGACTAGTCTTTCCGATTAGCTAAAACAGTTTAGATTGCATGTGGTGTTTCCACTTGAATTGGAACAGGAAGACTTCTATTATACTGTCAAAGTATTATTTCTACAAAATATTCCCTTCTGATTTTAATTGGTCTTCTTCACCACACACATACTGTCAATTTAGCCTGTTTGTATTCCACCTACTGTTATGTGAAATTACTTCATGGATGGAGTGAATTCGAAATAAAACATGCATGAAATTAACTGTCCTCTTTCTCTCATTAACAGTAATAGTACTTACAGCAAATGATTCCACATTCAGTAGGATTTTTTTTTTTTAACAATAAATACCCAGCCCAATTTTATTAGGAAGCTCCATTTCCTCTACAATTTTTCTAAAACTGACATATGAGTACGTGAGTAAGTGGCTTGCTGTCCATTCATATGACTACTCTGTCATGCTGATTTTAAATACTAATTGCAATCATTTCACTGTTTCATTTTCACAGTAAAGTGCCCTTCTGAAAGAGACTGTCAGTTGCATCTTTTGTGGTCCTTTCAACATGAAACGACAGCAGGAAAGACAAACCTGCGTAATCTACATAGAAACAGTGTCTTATTCCACTTTGCTCCAAATTTATGTTAACTTATTTGGAACAGTTCAAAAGCCGAAAATATTGTCTTAAAAGTCTACTTTTTGTGACACGTTAAGTTTTACATTCAGATTATAAGGTGGATGGATATTTTGGGAAATCAAGTCATTCAGACGGTAAGAACTAGCTGGAGTGAGAGCTTGCTGGTTTTGGCTGGTGTAGAGTTAATTTTCTTCACAGTGACTAGTATGGGACTATGTTTTGGATTTGTGCTGAACACAGTTATGGTAATAGAGATGTTTTTTGTTATTGCTGAATAGGGCTTACACAGAGCCAAGGCCTTTTCTCCTTTTGGTACTGCCAGAGTGGCAAGGAGACTGGGGGTGTATGGGAGGTTGGGAGGAGACACAGCCAAGACTGGTGACCCAAACTGACCAAAGGATGTTCCAAACCACACGGCATCATGCTCAGTTTATAAAGTGGGTGGAAGGAGGAGGAAGGAGGGAACATTTGGAGTGATTATGTTTGTCTTCCCAAGTTCCTGTTACATGTGATGGGGCCCTGTTCTCCTGGAGATGGCTGAACACCTCTGAATGCCCATGGGAAATAGCAAATTAATCCCTTGGGGGATCCCTGTGCAAGCTTTTGCTTTCCCTATTAAACTATCTTTATGTCAATGCACTAGTTTTCCAGTTTTTACCCTTCTTATTCTCTCCCCCATCCCACTGGTGGGAGAATGAGTGAGTGGCTGTGTGGGGCTTGGTTGCTGGCTGGGATGAAACCATGACACATGTAAAGGTTCTTACAGTGACTTCAGAAGGGGAGTAACTGCAAAGCCCTGCTCCTTTGGTAATGTCCATACACCACACAAAGAAGGCCAAAAAAAGCTCCCAAAACATTTAAATATATTGTGCCAGATATGACTTGAACTGTGGCTGTTCTCTAACTCTGACTGCACATCAAATGGGCTTCTTGGCAGGTAAGTAAAGTCCAACACATAATGTCCACCTGATAGGATCTTGCAGGAGCCTGGAGGCATACTTCTGTTTTTAGCTCTGCCCTAAAATTGCTGATTGTACTATCAAAACCCTAGGAGAATGTCAGGACTTTTGGGGGTTTTTTTGCTCTGGAGTCCTTTAGGAAACATATTTCCTAGGCACAAGTCACAAATATGTCATTCTTTAAGAATTCATAATGTAAGTAGAAGTGTGGATGAGCAGGCCTAGATCAATGGGGAGCATAAGCAAGCAAATTCTGGTTGGCATATTTTACCATTTGTCAGTGGCTTGGAACAGAAGTTTTCACTGGCATTTGGCTCTGTGGAGGAGCAGCTCTGTCATGCATTTGAGCATATGGGACTTTGTAGGCACTGCTGTCATATGACGACCCTTTCAGAATTCAAATAGGTGGCACTAGAAAGATGGTGAGCAACAAAGCGTTTATTAATTGAACCAGTTGAGTGATTTGTGTGGTGAAATGTTCACTACTGTCAGACTTTAAAATAAAGATTGCCCCAGTGTTATTAGGGCTAAAAATATACGCCAATAATATGGTGTAGAGCCTTCATGGCTAGGCTTCACGAACGAAGATTTGGGAAGGCTCTATCCATATTTGATACAGGCACGCTGGTGGCTTATGAGGTCAATACATGACAGACATGTCCGATGCAAAAGGCACAGCAGAAAGACTCCTTAGATGGTGTATTCTGCAAGGCACGGTTCTTTCTGTGTTACCTTTTTTCCTCGAGGGTGATCCTGCATGTGTTCTCAAAGGAGACAGCTGCGTTATAGATGGTGTGTCTCCAGACTTCCCGATTTGAGGCCAGAGTAGACCAGTTATGGTGATCAATATGGCCAAGGTTGAGATGTTGTTTCAGGGAGTCCTTGTATCTTTTCTTCGGGGCTCCTCTCTTGCGGCAGCTGGTGGTAAGTTCACCATAAAGCAGGATCTTAGGGAGGTGGTGGTTGGTCCTTCATCCTGGAGACGTGCCCTGCCCATCGCAGCTGTGTTCTCAGTAACATGGCTTCTATACTTGTGACTGCTGCTTGTTCTAGAACAGATGTATACGTCACATAATCTGACCAGTGGATGTTTAGGATTGTACAGAGGCAGCGTTGATGGAAGCGTTCTAGGAGATGCAGGTGGTGGCAGTAGATGACCCATGACTCGGAACCGTATAAGAGAGTAGACAGCACTATGGCTTTGTAAACACTGATCTTGGTGCTTTTCTTCAAGTGTTTATTACACCATACTCTTGTGGAGTTTTCCAAAAGCACTATATGCCTTTGCTAACCTGTTGTCTATCTCTCCATCGATCTTACCGTCTGAGGAGTTGAGGCTACCAAGGTAATTAAACTGTTGGACTGATTTGAGTTCTGATTGGCCAATTTGTCGACCTCACCAAGGCTTTTGATACTGTGAGCAGAAAAGGTCTGTGGCAGATTTTGGAATGTTTAAGTTGTCCCCCCAAGTTCCTTAAAATGATCATCTCACTCCATGAAGATCAGCACGGTCAAGTCAGATATGACAACACACTTTCTGAGCCCTTTTTAATTAAGAATGGTGTGAAACAAGGCTGAGTTCTTGCTCCTACCCTATTCACAGTCTTCTTTAGCATGATGCTCCAAAGGGTCATGGCAGACCTCGATGATCAGGACGGTATCTACATTCAATACCGTACTGATGGAAGCCTATTCAATCTAAGGCGACTGAAGGCCCACACCAAGACCTTAAACCATCCGGGAGCTGCTTTATGCTGATGACGCTGCCCTTGTCGCCCACACAGAAGCAGCTCTGCAGCGTTTAACATCCTGCTTTGCAGACACTGCTGAGCTCTTTGGGCTGGAAGTCAGTTTAAAGAAGACAGAGGTCCTCCATCAACCTGCACCTCAGGAAGTCCCCCATCATCCCCACATCACCATTGGTGTGGAACCAAAGCTTTAACATTTCACAGAAATTCATTAATGCAGATGTTTCTTGGAAGATGGCACTAGCAAACTCAGACCTCTTAGTGGGAAATACGTCAGCAATTTGTTTTTGTTTTAATGGGAAGAAGACAGCAGAGAGTTTATTTTGCAAGAGCTTGCTCTTTCAGAATGGACAGTTCATTCCTTGCTATGAGCACTACTCAGCGACCTGCTGCAGCATCACACACTCATGTTGGGATTTCATGCACTCTTTGTAGAAGGAAAAACTACACTGTAAATGCCTAAGTCCTGTATGGGCTGAGTGCTACTTTACAAAAGCTTACCACTGCCCTATTAGATTGAGATCAACCAGATGTAAAAACAGTAAAGTGGGTGTGTTTTGAGGCCTAAACATGAAATCTTGAGCTCAAAACAGCACAGTCAAATTTCTAGTTTTGAGACTGATTCATCCCCTGCACTCTGGTGAACAAATTTCACTGGTGTCTTGCATTCTACCCACGAGGGACAAGCCTGAGTCAGGTGGTAAAATTGAATGGAGTCCCATTGTGTTGCCAGAGCAACACAAAATTCAGGATTAAGACCATGACACAACATTTTAATTTTGATTCTCCTCTATAAAATGTACAAAATAACACCTACTGCAGCAGGTAATGCTGAGTTCATTAACTAATGTGTGCATTCAAAGTGCTGAAGAGAAGCATACTAAAAATCATGAAATGGCATATTAAATGGGAATTGAAAACAGCATTACAGAAATCAGTTTCCAAATTGTTATCTTAGCCTGTGGACCAAAACCCACTCACTGGATTTCTTCACAGCTGAACTAAGATGATTAACTGTGGTTCTCCAAGTCTCAGTGCAATCACCCTTGGTGTAGAAGTTGTAGGAGCAGCATCAGAGATTTCCCTTTCTTTTGGACTCAGGTTCAAAGTACTAAAAGATAATTTTCCTTTGACAACAAGGTGTCTGCATTGTACTGAGGCTCATGGAAGAGGGGACTGCCCTGCATTTGTTGAAGTGTCATGAGCTGGATTGATACGTATCTGTGAAACAACAGTCCATTAGAATATTCGGTGACATTGCCGCACCACATTGGCTTCACCGGCCCTCCATGTGGTGATCCTGACACTCCAGTCTTTGTGAGGAAGATTTTTCATGTAAGAAGAGACATTTGATCTGAAAGAACAGGCAATCATATTGCACTGCTAGCTTTCTGTAAGTAGTGGTCAAAATAAAATATCTGGTAAAACCTTGAACTGGCAGGTGTTATGTCCATAGCTAATGTGATCCTGTGTACGCTTGCTAATGTCAGTACTCCAAGATATTTTGGGTAATTAATATTAGGAATGGAAGTTACATTTCAATTACCTATTCTCAGCTGTATTGTGTGTAGTCTTATTATGCTTGTGTGGATTTTGGCATTGGATGTAGTTTGGCATCTTTATTTTATGGCATGATATCCCACCTATTTCTGAGATGTAACAATTCAGTGTCACATTTCTTACTCAAGTGGACCTGTTAATAAAAAAGAGACTGTTTAAGAAATTATTAATTATTATTATGGGCAGCAAAAGAAAATAAATTGGCTGCAGGAAGTGCTCTCTGTGAAAGAAAATTAGTTTGGTGTCTTTCCATTAAGTGTTTTTCACAGCCAGTGGATGGCTAAGTGCCCATTTGTCCTTGGAAATAAGTGTGACAAAAGAGGTTAGAACACAGCAGTTTTTCTTTGAGGAAGTTTTTGCCTAATAAGAATGCCTAATGACAAAAATCAGGAAACCATTTGAGATGGTGATTAGCAATGAGAAGAAATATGGCACCCTACAAAAATGTGTCACTGAAAAATCTCAAGTTCATGAAAATCATTACTCATGATTTTTCTAGAAGATCAATTAAAAACCTGTTTTCAGAGACCTAGTTCTCCCACCCCCGCCTTTTCTCTTTTAAAGTAAGTCTGACTTAGACAAAAGAGATCCTAAAAGAGGACCTTATATAAAGTTTACAGATGAATTATGGAACTATGAAACTTGCCCTACATGTGGAAATTTAGAGCTTTTTAAAATGAAAATAAGGCTGTAAATGACAAAAAAAATATTACATTGATGTTTTGTTTTTTCCTGTCATTGTATAAACATGGCTGGGTTCTGTGGGATAGGGATGTGTGCATACACAGACAAATAGAAAAGCTTATGTAAGAAAAATGCATCAAATGGCTTGAGATGCACAGAAATTCTGCTGGGTGATCTTGTTTTCTTGGTTAGGTCCTTGATTGTTCCCTGGTTCACAGACACGAGCATTCCTGTCACAGACCTTCAATCAACATCTCCTTATGAATCTGTTGTTACATCTTCAAATGAACAAAGAAAGAAAGATAAACACAGCAGCTCAAAGTAGCAAAAGTATGTGACCAGTTTATGGAAAACGCACGATGAAAACATGAAGCAAAACAACACACAGACAGGTCACATAATTTGCCAATGTGCTTCCAGCTATCAGCAGCTACATAGTGACCACTACTGTGTTGCTCCACAGCAAATCTCTTCTCCTTTTCCTTTTCAGAAATTTTAGTTAATTTCCTCTTGTCTCATTAACTTTATTTTCTGTTTCCCCGTTTTTTAAGTCCTTTCATAGCTTCTATTATTTCTTTCACTCCTTTTATGAGATTTTCAATACAGCCAAGATTTATTCTTTAATGTTAAATTTGTTTGAGAGTGGAAAATGATTTATATTGGCCATTGGATATTTTTCAGAAGAAGCTTTTCAAAATGCTTCTTAAATGGCCATCTGTCTAATGTAATTGGTCCTGCTTCATTTAAACCCCATGTCAGTAGCTGAACAAATAGAGATTTGAATAGAAAACATCACCAGAACAGAAAAAAAAAGTGGTGAATCAAATTGGATAAACAAAAGAAAAAACTTGAAGGCCAAGTGAGTTTTTTAAGAGTTGTAATAGTTATGTTTCTGTGATCCAGAAAATACATCTACAAAACTGAGATACCTAAATGAATGACAGAGCAATAAATTATAATCTGCCATTCTGCCTAAATTTGTTTCAGTGAAATTGCTCTGCAGAATCATGGTATCGGTCAGGCCCATGAAGAAATTAAATTAGATGCTATTTTTTTTGACAAGTTGGATACCTTCATGAAGATTAATGATTGCTTTTAATTATGGAACTTGAATTCTTGGAGGCAAATCATAGACTTGCATTGCAGAAATTGCTTTAACTTCAGCTAAAAAGTGGTTATTTAGGATATAGATAGAAAAGAAAAATGCAAAATGTCTGAATATATATTTATATCCCACTTCTATGTAACATTATAATTTGAGTAGTAAGAAGTGTTATTTTTCACTAGATTTCTTCAGATAGGTAATAGCCAACAAAGCTGGCTGCTGGTTATCTTATGTGTATAAACTGGCATTGCTTTAATTTCTGTGGATTATAAAAAAAGGAAGCAATGGACATGAAGTACAGTATGGGAAAATTTCCTTTAAAATAAGGAAAAATCCCCACAATGATGGTGCTCAACACTGGGGTAGCAAGCCAGAGAAGCTGAAGACCTCCATCCTTGGAGATATTCAAACTCCAGCTGAACAAGGCCATGAGCCTTGTCCTTTGAAGCTCTCAGGTTTAATGTAACAGCAGCCCAAACTAACCTTGAGGCTGGCCCTGTTTGCAGTAGGAGGTTTACCCAGATGTCCTCCTGAGTTCTCTTCCAAGCTAAATCATTTCATGATTTGCAGTCTCAGTCAAATTAACAGAAGTTTTTCCTGTAAACAGGGCTATCCTTGCAGATATTAACCATTTTCAGTATGGATTTTCAATTGTCATTAATAACATATGTTGTATTGGCAGAAAAGTGTCATATCCCAAATACAATCCTTTTTCCACTCTCTATACACATAGGAAGCAAGTTTGGAATCAACAGCTAATTACCAGAAAACCTGGTTAGTTTGCAAAGTCCTTAACTTGTTAGGCTTTCATTTTAACACTATATGTTTGTGTTCTTCCATGAAATTCAATAAGTGAACATACACCACCATAATAACAGCAATTGCAATGGCCATGTTGCCCATTCATAATTTGCCTACTGCCGTGTAGAGTTCATCCATAAATATGACCAGTCACTCCCCCGTTATCAAACATCTGAACTGAGTTTGTGAAATACGAAAGAGAGATGCTTTGCAACTTGTAGTATACTCCTAAGGATATTGTCTGGAAAAGGTATGCATATATATGGATATACACACGTACAAGCTGGGGAAGTGGGCGGACAGAAGACTCATGAAGTTTAACGGAGGGAAATAAGTCTGGGGAGGAACTCCATGCACCAGTCTGTGCTGGGGATTGTCCATCTACAAAGCAACACTGAAGAAAAAGACCTGGGAATTCTACAGGACACCAAGGTGAACATGAGCCAGGCAGCAAAGTGTCCTTGCAGCATTAATAGTATACTCAGCTGCCTTAGGCAAAGTATTGCCAGCAGGTCAAGGGAAGTGATCCTTCCCCTCTACCGAGCACTGGGGAGAGGACAGCTGGAGTACTGTGTGAAGCTCTGGGTTGACAAGTACGTAAATACCTGGAGGGAGGATGCAAAGAAAAGAGAGTCAGGCTCTTCTCAGCAGTGTCCAGTGACGGAACCAGAGGCAATAGGTACAAAGTAAAACACAGGAGGCTCCCTCTGAGCACACCTTTTTACTGTGAGGCTAACCGAGCACTGGCACAGATTGCCCAGAGATGTTGTGGACTGTCAATCCTTGGAGATATTCCAAAGCCATCTGGACACAGTCCTGGGCAACCAGCTCAACCCCCTCTACTTGAGCAGCAGGATTGGACCAGATGACCTCTGAAGGTCCCTTTTAACCTCAACTATCCAGTGATTCTGTAACTCTGTGATATGAGAGTGGTGGCACAGTACACTGCAGAAAACATGTACTTTGGCTACAGTTTAGGAAACCAAACTTTTCACAGGAGGCAGTGATATGCATCTAATGGGAGATGAGGACAGGGAATTCAGGTTAAATTGGAATAAAATTTTCCCAGATACTATCCTCCATTCTCATATCCTGTAAATCTGTTTAAAGAGGTGGTGTTATTTTCCATCTTTCTAGTAGTTTCTGAGATATGTTGACATTGCTAATTTTTCCTTTCTGATTTTCTTTCCCTTAAATCTGGTGATGTAAATGGTGTATGCAACTTCTGGGAAATAAAATCATCTACATTTTTGCCAGGGGACCCACAATTCTGGGAGAGAACTATAAGAAATTGACATTTTGTAACCTTCTATTTCCTTTTTTTTCCTTCCCTCCAGGAATGGCGATCCAAACACTTCCCTGGGCAGGCTGTTCCAATACTTGACAACTCTTTCCATGAATAAATTGTTCCTAATATCCAATATAAACTTCTCTGGCACAACTTGAGGCCATTTCCTCTTGTCCTGTCACTTGTTGAGGTTCCCTTCCAACCTGGTATGAGTTCATGGTTATTCTACCATAATTTCTCTTGGGCTGACAACAATGAGAGAAAATCATGACAGATCAGCACTGTTCCCTTTTCTCCCTCCCTGCCCCAATCAGCCACATATAAGTTGATCACTTAACACTTATAAAGAAATATCTATTTAACAGGCTTTTGTGTATCTCAACAAACAAGGATTAACTCTGTTTTGTCCTGTGTCAACATGGGCAGTATATTTACTGAACAGGCATTCAAAGAATTCCAGAAAATGGTTTGATCAGAACACCACGAGGATGTACAAAGTTTTAAAAAGATACACAAATCTTGATCTCCATCAGTGACTAATCATAATGTCTGTGTCCTTCTACCAGGTGCTATTGCATTTGGTTATCATTATAAATTGATTTCAAAATTCAAATGAATATTGGTTGTTCATCACTTGTTGTTTACCAAAGTGGAAGGTTTGTTTTTTTAAGTTTGGAAACAAAATGTGTGCATTGCATCAAATCCTTTGGCTTGATATTTCACTTCTGATTACTGTTTAAATAATAAAGCAAGGTAGCATGTAAAAGGATATAGTTAGCAATATTTTGGAACAGAAAGTCCAAAATTCATTTCCTAATAATTACAACCTATCTTACAGTATCTGTAATTTACTTTAATGTCAACAGTATGAGGTTTCTTTGTCAGGTTGACAATGATCAATGCATCTGGCTTTCTGAATACATTCACACTGTGTGCTGTATTGACTGCAATGAGAGAAGGTGCGTGGATTGGAGCATTATAATTCTGTTTGATGTGCTGATCAATTTTTTTTCTCAAACAAGCATTATACTTTATGTAGTCAGTAAATCAGTAAATCCAGATGATTTGATGTGTTATTGAAAAAGGCAGGAGGTATCCTTTGTGTTAGATCTTTTTGTTGTTGTTGTCATTACAAAGAGAATTAGTGAGGGAATATTTATTTGTGAATGTCGGTGTGTGTTGCTGAGAGAGGAGGTTAAGTGCAACCATGCTGTTTGCTATTGATTCCTGTTACATCTTTGATAGTTCATTTTTGTTTCCAGAAGGAAATCCCTGAGGCAAGAGTTAAATTGGCCAATAGTGGACCATTCCAAGTGATTCTTGAGGTTTGAGTAATTGGCCAATTAGGAAATATTGTGTTTTGGTGGTGGGTTAATAAAACAGGACATGTGAAGGTGAGTGAGGGGGCAATGACTGCTATTTAATGGCTTCCATTGCTACCTATGCCACATAGCTTGATTCCTCCTATAATTGGGGCAAGATTTATCTTGTAAAATCTGTCAAAAAATATCAGCATGGGCCTCTGAGCAGGTTCTCACTCTAATCGCCCTTTACAATCAATGGGCAACATGTTTTCAGTAAAAAAAAAAAAAGGAAAAGCATGTCTAAAAAAATGCATTCATCTACTTTTAAAGTAGATTTAACATGGGGCAAGAACAATTGTTTCCTTAATTTTATTGGCAATGCTGACTAAATCTGCATCATCTGCAGTGGAAGCCCCAGTGCTTGGCTCTGATATATGCAGGTCTGCATAGTCAGCTAAGGGGAGTCTGATGCCTCAGGTTTGCCAGGAGAAGCCAAGGGATGTGGCAAGTGTATGGAGGTGAGGACAGGCCAAGGTATAGCTTAATTTTCCTCCATTATCTTGTTTGTCCTCAGCAACAAGCATGTGTCACAAGCTAAAATCAGCTGCCATGAAATTTATTTCTTAGCAAGGCAGAAGGGTGATGGAACCTAGCCAACAATTACCTTTTCATTGGACCTTGGCTTTCATTGCACATGACCTTTCATTGATGGAACAATCAGGGTCAATGCCCCATATAAAAGATAAAATATCTGCAAAGGTGATATCTCTGCTTAGACAATTGAAATAAAAGGAGGAGTAAAACTGTCACACAGAAACAGCCCACATTCCTTTATAGAAGATGTATTTGGAAAGCTTTTGAATCAGGCTTACAATTTAATTAAGGCAGAGACTAAATGAAAGGAGAAGTATAAGGAAATATTAGCTACAGGCTGTATGCTCCTTCTTAATCACACTGACAGATCTGAAACACCACAATGCGATGGAGTTAAGAAGGGAAACAATGATAATGATGGAAGATGGAGGAAGACCTTATTCCATGCTGAATTAATGAATATCTAGACAGATCCATGGTATGTCTTCATGAGACATAGAAAAAATAGACTATAATATTCCAGTTTGCTTAGAAACTACTCAGAAGCATCTGAGCGTACCTACTCAGCATTAATTAAAGATTAATTAAAGATTTACGGAAGATTATAGACTTCTCTTGTGATTTTGCCTGGTAGTAAAGCTTCACAGCAATGAAAAACTGGTAGTGAAACAAAACATTTAAATATCAAGTGCTTCAAAGCTATATTGAATTTCTAGTTATTGCCATTTTCTTCTCCATCTTCTTTGTAAGTACAACTTTTTTGCACAGTTCTTCCCAAAATGTGAACAGAAGGCAGAGATTTTCTGCATGAATTGCATTGTTCAACAAATAATGCTCATGAGTGACATCAGAACTCCTGCACTCATTGATATTTTTGATAACCCCAGTTCAGATAATCACAGACTCATAGAATACCAGGTTGGAAGGGTCATCAAGGATCATCTAGTCCAGCCTTTCTTGGAAAAAGCACAGTCTAAACAAGATGGCCCAGACAAATCTTAAAAGTGTCCAATGTTGGTGAATCCAGCACTTCCCTGGGGAGATTATTCTCATTGCAAAAGTTTTTCATCTTCTGTCCAATCAGAATGCCCCTAGGAGTTATTTATACCCATTATGCCTCACCTTTTAACATGTCGCTCCTTTTAAAAAGGGATTCTGATCTTCTCTGTTGTCATACTTTAAATACTGGAGCATAGTGAGAATGTCTCCCCTGCACCTTCTTTTCTCATGGCTGAACAAGCCCAGTTCTCTCAGCCTTTCCCCATATGTCAGGCTTCTCCCTCCTTTGGTCATCTTTGTGGCCCCTCTTCAGACTCTCTCCAGCCAGTCCACATCTCTTTTGTATAGTGGGGACCAAAATTGAACAAAGTATTCCAGATGCGGCCTGGTAAGCACTGAATAGGTTGGGATAATGACTTCTTGGTCTCTGCTGGGAATGTCCTGGTCAGTGCAGCCCAGCACCTGTTGGCTTTCTCTGCCCCAGCTGCACACTGCTCACTCATATGGAGCTTGTTGTCCTCCAGGACCCCCAGGTCCCTTTCCACAGAGCTGCTTCCCAGCCAGGTAGATCCCAACCTGTGTTGCAATCCTGAATTTTATTTTCCCAGATGCAAGGCCTTACACTTGCCCTCGTGGAACTTCATAAGGTTCCTGTTAGCCCACTCTTGCAGCCAATTCAGGTCTTTCTGGAAATTATCAAAAACTGTACAAAAGCAGAGTGAACAATACGATTACAGCATATTTCATGTCATCCAACCCAACTAGAACTGGTTAGAAGATGCATTTAATTTATTACACATTTGTTTTCAGCCTTAATTGAGCCAGAAGTAATTAATAGATACTTGTGTATGTGCATATTAAAGAACGTGCCATTAAAATATGCTTTGGAAATGTCAAAACATGTTGTTCCAGCATGGTCCAACATTGATCAGCTTCCTTGACAGCTGGAGAGCCTCATGGGAGTTTTATTTTGAATGCTTCAGGCTTCTGATCTCTCCTGTGTATTTGATTCTCCAGATGGACAACAGTTCCAGGATATACTATAGTCTTACCGCCTCAGGGTTCAAACAAAACAGGTCAGTGTACTTCAGTGTACTCTGAATTTCATTCAGGCCAAGATTCTGACCTACAATACAAATCCAGGATGAAAGGCAGTGACCTCCAACTTGCATGAAGATGGACGTCCAGGGGACTGCAGATTAATACCAAGTTGACACAGAATATTTCAGCTCAGTGTGACAAGCCAAATGTGTCAATTCAAGCTGACACCACCCAAAGTGTAAACTGGCAAAAAACATACACCAAAAAATCACTTTTATAGTGGAGTATACAATGTTTCCTATCAAAAAATGATCAAATATTCTCCACGAAATTCCCCAGTATCACTTTTTACAAATCCACTGGTTTCTCAGATGTTGTTTTTTTTAAATTGTATGTGCCATGATATCTGGACAGCTGGTGGAAAAAGGAAACAGACTCAGTGAGTCTTTCAAACCTTGAACCAATCTTGCAAGGAGGCAGCATTAAAATTTGTAGCTGTGAAAGTTTGTATATTCTCTTGATCTTTTCCTCCTTTCCTAGCTTCCTTGCTCTCTCTCAATGACACTTTCACACACACTTACAGTCTCACCTTTGAATGCTGAAGAACTACTTGTGCACTCTCCAGTCTGCCCCTCTCTTTCCAGCACCGGTTCACACACATAATCCTCTACATAGAGTAAAGCTTCTTTACTTTCTTTACTTTTTGTTAATCTCTCTTTCTTTTAATGACAGCTAAATCCTATAAAGTAAAAGATGATCTCTTTGGGAACAACTGAAATGAGGAACAACATGTTTGCAGCTCACATTTCTCCGTCATTCTTTACTGGAAAAGATTAGTACTGTAGCAATTATGTTGTTCCCACTGGAAGCATAAAGGAGTTACAAAGCCATAAGTGCTTGCTCTTTTTCCTCAAACTTGGTTTCACAAGGTTGAATCCAGTTCTAATGGGATGATTTATAAAACATTCTTGTCATTATTTTGCACCTCTTCGTGCCTCCAGTGCAGACTTCTTGGAAGTCAGGATTTCCTTTTATTTTATTTTATTTTTTTTTGAGTTCTGCCTCCCCTGTTTTTCTTAATATCTCTCAGTGTCAAGTGAATATAAAGTACACCCAATTCACGGATAAACAGATTCTGTTGTATCTACACTTCCAAGAAAGCAAACTCCAGGTCAATATCCTCCCTGTCTGGTCCTAGGGATGCGCTTGCAAACATCCTGGTTGTTGTCTCAGATATACCTGGCTCAAAATGCACCCTCCAAGGCTCTCACTGATGGGGTGGCAGGAAATGACACACCCTTCCCAGTCTTACAGATCTTACTTCAGCTAGCAAAGCTCAAATTGCTGTATTCATATGACATGCCTGGGCTTTCCTATATTTTCTTGACAGTGAGGTTCTAATCGATTGTCTCCCTGCATGGCAGTACCAGCCTGTTACTCAAGATGACTGCCATCTCTGCCACCCAAGGCCTCACATTGCATTCTCACTATGGCAACACTGTTCATGGGATTTATAGCAGATGCTGGCTGATGTCATGAGCAAGTCTACGGCACCTACAGCCTGTGTCATCCACATCTACTAACACTGCTGCAGCATCCAACTCTGCAGGACAGTGCCATCTCTCGTTGTGGGCTCCAGCCCCAGAACTGCAAGCTGGTTAGAAAAGCACATGTTGGCAGAGAGTCACAGTCTTTCCGCAAACCATCTGTGTGTGAATAAGCTCTAAATAGCCACACGCAGGTTATGGGTAAGAATTGAAGACCAAGGTAACAAAGGGAATCTAGTGGGTGGTGACCGCTACAGGGAGCCTGTTGAAGAACTCTTATTGCCCCAGTTGCAGGAGGCATCACTCTTGCAGGCTCTTGTCCTGCTGGGGGAATTCAACCACCCCAACATCTGCTGGGAAAGTAGCACGGCGAGTTGTAGGCAATCCAGGAGGCTCCTAGAGTGCAGTGAGGATAAATTCCCTCCCTACCAGAGAGAATGGACCTGTTGGTCACAAACACAAGTGAGATAATCAGTGATGTTAAGATTGGAGGTAGCCTGGGCTGCAGTGATCACGCATTCAAGTTCACAGTCCTCAGGGATACGGGTGAGGTGAAGTGCAAAGTCAGGACCCTGAATTTCAGGAAAACAAACTTTCAGTTGTTCAAGGAGTTAGTTAATAAGGCCTCCTGGAAAATTCCCCTTGAAGACAGGGAGTAGAACAGAGTTGACAGGTCTTTAAGGACAATTTCCTTAAAGCATAAGAACTCTTGATTCCCAGCTGTAAGAAATAGGAAAGATAAGAGATCATGGCTGAGTCGAGACCTGCTAGACAAACTTAAGAGCAAGAAGGAAATACACAGGCAGTGGAAGAAGGGACATGTATCCCAGGAAGAGCAGAGGGATCTTGTTTGGTTGGGTAGGGTTGGGCTAGGAAGGCCAAGGTGCAGCTGGAGCCAAACTTGGCAAGGGATGCAAAGGACAAGAATAAACATTTCCAGTTAGAAAAGGAAGGGGATGAAGGGATTGAGAGAGCCCTGAGGAAAAGGACTGGTAGATGAAATGCTGGATATGACTTGGCAATGTGCACTTCCAGCCCAGAAATCCAAACATATCCTGGGCTGCATCAAAAGCAGCGTGGGCAGCAGGTCAAGGGAGGAGATTCTCCCCCCCTACTCTGCTCTTATGAGACCTCACCTGTACTACTTCATCCAGCTCAGCCCAGCTCAGCAAAGACATGGACTATGTTCAGAGGGGGGCCCCAGAGATGGTCAAAGGACTGGATCACCTCTCCCATGAAGACCTTACTGTATCCTTTCAGTATCTGAAGAGGTCCCAATATAAAGATGGGGTTAAAGTTCTTAGCAGGGCCTGTAGTGAGAGGTCAAGGGGTAATGGTTTTAAATTAAAAGTGAGTAAATATAGACTAGATATAAGGAAATAATTTTTTTATGATGAGGGTGAAGAAACATTGGCACAGGCTGCCCAGAGAGGTGGAGGATATACCACCCCTGGAAGTGTTCGTGGTCTGGTTGGACAGGGCTCTGAGTAACCTGATCTAGTTGAAGATACCTCTGCTCATTGGGGAGGGGTTGGAAGTAGATGATCTTTGAAGGTTCCTTACAACCCAAACCATTCTATGATTCCATGTGCAAGTGGGATGGCACCAACCATTCAGTACGTTGTTTCTACCCAGAGGTGCACGTTTACTTTTGATAACCACCAGTCTGCCCTTCCCTTGCTTCAGAGAGTGTTCTCTCCCTTCTTTTTCCTGACAGACAGCATTTGCCTGGCTCAACAGCTAACACAGAATATATTAAAAAAAAAAAAATCACTCTGCAAATTTAATCCCTTGTGAAAATTCTACAAGGGATTTCTAGAACATCATGTGGCATGAGGCCACGGGAACACTTTGGTTTTATCTTTTGTTTAATTGGCCATGAAGGTCCTGCCCTTGGAATTGTGGTTAATGGTTAAAACTCTTTCATACTGGATTATAATTTATTGTGCTCAACAGAAGTAAAGTTCATTGTACCTGTCAATAAGAATCTTGTCTCCTGACTCGATATCCTTTACTTTGATCAAATTCTAACTTTTTTCATTCAATACAAATACACACAAACCAAGTGATTGTTCTCTCATTGCCTGGATGCCAGAGAGCTTTGGTGATCTGAGGAATAGCCTGAAAATTTCCTTCAGCAGAGAAGATGGGCCATGTCAAGGAATTAACAGAGAAAGCTGACAAAGCATACTGTTTTGCCCTGGTCCCCAACTTCTGGAATGAAGTAGGAAGCTTGTTATATAATAGAGAGACAAAAGGTCTTAAACTTAATATTGTACAGAAAAAGTACATGGTTATTTGCAATAGGTGAGAGCTCAAAGGGAAAACTAGTTGCTAGGCAAGATTATCAAAATATCCCCTGCTGTTTTTTTTTAGAAAAGGGCAAGAGGTGTCTACTACCCAGATTGAATGCAGCAATAGCTTCCTGCTCTTTGGAAATGCACCTTTTCCTACTGTGAACCATGGATTCTAACTTGGATTCAATTTTACCAATTTCTAAGTGGGACAGGAGGAGGGGGGAGAGGCTATGGCAGGGGTTTGGGCATTAAGTTTGCGGGGTTTTGTTTATTTCTGCATTTTTATACTTCATTTTCCACTTGAAACTCTTTGTTGGAAGATAGCCATGAAATACTGACACGCTGTGGAGACACCAGCTCTAATCAGAGACAGACTTGGGGCCATTCTGGTGCCCACTGGTGGGTGTTCCCTGGTGGTAAACTCAGAACTGAGCCATCCTTGAAGCTATTTTTCCCCTAAATAAAAACAGACAAGTTTCCAGCCCATAGAAAACCTCAGCATATCAGCATCATGCAGTCTGTATCCTCACTGCTGGAAAAGACAGCTCTTCTCACAGCGTGAAGGAAATTTCTTTCTTTTCTTCCTCCTCTGCTCCATCCTTGAAAAATGCACCACATTCACAATTTCTCCTGTTTCATAGTAGGAATCACTGCCACAGTAGGAAGTAAATTGCAAATCCCAGCTCATTTCAGATAGTTTCCCAATATTGATTTATAGATGATCTCAGAGCTAAAGATAAAAATTCTAGAGCTCTTTATGTCACTCCAAAGATCTCCCTTTTCTCCTTTTACCATTGTAAACATTTATAAAATTATTTAAATAATTCCTTTGTATAGTTTGCTCATTATTTAGCTTTGCTTTTGTTCTCCAGATATACTAGTCTTACTTCTTCCATTTATGTCCCTTTATCTGTATCCTTTAAGTCTGTTTTACACAGAAGAGATAACCATAAAGCAATGATGTTCAGAGTTTTACCAGTAACATATAAATATTTATATCTACTCTATACTGAAGACTTTCCATTGAGTCAAAATACATGCATTATGCAGACAGTTATATATAATTTTCATATGAAAGCCCCAATAGAGAGAGTTTCACACTGGCTTTCATTTAATACACTGAGCTTGAAGGTCAATGCTCTTTCATTTTTCCTTTGAAGATTTACAGTTGTATTGCTTACAGGGCTCAGTCATGAAGATGCCTTAGAGCACCAGCTTTCTACCTCAGGAGAGGTTCCAGTCTTGCTCTAGAGCAAGCACAGGGAGGTTAGTGGTCTCATCATGCTCTCTAGTGGCTGCTTCTCTGCTGAGCAGCTGCCATGCTCCAGGGAGGACCAGCTCTGGAGCAACACTGATACCACAAGACTTCACAGACTGAGCTCAAAAGGAGGGTTATTTTGCTTGGTTCTGGTCACTCCTAATCGATGTCTTAATCTCTCACCCCAAAGAACTGGAGAATAAATATCTCGATGACAGTCATATTTAAATTTGAAAATAATTTCCACTCTCCTCTTCTCTTCCTGGTTATAATCCCTCCATTTAAAATCCAGAGTCAAAAACCTGACAAAAACCTGGCTAGCAAATCCATTTTTTTAGTTATTTACCTCAATCTTATCTAAAAAATGCAACAAAAAGAGCTATTGAGGTTAATGGGAAAGGCCTGGCTAACTTCAGTACGGTATGAACCAAGGGGCCAAACATACTTCTGGTTCTCACGAAATTTCATGAGTTTGTAAATTTGTATGGGGTCTTCCAAGGGACAGAGTTTTTTGTGCATTTTAGAATTATAGATTTGCTGCTGAGTGTATCCTTGAAGTAGAGAAGTAAACCACAGAAGTGTATAATAAAATTGTATCTGCAACCTTTAAAAATCTCAGGGAAAGTTTTGGTTCAAGTTCTGAGTGATAGATCAGAATTATTTTCTGAATAAAAAGAAATTGCAGTAGAATAAAACTGAGATTCAGTAAAAACAAATGAATCACTCTTGATCATACCTCTAGCAGAGAGAAAGCAAACTACCCTCTGAAGGAGATAATAGCTTTACTTCTCAGAGTTACTTCAGTTTAATGCCAAAATACCAAGGAAGCAACATGGAATGGCATCCTGATAGAGTGATTAGGTTGCAGGTCTGGTTCTGGACAGTGGCATGAGCCCAGTTCTCCTACCTGCTGTCACAATGTATTCGTACACTTCTTTTAATGCAAGGGCACTGATGCCCTTGAGCTCCCCACCCTCCACCATTTCCACTGCACGTGGATGCTGGGAAGGCACCTCTGCTCTTTAGGCTTGTTGACTTTCTTCCCCCACAGTGGGGGTGATACTCAGGGGTTTTAAGAGAGAAAAATAAAACTGATGCTTTCCATTTGTGGCATGTAGGTGGTCAAGAGAAACAAAAGTCCTTATAGGAGTTTTACACGAGGATACACAGATGGCTTTGGGGGTGTGGCAGACTCTGTTTATGCTAAAAAGATGAAGGAAGCCAAAAAAGACTTGTGACAGATGCTTTCAAGCTATGGATTATTTAAAGAAGATTGCATTAACTTTATAAATGTTAGAAATGTTTCCTAATGAAATTCAAGTTTTTATCGGTAGCTATGTTCCCAGATAAATAAGACATGGGATGTTTTAAGATGAAAAAGATGTAGAGAGGTAATTAATATTGTTTTCAACTTCAAAACAACCTCAAGTGAAAGATATTTGAAGCTCATTTCCCAAGGGAACTACCACACAGACTGTTAAGACCCAAAGGCAAACTAAAGGAAGCTTCAACCATTTTCAAAAATAACAGCCTGACTGGGGACAGATGTCTTCTAAAAATTCACCGTGACTAATAAGGACAAAGGCTTCAGAGCCCTAAAAGTGTTGGAAGAGAGATGACCGCCAGATAGGTGCATTGGGTGGCTGTTATTTTGAGACACATTTCCTATGAAATTATTTTGTTCTGGATGAATAGTTTGTAACCTTGGGAGAGCTGAAGAGATTGGAGGAAAGGGGCAGAGCAGCTACTCAGAGTCAGACTTGCAAAGAGTTGTAGGGAGGTTTAATTAAGGACCAATTAAGAGAGGCTGCACTATGGGATCCTACCTCAAGAGAGCTGACAAGCTGCGACATCATTAGGGAACTGGAAATGCAATCACCTTAGGAATTGAAATAAGAACTTTATTAAAATATTAACATGTCTAAAAATTAAGAAAAGAAAATATTTTTAGTTGTTAGGAAACTAGGCTCAAGAATCTCCTTTTAGAAGCAGTTTTAGAAATGAGCAAGCTGAGAATTTTTCCTTTTTCCTTGCCATTAAAAGGGAAGGTCTTCAAGAAAGACCCAAACAGCAGTTAGAATATTATAATTTTTCTTTAAACTGACACAAAATAAATGTGTTTTCTTCCTACAGATATCTACTTTTTTAATGACCATCTGGACTTTTGTCTCCCTACCCCTCTTCCATCAGTTCAATTTGTTTGGAATGGGCTCTTACAACCTTGGCTACAGGAGGAATGTCCAGTGTCACCAAACGAGGGACAAACTGCAGTCCTTTTTGGCTTTTGGCCAGGAGGATTTTTTCCTCCAGCAGGGTGCTTTGGGCAGCAGTTCTGACTTGGAGAATACTAAATGCTGTGAAATAAGGAGACCATTAAAACCTTTGAAGTTTTAGAAGAATTTTGTTAAATTTGTTCATGAAAATGAACTTAACTTTAGAAGGGAAGAAATGTTACATCAGAACCTCAGGTATCTTTCCAGACAGGAGGGTATTCCTGGAGGAAGTTTGATACTGAAAGTTGATTTCTCATTTCTCACTAGGTCTAAAATAATCCTAGAAGATTTTACATTGTAGAAATGAGTTTATGAGCTCATAAAGGATGAGTTATCTGTAGCTTTTATTCTCAAGACCAAATAGTCAAAAACTTGGGCAAGAGAATTGTTTCTGCTGGAAGCCTCAGTTTGATGACTGGCTACCTCACTTGGCAAAGTTAAAACTAAAAGAATTGATATAAAAATATTTTTGGGCCAGATATGTAGGACTGAGATTCCAAGGGGGGGGAAAAAGGACAGAGGAAGTATGTTTCTGCCTGAGAGACATTGGGCTGATCATCAACCAAGAAGTCCAAATATTTGCTTAGAAATATTTTCTCAGCTTGATAATGTCATGCTGGAAAGTCCACACTGAGTTTCTCTATCCAAAAGCATGCTTGGTGCATGAGTATGCATCCTGCTGCCAGTGAGTCACCTGGAGGATTTGTCATTTGGTTACAGCACTGGAGAAAGGGGCAATTGCAGTCTATACTGTGCAGGATTACTGTAATGCCATCATTCAGGCAAATACTTCCAAATGTTTTGCCTGAAGCAGTGGATTGGTACATCGCTTACTGGTTATTTCTCTTGCTTCCTTGCCTGCTGGATGCATGTTTACAAAAGCTAATTAGAGTGGACTATGTTATTTACAGTGTTAGACTTTAAAAGGAAAAAACTTACTGTATAATCTCTTTGCTCCAAGTGTGTTTGAGCAGAGATTACTTTAGGGGACCTGAAAGGAGCCAGCAGGAACAAACTCAGCAATTATTTTAGCACAGTGAAGCATTTCTATCCCCTAAGTGTCAGTATGAAATATTCCCATACTGGTTACCTGATACTGGATTATATAGAGTGAAGATTTCATTCTGTAGGCACCATAGGGCTTTAGGTTACGGTTTCTTTCAGACCCCTGGGTTTCACATTAAATGTTCAGTACATGTAACATATGTAACAGAAATAAAAACTAGAAAAGGTCATAGTTTTTCCTTCTTGTTCTTTCTACCCCCTTATATTTAAAGTTTTGGAACCAATTCCTCTCCCACAGCAACTTTTTAAATTGGTTTGGGTTTTTGTTTGTTTGGGATTTTTTGTGGTTTCATGTGATTTTTACCAAGATTAGTAGGAGATGAAAGAAACCTTCCAAAAGGTGGAAGAAAAAATAAAACTTTTACCTTTTTTTAAGCTACAAAGGCAAAAACTTGAAACCCAAAAAATTTCTTTGATGGAAAATAATCCCTGGAGAACATAAAGCTTTCTATCATTTTCACCAGAAGAAGGTTATATTTAGCAACTATAAGATTTCACTCAAGGAACATTTGGCAGTGAAGGGAGTCAAGAAATATTAGAAGCCGATTCCATTCTACTTTGCAGACAGATCAATTACAACTTCATGTCATCAAGTTTCATGGACTTCAGCTGAGTCTATTTAATATATGCCAGGTATGATGATCCCATTCATACCCCCACCCTGGTGAAGATGCTGGAGAGCTTTATGTTTTTCCGTAGTTCTTTTATCAAATAATAGCACACATTTTTCACCAGGGCCTTTACTGGGAGGTGCAGAAACAAACAAAAGAGGTTGGAAGGATTTGACAGCTCTGCTGGCACTACTGCTAAAGCCTCAGCAGAAATCCAGCTGGATCTAAGCAGTAATAAAGAACTGGAAATATATAAATCAATTCAGGATATTCCCATTCCCAGCCCACATGTTCAGTCCCAGTTTCAAATTCCACAGATTGTATTCAATACAGAGAGGAGAGTCTGAGGAGGGAGGTAAGAATAAAATAACTTTCCCTTCGTCATGCCTTCAGTTTGACATTCCAGATTTGTGTTCCAAAGGTACTCTTTGCTGTGGAGGTTGTAGCACAGAATGCCATATCTAAGAGAGGGGAAAAAATCTACCACCAAGAGCATGTAAGAGAGGAAAGCTAGACTTTGATAAATAAGAATTTGCTCATGTTTGTGCTTTCAGCATTTTACTATGATGAGTTCAGCATCACAAGAGCCCGCTTTAGCAAGTTCTCACATTCTGCTTGGTGATATTAGGTGTGTGTAGGTGGGGGATCAGAAAATTTTGGAAGCTTTTAATTTTGAGCTGTTGTGGAATCCAGTTAAGCCACTTCTGTAGATTATAATTCAGGTTCTTTTTTTTTTTTTTAAGAAGGATTTGCTTTGTTTTACTTGGACTGCTTGTGCATTAACATATTTGTTAGACTATGCAACCAGTTCTGAAGCAGCTTTCAATATATCTAGTACTGATTTGTAACAGCAAGGTTAATAATTTATTTAGTTGTCCAGAAGACTTAGTGAGCTTGATTAAGGTAATATTCTGGAGACATTTTTTTACTTTTCCAAATCTTGGAGAACTTCCTTTTAAACATGAACTGTGGTAGCTAACTGTGCAGAAGAAAATGGGATAAAGCAAGAAACACATGCCAGGCTGTGGAAACACTCTCCTTAACAAGTACATTATATAAGTTCATAATATAATTTTATGTATATATACATATATGGGAAATAGTCTTACAGATACTTTATGCCACACTCCATATTCAGCAACTGTGAATAAGTGAGAGGGTGCCAGAGTCCCTTGCCTGATGTCTTATGAACACTTTGGAGTATCATCCATTTTCTTCTTGCAGTGATGTGCTACAAATATTGCAGTAGTGATGCGAATGTTGCAGTAGTAATTTCCTTCAAGTGTTGTCAAATCTGCTGAGCGTGGATCCAGTTTATTAAAGAAGTAATGGAAAGAACTTCTCCTTTGAGGACTGTTCCTCTAACCAATGTGTTCCAAACAGAGTAAGAAAGCAAAAAGCCTGAATTAGGATCACTTTTCAGATTTGGCCACACATGAAGGCCCAATGCAACTTTCATATCCACTTGAACTGTGCAGGAGTTTGCAGATCTTAAATCCAGGTTCTCCCAGCTCTTTCTCTGTGGACACTGTCCATCACCTGTTTCGCAGTCTTGTTTGAGTATTAAAGCAACTATAACTTCCTATAGCCTTCAAAACTTCTTTGTCAGAACATTTCTGTGGTTTTTTTCCAGTGGCTGTCCAGCTCTGACACAGACACCGAGCATGACATGCAGTTTTTGGCAGCAGTGTGAATTAGAGCTCCAGTGACAGCCACCTGTGACTGAAATGCCTTTGCAAGCTAGGATGCTCAGGGAGTCATAAACCCAGGGAAAGCACAGCCTGAAGAGAGGGAACTGTGGTGAGCTGAGGGAGGCAAGGACAACTGGAAAACCTGACAAGAAACATCAAGGGAGAAATATGAAGCTGAGATTTGAAAAGGTAAATTTCAAAGCTGTTTCCATCTGGCTGCACTGATTGCACTGAAGAAAAGCAAGTTGAGAGCAAGCTGTTTTCGAAGGGTAATGAGACTTGCAAAGGCACAAGGCAGGGCGTGAACATGCTGCCAATTCACTGGGAGTGCAGAGACCTGAGTGAAGTCCCTGTCCAAGAGGGAGATGAGGAGACAGGGGTAATAAGAGAGTTAAACACACGTGCATAATTCCACCATCAACTAATTGTCATACTCCTACTGGAATCTCATTGGCAGAAGTACACAGATGTAGAGCCCCCTGCCCAACAGGAGTGAAGGTAAATGTACATCTCCAGGGTGTGACTTGTGCCTTGGGGTAAGGCATTAGATACTCTGCTTCTCTGTATGTCAGCTCTGAACATAACTTTTCTTAAAATGTGAGCTTAAACCTTACTATCCTGACTCAGAGACACCTTGGAAATTACAGGCTGTGTCTCCCAGCCCTTACTGAGCTTGGCATTTGAACAGAAAGTTTTCCTTTGTATACCCACAAGATGTAGCTGCCAATGTCAACTTCGAAGGTGGCAACACTGCAGCATTAGCAAAACTCTGCCTTTGGTATTCCTTTGGGATTTTGGGGTCCTTCAGGAAAGTAACCTCCATACAAATGATGTTTCCATACAAAAGAATATGTTTGTCAGGCTATTCATCTCTTCCCACTGCTGAAGAGCTCTGTATCAAATCTCTAAGCGTGGGAGGCAGCAATTTTAAAATGGGTGAAAAGACTGCTTATTCTCCAAAATCTGACTGTATTACTGTTTGGCATTTTGC
This sequence comes from Manacus candei, assembly GCF_025592945.1. NCBI lineage: Eukaryota > Metazoa > Chordata > Aves > Passeriformes > Pipridae > Manacus > Manacus candei. The sequence continues at coordinate 6,725,206 of NW_026138061.1, forward strand.
TTGATGAATCTCTAAAGGACAGAATTGAGGTATTCATACGTGTTTGGACAATGTCTATCATATTAAGCATACTGTGAAGAGAGGGGAGGTAGGTAACAGATGGAGATAAGTGATACTTGCACAAAAAACAAGTTGAATGCAGCAGTATTGAAAGCCAAGAGCTAACAAATGAAAAGACATCTTCAGGAGCTGCAGTGAAAGCTGAGCTGTCAGTGATTTAGCACCTGAGTTGCTGTGCTTGGATAGCATGGGCGCATGTCCAGTGGAAATAAACTGTGGAAGCTCCATTGGGAAAGCTGAAATTTAAGTTTAGTTTATAGTCTCAGGACTACATCTTAAAAGTTTCTTTAGTATATACAGAGAAAACCAGGAGCGATGTAAAGGGATTATAACCTTTTTATCTTTTTTTTATGGAGGACAATTTTCACTGAATATCAGGAACTCCATGGCAGCTGACCACAGCAATCAACAGGCTGAGACCAGCCCACTTCACCACCATCTGTTGTTGAACTGCACACCCATACCAACCTGGTACTTTTTCCCAGTAGATTTGGAGGCTCCTAGTTTTTCTCCTCGAAGGAAAGAGCTGCTCCATCTCCTCCTCAGAATTGCACCAAAATAATTCTGTGCTGGCCCTACACTATGAGCTCCTTAGTGCAGGGATCTGTCTTCCATATGTCAAAATCATCCCAAATCCCCACATTAGTTTTTTAATAGTCAAACCCCAAACTCAGGTCAAAGTCTAGCATTCCTCCCTTTCTGCATAGACTACACGAAAGACTTATATAAAGTGTGATACTTTAAATACCTCTAAAACCACAAATGATAACTGAAACCTGAAGTATTAGAAGCTAAAGAAGCCAAGACATGTCACTGTCCTTACAATATGGCAGAGGCTGATTTGATTCAGCCCTATATATCAAAATCATCTTTAAATGTAAGTTTTATGCATGGTTTAATGAGAGACTTTTTGTGCTCCTTTAAAGCACTAAAGCTGCAGTCCATGTACAAGTGCTTCCCTTTTCAGTAACATCATTTTCTTGTCAAATTGTACTGAACATCAGGAGCAATGACCACTCTGTGTTCAGCTGTTTTCCCATGTAGTGCTCTCCATGCAATTTGGATTCCCTCCATTTAGCTCTCGTCTCTACTGAAATGAGGGCAGTGATTCAGTTCACAACTTCCCAAAAAAATCATTTGTTCACCGAGACTCAAAAGGATCTGCAAGCCAACTGGCCTTTAGAACCTACAAGGCAATGTGACAATGCCTTCTTTCCCCAGTAATATGCACTAGGGATGGATCTGATCTGGAAAAAGGATTTTGGAAAAGGGATTTTGTGTGTAGAAAGATTTTTAAATATGAGGATTCATGTTTGTTAACTGGTGACAATGCAGAGTGCCAGCGCTGCAGATAACTGAGTTGCTGAGGATAAAACATCTATTTTTAAATGTTGCTTCTCCTACTGAGGTTTGGTGTTCTTTTCTTTTTCCTAATTTTCACTACACAAGAGTTCGACTCATTCTGTTGAATCACTGTATCAGCAGAGGCAAGACTGTCATCCTCCTTAAGGAATTCTACTGATTCAATGGGATGGGTGAGGAGGATGTTAGAAGTCCAGGAGGAAGCCATAGAGACAGTCAAACCTAGGGCAGAGGTTAATTGTCTGTTTTTATTTTGCTGTTATTTTTTCCCCCAGTATACAGAAAGGCACCATGGGGAAGGGATGTTTTGAAGCCAACGTGGATGGGCTGCTATAGAGATTTGCAAAGCTGACTTTGATTATAGACCTCTGATATGTTATTAACTGAGCTTCTGCCTTGATATTTAGACCCTAAGCTAAAATTAAATCCTCTGGTTTTGGTGTTTTGGATCCTGAGATCGGGCCAGGTTACCCAGGAAGAGACACAGAATTTAGATAGGGCCTGGAGCTCTATAGCTCTATAATTTGCTGCCTTTTGTTCTCTACAGGCTCCTTAGTTGACATTTCTGCTTTAGGATAAAATTTCCTGAGTAGAAATGGCCTTCTCAGAAATAACAGGGCATTGTTCAGTGGCTTTCTTGACCTTATACAAAATTTCCCCCGGTTTGTTGTGTTGGCTGTTGTGCCTCTCAGAGGGAAAAGTTCTGGCTTTGTGGATTCAGCACTGTTATAGCAAATGGGAAACCTACTGAGACCATGAGAAGCAAATGCTCTAGGTATAACTGTACAGACAGATGTGTGTGTATATCTACAAATATACATACATATACTTTATATACACTTACATATAATTTGTATGTAATTTTTAATCACATTTTATGTATAAATATTTCTTTATATTTTATATGAATATGGCTAAGACTACATATAAAAGATCATAACTAGATATGTCAGATGTAAAAGTATTTTATATACCTAGAACATAACAAGAATAAGTTTTCGTGTGGCAGCAGTGTGTTTGTCTGATCCCTTTACCAGCAGAGCTTGAAATGAACATAACAAACAGCACACTTTAAAAATGTACAAATACAACATTACCAGCAACAAGACAGGCTGGACCACTGTGTCAGCAACATGTACAAGTGAGCAAACCAGCAGCAAGGCAGTGGATATTTTGTGGATGATCAAGTAGTTTAGATCTTGCAGAGTTGGAGAGAGAAAAAAAAATGATAGCTATAAAAATACATATATTAATTAATGTAATTTTTCTGGTTGTACCTTTCAGGAACAAAGGCACTCAGCTATGGCTGCTCTCAAAAGCATTTGACTGTCAATCACAGGAGAGGGAGTAGAACAGCTAAAAATGAATCCAGGGAAACACAGGTGACTAGTGGACAAGCCAAGTAGAAAGTAATAGGTTCTGACAGGGATGCCCACAGCTGCCTTCACATTTACCAGAAAGTAATGTGACTTCCCTGCAACTTGCACCATGCCTTTTCTCCTGGTAATAACTTTGTTCAATGTCAGACTGAAGGAAATGGCCTCTGGACCACTGTTCATGATTATAATGAGGAAGTAGATGTGGGAAGTTGGTTACTCCCAGACAGCAGGTAAGGGAAGAAGTCGGACTTTCCCTGCTTTTCTATAGCTTAGTAACAAGGCACAGTGTATATTTCTGTGCTGGCAAACAGGCACTGTCTCCTCTGCCTTTGAGGCATGGGCTGAGCTGAGAGAATCTGGGTGCTGTGATTTTGTGTAGTTTTTTCTTTGTGGAAACAAGGAATTGCAACCTTTCAAAACACTGGCTGATCCCCTAACCTGGCTATCCTCCCCTTTCATGGCACAGAGGTTCACAAATATTAAGGACATTATGTAATTAGCAGGTCATGACTGTCTTCCTCAAGAGGTCCTTTCCCACATTTTGCTTAGACATCAGTCTTTGGTGTCTTGATTCATTTCATGTCATGCAAAACATCTTTTGAAGGAAGGGAGTTCATGCAGTGTTAACGTCTGGACTCTGACTGCAGTCGTTTCAAAGGGCTCTCAGAGAATCCATCTGAGGGCAGAAATTAATTCCTTCCACTTTCAACACTTATTTCCACCAAGTCAACCAGAGTTCAGAGGTCTCGACTTCCTGCAGGTTGTGCTTAGCAGTTTGCAGTATTGGCCCCAAATTCTACAGTTTGCCTTTATCTGGGACAGAAGGAGGGTTAAACAAGAAGTTCTCAGAAATTCCATTTATGAATAAAACATTAGAATTTATTCTCCTGCACTTAAAATAAAACAGCAAAGTTTTCTGTTATCTGTGTAAAATTTTTCTATTAGCGTCTGGCTTTGTATTTTCTGGAGACTATTTCAGTGCACCTATTATAAATATTTATGTGATAAGAAAAAATGTTGAAACTCCTTCAAATAAATTAGATGAGAGTGGGTCCACATATTTTTAAAAATAAATGCAGAAAGTAAGTGTTCAAACTATGCTATAATTAAATCACTATATCCAGTGAGCTTAGTGGGAGATCATTGCAGGTAGAATGGATTAGTATACTGTTACCTGGATGTGAGTCCAAAAATTAGGTTGCAACAACAAAACAGGAATTTTAAGTGAAAAAGCAATACTAAGATAGCCTCCCAGGTCTATTTGTGAATTCATCAGTAGGGTACCTTATAAATAACCTGATTCATTTAATAGACTAGTTTTACATTTGATAAAATATAATTTCCATAAAACCCATGATAATATCTTAATTTAAACTAATAGCTAATTTTATATAAAGAAATTTTGCATAACACACTGAACACTGAACACTCTTAACCCCTTAAAAGAAAAAAATTAAGATCATTTCCAAAAAATAAAAATAAAACTTCTCCCCCCGGGAAACCAGGTATGAGTGGACTATTTCATATAACTAAATTTCATTTTATGTAAGTTTTACCTATGTCAAACAAAAACTTGATAGTTTTGTTAGCAGAAAATAGATGACAGTAGTCCATAAATCATTCCTTTGAATTGTTTTGTTTTCCTTGCTCTCTGTTCTCTGTAAATAAAACAAAGACAGATCTGGATTCAAAGAGCCAAAGCCTGCCTTCAGATGTGGGCGTGCATCTCACTTAAATGTCAGGTACAGTCAGGGGCTCAGATCAGAGGAAACACTGTGGAGAGGAGGCTTGTAGGGGACAAGGTCTGCAGGTATTTTTAAGGGAGTAATTTTTAAACCAGATTTGAAACTGGAAAACACTGGAAAAATCCTTCTATTTCAAAGAAGAATTTTCCAGTGCTTAACTTCTTTTCCTAATTTTTAAAAAATGATTTGCTGATCAAGGCTCAGCAAACTGTCCCAGAGACAGTTCAAGAAATTCAAACCAACGTGAGTGAGGTTAATGTCAATTCTACTTCAGAAAGTGGACAATCCCCTCTCAATTGCTTCATTTCTGACTTTCCTCTAAAGTTCTTTTTCCTACTGTCAGCTTCAAACCCCATGAACATGTCAGTGTAAAATATACATTTGACTCAGCCTGGTCTGTGACACAATGATATCCATCCTGTCCAGTTTAACCTTCAGTACTCAAATTAAGAAAAACTTCACAAAATATTACAGGGTGATGATAATTGTCAGAGTCACTTAAATAAAAATGAGCATCAGAGCAAATAGAATGGTAGAACTGAATGTTCTTGAATCTTCAGTTTGTCTAGGGAAGCAGTTTCTTAAGACTGGTGTAGTCTGCCCACCTGGATAATTTTGGCTAACACTAGTCCAGCTGGATGGAACCCATTTGAGCTACCAAACAAAACTTCTTCAGTGTTTCATATAATTGATCTTAATCTTGACAGTCACAAAGCAGAGGTTACTGTGGTGGCATCATGGCAGAAAGCAAGAGGATCTACTATTTATTTTAAGGAACTTAGGGAGCTTACTCTCAGACCTGCTTGTATTACGAGTTTCTACACAATGCCTACTCAGCATATATTGATATACTCGTACTCCACATACCTCAATTAATTTGATTTCATAATGCCTCTCTTAGGGAGAAAACGTTCTCCCCAGTAACAGACAGGGAGACCTGAAAAATGAGATATTTCAATTGCTCAAAAAGGTCATGATGAAAGCAGGAATTGCAAGGCGGATCCAGAGTGCTCCAGAGCTGCATCGTGGCCCTTCTCAAGGACTCTGCAGTCAGAACCCATATGAAAAAAACAGCTTAAGATTGAGTAGGGTTCAAAGTCTGATCATTTTACCTGCAATGAGTATAAAACTGAACAGGGATTTCTTGCTTTTTTTTGGTCTTTTGTCAAGTTTATTTTGTAGTCATGGGGATCTGTTACATTGATGAATGGCTTCAAAAGGACTCTCAGAAGCCAGGTGTGTATTTTCAATACTGCAATAACAGTAGGAAACATCCTGAACACTGCTGTTAGAGGGTGAACACATGCAATATGATAATTTCGATAGGACTGCCTTGCATCTGTGACTATGTACTACTTCCTTTCAAAATATCCATGGGAGAATCAATGGGGAAATGGATTAACAGAGTGTCATTCACAGAGCAGTGGTGACCCTTCAGCAAAATAACATGTGATGTGAAGTCCTCCAGCATTACAGAACACTTACAGCAAGCCTGATAAGGGTTTAGGTTTCCCAGTTTCAGAAGACAGGAGTGAAATTAAAACCAGCTCTTTTGAAAACTTTAGCTGGACCTTGGGAATCAGGATATGATCAAGAATATCAAGATATCAAGAATATCAGGATATGATCAAGAATATGGTTACTGTGATAAACAAAGTCTTGAGTTTCTATAAGTTTTTGAATAAGAGTTTATTATATGGTAAAAACAAGGAGCCAGCTGGGTGACAGAAATGGGGACCAGTTTCCCAAATCTGCATGCTTACTACAGTGTACATTTAGTATTTATCTTAGCTACTTCATGCATATTAATTATATCATATACATATACATTCTACAGGTTTTTGCTAAGTATTTAATATATGAGTTTTCTTACAGCTAAAGCTAAATGGTTATCTCTTCAACCAGTCATAATTCATGCATTCTTGGACAAACAGGCGCCTAGAAGATTTAAAGTTCTACCATATTTTATTCTTAGGATAGTAGGGAGTTTTAGGGCCCCTTGACCTTGTAAGGGTCTGTTTTATTTCTTTATGGGGGTGTAATTAAGTTTTATGATCCGTTTGTTTTATTTTGATGTAATTACCCATTTGTTTCACGAATCACAATTATTTATTTATCGCAGATACTCCCATTAGCTTTTCAACAACACCTTACCCTGTTCATGAGTGTTTGCTATCAACAGTCTTTGAATGATTCAAGAGAAAACAATGTTTCCAGTTTCATGGATGTTTAACTTCTGAAACCTGATGAGATGATATATGCATAGGAACACAACACTGGAAATACCTCATCAAACACTAGTAGGTGTGAGAAAATTCTCTTTTATCAATTTATAGAAACGGCAAAAAAACTTTCGCAGGACAAGGAAACTTACAGAAAAGAATCCTTTATTTGCAGCGCTGGGTGCAGTTCCAAGCCACCCGCCTGGAAAAGCACGCCCCTCCAAGAGCCCGTGTCTTTTTTATACTCTTCTGCTACCCAATATCTTGAATATTCAGCAGGTAACAAGTATTTTACCTTAAAGGGTACCTTTCAAATCGGCGGGTGGGTGTCACCCTCCCACCTGATTGGTTCCTCACTTGATTGGTCCCACCTGATTGGATCAGGGCATACCCCCCTGTACAGCTTGATTGATTGATGACGTACCCCTCTGTACATGTACAGGGGGATCCCCCTGTACATGTACAGGGGGATTCTTTTTGCACACAAAGACATGTGGTCGGTGTAAATTTTCCATCTATATATTGTATCCTACCTCGGCCGCAATATTCCCTTGGTGTACAGCCCTGACGGGGCCTTTCACCTTACAATCTTCGCGAGGCGCCTGAAATAAAGAAGGAAGTCCCAACACCCCGTTTCCCACTTACATAACTTTACTTATAATAAAACCAGATTATTTTATTTCTCATATAGGTGTCCCTCCCAGGCCCATCCAGAGTGGGATCCAGTGTGGCAGTTAATCAAGTTGTATAATCCCATTCACAAGCAGGTTAAAAGTTATAAGGGTTTTTTGGTGTTGCAGGTCTTTTTTTTGCACCCATTCTTACTAATACATTTTAGTTTAACTTTCTGTATAATACAGACACAAGAACTTCTCTAAATAACATCTGTCAAGTTGTGCTACGATTTTTTGTTTCTTGTAGGCAGATTTCCAGTCCTGATTTAGAGAAATCCAGAACAATAGAGAGCTCACCCCTTTCCTGAATAAACATTTCCAAAGGTTAATTACAAAACCCAATAAACTATAACACACACAAAAAACTGATATGCCTTATTTCTTGCCTCATTTAATCGCACTTCAGCTTCCAGCCTTGGGATTTACTCTCACCATTTTTGAATGCCAGAGTTGTGTAGCACCAGAAATCTCTTCACTCTGAGGTACTTATGTATAGTGCTCCTCTTAATCTTCTCTTTGAGTACATTATGGATTGAATTGCTTGAGTTACTCAAAAAGGCATTATTTCCATATCTATGGAAGTAATTTTACCTTTTATAGTGCTTTCAAAAGTATTTACACACTTTTTTCTCCTTGTGGTTCTTTCTAAAAGCAAATTCTAGATCTATCTCAGTTTATTTAACACCACTATTTATAGGTGAAATAATTTCATTTTTCTTTCTCATAAATCAGGACATTTGCAAAAGATTTCCAATTCCATAGTCCCCTGCTCTCCCAGTGCCTCAAGTTGCCAGCACAAGTGAAGAGAACCCCTTACATAAGGTGACAGCCAAGAAAACACATGAGGTTGATTTGTTGCAAATATAAAGTGCCAGAGACACCCTCCATGTCAGAAAATATTTTATGTAGAACAAAGCATAGAAAAATCAAAGCAAGTAAAACATTAGCATTGCATAAAGCAAAAGTAAAATCTGACCTTCAGACCCTTCAAAAAGGAGCTCAGTATTGTTATAGAAGAAAACCTGCCAGATGCAATCTACCTCTAGTTATCATAAACTTGTTTGGAAGGAAGGAAGGAAGATTCTTTGGAAAACAAATCATAAATATCCTGGGTTGGGACATAATATCTTTTTGTTTCCAGGCATGAAGATGAGCATATTCTTTCTCTATGGCAGCCTGAAGTGAGTGATGCTTGCTTTACTTTGCTATGTCCTGAGTTTGAAGTGATAATGTGGCAGTTCAGCTAATAGATTACTTCAGCAAAGAGGTTATTGCCTTTACAAATGACAATCACAGGGCATTAGTGTGGGCTATTAGTACAAGACCTCTCTTCAGTTGTGACTTTGTTCCTCCTTTAGATATGCACCTAAGATACTACCCAAGAAGCTCCAAGGATTTTTGCAATTACAGAAAGTATCATCTGTGACTGTTATAGATTCTTGCAGTGAGAGGTTTGATGTCAGATTCATTTTGCCTGATTGCAAGTGTTTGTAATTCGTGTCCATCTGAGCTACTCACACAGGGACCACTTCAGAGTCAATGTAAGAAATTAGCATTCTTAGGCACATCTAACCCATTTTAGTTGTTTGCTGCAGGACAAGTGCTGATACCTTTCCACTGACTTTAGATTTCTGAGAGTGATCAGATGCTATAACTGGTTATAGAAACTTGTGCCTCGTAGGTGGGGGTCATATCATCATCGTGTTGCCATTTAGCTTTTTTTAACTTAGAAACAGTTTATTAACTAGAAACAGTTCAGGCAAGCTGCTACCTTATTCTCCTAGAGTGCCCTGTCACTGCAGACATCATACTTTGTACTTGCTGGCTCTCTGGTTTGAGGACTCCATGTCAGAGTCACATTGGTGTGGCTTTTCCTGCTATTTCTTGGGGAACACGAGCACATGTCTATGTGAGCATTTGTTTTGTCACAGCAGCTGCTGCCTTCCCTGCCACTTGTGTCTAGGTGTGGTGATAAAAGGACATTTTTGGCCTGATTCTGGTGCCGAGGTCACTTCTCAAGACAGAGATGTAGAAAACAATATGCTACTCTTCACAACCGCCAAAAGTACACAGGCTGGCCAAAATTGTGTGAGCACAATAACATGTCATCCTATTTTCCCCTGTTTTCCTTCACGCCAGTTCTTACTATGGAGCTGAATTTTGTATGTGTGTCATAGGATTTAGAAGCCTTAGTTTGTTAGGAACACAACATGGTAGTAAAGTTGGTTTATTTACAGTGGCAGAATTTGGTTCCTCTTTGATCTGGGTGGGCCGTTTTTCTCACCTTTACTACCTAAATAATATAGAAAATATATGCCAGCTAAGCAAGACATTTTACTAAGTGCCTTTGCTCTGGATAGTTGTAATGGCTACACAAATCCCATAAATAAAACTGGTTTTCATCCAGGGAGGACTGATTGATGAAAGACACTAAATGCTTTCTTGTTGGAGTGTGAAATCAGTGAAGACTTTAATCTGATAGGATCTGGCAATTTGCCAGGTTTAGAAGACTCCAGGTGAGCCAAGAATGTAGGACACAGCAATGACATGAGAATAGGAGAAATAAACCTAGGATTCAGAAAGTAGAAGTCACCACTCCCAGATTTGAAACAAAGAAGGGCTACACTGAACTATGTGTTCTATTTCAGTTTTTCCTCCACTATTGTACTTCTTTTTTATGTCTTCTGCTAACCCATGTCTTCAGAGCAGTTAAATATGATAGACTAAAATCACTGAGATGGATATTTTGCTGCCTGCCTGCTTTCCTCTGGATGATGAGTAGCTGGGACTACCATGGGGCACGGACTGTGAGAAGTTCTGAAAAATTCTAAAAATAGGGGAAATCCTTTGTCCACCTGTGGGATCTATTCCAGCTCACTTATGAAAAGCACAGATTTCTGATGAAGCTAAAAAAAAAAAGACCCTTCCAAAGCTGATGCCATGCATTGGAATGGAGATGTAACTGGGTTATGTGAACCACAATTGGGTACTGCACTTGAGATACATATCACTGATTGAAATTTGGTGGAAACTGTAAAATCAGTGAGTTGAAAAATTAACAGCCAGTTTGACCCATATAAGTTTATATACAGAGCAGAACTGAAAAAGCTTTGCTAGCAGTTTTCTAATGTTAAAGCTAAGCCAAACAGCAAAGAATGATGTTACACACTGCAAGCCATTAGTGTATGGAAGCTGATGACAATGTTGGTACAGAAATATCTTTAAAAAAAAACCAAAAACCAACCTCACAACTTCAACACTAAGATTTTACTAATGATGAAATTTCTCTCCTCTGTTAAGTTTTAAGTACTTTGGGGATCAGTTTTAGTTTGTTGGTTTTTTTTAACTTAGACTAAGAATGTCTCAGTCTCTGTATATGTGAATACCCATCTGTTATCCCCAAATAACATTTGAACTACTTAGCCAACTTCAATAACATTTACAGAGACGTAGACATCCTAAGGAAATTCTTGTGAGTTTTATGAAAATAGGTCACCAGGCTGAAAGCAGACCCTTGCTAAGTGCTTTAACTGAGAGAAGTCCTGCATCAATATTAGACCCCAGAGACTCACCATGAGGGAGTGAAAAGGCCTTATAAATCATAGAATATGCCAAGTTAAAAAGGACACACAAGGATCATAAAAGTCCAACTCCTTGCTCTGCACAGGACCAGTCCCAAGAGGCACACCACATGTCTGAGATCATTGTCCAAATGCCTTGGTGCTGTGACCACTTCTCTGGGGAACCTGTTCAGTGCCTGACCACCTCTGGGGGAAGCTGGTTTTTCTAATATCCAAGCTAAACTTCCTCTGACACAAGTTCAGGTCATTCACTCAGGTCCTGTCACTGGTCAGCACAGAGTAGAGATTAGTGCCTGTCCCTCCTCTTCCCCTCACAAGGAAGTTGTAACTGCAGTGAGGTCTCCCCTCAGTCTCCTCTTCTTCAGGCTGAACAGACCGAATGACCTCAGTCACTCCTCATACAGCTTCCTCTCAAGGCCCTTCACCCTACTCATTGTCCTCCTTTGGACACTCTCTAATGGCTTAATGTCTTTTTTATATTATGGTACCCAAAACTGCCACAATATTCAAGGTGAGGCCACCCCAGTGCAGAGCAGAGTGGGTCAATCCCCTCCCTTGATGGGCCAGTGATACTTTGCCTGCTGCCCCCCAGACACAGTTAATTTTTCAACTCACTGGCCCTCCTGGCTGCCAGGGCACTGCTGACTCATATTCAACTTGTCCTCGACCAGGACCCCCAGGTCCCTTTCCATGGCACTGCTTTCCAGTATCTCATTCCCCAGCCTGTACAAACATCCAGGGTTGCCCCATTCCAAGTGTAGAATCCGACACTTTCCCTTGTTGAACTTCATGTGGTTGGTAATTACCCAGTCCTCTAATTTGCTGAAGTCTCTCTGCAGGGTCTCTCTGAGGGAGTCAACAGCTCCTCTCAGTTTTGTATCATCTGAAAACTGGCTTATTTATTCCTTCCAGTCCTGCATCCAAGTCATTTATGAAGATGTTGAAAAGCACATTCCACCTACCAAGAGAAGTTCAAATGGACCCTGAAATGAGTCATGAGACATACATTTCATATGGAGCTATAAGTTCCAGCATACACAGTGATATTTATCTTTTTGAGTTGTTCGTAGAAGACAGAGAGTATGCAAGTCTTAGTCCAGGATGTGTTGTTAAATAACTGATTTGTTGGATGTGGGAAGAGAAGCTGATTCTAAGAATTCTGATGAGAAAGGTTTGGGGTAAGTTTTCTCCTTACCAAACTGTATCTATTTCTTGCATTATACCTTTAATTAAAGGTCCATACTCTGCTTAATTCTGTTTTAAAACTATCATATAATTCCGTTTTATGGTGACATGAAATTAATCTTCTTGAGGAGCCTAGTTTTACAATATGAGAATTTATTTGGAAGTAGGATGAGACCTGATAATCTGAGATATTTTGTGGATCTGATAATCCACTCTCTATGAAAATCAGCAAAAACCCTTCCGTTATTTTCACTGGCTTTGGGATTCAGTCCTCAGATGGTGCACACAACCTTAGTCTGTTTTCTGTCTGTTTTTTTGTCATTTGAATTTAGCCAAAATAAACATTTTGTCAGCTTCCAAACTAAATGACCAGGCACTACGAACAGTTAACATTTATTTTCTTGTCAGTTGAAAATGTCACAGTAGAGCTGCCCATCCACTTCTTGACCAATTAATATAAAAAAAAAACAACAAATCAACACATATTTTATTAAAGCTCATGCATTTTCAATAAGAGTTTTTTAAAAAGACAGTTCAATGTACCAGCTCTTAAGGCATTGCTCCCATATAATTTTTCTACTGTATGAACAAGGAAACTTTTGGTAAATTTGATATAACTATATAGCAATAGCTATCATACTATATTATTGATTTTAAATAATAATAACATCTTAACTGTTACAGTGTATGTTCATTGAAAGCTAACTAAATTTCTTTTCAGAACTATTTAATTCAGTATCATGCAATTGGGTTTGGTAATAAAAGCACAGAGAGATGATTAATGTTTAGATGTTATTGTTTGAATATGAAAGAGATCTGAATTTCTTTTTCACACAATTCCAGATTTAATTTGCATATTTAAGTGCTCTTCTGAAATTAAAACAAGGCAATTGCCCTTTCATTGGTCCAAGAATAGAATGGCAGTAAATATAACACTGAGGAAAATATCTAAAAGGGGGAGCACTTATCGGAAATAAAAATAGGTAAACTTTGTTATTTGGAACATTTCAAAATTTAATGTTTTCTAAAGTTAATCCACTATTATTCCATAATGCCACCTACCAGCCAGAAGTCATTATATTCCTCATCAAATTATTTGTCTTTTATTTTACCATGTTTTGTAAAGATGCCCAAGTACTTCACTAAAAATTACCATATAAGAAAAAAGCCGTGGTGATACATCCATTGCTGATGCATACAAGTCTTGCTTTATGAAACACTTCTAAAATGTTAACTACACTAACAGGACATAAAACCTGATTGTCAACAAATTTCTTTAAGAAACTGCATTTGCATTCAGAACTATATGATTGCATTTTATATTATCAATGAGGATTCTTTCTATCAAAAATAACTAATCCTTTTTCATTGTGAGCATAATTTTACTGAAAAGTACAGTTAAAGAATGCAAGTAACTTGGACAATACTTAAGAATGGAAACAACAGATAAAGGCTTAATGCTTTTTTCACTTAAAAAGTTAAAAGGAAACTCTAATCTGTATACACAGGCAAATGCAACAGTTTTCCTTTCTCCTTTTTTTCCAGTCATCTGAAAAGAGATTCTATACAGTAAATACTTACTGAGCAGGAAAAGAGTAGCAGAACTAAGGATCAGTCTCTCAAAATGATAGGCATGTATTTGACAACTTTACTCTAAAATTATTGTGCTCCATGAGTAAAACAATGCTTCATTCCAAAATTGTTAAAATGTGTTCACTGGAATTAGAACATACAAAACAACAAATTATTTGATCTACAACTAATGCCTTTGTATTTTTAATATTTAATCAACTGACTACAGTCTTCAATTATTTTTTCCAGTTACCAGTGTCTTTGATCTTGCCCCAAAAAATGTCTCAATGTGCATGCCACAGCCTGGCCAAGCACCACTCTTTGCCCAGTGCATTATTGTGAATGGAGCCAGTTCTCTGGATATCAAGTGCTTCTGCTCTGTCACTGTTACTAAACACACTAGAACACATGTGTAAGCTTAGATCCTCTTCCTGGCAATTTTCCTTAAAGTGTCAACCCTCACAGTCACCCTACCTAATCCCTTCTCCTAACCCTTCTCCGTGGTCCCTTGTATGTGCTTCTCTAAAGTGCCAGTGAGGTCTTCAGTGGAGCTGCCAAAGGCAAAATACGGGGAAAAGTTAAGGCATCAGAGATACTTGGGAAAATCCTTGACTGCAGTCATTCTGTTCTTAAAAGTACTTCTATTAATAAAAGAATGTTAAACTATCCTTATTTTTTAAGAAGTCCTCCTTCCATACCTGATTCCATATTTAGTGGGAGACCTAGGTTTGTCAGTGTCCAGACGAGCCTTTCCACTCAGTTTTCTCTTTCAATCTTGGACATGGCAGTTGTCTGAAGCTTTATTCTTCTTTCTTCACCTCCATTGAACATAGCTCATTACATTTTAATAGAAGGTCTTTCTCTTCATCTCTTGGACTTCTCCAAAAGTGTCAGTAAAATAGCTTGGCAACGGACCATGTGTAAATTGTCCACTTTCTAGAAAAATGAGCTGATTATTATTGGAGGAAATCAATTTTCTTTTAAATCTATATCTTAACTATCAAGTCCAAATTAACAGAGTATTTTCCTTCTAGAGCCCACTGAGGTAACTCTGTGGTGACAGCCACCACCACTACATCAGGCATTTCAACTTATGAACAAGGTGAAACTGTGGAAGAACATATCAGAGTGAATGCAATTTTGTTGGGTTTCAGCAAGGTGACAAGTACTGTCTATAAGCAGTCCATCTTCCTTCATCAGAGTAAGAAATACACATGGTAAATAGCCCAGTTCATTATTTCAGATAGACTCACCCCTGCACTCTGACAAACACTTCTGAAATTGCAACAGCTATAAAGCTACTGAAACAGAGGTAATATTTGTATCAATATATATCTGCTTTCCCTCTCTTTTCTAACAACAAGGAACAGAGCTGATTACTTTTTATATATCTGTTTACTTATGGATGGGACTGGGACTGGAAGTCCAAGCTAGAAAAGTGTAACTTTATGTTTATCTGCCCAAACAGAAGGAAATCCTGTTATTTTTCAGCACAGTTCTATAGACATTGATACGAAAACATATAGTGCTCATTGCTCTTGTGTAAACTAAATCTTGCTGACATTTTATCAGTCAGCAATGAGTTGGGCACATCACACTGTACTGTATTTTAATGACTGTGTGCTGATGAGCTTTTTAAGATGAAAAAGCAAATAAGTTATAGCATCTGTCTATCTTCATTCCTCTTTATAAAAAGAAAATTGGACCAATTACAGCATCAATATCTCTAGCTCAAAGCCCAGGGACAAAGGAAAACGTAAGTATTTGTATTTATTTGTACTAAAAATGATATAAATATAATTCATACACAATTCATGTCTTGTTGTCACAGTTGAAGGAATATAAAAGTGCTTTAGTGTAAATGAGAAATAGGGACCTTGTAGTTTAAGAAGAGATGGTTTAAGAAAAACAATGTGTTCTCCTCTCTCACTGTTTTATGCATTTTATAATGCGAATATCATTAAATTTTCTTTTGCAGCCCAGACTCTATAAGTGAATCCTAAAGTTAACAATAGAATACTAAAGGAAAATTACATCAATTATACAAGAAGGGGAACTTGAGTCTAAACCACAGAGGCATAATTGAATTGATGTTTTCCAGAACGCATAGGAACTCCCACAAGCAAGATTTTTTTTTCTTTTCTGAATACAAGATCACTGAAAAAAGTTGTAATTAACCAGTGATGCTGGAACAGCAGCACAGAGATGGAGGACAGGTAGGTCCAGCACTAGCAATTAACTGGTGTGAGCTCCCATTTGCACAGGGCTCATACTCCTCCCATGAAACCAGTGGAAACAGACCAACATGCTTCCACCAGACAGCATTTTCAGAAGCTGCAGAAGCACTTACTGGAATGTGAGGGTTTCCAAGTTATATTTAATATATATAGATATGAGGGAATATGCTTCTAGTGTCATTCCATTAGGCCACTGCTCTGTGAAAGTGCTAATGCAGGAGGATAAATAGCTGCAGAGGATGCAGGTCACGTCTTTGAAAGAGATCAAAGGTCTTCTTGTTAAAGCTAAGAGCCCAAAGTCTCAGTTTATAGTGCAACTGCCATGATTTACACAGGCTGCACAACTGGTTTCCAAGTAGCTCTAGGGAAGAAGCAGCTCTCCTTTTCAACAAGGAACTATTGCAATGCCAAACATAAAACCTAGACATAAAATCTGGGACATAAATGAGAACACAGCTGACCCAGAATGAACTTCATCATGTGGACTTGTTCTGCTTAACAAAAATCAGGAACCGTAGGAGCTGAATGACAGCTTTGCAGAGCTGAGTATATACCCTTTCCTCGGTGCTGGTATTTCTTCTCTGTTTCAAAGCTGCAGGATTCTTCCTCAGTTGCAGATGACCCCAATTTTTACCTTGTCCGAAGGAGAAGGCAATGTTGTGCTTCACTGGACCTTTCATTTTGGGGACTTCAAAGTCCTTTAGAAACATAAAGGAATTTCGCCACACATTCTTCTCTGAGGGTAATACTTACTCTTACAAGCATTTTCTGACTGTGACTCAGGCAACAGCAACAAACTGGTAGGAAACAGGAGGGTGAGACAAGGGCAGTATTCACTGCAAAATGTAACACAAACAACAGACAAATATTCCTCAGGCCTAGGCTACCACCACATGTCTTGAATCTAATTTCTTTTTTCTTCATACTTCAAAAAGCAGTTTTTCTCTGAAAATAGCTAAAGGACTTCAGTATTTCTCTCCTGGGATGAATGGGAAAGGAACACATTAGGAGGCAATTTTATTATGTGCTCTTTGCTGTTGCAGAGCCTTTTTCCTGTTTTAAAATCTGAAGCTAATTTCTGCCACACTTCTGAAAGGATATGAATCCATGTCCATCCCTACAGAACAGGCACAGGGATCTCGCTGTAAAGGTATTTTTGAGAATCTGTATAAAATAGAAGTGCTTGATCCAAATAACTACTGGCCTGAGTGGAGAGGCTCTTTTGGCTTTCAGTAGTCTTTCCATTACACTTGAGCAGACACATTTATTCAACCACATATTCATAGAAATCTGAGTACAGCTGTTGTGTTTGACCAGTTACTATTGGTCACAGAGATATAAACTGTGAAAGGGACAGATACCTACAATGTCTTTCATGTTATTTACAAAACCTGTCATTCCTCTAAGACTACATTGGTCAGGGAGCCTGAATGGGAGAGGCTCAGCATCAGGTCTTGGGCTCAGATTTTTGCTGCCACCCTCAGCTGGGCTCAAATGGAAAGTGGTGATTAACTTCATTAGCCACACGACTGAGGAATGGGGCTACTTAAGTCCAGACATCTAACTAATTATAAGAGACTTTGTGTCCCTGTTATTTAAGAAAACTGCCTGAATTCAGATGAGATTAAATAGTCAAAACACTATGCAGCACCATAGATTGTGGCTTTAGTCCATTATGATAGGAGTCTGTTCTCTCTTTCTCTCCCTTGGCACTAATCCCAGCCTGCTTTGCATTACACATTTATCACTGGTTACTCCTCCATTGCACCCCAGATTGAGCATGACCTGTCTGAATGCACAAAAATAACAAACTGCTGGTTGATTCGTTGTGTTTTAGAGTAACTGCTGGGCAGAGATCCACCATAATGCTAAGAAGCAGTTAAAGTAAGATCAGTGACTAGGTAGACCAAAACCACCTTTTCAATGAAGCACACAGAAAGCATATCATAAAGTGAGGGTGTAAATGTAGGGCCAAGTATGAAATGTAATTTTTTTTTTATTTTATTTTTATCCAGGCAAATCCACTGAGCTATTTGGAGTAGCAGGTTTTAGCCTGTCATCAAATGCCATGTTTCTTTCTTCATCTGATTTAAATAAAAAGATTCACTGAGAGCTTTGGTAATAGAGATGTATTTCTTGACAACAGGAAGCAGCCCCCGACTGCCACCTGCAATGTTCAGATTTTTTCCATTAAAAAAAGCTTTCTCTAGATAGAAAATATAGAGAATCACAGATCCACTTTTCTGCAGCGCTAAATTCTTGCCTGTATAATAGTTCTGCTCAGTAACTTGCAATGACTTTGTGAAGGGAGCTCCAGGAATGCTGCCTATTATTGGTGCTACACAGCAAACGGACAGTCACTCGCATTTCAACCAATTTTTGATACATAGAAAATTTCCCAGCAGTTTGTGTTGGAGATATCTCCCTTGTTTCTTTTATTTCAGTTATTCATTCTCCCTCTTACAATGTGAATGGTAGCCCTCTGGGTTTGTGGCATTTTCAGAAACAACAGGAAACTGGCTTTCTTTGCTGTCAGCCTGCAGCCTTCCAAGGGGAGGTGTTACCCACTCTGTGGCCTTTTCTTCACTAATGGGTAGAGCAGCACTTTCTATTCTGCACAGGTGGAACAGAATAATAACCTGTGGGTGAAGGAACAATCTGGTAAAAACTGTGTGAAACAACTGTGCAAGGCTGTTGCTATTAGGTTTTTTTGGGAGAAACTTCCAGTTCCTTCAGCAAAGATGGATCCAACTATCTTCCTGTGCAGCAAAGGTACATCATATTGCTGTCATATGCACCAATTTAATTATGAAGACAGGGAAATTTTTAGAAGTAATTTAGTCAGCTGCACTGTTCTCAGCAACACAAGGGCAAAAGTAGAAGGTTGGGCACTTTTCCTTAAAATTCCTTGCTCACTGCCATGCACCATCCTCATTGTCCTTGTCAACGTGGCTATTAGAGGCCAGAAGACAAGCATGAGATCCTGAAAATAGGAAGTACTAAAACCATTTTAGGGATTTCTTTTATTGCTTTGAGCTAAATAGAAAACTTATTCACCTTTGAACTCTTTTCTCTTTAAGTATTTTTGCCAGCACTGGCCTGTGAGTGGGATAGGGAGCAGAAACCTAATTTGGTGAAAAAAAAAGGTTGACAAACATTCCCTAAATACTTGCCTAGTGTCACTGGAAGCTATCTTTTAAAATTTGTGAGGGAATTGCATAGGTACACAAAATGGAGAAGACAATTTCAAAATATATAGCTAAAGAGTGTTGGTGGAGAACTCCTCCTGTCAAAGCCTTAAGATACACTGGGCATGTACTCCTGAATATGTTGCCTCATCCAGCACAGAATCAAGAGGTGCACTATATTGCACAGCATTTTGGACGCTGGTGATGGATTCCTGTTGCAAATAAACTTCTGGGGTTTTTTATATGTGGAGTTAGTAGGAGACCTGATGCTCTCTCTGCATATGTTCCTATTGAAATGAATAATTTGCATTTTTAATGCTAAACTTTCCACCATGTAATTAATATTTAATTGTAATAATTTCCCTGTTAAGATGACAGCAGCTATCTTTGCAATCTTTTGCAACAAGGAGTCAAAGCATCAGCTCAACACTTTTCAGCCAGGCTGTTTCAGAACAGTAAACATGGTAGGCTGGAAATTGTAGGACACGTTCAAAAGCATAAAATGTAAAGATGCACATGGGTAGCTACTGTAGCAATAGCTAATTCCCTCTTCTTTTCAAAAGACTAGCAAAAGAAGAAGCAGCTTAATGACAAAAGTAACCACAAGTGATAAATGTCAGCAACTTCATCTCTTACATCATAATCCAGAGAGGCCAAGCGAGAGGATGGCTGAAGTCTGGCTGACACCTGGCACAACCACATAGTCCTGTGGGATGTCACTAGAATTTACTGTTAAAATCCATCAATATTTCTGTCTCCATAGATTGTGTTTCCTAGCAGAAACTCTTCAGACAAGTCTTGGTGAAATATTTTTTTTCTAGGGGGTTACAGATAGCATAGACCATAATACCTTCAAGTTTAATTGTGCATGTATTCATCAGCTCTTGCATTTATTCTGGTCTCAAGTCTCTCACCTTTCGTCCATGGTTCAATTAGTTCTGTAAGTTAAGGCTGCCTAAAGCTTATCTGTCCCTTTTAAAGCTATGCTTTTTCTAACCTATAATGAAAAAGAGATTAGCAAATTGAACAGGAATGAATAGTTAGGGAAATTAGGAATTTATTTTAAAATCGATTAAGAGAGGACAGTTTGGGCAATCTGGAAAATGAGGACTGAGAGGGAGATGCTTACATTTTGGGAGTTAATAATAGGAAGTAATATAAAGTCAAAGAACTATATTCTCAGAAAAAAACTTTCTAAACTGAAAATTAGAAGGACTCTGACAGCAAGGAAAGTTCTGTAAGAAGGTCCCAGATAGTCATGGAGATTACAAATCTGAACTATTTCACTAGAAGAGATTGAATCATGGAAACTTGGAGCGTTACTTGTTCAAGGAGAGATTGTAAGATAGGAAAAAGATGAGATAGGAGCTTGAAATTAAACCATGCAATATCAGGATAAGATAATTTGTTTGGCTTCCTAAAAAAAAAGGGATGAAAGAAGACAAAGCATAGTGAGTTTGTTATGCTCTGTTCCTAGAAGTATTTAATTAGTTCACTGAATACTTACTGGATCTAGTGTTGCCTGTAGGTAGTGGAAAGAAATATTATTCTCTTGCTTGTTGTCTAACTTTGCTTTTGGGAGACAGAAAATTGGCTTTCTTCTGAAATGTCAGAGATTATCTACCACCGGAAAAGGTCCCCCAGGCAGAGCAGTTTGGTGCACCAGTGACAGCCAGATCCTTTACAATGTCCTGTTAGTGACATCTCACTCACATGTTCCTAGTTAAACTCTCCGCTTGAGGTTAGAAAAAACTTTCCTGTAACCAGAATCACAAGGACCTTAAGGTTTTTGGGTTTCCTCCATGCTCAGGCTGTGAACCCCTTTCAGAAATTCACTGCCATTTACAGCTGACGTGCATCTGCAGTCACCCGAGGTTATCCTGTTCTTTCCCTGTGGCACAGTGTGCAGTAGGATTTGAGAAACAGATTTTTCATAGGGGTGGAGAAACAATCTGTGCTTTATGGTATGCAGAGGGTAGGAATAGTTTGTGTGGAACTCTTGAAAATTACTGGCTATTGCATGATAATTGTAGCCTTGCAGGTGGGTCTCAGGGTGCTCGATGGTCTCACCCAGATCTGCAGACTGAAGTTATTCACCTTCACGGATTCACTTTATACAGAAAAAAAAAAAGCCTAGTGTGCATTTTCCATTGCAGGAAAGTGGGACCTTGATCAGACATGTACAGGACAAAAGGAGGTTGATGATGGAGGTGGTGGATTTGAGAGTGTTTTGTGTATTTTTGTGTTTGGTTTATTGAATTTTTTCTTCCTTCGTCTTTCAAAGAATTTTCTTTCAAAATCACAGGTGCAAATTTTTCTCTTGGTCATTAAAAATCATTATCCTGTCTTTAATGGATCTAATAAGAGCAAGCAAATAATAAGGGAAGTGGATATCTTTCTGCTTTTCCAGTTGGTTTACAATACCAGACATAAAGTCTCTTGTACAAGAAGAATATTTGGGTTCATCTCTCTTTTCCATTGACCGTGACAGGGAGTGAATACTTTTAGTTTACTTTTGCATCCTAGATATATAAGATAAAATTAAAGCAAAACAAAATGCATGACTAAGTTGCTAAGTCCTTTCTCTCCTGTGATTTATCAAAAAGTCCATGCCACCCACAGCAAGGTAACAAAAAACTTCTGACGTATTTTCAGCTTAAAATAGGCACATCCGGACTTACATTTTAGGATGGATGAATTGCCATCTCCTTTCCATTTACTGTGTGGGGAATGAAGGGTCATTTTCCCAAATGATGAGATTTCTCACTGAATGCTCAAAGTCGGAGCAATTGGCTGTCAATCTTCATCAGCCCCTTGCATCTTCTATCTAAACAGTATAAATTATCCAGGGAAAAAAACTTAACTTCTTTTGGGTTTCTGGAGAGTCAAGGAGACACCCCAGTGGGTTTTTTTTCATGATCATAATCTCACCCTTCCTTTTGGCCCAGAGCACAAATATTCTTCATTTTGAAATTCAAAGCATTCATGAGTTGTGGTTAGATTCTCTCTTTAGCTTCACTGTGCACATCTTTTCTCTGTGCAGTGATAAGAAGGTAGGTCTGTGCATATGCATAGGCCCTAATGGCCTGTGACACTCAAAAATATAGAAATCTAACAGCATATGTTACAGAGACCTGTAGTTAAGATAAAATCATAATGATCTAACAAATTTAAAAAATTTGAAGTTATAATTAACTCTTATTTTGAATGTAGCCAGCATGACATTTTCTCTTAAATCTCATGAGACAGAATGTGTTATATTGAATTAACACCTTTACAGGCTATGTGCTTTTTAAAGCAAGCATATAAATTAAAAATATTCCAAAGGTCCAAATTTTGCCTTTCTTGAACATGCAATCTGAAATTTTATTTTCCAAGTTTTCCTCTATGCCAATGATTTTATTTTATTTTTATGATTTAGTGTGCAAGGGGTTGATTTTCATATTCCCTGTCCATGAAAGGAAAACCCCTCAGTCATTTCAGTGGTTCATCCAACCTCTGTGGCTGCCTTTACTGGCTCTTTCTTTTGCTGATGTCCATTGCCTCTGTTCTAAGCATCCTGCAAGGGTCAGGCTCTCTGATTGCCACGCTGCAAGACCATCAGGGGCTTGCAGATTTGTTAGGAACAAGACAAGAATAATGTCAATTTGCCTGAATGTCATATCTGTTACCTCTAGAACGTGGGGTGCTGTATCCTGATACCTGGGCCTATGAGAGAGTCATGAGGCAAAGGAGGAATGGCTTAAAACCCACAGAAAACATTTGTGGTTACTATGGAAACACAACTCTTCTGGGCCTTCTGCACACCAACAGAAAGTTTCTTTCTGAGATCTTTGAGGGTCCAATCTTTTCCTGCCACTATAAGGCAAAAGTGGTTTCATTCACAGTATGTGACAATTCAGCTGACACCAAAAAAGACTTTTTCCACACTATCTCTTCTATTGATACTGTTAATCCATTCTGCAGCCTGAGTCATGCTGATTTTAAGGAGGTGTAAGTAGGTTTCAGGGAGCACAACCAGTCAGACAAAATACTCATTTGATGCAAGGGTATGTCAAATATCTAAAACTGACTGTTTCTGGCTGTTTATGAGTTATTATTCTTTTTCCTTTACAGAGTATTTAGAATTCTAAAGGTTAAATATGCAGGAAGAGAAAATAATATTTTATTATTTTATCATTTTATTCATTAAAAAGAAACTGGAACCAGCACTTTGCTATAGATTTAAAACTCTGTTAGACTCGCTTAGACCTTCTCTGTCATCTTTTATTCTTTTGATGTTAATCACAATCAGCTAGAACCAGAATATAAGGAAGAATTAAAAGATAAGAGATATGTAAAGTTTACATATTAAATCAAAGTCAAATAGCAAAGAAGCCACAATGACTGATATAATGAGAGGGAAGAATATAATTCCTCTTCAACTAGGGAGATAGAAAAATATCCTTGTGGCATTTCCACACAGGAGGACATAGTGATGTTTACCTCTGGTAGGATAAAAATAGCATCTAAGCTGTACTGAAGACTTAAGAAATTAAGCTAAACTATTTTGAGCAGAACTCAGTGATCTTCTCCACAGTCTCCTGTGGAGTGAGTGTTTACTGAGAAGAAAAAGAGACTTAAAGGTACCAAAGCAAGCTGCAGACTAGCACAGTAACCAAAGATCTTGATTATTAGCAACTCCCAGTGACAAATGGGAGTTGCTAATAATCTGGGATGCCAGAGTCCCCTGAACCTTAAAGCCAACACACCTAAATGCATACCCATAAATGGGTGAAATGGGAATGAAAGGACAGAGTTCAGGATGAATAGTTCAAATGTAGAAATACTCTGGGATGAGTATTGAAATAAACCTTTTGAGTAATGTGGTTCTTAACCTGTCTCCTTTGTCTCTTCCCTTTTTCCATGCAGTGGGTTTGGTGAGAAAAGACAGTCCTGCAGAGCTTTAGTTTCAGGCTTTCTGTACATATGTTTTATCTACGACATTGTAGTGGCAAGAGAATCATGGCCAATCAATCTTAGAAACATGCCTCTCTTTCTAATCACTCTTATCACTGGGAAAACCATAGACAGAAAGATCATTAACCATCCTGTTTTTCTTGATGGAAGGGCCAGAAAGTGGCATTAGTGTTGTTCAGTTGTCAAGTTGCCAGTTGAGTGACCAATGACCACATCTACTCCCTTGTTGTTCAGCAAAGAGTAGTAATTTCAGTAGTGAAGAAAATTATGTTTCTCTCCTGTGCAAGAGGATACTTTTGAGTCTGATAAATCTGGGAAAATATGTGGAATAAAACTTTAAAAGTCTTATACTCACTGTTACTGTTATTTCTACTTGGTAATTTTCTGCTTCATAAGCAGACCTATCTTTCCAAAAGAATAACTACTGAACCATGGTAGTGTTGTTTTTCATTTCCAACACATATAAAGCACTGATGGTACTGTGAAAGCTTGTGTGTTGTATTCCATTAGCAATAATCTGTACCATCCAGAGGAGGCAATAGCTTCTGTTGTTGCTGCTGTTGAGTGACATTTTTAATCTCAATTTCAAACTAGAAATAATATCTTGAGAGCCTCTTAAGTACATAACGGATTTCTGGTACAAGTGCTAGAGAAAATAGATTTAATCAGCAAAAATTATTTGCAGAGTTATGTCAGCCTACAAAATGATGAAAATTTTATTGTAGTCATTGTTTAAACTTCAGAAGTACAAAGCTGGGCTGCCAGTAATATTCAAAATTTGATGCTCCTATATTTGAATGTTTCACCAGCATCTGCAAGCTTTCATCAACTTTTGTGTTTCCTTCATGTAGAAAGCTGTATTCTTGCCACAGTCCTAATGGACATGTATTTTGAAGTCTCCTTGACTAAACTGAATTTCAAGGTATTATAAATCTTTTGGAACCGAATTACTGCCAGTCTATTTTGAGAATTGTCAAACACTTTAAAATACTATCCAGGAGGATATCAGTCCTTACTGTAGCCATCTGTTTTCAAAGAGCTATACCCAGCAAACTAATAATAATGAAGTAGAAAAAAGCATCACTAACCTTCCAAGAAAACAACAAAACCAAAACCAAAACCAACCCTAAAATGAAATAAACAAACAAATACACATACATATTTAAAAAAAAAAACAAACAAAAACAAACAAAAACCAAACAAGAACAAAAAACAAAACCTCAAACAAACAAAAAAACCAACCAAACAAACAAAAATACATGACCTCAGAAATTCCAGAGGGTCAACAATATAGTTTAAACACAGTCCAATCATGGTGATGTCCATCCCAGGTGCATATTCATTGATTTACCTCTGCATATCTGCAATAAGTCAATGAATAATACCAGGATGAAACTTTAAGACTTATAAGTAGTTGAATGTCATTTCTTGATTAGCACAGACTGGATGCTTCAAATCTCTTTTTCTATGCACACAGAGAACATCAACTGAGTGTGGTTACTGTAGTACTTTCTTGTCACTGAGTGGAGAATATTAAACTTCCATTTCTTAGTCTGAAATTGTTTTCTTCTTTTGGCTGATATAAGCAGCTATTTCAGATCTGATTCAAAGATAAAATACAGTCAGTAGGTGTTCTTGCTTGGATATCCTAGTGAGGGGACTAATTAGGCTCTGTGCTTTCAATTACTCTATATGTGTTTTCCAGAATCTACTTAAATTGCTATTAGCAGCTCTGCTAACCATGAGATGGAAACTGCATGTGTCAAATGACTTTCAAATGACTTTTATTTAGGAGAATGATTTTTAATTTTGTTATTACTTTTTAGTCTTGTAAGTATGGCAGGAAGATACAGCTGATTTTTAAAAGAGAAGTTTACAGTGAGAATCAGATTCTCAGAGGTCTTTACCTTAGCCCATCCTATGAGATCAGAAGTACCTCATCAGTTCCCACTTCCGAAAATCAAGTTTTGTTCCTGTTTTTCACCCTTTGTTTTTATTT
The DNA here is from genome assembly GCF_025592945.1 of Manacus candei. Classification (NCBI taxonomy): domain Eukaryota; kingdom Metazoa; phylum Chordata; class Aves; order Passeriformes; family Pipridae; genus Manacus; species Manacus candei. The sequence goes on from NW_026138061.1 coordinate 6,751,369, forward strand.
GAATACACATCCCCTAAAAGCTCAGAATCTTTCGACCTTTAATGAAGAAGCCTTGCTCAGCAAAGCTATTCAGGAGTTGCATTCACATTCAAATCATCAAAAGAAGTGAATGCAGCTTAAACTTCTGGACCAATCTGGATCCAAGATCCTTACTTTGTTATTTTAGGGGATTTGGTTTTGTTTATTGGTGGGGTTTGTTTGTTTTATTTAATTGATAATAATACGGAAAGATTATTCAAAGAAATATAATGTGTAGACTAACACTCGGACAGTTATTCTTTCTCTCCATTCTTAGAGACTCCAAAGTTTATCAGGTCTTCCAAATATTTGGCTGGTTTATACACTTTTTATTTTATTACATGGGCCCATAATCTACAAAAAATTGCCTTTTTTTTTTTTTTCCCACAGAGTGGATATTTCCTTCAGGGGAAATCCAGCTCTTGCTGAAAGGGAGAATAATGAGATGAGTATTGAAAATGCACAAGTGATGTTTTAATATGAGATGGTATAGCAGATACACATTTGTAAAGCAGTAATTACTTACATTTCTGAGTAAAGATAAACATGGAAGAGACCTAATGACTTTGAGGGTTTGTCAGTGACAGTTCCTAAAAATAATATAAGAGTCATAAACACAACCTACAAGCAGCCTTCTTCATCTGCCTGACAATTTGCAAACTCCCAAGGGATTTCTGATGATGTTCTGCCCCAAGCTGTTGATTATCATCCTGGTATAAATCAGATCAGCTCATTAGAAAAGGCCCACAATCTAGAGGGGTCACCAAAATGTAGGATATGATCATTAGTTTTGACAGAAATATGAAGCAGGGGAATAGGAATGGAGGTTACTGGATTTTTTTTTTCAAGAATAGCATATTTGCTAAAAAGGGCAGTTTTAGAATCACAGAGAATAAATAGGAATTCTATTCAAATTGGGCAGGAAATTCTTACAAGAAAAAGGTATCTCTTTAAAAAAAAAAACAACCACAATTTATTTCTACACATTTTGCTGGAAGCAGTTTGACTTTTCATTTTGAAACATTTTTAAAATGCAGCTTGGTTTTATCTTCTAAAGTATTAAAAAAAAAGAAAGCTTAGAAATTAAAATATCCTTTAAGTTTGTCCACCACTTATTGCTTGGGTTTTCCATTTTTGTTTAAAAGAGGAAAAGCAAGATTATTTAATTTTGAAGGAATTAGGTTTCCTGTTAGTAGATTTTTTTATTTCTCTCAGTTTCTTCAATTCACCTGACAAATCAACCTCTTACTCATGAATATCATGTTCTGTGCTGCTGAATGTTGCAAGCTTCCACCTTGATTGCTCATTTTCAGGAAGGTGGGATACATGTGGACTAATTCAGATGATGGCAATCCTAGTGCTTTTAGCAGATCATTCCTGATTTACAGTAGTTCAAAGAGAGAGAAGAGTCATGTTTTTTCTGATTTGATTTGCTTTGGTTTGGTTTTATACTGTTCATTTAGGTAAAATTAACAGCTGCTATCATGACTAAAAGTGGGAGGGAAACTGTAAATCACTGGAGCTGAACATATAGCCCTGAATCTCGAGATAAGGTTTCTAATAATACCTTATGAATGATGGTTAGTATTTATAGAATTAAGTGGAATTTAGGTGCCAAACAACTATTCTTTTCTCATTCCTGGTGTAATAAACTCCTATTTTTCTCTCATTGGAGCAGAGAGAGGAGCTGATATGTCAGTGGTTAATGAATAGGTCTTGATAATGAATAATTTACTATTCTTGGAGATGTTTATGACAATTAAGTCTCACCAAAGATATAACTGTGCAGCCACTTGAGTGAATCAGAAAATACACTCTGTAAGTAGTTTCAAAATCTGGCTCAGAGCAATGAGAACTTTATTTCTGCATGACAGTTTGTTTTCACATAGCTAAAGGCTGTCATTCATGTTTGTACTGAATATAATTCATCTAAACAACACTAACATGGTAACAGAGAGAAGGACAAGATAGCACCTCCATAACTGGGAATGTAAAATTTGCTTAAGAATTCACAAGCCCACAGTAAATATTCCCAACTATTGTTGTAAATAGCTTTCAATGCCTCATTCAGGAAAAGTAGTTCGGGGAAAAGTCAAGTTGCCTTTCACTTTTCAAGAAAAATAGACCCTTGAGGATCAGGCTTGTTCAAGATATATTAAACTGAAACTCCAGTTAGGGGCTGAAAATAGCCACATACTTTTAGAAGTGCTTAGTTCGGATAGAGGTGGGGCAAATGGAGAGCAGCTCCATCTTCCTCCCAGCCAACAGGGCTGGTATCACCCAACAGTGTGAGCTATTGCTGTGTGCCTGCCCAGGAGTGGGAGACTGCAAGCCTGTGGAGCCCAAGGAAGCAGAGAGGTGGTTTGGAGAAAGGGAGAAGCAGCCCAGCTGTTGTCTGGCCTTGCAGGTAGTGCCGTCAGCTGGGACTGAATGGTGGGAGTCAGCTCAGAGCTCGGATACTCACTGTGGGTGTTGGAGGAGGTAACTCTCACTGCTTCTGAGTCAGTCACAAGCTGTATATACGCATGCCAAGAATCCATAGCTGGGCTGTTCAGCCTGGAGAAGATAAGGCTTCAGGGAGACCTTACAGAAAAGTGCCAGCACCTGAAGGGAGCTTACAACAAAGCTGGAGAGGGATTTTTAATAGAGAATGCAGAGATAGGACAAGGTAGAATGATTTAACATGAAGGAGGGTAGATTTAGATCAGATATGAGAAAGAAATTCTTTACTGTGAGGGTGACAAATTACTGGAACAGGTTGCCCAAAGAAGTTGTGCAGCCCCATCCCCATCCTTGAACACCCTGGTGTTCAAGGCCTGGTTGGATGGGGCTTTAAGAAACCTGGTCTAGTGGAAAGTGTCCCTGGCCATGGCAGGGGGGGTTGAAACTAGATGAGTTTTAAGGTGTCTTCCAACCAAAACTATTTCATGATTCTCTGACTCTGTCTACAAACACTGGTACTGCTGCTTTCTAATCTGAGCAGAGGTAGCTATGGTGAGTGGGACAGAATTCTGCAAGGACACTGCTCCTGCTCTGTGAAGAAGTTTAAGCAGCACTGCTGGCTCCACTCAACAGCCTCTTAGAAGAGTCATCTGGCCTAGTCACAGCTCCTTTTTTTCCCATTGCCTGTAACTTGAGTTTGAACAACTTGCTATTTGCTGCACAGGTTTCTGATCTCTCCATTCTTTCACAAAACTAATGTTGTAACCAAGACTGTGAGCAATCTGCTGTGTTCCTTCTCACCAGTTTCTTCACTGAAAAAAATTATTAATTTTTTTTTCAATGTTGAAACAACAGTTTTCATGCATTTGAATATGGTCTTTGTCATTAACTCTCCACTTTATATCTTTTTGTCTCTAAATCCCTTCCTTTGCATGACCTTGCTGAAAGTTGGGGGTACCGGAGTCTGGGAGGTGAATAAAACTGACAGCTCCAAAGCCTTTATGATGTTGTGCAACCATACATGTCATCTAAAGCGAGGAGCAGCGGAACATTTGCTTAAAGGCATGTCTTGGCATCTCACTATGAGGCCAAACCTGTCCAATTCTTGCTTCCTAATCCACACGCACCAACGTTCACACGTGGCACTTTACAATCTCTCCTATTTCTCTAAAACATGTTGCTCTACTATAAACCTGAATTACTTGCAACTATTACTGTTCCTGCCAGAAAATAAAAAACCTCCAGCCAGATTTATTGTCATATGAAGCATCATAAATACTACCAAATTAACTGCATTTCCTTACCATACCTGACACAACTATTCAGAAATGCTTTGCTTTCATTCCTTTGAATTGTGTTCCCTTCTAGTCACAAGATTTTTGGACTAAAAAGTCTTATGTCTGATCCATTTTCTTACTGTAGGACTTAAAATTCAAAGCATGACCTTGGAGGGACTCTAAAATTGCTTCCTGGTTTGATCTTTAAACAAGCATTCTGTGTTTTTTTAATCTTCTGGGTTAATATCTAGAATAATGTGACTCGATAACATGTGAATAATAGGGGTGTCACTTCCATACTCTTTGGCTGGAAAAGGAAAAGGTTTTGCATTTTAACACAGAAGAGCCCAAACTACTACAACTATAATAGTTGCAAGAAACAAGATGAAAAAGCTTCCCTGTAGTGTAAGTAAAGGACAACCTTATCTCATCTTCTGTCTCACACAGCAACATAACTGTTGTCTAGTCACTGAGAGTACTTCAGTCAAGCAAGAGCAGATATTAGGTCTGAAATTAAGAGAACTATTTTATCCCAGATGAATATGTGGCATCTGATGCAAATGGAAGACCCTGAGAGATCAGCAACATCACTAAAAAAAGGAAAACATCTTTATCATTTTCCCCCCTTCCTTTCTCTTGCATGCACTGACACAAGCTCTAAACAATATCTCAAGCAACTAAGAGCTTTGCAAAGCTGGATGTAATGTGAATGCTGGAGTAGCTCCAACGAAAAATGCAAATGTCTCATGGTTAGGGACTACATATTTGTTCTAAGGTAGCTGGTGGGATTCATGGCAGCACTTGAGAGCATCAAGTTCCTTTTCAATTCCAGGAACAACTCAGGTTTTCTCAGGATAAGAGAGTAGTTAAAACAAGCCCAAAACTGTCAAGGTGCCCTGGCAGAGGATGTTAACCCATAGCATAAACCCCAAGCCCTCATACTACTGTGAAGATAGCTAGCACTGGTTTGTTTGGGGTTTTTTATTATTTTATTTTCAACAGCTCTTTAATGCAAAATATCCACAGGTTCTTCTCGATAGATGTAAGACCTTAGACTTCTCCTTTCCCAGGGGAACCCTAGCCACTGTCTCCTCCCAAAGTCAAACAGAGACCTACTATCTCATCAGCTACTTGGGCTCTGGCAAACACTATGAGCCAACCAACACTCTTTCAGGCTAGCAGAGAGAACTGTTACACAAAAAACCAGCATGAACCTGAATATCGTTGAGAAAACAAACAGTGTATTCATGCAAGTAAGAGTGTACAGAGTCAGATGTGTACAGCATGTATAAAAAGCAAGACCTGTGGGAGAATAAAAGCCCTCTTGCCACAATGTGTGAGATGGTATATTCTAGTCATCTTAATTAAGAGGTTTTCGAACAATAAACAGCGGTGTCAAAAAGACCATACCTGATAGTGACGGAGAACTTCATCTTTCTTTAGGAAAATTTTACAGCAGTATAATCAAGTTTTAAAATGCACTACTTTAGGGGTTTTTTCTTTTCTTTTTTTTCCCCTAGGAGCCAGAGAAATCAACTTCTTCCCAGCTAATTAGGAGGAACTGACTGAGGATCCAAAGATAAGTGGTAATTTGCGAGAAAATTACTGTGAAGAAAAACAATCACTACTCTAAGGAATGGGTGAAAAGGGTCTGTAGAGTAAGACTAGGAAGGAACTGGCTTGCTTGGTATGCCCAGAGGTGGGTAGGATATCTGGGGAAGATAGTCCAGCTCAAAGGGGGCAGGTGATCTGTCAGAGATTATATTGAGAAGTAAATTCCCCTAATGCAAAGGACAGGTAGAAAGCAAAGCACAGTGAGAGATAGTTATGGCTGAATGAAGAGGTCTTAAAAGGTTTGAAACTTAGAGTATTAAAAAGTTGTGCAGTTGACTAAGAATGAACATAAAAGGATAACGCATTGTAAGAATAATAAAAAAAAACAGAAAAATAAACAAAATTAGTAATTCTTAGTGAAGAAAAGAAAAATCTGTATAAATACTTTTTAAGCAAGAGGGGAAAAAAAACCAAACAAAAACCAAAAACGACGACCAAAATAAAATAAAAAAAAAACCAAAACAAAAAACCCAAACAAACAAAACACAAACAAACAAAAAAACCAACAACAACAACAACCAAAAAAAAAACCAAAACAAAAAAAACAAAAAAAAAAAAAAAAAAAAAAAAAAAAAAACACAAGGAAAACAGAAGTTCATTGCCAGATGGGAAAGAAAATCCTGGCAAAAAACTAGTGACACACAGTAGGCTAGAGTGGTGTAGACTCATTACAAAAGTGACACATGGTCAAAAGTCAGAATGAGGTTCAACAGAGCGAAGGAACAGAGAAGAAGAATTAAGGAATATTTAAGGAATAAACAGCTCATCAGTTCATCTGAATTTCACTCTGTGGTACTTAAAGGAGTAGTTGGGTAGTCACCCCGTCATTTGTTGGTATCTTTGGTAGCACATGAGGGATGGGTGGTAGTGAGAACTGAGGAGAGACTAGCATCTGATCATCTCTAAAAAGGGAAAAGGATCTCTCACAGAGAAGTTCAGGTGGCTCAGCCTCACTCAGGCTGTTGGAATGAGACTTTAACACATCATTATTACATAAGCTGTAATAATAATAATGTGGCAAGAACAAGCCAGCATGGAGTTTTCAAAATAAATCAAATCAAACCATTCTAATTTGTTGTGGGAGGAAGGCGAAGGAGGTGCAGATAGTCTATATAATTTGCATTGCAGATAACTTATGAATTTTTAAGAGTTTGACATTGCCTCCCTTTATATTCCTATAAAACCACAGGGTGAAAATGTTCTAGGTAAAATCATTGTATTTGTTCAAGAGATGGGTGAAAAACACTTGTAGAGTATTTTACTGGCAGGTATTTTGCTTATTTCTCTGTGTGGCATTTCAATTAATAAATGCTGGAATCAAGCACACAGTGATGAAATATTAGGATGACCTCCCAGTGTAACAAAGTTTAAGTGTGCACAACACCTTACCTTGCAAATCTGATGTGAGCCAATAAAGTGGCACTGGTGCACAAAGGGTGAGTGTATGTTAGTGTGGTATTAACAGCTGTGTTGCACGTGATAAAAGGGGTAAATATTCTCCTTGACTCAATGTTTATGAGACCCCAACTGCACCAGTGGGAAACCTCAGAGCAGAAAAGGAAAGCGAGGTATGTTTTTTGAGGGAAGGCTAAGAGACCTGGGCCTGTTCATCAGGGAAAGGGAAAAGTGAAATAGATGCAGAGCTGAATCAACCCTCCTTGTTTTGCCTAATTTGGACTGTATTTATCCTTTTCTTTCTTAAAGATTGAATTGATAAGGATACCACTGTTTTCCCAAGATATTTATTCCAGCTCTCCATTTCTTTTAATCATTGTATTTCCCTTAGTCCTCGTATCTTTAGGTTAAACTCCATTTTTCTCACTTCTCCTACAGGCTTTTTTCAGATCTCTGATCATTCCTCTAGCTCTTCTCTGAGTTCTGTGCAACTTCCCTAAGCACATTGCCCAGCTCTGATTACCCTCTTAATATTACTCTTTTAAGGAGCTGACAGTTCTCTTTAAAACTTTTTGTGTGCATTGACCTCCCATAAGCCCTAATTTGTCAATTCTCTGACTGAATTGAAGTTTGCTCTCTTGCACTCTACTGCTTTATCTCTTTTTATTCTTTCTTTATAGTCTTAGGGTTGCAAAACCTGTAATTTCACTGAGTATCCTAATCTTTTCATTCTTCAACCATTATTCCTTCTTTATTAGAAAAACACAGAACTTCCCAGTGCATTCCAAGGGTTGGATGGACAGACTTCTCTTTCCAGAAGGCTCCAAGGGAGTGAAAATTTGGCAGTTTTAATCTGACCAAGCCTTGTTTTCTGGAGAACTTCATGAGTTTCTCTCAAAGAGTTTGATCCAACTGAATTTCAGTTTGATGTCCTGTACAAAATTCCCCCTGTGAAAGCTACAATATTCTCATCCTTTCTTAATTACTCAGATATTTTTAGCAGTTATGACCCACTAGATTCCTATTCTATACTTCAAAATACATAAAAACATAACCATAACATAAGAAATGTGGCTTAACAACTGGGTAAAGATTTGGAAATCTGACACAAACTTTAGCTTGGATGAGTGACTGTGAATAAGGTGAAAGCCTCCATTTCTTCCTTAGTTTCTACACTGTCAATCAGAGCACCACTTTCCTTTATTCACCTTTGAATTTTTCATATCTATATGTACGTACACTATTATGTATATACTTTTCATATAAACACATGTTATTTGGAAACCCTTCTCCAAGTTTTAGCAATTAGAGCTGTCCTTGCTTTCTTTCTGCTTTTTATCCACATGACATTTTAATGAAAAGTTAACAGGTAATCCAGGGCTTGAAGAAGCAGAAATATCTACTATCCTCTAGTATAAGGAGGACAATGATAAATTATTCTATGTATTCAGAGGAGGGGAACAATAAATATTTTCTATATAGAATCATAGAATGATACAATGGTTTAGATTGGAATGGACCTTAAAAATCATCATGTTCCATGAGCTGGGACAACTTCCACTAGACCTGGTTGCTCACAGCCCCATCCAACCTGGCCTTGAACACTTCCAGGGATGGGGCATCCACCATTTCTTTGGGTAACCTGTTCCAGTGCCTCACCACCCTCACAGTAAAGCATTTTTTTCCTAATATCTAATCTAGACAGACACTCTTTCAGTTCAAAGCCATTCCCCCTTGTCCTATCACTACATGCCCTTGCGAAAAGTCCCTCTCCAGCCTTCTTGTAATCCTTCTATCTGGATTGCTTTTTTATCAAGAGAAACAATACACATTAGAAAAATTTTCTGACTCTAAGATACAACAAACATAGGGATGGAATTTGTGGAATATGCTTCACTAAGAGGTTTAAAAAACCGGGTTAGACAAATGTCTGTTGGTAGTCATCTAGATCTATTTGAAAGATTAATATTGTTGTGACATATGAACACAGAGCTACACTACAGCCTTGGAGCTCCTTCCAAAGTGCTGCAAATATAGACATAATTAATGGTTTCATGTCATGCCATATCAAAAAATAAGTAGCCTGCCTAAAACCAGAAAACATTGCCTCTCCAACATAAAAAATATTGAATTAAAAAAGAACCCTTTAACATTCAGAAGAGATTTCACTGTTGCGATAAAGAGATTTCACAAAGAGTAATAAAGAAAATGTGAAATGTCAACACAGCAAATAAAATGTTCCTTAGATTATTCACAAGATCCTGATTGAGTTTGAGCTCATTATATAAACAGTACCTTCAGCAGAAGGCAGAAGTCTGCACAGAAAAGCCAAGTAAAAGAACATTTTGCTGTTATTAATAACTCTAGAGGGCAAGATCAGCATTGTACTTGAATAAAATGTTCAAACCTCTCAAAGTTTATAGTTAAAGAAAAATGGCTGAAAAAACATTTCTTTGGCTTATTCAGAATTTCAGTTTCAATGTATTGGGAAGTTATAAGACCTAGCTGTTGTGGATACATGGTAAGGTTAGAAATAAAGCTTATCCTCTCTTGTGTTTTCCCATTGACACAGTTGACAAGTATATATCAGTGTATTATGGCTGGTTTAGAAAATGACACCCAGGTTACATAATGTCCTATTTTTCCTCACCATTTTTATTGTCAGAATAGGGAGATACCAAAATATTTGGAACTAGATGCAAAGTCTGCATGTATTGTAAAAAACAGTACTTTTTTTTTCCTCACAGCTTCTGGTCTTAGTGCATTTGATTCATTAAAGAAATAGGACCCTGTCAGCTGATTAAATTTGACTGAAAATAGGCCTGTTTTCCTTAGTCATTTTTACTCAAGCCCTTTCATGTCAACCTTTACCATCAGATGGATTTTCAGACTGAAAATCACAAGTCCTGAGTATAAAATCTAAATAGCAACCAGAAAAAATATGCTGTGAATCCTTTCTCTTTACTAACATTTAACAATATTTGTTTTATTTGCTTATCTACAAAACTAGACTGTTTTGCTAACAGCCCTTTGGGATTTGGGATGGAAATCATCATGAGCTGAATTCTTGTTGCTGGGCAGGAATTATGCTTTCAGCTAGAGGCTGCTCTCCCAGCTTTCCTGAAGCTATGAAAATTTGTCTCTGAAAGATGGTCCTTCATGACTCACATCTTTAGCCCTTTTGTTGTCTGCATTTTTTGCTAGTTTGCCTTTCTCTCTAATGTAATACAGCAATGTATAAGCACGTATAATACAGGCATACATGTACATGGGCACGTGGTATATATATATATGTCAGATGTACTAATGTGCAACAGTATTCTGTTTGCACAAGTTGGTAATAGAATATCAGCATTGACTTCAGCAACATTAATATTATTTTGCTACAATGTTGCAAAGGACAGAATTGAACTTGTACTTCCATAAGACTGAATTCCATCATCAGAAAACCACTTTTAATAGGACCCTTAGGGATAGATGATGTTAAATGCACTGGTTAGAAATGCATGAAAAGAAATTATTTTACTGTCACTTAGCTAGGGATCCTTTGGGAGAACGAATGAGAAAAATTCAATATTTTTTCTAAGAGTTGCAAAGTAGTTTAAAGTCTGCTCACAAATAACGGCCAAAATATCAGGCTTCTCAACGTAAATCTATTTTTCTATCCAGCCTTTTGCTTTTCAGAGCCAACATTTAAATCATCTTTTTGATTACATGGAATAATGTGTGCACTAAATAGAATGTTAATGTTGTTTTCTGTGCTTGCTAGGAAGAAATGGTTCCAGACACCTGTCTCATTTTCTCCAGACACGTCATCTGGGAAATGGTATGATTTGTGGAATTGTGCTCACAGGGTGATAAAGAAGCCTTTGGTTAAAAGGTGTTTTAAGTTAGACTTGGTAAAGTGGTTGTTGTCACATCAGGTAAGGTTGTTTCAGTTTGTTCAGGGGGATTTTGTTTGTTAGCTCATTTTGGGGGACTTTTTTTAAAGAAACCAGCAAGAATGTCATGGCTTTTATTTCTGAGAAGGTGAACATAAACAGCAAAAGACAAAATGAGACCGCTCTGGCTTCCCTACATGACAGAGAGCTGCAAATGACTTAGAGTAACTCAGACCCTGGAAACTACTACAGACTCTTACTATGCATGGCAGAAGTCTTGGAAATTCAAATATGTAAGTTTCCTCCAAACAAGAACACCAGTTAATGCCCATATACATGTGTACCTCACTGAGGATGTATTTACCTTCTAATCCCTTAGCATAGACATTGACCTGCTGGAGAACCATGTTCAAACTTGTATTACGGCTTGTGACAGCAATACTACTTGAGGAGGTGCTCTCTATAACTACACGTCATTTCTCTGAGGAGAATATGGGAATGATAAAGCATGAAGACCCCTGATGATTGTGGAGGTTCTCCAAAGCAATGGTGACATTCCATTTCAAGTACAGCTGGTGGCTTTGTGTATATGAAGAAGGTCTGAGAAAGTTTCTGGTGAGAATACTTACCTCTTAATGCAGCTGTAAGAACAGTTCAAGTATCATTCCGAATAAAAATCAACAAATAATGTGACAAAGAAAAGTCTTGGGATGAACAAGATATTTCTTTCCTGTTTACTGAATAACCCTGAGTAGATTGTGATCTTGAATGCATCTGTTGCCTGAAATATGAGGTATTTATGCAGAAACTGAAAATATTTGCATTTATAAATTCAGGCTGTGATTTACAATAATGAAACAACTAGCTAACCTAGAGTTCTCTTAGGATCATGAGTAGAAGAGATAAAATAAAACAGAGACTACAAATATTTTTCAGCTAATATATAGTGGCATTTGCACTAAGCAGAGGAAAAACATTTATTTCAAAATACACCTGACTTTAACTGTTCTGCCTCTCCTCCCTTTTCTCTCTGAATAGAAGACAGCTGTGTAGATAGTGAATGGAATTTTTTTTCTGGTTTTCTTCACTGCTGATATTTTATTTATGACATTTCATTTTTTATATTGCATCTTGCTTGAATCGAATAGTGTTACAGCCAGCTGTACACAGTAAACTATTTGGAAATAAAGATTCCAACCTATTTCAAGTCAGTCTATATGACGAAAAACTGGATATCAACTGAAAGCACTTATTGCCTCTTTGCTAATACAGCACATATCACGGTCACAGATAATTTGAAGGGATCTGATGCAGTGTAATAAAAGATGAACATTTCAAGTGGGATCAAGAACCTTTTCACAAACTGGGTGCAAGTATGTGTAGAACGTGATTCTTACAGCAAGCACTAGCAATTAACGTAAGTCCTCAAAGTGTCACAGCATATATTAGTCACATTAGGTAGTATTAGTTTGGATAAAACTAAGTTTATTGGATCTGATGAACAGCAAAAAGACATTAAATTGTGTTTTGAAGGTTTTTCCAAACTAAAACATGCTACAGACATAAAGAACAAAAAGAAATTTCTGAAAGATTAATGAAATAAACAGAAATTAGTGAAAACAACAGTCTCAAAGCAAGAGAGAGAATGTTAGAAAGGAATTACAGCTAAGAAATCTAAATGCAACAGTCTCTAGGAAATATGAAATGCAGAAATGGGCCATGGTGGTTAAACAGGCTCATTATTGAACTGAAAAAGATAGTTTTGCAGTTTCTTTTGAGATCAGAGACAAGACTGCTGGTCAGATGGCAGGTGTCCAAGGGTAGCCCTAGAAGAAACCTCATGCTGTCTCATAGTCTCAGGATTATTGTGCCCAAACAGCTCGGATTTACGCAGGAAATAAAACCACGAAATGTTTCATCTTTATGTAGCACTCCTGAGGCTGCAGTTTGATTCCAGCCTGCTGTGGACTGTAGGACTGGCCACCTAAAATATATGATCTCAGAAAAGACACAAGAAAAGGCACAGTTGCAGAAGAGGAATGGTCAGAGAGGGTTTCCAGAGCAAACCGGCCAAGAATAGTTAAACTCCACAGAACGTTTAGTGTTACATAGTCACAGGAATAGATGTCCTAAACCTATGCTTGGAGTCACATGCATTTGACAGAAGTTTATTTTTCATGAAAGATACTATTTTAATCTACATTTGACGTTTAAAATTCACGTGGGAATAAAGATGGAAGCACAAAATGTTCCCAGAAGCTTGCACTTCTTTACTCATACAAAAGAATAGCATATAAAAAACACATTCAAACCCACTGAAACCAGCAGACTACCTTTATCATCATCTCCTTCTCATTAAGCAATTTTTTTTTTTGAGTCAATGAAATTATTAAGCTGCCATTAAATGCATTATGAAAGTTTACTTTGCGTGCAGCCTAAATCAGACACCTTGATTCCCTCTGGGTCCAGAACCTCCTGCCCCTCAGCTAACAAAGGACACAGGGTTGGGGTTTGGGTTTTGTATTTTTTTTTGAGAACCTCTCTCTGTCCTGCAGGCATTGGCCATGTCTGAGAGCCCTTGTCCAGCTGCACAGCCAGGAACAATGTAGGACACCCAGAGCCCAGGAACGGCACCGGTGATCTGATGGCTGTGCAGGAAATGAGTAACTGGTGCTGTTTGTGCTCAGGATGGTGGGATTTCGTCTCATGCCCAGGGGACGGCAGCGGGGGCTGCCGGGTGCCCTCTCTGAGGTCCCAGGGCGCAGCCGAGCCCCTCAGCCAAGCTTGGGGTGTCAGGGGAAAACAGGTTCCTGAAAGGGTCAAAAGCAGCAGTGGGAGAGGAGGAGGAGGGAGCAGCAGCAGATGGTCCCTGAGGGCTGCAGGAGCAGGAGGAGGGCAGGAGGGGCTGCGGGCTCGGAGAAGAGATTCCCCCCGCCCTGGCAGCCCCAGAGAGACCCTGCTGGAGCAGCGACCCCCCTGCAGCCCGGGAGATATTCTCTGCGGGAGCTGCGGCCGTGGAGAGCCCCTGAGGGGCTGCATCCCGGGAAAGGGCTCGACCTGGAGAAAGGAGACGGGGAGGAGCTGCCCCAGCCCCATCCCTGAGCCTTCGGAGGGAGAAGTCGGGAGGAGTGAGGGTGGGCCTGGGAACAAGGGGTGGAGAGGAAGCCCAAATAACATTGAAAGGAAAAAAAAACTGTATTGATGTATTTGTCTGTAGATTCCCTTCTTGATTTTATTCCCTTGCAGATGTGCAAGCCTACTTAGAAGTGTAGCATTTTTATAAAGTAGGCTGTTCATTAATACATTTCAAAGCAGAAAAAAAAAAACCAAAACCCACAAATAAAATTGTCAGTCACTCTCGGGTAAGCTTCCAATGAACTAATTCTTGATTAAATGGTATCTGTTTCAATGTCTATTCTTATGTAACTGTTTAAGGGCAGAATAAACAAAAAAGAAAAGCAAATGAAAAAAACCCACAATAGTCCCAGAAATTAAACCCAGAAAATGCAGAGATAAAGGAAGAACTAAGTGCAGATGATGAAATTCTATGTGTTTAATACACACAGGTATTCATAACATTCACTTTGTTACAGATTGGAGCCAGAGTCTGCCATTTTCACTCATTGTAACATCCATCAGGAGTCATAGGAAGGAGATTATTAAATCCTGAACTAATGTATTAAGTGATGTTACAAAAGTAGACTTCAAAGAGTTCTTCCATACTAGCAAAATGGTTGGATAACCTGATTCAATATTTACCCTGTCCAATATTCATCATTAATATTGTTCTTTATAAGGTAGTAAAAAAATCAGTAACTTTTCCTTAGGATTTTTCCTCTTAAATCTAGGTGTTAAAGAATAAGAGAGAACTTTTCCCTTATAAGATGTAATAGTAACATAAAAACTAAAAAAAAAATGTTTGTCTTAGTAGGAGAAACCTGTGTATCTTCAATAAATCAAGAATTGAGGAAATATGTTGCTTCCTTTAGTCATACTTTCTTGAAGTTTGTAACTACAAAACCTCTGTTTTCACCCTCTGCTGGTTCTGCAGTCCAGTCAGGAAGCATTTTTCCACATTACAGCACAATATAAGCACCGATGTGGCCAAGAAAAACAATGGGCAAAACGAGTGGGTAAAAGCTTCTCTTTCTTTGATTCAGTTTTTAGCATATTCCCATAAAATGGGAAATAATGCAAATGAAATAATCTGAGTTTGAAAAAGTAGTTGAGTTAGTCATATGTGGATACAAGAAGAATTTTTTCAGAAAATTCATGAAGAAACTGTATATTTCCAATACACTACGGCAGTTCTTTTTTTTATTTTAGAGACAACAATGGCTTTTCCTTTCATTGTAAAAAATCTTTGCTAAGAATGCCTAAATATTTCTAGATATAAGCTTGTTATGCTCAAATCCTATTAAAAATTGACCGTTCTTAAACACTGACCATTCTACCTAAATTTCATCGCATCATTGGCTTGGTTTTGCAACAGGTTTCATTTGCCAGGTCGTACTGCAAAATTCAGAAAATGCATATCTTTTCTGAGTATGGAACACAGAACATTTCTTTTAAAGATACTATAATTTTTATCATATTCTTTTGGGATTTTGATAATAGAATTTTTCTTTCCAACAACTTAAAGCAGGAGAGTTTTATCTTACAGTCAAATAAATTAAACCTGTTTTCTTTTTCCTGAGAGTTCATTAGCATAAGACCCTCTTTGGACTAAGTATGCACTTATATAACAAAGAAATTCTGGAAATACAATAGGTTCACTTTATTTCCCCTCAAAAGGAACCTGGAATGAATGAAATTAAAAGATGTCTCTAGTTTTTATAAACAAGAGCGTGTTTGATTTTCTTACTTCAGTTGAGATTTTCCTTTAAAGTGAAGTACATTTCAATACATTTCTCATATGCTCTTTCCATGTTCTTCTCTATAACCTGTGAAGGAACAAGAATCAGGATGGAAGAGGTCCCAGGCATGGAGAAAAACATACAGCAATTGACAGGACTTTATTATATGGACCTTACAGTTGTTATATGGACTTTACTGTTATTATGTGGTTTCATTGTATCCACAATACACAGTGCACAGCCTGGGCAGGCTCAGGCTTGCCACGAGTTTGCCTGCTCCCCACTTCCCCGCTCCCCTCTCCGATAGGCTGCAGAAGCTGCAGAGAGGAGACAGTTACCCTTCGCCCTTTCCTTCCCCAGCTCCTCCCATGTTCCTCCCCCTTTTGCCTGTCCCTACCCCGATTTGTTCCCCCATTTATCTGTCTCATGCTCCACCCCCTGTTCTAGCCCTTTCCCTGCCTAAACCCATAAAACCTTCAGGCCTCAATAAAGCATTCCATTTGCACCTCTACCTTGGATCTGGACCCGTCTGTGCTGTGTCACGGCCCCATCCCCTCTCGGACCGTGGCAATAACCATTAGTGACTCTTAGCACTCCAACTTACCTCTTTAATGTTAAAGAACTGGGCACCCTTCTCCTAAATCAATAAAAAGTTAATTTATAGAAGACTATAAAGTGTTATGTGAGTGTTAGCAAAGCTGTATTTTTCAGTTATTCATAATTCAGATTTTTATGGAGGATGCACAAACAGAGCTGCCCAGCATTCAAAAAGCTTCAGTGCTGTAGCTTGAGCACCACTCCTGCAATAAGTACCAGCCGTAGAATCTAAACTGTGAGCACTTTAAAATACAGAATCAATAAACAATGATGTATTAAACTGAAATCGCAGAGACCAGAGTTTTACTGAGCAATAGATTGGTCCACAAATATGTGACAAGGGATTTGGACTATGTGGAAGGAAAATTAAATATAAGGAACAGTTGCTAGTGTATAAATGGAAATGTCAAAATGAAGCAACAGAAAATATACAACATAAATGAAGGAGATTCACTTAAGGGAGAGAGCAGACAGTCTCTATGCTGTGGTTACACAGTATTTGAGGGAAAAAAAAGTCCTAAAGATGGTAAAAAGTAGCAAAGCAGGCCAGAAATGCAGCATACAGATCCATTTTTAGTGTATACTCGAAGTCATATAATCTTATTTTATTAAAACAAGTGGTTTTCAATAGTCTTGAATTTGGTACCACTACAGCTCTAAGAGAATGAGTTACTTGTCTGGCTCAGTTGTCATGGAAACAATTATTTACTTCCATCTGGATGATATTCATCATTATGGATCTGAAGCCAATTGAAAAAGTGAGTGAACTTCTGTGATTTCTGTGATTTCTGTAATTTAAAAAAAAAAGGAAGACAAATTGCCTGTATCCTACTACACTTAGATCAATAGGGCAATTGTGCTTACAGAACCACAGAATGGCTGGGGTTAGAAGGGACCTCTGGAGATCAGCCAGCCCAGCCCCCCTGCTCAAGCGGGTTCACCTAGAGCAGGTTTCACATCCAAGCAGGTTTTGAGTATCTTCAGAGAAGGAGACTCCACAACCTCTCTGGGCAGCCTGTTCTCCAGTGCTCTGTCACCCTCAAAGCAAAGAAGCTTTTCCTCTCCTTGTTGGATTTTCCACCATCTGTGTCAAGAAGTTATTGTTGATGCCCTGCAGGAACCCCCTGGACTATGTGTGCTCTGCCGGGCCGTTTAAATCCCCCATGTGATCCAGGGCCTCTGATTGTGCAGCTACTCCCACCTGTCTGTGGAAGGCCTTCTCCACTTCCTTTTCCGATAGGGTGGCCTGCAGTAAACACCCACAACAGTTTCATCCATGTTACCCTGCCCCTTAATCCTTTTTCATAAATTCTCAACTAATTCTTCATCCCCCCCCTACACTTCAATACATTCCAGTTTCTCTGTAACATAAAGAGCAAATCCATCACCTTGCCTTGGTATCCTATCCTCTTTCCTAAAAAGCACATAGCTATCCATGACAGCATTCCAGCCATGCGAGCTATCCCACCATGCCTCTATAACTGCAATGAGATCACGGCTCTGCGACTGCACCCAGATCTCTAATTCTTCCTGTTCATCCCCCACACTGTGTGCATTGGTGGAAAGGCATTTCAGAGAGGTAATCAAACTTGTTGTTTTCCCAGAAGGGGTGCAAGAGGATCCACTACAGCTAAACACACCTTGGAGGTACTTGGCCTTGTGGTTCTCCTCTGGGGAGGCAGCTAAGGAACCTTTGTTGCTCCTCCTGTTAGCCTGGCTTATTCCCAGTCAGATGGCATGGCATGAGGGATCCTGTCCCCAGGTCCTTCATTTTAGAGTTTGCCTCACAAAGGTGGCCTGCCTGCTGCCAAAAATTCCTTTACCTCTTCTGGGCAGGTGGATCCCATTCCTCCCTAAAGAATATCTTGTTGTCATCAAAGCCAAAATACTCACTACAGCAGCAGTCACAAAATCAGAGGTTGATTTGCATTATACATCTTTTTTTCTGTACCCTTCCATCTAATTGATAAAATAGGAAAAAGATAACTTGGGCAACACTTTTCAGTTGCATCCCCAGGGCTTTATAATCTTCCTTGATTCTGCTCAGGTTCTGGGCAATGTCATTCATGCCTACATGAAAGAATAGCAGTGGTTAGTAGCCTGTGTTCTTGACAAACTATGGCACCCTCTAGAGAACATCTCAGACCTTAGCTCTCAGAATGCAGCATAACTCACATGACTCCTTGTCAGGCTGGCAGATGGGCACCTTGGCTTTAACCCAAGATTAAAAAAAAAATAATGTCTGATTGGCTCTTTACTTTTTGAATGTCTTTTCAGGTGCAGATTATGCTATCATGAATCTACTTAAGAATTACTTTTATTTGATGACAAGACCTAACATAACAGTGAGGTTATCCCTGTTTTAATGAACTTAGCACTGTGTAAGAATCAGAGGTGACCTGCATCCAGAGAGCCTATGGATGCATTTGTTTAAGACATCCTATTTTCTAACGAACAATAAAGGAAAGAATGGGAAACTTAAAACTTGATCCTGAAGGGATAGTCTTCAGTAGGAGTCAGAGAACCCCAGAATTACAGAGTGGGTCACAACTGGAAGAGACTACAGTTGGTCATCTGGTCCGATCTTCCTGCTCAAGTAGGGTCATTCTGGAGCACATTGCACAAGTTTCCATCCAGACAGTTACTGAATATCTTCAGTGAGGGACACTCTTCAGTGAGGGACACAACCCCTCTGGGCAATCTGTTCCAGTGCTTGGTCACCCAAATTCTTCCTCATGTTCAGGTGGAACTTCCTGTGCATCAGTTTCTATCCATTGCTTCTCATCTTATTGCTCAGCAACACCAAGCAGAGCCTGGTCCATCCTCCTGACACCCTCCCTTCAGATACTGACAGACATTGATGAGGTCCCCTCTCAGTCATCTCTTCCCAAGGCTGAACAAGCCCAGATCATAGAATTGTTAAGGTTGGAAAAGACCTCCAAGATCAACAAGTCCAACCGTCAACCTAACATCACCACCGTGTGCACCACTAAACCATGTCTTTGAGTTCCCTCAGCCTTTCCTCATTCAAAAGACACTCCAGTCCCTTAATCACCTTTGTTTCACTCCTCTGGATCTGCTCCAGGAGCTCCATGTCTCTCTTGTTCTGAGAAGCCCAGAACTGGACACAGAACTGCAGTTGTGGCCTCACTAGGGTTGAGTACGGAGGCAGGTTCACCTCCCTTGACCTGCTGGCAATTCTTTTCCTAATGCACCCTGAGATACCACAGGCAAAGAAAAGAAGATAATATTTATACTCTTGATCTATAACAAGAAATCTTCCTGCATGAGAAAATTCCCACAACTAGCTGGCCCTCTCTAGCAGCAACACTGCAGAAGGCACCAGTGTGTGAGTTGTAACACATCCCACTTGCACAGGGACATTTATTTAGTGATGCAATGAACACAATCTGGAACTCACTGAGTCATCTCATTAAAACCTATGTTGTCACTTTTGCAAGTTGACTAGTGAGACTAGACCTCCACTTCAAAGAAGCAGCATTTTAAATCCTAAAGCGAAACAAATTAGACTTATCGGTATGTAAGAATATTTCAAGTATGTCTGTTATGGGCTGACATGTAGGGTATTAAGGAAAAGTGAATGTTATGTTTGTCGTTACAGAATGATATTGCAAGAGTCATTTATTGACTGAGCAGTCCTATCAGGAAATAATTTGATTCAGGGAAATGTTCCTATTAATTTCTTTTGTAAGTCAACCAGCTGGATCAATGATTGTCTAATTCAATGATTGTCTAATTCAACTCTACTCCACTAGAACAGCTGCTAATCCTCTGTGATGGTGGGCAAATATGGATTGGACTTCCCAAAACATAAGGCAAACACAATTTTAGTTTACTTATAAAACAAACAAACAAAGTAAAAGGCTGATAACTGAACAGAATGACAAAAAGAATTTGTCTTTAATTATTTCCTAAGCCAATGAAGAGTTAGCTGAAGATGCCAGCACTTGCCGCACACAAGCTTGGGGGGACTTCAATGCCTCTGCCAACCTGGATCTACAAGACAAATTCTGGATCTGCAAAGGGACTCTTGAGACACTGCAATGTCCTTGCTATCAGGAAAACGATATTTTTCTTTCTAAAGTGCCTTGCAAGTGAGCATTAGATAATTCAGCCATTTTAATCATATAGGTTTGAGATTTTGCAAATGAATAGAAAATTGATGAAAATAAAAGAAATTACCATTTTATCAATAAATTTTACACTGTAATGACAGTAACACAGTGTACTCAAACATACATTTATTATGTCATTGGAATCAGGTAAGAATTGTTATTTTATTCAACCAATCTGAGGATATGAAAAAAATAATTATGAGAAGCTGTTGGATAATAGGTCAACATGACCCAGCATTGTGTTCTTGCAGCCCAGAAAGCCAAACGTATCCTGGGCTGCTTCAAAAGGAGTGTGGGCAGCAGGCCAAGGGAGAGGATTCTCCCCCTCTATTCTGCTCTTATGAGACCCCACCTGAAGTACTGCATCCATCTTTGGGGTTCACAACATAAAAAGGACATAGTCCTGTTGGAAAGTGTCCAGAGGAGGGTCATGAAGATGATCAGAGGCCTGGAGCACTCCCCTAAAGAAACAGGATGAGAGACAAGACAAGACATTAAGATGACAAAGATACAGATTCTAATTGGTTTCATACTATGAGAAATCTTACGATGTGAGATCTGTTTATTGGTGGGAATGAACTGAAAAATGCTTTGTCAAACATACTTGACTGTGTTGAATCAGCACAGTCCACTTAGATGCACCTAGAAAATATTGTCATTATATATGTGAATCTGCTTATACTGGCTTTTGCTGTTTTAAAATTAAATGTGCTCAGGGAGCAAGCCATATATTTTTATGACTTCAAACAGAATTCACTACATATCCTGAGCAATAAAGCGAAGTTTTGGTTTTGAATGGTTGAGCAGCTGCAGATTGGATGTAGATGATGTAGACTAGAGTGGAAATGAAAACAGCAGCATTATTCTGAATGCTTCAGAAACTGCATAGGGACACTGAGAGACTGTCCTATCTGAATGGTTATAGACTTGGTGTGAAAAATTGGCTTTGCTGAGAAATGTAATGAAAAAGTCCACTTATTTCCTAGATCCAGTTTTCAGATTCACTAGACATTACTGGTGTTAAAAGCATGAGAAATGCCATACTGAATTGTAGTAAGATGGCATTGCTCTGATATCTGGCTTCTACTGCATAAATTTGGGGAAGGGTATAAGAAACTTGCATCAGGTGAATGTGTGTCATAATAACCTAGCCATCGGAATACCATTCAATGGTTAGCTCAAGGCTGGAAGCAAGAGATTTACTTCCCTCTCAGTTTGTGCTGTAATTGTAGTGAATGATGGGTTTTATAGAGAGAATTGTTACTAGTCCTTTTCTAAATCCTCTTTACTTCAGCCTACAACTCCCTCCTGAAGCAAATGGTTCTATCAGATAATTACAGTAGAAAAAGACACTTATTCTCTCTTTGCAATTTTCAGTTCATCACATTTCGACTTCATTTTACGTCCTTGCATTTGTATGCTATGAAACAATGGGAACATAATTCCCTGTCTGACCTTTTCCAGATTATACAATATATGTAGATTTTTTTCTTATTACTTAATTTATTTATTTCTCTTCCATACTAAACAACCCTATTGTTTTCGCTTCTTGTTTAGTTTGATAGTTATTCCAGATTATTGGATCCTTCTTGCCACTTCTCAGATCCTCTGGCTGTGCTACAATCCCCTCTTTAAGATGAGATGAGGAATAACATACTCCATTCAAAATGAGGTCACTTATTATGTAGTAAAGTAAAGATATTCTCATTCTTTGCTTTCATCTGTATCCTTCATTTTATTTGTTTTTTTTCTGGACCTGAAAGTGAAAGTAAAACAAGGATCTCTTCTGAATTTTCATGTCAATGTAGTATATAACTACATTATATTATGCACTGCTTTGCATTTAACAACAGTTGGTTACATCCAGCATTTTCTTGATTGTTAAAACAACTTATTCGAATTTTTCTAGCTTTTTTCAATCATCTCTGAATTTGACTAACCTGTCAGTTTTGTGTCATCTATGAGGCATTCTGCGTTCTTCCTAAATAATTCTAAATGAAAGGTTTTCATAGCACTTAATGTAAAGTGCAACTCCTAAACTTATATTTGATTAGATAACCACCACATTAAAATGAGATTAATCCCCTATGTCATTTTAGTGCAGTTAGTATCTTACCTAGGACTCTTCTAGCCCAATTGTAATGTTACATTTGTTTGTATATAAAAGATAGTAATAACTGACTTAGACCCTAATTCAAGATGCCATTTGATATAAAACCAAGGATACTAATAACTGCCTTAGGTCCTAATGCAGAGTGCCATTGGAAGTGAATGAATTCTGAGTATTTTCAAATGCCATGTTGAACAATGACATAAAGGTTAAGAACTGCTTTGAGGTGCTCATCCCATGCATTTCTTCTCTGTCTCTAATCCAGACTGCCAAGTCCTTCTTAAACATTAAAAAATGGGGCTACTGGGACAGAGTTACAACTGCATACACCAGAAACAAAAGACAACTAACTATTTTTCTTACATTTTTCAGATTGTAGAAAAAAGTAATCTAAGAATTTCAATACGTATTTGAGAACAAAACAACAGAACTCCAGCATTCCACTGCAATAGTTGCCAGGATGACTCCAACAGGTTTTCCTCCATGTAGAAATTCAAGTGCCTTGTGTGTTAGTTTTTTTGCACTGGTGTTTAGTTCCTTAAAGAGATAAGGCAAGTGTGGTGGAATTCATGTTTTACAAAAGAGCAGATTTTAACTCTGGGGTTGGGAAGCACTTGGAGATTATTTATTGCAAATCAGCATCATAAAACTGCAGCACTTCACAAGGCCCATCACATAATTCAATGTAATTGTGAGCAACAAGTGAATGTTGGTTGATGTGCTGTGGCTCTGAGTCCTGTGATGCAAATGGGAGACCTGTATTATTCGGGTAGAACAGCTTTATTAATAAAGACTTAATATTAAATAACTTTCAGCCTCCAAAGTGGTCATATGCCAGAAGTGAGACACTCAGACTTACTCAGGAGAGACTTCTGCCTACCACAAAGATTTTTTCATCACATGGCAGTTAATTAATTGTGTCTAGGGGATTTGGAGACTCCAAATCTGGAAATATCTGCAATCAGGTATGAAATCCTCATGACATGGCCATTACAATACAAAGGATAGTCCTAAACTTCATCTAACACACGTCCTTAGTTTATAAAAACTTCTGACTTGCCATATTTCAACACAGAGAGCAGAATGCAGCTGAGTCATGTGTTATGCAAAGAACCTTTTATTTTCAGTCTGTGTCCCCCAACTTTTCTACAGCTTCTGTTAGTTCCCTTTTTCAAACTATGAGAATTTCTCCCTTACCTGCAGGTACCTGGAGACTGGTTACAGCTCTTTATTTCAAGATGCCCAGAGGGAGACAACACAAGTGCTAGCTCTCCTGCCTCTGTGATTTTCTCAGGGAGCAGATCCAACTGGTGCTTGGCACAACCCTGCCTTCTCCAGTCTGTGCTTTCTCAAATGTCCTGCTTTAACCAAGGTCAAGAGCACCAGGACATAATAGGAGCTACCTCTGCTGGAAATACTTTCAAATCTAAGTGCCACTTCTAGGACCTTTCTGCTTCTAGACAAAGCATGGACAGCAAAGACAAAGAATGAGGCCCCTTCCAGTAACTGAAGATCCAAGTACCCTGTCACAGTTAAGGTGACAGAACTTCTTCCAGTCCTTAGTGTAGTTGGGGGTCTATGCTGGATCTCAGATGTACAGCCAGGGGAGAGTGGGAGTCTCACTTCCTTAAGGACAGTGTAGCAAGCACTTCTCTGCAAAGAGGTGGAAACCACCTCACCAAGAAAGGAAAACACAGCTTCATGATGGACACTCCCAGCCAGCTGATGGGGCTTTAAATAAGGTTCATGGGCAAGTGGGACTTCTGCCCACAGAACAGACACTTGTTAACTCTCTGGGGCAATAACAGAGAAGAAAAATGTTGCTAAAAGATCATCGGTTTATGGTTTTCTCTGACCATACAGGGCACTTCCCACAGCTTACCTTGCCTGGCACAGTCCAGAGGATCTGTGCCCATAGTCCTGTTGCTGGTTGCATGAGCATCAGAGGAACCATTTCTGGCTACACAAACATATGCTGGGCCTTCCTCTGGATCTCTTTTTCATTATCTTTTGCCCCAAATGGCTCATCCTATTCTGTGGGGCTGCTAGAGGTTAGAAAGCGTCTCACTTCTCTGAACACAAAGGTCTGGAAAGGTGGTCCACAAATGATAAAGCCAAGACAATACTCCCAGGAAAAGTACAAATCTTTCTGCTGATAAAATTTTGATACAGGCATTCCACAGCATCCTGAACCTTAACCCTCTATTTGTTGCCGTTTCCTTGGGGTCTTCACCATTCAGTCTCTCTCACCTTGGCCTCTGTGAGCACTATTAACCCTATTTTAGGAAATCCATTGGCAGGCACAGCTGTTGTGGGATCTCTCTCTGATGACCTTTGGAAAAAGAACTATAAATGCTTGTATGCCTGCAGTGTTACCACTCTGATTTACGCAAATAACCTCTTTAACAATACTCAAAATACCTAACACCAAATGCTGCTAACTGAATCAAACAGATCACTGCTCGTTATCTCAATTCATTCCATGCTCAAAAATAACGTGTTGCATTCTTATGCTCCTACAATCTAAACCACCAGTGACTGAACAAACAAGTAAGGGAAAAAACAGTTTAAAATGCAGTCTGTACAATGCATGGGTTGTGGGATGGTTTTCTTTTTGCGGTGACTGCCAATACATTTAAATCCAGATTCCTTTAAAATTCAAAATAATAAATAAGATTTATTCTTAGGAAAGCTGTGATGAGAATCATCATTTTGAATTTGAATCTCTAACAGTAGGCATCTAAACCAACAAGGCTCCCTTGACAGAAGGAGAGATCTTTTTGTCTAGTCCTGAAGGAGGATTTGATAATTTTATTTATACCCACTGCCAATCTATTGACTATAGGGGGATCCCAGAATCTTAAACTTGGAAAGAAAACACCATATTGGTATTCTGCACTTGTAACAAAACAGACTTATTTCAGAATTTCTGGAGAACTTCCAGAGAAGATATAAAATATTAATAAAATTATACGCATTGTTTGGGGTAGCTGCAACTTCTGTGAAAAAGCTTTCAATGTATTATTACAGATTTGGCTAAGGTGGAAAGGAGAGGGATCTAAATGTTAGATCTCTTAAGAACTTAAAGGAAGGTGATAAAGGATCATGTTGAAGCAGCAGGCTAAAAGGAGTCTGAACACAGAATCAACAACACTGTGGAGTACCTCCACAACATCTTCATTTATAATTTAGTAAATAGAAGAGAGTAGGTAGCAAAATATGCTGAAAAGGTCAAGATAAGAGACACTGTTGACATAGTGAAGTTGAGAATTTCATAAAATGAGATGATCTAGCATAATAGTGTACTAGAAGTTGGATCAAGTTCAATAGTAGTAAATGCAAGATCAGGTAATTGAGGACTGTTAAATCTGCAGCTATGAGCTAAACAAAGTTAGGTGAAAATTACCAAGGAGAAAAAAAAATAAATCAAATGTATTTTGTAGCAGCAGACTCAACATGATAAGAATTTACATTTTTCTACTATCTTGATCTCAAATATCTGTGTTTCATTACATGTCACGCATTTAAGAGCATAAAATACTATGAAACCAAGAAAGCCATCAAATCTTTTTGTTAGAGAGTGTTAGGGAGCAGACATACTAAACATTCAGATCACACTGAGCTAGGTCTATTAGTCAAACAAAAGGGCAAGGAAAGGACATGCTTTAACTGGAGCTTTATGAAAGACTTATGGCTTTCAGTAAAATTCCCTGAAGTTGTTTTCTGCAGCATATTTCAAATACATTCAGAGGTGGATCTGACCTCCACAGGTTGATGATGCCTCCACTTGGCAGCTGATTGGCTCATCATTCTCAGTCTCTTGAGCAGAAGGGGGAGACTGTACTGTTGCATAGAAAGGTTTTTAATCAAGATGGGCTATCATCCATCTTAATCTTTAATATGCTGGATCAGCTCTTGACTTATGATGAACCTTACTGACAAAAAAACAAATTCACCTTCAAGCATGGTGGGAAGTCTAATGCTCAAAAAAACAGTGTTTTCTTTGCTAGTACCAGCTTTCAAACATGTAACAGAAAGGCTTTATGCTTCTCTTCCGGTAATAGTGACCACAGTGACTACCAGAATTGCTTTAAGCAATGCAGTTCTTGGCCCTATGTGCCTTTCCACTCCCCTTCTTACTGCAGGAAGGGACGGATGGAGGGAGGTAGCATTAATATTATAAGAAATAATCAGAGGTGTCAGACTGATAGATATGGTCAACCAAAGAGAAAGGATTTCCACAGGTAAGATATTGGTCCTACTTGAGAAAAATAAGTGGCAAAATGTGTCAGTTCAGACTTTATTTTCAAATATCGCTGTGTTTTGCGTAAGTTGCAGAAATCTGTTCAGACTGGATGAACGAGTTCCCATGAGCATTTTTAAACATTCAGCACAAGAATGCCCTTAGGATCCTATGACACACACAGCTGGAAAGCACTTTCCTCCCTTCTGAAAATATTCATCATTACATTTAAAGCAAAATTTGCAGCCAGCTGAGGGGGTGGGTTTTGTCTAAACAGGAGCTGGAGAACTTGTGGAGGGTCACAGTGGCTGAAGCCTCCTGCATCCACAGCTCCCAACAGCAGCACAGGGTGAGCACAACAAGGGGAGGCATTTTTGATTCAGAATCCATAAAGTCATGTGTCACCACTGGAAGCTACTGATGACAGAAATGCTTTAACACTTTCTTTATGGAGTAATAAAGATAAACCTATAAACACCTTCCACTGGGTATACTTCTGTAGAATTCATGCATTATTGATGGTATAAAAGATAACTTTTGCATTGTCTTTATGGACTGCTTTCCTAAACACTTCCCAGTAAATTAAATATACTATTACAGGAGAAATCAGCCTTTTATAGCTGTGTTATCTAGAGAGAAGTAGCTACAGTTGAACAAGCTATGGTATAGAACTTAAAGTCCAGTCTCTTTCAGTCTATTCCAGTTGTTTTCAATCTGCAATCTTCATTTCCTTGGAAATTTACTGACTGCTTTTGGGAAGTTCACAAAAGATGAAAAAGAAAACCTACTTTCAGGCAGTCTATATGGACCCAGAGTCTCCAGAGACAGGAAGTTCCTCACCCTCTCTGGTCAGCACTGTTTCAGTGTCTGAGCACTCCCTTTATGAAGAATTTTTTTCCTTATACCTAAGGAAAAATGCAATTTCTTTTCCTTGCCTTTTATGCCTTTCACTGTGCACCTGCAAGAATAAGGCTCCATCTTCAGTGATGGAGCGACGCAGTAGGCAGCTGAAGAAAGAAATAAGGTTTCCTCTCAGTCTCAGTTTATTAATAAGAGTGAATATATTTCATTTCAGGAGATATCAAATCTATGAATGAAGTTTAAAAGATGTGCTCACTGTTACCAATTTATTATGTCCCTAGTACCAAAACTGGTTGTGCACACTATACCAACAAAGTCAATTCTACTCCCTATTGCTTCCTGCTGCCCCAGACTCATGAAGTGTGTTGCTTCAGCTCTGATGTATTTTGTGAAAGTATTCTGCCACCTAAAGGACATATTTCAGACAATACCTCCTCAAAATGGTTGGTTTTCCATGATGAGTTGAGAATATACATAGTGTTCCCAATTATAATTTTCTGATTAAAAGATTCAGTTTTCACACTCTGAAACTATTTCTCCCCCGAACAGCTACTCCTTTACTGGCTTTATTTCATTTCAGTAGGCTTCATGGCCGCAGCCTCTCAGTACCTCATTTCCTCATTTGTTAAATGTAAATGTACTGGAATTAAAATGGTATTTGAGATTTTTGTCAATGACTCCTATGACTTCAGAAATTACTGACATTTTTTCAAGGTCTTGGGCTCTCACTGAAAATTAACTTCTCTCATTGCATTTAAAACAAACATCTCCATTCCCTTTGGCATTCTAAAAAATTATGGCTTTGTCCTTAATTAAAAAATGTAGAATTTCTGAGAGTTTGGCTGAAGGGAAAAGGACAACTTAAAATACTCTGTACCCTGACTCTGAACATGAATGTAGAGACGTACAGATGTAAAAAACTCTTCAGTTCCTTGACAGATGAAGTAGCTCATTAAACCAACTAATTGATAACAGATCTATTATTCATGCTTCCACCTAATGAGCCAAATATGCTTTGCATTAATTCTATTGCCAGAGCTTCCTTATTCTCAGCAGAAAGCAGTGATATCTATACTTATGTTTGACACAAACATCCTCAAAGTTTGAGGATCAGATATGGCCCTGAAATAAATCAGTTTTTACTCACCGGGTGAGTCCAAATTGCATTAAGTGAAAGGATTTGGGAGTGAGATTTGGGAGAGAGGGTAGTAATTAAACATATCTCTTCTGTCAGCTTTTCCATATTTTCTAATCATTATTAAAAAATAATTTTACAATTATTTTTCTATATCTTCAGATTGGTTGAAATCAACAGTAATTCTTATTGGAATCCAAAAGAAAACAAATGTATGTTTGGATACACTGTAGTCTAATATTTATCAATATAATGTTCTCTTTTTTTTGCGATTTTTTTATACATTTGCAAAATCACAAGCCTATGTGATTAAAACATTCTCAGGAAGAACTGTTTTTCATTCAATATGTGACATAAATTATAGTTCAGCAGAGAAACTGAATTTAATAATTTCTTTTTTTTAGAACACTGAAATAGCTTTCTAGACTTTTGCATCAGGGCATTAGGCAATTACTTACACTGAGATCCGATTTTCATGCTTGCACGGAAATAAAATTAAAACCTTCCCTTATTTTTATATATATTTCAATAATCAGAGTTCTAAATAAATCTGTGAAACAGTTAAGTGATTACAAGAATATTTAGCTGTGTATAACTCATGTTCTCTCTCCCAGAATCAGTCATCAGTGGTCACATCATCCTGGTGATCCTGGTAGGCACTGCTTTTGCAGTTTTCGGGTTTTGTCTCTATTGTCTTCAGTAAGGCAAAATGAATTCATTTACCCAAGACACTGCTAAGAAAACCAGCTCATTCTCGTTCATTCATTTAAGAAAAAAACCCCTGAGTTGTTGTTCAATATTCATAGAACAGGCACAGGTAGCACAGGTAATTTCAGATTTCTGAGTTCCTTCTTCAGCAAAATACTTAGGTTACTTTTTTATTCTCTGGTACATTTTTGCAGTGCAGAGATGAAACTCAGTTTGTATTTTTTGATGAACAAAGCAAAATGTCTACAATAGCATTGAACATCACATTTTTTGAAGGCTTATCAACACTTTGTATTTGTAAAACAATTCTATTTCATGTAGACAAGGCTAAGCTTTTCTTAAAACTGTGCCAAAGTTCCTCACTGATTCTTTTAATAATCTATGTTTTGTACATGCTGGTTAATGCTTTCTCTTAAAATCAGGGAAACTATTCTTTGTACCTATATCTCTGTTTCATTTCATTTTTGTGGTGTCATCCATTCAACATGAGGGGAGTGACTACTTTTTCTTTTTCTCTTTTTTAGCGCAAATGTATTTTTTTTTCCAAGGAAAATGAACCAAACACTTGGCAGACCTTTTTTTTTTTTTTGCCATTATCACGATGTTGCTTTAGAATTTTTTGATTGTGAAGAGGAGTGAGGCAGGAGCATAAAGTAAAGAAGTCAAGATCTTCTTAAAAAGCTGTTTATATTGTACTGAGTCCCACCAAGAAAATCCAGTGGCTGAGACCAACTGTGTGAGGATCAACAAGGCCAAATACCAGGTCCCACATTGGGTCACAGCAACCCCACGTAGCGCTACAGGCTGGGGGCAGAATGGCTGGAAAACTGCCTGGCATAAAGGACTTGGGAGTGCTGGTCAACAGCAGCAGAAAATGAGCCAGCATGTGCCAAGGTGGCCAAGAAGGCCAATGACATCCTGGCTTGTATCAGGAATAGTGTGGCCAGCAGGACCAGGGCAGTGATTGTGCCCCTGTACTCAGCAGTGGTGAGGCCACAACTCAAATGCTGTGCTCAGTTTTGGGCTCCTCATGATAAGAAAGACACTGAGGTGCTGGAGCGCGTCCAGATAAGGGCAGCAGAGCCGGCAGTGTGGAGCACAAATGTGATACGAAGTGGCTGAGGGAGCTGGGGGTGTTCAGCCTGGAGAAAAGGAGGCTCAGGGGAGATCTTATCACTCTCTGCAACTACCCAAAAGGAGGTTTGTAGCTAGGTGGGGGTCAGTCTCTTCTTCCAAGTAACAAGCCATAGGACAAGAGGAAATGGCCTCAAATTGTGACAGGGGAGGTTTAGAATGAATACTAGGAACAATTTCTCAGGCAGGTTTATCAAGCATTGGAACAGGCTTTCCAGAGAAGTGGTGGAGTTACCATCTCCAGAGATGGAATCTTATGTTCATATAAATGTCTCTTTAAACACCTGTCTGCCTCTACTCGGGTGGAGAAATTTTTCACAAAGCTGCATTCAGTAAGATGCTAAAGCTGAGTGAAGTGATATAAGGAAACCAAGTGAAAGAAAAGCTAAGGTGACTACCAGGAAACTCTCCCTGTCAGTGAGGGTGAGGAGGGATCTGTGGATAAACAGCAAGGGAATAGTGGAGGTTTCATCACAAATCCTGGTGAAAAGAGGAATTAATGAAATGATAGAACTGTGAAAAAAAACTTGTATTTTAAGAGTGAGGGATCACTTAGTTCTTTTCTTTTTCTACAGACCAAACTCTGATATCTTTTGAAGTAAATGCCATGCTATTGTCCATGGGAGTCTTGCTTGTGTTTTACCTTATGATTTTACAGACCCAATTCTCCATGGGCATAAATGAACATAATTACTGTTGACATCAATGAGGTGAGACCTAACACAGTGCATGGCTTAATTGGATGATGGGATTTGCATTTCTCATGTATGCAAGCACTGCTCAGTGGCACACAAGTGTGCTTAGAATACTATCAAGCATTAACCTTCAATTTGTGTGTCTAATGCTTACAGTGTCTATAATAAATGGTTGTGCATTCACAACTAAAACTGGAGGAAGCTCAGATACTGATGATTTTTTATTTATTTATTTTCAGATTTTTGCAAGGACAGGAAAAATATTGGCCTATTAGGTGTTCTGCACTACAGATGGACCAAGCCCCCCTGTCTATGAATATCCCACAATATCTAGGAGTATCTTAAAACCTCATAATCCTTTTCACTTCTACCCTGGATATCACTCATGACTTGAATTCCCTCAAATCCCAGTAGGAACTATTGAAAGAAAGACAAGAAATTTGCATTGCTCAGCCGTGAAGTGTGCAGCTTAACTACATAAATAGAAATATTTGCAAGTCATAGTTGTCATCTTTACTGGAAGGCACAGCTGTCTGCTTAACCCGTCACAGCAGAGATTGTGAGCCCTGTCTGTATAAAAAAGACAAATGTAAAAATAACCATGAGTCTTCTAGCAAAAAAATCACTGTGGCAGAAAGAGCACAGTGCAGTCAAAGGTATGGATAATTGCTCAAGTCACTGCTTTTCTGCTCATTATAAATCAAAGCCAAGAGGAAGCCCTGTCTGGCCTTTCTGTGCAGTCCATGGCTATGTTTACTCAGCTTTGTGTCGCCTTTGTGTCGCCTCTATTCCTTAGCATACAATTCCAGTTATAACACAGCACAGTCTGGGAAGTACAAGGGCAGCAGCAGAATGGCTCAGCTCCCAGCTAGAATGAAATCATAAAACACTGCTTTGCAGCTCTTGCACTGTCTGCTGGCCCTTGTGAAGTCTGACTGCCCATTCATCTCGTGAGCTGCTTTTGCACAGCTCGGACAAAGCTGGGCACGCTGCTGTTATGGTATTGCATGTTGTCACATAAATTGGCACATAAAGAAGGGCTGATGGCTGTAGTGATAGGAAGATCAGCTGGAAGGAAAAAACAATTCAGACTGAGCTCTGATCAGATAGCGTATTCTTTCAGCCTCTAACAGGACCTCTCTGAGAAAACAGGTATTATTGACCACTCCACATGCCTTTCCAACATGACGTGATGAATGAGATGAGGCAGACCCTGCAAATTGTATTCCTTACAGTCAGTGGCTGGTGGAAGCTGGAGTTGCATGTCATGGGCACAGCATTTTAGTGTCACTTGCTAATCACTACCCTTTTGGATGCTCCTTGGCATCTCTGAGGAATGTGCATATATGAAAGCGTGACCCTTGTTGAGACAAAAACAGGAGAAATGCAGATATTCTCTTCCAGACCACTGGACTTCTCTGCTGGGATTGTTTCACCTTCATCCTTAGTTTGCTGGTGATCACGTTTATGGCAGAGCCTCTCTGAGCTGAGCCTGCTACAAGCTGTTGGTGAGAGTCCTAGCCCAGAGAACCAACAGAGTTGTGGCATAAGGAAACGAAGAGAAGATTGTGAGCCTTTAAAACCTCACAGAGTTAAGTGATTTGCCCATTCTCACATGAAAAGTTTGGGGCAGAGCTAATGTGACCCAGAACTTCTCCATCCTGGCCCACTGTCTCCCAGTGTAACTGTTCTTTGCTCTGTTGAATGCACTGAGGAGAATAATCTGTTATTCTGATTCCTGGGGCCATCAGTACTGGATGGTAACAGTAATAGCAATAGTCCAAATGTCTTTGCCTGGAACATCCACTTTATTTGTCCATGTAGGAGCTGATCTATGAACCGGGGATATAAAATTCTAAGCCTGCTAATTGCAGATTCATTGTCCTTTGCTGGAGTTGTCTATGTCATTGTATGACTGCTAAGCATAGATAAGAGAGAAATAATGGATCTGTGTCCTAATAATGCAGGCACCCTGGACCTAAAACCCACAAAACCATATTTTATTTTCAGTTTAAATAAGTATTGTGAATGCTTCTGTATCTCAGTATTGCCCAGGTACCCTCATGGTCCCTGAGAAACAGCCCTGTTGCACAGTGTTGGCAGACATTTACAGAGATGCAGCTACTGTTGAAGGCACTGGTGATTTAACATTTGAAAGAGAGGTTCATGGGTCCTGGGTGGGGACTACCAGTTCTTGTACTGCTATTTCAGGACAGTGTTAGGTGTCTAAACTCAGTCATGTAATCTGAGGCAAAAGCAAAAAACAACAATGACAAAACAGAGGTGAAGGGAGAAACGTGAGCCCTGTTATAATTCTTTTTATTTCTAAGTATCTTTCTGATAGTGTGTTTAGTTTTATTGAATAAGGACACATTCATGCTCCCACAAATGAAATCATGTCAGTGCTGTTAAAACAATTTATATCTCTCTTGTAGCCGTTGTGTTTGTCGTAACTATTCTTCCTTCTTAAGGATGACAGTTAGATATTTTAATATCCTTATCCTGATGTTTTCTTAATAAGGTTGCAAACAAACTTTCTGTGGAACATTCCATAAAACTTAATTTTCTGTTGTCCTTTCTGTGAAGGCAAATATTCCTGCAAAACCAAATTTTTGCTTGACCACAAAATTCCAGCATGTCTGTAATGCCTTTCAGACTTTTGAAAGACTAATTTTCTGATGATTTCTCTGTTGTAGACCTGCATTCAGCTCCTGCTTGGTGTTGATATCATTATAGTGTAAACTGAGCAATGACTGTAATCAAAGTTTCAGTGTTTTCCCCCGAACACAGCAGGTTGCTACGTGGGTGGCAGCAGGGCAAGGAGAGTCTGCAGGAATGTTTTTTTTTGGGGGGGACTTACTGTTGTCAGCAAAGATTTAGCCTGGGGGCTGTATTGACAGAAAAAGAAGCTGAACACAATAAATTGAGGAATGAACTGTATTTTCACAAGCTGCTCTCTGCTGGTCACAGAGAATTTCATGCTAAATATCTGCTGTTATCAAGTCACTGAGCCCAAGAGCTCCTTTCTGCAAGTCTTCTTTCAATTACAAATATGTTTCCCCTTACAGTAGTAAAGTTGAGTTCAATATCTTTACTGCCTTTGATGTCATTTTAACTCCCACAGACCTGGATGGATATATTATTTTTATAACTCAGAATCGATACATTTGGGATTCACAAGTCACAGAAGTAACAATATTTTGAACAGAGTAAGATTCACTGACAAAATAATACCCAGATACTTCTTTTATTTAATGGCAGGTGCAATTCTGCAAGGTTATTTCTTTACCACCAGCCTGCTACAGTGCTTTCTGCTAGTTTTAAAAATATATGAAGTACCATGACAGCCTGTTACCTTTTAAGTGCTCCACAGTGCTAACAGAAAACTCCCAATTCCTACATAATGCTGAGAATGTGTTCCAGATTTATGACTAATGACAGAGTGTTTACTGTTCTCGGTATTGAGGATAAAGTTTTCACTCCCTCTTTCCAGCCTGTGAGAGCAATGCCTGCACTACATGTCAAACATAAAATCAGATCCTCACCTGAATCTAAACGAGTTCAATGGACACGTTGCACTTCTCAAGCTCTGGCTTTAGTGGATCCATCTCCAACCGTGCTTTGGCACAGGCATATCCATATGCTCAGAGTGCTTTGTGCTGCAGGAGGCTGACTTTACTGCACAGGCTGCATAGTCAGTGATTATATCAGTAAATTAGATAGAGCTGGGGAATGTTCTTGGTCATGGCAATGTGACAGACTGTACTGTGAGACTGTTTGAACAGTCCCTGGTGCAATTTTAGCCTGTGCCTATTAGCAGTCTCTCAAAAGCTCCAGAGCACTGTCTGCAAGTTAAAGTAATCCAGGGACTACTCCCAGTACATGATGTGTATGGAGCCACTCTGCCTTGGAGGCTGCAATGGTTTATTAAAACACATGCCAGTTGGCTTCAGTGCCTAGGAGTGTTTCTAGGCACATTCAGCTCTAAGTTCAAACACTGCCATAGGGTATCCTCTGTAGACACATATTAACTACAAAGAGTACAGCTCTAGACCTTCTGTCCCTGATTCAAACCAGCCGTCTTACCCAGGGCTCAGAAAGACCAGGCTTTCCGTCTTCATTGTCTCTTGTGGGAAGTGTCCTGGCCAACTGTCAGATCCCTGTCAGTTTTTCTAATGCCTTCTTACAGTTGTGAAAGTCATCCCAAAAGATTTGGTCACAGACACCAATGCAAACAGCACCAGTAAGCATCCTGACTTATTAACATTCAACAGGAGGCAACGTGGTAGACATAAATCAGCTGGGCTGGATTTATAATTTGATATGTTAGCACCTTGTGTGAAGTCTCAGTGGCAGCAAATCAAACTGAAGTCAAATCAAGAATCTTCATTGCCGACCAACAGTCTCAATGTGAGTATCTGTCTCATGGCAGAACTGGAAAAGGAAACATCTGTATTGTCACAGAGGCTGATAAGTTCAACAAGTTCAATGGTTCACACAAGAGAAAAAATCCTTCTTAAGGAAACCAGAAGCAGAAACTTCTAATTCATTCTGGCAATTAAATCTAATTTTTTAATCTCTGCTATTATCAATTATTTTTACACACCAGTAGATTTCCCAGTTAAACATAGCATCGTTTTCCTCTGCTTATTTTCTCCCCAATTATTTCTAAAGAAAGAAACTACAACATACATAAAAATGAAGTTAAAGCATGGATGCTGGTGGACAAGATCTGGCTTGAGGTTAATCCTGCATGGATAAAAGTGTGAGAAATTATTCACCTCTGCAAGCAATGGAAGGGAAAAAACAGGTGGCCTGAGCCAAAGCGGAGTTAAACTAATAAAACAATAATGGAGAACCCAGGAGTAAAATGTATGAAATGAGCATTAGTAACTCTAGTGAGTGAAAAATATCAAAAGGTATTAAAAAGAGGGTTCTGGCTTCTGTCATTCATGA
Source organism: Manacus candei (assembly GCF_025592945.1). Lineage (NCBI taxonomy): Eukaryota > Metazoa > Chordata > Aves > Passeriformes > Pipridae > Manacus > Manacus candei. Next base: position 6,787,427 of record NW_026138061.1, read on the forward strand.
AGACCAAGATTATCATATGAATGTTAAATCAGAAAAACCAGATCCCATAGGAAAAGAGTAACACAGGAGTGAGCTATTCAGCTGGGAGGGGAACAGCAATGTGGAATATAAGGTGGAGCAAGTGATGAGGTGATGGTTGTTTGAGGAGTCCCTGTTGAGCAGTGTGACATGTGATCCCTGAAGTGGAGAAAGGAGATAGAGCTCTGATTTGCCCATATCATGTGTCTGCCTTATTTCCTCAGCCAGGGGCACCTGGGGTGCTTTCCTTGGATAGGGATACCATGGAGAAGATGGAGAATGGACCAAGCATCCCAACATCCAACATCTGAACAATGTGCTGAGTGCAAGGACTGGCACAACGTTATTCAGAAATTCTGGGCAGAACTCAGTGCAATTGGCTGAACTAAACTGTGGTGCATTCTAATTAACATTACTGGGGACAGAATTGGTCTGGTTTTAGCAGATTGGGTCTTCTAAAACAGTTTTGATTTCCAGTGGGAACAAAAACGTGGGCAAAGGAAAGTAGATTGGCTACCTAGGCCTAATAAAAGACAAGGTAAAACCTAAATGGTACATTCTCTCTTTTGTTAAATAAGATTTTACTTACAGAGTACATACACACTTCTTGATGCATCAAGAGCTGTTCAAGAATAGAAAGTACGCGAGTGCACTGAAGTGAAATCTCCTATTTGAGTTGTTTTTCTGCTGCAGGCAATGAGATTTGGAGCTGTGCCATATAATTCAGTGCACAACTACTAAACCTGAGGTATTAGCTCATAGAAACAGAAGCTGGAAAAGACTCAGGCTCTGTAGATCTGCCTCAGAACAAGGCATTACCCGTGTTATCAACAACCCCACAGCTCAAACCAAATAAAGCACCATGGAACACTGTCATCCAAGGCTAATGCACATGAGGAAATTCTTCCAAGATTTTTTTTTGTTTAGTTGTTTTTTTTTTTTTTTGGTTTGGTTTCGTTTGGTTTGCTGTTTTGTTTGTTTGAATAAGAGGAATCATAGAATCACAGAATGTCCTGAGTTGTAAGGGACCCACAAGGATCATGAAGTCCAGTTCCTGACTCTGCACAGGAAAACACCAGGATACTGGGGCTTTGTCAATTCCACACTACAAGTGAGCCAGAGAAATGATTTTCCACTGTCTACATCTCACACAGAGAATGGGATTTGGTTTGAGATTAATTTAAATGCCGTTGCAGGTATTTACCTGTGTACTGCTTGAGTAGGGTCAGTGGAGATGACCAGTTTAGTGCCAGAGCATAACATTTCAGTGACCTTGGAGGTGTTGGAGGCTGTGTTGGTTGGCCTCCAGCTATTGCTCCAGAAGAGCACAGATCTCCTAAAGATTCAGTAACATATTTACCATCTCCCTATGGATGTGCCTGCACCCTCAGGCATTCCAGATGCCAGCAGACATATGATATTCTGCACAAAAAGTCTACCTGAAGGTGACCTGAACAGCTTTGTAGGCTTCACCAGCTTTAGGGACTGGATCTCCGTGGGAGCCTGGACTCTAAGACATAGGCACATACTGCTCCCTTTTTTCTGTCAAGCAATAAACAAGCAACATCTAAGCCGCTCTCAGATAGCCATGACATCCACATGGGAATTAGGACTTCCCCAAGACCTATAGGTGACTCATGCTTTCTTGAAGCTGGGACAGTCTACAGAATCCCAAAGGACACAAGAAGCCCATAATTAGGCAACTCAGTTGAACCTCCTTTGATGATCACATACAATGAGATGTTTCAGCTGGAACAAGAGAAGACCATGTTGTTCCCAGCTGCATTACAGAGGTAAAGGCAGACATAAAATGTATTTTTACTAACTTTTAAAATGGCTAATTCTGTGACTTTGGATAGACTATTCACATTAGAGAATTAATTTAGACTTTTTTTTAGAAAATATTCATAATATATATCTGAACCACTGACTAAGGCAAAAAAGATCACCAAGAATTTCAGCTGCTCTCTGTAGGTTAGGTACTGTTAGTACTTGAAAAGCAGAGTGCAAGGGGCAGATCACATATTCACAGGATTATTATTAGGAAGAAATTCTTTACTGCGAAGGTGGTGAGGCACTGGAACTGGTTGCCCAGAGAAACTGTGGATGCCCCTTCCCTGGAAGTGTTGAAGGCCAGGTTAGATGGGGCTTTGACCAATCTGGTCTAGTGGAAGGTGTCCCTGCCCATGTCTGGAGAGTTAGAACCAGATGATCTTTAAGGTCTCTTCCACCCCAAACCATTCTAAGATTCTATGATTATGAAGTTTTCTGTCTATTTCTAAGGTACTCATCATAAGAAAAACATATTGTCTCGCCATTGGCAACCTCAACATGTTTCACTGAAATAATTAATCTGTAGGTACTATAAAGCTTAGAAATACAGTTTCAAGGCCACACTGGATCCGACTCCAATGATCAGCTATGGTTCAGAATCAATCTACTTTGTGTAATAATACAAATTCTTTTGGACCCATCAGTTGACAAAAATTCTACCCAAAATCAAAACACCAGCCCCAGATCACAGACTGGCATTACAGATCAGGCATTTTCTCATAACATCTTCATGATCATGTGTAACAACCAGCAATTAAATGTGAAGTGTCATATTTTAAATTGTCATTAACATAACAAGGGAAAAATGTAGCTTAGATTCACCAGTATTAACAATAAAATAGAAGTCAAGCATTGTAATGTGAAGATAAATAGCAACAATTTAATGGACTAAAGCAGACAAAACGCAAGCTGAGAAGCTTGACGTTACTTTCTAAGCATTAATACATGGTAAAGACATACATGGAATTGGATACTAAGCCAAGTGGAAGAGTTTCAAGGAAATCTGAATGAATGGTTGAAAACTATGACCAATTAGGGGGTCCTGACCTGTCTGCAAGAATAAAGTGTTTACAGAGCCAGTGAAGAGTGCAATGGATGTGACATCCAAAGCAAAATGAGAAAAATGTAATGGTATCCTGACAAGAAACGTACTGTAAGTTTGATTGAGACTAATTAATGCAGAATTTTAATAGGAGTTTTAGAATGTGACAGCAGTGGATTGCAGCCACCGTGTCAGAAAGGAATGTCCTCTCTGTTCGCCTGAGTGTGGCACAGTTCATGTGTGTGTGTTTGTGTGTGTGAGCACACATGCCTCTGTGTGAGCACACATGCCTCTGTGTGTGAGCACACATGTCTGATGAAATGCTGAAGCCTCTGACCCTTCACTCAAGGCTGCTTAAAGCTGGTGTCCCTCAGGACCAAGTGCAATGTGAATCCTTGCTTTAAATCACTACGGCTGCAGAGATGCAGGTGCAGTTGGACAAGACTAAGGAATATAACGACAGTACAGGAAACACTGACTCAAGTCTAAGAGCAAGTCAGAGCAGCATGGTGATACAGATAAAGCAACAGGTCCTGTCCTTCACCAAAAATAATTACTTCAGACACAGAGACAGGCTGATTAGTTTATACAGCTTCCTGGCCTAGAGGTAGTGCTGGCACATCTGCATTGTTTTCCACTGCATGGAGAAGATATTGCCTCTAGTGACCTCACTCAAAGTAAACCACCTCAAGCAAAGTTATTCACTCTAGGACAGAACAGGAAATCTCATTTAAAATTTACAGCCAGTGAAATGAATAGATGAAACCAGAATCTGTCTATATTTGTGGTGCTGCACTTGGTTGCTGTTCCAGCACATCAGCCAGGATGACTTGAGCTTCATCTCACCAGCAGCAGCTCAGGAGTCAGGCAGCGGCATCGCAGCACATCTGGGCTGTGCCAGCTTACATGAGTTGACCTCAAGCTTAAGAGCTGACAGCAGAGATCTTAAGGCTCTATGGAGCCCCAGGCAGTGTTTACCCATCTTGTTGGGTGTCTTTTCAGTTTGTAAAGAAATCCAAGCTGCTATACTCCTCCACTAGTACCTGATGTAACTAGTCAAAGACTTCTGTCTATACATACTCCCAAGAGTCGTGACTTGCAGGACTCGTATCAAGACCTGAAATACACTCCAAGCTAAAAATATTAAAAGACAAATCCCTTCTAGGAATTATAACCCTTCAAAAGAGATCTGAAGCAAACTGCTAATTCTCCTGGACATGAATAAACTATTCTTTTTTTCTCTCCTGAGACAGACTTGGTTTCCTGAAGAAAATCATCCCCCGTCTGTCTTTGACTATTAGCTCATGTAATGGTTCTGACAGTAGATGGAATTTGTGCCTAGGAGAAGTGCTGACCCTTTCCTGAGAAATGAAAAAATCCTTCGTTTACCAAGCAGACTCTATATAAATAGAATGGCAGTCAATAAAAAGGAGGTGGTCTCCTGGGAAGATAAATAGCTGGTTGTGTTTCTGACTGTAGGAATGCAGTTCAGAGAACAGTAGTTTCATTTATTTCACTTGTAACAAAGGGGAAATATTACCATGGAAAGCTGTTTTCTGAAATGACGTCTGTCTACCTTGGCTTAATCCATTTGGGAAAAAATTCTGAAATGGACAATAGCCCAGGTGACATTCATGTGCATTGTAAAGCTGGGAACTACACAGCTTCAGAACAAGTAGGAACTGCTTTACTTCCTGTTAGGCAGTGCACCCATTTGTAATGATTTCCACGGGCTTGCTCTGAATTTTCACCAGTTCTGATGGTCATCATCCCTGCAGCAATAGAGCTGACAGAGGCTCAGTACTGAACATTAAACAGCCCACACACCGAACAATTCTGGCTTGGATTTGTTCTACTTTTTCTTCTTTGTCTAAAGTTTTCCAGATCAACACAAACTGTTTGAACACATGGATGTTCTCAACCTCTTAGATGCAGAGAGAACCATCAAACAAATTTAAGCTTAAGCCAGCTGGGGTCATACTAACAACATTCTCAGTTGCAAAAGGGTTTAAATAAGCTCAAAGTCTTGACTGGTAGGAGTCAAATTTATTTCAAGTGTAAGAGAATAGTACTGCATTTCAATCAAACTTTTAATAATAATTCCTCTGTGCTTTGATTTACAAGAAAAACAACAAAAAATTTCTATTCTGAGGTATGTTTGAAATTTCTCACACGTCTCATATGGATTTCCAGTTAGTTAAATAAGCACAGTTCCTTTTGGCTAATACACCCTTTGTTTTATCTTTTTTTTGTCTCCATTCCTGTAACATATGTTGAAGGTAAATTAATCAGTGAAATGAAAGGAAGAATACCTATCTATCTTTCTGTATGGATATACATATACCACGTCTGTGTATGCTGTTGACAGACTGGAGGGAAGAAATGGCATCCAGAGGGACTTGGACAGGCTTGTGAGATGAGATGGAGCTGTGTGAATCTCATGAAGTTCTACAAGGCCAAGGCCAAGGTCTTGCACCCTGGTTAGGGCAATGCCAAGCACAAGTACAGGCTGGGAGGAGAATGGATCAAGAGCATTCCTGGGAAGAAGGACTTGGTGGTGTTGGTGGATGAAAAGCTCAAAATGACCTGGCAATGTGCACTTGCAGCCCAGAAAGCCAAACTTGTACTGGGCTGCATTAAAAGCAGCGTGGGCAGCAGGTCAAGAGAGGTGATTCTCCTCCTTTACTCTGCTCTGGTGAGACCCCACCTGCAGTTCTGCCTCCAGCTCTGGGGTCCCCAGCACAGGAATGACATTGACTGTTGGAGCACCTGTAAAGACAAACAGAGAGCTGGGGCTGTTCAGCCCAGAGAACAGAAGGCTCTAGGGAGAACTTAGAGCACTTTCCAGTACCTAAAGGTGCTACAAGAGAGCTAGAGAGGGACTTTTGACAAGGACATGTAGTGATACGAGGGCAAATGGCTTTTAAATGAAAGAGGACAGGTTTAGAAGAGATGTTAAGAAGAAATTCTTTACTCAAAGGGCAATTTAGGGACTGGAAAAAGTTACCCAGAGAAGCTGTGAGTGCCCCATCCCCTGGAGGTGTTCAAGTCCAGGTTGGATGGGACATTGAGCAATCTGGTCTAATGGGAGGTATGTCTGTCCACGGTAGTGGGGTTGGAACTAGATATTCTTTAAGGTCACTTCCTGCCCAAACCATTCTATGATTCTGTGACATAGTGCTTAATATTCAGGTTTGGTACTAGCGATTACGATCCCATCCAGCTTTATTTCATCCTCTCCTTTAATCTAGACTTTCAACTAAAACTCCCACTGGTTTCATTAGGAATATTTCAGTGTGCATGTAAAGAGTAGGGATAATTTTAGAAATGAGCTAAGTCTCTTCACATTATGCACAGTGCACTGAAACTTAATGTCATCCTAAACTGCTAATAAATTCAGCCCATTTCTGAGAATCTCCTTCATTCGTAGTTGCCTTCCCAAGCCATCCAGACTAATAACTGAGGTACTAAAACAGTAGATAAGTTTTCTTTAACAAAATCTGATTCTGATAAAAGGATAGACCTTTTTCCAAAAAATACAGAGCAATTCCATATCTGGTGCAACTCATCTGGGTTCCTGAGAGCTGCTCTGGTCATAACTTGTTTTTTCTGAACTTTCTTTTAGTCAGAGAAAATGACACTGAGTTTTACCATTCCTGATGACATTTACCAATTACAGATTGTCAGAATACTCGGGGTTTACTTTTTGGTGGCATAGAAGGGGATTTAGATATAAGCATCTTGCTGTAGTCCAGCGAGGAAAGACAGAGATTGGAGTTATATGAAATTAATTACCAAAAAAAAAAAAAGGGAGGGAAGCATGGTATAAAATTTAGGATTGTATTTTTTCAATCTCTATTTAAATTAGAGTTTCTTACCATCAATGCTATATGACAACCTAGAAGGAGAAGATAAAACTGGCCTGATTCCACCCTTGTGTTGTATGTGAAACCCAGATAAGTTCACAGTGCGTTGGCTGTAGAAGTGGTACCAAAAAAATTGTCCCTATTATTCTTCAAACAAGGAGGAGGAGAGGAGCAGAACTTCTACCTTCCTCTGTTCCCTGAGGCATACTCCAGTGTGGTAGCCTCTCAGACAGAAGTCTGGAGTGATGAACAGGACAGTTGCTCTGTCAGCATTTTGTTTGCTTTTTTTCAGATTACAGAACAGAACACAAGTTAGAGAGGAGAGGAAAAGTACAGAACTAATAGGAAGCTAAATGAGACATGACAGTTCGGGCATGCTCTAGATGTGAATGCACAAAGTTTATTCCCAGCTGCTTCCCTTTAGGAATATTTTGTCTGAATTGCTTTAGAAACTCTGATATTTCTCAGACCTGCTTATGCTGTAGTGAGTACACTTTAGGAAGGTCTGGACAATGTAAAAACTTAAAATACGTAACACTCCCTTGTGGTTTTAAATGTCCATTATTCTGTGACTACCCACTATTTCTGTAAATATCTGAGATTTCATACATCTCTAAATAGCCTGAACTAAATGGACATAGTCTCATTGCCATCTCCTGTAAATGGGTAGTTAGAAAGTAGTGGGAAATTGTCTCCAGAATCACTGGTGTAGGTTTGTCTTGCTTGGGGGTCTTAATCACATTTTCCTGTTGCAGTTCTGTCCATTCCAAATGTCTTTTTTTAACACTCAGCAGTGCTGGTGTTTGTATCAACAAGAGATGAATGGATGAATGCTGCCGCCTAGAGATTTCCCCTCCTTTCTTCCCTTTGCATGGGCAGCTTCTCTGACACTGAATAGTTACAATTGATTCTTCTGTTGACTACTATGGGGTTTCACCAAGGACAGTTTGCAGTCAGGATCCTATGTGACAACTTTTGCAGGTTTCTTAGTTAGATAATTCATAGCTGAAAGATTCTTTGAGGTTCAGTTCTGGTACTGCTTTGGTAGAGGAACAGATGTCCATGTCATCTTTTTGTCAAACCTCCATTTTTTCAAGGGATTTTTTTTTCAAAATTCTTAATATATCATTTATGCATATTTTCTTTTGTTCCCGCTAAAGAAAAAAAAACAAAAAAAAACCCAAAACAAACAAACAAAAAGCCATTAAAAACCCAACAACCTCTGCTGCAATTCAAATCCATGCAGGAGTTCAGCCTGGAAACACTTATTTATATGAGAACTCCCTTAATGTTCAGGTGACTTCAGTAAACATCAGCAGATCTATGGGCAAGGGTGTGGATTCCCTCTGGTAGGCAAGGTATTGTCCTCTCCCTTGTCAGGGGATAACAGGCATTGTGCATATTCAGGGGTGGTAAACCCATTCTCCCAGTGTCTAAGAGAATAGCTGTGATCTAGATACTCAGTCGAGTTGCTAAGAAACCTAAAGAAATTTAAAGTATGCAAGGTTACAAGGCTAATCTAAAGTTAGACTAATAGTGTGTAGCATCCCCATGGCAACCAGGAGTGAATGGCATGTGAGGTGAAAGTAGAGGGGAAGACAGAATAATAATCAGCAATAAATAAACCTTGACAGGGCTTGGTGCGATTATGTTGTCAATGAGTTAAAGAATGCTGCTGCCCTGCTGTAGGTCAGCTAGTCTGCCAGGGAGAGAACTTCTCCTTGCAGGTCCAGAGGAAATGGAGGATGGCATTTTTAAAGTAAGGCTATACTCTGAAAGAGTTGCTGATGAATGGGTCAAATGACGGAGAGAAGGGTGACCTGAATACGGACCATGTAACAAAATACTATCCTTTATTATTTCATGTACAGAAATAAATTTCCATATCAAATCTAATATTTGTGCCCCTTCATCCTTTAAAGTTCCTGATCTGTTTGTTGTGTTATTTCTTCTAAAGGATAGTCTGCATAATTTTGCCAGCACTTATACTATTTTATGTATGAGAACGACATCTAAAGCATTACCTGGGTAGAGAAGCCAGATTAAAAAATCAACTTTTCCAATTATTGTCTTACAGCACCGGATTTTATGTGTTCATGTTCACCCTCCCATGTAACCAAGGAACAAGACTCCTGACTGAGGAGTTGTTGTCTAAATACACTACGGACTATGAGGTCAGTGACTTCAAGTTTCATGGCCACAACCACAGTCCAGCAGCAGAGCTCACATTTTCTACCCTCAGCCTTGTGATTCAGCCACCACCCCACATGAGCTAGTACAACGTTTCCTGACATGCTGAATGTCATGAGCAAAACTCTCCTGAGTGTTCAACTAAAAAATCTGCGATGCCCCGCTCCTGAGGTTCACTCACTCAGGAAAGGTTTGATTTTTGGGTCTTTGAACTCAAGTTTATTTGAATGTTTTTGTTGTACTGAATGGTAAATAAAAACACTTTTAAACACACTCTTTAGTCCTAAATAACAATTGTCCTGAGAATTCACCAGAAATCTTACTGATTTCTTCAAAACAAGTCCCTGAGAAGATAAAATTGATAAATCATTTAAGGATAGCACTGTGCACTGCAAAAATACTGAGGGGAGTATTCCTCACTCAGTCATCACCATTCATATGCTTCTGAAATTTGGATTTATGCAAACAGTAAATCAAGACTACTTGACCCTCTCAGCTCGATGAGCATGGATCCATGTATGTGCATGAAGTTCATGAATTTTCTTTGAGTCAAACCAGATAATGTTGCTTTGTTTTCACAGCTGAGTGGCACTACAGAGTGGAGATCTGAGCTCCAGGCAGTCTTATTCTTGCTTCTCACACCCCACTGACACAGGCCCTACAGGGAAATGCTTTCTGTTCATCCTACATGATCTGTAGTGATTAGTAAGTTCAATCCTTGCTTTTGAGACATTTCTGCTGAGCATTATGAAGGAAAGCAAAACACCTGCTCTGAAATGACTGAAATGCAGTCTGTGAGAGTTATGGGTACTCCTGAGCATCTGAGGCATTGAGACTTCTGTTTTCTGATTGGGAAAGAAGACTCCTCCACAAATAAGCACAGTAAAAGACCTTTCCCAAGTATCTGTCACAGCATAACATTAGGACATCTTAGAAATTCAGTTCTTCTGATTAAACGTGGATGCTTCCAGTGCAGGCACCTACACCTGATCAAACTGCTTTAAACTCTTACTCCAAGTCTTTACAGGGTGCACCTTTTGTCTTAAAGCAGATGCATACAATTGGTCGAAGAAGACACATCCCTGATTTCACCAACTATACACACTGTATCTCCACCAAGTGTAGTATGAGGGTCCCAAATACTCCCTTCACAGAGTTTACAGCATAATTCTTCTCACTGTACCAATTCAAAAGATAATGAGACTACGGTTTATCTAGAGATGGGGATATAGAGAATGATCTGTTTTCTGCTCTTGAAAACAGAGAATGTAGCTACCAACTTTGGATTATGGTAACCTTGAACATTTCTGGCAACCTGGAACTTAAGCAGGTTTGATAAAATTTTCCTGCCTTGGTTCCATGACATTGGTAGTTTAAAAGAAGAAACAACTGATCTGCTAATATGACAATGAATTATTTCCTTAAGGCTATACAGTAAGGCTGAGGCATAGCAGAGATCTGAGTTCAGTCTCTGGGAACCTACAGGTTTGGGCAGGATGGGCCCTTAAAGACCTTTTAGTTCCAACCTCCCCGTCATGGGCAGGGATGCCACCCTCTAGACCAGGTTGCTCAAAGCCCCATCCAACTTGGCCTTGAACACTTCCAGGGATGGGGCATCCACAGCTTCTCTGGGTAACTTTTTCCAGTCCCTAAATCACCCTCTGAGTAAAGAATTTCTTCTTAACATCTCCTCTAAATCTTTTCTCTTGTAGTTTGAAACAATTACCCTTTGTCTTGTCACTTTCTGCCCATGTAAAAAGTCATTCTCCATCTTTTTTATTAGCCTTCTTTAAGTGCCAAAAGGCTGAAATAAGGTCTTCCTGGAGTCTTCTCTTCTCCAAGTTGAACAACTCCAACTGTTTCAGCCAGTCTTTGTAGGAGAGGTGCTTCAGCCCTCTGAGCATCCTCTTGGCCCTCCTCTGACATCCTACAGCTGTTCTGTCTTCTTCCTCACTGTGTTTTTCCCTCTTCAATTCAGTGACAGCAATATCATTTCAGTCCACTTGGAAAGCTGTGCTTCCTGACAGATAAACATTTCACTGGCTGTTACTGACCTGGAGCTTCATTAAGAGGAGGAAAAAAACCCCAAATTCTGAAAACATTGAGTTCAACTCAAATCTCACTGATGTCAATAAAAGTCTTTCAACAAATTTCAGTGAGCTATAGATCCAGTCCACAATGTTTAAGCAATAAAACACTTTGACATTCACATTAGATAGTCAATGGTCCATGATGCCACATGTGGAAGTTCTCTTAGCACTGTAAAATTAATCTATTCCATGATGACAGTCAAGTATTTGCTAAAACTAGAGAATCAAGGACTCATGATTTTTAATGCTTCAGTAGTAACTGCTTTCTCTGAAATGATTTATGTTTTCTATGTTATAATCTACATTTCCCATACTTCCCATTTAATGCATTTAATGCTGACTAGTAGAAATGCTTACAGAAAAAATCATCCATGATCTCATAAATGAAAGGGAAAAAATCACTCATGAACTCATCAATAAAAGTAAAAAGCATTGTTTGAATCAGGTTATTCAAAAAGATGTAATTTTGTTGTAACTGAGTAATTATGTTAAGTTAAATAAGTAAAAACTGACTTTGAAAAGTATGTAATTCCATTTGCTGATTACAAATTTAAATCCAGAGGAGTTTCCATTATAATGCTACTGCGTAATTTCATTAGTATTTCAAGACTTGGGGGGAGAAAACCCACAAAACCCCCTCCAAAAAACCCACCACAGCAAAAAACCACCGTGGAACTGGATTCTTGATCTGAAGTGTTAGGAAATAATCCAGTGATTCCTACAAGTTTTCAGACAAACCTTACTTACTGCTCCAGATTGGTATCCTCCAGGACTCCTTCTAAAGGCTAATAAATGGATGATTTATTACTCTTTAGGAATCTGTTTTAAAATTTGGTGGAAGACCAGAATGATACTTAAATAAGTTAGCTTTAAAGTATTTCCAGCTTGGAAGCTTTTTTGCCTGAAGATCTCATATGTGATACACAGAGCTGGTTATTAGGTGAAGAAACAACCCGCTATTTTAAGCCTGTGAGGACTGTTATCAAAATAGTTCCAGCCCTTAATTGGCTCTCAGCATTTTAACCTTGCAATGATTTTCTAACTAAAAAAAAAAATCAGTTCTGCTTTGAGTATTTTTTTCCTTTTTAAAATGTTTTCTTCCAACATATTAATTTGTCCAACATAACCACAAACCATTAGCAGGAGAGATGTCATTCCCCTGTGTGGTAGTGCTCTCTTCTTTTGCCTTTGCAAGAGGCTTTTTACAGATTAATTATCTGCCCAACATTCTGTTTCCAGTGCACTTTACTGAATCTGGGTTTAAGGGTTATTTTTCTCCATGTTTTTAAAGCATTTTCTTCTTAATTTGGAAGCTGCTGTTGCCACAAGCCATTCTTTCACTCAGCTGCACATCCCAGGTCTGAAATTCATCCTGGCATCTGTTCCCTGAAACCTGAGCAGATGGAAGAGTCCAGGGGGGAGTACTGGTGCCAGCATAAGATACCTTTATCTCTCTGTGGTAAATGTTTTCCAACAGTAAAATTCAACCCCAGATAAACTTGTCAGGAAATCTATTGTAGTAAAGGGAAGGGGTTTGTGGGTGTACACAGTTGTACATATGTCTTGTGGAGAAAAATTAACAAGTTGATATTAGCTAATCTACAGAGCAACTATATTTTCAAATGTATTTATGGCAGTATTGAGTCCTTTAACTATTTTGATAGTCCATATGATCACCTTAAGGTTGTTGCACATGCCCTTTGATAGCTCCTGAGCAAGAGCAGAGTAAACAACCGCTGCACATTTTCAGGAAAAACCGGGTAAAATATGCAGTCGTCTGGTACACTTAAGAATATAAGGACAATTCAGTGCAAACATGGGAAAGGACACAATACATATACCCTGTAAGATGGCGAAAAAAGAAATTCAGTATTTGATCTGTTTCTATGGTCCTTCTTGCAAAGCAAATCAGTAACCCAGAGAAGCCCTACAGAAGTATTTATTTCTCTGCACCAGATACTTGGGTGCTGAATTATGTCTTCCAACACATAATATTTTCTGAGGGTCCCTTTGGGAGGAACTAATCCCATACCACTAAAAATGTGGTTCTATGCTTTTCTAACTCATGAAATATGAATCTGTATTGCCTGAGAGCCCAGTCATAATTCCTTAGTTGGTGAGAGAGGCCTGGCTGCTGGCTACTGAGTTGAGCAGAGTAAAGGACATCAGTTTTGCATGGAAGCACCTCTAGAGGAATAGCAGCTTTAGCTATATATTGTTACATTTCAGCTACTTAAGTTTCTTGTGTTTCTTTTGGTTGGAGTACAGCACTAGCCTTCACATGGCTTCGATTCTGAACGCCGGCAGTGAAAGGCTCCACGAGAGGGGTCTGTGTAATTGGCAAGGGTGTTCCCCCTCTAAAGTCCCTCAAGAGTACATTTCTTTTTATGGTTTATGGTTATTGTTCCCATTGTGCAAAGAGAAAAACAATATTGATCTTACATCATGCACAATATAGCATAAGAAAAATCAGCAAACATCCCCTATAAAGCACAATACCTCCGCTTCCTGAGTGAGCCACTGAAAAACCATTCAAGTCAGAAATTAATTCCCCCCAGTATATATTCTTTGTATTTCCTGACTTCTTACCATCTTGCCTTTGCAGCTTTCATTGATTTATTCTGTCCTTATTTTGTAATGAAATAAGCATACATGCCAACTTTTTATTGACCAAATAACCTTTCATGTCTCCTGACTCTCCCCTTGGGTCAGGATGCTGCCCAACGTAACTCCCAAAAGTTGAGAGCCCTCACCCTACTGGATGAGGGATGGCACATTCTGGGTTACCCTTCTGAAGCTTAGGAATTCTGAAGTCAGTTGTGTAGTAGCAATTCCATTTGACATCCTGAATCTGTAATCCATCAATGTTGACAAAGCTTCAACTGGTTTTGTAAAATAAATTTTGTTTGAGTATATTATTTGGGTCACTTAATTTATAAGTCTCTGTGACAGAAGCCATCAGCAATTTTTAAAAATAACATGAATTGACATATTTTGATTAGAAAGAGCCCAATAACTAGGGATGTTCTGGAAAAGGGAAAAGGAAATAGTTGTTTATATTATCAAAGAACTAAAAAATATCCCAGTTCCATTAACAGGATTTTGCTATTAAATTAATAATTTATTCAGAGACTCTTTGCATTCCTAACAGAGCAATTAGACCAGGATTCAGGGAGTTGTGCAGTAGTTCAGCTGTTGTGTTGACTTGCTTTGGGAGTTCAGAAAAATCATCAACATTTATATGTAAACAAAAGAAGATTAAAAGATTTGGTGGGAGCACTAAGATTTCTGTACTTCTTGGGAGTACTCAAGAGAAATATAATGTTCCTATTTTTTGACTAGTCACATTGAGATAATCACAAATTATTTTCTGCCTGGATTTATCCATCTGTCTGCATTTACTTAGGTTATGATAAATTCATCCTTATTAAAAAGTGACATACATGAGTAGATTTAAGAAAGCAAGGTGTTTTCCTTACACTGTTTGAAAAATGGCAGATTTTCTGCTCACTGAATTTCATAAGTTTTAGCACTGTAAACCAAAGGATATTATTTTATTATTTTTTAAATGACACTTAGAATTTTTGGTTTAAAACTTCATCCAATAAATTATTAAAGAAACTCTATTCTTTCAATTTTCATACAATAGGAAGATACCATTCCCACACCATCTTCCAGTTATCAATCTTCTAGTTCAGTTATCCCTAGAAAGGTGAAAATATACCTTTTACGGTCATCCACATAAAGAAAGATGAAAATAACTCTTCACATAGAACCACATAGAGAAAAAATCATCAGGGAGGGGAACTATTTTTACCTGTTTTCAACAGCACCTTAAGTCATGTGGATGAATTCCATCACAGTTGCCTTCATTCAGCCCATTGCAGTACAGCATCATGAGCCACCTCAGATTTACGAAAGGCAAGTTATGCCATACTAACCTGGTCACCTTCCACAATAAAATTTTACCTTCTGTTGGCTTGGGGAGATTGGTGGCTGCTGTTGACCTGGACAGCAAAGCATTTGGCACTGTCTCCCACGGTCTCCTCTCGACAAACTGTCAAGACACAGGACAGAGATGGTCTATGAGGTGGGTAAGAAACTGTCTCACTCAGGGCATGGAGAACAATAGTTTTTACTCAGGTTGGCAGCCTGTCACATGTGGAGTCCCCTAGGGATTGATAATTGCACTCAACACCCTCACAAATGATCTGGATATCAGGATGGAAAGCACTGTCATCAAGATTTCTGATGACACCAAACTGGGTCGTGAGGTGAACACATCAGAAGGAAAAGTCATGTCACAGAGAGACCTGGACAGGCTGGAAGAGTGGATTAGTGAAAACTCTATGAAGTTTAATGAAGTACAGATTCTTGCACCTGAGATGACACAACCAGAGAGCCCTGTACAGGCTTTGGTCTGTGTGGATGGGAAGCAGCCTTGCTTAATAGGACCTGACTTTCCTGGTGGACATGCAGCTGAGGATGAGTCAGCAGTGAAGCTGCTGAAGGAATGAAGGTAAATGGGATCCTGGGCAGCATCCACAGGGATAGAGATCAACACACCCTGTGCTGTTCAGGCCTGGAGCACTGTGTCCATCTCTTGTCCCCACAATTCAAAAAAGACATGGACAGACTGGAGAGGGTCCAAAGGAGGGCTTGAAGATGATCAAAGGGCCAGAGAACCTTCTCTGTGAGGAAAGACTGAAGGAGTCAGGTCCTTTCACCCTGGAGAAGAGATGGCTCCAGGATAATCATCACAGTATTCCAGTACTTAAAATGGCAACTAAATAAAGGATGAAGGCTCTTTCTTCACAAGGAGTCACAAGGAGAGGACAAGGGGCAATGAGAGCAACTTGCATACAGACAGGTTTCATCTTGACATAAGAAGCAAACCTTTTAGTGAGAACAATCAATCACCAGAACAACCCAGAGATGTGGTAGAGTTCACAATGCTGGAGGTTTTCAAGATGTGACTATATGGTGTGCTAGCTGATCTCCCCTAAGCTTCCTTTTACATGAAAGGTTGGACCAGATGATGCTTCCATGTCTCTTCCAATCTGGGCTATTCTATGATTTTATCATGTGGCTTTGCCTCAATCCCTCATAGTGGTGATTTAAAACAAATTCTGTCCTACTGTTGTAGCAGATATGTATACCCAGCATGCACATCTCAGTTGATGATAAACAGTAATATACCATAGTTTAACCTGAGATGAAAATCTTGCAGCTGTAGGACAGATCCAGAAATCCTTAATGGATTTAGCCAGACCATTTTTCTAAATGAAGCTAGTGGCTGCTTACCTGAGTCATTTCAATCAGTGGGAGTAAGGACTGAAATTAAATTTCTGAAGATGGATTAAAACATTTGGCCAAATAAAAGAAGAAGGAACAAATCCCCCTAACCATTCCACATCTGAACAGGTTCTATAGTGCTCATACTAGCAGAAAAAAAACAGAGATAACTGAAAAACAGATGAAGCAATTAAAAAGGTATACTTAAAATCATCATCCAACACAATTTTAATGTAAGCAAGAATCCTATCTTTATAAAGAGCTGCTGAGTGACTCCCAGCAGATATAAGCACAGGCAGACAGAGAATGTAATCTGTATATTAGTGTTACGGATGGCTTCTGCAATTTTTACTGTTTGAAGTATCATATTGTCCTATGTCCCTGAGTCTCTAGGGTCCCAAACCTGTTCCTTTTTTTTTTTTTTAATATTTAACACAAAATATTTTCTCCTCCATTTAACTCGTGGAATAAGGTCTTAAACCAGCAGTTCTGTGAAGCTGAATTAATTTGTGTCTGTGGAGGACTGTGAAGCACTGTGGGGAGACATCTCTTAAAACTGCAAAGTAGTTTTGCTGTTACAGTCAAACTCTCAGTGGAGTGATATGGAAAGAATGTCAAGTGTGAACAAATCCGCAGTTTGTGAACGATGCAGACATCTACTGACTGTGGTGAGCAGGTGCTGGGGTCTATCTCATCCACTCAGCTACAGAAACAGTCACTCAGCACTAATTCCCTCTTTTCTCCTTGGCAAACAGGTGTGCTGAGCTCTTAAAATACAAGGAAGAGGGTGGCATGGCAAGAGCGTATTGCTTTGGTACTGACAATTTTCTGTGTTGGATTTCACGCTGTAATGTCATACCGTGAAATGATTAAGTGGAAATTAGCATGTTTCCTTCTCCTCCTCCATTTTTTGTGCTTTGAATAAATGCAGTTTCCCAGTTTTGCCTGTTTCTATGGGTCACTTTTTCCTCAAGCCTTGAAGCAAACTGCTGCAAGGTTTTCTTGGCTTTAGTGGACTTTGGTCCACCTTTTCTAGCACAAGGTCATGTCCAGCATTGGCTGTAGTGCTCAGAATCTTCTTCCAGAGCTAGGCTAGATTTTCCATCCAGGTAATACTTAGTCTTTCTTCACAAAAGAAAAAACAAACAAGAAAATATGCTGAAAGAGAAAAATCTGACATAGAGATTGGTCAGCTGTAAGAAAGACCAAAGACACTGACACCTCACCTACAAACAAGAACACTTTATCCATTGGGGTTGTAAAAAGCTTCAGGATATTTATCCCAGACTGCTTTTGCTTATAAGGAGAATGGTATTAAGAATTGAATTACCCTGATAACCTTTATGCAGATGTGACACTACCAGGCACTGGGGAATCCCAGGGTTATATGGCTACACTCAGGACTGTTCTGGTTTGACAAGCAAGGAGGTGATAAGTATGCAGAAGCCTCTCTATCCACAGCCTTTTGTGCTCACAAGAAAAAGGCTCCTTAACAATCTTCTTTGACATCAGTGACTACAATTTTGTTGTCCCCAAGGACTGCAGACACAACAGCCCATGACATGCTTTCACAAGGTCCATATAAAACAACTGATAAAAGCAATTTTATTGTAATTTGGATCAAATTCATTATGTCAAGCTCTGCACTGAAACACTGTTAGGGTTATATGACTGAAAAAGAAATGATAACATGATGTGTAAACACTCCCACCTTTACTAATGCAGAAATGAACCTAAGTTGTTCCCTTTAATGAAATCTGTGTTATCTTATTGTCTGTGACTGGACATTTTCCTAAAACACAATAGGGTAAGATCAGCATTCACAGATTCTGTAAGCAGGCTGGTAAGTGCCACTGAACTAATGACTCATTTTCTCTAACTGCAGAAAATAGACAGGAACAGTAGGTGTTTATTTTTTTCCTTCTTTTGATGTATCATTTAGGAAGAACTATGTGTAGAAAAAATGTGAAACTAATGAAAAGATAAATTCTTTGGACTTGACATGGCAAACTTGTGATAAGCTGGTGAAGAGCAATGGAAGCATCAAAACTTTCAGAGCAACCAAAGTTTACAGAGCAGTTAAAAAGAGAGAAAGGTTTTCTTTCACAGCCTTTAACTATAGAAAAAATCATCACCCAAAACTTTCCAAAACTGATTCTGCCATTCACCTTACAACTGAGAAAGAATGTCAGAAATCCCAGATGAGAGAGGGGATGAAAAGCAAAGCATAAAGGATTAAGTGCCTCATGCAAGATCACTAAGGAAATCTGGTAGAGATGCTGCAGGGTTCCCATCACATCAGTGCAGAAATGTTAGATATCCAAGTAGGGTACTACACAGACTTGTTTGGAAATGTTCTGCTAACATGGTTTTTTTAACTGTAAAATTACCATTTGTTGCAACTTTTCATGTGACTACAAGAGTTTTCCTGAACTTTGGCCAGAAGGGATTTTTCAGCTCCGAAATAGAAATTCTAGTCAAAAACAGAGTCTAACAGTGCCTTCAGATAGGTGAGAAACAGACCAAGTTGCTAATTTAATTAATATTCTACTGCTATTCAGGATGAGACAGCTGTAACAGGAGAGCCTGGGGCAGCCTGGAGGGTAAGGTGTTAGGTGTGAGTGTAATTTTCATATCACAGGTTCTTGCATTTCTCCACCAGCTAGAGACCATTCTGAAGGGCTGTCACTGTTGTTTGCTGTAGTTGATCAGTCAGTTAGGGTTTTTTTAATCGTTTTAATCGTTTTAATAGTTTAATCATTTTGACTTAAGTATTGTTCCTTAAATGGGAAAAAATATTGTCATCCTGAAATAACATAGAACATTCATATTTTCAACCCTAAAAAATATTCCCCAGGCAGAAATAGCTGTATCCTACATTTCATCCCAGGTTTAGTGCTTAGAGTTCTAGCGGAAAGAAGGTTAATTAGGAACAAAAACTGTGCATGGATTTACAAGTTCAGCCTCCTGCATGTTACAATCAAGCCCTGTCGACACACAGTACAAATGTCATAGTCTCGTAGAATCATAGAATGGTTTGGGTTGGAAGGGATCTTAAAGATCACCTACTTCAAACCTCCCTGCCATGGGCAGGGACACCTTCCACTAAACCAGGTGCTCAAAGCCCCATCCAACTTGGCCTGGAACATTTCCAAGAAATGGAGCATCCAAAGTTTCTCTGGGTAACCTATTGCAGTGCCTCAACACAAAGTGAATTCCTTCCTAGTATCCAATTGAAGTCTACCCTCTTTCACTTTAAAGCCTGTCATCTCACTTCAGGCAGCCCATTTTGCAGATGTACTTGCTGTGTACAGCTTCCAATCCTTCAGCCCTCAGCAAACTCGGTCTATACATCTTCCCTGCTCCTACAGAAAGCTTGGAAGAGCTGAAAGCTTGGATAAATCGCCCTTCCTCTTAAATGTGTTTCTAGGTCATGGTTTATACTGTTTATAATTTCTAAATGGTTATTTCTTTTCCTAGGTGGAAAAACTTCAGTGCTTAAATCGACAGATGTGTTGTTTGTTGCTGTTGTGGTTGCTGTTACCTTTTGTTTGCAAGCTGGGATGCCAAACTTCCAACCTCATTTCTCATGCATTTTCCACATCATTAACTGTTTAAATTTCCTGTGCTTGGACGGTTGTTGTTTCTTACTATCAATTCTCTCCAACATGGTTGTGTTGAAATGTAGAAACTGTTATAAAATCACAATAGAAAAAAGACCAGATGGCATCAATAACTGCTAATGTACCCCAAGTTCATGCTCCAGCATGTGTCTGATAGATGGGATAAGAGCTAGCCACTGATATTCTGTTCGTGTCATTGTTTGCTGAGTTTGTTTTTTAATTAACCAAATACTCCCAAGAAAACCTTGAAAGCATTTAATGTGGTTGCCCAAAATACATCTGCAATGCACCTTAGAAATGGACAGCATTTTAAAACATAACCCCTTTTCCTTGGTAAAGAGGAAATACATGTTATGAGAATAAACTGAACAAGTTTCTATTCCTGTTTCTTCCCTAACTGTTTTATAATGAAGAGCCATCAGTTCACATGTTTATTGGTCTCTAAGCTGCACAGTCTCTAACGACATGGTTACATTATGCATTTTTTAAAATCCAAACACTTTTAAATCCAAATAATTATCAATATGACCAAAAAGTAGTTGGGGTCACTTTCATTGTGCAGTCTCCTTAGACTCCTAACGCCTCTTAGACGTTTATGAAAGCAGTGCTGGATGCAGACTGTCAGACACTGACTTTCTGTGCAGTCAGTGAGGAAAAGCAGTACCATCCCTGAAATTTGGTATCCATAGTAAACGACTAAATATGCCATCCTAGTTATGCTTTTCTACCATTCATGCAGTTGGCTTCCATCTGGCAGCCTTAGGTAGCAGGTTGCTGGATTTGTTCCATGGTCCCACCTCTGTACTCACCGTGCTCTCTCACGTGTACTCAAAGTAGAGAGATGACGCTCATGGCAGAGGAATTATTTCTGGGGTTTGTGACTACAGGTCACTCTTAGAGGGAAGGGACAGCTTGTCATGGCAGGGAGGAAGGCAATTTTATGTAGGTTTTACTGATGTTAGTTTGATTCTAACAAAAGGGTTAGAGCAGTCTGGTTTTCATTGCCTTAATGGGGATCTGAAAGTATCCTAGAATCATAGAATATCCTGAGTGGAATAAACCCAAAAAGGATCATTGAGTCCAACTTCTGGCCCTGCACAGGACAGCCCAAGAATCCCACCATATGCCTGAGAGCATTGTTCAAACAAAAATATATTCACTTCTTGAATTCTGTCAGGCTTGGTGCTGTGACATTGCCCTGGGGAGCCTGTTCCAGTATGTGTTATTTGTATTTCCTTGTGGCTTTTTGAGCAGAATTTGTATTTCCTACCTTCCCAAAACTTACCTAACTAAATCTCATATCCAGCAATGTAGTCATTGACATCTTAGCAAGTTTTTTGTGTTCCTGTTATAGTAAATAGAAAACAAGTCCACAGAGTCAGTGAAGCACAGGGTGAGTCATTTAACCAGACGTAGGTGTCTACTTTGGGATGACATGAATCACCCCCTTCATTGATCATCTAGAAACCCAAGGCCAACTTTTAAAGATGCTGATGCCGCCTTATATTGTCTCACATGGTAACTTAATTAGTGTGCTTTGCCTCCCACCTTAGTTTCTTGACTTCAGCCACCCAGTTTGCAAGAGATGAAGATAATGAGTTCATGTGTGTACAGTGCTGGGGAAATCTTAAATCCTACAAGCTGTGCCTTAACGATATAGTCCTAACCCATCGTGATGAAGACATACTGTTTACATACAGACAGCAAGAGAGCCATAAGCTCTGGTTATGCTGGCAGCCCTTCAGGGTCTCTACATGGCTTTCAA
Organism: Manacus candei; assembly: GCF_025592945.1. Classification (NCBI taxonomy): domain Eukaryota; kingdom Metazoa; phylum Chordata; class Aves; order Passeriformes; family Pipridae; genus Manacus; species Manacus candei. Next base: position 6,809,149 of record NW_026138061.1, read on the forward strand.
CATTAGGTATTTTGTAAATAGGAACATTAGGGTAGATATGTTGGAAAACTTGCCTGGAGTAAAGCAGAACATTTTCAGCTGAGCTAGAATAGTGAATTTTTGTGCACAGCTCCTGTGACATTTGCTAATTGTCAGCTGTAATGTAATTCTGCCTTCAACAACCTGTTATTCCCTCATTTAATCCTGAGGGAATACAGTTGATTTTTATGTCACATATTTTAAGTTGGCTACTGAATGCCTAAGGAATGCCTTCAAATACTTCAGGATGAAAAGAGATAGATAAATGTTATTAATTATCATTGCAAGTAAGGTAATTTGTTCCAAAATTTCTGCAGTGTTCATGTATCTAATGATTCAGAGTGTTTCATAACTCATCAGCCTTCATCTGATGTTTTATAGCTTTCCTGTGTCAGAAGGAATAACTGATTGTGGTTGTTAAAAGCATGGCTCAGTGCAGAACCATCGCTACCATCTATATATTACACAAATATTTTTTAAAAAATCTTGGCTACAGTATTTCATCAAGGCAACTGAGTGTGTAAATCAGTAACAGTTGAAACCTGTAGTATCAAGCCACCAAAATTGTTCACTTATTCTCCCTGACAAAATTTTCAGCAGCAGATAAATTGTCCTGTCCTTAGAGGTGGGGTGAGATACTGTAGCCATGAGATAAGACATGAGATAATCTCTGAGGTGATAAAGTCAAATGATAAAACTTTTCACTATAGCCATGTATATAAATGATGACTGGACAGCACAATCCTTTTAGAAGAGTAACACTACTGACATATATCTAATCTATTCAGTAAAAGCCTGATTTGCCCTTCTCCTCTCCAAAGTAATCATGAAAATTACAGCCAGAAAGGTTAAACAGCACAACCGCATACTATTCTCATGGAATAAAGAAAGGTAATCAGGATGGATTCTACAAACACATCAGGAGGTAAAAAAAAAAAAAAAAAAAAAAAAGCACAAGCAAAAAAAAGCCAAACCCAAAGGGAAATGTGTATCTATTTCTTACCTGAAAAGAACTAATAATAAAAGAGCAAGAAAATTCAATATTCAATACCCAAATACTAGTTAAGTGAAGCTGAAGTATTAAATCTGTTATTTTTAAGAAGAGGATAAGAGCCCAATATATAATAAGAAATAATAGGTTAAGGAATATTTCAGTTAATTAGATGTGTTACACAACAGTGTATTCAACACTCAGTAACAAGTGGTGTCTCTCAAGGGTACATTGGGACCAGGACTATTTAATGTATTCATGAGTGACACAGCGAGTGGGATCAAGTGCACCCTCTGCCAGTTTACAGACCAGCAAGCTGAGTGCTACAGTTTATTTGCTCGAGGGAAAGGATGCCATCCAGAGGGACCTGGGCAGGCTTGAGGGATGGGAACATGTGAACCTCATGAAGTTGGACAAGGCCAGGTCAGCAAGGTCCTTCACCTGGATCAGAACAATCCCAGCTGAAGGATGAATGGATTGAGACCAGCCCTGCAGAGATGCTGGTGGATGCAAAATTAGACATGAACTGGCAAGGTGCACTTGCAGCCCAGGAAGCCAACATATCCTAGGCTGCATAAAACAAAGTTGGTCAAGAGAGATTATTCTGCCTCCAAAGTCCACTTTTGTGAGAGCCCACCTGGAGTGCTGTGTCCAGCTGTGGGCCCTCCAAACACAAGAATAACATGGACTTGTTGGAGCAAGTTCAGAGGATGCCATGAAGATTCAGAAGGCTGGAGCACCTCTGCTATGGAGACAGGCTGAGAGAGTTGGGTTTGCCTAGCCTGGAGGAGAGAAGGCTCCAGAATGGCCCTATTTGGCCTTTCAATATATAAAGAGGGCTTATAAAAAAGATCAAGAGAAACTTTTTACCAAGGTCTGTAGTGGCAGGACAAGGGGCAATGGCTTTAAACTGAAAGAGGGTAGATTTGGACTGCACATAAGCAAGAAATTTTTCACATTGAGAATGGCAGGACACTGGAACAGGTTGCCCAGAGAAATTGTGGACATGCCATCATTGGAATGGTTCAAGACCATGTTGGATGGGGTTTTGAGCAACTTGACCTAGTAAAAGGTGTCCCTGTAAAAGAGGATTAGAACTAGAAGATCTTTGAAGGTCTCTTCCAATTCAGACAATTCTGTGATTGTAACATTGATTCCTGGTACAAAATAAATTTCAATTTTTAAATTATCTTCCATGTTTAACATACATAAAAAAAAGTCATCATTATTCCACTATAATTAGTAGTAGGGGATTGTGAGCTAGAAATCAGTGACCTGCTCTGGGCACCACACATTACAAATATTTCTGAAAAATTTGAGAGAATGCAGAAGATTAAAAAAAAAGCAAACCCAGAATAGCAAGCAATGTAATAAGCATGACCTGTGAAAGAGTCAGAAAGGTGTGAGATGATGGCATAGTGTGACAACAGTCTTCAAATATGCAAAAAACTTGTATTTCATGTTCTCTGTGAAAGAACAAGAGGGAATCAGTAATAATTTGTAGCAAGTGTTACTCAGCTACAAAATGAGGATGATGGCACAGAGTGACAAAGCCCACTGCAGTCTCTCAATCACTGGGTGGTTCTAAAAATATATGAGATATAGCCAGGATATGTAAATAAGATTGTCTAAACAGTCACTCAATGACCGAGACAGTTACAACTCTGTTCCCCAAATACATTCTCACTATTTTGTGTGAAGAGAGAAGAGAGGGCAAGAGCTAACAAATGGGCTCTGCTAACAAGAAGCTATAACTGAATCCTATACAGATTGTCTGAGTTGTACAAACGGATCATTTTAAAAACTCTCTTATTGCCCTGTTCATAGGGGAGCCAATATAGAGGTTGTCAGAGACAGCCTTATTATGTGAAAGGCACTAAAAAAGTGAGGCTGGATTAGCCTGGGTTTGGAGCATCCCTTCAATTGCTGTCCAGAGGCTTTTTCTATAGCACAGGGAACAGAATCATGAGTTTTTTTTCTGTCTATAAGTAGGAATAATCAGTTTGCTCACTCAGACAGTTTTTAAAGGCAGGTTTTCATAAACATTACTGGAAATTTGACAACTAGTTGACATTAATTTCCAGTGTAACTGGAAATTTTTCATAGGACTATATTTATCTTGTTTCAATCAAAGGCCACTGGACAAGGTATGTCTTCAGCCCCTGCTCTCTCAGCCCCTGGTTTCCCTCCAAGCATTCTGCTCCACCTCAGAGCCAGCCTCTGCCTCCTTGCATCTCCTTGGAACTTCTAGCAAATGTCCCTGCCTGGTGCAGCACCCTCCTCACCAGAGCTCATTCCAGCTCACCCCTTCCCAAGTCCACCTCTCTTTCAGGTCACTTCATTGCCTTTAAGCCCAAACAAACATAAAACACATCAATCCTTCTCTTGCTGTCTTCCAGCCTCCAGAAACCAGGGATGCAGAAGTGGCTAATTGTACGTGGCATCTCGCTGGACTTGAATGGCATTGAGGAAAAGCAAGTGTGATTCAGCTGAAGGCTATGTGGGTTTGTCAGAAGTTACAAAACCCCACTTGGACAGTACAGGAGTGTGAAATGACGCTTCTTGAGAAAAGTGAGGCCCCTGAGGTTGTTTATTTAGTGACATGTTCATTAAGTGCAGTGGTGCCAGAAGTTATTTTGGTTTCACGCCTTTGTCAAGAACAAGGTCACTCTCTACATTTGCTTCTCGGTTAAAGGAATTTGTTAATCTTGTAATATTTATGCTGAGTTTTAGCAGTCTTGCTTCTTTTGGGGCTGCTTCTTTTGTGATACAGTATTTTGTCTGTGTTTTATTTGTGTGAGGCAGGTGCATCAGGACAAGTCAGCTGTGGAACTGGTTATTTAGACAGAAGAGCACATGGGACTGAACCAAATATCTCTGCCTCTCTCATCCCTACAGAAGCTGGTCCCAATTTACTACCCATAATACCTTCTATCTAAGACTATGAATAAAATCTCTTCCCATGTATTTCCTGGTAGACTGTATATGAAGATTTAAATAAATTATTATAAATTATTATAAACCCTTTGCAGTGTGTAAAGAAATGCAATCCCAGTCTACTTTCTAGCATGCATTCACCTAAAGAGAGCACACCTCTATTAAGAAAAAGACCTTTCAAACTGCAAAAAAAGTATTGATACCAAATGGACATATACATGACTTTGAAGAAGTAAAATTCTCACTGGATGCAGTAAAATCCTGCTTCATTTCCTTAGTAGACAATAGAAAAAATACAATTGAGTTCAGTGGCAGCTCTGTCAGGAAGCTGGAGATACATTTTGGAAGGATGTGTGGAAATAGACAATGTAAAACTCTGTGGAAGACAGGTTTTATGAATAAAAAGAGGCATCAAAATCCATTTTTAACACATATCTTCTAAAGTCCAGTAATTTTGTGGATATCAAATAGCCAAAGAATAGACTGTTATACTGGCAGGTCTCAAATGGTCAATTTGAAAAACTCCTTCAAATCTATTTGCTGTGGTATGAGATCCCTATCAGACCCAGCTACCCACTTCATAAAGTATTTATTGCTTTTCTGTTGAAGACTGGTGCAGCAGCTTCGTAACTGCAGTTTTCATCCTAGCTGAGGAATTCAGAGTGCTTCACTAACTAATTTAGCTTCCCTTTTGCCTAAAGCAATGAATACAATTAAATAGACTGGACAAGAGATATGCTTCAAGTTCCACTATGGTTTTGTGACTTGAAGTTTATAACTTTCAAGAGCTGGGTAGGGTTTAATCACCAAGTGAGACCTTTTCACATAAACCCAGTAGTAAGACAGTTGCAGATCTCAGATGGAAACTTTAAAGAGGCCCTGTAATTTAGATGAAAACAATGATTGCCCTAATCAAGAGAGACTGTAGGCATTTCTCCTAACGTAATCATCATCAGCTGCCAGATCAGGAAACACTTTCCTGGGACACTGTTTCCTCTCACAGGGTGTTGTTATGTGAAGATCAAAGCAGCAGAACCTCCCTAAGGAGCACCTCCACAATCCCTGATTACAACTCTGCAATAGCCCACACTAACATGATCTCTCCTGGTTGGAGATACACAAGCATGAAGTAAAAAAAATACCACTTCCTGAGCAAACCACTCTTCAGAACTGAAACCCCTCATGGCAAAACCAAAGTGACTCCAAACTAGTTCAGACTCTAAGAGTGAATTCTTGGCCTAAAGAAAATTGAGGATAAAAATCTACACCATAACTGGCAGCCTCTTAAAGTAAACAGGAAACTTTCCATTGACTTCAGTAGGCTGTGACTGAATGAGAAAACAAGCTTTATCAGGTAGATTAAAAATACAAGTGCTGAATAGGAAGGCAGTCTACCAGTCTCAACCAGGTGCTTTAGCACAAAGCAGCTGCACACACTGATGAGTGCTTGGCATAGGTGTCCAAAGCTCTTCTATGAATTTATATGAAAGGGAAGAAGCCGAAGTTAAAGTGTTCTGAGGCAGGAAACAAAAAGGAGCTGCTTTCTGCAGAGAAGAGAAAGCAAAACCTCTTGCTGATTTAAATTGACCACAGACCAAGAGCTGGGTACTTACTGAAAGATTAAACCTTTATAAAATTTTCTCCTTTGCCTACTGTTTCCATGACCTGGATAAAGATCTGTTTGTTGAGAAACATCTCTTACCATACTAATACAGTCCAGAGCCAGACTGATGATGAGTCTTCTGGATCAACCATTGTCAGATACCTCTACAATCTCATGGCAATAAACCCTGCCACAGTTGTGTTTCCTCTGCTCACCTCCAGTTACTCATCTCCCACTGCCAGTGAGCCATTGCCTGAAGTCCCCTTTCATCAGCTCCTGTGAGGTGACAGGTGGCCGAGGGTTCTGCTGTCAGCACAGGGTCAGCAGTGAGCGATGTACAGTAAATGTGATGGTGCTGGGGACAGAGCACACAGGGCACACAGGGCACTCACCACCTCAGCACTAACCCAGAGCTCATCAGACACCATTTTTCTTGCCCAAGCTAACTACAGAACACGCTCATGGCCAGGCAGGAAGCAATCAAATACACAGAGAGAAACTGCTGTTAATACTCTGAGGATGTTTATTTACAGTCAGGTCTGTCTTCATTTAACATACATATATGAAAAGCAATAGCAAAACATTGCTAGATGATTCACGTTGTTTCTCTCTGCTTTTCATGAAGGCCTTGGTGAATAACAGAACAAATTATCAGTAAATTTCCCATAAGAATTAGAAATAAACTCATTTCATCTGTGCTTATGCAAGTTGCATTCTCCTTCCTGCAAATATGCAAGTAATTGCTTTTTACTGTCTGTGCAAAGTGAATTTAGAGATGTGGTTTGTACATGATGGTGTTTGTGCTGGCAGTGGTTGTGTACATTCAGGAGCAGCTTGAGAAAGGGATGTGACTTACCTGAATCAGCAGCACAGCTCAGCCTTTGAGTATACCAAATCAGTCTGTAAAGCTAAATATTGGTAAAAATAGTCATTAATTAAGTTATCATAGCAAGTTCACTTGAGAAAGTGAGAATCTGTCTTTCTGTATTCTGAACCTGGAAAAAAGCAGTTAAATATACACATTATTCATATGCACTTGCCTTCAAATCTAATTGCTGCCCTCTTTATGTGTCTTTTATGTACAGGAGGGTCTAATGACTGTGAATAAATAATACACCCTTGGGGGAATGATTACATGATTACATATTTTACTTCCTTGAGTATAGAAAGAAGGATAGATTAAACTTTATAGGCTGTCATTGTTCCACTTTGTTTGGGACAGCACTTTAATGATGTTTTCCCATGCACTGGTATCAAAGGCACAGAGAATTTGGGAGAGAAATTTGCTTTGAGATAAGAATTCATGTAAAGTGCAGTGGCATTTCTGAGAGGGGCAAGTCAGATCACATCCAATATCACGCTTCCTTGGTCCAAGATGAGAGAGGCACTATGGTTTGACAAGGAGTTATGCCCAAGTTACAGGTGAGCCATTGCATTATGTCACCTCTTCTGCACATCTCACCCATTTTCACCAAGTTACATGGCCTGGCAGTTCCTTTGAAGTTCGTTTGCCTTGCTAAATGCTGAATTCCCTGGACAGGAGTTTACACATGCATGTTAAAAAAAAAAAAAAAAAAAAAGAGAAAAAAAATGAGAGAGAGGAAGCAATTCTAGAAGGCCATTATTGCTCAGAGAACGTCATTTACAATTTTGTCATTAAGAAATTACTGACTACATAATTGATACTCAGAAATGTAAGTGATATTGTAGGCAACCCATCTCCTATTAGATCCCGGCAAGGGAGCTTGGCATCTTTTTAAACTGATGCATTAATATGTGTCAGATTCAGACAGCCATCTGAAATTACTAGCTGTGATTAATATAATTAATTATCTACTATTAGGTGCACCCATATTTTGGTAGGACCCTTTCAGAGAGTCAAATAATTTGATATATTAGCTGGAAAACATCCAGACAGTTTATAGCTAAAATGATTAAGAGGTAATAAGACACATTTCCTGCTTTCACAAATAATTCTATAATGAGGTTGTAGAAAAACAATGAAGTTTACAAGTAATAAATCAGGGCAATGTTAAAGCTGTTGATAATTGTATACAAATAGAACCTGGAAAAATTTTCTAGCAAAGAGTTTGTCATCGTTGAGCAATACAGCTGTGACGACTGACCCTATTCACTAACTGAGGGGACAGTTTGATCAAAGGAAAAGATGATCCTTTGCTCGAGATGACACAGTATTACACATTGATTCTTTTATTTCCTAAAATGGCTTATTGTTTCAACAGTGAACAAGCAACTTGAATAGGCTAATTAAACCCAAATAAAAATGAAAACTTTCCTTTGTGATCTACTCTTTTCTTTCTGACACAAAGGGGGAACAAAGAATGAATTTGCTCAAAGAAAATACTCTCAACTCCAGAAACATATAATATTAATATTTTTCTTTTTCAAGAAAAAAAATATAAAATTGCTTTTGAACAACAAAAGCACAACCCCAAAGTATAAGCTGCATTTTTTATTCCAACAAGAAGTATTTTAGACAGAACAATTATTTCTCCAGAATATTACAAATTTCACCAGTCTCTGCTGTGCTGCACTGAAAAGACACATTATAATCCATCTGTGAAAAAAAGGAGACAAGTTATGAAGAGATTATTAAATAAACACAAGCAGGAGATGTACAAAGGTTATACTGTACTTTTGAGCAATTTAGTCATGGCACTACACTTACATTAATAACTATATGATGACATAATTAGGTCAAAACACACAACTTTTTCATGGTCACATTCATGCCATGAAACAACAAAGAGATACCTCACTTTGTGCTGTCCCAGGAGACATATCCACTTTGCAGTACTGTAGGGTAAGGTACTGGCTCAGGCCTGAAACCTATTTACAACAAAATATGGCTACTGACAGCTCTGATGGCTTATAGGTGATGGGAATCTCAAGAAAATAATGTGGTAGTCATGAGTTTGTGTGCATGTGTATAACACAATTTAGGATTAAAAGAATGATAACATACAAATAACAGTAAAAGTTATCCTTTGGAAAGATACAACTAACAAGACAAGTATTTATTTCTTTTATATTTGAAAGCTGAAATATTGCTATTATCTATAAAGGACCTTATAATTTCCTCCTGCAAACTCCTTTTGTGCCCACCCCAGCTGGCAAAATCCTCTCTGAGGATTATTGTGCTGGCACACAGACATACAATATCTCTGCAACATGTTAAAGCCTTCATTAAAGATATATCAGCATGTAGGTATAGGAACATTTGTCACATGTTATATCAAGCTGTTGTGTATCTTCACTGGGGGATTTTGCTGACTCCATCCAAGTTCACAGAAGATGGAAATGTGACAACAAATGAGCCCACAGAATGGTCTGTAGGATGAAGCTGCAAAGTTCTCAACATTTTAGTATTATCTTGATCATATATGGCATCTGCTGTTGCTGTTTTATACAAAACTGTTCTTCTAAACCTTTTGCTGTGTTTTACCACTGTTGCTTGCCACTGCTAAGGCAGAAAACAAGGAAAGATTTTGTGAGGTTTATAAAGTTCCAGCGGGGTGAGCCCTGCTATCATTGAGGTCATAGCCACCCCTATATGTGACAACATGCTGAGAATAATAATTCTGGCTTTTAGTGGCTCACCGTGTGCTAAGGACATTATGTCATTCACAACAGAGAACGTCAAAGTATGAGACAGGCTGCTCGTATTAGACCAGGCTGTCTGGGGTCAGATTATGTAGCAAAGTACCCTGTTTCCAGCAAGAATCAGCAAGTGGATACAAATGAGGGAACAGAAGAAAAAAGCAGGCATGCAGTGATTCCACTCCAGGGTGCTCTGCCAGCCTCCAAATCACTTATGGCTCACAGACTTGTTGGAGAACTGCCTTTACTTTGACAGCCTCCATTAGACCTGAACTCCATGAAGTCACCCTGTCATTGCATCTTAACTTCTAGCACCCATGGCATCCTAAGACAGGGAGTTCCATGGTGCCTCAGGATCCCCCACCAAAGAGCTTGCTGTCACAGCCCAAGCAGTTCTTTTCCTTCACATTGTCATCTAGCAGCTCAAACTTCAAATAAACTGCAACTCTAAAGAAGGGAAAACAAATTCCAGATGACCATCCTTTGAAAACCAGAGTGGTCAGAATTATTTTCTGTCTCTCTCTACACACAATCCATATTCATCCTGAGTTCACCCACATATCTCATAGGGCTGTGAGACATTTCCCCAAGGACAGTGGACCTGTTTCCTAAAACAGTCTGCCAAAATCTGTCAACTCATTTGTCCCTCTGTCAAACCTGACCAACAGCAGTTTCCTTCTTGCTCTACCAGAAAGGAGCAACTCCATGCAGGACTGGTTCAGTCAAAATTGGGGTCACAGTTACCAGTGGCAGTGGGTAGCTGCTCCCAGCTGCTCCTTATGCAGGCAGCTACCTTCTTCTGATGCCTACAGCCACACATGTTTGTTGGTTGGGTTTTTTTCCCAGAAGAGCAAGGACCTCCATCACAGATTAAATGCCAGAAGTGAGACTGATTTTAGAGATGATTTTCCACCATTTTCTGCTTCTAAATTTGTAGGGTAATAAATATTTAAGTACAGATTATTTTTTTCCTCCTTTGATAAAAAGTAAACTGCAAACTTCCTGTGAATGAAAAACAATGTAGTGATTGAAAATAATTATAACAGATGACTCATGAGTCTACAGTGGTTTTTGCATCAGCAAATAAAATTGGTCAGGATAGATGGGAAAAAGTGCATTGAAGTTTAACTACCAAATGCATCTTCTGAGTCCTCATTACCAAACCCTTTTCAAATGAAGTCTTTTTCATCGTAAATCACCCAGATAAGTTTTGCATTTGCAAATTTTTTTTAATTAAAAACCGAAAGAAGAAAAATGGAATAAGCACCCATAGTGACACCTCTTCAGAACAAAGGGCTCTCCAAAATGCAAACAATTAGAGAAGCCTAAGCTATGTACTCACTCGCACAAAGGGTAAAAAAACTCAAAAACAGTGAAGGAGGAATTACTGTGCCAAGTGAAGGCCTGCACAGTTTTTACTTATTTACTGTTTCTCCCTTACAGTCTTCTATTGAAACTCTTGCAATTCAGTGGTAGCTTTTTAGCTTCAGTACTCTTTTTCCCATAGGATTCTAGACTGCCAAATTGGACCAAAGCAGCCCATTAATATGGTAAGCTATTGTCTATGTTCTTCTGTTAAGAGTTGCCAGTACTAACTCTTTGAGGTGAATATTGACTGGGTTACAAATTAAAAGTTGGCTAGAATGCTGGAGTATTGTTATTTTCTCTTTTAAGAACATTTTCTCCCATTCTTTAATATTTGGAGATGGGAAGAAAGGACTCCTTCCTTGAAAGAGATACCTTTTCCTTCATAGTCTTTCCTGGTCCTCTTTCTTCCCTTACCTACTTTTCTGTTCTGCATTACAAAATTATTTGCATCCTAGTCAGTCCAGAGAGAAGACATCTCATCTTTAACAAGTCCTTGAGAAGAAAGTCAAAGAACACGTAGGAAACACAAACATAAAGAATTTTAATTATTTGCTCAGGATTGTGTTAATAACAAATTCAAAAATATTTCATTAAGACCAAATCTTGAATTTCTTTTGCTGGGGAATCAAATGGTTTGAAATGATATCTAAAGAGCAGTTGTTCTATCTCAACTGAGTGAAGCAGCATGATGGAGTCAGGTATTTTGTTCAGCTAACACAGGCCCCAAAGGGTGATCAAGGAGCCATCTAGAAATGACTGAGAGGAAACGCAGCTTATCACAAGGCAACACTAACCAAGGAAATCTGAACTTGCACCCTTCATGGAGCTTGTATGTTTACTTTTCTCCTGAGCCCAGATTACTGAGCAGAACTCACAGGCCCATCTCCCAAATACAGTTGGTGCTTATGGCATTCACCCAGCAGCTTCCCAGGTGAAGTTCCTCCTCAGCAAAGAGTGTTCTCGGCCACATTTACCGCATATTTAACCACTAGGATGTATCAGGTGGATAACCATACTGCCATACCTCTCTTGAAGCTGGATCACTCTGCCAGATCACAGGAAGTGGATAACTCTACTCAGTGGGGGTTAGGGTCATGTCCCTCTTTCATGGACTATTTATGGACTTCACGTTGGACAGCTGTTGGTTGTCTCCAACCACCACTATTCTACAGCCTGTTGATCAATGTATTTGCTCAGTGTCTGAATCCCTGAGGATTGCATGCTAAAAACCTCCTAGTGAGATGAGGGGAACCTTTCTTAGGAGTTAGGATTTCAATGAGTATTCGGCTCACCTCTGTGCTGAGCACAGAGTATACTGAACACCATCCCTCTGTGTTTTCTTTGCAGTCAATTATTCTTTGATATCTTACTGCACTGGCTTTTTGACAGTTTTTCTACTGGTGGGCTGACAAGGATCCATGACGGCTATCCTGCTTCTGACCCGCTACAGCGTGGATATTGGGCTCTGTCCCTATAGGACTGTTCTTCATCCAACAGGCAAGGCTATGCCAGGGATCTCTGCATGCTCTCCTACTATATATACATGCACAGTGTTGTCTGCATTCAGCCTGGAACCACCCTTCCCTGTCTCTTTCATACCTTAATGTTTCTATCACAGTTGCAAATGGGAACATCCTAGACAACAGTCTAAAGATTTCTCCCTGTTTCTGGGCTGCCTCTATCTGTGGGTAGAACAGATAGAGGTATTGTAAAATGGTTGTCAAACTGCCCTTGCTCGGTGCCTGTCTCACCTCCAAAGTTCCCAGAGGTGACAAAAGAAAAAAAAAATTAGACCCGGAAGGTGAAATAATGGAGCCAGACTCAGAATGGGAGTTCAGCAGAACTTGCAGGGTCGAGGTAGATGGGCCCCAGGAGATGAGGCCAGGAAATTTATAGTCAGAATAGTTGTTGGCTCTGGGCATCCGGCCAATCTCATTATCTTTGACACAGTCAAAGAAGATGAACTCACAGAGTACAAACCTTGCAGTGCAAACCACTTATACAGCTCTGCTGTACTAATTACATTAGTACTGGTTTCCCTTTCAGCCTAAGCAATCGTTGCTTCTGCCTCACATGGCACCTGGAGTTCAAACTCCTCCTCACCTCCCACACAAGCCCTGCTGTTTAGTGCCCTGTGCTCTGTCAACAGCCACTGTGCTCATGCCAGCAAGGCAGGTGTTTTATTTTGGTTTGGATTAAGTTATTCCCATATACAGTTGATAAAGGGCTCTGGGATGAATGACAAGACACTATCTTCAATTACTGAAGCCAATCTCTGAACTTTTTTCCAAGGTTCCATAACAGCTTCTTCTCATAAGGGGCTTGAAAAACTTAATCAGTTGAATAAATAAATCCAGATTGAGAGTCCTGCACCAGTTCAGCAGAGTCTTGCTAACAAAGCTTTGGATCAGCACATGGGAAAAGTCTCATAAAATGTCTCTTCTCCCACCAGCTGCTGTCCTGGCTTAAGAAAAAAAGCTCTTTTCAACTGCTACATCCCATTCTTCTTTCCCTGAGTAGCCCCATTCAGTTTTCAAGTCATAACACAAGCAAGCCTAGAAACTGCTTTCTTTGCTTTCCCTACAACCTCAGAAGTAGAGTCCACAGAGAAAACAAATGCATGAACACATAAACATCTTTAAGCACACACATCCTTTTAGACAAAGGCTCATAAAGGGCTCACACACAATTAATTTTCTGTTGAACAGGTTTCATACCATGGAAATTAACCCATGGATTAGGATTTGGAGATCACCAAATTATTTTCCACCAAATTATTTTTTTTTATTTTAATTACTGGCACATGTGTCAAATAATTTTTTTCAGAGTCACATAAGGCCGTTTTAATGGTGGCTGGGCAAGAGAAATACAAAGCTTTCAAATGGTAGGTGAAGTGTTTTCAACAGAGATGATATCCCTCTTAATCATGTAACGTTCATGTTTCTTGGGTTCTCTTGCATCCAACTTCTGGTGTTTGCTTAGGATAGGATGACATTGCTTCAAATCTCTGTCATACAGGCAGTCCAACAGCAGGTTACACACATCTGACACGGGTTAAAAACAACACAGTCTGATCACTCGTGTAAAGGCGTATACCAGGGATCAGGACTAAGTTAGAGGGTGGCAGCTGCTTTGTAATAAATTTGGAGTGCTCTGACTCTGTAAGGTAGAGCTCTAGACTGACTACTTATTCATTACAAATAAACATTGAATATTATTTAAGGTAGGGATTAAAACTTTCTTGGAACTTAAAGTGGGCATGCAGGATTTTTTTGTGGTTTGTTCTTGTTCCATCGACATTTTTAGATCAAGGATTTCTGCCACTCTTCCAAGGACAGATAAGCATACAGACAGGGTCTACCATTAAAGTATCTCAGCTTTATTTTGTAATAAATATTGTAATAAAAATTCTGTTTCAGACTGGAGACATTTGCTAAACAAGGGTGAGGTACATTGATCTGAGCTTTTTAGCTAATCAATAAGCTTTTACATGCTTATCTGGAAACCTGTGATCTTCTCAACTACAGCTCCATTTCACCAATTACTGTAAGAAAGGTTAAGCTTGGATCTATTTTTATAAGCAACCTGATTAAGAAAAAATATTCGTTCTGTCTCTTTTTCAGTATCTACAAAGTTTATAAAGCCACCATCTAAGTAACAGGCATCATATTTGCCTGAGAAATGCATCTCTTCTTGATGGCTCAGTAAAACAGTGTGCTTGAGTGCAGATAACACATTAATTACTTTAGAAACTGATAACATATTCCTGCATATTTTGCAAAACTGTTCTGCTGAGTAGAAGGATGCACTGTTTCAGTGTGTTTCTACTACACAATGCTGGATCAGAAAGAAGCAGAGGAGGCCTCCAAATGATGGGAAGAAAGAAAAAGTTCACAGGCCTTAGTATTTCTGGGGGACTTCAATGACCCCAATAGCAACCTCCAAGGCAGCCGCTCTGGTGTTGGCAGGATGGGCAGTGGAGCACTCCAGAGTGATACACAGGGGGAGTCCCTGAACAGACAGAACCTGAAGGGAGGGGAGAGACTCAACAATAGCTCACAGCTCACACCACAGCACCAGGGCACCTGTGTGGGGCCAGGAGTGTCACCGGCCAAACCCTTCTCCCATTAAAGAATCCCTTAGGAAGCACTGACAAACAGGAGCACTGTGGCAGTTGTCAGGCAAGAAGGGCACTGTAGCTCTGCCAGCTCATCCAGGAGCCGTGGTCTCCACCTGCAGAAGGCCCTGGACTCTCAGCTCTGCACCCACCACGAGTGAGGCAGCTGCCCAGACAGAGCTCTGCTGGGAACATGCTGCCACCCCGGTGCCAGCAGGAAGAGCCAGCAGACCAATGCATGGCTCTGAACCTGGTGTCACCAGCAGAATTTGCTTTTTTTCATCATGGGTTGGTCTACAGGAAACCAGGCCCTCAGGCAACAGGTGTGGTACACCCGCCTCAAAGGGGGAGAAGGATCGTAGTGCAAAAGTGAGCAGTGCTCATCAAAAGAGTTTTAATCTAGATTTAGAGGGGGAAAGGGATAAAGCCAGGCTGGCTAGAGATAAACCTGGGGATGGTAGGGGAGCGTTTGAGAGGTGATGTGATAGCAAGGTCCTTCAGGCTGCTCCACACTGTGCTGAGCACACTGGAGCCCATCTGAAATGTCCCAATTCTCATGTGCACAGCCCCTCAGCCACCTCCGTGGGGCAGGGGATGGAGATCCACATGGTAGCAAACACATAAAGGTGATTCACAGTCTCAATTCAGGTTATCTGCAAGAAAGTAAAGGCATTGCATTTTGATAAAGGGATCTTTGAATTAGAAGTTTGGATTTAGCTGTCATGAGTTTACCTCATATTTCCAGTCTTGGCGTCTCCCCCCAAAAATTTTCCACGCCATGGTGTTTCCTGCTGCACTGACACACAACTCACCCACAGCACTACTTTTGATATTTATCAGTGTCCACAGTGGTTGCATGGTAAGTCAGACCAACAGTGGAAATGGGAGCAATTACAGGATGAGGTTTGGAAGGGGGAGGAGACTATGGGCCCTCAATCTTCACTTACATCAGTGCACTGCAGATAAAGCTTGTGAATTCTCAGTAAAGCACTATCCTTGGCCAAATTCAACCAACAGGATATAGCATAGCAGACAGATTCCTTTTGTTTTTCAAAGATATCCTTGAATTTCAAGTCTTTAAGTTTTCCAGTTTTCATAAAACTGACTAGTTCAAGCTTTTGTTGGCAGATTATTTCTTTAAGTTGCTGTAGATGGCAATGCCTTTAATAAATTATTTTTTTTTAAATTTCAGCCTAAGCTTTTTTTCTTTCAAAGCTTATTTCAGCACTAACAAGAAAGTAACAATGAATTTCTAAAAAAGACTTTCAAATAAAAAGAAGGTAAATGGCTATTTCTACTTGGCTCTTCCAGGTCAAAATGGGTAGTAAATTATATCACAGTGATGTTATGTTTGTAAACTTTAGATAAACTTTAAGGAAGACTAATAAATGCATTTTTAGCAAAAAAAAAAAAATTAAGAAAGACATTTCTGAAAAGGTAAGAAGTAATAAGATTGAAATTATAACTCATTATTATTTAAAAATCCATCCTTGTTTGAGTGGGAAGGAGAAAATATTAATATTTTATGAGATAACTCTCTAAAAAAAAATTAAATATCCTGAATACTTTAATACTTCAAATAAAACTGCCTTTGTTCAAATGTTTTACCCTTTTCAGGGAACATCCACCATGTCTAACTGTAAGTTTTGTCATAAGCTATACTTGAGTGATACTATTATAAAGCCTACAATTTGCCCTCTAAAAAAAATTTTGCAGGTATAGACTGAACATGAACAAACAGCCACTCTTCAGTTCGTTTTTTCATATATACGTTCCAAAACCCAGAGTGATTCCCCAAATGTATATTTAAACAATGTCTAATTTTACTGAATATCTAGGATCTTTTTTATTGAAATTTGAAAGAAGGTGGAAAGACCATTCTACAGGATATTGAATGATTCTGACATTTATTTTTCTTCTGAGGCAGAACCCAAAGCTGCTTCTTCTAAATGTTATGTTTAAAACTAATAATAATGTTTATTTAAAAAAAAAACAAAACAAAACAAAAAAACAAGCAAAAAATCCAACCACTTTGCTCCAAACATAATTTCTTCCATTTTAGTTAATTACATATACCTATTTGAAATCAATTACTGGAAGGTGGAAAAAAACAAACAAAGAAAACCCATTTTATTTGGAAAGCATCAGGACAGAACATTGAAGATTATGAAAATGCATTCATCTGGGAGTCAGGGAATTTCTCCACAAAAATATATTTCTCCAAAATACTACAACAGAGATATTTTCTGATGGTAAATTGCTTCTACTGATGATATACAAGCTGGCTGCAGTTCCTGTCTGTGATGAACTGCTTGGCCAGTTTGCTTATCTCCTTTGTACTTGCAGTTCTCTTTGCAATATGCAGCTTGTCAGAATGATTTAGAAAGTGTCTCCTTCCCACCTTATGCTTAAAAGCCCAGCATAAAAATACCCATTAAAACACAAATAATATTAATCTCTTTCTTCTGATCTAAATCCTAAAAGATGTAAAGAGGAATGATGTAATTTACCCATCATCTTGCTTCAGCCTAGGGTTAATTATATGTAATTATATATAAATCAAGAAATATTTGTCATTTTTTTCACAAAAACATCCAGTGATTGAGATACCAGAACTCTTTAGACAACCTGTTTTCTACTTGTTGATTCAGTTATTGCACTGTTATAAAGAGTGTCTGATCTTAAATACTGGAAATTTTTCTTTTTTGCAGTTTAAATCCAATAGGTCTTGCTTCTGTTGATCCCAGTCATGTCAGCAAGTAGGTTTTTACCTATTCTTCAAACTGGCCTGTTACATATTTGAAAACAGTTATAGAGTGTCCAGTCAGTCTTCCCCTCTCAAAGCCAAGTAGCTGTTATTTATTCAATTATTCCTGGTAAGTCATGGTTGCTAGATCTCTGATTATCTCTGATTATCATATCTAGCTTGTCACCATCTAGTCCATGTTAGTCTGCTGCTTTCTTGGTGCTGGAACCTGGACTTTGAACTCCCGAATATATGTTGCAGGTAGTTTTTTTCAAGTGTCTATCACAATATTTATTTTCTTTTTTTTTTTTTTGGTTGGTTGGTTGGGGGTTTGTGTGTGTGTTTGGTTTTGGTTTTTCTGATTGGTGAGGGATTTTGAGGGGGGAGATTTTTTGGTTTGTGGGTTTTTTCGGTGGGAAGGGTGTTGGGGGTTTGTTTTATTGGGGTTTGTTTTGCTTTGTTTTGTTTTAACAGTGTGATACTGTTGGATCTTATTAATGCCATCAAATCAGTGAAGGGTTTTTTCCCCACCCTCAAATTCTCTGAATTTCTCTGAAGTTTGTACATTGTTCGGAAAGAGATGTGTGCTTCAAAATCACATCACATGATCTGGTATAACATAGCACCTAAAATCAAATCTCTCTACATATAGCATGCTAATTTTTGCTCTTCCAAGTGCATTTGTATTTGCAGTTTTTCTGCTTTGGGAGAAAAATATAATACATTGAGAATGAAACTGCACTGAAACCTTAGTAGAAATGCCCAAAGCTGCAAACAGATCTGGAATCAAAGAAATCAAAGAAAGCATAGACAAGAAGTAATTATACCAAACACTTTTAATAAAGGATGGACTTATTTGTGTGAAGAAAAAAAAAATCAAGGTCCATTAGGTTCCTATTAGAAACCTCCCTCTAAAATACTAAAGAGATAAAATTTCAGAACAATTTATTAAAGTTACTAACATCTATTCAGACAGAGGCATTTATAGAGATCTGAATATTGAGAAATTTTTGTTGTGAAGCAAATAATGGTAAAAATGGTATTTTCTCCAAACTTTCTGAAATGAACTCTAGAGAAATTATAAAGAGAATTTTTTCCTGCATGGGGACTTCTTGAACACCAATTACCTGGAGGGTCTTAAAGTATGAGCAACCTGGTAAGCACCATGTTGGTTTCTCCACCATAAAAAAAAATATTAATGTGATATTTGGGGTTGTATTTCTCATTAAAATTATAAAGGTAATTAAAAAAATAATTATAATTGTGGCAATCCTCTGGGCATCAGTGGGCTGCAAATATGCCAAGGTTATTGCAGTTTCCCTTCTGGCCTTTTTTTCTACCAGGGAGAAAACACTGGAGAAGTCCCACTCTTTGTGGGAGCTACTTTGAGTAACTGTGATCAGAATCCAGTGATTAACTTAATTTACAAATACCTTACCTTCAATGAAAAGGCAGGCTGAGCTAATGGAAAATAAAAACTATTTTATTTCTCAGCTCAGCCTGGATTACCACTCTCACCTTTACCTGCCTTTTACAGTAAGCAATTAACGTTGGGAAGGAAGGTCATCTGTCTCTCTCTGTGTAGGGATGAGGAAATTAAAACTTTGTTCTTGCTGAGACATCACATTGTTAACGTGATGTCATGACTGTAACACAAACAGGGACACAGCCCTGTCTTAACCCACTTGAAAACATCATGAATTCCACCAAAACGAAACTCTCCCAGCAGCTGCCTTGTAACACCCTGCCTGTAACAGCCTGCCTAAGCACTGCCTAAACCTCTGCAGGTTTGGAGATGGGAATAGAGTACAACAAATAATTCAACCCCAAACTTGGAAAACTCCACTTCCCACCATGTACCAAGAATAAATGAGGAGTGTTTTAGAGAGGCTTCTCAGTTCAGATTTTTCTGTTTCAGCTGTGGTTTGATATTATATGGTTCATTTCATTGGTACATCAACAGAAAAACACATCTCCTCAGAGAGAAAGGTTTCCCAGCTCTCCTGAGGCAGGTATGGCCCTCATCTCACCAGGGGGGAGCATCACCATCTGCTCAGCAGTGACAGGTCTCTCCCTAACTCATTCATTCACAAACTGAACATTAATGTTGCCAATACCTATATGTAAAAGGCTGGGAAAAAATAGGAGGGAGGTTACCCTACACAACCATAACTCAACCCCCACCCTGCTGACACATGCACTGGATAGGCTGTAATGCAGGGATTGCCTCTCTGCAGGACCCTGGTCTCAAAAACAGAGTAATTTGTTGTCAGCATTCCATCCTTCGATGGAGAGCAGGATAGGGAGAAGTGGTTGAAGTTCTATAGACAAGGGAAGAGTGATGAGGAAGACAAAAACTTGCCTCAGTGAGCTGGATTTGACCTCCATGTCTTTACAGTGGCGCAGGAACAGGTAAGTATTTCACCCAGACAATGCTTTGGGAGGCAGTGGATGAATTGCAGCTTACCTGAAAACTCAGAGCAGACTTTGTGTCAGTGGGAAATGTGCTGTTGGGAGACAGAGACGGGCAAAGGCAAAAGCTCTGAAAAAAAAAGGATCAGCCATGTCGCACTGGGTATCCCAAAATTACCCTGTACCTGCAGTTCTCTGTACTTTTGCATTGTCAGAGGGAATTGTGGTTTAACATCTCAGAAAGGTCTACAAACACTAAGTCATTAATATTTGTGAAATACTCATGTAATCTGGACAAAAAGCAATAGAAATATCCTGAAGAAAACTAAGTAGGGGCCAGTTTTGACTGATATTCCTTCCACAAGGCTGACACCGGGCATTTAGGAATATGAGTAATGTAGAGTATTAAAATAACTGCTACGTTAATGAAAACTTATAAGGGACTACAGGAACAGAGCTGTGATGGACGCTCACACAGAACAGCCCACCTTGAAATAGGTGCCTTGATGATGCCAATTTACATCAGTGACAGAACAGAATAATCTCTTTTACAGGATTCTGGCTGAGAGATGAGTTTTACATCAGGGGAGAAATGAATATGCACAAAACTGCTGACCACAAAAAGTACAAACTGGCACCTCTGGAAGTAAATTTGCAGGGATTTGTTGGCTTGCAGGCAGATACTGCCTCTGCTGCTGTTTATCCTTTTGCTATGCAGTGGGAGATGATTAAAAAAGTTTCAGAGTTCCAAGTAAAAATTGTCACCCAGCTCTGCAGCAGGACAAGGGAGAACTGCTAACTCTCAAAGATCTCTGAGCATTTGAAGATAGTAGAGTCTCTGATGTGGAAGGGAGTATTTGTACCCTGGCTGTACCCAGATGAGCAGCACAGGGCAGGGTGTGAGTCAATCACAGCTCCTGAGCATCTTGCCCACTCCATGGTGACGTTACCATTCCTGTCAGCATCTTTGCAGCTGCACAGGGAGCAGAACTGTCAAGAATGTCATTTTTTAAGTGCAGCTGCAAGGAAAAGCTTTTGTTTTGTAAACACAATAATCAGGTGTGTCAGATGTGAGATTTTGCTTGGAATTTCCAGTTCACAGAAAATTCTAAATATTTCTGTCCATTCCAGCCTAATTCAGACTGAATACCTTTCTTAGGTGAAATTTCCAAAGAACTGTGAACACTGCTTGTCCACCGGTTCTGCCAGACAGTACCAGGGAAATTTAAAAACAAACAAAACCAAACAAAAAACACAAACAAAACAAAAACACAAACAAACAAACAAAATAAAAATTAAAAAGTGTAATTTTCTTCTTTTGAAGCAACACATCAGGGAAGCCTAAGGGAATCACATCACTCACATTCTGCTACATGAAAAAGATCATCACAAGGAATCAAAACATCAGTGGAAGACAGAAATCTGCAACAACTCCAGCACTTTTAACTCTCTTGAAAGAACTGTGGAAGCTGTGGTGCCACAGGAATGGAAGGTGCATGTACAGAGAACGTCCTTTGCAGAGACTTTGAGCAGTGAGACAAGTGGGAAGAAACAAGGAAGAGGCAAGAGAGAACGTCCCTGTCCTCCAGCCATTATAGGGATGAGAGTGTCAAATTGATTAGACATTAAGTATAAGTGCACATCTCTGTTTTACATTTTCTAAGAGGCAGGTCCAGATATGTCATCCAGGTGCATTCACAATTTGCTTACCATTCCCTCAGTCTGCAGAGACTGCTTTCAAATCTGCCAGCCGTACTGGACATTTTCCTGTATAATGCTCTGGGTTAATAGCTGTCAGAGTTGGAAAATTAATTGGAATTCATTAATTTTTCAGGTATGCCTATGGCTGTTAATTTTCGTCCTCTAGAGAGAAAATTCCTTGTTCCTTTATCAAACTGTTATGGTTCCTGACAGCTCAAATGTATATACAACATATATCCAAGCAATGAGCCAGATAACATGCACAAAGAAGCAAGTACAATCTACTAAACCAGCTGAAAAAAACAGGTTTTGAAAAATGCCATACCTCAGCCTAACTGGTCTATGTTTATTAATTAATATGAAATACAATTAGCAATTACATAGAATGTAGAATCTCTTTCTGGTTTGCTTCTTAATTAGCACAATAAAATGTTAACTGTGAAAGAAATTTACGTTCCAACCTTATTACACTGGAATTTTCCACTGCCATGTGGAACACTGAGAAAGAAAAAACTATATTGTAATTCTGCAATGATCTACACCTTAAATAATTCAAAAGGGAAGTTCACTGTATGCCTGCAACTCTGATTACAGTGAAAGACAGGGGCTCTAGACTGCCCACTGATTAAAAGCATCTGCAGCACCTTATTTATAATTAGGGACCTGAAAAAAACAGTGCAGGAAAATGTGTAAGTGTTCCTCAAATATCATAGAAAATGCTGAGGCTGTAGAGTGATAAATTACCAGACCTGTAATTCAGTCTCAACTTTCTAATGATCTCATCGATCAATCATACTTCATGGCTGCAATTCATGATATCATCTGAACCCCTTCTATTGAGTTATGGCTTTGTTATAAATCCCACATTATCCATTATCCTTACATTCAATATACTCTACCTTATTACAGTAGCACTCAACTGCACCGTCAGACTTGAGGGGCTATCGGTTTTCCAATTAAAAATTCTGGCTTTCAAAGGATTACAGATCAGCCAGGAGAATATACTCTGAGTTGAGCATCTCTGCATGACCTTAGAAAGGGGAGGATGGGACTGTGTTTTGACTGTTAGCCTTGGCCTGGCAAAGAACTTGTGCAAATCCTTGCTCACACAGGCTACACACACAACCTTGCCTAAGACATTTGTGCAACTGAAGTGCTGAAGGCTGTGGCTGTATCACCTGGTAGATTAGAGAGCAGAGGGGCCTGAGCCTGCTGCTGGCACAAGTTAGCAATGTCCATGCAGGGCTGAGTGAATTATCTGGGGTGAGCATCCTCTAATCTGATGGGGAAGGGGTCTGGCTGAGGCACCCCTGTGTGCCTATCTTTATATGGGGAAGGTGGGATTGATCAGGCCCTTTATTTCTTCTTGGGGAAATAATGTATGCTAATATTAACAATCCTTTTGCAGAGGGTGAGTTAGAAAAACACCATGGTATTTGCAGTGCAGTGGAGCCACTTGCATGTGCTTCACCACTGTGATGCATTTGATAGGTGAAATACAATTAGTTCAGGAGTCAAAAAAGTGGTTCTTGGTGCTTTGGGGTTCACCTATGTGATGCTAAAAATGGGTCCGTGTACTCCAAATGGGCCTAAACTGGGGCATAGCTAAGCAGGGCTCTGTATGTCCAAGGGACAGCTGGAGGGCAGCCCAGGGAAGGGGCTTGTGAAATTCATTGCTTCTTCCCTGCCAGAAGGCAGCTGTGGCTTCACTCCAAAGCATCCTATTTCTTGCCAACACTGAGGGCAGGGGTGGATGAGCTCTTGACTCCTCAGGTATCCACAATGCTGAATGAGAGATGTGTTGACACTACCCAGTGTCAGGGAGCAGCAGGAGTGGGCCTGCTCCCTGAGGGACACAAGCCAGGAGACCATGCATAGGCAGAGACTGTGCCTTCAGCAGCAGGGCACAGATACCCAGCTTCACAGTGGGGCTGAGCTAGTGACTCTAACCCTACCCAGCAGCCCCAGAAAAGATGAAATGATGATTCAGTTCCAGGGTCCATCAGAGTGTAGTCAGGAATAGTAGGACATGTGGCTAGTGACAAACTACTTTGTCCCTTGTTGCCTTCTGCCTCATGAATGCCATCAGTCTCACCTTCTAACCAATTAAAACACAATAACTTGGCCACAGGACATCCTCTGTTGCCTCCTGTCCCAGGTTCAGTTCTTGTCTTTGGTCCCACAGTTGAAGGTGCGTGTGTGTATGAACAAGTCGAGTATATGCTGGAGTATGGATTCAATCCACTGAGTCAATGGGATATTTGCTGCTAGTGGATTTGGATGAGGCCCCAGGTTCAAACAAGAAGTCTGAGATCACATGGGTATTGAAATGGCTTGTCATCATTTCCAAAAGCAGGAGCTGGGAAGAGCAGGGCTTGCTCTTGCTTAGCACACTGATATCTTCTGATAATGCCTCTGTGCAACCCAATCTCTGTCTGAACTGTCTCTGCACTTCAACAGAAAAGCATGTTACTTTTTTTCCCAAGCATAGTGATTAATTAAACTTGTCTAAGTCAGTTTAATTCCTCTTTAAGCCATTTATTTTTAGAGCCTATAATTCTGGTATTGTGACATTTCAAAGTTCAGTGACAGTTTTGGGGTAGTCTGCTCTGAATCGTCAAGGTGAATTTTCAGTGAGCAATTCAATGACATTTCAAAAAATTCTTACCAAGATACTTAAAAAATTCTAGTCAAAAATAAATTTTAAACTGGCATCCTTGTTCCAGCCATAAAAAGTTTAGCCTCATCTGCAGGTTAGCCTTGGTGCCACCCTCTGTACATCAGATGAATAAAAAAAAGTGTAGAAAGAAATTCATAATGACCTGTTCAGGGTTTTTCATAGAACAACCTGTGGATGATAAACAAGTACAATGGATATTTTTTTTTTTCCATAGCTGAAGCTGTTCATTTCTTTTCAATCTCCAAATTCTCATTTAATTAAAAAAAGTAATCGTTTTCTATTAAAGAAAATTTATTATTTCTATTAAAAATTCAGCATCTTATTCTAGTTTTTGAGTCTTCACAAATGTATATCCATTCACCTGCTGTAAGCAGACAGTGCAATGAGTGAGTTACCTGCTCACCTTTACTGTTCGGCTGGGTCATCCTTCCTAGAGACAGACTAGTTTCCTTATCTGAAGGCATCATTAGTAAAATTCTCAGAACTTTTCTATGTGTTGAGGTCAGATTGGATGGTTCTGTGCATTTTGTTTCCAGTCACTTTCACCACATCAATCTACTTTTAGTAGAGAAGAGTACACAACACATTGTGTACTCATTTGTATGTGTTGTATCTAGTGGAAAAATGTGATAAGGTGGGAAGGAAAGAACAAAGTATGATTCCCAGAGTCAGTTGATGTGACTGCTAATTAAAAGGAACATCGTTAGTTTCTCTCTCCTGTAAGCTAGGTGCATTTGATAATGTGAAAATAAAAAAAAACCACACACACACACAAAAGGTAAAGCTGTTTGCATGAATCACACCTTAAGACATGACTTTTCTTTAAGAACATATTCCAGAAGACATTAATGAATCTGCATCAACTTCTGCAAATTTTGGTGCAAACCTGAGAAGTTTCTGGTTTTCTTCCAGCATCCAGTGTGAATGGTGGTTGTTAATATTCATGGGAAAGGGATTCAGCTCCAACACTTACACATTTCATTTAGGTTTCCACCTCTAGAAATGTGATTCAGTGGCTACAGCAGAGGCTAGGGACATTTGAAATGCCCCAGTAGATCCCACCTGGACTCCAGGTGTTGGTCCAGAAGGGCACAGGTCACCCATAGGTGACACAATCACGTAGATTGTGCCTCAGAAGGGCACAATCACCAGCTCCACGTGATTACCTGCCATGCAGCAGTTTAGATAGCTGGATAAAGCCTTAGGTCTCCAGTAGCTGTAATGGGACCTGAAATGTCTGACTCACCTGGACATGTGAATTTAGGCATCTAAATCCATTAGTCATGAGCTGAAGCCTTTCCCAAGTTTCTAACTGAGCTCTGGAGAAACCAGCCCCGATGCAGAGTGCACCATTCTCTTCAGTTACTCTTAGGAACAGATAAGATAATCCTCATTTGCAGTCTCCAGTGATGGAAGCAGGATGTCATAAGCAGTCTGGTGCTGCCTCCAGAGAAGCAAAAATTTTAAAGGGTGAAGTCTGGGCAGGCATTTCTTTCTCACATATGACACTGCTGAGCTAGTTCAGCACATTGCAAAGAAACAGAAAGTTCTGTCAATACTTCTGATTACAAATTCATTTGAAGGCACGAAAACACTTAGGACGTACAAGGCATGATGTTAGCAACAAACAAGCTTTGCAACCTAACACAGAGCAGGAATAGTTTTACGAACCTTCTAAATTGCATTTCCTCCCTGACAAAGCCATTACAAAGAAAAGCTTCTTAGTGATTTATACAATACAGAAATAACTGAAATATATATTTCACCAAACAGGCCCAGTAACACTTGAGTTGAACTGCCTCTAAGGACAAAAAGAGATGCTACACTCTTTTCTGAACCTACATAGTCACACCAACCAATGCAAATGCACTATGACAGCCAGACATTCTTAATCACCATCACAAAAAGCTGTCACTGCCACATATTTAACCACTGCTGAAAAGACAGATTCAGGTCCTCTGGTTACTGAATCCATTGCATAGCCTGCTTCAGCAAGATAACAAAAAAGCCAGCAGGAAGTGTGAGAGGCGCTGCCCCAATTATCCATCCACTGTCACGCATGGGATAATTGTTGCTCCTCTGAGACTCAGGGCTTGCTATGGAGGGGAGAAGGGACAACCAAGCAGCTTCCTTTTGGATCTGTTCTGAAACTCAGATTAATGTCCATACCAAGGAAAAATATATGTGGAGCAGCCAGTGTGTCTGTTTTATTACTCTTGAATATAAATTAAAGAGTTTAAGTGGTCCTTAAATAGATATTTGTACTAATACTTCATTTCTCATCGTAATAGATTACATAACTTTCTGTTAGGAAGTCAAACTGTAAAGATTATTAAAAGCCTGAAAGCAGTCAGCTCCACCCCTAACATTTTTTGTCAATTGTATAAGTGCTTATCAAAGCTGGAATAGCATGAAGGTATCCCCACAGACAGATATTTGGCAACCATTAGACAGCATATAAAGCAAAGATTCATGACTACTTCTCTAGCAGTGAGAGCAGGTAGAAAATTATGCCAGAAAGATGCATTTTCTGATTATAGTACCTTTGCTTTTGGGACTCCTGGTGATACAAACCATGGAGTTATGCTTCAGTCTGGATCATGTGAGCCTAAACTAGGCTGTACATTAGGCCTATAAGTGTTATCTCACCTTACTTTAATTCTCTACAAGTCAAGACACCAGTGTTGCTTCCTTGTTTAGGCTTCTCCTAGCAATGATGGAGAGGACTCTATGGGAACAATTAATTCTTTCTGGTTTAGGATGGATTATCACATATCTGTATTTACCTCTGTGCACCTCAGAGCAGCAACTGCGACCCCTTCCCAACCAAGTCAGTAATTTACCCTTGTCTTCAAAGAACAGCCTCAATAATATAAGTTTGGAAGGCAAATGCAAAAATTTGTCCAGTTGGAAGATGAATGTCTAGGAATGAGCACAGTTGTTGCATAATTCGTTTAAGTGCCTGGACTGGTAGATTTAATTGGGAACTGGATATTTAAAGATTATCATCCTGGTGAAGTTTTAGAAACACAAAGACACTCTAGAGGAAAACTTTGACTTTTGTATATGCAACAACACAGTGGTATATTTGATGCCAAATTATGTGTAAAAAACTTGCCCAGAATGCAATAAGCAGAAAAACCTGGCATGTGGCTTACTCTCAGTCTCTCTTCACCCAAACAGAGCTCAACAATTGGACAACTCTGAGTATGTGGAGGATGGTTTGACCTACTTAGCTCCAGAGATTGACTGAAACATATACAAATGAAATAAAAGAGAAACAATAGCTCTTGCAAATGTAACTGAAATCATAGTATTTGTCGCTCTGTGGCATCCATGGGTTGCCATGGTGATTCTACAGGGAACTGCAATAGTTATAGGTGTAGATAAGGTTACAAATTTCATTCCATACCTTTGGTTTCTCATACTTTTGCCCTACAAATACCTCCATTGAATCAGGCATGTATCTTTTTGCTACTCTATTCTATTTGCACAGTACTTTAAAATAAAGCAAAGCTCACCTGCAAGATGAAGGTTTTATGATTGTGTAAAACCAGCTGGTTATTTCTTCTTTTTTTTAAAAGTTAAACAAGATTTGCTTGAGCCATTTTCCAGCTCGATTAAAGGAGCTGGAAAATACTGTTTTGCTTTAAAAAAAAAGGTCAGGTGAACCCATAAACAACTTGAACAAACACCTCCCTTTAAAAGGCACAATTATAATATTGTATAAGTACAGGGTTGCAAATTTAACTTGTGCATGTATTTGCTAAATTGGGTGTCAGAGCCTGTAAATGTCACTTGCATATTCAGTTATCAGTCCCGAATACTTCCATCTCATTGAATTCACAGCTGCACACCTTTGCCCTAATGTGCATAAGAAGTATTCCAAAAACCAGAGAATACCTAATGAAAACAAAGAACCAGAGACAAAGTGATGTAGCAGTTACATGTACTTCGGAGCACAAAAAGGTCCCTCTGTGTACATCTATTCCATTGTTTCCATTGTCACAGTACCTGTCAGCTTGGTTATAGATGAAATAAAAAACTAATCCATCAAGAACCTACACCTGTAGCACCAAACATGGGAATGAAGCAGGGGTGTTTAACTAACAGAGCTTCCCTGCTCTGTCTTTGGTAATCTCCTTATTACATGTCCCAGTGGGTGGCACTGCACACCCCTACCCCTGATGTCAGTTGGTCTTTGAGGGACCTGCCATCACATCATTCACATATTAGCAAACCCAGACATGTGCTGTCACTTGACTGGAAGAAAACCACTCTTTCATGGTCCTGGGAAAACTGTCTCATTACAGTGACAACAGAAATCTGCTCAAGGAGAGGAACTAACCAAGAGTGGACTGTTTTCTTTAGTGCTTTCAATGCAATTTAAGGGAAAGTGAAAAGGCAAAAAACTGAGAGATGATAGCAGATGCAGCTAAAAGAACCCAGGACAGCCTGATTAGATTGTCACAAAAATACAGAGCACTAAGTGCTGAAAATACCCAGTGGTGGTTTGATAACCTGATATGCTTAGAATCACTTGCAGTTGTGTTTCCTCAAAATGTGGGCTAAAAGTCACAACACAGTACCAGTACAGGCTATTGGGAACCCCAAGTATTGATCAAGTGGCTCCTCAGAGACCTCATCTCCTTCCACCCACCCTCAGGCAGACCATCTATGGATCCAGAGTCTACCTCGCTCTCCCCACGGACAGCTCTGTGCTCTGCAATCTTCTTGATGATTGGAACAACTAATCAGAACTAAACCAACATGCTAACAGATTATACTTAGAAGATGTGGAGAGAGGCAAATGTGAAGTAACATGTGTAATGGTTTGAACCAGGTAAGACAATTTACTACTCTATATTTGTAGTAACTTGAGCTCAGCATAATAACTCCATCTGTGGACACAAAAAAAAAAACCCAAACCCAAAACGTCTTGTTGCATTTACAATGGCATCAGTGGGAGTTAGCACAGGGCTCTGTCTCACATCCTGGATGAGTTGGTTGTGGACACCCACAAAATGCATACTCATGCCTCTCCTGTAGTTTCAGTTTAATATCTCCATACCACAGTTTGACACCTGTTATTTGTAATAACTTTTCAGCAGGGCATCACAATGCTTTTCTCCTGAATCTGCTCCAGTGTTCTTGCAGCAGAGGAAAGAGGACAATAGGAGACACTTCCATCCTGTCAGAAATATCCTTTTCTTACTGGGATGCAGACACCAGGCATGTACACAGCTCTGAATACACCTGCCTATAAGAAAGAGCCCTGTTCATTGGCTTTCGAACCTAAATACAGTATGGATATCGCAGACCAGAATTTTGATCCTTTTCCTGATGTGGATGCTATAATATACCAGTACTGTGACATTTAAGGACTATTTTAAAGCTATTAAATTAAGTTTTTTTCCTGAAAGTGAGTTTTGCATCATGCATTTTTAATTCATGAAATTAATTTTCAGAAATTTACATGTTCAGCAGAGAATTAAATTGAAATCTAAGAAAGAGAAGAACTTTACCGAGCTATTCATCACATGGTGTCAGCATCAGCCATCATATTACTTCATGGAACATGAAAATAGAAAGCTTAAGGCATTAGTGTACATTGTATGAGTGTAGTATCCTGGTCTGACAGAGATCCTAATGGACAGAGACCTGACTGCATGATCTGTGCATCTAATTGATTCCGTGGAAGTTTACAATTGTTTGAATCAGAAATTGAAATTATATTAAATTTTTAGCTTATTTTTGAAAGTGCCTTGGAGAAAACTCATTCTGGTTTATGACAGCCCCTTATGTGTACAGATTTTGTAAGATGCAGGATATTCACATTAATACCATATGCTTGGCAACATATAACCAGTTTCCAGTCTCTTCTTTCCCAACTTGCCCAGCCCTAGCTGAGCCCAGGCTCAGCTCTGGCCAGAGCTGACTTAGCTTTAAATACACCCCTACACTTCTGTTTGGCTGCCAGCCAAGCTCAACTTATATAAGGAGAGATGCTACTGTTGTACATGGTTCTTTGCAGAAAGATGAGTCAGTGAGTCCCCTTGTTTTGTGGTTCACTGGTACAAGTTTTGTATAAAAGGAAGTTTATCCTCATTAATTCTGCAAAAGGACATCAAACTGACTTTTAATTTCTCTTCAGCTGATTGACCATGACTTCTCTTGCCACAAATGAAAATTGGGAGTGCGTGCTGCATTCAATGGTTTCAGGCACCTCATTTCTTTTCCTGGAGCTCTAACCCAGTGAAGCAATCAAATGGATATCTGGATTTGATTTAGGGTTCTCTCCAGGCACACACACAGGCAGGAGGTCCACACTGAGGCTGTAGAGAGACCAACTGCAACAGGAGATGAAATAGAGACAGATTCCTCAGCCCTAGGAGCCAAGGCCCCTGGCTTGGAACTAATCCATGTCACGCCAGACCACAAATGAACCTCTGTTAATCTCATCCATCACAGTGACCCTTTCCTCCACAAGAACCCAGAAAACTGGAGTTGAGGGATTTCTGAATGGGAAGATTGTGGCAGCAGAGCATGAGGGAAACATTAGAGAGGTTATTTGGTGACACACACAGATTGGTTCTTTACAAGCCTGACACAAATTCCCTGCCTTGGTGATCCCTCAAATCCTACAAGGTTATGATTTCTTTATTGCCAAAAAAAAAAAAGGTCATATTTGTTCTTGGTGTAATTCTTGTGGTCAACCACATGAAATCCAAGAATGACTTTGGCCCTAATCCTTTGCTAGTGGTTAATGTTTTACACCAAAAGCGATGACATTATTTGCATTTCCAAGAATCAAAGAATGGGTTTACTAGAGTCCAATTCAAATGTGTGCTATTTGAAGTACCCAAAATGCTTATTCATGTGGGACCAGGATTTGGACACTTCTTTAACACCAGGGATAGAAACCAGCTCTGTAGATTTGCCAACAGTTCTCAGAGTAAATGGCATATCTATGACATAATGGATTTGGTTATCTCTGTAGATTTCCAAAGGAACTATTATAGCTCACAATCCAATCTATAGTTAATGTCTATGCAGACAAATATTGTTTTCTTTGTTTTCACCATTTAAAAATATACCTTCCTCCCTCTGTCTTATCCTGTTCTCCTTTTCATGGTGAAGTTTTCTGCCCTTTCAGTAGAAGCATGCAAAGAATTGATTCAGCATTCAGCACAACTAAGAGCAAGAAAACCTTCAGGAGGAGACTGAAAGACCAAAAACCTGTTCCCCTGGTTGCTCCTAGATCTGTTATGTTTAATATTACAGACATACTAAACATTTTTTATCTATACATTTCTGTAGTGGTTTGGATCTTTGTTTTCCCCCAGAGGCTAAGAAAAGTGGTAGACCCCAAGGGGTGGAAACCCCTGGAAGTTTTGGAGTTCTGTCCAATGGGCGCTCCTGCAAAAATGTCAACATCCCACAAGCTCACCGGAAGAGAGGAGTTGTAGTTTGGTGGTTGTTGTTGGAGGAGAGGTGGCCATGTTGTGAGCCACGAGGAAGGGGCTCTGAGCCCCTTGGGCCCTCTGGGGCCTCCCAGCCCCTGGCTGGGGGGCTGCAGGGACCTGGAACAGCATAAAGCTGGGCTAGGTGCCTGTAGTTATGCCGGGAGATGTTTTCTCCATGGGCGCAGAGCAGCAGCCGGCACTGACCAGAGAAACGGTGGCAGAGAGCCAGGAGAGATAACACCTGAACTGAAGGAGCAGCAGAAACAACATGCAGCACCAGAGAAGACTCCTGGAAAGAGAGCTGAGGAGAAAGAGAGCCAGCAGCCTGAGAGACAGAGTTTGGGGTAAGACTGTACCAGCCCCCCAAAACTCCTTTGAGACCTCCGAGAAAGGAGGTGTAGATGGACTCCTATTTTAGAGGAGCCTTGGAGTATGCAGCACCAGAGAGAGAGGAGCTAAGAAGCTCAGAGCGTCCCGGAGCTGGACCGGGATGGCCAGAGGAATGCGGGGGGAGTTGGCCTTGGCTCCCCCCCCCTTGCACTGCTGCCACGGTGGCAGCCTGAGAGACAGGGCACAGAGGCCCTGCAAGGAGCTGAGTCTCCTGGAGATACCAGACCGTCACGAAGACCCCCCTGTGTCTTCGTGATATGACGTGGTGATACGACCTTGTCTGGGGTTACGAAGCCCACGGAAGACCCCTCGGTTGGAGGCGATGGGGCCGAGAGAGGCTTGAATACCTCCCTCATGGATGCTGGCAGAAAGCCAGCTATCAGCTGCTGCATGCATGTGAAGAAGACAGACTGCTGCCTCAGAAGATGCTGCTGTTCAGAGACTGGAAGGGATCTGTCCTTCTTTCCCTCCTGGACTTTTATTTGGAGGGGAGAAGAGATCTGATCCACTGTAAATACATATGTCATGGTAGAGATAGTTTGTGATCGTGTGTATACTGTGATATGGTATTTATTTGTACAGTCATTGTAATATATTCCCTTTCCCCCACTTTGAGTCTGGTGTGTTTTGTCTGGAAAAACCCGTCTCACATTAGGTTGAGATGTGGGAGGGGGGGATGGAGCTAGGGAATTGGATTTTGAGGCTATCTCAAACCATGACAATTTCTAAGAAGGAAAGCTGTAGAAACTGCAGGGTAAAACATCTTGTATGGAAGGAACATTAGGAGCAGAGAGAACCGATAACTCATGTCAGTTTACAAACATCAGTAATAAAAACATTTATTCACCAATCTGCTATATTACTCAGGCTGGAATGAATTTGCTTTGTGAATATCCCATGCTTTGCTGTTTCTAATCTTTGGTTAGAGTATGGTGCTGATAACACCAAGGTTGTGGTTTCAAACCCAGTAGGGGCCATTCACGTAAGAATTGGACTTGATGATCCTTGTGGATCGCTTCCAATCAGAATATTCTGTGATATGTTCTGTGATACTCCCTAGTGCTGGCTGAAAAAGAAGGACCTTAATTTCCCTTGGAAGAGCTGTTAACTTTGCCTTGTTTTTAGCTTTTCTTGGCTAAGGCAAGTCACCTACTGATTATGTTTTTGGGCAGTAATGAAAAGTGGACCTGAATGAATCATGGAGTTAAAACTCTTTCATGAATCATAGTGTTTTAACTGAGAGTGAGTCATGCCAGGATGAAAACTGAGTCCCACCAGTTTCTTTGTCAGAAGAGCTCCCAGGAAGAGCATGTCATCACGTTGTTCCCCCTTGGCAGGGGTTTGGAGCTTTTGGCAGCAGGGCCATGTCTTGTCCTGCCAGTGCTGCACATGAGGAGCAGCACAACAGGGCATTTCCATCTCTGACATTGAAAAACCTCTGGAAGGAGCTATGAAGAATATTTATTGGATGCAGCTCCTTGTATGGCATCTAAGAAGGAATCCTGAGAGCTGCAATTTCCTGAAGCCCATATCAGCTCAGTTTCTTGCAGCAGCCCCAGCTCCTATGAACATTACTGGAATGCTGGACATCACTACTTGACCCCAACAGGAGATGCCCTATATGCTGGATTGTTTTCTCTGACAGCTTTGCATGGTTCAGGGAGTAAAAAGGAAACTGAAAGCCTTCTGATAAGGTCTGCTAGGGATTAACTTTCTCTCAACTCATCTCCTTCACCATAAGCAAGATGGATCCCATCTATCTCCAGTTATCCACTCAGTCTGCCTGGACATGGGCAACCTACAATGTAGACCAAAGAAAGGTACACTGGCTTTTCATCCCACTTGTGTCTTCTCTTCCAATCTGAAAAGACCCAACAGTGGACCACAGAGTCCAGCAAGTCCTATGGGCTTTGCCATAATATGGCAGTAGATCCCATCAAACCTCTGGAGGCAAGCTCTAGTCTTTAAATACACTTGCCCTGATCCCAACTCCAGGATTTGCTACAGGAGCAAAGCTCATCATGTCACGGTAATTGGAAATACTCATCTAATCACATAGTGATTTTCAGACATTATTTCAGATTTTTCATTTCTATAGAATGAGGCTGGAGTGATGCTTATGTAAGTGATATAATGCCTGATGTTAATAAACTGATATAATGATAAATGTTCAATCTGTCTGGCCTAGGGACCAGCTAAGTTCAGAGCTAACTCTATGAACATATCCTTTTTTTCCATGGAAGAGACTGCCTTCCCCTCACTATATTTCCCCTGACTTGCCAAGACAGTATGAATAGAGGTGCTTTCCATGCCACTGATTGGAATGGGACAACTAAAGACCCAAATGAAAAGAAAATAGCTCACTAGGTGTGTTTGTAGTATATCCTGATAGTCATGGCATTATGGCAATGAACTGGTTGGATGTTGATATCTCTCTATTTGCAAGCTTAGTAACAATTAATTTTTTTTTTAGTTATAGTTTGTTTAACATTGTTGTCTCAAAATCTTCTAGTATGGCATTTCCTTTCATTCCAAAATATGACATTATCATATTGCTGTAAGTAGTTGCCAGTTTTTGACTGAATCAACCCATTGCCTAGGTAACCATGCCAATCAAAAGAACCAGCCTCTCCACAAGGACTATGTAACACTTCATACTTTTGCATAGACTCATCAAGCAGAAACATTCAGAGGGGGCCATATAATATACTGATCACTCTCATTTTGTCCTATCAGGGGCCCAGAACCACCAAGATTTCAGGTCTAAGCCTTCCTGTAAACCATCGCTGAAATATGTGTATCTTCTCTCTGCCTTCCTGGGCTTTTATCCCCGGCATGGTAAGAAACAACCTCCTTCAATAAGAACTCCTTTCTGAGTCTGCTTGGGATGGATTCACCATGAATTCTTCCTTTTTGCCTCTGCAGCTCATCCTTGCATCTCGTAGGCTTCTGATAATCATCCCTGTTGTTCCCCACTGACCTCAGTCCAGAATCAGATGCGATTAAAGGGACTTCTGGCCAAGAAGTTTCTGTTTTAAGTCTGTGAAAAGAGTAATGTCTCTAAGCTGCTTTTTGCAGATTGTATCCGTTCTACTTGTTGGCCTTTGCATCCTGTGAGCAGCTTGATCCATACTAGCCATATACCAGCTGCTCTCTGACATTGCTCTGCTCTCTGCTACTGATTTATGTTGGTGACAATCATTTTTCTTCCATTTCTGCAAGCAGCAAGTCTTAAAAGAAATTATCAAAGGAAGTCAGTGCTATATCTTAGTACTGGAGGTGGTTATAAGTTTAAAAAGCTTTGCTTTAATATTCTTATGCCTTTCCAAATGGCTCTGCTTTCCATGCAAGTACAGTAGTTTGAATGCCTGTTTTGGCCTTTCAATAATGGCACTGCTTTTTGTGTAAGTCACACTGTTCTTGATTCTAGTTTTGTAAAGCACTGTTCAGAGCAGTAACTCCAGCATGAGGGCCAAACCAAATTTGCTACTGCCACCTTCATCCACAGGAAAATCACTGAACAAATGGTCTAAAAGCAACTTGAAGAATCATAGAACCACAGTCATAGAAGTCAAGAAATTAAGGAGCCATGTAGTCCCCTGCCACGTAGCTGGCAGTCTCATAATGCTGACATCATTTGTGACAGATGGAAGAGATTTATCTCATCCTAAAACCTTTTGGTGAGTTTAACTATCCTACACAATATTTATCCTGAAGTCTAATTTAAATGTCCCTTACTATAATGTAGGATAATCTTTCTTGCCTCTTTCCAGGTAATATATTCTGTTTCTCAGTGAATCTGGAACATCTAGATGTTTCCATGTGTTTCACAGACACCTCCAAAATTTCTCTCTCTCTAACATTAGTCTTCTCTGAAACAGAATGAGTGTACAGAGTGTATCTGTTCTTCCCTGCTCTCCCCCAGCACCTCTTGAAGAAATCTTATCTGGACACTTGCTACTCTTCATAATCTGAGCAGTTAATTTGTGCAGTTATTTG
Organism: Manacus candei; assembly: GCF_025592945.1. Taxonomy (NCBI): domain Eukaryota; kingdom Metazoa; phylum Chordata; class Aves; order Passeriformes; family Pipridae; genus Manacus; species Manacus candei. The sequence continues at coordinate 6,845,198 of NW_026138061.1, forward strand.
TACATCTTCACTCTCTTGGTTATTTCTCCCTGATCGACTTAGCATTAGACATATTTGCTCAGTAAGATAAACCACATCAACAGACTTACATAACGTGTGGGAACTGTACAGCTGAGTTTGGGGAGGCTTGTGTGTCTCTTTCCCAGGCTGCAGCAATGAACCAAGGGTATGATGTTGCTCTCAGACAATTTCTATGCTGTAAGAACACAGATAATGGTGTGGGTATCTTCATGTGTAAATTACAAGAAATGACAAGTAATTTCTTGGCCTTCCTTGCATAGTTCTGTGTTCATTTACAATTGACCCTAAAATTCCTTTTTTTACATCTTCAGTGGTTCAGGGCAGCCTCAAAGCTAGTTTCAATGGTCTTCATGGATTCATCCAGCAGAAAGGAGCAGGCAATGAAATTCTGCTTTTATGGTACAATCATTCAGAAGAAGTGGTGTAACTGAATGGAGGACTTTCTCCCTTTCTAATCTAGTTATGTGCAAAGTAGATCCCAATTTGTACATAGGTAGTAATAAATAAAACAGGCCAATGATCATTCATTGACCCTAAGGCCAAGCAGCACATCATTGCTGTCATCCATATGGATAAACTCCACCAGCACCACCAGAAGAAAAAGAGGGTGGCATCATGGAAGGTACCAACGTGGGTTCTTGGTGGGGTCATGCCAGAACCATGCCCAGGCAGTGCTTATGAGTGGTGGCTGGTACAGACCACACCATGCCCTGGTCTGCAGTAATGACCAAACATCAACAGCTCCTGGCCATTACTTCAGCTAATCCCAGTCTCTGAACAACACATGTGCTTAGATGTAGACAGTAAGACATTCAGGTCCAGCCCATTCGGGCTATCAAGGAATGCTGCATCATGTGTGCTGATGTGTAGCAATTTCCATTCAGTGAAAACATCTTACAGCACTTGAGTTTAAATATCCTCTTCTATAATCTGAAGACAGGGAAAGAAGGCAAAAAAAATAAAACATCTATAAAAGCATTCTGGCTGGACAAGAAGGTCAAAAGTGCTTGTTAATTAGAAAAAAGACCGGCACTATACACCAACTAAATCAATTTTTCAAGACTACTCACTCTCCTCATCCCCTGAAGAAGTTTGTAGATAGTTAAATTTAGCTGCAAGAAATTCTCTTGCAGACTAGTCTTCATGATTAAATGAAGTTATTCTTTGATTAGGAGTGCAGAAAAAAATAGGATGAGTATTACTAGAGTAAAAATGGAAACACAAGTTAGATTGTGAAATGAGTCATCTGGTAGAAGTATGTCAACTAAAAGCAACAGGAAACCCAGAATAGCTCTTTGGGAGAGAAAATATCATAGTGACTGAAATCTATCTATACAACTATCAGAGTAATCTACAGGAGATTTGACACACTTTGGCTCATATTTGTACCAGTTTTTGTAAGCTTTACAAACATTTTCCAAAAAATAAACTAGAATACCAAATTTGCTGAAAAAGTATAACAATATCCAAAGACTACAAAATAAACAAAGGAAAGTTCCATCATTTACTTATAACAAAGATGCCACAGAGCAGAGCAGAGTCAAGATTTTGTTGTGATTTAGCAAGTTATTTCCTCTTCAGACAAAAACCACTATATGAAATGATAACAGATGTGATTTTTACAGTGGTTAAAAACCCTTTAGCTATTCACCTTCATGCAATGAGCTTCTTCACTGACTGCTTGACAGGTATGGGCAATTGATGGATCATTCAGGAAATTCCACCCAGGCAGACACCATATGTCTGAAGACGCACTAATTTCTACCCTCAGTGCTTGGTTTATCTTGCCTGTCACGTGCCAAATGCTGGCAATCCTCAGTCGAAATTGTTTATCTTCAGAAAATTATGTAACTTTCTATAAATTTAGCAGTTACAAAACATAAACAAAAGTCCGAGCCAGTGCATGGCTAATGCAACCCCACCATATGCTCTCATCTAAAGGCAAGTTGTACAGCCATAGGTGCTTGTGTAACACCAAGCACAACATCCACACTGCTTTGTCATGAAGTCTTTACTCCACATTTTTGGAAAGATTCAGATTCCAGGTTACTAGAGAGCCCTCCTTTTGCCACTGCTCTGGATCATTCCTGGTCCATTAAATCACTACAAATTGCAAACGGACAGTATCAACATTAGGTGTGTCTGCTTCCAATTTAAAATTAAAAAAAAAATAGCCTCCAAGTTGTGTGTTCCTAAATTTTCCCACTAAACTGGTACAGTATAATAATTTTCCACCATTTAAGACAAGCAATTTCCATATCTATTTGGGAACTCCAGAGATTTTTTTTCATGCAGTTTCAAAGATCGACATTCCACAGTATGGGATTGTGCTTTTTCTTTGCTTTTCAGTCCACAACATTTCATTCTTCATGAGAAAGAAAACTTTCTTCTAACTGACATATATCAGATCTTAGAAAAAATATAGCCTACAATCTACTAGGAGAGAGAAATCATCAACCAAATCAGTTCTGAGTGTTGTCATTTTTATCAGAGAAAAAGTTGATACTTTTTATTTTCCCTCTGGAGGCTGGTACACATGAAAGATGAATTAGTTCAATAAAAACTTCAGTGAGGAAAACTTGTTCTTTAGCTCAAATGTAAGATCTTGGGGGTTCAAAAGCCCTAAATAAAATTGTGCAGATAGCTTAAGTGAGAAAAGTTACCAAAAAATAACCCAAATTCAGAAAAGAAACTCACATGTGCTTTTAACTAATTTCCAAGTCTTTCTTAGGAATGTAATTTATGAATTTTTGGGGAGGTTTTTAATATATCTGAAGCAGCAAGATAAGAGCAGCTCCCCACTCCCTGGCTGGCAGCAATGTTCATCTGAGCCTGTCTCTTGGTCATCTTCACTTTGCAGCATGCCTCTATGATCTAGCTTGTACAGATAAAATTAAATCCTTCAGAGCATGTGCTGCCAAGGGCCTGAATGAGTCTAAAAGTCGATAATCTGATAGTGCAGATTCATCTCTGACCTGCAGCTGATATCAGCAGTTCTAGTTCTGATTCCTGTGCCTGAAGGTTAGGCTATTACTCACAGCTACAGTATTATTGGTACCCCTGGTTAATAATGGAAGTTATCAACCTGTCTGTGTGTGCCTGTGACAAATTAGGGTCTGCTTTGGAAAACCTGGTGCCTTGCAAGGCCTGTGTGTGACATGACTTCAGACTACAGGCAGGTCCATGTGCAGAGATCCTGAGGCATCACTGAAGCCCTGGGATATGCAAAGGAGGAAAGGGAAGAAAATTATAATTAACCTTCAACAACAGGCAAAAATTAAGCTTTTGTGAGAGGTTTTATAATTTTTGAAATTCAGTTTCCCTCCTAGGGAGGACCTTAACCCCACCTTCTGAAATACTCTATGATTGAGATCTGTAGGGAGGGAAAGGAGTGTAAAAAGTCAAGGCATTCATCATTCAGCAATCTAAATGTTGCTCTCAAAATGAATTCATCACAGTTTTCCTCTTCTGATATCAGTGAACATACACTTTACACTTGCCTGGGCTAAAGTTTATGAGGATAACACAGAATAATCTCGATTCACTGGAAAACATAAAAACATAGAGGTCTTTTACATCTTGTGGTTCTATCAAATAGCAAGGATTCCCAGAAAGATCTGCTGGTGTTCACATGTAGGACTAAAATTGAAATAAAGTCTGCATATAACACAGCCCTCGGATTTGGTCCTTGGTGAAACTACAATGAGTAAATTGGTGCTGGAGTCAGTTCTCACTTCTTTGTGCTTCTTGATAGCTTCAGTGAAGAAAGACACATTCCCAGGGAAGATTTAGAGGAAGGTTTAGGGTTCTAAACAATAGTAAATATTATATGTGGCATTTATGTTGAGATACATGAGGCATAGGGTATGCCTGGAGATGACAGGATATTGCCTTGAAGAATTTCTCACACATTCTTCCAAGTCCAGCCCAGCATCTCCACCCAGAGCCTGGTGTAAGGCTCCCAAGGAGTGAATGTGGTTTTCAAGACCTAAAGTGCTGTGTCAAAGATTTCCTTTTATCCCACCTAAGAGCCCATAATTACCATCCCTTGCTGACTTTGGTGAAAAGGCACTTTGAATGCTGCAGTGCCAGGGTGTCCACTGGAAAGTGCTTTCTCCCACCTAATGCTAAACATTGTCTTCATCTCTCTACATCACCAACTTTGTATCTCTTACTCTTTTGACTCATGTACTCTCAGATGTTGTTTCAGTAGCAATAACAAGACAATGCTGATACTTGTTTTCTTAGTGCAGGATTAAGACTTTGAAGAAACAGTGCACTGTGTGATACGAAATATTTTCATGAATTTTGACAGACATCAAGGGAATTTCTTCACTACTTTCGTGTGCTTTGTGACAATTCCTGAGACACTAATGGGTCCTGGAAGCTGGAAACTGTCATGTTGTCTGCAAGGCTCGAAAGAAGTCCCATTTTAGGAGCAAAAGGAAATGCAAATATTTTTTAAAAGTACATAATATAATAGAGGAACCTGATCTACAACATTTAGATATTTGTTACTTCTCATTAGAAAATCAGGAAATTTATTATAAGTCTCAGTGATCTGAAGACTCTTCAACAAAGAAAAACATTCATTACTGCTCTCAAGAAAAATCGAAATAATAGACTCTTAGATTTAATTTAATATCAATCAACTTACTATCAGTCTGATATTTTAAATCTATGGGAATATCATTAAGGGTAATATCTCACCTTACCCAGGTGAGGTTCTCTAAAAGTATGCTGTTTTAGCCACTCCCCTCAATTATCCTTCTCATTAAAAAGTATCTCTCAATGTATATTCTAAAGCTCTCCATTCATAGTTTCAGGCCACTGCTTCTTGTCATTTCCTACTCTGAGAATTATCTTCTTTAAATTTATTGTTACTCTGAAGCTATATATAAACTATCCTGTGATAGGTGATATAAATTCAGCTTCCTCCATGTCCCCACTTATAATTTTTTCTCTAATGCTTTTATCTCTTTTGTCACCATTTCTATTTCTTTGCTTCTCTGTTGCCTTCCTAAATGGTGTCATTCTTTTGCTGACAAAACCTATTTTTTACCAATGACAGAAGAAAATGAAGAAAAGGCGTTTTTTTAAACTCTCACTTTTTCCTTTACAAAGTCAGAAAGATTAAAGGTAGAATTCTCTACTTCCATTTTCTACCTGTGGTTGTTCCTATCTTTTGACCACCAGGAAATATCATAAATTGCCCAAGTGTTATGGAGCTTATAACACTAGTTGCTCTCTATAGCAGCTCTGTTTCATACTCATTAAGTTTTTCTTTCCAGAACATTTCTTCAGGGACAATGGTACAAAATTTAACAACAATAAAAACCTCTGTGGGAAAAACTGAATAGTTCAGGGACACTCTTTTCAGCATGTGCTTCAGAGATATGTCCAGCAAAGGTCTGTAGTAGCTTAACATTGCTGTTATCAAAGATGACAGTGTGTCTGCATATAAAAAATCAAGTGTTCTCTGCAAAGCCACTCTTTCCCACATGCAAATATTCAAATGGGTAGAATGAGATGCAGATGGATAATGTTTTCTAACATTTCCCATGGAAGTTTAGTTCCTAAGGACCCTTGGATAAATTAATAAATTTTCTAATTTTTTGGTATGTATTTTCATTGTTCTGCTTGACAGAATGAGTATCTTTTAGTCTTTTCCTCTTACACTTTGGATTTTGATGTGAACTTGTCCACTAGCTTTCCCAGTATTTTTGTGTCCTGGTACAGTTAAGCCTCCTCATGAAAACACTGGTATCTCTCATCTTTGTTCTTACCAAATAGCAGCTTTTCCTTGGCAATATCAAAGGTACTTGGTTTCCATTACTATTTCCTTTGCAGTCTAGATTACTACAGTATTAAGTTTACATGTTTTTATGGGGGTTTTGTGCACTGGAAATTCTTTTGGAGAAGTTTTACTCCTTCTGAGGCTCCATTGTCTGCTGGGGACAGGAATCTGCTATTATGCCAGAATTTGGGGTTTTTCTTCTCTCCTGTTGTCAGAGGAGATGTGGATGTGAAACAAGAGGCGAAACAAGAAGCACCAGATAATTTATCTATAAATCTTCTGCTATTCTTGGCTTCTGATTCCTCAAATCCATAAGAATAATCAATTTTTTATGGTTTATTCATGTTCATGCTAAGTTCAGAAAGAAAAAGTCAGGATTGAAAATAACGTGTTTCTTCTTCACAATCCATAATCCTTTCTCTCCCCTGAGTACTCACCAGGCTCCACAATGTATAACATTACACTGTGTACTTTATTTACTGTATTCTCTGCAGCAACTATCGATTCATCTGCAGAATTCACAAATGGGAGGCACATAATATTGTCACATTGCTAAATAAATAATACATAACCATGTGGTGAGTTGAAAATATGTATCCCTTGACTAGGAAGCCTGTGTACAATACTAAAATTGAGGAATGGTTTCAGGCTTGGAGAAAACTGACTTTGATTCTGCTGTATTAAGTACTACCTTGTCCCACTATCACAAGTACAAACCTCACAGCAGTGAATCATGGAATCATAGAGTACTTTCATTGGAAGGGACCTTAAAGATCAGCTAGTTCCAACCGCCCTACAACAGCCAGGAACACCTTCCACTAGACCAGGTTGCTCAGAGTTACATCCAACTCAGCCTTGAACACTTCCTGGGATGTGGTAGCCACAGCTTTTATGGTCAACTTGTTTCAGTGAATCTTTGCACAATGCCTATGGGATATAGTAAAATAGTATGAAAAATGTGTAGCAGCAGGGAGATAAATGAGAATAAAACACCTGCAGGCAGATCCTAGTTCAGCACTGCAAAAAGTAACACTTTGACTGCTTTTAGTAGGGTGCTTAGGTCTTCAAACATATTACAGTTATGTAGTACTGTGCTTTATCTCTTGCTAATACTGATCTGGAATGTATAGTTGACTGACTGTCTCTTAATTATATGTCATTAATATATCTTTAATCAGACTTGATCCTGATTTGAAAAAAACCACGTGAATTGAGTAGTGTTCCCCTGCAGCAGTCACCATCATTCATTATATCTTTCCAGGAAAAAATACTAATTACTACAAAGTAAGTTAATAAAATAGTTTGATCTTTAGTATGATATGTCGTGGTTAACTCTAGCAGAAGGTAGAGGCAATTTTGTCTAATAAGAAGGGAACAGAACTTCTTTACTGTGTATGTGACCAAGCACTGGAACAGATTGCCCAGAGAGAATGTGGAGTCTCCGTTGTTGGAGATATTCCAGAACCGTCTGGACACAATCCTGTGCCATGTGCTCTGGGATGACCCTGCTTGAGCAGGAATCAGATGAACAACTGTGGTCCTTTCCAATCTGACCCATTCTGTGATTCTGTGGTTCTGGAAATACATTCAAGGTGAGGAAATATGCTTTGCTATGTGTTGTACAACACCTGACTAGGTGAGGCCCATGGTGGTTTTGAGGGTGTCCAGATGTATTGAAATAAAAAGCACTGAAACTGTGTCATGTACTGACTACCTGCAATCCACCCATCAATATAACAGGATGATAGAAAGCACAGAGGAGTTACCTTTATCTTTTCTCTCTCTGACTTTCTTTGATGTGCACTAGTTAAGGACATGCCAATTTGTACATATTTATATTCTTATTGATAATAGAAATCTTCTCCTTAATCTTGGCACTATCTGTTGTTCTGGACATCTTGGTTGATATAAAATGTTTCATTAACTCTCCCCATATGTACAGAGACACTGAACTTCCCAGAAGCATTTTGGTTTTAGGTTTTAAGGCATATTGCAATGTGTTTCACAGCAGGAAAGAATACAACAAAACCAAGAACACCGTTTTTGTTCAAACTATGGCTGCAGGAAAGTAACAAGTTTGCTTACTTTAATTTTGTTTACAGTCCTCACTAAAGGGTTTGTTCGGATATTGCTCAATTGTCAGGAAGATGCTGTAGAAATGAGCATTGCCTGTGTGGCCTCAAGAAAGTAAATGCCCTCATGCTTTGTTCTGAGAAATGCTGTCATTTGGATTTGAACCAAATGGCTTCACAGGGAAAACACTGCTGCCTTCTGCCAGGGAAGGCTGCAAACAAACACTGGGGTCTAAATTCATCTGAGTAGCGAGAAAGCTAATCTCCATGACTGCGCTCTTCTGAAAGCCTTCTACACAAAACAGAGTAACAATTGCACTCTTATCTCTCCTTTAGTTCTGAATGTCTTTCTTAGTTCTTGGAAATATTAATGAGGATAGATTTGACTGTGCCCCTAAGTGCATTCCAGATCCTTACTGATGATTTTTGACTCGAAGGACACGAAGTCTGTATGACCCCACAGTGGATTCTGACCCTTGCTGCTTACACATTTATAGCCACAACAAACAGGCCACGAGATGAGAATAAAACCCCTGTCAGTTGTTTTCTCACAGCTTAGGAACCCAGAGAGACTACAGAGCTGGATGATCAATCACTGCTTTGCACTGCATGAAGGTAAAGGCTGGGAGGGTGATCCCACTGACCCCACACATCTCCATGATCACTTGGCCTGGACGGATGCGACTCTCCCACTAATTAGCTAATGGCTGGTAGGAGCTCAGAGACACAAACTGTCACAATATCCAACTTTGTAAGCACTGTTTGCTTTTCCCAAAGGCATAATTCTTATCTGGGTTTCAGTAGTCCCACATCAAAACACGAGTCCAGAATTACACCAGTGTTCAAGACCTAAAAATCCACCTTCTACCATATGTTCTGTTGAGTGAGAAAACAGGCTGATTGGCATTTTTATTGCTACATTCTCTATGCCTTGATGAATAAATCCAACACAGGTGTCATTCACGGGATAGCATGATAGCAAAACACAGTGGAGTTTCTCCATGACCACTCTTCCTGAAAGAGAAAATGGGGATGAAAAGCAAAAAAACCTTCAGTTTTGCACAATGTCATTTTCAGCTCACTCCCGAATGTCATTACTATATAACAAATGTGAGCTGGTAAGCATCTGCTTCTTAGCAGAAAATTGAAGTATTTTGTTGGGGCTGTGGATAGTTTAATATCTGTGAGAAATCAGCTGCAGGAGGTAGAGAAGAAGGAAAAAATTGCTATAGAGCTCATGCAGAGAAGCAGGATTGGCTGTGCCTGCTTAGAATTCAGAGCAGAACTTCTGCATTCGTATTAACGCCAGGAGCTTTGAGACATAACACCTCAGCAGTCAAATTTTGTTCCACATCACAGGAATTTAGCCATCTAAAAATTAGGCATAATTTTGTCACCATTGTGAAATTTCGCTCCCCACTTCCCCTTTTTTTTTCCTTTGAGAAGAATAAAATGCAACCAATTAACCTCCTGCTAAAGGGATCACGTGAACATCTCTGGATCAAAGAACATGGGTCAACACTAAAAAGCTAAATTGAGGCAACTGTGGCAACAAGTCAAATGAATAGAATAGCATTTGACAGCCTGAACTGGAAAAAGGCAGTTAATGCCAGCACAGGAGAGCTATTCTGCTTTGCCATCTTAGATTATGTACTGAGAAAGCATAAATAGAAAGACAAGCAAAGGTAACCACAGAACCAGAATAAATATGAGATCAATGAACCGTTTCACACCTAAAAGATCTCACCCAAATGACTTTAGCACATTAAAAGCCAGCAGTCTATGCCTTGTGTTAATCTGTAATAAAAATAACGCCAAAGAGCAGAATCTGATTTGAGAACAAAACTGTCCTTTACCTTATATCTATGTCCTTTACCCATTCTTAGTATCCAGACCACAGATCTAGTGTGACCTTTGTACTGCAGAGTTGGAAGACTGCTAGAAGATCTCCCCAGAGCCTTCTTTTCTCCAGGCTGAACAGCCTCCAACTCTGTCAGCCTGTCTTCATAGGAGAACTGCTCCAGCCCTCTAATCATCTTCATGGCCTCCTCTGGGCTCACTCCAACAGGTCCACATCCTCCTTATGGGCAGGTGGAGCCAACTGTCAAGCCTGTTGAGATCCCTCTGAATGATGTCCCTTCCCTTCAGCATGTCAAACAGACCACACAACTTGATGTAGTTGGCAAACCTGCTGAGGGTGCACTTAATCACTTAATCCCACTGTCCATGTTGCCAACAAAGATATTAAACAGCACTGGTCTAATAAATGTAAAACGTGTATGCAGTTCCTTGTAGCTATTACTGAATTCTGGCCTTCCTTTTACTGCAAATTTGGTTTGGGTTTTTTAATTACTATTTTCTGTGTAGTTCAAATTTGAAAATACCCCCCACTTTTTTTTTTTTTTAACTGTCAGACTGACAATGGGAACAAAAATGTGAATGGTCACAGTCTTACTGAATTGATATGCATCAGTATTCTCTTGCTTCAGTCAAATTATAACTGAAGTAAGAGATTGGTAAATACTAGAGCATTTGGGACTAGGATTTGTTGTTTTATATAGTACCTAGACAACTGCCTATCTGTGCCTCCAGAAAATATCCTTTCTTTTTGGAAGAAAAGTCCTTTCAACAGAGGAAATATGCAAACCAATGAGTCTGGGGAGGTCACTGGTGCTACTCTGTTCCTGTACAGTTAGTTGATGATAAAAGCCAACAAGAATGAATTGTTTGTACATAAACTTTTGCTGATGGCCAGAAGCTAATACCTGTTTAACCTCTTCAGCATCAGATTCCTTTGCAGATTCAATCTTCCTGGTACAGCAGTTTCTCACTAAAGGAGGAAGCAAGTAACTGGGAATTTTCTGATGATGGAGAAAAGCAGGTATATGATTGTACCCTGGATTTTGAGATATTTCACAGAAAAGAGGAGCTTGCTGTGTATCTTTGGTAAGAACTGTGGGTTCGGGGGGGGCGGGGCAGGCAGGCACCCGACTCCCAGCGCAATTTCAAAAGATTTATAAGTCAGACCAAGCCCATGAGAATATGTGCAGATTACTCCCATTTTACAGTGCCAGGTAGAGCTGCAGATTACTGCAGGCATGCCATGTTTAGGAGGTTTGGACTGGATTGCCCCTGTGAGTGTCCAGGGTCATGGACTCACTCTGTCTTGTCAATAGTGGTGGGTAGCTGGGACATCTTCAGAATGATTGACTGAGCTCTGGAAAGGCCACTGACACAGTGGGACTCCACAAAACAGTCTGGGCCCTGGCCTCAAATATCCAGATCAAAGACACCATCAAAATTGTGCTCTGGCTTTTTCAGTCATGGTTTCCAGGCTCCCTTCCCATAAAAACAGGGAATATGTGTGTGGGGACAGAGTGTGGGTTGTCCCTGCCCTCGTCAGTAGTAGGGCAATAACTTAATTTTCCTCAAGTCTGGTTTGCCTGCAATGGTAATTGGCAAGTGATGTCCCTGTCTTCATCTTGATACATGAACATTTTTATCCTAATTTTTCTCATCAATTTGAACTGGGGAGTGAGAAGTTGTGGGGGCATTTGGCTGTTACCAGGACTAATCCACCACAACACCCAGAGAAGTGAGGGAAGGGACCATCCTACTCTGTCCTTACATACAGCTGGGGTTTGGCCAGAAAATTAGTTAGGGGTGAAGAGATCAAAAATACAAGTTGCCTCCACACTTTTAAAATCCATCAGTAGGAGAGAGACAGTTCAAACAGTCCATGAAAATAATGAACAGCCTTTTCACATTCCCTTTGAGAAGTTTCCTGATGGTCATCCTTCATATAGGCGTACTTTCATCAAGAACACACTCCTCTTAATTCCCTCTATTCCCAGGCCTAGCAGGGTGATTCATTTTTTTATACCAGATCTTCATTCAGAAGGTACCAATTAAATGTAGAAAAAGCCATATCAAGAACCTCATGGAGTTCCTCCTGTCCAAGCTTCCTGTGGGATATCAGAGCACAGGGGGATCTTGTTCCATGTTTTCAAGGTCCAAGTCACCAGATGCAGGGGCTTCTGTGCCATGTTTTGGGATTAAGTAGGAAATTGTCTGAAGGGAAGAAGACATGGAGACATTTCTAAGGTAAGAAATGAGATAAACTTCCCCTGTGCCTTTGGAAATCACCTGGGCCTTTCAAGCTTTTGTCACATGTTTTATTAATAGATTTGATTTCAAAAGCTGTTATTTCTCCTCAGTAGTTTCCTAATGCTCTCTCCACTGCTCTCCTCTTGTTCTCAAATGCATTTCACCTTTTGGGCATCTTGAGCAGAAGATTATTCCATTAAGGACTGGTAACTTGGAGCACTCCCAGGATGGCATCGCTCTTGCCCACGCCTGGCACATCGCTTAGCAACACCGAAGAACATTCACTGCACATCCTGCTATTTATGTTTCATGCTTCACATGTTGACTTTCTCTCCTGTCTCCAAGTTCTTCAGATGGAATTGCTGAATGTTAGATGCCCCAATAGTGATGGACAAACACAAGACCACGTTCAGTCTCTGTGAACTATGCAGGTAAAGGATTTCACCTGCTGCAAGAGCCTGTCAGCTTTTCCTGCTTGCTCATTGTTATGGAAAGTTGCAGCATCTGATTAATATCAAATCACAGTAAGGATGCTGCCAACCTTTAAAGCCACATAGAGTGGTTTTGAACACAGTAAAGCATCCTGTTTTGTACAAGGTCATGCCTTCGTTGCCCTCTTGGCACCCTCCCTGTCCTTTGGTGTCCCTCTCTTTCATTGGTACAACTGTACCTCCATAGTGGCATTACTCACATGCACTTCTTTCAAGGAGGTCAGCTGACTGGGAAAGACTGGGAATTACTGGTAAGAAGAGAGTGCAAGTGGCAAAAGGTGACCAAAACCACCACAAAAGCAACTACTGTCAAGGTTTTTTTCATATTTTTGTTCTTCTAACTTTTCTACATCAGAAGCCCAGACTGGCACCAGAATGTGCTGTGCACAGTGCAGAAGGTACACAAAAATAATAAGATGCAGGATTTTTCTCTCTGAGGGGCTTCTTGTTCTAAATATATGACTGTTTACAGCTGTCTAGAGAGGAGCTCAAACGCTTAATAAATATTCAGAATAGAAATTTACCCTGCAACCCCCAAATAAACAGGTTTTGGGGAGAAGAGAGAAAGGAAATGCTCTTTAGTATCCAGCTGAATTTCTTCTCAGTGAATTCAGATATCTAGCAAGGAATAAAAGCTGTATGTATTGAATATAAAAGAGATACAAAAACATTGGGGAAAATATCAATGAGTGTTTTCTGAAATGAGGTGGGCTAGATTCACAGAAGTGTGTGAAAACCTCTTTTTGGTCTCATTTTGTTTATCATCTCTCAGATTTCACTTTGGGATTTGGGGTTTCATTGTGATTTTACAAAACTATTTCTGGAAGCAGCTGAGCTACATTCTGGAAATTGAGCATGAAAAATAAACTGTGACCATATACCTGATGGATTGTTTCCATTTTCCTTATGCATTTGACTGGAAGAAGATGAAAAAGAACATCTTATGAAAAATTTTACATGAATTTAAGTAAACCATCTGTAGAATAAATATACAAAATTGGACACTGTGACTTTAACATAACAAATCAATTTGAACCCTGATATAAGTAGAAATTATTTCTGTATGAAGTCATACCCCATTTCTGGGTAGAATGACATACTTTGTGGGAAAAGAAGTAAGGATATTATTTTAAAGGAAGGATATTAAGTGCAGTCGGGAATATAGAAAAATTAAGTTTAAATCATATAAATTACTCATACTCATATACAAAATTTGCTCATATAACAAATGTGTCAGTTACTGCCATTACAAAATAAATTAAAGCACAACAGTGGCAGAAAAACTATCATGAGCCTAAGGAAGCTCAATTTCTCACAGTGTTAAGTGCCATGAAACAGCCTTTATGCACACAAGGTATTTCAGATTTTCTAAAGGAATTGCAGTCAATTTTGTCAATGCTTCTTTCTAAGTTGTCAAGGCGCATCTAACTGAAATGGCTTTAGGATGCAGATAAAGTTTCCAGCTTGGGTGATGTCTTGAAAGAATCAATGGATTTGAAAGCTAACAATTGATCGCTAAAAGAAAAATAAGTGGAAGAGGGATTTTGCCCTGTATATAACTCTTCATTACTGAATCCTGTAAGCCATACAGCAAACCTCCTCAACAAAAATCAAAAATAACAGTAACATTCTTCTCAGGATATGAAGTAAATGTGGAGAAAACAACATGGACTTATATTCACATGTATAGGTCGGGCAGAGAAGTGTTTGAGAGCAGCCCTGTGGAGAAGGACTTGGGGGTGATGGTTGATGAAAAACTCAACATGTCCTAGCAATGAATGCTCACACCCCAGAAAACCAAATGTGTCCTGGGCTGCATCAAAATCAGTGCGGGCAGCAGGTTGAGGGAGGGGATTCTGCCCATCTCCTCTGCCTGGTGTGCTGTATCCAGCTCCAAGGCCCTCAACACAAGAAGGACATGGAACTGTTGCAGTAAATTCAGAGGAGGGGCACAAAGTTGATAAGAGGATTGGAGCACCTCCCCTTTGAAGACAGGCTGAGAAAGTTGGGGCTGTTCAGCCTGGAGAAGAGAAAGTTGTGTAGAGACCTCATAGCACCTTCCAGTACCTGAAGGGATGTATTAGGAAGCCAGAGAAGGACTCTTCATCAAGAACTGTTAAAGGAGTAATGGGTTCAAACTGAAAGAGGGGAAATTTAAGTTAAATACATGGAAGAAATTGTTTCCTGTGAGGGTGGTGAGGCATTGGAACAGGTTGCCCAGAGAAGCTGTGGATGCCCCAACCCTGGCAATGTTCAGGGCCAGGTTGGATGGGGAACTGAGCAGTCTGGTCTAGTGGAAGGTGTGCCTGTCTATGGCAGTGGGGTGGGGTGGTGGTTTGAGCCACCACAAAAATCAAAAATCCAATTTCCAGGCTTCCCTCACCCCTTCCCACAAATTTATCTCAACACTGAAGAGAAACTTTCAGGCAGACACCTCTATGGGGGGGGCAAGGGAGGCATATACATTTATTACTTTACAAATAGTGGGGCCCCCTGGTGCTCTAGTGGTTAGGATGTGTCTCTCTCACCGCCACGGCTCAGGTTCAATTCCTGGTCAGGGAAACTCCCCCGGGCAGATGGAGCTCATCAGCCCTGTAAGGCCATCCATCTAAGAGAAGGTCACTCTAAACAAACCTACGTCCTGAGGACCTCACTGCCACCGTCCAAGCTCGCTCGGCCCCGGCAGATGAACCTCAGGATTAAAGGGTGGGCTCAGTTCAGCACACACTGTGTCTCACCTAAAAAATCCACTGCTCAGGCTCGAAGGGTAATGACCTTTCCCAAATCTTCGTTCGTGAAGACTGGCCATGATGACTATACAAATAAATACTACACAAGCTAAAAGCAACTATACATAATATTATACACTTCTATCAGTCCTTTTAAGCTTCTCCTTCAACCCAGTCCAGGAAAAAGCCCTTCCGGGCTGATAGGTAACCAGTCTTCCTCTCGTGGGAGTGTTTGGGGAACCTGAACACTGCCCCCACTGACCTCCAGCTGCTTGCTGAAGTCTTTTCTTCCTCACAAAGTCCAAGAAGATAGCTCTGAGTCCTTTCTCCTTGGTTCCGTGCCATCTCTGCTGTGTCATTCTCTCTCTCTCATACCTCGGTTCTGTGCTGCTGTAGTTCAGCTTATCACAGTACGCATTTTGGAATCTTCATTCCTCCTCCGTGTTTTTGGCTGCCCCCAGCCAAACTTCTGTAGGGCACCCCCCGAGCCTCTCTATGGCCTGTCTCCAATTTCGCTTGGGGTTATCTCCCTGGCACGAGCTGCATTTAGCCCGTCCACTTTGGTTCCAATGCCCAGCCTCCCCTCCACTTTAAAGTGAGAGGGAAAGGAGAAGCCCCCCTCCACAGACTAGCTGCAAAAAGGGGGTGGAGAAAGAGGGCCTGGCTCCTCTCTCCCTCTTACCTTCAGGTGTTGTGAATCCCTTCCTTCACAACACACACTCATTCCAATGCTGCCTCCAACGCTGGCTTAGGCAGAGTTGTGGGGCCCCGGAGGGGAAGAAAGGGGCCCTGCCACCCCTGACCTTCTCTCTCACACACTCAGCAGCAGACACAACAGCAGCCAGACAGACTGATCACCAACAACTTCTGCCGGTTGTGTATACATGATTTTTCAGCAGGAGCGAACAAGATGAGTGGTAATTGGCTCTCCAGGAGGGACTGCATCCGATCACCCCTAGGCCCTCCAGCTCCCAGGGGGGGCAATCTCAAACTATAACAGGTGGTAACTAGATGTTCTTTAAGGTCCCTTCCAACCCAGGCCATTCCATGATTCTGTGATTCTATGTGTCACTGGGTTTTTTTCTGTCAGTGTCTTTCTCTCAGTGTGTGCAGGTAGGAATGAAGGGACCAAAAAGAATGATCGTGTTCAAAACCCATTTGCTCAGGGAAAGTGGCAGCTCACTCACTCTCATGTGAAGCTGAGGGGTGAGGATCAACCCCAAGTGCTGCAAATATAGGCTTAAGAGAAAGGCCAGACTCCCTGTCTATAGCAGTGGCCCCATGAGTGACAGTGGCTCTGTTTTGTCAATGTGCTTCTCACTGGTGGGATGGGGAGGTCCAAATGTGTTTGAACATCACCATCTCAAGTGTGAGATATTTCTTCCTGAATAAGGCAGTGTGTTCAGCAGCTCCCCAGTGAGATACAGCTGCCTTTTTGCAAGACTCATGGCAAAGCCTTAACAGAACCTCAGGGTGAGTAATCCATACAGGAAAACGTACTGTGGAGCCGGTTGTGTGATTCCCTGCACAATTACAAGAGGAATACCTTGAATACCTGACTATTCAAGCATGTTTGGACTACTACGTCCTTTGGAAACCAAAGCCTTTACTCTCAGTTGTACTTTGATGTGAGACTATCTCTCCTGAAATCACAGTCAGTCATTCACACCACATAGGAAACCAGGGCACATGCTGGCCTTTTTACTCTAACAACTGAGTCAGAAGTTCCATAGTAGTCACAGAGTTCATAAATGTTACATTCTAATTATGAAGTAACAGCCACACACCAGCTGTGACTAGGAGCAGTTCTCACCAAGAAAAGATGGTAAGAAAAGGACATATTCCAAATTCCTGGTGTGAGCTCAGTGAGTCTGAAAAGCTCAGTTCTGGATACGTCTGGTCACTGCCACCCCATTATCTTTCAGGACAGTAGTTTTCCAAGGCCAAAGGCATCCAAAGACTCAAAATTCACACATAGCTTAGGCTGCTGAAGACTACCACTGATAGTGGTAGATGTGATAGAGACGCTGATAGATGTGCAAGTTATCAGTAAAGTGAGTATGCAAGGATTTGAAGTCAAGTGGGGCCCACTGGTGGTCAGAAAATGCAGGTCCAGGTGGTACAAGCCTTCAGGAAACCTTCTATTCCTTCAATTCTCCCAGCCAAATATTTTAAAGCACCTGATAAACACTTGCTGGTGCAGAAATGTTCTTTCCTTCAGAAAACTGCAGAAAGTGCAGATTGTTTTTAAGAAAGACTCACTGCCTCTTTTTTTTTT
Source organism: Manacus candei (assembly GCF_025592945.1). NCBI lineage: Eukaryota > Metazoa > Chordata > Aves > Passeriformes > Pipridae > Manacus > Manacus candei. The sequence goes on from NW_026138061.1 coordinate 6,862,693, forward strand.
TTTTTTTCCAGGAGAATTTCAAATATCTGCTGACACCCTCAGGCAGAAAGGCAGATTTTCTTTTACTTTAAAAAGCATATGCTTCTCCATCTCTCTCTTTCAAAAAACCCTAAGCAAAAAAAACCCTCATCCAAAGCAACTCAGAAGGGGGTGTTTTCTCATTTTACTCAACTCACCTGTAAAAAAATACCCAAAAGTAGCTCATCTGTAATATCTGGTGCTCAGAGCTGTAGATAACAGGTTCCAGTTCCTGTTCTGAGAAACCTATAACAGAAGTCTGAAATATTTTTTATTTGTTTCTTTTTACTTTATTCTCCAGAACTTTTTATCTCCCTCCAAGTTCTTCTTTCACTAGGCAGCAAATATCCTTAATATGAGAAGAGCTCAGGAGGCTCAGAGCAGGCTTCTGGAACTACTGAAAGCCAAGCAGTAGGTGCCATCTTCTCCAAGAGTAAGAAAAAAAACAAGAAGCAAAGAGGCAGAATGGCTCCATGTTCAAACAGCAGCCATAGGGCTACTCTGTGCCTATAATTCTGGTCTTTGCCCTGGGAATCACAATGGTCTGACCATACTGTGGTGATGACACCCAGAGTCCTATCCTCAGCCTCCTGCTACTTACATTGTTCTTTCTGGAGTTCCAGCTCTGTGTGATTAGGTGGAAATTTATGTACATGCTTAAAAACAAGTTTCTTCTCTTGCAAAAAAATTACAAAGAAAAAAATATGGGGAAAAAAAGAAAAGCTATTTATTCTGTTCTCATTATCTTAAATTGGCTTCCTCCTTCTTGTGTGAGAAATTTTGCATTTCTGAGGCTTGTTTGAACCATCAGCATCTTTCTTTCCATGTTCTTCACTAATAAAAGGAAACAACAGGAACACTGCTCAGTTCTGATACAGATCTCTCATGTCGTGCCATTTTCTGGTGGAGGTGATTTTCCAGTTAAGGAAATTATCTGTTACTGTACACTAAAAAGTTTTCAGTTTTGCTGTTATCTTGAAATAAACAGGAATTAATCCAGTAATCCAGATGTACTGGAGCTGGGGTCATACCCTCTCATGTTACCACTGCAGAAGACAATTTGAAAAGGTCTTTTTTTAAAAAACACAAAATCATAGAGTAACATTTATCTGTTTAACATATATCTCTTAACACTTACTCTGGCTTAGAATTTTACTCCAGGAGTAGCATCTTGATCTAAGGAGTAAGTGCCAAGTTGCCATGTGCAAGTATCTCCCATTGATGACATAATACAGTAGCACAAACACAGACTTCAACAGCGAAGGGCACACAGGAGGTGATAAGAGGATTGTTAAAGGATAGCAAGAAAAATACTATCTCTTTTTTTTCTGGAAGAGGCATGATTCATTAGAAGTGAAGGGAAAGTGAAACGTGAGCTCAGGAGAATCAAGAAAGGGTTTCTGCCATGGAGATAGACCACTGTAGGCCAGACAGCACCAGGTAGAGGGAAATTCCAGTGCAGAAATTACAAATGGAGTATGAATGTTTCTACAGATTGAAGACTTGCAAACAGTCTGCTTAATCTTCACATCTCCTCCTTCAGGATTCCAAAGGTTCTTTGTGGGGTTTTGTTGTTTGTGGATTTTTTTTTTTCAAAGTGAGAACTAGATTTTAACAGATATCCTCTCATAACCATTCTTCTTCTCCTTTCTTGCCCACACAAACCCTCCTCTTCCCCATCTGTAAGGAACAGTCAAGAGACAAGTCATCACAGACATCAATACCCACTCTCAGTACCTTGACCTTGTGCATCAAAGGACACAGGAAAACAATACAAAACAGAAGGAGAAACCTCAGACATTTGGAGAATAGAAGGCTGAGGTGATTTGCTCAGTGGAGTTACTCACCTGGGGATAGACCATGGCTCTTCCTCATGGGAAGAGGAGCTTTTAGGGGAGAGGTGCCCTGAACTAGCTCAGTTGCCAGAACTGGTGGAGCTACTCCATGTGTTACCTGTTATCAGCTGGGAGACAGATCTGTTGTAAACGCATGAGTCAGGACCCCTCTGCTGAGCTGAGATTTGCATAAAGTCTTTTGTCAGTACAGCAGCTACAGCAAAAATGATTGATATTTCATCTGAACATAAGTGAGAAGCAATTCAGAAAGAAGAACACCCGAATGTGTGAATGGGAAGAGGGGGGTGACTGGGACAACCAGGATCTTGGGCATCACTAAGTGTCTGCATGAAGCCCAAATGCAATCTACCCTATTGCCAGTGAAGCATTCAAAGCCAGACAGGATGACAAGGACAATTATGGCCCTGAAGCTCTCAATGAAGTGAGTCATTCAACTTCAAGAACAGATAGAGCTGAGAGCAACTACTGGAGGAGGAAACACAATTGAAAGGTTATGTCTGAGCTACACTTAGAGGTATCAATCTACATTGGTTTGAAGAACTTTGCAGTGGTATAAAATTCAGGCTATTCTGCAGCCAAATATGGCATCAACAGGAAAAGAGAAATATGGGAGCATTGTAAGTGGAGACTCTGAGGGAAGGTGCAGCAATGCAAAGTGTTGCTTGACAACATCCAAGAAATAAATGAACTGAAAAACAGTTTGTCTGAAGGGTTCACTTGAACAGAGAATTATTTTTTAAAACTTGTGCTCCTTTTAGCCAAAGTATTTCTCTGACTCTTCAGTTCAGGACAAGGGGTGGGGGACAAGGAAAGGAATCTAGCTCAGAGTGAGAAAAGAAAGAGTAAAACCAATGCTGTAAAGTCAAACCAAAATCCAAAGTGCAGGTTGAAAGGTTAATGAATGCAAATAGCTCAACTGGGGTGCTGCATATTGAAAACTAGAAATCACGTTGAACAAGGGAGTAATCAAGAAGGAATGAAAGAGAAACATGCTGGGCCATGGTAAAGGCACAATTAAACTCCCTTGATATAAGTCCAATGTTTTTCATGGAGATGCATCCAGTGTAAATATGGTCCATAATTGGAAAATATGATTTGCCACCTCTTTCTTTTTTCTACTGAAAACATTTCTGCTCTTCTCATTTTTGTATAAACAGATGTTTGCACTAGTATTTCTTGGTTTATATAGCCAGATTTAATCCATTAACTTCCCTCCAAGTACTCCTAGAGCCCAAGGTGAACACAGCAATGCTGCACAAAGTACCATTCCCAATTACCTCAGCCCAAGGGCTCAGGGTGTCAGCAGACACAGAACCAAGCAGCAGTGGTCACAGGCAGGTTTGTGAATGGACACCAAAAGAAGTGAGAGCTTATAAACCAACCTTCAAATGGATAAGGGAAAAAACAGTGAGAAATTTGCTGTATTTGAACAGTTTGGACAGCAGGTCTGTGCTTAGCTGTTCTGCATTGCAGAGAGAGAACTTCAGAGCAGGAGAAGTTTTGAATTTATGTAAAACATGGGAGCCAGGTATGTTGTACCTGAATGCAAGGATCTGACTGTGACATTCTGTGATGAACATGAGCTGCATTTGGTTTCTAAGTGAAGTTTCATTTGCTCTAACCTATGAAACCTTAAAGAGAATGGGTTGACAGAAGAGTGTTAGAAAGTTGTAGCCTTCCCCATTGACATCACCTGGGACACATATTCTATACCACATTAATGGAGAGGACACAGTGCAGTGGGGATAAAGCCTTCCTTCTTCCCAGCTCTTGGTTAAAATGCTTTGGACGTTTCCAGCCTGAGAAATTGCTTCTGTACTTTCCTTGGACATTTCAGCATGACATTGAAGGAATGTGAAGCTATTTTTTTAATTTAGCAATCATGCTAAAAGCACCTAAGTGTAGGTCAAGACAAGGTAAACAGACTGAATTTTATATTAAATAAGGATAATTTTTTTTCAGTAACAGTTATACAGTATCCCAAAAATCTTTGTTTTCACTGCTTCTTTCATTCTGCTTTTTAACAGTATAAAAATCCCTCAAACAAATAGAGAACCAAACCACACCTGCTATAACTGGAGATTCCTGAAGCTCTTATGATCAGGGGTTTTGTTTGTTTGCCCTATAGAGCCTGGTTGTTTTTCAGTTGTGGATTATGGTCTGTCATAGCAGAAGCAACTTTTAATCAGTTTTAAAATGAAGGCAGTTTCTCAGGTGAGTATTTTTTATCTGAAAAAAAAAATGGAAACCAGTAAAAATGTTTGGCTTGAAGGTGGGATGTGTTTTGGTGCAAGAGACAATTGGAGATCTTATTAAAGGCTCTGGGAGAATCTGCCAGAGCATACATGTTCTGCAAGAGGTCTGGGTTTTATAAGACTACCACTGCTGTGAACCTGCCATATTCAATAAAATGAGACTTTGGTTTCTACTTTTTTCTTAATTAAAGTGTTTTTAGGAAAATCTGCCCCCTAAAAGAAGATACCAAGTAAAAAAGAAAAGACTATCTAACAATAAAATATTAGTGTAAAATGACTTATTTCATGAAATAGCAAATTCCAGAAAAAAAAATGCATTTCATTCCTTCAGAGCTCAATACTAATGGGATTTTTTTTTTTAAATCTGCCCTGTTGTGGTACATTTTAAAACCCATTTCTGACCTCGAGTACTGCTCAGGGTCTCAATGATGCCATAAGATTTCCAAGACATGAAGATACCATATAGTGATACAGGACAAAAGAAAGTGAAGAAACATGTAACTTGTTTCCTTTTCTTTTTAACTGAAAAAAGGAGGCAAGAGAGGTATCTGATGGCTCTGCATGAGTTTAAAAAAATTCCAGTAAAAGGAAAGAGAAAGGTCATCCTCAGAGCTCAAGGTGTGCTTTGTAGCATGGGGTTTTGCCTGGGATTTTATTTCTAAGAGAGAGTCAAATAAAACAAAGGAAAACAAGCTTCAGTCTGATGCTGGTAAACAGATCCATAAATGTGCACATTGCTTCCAAAGCAAGGTGGATGAGGCAAAAAAAACATTGGGATCATTCAAAACAGGTTAGAGGCTCCCCTAGGGGAAATGGGGTACAAGGGCTGGACAAACTCTGATGGGCTGAGGAACCTTTACTCAGTCCCAGAACGACTATACAGTTTTTCCTGTAATAAGACATAAAGTTACTGCTGAAATAATGTGGTTTCAAGGTCTGAAAGGTGCTATTAGCACCTTTGAAGAGTTTAATTTTTAAAATGGGGAGAGGTGGTAGAATCACTGACAATACCAACAAAAAAAAAAACCCAGCATGATGTGCAAAGTCTCCAAGAGTAAACAGCAAAACAAGCATTCTCTTTTTTCTTTTTTCTTTTTTCTTTTTTTCTAGTTTATTCTTTTCTTTATAACTCCCACACCAGTAAAACAGCCTTGAAAATGAATCAGCAGTATTGACTTCTTTAGCAAAGGAGTGCTGTGGGGACCAGGTTCCCATTTCTCATGTATAGTTAAGAAGTGCATTTGTTTTTCTTTCTTTTATACTAAATATGCTGCTCTCTGTCCTAACCAGGAGGAAAACAAACAAACAAAAAAAACCAACAGTAACAAACAAACAAACAAACAAAACAAACAAACAAACAAACTAAACTAAAAAAAAAAAACAAACTGAGAGCCCCAGTGAAGTCACAATTTGACTACCTATTAAGAAATGAGGGCATCCCAGTCTGTTAAGAGAAGAGGCTGGGGGATGTTTATGGAGAAAAAGTCCCTTAAGTGCCAACCTAAAAATTTCATAGAGCCTTTTTTTATCCAGGTTCTGGAAAGAAGCTTTATTAAATGATTTACTCTCACCTTAGACACAGCACTTACCTTAGCAGAATCTGGTGGGAAGCTGCCTGCAGCCTGCTGCTAAAAACACAGCCTTTTGTCAAAGCAGGAGTGCAGGAAGAGATGAGCAGACCCAGTTTTGTCTGGCTCAGACTCAGTTTTGTCTGTGCATTTGGAGGTGGTTTACTTTGTTCAGAATGGGCTTCCAGCAGCAACACATTAGTGCAAACACTGCACTGGGCAGGACACCCTCGGGTTTGGTGTCAGCAATGAGGAGAACTCCGTGAGTGGGGAGCTGTGTTTGGCTGACAGTTTGCTGTGGACCTGCTCCTTTTTGTCCAGACCTGGTGATATTTCCAGTATTGTCTAAAGCAAAACTAATGCTGCAACTGCCATCCTGACTTGTTACTCTGGGTCTGAAAATTCCTCACATGTTCTCCTTCCCTAAACCTTAAGCCAGTTTATCTTCATAATCGTCAAAGATCTCCAGTTATTCCTGCCCTACCTGTCCTTCTTATTGGTTAGCAGCTAGGTTGGCTCCTTCCTTTGCTCTTTAGGTGGCTGTACTGCTGATTTAAACACTCTTCACTGCTCCAAATTCCTTTCTGATATCTTTTTTTTTTTGTGAGTGTTAGATAATTGAAAACTTTTAAGCCTATCAACCTGTCTGCATCTCAACCTCACCTCAAAACTTACTTTAGCTTAAGGCAGCAACTGCCATGAGAAACCAGCTGAACAGCTGGTGCATTGCCACCAAACCTCTTGACTGGGAATTAAGAGCACAGTAATTTGTGTTAAGGCTTCCCAATACTCTCCTTACCCCAGACCTATCCAGAACTTTTTATTATTCATTTCCTTCTCCTGTTACAATTTCTCTGAAAACTCAGGCAAGTCTTGATGCCTGAAGCTAAAGCCCACTGTGCAGGATGAGACCTGGCCAACAGTCAGTCTGCATGGTATGCAAAGAAGGCAAGGGATTTTTATGTTTAGGGCTGTTAGTCTAAAGTTGTGGACTCTGGTACTGAAAAACTTAACAGTTCTTAGCTGTCACATCTTTGCAGTCTGCAGCCTTTGCCCTACTAGGTATCACAAAATTTTGAATATGGATATACTAACATATCAGTGTGTTTGTAGCCTAGCCATGTGGAGGGGGTGTTTGTTTTTTGCCTCACAGCCTGATCCTCCACAGCCTCGTCACTGTAGAGCTCGTCTGAAAACAAAAGGCAGCTTAGTCAGTTTTCCCATATAAGCAGCTCGTCTTTGAAGAGATGCAAAGAGGCTTTCACAGCTGTTAAAAAAGCAATGCCAGGATATTTAATATACCTTCCTTCTAAATTATCTCTGGGCTGCAGAAGGGCTGGAGTATTTGTACAAGATTATGGTGTACTGCATCTGCCTGGGAAACTATGATTTTGTAGGTTCCTTGCGTGAACTGTACTTTAAAATATCAAAGACCTCACACTTTCTCTTACTGTACTTAAACCTCAGCCTGCTATTTCTTAATCTTCCCCCTAGCTACCACCCACCTTCCTGCCTGCTGTTCTCAAACTGGTCTGTATTAATAGGGGCAGAGGCTGAGCAGAGCCTGTGGAGGCAGGGGCTGAATGAGATCACTCCCATGGCACTTTGGTGCAGGGTCGGTGTCAGGCTGAAGGGAAGGAACATCTGTGTGGATGGTCTGCAACGACCCCCTCCTGCAGCCCTCCCCCTTCTGTACCCAATGCACATGGGCTGTGGAGCTGCAGGGCACAGAGCAAATCCTCCATGCCAGTCTGAGGCAGAGGACTTGGTGACAGTGAGTGTTCCTGAAGAGCAGCCAGCAAGAGCAATCTATCCCTTTCTCAAAGGCATGGATGGCTACACTGAGAGTTTCTCCTCATCATTGCTGCCTGGCTGCCCACCCTGGTTGTTACAAATGATCACACTGTGTACCAGGTGGAGGTGCCTCGCATGGTACCCCTCACATGATGCCCTTCCTTCTCTGAGGAGGAATCAGGAAACCTGAGATGAGGGAGAACTGTGGAAATGGCAGGTCCCCTGGCCTAAGGAAAGCTAAGGGTTTTGAGAAACTGTGAGGCTTGTGCTTTCATAAGGGGCATGAGAGAGGTGGTGAGATGGCCTCACAAAGGCTACTGAGGGAAGAGCTGGGGTAGGCAATGGCTGACCTTAAAATGTTTTGTACTGTGGTGCCGCTCGATGGGGGAATAATTCCAAACTTTCTTGACAAGCATTCATATCTTTCTCATTCCACACACTCTCCAGAGTGCCCACCCAAGCTGGAGTGCACAGTTCTGTTTATTGAGGCAGATGTCTCTTTGGACAAGAGTCAGATGGAGTGGGGAGAAGTTGCATTTCTACCAGGCAATAGGACAATCCCAACAGAAAGATCTCACCAGCTCTTTAAAACAGCCTGAGCCTCTTGTAATCTATTCTTATTCCCTGGTTTTGGGGAGATTCGCAGTGTCATCTTTATATATCTCAATTTTCTATATATAAAGCAGGAATAATTATTTCTTCTTTCCTTCCTTCATTGTGAAGATCAACTTTATAAAGTCTAAGTTGCTGGGGTGTACATTACTATAGTCAGATAGGTATTACAAAACAGACAGGCATAAGTCCATCATATGTGCTTGGGTTAATAGGGATTTTATTTTGCCTTTCAGCTATCAATGATGCCATTGACTACAGGTGCATTAGGAATCCTTAGAAAATCTCACTGGTCTCCTTGATACCATGTTTTGTCCATTCTTTTCCCACCATCTCAGAAGCTGGGTGGTATAGCTAAAGAAAGAAGACAAAGAGCTGTGTTTCATTAGAGATGCAAGCTTAGAGCCTCAGAGAAGCTTTAGAGACAGGATAGCACCTACCGTTACTAAAAAGGTTCATCTTACCTGCCCAACACTAACTACTAACCTCCCTCTATACAAATGTCAGCATTTCCCTCGGCTGCAACCATCCAGCCTACTTTTTCAGGCCCTAGAACAGGCACCAGGCAGCAACAAGTGTATCTTTCCTGCCAGTGCTAACGTTTCAAAGATTTGTGCTGTCCTTCGTGTAGTTTTAATATCAGTCATTGTGGTAATATCATTGCTAAGGAAATAAAAAGCTGCATGACTCAGAAACCTCTTCTGCAGTGACCTTAACTAAAGTGTAAAAATATGCAATTTCTGCATCTGAAAGACAGTTTTCCTTTCCAACAAAAGCTGCAAACTGCACATCTTGTTAATGCAAGTAACCAGACTCCTGACAGTCATCTCACTAATGTGAAGGGAACAGCTCATGGAGGTATATTTGTTCATATTTTATTTGCTCTGTTTCACACTGTTCGGGAGTTGTTATTGCCTAGTTCTTCAGAATTACATGTTTTAAACTGAAGCTATAGCACAGAGTTTAGCTGTGCAAATGCCATTTCAATCTGCATTTGTTGTAATTTAACTGAGGACTTGCAAGTCTTTCCTGGTAGGAGATTCAAAAACTACTCAGAAGTTGCTGCTTACCAAACCCCTTGGCAAGGGTGTGTTCTGAACCTCCTTTGCCCCAACACCTACCTCTTACCATAAACATAAATTGTGGCAGCTGTTAAATTTCACTCTGGATATTCAGTGATTGCTGACAAGATGCAATCATCATGTAATAATTTCAACATCTGTAGAATTGGGCTATTAGACATTTCACTGATAAATAATGCTGCTGGCTGTCAGGGTCCAGCAGAATGATTGAAATCTGAAAACCTAAGAACATGTTCATTTGTTTTGAGATGTATTTGAAAATACAGTTCGGCATGTGCTAAATTAATGATCACAGGCATAGATCAGATGGTTGGTAGAGGAAAAAGAATCCACACTCCATGTGCCTGTTTCTGCTGTGATGTGTTGGTAATTAGTTTAAATATATCTGTTACATCTGTTGATTTTTTGTTTCTACTTTGGAATAATAATTCAATATGCATAATTATTTAAAAGATAATTTAGCTCCATAGTGCAGCAAAATTTATTATAAAACTGTAAATAAACCAAAATTAAGATTGTCCAAGTCTCAGGACTGTAGCAATATAAATGAACAGGGATGGATAACTCATTTTAACACACACATGAAATATTATTTAAGCTGGCAACCTGCTGGGTTTCTTCATTATGTCAAAAGCAGCCTTTAAGGTTATATAACAGCTGTAAATATAGCACTGAAGCAATTCATAGTTAAAAGAGTCTTGACGGAAGCACTGTCTTTCTTAATTATTCAGCTATCAAACTTAGGGAGGCTTTGTTATCCAGCAGCAGCAGACTTCTGCCCTCCAGTGTATTTCTCACTTGTGCTGAGCATCCAGTAAAACTGAAACATGATCTGAAAAAAAAGGGAATTTATTGCCTTTTTCATTATAAACATAATTTGTTACTCTGTGTCATATCTGATTGCTTTTTTTATTCATAAACACTGAACTAAGCGCTGTGTCAGAGCCCAGTTGCCCATAGGGACCTTAGATCTTCAGCTTTGTCCTTATTTAGGGTCACTCTGAAGCACCTGGTACTGTGTAATCACACACACAGGTGCTTTCCTGAGCTGGCAATAGCTAAATATGTCCATACCCAAGTGATCTTCACCTTTTTGGCCAGATCAGCTTTGAAAATGTTCCCTTTCATTCTATTCTAGTGGGAGAATTGTGTTTCTGCAGTACTAAAACATCTCAGGCTCAGGCTAATTTCAGACTGGTTTTAGTTAAACCCTTTGTGCCCTAATGCAGGACAGGGATTTCCACTCTCTTTCTCTGTGCATCTCACATGTTATTAGAGCTACACCAAACACTGAAAGCTTGGTGAAGAGTCTAACCAAGACCATACCAAGCCATGGTTCTGTGACCTGACTGTCAGGGATTTGCAGGTTGGGGGATGAAGTGTTAGATTTGATGTTTCCCCCAAGCTATTCAAACACACCATCTAAGAGGACTCTTTTCCCCTGCATGCCCTCCTGCCTGAGGTGAGACCCTGAGGGCTGCAGATACTGGGCTCCTATGGAAGGAGTCAGAGGACATTGCTCTCCCTTGGGAACTGGTTGTTGTCAGAATCCTCTCTCCAGATGTGTCTCCGATAGTCCAAATATTTTGCCTTTGAACAGCAAATTATGCTCCTTTTTATTTCAGGTAGTCAAAATTGGTGGAGTGGTCATGACAAGGATCATTGAAGTGGAATGAGATTGGAGCACAAGGTTAACACCCTAAGTGGAACTGGACCATACATTAGACATTAGGTTTCTGAGCTGTTGTATCTATTTTAAAACCACAGCAAAATTCTGGCTGATCCCAGTAGTTTGAGATTTAACCTATAAAATCAAAATGGATTAAAAACATTTCATTTTAGAAATGGAAGAACTGTAGCAATTCATATCATAATGTAGCCAAGATTTGTCTAGGGAAGAAGGGGAGAAATAAGAGAAACATTCAGAACATAGGGTAGTAGTGAGAATCAGGTATGTTTAAGAACAGTCTTTAGGTTGTCAGACCCCTGAGGACTGCTGGGGAACTGGCCTTGCGTAATTGAGTGGAAATGCCATCTTTCCTGAAATAGATAGTCTTAAAAAAATATTTGTTTTGAAAAATCCATTTTCTGGGAAGGAAGTAGAGCAGAAAAAGATTTTCACCTTAAATCTTTGTAAACGGCTGTACTTTAAGAACTGAGTCTAAATATAAAAACACATTTGAAGATAGTGTGAGCAGGGGTGAATATTTTTTTACCCTCACAATAATAGACTAGACTTTCCAAAACGTATGCCCATAAATTTTGCTTCTAAAACTATTGAAAATTGTATATGAGTTTGATACTAGAGGGATTTATATTTCTATCAACTTTTCAGGACCCCAAAATATTTTCCCAACAGATATTTGATATTCTTGTCTTGGCTACGTTAAAGGAAATATTTTCCTCCAATGTTTAAGAATGTAGATCGGGGAAGAGCTGCTTTTTTGAGGCTTGAAAGAAGCTTTCATTTGGCTTTTATCAGTGTAGGACAAAACCAGTAAGCAATCCAAGTTACTGCAATCTCAACTGCATACTATTTAGATTGCCAGATTCACAAAAAAATAAATGACACTCTGGCTGATGGATCTATCTTTTCTATAGATGTGATTAATTTAAACAGAATTATCAGAATGCAGTTATTCCATGCAATTTTCAAAATTTCATTGTGCAGAAGTACCCTGTTTGATGGGAGATGGATCGCTACCTCATTACTCAGGAACAGGTCTAGAATACTTTGACCCTTGGCAAAATTGCATTGTCACTTTTGGGTGTATCAAAGATGGATCTAACAGTGTTATTCTCTCAGTTTTGGCATCACTGCTTCCCACAGCTTCATGAAAGCAGAAACAATCTACCTAAAATATTCTCCTCTGTCAAAATTTTAATTTTGTTTCTATGTAAATAATGCATGTGCTCAGGCACCAGTGCTACTGTCATTAACTGGGAATAAACCTGGAGCTTTCAGCTCTGAAAGTAGAGATCCACACAATTTGAGCAAAAGAAGCAGTTCTGTCACATACTATTAAATAACAGGCTGTTACTCACCATCGGGAGGGACAATCTGCATGCATTAAACACTGCTTATAATACAGTGCTTGGAGGTTCCAGCAGACACTGTGGAGCCCTCATTTGATCAGTTTTAAAGGGTAGGAATCAAGCATGGCACGGAGACAGGTTGCACGTAGCTTTGCTTGCAAACACATCTACCTAACTGTTGCTTTCTCTGGGTGTGCTACAGTCATTAACTACGACAGCTGCGTGACTCCAAACAAACCACACTGGAAGGAGCAACTGCAAATGAAATAATTAAAGTCATCTCTGCTTTACTGAATGTTAAGAGGCTAATTGTTCTACAAACACTTCATGAAAGCCTGTACCTTTTCCTTCTGTGAAGTAGAGAAAGCTTAGTTAAATTCTGCAGATGTGCCTGAAATGATCCAGCTAGAGACACTACGTGCTGCACAGGGAAAAGCAAAAAAAATACTTTTTCCCAAGTCTCAAAGTGATGAAATCTCGATTGCAGGGTAAGGCTGTCTTGAAATGCCTGAGAAATAACCCATTGCATTGATATTCTGTCAGAGCCCTTCACTGGTGAAGATACAGAAGTAAAACAAATAAATCCCTTCACTAAGGAGCAAGCACACATCAACACGGTACACAATGTTTGCAAGGTCACGCTGTGCTCTTTATAGACAGGTCTGTTTATAACTGCTGTGTCCAAAAACCAAAGCCCACTGTTGATCCCCATGTGCTGACAGCAGTTACTATCACACTGAAACCAAAACAACAGATTGCACCAAATTGCACCATTCTTTAAAAAGAGACCTGTATTCTTCAGGGTTAACTCTGCAGAAGAGGAAAGTGATGTCAGCATGGAGGCAAACATTAAAACACACTCTTGGAAGAGATTTGAACATCATTTGGACTTTGGGAGGGGAAGAGTCCAGAAGTCCTGCTGATTTTTCCATCACCCTTCTCTTTCCAAATAATCTCCATTTCTTTAGTTGTCATTCATGTTTTCTGTATGTTTCATTGTATTCTCCTGTGCCTAAACTTGAAGAACTCCTTTACCTTAATTTTTAAGATCTCTTTACTCAGCTCTTCCCCTTTCAAGCTACATGAAATGAGCATAATTGAAGTGTTGTGCTGCTCAAGAATGAGTGGATCTTCCATCACAGTCAGTATAACTGCATCACACCCACAGACCATATTCACTCAGTGAATATACAGATTAAAACGTGTGTGGCTCTTTGTAGCTGACCACACCCTCACTGATTACCTTCTTCATCACCCTCATCGGGAGGGTGAACAAAGTTCTGCTCTAAGAGGTGTCCATTCCAAGGGAAGGGGAAAAAACGATGGGTTTTAGGGTCCCCAATGACTCAAGAAGGCAGCCAATCCTTCTGCTAGGACACCAAAAAGCAGGTTATAGGAATCAGCCATCAGCCCTGAACCCTTCTGTGCACACTTTCAAATCAAGGAGAGAAAAAATGATTCAGGTAGAGGACAGATGTTTAGGCCGTGACTGCTTATAGTTTGAAAAGGAGAAAGATTTTTTCCTCTGTTGATGTCAATAAGGTTGAGTTATCTTATCCTTTTATTTGAGGGAAAATTAAAGCTGCTTTGAAATGCTACCCCTAACTTGGGGTTGTACCTGCTGAGGAACAGTCACAACCAGCCACCTGCAACACATCAACTGGGAAGGGCAAAATGGGCAAAACTATCAACCTCTGCTGCACAGAAGAACTCTGTGTACACCTCACCACTCTTCCTGTCTCATTAAATTAAACTAAATCAAATCACTTCTGAGGTTTAGACAGTAGAAATGTGCACAACAGAGATCTGTCTGTGCTTTAAATTCTGCATGAAGTGCGGATAAGAGGAATGTGCCTTTGCAGCTCAGTTTCATTGATGTGTGAGCTAGTATTCATGTCAGGTTCTCTTTTAAAGATACTTGAATGACTCTATTTTTAGATTTCACTGTGATGTTACTTCATCAGCTATTGCATGCATAATGCATCATCAGCAACAAAAATTTTAATCATAGCATAAATCAGTCAAAAGATGCTACAAGAAATCAAAGTCCAAATTGCTCTGCTTTGGGACTTGAGTAAATGGATTTTGATTTTTAATTCCTAAATTCAGAGAGGCTCTGGGGGGTGCTCCCCAGATGTGTAGCTGATTGGGGAACGTGTGATGCAAGGCCCCTCAGGTTCAGTCCTTAATCCTAAAACATCATATTTCAGTCTGAAAGCAGCTTTTACCTTTACAGTTTTCTTAAGAGAAATCAAGACCAGAAATTGGTTCTCTCATTTAAATAATTCAGTTAAAGCAGAGCTCCAGAAAAGTGGCAGAAAACCACTTGCTGATCATTCACAAGTTCCAAACCAAGGAAGACTCTGCAAAGTAATTTCAGTGCGGTCCCCCATGACCCAACAAGTAAACCCTTCACAGGCACAGGAGGCTCAAATTCTTCCTGTTTAATTTCCAGCAGCAAAGAAAGAGTAATTACCTGAGGCCGTGCCCTGTTATTAATGTGTTAAGGAAATAGAATTTAAATCAGAGCTCTTACGGAACAGCATAGAGCACTGAAACAGGATTAACAGACCTTTTTTTCAGCTAGGAAAGCTTTTTACTCATTGTTGCTGGTTTTGTTATGGACAATCCATTTAATCTAGCTCAGCAGCTTTAAAAAGGGGGTCAAATATGTTATTTGTGGGGTCAGATTTGAGGGGGAGGGCATGTTCCTTTTCCTTGCATGTAACATGGATGTGACATCACCAGATATTTCAGCTAGACAAGGCTCGACTGTTTGTGCAAGTAGATGTCTGCTCCTTGTTTCCCACTCTCTGGGAAGCAGAGGTAGTACCAGCTCATGGCATGCTCCATACAGGGCTTAAAAGGAAGTGCTCAGGGATTAGCTGAGCTGCTTAGGCAGCTCTTGCTGCCTAAATAGCTGCTCTAGGCTGGATAGATGAGCCAGATTTGGGGAGCAGGTCAGCAACTGGACCTCTCCAATCCCAGTAGGACAACTGTTGAGTAAAGCTATCATTTAATTGGAGGACTATAACTACATCCACAGGAATACTTTTTCCTGACCACCGTGACTTCTTCACATAGTATTTTATCTTGTACAGGGAAAAGCTTTCTTCTCCACACCCCTGCAATCTGGAGAAGCCTTTTGTAATTCTCTGTTTCACGGTTCCATCACATTTATCTTCAAGTTATCTCTTTCCTTTGATTAGGCCTTTTATTTCTCTTTCCTCTGGGTTATCCACCTCTATTTCCATAGTACATAATTGAGCTGCTGAATATTCATTATTAGTCCCTGGAGTCACATAAAGATCTCCAGAGCATGATAAAAGCCTCCTTGGGTGTGTTTTGGTGAGATTAGAGCCAAAATACTAAATGTAACTGGGAGATGCAGTATCTCCCCTTAGTTTAGAAAAAAATGGAGAGGGAATAATTATCTTTTCATAAGGGAAAGGAGAGAAAGAAAGACAGCTGGGGATTGAGAGGGAAGGAGGAAGGAGGAAAAAAGCATCCAGGCAGAGAGCAAGAAGGTAAAAGGCTACAGTCCAGACACCATGATTTGAAATCCTCTCTGTCCTGACATCATCACGTTCACTGAGGGTATTGCATCACTGCTTGGTGATGATGTCACAACATACAGATTTTCAAAGCAGCAGGGATAAAAAATTCAAGCAACTAACTTTTTCCTCAGTCAAGCGCACCTGCCAGAAACAAGCCCCACTGTGCAAGCAGAGGGGTAACAGTGCCAGCAGTGCTTCAGATGGTCTAACTGTTACATGTGTCTGAGCACAGCACTGAGACATTGCTTCCCTCGTTAGAAGCATGGTTTCATGCCCTGGGGATCCCAGTCCCACTGGGGCACGAACCTGCAGCAAGGGAAGGCTGTATGCAGTCTGCTACCCTGCCTGCTTTGAGCCCTGCACCAGCAAGCTGATTTCCCCAGGTTGGGTATGGAGACAGCAGGGAAAGCAACATTCCCAGAGGGCATTTCAGAGCATCTGGAGGTCTCATCCTCAGCACCAACTGTTTGCTTCATCCTTGATGAATTCCCCATCTGATATTGCAGTTTATAAGCTGAACAAACAGATCAGGAAAACATGCCGATTTGGAAAAGCAAACCAATATATTTTTTTCCTTAATAGAATGATCTGCATGACAGAGGGATTTGAACAGTTTTGGATTTGTCAGGCAAATGCTATGTTTGGCTGTAGCAAATACTCCTAATATTCTCATTTAGTAGTAATTCAGTTTGACATTTTTACACTTTATGAATACAACTATATGAAATATTCTCCCATGACTGTGATTGGGACATTAACCTAGATCTGTGTCCAGGGATATAATGAGTATTTACAACTAGGATTAGGAGAGAATGAAAGGCTCTAGCCTTTCTAGGAAGGTAGAAGAACATATTCCTGAATGGGATAAAGCTGGATCAAAGTCTCCTCAAGCGCCAAGCAAAATTAAACCTGGTGTTTCTCTCCACTCTGTATTACTATTGCTTACACCACTGAAACCGTCTGATGTCTTTACTCAGGCCCTCTCCCTCAGTACAGGCCATTTATCCACCAAGGATCTGTGCAGCCAGCCAGTGTGTTACATATGCTACACTTATGTTAAATCCACCATGAGGGTTTGCAAGCAATTTCTTACATTTGTATGCACAAATTCCCATGTTGGACCTTTATGCTGACAAGAGCAGACATGCAGCATTTACATCCCGAGAGGCAACGACGAGATGTATCCTCATGATCATCCCTCTCTACATACCCAAAGTGACTCCCAGCACTTCGAAGTTGCCTGTAAAGCTGGGGGGGGGGAAGGTCAGTGCACATTTTCAATTAAAAAAAACCCTAGATTTGTGTTACAGAAATCATATAAATTGCAAAGCAGTGTCTTACAGATGATGATCTATCTGAATGACACTTCCTTTGCTGCCTTAGGGAGTTTTCAGAAACAATATATTTTAATGAGCCACTGCAATAACTTAAAATCAAGTCAGAAAGAAAAACTTTCTATAAGGGGCTATTTTTAATTGGGAACATGAAGTGTTATTCACGAAGTATTATATATCTGCTGCTCATGTAAAGATTGTTTACAAACCTAGTGAAAAACTTTTCCTTGGTAACTGCTGTGTTAATGGAAAATACAAACACTGGTCCAAGATAATCATTGTTATTCTAATATTTGGAATTTTAAAGGAAAATAATTTTCACTCAGAATAATTTTGCCACAATAATTTTGTCTTTATTTCCAAATAATCCATGTTAAATTTAAGTTAGCATAGTAAAAGACTGTTGATATAAAAGAAAAATAAATAATTGAGACATCCAGGGAAAATTAAATGTTACATGAAATATATCTTTTTTTTTCTAAAGAGATAATGAAAACCAGGATATTTTTTCAGTCTATGTCCTAGTAATCACAAGACGAAACTATTATAAAAAGTATTCAATGTGTTGAGGAAGTAAACAATAAAAAGACCAAAACAGCAAGTCCTGAAATTTAAAAATTAGAATTACTCACAGCCATCAAATCCCTGAATGAATTATAATTAGCTCCGTTTTTTACCAATGTGAAAATAAATAAAGGATATGTTGAACTACTTTACATAACGAATTATAATCAAATGCATCATGGGAATGTAATGTATAGTAAGTGCTGAAGTATTCTTATAAATAAAAAAATTAAAAAGGCAGGAAAGATATAGATTCCCCCAAACACTTTGGTCAGGAAAGGATGGTTCTCTCACTCCATCTGATGACACAGGTGGACCCGGTGAATATTTATTTGGTCATGACAAACACCCAAACACACAGCACTCAGTGTTTCAGGTGTCACTGTGGAGCTGGATCTGATCTTCCCGGGGAAGCTAAGGAAAAAGAGCAATCTGCAACTCTGACAAGACTTACAAATTTTCTGAGCCATAAAATATGGTGCTTCATGTCTGCCCTGGAGAAAGTGAGGAAGTTACGCAAAAATTTAGCAAAAGCACAGAAACTCAAGCTCCAGTGACTTCTTATCATTAAAAGCTGTGTAATCACTAATTTATTAGCTGAGTGTAGAAGTTCAAGTCACAATGTCTCAGTCACGTTCCAGTTTAGACAATTACAGTCTGCATAGCTAAAACCCCTCTCCTGATTAAGCGGGCATCATCTACATGCCACCCTTCCCCTCACCTTCTTTAGCACACTTGCTTTCCAGCTTTCCTCTTCTGTTTCCATCTCTTTGTTTTGAATTTCTCTCCCCACACGTGGGGTAGCTTGAGCCTTTTTCCATGCTGAGTTTCATTTTGTTATTTTCAGCTCAGCTCTGAATGAGTTAGATGATGCTCATGCTGCAGAGCATTGCCAATCTTGTCATGCCATCTGTTTCAAAAATTTGAGAAGAAGCTGAATCCCATAATGGGATGAAATAACTGTACTTTGCTCTGGGAGTTTTCTTCATGGGTTATGTTTTTTGTTCACTTGTTGATAGTTCTGTCCTTTATGGCCCAGTAATTTAAATACCGTTATGTTCTCTGCAATTATACCTTCCCAAAAGCTTCATTTTGCCTAAGACTGCTGACACGCTATACAATTAAATTTATTTTTCACTTCCTAACACAAAAGTCTTTACAGGGTTTCTAAAAACTCAACCCCTAAGGAAGAACAGCGTGGTTTATGAGACTTTTTGATAAGTGAGTGGCCCTTCTACTGATATTTAAGGTCATATAGATTTCTGCATCATCACCTAAAATAATAAAATGAAATAATTTTAGTATTGCTCTTCAAAAATGCTTGTGATTTTTGCTTAAACTGAATTTTACTCAGGTGCTTTTGTGCATCCAGTTGCTCCTGCCTTAGACCTGAAGGATTTCTGAAGAGTCAGTGAGCATGTGCTCATCTACCCCTACGGCAAGCAAATGAAAAGCAACCTGAAAAAGGTCCAAGAGAAAGACAAAGCTATGGGAGCGAGTAAGCATTGTTTCTCCTGTGTGCACAGCTGACCACAAGCTTGTTTCACACCAGTTACACTCCATCTTCCTGCTCCTCTCAGCAAGCTGTCAGTGAAGGTGAGCATGCGAGTCAGCAATAACTAGACATGATGAGAAATTTGTTTTATTTTGCAAAGGCAGTAAATATGTATAACATAATTAAAACATATACTTTCTCCTAATACAGTCCTATGGATGTATGAGAGTGTTTTTTGTTTTGTTTTTTTTTTTCCCAATTAATTCATTCATTTCATTGTTTTCTAGTGAGTGATTTGACCTAGTCTCTCCAGAGGATGGTATTTTCCTCACCTGAGGGACAACAAGAGACAGAGTTGACAGAATCCTTCATGACATGGGCTTTTCAGCAAGAGGGCCAACGGTAAATTTGCAAGTCCATAAATAAGCAGGAAAACAACTGAGAAAGAATACAGCAGTGGAAGAGGATTCAAGAGGAGCTGAACACTTCAACAGCTGTATGAAGCTCAGGTAGCAGCTGTTTTTTATTTCTCTGTTTCAAGCCTAGCTGCAAGCTGCTAGAGATGGGGAGTATCACAATCTTGTAGTCCCTATTCTCTGCTAACCAGGTTTATCTTCAGCTCTTTAGGCTTTCTTCCTTCAATTGAACTTTTTCTTCTGCTGGACTTGCTGGAGCTGTTCTGGGAAAATGGAAAACAGCAGCAATTTAAGAGTGGAAGTATGTACCAGAACACAAAGTACAGCAAGAAATAAGTGAGTAGTAGGGTCTGTGGTGTTTCTCAAGCACCTAAACAATCTGCAGTTACCTACCTGCCCTCCAAACACCCACAGTAAGCAGTGTCTTAGCCCATCACCTTTGGACAGATGTGAATCTCTCTCTTCCCTGGACATGGGGAGTGGACAAAAAGTCACTAAACAGTTCTTACTTCCCTCTTTTCTCTTTACTTCATGCAAACAAAACAAAGATTATAAAGTTGTGGGCATGGGTCCATTTTACAGGATACAAGCGAACTTACAGGAGTTAGAATGGTAAGCTTTTATGGCACTTTCTTTCTTTGTAAAGCACTGTTACTGTTTCAAAGAATAAGGTGCAAAAAACAGGATTAAAAAATATTAATGCCCATTAGGAAGGATTAGACTACAGCTGCAACTCAAGAAAAGGTTTTTCAGATTGGATCATTTTTAATAAAATGCTCATTCTTCTTTCATCTGATCTCATCTCCTAAGCCTTGAAGTCTTTCCTTTCACAGGCAAACTTCTTGTTTCTGTGGGACTTTTGATTGCATAAGGACTGCAAATGCTCACAAGATTCGAATTACTTTTAATTTTTTATAATCTTTGAGATTAATTATTTATGTGCACTTTTTAGAAACTTTCAAGTTTAGTGTTACTAATTTAATGCATCTTTTCCTCTCCAGATCCTTTTGATAGTGTATTTATATGCAGCTCAACTCAATCAATAAGGAAACTTCATTTTTTCACTCTAATTAGCCATCACATTTTTTAATAGCCTACAAAATAAAAATGACAAAGTGATTTATTATTCTGACACAATGACCAAAAGTTTGGTACATATACATTACCTCTAATGCATGAACCAATTTGTGGGACTTCAGCATGTTATCTGCACAAGCCTGCAATGTGATGGATAGCATGTAAAGAATTTTGAATTCCTGCAGTGTTGAACATTTTGGTAGCAGAATAAATTTGTGATTATACCATAGATTTCATGTTACCTAAGAGAACCCATTTGCTGTTTGCCACAGCAGGCTCTGTACTGAGAGAAAATATTATTTTATTCTGTTCCTTGAGTGAATGTCAGCATAGAGTTCAGTGTACAAAAAATCTGCTGTCATGAGGACTTTCTCAAAAAAATAATGTTATTAAGAGGATCTAGTCAGCCAGGATGTTGATTAGTTTAAGCATCCAGTCCTCAAAGTTCTAAGCTCATGTTTCTTTGTGAAAGAAATGAGGCATACAGAAAATCAATTTTCCTCTGAATCTGCACATATTGGATTATTTATAGACACTGCCTCATCACTGAGGGCTTTTTTTTTATTATTTTGTCCAAGATGACTAACTAATTTGAAAATGTGAGAGGAGAAATTGCTTGAAAATACCAATTCATGCCAGTCAGTCTGCGATGGTACCTGTTAACCTTTGTTGCTAAAAGAGAACTAGTTCTTGACAATATTACACAAAAAGAGACAATAGTTACAAGAGATTCTCACATAGTCTCTAGAAACTTCTGAATTAAATCTAGGCTTTTTTGATTATTTATATTTGTAGGTACCTGAATTACCATGGATCTATGTTGGGTTTTTTTAACTTTCTACATGCTAATAGGCTTTAAGTGTTTTCTAATAAAGGCTGCTATTTATTCAAAGGAGCTTTTATTCCTTTGACTTCTGGTAACAAAAAGTCCAGCCCAAAAAAGGATCAAAATTTATATACCAAAACAGTGAAATTTCAAGGGGAAAAAAAAACATATAAAATTAAAATAAGTTAACATCATCCGGATGGCTGAATTGTATAAAAAATACAGTTCCATACAAAGCTTCTACCCATACCACTTTTTTGATGGTAGCAGGTCAAATTCAAGAGATTCCCTCTCCTGCTACATCTACCACCTTGCCAAAGCACCCAAATGTGGGTTCTTACCTCTCAATCAAAGAAAGGCCTCAGTTACCCAGTCTTAGTTTCATTTCAGATGCTGTACTGGTTTAACTGGGATAAAAGTTACAGCTTATCTGGGGCTGTGTTTTGGATAGTGCTAAAAACAGTTTTGATAACACAGGGATGTTTTAGTTATTGCTGAGAAGGGCTTACACAGTGCTAAGACTTTTTCTGCTCCTCACAGAAATAAGCTCACAAGGAGCTGGGAGGGAACACAGCTGGGACAGGTGACCCAACAGACCACAGGTATATTCCAAACCATATAGTGTTGTACTCAGCATATAAAGCTGGGGAAGAAGAAGGAAGGGGGAGGACATTCAGAGTGATGTTATTCATCTTCCCAAGTCACTGTTACATGTCATGGAGCCCTGCTGTCCTGGAGGTGGTTGAGCACCTGTCTGCCCATAGGAAGTGGTGAATGAATTCCTGGTTTGCTTTGCTTGTGTGTGCAGCTTTTGCTTTACTTATTGAATTGTTTTACCTCAACTCACAAGTCTTCTCACTTCTACTCTTCCAATTCTCTCCCATGACCAGCTGGTGGGGAGAGAACAGGCAGCTGTGTGGGGCTTAGTTGCTGGCCAGGGTTATACCATGGCAGAAATCTTGGCATATCTGGGGTACTCCCGGGATGCCAATACGCAGAGGTTTCCAACAGGCAGTTTGCCCAGAGTGGACAGATCTAACCTGAGGGATGTAAATGGCAGCACTTCACAGGACTGCCCATGTGCAAGCACATTGATCCTGCAGCCTTCAGGAATGGCAGAATAATTGTACTTTTACAGATTCATAATAGCAAAATACTGAGCTACTTGTCACAGTTTCTTATTACCTTTATCAAGAGAGTGGGGAGGAGGGGGGTGAGTAACTTTGCAAGGATCACATTGCAGAAAACAATCCCATCGAGAGGTGGTGCTGTACGTTCATTTTAGAGTGAAGTTTTATCTGCTCTTCAGTGCTGGTTAGGAGAGAGGAGTGGGAGGCAAGTGCTATCCATCCACAACACGGTTGTTACAATCAAGCCATTGACTCCTTTACAAGAGCAGTACAGTACTTTTTTCTCTACTGCAGCCAACAATCCACTCTCACAGAGAGATCTGTGCAGCTGATTTTTGCTTGTTCTTCACACCAGTTATGGTTATAAATTCAAGGTGACCTCAGAACCCTTCTTTTCAATTGAAGTGTTCTACAGCTTCAGTGGCAGATGTTTTTACTGTCAGTGATGCAAATTTGAGCCTCTGATATTGAAATGATACTCCATAAGTATCTTGGCTCAGTTAATCATTATAGATAGCCCTTTGATTAAAAAACTTGTAGATAGAAGATTGAGTTTTAGGCATTTGTCACAATACTACACATGAGAACTGTAAGTTATACTTAAAAGATAGTGGATCCTATAAGGAATGGTGTGCTGCCTGACCTCACACTAAGAAAACAGGGATGGCCTTGCTGGAGATGTGAAGGCTGGGGACAGCCTTGCCTGCAGTGACCGTGAGATTGTGGAATTCAGTATCAGATGAAGAAGAAGCAGGACAGCAAGTAAGACTACAACTCTGGACTTCAGGAGAGATACCTTGCTGGTCAAGGTGGACCTGGAGGTGAAGCTCAAGGTTGACTCCTTCAGGGAATGGATCGTGACTGAGGCTGAAGACCTCATAGCAAAGTTTTTCCCAAAAAAGCTCTTAGAAGTCAATGTTTTCTTTAAGGAGCCTATCCTGAATATTCATGATCTCACTCAGATCCATTTGAACGTGAACCTCCCAGTGCCTGACTCAATTCTTCTCACAAACAGCCATAAGGGACTAGACAGGCCAATTATAAAAAAGAGGAAGCTGGAAGACTCAGAAGAGACCTTTTAGGGTACCAAAGTGTTTGTGATGCCCACTGGGATGCTGAAGAGCAACCAGCAGCTAATGGACATCATTGAGAAAGTGAAACCAGAAATAAGGCTGCTGAGTCCTGAGGAAATTGGCTGATGTAGTTGCCAAGCCGCTCCTCATGATGTTTGAAAAGTCATGGCAGTCAGGGAAAGTTCCACGTGACTGGTAAAAGGGAAATATTATACCCATCTTTAAAAAGGGTAGAAAGGAGGACCCTGGGAACAACTGACTGGTCAGCCTCAGCTCTGTACCTGGGAATATTGTGGAACAGATCCCCCTAGAAGCTGTGCTAAGGTACACAGAGAACAGGGAAGGGATTTGAGACAGGCAGCGATTTCCCCAAGGGAAAGTCCTGCCTGGCCAACTGAGGGACCTTCTGTGACGGAGTAACTACATCACTGGACAAGGGAAGGGCTTTGGATGTCATTTATCTGGAGTCCCATAAAGCCTTTGACAGGGGCTCCACAACATCCCTCTCTCTATGTTGGAGATGGATTTGATAAGTGAATTGTTGGGTGGATAAGAAATTGGTTGAATGGTCACATCCAGAGGGTTATGGTCAACGGATCGGAGTCCCAGTGGACATCAGAGAGAAGTGGTGTCCCTCAGCAGTCTGTATTGGGACTAGTGTTATTTAACATCTTCATTAATAATGTAAAAGAAGGGATCAAGTGCATCCTCAGCAAATCTGCAGATGACACCAAGCTGGGTGGTGCAATGACACTCCTGAAGGACAGGATGCCATCCAGAAGGACCTGGACAAGACTGAGAAGTGGACCAACGTAAATGTCTTGAGGTTTAATAAGTAAGACAAAGTGCTGGTCCTGCACCTGGGTAAGGGCAACCCCTGGTATCAATCCAGGCTGAATGAACAGACTGAGAACAGATCTGACAAGAAGGACATGGGGGTGCTGGTGGAGCAGAGGCTGGGCATGAGCCAGCAACACACACTTGCAGCCCAGAAACCCAAACATGTCCTGGGCTGCATCCAAGGCAGTTTGGGCAACAGGTTGAGGGAGGGGATTCTGCCTCTCTACTCTGCTCTGGTGAGATCCCTCCTGGAGTGCTGCATCCAGCTCTGGGGTCCCCAGCATGGGAAGGACATCAATCTGTCGGAGCAAGTCCAGAGGAGGCCACCAAGATGATTAAAGGAGTGGAGCACCTCTCCTATGAGGAAAGACTGGGTGAACTGGAATTATTCAGCCTGGAAAACAGAAGTTTTAGAGGGCGATCTCATTGTGGCCTTCCAGTACCTGAAGGACCATAACAGCCAAGATAGCAGGCGGGAGGATTGGCCAGTTTGCTATATTATCAGAACATCTGGCTCCCGTAGAAGTGTTTTGCATCAGTGGAAGTGAATGTTCTTTATATAGGATGTAGCAATTACTAGTCCCATTTCAAATATGAGGAGTGGGAAAACACCCTGGAGCACATAGTAGGGCAAGGGCAGAGTCTGAGTCCTGAGTCCCTGCTCATGAAGAATACATTTATTTATTACAGGAGTACTTTATATAAACTATATTTTTCAGCCAGCCAACAAGTTTAACAGGAAAGGTAAATTTGCAACAAAATGTTCTGATATAAATTTTATTTCCTGCAGATACATTTATTAATCTAAACTAAAGAATGTATAAAAATGTTTCTGCAATCTGCGTGAGATACATCCTAAAGTAATGTAGGAACTAGGCATCAGTGTCTCAGTGTATCCCTAGAGATCCTGAAATTAATGGCTATATTTATGACTGAATTATATTCTGAATCCTAGCAATGGCAAGGGACATTGTATACGAACTGAGCCATGTTGTTATTCTAGTGAGATACTGTCTCGCTAAAGGAGGAACAGAACTGGGTCAGCCCAAGCAAAGGCAGGATTTATGCCAGAGAGAGGACTAGTGTTATCCCTTAAGCATTTTTGAAATTTCAGTTTTCTTCCTTGTGGGCAAAACACCGGGGAGTCATTCTGTGAAATGCAAATATTGCAAGCCCAGTGACGCTTTTTGTCTCCCAGTTCTAAATGTACCTCAGAGCTTGCAGGCACAGTCTCCTGTCTGTCCCCTTCCCTTACTCCCACCAAACAGGAGTCCCTGAAGAGTGGAAGTAGTACCGTGGAGAATGGCCCTGCAGCCTCCCTGGCGCCTGAGACCTGCTGATGGAGCCAAAGACAGGCTTTTGCAGGATCAGTGGAAGTGGGTGATAAGAGAATGGTATTAATGTTCCCTTCATCTTCTGTGTTCCTCTCACCCCAGCTTCATCTTACTTGGATTCCCTCTGGAGACAGAAGTTATCAGAATAATCTTCAGTGCTACACCACCTAAAGTAACTCTGAAGTGTGAGCCAGTGTATTACAAATGAGGAATTGTGTACCATTTGTAGTCAGTATTCAGATGACCCATTCACTTCTGCAGGTGTAACAATGCATTTATAACTATTTATCTGATAAACATATAAGTATATAATGCAAGATTTGTCAGCACATCCCTCACTATGCTGAATCAGCTTGAAATTTAAGGAGACTTTATGCATTAGGGGAAAAGCTGCATAATGAGGCCTGGTTTTGGCTGCTTATCATTTTGAATTCAAAGTCACAGTAGAGCAACCTGGGTGACACCAGTTACTGCCCTCAATCCTTCTCTCACCAGACTCATCACCACTGGAAATCAACAACCACGTCATCTAAACAGCATGAGTGTTCAGCTGAGATTTTCATTCCTTATGGGAATCTCCTGATCTGTTGGGTGTTATTCCTCAGCAAGGCATGGGATGGGAATGTAAGTAGGTTACCAGACAGGCATCACAGCTGGAGACATAGCTGGGAGGAAATGCTGTGGCTGAGATAACATTCAGGGAGCAACACAGAGAAATTATTCCTAGTTCTGAAGTTCTCTACCAAACTTTACCTCATCTCCTGTGCCCTACCTTGTCCCTGTCATAATTTCACCCCCCTACAGTTTAGTTAATGATATCACGATAATCTATTATCAGAATTAAAGAAAGGACCTTTTCAAGCTATGCCGATCAGAATGGTTATCTGTTGAGCATTTCAAATACACAGAGAATTGCAGGAAAATACTCTTCAAGTTAGACAGGCAATTACACAAATCCATTCCTAATGAATACTATGGGAGAAAAAAAGCAACCTCAAATGAAGAAACCACAAACCCTAACTATTTCCATCTGATTTGAAAACCATTTTAAAACTCCTTAACACAAGCCCAAGAGCCTAAAGGTGAGAAGCTGCTGGAGTCTTTCAGTCTCTCAGTCTTCTTTGAGAAATAGAATTAAGTTTGAAGTCAAGGATAATTTTCAAACAACAGTTAGGGTTTTTTTCAATTGTAACTTGCTTCAAATGCAGGTTACTGCCTCTCACGGCAGCGGTGTTGGAACAACATGATCTTTGAATTTCATTCCAACCCAAACCATTCTGTGATTCTATGATTCTTCTGGCTTGTAAGCAAAGTTGCTTCTTGTCACTACACAGAGTTCCTTGAAAAAACTGTTCCTTCCTTTATTTTTATTCCTTCTTTTGCTTTACTAAGTTTTGCTCTATGCAAGGGAGCAAAAGTTAGTTTGTTGCCAGCCAAGTGGAAAGGTGTAATTTTATGGACCACTACTCTCTGGAATGGGACTGATGAGGTAGGAAACAGTAAGTCAGGTACAGCACCATAGCTGGGAGGGAAGAGAGGTTTATGCAAGCCTGTTCCTCTAAAAAGGTCAAATAAGAAGACAAAATCTTCCCTTTGAGAAGACTTTGCTTATGTGACAGCAATGTTTTCTACCTACCCTTTGAAAGAGTGTACAAGAGTACAGGGAATACTGAAGTATCTTCTGAGCCAATAATAAGCAATAACATGAATGTGACTAAGTAATCGCATCAGAAGTTTGCAATCAATGGCAGACATCTGTCTAAAGGTAGTAGGAGAAGATGTAGCACAAGTTAATCTTTTGCATTTTATACAATACCAGAAAAACAAAAAATGTCCATAGTTTGCCTTTAATTTTGCCATTAAACATTTTATTGTTAACACAATAAAAATGTGTTTCATCAGTCTTCTTTCACTTAAGAATCAAGTGCACAAATACCAGTTGTAAACAAAGGCCTGCAGCTTTTGTAAATACAAAGAAAGCAACACCAAAGCTGTAGAAAGATGATGCCTGAGACCACAGTCTGCTTGTGTGGGACATGTTTAGATTCCCTGACAGAAATCAGATCAGACATTCAAAGCAAGGAATTCTTTGGACACTATCCAAAACGAGCTCCTGCATTTGGAGATTAAAGAATTGCCAGTGTAAATCATACTGAAGATGGGATAAACTGCAAATGGTATGTTAATAAATCTGGTGGGTGGCACACATCAACTACGAGCAGTGACAAGCAAACACTTTATCCTATGCTTTTAGAGGCTAAACCTGGAGTGATTTATTTGCAAGTGTAGCTGTAGTTGCAAACATCTGAAGATGGTCAGAAAATGACTAAAACAGGTGCGAATTACACCCTGGCACAGTATTTTTTGGTTGTAGCCATGAGTTTCTCTTCAGTACATATGTTGATAGCTGTGGTTTGTTTTAAATAACTAGGGGTTTTTTAAATTATTTGCATATAACAAGCAAAGCAAATTTTAGATTAGGTCTAAGTGAGAAATATTTCCTTTAGCAGTATTCTCCTTTTACACTAGAATATAGATAACAAGATCCATTAACCATAACATCAAAGGCAAAGTGACTGCAAGACAGAACTTCTATTCTGTCAAGCCTTATTCCTTGTGAAATCAGATTTACTGTTTTCAAAAACCATAAGGAGATAGTACTGTCATCCATGATTAGTCATACTGATGCATCATATGATGGAATTATTTTCCAATTGCAAAGTGAATGTCATCACAGCTTCCGGAGAAGTTATCCTGATACACAGAAAAGGGAAGGAGGTAAGGAATGAGGGAGGGAAATTGGCAAATCTGACAGATCTCTCTACAGAACTGAAGTTCTGAAGCTTTGATTAATGTTTGTAAAAGGCAAACAAACAAAATATCAGATGCATCTCACTTAGGCTTTATTATGCACAACCACCAAGAGAGTGATTATGTGATAAATTAGAATCCCACTCCTGTGTCTTGGCCACAAAAGCATTTTAAACAGGCCTTTCTGTAACACAGAAAATTTTAATAAGGCCCTGAAGAAGAAACGTTAGTTCCAGATGACCTACATTTGTCTTCACAGACTTTTGTATTAAAGTCTATTTTGTCTTGGAACCACATGTTTTAGTGATGCATAAAGAACACTGCACACCTGCAGTAAAAATGCAGCACACGGTAAAAGATTTTCCAGTTGTGCATCATTTTCATCAGCCCATTTTATGCACTAATCTAAAAAACAAAACCATGTTAGTGGGAGGAAAGAAATGACTGCTCTTAGAGTAACACAGTTATCCTGCCATAATTTAACAGTAAGAAAACTACGTGATATTACAATAGTTATAATAGGATATACTACTTCTAGGAGTCCTTTGAGATAAAAGGAAATATTTATTTTACTTGGTTTCGTTCTTCTGAAGGTCTAAAACGTAACATAAAGACTAAAGTCTATACTTAAAAAATAAATTCATGTGACAAGCAAGGAATGGTGCTTCCAAAAGCCAAACTTATTTCTTTCCTTTCCATATACTGACAGGTTGTAAACAACACTCTGTAAAGAAAGAAAAGGGTTATTCACCTTTTTCTGGTCTCCATGCAAAAACACTGTAATGACTTCTAAACAAAAGTCTCAGATACTTTAAGAGCATGATACAACTGCCTTTTACTCTCTGACCCATCTACAGTTTAAATGACTACATAACCATGTGCAAGGCACGCTATGAATGACTAGAAGGCAAGTAGTTGGGAAGAGATTCTTGTGGAATTTGTATCTGTAAAATCTGTCCAGTTTCTTTACATAAAAGGCATTATAACAGAATCATAGAATGGTTTGGGTTAGAAAGGGACCTTGAAGATTATCTGGTTCCAAACCCCCAGCCATGGGCAGGGACAACTTCCACTACACCAGGTTGCTCAAAATCCCATCAAACCTGGCCTTGAACACTTTTCCAGGGATGGAGCAGCCACAGTTTCTCTGGGCAACATATTCCAGTGTCTTACCACTCACAGTAAAGAATTTTTTCCTAATATCTAATCCAAACCTACTCTCTTTCAATTTGAACCCATTCCTTCTCATCCTGTCACTACATCCTCTTGTAAATAGTCTTGCCCCTGTAAGCTCCTGTAAGTTCCCTTCAGGTACAGGTATGTTAAATTTATATGGTCAGGTATATTAAATATATTACTCACAATTTAGGCATGAGTACTATCAATACTGTGTAGCATTTTTCATGTTTTCTCTGGTTCATGAGTGAAAGGTTACAAAGAAAGTGAAAATTTTTTTAACTCAGCTAGAATTTTTTGTTTGCTTCTTTTATTTTCTTCAATATTCTGAGAATTTGAATTTAGAAGATTGAAAACACATACAAGCTCTCTTGCTTCAGAAACTCTGAAGTGGAAATCAGTTCAAGACTGCAAAAAAAGTTTTTATTCCTCAGAAACAGCAACTTGTTGTTATTTCTGAAACAAAAGTCCTGTCTTCTGCAGGCTATTTCAAGAGTAAAGCAAATATCTCTTTCATGCTTTCTTTAGAAGTCCAATCATGAAGCCAGCAGAAAATAGAACCAATTGGAATACATAAGCAATTTAGAGACACTTGTTTAATCCCAGTGATTACCTATTCACAGAGGGAGGATTGGTTAGAAATGGCTATAGATATTTTTCTATTTAAAACTTTAAAGAGTTTCCTGGGATGTGTTAAACACAGGATAAATGTCATATCTCTTTTTCTGTAAAAATCATACCAAGATAAAGGATAGAATATGGTCAAGCAACACATAATATCTTCTATGCAGCAGTCACAGCAGATGAACAACACTGAGCTAAATTTTGTCCATTCACATGCATACAAATCTTGCTTATTTCATTGAACTTCCTTCTCCAGGGCAAAGTGAGGTCAGAAATCAACCCCGTCACTGAGCTTCTGAACAACATTTCTTGAAGTGGTTTTACAGCAACGTTGAGAAGCTGCATTTTAACACTGCGTCCTCTTTACATTTTCAATGTGTTTTGGTTTTTTTTTTAGTCAGATTCCATACTATTTAAATACATGCTCAGTCCTTCACTCTTTCATTGGGCATCCCGATTTGCTTGGGAAAGTCAGACGAATTTGAGAATCTCACCTGTTCCGAGGGAGCAGGGATTAACTTCAGGAGATTAAAAAGTACATGGCAGGATATAGCGCTTGGCTGTGCAAGTACTAGATCACTTTGGGCAAAATTAATAAATTCTAGTGCCTAAAGAAAAAGCATGTGAATGACAGACACCATCAGGCTACTTTACTGACAGCAGTAACCTTGCTGTGGAAATGCTGGCCTTCCTCGCTGCCAACTTTTTGATCAGTTTTGGCCCTAAGGATTTTTGTCTTCAGGGTGACACCTGACGTGAACCCTTAATGAAGGACATATGGCTTAGGGAATCAGGTTGTAAGCACGAGGACCAGCTGGCACATCTGAGAGCAAAGCTGAAACTAGTTTCAGATTTTGATAGTCACAAATGTCATGTCAGGGCATGACCTCCTCCCAGGCTGCTGAATCCAACACAAACTGCATAAAGCAACACCTTTACCACAGTTTTCTGTTTATGAACTTGGCATATTGATATAACATAAAAAAGGGAAGAGAAGGGGGGAAAGGAGAGGAGAGGGGAGGGGAGGAGAGGGGAGGGGAGGGGAGAGGAGAGAAGGGGAGAGGAGAGGAAGAGAGAGGAGGGGAGGGGAGGAGAAAAATAATGATGCTAAAGTTGGCAAATAACTATGTGTTTGGTGATGGTAGCTTTATTCAGCCATTTGGTAGTGGGGGGCTACAGGGGTGGCTTCTGTTAGAAGCTGCTGGAAGCTCCCCCTGTTCCATGGAGCCAATGCCAGCTGGCTCCAGGATGCACTTCCTGCTGCTGGCCAAGGCTGAGCCAATTAGAAGCAATAGTAACACCTCTGTGATAACATATTTAGGAAGACTGTTGCGCAGAATTTCCAGCCAGGGAAGAGTGGGATGAGAACATGGGAATAACAATGTAGACACCAAGGTCAGTGCAGAAGGAGGGGCAGGAGGTGCTCCAGGCAGGGGAGCTGAGGCCCTGCAGCCCATGGTGCAGACCATGGTGGGGCAGCTGTGCCCCTGGAACCCATGGGGGACCATCGGGGTGCAGAGACCCACCTGCAGCCCATGGAGGAGCCCATGCTGGAGCAGGTGAATGCATGAAGGAGGCTGTGACCCTGTGGGAGGCCCAGGATGGAGAAGGGTCCTGCTGGAGACCTGCGGCCCGTGGAGAGGGAAGCCCAGGCTGGAGCAGGTTTTTCCTGAATAGAGCTTGTGGCCCCTTTGGGGGACCCACATCGGTACAGCTCATTCATGAAGGACTGCATCCCATGGAGGAGTGACCCACGGGACAGCAGTTTGGGAAGAACTGCTGACCGAGGGATGGACTCACACTGGAGAGGTCCATCAAGGACTGTCTCCCATGGGAGGGACCCCATGGGAGCAGGGGAAGGGCTCCTCTCTCTGAGAGCAGGGGAAGGGCTCCTCTCTCTGAGAGCAGGGGAAGGGTTCCTCTCTCTGAGCAGGGGCAGAAACAACTGACTGCAATCCTCATTCCTGACCCCCTGCACTGCTGGGGAGGAGGAGAGAGAACATGGAAGGAAGGAGGGGTGGGGGGGAAGATGTTCTTAAGACTCTTATTTCTCACTCTTTGGCTTTTATCCTGTTAGTAATAAATATAAGTACTATCCCCAGTTTTGTTTTGCCTGTGAACATAATCAGTCACTGACCTTTCCCAGCTCTTATCTCTACTCATGAATCCTTAGCTGTTTTTTCCTCTCTCCTCTGTCTAGTTGCAGAAGGAGAGTGAGAGAGCGGCTTTTGTGGGTACCTGGTAACTGGCCAGGGTCAACCCACTACAGTCTTTCAGCTCTGTAGGTAAAATTCAACTTGGTAATATGGACAGCAAGTGGGGAAAAAGAAAGATGGCAGGAGATGACTAAAGGAAAATATGAGAAATTCATGCAGGGTCTGGGAAGACCAAGGGACTGTGAGGCAAGCAGAGGAATTTGGGTGGGCTTTTGGTGAGGAATATTGAGTGATGTCAGCATGACTCTGGAAGACTGGGATACAGTTGGGCACAGGGGCTTTACCTCCACCTATCCTTCTCCTCTCCCACCATCTCCTATACTTAGTCTCCCTCCTGAACTATGGGTCTCCCATCTCTCCCAGAACCCACAAACCCTATCTTGCCCTTAGCAACTACTTTACATTTTTTCCAGTTGTCCATTTTAGACCTAGGAGACAGGATTGGAGTGGGAAACCACTGGAGATACTGGAAATTAGCAGGTAGGCATTGACAGTGTTTGCTTCTGCAAGGGGCCATATGGCATAGCAGTAGCAATTGTCCTAGATAAATACTTCAGAAAAGAAAACCCAACAAGTTTTCTGCATTGTAAACTCTGTATCCCAGACCTTAATCTCTCTGTGCGTCAGTTCAAATGAGGTAAAAGTATCTTATGTACTCATCTCAAAAAGGTGCTGTATAAACCAAATTAACATGTACATTTTGTGAGGAACTCAGATAAGTATTGATGAGCACTAAGGCAAAAGTCCACAAGGAAGTTAAGTTATAAAAGCAAAATCTGAAGAGGTAACAAATGCTCCACTGAGGAATACGCTGAACAGTGACGAGCAAACAAATTAGAGAATAGCTTCTCATTTGGTAAACACTAATTGCTATGTTCCTAAAACATGGCAGAAGTCCAAGTGGAAGCAAATGCATATATATGATCAGGTACTCAAAGTGCAAAACTATGTGCTTGAGTCTGAGGGAGGAAATTAAGGAGTCACACGCCATCTCCTGGTATTTTTTAAATAGAGCTCAGTGACTTATTTATGTATTGCCCGCATTGTAACTTTGCAGAAAAATGCAAATCTGATGTATGTGCCAAACTATGATTAGAAAAAGTAGAAAAAAAAATATTACATCTATATTGTTATTTTCAAAATGAAATCTTCCGGGATTTCATCTTCCGGGAGTTTTGCTCCATGTAGTATTATTTCAAAATTTATCTAAATGACACAGGAAGGATTAAAACATTATAAATCAGCTGAACAAAAACTTATGGAATCACCTATAGTTGGGGCAGGGGGGAATTTATTTTTTAAAATATATGAAATTATGTGATCCAAGACCCTAGCCCCAGTATTTCCAGTTAACCGGTACTTCTTAAAAAGATCAGGTACCAGTAGAGGGGCAGGGGGATTCCCGTGCTTCAGAGTCTGTTCTTAACACAGGAGAGAGGATGCTGTACTGAGCATAGATGACCCTGTGCATTTCAACCAAGAGGGATTCCCAAGCTCTGCTCTCCTAATGCCACTCCATGTTTCAGGATGTCACTGACTCCTCCTCACAGTCCCAGTTTCCTCTTTGTGTCCGTGTTTCAGGCTTTTTCCCCAGCCTAGGTCTTCTTGCCAAACAGATACTACTTCTGGTAATAGGGTAAAGAAAACTGGGAAATGTTTTGTGACAGAAAGGGATGAATATCCTACTTAGTTTTGATACACTTAAAATAGTTAATATAGTTAATGTGATAATTTTATGCCCATTTCTCTGAAAAATATTCCTGCCTAATTTTTTTTGTTTATTTTCATCATTATGTCATACCCTGATAGTTTTAGTAGCCCCCCCACATTCCCTCACTGCCAGCTGGGATGAAAGAAGCACACATTAGGCCTGGCTTGGTGTGTCTGTGCTGTCTGACGTTGGTTGTGCCTGTAGTTTGTACACACAGCATGGCCAGGCCAACAAAAAAATGTCGAGTTCATGTCAGGCTTTTTTCTCTCAGTGAGATCACTAATTCAGTTCACTCTTGCCAACCACTGAATAAATTTTCACAAATCCTCCAGAACCGTTTTATCTGTTAGACTTCTATTCGTGTTTATTGTGGCTGAATTTGGCCTGTTGGTTCCCAGGTTATTAGAGACTGGCCAGCGTGATTGCAAAAGCCCTAGAAATCAAGTAAAAATTAAAAAAAAAACATGGGACATAATATGCATTATTTGTTAACAGTACTTTAAATGACATGGAACAAACATTCTTTGCAGCAAAAGCAAAGATTTTTGGAGCACATTCATTCTTTTCTAAAGGGTTTTAATTGATTCTCAAAAAAATAATCTAGCCAAGGCTGAAAATGGAAGAGAATAATTAGATTCTATTTTTGGATGTTATGGTAATAAAACATTTTGACATTACTCTCCTATTTTGTAGCAGAGGGAAGAGAATGCTTCAAGTGAAGACATACAGAATATGCCAAGGTACATCAGCAGCTCAGTGGAATGGAGTGGGAAATTTTCTAATATACAGAGTTACTAATTCGGATCATGAAAAACTGCAATGGGATCAGCTGGGACCCATGCACGTGTCCTTACAGACAACACTTCGGGAAATCTGAGTGTCACATGCCGTGTGTGAGGCATCACATTGCCACCCACTTTGGATTGGTGAAAGCTCTGTACTTCATTCCCCTTCTGTTCCCAGTTGGACAAGTAAGTCAAATTTTAATAACACAGACCTCATTTTAATATGGTATTATAACCCCTTTTACTTTATAGAAACACCGCCTATCCTAAATATAAAATCTATCAAAAACGCTCCAATCTGCCAGAAAAATCATCATTATAGACACTTCTGATGCCAGAGGAAAGGATGGAAAGTATGTAATCCAATGGAATAAGAATGTCTCCTCCATTTTGCAAAGCATCTTTAAGACAATTAATGACATAAGAATAAAACACCTCCGAATCTAAACTATTATTTGTTATCAAATGTGTGTAGATATGATAACTTCTCTTACACATCTGAGGATTCTCTAATATTGACATCTTTAACAGTGAAATTTCCTCTCCAAGTGTATATGGCCATAGTTTTGAAAAGTATTTGGAGAATTTGGCTGCAATTGTAAGATTCTTGCTCTGAGACATCTGCAAGACACTGACTTTTCTGACAGTGGCTGCTCAGCACTTCCTTGGAATTTCTAAAAAAAATTGTAGTCATTCCAATCTATTTTTGCTGTCCCTCTGACAGCTGTCTTCCCAGTGAGCAGAGCTGTCACTGAGAGCTATCACTTGAGACGAGACTGGGAAAAAAAAAAGAGAGATCAACCAGGAACTACTGGATAGTTTGGAGGGAGGAATTGGCATGAACTCTCTGCTCTGCTTTTCATGGCTGGTTAATGTTGTCAGTTGGCATCCACCATGACTCCCGACAAAATGAACAACGACAGAGTAAAAGTCCTAACAGAGGCCCTGAGGATTTGATCTCTGCAGTCTAACAACACTTGGTAGAAACACCTTCTATCATCAGCTACATTTAGATGGTCATAAAATAGTGTAATTACCACTCATTTACAGAATCAACCATAAAAATACAAGGTTGGAAAAATACACCAACAAACATATTAACAAAATGATTATTCCTTTGGTGACTGACTTTTTTATAAATAAAACATATCTCAGTGAAATGCCTGTGAGTGGCTTTCTTTACTGGTGGTCGAGCAAGTAAAGGAGTCCTTGCTATGAAAACTCCTGTGTTCTCACTAATGAAAGCCAAAATAAATGCTATAATGAATTATAATTGCTCAGCAATTGAATTATTAATGCTCATCAATCCAGCCTCTAATCATTTCTGTTGATGAGTACTGTACATTTCCTTATCTCTTTTTCTCTATCTACAACATTTTAAACTTGACTGTACAAAAATAATATTAACTTCCTGTCATTCCTGTATTATATGGTTGTTAGGGTACATTAATTCCTTCAGGGTTTTTTTAATTTTCTTTAAAACTCCTTGAAGAGCTCATTCTCTTGGACCATCTAAGGCTAACTATTCATTCCTGATATCCTTTTGAACCTCCATGAGCATTTCAAACTAAGGTACTTTTTGCTGCTTGCTGCAGACACTGAACATTTGATTGTACTTTTAGGTGAATTAGTAATCCAAGTAGAAAACATAGAACTGTTGCTGCCAAATTACTCATGCAATTCACATTTTATTATTGGCTTCAGAACAGGACATTTCTGTCTCACACTTTAGATGCTACTAGGGTGAAAGCTCTAAAAGCTCTGCTGATGTAATGATCACAGAATCACAGAATGGGTCAGGTTGGAAAGGGCCACAGTGGGTCGTCTGGTCCAACCTCCCTGCTCAAGCTGGGTCATCCCAGAGCACACGGCACAGGGGTGTGTCCAGACGGTTCTTAAATATCTCCATGAGGGAGACTCCACAACCTCTCTGGGCAATTTGTTCCAGTGCACGGTCACTCATAATTCAGGTGGAACCTCCCATTGCCTCTTGTCCTATTGCTGGGCACCACCGAGCAGAGCCTGGTCCATCCTGCTGACACCCTCCCTTCAGATACTGACAGGCAAGGATGAGGTCCCCTCAGTTGTCTCTTCTCGAGGCTGAACATTCCCAGCTCCCTCAGCCTTTCCTGTTAAGAGAGATGCTCCAGTCCCCTAATTATCTCTGCTGTCCTCTGTTGGATCCGCTCCAAAATTATGACAATCACTTTTTAAAGAAATGTAGAGGCAGGTCCCTTGAGCCATGGAATTTTGTGTATATTGGGATCAACACATGTATGAACTGGTGCTCCAGGAGATTTAGGAGATGTTCAAGCCAAACTGGGCAGTCCACTTACCTGGGCTTGGGATGAAGGGGAGTAAAATAAGACAGTTTGGCTGCAAATTAGTCATGCAGCAATATTATATGTATGCAATTCAACATTTTCTTAATCTTACTGGGTAGTGTGATTGTCACCTTCGTGTGGTCAAATGATCAAGTCTGTCTTTCATTGACAATAAATGAAAAATTGGTGTTGGACAGAAAGGTATCTGGATACTCTTCTGCCATCCTCACTAAACCAAAAAATTCTCGTATTTCACAACTAAATTTGTTACCCATTATATAGCACATAAGGAAGCTCAAAGAGATCAACACATGCATATTCATAGACTACAGCTGTTTCCTCTGTTTTGAAATTGAATTAGGAAAACAGTTGTTTTGAATAACAACACTACAATTACGCTAGAGCTTTATTGACTTTTATTGAATATTAGATACCCCATGGTTTATGTAATAATGTCGTAAAAGAGGCCTGCTTTAAAACATGCTAGCTTTCTTCAAACAAACCTCAATCCCAACACTATATTTATTTTGTGATTTGAGTTTTATAAGGCTACTCCATATTCACAGATGCTTGCAACACAATAAAAATGGAGGAAAATTTTTTCATAAGCCTCAGAGAATAAAAGGTATTAATCACAGAAAGAGGATCTGTAACGTCATCAGGCAACTGAAATTTTGGTTTTAAACTGTTAAAGAGAAATTAGGATGTTACATTTATATCCGTGAGTATTGGCTGAATGAACACCAACCTGGCTCGCTGCTTGTCTCATTCAGACAATTAGTAAGATCTGGTAACTGCACTACTTGCCAGCATTTTGGTGAAACCCTATGGCTTGATGAGCACACTGGAGCCTGCATGCTCTTATGCACAGCTAATAGAAAAATGAGACAAATAGCTGGAATGAAACACTTCAATAAACAGAGCAGACTGCCTGGAGCTGATGGATGGAAGAATGATCTTTGAACTAAAGCTGCATCTGACATGAGTTAAGGGTGAGATAATTAATTCATATTTTTGGCTGATGAAAAATTTTTTTAAAACTTTCCTCTAGGTTTCTGAAAATAACGAGGAGGATTATTATTACCAGCTGTACTTAAAGGACAAAGGACAAATGTAGCTCTACAAAATATCCCAGTGCTGACTGTTGTTGGCAGAAACATCAATAAATTGCATGGCAATTCCAACATGTTCTGCTTTGCAGGCAGTGACTCAACACGCATATTGAGTACGACTGTTCACTATGTGTTATCACTTTCATTATGTTTGGCCCCAAGAGTTCAAAACCATAAGCCGTATTTCAGAAATCATATAAGCAAACAAGAAGGACTTTAGTTTCTTCCTTTCACTCCCCCAGTTGCACCCACATGTGATAGTCTGATCAATTTTTGCAAATTAACATGCCTTGGATAATGCTGAAAACTGCAAGACGTGTAGACATCTCACCTCCTCAATTCACATTTTTAGGGATTATTTTCAAGAACACAATTGAGAGATACTGATCCTGTTTCGACTATTGTTGAAAGGAAAGAAAATAGATTCAAAAAGTGTAAGAAAATAAAATGTTAGTCGTTAATAGATGCAACATGAGCAGACCTGAAGTCAGTAAAATATATAAACTCAAATGGACTCATCCACCTAACCTGGAAGTTGGATTGATGTCTTCCCTCAGAAGGGACTACAACAGGAAAGGGGCTGTTAGGGGCTATAGGCTGCATTAATGGGCTGAGCTGAAGTGCCAGGTCCTGCACTTGGGTCACAAATAACCCCTGCAGCACTGCAGGCTGGGGGAAGAGTGTCTGGAAGTGGCCCTGAGGAAAAGGACCTGGGGGTGCTGATCAACAGTGGCTGAATATGAGCCACTTTGTGCCCAGGTGGCCAAGAAGGCCAATGGCATCCTGGCCTGTGTCAGCAATAGTGTGACCATCAGGACCAGGGCAGTGATCGTCCCCCTGTAGCCAAAGGGGGCACCGGTGAGGCCGCACCTCAGATCCTGGTTTCAGTTTTGGGCCCCTCACAACAACACAGACATTGAGATGCTGGAGCATGTCCAGAGAAGGGCAGCAGAGCTGGGGAAGGGTCTGGAGCACAAGTCCTGTGAGGAGCAGCTGAGGGAGCTGGGGGTGTTTAGTCTGGAAAAAAGGAGGCTCAGGAGAGACCTTCCTGCTCTCTACAACTCCCTGACAGGAGGCTGTAGCCAGATGGGGGTTGGTCTCTTTTCCCAGGCAACAAGTGACAGGACAAGAGGAAATGGCCTCAAGCTGTGCCAGGGGAAGTTCAGGTTGTTCATCAGAGAGAATTTCTTCACTGAAAGAGTGGTCAAGCATTGGAAGGGGCTGTCAGGACAATGGTGAAGTCACCA
Organism: Manacus candei; assembly: GCF_025592945.1. Taxonomy (NCBI): domain Eukaryota; kingdom Metazoa; phylum Chordata; class Aves; order Passeriformes; family Pipridae; genus Manacus; species Manacus candei. Next base: position 6,902,566 of record NW_026138061.1, read on the forward strand.
TCCCTGAAAACGCTCAAGAAATGACTGGACCTGGCACTTAAGGTCACTAGACAAGGTGACTACCGATCAAAGGCTGGACTCGATACTGGAGGTCTTTTCCAAACTTAACGATTCTATGATTCAATGAAACACTTTTCAGATTTCCCCTTGCCCGTCTAGAAAACCAGGCATCAAAGGCACCAGATTTGGAAGCCAGCAGTATTATTTCCAGGAGAACAGACTAAGAGGTTGTGCTGCCTTGGGTTTCACACGATTCTCACTGGGGTTTGGCACCACGTTCTGTGTAGGTGGATTTGAGCTCTGGTCTTAGCGCAGCCCCCAAGCACTACTCGTCCTCCCCTTCTCCTTCTTTCAGTCCACGGCTGAGGGGAGCCTCAGCACAGCCACCGCTGGTCCCATAGCCCCGATCCGATGGATAGCAGGACAAACTCCCACCCAACTCTCGGATCCTCCCTCACGGCCGCCCCTGTCCCGGCGGGCGCCCGGACACATGACCCGACGTGTCCGCGCCGCAAGGGCTGCTGGGAGTTGTAGTCCACCGCGGAGGTCTCCGCCCGCCTGCCCCGCGCCTGGCGCTGCCAAGCCGGCTCCATGCCCGAGGCTGTTCCCCCGAGCCGTGCCGAGGCGCTCCTTCGTCCGCCGTGAGCCCTCGGTGTTCCTCCGTGCGGAACAGATGGGCGGAGAGGGGCAAAGCACGGTTTTCAACAGAACTACAGCTCCCGGCGTGCACTGCGCCCCGCGCACCTCAACAAGGGGTGGGGGAAGATGGCGGCTGCGGAGCTGAGCGGGAGCGGTGGTTGAGGTGAGTCTCGGGCAGCCCGGCAGCGCTCCCGTCACCCGCGCTCACCCTCACAGCCGCCTCCTCTTCCAGACCTTCCGCTCCCTTCCCTCTCTCCACGCTCGGGACCGCGAAGGACGCGCCAGAGGGGCGGGCGCTGAGAGGGTGGCGGGAGGCTCAGGCCGCCCGGCTGCGGCGGGAGCAGAATCCTCAGGGCATCGCCTCAGCCCAGACCCGCTGGGACGGCGGCTCGGGGGTGTCCCTGTGGTCCTCTTGGGAATATTGGCTCTCCGCCCCCGGAACGAGGGGCTGCTTCCCACAGGAGCTGTGCCGGGGGGATTCCCCCCTCCTTCCCCAGGGAGGGCTGTGGCTTTGGGATTTCCCTCAGCGAGTTTTCCTCAAATGGACGTTAACACAGCGAGATATTAACCGAACGCAATGCAGATTTACAGACAGACGGCACTGTGAGCTTTCGTAGCTTCGTCTTCTGCTTTAAAGTTAATTGTGAGTCACGGAGCCGTGCTTTGAATAATTGGGGTGTAGATTCACAAATCCTATTATTAAGAACTAATTATAGTACAGTCTCTGAATACATCTAGGAAGGGATCCCGTCGTACTTTTAGCTGATACAGAGGGAAGAAAGGATCCCGGATTGCATAGATCTCTGCTCTGTTGTAGAACTTGTGGGAAAGCCACTAACTTAGAACCAGAGTTTAAATGCCTTTATCAAAACCAAGTTTGCTTGCCCAGATTTTATACTTTGTAAAGGTACATCAAATGTTTGCTGTGCAAATCGAGTAGGTAAGCTAAAACCAGAGTTAACAGCCAAGACTTTGGGATTTTATAGACCATTACTTCCTGAATTATTTGTAATTCATTCTAGATAATTTGAAGTGTCTTCTCAAATAACATCAGGGCATCTTGTTGGAAGACTCTGCCTGGATGCTTTTAAACATATGGTGAAATTTCTCTGAGAAATTGGCACTTTGGAGTTGAAACCTTGACTGTAGTGCCCTGATATGCCTAAGGGCTTATCCATTAAGCCTTTTAATATTTGTTTAAAAAAATGCTTCTATAATGATTTAATTTCTGATTCAGGAAAAACTTTGCAAAGATGGGAAATAGAGTACAGTTTGTAACTGTTTTAAAACTACATATTTTATATTTAATCCTGTTATGAAAATGTTTGTGATTAATGATGGCCAGTACCTTCTCTCTACTTCTGATCCAAACTTGTTCAGGAGAAAAGAATGAAAAAATTTCATGTTATATGCAAGTTGAGGGAGGCATTAGAATACTAATCAGACTTGGCAGTCAAACTTCAAGTATAATAAAAGGGGATTACACTTCTAATTATGAAATCTGAATTATAAAGAGTACGAAACAGCTTTGGTAGGTATCAGTGACTTTTAAGTGCCCAGCCTAACACTATAAGGAGTAATACTTGTAAGGTTACTGTACAATTTTTAAACAACTTTGAAGATACTTAATTTTTTTAAGTAGAAACAAATCCTGTTTTCTGTAGTTGTATTCCGTCTTAGGGAGGAGAACAGGGTAGTCTCATTAACTGGGCTCATGCATGGCATTGCTTCTTCACCTGAGAAAGCTAATTCAAAATAAAGTCAGGTACTTTCACAGAATTACAGTGTGCTATGTAAATCCATTCTTATCTTGCATTTTTGGGTTCTGGTAGGTGGAGCTGGAGCCTGACTTGTCTGTATTTAGGAATGAGTATGTGACTTATTAATCTTGCATTGCACTGGCCATTTTCCTACCTTCAAAGCTAAAGGCATTGATTAATTTTTCAAGTAGGAAATATGAGTGATGTAAAAACTTAATGTGCAGTGGATTTTTAATTTTTCAGTTCATGCCTGACTAGCTTGGGTTGCTTAAACCTCTGCTTTTCGTTGGCTTAAGCTGGAGGAATGAATCAGTGCCCAGCTGACAATTTCACTTTGAAGACTTAAAATCAAGTTAAACATCTATGGTGTTACATAATAGAATAACATATTAGAGGGCTTATTAGAAGAAAGTACAAAAACTCAGATATGCTGACTTTTATTCCTTTGCCCATAGCACAAGGTTATGTACGTTTTTCCATTTTAAGTCTTTTAAAGAGATCCACTCTTTTAGGCAGGAAAAAGATCTTTGCTTTTCTGTTTGGCTTTCAGTGCCACTTATGGAATCTTGTGATAATAATAACTAATTTGTGCTTATAAACTATCCTTTAATTTCAGATCCCAGGTTAGTTAATGAAAAAAAAATCAGCAAGTCTAACAAACTGTATTTTCATTCTTGTTCTGCTAGAACAACACATTGACATGTTTCCTATGCTGCCCAAATTGTGTAGAATCTTCTCTAAACTAAAAGGTTTTGTTCAGAATAGTGACTCTTGCATGATGTGCAGGTGTTGATCGGCCTTTTAAGGTACATTCACTATCATTGCACTTTGATTATAATTGTATTTAGAATTATTGTTATATCCCTGGGAAAACAAAATAAGTTTTAATCCTCCACAAAAAAGCAGACATGATTTTATTTACCATTTTAATATCCAAGAGCCAGTTCCTTTGGTGCTAGAAACACTGTATACATCCTTAAGTTGCTTCTGGTAATCTCTCAAATGTCACAAAATGACATGGAATATGTTAAAACAGTGTTAGGCGCTGTTTAGTAATCTAAATGGTATCTCATGATTTTCCATCTCTCTCTTTTAATTGGAGCCAAGTTCTGCTTCAGATTCTGTGGAGGTTTTTTTTTCTCACACTATGTAAAATTTTATTCAGTGACAAACCTCTGAGCAGACTCATGGTGGGAAGCTTCTTGGTTTGGTTTAGTTTAGTTCTGTTCTGCTGGAACAGAAAACAGTATCTGTGGATTAAACTTTGCCCTAGGCAAAATGAGGCAGTGATTGAAGGCTTTATGGAGAGGGAATTGTGTGGTCTGTTCTGCATGTAGAAGCCAGGCCACCTCTATATTGAATTTTTGGTTCTGTTACAGATCTTAAAATTATTAAAAATCCAGTTAATTATTTAAAAACAGAACCAAATGTCTTCTGCTTGTTTTAGTTGCTTATATAACTTTTCTGGTAGTTTCTGCATTAATATCTTCCAAAGTGAGTTGACTTTCCTGGCAGCAGCAGTCATTTCCTGATTGCTGGTGATGGTCAGTAAAACACTCAGAGTCTCTGGCACTTGACTCCCTGAAACTGTCACCAGGTTCTTTGCGTTTTTGTGTTCTAATATGCCAGTAAATCTGACTACTGTAATCTCTCAACTAAATTAACTACACTCTGAATTAAAGATTTTGCTTTTCCATGTATCTGTTGACCATCACAATCCACAGCATGTTTTCTTTTATAAAATTACAGTGTTTCTCACTCTGTCCTTGGAGAGGGACGCACACAGCTTTCTAATAGGAAGGGTTATTTTAAATAAATTACTTTGAACTGCTATTTTTATTCACAGTTGCTGTCAGCAAATTGCAGCCTTTGATTGAAATACGTGTACAATGAGAATAAAGTTTATTTTTAGTAACTATGAGTATTGCTTTAATGTGTGCTCATTAAAACATATGACCAAATAAAATGTTTATTCTCACATTAGCACGTTAGCAGTCTCTGGAATTATGTTTTTTTGGTGTACATATACATGCAATTCTTAGATTAATATCTTTAATTTTTTATTGTATTTTTTTAAAACAGCAAAACTCAGTGTCTTTAACTGAGATTTTGTTTTCATTTGTGGAAAGGTACATTTGCAGGGAGTTTGCATTGGGCAGTTAATGAAACCTAAAATGCGCTGCTTTAATATAGAAAAATCTTCAAATGATTCGTACTTTAATGCTAGTTAATTAAACGGTAGATTAGGCTACTTCTATCCTCAAAGTAGCTTGTTGTAACTTCAATTGAGTTAATTGTATGAATATATTTAATTGCATCAAAAATCCTTTGGTCAGCTGATGTTTATAGTACTTTGCACTCTGATCTACAAAATCTGCCTTTTTTGATACTGGGAGAAAAATGCCCTAGAAAGTGTTACACACCTTGTTTTTTCATAGCCTTGAACAGAAACCTCTCACAGGCATTTTAGTGGGGAAGTGCTGTAATTTCCATCTGAAGGGGAAGTATCCTGTGAGGCTGTACCCAGTTTAGCTTCCTGAAACTGTGGTAGTTGGAAAGGTCATCCCAACTCAAGCAGAGAAAAATGTTTATTCCGGCATCAAAGGCGGGAATGGAATGACTGCATTTCAAGGCTGGCAAAACCTACAGATAGTCTGGTCAGATAAAATGATATCTGGGTTTCTGTGGTAACAGCCTCTTTGGTGTTGGAGCTGAAGAATGTGACTTTGGCTCATTCTGCAGAAGTTAGTGTGCTTATTTGGGTGTAAATTGTCTAAAGCTGTTGTCTTGACTTTTTGTTTGTTTGTTTTCTTTATAGTTTATTATATTTTTGCAAAATTGAAGACAGATTCCTGATTAATAATGCCTGCCAGTAAGTATTCTTACCTTAAGTACATTAAGACAATATTTAGGGGTGTTTACTATTAGATATTTTCTTTGGGGTTTAAAAATTCTTGCAAAATTAAAATGGAAAAAAGAAACATTATACTTGCCATCATTTTTAGGAGCTTTAAGATCTCAGTGTTATCTGGTCTCTATAAATCTCCATATATTTTTCAAAGAACCCAGTATGGGCTCTGCATTTTCCTTTTTGATCAGAAATTCACAGTTTAACACTGATTAATTTTGTGATTTAAAGTATATTCTGAAATAGTTGTATTCAAAAAATAAAAAGGTATTCTGATATAGCTATAATCCTAACTTTGGAAAATGGTAACTAGTGTTTATAGGGCATAGAATCAGTATTTGGGATAAAAAGTGATAAGGCTTAAAATTTTTAACATTCAAAGTTAAGTGAGATTTTTGAGGCAGATTTCTCTAAGAATCAAGTTACCTTCAAGAGTAGCAAATTTCACTAACACAAATGCTCAAGTTATGAAATGTGTTATAATAATATTAATTTAACAATTTTTTAAAGATTATCTTTTCTGTTTTTCATTTAGAAAAAATTCTGCATGATCTCTAGTAAGATTACCAACATCAGACTTTGGATAAAGCAGTCTGCTTTATCCAGAGGATAAAGAAGTATTCATAAAGTTACAGTACCAGTCATATTGCATGCACTTTAATTATATAGGTTTGTAATGGATTTCATAGATGTTTAATTTCATGAGGAAATGTTTGAGCACTTTTTTTTTTGCAATGATTTGTAATAAGCTATGACTACTGGGTACTAGAACTGCCTTACAGTAATTCTGTGTTGTGTTGTTTGAACCACTGTCATGTAAAATATCTTACTGTATTTAGGTGTCTTCTGCTTTTGTGGTAAAAACTGAATAGGTTGAAATTATTTCTCTGCATAGACATGGGTTTGTAACAGACTAGTGGCACATATGTGTGTTTTATGTCATATATGTACATCAGAAGCTGCTGGCTTGGATTGTGTCAGCTGGGGTTCAGGTTTGTAACACAGGGACCTGCTGGTGAAGCTTCAGCTGCAGGTCAGTGCTGCTGAGGCCCCTCTCATGGGACTCACTGCTGCTGTGAAGGAGTGTGTGGGTTTTTTAAGCAATTAAACTGAAAAGCGATATTTTTTTCTTCTAAACCAGTTATGCTTATGTTCAGGGTCGTCAGTACTAACGTGTGTAGAGCCTGCATTTCTGCAGCAGATGGGACTTAGAGGAGACCAAAACAACCGATCACAGTGTTTATCTGCAGCGAGACATCCAGAGCTCTGCAGCCACTTATTTATCTTTAATGGGTTTGAGTGCACAGGTGAAGGAAAGGGAACCTCAGAGGTGTGTGTATTGCAATTCTTAAGAAATTTCATAGCAGTACTTCCGTAATATTTCGTTTCCAAAAGTGATGGCGATGAAGTGTGATTGGATTTTAAGGCAAAGAAGCATCTTTTTGTGGCTGGTTAACTTATTATCAGTAGAGGTAGAGAGAGCCTTCAGAATGTCAGCTTTGTTGCATGTGAGAAGAAAAGCTTCTTCCTGCTAATTTAGGCTTCTCTAGAGGTTCCATAGGCTTCTTTTCAGAGCATTTTGGTGGGCTGGGCTGCTGCTATTTAGTGTTACTTTGAAATCTTAAAGTATTTGTCCTTGAAATGCGAAAAAAGTTGTTTCAAAAGGCTGGATTGTTTTAAATTTTATTATTTTTTTCACATGGAGTTCTCTCATCCCACGCATGAAGAAACTCAAACATCTTTTGGAATAAAATGTGGAAAAGGCTGTTACTGTGAGATATATTCCTTAAATGTTTCTGTCATGCTAGAATGAGTTCTTTATAAATTAAGTAGAAGAATAATATCTGGTTAACAGGAAAGTTTGATGGAGTTCTTGGGTCCTACTGACCAACTCCCTCATCCAGTGTTGCCCTTCTTGCTTTCCTGAGTCTATATATCAGCTCCTGCTGGTAATTTTACCCCTTTATTTCCAGTACAGTAGTTAAGGAACGTGTAGATCTAAAAGTGCAGTTTGGAAATACCAGGAGAGGCCAAGATACTGGTATTACATAAAGACTGAATAAGAAGACTTAATTAGTCTTTCTGGAGACTTTAACTGTTCCTAGTGACATTTTGGAAGTCAGTCTTGAAGTTATTGTGCATGAAACATTCACAGGACCATATGCTTTTTATCTCGTTCAGTATTAACTGTGGAAAAAAGTAGGCATGTGGTCAGAACTGGGATGGGGTGTTGAGAGGAGGAGAGATGAATGTGGGTCGTTAGCCCACACTGAGAAGTGCCCTTCTCACTGAACTCAGTCATGGGTACTTCTCTTTGCTTTGGTTCTTTCTTACATATTTGGGTTATCAGATTTTCTATAGATGTTTCTGCTCAGTGATCACATTTAGGAATGCGGGGATTTTGGTCTGCATTGAGTCCTTAATGAAATAATATTAAGGTTTTAGTCTCAGTGCAGTAATAGTCCAAAATAGTGAAAAATCTGAAGATGTAAAAGTGCTTAGCTTTGACTAGCCATAGCATGGCATTTGTGTTGACATTTAGTCTGTAGAGGAGGTGTGAAGCTCTATCATTGCTGCAGCACTTGTGTCAGCCTTGCCAATATAGAGCCTTTTCTCTATATTCTTTGTGTATGAAACTTAATGAGTTTTTCCTGTGCAAGTAACATGGGCATTGATGTGAGATGTGCTTACAAACATGGTGTCTTTAGCTGACGTGCAAATGTTGAAATGTTGAGAAATCAAATATGTTTTCTCATTGCTATTATAATACAGTATGAGCAGAGCGATTTGAGCCACAGCTATTTTATTAACCATTTAAGCTGTACTTTATCACAGAGAAACTGTGGATTAAAAGATTAATTTGTCCTTTTATTTAAAAACAAAACCAAAGAACTTATAACCAGTTAGCCTTTGCAATACAGGCAGTATGTGTTTTTCATTTGCTTCAAGTGTGCTCTCAATTTCCCTGTTAAATAACTTGTGCAAATAATTTCATTTAGCCTGCTTTTCTTATGGAACATCGGTGGTTTTGGTAGGGTTTTTTTGGCCGTATTTGGATTGAAATGTTACAAATGCTTCTGTTAAGGAAAAAAAGCAATAGCTAAGTCATATATCAAAACAGTTGTTTAAGAGACTCTGCTTTTTGAACAGTATGTTCTGGATATTCACACTTATTAATCAGATGCTTGAAACGCAGCATGGTAGATAATGAGGGTTTTTTTCCAGAAAGAGCTAACCTACTTACTGGCTGTATTCCCTGACTTGAATTAAACATTTAACTTAAAGGCAAATTTTGTGCTAAAATGAAATTGCATGAACTAGAAGAATGATGTGTGATACAGGTGAGAGCACCTGCTGACATCAGAATACACCAGAATGTATTTTACTTGTGATAGCTCTGTGTGTGATTTTTTTTTTTCCTTTACTTCTTTTATGGCTTATGCCATTAACATACTTAATTATATCTTTGCTTTTCTGGGTTTTTTTAATAATAATTGTTGTGCTGAACTGTTCTTAGCTGCTGACTGTCAAGTCCTTATGACTGCCTGTAACATGTAAATTAAGAGAGCAAATAAATAAAAATTAGGATTTTGCCAAATGTTATTTTCCCATATTCTTCCCTTGAGTTTCTGCTTTGAAATTTAGTATTATGAACACCTCCTACGCTATTCTGTCAAATATTTGCCAGTTGGAAAGAGACCGCTCTGATTTGAGAGGTGCATGTATCAGTTATGAGGAAAATATTCCATGATTTGGCCTGGTTTTGGTTACAATGAAGCGGTGGTTTTGGCAGCTTCAGAATGCACCTCCAAGGATACTGAGTGCAGATTGCTTCTTGTCAAACTGCATAACCTTGTGTTTCCTTGGCCTTCCAAACACCATGTGGCTTTTTGCCAGTTGTCTGTGCAGAGACAACTACTCTGGCAGAAGATGGAAAGTGCTGGTGGCTTCCGTGGTTGGTGCCAGGTGAAAGTAAATAGAAGACATAACAATTGAACAGTGCTTGGGTTTTTATTGTATTCAGGGATGTTACTGCTTTCAGTTACTTCATAGGCTTTAAATAAACAAACGACCCACCCCTCCCCCCAAATCAAAAATACTCACTAGACTTTTAAAAGTATAATTTGCTATGTGAATAGAGCTTCCTTGCCAAGTGTAGGAGGGGAAACAGCACTTGAAATGGAATTTGAAATGAGTGAATTCTTAACTGGAATTTAATGTTCTTAACACATTTTAAGGTGCAGGTAATTTCCTCGTTTTGGGTTTCTCCCCTCACAGCAATTTTGGGAAATTCATTTATTTGTGGTTTGCTATTCTAGTTTTTATTTTATATATAATAAATATTAATGAGATTGTTAATGAAAAGGGAAGATTCATCTCCCTGCGAAATACAGTTCTGAACCCATGGTGGCTAATGTGATACTAGGTTTGTCTATATAAATATTTCATGGGCTAAACATGCTAATGTATTTACTGAAAATTAAACTATAGTTCTTAATAATGGTCTCTACTCTCCATCCAACATACTTTTTTCCTCATTTGGAGTATGTTTCTCTTGTAGCCTTCACACTTTAAAACCCTAGATGGGACCTTCCACTTAATACATTTTCATAGTTGTTTAAATTTATTTTATAGGCAGTAGAAACCCTATTAATTTTCTGAGGGCATCGTTGACTACTTACAGTAGAGTTAAATAGATTATAATTCTTTAACATTTTCATATTTTGGCTATTATGGAAGAGTTACGTGGGGGAGTATCTGAAGTTATTGTCTGCAGCTTGAATCTGTTATGTCAGGAGGAGAAACATCAGCAGCCCTGTATCAAGTCCTTTTCAACTACTAACTGAAGGGACCCAGAAACTTGAAAAGCAGTTGCCAAGGGAATGTCATGGTTGGGCTTCCTTTGGCAGTTTGCCATTTGCAAGACCTAGGCCAGAAAAGGAAAATAAATGTGTTTCAGAATACCTGTAACTATTATAGTACTGTGGCTACAGAATATATAATGGATTCTTTGCGTAGTAGTATACAAGAAATGCTTTCAATATGTAAACACTTAGATATAGAATTTTTGCAGCTGATTTTTAGGGAATTATCTTTTCTGGAATGAAAAGAAAAACTAGTAACTTCCCTAAATGTGTCCTTTGACAAAGCTAAGGAAAAAAAACAAAACAGGAACTTGCAGCTGGAAAAGTGTACTGTTTGTGCATCTGTTTATTTAACTCATGGTACCTTAGGCAACTTTAAGTGCCAGTGAGTTGGTTGCTTCCATATTCTTTAATGAATCTGCATGGAACAAGTGTTCCTTTTGTTGTTTTCTGATAGCTGTTATTTCTGTGTACACATCATCCTAACCCCATTTGGGAAAGTTAATGTTTAGGAGCAGTTCCATAGAAAGTGGAAAACACTCCTATTAAGATATGGCAAATAAAGTCCAGTGACATCATTATCATCATACATTCTTCCATTTCTTTCATTTCTTTTGGAACACACTTTAGTGTAGCCAAGAAATTAATAATTTTATTTCATCCATTCGTTGTCATAACCTGAGGAATTTATTTTTTCAACTGTTATTAATTACATGTGCACAATCTGGGCATATGACATAGAAAATCAAATGCTTTAAAGATAAAGTCCATTCAGTCCCCATCAAAGCCTTTATGTGCTTTTAAACTATACATGGACAATTCACCAAATGTTAAAATGTAGCTTAATAGTTTTCTCAGGTTTTATTAAAATATGGCTGTTGTTGTTATTTACAGAAATCGCTTTGCAACTGTCAGTCGATTAACCTTCATGTGCAGCCTTGTTTGCTATTGATTTCTCAGTCATGGGACGAAAGGGTAAGAGGGCTCATGCTGACTATGCATGCAAGTGTCCTATTTTTTTGTGCATGACAACAAAGAAAAATTGATTTTGGTGAGTGGGGGTTAAGATTTCCATTATGTGATTAAATGCATGTCTCTGGAAAAGCCAGGATGAACTGCTTTTAAAAGTATTTTGGCCTTCCTTTCCTTGCTATATGGACTTTCCTTCCCACCATCAGCCACTGTGAACTCCAGTGGCTCTCTAGAGAATCAGGTTCCTACAGATGGAAAGGTAGCTGTGTTTAGCTCTCTTGGCTTTCCAAGAGTGCTTTTTCATTTCTAGGAAGTTACATCTTTCCAGATTAATTGGTGCAGGAATTAGACAGGAATGAATAGAAAGGTGAGGTAGGTAGATGAACAAGACTCTTCTACGTCTGCCAAGAGTTCAAGAAGCGTTTGGACGACGCTCTCAGGCACATGGTGTGATTCTTGGGGCTGTTCTGTACAGGACCAGGAGTTGGACTCAATGATCCTTGTTGATTCTTTTTCTAACAACTTGTAGACTCCAAGACTTCAAAAAATAGTTGTTGCCTTTATAACTCAGTCTTCCTTTAGATGTCCAACTTGAGATCTGTCAAAGGTCTCAGTCCTTTCATTTTTCAAGAGCACATTTGTGATTCTGAATTGTACTGGGACCTGTGCAGTGTTTTGCTGATAATGATCTGTGCTTTGGCTTGAAATGGGCACCCTGAGTCTTCAACTGTGGTTTGAGAATGCTTACTCCTTCCTTAGTAAGAAAATGAGTAAGGAATTTCAACCTAACACTTAGCTGTATAATTATATTAAATCAGTACTCTTTCCTGATTGTTTTGTAAAGCTGTTAATAGGTAAGGAAATATGTGTAGATAAAGCTTCACAGGTATTTTGTTAGAATTACACAAATGCACCAACAAATACAGAATAATTTATGCTACCAATTTTCCTGTGTTCAGTAAACTGCACTATAACTGTCTAATGATTAGAAAAGGACTTTAGGATGCTGATACACTACTTATGAACTTCATATGTAATAAAATATGAATAGTTATTAAATTATAATTGATCTGTGCCTGACATGATTGAGTTAGCAGAGTTCCCTTGTCTTGTGATAAATGCAGTGTAAGCTGGATTCCAGACCTTTTCTATTGTGCATGTGGTGTTTTTTTAAACGAGTTTGTGATTTGTTATTGACATTAGTCGTGAGCTTGAAGTTCTTCATAACTGATGAAACATAATTTTTACAAATTGAATCTGATGTTGGAATTGCAGCATGGTGAGAAGTGCTGGTTGTGGGCAGGAACTGCTGGATTGCTGTAGAAACCGATGAGCCTGTGTGCCCACAGATGTCCCATCTGGTTTCTACAGAAAGCTGGGACACTCAGTATTTACTGATTAATAAAATGGGTTTATAAAAACTACTTCTTTGTGTATAAATACAAAACTGTCTGTCTCCTAGACTGAACAGTTCAGTTTGGTGGGAAACAAGAAGTTGTGGTAGCAAAGGAATGTGGCCTTTGGGTACTGAAGGTGCATAGAAGAGCAATCCACTGCCTCTGTGTTCCTTCTGTACTGTCTGACTCATTAGATGTTACAGGAGGGGGGAGGATGCTTTTTAGTTAGCTGGGATATGTGGTTCTAGATAGGAGTATGTTTTACCCTTAAATCTCACTGTTTGGGAGAGAAGACAGTTCAGAACCTTTTAACAGCTGCTTTTCAGTTCTTGTAGGAAACCTGAATTTGAGCTGAAGGACTTTTTAGAACTAATGTGAAAGGTAACAACCATGAGGATATTTTATAACTCAGATTAACCTAGAAGGAGGCTGTTTTTAGTGAAACTTGTCTCTTTCAAGTCTGTGTTTAAAACTGTTTGTTATTGAGAAGTTGTTGCATAAACTTCTGTTTGTTGGTTTGTTCAAAAGCTTCTCTTCTGTGGGGGCAGGATGAACTAGGTAAAGCTGTCTGCAAAGAAAAGAAAGCATGAAAACGGAGTGTATTGGCAGCTCCAATGACCTGTTTTTGTAATATGTAACAAGATTTTTTCAAATTTTTGATTCCACATTCTTTTAATGTTCTTTTAATGGAAACAATGTGTATGTTTCCGTGTCCAAATTGCCATATCCTATTTTGTAAATGTTTTCTGGGAAAATCAAAGGAATAGGTAGGAATAGACACAGAGTATTTTATTGAAGATTGGTGATATTTCAACAAGAATTTGAGTTCTTAAGAATCCTCTGTGACTCTTATTTTTCAAAGTAACATTACAACATTTTTGTTAAGCTTTTTATTTTTCATTAATGTCAATATAGTTTAAACACTTTTGTGGCTGAATAGGAGCAGATGTTTTGTCATGTTTGGAGCCCTGTGTATGTGCCTCGGGAGAATTGCTGCACTCTGTTTTCTCAGAGGAGATACCACAGTATGGTTCTGGATGCACAAAAATGCTGTCATTTATTCTTTCTTATGTTGCTTTCTATGTATGTGTATGTTTGGGGGAAGTAAAATTTATGTAACGTGGTATTGAACTACTTGTGAACAGAACATTTTCTTTTTAATTGGGAAATGTTTTTCAAAATCTGTGCATATGTACTGAAGCTTGTAGCTTAATGTGCTCACATGAAGTTAAAACTTGTTTTTGAAGCTCTGGCTGTGCTTATGTTGGCATTTGGGATATCTTAAAAGGAAAAAGGATCTATAGAACCACGCGCTCTTACATGTCCTGTGTACAGCTCAGCAGTTTATGCCATACTAGTTAAAATCCCTGAGTTAAAACTTACCTACTGCATTAGCTTTGAGGTTCCAGAAAGAAAGCCTGTGAACCTTTGCTTTCTCCTCATCATCAGGACTTTTAATCATGACATACATGCCCTTTTCATTCACAAAAAGCTTCTCATGCCTTATTTTACTTCAAGTGACAATGTGGTACCTGCTCCCTGATTGCTTTCAGCCCTGTGTGTTTGTGCAATGTGTGCTGAAAGGCACCATTGGGCAGGAGTGGAGAATTTAATCCTCTCCGCCTAGATACTGCAGTCATAGGATACCTGTGATGGAGAAGTCACACAACTGTTCTGACTGTCCTTTTTTTCTCAGGGAAAAGGTGGATAGCAGCATAAGATTCTGGGAGTTCTTACCACTGCAACTGTATTCCTGCCCTATGGATTGGATCAAGAAAACAAACTGCATTGTCTTCAGGAAATGGAAAAAGTAACAGTAGTCAGGAAAATTCTTCATGCTTGTTTGCATTCAGATTTTTCAGTGCACAAAGTTGCAGGTGTTCATCACCCTGAGAAGACTTTAAAGCCTGGGCACTTGCTGACTAGTTACTCGTTGGTTTGAAGTGGGCTTGTCTTCTGTAGGGTACATTTGCAACAGGAGCTCGTGTAACTTGCGGTACTGCCGTGAAATGTTGCCTTTGATTTAGCATCTGCTTAATAGACTGTCAACATATCATGTCCTAATGCTCCCCCAGAGCTGTATCCAGACATGTGCTCTTGTCCCAGCTCCCTTTTGATGCCACTCTCATTCTTAGAATTCATATATGTACAACAGGTGTTCCTTTAAAGGCAACAGCCTAATCCATGTGAATTCCTGTAGCAAAAGAAGGGAGCAGCAAGTGTTAAAACAGCAAAGCAATTTTCTTCCTTGTCAGGAAAGATGGCTGTGTCCAGTAACCTGAGGAAATGCAATGGAATGGGAAATGTGAAAAATCTAGTTTAGAAATTTTAAAACTAGAACTGGGCATGGATGGAGTGGCACAGAGAAAGTCCTCGTCTGCTGTGCTGCCTGGAGCTGGGACTGGGAAGAAAAGATATGACCAGCTCAAGCATCTGGAAGGGATTCTGTAGCCTGGGCTTTATGTAGCAGTCCCCAAAGTTTACTGAGGCATTTAGCCAAGTATATATGCTTTTACCTGTAGTTGGCCAACCTGCTGATCAGAAGTAGAGTTTGAAGGCTCCAGAAGCAGAGCGTGACCCTGTTGGAAAAATTTTGCCATTGACATCCCTCAAGAATTCCTCATTACCCACCTCTGGCCACCCCAGAGATAGGCTAAGTGTTCCTCCTTGGACTGTTAACCTTTCAACCATGCCTTCCACAGTGTCTTTTCTCCCCTTCAGACAGTGTCCATCTCAATCCTGAGGTGCACCAGCACCTTCTGTAGAATGATCTTCCGTGTTAGGTGTTGCTCCTTAGTTGCAACAAAGTGGGAACAAAGTGGTAGGAGAGGTGTGGGTGTTGCAGTCCCTCTCCTCAGTGGAACTCAGGGAGGAGTGTAAAGCAAGTTATTTGGCCTTTGTGTTCCTCCAAAGGTTACAGCACACTCTTCTGCCCTCTGCAGCTGTTTTCTGCAGCTGGGAAGTGTTCAAGGATGGAGCATTCTGAAAATGGCTCATCTGGGTTAGAGAATAGGTTAGGGTCAAGGTGAAGCCAGGCTTTCAACAGGATAGTCTGGTACTGGGTGGTTACTTCTATGCCAGGATCATCATTGTGCAGAGGAGACAGCATTCACCTGTACCCATGGATCTTGGAGCATGCCAGGCATTTGGACAGGCAGAGGTAGATCAAAATATTTGTGTTAAGTAGCAGGAGAAGAAAGTGGTTGCTGTGATAATGTCAATCCTTCTTTTTTATTCTGAATAAAATAGTAGGGAAGGAATGTCCTCCTGGCTCAGTGTGTTACTGGATGTGTACAGTGGGTGTTTTGTTAGTGTTACGAGTCTGCTCCGTGCTCTGCTACTTGCCTGGATGGAGGAATAATGCCAGTTCATGTGGTTCAGAGAATACACAAAGCACTATGAGCCTCCATTTCCCTCCCCTTCTCCTTTAGTCCAGTAGTTTGCTTACGTCCCCATTTTTCAGATGAAACACCTTGTTATGAAATCAGTATTTGTTTAGAAATAGGAATGTGATGACACAAAAGCTCTGGGGTGTTTTTTTCCTGTGCTGGGTTTATCACCTAGAAGTCATTACCTGATTGTGAACCAAATACTGAAAGCAGGAATGAAAGCTGGACTTTGCCTATTTTTTTTTTAACCATGACCGGGTTATCAGTGCCACCTGTGAAGGAGAGGGGTCGAGGAGGTTTATGCAGATGTGTCTTTCCAGTCTCCTGAAGTCAGAGGGACAAAACTTCCTTTTTATATTGTTTCAGTGATGAGAAATAAATTACCTAGGCCAGTTTAATGGGAAGATAAGTAACAAACCAACAAGCAAAACTCATAATGTCATAGAGCTTCTTTCACTGGAATCAAATTAATTTTAGGTAATTTTAATGCTGTATTAAAAATAGAGAGTGCTGGTATTATCTTAGAGTAGGAAAGGTGGAGGTGGTGTTGAGGAGACCAGAAATGAGCAAGTTAAACAAAGTTACTATATGAAAAGAACAGAGGTGGAGGAAAGAAGAGACAGTATGGAAACACTGCAGGTGGTGGAACTTGTGTAAAAGAATGTAACCGGAGAATTTGATGTAGTGGAAAACTTCCTTTTAATGGATCAGGAGTCTTTAAAAGGCACTTTCCCAAAGATAATATCTTTCCTAGGGATTTGTTTTAATTGCTACTTCTGAAAAGAATACTTCACTGAAGAAGCTTAGTGGTAAGCTTTATTTGACTAGCTTGGGTTTTTTTCCTGCTTCTTATTAGTATCTTCATTTCTTACTTTCACAAAAAGTTTATACTCAAATTATTTTTACATGTAGCATACTGTGCATCTCTCCATGCTGATTCCATGCAATGCTACAGGTTTGGAGAAGACTGGCTGGAAAGCTGGCAAAAAAAGACCTGGGGGTGTTGGTCAAAGGCAGCAGAACGTGAGCCAGCGTGTGCTGAGGTGGGGAAGAAGGCCAGTGACATCCTGGGCTGTATCAGAAATGGTGTGACCAGCAGGGCCAGGGCAGGGATCGTCCTGCTTCGGCAGGACAACCAACTACTCGGCACTGGTGAGGCCACACCTCAGATCCTGCGTTCATTTTCAGGCCCCTCATGACAAGAAAGACATTGAGGTGCTGGAGCGTGCCCAGAGAAGGGCACTGGAGCTGGGGAAGGATCTGGAGCACAAGTCTGATGAGGACAAGTTGAGGGTGTTCAACCTGGAGAAGAGGAGGCTCAGGAGAGACCTTCCTGCTCTCTACAGCTCCCTGAATGGAGGTTGTAGCCAGGTGGGGTTTGGTCTCTTCTCCCTGGTAACAAGTGACAGATGAGCAGAAATGGCCTCAGGTTGCACCAGGGGATGTTTAGCATGGATATTAAGAAAAAAATTCTTTACAGAAAAGGTGGTCAGGCATTGGAATAGGCTGCTCAGGGAAATGGTGGAGTCATCATCCCTGATAGTGTTCGTAAAACATGTGGATGTGGCAGTTGTGGACATGGTTTAATGGAGAACCTGGTGGTCGTGCTATGTTGACAGTTGAACTTGATCTTAGAGGTCTTTTCTAACCTTAATGATTCTGTGATTCCAGTATAGAAAAACACATCTTGAAATCATATCACCTTATATGTGATACTTTACACACTTTATAATTAGCTTTACAGTAAGAATAAATTCTAGGGAGAAAAGTTTGGGGTTTTTTTCACTTGTTTCAAATTAACTGAGCACCAAAATATTTTTAAAAATAAATGTAAAATTGCCAAACTTACGTATGGATGGAATTTTCCCCATTAGCTGTTACTGGGATTTTACTGTCAGCGGGTGAGAAATTCACATCAAGGTGAATATTGTGTTCTCAAGACAAAAATTTCATCTGCAGGTTGGACATTATTTTTACTGAATTTTGGTGGAGGGAGAGTGGAAACCAGGTGTATGGAAGTCAGTTGTCACTCGGGTGGGAGAAGGAGAGGCTCACCCAGGGAGGAGAATTCATCTTGTCTAAATGATGAGTGTGCTATTCCCTCTGGGAGTGCATTGCAGTGACATTGCAATGGCTGATGAGCCCATCCTTACAGCAGTTGTTCTTTTTATAGTAGATTGAAGAATATTTTTAATTAGCTCCCTTATATGGCTGGAATAATTTTCTTGTTCTAAAATATCTGATCTCTTTTTCATAGTAGAAGGGGAATGCCCTTGAAAATCTTTTCAGTTCTGAATTAAATGCGTCAACTGATATTAACAGTTCCAAACTAACCAGGTATAGTAAGTGATAATGGTTGTAGTGGTTTTTTATACACTTTCCTTCGATATTTAAAAGAATTCTCTTTTTGTTTATTTTTCTCATCTTGGATACAGAAAAATAAACAAAATGAAAGTTTAGTGTATAGAAGTCAAATAAATTTTAACGTAGTTATGTTTAAATACATTGAGCAACAAATGTAATTTTAGTATTTCTCAGTTTCTTGATATTAGCAAAACATTTATTTGTAGATTCAAACTTTTATGTTAATTATACTATTTTTGATAGAATAAGATCTATTTTTTTAATCTGGGAGGATAGTCAATAAAGATATGAACGACCAGATCCGAACTTGAGTCATGACAAAAATATTCTGTGAGTGAACATGAAATCTTGCTTCAGGTTGTTAATGTTCTGCAAACTGTTGACAACAATATTAGACAGCATTACCAAATTTTGGAAGAAATTCTAGCGTTAGATAAATCATACAGTTGATTTGTTTTCTGTTTTGCTAGGGTTTCATGAAGAAGAAAATAATGTGGAAGTTTTAAACTTGATGGAAAGAAGTTAGTGCTTTATGTTTAAAGTCTCTTTGAAGGTTTTGTTTTCCTGTAATCTTTTTATGAGTAAGAGGTAGCACAAATATTCAGACAAACTAATTTGAAATAAAACTTATTGTAATGTGCATTTTTCTAGTTTGCACTCTAGGATTTCCCTTAGTGAAATATGTAGTGACAGTTTCTGTGCAACTTAGTGTTTTCTCTGAATTTATTAGCAGTAAACACTACTTTGTTAACATTAATCTTCTAAGTCTGGAATTGGTATAGAGTTGTCATTTAGTGGATGTTATTAGCTGCGTTTTTATTAAAACCAGTAGTTATGATTTCCAGGGTTTAAAAAAAATGCCTGTATGAAAATCCTGTATTTATGTTGCCCAAGTGGCTTTAATGTAGGAATTGAAACAATAAAGTGCTGAGAATTAATGGGAAGCAAGAAAGTAACTTCAGAATTGTTTAACTCAAAAATGGTTTTCTACCTGATGTATCATAATCTTTGTGAGTAAAGGTGTTAAGGATTTAAGTTCTCTAATCCTTGCTTCTTAAACTCAGAAGTATTATTAGAGATAATGTTTAATTTCATTAATTTTCAAATGTTTCTTTAATCTTAGCGGTAAACCCTTCTGTCTTAAAGTCTTTTTGGTCAGTAGTCTGCTTTGAATACTTTTCTTTCTGTCCATTCTTCTGCAAGATCAAGTGAGTAGGTTTTACTAAAATATTTATCACTCTGCAGTGATATGTGGCAGCTGACTGAGCATAGTTTTATCTGAAACTGTATGGATTTTTTACTTCTAGTCACAGAAATAATGAACTGTGTGTACCAGGAAAGCTGAAGTAACGAAACTGTTTCCGTGCAGTTTCGTTCGAGGCACTGTGAATCACACACTGACAATGCATCTTTTATTCTTTTCTACTTTCTTGTGCCTGGCCTTGTTAACAGAATTTGATACTGATGTTTTTCACGTGTTTGGTGGCTTTATGTAGATGTCACAGAGCTGATCAGATAAGCTTACAGTGCTGCAGAGCCCTCGCGGGAACTGCTGCTATGGGAGTGTGAGAGAGCAAATTTCTGAACCAAGAGAGTTCCCAGGGAGTAAAATCCAAGATGAGGCAGTATGTGCAAGTTCCAACTGTTGAGCAAGAAAAAGCCTATGATTATAATTCTGCTTTTGAACCGAGGCCATGTATGTGTTTGGGTAGGTGAAATTACATTTTCTGATAGCGGGGACTGTATCTTGCTGGTGCTGTGTAGAATAAATGTGTGTCACAAGAACTGCCCGTAGAGCTGGGAAATGTGGACAGCCTTAACTCTGAAATGCAGATTATAGGACTCCTTCGGCAGAAGAGAACATGCATGTTTTAACTTGGAAAATCCCACTACTGGAAAAGTAAACAAGGAGTATTTTTTAATCCTTTCATGTTGACTCTCACATAGCAATGTGAACTTCTATAGATACTGCTTGAACCTTTATATTTACTGGTATAATATGATGTAGAGATGTCTGCAAGGGCGAGATGATTAAAATGCAAATTTTGCCTGACACTGAAAAGGAATTGTCATAGGATTTTTCCTTAATAAACCTGCATAAAATGGAATGGGTTCTTTTTACCTGACTTAGTGACTGTGTTCTATAGACCTACAAAACAATTTATTTGCGTGAAATAAACGTGTTTATTTGGATAAATTTTTATCTGGGTTAAATTGCTATCCGAGATGTAGAGAATCTGTTTTCAATTGCTCAGCTTCTGTACATCTTTGCAACATTCATCTTTCCTGATCTATGAAGAAAAATGTTCTCAGATTTTATGGGTTATTTATAAGTTCAGTCTATTTTTAATGTATGTTGTTGCAACATGATTTTTGTGGGATTGTGTTTCATTGTCTTTTTATATTCATACATTCTCTAAACCTATTCCTACAATTTTATTAATCTTTCATGGTTATGTCAAAATGATATAACTGAGCAATGATCAATAGTTTTCCCACAAAATCTGTGTTATGACTGTTAATCTTTTTGGTTTTTGCTTTTGTTTCATTTTTTTCTATGTTCTTTGGAGTGCCTGTCAGTTTTATTTCTGATATTGTTCTGCATATATTTCTCTACTGAAAGTATCTTTGGAGTCTGAAAGCCGTGATAGATTAACTCTCATTTGCTGATATTTGGATGTTCTGTTTAATTTAGGCAGTTCTTTTAGTGAGATTAACATCCATATTACTTTTAGATTTATACTTTGATGACAGAAAATTTTTGGCAAGTTTGTGGTTTTTTTCTATGTAAACTGTTCTATAATTAAATACATAACAATGTAAAGACACTACTGAAAATCTAAGATGAGAAGACAAAATTTTAGAGCTTACTCACTATACTTACTGCTAGGCCTTTTCTTGTGTCAAAATTCACTATGTACCATAAATTTGAAGAGCAGTGTTTCAATAATATTGAGTTTCCATTAACTGAAACCACCTGCTAAGGGGGCCAGAATGAGTTGCTACTGTTATCTGATATTTTTTTATCCATCTCAAAGGAGTAACAGTATCCAGGTTTTATGTTAAATTTATGATGGGTTTAAAACACCATTTTAAGATTTAAATTGTGGTTCTTTGCAAAGATTTTTTTCTTCTATCACTTAGAGAAACTAATTATAAATGTATTTTTAATTGCCTCTGTCTTGCATGCGATATTTTAAAAGATTTTCCTGTTCTTTTTGTAGTTTAGGTAGTTATATCAAAATATTTTACTACAGTTAGTGTAGAACGTTTTTCTATACTTAGTAGTCATCTAATGCTGTTTTTTAGAGGTCAACCATAAGGTAGAAAATCAGGCAGGAAGACCATGTACAGAGAGTGTTGAGCCAGGTGCAGAGTTGCATACCTAACTCAAGAAATATTTAACTATATTAGGTCTTGTTTTGGTGGATTTTGATGGTCTTACTGGAGTTTCCCAATATGAAGTGATATACTAGACACCAATAAAGTGTTTCCTGAAATGTTGCACAGCATTGCTCTCAGTAGAATATTTTTGTAGAACTGTGAATTCTTTCAATTTTAAGTCAAGTAGATTTCTAATATCTTTTAATACCTACATTTTCGAGTTGCGTATGAAAGAACTTTAATTTTAGCTACTTCTTACCTGCAGCTTTCATGTAAATGTCTATTTTTACATTGGTTAGACCTCGGTGAGTAGGACATGTCAGCAGGAGTCATACGAAGAATTTGACAGTGGTAACGAAGCACTTATTTAACACAAACATTCTCAATATTCCAGTCATTTATTCCTTAAATGCTTTTTGTTTTCGTAGTTACTAACTGAAGTGGTAAGTCAGTGTTGATCTTACTGGTGGTACCAGATTCTCTAATTCATGAGCTAGGGAGAATTCAAGACCACTGGGGAGAACTTTGAGTTAATGTATGGCTTTAGAATCACGGATCTGTCCTTGATAGTAGTTTTTATTTAAATAATTGCAAGCATTAAGTTGTCAGAGTATAAGCAGAATATATTTTTGTCTAAAAGACAAATAGCTTCAATAAACAGGTGGAATAGAGGGAGAATGTCTACTCCTGTAGACACTTGTAATAAAAACAAGTACAGCAGGGGAAGTCTTTGTTGTGAATCTCCCA
Organism: Manacus candei; assembly: GCF_025592945.1. Lineage (NCBI taxonomy): Eukaryota > Metazoa > Chordata > Aves > Passeriformes > Pipridae > Manacus > Manacus candei. The sequence goes on from NW_026138061.1 coordinate 6,924,991, forward strand.
GATGTTCTGATAAATATGGTTAAAAACAATTAAGGTTACTTAGATATCTTAAATAAAAAAAATACAGGTCCTAATATATTTGTCTAATGCTTCTTCACAGCCTGAAAAATTTGCAGATAAATTATAATTGTCAAAGTTTCTGCCACTATACACTTTATCGTGTTGCAGTTTTTACTATTTTTAGTAAAGTGTGTAATGGTTTTTTGGAATATGGAAATGGATACCTTTAGTAAGGTATCTGTAAGGTATTTAGCTACTCTGAATCCTTCAGGAGTTGGGACATGAAAGACCAGAAAGCCACTGATCTGCATGTACTTGATATATTATTATTGAGTGTATTATTGTTTATTTAGTGGCTCTTATGCATCAGAGCTGCTTTAGTGTTGATCTGAGGCCGGACCAGTGAGTTAGTCTGATAATATGTCCACTGAAACATTTAAAACCTCATTTTCAAAAATTTCCAAAAAGAGTTGGGAATAAATGTATCCTGATAAAACAGTTGGGCAGATATTTAGGAACTTTTTCTTAATTTTATTTTTGTGCTGAATTTTAACTTAATTCCACAGTTCTAGTAGCCCTGAGTGCTAGAAAAAAACTCAGTCAATGCTTTGAAGGTTTATCTTTTTAGAGCAGGCAGTATGACTTTTAAAATTAATAAAATTGGAGTTACATGTGTTGTTCTGATTATATGAGTGCAGGATTAGTACTCATAGAAGTAGAAATGAAATCAAAAAAATACCTTTCTCCACTTCCAAGTGACTGTCTTTTCACTAATGCCCAGTTAAAGGCAGGATAAGGGATAAGGAAGGTAGAGCTTGTTTTGTGTATTATGGTTTACATTGGTTTATATGGGTGCTTGTAAAACAGAGGACTTCATAGTTGATTTCTTTTTTAGAAGAATGAACATAGTGCACATTTTGATGTTTTGAGATAGTCATTCAGAATGAAGATAAAACAGCAACTAAAGTAGCTTTGGTTAATATGACTAAATTTTAAAATGTCTTGATTTTTCTGTGTGTTTTCAAGTATGGCTGGATAGCAGGTGCATTTCTAGTACCCAAGTTGCTTCCATATTTTCTCACAGTTTCTGTGATAGCAGTTCTGCTTATTTGACTTTTTTGTGCTAATTTTCAGTTACATTGATTCTGCCTTATTGCTGAGAGTGACAAGCAGCTGAATTCAGTATATCTTTTTCCTCCATACTTGTCAGCTTGTCCCTTCAAATGAGCCCCTAAAACTGCATTCTAAATCCCGTTGTGTAATTCCCTCTGCAGGAGTTTGCTGTTGCTGTGCTGCGCTAAGACCTCGCTACAAGCGTCTAGTGGATAACATATTTCCTGAAGATCCAAAAGTGAGTGATGACTTTAACATTTTAAGGGATTGGTGTTTGGAAATTCTTGGTTATAGCTAATGCTTTAGCTATTTTTTTAATTTTATTTTTTCTTTTCTCTTTTAACATTTTACAGTAAATTCTGCTTTAGCTCTTCATAGCTTTAACAGAGGTTAGTAGAATAATTTAGCTGGAAAGGGACATATATAGATCATCTTGTCTAATTCCCTTTCCAAAGCGGGGCTGTTCATTGAAGAATAAAATTAGTATGTTTTGCTCAGAGAAACAGAGATTTAATTCAACAAGGTATTCTGCTGCAGAGGTAGCACTTAACTTCATAAGTACGTTGAACCACAAACACTTGCTTTAGTGTGGTTACACATGTACACATTGTCTGGTTTTCTACAGGATTTCTTTTAATTCTTGACTTACCGACTTCATAGTTCTGGTAGACTGTTGTGACCCAAAAGGTTTTTTGGTGGTATCTGTTAAATTCTCCAGTTACTCATGTTCAGTTTTTTCTTTGCATTTCACTGCAACAGTCTTGGAGCTCTATTAAAACTTAACTCTTACACTGTGTGTTATTTATTTTAATAACTTCAGTGTTACCATTTGGTAATGCCTATTTCTATACATAATAATGTGACAGTTCAGACTGATTAAGAGCTTATGCTTCTGCTACTGTATTTTTTTAAATGTGTTACCAAATTTTTTCATCTTTTGTTATAGTTTAAGCAGAACAGTCGCTTTTCTATAATATTTGGCTTATGTGTTACAAAGTATGTGGGCTTTTCTTTAAAATATGTTGTTACTGAGTGCTAGTTACTGCATGTTACTGACTTCAAAGGAAATGTTTTCTGTTTATACAGTATATTGCATGCACAGAACAATGTGGTTTTATAGGTTTATTTGTTCTAATCTACTCTTTCTATACAGGTGTAGAAATACCTGGAATTGCCACAGTTTTAATATTATGGCTTAAATCTCACACAGGAGCTCTGAGTTGGCACTTCTTAGTCTCTGCTTTGATTAATATTCATCGCTTCATTGCAGGACACAGACCAGTCCATGATGTTTCACTGAGTTGCAGACCTTCTCCAAAGTATGAGAAGACTTGTTGATAAAATGCATTAATTTGAAAAAGAGAATGTTTTTATGAACTTCTAGGGAAAAAATAAAAAAATATAAAAGACAAAAAAGCCTTATCTTGCTTACCTGATAGTTATGATTATAACTTCATCTGAGCACATCCATGTTACAGTTCATGTTGGAACTAATTTGTTAGTCTTTTATCTTTTTCTAGCAAATAGCTTTTGGGTACCCTGTAGGTCAGCATTATTCAAAATGTGACACTGAAGAAATAAGATCTTTAAACTACAATCTAAAATATTTAAACTACAATCTTGTTTGTATGTAGTGTCAAAATTATGCATCAAATAAACTTTTGGGGGGATGGGAAAAGAAAAAAATTACATTATGCCAGTAGGGAAGAAGTGTGTCTTAGAACTGGTGACATCTCTCACTAAATACCTTCTTTTAGAATAATCATTCCCTCACCAAAAAGGAGGAGGAAGATAGTTGCTTCATTTCCTTGAAAAATATTTTACATAATTTTTTTAAGTTGCTGATTTTTGCAGCTGAGCTAACAGCAGTTTTGCTCAAAAGACTGGGGTTTTTTTGGTAGCTTATTCCTATCAATAAGGCTCAAATCTTTAAATGTTAAGTAGACTAAAGGAAAAACGCTTCAAAAGCTTCATAATTTCTGTGAACTTTTTTATTTTATAATTTGTATTTCTGCCTTTAGGATGGTCTTGTTAAGGCCGACATGGAGAAGTTGACTTTCTATGCAGTTTCTGCACCAGAAAAGCTGGATCGAATTGGGGCTTACCTGGCAGAGAGACTGAGCAGGGATGTCGTCAGACACCGCTATGGGTGAGGAGAGAGGTCACAGCATTGAAAAGAGATGCTTATATGTCGTGGGATTTTGTCATGTTTGTTCTGATCCAGTCTGGGAGGAAAGACAGACCCAGTCCCTCTGTGGTCAGTTAACCTTGTCAGGCTGGCAGGTGCCCACTCAGCTGCTCTCACTCCTCCTACACAGCCAGACATGGGAGAAAATAAAATGCAAAGCTCATGGGTCAGGCTCCTCTCCATGGACTCTGCAGGAGCCTGTTCCAGCACGACCTTTCCATGGGCAGCAGCTTCTTTGGGGACACATCCAGCTGCTCCAACGTGGGGTCCTCCACGGTCTGCAGCACAGATATCTGCTTACTCTGGGCACTACCAGTGTCCCTGAGGGACTCAGTTTTGGGAACCAGTGGGTTCATCTTGGAGCTTGGCTGGAGCTCTGTCTGACATGGTGGGCAGCTCCTGGTGTCTTCTCAGAGAAACCACCCCTGCAGCCCCTCACTGCCAAAACCTTGCCATGTAAGCCCAGTACATGGGCTTTTGGCTGAATCATGTTTAAGTGGGAAATATTGAATCAAAGAAGTGTCAGGAGATGGAAAAGAAGGGCAACATCCATCACAGACCATCATTTTTTGACCTTCGTGATGTCCAAAATTAATTTTATAGCTTTATAGAAAGTGTAAATGGCCAACACTCAATTCCTCGCTTCCCATCCCCCCCCCCCAAAAAAAATACAGATGTCAGAAATAGCACTAAGTTTCATTTTTATACAGTGGGAAATACATGCCTTCCATTCTTTTCTAATTTTTGTGGTAATAAGGACCTAAAGAAGGAACTAATGGAGTTAATGATAAATGCAATACGTCTTTATGCAAGTCTCTCTAATTTTCAGTTATGTTTTAATTGCCATGGAGGCATTGGACCAACTTCTGATGGCTTGTCATTCTCAAAGCATAAAACCATTTGTGGAAAGTTTCCTTCATATGGTGGCCAAGCTTCTGGAATCAGGCGAACCAAAGCTGCAAGTCCTTGGAACTAATTCTGTGAGTAAACTCAGACACTAAATCAAATCAGAGTAAACCTTTGCATGGGAAAGTAGTTTCAGAAGTCACAAAATGTCTGCCAGTTCACATGAATTTAGAAGATTCTGTCTGTGGTAGGGGGTACCACTTGGACCTAAACACAGAGCAAATAGCAGCTGGAGGCAGATAAACTGTCTCCTTTCAATGTCTCAAATGCTTTTGATGTCTGGGCTCATTCCCTGCAGAAGTGACTTCTGGAAGGAACAAGAATGCTGTTCTGTGAGTTCATATTTTGAATCTTTAAGCAGCCCTTCTGGAACCAATGTATAGGTGAGACAGTGTTTGGCTCTCCAGCAACGAGTGATGGTGCGAGGAGAATGTGACATCCTTCTCCCCAGCACTGACACTACACAGAAAGATTCCTGTTAGCTGAAAAGTGCCTTTCAGAATCAACACCTCGCCATCTTATTGGCTTAAATATTTCAGGATTCAGATCTCTGCTTGATGGGCATAACTAAAAGTGTCAAAATGAAGATTTGGAGATCCAGTTTTCCAAATAGAGTGATGGGTGCAATCGGCATTACAGTTCTGTCATACTTCCCTTCTAACCATTGTATTTCCCAGATGGTAAAATAGGAATCTTATAAATTCCAGGATTGTGATGTGGAATGTTTTCACTTAGAGTGATTGTTTTTACATGAATATAGAGTAGTGCTTGCATGGGGTTCTTTATGGATTCAGTAGAACTGTTGGGCTTTTTTTTGGGATTGATTCCCAGTTGGGAGTTGCAGTTCAGGGAGATAGGAGGGTGTAGTAAAGTGATGTTGCTCTGGAGTAGAATTTCTTGATATCGCAGAATGCAGAATTTTATGTAGGCTAGAAGTGTCCCTTTGTGCTCCAAACTAACAGGGCAGCTTTACTGAGGGCAATGAGATATACATCTCATTAAACATGCAAAATGTTATTTATTTATTTATCTAGAAGAAGGCTACCCTTCTTCTTTTCATTTGTTTGTATAATAATGCCTGGGTGAGGCCTCTTAGGGAAGTAGCTTTGGAACTTATTTCCCGGGCTGCCAAATGGCAAGATGTACATCACTTTCCATTTGAAGTCCCTGGTGGCAAACAGTTACTGCCAACCTCTACTTGGGTGTACAAGACACATGTCACTTTGAAAGGCATGTTCTTGTACAGAACTCCACCCTAGGGTAATCTGTTTGATATTTCTGTCACTTCCTAAGGGAGTCTTTTATGAGCAAAGGAGATTAATGGACTTCCTGAATTAGGAGATAATTTGTGTTTGTCTTTTGTAAAACTCAGAAACAGAAAATAATTAAGTTTTCCTAAATAAAATGTGAATTTCTGTGAGGAAAGTGAATCTTTATAGCTCTTCAACAGTATTCCAAAAACTAATTTTAGCCTAACTCTGCTAATTTCCCTAGGTGCCTTCTGTAGTTAATGAAGACAAAAGATAGAGTCTTTTTGTGTTGACTCAAGAGGAGCAAAGTGTATTGGCACTGACAGCTTGTCTGTTACCAAGGACACTGACCTACTGGATTCTTAAATCAATTTTATTAGGAATGTAGAAAGTTTGCAATCAAATTCAGCCTTTTTTCTCTCCTCCAGAAGGAAATAAATAAACAAATTTAAAAAACCCCAACAATAATAGATGGTAGAGTGACTGAATAAATGTTTCATGTGCTTTAGATATTCTGATTTTCTACTTTGGAGTGGAAACTGCTGTTGTCTAGAAGAGAAGACTGAATTTTATGTGAAGTAAATGTCTTTAATTGGTGAAAAGTCAGGCAACCTTTGGAAAACTTTCCATAATATTTTTAGTTTAAACTCAATTTAAGGCCCCTACCAATTTGTAGTCCGCTTGCACATAAAAAGATATTGTGGCTATAAGTAGATCGTGATTATGTTCCATCCCAAAGCTTCGCTGGGATACAAAGACAGTGATGTCTTTGAAGTAATATTCAAATCTCCTTACTTGAGCTGTAGGGTTTTTCAGCATCACAAGCAGATTTTGCTTCAGCTGTCGGGACTCTTGTGATTGCTCAGAAGTTCGGGTTTCAAATTAAACAAATCTGTGTACTGGGTGTCTCTCAGTAGTTTAAAGGCTTGGAAAGATCTGGAAGCTGCAGCTGTCTTCTAAAAGTATTTTACTGACTTCAAAATATCTGGTTTTGGATGCAGAACTTATTCTACTTGCTGCTTTATGTCTTAGAAAAAAATTCAAACTTTCACTCAGTTGTTCATCGTCTTATTATTTTTGGAATTTAAATTTCATTTTTTAAGTTGATTTACTTATAAAAAGTAAACCTGAAGATTACCATTTTAGATATATAATTGTTTAGGGTTTATGTATGTACTTTTAAGCCTGATCTTCAGGTTACATGTAATTAATTCCTGTGACTTTTTATGTGTTGCATATATAAGTTTTGCTAGCTTATTTCCTGCAGCAGCAATGATTTTTTTTTTTTTTTGGTAACATAATTGTAAATCTATTATATAGGCAGATACTTGAAAACAGGTGAAATTCAGTAGTGGGTATGTTGAATTGTTGTTGGGGTTTTTTTTATTTGGACCAGATTTTGAATTGACAGTGTCTATGAGGTTCAAAATGGCTTTTTCTGTCATGGAAGATATTTTTATTAACCATGTGCTATGATATCATATGCTGGTGAAGAAACTGAAAAAACGTGGTGGGAAGAAATGATATTTCTTTGGCTTAAGTGTTACAGGATCTGAAGACTGATTGCAACAAGCTTTTCCTTAGAAATTTACATCAATACTAAATTTCTCTCTTTATTTTCCTGCGGAATTTCAGTAACTGAGTATTATGTAAAACATCTCCATCTCTCATGTGCATATCATTAGATGTATTGATTAGCTCCATAGTGTTATATTACTAGGACAGAAGTGAAAAGCTTTGAAGTCTTTGAACTTGTGGTCAAAATTGTTGGGGACAATTATCTAGATCCAATTTATATCTGTTTTTAATTTTATGACAATTTTTTTTAAAGAAGAGGCAGAAAATTTCTTTAGTGAGCAGCTGGTCAAAACCAATGGGATATGTAATTTAGTAAAACTTTCATCTTAACTGTATTGACAAAACTCAGTTGAATATGAAACATTTTAAGCTAATTTGGAATGCTGATGGAGTGAATTCTTTGTATTTTGACAGTAAAATACTGGGGTTTTGTCTGAAAAATAGCAGATCTATTTTAGATTAATTACCATAAATGCTTTCTTTAGTTGATAGGGTGCTTCATTTTATAAAGGCCATTTCTTTTTAGGAGCAGTGAAATAACGATCTCATAAGTGACAGTGCTGAGCTTCCTGTGCACGAGGAGGTGACTGTTATTGCTGGTTGTTATCATTTGTTATTTAAAGGAAGACAAGCAGTTTTCCTCCCCCTCGTACATGTGCTCTCTGGTTTGCTGTTCTGTAGCCCCACTAACGTGGCCCTGGGAGCCAGCATACCACTGCTAACTTTGTTATACATCTCTACATGTGGTGTTCAGGAGAATTTTCATCCGAGTGACACAAAGTAAAACAGAATGTGAAATTATCCATCCCCTTCTGATAAAACTGAAAGTGAGTGTCAGGTGACCTTAATGATTAACAGCTAAACTAAATCACCGATTCTATTGCTGAGAACCTTATCTTGGATTATTTACTGTGACAATTTTAATACTGTGTTCGTGAAGTTAATGTGTGAATCCAGTGTTTTAAACTTTTCTATTTAGGAAAGTTGAAGTGCTTGTCCTCTGGCATTTGTTTGGTGAAGTGCATACATACATTCACACTTACTGTGAAGCCTGTTGTGTGTGGTTTGTAAGAATCTTACGTTTATAAGGTGTCAAGTCTTCCAATGTAATAGTTTAATAATAACAACGTACTTGGTCCATAAAATACATTGGTCCATAAAGGTGATACCTGTCAGTACCTCTTTCCCCATTTCAAGCAAGGGAAAATTCCAGGCTATAGAAGGCAGACTAGGGAGCTCAAATATGAAAAAAATACTGCTCAGATCCAGCCTGCTGTTCTTACAGGGGGATACTTTAAATAACATAACCTAAACTCAAATATGATGCGTGAAAAAAACTGATTCTTCATGAAAAAAACCTGACCTTCTTTAAAGACATCCAGGAACCACTAAAAGTTACTATTTTTCTCCTAATGTACGCTCTGCATAACAGTGGTAAAACAGCATTAATACATAGAAGAAATTATGTCCTTAGGAATTAACTTGAGAACTTGCATGATTTACTTGCAAGACTTGCACAATCTCTCTCTCCCTGGTTATATGATCCAACTTTCTTGAGTCAGGCCGGAACAAACATCTTCTGAATAGATAATGTTTCTTCTTTACTTTGTGATAGATTTATATATTTTTATATTTACTGAAATTTTTTGGTTTCAAAATGAATGTAAATAAGATACTACCAATGTAAGTTCCTTTCTGTACCTTCTGTATTATGAAATATAGAAGATGCTTGTAGTGGTAAAACTTCCATAAGTTGCCATTGGGTGCTTGCAAGCATTTACTATGACTGAATGACATATTTACATCTATAAAAGCTTTGTAAGTAAATCCCAGGCAAGTGCTTGGACTTTCTTAAGAATTTTATCCTTTTTTAGGTGGAATATTTTTTATATTTTTAGTGCGGTTGAAAATGTGTGCCTGGGAGTAAAATATTCTTTGTTTAACAACAATAACGACTTCAGAGCAGCACTGCAAAGCAAAGAGAAAGTATAGATTAATGTGTACTGTAAAAACTGAAAATTCCATTTCATCACAGAAATTTTATACTTAACTAGATGACAGTGCACAATTTAAAACTGTTATTGCAGTCAGCTTTCCTGTGTCCTAAATGTTCAGTCATCTGAATGATAATCTTGGAACGTGCTTCAGAAATGCTGCATGTTCAGTGAGTGAAATTGTTTTGTTATAGACATAAGGACATAAAAAAACTTTGTCCCTTCTGGACATTTTCCTGTGCATGCCATTTAAAGAGATGTAACTTCATGGTCTTTGCTTCCCTGCTATAAAGCTGCACCACGATGTAGGAGAAGGGAGTTCCTGACACTTTCTTGGGCTCAATTCATCTTTTATTCTTAAAAAGCAATTTTGTGGTAGCAAAAATCTGCTTTTTTTTTTTGTTTCTACAAGCAAAACAGGTCTTAGAGTTTAAGTTTTCATGTTGGCAGAGCCTGTCAATCGAATAATTTTGTGTTTAAGTAATAATAAATTAAATGTTGATATTAAATTCTACATGAGTTAATATTTTTGTTCTCACAGCCATTCTCATAGTGCTCTGTGTTCTTCAGACTTTTTGTTTCCATTCTTTTACCTACTTTTATGGAAGTTTGCTGGGTGAATCAATTGCAGACTTGGAACACTTGAATGTCTAAGACAATATGATACTAAGATCATATTGTCTGGGATTTTTGATAATAGTTGGTCTTTATGCCTTATTAAGTTGTAAGAACTAAAGAAATTCTTTTCTTCAAAAAGAATTTGAAAAATCTATCTCTGTTTTGATATCAACAATTCCATGAAACAAAACAGGGAGACATAAGACATATAAAGCATTTTCCAGGGTCACTTGAGAAGGAAACACTCATTTTCATTATTTACTGTATCGAAGAAAACTTATGGGTGCTGTTTGTGGATTGTTTTTCAGTGTGTGGCAGGAGTCCATACAGAATTGAATTTTGACTTTTTGACTTCTGTCGCTTTCTTACCACGTGAAATACAGGATATTCCTAACAGAATGACTTATAAAAATGGACTTGTATTATACAATTTTGCTCCATTTTCAGTAATAGCTGAGAATGTACTTTGACAAACTGTATCATTTTCAACTGCCCCTGTAGCTTTTAGTGGGTAGTGCAGCTGAAAGTGTTCTAGATAAAACAGAAAAAGACTAAACAAAAGAGTAGAAAAATGATTGGGTTTTTTTCATTCACTTCCACTTGAAAACCTCAAAACTTCCCCAAATCAGTGTGCTGGAGATTATGCTACAGTGCTTTGGGCTTGCCTAGATGTAGATGGGTAATGTACTGCTAAAAGCAGGTTCTGCATCATGGAAAGTATAAAAGAAATGCCTCAGCCTGTGCTTAGGAATTGGTAAGAATGACACTGGAGTGGGTAAAAGCAGAGGGTTTGGTTCTTCCTGGGACATCACTCTGCTTCAGGGCAGAACCTGCACCATGTTCAACCTTTCCTGATGACATTTTGTTTTCCTTTTTCCTTCTGTTTGTAGTCTGTTCTTAGAACTGTCAGTGGTGGAGAATCCAAAAAGTCTTTAGGCAGTCTGCTCACTTTAGAAAGGAGGGTTTTTTAATGTCTAACTTAGATAGGCTTTGCTTCAGTGTAAACCCATTATTGCTTTTCCTATTACCATTGGACAAAGAAAACCATTTATTTCTTTTCTTTTTTTATAACTTTCTTCTGTACATTGTCAGATTGATATCTTTTAGGCAGCTCTAGACTAGATAATTTAATGTCTTTCAGTCTGTTTTAACAGATGTTTATCTAAAGCTTTGTTCATCCCTTCAATAATTGAAGGACTGTATCAGTTAATCACCATCTTCAGCGCTGATGTTTCAGCTGGATGCAGCATTTCATCTAAGGGCTTACTAGGCCCAATTAGATGGCAAAAGTTTCTTCATAGGTGTCATGAGCAATACAGATGTATCACAATATATTGGTTTGTTTTTCATGCCATTATTACAGCATTGACCAAGTTCCTTTTCTGCATTCAGCTGTTTCTGGCTTGTATTTGTACAGCTGTTTTAAAGTGGTGGTTTGCAACCTCCTTCCATTTTCAGGTCCTGTTTCCAGTTTGTCATGAACCAGGTATCAAGTGTGCCTTTAACTCTGGCCAGCTTAGTGTTCTTTGCAAGTTTGGTGAGCCGACTCTGCCGTCTGAGTCTCTAGTGAAGCTCAAATTCTTCTGTATTCCAGACAGGCCCCTCCAGAAGTTCACTCAGTACTTTGTACTGTCATGATTTACAAGAGTTTCCAGGGGTTTTTTTCCAAATTCCTTTCCATCTGCTTTATGGAGAGTGTTCTTTTGACAGTGTTTTTCTAACTTCCCTTTGAGAATTTTGTGTATTTTTTTGTCAATAGCATCACTGAATTTAAGATTTGACAGATGCTGCTTCATCTGGATTCACAAAATTTATTTCCTTGTCATAGGAATAAGATGGATTGATGTGATTTGTTCTTGACAAATCTGTGTTGACTGTTGCTTACCCCTTTGATACGTGGTAGATGTTTGCAAATTGGCTTTTGTTTTTTTTAAGTGTCTCTCTGTGAATGGAATTAAAGTTGACTGGCTTGTAATTCCCTGACTCCTTTTTCATTTTTGCCAAGATAGAATTGACAGTATGGCTCCAAGTTTATTTCCCTTGGACTTTGGTAAGTCAGAATGTAGGTAACCTGGTCGTGTCAGTGGACCATTTGATTGCTTAGACTGCTCTCTACAAGCACCTGAGAGAAGGGTGTAGCTGGGTGGGGGTCAGTCTCTTCTCCCAAATTTCAAGAGATAGGAAAAGAGGAAATGGCTTCAAGTTGTGCTAGGGGAGGTTTAGGTTGGATATTAGGGAAAATTTCTTCACTGAAATAGTATCAAGCATTGAACCAGGCTTTCCAGGGAAGTGGTTGAGTCACCATGGAGTTATTTAAACATGTGGTTTACTGGTGGACTTGTAAGTGTTAGGTAAATGGTTGGCCCTGATGATCCTAAGGGTCTTTTCCAACCTTAATGATTCTACCAATTGATGACACTCAGTGTTGAAGTGTTAGATGTTTCCATATTGCATAGTATGTTGTATTTCATGTAGTTACACCCTTTCATCATTATCTAAATGAAGTTCTAGTGGAAAGACTTTAAAAAGAAAATTCTCTAATTCAGATTTTTCTTCTCTGAAGTTTTAAAGTGTTGTCAAATCTAGATTCGTACATTAATACAGATGGTTTATGTTGCTTCTTAAATGAAGCTTAGTACTCATTGTTCTATTTGGGGAAATTGATACTAAAAACATTTTAAAATGTATTTCTTTTTCCAGTTTGTCAAATTTGCCAACATTGAGGAAGACACACCTTCCTATCACAGGCGCTACGACTTCTTTGTGTCTCGGTTCAGTGCCATGTGTCATTCGTGTTACCCCGATCCAGAAATACAAACTGAGTAAGTGCACTCTGTATGAATTACAGAAAACTGTCTTGACACAGTAATATTGTGTGTAATACAGTTTTTATTAGGGTATTTAATGGAGTGGTTCACAGGAAGAAAATGAAAGTCTGACTTTTTAAATAGCACCAAATATTGCAAATCTTAGGTAGCTGGCATTCCTAGAATATTTCAGTGTAATTTTGCCTGACTAGTGCCTCTCAGACTGTGTGGGTTCTCCCCAGAAAGGCACCGCTTATTGCTGTAAATGTGTGAGTTCATAACTTACTTGAGAAATAACTGGGCTACTTATATGAACAGCAAAAGCATATTTGGAGATTGCTATTTGAGAATTACGCATTAAAACTGAATTGTCTGAGATGTCTGAAGTTTGCTCACGTGTGTGAAGCTGAAGCGCCCGCATGGATGAGAATTCCAAATGTTTCCGTTCTTACGGAAGCACCGCGGTTTGTTTTCCTGCGGCTCCCCCTGGCGGATGTGTCCGTCACGGGAATCGGTAATCGGTGTTTAACTCCGAGCATTTTGGAAAACATAAGGCTTTTCGGTTTATATTATTTACATCTCCGTTGTAGTAGTTTTTTCTGTTTCCGTGCCTTAAACTGTTTATCCAACTATGACAAGTCCGCGTGCTGAGCATTTATTCCACCCTTCAGGTGTACTGTTGTTACATTAGCTGCAGTGCATAAGGATTTTTCTGGAAATTTGCAGCTTCAGAAATCTGTGAACTGTATTTTCAAAATGAATGAATACTGTGTACATTGATTAGGAGGAAGAAACCCCAAACATAAACCCCCAAAATAATTCCTCCTTATATTTAGTTATTTGCTGCCATTTTATTTGTTGCCCTACTGCTCTGCATAGGGTTCTGCTGTAAACTCTTAAATAGGTCAGAATTAAATCTGCCTGCTTTGCCTGTACCATTACCCCTGCCCCCACCAGCTTTCCCTTTAGGAAGATTTGGGTTTACGCCATCCATTTTTTAAGGACTTGTACTCAGGGACCAAAGGGCAAATGGGATGGAAACTTCTTAAAGAGGTGTCACCAGTGAAGCTGGTATATCATGCAGCTACCTCATAACTTAGGCTTCAGTCAGGTACAGTGTATTTACCTAAAGCTGATTGTTGCAAATAGTATTCATAAAGGTTTCAATGAGCTTTTGGATATTTTATATTTTTAGGTTTAGTGAAACTAAACCAGAAATGTTCAACTACTTACTGACCGTAAAACGTTTCATAAGAGGTTCAGACATGAAGCTCAACTCAGGATTTTCAGCATTACTTTCACCTCCATTACCCCTTGCAAATGAGAGCTAATATTGGTAATGAACTGGAATATGGAATAAGTTAAGTGACTAGGACATCCCTGATTCATATATCAAGTATGATCTACCTGTCACAAGGATATCTCAGAGTAAAATGCCTCAAAACTGTGATTGCTCTAGGAGTAAGAGAACTGGGCTAACCTTTTGCTCTCCAGATTGGCAGCCTGCACTGTTATCTGTGCTTCAGTTTGCCATGTTGATGTACCCTTAGACAGGGAGGAATTTCATCTGAGTGACATAATATTATACATGACCTTAAATTAAATGTAATCCTGGCTTTACTCCCTGTCTGAGCCTTGTTTAGAGGAATGAAACCTTTCCTGTGCTATGAAATTTAATGCTGCACTTTCCTCACTACTTCAACACACACTTTTCATCCTTTTGTGCAATAGTAAGAACATGAAATTAGTGCTAGTGGTGCTCCAGTACACAAAAGTGTGGCCTTTTTCCCACATGTGAAATTTTTTTTTTACTGAGGGTAACCAAATGTATAGTAATATGGCTTTTTCCACATCATCCTAGACAGTTTAAATGTATCTCTTTAAGAAAGAGATCTTTGTGAGCAGCAATCATTCTTGGAGTTGGCACGGCAGGTTTGTTGGTTCTGAGGTAATTCAACAATCAGCTGTGACTGCAGAGGACATTTCTAAATGCAGGTATCACAACCAGTCAATACCATTGATGGGGGACGGGGTAGTTCATCTGATCCTAAACCAGACATCTGCATTTGCTGTTCACCTGCATGACGTGAGGTTCCACTGAACTGAGTGGCTTGAGTGGGAGCTTGAACCTCACCTACACATGTGGTTGTTGTCAGGTAAAGTGGGCTTCTGAGCCTGAACTGGAATCTCCCCAGTAAGTGAGATTTCCCTTTTGTCAGGGGAGGTCAGTGCTAGTATTTAATTTATCTAAAGCCACAATATCAGCAAATCTTGATTGCCTTAAGATCTAATAATTAAAAAAAAGTTTCATTGGTAGATTTCTGAAGGCTCTGGGTCTTAAATGTCAATCTTAGGTTGTTAATATTGAAAACTCAACATTAGATACTGCACTGTAGTTGTAGTACAGCAATATCAAGTGCTTTTCTATCTGTTTATGAATCCGTTTTCTTACCTGCTTTGCATATAATCCTATTAAAACTATCTCAAAAGGTCTAGAATGGCATCAGATCCATATTCAATGTACATGATTTTGTTCAAAAATAGCTAAAATATGGGAGGCTACAGATTTAAGTATTTACAAATCGAAATAGAAACAAAAATATTAATTATAAAATTTGGTTACCTCTGTATTTCATCTTACAAATATTTTAATTCAGTGAATTTGACTGAGCAAGGGCTAGCTGTGTGTTGTCCATACTGAAATCAAGATTTAAAAAATGAGGTATAGATTTTGATAGAAATAATTTCAAATTTTAATGAAGCTTGTGCTTATTTCACCTGGCAGCTGTACCACTCTCAAGAAGTATAATTTTCTTTCTACCATTTATTATAATGGCTAACACGTTATTACCGTTTCAAAAAAGAGTATTTTGCTACTCATTTCATTGCACAGATTTTCCTGCAAGCTATTTTTGTTTAACAAAATAGTGAAAACAGCTGGAAGTTAGACCAAGGCCTTTATTGAAATTATTTTTTTCTTTTTATTATTTCATTGTTGTTGATTAGTTCTCAGTTGGTTTCATTCAAACAGTTTTAGGATAAAAGTGGTGATTCCTTTTATACATTGGGCTTAAACTGACAGAATCATTCTTTACTCTCCATCTTCTGAACCCTTAAGAAATCTGGAGAGATCTTTTCTGATTAATCTGTAGCCTTAATTTCAAATTTTAAGGACTTGATCCCATGGCTGTGCCAGGTGTTACTGCAGTGGTGCTGTGGTCACTTCACAGCGTTTTTCTTCAGCACCGGAATAGGTTGAAATTGCACAAAATTTCGACCAACGGGGGGAGTAAATTGGGGAAGAGTTCATGACTTTTGTCAGAGGTGGTATACACAGTTTGAGTCTTCATTGATCAGTGTCAACTCCATCCTGACAGGTCATCTTCTGTTTAGTTGTTTGTTTTGTTAGGTTCCTTATGGGCTTTAAAAGGGTTTGGAGAAAATATGGGCAACCTTACTGAATTGGCCAATTTTCCTGATTGCTGCTTGTGAGAACCTACTGGAATTCCACGCTACGTAATTACTGCTGCCCAGTAGGTAAAGAGCTGTACTAGGAGGTGCTGTGTTTCTTGTTCTCTGTAATTCCTTTTTTTCCTTCCTTAGGATCCGAATTGCTGGAATCAGGGGCATTCAGGGAGTGGTTCGAAAAACAGTTAACGATGAACTTCGAGCAACTATATGGGAACCTCAGCACATGGACAAGATCGTACCATCACTGCTGTTCAACATGCAGAAAATAGAAGATATCGACAGGTAATTTTGTTCCTTATCACTGGCATGCTTTTTTTAAGCAGTATCTAGGCTTAGTTTTTGTGATGGATATCTTTTTCTTTTATTTTTAGTGGAAACAACAACTAACCTTTACTAGCTGAGGCTCCTTGAAACTGATAGCACAGCTCTGCATAACGACTCAATGTTTCTTGTCTCAAAGTAGTGTCCACCTCTTCTTCTTCACTTGTTCTAGCTTCTGTTGGCCTAAAAGTTGCTCCAGAAATTGTATATCCATGTTTTGACTTGATACAAATTGTAAAATAGTGTTTTATAATATCAGATGCAGAGATAACTATGTGCAGGCTTTTAGGTGACTCAAATGACTTTGCTACTTATATTTGTTAAAAATTGAAGGTTTAATTCCCATTAACCATTAGCAACAACTGTCTGTCCTGGCTGCAGCAGTACATAAAGTAAGGATTTAAAGTTTACTTATAGAAACTCTTTTTTTGCTTTCAATGACTCCTAGGCACAGTACCTGCCAGGTATGCAAAAAGATCTTCAAAAAGGTGTCTGTGATTTTTAAAGTTGAGGAGATGCCAGTCACTTTACAATTGAAAAGTCTGTATTTGTGGTTAAATACTCTGTAGGTGTAAAAACTGTGTATTGGTAGCACTGGGAAATTTCCATAAAACCAACTTCAGCTGTGCAGGCAAGCTTAAATATTCATTCCATGTCCAACCCTAGCTGCTTCAAAACTTGCTTGACAAGAGGCTCAGCAGCCTTTCTATAGCAACAGACTTTTCATGCTTTCACTGAGCTTTCTGTCAGGTTTCATTTTTTTGGTTTGAGTTTTGGTGGCATTTGTTTTTCCATTCCTCAGCCTTATTTTTCTTCTCTTATTTCTGAGTCCCAGTACCTGTCTCTTCTCTAAAGCAAATTTTCAGGCTAAATGACTAAGATCAATAGTTGTCTGTCTGTCCAGTTATATCTGTGCATATAACTGAGGGCGCAGACAATATGTACTGAGATACCTACTTGAATTTTACATCTGAAGAGTGATTTGAATAAGAGACTAAGGTTTCTGAAGGTGCTGTTTGAACAAGGAGAATCTGGTTTGCCTTTGCTTGCTCTTAGAGGGCTCCTGGCTGCAGGTGGGCCCTTTCCTATGTTACTCTTTACAGAGCCCTCAGGTGTGCACTTCCCTTTATATAGCAAAATAAATTAACTACTGATAGAAAGCTGAATGAAGTAGGATTCGGATTAACCACTTATAGCAGATCAGTTTATATGTCCTGCAGGACTGATTTTTATCATCTGTTGAGCAATGCAATAGTGGTGGTAGAAAAACAAATCTGTCAAAAAGTAACTTACTTAAATATCTGAACTGTCTCTTTGAATCTTGTTCTATAATGCACATACAACAGAAAAAAAAAAGACTAATGATTTTCTAAGTGGTGAGCAGGGGCCTTGTATGATGTGCATATGACAGAAAAGCTGAAAACTGTATTTGTAAATTGTTGATCTGCTGGCCCTAAGTGGTGTTACACGGAATTTCTCATTTTATGGGTGACTTCATATTTGTGGAGCACAAACAGAGACATCTTGAAGAGTAGGAGTAGGAGGCATATTGTTCTGGCAGATGGAATCAAAGCATTATTTGAGAAAGAGCAGAAATTCCAGAAAATACCCCCAACTTAGGTCCATGGAAAAGAATGATTTTTGGTTAAAGCTGAACTACATGTAAGGTAAAGCTTACTTTAAAGGTCAGTGTAATTTTAATTTGTGGAACCGTAATAGCTTAATTGAAGATTCTTCTGAGTACCTGTCAGAAGAGACACTTTTTGGAGTTAAGAATTTACTATTTAAACAACGTTTTAAAAAGGTAATTGTATTCTTGGATGCCATTATTTGTTCATATGTCTGAATGCACAGTCTAGTTATGTGTCTATCAGACATGACGTGACTTGTATGTCTATTTATGTGCATCTCTAAAATGGGGAAGGGATGTAATGAAATTGGTAATTCACTGGCTAAACATGCCAGCCTTGTTTCAGGCAGAAGGACACTCTAGCACTTGTAAACTTGACTTTGAATCCTTCTAATATATCTGTAATGTTCATACAAATTCTGGTTTATTGGTAGGTTAGAATGTATTTTTTTCTCAGGGTTAGTAAATCATAGTCAAACAATCCTGCAGCTACTCTGCTCATGAGTGGTGGTTAAGTCTTACTTCACGTGTCCTGTCATTTTTTTTGGCCAATCCTGGTTTTGTGGTATTAAAGAAGTCTAATGTTTGAGGTGCTGAGTTTCTCTAAGCCAGTTCAAGCCTTTGATAAGGTGTTTGCTGTTCAAACTGCTGAACTTCAACACATCCTCCTTCCATTTCCTTGTTGCCACTTCTTCTGTTAGGGATTACCCACAATAATGGCAGTAGAGCATCTAAAGGGAGTAGCTCTTGCCCATTTCAGTGCATTTTCAACCCTCTGGACCTGTGGTAATACAAGAAGTCTAGATGCATAGGAATACTAGTATTTTTTCTAAGTGTTGAAGTTGGATTTGTCAAATGTTTTCTGATATTTCTGTAAAAGCCAAGTCAGTGAAACAAAATGAGTATGAATTGCTCATTTGGAATGGAAACTCGAGAGGCTGCATGAAGCTTTTCCCTAAAACTAAAAAGCATAGTTTTCTATTCGTTGTCTTTCATCGATAATGGCAAGGAACACTTAATGAGAAACACTTTTACGTAGGTGCTGTTCAAAATAAAATGTGATTCCTACAGACAACTCAAGATAGTTTTGAATGTTCCTATGCAGTCAGAGACTAATGTTTTATATGAGGAATACTGGATTGCAATTTCATCCTTTAACTTGTTCTAAAATAAGACTCCAGGCAGGGCTGAGAAGTCAGCTTCTGTAGGTTTGCGTATACAAGCACTTAAAACATAACTTACTTTTACTGCATTTTAACTGGCGTTCTGCCAGACAGCCTCGCTCTGTGTGTTCTGCAGGCTGCTTGCTTTTTCCTGCCCGCCCACCCACCCACCTACCCTTGCAATGCTGCTGCATTTTAGGGAATCAGTCAAAACAGCAATGGGAATGACAGTACCTACAGTGTTATTTGTACCTTCTCTGTGCTGAGAAGGATACCCATCTGCCTAGATGTGATTCTAGGCAATACGGGGGGGGAAAAAAGGGAGATTAAGTGGCACAGCAGTTGAATAAAGCTGTAGTTTAGTGGTACTCGTGGTGGATTATATATAAATTGTCATGCCTTTTAAAATTCTAATCATGGTGCATTTGTAAAAGTATTTTTCCTTACTTACATAACAGGGTGCCTGAGGCTCTTCTGTTACTAAAATCTGACAAGCTGACAATGTTGTGGTAATTCTGAAACACCGATGTTACCAGAGGCAACAGGATTTTTATATTGCTGCTTTTAGATTTCAGTAGTATTGAAACAGTAGAAAATCTTTTGCTATCAGAAGATATATTACAACTATGATGTCAACATGTTCATTTGACTAGTGGTATTTCAGTTTGCAACTTTTTATAATGCTCTGAAGCTGAGGTTTTATGATGCTGAAGAGTGAACCTTAACTAAAGGTGGTGCTCTTGGTGAACATTTTTAAACATATTTATCTCACAAATTTTAGCTGCAGTGCTGAAATAATGTTTAAAGATTTAGTGTACTGATTTCTGCAATTTAAAATAAATCTCCTAATGCATAGGTGCATAATGTTAATGTAGGTGAATGAATCCTCACTTAAGTTTCTATAATGTGTTTAAACCACCTGCAGGTACAGTGTTTCTTGATAAGTAATGGAGGTGCCTGAAGGGGAACCGTTTGCTTTCTTTCTGAACTGTTTTTACCCCAGCACCCCCAGCTTGGCTGAGGGGTTAAGCTGTGCTCTGGTCTGTTGTAATGATGGGAGACACCAATTAGAAGGTGACCAACTTCTGCACTACCTATCTAGAGGTAACTGTGTGGGTGATAATGTTCTAATTACTTCAGTCAGACTTTTTTTTTTCAACTCACAAACCATCTGTTTGTGCAGAAGTACTGGAGTTTCATTTAACACTCACCCACACAGTATGGATTCAGTAGTGGGCAGGTGAATGAGATCATTAATCCCAACAAAATGACTAAGATTCTGCCTGACATTTTTCATGGTTTCACAGCCTTTGTTCATCATTGGCAACAGGTAGTGGTTTGTCAAAATGGAGAGGGTAACAATTTAACAATTTAACTCAGTATTAGCAGCCTTTGGTTTTGCCATATAAATGTATACTAATACAGTGGTTAGTACTGAGTGGGTTTATAGTCCAGCTATAAGAGAATAAAATATTTTATTCAGAATTCTGGTTTGATGCATATTTGAAATACAGTTTCTGCCTAGATCAAGAGTGTGACTCATGAGTGGTTTAGTACCAAGGATGGGTACAGTAAGGAAGCTGAATATTAATCAGTAGGATAAGCAATGTATTTTGTCTTATTTCAGCAGAATAGGCCCTCCATCCTCTCCAACAGGAGGAGAGAAAGAGGAAAATCCTGCTCTGCTGGCCGAGAATTGTTTCAGAGAACTACTAGGACGAGCAACCTATGGAAATATGAATAATGCTGTCAGACCAGTTTTTGCGTAAGTTAAAAATTTGTGACGTGTTAAGAGATTTTCTTTATTTCATCCTCTTTTCTGTTGCACTAAATTCCTTCCTCCTTTTCAACCCAAAGGATTCCATTCATGTTTCTTCAAAAAATTGCTCCTCTTTTCATCTCACCTCTTTGTTGCCTGTATATTAACTCGAAGCTAGTTACAGAGAAAACTGATTTCAGAAGTGAATACAATGGTTTGGACAGATCGTTGCCTCAGATGGCCTTTTTTTTTCAACGTGAATCTGTTTATTCAAGATAATAATTTCCCATAGATGAGTGTTGCAATCAGTGGAGAGACAAACCAAGTAAAATACAAATAGCACAACAAAAGTTGCAATTTATACTGCTAAGTCAAGTCCAGTGTTTTTCAGTTCTCTGCGTTTGCCCTGTTGATTCCTTAAAAATATGTTGTGAAAAAAGCTACAAGCATTGAGATGAGTTAAGTCTGCCTCTTTCACCTCTGTTAAATGTCTGTTGCAAAGCAGACATTTATCTCCCAGCTCTGTTGAGGCACATTGCACAGCAGAGCAGAGGGTCATGGCGTACAGGGTGGTTTTCCAGGCTCCATGTCCAAGTGGAGATCAGTGACAGGTGGTGCTCCCCGGGGGTTAGTAATGGGACAGCACTGTTTAACATCTTTGTCAGTGATATAGACAGTGGGATTGAGTGCACCCTCATAAAATTGTCCAGTAACACCAAGCTGTGTCGTGCAGTCAAACTCAAGAGGGAAGGGATGGCATCCCAAGGGACGGGGACAGGCTTGAGAGGTGGGACCTGTGAAAACCTCATGAGGTTCAGCATGAGGTCCTGCACCTGAGTCAGGCCAATCCCCAGAACCAGTACAGGCTGGGGGATGAAGGGATTGAGAGCAGCCCTGGGGAAAAGGACTTGGGAGTGTTTGCTGATGAACAGCCCAGCAATACCTGGCAATGTGCTCTGACAGCCCGGAAAGCCAAACGTGCCCTGGGCTGCATCAAAGAGGGAGGGGATTCTCCCCATCTGCTCTGCTCTCGTGAGACCTCACCTGGAGTACTGTGTCTGGCTCTGGGGCCCCCAGCGTAAGAAAGACATGGACCTGTTGGAGCAAGTCCAGAGGAGGCCCCAAAGATGATCAGGGGGCTGGAGCACCTCTCCTATGAAGAGAGGCTGAGAGAGTTGAGGTTATTCAACCTGGAGAAGAGAAGGCTCTGGAAAGACCTTAGTGCCCCTTCCATGCCTAAATGGGGCCACAAAAGAGCTGGAGAGGGACTTATGACAAGTGTGTGTAGCAGTAGGACATAGGGGCATGGCTTTGACTTGAAAGAGGGTAGATCTAGATTAGATATTAGGAAGAAATTCTTAGCTATGAGGGAGATGAAGCGCTGGCACAGGTTTCCCAGAGAAGTTGTGGATGCTCCATCCCTGGAAGAGTTGGAAGGCCAGGTTGGATGGGGCTTTGAGCAACCTGGTCTAGTGGAAGATGTCCCATCCCATGACAGCAGGGTTGGGAACTAAGTGATCTTTACAGTCCCTTCCAGCCTAAACCATTCTGTGTTTCTATGAAAGTTCACGTGTTCTAGGCATAAATCTTTGCAGGAAGCTCTGCACTTTCAAACCCTGCTTTTCCTGGGGATGAGAAGAGCTGCTTGCTCCTTGTAGATTTTTCAAGATATGCTTCTGTTACAGGAATACGTTCTCTTATATGGCCTTAGTTCTTCCCACAAGTATTAAGTATTTTATTAGTACACTGAAGGACTTTCAAGCTACCAAAAGTCATTTTCAAGTTACTGCTGTTAAGAGCAGAAATTGCAAAGGAAGGTAGGGTTGGTATTGAGGGCAGAAAATTTTTGTATCCTTTTGTTTTTCCCCAGAAAGCATTAGATACAAAGAACTATGCTATTCTCTTATTTTCCATACATACCTGTTATACCAGCCTGATAGGATTTTAAATGTTGCAAAGTTGAGTGTTTAATTAAGAAATACTCATTCTTCCCTAGATTTAAAATTTGCATTCCTCAAATACCTGCCACCAGAGCGAACAGTTAGGTGCCAAAAAGTCTGAATGGACTATTTGGAACTACATTGCAGCTGCTTTCTTACCACTTTTAAATTCTTTTGATGGGTTTATCATGAAACTTTATCATCATGTGCAGTAACTGCAATCTTTTGTATCATTTTAGTATCAAGGAAGTTTCCTACAAATAATTCCTGATTCCCTAGACAAGAGTTAGTGCTTGGTTTGGGATTTGAGAAGGTGTCATACCTGTTTTTCCTGTTGAAAGTCTAAAGCCTGATGTATTCAAAGCGTGTGCACCTCAACATGCCACATACTGCACTGAAATCAGTAGATAATGACCAGGTGCTCAGAATATATCATCTCTTTTATAAATAGACAGTCTTTGTGGTCACCATTTTTGTGTTCATTCTGAGGAAGAATTGCCAAATGTGTCTTTTTAGAAATGATTGCTGTAAAGGTTTAGTATTTTTGAAGAACAAGAGATGCAGAAAATGCAATTTCAATCTGTTTTTCCTAAACAAAAAGGGAGTGCTGTATCTAATCAGCTTCACTTTGTGAGTGAGCACAACAGGTAGAATGAAAGTTCAAGATAGCGAGTCCATTGTACTTTATCGAATTGAAAAACCTGACTGAGCTTATGATTAGAAAACAATTTCTCCTAACAATTTTCAACAATTTTACAGCTTTTAAGAAAACTCTGGAGCAATAGATAAGGCCTCTTATGTTAACACTGAAGGTACAGATTCAATTCCCCACTGGAAGATTTGCTTCATGTGGCACTGGAATATCAGGCAACATGGTATCACTTCCTTGCAAAGCTGAGATAATAGTGCTTCTGTCATCATGAAACTGGGTGTATTCAGTGATTGAGGGATTTAAAAATAATGAAGATAGTAGAAATCTGGAGTCAGTGTCCTCATACAGGTTTGGGTTGACCTTAATTTTCCTTGCCTTTGGTAGAAAATCTCCATGGTTATAAATGTCTTCATGTAGCTAAATACTTTCAAATAATAATTTTTAATGAAATCTGACAGATGAATCTGGGAAATTGCTTAATGAAAGTAAAAAAAATAATTATATTAACATTACCTGAAAAAATTTTCTGTGTTGTGTCAACAGTCAGAAGCTGTTGAGACTTACTTAGCATGAATTAGGTGAATAGATTAGGCAGAATCAGAGAGATCCAGGAACCTAATGAATATAAAAAACTTCCCAAGTGTAAAAACTGTTTATCTTACTGTATTTCCTTTCTTGTCGGTTATCACATCATCTCTGCAAGGCTTTCAAATACTAACAGACTGGTGCATGATGTGTGAGCAGATTATTTTGTGTATTCCCATACATGCATGCCTCAGTTATGCTTTCTAATCCTCAGTATCAGTTTATCATCTTGTACTGTAAGGATTGCTTGCATGTGTGACAATGAGAGGGAGTTCAGGGATCATTAGTGGCTGTCTCTCTCTCAATAAAGTAATTTGCATGATTGGTTCTGCTGTTCCTTTTAAATTGAGAAACCCAGTTGTGCACATTTGCCACATATATGCAACAGATCTCAATGGAAGGCAGCTTGGCATTTGTTAATCCAGCAGTAAAATTTTTTGTAACTTTACTTGGATCTTCTTTATTGAAATAAATGTAATTTGAAAAAAAAAAAGGAGTCAAGGTGTGACTCTATTTTAACGAAGTAAATGCACCATGCTGAAAATACCCTTTAGCCTCTTTTACAAAAACAAAACTACATTGAATACACTGTGTTATGATCACTAAAATGTGTCACCTACAGTAATCTAATACTGCTGTTCTTAGGAGGAAAATTCTGGTACACAAAGTAAGCTGCCCATTGAGCTGTTACACAGACCTTTAACCTAGGCTGTCATCTTCCCCCTGCTGTCATCCCATCAGCTCATCTACCTGAAGCAGCTAATACTTGGCCTTTCTGGAAGAAGAAAACTGTATATCTTGTTTTGAGAGGAATTTGGTTCTTTTTAACATGGTATAAGATGTGGTTGACCGTAATCTGCCTGAATGGATCTTTAGGGCAGATAAATAGGAACTGTCAAGGGTAACAGAGAACACATGCTGCCCTGAAAGATTAAGGGATCAGTTCCAATCAGGAGAAAATAGTGGAGAGTATGATTTTCTATTTGATGAGACAAAAATAAAATAGGTTAGCCAAAATAAGCTATCATGTACAAGAAATGATGGACTGTACTGAAATTATATTAAGAAGGAAGAAGACATGAATAAATACATTATGCCCTCTATGCCCTGAAGGATTTAAAGAGGTGATTTTGTTTGTTTTTCTACCCCAAGGCAGGATTAATTATACCTTGTGCATTTGCAGTGTGCACAAGAAAGGCAGTTATCCCTAACAGGTAGTCAGGTTTGATATTTAGTAATGCAAATCTGTTGTTATTTTGACAGGCAAAATACCTTTAAAATCCCTGACATTCTTTCCTGTAGGGATTTCTATTAAAGGTATGTAATGTGTCAAAATGGCAGTACTTTTTTTTTTAAGCTCTGCAGTGGACTGCAAGATAATTTAGGGCACAGGAGAGGATGGCTTTGTATCAGCTGGTTTAATCAAGCTTGAAGGAGACCTGTGTATGCAGCTGGGTCACTGCTGGGAGCAGCTGCCCAGTGAGTGAATTGAGACCTCCATATTCTAGGCAGAGAAAGTTTAAGCATCCAGTCAGTCCTCCTGTGTTCAGAGCACTGACTCCTTTCACCAGTGGGCTTTTGAGCTTGCTGTTTGAAGCATGTGTTTCCTAAGTTCCTTGAGAAAGGACAGAGCAGTAAGGATTCTGTAGCTGAGATACCTGTTTAGAAACACAACCTAAATTCAGTTTCTGTTAGAAAGTTTTTTGGTTGGTTTGGCCTGTTTGTTTGTTGGTTTTTGGTGAATTTGTTGGGTTTCATATGTTTTTTTTTTAAACCTAGATCATAGCAATTAAAATGCATCCAAAATTACCTTTTCTTTCAGTCTTCTAGATTGAAAAATGCAGTTATTTTTGTCATGCTTTTTTAGATACTCAGATCTCCTTTTTGCAAAACTTTGTGTGCCCTATTCATACCTTTCAGCATAGTGCTTAAGCAGAATTCCTTGTATTTGCTTAAAACTCTGACAGAGTTTGTCATTTGTGGTTCCTCTCCCATTTAAAAAGAAAGCCGTGCATTTATCATTTGGATTCTGTTTTGATATTTCTTGCAGAAACTGTTGACATGCTTCAGATGTAAAGGTGTATATGCATAAAGAGTAGCTTTTTTTTGTTTTCCATATATTTTATTCATGAAACCACCATGAAAAGAAAAATAGTTCTTAGAGTCTCTGTTCTGAATGGAACATTCAGCCCTAATTATTTTGTAGCTTGTGATTAAAAACAAATTATTTATCTTCTGTAGAGTAGAAGCTTGTCACAGTGTTAAAACATCCTCTTCAGCATATCTCTCACATAAGTGAGCATCTAATGTCACAGCCATTTTTATGCTTGCATTTTGTGTGGAAACAGTATATATTCTTAACTGCATATCTTTGGAGTGACAAGATTCCTTAAATTTCTGGAACTAGAAGCTCAGGTATTTCTGTTTCAGCCACATGTATTGTGATCACATCCTAAACCTTGAAAAAAAATGCCTTTTTTAAGTTCTAGATTTCTCACTGAGTTAATAAGTCATTTTTTAGAAGTTTTATGTAAGTAAATAATCCCTTTGGGATGAATTTTGAGAAAACCCTAAGATACCATTTGTTATATCTGCAGAATGTCATTATTTCAGGTCTCTTAATTTTTGCTTACAGGCATTTAGACCATCACAGACTATGGGATCCTAATGAATTTGCTGTTTCCTGCTTTAAAATCATCATGTATTCTATACAGGTAGGATTTTCTCCAGCGTTTTTTTTTCCTTGCATGCATGTTTTGAGCGCATGAGAGAGGTTTAAATGCTCACCTTACCATGATAGTGGTAGACAGTAGATGAAGTCAAAGAATCCAAAAGATCCCTTTAAATAACTCCAGTGGCAGGTAGTGCAGAGGTCCTTCAGCAAGCTCCAGAACAAGGACTAGGATAGCTGTACTGATCTGGCATTGTGCTTGACAAATAGATCTCTCAAATTGGTCATTTCTGTGTACCAGTACAGCTGTGCTGCTTTTACAGCTCAACAAGCCAACTTCACATGGAACTGTGTTGTGCTCAAGATTTTCATTAATGAGCAGCCTGTATTGTGGCCTTAAGCTGAAGGAGGAAAGGTGGAAATTGGATATTATGGAGAAATTCTTTACTGTGAGGGTGGTGAGGCACTGTACAGGTTGCCCAGAGAAGTTGTGGATGCCCCATCCCTGGAAGTGTTCAAGACCAGTCTGTGTGGGTCTGAGTACCCTGGTCTAGCAGAAGGTTTCCTGCCCATGACAAGGGAGTTGGAACTGGGTGATTTTTAATGTCCCTTCCACCCCAAACCATTCTATGATTATATGATTGTCTGTGATAAACATGATCCAAGTCTGATTCTTTGTTTGTGTCAAACAGACACGCAGAAGATCAAGTCTTAACAGTCCAGGTTTGTAGAAGAAAGCTGAGTTTTCTCAGCATTTATATCAATGGTGCTGAAGTCCTTGAACTGCAGTTAGCTCACTGAAGGACCACTTCACACTTTTCTGTGCTGTAGATGTTCCTTGATATTTTAAGACTGTAAACTTTTGTATACTGGGCTGAATGGACCTGTGTAGCTTCATCTATTATGGTACTTTTTTGAAGTCATGTTTAGTCATGAATTGATGGAAATTTTGATAAATTTCTGAATGAAAATGTTGCAGAACAGGAACATGGTCATGACTGTAGCTGAGCAGTGTATGAGTTCATTCTCATTAAAGTCACAGATGAAGCTTTTCTGTCTGTTTTTAATAGGCACAGTATTCCCATCATGTCATACAAGAAATCCTTGGACACCTTGACGTCCGCAAAAGGGACTCGCCACGAGTCCGTGCTGGCATTATTCAGGTTCTTTTGGAAGCAGTTGCAATAGCAGCTAAAGGATCAATAGGTAAGTTGTATTAAATTCAAGTCATCAGGTCAAAGGATAGATTTGCAGGATAGTGCTCGGTTTTGCTTTGGTTTCAGACTGAATGAAAGCATTTATTTTGAGAAGGTTTTGTATTTACTCGTTTTTTCTCCTTTGTGCTGATAAATTACTCAAACATACTTTATTGTTTGACTGTTACATAACCCTTCTATTGAAGAACTGAACGAAAAAGTCATGAAAGGCTGGAATTCCTGTTTGTTAAGAAGTTTGCAAAGTCTGAGAGAACTGTGTGTGACTACAGAATGTCAAGAGCACTGTCGCTTTTTGACACAGCTGACTTGAGTGGTAATGTGGGAGTTGAGTAAAATGATCCTTTGAGAAATTTTACCTTAATAACTGTGAAGCAGCTGAAACAAGGTGAAATATGTAATTTAAGTGTGATATAGTTCCTTGAAATAGAAATAGTTAGGAAGATACATAAACACATGTGCTCTGCTTCTGATTTTTTTTGGTCTCATGCTGTAATATTATTGCTCTACCTCATTAGTTTGAGTCTGAGCCTGTCCTTTCTCTTTATATAAGACCCACTTGCATGCACAGACCTGTGAAGTCTTTTACTGTATGATGAAAAGAACTCATTATTTGATCCAATATTTAGAACTGGATTTTAATAGCAGGTTTTGAAATAACTGAAGTTCGGGGGTGGGTACCTGCAGTTTAACCCATTGTTGATGCTTAATTTCAGCAACCACTCCTATTTTTTATCTGAAACTTGCATGGTGGCTTGATTCTGGCCAACAGCTGTTTGCTCATTCCCCTTTCCCACAGGACTAAGACAATGTAGACAGAAGGTGAGAAGTCTCATGGATCAAGATAAAGACAGTTTAATGGGTGGAGCAAAAGCTGCATGGACAAGGAAAAAAAGTTACCTCCATCCTGGCCAGACCCAGTACACTTGATCAGAATGGATTATGCAGATGTATCTGATTGCATTTCCTGATTCCAAGTTAATTTCTAAAACATCAAGATGTAGGCACACTTCAAAACTTCCTTACGCCTCAAACACTGAATTTCACTTGGGTTTTTTATGCTTAGTCAGATTTCTTGTGAAAAGGGATTGAAAAGGTCAGTTTTCATTTTCTTAAGACATCTTTCCCTTGACAGGTGCAATCACTGTTACTTGTTGTTTCCAGGCCCAACAGTTCTGGAGGTGTTTAATACCTTGTTGAAGCACCTGCGCATCAGCGTTGACTTCGAGCTGGGTGACAGGCGCAGCTCAGCGGGAAGTGCCGCTTTCAGCACGAGCTCCAAGGAGAACGATGAGAGGATTGTCCAGAATGCAATTATTCAAACAATTGGTGAGTAATGGCAGTAACACAGGCTCACTTAAAATCCCTCTTGTTTTCCCCCTTCCACTATGAGATGGTATTGGACCAGCTTGAATCCAAAAAGAATAATACCAAGTGTGATATCTCTGATTGTATTTGCCTCATTCTCAGGCTCACTTTATGTGTTTGTCTTCTGAAAGGTTGTTCTTTTAAATGCTAACTGAGCAGATAGGGAAGAAGCTCGATGATAATTAAAAATGCTGGTAGACTTAAATTTTAGTTACATTATTATATGGCCCTTGAAATATAGAAATAAATCCCTACCTTAGGACTAATATTAGTCCTTTTATGAAAATCATTTTGCAAACAATCGTATACAGTAAAATATATTTTAGTAGGAGCTGCCTGAAAACTTGTAGAAACAAATGTTAAACACAGTAGCAACAACGACACCTAATGGCCGGGCGTGCTACAACAACTAAAGTACTTTAGTGGACAGCACCGTAAGTGGCGTAACAAATTCTGTAAATTATTTTGTTGGAATACCCTCTCCCCTTTTTTCAGATTTTCTTTTTGTGGTACTGATATTATGTACTGCATTGCGTTTATGATGTCTATTCCTTTCCTTAAAGAACAAGGGGCAGTGTTACTTAAATGTTGTTTACTAATCTGTACCTTGAAGCTTTTTAGAGCAGTAGCAAGTATGTAATAGATTATTTCTCATCATTGCAGTAAAACTCCAATTTAAAATATTAACCTCCCCCCCCAAAAAAAAAATGCTGGAAACCCCACAACCCAACTTTTTAAAGTAAAGCTTCTTTCTGTCGGTCATCGATTCCAACTCCCTGCTCCTCACAGGACTTCTTACAACTAAACCATGCAACTAAGAGCATTGTCCAGATGCTCCTTGAGCTCTGTCACGCTTGGTGCTGTGACCACTTCCCTGGGGAGCCTGTTCTAGTGACCAGCCACCCATTCAGTAAGGAACCTTTTCCCATCTGAGCTTCCCCTGATGAAGCTTCATTCCATTTCCTTATGTCCTATCACTGGTCACCAGAGAGAGGAGATCAGCACCTGCCCTTCTGCTGCCCCCCTCAAGGAAGGTGTAGACTGTGATAAGGGCGCCTCCCAACCTTCTCTTCTCCAAACTGAACAAGCCAAGTCATCTCAGCTTCTCCTCATAAGTCTTGCCCTCAACACCCTTCACCATCTTGGTTGTCCTTCTCTGAACAGCCTCTTAATAGTTTGATATTCTTATATTGAGGTGCCCACAACTATGGACTGGAGGTGGGGCCACCCCAGTGCAGAGCAGAGCGGGACAGTCACCTTCCTTGACCGGCTGGCGATGCTGTGCCTGATGCCCCCCAGGATATGGTTGGCCCTCCTAGCTGCCAGGGCACCCTGCTGACTCACACTTAACTTGCCATTGGGGGGTGCAGGTCTTAGAGAGGCCAGGGCCTTCTGTGGGTAGAAACTAGTTCTCCCTGGTCGAGCTGGAAGAGCTACAGCACCCTCCTTGTGTGTCAACTGTTGCTAGCACCCCCTAAGGGATTCTTTTAAGGCTGGGGAGGGGGTGTGTGCCTGGTGTTTCTCCTGGCCCTGCACAGGCCCCTTCAGCCATTGTGGCGCAGGCTGTGGGCTCCAGGTGGGTCTTTCTGCTCCCCTGGGTTCCTTTGGTTCAGGAAAAGCCCCCTGTGCACCTTGTGGACCTCCCTGGAGCACTCCGCTTCCCATCAGGAGCTGCTTGCATCGTCAGTCCCTCAGTACAGCAATAGTCATATATCACTTGTATGTCTGGGCTTTCTGTCCCCTCACTTGTAACACTTAACGGAGACTTCACAGACAAAAGTAACAGCGCTGTGTACCGTGAGGAACACTTCCAGCTCCTCACTAGTTACAAATTAACTGATGCCACGCATGTAATTTTAAAATGGTATATTTAGAGGAGGATAAAATTAGAAAGCTTTAGGATTCAGAGTTGGAAGCAAATGTCAGAAAAAGACTCTGTAAAGGCATTCAGCAGAAATGAACATGTGAGATTATGGCCTAAAACAAATCATAATTTTATTCTCATCTATTTTGACCTTGTTAATATATTCCTTGTATTTATAAGGCTTTCCTTATAAAGAGAAGGGCCCTATTTATCTTTTCTTCTGTGATTTCATTCTATTTTTATTTAGGATTTTTTGGAAGCAATCTCCCAGATTACCAGAGATCAGAGATTATGATGTTCATTATGGGCAAAGTACCTGTTTTGGGGACTTCACAATCACTGGATACCAGCCACCTTGGGTTTGTATATCCTACATTTTTAATTAGATTCTTGATAAAGTATGAAGCGAAAAACATTAAGAAAAGTGAAATGCAAATCCTTACTCCTTAGGGGCTGTATTAAATACTATGCAGAACCAAGACAAGTGCAGTGTCAGCAATATGAAATCAGCCTACAGACTTGATACTGATAGAAAATACCTGATTGGAATCAAGATTATTTTGCACTAAAACATTTCTTCTCTCTGTATCTGTACAAATGTTTTCAGAATTATCCAGTGAATGCTGGTTAATTCCATAAGTTCTTACATGTGTGTTTTGGGAATGAGGGAAATTAAACTATGTCTACCTTTTTGCAAATAGCTGTATAATTTTCAAATTTTTTTGTTTTTAATACATTCTGTTCAAGCTGACTTCAGCTTAAGAAATAAACTGTAGAAATTCCAGTGAATTTGTTTTAAATTTTCCCTATTTATTTAGAAATAGGAAAAAACTATAGGTGGTCAGATTTCTGTAATAAATCCATATTTAAAAAGTTGCCATACACTGAAGTAACTTTTTCCCTGTAATGTGAATAATTATGTTGAAAAGACTGTGCTTCCTCAGTATGGGGAAAGTCACTGAAGAGGCTGCAGCTGTTCTTTCCAGATGTGCATGGACACTTTGCACCACATAACTGGTCCCCTGCTAGATTAAGTAGGAAGTCATTGTCATTCTCCTGGCTTCTTGGTAGCTTTTCGTACAGTATTGTGTCCCTGTGGCATGGGATGATATTCCATGGAAGATAGAAATCTGTCTGTGCCAGGCAGTTATCGCTCATTAAGAAGGTATTTGAAGAACAAATCCATGTAAAATTCTGTGCTTGGATTAACAGTTGGGGGGGTGTGTTTTTTAACTTCACAATTTTCTTTTTATGGGGTTCTGTGTAAACATGTGCCTGAGTGTGTTAGTATGATGTGTATGTGTCATTCTGAATAAAGCAGGCATTCTGACTGCTGATACAGTCTTGCATTGCATGAAATTTTCGTCTCTGCTACCCAGAACATTTGAATGATACAATAGCCAGGATTATAGCCCCTGTAGGTGAAAGTTTCCACTGTTATGCAGGGGCCAACTCCTGTGAATAGTTTTGCTCTTTCTTTATGCTACTGATGCACAAAGTGGTTTGTACCTTTTTTACTGTCCTGAGAGAGTCTCTTTGAATGGAACAATTTATTCCAAGTGCACTTTTATCTCGTAAGATCTTGCAAGAGTAGTGACTACATACCATTAGCTATTTGGCTTCTTTTAGTACCAGCAGACGGAAAATGAAAACAGATGAAGAACAGTTTAAGTAGTGTTCTGTGTACCCTCCTGTGATACCAAAACTGAGGGATCTTTCAGTTTTCCTTACTGATTTTGCGAATAATTTTTTTCCAGTCTCAGAGTTCTGAGGTCTGATTTAAATAAGAGGTGTCCTTGTTTCTTAAGAAGACTCAATTACATTTTAATTCAGAAGAAATTCTGAGTGCTGCTGCTTGTGAAAAGAAAGTCAAGCTTGTAGTGGTTGAATGTTTTAGATACAAAGGGATTGCTAAATGAAACATGAATTTTAGATCTGCTTTACAGTATACAGTTTACTGTTTTCTTCAGTTACACGAGCTCCATTTTTTTAAGCCTTTCTGTAAATGTCTCTTCCAAAAACATTTAGTTATTGCACCTCAGTTGGAGATATTTGCCCTTTATTTATGATCATCCAGCATCCCTTCCAAGACTGCTGTATTCACTTGTAGAAATGCAGTTGTTAGATGATGTCTAGGTAATATTTTGAAGATATGCAAAAAAACCTAATTTGCAACTTTTTTTTTCTAATTGCAGAGATTTGGGAACTAGAAGGATTCAGATCATGTTACTGAGATCTTTACTTATGGTAAGCCTTTTGTGCTTAGTATACTATGTTATAAACACATAATGTCTCACTTTATCTATATTTTTACACACGTAAGTGCAGTATAACAACTCTGGATTATGAAATTAAACATACATTCCTATTACATAGATCTGGAATTCTACTATGTAAAATTGTGAAAGCATTTTCCCAACTTAGATTACAAACAGGTCAAGAAATACTCCTCCATCTCTTAGAGCACATTAGTGAATATCAGTTATAATTGGATCTGCAGATCCAAAAGAACATCATAGAGTAGGTTGAGTTCTGCCAGCAATACTGGCAATATCAAAGTGAAATCACTTTTGTCTCTGAGCCCAGAAAAGCAGTAATTAGTAGAGTGGACAATATTTTTAAAAGCACAGAAGTGGATGCCTATCTCCAAGCCCTTAAAGCCTCAGACACAATTGTTCTTTCCTTCCTAATATTTCCCAAGTTTCTTGTAAGGTATGACTGAATGTTTTATCACAAATACATTTTTTAACTGTAAACCTTTAAAGAGTATTTCTGGAAATAGACACAGATGGTAAGAATCAGAAAGTGGGTGGTAAAGGAAACTCTTGCCAGTAGAAGCTTGGCCTGTTTTGTTGCAGAAGCTGAAAACTGTTTAGTCACTGAAGTAGGGGATACAGCATAAAGAATGATTTCACAACTAAAGCAGAAGAATACTTTCCTGGAAAATGAGCTTCTATCCCTGCTTTGACATGAAATTTGTGTGTGGTGTTAGGCAAGTTGTTTAAACCATTCTTTGCTTGTCCAAATCTGAAATCCTAGACTGTGGTTTGCAGAAGACCTGAGCATTCACAGTTGCAATTTAAGATAGAAAACTTGTTAAAAAAGGCCTCAGGTGGTCATTTTGCACATTGTCTCCAGTAAAGATAGACTCAGGTATGCCTAAGCTATTCCTGACAATATTCATCTCACCAGTCTTAAAGTTCCATCCAAGTCAGTAAGAATTGTTCTCATGATTTTGAGCACTGCATAGCCTAAGTATACTTTAAGGGATTCAGGTTGTGCATGTGGGAGGAATTTAACATTTTGGACACTGAATTTAAATTTGCCTTCTCTTTAGAATATGAGAGTAAAATCCCATCATGGCACGAAGGTGTGAAAGTGAATGTTCTGATGCTTAATGAATTACTCAGACATTGATAAATATTGTGAAAAAAATGTGAGCATTGTACAGCATGTATTCTTTACAAAAGAATAATATTTCATAAAATAATTAGTCTGTTCCCATGCATACACACAGGCAGACAAGTTAATGTTAATAGGCGGTTGAAATCTGGCACTTAATTAAAAGTGTACACTTACATTTGCAGCCTTGCTGCTTGTAATATTAGCCATTTTCCATTTTCAAAATGATTGGTTAGATACCTTCATGTGCCCTTGTGCTCCTCTGCCAGCCACTTCTCTTTGAACACCTTCAGTTATGCTGCAGGCACAGTGCTTGCTCACGTGTTGTAGTTTAACCCCAGCAGGCACCAGGGACCACCCAGTCACTCCCTCACTCTTCCCCAGAGGGATGAGGGAGAGAATCAGAAGGTACCAGTGAGAAAAGTGGGTTGAGATGAAAACAGTTTAGTAAGTAAAAGAAGGAAACCAAGAGAAACGAAACCAAGTAATAATAAAATAAACCAAAACCCTTACCCAAAACCCAGTTGCTCACCGCAAGCCAGCTGATACCTGACCAGTCCCTGAGGAGTGGCAGGCCTTGCAAACTGCCACCCCTTTTGTTGCTGAGATGACACATTTTAGTGTGGGATATCCCTTTGGAAGTCTGCAAGCTCTGCTCGGCAGTAACTAAATCAACCCCATGTTATCAGCACTGTTTTGGTCACAAATCCAGAACACAGCAGCATATGTGCTACTATGAAGAAAATTAACTGTCCCAGACAAAACCAGCACAACACAGTTCACATGTAAAAGGGTATGGAATATGTATAATAACAATTCAATTATTAACTAAACCTGAGATAAAAATATTACTGTGTTTATTGTAATTAAATTTTGAATCATTTTTCTCCCCTCATGCTCAGTACCTTATACTTTGCAGTTTCTGAATCTGTTTTAGTTTTGAGATTCTAGTATTCTGATAACCTCCATTTTAAATTTTAAACATATCTGACTGCTGTAAATGTTCAACTAATTAATATCTGAATTGTCAGTAGAAGTTTACTTTTCTTTATGTACCTACAGAGTTTGCTTTAATTAAAAGCAATTGAAAGAGGCAAGTGAGAAGTCATATTAGTTTAACAAAAGAAAAAAAAACCACTATGGTACCAGATTTCTAAGAAAGTGGTGTTTGCTGCTTACGTTATGTTTTGCAATAAAGTAGTATCAATAAATGTTTAAGGTGTACATACAGACTCTGACTTCTCTTTTTTAATTCACATGAGCTTACTCAGTAACATATGTGAACTGAACAGCTCATAACCTGAAATGGAAAAATCTCTATTGTAATTATTACCATCTTCATTTTATGCCCTGCAACTTTTCATAGGCCATGTAAAAAAAAATTCATACCTTTATTTTTTCTTCTGGTTATCTTGGTAAAGGAAGGATCCTGAGAGACAATCCTTTTAACAAATGAGAGAGTTAATTTGAAAATGTGTGTTGGAGTCCTTCCAAATCCATAGTGAGGTCAGGAATTTTCAAAATTAATCCAATACTTCAATTTGAATCCACCTTTCAGATGCCAAAGCAAACCCACTAAAAGTATGTGACAAATGCAGTTAATTCTTACGGTGCAGTAACGACACACATTAATTTAACTTCCGCCAACAAACAGGTGACTTCAGGATACAAAGCCACAACGATCAGTAATGCACTTCCTCCCCCATTCCTGGACCCGTTACTGTCTCCCTCACTCATGGAGGACTCTGAGCTAAGGCAGCTGGTCCTGGAAATCCTGCATAACCTCATTGATCGGCACGACAACAGAGCGAAGCTCAGAGGGATACGGTACTGCTTTTTGTTTGCTTTGGCCTACTTGAAATTCTAGTTTAATACCTGAATGATAAGTACTGTTGATCTTTAAATACTATTCCTAACGTGAAATTTTGATGTACTGTTTTGGTAAATGCACAGTGTCTTTTATTGATGGTAGGCATTTTACAGGTAAACCTCAGTGCTCCTACCTTAAATAACCATTTCAAATATCTGCTAGTTTAGCTGTGGAAGACAGAATATGTTATTTTATGTAGCGAAAAAAAATGTGATTGTCATAATTCTGTTTATTGTTCTCCCTCTTCAACTGAAATTTGAATACCATTGTTAAGACTGGATATAATTAAAAGGGAAATTGCATCAATATTTGTTTGAATAGTTCCTATATTTTACATCCTCTTCCTTTCCAACTTTTTTTTTGCTAAAATGATATTTTTCTTACGTTTGTAGAATAATACCAGATGTTTCTGATCTAAAGATAAAACGAGACAAGATTTCAAGGCAGGATGTGAGCTTCATGAAAAAGGTAATAGAGTGAAAGATCACTTTTTTTATCTAGAAATAAAGTAACTGAACCAGTTATTTTGATTGTCTTCTACAGTTGTATTTTTGCAAGAAGTTGCAAAGATCAGTACCAAATGATTTTAATCAAATTACAGTGATTTCAATGTTGAGGTGCTCTAGATACTTTAACGATGGTTCCATTAAATAAAATTGCCATGTATGTCTTAGGTGAAGACTCTTGTATGCATGAAATTAGACAGAGAATTAAAAGAATAAAAAAGGATAAAATACATGTGTACACATGCATACACAAACAAGTATGATTAACCAATATTACCACTAGTTTCTAACAACAGCTTCTTTATAAACACAGTACTGTTCTATTTTATGCAGAGAATTGCACGAATACTGCACTGTGGTCAGATGTTGGCATTCATTTCCTGTTGAAATATTAAAAAAAATAATTTTCCATTTATGTAAAGGAGGAATCTAAGTTGGCCCTGCTTGGAGTAGAGAGTTGGACCAGAAGACCTTTAAATACCCTTTCTAATCTAAACTATTCTATTATTTTAATATCATTTTCCCTTTTATGTCTTTTATAGCATGGTCAGCAGTTGTACAGACACATTTACTTAGGCTGCAAAGAAGAAGACAATGTCCAAAAAAACTTTGAACTCCTGTTTACATCTCTAGCTCTAACCACAATTGAACTGGCCAATGAAGAAGTGGTTATTGACCTCATTCGATTAGCTATTGCCTTGCAGGTATGAGGCTGAGCTGGTGGTGTGTTTGTTGACTGACAATTTATATTTGTAATTGGATATGTGAGTAACTTGTTTTGTTTGTATATTGATCTTCAAATTGGAAATCTCATCATTTGGTCCAAACATGTTTGAGCCACTAAGGAAGTACACTTTGTACATGCCACTTATTATAGGGAAAGCTTCAGCTAATCAGTTTTGTAACAAATTTCTACAGCGTGTGCTGTTCAGGAAAAGTAGCAGATGTGGAAATTTGTTGAAATGTTTCCTAGAATCACTGATATTTGTTAGCAGATTGAAAAGGTGTTCTTACAACATGTCATTGTGCATCAGTGTTCTGTATAAAAGGTATGAATTGTCCTTGCCTTGGATGAAAGCTTTTGTATAATTGATTGGTTGGGAATATTTGTCAAACCAAGCTATTTAATCTCACCTTAGAGTAAAATTCTGTTAGTGTGTTGATAGGCTTTATTCCTTAACATTTTGTTAAAAAAATCATACATTATCTCATACTTGCATACAGTCTTCAGGGAAACTGTCAAACTTATTAAGTTTGTCTGTGTTTAAATCAAAGCATTAAAAAAAATAAAGGAGTGTTAACATGTGCCCTGGAAATTTGATGAAATCAGGCCCTGTATTCCCAGTTCTCTCTGTCATTAATCTTATTCCCAAATGTACATCTGTATTATGAAACCTCTGAAATGCAGTGCGCATCCTTAATTATAAAATTTGTCACTGAACCAAATCCTTACTTAATGAAAATAACATTAGGAGTTTTACTAGAGCAAAAATAATGCAGTCTGAATAAACATAGAAATGCTAATAAGGATGAAATAATTCCCTTTATGGTGCTGTATCTGTGACTCACACAGGTGATCTTTGTGATTAAACTGCTATTTCTAATTTTCCTGAAAAAATGTTTTGATCAGGAGGTGGTAAGTACAAGAGATTACCAGTTATAAACCAGTACTTCCTTTCTGAGAAACAGAATTTTGAGTTGAGTAAATTTATTTCTCTTCATAGTGGTTGAATTTTTAAGCTTTTTAACTTCAGATCAATATATTTGTAGTTCAGGAGTGAGCTAAAAGACTAGAATTTTAAGATGAGAGGTATCAAATACTAAGTAGTAGCAGATCGTCATCATATGTCTGGTAGTGTTACTAATAATAAATTTGACTTCCATATATTCAAGACAGCCTGTTAACTTTGGAAAGCATAATGCTATCCCTTGTATTTCAGGACATTGCCATCATCAACGAGGATAATCTGCCAATGTTTAATCGTTGTGGTGTCATGGCGTTGGTTGCAGCCTATCTAAACTTTCTGAGTCAGATGATTGCAGTTCCTGCCTTTTGTCAGCATGTCAGCAAGGTAACACATAATTAAATAAGTCATTTATGACACTACACATTCTACTGTAAAATGGGTAAATAACTTGTATCAAGTAATGGCTTATGGTCTTGTTCTCCCATATTTGTGTCCACCGACATTGCTCTTGGTCTTCAGTCTCTGATGGCATTACTTGCTGACTCTTCAAATTATAAACAGAATAAACTTCTCTCAAAGTATAGCATTTTTACTTTGTTTATAGTACCATATATAATGGGCTAAATCCTCATCTGGTATAAGACTTTACAGCCTCACTGGCTTGGGTGAAAAAGTACTGACAGGTACAAGACCATGAGAACCAGATTTTTAGTCTAAAGGGTGAGTGCCAGAGTCTCTTTCTCTGGTTAAAAGAAATTCTAAAGGCCTCATTTGTGCTGAGGTAGATGTGTTAGTGAGAGTTAGTTATTGGAGAAAACAGCTATGGAACTACTCCATTTGTACTGTTTGTCTTGTGTTTTTTTCAGGTCATCGAAACCAGAAGTGTGGAAGCATCTTATTTTCTCCCAGAAACAATTTTCAAAGACAAATGCAAGTAAGGAGATACAAAATGTCCATCAGTGGACAGTGAAGTACCTCTTTTACTATTAAAATTCAGACATCACTGAAATATGTTACATATGTGAAAAATAATTTAGGGGTTTAGTAGTGTACAGGGTAGGCAGAAGAAACCCAAATATTGAAAGCATGTGCGTGTATAGGGGAAAAAAAAGGTGGGTTTCAGACTTTTTTATTGTAGTCAGAGGCACTTACACCCTCACAATATGATGCTTGGTGTGCGTGCTAATACAGCCAAATGCGTTTTCACTGAATCACAGAATGGATGAGGCTGGAAGGCATCTCTGGAGGTCATCTGGTCCCTGCATCCACATCCAGATGGCTTTGGAATATCTCCAAGGATGGAGACTCCACAACCCCTCTGGATAACCTGTGCCAGTGCTTGGTCACCCTCACAGTAAAGAACTGTTTCCTGATATTCAGCCAGAACCTTCTGTGTTTCAGTTTGTGCAATTGCCTCTGGCTCTGTCACAGAGCAGCACTGACAAGCCTTTCCACCCTCTCTCCCTTAAGGTAGTTGTACACATTGATAAGATCCACCTTCTTTTCTCCATGCTGAACTGTTCCAGCTCTCTCTCTCTTCATTGGAGAGATGCTCCAGTCCTTTAATCCACCTTAGTGGCCCTTTGTCAGACTCCCTAAAGTCTCACCTTCCCTGGCGACTGCAGCACCTGACTCAATAGTCCAGTGTGGCCTTACCAGAGCTGAGTAGAGGGGTAGGATCTCCTGCCTCGACCTGCTGACAATGTTCCTCCTGTCAGCCAGGATACAGGATGCAGCCCAGGATACCTCAGTCTTTTTTGCCACAAGGGCACACTGCTGGCAAATGGCAAATATTACTGTTGCTATTAATTAATTACTATTAATATTACTATTGCTCTGCAGGTTTTTTTTTTATTTAACAAAGACTATTTTCTCTCAAGATGTAGCAGAATAGATGAGGAACATATTTCGGATAGCCAGTAAGTGTTAAGGTAATTTAAAATAATGCAGAGGTGTTGAATAAACTAGATTTGGGTATATATTCATTCCTAAAAAACTGAGCAAGCTTCATTTCCATCAAATCATTACCATTGGTTGCTCACAGACATTGGAGGAATATTTTCTGTAACCAACAAATACCTATGTGTAGACAATAATTTCAAATATATATTTTGACAGTCTTCCAAAATCCTTAGAGAAGCATGAAAAAGACTTATTTTTCCTGACGAACCAGATTGCAGAATCATTAGGAGGCAGTGGATACAGTGTGGAAAGATTGTCAGTTCCATATGTACCCCAGGTAACAGGTAAGTACTGATTAGTAGCAACACCACAAAGTACCAGTTATTAAGAACGCTTTCTCAATGTGTTGTGTGCCTATGAAATGTAATGTGGCTGCTTGGCAACAAAACCTAATCAGATCATTTTGTCTTCTCAGGATGGGGTGTTTTTTTCTCATTAGGTACTCTATGAAACTGTAAAAAGTTTCAACTATTTGTCCTTTTAAGGTTGTTTTTTTTCCTTAAAGAAAGGAAGAGGGGCAGAAAGGCCTTGAACCCACTTTGACTCTTTTTAATGAAGTCTTTGCTTTCAAAAGACTACCTGTGTTAGTTTGAGAACATACAAGCCAACATACTTTATTTTTTTTATGTAAACACTAAATGAAAAATATTCCATGCTTTTGCCATATGGTCTTGTGCTGAGTTATTTGCCTTAGATAAATTCTAAATGAGCAGATGCTAATTTAGTCAAGAATGGGATGTTTTTCTCCATTAGATACCTATGCAAGCTTAGTGTCAGGTAACAGTAGAAATGCCTGAGGAAGGTTTCTGGGAGTTCCAGCTAGGCAGGCTGCGTGAAAGGTGTGTGGAGGACTAGCAAGTATGTGACATTATGTGCTTTTGGCTTATGTGCTTTTGCCAATTGAGCAACTTACTCAAAAAATGTTTTTTTTTCTTAACAATGTGTGTTTTGTGGCTCCATGTAACCAGTTGCTATTGTAAACAGACTGTGGGACACCCCAGCCTGAAGCATGGACCTTTTTAAAGCAGAAAAATGTGACTTCTCTGTTCTGTAGCTCACACATAGGAAGAATCATAGTACATAGGGACAGTGAATGCCAGATCTGTCATTCTTGCAGTCTGATTCAGAGACATTGCTGCCTGCTCTTGAGTGTCTTTTTTGGATAGCTGCTATGGGAGGAATTGAGTTCTGCAAACAGCACGTGTGGATTTGTCCCAGATGCTAGCAGGCACACTAGTGATATGTTCTGACACAGCTACAATGTCTGTGTTTTCTGTTGCTGGTTGTCTTCTAGAAAGGATAATGTTCCTATCTTCACAGATTTCTTCTTCTGGCATCCAGAAAAACAATTAACTTTATATTTTAGTACTGGCAGGAGAGGTAGCCAGCAAGTAAGGAAACGTTACTGACTTTGAGTAAATGAGAGTGGAATGAGAAAGATAGATTGGTTTGAAATTTATGTTAAGCCTCTTCTAGAAACCAAGGTGTATTTGTGCCCAAATGACCTTGTTAGGGTTTTCTTGGATACTTGGCTGAAAATGCATTCCTACATAGGAGGACATGAAAGTTCTGATAGCAAGATTGAGTTTACCTGCAAGTATGTGATTAACTGCCTCTGCACGTGATGAGAAATTGCCATATTTAATCCTAAATCTTAGTATATGTGAGTCAGATGGGTTTGGGTTTTTTTGTAATTTTTTTGTAAAGAACAGCAACCAAAACTCGCTCCTTGTCTGTTGCCATAGCTAGTAAATACATTAATCTCTAATCCTGTGGAATATTGAGCTTCCAAGGTTTTCTTTTAACTAAATCAGGAACAAATGGATATTTTGGAATTCCTAAGCTTTTAATTTTTTAATGCAATGAAATGTTTAATTTCTGCTATTAATATTATAATGCTAGAATGTAGTGTTTCAAAAGAAATCATTAATCTTAGTAAAAAATTAATCCATTTTTCTATATTCCTGTGAAATCTAGGGTTGAACCCAAAAAGCCAGTAAATATTTCATCGTGATTATTTCTGGTATTTCCAAATATCAGTGACACAATGCTTAACAATGGCTTGTAGACATAATTTTGTCATCCTGTCTTTGTTTCATGTTTTGATATTTCTTGTCAGTTTGAAAGACATTCATATCTGCAGGTTTTTTTATCTGCCTTTTTCTCTTCCTTTCTTGGGGGAGGGAGAAAACATGATAATTTAAATGTACTTTTAATAATTTTTTTTGTCAGTACATATATATTTTTTTAATTCAGCTCTATTTCCATCAGGCAAAAAACCTCATAAATGCAAACACAAGTCAAAAGGTAAAAATGAGTTGTAGGTCAGCCTGCTCTCCTGCTGCCTGTGGTGTCTCTATAGGATGTGCACTGTCAAAAAATGCTTTTAGAAGGCCTTTAGATCTTTAGGCCAGAAATTGTGTTGTACTTGGTGTACTTAGTGTTTTCATATGCTTCTTTTTGTTCATCTCCTTGAAATACCTGTAGCACTGTTAGCTGCTGTGAGGTTTACCTTTGTGTTTACTCTTGATTTGAAACTCTACAATGGTAGTAGCTTCCTATTTTCTTTTCCTGAGCAGGTAGTAGGGCTAGAGGTATCATTTTTGTGATGGTACTAATTACCTCTTTGAGTGACATTGCAAGAACTTGTAGAAAGTTGGAAGAAGCTCTCAGTTGTTCAAAGAATGAAGAGTTATCTTATTCACTGGCTGTTCAGGATAAAGGTCCGTTAGCAGAACATGTGTACGTGCATATGTTCTGTCTGCATCTCAGTAGCTGTGTGCATCCCACCAGGACTGGGCTTAGACACTGTCTTCCTGCCAGCTGTCTCCTGGTTCCCAGTCTCCCCAGTCACTGGCACCTGAGCATGTGAGTCCTTCAAGTGCCACAGCCCCAGTCCAGCTGCTGGTACAGATCCCCCTTGCACACTGTGATGCCCACGTGCATGTCCATGGATCCCAGTCAACCCCTCAGGCTCCATGGTCTTCCTGACAGCTGACCTGGGCCTCCTGGTCTCTCCAGGGGCCTGCCCCTCAGGAACACACAGAGCCAGACACACGCGGTCACCCCTCGCTCCCAGACCACTTGGCCTATTTTCCTGCTGGTCCGGCTTGATGTTCCCTCATGCTCACGTGGGAATCATCATGCTGTGCACCTTGGCTTGCTCCAGACCCACCAGGCCTCTGACCTGTGGTCTGACTCCAGTTACTGTGCTCAGAGCCCCATGCACATAACTGCACAAAGAATAGAGTTCCTCACCCAGGAAAAGAGGCACTTTAAAGATCATCTAATTCCAACCCCCCCTGCCGTGGGCAGGGACACCTTCCACTAGACCAGGTTGCTCAAAGCCCCATCCAACCTGGCCTTGAACACTTCCAGAGACGGTGCAGCCCCAGTTCCTTTGGGCAGCCTGTTCCAGTGCCTCACAACCGTCACAGTAAAGAATTTATTCCAAATACCCAATCTAAATCTACCCTCTTTTAGTTCAAAGCCATTCCCCCTTGTCCTATTCCTACATGCCCTTGTGAAAAGTGATCAGCCAGTGAGGTGGATGCAGACAGCAGCTCCTGTTGCCCCATGGTGTGGGTGCCACTCCCCAGGCCATGGAGCCAAGGCTCCTGGGACAGGCCTGTCAGGGGCTGGGGCAGTGGGTGTTGGGGCTGTCCTGGTGCCTCTGGGCTCCTTTGCGTGTATGGAAACGAGCTTTGTATCATATAACAGAAAAAATGGAAACTTTCACCATTTTTTTAGTCACTTAATATGTTGAAATAAGAGACAAATGGGTATTTTTCTCAGTCAAGTACAGTGAAGCATCCAT
Organism: Manacus candei; assembly: GCF_025592945.1. Lineage (NCBI taxonomy): Eukaryota > Metazoa > Chordata > Aves > Passeriformes > Pipridae > Manacus > Manacus candei. Next base: position 6,969,328 of record NW_026138061.1, read on the forward strand.
TACAAAAATGATTTCTATCCAAAGTAGCCCCAAAAATGTATCTTGTGGTGTTTGTGTGTCAGTTACAGAGAGAGCAGCAAGATGGCAGCAGAGATGTAGTTTTGTCTTGTGTTTTCTTTTGAGGGCTGAGGTGCTTTCCTCAGACTCTGTATATATTGGGTCATGTACCAGCGAGCCATCAGGGATTAAAAATTAAGTAAATCCTTCAGAATGCCACTTCAAATGCTCAGGGTCTCTGGGAACCTGGCAAATATAGCTAGAATTCAGGTGTTTTCCACTAATCTTGTTCTTTCACTGCCTCTTGATCTTAAAATGACATTTCATTTATGTGATTTCTGAAAGTTTTTTCTGATTTTTAAAAGCTGAGGATGTTCAGCTCTGCTGGAATGAATTCTGTTTGTTCACGCTCAATATTTGCACAGCAAAAACACTTTGCTAGAAGTGGCTTAAACAAAGCTTGTAGAAGAATCAGCATAAATTACCTTGTGGTGGGGGAATTTTAAATCCTTCTCTCAGTCTTAGTTTCAAGTGCCTGTAGGTGCTTCTAACTGTGTGCAGTGCAAGTCATCAAATAATAGTAGCCAGGTCCAAATGGCTTGATCTTGGATAAAATTTAAAATGTGACATTCATGGTTTTGTAAATGAGATACCCAAAAGTCAGACCTCTCGAGTCTCTCTTTATTGAAGGCTTCTCATGACATGTCTTAAAATACATTTTTACTGTTTATTGAAATCTCATGTTAATATACTAAATGTTAAAAATGAGAAAATATTATTGCTGCACTGCCTCAGGAATGGAGTCACAGAAGGAAAATCCATCAACTGATGGATGGTTCGATCATAATCTGCTTATGCATTAATGAAATTGTTGTGCTGCTTTTAGTATCAGCGCAGTTGGTCTTATTCTGACAACTTTTTAGGCCAGCTGGACCTGCTAAAATCTTTGTAGAAGTGTGAAATGGAGAGAATTTTTTTCACCCAGTAGATTTTTAGACTTGCTGAATATGGTACTTGTAGCAACAAGAATAAGGAAGGATTGTTGTTCATTTCCATTCAGAAATCTATTTCTTCTGTTAATGAGTCATCTTCCAAGAAGCCCTTTTCTGTTTGAGAATACCTTCAGATTAAGACCTTAATATTTAAATTTCACAACCAAGAAAATAAGTTTAGGCTTTTGTAAAGAACTCTGCAGCTATATATCATCATGTGCTATGTTACTTATTATGCATTTGAATAAGAGCTCATCTCATTTTTTAAAATTCTGGGCTTTTAAGGGAAAGTTGGCAAGAGCTGGGGTGGGAAAGAGACAATAAAAACGTTATTTTCTTTCATATTTAGTAATTTAAAGCCGTAACTGATCATTTTTTCACAACTATTCAAATGATAAAATAGATGATCGTGGGTAAAATAGGCATATGGAAACAAATTTGCATCTCATGGGTAGAAATTTGATTGATCATGTTTCAAGTGTTACACAAAAAGTGAGAGAAGTTGTTTTTCTGCTAGATGAGGACAGACTCTCCAGGAGAAAAAGCATTGTGGACACGGTGTCTCTTCAGGTGGATATTCTACCTGGCAACAACACAGAGGATAAGGTATGAAAATCCCAGAATATTTTAAAGCAGCATCTTGGAGGGAGTGGGGGAATGTAAGTGAAGTTTTTCCAGAAAGTCTAATATCTGATTATTCTAGCATTGTAAATACTTCAAGGGGTTGATTTTTTTAAGTTGTCTTTGCAGAAATGTGTTGTCAAAGACACTGGTGCTGGTCTTGCTGTATAAAAATGTTAAGTATTTTATCACTATAGTTTTTTACAGATAGTGCTGCAGAATATTGGGTAGCAATACATATACACACTGAACAACTGATGTTTTATGAGTAAATATTCTGAAATGTTTTATCTGCCTTTTGAGGCAACCAGTAAATTCCTGTATCCATTCATCATTTGAAGTATTTGAGAAACTTGTTCATCAACATGGGGCTGAGAGATGTAAAACCAGAGAGATGCAAGACTAGTGGTTGACCTGCCGTCTCTGAGAGGGACAGGTGAAGATCAGTCAGGCTTTGTGCACCATGGTGTTACAGTATCACTGTTCCCTTCCAGCAGAGTTTAGCACACAGCACTTTAAACTCACAGAAAGGATAAAGTAGCAACAAAAAGTTCATATGGAGGGTACAGGAGCTGATGCTAATTATCCCTTAGGAAGACTGCCTTATAATTAAAATTATCGCACATCTTTTGACACTTCATTTGAAGTATTTCTTAAAATAAATTTCTACTGAATCTTTTTCAGAGTTCTGCTTATTTTTATTAACCAGATTTCTGCTGGCTGCAGTGGAGATTAGCTGTTGAAATTGAGGTGTTTGTACCTCAGATGAAGTACAGATGATTCTTACCTTTGGCATATTCAAGCACAAACTGCCTAAAGACATGAGGCAGAATATGTGGACTTAGTCAAGCTGAGTGCTATTGCAAAGGAGCAAACTTCATTTTAGACAGAAGTGATCTATATTTTGCATGATTATTATTATTATTTATTTATGCTTTGTGCTGATGGTACCTCAGATGATATTATGTGTTCAGTTTTGTGCTTTAGCAAGATACAGATAAAGTTCAGGAGAAAGAAGAAAAAAAGTATTTGAAAAATAAGGGAGACAATCAGATCTCTAGCTTTCTGAAGAAAGTGAATGGTCCTCGTAGGATTGGGGGTGTTTGACATTAGTATTCATTTTAAGATTGTGTATTATATGTGGTTATATATGATTGAACAACTCTCTTGAAAGTAGAATTAAATGAATGAAGTTTCCACTTCAGATTTCAAGTTATTATGCTGATATTATATCAAGCATTGATATATAGACATTTTTTGAAGTGGTTGTAGTGGTTGTAGATAAATCAAAACCTTTTTATGGGTTCTCAGTTTAATATGGTCTTAATGTGGTCCAGTGTCTTGGATAATGAATTACTGTTTTACCTCTTAAAAAGAAGAATTTTATTAATCAGAAACACAGGAAGCAAAGTATTTCTCCCTTACTTATGATGTTTGTTTACAAAGCAAAGGAAGAACCAATATTTTCCAATTTGCTGACTGCACCTTCGTAGCTATATATGAAATCTGGTTCTCTTGCTTTGTAGATTAGTAAGTATAACAATCCATAACTGTCAGCAGAACTAAACTGCAGGAAAAAAGGAGCATAAAGCTTTATGATTGAGAGGATTACCTACTTACTTAATGGAAATTTTAGAATTAATGATAAATTCACCAAATGTGAATTGTATAAAAGGTGGTTATTTCAGAACCTGAATACCCTTGATCTCTAGCCATATCCACAAATATTTGACACAAAGGGTATTTCACTGTTTATTAATTATTCTTTTATATATTCAGAGGTAGAGAATACAATGCTAATGTAGTAAAATGATAGAAAAGTTATCATTTACAGATCCATCTCCTGAAATAACACAAGTAAAAAGGTAACAGCTATTTCTGCTGGCTTTTCCCTCTACAATAGCTCAAGCCAATGAATTAAAATATTGAAAGAATTCAGAGTCTTCTGAATTGGATGAAGTAACTTTTTGCTACCTTACAGATCTCTTATCTTAAACTATATTAGACCATTCTAAACAATTAGCGTTTATAAGGAAAAATAAAAGTGCTGCCTATTTACATGTTTGAAGGACTGAAGTGAGGGGGTTCAAGCCAAGGAACCGTGTTATATTCAGGTGAACACTGTTCTGCCATCTAAGCATTCTCCCCTAATATCATCACAGTGGTTTCACTGTAAATATATTTACTGGTATAGAAACTCTACAGAAACTCCAGGTCTGTAATGAATTGAAACACGAAGATCCATGAGCTCTTCAGAGAAATATTCGTGCGTCTTTGGTAATTTTGCAGCCCCAAGCTGTTCCTAATGAAGTACATCTGCAGCAAATGGATATTCATATCACTAGATGAACAGATTTTCTCAGTGCATCAGACATAGCTTGTTATGAAGAGCCCTTTAACTCCCGTGTTTATGACATAAGCACCAAATTATTTGGAGCCCAGACTGGTACAAAGTTAGACTAAAGCAATAACCATTTTCCACTCTCCAGTCTACTGCCATCTCTTATTTTAGCATCACATTGCTGGTAACTCAACAGGTCTCAGGAACCAGTTGCTGTTATTCACATCAGTTGTTTAAGAACCGAATACTAAGACTGTACAGTATAGAAACACTACAGCCTATTCCTGACCCAAAGGAGTGTTCTGCCAAAATTCAAGTCCTTTTCCAAAGTATAGTTGCTATAGAGCATCTTGACTAGAATTTGCAAAGTTTTCCTTCACCTCATTTGATAAAAATTTCCCCACTATTTGCAGTGGCTTTAAAAATGTGAATTAGTGTTCTGTTATCTGTCACAGAAACTCCAGATAAAGCTATTAGAGACTTGTAAGGCAGAAAAGCCCTGGCCGCTTTGGCCTTCTGTATTTTTCACATTCCTTATTTTTTTGAAGCTTATATGTTATATGTGATGATTAAGGGGTTTGTTTCTTTGTGTTTAGATTGATAATACTGAAGAAATCACCTTTGAAGCTTTGAAGAAAGCCATTGGTAAGATTTATTACAGTTGTGTTTATGCAGAATAGTTCGCAATTACTATGGAATTGCTAGAAAAAAAGGAATGGCCAGAATAACATAATGAAAACATTACATTTGTTTCTCTTCAGCTAGTAAATTTGTTTAAAACTTCAGTTATTTATTTCTAAATTTCTGAAATGATACTTTGATAATGTTAGTGAATTCATTTTCTGAAGTTAATGGGACTGAATGAAAAGCATCTGGAAATGCCTGTCATCTGTTAAATTTGCCTTACAGGCGAAGCCATAAATAACATGACATTTGCAAGCTATATTGGATGATTATTTATAAAGCAACTTAAGTATTTTTTATGTATTAAGATTTTAAGTTCTTCAGTGCATTCAGAAAACAGATTGTAAGGTGCACATTGTGGACTTCAAAAACACTCAGATTTTTTAAAAGAACATTTCTGTAACAAGTGACCCAGCTACAAGAACACAGAATTACTCGAATTCCTTATTTCATATTACTGTAAGTAATTACTAATTAATGCTGTCTAGTCCACTAAAATCCTGTTCAAAATATAGATTAAACATTGGTGTGTTAAACAATAGACACTGATATTTTAAACAATAATTTAATCTGTCAGTCTTCCAAATGTGCCTAATTCCACAAGGTACTTAAATTCATTAGATGCTGGAAAGTTCCAGCTGCTTGTAAGTTCACTCAGTCTATGGAGGTTGAACTCACTTTTCCCAAATTCTAATAGAAAATTCTGGCCACCTGTCAGCATGATACTGGGAGGCAGGATACTTCCTTCTTCTGAGTCTGAACCAGCGTGCACCCAAGTGCAGGCCTGAGTCCAGGCAATAAAGCAAAAGGGAGTCTAGATGTACTCATAATTAAAGCACTTAGTAAGAAAGGGGCAAAACTGGGTCCTCAAACCAGCTCCCTGAAATTTTATCTGCATTTCACTAGAGGCAATGCCAGATGACACCTTACTTGAGAATGGGTGCATCACTTCAAGCACAGTGCTTTTTCTGCAGTGCACATATGAACGTTTAAATCACTTATACTTGATAGGCAAAGATTGCAATTGTCTCTATTTTTTTATTATTCTTTTAAGATAACAATGGACTTGAAGAACAGGAAAAGGAGAAAAGGCGTCTTGTGATTGAAAAGTTCCAAAAAGCACCATTTGAAGAAATCGCAGCCCAGTGTGAAACCAAAGTGAGTTTCTGGAAAATGTTATACAACACTGAAGAAATTGATGTAGGCATTAATGGGGATGTGCTGGCTGCAGGTGATTTATGTTGTGTCACTGCTGCTGTTACTTGTAAAGAAGAAGTTCAGTTCTTTGTTTTGTCTCCACTGTTGTCAATGTTGGGAGATTCCAGTAACTTAAAGCATGCTTTTGGTTATTCCTAGACCATTTGGAAAGGAATGGATATCTCATATATTCTTCACCCTAATGCTTTCCTTGCTATCTTTGAAATCCACATTCACAGTCCATTCCTATTTCATTCTGGGATAACTGGAGCAGTATTTACCCCACTATATATTTTGAACAACTAAATGTATTTCAGGTTTGCTAAACTCCTGTCTGCAACAGCAGAATTTGCTATATAATTCCTGGCACTCCAGGACAGGCTCACTCAATCTCAAATGCATCTTCAAGGCTCAGAATCCTTTCAGCAGTGAGAAAATGGGACAGGACTTGCTGCCTAAATTTGCATGTGGCAATGCAGAACACACTCACTGAGTATGGCCTGGCACATTCATTGGTTCTCAGTTCAATATATAGGAGTTAATAATTCAATTTTAATTTTTCTTCCCTAGGCAAACTTGCTTCATGACAGACTTGCACAGATACTGGAACTCACCATTCGGTAAGGCTTTATGCAGGAAGAGTGTCATGAGTGAAAAATGAGTTATAAAACAATTGTGGCTACTTTCAGTTGGTTATGTCATAGTGTTCATAAACACATGTAATAGGGAGAAAATAATGGGCTTAACTGTGTGCTGTGGTTGAACCCTGGTAGGCGTTTCAGCCTCACATAACCACTAGCTTACCCCTCCTCAGTAGGATGAGAAAGAGAATTGGAAGGATAAAAGTGGGAAAAAGCATGGGTTGAGATAAGAACAGCTTAATAGGTAAAGCAAAAGTCCCACATGCCAGCAAAGCAAAATAAGAAATTCGTTCACTTCCCATGGGTGGGCAGGTATTTAGCCATCTCCAGGAAATCAGGGCTTGTTGGGAAGACAATTGCCTGAATGTCCTTCCTATCCTACTTCTTTCCTTAAAGTTCTTATTGGTGAGCATGACACCACATGGTCTGGGATATCCCATGGGTCAGTTGGGGTCATCTGTCCCATCTGTGTCTCCTCCCAACTCCTTGCCCACTTCCAGCCCTCACACTGGCACAGCAGCGTGAGCAGCAAAAAAGACCTTGATTCTGTGTAAGCTCTGCTCAGCAATAACACAAACATCCCTGTGTTATCAACACTGTTCCCAGCACAAGTCTAAAACACAGTCCCAGACCAGCTAATGTAAAAAGAATTCTCAGTCCCAGCCAAAAACAGTACACTGAAAAAGAGTACTCTTCATCACTTTGATTTTCTTCCTATTTTGAATCTTTTTGATAGTGAAGACTCTCCAGAAACCATGTCACAGTGTCTCACAGTCTTACAGTATTTCTGTGTCTATCAGTAGTGTTGCAGAATGCTGTTGTTTTCCCATTGCTGCATCTGTTTGAGAATGTAATTAGATACAACCCAAAATAGTACATGGCATTATTACAGAGCTGTGCACATCCATTGTTCAGAATAAATAGTATTTATTAGCAATAAAATGCATTTGGGTAGTTTTGTAACATCAGTGAAATTGATGATATAGACGAGAATACAAAAATCCCTGGGGCATGGTAATTTCATTAGAATTTCAGGAGGAGGATAAAATACTGTTGGTTGGGGGTGGGGGGATAGTTTACTCTTGTTTCTGAGGAATTAGTGTGTAAAATTATAACAAAGCAATTCATATAATTATAAATTACATATATTGATTGTGCTTCTCACACAGTCCTCCGCCTAGCCCCTCAGGAACGATGACCATTACTGCTGGACATGCTCATTACCATTCTGTTCCAGTCTATGAGATGAAGTTTCCAGATCTTTGTGTGTATTAAGTGTCTTCTGAAGTCTGCTGGACATTATTTAGAATAGAGTACAATAGAAAGAACAAGATGAGTTTTCAAATTTTATTGTTTACTGTATCTAAACTAAGTAATATAATGATGGACATGAGCCAAATACAGATTACTTTAGCCAAATTCATGAAACTGTCTTGAATTGTTTTTTTCTGTAATATATTGTAAGTTAGGTTTTTCATAGATCATGTTGTTTCATTTTCATATTTGAGTACATGTAAAAGTCAGATATAAAACTTGTCTTGCCATACAGGTGAATATTTCAGTTACTCTAGGAATTTGTGTTGCTGCAAATTCCTTTAATTGGAGATACTGTAACTGAAGAACCTGTTAAATCTTTTTTTTTTCCCTTTTTTTTTTGGTTGGTTGGGTTTTTTTCTCATCTCCACCTCAATTCTATGTCTAACTAGAATGCTTTTGCCTTGCTTCATCTCATTAAATGTAACCAGTGGAGCACTACTGTAGCTCCCTTTTGTTCATACTGTCATAGCTACTCAACTTGTTTGGTTTGAAATATATGGAAAAAAAACAATACCTTACATGTGTTCAAGTACAGTGAATGAATTAATGGACACTTGTTAAGTATTTTTTGGATGCATCACATAACATGCTTTTTAGGTAGATATGCCCAGTATATGTCCTGTGTTTCTTGCTAAAAGTTTAATGCTTTGCATAAGAGAGGAGAAATCTCCTCTCAAAGCAAGAAATTGTGCAATATTTTTCGTGTCTTAAGGTGTATGGTTTACAGACTGTACTTTTGAAAACATAGTAGTATTTTAATGTCTGCTTTAGTATAAATACACGAGAGATATATTTAGTATAGCAGAAAATAAACTGAGGGCATTTTAAATAATAATTAATGAAATTATAAATATATTCTATGAGGCATTTCTCTGTAGTTTATTACAGCTTTTTAGTGATATTTTAGAAATTGAAAGAAAACTAAATGAAACCATTTAAAGATCAAGAATTTATTACATATATTTTCAAGCAAAAGCATTTTTAGAGATGCATCTCTGTGTTTGTTTTTGTTTCATTTCTCAAAACTTTAAGGTAACTTTCATAGGTTTATGTATCTGAGCATACTATTAAATGTAAATAAAGTAAAAGTTTTACAGGAAATCACTGACATTTGATGATAATTGCCAAGACTGTCTTTATGACTCACTAAATTCTGCAGGCAAAAAAGAAAAACAGCATTCATTGATGCCATGCATATTAAGTTTGAAGTCCCTTAATCTCTCTGAATCTGACTGAAGCAGCACAAACATGAATGAATGCTCTCAAAAATCTGTAATAAATGTAGACATTTAATTTAGCCAGTGGTTTGCATGAACAATGATCAGGCTGTGAACAAAGTGACCTAACTTCAGGTAGCCCTGCTTTGAGCAGGAGCTTGGTTTAGGTGACTTTCAGAAGTCCCAACCTAAATTAATCTTTGATTGCATAACTCTACCATCTGAAGGGTTATCAGCCCAGCTAATTTGCTGACTGTTTGAAGCACTTGCAAACCCACTGTAAGAAGGATTTTAAGTTTTTTGAACTGTAGTTCAGCATTCTGCTGAACTACTTTTAAAAGCCTGATGTGACATAACATCAGACAAATATCAGCTACTTAAACCTATGAGATGACATGCTGAGACTTTCAGAAGGCATTCACAAAGCTCAAAAGGTAATTGAGACCTTCTTTTCAGTTTAACAGTGCAATCACAGCTGTTAGTGGATGACGAAACAGCCCCTTATCTACAGCATTCCGTTGCGATTTTTACTGCTGCAGCGTATCAGCCTGATCAGACCACAGTCTACACATAAATAGGACTCTAGCCTTTAGTTTTCATTTTTTTTTATTTTTTTTTTAAGGTAAGACTAATAGCTTTTTGGCCTATATAAAAAGTGTAATTTTTTAAACAGTAAATCTAACCTAGGGATACAATGTAAAACATTTCTCCACGCTGTAATTTTTTAAGAATATCACTCGGCACTTTTGTACAAAAAGAAAATAAGGAGTCTAAGTAATAAAGAATGTACTTCTGTTTGCACTTGTGCAGTATGAAGACTATGCTGTAAATACAGGATTGTTTCTGTGATTGAATTCTATTGCATGAATGCCGCATGTGAAAATAACTACATTCAGCATTTCATTTTCTGTTCTTTTTATGAAGTATTTTTCATTTATGCTAATGGCAGGTTTCCATGTTTCCAGTGTTCAAATGAGCTTTGTTTGGTAAATGCAGGTTTTGTGCAGGGAACGAAGAGCTTGTAACACTCTGCGTGTTCACGTGATATTTAATTTCTTCCTTTCTGGAAATTCAGGGAGTCTGTAAGTTGGTAATTGGTTCACTTTGGCCTTTCTAGACCTATGGGAGATGGGAGAGACTGTAAAATGTATTGTTTTGGTAGCTATTGTTATAGGTAGCTAATGAACGAAACCAAAAGAATTAAGAATGCTGTTTGTTGTACAGTATGAAGCTGCTATGTTTCACTTCTCTCTTTATGTTCTTCAGACAAGTTGCAGAGCTTTAAAAGCTCCTTATGCAAACTGGTCCTGTTTTATCTGCAACATTTTGTGCACTGTCATAATGGTTATGAATTGGTACCCAGCTGTTTAAGTGTATTCCAGTGCTTTGGGTTCTCTTTCCCATTATGTCATTTTGAAAAAAATATAGCTTTTGTAGTGGGTCACTTTAAGGTAAATTAAATCTGTGGTAACTTCAAAAGATAGAAATAGCCTGTTGTCCAAAATCACAGTAGGGCTAATTTGTCTGTTGTTCTGATGGTCATATATTCTGTACTGTATGTAATGAACCAGTTTCAATAAATGTAAGAACACACTGTGCAATCTATATTTAAGCAATAAAATAAACCAAAATTTCAAATTAATTTTTTCTAAGGTGTGTCAGTTTATATTTACTGCTCACAGTTAAGATGTCAATGACATCATTTTTAGCATTTAAAATAGAGCTCATTTTACACACCATTTTACTTGGTTTTGCAAATGTTTCAGCACTGCAGCATTATTAAAATACTACATTTATTTACTATTAAACCATTGCTGTTACTAAGACCACCAGAATTTGAGAGTGCAGCGATACAAAAATAATTTTCTAAAAGCAAATAAGCTTCGAGAAGATAAATAACTTGTGCTTTTCAGGCCTGCCTTGCTGGTTAAAAAACCTGTTGGGTTTATAGTGTCAATTCTAGTCACTTGATACAATTGTGTGAGTTTTCTGCCCCTTGTTTTGGGGGTACAGTCATAAAATAAATCAGGCTGGAAGGAACCCAGAGTCCTCCCAAGTGACTGGTGACTTGGACCTTACCTGCTGCTGTTCCTGCTTCTCCTTGAGCCCTGTCCCTACACAGAGTCTGGGAGACCTTGCTGATGGGAAGGCACAGCAGAGGTTGTTCAGTCTGCTGGGAGGTTTTCCAAACCCAACTGCATGCAGCCTTGAGGTACCACATGTGGCCTCTTAATTGACCCTGTTTTTAGCAGAAACTGTATCACCTCTGAGGTCCCTTTGAGTGCCTCAGCTGTGTGTGTCTGCTCTCCTAAACCACCCACCTCCTTCAGCAGGTGTCCCACATTTTGGAACAGGCTGCTGAGGGAAGCAGTGGAGTCACCATCCCTGGAGGTGTCTCTAAACTGGAGAGACATGGATTTGACTGATGGCCCACTTCATTGGATAAGGAATTGGCTGGATGGTTGCATTCATGACTCAATGTCCAGGTGGAGACCAGTGATGACTGGCATCCTCAGGTCAACACCTGACACTTTGGGACTATTGGGACTGACACTTCTTAACCTCTTTGTCAGTGACATGGACAGTGAGATTTGAGTGCAGCCTCAACTAGGTTTCAGCCATCTGTGCCCAAAATCTGTGAAAAATATGATGTAAAGTGACTGTGAGAATGAGAGGAGAAAGAAGAAAGCTATGCTCAATGTCTTGATCTGCTTGACATTTTTCTATTATTTTAGCACTGATCTCTGAGAATCAATAAATACAGCTAATCATAGCTAGATTATTTAAGACTTCTCTTTATCCACACAATTCATGTGATAGTAATTATGGCACAACTTGGGTGTTAAATTCTACCTGAAGTAAGAGATACTGGAAAAAAAAGCCCAAAGGAATTAATGACAACATTGCCTGAATAACAGCATATTTATATTGTAATTTCTCTGTTACTTGATCGATTCAGATGATCCATCCCTATCTCTGCAATCAGAAAATTCAGCGTTGTTGAGTGAGTATGTGCATGTGTTATTTGTATAACCATGAAGTTAATACTGGTTTCTAATAATTAGCACAAAGGAGTGAGTTTTTATTTTAAGGTGCAGTGTTCAGAGCAGCAGCACTGCTCTCATCAGAGAAATGAGCTGGTGTTATAATTGCTCAGCAGTGCACTTCATTCACTTGTTTAAAGGCCAGTTTTTCCCATTTCAGCTCATTATCTCACTTTTTCATTGCCGTCTTTATTTATAAATGCTGTGAAATATAAAATAATTTTTCATCCCTAAGATAAAAGGCTGATGAAAGTTCCAGTGTAATGCAGATCTCATCCTCAGCATAGGGCAAAAATGGGCATTTTGCAGTTGTAGCATTTTGCTTCAGAACTGAGATGTCCTCTTTCTTTACAGCATAAGGAGGAACTTAATTAAAATCTTGTCTGCAGATAGAATTTCTCACATCACTTGGCTGTCCTCTCTGCCTTCCCTTAAAAAATGTCCTTTTATTCTGTTGTGTTTTTTCACTAGTGCTGGTGGTGTAGCCACTGGGATCCAGTGGGATTCACGTGACTAAACACCTTTGGGGGTTTATTTTGGGAGTGTGTGTGGTGGTTTTTTTGCTTTTGTGTTTTGGCTTTTTGAGGATTTTTTGCACGGCACTAATCCTTTGCATTTTGAATGTAGGAAAAATACTGAGAGGGGAATAGCACCAGCCAGAGGTTTATACCATATAAACTGCTCATCCAAGAACATTCACTGGAGTTTTCATCTGCAGTTCTCACACCATTCAGTTTGCACAGATCAAATGCTGGAGTTTAGGTAACTGCTGCATGATCTGGAAAAACACAGGTAGCATCTCTGTATCCAGCATGAGGATACAGTCACTGGTCTTTAAGGAAAACTTTGGTGACAAAGTTCAGCCCTGTAGAACAAGGTGATAGAGAAGAAATCCAGACCTTTCAGAGCATCTGAATCCCTGCAAAGTTTGTAGCAAAATTTTTGTTCTAACAAATGTGAGTCATAGAATCATGGAATGGTTTGGGTTGGAAGGGACCTTTAAAGACTTGTCACAGCCTGATACTACCCCTCTCTCCCTTCAAGTCTGTTTTAAAGCTTGTCATCCCTGATAGCTCATGAGCAAAAACCTTCTTTCCCCTGTGAGAAAGGTGAATCCCATCTGACACCAGCAGGCCTGGTGCTGTTACCAGAAAACCCCAAAATTCTAACAGTGACACCAGCCATGGAGACAGATATTAATAGACTGGGTCTGTCTGTTTCTGGAAGGATAGGGCTAAAAATTACCTGTGCTCCACATTCCGTGACCAACCATTCCAAGGTGCTGAAGTCTCTTGATCACCCTTGGATTGCATGTCATGACTTCATCGCCCCTCACATGGAAGAACAGTAATGAGTAATAGTCCAAGGGCCATACCAACCTGGGAAGTTTCCTAGTGATGTCCTTAACTTGGGCCCCTTCTCCCTAAGAGAAGGGTCTGTCCAGCATTTTGGACCTTCTCTCCCCCTCAGAAGTGAGTCACACACAGCTATAGATAGGAATGGAAAAAGGAGCTCATCTTCATGTAATTACTTTAGCTTTCCTTCTGGGTATTTCCTGCTAAGCTCAGTAAAGGAAGAATGTCTGCAAAAGGAGTTGCAGTAGTTGCAGATTGGTTTAATTAAAAACCTGAAATACTTAGCCACCATCAGCGAGAGTCAATCTGAACCAAGCACACAGTTAACAAAAATCAGTCTGTGATCAGAACAGGTTTTACATAAAAATCAAGTGAAATTATACAGAACACTGTCAAATAATTATTTAGTGTTGTATCTGACCTAGATAGATTGTCTGTAGTGCTGACCTCCCTACAGTAATGAGTTAATACAGCCTAACTCTAATACCTAGTCTATGATTACAATATCTGTGTGCTGTGTAAGGCAGCCTGTAGAGGGTAAGGAGGAGTAAGGTACACGGTGGCTGACTGCAAAAGGCTCCGTGCTGCTTCCCAAGCCCATGAAGGTGGCTGGTTATCTGCCTCCACGTCCCCCAGTTCCAGAGTTCCCAACGGAACGGCGTGTCCCTCTCTTTGCTCTTCTTAATTGTCTCCGCACTGGACCCTCCTCTTCACTGCTCTCCTCAGAGCTGGAAATACCTGTGCCTGTTTCTGTGCCTATTGGGGGCCTTTCATAAGGGTCACTTTGACAGAAGGCTTTCTCCTCCCGGCACTCCCGCCCATGTGGAAGCTTCAGGCTCTCGTTGAAGAAGGCAGAGGCCATGCACTCGGCTGCCGCCGTGTCACAAGCACAGAGGAGTTTCTCACATATGCTCCAACCAATGCCTTAAAAAGAAGAGTTTAAGAATTAATGTTTGAAAGCAGTTAAAATTAGCCAATGTGTGATAAAATTTTCAAATCTGCCTCAAATTTTAGTCTCCAAATTCTCCTTTAGCCATCTAAATACAAGCCTGACACCAAGGTGCTCGGCAGCAGAAGGTCCAACTGGCTTTAGTTGAATTTGTGAATGTAAAGACACAAAGAGCTGACTCCTGTCTGCAATTACAAAATGTCTGAATGTAATTTTCTCAACCTGATCTGGTCACATCATGCACAGTGGTGTAATAATCTTTGTCTCAACTAGGAAAAAAGCTCTAGTTTAAAGTAAATGTTGCAAACTTTTTCTAAACTAAATTCTGTCTCCATACTCAGCCCTAGCAGCTCTCAGTCATGGTGGCACTCAGTCTGTCATGCTGATAGACTGTCAGGACATGAGAATTTCCTCTAACACAAACTTACATTTTGACATATGATCAATACATAATACTTCAGATCTGGAACTTCTTTCTGCATGACATCCAAGTTTCTTAACTTGTTCCATACAACAGTGATGAGAGAAGCAGCATCTAAAATAAACAGTAGATGTAAATGGAAAATACTTAGACTTCCTGCATCCCAGAGTGCTCACAATTATTTGTAGGTCTTTATTTTCAATGCCCATTAAAACTAAGAAATTTTAGAAATTATAGAAATTTTCATACCATGGATTTTTTTTTTCTATAAAGAAGAAAACCCTAACTATTCCTGCTTACCTTCTATACTTGCTCCTACTTTTTTTTCTTCCTTCTTAATTCCTTTGGTGTCACGTGTTTAACAATGCTGTTGTTTTTTAGGGGGGGTTGTTTTTTTAAGGAACAGAATTACAATTGTGACCATGACCTAATCTGCCATGAGAAGTGTCTTCCAGTATTCAAATCTTGGCTGAAAATATGAAAACTACATCGCGATAGCCAGATCACTAGCCTTCATCTAGCCTAATTTTTCGTGCATGGGCAGTCTTACTTGTGTGCAAGTGTAGGAAAAAGGTGTGTGCTGTATACCAGGTGCTATATTTAGACCTGATGTGCCCCAACTTCCACAGAGGGACAGATTTTTATTTGTAAATACAATACTCTCAGAGGAGATGTCTTTACTTTGGTTGAATTCTCTTCATTATTCCTCATTGACAGCCGTGCCATAACAGCACACAGTCAGGCATGGAAGGGCTTTGGGCTGCAGCTCCAGGAGGACTTTGGTCCAGCTCTTCTCTCTTCTGAAGGACAGTGCAGTGTGGGTGGATGTTAACTCTTCATAAATCACTTTCCAAACCACCTGTTAGCCAAGTTTCACTTGTCCTCATCCCTTTTAATATACCCTTCCTTCTGCTCTGCTTACCTGCCATCATTCTCCTTTCTTATTTTGAGTTAGTAAGTCCTCTCCAAAACACTGTCGCAACAGTAGAATGGGTCTTAGTGACATCAGAGTATTTCATGTGTTAATGTATTTAAGTGGATTTTTTTCCCCAAAATGTGACCTGACTACTGATACGTAGCTATTCAATGCCCAACAAAAGATGCACTGATCTTTTTTAGTCCTTGGGCACCACGATAATGCCCACAGTAAATGGCAAACACAGAAGAGCCCACACCTGTCCAGTGCATCGGTGGGATGACCTCTTCCCTCTTGGCCACAATAGCAACCATAAGACTCAAATTCTTCTGGGCATCGCTCAGTTAAGCAGAACAGCATTTCTCCAAGCTGGGGCAGCTCCCTCTTCGCTCTTCCACTTCCCCTCTCTTGCAGAAAGGTTAATCGCTCACACACTGTAAAGCAAAGTTGTTATTTGACACATGTTTTCACTGCTTGGGGGCTCCCTTGTCATGACAAAAGTGTTTTCAGAGCTGTCAGAAACTTTGAAAGCCAACACTTTATAATCTGTAAATTATTGCTCCAGTCCATGAATTATGGCTCTTAGAATTCTGCTGAGCAAGACAGCAGAAGGATAGGGAAATATTTAAAGGGGAGAGAGATTTCCTCTGAAAATATAATTACAAGTCAAATTGGATTGCAATGAGAATACTTTGCAGTCCTTTGTTATCCTTCATAGCTAAATTTTTCTTCTGAGTATTCAGGGGCTTCTGTCTCAGCTTATTCAGCAAATACCCCTTGTGCTTGCACAGTGATAGCTGGGCAATGACTGTGTTGTGCTGGAGGAAGCAGTATCTTTTTTGGTTTCATTTGAAATATAGTTCAATTCAATCTATATAATCCTCCTAGTCCAGATACAGGAATGATCTGTTGTAGTGCCTGCTGTGGTGCCAAGGTTTTGGCATCACCATGTCCCAATCCTAATGTCTCTGTGGCTCCCCCCACTCAAGAAGAACTGATATTGTGGGAATTATTCCTAAGATTTGAGTGAACACAGTGTTCCATATCAGAAAAACGATGTCAAGGGGGACTCTTCTGAGACTTTGCCAGGGAAAGGACTTGAAGGGACTGATTGGTTGGATTGGAGGAGAGAGATGGAGGGCTTCTGTTCCCTCTGCGTCCTCCTCGCTCCCATAAATAATCCCATTTTCCCTTCTGCAGCTCTAGACTGACTCCCTGCTTCTTCCAGGGACAACCCTGGCTTACTACCTCCAAAGGGAAATTCTGCCTATATGCCTGCTTGAGTCTTCACTCTCTCATGTTAATTCACTGAGAATGAACCACAAGGTTCATGCATTGACATGTGCTCTCTAACAGCTGATATTTTACAATCAAATTTTCCACTTTGGTGGAAGATTAGTTTGAGTCTTCATGTCTGCTCTTTTCCAGTTCTGGGGCTGCTTCTCTCCATTGGGAAACCAAACAAGATGGATGGTACAGTCCATGAGTGTGAATCTACAGCAGTGTCAGGTCTGAAATGTCTTGAGATTTCTGGGATCTCTGAGCAGGAATGGGAATAGAATGAGAAATGGTGAGAAAAAGTCTGACTCTGGCAAGACTTGCCAACAGTCAGAATGAGGATCAGGGAAGTTCCTAATATTACTTCTACTTCTGCTGTAAAACAAGGTAACTTAAAAATGTGATTAAATTACTGTCTACAAGCAGTAGGAACTGCCTAAAAGCAAGTGGGAACATTCACTGAGCTCATTTTAGATTATGCACTGTATGAAAAATGTTCTTATAACCGAATAATAAGTAGGTTCTTTAAGTGTTAGTGATAGCACATTGGCAGAAGAGGTTAAACTGACGAAATGTTTTGCAGATGCCTGCATCTCCTTTCTTATAAATACCAATACATCTGTGCTTATCTAACTGGTTTAGAGTAACTATAATCTCTATATGTAATTTATACCTACTTTTAATATAGAGGTAGATGAATATCAGCTATAATGGGGAAATAACCCCTTATTTACCTTTTCCTGCAGGTTCATTGGGTCCCCTGTCAGACAGTCCCAGTTCCAGAGCTATTGCAGAGGAAGCTATGCTTGGGCCACCCCTTGCAGGACTTGTCTCTGGAGAGGACAGATGCATAGATTAGATTTGTGAAGGTAGAATAAATTCTTCTTTCAGTGATGTGTGCACATTCTGAAGGATAATCAACTGGCAGTCTTCTAAAATTTTTAAATTTGTAGTGGGAGGCTGTTCATTAAATGTTAGTTAAGCTTTCCTTGTCAGTTAAGCTTTCCTTGTCCAGTCAGACTACCCTTTCCAGGGTCAGTCAGTGTTGTGCACCCCGCATTCTATGTAACCTATCCAGATTTAGGGAGAAAATAATGTTAGTCTACATATCCATGAAAAATGCTGACTCCTCAGATAGCTGTGAACAGGAATAGGGGAGTGCTATAAATTAATTTTTTACTTGCCTTTTTCTTTTGTCCTTGCAGATGTGCCTGTGGAAATCTTCTCTGTGGGGACAATTTTGACTTGCATCGAGTTAATATCTCCTGGGAATGAGGCTGGGGAGGTGGTTATCGCTTCCACTGGGGCCACAGCTGCCATAAATCCATCTTCTTCTGAGCAAGCAGAAACAGGAAAGCAGAAGAAGACGTGGAAAATAAACAGCAAGATTTTAATTTTAGATAGCTGGTCAGAGTAATATCCTCAGGCAGAACCAGTGGGAATTGATGGTCATAGAGAAAAACATTCAACAGGAAGATTGGAAAAGCAGAGTATCCACACTGGTCATTTCTTCACATCCTTGCCTTTCAGAAGGAGGGACTGTTGTTAACGATGATCAGTTTAACTGCTGATTTTTTATTTTAATTTTATTTATGTGTACTGAGAAAAAGAGCTGTGCCAGTTGCTGAAAACCATGTTAGTTGCTTCTTAGTCAGCTGTACTGAGAGATAAAGCCCAGGTGAGATGTCATGAGATGTCATTTTCTGAGTAAATTGCTTTAAAAAAAGTGTCTGTTCACCTGAAGGTTCCAAAATGTGGAGCAACATTAGTGAAAGCGGGAAATTATTTGACTGATGCCGAGCTGGCTGACTGAAGGGTTTACTGAGTTGTAAACAAGGAAATACCAAGGGCAAAATAATTTGACATATAAATACATTATTTTCAGGAGATTAGTTTAAAAATTAAATTGGTATATATTTATTGTTGAGCAGGAATGTTTTGTTAAATTTGTGGATACTTAACATCCTTTTTTCTTTCTTTTTAAACCTTCTTTTTTATATAAGCTAGCTTGTAAAAGAAAGCACTGTTATCAAATGGTTTCATTTTTTCTAAATGTCAATATGAAGCATGTGGCATTTCACAAACTAAATACTCTGAAAATACCAGTGAGCTTGAGTTTCAATATTTTAAGAGCTTTTCTTTTGAATTCTTTGGCTGAAATTTTTAATTGGACTAAACCCAAATTCATTAAACTTGTCTCTCTGACGTTCTAGTTTTAGTATGTTTTGAAAATAACCTGTCATAGGACAAGAGAACAGATTAGAAGAAATGAAAGTACTGCTAAGAACACAACAAAGCCCATGAAAGGTGGCAGAAAGCGATCAATAGTCACACACTAGTTTTGATGGCTCAGCAAGATGCACATTTTATACCACTGTGGCAGTGATGTGTTGAAATGAAAGCGATTCTTGCTAGATTTAGAAAATAAACCCCAGAGTTTGGGAAGTTCTGCACAAAGAATAAATATTACAAATAATCTCCTGGGAGCTGTGCAGGCCTGGAACACAATACACAGATTTTCTGATCCATTCAAATTAAGGGGGAGAACATTTAGTGATTTTCACCAGTGTTTGTTCAGTAATGCCAAATTTCTGCACTGAGGTGGGAGACAGGATACTGCTCAGTGTAATCAGAGTCAAAAAATGATTACTTTCTACTCTCCATATACGATGTACCTTGACATTTTTCTGGTGCATTTCATTCTGCCTGGATAATCCTTTCTACACAGAGAGGGCCACAGAAAAGTTCCAAGTCTACCAAGGTGCTCCATTTTTAGCTGTACCTACTGGTATGGCTGTGCTTGAAGCACAGACACCTGTGAAAGTTGAAACAGGTTTTAGACTGGTAAAGAATTTGATGAAATTATCTATAATAAAGGAGGAGGCAAAATGAAAGAGAATCCTTCTGGCAGCAGATGCTGTGAATGTAATTTACAGCACCAACCATTACATCTGAAAACCTTATGTGAAGAGGTTTTCAGAAATACTTGGGTGAGGATGCAAATGAGTGGCTGGAGGCAAGAAACAGCTAATGCTTCTCGGTCTGGTTTTATTGTTTGTGTATCTGCTATCTGACCCCGATCTAAATTTGATTCTCTGGCAGCCCTGTTGTCACCATGCCCAGGGTTTTAACTGTGATGCTTTTAGAGAAAGAATTGCTGTGTCAGTCAAAGAAAGAGGAAAACTGAGGGTCACTGACCTTTTATTGACAGGATGGGAGGAGCAGGAGCTGTTCCTCTGTGGTCCCTCGTGGTTACTGTACAAAAAACAGAGGCATGGTGGTAGTGACCTACCTGCTGCATTTCTGCTCTGCATTTCTGGAGTGACTACTCCTGAATGCATTATAAAGCTTAAACAAACATCACTATTAGCGTGGGTTTATAAAGAGGGTAATTAGGAGAAAGGAAGTGGTTTGCTGAGGGATGTGCGAGTCAGCAGAAGTAGTAGAGGTGTTATCCAGAAATCCTGTGCTGCAGATTTTTGACTGTGACACCACAGAGCTTCATAAATGAAAATCCAACTTCACCTTGAGTCAAGACCACCAAATTTTTAATAGAAGTTTAATCAGATTCTTACCTCTGGCTTTGGGAGTCACCAAGATCATTTCACTGGGCTCAA
The DNA here is from genome assembly GCF_025592945.1 of Manacus candei. Lineage (NCBI taxonomy): Eukaryota > Metazoa > Chordata > Aves > Passeriformes > Pipridae > Manacus > Manacus candei. The sequence continues at coordinate 6,989,915 of NW_026138061.1, forward strand.
AAGAAATCACTGTTGAAGATAGAAAATGTAAACTCAGAAAACAAGTTGCCAGCACAGACTCTTATGAATAGTTGCTAAGAGATTATTCTGAAAACAGGAAGACCCAGGCATGTCATGGAGAGAGATTTGCCTATTTTTTTCAGTGGTGTATTGATTGTTGTAGACAAAGTGATATTGATAAAATAATCTCATTGCTGCATGCAAATAATGTACTTTGCATTAACATAGGATTATGTTTCTATGAAAGAAGCAGCATAAATATGACTGAAGTGGGAAATTCAAAATGAAGTCCATTTGACACACAAATAGATTAAACAGGCTTAGGTCTGAAATCCCACTGTTGTGCACAGAAGGATGCCACATTCCTTGTGAACACCTTGTGTTTGCCTGCACAGATATGGGTGGGCAACTATAAGGCCAAATAACTCCCTAACCTCTAATTTATTTCTTTACCTGATAAAATGAATATCATTTGTCAGTTACCTTTGGACAAATTAGAAGCATTGCTATCAAATGATCAAAAAATCATCTCTGCCTCTTTTTGTGTGTTGTTAGGGCTTTGGGATGTGAAGAAGAATGCCTTTGCCTTTGAATGAGTTTCTGAGTGATACTTAACTTGTGTTTAATGCATCTTCCAGAGTTGTCAAAGTGGAAGCTCCTTTGGGCTTGAACGAGGAGAATTAAATGGTAGGTGGTTCTCCAAATGTCTCCTTCAAAGTCTGACTAGGTATGTTATCTGTGATACATTTTCAGCTTTCTAAAATTCCTAGTACAGGTTTTTATCCCTTGGTAATATTTTGAGCCTTATGTTGGACTTATGCCTCTTTAGAGAGCATGAGTAATTGTTTTTCAGGAAGTAAAAGATTGCTGCAGATGTGCAAATACAGGTGCTCTTGCTCCTTCAGGAGTTCTCAGTTTTCTATTACCAAGCTTCCCAGAAGCAGCTAGCAAAACATGGACCAAAACTGGAGCTGTTGCTAGGTGAAAATGAGAAATATCTGGTAAAAAAACTACTTTGATAATACAGGAGAGATATGAAGGAACAGCCAGCACTTACACTCAGGCTTTTCAAGTACACACACTTATGCCTGTGCTGTTTTTTTAAAAAGTAATAGAAAAAAAAAACCCTTTAAAAGTCAGAAGTGTTGTTTCTTAAAAAAAAAAAAAAAAAAAAAGTAAGATTCTGTATGGTTTTCATTATTCCAAATTGACACTTAGGGCAGTGGCTCACAGAGAGGAGCACACTACACCTTGAAACCAGGTTCTGAAGTTCTAAAAAAATGTGACTTTCCACCTCTCCCCAGGCAACCAAGTCTAATGGAAGGTGTCCCTGCCCACAGCAGGGGCATTGGAACCATCTGATCTTCAAGGTCCCTTCCAACCCAAAACATTCTGTGATTTTCTGAGTTAAGCAGTGGCTTGGTTGTACCCACCCAGTACTCATATGCTTGGCAGATAGGGGGTCTCTGAACATGGCAGTGGGGCTTTGCTTGTGAGGGAGCCACATAGCAAGAGTTCAGCAGCTAAACTGGGCAATGGCTGGTCTCAGACTTGACTCCTTCTCTATTTCCTGCCTGCAGGACTTGGCCCTCATTTATCAGGTGTGCCCTCCCAGAGGGTGGGACTTTGGGTGACTTCTGTCCCTGGCCTCTCGTGTTGCAGTGCTCACCATGCGGGCAGGAAGAGAGTAGTTTTCTCATACTGCATGTAGTGGGGGAAAAAAGTTCTCCTGCTGGAGTTAAAAAAAATGGTAACCCCCCCAGGGGGTGGTGACCCTTGGGGTTGAGCCAATGAGTGCTCCTGCAAGATCTAAACATATCAACAGCCAGACTGGAAAAGAAGGGTAGTGGTTGTTGTTGAAGTGGCCATGTTGTAGAGCCATGAGGAAGGGGCCCAGAGCCCCGTTGGGGGCTAGGCCCCCCCAGCCCCAGCTGGGGGGCTGCAGGAACTTGGACAGTGTTAAACTGGACTGAGATCTGTAGCTAGAAAGCTGAAGGAGTTTTCTTCATCCTGAGTGGGCAGACGGAGCAGCGGCAGACACAGCACTGACTGGAGAACAGTGGCAGAGAGCCAGAAGGAGATAAGGAGCAGCAGAGACAGCATGCAGCTAAGGAAGACACAGAGATCTCTAATGGAGAGAGAGAGCAGAACTAAGCCCTACAGAGACAAAGTTTGGGGTAAGAACTAAAACAAACCTCCCAAAACCCTTTTGTGACCTCTCCTAAGTGGAGGGGGTGCACTCCTACTGGATGGAAGTCCTAAAATGCAGCATGCACTGGAGAGAGGAGCTGAGAAGCTCAAAGATGTCCCGGAACTGGACTGGGATGGCCAGATGGAATGCGGAGGGGCTGACCTTGCCCCCCCCCCGCTGTTGCTGCTAAGCTAACAGCCTGAGACAGAGCACGGGAGCTCTGCAAGGGAGCTTGAATCCCCTGAGGATAAGGACCGTCACGAAGACTCCTGCACTTTGTGATATGACGTGGTGAAGTGACCTTTGTCCTGGTGAACGCAGCCCACAGAAGAGAAAGACCCTTGCTTGAAGTCGAAGGGCTGAGAGGGGCTTGGAGACCCTCCTCGTGTGTAATGGAAAGAGATCCAGCTACAGCTGCTGCATGGAAGATAGAAGAGAGACTGCTGCCCTAGAGAGACTGCCTCTCAAAGAGTGGAAAGGATCTTTCCTTTTCCCTTCTGGACTTTTATTGGAGGGAGAAAAGATTGATTCATTGTAAATACTGATTTATCATAGGAAAGATAGTTAAGATTATGTATATGATGTATTGTGATATTTATTTGTACAGTCATTGTAATATAATCCCCTTTCCCCCCATACTGAGTCTTGTGTGGTGTCTGGAAAACCCATCTCACACTGGTTGAGATGTGGGGAGGGGAGCTTGGACTCAAGAATTGGATTTTGGGGGTCTCAAACTACAACACTGCAGCAATGAGTTTTTGCAAGCATAGACTCCTCAATTAGACAAACATTGATTGTAGCAGGAAAAAAATGAAGACTGTCACAAGAACCACTTGGTCTCGTGGTTTAGGGACTCACTCAGGAGGCACCAGAGTGAGAAGAGTTCAACCTGGATCTCTGCATTACAAATAAATAAATCACCAAACTGCTGCCTCATTGCCACAAACCATGTTCAGTCTTTCCTCGTGCTCTTGCTTGATCTTGTGGAATTAAACAAACATCTCTTTAAAGACAAGAAAGATGCAAATAGCTCTGGGTCCAGTGGCTGGCACCCACACAGCACGTCTCTGTCAAACAGCTCACCTACTCCAACCTGTGTTCCCAGGGGAAAAAAAGGTTGTTTGTGAAAACAGATTTTGTTGTAGAGTGCTCATTCTCAGCTCTTGGGAAACTTACTGTAAACACTGGTTAAACACATTACATGCACAAATTGAAAAATTGCACCTTCCCATTCAGTCTTGAATTCAATCACCAAAACATTGTATCTGCTTCTACATCAGTCCTTTTAGAAGGGCGGAAAGAAAGTGAACAGCTTGTATTCTTTCAGCTTTTGGGAGCTGAAAACAGAGCTTCTTGCACTCTAAGTTGCAAACCTTCTTCCACAGATGCAGTCACTGCCCATGTTTCATCAGTCCCACGATGAAGGAGCTCTGCAAAAGGAAAAGCATTGTTAACTCCAAAGACTCATGGCTTAGGATGCTCCTTAGACTGGATCTTGGCATAACATGATAAGAGTCATCAAAAGAGAATTTATTTCTAGATATTATTATTGTCCTTTTTGTGCAGTTATTTTATGATATAAATATAGAAAATATAAACCTAATTATTTATAATCACAGTAGCAGTATTAAAATTCTGATTTAGTACTTATACCATGCTGATACTAAATTCTACTCAGCAACATAGAGTATAATAATAAAAAATAATCTCAAAGAGTTTCAACATAAAAAATAGGAATTGGCTAGCAATCACCATTCTTTAAATTCCTGTTTCAGCAGGTTATTTTTCTGAGTATAAATTGGTCTCAATTTAATATGTTCCAGACAAAGAATTATAGAGATGACCTACCTTCTGTATGACGTGTTGTCAGCTCTCTGTTGCTGATTGTTTCTGAAAAAGAGAAAGGTCTCTCATAAAGTGTGAGAAGGGGATTTGTCACTGTTTGATCTGAATAGGTCAGGCATTCATTGAATGTATTCCTATTAAAACAAAGGTTTAGTCAAACACATGCCCATTTCACTAAAATTTTTCTCTGTAATAAAGAATCTACCAAAATCCTTTTCCTGTAAATTTACCAGATAGGATTTTTTTCCCCCAAAATCTGAACTGAACAGAATAGCTACACAGAAGGATAATAACATGACTGAATACTAAATAAAAATATTTAATTCAAAGGCTTTTTATTCGTATCAAGAAATATAATTGAGAACCTAAAATCAGTGGAGGTATCCAGGACCTAAAAATTAATCCATCTTTATCAGCAGTGGTAAAACCAGCATGATTTTCCTGTTAGCACCTAACAATTTCCCCTTTATTTGCAGTGTCTTGGAACTACCATACTGTATATTAGGGCCATCTGATCCCAGTGAAAGATTAATGTCTTTAAAAAAACCCCAAAACCAACAACAACCCCCAAAAAAACAACCTGGCTTCCATGCAAACTTGCCTGGGGCATTTTCTTCTCCCTTGACCTACTCAGGAGGGGATGCACACATCCAGAGCATGATATAGAGGTGTATGCCTGATCTCAGCACCGAGGTCTGTGACTATGAGCCAAAAGGATTAGAAAAGCTAATGTTGCTTTTTCCCATCTCCCTCAGTTTGGGAGTCCAAAGGTCCTCCCCCTGCCATGCTCCAATTGCAATCCATAGGAATGAAGTTTTTAATCCAGCCCTGCTCCCACAGGACAGGTATTTGGTCTCACAAGGCTGTAATTTCAGCTACAGAGCTGGGATCAGTGTATGACAATGGACATAAACATCCCCTTCACCTTTAGCAGGGATTTTTCCTTCCAAAATGGAAACCAAGTAACTGACCAGAATAAGCCTGTTTCTCACTTTTCCAGTTAGTTTTTGCATGGTTCAAGGGAAGATTTTGGCCAGCAATATCTTTAGCATTTCTGCTAGTGACCTCATCACACATATCACTCATTCATTCCAGCTGCAAAAAGCCTCACAAGGCTGACAGGACCTTCCTGAAGAAAAAAATTTCTTCATATCTAACTGGAACTTCCCTGTTGTAGTTGTGTGTCTTGCCTCTTGTCCTGTCCTTATGCACCTCCAGGAAGAGTCTGGCTCCATCTTCTCTACACACCTCACTAAGTACTGAGGACAGCAAAAACATCTCCCCCTAGCCTCCTTCTCTTTCATCATGAGCTTCAGCCCCCTCCCCATCCCAGTAACCTCTCCTGGACCTGCTCCAGGACAGCAATTAGTCTGCTGCCTTCTCCTCTCCTGATATTCACTTGAGTAGCAGTAAATGGGCAGGACACATGAAACTGAGAACAGGACAGACTGCCAGGTTTATGGCAGGAAAGCACCCAGCTACTGCTTCATTCTCCTTGGGTCAAATTCGATACTGGCAGACAAACTGGCAGGAGGAGGCAGTGGATCAGATCCTTATTATTACCTGTAATTGGAGATGGACAGAAGGAGACATCCAGCCCATTCAGGGAAGAGTTAATATGTGCATTCACAAGGCATTCAATGGCATCTTTGTCACAGGTGCAGAGGAACTGTTCACAGGGATCCCCAGACTCTGGAAATAAAACAAAAATCCAAACAAGGCACTATTGAAAAACATTTTCCACCTGCTTTTTCCTCCCTGTAAGGTTTGTGCCTGTATTCATTAGTGCAAACCTATTTATACTGAGCTTCTCCATGCCAAACACAGTCAAGTTTCATAGTCCAACACTGGTTTTGAAACACAAACCAATGAAGTCTGGCATGCCTGGCAAAAAGATTATTGCCTGTCTGGTTCATTTATAAAAATCAGACCTTGACGCCTCAGAAGAGAATTGTTTTTCAGGTCTCTACTCTGCATCTGCTGCATTTCTGTTGTGCGGAGACATCTCAAGCAGTGTTTAGTGGTCCTGAAAAGTCAGGGAAACCTCAGGGAGAGGCTGCCTGCTGCAGGAGCCCTGGCAAGCCCTGGCAGTTTCTGTTTAATTTGTCTATGACTTTTGGTAGATAGACCAGAATGCACTTCTGGTCATAGTGAGGCTCCAGTGTTAGCTCTTGTGACAGGTTAATCTCACCACAGGTCAGGTTTTCAGTAGAGCAGCTGACATCTGTAGAAATCTTTGATGGGTCCCATGTGCACTCCATCTCCAGTGCTTCCTCGTAGCATTTGCGGTGCTGGAAGCAGCATCTTAAGAATGAAATAACAGAGAGTTCTCACAATTTAGTTTCAGTTTGAAGTCAGGCTGTAATGCTGCCATGTTGCTCTTGCACAACAACGCAAAAGGTGCTAAAGGAGAAAAGGGGGATCCATGGTGTGATCCCCAGACAAAAGAAAGGCTGGGTACTGCTTTTCTCTGAGTGAAAGTAGTCGGATAAAGATATCTGGATTCAGCACTGAGTTGTGGGAGCGGGTCTGCGTGCTGTGTGTGACCACACATTTCTGTCCTGCTGTGGTACCTGAGCTTACAAGGAGTCTACAGGCAGCTTAAATAAGAAATCCACTATCAGTGCCCAAATACTTCCCCCCAGCACTGTCACCTCACTGACAAACATTGTCCCATGGCTCGACTCTAGAGGTCTTGGATGCAGTCCTGTCCCAACCTTTCCCACTGCAAATTTGGAGAACTACTCTGAACCTGGCACTCATGGAGGGTTAATGGCTTTGCAGTGCCTTGCAGATCCCTGTGTCTCATTGGGACTGCATAAATACAGGTACTGTCATCCTCTATTTCTTTTACTTCTATGCAACAATTAGAATTAAAATGCACCATTTATCCACAGGAAAGGGCCATAAAATAATTTTCTCACACTGGAGTGAAGCAGCTTTCTCCTACCACCACACAACACAGGCAGTCAGAAACCTTGTGTTTTCCTACACAGTTGCTGTCCTGCAAACCTCAAATGCCTGCATGGCCACTATAGCTGTGAATAGCAATAAAAATTCAAGTAAAACAACAAGTTCTTCATCAATCCTCTCCTCTCTTCACCTGTTTGTACAGATAAATCATCTGCTTTTATATAATAGCAGCATCTGTGTACACTGACGTCAGCTGTAAATGAAACACCAGTAAAAGACTGAAGTCATCATTTAACCCATGTAAAATTGTTGTATAGATTAAACAGAAGTTTGCTGTTAGATTGAGATTGAAACATCCTCATTTCAGAGAAAGGGACTCAGCATATGGGTCTGTTATTGAATTGCCGTTGGCCTGGACCATGCCAAATGTAAAGACAACATGAACACCCACATCCAGCAGCTGCTGCCAGGAAGGATGAACTTGTGATCACAAAGTAAGGAGTTGCATTTAGTTAAGCTCACGTGGGATTTTTGCTAAAGGCACAGTGAAACATGTTATTACACATCACCCACCGCCCTGAGGCACCAGGGGACAAAACAGTCCCGTGGTGATTAGAGCACAGAGCAAACACCTGTCCCTTGCCAGGCTCCCTTCTAGGCTACAAGTGCACTTTCTCACTTTCTATATTTAGAAAGCATTTAATATTTAATTGCTTACTATATTAATAAATCATGATTACAATATTTAATTTGTCCTCACAACCAGGGGAGTCCAAATAATGTAGCTAACAAATGAAATAGCATTCAGCAGAGAGGCCCTGGTGGCTCCTCTGCACCACAAATTCTACCGTGCCTTGTTTCAGAGGTGAGGCTGAAGTTTGTGAGCTCCATCAGGAACAGGGTCTTAACGATCTAGCTGATGACATGTCTCAAAACACTCCTGTCTCTGCCTGAGGTCTAGTGATGTGTTAGCATTTGAAAGCTCCTCTAGCTGCATAATTAGTCTAATACAAGCTCCATGCAGTTCTTGTTTGTTTAGAGCATCACAATTACATCAACACTTACTGCACCAGTTAATCCGAAAATTTACTTACTTTGCCTTTGTAAGCAGGAGATTGTAAGGCATGGATTGTCCCCTGGTTATGCTTCTTTTTCATGTGGACTATGGAGGTAGACTAGGCTCCTAATTTAGATATGACAATTAACTACTCTGGGACATAGGAAAGGGTTGGTTTTTTAGGCACTAAGGCACTTTCTAACGCCTTAAAAACCTGCAGTGAGGTGTTCAGCCCTTTCTTGTGGAACAGAAATGACAGGGACAAAACCCAAGGATTGCTAAACTAGTTTTTAAGAAATAAGTTAGTGAAAAAAGTTGCAACACTTTGGGAACTGTCTCTGGGACAAACACATAACAGCCACTGGTTTGGAGGCTCTCTTGAGCCAAGGGCACATCTGTGTCAGTGGCAAAGCAATAGTCAGTCCCCGTTCGCTGCACACGGCAGTGAGATTTCTGTGCTGCTAAGGATACCTCACCCTGGGGCTGGAAACCAATTTGTAAACACAAACTGACTCTGTGGATGTTTCTCAGGACAAACCTGCTGATGGATGGTTCTGTAGTTTCTGGTTTTATGCTGGTCTACATTAAAATAAAGCTGAGTGAAGCAAAAAGCCCAGGTGCTCAGCTCTTTGGGTATCAGTCCATTGAACTGACTCGAGCTCTCATTTCAGGATGTCATCACAATTGTTCAGAAAAACCTTTCATAGAGAAGTTCCATGGCTGTTTTCCAGCAGCAGAGTTAGATCTCCATTCTCCCAGCCATCCCATGCTGCAAAGTGGATGGATTAATTTCCATCTAGCTATAGGCATCAGCCTTTTCTGAGCCATTGCTGTCTTCATGCAGGGAATTAATACATTATATTGTTGGAAACACTTTTTTCCGCAAACACATAAATGTATCTTGATTCTCTTTGAATTTCCTTTTAACCCCCCTGCTGACATAAGTGAACAATGATCTGATTGTCCTGGCCCAAGATTACATTTTTTCTCACTAGCCCAGTCAGTCTGGGGCAATGTCCCTCCAAAGCACAGAGTGGAGTTTGGATGGTTTTTTTCCTGGTGCATGGTACTGAGAAGAACCATTGAGCTACATTGCTCTTCTCTGCCCTTGATGCTCCCATGTCTTACAACCTTGTCGTGTACAAAGGCACTCAGGGCATGATCTACTTAAGCTCCTTACGCCACCTAAAGTCATACTTAGGTGTAACCTGATTCTGCTGATGCTTAAATCCCCCTCAGATGCCAAGATTTTTATTAGAGTCCACTATGAACTTAGATTGCTGGTTTATTACACAGCCCCCAATACCAACAGTTTGGTAAAACTGCAAACCCACCAAACTGCTCAGATTAGAGCTCCCCCACTCTCTTTATTAACAGGGCCTCCAGTTTTTGTCACTGATTTACTTGTTCTGGAGAATTCCCCAGTACCAAGGAATGTATGAGGTTTTTTTCACAAAGGTCTGTTCCCAAGCCGTGCTCTGAGGCAACTGGTACGAGCTGTTGGCCCAGCAAAGCAGACAGTGCTCACCAGCAGGTAGGAATAACACAGGAAGGGCTGATATACCAGACTTGAAGTTATCTTTCATTGGTCATATCAGACATTCCAGTGGCAAGTGAGTGATGATTAATTAAACAGAGCCAGATGGTGTGGGTCTTATTTACTCCCAAATAATGTTTTTTTTTTCACAACTGTCTTGAAAACATTTACACTCGTGTTATGCTTTGGATAATCAGAGCATGAGGGCATTTAGAGACAGTCAGGGCAGAAAAGGACATCTCATGGATATGACTTACTCATCAACTTCATCCACGGGGAGCCCTTCCATCTCAAACCTGCAAGAGCAACCATAGTCTTCAAAATCCCTGGGGCAAAACCCAGTAACACACTTCATCTTGTTCACAAAGTTGAGAAGGGCAGGGAAGTTAGTGAAGATGGACTGTAACCAGGTGAAGTGAGAACCCAGGCAGTCTGGAAAGGGAACAGTCATAAAACACATGGTAAATGGAGGTGAGCCAGGAGTGGGTCATCCACATGAACATGAAGCCTAAACAAGGCAGTAACACAGGGACATTGAGAAGTGTTTGGCACTCAGCAGTATTTAGTATTACAGTAGTCTTTGGGGAAATCTACAGCTTCAAAAACTCCTGTTTCTTCTCAGTAAGCATATAAAAGCAAACTCTACAGGATTTCTGTTCAGTGCTCAAGTACAACTGGAACACATACTTACCAAAAAATAATGCAACACTTTCCACATTTTGAAAGACTCCGTTGAAGAGTGTGGCATTATCTAAATGAAAAAATAAACAAACCACACTTATTTTTAAGAAAAGTAAATGACAGTAACTGTCTCTAGATTGTCCCTGGTCTTGCTTCAGGTGTTAAACCATTCTGAGATGAGTTCCCAGCTATTTGCTCACAGTCCACTTCCCTGCAATGCTTCTGGAGGAGGAGGGATTCCCCACTGCCATGCAAGAACACAGAAAGTATAGTTTAAACCATTCTTACTCAAGATTCTCTCAGGCGTGTTAAGAAGCTCTGGCAGGAATGCTGGTGGCTCCAGGTCTTGGCCACCTATCTCGGCAAACAAATTTCAGAAGAAAAAGGTTTTTAAAAGAAAAAACACAACAACACAGTAAACCAGCAACATATATTTCATTATGACACATACCCTGCAGGCATTTTGAACACCTTCCTGCACTGACAAGCTGATTTATCAAAGCCATGAAGCACTTGCTCAGCTCCACCCACACCCAGGAAAGCCCAGAAGCATAGAGGTAAGTCACATCCACTTCAGCTCAAAAACCAGTCTTTATTAGACAGGTATTGCTGTTGAGGGTGTGCTAACCTGTGTCTTCCTGTGCTCACCTGAACATTAGCCCTTACTGGGATAAATCAGGAGAATTATTTAAAACTATTTTAGTGCCCAACTATGCCCCAAATATTTCTACTCTGTAAACCTGTGCTCTTATTTGAAGCAAGGTCATCTGAAGACAAGTAGTTTGGTTTTTCTGAGTCCTTTTTGGCTATTACCTTATTGCCTCATTGCCTCTCTTCCTATCACTATTTATTTATTCATAAAGTTAATTATCTCTTTTTCTTTTTGAGGATGCTGTGGTATATTTGGTATATTTTCAACACTTTCATTTTTGTTTCTGTTTTCCAAGTCTTGAATTAGAGTGAAATCTAATACTTGTTATCTCCCTTCCCATTTTTAATCTGTTCTTTTCCTCTGGATGATTTTAGAAGAAAATGTGCTACTTTGGATTTTATTTAAATTTAGCTTTTCTTTAAAAAACATAGTAAGTCAAGGGTATTTACTGTCTCAAGAATCTAAAAACTGAAAACTAAAAAAACCCATAATGTTAAATATATGGCATATCTTATGTCTCAGAATAACTGGCATTAGGAAAGCTGTCCTTTTTCTCTACAAAAGATTCTGGGAAAGAGTTCTCTTGCTCATCTGTTACATTTTCCTGCTATAAATATAGGTGGAAGAGAGTAAAGCAGAGTAGTGGCTTTTTAGGTGTAAAGCTTAACTGCATGTTTAGCAAAGGATTAGGAAAAATAGGATTTTTTTTTTTAATCACATATAAGGGCTTTCTCAGGATGCCCACAACTTTTGTGGCATGAGCAAGATGTTCATGGTAACAATCCAGCAATTCATTTCTCAAGTTCAGTTGCAAGATATGGATGGATAGGGGATTGAGTGAGGCAGGAAGAGGTGCTACCTCTTGTGTTATTCTTTTCCTGAAAGCCTTAGTCACAAGAAGCTTTCAGATAAACAGTAATTTGTCAGAAATGTCCATCATTGCAGCAGATCCAAGGGGAAAAAATTGCTTTCCACAGTCCAGAAAAGGTCTTTCGATAAAGGCTGTCCTTTTCACAGAACTGGAACAAGTCTGTTGAAAGCTTGATGGCCATAAGGAATTTAGATTCAAGAAAAATAATGCCATGGTTTTCAAAAACAGCATTGAATGCTATATTTGTATATATGCTTGCTAAAGAAAAACTGACCCTTATTTTCAGGCTTAAAACCTGTATTTCCTCTGCAATGACAAATATCCTTCCTCTGAGCTGTGTTCTACCGAGTGCATCTAGGGCCAGGTTTGCATAACACCATGGCTCAAACACAGTGTCCGTTGATGAACAGCCATTGATCATTTAGTCTTTTCAGCAAAACTTTGAAAAACATGAAAATCCCATTCATTTGAAATGCATCAGAAGAGAAAATTGATGGAGCCATATTCCAGGGCTGCTGGAAGCTGTGATTGCTCCAGTATCCTTCACTTGCACTTAGTTCTTCTCAGCAAACTGAACTGTACACACAATTAACACATAAATGTTTGAAGTTCCCCCTGGAAAAGAATCTCTGCCACAAAGGCAGCAGCTTGGTAAACCATTGGCTCTTCTAATCCTCTCATTACAAAGAACAATATTTCCAATTGTCACTAAGTCAAGATCAATGAACCGATGTTTGCTAACAAGATTGCTCACTTTTGTTTAAATTGGGGGGGGGAAGGAACTAAGAGAAAATACTTTCTGGATTAATTATTCTCTTTTCTTCTTTTGGTATCATGTATTTGGAGCTACTGGTCCTATATCATTCCCTGTACAGCCAGTGAAAGGTTGCACTACAAAACTCAACCCCCTAAATCTCAGAAGACCCTGAGGATGTCAGCTTCTCTCACCTTTCTCTAAAATCTGCTAAAAAACTTGGCACATATACTGAGACTTGTGTCATACATCAGCTCTTGGGCTTTCCCTTTGTATATGTTATCCATGGAACTTCTTTCAACATTCAGTTACGTGTAAAATTGTTTCTGCATCTGTGACTTTCCTAGTGTGACAAGAGTTTTCTGAAGTGTTGCCTGAAAAAAAGTCCATCAAAAAAACCATCAGTGTACCTCCAGTTTTGTTTTTTTTTTTTTTTTTTGCAATTGTGGCTCATTAAAATGTCATAATACAGGGCACAGGTACAGTCATTTTAATCCTTGGGGAGAAGAAATATCGATTGTGCCAGGAAAAGTCAGGGTGCATCAAACCCAACCTATTTGATTTATTCAAGGTAAATCACATTAACTCCTCTCAAAGATGCTACTTCATGTACGGATATTTGCTTCAGTCTCAAAGCAGAGATCAGCAGAATAGATCCCACACAAATATAAATCAATTATCCTCTCCAAACCTAAACATGGTAACATTTTAAATCTTTGTGCTTAGATTGTGCTTAGCTGGGCGAAAAGAATCTAAATACTGTTGCACAGCCTTTTAAGGTTTTTGGGGTCTCTTTCAAATGTTATATGAGAAAAAAATTTATGAGTGACCAGATATTTTTGAATGACTATCAACATAAAAAAAATAATAAAATTTAAACATTTTATTAAAAAATTCTATTAAAAATTTAAAATAATTTTTTAAATTAATAAATGGTGCAGGTATTTTAGCATTCTCTATCACTGCAGTGGGAAATGTGAATATTCTCACTGATTTCCCTCCATATAGGGAGACTTAGAGTTCAGCTTCATCAATATATTTTACCCTGTGTGGTTTCTTGTGTTAGATCCAGGGGTTTTTTTGAATTCCAATGCAAGCAACACTCAGAAGAGAGGCAACTGGTGAAGCTGAAGTAGGTCAGTGCAGAGTTTGTCCTGAGCTTTTTTTTTCCCTTTAGAAATAACCCCATGGATTGACCAGAAATGGTGTTAGACCTTCTAGGAGTCCTTCTTTTCACAACTCTTGCTGGCATTCATACACAGTGCAGGGACTGCAGAAATTTGAGATGTTCCCCCATCTCTGCCTCTGGGATGTTCACTCAATCATAACAATAAAATCTAATGAGTTACATGAAGAAAAAAATCCTATTTATAGTAAAATTTGAAAGAGGAGCTTTATGTGAACAGAGGTTTTATTTCAGGATGCACTGAGTAGTTTGGAGAATTAAGACAATACACGTGTACTTAATGAGTAGAATCTCTATATATGTAACCTGCAATTTTTGGAGTCTAAAAGATTTAAATAGACCAAGTGCTAGCAAAGGGAAGTAGCAATTTTTTGGTTATATTTTTAACCCCACTAAATATTTCTTGCTTCACTAGATGTCCTGAGAAAAATATTTTTATAAGTACTTCATAAATAAACCTATTTAAGTGCATTTGGATGTTGAACAACAACATCCAAATTTGAGGGGAGAGAAGGCGTGTTTCTAAAGGATTGTTTCCAAATGCTCATACTTAAAATAGTATTTTGGCATAATGTCAAATAATGATAAAAATACATTGCCACTTACCACTGTACACCACCACAGACATAGACATCAGCAGAATTACAATCATTTTTTGTTTAATCCAAAGGCAAGAAAAAAAGCCACACAGCAGACTGGTGTGCCTGGTGAGTTAAGTAAAATATTAGTCAGAATGTTATCTCTTGACTCTGGAAGTGGGAAGACATTAGCTTAAAAAATCATTCTTTTGTAGCCTGAATATATTTCTGCTTGACACAATTAATTTTTTACCCTTATCATAGCAAATGCACATGTTACAGAAATGATGATATTTATGTATCCTTCAAATTTTACCAAAGTCCTCTACAAGTCTGACTGAAAATATTTATTTTGGTGTTGTTTTAAGTGAGTCAACAGACTCTGTGAAAGTGCAATTTAGCATCAAAATAATGCAATTCAAAATTCTTTTGGTTTGCAGTTTTCACATTTTCCTTGATCTAACAGGATGTTTGAACAATTCTTTGCATGTTTAAATGCAGATATCACGAAACACTGTGTAAATGAAAAGATATTCTGGGATTACTTCTATTAACTTCAGTTAATCTTCAATTCATTATATGAGTTTGTTTCATGTCACAAAAATCTCTCCCACTTTGTAGTCAAACATTTATTCTAACTTGTGTTGAGACTGATCTAACATATCATAAATTTTCCTAATGATAGACATGATGTTTGGAGATCTTCAAGTTCTGGCTGTGCTTGACCTTACAGAAATGTGTAAAGAATTCTCCTGAACCTAAAAGTCTTGAATTGATATTCATTAAATGGAAGATTGTTTTTTAACTACAGTCACAGATTACTCTAAATTTAGAATGATTTTCCAAGTCAGGCATGGAGCTTTTTACAGACAAATAAATGAATATTTATATATCAGTTTTCAAATACCTACTTCCTGATGATTATTTGTTTTCTAAGTTCAAATATTACATTCATTTCTGTTATAAAATCTTGTAATATTTCATCAGGAAGTGAGGTTATAAATCTAACAGCTTTAAATATTTATAGTCTACTGTCCTAAATTTTTCTACCTACCCTTTAGTCTACAACTCCACAGCCACAAATAGATTATTCTACATCATTTTACTCCTGATTCCCGTATTATAGAGTACATTGAGAAAGGCTTACCTTGAGGGATATTATTCGAAAGCAGTTGGATGGAAGACAAATGGATTTCAACAAAGTCAGTACTAAGTTATTTATACCCACTTGTATATAGATGTCACCCATGTGATCACTTCCTTTATCAAACTCACTTCAACATTTATTAATTAATTCTTGCATAAGATTCCTTAGAGTCATTATGCCCACAGTGTATTTAGCAATATGGCTCCAGCCATGTAAAGGATCTATACTGAGAAGTCTGTTCTGCAGGTGCATTCACTGTATAATAACTTTCCCTAATACTCTTGGCTGTAATTAAATAACAATCATCCCTTTGTTATTAATCACTCACGAAATCTCTTGGGCATGTGAATGTGGCTCTAATAGCTTAGCAAGAGGTAGTGTTCAGTGATGAAAGATGAGTGAGAATTTACACAGCTTTAAACACTGGCATTCCTCAGGGCTGAGAAGTCTGCTCTTGTCTATCCACGGAGTCTCTGATCCAAGGCTGAGACAAATCCAGGGAAAGGTTGAGTCAACGAGCTTTGGGAAGGCTTCTCCTCATTGGGAAGGTGTGCTTTCTGCCAGGGCCAGACACAACTACCCTGTAAAGAGTCCATCAACAAAGGCAAACTGTCCACTGAATTTTGGTATGGAGAAGTTTGACAAATCTGAAATTGTGAAAATACTCACATGAAGAAAAGGCTTGGCTCCTTCAGATCCTGTGAACTACATGGTTTTCAGAAAGGCCTTTGACACGGTGGCCCATAAGATCCTCATAGAGAAGCTGTTGATATCTGTGCTGGACGTGCCTGGTGAGGTGGGTTGAAAACTGAATGGTGGGGCCCAGAGGGTGGCAGTCAGTGGCACAAAGTCTATTTGGAGGCCAGTGACTAGTGGTGTGTGCCAGTGGTCAGTGCTGGGTCCAGTCTTGCTTAGCATCTTCCTCAATGATCTGGATGATGGGGCAAAGCGTACTCTCAGCAGGTTGGCAAATGACACTGAACTGAGAGGAGTGACTGATATTTCAAAGGGTCGTGCTGCCATCCAGAGGGACCTCAACACCCTGAAGAAATGGGCCAACAGGAACTTCAGGAAGTTCAACAAGTGCAAAGTCCTGCACCTGGGGAGGTACAGCCTCATACACAAATATATGCTGGGGGCCACTCAGATGTAAGGCAGCTTGGTAGAAAAGGACTTGGGGTCCTGCTGGACACTAGGTTGAACTTGAGCAAGCAGCATGCCCTTGCAGCAGAGAAGGCTGAGGATGTCCTCGGCTGCATTTGGAAAAGTACTGCCCACAGATCAAAGGAGTGGGTCCCCTCTGCTCAGCACTGGTGAGGCCACATCTAGAGCACTCTGTCCAGTTCTGGGCTCCTCAGTGTAAGACAGACATGGACAAACTTGAGACAGTTCAAAGAAGGGCCACAAAGGTGATGGACTCCTCATCTCTCATGAGGAGGGGACAAGAGAGCTGGGACTCTTCATTAGAGAAGTCGCAGTGGGACCTCATCAATGCCCATGAACACCCGAGGGGAGGGTGCAAAGAGGACAGAGCCAGTCTCTGATAAGAACCTCCCATGACAAGAGGCAGTGGGCACACACAGAGAGAGCTGCTGCAGAGCGAAATCTCATCACAGTACCACAGCCATGCTAACATTCCCAATGTATTGACATTCCTACTTATTCCATTAGCCTAACTTTCAATATGAACTGTAATTGGTACTACTCCAATCTATCCTGCTCTTTGACATGACAGAAATGCTTCTGTCATGGGCACAACAGTGAAATGTATTTGGAAAGAGGGCTGCTGCCATCCCATCTCTCCCTGGGGTCAGCATTCCTTATGGTGCCACCTTTCTCCTCAGCTTTATCTTACTTTGAATACATATTTCTTCAGTGAAACATCAATGTGCACGAGATATGGTGCAAACAAACTTCTTATTTAAAAGAATATTAATGGCTTGATGATACACTTTGGGGAGATAGTAGAAAGATATTGCTGCAGGGTAGCAAACTATGGGCTCATGCAATTGATTTGGTAATTGTTTCATTTTTTAGAACTGGCTTTTAGTTCACCAGATTTGCATATAAAGAAGGACATGAAGTGCTCAAGACCAGGTTGGATGGGGCCCTGAGCAACCTGATCTCATGGGTGACATCCCTATGGAAGGGGGATTGAAAGTAAATGATCTTTAAGGTTTCTTCAAACCCTAACAATTCTATGATTCCCTGTTTCTATGAATCCTGGTGAGCTCACACAAATATGTCTCAGAGTGAAAGTACAAGAGGACTGAACACTTCCTGGGTTGACCTCTGCAATCCATGTGTTGCTGAGTACTGGGAAACTTGATTTAGAAGATAATCTGCCGGTGTTTAACACTAGGGAAAGTCCTCCTTGTCTTCAGTATTTCAGGTTGCTTTTAAATTATTTTGTATTTGTTCATGTTGATTACTATGTCTTAATTGTAAACAAAACTAGTATAAACTATTTTCATTTACTGGTCAACCATATAAATATCCTTTATAAAATAAGATTTTTAAAAGCCTTTCAAGTCTTTTATTGTAGTTACATCACTTGTATAAAATATATCTGTTTGTACACATTATTTTTACAATGCCTTGGAGGAAGAGAGGTTTCTAGGTTTAACATCTGGTTAATAGCTTTTCTTATTACAAATATTTGCAAAAAACATGTTGCATTCTGGTGTTTACACTGAGAAATCAAAAAAGACAACTAAAACTGCCACAGTCTTCCAACTTGCAGTATCATTTCTCAATGCTCTAAACTGACGCACAGATGTTTTTGAGGCATTTTTGCTTTAAGGCTGGAAGAACACAAGAAAATGTTCATTAGGGTTTATGAGGAAATACTAAAAACATACATGAAGGTCAAATAATCCTTTTTTTAAATCCCTTAAAGATCATTATCAGATAAAATAGCTATCTGATGAAAGACAGCAAATAGTCTTTGGATATGTAAATTTTTTTTGTTATATTTACACAATAATGTATGTAGAGATATAGAGATACAAAGAGAAAACATACTTACTGTGGGAGTAAGTAACTCTTTTGACTCTTTCACAGACATAACTTGCATTTTTCACAAACCAGGAATAGTATTCAACACAGTACCTGAAGATGTAGTTAAAGTTAGGAGAGTAGCAGCTTATCTTTCATTAAGGAGAGGGACTTTTCACAAAGTTATGTAGTGACAGGACAAGAGGGAACGACCCTAAACTGAATGAGAGCAAGTTTAGATTAGACATTGGGAAGAATTTCTTTACTAGAAGGGTGGTGAGGCACTGGCACAGGTTTTCCAGAGAAGTTGTGGATGCCCCATCCCTGTAAGTGTTCAAGGCCAGGCTAGATGAGGCTTTGAGCAACCTGGTCTATTGGAACATGTTCTCTGTCCATGTCGGGGGGATTGAAACTGGATGATCTTTGAGGTCCTTTCCAACCCAAACCATTATATGATTCTATAAGCACAGGATACCATGCTGGTACTATTGAATATGGAAATAAAAAGCTAGAGTCCAACTACAATGATGTCATTAGATATTTGGAAAAATGAAGCTAGGCTTTATTCACTTAGTCTGAATACAGTAAGCCAGATCAGGTACTGATCATTGCCCTGGGACCCATCTGGGTCTCAGCCAGTAGCCACAGACTCTCAAAAATAAGCATTAGTGACTGAAAATTGTCATTTGGAAAAAAACTGATGGAGTATTTAAAGCAGAGAAGGAAAGAGAAACTAGTGCCAGGTTTTACCTCATGGCTTCCTTTCTGGAATATCTTCTCTGACCAACACAGAGGCACAGCTGAAAGAACCTACAGAGCTCCATCACACAGGGGTTGATCCTCTGCACTATAAGAGTGACAGGAGGGGAGGTCACACGAGGCTCTCTGAGGATTGCCTGTGGGCACCCTGGGGGAAAAAACACAGCTCTGAACTAGTCCAAATACTCGTCCCACTAAACTTCTTGCAACACTTTATATGGGCTATGAGCTCCAGAACAATGTCTTCCCTACTCCAGCACTCTGAAAAGTAAGGGACACCCATGAAAACACCACCCTGGGGCTCTGAAAAGATAATCAGGGCATAGGCTGTGAGAAGGCACATTTTGCATGATATGGGTGTCCCCTTCACATGCCCCCATTGGGGTGGAAGAGCTGAACAAGCAGTGCAAGAGTGGCCGCTGTGTGATTGTCAGCTATTTCTTCCATTTGTGTAACTAGCAGCAGGCTTTGGCCATGTGTGGATAAACTGACTTACCTGCTGAGTATAATCCCCTTAGACAGTGTAATTGCATTTCCAGGTTCACATGTCTCCCACACTTTATAGCTTTGGGCCATCTTATGTTATGTGATAGCAGAGGTTATGGGGGTTAAATTTGGACTAATGAAGTTCTGTTGAAATAAGCTTGATTCATCTAGTGCTGACAAGAAGTTTAATATAAAATGGCATTCTTGGGCAGGAGGAAAATAAAGGCTCTGCCAACCTGAAAGAGATTGCTACTAAACTATTTCTCTTCTGGCAGCACTTGCTCAAGGTAGGAGGAGTCATGGAGGAGTAAGGGGCAGACACTGACAGCTCCCAAACTCACAGGCCCATCTGAAAACCAGTTGTGTGTCAAAGGCACTACACAAATATCAGGTGTAATTAGTCAGGGAGCCCCATTCTCTTAACCTCAGCTACTTTGTATAAATGCAATTAGGCTTTGTCCACTTAATAGTATTTGACACACTTTGACATTTTTTCACTCAATATCAATAAAAAATTAATGATTTCTTGCTACAGTAAATATACTTCATGTTAATAACCAAATATCAAAGTATGAGGCAATGAGGTTTCAATGTAAGTTGCCCCTGAAAAGTAATGTTACAGTTGATGTGAATGATCCAAATTTCCTAAAGGCTATTGTCCTGCGAATCTCAGCCTCTGCCAATGTGGGGACTCCTATCCTGCCAAAAGGGTAAATGCTTTACTCAAACTAATTTTTTTTTCCAGTAGAAATTCAACTTTGTCTAACTGTACATTGAACAATGGCAATTTCAATTTGGAGTGGAATCTGTGTGGAAAAGAGAAGTCAAATAAAAAAACTAAAAGCTAAGGAAATTGCTCTAGATTTCATTTTTGACAACATCGTAATTTTAAATTAACAATGCATTTGAATAATACTCTATTTAATGCTGAAATTCTTTTTCAATTCATGTAGTATTTAATTTCTTTTGGAATGCATAGTATACTCACATCATATAACTGAAATTAAAATTTTCGGTGATCCATAGTCATGTTTTATATTTCTTCTGTAATACGTATCTACTGTGAAATGTATTTTTTGCATTCCATTCATAAGCTCATATAGATTTGGATTGAAATAAAAAAAATAATTAAAAGTAGGAATTATTTCAGAACTTTCTTTTCTAAGAATGCTCTTTCCTAAGAAATTGATTCAGTCAAAAGAGACCAGAAAAGGCAGGGACGAGAGCTCGCTGTGCAGAGCTTTGCTCTGCATGTTTGAAATTGCCACATTACTGTCACAGGCAGAGAAGTGACCAACTCTTGAAGTAAACAGACAGTTCCTTTATTAACTCAATATCACATCCCTCTGACACTGAGATTAAATTTTGCTGCCAGTGAAAAGCAATGTTATGGTTACTGCAAATGATTCAGACTTAAAATATCCCTCCCTGCATGCTGTAATATGCACATTTGCATATTTTACAAGTTGGCACCAACTTTCGTGATTCAAGAAATTAATTACTAGAATAATGTCTCAGCACCCAGAACAATGTTGATGTCCTTCCTTGCTTTGTGATCCCACCGTTCGATTTATTTCCCCAAATTCATGACTGCTAGATGCAGGCAGACAGCCTCTGCCATCATGGTTCTGACAGAGAGGCAATTGGTGACTTGCCATGCACTGATCTCACTGAAATCCATGTTTCCCAACCTTTTCAAAATGGGTTGTTCACAGTCCTAGGTTCTCCAGGGTCTGTAGAGTTGCCCACCTGACAGCAGGGGCACATGAACAAACTCCAGACTGTGCACACAAGTCCAGTCACACACTCCAGCAACTTCCAACTGGCTGACTGCTGGTTAATCCTCAACTCAAATTCACCCAAAGCAAACAAGACGCACGGACAACTTTGGTCTTTTGCAGAATCTTTGATGGATGAGAATTATTGTAACATATTCTTCTGCTCCCAGTAAGTTTACGAAGACCTAGTTTATCCTAAATTCTTCTCTTCACACCATCAAGAGTGTCAAGAAGTTCAAACTATATTCACATGTTATGGCATTGACTCATTTCCTTCAGTGTATGTCATGTGGGGTAAGAGGATACTCTGGTATTTGGAGATCTTTAAATGAGAGAAAGATCATCAGTTTTCAGAAATCAGAAGCATTATCAGAGTTAAAAAGATGACGATTAAATCTGAAGTTATTTGGCTTCCTATCTCCATGGTTTGAAGGGTCTTTTACATTAAGAACTGCTCCTTGGCTCAGCACCAATGAGTCTTTTCCTTGGAAATGAGTCTCGGTTTATAGTTTTTTTACTGCAGTGTTCTCAGGCCTCCTGGGCAATAATTTCCTCTCCCTCTGACACTACCTGTCTGCAGCAGTTGTATTTGTATGATCACTAGAGGATGTTGTCAAACTTTGGGGTTTATCGTCATCTTAACTTGAAAATGCTGCTTAATTCTGAAAACAGATGACCCACTGAGCAATATGCCCTTAAATACTTTCTTTTCTAATAGTATGGGAGGGGGAGAAAAAAAGGAAGGCAAGCAACCCAACATAGGTTGATAGTTCAGACAACCAGAATGGGACTGTGAGAAACTTGATCTATATCAACAAAAGCTAAAACAAGTAACAGCACAGGATCCTGGTCTTGGGTTGCTGCAATAGGCAAAACCAGCAAAACCAATGGAAGAAGCAAATGACACCAAAATTGTAAGATACTATTGCTCACTGTGCAATTATTCCCAGTGACAGAAAAACTGAAGATTTGTGAAAGAACCTTTCTCTCTGAGTCACATATGTTTACCCCCCAAAAAACACCTTTACAGATAAGTAAAGCTACATTGGAATTCATCAATGAGCCAGGAGAAGTCAATAATCCAAATATGACAAAAAATTGTGAGATTAGCAGGGAATCCAGATCAGAGCTTGCATTTCGAGCCTTCAAATAATCCCAAAATGAAGATCCAAAGGTTGCCTATACAGAGCCAGGGAGCTGGTGGCACCCCTGGTGTTCAGTGTCAGCTCCACTAGCAGAGAAGGACCACAAGGCTGCAGTTTCCCTTCATGCACAAACCTGCCTGGTGATGCTCAGTTTTCACCCCACCTCTTCTGTTTTGACAGGCAGCAATCTTCTCTTATTCAGATTTATTAGGAAGCCATATCAAAGACCCACAATTCGTTTGACAATATAAGAATAGTGCAGTTTACTTTTTCCACATTTCCTGTTAATCCATCCCAAGACATATAATCAGCATTTCTTTCTGCTCTTCTCACCTACCATCCTTCGGAGTCTTTATGCAAGTCTTTTTTTGCTCATTCGTATTACCAATTTTTCTTGGTTTTATTTCCTGGATATTCAAGTAGACCTTTGAAAAATATGTTTTGCCTGGTATTTTAGTTCTTTAGACTCCTCTGGTTTTATCTGTAATAGCAGATCCAAAGGATATTGAAGACCCCTGCAATTTAGTCCAATATATTCTTTGCTCTACACAGCACCTATGCTTTTCTGAGACAGTCACCACACAGAAACACAAGCAAGTGAGAGACAGACTTCCAAAATTACCTCCATCAGTCCTCACCACCCAGCCAGGCTCACATTCTCACTTATTTGAGGTAGCAGGAGAGTCAACTTCAATGGGGAGGGACGAAGAATGGCCTCTTCCTCTTCCCTGAGCATCCCATGGGCTCAGAGCTGCATCACAACTCTAAGCAGACAAACTGGAAGGACATAGTCCTAATGAAGGGGAAATTTGGAACTGAGCCACCTGCTTTTTTTGGAAAAGTGAGGACCATTATTTCTTTTCTAGTCTCAAGCTGAGCACAGGCACGGCCCCAGCATCTTGTACTATAGGAGCTTTCACACCAGCCAGACACACACACACATGCTCAGCATCAAAAGTAGCTACTGGTCTCTCCCAGAGTTCAGACTGTCCTCCTGGCATTGAATCAGGTCCAGTTTTTCAAAGTATGTAGTTTCTTACAAAATACTTCTCTGTAGATATAGTTTTATTGTCAATATATATATAAGACATAAATAGAGAGACACTATTACTCTAGCTCTTAATTTCTAATCTTTTGTTTAGGTACTTAAAAAAGAATGAGCTTTCATGAAAATCTAGTTGATGATGATCTTTATCTGAGGAAGCAGTTTGCAGTATTGGAAATTCAGAACAACTATGGAGAATTCATGTGGCGTGAGTTGGCTTCATCTTTTTACTTGTATCAATAAGGAGATTTAAAGCATGACATTTTCTTTCAGAATGAATTTTAAGATTCTCCAATAACTAATTGATGCTAAAATTGACCCACAGAGTACCTATGTTATATCTATCAGCACAGTGTAATCTATATTTTGAATGTACAATTGTGTATGAAACAATTTGGAAGCAGTTCCTTGGACATCTTGGGTGGTTTACATACACAAACTATCATAAGCAAATTAAACATGTATGTTGTGCCTGTATGGGAAAATTTGCATCTGGCATTACTTTCAAACAAACTACTATTTTTGCTGCATGAGGTGCATCTACTTACTGGTTGCTGAGTAAAGTTTCAGTGTCACACCAGGTCTGTAGGAGGGTGGCACAGACAGCACTGAGGAAGGCAAATCTGAGGGAAGGAAACAAATATAACTTGCTTTGATGCCTTAAAACAAAAAGGAAGGTTGACTGAAGTAGTAACAGAAAAGAAAAAAAAACAAACACCGAAGTCATAGTTCACTAATAAACACTTACATAGACATTGATGTATAAATACATTATCAGTCACTTATTCCTATATATTACTTTCTATTTAATAAATGTGCCAACTGACACACTTTGTTGCTATCCCAGACCAGTCTTACCTGGCTCTGTTTGCATCTGTTTGCTGGTTTCTTGTAGAGACACTGTCTGCATCCAAAACGTGGGCATGTCAGCTATGGGAACAGAGAGGCATGCTGCCTGTCATTCATATTTGTTATTTATCTGTCTACTGAGAAGAATTGCTGCGTATGAGACAGCTCAACAGCCAGAGTCCCTCACCCAGTACTGCCAGTGGCATATAAAAATGTCAAGATGAAATAGGAAGCTGTAGCTGACTAGAGTTTGAAAAGCCTATGGGCTATGGAAGGGCAGGATTTAAAAAAGGTGTGTTTAGAGGAGACCAAGAGAAGCAGCTCTATATTGCTTTTCCACAGGTTTGTTCACCAAATTTGGAGCAAAATGTGAGGGAAGACCCAAGCGGCAGAAGCATCTATGAGGAGCAAGACTGAGTTTTTGCCTAAAGGATGAGAAACTACACATTGGCTGCCTATAGCTGATTTTAGCACTTCTGCAATAAAGTAATCAACTCAGTAGTGACCCAGAGTGAGTCTCCCTGAAGGACCTCCCAATCTCCACCCCAGAGACATTTGGCCAAACCCCACAGCCAGTGGGGTGAAGCAGCTTCCAGTCCTCCTCCCTGTACTCACTGGGGCTGGGCTGTGGGGCTGGGGATGGGACTGAGCTCCTCCCAGGTGTAGGAGGGGATCCAGCTGTGCCTTGTGATCTGGAAGCTTCCACATGGGGTGATGGAAACCACGGTCCTTTTGCTCCAGCTGTCTTTGGCCACGGTGAGAACCTCGTGGTGGGGATTTCCTCCCCTTTCTGGGCAAGAGGGATCCTGGTGGCTGGAGAAGCAAGAGAGACAGAGGGAGGGTACCAGCACACTGGGGATGCTGGTGCCCCAAGGCAGCAGAGAGTGCAACACACCAAGGAACAAAAATATCTAAAAGATACCCAGAAAATCCCATCTATTCCTTGAGTGCTTCTCTGCCAGGTGAGTGACCATGTTCCCATTTCATTTTAAGTATGAAAACATAGGGAGTGCCAATAATGTTTGAAATTTTAACTGGGAACATTTTAATGTGCAAATTTTCATAAACAAAAATAGAAACCAAAATGCTACTGTGAAGTGTTTTGTTTCTTTTCTTCACATAAATTATTTTTTTTTATTTCCTAAGCTGCTTCACTACAGAGGAAAGAGATAAAAGATCTCTGTGTGAAGGTGAGCAGGCAGGTACTGGAGGGCAAATATTGCTGTTTGAGAACTGAAATGACACTCATGGCTAGAAGAGATGAGAAAGGCTGGCACGTGGTTAAGGAAATTAAAAAAGTTTATAAAAAGATATCAGACTGACTATGGGAAATGTGGAAATTTTGTAGCAGAGAGATGCAGCTGCAGTGACAAGGATGTATGAAGTCAAGGTCTGAATTTCTATTGATTTCTACTATGTACGAGCAAGTGCAAAGCCTTGCTTTTTGGCTTCCAAAATGTGGCACACCAGCACTTTGCTATCTTGAAGCCCTGTGGCAAAGTTAAATCTACTGAAGTTATCCAATACTCAGGTAAAAACAACTGACTGTCATATAAAGAGGAAGATAGAGACGATACAGAGAAAAATTGCAGTAAAAAAGAAGAGGAAACAATTTAAACAGTCTTGGTTTTTGGTTTGAAGCCAACAAACGCTTTTTTTTTACTTCTCTGCCCCTTTATAAGATATATTTTTCTAATAAAATTACTCTTTACAATAGTTTTTCTATCCTCCAGCTAGTCAATGCATTACTGACCTCACCTCCTATTATTTCCAACAAACTTTTATGTTACTTTGCAATTGTTGATAACATCACAGTGCTGTGCAGCAAACATACATGATCACTTGTCAAGACATTAGTCAAGGATGGCACAAATTTAGTTCTGACAATATGTGCTCACTTTTAAGTGTCCACACATGTTCTGCTGATGGATCCAGGGTCTTGTTTGGCTCTTCCTGTAATTTCACGAAACTTGAGAAAATCGATTCTAGGTCTTTGAGGTATGAGAAGGCAGGGTTAGAGCACTCACCATCCGTCACGTATTTCGTGATAAAAAAGAAAGAAATCAGGTTCTGGTATCATAGAAACAGCTGTTGTCTTTTTTAATTAAAGGTTTGTTTGTTTTTTTCTTTTTTTTGTATTTTTTTTCCAAAGTACCTGACTTTTTTTATTTTTAACAGGAGAGAAGGGTCCTACAGCTTTCAGCACATGTAACTTGCCACTGATTTCACTGTCTATCTGCCCACTTTAATCTAGCCTTGAAAATGACAGTCATGGGCAGCAGTGAGAGGTGAGCATGTGAAGTGCAGCTCAACCTGGCAAAGCATCTTTGGGTGGAGGAACCGTGCAGCACACTGACCATATTCCACTCCTTTGTGAAGGTAACTAACTCACATGGGAGGTCATTTGTGCTGAGAGCTAAGGAAGATTAGAGCACTAGGGACCCTCCCCAGCCCAGTGCTGAATTCTGTGAAAGCTCTCATCCCAGCACGCTTCATTTATTCCTCCACTAGAAGACCTTGTAACAAATAATTTAAAAGTTTGTAAAATTTATTTATATTTATGATATGATTATTATATTAAACATACAATAATATAAAATATAATTTTATTTTAATTATAGTAAAATACATAATAATGTGTAAATATATTATTGCTTATATAGCAATAATAAAAATATAATTTTTAAAGTATTTTTACACTATGAAGATGGAGTACTCATTGCAAGTGCTCCATGGATGTAGTTTTCACTGTTGTTGCTGTTTCCTTTTATACCCCAGGATGTACTTACCCAGGTCAGATGATGTGTTACTGGAAAATGTGTAATTAATAACAGGAGGCTTCTCTAATATTTCCCAAAAGTCAGAGAGATTTTTCCCTGCAAATAGAAATGCTTACAAATATCAAGAAAGGCGCTTTTTTTCCTAGTATGTCATCACTGAGAATAAACAGGGCAATATTTTCGGGTGGAATGGTTTTAACTTTTACCTGTCTGCCCTGTCATCACACAGATATAGATACAATCTGAGTCATTGCTCTGACGTACTGAAAGGCAAAAAAATGTAAAAGAGATCATTGTTACCACTCTTCATTATATGACATTATCTTAAACAGTTGAGAAAACAAACAAAATATGGTATGTGGTTATGGCAGCTGGTCAAATATTTTCCTTCTCATTTGATTTTTGACAAAATCTCAAACCAGCATCAAATCCATATGTTCAAGATTTTCAGGGAAAACGTTTCTATCTAATAAAAATTCTAAATTACAAGTATTTTTATATGGAAAAAAATTATTCAGATAATATAGCTCATAATTATTCTTGGGAATCATAATTTCCCCAAATACGAGTATTTAATAATGATTCTCAAAAGTACCAGGTTTTAGTAATTATTAACCAAACATTCAGACAAAACATAGCTGCTCATAGAAACACGTGTCTCTGTATTACATACACACACATTATATACATACTTGTTCCATGCTTTGCAAAGCAATTGCTGCTGAGTAAGAGCAGTAGGCTTTTATCTGCATTTCTATGCTTGTTTCCATGCCAGAAGTAAATGAGACAAATAAGATAATGATAATGTTAAAAAGAAATTCAAACCTGAGAGAATAGAAGTGGATTTAAAAATTTCTGTGAGATAACTGGTGGAGTTTCCAATGATATCAACAAGTAAAGCTGTAAAATCTAGAAAACAAATATAGAAAATTTACTGTTGAAGCACATAGTCCATCATCTACGCCAAGTCAAAAATTCACTTTTACACATGATGATATTTTGGATATATGCTCATATATGACAAGGTTTAAAAGGTTTTAAAGTTCCCGATGTTTTTCCTGGATGGGACTGGACTCAAGAAGCCACGAGAATATTCTGCAGAAATATATTTCAAAGGTGATATCCAAAATACCAACAATGTGCTTAAAAGTAAAATTGAATGGAATTTATCTGTTCAAGAGAACATTTTAAAGTAATACTCGATGTGGTTTGCTTAAATGTAGAAGGAGATCTAGAGCCTTCAGGCTTTGCTTGCTCTAACTATCTGCCATGTAGGATCTCCCAAGAGGAATCAGGCTGTCTTCTCAGACATACAGATGAAGTTGTCAGCCTGAAAAATGGCTGCTGGTGCTGTAGTGGTACCTTTTAGCAGTAACAGGTCAGTGTTCTCACTGGGAGTGATGGACATGAGCCTTGTGTTGAGCCCTTAATTTTTACTACTTTGGAGAATGCTGTAATCACCAAAATATTCTGGATTTGAGGCAGAAAGATTGAAGTTTCTCTGTTTTTGTCCAAGGCAGAGTGGGTCATTATGCAGTAAGGCTCGTGAGATGTGTGGGTCCAGAAAAAGCCATGAAAGCTACTGTGGCTCATAGATGGGGTCACCACATGCAGCATAGAGGGTTTGGGTCCTGGTCCCAAGCTGCTGAGCTACTCTTGATACCTTACATTAACCAGTCATAGAATCCAAATGCTCAGATGCATCCTGAAATGTTAAATACTGTGAGATCAGGGGTGTGAATGAGGATTATAGGTGAAGGGTTTGCCCAACAGCATTTCACACTGAATCAAACTGCTGTATAAAATTGGTCCTTGCTTTTCACTTCTCTTGGGCTCTTTGAAGTTACTGGAGTCCATTGGCACAGAGAAGCCCTTGTTTATCTCCTGTGGGTTATCTCAGGAGAACAAAAGTGGCCAAGGTGATGTATCATACATTGGTGGTTGTCTCTCCTGTGCTGCAATTTGTATTCTGAGGAGGAAAGGGAGGTCTTTTCGCCAGGCAAACCGCTCCAGCCACTTGACTGATGGCTCCATCCCAGACTAGCTGGCTGGATGCAGCCACCTGAGACCTGGCTCACTGAGTCAGAGCAGCCATTCATCATGAGTTATGGCTGTTGATCTCAGTGTGGTGATGCTACTGATAAGGATGCTGTCTGCACAATTCAGGCTACAGCCTTCAGCTCCAAAGAAAATAATTCAGCTTAAACACATGCAATTGCCAACCTCTCTTGTGTGCCCACCTGTCAAGTCATTTGTCACATTGTTCAAACAGTAGCAGTAGTGCATAGGGAACTTGCCAGGGTCAACATTTTTTGCGTTAGAGACTGTAGGGAGAGAGAGAAAAAATGAGTATCTTGTTGCACAGGCTATGAGAGAGAAACCACCCTTGAGCAGAGCAAAGCACCAGACACTCACTGTTATAAATGGTGACTGACACTTTGTGGAAGGCGAATGAGCTGTAAGACGTGACACTCAACAAAGAGAACAGTTTTTTGGTACCTGCAGAAACACATGCCCATGCCATTAGCAGTTGGAACAAATTGTGAGAACAGCATGTTTTGACTCTGCTAATTTAATGTCTAAAGGATTCCTGAGGTGCTGATATGATACAGCTGCCTGACATTCAGTTCCTTCTCATTTCCACTGAGAAAAGGATCAGTTGTATTACTTCTTTCTTTTTTTTTTTTTTTTTTAGTTGAAACCTACACTGGATTATAAAGCACTTTCCACTTTCCAAAGGCATCCCACAAGTAATTATGTTGTGTCTGTATATAAACCCACGCTAATTTCTTAGTTCTTTGGGTCAGACAGCCACCTGCATTATAAGTATGTGAGGCTGATGTGCTCCTAGAAGCAATTTTGGAGGCAGACAGCACATGTTTACAGCTTCTCCTGCTAATGCTGTTAGTGCTTTATCTCCTGCACCGCTGGGCTGACAGGCTGTGACCTCCCCAGCTGTGTCCCGTTACCTCTGAGTGCAGAGCTCAGCATCCCATTCACCAACTCTGTCAGGTTAATAGCAGCCAGGTCCAGGGACTTTGCCGGCAGCTCTGAAAAAAAAGGGGTGCGTAAAGGTGCGAGGAAATGGCTGCTCATCTCCTGCCTATGTACAGTGGAAATCTTCAGGGATGGGAGAACCAAATGAGCAGATTATGTACCAGAGCGCACCAAAAAAACACTGATGAAAAAATTAAGTTCCAGGAGTGCAGAGAGGAGTCTGGAAAATAGCAAGATATAGCAGCAGTGCATGGTGGGCCAAAATTCAGGTCTGTCAGCTCTGCCCTTGAGCGTGCCCTTGAGCAGCTGCAGGACACAGCCAGCCCTGGCGTGCTGGTGCCCCCTCCTGCTGGGCGATGGGTGTTTGCTGCCAACAGAGCAGTAGATCTCCCTTTGCAGGTCAGAAACAGCAGAGCAACTGCCCAGGAAATATTCCCCCTGCCCCAACCCTACATAAAAATACAGATTTTTTTTTCAGCTGCCTCAATGGCTCTACTGCTACAACAGAATAATTTTACCGCAGCCAAATCACACTTTTTGTTTTATCATGCTTTCTTTCTGTCGATGTCGCTTATTTGTTTTTCCCAAGTCAAAATTTCTGAAGATGCTCTCTTGCTTCCCTCACACAAAGTCACGCCAAAGCAGAGCAGGTCGGCGTCTGTGTGAGAGGAGGAAGGTCTGTGTGTGCATGACAGAGAGAGGAAAAGCAGAACAGGGTGGAAAATGAAGCACAGAAAGCTGAGATGAGAACAAAATCAAATTTGTGGAGAAATACAATTTTCCAATGACATCACTGTTGTTTATAACCAATTTGAAGCCAAGCTGCACCCTAGAGTTACAATCAGTGGTTGTCCACAGCACTGAAGAGAGGAAAGGAAAAACAAAAGTGAATGAAGAGCACGGAAGGAGAGAAAGGAAAAAGAGAAAGCAGATTAGATTTTGGAAGGATAGTGGTTAACCTGGCCCAGGACTCGGGTAAGCCCTGGATTGGGTGAGGTGCCCTTACAGCAGAGGTGGGTTTGGGCTCACAGACTCTGAAGGAGAAGGGCCCATCTGCTGCCACCTTCATGCCCAGCACTCCCATTAACGCCCCGACACTGTGTCTCCTGATGTGCTACTTGTTACCTGCAGTAGCCAGCACTGCCACTTGCTTATCTTTCTTATTTTCTCTTCTTATGCACGAAGCTGAAAAGTGAAGAAAGAGGCTGAGGAACAGTTTTCACTGTTGAGACATCACACAACTCTCTGTTGAGCTCTCTGTTCTTGCTTATTAGAGCTCAGAAGCTGATGGACATCAACACTGCAGAGCAGGCCAGCAAGCATCCATTCATCAAGTGCCTGAGAATAAGGATGTACTAAAGGACTTGCCAGGTCCTTCAGCTGCCAGCCAAGGAAAGAAAACAGATTTAATGTCTGAGCTTGACCCTCAAGAATCAAAAGAAAAATATAGTAGTAAACTTTTGTGGAGATCTTCACTAGGCTTGTACACAACATTTGCTGCAAGGTACACAGTAAAATAAGGCCATATCTAAACCAATATTCCCAGCCTGTGTGCATGTCTGTTATTCAAAGCTGTCATGAAATTGAGAACTGTTCTCAAGAGCTGTGTTGCAAGAGGAGTGAGCTGGAGCTGGGCTCAGGAGATTGGACTGGTTTTCTTGAATGAGTGAATTCACTCAGTAACCAACCGAGGTGCAGAGCAGTGATTTAGACATCACAGAACAGGTTGAAAACAGGTGTTTGGGGTTTAGGTTCCCTGTCCCACCAGTGGAGAGATGAATGCCGCCAAAGAGTAATGTAGAAGGATCTTCAAATAATAGCTAGCAAATGCCAAACTTCCATGTCCCTCTAAAGCTTCAGCTTCTCAATCCATCCAGGCTCTCCTTTATACACACACACACACACACACACACACACACACACACACATATATGTGTTTGTGTAAAGGAGAAATCTATGGTCCAGGGCTTGTAAATTGTGACTCCTCGGTATTAATCAGGTGTATTAACAACTCTCACTTAGTAAGAGCTAAATTTGGACTGAAAATCTAAGTGTTAGGAGCTTTTTTAACCCTTCTCTCCCTTTACTTACAAGCCTTTTTGACCCCAGATTATTGGCATGGGATCCAAGAATAGACATAATCTGTTCTGCCCTGCTGCATGGGACCAGCCCTGGAGCTCCAGCCCATCAGCCTTACCTACACAGGGTGAAAGAACCAAGCCTGCCACAGATGTGGGAATGGGTCTGTGGGAGCAACTGGAAAAGAGACACCTGGGTTATTCCGTGGGGAGCACCAAACCATCATCCTTACCTGTGCTGAAAACCAGAAAAAGACACAGAAATCCTAGGCTCATCTTCACTGCCACATGCCAGCAGAACCACTGCATTATGGATGCTGACTTCCAGCAGGTTTGGCTGGTCTAGGAGAGAGAAATGCTCTTTTGGTGATATTTGTGGTGTTGTGCAATTTTGTCCAGCCCTTGTCCCAGAATGATTTGACCATGGGAGAAATAGTAGATCTCTGCAATGCAGAGAAAGATTGATGGTGGAAATGGCAAAGAAACAGAAATCCCACAATCAGTATTTTCTATATATGTGTGAGTGTCATGAGTTAGCATGTAACTCTTGATTTTTGAGTCCTACATAGCTGTGCCTTTTTTTGGGACTTGGTAAGGTTGGTGACACAACCCTCTTCTCTAGCAGGATGACCTGTGCCTAAATGACACTAACACATCAGATGCCTAAATCCTTTCTGTTAAAACAAGATAAAATTTGCTTATGTTCAATTTTAGACCAGATATCGACCGAGTTTCTTTTGTGCAGAAATGTTGCTTGTCCAGTCATCCCTAGTCTTGTATTTCTGTAGTTATTGTCACCAGGTTTCTATCCTGTGCTGCCTTGTATAGCTGCTTAGGAAGGATTAACAGCTCATGCCTTTCAGACCACAAGCTCCTTTCCAGATTTCAATGATGTAATTGAAGGTGGTCAGGGAAAAAAAAAAAAAAAGGTTCTTTTCATGTTTCCCCTCATTTTGTGGTATTGGAACATGCCAAATAACTCTGTAATTGTCAGAAAATGAGGTACCATATGAAAATTAGCAAAAAAAACCCTCTGCATTTTTAATATCCTCTTGAAATACCTAATCTTGCAAGTGCACAGCAAATCATTATCTTGAAGATAATACTGTTTGATTAGTAAACTATTATCATCATGTTTAAAATATTTCTCATATTGAACTCACTAGAGAATTAACATATTCTGAAAATGTGGTAATTTGTACTTAGTGGCTCTAAAGAGACTCTTCCTTAGGATGATGAAACAAAATAAGTATTTCTGTATTTGAAATGTCTGTATTTGCTTGTCTAAGGAGTCAAAAGTGTGTAAGTGCCAGCTCTGCTAACTCAAGCAAAGCTCTGAAAGCTTCAGGCAGTTCATCCTATCTATTTAGCCCATCTGCCTAATCCTTTTTTCTCAGCCCCAAGCCTGGACTCATCTATGGTTTCTGCACAGCATGTGCAGAAGCAGAGGACTGAGGCAGAGAGAAAGCATTGACCAAATCTCAGTCCCCAGACTTTGTACTCCATCACCTTTCCTGTGAGCTGGACTAATTTTGCATGGACAGAGTCCAGTGTCCTGTGGACCAGTCTAGTACCAAAGAACTCTAAACTTCACTCTTCTTACAATATTTGGGATCTGACAAACTACTAGATTACAGATCATTAATATATTGCTGTCCTGAAAATCACAGGACCTGACACCCTGCCTGGTAAGGCTATCCCCACTTCCACTCTCTGATGTTATGAAGCTTGCTGGGACTTGTAACAGCTTTTTTTCATTGATCTGTGGACTGTACTTAGGAGAGACTAGTATGGTAGCTCAAGCCCATTCACATCCTGATGTGATGGAAGTGATTTAGTCTGCATGGAGACAGGTATAAAACTAATCCACGTCTGGATTCTGCTCAAGATTTGTATTTTTTGTCCTTTTTGGTTTGATTGAATGAAGTAGAGAGGAGCTAGTGAGAGATAAGCCTCAGTGGAGCTGAGTGTGAGGAAGTGGTACATTTCACAGGTGCAGGGACATGGCTGCTGGGGAGGGAAGGCTTTGGGAGATGGGGAGTTGGGTGATCATGTGAAGGGAGGTATGTAACTTCATGTGTTTTGGAGCAGGGGGTCTAGAGTGGCTGGTGCATCTAGTTAATCAAGTGTCCTGTTGAAGGGGAACTACTGGTTATTGTCTTTGAGGTCAGAAATGCGTTGATGTGCTGGTTTATGAACAGAACATTATGAATTTGGATTGTACTGTGAGAAGTGAGTGTCTCCTTGGCTCTGCAAAATTTGCATTAGGATGAGTCATGCCTCATGATGATGATTCAGTGTTTATGGGCCACAGACCCTCTGAGCACATTCCTCGTGACCTGTTCCCTGCACACAAGTGTGACCAAGCCATTGCTGTCTCTGTGCTCACTGACCCAAGGGACATCAGCAGGAAACATGGCCAACAGAACTGCTGCCACTGTACTGTCCCTGAGGTGTGGGGCTGGTTGGCTGGAGAGTCCCTGCAGCCCTGAAAGACCCTACACCTCTGTCCTTCACAAGGATTTTTTCTGCATGGCAAATAATAGACCCAGGAGGCGGGAGAAGAGGGCATCCCCTGCCCCATTTTCAGTCTGCCTCTATAGATCAAAGGCCAGTGCTCATCCAGAGTGAGGAATTTTGATTTCTGGGACTTTCTTTGAGGAACATGGGCTCTCCTCAGTCACCAGTGAATCACACTTTGACTAACACTGAAATCCTTGGTAAAAGCATTTCACAGACTGATGGGCAAACGCAGCTGTTTTATAAAGGTTCGTAGGTAAAGTGGTAGATGGTAGATAATTTCCTGTCAAAGATCTAACTTATTACTGATTTATTTAAACTGGCTCAGAGTTTTTCATGGTGGTGGGCCAGGGAAAATAATCTGACAGCAGCAGGTGAGAGCAGGGTCTAGAGAGAGCACATTCCTATGAGACAGAGAAGAGGCAAGAGGATTAACACACGAAAGGACCATCTTACAAAGCATTGAATGAGAGAGAGAAAGAGGAAAAATAGCTGTAAAAGTACAAACAAAATAGAGTGAGGTGCAAAGTTGTGCTTCCAAGCATCCCTTGCATTTTTGGAGATGCTTTCTCGCTCACCTAAACTGTCAGTTCCCTGCTGTTCTACCTGCTGAGCTCTTCCTCCATGCTAACAAACAGAATTTTCTCCACATACAATGCTGATTTCCAGCAGGAATTCAGAGAAGGCATTAGTGTGGCCATAACACACTACAGACTCAACCAGGCAAAGCATCTAAGGATTGAGACAACAGACAATTGTAACCTGGAAGGATGGATCGTAATAAGACAAATCTTGTTCTACTTCTAGCAAACAAATATTGAATATTGTTGGTATAAAATGATGACAAATCCTCCATTCATGGGAGTGTTTGTTTTGCCTGAATGCCAGATTTACCCCTGGCCAGTAGAAGATGCTTAAAAAGAAATTGCAGATAAGTCCTAATACTGGGGACATCACTACGGACCACCTTTGCTCCTCAGTTGGTAGAGGCTGATTTAATTTTGAAGCATTAGCTTTTAGCTGCTTCCCAAAATCTATTGCCAACATTAACCATCTGAAATTTATGCTGTCTAAATTTCAAAGCCATGTGTGACAAAAATTCCTAGAACTGTTGCCTGAAATACCTTATCTCTCAGCAGTGTGAATATTAGTAATATTAACTCTCACGATACGTCACATTTGCGTTGCTCTGCTTATTTGATATCTAATTTTCATTTATCATGGGCAAGTCTTCATTACTTTGTAACCGTATCTCTCTTGAAGTGACACTACTGTGATGACTGAAATACATGTCCAGATTGCAAATATGAAACCCTTATTGTCCTCCAGCTCAAAATCACAATTTTCATTTCAAACCATACTGAGATTCACAGGCACTGAAGGCACAGGTGCCACAGAGCTGTGAGCAGAAAGAAATCCCATAAACTGACTCAGAGAATATTTTCCTTCCAAACATTTATCTGATAGAGACTGAAGGTCAAGTCTTTGATTACAAATTCTCCTTCACCTCTACTGGATATGATAATCCTCCTCTGTTTATTTTAAGCTGAATGATATTAGTAGAATTCATTTTACTTAGAACTGTTGATCCAGAGTTCCTTGAACTGCTGAACTGGAGATTTTAATCCAGTTCGATTACCTTTATACACTCATGAAGACCTCTTATTAAATACCTCTCATTAAATACCTCTCTGTTACTCTGGGCTAACAGCAATCTGAAACCAATGTGTTTATTAGCTGTGCTCCAGTAGAACTCATTTTAATGTAGCAGGTAACCATGAAGTTTGAATTGTTTCCATTTTTCCTGTACAGAGTTCAATGAGATATCAAGTAGTTCCCTCATGTCTTCACGCTTAACAGAGCAGAACAGAAGTTAAGAGAATTCCCTTACCTTCATTCAGTTCCAACATCTAAAGGTCATCTCTCATTTTAAGAAGACCATCATGCACGAGCTCTAAAGAAATATTTCAAGTTAATGTGAAAATATGCCCATGTTACAACTGCATACTTCATTATATTGCTACCACTACTTTTTAAGTTCAGGTTTATTTGTGTGAGAATGCAATAAAATGCAATAAATATACATTTAATAAAAATACATTTCATTTGCTACATTTCCACTGAGCTTTAATAACACAGCTGAAATGATTTCCTCCAAATACGTGCGAAAACACCAAGATCTGGAATAGTTAATATCAACTTACCTGACTTCTCTTGACAAAGACTGTAATCTTCAGAGCCTATATAAAACTGGAGGTTATTGCCAGGTCTTAATAAACACTTTGTGAAAAACTTTGAGTAGACAGGCTTGACAATCTTTCCTTAAAATCCTGTGAAAATTATCATCTTAATCCCTGAAGGACTAACTAGAGGTAACACAATCATAAGCACACAAAGTGCCTGTTGAATCCCGCATGGAAAGGCTCTGTGACAGGCCAGGTGTGTATTGGAAGCTCCTTTTGGCAGTAGAATTGAATTATGGAGGATTTTTTTTCCCTTTTAAAGGAACAGCTCGTCTTACTGCAGTTAGACCAACGCCACCTTTGATGGTGAGAGGTAGACAAGGTTAAGCCCCTTTGGTAAAGCTTTAGCCATCCTTCAATTCAAACAAGGGACATTGTCAGGACAACAGAGATGAAACCAGAAGTGTGTCTTAAGTGTGGAACCTCGAAAGGAATAAAATGACAGTTAAAACAGAAAATTGCTTGGCATCACGGTGAAGTGTTGAGGAAGGGAGAGAGAGATCTGGTCACAGCAATGACATAGGGCAATTTCAGTGATGCTGAGTGATATTTAGTAGTACCCAAGAGATGATCACTGTTGGAAACAGTGGATAATATTCTGCTCCCATTTAATCTAGTGGACTGCAAGTGATTCCTCTGATATCAGTGAGTTTAGATGCAAACTGTTAAAAGCCAGTGGTTGTCCATTCAGTAATTTTATCAGAAGCCACAAAACACTCCAGTTTGTGAAATAACTCACAACCTTGTAGCAATTAATAAAAGGAAAACCAAGTGGATTCACAGTCAGTTTATGAAATAAAAAGTGCTTTAGTGATCAGGTTATGTGTGTGGTTGGGCTGTGTCTCTGTCTGCCTGAAAACCCTGCCTTCACCAAGAATTTCATAAGCTGGAAGGCAACTGCAGCCAATTTAATAGAGCTATAGCTGGTAAATAATATGCTTACACATGTAATGTGTAATGTGCATGTATGTCTGTGCACATACATGCACAGTCTTACCTTTGTTTTCTTTCACTCTGCCTTTAACAAAAAAGCATTATGCACAGGCATGTCATTGCATCTAAAATTATTTAATTCTATATGGAAGTTACTGGTGTGATAAAAGGAAAATTTTGTGACTCGCGACTAAATGCTGCAGCTTGTGGAATATGGAAATACCTTTTCTTTGACAAGACTTACTTTTACAGACTTAATTACCAGTTGCTCAATATCACATCAAGAAGGCTGGGATGAAAGTCCTCTCTGTAACAGCTGACAAAACCAGATATAGCCAGGAAGATGTGTGCACTGGGATCAGTTCCAGCCGTTTGATGTTTGGCTGTGAGGATAATTAGACTTTCAGCAGGTTTTGCCTCATGCTGCATTTTACCCTGGGACTCTGTAATTTTAACTTTCCTCAGCTGCCGAGCAATGCTCAGGTGACCAGGGAGGGGGCTATTGTTCAGCCCCAACTTTGACTCCTGGGGACAATGCTGTGTTCTCACTCAGAGCATCCCTCTGAGCAACTAGCTTTCTCAGGAGTATAGTCTTTACATGATTTCTTTTTCCAGCATCCCTTTGTGTGGCAGAACTGTGCCCGTAACTAGCATCCCAAAATCCAGAACAGGAAAAGAACACATTTTTAGTGTCTCTTAGTAACAGAATTATAATTCATATAAAATACTGAGTAAATGCATTCATTTGCTGAAGGTTAGGCAGGTTAAGTCCCTGCTAATGCAATTCAAATAAACACACATTCAAGGAAATGCTTGTGGTTTATCTGTAAGAGAGAGAACAGTGTGGTGTTCTGGTAAGGAGGGAGAAAATGAAATCTGAATGTTGGTGCTTTATCTCTCCGTGGACTGAGAGCACAGTATGAAAGCAATGCATTATTTCTTCCTTCTGGCTTTTTCTTAGTCTTTTAAACGTTTTAAACACCACATTTCTACACAGTAATTGTGATATGTGTGAGTGACTGCAAGGGCTCCAGACACACGTTCTTGTGATGGCATCACCAGCCAGCATCCCCTCTCACCTGCTCTGTCCTGGTCTGCCACTGTTCTCAGGTAGCACCACCCTCCACCCTGGCTGAGGTATGAACCATCTGGGCCCTAAAAATGAGCTGTGGTACATGGAATATTGTAGTACCTAAAGCATCTTGCAAACCTGTTTTATATGCCTAGTAGGAAAACACATGTCCAGCTGTGCCCCTTCTGTCACCAGATGCTGATGTACAACAGAGAAGGAAATGCTGATTTTAAATAAAGAACAAAGAAGCAAACCTAACCCAAGCTTACTCCAGAGGATTGAATTCTTATTTTCAGTTACACTTCCTTATACTGTGGCAAATGTTTCCATGAAAGCACATTTGAGTAATTGGTTAATAAATTTTCTTTAAAAAAGTATCAATTGTGTACATTCCATTTGTTCTGAAAAAACCTGATTGCAGTTCAACACTTCTCTGTTAGTCCTCTGCCATTACAATTTTACAAGATATTTAGTTTATTTTATTAAGAAATTCACTAGTGCTATAAAGTTTATTTTCATTTGAATTTAACTTCACATGTTATTAATGTTCTTCTATTTTATTTATTTATGCAAAAGTTCTATTAAGGATAATTCTCTAAATGTAATTATGTTTATTTGTCAGTCTTTTTTAGAAGAATAATATTTCACCTCAAAACTGTATATAAAACCATAGGGTCATTAAGGTTGGAAAAGACCTCTAAGATCATCGAGTCCAACCATTAACCCAGCACTGTCAAGTCTACCACTAAACCACGTCCACAAGTGCCACATCTACACATTTTTTAAATGTCTCTAGGGATGGTGATTCCACCACTTCCCTGGGCAGCCCGTTCCAGTGCTTGACAACCTTTTCATTGAAGAAATCTCTTCTAATATCAAATCTAACCTCCCGTGGTGCAACTTGAGGCCATTTCCATCTTGTTCTGTCACTTGATGCCTGGGGAAGAGGCCAAACCCCACCTGGCTCCAAACATCCTTTCAGGGA
Source organism: Manacus candei (assembly GCF_025592945.1). Taxonomy (NCBI): domain Eukaryota; kingdom Metazoa; phylum Chordata; class Aves; order Passeriformes; family Pipridae; genus Manacus; species Manacus candei. The sequence continues at coordinate 7,029,994 of NW_026138061.1, forward strand.
GTTGTAGAGAGTGATAAGATCTCCCCTGAGCTTCCTTTTCTCCAGGCTGAACAACCCCAAGTCCCTCAGCCTCTCCTTATAGGACCTGTGCTCCAGACCCTTCCCCAGCTCTGTTGCTCTTCTCTGGACATGCTCCAGCACCTCAATGTCTTTCTTGTCACAAGGGGCCCAAAATTGGACACATGATTTAAGGTGTGGCCTCACCAGTGCTGAGTACAGGGGGACAAATCACTTCCTTGGTCCTGCTGGTCACACTGAGATACAAGCCAGGATGCCCTTGGCCTTCTTGCCCACCTGGGCACACTCTGGCTCATATTCAGTGGCTGTTGATCAGCATCCCCAGGTCCTTTTCCTCTGGGCACCTTTCCAGACACTCTTCACCAGCCTGTAGTGCTCCCTGGGGTTGTTGTGACCCAAGTGCAGGACCCAGCACATTGCTTTGCTGAACCCTAAATGTATGGTTATACATATAAACATGTATTTATTCCCATTCATAGAACTTTCTTTCAGAAAATGTATTTAGAATTGCAAATAATTCCTGCCCTTTATAACATTCTTTCTTTAATTCTTCTTATCAATATTTTGCTAAGATTGGGACTAACACCACAAAACTTCCTGAAAAGAATGAGCATTAAACTTTACAAGCATTCACTTTTACTGTTTTCAGTAAGAATATTTTGCATATTTGTTTGTCTAAAGCAGGCAATACTTTCTTTTGAAGTTTCTGACATTGTAAAACTTGTATGAATTCAAGCATATTCTTAGGGCAGAAAAAGGAGAAAAACTGAAAAAAAAGGAGGCATGGAAATTGTGAAAACATGAAGGGATGAGAGGCATGAAGTCCGAGTGGTCTTCTTTGTTATCTGTGTGTTAGATACATCACACGAGATATTTACAGACCCACACACTAGTGTGTACTGCTCCTTTGGGGCTTCCAAAGATGTTAGTTCGTGATCAAGCATTTGGCATTTGTAAACACAGAATCTCATAAAGCTTTGATAAGATACAGAGAAGTTGCAGCCATCCAGAACTTACTTAGAAAAATATTTATTGACCTATCCAGCAATTTTATTTCTGTTAGGATATGTGCCAGACACATAACTGATCCCATCAAATCTGCCAAAACATTCATAGCACATCTCACATCTTTTTTCATGGTTCTTTGTCAGATTCTGCTGACCATCTACATCTGACACAAGGAAGGAGGATAAAAGCTGTGGTGCTGTCTCAAGCACACCGGGCTATCAGCCATCATCTTAGAGGGCAATTTCTTTAAAGACAGTCTAACTCTCCTGCTGCTCTGTGCCATGGGACTTGGTATTCCTGATTCCATCCATTCTCTGTGCTCGAAGAGGATGCTTTATGTTAATCAAGTGACCATTTTACTCTGGTAAGTCTTAAAAATCAAAGCATCTTGAGAAGAAAGAGAAGGATACACTGAGAAACTTCCAGTCCTGACACTGTTGCTTAAGCTATACTGGATGCATCAATATTTACCCTTTCTAAACTGTTAAGTCTAGGTCTTACTCTGCTTAGGAGGAGGACAATTATATAAGACCTCAGAAGTCCCATATAAACATAAGCATAGCTTGTTGGAGGGAAAAACTCCCTGGATATAATCAGGGCTTTGCCTGAGGATAGGTATCACACCTTGTTACCATTTTAGAATCTGTTTCTTAAAAGATCAGACCCAGTGCCTTACTGAAATCTAGTGATTTGTCAGGCTTCTGTATTTGGGTGACAGCCAAGGGGAAATGTTAATGCAATACATTTCAGTGCAGGTGAACAAAAGCTGAGTGGTTCACCCATTGCATCTGTGAAACACTCATTTAAATGTCATTGCTGTGGCTGCTGAGCAGCTGCTCTTCAGTTCAAGCTGGGACATTCACTGCTAAATCATCAATGATGATGTGGGGTAATGTTGCCTATAAAATTTATTTGAAGTACCTTTGTGTTTTTCTCAAAAAAAATGTAGGGAATAGAGAAAGTGCTAGTGTTGTACATAGTCTTCAGAGCCGTGTGGAAAACCGAACCCAAGAGATTCAGAATGCCAGGCTCTGGTGCATTGGTTTAAAAAAAAAAAAACAGACTGTCAATCTTTGGACAAAGTGATAGAACTTGGCTGTGAGAGCCTGGTACTCATCCTGTTTCTTATTGATTTATTATTTTTATTTAAATAAATCCATTTAAAACTAACAAACTAACTCAAAAAGCACCACAACATAATGTTGCAGTACTAAAGGATTTTTTAATTATCCTCACTTTACAGGGATACAGAAGTGGGATAAGACACAGAATAAATGCTGAATAATTTTTTACTTACAACAAAAAAAATAAGAAACCTTTTCTAGGCTGTATTTCAAGTGTTGAGCAGAGTAGGTTCTTTGGTGACAGCCAGGAAGCCGCAGGGAATGCCTTGAAATGACCTCACTGAGTCCAGCTGTTTTGTGAAGAGGTGACTTTTGATGTGTTTCCCTTCCTGTCTCATTCAGACACAAGACCACATAGAAATGCTGCAACACAACCAGGGGCAGAATTCAAGCAATTTCCCTGCAGAGGATATTCTGTTCACTCATGTGCCATTACTTTGTTCTCTATATATTTTGTTTGCAGTTTCACAATATTTTAGCATATTATTGTCTCTAATATGAATGTATTTTCCCCCAGTTTTCATTTCCCCACAGACATATGCTCAAAGCAGTATAAGTCACATGGACACTAAATCAAAAGAAGTCACAAACAGTGGGATCTACTGTGTACTGTATTAAAACAGGACTAGCTGTGGAAGCCAGACAAAACCTACTTGTAGCTGTGAGTTCAGTCCTGCCTAGATGAAGTCAAAAGGGTCTTTGTCAATGTCTCTGCTGGGAGTATATTTGACAATGTGTTCTTTGAATATGGGTGAAGATATTGTGATTTAAATGAAAATAAATCCATCCACATCATAATTGAAATTTCTATTTATTAATAAGTGGTGCAGTTTTTAAAGACAGAACATAAAAAAATCAGTTAAGAAGTATTGTTTGCATAATATATTGAAATAAACATATTAAAGTTGTTCAAATATTGGACAGTGCCAGAATAGAAATTACACATACTGTTTAAAAATTACAATAAATAATATTATAAAGAGCACTAAAGGCCACTTGTATAAAAGTTGTGTTCCCTTGTCAGCCAGAATCCGAAAAAGCATCTTTGTAGCATGGAGAAAATTTCAGTGAGCAAGGCACAAATACTAGTAATAATAAGATGCTATAACTAGAAAACAAAATGCAGTTGGCTATGTAACCTTCAGTCCCAGCACGTTCTTGACGATGGAATAGGATCCCACTTTCAGTATTTTGTTTCACCTTCAGTATTTTGTTTCAACTTCAGAGGGAAGCTACTCAAAGCTGAATTTGGAAGAATCAATACTTACAGCCTAAATAATCAGAAGCAAAACTGATACCCAGGATCTTCATTCCCACAGCGCCCAGCTAAAAACACTTGAAAATGGCCCCTTATTCCTCCGTACCTCTGAAAATAGTCTTCCAGGGTGAACATCCACATTCAGCTGGGCTCCTGAAAAAGTGATATCCCACCAAATTCAGAAAATTTAGGTTTGCCCTCTTAGGCACCTAAAGCTTGGTGGTGGGGGCTGTGGGGTGCAAGGAGTCAAGATCCAGCTCTTTCTCACCTGCTCTTCAGTAAAGCAGTACGAATTCAGCTCTTACCTAAGCAGATATGACACCTCTGCAGCAACTGGGCTCCCAGCAAGGCCGAATTTGCTCCTTACTCTGAATTTTCTGACTGCTTTAGGCTGTGATCTTGCAAACTGGTTGGACCTCGGTGCTCGCCTGAAGGCCACAAGGCAGCAGCCCCACTGAGTGCGGGTTCAGGTTGGGTTGAGTTTGTGGTGCTCCTGGGCCACAACTTGGAGCAGAAAAATTTTAAACTACTTCCACTCTGAACCGTAACAATGCAGCAAAGTTACAGATAAAAACAGAGCAAATATAGCCGAAGTCAGTTTAGGGACTTTTTAATCAATCTCTCCACATGTTGAATTCCCTTTTATTTGGATGGGAACCAAACTGATTAATTCAGTGCAGGGAAAAGCCAAGGCAGTGACAACAGCCATTACCTGACTAGACCTTTTTTTAAAGTTCTCCTTAAACAGAGCATAAACCACACTTTCTATACCTGCATACTTCAACTGAACATTCCCTTCTGTCTTAATCAAGTATTCCCACTTTGAATCTAAAGTGAGGAACCTCAACTGATAATAATGCTGCAAAGAGAGGCACACAATGTAAACACAAATTCACCTTTTTGAAAACTTTCAGATGTGTGGCATTCACTAGGGACTGAAAATCAGGCTAAAATGTAGCCCAGAAAAATGTTTCCAGATCAGTGCTGTCTATCATACGGAAATTCACAAATAAAGGCAGGTTAGGACTCAGCCTTGCTCCCACACCATCAGTCTGAGAAGGTTTCTGACTTCAAGGAGAACAGAGAAAAGCTCCACGCTTTGTGATTATGAAAAATATCTCAAGGAATGAATTAAGAGTCATCAAAGAGTGGATTCCAGTGGTCAGTTCTCTTTTATATTAACCACATGTAAACAAAGTGTCAGTTGATATGCTAGAAAGATCTGACCCGAAGAGCATTGGTAACTCCTAAACTGAACCATCACACAGAAACAGAAGGAATAAATCTAATTCATTCCTATTGTGAAGACTATTGTTGACCCAGAGAGCTCTCTCAAATGAAATTGTGAATTGTATGTGGAAAAAGATCCTGCTTTCTCTGGGGCTGCACTCTGTGTGCAGGTGAAGACTCATCCAAGTCTCTACCCTTGCTTGGATTTTCTCTTGGAAAGAACATACCTTTACAATGAGGCTATTTATGGATTTTCAGCCAGATTTAATAGTGAGTGAAGATTCCTTTTATATCACCTGGCATGAGAAAGAATAGAAACTCGAACTGAAGAATTTAAGTGGGAATTGGGCAGGGAACTGCATGGCACAGACACTGTCAAAGACAGTCACAAACAAATTTCTCAGATTGTACCTGCTTTTTGGCTGCCTTGATTTTTGATTGCTCCGATCTAGAAAGCATTTTAAGAAGGACCAAACTCAGATGAAATCAGTAGGAATGACAGGCCCTTGACAAATAAGCAGGCTTGTCTAGCATACACTTACACCAATTTCAGAAGTGTAGCAATGTCAAAATCATTTTTCATTCTTTTTCATTCTCTTGTTGTGTGAGGGTTAAATCTCACGATTTGCCACAGGCGTCTATTCCTATATCAAAAAGCCTGCAGCAGGTGCAAAACAGGTATTTCCAAGAATCATCAAAGCCCAAAGAATTCTTCTCAATATACCAAATTATAATGAGTTTGTGAGTTAGTTTTATTCTCTGCAAATTTAGCCACAAAAATTGCACCAAACAGAGATTATCTTTCACGTCAATGGCTATTCTGTCAATTAAGTAATTACCAAAATTGTGCCTCATGTCGTCATAGTTATCAGCCTCAGAACAGCTCCATGGACTCAGGCCAGTCTTCAAAGGCTGTAACTGGTCTGCATTATTTACTCCACTAACAACAGCAATTTGTTCTCCCTGAAGATCCATCCCAAAAGGATGCAGCACGATTTAGCAGAAGAAGCAGATGAAGTAAGAAGATCCTAATCCTTTAGATGTCTCTTCCAATACAGAATAAACAATGAAGATGAAGGCAATGCCTACATCTGGAAAGGAATAGAAGCTCCCTGGATGGAATTACTGTTAGGAGATGTCAACAGTGCTGAAGAATTGAACATGAACTTTTTCTATGGTGGGCAAAACCCAACAAAATATTGTCTATTCAAGTGCACTCTATCCAGGGCTGTTCAATACCCAGTAAGTACTGGGAAGCCCAGTAACGTGTTCTTGTGCTCTGACTGGGTGTGCAAAGGATGCTCAGTTATGCAGCTGCAGTATAATACCAGCAGTCACTACAGAAAGACCACTTTCTAACATCTTACATGAACCAAATGCTTGTGTCTTTGTTGGTCAGTGCTCTGGCCATTGTGTGGAGTGACAGGTGTCGTTTTGACAGGAGCCATGACAGAGAGGTTGCACCTTGGATCAGTGGGGTAGAGGTGAGAGCCTTCCCACTGACTGTGGGTGTCTCTGATCATTTGACATCGAAGTCAGTCACCCTCTGCTCCCTGTGAAGCTGGTAGTAATTTGGTCATTGTAGATAATTGAGTTAAAGGTGAGATGAATCTCATCCTAAAGCTGACGTGTGCCTTGGTTCTTGTACCCTGTGCTCACTGACTGCACTGCTTAATTTCCCACCAGATGTAAAGAGTGTACAGCCATCAAACTTGAAATCAAATGGATGTTATTTTATGGACACCTTGATTGACACAGGTAAGACCTGCATAGGATATTCAGATAGGCTTAGTTTCACTAGCTTTTTAGGTACTACATTCCTGCTGGTGAGATCTTTGATTTGTTTCTTCTCAGTGGGTTGAATGAATTTCCTGCTCTCCCTCAATACAATATCCAATTTCTGTGAAAATAATATTTGGCCAAGGCTTAGGGAGCATCCTGACCCCTCTGCTGCTCAGGGACAAGTGACAAAAATGGTGTTTATTTATTCATACATAGATTTTAAATATGGCAAACATTCATGGATTTGGAGCAGTCTATTTCCAAGAGAAGCAGTAAACAGAGAGAAACAGATCCTGGCAGCATCTCACACTGTGGGACTCACAGAAGACAGAATAATGATGTTCTGCACATCTGAGGAGCTCAAAGCACTTGGTAAATATTGGTGACTTGAGCCTTACAACCTGCGTTTACATGTGGAAGTATAATTCCCAATTAACAGACTGGGAAACTGAGGCAGTGTTACATTATGCATCTTACTTAGCAGCACACAAATCAGTAAATGAGTGGAGTGTATAAACCTGGACTTCCCTACACTGAATAACCTTATTTTTGGAACAGAAAGAAAATTTAGCCCCATAAGTAACAAATGGACTTAGCGAAAGATTTTCTATAAAATAGCATTGTAGTCACACTTTGAGCAATTTTATAAACACTAGTGAAGACTTTCAAAGTAGTTTGAGGGATTTATATTTATATTTTACAATAAATAAATAGCTATGATCAATCCCAGAAGGTGGCTTTGATGATTTAAAATTCTACCCTTAACTTAATTTCAACATTATATTTCAGGGGTAATTATATAAGAAATCACATGAGAAACACAGTTCAGAAACCCATTTCAATAAGGTCATACTTTGTCTCAGCTTTTTCCGTGCTTTTGACATTAGAAGTTCTTGGCTAGGTTGGTTAGATATTGATTTATACTGAAAAATGATTAATACGTTATGTTTCCACAAAGGGATATTGCTCCTGAAAATATTTTTACTTTGCTGCTCTGTTTACAAAATATAGCAAGGACCACCATATCTTGCCTGTTATCAATTCACCATTGTTGTATTGAAGAGTATCAGATAGATATGTATCATAGAAGAAATCAGCTGTACCATTTATACAGGGTAAAGTCATGCAAACCATGCTCAAAACTAAGCTCCTTAGTTTTGGTAGCATGAAAAAAACTGCATTATTAAATCGTATGAAATGGTGCAGAATGACTACCACTAATATCACATGCATCTTATGCAGCCATTGGTGTTTGGAACTAGTAAGCTTTGGGTGTAGAGTAAGTGAGATATACAAAGTATGCTTACATTACACGGAGAAGTCAACCAGTGACTGCCCCCACACGCGCTTTTAGACTGGCTTGTTCGAAGGGGTCCATATTGAATCTGAAATCCCATCTCCTGTAGAAGACAAAGGCATGGAGCCACTTGGTGTGAAAGGGTCTGTGTCTGTGTCTGTCTCCCCCTCTGCTAGGTAGCGTTTCTCTCTCATCCACGCCGATCCCCCGTTGGGGCCAAACGGGAAGTCGTCTCTCTCCTGGGAGATACTGAAGCCACTTGGGGAGCGCTCAAGTTCCTCATGGTTGACTGAGAGAAGGGACAATGGAGTGTCACTGTCTCTTGTTAGGCTCCTTCTCTGCCTTGGAGACACCTTGTCTGAGTAAGGGCTTTGTAGGTCTCCTTGGGAGTGGTAGCTAACCTGGGAGTCCATCAGTGTGAATATAGGCAGAACTGTTGGCCTTTCTGCATACGAAGTTGAGGAAGGTGTGGCTTGCAGTTTGCCAGAGTTTTGCCCACCTGTTGATAAAGGTTGTGAATGAGTCGTATGACCTCGTGCTGAGAAACCATAAGGACTGACTTTGTTGACTGGAACCTGCTGGAAGTTGTAAGGAGTTTCACGAGCACACTGCTCAGTGTATTTATATATTATTGTTTTTAATTCAGAATATTTGTTTTCTTCTCTCTTCTCTCTTGCAGGAGAAGCAGTTTCTTTCAATGGACTTATCTCAGCGACTTGTATTTGCAGCTGTTCCATATGATGCATATGCATATCAACAAGAAAATCCAGTTTCTTCCCCATGTCATTTACCTGAAAAATACCAATGTCATGACATTGCCTCAAGTCAGTTGTTCAACAAGAAAATCCATGCTTCCATACATGCACTGCCTCCAGCAATGGTGTGTGCTCTTTATTGATCATGAAGGTAATTACAGGATAATCATGACCTTCCCTCACAAGCTGGACTGCAGTGGATGACAGCTTATCCTCTAACTACCTCAGAATAAGAAGACCTGTCCCTATGAACTGTGCCAAAAAAATTCTTAGTGTAGCTGGATATTTAACAGTCCAGTATCCACCAGCAGTCTACAACATTATTACAAAATCTTGATACCATATGGTAAATAGCCATTACCAAAATACAACATATGGAAGTACCTCTGCAGACAGACCTATTCTGTAACTCTTAACAGTCCCACAACATCAGGGTTGCATTTCAGGACTCATTCCCTTTCTCTTTTGATAGGGCCCGAAAATACCTTCGGGGGCAATCATTTTGAGTGCCAGACCCTGCAGAAGAAGGGGTTGCTGACAACAGAACATCAGGTGTGATGAATATGTTGTTTAGGGAAATGAAAAAGTCCCACTTAAACGTCATGGTTAGGATCTTCTGCCATATATAATGATATTGATTCAACAGGTTTCAAAATGCACACATCCCAGGTAAGTAAATTCTATCATGAAAAACTACCAACCAGCAGTAGAATTCTTCCAGGGTCAGCCAGAGTCATACAGAATTTATGTCAGCTCTACCATTTCTGTACAAGCACCTCAGTCTCCATCATTGTCATGAAATACATACCTGTCGTTCAACTTTGACAAATTTGCCCATCATACTTTGGTCTTCAGTGTCTGCTGTAGATGCTTTGGCTACATACGGATCATTTCTACAAGGAATTAATAACACTAGTTAGTGCTCAATTTTTGCATCACAGTAAGCAATTTCTATCAGAAACAATTCACATCTTGGTGATGCATTCTTATAGACCCTCGGAGACCATTTAGTTATTTATCATAAAAACAAGAGTAAAAATTCTGTGTGATTCTAATTCAATTCTAAAAATTGTACTCTTGATTTTTAATTTAATATTTTTTGTTCACAATTAAGATAAAAATTAAGAAAAAACAAAAGCAAAAAAAATTTCAAAATAATGTTGAAATTAATCTCTGACTTGGTGGAATAATTTCAGGTTTGTGACAAATATCGAGATAGTCTAGTTAGTGGGCCTGCAGATGGCCATGTGTTTTCAAATCTAATTCTTTATAATTAGTGTATTTAGAGACTGAATCTGAGTTTCAAGGATGAGTGTGGTTTTTTTCTCGATTTCATTAAACCAAATAATAAGTGGCAGACACTGGAAATGCTGAAAAGAGACAGTCTGGCAGCAGATTCCAGAGTGAATTTTCATCTATTCAATTTCTTCCTTCCTGTCCACCATATGGACAAACTTCAGGAGGTAAGAAGATGATCTCTAACTAAAGAGCTTTGATTTATAACTTCATGGGAGCTAGGCTGCTCATGATCAAGTTAAAACTTTATCAAATGGTTTCTAAACCAACCTCAAAGGAATATGTGTCTTCCCATAACTTATGCCAAAATTTAGGAAAACAGTTTCTAAGCACTTGCTCTTTAACATGAATTGTAACAAATACACTGTAAAACTTTTAACAGGTCCAGTTCTTTGCCTTCTGACAAAATTAAAAATACAGCTGTGATCTTACCAGAGCAGAAACTGTAACTAAAATATGTCAGATTTTCCACATTGAGTTATTGGTGATATGGGCTCATTCAATTTTTGCAATCTGCTTTGTTTCCCAAATGACCACTGTCTCTTCCATATGCTTATGTCTCTCTCTTCCCATTTACATGGGTTCAGATTTTTTCTGTGGTGGATAATTTATTTTCTGTAAGATTGCTTTTGTTCTGAGCAACTACAACAGCTTTGGGGACAGATTGTTGATGGTCTTGTGTGGTTCTTGATGGGTATTTATTGACAGATTGATAGTTGTAAACAACAGAAGAAATGTCATTTATTATTGAATTCTTGCTACCAGGAATGCAGCAATACAATAAGATGCTGCAACTTTCACACCCAGAAACCTGGTATTACAATTTATTTTGAGCATCTCTCAGCAATCATTGTTTTAAAAGCAGCAGCATTAAAAATCTTTGCTTGGCATTTGGTAGGGGCCATAATGAAGCTTTTTTCACTTTGGGAAGACAACTAGTTTACTTTCGAACTATTGTTAATGTCAAGCTTTTAAGTGAGTTTACTAGTTGAATGTTAGAAATTCAGCACATCAGCAACCAAATGTGTGTAATTAATTTAAAATCATATTTCCCAACTGTGGAGAAGCTGACCTAGACAAATAAGAAGCCATTGCTTAGATTTCCACCGTACTTTGTTTTTAGGGAAGGTAATGACTTTCTGGCTCAACATTTACCTACGTGCATATCTTACAGCAACATATGCTCTCAGTATCATCACTATAACTGTGGATGAATAAAGGTCATGCTTATTGGTATGAATTAACTTTTTATTTCTGTATTGGGCTGTGCTAAATGCTAGGCATAAAAAAATTCACCTGGGAGACTGTTGTGAAGGGTAAGAAAAAGCTCCTCCTTTTTGGGATTTCTTATGCTTGGGAGTAGATGGAGGTCCAGGTGTAAAAATCATATCTACTCTGAAAAAAAAGAAAAGTGCAACCACATAAGTCCATCTCCAAATGCTAACACGTGACAGAATATGCTATGCATGTCTGAAGCAAAGATTCAAAAAGAAAGCAGGTGTTGATTTGGTAATATGTTGAGGGTCATGGTGTGTTTGTTCTGTTCTGGGTCCACAACCAATATACTGAATTGCAATTACGTGGTAATTTAATGGCAATTAAGTAATAGTCTAGCTCACAGTTTCCAAATTTCAACATTTGAAACACATGACTTCTTTTCCTTCAAAGGAACCAAACAGCATGATTGTCAAAAAATCCCCAATAGCAGCTGCTCTTAAAAATGTCAGGAGACCCATCGGGTTCTGTGCTGGATAATGAAAATCAGAACTTGGTGAAAGATAGAACTCCTTAAATTCTTAATAAACCAAAGACATTCTGGCAGTTGCTGTATCTAATTGTCCAGTAATATTTTTGTATTTACTATTTATTTTTTTTTTTTAGTTTAAAAAACATAACTTTAAATGAAGTTTCACAATGAATCCTACTTGACTTTTTATTTGGCACAAAAGCAAAAGGATTGTTTGGAAGGCTCCAGCACATTTAATTACACTCTTTTACTATATCAAAATGTTCTTTCATTTGGCATACCCAGCTGCTCAGGTGCAAGCAAGTCTCTGTTCTTTCAGCCCACATCCCAAACTGACCTGATACCAGTCAGCACTAGTGCACAGACCAGCTGCTTGTATGATCAGACAATCCATGCATTGCATGGCTTCACAGTGCCCCGTGGAGTTTTGAAAATGGAACTTGAAAAAGCTCAAGGCAAGCCTCACAAAGATAGCTAGATATTGGCCAGGCCCCCAAGCTCTGCTGAGACATCAGTCCATGTCTCTTCAAACTTCTATGGCCCCTTGCTATTCATAAACTCAACAAGTAGGATGCACCTCCCTGGTTGTGTCCAGTTGCAATCAGTGGAGATCCAGCCAACACAGTGAAGAAAATTTGTGAGACAGTAAGGGAGATTCAGCTGATCACATGAATACATCTGGTTTAAGCAGGGGTTAGATGGGCCATAAAGCACAATTGTGCTGGCTAGCTCTCTGTTAACCATAAGAGGAATCTCATGTGGTTTTGTAGGATTATGTTTTTTCTTCAAAGACCTCTAAAAAGGTCTGTATAGATGCAACATGGCTGTTGAAATTTTGCAGTTCTGCCACTGGTGATTCTTTATGGTGTTGCTGAGTTGAACACCAGGGTTGAGGCTGTGCTGTGATTCTTGCCCTGACTGCCTGGAATGTGACTCCATCCCCCAAAGCAATGACATAACCACTGTGTGAGATGGACCTAATCATATCAGGCACTTTTAGTGCTGCCAGGAGTCAAGAGAGTATCTGAGAAGTGCTGTTGTCCAAAATCATGCAACACCTCAGTCTGAGGTAATGGAAGAATCTCTAGTATAAGACATATAGAACCCGCCATAGATGGTGCAGATTTCTAATATCATGAGCACTCCTCAACTTCCTGAGTTCAAGAAGATATTACTGCACTAAAAAATCTAAGCTCATGTGATGCAGAGCTCATTTTACAGAGTAACAATGGTGGTTTGTGGAACATAATTAAACAAAGAAAGAAGTTTTTCTAGAGCAATAATAGTGAGGTAGGAACCAGACATGTTATATACTTGAAAAAGAGATAGCCCAGTACATAGAAAATCACTTCGAAATAAGAAATTACAATGTCCAACAAAAGGACCAGAGCAGCCTTACAAAGCCAAGGTCTGAGTGTGCAGCAAGGGTTGCTCTCCCTCAGCCCATTCATGAGAGGAATTGTCTGTGTGGCATTTTGCTGCTCAGAGTGACTGGGGGCCTCAGGGAACTTGGACAGTGCTGTGCTGGGACTTAGCTAAAGAGCTACACACGTGCACACACGTGCACTCAGGACCAGCCAAGCTCAGGGCCTCAAGCTCTGACCTGTGCTCATGGCTCAGGGTGTGAGCAGCACAAATTTGTGTAGACATGCCTCAAAAGCACATTGTGATGAACTGATTCTGTGAGGAAACAACTGTGGGGGAAGATTGACCTGAACAGTCACAAAGGCCATTCTTTTTTCAGTTATGTCAATTTGCACCTGAATGAAGGGGATGTGAAACCTTCTGTGCTGAGGCATTTTTGCACTTCTATGAGATGTTTCACTTGGTACAGGTCAGCAGAGAATCCAGCCCAAAGAAAAGCTCGTGTAGAGCAGCTATTGCTTTTATTTAACATCTATAATATATGGATAAAGGAGAGAAACTTGATCCAGATCAAATAAGGCAATGGTCAGGACAATTCACAAGACTTTAATGTCCTTGTTCTAAATCTGAGCCAGTGGCCTCTTGCTGCAGTTATCCCTGCTAGCTACTCACTTGCCTTTTTTCTTTGGGAGAAAAAGTTTTCTTATGGACCAGCTACACTATGCAAAGTCATAGCTTCCACGTGACCTTACACAAATAGGCCGAGTATGCCTTTATTTCGCCAGCAAAGCTAAACATTTTCCCCATTAACCAGAAGATTCTTACCTTGCCTGAAGGTATTTTATTCTGGAAAGCATATCAAGATGCCCTGCTGAGTATTGCTCTATCACATCCTTTACATCATAAGGCCTCAAAGTCTCCTTGAATTTTTTTTTATAGAGACGAAACTGTAGTATTCTGCATAATAAACAGAAAAAATATTAAGTATATAAACTTCATAATGATAATTTCCAGCTTCATCAAATAATTGATAAATACACTGGGTGTTTGGAAATTGAGCACGTTATTTCCAAACAAGTCAATAAAATATAAGCAGAGAATCTCTAACATCATATCACATTTGGAAATACTTAATAGTTGGCTTTTCATAATTAATAGGATAAAACAAATGGTTAAAAGCTACAGAATCTTATTTGGAGTTTGAATTTGAACAATACAAGCCATGGGAGATTTTGAAGCTGTGAAGTTGAAGTTGCTTTTTAATGCTTTGGCCCATTACAAAGCTAATTTATAGTATATGTAATGCTGAATCATTTTAATCTTGGGTTTCATTTTGCACCTGGGAGAATTTTGGATTGGAAACACAAATTAGATATAACTGTGGAAGTTAGGAAATTAGTAGCAGTTCAAGTTGTGAAGAGAAGAAAAATTATTAAAACTGTTTGAACTGTCCTTGAAGAATCAGCAGTATAACATTTTTCTTGTTGTTGTAATGATAATAATATAATTGCTGTTATTATTGCTATTATTATAAAATGACTTAGTAATTAGTAACACAATTCTTATAATAAGGACCACTGCTGGCCAGAGCACTTAAAAAATATTTTGCATTATTTTTCTTCATTCTTTTCTGTTTATACATTGTTTTAAACTGTTAAGTCTTGGTAGATGAAACAAATAGAAGAAATGTTTAAAGAATGAAATCTTTATCTTCATATGTTTTAGGCTTGGGTTATGGGGGTTTGTTTTCTCAGTAGTCTTCATGTTCTCGTTGGTCTGAATTGGGGAATTCCTGTTATCTGTTAAGATTCTGACTTGTTTTTTATTTAATGTTGGTGGGTTTTTTAATGTTTTTAAAATTTGCATAAACTTTCATTTAGCAAACATAATTCTATTATGACTCTTTAAGGGCTGCTGACTCTTCAGCTCTCTTGCTTATAAATCTTTCTAGATTTCAGAATTATATCTATGCCTATTTTAGCCAAATCATATATGATAACAGCAAAACTATACATTAAAAGACGTAAATGAAAAACAGGAATCACACTGTTAGCAATTTCAATTTAAAATCTCCTTGGTCATGACCCTGAAATCCATTAAATGGTGTTGTCTGAAAGAATTACTTCCCATTAACATTCAAGGTCTGGATAAACTACACAAGAAAAAAAAAAATCTTGGCTCCTGATTGAATTTAAAGGGAAATTGCATGAATCAATTAGATTTGGACAGGATGTGGGAAAGAAGTTTTGCAAAAGTAATAAGTAGCATGTCTCTGAGTTAGAAAGCAAGCAGGTATCAGGGAAAGAAAGGGAAAGCTATGGAGGACATAGGGATGAAGAAACTTCCAATGGGAGGGAAGCAGTCATGGGTAACACGAGCAAAGACTGTGGGATAAAGCTTTCAGCAGGCTTGAGAAAATTTGGGATTTTTAGTGACTGGTTCTCCTGCACCCAACTGGAAGAGAACCAGGAGAGTATATACTATGGTTATATAGATATAATATATGGTTATATTTTTACAACCATCTTCCTTGAAGTTTTTCTTAGATGATTTTGGGGCACTCCAGACTTGCAGTATTTCACCTGGAAGGTGATAAGTCCCTGACCCAAAACTTAGTTACTTCTGGAATAAAATAAACAGCAATTGCAATGAAAGCAGAGTATTTTCATATGGGAGCATTTTTCAAGGGAAAACATAACATTGAGAAGTAACAGGGCATCAGTGAATGAATTCTATTCGCTTGATGTGCTAAGCACATTATCGAGACTTACTAGGAGTTTTCTAACCCCAGAGAATATCTCTTGTGACAGGAAAATAGAGGTGACACATGTCACAAGCCAAAAACTGCTGAAATGGAGACCTCAGCATCTATTAAAAGATGATAGCTGAAAAATATATTGCACACTCATATGATTGTGAATAAAGAAGAACAGAGTCAGGTCAGAATTTTTTGTTTAGTGAAAATTCCAGTTTAATACAAATATTAGTCAAAAATTGAGTAATATATCATATTTATATAGTATTTTAATGAGGAACTGTATACGATATTACTTTATAATAAATATAATTATCTTGCAAAAATGACATGGTCAATGTTATTGAAAAACAGTCTCCTTTCTGCATCTTTTCAACAGCCTTTGAATAGGGTCTGTCTTGTGCTTTTGAATGCAGTCAGAATTATCTATTCTATTGCATTTTAAAAAAGCAATAACAGCAACAATGAATCAATATGTAGCAATATGGTAAAGTGATTTCCTGAAGCATAAACATTGGGAAAAAAAAAAGGGGAAAAAAAAGAGAGGGGAAAAAAAATAGGCATTGAGGATCAGTGGAGATATTTACCTGACAGCTCGGATGGCTGTCTTGAATGTGGGGATCATATCTTCCATAAGAAAATCATTACTGTCGCCTCTGTCTTCTGCCATGGGTTCCCCTGTTCCTGCATCTGCAAAGCAGGCCAAAAACCAGCTGTGTGAACATCTGACCACACAGTAATTAGAGGGATGTCTGTCTGACTAAAGCGCTGCTTAAAGTAAGTGCAATTTAGTAAAGGACCATCTCTTACATGTTCCTCTTTCGCTGTTCAGCTCTTGAAAGGGATTTAATAGTTCTGGGACATCTGTAAGTCACATTATTTGAGGGATCTCCTCTCAGATTCCAGCATTTCTGAAATATTAGGAACATATCTTCCTTTACAGTGGATCTTTGCCCGAATATTTTACGTAAAGGCTAAAACAGGTTTAGAAGCCACAGGCAAAGGTCTCCTTTCACTTGCACTGCTTGGAGCTCATGTACCCTCATGAAGAATAGTCAAGTTTCCAGTGTGGACACCCAGACTATATCTATGGTAGTATGTCCAGCACTGATGCCAGCTGGTTCAATAAAGGAGAAACTGTTATTTAAAGACCATTTGGATGCTATAGGCAAGAAGAGGAAAATGTGTGGTCAGGGAAGCTGAGAGGGAAAATGTCCTGTGGACATTTTTGTCCTGTGGAGAGGAAAAATGTGTGGACACCCAATGGAAATCTGCTTAGGGGCAGAGGGTCTGGGGAGAGAGGAGGGGAAGAATACCTTGACTCTATAAAACAAGGTTTTATGAGATGGCAATAAGGAGATATTTGAGATGCCTGGACACAGGCTAGTGCAGGGCTGGATGCAGTCTAGGAGGGAGCTACCTCAGGATAGCAGCCCTGCTGATGAACCGAGCCACGATGGCATGCGTATTTTAGGGGATATACATTCACCGCCCAGCGTGCCCTCTTTTTCTAGGTCAAATAGGCTGATTGCAACACTGGCTTTATCCCATATCAATTGTTGTTTTCATGGATGGTTCCTGTCTTTTTTCAAGCACTGTGTTGCCTGGACTCCAGGATTCATTTCCTTGGGCTTCCCCAATTGTACCACGTAAAACCAGGTACCAGACATGCTTAGCCCAGAAAGTCACAAACCTTCAACAGAAGATGCAGAGGAACAAAGTAAAATGGGGAGAACAGGGGATGCACAGAAACAAACCAACACAGATGGGCTACCTTCTGAGCTTTGCCAAAAAGCGTACGCTTTCATTCGGAATGCAGTGCGAAAACGCTCCTTATTATTCAAGACAACATTCTTAGGTTCTTTTGAAGGACTTTCTTCAATGGCATCTACATTCAGAGGGGTAAATAGCTTTCCTTTAGTATTGGTACCACGAACCCGATCCAAGAGACCCAGCTTTTGGCTACAAAATAAGCAAAAGTAAACATTTTCCTCCTTTGTACACTATTAATTTGTTTTCATGGTGCTTTAAGTACATAATGGGTTAAGTAAATGTTTTGTATACAAGGACACTGCTGGGGCTACCACAATAAATGAATGTCTTTGTAAGTAACAGTTAAGCTCCACAGATAATTAAATGCTTTTTATGAGCACTTTTGTATAAATGTTGAAAATTTTAACAGAGGGTTTTGCTATCCTCTCCGTGCAGGTATCATAGTGCTTCAGCTCATGTAGCATGCCTGAAGCATTAGTTTTAGTATTAGGACAAAAACACCACTACTGCCATGAGCAGGGACACCTTCCACTAAACCAGGTTGCTCAAAGCCCCATCCAGCCTGGCCTTGAACACTTCCAGAGATGGGGCATCCACAACTTCTCTGAGCAACCTGATCCAGTGCCTTGCTTCCCTCACAGTGAAGAATTTCTCCCTAATATGTAGTCTAAATCTGCCCTCTTTCAGTTAGAACCCATTCCCCCTTGTCCTGTAACTACATATCCTTGCTAAAAGTCCCTGTCCTGCTTTCTTGCAGTCCCCCCTTTGTTACTGGAAGGTGCTCTGAGGTCTCCCCAGAGCCTTCTCTTATCCAAATGCAACAACCCCAACTCTCTCAGCTGTTTATTCATAGAAGAGCTGTGCATAGTCAGGAGTAAAAGAAAGTCAGATGTGCTGTGAACAAAGTAAATTACCAGAAAAACTCTGGCAGTGCATTGCCAAGCAATGACTATGTACATGGCAGGGCAGGCTGCCCTGTTCTCTCCAACATTTGCTGTCAGCCATCTCTCACTACCCCAAGAATTGAGGTGACCTATGTGAGTTGTAGTGAAGTGACATATTTTGTTCCTCTGATGATTCCTTACACTGTCCTCTTATAGATTTACTGCCCAAAGACACTTGTCCTTCAGTGACAACATACATCTAGAATTTCATCTATCTGCCATTTTACCAGCATCACTAACCCTGACAGCCTGACGACTGAAACCATCTAAAAGGTAATCACTAATACTACTGAAAAGAGTAGCAGAAAAGGAATCTGCTACTGCGTATACAAGCTTATATATGTTCTGAACATTTTTTAGGTGATAGATGGTATAAGTATTTGATTTGCTTGTTCACTTTGCTGCTCAAACATTTGTTAATTGTACATTTGTTATTTAAAAAAAAAAATCAGGGCTAAGCCATGGGAAGAAAGCCTGCCTTTTAACATATTCCTGGATGCTGAAGAATGGGACAGCTCTAGGAGAGGTGAATTGTGCACACATGATCAAGAGGCAGTTCTGTGTGGGATACCAGGTCAAGCAGGTTGAGTGTGGGGAGAGAGGGAGGGAAGAAGCCATCACAGCTGGCAGGTTTCTGAGAGCCACGGGTGAGAGCAGAGCTGAAGGACAAACAGCCATGGTTACCAGAGGAAAGAGTTAATAGGTATCCAGTAAGGGATCTGTGCAGTAGGATCAGCTGAAGCCACTAAACCTGCTGGCAGGAGAGGCAAGTCTGGGGAGGGTCCACCATGCAAGGACATAGTAGACAAAGATGAAGACTTGGCTGCTGACCTTGCAAATGTGAAAAAAGCATCTATTTCTATCTGAGAGCTCTGTCTGTTGCAGTATTCCGCCATAATGGAAGTCCTTAGGAAATTCCTCTTAAAATGATAAAGGAAAGACTTAAAGATATGCTTGATGGCAGCACAGCTTTCACAAGAGTGCTAACTCTAGTAAAAATACTGTAATTTACAGCATGCAAAATTCACACCTGATCTGAGCATTGAACATCACAGCTGTTGCAAGTTTTTTTGTTGTTTTTTCTACATTAATTACTGAGGTCCTTATTTCTACTAGCTATTTCTGATTAATATATCTTTGACCCAGGAAGTAATGAAATATGGGCTTCCCTGTCACAAAAAGATGAAAGCACTTAAGCTTTGGGTAGGAAGTTTTTTCAGCCCTTCTGAATTTTCTTGTTGATATGCCAATACTTGTGAATGCAGCCCAGTAAATTCAGACTCTTGTCCTGTCATTGCATGCATATGTGTGTGCAAGTATGGAACTGGAAACTAAGAACAACTTGTGTATGGAGACACACAATTAGTCCTGATATATCAGCATTTCCAGGAGATGAAAGCCTGGACTGAGTGAAGAATTAGAACAGTCTAAGTGAATGATATCAGTATTACTCAGACTTTGCCCTATTGTCATTTCCTGAGGAATTCATGGTACAAAGTGCAGACAAATGTAATTAGCAAAAATCATGGATTAATTACTTCTTTGTCATGGATGTCAACAAATAACATCTCATATTTTTTTACAAACTATGTTTTGGGAACCCATTTTAAAAACTACTTCCATAGTTCTTGCTTTTGGGTTGGAATCTTGATCTGATTGACCCACCAAGGTGCTCTAAATGGTGAGTGCAGAATGCCAACAAGTGTTCTACTCAGGAAGAATCCTGTGATCTCTCTTCTTTCACTTCTCTATTTCAGAGGCCATGTTTGGAGCAGTATTGCTGTACAAGACAGATGTCTTAACTACATGGCATTTCCGTGAAATTTGCTTTCTTCAAGCACTTGGCTACCACACACAGGAAAAATATACAGAGGAGAAGATAGCAACTACTGAGCAATTTTGAAAGGGCATGAAAAAATAAAGGTGAGGAAGTAAAAGTCAACAGAATGATTTGTGTGGAGGTTTTTTGGGAGGGTAAAGTAGGGAAAATAAATTCACATGTCTCAATAATAATAAAATCAAAGTTTGAAGGAGGAGTTAATTTTGAGAAGGATGGTCAAGAAGAGTCTGGAATCATGCATATCACTGAAAAGAATTTTAATGCAAAGAAATGCACCAAAAATCTAGCTGAGTGATAACAGAATCAGCCAGGCAATATAAACTGATGAGCCTAAAAAGGTGTTAGAGAGAATGAGCTTGTGAGAGTGAGCATTTCTTTAATACAAAGAAAAAAGAGCACTTAGGCAAGCATGGTATGGTGGTGATCTTTGTAGACAGAAGGAGACTAAAATAAGCTAAGCTACAAGAAGGAGGAAATCAAAGCAGTTTTAGAACGAGATCTGTTCAATGATAATAAAATGAAGAAATTTATCCCTGGATCTGAAAAAAAAAGGTACATTCAAAAGGCTTTTTGTGGAGATCAGTTTTTTCCTGGTGGGAGGATTAACAGGTCACCAATGATAGACAATTGATAGTCGAATCTCAAATGAAAGGAAGAGTGTAGTCCACCTATTCTTCAGGATTTTAAGATTCAGAGCTTCTAGAGAGACCTTACAGGGTGAGAAGGATTAAATCTAGCAGTGAAAATCAGATGATTTCAGATGATGAGGTAATTTCCTCAAAGGCAAGAAGAGGTCACATACTACATACTGGCTTCGAGCAACATATTAAATGTGACAACATTTGAGTTAGTAACACTACAGAGAAGATCTCAAGAGAATACATTTAAGGCACAGAACCTGAAATATGAAGAAGCAGAAAAATAGATTAGAAAGAAGATTGCTACTGTTTATAAAAAGCAGTTTAATACTATACAAGAAGAAAATACTTGCCATTATAGGTGGTCTCTGACTCTCTCCCCCGAAACCTGCTTAGTGCTTCAAAATGCATATCCAGATATCCCAAAATTTCCCCCTTAAAACTCCTGTTATAATTGCCTTCCTTACAAAAACACAAGGAGCCAGAAAGTGCACTGCAAGGCTCTATAAGAATCAGACCAGAAAGAAAAGGGTCAGTGGATGATGCAAAGTATCCAAAAAATTACTCTAGTGAATTTTTTTTTCCAATGGAATAGGAAACATATGCAGAAAGCTCTGTCATGGAGCTATACAAGAATAGGATTGACCAAAATTTGATATCATTCTCATAGATCAAAACAGATCAAAATAATCCTCTGCATTCAACACAAAACTCTACTTATTTACAGTGACATTTTCTAGTGGATATGTAGGCACATGCATTTGTGGGGTGCTTCTTTTTTTTTTTTTTTTTTTTTTTGTGGGGTGGGATTTACAGTAGATAACATGAACTAAAAGCATTCCCAAACTCTCTTTCCAGGGAGTTTCTCAGCTATCCTCATTGATAAATGTCAGTTTAGGAACAAACTATTCTCCCAAGACTGTTGCTCTAGCATCTTAAATTTAGGAGCTAGAACTCATCTGATCTGTCTTAAGCTGTTAAAAAAGCTTAACTTCCTGTCTAAGATTAATCTTTAGACTTATTTCTGTAATCAGTGGGAAGTTAGCAACCCTAACCAGTGAGTGGGAAGAGTGTGGTTCAGCTTGGGAAGACTTTACGCTTGGGGAACTTGGCTTTTTTTACTGATTACAGAAAGATCTAGATGAGGGGTCATTTAAAAAGCAGGTCTCTAGTCTAAGTTAAAATTACCTGAGCTGAAGCCCTCCTTGTTAATTGAATCCTGATGATTAACCCTTAAAGTAACATTCAGACTCGTAACAGTATGTTTATGCAATAAATACGACAATTGTGTTCATAACCAGGCAGCCAGAGCAGTAGAATCATCAGCTTCACATCCAAAAATACAACAGTATGTTGTATACAAAAGAACCCAAAACAAAACCCAAGCTTCTTTCCAGATAATGACTAGCTGTCATCAGGAAAAGAAATGGACTTTATTCTCATTTCCAAGGGATGAAATCTGGATCTGCTGGGGTTTTTGTTTTCGTTGATCTTTTTTTGAAAAGACTTAGGCAACATTTGTTCTCATGACATAACCTCCTTCATTAGGGCAGCATGCGCATGGCTCAGTCCCGGGGTATGAAGCATGCGCAGGTCACATCATCCTCCATGAGAATGGCTAGGACAGTGGTTCCCACCCACAGCTTCATGTACTGCTGCCTGTCTCCTCCAGAATCCTCCTGCTGGTGTTAGCTACTCTTCCTCCCCTTGGAACAGTGGGCCTGTTTCATTTGTCTCTCTTACATTCAATAAAATGTGATTCCCAGCTTCCAACACAGTTCCAGGAACTGGGGAGATTCAAATGCATCCCAAACATGCTGCTAAAAATGCAGGGTAGTTTCTCTGACTACCTTGGATATGTTTCCATTGCTTGTCTTGCGTGCTATTGCATCCTCTCCCTCATGTGTTCCAAAACCTATGTGTTTGAAATGGGGGCCCAGGATGAGAATTCCTTAACTCTGTGGTAGATACATAAAGGGAGGAAGGTGCAAGCAGTGCAGACAGCTTCTTCCTTCCTAAAGAAAAATTCAGCTCTCAAATTCTTTTTCCCCAAGAGCAGTGGGAATTATTTTGGACCACCTGAGGGATTAATTTGGTGGCTGGATATACAAGAGATGCCTGGCTTCTGCAGCACATGTTCTACCCTTGCTCAGAATAAAGAGTGGGAACCACTGAACTAGAAATACTTTTCCAGAAACAGACATGCACAGAAACAATGCAGTTACATCCCATCATGCAAGCCAGATACTCTCCTCTCTGTCCTCTGCCTAGTATTGGAGTTTCATAAACAAATGGCACATGTATGAGGAGAAAAATAATAAATTAATGCTAACAGTGAATCAAACAGCCCTCTGCCATGTGTTTACCACTTTCACCTAACAAGAAATAAAAATAATCAGGGAATTTTTCCATATTTTTCACAGGTTAGCTAATCACTGGATTCAGTTAGTCTCAAGCAACTAGAAGCAAACAGCAGTCATGTTTACTCCAATATTTTTATACCTTATCAGCTGAACTTATATGAGTGAACTTAGATTTGGAAAAAAAAACCCATTCTGAATGAGATTTCCAGAAGTATTCTGATTTCAACTCTTCTTAATAGAAATTAGCACAAAATTAATGTTATGAAGACAGACATGAATCCTGCAGTGAACGTGTTCAAATGATCTCTGAGAGTCTGTGAGTTTCCTTAAGATAAAACAAAGAACATTCTGCACTTCCAAGGTACTTCTGAATTTTGGCCAATCAGCTTTCCCTTTTATTGAATAACATTCTTTTCTGCAGAGAAGATCTCACAAAAATGTTTAATCTTAAAATAGTTGACCCCAACTTCCTGACAACTAAAATTGTCACTTTGCATCCTGAACCTTGAGGTCTAAATTTACAAGTTTCTAATGTCTGAGGAGGAAACATCTCTTCTAACTCAATACCTCATTGGTATTTAAGGCTGAGTGTGACTCCAAATCCAAACTCATCTACCACCCATATTATCTACCCAGAAACAAGTCCAACTTGGGTTTAATTTTGATGCCCTTCAGAAAGAGAAAGAGACCTTGTGCACACTAAAGGCCTTTGCTTAGCCCCTTTTCTCATCCACACTTTCAAAAGTGATTGGGAATGGGTAAAAATAAACAATGTCACATAAATCTATGGGAAGAATAATCCAAATCCAATTCTTTGTCAAAACAGGATGGATATTTTTCACCAATGCATGCAGCCATTGTAGGTAGAAAACATATGGATGTTGACCCACTTGTTGCTTTGAAGTGAACATATCTCAATGTATCAACCACTAGAAAGCAAATCAAACTGCAAAATCAGTGTCTTCTGATCATTTTGTATGGCAAATCACCAAATCAAGAAACAAAGAGCTTCACTAGCTGCTCTCCAAATGTTGAAGAGCTTCAGCTAGAAAAGCTGAGTTGTGTGTTGATGATTTCATGTTTGTGGAATGAAGTGGGAATGGGAACAATGAGCTAAAGTTGAATGACAGCAAAGTGTTTGTATGAGATAGGATAAAATGTTTGACAATTCAGTCAAAATATTATTTCTAATGATATTTCTGTCTTATTCCTGAAATGAGAAGGATTATTTCTATGACTCTTTGAAGGAAGATAAAGTTCTTGCCCCTCATCTTAGGTCACAGTTCAGCAAGATATTCAAGCATGTCACTAACTTTTTCAGGTGATCAAAAGCATCCACTTCTTTTCCATTTGCTGAACCAAAACCTGCAAATACACATGCAAAGACGCTCTTCCAGTGAACTCAAATTCCAAGTAACTTGCATGAATTTGTGTTGGCAGGGTTGGGACTGCATAAGGAACAGTGTTTAGCTCTTACAGTATATATTTTTTTACAGTAAATTTCAAAATGATTTCCAGAGTAGGTTAGTATCACTCCCATTCTATGAAAACAGAGAAAAGCACTTCTTTCTAAGCATATCATTGGGGGAGCCAGGATTATATTCCATATTTTCTGAACAGTAGAACAATTAACTATTTGCAAGGTCATGCAACTTCCTTTTTATGCTTAATAACTTTTCAGTCTTATTGCCCCTTACTTTTGATGGTAGTAGGTGAACTACTGTAGTAAAAACAGAAAGTGCAGGCAGGGAATGGCATGCAAGAAATATGAAAAGAATAAGGCTCAACTGTTACTTGAATGTATATACCTAAGTTTTCTTGAGAGGCTTGATCCAAAGAATGACTCCCTACTAAACATGACATTACTGTAAAGTGAAGAAAAGTTATTAAGATGAGACGTTAATGATTACCCATGAAAAGCTCTATGAAAAAGAATGGGAACAGCCTTTCATTTGTAGTTAATGTAGTGTGGAGATCAGAGTGGCTTTTTTCTCCTTCCTGTTTTGGGCAGATGTATTAAGATGAAATGCTGACAGTGAAATTTTACACCTTGCAAAGTATGGCTTTATTTTCATTTTGTTGCTAACACTGACAATACAAAAATGCACCACAATTTATGAATTCTTTCATACATAATAGGAAGGACTGGTACTGATTATGCAACTTAAAAAAACCAAACCAACTTTCCGAAGGCAGAGAAATATTATTTATCTTGTAGAGATAAGGAAACAGGAATAAATGACTTTTCTGCAATCACATAATAATAGATCTAGGAATGAACATGCTCTCCTGATGTCTAGTTCTACAGCTGGAAAATGAGGATTAGGAACAGGACCCTAGGAGAAAGTTCAAAACTCTTCATTGAAATGCCTGTCTATTCAAGTGCTGAAGTTTCAACACTAGTCAAAATCAGTTGAAGAGCTGCTAACAACAGCACTGAAAAATTAGGCCCAATATTCATTACCAAACTTAGACATAAAAAGTTGGTTCAGAATAAACAATATATCCATCAAGCAAAGGCCCATCTTAAATGTAGGTCAGGCTACCAAATGTTTGCTAAATGATTTGCTGCACTCCAGCAGAAATGAGCATTAGTATCTTTTTCTCATAAATCTTCCTTCTTGAGAGCTGAACAGATGAAAAGGCTTTGCAATACTGGCAGAAGAGCAATTGCTACCTGAGATTTCATGAAGCTGGTAGGCTTTTAATCAGTTTAGGCACTGATTAAGGAAAAAAAAAAAAAAGAAGCTGGAGGTACCTCTGGCATAAAATCAGTAAACTCCCCACCAGTGAGCCATGGATAGCACAGCCCCAGTTCTTCCTGGTTTGGGGAACTATACAGAGACTATAGGGAAAATGCTATTCTTAACAGAGCTGCATCACATGTTCCTCTTCCCTTCATTGCTCACAGGACCCAGTCCTCTTCATCATATCTCATATCTTCACAGTTTTAGTTAAAAGGGAGCTTCAGTAAAGCCTTTAAGGGGCTGCTGCCAAACCTCAATTGGTTTTCTACTATGACAAGTCCTTTCTTGCAGCCTTGCCTTGGTTTCCAACTTCTGAAGTGGACTCTTCCACTCTGTTGTGTCCTCTATGTTTTCCCCAAATGGTCCAAGAACAAGGAGCTGTATGTAGCTGTGTCTTTTTCATAATGCCAGCTCCTGCTTCCAAGGAGTGATCATAGAAGGATCTGTCACAGTGTTTAACTCTAGAACTGTGGAGTTCCTAAAGAGTTTTCACTCCACTCAGTAGAAACCCTGCCACTTAAAGCGCTCCCAATCCTCAAATTTTGAAACAGCCAGGTGTAATTTTTACCTTTATTAAAAGCTTCAGTGAAAGCTTTGGACCAATTCTTCTCTCTTCTTTATCAACCACTGATTAGACAATGCCATTTATTACTACAGCAACTTTCCCATTACGTACTTAACTGATGGAAGAACCTGGAGACTGACGGCATTTATGGGCTGTTCTCCCCAGTAGTACCACGTTCCTGTATTGCTCATTTATTTCAGTACAGCCAAAGCACAAACTGCAGTGGAGTATGAGTAATACATTCTATACTAAATCACTGTAGGAGGAAGAAGATTTTTTTCCCTTTTTTTTTTTTATTATCTGGTCTGTAAATAAGAGTTTTATGAGAGATGGGAGGTAGGACTGTCAAAACAACCAGATTTTATGGCTCAATCCCAGTTCTGCTGAAGTCAGTGGATGCTCCCACAAGTACCATCATTTGTCTGTTTACCTGGAGGGTTTCCAATGCCTTTAATTGAATGCTTCATTCCATAAACACATTCCTGCTAACAGGAAGGCTCCAAGGCAGGTTTACTGATGATTTTGCTGGAGGTTATTACATATGTAACAACATAAAAGCAAGATATATCCAGCTAGAATGAGGGGGCTTGGGATTATAGTTTTAAAGAGTTTGAGTTGTGAGTCATACTTTTCCATTTTCAATTCAGTCTGTCAAGATAAAATGATTTCTACTCATCTGAAAGCTACACTAACTCAGAAACTACTCCACAAACTGTTTGGCTGCTGCAGGTTCAGGAGCTTCTCTGGGGGGCTGTGACCAACAGTCAACAGCAGCAGCCATTCACTTACCTAATTTTAATCTGTTGCTGCATGTGAGTCAGAACATTTTGACTCAAGGTATGGAATTACATGCTCAAAAGTATTTCAGCCCCTAAGCTCTCTCCTACATATTAAAAACCAGAATTCAGCTGTTGTTGACACTGCAGACGGCTGAAATCTCCAGACATCTATGTTAGTGACTGCTTGGCCTGGGCAGTGCCATGGATGTGGAGTACATAAGATTCCTGAGGGTTCCCAAACTAGGTAGCTCCCATCCAGGCAGTCTTTGAGGAGGAGCAGGTTAGCTCATGATTATGGTGGCAAGAGGGGGAAGACAACCTTTCCCAATAATTTGTCACTACAACACTTGCCTATATTGTAAGAAAACTTGGTATAGGTTTTCCCTTTCTGTTAAAGGAGGTCTGAACCCCAAAAATTCAGAGAACAGCAAGTGTTAATATTTTTTCTCCAACTTCCTTTATTGAAGCTGTTGTGTGTTGCATGAAAAACAAACAAATAAAAGATAATTTTTCATCAGGCCAGGGACTGGAACTCAAGCCTGACCTCTGACTAACATTTTTCAAATATTGCTACAATTCTTGTTCCTTTTCTCTACACTGTAAATAGGGATACAAACAGACCTAGCTTCAGCAGGAGTCTGTGGAGCTGTTTTTCTTTTAATTGCTATTGAATTTCATTATGGATGATCCATTGATAGCAGTCTAGCTTAAAATTTTGCCTCAGAATTACTGTATGTGCCTTTGACTCTTCTACTTAGCTGAAGAGGATTATAAATATATCATTTCCATTTGAGACCTTGCAGGTTGACTGACAATGACTGCTCTGCTGCAGTCTTCAGTGACTGACCAGTATTAGGATTGATGACTCCTTCATTTTCATTGCTTGTAAATTCCCCAGGGTAATGGGGAGCTTTCTCATTTTTTTCAGCAGGGGTGGGACCAAAGCCTCAAATTTAATGTAGCTTTTACAGTACTGCCAGAGAGATTGACTATCCTGCTGTTCCATCTGAGACATCCATATATATTGTTAAGAAATCTTTGCACATGGTAAATCAACAGAGACTTCATCCCTTACACCATAACATTGCTCTATGCAAGACTATGAAACAACAGCATGAAGCAGAACTTTAAATTCCCCCCAGACCAGCCTGGATCCTAAACTCTGGCTCTATGGCACGGATCAGAAGAAATCTAGACCATGATTAATCATAACAAACAATAAAGCTGTTTACAGACAATCAGCAAGCAACACTGCCTTTGTACAGTTAGCATTTTAGCTGTGTTGTTATATTTGGAAAAAAGCAAGCAGTTAGAAAATGGATTGGTTAATAATTTTTTATGGCTACCTGTGGTGTTAGTAGCATGTTTTGGTTAACAGCTCATGAATCCACAAAGAACTATTTAACTTGCATCCTCCAATAACTGTATTAAAACATATATATAAAATAATGGCACCTACATACCTGGCAGTACCATCCAATTGCTCTTTCCTTTTATAGAAGAGAGGAAGCATTACAAGAAAGCAAGGAAAAAGGAGTCATATAATAAATTCAGCAATTTTTTAAATATAAATTACTAATCTACTGCTAATAGATTATACATCTTTTGTTCTGTGACCATAACTGACAGCAGAATAAAAGCGATATTTTCAACTAGCCATAAAGCAAAGAAAGTGATATAGATTCCTGAAACCAATCTGTGCTGCTTAGATTGGCAATCCAGTCTTTGGTGAGAGGTGATCTCTTTTGCCCTCTCTCCCAGAGCCTTATTTGCAAAACACCTATTAAATTTCAGGTTATGTTCAAATCAGAGGAACCTACATACAGTGAACAAGCTTGAAGTCACAGTAATTAGTCTGGACTCTTCAGGAGTCTGAGAATTCTCCTCTAAAAAAAGCCTGAGGTCCAGAAACCCTCTAGAAATTACTCCATAATGGAAAAGGTGAGAATAGACAGATAGTGAGAAAGGTTAAAGAAAAGGAAAGACATGTACTGAACCTTAATTAAACACTTATGGTGGGTTTATTTTTAGAGATTTCCTCTTTGAAGTATATGAAATTGATCCTAAAGAAATATATTGCAAATAAAACAAAGAGTTAGTATTTGCAATTTGCACTTTGTGAAGGCAGGAGCCTGAAACTTTTTAGGTCAGTTTTGAGCAACAGCTGGAGCTGCAGTATTAGTGCAGTAGACACAACTTACATGTGGAGAGCTCTGTTTAAGGGCACTTTTTTTTCAGAATGTGGCCCAACAGCAAGTCTAGAATGAAAGCTTAAAACATTAACTTGGATAAGTAATTTCTATTATTAGCAACTGATAGTCTATTGCTAAAATCTCAGCTTTCACAGGGCCATATAGGTTTTTAAACAACATTTTAAAATTTAAGACCTGAGTGTGAGAAAGGTGCCTGTTTGACAGGTAAGAAAAACGAGAATCAGACAGACTCATGGCCATAAACACATGAGCATCCATTATATCTGAATGTCTTTATGTGTGGAATGCTTTCCAATAAACTCAGAAGTGGTGAATGAAATAAAACCACAACCTCAGAAGAGTTTCCTTTTCGTCAGAACAGTTTTCTGGGAAATATTTGTTACCTACAAAAGTCTCATTGATATGTGTAAAGTCTGTGTTTCCTGTCCTGACTGATACTTCACAGAAATGATGACGTAGAGGCGGACAATGCACTTACCTGAAAAATGGAAATGATACAATTGATTCATAAAACCTCCAGGTAGCAACTAAATCAATCCTGTTGGGGTTAGTAGCATAGTATCTCCAAGCAGCCTGAATTACAGGGGAGAGGAAATAATTAGTGTCAAGTAAAGCTATTCCCCAGGCTGATTGCAGCCAGACTTTCAAAGAACACAACAATGCACCTGAGTGACTATCTAGAATTTAATTACTAATCAGCCATACCAAATGAGTAGCACTATATGGTACAACTACTGACACTGGATTATGATCTAGGAGGGCTGTAAAGGAGACAGAACATGGAGAGAACCACCAATATCAACATGAAATTACATTAGACTAAACTGGTTTTATTCTCCTTTCTGAGAGAGAAAGAGCTTAAAGAGCTTCAAGTGCTGCTGGACTTGTGCAGTAATTCTGGAAGTGCTTAAGATAGTTTATTACCTAATGTATCATCAGAGGAAATTTTGCTGAGCGATTTTCTATTTCAACATTTAGCTCCAATCAAAATTCTCCAAAGAAAATTCTTTAAGCACATACCTAAAACCCACTGTAGCTAAGCAAACTACCTGCTAAGGGAAGATGCTTTGATTTAAAAGATGAATTCCATTCACAACTCATGACTGCAGATCCTTCTGTTTGCTAAAGAGTGTTTTTAATGAGAACAGTGTAATATGCCACTCAGTCTGTTTATCCTGAGGACTGGTTTGATCCTGGGCAGTCCTGAGCACCAACACTTTCATCTGATATCACAGAAACTTTCTCTATCCCTCTGTAAAAATGTTTCTATTTCCTTCACTGCCATCAGGATGCGCTCCATATCTAGTAAGAGTAAGTCCTGTCAAACTTCTCAGCACCAAGACTAGTGATTTGAAGCTTAATTTTCTGAATTAATAATAAAGGCTGTAACTGAAATCCAAGTGAGCTAAGGACTCTCTTCCCAATGAATTCTCAGATCATTCAGTGACATAACAGAAGATCCAGAGTGTGTTTTAGTTTTTTAAAACCATACATTCTATTTATTTGCCTTGATTGAAAGTCGCTGTCTATTGTGTTACTTCTATTGCTGTTTTCACGTCAATACCAACGTAATTTTGTTTGCACATAAAAGCACTCTCTCAAGGGAACTAACAAAACCTGTATTTTGGAAAGAATATGTTTTCAACAGCTTGTTTTCTGTGATTTTGTGGCACTGATGCAGAAGTTAGTTGGTTTCCAGAACCTAGCAGATGAGACCCTTTCTTTAAAGACGTTTTTCTGAAAGATATTCTGGAAGTTGAACAATTCCTCAAAAACTGCAAGGACCTCTGGATTATCTAGCTCGGTGTGAAAAAACTAACAAACACAGCTTCCCACATCCCGGAATGGGAAATGAGAATTTGGGCAGGGGAGAAGTGGTGGCCCTTTTTAACATGATTGAGCAGTCTTCATACACAACACTTTCTCAAGGAAAGCGTAAGTGGCTGCAAACCTGAATGAGTTCAGCTGCTGGCTTTCTTCTTTTCTCAAAATGTTTTTGACGATGTTGCTCCTGGACCTTCAGTGCCAGCCCTGAGCCCAAAATGCCCTGAAAACAGAGAGTGATACAAGATTTTAGAGAATTCTTAGAAAAAAATGGATTAATGATGAGAAGAAACAGGTCTGTGGGGGGAGATTGAGACAGCATGTCTTTTCCGCTGCTCCACTCATAAGACAGGAGATGTTCATGGTCTTCTCAAGGACCACAGACCATTTTAAGGTCCTTGACAGGCTTCTTCAATGTCTACTGCCTTTCCAAGCTGGAGGTGTCCATGTGGTGTATTACTTCACGCTCAGGGCAGAGTGAAACTGTGTTTGTGTGATACAAGAGCTCTGCTAAACCATACTCTGGATTTGGGTGTGCAGGACTTGCCATCCTCTGTGAAATTCTTTCCAGGTCCCGATGTAAAGGAAAAGTATCCTAAAATCTGGGCTTGGGACACTTTCTGCTGCTATTCAGCCCATCTCACTCAGATCTTGTCTCATTCTCACCTGAGGACTTTGCTGGCAAGGGAAATACAAGGCTGGGTAAGATGGGCCCAATTCTAATTATCAAAACAATAGGCTGTAAATCCTTCAAAAATATGTCTTGTGGGGCCTATGTCAATACCAGTAAACTAACATGTGCCAGGGTACAGTCTCATGAACTATCTTGTGATTTCCCAGACTGTTCACTTGCTGGATTAATTCTGTTTGTGTGCCAGCCAGCCCTGTCAGACAATGCCCACCCATGATTTGACGAGTACTGGGGGTGGTATATTACTCCCAATAAGCTCTATGCAAAGTTGGGAAGAAACAGGTTTAGTTTACTGATATAGACACCCTCAAGTCTCTGAATTAATTCTTAAAAGGGGATTTGGTTCTACAGAAAGTTCGCTTTATGGTTTTTTTTGCAAGTCCACAGCACTGGGCTGTGTCTAAGAAAGGAGGGGGAAGGTACTTACTGCAGGAAGAGCAAAGAAAGACACTCCAATGAGAGAGAAGGTAGCTGCAATCAGCCGTCCCTCCCATGTTTTGGGGGTCTTGTCGCCGTACCCAATCGTAGCCAGGGTGATCTGTGGGCAGAATGAACAGGACTCCCCATGAGAAAAAAAAGCCAACAGCTCTGCTTTAAATGTCACCACAAAACCTTCATAACTCACTTTGCTCTGTGGGTGCTCATGCACAGCTCCTTGAATAGGATCTTGATGATGGGCCAACCAATTTTCTTTAATGGTGTCACAGTCCCAAGGCATTGCACAGAGAATGCATTTAGTCCTGAAGCAGCTGCCTCTCTAGGATGCATTTGCTGCCAGGGAACTTCATGGGACATTGCCTGTACAGTGAATTTCCCGCCCACCATCAGTGCACAGTTAGGAATGGGACTTGCCAGTTAACAACTTACAGGCCTTTAACAATTAGTCAGGACGAGCTCTGTGTGAGCTCCTGGTCTTTTAAAAACAAAGACGACTTTGTGAAAACTTACTCCTTTCCTTCTCAGTTGTTAATTTCCAGTTGTGTACCTTTTCTCACCAGTGAGACTCTGTCTAAATGTCCTGGATATGAAAGGATATGAAAACATCCAGGTGTTCTATGCAACAGTACCTTTTGACTAATGATGGGGAGGTTGGGGAGGTGTGGGGAAATATCTTGCCATTTATGAGTGAACTACATTAAATAAAAAATAAGCTGCTGAATTTTAGTTACAGCATAACATAGGCTTCTCTGACTATCAGTAGCAAAGCAACATGAATGCTGGAATGACAGGAATATCTTGTGATCAAATAAGTTAGTGATGTAAACCAATAGTCCTCACTTCATCAGAAGAGAAAAGAACAGATGTATCAAAGGTCCCTCTTGTTCAGCATCCTACTACCTGATTTTTGTGGAATACATGTAAGACATGAGAATTGTTGAGTTAACCTTTCCAGAAATATTTTTCTACTTCCTGCATCTGAATCCAGAGACATCTTCAATCACTGGCTCCTTAAGAACCAAACTTCCATGAATGTCTGCCTCAACTGCCCAAACTTGTGGTGCTCTTTGCTTGTCCAACAGAACCATCCATTGGCAGCTCTGATTCTGCCATTTTCTGAGGGATGCAGCTCCCGCAGACAGGACACTGCTTTCATGAGAGCCAGGTCTTCCACAGGCATAGTGCAGTTGTACCTGAAGAGATACTCCTCTAAAAGAGAGGGTTCCCAGAAGCCAGGAGCACAGACTGATTTCTGAAGGAGGTTTAAGCACCTAAGAGCCTTTGTCTGACTCAAAATCAACCTGAAAATCAACAGGGATGTAAGTTCTGTTATTTGGTTGTAAGGTCACCCCTACTTTGGTAATTTTACACAGGTAACATGCCTTTTACCCAACTATAGCAGCCCTTGCACTATAGTCTCTAACATCAACATCTTATCTCTTCTTGGGTATGAAGTTTTTAAGAAGGGGATAAGGTATTTTTGGAGTCACTTACCAGCCCCCACCACAGTGCATCTGCATAGGTTTCAAACTCTTCTTTCATCTCCACTCCATTAGCATCTTTTTCAGGAACATCTTTTTCAACCAGATAAACAAGAAACGAGGACAAGATGAGCGTCAAGAACCCGATGTACCAAGCAGTGATGAGCTCCTGCAAAAGAAACAGATGGACATGAAGGGGCTGAAAACATCCTCAATACCCACAGTAGCAGAGTAAACATCAGGAGGAGAGAGAAGCACACAGGGTATCAGCAGAGCTGTCACTGCTGGCTTGGTCACAGACCCTGCCCAGCCCAGCTCAGCACTCAGTGGGAAATAATGCAGAGATTTACAAGAATTATCCCTTACATGGCATCTTCCTGGGGAACAGCTCGGAGCAATCTGCAGTTGTAGTTCCGTATAAAGCTGGGCTAAGGACGTAGCTGCACCCGTGACACAGCTGCTGCAGGCCTCTGTCCCTGACCTTGGCTCTTCACATCCCTTCTGCCCCTGGGCTTGGTCAGTCTTAGCCAGCAAATCACAGCTCTGCCCTCTCCCTCCCTCCAGAGAGCCACAGCTGCAGGATGTGGGTGGAAGTGGCAGCTCCACGAAACCCCTGAAGCTTGAGGAGTTTGAAATATTGGATAGTGTTAGGCCGTTTCCCATGAGAACAGTAAGGCTAATTGGATGTTCCCATGGACACAGCCTTGAGTTTTAAGGAGTACAAGGACAAAGCTGTTTGACTGTGTGCAGGTGTTACATTCCTAAGTGTTTTTGCAAGAATATGTTTATATTATGTGTGTGAGAAAGTAGAGGCGAGCGAGCTCAATAAAGGCTGCCTGCTACACTGAGCAGACTGACACCCCTTGTCTCATCACTCTGTTCGTTTGTGTGTGTGGGGTGTGTGTGTGTGTGTGTGTGTGTGTGTGTGTTCTTTTCTTCACGGACCGAAACCTATCGACAGATACTCCACGACAGCAGGATGCAGTTCCTTCTCTTTAGCCATATCAAAGTGGATTCCATCATGAATGAATGATGTTTTCAACATGAATTCATGCAATAAGAACAGACCTTGAAAAGCATCTGTGTGAAAACAAAACCTGAGCCTCCCTCTTTTAGGGAGAGTGACTGAAGTGGAGTATGTGTCTAATCCTACTGAGGTGGGAGATGAAGCTACCCAAGTTAAAATCCCAACAATGTCTGAAACAAAGAAGAAAAAAAACTGGTGAAGTTCTTCAAAAGTGGGTAAAAAAAATCAATATTCCACTTAATTTGATGAGAACTGTATTGGAAGAAAAAAAAATAAAGCATTCAAGCTGAGAACTTCAAAATTGAATCTTGAGATAAGTGAACTTTCTCAGCTAATTTCTGGTGTGCAATCATAGAAGAAAACTGTTAGCAAAATTGTTTCTTCATTGTCTCCAATAAAGCAAAGTTCTTAAACCCCTTCTTATCTCTCTGAGCCAGCTGAGATCCAAGGGGTGGTGGTGGGCAACCAAACAAGCAGCATGTGAATGAAATTCCACAAAATGAAGCCTTAAACAATTCCTAAACAATGTCTTTGCTACAAACTTCTTCCATGATCTGTTTACCAGGAAACATTTTTGACTCTGTTTATGTGCCACCTGCCTTGTAGCAAGTTTATACAGGGAAGAAACAGAAGCTGGTAAGCAATGAAGCAGGGTGGGTATCCCCATCAGCCACCATGCAGAAGCAAAGTCTAATTATGCTGTACCAGCTGGCATTTTAATTTTCAAACCCCTCTAAAATGTCAGGAATGTCACTCATGGATAAGAAATAGCAGTACGTAGCACAGAGTCTATGTAATTTTTTTACACCCTTTGCAGATGAGAAATCTTATCTAGAGGATTATTATGCAGATAGTTTTTAACTTGTAATAATGTTTTGTGAAAATGCAAGAACACAAGTATCTGTCTGGTGCGAGACAGGGTGTGTCTGACTACAGCATCAAGTTAGACCAAAGAAAGATGATTTTAGAAATTTTCCCTGTCTCAGTTCACACTGTGTGCATTTCTGTATTGTCTGACCCATGCTTACACAGAAAAATTTTACCAGTAGCTCGCTCTGAAACCACATTTCTGCTAATCAGCCTCTTGCCATCCCTTTGGAGTCCTGCTCCATCTGTTGATCAGACAAGTCTGAGAAGCCACTACAAACACGTTGCAGCTTCGCAGGCATTTCTGTCAAAAATTTCAGCATCTTTCACCATTAAAGGGTTGTCCCCTCATTCAGTGTAAAGGCAAAATTCCTGTTGTAATGTGTGGGAATGAACATACTCTCCCTTCCCAGCACCACTATTGAGTGGAGAAGGGTAAAACAAGGGTCAGAAATGGTTCAGAGAAAGGAAGAGGGAATAAAACTTAAAGAACAAAACTATTTTTGGAACTACTAAACATAATCCCAAGGCATTGCTGTACCTGTGTATCCCTTCTCTTTTCCCTCAATCTTTCTCCCCAAGCCCCACCTGAGCCCTGCAAGCTCCTCACTTACTTTGCTATGTGCACAAATAGCTGATCCTAAAAGTTTCCAGGTGCCGCCCCGCCTGTCCATTCGGAGCATCCGTAGGATCTGAAGGAAGCGGAGGCTTCTGAGAGACGTGGCCAGAACATTGCCCTGGTTCCCAACAGCAACCACTGGCACTGAAGCAATCAGCACAAAGATATCTGCAAGGTGAAAAGAACAAAGCCTGCCAACGAGAGTGGCCCTATCACCTGCTTCTTAATCCCATCCTGTTGTGCTGAAAATTTCCCATGGCAAATTTTGAAGCTGCCTGGAAATGCCTGCTCTTTCCAATTAAACAGATATCTGCACCTGCCACACAGGCAGCATCACAAACAAAACCTACCGGAGAGCCTCGCCATCTGTTTGCAGATTGATGCACTGGACTTGAGACTCTGTCTGAGCCTGCTTAGGGATGCACAGAAACAGCGTCCTAAGGCTGACAGAAAAATAGACTTTTATTCATCTGCACCACAGGAACACCACAGTGAACAGGTCAGCAGACGAGAAATTCAGTTTTGATGGTACATCTAGTATTTGATTCTTTTGGCTGAGTTTTCCCATTAAAATCTCCAAGCCAGTGCAATATTTTTTTTGTTAAGTGCTCACAGGACCAGTCTGCTGATCAACTGAAGAGGTTTGAAATGCAAAATCACATCACTTCTTGTTTTTTTCTCTTTTCCTTGTTTCCCTCTTGCTTTTTGGTCCTATACACATACAAGAAGAAAGTGGTACCAAACAGCTTCAAACATGCTCTGGGCATGTATAAATAATAATATATAATTTAGAATAACATAAAATTTATAATAATATAAATTGTCTTTGTATTCTATTTCCAGCCAAAAAGAGGGAATTTCAGATTTATTCACTTCCAATCATTCTCAAAACAAATTTGCAGCAGTGATAAATGAGAGATGATATTAATAAGTCCAAAATATTTTCTGTTCTTTACCCAGATATCAATGAAGATCCATTCTCAGAAGTGAGATGGCAATTTTACCAAGAAAGCATGAGACAGGGTCAATCCCATTTGCTCACACCACACTCTGCTGACTTCACAAACCTATTAGAAGTATAAGATGTATCTATACAACAGTAGAACATAAAGGAGCACTACCAAATTGAGGATAGCATAGATGCACAAACAAAATTTGTTACAATTTTGTCTACAATTTAGACCCAAGAGGTGAACAAAAGGAGGGCGAGGGAAGAGAGGTGTGTATTCATGTGGCACCACAGCTCCCCAGAGTGCTGTGTGCTGTACAAATGAATGAATGGGGACGTGCAAGACAGGTGCTTGGGAGTGAGCCCCTAAATACTGGCTGGTTGGTCTGTGGTTATGATGAGGAGTTGCAGGAGGGGATTCAAACATGAATAATGAGTAGTTTTATGGATAGTAATAGGCAGTGCCTTCCAAGCCTGAAAGACTTGGAAGATCACAAAGATACTTGTTTGCAAATGCAGACTGACAATACAATGGTAAAACACAACACAAACACGAATGAGGGCTGAGGAAGATGGGATGGGGTTGGGATCTGAAGTCATTTGAAACTGAAGGCAGAGAGAGTCTTTTTGGGGATGAGTTTAAGAAAAATGCAGTGGGACTCAGGACAAGGACAATGTGTTTGAAGAGTAGAACGATTCATTTTTTTTCTCACTGACTAGATACCCAAGTGTCTCTCAAATTAATTATTGCTGGCTACTTCAAAAAACTACTCCAAGCAGGACACAGGTCCTAGCATAAAGGGCAGACCTGATTTCAGTGCTCTTTGCACTGCCATTCACCAGTTCTTCGACATTCCCCAAAATGGCTTAGAAGAAAAAGGACAATAACAGAGAAAATAGTAGTAGAGAGCTTGTGCCTACCCAGCATGCACAAAGGCTTCCTGGCAAATTTGAGTCTCCCCCTCCATCCTTTGTAGCGACAGCAACAGCCAGCAGCCCAGATTCTTAAGGCAAACTCTGCTCCAAAGATGAAAATGGCAAAAGTTTCCTGTATCAAGACACAAACTACATTGTTAGTCTTATAACAAGTTTTGCAGTAATTCTGGACAGAAGGTCCCGAAGGAAATAGCTGAAGGAAATGATGCACAAGTGTTAGGATATGTGCGAGAGAGAGAGGAAAAGAAGTGGAGGAAGAATACAGGTTGATGAAAGAGGCAAGGCAAAGTGGGAAATGCCTTTCCAGCCTTCTAAATAGCCTGCAGGAGGAATTTGCCCCTGCTGTTGGGTAAATGTGAAGTGCTCACCCTGCCTTAATGTAAGGGCAATTACTTCACAGAAAGACCTCATTCCACACAAAAGGGGGAGATATATGTGAGTGGTGACTGCAAAGTCCTCAGTGCACTCTATACCCATAACCCAGGATTACCCACCAGCAGCTCATTCATGCAGCCATATCTATAGAGACAGGACAGGACACAGTATATTCATAGGGTCATAAATTTAAGGCAATGATAAAGACATATATAGGACAAATTTAAGGCATGTATTGTTCCCCTAAATTTTTGGTGGACAAAAAAATGGGATTTTCCACCTTGCTCAATAACCTTTCTAAGTATGGGGAGGGAATGGGGAGGAGAGGGCTTCTCTGAGGTGCTCAGCAGAGATGGGCCAAGGGCAGCCTGGGCACGTGGTTACTCTTCCTCTCTGTGAAGAGCTGGCAAGGAGGAAGGGGGCACATTTCCTCATGCTCAAACCCACAGCTCCTGGATGCTTCTGAAAAACGCTGAGAGCCACATACAAACAAGCACAGGAGGAAGAAAAATAACCTCAGGCTTTTTCAAAGGTGAAAGATGGGCTATAAGCAGGGTAACAGAGACCAAAAGCAAGTTTCACATTCCCTAAGGGATGAGGGTGTTTTCATATAGGCACTTTTTGAGAAGGAACATGCAAGGGGAATTCACTTTTCATTCCTTCTGGCATTTTGCTGTTGCTCAGATATACGTGCCTCTGGGGGTACAAGGGGAAAGACAAATTGAGACCCCGAAATTAATTTTGCTGGGGATACTTTAGACAAGGACTGGTTAAGCGAGATGTCGTGCTCTCTATTTCATGACAGCTATGGGAGAAAAGGAAGTTCACTGTTAAGGTCATTTTCATAAAACTTTGAGTATGACATGTTTATACTTAGTGTGGGGGGGTGTTCTCTATTTTTTAACTCTTCTGCCAAATGGGAGGCCTACAAAATAAAGTCTTGAGCATGAACTTCAACATTCATAGAACCAGAGTTCTGGAATACACAGAGAAAGGAATGTATTTGCTGCAAATACATTTTGTCTCAGAGGCACTGCCTGCAACAATTTCAGTTATGCTGTTGTTGGGCACAAGCATGAGTCTGATTCTGATGACCTCCCTTGAAAGAAATACTGGGATTAGTAGACTACTACAGAGAGAATCAAAATATTTGAAAGATCCGCCCAAAAAATAGTTTTCAAATGTGCTTAGGCCTGGCATGGTTAATAGGAAATTTACTGATAATTTGATGGAAGGACTGTCAGGCAAATGCTCAAAAGCCTCAGGCTGGTATTTTTCCTCTCATTTTCTTTTTACTCAGGAACCTCACTTTCTTATTAATCAGTTGTTGTTGACGATGGACTGGGAACTCTTCAGCAGGTAAGTGTATAGTCACTGCTCCAGGACCAATGGCAGAAACCTTATGACATGCAGAGCTGGGAGTAAGTTTCCATCCCTGCTGATGGGGCTGATTTCAATTCAAGGGCGTTACTGGAGTGAAGCACCAGCCACAGTCTACTTACCAGCAAGAGAAGCCAGTCTCCAGAAACAGTTTCATACTCCTTGAAAGTTGTCAGGACAGCTAAAATCAAACACCCCAAGACAATCAGAAACCTGGAATGAAATAAAAGAAAAAAACACAGCATTGTTACCCCTCTCTGTATTTGAATTGGAGATATTGCCTATAAAATCCATCAGGGGATGACCCCTTCCTATTTGTGAGCAGAGAGGAGGGCTGTCATGGTTTGAGAGCCCCAAAATCCAAATCCCTAGTTCTAGCCCCCCTCCCGCATTTCAACCCAGTGTGAGATGGGTTTTCCAGACACCACACAAGACTCAAAATGGGGGGAAGGGATTATATATTACAATGACTGTACAAAATAAATACTACAATACATTATATACAATCTTAACTATCTCTACCATGACATAAAAGTATTTACAATGGATCAAATCTCTTCTCCCCTCCAAATAAAAGTCCAGGAGGGAAGAAGGAAAAGATCCTTTCCACTCTCAGAGCAGCATTGTCTCTAGGGCAGCAGGCTATCTCTTTTGTTCCATGCAGCAGCTGTAGCTGGATCTCTGCCAGCACACATGAGGGGGTATCCAAGCCCCTCGGCCCATCATCTCCAAGTGAGGGTCTTCTCTTCCGTAGGCTGTGTTCACCCGGACAAGGGTCACTTCACCACAGTGATATCAATGAAGTACAGAGGTCTTTGTGACGGTTTGTATCTTCAGGGGATTCAAGCCCCCTTTGCAGAGCTCCGTGCTCTGTTTCAAGGCAGCGGGGGGGGGGGGGCTGGGGCAAGGTCACCCCCTCCACATTCCTTCTCGGAGCTTTTCAGCTCTTCTCTCTCGTGCTGCAGCACTCCAGAACTCTTCTCAAGTAAGAGTCCCTCCTCCTCCTCTCTCTAGGAGGGGTCTCAGAGGGGTTTGGGGTCTTTTGGTTCAGTTCTTACCCCAAAACTCTGTCTCTATCCGTGGAGTTTAGTCCTGCTCTCTCTCTGCTGCTGGCTTTCTCTCTCAGACAACTCTGTGTCTTCCTGCTCAGCTGCATGTTCGTTTACTGCTTCTTCAGTTCTTATCTGTTGTCTCTCTGCCACCATTTCTCCGTCCACTGCTGCTCTGCCACCGCTCCGTCTGCCCACTCACAGTGGAGAAAACTTCTTCAGCTTTCAGCTACAGACACTTAGCCCAGTCTTACACTGTTCCAAGTCCCTGTAGCCCCCCCAGCCAGGGGCTGGGGGGGCCAAGCCCCCAACGGGGCTCCTGCCCCTTCTCCTCGTGGCTCTACAACATGGCTACTTCTTCTACAACTACTACAACTACTTTCTCTTCCGGTCCTCTTGTGATATGTTTATATTTTGCAAAAGTGCTCATTGGCTCAAACTTTAAGGGTCACCACCCCCTGGGAATTTACCATTTTATAGCTTCAGGGGGAAAACTGTTTCCCCCCACCACATGGGCTTTCATGAAGAT
The DNA here is from genome assembly GCF_025592945.1 of Manacus candei. Taxonomy (NCBI): domain Eukaryota; kingdom Metazoa; phylum Chordata; class Aves; order Passeriformes; family Pipridae; genus Manacus; species Manacus candei. The sequence goes on from NW_026138061.1 coordinate 7,071,656, forward strand.
CAAGGATTCTCAGCCAGGATGGAGCAGGGGAAACTGGCAGTGATGGCAAGATCCTAAATCAGAATATTCCTGGAACAGACATGCATTAATTAACTCATTTGCATTCTTCGAGAACAAAATGGGTGATACTGCATTTTTTGAATGAATTGTATGATATGGCAGAGGAGTATATTGCTCAGGATGTCTGTTCCAAGCTGACGTGCTGTGTGCTTCCCAGAATGGCACTGCAGTTACAGTGGAATGAATCTACTTGGCACTTCCTGAGACCTGGGAAACAGTAAACGCTTCTTTACAATGCAGCACCAGGACAAACCCTCCCTTGAAAACTGCACTGCATTTCTTTTGTTTTTTTTTTCTTTTTCTTTTTGCACTCATTTCTATGCAGATGAAAAGACGAAAAGGTTTGAAAGAGAATAGGAGAGGGTAAATTTCTGCTCTCCAGTAAACACAATGCATGATAAATCAGTCTGTCTGTGAGGCTCCAGAATGCAGAGATTTGACTGAAAATTTAACTCCCACTGCTGGTAAAGCCAATTCAGCCTTGTTGATCTGCTATTCCCAGGGTCAAGCTATTCAAAATCCTTTATATACAAAGAGGTAAAAAAAAAATCAAGGGAGTCTCATAAGTGATTACTGTGAAGCAGAGTGGGCAAAGCTCATATTCTGGTACTTTGTGTACCCAGATCATGGGCATTTTAATGTGCTTCCAAAATCTGATCCACAGGAACAGAGGGGCAGGTGGCCATAGAAATACTTTGAGTTTAGTAAATAAATTGGAAGTATGTCTCCATAAAAGCTCTGGATCCCCTGCTTTCATAGCTAGGGTACATCAAAGAAATGATAGGCATAAGGTACTGAAATCATCCAGGGGAAAAAACTTGTAAGGAATCAAGCTGTGTTTAGTCTGTACTACCTATTTTGAATTTCAATCTGATACCTGTAGTGTGATTTCATTTCTTGCTGAGTAAAACTCCACTTTGTTTCACTGGGTGAAATGAGCAGAGCACAGCCTGCAGTGTGGAGGCAGCGTGCGAGGGCTCAGCTCAGAGACACGTGTCCTCTAACCTGCCTCAGGTTTTCATTTCCTTCATGTATGAAAAAACCTAGGGCTAGAGAACTGTGTTCTGAGAATTTGCAACTTCTTTGCAGGTGGAGTAAATGACAGAGTTGAGCTCCAGATAAGTCCTGCTGCCTTTTGGGGGGGAATTTCCATCCACTAGCAACCTCCATGCAAGGAAAAGACAACAGTGAAACACTTCACAGCAAACCCTGAAGGATTACTTTGCTGTGGCTTTCCTAAAATTAGCTGTTCAGACTAAAGTTTCTTATGCCAGGAAAATTTCAGATCAGCCATTCTGAGCAAGTTTAGAACAGAAATAAATGTGTTTTCTCATGCTAAATAATTTTTAATTTCTTTGACAAGTTTTGCCTTTTTCCACTCACCAGACACGCTCCGGAGCATGAGTTATGTAGTTGGTAGAAAACAGCTGTGGGGTCCAGAATGTGTCTTTTTTCATCTACCTATAACCACACTCCCACTGCTCAAGATATTTGGCCTTCACTTAGCAATTCTGTGATGCTCCTGTTATGTCCTCAAGCTTGATTTGTCACACCATACGTTGTTGTCCCCACTTTGAAGTTATGAAACCAGTGGCTCTCTGGCTTGTCAAGACTCCTAATCCAGCTATTCTGCAACTCCATGAGCAAACTAGTGAAACCTCAACCAAGACAACAATTCCTTTGATTATCTATAAAGTCTTGATCTGCCACATTACAGTCATTACAGTGGTACCATCACTAACACTTCACTTAAAGCCTTGAGCAGCTGCCTCTTGGTACTTTCCATTACAGACATTTCTTTATATCATGTGAAAATTCAGTCACCCATCAGCTCACAGCATCATTTAAATGATTTAATGAAACATGAAACACACTGAAAACAGTCCAAGGAAATTACATCATTGCATTACATCATTAGCTACTTAAACTAAAGGCGTGAATTTCCCATATCATCCAACAGAACGCCACTGTCAATTAAAGATGTACAGATTTTTGCCCAAGAGGAAGACAGAAGATGTTAGTAGTGAAATCGTCATCTTTTGCCTAAAAATGCCGGCGGTTTTACCACTAGAGGGTACCGGTGCTCCATAGAGCAAGGGGATAAGCTCGCTCTTGTTTTCCTTCCCCGTGAAACAGGCTCAGGGCAGGTGATGTTCAGGTGATCGCACCCATGTATTTGATATACAAGAAAAGGAGTCTCACGGCGGTGAAAGAGCTTTTTCTTGCTCGCTAAAAATCCTAAGTGTTGATATTAATGGACAAGGGGTGCTGTTTGTTTGATTGCTACCTGTGGCACAGCTCATGCTGCAAGATCCAGTGCACCAAGTGAGAGCCCACCCATGAAAACAACAGATCATGCAGGACAAAAGCTCAGTAAAAACCGGGTGAGAGAGTGATAGGAGATCACAATTGACAATGAATAATTTTAAGGTCAAATCTGAGCAGGGAGTGTAGTCTGAAACCCTTGTTGCAGGAAGTGCATGAATGCACCTCAGAGAAGCAATTGCTGAATTTGCAGTCCCCAAAACCACACAGACCACAGAGCCAGGCTCCTGCCCCTTCCTGCAGTAATCCGGGGTGTGAAGGGATGAAAAGCCTGTGTTTGTATACAGAGCTGCAATCCATCTTGGAAGGGTCAGCTGTTCTCCTGCTGCACCATTTCCAAAGGATAAACACCAACTGCAAACACCCACAAGTTAATCAACTCACATCTCAGAAATCCTTCCTGAGTGTTTGCAATTGCAACTGCGGTTCAGAGCACTCTGTGAATTTTATTTTGCATTGATGCTATGCAGCCCAGCCTCTAATGTTTTGGATCTTGGTGTTTGTGAAGCCTGCAAGTCTTGTGTCCTCTTTCTCTGGAAGATGTTACACAGATGTCATCTTTTCTTCATAGTCTCCCTTGCTCAGCAAAGATGATAACAAGGTACATCTTCCCCTTACTGCTTCTGCCCATACTGTGGGATTCATGGGACATAGGCACCAAGGGTTAGAAGAAAGAAATAGGGTAAAAATCAAAGTTTGAAATGAAAATTGAGTCCTATTAAGCCGAAGCTTACTGTTAAACAGTGTTTCAGCAGGTGGCAGTCCAGACTTCAAGACTGTAAATCACATATACCAAATAAGTACCTGAATGTGGTTCTTCAGCTTTTTAAAATTATCCTTGCTTTTATTTTACATAATTTTTCACAACATATTGCATTGTCCCTGTTTGCAGCATTATGCCTAAAATCTGATTACTTTGTTGTATGCATAAGTTGCAGATCACCAAATGGCAGTGCTCTTTTGTCACTGTCACACTAATATGTTTTTCTAGCAAATATTCTTAGTTTTAAAAATCATGTATTTAATACTCATGTTCTCTAATTATGATGTTTTGGTGTATTAAAAACAGCATTCCAAAACCAATATATAATTTTCCAGAAGAGAAGAAGTAATTTATGACTATGCATGATCATGGATCTAATGTTTCTTGGATGAGCTTCACAGACTGTTTTGTTTGGTAAATTTTTACTGATTTTAATATTTCCCATTTTTTGAGATTTTCTTCTCTATCAGCTTTCATTTGAAGCCAACAGAATGTAGCTGAAAACCTTTGTATTTTTTATATACAGGTGCTTATCATGTTTTCTTTTCACCATCCCTTTCTTCAAAATTGTAGGGGCAGATCACATTGTAATTTGCCTGTAATCTATTCCAAACCATAGCAGTGCTTTTGAAGTTGTTATGAGGACTACATACATCATAGGCAGGCCAAATATTTGCATGTGGCATCATTTTGGCAAATTTTTGGGCTGTGTGACAAAATCTTAAATCTCAACAAGACTTAGCTGACAGTAATGTGTGCTTCTAGTGTTCAACTCCTGCTGCCTCAAAGTAGAGAGCTCAAGCTTGTCAGAAGTATCTACAGAGACCATTTCTCCTCTGTAAATGTAGGGACAGACTCTGGTGACCAGTTCCTATGGGGATGTTTCCTGTGTAAGTTAGATGAATGCCACTTCTTATGTTCAGCCCTGGTTTGGATATAATTACAAGCACCACCTTTTAATAATGTTCATGTATTTCAACTACTAAAAGAATTTGCCTTCTGGCCACAGCAGCCCACTTCTTACATGACCAGGTTTTTCTGAATTCCCTTGCTGTAAATTCAGGTATCACATCTACATGTGGTCAAGGATCCTGGTTATAAAATAATAATCCAAGGTCTGGGCAGGAAAGCCTCTTGAACAGTTATAAGTAAGAAATCCCCTGCAGTGTGACAGTGCAGACTTCTGCTTGCTCTCACTTCTTCAATACCATTTCTTGCAAGCCATTGGGATTTCTTCTGCCTCCAAATGTTCATATGGATCTTAGATTTTTCTGCTTTGCTTCATTTCAAACTTTCATATCTTCCCTTAAAGCTTGTGCTCTGGTTTCATTATGTTCTGCCACCTGGTAAATGCTAATGGAATTCTCTAAGATTGTGATATATAAGAAAAATCTGGCAATGTTTTGCTAAATTTTTGGTTTAGGGTACTCAAAGCAATATGGTTCTAAACCATGATTCCCACACACTTTCCCAAATTTCATATTGGAACAATCTTATTTTCTTCAACTATTGGCTTTTACCCATAAGGATTAAAAATGCCTCTTTTCTCACAGTTTTTTCAGTTGCTCTATATTCCTACCCACCATCTTTTTCTCTTCATCCAAACTTCATTTTTCACAGAACATCTGCAGTATCTTGCACTGATCGTTTTATGGTTGCTAATGAGAGGCTTGAGCTGGGATTTTTAACACTAAAAAAAAAAAATGTCATTACCAAATATTTGAGAACAGCTCTTCAGAGAGAAGGGAATGCATGCCTGATTTCCACAGACTTGGGAATATTCACTGTTTAATATTCAGATTCTTGAATCTCTGCTCTTCCAAGCAATAGGACAGAGATCAGTACTGAGATAAGGTGATGTGGAAAAATCCAAACACTTTGTGAGGCTACAAAAGTGCAGGGTGTGCAGGGAAAAGCATCAAGACACTTAGTGGAGGTCCTGGAGAAGGGAAAAAGCAGCAAGTCCTACAGGTAGGGATGTTCAAAGGTTCCTCTTTCTCTGGATTCACAGATTCCACTGAGTAGATATGGTTCCATGCAGGACTCCCTGTTTCTATGCCATCATACAGCAAGGACAGGGTAGAAATGCCACACTCAGTAAGATGAATTACACTCCTGCTCTGCTGCAGTGGCAGAGGCAGAGCAAGGTCCTCCACAAGATGCAGAAGAAAACTCTAAGAAGAAAGTTCACCAAAAGTACCCTAGTCTCACTGTCATACAAGCTCATCTGACAGGTGATGAGGTGGTAGCCCAGAATGACACTAGTCCATTGGTGACAGAAGTGACAGACATTGTCCCTTGCATGGTAGGAAGCTGAGCAAGAAAAGCCCAAACCTTCACTCATGCCAGGTTTTTGATGATCTCGTGTTCCCATTGGCAGGAATACCTCTGAATCAGCTTCACTGCCCTTTCCTTAAGTCTGGAAAGCTTTTAAAATCAAGATCTGGGAGAGGAAAGCTGTGCTTCACAGCAGGGCACCCAGGGTGCAGAAGAACAGCTTTTATATCAGATGGTTCCTCTTTCCTTTCCTCTGTGTATAAGCCAAGACTCACGTTAAAGCTGCTTTGTCTTGTTGCTTTTTCCTCAGGTCCATCCTAAAAACCATTTTCTTTGGTGCCTGTTGACCACCATTGCCAGCTTTCTTAGGGAGTCTGGCATGCTGGTACAAAGTATTTTGGGTCAGCAATGTCAGATAGCACAGACACCATCAAACTGGATTTTCTGCTCCAGGGGACATTTCAGGAGAATGGCCTGACACATTTCCCAGGTTTGCTGGCATGAGACTGCAAAACAACCCAGAACACTACATTTCCCTTCCTGGTTTTACTCAGCTTGGAAGACAAGAGTCATCCACCAAGATCCTATATCCCTCTTGAGACAAGTGTTAAAAGTGCTCCAAAAGGCCTGGCATATGTAAGTTACTAGGAGAGACCTAGACATCTCATCACATGGGTGACTGACTGGGGGATAGATGGCAGGAGCAAAGGAGAGGCAATGACAATTAGCTCCTAAGGAGTTGTCTTCTATCCTACTGCAGCTTGAATAAAGACAGAAAAGCTTCTGACCATTGCAACTAAATATTCTGAGTTACTTCGTTAGGGGGTTTAAATTCTATTTTTATATTAAGTGAAGGGCATTGGACTGAACCATTGTTTGGGGCTTTTATCTGCCATGACCAGTATGCTTATCCATGGGATTATCTCTGGCTGGCAGTGTGCTGCTAATTGAGTTGAGACACATAGACAAGGAAACACGGAAAGCCATGCAGCACAGCAAAGCAGGGAGAGCACAGAGCCCAGCTGCATCACCCAGCAGCCCCAGCTGCAGAACCCACAAATCAAAGGAGTTTCAGAAATGCTTCTGACAGGACATTCTCCAAAGAACATCAACAAACTTGTGTGAAGCCATTTGAAGGTAAAGTTTAAGATTCATACATTGGTTTCTTCTAATTTTTGCAAAATAAAAGTGTAGGGCATTTGAAAGTCAGCCTGTAATTGAGCAGTCAGCCTGTAATTGAGCTCAGCCTTCAGCAACCCCTGTAAAGAAGTGAATTTACATTATATAAAGAGCCTAAGATAAGTGTGGTAATCATCCATACGAATGCCTAAACATCTGGAGAAGAATTTCCACGAAGGTACCTTTTTAAATATCATGAACACTGCTGTGTCCAGAGAGAAAAAAGATCAAGGAGTCTACTTCGAACATGACAAAATCTCAGGGCTACACAAGAATTTGAATCTTTCACACAGACATACACTGATCTTCCCACAAACCCTTCACATTTCTTTAGAAAGGAGGAGAGGAATGAGTTATATACTCTGAGTAAATTTTTAGAAAGCTCCAAAAAATGCAAATGGGAGAAACTTCTGAAATGTCGGTTGTGCCTTTTGCCGTGACTGAAAACACTGTCATTGACATTTTCTACCTTCCCATTTTAAATCAATGAAAATCAAAAGACTGTAGGAGACAGAAAAAAACCAACCAACCAGAAAAAAACCCAGTCAAAGAGCCCACCCACCCACTCTTTCTAGGACTTGACCAAATTCCCTTTTTTCACAACCACTCACATCAAATATTTTAGGTCCTCCAAAGGTGATATAGCTGAAAGTGAATTTCTAATGTGAAGGCAGCACTGTCCAGAAATAGCCTCTGTAGTCTCTAATACAGAGTTTCTAGGTAGGGAATTGACAATATTAATTTGATGGTCAGACAGATTCTTACAGTGAGTCTTTGCTCTTTATCCAAGACTTCAACCGGTTTGGAAGTTTTGATAGTTGTGAGGTTTTTTCTATTTTTGACCCTACACTGAAAAAAAAAAAATACTTCTAAAAATTCCAATACTTCCAACCTGCCATAGCAGGTGGGATTGCCAAGTGATAAAATCATTTCCAGTTGGGACTGTATCTTCTTTGCATGTGCCTTCTCAAACTCCATCACACACTCACCTTTATGTGTGAACATGAGCACTTCATGCAATGATCTCAGTTTTCAAATGGAGTGGGACATTGAGAAGAAAAGTTGCATGCAATATCCACTCTCAATGGATATTGTAGCATGGTCAAAGATTTGCAGCTGTGTAAGGAAGAGCTGCGTGGCTGCACATGACCTGCACCCCACAACACTGCCAGTACTCTCCAGGTCCAGGTAACAGTTTAGTGGGGTTTCCATTATGGGCAATGAAGGGCGTCCTCATAACAAAGCTCCTGCAGAGCCAAATGTATGGCTCAATTCGCTCAGATTAAGTAGGATCTCTAGATTTTCTGGCATTAACTCCACATAGAGCTCTATCATTTTGCACCTGAGGTGGTCATACATGTGGCTGTGACACAGGCCACCTTACTCAGGACTTTTCCAGCTAAAAGCATGAAGTATTACAGCTAGAATGGAAGAGAGTTCTTTCCCACACAGTGTTTAATCACGACCTGCACAAGAGAAAAATCAGACAAAGGTCTCAGATCTTTGCTTTGAACAATCCAGTTGTTAGGTTTTTTTTAAATCCGTGAGGACTTTCTGAAAAGTTTCTAATTTTTATATAAGTGAAGAGTGCAGAGTCATTGCTGCATCTTAGCCTCTGTTACAACACTGCACATCAGCTTTCCTTAACAATCTGGTCTGTAGGCTATGACCCATTCACAGACCCAGTGGTACTGCAGAACAAGCTCACACCAATCAGTCAGGGAAGGATTTCTTACTGTGCAGAATGCAAAGCAGATGAGCTACTCTCACTTTATCCACTGAAAGAGGAAAAGAGGAGAAAGGGTTTGTGCTAAAAGATGCAAGGTCTAAACCCACATTACAGAAGCTGTGGATATAATGAACAGTGGTGGTGTGGAGGAGTGCTTTTTCTTGGAATACACAAATTGAGACAGACAGAATACTGTGTTAATAGACCCACTTTCCCTGCAAATTAAACCAGATTTTTAATCCAGTTTGACTTGATGCTGTTCCTGTAAACCTTTTCTTACACCAGATTCTTCATTTTTCCTTTGTGCTGCATAGATAAGCAGTCTGTAGTTTGGCATTGATGATTGATCAGGCAACAAGGATTCACAGCTCTGGCCCATTTCCAGTACCCCAGAAAATGGCATTAACTGGAGGCCAGGGAAAGGCCACTGAATGTAGAATATTCTAAAATATCTCTCTAGAAAAGAACTGGGAATGTCTCAGAGGCGCTGGATTATCTCAGATACCACGTGAAATGAGCCATTTTTAAGCTCAATATAAGAGTCTTATCTCAGTCTGATTGCAAGGAATGGGCTTTTATCTGATAATGATGGACTACCTGGTGCAACTTTTGGATGCCTTTAGGATGTTACCTGGGCAGCACAGTCTCCTAATCACACCTTCCCCAGATGGCTCAATGCTCGCTGCCATGTCCTTTCTCTCAGTGCAGAAATGAAACCACTCCCTGTAACTCAGACTCACACCAATCAAACCACTGCCACAGGTCTTATGCAGTTTATTACCTGCCTTTCAAAATGTATTTGAGGGTTTCTCTTCTCTGGTAGTTCCGTAAGAACATTGGAATTTTTTTAAACATTTTGGTGGGAAGACAGAAGAGGGACAGAAAGTGGATTTCAACCCTAAAATGTCAACTCCTGCTTTGATGGTTTAACATGTAACAAGATATGTGATCTGGATAGAAATGTGAGGGTGATGATCAATTGTTTAGAGGTAAATACCTTTATAATAGTGGGGGTTTTTCAATATTTTGCCTTAAACTAATGAGAATATGTCAATAACTTTAAAGTGACTCAGCAAAGGTGCTCACAGAGGCTGTGTCATATGGAATTTCTGTAAGAACTGCACCTCACAGGAAAGAGCACTGAAGGATCTGCAGATGCAGGTCCACAGTGCTAATGGAGCCACTGAGGCCAACACAGGAACAGCCGAAGTGTGTGGCACAGATAACTTATTTGTGCTTCTTTTCCATCTCCAGTTCACATTCATTAGTAACTGATGAGTTGTGTTAGCATGGCAAATGAATCACACCCCCCTTGAAGGTGAACTGTGGATAAGCTCTTTGGAGGTCATTGTATCCTCAGAAGTCTGATTTACACAACCAGGCAGTAACAATAGCACACGGTATTTGTACCTGTGTAAATTGGATGCTGTTTTAAAGTATTTCTGCTGTTTTGCATTGCCATAAGCAATTAATCAGCATTCAGAATTCAGAACAATCATCTGTAAGCATGTGATATTTCATTTGAACTCTGAAGTCATTGGAGGAGGTTATCAGCCTTTTCCAGACCTGTCCAATTTTATTCCTGAAGTGTTTCACCAGCATCTGCAACAATGCTTCTCAACACAATGTATGATGGCCCTTTTGCTCAACTGACTCGTTAATATCTCAGACTACATTATCCCCGTTCAACCGGACAGGTTCAAACAAAGACAATTCTATCAAACCTTCAGGAAAAAATGGCAATATGGAAGGGGATATTATTATTTGTTTTTCTTTGAAGAAAGAGCTGTATTGAGACAAATAAGTAAACTGAAATGGCACAGAATTCAGCATATGTAAAGTCCATTTAGAAAAATAAAGCCCAATTTGCAGGAATGAGAAGTTTTTATTGCAGAATGCAATCTAGCAAAGCAGTTTAATCTCTGTTAACAACTCTGTTGGGACTCACACGTTTGTGTCCTCAAAATACATGAATCTGTGGGTCTCTCCTTAATGGAATAGCTGTTTTTACTGAAGGATTTTCCTCTGTAACAGAGGAGAGCTGGGCACAATGGGGCACAGCCTCGGCATAACTTTCCTGTTCTTACTTGACATCCATGGGAACAGGAATTCCTATTCCTAATTCAAGCTTTGCCACCTCCTTCTGTTATGCCATCAATGCAGAGAGTGGCCTAATAATGAATCTGTAAGAGTGGAGAGTTACATCCATTTTCAGGTATAGCACGACAGATCTGACCAGCCAGCAACGAAGCTCACTCAGAGAGCAGAACAGCCCTGAGCTGCACAGACTGCACCAGCTGGATTAGTGGGAGAGCAGATACTTAACTCATATGTGTGCACACAGATATTTGGGTGCCTGAACTGAGTATCTAAATCATCCATTGAATCTCATCTCATACAGGTGAACAGAACAGAAAGCCTGGAGCAGAAAGCAGCAATACTGATGCTCTGCTTACAACTTCCAGTGCCTCTGCTAGTCCCGAATACTGGGATGATGGGGAAGGATTGCATCTGACATATAAAGCTTTGCCCTTTTCCTGTCAAATTAGGACTGATGCAGAGGGATAAATGTCAGGTCTAGGCTTTTACTGACCTCCCAGACAATTGTGATGGTTGACACAGGCATCTAAAGTGTGTGGAAAGTCAGGTTTCCCTCCCTCCACATCCAACCATCCCTATCGGTGACACACTTGCCATGTGACTACAGAAAACAGTGAGCACTAGGCTGTAACTCTTTCCTGGGTGAAAAACACTGAATCAGATGATCCCTCCAGTATCTCAATGCTCTGATTACATAGGGATATTAGCCCTGGCTATCTACAGCATTGGCTGTACATTTTTATCTGGTATAACATGGTTTGAAGTTGTTCTCAACACTGATTAATTATTTAGCTCATAGGGTCTAACTGCTCCAGGGATGTTTTCTGAGTAGTCTTGATCAAGATGCTCATGACTGATTGTGCATTGATTTTTCCATTGCTTACCAGCAGCAGTAGTCCCACAAAGGTTCAGAATTCTGATCTATACTCACAGTAGTTCATATTTTTTTTAAACAGGAAATAAAGGAGCCAGTTCCAGGTGGCTTGTTAGTGGAGGGGGAGGTGGAGGGTGGGGAGGAGAGACCTTGAAACTATTAGTTTTCAAGTTATTAGAAGTCTGGGGGTGCTGTGGTAAATTTAATGATAAAGTTAATTACTCACAAGAACAAAATTTGAAAGGATTTCATGGTGAATACTTCACATTAAATTACTGGCACTATTTTGGTCATTGTGACATTTTAAAAGTAAGTACATGGTTATACTCAGCTTGCTTGCAAGGTTATTAGATGTGTCTCAAGATGCCTGCTTTAAGTGTGCACTAAACAGATGTAATGTGGCTGCGGATGCTGTTTATCTAACACAAGTGACTCAACATGCCCACAACAGAAAGCATGTAATTAAGTTCTGCACACACCACTGTTGGAGTTACGGGGCAGGCTAAGAAATATTTCATTCTTTAGACTCTTGAGGGAACTTGTGCTCCTTCTTCCAGAATGGATCACTATGTTCTTTCCTTCACAGGACAGAAGAATACAAAAGTGTGTGAAATCCTTCAAACACAAATATTTTTTTGCCAGGAATTTTGAGTCATTGTCCTTATGCAAGACATGTCCCACTGCGCACAAAAGCAGGAGCAGCTTTTCCATTGGGCCAGCACAGCAGAAATTAATAATACAATGGTCATCTTGTACATTGTGTTGCATCTTTCAGCCTTGCTCCAGTGCTTAAGCTCATGTCAGCTTTACTCTTTCTGTAATTATTTAACGTGGAAATTCTTTATGTTGGACGATACTGTCACATATAAAAGTTTTCTTACCTTCTGAAAGTTGTTTCAGATTTTGTATTTATTTCTAGCACAGCTTTTATTAGTGCCCTAATTTACAGAGCATGGAATAAATTGTATGTCTGTCTATTTATCTTTTGTTACAGCATTAATCTTTCCATTTTCAGCTCAAAAGCAGGGTTTACATTGTAGCTATCAGATCCAGCAATGACTTCATAGGCTGATTTAGCAACAATCCCTATCAGTTAGTTGATGTCCCACAGATTCAAACATCATGAGCTGGATTGATAAAGGAAGAAGCAAGAAATAACAGTTAAAAAAGGACTGAATCCAGGGGTTGCTGGTTCCTCTCCACTTGCTTTTATGGTACAGCAACCTAGCTAGATTGGAGTTACACTAACAATTCCTTCAGCTAATGTTCCTAATTGATAAAGTAGCAATGCATCAGATCAGAAATCTTTTGCGTGCATGTTTTCCTTCATTCAGCTAGGAACAAATTAAGTATAGACACATTTTCTAGGATATAATTTATTTCATAGATATATATGACATACATGCCTATGCTTTTGGGAGCTACCACTTCTAATATCTTAATGACTTTTTAGAGTCAGCATGCATTGGTATGGTTTATATGCTTTTGCCTGTGCCCTCAGGTCCTCCTCTCCTCCTCCTGCAAGATGAAATTCAGACTCCTCCAGGCCATGAACCAGCTTGCTTGCCTGGTGAGGAAATTCCAAAATGGAGGCAGAGCAGGTAATCAAATCCTATATGCTGTTTGATGGACTTAGGTGCCTCAGGACCTCTACAGTGTGGATATAACGAACAGGTTGATGCAGAAGTGTCTTGGCTGAGGAATTTAAAAGACCACTTGAGCACTGTTGCATAAGACAGGATACAGAGCACCTCAGTGATCTGGAGACATGGCAAGGCTCAAGCTTGTGCAGTCCACCTGCCAGCATTCAGGAGAACCAACATCCAGTGTAACGACATGACAAAGTTATCCTGGGTTAACTGTCTCCTGGTGATCCTCTCAGGAGTATCTTCTTCTCTGTTACTCATTCGTTGGTGCCCAGTGGGAACTCAGAAAACCTGAAATATTAACCTGGGCAGATTCAGATAACCTTAATTCTACCCTACCCTCAGCCTTATAGTCTGGACCTTGGCAATACTGGGCTTAGGGGTAGTTCAGACCCCATGAATCTGTTGCCCAGTCTTCACTAAGCACCACAAATTTACATTGATATCCCTCTAGTTACTCTGTGATGGGATTTCAATCCTGATTAATAAGAAAAAAATATTATCTGCGGTCCCTGAGAACACGTTTCTCTACACACACCCTTAAACCTTACCCCGAAGATGGAGAACCAGATCTGGTCAAACAGCAGGCCACACTATTACTGTTACTTATTAGTACCTCTAATTTAATTGTAGGGTGTGTTAGTATGAAAGTGCTAGAATTAATGAATCTATAAAGGGCATTAAGACAAATGTAGCTGAAGTAGAATGGGTTAATTTTTCATGCTAAGAAGGAATTAATTAATGTGAGGGCACAAAGTCCTATGCTTTCACAGTTAATCTGCTTCCATTATCATTGTAGTGTAGATAAAGCAGGCTCAGGTATTTCTACATCCCACTGAATCCTGTGCCATACTTGTGTCTTTGGTTTATTAAAAGCAGTACATCTGCAAAGGCCATCACTGAAGGAAAGTAATGACAGCTTGAACAGAAGTGCATAAAATTCAGGAAGTCTTTGATGCACAGAATGACACACTTTATATATCTTACTTCCACAGTCTGAGTTAAGCCAGATTTGGCATCAGGTGCTTCACTCTGGCATTGAGTATTGGCTTAGGCCTAGATATTTTATTTTCTTTTCCCTGGAACATAAGGCATTGCCTATTTCTTAGGTTTATCTGGGAATTATTTTGTTATAGCAAGAAATGATTAGTGTCTCAATCTTCACACGCTTGGTCTTCAGTAGAGGACTTTTTTATTTAAATGATTCAGACACATTGTAGAGATGACTTTGTCATTGTCCTGGTGAATGCACTGCATTTCTGATATCAACTGAAGAAAACACTTAATTTTCTGTGACTACATATGACTGAAGCTGTTGGTCCTTGTAGCCTTTTCCAGTGATTCTGGAGGCTGACCATCCAGCATGGAGGTGCTGGAGGGGTTGTAACTCCTGCACGTGCAGTGGACACACCACTGAAATGAACATGGAAAGGTCATAGAATCATAGAATATCTTGGCTTGGAAGGGACCCATAAGGATCATCAAATACAACTCCTGGTCCTGCACAGGACAATCCCAATAATTCCACCATGTGCCTGAGAGCACTGTCCAAATGCTTCTTGAACTCTGTCAGGCTTGGTGCTGTGACCACTGCCCTGGGGAGCCTGTTCCAGTGACCGACCACTCTGAATGAAGAACCCTTTCCTAATATCCAACCTAAATCTCCCCTGACACAGCTTCATGTCATTCCCTTGGGTCCTGTCACTGTCATCAGAGAGAAAAGATCATGCCTGTCCCTCTGATTCCCCTTGTGAGGAAGTTGTAAACTACAATGAGGTCTCCCCTCAGTCTCCAGGCTGAACAAACTAAGTGTCCTCAGCTGCTCCTTCTATGGTTTCCCCTCCAGACCTTTACCACCTTCATGGCCCTCCTTTGCACAATCTCTAATGGCTTAATGTCTTTTTTATATTGCAGTGCCCAAAACTGCCACAATATTCAAAGTGAGGCTGCCCCAGTGCAGAGCAGAGCGGGACAATCCCCTTCCTTGCCCTTGCAAAGCATCAGGTGATGCTTTGCCTGATGCCTTCCAGGACAGGGTTGGCCCTCCTGGTTGCCAGGGCACTGCTGACTCATATTCAACTTGCCATCGACCAGAACCTGCAGGTCCCTTTCCCAGCACTGCTTTCCAGCTTCTGGTTCCCCAGCCTGGTCAAACATCCAGGATTGCCCTGTCTCATATGCAGAGTCCAGCACCTGCCCTTGTTAAACTTCATGTGGTTGGCAATTTGCCCAGTCCTTGAATTTGTCAAGGTCACTCTGCAGGGCCTCCCTGCCTTTGAGGGAGCGAACAGTTTAGCATCAGCAGCAAACTTAATATACCTTCTGGTCCAAAATGCCTATCTTTCTCCTTATTCCATGTTTCTACACTCCCTGCAATTTTACTGACCAGCTCTTCTCCCTGGTTCCCAGAACAGCTGTAAGAAGCTGACATGACAGCACAGGATGTCAAGTGAAAAGTACTAAATAAAGAAAGCAGACATCAGTAGCTTCATTTTCCCCCTGTCAGGTTTAAAATAACTTTTGATGAATAGGGAGAACATCTTTTCATGTGAGCTAAAAATATTACAGGAAATTAAAAAGGGTTGTGAAGATGTTTAATCTGGAAAGTATATTCTATCATTATAACATCTTTTACGGCAGTTTTAGTTCTGATTTGAGCTCAAACCCTCAAACTAAACTTAACTTTGGAGCCCTCACAACATCTCCAGAGCGTATGCTGGTTGTTATATTTATAGACAGTGTTACATGAATGTTCTTCCCTTTTTTTGTGCAGCTTTTCAGTAGATATCAAGGCAGTGGGTAGTACTCCGGAACACATCTGCTTGATATACCAGCATTATGGAGTCAGGAAGGTTTAATTTAGCAACTTTAACTGCATGAATTGTTCACAGAGCTTAGATGTGAGCAACCAGAAATTATTTAATTATTTTTAACATGAATACCAAATTACTTAGAGGCAGGTTTGTATGTGGGAGTGAGCATGTGAATGTGTATCTGAATTTATTCGCTGGCAACTAAACGTCCTACAGATATTGGTTTGCTACTTCTAGGAGAGCTGAAAGATCTAAACTACCTTGATCATCACCCCTATCCTAAAGAGGATTTCCCAAAATGCTTGAACAAATCTGGCAAATCAAATTATTAATTGATTTTGTGAAGTGTTTCTACTCTTTAGCTAAAAAAAAAAAAAAAAAAAAAAAAAGAAAAGAAATAGAGAGACAAAATGAACACCTGTGCCTTGGGGAACGAAGCCTAGAAAGAAACATTTGGAAACTTAAGAAAGAGTATGAAAGGAAAGCCAGAGATTGATCTTATGCTTATAGAAATTACTGGCAAAACTGTCAGTGACTTTAATAGTGAAAGATCAGAGCTTAAAGCATGAACCCAAAGGGGAAGAAAAGAAACAGGGCAATGATGAAAGACAGTAGGCAGAGAGAAATGGTGACAGTCAGGCAGCAAAGCCTATAGCCAAACTCTTTCATGTGAAAATCTCCACGCTTCAGTGACCTAAGCACTTCTGATGTCTGGTGATTTCCCTCTTTGGGGGAGATGGCCCCAAACATACTGTCACTGTGCACTGAACTCAAGATGTTCAAAGTTGCTGATTATTTTTCTTTGATGTTTTCTCTCTTTTTTTTTTTTTTCCCCAGCCAATTTTTGTCACCTTAAGAATTTTTACCCCACCAATTCTGAGTACCTGTGTCTCTGGTGAATGTGAGACACCTTAAAGAGCAATTTAAAGAGATATCTTTCAACTGTAAAAAAAAACCTCTTCATTGTAATAGCTTGGAGTACAGGTGGCAAATTGAGCTGCCCCTAGCTAATATCATAGTTTTATGTGCTTACCAGCAGACAGATATGTACAGAATGGGAGAAAGCTGCTAAGGCAATGAAGGCTCAGGGAGTGGAAGTAGACAGGATTTAGCTAAGGTTTTATTAGGAGAAAGAGTTAGTTCTGAATTTTACCATGTCACTTCTGAAGGCCTGGGGCTTTAATCGTGCAAAGACTTTACTGTGCAATCTGTGCTGGATATTACACCATGATACATCATTCCCTGTTCACAACACAAATTCTTTTCTGATTGAGATTTTTGAAAACTTTGAGAAAAATAAAGCATATGATTCACCTCCCATTGATCAGCTGAACCACACTAGGCTGCAGAGCTTGTGAGGATGTAATCTTTTGGGGGAGTTAAATTTTAACAGACTGCTGGGGTTATTTTTGGTTTGTCATGTGCAAACTGACTGTAATCTCATTGGTACCCACTGAGAAGGCAGAAAGGATGAGGGTTGTGCTAGAACTGATGGTGAAAGGTTATTCTTAATTTTGATCTGGCAAGCGAGTTATCAGCCATCATGAATGACAAGATTCCTTCTCCCACTCAGTCAGCAACAAGCAGACTTTAAAACCTACTGTCATAAGAAAGCATAATTACAAAGCCATTTCAAAGTCAAGGTTGAAAACTTCAGATGCTTCATTGCCCCTTAGTATGAGAATATGAAAGAGCATCATACTTTTTCCTCCTTGCCTTCATTCACTAATACTCTAAACAAAATCTGCAGCTGTTCTGGGAGGCAATTGACAGTTATAGACAAGAAAGAATGTTTTATCTTAAAATGGAGAGAGAAAAGCTTTAAGGAAATGAGAGGTTTCTGGATATTTTTGGCAAAATCAAGCTCTGGATCAAATTGTCTGGCAACAGAATGGAGGTCTTTACCATGACGTAAGAACAAATGATGCCACAGGCTGCTGAAAAAAACTGCTTATGACTGGATGAGGCTTTATGTTAATTTAAAATGTAGTGATTCAATAAACAGCAAAATTGGGGATCATTTCATGGGTTTGTGGGATGACATACCACCACAAACTAATGGAGTAAAGTTTTCCATCAGCATCAGTGCTGATTTGAAACATCTGTTTTCAAAGCTAAAGCAAACCAAGGGAAAATTAAATAACAAATTTATTTCTTAAGTAAATGCTTCTATTTACCCTCAAGGAAATATTAAAAAGAGACATGTAAGAGGATCATTTGATCTAGTTATATAATGTGAACAAATCTCTGAGTAACAGCTGCAGCACAAAGAGGGCATCAATGTTAACTTTCCAGCATGGGCATCAATGTCTGACAGTTGGCACTCATGGAAAACACTTTGTTGCATATGCAAAAACCAGTTGCTAAGAGGATCTGACAACTATTTAAAGCCAGAAAGTGGCAGGCATCTTTATGCATGCTCAGTGTTATGGTGTTTCTGTAATCCTCTTAATTTAATGCAAATATTTGTGGGTGAGAGGTATCACCTAAGTTGAGTAAGATCTCTACAGTCTCGCATGTAATGACAGAAGAGAGGAAGAACAGAGCAGAAGAGTGATGTATAGCCCACATACAGAATGAGCCACTGGTTTCTATAGAGCCTGGTGCCAAAATGAAATGATTGCCTTTATTCAACATGCCCATGCTCAAACTATTTAAACCCTACTGCTGATGAAGACTTACTGAACCCTTGTATGCTACATGTCCTGCTGCTTTCCACAGACTGACAAATATGAGACATAAGGTTAGCTCATCTGCCTGATGTTTGCTTGCTGGTGACAAGAGAGAAACCTCAAGTGGGAACTGAAATTGTAGACAAAATGTCATCCGACACAAATACGTGCCAGAAGCCCTGTCTTGTGAGTATGAAATATTGTCCACACAATTCAAGATAAGGTAATTCAAAGAAGCTGCTTGACTCTAATCACATTTCTGAAAATTATGCTTTTTTTGCTTTCTGGTGTCAGTCTGATATCTGACCATAAGCATACTTTAAGCACACACCTCACCAATTTCTTCTTGCAGACAGGAAGACAAGGTAACTTCACATACAGCCTCTCAGTGCAGTCTGGCAGTGCTCTTATGATTCCCACAATTTTGAAACACTCTACAGAGGCAGGATCCAAAACAACAGAGGTAACATTTCTGATGGGAGGTTTCTCTTAGAACCGTATTAACAATAACCCAATAAATTAATTCTGCTATCTTCACAATTCTCCTGGGTGATGTCAGACCATACCTAATGCTGCCTTCCCCTGAGTTACACAGGCAACTGGAGCATGCAGAACAAATCCAGAGTTCTGCTGAAGGAGACCTTAGGAAGTGCAAATTTACAAAGGTTACAGGGTCAATATTTTCTGGAAATTTCCAGGACCCACTGTGCTAACAAAACTTCGGTTAAGGGAGCCTTGTTGAGACACTCCTGAAGTGTGAGGCTTGTACTCAAAATTCATTAAAAAAAAAAAAAAAAAAAAAAGCCTGTTCTGTCTTATTAAGAAACAGTGGCTTGGTAATTTCCTTTGCAGGACATATTATTTAACCTGGAGCCAGCTTACAATCTTGGAATATGAATTACCTTGCACTGGTGCTATCAATACCAAACACACAGAGGTGTGCTTTTGCAGAGCAACTGGTCTCTTTATATAACCTTAAATTGAAATCATCCATTGCCTTCCAGTGCTTCCACGTTAGTGTGTGATTTCAGCCAAAGCCTGACAGCAAAAAGCAGAAATTGAGTAGGAGATTAATGTTATCTGGTGACAAACAACTGTGGTGGATTTTCTAATAATGCTGATAATAGCTCATTAATCACAAATGAAACCCTGCCATAAGACAGCCACTGGCTCATGGGGTAAGGAGGAGGTTACGCACAGTAAGAGCAATCACCCTCCCTGCACCCTTCCCAAATGCCATGCAGCCCAAGTGGTGTCTGCCAGCACAGCCCATTTTGATGCCCACAGCTGCTGTCAACACAACTGTACCACTTCCAGGAGCACTTATACTCCCGAGGAATGGGGAAAAATCATTTCTGGGACATGCAACACGGCATGTCAGACTAGGTAGAGAGCTCTCCCTGGGCAAAAGTTCATTTCTGCGGTGCTGTGAGCAACCAGGCTGTGGGTGCGTAAACTGGCAAAAATCTCACAGGTAATATCATCACAAGGAAAGATGTGTTACTTTTGGTTATGCAGGTCAACTTCTCTAAATCCCTTTAGCCTTGGCATTGTCCAGAAGCCGCAGAGCACAAAACATTACCTCCCAGCACAACCACAACCCAGAAGTGATGACAGCTCTAGAGAGCATCTCCAGCTGTAAACCTATATCTGGTATTTAGGATTCATTTTGTGTTATCTTTACGTTGCAGACCAAGCAGCAATTTAAATACATGAGTAAACACACAGATTCAACATGCCAAAGGAGAAAACATTCTCTTGGGATATACAAAAAAGGCAGCTTAGTGGTTTTTTTGCCTCTAAGGCTTACCAGTGCCAAAAGACCTTGAAATTCATCTTGTAACTGCCCACTGCTCTTTTTTTCCATCTCGTTGCTTGCTCTTTCCCACCCTGAGGACACACTGTACTTTGCAGTACACAAAGAGATACAGAATTTGTCCTAGAAAAAAAATCAACACAAACCAAAACATTTTACTAGGAAAAAACAAAGCAACATGTTTCTATCAACTCCTTTCTCACCTTAGCAAAACATTGCTACCACCTTAATGGATGAACATCTAAATGAATCCTTCCTAGTCTACTTTAATCTTTTCATTTTAAAATACAGCCTTCTGGCTCTGAGGTATTAAATACTTAAAAGGGTGAATTCTGCCCTCACCTACCAGTTCTCATGGGATAATTGCCATTCCAATCCTACTGGGAAAGATAGACTGGCTTTGGTCTCGGGTTAACCGATTCAGAACCTATAACGTGCAACTTCTCTCCCTCCTCAGGTTACAGCATTTTATTGACTTTTGGTGGCTAGCTGAGCAGACTGAACGTCTGTATATCTCATTGCAAGTTAAATCCAAGAATATAAGGTGAGCAAAAGTCTAATACATTAATAAATAATAGCTGTGCAGAAGAAGGTAGGAATTCAACACCTTCTGCAAGTACTTGCAAGGGTAAAAGCAGTGCCCCCAGGCACCCCAGAATGAGCTGCTCAGTCTGATAGGCTGAAGAACCAAGGGCATGGTATGGTCATGAAGAAACAACTAGTGCTGCTCGATGACAGAAATTCATTCTTTGTTAATAAATTTTTATGGCTGAAACAGGTGATTTAAAGGCATTTTGGTGTCCCGTGTTTCTCTCAAGGAGGCAGCAGAAGTGTGTTAGTGGTAAGACAGCATGAGCCAAGTAAAGGTCAAAGAGAACTCCTCGGAAGTTGTCACTTGCAGTGGTGGATGGACTCCAAGAGGTGATACAGCTGGACCTGCCTTGGCTCCTGCAGACAGTGCCTGGTGATATGTTATATTGGCAAAACCAAGAGTCCCCAAACCAGACAACCCAAAATAGAATTTGCAACCATCCTCAAAATCCATTCCTAGCACTGCAAAGGCCAAGGGCTTGGAAAAACTGAAATTCGTTTCCAGTCTAAACACTATTTTCTGTCTCAGCCATCTGTTGCTCCCCTGCTTTCCCAAGGGAGTTGTGCCAGCTGTCTGTGCTGCACAGCTCCCCACTGAAGGGCTGCAGCCCAGGGAATGCCCTGTGCTGGGGCAGGAAGATGGGGGGGTCAGAAGGAGTAGTCCAGAGGGGCTGTGAGGGGCCAACCACAGCCCCATCCCCACCCATGCACAACTCAGTGTGGGGGGGAAGTGCTTTTGGTCCATATTTCCACAGAAAGTTTGGAAAAACCATCACACTGGTGGGTCCCATTACCCTCAGTGAACCAAATATCAGTTTGTACATCCTGAATGTTTTAACATTTTCTTTATTACTTAATCGAAATTAAAAAAAAAAAAGGGAAAAAAGAAAAAATATTATTTTGACACTCATTCTAGAGGATTTTTTTTTTGTTTTTTGTTACTAACTTTCTGGAGTTAACAGAAATGACCACTGCCTGTCTGAGTGTCTGGAAGGCCAGTCATAGTCACAGTCAGGGGCAGCCCTGGATGTGTGTATAGACTGAGGAATGAGAGGCTGGAGAGCAGCACTGCGGAAAGGGAGCTGGGGGTTTTGGTAAATGGCAAGTTGAATATGAGTCAGCAGTGCCTTGGCAGCCAGGAGGGCCAACTGTGTCCTGGGGGGCATCGGGCAAAGCATCAGCAGCCGGTCAGGGGAGGGGATTGTCCTGCTCTGCGCTGTGCTGGTGAAGCCTCACCTTGGATATTGTGGCAGTTTTGGGCACCACAACATAAAAAAGACATTAAGCCATTAGAGGTAAGCAAAGGAGGGCTGTGAAGATGGTAAAGGTCTGGAGGGGAAGCCGTAGAAGGAGCAGCTGAGGACATTTAGTTTGTTCAGCCTAGAGAAGAGGAGACTGAGGGGAGACCTCACAGTGGTCTACAACATCCTCATGAGGGGAAGCAGAGGCACGTTCTCTTTACTCTCGTAACCAGTGACAGGACTCAAGGAAATGGCATGAAACTGAGTTGGGGGAGGTTTAGGTTGGATATCAGGAAAAAGTTTTTCACCAGAGGGTGCCTGGGCACTGGAACAGGCTCCCAGGGCAGTGGTCACAGCACCAAGCCTGACAGAGTTCAAGAAGCATTTGGACAATGCTCTCAGGCACATGGTGTGATTCTTGGGATGTCATGAGCAGGGCCAGGAGTTGGACTCGATGATCCTGATGGGCCCTTTCCAATTCAGCATATTCTATGATTCTGTCTGATTCTTGATGAACAATTAGTGTTGTTCACATGCTATTGACCACTGTCAGAAATGTTTTTGTGTTCCTCACCTTAAAGAAAGATTATTTCAGTGTTGTCGCTGTAACCCAATTACATCCCATGTCAGAGCAGAACAAAAGCAAATGTGATTTTGGCTTCAAGCCTGCCAGCATCGCTCAGTGCTTCAGTGATTTTATTTTCCCTAAGTCAGCAGTATTTAAATTTCTCTGTAAATTATTCCTGGTAGTTTATTCATATCTCAACAGCTGGATTGTGGCACTGTGCCCTACATTGTATCAGTGTAGGCTGAGCAACATGGAGCCACTGTGCCTCAGAGATCAACTCTGATTTATAGCTGACTCGGGTAGAATTTATTTTGGGATGACAGAGTGGATGATCCATTCCCAGTGGCCGTTTGACAGCAGCAGGAAAGCAGCCACTGCCTTGTGCATATGTGGGACAGGAAAAATCTCCACTTACATTGAGAAAAAAACACGGTAGATGAAGGTTATTTTAATGTAGCCAAAATTCAGAGTAGAGGTCTAAGCAATTGCTTAAGCCAAAGCAATCAATGCATCATTGTGTAACAGGTTATTAACTATCAGCTGGGCATGGTAAGTGGCCATGCATACATCCATAGCCCTCTACAGTTGTGAGACAAAAAATGTTAGCTTAGAGCAGGAATTTCTGAACCATGGTACTATTAGTGATTTCAGCCATGGCTTTGGCTTTGGTAATAGCTTTGGCTAGGCTGGTAATTATGGTAATGATCTTTATTGTGCTCTCTTTTAGATAGTGTTTTTAGTGTCAGTATACAGGGTAATGTCCCAGTAGATTAATTTAAATTTTTATCATGTTCATATATAAAACCTGTAGCCACAAAGGAAAGCTGTCCAGTGTCTCTAAAAGATTTTCAGTTCCTAGTTCTGCTACAGATGGGCTTCCTTAGCCTTCACGTACTGATCTGTGAAAAGAAAACCTTATGATTTATCTACATTTCAGAACAATGAAATGTTTGCAATTTTAGCAACTTGAAATCAGGAAACATAACAATATTATTGTTGTTGCTACCAATGCAGGATATCTCAAAAAAAAAAGTTAAAAAAGAATCCTTACACCTTTTCCTACCTGAATGATAATGGCAACAGAGAAATTCCCCTAAAGAAGTTGCTGGAAATGCAGAAAAAGGAGTCCAACACTGCCTACTCCCCTTTCATGCTGAACTCACACACTGTTTAAAATCATTCTCTACATTCATCAGCCCAGAGAAATCCTCTTCACAGCACCTGTAGAAGCTCTCTGGGATGCTCCCACCATCTGAGCATATGGGCTGAGAGTGTGTTTGTGCTTCAGCTCTTGAGTGCACTATGCACAGAATAAGGGGCTGTGAGACTCAGCACCAGCTGTAGCAAACATTGCTCAGGCAACTCCCCAGTTTCCTCTTCTTATGTACATTCAGCAGCAGCAGAATGGTAACTCCTGGGTATCACTTTCCAACTCCCAGTCTGACTCACTGCCTGACCCTGGCCAAATCAGTTAACCTCATTTTGCCATTTTATGCCTTGTGTTAAAAGAATGCAGCACTTACCCTCTCCTTCTGGGTGTTGCAAAGCTTTGGTAATTTATACTTGTCAGCTGCTTTGGGATCCTTAGACCAAAGGTGCTAAAGGATCAATATAATATTTATGAGAAAGCCAGACCTATAGTATAATGCACACAAGTTGAATGCAGCTGCAAGCACTTTGCTGGGCAGTTTTACAGCATTGGGCCAATGGGTTTATTTCTGTTCACTTTTTACAGAGCATGATTGCAACTGCATCCTTGAGTGGTTATGTCATTTAACAAGGACTTTATTTAGCAGTAGTTGCATGTCACAAAAAGAAATAATGACCTTGATATCCACGGTACCCCAAACGTTTCCCAGATTGACACACACAACATTTTGCAGAGGCACCTGAACACCATGAACCTCAAGCCCTTCACTTCAGATCATGTATGTCCATACCCATCCAGAAAGCTGATATATTCTGTTGTGTGATAAAATGCTAATGAGGTACCTGCAGTTTGGTTATGTATGGGTAGATGTCCATTGGAGTGACAGGGCTTGTGTGTAGTCCACAATCCCTACGCGAGCATCCTCTGTCATATGCTCAGAACTTGTCACAAAATAAGATTTTGAAGCAATTAGCATGTCTCCCAACATATAAAGTTGCTCCTATCACTTGATAACACATTTGATTGCACTTATGTGTCACAGGACATTGGACCTGAGGTTGAGTGATGTCTTGGCTTCCAGTCAGATGGTCTGCATGGTTCCTGGGGACGACAACATCAGGGAGTACCTCCCTAAGACAGTTACTATGGGCTGTGGCTACAACCTTGAAAATGTGACTGCAGGTGATGGTCAGATGGTCTTTCTTGATCTGTTTCACAGGTGTGGCAGTTTGAGGACACCTCTGCAATATATAATTCCTTAGTTTTTTCACATCCTTTACAACAAGTCTTTCCTTCCTTGATATGAAACACCGTTAGTCAAATTTTTATTGTGCTAACCAGTCCTATTTTCCTAAGACTTTTTGCAGTGTTCAGACCTGCTTAATGACTGACTGCTAGGTCTGGACAGAGGGCTAATTATACACATCATGATTCCAGCTTTATAGAGCAAATTTCTGTATGACTGCAAGACAACCACATCTTCTTGAGTGCCTGATTTGATAATAGAAGCCAACAGAAATGCTTCAGAGATTTCTTTCAATAAATCAGCCAATAGAGCTGTAAGTGAGAGTTGCTTGTCCAAGTCAGAGGGCAGACACAGAGTTGTGCTCCTTGTTGGCTGCAGGGAGCATCATGTGCTTTAGAGAATTGTTTCTCTGCCCTCCAGCATGGGTGCAGTTCTACAGCTGCTGGGTACAAAGACCATGTTATTTGCCTTTGTAGCTTTTCTTTGCCCAGGTAACCTTCCTTAAACAGAGTAGGAGCAAAAAAGGTGGTAAACATCAAAACCAGCTTTATGACTAGAAAAAAAAACCCTGGAATTCGTTGGACAGAGAGACATCTCCCTGTGCTTTTTACAGTCTGGTCACATTCTGTAATTGCTCTGGTGATTTGTACTTAATCACAGCCATTATCCTTTGCTCCCATTCCACTCCCCTGTCTGGCCCTGGGATGAAGTCATAGACTAAACCTGTAATGATGACAGTCAATGACATAGTTATAGGCAGTGTTTTGGTCTAACTATGACAGATCTGTGTCTTTACTGCAGGATTGAACAGGAGAAACTGAGCAGGGTACAGGATGGAAAGCCTTTATAAATTTCAAGGCAAGTAGCTCCTTTCCATCATGCTAGAGGATAAACACCCAAAATTATTAGCAAATACCCAAAATTAAACATTAAGGAGAGAGACATTTCTGAGTCCGGGGTATACTGTGCTTTAGGGATTTATGGGAACCCACAGTCCATTCTCCCACTCCCCCAGGCACTCTTTTTCAATCTAATTAAGCATAAAGAAGAGTACATGCAACTTCAGGATGATGTAATGCATCTGCGCAATTGAGCACTGCATTGTGAAAGAGCATTAAGTGTAATGTTATGGATATTTGATGGAACAATTTCCACTATTAATATTCACTGAGGATTCCTAGAATTAACTGTAATTACTGAGGGAAAGGGCCTAGATATGGCTGAGCACAGCTCAAAGAAAACATCTGTTCAGTGCTCTGTGCTGGGTAACCACAAGGATGGTGTGAGGCTGCATTAGGAAAGGGCAAGGCAACAAAATATGAAAAGAGGCAATTGAAAAAGAGTTGAAATAATTAATAGCTTCAAAATAACAACCTAGTTATAAATTCTACTGCTGACCCCAAGAGATGGGAAAGCTGCAGACTATTGACCTAGAGTTACCTGCCTCTGTATGAGACTAGAGGACCTTGTAAAGCAAGCAAATCTCTGCTTTTATCCCAGAAAAAAAAATCCCCAAATTTCTGGTAATAAGTAGGGAACCTATTTTATGAACAAAGTGATATGTCACCATATAACTGTGCTGCATATCATAGCCCTAAAAACACACACCCCACACAAAGGAGGAGTGTGAGGGATTGCAGAATGTTCTTTCATTTATTACAAGAAGCCACACAGCACTTTTTGATTCATGAACAGCCTAGGTCACAACATGGCAAGCAAAAGATTGTTGTTTGTCTCGTGCAAGCTTGTAAAGTTCTCGCTGATTTTCACTAATGTTTCAAAGTTTGTCAGCTCTAATGAATGAATTTTTCAAGTGAAGAGATGCTATAAAGGTTCTCAAAGGCACATATTTGTCTAAGTCATTTTTTCTGTTATTGTTATCTTTCTAGTATTAACTTTTCCCATTGCATTAATAAAAGCTTAGTGCAGGAATGAGCTTTTATATTATGATTTTGCTACACCCATGACAATGGATCCTCAATGTTGTCAGCAATACAAAGATATGCAGGAAAGGGGACTGGTGAACTGCCCATCCCCTAGTTTGCTATTTATTTTGCCCCCTGCACAAAACATAACTTCTTCTCTGGGTTGGGAGGCAAGTCTGGTAGTCTGGCTAAATAACTACATCTTTTTAGGATTTCTGGTGTTTTGAATGTATACAGTTAGGATGTCTAACTGTTTTGGAAGGTCTCACCTACACAGTCTCTGACATCTGCCAGTGTCCAAGGCGTTGTGGAGTGACACGGTTTAGCCCTGTTCTCCCTGTTTCTAACCTGATTATGAAATTTCTTCCAAGCATAGTTTTGGGATGTACATTTTGCATTTTTCTAAGGAGCAGGGACTCCTTATCAGCTGTGATCAGTCAGGAAGAGCATAGTTTACTTATTCTGGTGTCTTATTATAGATGGCCTTATAATAGATGGCCTGCCTTAAACTTCTGTCTTCCCAAATCACAATGTAGTTTTGGCATATTTTGTTCCCCAGGAGTTTGCATTTTGCTGCTTATAGATTGGATTCGCATATGTGGAGGGTGCCCACACCACATACTGTTTTGTTGAGAACTGAATTCTGACACATTCTCACCTGATCTTACTCCCTCTGTAGATCTAGCCATTAAGTGAAACAAAACTCATTATGAATAGTTTTATCAGGTCATAAATTTTTAAAGCCATATGAAATCCTTTGAGCTGAACAATGCCATGTAAGGCTACAGTAAAATGTCATCATAACTACTACCACCCAAGCAACTGCGCCAGTTAAACTGTGCTCTCTCTTGGATCTCAGGGAGGTGCAGGGTCTTGTGGAGATATAAAATTCTGAAGCTTTGCATGAAACTGAAACTCAAACACACAGGGAACAATTGTTATCTCACAGTAGCAAAACATCTGCCTTAACCTTGATGGTGCTGGGATTTTTCAATCTGACAGCTTATGGGATAAAAAGACCAGTGGGCAGTGAGGCAAATTACAGGACAATAAAACATCTGAAGGAAATCAATCCCTTAGGTCATTACGTCCGTGCTCCCATGGGACGTCACATAATCCTGTGCAAAAGCAGGTCAGACTGCATCTCCATGGCTGTGTTTGTCTCTCCTCTGGTGTTTCTGATGCAAGAGTGTCACATAATCTTACTCCTCAACTAGTCATAACCCTTCTTGTTTTCAGCCTAAATTAATCATGAGAAGTACATTCTCATTTGTTTCTGCCAGCACTGTCCTGTCTGCTCACAATTGTGTTTGCCTCCCCAGTGATCACACACTGATGTATTGACAGACAGCATATATTTTTGCAGCCTCCACTTTGCTGAAGTTAAACAAGCTGACTCAGTGTGTCTCTCCTCATAAGATAATCCCTCTGTTTTGTCATTAGGGTGGAGGGTGGCCCACTTCTGCACCTGACCTAGTTTGAACTTCTCTGCTCTCAATATGGATGGCCAGATTTGTGTATAAATATGGGCTGTAGCTTTCTCAGGCTCCATCTTTCCTGAAATTTTTGAATGAAGTTGAGGATCCTTTCCAAGCGCCCGAAGGCCAATGGAAAACAAAGCTGTTTTTCTGACCTGCCTTTTGTTCAATTCCTACAAATACTCCATGGACCTCAAATAAAAAAACACAGGTTTGCAGTATTTTAGATCTTAGTATCTCAGCAATACTTCCCCTTCCCCAGTGACAAAAACTTCTGCTGCATCCCACAAATTGCATTTGCTCTTTCTTAGTCATGTTATATTTTCTGTTTACCACTGTCTTTTAAAAGAAAGAAACTCTTACAGCCCTGTCTGCTCCTGAAGTCAGACTGCCAACTGGTATCTGCACAGATCCCCTTCTCACCATTTGACTACAGGTAACATGTTGACTATTCCTTGTGCACGTACTTGCACTCAGTTTGATAGATTTACTGAAAACACTCATGACAATCAATACGCCAGTTTTTTCAGGATTCTGGGACAAAGAGTGTTCTGGTGAGAAAGCCTTATTTTCTTTGGGTTTTGTTTCCATATTGGATCTGATAACCTGATTTATTATGTATTTACTTGGTATTTTTTTTGGCTTGTACTCAAATAATCTTTGCTCTTGGCCTCACTTCCCCTGCACTTCTGTTCTTAGTCTCTTTTTATTTATACTTCTAGAAAACCTTCTCTGCTTGCTTTCTATTTCTTTCATAATGTTTTTCCCCTATTAATATATTTTTAATGTGGATAGTTTAAATAGGTAGTAATTTTTTATCTTTTTGGGTTTTTTTCCAGATTGTTTACATTCTTTGGGTTCAAATTGTCGATATCCAATTATACCTTTGGCAAAAGAAATATGAAGTTTATACCACATTCAGTTCACTGAGGTCTCTAGTCTGAATGGCTTCGGTAACTAAACCTCCACTTTTCTTGAGGAAAAATCTGTAGGAACAGATCTCTTTTCATTTTTTCCAAGTTAAATCATTGTAAGTCAATTAATTCAATAGCATTAAAAAAAATACAACAAACCCCATAGCCTTCAATAATGACCTTACTGTTTACAAAATGAAATTGAAAGTGGCATTACCTTCAACTAATTCAGTGACTATTTGGTGAAGAAATATGTCAGCTACATGTGCAGGAGTAGCCTGAACTGGCCGGTTTTAACTGCAGCTCTTCTCCACATTGCACTGAGGATATTAAAATCTTCTTTACTGATTGACTTTAGGAGTTTTAGCAGTTTTCACCTGTCTAATAATTTCACAGAGTTCTGTGTATATAATTAAGATGGACCTACCCAAGGTGTCTCATGGCACGTTCCTGTGTCACCATCACTGTGGAGTCTTATACACAGCTATCAGCAGAATGATGGCAGGCAATGGCAATTTGAACAATTATTTCTTTGTGTTCAATGCAGTAAGAAGTAAAAAGAGAAGGGTAAGGAACAGAATAGCTCAGGTAAGTGATTCTGTTGAACAGACTTATAGATGCACTAGCTGAAGCATTACATTGAGGGTTACAAGCTAGAAGTGGACAAGTGTAGCCAATGGCTTTAATCAAAGAACAGAGATTCAAAGTATTAAAAAGAAGCATAAGTCCTTGGTTACTATCTTTACTACTACCTTTATTTTTACACCTGTATTCCTTGGACAGGTGATTGAATTCAGTCAATCAGCTGTATATCAATTACTACAGCAACTTCAGCACATTTTTATTTCTATAATTGTAGATATGCTGTTCTCCATCAGCAGCTCTGGTGCCTCCTTTCTACTGCCTGGTTCAATAAACAAATGTCTCAGTGGCTTCTCATTCTTTCTGGATCAACCTATCAATAACACTGTTTTGCCTAAAACATTTATGACCAATTTGAAATGTCCATTTGCTGTCAGGTAAATAATCAAGACTGAGTTGTTGCATCATTTTTCAACAGGGCCTGTGTTAGTAGAATTAGCTTTTCTCTGTGTTCTTCTATGTGTTTCAGCCTCTGTTTTGTTTCACTTCAGGAATAACCAACTGATAAGCTACACCAATGGTTTCCTTGTCCAAGTAAGAGTTTTAGTTGCCACAATCCATAATTTTACATATTTCAAAACCTTTTGACCTGAAATTTCAAATGCCATTCTGCCTCAGGTATCTTTCTTTATTTTAAATTATTTTTTTTCCATAGTTATGTTCTTAGAGCCTTTGTCACCTTTAGTAAGCTTCAGGATGTACAGGAAGATTTTTCCTGCTGGGAAAATTCTTCTTGCTTTTTCGAGAATTGGTTTGCTGACTTTACACACCAGACCCCTCTATCAGTCCAGTCTGGTCATTGAAAGGATTAGCCTCCCTCACCACTCTTTTCCCACTGTCTACAGGCTTGAGAAACCAAACTTTCCTGTGAGTTCACCTTTTTGTGTGGTCTGTTTAGAACACACTTGCTCATGTGCTTGGTTTCTCCCGTGAGTGGAGGTTTCTGTAACGCCATTTCATGTGCTGCCCATTCCACCAGAGCGCTAATTGGAAACTACTTAAAAGTATTGAGAGTTTCAGAACTACATTTGATTCCTTTTTTTTCCTAGCTCCTGTGTCTTTTAGAAGCTGTTGCTTAAAACTTCCCCTCTGTCAATCTGTATTTTCTGCGTTTCAATGCGGTTTTCAACTCTTCTATCCTTCTTTCATAGTGTCCACTTCTTTTATTACACTCCAGGTGCCAATTCATGCTCAGGATTAACTCAGACTAAACAGATTTGCAGTGCTCTGAGTTACCCAATGGCCACTTTTTAAAGGACTGGATGGATTTGACTTAACTCTTACAGATTCAGATATGAGCATTAACCAAGGGCTTCTAAATGAAAAGAGCTGTGGCCATGGGAAGCCTCCTGTGTTATGGACAAAGCAGGATTGATTTTCTGTCAGAGCCTCTCCCCTGCCCAGGGTTCATAGCTGAATTTCAAATGAAGGCAGTATCCCCACTGCAGTGCTAAACAGCCAGCTCCAAGGGCATGTCAGAATTTAGGCTTTACTCTTCTACTCTTTACTTTTTCTTGACTAATTCACATGGTCATGTACTTGCAGGGACCTTACCCTTGGGTACCTAATTCTCCTCACATATTCTACCGTAGTCACAGGGCCTCACCTAACCGGTGAATTGAGCTGGTCTGGTGGGTGTTGAGGAGTATATTCTTATATGCTTAATTTTCTGGATTGTTCTCTCTGTGCTCACTGATTAGTTAAGTAAGAAATCAGAGTTTGGTGCAAAGGGATACCTGCAGAGAAATGGGACTAGAGCCTCGTTGTCCCAGACAATAATAATATCTGGAAAGAGAAATTTCTTGTAGCACCTCAAAGCTGATGGGTTATTTCAAGACATGTTAGGAAGCATAATTGTCGTTTTGTCTCTGTTCCAAATTGGAACAGATCATCAGTAATAATCCAGTGGTGAAGACAGCCACAGAACTGTGGTCTTTGGAGTTAAAATTAATTTTAATTTAACTTTTCCTCAGGGACAGTTCTGGTTCCCTTGGGTCTAATATGGGTTTGAGAGTCAGGACTTGAGGATTCTGTTTCAGTTCTGATACTGAATCAAGCATTCTCTGAAAACTTATTGAGGCCAAAGTATCAATTTTGAAGCAAAATAAATTATCTGAGGTTCTCAGATTATTAACTGCATTCTGGTTATAAAGGACAGACAGCTTTATTTCCTGCTTGCTTCTTTTATCCTGGGAGTACTGTGTTGGATATTTCTTCACAGAATTTTGTAAAAAAACCTTAAAATCTGATTTCTTTCTAAACAAGATGCTCTGAAAAAGCAAAATTCAGAGAGTTCTTTTATGAATACAGAATGATATTGTGAGCCTTCTTGTCATTATAGGAGTTGTTTTGACTATTGCTCAGCAGGATCCTTTCTTGACTTAAAAAAGAAGGTATTCAAGTATGAGAACACACGAGTTTTCATTTGAAGAATGAACAACAAATGGAATCTATTACTCCATTTTGGCATATTCAGTAACAGTCTGTGAAACCTCCTTAGTAGTGTTCAAAAAGAGCAAAACATACTAAATCTGAGATCTGATTTTTACACATCTTCCCTAGTATTGAAAGGACATCAGCTGTGTTCTAGTTAAAGAATGAAATGGCTCTGTTTAACCAAAGTGCTTTATACTTGTTGACATACCTTTGAAATGCACTGTACACACCTTCCACAGGTGCATTTCATCATTTTCACCAAACAAGCTTCTTCCCACCTCTTTCCTTAATGGGAACAGGCTTCTGTGCAGACCTAAGGATCATGCCACACCTCTGAACCTGCCCACATTATTCTCAATCACAGCAGCCTGTGATCAATTGATGACATCTACTTTTCTTTTGGGAAGGAAAGCTGAAAGGTATTAGATTGCTCAGGATAACTGAAATGTCTTTTCTATTGTAGGTCATTTTGACAGAAACAGGACAGGAGGAGTTCATCCCACATCTTTTCCATCAGCCCTGTGAGAGTGATTCCCAGGTCAAGGTGGGAGCTGAGAATTCAGCTGAGGTAGGGGAAAAGGCAGTAACCTTCTTCTCTGATATATCTCCATACAAGGCACTTGTCTGCAGTTTGAGAAGACAAAAACCCCTTACCATTTTTCAGGTGAACTGCATGGCCTAGCTGAATACACAGTAGTCTGGAAAAGAGATATGAAAGAAGTATCCTGCTAGCTCAGGCCTGTGATCCACTCAGGTGGTTTTTTTCCAGAAACGGGAGTAGAAGCTGTGTAGGAGCAATACTAAGAGTGCAACACATTTTCCAGTCTACTCTCTGCACTCTTCCAACATCTGCAGCTGCTGTATTAGCAATGTTGGATCTCTCCACTCTGACAGTATCCACCTAAAACACAACTTTCATAATGACTCCTTCCAAGAGGTTTATCCTGAGAGCTCATCAAGACTGATGTTATTATATATTTATGTAAAATATAATCTGAGCATGAAAACTGGAGAGGTGATAAAACTGATATTGGAATTAAAAAAGTGGCACATCCAAATGTTTGTTGAGAAGAGCAAAAGGTCAATAAATAATGGCTGGGGGGGTATGTTGTAATGTCAAGGGAGACAGGAGGTGACCCACAGTAGAGACTCATGTTTTGGGCCATGGTCCTGATGAAGTCTGAAGACAAAACAAGGACTTGAGATCCCAGCTGCTACAGGCACAACAGCGCTGAATGGTTTGGGCTGCTTAAGCTATAGCACAGCGACTGCATGGCAGACTGCATATTTTTGGGCCCTCCAAGTTTCTCCTGAAACAGGAATAAGATGCAAACAGGCTATGGTGGTGGAGGTGGCTCTCTACTTTGGCTCTGGAGACAGGCCAAACTTTGCACATGTTTCAAGTCAGTCTAAATGTCATCGGATAAAGCTGTCAAGTGTTTGGGGGTTGGCAACCACAGTTTCAGAGATTGTCTATGATGTTGTACAGAAGCTAAAACAGGAAAACTGAACAGTTGCACAATGTTCAAGTGTGGTCCCAGCACATCTCTCCAATGTCATGACAGCACTATAACAGAAGAACTGGCAGTTCCTCCTGTTCAGAGCAGCCCATGAAAGTCACTCAGCACTATTTACCTGGTCACAGTAGTAACCCAGCTGTTACGAGAATTGCAAGTGTGAAAATGATGGCTCCTTCTTTGAAATAATAATCCCAAACAAAATATAAGCATCAAGGCAGACTTAATTCTCAGACTAAACACAGGTGTATACACCTATGTGCTCAGTCCACAGGCAGGCAAGGTGCCTATATTTACCCTTCCTATTAGTGGAGATCTAGGGCTTGGTTTATTTGAACTGACATGGTGCTGCCATGAGGAATTTTCTCTGTGTCCTTACCATCCCAAACTGATATTTTGGGTCATCTCGAATGTCACTAGATGCTTATATATAGACAATAAACTGAGTTCAAAATGGTAACTCTTTTCCCCTCCCCAGTCCTGTGTGCCTCTGCCCTGTTACAGTCCTCCCCAAATGAAAGAAAAACAAAACAAAAAAGTCTTTCAACAATGCATTCCCTCATCATAAGATGAAGACAATATGTTGATATCTTGCACACATTTTTTACATCAAGTGTCCTGAAAGATGGGAAACCATGGGTTCAGTAGTTGCTCACACAACCTTAAATTAATGATGCCTTGATAGTATAGATGCTCTCATGCTAAGATCTGCATGAAAAAAGAGTATAATTGTACATATGTGTGTGTGTGTATGTGTGTGTGTGTCTGTGCATGTGTACATGCTGTTAATGAAGTTCTGGAGTTGAAATTCCCCCATTCTTGCTTTCTCATCTAGTGTTTGACCTTTAATTTTTGTTTGTAAAGGATGTTCCAGACTATAGTTTCTTTTCAAGAAAGTTTAAAAATACCATCTACTCAGAAGTACCAGTCTCCTTTCTGTAAACAATAATTTAATTACATTATTTCTTGAGCTAGTCATAGCATGCCATTCTGTAAACCCCCTCATGTTATTGTCCTGATATAAATACATCCGCAGCTCATTTGCTCAAATCTGACTGTTTGCAATCACAGCAGGAGCTGGAAAATAATGACTTTGATCACACAGTAAGGTAAGGAGGCTAGCCTAGCTTTCAGAGAGACTTTCTAAGTACAATGCTTCCATTAACCCCCTAATGACATTTTCAATTGAATGTTTTAAGCCAGAGAATAAATATAACAGCAGCATGCCCATGTTTGCTGGAAATAGGGTTTGTTGACAATATTCAGTTAACTTCCCATGTGACACAAGCTAGGGTGCTGTTTCCTGCCTGTGGGCTCCCAAGACCTGCAAAGAGAAGAGTTAACACTCAGATCAGAGTCAGTGAAGTGCCTAAGACAGTTAGCTGAGCTGGCTTTGGAGGGAAACAGGTGCCTCCACAGGAAGAGTCAGCGGATCTGAGATATTCCTCACAGGGTGAAATGAATTGCTGTATTGCAGCAATTTTAATTTGGAAGCCTCAAATTAATTCAAACTCACAACAGCCCCCTGGTGTGCAGCTGAGAAGTGGTTTCTTTGAAAACAGAAACAGAGGAAAAAAGAAAGTTAAGCTGCTTGTCTTGGACATCTTGCGAATCAGCAGCAGCTGGCAACTGATTTGACAAGTCTTGGATCCCACTGTAGTGATATGAGCACTCTTTGGACATAAATCTTGCCCCTTTGGAATCACAGAGGCCCTGGCAGGCAATTAAATGAGTGTCTGCAGATTGATGAGGCTCCCCATGTTGGCAGAAGGGACCCACAGGGGCCTCTCTGGCTGCTCACTGGGGATCTGGGTGGGGACTGTGGACAAAGTCTTCAGCTGTGCAGCTGGAAACAGTGATGGAAATGGGTGGAAAGAGGCTCATTCTCCATTGCATGAAGGGTTTTTCAGCTGCTCCAACATCATTTCAGCTGCTTCAGACGATCATTAACACAGAGTGGAAACGATCCTGTGAAATGTTCCCTGGCACAGCCCCCCGCAGTGTCAGAGGTTTGGCTTCAACACACCCCACTGCAACTGCTCCCCAATTCCAAACTTAGGTTGTGCCTAATGCGGATATTCATGGTATAGAAAGGAGCCAAAGGTGCTGATCAGCCCGTAAAACCACTGAGAATGTGCTTCAGAAAACACAGTACTTGTTTTATTGCTCAGATTTCAATTGCTGCAGGCAACCATGCACTGCAGCCCCTGGGAGCTGTGAAACCCAGCTCACATTGGGGAGAATCCCTGCAAAGAAATTAACTGAGTGCTGGAGAGAGCTGAGTGAGGCTGCATGCGGGGGCAGGGGCACAGGGAAGAAAATCCTGCTTTGAGGTTGTCCCAGAATAATAATGATGGAGCTATTCTTTTGGATTCTCAGTCAAGGCACAATTTATTCTGGATAATCTAAGCTGCATCTTGTAGATCTCAATTGCTCAGAAAAGCAATTCTTCTGGCAAATTCCAACAGTATAACATAATCAGCATTTTTCTAAAGCCCCAGCTCCTTTAGTTATATGATTACACAAGAATCTCTGCTCTTGGCAAAATAAAGGAAAAAAATGATCTGTTGATGTGACAGCTATACAGAAATGTCTGAGAGTATCAGATACGAAGGCTCCAACTTCAGAAAGCTGATAACTTTGCTTGGGTTTAGATTTTAAAATTTTATATTTTATTATTTTGGGATCATAATTTCATTAACACCACTGGGGTAGTGGACAAATAATGGCAGGAATCTTACCAGAGAACAGTTGTTCATACTGTAGTGCCCATGAAAAAACATACCTTCTTATGTATCAGTATTGTTCAGGAGAAACAGTAAATAACAAGAATAAAGCAGATCTCTACACTGTATCTCAGAAACCAGAATCTCTGGGCTACAAAATGTGCTTGCAAAAGAACAAAGGCATCTTTAGCTCTCTGAAAGAGAGCACTGGGTCATGCCTGCAAGCCTGGGGCAGCTTCATGCTTGGCATTTTGGTAATGAGGATTATGCACTCCAAAAGCTGTGGCTTGTGCCTTGGCTAAGTAACTCACAAACACTGCACAAACCATAATATCTCTCCTAGGAGCACTGAAGGCTCTAGCAGGGCAGAAAGTGGACTATACATGATTGCATGGAGGAATGCAACCGTGCTTCTTGTCTGTGCAATCACCATCACCATATGCTCCCAAATCCACCTCCCTTGCAGAGGAGCCAACTCCTGCAACTCCTGGGCACTAGGAAAGCACAACTCAGCTC
Organism: Manacus candei; assembly: GCF_025592945.1. Lineage (NCBI taxonomy): Eukaryota > Metazoa > Chordata > Aves > Passeriformes > Pipridae > Manacus > Manacus candei. The sequence continues at coordinate 7,108,860 of NW_026138061.1, forward strand.
CACCTCATCTTCCTACCACCCCCTGCCAGGATTTGACTCCGCTTGCTAAGAGTCCCAGAGATATAACTGCTATAAAGTCATCTCTGAGACCAAAGGCTTGACAGAGACTTTTCTAGCTCACCTGTGGTTCAAATTGTCCATGAGTTCTGTCACAGCGCCCTTCATTTTAAAGAAAGCAGGTCTGATCATAATGAGATGCAGCAACACTGTTCACTGGGGGGGGAACAAGGTTGGATGAGACAAAATGTGTGAAGGCTCTCAACAGAAGTGAGTGCACAGATAGGGCTGTGTTAATGCAAACCAATTCAGTCAAAGGAATGACACCAAAAAGCATTCCCAGGTAAGGTTTCCTCACTATGTACCTCAGTAAGGAGTTTGCTTTTGATATGCTCTAAATCCAACAGGATTAAGAATCTCTAGCCCCAAAGCTAGCCAGCCAGAACCTATTCCTAAGGATAAGGACACAAAGGAAGTAAGCAATGATTCTGCCATCCCTTGGTGTAGAAAACATTTTGGGGTGGGTTTTAATTCCTGGAGTGGTGGTGGTCCTTTCAACCTATCCATACAATAAGCCTAAGATCTTTTCTCAGGAGTAAATGCTATTAAATTGCAGTGCCTGAGACAAACAGTTGGGACATTCCTGGCCTGATCCAAGAAGATCTGGAAACTTTTGTATGCACAGGCATATAAAGATTCCCTTGACTCAAACCTGTGTGCTTTAATTACATAACACTTCAGTGCTTGAATTGCAAATACTTTTTATTCTGCATCTTTATATTCTGCCTTTACCTGATGAAGAATTCATCACTTCTAGACCTGGCACAGTCATGCAGTTTTGCTGTGTTTTGTAAATAAATCACTTCTTTGTAAAGCTCTTAAAAAAAATTCAACCTAAATGTTTCTGCAATGTTATTTATGGTTGTGCCAGATACAGCTGTATGAAATGTGGCTTCTGATGCCACCTGTGCCCTATGAAATGCATGTCTATAAATCACTCAGAGATCCACTGGAATGAAAGTTCCTACATATACAAAACAACAGTGCTTTAGAGCTTTAATATTTGAGTTCAAATTCGTTAATGAACTTCTGTCAATTTACTGCAGGGAATGAACTAGGATTTTTTTGTAATGGCTATATAAAGTGACAGGAAAGTCTTAAAGAGGTTCAGAAGTTTAATTTCACTAGCTGTCTACAGCTCAGGTACTATGTTATTCTTTTGATCTGAAATGGTATTAACACTGAACAGATTTCCTCTGAAGTTTACCTCCCCTGTATATTTGACCACAATGACCTTCTGAACCTCCTGATGTTTTTTTCTTGTTATAATTCCTTCTTTCCTGGTAGCTTCCAACTATTTTACTTTGTGAAGGTCCAATTTTATTTTCGGGGCATAGCTATCATGCAGGGATTTAGTACCTCAATTTGCTTTTCCTAGTTCTTTTTCACACTTTTCCCTTCTTACAAGTAACCCCTAGGGTCTGCAAACTGCAGGTTGGAAACTGCAGTTCCATGTTAAAAATAAAACAAATTTTTTTGCTGCACAGGCTGCTGAGGGACACCAAGGGAGTGAATGACAGAGGGAAGGAGAAAGGGGGGAAAAGGAGGAAGAGAGGAAGAAGAGAAGGAAAACGTTTGGGAAGGGAAGATTTGGGAAGGGAAGGTTTGGGAAGGTTTGGGAAGGGAAAGGAAGGGAAGGGAAAGGAAGGGAAGGGAAGGGAAGGGAAGATGGAAGGAAGGAAGGAAGGAAGGAAGGAAGGAAGGAAGGAAGGAAGGAAGGAAGGAAGGAAGGAAGGAAGGAAGGAAGGAAGGAAGGTGGGCATTGAGGCTGAAGAAATTCAAGAGAAATCCCAGCCTAATATATCTTACAAGGTAGTGGGACACTATACTGACACATAATGTTCTTCTAATTAGACCTTTAATGATTAAGCCTGAAGAAATTTTGTAGTAACTTAATTTCATAGTATTTCTGAGGTTCATTTACTTCATTTGAGGTAGACCCTGAAATTAATTTGCTGTCTTTCACTGTGGATAAATTCTTACTGTGCCTTTCTAGCCCCCTACCCTACCCCTATGAGTTTGGTTCTGCTTTGAATCAGTTTGGAATTATCTCTACTCAATAAAACAAACAAACAAAAAGAAAATCAAAAGGGGAGAACAGGCCTGCAGCACAGGCTTATTCAAGGTGGACACCCTTTTTATGTAAAAATCATCTTCAGAACTGTGAGGAAAGGCAGGAAAGACAGGAGCATATTGAGATAACTTTCCTTGTCATGAGCCTCTCTACAGTTCAAGGAAAGAAAGCAGCAGAGATTATCACCAGTGTGTTACCCTGCATTAGATCTGCGTGAAGGCACCAACACATGGAGCCTCACCATGTCACCCACAAGGAGCCACGTCCCAATGGACAGCCTCTGACTGTTCTTTGGCCTCTCCTCCATATGGATCAAAAAGAGAGGGCACATTTTGAAGTTACCAAGAAGTTTCTATCACATTTCTTACCTGAAAGCCAGAGTTATAAACATTTTCTGGGCACACCAGGTGCAAATTCCCTCATGCTACATGGATATTGGGAGCAGTGGAGAGCAGATTGTTTTCTAAGCAGTTTGGCTCATTTCATTAAGCATTATAATACAATTATTTGGGAAACATCCCAGGCCTTAAAACTCTGTTATTAAAATAACTCACCTTGTACAGCTTGGCTGAGGAACCAAAGCTGTGACAACTAGCATTTTGTAGTGACTCACTACAAGTACTCTAAGGATTAGATTGTACTCATTTTCCTGTCCAGGTCAAAGGGCTGTACTCTTTAAAAATCTGTAAGGAGTTCCCTTGTACAACACATCAAGAAGGGCAATGACAGCAATGCTACACAGTTATTTATATAAAACAGGATGCAAGAATGACATTGCCAGTCAGAACTGAAGGCTGAGGCTGCATTGGCAGAGTTTAAGCAAGTATGCTCAGAGGAGCTTCTGAAATAACTCTGTTTCTTTGCTTGTAGGGGAGTATGTGTAGGAAGGAAGGGAACACAGGATTCCTGAGACCAGCTGGGCCTGTACTCAGTCTTTGCAATTGCAGGTAATTATGGAGACATTTCGTCTGAAAGTACTCACAAAACCTCAGCTCTGCAAGTCACCTTTACAGATCACAATATTGTAAATGTACAAAGGATCAAAAGTAACCAGAACTACATAATATACCAAGGGAGAAGAGGAGAGCTTGAGGACTTCATTCCTTCAATTGCAAAAGCACTCAAGTGAAAATACCCTGTTCTTCAAGGGTGGTGGATTATACCCCAAACTACAGAAACAATAAAAAAGGAAAAAAAACCAACAAACCACACCAGCTTTTAATCCTCCACAATGGAAAGAAATTCCTCAAAACCATATATTTTAACCCACATTGAATGAATAAAACTCTGGAACAAGACATCTAGCACCTGCAGGAACACCAGTGTGCTTCTGGCCATCATCCCATCTCTTGTCACAGCCAATCTCTGCTGTTTCACATAAAGGTGACAATTATTTTTTCCTATGAAATGAAATGACATGCCAGGTTTGGGAGACCAAGGGGGGAGGATATCCATGGTACTTGTCATGGGCAACCAGTCAGTGTATGGGTTTGGAAAAAAATAAATGTCATAAATAAAATAAAAGCTGATCAAGTCTCAGCTGTCTGAGGACTATTCAGAGCACTGGGTTGGATCCTGTCCCAGGATATGTATATCTGGATACTGGTGATGGCAGGACCCTTCCCATTACAAGAGGCAGAGTGTGCCCCCCACACTGGGAAATGTGAAGGGCAAAACAAGAAGAACAAATAAATCTCCCATTTTCCTGCAAATTCTCAATAAAGACCAAAACTAGCAAGAGTGCAGGATAACCCCAATCCTTACTCCCTTATCAAATAATACAGCTTTGTTTTCACTAACAAATCTGCTTAGTGGCAATTATTCCGATTTGACCTTGGTATCAAGGCTGTTCATTACCACAAAATTCGTGTATTCAAGTAGCCAAAATAGATTTTTTTTTTTTTAAAACCTCTTCAGCTGAAGTGTTTTGCTGTACCAAGAGACATGGAGCAAGGATACTGCCATCCATCAGAACACCAGAGGATATTGAGCAATTTTCACTATTAACACTTTCTGTTCTCTCCTGCAGAAATTCAGGCATACTGAGGTGGAAAAAAGCCAATGCTAGTGACCTCCCCACACTTGAAAATTGAATTCCAAAAGCCTGGGAAAAAAAAAAAGAGTCAGCCACTCTCAGAGTGAAACACAAGAGCAATAAGTGAAACACAAGTGAAAGTCAAGTTCAATAAAGTTCAGGGAAAAGAAACAGATTCTCAAAAATATTTCAAGCTTCTATATTTCAAAACATCCCTTAGCACAAAACACACAGTAATACACAGAGAACAATGCTCCCGTATTGGGAACATGGAGAAAACTCACATCCATGCATTAGAATAGTGAAAGGGGGAACAGTTTACATATTTAGGAAAGGTAATTTTGTGATTCTAGAATAAGGAAGAAATTCTGCTGCTGTAGGTTCAGCTGTTGGTTTTACCAGAGATGTGGTGTATCTGTTTCCTGTAATAAATGTGGATAGAGCCTTCCCAAATCTTCGTTTGCGAAGCCCAGCCATGATAGGTGTATCTGCTGGCAGGTTCCATGGCCTGCTATGGAAACACTTGCTTAACCTACTTGCTTTGCACCAGGCATACTGGGCAGTTTAGGTATGTGCCTTAGTTAACTTCAAGGATATGCTTAGGATTGTACAAGAATTTAATATTTCTGCTAATTAGAGATAGGATGAGACATGCAATTAAGTGCTTTGCTGAATCATCCTTAACATGTTCAAATCACCTTGCTGTAAAAGAGCTTTAACAAAATTTTTCTCTCTCATGAGGAAAAGGCACATTTGATGGGTAAGGATTTGAGGTGCAACAGTGCTGGGTCATACTAGTAAACTGGCCCTAATTTGTTAGGTTGCCCCCAAAATGCCTAATTTTCCTAAGAGTGAATGAAGAGACAAGAAGTGCCTTCTGGGGTATGTTCTGCTCATTTATTGAGAAACTTCTTTTTGCCCATTCTTGCAAACTCTAGAAGTGTTTTTACTTCTCCTCTGACTAATATAAGGAGATTAAAGCAAAATAGTTCTTGCCATACCCACCTTATATGCTTTAATTTAGACAAAATAAATTCTGGCTGAACAGGCAAGGTAATAAACAAAGTTGTTCACTATCTCACATTTTTGTCAGATATGATCTGCTTATGATTAGCAGTCTTTCTATTGCTTCTCTTGTAGAACTACTCTAGTGTAATCAACAGCCAGCTTAAATTCCTTATGTCTCAGAGGCACTTGATTACTCCCTAATTTCCCCCCTCCTCCACCCACCAAATCACTCCCTTTCTTCTTTTCATACGTACATATATTTTCATAGCTTTCTCCTCATTTACCCATAATTTTGCAACTGAGTAAAACAGAAACTCTTTTGCAGACAAATTTCTGTAATAAGCCTACACTTTCCAAAGCAATCTCAATGCAAGTAGTTTACTCCAAAGACCCAACTCCACAAAAACAACTTAGGCAAGAATGTATCTGTAGGATGAGCATGGAATCTGGTAGAGAAAAATGCAGTGTACCTTTTGAGAGAGATGTCACTGGGCTGCAGGCAACAAACCAAGAAGAGAAAACTTCCATTTGAGAAAAAGCTTTGTAAGGTCTATGGGGAACATTCAAGAAGAAAGGGAGCTGGCAGAAGGAACAACTCTCACCTATAAGCCATAGGCAAAGAAACATCTGTCACATGTGGTGATCCAGGGTCTAACAGCAGGAGCAGTTCTGCATTAGGGTTACCAGGTATGTATCCAGCAATACAACATGTCCCAAAGGTATATCCCTTAGATGTTTCACAGAATCACAGAATGGATAAGGTTGGAAGGAACCACAGTGGGTCATCTGGTCCAACCTCCCTGCTCCAGCAAGGTCATCCCAGAGCACATGGCACAGGGTTGTGTCCAGACAGTTCTTGGTATCTCCAGTGAGGGAGACTCCACAGCCTCTCTGGGCAGTCTGTTCCAGTGCTCGGTCAGACACAGAGTAAAGAAGTTCTTCCTTATATTCAGGTGGAACTTCCTCTACATCAGTTTCTGCCCGTTGCCTCTTGTCCCATTGCTTGGCATCACCGAGAACAGCAAGTGCTAAAAAGCTGTTACTGGCTAATAATCCTGTAAATGAAGGCTACTACTCTCCTCACTAATTCCTAGTGGTCAAAGCATATGGCCTTATTCCCAAAAGTGAAATTTCTTGCCTGCATAACACCATAAAATTATTTTGGTAGAGATATGTGGATGATGTTAAGACAGAGAGAATGAAAACATACATCTGCACATCAGCAGAGATGTCCAATACCAGGAATATACTAGTGCCAGTGACCATCACCATCACTTGAAGCCTGTTAAGGACCAATCAAAAATAATTTCTGTGATGCTAAGCTTTCCTTCAGGCAAAACACTGTCACAGCAACATCCCCACATCCCTTCTGGGCTGATCTTATATCTGTTTTTGGGAGAGGAGGATGCAAGCTGGAGCTCTGCCAGCCAGCTCTTTTCACAAACCTAAAAAAGCTCAGTAAAGTAATTGCAATGGGTTCTGTAAAAGAAACATTTTTGAAACTGAAGTAGACAATACCCAGATGCAAAGAGCCTACACAAATCTGTCAAAAGCACCTGAACTAATTTGGTGAATCCTCATTTCAACTTCCTTTCACACAGATGCTTGATCTTACTGTCTCTGTACTTTTAAGTGAATCAACTTTTGTAGCACTCACAGAGAAAGGAAAAAATTGCAGACTTGTGGCTGGAGATACAGAGGAAACATTTCTGCTTTGTTGCATGTTCTCAGCTATCACCAGAGATCATGGTAATTCAATAGGAAAATGAAAGCCATTCCAAAAACTTGGGAGTGTTGAGAAGTGATGAAGCAACCAGCAGGACATCAACTCCATTTAGAGATGGAACAGAGAAAGCTCTGTAAAATAAAACTTCCTAGAAAGGGCTCATAAAGAATTGAGGTGATAAATAACGATTTGGCCATGTGAAATATTTCTTCCAGAATGAAATTTGATAACTGAACACTCCCTTAGAAAATATTACCTTACTAAATTAGAAAAAAGATACTGATATCCTCCTCTCTGTCTCACAGTTCTACGAGCATCTGAAGAGTTCATATTCAGCAATGTTTTTTGGGTCCTCTGCTAAGGTAGTAATAAGGTATTAGCCTTATTTCACTAAGGATGAACCAAACCATAAAGTAGATTAAGTGAGCTACCTGAGAGTGCACAGAACTGTTGCCTGATAGGCTCATTTGATAGATATCCAGCAAAAATTGAACTGAGAATTAATCTCAGATCTCTTTAATCCAATCTACCAAGTTAAATTTTATCAAAACTGCTACTGGGACTTTAGGACTTAGAGATATGTACACTCTATTTGTTTCCCTCTAAGGCAGATGCAAGTTCAGGGTGATGCCTTGGCAACAGAAAAAGTGAGTAATGTGGTTGAACATAGATCTGATCAACCTGGCCTTGCTTTAAATTCTTTTCAGAAAACACTGTTAATCATTAAAGGAATATGAGCTACTGTTGGTGGCATAAAAGACTTCTATTTATTTCGAGGAAAACTTTGGGTATGACTAGAACCATACTTTGGGTATGAATAGAACTAGATAAATCATTAGAGCAACAAAATCATCCATAACTTTCAGGAAAACTCAGGCAGAACAATCTGTCCTGCTTGCATGGCACCACTGTTTGCACTCCTATGATGACCCGTGACAGCTACTTTCAGAGGAAGAAATCCCAGTCTTCATCCTGAGGAGTCAAATCCACAAGGAAAATCCTCCCTTGTGGCCCTGGGAGTCTCCTGCTACAGCCTGGCTCTCACTTAAGCTGCCATCTGAGGTGCTGGAGCTATGCAGGCCTTTACCATGGCACAGCAACTAGGTATTCTGCATATCCATAAGGAGTAGCCAGGGCTAACTACTCAGGCTGCCTAAATCCCACAGTTTAGAGCAGTAAACAGGTAGATCATCTAGCTTGGAGCAAAAACAGCCTTAGCAACTGCCTAGCAACACTACTGCAGAAAAAGGCAGCGCCAACCAGAGCTCAGCAGCTCCTAGTGCACAAACTGAGCCTCAGCTCTGCCCTAGAAAGGCAGGAACTTTCTGTCAATAAAACAATGAACACTCAAAATATGTTATAACCTTTCCTAAAAATCTGTTTTCTTCAGTCTTCTACCTCACCAGGTTGAAAAACTTGCCAGGCAGACAAATTACTAGTAATTCAAAGGCTACCACTCACTCTCAAGACTGATAGGGTGGTTTTAATCTTCAGTACATATCATCATGATTTTGATTTTTTCTTTGTCCTGTTTATAGAAATGACTGATGGGTTGTGGAACCGTTATGGTCATCTCAAATTCCTCCCTGGAATATTGCACAGTTGTAACTTCCCCCTTTGCAGTTTATAGCTTCCATAGTTGCTTTATTAACATTGCTGCAAAAGAGAAATATGACTTGGGCAGTATATTAGTGCCCATTAGTATTGCAGACTCAGTGTTATGCGTCACATTCTAATGTCTCTGATACCACAGCCAAAATGGTCACAGGATGAATGAGGCTATTAACTCCAGGGACTGTGAGCAATTTAAATTCAAATGCTGCTCCACCTTAAAAAAAAGTCCTTGCTGTGGGTTTGGAGCTTGCAAACCTGAAGTTAGCACTTTCCAGTTGGAAAGGCATTCATATGAAAAACAACTGAAAGCAGAAGCAAACTTAGAAATTTAAGAAAAGTGTTCACTTTGGCTGTCTAGTTGTCAAGTGTTTTTGTGTAATAGCAATTACTTGTGACAGAATGGAACAAAATAGAGTAGAATAAAATAGAATAGAATAGGATAGTTCAGTTAGAAGGGGCCCACAATGACCATCTAGTCCAACTGCCTGACCACTTCAGGGATGACCAAAAGTTGTTAAGGGCATTGTCCGAATGCCTCTTAAACACGGACAGTCTTGGAGTGTTGGCCACATCTCTAGGAAGTTTGTTCCACTGTTTGACCACCCCCTCAGTGAAGAAATGCTTTCTAATGTCAAGACTGAGCCTCCCTTGATGCAGTTTTGAACCATTCCCATGTGACCTACCACTGAATACCAGGGAGAAGCGCTCGGCACCTCCCTCTCCCTGTAGAGAGCAATGAGATTACTCCTCAAATTCCTCTTCTTCAAACCAGACAAACAGAGCGTTCAGTTGCTTTTCACAGAACATGCCTTCCAGCCCTGTCATCAGCTTCTTTACCCTCCTTGGGACACACTGAAGGACCTTCACATCCTTCTTAACTGGTGGGTCCCAGCACTGGACAAAGGGCTCCATGTGAGGCTGCACCAATGCTGGACACAGTGGGATAATCATCTCTGTTGCCTGTCTGGTCATGCTCTGTTTGATGCACCCCAGGATGGGGTTTGCCCTCTTACCTGCCACAGTTTTGGAAAACTGAATGCAATTATAAATAAATCTGTGAGGTAATGACTAGTGATTCATCTTCTTTTACTTAATATTGGCTTTGAAATTTTAGTTTTAGAACTAAAGTGGCAGGATGTCAGTGTGATAGCAGGGTCATTTAAATTATAGATAAAAGACTGTAATATTTCACCTTTAGATTACTACCTATTGAAATATATTTATGCAACTGCATACAAGCTCTGACATTCATTTTTTCCTCATTCTTTTTATTTCGCATAATAATTATGTTTTGAAAGAATATGCTTTTACTTCTAAGTTGGCTCACGCTAATAGGTTTTTAAAGCACAAATCTGTTGTCCTTCAAATGGTGAACTTCAGAAACTTATTAAGAAATCAAACTGTAACATCTGTCTTAGAAAGCTCTTCACATTTGCAGCTGGGATTTTACATCATATCATGGTAGGGGACACCACTGGTTTCTCTAAGTGTCTTGATTTCCACTTGGATGATTGTTGGAGCAAGGATAGATTTTTGCAACTATCACTGTGGGGTTTATTTGTGTGTGTTTGTTTGTTGGTGTGTTCATTTCCAGCCTAAATCCCCCCTGAAAGCTCCATAAAATGGCAAATTTAAATTGACACTTTGCTTTAATTGCTCAGTGCTGCATATTTAAGCAGTGAAAAATAGTCTGAGCAGATCCTATATCCCTGATACAATGTGCTGTAATTGATTTCCAATCTTTTTCTCCACAGATGTTGGGTTTGAGCATACACTGGTCTGGATGGAAGGCAGGATGTCCATCAGGACAGTTCCCACAGAGACATGCAACTGTGTAACAGAAGTGAAGTGCCAGAAAGCTTCCCTTCGTGTCATCCTGAAATATAACTCCCACAGCCTGCAAATTACTTGCTTTTGGATGACAGTATCAGACTTTATTTCATTTACCAGCTTAATGCAGATATTTTCAGTTTCAATTGCTTTCTGTATAGATTATTTCTTCCAAACCCCACTGTATGCAAAGGCATAAGTGACCTTTCACTGTGTACCTGAGTACTGGAATGAACCTGTCAAACATTTCTGTTTTAATCTAAACTACATTACACTGGAACATAAGCTGTCAAAACCTGAAAGTGGTGGAACTTGTTTAATACAGTTGAATGCAAAATGCTTCTGAATGTTTTTCCTGCTTTATAGAAGACAAAGAATATAACATTAAGGTTTGCAATTTTTAGATCACCCCTTACTCCTCTCACACTTGGACCTGAAATGCTTTTCACCTTCTTAAAACTGCACAGATGTTAATACTCAGTATTTCTGATCCCCACTAAGACCTCTCTGTAGTGTTTTGTCTTGGTAACCCCGTCCTGATAGAAAGGGTGAGACAATACCCAGCTACTCATATATAGAATAATTCATTTTCTGAGTTTACCTTGAATAGAGCAAAGTAATGAAAGATTTAATAATTGCTGGGAGCAGAGTTTTCAATTTCCACAATCACCAAGCTTTCCTTATAAAATCCCTCATTAAAAATACAATTAATGCTATGGATTCAATTCATGGTTTGCTTTCCCTGAATATCAAAATGCCAGGTAGTTTTCACTATAATCTTGCTTGGAAGCAATGGTAAGGATTAACAAAGCTTACCCAGTATTATGGCTGTGAAAATGGCTGTGGATTCAGTGATGTGTGAGGAGGAAGACAGGATGTTTATCTGAAAATTACAACAAAAAACGCTGTAATCTCAGTCTTTTATTAACTGCTAAACCAATTTTTCAGAATCACAGGTAGTTCCATGATGCTATTTCCTTTTAACATCTAAAATAATTCTTTGCACTATTTAAGGACTCTGCTCTCTGTACTGCTGTCTTTTTTCACTCTTCATATAGAAAGGAGGCAAGTTACAGAACAACCTAAGACCTCCAGATCTATCTCTTCTGTCAGCCCCAGACTAAACCAGGTCTTAAATCAAGGAAGTTACTAAAATAGCTGAAAATAAAAAACTAACATGACCACCTGCACAATTGATTGCAGAGAAGTGGGAATAGGACTATGGAAGTCCCATGAGTTTGTAGGGGTGAAAGAGGCTGACCCCATCATTTCACTTGGGAAATCAGTCTGTACTTGTTGGATAAGCACAAACTGAGACAGCAGGAGGGTCAGGGCTCACTGTTAAAAAGTAGTTGTTTACTGTCTTACACCAATGGGGCAGAGACTCAGAGGGAAAAAGTGTTAAATCCTTGTGTAGGTCAGACTCTCAGTCATGCTGCCGGCTTGTGCTGGCAAAATCCAGTGGAAATCCAGACAGGATTTAAATATAAAGCTGCATCTTATAAAAGTGCATCTGTCTTCTTGTTACCAGTGAAAACAAACAGCAGGGCAAGTGAAGGAAAAGCCAATATCTAAGAGATAAAAAATACAGACTGAAAATCAGGAAAACAAAGAAGATATGCTGGGCCATGAATCAGACCCACATTTAACCAGTGTACTCAGAACAGGTAGTGTAGACTATTCAAAATATGGTAAAGAATAAATTTGTGAAGAGCTTAGAAATGGCTAAAGGACAGACAGTTTTGACTTCAGCAAGCTGTTGATCTATGTCCTTATGAACTGGCAATGCTACCGGACATACTGACACCAGATCTTGCTGCTTCTAAAACTGCAGAGGCAACAAACATCATCACAGGCTTCTCTGTGCATAATGAAAATAAAATCTCTTTTTTTTAAGTCATATGAGGTGATTGTTGTTACTTCTATCTTAGAAACATTCCATTTTAAGTTGCTCTTATTAAAACAAATGTCTGCAAACCACCCCCCCCGAACTTTGGTTTTCAGTGTATTTTTTAATATGAATGCATTTTTCAGGGCACAGTAACTTACATGATGATGTACTGGTTTTGCAGGTGAAACTGGAATTTTTTTGTCCTTCATGCTAACTCCAGAATACATAGCCAAAACCAATATAAATTTATAACCTTAATTCTCCCATCAGGATATCTGTGTCTCTTAGTAAAATATTCTTCAATGTTAATAAACTAATATTTTCAAATATTGTCCTAATTAAAAATGTATATGGTAATGTTCAGGGAGAAGGTTGGATTCATAATGACCCAAATTATAGGGAAAAAAAAAATCATTAATAGTAAATCTGCCGGTCTCTTTATTAAATAAATATCTGCATATGGACTCAAAAGACCAGATCCGACACTTTGTTCTACCAGCAGCTTCACAGTATATAAGGAACTATATTCAACCAACAGTCCAGGCATAACTTACTCAACTGCCATTTCTTTGGATCTGTAGTGATAAAACTATAAATTGGGAAACATTTCAATCATACAGTTTTAGCTCCTTATGTTTATATGCACCTACCTGACTTCTGTTCACTGCCTCATTCCCATCTGCTTCACTTTAAAAGCAAAGTACCCAGATCAATTGTTCATCTAAGTCCCTGTGGGTTATAGTTTGAGCAGTTATGGACACTGGCAAAACCCCACACTATTTATATTGGCCATAAAAAACTTCTATTAATAAATCCCAGAAGTTAGGTTGAGTATCAAAATAACATGTGTCAGCAACAGCTGAAGACTCAACTCTTATTGTCAGTGACAAAGAAGCATCCCTCAAGAAGCAGCATTCCAGTTCTCCAGGTCCTTTTTATCAATGGACCTCCATAAATCTCTGAATAGAGGTTTCCAGGGGCTCTGGGATAAATTAGCTCCTGCTGCCTTAATCTAAAACCCACATAAACATGTAGTAGGAGTCCCATTTGTTCCAAGGAGGTTTGAGTCTGACCCTTTGTCTATTTAAATATTGGCTTTTCTGCAGAGTGCTTCAAACATCCTGACACTCTGAGCCAACAGCCCTAGGTGGTAGCAAGGCAAGTTGCCAAGGCAAAGAGGTTGTCCTGATTTTCTCACTGGGCTGATAAAGTACAGGGAATTATTGTTCCTGCTGTGATGGCTAAAAAGGATTTCCCCATGATCTGCTTTCCAGGCTGTGAAATGCTGGAGCCATGGCTTTACCAGTTTGTTCTTTCACCTTTGGTTGTGTCATTCTCATGTGGTTTGTCCCCAGTGCAAGATCGAGACAGAAATGTAAGTCATATCATACCTTATTTCGGGGTCAGGTCATGTATTTCCATGAATAATGTTCACCTGTTTGGAAATTCAGAGTGATCTGTAGAGATTGGCACTAAATCAAGGTTTATATTTTATTCCCAGAACTCTGTGCTCAGTAGAAAATAGCCAGTAAAAACTGAGCATTCTAAAGCATTAGAGCACAATGTCACTAAGAGAAATAACATCCTTCCTAGAAGAACAAAGGGGTGAGAAGGCTTTTAACTTCACCCATAGTTACAACTATCTTACAGATAATTTTTCTGGCCTATCTTGTCACTTCTGCCTTGACACTTCAAAATTAGACTCCCCTCTTTGTCAGTGGTCAACCTGCTGCTCTTTGCTGTCTTTAGCAGATATGACACGTATTTAATTTAGAAACCTTCCAGCTGTACAGTGCAAGGTACAGCACATCCTGGCTCTGGCATCAGCCTGTGCAGTGCTGCAGCTCCTCAGCTCCTTCCTTGTTAAAAGACCTCCCCACCATTTCTAGCCCTCTCACTGTCCTTGCTAAGCAAGTCTTTCACACAGCCACATATCTCACTTTCAATGCTCTGGTCTCACACCATTTTTATTCTCTTTTGTGTACCATTTATTTTGATCAATATTTTCACTCTTTCCTGTCTGTTGTGGAGGTTCCCTAAAAGCATCAAGCAAGTTTGGCCTTTTTGCATGTTTGGTTTTGCTGACCTGCTTTTGGTACTTGTATTGGCTGCCTTTAATTACTCCATCTTACCCAATTCTGTAACAACAGTAAAAGCCAGTAGAAATTATTCATTTCTGGTGCTCTTGTTGCCTGGCATTTAACATAAAACCTCCAATATAAAGTCTCCTATACTGAAGAGGAATGCCTCCAGATAGAAGTGAGAATAGACATGTCTACAAATAATTACAGAACCATTAAAAATAGAAAAGATCTCCAAAATCACTGAGTCCCACCTTCAACCAATACCCCCATGCCCACTAAACCGCACTGTGAAGTGCCATGTCTACTCATTCTTTGAACACTTACAGGGATGGTGACTCCACCACTTCCCTGAGCACCCTGTTCTGGTGCTTAACCACTGTTTCAGTGAAAAACACTTTCCTAATATCCCATCTGAGCGTTCCCTGGAGCAATTTGAGGCCCTTTCCTTTTGTCCTGTTGCTTGTTGCCTGGAAGAAGAGGCCAAACTCCACCTTGCCACAATCCCCTTAGGAAAACAAGACTCAGAGGTAAAGCTTGCATAGCTCAGTCCAAATGCCTCATTACCATACAGGGCCACTGGCTGCAGAACAGAAGTTATTTTAAAGCAGAAAGAATTACGGTTTTTAGTCCTTTCCCACATGGGCTTGAAATAAACAGGTAGAATGACAATGTAATGTAATGTTCCCCTGCAGAGTAAAGGAAATAAAGAGGAATATTGAAACTGTAAAGTTTATTTCAGCCATGAAGGTGAACAGTTACTGAAGTGATAGCACTGAAGAGGCAAAGATTCCCTCTCCTATAACTTCCATGTCTGCCTGGCCTTGCAACAGCATTTCTAGTGCTCTGCATATAAAAGATGATTTAGGCCTGTTAAAGAATTAACGTTCAGTTCTCCTTAATAGGATAATTCTAGCCATTTCAATGTCAAGACTTAATTTTTTTTTTTTGCAGTGATTTGATCTGGAACATCCAGATAATGTTTATCTACCGCAAATGGATTTTGTTGAAAGAATAAGAAAGTTTTAAACAGGCATATAAGTGAGAGGTCAGTCAGATTAAGTAGGTATTTCTCTCTCTGTATTTAAACGTGCCTGTCCTTTTCTTGTCTGCTCTCTCCATCCACTGTGGTGACAGAAAACTTTCTGGCTGAAGAAGGAATGTGTCTGTGGAAAAAGAGATCTGTGACATTTGGAAAATCCTCTGGCAACGAATGTGAAGAGGCCTCAAAGAGGTCAGGTTTGCATGTGTTTATAAAGATAAAATTGGCTGAAAGCATCTCCATTGGCTTCACTTCAAGCTCTCCAGGCAAATTTCTTGTAGCATGGACACCCTTAGAGAGCCCTGGAATTTCACTTAGTGGCTTTTGTGATGTCTCTATTTTCAGAACCTAAATGTTGGTCCTAATCTGAGTGGATAGGGCTGGGCAATCACTGCAGGGCACTATAGTGATTTTTGTTGTGTTTAAAAGTTACTACTTCAGTTGGAAAGCAGCTTGTCTTCCCTCAGCCTATTAAGAAGCAGGGTGCTAATATCCCAGGTAGCTAATTACAGAATCACAGAACATGCTGAGTTGGAAGGAATTCACAAGGATCATTGAGTCCAGCCCTTAGTGCTGCACAGGACCATCCCCAAACCTCACAGCATATGCCTTCAAAGGCAGCTCAGGTACTTCCAGTCCTATGCCGTGGCCTTTTCTATCACTTAGCGTGGACTTTCCCTCAGTGTTCCTGTATTTAATATAGTCTGTGCTGGGGACTGTGAAAAAATAAGCAACCTTGTGTCTCTAGTGATACCGGCACTATGAAAACTCATTTCTGATGCTAGAATTCCTAGAGAGCTTTCCAAAGCTTGAAGAATGTTTCATTTTTAGGGACCCAGCTTCTAAATCATATCTGCCACTGTAAAAGTGATACACATTTAAGCTCTATACTTTTCATGCATTTTTTAATATTTCTATTTAATTATTTGCTTGCTTGCCTGGACCAATTTCTTTTCTCTTAATAAGAACAAAATGAAGTTAAAGTGTATGCATTATTAAATTTAATGGGAAGTTACAATTGAATTACAAAATAGTAGCTATTTCTCTTATTTATTATGATGTACTGGTCCCTCTCTTTCACTCACAATGGATCTGCTTTTTCTGCTTGTAAGATATGGGGGAAATGGCCTAATAAGCTGTCTTTTACAGCTGAGATTTTCAGAGCAACTTCAGATGTCTGAATGCCCTCATCCCATTTAATTTAATGAGGCCTGAGAATCAAATCCCTTAAGCGACTACAAAAACTTCAGATGGGAGGGAGGATATTCCAGCAGCCAGAGCTTTTGTGTGCCAAGGCTGCCTGGTCCATGGGAAACTCCCTCTGTGACTCAAGGCTTCACCTTGCTTTCCCATTGCAAAATGTGGATGGTGCACTTTGTCGCCTACAGTGGGGACATAGGGGCTGTGTGGGGATGAAGACATTAAAAACGGTGAATTTTTTGCCTGCACAGAGGCAGGGTTGTGTACCAAAACCAGAAAATCACTGTATTTCAGAACTATTTCCTTGCACTGACACTGCAGTCCTGGCGTTTCATACATGCCAACATGATGGAACCTGCACTGTTTGATACCAGAAACCACCAGTCCTCCTGGACAAGAGAGATGAAAATAATGATTTAGGTAGAAATAATGAGAAAAAGAAGCTGTTTAGGTTAAGAGATCATCTTCTCCCAATGATTTAAAAAAAAAAAAAGGCAAATATTGGCAATGAAAATTTTAGGCTACAAAATTGATAACAATTTTACGGTGGTAGCTTTCACTCAGTCTTATAGAAGGATTGATGGAGACAAAAACATGAAGTATGATTATGTTTCGGATTCCATAAAGTGTAGCATCAAATGATTTGATATAAAAAACAAGGTCTCTCTCAATCCTATTGTACTGAAAACTGTAAGATTCCTTTCAGCATAAAGCACTTTTTATAACCACAGTTACCTCTCTTATGTAATTTCCACATGATTGTGATTGAGAGAAGCGAAGGGGAGTAAATGTGCATTGGTTTCTAAGGCATACTGAAACTGAGGGCTATAAGAACGAAAAGAAAAAGAAATGGGAAATGTTAATCTATTTAAAAAAATGAAAAAGAGGTTGTAAATCTGGTCAGAAAGTACTGACTGGAAATAATACACAAACTCCTTAACATGAAGGTGTGGCACACATCACTAAGGTAGGTGGACTGGATTTCCCACTGCAGAAAGATCAATCTCTCTCCCACTGTTGTAGGTTTCAGAGGATCCTTCCAGATCTTGAAGTTCATGCCTGTGCATATGAGGAAAAATATAGTAATGATGGAGTGACTCTGATTTAAAATTTTTCTCTTGTCTTCTCCAAGGAATACAGAGAGCCTAAGTGATGCAAGATTAATGGAGGTAGAATTAATTTAATAGTGCCTTGTAAAAAAGAGAAGAGATTACAAATGTAACTGCTGTGAATCTGAAATGAGCTTGTTTTCCCACTGAACTTGAGAAAAAGAGAAGAAGATAAAAAAGGGAAGGGGAGGGGAGGGGACGGGAGGGGAGGAAAGAGATCATGGCTCAGTTACCTGTTCCATAAGAGCAGAAGGAGCAAGTAGATGTGACTAGAAACCAAAATTAATAGGACAGGTTCAAGGTTTCACTAAGATATAAATGGCAAAGATTAAACTTTGATACAGCAGGGCATGGTCCTGACCTTGTGTGCCTGAAAACCCTGAGATCTGGATCATACAGTGTTCTGTAGCATTCTGAATTTACCTGAAACACATATGCTATTCTTCCTGAAAGCCCTGACTGTGGTCCCTGTTCTTTCTCATAGAAACCTTAAAAACTTCAAGAAGTACCAGTCTGGTCATAAAACTCTGTTTTTCTGAATTTATTTGCAGGATTAAGGACTGTAAACCCATTGCACTAGGGAATGCTTGGCTCACATGCTCAGCAACACATATAGATATTTTCCCATGTAGGTCACTGGGCTGGATCTGCTCCAGGTCAATAGTGGTCAAAGGTAAATGTTATTTTGTTACTAAAATGTAAAGTGGACCCCATTAAAAACTTTAAATAAGCAATTACTATTTCACCCAATTTCTTATGTTAAGTCCAAAAATGTCTTTAAAATATCATGACATAGATGTTATTAACTTAAAGACCAACTCTCAGTTATCCAGGATAACAGTGGGTTCAGACAATTGAGTTAACAGAAGGAACTGGTGATACCCGTGCAAGTTGCAAAGACATCCATCAGTCTGGGTCCCACAGAACTCATTAGCTTTCAGCTGCAGCCCTGCAAGATTTGGATTAGTCCTTGTAAAGCCACCGGTCACTCCAGTGCCCTGCAGTCCCAAAGAACAGTGAAGGGGGATATGTCCCACTGTACAAATGTACAGAGCCTGTTCCCTTGCAGTGCCATGCTGCATTCCCAGAGAAAACACTGGGAATGCAGTGCAGAAGAACCACCACTGCTCGACATTTGCTAAGGCTTTCATTGCAGCAGCTCCACACAGAAACACTTGAACTGCCTCTGTACAAACCCAGCTTGGATCAAGCACTGGAGATCATCCTGAACTTCATCACATATGCAGGTGCCTCCAGCAGACCCTGCAAGGAGCACGGCTGTGCTTGGGCAGGCTGACTAATGGACCTGGCAAACAGGGACTGTCATTGGCAACCCCATTAGTGAACAGCCCTGACCAAGGAAGGGGGAGTTGCTCATATGATGGCAATGGAGTGATTTAGGGATCACAGCCAAACTCATTTGCAATGGACAAACCAACACCACGCTTAGCAACAGTTTTCTCCCTAGCTGGCCCACAGAAACTGTTATGACAAAAAGGCCTTTGGTTTTTACCAAAAGTTGCTGATTATGATATTTCTGAAAGTGGACAAGCCTCCCAGCTTAAAAAGAGGTGAAGAGCACCTGACAGGAAGGGAGTGTATGTAGTTCAGTGCTCTCCTACTTTAATCCAGAGTGCCTGGCTGCTGACAAGATAGGCTATTACAGCTCCCTTAGAGCTCTTCAGTGTGGTTGTGCCAGTTCCTAATCCACGGATCATTGAGATGATGGAACATAATGGCAGCTTCGGAGCCCCTCATATTTTCAGTTGTCAGATTGAACACAGGGAGATGCTCATCAGCAGAAACTCACTCACTACAGTGCTACTTTTATACATGTTCATGGAGTTTTTATAATCTTTCATACCAGAAAGATACAAAACACACTGCTCCAGATTTTCCTAATTGCAAAGCCAAATTACCAAGTATAATGAAGCAAAACGATTTCATTTTTATCTAATTTCTGAGCTAAAATGTTACAATTACAAGACCATCAGAGATTCAGAGTACTACTTTTGTTCCTTTCCTTAGCACGTCATTACAAAATACATTTTTAAAGCCTGCTTAACATTGCTGTGCACCATTACAACTTTCCTGACAGATCTCACTTATAAGCACATTATTGTTTAGAGGTGAAGAGTTACAAAGTAGAATCCAGAAGGGCATCTGAACAGCATTATATCCAAGATGCAGCTTAAAAGGGCAGTACCCAGAGCAATAAATTAAATCACGCCTACTTCCACCTTAAAAATTTCAGCACTATATTTCAGATCTCTACACTACTCTTCAGATGTGTAATACTGCAGTGGATAAAAGTTGTCAGCCCTGGGATGAAATGAGTGACAAGCTGAAATTTGATTTATGGCCTAGCAGGTAAGAACAACAAATGCTAAGTGTGGTTTTATTGCCAAAGCATTGATGGGCTTGTCTTGTTTCTGGCTAAAGGAGAAAAGAGTCTTTCCTACTTTTTCTCCACTTAAAAAAGTTCAAAAGCTTTTTCCTCAGAAGACAGAAATTGAAATGGAGAACTTTTATGGAGGTCAGGATCACTGCACAAGCTCAATGAAATGAACTCAGCCACCACCATTGTCTGATTCATTTCAGCTTCTTTCTCTTGTGTCTGAGTTTGTCCCTTAAGATGACAGCCTTGATGACAACATATTGAGAGCCACTCCAAAGTAATTTAAAGCAATATATAATTACTGTGGGGCTGAAAGGTCCCACTTTACAGAGCAGTAGCAGCTGTATGAGATGTAGCCCATCTCCCAGGATGATAGCTCTGAAAGCTTCTCCAGCCTCCTTTGCAAGCAAATAGCTTACCCACTTGATCACAAAACAATTCACTGGGGCTCCATAGTATCTGGGGCCCAGCTGTGTCTCTCCCTTGTTCTCCTTGAGGAACAGCATTTCTCCAAGGACAAGGAATCTGCAGTTACTGCTACCAAAGCAAACATCAGTGAAAGGAACAGGATGGGCCCTAGCAGGGTATGTAGGGAGCAATAGAAGCAGAGCCTTCTCATGCTAAGCATAAACCTGATATTAGAAAGATCAGCTCTAATGTGGAGCTCAGTCCTTCATTTATTTGCTGAGAGGATCACCAGAGAGCTTTTCCAGGCATTCGCAATGGTGCAAAGCTGACATTCAGATCCAAAAATCTCTCCTTACATGCATCCAAATTTATGGTTCACCAACACTGCCAACTATGTCTACTGCTTAATCTTCGCATTTTGGATCCAGCTCAGCATGTACCCCATAGTCCATTAGAAAACAATAACCTTTAGCCATCACTGTCCATAACCAGGCTTCAGTTCCCAGCTGAAGTTTGGAGTTCCTCTTTGTAATCTTTTCTTTGTGGTAACAGGAGACGCATCGGTTACTGGATATGTGTTCTGAAGCAATGCTGGTAATTAGCAATGACTTTTGTGATCCCTACCTAATTCACCTTGAAAATTATTTTGTTATTACTTGAAGTTATCTGTTCTCTCTCTCAAAACTCTCATTCAGTATACACCTGATAAACCTCCCTTCGAGTATGTACATTACTCAAATAACTGTTTTAACAAGTATTACATATTGACAAGTTAAGAGGTGACTGTTGATTAATAAGTAAACAGATGGCTTTTCTCCAGAAGTTATATCCAGAATGACAGAACTTAGGAAGAGAAACAGCTTTAGTGATCAAGTAAGTTATTAGGTCTGGAAAACAACAGAATCCCACTCAATTGTTTACCATTTCAGAAAGCTCAACATGAAGTCTTGTTCCCATATCCTGTTCCTGTACTCTGACTAAGCTGATTTTCATGTTTCTCTAATGTTCATTTGTGATAACTTTGAGCTATAAAGCAGAACATCTCCAAGCTCAGGAAGCCATACATGCTGCACTTGCTAAATCTGATTCCCTGCCCAGTCACCAGCAAAAACGATAGGAATCCAACCCCTGCCTTCAGCAGGAACAAAGCCATCCTGGTTGGATTTGTCTTACATGAAAAGCAAACCCAAACTTTACAGTCAGCCTCACAACACAATAGGTGCCGGCCTGTAATTACAGTTACACGTCTCAGATCTTAAAAAATCAGAAGATAAAAGTAGTAAGAACTTTTTTTTTTCATTTATTAGACTATTTTGACACACAGATTTGCTGTCCAAGGCAGGTGCCTCACAACCACAGAGATCAGTGTGTTCTGCCTAGGTTGAGCCTGCATGAAGGGAAGGGATTGTGCAAAATCATCCTGTGCAAAAAATGTCTATGCCTATGGCGTGGTTTCCCAGAGTTGACAAAACAACACAGTTCCTACCTGTGCCCTGTGATTCAAAGGAGAAGCCTCCTATTATGCTGGTGAGACCGCACACTGACAGAGAAAATGTCAGGGTAAAATAACAGCAAAGCTCTTTTATGCTCTTGAATGAGCTATAATTACTGCGTTGTCTAGAAAAGTAGCTCAATTAACAGAGATACATGCATGGGGGATTACTGTGGTAAAGAACACTCTCCTTCTAATGACTTTCTACAGAAATTTTTACTCAGAGGGGATTTTAAACATATTAAATGCTGGGCAAAGAGAGAATTGAAGGTAAAGCACAGCTGCATTATTCAATTTTGAAAGAACAATTTATATTACTGGAACATTTAGAAACAATTCGGGCAGAGATAATAAATGCTTAATGACTGTCAATAAATGGTTGGTCAGTGGTTATGACAGTTAAGAATCTAAGAGGTCCACAGATTTACTAATGCGATGGAATTATACCACATAAAAAGTACATGCTACTCCTGTTAGCAATATGCTTTTAACACCTCTTTATTTTTCTTTAACCTTTTCCAACTATTTATAAAGATGAACTGAATCGTTATTAAAAAAAAAAAATCATTGGGTCCTGTTGGTACAATGTTTTTGAACTCCTGCTATTCACTTTCGGCTGCAGACAAAGGCCAGAGGTCAGTCCCACCAGTGACATACTGGTCTGGTGTGTCAGGAAGGACAGCTGAAGCAGACACTTGTTATTTATTCTCTGATGGCTTTTTCAGTTTGCATTGGCCTTTGTACATCTGTGGTCCCTCCAGGTTAGTCCAAGAGGGAATTCTACCTGCCTCTGCAGCATTATGGTCCTCTCTATAGTCCACTTTCTCCTCCCTGCACATTCTACCTTCCTTGCTTGCACTGCAAAGTCACAGCTGCCCTCCACGATTGCAGGGATGGATTCAGAATCCATCCCCACCAAAGCAATACATCGAGGACACTCCTTCATGGCTGGGAAGCACCATTCCACGGTCACTGTCAGCCTTTATTTAGCTGTAAATGTGATTCACTCTCCCTGCTATGCTGCTGACCTTTTCAGAATTACACCCACAGCTCAGCCTGAAGCCTATAAGCTTTTGGTGTGAAGGGAAATAAACCCTCCTTAGCCCATTGCAGGACTTTCTAATTATATCTAAAATGTCTTTGCTCTTATGGCAGATCTGGGTGGTCACTGTATGATGGAGCTGATACACACAAAAGCTCCTCCCCACATCTGTGGGAGCTACAGACTGTTCTAGAATAGGCTGACAATGTCAGGTTTATTTCTGAGGACAGGTGGATGCAGATGCCACCTGCATAATATGTTCAATATTCCTATTACCCTACTGCTGGGAAATACAGACATAGATGACACAACTGAGGTGTCCCAGCTTTGTTACACACGAGCTATTGTCCAGATCTTCAGCACTGAATCAAAACCCAAGACAACAGAGTCAACAGGGACCAAATGTTGTTTTAGGATAAGGAAAATTGCATCCTAAACTCTACTGATGCCACTGACCAGCTCTTTCCCTGGATATAATGGGTAGGCAGGGACAGTTGCTCAGATCTGGGTGTTCATGTTGCAGATAAACACATTACCCAAGCGAATTTCACCCGTGTTTATTAACTACCGATGGAAGAGAAACAAGATTTCCCACTGCAATTTCAACCTGCTTTGAAGGGCTATGTTGACTTCTGAGGTTTAATCTCCCACTGCTGTATAAAATGCTGTTGTTTCATGAGCTCTACACTGGACAGTGGTTTTGTGAGTGTCTTATACCTTCCCCGCCCTGTAAATACCAAAGCAAAGGTTTTTCACAGCTTTTTTTTTTTTTTTTTATGCAACCAGGCTGCTTGTTGTAACAAAAACTAAGACAAGATATTGTTAGGAAGATTCAATTTTTTACACAGCAGGGAAGATACTGATTGACAAAAGTCAATCAGCAAATCTTGCAGTTGTTAACCCTTTTCCTTAGATGCCCGGATAGATAGATGTATATTCTCTCCCATCTAGTCACTAATGTAGCTGCATAAGCTTCATGGGGTGACTCCAAATTTACCTAGTAAATACACTGACAGTCCTGCAAGACTGGAACAGGAGTAAATTTTCTTTAGCTCCTGGCTGAATAACCAACTATGCCAATTTTAAAACACATGATCTGTTTCTTTTACTCTTTCAGGTCACAGACAAGACTTGATAGTTCCAAATAATCTTCTGACAAATTGAGGCAACTGACCTATGTTGCTTTGTTAAAGACCCTGTGCTATTTCATTGGAATGAAAATTGCACAAATAACTGACCATAAGTCAGGAAATGTAACAATTTCATGTTCTAGTGCATAATTCCCCCTACATGGTGCTCAAGAAATGTATTGCCTGCAAGAAACTCTGGTGTTATCTGCTGTGTACAGGAAAGCCAAAAGTGAAAGCTGAGGCTGCAAGAAGAACATGTGTATAGTCAAGTCTACACTGCCTGTCAGGCTCACAGGGAGGAAGGAGAGCAAGGCTCAGTCCTACAGCAATCCAGGCTTTCAATAATCCTTCTTTCTGCATGAATGGGGGAGGCAGCTTTTCTACCCATAGAAGAAAAGTCTTCCTTTGAGGTGAAATGCTTCCCTTCTACTAGGATATTGTTGAGAAAATCTGGGCCAGACATTCACTGCTTCTGACTCCACCTCCCTACCATGGAGGAAACCTCTGAACTCAGGGTTGTCTGACGTCCTCAGTTCCTCCTCAAGGACTTGATTTCCCTGAGGATCCCACTTGGGATGACTTGGGATTCCACTTGGTCTCTCTCGAGATCCAAAATACTTGAGTGGCATTCTCAGCAGTGTCAAACATCCTGGGCATAGGTGGGGGCTGCAGGACACTCTCACTCTGGAGAAGGAAAGGTTCATTCCAGTGCCTTAGGAATTGAACAGATCTGGTCCCAGACTCAACGTGGGCAGCTTTAAGCACCTACCTATGTGAAATAAGGATATTGTCACTTTAGGCTCTATTATAAGCCTGTACTGTCAATTTGGTTTGGTTTCAGTTCCAAGAACATCCTTCGCGCGCTGGTGATGACCAAAAAGAAAACATAGATGGACTCACAGATTGCTCTATACAGTGCTTCAGTTGGGGTGATTTAGGCTTGAGACACACAGCAGGAGCTCATGAAAACCTGTGCAAGCTCAGTTCCTGACCCTTGAGAACCCCAACACCGTGCTTTTCAAATGAGAGCTGAATGGATCCCTGAAAGGTAACGCTAATACCTGCTGGAAAAGAATTCCATTACTAAAACGTTCTATTACTGGCCTTAACTCAAGATTATGGGTGTGATTGACTCAAGATTGACAGTCAGAGACTGTCTGTTCAACACAGTTCAAACTGAGGATAGGGGTGATCTGGGGAAATTATTCATATTTTTTCAGATTCAGGTACTTATTTGATTTCTGTCTCTACTCATTAGGAAGCGAATCAAAGGCAGATCCACATACACAGTTTCTAAACTGCTGCTGTGAAAAGAGATAGCAAGATAATTAAATTGCATGCTGTACTTGAGCTAGAACAGAAACTTTCTGTGTTCCTTAGGTTGTTAAACTGGCCAATACTCAAACTTCTGTTAGTTTTAGGTAAACTATAAAGGCTCCTCAGAGAATGCACAAGTTATTGTTTAAAAGTCCTATCTTTAAATTCAGAGAGCATATCTCTTTAGGATTAGTTCCACTGCATGCAGACCCTTTACAGAACCCTACAGAGCTAAAGAGTGCTGATCCTGAAATGCCAGGTCTTGCTTCCCGTCAAGTCCTTTGTTTTGTTCTTCCTGCATGCTGTCGGCCTGTATACTTATATGCCAAATTATTTTTTTTAACTAATTCCAGATTCAGTAATCACTACATCTCTTAAAATTCAACCATTAGCAAGATGTGAGCAACAGAAAATGCCCAGCAAACAAGAGCTGCAGTTTCCTCTAAAGAATAATCAAATTTCAGACAAAAGTGATCTGTTTTTCATGGCATCCATATATCCATTTTTAGCCCTTTCCTGTGTTTCTGTTCTTCCCTTTTGTAGCTACTTAGCCTTAATTCTGTCTCTAAATGTTAAATGTTCAAGCTGAAACCTGGCTGCCCTGGAGTTACACTAGTTAAAAATGTATCTGAATTAAAAATGGCATACATTGGGGAAAATCAGATATAAAGTAACAGCTGCGGATTTTTTTGACTGTCATAGAGATAATATTCTCTACAGTAGCCAGTTTGGGGCTGTGGTTTGGATTTCTGATGAAAACAGTGCTGATAACGCAGAGATGTTTTTGTTACTGCTGGGCAGGGCTTACACAGAGTCAAGGACCTTTCTGCTCCTCACCCCACCAGTGAGGAGGCTGAGGGTGCACCAGGAGTTGGAAGGAGACACAGACTGGACAGCTGACCCCAGCTGACCAAAGGGATGTTCCATACCATAGGTCAGCATATAAATTTGAGGGAGAAGGAAGAGAAAGTGGTAGAACAGCTAATCATTGCTTTTTTTGGAAAGCATGCTTCCCTTGTTCACAAACATGCATTTGTAAGCATTGTAAAAATAACAGATTTGTAAGCCAACCAAGTAAATAGAAGAAAGGAAAAAAAAAAAACAAAACAACAAAACCCAGGAAAACTTTATTTTTTTACATTCTAAGTTTTCAAGTCTGCAAATCTAAACCTGGGTGTTTCAGGCAGATTTTATCAAAATGAAAGATACTTTATTCTCTTACGTGTTGAATGAATGCTTTATAATTTGCTGCCTAACTCATTACAGTCATTACAAGGTAGATTCTCATTTCATATATTCATATATAGAGATCTATCAGTTTGCTAAGTATTAATTTATACACTGAAGTTTAGGTAAGTACCACTGTTATTTGTTTTATGCAGCATTGAGCACCCACAGTTATTTTCGATGACAGGATACAAAAGATGCTGGAACGACTTTTGGGAACAAGACCGTGTCTATCTCTATAGCTGATCCAGCTCAGGTGCTACTCTTTATTTGCCTACATTATCTTCTAGCTATACTCCCTCAAGGATAATTTTTCTGAATTAAGTAGGAGATATTCAGCATATGCAACCCTGGTCTCTGTTGGGACAGGCTGTGAGGTTGCTAACTGGCATGGAACATAAAGGCAATCTACTTTGGAGAGCTGTACATCAGGAAATGCTACAAAGTAAAAACAAGTAAAAATGTTTTTCTAATTTCTAAATCAAATCTTCTCTTTGAGATATTATCACACATGGAATGAACATGGAGAGTAAACTAGTTTTGCAGCAATCTGTAATATGTGAATGGGATTGTTACTACTAATAGCATGGGATGGTTACTGTCCTCCTGTGTCTGCCCTTGCTGTAGGAGCATGAGTTTGGTTATTTAGTCAAGGTCAGATTCACATCCACTGCAATTTTCAGAACTTCTGTAGATTTATTTTCTCCCACTTTTATTTGCATAGTTGAGACTCTCTGCCTAAGGGCTATATCTGCAACCTTTGCTGCCCTGTAATTTGACCATTTTCTTAAAAAAGTTACCAGATAATTTCTTTTGAATGTGACTCCCACCCACCATTGCGTTTGGTCAATCCCCACTTGGTGGTACCTGCAAACTACCTAAGCAGGTTCCCTACTTCATCCTCCAGGGCATCAGTGAAAATAATAATAGACCAGACAGGTCAGTCAGCTCTTTAATCTCACTCACTACAGACCTTCATTCATAATAAACCATTTTTTGTATGTTTTTCAGGCTATTATACACAAGTGTTCAGGCAGTTTTACTTAAACCAAGTATCTCTAGATCTTGCATTATTTATTGTACCACTAACTTGAGAGAGGTGCCTTGCCATGTCTTCAAAATCAAAACCTTAACATTTCTTTCTCTCCAGGTTCATTTAATGTTCTCTTGATTATCCATTCCCTGTCTACATTTCTCCTGAAACACTACCTCTAAGTTTCCCATTTTGTCAGACTGACTCTCCAACACCTTTTTTTCCTTCTGTTGTTTGTCTTTGATGTGGGCTGTTAAGTCTTTTGAGTGCATCTTTTCATTGGTGTTACTGACTCAACTAGTCTACTAGAAAGCCCTTATTCTTTGATTTAAGACTTCCAAAAGAGGACTTACACACACAAATAAAGTGTTTGCACTAAAATCAAATGGGAACCCAGCACAAAAATGTGTTGATTGAGGGAACTTTTGTTCTTTTTTTATATTATAGGTGGGATACTGCAAGAAAGATACCCACCCTGCAAATAAAGTTAACTTCTTGGCATGGATTTGTTTTCACCATAGTTGAAATTTTGCCTGTGCTTAGAACTCAACCATTTATCCTGGGAAAAAGCCAGTGTTGTCTTGTGTGGAAATCAGTTCAAGAATAAAGAAACATATCTATCCACTCAGGTGCCTTCCTGAATGCTGCATATCTTAAGCTCTTTTTGCAGCAGACATTCAGTCAATACAGCCAGTGGGGCCTGAGGAGGGAATTGGTCATGCAGACACCAGCTGCTCACCCCAGGGTAAGCTGTATTACTCTCTGGGCTGCACTGATTTCACTGACTGCATATCCAGGGACAGGAGTGGGATCCTTAGGCAAAATGGGCTCATTTCAATTGTCCATGTGGGCCTTTACCCAGTGTCTTTGAGATGATCCAGGGTATTATTCATTTGCTTCTTCCTGGGGTGTCCCATACAGCAGTAAGCTAATACATCACTTCTTCATATGCTGTTCTGTAAAGGTAAAAGCTCTTCACTCTTTTTTAGTCTGGAAGACCTAAGCTAGAATAGCTGAACTGGGAAGACAAAACTCTATTTTCGGTGGCCCTTCTCTAGCATATATGTAACACTTCTACATTGACTCAGAAAGCCAGAAAGAGCTGATGCAGTGATGAACATGAGGTCTCTACCCTGCTTGCACCTCTCCCTGTTAAATTGGTTGTAACAACCTGGAGAAAAGCCCTACGTTATGGCCAGGTCCCAGAATCCTTGCCTAGCAGTTTACCCAGAAGCCTGCTTCCTTCTTGGATGCATCCCTTAGGATATCACCCTGCTGTGTACTGGTCTTGCTTTACTACACAGTGGGGACAACTGCACAGAGAAACACTCTGTATGTGTCATGCATCAGCAAAAATGATCAAATTTAATAGGAATGTGTGTCTGAGGAATATGTCAACCATGGAGGCCCTTCTGTCCCCCTGTAAGGCAAATAGCACTCCTCAGAAGTCACTGGCTTAGTAGAATGAGGGTAACTAATGATGCTGTATAGGAATTAACTTTGAGGAGCCCAGAGCTTCAGCCTCACCCCGTTGATCAGTTCACCTAAATGACTTATCAGAGGCTCAAAAAAGAAAGAAAAACCTGTAAAAAACATCTTCCAGAAGTAGATGTGTTCATAAGTAAGTCTTCTCCCTGGATGGCTCTTCACCTGTCACCTTGCCTTGCTTTGCCTGGCTGTTTCTGAGGTTTGACCTATATTTTATGCCAAAAGTGAAGTTCTGTGCTTTTAACAGGAGAGTCACTGATGGTAGTTAAATACCCTTTTGGCTGATATCAGCAGAAAGGTATCCCATTAATCCCATTAATTTGTGCATTAGCAGTGTGAAAGAATGATTGGCTTTAACAAAGAAATACGATGACCCACAGTCTCTGAGGATACTGTGTGCTAAATAAGCTTCCTCAAATTTTCAGATTTTTTTGGAATGAACGCCCAGATTCATGAAGGTATTTTACTGCCTGAATCTCACTGAAATTCATGGGAGGTCAGAGCAATGGTGCTATTGTGAATCTTGGCCAATGTGCCTGAACTCCAGTCCAGCTGCCAAGGACTAGAGGCAGTGGCAAACTTCCCATAAAGATCAGTGGAACAGGCTTCAAGAGACTGTTATTGTTAAACCCTAATGTTAAGGCAACTCCTCAGCTGAAGTAAATTGTTCCAGGCTTGTAGAAGTCAGTGGATCTTGCACAACTGAAACAAGCAGGGACTCACCCCATTTCTTTCACTGTTTTGTGAGTTGGCTGTCATGGTTTTCTTAACGGGGCTGTTGGCAGAGACCACAGTTGGACTGTGGACTGTTGGGACTGTTCCTGGGAATAGTGAGACAGGTGGAGCAATCTCTGTGCATTTTCCTTACCAGAACACACTCCCATGGAAATGGAAACTCCATGCAAATGGAAATGCCAAGAGAAGATCTTAAGGGTCCCTTCCAACAAAAGCAGGAAGACAGAGAGATAGAGAGGTCTGAGATACCCTCACATTTGCTGAAGTCTCCAAGATATTAGAATCTTCCCACAGACACTTTGAAAAAGTGGATCAGTAAGTAAGAAGCTACAAATCCAGCTGAAAAACAGTACCAGGTTGTAGCATGCCTCCCCATCAGTTTCCCTCTAGAACATTAGGTAATCAGCTTTTAAATATTTTATTTGCTGTGAATTTCAAGAATTTCCCCAGCATGCTGAAATGTGTCAAGGATTGTGGCTTTTGATATTTAAGCCAAACCCCGATAATCTGTTGACCTGTCAAATATGACACTCCAAGTGTTTAATAATAATTTTTAAAATCCTGTAAAACTCAGTTTAGAAAATATTCCTCTTAAACAGACACTGGTGGCTGCTTTAAACCCCTCACTTAAGGGATGTGTGGAAGAGAATTAGAGATAAGACCAAAGCCAACACATCCTTTGAGTACTGTGATCAAAGTACATAAAAGATACTTCAGCAGAAGTATTTTGCTGTCAAAATAGTGCTGCTACCCTAAAGCTCTCACAGTGCACCACTGGAGAAACTACTGAAGCACTGCTTTCTTTAAAACACCAGCCTCTCACCAGTACAAAGCACAGTGGTGAGGCCCAAACCCCACAAACACCAGTGGAAGTCTGACCAATTGATAAGGGGGGGCTGTGGGTCAGATTGCTTATGGCCTGATTGGGCCGTTCATTTAAAATTTTTACAGGGAAGGAATGTGTCACTAGTCCCATTGATGGGAACAGATTACTCCTGGCATGTTGAATCGCCTACACACAATTCCAGAGCAGCCAGAATGGGTTGGCAACAGTGTAAATTTGTACCAGCACCTCCAGGGAATAAGAGCATTTTTCAGACCTGAGTTGCAGGACAGATGAACTTTGAAAGACTCCTAAATTGCTGTTCCCATCATTGAATGTATCTGTGGGTATATGCACAAGCAATGTGATGGTAACAGTCCTCCTTGTCTCCTCAAGTAAACACTTATTTTAGATATCTAAAATTTTTTTTAAGACCTAAGCACATTGGAGCTGAACTAGAGACTAAAGAGACTGGGGTCTTTTAAAAGCCTACACTAATAGACAGCAGAATAATAATTTGAGTTTGCTGAATCTGAGGATGGGCCTTAGGTAGCAGACTCCATCCTCCATCGTTGTTGCAATCACAAACACGACCACATTGAAAAGGTAATCAGAAAGGGAATTTGGTAATATACAATATGAGCTTGATTAATAGAAAAAGATTGATCAAATTTTGTATTTCTAACTCAATTAACAAACAAATTTAAATGACCTTCCTAGTTGGAAGTAAATGCCATCTTAAATTATTTCCACTTTAATTAATCAAGGTGGCAATTAGTAAAACTGGTGTCTTGTGGAATTAGCAGGGATTTAGAATGAGTTATATTTGTACCAGGAAAGTGCTCGTGATTTGTGTTTTCTGAATAAATAGGGAAAGAAGAGGTTCCTGAGGGATCCAGTGATGGCTAAAAATTAATGCCTGTGTACTAGAAATGCAAATCAAATCCTAAGCCAAGAGCATGGACCAGTGTGCTACTGTCTTCTGCCAACTGCAATAAAGCCTGGACAGAAAAAAATCCTAAAATTGCTCACATTTGAAAGGGGTTATTTCTGAGCTCTCTAATGCCCATATATGTGCCCAGAATAGCCTGAGTCAGGGAAAGAAGGCAAGCTAGGACAGAAGGTATTTGAAGTGTGTTCTTCATCTTGTTTGGTTTCCTTATCTTTCCTGTGTGATGTTCAGTTCTGGCTGGACATTGTTTCTCTCTAGATTGGTTAAGCCTCTCTGTGCAGATGGTGTGCCATGTCACCTCCACACAGAGGAGCCTTACCCTCAGCTCAGAAATACAACACATTGTCTCCAACAAGAAAACTGGCTTGGACTACAGGGCTGATGTGCACATAGCATCTTTCGCTAAAATAACGTTCCTAAAGCATATCAGAACTGCTATATCAAGACAGAGAACAAAGAGAGAGTATATGCAAACAGTAAGAAGACAAATGCTCCTTTTAAGGTCTATCTGAGGGGAGACTAAGCCTGGTTATCTCTGAGAGCAGCATATCAAAATGAAACCTTGTGGGCAGTGCACCAAACTATGTTTCAGAGCAGCATCCTGTGAGCAGTCACTCCCAGCTGGGCTCCACACAGGAGCTGCCTTACACTGCAAGCAGGTGGAAACCTCAAGGTTTTAAACTTCTTTAACAATTGCCTTCTCTCACTCTGTTTCTGGTCCCTGAGAGGGAAGAACAGGGCAAAATGAATTAGGAAATGCCGGTCCCTCTTCTTCTTGGCTACAGGTGCTCCTTCACAACCTGTCGTTGTGATTCTGCACATGGATCACAAAAAATAACTATGGGATGTGCAAGTGAATACAGCAGGACATGGTTAAATGCTCTCTTCTATTTCTATTTCAAAAGAAATGTCCCGCAAGATTTTTTAATTTAAGTTTTTCAAATGCTGACACATCTGTATTTGAAAGCTTCATTCTGTGTGTTAGTAAAATTGAGAAAGTTATTTCTTCATTGCTCTGTGATAAAATTTGCCAGAATAGTCAAATGTTTTTCTGAATATTCAGTATTCATTGGATTTCTGATACTGTTAGTGAAAATATGAGCATGACCAATAAGTACTTGAGGTGAGACAAGAAGTTTATGTGCAAGAGAGATCTTTCAAACCCTGATGGGAAATTTCTGAGATCTACAGCTTCTTCCTGAAAATTCCCCTTGCTGTAAATGGTGGTGATGCACTGAGTGCATCCAAAATAACAGCAATTTCCATGGAGGTTGACTGTCAAGCACACAAATACAGACAGCTTCTGTGAGGCTGATGTTGCCAAGCAAGTTCTTAATTTAATAGGTAATAAGAGACCAGCCATACTGGCTCAGAGCATGTGTGTAAACAGTGAACAAGAGCTTTATATTGTATTTGGATTTGGTAAGGGCAGAGGGAACATCATATGGCCATATGCAGCTAATGAGATGAGGGACTACATTCAAGACTTCAAAACAAAAGTGAGAATGACAGAGTCAATATGAAGGGTTTAAGTCAATTTACTAAGGGCTTATTTGTGTCAGAGAATCAGGTTCCCAGCCCACACTTGTGAAAAATGCTCAGGACAACCAACATATACGATGTGTCACAAAAAGATGAGAGAAAGCAGTAGAAGTGATTCCTTCTAGCTTAACCAGGGGAAATGCTCCAGCCTCAGCTCAGGTGTCAGATCAGGGTTTTATTCCCATGTTGAGTCAGAGGAGAGCAGGCAGACAGGTGCATCTGGCTACTCAAGAACCACTGTTATTCACCATTCAGGAACAGCACATCACACTGTGCCTCAGATTTATGCACTAGGAAAAGCTACCAGGTAAAAACAACCCTATGAAATCCCCTCACTTCTAGACATATTTGTGCCCCTTCCTGGGCTTGTGTTTTAAGGCTGTTCACCTTGATCTTTTCCAGAAGACATCAGCCTTCAATACATCGGGAGGCTGCAGATATATGCAATGTCACAAACCATTTACATCTGACCCACACAGATCCTGATGCAAAGCGCAGTGAAGTCAAGGACAGACTTTTGTTTCTTTCCAGTGGCACTGGAGCAGGTTTGTGAAACTCAAACTTGCAGTGAGAGAGAAGAGCCTGAAAGGGTGGTTACCCCTGAATTGAAAACACATTGCTTTTACCTTTCTGCTTTTAGAGGTAGTTGAACATGTTTTTGCAATCTAAAATTATGTTTTCACCCCAGAAACCAGGAGACAGAGACACCCTTCTATACAGCCCAACTAGGACACACAAGCCTTGGGCAGTGATGCATTAGTCACAAACATTAATATTGGTGCAAAAAGCAGGAGGAGGGCTCAGGAGGTCTGAAATTTTGTTAATTCTAAGTCAGCAGCAACCTTTCACATTGCAAATTACTCTTGTTTATTCATGTGGTTAGCTTCTGCTTGCAGCTTGTTTTCCTTTGAGATCTGGTGATTGAAGCTGGAAAATCTCAGGTTTGGGAAGGTCTGTTTCAATGGGTCTGACAGACAACAACAGCAGCAGAAGAATTAAATGAAGAATTAAATAACAAACAAGAGCTGCGAAGTCAACCTACTCAGCCCCCAAACTAAATATTTTTGGGACGTTCTTGACTCCTGTCATTACTTCTCTTGTTCAAACAGAAGAGAGCAGGAGAGAGGCAATCACTGACTACCAAAACGCCTATGACACGTGCAGCTGGTGAGCCAGAACAGTGACCAGCTGATTTCCTGGAGATGCTGGTCTGGAGGGATGGAAATCAGAAGAGAAGTTGCACATTGGCTGGAGCCACAGTGCCCTGGGGGATGTAAAAGGGAAGGGAGTTTCACAGAAATGACCATTTCTCTCCATGTTCATGGCCATGTCCTCTCTCTTGTCACCGAGCAAGGTACATGGCTTGATTTTCAGACATGCCCTGTCACAGAACTGATAGTTTGGATCAGAGCTATGCTGGCCCTCAGGAGAATGAGTAAGGGGAGAATGAACAAGAGGGGGAAAGCAGTGCAAACATTTCATAGTAAAGTATTGTCAGATTTTGAAATGTCTTTGGAAACCAGCATCCCTCATTTTCCTCTGCAGGTAATTGCTACACAGAGCCTTTGACATCAAATACAACAGCCTTTAGGGAAGAAAAAGAGAAGATGGGAATGATCTCTATTGCTCTTATTTGGGTCATAGGCAGTTTCTTTGGACAGAATAACAACAGGATACACATAGGGGAGAAAAAAGAACAGCAAAGATAAAACCTGCCATTTCTGATTGTGGTGCTAACTCTTGTAAACATACTCACTGTAGGAGACAGACAGACACAACATACTTTCAGGCCACCTGGAGACCTGGCAAACTTATGTCATTATGGTGCTCTTTAGAACATTGCTGTTTAGCTGCCTTTTTGGTGATGAGTTCACAGCCAAATGTTCTCTGAGCATGATCCATTTTTTAAGCACATGGCAAGAAAAGATGAGAAAGAGAAAAAGTAAGTGTAGAAAGGGAAAGAAAACATAAGATAAAGAGAGATAGTATAATCGCTATTCCTTGAGTTGTTCAAGCCAATTGACAAAGGAGGAAAAAAAGCTAAACAGATTTCTTCACATACAACTTGCCCGGTTGTGTCTCAATATGAATATATGAAAGTTCAGCAACATCTATGATGTTTGGAGTTCGGCGGATGGAGGAAATAATGACTCTCATCCTTTCTACCTCTTCCCCAGTTATCATTCCCATAATTTCAAACAAATAAGCCCCAAAAAACTTATTAGGTGACGCACGGGAACAGGCTTCCCAGCAAAGTTGTGGACGCCCCATCCCTGGAAGTGTTCAAAGCCAAGCTGGATGGGACCCTGGGCAACCCGATTTAGTGACTGGCATCCCTGCCCATGGTAGAGTGGCTGGAACTAAGTGATCTTTATGGCTCCTTCCAACCCAAATAATTCTATGATTCTATGAAAAACGTTATATGTTCCACTGGCTCATTTTCTTCTTTGTCAGTTAGTCCTACTTCCCAATACACCAGTTTTAGTCTGTTGATTTCCAGCTCAACACTTCTCTTGTTTACAAAACAAGATTTCAGCACTGTCCTTGATTGGCATCCATAGACCTTCTATTTGGATAAAACTAATCTATCTTTAGCTCTTGCTGACATATTTGAACATTCCTCAGTATCAATCTGAATCAGTGTTTAATTACTTTGGATGATGTGAATGCTAGACCTCTACAGTAGCGTTATGTTCTTTGCTCTAGCTTCCTCTATGGTCTAGGAAACCATCTGAACCCTGTAGTATTATTTTCTAGCTGAAAAATTTGGAATATACACAAAAGTCCCATCTGCTCTAGGAATTCTGTTAATGATCAGAGAAGTGATACCAGGAGTATGCTGAAATCTCTTCAAAAGTATCCATTCTTATGAGGGAGCAGATGTTTTACAACCTGGCTGTAGTCCTGATCAACTTGAGTTAGACTAGTTTGGTATCTAATTTAGGACAGCATTGTACTAGCCTTGAAAAAAACCTACTGGCAAAACCTGTTTGACCCAGTGAACTCTGCATTCCTCCTTGTTTCTTTGCTGTTTTGAGATGATCATCGTAGGGAATGGTTTGCATACCATAACAGTGAGTGAGGACTCTTAAGATCCAGAACATACCCCATACCCAATGTGGGGCCAGGGGTTGACTTTTAAA
Organism: Manacus candei; assembly: GCF_025592945.1. Taxonomy (NCBI): domain Eukaryota; kingdom Metazoa; phylum Chordata; class Aves; order Passeriformes; family Pipridae; genus Manacus; species Manacus candei. Next base: position 7,145,257 of record NW_026138061.1, read on the forward strand.
CATCTTTTTGTTTAATTAATCAAAGAGGAACTTGCTCTTCCCAAGAATTCTCAGATCCAGGGTTGGTGAGGTGAGCTGGATCTTTTGAAATGAGAAATACAGCACCTTTTTGGTCTGGAAGCTGCTCCTAAGCACCTGACAGAAAATAGCTACCAACTGACCCCAACCATCAGGAAGTAAATCCCCATCCCCAGCATGCCTGGTCTCTGCTGTCAGCTGATCAATAAAATCCATGACCAGCATAAAGAGGATGGGGGGAATCATGGTCAGGCACAGGATGGCTGAAACTCCTGCCTGTCTTAAGGCACAGAGGTGACAAGTCAAAAGGTGCACTGGAATCAAGTGCAGGTTTCCATTATAGTGGGGTCTTACTCTCATCATCAATATTCAATATCAATGCATTTCACCGATGTTAAGGAGAAATATTATCTTTTCTTTGAAAAAAATTCTCACAATGTCTAAGATCTTTTTTTCTTCTTTATTTTAATAATGTTGTAAGAAAAGAATTAAAAAATCAGGGAAGAGGCTCCCCATTCTTATTTTGGGATATAAATTTTAGCATAGCATTTTCTTTTATGTTTTGTCACTACCCATTTTTCTGAATTATTTCTATTTTAAGTAGCCTAATTATAAGAATTTCTCATTTATGCTATAATTAGGGTGCCTCTGTTAAGAAATCATCTTTATTTACTTTTCAGATATGCAATGAGGAACAATTATATAATGATAGCAAAGGTTATTGAGGATGGAAGTGCCAAGGCACATCAGTATTACTGCTTAATTCTAGTCACGCATTGGCAACAGACTATACAACCCAGGTTACTAAAATTTCACTGATTCTCAAAATAATAGTTCCTCTGTGTTTATTTTCTTCCCTTAGGAGTATAGAGTCTTGCTCTGGAAGCTTTTTCAATATTGTATTATAATAATATATATTATATTGGGTACTAGTTCTCAATTCTTTTCTGATTGCACACTGATACTTAACTGGGATGGTTGCCTCTGCAACACTATGTCTAGGTGGGGTCACTGATGTTCCAGAAAAAGCAGTCCATGTTAAAGCAAGTCAAAGACAAATTACATGCAGAGGAAAATAGAGGCTCATCTAAGAAGAGAGTACCAGGTAATAATCTGGTTGGTTTAGCTAAATTAAAGTTTTTTGATTCATCAGGAGAGTAAATAGAAGGGAGCCAAATGAAGGATTCAAACCCTAAGCCAACATCAGCAAAAGGTAGGGGGAATAAAAGAGTATATAGACAAAGGTTTTCAAGTATCAGACAGGAAGCTCCATAACTGACATTCATTTTGGAGTTATGAGAGTGAAATATTTAAAACCTTTTCAGATTGAGCTTGATAACTGCGAGTAAGGAGTTGCATGAAATAGCAGCAACTGGAATTGGTCTTGGGTAACTCTCTTAGGTGTCTCCAGTCCATAAACATAGTCCTTATTCTGAAAATGTCTGAATGAGATGAACAAGAAGATGTATGAAAGAGGCAGACATAAGGGGAACCCGTCAGTAAATATGCTCAATTTGCAAGTGAAATGATCCCCACATACATGCACCAAATGCCAGCCTTGCAGATGTAACTGGAGATCTGAAAGTCAAATTGTGACCTTTCTGCCTCCTTCCCCTTTACCAGGAATAAAGATATTTGTGATCAGAATTTAGCTGATTTGAGGGGTTTTTTTGGTAGTGATGCATGAGGCAGAATATCATCATCTCCTTTATCTAGAGACATGTTCACTCTGTGAAAGTCAGATTCAGAGTGTGGCAGACGATAAATGTGCCTGAATCACACAGAAAAGCCAGATCTAATGACTCACAAAATACTATTTTTACCCAGACCCCTGGGTTCTTCTTTTATTTTTACAGCCACTTATTGTAGGATTTGTGTTTAAATCCACTACAAGATAGCTCAGAAAGGCAATATGGGTCAAATTAGAGGCTCAGATGAGTTTTCACTGTGTGACTGATTCAAGGCAAAGGCACCTAGCAAAGCACAGAAGACAGACAACTGTCTGATTAACCTTGCTCTGTTATGTGAATTCACTGCTGAACACTCCAACATATCCTCTCTACAGAAATGCCTACGGTGATGCCTCCATGTATCACCTACACAGCAGCTTTAGTAATGGCAGAAGTTGTCCTAGATGACCTAACAGGTATTTTTCAAATGCAGACTCTATGAATCTAAGATGAAACTACTAATCAGAGACAGAGAAAAAAATATACTGGAATAAAAGGAGGGCAAAATGGGTCACAAGAAGTAAATTAGAAGTATGATGTCAGTGCTGCCTATAATGTGTTCTAATAATAAATTAATCAACTGCATGATGAAAACCTATGGGGAATTCTGTTAACATAAACTAGGCAAAATCTGACTTTGAACGTCTTTCATAGAGCAATTTCCTGGGTTAGTATGTAGGTCAAATGACACACTGAAGCTCAGCATTCACTAGAATGGCAAAATGAATCATACAGCAACTCCAGGCTCTTTTAGTCAATAATCCATTAATGTAGAGAAGCTGTGCTTGATTCATAGCTACAGACATCTGGGGGCATGATTCTGCTGTCATTGGAAGAATGGAACATAACTCAGAGAAAGTTAAAGGAAAATGCAGCAACTGACCCCTCTGTGAGACAATGTCTGCAAGGAAAGTGGAAAGCTGTAGTTCTTCCTGCAACTCTCAATCACAGACACAAACACAGAAAAAAAAAAAAAAAAAAAAAAAAGGATGTTTCTAGCATTGATTCGAAGGCCACAGCATCCTAAAGACAGAATTCTGAGAGCTGTCAAGTATCTGGCCTTTCACTGTGGTTTGACAATAACTTCACTTCCAGAAAAAAACATGGACCATTTCTCAAAATCAATAAACCTCAGGCAGGGTTCGGATGGCAGGTAGATAAGGATGGACAGGTTGGTCATCATAGCGAGGAGAATAAAATACAGTGTACAAACTAATCTCACCTATTTCAACTAAAGGAAAAAATAATCACGAAAACCCAACAACTAAATAAACCTAACAACAACAAAAAAAAACTAAACCAAAGATTTATTCTCACACTGAATATTATAAAATAATGGCATCCATTATTGCTTCTGAAGGAAATTATTTTTTCAAGTTTGAGAGAGGTAATGTAGGGCATATACTTGATGATTTTTATAGTTGTGGAAAACAGGCATTGGAATTTAGGTAGCTAAACTGGTCTATATCCAATCTATCTCACTCTCATATTCAGACGAATCTGGTTTTTTATATGATCCAAATTTATATGCCTATGGACACAGTCAAGAAAATGACCTTAAGAAAGCAGGGGTTTTTTTAAGTGTCTTCAGTCAAATTGCTTACATACTTTCCAATTTGTTTTACAGGGAGAATCATAAAAAATAGGACTGGAAAGGTCTTTTAGGGGGTCATTAAGTGTACACTCATATACTATAATTCACTCTTATCCAAACTTCTTCCAATTACAGCATTCAGTAAAATATGTAATTTAGATGTGTCAGCTGCTCATGGTACACTATTTTATTTTTCTAATGTAATCCTCCCAAGGTCCTTGCTTTCGGTTGAACTTTAAAATATAAAATCAACACATTTACTGAATTTAAAACATCTTACGGAAATATTTTTACATGTTCAATTCTCCTCATTTCAGAACAGAGGACATGAACCTAACGCACTTTTAGACAGACTGTAAAAACTCTAGACAATAAAAACCTTGGAGAGGACCTGGGAGAAACTAAAGTAGCATTATTGGCACTACTGAGCCTGAGAGCTTGAGCAGAATAGGAAACAGCGCAGCAAGGCTTTGTACATTAATACTTTCATCACTATCTTTACTTTCTCACTGAAGAGAGACAGATTTCTGGAACAATTTTCATTATGACCTTGCAGATGAGACAAAAAAACTATCCAGGCACCAAAGCAGTGAGTATGCCTTCACTGGGTTTGCAATTAAATGGTATTTTTAGCCTGAAATGGGCACCAATACACACAAAACACAAAGCTTGAAGATATCTTCTTCAGAGCCAAGCAAACAAAAAAGAAGGAAGAAAGTAAAAAAAAAGAAACCAAAACCAGCTTTAAAACAAATTTCCTTCTTTTCAGTGCAGATTTCCATAGTCTCCCTCTTTCTGTATTGCTGTTTGGATCAACATCAGTGACCGTATTTCCTTTCAAACAAAATGGCTCTTGGTCACCACACGGCTCCCTGCAGCACAAGTGCCCTATTTTCTGACTACAAAATCTGCTACTATTCACCTCTCCTAGGGCAGCCAAAAGTCTACTGCTCAATAGTCCTGGTTCCTACTGTGTCTGCCCTACTTTGTGACATCAGGGTATGCTGTTATCAATCTAATCTACCATGACTAAAAGGAGTGATGTTATTAGCATCTTGCATTTCTAACCACAACACGAGTAGCATCTCTAGAGTCTGACTGAGATTCCATTAACAGTTCTTGGGCCATCCTTAAATTCTTGCTGTATCAAAGATTTTCTTTCAGAAGCAGGTCCCGATCCTTTGGGATTGAAAGGTATTCTTTTTTCCTTCTGCATTTCCAGACCCCTGCATGAAATTAAACTTCCGAGGCATATTAGATAACCAACAGCCTTAGTATCAGGTGGTAATGAATACTATATTTTTAATCTAAAAATGAGAACTCATGGTTCTGCATCCTCAAGTCTTGATATTTGCATGTACTTTGACAACCATTCTGCCTCTCAATGGGAAAATGGTAATCCAACCTCTTTCCCTACAGGGTGATCAACAGTTTGCTTGACAAGAAACTTCAGATCAATTGTGAGATAGCATTCCTCTTACTCCACAGGAAGATCTATAAATGTAGATGTCTGCATCTGAGCAAGTTACCAAAGGCTTCCCTGTAGTCAACAGAGATCTAACCAGGGTGTTCAATGGAAGTTAGGCTGAGATTCAACTTAAATGAATGTTATTATTCATATAATCTATGAGTTATAGGAATAATCATCATACATGATGAGGTGATCTCAAGAAGAGATCAGATGATTGTCACACCTTACCTGCATTAACTATAACAAAAGCCTCAATTAAATCTCAGATGCAGATATCAACATCATAGATACCTAAAGATTTTGTCAGGCAAATATACCCTGGATATCTAAAAGTGTCCTTATATGCCATAAGTTTCAGCTTATGGAGAAAGGCTGATGATGAGAGGATATGTTCAACTGTGTTAGACATCCGCCTTGAGATCACAGCCCCCCAAAAGTACTGGGTTTTGTCCATGGTTATTCCATGAGCCTAGATGAGCAGTGCAGATTGGGGACCTACCTATCAAAGAGATTGGGGACCTATCTATCAAAGACAGGTGAGATGAGATCTGCAGTTATGTTCTGGGACTTTAATGGACACAGACACAAAATCCAGTAAAAATAATGCTTTTAACAAATGATTATGCACAGCAAATCAGCCACAGTGTGGTTTCAGTCCAGGAAATGCTGGTTCCTCAATAAATAAGCTGTGCCATATTTTTTTTTCATATAGTACCTCTTTCCTTCTTTGAAAGTTTGGTGGTCACCCTATTTTTAAATGATCATTGAACAGAACACCTTCTAGTGTCAACACTGTGATTCAATGTCTTCCTTCTTAACAGAATGAGAGGGCCATGGCCAGCTAGAAAATCTGGAAAGAGACCCCCTTGGCTCATCTCTTTTCAGAAAAACACCTCACACTCCTCTCTCCTTGTCCAGCACATATGCAAGTCTCTCTTCAGGCTTCTTAACATTGCTGCCTGCTCTGGCAGTTCTACCTGTCTGCCATTCTGCTCTGAATTTAAAACACAAGACAATCATGACAAATCATAACACCCTCAGTCCTGCCAAAGGTAAAAGAATTAGTACACAGCTAAGATTGCCTTTCTAAGAGCTGTGGTTTTGCAGGTCAAGAACTAAAAAGAGTAGGGAATGGTATCCTTTATTTTGTATGAAGGACTAAAATAGAAATGTGAAGTTTTGTTTCAGCCTTGGTCATATTTAGTTCCAAAATCTATATTCCGCTATTGCTACTTTTCTTACTTGAATGACAATAAGTGTCTGTGTTGTCTCACATCTGATAGGTACAAAATATTTCTATCTAATTATTCTTTAAGGTTTGCATGAGAAACTTCATAGAATCATAGAATGGTTTCGGCTGGAAGGGACCTTAAAGAACATCTAGTTCCAACCTCTCTGCCATGGGCATGGACACCTTTCACTAGACCAGGTTGCTCCAAGCCCCATCCAACCTGGCCTGGAACACTTCCAGGGATGGGGCATAAGATTCTGTTCATGGAAACTGAGGTTGTCAAGCAACATGGAAGAAATAAGGGCCCTGCTTAGCATGGTGTCAGTAGGTGCTGGATGTGGTTCCCTGATTCTCTGTTCCAAGCTCCATGGAGAGCAGCCAGCAGACTGCACACCCACTGAGCACCCAGCGAGCACAACAGCGCTGTGGCAGCTTCTCCCTGCCACAGCCTGGCAGCAGAGCAGCAGGAGCACGAGCTGGCCTGGCACATCGGCTGCTGGGGTGGTTGGCACAGAGCTCTGGAGAGCAGATTGAGTGGGAGCATCTGCCCCTGAAAGCAGGAGAGAAGAAAGGAGAATGGGGATAATACAGACATGCTCTTGGACAGAGCAGAGAATCCTACTGATGCAAGCACAGGCATGAACAAAGGGTCATTCTGCTCCATCCCCTGTAATCCAATCAGCTAATATCCCTTTTTAATTAGCTACAATCAAGTTAGCATAATGAGTGCCTTGTCTGTTTACAAGCTTCATCTGTCCTTTTCCATTCTTGCATCCAAATCTGCAGTGCAGTTAGGGCTGGGTTTTGGCGATATTTGCTAAACAGCTTGACTGAGGGTTGTCCCAACCTCCCTGTTAACCTCAGGGGCACTGAAATACACCATTCTTAACTATTAGGCATTGATGGAGAATATTACACTACCTTCATTCCTATTCAATTTTTTGTCCTTCAGAGAACATCCCTCACCTCTGGAGGAATATTCATATATTGTCAATAATCTGATCAAATATCTCAGGGATAAGAGAGCCTTGCACAGCCCTTGGACCTGTGCACAAGTAAAGATATGAAGGACATTCAAGGAGCATTCAGGGGACAGTTAAGAAGAGCAGTTGTCCTTGAAACCTAAAGGGTCACCCATGTTTATTTGTACATAAAAGGCATTAAAATATACAAGATATTTCTGAGACTTAAAGGACATTTGTAGCAATAGTCGAGGACAAAATCTGCTTTGTAATAATTTGCTATGGATCCTCACATTAATGCAACAAAATAATTCATTTCACAGCTCATGATTCTTTGTCAGATTATTGCACAGACTGCTTTTTTTATTGCTCAGTTGCTTTTAATTGGTGTACATTGTAGGAAAGGAAATATCAATTCAAGAATGACTTAGAAATGCAAAATAACTAGGTTATTATCCTATTTTACAGTAAGCCTTCTTTTAATAGCCACTCATTTCTGCTGTTCAAGCAGCCCCTGTGAAAAGGGATTTTGTCCTTCAGCCAGAATAAAAGACAACTTGATGCTAAAAATAAAAGAAATGGGAATCACTTTCCGGAGCTGGAATCCTCCCCTGCAAGAAGGCTCTGACAGCACTGAGACTGGTAGAGGAGCTTCACGATGGAACAAAGGCAACAACAGCCCTAAGACATCTCCCCTGCACAGCAGGAGGAAAAATTGATAAGGGTCTCTATTTCTTAGAAAACATCCAGTGGTGATGTGTCTACTCTCAGACTCACTAAAATAAGGCAAACCTTTTCCTCAGCTTCACCAAGCTTAGCCAAAATTTTTTAATGGCCTCCAGTAAGCTGGCACAGCCCAGCTACAGCAGTGCAAATGGGGCCAAAATAATGTTCTGTGGGTTAAAAAGTGAAGTTAATTAAAACAACAAACTGCCAAAGTTTGTCCTTTATTTTGCACTTTCCTTGTTGTCTCTTTTAATTCCCTCCCCCCCCCCCCCCCCGTTTTCCTGAGCCAATATGTATCTGCTGCTGAGATAAATCAAAACAATTCCTGGCTTCAACAGAGCAGTATTGGTAAGCAGTATCTCGAGATCTGGCAAATACAAAATCTGATATTCCTGTTGTGAGAAATATTTGCCTGCAGACAGTCTGCACCTGCGCTCAGACAAAGAAAATTGCTAAAATGGGAGATTCCTCCCTGTAAACTGTCATCTTTTTAAAACCCAGATAAGAAAGCTGCTTTATGTCACTGCTCAGCCACCAAGTGCACAGCAGCTAATTAAAATGCGCAGCTCCAACTAGGAAGATTGTTCTGACTTCTGGCTATAACTGGCAGGTTTCAGCCTGCTCAGATAAAGGGTGATGGGAACATGCAATGTCAGACAGCTTGCTCTCCTCGGCTTTGTTTCTTTTGCTGCACCCATAAGGAGCCAACATGCAAAGAAGGGTCGAAAGTCAGTAGCTGCCCAGTCTTTCTTTTTTTAGATAGCAAACAGCCTTCCTGTTCCACAGCACTCATCCTAACAAGCAAACCTAATTCAGATAAGTGAAAATCAGTTTATTTCTAGTGATGCAAGAAAGCCAGAGAAGTACTATTTACAAGGGCATGTAGTGACAGGACATGGGGAAATGGCTTCAAATTGAAAGAGTGTAGGCTTAGATTTGATATTAGGAAGAAATTCTTTACTGTGAGAGTGTGAGGCACTGGCACAGGTTGCCCAAAAAAGCTGTGGTTGCCCCATCCCTGGAAGTGCTCAAGGCAAGGCTGAATGGGGCTTTGAACAACCTGATCGAATGGAAGGTGTCCCTGCCCATGCTAGGGGGGTTGGAACTAGATGATCTTTAAGATCCCTTCCAATCCAAACCATTCTATGATTCGATGACTGGTGTTCACAGAGGACAGTGGAAAAGACCAGGAGCAACCTGACTGAGGGTCAGGTACTTGTCTGTGTTATCTGGCATTTCAACATTAATCTTGGATATATCACTCAGAAAACTGCCTCTATCAAGACAATAACATGAAGCTTTAGAATGTGAACCTGCTTCTAGCCAGGCTTCTCTGGAAGACAGTATGACCACACATGCAATGCACCCAGCTGCTGGGTCTAAACACAACAGTGGAGTCAAAGGTGGTGCCCAGCAAGGTCTCATTCCCATTATGTGACTGATGATCGGCAAATAGCATCAACAGTCTCAGAGATATCTTGTATGAAGACACGTCACTTTTAACATGTCTGACATTCTTTAATTTCTCTGTAGCCTCCTTCTCTGGGGTAAACAGAGAGCAAACCAGAGTCAGAAAAAGCCTGAAGCAAAGAAGTGTCTTTCTCTGAGATGTTCTTCACTCCTGCTATGGCTGTGTTGGACATACAGGAATGCACATTCCTGCTGGTCCCCTGATCTGTACTTGAAAAGCAGGTTCACTGCTGCGTTTCACACAGCACCTGCTGCATGACAAGAATTGCTCAGCTGCCATTGGACAGAGTTTAATGAAAGAACCTCTGTAACGTAATTACACAGCAATACGTCCCTTCCTGTCTTCCAGGATTAATTGTAAAACACAGGTAAACCGTAACTCACCACTAATACAGTGGCACCTACAAATATCTCATTGTTAATCCTGAACTCCATGACTCCAAGATGCTCATTAATATGTGAGATGTTTCCACCTTTTCTCACAGTAACAGTTAACTTACAGACTACGGATTGATTCTTGCCTGCTCAAGATCAATCTCCACTTGATTCTTAAATCAAACTTGACACTAGCACCACTTTCTGTGTTGGGTTTTTATTGTTTGGAGGGTTTTTGTTTGTTTGTTTTTACCTCAGCCATTGCAGAGGTACCAGCTCAGATGAAATACTCTTGAAGTGACTCTAAAAGCATGGGGTGGGCCAGACAGAAATACATCAAGACATTCAGAGTCACACTGAATGAAAGAAGCTAGAAATGAGTTCAGAGAAAGGAATGATCTTGATCTGCAAGAAAAAACAATCTCTATTTTAGTGAGGTCTGCCTGCCCTGGTTCCTCTCTAAGGAACTCTAAAGTTCCCTAATCCCTTTCTTGGCAATTCTTCCATATGATGGTATGCTGTTAGCACACAGCAGGGACACAGATTTCCATGATGCAATTTGCTTATTTTTCCTTAGTCCCTCACTCTGTTTGTTTAACTTTGCCTATATGCTTCCCATGGCAATCTCAACTTCGATGACAGGATTATTAACAGTGGTGAGGGTTGATAGGGAGTCTCAAGCAGAGTAAACACAAACATATACTGTTGTAGCACAGTATTTGTTATTGCACGTGTCATGGTAAAGTTTTGTGAAAAAAAAAAAGAAATGTTCCAGTTCTTATAAAGCTGGTCTCATGGGACACAAACTATTCCATCAAGAAGCTCTAAGGGGATATTGTAAATGAGCCTTTTGGCCCTAATGAACTGTTATTTATTACCACTCATGTCCAGAAATATATGTGACACAATAGCAGGATTTAGGGCTAAACTATTCAACTGTCAAGAAAATACCAAAAAATGTAACAGTCATTTAACCTTCCATTCATTTTTATTCATATTTCATGGGTACTGTGATAGTCTTTAACAACATAATCACAGACTAGTTTTCCCACTGGGCCCCGACCTCATTCACTGCACATAAACATGATGTGCACTGACCAGGTAGCTGTTCAAAACTCCAGTTTAATGCCACTATTTAATGGTAACTGCATCATTTTTGTCATGACTCATTCAAATTCTGCACAGTTGGAATTCATTATTCACCTTTTTTTCTGAGTGCATCATGATTGTCCTTAAGTGCTCCAAGAGGGACCTATTTTCATAAGACTTCAAGAACATTAATATCCCCATTTTAAATATGAGGAGCCAGGGTTGAGGGAGATATTGTTAGACACACTGTCAACTTTGAGAGCCCAGTTTGTTATGCCCACAGACTGATCTTTCTGAATACTTAACATTTTTGTGGCATTTCTGTCCACAGTTTGTTACACAGACGCTCATGAACAGAGTGTTTGTCAAAGAGGAGAACTAGTTTATTGGGATCTTGGCACAGGATAGCACTCATGTGAGGAATCAAATCTCTCAAACAGAGGTACTTGCTTGTTGCCACCGATGATGGGAGTCTGTTGTGAATATCCTTGCAACGACATCTTAATCCAGATTGGGTAAGGCTCTTCTGCTCAGTTCCTATATTCCAGCTGGCCTGTGGTTCTTCTGAACACCCCAGCAAACATAATGTATCACTACTTATATATCATTAAAAAACCCTCCAAAATAAATAAACTAAAAAGACTGTCCAATATAATCAATTCTGCACCTGCAAAAATAATTTCTATTTACAAGTGTGTTATCTAAACACAATTTGATCACTTCCAGGAATCTCCTGCCTGGTCATTCTAACCAGGATCACAGAATCATAGTCAATTATAACTAAAAAGCTTGATTTTCATACATTTTCACTCACCGGTAAGTTCAGCTCCATAAATCTCGTCACCAGTTCCCACAGATTTCAGCTGAAGAACCCAGTTCTTGACCTTCTTCCTGCTGAATACCAAGCCCCAAGTGTCACACACTTCATGAAAGAAGAGCACTTTGGTCAAGGTACAATTTACCTCTCTATAACAAAGGTAAGATTCAAGGCTCAATCAGAATCTAGCTAACCAGGTAATCTTGTTGTTATACAAATTATTTTTTAAAGAGCCAGGATTCACAGCCCTAATATCCAGCCCTTCCAGAAAAAAGGCAGAGATCCTTCCTCTCTTCCTCTACACTGTGTTGGTAAGAAAATGAGAGGCTATGAGAACACTAACAATTGTCTTTCTGCCTTTGAGAACTTGCAAACAAATAGCAGTGTCAAAGATCAGGAACCAAGGGGACAAATCTTTCTGGGCTCTGGCACTTGTTCAGTGGCATGGGGAATGGGCTGAATGCCAATCACTATAACACAGTAGAAGAAGCAGAGGAACGACAAAGCTTAGCATAGTTAGAACTGTGGGAGAATTCAACTCAGACTCCAGGAGGATCACAGAAATTAAGATCTCAGGTCTTTGACAGTTCCAGGCAATTTTTCAGAGATTTCAGAAACACCCCAACAGGAGGTAAAAACCATGGCTGACACCCGCCTTTCAAGGCAGGAAAGCCTCTTTCTATAATCTGCTTCTTAGGAAACTTCTCAGGGTGACATATAACAAAGTACCATCTCTTTCTGTGGGCTTAATCTTCACATTTGCAGCTGACAAGGGCAAAGCTCCTCACAAACTCACTCAGGAGAAAAGAGTATTTAGCTGCTTACCTTTCCCTTTGCATAACTGCATACAGTGAAATCTGGGATCATTACAAAGTGTTTGTCTGAGCACACAGAACCTTGGGCTAAGGTCCCTGCTCTTCTGCAGACTTCCTTTCATGACTTTGGGAAGTCCCATAAGCCCAGAACTTCCAATTTAGTTAAGAATCTCACAGCTGAAATGCCTGCTTTCCTCTGGATCCCATTTCACCTACATACCTTTGAAGATCCAGGTTTTATCCACTCTGTTTCAGCTTCCCCTCTGTGAGATAAAGGCAGTATTCCCTGAGCTTATGGCAGGTTGGAAAAGATAAATGAACCACAACTAGTAACATGCTCAGTAACTCACAGGCAGACAGGAGACTGGGGAAGTTCTGCATATTATTTGTGTCAGTCCTAAAAGCATTTTAATTTATCTGCATGCATTACTGCCCAAGATGGCTGGTAAATTTTAACCAAAATAAAAGAAATGTAGCATGGTAAAATTAATGAACAACCATGCAAATACAAAAAATAAAGAAGGTAGGGGGGGAAAGTGAGGCGAAGGTGTTGTAGTTCATGGAAAGCTACTTGCTGTCCTCCACAGCCTGCTCCTCCCAAGCTTACAGCAGGGATCTAGGGAATCTTTTACCACAGCTGCCCTGTGGTGAAAAGACTTCAGTGTTGGTGGATGCTCTGAAGGCACATGGAACCCACAGGACATGTAAAAGAGAAAGAATATGTCATTACATAGTCTCATGCATTGAGATGGAGGTTACTTGGCTGACTGGGATTTATGAGAATTTATTAGGACATTTATGATTTGCATTAGGCAAATATACACACAGCTGTGTGCTCCTTTCCTTGTTATTCAGTTTGCCATGGGTGAGAAGGAAATGATTTGTTTTGAAAAGGATTCCACAGGAAGAAAAGGACTTTTAGTCACCAAGTGAAGACAGACCATGTCTGAAAAGTGCAGCCCTACAGAGGCCTAGTCTCTGAGGAGGAGGGACGCTGTGATGGAACACGAACCTCATAAACCGAGACCTGATGTCTGCAGGCTGCAAGAGAGGGAGTGTAAGGTGAGCTGCTCTCTTAGACCAGGGCAATATGGTTGCACTATATCAAATTAAAATAAAAATGGAGATTAATGTGGCACTTACTACATGACCTCCTCTTTTTCCATGTTAAATCGTTTCTCCTACAGGTCTAGGTTGTCCTCAGTTTTTCATGATAGGAGCTGTTTCGAGTGATAAGAGTGTACTGTTCTTATGGCATGTGTCCTGCTCTCTAGCATGGAGTCAGGTATTAGTTTAATTAACAGCAATGGTCACTGTGACTGCCAAAAGGGGAGAAGGCCAGCTAAGAGCACCATTTAACATAAAAATACATTAGACCTCAGGAAATAGGGCCACAAGTACATAATACTTTATGGACACATGCTGCTAAGCAGATAGCTCCCCTGACCCAAAGAGATTAATTTAATGCATGTATGACACTCCCCTTTTAAAGCATTACTCAAATAAGCACAGTGTTCTTCTCTATTCTTTTGAGTTTGTGCCAGAGGGAGAGGACAGCCAAGTTGCCTAGCTTTAAGAAAAATAGACCTTCAAACACACTATCAACAGATTTCTGCACTAACATATTTTGTAGCAGGGCTGGTAAACCCTAAACCCATGGGCCAATTTGTGTTTTAATTCATACAGCAAATTGCCTTGTGACAAACTCAGTATTAACTCATTTATCATCTCTTTTTTCTGCTCAGCTCACCAGCTACAGCTTTATTTGCCGCCTAAATGCCAAACTATAGATAGCTTGAGAGGCAGAATTTGAAATGAAAAATGAATGCACCTTACAAACCTAGCACCTTGAGCGGTGATCTTGTCAGCTTTACAAACTAAGCAGAATTGGGTTAGGCCTGCACTGAAAGGAGAGTTATGAAGAGGGAGAGGCAAGAGAAAGCAGAAGGTGACATTCAGCTTTACTTTCACCAGGGTAGGGGAGAGAAGGTTCCCTTGTGTAGCCCAGGGTACGTGTCGAAGAAAAGCCATCAGCTGGAGCTTGTTAATATTGTTAACTTTGGTTTCCAAGGCATTAGAGTTCTGCATTGATGATTTATATGATTGCAGGGATTTGGTTTCTTTTTTTTTTTTTTCACCAGATCATGGATTCACATTGCATCCTCCTTTTGCAGTATTTAAAGTCAGACTTTTAGCTTCTGACCAGGGAGGCAGCAGTGCTCATGTCTGTGGTAAAGTCCAGTGCTGTCCATCTCAAGCATCTAAGAATTACAGAACAGTTTTAGTTGGAAGGGACATTTAAAGGTCATCTATTCCAACCCCCTGCCATGGTTGGGTTCCACTAGACTAGGCTGCTCAGTGTCCTGTCCAACTTGACCTTGACTGTTTCCAGGGATGAGGCAACCACCACCTCTCTGGGCAACCTGATGAGGATCTTACCACCCTCATCGTAAAAACTGTCTTTCTTATACCTAAGCTAAGTCTATCCTCCTACAGTTTTAAACCCCTTGGCCTATTGTAACATACCCTGCTAAAATGTTTGTTCCAATCTCTGCACTTGTATGCCTCTTTTCTAATAAAATAAAGGAAAAATGCAACTGCTGCAAAGCACAGACACCAGAAACTGGCTCAGCTTAAAAAGTAAATGGACTAGAGGAAAAGAACAATGCAAGAAGAAAGAAAAATAAATATAAAAATGCTGTGGTGATTTCAAGCATATACAAGATTGAAAAGAAAAAATACTATTGCTTAGACAATTTTTAAAATCTATTTCTATGTTTAACCATATTTAGATTTTATACAATGAAATCAGCCTCTTCGTTGTCATTATCACATCCCCTCATATTAGTCTGATTCCCTCCACCCTTTTGTCCTAATGCATTTCAACCTTTTTCCCACAGTTTTAGAGATGGGATGGACCATCGTGCCTATTAACGCCTCATTGTGGGGATGGACATTCACTCCTATTATTGCTATTCCATGAAAGGGAGGCTTTCCCATAATTTCCTGCTATTCTTTATGATTAACTTCCACTGCTAATCAGCAGAAAAACAATAAAACCTCCTCATAAGAAGAGAGCTCTGAAAGGCTAAAACCTCTGAAGTCACCAGCTTTCACTTGAAGCTATATGGTGTTCCTGAAGTCTGGTTTCTATTTCCACAAAATTCAAGAGGTCTATAACAAGCCAACCTCTTTGGCATGCACATTTTTATATAACAGGCTAACAACAAAATGCTACTGCCTCACAAAATTAAAGAGGATGGATGGTCTCAGTAATAGACACAACTCCAATTCTCACCAGCTTCCTCAGCAAATCAAGTTATGTCACTGAGGTAACTTTTCAGCATTTGCCCCTAACAGGAACAGCAAAGTCCTCAGACAGTTTATAACAGCTGACATGAAACACATGGGACAATTCATCACAATAAAAACTGCATAGAGGTAAACTGCTTTCTCAGATGTCTTGGGACAGTCCTCAGAATAACACAGAACTCAACACAGGAAAAAATTGTTGAAATACAGACTTTGAATTACCTCTCGCAACTCAGAAAGTTATAATGGGGCAAAAAAGGGAACTCTCAGTGCACTTCACCCCAGTGTAGACATCTATGAAAGTCTGGAAACACTAAGCTGTCCACATGAAAAGTGAACCTGAGCAAAAAGAAGGAAATAAATCTTTGCAGACATAGAGTTTAATGGGACAGATGGAGGTGCGACGGTGCTATGGGAAGCAGCAAGAGCTTCTGGGTGTCAAAGACAGGAGGGAGCCTGAGGTAGGGGAATGGGGCCTCAGGGAAGAGGCAATCCCAGCTGGATGCTCTGGTAGTTTTCCCTGCAGCAGCAAATTCATCCATTTGCTTGGGGGGAGAACCCAAGACAGTGCTATGAACTTCTCTAGAACACAATGGTGCTGCTAAAATGCCATATATTTTATTTTGACAAAACTGCTCCCCTAGGTAAGAGATGCTGACACTATCAGGGGAGGTATAGAAAGGTATCTGATGGCATAACTAGTCCAGAAAGAGAGAAAGAGAGAGAGAGAAAGAGAGAAGTTACCACATTGTTAGCTGTTAATTACAGCCTTTGCAGAGTATAGGGTGTTTCGGGATGAATACATGTCATTTTTCAGTCTTTACCTTCCAGACATTGGAAAAAATTAAATACATAAAAATGTTTTAATCATTTTGACTTGACGAAACATGGCCTTCAAGTAACCAAACTTCTCCTCAGGTATGCTTTGTCCCTGTTTTTTGACTTAGTAGATAACTACAATTATAAGGACCCAAGAAAGCCCTCTTGCCTACATATTTGCATCTTAATAGTGAACTTCTGAAGAATTCTCTGCTGTATTTGTGTTTAGAGACTCATTCTCCATCCTCACCTTATACCCAACGCACACTGAGAGTTACCAAAGGGCAAGGGTTGTAGTTTAAGGCAAAACAGGTCACAAAGTGACCACATTTTGTAGCCACATTATTGGTTACAAAAGCATCACATGTCTGTTGTGGACTCCTCCTTTGTAGTGATTTCTGTTTTCTCCTATTCTTACATATGCATCAAATATTTCAACAAGATGCAGCACCTGAGACACGGCTCTCCCTGAAAGAGAGCCTGCTGCATAAGCAGGTAAGAGGCATAGCACACATTCTGAGGATGAAATTTCCAAAGCAATCTCAAAGATTCAGATACCTGTCCATTGAATATAACATATACCTAAAATCTGACGATGCTTTGGAGATCTCAGCCTTTTTTATTATTATTTATATTTTTATTATTTTTGGCCAGGATTATGGTATTTCACAGTTACAAGCCTGTAATTTTCTTCTGGACAAAAAGCAGAGTTTCTTATTGCTGTGGTTATCTGCTTAGCACACAAGATATACTGAGATATTAGATATTTATCTTTTTTAAAAGAAAAACAATTAGTTTTGGACAGGGAACAAGTTGGTTTGGGTTTACCTATGGGAATATCTTTGAAAGAATTATGTGGAGTGACAAATTTGGCTCATGGGATGCAGCTTGAGGTATAGAGAAAGGGAGGGGAAATTTATGACATGTTCAGTCCAGGTAATATCACAATTCATAGATTTGTAGAATCATTAAGGTTGGAGAAGACCTCCAAGATCATTGAGTCCAACAATTAACTCTACACTGCCGTGCTGCCACAACCCACCCTGTCTCCAAGTACCACATCTTTATATTTTTGAACATTTCCAGGGGCTGTAATTCCACCACTTTCCTGGACAGCTTGTGCAGTGTGTGACTGCCTTTTCAGTGAAGAAATTTTTCTTAATATCTAATCTAAAACCTCCTCTGGTGCAACTTGAATACATTTCCTCTCATCCTGTTAATTGCTACCTGGGAGAAGAGATCGACACCAACCTGGCTACAACCTCCTTTCAGGGAGGTGTAGACAGTGATAAGGTCTCCCCTCAGCCTCCTTTATTCACATGATTAAAAAAACATTTCCTGACAGCTACATTTAGAGGCTTTGTTTGGGGTGACGCCTTTATTTGGATATTGTTTGCATGTCCACGTGCATCTTGGCAGAGGTGCTTTCCCAACAATGTCTCCTGGCTGTAAGTTGAGGAACAGCAGCAGCCAAACTTGATGTGTTTGCTGTGAACAGCTTTGTTCAAAACTCCCGTCCATCACTGCTAATGAAACAAAACAGAACAACACAAAAAAGCCCAACAGATTCAGAAAGTCACGAGGCATCTCATTCAAAACAATTGCTGGACACGGTATGGAAAACAATCCCTGAGAAAGCAGGGTCTGAGCCAAGCATGGATTTGAACCAGGTCACTTCTGCTATTGGTGAATAGAGGCCATGAGCAAAAGCTGTTGCCAGTGAAAGGACAGATCTTTACTAAGCAACAGTATGTCCTGCAAATATCAGGAATTTAGTACATCTCAGAGAAGGACTGCAAAGCACTTTGCAAAACACAGATAAAGCCTCATCATATTCAGAAAGGAAATCAGTGCAATTCATAGAGGAAAAAACTGTTCAGATTATCTTGACAGTGGTCATACATTACCATCAGTAGTTCTCTACTATATCATGACTGATTTCCTGAACCCTCTGAAAGAAGGAACTGTGTACAGATTAATGCTTTTACTGTACCATGTTTCCCCTCTTATGAAGCTTTTCCATACAAACTTTGTGAGGCACATATGGCAGGCTCTTGCATTCACTGCACATCCATCACAACCACAAGGCTCCCTTTGCAGACTGATGGGGGGTCCCCAACATCTCCAGAAGAGGTCATGCAGCCTTCACTGCTTAACTGCTCCCAGAAGAAAATGCTAACCTAACAGAAGCTATTTAATTTAGTCTCTTAATCAATACATCAGGAATATAAAATACTATTTAACTAACCAGCATAGGAAGGATTTATAGCAGCACTAAGTTCTAAAGATGAATATTAAACAACCAGACTCTTCCTCGAATCAGAATTTAGACCCCAGTCCCTCAAAGGATGAAATATGTGGTCTGTACCCTCACTTACTATTACTGAAGTGTTCTGTTGAATCATTAATAAATCAGGATGAATTTAACTATATTTCTGGCAATTTTGTTTTAAAACCAATGGTTAATTATTTTCACAATATATTATAATCAGCACTGTCAGACTATTCACAGCTACTGTTTACCATGGCATCACAGATGACTGTTCAGTGGTGACAGTGCACAAAACATGGTTTTTGCTTCTACCAGCCACCTCCTGGGGCTCGAGCTGACACATTCATGCTGGGGGCAGCCCAAAGCACAAACATGACCAGCCACCACAGCATGTGTTAAGCTGTGTGCTAATTCACTCCTCACCTCTCCCAAGGCTGGGCCTCAAGCCTCGTTGTGTGGTTAGCCCAAGATCACACAGAAATTTTGTGACAGAAAAAAGAGCAGGCTGCAGGACTTCCCTGGTTGGTGACAGCATTCTTGTCTTGGGATCATCCTTCATCTGTAATTGTCTCAAAGGAAACCTGGACAGATGCAACACTGGCAACTCCAATGAATATAAAACACTGGGGAGAGGTCACCCAGAACTCCATTTTTCATAGTTCTCCCCTAGCTGATGTCTCTTTCCTGTAAATCTTCAGTTCAGTACCCAAATGCATCCCTGACAGTCTGATTTCAAACTGGGACCAATGCAATAGATAATGGAATACAAGTCTCTAAGTATATTTGTTCAAACTAATTCATTCCCTTTCATGTCCTTGACATTGAGATAGGGTGGAAGAAAATGTGTCATTTGATGACACATTACTTTTCCCCTTTTCCATCCATCTTCCCCAATGCTTATTCAATAGTTACATGGCTTGAATTCATCACGTCAAGTGTACACTAAAATTGAATTAAAACATTTTGAGTCAGAAAGCATACAGATGCTTTCCCATAGCTAAGGACATCCTGTTACAGTTGTACAGCTGCAAATTTTGAAACATTTAAAAAGAAAATTGCTTGACATGGGGAAAGGGGAGGAGAGGAAAGATGCCTGATTTTAAACAATTCATATTCCGCATTGTGCTGTCTGGTATATTTTTGAAGTTTTAGAAAGGAGGATGCTGGGTAGAAAGCAGGAAAATTCCATTAGTGTCTCCATAAAGGGTTTTAAAGATGGTCTATAAAGTGTTTCAGCACTGAAGAGCATTCTTTTAGGTACGTTATGCAGGGGTAAATTAGACACATTCTTAGTCCACTGAGAATTTAAAATAGAATTAAAGAGCACATGTTTACAGAGGCTTTAAGAAAGGTATTTCTAATCTAATGTAGGTGACAAAAAAAAACAACCCAGCACTAGGATCAGATTCTCAACTGGAGCAAACTGGTGGTGTAACACAGCTGAGAACCTGACCGTGAATTTCTGATCAGCTTTCATTTTTACATGTATTTCAATGAGGGGGAGATTATTTTGATTTACTGTTTATTTAACAGCATGAAGAGCTGACCAAAGGCAGAACTCAGAAGAATACTCAAAGCAGAATTATACCAGGGAACAAGAATCTGACAGTAAATAATATTTGCAATCAAGTCCTCCTCCACATAATTCCACAGCTCTATAACAGAGAAATACAGCAGCAGTAATCATGATGCAGGGTTTGCCTCCATGGGCTTTAGTCTGAGTCTCTTTTCCTGACGAGAACATAGGGACCCCACTTGTTTTTTGCATGTTCAAGCCTTTGTCTTTGTATTGTGTCTGTGAGCAAGGGTGTCATTTACTTCTTTCATTTCCAAAATGCTGACACCTTATAATCATCTACGTATAGCTTCTAATTCATTTATCATTGCATACATATAAATAGCAGAGTATCAAAGCATTCCTCTTGCATAATTTCTGATTTGTGCTAACCAGAATCATTGTCAGGAGAATGCAGATGAAAATCTCAGCTTCTCCAGAAACAACGGCTTTTGTCCTTGTTTTCAGAGGTAGCACCAGAGAAAAGGTGAAAAACTTTGTTTCAGCTCTCTGTAGGAAAACTGCTGTGGAGTTCTGCTGTCTTTCATGTGTTTCTTTTCCACGGACTGCAAGTGAAAGAAAAGGTTGAGAAACTGAACAGGTTAGGAACCTGTGGGAGTCCCCAGCCCTTTCCCCTTTTTTACTCTTCTGACCATCCAAACAGCTGGTTGAACACCCATTTACTTCCGACAGTAAATGGGTGTTCAACCAGCCAAGTCTTTTGTCCACATCTTTGTTACAAACTGCAACAGGGAGAGAACTATTCATAACGTTCACTCATCCAAGTGTCCAAATCACTGCTGCAAGCAGCTTCTCATTCCAACAACTACAGACTGGGGCACAGGAATCTTCTGTAAGAAAATGACATCATATGTGTGGTTTTAAAAAGAACTTCTCCCAAGGATCCAAGTGATTTACATGATTACTTATTTGTAGGGAGTTGACTATGGCCCCTGTGAAGAGACTTGTGGAACCCAACTAGACTGGATGGTTGTGTGTCCATTTCAGGCAGAAGAGTTCCCTTGGCCCCAGAGGATTTGGCCCTGGAAGTGACGAATGAGGGTCCAACCACCCCACTGACACAAGTGTGACTGTAACTCCAGATGCCACAAGGCCTTTGGAAATGGGCCAGACCATCCAACCCAAAACTTCCTCTTTTGGAAAATGCATCACAGGGTATTTAGTGAGTGTGTATCTCCAGGTTAAGGATGCCTGGTACCACAAGACAAGAACAAATGCAAGACTCAGCAGTCTCATCCAGCTGACACATATTAAATCATCAGCCTGACCTGAGAATACACTCGGGATTAATCCCTAATGGCATTTTTATCCAAGTTCTAACTTGGCTTGATATCAATTAATCTGGGACATATAAAAAGATCACAGCAGGAGATGAAATGGCTGTATCTTCACATGCCCCAATTCTTAACTATTGAATTTTCTAATTAAAAAATGCATAAATAAAGAAGACATCCAAAAGCTTCTAAGTTTTTTTAATTAGAACATACAAATAAAGCCACACAAGAACATCCAGAGAAATGCCAGTAATGCTAACCAAATGTGGATTTGTTAAACAGTTGCTTATAGCACATCTGGAGCTCCTTTTTTATTCATATAGATAAGGATAAAAATTATCATTGTCTGTAAGTGAAAATCATGGCAATAACTTTCTTAAACTGAAGTATCTAAAAGCCAGCACCTAATTCCTCATGTGTGCAGCTTCATAAAGAAGGGTTAGCTTTCAGCGGTGTAGAGCAGAATCACTTGGCTAAAAGGAGACAGAAAATGTCACCTGACATGTCCTGGGTTATCTGATCTGGCCTTGAGAAAGTCCAGAGCGGATTCCAAAAGCCTAGGTCCCCTTCAGACCTCATTTTTGCCACCCTGTGTAGTTATCTTGGATAACTCAGGGCTTCTCACACTAGATAACAGTGTTTAAGCAACTGAATCATTTCCACTGAACATCACTGCATCTTCAGGCAATGCTGATCACTCAGGCATTTTAGGGAGTCAATATTGGTTCCTGACCAAAGAAATTGATTACTGCAAACAAACTTTTAAAAGTAAAACCAATTACATATACACTCCACTTACTGACAAAGCAAATCTATAACATCCCCAACAAGTAGGGTTCATTCCAGCATAGTGTATATATATATCCTCCCAAAGTACACCTTTAGTCTTCATTTGAGGAACTTCTTCATTTGTTTGCCTGGAAATGAAACAACTGATGTGAAAAAGCTCTGTGATGTTGAAAGTCAGATGGAGACAGCAAAAGGGTGAACAACTTCCAGGTGTCTTTTCAAAAAAAAAAAGAAGTAACATAGACCAAGCAAGTTCCTGTTAAAAAAGGCAAAGAAAAAATGAGAACATTCATTACATGCCATGTTTAGAGGTGACTGTAGGTAGAATCCATTATATAATGGGAGAGAAATCAGGTGGGTTTTACAAAGAAAAGAAACCAGAAAATACTGAGCCAAAAGTCTTAGAAAAAACTGGGAAAATATTCTGGAAAAAGGTCAGGATATATTTATCTTAGTCTTAATCTCTTTCTTTCCATCCAGTTCAAGTAAGTATTGGGAAGAGGATCCTGAGCTTGTAAATATTTTCTGATAATGAAGACTCTTATATAAGCAAAACGCAGGTGTAATAAATGCTGAAAGTGTTCACTGGGAAGAAAGAAATATTGCTGACAAAAGCAATCTAAATGTTCCTGACTTTCTTAATTATTGCTCTATGTAATAGGGTGCAAATCAGCATGACTACAAAACACTTAAGACTTCCTAGTGTAAAGAAATACCATCCAAACAAAAATTTTTCCCCTTGATAGATGTCTCAGATGTAGACAAGGTTCTTGGTATTTTTCTGACCTCACAGCTGAGATTCTACATGTTGTCTCATTTCACAGGTGACAGAAGAAGGATTATAGGACAGAGCTGGAGCTGGGAATGTGAATCAACCAGTGGGGTTCCTCTGAAATATCTTCCCAGTCTGCCTGCTGCAGGGCTTTCCACAGACCATGGACAACATGGCTTTGTACTCCAAAAGCAGAGGACAGAGATGGGTAAAGCCATGTGAGTCTCCTGCCTACCACAGCTCGTCTTCATTCAAATCCCGTTTTTTTCCAGGAGGACAAACATATCCTGTCCCTACAAATGGTTGAGGATTAGGAACTGCTTAAACCATGGAGACATGATGCTACATATTTCATCGTCTCAGAGACACACAGAAAATTTTGAATTTATAAGTTTCCCTTTTTCCTTCTGAAATAAGCAATTCTTGCAATAATCCAATCTCTTCACCCAGTTTGATTTATTTGCCTGTGCTACCACTCTGCTTGTCCAATGCAACTTCCACTTTCTGCCCTTTCATGTACATCCTCAGCTCTACATGATCCCTCTGCTAGTGCTCAACTGGTCAAACCTTTGACATACCTATTGCAAAATTAATTCCCACAAGTTAAAGTGAAAAGGCTACCTGCTCAAACATCGTCAGAGCTGGACTCTAATCCCCACAGGAAATGGCTACAGAGAGTTATGTTTAAACCACAGGAGTCAATCACCCAATTTGTGCTCATGCAGCACCCAGCACAATGGGGAGTCCCATTTAATTTCCTTCCTATGTGCAGCACTTTAATAGAAATAAATAATAATAATACTGCAGCACTGATCTTGCTGTTACCTGCCACTACTTAATAAATTCTCATTATTATATTAAGGAAATCCAAGTGTGTGTGTGTGTATTCTGTAATTAGTCATCTATCTGCCATATATAATAACTAGTCCTTACACTCTCCCTAATGATACAGATGCTAGCAGGGGGGCTTACAAATGCATTCTCCTTTAAAGACAAACTCTATATGTTTCACTTCTTTTAATTATCCTCATTTTAAAGTATGTTAAATAATGGTACTTTTCGCATCTGGTCCTCCTATAATTTTATCTAACGGCTCCCCACAGCCTTAGAAGGGAAATCTTTCATTTTAATTGCATATTAGAGTTCATTTCCATAGGGGTAGACAGCTATTTATTCATTCAGCTAATTTCTCTCAGAAACAAAGCAGTCCAGCATTCACTGAGTTAAGTGTAGGGTAGCTATTGCCGTTGTCTGTGACACATTTAGAATCTATATTCTTCAAATTCCCCTGTGTAAGTCTAGAGCCTCTCTACCAGCATTAGCAGAATGATGGAGAATAGGACTGCTGGTACAAAAAGGCCATGTTTGGTCTCTGATTTCTACTCCTGTAGCTCCTGCAGCTAAGCTTATCATCTCTGCCAATGAGATATATGCCTGTTTATCAGTAAAGAAATAAAAAGAGTCAGACAACACTGGAAAATCTGGTGTGCTATAAAATACCTGGCAATGCAAAGCATGATTATATATGCAAGCAACTCCTAAAAATACCATAGTTGTTAACAGAGGGTTCATTACCTAGACAGATGAAATAGGTTTTTCCCAAGACAAGCACTATCTATATTAAAGGAAAGAAATTAAGTCTGGTTATTTTGACTAAAGAGAGGGGAGGGAAGAGGAAAATGAAGAGCAACCAGGAATAGAGATACTAGATGAAAGGACTGAAACAGCCCCTGGTGAGAAAATTGGCTTATTAGATGTCATAAGCTTATTGGTGCTTGTATGATGTCTGTATCTAAAACTTCTCCCAGTAAGTCTGCAGTACTCACAGTTTTGTACATTATTGACTGATTTCCTGACAGACATCAACCATCTCCGTCCCTGTGAGGCCAGTCTGCTCAGGTGTGTTTCTCACAGCCCCTTCTAGAGAAATGGGTGAGTTGGGTGTCAGTCAGAAGCTCCTGACTTGGAGGAGAAATGGCAAAAGCCCAAAGAATCACCACAGGTCGATTACCAAGAGGAGATATTGCTGTGCATGCTGCCAAGAGGTCATGAGTCATTTCCTAGGCAAAGCCAGACACTCTTGCAGCCAAAAATCATCTTTATCTTTAAATCTTTGTCTTCTTTCCCAGTGGCTTTCCTAGGCGTTTGTGCTTGCATTTGGGCAGGCTTGGTCCTTGCAGTGTATTCCCCTTGAGGAATTAATACCTGCTCTGCTACCAGAGATGAGCAGCTGGTCTTCCATAAGGAGGGATTGCCAGCAAGCAAAAGGATTTTCCAGCATGTCCCACTAAAATGACTTTTGGCAGGAAAATGAGAATCATTAACAATGGAGCCATTTTTAAGGGATGCCTGTACCAATTTCAACGGAAACAAAACATTTGATTAAAATGAAAAGGCAGAAAGAGACAGCACGAAGAGATTGGACTATAAGCCCCTTCAGCAGCCAGGCTCTACCGGGTCTCTCCAGCTTCCTGTGGGAATTGCTCCACTTTGCAAACATAATCATTGCTAACCCAAAGAAGAGAGGGAGAGAGATGCTGTGCATTTGCTACCACGGCCTCTTTTGTTCCACATCAACCCCAGGTGCTGTCACACCACCTGTGACATGGTCCCACAGTTCCCACATGTAGATAAGGGTTATTTTAACCCTCCTTTTGTGGTTCTTTAATTTTAGCTAAGAAAGTAAAACTTGGAGGTCAGAACCATGACTTCAACCAGACAGAACAGAAAGCAGAGTTTCAGGTCTCCTCTCCTATCATTATCCCATCACCTGAGAAGATTCCCTCTGAAAGGTTTCATTAGTTCTGATGAGAGGCAGGGAAGTCTGGCTTCCCACAGACTTCTCCAAGTGGGAAATCACTTCTGTAATAGTTTTAATTTCTTCTAGAATTACATTAGCAATTAGATTCCAGTGTAGTCTGACTTCAGATTGAAGATGTCCTTTCCAATATTATATAACTTTGCACAAGCATAACCACTTGTTTTACTCTAGTAATAGCCACAAATTCTCTTTATTTAACAAACCTAGATGAAATTTAGATGGTTTCTTGATTTCTTATCTCCTCATAATAGCAAAACATCTCAAAGAACAAGAACTTTCCTTACAGAAATTGTACTGTTGATCAATGATGCTACAGTTTTTTATGTGGGAAGGACTGCTCATCAAGTTCAATCGGCATGAAATTGCTCTAAGTTATAGCTCCTCCTTTAATGAGTAGCTCAGATCTCTGGTGTATGGACAACACAGGGAATACCTTCAGTAAATCTAAGGTTTCCTAGAAGAGCTGAATTTACTGGACATTCAATGAATATTGTATTGTACAAGCAACAGTACTTCTGTTTTGACCTCAGGAGCTAAAATGACCAGTGAACCTTGCTCTTCAGAGTATTTTGGAGTGAGGCAGACAGCAGACAGAGAAATTAACTGTTTCAGTGGTGGTAACCAGCTCCTTGCTCTCCTTTTTCTGTGTTGCCAGACACACAACTATCACATGGCAGGCATGGGACCAAAAAAGAAAGCTGGATTGACAGAACCACTCTATAAACACAGTAATCTGTTGCTGCATGACTTTTCCTTAATAGACAATTCCTTGCCCTTTAACAAGGTCCTCTGCTGTCCATTGCAACAAAAAAACATTAGTTCAAGTAAGCCAGAGAACTTCTCCATAGCCCCATCATACCAGTGCTCACAACAATGCCCTCACAACCTTCCTACACCTTCCCTTCAGCAATTCCAGCCTGTTACAGATAATTATACCACCCTGTACTATCCTCTACAATTCCCCTTCCTTCTTGCTGTTTACACTTCTCAGAGGTGCGTGGGTTGACCACAGCAAGAAATTCACTCTGGCTCATTACCATTTGAAACCTCCAGCAAAATGTTTACAAGACTATTTTTCTTTTAAGGCAACTTAATGTATGAGGGGTTTGTGCAGTTAGATATTAAAAGAATTCAAAAATACATATATTGACAGGAAAATGGAAGACATAATAAAAGGAATAGAAAGAGTTTCCAGCATTGCTAAAATGCAGCATAGGTTCTCTGTATTTTTCTCTCTCAATTAGCTGGAGTGATTGCTATCTTTAAACTTAGTTTACTCACCATCAAATAAGACAACATCAGTGCATTCTGGTCTGTGTCACAGGTTTGCTGTGGTCCAGTTACACTCAGTATGAAGAATCAAGTCTAAATTGTGCAATACAGTGATCATTTTATAAACATATACAACATATTCCATCTGCTCTGTTCATCCTACGGGTCTGTGTGTTTCCTTATGTGGTGCAGTCACAAACTCCTGTTGTCTCAGTTATGCAAACAGTTTGCTAGCAAGGGTGTTCTGGAACAAAAGAAAAGCCCCACTCAAATGCTCTACATGAGACACCCAAATTCTCTGTTTCAAGCTCTCCTATTAAGAATTAAAAAGAATTCTGAAACCAAAAGCATTTTTCCACACAAATATTGTCCTGCTTTCCATAAATCCTTGAATGTCTCATGCCACACAGGTGTTCAGCTGTAACATGAGAGTGCAATGAGACACGTGCACAGAAGAGACCTCTGCCAGCAGCTACAGCTGGCAGATGCCCACAACTCACCAGATGTTGCTTGCTGGGGCAGCTGTGAAAGGAAGGAAAAGTTTCCACATTTGCCAAGGAAATCCAACTGGATGAAGCAAATAAACTGAGTCAGCCAAGGAAAGGAACAAGCACATGAAGGTCAGCCATGGTCTACAGGATGCTGAAAATGTCTGTTATCTGTAGAATCACAAACCCAGTCAGCCACAGGCAAAACCCTTCTAACCTAGACCAGTTTCCACATTTGCCAAGGAAATCAAACTGTGTGAAGCAAATAAACTAGTCTGCAACTGGTCTGCAACTGGACTGCATGAGCTGCTGATCTGCTTGCCAGTAAGTGTTAAAAGAAGCCATATTTTTGAAGAACACAGTTCAGAAGTTCAGCTTCAACTCTAATTTCCTGTATTTGCAGCAGGCTCTTGTAAAAATAGGTTCTTAAAATGTGGACAAGAGGCTTAGTTTCCTATTTCAAATAGAAACCCTGAAAGGTGCATGGAGGAGTACAAATGAATGATACCAACGACTCAATTCATTTACCCACATAGGGGTTTCAGGTGCCACTGGAAATGTGCAGGGAATAGGGATCCACAGGATTGGCTGGTATGAAGGACAGGACCAGAGCCTTCCAGAGAGGGCAACTGGGGGCAGCCACGATGCCCTAGAGCATCTCACATGGCCCATGTGGCTGAACCTGATGCTGATGGATGAGATCACCTCATTCTATCTATAAATGTCTGTATCTGAGCAAATTGCTTTGGTTTGTTTTTTTTTTATACACCGTGAAGAGAAGCAGGTGCACGTAGATCACAGCTTTCACAGTTTCTCTGCCCTATTTTAGGGTGAGAGAAATATTCCCCAAAAGACCTGT
Organism: Manacus candei; assembly: GCF_025592945.1. Taxonomy (NCBI): domain Eukaryota; kingdom Metazoa; phylum Chordata; class Aves; order Passeriformes; family Pipridae; genus Manacus; species Manacus candei. The sequence goes on from NW_026138061.1 coordinate 7,173,809, forward strand.
ATCTCTTCATTGATTAGATGGGAAGCTCAGATGTGGGGTAGCCTAACTAAAAGTGGAATTTCTCAATTGCAAGCACGTAGTGTCATCTGAGCAGTATTTGCCAGGGATGGCCACAAAAGGTGAAGGCTCCTCTCTACGGCCCCCTTCTAGCTGAAGAAAAGCTTGTGAAGCCACAAGTTCAGGGTGTCATACATGTCAGAGCAGATGGTTGCCTTTGCTAAGATGAGTCAGGCCTTTGCATTTGCTCAGAGGAATATTGCCTAAGGCTCGGTCTAAGCCTGGGGCAAGAAAAAAGTACCAAGAAGAATAAAGATTCACAACTAATGGAAAATGAGAAGTGCTGCTGGAGTTCCTGAGGTCCAGCATTATAAATTAAAGGGGTGAGTGTTCACACTGTGTAGCTCTAAGTGCTACATGAGCTCACCCACACTTCTTAGGGTGGGAAATGCAGAGAAAGCTTATGGGAAGGAAAAAAGAACAGGAAAAAAAAAGAGAGGAAACATCACAGGCAAAGTAAAATTTTGCTGTTCCTGAATCTCTGTGTTCTCACCCTTCCAAAAGTTTTGGTCAAAGTTCTGAGCAAATCAGCTTTTTAAATGAATCATTTAGTACTTACAAAATAGTAAAACATCCCACAGCATTAAGTTAGCAGTGATTAATGTTCTATAAAAGATTTCTGCATGTGTGGATATCTCATGCAATATTTATCACAGCCCCACGAGTGGCTGGGTCAGCACTTTTATGATGAACCTCTGGAGTCTCTCATCTCAGATGGGTATAAATCAGGAATAGTGTGAGAAGGAGAGTCATTATCTATTCCTCCCCTGTGTGGGAGGGCTACAATGTTGTAAAAATATTAAGTGTGTAATATTTCACAGTTGAGAACTTAGAAAATTAGTCTTGAGTCTTCCTCATCAAGAATTTGGTGGAGAGACGAGGTTGTGTCCGCTTCATTTCACTCACTGAGTAAAGGAATGCATTTCTTTTCATTAGTGCTCCTAGTCTGAAGTGCTTCTGCACTCTCACTAAGGAGATTTAGTTGGAGAAGTTTAAACTGAAATTCAGTAATTAACTGCACACACTCCCTTGGAGCATTTCAGAGTTTACTAGAGAAGAGAGTCATAACACACTCCCACTTCAACCTGACTCCTGGGCAGGAGACACAGATTTAAAGATACACGTGCGAGGCTTACGTCAGCCTCTCATGTTTGTGGGTCTCCATGGAAAACCTGCAATTGTACCACGCCTCAGTTTCCCTACCTTCTGTATGAGAAAACACAGAAAATAATTGTGGTCTACGGTTGAATAACATGGCTTGTCAAGGTTTTGTGTCATCTGGATGTCCAGGTAACTCTTTTTCACCTTGCAAATATAATTATAATTTTCTGAGACACTTACAGATCAACTTTTCTCTACTTTTCACCTAAAGGGATTCCAGTTTCTAGAAAGAGTGGTCCTTGATACTACTGGCCTTGATACAGTTCAGGGAGTCAGGTAAGTATCTCAACAAGTAGATCATTGTTCAGTGCATCCTTCCAGTAAATTTCAGAGAACGATGCAGATTTACCCACTCACCATTCCAAAAAGTAGGCTAGGAGCAGGTGTCAAAAATTTGCCCTGGTCTTCTAGTTATATAGAAGATGAACTGTGTTGTAAAAGGATTTCCTGTGACCTCTTCCCTTATAAATCAATTTTATGAACGATTTGCCTGCCAAACTCAGATCAGCATCAGGGCTGGAAGGTAGTCAGAGCTAGTGGGAGTCACCCAGTCACGGCTGTTACAAGCCACCAGGTTAAAGGGAATAGTGATGTTCCTTCCATGCAACACAGTGAGCCCATCCTGTGCCATCCTGTGCCATCCTGGCTCTTCTCCCTTGTGATTTCTCAAGAACGACTGCTAAACAAGGGGACAAGACTGTCACTTTACCGAGTTGCCACCTGGACAGTCAGGGTCTGGTTTGCACTAAGTGCACCACAAGTACTTCCCCATCTGTTCCGGGCTGAGCGTGCGGGGTGTGAGAGCTCGGATGCCCCCCGGGGGCTGCCAGCTCCAGACTGAATCCTCCATGGAAACATCTACAGCAGAGATGTCTGTCTGGAAGCAACATTACAAAATGATTATGAAGTAATTCAGCTCACCCACTCTAGTATCTGCCAGCCCCACAGAGATGCTTCTGACATCCAAGGGCATTTCACACACCACTGTATGTTTGTAGGTAGACAAATTCAGACCTGAGTCTCTATTCAGTATGAGAGTGTAGACACCTAGAGCACACTGTAGATATCCAAATGTCCACTTTTGAAGCTGAATCATACTCCTGGGGCTCAGCCTAAATATAGGCTGCTAGTGCCATCTAGATGCTCTGAAGTGCCTGAGGACCTTTAAGTGAGCCACATCCTCTGGACAGGCAGCTGGAGGCTGGGCTGGATACCCCTAGGTAGCTCTGATGGCTCAGAGAGCTGAATGGTGTCCCCAGCATCACTGGTCAGTGGAGTCAGCACTGAGACCAGCTGCAGAACTGGTCTGTTTGGGAGATTTGAGTCCCTTCATCTTTTACTGTCAGGCACTGTGAATTTAGTTATGTGCATTTGCATATTAAGGGGGTAGTTGAGCCTCTCTTAATTTATTTTCCACAGGAAAAGCTGAAAGCACTAGTCTGTGCACTACAGGTTGGTAAAAATGAACTATTTCCTTTGGGTGTTAAAAAAAATACCATCATTAGAAATCAAAAAGGTTTCTAACAAAATGTTAAATTAATAATGTCTCTTTATACTCGTCATGTCTTTTCTCTTTGTCTCCTCCTTTCTTTTCCAGTGATGAAAAGGAAACTAAAAGAGGAAACAGACGGCAGGATCACAAAAGAAAACATAGAAGCGCCTGATAAAATGAGGAGGGAAAACTGGAAAGCAAATGCTTTTCTAAACTCTTTAGATCAATCACAACAACAAAAGTTTCCTTCCAGAACCCACTGAATTCACAGCAGTGATTTCAGCTGTCTGCTTGCTTTTTGAAAATAATTTTTTTAACAAGCTTTCAGCTACTTCCAGGCTCAACCAAAACAACATTTAGAAAAGCTGATCTGTACCAACCACCCAAATGTGACTTCCAGTGTCAAACACAGCTCCGCCTTTTGCTACAGAAGTCCTTTCTATTGCAACTAGTATTTATGCACATAACAGCAAACCAGAGAGGGCCAGCCATTAAACAGGTAGTTCCCAAATAGAATCATAGAAGGGTTGGAAGGGACCTTCGAGATCATCAAGTCCAACCCTTGATCCACTACCGCTGCAGTTACTAGACCCCATATGTAGGAGGACCCCAATGTAAAATGAATGTGGGTGTACCAGCAAAAGGCAAAACAAATTCTGATGTTACATCCCATTAGCAAGACACACAAGTCAAGAAAGAAATATATAAAGGAAGTTGTTGACTGTTTGTTTGGTCAGAAAAAACACCACATTCCTTCACACATATTTCTCCTCAGAGACATTAGTTTTCCCTTTGCAATAAAATGAATGATGAGGCAGATTGAAAAACATTGTGTTCCACTTAAAAACAAATTGTTAGGATATACCTTTAGGTAAGGTGAAATGAAGAAATGAACATCTGCTGGATGAGAGGAGGGCTACTGCTCAGCTAAGGAGTGGAGAGCAAGGTCCATAGCTTCTTCTTGGGGTCTAGCATGGCCTTGGTCCAGAGAAGAAATCAAAACCAGCACCACAATTATCAAAATTATTTGATCCAGATCCAGATCTAGACAGGAAACTAAGTGATTGATTTGCAGAAGTATTTTGTACCTAATATATGCTGAAGTTTTCAGAACCTGTGTCCACTTCTTTTACTGAGCTCTGTAGCCTTGGTCTCACAAACAGAAGTGGTCTTGTTGGTCTTACTGCATTTAGTATTTATTCCTAAATGTTTAGTTCTTCTGATAATGTTTTGAAAAACTGGTCTTTAGTCAGGCTTAAAGGATGTTTGGCCTCCACTTCTTTCAGGAATGAGTTAATCCACAGGTTATTAGTATTTACTGCTCATTGTTAATGGCCACTCCCTGTCTGGTTGTAACATAAAGGGCTTTTATAGCAAATAGTGGAACTGCCTTTGACCCTGGAAATCACATCCATAATGTGTGATTTATCTCAAACATGCAAACAGTTTGCAGCTCAGATCTCCTGTTCCTCCTTCTGACTTCTCGATATCACACTACGTGGTCAATAAATCTCTTTGAAACATCTTGGTTTAAAAAAAAAGAAAGATAAAAAACTCTACTGCAGAGAAATTATTTTCATACTATGAGAAAAACTGAAACTTTCTCAAACAAAGGCAGCATTACACAGAGGCAATGAATCTGAAGAAAAACACCATGACTGGAACTCTGCATAATGAATAATGACTTTGTTCTTTGTTCAAAAATCCTCTGCCCTGCAATGACTTTAAATCTCAGTAACAGAGCTGAGTTTATATTATACTGAATTTAAAAGCTATAAAATTAGATGTTCCCTGCTGTACTTCTATATGTTATCCCAAATCAGGTTACAGTGGCAGCGAATATAGCAATGTGACAAAACCTTTACTATATTATGCTATATTAATCTCCCTGTGATAAAATAAATATTGTGCTGCTGTTCAAGTGGATCTTATTCATGGAAATAAAACAACCAATAAAACATTCTCAGCCATGTACATATCCTAAGAACTCCTTGAATTTATTAATGCAAAAGAGGATAATATGGTAATGCAAATAATACTTCAATTTCATCAGATCTTTTTTTAAAAAACTACAGAGAGTGAGCTCAACAGAACCTGTGAAGTCTGATACCTTAGAAGTGATTTGTCTCTCTGGTCTCAGTGTACAGGAACATGCCTCAGGATATGTGTGGTATCCAGGAGAGGGAGAGGAGCACAGAGCTGGCAAGAATTCCTTCAGGCAGCACAACACATGAAGTCCACAGTTCATTGTCTGCTCATTACTGTTTCCTGCCTTTACATCTGTTCACAGGAACTACCTGCCACTGAGACTGATACAGTTGGTAAACAGTTTTCTGTCAACATCTCATTTTGATATCAAATTGGGTGTTCAAACCAAGCAAAAGAGATTTGAGAAAAATCTGATTTTTCATTTGAAAACTCAAGTCTCAATTTTTGGCACATTGGGATTGTAAAATTTTCAGGTTTGGAGAAAAACAGCTTCTTTTGATTGGTAGAAGTCACTATCCTGCTGGGGTCCATACAATACAGAGCGCTCTGAGCCACTGCACTTCAGAGATTTTGGTGACAGTGTCATCTTGTCTACACCACAACTACTCCTATGAGCCTCCACATCCTGACTGGGGCCCAGAGGTAAAAAATAAGTTAGAAAATCAATGGAAGACTCAATGACAACGAGGTTTTTTGATTTCAGTTCTTTTCCAGATCACTGATGTCCTAATAATCTTCTGGATGATTCCCTAATAAACACAGCAGTGCTATGAATGTGTGGACATTTGAAGACCCTGCTGTCTAAATTGTCATCATAATATAATCTCATGGTTGAAACATTAATACATTTAATTAGCTTCTAAAAAATAATTCTTATCTGTATCAAGCCCATTTGCACAATTTAAGGTCAGGCTCTCTCTAATGAGACCACCATCCACAGTTGCACAGACTGAAAATTTGCTTTTGATATTGTATTTTCTCAAAGTCCATAACCCTAATAATTCTAATAAATATGATTTGTGCCCAGATCATCAATTTATTTTCCTGCAGGATGTTTCTTCTGCTTTTATTCTGGTCTGTTGTTATTTGTTGGAGTTACTTTGGAGCAAAAGTCCAACATAAATAAATAACATGCAATGCAGTGTTCCTCTCTTATTAGATTCTGGGCCTCTGGAACTCAAAAAATAAAATTATGTTATTGTTACAATTCTTATCTTTCTAATGGTTTATTAAGCCAAGCAAAGGAACCTTTGGAACAAACTTCACTCAATGTTTTTGCACGTCCTGCAACTAAGAAAAACCAACCATCCAGTAATATAACATAAAGCTCTTAACATTACCTCTATGAAATGGCCTATAAGCTAGGATAGCTGTCTGAGAAAAGTTCTGCTTATCTTATTTTCTCATTTTGTCTTCACCTTTCAGGTACCTGCTTTGACTATTGGTCATGTTTGGCTTCTCAGATTCCCTGGGGCAGTGACTGTGCTGTATATTTTATTCTGTTTGCACAGTGCCCAGTGGATAAGGTCTTTGCCCTTGAGAAAGGTCACTGGGCACTACTGCCATGAATCCAAGCAGCACTGCCAGGCATCCTAATGTCACTTTCCTCTTTGCCACAGGCTGCTCTTCCTGTCTCTAATTTGAAAAGAGGAAAAGAGGGTAATGTAATACCATTACCTGTGTGAAACATGTTATGTGCCTTACATGCCCTGGAAAGATGAACCCGAATATCCATATCTTTTCCTTTGTGGACCTTGTTGCTATATTGGGAATGCCAAACTATGGCACACCAGAATTTGTCCATATGACTGCCTTTTCCCACAAGGGTTTTCTAAGGTTTCCATGTCGGTTGGTTTGGAAAAGAACTCGACAGAGACTGAAAGCACTGTGCTCAGATGCCCATGATGGATTTCACAGAATCACAGAATGGTTTGGGTTGGAAGGGACCTTAAAGACCATCTAGTTCCAACTTCCCAAGCCATAGTTAGGGATTCATTATGCTAGAACAGGTCGCTCAAATGCCCACCCAACCCAGCCTTGAACACTTCTAGGGATGGGGCATTTGAGTTGCTGTAGCAGCAAATAGATGCTTTTGTGAGGTCAGAGCATTTGCACCCAATTCACCTACACTGAACCAGAGAGTTCAGCACAGTGATTTCCTCTTGGCTCAGGAAAGGTCACTGCAGACAAACACAAAACTATTTATGCTGACATAACCTTGCCCAGGGCTCTCAAATGGTCCAGAAAAACAGTAGTGTTTCATACTCACACTGGGAGCACAGCCTGACTTCTCCAGTGTCCACTGAGAGTCCAGGAATGCAGTAACTGATTTTACAGTGTGCCCTGTACAGATGGGGATTATAGTTAGAGGGAATCAACTGCCCAGCTCCCTCCATTGTGTTTGGATCTTTCTTACTTAAGTCATCCTTTCAGGCATATCTCAGCCTTACAGAGCTTTCTGTGTATGAAAAGTGGAAGGCAGATACTGCTTTTGCATAACAGCGTCAACTTCAGAAGTCATAGGTAAAAAACATACAGGTGAGGCTAAAAAATATCTGTATGAGCCTTTACAAGACAGTGAAATGCAGCAAACAAAAGCATGTTTACAGCTTTCCTACACTTAAGGCAAAATTCCCATTTCATTGAAAGCAGTGGAAAAGTTAATTTTATGTGGAGTCAAGATTTCACCTCTTTTTCTTTTCTCCAATACTGTGTCTTCACACAAGACTACAAATTAAATCCAAATGGTCCTTATTTGATATGAAGACATATCAGCTTCTGACATTTTGGAAAGGTCTCACTATCAAATTTTGTACAGATGTCCAAAGAAAAGGTTTGTTAGAAATTTCCACAGAAAAAAGTAAGGATATTTTTCGTTCAAATATGGATGAACTTTACAATAAATTATAGTACAGGGCTTTTTAAAGCACATGAGTTTATATATATGCATAAACATACAATCACACTGCAATCTGGAGCTCAAAACATTATTTATTATGTTTGATCGGGTAAGACCAAAGAGCCACCAAGAATGGTGGCCCTGGTGTCACGTGGTGTAGAAATTCAAAGCAGTTAGTGGTCTCTGCTCTGCAAAATAAACTAATAATTATTTTCACATTCCCTTTCCTGAATCCAGAAAATAAAAAATTAAGTAAATACACCTAGTCTTGGTAAAGAAAAGAAAATCATTTTGGAGGGGTTAAGAATACTTCTGCACTGAACAGTATTACAGACCTTTTCCATGACTCCCTACATTAGCCTGAACCTTTTCTAATTTAGTAAGATGTTGTAATTCAAACAGATATTCAATAATTGCATAAACCTAATAAACATGCATAAACCTTCATTTGCCTCCCCTGTGCTCATGCATTATGATGAAGCCTTTAATTATAGGTGAACATATATTATTATTTTTACAGGTTTCACAAGGCAATGCAGAGGATGAGGTACACTGAGTAAACCTCTGAATAGTATTTCCTCATAGCTGCACACTGTATCTGCACTGTGTATAACCTTGCTGCATACTTCAAAACTCTGCTAAGAAAATAAGACTGTTGGTTTCATCACACCCAATGCTACAAACTCCTGCAAGCTCCACAAAGATGCACAAATTTCTTTTCATAAATCTACTGTGACATCAGAACAGTCCTGGATTTATTTTATTTGAGAGAAGAACCGAGGCCGGGAGGACTGGATCAAAAGAACAATTTAATTTTTGACATCTCAGAATAAGGACACCATATTTCATTTTTCTATTCTCAAGGTTTTTATCAGTCCACAGCACAGCTCTCTCTGACTTTGGCTGCAGCTAGCAGCGATGAGCCCTTCTGCAAGTCAGATGTGCTGTCCCATTTCCTCCCACATGCACACATGCTCCTTCTCCTCCCTGGGGCATCAAGGAGGAGAAAGTAAGGCAACCCTCCTCTTCCAGCCTCCTGAAACACCCTGGGAAGAAACTGTCTCTGGGCAAGTCCAGCAGAGACCGTCCATCTCAAGCAGAATCAGAGCCAACAGAATCTGTGAAGAAATCAGCTGCCAAATTTCAATGAGTTTCTTGTAAGACACCAGAATTTTCCAAAACTCACAGTTTCTCCCATATGGAAACTTCTACAGGAACAGCAAATTAAATATCCCAGACATAAAGGCAATGCTTCTTACCAGTGCTAAACCGACAGTCATAAAGATGCTGTAAATTTGATGTAGCATCCCTTTCTACAATGCACAAAAAATATCTTCAGATTTCATTTTCTGAAATGGCTTGTTGTTTTTGTTGAAAATTGAAAAAGATCTGGTGGCAGATTTTTGAGTGGGGACAATGGTTAAACTTTTGCCAGTAGTGTCTAATTAGCATTAATGACAGACATCAGTACCAGTCCTGCCTGTATGGGATGCAGAAGGACCTGCCCACTTACTGTCACTAGGGGATACAGATGTGCAGCAATTTTTTTTTTTTAAACAGATCCCTCTGTACGTTGAGTCTCTTGTTTCTCCTAATACCTGCCAAGAGGCAGGAGAGCAGCTGAGATCTGAAGTTTTAACGTACCAGAGACTTAAGGAGGATTTTGCACCAAGACTGAGAGGGCTATGTCCCCACTCCTGCCTCGCTGCATCCCCACTCCCTGTGCACAGACACTGCCAGCTCCTACCATTCCTGCTGATGCAATTACCCCAAAATAGAATGCGTGACTTTCTTTTCAGGTAGTCAAGACTCAGCTCACTAACTAACAGCGGTAGCACCACTTCCAGCTGCCACTTCAGTCAAAGGCGATTCTCTACCCAGTTTTGCAGGGAAATGGGGCTGGGTTCAGGAAGGACATGTCCTCAACCACCTTAAAACAAGTAGAAAAAGGGACTGCAGAAGAGCTAACAGTAACATACATGAAAAATGTTATCTGCTTGTGGGTTTGGAAGTGTCAGGTAACTCATGAAAGTCACCTGCTCTGAAAATCATAGAATCATTAGGGTTGGAAAAGACTTCTAAGATCATCAAGTCCAACACAATCCAGCACTGCCAAGTCCACCATTAAACCATGTTCCTAAGTGTCACACCTACACATCTTTTGAACACTCCTAGGGATGGTGATTCCATCCCTTCCCTGGGTATCCTATTCCAATGCTTGACAACCCTTTCAGTGAAGAGTTTAGATAAACTTGTATTTGGTTGTTTGTAGGATGCTGTATATTCATAATATGCTAAGCAAAGGCAACATGCAGAGGACTGTGAACCAAGCAGGTGTGGGTTTGTCAGTAGATTGCCCAGCTAGGTACAACATTGTTCTGCTCACCCTGAGGCAAACAGGAGCTGAGTAGCAGCAACACAGCCCCAAATTCGAGCTGAGCAGCCTGCTGAGATGGGAGCATTAGCAAGGGCTGCTGCACAGTTGGTTTGGGCTGAGCAAACAACTCCCACCTTCCTGCAGTGGGCCAAGGCTTCCTCTGTAGGCTCTCACAGTGCTCTTTCCATCAGCACATCTGAAGCATTCATGAAATGAAAGCTCCATATCCCACCTACGCCTGGGGGAAGCCAAGGTACTCTCTGGGCAAAGCAGCAGGGCATTGGCAGAGCTGAACACTGAAAGCTGCTCTTCCAGGCTGAAGTCAAGGGCACTGAACTGCGAAGTACAGCTGCAGTGCTTGGCTGGCAATATTATTTTACTATGTGTTTTGGTTTTTTTTGTTAATGAGCCTGAGGACGTCTAGGTTTGCATTAAGGGCTACTTTGTGTGAGTACTTAAACATCAACATTCAGCTGAACAGAATATCTTCTGTAAGAATGAACCTGTGCCAAATTTGTGCAGTGCCCAGTCTTCAAAGAACATCCTTCTCACCTCTCATGAATTAAAAGTCATTCCCATGTGGATCCCTTTGCACTATAATTTTCTGAGTCTTAATGTTTCAAAGGTGTGCCTCTGCACTTACGCACCCATCTTCCACATGGGGAGGCACGTGGTGTGCTCTAGCAGAGTATGGGAAAATATTCAGGGAAATAACATTCCCTAGATAATAAGGGATAAATAATACAGTGGAAGGAGATTCACTTAAAATAGAGTTGTTTGGTTTTATTTGATTCCAATGTGCCTCTACTGTACTCTGGTTCATATGAGCAAGAGCCTTCTGTTTACTCTTATAATCTCTATTTGTATTTATGTTTGGGGATTTTCACAGGTAATAAAGAGAGAAGGGTATTCAGACAGAGAGGGGAAAAAAGTTGCCTGTGCAACACCTCAGACATAGTCCTGCATTTTGTAAACTAAAGTTTTATCTCCATCATCTCATAGCTAATTGTTAGGTCTAAGAGTCAATGATTGGGAAGAGGTGGGAAGAAAAGTCTAATCTGTTGATTTATTAAAATATGTTAATCCTTTATATTGTAAACCTTGAACAGGATGTGTGTGTAGGCAGTTGTTTGCATCTGCTGAATGTCCTATTCATGACTGCATGAAGTGGAAAGGAAGGCACTGGAGGGGGAAGTTGGGCATTACTTTCACCCAACTGACATAGAAAATGCAGCTTATACTGCCAAAAAATTAAATGTTCTTGTTCTGTTGGAGACTTTGAGTACATTTATATTGTCAGACAGCTTAGTATCACACTTCATGCCCTGGGGATCACTTCCTGGAACAGCGGTCTGGATGCAGCCCTTAAGATTGGCTCAACTTTGATCTCTGAGGAGCTCTTAGGGACTTGTTTCTCTGGGGCAGAACTTCTACATCCTGTCTCTGGTTCCTTCTTCACTCACAAAAACAACATTTAGTACTACTCTCTCAGCTGCAGGAAGTTGGGGATGCCAAAATAAGATATTAGATGCTGATTATTACAGGTCGACATAGGTAATTGATATGAAAGTGCATTGGGAGCAAAAACGAAGAGGTAAATGCAATCATTCCACTCTGCACATCTCTGTCAGGCTCTCTCAAGCCACATGGAAATAATGCAGCATCAGTGGACTGGTTCACATTGGGAAAGTTTCCCTCCTGCCAGCAAAAAAAGCACAGTCAAGGTGTTTGAGTTATTTTCTTTTTTTTCCACACAAAGATCAAATTTTAGAGTTTTTGACCACAGCTTGAAACCCAGTAACAGTGGTGATGTATCAGCTGGCAACTTTACCTTCAGTTGTGGTTTGGTTATCTTTGAGACATCTCAGCTGGGGACTTATGGGATTCTTCATGATCTGCTTTTAAGGTCTTAAGAGGAAATTTAAGACACAACTTTTGCTTTGAGAACACTGACACAAGCAAAATAAGACTGATGTGGCAGCATTTTATGCTTCCCTCAAATGTGCTTCCCTCAAGTGATCCAAAGAAATTTAAATTCAAGAACATCAGTTCCAACTAAAAAACATTTGCAAATCAGTATCTGAAACGCTCAATGAGGAGTCAACCATCTTCTTCCGTTTGGTTCAAGAACTTGATAGTTCTTGTTTTGCTGTTTCCCATTCAAAATTTCCCTGACCACTTCCAAATACTAAAAAAAAAAAAAAAAAACAACAAAAAAAAAACCAAACACAAAACCAACCAACCAACAAACAAACCCCAAACACAAAACCAAAACAACCAAAAACCCAAGAATATAATTTTTACTCCGAGTTCCAGTTATTGACAAGTACACAAAAACATGAAACTTGTCATAAAGAACAAGTTTTTGGTTGTTTTTTTGCTTCAGTTCAGCTGCTGCTATCATCTGGTATAAGACTAGTGAGGATTATGCAGGTTTTTTTGCTCAGATAAATGAACTTTATTAACTGACCAAGGAATAACAAGCCTAGAAAAAGAATTAGTAACTGGTAGAGAAGTAGATGATAGAGAATGTAACAATCTCAGAACGTACAAAACAATTTGTAATTTAAACTTCTTTTATTTTTCTCATAACACTACTGCTGATGCTCAATTGTGTTTAAGGATGCCTTTACCCCCTCTCCCAAGAAGTGTCACCCAGAAAAGGCTCAGTTCTCAATCTCTGATGAGAAGCTTTCAAACAGTGAATGGGGAGTGGGGCAGATGTTGCAGTAAGACTATTTTATTCCTGCATGGACCACTTCTCTGCAAGCAGTGTACAGAAAGCTGCTGTTTTCACCTATAGCTGAGAAAGGTTCAAACCAGATTTGATTCCTAGAATGACCTTCACTATTAAATGCTCCATGAAACATCCCTTCTGCTGTGTGAAAATTGCTCATTTCAGATGTATCTCCACTAGGTCTGTGAGTGTCACAAAATTTAACAGAGAGTATTCAGGGTCATGCTGTAAGTGCAATACATGTCCAAAATGGAAAAAAAATGTCTCTGTAACTTAAAATTGCAATTAAAGAGTCTGATCCTGCAGCACAGGTAGTTTCTTACCCATGCCAAAGATGTGACATTAGCACCTTCCATTACGCTTTATAATTTCTGATTGCAAGGAAAATATATGGGGATGAACCTTGCTCTGAGATTAATCTGCACTGTGCTGCTTATGTCACAGCTTTAAAAACAGGGAGCCAGAGCAGCCTGGTGGCTCAAAGAGACTGGTAAAGAACAGCCACACGTTTTGTTTTCTCCTGACATTTGGAAATCTCATGATGTTTGTGCACTTGGGACCTGACTCCTCAAAGCCTGAGAGGTGCCTTCTGAGCCCTTATCGTGGTCCTGACATCATTTACTCTGCTAGGACCTCATTTTGAGTGGCAGGAATTTTCTTAGAGCCCTTTGGATCCAGATACTAAAAAGCATCCTCAGAAAAGTCAGTGAGACTATTGGAATAACAATCTTTTTTATGATAATTGAATCTATTTGAATATTTGCATAATATTTGAGAAGGGCTGAAAAGCAGACAACCTGTGTTCTCCTCTCATGGATCCTTAGAAATTTTGGGGATGGAAAGGAAAAGTCAGAGTATTGAACTGCCCTTTCCAACTCCAGCTTTTTGATGACGACTCACAGCTGAAAGGGATCCCACAAGTTTCCTGGCTTCATCACACCCTCGTCCCTGGACCCAACAACCCACCAGGATTAAAGTCCCTCCATCTGTATGTACATGAATGACACAAATCCACGGATCATATAATCACACACAGAAGCTCAGAGGCTGAGCAAACCCACTCCCTGCCCTTTCCCAAGGTCAGTGGGCTCCTTCTGGGGGCTGAGTCACACTCTGGATTTCACTGACTAAGCTGTATTCACCTCTGGTCATTCAATGACCTTCAAGCTGCCTTGGTGTCCCATCTGGCCAGTCCAGAGGCTTTGGGTTTCCTGGAGGTCCTGCATCAGTCTCAAAACCTATACCTGCCCACTCTGTGGGAATGTCTCATACTCTGATATGCCCACACAGAGGCATTGTAATTGAGCCCCAGACAACTACTGACAAAAATGGTAGCTGAGACTAGTAGGCATCTCCACTCAAGTGTCTTAAATTTAAACTGAATCCCACCCTTTTTTTGATCCTTATGTTTGTGCATCAGTCTTGGAAAACAGGAGCTAACACAACCAAAATAGCACAAAACAAGTATGCCAAGAAGGATGTCCTTTTCCCCACAGAGTGGTGGGTTTTAAGTGGTTGAAGTGGAGACACTATAGCACAAAACCTGTGTGATTCATTCAGGAAAACATATAAAGTAGGAAAAGGGAAGTTTCTCTTTCCACAGATGTTCTCTTGAGGGCACCACAAACAAAAATGTTGTCTTGGTCTGTTACAACACACCCTCTGGAAGAAACAAGGTTTTATCTTAGATACATGAAGTTTTTAAGCCTTGAAGGAGCCACAAGGTCACGTAGGGCGTTCTGACCTCCTGCATCACACAGGCTCCTCCCACAGAGCTGGTTTCAATCACCAGTGTCTATTTGACATTATGCATATCATTGTGGAAGACAAATACCTTTAAACCAGCTTTAAAACCAGTGGACAACCTACCAGTATCACATTTTTCATTACAAAATAGCCTTACTGTGTCTTTTTTTCATAGAAGTTGACTCAGTTTCTAATCACAGGCTCATTTTTGCTTTTTCTGCCACAGCAGTCAAGTCTCAGCAATATCTTCCCCATGTAGTTTTCCACAAACTACTCTTTAATATTAAGAGCTTAATAAAATCTTTTCCTGGATAAATTAAATATTTCCATCTGAGGTGTCTTTCTCAAAAAGACATTCTGAAAACCTCCAATATGTCTTGCTACACTTTGCCAAAACCTGTTTTTTTCAACAACCTCTTTTAAAGTTGGACACAGTACAGTGCCCACCAAATTAAGCTGCCCTGCCTCCTTAATATTCTCCTACTTCTACAGTCAGGATCCTATTCTCCTTGTTATCTATTGATTGATTAAGAATTCCCAGCAAATGACTGAAAGTAATTCACTGGAGGAAGTATTTCACTACATTCTGCACATGTAATTACCACCATTGTAAAACTGAGAGGGAAAGTCGTTTAATGAATTCAACAGTATTTATCATACTGTATTCACGAAATTAATATTAAATGAGACAATACTGTATTTAAAATTTCATTTTCTCCTCTCTTTCCTCTAAGCTTTAAGCCTTCTAACACAAAATAGAAATGGGTCCAGAAAGCAAACTAGCAGATACTCAAGGCTGTGTTAATTGGGCTCCCTGCCACAGCCACACATAACACTATTTACAGCCAGATGCTAAAAATTAATTGTATCTGTGGTTGAATGGAAACCAGCAAGGAGCTTCAAATGGGAACAGGAGAACTGAGATACAGAGGTTATCCCGTTCATACGTTATTTGACAACACCCTGGGAAATCTTCCGCATTTCCCGCAAATAAGCTAATTAAAATGAGGGGAAGAGGGAAAGGCATTTGTCAAAATACATGCTGGAATTATGTAAATAAGTGAGAGAAAACAGACCTCTGTGCTTGCGCTTGGGAAAATAACAAAAAGCTGCCTATTTACAGCCGGCTCCCCTGGCCTCACATGCTCTGTGCAAGGACTCCGCTCTGTCCCAGCTCTCTTCACACTTTACATCCAGTTTACCCAAAGTTAGTATCACTAATTGCAATGGTGTCCCTCCAGCTGGAGAAGGAAATCCCATCCCTGCAAGTGTTCAAGGCCAGGTTGGACAGTGTGTTGAGCAACCTGATCTGAATTTGGGTTGACCATTGTTGAAACACTGATGGGGAAGAAAGTGACCAAACAGGTGAAGGCACCTCTAATACCGAAAGAGTGAAATCCTGGTGAGGGACAAGGAGTAGGACAAATTTGGATAAAGAGTTTTGTCCTTTGTAGAGTAACTGCAAGATGCCCTGTTGTACATACAATTTAACTGTGGGTGAAATTAGCAACTGTACTTACCTAAACTGGGATACCTTAGCAAACCAAAGGTGTTTATTTCTGGGAAAAAAGATCCTGCAACCAAAAAGCTTCATTACGAAAAAGCAGCCAGCATCTAATTACCTTAGTTAGCCCTTTGATGGTATTTAAAAATTACATGGAAAAATGAAGCAGCCCTGCCTGTGCATTTCTTTGTTTGTTTTCTCCCAACCCTGACCTATGAAACCTTTTTGTCACTGTGGCTGGCAACATAAAATTCAAAACAATGTTTTTATTCTCACACAGTTCTTCTGAAGTATGAGCTGAGATGAGGTGGTGGTCAAGCATTGGAACAAATTCCCTAGGGAGGTGGTCATGGTTCCAAGCCTGTCAGTGCTCAAGAAGCATTTGGACAATACTCTTAGATATATGGTTTAACTTTTAGGCTCCCCTGTGTGGAATCAGGAGTTGGTTTTGATGACCTTCGTGCATCTCTCCCCACCCAGGATATTCTATAGCAGAAGGTGTCCCTGCCCATGGCAGGGGGATTGGAAGTAGGTGATCTCTAAGGTCACTTCCAACCCGAACTATTCTATGATTCTATCAAATCCTCCAAGAGTATCAAGTATTTCTTCAAGTGTCTCATTATCAAGCAAACAGCATTCACTGGAGTACTGCAGGATGGAGGAGCTTTAATCATCCCCTTCATCATCCTGCTCAAGACAACTTAGCTGTGATACAGTGACAAGGCAAACTCCCTCCCTGCCCCTGCCCTCCACACCCCGCCCCAGTCTGAAGCAAAATAGCCCTTTGGTCAACTGAGCAGTCCTGTTACAATTTGTTGACCGGGAAAACAGAAGAAAGTCAGTTGGCAGAGTGATTGCGTAAAAGAATGATTAATGACAATATCTGAGCTATTTTCTTGCAAAAGAGGTTATTGGGAAGGACACATCGAAATTAACTTTCTTCACTTACTTACTCCATCTTCAGGAATTGATTATAGTTCCAGAAAGAAGGAGATAAAAGCCTGTGAAAACCATAGAAGATCTTAAAGAAGTGGTTACAAGCCCAAGCCACATACTATGATGGAAGGTTTCAAGCTGCACAATAGGGTAAAAAATCAAGGTGAAGGATAGATATTCAGATGGTAAAGCCAGGAAGATTGTTGGACTGTTTCTCCTGAGGCAATATCCTTGGGAGCTTATTTCTCTGGGCTAACAAGATTTGGGAACCGTCACTGGCAGCAGGACTTTAACCAAGAGTAGCAGAGGTGGCAACAACAAGGGATGCACCACTGTGGAACTCAAGCAAGAGTTGCATCACTCAAACTGAACCATGAAGGGACTGTAAGGGAGCAGGGCACGAGCAGGGCACTGTTGTGCTGGGTCAGGTCTCATTTATGCCACAGGTCTGAGGGGTTGAGCAGAAAATGAAACGTTTTTGTCCCACAGCACCCCCAGACCCATTATAGGTCAAACCCTGAGCACAGGGTTCACACAACTGCTTCCTCCTTTCCAATCAATGCCTGCACCTTACACACTTGCAGTGCATAGTTATGACTTCTCTCATGCCCCCAAATACCACAGAATAAGCAGAAGTGCTTTGCCAATCTGCCTGCCATCTGTCTCCAGCATGCAAGGGAAAAGGCCCCAACAGAAGTGGTATTTTTGGCAGGAGAGAAGCATGGCATGTGCAAGACCTGATGTTCAGGAGATGCCTCTAGGGTGGACCATTTCCTCCACTTCAACATCACCACCAGTGACAGCTTAGAGGTGTCAACACTCTCATGTCATCTGGCTAGACATGGGTCCCACACAGAGACCACTGCAGTACCATCCCCTGAAGAAGAAAATCCTTCAGAGCTCAGACCCCAAAGTGCACAGGGAGATGAAATTTCAGACATATCGTGCAATGCCTGAAAGGGAAGCGAGAGAACACCGGTAGGAGACAGATCCAGGGGCTCCAGCAATGGTCATCAATGAGCACAGATATTATCAATGCACAGCAGGACTATTTGTGAATGCAGGAATGACTCAGCCAGTGCCACAGCAGAGACTGTGCAGCTGATATATCCTCTGCATAGAAGATAAAAGCTTTAAAAATAAGTCTACAGACCTAAAAACAAAGGCAAAATCCAATGCACACTCTGACTGTAAGAGAAGAAAACATCCAGAAGAAACTTTGTCATTTGATGAATGCAAAAAAACAATAATCCACCATTTTTTTAAGCCATGTTCAGGGAGATTTAAAGGCTTTGGAAGAGGAAAGTAGATAGAATACATATCTAGGATTGACAAAGTGAAGAGATCAGTAAGCCTGACCTACACTTTGCATGCTTGAAGAGTCTACAAGAGATTATTTCATTTTGAAAAGGGCACTATCTACCTGTATCAATAGTGATTTTAAAGTCACAATCAATCAAATCTCAAAAGTATGAAACTGCATCCTTCCATGGACAAAGGAGTAACAGGACATGTTAGATCAGTATAAAAACACTTCTGAGATGGGCAATCGTCAGTTTTATTGGCAGATGAGCCTGGAAAATATGAGGTCCTAGAAGAAGCACTTACAAGGTCACGATCTGAAATAGCATCAGAACTTGAAATCTTCCATCAACTTCCATCTAATCCCTGCCTGAGTGTCTTTTACCCAGTCTAGTCCCAGCTCCAGTGGGTGTTTAATTGTAGGCTACATATTAAAGTTCAAACGTCCAAAAGCATCTCTTTAACTAACAAATTCATGTCTGACTGTTTGTGTTATCTGGATTCCATGGCTCTTTTAAGAAGCCACACAAGGTCAACAGGACTTAAAGACATCCTCATTTCCTTTGTGGGCGAGATCTAGACACATGTTACATGCATTTAAGAGTTTTGCTGACCTAAAACTTTAATCTCCTTGTAATTCACTCCCCACCTCAAGACTGGAGGCATAATGTTTTCCTTCCACCATTTGTCTGTCTTGTTAATTGTAGTTTCTTTGGATGTAAAGTCTTTGTTTGCAAGGACAGAAAATTCCCTAGAGCAAGAATTGTATCTCATTATCTGTTTTAATAATGCATAAAAAAAGATTGCAGAATAACCTAATACAAAAAGCAAAATCAAACAAACAAAAACATAACAAATTAAACCCTTCTCAAATGTACATTCCCCGTTCCTCAAAAGATCAAAACCAAATGGTTTTGAAAACAACTGTGAACAGATAGGAAATCTATCTCCCCAGAATGCACTACTCAAGGAAGAGGAAACAGCTCTTAAAAAACCTGGGAGCTTCACATGAATTCTGCAACATATCTCTGGGTAATGCTGACTCATCATGTATTTGCAAGCCATGTACATAGCATTTCACCGGGCGCACCATGCAGCCAACAGGCATGCCGGCGGGGATTGCACCCTCGGGGGAGAGGAGAGCGGGAGCTTCGGAGCACACAGAGGTTTGCTAGTCCTGTTTGGGTGAGGGGAGGGGTGTCGAGCAGGCCATGGGGGTCCTCGGACCGGCAGGAGGGCAGGTGGGGCAGCCCTGTATGGAATATCGCAGGTGAGTGGCACAGGGGAGGATCTGTGGTAACACAGTGGGGGAGGATAAGGTCAGGGTGGATAGTGGGTTCTTTTAGGGGGTTGGGGCGTTTTGGCCAGGCTGGGACCATGGGAGGTACCCGAGCCCCAGGTGGGTGCAGGGGCCAGAACAGTCTGGTTTTGGCTCACCTGTGGCTACTGCCCAGGTTCGGTTTGTTTTGGATTTATTTGTTGCATCCTGTAAGGGTAGTCAGGACAAAGGGATGTTCCTGGGTATTTCCCTGGCATTGAGTATAGTTGGGTGGTAGAAAAGTAGGGAGTGAAAGGCTTGCCCTAACCGTTTTAGTGGGAAAGAAGCCTGTGTGCCCCTATGCAGTTGTGAGCTACGCTGGCGATGGTACATGCCTTTGGTAGGGCCTCCCATGCCAGACAGGTCAAAACCGAAGGGTCAGATAAATATGTCCATGGGCAGGATGAGCTCGTTAGCCTTCTGGCAGTCATCCTAAGAGAAGGACAACTCTAATTCCAAACCTGGGCAGATGGAGCTCACTTAGCCCTGTAAGACCATCCATCTAAGAGAAGGTCACTCTAATCAAACCTACATCCTGAGGATCTCGCTGCCACCGTCCAAGCTCGCTCGGCCCTGGCAGATGAACCTTAGGATTAAAGGGTGGGTCCAGTTTCGCACATACTGCATCTCACCTAAAAAATCCACTGTGCAGGCTTGAACATAGCATTTGATATTTAAAAGTGAAAACAAGAAAATATGACTGAAAGCTGAATTCATATGTTCTTCTCAAAATGTACCCAGAATAATACCTGTATTTCTGTATTTCAGTCCCAGCAAAGACAATTCAGTACTATTTCTTTTCAGCATTACAATTCTCCAGGAGATTAACCTCCTGTTTAACTTTGATTTGTGTCCAGAAGGTCCTGATTCTCTTCCAGAGAGCCATCAGCTCAGGCAATCCTCCTTTGCGCCAGACTAGGCTATTGTAAGAGTCTCTGTGAGGTATGGGCCACCAGTCTGGGTCCAAGTGCTCCTCTTATACTTGCCCATATATGCCCCCTCTTCCCTTGGCTGATGCTCCTTTTCCCACCCTCTTTTCCTGTAGCACACACCAGCAATGTATCTCTGTTGGGCCACAACGAATGCAAAACTGTCACGTCCCCAAATGAAACTGATGATTTCTCTTTTAAAATTAAAACAAAATGGGGTGCATTTTGGAAGCTCACAGTTGACCATCCAAGCCCTTGGGAGGGGGCATCTCTAGAAATGACTTAGGCAATTTTGCCTAAGTGCCTATGACACTCATAGTTTCAAGGTTCCCAGCGGTTTTTGGGCAAAGTCCCTTTTTCAAACCTCAAGGAATGGAGCTATTTCACTCAGGGTCTCTGCTTTGAAGGTACTTTGTGTTAAAGCTTCTATCCCTGGATTGAGGATTAGGCCTTATTCTTCCTCTGATATTTTGCTAGTCTGAAAATATTCCTGAAATCTACTGCCCTTTTCAGTCCAGGAGCACTGGCAGGGCTAAACCCTGGGTCCTTACACTGGTGGGGACGTGGCCTCATAGTTAATCCTATTTAGACTGTGACTAAGAATTTCTTATTTCCCAATAAAAATACACCATTTCCTGACACTCAGTGTCAAACTGAGTCAGGCATTATTGCTCTACTTAATGCCTCCCACCCAGGACGTTAATTACTCAAGTTATGGAAGTACTTGTGCAGTAAGGAAACTGGGGCACAGAGAGTGAGATGTGCAAAGAGACATAAGAAAGGTTTCTGCTCTTTTCCCAAAAGCCATAGTCCTACAGGTGAGGCATCTATAATCATTTTCCCAGTTTCAAACTGGAGTCTACACAATTGGCCCAAACCTCCTGTACAAGCAATTCAGATACCTCATTTCAATTTCTAACCTACAGTAGCTGATACCCTGAGAGGTGGTGCCTGCAAGGATACAAACCTGAAAAATCCACTTTCACTCCTACCTGCATCACGTGAGCTTCAAAGGACCCAAAGAAAATAATTTTCTCTTAACACATTATTCTCCTTGGAAAAACACTTTGGGAAACCTTGCAAAGCAGGGTTATATACGAGCTAGAAATTATTATTATCATTATTATTACTAGTACTACTAGAAGTCCCCCAGATAGGCTTCATAGCCCTGCACAATACAGCACTGAGCAGTAAAAAAAGAGGTTTTGCACCAAGAAATACACTTTAAAACAAGCATAGTGATGAACCACTTAACCATCACATTTTGCTTTACCATTGCATGATTGCATGTAGCATAAAAATATTAATTAATTCCCACACCAGCAGGAGGGGAGGAACTGCCAGTTCAGCTCAGCCTTAGGTCTCCGTAGTTACAGCATCTCATTTCCCACAGGAGAGTTCAGAGGAAGGTACAAGAAATCTCACAGCTACCCAGAACAGAGGAATCCAACCTCAAGGAAATTCTTCTTCTAACCCCGTGTTACTTGGAAGCTAAAGCTAAAATGATAAGGCATTGTTCCTCATCCATGGCAGAGAGGCAGCACCTTGTCAATCTGACAGCTAAAAAAGAAAGGGATGCTAAAGGATTTGCCTAAGGCATTAGATGTTTGCATCGAGGAAACTCCCTACAATGTGACCACATCAGTGAAAAATCTATAATGCAGTCATCTGCATTGGCTTGGGGCAGGGCTTAAACTGCTGCAAACCCCACTAGAGCCTATTTTCAGATTAAAAGACATCATCTGTATGTGCAAACTGCCTTAGGGGTGGCACAAGTGACAGCTCCCAGTACCAACCACACCAGACCAGTCCTGTGCTTGATCAGCCAGAATCTCAGCAAAACCCATGTCTAGTTCTGTAGCATTTTGATTCAGCTGAAGATCATGTTGTGATATAGCCTATTGTAAAAGCAAACCCCTCCTATGGGGAGAGCATTCCCTTTCTCCCCCTTGCTGTTCCTTCCACTGCGCAGCATTGCAGCAGCGAGCAACAGGCTGGCCTGTGTCACAGGGAAACCCCTCTGCTCTCGTCACAGATTCATGGCTGCCTATCACAAGCAGATGTATCTTTAGCTTTGGCTCAAAGACGTTTGTGAGGCTGTCTAAATAATTCATTTTTAAGGGCTCATGTCAGCCTTTCCAAGGGCAGGCTCCATCGGGAGCTGCCTCCTGCAGCTGACAGCCAGAAGTCCCCACAGTGCATCAAGCTCGTACGGAAAACGTGCAGCGAGACCAAGGTAGCTCATCACACTGCATCACAAACACCAGGCAGAATGCACAGATTCAAATGCCTGAGACAGAGCGTTGTCTCATTTTGCTCCTCTGTCTGCAGTGCTGCTGCTGAGTTGCTATTTGAACAACAAACCCAGCCCTGATCTGCTCAATGCGCAGGAATCGATACTGCTCTTAGGCAGGCTGTGCAGTTATGCACAGTAATGAAAGCTGAAAGAAGATAACTGGGGCTTCCCTGGAAAATAGAAGGCTATTCTATCATCATCAGGAACCCACTGGTAAAGGATTGTTAACAATATGATAATAATTTCTTCACCAATTTCATAAAAGCACTACTACAACACGAGGAGACACTAAACTGTGTGTAAAGATTTCAAATGACAGAGAATCTTCCACACTCTTACTAAGCCCCAGAAACCTCCTCAACCCTTTTCACGGTATGCAACAAAGCCATTACCAGCAGATCCCAGAGAGAAAAACAGTTTACCGGACAGTAATTTTTTTCAAAGTGTAAAAAATAAGTGAAGAAGTTGAATTAATTGAGGAAGACATTGCCTCCAAGCTGACCAAAACCTGGACTAGGTTCACAGAACAAAGCCCCACCACTAAACTCAGAGGGTTGATTCTGAAAAATTTAACTGCAGCTCCATTTTCTTTTGTGGAGATTTTTCCTGCCTCATTCCAGACAGTCCATTTTCATGCACACACTGCCTGCACGGCTACGTGGCAGGGAAACCCCCATCTGCTCCCCTTGGATTTACACTCAGCCGTGACAAATGACTTTAGCTTCAACTTTCTGCTAGGAGATGCATATAGAAAATGAGGTCAAAAAGGCTCATTTTAAATTATTCATCGTGAAAAATTCTCCCTGTCTTTTCCAAGCCTGTGCAGCCAAAGAGGAACCACCAACTCCCTGGAGCCAGAAGAGCTGATCCGTGCATTTGCTCTGCTGCCTATGGCTCTGCTCTGTATGAGGGACAGCAAAGGCAGCACCACAGCAGGGGTGTGGGAGTGGGGAGATCTGGATTACTCTGTTCCAAGTACCAACTGTCTCCGTGTGTCAGCCTGGGAGAGTCAGAGGCATCAATGTGGAGATCAGAAGGGATGGGGTTGGGGCTGGAAAATCTCCACAGTGAAATCCTTGATCCAAACAACATGAGGTCAGGTTGATTGATCATAATGGCGGGAACACAAGAAAATCTCTGAGGGGCCATTAGGATCATCTGCCCTGATTTTGTGGCATAATGCAGAAACTGGCGTGCAAATTTTCCAGAATCCTTTGTGTTATTTTGGTTAAGACAGAAAGGAAGCCATTCTCAGTGAAAAGACTTGCTGGCAGACAGCATTTGGGCTCACAGCCTTGGTTCTAGCAGCTAATCACTAACACTCTGAATACACAGACTTTTCCTTCAGTCCAAACTGTGTTGACATGATTTTACCTGTCCCTGTGTTCAAGGGCCTCACTCCCCACTTCTATCCTGGTTTTACTCCAGCACAGTGCTTCTCCCCTGGCTGGTAGAGATGGTACCAGCTGTTGCAAGGCAGAAGAAAAATCTTTAATTCAAACAAATAAACAAACAAACAAACAAAAACCAAACCCTCCAAAAAAATCAAAACCAAAACAACAAACACTTTTGTTTCAACATGATAAAAGGCAGAGGAAACTCTCATAAAAGGATGTACTGGGCTGGGAAACACTGGGGCCATAAAATCAAATGTCTGTAATCTAGAGTAGAGATGCTGTTCATGCTGTCATGTATTTGTCTGGTTTGTTGGCTATATCTGCAGCCTCACTTTCCTTCCAGCTGTGCTTCTCTTTCCAGAGGGACTGATTGACTCTCTCATTTTTCCTCAGGCTCCACACACTCTTTTACAAGCACCTTATGTGACACAACAACTTAATTCCCATTTATTTGTCCAAGGAAATGATATGTCTGCAGTTTGGTACTTGGCAGCTCTAAACTGAGCAACTGCTTTGGTATAAGACAGTAAGTTATTAATGTCCATTGGGAACATGCAAATGGTCATTCCAAAGTGCCAGTAGCTACTGGGGTTTTGTTACCTTCAGAAACCCTCCACATCTCTGTGTCAGTCTCTTGTAATTGTGCCATTATTAATCTGGTTTTAAGGAATTTTAGTACATGTATGTGATTTCATCTCTGCCTATATCAGCTTATTTTGAGCATCAAGACAGATAAGTCCTAAATAATAAAAAAATGTGGGTTTTTAAAAATAGATTAAAACATTTCAATTTTTTGGGGGAACCACCTCTTGATCACTTTTTTGCGTAGGACATCTTTTTGGAGACTCAGACCTAGAACACACTGATTAGCGGGGTGTGCTTAATTTTAAACTTACATATAAGTTTGAAGAGGTCTACTCATGCATGTGAGAAAGATTGTCTGGAAAGGAACATCATCTGGAGAGGAACTATTTACAAGGGTAGTGATAAGAAAAGGGGGAATGGTTTCAAACTGAAAGAAAGTTTAGACTAGATATTAGGAAGGAATTCTTCACTGTGAGGGTGAAGAGGCACTGGAACAGGTTGCCCAAAGAAGCTGTGGATGCCTCATCTCTAGGAACGTTCAAGGCCCAGTCAGATGGGGTTGAAGTAACCTGGTCGAGTGGAAGGTGTCCTTGCCCACAAAAGGGGTTGGAATCAGAAAATCTTTAAGGTCCCTTCCAATCCAAACCATTCTATGATTACATGATCTGACTCTCTTAAGCTGTTAAAACCGAAAGAAAGCAATGCACATGCTGAGTGTTTTCCAGAGCTGGCACTCAAACACTAATATCAACAAGCACATAGACTTCTCCTGGGGGATACAGGGTCTGTAGCTATCTTTTTAATGAATTCAAAATAAGCATTTTCTGTAGAAGGCTGTTTTGCAAATGATTTACAAGATAAGGAAAGTAGAATCAGTAAAGTTTTTCCAAGCATAAATATTAGAAGAAAAAAATGTGGAATTTTGACTTAGCCCAGCATTCAAAAACACTCCCCTACATGGTGTATATATTAATTTATTATTCAGAGAATGAGTGTGAACAGTGTAGTCCATAACAGGAGCTGGACAGGCAAAGGTACTATCAGTCCTGCACTGAACATCATCAATCATGACGGGAATGGACATTAGAAACAGTCTCATAACTTTTCAGGCTTATTCAGGGAATTAGAGCCTGGTCTTGGAGGGCAGGGACTGTCCCCAGTGCCGTTCATTTCAGGAGAAGCTGAAGAAATTTAATACTGTCTGGAAGGCACAACTCTGTACATGAGATTGGGCTTTTGCATCAAACCGAGGGCAAAGGAAGGAGGGAGGTAAAATTATGTTATATTGATGGCCCCCAACTAGGTTTTATTTACTCTCCTGGAACTACATAAATACCAGTTTGCAGTCAGCTAAATGCATTGCCTGCTCAAGCAGTTTTATAAGCATGAAATTTACTCAGCTGTACCCGTAACTTAACAGGCCAATTATTGATAAGAACACACTGTCTACATTAGAATTAAGAGCTAAACATAGATTTTCTTAAAAATGCATCAAGAAATTAAAAAGCTATGTGGTCATTATTGTTAATAGTATGAAGGCAATGCCTAGAGACATCATCTCGGAATGGAAACGAGCACGCCAGGAGCTGTAAAAATAGAGAATAGGGCAATGTACACCAGAACAGGTTGAAAATATCAGAAGAGACATAAGAATATGGGGAATGAACAGCAGGCAGCAGGAGAGCTGCAAGGAGAGATGCAAGTGTCATCCAAGGGTTGTCTATGCATGGGTTTTTCTAAGGGGTTGTGATAGTTTTCACTCTAGGCCTTCCTGGAGACCAGCTTGTAACCAGGAAGGAACTAGGAACATGACCATGGAAGTATTCCATGCTATTCCTTTATGTAACTTCAGATATAAATAAAGCCAACGGGAGGGACCTCGCTCTCTTTCTTTCCGGTGAGGTTCGAGAACGGTGGGTCCCTGTCTCGGTCTGGCTTATCTGGAGCTGAGGCCTGCAGTGACTCCTGTTATCTGCCACGCGTGAGGGGAGAGCGCTGGGCCGTGTCCAGCCGTCCTGCTTCTCTCAAGGGAAGTGGTGAGATTTTGCCAGTTCTTCAGTTTGCTGGTTACCGGGTTTTTAGATTGTGTAGACTTGTTTGGGTTTTGTCCCTTTCCGTCCTATTTTGTCCTTTTTCCTTTCTCCCTTCCCCTTTCCCCTTTAGGAAGCCATTTAGGGTTTCTGGGGTTATAGGTATATAATATTCTCACTGTATATATCTGTTTCATACGTAAAATATATATTTTTGCTATAGCTTTGGTTGCTTGGTTTTTTTTCTTCCCTCTCTGGGAAGTAGACCCTGTTGTCAAGTTTTGGAGACTTGGCGGGAAGCCAGCTCGAAACTTGCACAGGGGTGGCTTGAAGAGAAAGAGTGTGGAAGTTGCTGGGAAGGCAAAGGGGAGCCCAAAGGGTAGAGGGGCAATGATGAGTTAGAAAAGACCAGGAGGAAGGAAATGGGATTACTGGCAAATAGAAAAATTGAAGTGAACTGTTAGTGGAACAGTCAGGAGCTGCAATAAGGACAGTCCATGTTCCAGCACACAAAGCCTTATGGAACACACAGAACCATGCAGAGATCAGAAGACCATGCTGGCAATTTCTCACCCGCCCACAGACTGGATCTCCTGGGAGGCTGAGGAGGGTCTTCACAGATTCACTTCTGTTAAGATCCCCCAGGCTCTCACACGCTCCCAGGTGCTTCATTCCTGTTGCCTTTTTTAAGCTCTCCATGTGTCTGAGCCTGGTAACACTTCTGCTTATTTAGCAGTTGCTTTTCCTCCTTCAGCTGTCACACTCCTTTTGTGCCTTCCCAAGGATGCTTTTCTCAGCTTTCCTTATGTCCTTTCTGTTTTGTTCAGGGAGTCCTAAATCTCATGGTGCAGCTTCTCCTCTCATCACAGGGAGGTGGGAAGTTCATCACCAGTTACAAATGTTGCCTTCTGCTCCTGACAGAACTGCAGGATAAGCTGGATGTCTGCTCCTGTCTGTGATGCAAAGCACCTCCCACCATCAGTATCTCAATCCCCAAATGGACATGCCTTAAATAACATGTGAAAATGTGTAAGTGCTGGACCCTGAGGAGGTCACTTTGTTTCTTCAGCTCTACCAGTGCTGCTGCACAGTGCAACATCAATCTTGATCTGCTGTCCGTCCACACTTTGCACATACTCCTGGGTGACCACCTGGTATTCTTGAAGGAAAAATATAAGCTCACCCTCCCCAAATGATCCACAGGAGCAGTTTCCTGGCTGAGGCACAAGCCTGGTGCTCAGCTCCTGTTGTAGCAGAATCATCTGTCCCATCCATCTTTATAGCATCATCCTCTTGACTGATTTCTGGCAGACACAAAGGCTCCCTAAATTACCCTGAAATTTGTCTCCCATAGGGTTGCTAGGATTTGGACACAGGCTAACATAAGGGTTAGCTTAGGCTGCCCACACAAACAGCAGCACAAGGTGCAGGTGACAGGAGCTTAGGTACAGCATACTGGCTAAAGCCACTGTGTCTCTGGTCTGCCACCAACAAAGTGAGGCTAAATTTTTTACTGGTCTTTACCCCTTTGTCTTAGCTGGGACTGAGTTGGGTTCTTTTTTGGAACAAGAGTGTCGCCATATAAGCTACGGGCAGCACTAGCTCCAGACAGTCTAAGGCTTGTTTTCCCACCACAGGATTCACTCCAGAACCTGCTACATCAAGGACCATACGGCAGATTAGTGGGACTGGGGAGACCTCCAGGCCTTAGGATGCTTGCCCCATTACCTGTGAGGTGAATGCCCTTCCCCCCACCCCTACACATGGCCCGGTGACCCCGCAAGGAGCACACACAGACCACCAGGGAGGGACGGACGAAAGAGGAAGTTTATTGTGGGGTTGGGGTTTATAAGGCTTTTAGGAGGGTCAAAGGGGGCCAACCACAAGTTCAGGGTCATACAGAAAAAACCATCAGGTAAAGGGTCAACAGCCAATAGGAAGGGGTTAACAAGGGACCAATGAGAAACACCTCAGGACACCTTCCCAGGTCACCTTGTGTGAGACAATAGCTTCACAGGGGGTGTCGGGAAGAGGGAGACAGTGACACTGCAGAAAATACAAAAAGCCATTTTGAAACATGCTTAAACCACAGTAAAAACTTCTGTTTCTATAAGGTTTGAGCTGTTTTCCTCACCAGTCCATCTCTGACAGGATTTTTTCCACCCTGCATATGGCAAATCCATTGCCACAGGATCATCTTCCCAGACAACTCTTGGCCCATGTCATCTTTCCTCTCCCACTTGGGGACAAATATGAATCTCAAATGACTTCCAGGGAACACAAGGAAGGATGACTCATTGTCATTTTAAGGTATAAGGCACTGGGCACATCATTATGCATGATGATCATCATGCGTTGCATGAATGCAGCTGTTTAAGCTACTCATTTGCATATGCATTAATTCACATTATGTATGAAGAAGTGGTACTTGCAGAGACAAATTAGGCATGCAATACAATGGTTAAATTGTTTAAATAACACGAATGTTTATCATTCAGTTCCCTGTGTGAAAGACTGGGCTGTTAATAATTAGTTCCCTACCTCCAAAAGAGCACGCATGTTAATTAATTAATAGTTTCAAAGTACTTTGAAGTTGCAAAGCACCATAAGAAAGCTATCCATTATTATCTATAGTAAATGTACTTCTAAATGAAATAATTTGCTTATTTAAAAGCATTCCCCTCCCCAAATCCCCTAGAATCCCTTATCCATAATATTAATTAGCATCTACTAAAAAAATGTGTGTTTAAATATTCATTTGGAGTTTCAGGAGCAGAAATGTTTTTCCACCCCTGGTGTGCCAAGGATAAGACAGACTGGCATATTCAAGTACAAGCAGATACAGTTTTATGAGCAGAGCAAAACAAAAGATGTACAAAACAGACTACAGGGTTATATTGTGCCAATGTGGACCAAGAGATGCAGGTGCTCCTGATGCTGTCAACAGGCAACCAAGTCTGGAGTTCCATTTTTCCTGTTTTCCTCAAACAAAATCTCAAGATGTATCAGAAAACAGGTCTGGAGCTTTATCTCATGTTATGTGCCAGCTTTTATCTTTAGAATTCAGGCCTCAAAAGCTCATGGCATTCAAACCTTTGGCCGTTTGCTGTCACCTTACAGAGAAGTGTGTCATCTTCAAAATCACATCCCAGGTGAATATTTACCCAACACACAAGAAATTACATCAAATGTGAAGAGTCACCCAAGAGCGAAATAGCTCAGCAGGTCCTCCAGTGCCTGCAATAGCTCTAATTTGCTGCTGCAGAAACACTATGCAAAGAAAACAAGCATCACCACAATGCTGCAGTGCTGTTTGATGTTCAGGAGGCTGAAAAGAGGACTTTCAGACTGGAAGTTTATGGGGTTCATCTTCTCAGGATTTCCCAGGCACTGAAAATCAGCTAAAGAGCCATGTGCTGCCATGAGGAATGGGCCCCTAAAAACTTTTGAAAGCCAGGGTAAAGTCTTTCAGCCTGCTGAGCCTCACTTGGGAGCATGGATGAAGGTCACCTCACTGAAGCCAGAGGCACCCACAGCATTTGGTTTCAGTGCTGTGATATTTCCCAGGTGGAGCACGATAACAGAGTAGGAGTAAACTCTCCTAAATCTGCCATCAACTTTCTGAGTGACAACAAAAAAGACACTTTGGATCGTAACTCCACTGATTCAGGTGAACTGGCTACTACCTGTTATAGGTATCTAAACCTCACTGGAGAATTAAGTGACCTGATCCCTAGGCCTCATATTCACTATAGGTGACCTCACTTGAGCTCCCCTTTTTGGGAGAGTGCAATCAACAATTAAACTTCCCCAGATATTCTAAAAATAACAGGTAATTTCTTGGAAGAGAAAATCTTCTACCTAGCATAGCGTAACTTAATACTGGACCTCATTTTGATGGACAAAGGAAAATCAATTGATGACCTAAAAATGAGTGGTTGCTTAGGTACTTAAGATTATGATGATGATCTGTTTACATTTATTGTGTGCAAACAGAACACACCAGTGACCAGCAGCATAAGAATTTTTGAAAGCTCTAGTGTTTGCCAAACTAGTGAGATTGTCAGCATCACTGACAGGGACAGGAATTTAAAGGAAGAAATTCTAATAGAAGACTCCAGTGGGAATTATTCTCAAATTTCCTATTGGAGGCTCCGAAAGCCAGAAACCCACAGTCATGGTAGTGCTCTGTTGGGAAAAAAAAACAACTTCTTAAATATTGAAAAGGCATATGGAAATGGCAGTAAGGCATAAATTTTTATATATTTGTAGAGTCAGGAAGGAAATGGTAATTATAATTTACAAAACACTTGATTGATGATGAGGAAATGAAGGGAACAATAAAATGACCAATACAGATAAAAATAATTATAGCATTTTTTTAACTGTGAGTTATTGTTTACAGGCACACAGAAAAACTGTTCTTAGGCAAGTAGAAAAAGTAGAAATTTTCAAAGGATAGATATTTTTGCCTTTATATCAAACTGAGCAGGAATTTTATACTGAGGGTGGAACAGAAAGATTGCCATCTGTGATGAAAAGGGGATGTGAGGTAGCATTTGCTAAAATTAAACATTTTTTAAAAACAACAGACACATATCTTCCACCGAGAGCCTTTAAGGGATGAGGAACTCTCCCCATAAAGTTAATTTCACTAAATCTTGAGAAACAAAGAAAATTTAAAATGACTGCAGGACTATCAACATCATTTGAATATTGAAAAGTGTAAAAGGGATGAACTAGAGAATTACAAACCAACCAAGCTGATGCTAATCCTGGGTAGATAATATAATGCTGAATTCTGGACTATATCAACAAAACTTTGAGGAAAAAATATAATTAAACCCTTCAGCACGATCTCACAGCAAGTGGTTTTTTTAAACTATCCCTTTTTTTGTATTAAAGAACAATTGATCAATTAATTATAACGCTTGTATTTAAAAGCATGTGAATTAGTACCATGTAGCATTTTGACTTTAAAATCTTTCAGTAACATACAGTGAGTGGGTTACAATTGTCTTACTGGCAGTACTCAGAAGACAGATGTCAATAAGAGATAATTTTTTAGAAGTTGTTCCCAAGAACTGGTCCTTGGTCTAGCACTGTGGTCACTGACAGATTGCTTTTACCAGGGAAGTCTGCAGTTCTGCACAGATCAGTAGGTAGAAAGAAAGTAGAACAAGTCACTGCTACAAAATACATCATCTGCCACAGCTGCAAAATCAACCATGAACCCAGATAAGGTGATTCAGATGGAAATTTTTCATGGATTCTTGCTGCAGTAATAAAAAGGAGCGGGGGATGTGTGATTTATAAGAGCGATATCAAACAAAAGTGAGTAGAGACACAAATGTGGGAAGAAATTGGTTCCAAATAGACTTAGGGAAAACTGTCCAACAGGAAAGGCAATGAAATGGAGGTAGATGGTCTAAGGCATTATTCACTCAACATGAATTCTGAATTTTAAAAAGATATTGGACAAATACCCTTCACAAATTGCAGGGATATGCTAATGTGCTTTGGTTTCTGGTTTAGCAGTGCACAAGGTGACCAGCTAAGGTCCCACCCAATCTTACATTTTAAGGTTATGCTGCATATAAGGGAGACTGTATGGTCTTGAATACATCTACTCTTGGTGTTCAGAAGAACATGAAAAGAATGGGAGGAGTTCAAGGAAGTGCTTTAAAAAGGTAAAACACTAAGAGGTTTCACAAAGTTTTCTTCTCAAAGTCCTCCTTCCTCCCTTACAAGGTAGAAAAATAACCCTCAAGATAGTTTAATAAAACCAGACTCCAGGAGAGAGAAAAGGTTACTTTTCATATGTTTTTCCCAGCCCTACATCACTACAGTGGTTTTTTAATGTTCCCAAACTCCACATGACATCTAGTGAAGCTCATTAATAACACAGGATAATCATCCACTGGATTCTAATGAAATTTTAGAAGCTACTTACAGAAAAAAAATTAAAATATCTTGAATGTCTATTAGTTACTTGGGGTTTCTTCCTCCTCCTTCTCCATTAAATCATTGGCCCCAAACTTAACACAAAAGGGCCAGTCAATCACAGCCATTTTTATCTGATCTCTTTGTCATCATTTTTCTGCACAGCTTCAAAAACAAAAGCTGTACGAGGCAGCATCAGATGCTTCCCCTTTGTGCATCGCTCCCATCACCTGTCGCACTCCTCTTGTTAAATCTCTGACGTGAGTCTTCAGCATTCCTGCAAAATAATTTATGCATTTTCCCCACCTCTGCAACTACCTTGTGACAAGAACAAGAAATCACAGAGGAGGCTGTAATTAATGCATTTCCACTGTCTGAAATCAATGCTGTAAAATCAGTGCCCAGCCCTGTCACAAACACAGTGACGACTGACAGAGCAGCACGGTTACAACCTGGATTGCTCTGACCATGAATCATCAGTGGATCTCAGTCACACCTTAGCCCATGTCTGTGATTAATTCTGCAGTTTATGGTAAAGGAAAACTATAAATCTGACATCTGTACAAAGATAATCTCTTTGACTGATCCCTTTCTAAAGCCAGGGCTTACCTTCACTGAACAATTCCACGCATTGAATCCTTCAGATGTGAAGTTAATTTAAAATAAAATAAGATAAAATAAAATAAAATAAAATAAAATAAAATAAAATAAAATAAAATAAAATAAAATAAAATAAAATAAAATAAAATAAAATAAAATAAAATAATTTTTAAAAGTTAATTTCTCCCACTAAGGTTATCACCTAGAGGAAATACTCATCTGTTCTAAGGAACATGGAAAAGTGGGAATCAAGGACAAAGGTACCTAAAGATGAGATGTTAAAAGAAATTGATTAAGCAAAGAGCAAAACATGACCAGAATTATACCTGGAGCATCTTTAAACAGTTTGGAGAAAATCATAAGGGAGATGATGCAAATTCATAAAAAGCTCAAAGGGAACTGCTAATCAGAGAGGCAAATTCACTGACACTGCCTCAAGGGATGAATGTTGTAGCCTGCTTTTGTGAAGCAGCTGAGCCAAGACCTGTGGGCTTTGCTGCAGATGCAGGTGAGGTGTCAGTGAGGAACTGGCCACCAAGGGACTCTCTAGTGCCACTGGCTCTGCTTCCCAGCACTCAGGTAACAGCTGGACTGAGATCTCAGGAGCTTCCAGCAGCTGGGCTCCAACACATGCCCGAGAACTTCTCCATAGTAGCAAAGATTAACTTTGACATTTCCAATATTCTAAGGTATAAAGTAAGAAAAACAACAATCTGTATATTTTTAGTCAATCTTCTTGCCTATACTATTTTTCCTATAATAAATCATAAGGGTACAAAAAGAACCCAACTTTAAATCTAACTATTTTCAAGAAACATTTAAAAGGAGTAAGCACATCCATTAACAGAGTTTCTTCTGCTCTGTATTTCTGTTGTGTCTCTTATATGTTATAATCATAAATGGGGCAGGTGGAAAGACAGTCCTTGTTCCTAGGAAAATTAGAAGCCTGGTCTTGATTCAGAACTTAAAAACATTGATGTCAATAAATCACAAGACACTAAGAGTCTCTCTGAGTTAATTTTTGGCTCGTATATTATAAAACAAGGTGGCAAAAATTGTGAACAGATTCCAAAAAGGGATCACAAGGTTGTTTTTAGGGGTTTTTTCCTCTTAGATCCACAAACATGATCTTTTCAGCAAGCTGCTAAGATAGAAGATGACTGTTCCCTTTAATTATGCTGGGAAAGTGAGGAATGGGGGAAGCAGAAGAGCTGTTTGAACTGAAAACCAGCACTGGCAAAAGACAGAAATGAATATACACAGGCTGTGCATAAATATAGATATGGAATTGAAAGGTTTTGAGCCACTAAAATAGCAAAAGCCTTGAACAGTCTTCAAATAGCAGCCGTGGGAGCGAAGCAGCAGGATCCATGTACCCGACAGTGATGTGCAGATGTGCCCAGGCTCTCCGAGCACTGTTCACTCTTGGGAACTGCCTGCCTACAGAACCTAGACCTCACTTTGTGTTAATTTGCTCAGTATTCCAGCCTTTTTCCTTCCTTCTCAGCCTCCTCCATGGCCCCTGTGGAGCTCCATTCTCAGCTGCTACTGACACCTGAGCTCATCATTCCAAACTAGTGCCAGTCCAGTAGTGCTCTGCAGTCCTGTTCTGAGCCCAGTATGGACAGATTCTAATTAGCTTTCACAAAGACACTATTCACTTAAGGAAAAGACCACATTATGTTCCTGCCTCAGATAGAAGAGAACAGAACTCAGTCCCTGCAAAGATTTCCTTCCTGTCCTGGCTTCTTCTATTGGTGCTTGCTTCTTTTCAGAGAAACAAAATCTTCTGCATCCCCATACTTTTGTCATTAGCTTGCCAAGCGAGTCTGAGAGTCTCTTCTGATGTCCAGGCAGAGGTGCCCAAGCAATGAGGGAAGGACCAATTTTACCCCATGGCTGCACAGTGCGCAGCCCAAAGCAGTCCCCATTTATCAGGTGAACCTGTAATAACACACAGGTAAATGGGATATTGTCTCACACAATGTGTACTGAAAAGACTTGTCACTTTTTCCACTTCACTGTATCAGCTATTTCTCCTTTGCCCTCCTAATCTCACCCACACCATTTTTTTTTTTTTTGACTATGAACCTATTATGTTTCAAAAAACTGCCTTTTTGCTCTTCTGGAAAGCTACAATAGCTGCAGCTTTTCACAGGCAAAATCAGAACTGAGTTCCCAGGAGAAATGAGAAGATTATGATTTCTATTTTTTCCAAGTTTTTTTTTAAAAAAGCAAATTTGGGAAAGCTGGAAGTATTCATTTCCCAGTTTGTATCTTGGAAAGCTTATACATACATATAGATCTCTGTGACTGCTTGGTAACATAAACCTTCCAAAGGCGAAAGGAATAAATAAAGAAGATTAACATATATGTAAAAAGCTGCTATAATTATCACAAAAGGTCTCTGGTGATTAGGACTGCAAGAAACTCTGAAAGTATCTTGGGATCTGTACTCAAACTGGGAGTCAGAACCACTAAGAGACATTTTTTAAGAGACAGGTCATCTGTAATTCAAAATTCAATGAACATATGTGTTTAAATTTCTTTTAAAATGTTTCTACCTAATTGTGATAAAAGAGAGACAATATAGGTCTAAAGATTATTCTTTTTAAGATTTTGTTGTTTGTTTGTTTGTTTCTAATTAGGAGCAAATACATAAGATTTCTTTGTAAATGGCTTTGAAACTCTAAACTCCTAACCAGGTGCTAGCAACAACAGCTTTGAAACTTATTTGTGTAGAAAGATCCCTGTTTTTTTTCCAAACATGAAGATACAGGCAAAGGAGAAAAATACAGATATATCTTAAAGATTGTGGTTTTCTATTTTAACAAAGGCTCTTTTATAATCTGAAGGGAAATTGCAATATTTGACTGATCTTTATACAATCTGCTTATTTTCAGTATCTACCTTTTCAGCTTCCTTGGCTATAAATAGTCCTCGCTCGCATGACACAGCATTCCCACAGATTCCTCGCTTCTCTACATGCTGTAGATACCCCAAGGATTCACAAATCGTCCCTGAGCTGTCCAAGTTTCAAGAAGAACATGGGCATGGGCATGGAGTTTTCCAAAGGGACATGATCTCACAGGCACAGGGCTGACTACACCAAATCTCCCCTCTGCTGTTTATCACTTGCTGAGAAGAGATGCCTTACAAAACCATAATTAACATTTAAACCAGCAGTTACAGTAAAGACCTTCTTAGAAAAGATACCCAGACCTGTTTTTCATAAAAGCATTTTTATTGCCTCAAAGGTTTTATTAAAATCCCAACAGATCAATTACAGTTTATTGTTTCAAGCCTCTACCTGCCTGGTTATCACTCAGACCACAGCAGTGAAAGATGTGTGCTCCATTACAGGCTCTCCTCTCCCTCTCTTGTAACCACTCACTATTGTTCCCCAGTGTGGTGGTTTGGGCTAGGCCTTCCTTGGTGACCAGTTTGTAACCAAGGAAGGGCCCAGATTTACCCGGTATTCCCTACAATTTTTACATAAGCCAGACTGTAAGAAGAAAGGAGGGAAGGCCTTCGCTCTCCTTCCTTCCAGCGGCTTGGAGGTGCAGGTTCCTGCTGTTGAGTCTGCCGTGTTGGGGAGCGAGGCCTGGTAAGGCCTTGTCGACCTTGGGAGGCGGAGGTTGCCGGCGATCGTTCCGGAGCGGCCCTCGGTTGTCCCAGGAGAGTAGTGAGATATTTCTTTGCTAACTCTTTTAGTTGCTAGATCTTGGTCTACTGATTTGGAGATATATATATATATATATATATATATATATATATATATATATATTCTATTTTGGTTTTGTTCCTTTTTTTCCCTTCCCCCTTCCCTTTCCCTTTCCCTTGTAAAATTGTATATATATTTCAATTGTATATAACTGTAACATAAGTGTAAATATATTTATATATATATATTGCTTTAGCTGTCTCTCTCTTGTTTTGGTTTTTTTGGTTGTTTTTTTCCCTCTTCTCCCTGAGGTTTGGGGGGGGTACTTTTTGTGGTAAGGTTTGGAGACTTGGCAGGGAGCCAGCTTCAAACCATATCACCCAGGTAGTCCAGCAAATTTCGAATATCTTTTGCTAACAATAGTCTACCTTACATTGAATTTAGGTGCTCATATATCAAAGGGTTTGTGCTGTATAAAGCAACGGAGAAAGTCCCATCCCCCCCAAACAAAATACCTCATGTCCAAAAAAATCATTGTACCCAGATAAAAAATCAATTTATAGAAAATGTTATGTTTGAAAAAGCACTGACAACCTTAAGCAGAAAATAAAAATTCTGGGTAAGATATTCTTTGCACTGGAGACTTACATCACCTAAGGAAACAGCTAGCAAAGCCTCACCATTCCCATAACCACCCATTCAGCTCTTCACGCCATGGCAACAATGGCATTAAGTTCACTATCTTGTCACACAGAGGAGGCTTGTAAGGAAGCACTGCCCTGGGTCCATCAGAGGCCCATGGTGGACAGCTAGGGCTGCAGGCACCGGAGCCACAGCGGGGGGCTCCAAGGACGTGGCACTGCTGAGAGGGACCAGGTCCCTGCTTTGGCTCAGCCATCGTATCTCCTGTCCCTGCCAGAGCCAGAAAGGGGCCTGAGAGGTGCAGTCATATGAATGGTTGAGGGGGATTGAAGGAAATGTATAAGGGGAGATGACAACTTGGAAACTTCTCCTTTTGAGATGTGAAGGGCTGAGTCTGCTCCTTGCAGGTCTATGAGTTTACAGGATTGTCCCAATTTCTACCAGTGACCGTGCTTGTACAAGTACATTACACACCAGGAAATAAGTTTGATAGTTACTATCCATGGAGAGGGATCATTGTACTGTACTTCTGGAAACATCTATCTACGTTGTGTTTAGTAGTGGAGGATAATGGCTGCTTCAATGACGTTGCCTTAACACAGCAAAATGAGGAAAAAGCCCAGATTTTTGTTGTTTATAACGTGTGTTATCCAGTCAAAGTGTTCAACATCAATAGAGTCATTTGTGAAATCAGTGGTGACATTTAAAATGGTTACACTTCCAAGTTAAAGCCGTACGTAGACACACTGAGCATCTTCTCCTGGTACCTCTTCAGTTTGCCAAGTCAGAAGTGTGGCATAAAAGCTTTCTATACCTTGGAAATCTTTTGGGGTTTTTTGAAGGGACCTGTTTGGTTTTTTAACAGCTGACTACTACAAGAAATTATGGAAATCAGAAAGACATTTTATCCAGCTCGCTTTTAATGTTTTTCAACCGTGTCTCCAGAATAAGCTCATTCCTCCACAACCAGCAATTTTCTAGCCAGAGATTTAAATAAACCAGTGAGCAGTGGTGTGCCATATTGGCATTTCTAAAATTAGCTGCACAATTATAATTCTGATTTCCCACCTCTGCTCTTCCCTGGAACAGTCAGGCTACAGAGCCAAAGGACACAAAACTGGATCATGAAGATAGGCAGAATGTCTTACGGCTTTGCCAGAAACATATTTTTGGCATTCATACACTACAGGCCTCTCTGCAGCCAGTTTCTTTCTTAGTTAACTTAATCTTCACCAGAACATTCAGCCAACTTCCAGCTCAGTTTATGATACATGGCAATGACACTGTTTCTCTGAGCGCCTCCAGCACATACTATTCAGAGCTGCTCACTCATTTTTCTTACCGTTCATGTTGTCAGGGATAACCTCCAATGCATTAAGAGATAAGGATCCTTCTAG
Source organism: Manacus candei (assembly GCF_025592945.1). Lineage (NCBI taxonomy): Eukaryota > Metazoa > Chordata > Aves > Passeriformes > Pipridae > Manacus > Manacus candei. Next base: position 7,212,810 of record NW_026138061.1, read on the forward strand.
AAAATTGTTCTGCAGCTGAATTGACAGAGGTACTTGGGCTCATGGATTTTTTTTCCTGGGGCACAACACTTTCCAACAGAAAGTGGTCATTTGTTCACCACCCTTTGGACCCTGCAAGGTTCATCCAGGATTTATCTCCTGGTATTTTGCATCTAAGACTGAGGAGCTAATATGGAGCAGAGGTGCTCCTCTAGGAGCACCCACCATGTTTTTCAAAGCACAGCACACTGCCCTTAGGAGAGCTTTACCACTAAGGGCTGGGCTTCAGCACTGATACTGGAGTACAGCCCAAACACTGCAAGACCATCTTGACAGAGCAATGTACCCCTGAGTCATGGTTCCTCCTGTGCTTTCCCTTGCCTCTTATTGGGAATAGCAGTTTTCACAGATCTGTGCCAGCCCTTATTGATTGCATGACAGATCTTTATAGCATTTACCCCATATGTATTTGTTGCTTTGGTATCCAGCTGGAGGAGGCAGAGATGCATGAAGCTGCCTCACTAATAGCCTTCTTCAAATAATCTATTCCTGTCGTATATACAACATTATCAACAGTTTATGCTGAGGACAAACTGGGAGTACCGCCAGTGTTTCTTGTTTCACCCCTTTTCCTCTGCATCCACCTGTAAATTCCCCTCTTACACTGAAATTGTAAGGTCTTTGCGCAAAGACCAGTTTGTTATCTGCATTTACAGTGAGATCACAGACCATAACTAGGTTCTTGCTGATGCTGCAACACAAATATTTTATATAAAGTACTACTTCATATGAACTGGCCTTCCACTTTCCTTGCTTGCTCCCTCTTCCCTAATTACTGCAAATTAGCAAAGTTCAGCCATTGCCCCCTAAATTGCAGTTATCAGTGTCATGCCACTGTAACAAGTTTTGACCATGGAATGACAAAATCTGCTTTCCCTTTCCAGCCTTTCTAGCCCATCTCTCCTCCCTGTCACTGTCCTCCCCAGTTAAACCAGACACCTTGCAACCAGACCCGCCTGATGAGAAGGTGCAGATTGATGCCTACAAGAGTTGGACAGGTCAGTAGCATCCAACACCTGTGTCAACTCTGCCCCCATTCCCTGCCCCCAGCAGCACCACATACAGGATCCAGACACAGAGGAACAGGCTTTGCTTTCCAGAGTTGCCCAAAACAAAGCCAACTGCAGCCTGTCTGCATAAATCAACAACATAAACAACATATAGAAGCTGAGCACTTGCCAGCAGAAGGATCACAATCCACCTTGAGATTTGTGCATATGATTTAGCCCATATATCTCCCATATTGAGCCCATGGCAGCAGCTGCCATGAAATGCTATTGCTCAACAGCTCACAGTGGCCTAGAAAAGCAAGAAAACCTCAGTATTATACAATTCTATCTTCTTGATCACCTCCCTAAATCCTCTGCATTTCCATCAAAGATGGAAGTGCAAGAAGGACACAGACGAGACAGACCACAGGTGGGGGCAGAGGAAGCACATTAGGCTACATGTCTTAAACTCTCCATTCCTCCATTGTCAGTAGGCCTGGGGAAATAAGAGAGACCCGCAGAGTTCAGGTTAAGTGAATTAAACAAATCCACCTAATCTACCTGGAGCTTGTATATGAATCTGAGTGAAATGTGGTTGAAAAGCATGGTTGTGAGAATAAAGATGGATGGGACCTCCATATTGGTCAGAAACACAAACCCCACTGGCCCCAGCAAACAAGGTGTATTAGACACAAATACTGCACCCCCTCACAGGCTCTATATGAGCAGCCAGCTGCATGGGAGTACAGCCAGTGGCATGATCATGTGTGAGAACCCAGCCATAAAACAACACATGTTCTTGGATTAATGCCATCAAATTTTTACTCTGCTCTCCCCAGCACTATGAGCAGAACAGTCCCCAGGTTCCAAAGTTGGTAGCTCCTTCATTCCTGGTCAGCTGAATTGATATAAAAGAAGCTGAATTAGCAGCCCTGAAACACGACAGCCTTCAGTTGATTTGTCTTCTCTCCCTGGGAGTGAAAATAGTATGATTAACCACAGTTTGTGTGCCCACATCTTGCACTACCACTGAGCCCCACCTGGGCTTGGATTCCACGCTCTCAGGAACAGTGACAAAGCAGAGCTGCCCTTTGCACTAGACCTTTCAATCATTTAATCTGTGGCGTAAGTGAAAACACTGCCAGTGAGGATGTCAGCTTTGGGGATGGCTTTTGAATATCATTTCAAGGCCAGTCAGAGGGAACAGTCTCTCCAGTGGACCATGACCTTTATTTCCCAATGTCTTCCCAGAACAACCATGGACTGAATCCTCAGTTCTCAAAGAACAGTTACTAATATTGAATCATTGCTTGTTCTGGAGTGACACCACTCTCTTTTCCACCAGTGATACCATCTTCTCCTACTTATTGATCCACTTTTTCACATTCTCCTTTTCACTCTCCATCCCCTAAGCAGTCTGTAAGAATCAGCAAATCCAGCACTTTGCTCCTTCCAGTCTTCACTTGCAGAAGGCTTGTCTCTGTGCCACACATGCAAAACAAAAATAATACTGGAGCACTGAGACTACTGATTATTACAGCAATTGTAACCGGCTTCTTGTTAAATTATACCTGCCCCAGCTATCAATCACTGTCATTTCTGTGTCTTGTTGTGTACAAACTTGGACCCAGCCTGGCTAAGGATCCTCTGTGCTCTGTCTGGACAGTGCACAGCACAAGGGACTCAGCTGGGCAGGGTGGACTGCATCTCACTGAGGAGGTCAGGTGTGTCTTTGCCTCATCAGCTTCTCAGGAAAAAGTTGGATGTTTTTATGGAAGCAATGTGATAGGACTTAAAAATGCTGGAAGTAATCTGGGATAATCTGGGAGGTACAAGGATGCACAGCCCAAAGGGCTTTCATCTCTGCTTGTCCCTGAACATGCTTCTATAGTGTGTATAAATACATTATAAATAATTTCTGGGTTAGTAAAAAAGCACTTACTACATCCAAATAGGAATAGCTGCAGTCACTGTGTGGTACTATGCTGTTTCAAACACACATTCACAGGTACATCAGACACAACCTTTGCCATCACATTCACCTCCCATTCATTTGGGTTTATCACACGACTGTACACTGCTAAAAATGTTCTTATCTCCACTGAAAATTATACAAGGGCTTAAAAAGGGTGTCGTGACACAAAGATTAATCTCCAACTAAACCCCTGATTTTATGCTAGATTTGCTGACTCAGAACAAGGCCAGTGACTTTCCTCTGCCTAATCTTAAAAAGAAAACCAAAAAACCAGCAAACCACCAACCTGCAGGCAATGTCCTGTAAGTGATATAAAACCATAAACGGAGAATTACAAAAGGTCTTGCAGTTTGATATCATGTTGCAGGGTAAGGCATTATATGAGTCGCAGAAGTAAAGAAACTTACTGAAACTTATTGAAGAGAAGTGCTGTCAGGCCATGAGACAAGAGAGAACAGCTAAAATCTTCACCCCACTTATGTGCCTCTCCCAGTGCTGTGAACTGAGTGCTGAGAATAAAGTTTAGGTTTGAGAATGAAGTGGTGGAGTCACCATCCCTAAAAATGTCCAAAAAAACAGGTAGATGTGGCACTTCATGATATGGTTTAGTGGGCATGGTGGTATTGATCGAAGGTTGGACTTGGTGATCTTGAAGGTCTTTTCCAACCTTAATGACTCCACGATTCTAAGCTATTCCTATTTTCTTTTACATTTAATGTGCCTGAAATATGCTGCTCCTTTCGTGCCTCTGTTTATTCCTTGGACTTTCTTCAGGTTTTGCAGCGAAACCATGAGCGTGTAGGGGAGACAGAGAGGTTCACCGCTTCAGGGTCAGCCCCAGATTTCCACAATATCCTGGGATTTCAGCTCTGAGGGCTATGCTTTGCACTGGATTTACAGTTGAAGTTTAACTCTCCTGCTGTTTGGGTGTCAGGATGGAACTCACAGCCCTGCGCTGCCAAGTGACAGTGACAACTGTGACATGTACAAAGACAATGGATACACCTCAGAAATCACAGTCCCCTAGCTCTCAGCAGAGCAGTTCAAGCAATAAAACAGTTGGTTTCCACCACTACCTGGCCAAGACACTTCACTACTGCCCCGGTCTTGGGCTTGTCCTCAACCCACTCAGAGCACACGGGGTCTCCCTGTAGATCAACAGCAACATCAGGTTTCACACTGAAGACACTGCAATTAGAGGAAAACAGGCAACTTGCCTGAAACAGGCACCAAAGCACCAGGAGGGCAATTAAGTTGTTTTTTCTATACAAGCAGCACCTTCATTAAGTAGCTTTTAACATGTTCACCTACAAGAGTAATCTTAATTCCCCTTCTTCTTCTGTTTTACATCTCACAATGGGGTCACACCTCTTCCTTCTTCCTTTTGCAAGTTTATGTCCAACATCTCCCTTGCCTCCTTCTCCAGCTCAGCTGCTGTTTTGTCATTGTCACTGGAACTGTGTTCACAGCTGCTGCCTTCTTCCCTGCACCATTACTGCTCGTCTCATTGTAAAAAAACATGGGCTTTCTCGCTTATTTTTCCTCTGCCTTTTTTTTTTTTTTTAACCAAGTGGGCTGAAAACCATTCTTTTTTCCCTCTGGACAAGGTAGACATCAGACAGGTCCATCTGTTCTCCTTGCAGGATCAGTGGCAAAGAGACTGCGTGGACACCTAAAAATTACATCCCACTCTTCAACAGAGCTGACAGCTAAAGGAATGACCATATTGCAATTGCTTTTTTAAATAGCTCAAGAGATACAGCTAGGTATTTATGTTCTGAATAGGATAACATTGCATTGGGCCCTTTCCAGAAAAAAAAAAACAAACAAAAACAAAACACCACATTCTGGCAATTATTATTTCACTATTAATGTAAGGACTACATTGACCAGAGAAACAGCAACAATTTCTGGCCCCAGTCCTGCAAAGCTATGCTACATGAGCTTTACTTTCTGCATGCACATGCCTGAGGGACATCAGCAGAGGTCACCACAAGGTGACAGTAAGAGGCACCACAACAAGATTTAGGTACAAGACTGAATCAGAATTCAGCACTGCAGAAATTTGGTGATCTTGGTTCATGTTTTGAGAAAGGTGTTCCAGACTTTAGACTGCATGAGATTTTTGTATTTGGGGCAGTCATCTTCGGGCCAAAAAGGACAGCTCTGTTCTACCCTCCTGCCTGAGTACTTTGTGAAGTTATTATCCCCACAAGGCCTTCAACAATGTGATTAGGATAAGATTCATCTCACAAAGTTAGTGCTTGTAATGTAGGTGTCTATATGTAAGCCATGTATTGAATCTCCCATTACAGTCAAGTGATACCTATTTATTTGGTATCATCACTGGTAATCAGGATGTGATATATCCCTGTTGTCATTTACTTCAGGATGAGCTGAACATCAGCAATGCTCCTGCAGCAGTGGTTTATACCAGCATCTGAGGAGATTGAAATGACACATTTAGATATTTACAGGGAAGACATAACTACATTTAGTCTTAAGAATTCCAGCCCAATCACTATAACTGCTACTGCTTCTGTTATGTTACAGTATGATGTTAACAATACAGTTAAGATATAAGTAAATATCTTTTTCCTGAGTTACTTCATTTCTCATTTACTTATCTTATTGCTGCTAAATTAGAAAAAAAATATTCCTAGTTATAACTTTAAGTCTTGCCTAATCATCAGTCAAGAATATGCAGAATTATTGATTTAGCCCATAATTTGCAGCAAAGCTATAGCCTACAGCTGTCTTCTAGAAAATTCTCCAAGTTTGGTTTAAAAATGACAAGTGGAAAATTGATAATTTCTTGTGCAAATTCTTCCAGCAGATATCTGTTCCCCTATTAGCCTAAATTTATCTTGCATCATCTTCCAACCGTGTTATATCATCATTTATGCAATCAAAAAGCCCTCTAGTATAACAGAAACTCCCCATCTTCGTAGAGTGGAACAAACATTGATGGAGAACTCAGATTAAGGCTTATAAACACATTATCTACTTCAAGTTGCTGGGAAATTAACTCATGGTAGAATAAGTGAAAACAAGCACTGCCAATGAAGACAGATTTCCATCTGCTCAAAATCTCTTTTCTTCACTCATCCTAATGATGTTTTCTTTAGAGTTACTGTTTCCAGAAAACTGTAAAATATTATTCTGTAACAGAAGAGCTTCCCTATGGTGTCCAACAAAATGTTGTTTCGGAGGTGATTATGTCCTGCTTTGATCTCTGGGAGCAATGTTCTTTCTCATCCCATTTGCTGAAGAATGTGGTGATTCAGGAATTCAGCCCTGCCTATATGCTCAATTGCTAGAGAAAGTTGTTGTTCACTTATTGTCACACCAAGAGTTCCCATCTTTAACTTCTTGGTTATCAACACTGATTGCAAATGGATCTCAAACTAGGACACTGTGTTATCACCTTGACTCTGGGAGCAACAGCTCAAGCTGTGTATGTAGTAACATGCAGATCATGGATTAGCCTGTATGTCATGCTCCTAAATCACTTCCTCCTACCACTGAGACCAGGAACAGATATTAGTTCAGTTTGTACTCTTTCTGGGAAGAGAGATGGGTGTCCACCTCCACTTCATGTTCCCTCTTTCTCGAGAGAACAGCTGAGTCACCACAAGAAAGCTGTTACCTACACAGGTCATCAATAAATCAGTCCTTCCCTAACACCACCGTCACCCCTGGAGCAAAGAGTGATCAGGAACCGTGACTCAGAAGTGTGTGGGTCTGAATTAAAACAACTCTTCTCCTACAAGGATGCTGTTTATGTAGGGACTCTCACTTTGGGCTGTGGTCAAAGTCACAGGCTGGCCCAGCAGAAGCACCTTAGCACCAAATGCCATATTTAACATCAGGGAGCTGTGCAAGCAAAAGAGAAACACTAATGAAACACAAGGTGATTCAGAGATAATTCCTGCACCTAAACTACCTTTCACCATATGGACAAAGTAATTCTTGTTGAGTCCCTACTCTGAGGGAATTTGAGGCACAGTTTTAATCCTGACATGGGTGAACTCAATGTTAAAATCCAATAAGTTAAATAAAAAAGTGTAAAAAAGACCAAAAGGTAAATACAGCTATATCTGAGTAGGAGACAATTTGTCATGTCGGCTCTGTCAACCTGATATCAGCACTTAGGTCCACAGATTTTAAGTCGAACTGAACTCTGTTGTCATAGTCAAAGTAGGAGAGGCTGAGGAAAGGCACAAAGAAGAGCTGGATGATTCAGTGATGGGTGCTGTTCTTCAGTAACCAGGCTATGAATGCCACCAAGGGAAGGAGAGAATATGGGATTGAGTGAGGGACAAGGAGAAAGAGATGGGAAAGTACAAAGGAGTTGTAGAGTTGAGACTGAATTATATTCTTCTGAATAATGAAAATTTGGTGGAAATGTCAAATTACAGTTTAAAAAAAAAAAGAAAAAAAGAAGTCATTGGGAAAGGTTTCCTATTCTCCGTTACCTGTACTGATTACACCGAAGGTTATTCCTAGCATCCCCCAGGGCCAGTGCTGCAAACATAGGCAGTGTTGGTGTTAGTTAGCCTAGTGGCACACAACTCTCGTCGTAGTTAAAAATTTGGAGCATTTTTTCCTCCACAGTGGGCTGACCTGCCCAGCATCTCTTTCCAGATGTTACATCTCACTTCTGCCCATGCATACTCAGGATTGAATGGAGTGGGGTGGGAAGAAGACTCCTGGCCTAGAAGTCTACCTGTTATAAGAAATGCATTAAACAACATATCTGTGAAGAGCAACCAAATTTATCACTCCTCACAATATAAAGTAGTTCAGCTCTTGGAGATACACAAAACTCAACTGGATACAGACTGAAGCAACCTGATTTGACTGTGAAGTTAACCCTGCTCTGGGGACTGGACTGGAGGCCTCTAAAATCCTACAAACTAAAAGGTTTTATGGTTGTAATTGTCAACTCCCTCCTACAACTCCAAGATCAGACACAACCTTCACCAAGAAATGGGCAGAAAGACAGTGCTTCACTTGCTTAACTTCCCCAGCTTATCTGCACTGGATTTGTTAACCAAATAACTGGATTTAGGAGGTAGGAAAAATCCGCTTTCATCTTTGAGGAGCAGAGAGGGAAGGAAGTGTTTATATAAACCAGCTCCCAACGTGACGAACACCATGGTGTGAATACTGGCAGCTCTGGGACAGGGTGGTGTTCACTTGTTTTCTTGCCAGGGGATCTCCATCTCTCCTATTTATCTCATTCCTTAAGCTGGCTTACCTTACTGAGAGGACAAGTCTGTTGTAGAAGGGAAGTACCTTGCCAGAGGTGCAGGACCTTGACCTTGGCCTCTGGTACGAGCAGAGAGTATTAGTAAAAAATGAAAAGATTTTGTAGTAAGTCCAGAACAAGTTTGTGGTGCAGCAGCCAAATCCAATTGTTCTTCTGACTGTAATAGATTTACTCTACATTTGCACTGACATGACTAAAAGAGGTTGCTGGCTCAGTATTTCTGCAAAAACAAGCAAAACGCAAACTAGCAGCTGTAAAAGGAACACACCACCACCCAAAAACACTTCTTTATGTCAGGGCATTTGCATGCATCCAGATTTTGTACAGTTCTCCGATGATTTCAGTATTAGGTTCAATTATGCTGGTTTTCTGATTCAGCTGGTGTATGAAAGTGAGCATGCCCTTGAAAATACTGAGTGGTGCCTACATATCTCAAAGTCTCCAACTTTACAGAGAAAACTGTAGCACTTAAAAAACACTGGGCTTATGAATGACCCTCACAATCACCCTCATTCACAACAGGCCATTCAAATTGACCTTTTACACTTGTTACAGGCTTCAGAAGGGCAATGTCCAAACCACTCACAAAGTGTTTTCTGGGCCCTAAAAGACACCTGCTAGAAAGCAGTGCTGTCTTTGATTTGGTGAGGCAATTTTGAGAGACAGAGTCAAGAGAAGCAATGTAAATGGACAGAAATGCAGGAATAGGAGGAAGCTGGCCTGTTGCTGGCAAACTCCCACCACAGTAACACCTGTGCCCAGGTAAATCCTGAATGGCCACAAGAAGATGGAGGGAAAACAGAGTCAATCCCAGGTTTGGATCTGAAGCTCAGTACAAAAGGTAGTTATGTCTGGATTTGAGTGTGACCTCAAGATCAACTGCAACTATGATCATAAACCAATAGCAAATTTATGGGAGGGCTCAGGGAGATGAAGCCCATGGCAAAACAAAGAACAAAGGGAAAAAGTGGAAAGGTAAGCTCAAGAGTCCCAACTAGAGAAAGATATTAAAGCTACTGAAATCATATGTTCTTTGGCATCATGTCAGGGAGGACCGCAGGCTTGTCATGGCCTGGGATAATAAGTAGCCACATATGTAAAACTCTTGAGGAAAGGGAATTAGAACTGAGCCTAATATTAATAAAAGCCTATGTAATAATATGAGTCATATTCCTCTTGCCTTTAAAGGTTTGACTTTTCTGTGTGATTGTGGCTTTTACTACAGACATTTACCAGAGATAAAGTCACCTCAGCTCCTGCTATAGGCAACGGAGAGTTGCTCAGTAGAGATGAAGGTGTAATTTATCTTCATGTAAAGCAGACCTCCACATCTGGTTGGACGAATTGCACCAAAAAATCCATTGACTGTATTGACTAAATCTCCACTGACTATAAAGAGAAGTTAAATACCTACTGAACATGTCTAAATTCAGCTGTCTCAATGTGGCTTTGATCCTTGCCTCTCAGGTCAGGCAAAAAGTTTCCCATTCCCCAGGTGTTTTCAGTGCAAATACCCAAATTTAAGTTAGTCACATGAGGTCTCCTTTGTAGTCAGCAGAAGGTTTCAGGCGCTGCAAGAGGTGATTAATCTCACCTAGTTTAGAACTGTCTTTAGAATGAGATTAATTGCACTCTAGAAAGTTCCATTTCCTGTTTTTCTTTAGCATCTATAAAAGGATTCCAGACAGCTTCCTCAGATAATGTGATAGATGGATGGATCTCATTGTGACTGTGGAGAGACTGACGCTCGAGCCCTGAGGAAAAGCAGGGAAATGCAGTTCGTTTAAGTAATTTAACACTGAAAAAAGCAGTGTATTTGACAATGTACTATGTGATAGCACCATACTCTGAGAGCAGGAACTGCCTCTGTCAGATCCCACCTCTGCATCAGAACCTGACAAGGTAATGGAGCAACATCTACAATAATGAGTGAGACGAACTCAGGAGAAATACCCAAATATCAGCAGCAACACAACTAATAATATCTTCTTCTATGTTTTACACAAGTAAGAAGCTTGATAATGAATGATCAGTGGGCTCTTCCTCCTGGATTTGTACCACAAAAATGTATTCTTTTGTTAATATGCCAAGATGTGGGGGTGAAATGTTTGAACCTCCATGGGAGTTTGATCAGCACAAGGAATGTTGAAACAGAAAAGGGAAAAGCCATGGCAAAGTCCCATGAACAGGAAGAAGAAAAGATATAGAATATAAAATGTGTTACTGGACACACACATAGGGTGAAACCTGTATTACTTCAGTGGGTTAGGATTTCTTGGGTCTTTATCTAAGTGAAGGGTCTTATTCCACGGGTCATGGTTTTAAACTAAAAGAGTGTCCATTTATATTAGGTATAAGGAAGAATTTTTTTACAATGAGGGTGATAAAACACTGGCATAGGTTGTCCAGAGAGGTAGTGGATGCCTCATCCCTGGAAACATTCAAGGTCAGGTTGGATGAGGCTCTGAGCAACCTGCTCGAGTTGAAGGTGTCCCTGCCCACGGCAGGGGGGTTGGACTAGATGACCTTTAAAGGTGCCTTCCATCCCAAATTATTTTAAGATTCTATCCCAAAAAAGTGGCTTTTTGCATAGACCCAGGAGGATATTCCCAAATTGGTAAGATCTCATATATAAGAATTACGTCTTTTCTAGTAACCCAAAGATGCTCAGCCCTGCTCTCTGTCCATGAGACCAGCTGGCATGACCAATGTCCATATCATTGACCTCACCTGTCTCCAAAGCAGGGAGCCCCACTCAGACTCCTACTGGGACTGGTCCCAGGTCTGTGGTAACACTTGATCTGTGCTCAGTCACTCAGAACAAAACCATGGGACAGGTCATCCAGCAGTGTTATCAGTCAGTGTGTGTCACTGCTTGGGAACATCCCTGGTATGGCTCTGCCAATTAGTCTAGGCAGTTAATGCCTACTCTAGGCATGAGGAAAGCTGCTGTCATAGCTGCAGAGCAAGGCTGGTCCTGAGCTGTGGCCCTGTGCATCTGGTGGCACGGCGCAGACGGTGCCTGAGGTGTGATCAGGGAGCCTCAGCCAGTTGTGTGCATTGAAATTCTTCCAGCACGTCTCACAAGAGCAGCAGTGTTAGCAAAGGTAGAAGAGCAAATTCCAGTTCGTGTAATTACCTTCCTAAATTAATTCCCCTGCAATTTCAATCAGCTGCTCTTGACATTCCCTCCTCAGGGTGTAATCCCTCCTCATAAACGCTCTGAGCCCTGCATGGGGAGGCATGAGGGGAGCAAAGATAAGCAGAGCTGATGCTGCACTGCTGAGAGCTGGTGGGCAGCTCCCCACAGGGCGCTTTGGGGATTTCACTATCAGTCCCTCAGCAGCTGTACTTGCTTCTCCTCCATCCCCACTGAAAGCAGAAAATTTTAGACTCTGAATTTACAGTCAGTGGGGAATTCCCTGTAAAGAGTCTTCTGGTTTAGTATTAATATCTCTGTCGTTCACCTAAAGTTAGATACAACCCAAATCTAATGGCTTCTATAAAATGTAGAAGAACTAGGACCTGGATGGATTAGGACATTTAAGCTTTCAGCATTGCTTTAGCTCTGCTTTAGAGGTGGATGGTACGAGGAACAATGAATTAATTTCTTGTACAAGGTACATACCATGTCAAAAACATGACATATCTGAGATAAGAAGACAACAATTAAATGCACATCACAGAACTAAATAGATAAAAAAACCTCAGGTTTGAACAAAAAGAAATGCGGACAATTTTGACACAGGTACAGTACCTCATAAAGTCTTTGTTTTACTATTAATTCAGATGACCATGAGAAACACCATAACATTAAAAACTGGGTTCAGAGATATGAATAAAGTCCTAAAAAATGATATTGCATTAACGGGGGGGGGGGGGGAGTTTTTATTTAGTGAAATGTTGAATGGAGTTTCTTAGTTCTGGTCTTATTAAATGCTTCCTTAATGATGTGGAAAAAGAAGTAAAATTGAATGTTAGCAAAAAAATTATAAGGTACTAATATAGGAGGTGACCAAGACACTAGTGAGGACAGAATAAAGTAAATATAAAAAGCACCTGAGATTAAAACACAGCACAACATGACAATCACGAATTAACACAAGTTGGCAAAGTAATGCAAAACACATTCATACAGCTCCCAGCCACAGCTCTGAAAACTGGGGGGACAAGCAAGGTGTAAGTATCCACAACATAAAACAAAGTGTGTGGACTCAAAGTAAAAGACAAGAGCCAACCCAGAGGATGAGGAGTCCTACACTGCTGGCATACAATGGATCTGAACTGTTCCACCACCATGGACCAGCACCCAAGAAAAAGTAAATTGGGAAAGACTTTGGCAAGATTAATGCACATAGGAGAAAGGAGAGCACAGGGCATCTCAAGAGACACTGGAGGCTTCTCATGCCAGGGTTGCAGCATCTCTCCAACTGAGATTTAGCAGTGTTAGATATATTAAACCTTCACCTCAGCATGGTTTGCACCACTGAGGAGGACAAGGTGTTATCCTGGTGACTACAACTAGAGGTGGCTGTTTTAGCTCTAGAAGGGATGAAGACCTGTGATGGATCCTGTAGAGAAGTGGAGCTTAGAAGGATCTCACCAGGCCTGAACAGAGCAGCGAGCTGGTTGTGCAGAGGAAGATGATGATACCCAGTGCTGCTTTGCACCAAGTCTCAGTCACACTGTTCTGCTTTGGATTACCTCAGTGCCACCTTGGATAGGTTCCTCCTGACATCACTTGCTTCAAGTCAAACAGACTTTTAAGTAGTTTGCTCACTTAAGGCTGGGGAAGGCAATTTACGGATTTTCAGCCTGGAAGTTCTCCCAAAGTGCCTTTTTCCAAAGTAGGTTACCATGAATCCAAATATCCCAAGGCGTGTCCCTCTCTTCTCAGAAAACACTAAGTTTCTCAGCTACCACCCTGAGACAGAAGGCAGCATACACTTAACAGCTCTTGCAGACCACATTCCCTCCAAAGCTATTAATATTTAAGTTATTCTATTTAATACAGTATCTGCCAGAAGCAATAGTAGATGCAATGTCTCCATGGCTCCATTCCTTCTGTAAAGTTCCATGCACAAGAAGAGAGTATGGCACTATTAAATACAAGAATTGAATATACCATTATTAAATACAAGAATAAACATTATAATTTATTTATACCATGCAAGGCTGATCATGGTAGTACCCAGCCACTCAGCTACCTGGCCATGTCTAAGGTCAACAATCTATTATGTTTTTAAAAAGATATAAATGATCTCAACACTCACTTGACTGATTTTGATCAGAAAGTTTATTGCAGTTGTTAAATTAGATACAAATTATTCTAGTTCAGACCTTGTCCTCGAATATTGCACATGCATCTCAATGCTACAAAGGACTTTCTGATGACCAAGAGATACAGAATCGTGTTCAACATACATGCACAGGTTTGTATGCTGGGTAACCTATAATTAAAGAGGATTTAATCAAGTGATATTTGAAGACAGGGAGTCCCAAAAAAAGAACATAAATGTGCAGGGTGAGTAGCTTCTGAGGTGACCTTCAGGAGAAGCAGGAATTGCTGGGGCACCTTCATGTTCACTTGCATACTTTCAAGCACACTTGCACATGTTCAAGCACACTTTGACATATGACTGGTGTTATATAAATGTATTAGTTTTCTAATACAGCTGTTAATAGTCTTTAGTTACTATTTTTCCCACTAAATTTGTTTTGAGTGTTTCTACATTTTACAGCAAAATGAGCAAAATGGGCGTGGAAAGTTTCTCCCTGTTCATTTTTTGTACCATTTTCCTAATCTCCCTCTCAGGTTAAAACAATAAGTAAAACCCAGGTGCCCTCTCCACCCAGCAGCTGTTCCAGAGGAGCCCAGGCTCTGCTGTGTCCTGTCATGATCTAATGTTTGCTGCAAGGAACAAACAGAGGCACATGAGGAAACTGAGATGAACAAAGTGGTGCTTCCAACCACAGTCCAGGCTGGAGATACTGCGGTCAGTCTAGTCCTGGCCTTAACTGCTGGCAGTATCTCCAGAACTGCAGGGGTGGCACTGAGATGGTGCTGCTTCTCACACCAAGTTCATAAAAGAGAAGAAAAACTTGATTTGCTGGCTGCTGGAGGGGCTTTGCTGTATCACTGCTCAACAAATGGATGAAATTTGGGACTGTTCAGTTTTATAGACATTACACCAGGGACTATGACTTCTTTTTGAGAAGCTATTATTCCTAGCCTGAGCTGACAGCACTGAAAGACCAGCTGCTGAGTGTTTGCTGACACTGGCAGTCCTGATGCTCTCCCACATGTCAAGCCCTCCCTCATGCATTGCTGACCACGGTGGATCTTGACACCCATCCAGACAAGGCTGCATTGCATAGTTTGAGCTGGGGATTGGACTTGCCAAAAGGGTGCTGAGGGACCTGCATCCCCAGGGGTTTGGAGGACACTGAGGCACACCCCTGTGCAACATGGAATCGTGTGCTGTAGATGAAAACACACCTATTCTCACCAAAGGTCTGTAATTTCAGAGGTAGTTTGGATGCTTAAACAAGCGTTGGGCACCTGCAAGCTGCTGAAGTGACTCCAAAGCTATGGCTGGGAATCACAAGCCACTCACATTACCCAGACAGTGGTTTCCCCAGGCTCTGATGCCCCTTCTCATTCCTCCCAGCAAACCCCTGGTGACCACAGCCTGTCATGTTGGCTGATCCCAGTGACTGAGGCACAGTCCCATCTCCTTAAACCACACACAAACACAGGGCAGCTCTGCAAGTCTGGAGCTGCAACAGCAGAGGTGTGTGGTAAGGTCTCCAATGACTAAGACTTCATTATTTTTTACAAAGTATACTGCAGAATATTTATCTGTGCATTATGATGAATTAGCATAAATAATTAAAACAGAACTCAAACTGGCAAACACATAAGCAAAGGGCACTCACTAATGGACCAGGCTCGCTCTGCTGCTCCAGGGACTCACTTAGATACAAGTCCTTGCCAAACAGGCCAAGGAAGGATTCCTATTTGTCTTTCTTTTTATTCTAAACCTGTTCCCATCTCACCCCAAATGTCACACACAGGCTGGAGGTGGGTGAGCACATCTTAAAGAGCATCTCCCAAAGGGGGAAGAAGAAAATAATGGAAAGCCCCCAAACCTTCAACCTGTTCCCCAAGTCCCATGACACTCTTCTCTGCAAACAACACACCTACGATCAGTCATGCAGGAGGTGCTCGCTGGTGCTTCCCAGAAATGCTGATGATTTGATGGGTCGCATGACTCTGCCTCCTCTTTTTATTCCAGGTATTAAGCAGTACTGAAAGAAGATTAAATGGCAGACAGAGAAGGGTTCTCTCATGTTCCCCATGGTTTCCCCCTCTCATCAGCAGGTACACATGGTGATCTGCACCAGCAGAGTGCAGCTGATATTGCACACTTTCCCAAAAAGAAAAATCTAATCCCAAACCTTTTCCTGGTCTTATTTTTCTGTGAAAGTAAAGGCTGCAGTTGTCTCAGAAGATGGTATGAAAACGAGAATATATCCTAGATACCTCTCCTTCAGCCTCTATTTTCTTTGTCAGATTAAAAATTTTTCACAAATTGCAACTCCCAACTTGATCCGTATTATGTTATCTTTCTGGACTCTGTTCATTATCCAACAAATACTTCGTGCTTACAATTAAAAATAAACTGGAAAAAATCAAAATCTTACTTATTTTCAATTCTTCATTCTATTCATTAATGCTTCAGTGCATAAATAAAGCATTTGGATGGTTTGTGGAGGTGGACAGGTCTTGAGTCTGTCTCCCTGTCCAAAGTACACATCCCACGAGGCACAACCGCAGGGGTTTCCTACAATATATTATGCTGCCTAACACAAAGGGAAATACAGTACTTCATGGGAACATCAGTTATTCCTACAGCAACAGGAGCTCAGGAAAGAGCAGGGATAGACTGTAGCCTGACCTGCAACCCCCAAGAGACATGTCCAAATTAAATACCTCAAAGGTTAAAAGAGATTTATTTTTTTTATTTTATTTCATTTTATTGAAAATGTTCAGGAGGAGTTTAGCCTTACAGAGGTGAAATTCTTCTTAGGAAAAACAAATTTCTCTTACCAACTATGCCACTAAGACATTGCCACATTGCCAAGAAGTCCATCAACCCTGGTGTCCCAGCAAAGCGGAACTTCATGGGTGATACATAAATCTCCTGTCCAGTAGAGCTGCCAGAGAATAAATGTTTTCAGATAGGAAAGGAAACAGAGTCAGCTTCTTTAGGGAACGACTCCCCAAGGATAGGCTTGGACAAACTCACTTTTGCAGAACAAGAAAGAAGGAAGAATTACAAAGAAAGTATCTCATGCTACTTTCTGTAAATCACTGCCAGTGAAAGCTGAATGTTAAAGTTGCCATCAGGAACCTTTCCCTTTCTCCCCTGCATCTTTGTCCCTAGGGCTTGGTAGGGCCTGATCACGTTCATGCATTCTCCTTGAATTATGTCAATAGACTGAATCATTTCAGTAGATCTAACACCACCTGAACTAAAGCAAGAGTTTACAACAGGCACTGCTCAAGTCTTATTTATGTGCACATTGTAAGAGTGAGATACACAGGGGATCATGACCCCTTTGCAGCCATATGTGCATCGCTCTATGATTTAACAAGATCCCATCTGTACCACCCTTTTAAAAGTTCTAGCACCCAAAGCTTTTACAAAGACCTTGGCAAAGCCCCTTCCTGAGCCCCATACAACATCCTTGGCATGTCCTGAAGGTTGCAACCCTCTTCCATCAGCAGCTTCCCAAACCCTGGGATATACACAGCACTGGAGTCCTTTGTATAATTTTTTCATTAAATATCTCTGAATGCTTGGATCTATAAGGAATTAATCACATCCATTCATGCTGCAATCCCTTTTGGCTCTCAGCTGTTTATTGTCTGGTTATTTGTATATGAGAGCAACCATCTTACTGGTAGTTTTGAGTGCATGGCATTTATTGCAGTTACTCAGAAGATGAGACAAAGTGTAACATGCCACTAAGATAAGAAAAATGGGACTTTTACTAAAGAGTAACACAGGATCAAATTTGTCTATTTTATGGAAAGATAGGCAATCTCTTGCCTTCCCAAGGAAAAGTGTAAACCGTTCTAGTGTGAAAAGTATCACTGGGGGACTGCTGGGATGGTACTACACATTGTCACAGCAGCACCTCCAACACGAGAGGGACTCCTTTAGAGAAGGAAAAAAGGTTAAAAGACAATTCATTTGAAAGCAAGAACAAAGACTATGGATACCAACTTAGATGCTGTTTCCCACAGCACTTCTGCTCTCGAGCAGGTCTTCATTCTTCAGTGGCAGGAACAAGCTCTGAAGTCTGTCAGCAAGATCTCAGCACACTCTGCCATCACTCTCACCAGATTCCTTTTTGTAGGGTTTGATCCTACACTGAGGCGAGACTGCACAACTTCAACTGAGTTCAGAAGGAGCTGAGACTGAACAGAAACCCAGTGGGGCCAACTTGGACTGCTGAGCCCCCTGGGGTGTCCTGGGAAGAGACAGGGTGTTTGTGCTCAGCTGACAGACTTCTGTGTTTTACTTCCTTTAAGGATAAGGACTTCTAAAAGTGTTTTGTTTCATTTTCATTAATATTAAACTTGGCATCAATGATTTTAACAAAGCTGTTATTGACTTCTGTGAGAGCAGGTCAGACTCACATTTCAGTTTTGCAGGACTGAGTAGTCACCAAAGGGAAGTTGACCACACAGTGTCAGGTCCACTTCTAAGAAGGATTGAACCATCCAAATATCCTGATTTTTTTCCTGTTCTGTGAATCATATTGCATAAGGATCTTAAGGTCAACCACACATGTGGAGAGCTACCTAAAATAAACGTTGTAACTTGGAAATTCTTATACCGCTGCAAATAAACGTGAATCTCTCAGCTCACCTGAGCCCCTCCACACATATCCACTGTCCTATTGCCTATATCCAGACACAAGCCTGGGCACAGATTTGACCCAGTTGCCACAGAGGAATGCCAACTGCTCACAGTGCTCTGCCATGTGCCAAATCCTCACTGATGCAGTGTGTGTGTGGGTTGACCAAGGCGGGATGAAAGGGGTGCCCCTCCGTCCAGACATGGCTCCCCCCAGCAAGAAGCAGCATTATGCAATACTGAGCACGCCTGAACAGCAAGCTCTGGACCAAAGAGCCTTCCCAGTGTAACACACTCCAAGTGCTGTCGCTCCCTGCCTGCCAGCACGAGTTTTCCTGTGGCAAAAAGGAGCGAAAGAACTGAAAAAGTGTCACAGTACCCAGTATCCGCATATTCATAGAAATTAATCTGGAAAATAGGACCTGTGTCCCAAGATGTACTTTATAAATAAACACTGAAAAGGGGGGAGCAGCAATGAGTGAGTGGCATGCAGAAGCACACCAGTAGTGAACATTTCATTTTAATTTTTGTCCAGGGCTAAATCCTTGCCAACATCATGAAAAATTTGCCTGAAGGTAAAAATCACAGCCCTACACTCAAGGTGTTTATTTGCAGGTGCAAAGACTATGCCAACGATTAGGACTTCCCAAGATCCAGCTCTAGGCTACAGCCCGTGCAGCCTAGAGAGCTCTGTTTGACTTTGCCAAGTAAACCAGTTTCAGAAATCACTGCTTAAATCCTCTGTCATATAGAGCTTTGCACACCTAACAGCATCAAAGAAAAACAGTACCACCGTGATCACTGATAATCCCTTGGGTTTTCAAACACATTCAAAACATTAAACCTCACATTTATTTTAATAGGACTCTACGAACTCCATTCTATGCTGTACACAGAATTATTTTTTCCTATGAAAACTTAAAGGTACAGAATTTTTAGGAGTGCAAACCGTTCGCCATTCACTTGACTTGTGAATGTCACAAAACGAGTTTGTTTCCTCTCAGTTCACTTGTGGTCAGTGTAACTTTCTACCTGACAGCACTGCAACGCTCAGGTTTCATGCACTGCGAGGTGATGCTTATCGGACCAAAACCCGATGGTTTTCATTTGACACTTTCAACTGCTGAAGGCGTCGGTTCGCTCGGGGTTTATAACAGTGAGTTGAACCACACGCGGTGCTCTGGGCTGAGCTGAACTGGCCGCGTTCCCCTGAAGCACTTCGAGCCTTAAAACCGCTCAGAGCTTGGTCTTTCTGGCATCCCTTTTCCAGCGTCTCAGACACAGAGGCTCGGGAATGCCACTCCAAGGCAACGTGGGGGTACGGACAAGACAGGAACTCAGACTTAAAAGCAGCTGCTCTTTTTGGAAAACCCGACGACAGAAAAGAAAGAAATAAAGCCGCTCAGCAGCACACCTCGTATCAGACCCTTGCTCCCACACACACCCGGCGCCGGAGCGAGCCCCTGGAGCGCCTTACGCAGAGAATGATAAAGCAAAACGGTGTCCCCGGGCGCATCCCCCCGGGGCAGCCCCCGGCATCCCCCCGGGGAGCACCGCGTACTCACACGAAGGCGTGATAGAGCAGCGCCCAGCCGCGGGGTCGTTCCAGGGCGTCGTAGATCAAAGTTTGGATGCGGCGGTACCTGGCGTGGTTCCGCTTCACCGGGCGGCTCAGGGGGGTCTTCGCCAGCAGCCCCAGCCCCGGCGGGCTCCGCTTGCCGCCCTCCTCCTTCCCGCCGCCCTCCAGCAGCAGCGTCCCGTCCCGGTCGCCGCCGGCGCCCAGGGCCAGCGAGCCCTGCTCGGGGTCGCCGCCGCTCGCCGCTCGCCGCCCCGCCGCCGCCGCCGCCCCGCCGGCCGCGCTACCGCCCGCGGCGCCGCGCCGAGCCTTCAGCCCCATGGTCGGGCCCCGGAGGCGAGCTGCGGATCGGCGGCGGCGGCGGCAGCCCCGGGAGCCCCAGGGCCATGATCCGAGCTCCCCGCCCCTCCCCCCAGAACGATTTCTCTATGTATCTATATATATATATTCATCTATGTATGTATGTATATATATATATATATATATATATATGGGGGGGGTAAGCGGCAGTGGGCTGGGGGAGTCGATCACATCCCCGTCAGGTCATTCCCGCCGGCGGGCAGCGGGCAGGCAGGCGCTCGGCGCGCACCTGGGGCCGGCGGGAGGGAGGGGAATCATCGCGGAGTTTATTTACCAGCCTGATGCCCGAGCCCCTTCCTCCCCCACCCCACCCCCCCCCCCCCGCGCCTTCCCTTCCTCCTCCTCCTCCTCCCAGCTCCTGCCTCCCCCCAACCCTCACGTTAGGGAGTGGCCCATTGTATGCAGCCAGCAAATAGCCGGGCGCCCGCCCCCCGCTCCCCCAGCCCCGGCTGTCGAGTCATCTGCGGTGTGGGGGGCACCGGTCCCGGCCCCCTGCCCACGGGAGTCCCCCTACGCCCCCCCAGCCCCGGACCGACAGCCCCCCGCAGCCGCCGCCGGCGCCGAGCGGGGAGATCCCGGCAGCCGACGGAAGGGGAGACCCCGCTCGACACCCGGGGATCCCCCTGCAGCATCACAGCCCCCCTCCTCCGTTGCGGCTGGAGGAGGAGGGGGGAGAGGAGGGCATCCCCGGCCCCCGGCGGGGGGCTGCTTCCACCGCCGACGCAGGAAGGAGCGGAGGATGGGGATGAAGGATGCCGGGAGAGGCGGCGGGTGGGTGGCTGGAGGCGCTGCTGCCGCTGCGGCTCGAGCCGAGCCGAGCCGAGCCGGAGCCTCCGCCCGCGGAGCGGGGTTTCGGGGGCAGCACAGCCGGGCAGCCCCAGTCCCGCCGGGGAGCCCCTTTTTGCCCGGGGCTCTCGCGGGAGATGCTGCCTCTGTCCCCTCCCAGGTGGCTCCTGGAGGGAGCAGCGCCGGTCCCGAGCCCGGCTGCAGACCCCAGGGGTCTGCCCCGACCCGTAGGACCCAAGAACTCCCCTCGGTCCGCTTTGCTATGTGTACCCCCCCCCGGTCCAGACTTCGGACCTAAAACCTGACGGGATGTGATTGACAGCCTGTACCCTTTTCCTTTCAGTTTCTGGGCTGCAAGAAAGAGGGGAAGCGACAAGCTTTTTTTTGCCCTACACTCTTGGTGCCCTGGGATTTCTGGCACAACACACTAGAAACAACCCCTCCGAGACTTGCTCTTGAGTAAAAACCTGTCTGCAGGGCAGTGCGTTCGCATATCTGCCCCTTAGGAGGAACAAAGGGTCTAAAAATAAAATGCAATAACATTAAATAAATTATTCAATTAAAATAATAAAATAAGATTCAAAGCCTTACAGATTGCTGGTTGTTTTCATGGGAGGTTCTCCTCCTCCAGATGGGGGAATTTTCCTGGTATCTCCTGAAGAGATGCCAAGACACCCAAGAGCCCTTCTAGACTCATAAGAGAAGCAGATTTGCCACCTACTCTAGCTGCTCCTGTTCCATTTCTGAGGGATGTGCAGTCCTCCTGTTTCACACACCAGGAAGGACAACAGATGGAAAGGGAGCTCCTGGAGGTGATACCTGGACCCACCACAGGCCATACTATTTTGGACCCGAGTCACTCAAAAGTGACACTTCTGCCATTGCAGTGCCGGGTGGAAGAAGGGCTGTTTTCCCTACCATATTTCACCTCTGAGGTAATTCTCTTGAGCAGAATCTGTGCCAAAGAAGAAAAACCACCTCTGCCTTCAGCTCTGCAAGCTCCAGCTTTAACATGTCTCAGTCACCATTTGATTTTGAGCCTTTGCAACCCCGTGGGATTTGTCTACAAGCAGCTGAGAGCAGACAGCAACGTATCTCACACACATCCCCCAATGTCTGCAGCCAGTGTCAGGATAGCTGAGATCTCCATGACATTTTCAGCGAGGAGGGGCTGGCCTGGGCGCAGCACCGGGACCGCACACGTTCTGCTGCCTGCTCAGCTCACATCTATCAGCATCATTTGAATGTCATTTATAGCTGTATTCCCAAGGAGGGCTGTGGGAGGCTAGGAAGTTTTGATAACTAGGCCATTTATCTCTCTCCAGCTCCTGTTCTACCTCAGTACAATAGCGATTACACTTCCCAATACCACAGGGGAGCTATAAGCATTAGCGAGGATGGATGGGGCACTGAGAGTGGAGCATTTCCTTCAGATAACACCCTATGCCTTAACCTTCATCCCAGTGTTGCATTAGGAAGAGGTGGGAGGAGAATGGGAGAGGAAAGAAAATTTATAGCTAACCAATTCATCACAGCTTTGAACCACAACAGTAAATGTTCAAACCAAAATGGGAATGGTAAATAATTTTCATGGGGAAAGGCAGTAAATTATTTTCACTTGCAAAGGGTTGTACCAATGTCAAATAGCAATAGGTGATTGATAGGCAGGCACACCAGGAGTGCCTTTTATAGCCCTTGCACCAGGGACACAACACTTTTCAATATCAATTACATGTTGGGGGTTTTCAGTTGCAGGCTTCTGGGACATTTTCAAGCCTCAAATTACAACCGTACAAAACACCATTTGAGACCCAACAGGAAAGAGTTTCCATCTCCTCTCTAAAATTAAAATCCCGTAGCTCAGTGTCAGGAATTCTCCTCCTCCATACTCCATCTGGGATAACTGTTGCACAGATGTAGCTGTGCTGGCTGAGAAGCAGTGTAACGCAAGGGGAGGTAGCTAAATTCTTCTAGATCAATCCAAAAGCCACACAGCAGTTTCAAGGGGATCTGAATCAAAACCCAATAGTAGTGCTACTGTACGTGGTTGGCAGTACCACTGTTTGGGACCCCAATCCTATTGCACACCTGCTGGCAAAGCTCCCGCTGATGTCGAAGGGAGTTTGGCCAGATGGAGGGCTCCAGGCTATGATTTGGCTTAATGAGCAATTACACTCCATTACTATTATTTATGATGTGCTGCTGGCAGCACCCAGCGTGCACAGGTTTGATATCCACCTCCTTGGCTGACACTGGAGATCTCTGTAATCAAAAGCAAGTGCTTCTGCCGAGCTGGAGCTTGCAGCCAGGAGGTTGTAACAGGCTCTGCTGGGAGTGTGCAGAGGGACTGCTGGTAAGCATCTCCCAGTAGGTTGTGCTGGCCCTCGTCAAACAGGAAACTGCTTCACTCAAAGAGTTTATATCTAAAATCAGAGAAAACCAGCAAGGGAATATATCTGTTGGTCAATATAATATACCTTTATCTTGGCTTTTTCATAGATCATCTGGATTCTTGTGAATGACAAAGCACAGGAGTGGTTGGTAAACCTCACACGAATGCACAGAGTGTGTTCTAGTAGAGCCACATGAACATTCAGCTGGAACATCTAGATCACGTTTACAAGAAGGAAAAGGGCAAACAGAAAGTCAGTTACTGTGCAAAAGACTTCAGAACCAAAATGGTCGTGAGATTAGCTGCTCATGAGCTTCAGTGACAGAGGAAGAGAGATTTGGTACTTGAAAAACTAGTCAGGAGCTCTCTAGGAACCGGGAACAGAAAGCAACACTGTCTACAGTATGAGTGAAACTCATTAAAATGTCTTGTCCTACTTTAGTAGGGCATGCTTTGAAAAAGGTGCTGAAGAGCAGAACTACAGGGAACATTTCCTGGGATGAAAGATTTGAAGCTTGAGGACCTCTTGACCCAGGAGTCTTATATATAGCAAGACTCAGTGCATGCAGGGTGAAGCTATATAACCATAGAAGTAAGTGGGATCTCAGTTTCAGTGTAAGCACTGATGCTGAATTTTGTTGCCCTTCTCTTTCTATCCTTCTTCTGGCTCCTCTATTTCATCAAGCAAAATTTTTGCAGTACTTTAAGGCTTCTCCTTTAGGGTGAAAAGATCTAATCTTGTTTTTAGCTGGGGGATCTGACACCAACCTCCACTCAACCTTTGGTATAAGCTCCATTAAGCACCCTCATGCTTTTTTCTCTGAAGCTCCGAAGGAGGACTCCGTCCACAGACAAAACTACCTCAAGATCACTTTCAATCACGTAGTTAAAACTCACTACTTGGATGCCCACAAAACCTACCAGTGTGACTGAGCATGGTTTGGAAGCTGCTGCTGCCAAATGCCAAATGAGACAGTGCAAGTACGAAGTCCAGCACTGACACGTACCAGCTTCACGGAAAACATGAAGTGGAAAATAAATCTCCACCACTACAAATTACTGCATGGGTAAAGAAAATCAATACACTGTAACTTCACACCGTCTCAGTGCCATTAAAAGATCGTTGAAAACCAATCAAAAGGGCATCCATAATTCACTCATGCTCACCTTACTGAATCCACGTCACAGTCAGGAAGCATGTGTGCATCCATCATCTTGTCCCGTCATTTTGCACAGTCCCTGTCTTTGAGACAGGAGGAGGGATTTCAGCAGCAAGGTTCATGTATTGTATCAGTACCTTCAAACCTTGGGTTCTAGCTCAGCTGAGCTCTAACCATCCCAGTCCTTGACTTCCTTGAAAAAACTATTAATCCTAAACTTCTTTGTTTCTCAGCCCACTGAGTTTAACCCTTTCACATGGTTGGATCTGCCTTACCTTGATTCATTTTGGGGCATGCCCGTTTAGCACACAAGACAAGGCAGCACTAAAGTATTAAAAGTCAAAGTGCTGCCCGAAAAAATTCTTCACAGAAGAAAAGCAAGCAAATAAAGATGGGTCTTCATGGGTGTTTTGCTTCCTCTCCCCTAGTCTCATGTTTTACGACTTTTTCTGAGCCTCTTGGAATTTCTCTCTTTCCCTCCTGACTATAAGGGAGTGAAAGTAAGGTGAGAGTCTCCCTTCCAGGTGTTGGGACATCACACGATCAACCCAAAATACTGACATTTGAACTCTTATTCCTACAGTTGGCAACTCTAAGGAATATGTATTGGAATTGTTACTGACTGAAATGATTTCTCCTTTCTCTTTTAGGTAATTTTTAAGGTTCCATAATGTTCCTAATATAATACAGTCTCCCCCTGTCAAAGTGAGTCTGTCAACTGGATATTTTTCCTTAACATCAGAATAATCAGTTGGAATGTCAGTAGTGGAAATCTGATTGTGCTATAGATTCAACATCAAACAAAGTTAGTACAGAGTTACTAGGACGTGCAGCCTGTGACTAATTTTACAAAGGGCTCCCATCAAATTCCCTCTTTGCCTTTAGACCTGAAGAAATCACGCTTGAAAGAATTGTCTTGCAGGGAACTTACCCACTGGTTTCCTTTATGCTGCCTATTTTTATACAAGGCAGCAGCCTGGCTTAGCTCTTTTGGGTATTTTCTAGAAATATTTATCCAGTGCTTCTAATGTTATGCAGAACAGAAATGTCCATGTGGCACAATTTGAAGTAGAAAAGAGGGAGAAATGGTGGTTACATATGGCAGAAACCTTTGAATACCAGTTTATAATTGCTATGATCCACTGCAAACTCCTCAGTCAAGTTCCTTCTAGTGGAGCAAGAGAGAAGAAGCCTTTGCTTTGGGTGTTTTGGGTGCCAGAATTATGTTTCTTCATGACATGGATTCCATCACTGAAGGTAGAATATGAGGATGATTAAATAACTGGTACAACTTCACCACCAGGCCTGGGTAGGACCATAACTGGTTGTATGAAGCACCACATAACGTGAAATGGAGATGTTGTCTGTCAAGTTCTCATGGCACAGTCTGCTTTACAACAATAGTCCTATTCCAGCAGATTCCTGATAACTTCAGTTGGAACCATCTCTGATGGATAGGAAGCAGTCTTCAGATATTCATAGAATCACAGAATCAAGGACTGATTGAAGTTGGAAGGGATCTCTGGAGGTCATCTAGTCAAATCCTTGTACTCCAGCTACACAAAGGATTGAAGAACCTGACATATATTTTAATTTCAAGGAATTTGACCCAGAGCTACAGCATGATTGACAGTTATCAGTCCTTCACATGTGGAATCCAACTCTGGCTTGCATAGGTATCCCATCCTTATTTACATTCAGCTCTTGAGAGGAGAACACCCTATGGGCTGGCAGTGATCCTCCAGGCAAAATTTCTGTCCACTGTCTTTGGTAGCTGCAAGATTTCGCTCCAGTCTTCCAAGGATGCCACTTATCACTTCCCTAAACAGAGGAAAAAAGTACCCTGTGTTAGGACAACTTCTGTCTTTGCAAATGTAAAACTGAAAATCTATTTCCAGCCTCCTTTTCCTTGCCCACTCATCTCCAAGATGATACTTCCCTCTTCCATTGAAAGCAGTCTCTGACAAGCTTCTCCAGGGCTTTCTGAACACTACAGCTCTGAAGGACCAGCAAAAGCCTCCAAGTCCACCCCCCACACATATCCAAATTTTCAGATGGTTCGTCTGAGGGTGGACATCCTCCTGCGCAGGCAGGCACAGCTCTCCTGAGACTACATGAAGAGACTCATGTAGTCTCTTCATGTTGAAAGTAACAGTGAGCTGCACAATGCCAGGAGCTCACAGATTTTTTTCTACCTGCTTTTCAGCTTACCAGACCCACCCCAACACACTCAAACCCTTTGAATGATGGTCCAAAATTTATGGCTTCTGTTGTTCTCAAATGCTGCCTTTCTGTTTCATAATTTGCACCTCCTCTATGTTAGTGTTTAGAAGGAGAAAGGGAAAATCATTGACTGTATGTAACTGTACTTTATTGCACAAAGATAAATGTTGATTAGCCTGCACAGTACCACAGTTGACTTCAGACAAGAAACCATGGTGTGACTATAACTTTGTGGCAGCTCCCAGGTATCACATAATTCCTATAGCTTAGTGAGTAAGGAATGCACTGGGAATCTGCCAAATTAAATATTTATTCCCCTTTTCTGGACAATAAATGTCCATACCTCCAAACCTGAAGGATGTGGAGCCCTGCACTATCAAAGCAACTTGTTCCTACTACTATTATCTTTCCTGTTCCTAAAAAGGGCTAGTTGGGAAGTAGCCATGAGAACACGATCACGATTACTCTGCTTTGGAGTAACCCTCTGCCTACCCAGCAAGTTACCCTTGCAGGAAAATTGCAAATGTTGGTTTGGAAGAGTCCAGGGTACCTGAGCAGTGACAACATGGAGGTGCTCCTTAAACCATATTATTTCTTAGCTTGATTTCATAACAGAAGATTCAAAGAAACTGTGAGCAGAGACAGTTGTCTAGAAGACACAGAGAGAAGGAGTAGGATTTGCTCTTATCTGTTCAGGAGGAGAGTTGAATTGGAAATTAATATGTGGGTGTAGCACTTAAAAGATCTTGGTTTCTTTTTCTGCTATTACTTATTCCTTGTGTGACTGTGATCAGTAATACTCCATGTACCATTCAGGGAACAGCTGTTTGTCTCAATTCCTTAGGCTTTGGTCCTGTGCTTCATTTTCTACCAAGGCCAGTGCACACAGTTCACTGGAGCATTAGGGCTTTAGTGCTTTGGGAGTACAACGTCTGGTACTACACAGGGCCTGGCATGATGAATGGGCTCCCTCAGCGCTGCAGGAACAGACGTGCTACATTATTAATAAGCAGGTGAACGAGGAGGTGGATGGCAGTGCAGTTCTTAAGTGTGTGGACTGAGGTACTGACAGTGAAAACACATCTGTTAGCCTCATCTCCACCAGATGGTTCCTCTCTGTGCCCAAAGTTACTGTAATTTATTTAACCTATATTTTAGTTCAGGGCTAGTTGAGGAGTGGACACACCCTAGATAGGGGAATAGTGGTCCAAGAGCTGCAAACTTCGATAGGAACATAAACCCATGGAAATTCTTCAACAATAAGTTAAAGACTCTCAGAGTTTTCTTTTGAATGGATGAACTGATTAAAAAAAGAGAAACCAATTTTTTTTTTTAAATCAAAATGTGCTAACTTAAGGTCTTTCTTTTTATTATTATTCTTTCTTGGAAAGAAGTTTTATAAGTTTCTTGCTTGGGAAACAAGTTTTTTGCTCACTAAAAATAGTTTGAAAGCTGATTCTATTTCAGTTTAACAAAATAAAAACAGCAAAATGGAAAAGTTTGGCAAGAAGTTGTTAAAAGGTTGAGCAAACAATAATTCAAGGTTTCAGTATCTCAGCAGTTCCTCGTGCTCAGAGCTTCAGGGAGGTTTAAACCAGGGCACTGTTTTCTTCTTGGGCTGGACACTGAGGACACGCATGACCAGCCAGGGCAGCACAGAACGGCAGGGACTGAACAGGCTGTTCCCACTCAGCCAAAGATCTGTTTGCTGACCTGTGACCCTGTAAACGGGGAAGATTTGATACATTTTTAACTGAGGTTCACTAGCAAGGCCACATGTCCCCATGTTTGTTTGAATCTTCAGACAACCTGAACTCACACTCGGTGTTGTAATGTTTCACCTTTTAAAGAAGGTGTCATAACCTCCTGGGCTCCCAAGCTAAACATCAGTTCTGTTCTGATGAAAAGAGAAAATATTTCTTCCTTGCATGGCTGTGTGTTCATCTTGCTGTCCCATCCCATTTTCACAGCAGCCAATGCTTGGGCTGTGACTGTGGCTGGAGGCTGGACAGGACTTGGAGCAAGCTGGTCTAGTGGAAGGTGTCCCTGCCCATGGCAGGGGGTTGGAACTCGATGGTGTTAAAGGTCCTTTCCAAACCAAACCATTCTACGACTCTATGATTCTATGACTGTTTTATTGGAGACTGAAATCAAACTGAGGAACACTCAAGCTTAATTCCAGCTTGATCCTCCTTGTTAGGCAG
Organism: Manacus candei; assembly: GCF_025592945.1. NCBI lineage: Eukaryota > Metazoa > Chordata > Aves > Passeriformes > Pipridae > Manacus > Manacus candei. The sequence continues at coordinate 7,241,721 of NW_026138061.1, forward strand.
AAGATCATTTGTGATATCCAGGTTCACTACAAACCACAATGCTGAAGTCTTTGGTAGACATTTCTAGCAAGCTATGAGAACAAAAGCATTGTGAGATGAATGGATTCAAGCTCTTGAATTCATGATGGGACCACAAGTTGAGCTAAGGGGAAACTTTTTTTTCATCAAACTCAAAAAATATTAACAGGAAAATGATAACAAAGATAAAATTGGGTGGAGGGGTTTTAACTCTTTTGCAGAAGCTTAAACAGAGTTAAAAATTTTCTTTTGAAGATTTGTTTTAAAGTGTATGTTTTACCATTTCAAAGGGGTTTTTAAGAAGTTCAAACCAGTAGCAACAAAATTAGAAATTTGGCCAAAGCCAAAATCGAGTATTTTGAACAGTTAAAAACAAATTTCTCCCACTGTTTTCTGAGTTTTGAGATTGCTTGCAGTACTGCTGTAGTTGCATGAGGTTCTTTAATGGGGTTGAATTTGCAGTGACTTTTTTTATGGCATTGCTCTGCATTCAGTAACCTGACAGCAGCCAGAACCCATTTCTTGTTCCTTTCCAGTGCCACACCTCTTTTTCCCTGTGTTTGTAGTGAAATCCATCTGTGTAGTTGCGTCATCGTAACAGCCTCAAACACCCCAAACTCCACCCAGCAAAGACTGATGATGGCTGAGGGGCATTGCTCAAGCAGCTGAAGTTCAGGGTGCTGTGCCTTCCTCCCTAGTTCACAAGCAATTTAGATTGGCTACAGAGAAATAAATTTTAACTCTGCTCTAGTCATAGATTTTGGCTACCTGAGCTGGCTGTTGCTTTGCTAAGGTAAAACAACATTGTTTTTTGGTTGCAGAACATATAAGACAAGCTAAGAGACTGGGGGATCTCATGGCCTCTCTTTTTTACCATAGGGATTTGCCATTCCAGATGTTTGATCCTAGTGGGGACACCTTTCTTGGACCAGTGTTCAGGCACCTTTCTGTAGTTTCAGAAGAACTCTGCAAACCCACTTTTGTAATTTCATGGGGGGGGGGGGGGGGGGGTAAAAAAACCAGGTTAAAAAATAAGCTTCCACTTTCTTTTCATGTCGTAATGTGAGGTCTTGGAAATTACAGCCCCTTGAATGGCAGAGGCTTTGAACAGTGCAAGGTCCAGAGCTCATCCCAAGACTTTGCTACTTCTAGCAGAAGAGCAATGTTACAGCCTCCAGTTCAGCACCCTCTTACAGCCTCTTGAAGTTTGAATCCCACCAATTTAGCATATTTAAATGTATTTAAATGCCTTCCTGGGTATTTTCTTGTTCTTTTGAGTATTGGTGGCCCATGTGAATGTAGCAGAGTTCAGCACAGATGCCAGTAAGTGAATAAAACATAAGAGCTCAGAGGAAGAGATGCAGACAAGGATCCATTTTGCCAGATCACTGTCTACTTCAAGGCCAAATTACAGCTGATCTGCTCCTATCTTGGCCCAATCAATCTGCTATTAAAAGAATGATCTATCAAAGAAAGTCTAAATATATCTAGGCTTTGAGAAAGAACTTCCAGCAATTCATCATGGAGGCAAGAGACAGAACAGTTTAAAAGGTATTCTCAGCGCAACTCCTTCACCTGTGGCTGACCTTTCTGCTCAAAAAGAGACTTAATTATTTCAGACTGTCAAGACCTTATTTATTGGAGGCATCACTGTTCACTAAAAGGGAAAATGCCAGCATCACAAGATATTTTTGTCCTCACCAGGAAGCTACAAGAGCATTAATTTAAAAGCATTAATGAGACGTTGCACATTTGTGATGTTGGAGGGAAGCCCACGTTCCTGCTCACTTCCTCAGCTGCCTTTCAGCATTTGTCTATGACAGGGCTGTGCTGTTCCAGAGGTGTGACTCGGTGCTGCTGGAGACTGAAAGATGGAAGGGCGGGAGATCTGGGAAGCTGAATCTGGAATTTCTAACTCTCACCCCAGCAGCTCACAGCACAACAGGGAGCAAACCTCTTGGCCCCCAAATTCCAAAGTTTGTCCTTAGTTCACCCAGGCACAAGCTGTATTAACCACCAGAAGCTCTGCACAAACAGAACTAATGGAAAGTTAAGGGCAAGCAAGGATGACTTGGCCAAACTGAAAGGCCTCAGTCACATCTGAATACCTGTGTATTTCCCCAACAGATTTCCAGCAAGCTTGGAAAGAGCAAAACTCTGGAATTAGTTGGAAAATTTCAGTATGGATTTCGGTGCCTAAACTGGGATTTGTGGTTTTTTAAAGCCCCAGTGCTCACTGATCCATGCCTTAATTTCCCTACCTTCAAATGGAGATGATGTGGCAATAATTAGTATCTGGAAAGCACTTCAGATGTTTATACAGTCCATTCCCTAGAGCCAGTTACCTACAATCAATGGGGTATAATGGCCTCATATTATCACAATAATTAAATACTTCCAACTCTTCACTTAACCAATGTTTACAGTGCAGCAGTGAGACAGAGGAAATCTTAACTTTACTTGGTTGACAGAGAACACATGTAAAGGAAAAAATAAGTATTTTTTTCAGAACATCTCTATAATATGTAAAATATGCACAAGTGTTTCTGAGCAATTAAATCCAAAGAACTGTTAGGCAGCTTAGATCACTTAATTTTCAGACAGTCCACCCTGAAGCTCAAAGAACTGCAGCCTTGCACTGCAGGTCTTACTCTTGGATCCTGGTGATCAAAATTATACAGAATGTGATTGGAGCAGCTGTACTTCTGCAGCCCTCTCCAAGACATCCATGATCTATGTTTCTAAATACAGACCTTCAATAAATTGTTGCTGGGATAGAAGGAGAAATAGTCGTTCTCTGAAGCATCTGTCTCAATAGCCAAAGTCTTTTGCAAATTTTTGGTATTACACTTCTGTTAACAAGTACATTTTAACCCACATATAATTTTGGAGAATATTTTTACCTTTATTACACTTATGTTTCTATCAATTGTAAAAGCCTGTACTGACTGGTTAGAGAATAGGTGATAGAAGCATTTTGTAAATAAAGGTATCTAACATTGAATAGGGGGAAAAAAATCCCACAATCCCAAAAATAACCTTCTAGCATTTTGTGTCTGAATGGCAGTTCTGCCTTGTCTTTCCTTCTTCCTTCAACCTGGAAAAGATCTGGAGCAACCAGGGTTATGGTGTGGCTATTTATATATATATTCCTTTTACTATGAACACAGGCTAGAACCATAATCATAAGTGCTGTCTCACCAAAACCTGAACTTTTGATGACCTATCCCTGTGTTTTGTGTACTTGAAAGAAAACAGAGACTAAAAAGATGGATCTGAATAATACAACATGGTCTGTGCATAGGATGGTGCAAAGTGCCTCTCCAATGTGATTACCAGGAACCAAGTGGGACTGTGTTATTTCAACCTGATTTTGAGTCATATAATGTATCCCCCAGAGAATTTACTGCAGCATAAGTAACAGCAGACGGGCCATCCTGTGCTTGGAAAACATACTCCATTTGATGCATCTTCAGAGTAGTACTGAATAATAGAAGATATTGTGTATCATCTTAATTTTTTATGATGAAGCACCACAATACAGGTCAAATAGAAACACTCATTCCTAAAAAAAAAAAAAAAAAGCCCAAACGTAAAACTCTAGAAAGGCAGTGGGGAACTTTGTATTGACTTCTGTAAACTTTGTGAGATTAGGCTGCTCATATTTTTATTAGTTCTTCAAGTATGGCACCTGAAGTAATTTTCTAGACTTGAGATGAAGAAATCAGACTCTTAACAGCTTCTGAGTGAAAAATGAAAAGAAATTCTGCTGTACATTTGTTTCTACTTCCTCTTGTTACTCTCGTATATAAAATTGCTCATAAGTGTTCACAGAGGAAATACAATTCAACCTCAAATAACTAGAAATTTGGAATTATAGAATGGTTCAGGTTGGAAGGAACCTTAAAGATCACCTAGTTAAAGCCCACTGCCATGGGCAGGGACACCTTCCGCTAGACCAGGTTGCTCAAGGCCACCTAATAATTCCACCATTCCCAATGGATTTTCCATCAGATGCCCAAAAAAAGGTTGACCAGAAGGTACAGTAAACTCAGTGCTAATTTCAGCAGTACCTGGTAGAGACCCTTGGCCTTTTGTAAGGTACCCTTGACCCAACCTTATGTTCTACATGCCGTAAAATCCAAAGCTCCAGCTGCTCAATAAATCCCCACTTTTGGTTCAGAGGGCTAAGTCACTTTACATCAGTGCCATCAAGAGACATGAGCCAAACTCTGCTTTATATGAACAACCACAACAGCAGAGAAATTCTTTTTGGTTTAAAGGGGTGCTAAAAGAAAGGGGAAAGATATAAAGACCTCCACTTCAGCAACATCTACTATGTCTGTGCACAACATGTGATTTGAGAAGCATTAGCATTTTGTTTTGTTTCAATCTTGTAATTAGGAGGATTGTGCTTCATTATCCTACTGTAGCTCCCGCTGTGACACAGTCCTGGTTATCTTTCCAAAAGCAATATTTCATACCAGCATCCAATTCTGCCAATTGATTACAAAAGCTTTGGAAGTTTTTCCATTTCTTATGTCAAGACAGTATTTAAAAAGAAAAGGAAACTGCCCCCCCCCCTTATTCCTATGGAGTTATTACATTTTTGGAAATTATATAAGGAAGCATTTCAGACAAGGTTATTTATTTCCATGGAGCTGAATACCTGGACTACTGAGGAGAAAGATATCTTTGAGGGGCTTGTTTTTTTCCCCTTCATCTTTGCATGATAGCTCTTATTAAAGGGGGAAAAAAAATCCAGTCCACTTTAATTAACTTATATAAATGTGATGGGAAGGACAGGGTTGGGTCATTTCATTTTTTTTTCCCAAAAAAGCCCTGAAGAGCTGTTGTATAGAAATATGTTTATATAGAAACAAGCAGTTTTCAGTCTAAGAAGTCTCCAAGATTGTCTCTATGAACTGTATCTAAAGAGCTACACCACCTACTACTTCTCCTTACCTCATCTGCCAGTATCCTGCCCTTCCTTTAACAATAAGAACCTCTCCTTGTACAAAGCATATGTTTGTAGCTAATAAACTGATGTTGTCAGTGATACATATAATCTTATGATCCTGTGTGCATATGTTACCTTCAGTATTTGCTTGGAGTATTCTTATATTCAGAAGGGAAAAGGGCTTTCCTATATTTATGCTAATTAGCATAACATACTATACCCAGAATTCATCATATTCTGCTAAGCTCTGCCAGAGAAAATGTATTAATAGCTGAACTGTTGCAATCCTTTATTAATATCAGCACTGCAAGCTCTGTACCAATTTTAAGCTTATCAAGAAGACAGGATTCTTGTCCTTATTCCTTAAATCTTTCCAAGTAAACAGAGATGATGAAAAAATTTCTCCGAGGGAAGCAGCTTGGGAGCAAAGGCAAGTGGTGTTTAAAGGCAGACTGGGTTGTTCTGTCCTGTAGCCATTGGATCATTGACCTGATTCTAGGTCTCATCTTAAAAAAAATGACCGAATGATGCTTCATCAGCTCCCAAACCTCCATGAAGGAAGGATTCCTAAAGACAGTGAGTTCTTCCAAGAATTGCTTTATGTGAGAGGAAACTACATATACAAAGTGGAAGCAGGGCTGCACGTCGCATCGCGTTGGCTCTCTGCCCTCTTACAGCGGGGAGTGTTGTGTCCGTGTTTAGGAGAAATGCAAAAATTGGAAGTGACAAATACCCAGAGACCTTGAACAAAAACAGAGGTCACGGCAGCACTCTGGATTCTTGTTGCTAGGCAGATGGACAAGAAAACTACAGGTTTATTAACAGGATATTTCTTCAGCTCCAATTTAGGGGAACATCATGTGCTTCCTCATCCCAGATGATACCTATACCTTCAATCCTTGCCATGAAGGCCTGAGGAGGCCCCGCTGATAAAAGCACTTCCAAGAGCATCCAAAGCAGAGATGTCTGGCTCCTTGGAAAGCTCTGGTGGATGCTCTGCCTAAGTGGGGGTAAAATAGCTCAAACTTTTTTCTATTTGCAAAAGCTTTTGGTGGATGGAGGAGTGGGGTCATCCTGCTTTTGGTGTTGAAGAATGCTGAGACCAGCCTGATCCATCAGCCCCAAAGTTAAACATTCAGAGGATGTGAAGAACAATGTTTTCTAGCAGAAACTAGCACTGGTGAGGATGTGGCCCACAAGGCTCCTGACAAAGGAACCAACAAGTCATAGTACTGAGGACCTATCTAAGGCTGCTGAGCCAAAGGCTACTGAGCTGACACAGCTCACCTGGAAATATCTGACTGACAGTCACTTTATCCTATAAAAGTCCATTCCCACTTTTTAATGGTAGGGACTTTTAACACACCCCTCCTAGGAGTGTGTGGAGATTCCCCCTTGACTGGGGACTCCCCTCAAGGTCACTCCTCAAGGCTGAGTGAAAGAGATTTGCCCAAAGTCATTGATATGGGTGACTAACCTCAATCTCTACTTCGAAATTATTAAGATAGCTTTGAAATTGTTGATTTAATAAATAGTGTACTATACTAATAGTTCTAGCTACCTATACTGTGTAGTAAATAATTCTGATTAAAGCCTCGTAGTCTAATCATTATCATTATCATCATCATTTTAAATAAATCATTTTTTTAATCCATATGTTTGGCTTGCCATCCTTAATCCTGTGCAACAAAGTCATATAGAGGCCCAATTACACCTATATAATCCTTTAGACATAAATCATTGACCAAGTCTGGGATTAGAAGTGGATCCAGCTACATGCAGGCTCCTTTCTGAGGAGTTTAGAGAGCAAGAGGGTTCTTTCTGCACCTCATGACTCAAAAGGACAGTCTCCCTGATAAACCTTGTCCAAAGCCTCCATTCAGTCCCTGACATCTGGTCTGACACTACTTTCTTCTCACAATGACTCATTTTAGCCTTCTCCATCCTTCACTTCACTTTCATTTTTCCCTTGCTGCTCCCACATTTTTAGCACTTTCTCTGTATCCTTCACTCCTTTCCTCAAGGTTTCACCATCTCTTACTGATCTACTACAGCTGATCATCTCTGTCTCTGAGCTGCACACCTGGACTCGGGACACAATTTTTGCAGAGAAATGAAACCAGAGAGAATTCTAACACACCATGTGTGGGCAGTGCATTGTCTAATATGTCATAGACTCTCTATCTGGGGGATCTCTTCTGTTGACAATTTTTATCAAAGGAACTGTTTTGACTGCATGCAGAAAGGACTCATTCTTCTTATGTTCCTGGGTATAAACTGACACAAATATGATGAATACAAACCTCCAATAATTACCACTTAAAAGAAATCATCGAGCTGTATAGGGAAAATGTGAAAATATGAAGAGGAAAAGAAAGGGGAAGGAAGTGCATTATAATTTGAATAAGAACAGATGCATGGCTACAGAGCAGAAAGACAAAAAACATGAAAAAACTGCAAAACATTGTGGCATGTGAGTTACTTTCTAGCACATCTGTATTTGCAAAAGAAATCATTGAAATGATTGTGGCAAGGCCTATGATGAGCACCATACCAAGGAAACATCCCGCTCTAGGCAGAATTTTCATCAGTTGGCTGCACTGGCTAAGAACATGAAAAACAGCCATGCATCTTCATCTGGCACAGCTTTTATAAGTCAGTCAGTGCAGAAGCAGCTGTCCTAGCAAGGCAAACCCTTATACCTGCTGGAGACACACACTTCTGTTTCCCAAGTCCTAAGATAAGGACTGTCTCCTCAGGTGCCAACAATCTTCCTCTGCCTCTGTTTCCCATTACAACCTTTATTCTGCCCTGAAAGGGATTTTGAGATCCCACTGGCTTTCATGAGGTCTAAGTTTCACTGAACCACAATCTTTCCCACTCTATTAATATTTTATTGGAGAATATTATTTTTATGATCTGCTGACTCTTTATCTTTCCCATGTTTCTCTATTTCATCAATATAGCTCATTTTTAAGGTGATTTTTTTTTGTGTTATTCATTAAGGTTTTCTATGAACAGGGTGATATGCATTTGAAGGCTGCTAACCCTGACCATTTAATAAAATAAAAATAGCTTACTTTTAGTAGAAAACTTGTCAAATACAGTCTCATTGGGATCACAGAGTTGTGGTGGGATAGTAGAGATGGCTGGAGTGCTACAGTGGATGAGTAAAGGCTCTTTGGGAGGGACTGGTTGGAAAGTAAAGCAAGTTTCCCTGTGTGTGAGAGCAGCAGAAAGGCAATAACCTCTGTCTAGGGGTGGATTATGACCCAGATGAGAGCTCATGGGTCTGGAATAGTGGTCAGAAAAGCACAGCTGATATGGAGCTGATAAAAGCATCAGATGATGCTTCTTCAGAAAACTGAAAGAAGCCTCACGTTCATAGACCCTGGTCTGCAGAGGGGGCTTGAATCACTCAGGTATCCTCTGAAGGGGCAATACAGGAGGTCACAAACAATCCACTTCCAGGTTCAGTGTTCTGTTATCAGCAGCAGCTCAGCCAGAGATCAGTCACTAGTGGTGTAAAACGGCTTTGATCCTGGCCCAAATATTATTTAACATCTGCTTTACTGACATAGATGACTTGACTGTGCAGCCTCAGAAGATTTTCAAGTGACACAGACTGGAAGAAGTGGTTGATACACCAGAGGGTCATGTTGCCATTCAGAGGTACCTGAACAGGCTGGAAAAATGGGTTGACAGGAATCTAGTGAGATTCAACACATGGAAATGGAAAGTCCTGCATCTGCCAAACAACAACCCCATGCACCATAATAGGCTGGGTGCCAACAAGCTGGAAAACAGCTTTGCAGAACAGGATCATGGGGTCCCTGGTGAATTCCAAGTAGACCATGACACAGAAATTTGTCCTTGCAGCAAAGAAGACCCGTGTCCTTTCGGGCTGCAGTAGACAAAGTATTGCCAGCAGGCTAGGAAAGGTGATCCTTCCCCTCTCCACAACCCTGGTGTGACACACCTGCATTCTGTATCCAGTGCTGGGCTTTCCAGTGTGAGAGAGACATGGCCACATTGGAACAAATCCATTGAAGGGCTGCGAAGATGACGAGGGGGTTGCAGCATCTCTTGCACAAAGAGAGTCTGAGAGAGCTCAGACTATTCAGCCAGAAGCAGAAAAGGATCAGTGGGATCTTATCCTTGGTTATAAATACGTGTTTGGAGGAGTAAAGATGATGGAGATGAAGTCTTCTCACTGATGTTCAGTGTCAGAGACTGAGATAGTTGATGTTTTATGCATTCTCGGGCTTTTGACACACCTGCTGGGGAGTAGCCGAGCTTGCGGGCTCTTGACTGTTCCTCCTAAAAAACAACAATTGACCTCGGGCTTTGACACACCTGCTGGGCGATTAGTTACCTCTGATAGCCCATGAGGAGTCAACCTTGCAGGCTCTTGCCTATTGACACCTCTGCTGGGCGAACAACAACTGAAAAGACAATGTGCCTCTGGAGGACTAAGTCCAAAAAAGGGAGGCAACCCCTCATGCCAGGGAGGCGCCAGAGCATATAAACTTACTGGTGACTTTGGGAATTTGGGGAGTTCTTCTCCCCCACCGCCTGCGAATCAAGACCATCAAGCATCGCTGGACCCCGTGGGCGGTGACTATGGACATCTATCTACTCTCAGCTTTTCTTTCCCTTACTCTCCCTGGCTCTTATCCTGCCTTTCTCTCCCCTATGCATTTTTCTCCTCCCCAGAAAGCTTATGACAGCACCCAAAGGTGTTAGTTTACCTATTGATTATGACAGCACCCAAAAATGTTAACCTATCTGTTGATACAAAACTGTTAAAATAAATCTTATTAACTTACCTGTTGATACAAAACTGTTGAAATAAATCTTATATATTTTCATACACCGATTATTTAGTGTCGCTTCACTTTAATCCACCCCAAAGGAATTTTTGATAAAACCTGAGTTACCCCCCCCCCCTCTCTTTTCCTGGGGCGGGTCGTAACATTTTTGGCGTCACGGACAGGATACTTTGGATGTGGTGGAGTAATCGGTGTAGTCTAAAACTGGTACCGAGGGCGAGTCAAATGGTGACTGTCCCCTCGCAGTAAAGTTATAGTAAGAATTTTTCTCCTCTCGGTGTGACCCGGGCACATCAGACCTGTTGAAAGGTTTCCTGGTGTGGCCTGGACCTGTTGAAAGGTTCTCTGGTACCTGGACCTGTTGAAAGGTTTTCCAGGAGAGAGTCAAACCAGCCCTCAGAGGGTTAAGGGGGAGAAAGACATTAACCTAAGCTGGGTTAATGACTGAGGCGAAGGGGATGATGACACCCCGGGTTGAGTTATATGGGGATTACTCCCTCCTGATAGCTATCCTTGGTTTAGAACTGTTTTTTTTGGGTGCTGTCTTAGGCGTATTCCTTAGAGCAGTGCAAAGGCAAAAATTAGCTATTCAAAAATCTGTAAGTGAAGTGATAGAATCTTTCCAAGAGTCAATGAGAACTTTGCAGGACCAGCTAGGAAAAGAGGCTACTCAAAAATCTACCGGTGAGGTGATAAGGTCTCTTCAAGAGACAATGAAGGCATTACAGGAGCAATTAGAAAAAGAACGCCTGCAGTTAACTGCTGAACGCCAGGCACTGGAGAAAGAGAGAGAGATTAACTCATTGCTTCGGTCAGCCCTTGAAGATGAGGAGGAACAAAATGAAAGGCTTAAAAAAATACTGGAAATGAAAAATTGTGAATTGCGAGACATCAATTCAAAATACCCTAAACCGGTAGATGTTAACAAATCCCTGTACCCCTCTGGGGAATTAGAAGAATTGAAGCAAAGTTACCCGGAGGACGGGGTAATACATATGCGTCCCCTCATTAAAACTGAAACCACTGGCCTGGGGGCAGATCGGCAAACTACCACACGAACTACCCCGTACACGGGGGAAGCACTGGCCAGAATTCAGGAGAAATACAGCCGTAAGGCCAGCGAATCAGAGACTGAATATGTGTGGAGGGTGTCCCTTACTGGGGGAGACCGAATTTTATTAAGTGAAGATGAGGCCAGAGGATTTTGGGGCCCAGGGGTTTTCCTGACCACAAATGATAACCGAGCCCCGTGGTCCCTGACCCAGAGAGCTGCCTACTGGGCAGGTGGGTTAGACCCTATAGAAAGGGGAGATCCTTACACGATTAAAACACCCACAATTGGCCACATTGTAAAAAGTGTACAAAAAACCGCATGTCTCCAGTTAATGCATACAAAATTATTAGACCCACAACGAAATTCCCCAATGGAACTCGAGGCAGATCCACAGAGATTTCCAGTTTTAATTCGAGGCCTGCCTGATGCACTAAAAGTTTATGCTAAACAACTACAGGAGCGCATAAAGGCAACCCCCAGACCTAGAGGAAGGGGTGCTCCATCAGGAATAACCTGGTTGGAAATAGCCCAAGAATTAATAGCTACTGGTCAGCAGCTGGGGCTCCCTGGTACCAATGGCCAGAGAATACACTGCAGGAGGGCAGGGAAAGTCCAAAAACCTGCCTCGCCAGGTATTTGTCAACAAAATGTGTCATCTAGCGGAAGAAAGAGATACAGTCTGTGGAGAGAAGGTGTTGCAAAAGGAATTCCTCTAGAAGTGATGGATAAATTACCCACTGCTAATTTAGAATACTTGATAAAGCACTGGGATAAGATCAAAGAGCACAAGGCACCCCCTAAGGGCAGCCCCTCTAAGGAGTCCAACACTGTGATCCCCTCAGCCTCTCCAGAAACCGGACTAACCAGTTTGACCAGTTCTGAGTCAAGGAACTGGACTTACTGTCCTCAAGTAAATAAGCCAAAAAATAGCCAGTGGGTTTATGAGAGAAAGCTTACAGAAAACAACCAGGGAGATTTGGTAATCACTTTTCCTCTTGGCCCTTTTAAATCTTTAGTTACATTCATGGTAGACACGGGTGCACAGGTCTCAGCACTCCAAACTGAAGCTGCTACCCAGTGTGGCATTAAGCCAGACAAAAAGGAAATATGGGTAACTGATGCCTTTGGCAAATCCCAACCCCAATACACTGCTCGAGTGAAATGCTGCTTACCTGGAGATGAGACAGCCCCAGAAACTACCATGATTGTGGGGCCACTACCAGCTAATATCCTGGGGTTAGATTTATTAAAGGGTCGAGCCTGGAGAGATGCCAGAGGGAGAGAATGGGTGTTTGGCCTCCCACCCCTCTCTGTCCGTCTGAGTTTATTTGTTTTTTGGAGAAAACATGTTCCAAACTTCTCTATTATTATTGCCCTAGTAACATTATGCCAGATAAGAAAAGGAGTTGGATAAATAGATAGTTCCTTCTTTTTAATAATGGGTCTGTAGTGGGCCAGATTTGTTCTTTTGCAGAAACCTGCCAGCAGATGAGATCAAACTGCATGGAACCAATGGAGCCTCAATTACAGCAAGAGGCAGCATGAGAAAACGAAATAGCAACGAGACTGAAGACTTATACTGTTCTTAATGTTTTTATCTTAATAACTTTGTAATATGCATGCCTATATGTATTTTTGTCTCAAGTCTGCAATATGTAAAAGTTTGCCACAAACATTGTGTTTGTGCTCCCTCTACTCCCAGAATTACTTGTGTTATCAGCTTATTAATAATTGTTAACTTATCTAGGTTTTTTTTTTTTTTTATTATGAACAATTCACTGATAAGATTGTGTAGGACGAGCCATTTTATGTACTGCTAATTTCGTTTTGCCAAGTTTGTTTTATTATTTTGTTGGGGGGCAGGTTAGTTTGGGAGAAGCTTTTGAATGTGAACAACTTACTGGTAAAATTGTATAAGATGTACTGTTAATTTGATTTTTGTCAAGTTCATTTTGTCCTTTTAAATATCTCTCTCGATTGAGAAACTCAACCAAATATAACCTGGGAGTTAGTACAAGTATTTGTGCATATTTAGAGTTATATGAATATGCATTATATACATTAGCCTTCTGCCTTGAAAGGCATTGAATTTTATATTTGGTTAAATTTAACAAAAACGAAACTAAATTTAGGCCTAAAAGAAAACATAAGAAAGCCTTTTACCAGCTCCCAAGTAACTCAGTGTTTTTTGATGTATAATTTCAAATATTTGTATGTATGTTTGTAACCTCATTAATGTTAAGAAATTTGATTGTAGTCATTGAGATCCTATTACATCCCCTATGACTACTCACGGGGTGGAGAGAGTAACTAGTGCAAATTAGCTTACTATGTTATTATACAATTAGCTTGTTTTTTTTTTTTTTTGAAGGGGGGGAGAATTGTAATGCATTAGGGCAATCTCTTCCTTTTCTTCACTCTTCTGTCTCCCTGTCCACTATACGAAAAGCACCGCCCACAAAGAAGATTCACAGAGAACGACAAAAGAAGAAAAACTATTGAATGCATAAATCACGGGGTGGTGTCAGAGACTGAGATAGTTGATGTTTTATGCATTCTCGGGCTTTTGACACACCTGCTGGGGAGTAGCCGAGCTTGCGGGCTCTTGACTGTTCCTCCTAAAAAACAACAATTGACCTCGGGCTTTGACACACCTGCTGGGCGATTAGTTACCTCTGATAGCCCATGAGGAGTCAACCTTGCAGGCTCTTGCCTATTGACACCTCTGCTGGGCGAACAACAACTGAAAAGACAATGTGCCTCTGGAGGACTAAGTCCAAAAAAGGGAGGCAACCCCTCATGCCAGGGAGGCGCCAGAGCATATAAACTTACTGGTGACTTTGGGAATTTGGGGAGTTCTTCTCCCCCACCGCCTGCGAATCAAGACCATCAAGCATCGCTGGACCCCGTGGGCGGTGACTATGGACATCTATCTACTCTCAGCTTTTCTTTCCCTTACTCTCCCTGGCTCTTATCCTGCCTTTCTCTCCCCTATGCATTTTTCTCCTCCCCAGAAAGCTTATGACAGCACCCAAAGGTGTTAGTTTACCTATTGATTATGACAGCACCCAAAAATGTTAACCTATCTGTTGATACAAAACTGTTAAAATAAATCTTATTAACTTACCTGTTGATACAAAACTGTTGAAATAAATCTTATATATTTTCATACACCGATTATTTAGTGTCGCTTCACTTTAATCCACCCCAAAGGAATTTTTGATAAAACCTGAGTTACCCCCCCCCCCTCTCTTTTCCTGGGGCGGGTCGTAACATTCAGTGATAGTAAAAGAGGCAATAGGCACAAATTGAAATACAGGAAATTCCACTTAATATACAAAAATACCTTTGTATTCTGAGGGTGGTTGGAAATGGAATGTGTTTCTTGGACAGGTTGTGTAGTCTCCATCCTTGGAGATGCTCAGAGCCTGACAGGATATTGCCCTGGCAGTCTGATATGTGACCCTGTTTTGAGCAGGGAATTGGACTACATGAGCTCCAGATGTGTCTTCCAACCTCAGCTGCTATGTAATTTTGTGAAGCCCAACCTGCCCAGTGACTGGCTGCAAAAAGTTATTCACATATTCTTTGGCTGAAAGTCAGTCACTGTGTAACTTATGTTCTGAAGATATATAAAAGAAGGGGTGGCAGGGGGGTTTTGCTTGGTGCTTGAATAAAACAGATTCTCTGGAGTCACACTTGAAGGTCACTGCCTCCGTCCCAGGTAAGACCTGAGGACCTGTACTACAGATCTGACACACTTAAACCTTTAGAACACACAACAGTGCTACTTAATTCTTAAACATGAGACTGTTCAGTTCTACTGGAGTGGTGGGCAAAACAAGTGAGACAGTGGGTCAACAGCTGATCCGGGAGTTAGAGCCAGTCCTTCAAATTTAAGGTCAGAGCTCCACCTGTGAAACTGGGACAATATATCTGACACTGGGATATGCTTTGTGATTACTCTGATGGCAGTTGGCTGAAATGGAAGCTCCATAACTCAGGCATCTTCAGGTGCCTTTGTTCAGACTTGAGTAAGATTTGCCCTCTTGCAGAACAGCAAGAGGATATTCTGAGTTTATGGTTTTAATTAGACAAGAATAAATTGCTGGGGGAAACCAAATACTGTTCATTTGGTGTCTCAACACAGTACCTCTTTATAAGTCAGCACAGAAGAGTACACAGATGGAATTGAAGTGGCAAATATATCCACAGACACTGCCATGTTTCTCCTTGCATCAAAAATTTTTGGGAGAGAATTTCCTCTGATATCCATGACTCTCCTCTTGCAAGTATTGCCATAATTTTTTGCATGTTTATGGTACAGTTTAGGAAGAACAGTCTCCTCTAGAATTTAATTTTCTTCTACTTCTGCCTAATGATTTCCTGATCGTTCCCCAGCAGGGATTCAAACTTAAACTTCCTAACAGCCTATATATAGTAGCAAGAAACCAATAAATACATTTTGATTACTGCAGTGGTGCTCAGCTGTGCCTCCATACAGTAACAAAGAGGAGATGCTGTCTGCAATCATCTTGAGATGGTAAAGGAGAGGGATTAGGAAGTGTGAGAACCAAGGTGCTGAGAGTCCTGTGGCTGAGCAAAGGCAAAGGTGTTTGCAGTCAGCAGACTAATGTTAGATGAAAAATTACTTTGAACATCTCAGAGCAGCTGCAAATGGCCTTGTGCATGACCTTGCCTATGTAGGACCATAACTGGAGAGTCTGAGAGAGACATGCTGGTGGCTGTCCACAGTCCCGAGTCATCTAGGAGTGACTTGAACTGTCACAGCTTGTCTGCTGACAAGTCACGAAATGTGTTGCAGGTCCCTGAGGTCTTGGCAGCATTCTCTGACCTGTCAGGGAACAGACCTGGAGCCTGTCCAGCAAGACATGAGGAGGAGACTGAGTCCATTAAAAGAGTTATGGTTATTAAATAAAGAGTCTTGGCTCAAATGATGTAGCATTGGATCCCTGGACAGGAAAGCTTGGCCAATGTTCAGTGGAAAATATGAGTCAGGCTATCTGTTTCAGTGCATGGGCCATTTCAGGAGAACTATATACTGCAATTAATTAATGGGGAAGGAAAGAGAATACCTGCTGCATTGTGAGATTCAGCCCCTAAGTATGAAGAGGAAGATATTACTTTGGTGCTCACTAGCTCAGCCTTATGCTTCACTGGGTCAAATCCATCCCTGGGTTTAGCACATCTGGAGACAACAGAAAGAAATTTATTCTTTCCATTCTCCAGAAGCAAGCTGTGATCTTTAAGTTCAAATGCTCACATCAGAGAGAAACTGCAGATCAAAGAGACTGAACGCTGTGCTGTTCAAGCAGGTGAGTTAATTAATGTTCTCCAGTTTACCACGAGGTTTGTGTCTTGCTCCTAAGAGTTGTATCTGAGAGCTCCTCATAGTCAAACATCCCTTCTCCTTTCTGTCATACAAGTACTTTTCCAGATGGGTTTATGGAGCGAAGAGGACACTCAGTGGCTGGTTAGGTTATCACAGGTATGTGTTCCAGCAGTTTTCCAAAGGAACTACTCCTAGATGCTGTTGGCAGAGGCTATTCATGGAAGCCTGCAGTGCCATGTTGGGTACAATCCCAGATCCGGATTTCCAGCAAAGAACAGTACCTCTCCACTCCAGTCACAGGCATACTTAGGCAGTGATCTATTTTTCGTGTATATTTTTGACAAATGCCTTTTTCAGCAGAATTTCTTGTGGTTTTTAGGAGATGGGAGGGGAAAAGATTTGAGAATGTCTCAACGGATTTTTTTTTTCCTCTTTATATTCTTTGTAGAAAACAGGATTACCTGCTTTTTGTATTCACAGCCACAGCTTTCTCTGTGCTGTTAGGAAGTGCCTCCACTGCATAAACCCAGAGCCCTGTGTCAGCACTGTAGGCACTGGCTTACCCAACGTGCAGCTGAGATGAAGACTTACAGCCCCCGTGATGCAGCAAAGCAAAGGGATTTTTTATGGGCCAAAAGCCACCATTTGCCTAGTATGGAGGAGAACTGGGTTTCAGGGGTCTTAGCCTGTGTCCCAGTGCCCTCCCACTGCCATGGCTGATGGAGCACATTGATGTGAGTAGAAAACATCTAACTACTGTGTGAGCAAAAGACCTCGACAAAAAGCCACCAGCTGTATGGTATGTACCTCATACAGTGTATATATGCTGGTTAACTCTGCAGTGCATGCTCATCTGCCTCAGTATCTTCTCTTTCCACGTGGTCCCCCTCACAGACAGGGAGTTATGAACAGGCTCTTGCATTGATTAATGTTGTCACACAGCTTCCACTCCCTCCCAGAAACCCCCAGAAGAAGGCTGCAAGCAACCTGGAAGTTCAATAACAAGTGTGATTGTCTTCACTGCTGAGTTTCCCTGACAAAATGAGCTGAGTTCTCAGTCTCATTTCTCAAAAAATAGCTGTCTGTGTCCCAGAATGAATGTGTCCATGAGTCTCCTTCATTAGCAGCATAAACAGAGGGAAGGCAGAAATTCAATTCTATCTGCTCCCTGCAGGTCCCTGGCATTGGGGAATAAGGAATATTAGCAGAGGAGCAGAGGTAAACTCTACCACTGCTGCCTATGGTCTTTCTGGGTTAAAAAAAAAAAAAAAATCTAAAAAGCTGGAGCCTTCAAGGCTGGTCTGACAACATTTGCTGTCATTAAGCTGATGTATCAATAAGTGGGGAACAGTGGGTAGACAGAAAGAGTGTAATCTGTAAATAGAGTAGTGCTCATTGGATAGTTACTGACACTGGGAAGTGATTGTCAGTGTCCTTTTTGGTGATGATCCTCAGGCTGATAGACAGCAGGGGAATTTCCCACTGATGTCAAGCAGAAACTTGCACAGAGATCAAGAGCAGAATAAAGTGTTCCTTCAGTGACTAAATTCTGAAAAAATCTTTATGACTTCTAACATGCTGCACTTGCTACAATGGCCAATATGCTTTGCAGCACATCATCCTGCATTATCCTCCCTTCCAATCTGACTCAGATTCCCTTGCCTCTTTCCTTTTTTGTCTCTCTTGCAGTCTCCCTGGGTGCCCCACCTGGCAACACAGTCACTAGCAGAGTTTTTATTAATAGTATCTTCTAGATTTGACGTTAGGCTTTACAACTATTAGTCAGCTATGGGCCTTAAATAGGAAACGTGTCTGATTAAAGTTATACTTCTTTGATGCTCTTTAGCACAGGGACTGTGTTTTGGCCCTGTACCTGCAAGGCACAGTGAGTGATAGCAAGTCATATTGGAACTACCCTGATGGAGAAAAATAGTGCAGCTGCTCTCAACAAGGATAACAGTGAGTGGCAGGCGCAGACATCATTCAGAGAAGGTGTTTTGGTCTGCTTGCAGAAGAAATAGCTAATGCTGCAACAATGTTTGTATTTGGGAAGGTTTTTTTGGTAGACACGCTAGTGACTTAGAATACATAAAGATTTATATATTTATATGCTCATATATGTATATAATCTTATATATACTTGATTGTTCACACTATGCAGAATAACTGTCAGGTAGAGTGAATACCTCAGTCTGGACAAATCCTTTTGCCAGGCTTAAGTTTTGATTTAGCATATCACTGGGTTTTATTGTTTTTACCACTTGACCTTGGATCAAAATAGATATGACACATTCTTCTCATCCCTTCAAAACAAACTGCAATAAGGTGGTGCTTCTAGACTGTATCCCTTTACATCCCGCTGTGACAGCACTTCTCTTCCATGTAAGCTAATATGAAACCAGATACTGATGTATTTTCTTAAATCCATATTTTTGGTAAACTTCCTAAAAGAAGTTCAGGTTTCTGACACTACTAAAATCAAAGCAAACTAATTTTCTAAATGCTTCTAAGTAACCATTGTTAAAACAGCTGCCTGAGACATCACTGGAGGTTTTTCTGCAGGGATAAGGACTGACCAGGCTATTTTAGGATTTGCCTTATTATTTCAAATTGTTTGCCTTAAAGTCACCAATTTCAATCTAGCCCCACTGTGATTGCTTTGTCCTTCAAAACTCACTTCTCCCTGCCAAAATCTTTCTAGCATTATGCTATTACTTTTTTCCAACTTGCCTAAAATTTCTGAAGTTTAACTGGATGCAGTTCATTTTGAGAATTAAAGCAATAAAAGAGTATAATCAGTGAGCAAGAAAAAGCAACATTATCCTTTCTCAGTGTGTTGCATGCTGCAAAAGTGAAACTAGACCAATCTCAGTCCCCAATTACACATATTCCTTCCAGTACACCCATGAGAACTCCATTAGGGTTGGCACCAAAGACCAGAAACTTTCTGAGGGTGTTTTGAATGTGGTTTGTGAACATAAAAGTCCTTCGAACTTTAGCGAAAATTTCTAAACATGACTTATGTAGACTTCATAAGAATTTGGCCTGCATGCTAGCAGAACATTCAAAAAGGTTTCTGTCCTTATATTTGAACAGATTAGAATAAAATGCCTAAAGAATTCTGAAATGAAAGTGAAATCAATATATCATTAGATTTGAAGAGAGGGACACAAGCTCATATTTGATAATGTCAATAGGCTCATGAGCCCAGAAATGGGCAAATGGAAGGAGGAACATATTAGAGAGAGTAAAGCTTGCAAATAGTAAAGTTGGGAGCTGCTGCTTGACAACTACTTACTATGCAATCTGGAGTAGGAACCTGGGTCTCCAGTCCAAAATTATACTGCTTTCTTTAAAAATCTTTACTTCCCCTACTGCTTTTCAGGCTCATATATGATTCACTGCTTGCAGTTCCCTTATGCCTCCCTCATTGTCATTGATTTCTCAGAGTCTTTCTCCTATTCAGTGTTTCGCCTGATTTCTTTCTCCCCCATATGTGCTCTTGCACTATCATCAAGTCCAATTTTCCTATTTCCTGCTCTTATTTTTAACTTCCAAAAGGGCTTTACCCAGCAAAAGGTCTGTGCTTTGCCCTATTGTAGCCCATCATCTGTCATTACTGGGATCCACAAGGCCCTAAATGCCTCGTTGTTCTACAGTTTTCTCTGTATCTCATGAGCACTTGCAGTTGCTGGCTCTGCATTTCCCAAACTGAGTGCAAGAGAAGTAGAGCATTGAAACTGAAACACTTTGTCTTACACTCTTTCTGTATACTGAAAAGACATATCCAAAGTAGGACAGTTCTTTTCAGTCTAGATCTTTATCTTTGGCAAGGTTGACTATTAAAATATCACTGCCTTCCCATGCTGCCCCTCTCTGTGTACTGGCTGTCAAGTCATTTGGAATCTTCCTTAGTCCTATGGTTTGGGAAATCTGTTTCCCACACAGTGACTAAATACTAGCAATAACAATAAACCTCACTCCTTGGTTTCATCTTCTTTAACAGAACAAACCTTTACTCATCTCCCTGGTACAGTTTTTTAAGAAGGCCTCGTGCTAGGCAGAAGAAAATTGCACATAGCTGAATTCAGCTGCTGGAGATGAGACTACCTTCCACAAACATTTGCACAGCCCTTAGGAAAAGTTATATCTCAAATTCAAATTTAATTCAAGTTTAGTCCTAACACAAGCTTTTAGAAAGAGTAGCTAGATCAAGATGTCCAAAGAAGAGCAGTGTTTCAGAGAAAGGATCAACTGGGAAGTAGTGGGAAAGTGTGGCTGAGCCTTTTAGGAGTCATAGCATACAGGCAAGGTGGCTGTGGAAGGGATAAGCAATATTTTCTGCTCAGCGAGGGCAGACAAAATGGTGCTGTGTTAATCTACAGCATGAAAACAACATGGTCACAGACACTGCTTTTACAGGCACATTAGGCAAACATCTGAGAAAAGTTTGGGTATAGCTGTTCTGATCTTGAGGAACTGAAGCAGTCTCTAATATGTCCTCAGTGCTCTAATTCCTAAGACTCTGGGGGACCCCACAGCAGCACTGGGAACCAGGTGCCAAGCTCATCCAGTGGTGTGTGGGTGGGCACAGAAAGGTCTTGACAGCAGAACCACACTGGGATGCGACTTAAAGGCTACATCCAGGATGAAAGGCCATAGACAATCATGCCTCTTTCCCTAGGGGGTAGCTGCTCCACAAGGGAAGTGGAAGAGGGGCCTCAGAACCAGTCACTGCTTTGCCAAGGCTTATTCTGCTGGCATAGTGTCTCAGAGTCATCAGTGATACTGGTTTAATTGCATTTACATACTGTGCTATTTCTGAACACCATGCACAACAGCCCTAATTTTGCTCTCAACAAGACGTGATTCTTTGACTTCACTGACAGTCTAAATTGCTGACAATCTAAGTTTTAACTTACAAGTGACACATAGTCCTGGCCTGTGATCATGTCACACAGTACTTATCCCATCTCTTTTTCATAACAGATCTCTCTTCCGTTCTTTAGATTAAATAATCCAATATGACTCCAGTGGGAGGACTCAATGGCTCTTGGAGAATTGTAACATGACTGACCTGACCTCCATTTGCAGACCAAATTCTCCCTATTTAAATAGAAGTGATTTCTTTTCCTGCTCTGCCCACGTAAGTGATACCCACAAACAGACTGCAGAAGAGCAGTGGGGCTTGTCTGCACTGCCAGTCAGGGAAGTTCATGGTGGTCTTCAAGAGGAATTCTTAGTAGGAAGTAGGGAAGCAGGGCAAAGGATGAAATTCAAATTATTGGGAACCTCCAAGCACCTCCCTCAAAAATGAAACAATTTACTGGATGTGTAGAGAGGGAAGGGGTCAAGACACAGCAGGGACCACAACTTATCTTAGAGTTGACCTATAATTTTTATAGTAGAAGGCTCTCAGCCATGGTTTAAAGGCCTGTAATGATAAAAGACTTTATTTGATTTATCATGAAGTTGGTTAATTGCCCTCTTATTTAAACATTAGCTTTACTTTTCCATTCCTGGCAATGTGGCTTCGGTTTATAGTCCCTGGGCCTCTGTACCTTTGCCTGCTGGATCAGAGGGCCCGTGGTTGTCCATCATCTCTGTGAGAAGCTGCTTATGGACTGCAGTGAGTGTTCCAGCAATGCCCATGGGCTCCCACATGGAGGCTGGGTCTGGGGCTCTCACTGCAGCCTATGGTTTTCAGAACCCAAACCTCACTCAGGCTGTGCTGCTGGCTCTCACAGAAGCCTCGCTGGGCACCTTTCTGTTCTCTGAAAGGCCAGATGCAGCCCTCATTAAAGCACAATTCATACACTTGTGAGTCTAACACGGGCATTTCACTCCCTGACTTTGATTGGTTCCCTATTATCACTGATTTGTAAACATGGGAGAAACCACTAGTTGTATATGAAATGTTCATAAATCTCATAATTTTCAATCATTGTGTTAGTGCAAATCTATTTTTTTAATTAAGTTTTAACCTCTATTCCTCTTTCTTACTGTTTGATTTTGGAATAAGAAATATGCTTAACATCATTTGATAGCTGAACATTGAACATCTTGTTCTATTAATAGACTGAAGTGTTTCAGTTGCTGAGGAAGATTAGTACAACCCTGTTTGCTGAATGAAAAGCAAAATAAAAAGAGAACATTAGCATAAATGAGAGCATTTTCATTGTTTGCTACAGTCGTCCTTGGTAATGAAATAGAAGGTGAAGCTGTAGAAATAATATGGTCTTGAAAAATTATAGTAAATTTGAATAACTGAAGGGGGGGGGGCAGGTAATCTATATGAGGGAATAGTTTCTTGGTGGTTTCCCCAGGGCAGTGTTCCTACATATTGTGATATTCTCATTAATGCAGAAGATGTTAAGCTAAATAAACACCTCCCTGATTTTATAACAGGTATGACTCTACCTCTCAATTTTAGACTAAATGAATCCAGAACTTCATGCAATAACTCTGTGTAACAGATCAAAATCTAAAGTAGCAAAGTATCAATGGAGATTTGTGTAACCTCTGATGACCAGTGATAGGACCCTAGGGAATGGCCTGAAGTTGTGTCAGGGGGAGGTTTAGATTGGATATTAGAAAAAAGGTTCTTCCCCCAGAGGTGGTTGGGCACTGGAACAGGCTCCCCAGGGAAGTGGTCACAGCACCAAGCCTGACAGAGCTCAAGAAGGGTTTGGACAATGCTCTCAGGCACATGGTGTATTTCTTGTAGTTGTCCTGTGCAGGGTCAGGAATTGGACTCAATACTCCTTGTGGGTCCCTTCTAGCTCAGGACTTTCTACGATTTTATGGTTCTGTGAGTCTGACCACCAAGAGCAAAGTCTATAATAGTTTAATGAAATGTGTTCTGTTTAGACTTAAAATGAGCAGTAACATACTTGCCTTATATACTTTAATTATATATCATGAAAATGTTTTAAAGGTGCAGGAGTGTCTTTCCCAACTAACTCCTGTTGGAAAGTGACATGGGTAAGAAACATTAAAATGCAATCTATTTAAAATTCTTAAATAGTCCTGGTGATCCAAAGTCCTGTTATTTTTTATTTCAGTGGCACTTGGATTACAATCTCTTGGCTGATTCTGAAAATATCTTCCATAAAATTTTTGTTTGGATGGTTAAAATGTCCTCCTCATCTTTTTATAGCATATCTACTCAGACCCTAGAAAAATCACACTCTTCTAAACTGATCTGGGATTGGCGTCACTGAAGCTGATTTTCTCCATGGCCTTGGGTAAACTAATATTATCTCTATCCTATGTCAAATTGAATTTCACAAACACATACCCAAAGTCACAAGTATTTCAAGATTAGCTTTCTTTTAATAAACCTTGGAAGAAAAATATTTGAGCACTAAAAGGCACAAAGTGTATGAAATCTGAGAAATGTCCAGGAATATGCTGTCACCATGTCACTGGTCAGTATCTATTTAGCTTTAACTCTCTTTCCTTCTCTGTGAAGGTCAAAATCCTAATTCTGTTGTTAGTGTGTACATCTTACTACATCTATTGCTAGATGTAGTAAGATAAACACTGCAATTTCTAATACAGGCATGCACTGAGCACATGATCAGGTTCCCGTTTGCTCTAAGTAATGCAGATCAAGGGTTGCACAGTAGCTGCAACATATTGAACTTGTTTTCTAGGCTGTCTAGATTTCTGCCTGCCAGGCCAGGCTCAGAGAGGATGAACAGTGCATCAGAACTGCAGAGGAATTCAGTTCTGTTGCTGCTGACAGTACTTTCCTTTTAATCTCACTTTACAACACACGATGCTTTTACTTGATTGCCATGTTTGCCCTTGCCATCAAAGAAATGTGCCGTGGAATAGTTTTTTTATTAGGAAGAAAAAACCCATTTCATCTACTCAGACACACAAAAGCCATTCATGTGGCTGAATGCAGACCTCTCCAAAGCTGACCTGTACTCTGGACCAAGTCTTTCAGGTTGTGTCTACATCCCCCTGTCTGACACCAAGGGCAGCTGCCTGCTCCTGTATGAACAAATCCTCTGCACTGGGAAACAGAGGAGTTGCATCCATAGTCCCATAGAGAATGACCCTGGCTTGTGTTAGCTCCTCAGATGAGTCTGGGGACTATGTGGGAGCATGTTAGTTGGTCCCAGGCAGAAAATGCATCAGGAATAATTTCCAGAAACTGTGTGGACAATCAACACCGTTAACTTAATAGCACAGATGTAGCCTGAGAGTCCTCTTCCAGATAAACTTGAGAAACAGACACTTTGTCATAAATGCCAAAAGTAGATTATTTACATCTTTAAGCAGTTTATTTTTCTCTCTCTGACTTTAAAAGTGTGAAAAGTGACTAGGAGAGAGATAGACATCTACGTGGTAGGAATCTAAAGGTAGCTGGGGTGAATCTTCCTGAATTGTCTGACAGCTAGACTTGGAACGTAATGTCCCACATTAAAGTCAGTGGCACTTAATTAATAGGTTAAGTTTTACACATGTACTTCAAATGTCCTTCTTGCCCATCAATAATTTCTAAAATCAAGGCCAGTTCTTTCAGTCCTGGTTTCACTGAAGCTGAGGGCAAACTCCCATTTTCCTCATTGAAACTTGGATTTCCTTGTTGAGTTTCAAGTATCCAAATGAGAGATGCTTGTTTTAATTGGATTACTTGCCAGTGTCTCTGCTGATAGGCAGCAGAGACTGACAAAAACAATTATAACTCTGGTATTCTGGACAGCTCTTCTACTCTAGCTCTCTTCCAGCATCTGAAGAATTGGCAGTTCTTACAAGAAAGTCCATACTAAATTAGGAAACGTTCCTTTCTGCTCTATATTAACAGCTTGCAAGCAGCAGGAGACCAAGGAGTTTTGCTCTAAGAATTTTTTTTTTAAGTGCAGAGAATTATTTCTTTTCTTATTCTCTATTTTTGTTGCAACACTTTTGCCAAGACTCCATATGCCAAGATGTAATTAGCTTTCAGAGAAGACATTTGGAGATCTGGCACAGACCATGGATAGTTTAACAGCTTCTTTTCTCTTTCTTCTGAATATTAAGCAGGAGCATATAGTTGTCTGTGACTTCTTTCAAGGCATCTCTGGAGTTTAAATATTTTTTCAGAATTAAATAAATTAAAAATAAAAACAAGATTAATACAAATATTATTCAAAGAAAATATTTTAGGCATATATGAAGTCAGGAATTCCTACAGTAATGATAGTTCATTTCAGTGCGAATCAACCCTATCTTTTAAGTATACATATATTCATTCTCTTTCTATATAAAGATGAGAAAGACTGAATAAAGACTGCCAGGTGTGTGCACTAAAGCAGAGCTGATTTTTTCAGGGCAACCATGTCTTTTGGTATTCCCTGTCTCTGGAGTGCTTAATATCCCATTTATTTCTCTTTATATTTTATGGTTTTTTTATTTGCTCAGCAATTTGGTGCTTACTAGACATCTGGAACTAGCACAATATTTGCAATGAGCTGGAGTCACTGAAAATTTTTACTGATATCACTGCTTTTCATATCACCCAAAAACTGTGCCTGCTCTCCATGGTATCAGCCATAACTACACTGCTCCTCAGCTCCCTCAGGCTGGCTGATTCTTCCCATCATTTTCTGAGCCTGATCCAAAGGACAAAAAACCTCACAGTCATGGTGATATTCTGCCCCACATTGCATATGGACAGGAGTGAAGTAAATCAGCCTTGCTTTTAGACAGATTGAGGATAAATTAAGATCTGGCTGTACCCACAGATCCACAGATGGAAGGTATTTTGCTAATGATCTGTTGACTGGGGATCTCCTCATATGTCTTGTTTGCAAAGGGCCCCTCTGACTAGATCAGCTCCATGAACAACTTCTGCAAGTGTGTCTGGGTCTTTTTGGTGAGTTTTCCACAGCACATCTTCAGCTTTCAGTTTCCTGGATCATCTTCATCTCTGTTCTCAAAGGTGACTGGCATTTTGAAGGGCCTTTCTCCATGCTCCCAGTCTGGCTTCTCTGTACATTCCTCCCCTGGCTCCTGTGCAAAAGCAAGTGCCAGCAGAACTTGCAATAGCTGCTCTCAATGGCAGTGAACTCCCTTTACAGTTTCCCAGCGCAAAAAAAAAGATTGGAAGGTATTTTACTTCTGTAAGACTGTTAGTTGCTGCTCCCTTCCAACTCAGGATATTCTATGATGACTGTCAGTTTTGGAAATGCACAGATCAGATACTGTTAGAAGATACTGAGGCATGGGGACAGGGGGTGAAGAGACCTTGTGTAGGTCATGCATAAGGCATGCTCTGTGCATGGCCATTCTGCAGAAGAGCTCCTAGGATGTGCTGCAGCCTGTGCAAAGACCTGATTGTAAAGTTTCATGTTAGTAAAGTTTGGATGAGGTAGGAAAAGACACTTGAAAAATCATAGAATGGCTTGGGTTAGGAGGGACCTTAAAGATTGTCTTGTCCCAACCCCCCTGCCATGGGCAGAGATGCCACCCACTAGATCAGGTTGCTCGGGGCCCCATCCAATCTGGCCTTGAACATTTCCAGGGATGGGGCATCCACAACTTCTCTGGGCAACCTGCTCCAGCACCCAATTAAATAGGCCCTCAATTAAAATGGAGCATTTGCATGTGTCCAATTTAAAGGCTACTTAGTATTTTAAACTACCAAAGGTGACTTGGGATGAATTCATGTAAGACATAACCAAATTCAAATTCTTTCATAAAATACTTACTGAAATGTTCTGCTGCTTGACTGCACCTTGGCAATGCACCTAGAGGCAAAAAAAAAAATTAAAAAAAAGTAAAAGGGATCTTGGTTTGCTCAGCAACTACATATGCAGAGCTATCAAACAAAAAAGATGTCAGTGTTCACTGACCTGGTAACAGAGGCTAATCCATTGCAAGGCTGGAATAAATGTGTCTTGGGTCTTACATAATCTGGAAAGCTTAGTTTCAAAGGGATGTATTTTTACATGTCAGAAAGCCAAGCTCTGGTTAATAAGGCATTTAACATAAATGACATGGGTTTGACAAAGAAAAAGTGACAAACAAGCAGAATGTGATGCCTTCCCTACCCTCTGGCTTCCTCCAAAGATGTCTTCAAATCTCGTGCTAATTAGATGCATGTACAAACAATTGATGTGTCATGCATTTAATAAGCAAAGGTTTGTTTTCTATGAGCTAATTTCACCAAAAAGTCATGCAGATCCTCTTGTCTTATCAAAGGGAAGGGTTGCTAAGGGTGACTGGGTACCACATGTTGTGGATCACTTGCCTTCAGCCTTCTGGTGTCACTCACCAGCCGACTCCCCCTGCCTGGAGAGAGCCTGGAGAGCTCAGGATGAGGCACCCACTGTCAGACTCCATCCACTACTACCAGCCAAAAGTCTTCAAAAAAGTGCCCAGGATGCTGCAGTCTTTTTTCACCTGTCCTATATGAGCACTCCAAACCAGAAGGCTGGCTGTCATCACCAGAGTGTTAGGCTATGGATATTGCAGTGTGTCCTAGTTAGAGCAGCCAGGAGCAGTTCATCACTGTGTGGGTGTGACCCAAACTGTGTATTCTACACCCTCTGTGTCATTTCCCAGGAACTGTTAACAATAGACCATTTACAGCAGCTGCCCAGAGCACACCTGACCCCTCAGGTTATAGTTATGGGTGATGTTAACTCTCCTCCAAGGAGTCATTAGCACCTCCACACCCAGCCTGAGGGGTCACCACGGATTCTAAAAATATCACAAGGCTCACAACCACCCACTGTGGAACTTCCTGCCCTGGGGGAGGTACTGGGCATTCCCACTTGAACCTGAGTGTATATAATCTTGGGGTCTTGGGACTTCTGGTACCACTTGTCAGGTCCAGAGGAGGACCAGAACCTCAACCGGACTGTGACCAGCACCCTCGACCAGACTGCAACCAGCACTCTTACCAACCTTTCCTTTCACTTTGGACTCAGGGGGACCATGTGGGGCTCAGCACAGGGGCCAACAAACACCATTCTGTTCATACCCCAGAGTACTGGGTTATACATCTGGGTTTTGTGGGTTAAAACCAATTGCTTGTCCGTATAATTGTATTATTGTATAATTTTTTATTAAATTGTAACTCTGACTTGTGGTCTCTTTTGAGTTGGGTTCATTTCTCCTGCTGGTTTACCTTTAAACCAGCACACAGTGGGAAGCTTGTAGGAAGCCATGAATCTAAAGTGTATCCTACTTATGAAATCCAGCATAAGCCAACCAAAGGTTGCCAGCACACCCAACTCCCCCCTCCCACTTACCTTCAACCTTTCTGTGCACCCTCATCCTCTAAATGTCTATAGAGTGTAGAAAATGGTAATTTGTCAGACTGCCACAGTATGGGTATTACAGTGCATTATCACCACTGCAGGAAGAAATTTTGTTGCCTTACAACCCACATATTCCCACTTTGAAACAGGAAGCAGAGGCAGTGAGGACCAGGATCAGGTAACTCCATCAACCCTGTGAGGATTATAGAAACGCTTGATGGGAAAGAGGCAAGTAAAAGTGATCTCAGGAAGCTTCATGGTATATGTCAAGTCAATTCTTCTTGTCTCACTTCTGCAGGGTTTTACAAATACAACCTTAGTGGTGCATCAGTGGATTAATATGCATAAGGTCTGCAAAAATTTATATCAGACCTTGTTTACAAGGATTCAACACTTATGCATGGAGGTGGAGATGCAGCTGAATTCTTCACAGCCTTTCTTGTATTGAAATGCCAGAATGAAGGAGGAGACCAATAAAAACTACCCAAGTTCATAAGGATTTAGTGGAAGAAGAATTAGGACCTGTTTGCAGTTCCTGTATTCAGACCATAACTCCTTCTCCTGACTGATGTTCTCAGGTTCACTGATGTATTTGCCATTTAAAATGCTATATTTGGACCCCCAAGTCATGCTTCACTCCAAAACTCTTTACAATGGAATTCACAATGAGTTTCCTGACTAAGGTCTAAACAATTCTTGCATTTTTTATGGTCTGCCATATTTCCATATCACACTATCAGAATAACCAAGGTTAAACTGTCAAGGTCTGAATCCCCTGACAGAGTGCAGTAATAAATTTAATGGAGACACTGTAATTGCTTTACCCTGAAATGCCAATGAATATGTTGAATATGGTAAAGCTTCTCACTAACCTCTTACCATTTCCCAGAAAGATACATCGCAGATATTAATTTGTTAATTGTCATGCAGTCAAAGGCATGCAAATGATGTACAAAGTGGATCTACTAAAGACTATTGACATGCAAATGGTAAATTCTTTCAAGTCTAAAGGGAACAAGAACATGCAGCTCTTTCGAGTTCTAGTGTAGAATAAGAGTTCATTACCTTTAAAAAAAAATCAAAAAGGAATTTGCAAATGGATTTCTAAAGGTGAAAGTCAAAATTTGCACTGCTAGCTGTTGGAGAACTTTTCTGCTGGAATGACCTTCCAATTGAAAATGACATTTTTGAAAACCATTGTACAGCCAGATTGCTGTGGAAGTGAAAAGGCCCCAGCAATTTACTCTCAGGCAGTGACATGGACAAAAGTGCTTGAAGGGTTTTTGCCCTTAGTGCCTTTGGAATCTCAGCATGTTCTGCTTCCTCCTCAACTCCAGTCCAGAAGAGGGGAGGACACTCTCTCCTCTGCTTTCTCTGTAAGTGGTGATGTCTTTTTTTCATCCTATCTGCCTTCATGGGAAAAAACATCTTGTGTGTTTAACTTGTTTAACTGCATAAAAGCTGGATGGGAAGCAAGGAGTGTCTATTTTGTGTGTTTTGAAGGACATGTGTTTTTGAAATTCTCACCTTTGTGTTTTGGGACCGGTTTCTCTTTTCAGCATAATCAGAAATGCCACTTTATTCTACTTTCTGTTTGTACATTTCCACATAGCTTAAGAGTTTTTAAGCAAGAACTGGCGTGTTCAACTTTAAACTTCTCCAGGGTAATGACTAAAGTGTTTGGTCACTTACTGAAAAAGTAAAAAATCACTGCCCTCCAAAGGCATCTCACATTAGATACCAAATACAGAAGCAACTAAAATGACCAGTCACTTGAAAGTTTTCCTGTCAATATTTCAACTCAAATAGAAATACTTTTAGTGAGTATATGGGAAAGGATGTTCTAGTTGATATAATGCATTCAGTTTTTCAGAAAGCTTTTGACAAGGTTGAAAGATTATGAAGGGAACTAAGCTGCCATGTCATAAGAAGGAAGGTCACCCCAAGGATTAAGAATTTCTTAAAGACAGGACAGAGTAGGAATAAATAGTCAGTTTTCACAATGGAGGATTATCTTTGGATCCCTAGGGAGACCTGGACTTAAAGTTGAGCCTCTCAAATGGTCCAGAAAAAGAGATGAACAATGAGGTGATAGTATTTGCTAAAATAATTTTTGAGGTGATAAAATAGCTTGCAGGAATCATATCTCAAACTGACTGAGAAGAGCAGAAAAATGTCTGAAAATCCCAAGGAGTTGAGTGACTGAAGGAAACAATAGTTTAATGTCTCTAAATACAAAGGGGAAAATTACCTAAACCAGCTTGATCTGTCAGTACATAGTGGCAGGTTCTTGTCTAGCTATTAAAACTCAGGAAATAAAATCTGAGCTCCCTGTAGGCAGTTTTATAAATATGTGGGCTCAGTGCTTGACAGTATTCAAAAGATAGGAGACCATTACAAATCTGTAGGAAAATGAGAGATAACATGGGGCTGTGTGAAACTACAGAACAAGCACTTCTTGGATTTTGTCCTGGTCATTCCTCAATGTTTAGAAGTAGAACAGGTTCTGAGGAAAACAACAGGATGAATCAAAGGAACTAAGAATCCCCAAGGAAATGCTGATAAGCTTAAAATAAACTAAGGTCAATATTTGCAGGATGCATAATTGAAGCATGAAACTTGTAGCCACAGGATACAGAATGGAGGTTTATAAACATAGTTAGTGTGAAATAATGACAACACAAATTCACAGAGGAGTGTTCCATCAAAGATAATTGCATGTTAACCCTTAGGCCAGGCTTTCCTACAGCTGCTGACTGTCTGAGATTGTATCAGGGAAAGATCACTCTTTTCAACATTTCTTATACAGAACAGGGTCAAGTGCTCCCAGCAGGATATGCAAAAATGAATTTTACCTCTTCCAGGATGA
This sequence comes from Manacus candei, assembly GCF_025592945.1. Taxonomy (NCBI): domain Eukaryota; kingdom Metazoa; phylum Chordata; class Aves; order Passeriformes; family Pipridae; genus Manacus; species Manacus candei. The sequence continues at coordinate 7,273,070 of NW_026138061.1, forward strand.
GGAGGAAGGGGCTGGGCTATGTTGGAGTGTGCAAGAGAACCACAGTGTCAATCCTGCCTCCCTCAAGGGTTAGCAAGTGTGATGGGGCAGTCACACACAGCCCTCCAGAGTGGTGGCTACATTGCTATTCACTGTATTCACTGGCCTATGAAAAGTCCTGCTTGAACTGAGCCACATCTTGGGCCAAATGGACTCCTGATGTGGCTTCAGCTGGTCTTCCTTACACCTACTGCTGTGGGTCATTGCATAAGGAATTTATTGGTGTATTTGTGCCTCCTACTCTCAACTGAATGATATCCTCAAGTGATGGGGTTCAGAATTATATCCTCAGCTCTGCCACTATTGAATTGAGTTACTGATGTTTGTCACTTTACCTAAAATTCTTCATGTGCTCACCCATAGGATGGGGATATATTTTCCCAGTTTTGACTCTTAGTTCACCAGTAATTTCAGCATCTGTGAAGCTGAGATATGTTGGGAAGCTTTCAGGCCTCCTCAGGAAGTGAGTAGGGACTAGATAAACCAATAGAGCTCAGCCCTTTCTGGGAAACTGTGGGGTATAATCCATGGGGTCCTGGAGTAAAGGACCTGTGGATCTGAGTGCTGGGGATTTCTTTCTGCAAAGGCATTTTTCCGTAAGTGACTCATCTTGACAATAAACCATGCTAGATGCAGAATTTAAGAGTTAGTTTGCACATCAAGCTGTTTACTCAAATTCCTTTGGCAAAAGCAAATGGCAAGTTCCTGTGAACATAAACCAAGAACTCTAAAATCAGCATGAAAGGTCCAAACCAGCTCCACATTCACGAGAAGCAACAGCCTGTAAATGGACTGGTGGAATATGGCTTAGTTCAGGACCGAATGGTACTTTTGAAGTGGGTGTCCTGCTTGTATCCATTTGCTGTTCCCTTGTTTGCAATGTCAGGCAATAGATTCCTAGAACCACCTGAAAAGACCCACTGTCATGTCCCAGTATGAGCAAGGAAGTACAGAAGCATTGCAGTACAAGCAGTGGGGAGAACATTCGTACTTGCGTTCCCACACAGGTGTTCATTCCTTGGACACACTGAACAACACTTTGGATCCTCTTTCCCAATCTGACAAAAGCTCCAGGTCAAAGAATACCACATAAAGTTTTTATAATCAAAGAGGGAAACCTTGAACCTCAGTCTGTCTGACCAAACTATGCTTTTTTTTCCTGATTGAAGGGCCCAGTGACAAATTCAAGAGCTATCAGGTGCTGAAACTAACTCTGTAGCTCATATAACAGGCAGACTTCCCTATCTCTAACTAGGTGTAATAATTTGTTTTAACCCCGTGATTCAGATATTATATCCAACAATAAAATCTCTTCTAATTCAGATTAGATGGTCATTTTTGTCAGCTGTCCTTGAATCTTATACATTGAACCCTGAACTAATACAATGGGAAAGAAGAAAGAGCTTCTTTGTCTATCAAAAGAACATGAACTAGACATCAGATTTTCAGTGATATCAGGGTTAGGTTGACCCAGGGAAATTCATTTGTCTGAATAACTGCAACTTCCATGTCACACATTTCTCTATTATTTATGAGCAAATATTAAACTAAGTAATCTATTTGACACAAGCTTTGAAAAGCTTCCTTCAGTCATTAAATCCTTTCAATGCCTCATTAATTCCAGCAGTATAATCTAGTTTTGATTAACCAGGTTGTTAAGCATCCAGTGTCAAACACTGATAAAGAGGGAGAATTTGCTTTACAGATCACAGGCATGTAATGATGTGTCTCATCACAGCTGACAAAGTGTGAGAAATTACCTCCAGCCCCACAAAAATCCCCCCAGCACAGTCAGCACTAAGTAATCTGATGACACATTCACACCTATAAGGTACACATTAACATGCTGCAGGAGCCTTTGGCACTTCACTACCACTTTAAGAATGTTCAGGCTGCACTCAAGATTTGTGAGAAGGAAACTGAAAAAGTTTAATTGATTGATTTAAGATACTGTAGACCTGTACTGGAGGCGCACTTGGAAAAGTTTTAAGAATATTTGACAGGGATTTAGTTTCAAACATGAATTTCCAGATTGAGCTAAACTTTAAGCATAAATTTAAACAGACATACATTTTTATTTAGAATATTGAAAAATAATTTTAGTGAGATGAATATAGCTTTTACTATAAACATAAGGGAGGGTGGAACTTAAGCATTTTAGTAGCTGAAGCTGTAACTAGATACTGAGCATAAGCACATGTAAGGAAGTTCTGAAAATGATGCAGGATATCAGCATCTTTAAATGTTCACAAGTACAATACCAAGTCTCAGGTTCATGGAAATTAAAATAAAATGAGTGAAAAAAAGGGACTTGATTCCCTTGGAGGATTTCCACTGCAGAATGTAGTTCGGTGCAGGAAAAACAGACAGCTTGGATTTCTTCCATAGCTGATGTCATGCTTCACTTCAGCTATGCTTCACAGGTGACTGATAAATCTCCATGGATGTTTTCCCTTTGAAAATTTTATAATGCTGATGCACTTTCATTTAAATATGGAAGCATATTGGAACTTTATTATCAATCTCAGTTAAATCCTTAATTAAAAAGTCGCATGGCTGCCTGCTTTGTTGCAAAACCAGAAGGGCCAACACTAATTTATGTACACTGTCAAACAGGCATAATTATGCTGCTGGTAGACTTGCAGATGGTTAGCACTGAGAGCACAACAACAAAGGTCAAAGCATAGCCACAGCTCACATCTTTCTAGCCAAATGTTCCCCAGTCAACTCTTCTATACACATATTTCCCGTGAAGTTTCTGAGGAGAAAGATGCTTAGAGTTTAGAGCTGTGGAGCTTTTAAGTGCTTCTGTTCATATGATGCATGCTATAACTTCTGAGACTTTTTCCCCCAGACACTCAGGCTGTACCACACTGAAAGCTCTATTTTCAGTACCAGCAGTACCATTCCCAGCACGGACTTGGTTATCATGATTTTCCCATGCTTTTGTTAAATATGAGAAGAGTCCCTTATAGGTTGAGACCATGCCCTATACAGAAAAATTGCCACCGTGCAGATCTGAAGCCATTCAAGGGCAAACTATTTATTATGCCAACACCCAGACAAAGCAGAGGGCTGCTTCTGTACTATCCCATCTCCTTAAGGGAATGGGCTTTTGACTTTCAATCCCTGGCCAATTCCCACCATATCAGGGCTTCCCTATGGAGGAGCTGTAGAGTAGTTTCTTAAACCAATGTGTGGCTCTCTTTTAAGCTTTGTGTTAGTCTGTTCTGTGGCAGGGGGGCGTGGCTGTTGCCTAGAGGAAGGGCTTGTAAGGCAGAAGAGACTATGCCCAGACTTTCTAACTTGCTTTATGTTAAAGGAAACAAGGGACAAAGTAACATCTCCAGTGGTTGGGTTGATGGGGGACATTATTTCCCTTGCTTCCCTGTTCCTTCTAATGTCTAAAGGTTTTATAACTAGCTCAGCTAATCCATGGTGGTTTGGAAACTGATACAGTTAACAGTCCCGAGGCCTGATGTGGCTTTCATAGTGTTTTAACTGTGACAGGTTTGATGCGGGAACAATTTGTACAGAATTTGCCTCAGAGAGATCCCAGTTGATTATTAGATAGTTTCAGTGCACAACTGCGCAACAAACAACAGCACTTCTGCCACTACTAATCTATTTGATCATTTCTGCTTTTTAAAAAGTAAAACATGAACTGTCACTCTCAGAGTAAGCTGTGTTTTCTAAATTATGTCATACCTTTTGTCTTTGTTATTTTAGATGCTGTTTTCTCAGATTTCAGCTTCATTGAGCTTTTAGTCTGCCTGGTTTTATCAGAGGTGGAAAGAGACAGCTGGATTCTGTCAGTATCGTTTAAGTGCTGCAAATGAGAACAATAAGCTTCAGCATGCTACAGATGACTCTATAACAGAAGAAATACATTTATTCACAAATAATTTACAATTAAACAATAAATAGGTGGTGCCCAGTGACAGGACCAGAGATAGTGGGCACACATTGAAACACAGGAGGTTCTCCCTAAACATCAGGAAACACTTTCTTACTCTGAGGGTGACCATGTGCCTCCACAGATCACCCAGAGAGGCTGTGAATTCTCCATCTCTGAAGATATTCCAAAGCCATCTGGACATGGTCCAGGGCAACTGGCTCTAGGTTTGAGCGGGGAAGTTGGACGAGATGATCACCATAGGCCCCTTCCAACTTTGAACATCTTGGGATGCTGTTTTTGTTTGGGTGAAGTTAGTTACCCAGTCTAGCTCTGACAGCAAACACCTGGTCTTTAGCAATTGTTCAGAAAAAGGCTTAATGCTTGGGCCACTCTGCAGCTTTCTTTCAGTATTCATTAACCAGGAAGAAATGTTATCTGCTCCTCACCAGCTTCCCCTTCAGCTTCCCCTTATGGCAAATATCAGTTGAAACATGCAGTGGGAAAGCACATTTTGCATGTCCAATGCTGTTACCCATACTGAGTATATTCACAAATACATCTAAGACTGTAAGACAAAAGGCAGTTTTGAACCAAGCTTTGCTATTTTATTGCATGTTGCTCTACAATACAGCTGTAATTGTGAGTGCAGGATAGCTTTACCCTGTCATAGTGTAACAGATTTACTTCTGCCTTTGCTTTTTTTTGACTAAGATGAATCAATTTAGTGCTAGAGGGAACTGGACACCTGTTTTGTGCATCAACAAACCCTCTTGTTCTGACTGCAAATGCCATCCCAGTTATAGAACAAGAGTAAGATTTTGTGGAAATCCAAGGGCACTCCTGAACCATTACAGATCTTTCCTCCTAGTACTGCTAGAATTTGTCATTAACCTCATCCATCTCCTGTCTAATGGATGATGAATTGTTCCATCCACTGCATACTGCTAAAATTCATCCAGTCATCTAGTTAGAGGTGAAATATCACAACGCACACTCCGTGCTGTCTGAAATTTTAATCTACTTAACCCAATTACATAGTAAGAGATAATGCTGTACATTCAACTGCTGAGTCTGCAGTGGCAGAATGAGGCAAGTGGCAAATCAAAAAGCAGCTCTTTGTTGCCTGCTCTAAGTAGGAGCATCATGCTGCAGATGCACAATGGCTTTGATCAGCTGCCACATCCTTAACTGGGGGAGATGATGTTGGAGTTTCCTTCTTTGCTCTTCCTTTTCCTGGTGAGGGCTGTGACTATCTTTTATTCCTTTTGTTATCCTCTTTGCATTTTCACTGTACAGGGGATATTTTATCTACATTGGCCACACGTCCTTTCTCCTCTTGTTTTCTTTTCTCAAAGTTGCATTACCTTAGTGATCAGTAATTGATACTTAGTGAGGTGTGTTTATGCTCCTGTGGGCCATTGGTGTCATCTTGTGCTTGTGCACTTCATTTCTCTGTGATCAACCTCTGTTCATGTTCTCCCTGGCCCATACATGCACTCTGAGAGTTTTGTTGAAGCTGATTCTCAGAATACACTCCATTTTCAGGCTGGACTCAAAATTATGGTACCATGTGAAAGAACTCTTTCTTCGGTAGTTCCAAGTATATTTTGGTATCTGCTATTAATTCTCCTATGAGGTGTAATTGTAGCTCAATGCAGTTTTTTGTTTGTTTGTTTTTTCCCAAAACAGCAAAATATATTCAGTAGAAACTACATGAAAAAGAGATCTGAGTTGGAATGGGGAAAGATCCAGTTGTGTTATCCTTTGGTTTGGAAAAAAGGATCAATTTTTAGAGCTCTCTGCTTATGAAAAAAATAAAATAATCATACATGACCAGATGCCTGTTTTCTACAACCTTCTGAAACTCTTGACAGGTTCATCCAAATTGGCAGAAGGTCTGAAAGGTGGATTGTCCCTACATGACTTTCAGAAATAAGCAATGAAGAAAAAAGAGGGAAACCTGCAATGGGTTCAACTCTTAGAAACTTCAGAAAATCCCCACAGCAATCAATGAAACTACAGGAGACAAATTTTTGGATGTGCTGCCAAAATCTACTGATTTTTATCCTCAAACAGGTGGTGGAGCCTTTCCTCTTCACCCATCCCAAGGTCAGCAATATTCATACTCCCACACAAAATAAAAGGAAATAGACTTGAAAAAGAACAAAAACATGAATTGCCCATCTGACTGGTAAAAATTACATTGTTGCTTGTTTCCCTACTAGGGCTGCACAGTTACATAAAATAGCACCAACTTTTAGGATCCCCCAGGCTTCAGGGGGGTCTCTGCTCCAGTGAAGTCTTCCTGGGGCTGCCAGGGGGTGATCCCTGCCCAGGACCTGCAGCTCCCCCCTGCCCTCCTCCTCCTCCTCCAGCTCCCCTCAGGGTGCCTCTGCTGCAGCTCCCTCCTTTGCTTCTCCTCCTCGGCACAATTAGGCATTTATAGTGAATAGGGACATATTGCAAAAGCAGTTGATGTTTTTATACTCCATTAACCAGAGCAGAGCTAATTAAATAGATTTCAGGGCCGAGAGGCTTGTATCATGGAAGAATGTATTCTGGAACTGGAAAAATTGAGTCAGTTCATAAGAAAAATCTGAGATGATATGCCAGTACAGCACACGATGCTCAAATTCCACTTTGGTCTATGTCTTTGTAATATATAAACTTTCTTTTCAGCTCTCAGTATAGGCAGCATTAGTATGAAACTTCATTTTTTAAATCCTATATCCGTTTCAAATTGAACCGAAGAAAATGCATCAGTTCAAGCCATCAGCCTGAGTTGATGGGTATATTCTGCTTCTCCTCAGTGCACTTTAAGATAGATTATTTATCTTTATCTTACATTAAACATCTGTGAAGAATCGTAAAGCACTTCAGAGTGGCTAAAAATTCCCAGAATTCAATAGTAATATTTTCATTCAAACTGCTGAGGTTTTTTGCATGATGTTTTTCACAATTAGGGATACAGCACTTTTAAAGAATGTGTCATGAACTTGACTATGTGTTGAAGGTATTATGGGTATTATCTGAATCTAGACTGCTACTTAAACACTATATTTTAAGTGGAGTTTTAGTGGTTCAGTTATAATTGCAACTTATTAATTTTCTACCTTAAGGATGTAAACAAGTTCTAACCACATAATGTGGTTTGATACTTCCTGACTTAAATTTGCCTGCCCTATCCCATTTGACTAGAAGCAAAAGTTGATTTAAATCTGAAGCATTTTCTTTCTGCAGAACCAAATGAAGTCTTTCTTTACAAAGAAACAACTTCAAGAGCATTAGCAAGGTAATGTAGGTCACTTTTTGCTTGAAGTTTCTTTTTATTCTCTCCCAAAATCTTCATGGAGTGGCACTGTTAAACCAGCTCCAGAATCCAGGAGTTTGCATTATGCAGGAAAATCCACTGATGTATGGTAGATTACAGCAGTGTCTCTCACTCTCCTAATGCCTTATTTTCTTCTACTGTTGTCCTTCATGAAAATGAAAACACTGAAGGAATGCAGAGATTTTTTCTATCCGTAGTTTAATAAGAATAATCATAAATCCAGTTACAAGTGCTTTCTTCCTTCCTTCTCTCTTTTTCTACAGTAATATGTCATCTTTCAACCCAGACAGTAAATTCTTTGAAGAAATGACAATCTCTGATATATGACTCCCATTCTGATTTCACACTAAGTAAGCAATGTAGAAAAATGAATTTATATAGCAATATACTAACAGAAAATTCAGCAAAAAACACAAGCAAAAAAAAGTTATTGATAAGAAATGTAATGATATTTCCAGCTCCAGCTCTATTGTATTTGCTTTACACATAGGGTTCCAAAATCAACTCAAGCATACACACTACATATATATAGAGAGAGAGGGACTGTTTAAGAATGTATTATAGAGGGACTGTTTAAGAATGTTTCAAATTAAGGGAGGAACATCTTCATCATTTTCAAAATTAACAGAACTCTTCTTAACTTCTGTAATCCTCTCTGGATGTAGCTTTATAGGTCCCTGTCCAGTTCGTTCCTTTTCTTGGATTATCTTTGTCACATCAGGGAATGAATATTTACTAGGATCCACTTCTAACTTCTCAACTTTTCCACTCCTGAAACAAGAGGGAAATAAATGGAAAGAAACTTAATTTCAGTGTCAAATATAAAAGAACTATTTGACTTTATTCTATGATTCCATGATTCTATTTTGAGTACCTGTTTATAAAGAGATTGACTTTAGTGTGAGGGTTGTTACTAAGTCCAATTAAACCAGGATTAAGAGTTCTTATAACTTAAAAATGTGTAAACCCAGAAAAGTACTACAAAATCTCTAAGATTTTGTAGAAAAGAATCTTTAGTCTACGAACGTCAAAATGTAATTTTTCATATGTGTAATTTGTTTTATATCAGAACGTGGTGACTGCTGGTATCACACTACAAATGGTTGGCTTTTGATATAAGAACATTTTTTTAATCTAATTGGTTTTTTTAATTTTTTTTCTGTTCATTTTTAACACACTGGCTGTCTATTAATTTTTATGTGACAGATTCATCTTTGGAAAACAGAAATACTTTTATTTAGAGTGAAAACAAAATTGTATAAACTTTTTGATTTGATCATCTAATTTTTACGTTTTAGCAATGTCAATCCTCCCCATGTTTGTACTATGAAAAAAAATTTATAAGAAAGGTTAGAGTTTTAACAAAATTTTCAGATTCTACTGCTATTAAGGATACTCCTTTAGATTACACTTAGAAATGTGTACAGGCCACTCATTAAGGCAACTTAGCCACTTCAAATGATGATCAAAGATTTGAAATATACTCTCAGATTTTAGCATTTAATCTCATTGTTCTTTTCTAATAGAGGAGCTCAATGATTAAATGGAAAAAAATCTAGCTTGCTTTCATGCAATTTGTGTTTACATAAAAAATAGCAAAATGGAAATTTAATAGTACAATGTTTAATTTCTCCCAATTACAACATGATTTGTACATCTTCCTACTCCATTGTATACTGAGTGGTACTTTGGGTCACAGTTCCAAGCTCAGTATGGCACAAGACAGATGTGAGAAAACTATGTGTTTACCCAGGAGATCAGAACCAGAACAAACAGAAAAGAGGCAAAGTCACTGTATGAGAGAATGCACTTCTGGGATCACAACACAGATGACGAAAGCATGTAAATAAAGTATATTAAAAGATTTTTAACTGAAAATACGCCATCTTTAGTTATTAAAACAGGGAGAGTTCTGCCAAGCAGTTTCCAAATTCTGCCAGTGCTTCTCCATCAAGGCTCTGTCAGATTTTAGCAGACATCCCAGCCCACATCTGTGTGCAGGATTTCTGTCCCAGTGAAGAAGCAAAAGAGTTCATGGGAGGTTTCCTCCTATGCTGTGCTGAGAACAGCATGACGAAAGAAGAGGCCCCCAGCCCAACCACCTCTCAGCCCTATGCCACTGGATTTCTCTTGTACTACAGGAATCAACTGATCATTTTGCTGAGGGGAAAACAACCAGAGAAGCAGCCTGCTTTAATAACCTGGATAAACCTTTTCCAAATAGTGGCATAAGCAAAAACTACTCAGAGTAGAATTTTAAGAGCAATGAAAACAAATACAAGAAAAGTCTTATTTCTTTACCCTGAATGTTCTTCAATTTATAAGATTAGATTTTTTCCATATATTACACTATGCTATTTAATGAAATAAAAATGGATTCTATTTGTGGTAACATTCTGGAAAATGTTCATCCCCAAAAATTAACAGACATTTTTGCTTCCTGTCTAATTTATGAAATGTGCTGTGACCTGCAATCACTTTTTCAGTAGCTCTTGGTGAATGGCAAAGAGAGCAGACCCTGTCCAGAATCTTAATCATTAACCACTAATCCGAAGTACCACAGAAAAAGCTGAAAAATCATAAATATGAAAATAAATTAGGCTCAGTGTTTGTTTCCATCACATTAGAAAAGAATTTCCTTGATTAGAAGTATTTTAATTAGCAGTGGTATTTCACACTTGTTGAGCAGCTCTAAAATTGTACAAATTGTTAGTCATTCAAATACAAAAAACTCTGTGGAGTTTGAGTAGCTTGTTTAGTAGCAGAATAAACTTCAGTATACCAGAAATGAATTATTTCATAAGTAACAATCTTCATAGTAGTTTCATAAGTAACAATGCACATCAACAAGCTGTGAAAGGATTATATGCATCAGCCATTCTCAAAATTCCATCAATACGTAACCTGGAAGTGTCTTAGCAACAGACAACAGGTAAGACTGAGAATCAAGTAGAGGTGATTTTTTTCCAGAAAGGGAGTGGATTTTTACATACTTACATGAACATGATCAAACATTCTATACTTGTTTAGCAAAGCTTCAGAGTGGGATCACAACTACCATGATACAGCTTTGGCTGACAAGAAGACTCGGTTATGCTGAAGTCAGTGCAGCTACAGCACAGTATCTGCTGAGAATCTGCTCCACTCATCGTGCAATCCATGCAAAAAGAGCCTGGGTATTGATGACATCAAGACTAACCCACCTGAACATTTTTGCAAGAAAGAATTAGGGTTTTTTCCATGTAATTCTACCTAGTGGAAATAAAATCATCTCGTTGCTGAAGCTCTTCCATGAGCAATAGTAAGACAACTGTGATATTTCTTGCAGGACCAGCCAGAGCACAGATCTGAAAATCTCAGTGTTTGCAAATTACTTCAAGTTCAGGTTTAAAAGAAGATGGTCACAGTTTTTGGCACTACTACCTGCTGTTGAATGTTCTCTACTCAAAAAATTATGGTGTAAAGACAAGAGTACCATACAAAAATAAATAATACTGGATTACATCCTTTCTTTTTTCCTGGTATTTATGTTCCTTTGAGAGGCTATTTCTAACTTCACACTGTTTGATAATGCTTTTAAAGTAAAAATGAGAAGACCACAATAAAGAAAGTTAGTCCCTCCATTTTGCATAACTATAGCAGCCTGCTGAACAATCTGGTGTGTGACAGAGCACATAACTGATAATTTGGTATTTCTTGATAATTTACACTTTTTGTTCACACAGTTCTTAATGCACATATTTGATACTTTAATGATTTGACAGTTACATTCCCCTGCTTCAACTTCTGAATTTCAATAAAATTTAAGTTGCTAAAGATTTCTCATATGTTTAATCCAGAATATACAATCATTGAAATTTAATTGAAAGTTTTGTTTCTGGCACCAGGATATCCAAAGATATTTACAAGTCACAACCAACTGCTTTGAAGAGACACTTTTTCCAGTCTTCTAAGATTATGAATGAAACAGCATAAAAATAATTTCATCTTAGAAAAAGTACTAAAATCCTTTTCTTGAATAAGAAAACAGAATGAGTCTGTTATATCGAATATCTTATTTGAGAGCTGAGAGAGAGACAAATCTTTATTTATGTATGTCAAAAACTGATGGCAAATGTATGACTTTTACCATACCCTGGTCTCAACTCTTGAAAATACAGACTTAGAAAAATCTACTAGGTAATCTAAGCAAATAATTATGGTAATACCTCTTTCATTGTATAAGAGGTCTTTCAAATCTCTCTACATAGAGAAATGAAACTATAACTAGAGTCTTCAGACTGAGTGGATCATTGGAAAAATATAAATACTGGTAAAATCAAATTCATTTTTCAGGGACTGAACTACAACCAAGAACTAACAAATCACTGGTGAGCAGTTCTGATAAATGAAAGGCTGATGACGTCTGGGTCATTCTGTTCTAAAAGACAAATACATCTCACAAATAGGATTCATCATACTGAGACCGTATATAACAGTAGAGTCCAAGTTTCTAAAAGTTAGACAGAAAATCATAATCACTGTGACATTTTAAACTTCACTGTTCCATCCCTTACCTTCTTACGCATAATCACTTCAAGATACTAAATAAACTGACCTTGTCTGTTAGCAAAATATATGCTCCAATACCTGCAATGAGTAAATTGACTCTGAATTTTCGCATGTGGCTGTAATATCATCTTATTTTCACCCCTTTCACTGTTCAATTTGTCAGCCAAAGTCGAGTCCCTAGTGTGTTAAACATTAGGGAAGCTTATAGTGACACAAAATTTTATTCTAGCAAAGTTGTCTACAAAGTTATGGAATTTTAGAACATGACTTTAAAGTTCATCTCTGCCCTCAGTCTTTTGTCCTTGTCACATATACACACTGGAGATAACTTCAGATTGTAGTGACCAAGACCTTACTGAGCAGTGTCTTTGAGAATGCTTTTCCTCCAGAAGGGCACCTTTCTGAAGTCTCCTTGCCCTTATTACAGTTAGGGATTATCAGAGGCCTGTGTCTGACAATTAATTTTCAAATCACTTCTGAGGCACCCCACCTTTTGTTCTCCTCATTAGTCAAATGATAGAGGTGTATACCCTCTGCTCCATGCCTCCATGAGAATGTAAATGAGTCCATACTTGAAGGTTAATTTGAGTAAAAAGCCTTTTTAATATGTTGCTTAGTCATACCTGACTCTACTTTCTGGTTAAATAGTCAATTGAATTACAGTTCCTATGATTCCTTATTTCCCAGACAATATAACTTGCATTCTAGAAGTTCTCAATGTCTTCATGACAGATAGCAAACTTTGTAACCAGAAAATATTAATTCTCCAAATCTATTCAACTCAAGATTTGTGATCTACTCCCAGGTACTTAACGAAGGCAAACACTACATCTCAGTATGTCTCATCTTCAGCAAAACTGTTACATCTCAAGTGAGACAACCATACAGAGTTTTTGAAAGAATCAGTCTTTTATTCTTTACTTGTTAATAAATGAAAAAAAGCTCAACTAAACCCAAAAACTTCTCCAAGGAAAGTAAAGTAATGCTTGTTTATCACCATGAAACTGCAATTTTCCTGGTCCCAAGTTCAACATAACTTAGAGGCAATTTTATATATTTTATGTTTCTCACAATTAGTGAAATCTGCTGAAACTGTTCAAAGACATTTATGGGTATTCCAGCAGACAGAGTGGATATTCCAGCAGTATATTTTTTGGTTTTTTTCCCCTTAAGAATCCAGACAAAGAACCAAATCAAACCAACAAACCAACCACACAACCCATCAAAACAAAAACTCTGTAAAAAGGCACACATTACATACTGCCACCAAGAACTGATTCCAGTAGAACACAAGTCAGATTTCCAGCCTAATGCATTGCACAATATTTTCGACAGCACCTGCTGGCTTAGTCATCCAGTGCACTCCTGCTTAGCTAAGAGGAAAAAGACACTTTGAGTAAGCAGTCAGATTTGCAATGCCTGAACTACACAAACAGAAATTACCTTTACCTTACATTCCTTATTTCATTATAGAAGATGTGTATAGATCGAAACTTGCTGACTAGTTTTTAATTCTGCTTTGTGAAGCAGAAATTGCCACTCTATTCCTTTGCCTCTTCAAATTAATCCATTCTCTGTCTGCATTTCTCAACCTCCATATATTAAGATCTACAGTAAAAAACAAAACAAAACAAAACAAACCCAACAAACCCCCAAAAACAAAGAAAAATAGTTATATTCTTATATATCTTTCTTTACTGGAGGAAGTATATATTTACATTTAGAGAGATTTTGAGTTTCATTCCATTTTTTTTCTTTTCCAATATGCTAAAGGAAGCATAGTCTAAAGCTGAGACAAGGATTATTGACTTTATGTAACTGTTACTCTTAAAATTTCCAGTATTATTCAGAAAAGTGAGTTCCTACCTACCACTGAGTTTCATCCATGCAGTTGTGGAGAACTCAACTCCAGTACCTCACAGCTGAACTGTGAGGCCAGTTCCAGTCAGAACTGGCATACTGAGCTACATTGATAGGGGCTTTGTAAGTGTAATAAATCACTCTGTCAAATTCTTTCCACAGACACTCGCCTCTCTGAAGGTTTGAAATACAGTTCTGTATACAGTCACACAAGAAATCCCTCATATGTGGCAGAAGTAATGACAGTATCATCATGTAATCTAGCTAACAAGAGTTAAAGAGATTTAAAGCTCTACATTACAGTTTAGCAGATTATATGTCTGACAGCATTTAGCTAAGACATCTGTAGCTGTCAAGTGTAATCACTGTAATGAATGTTCTGTAATCTAAGAGACAACTATTCAGCAAATTTTTTAACATCTGGCTACTCAGCGACTTTTCAACTAAAGAGGTCAAAACTTACTATTTTTAGAAAGAGCTGTAATTCAGAGACTCTTTTCCTACTTCTACTTTTGTGATATACATTCCTGTAATATTTTAACCCTCAAAATCTGCAGGAAGCATATTCATAATTACTTAAAACTGCACTGAAATCCAACACCCCTGCAATGAGCAAGGACATCCTCAACTAGATCAGGTTGCTCAGAGCCCCATTCAACGTGACCTTTAATGGTTACAGGGATGGTGCATCCACCACCTTTCTGGGCAATCCTCATAATAAAAAATTTCTTTCTTATATATTTCTCCTCTTTTACTTTAAAACAATCACCCCTTGTCCTGTAGCTACAAGCCCTATTAAAAAATCTGTCCCCATCTTTTTTATAAGATCCTCTTTATTATGCAAGGCTGCTCCCTGGAGCCTTATCTTTTCCAGACTAAAGAACCCAAACTCTCTCAGCCTTTCCTCAAAGGACAGATGCCCCTGCCCTCTGATGACTTTTGTGGTCCTCTTCTGGACTGGTTCCAACAGGTCCATGTCTTTCCTGTACTGAGGACCCCAGAGCTGGATGGAGTACTCCAGGCAGGATTTCACCAGAGTGGAGTAGAGAGGGGGAATCCCCTCCCTGGACCTGCTGGCCACACTGCTTTGGATGCAGCCCAGGATACAACTGGCTTTCTGGATGCAAGTGCACATTGCCAGTTCATGTCCAGTTTTCCATGCACAGGTATCCCCAAGTACTTCTCAGGGCTTCTCTCAATCCCTTCTTTCCCCTTTATTTACACCAGGGGTTGCCCTGACCCAGATGCAGCACCTTGCATTTGGTCTTGTCCAGCCTCATGACATTCACATGGGCCCACTTCTCAAGCTTGTCCAGGTCCCTCTGGATGGCATCCCGTCCTTCAGGTCTGTCAACTGCACCCCTCAGCTTGGTGTCACTGGCAAACCTGTTGAGGGTGCACTTGGTTCCACTGTCTATGTCACTGTCCCCTGAGGGACACCACTTATCACGGATCTCCCTCCAGACATTGAGTCGTTGCCTACTCCCCTCTAGATGCAACCATGCTACCAAGTCCTCATCCACTGAAGCAGTCCATCCATCAGAGCCATCTCTCTCCAATTCAGAGAGAAGGATGTTGTGGGGGACTGTGTCAAAGGCTTTACAGAAGTCCAGATAGATGACATCCATAGCCCTTCCCTTGTCCACTGATGTGGTCACTCCATCATAGAAGGCCCTCAGTTAGTCAGGCAGGACTTGCCCTTGGGGAAGCTGTGCTGGCTGTCCTGAATCAGCCCCCTGTCCTCCACATGCCTTAACACAGCTTCTAGGAGGATCTGTTCTATGATCTTCCCAAAGTAGAAATTTCAAAGGTGAGGCTGACAGGTAACTAGTCCCTAGTGTCCTCTTTTTTTCCTCCCTTTTTTAAAAATGGGTGCAATCTTTCCATTTTTTCCAGTCACCAGGGACTTCCCCTGACCGTCATGACTTCAGAAATATAATGGAGAGTAAGAATCCACTATTTAGATTGGATCTCCTAAAAATTTTTGAAATACTCAGTAATCAAGATGATGCACTGTTGTGATGACTGCTGACTTGGTGCAGTCCTTGTGGCTCTTTAGTTACCTCAATAAATTCTTACAGTTGCCCTATCTTCTCATGATGCAGGTTATTAAAGAAAAGAAGTTAATGACTGATTTTTATTAGAAATAACAAGCAGCGTTAATTACAACTGACGCTTGCAGAACCATTTTTTTTTACTATCTGCTTAGTCTTTTTGTCAACATTCACCACAATGAAATCAAACAAGGAAACAAGTGCAACACTTCAAATATAAACAGATAAACAACTCAACAAACTCTGTTGTTATCTTATTCTGATATAAATACCATTGGCTACAGCAAGAGGAAAAGGAAGGATTAAAAGAGATATCATAGTATTTTTACTTAGGCCAAGTGTCCATCAAACCTAGTGTCCATCTACATTAATACTTGCTAAGGGTAAAACCAAAAAATCCTGCATCATGGATACTTGCTTCTGGCAGTCACTAACTGGAAGATTTCAAGAGCTGGAGTTTGCACCACATTTAACAGGATGGATCTATGTTATAAACCCTTGCAGAATTGCCTTCAGAACCTATTTACTTGCACAGTAGCTCAAACTGTGTATCAGTGAGAAAATACATTCATGACAGAGGTTCGAAATCATTGCTTTCTAAAAGGTTTTCAGACTTGGGTTCCATAGCAAGGAGCTCTGCAGAGCCCATTCTCAGTAGGTGATTTAGTTTTAGTATATACCAGTTAATAATCTGAATGAGCTGGTGGTACAAAACCGATGGGCAGAAGTAAGTGCTTTTTTGGCTCTGCTATTGGAGGAGATCACTTTATAAACAGCACCAGACAGGCTATTAGTCTAAAGCTTATAGAAATAGTTTTACTCTACACAAATCAATGTTTTCCTATTTTCAGCAATAACATAATAAGAAGCACATTTTCTGGCATGTGAATAACACACTGACAAAAATAAAACGAATATGGAAGAAAAAAAGGAACTACCTTCTTGCATTTTTTTGCAGTGTATTGCAGTCAGAATGTTTATTTGAAGCTGAAAGTTTTTGCTTAGCCAGGATTATTTCTTTAGCCTGAAATAAAAACAGACAAAAAAATAATTCTCATAAAAGTTGACACTTTGCTCACAAGCATTTAAATACTCTCCAAAATAGAAAATTGAGAGTGTCTGCATAAATTTTCTCTTGTGACATTTATTCCTTCTGATAGATTTTAACACTCTTCACTCAGCATGAAGCACAGACATAAGGCAAATTTAACCAAATTATCTGAATGAAATTATAGTCAAACATTTATAAAAGTGTATATATATATATATATATGAGAGTATTTAAATATATACATCTATTAATATTTAAATATATGCTGTCTTGTTTAGTACCATGTTAATAATGCATATTACTTATTTTTTCCATAGCTAACTAATTGATTCATGATATGCCTCTCACTTACATTTCAGTTCTGGTGTCCATGTGCTTGTTGTTCAGACATTTTTATTACAGACTCGGCTACAGTCTGGACTTCTCCTCACTCTTTATAAAAATTACAAGTGACCACAAACTCCCTCAGCATCTTTGCTAAAACAGAATCTTAAGTTTAAAGTCCAAGTGAATTCCCCTTCTCAAAGAAAACATGTCTGCCATCATTTTTTGGAAGATGTGTTATCTCATTGCAAAGGAGTCTTTTTCCCTTCTTAACAACATCATGGGAGAGGGATCCCTTAAGCATTTGAAAGGAAGAAGACCAGGAAGCATACCAAATAGTTCATTTTATTGACTATTTCATAGTGTAGTTGATTTGAGAGCAGTCTGTTCCAGAAGCGTTGCGAATTTAGAGTCTCCATTTTAATGCCCCCAAGAAATAAGACAAAACCTGTAGCTTCTGTCATTTGTTTCCAGAATTCAGTGTGAAGGGGCTGATGCCCTTTCATTCTCTATATGCTCTGGTGAAGCAAAGTCTGTTTCTTTGTATCCTCTTTTCTCAGGAGGCCCTCAAGTGTTCTGTTCTGTTAAAATAATTTATTCCACTGATCCCCTTGAGACTCGTGTTCCTTACTTTGCCCTCAGAGCATCATCAAGGATGGTAAAGAAATGTGCTGGTTCTGGACTCAACAGAAGATAGTTCCTTGACAAGAACTGATCTTGCAACTTAGGTAAGGGTTATTAGGACTTGCCTACGAGAACATCTATCAATTATCAAATATTGCTTGACATAAAAGTTCTTCTGCTCAAAAGATGTCCTCCTACCTCTGTTCAGTTAAAAAAAACCCAAACAAACAAACCAAAAACTAAGGAATACTTTGTAATTTTAGTTCTTTCTGAAAAAATGGTATGTGAGCTTCACCACGCCAGTAACTGACTGTCCACCTCTTAGTGACAGTGATCACTGAGGAAAACTGCTCTGAAAAACAGAACTGCCATAGCTTCAATTGTGGCCAAAGGTAAGACTGGGCTCAGTACAGAGGTAACTGTGTCAAATTTAAAGCCTATGGTATGCGGGAAGATGGACTAAATTAATATGATGAAGTTTTCTGGAAGTTATTATATGAAACTATTTCTAATATTTACATTAATTAGAAAACAGAAACAACACCATTATCAGAGAGTGCTAGACATAGGTGTGTTAAACAGATTCTGGAGTATAGTTGAGAAACCAGTAGAAATATGTGAAAACTGTATTTTTATTCATATTTTCAGTCCACATTTTTTTCCTGCAGTACTTTCTTCTTCTACAATGGGAATTCCATTGAGTAACAGAGTTTCACTGAAACACATTTATTCTGAAGGATTATTAGATTTCCAGGGCTCCACAGCTGTATGTCTCCACATGCCTTTGATGGTAATGAAATATTACTGCATTTACCATACCTAGATAAGTGAGAATTATATAATGTAATTCTATCAAATAACACTGACATGCATAATATATACCACTTCTATTTTTAGATTAATTAAGGAATTTAACTCTCACTGATCTTTACATTTCTAAATGCTTTTGAAGGCCCAGGCAATAAAAAGCTGTCAGAATTCATTTGTGATCAAAAGTTCAAATTTTTCTGTCTGATTCACTAAAATAAGAAAAGGAAAGTTTTAAAACATGACACAGAATGTCTCAGAACCCTAAATTAAACCTGCTTGCTAATAATATTGGGTTTCGATGCTTTTTCTCAGACATTAATTAAAATGTTACTGGTGTAATCCAGGATGACATTTCATAAAATCATATACGCCAATTTTGGTCAAAGTCTTTTAAAGAAACTCTCAGGTTTTAATTTTCCTGCATCATCTGCAAAGATGATGCTGCCAGGAACAGATGTTCAAGATTTGAAAAGCTTCAAGTCTCAAATATTTTTCCCAGAATATGAAGCACATACAATGTAGTCATGCAAAATCTCTGTACAGATGATTATTACAGCACAAACACTACACTTTAACAGTGTCACTGTATCATTTCACTGAAACTTGTGTCCTTCAGGTTCTTTTGATGACCTTCCAAAAAAATGTTAATAGACACTGCCTTAGAAAGGCACCCATTCTGTGGGATTTGATGTATAGTAAACAGCACAGTTAAAAAAAATGTTCCCAGAAAAGAAGGTGAAAATTATTTGCTTTCTTCTGCTTCATGTGGAATTTACTATCTCCAGCATCTGTGGTGTGGCAAGGTCATTGGAGAGGCAAGGAAAGAGGTTTTGTTTTTCTTTTTAAAGTCTTGAGAACTATGAACAGGCTGGAAGATGAATGGTGCAAGGTTTAGTAACTTGATTAGAAACTCACTAAAGGAAGTGAAAAACACTCACAATTCAGTTAGATTTCTGTTCTGTTACTGAGAAGAGTGAGATATTTTTAGGATACTATGGCAAGCAGCATCTTATAGGACACTATTTTTAGGTCAGTGGCATTTTTTAATATTTCAGTTACCTAAGGAATGTGCTAGGCCATTTATCTAGTTGCAAATAATTTTATTTTGATAACTTTTTATCAGGAACAAAAATATTAAATGTAGTGCAATATAGTCACTAGGCTTGTCTTATTGATACAGCCTGAAAGAACTTGCATGAACTCTGGTCTTCCAATTATCTTACTAAAAAGAACTCATATTAAGTTGGCGATCTCAAATTAGTATTCTCAAGCATTGTTGATAAAATCAGCCATAATATTCTGCAAGAAAAATACCTATTGGTCTTCCAGTTGTTAATCATTATTCATTATACCTCGCTTCCTAGATTACATACTATTAATAATAACAACATTCTCTCCAGCATGTCCATGTCTCTCTTGCACTGGGGAGCCCAGCACTGGACACAGTTCTCCATGTGTACCTCAGCAATGCCAAACACAGGGGAAGGATTGCCTCCCTCAACCTGCTGACAACACTCCTAATGCAGCTCAGGATACAATTGGTCTTTGACAGAAGAGGACATTGCTGACTCATGTTCAGTTTCATGGCAACAAAGACTCCCCAGTGCTTTTCTGCAAAGCTGCTTTCCAGGATCCAAGTGTTTGGATCCAATGACAACAAAGACATTAGACCATGCAGCACTCCGATCATGCGTCTCTTGCTGTGTCCAAGCTACTCAAGTAGTTTTTAACCAAACCAAGGCAAAGTTGAGAACGCTGACCCAGTTATTCTCTTTCCTCATGTCTTACAGATACCTGAGAATCAGGTCCTCTGAGATGAAGCACACTCCAGACTCTGAGGCTAAGTAAAAAACTTAGGTGTAGCAAAATATTAAGGCAGGTTACATATAAAGTTAATAATGGAATAAAGGCAGTTCTCAATCACAGTACAAAGAGCTAATATTAATTTTGCTGATTTAGGTATGACTTGCTAGGCAGGCAGTAGAGTTGAATATATATCCAAAGACTCTCTGAAATATTTACATTTTCTAAGGCACTGATCATCCACAAAGAACTAGCAAGATGGATGAGTAATAAAGCAGGGCATGGGATAGAAAGCTGATAGCGCTTAAAATATGCAAACAAGTAAGTAGTAAACAAGACTGTTCATATACATTTGAAAATGACATTATCCAAAATGGTAAATGTCAAGGCCT
The DNA here is from genome assembly GCF_025592945.1 of Manacus candei. Classification (NCBI taxonomy): domain Eukaryota; kingdom Metazoa; phylum Chordata; class Aves; order Passeriformes; family Pipridae; genus Manacus; species Manacus candei. The sequence goes on from NW_026138061.1 coordinate 7,293,807, forward strand.
CATTTTCAAATAAATTTATGAAAGCATAAATTCTCATATGAGTGAATTTTGAACATTAACAAAATATGGACCTTAACCAAATGAGTTCAATTTTCAGTGTTCTTTCAGCTCTTAGTAAAACTGCACGCTTGATGCTAGAGTGATAGTTTGTGATTTAATGAGAGGCTCTCCTCATAGGGACAGACAGACTATGGGACTGGATAATGGAAGGAAATATAGAAGGTAAGAACCACAAATGGACAAAGCCAAAAATGAAAAATAACTTTTTAGTTAGAACTACTAGCTGCATAGTCTTAAAATTAAATCAGAGCACAAAAAGAAAGAACTGACCCCAAACAGCAGCTGAAGCTATTTCAGCTAAATAGCTTCTTCTTTCAGAAGAAAATGCTGTAATTGATATATTCTGGTAGACTCACATGTAGCCCCATGTACCTCTGCTCCTACAAAGCAAAGAAACTTCCTAAAGGCCAGAAGGGTAAGGCTAGAACACCAAAAGGTTAATTTTTTACTGTAACTATCCTAGGGCAGGGTTACCCTACTCTGAAAACTGAAAGTATATGATGTAGTCCTAAAGGTCTGAAAAGCAGCCCAACCTTCCCAAGGCATAATTGCAGAAGAACACTTGATTAACCTCTCCCTCAACTTCCAGGACCCCATCACAGAATTCATTCTCATCTCTGGAACTCCACCTCCCTAAAACTTCCAGCTCTCTCTCTGCTCCAAGTAGTTTCAATTGAAATACTGAATTGCTACAACCTTCTTGCTCTATGACTACAACACTTTGTACAACTACTCAGTGGATCCTTTCCAACCAGGGAGAGCATGAAGGAGAAATGAATGAAACAACTCTTGTTCCAAACATGAGACATGACAGGAGTGTCTCTATTTCCACAACAATGTAACCTTCATACATATGTGTGCCACACAGATTTTGAAAAACTGAATTGTTTTTATTGTTTCACAAGTGGAAAAAGAAAGTAGGTATGTTGCTTATTTTCATTATTTCAAAAAAAATTATCTTCTCACACATTTGCATAATACTGCATGTTTTGCAGAGTCTTTTTTAGCACATAAAAAGCTGAGTTTGTTTAAAATAAAGGAAATACAAACAGTTCTATTAATACTGATTTTCATAATGTTCCTTTAAAGGGATTATAAATACTAAGGTTTGGCTCTCTGATTATATTGTCCTTATGCAATGTTCCTTTTTTGGAAAATATGCCCCGATGGGAAAGGCTAGCCTGTATATCTTTATCAAGCCAGATGTTACCTGTAACTCAGAAATATTCCCAAAGTACTCACAACATTTAAAGATCTTCGTGTGATGTCTCCTCAGACTACTTTACATACCTTTGGCATGGTGACAACCAAATGACCAGTTGTTTGTGATCTTTTAGCAGAGCTGCTGTCTGGCTTCACTTCCTCAGGGAGGACAAACTGAAATGGCTATAAGAAAATACGGGATTGAAGTACATCATGCTAACTTTTTTTCTTTCTTTGATATGGACAGAACACATGTTAAAATATCACTCTCACATCCTTTGATTTTAAGGCCAGTATAGGTCTAAATCCTCTCACTTTATATAATCCTAATAAATTATTAGCATGCTAACCAGCTTTTACTTGTAAGTATAGTCAGATGTATATTCCTGAATTGCTGCCATTCCTGAAGTGACATTTCTAAAGAAGGTTATAAAATGATGCTTGACTTACATTAGCAATTAAATGAGAAAGATTATCCAGTCTATTTTGGATGTAAAGCAATTCTGAAGTTTTGTTTATTCAGTTGGTACAGTCAAAAATAGGGATTTTGGTTTACTGTGAAAGTACTTTGAATTTTTAAAAAAAAACGATGACAAAATTAAAACCACTGAGAAGAGAGAAAACTGGAATGACATTTTAAATGCCCTTTTAGAAGAGTATACATCCATTGGTTTCTGTCAGCTATAAATTCCAGATTGTGAAATTGCTAAATTCTAGCCTAGGGCAACTGGGAAGCTCTCTTCTAAAGTGAATTATGGTACACTGTGTGGGGGGAATAAGAAGAGAGAAGGAGAGAAAGACAGTGAAATTTCAATTGCAGGCTTTGCAAGTCTTCTGGTTAGGATGTCCACAGTTTATATGTGGTCCAAAATAAAGCAGGTATTTAAAGAACATTCTTTTTGCATAGATACAATTGGGAACTCATACGAATCAAATCCATAGTCCACTGAACAACTATGGTAAACATTAACTCCTGGTTGGAAATGAATGTAGTAAGAAAACACCAACCTTTTCCTTCACCAGTACTCGTATGTAAGTTGGCTGCACGTCAACATCAAGCAGAGAAGTGTCTAAATATCTTCAGAATGAAATATAAATACATGAATCAATCTATAGTAGACTATATACCTCTTTTGTGATGATTTCACAGTTTATAAAGTACAAACTTAAATTTCAGTTATTAAGTTGTATTATTAGAATTTAAAGTCTTTGAAAGAAAAACACAATCTTCTTGTGAATGTCCATTAAAATAATGTCTAAATTCTGTGAAGTCCATCCCATTAGCTATTGTATAACTGCAAGAATTCAAAACCTTTGTGGAGAACAAAAAGGTTTTTCATCTATTACTGTAGTGCTTTACATTAATAAGAAAAGTAATCTATGTTCTATTTAAAATTGCAAAATTGTTTTCCTACTTTTCTTTCTGAAGTCTTTACTAGTAAATTTATAATAGGACTTCTCTTTTTTTGCACAGAATTTGCTGGAAACTAATGAACAGAAATACTTTACGTTCCCAAAAAACACAATACTTTTAAATTTCAGTACTGTCAAACAAAATTTATGACCTGTAAAAACTCCACTTTAACATCTGCTCTTCATCATGTGACACCTGATGCGAGTCATGTGAATGTACAAGTATGTATTCCCCATTTCCCTTCTTTAATAACATTACTTCTCAGGTGAATTTTTCAGATTATTTAGTCTGCATTTCTTACAAGTGAGCACAGAACATTACGATATGCACTGCCATGGAGGTGGTGCAGTCACTATCCCTGGAGGTGTTCAAGAAATGACTGGACATGGCATTCTGTGCCATGGTTTAGTTGACAAGGTGATGATGGGTCAAAGGTTGGACTCCATGATCTTGGAGGTCTTTTTCAACCTAAATGATTCTTTGATTCTGTAACACATCAAACAATTTATTGCACCTGAACAGATTTTCTGAGCTTCCAAAAAGCCTGTATCTTATAATTCAGAAACATGGAGCAGGCCTCTTCTGAGGGAAATTAACGAGCTTTAAGGGAAGAACACCTGGCAAGAACAGTATTTCTGTGCTGTAAAACTAGTTCCAGCTTTATTCTAACAAGTTCCTATTATGGGTAGATAAACTTGTGGGTTTCCAGCCTCTTCCTGAAGAATGGAAAAGGTCATTGTACTGCTTAAATATACATACTACCAAATAGTTATCAGTTCTCTTCATGATACTTTGGCCTGGTTCAACCAAATTTATTCCAGGTAATGCCCTGGTATAGTTCAAGAATTAGCCATGGACTCTTTCCAGTAAGCAAGGAAAGTAGGACAAGGCTACCCTGCTCTTTTTCAGGGAGGAGAAGAATTTAAGTATAAGGATGTGAATTGTACTGGAGCACTTCTAGGGCCAAAAAATGAGCAAAAAGCCCACTCCCTACAACCCTGATCTGCAAATGAAGAATGGAAAAGATTTTACGTAAGTATGAAACGACAGGCATGGAGGAGACCTGCCTGTGGACTGCAGAAAACATCACTTCCCAAAAGGACACAGTCCTCATTCAGGAGTAACAGAACAGCCTGAAGGGTCTTTAGCTTATTTGGCTTCACTTCTGTGGCACAGGCTTCAAGATTTATTGCATCACCCCTTTGGTTTTTGTTTTCCTCTTGAAAAGGCGCAAGTACAGGGAGGAGTATAATTGAAACACCGTGTACGAGATCTTACGAATGGCAAAAATTAAGAGGAAAAAAAGAAATCTGACCTGTAAACAGCAAGTTCCAAGATGAACTGGTTGTTTTCTTCATCATCTTTCAAAGAGAAATGAAGCCTAATAACAATGATAAGAAACACTTCCAGTATAAATACAACTGCAGTGAATAAGCAAACATTACAGCACACTTCAACTGCTAGCACTTTCGGATGAATACAAATACCATTTAGACAATATGTCATGTGATCATTTTAGAAACGGTTGCAACTTGCCTCATGAACAGAAAAAAATACTGGCATTTGAACCGAAGTAATTCTTACATTTATTTTCTGTTCTTCCCACTCAATCCACTAGAAAATGAAAAAAAACCCCACTGCTGAAGGTCAGTTAAAATTAAGCTCATTCTGTCAATGCAGAACGAGAGACATCTGCTGGTGAAACCTGCCTGCTCTGTTACATCTTCATAGAAAAAAATCAGATATAAAATGCATGGAAAGCCCAGAACTTGGCAACTCTAACATTATGGTATGTTAAAAAAAATCAATTTTGTTCATAGCAATTAATTTGCCTAGATATTGGTCTGTGCATTTCCAAAGTAAAACATGATTTGCATAATATCCTCGGTTCTATAATCTTCACATTTGTTGAAAATGAGCCTGTAGATTGTATTATCTGCATGTTTGTGATCTGCTGGCTGAGTTCTTAAAATTATAAACAAATCTTACCAGTTATAAATTGAAAACATCACCTATTGCTACAATGTAAGGAGATCTAGTCTAGACTTATAAGGTCTGCTCACATGCTCAAAAGTTTCCCATGTATTAAAGTAGAGAAAAAAACAGAATAAAATCACCTATGAGAATATTTTTATAAATTAGTTATTAGTATAAAATGAGAGGTGTTTGCTTGAGGTAATTTATCTGGACTATTTCATTGACATTAAAATACTTAGATATATTGGGTTCACATAACGGAAAGATGCTCAAATGTTAACAGATAAAAGAGTAAATTTTTTCAGCAATAAAAATATTTGCCAGATATACTTTTTACTCTTTTCTCTCCTATATTCTGATACAGTCAATTTGCAAGAAAGTTTATGGAATAGTAGTTTATGTGTCTTTTTAATGGGAAAGTGCAATGAATACAAAACAGCTTCTTTCTCTCACTGCATTACTGGTTTTGAGAATTCACTAACACATAAAGGGTGAACAAGAGGACAGAACTGTAAAATTTTCTAGGAGGAAGCTTAATCAGAACTGAAGAAGAGAAATAGTCTGTCCTCAGTAGAATGCAGTCATTTCTCTTCCTAACCTTCCAAAAGAACGGCAGAGAAACCTGGACACTCTTATGGACATTAGACTTCCACACTGAAGCAAAAACTTTGGAGAATACCATCTGCTTGCTCGTATCTCTCTCTTTATGCCTCTCCAATTCACTGCCAGATTGCACTGAGGAGCTGTGATATTCTTGTTGAAGCCATGAAAAAAAAATGCTCATTGGTCTGGCTTTACGTGGGCACATCCACAGACTAAATTCTAATCCAGAAAACTTGGGTGACACAAACAGGTCTGCTGCTAACAGTAAACCCTGTATTTTTTCTAAAAAGACAGCCAGGGCTTTAGTCTACATATCTCTGCTTTTTAAAGGCATAATTAGCTTCTATTAGCACAAGATTTAAATTATTTTATGGTTGTCTTCTCTGGACTAGAAATTTATATATATATTTTTACTGAATATTGTGTACTACATATAATGTAGGTTTTCAAATTCTTTTGATTTGCATGGATTTATGAATTTCCAAGATTTGGAAAGCAGGACAAGTGTTTTCATAGCTTTGGTTTTGCAGCTATTTAAGTCTTAAGATGGAAAAACTTCTTCAGAGAACAGCAGACAGGTAAGTGGCCACTTTCTGATGCCAGTCTCTTGTAGGAGGCTCTTTGGGGAGCTGTTTATAAGGGAACATTTGTGCTCTCAGTCTCCTCCTTTCCCTTAGAAATGAAGGTTTGGTTCAAGTGAAACTAATGACAACACGTGGCTGATATCCCTGGAAACTCATTCCAAAACAGTCGAATACCCAGGTACAACAGAGGCTGATAGAACACCAGCCTCTGTTGCTATAGACTTCACTCAGTGTCAAAGGGCCTCATGCCACAGAAGCTGATAAGGTATCCTTCCCAATTCTGCCAATTTTACATTTGTTATCAGAGGACAAAATGATTTCATCCAGAAATATTACATGGATGTTTTTTTCCACATTTAAAGTGGCTGCTCATACACATTTACCTTTAATAGTCAAACCAGTTAAACTTTTTCCATATTAACAAGATGCTCCAAGAAAGAGCCTTACCATAGAAAGGTAAAGACTAAAATATATCTTTTACAGAAAAACAAGTTGTTTAATCATTTAAGACTAAGATATTAAATTAAACAACCTTCAACACTTTACTCACTGAAAACTGATTCTTTTTCCAGCACCAGAGTACAAATTTAGAAGACAGTTTTTCCAAAAGGAATATAATACTCCAACAAGAATTTCTCATCTCTCTTACTTTTGTATTGTCACACATGTTGAACTAGTTTCCCAAATCAGCTATAGAGAGATTAGACTGTTTAACTTCTTAACCTTACATACTTAGGCACATTCACATTCAGAACTTTTCCTTCTGCAGTGATCAATGTCCAAGGAGGCTTCTCACTCTTTTTTGATTCCCTTAACAAAACAGAAACAAAAATGGTTTATGGTTAACGGTTAAAATTTTGCTATTATTATGTTTAATAGCAAAAAAAGAGCATGGTAAGAAGTAAGAATTATCTGGTATTTGATGTTCAGGCTATAACTTATTTCAGGAACAAAACAGATTATATCACATTTCCAACTGCACATTAAAAACATTGGCTAAAGATGAGCAAATGCTTTGTAATATCACATCTTACATGGATAACAATTTCTTTTGCATGTCACAATATCCACTATCAAACAGTAATATATCAAATTATCTGGTATACCATAAGAAAACAGTGGATTGCTTAAACATCTGAAAATTCTAGTTATGAATGGTCAAACTAATCATGAAGTGTTGTTGCTGCTAACTGGTTTGATGTATGTTTAAGCAAGTCTAAAGAAATTTTATTTATGCTCACTTAATTACTGCTACTGAACAAATGCTTGGCCTATCTCCAAACAGCATCAGTCTCTCAGTCACTTCTGCACTAGTAAAAAGAATTTTAATGGTCAGAAGATTACAAGCAGCACCAAATATGATACAGTAGGGCCCAAGTGCAGACATATACATTATTTGTTGATGTATTTATTACATTTTTTTGCTGTGTTCTTCCTTGAAAAAATACAATACGTATTCCTGATGTATTGATGATGTACTTATTCACTATCCAGTTCCAGCTATCAGCAATCAAACTATGGCTGACTTTCAATTAGTGCAATAAAGAAGCTACCTTAAATTTATCTGCCCAAACAAAGCAGGTCACAGTAAGATCATTAAGAGTTGTAGTACTGGTATTTTCCTCTTTAAATGTTTAGCAAGGAAAGGAAGAGTAAGGAATCTTATAACATGAAAAAGAAAAACCTTGCTTGCATGTAGGTAAAAATATGGCTGTTAAAAATACAGCACTGCAATTGTCATGTTGTATTAATCTACTCTTCAGCTGGTCAATATAGGGGGTATGCTTATTTCAGCCAGCATATCAAAAAGAAAATATTTCTCAAAAAAACTCAACAGTAATGCATTGGGTTTTTTTGCTCCTGAACCAATTTCTTACTCTAAGTCCAAGGTTAAGAGAATATTAAATATAAATCACTAATGAGGGATATAAAGTATACTTAAGATTTAGAACCCCTTGGGGGGAAAAAACATAAAACCAGATTTGGTCTATAAATACAACGGATTTGAGGAAGAAATAAAACCACTCAGCTACTAGAATGACTATATAAAACCAATTTCTGTTTAAGAAAGATTCACAGTTATCCATGTGTTAAATACTATTCTACAATATAAATCAGAGTTCTCATGTGGGATTTGTGGGCTAAGAGTTTCTATACCTGAATTTCAACTCTTGACTTGAAATAAAAGTGAACAAACCACCACCCTGCTCAAAAGATATGTTCATGTCAATTTTATACTAAAATACACATCCTTTTATACTGAGTAACTTATATGAAAGTTGTATTTCAGCCTCTGTCTACCAGAGGATTTCAAGTTGTTAGGGCCACTTTTCTGTTCTAACCTTTCTCATGCTACCTAACACAAACATCAACTCTAAACCAAAACAAACACCAAAAGGATATTTAACTCCTTCAAATGCTCTCAAAATTTAGAAAAATCCCAAAAATAATTATTCTATCTTTAATACAACACTATTTGGACTCTCCTTGAATCCTTACAGGGAAGCATTTGGAACACATTTGCTTTTGAGTAGAGCAAGGCACTTCCAAACATAGCAAAATTCTAACTGGGTAGGATCTGGATTCACAGTAGTTCTTCAAGTTAGACCTTGAATTAATAATAGCAACAAGTTATGCACACTTCCAGATTTCTTGGAGAGTTCCCTAGGACTGACTTTTTCAACACTTAGGCTTGATAAAATTTCCAAAAAGCATGCCCTTAAAAAGAACAGCTAAAAAAATCTCTGGTACAAATTATGTTATATAAGTAAAGAAAAAAAAAAGACATTGCTTACAATGGTTGTGGAACTGATAAGCCAGTAGCAGTAAAATACTGTGGCTTTTTGCTAGTATCTGCATGAATTTTCCATGTTCAGCAAAACCAGTGACAACTTTAGAAGGTTTTAAAGGCTTTTCAGGGGCCAGACTTCTTCAGATTCACCATGCCAAGTAGCCCAGATAACATGAAGAATCCTATTACTTGTGACAAATATACTTTCTAAAGTATGCGAAAAAAATTCTCAGTTACACAGAAAAAGTTCCTGAAATGCCACTTGTGCAAAAATTTTGTAGCATGACCTTATGGCATTTATATACTGCAATCTGCATGAATGCTTTTAGCAGAATATTAAATGTAGAACTACACAAAACATATTAGTTAGCTGACAGAAATGTGAAACTTCTAAACTCCATCAAATGGAGTTGAAAAGAGAAATTACATTTAAAAACCCTATTCGAGGAAAAATAAAGAGTACCATAAATGAAGTTCAGAAAATGAAACAAAGCAAAATGAACAATCTGAATATTTAATTTATATTTTTATAAGCCTATTTTCACAGGCAACAGGGATTTAAGCTGCCAGTTCTCAGTAATATTTAATGTTAGGCAGTCACCCACCTGTCCTCTGTACCTTAGAAAATGTCTCTTTCTTCAATTCATAGAACATATTAAAACAAAAAAGCACCTTATATTGTCTTTAGCTCTCCGCTTTTCTTCAATGTATCTGTGAGTTTCTAATCTAGATTCTGGAGTATATGGTGTAGGCTCCTCCCAAAATCTTCTGTCTTCTTCATCATCTTCAACTGTTCTGCATGTTTCCTGCTCTCCATCTCCTTCTGCTTGATGGTTTTCTTTCTCCTGTAGGGAATCGGGGCTACACAAGAAAACTGGAATATTATCCCAATGAAATGAAGGAAGAGTAACAGGTCTTGCTAATGAATAATTACAGTAGTATTTTTTTCAACCCAGTAATAACAACTGTATAATTCCTACCAAGAACAATATCTTATATATATATATATCTTATATATTATATATATATATATATATATCCTCTGCTCTGCTTTTTCTGTCAATCAACAAAACACATTTTGACATAATGTTTTTCATTGACTTGTCTAAGAAGTGATAGTATGGCTATGACTAATCCTCTGAAAACCCTGATAGATAGTTCAACAGATTCAATTTCAGAGGCAGAATTTTCAGATACCCTCACAACTTTCAGGTGAGAGAAAACTTTCAGCCCATGTGATGTTTAAGTATTCCCAATATCAGGCAGCAGCAAATTAGAAACTTATAAAGTAGCAATAAGCATCTCCTCAAGTGCCATCTTAACATTGAGTAATTTTTTTCTTCTAGCTCTAAGCCTCTCTAATTCTCTACCAACAGAGGGAGAAAACTAAATTTATGATAGAGCTGTGATCTATGAGGACAAAGTTCTGCAGGCAGCTCCATGGAACTTAGTCTCTATTAGATTAAAAATAAGATGGATGGCAACTGCAGTGTAAGATGACCCCAGATAAAAATCCTGCTGCTGTCTAGGGACTATCAGTGATATGAAGTGAAAGAAGTATGAAAATCAACACTGCAAAGCCTTTTACATCTCCAAAGACCTGCTACATTCCATTTCAGTCTTCAGATCTAATAATGCTAAAGCAAAAGCAGTTATAGGTGAACAGACACTTTCTCTGGAACCTCTGCATTACCTTAAATAACAATTTCCAGCTGTTCTCCTGAAAGAAGCAATCAATTACACTATTTTGGCATCCAGACAACTTAGCTTGGAGTTTTGGGACAAAAATTCTATTGCACTGTCTGCAGGCAAATAACAAACTTGTTTGTAATTAGTTATATTTTTCATTAGAGATAACATGCAAAAAGGAGAAATAATTCTGCTTGAATCAACAATAAAGATGAACAAAAATATTTATGTGAAATAATATAAACTCTTCAATGAAGAAAACCAAACTTCTTAATAAAGAAAGAGAAGAATGATATTTATTCACATACTATTGTTGCCTACTGTTACCTGTCAAATCCAAGCTTAGATTTCATTTGGTTTTGTTTCTTGTCCTTTCTTTCTTGTATCCTTCTTTGAGCCTCTTCCTTTTCTCTGGCCCTTTTGAGAAGGTAAACTTGTTCCTGTTCTCTGATTTTCTGTTTCACTTCTGGATAGTTTTGAACTGCTTTAATCCTCTCTGAACGTTCTATTTCTTTACTATCCAAATACTTCCCAAGGTGGAAAAAAATCAGTATAGATATGTGAGAAATTATAAGCATATTCAAATCAATAAATCTATTAAACTGTAGGTTAATTTTGAAAATTCTGTATACAATTAGAAATGTACCTTTCAAACCTTCATAGAACTATGTTATAATCTATTAAAAAGAATTATCAATAACTGTCTATTCAGATGTGAAAATGGTTTGTGGTAGTTTTGGCCATTGCACAGAACCTCAGTCTCAAAGTAGCTATTTACAGCCAATGCAACATAGCACATTTTTACACCAACTTGTGCCTTTCTACTGCCTTGCATTGCAGGTTTAGAACATACTGTTGGTATGCCAACCAACATACTGTTGGTATATATACATATACATATACATATACATATACATACTGTTGGTATGGTACCAACAACCTGGTAACTTTCTGCAACCATGATAATAATTTAAAATCCACTGCGTATTTAAACAAATGAGAAAAAAAAAAGCCAGAACAAACATTTATTTCTTCAAAACTTTAGGGATCTTAAATAAGAAAGACAGAAAAGTTCACAAATGCATGTGGTTCCATCAAAACAGAACCAATTATTAGAATTAATTTACTGCAGTCACTTATTCATCAGAATATCATTTAATTTCCTGTGGACAGTAAAATAATGCTACTGGTTTTCCCAGAACAGGTATTTATTTTATTTAGGATTAGTAGGTTCAGTCGACAGTGCTCTTTTTTTATTTGAATTTCATTTTTTAAATCTTACTTTTAACTGATGAAGTGTTGCCACTACAAATTGTCTATAGCCTTCAAATTCAGTGCATGGGTTACCCGCTAGAAACAGTTCCTTCAGATGTATGTTATGTTTTAGGGATTCAATACTGGAGAGTTCACCAATGAAATTTGCTGTCAGGTCAAGTTTCTTCAGTTCTTCACAGCCTAAATTTTGGAAAAATCTTAATTCAGTTTGTCCATAACATAAATGTACACATGACATACAAAGACACACACATGCACACATCTGGATATAAAACTGTCTCCATTTGTGTTCTGTAAACTATTTTTATTCTATCAGAATACATCTTTTCTGAGACTCTGAGTGAAAAGAGTGACTCACAATATTTATAGGAAGGAAACAAACTCAATAAAATAAAAAATACCAAAACATTGTTGGTTTTATCAGTATCAAAACTTTGTGATCATTTAGATGAGATATTAAATGTTTCATTTCTAGAAAAGCTGGACTTCACTTTTAACAGTCTGATTACCTGGATGCCCCTCCTCAACTGAGTCTCAACCATGTTGGTAAAACACTGTCTAAGTGCTTGAGGACAGCAGGATAAATTAGGGGTTTCATTTGTATATGGTTAACCTTTGGTAATATTATTAAAGTGAAAAGTCAAGGTTTTCTAAAAATTCACTCCAAGTTAAGAAGAGGTCTTGCATAGGTTTCACTCTGGACTCAGCTATCATTTTAAACATTTTATCACTGGTTAAATTGCAAATACTGGTGAGAAAATGTTAACTAAATCATAAACAGAAACTCTCAATTAGATAACAAAATGCTCTGGAAAATCTCGATCCAAAATTTATCAGCCTCTCCTTTTATCATAATCTGTCCATGAAACCTTGACTCTAAGAGTAAAAACGTCCAGGTAAGAGCAAGCTCAGCTTTGATGCTCATCACTGTAATCACTTCTTTTCCTTTGCTGGTCTATTTGGTAAGTTTTATTCACAGTGGAGCTGAAGGAAAGTAACAATGCAAAACAATTTATCAGGGGATTATAACCCAAATTTATGCAAGGGTCATTCCCAAAGCTTCTAACTTCTAAGTAAATAACAAATCACAGTAAAAAATAATGCAGCCTGATAGATGAATTTAAAATTTAGTAGCATGAAAACAAATGCAAGTTTCTCAATAAATTGCCAAAAATATGATGTACTACCTATTTCTTCAACTTTTACAAATTCGTGTTTAGACTATTTGCTTATTGTTTATTTAAGCCATCCTCTTGAATCAGCTCGCAGACTTCAAAACACAAACAAAATAAACCAACCACAAAACGAACCAAACCAAACCAACCAACCAACCAAAAAAAAAAACCCCAAAACAACCAACCAACCAAAAAAACCCAGATTTTTTTTTTTCTTTTACTGTTCATTTTTCAAGGCAGATATCTTAAAGAGTCAGTAAGTGGTCCAATCAGAATCAAGAAACAGAAAACAATCAAGTCATAAATTATTCAAGTAATATGGAATGTGTTTATGGGTGGCTCTAAGTGTTGATTATAGTCTTGGAAAATGCCATATCTTTGCACATGAAATGTGCAAAAGTGATAGGATAAAGGATTAAACACAGATAAAACAGACAGGATTTCATGCAATGAGAGAGAAAAAAAATCATCTGAAAACCTCTTTAAAAATACCCCACACCCTCAATGCAACCTGTGCTCACAGCAGAACCTTCCTGTGTGTGGCATTTGACTGCTGAACTGAAGATGATTGTTGAAACATTACAAAGAGACATTTTAAAAAGTTCAGTGTTTAATTTTAAGAAAGTTCAATGAGAAAACTTCAGCACTAGGAAGCCCTTGGCTACAAAGCAGCATTTATTGAAACCCTGCATACAAAACCACTCAGTATCAAGAAAATACCTTCACTGGTGAACCTGCTTAATGGCTTCTACCCTCTTTCACACTAAGTCACAGTTTAAGTGTTCTAATATGAAAAGGCTAAATGGTTTGTTTAAAAACTGACCTTCCAGATTTTCAATTCTTTCAATGTTGTTCAAAGCTACATTTAAATATTCCAGCTTCTTTAGTTTGCTCACATTTTCTGTAACACAACACAGATACATTATTTCAGTTCTCTGCATTGGAAAGGGCATTATCATTTTACCTGTTCACTTTACTTCAAAGAAAAAATAAAGCAGAAAATAGGAAGGACAAATCAGAACACACATCACATTACCAGGCATCAATATTTAAATATTAGTTAAAGGACAAAACAAAAAAGTTCTCTGAAAACACAAATTAAAATAAAAAAGTAAAAAGAAATAAGGAATCTTATACACACATTTTTAGCACAAATCCATAAGACACATATCTAATGCAAGAGGACTGGCCAAAAAGCATGGTGAGAGCATGACAAATGCAAAAAGCACCTGTTGTCAAACTCAGAAAAGATCAGACCATAGTTGGACAAGCTTTATAAAATTAAAGTTTTACACTTACTTATATAGAAAATATTGGCTTTTTTAGTTTATCTGTAAATTTTTGACATCTTTAATCTACAGGTTTAGTACAAGAAACTTCCTCTTCCCCTTTTCTAAAAATTTTACACATAAGGATTTCTGTGAGTTCAGTATGAACAAAACAAAGACACACACACACATTCCCTGATCTTGGAGTCTAACCTGTATTATTTTCACCATGACCTATTGGAATTAGCAGGTTCACAGTGAGTGGGAAACATTTCCTCTTTGGAATACCGAAAAGGGGTAAAGAGGGAAGAGGGTAGCAACAATCTTCATCACTCCCAAAAATGTCTGAAAAATGCAAAGACCACTTGAGATAGATGACCCACAGGTCAGAGACTTAAATCTGAGACAAGATACAGCGGGTAACTTGTGTCATAGTTACCAATTTCTTCCCAATCACCACGTTTCAAAGATCTGACTGGAAAACCTGTCCAAAGAAGTCATCAAGTTTACCTCAAATTCTAACTCACAAGCTGCACTGAATAACTGTTGTACAAACTGTGCCTGCTGGGACAAACAAAGTAATTCAAGCAGAGGGAGCTTCATCTGACAACCACAGATCATGTCTGCAGCTGAGTTAGTTGTTCAGGCTCTTCTACGATGATTACAGAGAACTAGGCTGTTCAAGGTGCAGTTCATCTTACCTTAAATTGGCTGTCTAAAACTAGTGAATCAAATCATGCACAAAAATATGCCTTTTCTTCGTGACTGGTTATAAAGGGAAGGTACTGTAATTTGTAGACAAAGATGTCTACAAATTTGGTGACATGAATCCTACCACTTAGTACTAAGACCTTGGAGAGGTATTTTCTTCATAATTCACAAAAAAATGATGAAATTAATTTCTCAGCAAGAACTTGTGCAGCTTAGGTTGCATGTTTTTCTTACAGTATTTCTGTAATGGCAGTGCCTGTACACACGAAGACGTGAGAGAGCTGAGTGTTGAAGCCAGTGATATCTTGGGGTTTTTTCCATTTATAGAAGAGAATCAGGACGCATCCATACAGTGGGTGCCTGACAACCTTGCTCAGTAGGCAAGTCTGATCTTGAGGCCTGCAGAAAGGTTTTGTTTAAGAAGAGAAAGGACACATCCCGACAGAGTCAATATAAACCATTCCAGGATGATATTCAGAAGCATGCTTGAAATTGCTGAGAAAACTTTGTGTCCAAAAAGCAACAATCTGAATATGATATCCTGTACTAACCTAAAGGAGGCCTGAGTGTTGACAGAAAATCCACAAGATGAAAACTTGTTAAGGACACAGTAACAGAGAGAAAAGCAACTTCAGTTTCAGTCCCATTTTTGATGGGGCAAAGCATCATAAAGTAGTTTCAAAAAACTTATTCTCTCTGGGAGAAGATTCCTTCTCTCTAAGAAATGCAGATGGTAGCAGTACAGTTTCATGATGAGCCACTTCAGAGAATTTAGCAGACTTGCCTACAAGTTCTGAGCACAGAATTTCATCTTAAAACTTCAGTATTTAATTTCTTCCTCTTAGGGAACTTTAAAGAGACATGCTAATATAATTCCTGAACACTTCCAACTTTTCAGTACTCATCTATGCACTATCTGTAGAGTCTAAGCTTTTCCAGCCATAGGCTTGATGTTGCATCTTTCAATAGAATGCCAATGAAACACATGAACCAATGCCAAAAAATGCAGACCATATGAAGTCATATCCTCTCCTGTGGTGCAGGAAGACCACTGAGACTGTGTTGTAAAAAGTTTGGTTTATGCATAAAAGCAAGTATTTTATTCTAATGAAAATTATTTCAATGTCAACAAAAAAATACCATTTGCATAAACACTTCATTTTAAAATGAGCCTGAAAAGAGCTAATCCTACGACACCATAGTCCATGGCTAAACACTTTGTTTGCCACAAATATGGGATATTTAATAATATCTTGACTTTCAAGATTTTAATCAGTGAAAGGTGTTCCACACTCATATTCTAGTGAGTATCTGTATCCCAGTAGTATCTTTTCCATTTAAAATTTCTCTTGCAAATTTCTGAGCTTCTTAGAAATTTAATAAAGAAATCAGGGAAGGAACTCTTGTAGGAGCACATCCACAAGGAACCTCTCTGTAGTTACTCACTGTACATTCTCTTACTTTTTTTTTTACCTGATTTCAAAATTATGCATGTAAATCCATTTTAAAATAAACATATTCAGAAAACACTTACCAATTTTTGGAATGAGATTATTCTGAAGATAGAGAATTTTTAAATCTCGACACCATTTGTCAAGATACTCTAGTTTTTCTATTTCCTGCTGATGTAAAGAGATTTCTTCCAGTGAAAAAATTTCACAGTTGTTATGTTCTGCACGTCTTCTAACAAGATCTTCAGTGACTGAAAGAAACATTAGATGTCATATTTCCCCTTAGTCCTTTTCTGCCATCTGACTTATAAACAACTTATAAATTCATTACAATACTTTTTTCCACCACACCAAATAGCCCAGTAGGAATGCCAACAAAAATAAAATCTGCAAGAAAAGATATTGAGTACCAAGTAACCTCGAGCCACTCTCCCACAGTAAACACCTTTTGTGAAACACACTCATGTCACCTGTAACATTTGGAAAAATCCAAATGAAAACTGCTGAGTGTTCCATAAGAGTGTGATACAACCCTTGCAGAAATTAATCCAGCAGCCATTATTTTCTGCATAGCTTGGGTTGCAGATTGATTCATATAGACAAGAAATGGAGTGTTTTATGCTGTTTTATTTCCAGATGCCAGATGTTCACATCACAGAGAGCAGTAGGGGGGTGGGAGGAAAGGAAACTAACTACAGTGTGTCATCATATTCTTCAGTACAGTGTGCACAGAAATAAGCAGGATAAATGTTGAAAGTAGGCAGATATTTTTTAAGGCAAAGCCATAACTAACTCATGCCTATAAATCTTTGTTAGAATGAAATGTGTACCTGGACATTTCTTAGGCACCACCAGCTCATTAGCAGCCAGCAAAGGAATTTCAGTGGCTGAAAAACATCAGACCTGGGTTCAGAGTTATCCTGTAGTAATATTTAATGCCAGGCAATCTTTCAAACAGTGGAAAGGCTCTGGATAATGAAGGTAAAGAAATTCTGTGAGAACCAATGCTCACTCTTGAGCTAGATGTTAGTACTTTGTTTCCAGCCCGCTGCACCAAAAAACGCTGGCATTTTCTTCTCCTTGACAAGGAGTGAAGCACTGATGAAAAAACTAGTGGTTTATTAAATTAGCATAGGTATTTTCAGGATTGCTAACGCCAAAAGACCCACAAAAAACCCCCAAAAAACCCTGAAAACAACCCCCCTCCCTTCCCCACCCAAAAAATTAATCCTTTAAAAAAGACTCTGAAGAAAAATAAGTAAAAATTACAGAGAGATCTGTGAAAACAAACTGTTCCTATCATGCATTAATTAAAAGTATTCTTTCACTTCTTTATCTCAGGAAGGGTTTGTGACATTATCCAGTTGTATAGTGGTCCTGGAATGGCTGCACACTTTCACACAGAGAGGTCTGCTCCAGACTGGGAAAACTATGTACCAATACAGCCCAAACTCACATGTGTCTGTGCCTCTCCTGTAGCTACAGTCTTTGGAAAAAGGGGTGAAACTGGTTTTGTGTATATTATATGATTTAGAGATGACAAGGCTTAAATCTCCCTTCTGCTCAACAGATTTTCATCTGGCATGATTTACAGAATTAAACGTGGTGATACTGATATTGATGGAAGGGGGGAACCTGTCTGCACATAAATCATATTGGGAAAGGTAAGTGTCTTTGTATTTTTTAACCATCTTGGGCAGGTTTGCTGCATCTGAACAACCATCTTCTCTTTAACAGACCATTGATTGAACTTGATTAGAGTAACAGAGAAAAGAGAAAAAAAAAGGCAAATAACCATGACTAAATACTTTAGTCTTCAGAGAAATTATGAAAACACTGTCATTTCTAATAAGTTACTCAGTAAATCTGCTGGAAATTAAAAGATAAAAAAAAGGCCTTCTTACTACTGTATTTGGAGCAGATTTTTCAGTGCCACTATTTCCAAGTAATTTTGAGCAAGAAAACAATATTCCTTAATCTGCATACATACACACTATGGCAATACTATGCTCTAAACCTTTTATACAAAGTCATACAAACTGTTCCTGGCAGCTTAATTACAGCCAGATTTCCCTTTTCTGATGAAAATTGAAATTACTGTTGCAGCAATTATGCAAAAATGTCCACTTCCATTACCAGATGGTTTGCAAAGCAGAGACAATCATTCACATAGAAGCTACTGTGGAGCTTTAGGGACCTATTTTGGGGTCCTGCTGCAGGCAACTGAGTGAATATTTGGCATTTGGTATATGATCTAGTTCATTTAAGAGGAATGAGGGAAACAAGCTTGTAAGAAAAAACAAATTTTAAATGCAATTTAAAACAACAGCATTTTCAGGACATTGACAAAACACACTGAATTCACTGAGAAGTTCATTAAACAGATTTTCTGATGTTGTGTGCAGTAACAGGAGACTGGCCCAGTGACCTGGGAGGTAACAGCTACTCTCCGGTTCCCACGAACACAGGAGGAAATAAGGGATGGCATCACTCAACTGGAGACAACAGACCTTGAAGATCTAACTTCCAAAAATTGCATGTTTTACTCAAAAAAGGAAGCAGATACGAAGGATAATATTAAAAAAATTGGAAGAATAAGCAGGTGGACAGCTGCATGTGTATCTCAAAACAGTAGGGGCAGCTGCATTTCAGAAAGGTGAAGTATGCAACCATTATTTTAGGACTCAAATTCATGCTGTGCTGTTCAGGAGGCAAAGCCATTCTCCTTCAGGCAGTGCCTGCTCAGGGAAGGCATCTGACAGCTTCATGCAGGGAGAAGGAGCTCCTTTCCAAAGCACTGTTTTAGCCCCACACGGGACTGGCAGTCCAGTGATGATATACAATCAAAATAGATTACAGGAAAAGTCACAGAGGAAGGGAACTCCTCAGTAGCTTTTTTTATGAGTGGTAGGAGTGAGCACTCAATCTTCTAAATCATACTGCTGTACCTGTAACAGATGATGTACCCGTAACAGATAATCAATTCATAAGTAACAGTAGGGAGTATTTTAACCCCATTTGGGTTTTTGTCACATCTGACAGCCCCCGGCTCAGACACGACCCATCCTGTCCAGCATCTCCCCTTGCAGGGGCTGCCATACACACAGAGGGCTCCCCAGCTGGGCCGCCTGCGAGGCCTCTCGGGGGCTGTTTCAGGAGACAAGAGCACCCCTGTGCTGGATGTGGTGGGTTGTTATTGCCAGGGAGGAGGGAAACCTGATAATCGAGCCAAGCTGAGGAGAGCAAGGGAGGCAGGAGGGGAGGGGGCAGCCAGGGGAGTGTGGGAATGGTAGGGAAGAGGAAACGAATCATGGAATCGTTCAGGTTGGAAAAGACCTTTGAGATCATCGAGACCAACCCAGTACTACTAAATCCACCACTAAACCATGCCCCTAAGTGTCATGTCTGTGCCTTTTAAATACCTCCAGGGATGGTGATTCCACCACTTCCCTGGGGAGTCAGTGCCCTTTCAGTGAAGAAATTTTCCCTAATATCTAATCTAAACCCTGGCATAACTTGAGGCCATGTCCTCTCGTCCTGTCACTTGTTACTGGGAGAAGAGTCCGACCCCCACCTTACTACAACCTCCTTGCAGGGAATTACAGAGAGCGACAAGGTCTGCCCTGAGCCTCCTCTTCTCCAGGCTGAGACCCCCCAGCTCCCTCAGCCGCTCCTCATCAGAGTTGTGCCCTTCTGTGGACACGAAGGGGGTGTCCAGGGCGCGGGGCAGGTCCTGGGGATGAGGGAAGGAGCCGGGGAGGGGAGGGACGCGGCTCTTTGACACTCACTCCGCACCATGGCCGCCCCTCCGCCGCCGCCGCCATTACCGGACGCCGCCGCGCTGCCCCGGCAACGGGCCCTGGCGGGCGGTGCTGAGGGAGGTGCCGAGGCTTTTGTACAAACATACGAGAGTTTCAGCTCGTTTGTACATACGAGCTGAAACTGCTCCTGCCCCCGTTGTTCGTCTGGGAAGACTCAACAGAGGTGCCTTTTCCGCAGGCATAAATCTCACGTCTGTCCTTTCTATGACACTTTTGTCCTCCTCCTGCGTGTTTGTCAGCCAGTTTGCCTCACGCATTTGGGGCTGAAAGCATGTTTATGGAAGCTGCCTGTTCCCGTGATTCATAGAATTTTAGAATCATAGAGCCGTTCAGGTTGGAAAATACCTCTAAGATCACCAAATCCACCTGTTAACCAAGCACTGACAAGTCACCATTAAACCATGTCCCCAAGTGCCACATCTACACGTCCTTCACACCCCTCTAGGGATGGTGACATGGTCACTCCACCACTTCCTTGGGCAGCCTATTCCAATTCCTGATCACAGCTGTCGTCAGATCAAAGTGGAAACAGCAAGAAAGTCACTGTGTAGTTCCTACCTCTTTGCTAACACAGGTCTTCATTAACCTAAAGGTCTAATTAAACCTAAAGGTCATCTTCTACCAACAGGAAAGTCACATGTAAGTTTAAATAAGGCTGTAAGATTTCTAAAAATTATCAAATTCATTTATTAAGTCATTTGCCTCTGATGTAAATGCAACTCTCCACAGCCACTCTGCAACTTTCTTGCTGTATTGCAGATTAGAGAATGGAGGATGAAGGTGTCATTGAGTTCAGGCTACTGAGTTTTGTGGAGATAATGAGACACAAAGGAGCAGAAGTAGTTTATGCACTTTATTATAACTACATAGTATTTGTCCAGGCCTGTCTGACTGGCTGAGTATCAAATCTATGCCGAGGACAGGGATGTTTACACAGCTGGACGGAGTCACCACTGTGTCCCAAGGCCCCTCCACAGAGCCACAGAGATTAAAGGAGGGCCACTGGTTCCACTACCTGCTGGTTCATATCAAATTGCAGGCCTCTTCAAATAAGGACTTTTATAGCTACTCCTTTTGCTAGTACTGTCAATTCTTTACTTGGGAGCAGAGATCACAATCAAAGCAATCAATTTCAATAAGTAGAAGAAGAAAAAAATCTTGTTCTTGCTGTGTACAGTATTTTAAATGCTACATTGTATTACATGGAAGTAACTATGTTATGTTGTTATGCTAAAAACGAGGGGGGAGGGTGTTCATCCCTTTTGCTGAGATTCTGTATGATAGTTCTGAGGAAAGAAATATACAGTCTGCAGTTAAATAAATTGTCAAATAGTAAGGTGTGGTGGGTTGGCCTTGTCTGGATGCCAGGTGCCCACCTGTTGTCTCACTTCCCAGCCTCAACAGAAGAGGGGGAGAAGCTCATGGATTGAAATAAGGACAGGAACGTGACAAAACAATTACCATCATGGGTAAAACAGGTTCAACTTGGGAAAATTAATTTAATTTACTGACAACTAAACAGAGTAGGATAGTGAGAAATAATAACTCTAAATGCACCCTCTTTTATTCCTCCCTTCTTCCCAGATCAACTTCACTCCAAACCCTTTTACCTTTATATCCTGAGTGAAGCCATGGTTTGTTTTAATCAGTATATGTGTAGGTCCTGTTTGCCAAATCTACTTAAGCTACAGGACTACTTGTTTGAGCAGGTAACTTCTCACTTGTGAGAAGTTTTTTAGCACAAAAGAAGTATTCTCTGTACACCAGTGACTGAAAAGCTCTCAGAATGTGTTTGTTTTTCTCTTGCGAAGAACAGTTTTGTTTATGACTCAGGGTTAAATTATTCAGGAAGACAGAAAGAACTTTGGAGCATGTGTTTGCAACACACTGGTCCTAACCTGGTGGCCTGGCACACATAGGGCAAAGCAAGATGCTAAATTAGGGGTTTTTTTGTGTTCACTATTTTCACACAGTTATTTTTCACTCAAATTATGTACAAAGAGCTTCAAGTGACACAAGCCTGAAATATTAGCAGGAAGCAATGTACATGCCAGAGATAATGTAATGACCCACATTTCAAACAGAAGAATGGAGTAGAGAAGGAAGAAAAAGGGTCGCATCTGGCATGCCTTTCCTGAAGAAATTCACTTTACTGCTTTAATACATTACAACTTTATTTGTCAAACGCACAAAACAATGCAATATAAAATGTTTCTATGTCATGACAAAATAATCTTTATAGCATAATTATTACAGTGTATCAGAATTATTTTGAACATGTGTTGGTTCCATCAGTATATACTCAGGTAAGGTGCTACAACCCCAGCAAATTGATATCCATGGCTGAATCTTAGCTGTTGAAATGCTGCAGCTCAGAGTCTCAGCTGGTGTAAATCAGCTGATTAATACCCACTCAGAATCTGAACCTATATATTTCTATTTATTTCCTATTAAATTACTGATTTTTAAAATATTACTTTTTATTTAATTTTTCTATGATAGATAAGGAACTTATCACCATAGTATAACAGACCAAGGCTTTATGTTTGCACAAAAATACCAATAAATCCTTTCCCAAAGAGCACACAATCCGCAGGGCAGGACATAAGCTCACAAATAAGAAATTCACTGAAATATGCGAAGTTCCTAATGATAATAATCTGCATTACTGACAACACCCTCAAATACAGGAATGAATGAGAACAGGAACAACTGTACTGATATGGAAATGCCAGAGATAGGGGAGAAAAGCATCATGAGAAACCATTAAAAAACCCTCCTGAATACAAAATGAAGTAACAGTTTTGCTCAGTGTATATTAAAATGTATAAAGAGGTTTAAAAAACAGTGCAGCCAATTCACAAAAACATACATCAAAGAGCAGACTCTGCAGAACTGGACTAAATGGTAATAATCTGTATTCTGTACCAGTGTAGCTTATTCCATATCACTTAAATAAAAGATGTTATCCTTGTATGGGTTGGCTTCTATGAGTAATGCTTTCAGGATAACTACAAACCAGACCTGCTCACAGACTAAGAACATTATAAGGTAAGAGATGCCATCAATATTATCATCTTCAACATGAACATTCTCGCTATAAAGCACTACATGATATATGCTCAGGAGTGACCCTGAAATTCAGCTGAACACAGCAAGAAATAAGAAAGTGTAAAACAAGGTGTAATGACAAAAATAAATTTTAAAAAAGTAATAAATGGTTTGAGATAATATACAGGGAGTTATAAATCTATACCTTGAAATTTCTATTTGATTCTCTTTTTCTAAATAACGTGCTATGTTAAAGTGGAGTAAGAGTTTAATCACTGGGGACAAAATCATGAAATTCTTGTTGTTTTCTCTGTTTGTGGATGTGTCAGTTAATCATTAATCAATAAGTGCTTTTACTTTGCTAGAATTACGT
This sequence comes from Manacus candei, assembly GCF_025592945.1. Classification (NCBI taxonomy): domain Eukaryota; kingdom Metazoa; phylum Chordata; class Aves; order Passeriformes; family Pipridae; genus Manacus; species Manacus candei. The sequence continues at coordinate 7,317,253 of NW_026138061.1, forward strand.
TTCACAATTATCAGTTAGTTAACAGAACCCGCAAATACTAATTGCCTCTGAAAGTCTGAATTTAAACACTGAGGCTGCAAAATGTTGTTTTCACTTTTTCATCAGGCAGACCCTGGGTTCAGTTTTTCATCCAACAGGAATGAATGTATAATTGTGCCTGTTTTTAGAGAAAACAGATGAGGCCTGTGTTTATGTCCATTGGAATATATGGAAGGGAACTCTCACAGCCAACCAGTTTGGTGACTGAACAGAGCTTTGTTAATTCAACGTTAATGAATATCATGGAGAGCAGGTCTTAAGCAGGTCCTGAGAACTTTATTTTTAGCTCTTGAGCTCCAGTTGGGAAATTGCTCTTGAAGTTCCTTCTCTCCAGATCAAAACCATTCTAATTTACAGTTTGTATTTATTAATAGATAGATTATAGCAATTCATTTCAGACCATTTTTTTTTTTTAGTCTGAATCAGCTTTTTCTTCACTAGTTTACAGGGAATTAACTAGTTTACAGTGACTCTGTTTTTCTAGTTTTCAGCATAATTGCTTTGATGACTGCAGAGTAATTGCAGTCTTAGACTTTTCTCTCAATATGGGATTTGATTTTCCAGATTATTATTCCAGGAGATTATTTGAACGCTAAAGATCTTTATAATTCTTTAGTTCTAAAAGTGCATTTCATACTGGACCTTTTATAAGTAGTCATAAAACAGGTAACAAAATATTTATACATTTTACACAATGATATTTACTCTCAGTTGTCTCCGTAGTTTAAATAAGGAAGAGGAATTATTTAATACTGACAAAATTCTTCACCTGCATTAACTACAAGTAAATATGAGGATGAGTCTTATAAATACTGTTTTACTTACATAATACATCAGTTTTATGAAGAACATTCCATTGTCACCATTTATTCCTGGTGTTGTTATATCAATGGTCTGTCTTCATGCAGTCAATTTAATGGACTAGAATACAGTGAATGACGATGAAAATTGGTAATTTGGGTGAAATTTCACTCTTTAAGCTCTTAATGCTGAGTTATTGATGCTTATCTTCAAAATATAACCAGCATACATTTACCCTTTGGAAGAGAAATGTACATTTTATCTTCAAGTACTCTTTTCCTCATTGCATCATTTGTTTGGATTTTTGCTGCTAGAAATACAGTTATAACCTCCCTGAGTTTGGCTTAGACACAGTGTCTGACAGACAGTGGTGTTTTAGTTAGGTAGGTTTTTATTTCCTCCAGAACCTGTCGCTTGTGCAGTTTTGCTGCAGAGTTTTTGAATCCCTGTCATTCTGCCTCCCAGCCTGACTGTACCTCGTGGGCAGACCCAACCCTTCCACAGGCAGCGTTTCAAGTCAGTGCTAGCACTGCTTTTAGCACACCAGGGGACAAGGAGACCAGAAGCAACAGGAGTTAGAGAATGATTTGGTGGGTGACAGCATCTTCATGCATTATCATCGCTTTATTGCACAGGCAGACGAAATCCATGCTGTTCTAGATAAACTGGCCCACAGGGACGTATTTTAAGAAACAGATTATTAGGAGTCACAAGATAACAGGTTTTGGCTCTATTTGTAGTTTAGTCTGTAGCAAAGATACAAGCTGAAAAATGGGGCTCAGTGTTTCCAAAGTAAATACCTACAGGTCTCACATTTTGGTACATGATTCCAGGTAATGCAGATTCATCATTGCTTTACCACATCCTGATTCCTGGTTTTCTGAAGAGTGCTCTCCTTCCAGTAATAGTTCTTTCTTTTCTTTTTTTTTCCTGTCTTCTTAATGCTCAGCATAAAGGCCAAAAGGCAGTTCATATACATGATATAATAAAGCTTCTGAAATATGTTATTACATGTACTCAGCCACTATCCAAATCCATTATCTTTGACAGCATGTTGTTACAAGAAATTTATAGATAAAATATGAGATAACATGAATTTTTATAAATAAAAGTATTTCATGGGGATTAGAAAACACTTTTTACCATCAATATATTGTCAAAATGCTTGTAGTCTACATGTCTACATAGAATTTCATTGACATAAGAGACTATATGTACAGCAATATTTTGCATGACTGCTTTCAGTCACCAAGAAGTATGGCCTCATTCACATGTAACCAGAACAAAAATAAAGCTAAAATGAATTGTATTTGGAGGAAGAATACTAACAATTCTGGTTGGTTTTTTTTTCCACAGGAACATGTATAACAATGGCCATAAGGAGGTATACAGGAGTTTGATGCTGAAGAGCTGAGAAAAATAAATTTGAGGAGGAGGAAAAATGAAAACTTTTAGTGAACTCATTTCAAAATATACAGAATTAACAACTCTGCTTTTAAGTTTTTATGAAATGCAAGAGACAAGCTTACTTTGAACAGTGGGAGCTCCTGTCTCATAGTAACCTATGCCAGTCTGTATTGAATTTACTCCTGCTAGGCAACAAGTGCCAAGTTCTTTACTCCATCCTGTAGAACCTGCTTTGGTTAACATTGATACTGGCTTTCAAAATCAGAGTCAGCTCTCAAGCCCTGGTGTTGCAGCCCTTACAGGAACAGCTCCACTGACTTTAAATGCCATATGTAGTGTCCACAACTTGGCACACTGTGAATAGAATGTCATTTTAACCATAGGCTTTAACAATTCTGCAAAGTGATCAAATGCCTGCACTCCTTTCTAAAATACTGTTCTCAGGATTAACACCCTCCTTCTGAGGGCTGACTGCAAGGTTTTCCAGGTTGTGTCTGCAGCCGTGCAGATGCCTTTAGATCTCAGAAGCTCAACTGCACTCAACTAGGAAGCTGATGAACAAGGCTGCTCTGCCCACACTGTAAGGAACACAAACATGGGCACAGCTCCAATTAATTCCTTCTTTTCATTTTTATCCTTATAAAGTAAAGACATAAAGGAAATAATGGAGCCAGGACTGGGATGGCCAATTCCAAGTTGAAGTAAATCAGTGCTCCTGTTTTAAAGGTTTGAGCTTCAGCAAAGCTTGGAAATGCTTGAAAAACAGAAACTGGAATCTGAGCATGAGGCTTTAGTGAAAAAGGATAGGGAATAGAAGAATCTGTAAGTGTTTTTCAGATATTCTGAACTGATTCATGTTGATGCTGCTTCACTGCTTCCATGGAATGCTACCGAGTCAGAGCAGCACAGCACCTGGTCCTGCTGTTCAGTTCAAACTTGGAAAAACGAAGACTTGCTTTGCCTGTTACTGAAAAACGTGTTTTCTCTGGGCTGAAGCACAGCAATTGTTAACAGCTTACACTATTTAGCCACTGTTGTCAAACAATAAAAAAGAATATTTAATCCAAATTAAGTAAAAAAGGAGTTGTAGATACCAAAGTGGGAGTCATTTGCAGTGGAAACTGCAAGGGTACTGCAGCTAAACCTTTTAATCATAAGTCCATGGAACCTTTCTAAACCCGGCTTGAACCCTGTCTCATAATAGAGCTTATCCCTAAAAAGATGGAATTCTTTCTAAACTTAAACATATACTCACCAATTATTCTTTCTTTCTTATTGTATTCTCTGGGGGAAAAAAATAGAATAAGTTTTTGTATGTCGTGATTTAAACCACAGATTCTTATAATCAGTATATATTGTAGGCCCTGTTTGACAAATTTAGTTCAGTTGTAGGACTACTTGTTTGAGCAGGTAACTTCTCACTTGTGATGAGCATAAAAAAGGTTATTTTCTGTATACCTGTGACAGAAAAGCTCTCAGAGTGTGTTTGTTTTTCTCTTGTGAAGAACAGCTCTGTTTATGACTCAGGGCTAAACTATTCAGGAAGACAGAAAGCACTTTGGAGCATGTGTTTGCAACACAGTGGTCCTAACGTGGTGACCTTGGTAAAACCAAAGTTTTAGGGACTAATTACATAGTACAAAAGTGGGAAATAGCATCCTTGAGTATCCAGGGTGGTGTGCTAAGACCCTTGGGTGCTCAAAAAGTGAGACGATGATTGCAATATGGCTCTCCAAGCTATGCCTTGCTGTTTTTCATTTCCAACATACTCAATTCAAAGGCTAAAAGGTCTGTCAGATTATCTTTTTGCCCTTGGGATACACTGAACTCCTGAACACTGACAGTGTCAGAAACAAACGAGATCCTCTTGAGCTTCACTTTCACCCCATAAAAATTCAGATAAGCCCTAACTTTTTAGTCTTAACAGCATTTTAGATTTTAGACCTTTAGAATTTTCTGATGCATAAAATGTAAAAGAATGGCAATTCATAAATCGAGCACATCCATACGTGCTTTCAGCATGAAGGCCTATGTGTGAGCTTCATCTAAAGATATAATTCAAACCCTCTAAACATGTAAGAATTTTTCTCCAGAAGGATTTAAAAGCTACAGCTCTGTGCAACACTTGAAACAAAGAAATAATGCAGTCTGAAACAGCAACATCTGCACCTTTATTCAACTGATTGGACTGATTAAATTCTTCTTTCTAAGACATTTATCAGGTTGCAGTATCAGCCAAAGGAAAAGCTCTCCTGAATCTAATGGTGCATTGGGTTACTGGGCCCAAGTTATGTCAATTTTGCAGTCCCTGGAAGGTGGTGATGGGGCTGGCACCATAATTAGCTGGTTTTATTTTTTCCCAGTTAAAAAAAAAGGCTCCATTTGGTGGCCTGAGAGTGCAAGGACTTCAGTGCAAGGCTTGACGGCACATCTCTGGATTCGTAAGTTACTCTTCTTGGTCTGTCTCTGTCTGTGTTACGACATATTAGGTTTATCTTCCTTTTCTGCAAACAAATAGGTGCTACAAAATTTATTGCACATTATGAAAAGGCAAATTTTCAAAATAAACAGAAAGTTTCTATGAATACAAATCAGTAACAGGAAAAGCCAAATACTCCATTAGTAGCTTCAGATCTTGTCTTCTCTCTTCTGACATGAAAACAACAGCAGGAATCTCTCCTTCCTCTTCTTAATATAAAACTTCTAGATTCCCCTATTCACCACATGACACTGGAGCCACTTACCAAAACTTTGTGGTTTTGAAAGATGTGTCAAGACTGAAGAAAGATGACACAGCAGCATCTTGAGACAAAAGACCTGTGAAATTCAAATGCAAAATCCTCTAATAGATTAAAGGTTACATTCTGTGCCCATGTGCCCACATACTGCTCTTATTGGCATCAGTAAGAGCCATGGATATACATCCAAGGATGGATTTTGGTTCTTGGATTTTTTTTTAGAAAACCCCTCTTTTTTAGAAAAAAATCCCTGTGCTGTATATAAAGAAATTCTGTACTTACCAACTAAAATTATCAGCAACAAAGTGGCAGGCAATCCTCCTAGAAAATATCTGAAAATATAAAATTATCCAGAAAGTTTAGAAATAGCCACAGGATGCATATTTGGTTAAAAGAGTTGAAGCCTGGATGGGAGGAGGAGAGAAGGTTTTTGCAGATGAACCCTCTGAACTCTGGTAGGTGAACTGCAATTTGAAACTTTTTAAATTGCGTAAACTATTGAGGATAATCTCCAAGAAAAAAAGACCTCAGCTTTCCCAGACTGAAACATCCACTTAAAAAGACATGGATGCATTCAGATTCTTCTCAGCCTGCCAAAACCCCTGTCCAAGCACACTTGGAAAGGTAGTTTTCATATCTGCATACATTTCTTATTTTTGTGTATATCTCTATAGTTCAGATAATTGCCTGCATCGACTATCATGTGAAAATAGATTTTCACAGAAAGATATAGGGAACTTTGAAAATGTGACCCTTAATTTAAATTTTTTTCACCAGTTGAAATGGAATAACTACTAACATCAGAAACAGCAAATAAAAGAAATAAAAATTACCTTGTACATATTGAAATGATTAAACACATGATCAGTGCAACCATCTGAGAAACGACATTTTGCACTGTCCTGGATTCTAAAATAAAAATCAGAAAAATAATTTTAATGGGTTTTCAGGAAAGTAAATATCTGACAGGAGGTGTTTTGAAAGACTACCTTCAGCCTGTGAGACCAGTCTCTTCAGTTCCTTTTTAAGAGAACTTGCCTAGAGTGATTCAAAGCAGAAACCTAATTTTCATGCTCTGGGTGTCTCTCAGGAGTCTTTTTCCCCCACAACCACAGAGACACTATGCCCTCCATGCTCTCAGAAAACAAGCTTTTCTGCATAATTGCCCGTTTCAGTTTTTGTTCCCATGCCCTTTCCTCCATTTTCCTCTTCACTCCACATTTTTTTTTTACAAAAAATGGGAGAGGAAAAGCTCTGAGCAGAAGGGAGTAAACAAGTAAATAAGAATTTTAATATTTTGTTAATTTTAATAATTCATTTAAAATATATGTTTAAGGAAATAAATTCTATTTTGCAAGGGACCAGATCCATATTTTTAATGTATTTTCAGTTCACTCAAAAATGAGGCATGTCAGAATAAGAACACAACATACCTCCACTGCTCAAGGTTTCTTTATTTGCATTTATCATAAATGGTGAGAAGGGTTTTGAAGCACTAAATGGTTTCTCAGACTGAAGAAACTCATCATCTTTGGTGAGAGATGCTCCATTATATGCTGGAATTTGCCTTTGTGCCACATGTTTATTATATCCATAAGAAAAGTCTGAATCACCTGCAAAAAGTGCACATATAACTGAGATTGCACAAAAGAAGAACTTTGAGACTTTGTGTTAATGAACTAGGGAGGGAGTTAATTGCTTAATCACAGGAGGGGCCCCAAATTGTTATGGGTAGGGAATTGGCAGGTCCAATGTACGCAGAAGATATGCAGAGTAAAGACAAAACTGCATAGAGTATAACATGATGAAGTTATTGGAAGACCCAGGTGAAAGCAGAGAGTGCCAGATATTAATCACAGCAGAATAAACAGTACTGATGATGACTTTGGATTCAAATTCAGTTTAAAAATGCCTCTTTGGAACAAAGGTCTTTACAAACTCATGTGCTGGTTTAGTGCCAGGAGCTTTACTCCCCACTTTGAATTCTGTTGAGCATCTATCCTTTATTTGCACATCCTGGCAGACAACCCCCATAAAACTTACAAAAAGAGATACTCAAAGTCCCACTAAATACAGTCTGTAATATTGTAGTTTAATTACTTGGTACCTGATCAGGGCTTACCAATATTGCTGTAACTGGCTTCTGGTTTACTGCATCCATCAGGCCAAGGATCATCTACATGGGAGGAATCCATATTGCTGGGAATGGTGGAGCTGAGCCATGAGCTGGAGGTACTGAGGTTGAACAAGCTGTCAAGAGAGCGACGGATTTTCTTCCTTCGCCTGAATACACTAGAAAGAAAAGATATGTTGTCAAGGAATAGAGCTAATTATTCTTGCTGAGCTCTAAAACTTGCAAGAATGACATGAAAGAACCAGGTTCTGGGTGCTACTCCTAGCCCTGTTCTTGCCCCTGGGTGTGTCGCTAGGAATTACTCCTGCACACCATAGAATGTCAGAGAATGTATTGGCAGGAGGGCACATGATGCTGTTGTGATCCTGGAGTCTATGATGCTGAATGATATCACAGCTATTGGTCTCTGATACTGCTGTATCATGCTACTCATGAGCTTCACCCTGCCATATGAATCCATTGAACTTCAACTTTTTTTGAACTACATTTTATATACCTGGCTAAACCGATGTTCTTCTGAAATCAACAGAGGTTTTTCCTTGAGTAAGAATTCCAGGACAAGACCTTTTTTTTTATGTATATATATGTATGTTTATATATATGCATGTGTTTTTTAGATATAGGTATTTAGACATTTATATGTAGGTTTTTTTTAGTCCTTTTCAGAGCAACACCCCATTGGCAAAATGAGCTGTAGCTCTCCTTTTTTGTTATTGGAAACAACTTCAATTATAGCAGCAAGTGTGTACTGAAGAGTTTTTGGGTAGTAAGACATGACTGAAAATCAGGTTATTTCAATCACTGCACTCTCTAAACTAAAGCAATTGGGATGTTCCCATTCAGAAGCAATGCTGATCTTATGCCAAGCAGAACGTAGACACACACAGATACCTCTGGATAAGGCCAGAGAGGTGGAAGCAGTTGCCAGCACGGAGTAAAATCTGCACATAGTTCACTTACCGAATTAAATTCTCTTTATATGTAACTCTTGTGTGGGATGGTGTCAGTGTTACGTTGCCCTCTTCATCAGACAGAAAACTGTCTTCTGTCAAAACGTAATAACCATTAGAAAGCAGCCGAGGGCTGCGGCGGCTTGGGGAAAGGGAGCCTGTCAGAGGGCTTGTGGAACACTCATAGGCAGGATCATCGTCCAGAAAGGCACAAGCACAACTGAAAAGGAGAAATGAAAGCTTCTAATTTAGTGAAGGTCTAGACAGAGCAAACCCACCATTTAATAGCAATGAATTTGCATTCGCAGCTGAGGCAGGCTGGTAATGGCATCGATTTAAAATATGTGTATGAAATGATATTTTGTACCAGGGGGTTTCAGCCAGCTGAAGTGTGCCTGCATCACGCTTTCCAGAGCTTCAGATTACAGGAGGGATACATGCCAGAGGAGCATTTCATGCCTGCGTGGAGCCAGCTTGAGCTGAGACGTGCATGGTGTGTTTCTGCAGCAGCGCTCTTGGCCAAGGAATCCTGCCACACCTACACCTATCTGGAGCCATCAGAGGCATCCCAGTATTTTGCTTCTCTGAGTTACTCTATGTGGCACGAGATGGGTGCCTCTGAACAAGATAGGATTTATTTGTTCTTTTATAGCCTAACCATACTTGGAGAAGATTTAAGGATACATGACTTGTAACTCTCACAAATCCTAGAATACCATACAGCTAGAACAACATGACATAAAGTCTACACATGGTGATAACTTCATCCAGCACTGAAACACGATTGACTCTGAGATGAAATTTAGCACAGTAAAATATACTATGTGGTATTTAAAATAGAAGTAAGTAGTGACAGAGGTGAAAGAATCTAAATGTCGTAGACATTTTACTTAGCTTAAGTAAGATTGGATTTATGGTTAGTCCTTTCTCCTCAACACCTCCAAGTTCCAAATTGCCATGCAGTGACATCTTTGAAAGAAAGGAAGACACTGGATTGATTCAGTGTCTGACCTGTGTTTCACTAGCAGGTTTAACTATCCCATATGGCATGCCACAGAGTGATACCATAATTTCAGCGTAGGGAAAAGCAGATGGAAGAGAGATACTCCAAAACCTTGTAATTGCAAAGCCAGTGTTTCCAACCTCCACAGCAGTACTTCTGAACTTCCATTTAAAGCAGTAATTAAATTAATATCGGCACTACAATTCTAAGTGGCCCAAAAGGTATTTTTACAAAATCTACAGCAAAATAAAATTAAGTGGGACTTTCCTCAGTACCTTGGAAAAATATGTTGTGAGAGGCTGCGTCTATGCTCTCCATTAAATGCTGTTGAACCTGCAGAGGCAAAGGTGAAATATGAAGGAGTTGTTACCATATTCACTGACTGGTACCTTGTGTATATCAAAAAGATCATAAAAAAGCTAAAAAATGAAAAGGAAATTAATAGTGGGATTAAAGGAGATAAAACAGATGAAAGAACGGGGGAAAGACATAGTGTTTATAAGAAACTCATCTGAGCAATGCAGAATCAGAGGCAACCAAAATTAGATACCTGTGCTCTGCATAGATTACAGACTTCAGAGAAATAATTGTAGGCACAAATACAATAACTGCAGTAATTTTAATGGTGTTTTACCAGAGATCTGCTTCATGCCAAAACAAGTACATATACTGGCAATAGATATAGAATAGAATGGAAAGTACACTGTTACCATTACATTATATTTTCAGATGAAAATTGCAGACATAGCACAACAGGCACAGGGATTGTGACAGTGACAAATATTTGACAGTAATATTGTGGCAGGAGACTAAGGAAATAGGATTTGTCTGGATTACCATGGCTCAAGCCCGCAAAGTGCTGCTGGGTGTTCAGCACCTGACAGAATCAATCTTAGGAAATACGAGCAATGGCTATGCATAGGGAGAATTTATATCTGTTATTACATAAAAAGATAAAAGATATGATCTTCCCCTATATTACCTTGCTTCTTCTATATCTTTAGAGCTTCAGACTTACAACATTGTTAGTAAGTGTCCGTCATTCACCTCCTAGAGGAGATAAGTCTAAGAGAATTTTATTTTTTTCTGTTCAGTTATGAGTTGAGGCAAAGAAAAGACAGGAAGGTCAGTGTTTCCACTTTGGTAATCTTGTTTATCCTCATTTGGAGTTCAGCTGTCAGTCACACCCTTGGGACCAGGAAGGGTCACCAAAAAAGAGAAGTAAAACCTTCAGGGTATTTTTTACAAATCAGTCTTATTGCCCTGCTCCCATACATACCGTTTCTCCTACCCTTTAAAAAAAATCACTTTACTAAGCAAAAATTATGCTCTAATGCTTCCAAAAGGAGGAGACAACTGGAAGAAATTTGGTGGAGGTACAGAGAGATCAAGTAGCATTGGTCAGAACACCACAGAGCAAGTTGTACAAACAGGGAGAGCGGTGGTGTATTTCATAGTCTGACATATTAGAGCTACTGTTTTTCACATACAACTAGCTTCTGAAATAATTTCTCTTATTTTAGGCAAAATCATGATTTTTAAAGGAGAAAAAAATATTGTATTCAAAACCAAGAAATCCATCCAAACTCTAAAAGAAAATACAGGAAGAACTCAACAGGTAGTTTGTAGATCTGGATATAAACTAAACCCAGCAAAATCCCAAATCTTATCAGTCAAACAAGATCCCCTCCACAAGATATTTTTTTTATTAAAAGCTCTGACAAATGTGCCCAAATTGACTTGCTCCTGCTGTCAGTGCAGCATGTGATAGTCCATACATCTTGAAAAGGACTGTTTCATACACTCTTGGTTAACAGGGAGTATAGATTACCTGGAAAAGACTTTTAAAAACACATTTTACCTTGTTTGAAAATTAGGATCTGTAAGATTCTATCATTAACATTATTAGTTATAATGTATTCTCAGGCAAAAATGATTGATTCTAGAGCAAATTTGTTTGAAAAGGGATATAGAAGTGTATCTCATGATCAGTTATACCTGCTACAACTCTCTAATGATCCGAGCGAAACTTTCCAGCAACTGAAACCCACAACACAGCTGTATTGCATGTGATTGTTTCAGTTCTGATAATATAAAGCAGCTGCTAAAAAAGAATAACTTTTAAGAGTGGCAGCTTTCATATGGGTAGTGCTTTCATTAGAAAGTGTTGACACATAGTGATCACAGTGGCAGAACAAACCACAGTCCTTCTGTTACTCATTTGAATTGTTTCATAACTTTGCAAGGTGTGTCTGCAGGATGCTTGTTTATCCATCACCCTCCACAGAAATAAAGTTTCAGATAGAATAGAGTATATACATCTATTTATAAAAGACAGTGAGCAATATACACATGCAATTATATTACTGGGAGGTGATGAATTTCTCTCTTTTCAAGAACAGTTAATAAGCAGTTGTAATTTGCTTTCAAACTGTTTTAAGTAATGATAATACCAAGCTTCTGTGAACAGTTGTAGAACAGGCAGTCCAATAGATTTTTTTGCTGCCCTTGATCATGAAATTTTTTGTCTCATGAATAATGAAAGAGTTCCTGAAAATCATAATTCAATCAGTGATGGAGAAAACATGGAAACATCATGTTTTAGACAATGCTGCACAGTGTTCTGCTTTCATTTAATATTCAGTCCTAGTTCTGGGCTATTAATAGCGTGAGAAGCTATAGTAACGACATAAGCAAGCCAAAACAAAGCATCTCAACCACCACTGCACAATGAAGCACTACTATTGTATCTGTAACCCACAAAATGAACCATCAACAGAGAACCTTTAAACTATGGCATGCAAAAAGACCAATAGCTCTATGAACTCTCACTAAAAGTGAATCTGAGGTGAATGTGGTAATATTTTATGTAAAGAACTCAAATAAAAATTTAAGTCAACAACTCCCCTTGAATTTCAAAACACATAAAAGTTCATGTTATAATATAAACAAAAATCACAGTCCAAGCCAGTCAGTTTTAAATATCTTTCCCTCCAAAAATCAAATTAGTGTTCAAGCCAATGATGCCATCAGTTTACAATCTAAATATTTACATTAGTACCTGCCAAAATATAGTGCTAACTATCAAAATAGCTGAAGCCCAGGCAACCAGTTTTATTCTATTGTACCTATCAAACACAAGTGTCTGCAAAGAGAGTTTTATTTGTTCACACATATCAGTTATTTTTGAAGAGCAGTTTAGTCTTTTCTCCCTGCAGGTAATGATAACAACATTCACAAGAACGCAAAACTTCCTGAAGAGCAGCATAGAAATGAATCCAAAGCTTAGTTATTCCTCAGCTGACAAATCTATTAAGAGATAAATAAGTCTAAAATCTTCCAAACCTGGAAAATCCATCTCACAATTAACCCAATGTGTGCAAAAAAGTTTCTTATGATCAGCCCGAGAGCTTGTCGGTGGTTGGTGGAGGGTGTTCCTTTGGCAGCTTCCTGGGAGAGATCAGCTCTGGCCCTTCGGAGAGGCAGGTTATGAAGTCCCCTGTTTCCTTTTGAAAACAGCCCCGTGCAATCAGCGGCACAGAGACCGAATGAGGTCACGCTTCCTGTAAAGTAGCCTCCCATCAGAAGCATTCGTTTTGAAGATTAAGATTAGCTCAGTGAACGCTCTTACAGGCTCTTGTGAAAGAGGAGATACACTACAAATAACGTTTCACTCCAACGATCATATAGAGAACAAAGACAGAACCTTTTCTCATAAAGAAAAGTGACACCTTTCTGTTTCAAATTTACTTTTCTACCTCATGCAGAAAACTTTGAAGTGGTGTATCCAAATCATTCCATTTGTTGAAATACTTGTCAGCCTGAGAGGCTTTGATGTAAGAAAATGATCCTGCTACCAAAAAAAAAATCCATGTACAATAATGACATTTTGCAAAAGCACTATTGTACAGAAGATGCGTTTGCTGGGAGTTCAGAGCTGTTTAAGTTTCATGGTCAAAAACATTATTGCAGATATATATCATGCAATGTTAATATAAATTCCATTGAAAAGAGAAAGGAATAAAGCCACTTGTAAACATATTCATTGTTGTACTCTGTATGTTTCGTACTGTGTAAGGTATCCATCCCTCATACCTTGAAGTATACAAAAATAAAGTCAAATCCACATAAGAGAAATGGAGCCTGAATAAGATGTCCCGGCAATCAAAAGGATTTGGCTGTAGAACTATTACACACAAAAGTAATATAAATCAGTTGCTCGACACTGAAGAATTGTACAGCCTTAGGGGGTAAAACTTCATCTCCAAATAGATAAAATATTCTACTAGTTATATCTCTAGATGTATCTATGTATCACTGACAAAAGAAGAAAACATAAATCTAGTAAAATATGATTGATTTGATTTAATGATAGTTTGTGGGGTTTTTTCCCCTTGGAGAAGGCAAAATATTTCTACTGATAAAAGGAATATAAAAATCTCACCTCATAGAAAACAAAACAAAAATAGGAATTAGGCAATTAGGATGTTGCAAAAGACCTTCTGTTTGGGAGTTAAACTAAAATGAACATTTTATGGTCCTTTTTCTCGAACATGAAAACACAGGAACATATTCGATCTTCACATCAGTTCTTTTAATTTAGTGCAATTATGCCCATGAGGAAATTTAGTCCAACACTATTTCCATGGATGCATCACAGCAGCATTTCCCTGGCCACCCTGTCTCTCTACAGGCAATGAATATAAATTCCCAATGATCTTTAAAACTAGGTCACCTACAGAAGAATTTTTTTTACACACACTAATTTACTCCTTGGGCGTATTTTTGGTTTCTTTTCATATTCTTCTCAACAGAAAGCAGTTAATTCCAAGCTTGGACTGCTTTTTGGAAGGGCTGCTTTTTTGAATGTCCTGTTTGTCTATATAGTTAAAATATATTGTGTCTACATCATGTTTAGACTTGGAGGTGTTTTCTTTTTTAATCACTACTATTTGTATCTGAAACTCACTGTTCCACAAGCATTTGATGCATAAACTTTGTGCATTGGTGAATATTTTATAAGTGAGTGCTTGATTATAGTTAGTACACACACAAAGGTATATATACAGCTTTTTCTCTTCCCCTCCCTGTTGGTCCTCGAATTTCCCACCTCACCCCAAGCCCTGTCTCAATTGCCAGGTTTCAGATTCTACAAAATGAGTAGAGCAACAAGATTACTTGCTGTGCAGTAGTTTTGTGCAACCCACAAAGGGAAGGAAATGAAAAATTACAATACTAGACACCACCCATCTTTCTACTCTTCTCCCAGGCTTACTCTACTTTTGATGCACCATATTACGTTGGGTCTGACAGTCCAAGAGGGGTGAGGCTGAGGCAGCAACATGCTCCTTGGGAAAGGCCCAACAGGGAGTCCCTTCCTCTTTAGTCCTTAATTCAGGTTCCCACCTGACTTTGTGCCCCTGGATTCCTCTAGGCTGATGGCTGCTGGAATGGGAACAGCTGGGGCAGGGCATTCTTTGGGCTCCCCCTCACACTGTTGTCTCTCTGAGCTCCTCTGTGGGTGTGCAGATGAGCTTTTAGCACATATTACACCATAACTCTGCCATCTCAGCAACCCACTGCAACTCAATGCAGTGCACTATTAAGCTAAACACACAATTTTCAGGAAGGGTATTTTCCTGGTAGAGTTAATTGAGTGGCTGTGGTGGAGGGAGTAGAATGCTTATTGATTGAATGCAACTGAAAGTAATGTGATGCTTCTGTAGCTCTCTTTGAACCTCCTGGAAACCTCACAGCCTTTAGCTTTTCCACCAGCTTCAGTGATCAAATCAGGCCATTTGTCCCATATCACAGAGCTGTGCCAATACTTTTATATAGTATTCAACAAATAAAAAATATTCTGAAATATCTGAAATTTAATTGAAAAAATTAAAAAAAAAATCCCCAAAAAACGGCAGGGGAAGGGCTGACCATGAGAACCTCGGAGCAGCAACACTGGGTCAAAATGAAACTGTCCTTGCCTGCAGTCTTGCTGCATGGAAAATTAAGACCCATTTCCATACACTTTCATGAATGATAACATTTTAAGCCAAGTGCATTCCTTTATGCGGCATTCCTTTAAACTTAGCAATGTTTGAGGTACCCTGGTAATTTAAAAAAAAAAAATCTCACAAACCTAGACATTTAATTTCAATTTTAAGAGAAGGCTGATCCTGCATTAAGTTAGCATTACACTGCAAGTTAGAGAACTGACACATCATATATGATTTTAATAATCTTATCAGGTCAGCTGTATGAACAAAGATTAATTTGCTTTAATGAGGAACAAAGTAATTTTTAATGTTATCGGATGGCAACCCCATCATACTCTATCAGAGACTTTCTTAGATTCAGGCTTGATTTCTTTTCCCTCCAAAATTAATTAATTTAGCTTAATTATTCCTGCAAAACAGGTAACAAAGGGCATTTTTTTGTTTGCATGGTGGAGTTCAATGCATAGACCTGTAAAACTTGGAATTAGCTCTGAGTGTGCTGATACGTCCATGCTGCTTGGATCTCAACAAGAGCTTACCTGCAATAATGCTGTGTCAGCTACCTCTGTGGTATACTATGCACACAGATAGACAAAAAGTGTTTAGAAAAGATCTAAATCAAGTGAACCTGCAATGTACAATGATATTTCTCTGTACAAAGCCATGACCAGTCTGTGTTGTATCTCACTGCTCTTTGATTATATGGTAGCAGAGGGAAATTTCCTCGGTATTTAACTTGTTGTAGACATGGCAAAATGCCACATCATGAGCAGTGTAATAGTAGATACGGGGAAAATAAAAGAAGTGCTTCCATTAGAGTCTGCAGCTCCCTGACCTTGCATCTGAAAATACTGCTTGCTTTGAAACTTTTATCAGAGAAAGAAAATAAAAGGAAGAGGCTCAAATCCATCAGCCAAAGCAGAATTTAGGCAAGGTTTCTAATAGAACTCAGGTGGGTCCTCATTAGAGTTCTTCATAAATTTCCTCACAAGGAGAACTGACTTTACTGAACAAGAAGGTAGGAACACTAAGAAAACACTAAGATAAGCAACAAATCTGTACTAAAAGCTGTCTGACTTATTTTTATTAAGGATGAAAAAAAGTTCATGAATCAGCACACTGCCCTGTCTGCAGTGACTAGAAGCATCAGGACAGAGTCAGCTCCTGGCCAATCGTTCTCCAGCAGCACCTTATTTGCAGAGAATAGAAACATTAATGCACTGATCGCTGGTCTGAGTAGAGAATGAGTGGGAAGAGGTTTGATGTGGCAGGTGTGAATGGTGTGTGGCTTGTTCCTAAGCTAGCAGGTCATCAAGCTTCCAGCACAAATCTACATGACACATTTTAAGACACCCAGACTGAGAGGGAAAGGACAAAGACTAAAGCAGATAGGACAGGATGGGAAGATTGCTTATTCTCAGCTCTAAAGGGTGTAAAAGATCGTGTCCAAACACATCACTGTGTGGTCAACCCAGGAAGAACTCATAAGACATGGTGAAGACTTGATTGCCCATGTTCCTTGTCTTCCATGTCACTGTGGTTAATGCTGGACAGACCACCTACATAGCAGCACCTTGGGGGCTGAAAGCTGAACAGGCCACTTAGATACATGCAGCTTTAGGGACCTTCTAGGTGCTCTAACTAGACATGTAAAATCTCAGTCTTTGGTTGGGAGTTTCCTTGTGATTTTTTGAGTCTCAAAATGAAAATTAATATTCCTCTGGAGATGGTGCTGCACTGCTGCTCACTGTACCTGAGAACCTGTGCAGTCTCTGTGACAGTCCTGATGTGATCTACATGGACCAGAGGATCTTGTACCAATGTACTGCGAAGGCTTTTGGCCAACATATGACTATAAAGGATCACAGCATGCTTTATATATATTGAAAACCTATAGTTGAGAGGTGTTGGTACCACTCATTCCTGAGACAACAGTACTGGCAAAATACTGATCATACTGATGTCGTGGTCATTTCATAGTAAATCAAGCTGAGTGAGGCACAAATGAAGACATAACAACTGACAGTGATACTCTAATAACATTCTTTAAAATGCCTGTCTTTACACAGTGCCCTTATCAGTTGTGTCTCTGTAAATAACCACTGTAGTCTGACAGTGACTGAGTTCCTTTCTGCCTGTCTACCAGTACTTAAACGAAGTCTAAATTTGTGAAATTTGTGCTGAGAATCCACAGGCCTTTCTTGGAACTGTTTGCAATTTTTCTAGCCATGCCTGTGCCATATTTGCATTTTCACCTGGATTCAAACTGATGTCTTGGACTAATTCAATGTCTAGGGAGAGGCAAAGGCACAGGGAGCCTTGGTATCCAGAGGAGGATCACGACACACTAGAGGCAGAGTGGTTTTACAGCTTGGATGCTCTCCAGCATTGCATAAAGATCAAGGATTTGAACATGGCCTACAAGGCAATTAAGGACAGAGAGTAGAACTCCGATAGCCTTCCAGGAACCTGCCCATGTGATGCCAGCACAGACACAATGGCCAAGTATCAAGAAACAAGTGACTCCTGCCATGAACACGTGCTCTCATGAACAAATGCTTTGCAAGCATTTTACTGGCAGGGTTGGGCACTAAGGGCTTATCTCAAAATCAACCACTACCCTTCAGCCCCTGAGGACATCCCAGTTTCCACAGGACCACAAAGAACACAGGAAAATATCACATTAGTTTTACAAAGTGATTGGTATTGCCTGCTGGCAGATGTGATTAATACTTTTTCATTCTCACTCCTGGACTCCACCAGTCTGGACATGTGAGTTTGGGAGTTCTGTTTTCCTTCAGTCCAAGTTGCAAAGTCTCTCTACGCATTAACACTGTCTATCTGACTACAAGCCCATCCTTGCCAGACTACAGGGTTTGCAGTGCTTTCCCCGTACAGGACTCCCCAATATCATTATGATGCTGATAAACATCCCATTGCTGAGTGCTCAGACAGTGCCTCCAACTCAGCTGTCGTCTTGGCAGGACAGTCCTTACCCACCCTGAGGTCTGCTCTCAGAAATGGTAAACCATGAAAAACACACCACTGAGATATGTTTGTGAGCCAAGGGCACTGTTGATCCACCATAAAGTATATGCTGAATTTCAATCTCACAGGGAAATAATCTAGGAAATCAGTGCATAGAGCAGGTATGATTAGTATAGCTTTTGTTCAGCACTGCTGTCATCAAGGCTTTGAAAGAAAAGTCAGTAAAATATTTACTGATGTGTTCCAATCTACAGAATCTACCCTAAAAACAAAACACAATCCAAGACAGATGGCTGCAATATGTAAGGCAGAAGTAAGTGATGCATTGCACAGCAATGTTTGTAAGGCAAAAGCACAATTACATCTCAAGAGGTCTAACATTCATTGCAAAACAGTATTCATAGCACAGCAAATGTTGAGTGTGCCCCCAAGAAATATCAAGTGATACACAGAAAGTGGTTTAACGAGGCTTCAACGTGACACAGCAAAGCTGCCTGCATCCAAAACAGGTATCTGCTCCCTTCCAACCATGCAGAGCATCAGGGTGAGCAGCTCACTCTGGTGAGCAGCAACCTCTGCCTCAAGGATTCCCTTTAACCCCATCAAATGTAAATGTTTGCTCTTTCTTCTCTTTCTTTGCATGGATTTGGGACTCTTTCACTAATGTTGGAACTCTGATAAATGCAATTTCATTACCAACCCGGCTTTAGCAGGTTTCATTCCTTAGCATCCTCACCTTACTGTACTTCACCCTTAAAATACTGCCAGTAGGAAACCTTTCTTCTAGTTCACAGGTTCATGTCACCTCTCCAGCATGCAGTGAAATGCAGCCAACAGCCAGTTCTCTGAGAGAAATCATTTATTGAGTTAAAGGCACTCTGCAAAGAACCAGTGAGCAACTGAGTAAAAAATGTTCAGTTTCGGTATCTTTCAAAACTGGAAAAAAATGGGGTTTGTATCCCAAACCGGTGTGTTTACTATTTTGTTTGGTGTCCATAGCAATGGGTGGAAACTACTTTCTTTTCCCATACAAGGCCAGATGCTACAAAACTCATCCACTTTAGGGTATTTCCCAGCTTCTGGAAAATTTAGGGCTTTAAGAGGGAAAGATAAGTGTTTGGTGAGATAGTGGAAACCTTCACAAAGGAGGGAGGAATTTCTGGAGGGGAAGGAGTTTCTTGGATGAAAGAAGAAGGGCAGAGAAACTGAAGAGGAGGACACAACAACTTGTTGTCAGACATGGTGTTGAAGTAGACCAAGGAAGTGGCAGGAAAAGGAGAGATGATGATGGAGCAGAGCCAGGTCATGACCAAGCTGCTTCCAGAGATGGATAGAGCAGGGCAGAGGTGCTGCTGTACGTTTGCTAAACTGAGACTGTGCAGACATCATTTGAATACAAGCACCAGCAGTCATCTTAAATATGTCTTTCTACTATAATAAAGGTAAAAACAACAACTTAGCTTTATTCTGCTGTCACCTCATGATTGCAATATTTGACATTTAAATTGGCTCCTTTAAGGACTAACACAATCGCCCACGAGAAAAAATAAATGGCAAAATAAATAAACTGATGTCTGGGTTTCTCACCAGGTGTTTAATTGTGCTCCCAGACCTTTCCTGAACCCTTCCAGTTTTCGGATGGCTTTTCTGAACAGTAAGTTATTTTAATAACAACATACTAGTGCCAAGCGCAGCGATAATGTCACCTCTCTACTCCTACTCTGTGCTTCCGTGTGCATGTGCTTTGCAAAGACTGCATTAGTCTTTTCAGCATCAACAGCATATCATGAGCTCATGCTCAGCTGATTATGAAATCCTCTCTTCCCCCTCCAAGTCTCAGTGAGTCACTGACTGGCAAGATAAAATCTCCTATCCAGTTTGGTTTCCAATTTATGGTCTGTATAATATTCATGATGCTAAAGACCTACTTCGTGACAAGATTAAACACTATAGAAGCAGTGAAATCTCTTTTCCTGCACCTCTCCCTTGTCATGTTTTGGTGTCTGAAGGAAAAGAAGGACCAAGTCTTTCCATCATGGTGAGGTCGACACCATTGCTCTCCCCTGTCCAGTTGAGTATTTTAACAGGAAAGGTTGGGATAATGTGATGAGATATTTCTCTCTCTCTGTCAAGCTTGAAGTATGGTGGAAGTTTCAGGAAAAAGTGAGGAAGGATAAAATGGAAGGCAGACAGGCAATTCAACCCTGTTTTCCTACGAGACAAACTAAATGTCAGATATGTTTTTGTGCTACAAGAATAAAAAAAGGTCTTGGCCAAAGTTGCTGCTTTACGGTGGAACAGTGTAGCTGAAATTGGGTCCTGGACCATGGACAGTGGTGGGGAGGCACTGGGATGGGCAAGTCAGGGCCACCAGAGGCTGTGGGTGCCTGCAGGGGGCCACCAGAGCAGGGGTGCCATATATGAAATGGTAGCAAGGAAACGGGTACACTGGCTGGGGCTCCTTGTTTTCCTAAATGTTCTGATAATAGTGCAATGAAATGCTACCCTGTACTGCTGGACCACAAGTGGACTTCTGTTGTTCTGAAGACAGCGTGGTAGAAGTCACACATAGCACCCTACATTGGGTGTCCCTTCCTCTGAGTCCTTAATTTGGTTCCCACCTGCCATTTTGCCCCTGTGCTCCTCAGAGATCAAGGAAATGGGATTTTGATGTCCTGATTGCCCCCGGGAGTTGCCAGGGCAGGAGATTATATGGGCTCACCCTCCTGTGCCCTTCTGTGAGTGTGCAGATGTCCATATTACCAAATACCTGGGGCTTGCTGTGCCTTTGTAATCTTCTGGCAGCTCTGCCTCCCTTTCCCAACTCCCTCAGCAGTGAGACGTCACACACTGCTCTGAGCCCTTCTCATGCCACAGGATAACCCAGACAGCTGCTGGCAGTCAAGAGCATGACTCAATCACCCCACATACCCAGCCCCATCCTCACTGCCTCTGCCACCTCTCTCTCTCTTTGGACAGAAGCACCGTCACTTTTCTAAAGGTATCCTGATACTGCACATTCCTTGCCACTCAGAGAGATCTCATTCCCTGCACAACAGCCTTCACCATCCTGTAACAATCCCCTCTAAACAAAAGCCTGCATCAAAACTACACTCAGGGCAGCAAGAACTGAAGAATTCAAATGAATGCAATGGCAACTTCTTTACTGAAAAAAAGGAAAACAACTTCTCACTTCCTCTCCTTTTTTTGTTTTCTTATTTTGTTTGCTGTGTTTTTCTTCAAGCCGCTTTCTTCCTTCAGTCTCTCCTGTTTGCCACCACCTTCCAGAAAATTATAACAGGAGAAAATCAAAGGAAGAAAAAGAAATACCATAGCAAATACTTTAAAATATCCTACTGAACAGTCTGCTTATAAAGATTCTTCAAGTGGGAGGCAGCCTTATAGGGATTAAATGAAGCAGATGGGTTGACCTCGAACAGCAGCCAAACACCCACACAGCCACTTGCTCACTCCCCCAGCAGTGGCATAGGGGAGAAAATAGAAGGAACACAAGTGGGAATCATAGAGTCCTTAAGGTTGGAAAAGACCTCTAAGATAATCAAGTCCAACCATCATCTGAGTGCTGCTGTGTTCACCACTAAACCATGTCCCCAGCTGCCACATCCACATGTTTTTCTGAACACTTTCAGGGATGGGGATTCCACCACTTCCCTGAGCAGCCTGTTCCAATGCCTGACCACCCTTCCTATGAAAAAATTTTCCCTGATATCCAATCTAAATGTCCCCTGGTGGAACTTGAGGAAATTTCCTCTTGTCCTGCCATTTTGTACCTGGGAGAAGAGATCTAACCCCCCCTTGCTACAAACTCCTTTCAGAGAGTTGTAGAGAGTGAGAAGGTCCCCCCTGAGCCTTCTTTTCTCCAGGGTAAACACCTCCAGCTCCCTCAGCTGCTTCTCATCAGACTTGTGCTCCAGACCCTCCCCCAGCTCTGTTGCGCTTCTCTGGACATGCTCCAGCAACTCAATGTCCTTTTTGTAGTGAGGGACCCAGAACTGAACACAGAATTCAAGGTGTGGCTTCTCCAGTGCCAAGTACAGGGTGACGATCACTGCCCTGGTCCTGCTGGCTAAACTATTGCTGATCCAGGCCAGGATGCCATTGGCCTTCTTAGCCACCTGGGCACACACTGGCTCATGTTCAGCTGCTGTCAACCAGCACCCCCAGGAATGTTTGTAGTTCCAGATAAGGACAGCAATGAATAAAGGAAAGCAAAAAAATAAAAAATCTAAGCAAAACAACCCAACCCAAAAAACCCCTAAGCAATGCATAGGCAATCACTCACCACTTCCCACCAGCAGACCTACACCCAGACGGCCTCCCAGCAACAGTCACCTTGGAAGACTAAAGCCCCACCATACTTCTTCCTCTGCCACAGCTTTTCTCGCTGAGGTCAATGGAATGGCATGGAATATGCCTTTGGCCAATTTGGGTCAACTGTCCTGGTTCTGCCCCCTCCCTTTCTCTTGTCCAGCCCCCATCTACTTGCTGGGGAAGACAAGTGAAAAAAAAAAATGCAAGCCTTGATTCTGTGCAAGTATTATTCAGCAATAGTTGATAACACTAGTGTGTTATCAACACTGTTTTAGCTACAAATCCCAAACATGGCAGCACATGGGCAGCAACAAAGAAAGTTAACTCCATCCCAGTCAGACCCAGTACAGTCTCCACCCACTGCTCCACACCATTACCACCATACTCACGTCCTACATTCTCAGTCATCACCAGCAACCACAACTGCCCTTCTGGTCCTTTGACATACGCACAGACGTCATTCCCTTAGTCTGTGGGACATCTCCCAAATGTCCATACAAGTCTAGCAAATCAATTTGGTCCATGACTTGTAGGAAGCTGCTGTGTGGAGCACATCAGATGGTTTCACACAACACAACGGGATCCACTGGCAAATAGAGCATATTGCCTTTCACCTTCTGTTATTTATTATACTTTTGGGCTTGAGCCACCTCTCAGATGATGCTCTGAAATCTCTGCCTCCCGGCCCAACAGTGATCTCTTCCAGCATTCAAGCTGTAGCACACATATAACATAGGAATGCCAAAAATAATGTTTCGCCATTGTTTCTGCCTGTCAAAAAACTTCCTACCAAAAATTCTCTGTCAGCTTTCTACCAGAAGTTCTCACTAGAGCTTCCTGCTGGAGTTTTCCTGCCAAAAGATCCTGCTATTGTTTATGGTTATCATATCTCCTCGAACATCTGAATAGGGCTACGTGCCAAGAAACCACACACAACCTCCTTTGAACACTATAAAAGTTGAGGAAAAATTTGGGAAAAATCAAGGGGACAGCAAAGGGAGAGAGAGAACCAGTTACCCTAGCTGAGAATCTCTCCCAAGCCCCCCTCACCTTTCTTCTGCCACTGTATGCTGCCTAGCTGTCACGGGAGACTGGAATTCTGCCAGCCTGGAGAGGACTGAGAACCACTGTGTGACATACGTGAGTTATATTTTATTTCTCCACCCTGACCATATTTTTGAAGGCTGAAAGGTGCGTCTGAACTGCAACCCCTGCACAGCCTGGGACATGGCTCTTGGCATGAGCAGCAAAACCACTCATCCTAGCTGCATTCCAGAGAACTAAAGCTGTTAAGACACCACCCCCCAGCCCCCCAACACCAGCTCCGTGGAGAGGTAGTTTTTGGTGGTATCTTTTCTCTGCTTCTAGAAGTAATCTTAGCATTTTCCAACCTTTTCTTATTTTTTCATCTTTCTCTTTGCATCTCTTAGCAATTAATAAAATCAGTTTTGGTATCAACAGATAATTTGTGTGAGTTTTAATTTTGCTCCAGGGTATATACGGATCTGAAATTCTTTCTGCAACATTTAAGCAGATTGTAACACAAGGGCACTGGGGTTTCCTCATTTGAGCCAGCTGTGTGATCAATCCTACCCTCTTACTCAATGTAGCTTTCGTTGCATGATGTGTAGAGGCGACCCTTCCTGTGAACATCTAGTGCAGCACAAGCACCTCGAACCCTTGATACCCCCAGCTCCAGAACCTCAGCGGTCAACCTTGGGTCTTTCCAGGTATTTTCTGCCAGAGGCTCGAGGTGAACAGAGCATGTTTCTTACAGCTGATACTTTTTGGACAGGCCCAAGGGCTACCACACAAACCATCCTGCTGCTGTTTAGGAACTGTGGTGGGTTCACCTTGTCCAGACACCAGGTGCCCACCAAAGCTGCTCTGTCACTTCCCTCCTCAGCTGGACAGGGGAGAGAAAATGTAACAAAAGTCTCCTAGGTCAAGATAAGGACAGGGAGAGATCACTCACCAGTTACCCTCAGGGGCAAAACACTATCACTGATGGGCTCTGTTGTTGCTGATGGCAGGTCCAGCTCAGAGCTGGTAGGGATTGGCTCTGTTGGACATGGAGGAAGTTTCTGTCAATCTCCCACAGAAGCCGCCCCCCTGGCCCCCAACTACCAAAATCTTGCCACACAAACAATACATTTGAAACAGTTCTTTAAGGTCACTCAATGGAGAGGACTCACAAAGTGACTGTGACCCAGAATACGCAGTTTCCAGAGATGCACTATGCCTAGGAAAACTTTTTTATTAGCTGGTGGAAACTCGACATTTATCTTACTGATCACATCCATGGGGATATGATAATGCTGATCTTGCTATTACAAGCTTGGAAACATCTGTCCTGGAGAAGAAGAGAATGTCTCCATGAGACGGTTCCCTGAACACTGGGATGGCAGCAATGCAGGGGCCGAACGCCAGACTTGGCTCTCGGTCATTGCCTTTATCACAGGTCTCCCAGGCAGAGCAGAACACAGTGATAAGCAGCACAACAAACAGCAAGAGCTGACAGCAGCCATGCAGAAGCTTTGGAGCTTAATGTGCAGCAAGAGAGGGAACAAATAATTCAGCATTGGGACCAGCAACAGCAAGTAGCAGCTTAACAGCTGTGAAAAACAGACAGACCAGTCACCACAACTCTGGGTGCCACAGGGACGGCAGTGGGGTGGTTCCACCAGCATCCAAGTGCCCACGCAGCTGCTCACTCACCCCTGCTCACAGAGGGATGTGGGGAAACTGAAATGAATAAGTGTCCTTCTCACAGAATCATAGAATGGCTTATGTTGGAAGGGACCACAGTGGGTCATCTTAACCAACCTGCCTGCTTAAGCAGCACCATCCTAGAGCACATGGCACAGGATTGTGTACAGACAGTTCTTGAATATCGCCAATGAGGGAGACTCCACAAACTCTCTAGGCAACCTGTTCCAGTGCTCAGTCACTGCACAGTAAAGTTCTTACTCATATTCAGGTGGAACTTCCTGTGCATGAGTTTCTGCCTGTTGCTTCTTGTCCTATTGCTCAGCACCACCAGGAAGAGCCTGATTCCATCATCTTGCCACCCTCCCTTCAGATAGTCATAGACATTGATGAGGTGCCCTCTCAGTCATCTCTTCTCAAGACTGAACAGCCCCAGCTCCCTCAGCCTTTCCTTGTAGGAGAGATGCTCCAGTCCCTTCACCATTTTTCTTGCCCTCCACTCTCCCCTATTGCTAAGACAGAGGCTGACAGGCGGTGACGGCATTGGGGAAAGCAGCGACACTGATAGTGTCCCCATCGCAGGGTGTCTCCAACCCAGTGTCCCCCGGGTGGTGTTCCCAGCCCAGTGTGCCTACTGCAGTGTCCCCAGCAGTGTGTCCCCATGGCAGCCCTGAGTCCCTGGCCCAGTGTCCCCAAGGCAGTATCCCCAGCCTGGTGTCCCCAGTGCAGGGTATCCCCAGGGCAGCCCAGTGTGTCCCTGTCACAGTGACCCCATCCCCGGCACACATTTCCCAGAGCAGTGTTCCTGCCCCAGTGCCCCCCAAGCAGCCGGTGTTCCTGTCACAGTGTCCTCATCCCCGGCATAGGGTCCCTATCCCAGTGTGTGCCCAGCCCAGTGTGCCCATGGCAGTATCCCCAGTGCAGTGTCCCCAAGTTTGTCTCCACTCCAGTGTGTCCCCAGGGCAGCCCGGTGTCCCTGGCACAGTGTTCCCAGAGCACTGTCCTCAGAGCAGTATTCCCCGTCCCAGTGTCCCCCACAGTGTATCCCCAGGGCAGCCTCATCCTGGCACAGTGTCCCCATCCCAGTGTATCCCCATAGCAGCCCAGTGTCCCTAAGGCAGTATGCCCAGCCCCCGGTGTCCCCAGCCCCCGGTGTCCCCAGCCCCCGGTGTCCCCAGCCCCCGGTGTCCCCAGCCCCCGGTGTCCCCAGCCCCCGGTGTCCCCAGGGCAGCCCGGCGTCCCTATCACGGTATCCCTGCCCACCCCGGGCTCCCTCAGCGCCGCCGCCGCTCTTTGTCTCTGTCTCCGCCCGCCCCCGCGGTGTCACGTGCCGGGGGCGGGGCGCGTCGCGCGGCGGTGACGCGCGCGGGGCGCGGGCAGGATGGGGCGCTGAGGGGCGGCCGGGCCGGGCCGGACACCCCGCGGGAGCCGCCGGGCGAGCGGAGCGGGCGGTAAGGGCGGAGCGCGGGGGGGGGCTCGGGGTAGCGCGGGCCGTGCGGCTCCGGCGTCCCCCGCACCGCGCCCGGGCCTTGGCGGGGCGGCGCCCGCGGCTCTGCCCGCGCCGGGCCCCGCCCGCGGCCGGGGGGTCCGGCAGGGCCTCCCCCGGGAGCGCCGAGCGCGGAGCCCCCGCGGGGCCGGAGCGCGGGGCCGTCGCTGTGTCTGTGCTCCCGGCGCTGGCGGTGCAGCCCCGCCGCAGAACGGGGGTCCTGGTGCCGCTCCCGCCGCGGCTCCGGCCCCGCATCCCCGCGCCCCTGCCCGGCACCGGGCTCGGGGGGGCACAGCGGAAAGTCACCGTAATAGCGGCGGTGCTTGCTCGGAGAAGTGATTTTTATTGTTGTTTTTTTTTAACAGTTACTGGCATCCAAAATGAAATTAAAAGCTAGTTGTGACTGAAACTTGCTCAGTGCTATGAGTGTGACTCCGGAGTGCACAGAAAGGCTGCAGATAGCTTTTTTTTTTTTTTGTGCTAATTTTCATTTTGCTTGTCCTTTAGGCCATGTATATCTATTCTTGGTAAGGTAAGTTTTAATTAGTTTTTATGTTTTCTGCATATGAGGAGAGCATGCGTGTTGATTATAAGTAAATTAAAATTGCTCCAAAAGGATGTCAAGGAATTACAGTGTAGTACAGTTCCAGAGATGGCCATAAGATTTTTTTTCCTATTATTTTTGACTTAAGGTTGATGACAGTTTTTGGGTTTTTTTTGAAGAGAAAGAAATCTGAATAAAAATACATACGAATGTTTCTTCAATGCCTTCTTTGGGCCTTGACTGTATTTCTGTAAGCTGAGCAGTTAAATGAACAGTCAGGATCAAAATTTCACATCTTTTTCCACCCTCTGGTATGTATTTGCTGTCAGTGAAACGTTTTAGGCAGCATTATGTGTTATAATGCAACTTTTTTCTTCCTTCAAAGGTGGTGAAAAAGAAAATACCAAGATGAGTAAAAAGCCTCCAAATCGTCCTGGAATCACATTTGAGATTGGTGCTCGTTTGGAAGCACTGGACTATTTACAAAAATGGTATGGAAGACATTTTGCATTTACTGAGAGCATAATTATTTTGTGTACATTGTGCGTTTTGATATCTGATTATATAATTTAGTGCACCTATTAATTGACTGTTTCACATGTGAACTTTATGAGTTTCCAACAAAGTCCATTAAAACTGTACACTTTTAGGAAAAAGTACTCTCTCTTCAGAAATCAAACTAAACTTTTCTGTCGGTTTTTGTTTGTTTGCTTTTGGTTGCTTGTGTATCTGTAGTAAGCAAAGAGCATTTCTGGAGTAGTGTGGAATGCAGTGTCATGGCTGAGGTGGTTGGTAAGTCAGCGTGGCAAACCCCCGTGACCAAAGGCTTCTTTTGTTTTCATTTGAGGCATGGAAGGGGATTTCTTCTGTATTTAGTTATCACACTTCATAGGTTCACAAAACTAATTTTAAAAAAAAAGAAAACATCCTTAGTTGGAGTGCATGGGATAGGCAGGTGCAGTTGTGTTTGGATCAAACAGCTGGAAGAATGAAGCGCTTAAAACTGACTCTGCAACCACCCAGGCATGTTGTGGGTTCAAAGGCTATAAAATCAAAATTGTGGGCACAAGGACCATGCTGCACAGCATGTGTGTTGTGAAAGGAGCTGTTCTTATGAAATAAATTGTTAGTCAAAATTTTATTAAAGCAAGTGGACTAATTTGATGATGTGTGCTGGCCATGCTAGTTCCGTTTGAAAAATCCCTGGTTTTGTTAAAGCAGATGATGGAAGAAATTGGTGCTACCCAGAATTTTTTTCTCAGCTACTTTCTGATTTATTAGGGCTAGGAAACGTAGAGGTGTGTACCTGCTTTTCTGCTGCATTCCTGGTGAGCTCAGCATGCTCCTGTAAATATCTGGTCCTTTAACTCCAATTGAAGTGAGAGAGAGGTCTGTGTATTATTGACATGTTTGCTCCAGTAGTTACATGCTCTGTATAAAAAGTTGGGTCAAACCTTTTATCTGTAGAACTTTGATTTTAATTATAGCAAAATTGTTTGTTTTAATCAATGGTCTCTAAAAGAATTGATTTACAGAACAGTTCTTTTTCTTACCTGTCGCCGTAGAGTGGGCTTTCAACATACTGATTCTATAACTGAATGCCAGGATAACAAAAACATCCAAATAGCGCTAACAAAATAATTTTAATACAACTTTTTATAACATCTGTGACAAGAGATAATTGGTTAATATAACTAGGTAACAAAAATTAATATGTAAAAATAGCTTCAGCTTAATTGTATCAAAAAATTATCACTGAATATCCAGTGTATAGTTTGTTTGAGATATACCCACTGTTTTCACAGGGGAGGGTTGCATGTGAACTCTGGAGTTCTTGTCTAGGTTTGGGTTGTCAGGGCCATGTCACAAGCTCTGCAGCTGAGTTCCTGGGTGTTTTCAGGAAGAACAGAATTTATCCTGAACTTTCTAGGAATTTATTCATCATCTGTACCACTGGGTAGAACAGGTCAAGTCTTATATGCATGTAAACTTTGGTGGTGCCATATACAGGAGGAGAAATTTAATAATGGAAATTTTGCAGTTGCAGCAAGACTGAAAGCAGAACTCTGTTTCAAATGAACTAATATTCACATACAGAACCAAACAGCTTGTGACAGAAAGTCTCCTGTCGTGTTATTATTAGGGTGACATGGGTTGCAATAATACTCCATGTGATTTTTTTCTTAGCTTTCTGTTGCATAAGGGGGTGGTGGATGTTTTTTAAATTCTTTCTATATATAATCTGAATGCATTCCCTTGATTTGCATGCATAAATACAGACTTCAAAGAAAATAAAGTTGCTGAACTTACATGAAATCTCTTTATATTTTTTAACAAAAGCTAAATTGAAGAGCAGTGATATTGCTTAGCTCAGTTTTTCTGCAAGTGACAAATTGAGAGCACTTGCTGAAAAATAGCCTTTTAAAGGGTTTTATTTTTTTCCCTCCATTTTTCTGAAAACTTGCTGTCATTTAAAGATCCACTGTTCATGACCAGTTAAAATGTTAATCAAGAAAGGCTTCTAGAGGATGTGAGAAAAAAATATAGTAAAGTATGTTTTTACTTTCTGAGGCACTTTTACAGGTCTGAAATTTTCAGCTCTGTAATAGTTGCTGAAATTCATCTCATGGAATCTGGTGTTCTATTTATGATCTGTAAACTTTGGAGAGGCCATTGTGTACTTTGACTATTTATTGCTTAAAAGCTCCGTAGTTTTAAATGAAGTTCTTGTGGAGAGTGTTTGGGTCACTGGTATCATTTGTCATGTACCATGACAGTAAAAGAAAGCCTGGTCAAACTGGTCAGCAAAGACAGGCTGTCAGTGGGTGTGTTTATTTTTGCTTTATTGTGGAGGTAACTGCAATTGCAGCTTTATCAAGTGCAGCAGTTGTGCTGTTGCAGGGCATTGTCTTACATAATGAATTTGGACCACTTGTTACATTTAAATTCACTAAAGCAAACTATGAAATGCAGCTCTAATCAAAATCGATGTGATCATCTGTCAGCATATAGTAAATGGGATGTGATTGAAAATGATGAAATAGAAAATTATTAAGTATACAAGATGATCAGGGGCCTGGATTGTAAGACCTGTGAAGAGAGAGTGAAGAAACTGGACTTGTTTAGTTTGGAGAAGGCTTCAGGAGTCCCATGTCAGCCTTCCAATACCTACAAGGCTGTAATCAAGAAGATTTACTTGGCCAATCTGTACAGGTAGTTAGAGGGTAAGAGACAACAGGCATAAGTTGAAATGAGAGATTTAGGCTGGGTTCAAGGAGAATCTCTTCCCATGGGACAGTCATCAGGTTGCCTGAAGAGTTTCTGGAGTTTCCAGCATTGGAGGTTTTCCAAGACTGGGATGGATAAAGCACAGGAAAACCTGACCTGACCCCATAGCTGACCCTGCTTTGAGAGGGAGGTTGGTCTAGAGGCTTTCTGAGGTCTCTTTCAACTTGAATTATCCTGTGATCTCATACACAAGCTGATAAATGTGCACACCCCCCTGCCTCTCACTGAGGAAACAAATGAAACAGCAGTAAGGCTGCACATACCTGCAAATGCATGTCTGTGTGTAAGACAGTTCTTAACCTGTCAACTCTCACAAATAGGACACTGGCCCTGCAAAGCTGATGTATTTAAAGATGCATCTCGTGTTTTTTTTCTGTCTTTGTGTGTCTTTATGGGACTGGTTGTCCCATAAGCTGCAGATACTGCTTTGAAGAAAACAACCCTGTTGTATTTCTGAGACCATAGTTCTTTATTAATTTGCTTGATCTAAACTCTGAGGTAACGAGAGAAGTACAAGATACATGGCCCTTGTTGTTCTGAAATGGAAGCAGGTCACTAAAATAGGTTAGTTGGTGTATTTGATTATTTGGATGGATTTTTTTTTTTCCCCTGTACGAAAGAAGCCTTCTCCCTGTAAGTCTTTGGGAAATCTTGCTTGGGACAATCCTTGCTTTAGATTTCAGTTCACTGGTTTACGTGACAGGTATTTGAAAGGGTGGTGAAGACTCTGCTTCATATTGGTTGAATAAAATATATATATGTAAAAACTAGAAGACCTAGAAATATGTGTTTGCAGATTTTGCAGATACCAGAACACTATTTGTGAGAAGTCAGGATGGAGGGTATTTGGTTTTATATCCTCTACGAGGTAGAAGGAAACAGTTTTTATATCAGAATTGTGAAGGCAAGAACTGTGTCTGTGGACTTGGTAGGTACAAACTTGGGCAAATTTACTAATGTTCTTGCATCTTTTTTTACAGTTTGAAATGCCTGTTGTCCCATTTCACGGAGCAATTCACCACTTTTTCATCACTTTTGACGGGTTAAAGGGAAGACGATGTAAAAATGAAAAAAGTAGCTGTTACTGTGTGTTGAGTGCATTGGATAAAATAGTTTGGGTTTAGGTTTTTTTTTTTTATACTGTCAAGAAATGAAAATGGGAAGTTTTCAATGAATTTTTCTTGTATGAATGTTAGAACACTATCATTGTCTGACCAGTACTTCATAGTGTAAGTTTTGTAAGCCATATTAAATTCTGAAGCTTTCTAAAGAATTGCATAAGTGTAATGGGTTGGAATCACTGGGATTGGAACCTGCCAATGGAGAGCATGCAGTATGTAAATTGGGTAGATACCATCAACTAACAACAATTCTCCTGTTCTCTCTTTAAAAAACAAGAACAAACACCCCTGAAATTTGGATGAAACTTCATTTGTGATTAGTAGATACTCTTTCTAGCATCCTGTTAAAAAAACACACCCCAAATTTTCAGGTTATTGTTTCTTCCCGCAAAAAGAACACTTTGATTATTGAATTTCAGTGGGCTGGTCTGTTTGGTTTTCTTGGTTTACACTGATTAAGTGTTGGCAAAGCTGTTTGTATATTAGTTTCATTCTGATCACTTAGCGTACAGTACTTGCTGGGGGAATTAACCTGACTGGAAGGTTGTTTTGGCCTTGGACATCTTTATGATTTGGTACTGTTTGTATCCTACTTTGTAGCACTTCTTCAGATGTAACTTCGTAATTTGCAATGTGTACGAGATTTAAGCATCTTCATATTAATCTTTTTAATTTATGAAATTGATTATTTTCAGTAAAAGTACAAAAACACCAGAAAGATGTTTCTGTGTAAAATTTGCAGTAGTAAATTCTGCAATATGTATGTTCTGCTCTTTTCCACTGTCAGATCAGTATTGTGAAATATTACTGTTTGTACATATTTTGGTACATTGTGTGTCTAATTTTAGTAGATACTGAGGGTAATAGCTTGTTGCTAAATCCATACAAAGTTGTGTTTGGGTTGCCTAATAACCAATCACACATGGCTTGGGTGGTTCCATCTCTGGGGACTGAAGTTGAATGCAGGTTTTGTCTATTCATCTTGCAACCACTCTCTTAAGATACATTGGAGAAACATAAATTATAAAAAATTTTGATTGCAGAAATGGTTTTTATCAAAGGGAAACTAACTGATAAGTACCTTGTGCTGCATTTCGTCTCTGGAGTGATCTCTAATGAGGCTTAATATTTTTCACATCTTCTTTCATTAACTCATGCTAGCTTTGCTCTTTTTTGCTCTTTTTATTTTCTGTATATATTAATTTCTTGATTCTTGGCTTGCTGAATTTTTGTTTAACACTACCTTAATTTTAAAATATTTGTCTCTAAACTCTACTCTGTATTTTAGTTCCCCCTCTTACTTGGTTTTCTTTTTCCAGGACTTTGTACTGTAATTTCCTGGTTTGTCCCTTCTGTTGTCTTCTCACGCAGTGCTTGGAATGGTGACTTGGCTGCTGCTGACCAGGGAAAGCTCCCGGCCATAACAAGGAAACTGCTGTAGGGAAGCACCATAACGGGAACAAAGTGTTTGCATTGGAGATGTGTAGGAAAAGCAGAATTTTGTCTTTCAGCTGATTTTTGTGTAATAACCATAGTTTTGCATCACTAGGTGTCTGGCATCTGATAAACCTAATATTTCTAACTGTGCTGAGAAAGTATCATTCCTGGCTTCCATTTCACTGCTGTAACACAAGCTCTCCTTTTTGTTGGCTACAAAGTTGACTTCCCATCCTCTTGCTTTTCTGATGTTTTTCCTTCCCTCTGATAAATGCTTTCTGTATCGTCCTTTTGGTAGCATTGTTACTCACAGGTTTGCTCTAGGAACAGTAACTTTTCTTTTTGCTCTGCTTTATTCCTCTTTCTGCTTATTCTGAGACTTGGTGTCTAGTTGTAAAAAGTCTGAAACTGGAAGACTTGGGAAGATGAGAAAAAATAGTAAGGAATTTTATAATAAAATTCCGAAATGTAGCAGCATATGGTTGTTCAAAGTTAAACCAGAATGCTGCTGCTGGAATTCAGGTTTGACCTATGAGTTTTACTTTCTGCTTTGATGCAGCTGATCATCATCTTCACCATTCTCATTAGAGTGTTGTCAGTCCGCTTGAGAGGGGAAAGGGGGGTTGACCTTGTTGTTTCTCTGAAAGAAGACCCATGAAGTGTCTTGAAAAGGATTTTGTTAGTAGAGTTGCAAATGAGAGTCTACAGTTTTAGACTAAGACTTTGTGGGGTTTTTTTTGAAGTGCAGTGAGGAGAAGTTGGGAACTTAGAAGAACAGCTATGCAAATATTTTGCGTTTCTGAAACGTATGGATGAGAGAAATGCAACAACAACTTGGACTGTCTGTGAATTCTGATGTGAGGGTGATATGTGGCTGAAGGAGTAACTAGAAAATAATTTTTTTGTAATCAACGACTCCTGAAATATTTAACTGTTGGGAAGCTGTGTACATCCCTGCAGTTAAGAAGTAGGACTGGAGAAAGGAAGGAAGAAATTGGGATTGATACCTTTTTGTTTTAATGCTTAGTTCTAGTCACTAGGAAATAAGGAAATCTTGTGCTTCTTGAAAACTTATATTTTAATCAGAACATAGTGTTAGAGACTGCTTTAACAGCACAGTCAGTATTTTGGAGAGAAAGTATTCAAAATTGATGGTGTTGACAGGGTTCCTGTGTAGTTGCTTTTCTAGCTGATGGAATTTGCAGTAGGGCTGGGAATTGGTCCCTCAAGCTCTGCTCTCTTACTATTGCTCCACAGTAGCACTTGGTTAGAAAAACACGTTGCAAAAGTTAAAGGCAGCTGTCCTTGGCTGTGGTCTTTCTTTTCAATACATGCTTTGTTAACTTCAGATCATCCCTAGTATAAACTCTGGTAAAAAAATTAATGATCTAATTAACTTTTTTTTTTTTTTGAGAGATTCTTTGCACTGTTGAATCTGTTTCAGTACTTCTGTGAAGGGCAAGAAGGAACTGAATTCTGCCTCATTCCCATTTTCACTGATGTATATCAGCTCTTGAACTAAATCGTACAAATTTAGTAACTTAATTTTTTTCAGACTTGGAGAGTTCTCAGTACAAGGTGTTTATTACAACTTTCTGAATGGTTGTGTAAGCACTGTTGTATCTAAAACAAGAAACAAACTTTTGAGCTTTACCAGTCTATGTTTATCATTCAAGGTATCCATCTCGTATTGAGAAGATAGATTATGAAGAGGGGAAGATGTTGGTCCATTTTGAACGCTGGAGTCATCGCTACGATGAGTGGATTTACTGGGACAGCAATAGATTGCGACCTTTGGAGCGACCAGCATTAAGGAAAGAGGGCCTAAAAGATGATGAAGAATTTGTTGTAAGTGGCACATTTATTTTGTCTTAGACTTTTGCTAACTGTCCTGCTTGTTTTCCTACATTAAATCTCTCTAGCACATAATGTTTAATTCATTTTAGGGGGAAAAAAAAATCTAAATTATTTAAATATTAATGAATAAATTTGTATAAAATAGGATTTTAAACCTGGAGAGGAAGTCCTAGCTCGTTGGACAGACTGTCGATATTACCCTGCAAAGATCGAAGCCATTAATAAAGAAGGTATGTATGCATGTAAGGTCCATAGGTGAGGTCTGTTTGCATATGTTATGCTGTAGATTTAGTCTACTTAAAAAAGAGATATGCCTATAAAGTTTTCCTCACTGCCTCAATATTAAGTGAATTTGTTTCTGTTTATCAAATTTAGTATTAGGTTTGTATTTTATCTGTACGAAATCAGAAAACTGGAATTTCTCCTAGAAGACAAAATGCTTAGTGCTTTTAATCAGTGATCAGAAGATCCAGTGCACAGTCTTAGGAATATTTCATCCTATTGTTGATTTGTGTTAATGATATATTTAAATTTTTCTGATTGTTTTAGTCTGCTTATTGAAGAAAAACAATAGAAATGGGGAAATAAAGGAACACCTTAGATGAAATACTTCACAGTGGTGATAGTTCTAATGAACATAAGTAGAAGTTGAAGTTTTTACTGTAGTGTAAAGCAAATGAGGATTTGATTGTAAGTTGAATTGTTTCTCTAGTGTGACACCTTAAATATGACATAATTCTTGCAATGAATTATGAGCAAAAGTGACTCAATAGCTTAAACATGCTTGAAATTGTTCAACTGGACAAAGAGCAACAATATTAAAGCAGGATTTTATTGAGGCTGTAATTTTTTTTTTCCTTAAAATTCTGAATCCCAACTGTCTGTAACACCTTGTTACTCCCTTCATACAACATACAAAACATTTTGCTAAAGCTTTCATGGTAACAAGATGTGTTTGCTTCTTAAGTACTCATAGTGATTGCATCAATCATTTTCTAGGAACGTTCACAGTACAGTTCTATGATGGTGTCATTCGATGTCTTAAAAGGATGCATATCAAATCTATGCCAGAGGATGCAAAAGGGCAGGTAAGAATACTTTAGGTATTGCTGTGTTAGGTTTTATATGGTTATTTGGTTTTTTGTTGGTTTGTTTTTTTGTTTGGTTTTTTTTTTTTTAATATCTTGAGATAGTAAAAGTGTCATGTAGCACAACTGGTTTTTAGGTAACAGTCTTTATTCTAGGTCCTGCACTGCCTTGCTTCACCAGTTTATGGATGCTGCCTCAGAGTGTGCTGCTCCAGTGGCCTTGCCTCTCTCTGAAATGCCTGGCTGCTGGACACTCCATTGCCAACTAATCTGTTCCCAGAGTCTTGTCTTGCAGAGTTGACAAAACCAGGGGCATCCAGTGACTTTTCCCTCAGATGTCCTTCAGGAAAAAGCTTTAGTTTGTCAGCAGTCTGTGCTGCTCATTTTTTTGTTTAGTTTTATTTATTCCCCACCCTCTACTCCATTTCTTTAGTTTGCTACTGTGATACCTTTTGCCCATGTGTTCTTATTAACATGACTGGAGGTTTTCTCCCTGATGTCAGAACTTTTGGGCATTTGGACAGATAAGTGTTTCTTATCTTTTATAATGTCTAGCTGCTGTTAGTTAAAGACAAGATGCTGAATGGAAGTTGAGGGAGACTGTGAAGTAGAGGACATGATTTAGTCTCTAGGCATAGCTTTACTTTAAATTGGTTCCAGAAAGAGGTTAACCTGAAATCCATAGTCACGTTAACCCTGGTTTCTTGCTGCAGTGTTACAGTAACTCTGTTGAACCTATGTGTAGTATTTCAAAGAATATTCTCAGTATGACAGTAAATTAGGAAACTACAGTGTTCCATTTCATTTTTTAAAAGGCAAAACTTGGGTAATGTGATTGTGACTGAAATAAAATAACCCTTTTGTGACAGTGTAAAGAAGTCCCCGACTCTGTCCTGTGATTTTCTAGGAAGCAATGTTGTATCTAATCTTGAGTTACTACTTTTAGGCCACAGGCATTTTCAGCTTTAAAAAGAAAGAGTAAATCCATTTCTCCACAACCATTATGTTGTCCAGACGTGCTTGGTGGCAGTCCAGCTCATCTATTATTTCTAATTTTTCTCAGTAGTTGAGAGTTATGGTGCCACTCATGCATCTCAGGGGCTGAATGTAGGTTGCTTCAGTGAAATCTTGAGAAAGAATAAGGGGGACAAATTTACACTTTCTAAGATGGATTTAGAATTTTTAAGTTGTCTTGAAGCAAGAACACCACCAATTGTGCTTTCTGTAATGCTAATTGATACTAGTTGTAGCATTTAATCTTGCAGAAGTAGAAATAAGCGTGAAGATCTTTAGCTTTCGAAGACAAAGATAAAATTTTTCTTACAACATTTCTCCTAAATCATGCTATGGTAAAATGCTTGTTTTTCTGAATATTTTTGTGTTATTTCAGAATGAAAACATGTGATCTACGATTTGGTTTGGAAATCAGTTTTCTGAAACTGAGCTTTGTCTAAGTCTAAAATGCAAATGGATGTTTTTACTCTTTTGCATTATTGATTTTTATAAGAAAACACTTAATAAAATTTATGTAAAGCTAAAAAAATTGCCAAGACAATAAATTGATTTGAAAACTAGTGGAGTTATCAGATCCAATGCTTCATGCATAATTTAAACCTATAACTTGATTTTTGTCTGTTTCCAAAGCAAAAAATAATACTTTTCAAGAGATCAGTGTAAGCTTAAGATCCTTCCAGTTCTAGTGCATCAGCAAATCTAACAAATATAAGATCTTTTTGGAAGGTGTGTACTAAGCATGCAGAATTTGAATTACATGGAGAGAGATACAGATTAGTTAATACTTTGATTTCAGCTTGGTGTGACTTGAAGGAAGAGATTGTAAACACTAACACAAAAACTGTTTTTGAGTTGCAGCATAAGTGTGTTATAATAAGACTCAGCTGTGAGGGTGGAAAGGGAAAATTTTTAAAGAGTGGAAAATATTTGTGTGTCTCAGTGCAATGAGACTCGAGGATCAGTTGCTGTGCAGATAAGAACAAATTAATAGAAATCACACAGATATGTGGCTTACGGAGTACAGAGAGGAAAAAAGGGGGGTATTGAGACTACCCTTGTGAGAGCACATATGAAGTATTTGGATAACTTACTTTTTCTGTTTCATGTTTTTTGTTTTATCTTCGATGTAATCAGGCGCGCGAGAGGGAGCAGATAGCGCCGGAGCTGAGATTAGTGACGGAAATCGAACCAAAAGAAGTGAGTTTTGAGGAGGGATTTGAAGGAGAGGGAGGGGACTTGACACACAGGAAGAGGAAGCTGAGGAAAAAGCATGGATTTGCCAATGGGCCAGAGGAAAAAAGAAGATATGACAGGAGACAATGTGAGCCAAGATGTAGGTGGGGCAGACTGTTTAGAATTGAAAGGTGAGGGTAAGGAATCCAGGCTTGATGTGGAATCAGCCAGTCGATAGATTGATGTTTTATGTATGTGTATGTATGAATGTGTGGGAGTTGTGGTGTGCCAGGAGAGGAAAAACAGCTGTATCTTTAGTACTGTAGAGAAGCAAAAAGGTGATGGTTTTAGGCAGATGAAGGGAGACCGATGTGTGTGTGAATTCTGCTATTGACACAAGGGTTGGATTTAGAAATTATTCTGGTTTTGCCTTCCAACTGTTGCAGGATTAAGGTCACACAGAGGACTATTTTAAAATACAAGTGTTTCAGCCAATTGATGTGTAAGGCTGTCTGGTAATTTCTACTGGTGTAGTTCTTGATCGTGCAATTTCCTGTGTTTTGATTTAGTGAATCTGATTAGCATAATGACAGTTTTTCTCAGCAGTGATAATGTTTTGTTTTCTAACTACAGTGTCTCATTACTTTTCTACTGTCAATTTTCTTAGCTTACTTGAAGGATGAATTTTAGTAAGAATAAAAAAGAAGGAAATGCACATTTTTTTTTTTTTTAAGTTGTATATGTAAATGAGAAACTCACTGGAGTGAGATACTGTGGGAAGTGGGAAATCAGGCTGAATGGTGCAGAGTAACCGGTGCAGACTTACACAACTACAGCCAATAGAGAGGCAATACCAGGACACGAGGGAAAAATAGGGAAAACTTCTCTTAGGAGGTTTTTGATTTTACTTTATTAATTTGTAACGTGTTCATATTTGGGCCCTTGGCTTTGTGTATACTGAATGATCTGGGAAAATGTCCTGCTATTGAAGAGTTGTAACTAGTTTCTGTGATATCTGTGGTATTTACTGTCCTGCTATTATGGTTGTCAGGGTAGATACCTTACTATTACCCTGAGACAAAGTTCATACTTTATTGTGCTTTAGGCTCCCACTGTTACTTGCAAATTTTTTTGTTAATTTTTTCTAAAAATTCTGAAAAACACACAAATGGATCTTTTTGAAGGAGTTCCTGTGCTCTTCAAAAGAAATATAATTGCCTCGGCATATTAGATGCTAAATAGTTGTTGCACATCAGGAGCTGTGCTGCTGAGCAGTCACTGAGCAGGAGGTCAAGGTTAAAAAGCAGGAATTACCTGTGTCACTTTAATGCCTATTTGTTTTCTCCAGAGCCAGAATAAAAATGGACCCACAGAGTTTCTGACCAAGTCAGAATCACAAAATTGTTTGTTGGAAGTGACCACTTGACATTATCTTATCTCCCACCACTGCTCAAAGTTCTCTTCACTGAGTTTAAATTTACATGTTAATCTAGGAAAAAAGTATAACTGTCACCGTAATTACTGTGTCTCTGTTCTGGCTTCTGAATGCTTAACCTTTATTTGCTTCATTGTTATGTGTCCTGCTGCCCTTTGTAAGCTCCTTGTTTTAAGAACAGTATCCAAACAATGAAATTAAGTACAAAGAAAAACCCCTTTGTGTTGCACCAAAACAGCTGCTGGTAGAACAGGATACTTGGTTCAGCTTGGTCCTTGAAACCTGGTATCTTCTTGAAAGCTTTTGATTCAGGGTGCTTAGCTTGACTGAAAATTAGAATGCCCTTTAGAAGCTATTTTGACACAGGCTTTCCTTCCCGTTTTTATCAAAAGATCCAAGCTCCAGCCATGTTACTGATCCTCTTCATCCGTTGGCCAGGGTACAGTGTAAGACTTCTACTCTCAGGTCTCCTAATTCCTCGCCGCCATAAATAGCTCAATCTGTTTTTTGTCCTGCTGGATGGGCAAGGCTCTGGATGGACTGGAGCTAATGTGTGTGCTTGTTTTGGCTGGCCAAAAAAGAGATATATGCGCTTTTGATTGACTGCAGCTGGCACTTAGACACGCTCGTTGGTGCTGGCACATCACCAAATGGCCTCGGTAGTTGCCTGTTGTGTGAACATTGCCAAAGTGCTTCCAAACTTTGCTGCTGGCTAATCTGAGTGTGTGCAACTGCACTGACAGTGTGGACATGGAACACTTTATCTTAGAGGAATCAAAACTGTTGGTGTTTCTAAGTACATAGCTTGATGCAAAGTAGAAGCATAACCCATGTAAAGCAGTTATTTAAAAGTATTGAGCTGTGGAAAAGGAAAAGCATGATACAAGAAGTAGTGCTCTGTATTTGTGTTATGCTTTTCTCATACATCAACGAAGGTAAAGAAACTCTCAGTAGAACAGAAACTTGCAAGGCTTATAATATGTAATGAGTGGGAAAAGTTGCATTGAAACAAGATTTGTAAAATCAAGCTACTTAAGGTATCTCATGGTGACATAACAACAAAGAAATACTCCAGAATAAAACAAAGTCTGTCTACAACTAGGGGGGGGGGGAATTACTATTTGTAAACCACTCTTATAACTAGACAAAAAATAATCTTTTTCATACTTATTTTGTGTGTGGTAGTACTTGTGTAGCCAGACCACCATTTAGTAAATGAATTATCATTCAGAACACTCAGATACTTAATTCTGCCTGGTGGATCATTGACTGCTATTGCCTTTTATATCGCATATAACTTCTGCATGGAAAAAATCTGTACCTTGATGTTACAGAGAATTAAAAAAA
This sequence comes from Manacus candei, assembly GCF_025592945.1. Classification (NCBI taxonomy): domain Eukaryota; kingdom Metazoa; phylum Chordata; class Aves; order Passeriformes; family Pipridae; genus Manacus; species Manacus candei. The sequence goes on from NW_026138061.1 coordinate 7,358,137, forward strand.
ATACTTCAGTCAAAAGGATCAAGTTACAGTTTTTGCAGTCAGGAGACATAAGGCAGGAATCTGATTGCTCCAAACTAGTGGAAACAGCTTGTCTCAGCCTTGGAAGTGTTTAGTTCTCTCTGTTGATATAGGGTGGCTTGACTTGGTCTAAATGCTAAAAATTTGAGATCTAAGTTGTTGTCTCTGTATGGTCAAAATAAGCCATTATCAAAAATGTCTTTTTTATTGCTATAAGTATGGATTGTGAAATTATATTATAGAGCACTTTATTGAAATTACTGGATGAAACCTATAATATGTAATACAAAAAGAATAAAAGAGTGCAATCTGTAGTTACTCTAGAAACACAGGTATAATTAGATAGGAATTATCCCTGCTTTATCAATTTAATTCAGGAAGAACTCTGCCCAATTATGCAGCTGGACCAGGCTTTGAGGTGGTTGTAGCTTTGCATAATAGTTCAACAGTTATGGAATTGTGTATTTCAGAGCCAGAAGGGTAAGAAAAATGCCAGTGTTCTGGGTTTGGGAGCTCCTGGGTTTGTAAAGCAATGACACAAAAAGTAGGTAACAGGGAATGTGTACAGTCATAATTCTATACACAGTGGGTTTTTTTAAGTTTTGGTTTTGTTTTTATTCTTGTGGCATTCTGATAGTTCTTCAAGTTTATTAAGGCTGTTTGGGAAACTCATTTTACCAGTCTTTGAGTAGTAACCGTAAAAATAAATTGAACTGCTCTTGAACATTTCTAAATGAAGTTTCACTGGGGTTTAAGAGTATTTTCTGTTTGAGTCTCAAGCACTCTTTAATACTTACTTACCATTTTTTCCTTTTTGGAGGATTGGATAGCTTTGGTCAAAGCTGCTGCAGCAGCAGCAGCCAAGAACAAAGCAGGAAGTAAACCCAGAACCAGCGCAAACAGCAATAAGGATAAAGAGGACAGAAAATGGCTAAAAGTCCCTTCAAAAAAGGAAGAAACCTCAACCTCTACAATCATGCAGGATGTCCAGAAAAAGGAAGAGGAGCCTACATCTAGTGAAACATTTGGTAAAAACACATTCTATAAAAGACAAAATTGGTTTTCCTGTACTGTTGAATTAGAATTCCTGTTGTTAATTTTGCAATTAAGTAATAACTAATATTTCTAGAGGAAGGTGTCTCATTTGCTATTATGATAACTTTGTGATATATAATGGTAATCGGTTCAGAAACCATTTTATCAGATAAATCTAGTTCAGTCAGCACTCTCTGTGCAAAACTTCTGACTAGCTTTATCAAGAGCAGAACATTGGTTTTTCTCAATTACTTCATTGTACACTTCAGTTCATATTCCTGCATCTTCTGTTACCTGTGAGATAATCCTTGATATTGTTCTAAGAAAAAAAAAAATTCCAATATGCAAGATATATCCATGTTCATGGATGTTTGAAACTGTTTCTGGTTCCATATGAATTTGCTCATTTTTATAGTCTTTAATGCTGAATTCTCATAATTCTGAGTAAAAATTACAAGTTTTAAGGTAATATGCATGTAATGCTTCAGTGTGTAATACTAGATCTTCAGAATATGTCATCTTAATTTTTAATAGACGTTTAAATTTTCTTTACTTCAGTGTATAATAGCAGTTCTGAAATATTTAAGTATTTTGTGTGTTGTGATGTATTTATGAAATGTGAGTTAATGAGGTTTCTCTTGTGTTTAGATGTAGGGTTTCCTGTAGTGGATGTTCCAAAGATGGCCTTTGTGCAGGCAGAGAGCACGTTATCACACAAGAGGAAAAGTAATCTAGGCAACTCATTTCAGGCCAAGAGAGCTCGTCTTAACAAGATCACTGGTAAAATATTTTTTTCATTGTTGACTTTGTTCCTTTTCGTGTAGTGAAACATAGATGTTTATATAGAAGGTATTGGAGTAATTTCACACTCATGAGGGAGATGGTCGCTGCACTCTTTTACTTGTTGAGAATTTTAAAGGAATCTATAAATGGTAAAATGTGCCTTGTTCGTACATTCAAAGAATGGTCTCAGACTGTACTTGGTCTTTTTAGATTTTTAGGACAGTAGTCATCCTGAATTGGTGAATTTCTTGAGTATGTTTTAACTCCAGCTGCAAAGTTTTCTCCATTATTGGATGAATTTTTGGGCTTTGTACAACTTCTTAACAAGGTCAGGAGTTACATACTACCACTGTAAATTAGAACTATGGTTAACTGTGGGGAAACAGTAAATGTTTTGTCACAAAGTAAAATTGTTGCTGAGAAGAGTTCACAGTACGTCATTTACAAATGCACAAGCTGTATTTCCTCTTGTATTTAAAGGATTAATTCACTTTCACTGAAAGGTAACATATTCTCTGCTAGCAGAGTATGCCTTTGTGGAGAGAGACATACACTTTTTAAAATTATAGTAAAGTCAAAGGCTACAAAATCATGGTTTCCGATTATTCAGCTCAGTCTGTATGAGCCTGTCTGCCAGCTATTATTCTCGTAAAGCTCCTTAGGAAATAAAAATCTATCCACAAGCACAGGTAAATATGATTTCTAAAACTACAGTTTTTTCAACTGGTTTTAGTCTCTTCTGCCACTAAATGCTATTGTAAAGAAATGAACATTTCTTTGTAAATATGTATCACTAGTCTGTACATCTTATACTACTGCTGCTCATGGCAGCAATTAAATTGGGACTCAACTGAGGATGTACATAATATGGGCAAAGGAGAGTAGAAATGAAGTTGGTAAATTAGATATCTGTTAACTAAACTTGGAACCAAACAAAGGAGCCTTCTAGGAATGAAAATCCTGGAGGCAGAAAATGGGTTTTTATAAAGAATGCTTCTGTGGTGTGCTGTTACTTACAGAGGATGGTGAACCTGTAGTCCTGCGGCGGCAGTTGTAGAGGCATGGTGGTTGGTTAGAAAAATACTTCTTGGGATAGAGAAGAAGGAGAGAATAAGGGTTGTATATTGACAGGTCTGGCAGAATCTAGATTCCTTTAATGACTTGAATTTCTGAGCACTGAGCATCTACCTAGAAGTAAGAGAATCTGAGAATGACAGAATGGTTTGGGTTAGAAGGGATCTTAAAAGTCATCTAATTCCAACCCTGCTGCCATGGGCAGGGACACCTTCCACTAGGCTAGCTTTCTCAAAGCCTCATCCAGCCTGGTCTTGAAATCTTCCAGGGACAGGGCAGCCACTCTTCTCTGGGGAACCTGTGATTTATAGAACCACAAAAACTTCCTCATGGACAGTAGCTTGTTCTTTTGTATTTAAAACTACTTCACTAGATTTTGAGAATTCTTTTATGTTTTTTGGTATAAACACATTGTCAAGGTAAATAACTCTGCAATTTGGAACTTGATTTAAACAGGATAGTTTGAGTTCCAAATACTTATTCTAGGCCATAAAACCTAAATCTTTTATGTAGCCTAATGCAGAATTAAAATTTTACCTGATAATTTTGGTTTTATGTGATAGGACTAAGTAAATTTCTGCTTTTCAGTTAACCTAAACTGAAGCACAACTTAATCTAACACAACAAATAAATGAAACAAAGCACCAGGTGTTTATTGTGGAGAACTGAAATATTTTTGTTTTATTTTTATGTCCTGAATAGGTCCTGAGAGCCCAGGCTTCACTAATTTATAATTCTTTGGGCATTGTGCACCTTTGGCATATCTAATTTTTCGTGGAATGCAGCAGGAATTCCCTCTGTATTTGTCAGGTTATTTTTGGGGACTTCAATTTTTCACCCCCAATAATGACATCCTTAGATATTATAATAGGAGTTTTTATTCAGATTTTCAGGTTGTATCAGTTCTGCTTTGTCTTGTGACATAGAACTTTTTCTTTCTCTTCATACTTAGGCAATTAAAGTTATTGTGTGAGGTACAACTGAGCTATTACCATATGCTTTACTGAAAAAAGCTTTCTTATTTTTATATTGCCTTGTCTTTTACAGGTTTTTTGTAGTAGTGATATTGTGCATAAGTGTGTTAATGAAGTGACATATTCTAATATATATATTTGCTCCCAATATGGTCTCATTATTGAGGTAATTTGGGAGCTTCACTGCTGAGAATCATTTGTTTGGAAATTAAATCCCTTTCTGTCTCAGAAAGGTTTACATGTGTTAGAGTTAAGAAGTAGTAATACAAATTCTGATGCAGATTTCTTAAAGACTGGAAAGGGGAGAGAGAGAGCAGTTTTGTAACTTATTCTGATTGCAAAATTTACTTATGCATCATACGTAGTGTTTTAAAGCCCAAGTGCTGGGGCTTTGGAAAGATGGTGAGGCTTTATTTTACAACTGATAATTTGATTTTCATCCTGTCAGTGGAAATGCCAGAGATGTACCTCCTGTGTAAGGATGCCATCATTGGAATGTCCTTTTCTGACACTTTTTTGTTTCTTCTAATTTAAAGTGTTCAACTTTGCATGGAGCCATTTCAGAAAGATTCTTGTTGTAGATATATGCAGTTCATATTAGCTTTGTTTTCTACAAATTCTTGTTGCAAGGTGCTTCTAACTATAAATATCTACAACTTTTCTCCTAAGGTTTATTGGCATCCAAAGCTGTTGTTGCGGATGGTGCTGAAAAAAAGGAAGGCAACAAAGAAACAGCTCCAGTCCTGGAGCAGGTATGAAATGGTAGAGTTTGATTTTTTTGCAAAGTTCCCACTGGAGTGTGCCATGGAGATGTAGTACCTACAACATTAAAATTTTCCCCTTCAGATATAACAGGGAACTGAAAATTTATCTTATGTTTACATTTCTGGCAGAGCCAGAAGTATGGAATTTAATTGTCTCTAAATAGCGTTGACTTGAATTTCAATAATGAGCTTTTGTGTTAAAAAAATAGCAGAAAACAAAATAAAATGAAGTCTCCACACAAGAAATGTGAGGAGACCAGCGTCCCAAGGTCCAGTTTTATAGCTGGAACCATGACTGGCTTAGGAAAAGGCCCTTACACAAATTTAATTTGTGTTTGAAACAGGGTTTTTGACATCACATAGAACTTCTTTAAAAAGAAGTTTCTTTTATATTGTAAGAATTTGGTGTTGTAGGCTTGTATGTGTTTTATGAACTGCTCAATGAGCCATACATTTTGCAAGGGTGTGTATTTTAATAAATACAAAAAAGAAACTTTTAAATAATGTTAAGGGTCTGATTTTTTAAACCTGCATATTGGCAGGACCTGGAGGCTACCGTTTTGTCTTTAGCTTATTTCACTGTTTTCAGGCATTGCTTGACTCCCAGTTGTGCAGTTACTTGCATATAAAAAGGGCTGAATGCCTGAGCACGGTAAAGCAAGCTGAGGATGAACAGTAGTCTTGATTCAGGACATCTTTGTTTTCCAATGATTTAAATCAGAGCCTTAATGTAGTTTTAATACAGCTTTTTTGTATGCATTTTCATTCTTCTTTAACAGCAGCATTTGAACCTAACAGCCTTGCTGCCTGCAATTCTTTAACAAGCACTTCTGTTCTTTAGCCCCTGGCACCCTCTGCAAACAGTCCCTACCCCAGACTTGATTTGATATTTTGGTTGTACTGGTTCTTTAGAGCTGATACATGATTGCATTGCTCTGGTTTTCCCATTGACGCTGCATTGGATGCAAGTTTTGTCAGTGGAACCTGATTCTCTGTTTTTGATGCTGTCACTGTAAGGGCCGGTGGAGCCGCCGTGGTGCCGATGCATTGACCGATATTTTGCATAAAGGTTTACAGTGTATTGACACGACATTCCATTTCTCAAATTTTTGCATATTAAAGATGCTATGATTTTTCTTGCTACTGTGTGTGATATTTTCAATGTGCAAAAAACTGTGAAATGGCTTACAGCATGTTGTTTTTTTGGAAGAATCATTACAATGTAAATCTTGCCATGCAGAATCCCATTGCGGTGAATGGGACTTTGTGGTTTACATAGACTGTGTATGCAACAGTATAAACTGCGGTGCATATTTACTATAACCTTTTTGTTACTTCTTAGACTTAGTAACTCAGCTGTTCCTGTTTATTGATCACATATAAAAAAAAAGATGTCTCTGTCATTGTTTACATGCTAATGGTCTGAAAAACCTCATTTTTTGAAAGTACTAGTTAAACTCAATTAAAGAGGCATCTAAAATCCCAAATTGTCCTGTTCCTTTGCTAACTAACTAAAACCTGAAACCTCACAAACATTTAAATGATTGACTTTGGGGAGGAAAATTTTTGAGCTTAAAGCTTTTCTCACTAAGTTTCTGCCCAAACTGAAATTAAAATGGCCGAGTTATAAACCTCCCCAAAAGTGTTCCAGTAGTGAAGCTGACATTCCTTAGAGGTTTTGTCTGCTACTGCTATAAAATTGAATGGGTAAAATATCTTGTAGGGTTTTTTTAATAATGTAATACAGAACATGGTAGTAGAAGTATTCAGGCCAATAGCCGAAAACTGACTTTGTTGATGGAAGTTTTTGTTTATATATTTTTAGTTTACAGTTGTCTTAAACCCAAAACCTCAGACAATTAGTTGCAGATACAGTAGTTTATTTAATTGTATTAGGGTATGTCATGTTATATTTCCTTTTGACCAAGACCTGATTAGATGGATAACATTAATTCATTAAGGTTTTTAATGTTAATTTGTCCTGTTAAGAGGTTAAGCACCTTATCAAAATCTTAATTTAATTTTTTTAATCTTGTTTAAATAACTTTGTAATTTGAAAGTAATGGATGCTGTAGTATGTCTTTCACATCTGTGAAGATGAACAATAAAATTGTTTATTTACAAGTTACGACTCTAATTAATTTCTGGTAATACCTCTCATAACCAGCATAGGTATCTTCCATGGTCCATGGAATATTTTATTTAAATGAATAAACTGCACTTAGTATGCGTGTAATTGAGTTATTCAAGGTAGCACTGATGTCTGCTGACTGGGATGTTTTGCACCGGACCTTTACAGGATAATTCCAGCGAGCAATTCATGTAGCATTCAAGGGTGCCCTTTTACAGACATAGAATGTGCGCTTGTGGGGTTTTATTTTACCTTTTTTGTTTTTCCTCCACTGGAACATGGAAAGTTCCAGTGGAAAATAAAATTGCAATTTATAACAAAACTCAATAATACCCTCAAATCACCAGAGATGAAATGTTTTTAGTTTGGATAAACTGGTGCACAAGTTCTAGAAGTACCTTTCTGCTTTGTTAGTTATGGTTTTATTAGATGCTACTATGCCGTGTGATGTAACTGAGACAAGAAAGGGGACAGGCTTAAGGAGTTATGTTCAGATATTGTAGTTTGCCCTTATTAGGCAAGTTGTAACACATTCATGGTTTTAGTAATGCAGGAAGACCTTCCAGTTAAAAATTTAAAATGCCAATGTCTGTCAATGCATGCTAACGGTCTAAAAATAATAGTGTGTGTTAAGAAGGATGAAAATTGATGAATTTGGAAAGCTGCTTTATGTGTTGACTTTGTTTCCTTCAAAAACTGTTTTAACTCTTTATCTGCTCGTTTTTTCTCCAACAGTTAGCAATCTATTTAACCCTGTGGTGCTAGAAGTTGTGATTTCTTCATGTTTGCACAAACATATAATGTGGTGAAATCCAGACTCCCAGCACTGAAAGGGGTTGTGTGAGAGTGTGCTCAGTATTTGGAAACCTTTTGTTGTTTTCTGGCATTACTTAAAGGAGCATTATCAACTTTTTCAGGTTCTCAAAAATACAAATTTTTTTCATGTTAAATATGGATTTCTTGAGGAACTTCTTAATTATTTTTTTTTGTTTTGGCTATGATCAGGGAAATGACCATGCAGGGAAAATTTTGGCAACTTTTTTTAAAACTTCAATCCCCTGAGGAAGGTTTGTTTGTTCGTAGCAGTGCCAGAGTTCAGGGAGTGTCTGGACAACACTCTCAGTCATATGGTTCAGCAGTAGCCAGTCCTGCAAGGAGCAGGGAGTTGGACTCAGTGATCCTTATGGCTCCCTTCCAACCTCAGGTGTTCTGTGATTGTACATAGGTGTGTGTATTCCAGCCTGGAACAAGTGTTCTCCAAGTTATACATGGAGACTGCACTGACAGTCCTGGTCAATTGGAGATGAAAGACTTCAGTGAATTTTTAAATGGGAAATAGAGGAAAAATATTTTCTTTTTGGGCTTTTTGCAGGTATTTCAAATAGTAAGAATTGAGCCTTCTGAATACTGAAAACAATTGATAGTGCTCCTTTAAAAAAAGCAAAATTTAATGTGATGCATTTTAAATAGTTTTCACTTGTTCTTAAAATAATGTTGCTTTAATATGTGTTTGAATACTAAAATTGCTTTTAAAAAGATCAAAATAGAATACAAGAACTACAGCGAAGAAACTGAAATAAAAGTATCAATTTTTTATTATTTATTCAGGAGATTTCACCTAAACCACAAAGTCAGAAAAAAAATGAAGCTGATATTAGCAGTTCTGCCAACATTCAGAAACCTGCACTGTTATCCTCAACTTTGTCTTCAGGAAAGGCTCGCAGCAAGAAATGCAAACAAGAATCTGGAGATTCTTCTGGGTGTATAAAGCCCCCTAAATCACCACTTTCCCCAGAATTAATACAAGTCGAGGATTTGACGCTGGTCTCTCAGCTTCCTTCTTCTGTGATTAATAAAACTAGTGAGCACAGACATTTTAAAAAAAATACCGTAACTACTTATAAGAGATATACAGAAATTTTCTTTGGTTGTAAATGGCTATTGCTTTTAAAAATTAATCTGCTTTAAATAAAGGGTCCAAGTGGGAGAATTAGGGGTAGCTCAGTATTTTAAAAGTCAAGTTGCTTAATAAGGCATTTGAATTACTCTACCAGAAATAATACATTTAAATAATATATTGATATTTATAGAGTTGTGGCTTTTAATGGTTGGCTTTCCCTCCAGCTTAAATCTCCACTTTAGTATTAACAGTGATACAGGAAAAATCAAACCTCCCTTCTGAAAAGGGCCTGATTCATTAAAAAGAAAAGACATACACCTTGGTGTGGACCTTTCCTTCTCTGAGAAATTTCACCTTCAGCAGGCTGACGTGCTGTACCTGTTGGCTGTGGCATTCTTCACCTTATGTGATATTTCCTCCAAATATGATGTGAAAGAGAAGATGGGTTCAAGATCTGTGGTGGAGAAATATAAAAAATTGTGTTTCTTTGTCCCAGAAAAATCTCGTAGGTGTTCAGCTTCTTAACATATGTAACTGATTTGCCAAGTACCAAAATACTGTTTTATCAGAAGAACAGGGAAAGTTTTACGCTGCTTGCGTGAATATGCTATTTTTTGTGACTATTAAAATATTTCTATAATTTTTTTTGAGATTACATTAGGTTTTTAGTGTTGCTTAGTGTCAGGTTCTTTGCCTGAAGAACATTGAGTGATGAGACCAAGGGTTAAAATAAATGCAGTTTTCAGTAAGTCAGAAGCTACATTTTTGTTTCACTTTTAGAATAGTGATTGAGGATGGAAGATTCAACCTGCATCATGTGTTCCCCTTAACCTTCATATTTTCCCTTATAAGTTTCTTTTTAATCTTTACTCACAGATAACTCTAAATGAGTGGGAGAGGGAGGGGTGCAAATTCAGCTGTCTTCATTTATTCAGGACACAGTGGTAAAAACTGTATTTTGTCCCCAATAAATATTAGCAGTCATCTATATTGTAATATGCCTTCTATCCCCACCCCTAGAACAATGGTAAGTAGTTTTCCTGGAGCATGTTTATGTCTTGGGTTAAGTTAGACTTCTCTGTAGTGTATTTTAAAATTAGCTAATTTAAAAATTGGTTACTTAATAGCTCAGATCTTGTCTTTTAATGTTTGACTTCCAAGTTTTTGCTACCTCTAATGGAAATTTAGTTTTGCTATGTCTTTATTTTTAAATCTGTGCATCTTTGACTCTAAAAACTGCTTACAAAAAGGAGAAAAGAGTGATTTACAGTGTTATAGTGACTTAAATGTTTTTCTAAGGCAAAATTTTCTGAAACTGGGTAAAATTGAAGAGGTGTAGCAGAGTGTGGGTTTTTTGTTTTTAATGAATCAGGCCTATATTAACCTATATCAATCCTCCTCCCGTCTTTTTTTTTTTTATTTTGTTGAATATAAAGTTCTGGAGCCTTCTCACTGTGCCATGCATTGGCAGTGTATGTTTCAGTTACAGCTGGGGTATTGATATCAGGTTAGCAGAAGAGAGGAGGTGGAATATAAAATTAAACTCTGTTTTCAGTTATTTTTCTAAGTTATATGTTAACATTATCCATGACTTTTTGGATCATTAACTGTGATCATTTGTTCTGTTTATTGTTAAATCCTATTGCCCCCTTCCATTTTAAGTAGCCTACTCTCATGGGTTTTATGGGGAGGGTTGCTTATTGTAAATACCCTGTTTACCTAAAACAACAACCTTTATCAGTGGGGAAGTAGGTGCCCTAATATTGTATAGTAAGCAAAAACCAGAATCATGTCTTGAGCATAGCTCTTTCTTTTGCTCCTGATAGTCACAGTTTTGTAATTACTTTTACCAGTTTTGCTGTGATTACCAGCTTTGCAAATAAGAGCTACTTAAAATAGTCCCCATCTTTAGATCTCAAATACTTCGGTAAGATGATGGTATATCTCTCTGCTTCATGAACATTGAAAGATCTCTTTTTAGGTCCATCACAGCCAGTGAATTCCCCTAGATCCTACAAACATAGCCAGCGGAGAAGAAGATCACAGCGTTTAGCCACTTGCTCCTTGCCTGATGATTCTGTAGAAAAAGTTTCTTCTCCCTCTTCAGTTACTGATGGAAAAGTGTTCTCCATCAGTGGTCAAAACCAACAGTCATCAAAATTGGAGGGTAATGTATCTTAATCTAATAAAGAACTGCCCAAGAGAAATTGAATCATAAAAACTAAACCTTTCATGGTTTTCATCTAATGGGGTATTTTGACTTGCTGTAGCTAAAGCTGTTTGCTGTTCCTATGTTATGTAACGCTGCAATCCAGACTATTGTTTGTTGGACTGTGTATCTTTTTTAATATGACATTTTTTCTTTTGTGTAGTACCTGATGTTGCTCATATGTCACTTGAGAAGCGTGGAACATGTCTCCCTCTTGATTTAAGCCGTAGTTCGGAAGTTACAGCGCCATTATCCACAGAATCCACTTTCTGTAATGAATATCCCAGTAAAGACAAGGAAGATTTTCAGATGGTTACATATCTTTCTTCTAAAGCAGTAACTGATGGAAGAGTAGCTACAACAGCGTCAGGTAAAGAGATTCAGTATACAACCAGACAGGTTTATAGCTGCAGGGTTAAAATGTGTGTGTATTCAGTCTCACAGAAAGAGGGGATACTTTTTGTTTTCCTTCCTTCGCACTCAGAAACCTGCCACTCTTCCTGGACTCCATCTGCATATTCTTTATCTTCCCCTGGATCTGAGCTGCATTAGCACTTCTAACAGGTTTTAAGGAGAATCTGAGAGTGTGGAATGTTGGAAGCAGTATTTATTTCAAAAATATTTTAAATTATTGTTGAAAGTTGTAGAAATAATTAATGAAGTGTTTACTAACATACTAATATACACTTGTAGCTTCAGCTTTAAAACAGTGGTGCTTTCAAAGACAGTATTCTTCTGCTTTCTGTCTATTTGCAGGGGAAATTTTGCCCTTTGCTCGCTTTGAAATATTACTTGAAAATATTTATGCAAAGTCTTCAAAAACTTTTATATAGACATGGTCCCCCTCAGAATTAGCACACAGTCCAGTACTGGAATTCTGTACTGCCTCTCCCTTTCTAACAGTTTACTGACCTCTGTGGCTTACATGAAACACTTGGATAGAGGTAATGAAGAGATATGGGGAAGGGTTGGTATAGTGGTTTGCAGGCCCTAGAAGTGGACTGCGTTCATCCGGTGTGTGTTAGGTGTCCATGTAATTTCTTATAAATAAACCTCATGTGGGCGAGTATCAAATAATTTCTAACTGACTTCCAAGAAAGAATTCTTTTCACAAGTTGTTTTTTTTTTTAATGAGAAAATTGTACTCTGAAGTGAGGGGAAAAAATCGAATTATTATACTCTGCTGGAAAAGTTGTTGATAAAAGTGATTGATGGTAAGGGAGGACAGCATGACCTTAAAGGATATAGTTATGACACTTAAAATATATCTTACTCCATTAATCTGTGAATCTCTTAAACTAATTTGTAAAAATAAGGGCTATGGGAATTTCTAATGAGCTGCCATTTGAGGTTTTTAAAATATTAAAATATTACTTAATTACTCGAAAAATGTGACAGTCTTCATTTGCCCTTGATACATTGCATAGCAGTAGAATCACAGATTCCTGGGAAAAGTACCTCTGTAAAAGTCCTTTTTATGTTATGGTCTTCTGCTACTAAGAGAAGTGCTTTTGGGAGATGTGTATTTGCCCACTCACTGAACAAGCTCCTAAAAGAAACCAACAGCTTCCAACTGCCATCTGTTTCTTGTTTGGTAGAACTCCTTTCAGTTACTAGGAATTTAACTTCTGGCTTTTCTGGTATATTTTCTGGCTCATTTAACGTACAGTTGGTAATACTGGAAGTTGCCTGCTTCCATTATGGGCCTGACTCAGAGTCCAAGTGAGGTGGTTCTAAACCCAGCATCCAGGAGTGCACTTGTACCTCTTTGCTTGGTGAGCTGGGTCTTGGTCATGACCACAACAGAATCTCATTAAAGAAAGAATAAGTTTCATTTATGGACACCTGTATTTGACTCAGAATTATTTGAGATGTCCACACAGTTTGTGTCAGGGTAAAACATTCCCTGATAAAATTGTTTGTTATTACTAGTTGAGTCTATTATGGGAAGCTGGAAACACTTGCAGCCTATGATGGAGAATAGAGTTTATACTGTATTTAAAGCGTAATGAAGCTTTTATTGTATCTATATAATTTTAAGAGTTATAAACTCTAAAGGAAATGGTTTTCCAGCTACCTTTTTGTCTTCTGGGTTTTTACCTTCCAAACAAATCTGCTTTTTTCCTAATTTTCATGTATTACAGTTTTCCTCCATGCCATCAGTGGAACTCTGTCTTGAGTTTTAATGATGACTTTTTGTCCAAATGTTAGAAGTTCTCAGTAGTTTGCAGTGCAGCATCATCTTGAGTATTAGCTTTGTGGCCTGATAGGCTAATCTATGCCTTTGAGATCTTTAGTTCCTAGCAGGTTTTGGAGCTAGCTGCCTTTCTCAGTTGAATCTCTGTGACTCTAACTGAAGCTTGTGTGGCTTTTGGTTTCATCTCAGGCTTCTAACTCTGGTGAAATTTGTTTTTCCTTCTCATATTCTTCTTAGAAGAAAAAGAAGAATGTAGCTTTTATGCTCAGGTTTGAAACCTCTGGAGTTAATTTACACTGTTGAATAGTTTTGTATTCTTTGCTTTAGAAGGCATTGCTTTGCCTTTGAAATAGCACAGGTTCTGAAGTCATGTTATTTAACAACACGTTCTTCCATGCTTCAGAGAACTAATAGAATCCACTCTATTTATCAGTACTTTTCTAGTTAACTCGTTTAAACAATAACAAGCAAATATATAAAGGAGAGATGCCCAAAGCTTTCCTTTCTCATTCCTGTCAGAGCTTGAAATTATCAAGAAAAGTTAATTTGCACTATACAGGAACATATCCCTAAGTGCAGTTTAATATATTGCATTGTTCAGTGTATCCACTGTGACTCTATACGCTACAAATTGAGAACTCTGGTGTAAAATCCAAACTGTCCTGTAATTGGGTTTTCTTGATCTGAAAGAACTGTTTCAAATTACATCTGTTTATGATATTGCTGTTTTTTAGATTTTATTGACACAGTGCGAACGGATGTGGTGTTCTACATTTTGACATCACTGGGGTTTGCTAAGTGCATTTAGATTAGACCCACTGTCTTTGTAAGTGTAGATAGTTTTAGAGATGATGAAGGTAATGGAGGTATTTGGCCTAGAACAGCCTGTTGTGGTCACTGCCCCTTCTGTAACAGAGCTGGACTGGTTTAGGGCCAGAGATGTTATTTGTGGTATTGCAAGTTCTTCTTGTGATGGAACCTGTCAGTTGAGTCAGTTGAAAAAATAATGGTACTTTTTAAAATGATATGTTTTAATTTCTTTATTCAAAAGTCACTGCCTTAGTGTTTTTTAGAGGAGAAGGACTAGGTGCACTGAAGTGCAGATACATAAATGGCAACTCATAGTAATAACACATAGATTTCAAAATCACTGCTCAGAATTAACAACTGATTGTTTTGTAAAGGCCACACAAATATTCTGTTATAATTCCTTCAGTCCACAAGCTCCATGGAAGTACTGTGCACTTTGGTACATCCTGTACCCATTAGTTACTGAACAGAGGTACTGCTTTGCCTAAACTGTTGTGAGGGCCTCCTTGTGATCACTTGACATTGTACACACATAACTAAGAATCTTTGTTTTCATTTGCCAAATTGCTTAAAATGCAGATAACTGGCCTTCAAATCCACAGTCAGTCAGAATACCTGCAAAACACTATAGTTTTGCAGTTCTGAGTATATGAAGTGCAAATCTTTCTGTAGTTGTGCTTTTCTTTAGATTTGTGATTGTTTTTCTTGGTTTCTATAACTCTGTACCATTTGTGTTAGTTTAGCTGTTATGTATTGAGCAAACATTATTTCAGCAAGCAATCTGGGTTTTGAAATTTAAGTGAAAGGAAAATATTGTTACACTCAGTCATCTAACAATACAATATTTATAATACTAATATAACAATATTATCATTAGTTGTTATCTCCTGTTGTAACTAGTCTATAGATGCTGTTGCTACTAGGGTAACATTAGGTTAACTATATGGGAGAAATTTGCACTTAGATTAAAAGAAAAAGAACATTGCATACTTTTACATAATTTCATCGATAACAGTTTACTGCAGCAGGAACAAGAAACAGCTGATGGACAAAATTTTCAGAAAATGAGATCAGTGGCTTTTTAAAAACTCTTGCCTGCGTTCCTGGTTTACACTGCTTTTAAGAGGGGTGAACTGTAGCTCTTGTCACTTTGGGGCTACTAGGAGTAAAACAAACATGTATTAACAGTCAGATTTAGTCCCTGATTTGAATGTCTGCCATTCTGATCTCTGCCCTGAAGTTCCCAGTTTGAGTTGGTTAGCTGAAAGCAAGCAAGAACCTCTTCATGGGCTTATCTTTCCTGAAGAGATCATTTTGTGTAGGATCTGATATTAATCTGTGATATGTAACTGAAATGTGTTTAGAAATAAAATTGATCCTATGTGCTGGGAATTCAGAACACTAAATTAAACATGACCAGCATAATTCATGTTTCTGTTACAATATGATTTAATTTGAATATTGATGCAGATAATGATATTTCTGATATTATTTTGAAACATTGAAAGCCACGGAATAGAATATTAATCAGCAAAATAAGTTGCCTCAGATTGGTACAACTTATTTGAATTTGCTGAATTGCAATAAGCAGTACCACTGCAAGCCCACCTGTGCTGCTGCACATGTGGCACATCATCTTGTCCCTGTGCCTGTGCTCAAATAAGGGGCTTTTGTCACTTCCCTGTGCCAGATCAGGAGAGGTAGCACTGGAAACGTGTCATTAGCTGGACTGGAAGTGCCATGGTTTGCATTTCTTTTTAATCTGAAATCAGTCTTCTAGTGATAAAATTGATCTTGGAACAGTGACAAAATCAGTAGTTTATCAAGTCTAATCTCTAGTGGTCTTTCTCTTTGCTGAGTGTTAACTGCAGACCTCCCTCATTCACTGTGTGGGAGGTGTCTGGCTAGACTCCTGAGCAGGAATAAACTTGCAATTAAAAGTAACAGTTCAGAAAAGAGGTAGTATTTCCGTAAAGGAACTAATATTTTTCTTGCTGTATTTGTTACTTGACCTTCTGACTCTGACAATTTAATTTTGTGGTTACTTGTAAGGCAAGTGGTTACTTGCATGTGCATAGTGATTGCACTGTTGAAAAGTGGACTTTTCGAGCCTTAGCACTTTATTTAGGATTTGAGAATTCAGGATTCTTAATCTAGAATGATATCTGATGAATAAAAGTAAAAGCCGAGCATAACATTGCAATGTATGCAGGCGTAATAGCAATTCCTATTTTCAGGTTACAACAGAAAGGCAGCCTGGAGAGCTCTGTCTTAAGAATGGGTATTTGTGTGACTGAAGCAGATTTCTGCCCAACATAAATGTTCTCTCAAATAGTTATTTTGTTACTAGTTGATGACTTTGTCAGATGTGCTTGTGTTGTGCATTATTCAGATACTGAAGCTTGTTGTGTTGTGGCTATCAGTACTGGAGCACATTTGAATGTCAGGTCAGGATTCCTTCTCAATCATGAAGTTTAAATACTAACTCATCTAATGTTGAGACTGAATTCCTTCTGAAATTGTTTGGATGGAGTGTTCTCACCTCTCTTCATCAAAATGGCAGTGACCTAACTGAATTATGTGCATTTGGGTGATCCTTTTGTGCTTGTTACAGAAATGAGACAAGACGTTGATAGCGTGATGATGTGGGGAAGTGTCACTTTTTCTTTTACTAATGTGCTAAAATATACTTACTGCTCTACAGATGGCAAAGCGTTTCAGTCCTGTAAGAGAGACAAATGGTAATTAGGAAACTGAAGAAAGGAATAATTTGGGTAGTGTTTTGTGTCAATAATAAGCATCCCGGTAAGCTAAATTCAGTTGAAATACAGACAAAGGCAAGAGCCTGAATAGCAGATCAGCCTTAAAAGCATTGTGGTGTTAGGTGAGATGGTTGATTTGAGGTAGGGCAGGACTCAGGTAGCCTCAGCCGTGGTCATGCAGCTCGTGTGGAGTGGTAGGAGCCAGCACACAGAACTGAGCAGCAGCTGCTGGCTGGATGGCACGGTATAATGATGTCTTGCAGCTGGAAACATCTGGCATTTAAAAGTGCTGTGTTGTGTGGTAGGTGATGTACCGTTTCTACTTCTGCTACCCCTGTGGCTTTCTCACTCAGTGGCACTTTGTTTTCCCAGGAAGGCTGACTGGCAGCTAGAGTTACCTTTATGTAACCTGTGTGTTGCATCCTGCTAGAATTGGGTTGATCTGTCCGAGCCTGTAAGGCTGCCTTATAGAGTCAGCCCTGTAGAGTTCCCTTTTCCCCAGAATCCTCTTTGAATTATGAATTTACTAAATTATCTTAACACTGTTTATTTAAATCTATTTTTTGTTCTATTACTGAATATTTAAAAAAGAGTAAATCAAAGAAGGTCAAAGGGGGAGCTCAAAGAACCCATTCCAGATGAGCTCCATATTTTGTCTTGTTGAATATCTTAACCAATAGCAGGTATTTTTCATGACTTTTTACATGCTGTTGCTTTTGTTTCACTTCTCTGCTGAGAGATACCAAAGGTAACTGGTGCCTCTAAGAGTTTACCTCTTGCATTGAAAAGACTGAACCTCTTATGGCTTTGAAGAGCTGCATTTTTGCACAGTATGTCCTTGGCATGTCCTGAAATATCCTCAATGGCCTGATGAAGATTAGGCTTTCCTAATTATATTTAAATGAAACTTGAAGCTCTCAGCATATTGATGGACACAGTAATAGAGAGTTTTGAATTATCTCAGTAGTGTTCTTTATAAATAACTTTTATTCTAGTTTATTTAGAAATTATTATAAATATTAGCAATGAAAATTATAATTTTTTAGTTTTGTTTTGCCATCTTACTTCTTAGTTTGCATCAGAGGTTTAAAAAAAGCTATTAAATATTTTACAGAATAAACTTTTCTGAATAGTACAAGATAAGAATTGTCAGTATATGGTGCTGAGTTCTGACAGATCATCACAGTATTTTGCATGTAATTCTAATGCTGATTAAATACCTATATGAAAGACAGTGAATTATTTAAATATTATTAAAATCAACAAGAAATTCAGGAAGCAGAAGTGTGTTATACATAGCGCTAAAAATGTGCTGGAGTTTAATTTCTTTGTTAACATAATGGAGCATTAAGTTAAATTATGCTGACATTATTTAATTATTTAATTATTTAATTATTACTCTTATCATGGGTTTCCATTACAGTGAAATAAAAAGGAAACAAAAAGGGTTAAAAGGGGCAAGAAAAGTACACTTTAAGCAGTACAAGTAGTTTAAAAGCCCAAAACAGAAACTTTCTGTGGCATGTATTGTCTTGTATGTACGACTAAGACCTAGGCATTCATATGAAGTAATTATCTGTTAAGTGTGGTGATGCTGTGACCAGTATTGACGTTTCAGGGATCTGACCCAGCCGGTGAGCTGGCTGCAGTCCCTGTGGAATGCCTAGTAAATCTGTCTTCTTGTTTTCAGCACCCTCGTCCCTTGTACATGGCTTGCATCTGGAAATGCCTTTAACCAATAGTCTAAAGTTACCTAAAGGGAATAGTAAAAAAAAGAGGTCTTCCACATCAGTGAGCTCTGAAGGGGCAGAGATACAGTGCTCTGTGCCTGTAAAGGAGAAGTGTTTTGAGAGTCTGAAGGAAAAAATATTAAAGAACATGATTGAGAAGGACAAGCATTCAGAAGTTGGTAAACTACAACACTTTTTGTTTCCAGTGCTTTAGATGATAAAAATAATTGTAAAATGATATTAAAAATAATTTTCATGTTTGTATCTTATTACTGTGTGCCATTAGGATGTCTTACGGTCTAATGACTTTTACAAGAAAGTGGGTCATCAGTCAGACATTGGCCTTATGTTGTATATTCTTCATTTGCAGGTGCAGCAAAAGTGGAAAGAAAAGGAAAACTGGAAGAGAAAAGTTCTTCAGCGTATGGTATGTAGAGTGCAGTATTATTTTTAGGAAAAATAGGAGAAATTCTCTTAACACTTGATGTCTCTCAAGAGCAAATGTAAAAGCATAAAATATTTCCGGGGCCCAGCTGCACCACTTTTTTTCTTTTAGGTCTTAAAAACAGTTTTTACATATATGACAGGTTTATAAAAAAAGAATAATTTTATAAGATAAAATTAAAGTGTCTGTAGCAAGGATTTTGAAGGATCCAGAGGTACTTATGAGATGCCTGCTGCCTCTGGATTTTCATTTTGGTTGGGGTTTTTTTGTGAAATGATTGATACTGGTTATTTCATTGTACTGACAGGTTCGAGGTGGGAGGAGCAAAGAAGTGTTACTAGCAAAATATTTGGCAATTCATGAAATAAAATATAGGAGGACTTTGGTTTTATCCTGTGTTTAAAATAAATTGTTAGAGACAGACAAGAATTCCTAAGTGATTCTTCCTTGTTCCTCCTGGAAGTAAAAGTTTTGTTTCTGTATTCTTCAAGATAATAAGACTCCAATTTGTGTGCAGGAAATAATCCTTAAATGCTGACTTTAAGGCTTATTTTTTGTAGCAAGTTGATGTCATTGTTTGTCTCACTGCTTATTTAAAAAATGATTGTGGAGTGAGACTGTTGTAGGGTGTATTTTGTCTGGGGAGGATTGACAGGGTAAGTAGAATTTTTCAGAGTCAGAATACTTGTCCTCATGTACACCAACAGTGGTTAAAAGTGAACTGCAGTGTAAAAATGTGTCAAATTCTAGACAGAATCAGTTTTCTGTGAGGATATGGCTGTATAGTGCAAAGTGCTGACAGCATCAGCAGATCTGTGATACTGAAATTTCCTTCAAATGTCTTTATGTAGGCCTAATATGTGTTTTTAGGGCAATGTTATCCTTATAACTGGGAATTTAGCACTTCTGAAAGCTTTTCCTCTTGTCCAAATCTTTTTGTTATAAACTGTAAGTAAAATAGATGTTACAAGCTATTTAAATGATGTTTAAATCATTTTGTGTGCTTTGCTGTATCTTTTTCTGCTATGATATCTCATTTGGAAATACTAACAGTGGTAAAATATTATTTGTTGAATGAGATTCCTTCAAACCGTTGTACCAGCAGCTAAGGAGAGATGTGCCCAAGATAGCGAGTAAACTAAATGAATCACTTTGATCTGATTAGACAACTAGAACACTTGATTTTGAATGTGTCTTTTTAGGTTCAGCTGAATACTACTGCTGGTTTAAATTGTTTAATTTTTGTTTCAGGTAAAAAGAAAGAAAAAGAAAAGGAGAAAAAAGAGAAAAAGGAAAAAGATCATAAACCAAAACAGAAAAAGAAGAAGAAAAAAAAGAAGAAATCTAAGCAGCATGGTAAGTTCAATTTATATTTTTTAAAATAAGTAAAACCACTCAGTATATTTCTGGCTTTAGATTGTAAAACTTGTTTCTAAACAATACTGATGTCAAATTTTAGAAATTTCAAGGAATAACTTCTGGCCTTAAATATGAAAAGGACACTTAGGTCTATGACCTCTTTTTTTTTATGTGTGTGGGTTTATACCTTGTCTCTATGTGACAGGCACAGATATTTCATAGATCTTTTTTCTTCCTCCAAAAGATACACTTACTCTTTTTATCTCTTTTAATTCTTCATTTGAAGCTCTATATACATGTCCTACCTATTTTGCTTGGACACTAAAATTATTCTAGTATCTAGTCTGTTGCTAAATTTCAGTGGTTTACTGTAGACAATGCAGCCCTTCCTCAACAGTTAATCCTTAACAGCTGAGGTTGGCATCTCTGTTGTAACAGCCTTGTCTGTTGCCTTGACAAATGGGGATTATGTTATGTGGATTATGTGTTTCTCTGTCCAAGATTTGTGCTATAACATGAAAGTGCTTCCAAATCATGCAGTGCTTGAGTGTGAATTGCAGTATTGTAGGTTTTGTGTACTTCACCATATATAGATTGGAATAATACAGTTTTAAGCTATAAACTTTAATTGCCTATTTTACCCTAAAAATTATTGGGATTTTTTACTTGCACTGAGAAGACATTTAAGTATTTGCAAGAAGATACTGATAAATGCTAGGTATGTGCCCAGTATTGTTCTTTGGTTTTGTCTTGTTGATATCGTAAGGTGGTTTGCTGTGGGTTGTTTGTTTGTGTTTTTTTTCATCTTTTTATATCTTTGGTCTTTCTGCCAGCTTGTCTTGAAACTTAGAAACCTGGCAGAGGTACCATGACTAGGTTCTAACTGTCCAGTGTTTGTAAATATGAGAAGAAAATATGCCCAGTGCCCCAACGAATAGAAATGTTAAATCCAGATGCAGAAAACAATGAGTAAAACTTGAACATTCTTATTCTTAACAAATTCATCTTGTGAAAATCTGGTTTTAGCAATACAGAAGTATTCTGTCTGGCTTTTTTTTTTTTTTTTTTTTTAATTGGGGAAAAAAGAAACATTCTTTGGCGGATTCTGACTCGAGTGTCTGACACTGAAAAAGCCCATCTGTCAAAAGAAATAGGACTCTTTCTCCAGGACTAGTGCACTCTACTCCAGGCATGAACAGAAGTATAAGGGTGTTAGACATGCTCCTTTAGTTTGGAGTCAGATTGAGGCATCTTGGGGAAGAACAGGGAATGGGCACATTGTGTGCACCAGATAAGTTTTACACAAGACTTCAAAACAAAAACTGTTTTTTCTTCTCTGAGTGGATATATGAAATGCTGATTGTGTAAAACCCACATATAGCAGAAGGTGGGTAATACCTGTTATTTATACTACTCTGTTACAGTGAGGTTGATAGCAATGCTGTTGGAATAATCAGCTCAACTACTCATTGAGTTGGTTTCTCTACAGTGAATATCCTTGGGAAATGATGGAGATAGTGTGCTTTTGACAAGAGAAAGTAAAGAGGAACAGTGACTTTGTGGAGGGTTATGTAGGGGAGAAGGATGTTGTGGAACCCACTGCAGGAAAGCTGTTACAGGTGGGAGCAGGAATGCTTCCTACAGAAGGATGAAAGTGTACAAATCTGATTACTCACTTTTATTCAAAGTAATAAGTTTTAAGAGAAGTAAATGGATAGGGACTCGTATTTACCAGTTGAAGACATGGACTTGCTTAAGTGGGTCCAGAGGAGGCCACGAAGATGATCAGAGGGCTGGAGTACCTTCCCTATAAGGAAAGACTGAGAGACTGTTTAGCCTAGAAATGAGAAGGCTCTGGGAACACCTTACAGTGGCCTTCTAGTACTTAAAGGAGACCTACAGAAACGATGGGGAGTGGTTCTTTCTGAGGGAGTGTAATGGTAGGACAAGAGGTAACCGTTTTAAAATGAATGAGGGATGATTTAGATTAGATATTAGGAAGAAATGCTGTATTGTGAGAGTGATGAGGCTCTAGAACAGATATCCCAGAGAAGTTGTGGATGCCCCATCCCTGAAAGTGTTAAAGGATGGGCTGGATGGAGCCCTGAGCGATCTCGTTAACCCCAAGCATCACTTGCCCAGGACTTTGTGCAGACAACTTTTCCATATCTCCAAGGAGAGAGACTCATGATCTCTCCCAGAACAGATCAGACTCAGGGCATGCCAGACAAGTGTTCTGACCACCAAACTATTTATGCACAACTGGCCCTCTTTATCCTTTTATTCCCCTATTCTCCCCAAATCACTTTGGTCCACCCATTTTCCCAACCTTTGTTTTCATTCCTAAACATTCCATAATGAGTCTTTTGCAATCCCAAAATTATTTTCCCCTACATCCCATAGTGGGCTCCAACCACCCTTAGTCCAGAAGGTGATCCAGAGAGTCCTCTGGGTAACATATGATGTGTTTCATAAATGGACAATGGAGGCAATGGTACTGCTGGGAAAGCCCTGAGAGGGGCCTGGGCAGGGTGTGCTTGTTGTTTGCCTGCTCATCCTCCTCCTCTGGGCTTGTGTATACTCTCCTGGGGTGCTCCTGGGCCCGTCCCAGGATGCGTTGGCCTGTCGATGACCGGTGGCTCCTGACATGGCCTTGGGAGCATCCCAAGAGGGTTTTCTTTGGACTCCCTGTGTCCCTTTGCAGGTGTGCTGACAAGCTTTTGTCACTCACACTGACAGGATCTGTGATTACCTCTGGGTAGCAATGTTGGTAGTGCAGACGTAAGGCAAAAGGCAGAGCTACTAGCAGCATCTCTAAGGATAGCAGGTGGTACAGGATTAATTGTGGAAAAAGGGGACTGTATAATGTTCCAGGAAAAATTATTCCTCTGTACATTCAGAGATATTCAGAGATTGGGGGGGATTAAATTGGTGATACTTGTTTTAGCTATCAAACTTGATTATGTTTCTTACTGCAGTTCTTTTACTAAAATGTTACGAAGAGGTTTTACCATTTCGTAGTTTCATTTTCATCATCCTGATACCTCAGTGTTTATTCTGTACTTCTGAGCATAATGTTGCAGTATAATCTATAAACAGTATTTTTTTTTTTTGCATTTGTCATAAACTACTTTTGTAAGAGCAGTTTTTCTTTTAACTTTTCAGATTATTCAGATTATGAAGACAGTTCTGTTGAATTCTTGGACAGGTGCTCCTCTCCCTTAACCCGGTCGTCGGGCAGCTCCCTGACTTTGCGCAGCATGTTCTCGGATAAGAACACAACCTACCAGTATCCAAGAGCTATTTTGTCTGTTGACCTTAGTGGAGAAAGTAGGTTGGCTGAACAGCAAATTTCAGTTTACATGTTTAATGCTTTAAGAAAGAGAATTAAAAGAAAATAATTCAGTTTATGTTTGGATTGTAACTATAAATATGGCGACTGATTTAACCTTCATCTATTTAAATCAAAATACTCCTCAAGCTGTTCTACATTATACTTGCTTTGGTTAATTGTTGCTACTCTACTTCTGAGGAGAGCACCTTAAAGACATTTTGCAGAATTCATTGTGAAATCTGATATACCAACAGTGTGTTTGAGAGCGATATTTTTTTGCTATATGCAGGTTAAGATTTTTAACTGCCAAAATCCCTGTATTTCTCTGAATTATTGTGCCTCTCTACACACAGTTTCACATGTATTTATTTTTATTAGACCTTTCAGATGTGGAGTTCTTGGACGATTCTTCCACAGAGAGTTTGTTACTTAGTGGTGATGAATACAATCAGGATTTTGATTCAACTAACTTTGAAGAGTCTCAGGATGAAGATGATGCTCTCAATGAAATTGTTAGATGCATTTGTGAACTGGATGAAGAAAATGGCTTTATGATTCAGGTAAAGAAATTTGGTGTGTGGAGTTGCATTTTCCATGGGAATGTTTTACTCTGAAGGTACCCTTTTGATAAATTTGGAATAAAGTATCCTTTCCCACACAGAAACCATGGCTTCTGTCCCCAGACCATCCCAGTTATCAGCACTTCTGCATTGGCCCTTGTGCTTTACAGTACCACTTGCAGAAACCTCTCTGCTCACTGTAAATGACCCTCAGCTGTGACATTACTCCTCTGCAGAAACTAATATTGTCAGTCCTGTAATGTGTGTGCTTTATCTTTAGAACAGCACATCTCACACTGGATATCACTACCAGGTTTTAAAAACTGCTGAGAATTTAAATCTTAACTTGGTATAGATAAAAGGGAAGAAGAGTATATCATGACAGCATTCAAATGTTGATGGATTGCAACTCCTGCTGCTTATTTATTTATACTCCAATAAGGAGGGCACTTCCCATCTACTAATGAGTAATTTCACGTCTTTTCCTCAAGGCATTTATAATGTAGTGAGTAAATCAGGTGCTAACAACAGTAAGGAAGAACTTGGTTGTCAGTAACTTTAAAAAAGGCATGAATTTCCTGTGGTTTTTTCCCCCCCATTCAGAAAACAGGTTTATGTTCAACTGTGACTGTGGTGCAGCTTCTTTTGAAAGTGTGGAGCTTTTTTAGTCAAGATTTGAAGGAAGCAGGTATGACTGTCCTGTGTTAGTGGACTTAGTCTTTTGGAAATGACAGAGCCCTGAAAATGAAGGACACAGAGTCTGTGTCTGGGAGCAGAAGTGCTGTGTTGGAGGAACTGAGCAGGAGTTTGGTTTATGGTAATGATGTGGACAAATGGACTGGTGTAGAAATCTTTGGAGAGAGGAGAGGAAGTTGTAACCATAGTGGTATGGCAGGAGGAAAGGTGACTGGTGTTTTAAATAGGTTGATACTCAAAAGCAAGTCAAAGCAAAGAGGAGAGATTTTTCAGTAGTAAACCAGCAGATATGTAAAACACTGGCAAGCACAGAGTTGAGAAAGGGAAATGTCTTTATAAGAGGTAGTTTCCTGCCTGTTTCTGAAGTCCAGTGACAGCCTGATTTTTTCCTCTTCATGGCTTATCTCACCGAGAGCAACCAGTTTGTTGTTTCTAGGCCCTCATTTGCTCTCTTCTGTTTTACTCTTCTGTTCTCTTGTTTCTCCTCTTTCATTTTCTCTTCATTTTCTTTTTCTTTTAGATTTTCCATTGGTACGATATTAAAAGCACATCTTTCTAGCGCACTGGAGAGATGCTTTGTAAATATAAATAATTAAACTGAAGAGTTTTCTACTTTTCACTGTTATGCTGTAATGTATTACATTATCTTTCTACTTTACTGTAATATTATACTCCTGTCTTATGTTTCACTACTAAATATGTAGGTGCTAAAATACTGAATGTTGTAATAAAATATTATTAAATATTACATCTTCAGTTTCTTTTTTTTTCCCCCAGTTTGGAATTTGTGGTTGAGGTAACTTTCAGAACTAGAGCTCTTTTTTTATCTTAATGTCTTTGCCTACGCAAACACAAATTGCCCAACTAAAATGATCATACTCAAACCAGCTATTTAAGTTAAACTGCCATTCTTTGCATTTTGATGATACAAGAAATGGCTCCTGATTTTTTGAATCTACTTATCTCAGATTTAGTTTTTCCTTTTGGTTTTTTTTTCCCCTGATGTCAGTGTGAAGAATGCTTGTGTTGGCAGCACAGTGTATGCATGGGACTGTTGGAGGACAGCATTCCAGATCAGTACATCTGTTACATCTGCAGAGATCCACCAGGTATGGGTAAACCACCTTTATCTGCAGCTCTCTGCTTGGGATTTTTGAGCAGAGATGTTATGCATTGCTTAAATTGTTAAAGCTTTGTCTGTTTTGTGTTATGTGTTTTGCTTCTTTGGGGCGAGTGATTCTAAGTTTGGCTCTCAGCAGAAACTTAACTTTCCGGTTAGAAACATCTTGGTCAGGTGTGCTAAATCTTATTCATGTTGCTTTACATGTTGAAACTGAATTCCCCCAAAACCTTAGCACTTTTTTATGTCTGTGTAGTGCAGGAACTCCCAAACAAATCATTCTTGTTCAGAGATCTGTTTTGCCAATACTTGGAATCACATTTCATGTAAATATTTTTTGGAGAAAAAGGACTCATTACTGCAGTACACTCAAATGTGCTGTGGAAGTAATTTCTTATTAATTACAATTTTATAATGTTTGCATTTGCCCCGAGCTGCGCAAAGGTGTGGCACTGACTCTGTAAAAGATAGAAAAATCTAGCACTTTTTATGGTAAGCAGCAGTGCACAAACAGCACACGTTGAACTTGGTTCAGCTTTTAAGAACTAGGAAAATTCTATTTACTTTTAAACTGAATACATTTGATTAGGAAGGTGTTGATTTCAAAACAGTTCTCTGATAAACCCATTTTTCTTAACGCATATTTGGAGGAAAACTGTACAATTTGGAAGAAAATATTTTGTATTTTTTTCTGACAGGTGATACAAATGCACGTACTTGTCTTCTAGTGAAATATGCAGCACTCCAGCTGTTTCAAAAGGGCAATGAGACCTCAAATTTACTTTCATTATAAGTTTAAGAAGTGAAATCTGAAAACTGTTTGCAGAGTTTTTATTAGCTGTTTTTGCAAAGAAATATTAGGAAAATAGAGCTGGAAAGATGTGACTTTGTTCCATTTGCCCCAGTCTGAATCTAATCTGGTTGTAGAGAGTCTTGTTTGATAGTTCTGTGTGGTGTCTCTTTGAGCAGTCAAGCTTTTTCTTACTAAACCCAGCGAATTTGTCTTGTGTTCTTTCCCTGCACTGTGCTAGGTACTTCGTTTTCCCCTGCTATGCAGAGTCTGTGTCCCTAATTTTTATCTTCTCTCCCTTCCTAACCATTACTTCTTTTCTTTCTATGTCAGGAGAAAAAAGTCATTCTCAATGTCAGTATTTTAAAGTGTATTGGGATAATGGGCAAAAAGGAGATAGACAGGGTATTCTCCTGAAAGGTATGAAGGGCTTCCATCAACCCATTCTTTGTTCTGTATATGATGATAGTCTGATTTGAAATTGAGTGTAAGATATTTTGGTCAGTCCATTTGGGTTCCTTGTTGTAAACAATAATGTTGCAATAATTAGCATTATGCATTTCTAGTTTGGGGATTTTTTTTTTTTGTGGGGTTTGTTTTGGTTGTTTGTTTTTTTTTTATTATTGGTTGAATTTGATTGGGTTTTTCAAATAAGCATTGAGTTAGTGTAGAAGCATTAGCTAAATATTCATTCATGCTAGTTGGGTTAAGGCTGTAGATGTTACCATGGCATGGGAGACCAAGGGCCCACATACAGCAATACCCTGGTGTCTGGTGAAAGGCACCTCAAAGGAGAATGTTAGAGCTCTGCTGTCAGATAACTTTGTAATATCTGCTTTTGTGAAGCCTTCTCCTGACTTCTAATAAATAGACACTGACTTGAGTATTGAAGCCAAACACTGGTCTTTTAGAAACAAGCTAGGTTTTTTGGATATGTCAGTATAAAATCCACTCTCTAACATTTCTCTTGGTAACTTAGGCTTCCTTTTTCTTACAAAAAAGTAAGCTGCAGTATTTAGATAAATAAAATGCCAATTTAAACTATTTTTTGGTGATTATTTTGATAATAGCACAGTTCTTAATATCATATAATTTGATGGCAGAGGTGATTAGATTTTCATTTCAAATACCATTTAGAGAGATCTTGAGGTTTCAGGCTTATTTTTGTTTTCATACATTTTAAGACTTTCTTCTTAATCCATGAAAACTAAATTTTAATATATTAATAGGAAGATCTTGAGTCATCCTTTCATGGATGTTAGGAGATATTTAGGAGAGTACAGCATATAATTATAGCACTTGAGTTGTAAATGTAATTCTGCTGTGGCTTTAGATGTCCCTCAATTTGTTTATTGCTCACCCCAGGACAGAGGTGGAGTGCCAAATATCTTTATGATAAAGACTGGCTAAACAATGGACACATGTGTGGATTATCATTTTTGAAAGAAAACTACTCTCATCTTAATGCCAAAAAGATTGTGTCAACACATCACCTACTGGCAGATGTTTATGGTGTCACTGAAATACTGCATGGGTTGCAGTTGAAGATCGGGATATTAAAGTAAGTATCAGTGCAAGGTTCATTTTCCAGCTGTAGATATTCAGGTAGCAGAGACTATCATTGTCCCATATACATTTTTCTCTCACATTAGAATTCTTTCTTGTATAATACTTTAAGTACTTCAAGTGCAAGATGTAGAATACCCTCAGCTTCAGTGGGAGTTAGGTGTTCAGAATCCAAGAAGATATGATGTATTGGGATAATTGGTGACTTTTTTTTTTGTCAATTTTATGTTTCAAGGGACATTCTAGATTTATCTTAAATTGATGAGTGACCTACGAATACTTAGTGTTTGATAATGGTGCTTATCAGTAGCTGAGATCTAGCAAAATTGGATGTTTAATAGTTAAGTGCTGTAAGTGGTGCTCTCTGTAACTTGATTTTTTTTCTTCCCCTTCATTGCAGAAATAAACATCACCCAGACCTTCATCTCTGGGCTTATTCAGGGATGCGAAAAGAACAAGAACAAAGAACTGTTGGGGTAGAGAAAAAATTAGTAACTTTACAGGATGCTGTTAATCCAGCTGAAAGGACGTGTCATAGTCAAAACCATAAAGAACCACCCAGTATACCCCTGAAGATGGAAGAAACGTACATCACAAGTGAGCACAGTTACCAAAAACCACAGAGTTTTAGTCAAGACTACAAAGCGGTCACTGACCCTATGAGCTCAGATGATGAAGACACAAGTAGTTTTGAGGAAGATCAGGAATTTCACACAGAGAATAAAAACTGTTTACAATATTCTTTTAAAGATGGTGGCATGAGTGAGCAGGTAAGTATCCTCCTTCATCTGGGGAGTTTCTTAGTTGGGCCAGTATGTTCAATCTGATCAAGTTAAAGCATATACAAGTATTTAAAAGTGCAAGTCAACATGTTCTATCAGATAAGTCAGCAGAAAGCACGAGAAGCAAAGTTGGATCACTGAAATAGTTTCAGGTGATGTATATTCATTTCATATACTTCTATACTCAGTCCAGTGTTTTGAGAGGGGGAAAACCCCTTATGCTTAAAATGCAGGGTCTTGGAGCAGAACTTAAGTGGTTTTTGCAAGGTGAGGAAAATGGGATACATTTCCATTTTTCTATCAGTTCTGTTATCTAATGTGGAGGGTTTTTTTGTTAAACTGAGATTTTTAGTAGTGTTTATTATTGTACTGTATTCTTCTTCAATAGCAACACTATCTGGAATGGCTGTTCACAAGTAATAATTTACTGAGAAACTAATTTCACCTCATATGCAACTTCTGTTCTGTCTTTTATATTACATATTTCTTCTAATTAAATGTTTTACAGATTTTTAGCCAGTATTATATTTTGCTATTTAAACATCTCTCTCTCATTTTTACATTAATGGTTTGAATCCTTTATTTGGTGGAAAAGGTCTGAAACTTGTTAGTCTGGTTTTAGTGAAGAGTTCTCTTTGAACAAAAAGCAAAGTGAAACAAACCTTTCTGTTTTCTACAATACCAACTGTGTGAAAATAAATCACCCAACTCATCCCCCTTTTGAAGTACTGTTTCTGGTGTGGAAGAAATGAGTAAGATTCACCTTTTTTTCCTTTGAATTTTAGTTTTAAATGTGGCGTGTAAGCTATATAGTCTGAATGGGAAATTTTTGGCTCATTCTAGTTAGAAATAACTGTTTGTATGCTAAATCACAGGACTGTATTTAGTTTGTATAACAAGGAGATGTGCATCAGTGTTAAATACTTTCCTTCAAACAGTAGCTTAAATTGTCATTGTAAACGTTATGAATACATTTAGAATTAAAAGAAAATATATGTGAGTAGTGAAACAATGTTTCCTTCAGAGACTCAAGCATATATCTAAAAAACTAGGTACTTTCTGTTTTAAACCAAGAAGAGATCTGCTTAGGGTAGCGTCAATGTTTTTTCCTTTAAGACACCTTAACTCACCTTGTCAGTAGCCTTGACACTAAAATAAGTCCTTCTGTCTAAATGTGATAGGCATGGAAAACATCCCCTTGGCATCTCCATGAACCTGTTATGACTTGCCTTAAAAGTGGCATTGAAGGACCATTTTTTGATTATCTGACTTCTCTGTGAGGTGCCACCTTCACCTCTCCTTGTCAAAGTTTTAGTTAGGGCTTTGAATTCTCCTTTCTAGCATCCTGCAGAGCCTTGAATATTCTGGTTTTCCACACTGTTTTGTCTTAATCTGCATTTCTGTTGCATACCTTCTTTTCTCTTACAAACAGTGTTTGGATTGAGTGTTATCAAGTCCCTTTTTGGAATAGTATTTAGTTTCCTTGGTTTTGCTTCTGAAAGAATAAACCTTCCCCACC
Source organism: Manacus candei (assembly GCF_025592945.1). Taxonomy (NCBI): domain Eukaryota; kingdom Metazoa; phylum Chordata; class Aves; order Passeriformes; family Pipridae; genus Manacus; species Manacus candei. The sequence continues at coordinate 7,388,695 of NW_026138061.1, forward strand.
TGAACCTTCAGTTTATTTCTTCTTCACAAACTGGATCCTGTACTCTGCTTCTCCTGCCATTGCTCCCTGATTGCCTACATTGATCCCTGTTGGATTTTTTGTTTGTTTTGTGGTTTTTTTTTTTTTCCCAAGGAGCATTTATTAGCCATTTGAATAAATACAGAGGTCATTAGAAGGAAAAAACCGACTTTTTGATGTTATTTAGAAGTTATTTAGCTTTGAATTTTTTTCTGACTTACTGGACGCATCTGAAAGATGATTTTGGATTTAGAATTATGGACTTGGGCCCTTATACAGCAAGGGAAAAATGTCATTCTTGAGGGTTTAGAGAGGGTCTGAAAATTGTAAGGAATAGAGCTTTTCTTATTTATGTTGGAAATATCTTCTATAAGATTAATAGCAATTTGAATACTCAAAACACTGTGGAGGCAAACCTGATATCTTGAGAGAAGAGAAATTTTATCTGAAAGGTGTGAGAGTTTTGAGGTTTTTATGTCTTTTAAAATCTATCTTTAATACATAACTTTAACTCCTTTAATGAACATTGTGAGTATTAGCAATACTTGTCCCCCACAACTTGCTGATAAAGCTGCCAGCAGGTCAGTCTAAGTTTTATTTGTTTTGGGTTTTTTTAATTGATTTTAAGTCTTAAAAAGAAAGTTGGTGGGTTTTTTTGCTTGAGTAGTAACTTAAAATCCATCAGTCCCTATTTTCTTTTTCTCCTTCTTGACTGGAGGAAGAAGTATTTTGATAACAGACTTAACACCATTCTTTTCTTATGTGATGTAGAAAATTAGCTGAGCTCTTCAGAGAAGTATATTAATACAATAAAATTCACTCCTTGCTCTGGCATTTGCCATGAACTGACACTATGTGAGCACATGTATCCAGCATTCTAGTTCTTCAAATAGAATCTTCAGTAGTGAAAGAACTTCATTGGATATGAAATCATAGTGGATATAAAATGGAAACTGTTAATCCTGCTAATTAATGGAGATGCCGAATATTTTAACTCGTTAACTCTGGTATGCTTCCTTCCAGTAGCTGAAACATCAAATACAGAAAGATTAGGAGCTTTTGTATTATCTCTGAGTTGCTGTGAAGATACTAATTATTTCAAAGAAGTCAGTCTTCCTCAGATACTGTGTTTGCATAACCCTGTGTGTTACTGTAACTGTCCCCAAACATGTTCAGTTCTGTCCCAGAGCAGGTAGGAGGAGAAGTATTTTGTCTTAATCAGCAAATAGAACAGGTTGCCCAGAGAGGTTGTGAAGTCACTCCCTCACTGGTGATATTCCAGAACCACCTGGATACAATCCTGTGCCATGTGCTCTGGGGTGACCCTGTTGAGCAGGCAGGTTGGACCAGATGACACACTGTGATCCCTTCCGACCTGCCGCATTCTGTGATTCTGTGAATGAAAATGGCCAGCTTATTCGTGCCAGAAAATGACTGTTGACATCTTAGATACTACTGCATTTTAGGAAGTTTTCCTTCATGGAAACAAACTGTAGGATTTTGCACATTTTTGGTGACAGTAGACCCAGGCAGTTCAGCATTTCATGATTTAAGTTGCTGTTTGTATAAGAAGGGCGCAGAAGTGCAGTCTATCTTACTGCATTAAACAAAGTGCTTGAGCTGGTAAACTTTAGCATTAGGGAAATGAGGCAGGAGTTGTATATGCTCATTTGTATGGAATTTGCATTTTGTTTTGTTTGGTCTATTGATGTGTCATGCTATGTGGCTTTTTGAGTATGCTTTTTGTCATGTAGACAGAAGTACAGTTCTAAGCCAACCTAGTTTATCATGTGACTTAAATGTTGAAATCAACACCAGAAATTAAAACAAAGAAAAAAACCATCTTAAACGGCAATTTTTTTTTCTTTCTGTTGCTCCCATGAAGAAGAATTCTGCTGAAGGAAACACAGTGTTTGTTTGTAATGAAAGAAAAGGCTCAGAAGAACAAGTGGACACACATCTTCAATGGCAGCTAAATCTCCTTACCCACATAGAGAATGTACAGAACGAAGTCACCAGCAGAATGGACCTGATTGAAAAAGAAGTTGATGGTAACTGCATTGCCAGATAATTGTTAATGCCCCTGTAACATCTACCATACCCAATATATTCAAGGGGATCTGAGACACTGAGGATGGATTTTTAAGTAATGTGTTCAAACTTGGGTCCCAGGATTATAAACAGAGCTCGTACCCTTGATCCCCTCACCCCCGTCCATAAGTTTTTAGTGCCCAATAAAGTAGCTTAAGCACTTTATTGTGTTCAGAACCCCTGAGCTCAAAGCTTGTGATATTTGACAGACTTCAGAAAGCTTAGATAACTTATCTGGTCTTTGTCCAGATGTGGATCATGTAGTTGATGAATTTTTCTATGTCTGAAGTGGTTTTTGCATGATTGTTCTGCTAGTCGACAATATTTAGGAAAAAACCCAGATGTGTTCATTTCAGCCTTCAAGTTTGGTTTGGTATATATTAGTAAACAGCTCATTTCATGAAGACAATTCAGTCTTCATGAGAACTTGAATGAAATTACAGTGTAGAAGAATATTACAGCACTTAAGTTTCTATAACTTGCCTGTCATGGAAATCAGGAATGCTAGGAGCTTGTAGTCTAATCATAGGAGTCCTTAATTTTCTTTTGACAAACAAAGTCGTCTTATTTCTATTTGCAGTTTTACTTCCAATATTCCTGCTTTTACTCAGCAGTATTTCTAAGCTAACAGGGTTGACCTTTCCCCTTCTCTGTTTCTACAAGTATAGAAATTCCTTGAAAACATTTGTTGAAGGTTGGACAACCATTCTGTAATCTGGACCTTGACCACAGGAGCTTGTTACAGTGGCACAAGCAAGCCCTGCATTTAAGGGTTGCATTTTCTATTACAGAACTGTCATAGATAGAAGATTGTGAACCAAAGTTGCTTTTATTTGTGTAGATGGTAAATTGTAAGCCAAGAGTATAAGTTACTCCCAGGTACCTTTTTATAGTAACAATCAAATCAGAAGATATGTTTGGATTGTTTAAAATAAACAGGGAATTAGTTGATGTTTCCCTAATAAAAGTTTTTTCAGTGAAATAAATATCACACCCTTGGTGTATTTTTCCCTTGTTACAAAAGACAGAGAGTAAGAAATAAAAGTTTAATTTTTCTGGAAACTGTTTCTTGAAGATTTATTCTAATCGATTTCTTCTTTTCCTTCTGTAGTTTTAGAAAGCTGGCTTGATTTCACTGGAGAACTGGAACCACCAGATCCTCTGGCAAGATTGCCTCAGCTCAAGCGACGTATCAAACAGCTCTTAATTGACATGGGGAAAGTACAGCAAATAGCAACGCTTTGCTCTGTATGACAAAAGGAAGAATAAAGAAATAAAAATAGGTTCTTTACAGTGAATTTTCTTACTAGCCACAAGACTGACAGGAAGGCAGCGAAAAGCTGAGCATTTATCTGGTTCTTTGCTGATTGCGTTAATAGTCTGAAGCTTTAGAAAGAGGAGAGGAAGTTTAGAGTCAGGGATCTGTTATATTGAAAATATTAAAATTTTCAATGGTGTATGATATACTGAGAAATATCAATGTCTCAGGATTTCAACATGTTAAACAAGTAAATCCCCGTATACAAGAAAATTGAACAAAGAAAAACTCTGCAAAGAGCTACTATTTTTAAACCTTTGGCAAACATTTCTAAATTAGCAGAATTCAGCTGACTAAAAATTCAATCCTCTTATCTTACTAGTGAAAGATAGACACAGAGAGATCTGTATTCTCTCTACAAGGAAAGTTTTTAGATTATTTTCTTCTCTCATGAGGTTCAGGAAGATGAACATACTAGCTTTGATTTTTGAAAGAAATTGCTTATCATGGTTTCCTTTTGAAAATATTTTTTTACATAGAAATCCCTAGAACAGCACCCCTAGGCTCCTTTAAAACATAAGTGGCAAATACTGGTCAGATGTGCCAAATGATATTAAAACCACTGGAATGAGAGTTCGATTATGACTTACGTGAAGGTTTTTTTCCAAAGTCCTACTCAGTGCCAGCAATCCATCCAAAATTGTATCTAGTTTATATTTTTTTATGTTCTACTGCAGTATTCAGGAGTCAAGGTACAGATTTTGTCCTGGGTAGCTCTATTCTGGTATTGGCCCTCTGAAAACTTCACCATCCTCAGCTGGGATGAGGAATGACGAGAGCAGCAAAACTGTCTGTGGCTGTGAAAATTCTAAACCACTGGAGAAAATATCACAAGATACCTTATCCAAGATGTTTTTCTATAAAATCTTTCAGCTTCAGTAAACGACATGTCATGAAACCAAAGGCAGCCTACTTGCTCTGTTAGCTCTTGCTGGATTTTGAGCCCGGGACTTTTCCTGTGATTATAAGTTGCCGCTGGATCCAGTGCTACTTACACGTCTGTGTGTGTATGTATGTGTGGACAGACACACATGTACATATATACATACTATATACATTTCTATCTACACATGTCTAGTTTTAGTACAATAGACTATAAGAACTGGTGGTTCATGTTACCTTTTAACAAGCAGTTTCTAAAATTGAAAATAATGTATGTACAGGTTTTGAAATTTGTAAAATATGACTGTTAAAAGGAGGCTATTTAACTGAGGACATTAAGATACTTGAACATTTTATGCCTCACATCTGTTTATCAGTTCTAGTTATCTGTATAAATGCATTTTAGAACCGATAGACAGTAAACTTGAATTTACCTTTTGATAAGAGTACAAGCCACTGTACATTCAAAAATTATTTAAATTTGCAAACACACTGTTCTATATGTAAGGTACTGTATGTAAAACTGTTTATTAAAACTATTCTGCATATTCTACATTTTCCACTTTTCTTCCTGATCTACATATAAATGTAAAAAAGAAGTGATTGTTATTATGTACAGACCATCAAAAAATCTTGGAATGCCTTTTAAGGATACATACAATTGAAAAATGTGCCAAAGATGGATTATCTGGGAAAGACTTTGCAACCATTGCATTGAACTTTCATGATAAAACCATTATTGAGAAAGAAAGCAGCGTGACTGGTTCATTGCTAAAATAAACCTACCCTGACCTTTCCTGTTTGTCTATCATATCTGAAGTGAGTTATCATTCCTGATGGCCAAAGCAAAATGTAAATCCCTATTACAGAATGGTTGCTATTTAAAAAATCTTCCCACATCAAGCTTGTAGGAGACATCACAGGGCTGCGTGGTAACATGGAAATATGGAATGGTTGGCAGCTCCATATTGCAGAAGGAACATAAGAGCTGAGGAGCTGTTGATGTTTCATAGCAACTGTTAATAAATAAAATAACTCTGTGTTATATAGTTGATGCTTAAATAACTGCTTCAAACAATATGAATAATTGAGTGACCTACTTGCTTTTGGATATGTGAGACTTTATATACTATTCACTTGCTGCATATCCTTGAATGTGGTACTGTGTGTACTGTATAAGAGAAATGTAAATCCAGATGAGTTACTTTGAAACAAAGTGGAGTGTATTTACAGAATTTATACAGCATACACTGTAGCACTGTTATGGAGTGTGTGTGCACGCATGTGATGTAATATAATTGTAAATGTTACTGAAGGTGGAGGTGGACTTAGATTTCAGTGGAGAGGACAGAGGTTTTACTTTTAGTGCAAAGATGGAGGAATAGTATCCTGAAAAGGAAGTACTAAGGTCGAAGTTGAAGTTGCACTTGCAGCTTTAATGTGTCTTCTGTTTGTATGTGTAATGGCCTCTTAATTTACATGAATATGTAATTTTATCCCTCAAGATCCTGCCTTGTTCAGGATAGACTGTGCTTACAAAAACAATCTGTTCAGTATTTTTTTAATCTTCATTGTGTAGTCATGTATTGTAAAAATTTCTGCAAGCATTCATATCTTCTAGGAAATACAATCTCAGTGTCCATATGGACCATGCTGTGATACATCGTGTACTGCTCAAATGCTTCACAAACTTGTCTGAGTTTGCTTTCTCAAGTTGTGGTGCTGGTCTGTAACATGTGAACTTTAGTTTTTGGCCCCTGTTTCTCAAGTGTTCAGAGGTTTGGGATGCTTTTGAGGTTTTTTCTTTCAAACACTTACAAGTCAAGTGCCATAAAAATACTAAGTGTTTTGCACAAAATGTAACCTATAGTTGATTGCTTTTCTTGTGTGCCAGTCAACCCTGATGTGATCTGGCTTTTACCAGTATTTCTTCCTAGTTGGCCTTATCAAGAGAATCTTTTTCCTGTAGGCATCATTTTCCATCGGTCTTCCTGCCTCCTCCTAAATAAGCCAGGGACCTACGTTCAGTCTTTTTGTGGCGTTTTTTTCGGGGTATGAGTTGCAACTGTGCTGTTTGCTGGAGAGGGCATACCCTCTCTGTGGCAAAAATAGTATGTGGCAGTGTAAGGACTGTTTTATATACGTGCACAGAGAGGTAAAATGTTTAAATTTACAGCCCTCTTTGACTGAATAGAAGTCCTAAATAGTAACAGACAAAAGGGAAAAGCCATTGTACAGAAGCCTCTTGTGATTTCACAGGGCTAAGTGGCATAGTTGTAGAGCCCTTGAATGCCCAGCTTCTTGTCTGAGGATTGGTGTTTTTGGGGGGTTTTTGTTTTTTTTTTCTTTAATGGAGTTATCGAGGTGATTTGTTTCAAAGCCTGCTCCTACCTGTGACCAAACTGTAGGCATCTGCATCAGGAACTGTGTGTTTTAATTGCAGTCACTAATGAAACATAGTCTTGGTGGTGTAATCTGGGACAACATGATGGGGCTGCCACATTCTGCTTACAAAACTGAGGTACTTCAGGTCATATGGCAGGGAATGGATTGGAAGATACTTCCTGCTAACCTTTTCTTGGGTAGCTGTAAGTTGAGTAGTGCCCATATTTTGGATATTCTGGCCTTAGCTGCACAGATCTTTGTTTAGCAGTGGAGTGATTTACAGCAGCAGAAGCCTGTCAACCTCTTTCAAAGAGACAAAGAAGGTGGGTTGCAATTTTCTGATAGATTTCTCGTATTTGCTGGGTGGCAGAGAATTGAGACAGTTCTTCCATGGGTGGAGTCTTCTTGTACATCCACCTGTCTCTCTTAATTTTGTCTCTGAGCTTCTGCATGTACTTCTCATCTGCTTGTTCTGCAGATTGCATCGGTTCCTCTTGTTCTTCAGCTTTCTGTGTCTGACTTCTGTGGTGCCTGGAGGGCTTCATTCCTCTGTTCTCATGCCCAGTTCCTCTGCCTACTGTGGGAAGCAGTCATGGGGAGGGGTCTCCTCTGCTGTTCTGTCCTCAGCCTCCAGTGTGTCCTAGGACTTGTGTGTACCTAGGAGTGTGTGTACCATGATCAAAATCTCAACTGTTTCTGCTGCCTTCCTTAAATAAGCCTCTTCTATCTTGTGCAAGTGCTGATCTCCCTCTGCTCCCATCTGGCTTCTAACTAGACTTGAATTAATATTACAGCAAAACCCCTCTGGCACTGCTGGGCTCCAGCACTCCTTACCAAACTGAGGGTTGGGATGTAAAGGAGTTGTTCAAACATTACAGTAGAACTATAGAATAATTTTGATGTTTGCAGACCACAGCATTTTTCCTTTGTATTTGAAGGGAAACTGCAACCGTTTTTCTTCACTGGAACTTTAAAAGGCACAAAACAGATCCTGAACCGAACTGGAGCTTGATGTAAAAATCAACAAGTAGAGGGTGGGAAGGACTCTGGAGGCAGGGGCTTCATAGCCAGAAGAGCAGTCAGGCCCTCCTGACTGCCTTGCCCGGTTAGTGGCTCTGTGGAGGTGCTGATGTGTAAGGGGGGATGTGTGCGGTGATGCCGTTCGATTGCAAACAGGATGGTTTAGAACACTGGAACTGTAGGTTTTCTCGCTGCTGCTTTAAAATGTTGCAGTATATGAACCTTAATTTTGGAGTGCTTATTGAAGTCAGAGGCTTAATGACTTTTGAAATGCCCATTGCTATTCTCACATTTTATTAGCTGACCATCTTTTTCTGTTGTACTGATTCCATATGGCTTTAGGTGAGCATTTTGCAGAGGCCATTTGAAATGCTTCATTAATGGTTTCTGTTGTACTTTGTTATGTCCTGGGCACTGGGTTTGGGGGGAGTCTGTCTTTAGCAATAAATATTATACACTATGTGTATATCTGTTTATATATGGAAAACAAATACAGAGCATGTAACGATGGTGAAAATACACTGCACGGAGTGCAGATTGTGCATTTGGCAGCCATTCTGCACCAGCCTGAACGACTCTTGAAAAATTGGAGACCATGTGGAGAAAACGAACTAGCGTGTAAAGAATCATTCAGGACTGAATTTCCCTTTCCATACACACTTGGCCTGTGTGTAAGCAGTGGATAAGCCAGCCCTACTCTGTGGGTTGGATAACTAAAGCTAGTTGAGTTGCTGTTTGCTTCAAACAGCAGCCTTCCTTAAAACTGGCCGGAGCCTCCTCTGTTCAGCTGTAGCTCGTTCATCAGTGTATTGTCACTAAACACTCTGAGAGAGGCAGCACTGCACTATGATTAAATCTTCTATGAGAGAAGCAAAATACTTCTGTGATTTGTTTTTTATAATAGCAATAATGTTGACTGCATTCTAATACTCACAATAAAGGTCTGTTGAGATTGTTATGTGCCTGGGCTCCCATTCCATGGACTTTTCTTTTGGAGAGCTAGTGGTTGTTTGAGTATGTTTTAAAGCATTCAGGAATCTTCAGTTGCATGTTTAACCTGTAGTCCATAACTTATGTGCAGTCATTGATACTCATTTGTCTACATTGCAAAGCTTTAATTGTATTTTAGCCTGTAGGCAAATTATACAGTCAGTAAATTATTTTTACAGTACTGAATTAATTACTGTGTAGCTAAGTAAGTGGAAGATTTTTCTATTCCTGAACTGCTTTGGTGTTTAACAATTTCAAGGTTTGAGTTTTGCAATGCACTGGCTTCTTAAAAAACAATGTCTTTTCAGCATGTTCACAGTGATGGCATCTCTTCTTGTGGGCCTTCTAAGGGTGTTTTGTGCCTTTGTACAGTGTCATTTACAAAGTAACTTCAATTTGCTTTTAATGATTTATTTTAATATTGCCCACAAGCTGTTCCGCACTCTGCTGTGGTAGAAAATAAATAAACCAACCATGCTAAGAAGCTTCTTCTCTTAGACATCCTGTGGACCAGGGCACAAATGGCAAGCAGCAGATGAATGAAATTGGACAGAGTCTCAATGAGTTACTGATACAGAAAAATTGTTCTGTTGTTCACATAAAAAAAGATATGATCGTAAATGTAGCCAACTTGAAAATTTTAATTCTGAAACATTTTAGTCATTGTTTAAGGGAGCCTCCCAAAATGGTCTCTCAAATTTAAGGTGTAAGGCCAAATTCAGATCTTGGAGCAATACACCAAAACACTTTTTTTTTTAATTAGCAGAGTTTTTAAAGATGAGGTTTCCCGAGTCAGGCCAACCATCTGGTCAGCCCAGTGTCTTATGTGCAGTAGAAACAATGTCATATCTGTACAAATTGGCCTTTCCCTAATTAAATCTTTCACTGCTGTTAAACTGAGGTTTCCCTTACCAAAATTTTTATGAAGTCCATCAGTTTAAACACTCCCTGACAGGCTTGTGCTCCTTGAGTTTAATCCATCTTTTTTCATTGGTGGCTTACTGAATTCACAACTTTGTTGTGTGGCAGGGATTGTGTTTGTCCTTGAACTTCTTTTCTGACTCCATTGGCTCTACACCATTGCCTTCAGTTCAGAGAAGGTTAATTGTTGCATTATTGAAAAGACCCAAAGTAGTTTTGTCCCATCAACACTCAGAGTTTGGCACCCTGTTACTGCCCTTGTGTGACTGGTGGTGACTTTTCTCACTGCATCAGCTTGTGTTTGTCAAACATTCAGTTGATTCAAGGTGCAAATCCTTTGTGTCACTGCAGGTTGCAGATCTGGCTCCTGCTTGGGATTTCAAGCCAACTTGCATCCTAGTTGTTGTGAAAATAAATATTTTTCTACTTTGAATCACTGTGGTACTATTTGATAGAGGACAATTGTATTATCTTCAATGAGTAAGATTTTACCTGGATTTCTCCAGGGACAAATGCAAATTCAAATGTTCTTACGTGGGCTTCTTTAGGTTCTTCTGTCACCAAAGGCATTTTTCTCCTATGCTAAATTATAATTAAAACAATTGACAAGTCCTGTACCCACTTTTCTGATCTAGCCAAGTTTAGCATGGAAGTTATTGGAACTTCCCCATTCTTTCAATTTGAAGAATGTGTCATGTATAAAGTGACTGAAAGGTGTATTATCTGAGGCTGTCATCCTGTCATCTTTTAATTTTGCATCACATGAGGACTTAATAAGAGATGATAAAGATAAGTGCTTCACAAGGTCTTGGAAAGAAATGTACTGACTGTAAACCTTAGTTGTCTATCTGTAAGTGTAATAAATGGTGTTAGTCTTGTTTTTACATAGTTTTCCTAAAATGTGTGAGAGAACTATCTGATATTGGTGCTTTATTTAACACAGAACAATTTATTATTTTTAAATAAATGAACTGATTGATGTGGGCATGATTTCACAGTGTTTTCAGTTCTTAAAATTTTTTGCTTCCAATTTGCTGCCTCATTCAAGAGGCTCCCTCAAGTTTTCTTAAGCTAAGGTTGACTTCTCAGGCTCAAGTTTTATTTGGGTAAGAGTAACTTTTTTATATCTACAGATGTTTGTGTATTCATATACAGGAATCATTTATCCTTGGGCTTTTTGACATGTAAAAACTGCAGTTGCACAGACCATCTCTTCTGCAAAGAAAGTGTATGCAAAACTGGAACAACGAATAAATCTCTGCTTCTCCCTTGAGGTTTGTGATTTCAGTGTCTCCTCTCACTGATCTTTGTCTTTCCCCCAGCAGTTCTAGTTTGTAGTATAGACTGAGTAGCTTTTACCAATGTGTGCTGTAGCTTTTCCCTCATTTCCAGCACTAGAACAATGATTTTGAAGACATGATAGTTCTAAGGCTTAATGGTCTGGGGACTTTTTCTGCTTACTCCTTTTCTGCCCTTCATTGGTGAGCTAATTTAAGATACTATTCTTTTTTTTCTCAGGTGCTAAAAATAGAGGTAAATTCCATTTTCCCTCCGCTGAAGGTCATGCAAAGCTTTTCTTGGTTTGTATTTGTTCAACCACAGACAAGTGCCTCTTTTTCTCTGATGAATGTGAATTGCACGTATTGCTCTGTAAACAATTTTTTTTTTCCTTTTTAATCCATGGGCTATTACATCCCCTTGAACGTGCATGTACCAAGATGCCCACCTTGGTTTGACGCACATCTAGAAGTGGTTTAAGGGATGCAAATTGCCAAAATTCCTTTTCTTACTTTGTTTTTTTAAGAGGTTTCTGAGACTTGGCGGTTCTGCCTAACTCAGAGGTTGTTTTCTGAGTGTTTCAGAAGGAAATAAAAGTCATCTTGGGAACCTACACTATTCAGATATTGTGGATTTGTGCTTCTTTCTGTTAGTAATAGCTCTTTGACACCTTCCTGGGTTCCTGTCTGCCTTAATCCATTATCAGCCTTTTGTAGCAAAGAATAAAAGAGGAAAGTGAGTAGTGACCTTAATAAGCTTGCTTCTCTCCCCTTTTGCTGTGCAAGGAACCTGAATAACACTTTTCTAATAACTTTAGAAAATTGGATTGAATCAGTATCACACACCCAGCACACTCTGGTTGTGTGTTCCATTGTGGTGCCTGTAAGCACAGCTCCTGCTGCCCCTGGAGAGCCTGTGTCACTGGGCTGGGCTGTTTCTGGTTGCTTCCCTGTGTCTGCCCCACTGCATGGGGGTCAGACATGAACCTGATGCTCTTAAAGCACCCTTGAGTCAGAAATATATGTCATGGTCAAACTTTACTTCCTTCCTGATTCAGCCACCCTAATTTAATAATGGCTATTTCGGCAGATTGCTTTGCTCTGCATGTATTTTCCCTACAAATGCTACGCTAATCCAGAAATTCAGTTTCTGTCTGTGCCTGCTCAGTCAGGGCTGTTACAGGATTTGTTGTCTTTATCCCTCTAAGGGTTGCCATTTTGTGATCTGTCATCTGCATTGGCCATGTTCTTCATCTTTTCTCAGCTTGATCTTTTGGCAAACTATTGACTTTTCTCAAGTCAAGAGTAGGTTGCTTGAAAGTAAATTCCACATATAGTCCCACTCATTTTTAAAAGCCTAGTCATGCTAAATCAAACTCGTGCTGCTGTTTGAGATCATATTTACCATGTACATCAAATCCCATGGCATGGCAGTGGTCTACGACCCACACAGAAGGATGCTTGGATCACTCTTAGTACAGTGTTGGTCTGTAGGGGAGTATCAGTAGATAGAGTTATTTCTAGACTGTCTAGTACCCATGAATCACAAACAAGAGTGCTGCTTTCACTTTTTATTGAAATCCACCCAAATCCAACTTCAAACATGTGCTGTTATTATTTACCTAATTATTTTGGGCTTATTTATCCAACCACCTTTGTACAAGTGAGGGTCAGTTCTCGTAATTCCTGGTGCAACTAAATGCTGACTCATAAGAGGTGGACAATTGAGAAGTGATACTCTGGAACCAAGGAAATAATATTTCTGACATATTTTAGGTTGAGGATCTTGCATGCAATTAGTATCAAAAAACTTGGCTTAACAAGCTTTATGGTCATATAGATGTTATAGCTGGAGAATAGCCCAAGAAGCAAAGCTGCTTCTGTCAGATTCTTGACTGTGTTAAAGTGCATGGTGCAAATGAGAGTAAAGGCAAAAGACTGAATGTGTTTGACTTTGACCCTCAATTCACTTCAGTCAATGGAACTGCATCCATCCTGTTTTTCACTTAATAAATAACCACATTATGAATTCTATTTACTCCTAATGCTGCAGCACTCGCAGGCCTAACTCTCACCTGTCCCTCAGCAGGCTCAGGCTCTCTGGGAATGCAAAAAGGTGCACTTCTAATAGTGAGAACAGATACTGTTTGTGCCCCAGTGCAGGTGAGAGCCAGAGCTCTGCCTGGGGTCATGTCAATGTGCTCAATTTGCTTGTTGATGTAACTGAGTCCCCCCCTGCCACCTGCTGTACCTGCTGCCACTTGTTCTCTCCACTGACCGGGCTCAGTCGTGCTCCCTGGAGCGGGGATGAGAACTGGCTGAGGAGAACCACGAGGGCAGTTCAGGTGAACGAACCTCTTGCAGTTTTCCCAGAAGCATCGTGTGCGTCACTCACCCAATTTTATACCCAGTCTACTAGCACTTGAGTGAACCCATCCATGTGATGGTTGCTATAAAAAGGCAGGTAAAGGCCACACGGGGTGCACAGGGCTGCCTCCCTGACAGAAGGGATGGAGCAATCCCATCGTGAGATGGGATCCATCCCATTTTGCGCCCTTCTTTGCTGCTTTACTAGCATAGTAACAGCCAATATATTTGGTAAGTACTCTTGTTCTTTTCTTCTGCCTGTGTACAGTGGTGACTGTGGTCCTGTGATCTTTGTGCTGCTCTGTGTGTTTTTCTGATGACATATGTGATTATCTTGACTCTTGCCCGCTGCAAACTTAGCTAGTTATTGTATGCTGTGGAAACTGAGTCTGGGGTCCAGGTTAAATAATAAACTATAAGGATCTTAAGTGGTCAGGTTTATCTGAGTTAGCACACCTGGATTTTGGGCGGAAAAAAAAGTTTTCTCAAGGAACAGACTGGGCTACAGAAGGAGCTTAGGTAAGAAAAGCTGCAGACATGGTGCTGCAGATGTGGTGCTGCAGAGATGTGAAGGTCCTAAGATTACATCTTCTACCTGTATGTGCCATCATCTAATTTTGGCTTGAACCTAAAGATACTGGGTAGCCTGAGTGCTGCACCGCCCTAGTTCTTTGGTCTGAGTTTGATAGTCCTGCACAACCAGCAATTTGAATCACTGAATTAGTCTTTTAACTCATATGTCTTGGTGGACCCGCTCCAGCACTGTACACAAAGATCTCCACACATCCCAGAGCAACTGGCTCAGAGTCATGTTTGAGGTGAAAATGGTGAGGTTTGCCTACGTGTAGTTGTCTGTGTATGAGATAATGTGAAATGTTACAATTTCATGAAAATTTTCACATGGTCTTAAGGAGACACAGTAAAAACTCACAGAAACAGCTGTGTTTGAGAGGTCTTAGATGCACAGGAACCATCTGTGGCTGCAGAAGTTCCCTGACCTGCAAATTGAATATTTGAAGGTGAAAAGTGTTGAGAATACTTATGATGTACTTGCACTACTGTGTGTGGTCACATTCAGAAAAAATACTAGCTCAAGTGAACCTTTGGTCTAAATCACTGTACCTATGGGTTTGTTTGCAGTATTTTTATAAATAGTCAATGGATTTAAGAGCATGACACTAATCAGATTTTGAGGATGGGGAAAGTGTCAAATCAACTAATTTGTTCTGTGAAAAAGAACTTACTGAATTTCATCATTCTCCTAAAACAGCAGCAAATGCAGCTTTGAATGCATTAAGAACTGAGAAGTTGACTGTTTCTTTGCTAGGTGGCTTCAGTATTTGATCATGTACCCTAGTAAAAATTGAGAGTGCTCCTAATATGAATTAGTTTGACACTACTGCTAGACTGATTCTTCTTAGATTGTTCATGAGATTAAGAAGAAATATCTCTCATTTTGGTGAAGTAATGAGTGACTTCAATAAAGAATAATTACTCAGAAACTTTAATAGTGATATGTGTGGTTATGGCAAAGGGCTCTTTTGTGGTCACAGGCACAACTAAATCTATGTACCCCAGGTACCAGTGCCAGTACAGAACAGAGCTGAGACTAACTAAACACAGACCTGGGAAAGGAGTTCACGAGCATCTCCACCATGTGCTCATCCTGCAGCTGGCAGTTCAGCAAATTTTTTCAGTACCTCCCTCTCACTGTCCCACACAGAAATGCACACAAGAAGCACTAGGGAAACAACCAGGGAGGACCCATGAACCTGGGATTGTTACCACGCAGTGCTGGCACTAACAGGGTAAGAACAGGTTTGTGGTGAAATCACTCTTATGTTTTTACCTTCTTGCTGCTTTCAGAGTATCAGACGGATTCCCAACCACTGCGTCCATGCGAACTTCAGAGGGAAAAGGCTTTTTCAGCAGGAGAAGCCTACGTTCCTCAGTGCTCAGAAGATGGCCAGTTCAGGTAATTCATCCCTGCTGTTAATCTGCTGTTATATGAGGTCACCTTTCATTGCTGATGGAAATTTGAGCCTGTTTTGAAAAACCTCTCTATCAGTGGACTTGAGGATGATGAGTGCAGGAGACTTGAAGTGACTTCACTGAGCCATGTTGCAGATCCAGCCTCTCCTGAATGAATTCCCTGTTGCTGGAAATAATATCTAAGAAATAATCTCTAAGACTAGTCTTGGCAGCATTATTTGCATGTTAAATACTTGGTGCAGGTTGCTGTGCAATGCAGCTGCTGTCATCCTACACGTGCTCATAGGTGAATGTGTGTGCCAGCTGGCAGAGGTCAACCAAGTTGACTGAGAAGTTACCCACTCTGCTGTAAGTGGCACAGTTGGGTTTCCTTCTAAAGGCAGTAAAGGAACAAAAAAGCATATGGAGAACAGTGATTTAGAGAGCAGTGTGTTGCTTGAAGGTGCAAGAAGCCAATAACTTAAAGCTGAAGCTGAGTACAGATTGTAATGTTCTCTACTGTTATCTTGTTGCCTCTGGTGGCAACTTTGGCCATTCTAGATTTGACTTAGAAACTATCTCAAAATGTATGGTGAATCTCAGATAATGAGGATCAGGATTGTGTCCTACCCGTTTGCTTCCTTAATGACTTCAAATCACATATCTGCAATTCCTGAAGAATTCACAGAATTACTAAAATTAAGAGTTCCCATCGAGTAGAGTCACCAGAAACACAGCCCTTGTTGATTCCCTTATTAGTGATGTTAAAGTACTTGAAGTTGTTTGGCTTGCTTTATAGTTTTGTGTCTGGTACTGACTGAGGACTCTGTCACTCACAAAATAAAAAATATTACTTGTGATCTCCTTCAGGACAGTCCAGTGCAGTAGGAATGGTCTCTCCTGTTGGTGTGTGGATGAGAATGGTGTTGAGGTACCTGGCAGCAGACAGAGTGGATATCCCATATCTTGTGAGTCACAAGTGTCTATTTCTGTTCAGATTGGGTAAAGAACTGTTTAAATCTGCATCTGAACTGCTGAAATGAAAAATAAGTTAGCCCTAGACTTTGATGACCTCTAGTTTGTTATAATTTGCTGGGACTAGTGGAAGTTCTGGAGTTTCTTCAGGGCTAATCATGGAATCCTGATACACCTGGATGTCTGTATTTATGAAGGTCAGACTAAGGTAAATTGTGAATGAAAGATCAATTTAGTGTATTGGCTTTTGAATTAGAGAGCTTTAACCCCATCTGTGGTAGGTTTCTCTGTGCCAATTTTCATAACCTCAAATTCATCAATGTTCTCACAACACCTGGGTGGCAGACTCAGAACTCGTAGTTCCAAAACAACTCAGATGTTGTCTTAATAAATGATTCAGTGCCTAATAAGAACCTTCATCTAACAGTGCTGCTCTCTGGTGTTTCAGGCTTGTCCTTTTGCCAGCTGCAAAAGCAGAGGATCTTGGTGAGTCGATACATCAACAGCAGCAGCATCTCCTACATCCCTCAGTGCCTGGATTCAGGGGCTTTTGATGAGGTGCAGTGTGACATGGAGCTGGGGCAGTGCTGGTGTGTAGATCCAGAAGGGATGGAGATTTATGGCACCAGGCAAAGAGGAAAGCCAGCACGGTGTAAGTAATATTCAACAAAATGGTGGGGTTTGTAGGTTTGAAAGGCTTGGTCTGAATGAAAGGTGGTAGATCAGGAACCTGGGCACTGCAGTCTATAGAATTATAGGTAGTTAACCGAACCATCGAAGTTCCTGTTTTGTAGAACCAAAGAATATATCAACTTGGAAGGGACTTATAAGATTATTGAGTACAATTCCCTGCTCTTCATAAAAACAAGATGATGCACCTCAGTGTCCATGCTCAATGTAATGAATGTAAACCCCTTCCAAACAGTGGGGCTGCTATTCAGCTGTTCAGGGGAAGTTAAAACACCCAATAACATTACCTTTCTTCCTATCAGGCCCAGGGAACTGTGAGATCCGAGACCGTCGCATTCTGCATGGGTTTGGGGAGAAGAGCCCCCCACAGTGCTCAGCAGATGGAGAGTTTCTGCCTGTCCAGTGCAAGTTTGTCAATACAACAGACATGATGTTTTTTGATCTTGTTCATAGTTACAACAGGTAAGAGCTCAGGCCTCTGAATCAGGAAAGCAGTCCTGCATACCTCTTCCAGGCACTTGAAGTGGCAGTGTCTTACTGGGGGTTTTTTTGTGGGTTTTTTTCCCCCACATGAAACCCTTCTTCTGTGACTGTACATGATGTTATTTTCTGTTAATGAATGGACCCAGTAGAAAGCCTTTTCCTTCTCAATTAAATTTGCTGATTTTTTTTAAAAAAATGTATTCCATCCCTGCAGTGTAATCTGTGTGTCTTCACACAGCACTGGATGCCACATTGCAATCCGTGTTTGGAAAAGTAGACAGGGCTACTTCTCACATGGACAGCACCAAATGAGATAAATACAGAAGGAGCAGAGGAATTCAGATATATATATGAAGTAGGAAAGACAGTTCCCTATGGGAGATGAAAAGAGATGAATGGACAGACAAGAGGCAAGATACAAAGGTGAAGTTCCATGTGATGATGGGAAACTTTTATCTGTTTAGGCAGTGCCAGGGTTGCTCACAGGAGAATCAAGCAAGTGATGAATTGTTATGCTGGTGTACGACTGGCCTTAGGAAGTTGGAGGGAGTTGGAGAAGGCTCCAGAATGCTGGATCAAATCCTTATCTGTGGGAGCAAGAAGCTGTTGGGAGTTAATACTGAGGTGGAGCTGGAATTAATACTGAGATGGAGAAACAAGGGAGAGGCAATGGGAACTGAAGGGGGAGGAATTTGTTTTGGCACAGATGTTCAGACTCTCCAGAGAAACCTTTTCGTCTCTCATGAGGGCCATCTCAGTCAGCACATTTCCCTGCTGGAGGCCAGTGGAGTAAATGTAATCCCTCATTCTGACTTGGCTCTGTAGCAGCAAAGCAATTTTATTGTAAATGTCAATTTTTCTATTTTCTTTTTTTAATTTAAGAAAAACTGAAGGATGGGCCCAAATGCACAATGCAAATTTCTCAGAGCTTCAGGAGAGGTTATTTTGGCAAGAGCAAAATAATTTGGTTTTTTTGTTTGTTGGCCTGTGGTGTGTGGAAATTCTAAAAGAGCAATTACAGAGGAGAAATCAATGCTTTAAATTGGTATATTTTTTCCTCCCATTGGGAGATTTGTCTGCAAAGACCTGTGAGATTAGATTTACATTGTGTCTGTGCCATGTAATTAATCACAGCAGGATTATTTTACTCCCAGCTCTACACCTTTCTAATTATGGCATTGACTTAACCTATTACCATCATATCTGAGTGTTTCAGGTCATTAATATATTTATTTTCACACTACTCCTGCTTGAAGTGTCATTATCTATCCCTTCTCGAAAAAGGGGGGGTCAGAATACAGAGTTGAAGTGATGAACTCCATAGCAAAGAACTGTAGTACAACAGGGATTTTAACCCATATTTTATATTCATGTGGAACCAGTGGAGCAACTCAAAGTTCAAAGACAAGATTAACAATCTCGCTTTTATTTGCTTTCCTGTATTTTTGAGTGCAAATATTCTTGTTGAAACACATAGATACACTATAAATTTATCCATAACTTAAATGTGGTCACCTTTGCTTTATCCATTGTTTTAACCTGGCTCTGAGAGATGAGGAACTCTGTGTTATTGCTACTGTGAGTTATTGCTACTCATTGTAAGGGCTGTGGTTAAAAAGCTGTGTTTTTTTCTTTTCTGAGAAAAGAAAAAAAATGTGTTAGGAAGTGAGTTTTCCACATAAGGTGAGAAAAGTTCTGCCCTCTTGTTTGTACGGGCCTAATTTATATCTGTTTGTACTTTATTTACCTGTACTCTCAACTTGCAACAAAAATAACCAGAATGACAGGATATGACTATACAGCTGCCCCAGATAAAAGTAGCATAATTGTGACTTCTTAACTTTGAAGGAAAGCACCATGCAGAGTTTTTTCACTGAATCCTGTTTCACTCAGCTAGGTGTTGAGATGCTGAGGTGATGAACTCCAAGGACATGAGCAGTGCAGAGTAGAGATCATATTCCCAGTTAGGTAGTGGCTGCTGCATGATAATCCAGGGGATCTGAAAGGCCTTGAAATACCCCAAGCATCTTTATGTTATGTGTGTACATTAAAGACCACAGAAATACATGACATAAGTCCCTCTGTTCTGTGAAGTATGACATTTTGATTGCTTTTAGCATGCCAGTGTCAGCAGCAGAGCAGGATTTGACAATCCAAAGTGGGAGGAGTCAGTAGGTTTTAATTTGAAGACATGGAAGGGTACCAGAACACAGCAGCACTGCACAGGGTTGTGCAAGTTCTGAGATGACAGCATGGCTGGGTAACACTGGGACAACCCTGAGGTTACCAGCCCCTTCCTCTGACGGAGGTTGCTGTTGCTTTGTGCATTTCCAAGCCTGTGCTTTGATGTCCTGAAAAAGGAGGAAGCAGTAACATTTTCAGCTCTCCTGACAGGAGGTGGGAGAGCTCTCAGGAGTCACCTCTCCCGTGAAGACAGGCTGAGAGAAGAGAAGACTCTGGGAAGACCTTATAACACCTTGCAGTACCTAAAGGGGGCTACAAGAGATATGGAGAGGGACTTTCAACAAATGCATATAGTGATAGCACAAGGGGGAATGTCTTTGAACAGAAAGAGGGTAGGTTTAGACTTAGATATTAGGAAGAAATTCTTTCCTGTGAGTGTGGCACTGGAACAGGTTGCCCAGAGAAGTTGTGGATGCCCTGTCCCTGGAAGTGTTCAAGGCTGGATGTGACCCTGAGCAACCTGGTCTAATGGAAGGTGTCCCTGCCCATGGCACAGGGGTTGGAACTAGATAATCTTTAAGGTTCCTTTCAACCCAAAATGTTCTATTATTCAGGCAGAGTCCTGGAGTTGGCAAAGGCTCCTTGGTCTGCTCTGCTCTGCTCACTTGAGCACCATCTTTGAGCCAGACAAGCATTTCATTGCTGTTCTCAGGCTGCATGTGCTAGAGCATCCCTGAGGCTGCTGGAGGGTGGCACTGGAATTGAACCTGGTCACAGTCCCAGTTTCACAGGGTGGCTGGAAACTGCTTTTTCTCAGTTAATCTGGGCCCAATCTGCTGCTGAGTGTCCTCCCTTGGTAAAAACTTAATTTGTGTAACTCTCTGAATGTCTTGAGCAGAAAATTTCACTTCCCTGTTGCTAGCTTTTCCCAAATAAGCCCCGTGCAGCTGGGGCACCACACCTTTATCGTATTTTGGGATAAGGGGATGTGTCCGAAAAATAATATGATTGTTTTGGAACCTGGCACTTTGAAGCTAGAAAAACTTATCTTTTGCTTGGAGAAACCCTAGGATATCTGTCAGTTAAGATCACATTTATTGTGGTTTTTTCCAACTCTGACCCTATTAAATTTCCTTCTTAAATCATTACTTTCCTGGAATCTAGCTGTTGTCACTCCTAGAATATTACAGTGGAAACTAATATCTCTTTGGTCTCCAGAAGTAAAAGTCAGCCTTACTTGTAGCACATTAAAAACCCTTTTTCCTTCTCCTCAATCTGTTGAGCAATGCCCTGAAATGAAAGATATTAGCGAGGTTTTTATCAGCTTTTGTACTTATTTCAGTGCAGAAAGCACACGTAGCATGTAGGGAAGGGGGAGCAACCTGTTTGTTTAGGCTTTCTGCCATCCTGTGCAGATTTGTGGAAGGAGCTACTATATGGGTCCTATAATAACATTAAGCCAACGCCCTTCTATTTTACACTCTTTGGCAGACTTTCAAAGTTGAGAATCGAATTGAAAATGAGTGTTAGATGCTGGGTGGCTGCTTAGGAAGGGTCAGGAATCTGTCTGAAGGGAGATTGTCATGTGTTTCTTTAAAAAGTGGCATTTAGGAGATTTGTTATCCTGCTGGAACACTGATCTGGATCATGTCAGAGCCTGGTTGCCAAAAGGAGACCAAAGGGTTTTGTACTGACCTTATGCAGACATCTCTGTTGTACAAATTCAGGAAGGAAATAGATGATGCTTGTTGTTGTTGATGGCCCTCCCTGGGCTCTTCACAGGAGGCTTTTTTTGCTTCCAGGTTCCCAAGGGCTTTCCAGGCATTCAGCTCCTTGCGGGAGAAGTTCCCGGAGATCTCTGGATACTGTCACTGTGTGGACAGCCTGGGGAGGGAGTTGGCAGACACTGGTAAGTGCCCACCAGCATTTAATCCTTTAGTTTGGGTGGTGTTGAATTCCCAAGGGAAAGGACAAATAACAAATATCAGTCTTCAGGTTCATTTGGATCTTCAATTTCATTCTTACAAGGGGTAAGACCACTGTGACCAGTGTAGTGCCCATGGGAAAGGCTGGAACTCACTGATGAAATCCTACCCTTTGGAGCACCACTTCAGTCAGTATCAAGTGGAGATGCTGCCTGGGAGCTAACCCTGTCCTTTTTGGAATGGTGGAATAGGATTTCTGAATGTCCATCCTCTGTCCAACCAGAAAACTGCCTCATATTCAATATGTCCAATTAGCAAATACAGAGGAATATAAAGGGCCTGGAGAATGAAGTCTTTCTTCTTGCTCAGGTAGAATCATGGAATGGTTTGGGTTGGAAGAGACCTTTACAGAACATCTAGTCCAACCACCTTAACCATTAGCAGGGACATCAGGCAGTTCTTCCTCTTCTCTCATAGCCTCAGGATACCTTTTAGACATCTTAATAGTTGATGGGACACTTCAGAAGAAAGAATGTTTTATTTTCAACAAGGAGGAATTAGAAGGTTGAGAACTTCCAGAACTTTCTTAGATACTGTAGGTTTTTTTATTTTTTTTTAAGAGGGAGAAATGCAAAGCAAAATAGTTTAAAATTTAGATGAGAGACAAGAAGTTCAACATTTAATTCCCAGAAGGGAGAGAAGTTCTCAAAAGATTTGTGCACTCAGGAAACCTGCTGAACATCTTGGTTTTTAGTATGCAACCAAAATGACCGGGAACTGGTTTTGATAACATCAATTTCCAAAATTCCATCCTTGTCTTTACTGCAGATTGAGCCTTAAAAAACCACAGCAAACAGCCAGTTACAAGATACTTCTCCTTCTTGTTTTAATAGATGTCAGGGCATACAGGTAGTGCCTGGGCACCCAGCACTGGGTACATTAGGGTTATGCAGTATAACCTCACATTTGGCCTGTTTAGAGCATCGGATTTCTTTTTCTTTATGGTCTCCCAGTTCTGCTACTCTGGTGACATAAACCAGGTTACTTTTTGTCTTAAAACCAGGCTCTGTGCTAAAAGTCTGTCTTTCCCAGGCTTGGAGCTGCTGCTTGATGAGGTTTACGACACAGTTTTCTCCGCGGCAGAGCCCGCCCGCACTTTCTCAGAGACCGGCGTCTATCGGATCCTCCAGAGGCGGTTCCTGGCAGTTCAGCTGGCCACCTCTGGAAAGTTCAGGTGTAAGTAGCACCCAGGTGATGCCCTGTAAAAAGGGTGACAGTTTCGTAGCTTATGTATGACAGGTGCCATTGGGGAGAGTTGTTCTAGGAGTTTCTCACTCTAAAAGCTTATAACAACACAATTTCAGTGCAAGATGCAAGGACTCTGAATTACAGCTGCCTTTTATCCTCTGCACCTACCTTCTTACCTTGAAAAGTAAGGTAAGACAGGTAAGAAGTAACTAAGACACTTACTCTGCACTTACATTCGTACCAGCTGATTGTACGTGTCCTCTGATCAATGCTTTCCTGTGCACTTGAAGTTCACATCAGTTGAAATCCCATGAACCCTCTGTATCTCTTGCCCTGAGATTATGGAGATGGATATGATGATTTATTAAATTAAAAGCCTGAGAAAATGCTCTCTAATTTATGTTGGTACGCTCAGAAACAGGAAGGATCTTAGACTGACCACAACACGCTCCATTCCCAGGAGGTCACACAACAGTTTGTAGTGCCTTAGCCAGCAAGGCTGAACTTTTGGATCTGTCCTTGGGCCCATTCCTGGTCAGGGCAGGTACATGGGGAGAGTTTCTCTGCCCACAGGCAGTGAACTCTGTGGGACAGGAGGTCAGGTACCTCCTCCTTCCTGCACCAGAGCCCAAGAAAACTGCCTTGGCCAAGGAAAGTTTAAAACCCCTGCATGATACTTCATCCTCCCACCAAAACTCCTCTGACATTGCTGTCTGACCCTCACTAAGGAGTTGCATCGTTAGAAATATTAAGCAGATACTGATGTCAGTCTTCTGGCCACGTAGTCACACATTTTTCTGGTTTTGGGACAAGCTGATAATTCTGGGGAGTCTGGAAAGTGTCTTCCTCCTCTCACTGCACAGTGGTTTTGGCTTAGCTCTGGCTGTAGCTGGGGCTGCAACAACTGTCAAAACAGATGAAACTGTAACAGCCACAAGATGGAGATGTGACCCTGTTCATCAGCCACCGAGGGGGTGCTCTGGTGACTTACCCAGCTCTCACACCACCACCTGAAGCCTCTTGCATTAGGAAAGTTGTCAGACTCCTTGATGAGCAGGTTGCTCTGATAAGATGCTCTCGCTGCCTCAAACCGGTAGCTGAGTGTAGCTGGAAAACTCTTGAAAGTAAGAGATGTTTAGGCTGTAGAATTTCAGTTTTATATAAACAAGCAAAATTTCTGTTGGAAGATGAAAGTCCTGTATTGGAGAGATCATAGCCCAGAAAATTTGCTTTATGAATTTTTTGGTGTCTCTGCCACTAAGGCCAGCTTGACAGTAATAGGGTCTTCATATCCCTGCAGAGGGAAATAAAGAAGTGGGATGGGCCCAGCTCAAATCTCGAGAGTCAGGTGCAGATTTGTTTGCAGGAGCAATGCCTCATTCTCTTCAGAAACAAAATCAGAACAAAATCAATCCCCCAAGCTGCACATCTGTCTCTGTTGACCAACTTCGCTTTTGCGTTAAGGGCCAGAGCTACCTCAGCCTCCAGCACAGCTCCCTGGGAGAGATGCTGCTGCTCTGCCTACCTGCAACTGTGGCTGCAAAATGTGTTGAGGTTTTATCTTCTGTTTAGTTTTCAAAAATTAATACCTGCAGTAGAAAACCCTGGGGCAAATTATCCGGGGGAAAAAGGGGATGGAGAAGTTGCGTTTTGAGCTGGTACTTGAAATATCACTGAAAAAAATCAAGAAATTAAACTTTTTTTTTTTTCCCCTTCCAGATAGGCAAACAATGGCATCAAGCAGAGATGGCTCTGAAACTTTAAGCTTTCCCTCCTTAATTCACACTGGTTTCCTTGCAGGCCCCTCGAGGTGTGAGGCTGAGCGTTTCGCGGCCCTGCGCTACCAGCACCCCTTTGTGCCGTCCTGCACCGCCGACGGGGGCTACGAGCCACTGCAGTGCCAGCAGGGAGGACAGTGCTGGTGTGTGGACACCAAGGGGCAAGAGGTCCCAGGCACAAAGAGACGAGGACAACCCCCATCCTGTGGTAGGTGTGAGGTTTGGAAAAGGAAACATGAGCCCATCTCTTGGCGTCCTTGTAAAGGAAACTCAAAGGATCAACTCCTTTCTCAGCTCTGATGGGTTCTGGTGTTCAAAAACTGAGATCCTGAAACCCCCCTGGGGTTAAGAATCACATTCTAATAAACTGTTAAATATCATATTTGTTTTATTTTCTTTTCTCTTTAGCCTTTTAGTTTTGCATGCAGCAAGGCTTTTCTTTGCAGCCCTGATATCTGTTTCTTGACTCCAGGAGCTGGGGCCTTAAGTTGGAATATCTGGGATAATATAAAGAAGCCAGTGATGGTGGTTTTGGGTTTTACCTCTTTCCCTTGATGAAATACTGTGGAATTTCTAAGTCATCTCCCACCCTGAGCACTTTTTTCCCATCACTGTCACTGCATATTTTGCCATGAAAACTACCAAATCCAGTCAGAATACACCCAACAAACAATTCAGAAAAAGTGTATAGGTTTGGGCTTTGAGAGATTCCACAGAGAATACACCATCAAATCAGTGCCCTAAATGGAAATGACAGCAAAAATGTGCAAGGGCTGGAGGGGAGGAGGAAAGTTAAAACACCTCACCCTGAAGTGCACTACCTAAATATTCAGGATTGTGCTGGAGGTCTGGGGCACAGGGTCTTAATGCGGGGGCTGCCTTCCGGGAAAGTAAATTGCTCTGTCTGCAAGACACAGCCTTACAATGCAGCTAGAGAAGGAGGAATCTGCCCTAGGTGTCACAGATCCAAGTGCTCAGAGTGCTCTGGGCACAGACAGGCTTACTGTGAAATGAAAATGTTAGCCTGCCTCCGAGGCTGATCACCAAGGATATTGCAAGGGAACCTCTGAGGGGCCTCGCCATATGTTGGGACTGCTTGTTTTCTCTTTGAATGTGCTTTACTGAGCCCTCCTGATGATTTTTGTGGGAAGGAAGGGGAGGGGGGACAATGACTTGAGGCTGCTTGCAGCTTTTTTTGGCAGACTCAGGAAATTTCAGCAGGGAAAAATTGCTGCAGAGGTTTCGCAGATTAACTCCTGAGAAGGTATTTCATGAGGATATAGCTGCAGTCTGTTTCAGACACCTACATTCCCTGTGTGTGTCTCCAGTTCTGCTCTGATTTATTTCATGTTCAAAGAGCATGTAGATGTGGTACTTTGGGACATGGTTTAATTGTGGACTTGACAGTGCTGGGTTAGTGGTTGGATTCTATAATCTTACAGGTCTTTTCCAATCTTAATAATTCTATGATTCTATGATTCTTTAGTGTCTTTGGCTCTCACACTCAGCGCCATGAACACTAGAGGAGCCAGAGCTGTAGGTGTGGGCAGCATGTGGGGTCCTCACATCACCTGGGGCACCAGGCAGTCCTGATAAGGGATGTGCTGCTTTTCAGACCTTTTACAGTAAATTCACCCCAGCAGTGCTTTTGTGTTTATTCTTTCTCCCTCTGCTTTGATTTTTTCAATGGTGGCTAGGAGGGGAGAGTGTTTATGAACCATGATCCTACATTTGTTTCATATTACTGTTCTTGTGGAATTGTGGCTTGCATTAACTTACTTGTCCTTGGAGGAATGTTCTCCATCCCTCTAACCACGAGCCAACATTGAAAACAGGAGAGGCCCATCCTACAGAAAGTGTGTTTGCAAAGAATCTGCTGGGAGGGACCCTGAACCCCTGTCAGGAGCTGTGGAGCAGGACAATGGTGCAACAGGAGGAGTGAGAAAGATGTCAGTCACAGAATGTCAGATTGCTTGCTTATCTATTTTAGCAGCTTTTTTAGATTTACACCTTTTATCCTTACTGTTAACAGAGCTTATGACTGCTTTGTCATATTGCCTGGTCATGGAATAAATGGAGATTGAGTGGGGAGCCCAAGGAAGGCTGTGCTGGAGCAGACTAAAGCTGTCTTGTCCCCTACTGGGACAGCAGTGGTGCTTAGGGAGAAAGTGTGAGAAACAGGGAAAATGCACATAGCTTCCATATATCCTTCTGCAGGCAGGAGGGGCCCCAAACTGAAGGCTGAGCCCAGATTATTGTGCTCAGCCCTCCTGTATGGAGTTATCTTCCAGGGATTTGCCTAAGTGCCCCTTAACCCTTTATCTTTCCTAGCACTCTCTAGCAATAAATTTCATGATCATAATTCCATGTTCCACTTCTGGACTTCTCTGTACTGTGAGAAATACTGAATAATAATTGTCTACTGTGGATGATGTGGAGAATCCTGTTTTTTGAAAACCTTTATCAATTATTTTTTTTTGTTTAAGCTGAATGGTCTCTCCTAATGGAAAATATGTTCTGTCCTTCCGATATTTTTGCCTCCCTTCTCTATAGTTCTGCTACTTTTGCATCCCTTCTCTATAATTCTGCTACTTTTCAAGGAAAGGTAACTGTGTGGCACATGAGTCAAGCTGCTGCATGCGTTCCAGAGATCCAGTCAGTGCTGTAACCATCCTGTCTGTCTGATTCTCAATGTCTTTATATTTACCAGGTCTTTCCTTTTTTGATGACTTAGTCCTTCTTCAGTGATGTGTTGCATCCTAACTTGGAGCCATTGCTGCCTGTGTATGAATCTACAGATGGGTCTGGATGCAGCTACACCTGTGACATAGCTTAGCCCAGGGTATGGGTGGCCAGGGCCACTGTTGGTACCCTCAGTACCCTGATATTTGACTACTTTTGTTGAAATCTTGTATTTTTTCCCTTAGAGCCTGCTTGTGAATGCCATCCATGGTCCTTAGCACTCTATTACTGCTTATTTTAACGATTTGTTTTCAAACCTCTTGTAAATGAACACCTCAATATGAAACTGCAGATCTAGTTAGGAAACCTCCATAAATCCCTCCTTAGGGGGCATTGGTCAAAAAAACTTTCTGTTCTTCTGCAGAAAGTTTCTCTTTCTTAGGTTCACATATTGCACCTGGATCATCAGAGGTTCCCATTAGCAGCAGGCATCCTACAAGGTAGTTACAGTATTTGGAAAAGACTTTGTTCTTTCAACCATAGAAACAGGAACGAAGATTTACATTGGGAAGCAATAGAACCTGCAGAGCACAGAACTCGGGCATAGGGAAGGAATATTTCCTTTCCTTTTGTGTCTTGACTGGTGAATTTTATTTACATAGCATATGCAATAACAGTTCAAATTTCCATATCAATGTGCACGATGCACAGTTGAGAATCAGGTTAATGTGCACTTCTGAGTCATTTCTGCCCCAGCTGCTTGAAATAGAGTTGTAAGTGTGGAAGATACCAGAGCTTGCATATTTTTTCTTAAATCTTTCCCTAGGTGAAGAACAAGGGTGCATCTCTGAGAGGCGACGGGCCTTGACGAGGCTCTTTTATGGCCCTGCTGGGTACTTCAGTCAGTCCAGTTTGTTTTCCACACCAGATAAGCAGACGGAAAAAACAGCTGGCTTTTCAAGACCCTGCCCTCCTTCCTTCAAGGAGCTGTTTCTGGGCTCTGGATTGTCATCCCCAGTTGCACAAAGCCCATTTGTCAGCCCGACTTCTGGGTTAGAAACTACCCTTAGTGAAGCCATCACGGGGATGTTCCCATCAAGGGAGCTGGCTCAAGTGGCACTACAATTTACTGCCAATCCAAAGCGTTTCCAGGAAAACCTCTTCGGAGGAAGGTTCTTGAAGAATTTGATCCAGTTTAACTTCACAGGAGCACTTGGCACTAGTGGGAAATACAGCATTGGCCAATTTTTCCAACAGGAGGATGCATCAGAGAGGAATAACAGCCAAAGCCCTCTGGAATCAGCTGAGGCATTTTCATTGGAGGTATCAAAGGGGAGTTCCGTTTTGAGTAAACCTCTTGTAGGCAGCTTTGGCCGCATAGTAACTCTACAGGACAATCAGAACATGATGAAATTCCTTTCCTCTGTTCTGGAACTGCCAGAGTTCTTTACTTTTCTTCAACAAGTGATTTCTGTCCCCAAAAACGTTGCTGAAGATTTAGGTGAAGTGGTGCAACTAGCATTGGGATCCAAAGACTGTGGTGAGCAGCCAAGGGATCTGTTTGTTCCAACATGCACCAAGGAAGGGAGGTATGAAGAAGTTCAGTGCTATGCAGGAGAGTGCTGGTGCTTGGACCCTTCAGGTAAGGAAATTCCAGGCTCAAGACTTCCAGGCAAACGTCCAAGGTGTCCCACTGATTGTGAGAAGCAAAGGAGAAACCTGCAAAACCTGAAGAAAAGTCTGCCTGCGGGATCAGACCTTTTTATTCCCTCTTGTACCGAGGATGGAGACTTTCTGCCACTCCAGTGTTATGGGACAAATTGCTTCTGTGTGGATTTGAATGGCAAGACTATTCCAGGAATAAGGGGAAAAGCTGGAAAGCCAATGAAATGTAAGTCTTAGGGACTGGGAATTTAAAGATGCTTTCTTTTATGTTGGAATTTCATGATTCTTTCTTTATATCTGATTGTATCTGGTGATATATGGATGATGAATGCAAATGATATTGTCTCCTAAAAGGAAAGCAAGTCAACTTTGCAGTGGCAGGGGGATAGTGGGAAGTACAGTGTATGTATTGTCCAAACAAAAGAGAGAAATTCAGTGGCTGATAGGCTTCTCTTAAGGACCATGCAGTCAGGCCAGAAAAGTGAGTTACAAATGACTGCTCAGACATCAATTTGGCAACTTGCTTATAGACTGTGAATTGCCTCTTCTTGCCCTTCTATTAATGAAATACAAAGGAAGAAGGAAGCACATGGGCTGGGGATACTTGTCTTTCAAGTTTCTGTGAACTGAAAATGGCACATCAACAGGTATAACAGACCAAAAGAAGAGCCTGCTTCTCATTTTGGGAGGGATATCAGAGTATCCAGAGAGTGGTATGTAGTGAGGGAACTCCTTTGAATCACAGTTTGCAGAAGTAGTCGGGAGTTTATCACAATGATCTGAATTGGGATGGGATTTATATCTAGCAACCCATCTGTGCAAACAGAAATAAACAGTTTCAGAATTCTCTGGTGCCCAAAAGAAGATGATCTCCTGTGGGTTACTGGGTTTATAGAGCTGCTTGGTGACGAAGTGAAATTTGGCAGAAAAGACTTCCAAATCAAACTCACTCCAGTATTTTGAGGGATGGTATTTTTGTATTTAGCAGCAATGTTCAGTGGAGAATGGGAAGAGAGGACACACAGTCTTAAAATTCTGGTTAGGTTCAAGGGGAAATAAATCAGTATTACCATGCTATTCAAATGGCTGGTTTTGCAGGGATTGGCTGAATAAGAAGCAACTCCCAGATTACCAAGTGTAGCTGAAAATACCTGGTTGGTGCAAACAGATTCAAGAAGGCATTTAGTGGCACCAAGCACCTATCCCCCAATAAGAACTACAGGCACCTAATGTACTCACATATTTTTAAAAATCATATCTTTATGCATCTTTCAGGGCTCATGTCCCTTTGGAAATCTTACCCTGATTCACCATGGGACCTTAATATCACTAAGCTCGCTTAGTAACAGGCCAGGAATGTTGTTGTTAGTATTGGGATGAGTGACCAAGTTTTAGCAGTGGTGTTTATTGTAACAGAGGGGTAGGAGTATTGTATATCTTCAGAGCATTCATAAGACATGCTCTGCATGTTTTTTTCTTTTCCCCAGGCCCAAGTGCTTGCCAAGTAAAAGCTGGTCAGGAGTTCCTAAAGGCTGCAAAGCTCCTGTTGTCAGATCCAGGCGCTGTGTCCCAGCTCTCCAGCATTTACCTCCCACAGTGTGATGCAGAGGGTGCCTGGAGGCAGGTGCAGTGCAGTGGCCCTCCCGAGCAAGTCTTTGAGTGGTACAACAGGTGGATTGCAGAGAACAACGAGGGCAAACCCCTGCCCATTGCTGACCTATTGAACATCGTATCTGGATATAAAGAGGCATCATCTAAAGGCTTTTCAGCTTTTGCTAAAGCTTTGTATGAGGCTGGGCACCAGAATGTCTTTCCCGCATTTGCCATGTATTCCTCCTTCACGGATCTCCCACCTGAAGTGCTGGAGGGAAACTTGACCAGTGCATCTCAGAGCATTTTGCTGGATCCATATACTTTCTGGCAGCTTCTGAATGAGCAGCTGACATATTACCCAGGACCCTATACTGATTTCAGTGCTCCATTAGACCACTTTGAACTTCGTGATTGCTGGTGTGTTGATAGCAAAGGAGAAGAGCTACAAGGAACAAAGGCAGGAGTGAACCAGGTTCCTGCGTGTAAGTAACAATTTCTGGCATGTAAGTAGTACTGTTTCTGGTCTTTTCTTTTATGCCACAGGAGAAGGAAGTCCTTTCAATTGTTGTGAAGTAGCAGACAATAACTTGTCAGAAAGGTCATCAGTACTGACATTATTGCTTGACATCAGAAATGGGGTAACTCATTTCTGATAAATAACTGGTGCCTCAGCTTTGGGAATAAGGAGGAATAAAGTTCCATTTCAAGTTTATGTAGATTTTGTAATTTGGAATTTGGACATGTAATGATTTTGCAGAAGATACTTAGCCAGGTGGCAGAGGACACTTTGAAGAGTTTTATGGAAAATTCAGGATTACACAGTGATGTAAATAACTTTCAAGAATGCCTTAAATTGAAGCAAGAGGGATTTTCTTTGCTGATTCTTACTATGTGGTCAAGACTAACAGGTATCTCCTAGAAGTCACTAGGAGAAGAGTGAGGTCAGCACTGAAGTTTGGTGATCCCTCTGTTTAGAGACCTCCACCAAAGCTACTGGGCCTTCTTTGGGGCTACTTCAGCAAATGACCTATATTATAGTCATCACTGAAATCATTCTTATCACGTAATATTTTTCCAGGTGTGAAGAAGGGACAGGACAATGAATGACAAACTGCCAGAGATTCCAGTTCTGTGGGCAGGTGGAGAATAAAGGGGATGAAGCAGATTAGCAGAGTTATTTTGGAGGAGCAGCTTTCATGAAGCTGGTTCAGTGTGTTGAAATACCCTTTCTGAGTCAGTAGATGTATGGAGGGGGCAGGCCAAGTGGCCACTCTGGACCCAAGGGATGTTCGTTTTCCTTTCTGACTCTCACTTCTGATCATTCACAGTTTTTTATGGCAGCAACTGAGGGAATATTCTGTAGAGACATATTAACTCTGTTTATAACCAATGAAGACTTATTTTAAAATCATCAAGCATTTGGCCTAGGACTTGGAGAATATTTGGGTGATTCCTGGTACTCTCAGACTCTTGCTATTAAATAGCTAAGCATTTAACAAGTCACCTTCACTTGCTTCATTATGCAACTCAAAAGTGAGCTAGTGCAGAAGGAAGCAGATGATGCTAATTAAAAGACCAGGTAGTCTTCACATGAAAACGTTCACTGGATTTAGATGAAAGTTGTTAATATACCTTTGCTTCTACAGGTCCTGGTATATGTGAAGGTGTGAAGCAGAAAGCCATGAAATTCATGGAGGAGGCAGAGCAGCTCATCTTAGCCTCAAATGAGTCCCACTTTGCTTTTGGAGAGAGCTTCTTGATGGCAAAAGGGATACAGCTCACAGACAGGGACCTCCTGCGCTCTGCTCGGCCCTATGAGTCACAGGTGCTGGACTCCCAAAAGCTGCTCTCAGGCAGTGACTCTGCTCTCCAGCTGGCTGCATGGTCAGGTGGGTGAAAGGGAGATGAGAGCTTAATTAAATGGAGTCATGCCCAGGATCTGTGCAAGTGTACTTTGCTGCAAAGGAAGTGCAACTCAGCAGGTATAATTAATCAGTGTCATTAACGTGCCAAGCCAAGAGCTGATTTCAGTTGTCTCACATGTATGACACAGTGCAGATATAAAATCTGGGCACTTACCAGCCTTTATGTACTTGCAAAATTATTAATTTGTCTTCTGAAGTACAGAGGACACTCAGGTTTTTGTGAACACGTTTAAGATATCCTGTATTGGACACTAAGAGCTTTCTTTTACTTCTCTTTTATAGTCCTGCGCTTCTATTGGCAGACTCACTTTTCTTCAAAAGGTTCTGCTGGGGAAGCAGCACAGCTGGGATTTCTCCCTTACATCCCACAGTGTGATGGCCTGGGAAACTGGGAGCCAACTCAGTGCTATGAGAGCACAGGTGAGCAATTCCTAACAAGATACTCTGGGGTGTCTGAGCAAATCAAAACTAAGAAGAATTCTAATAAAAAGGTAGAAAACCAGGATTCTTGTAGTCAAACTGGAGAAGGGTGATGTGGTCTACAAGATGTGTGGAAAATTGACTGGAGTGAGGGACTCAAGTGGCAGCTCACTGGGGCACAAAAAATTAGTAGCTATTCAGTTGCTTGCTGCTAGTTGTGTTCCTTGGGGCTCATTCCAGGGGCTGGTATTGCTTAGTGCCTTCATTCATGACCAGGACGATGACATGGAGTGCATGCTCGTCGAGTTCATGGGTGATGCCAAATTTCTGGGATTAGATGATATGCTGCAGGATAGGGCTGCAACGGGAGAGTCTCACCAGAGGTGCTATATTTCCATTCTCACCACTGCTCTCAGGTGTGGTCTACTGATCCCTGGATAGCAGAGTTAACTGTGACTTAGATTTACTGAGCCCTTTCTATAGTTCTGCTGAGGCTGAAAATCTTCCCGGTATGCAACAAAGCACACTGCAATACATCATTTAAAATAAAGCTGCTCTTCTTCCCCGGCCAGGTCATTGCTGGTGCGTGGATGAGAGAGGACGTTATGTCATGGATTCCTTGGTCTCACGCTCAGCAGAACTTCCCAAATGTCAGTTGGTTTTTCTTCCTAAATATTTTTCTGTACTTGTTCTTACAAATTTTAGTATTTATTGAAAATTCTAGTATGATATGCATGAAGTAGGGGGCTTGCTTCTAACTGCTGTAAGAAAAGAAAAATTAATTTTATGCTTATTTTGCTAATTCATTTCATTTAATTATGCATGATTTTGGCTTGCTTGATTTGAGTAGACCCTCTACTGTTGGTGTCCCTGCCTGAGCAGGGGGATTGGACCAGCTGTCCAACCAGATGTTTCCAGATGTCCCTTCCACCCTCAGCTGTTCTGTGGTTATCAAATACTAATCAGGAATTCCCTACCTGAGGCTGTAGGAGAGCCTATTGCAGATGTGTGAAGGAGATGGTGACAGATGCCTTTCTCTTGCTTAGGTCTCAGAACTCGATTTTATTTTAATGTAAATGTCCATTTTCCCTCTCCCAGGCCAGACTTCATGTCAGCGATCTCAAACTAATGCATTAATTTCCAGCTGGAGACAGGGCAGCTCAAAGGTGGATGTGTCTGCAGCTGATCTATTCATCCCCAACTGCCTTGAGGTGATTTACCGTGACTTAGGGAGGAAGCAGTTTTGCTCACACCACACCAAAGTCCTGTACACTTTCAGCCCATGCTCCTTAAGCATCCCTTGTGCATTTCTATTAACCTGAAAGAAAAGGGTAAGGCAAAACTAACAGAAGGCATTGCCCTGCAGAAGGCAGAACTTAAATAGTTCTGAGGTGAAGACTGGGAAGAGGAAACTCTGTTCCTGCCCACGATTCCCTCCCACAGGTTGGCTCTGCCTGGTGCTTTTGCAGAGTTGTACTTGGAAGGCACACCTTAATTGACTGACATTTGGGGGCTCTTTCTTCTTGAGCTGTGAGAGAATTACAGGAGAGCTGGATGCAGATATCCCAGAATAGGGTCCATGATGCTCTCAAAATGTGACAGTGAGC
This sequence comes from Manacus candei, assembly GCF_025592945.1. Classification (NCBI taxonomy): domain Eukaryota; kingdom Metazoa; phylum Chordata; class Aves; order Passeriformes; family Pipridae; genus Manacus; species Manacus candei. Next base: position 7,423,110 of record NW_026138061.1, read on the forward strand.
AGGATAGAGATGGGCAAGAACAGAGATTTCATGTAATAGAATCATTATCATATAGAATCATGTAATCATTAGGTTGGAAGACCTCAGAGATCATCAAGCCCAACTATTACCCCAGCATTGTGGAGTCTACCACTAAACCAGATCTTTAAGCACCACATCTGCACATTTTAGAACACATTTCAATCCAGGATTTTACCAGAACTTCATCTCAATGGGCTTTTAGTTTGCATCCTATTTAATGTTTGGACTCGATGATCTTAGAGGTCTTTTCCAACCTAAATGATTCTTGATTGTCTCGGGGACTTGCCTATGTATTAAATTAGGTAGATTGTATTTTTTGATTTTTTTCAATATGTTATATTAATGGAAAAATTAGTACAATAAAAATACAACAAAATAAAAACAATAAATAATGTAAATAAATAAAACATTTTAACCAACCTTTGGGGTATGGATTGAGGCATAACTGTATTAAAATGCATTACTCTACAATGACATGTCCTGATTTTTTTTTAGACAGGCGAATACACTGTGCTACAGAGATCTGACACAGGTATTTGGTGTGTGAATCCTGCGTCAGGAGAAATATTTCAGCGTGGCAGCAAAGCCTTGGATGGCAATCCTGAGTGTGAGTAATGCTTTACCCACCACCTGTGGTGCTTGTGGAGATGCCTCATGCTTAGCAGCATATGTGCTTTCCTTTTCAGAACGCTGCCTGTGAAACATGGGAGGCTTATAGTTTAATTCCTCAGTGACACAGTACATACAAGCACATCAACACTGAAAGGGTGTCCAAAAATAATTACCCCTTACTTTCATAACACCAGAAATAAACTAGTTTAGACAAACTGATGGATAAGCTGCTATCCATTTTTTTACCTTCCATTTCTTACCACCAGAGAAAATTCTTAGACTTTTCTAAGGGAGTGAATTCTGAGCTGTGGGAACTAGGCCACATGCAGGCACTGAGTCCGTTTGGCATGATCCTCAACCACTTTATGGAATGGAATTGGACCTTTAGTACCTTTTTATTGTCTTCAAATAAAGACAGAGAATTGTTGAAGTCTCATAGGAGGTGGTCGACTCAAGAAGTTAAAGAATTGCCGTTTGCATGAATTGGGATGCTCTATTGGAGCCTGTGCCCTGGGTCTGCTCTTCTGAACAGTACAGGCAACCCAAGAGCCCACAGTTCTGCTGTGCTTGTTCTGCAGTTCTTTAACTAGTGGTTTTAGCTAAAGAACAATATTGTCTCAAGTTCAGATTGAACTTTTTGGATCTTCTTGTCGGGGGGTGGTTCTGCTCGCTCACGTCCCTGTTTTGTGTGTTTGTGGGAGACCATAAGTATTGCTTTTTCATGGCTGTTTTTCCCCCCAGTTTTGTAGGTATGAAACTAGGACATATTAACTGTTTTAAAAAGTAAATGGTCATATTGTTACATTTAAGATTACCTTGATCAAAAATTTTTGCTAAAAAGATTAGTTTGATTTTTTTAACCTTTTAAATATCAGTGTCTAAATGATATACTATGAAACTTATGGGAAAAAACCCAGAGTTTTTTCAATTACTTTATTCATGTAAATGCATATAACTTACACTTTATTCTTTAGAAAAAAAATGTGTTTTCTAGTGGAAGTAAAATTTCCCATTTCTGTAATAATTAAAATTATTTATAGTTTCATGATCACTCATCTTTCTTCCTTCTAACAAAACAGTCTGACAGCACTGCTGTTAAAACCTTTAGGACAATTTATTGTCTTCTTTTCTGTAACTTGCAATGAATTTCTCTCTTTAAAGGTCCCAGTTTCTGTAATATGCTGAAGTCTAAAGCTGTTTCACGAGACTCTGCCAAAGGCTACATCCCACAGTGTGAAGGGGAGGACGGGAGTTTCTCACCTGTGCAGTGCAGCCAGGGTCAGGAGAGCTGCTGGTGTGTCTTTGACAATGGAGAGGAGGTGCCAGGGACACGAGTGAGTGGAGGAAGACCAGCATGTGCAAGTGAGTTCCTGTTTGAGCTACATGAGCAAATCCAGGTCTGGAACTTAACCCAGATCCTAAATTTTTCCACTCTTTAGTTGTATTTAATCCTATTTCTTCAGACCTGTAGAGACTTTTGCTCAAGCAACATGCTTATCTTTGCCCAGACCTGCCTGGGCATGATGTCCAGTTTTCTTCAGGTGCTTTGTCAGGGAAAAAGGAGAAGGGACTGTATCTTTTTATTCATAAAATTGGTTGAATCAAACCAGTTGAGCTATAAAACCCAGCTATAAAGTCAATCTGAACAGCTTGCTGCAAACTCGAATCTGTTCCAGTCTGACCTGGCTCTGGGATTAAAAACCATTCAGCTGACTGAAATAAAATTTGAAAAATGTATGCTTCTGCCATTCCAACTCTTGACTGCTGACCAGAATTGCGAAAAGGATGTGCCAAAATGCTACATATTCACAGAGTATTTCCTGCATGACCGGAGCTGTGAAGCACTGGAATTCACTCAGGGTTTCCAGTGAGATGTCCAAATGGGAGGAATTTGAATAAATTTAATTTGCAGTGGCTCTTTATACATCTTCCCATCACTGAAGTGTAGCAAAATTAATTAAACTTTCTAAAAGGCTGTGCTCCAAAGTGTAGTGGTTAGTGGAAACTAATGTAAAAAGATGTAAAAAGAAAACCTTCAACTGGTGTCTTCAGGACACTGCTGTTTCCATAGTTCTTTTGTTGGTGGGATTTCTTTTTGTTTGCTTGATTTTGTTCGGTTTGGTTTGGGCTTTTTTTGACAAAAATGTAGGGAAAGGTGACCATATGAGAAGAAATTACTTCAGTTTCCTATAGTGAGTATGATATGGGGTCGTGGTTCAGTGGTGGACTTGGCAGTGCTGGATTAATGGCTGGACTCAGTGATCTTAACAGGTCTTTTCCAACCTTAATGATTCTACAATCCTATGATACAAATGCCTTTGTGTACCCAGCTGCCTGTAAGGTGTTTTAATCAACTAGGCAGCTGCTCAGTCAACTTGGAAACCACCAACAACATAATTTTCTTTGAACTCTCTTGTTCAAGGAGAGTTAGGAGGATGGGATTTTATGAGAAGCCAGAAGGAGACCTCATGGTTGTATCTGCCCCATGCTTGTGGTGTTGTGTGGAGATGCCCATCCAAGCTCTGAGGGGATGAGCTCCAGACAAAACTCAAACTAGTTGTAAATGTTAAGTCCTTGATATCTTCTTCTCTCCATGAAAGCTCATTTTCTAGATTTCCCCCTGAATTCCAACAGAATTTATGGAATATGTTCTAAGGAGGATGTAGGAGTACCCCAAGATATGCCTTTAAGATGATTTTACATTTTGGGTGCATATCTGTTGTTTTTTGGGATCCTGTAATGCTGTACTTTTCCTAGAGGAAACACTGACTGAATGATTAATGACCTTTCTTTTTTCAAAGACTGAGCTGAGAGGGAGAACTTCTTTGAAAATATAGTGGAAACCTGGCTTGACTGAAAGCTATTTGTTACTTTCTGCATAGAGATTGAAATAATTTTTAATAATTTTTCTGGATTTTGAAATAACAATGGAACTTTTCATGATAAACAACTTAGTAATTGTGTAAAAATAAAGAAGAAAAAGTTACTTTTCTCCTCAGTCTATCCAACCTTATACCTCTAGTCCCGAGAACTACTAATAATCATTCAGGAAAAAGGAATAATCTCTCACTACTTGTCTATCAGGAAAACAAACTGTTTTGGTGGGAATATATGATAAACTTCTTCTTCAGCATCAGAACAGACAGCTGTAAACAGAAAGTAATAATCCACAGTGCCCAGTGCATGCAAGTTTTTCATTAGTTTAATCATTTCCATCAGAGGTAGAATCCAACTTCTTCTAGTTGACATGCACTGGAGGGACGATGCCAAGTATTCTTGCAGTCCTCACAGGCGTCTCCCATCCTCATGCCACTGCCCACAACTCTGAGTAGAGATAGAGGAGAGAAAGGTCTCCAGAGAAGGTTCTGGAGATGTTAGTTTCCTTGTGGAAATCTTTAGAATCACCTGTGAAAGAAGTGTCAATATTCAACTGGATCATGATTCACTCCTACAGGACCAAGAAACAGAAGAATCACAAAATGGTGCAGGCTTGATAATAGAAGTAAATGAAGTGACATCTGTAGAGGGATAAATGAGCAAATTAGTGGTGGTGAACTGAAACCTCTAAACCACACCAGGAAACCGTTGATCTCTTGAGTTTTGAGGGGTAGTTATTTCCCTGGTTCGTAAGACAAATCTCATTGGAACAGGCAGTAAAAGACTGTGGCAGCATGCAGCTGAGACTGGATATGACTTGCTGGATATAAAAACGTGTTAGAACAATTAAGAAACCACAGGATGGTTTTTACATACTTTGTGTAAAGAGATATTAATGTAATTAACACATGGCTGCGGATGTAGTTTAAATGGTCAGGATAAGTATTACTGTCTCTTTTGCAGTGATATCTTTTTGGTCCTAAAATCTTGGGAGATTTATTAAAAGTTTATTAAAGCAAGGATGCCAGGTTTCCACTTCTACTGAGAAAAAGAGTCTGGCTACAGAGTCAGTGAGTGGAGTGAAGGAATGTAGTGGCCACATTAACAGAGTTCTTGCAGAAATGATGCTATAAAGGAGACTTAGAAAAAAATATGCATTTGGATATTCAGCAAGATATGAAAGCCTTATATTTTGTCATTGAAATACACAGGGTTTGAAAACAAAGATATGCTGAACACACTGTATCCCAGATTCATCCTGCATTGTTTTAAGCTTTAACCGAGGTGGCTGCTAAGTTATGGAATTAATCTTCCTATCTCCATCAGAAGGGGAGAGGGAGACTCAGACCTGAACTATCATCAATGTTCGCCTCCCTCCAGTGACTAGGGATTTTGGGGCTGATCTGAGCACTGCAGTTTGGAAAATGATCTATGTATACACCAAGCAAGTGAATTGTATGATAACATCTTTTTCTTTATATTTATTTCTAAGCAAGAAAGTTCTTTATTATTCCTATGTTTTGTAGCTCTAGAACTCATAAATATTTAATTATTACCAGATATATTTAGTAGTCGATTGGGATTTGGCTAATACTGAGTGAAGCAGTTGGTTTGTTCTGATTAGTAGAAATGAATTATCATTGTAGTTAACCTGCAAAAATAGTCTGTTACAGTGGGGTAGCAGGATTGGAATGACTGTACGGTTGCAGAGTGAGTTGATAGGAAAAACTGTGCTCCAATTCCAAAGCTGTGTACTACTATTTCTGTATATATAAACTGTATATGCTGATCTGCTGGGTCACTAGAAACATCCTGGTGTTCTTGAAGACACCACAGTCATGAGCTCCTGATCTTAAAGTTTTCAGAGTTTAGTCTGAAGGGAATTGAGATAAGGTTTTTTTGGCTCTACCTGTTTCCACTAGATATCTTTTGTAAAGGTTTGTTCTGCTGATGGTTAGAAATCTCCTTCTCATTTCCTGCTTAAGTTTATTCATGGCTGTTTAAAATGTATCTGTTCTTAGAAACCATACACATACCTTTCTGGACCCAATGCATTACCCATCAAAGCCAATAATGTGCCTTTTCCTCAGCTTCAGTAAACTGAACCATACTGACATCAAACCAGATCCAAGCTGTTGAGTGGGAAATGCAAAGAGTGCTGTCTAGATTTTCCCTGCTGATATGAAGGTTTTGTGGACTTTTTACTAGAAGTCATAATATTATGCCACTAATACATATCTCCTTTCTCACGTGAAGGTCCACAGTGTGCTCTGCCCTTCGGTGCCTCATCTATTCCCAACGGAGCTGTACTTTGTGAAAACATTTCTGGACAAGCTCCAGGTGTCCAGCAGTGCCAGCTGGTGTGTCGTCAGGGCTTCCACAGTGCCTCTTCCAGCACCTCCTTCCAGTGTGATGTGCAGCAGCGGCGGTGGGTCCAGGTTGCCCCACTCCTCCAGGCCTGCCAGAGTATGTCAGAGCTGCTGGGGGTTGGGAAGGGCTCAGAGCAGAGCAAACAGATGCACAAAAATAAGCTTTCATCAGAAAGCTGCTGTGTGAATGACAATAATAGGGCGTAACAGTTATAAGGTGAAGTTGTTTGGTCCTGTCTTCTGCCATCCTCACCTCTGGCTCTTGGCTGGCCCCTGTGCCAGAAACAACTCTGCTTGCCTGTAATAATATAGCTATAAATAACTATTCATTCTATTTGCAGATTTTTCTTTGTTAGTTAAAAGATGCTGGCACCATAAGTAATTCTGATGGAACTACTTAGTCCTGGAAGACCAGATGAGCGCCAGATGTTTGAATTTGGCAGAACTCGACTGTTTATTTGCATAATCAAGTCACTGTTACATTTGCATCTTTTTTGCAGCAGCAGCCTGTTCTTTAGGATTATTGTTGTCTTTGTTCACTGGCTTTTGGTGTTTTTCAAACCATTTTGCTTTCAAGAAAAAAATGTCACTTTAATTCTTGGAAGAATTGGTTGTGTATTCAGAACTCATGTACTTGGGTACTAATGTTGACCTTTTCAATTATTTCAAATAGAGACATTTTCTGATCAAAAATGGCAATTTATAGCAGTGCTGGACTTTGAGAAATACAGGTTTTGCTGTCTAGCTTGCAACTACTTTTCATTTTCAAAGTAGGTTAAACCCATTAATCAATCTCCAGAATGGATTAAACTCATTCTAGGACTCTTATATTATCACATTTCCAATTGTACTCAGGTCTTCTATTCCAGATGCAAATGTTTTTAAACTTTAAAATTTCAGACTGAGACTTTTGTCTGTCTGTGACTGTGTTTGTTAAATTTTTTAGCATGCTATGAAATAACTTCCATGTTTGCTGATGGCAGCTGAATAACTTTGTAAGACCAGAGGGGAGTATGTGACAATCTGCTGTAAAGTTTAATGTAAGCCAAGGACTTCCCCCAATAATTTGGTTTTAAGGAGAGAGGAAAAAATTACCAACACATCAGAAGGTGATTGAATTAACTTCACAATAATGAAGAATTCACCAAAACACTTAGTAATTAGTTCCAATGGATAATTGTCCACAATTTTAAAAATCTTATTGCCCGTTCTTTATGTATACATGTAGAGATTGTGGTTAAATCAGCTCTTAAATACTCTCCGATACACTAAGCAGAGAGAGCTTCGTGCCTTGGAGGAAGAAGCAGGTTCTTGTGTCCTCTGATCACTCCCATCATTCTCCTTGGAGGCTTTCCAGGCTTTCCCACGCTCGTTTTTGGGGTGAGAGTTGCGAGTTGTGCTCCCACAATGGCACTTGTATGTGATGCAGTGAGAGCCTGTAGAGGAGGTGAATGAGGGAGAGCTCTGCTGCTTGTCCAGGCTGGTGGGATAAAAGCCAGCTCCCTTTGGAGGTACAATGACAGCAGGACAGTTGTGCTGAATCTGAGGTAACAAACCTCCATGAAGCCTGGGATCAGAGTTACTCCAGGGGAGACAAGAAATTTGCATCTTTTTTTCTCTTTGCTAAAAACTGACTAAATAGATTTTCATTTTGTGACTGATGAGCTCACAGATTTCTCATCGATTTGTGTGATTTGCAACATTTTGGTTTGCTATCAAAAAGCTATCAGAAGGCTCTTCTTGGACATCCATGTCAATGCCATCATTATGCAATCAAATTAATTCTCTCCTAAAGCTTATTCCCAGTTAGTTTGACAAGCAAAACCCCATTGGAATTAGTTAAAATTGTTTTCACCATTTAATTACTTTTTTAATATGAGCATTTTCATGATTGTGTGTAAGAAAAGTGAAAGTAGACAGGCCAATAATTCTTGTCTTCCTCTTTCTTTTTGAAGTATTGGCATAATGTCAGCTTTCGTGTAGTTCTCTGGAAATTGCTATCTGTTAAGGCTTGTGAAAAATCATCATTAATGATCCAAATTGTTCCTTACCCTTCTGTGAGTTAGAGCTCCAGTGTAAAACATCTCTTTATTATTATATAACTGTATAACCTGGCTTTTTCCCTGATGCACAACATATATATTTATGAAGCTTGTCTCTTGCTGCTTATTATTTACGACTGACAACTCTACTACTTTCACCTAAAAGTGGGAAGATACTATTGATACAACGTGAGAATGTCAAATCAATGTTGTCTTTCCTCAAAGTAATGCTGAAAGTCAGGTTCTTCATTAGTGAGGTTACTAAATGCCCTTTCTACTTTATTTTTAGAGCTCCAATTATTCCAGACAGTCCAAGCTCAAACACACTTTCAACTACTCCTGCCTCCTGAGAATACATGTAGTTCTGACTACTCTGGATTACTCCAGGCCTTCCAGATATTTATTTTAGATGAGTTGAAGGCTCGTGGTTTATGTCACCTTCAGGTAATTTAAATTCCTTATTCTCTATTGGTGTTAGAGTTTTGTTGTTATTGTTTGTTTGTTTTTGTTTTCTTTGGTTGGGGTTTTTAATATTAAAAAAAAAGAAACACAACATAGACCTTTACCTGCCTGAGAGAGGTGGAAGAACAGAACATGCTATGAAATCTGTCAGAATTGGCAGCACTCTCATATAGATGAGTGGGAAAATAGGAGTTTTAGTCTCACTGACACCACATCAGCAGATCAGCTTACTTCTAGCCAAGAAGTCATATCACATCAATCCAGTTTTTAGGAAAAATTTGTTTAAATGGAAGAGGGTATTTTGACTATTCTAACAGTGAGTAAATGACTTGCTAAAATTATATTTTTTTGCTTCTGTTTTTACAGTCCCTTTTATAAATGTTACTTTTGAGCATGGTATACTGCAAGGCCAGAACCAGAAAGTTCTGAGGTTAACTAACTGTGGTTTCATTTGATTCTGAATTCGAGGTAAATGCATTTGGGAATACTGGCTCAGTTTCTGTCTGTGATGATTCCACTGTCTATGTTGAATGCCTGAGCACAGACCGCCTGGGAGTGAATGTCACGTGGAGGACTCAGCTGGAAAACATCCTGACAGCTTCTCTCCCTGACTTACATGATATTGGTGAGTTTTATTTCCTCTGATATTTCTGTGGATTAAACCTGATTTGCTTTTAGTTGTTTTGCTTCCCTGTGTGCGCTCTCAGGAATTATAAATGCTCACTGCCTGTATAACACTGGTGTTGTGTTTTTGAGATTTTGGTGTTGATGTATTTCTCCTTTCAGGCTGTGACCACACAGTGGAAAGGAGCCATAATTGAATGGGTTTTTTTCAGATAGCAGTGCCTCTCCCAGCTGCCTTAACAGGGACTGAAAATTACTTTATTGGGCATGAGCTGAACTGTCCCAGATGTTCATTTCCATCGGTCATGTCCTCGGTGATGGAAAAGATTGTGTTTCTTATTCATTGTACTCAGAGAAACACAGTTCACATGTTGCCAAAAATTTAAATAATTTCTTCCAAGTTGTTTTTTTTTCTTTTTTTTTTTCCTTTTCCCCCTTTTTCTGTTGATTGCATTGCCTTTGACACTAAAGAATGACCCTTACCTTGGATATCCTAGAGCAACTGTGCACCAACTGACAGATCTTTGCTGTGGTTTCCATGCAAGTTAGGGATAGTGTAAGGAAATTCTTTCAAAGCAATCACTGTTTTCCTTTAAAATAAAAGATACAAAAAAATGACCCTTACCTTGGATATCCTAGAGCAACTGTGCACCAACTGACAGATCTTTGCTGTGGTTTCCATGCAAGTTAGGGATGGTGTAAGGAAATTCTTTCAAAGCAATCACTGTTTTCCTTTAAAATAAAAGATACAAAAAATATATCCCAGGTTCAAATACCCTCTGTGGGCATATCAAGAATAGTAGCCTGTATCAAGAATAGTGTGGCCAGCAGGGCCAGGGCAGTGATTGTCCTCCTGTACTCAGCACTGGTGAGACCACACTTCAAATCCTGTGTTCAGTTTTGGTTTTATATTAAATTTTATATTAAATTTTTTTTTAAAGTGTCCTTCTTTGAGGGCATTACCTTTTCGACCCTCTCTAGACTATAAACTCCCTGTATTACTAAAATTGTTTTTTCAGGGAATGACTGTATGGTTTTGGAAGAGACAGAGCTCTAGTCACAGCACCATCAACTTCCTTTATGTTCCAACTTCCATTACCATCTAAGGCAGCTTTGAGTCTTGCTGTTTAAGGTGTTTTCTGGTGTATTCAAGAACAGTGAGCAAATTAAGGCTTTAATTTGATAGACACCGTACAGATTCATTTTGGTCTGCTGTTTGTTAAAATGCTTGTATTTCTGCACTTGCCTATGTTTTTAACTTTATGTTCATCATTTTCTGTGTGGTTATCTATTCCCATATTGGAAATGTCTTTCATGCTATTTTGTTGTGTTTTTCCCCTCTTTAGAAAATGCAATTGTTGGGGAAAATCTCATTGGAGCATTTATAAAAGAGATAAAGGATGGTGATTTTCTGCTGCATTTGGACTCCAAGCAGTTCCTAGCAGATTCTGTGATTGATTTTCCCCGGGATGAAGCATTTGATCTGTCTCCACGTGTGCAGCTAGGATGTAGAAGTGGGTTTCGAAGAATTTCATCTCCTGGGAAAGCAGTCCCAAAATTGCAAGGATGTGGTATGTCTCACTTAAGCTTTCCATTCTTGGATGTTGTCAGGAATCAGTGTAAACTGAAGTTAGAAAATTGTTGCACTTTTGTTTATGGTTCATATGTGAAAGGTGTGAGGCACCAACTTTAATGATAAATTTGGGGAGAGATGGGAATTAGTGCTTTGCTTACTGTTCAGTCCTTGTGTTGCACCAATGGTTTGGAATAGGCATCATGGCACTGACACTGTACAGAAGGTTTTGCAAAAATTTTTGGGGATTATTTTAGATCTGTCTCATAATAGTAATTCTGTAGTGTTAGTGATCCTTAATAAGAGGATTTCACAAAGATAATGTAGCCAGTGCTTCAGATGATGGTATCTTACCTAGAATAGAAACCTAGATGCTGAAATGGGAAAAGTCCTGAGATTATGAGTTCCTGGGCCAAGTCCAGACTGCTCAGATGGAAGCTTTCTCAGTGTTGGCCAACACCCAGACCTGACTACACTTCTTCCCTCTTTTCTTCTTCTCCTTTCCTTCTGTTTAGTCTGCTTCCCTGGAACAGGCTGCCTTTCTGTCAAAATCCTGCTTAGGGCTGCCAAACCTACCTTTTCCATGGTTCCCCACAGCTTTGCCTGGCTGTCCTGGGTACCAGCTCATGCTGACAAGCTGCCTTTGACTTAAACAACTCTATTCTTGTTTCTATCAACACCAACTCTCCTGCAGTGCAACCTTGATTGGTCTCGTTGGCCCAGCTGTCCTCCATGAGTCTGTGTCTTACTTATACCAGTTTGGGGTGTATTCACTATGTCTACCTTTTTTTTTGGAGGGGCAGAACAGAGGAGAGCTGTACCACGAGTATGTGTAAGATAACAACAGAAGGTATTGGAGAGGTTTTCCAATGTGGGGAATATTTTCAGATGAGAGAACTTCAACACTATGCAGCTTAAGTTAGAGACTCTAAGAGTAAACCAGAATACGACTTAGCTCCCTGATTGGTGTGATGTTTCTCTTTAAGTTCAGAGAATTTCCTGATGCCTGGGCAAGGTAATCAAGCGATGAATCAGTTCTCAACTGCTCCAGGTTCCAGCTTGGACCTTTAAGGGTAAATTGACTGCAGATTCATACAGAAAAAAATATTAATTCCTACTGAGAATCCAGAGTTTGTAACAACTTGCAGCTACTTAACAAGATGTAGTGTTGTACAGATTGGAGGTATCATTATATTTTAAGTAGAATCCATCACTTAGAGCAGAACTTACAAAGAATTAGATCTTTCTGCCAAATATTTCCTGCCAAGGATAAAGGCCTCTGGGAAGCAGTGAATTTAGTCACCTTGTGAGTTAATTCATATGTATTTGAATGAGCTGGCTGTGGAAAAAGTCAGAAAACAGACATTATAGAGATGCGGAAAGGAGACAGTTTCTGGTCCGGCTTTTGGCAGAGCTTTAGGCAGAGCTTTTGTACTCTAACCTGTCATGGTGTACCTGCTGTTGGACAGTGGTTTGTGTAGTAGGAATGCATATTTTATTCTGAACAGGGAATTTAGGAATTCAGGTTCTGGTTCCTCTAAGATCTATCTATCTATCTTGTAGCGACTGAAGGCACGGACTCCCTTGGTGTGATGCAAGAGTATCATCTATCATTTATTTCAGGCCTCTATTTATAGAAGAACTGGTTTCATCTTTAACCTATCAACAAGCAATACTTGGCCCTATAAAATTACAGTATGCATGTTTCTACCTATCAACAACTAATGTCCATCTTTACACCTATCAACTTTCAACACACTTTCTTCTTTTCTTCAATCATCTTGTTCTGTGTCACATGACCTTTGGCTCCACGCACCTTGTAGACACTTCCCACCTTCTGCCACATTCTTTTCTGTTCTGGCAATGTCCTCTGCTTTGGTGACCCTTTAAGTTCTGCTCTGGTCCAAGATCCTCCACACCAGCTCTCTATCTGTCTATCTGGATATATCCTGATCATTCATCCTGTCTGGATCTGCGTCTCTACTGGAGACTATATCAGTAGGAAGTATCACCTGTGACTACAGAAACCAAAGTTGTGTGAGGGTGACAGAGATTCTTTATTCTATTCCCTTTCCTGTTCCAACTTGTTGCTGAAATACAAATTGGGTTTTCAGATCCTGATCTTTTTAATTTGTTTGGTTTTATTTCACGATCAATGTAATTTGCCTTTCATTCAGGAGATGTGGTCAGCTCTTAGTAACAACAAGTTTCTGGTGGTCTCAATAAGCTTAATATTTTCATCTAGGAACATACAGTTTACATGAATCTGCTTCTTCATCTCATGTATTTCCTCTAAAGTAATCTCTTTATTTAGGTTTGTATTTATTGTAGATTTGTTTCATGTTTTCCTACCTGCAACTAACACATTTATCATGTGTTAGTTTTTCTTGTGTGACTTTTTTTCTTAGTGTCAGTCTTATGGTGAGCTACATTATGCCACAGGTATTTATGAATATAACTCCTTAAGAGTTGGAGGTAAAAGTTTTATTTTAGCTAAATTTTAATGAGACAAAAGAAGAGAGTTGGAAACTGTCTAGGAGAACTTTAGAAACATAACTCTTCTACCCCTATTTATTTCAGGAGAAAGCCTGAAGACCGTTTGTAACTTAGCTTTGTTTTATTATAAATTTTTATGCTGGTTCCTTTTATTATTTAAAATGCTTGGCAATTCTATCAGAGTTGCTTTGAGCAGAACATAACCCAAATCAAAGAACATACTAGATTTATAGCTGAGCCAGCAGCTCAAGACTTCATTTCCAATAGTCTAGATCAAGAATCTGGTATCCCAAAGTTTTCCAGTATCTCTAGAGGGAGGAAAGAGCATTGGACAATGATCATTTGTGACAGGTTTTGATCTTGCTTAGTGTAGTGAGAGCTAATCTTAAGTAAAAGGAGGCTCTTGTGAACTGAGGTGTCCCTGTGCAGTCACTCCAGTGAGTTGCTCTGTAGCCTGGATTTTGCTACTGAGCAAGTTGTTCCCCTGGTACACAGAAGCTCGAATCTAGTTAGAAGTAAGACCAGGTTCTAAATTTCCTGTGCAGGAGCAAGGGATTAAATTTGGAGTTTATTTTTATTTCTATATTTGATTTTCTTTTTTCCTGTTTTAGGGATACAAAGCTTGGGCCCAGTGCTAACAACCAGCTCTGAGATTTTGGCTCAAAGCTGTTCTCTACTTTCTTATACTGTCAAAATGTATGCATGTTAAAGCTTGAAAGAAGTACAATGTGGTGATTTGTCTGACTACTAGGATCGAACTGAACTTCTATGGGATTGTGTTGAATGTGACCTGGAGCTGAAAGTACAGCTGCCTCCAAGAGTTACAGAGTCTAAAAAATGTGTCTCTGCACCAAGATTTTTTACTGCTCTTTGTGTCCTTTTGCCAATGTAATGTGTGAGATGAAAGGGAATTTTACTTGCTTAAATATAATAGGAGACACAGATGTTTCTTTCACATTGTGATTAAAACTATGAAAACAGGTTTGAAAAGCTTAATTTGTTCCTTTTAAAACTGTAATTGCCTAATGAGTCTCCTTCATTCTTTGCTTTTGTCTTCAATTTAGGCATGGATTGCTCATTTCATTTTAATTTCCACTGTTGTTCGTTCTCAATGAGTATGATCCTTTTTTCATGTGTTGGAAACTATTTAAAATGTATCAGACACTCTTGTGTATTAAATAATGTGCTTGTGAAAGGAGAATTATGTATAATCCAGGATTTTTTTACGTTGTGTAATTGATTTTAGATATGTGTTTTACCTTGAGTAATTCCCTTGATATGTACTTGGAAGGAAAATTTCAGTCTCACAGTTGTATCATCCTAGACCTTCCCATTGGACCATATACAGCAGATGAAGGAAGATATGATAATTTTTCTACTAGCTGTCTTTTTAGTCTATTATAATTTAGGTACTCCTATAAGTTAAATTAATTTACATTCTGGTGTGTTGGCCAGAACAGCAATTCATCATATGGGTTGTAGTGAGGATGGCCAATTTTCCATTACTGTTTCTTGCTCATGCAAGCTTAAACTGCTGCCAAGATGCAAGGCAAAAAAAGAAATGAAGTTTTGCACCTTGTCCAGGTCCCAAAATATACATTTAATAGTGTTTTGAAGGAAATCTACATCTGGAAAGCAGCTGTGAAATAACAAGTAGAGGTATTGTCCTGTAAGTGTGTCCGTGACTCTTCTGCTTTAATGTTCATTTGAATGCTCTGGAGGGAAAGACAGTATTCCATGACATCCCAGAAGAAAGTTTTCTTCCTAATAGGCAACAAGTCAGCTGGAAATATTGTTCCTGATTGTTTTGAAAATCATATCTATATAGACTAAGAACATCTTTTTGTTTTGTGTTTGGGTTGTCATGTGCACAACTAGTGACTCTTAATCCAGGCATTACTGTTTAGTTTGGAAGTACTTAACTAAAATTTCATTACCAGGAATTCTGAATGAAAGTGTTACCATATGGTGGGTTTCTGTATGATGGTTTTGGAGTTTCTACTCCAAGGAACCTTCCTGTTTCTGTCTATAGTGTTAGAAGTTACTCTGTAACTTGTCGTCCTTTGTTTTCCTTCACAACTTATCCACAAAGTGCATTATCTTATTACAAATGGATTTGACAAACAGAAATCAGGCTTGAATTTGGCATTTCTGAGCAGCTTCAAGTGCACTAATTCAAGAACAAGTTTAGGGTGATCTGGGAAAACAGACCACAGCCTGTATTCCTGTCATTGATGAGTTTAGTGATCATTTAAGGAGTGTTTACCCTTGTTATACCACTTAGAAATACACATATTAAGAGCTTGAAGCCTATGACCAGTCTAAGATAAGATATATTCATATATACATATACACACCCACACATATGTGTACAAATGCCCAAACTGGTTGAATTCCAAAGGAGTAATAAGGTGATTGTTCTCTTTGCAGTTGTTTGTCCTCCGGGCAGTCATTTCCAGGGCAATGAATGCATTCCCTGCCCTCTTGGCTACTATCAGGATCAGACAGGACGTTCCTCCTGTATCAAGTGTCCTGTGGGCAAAACTACCAACTCCTATGGGGCAATCAGTACTGATCACTGTAAGTTGAACTCATTTTTTCCCATATCCTTTATAGTCTGGCTTCCAATAACTAATGATTTTTTTTATTATTATTCATCTGTAAGTTAAAAAAAAATAAAATCCTCCCTCTGGGGCTTTTTGGATGGATGTGATCCCTTCTGCATGCATTCAAAGGCATTTGAACAGGCAGTACAAACTGTCTGGTGTTTTAACCAAAAATGCATGAGAAACAAGTGGTCAGTCTCATCCAGGATGTTGTGGTTCCTTTAGACATGTTCATTGTCCTCAGGAATGATATCTGGGTATCAGTGAGAAATGTCTCATGCAGTTGATTTATTGCCACTTTCATGAACACTAAAGTATTATTATTTTGTGCAGCTCTTTCCCCTGCAAATACAAACACTTCTCACAAAGCAACTATTCAAATGTTCACAAAAGTTGGTGATTTCAGCTTAAATTACTTATTTTTTTATGCAGTTCCATACAGAAAATCAGTTAAGTCTAAATTCAGTTTTGTCTGCGGAATTAGCTTATGGATAAAAATAAAAGTAGCAGGAATGGATTTCTTGGGTGTGTCATTGTCTACTTTGTTCTCTTTCAACCTATTTGTTCTCTTAGGTGGGATAAAAAAATCCAGTTTTATTTTAATGCATCCTAACATCAATTAGTTTTTGCCTAAAGTTGTCCTTCTTCATTTCCATGTGTATTCCCTGTGTATTTGTTGGGCTTATGTCTTTAGAAATTTCCTTTTTAGGATTTTTTTTACTGCACTTGGAGTTTTCTTTACTAAATCTGGTCCCCTCCTAGTTTCCACCTTACCCATGTGCTGTATCTCAGTACCAGCCCTCTCCAAAAGACCAGGTTGTACAGATTAGCTTCCTGCTTTCTTTCTTTCCCTGCTGTCTCCTTACAAAGTCTGAAAAGTTTTTCTGAATTAATTGTTATGATGCCTCTTGTGCTGTTGTTCAGAGTGTTCTGCAGACCCATTGTAGCAGGCGCTGAACAAACCTGTATGAAAATACAATTCCTTCTCTGCACCCCTTTGCTTTACAGTACTGGAGATACATCAACAGAGATTTGATCCATGGCAGAGAATCCAAAAAATGTTTGAAACATGAATTGAAGTAACAAAAAAACAATGAGACTCTCATGTTTTAGAGCATAAAACACTGTGCAAATCCTAGCTTAATTTTCAATGAAGTCTCTGCTGTAGTAAGGGGACTTTTGTCCTACAGCAATGAAACATTGTCCTATTGCATTGACAGGACCAAAGTAAATGGGCACAACTGAGGCACAGGATGTTCCCTCTGAACATCAGAAACCATGTTTTTACTGTAAGGATGACTGAGCACTGGCTCAGGTTGCCCAGGGAGGTTGTGGAGTCTCTAACCTTGGAAATGGGTTGAAGCCATCTGGACATGGTCCTTGGCAACCAGCTCTTGGTGGCTCTGCCTGAGCAGGGAGGTTGGACTGTACAGCCTCCAGAGGTCCTGTCCAACCTCTGCCATCCTGTGAAACCCAGTGACAGCATTATCAAAGTACCTTTTTTTCTTGTTTACTTGTTTACTTGTAACAGGCATCACATATTGTCAGAGCAATGAACAGGGTCTGCAGTGTGATGAAGATGGCCAGTATAGACCTTCCCAGAAAGACCCTGGCACTAAGAAGTACTTCTGTGTCAATAACTTTGGAGCAGCACTGGACTGGCCTGGAACAGAAGATCTCCTTACAGATGACCAGTGCATGGGTAAGAGCCAGAAGAATGTTTTGGATTTGTTTTGACCCTACATAAGTAAAACCTCCTTTTGAAGAGACTAATCACTCCACAGTTTCTGGGGATTCACTTTCCCATAGTTGTGACCTCTGCCTTAAGCCACATTCCTCCTTAGTTTTTCATTTCTTGACTACATTCGGGAAGTTATTTCTGGTAAGAGAAGAGAGAGAAGCAGGTTTCCTGCACTCTCAGATGTCTGACAGCTTTTGATGTGTGCTGACCTCCTGCTCTCTGCTTGGAAACCCAAAAGAATAATGAGAGCGCTAATGGGAAAGAAGCAGAATTATTAATTTCCTTGTAAAATTATCCCTCATCGGTGTATTCCTGGGAAATAGACTATTTTCAGCAATGATCTCACAGGCACAATGTAGCATCACTCTCTCAGCTCCTGCTGTAAAATATCTGCCTTCGTGAACATATCCTTGCAAGCTGGATGAGGTTACTTCTGCTTGAATACAGCTGTGAAATGCTGGTTCTCAAGGATGAAAAGTCTGAAAAAACAAAGTCATCCATCAAACAGTCCCCAGACTGCCCGCAGTAAGGTCTGATTACACCTCACAGCCTCAAAGCTTTTACTTTTCCCCAGAAGTTTTTATGTACCCATCATATGATTGGTATTGAAATTAATGGGATATTCTGTTTAGAAACTGATGTCATGGTGTGCTTTGAATTAGACAATATCTTATGACAAGTGGAAGGAGTGTGAAATGAAAGCCCTCAGTTGTGAAGAGGTTGCAAAACTATCTTCAGTTAAAATAGCTTTTTTTTTCCTCTGAGCATACTGAGAAACTGGTCACAGTTATAAACACGAGGTGTGAGCCTCTGTTGCTCTTGATCATGGGGCAGTTGGGATGTTTCTCTGGGCAAAGGATTCAGGAGTTCAATTCTCTTGTTATTCACCTTGAGCCTTCCTGCGTGGGCATTTCTGATTCTGTCCATGATGGAGCAGTTCTAGATACCTGTGCTTGTTTTAGTGGATCATGCTACAAAATGTCACTACAAGTATTTATGACTGTTAAAAATTTTGGGTTTAAAAACCCAGCAAAAACGTATCATAAAAGAGTTTGGGTTGGCAAGGACCTTAACGATCATCTAGTTCCAATCCTGCTTCCATGGGCAGGGATGCCACCTAATAGATCAAGTTGTTCAGGGCCCCATGCACACCCAAAAAGTCTGGTTGTTTTTTTTGGGTTTTGTTTGTTTTGGGTTTTGTGTGATTTTGTTTCTGGTTTTGTTTTTTTTTTTTTTTAAATAATTTACAGGCTAATTTAATTTCTTTTTTTTTCTTTTAAAGATCATGTTGCATTTCCAGAAAGCATTATACGAAGTGAAACTGTTTATCTCTATTTTTACTTTTTCCCCTGCCCCTGCTATTTCCCTTAACTGAATTCTGCACACAGCAAGACAGCAGGGGCTGAAGGCTGACCTTGCTTTGACAGGAGGTTGGTGGTTGGGCAGCGTCAATAAAACCCAGCTGGTCTTCAGCTTTTGAGTCTTCAGGCAGAAGAATTGCCTTCTATGAAAGCACAGTAATAAGCTGTAACAACCGTTGCTCATTCTCATAATTCTCTCTCTTCTTATATTTTAGGCCACTTAACATTTACACTTAACATTTATTACTTAACATTTATTATATGGAGGTTGGGTCTAGGAGATCTTTAAGGTTCCTTCCAACCCAAACAATTCTATGAAGCCTGCCAGAGTTCAAGAAACATTTGGACAATGCTCTCAGGCACATGGTGTGAATCTTGGGGGTGTCCTGTCCTAAGCTGGACTCGATGATCTCCCTGGGTCTCTACCAACTCAGGGTATTATGTGATTCTCTGATTACAGCAACACAAGTAGGACCTACAGCTTTACTCTAGTAGTATGTGAGACAGAGAATTTCCACTCCACACTAAGTCTGTGAAATGGCTTTATGAATGCAATTTTTTTACCTTTCTTCATATTAAAAAATAAAATTCAAGAATTATTTTTGCAATGTTTTCAGTTTCGTTTCACTAAACTTTCTATATTTTCTCTACTTTTCTCCCATATTATTGTATTCAATAATATTGTATTCAATAATATGGGAGAAAAATAGAGAAAAAAGATTTCTCTTGAAAATGTAAGGGCAGGATGAAGTCAGAATTAGGGGGGGAAAAATCAGAAGAAAAGAAAAACATTTGAAAATGTAATTTTGTAATTTGAATTTTGCAGTAGAAATGAGAACAGTTTTTAACCAGGCATCACTTCAAGTTGCAGATGCAGAAGGGATTCAGTTTAGTGCAGAATTTAGCTAATGCTTATATTTCGGTGCCCCGTATTTCTAGGAAGGAAAAAGCTTCCACCTCTGTTTACACCATCATTCTTCCCTGTCCCCATCTGAGCTGGAGTGCCAGGATTTTCTTGTGTTTGACAAACCCTTTTGATTTTTTTTCTAAGCAGAAATGATGGTTTTATCAAAAGCACCTGCTGACTCAGCCCTGACAGCAATTGACATTTGCTTCTGATTTAGTCCTGACTGTCTTGCTGTAAGAGTACAAGTGATTGTTTTAAGAACTTATCCCTTTGACTTTTATTTTGTGGCTTATCCAGACATTTCAGAGACAGGGGCCTGTGATCCTCCAGCTTTTATTTTGTGGTTTAGCCAGACATTTCAGGGACAGGGACCTGTGATCCTCCAGCTTTTATTTTGTGGTTTATCCAGACATTTCAGGGGCAGAGGCCTGTGATCCTCCGGCTGGAGCTCTGCATCCATGAGTGAAGGGGGGAGAAGGGCTGAGCTCCAGCTCTTCCTCGTGCAGACATCTCCCACAGGCTGGGATCAGACCAGGACTCCTACTTCTTACCTCTTATAGGTCTAGGACAGGTGTTGGCTGCAATGAGCCAGAGGTTTGCCTTCACTTGGGGCATTTAGAGAAGTTTGCACAGGGATGATGCTGTGTCACCATGTTCTTTCCTTAATCATAGAATGTTTTGGGTTGGAAGGGACCTTAAAGATTGTCTAGTTCCAACTCCTGGCCATGAGAAGGGATAATGTGCTGTGCTCACTGAAATATACTGATATATCAACACATGGGCACACTGTGCCCACCCCCCTGGTAGTACAGGCAGTAGCAACTTGAGCAGGGTGGTGGTGGCACTGTGTCCCTTCACCAGTCTGTGATCTTCTTCAGGCCACAGCCAGGGCCAAACCCTTTGGAGCTTAAATGGATTCCTCGCTCCATTTAATGACCTTTGGGGTTTGAGTCTCTAGACCCCATGAGCTTTTTTGGTTTGCAGATAGTGCTGCTTGTCAGACGTCCTTACACATGGGTGCAGTGGGTCCACTGCAGAGGGAACAGATAAAACTGTGGTCCGTAGAGTGGCAGTCAGGTTTTAAAAGTTGAAAATGAGGGAGTAATAAAACAACATGTAGGACATACTACCTTGGATATACCCCTGATCCTGAAGTCAGTGGAGATCAGGCTATCGTGCCCCTGGAAACAATAAGGCTCCTAGATTTCCTTTCTAACCAGCTGCTCTTGTTTCAGTGGCTGTTTTGCAGGAAGTTGGTTCCTCACTTGACTCAATAGTTGGTTCAGTGTCTTGAAGAAGTAATGAGAGATGGCAGGTGTGCTGCTGGAAGAGAAAGCCTCACTTGGATGTAAACTCCCAGCCCACTCCTGGCTACGTGTTTTTCCAAAAATCTTGTAATGCTTTTTTTTTCAAAGCAGAAATTCTATCCTCACTCCAGCTGTCTCCTGCATTGTCTGTGGGTTATGGTACATCATTTAATGAATAATCCTCTTTCTGTACAGAATTCTTCAAGTTTTATTTCCATGTAAATCTGTCTGTTTGGAGCATGGGAACTGATAATAGTAGCTGATTGGGGTTTTTTTTGGTTTTATTTTAGTGCTCAGAAAATTTGAAAGAGTTCCTGCCTCCCGTCTGATTTATAGATCCGAAGAAGCTCAGATTCTTCAGTCTCAGTCATTTGGAGGAGACCTGCAAAGTACATATTTTCAGTGCATTTCAGGTGAGAAAATGCTGTAGATAATGTAGATACAGCTCTGATAAAAACTGTAGAGAGAACACTAACCATAATGGAAAATAATAATCTTTTTATACATTGAGCTTATAGTTAAGTTCCTACATGAACTGTATTTTCTGCAGTTTGGCATCAATTCACTGCAACATATTTACAACTTTTGATGACCTTGGTTCAGAGAAGAGATTGGTGTCTCTTTCAGAAAGAAGTAATCTATAGTTTGCAATACAGATGAGAGCTGAGATTTAAAACAGAAACATTCATCAGACTTTGCAGATGTACAGAAAAAAGAAGGATTAGGTGTTCAGAATATATGAAAACCAAGCTTTTACCTCTTCCCAAATCACCTGATCGGCACATAAAAAAATAATAATTATCCTTGCTTGGATCAGAAGGGTATTATAAGGAGTGCAAAGATAGTCCTCTGCCAAATCTTGCAGTCTATGTACTACATTACATCTGGATACATCATATTTGCTGGTTTAAGTTGGTTCAAAATTCTCTAAAACCGAGGGGAATCACCTCAGTGCTTTCAGAATGCTTTGAGTCAGTCTCACCTTGTGTCTCCTAATGCTCAGGCTTAGAAGGGAGGCAGAGGGGACATGTCCAAAAAAAACCACCCTGGCAGTAATAACACAGGTTGCCTGATTGCAGGGCAGATATCACACAAGTCTGACAAATCAGTGGCTTTGTGTCACATACTGTGGTCTATCTGGAGCAGTCACCTCTCACGCTAAGAACTGAGTATGTGAAGCCTGATATGTGTTACTAGAAGGAGTTTCCTGCACCGGATCATCCCCAAGCTGTAGACTGTTAGATTTCTTGCATCTTCCTCTGAAAACGGAGACCTTCAAAAGCAAGAAACTGAACAGAGAGAACCTGAGAATGAATTTAGGGAGGAAATTATGTCCCTTTGACAAGTAATCTGATTCAGTGCCCATAGCCATATTTTCATTATAAGTTACATCCACTGTAAGTGGTGACACTGCTACAAAATACTACTGCTGGAGTGCTCGTTTGAGGAGTAAGGGTTAATATTTCCATCTCTGAGTCCCTATGAGATCAGATAGCTCAGCTTACATTTCTGATGATGTTTTGATCTAAGTTGGTTTATTTTATGTGAAAGATATTTGGAAAAGAATTCACCTGTGCCAGGAGCAAAGCTGTGGGAGCAAATTAACAGTGAGTGTGTAAGGGCAGAAGGAACTTCAGCCACTCCTAAATCTGGAGAGGGATGGCTGTTGCTCCCTTACACTGACCAGGGGGTTTCTGCAGAGGCAGCCAGTGTGATTGAAGAATTTGATGCTTCCCTCCGTCCTACTACCCCGATATCTGTCACAACCTCTTTGCCAAGGGATTACTGTATCAGGCAGATGTGATGTGCTGGCAAAGTGGTTCATTAGAGTCCTGCCTCAAGCAAAATTATCCAACAGAGATTGAATATTTGGGTGGGTGATTAGTCCTGTCTGAACTGTTTATATTATCAGGCAAAGAACAACTTTTTGCATGAATTTAAGTTAATTTAAAATTCTTAACCCACTACTAAAATAGTTGAATACTTAGTTCATCTGGCTAATGAAATTCATGTGCTTGCACTCTGACAGGCAGATGAAGTAAGTGGCAGTAATAAGTGGGATTTGAAGCAAAAATATGGCATGTGAATTACTAGGAAACCTGAGACTTCTTCCCTGTTTTTCAGGCTGCGAGAAGGAAGATGCGTGTGGCTTTGCAACTGTAACTCCTGCTGGTGCTGAAGTTCTCTGTGAATTATACAGTACTGCTGAAGTCAACTTCAACTGCACCACCTCTGGATTAGTAAGAATGATCATATTTAAAAATATGTGTTTATCAAAATGCTGTATGTTCAATATAAGTGGACAAGATCACAGAAGAAAGGCAGGCTGTTACCTGACCCCTTGGACATTGCTCTTCCCTATTGCAGTAATAAATTCTGGCAAGTTGGTAAAGAAGCTACACCCACATAGTTGCAAAAGTGACATCTGGATGCCTCAGTGTTTGGTTGAAACATCATAAAGCACTATTGTTCCTAAAACATGCTGTGCTCCTGCAGTTAGGAAATCAGGTTGATTTAAAAAGAGGAATAATCTGAATAGTTCAAACTAGAAGTATCCAGGTTGGTAATCGTGTCACCTGAAACAGTCATAATTTTTAAGTTCCTTCCACTAGCCCAGAGTTTGAACTGTGTACTCTTTATCACTGTAATATTTTCCTATTCACTACTTCTAAACACAGCAATGTGGCTTTGATGAAGTCAGTTATGTTTAATAGAATAAAAAAATGTCCATATTAGATAGAATAAAAAATGTCCACATGAAACTGTGGTGGTAATAATCCCTGTGTGTGCTAGATCCTCTCCCTGAGTTTCTGAATAAAGAAAATGTATTTTAGGAGAGGAAATCAATTCAGTTGTGTTTATTGTGCATGCCTGTTTTCTGTCTCAGGTACAAGGTGTTTTGGGGAACCCTTCTGCCACTGGCATTGGTAGCCTCAGCTGCCTGCTTCATATCAGGAATCCAGAAAGAGATGCACTGATGGTCTATTTGAAGAGAGGTACCAGATGAGAATCACTCACCTAATATTAGACTCTGTGCCCAAGATGGTAGTTGCTATTATATAGGATCACGATTAAATATGGGGAGCATCTTTTTTTAAGAAGGCACAATACTTTTGAGAGCTCAACATTTAGTGATAGCCCAGAAACCACAGCAATGTCATGCTTCCTAGAAATTAGGAATACAGTTTTTCTAAGCCATTTTGACAGCTTTTGCCAGCAAGCAGTCCCCAAATACTCTAATTCTATCAAATGTATTATCCTATTCTGCTCTGCTCTGTTGCATTATGATTTCTCTTTATTAAGTATTTGTTATTTGTATATATAAGGCATTATTAGTGACCCTCCTAGTTGGCAGAAACATTTTACTTTTTTAATGAGATAAATTTGTATTTGGGAGTTACTAATGCAGTGCTTGAAAGGGGAATATTATGAACCTTACTGCATGCATCAGTTTAGGAGCCCTTTGCGGGCAGTACATTCAGACCAGCTACCCAGTTAGAAAGGCACCAAACCATTTGATGATCTTATCTTGCATCTGAAACTCAAAGTCCAGAAAAGGACTTTTAAAACAGAGCTTTTATCATAAAACCTTCATAAAACCAGCTTTGGTCTGCTTGCAATCCAAAAGCATCCCTTGAACTCCTCTTGAACGTTCTTTTCCCGTTCTGTCTATCCAGGACAGGAATTTAACTCATCTGGACTCAAGGCCTTTGAGAGGACTGGTTTTCAGAACGTGCTGTCTGGCGTGTTCCGCTCCGTGGTGCTCTCAGCTGCTGCTGCATCGCTGACTGACGCTCAGCTCCTGTGTCGGCAGCTCTGCAGTGGGGACTCCTGCTGCGACGGCTTCATCCTGAGCCAGGCTGCACTGGATGGAGGTACTGCCCAACTGCACAACAAAACCTCCTGCAGCAGGGAACCAACGCTGAGTAGAACTCATTTTTGGACACAGCACACCTACCTCTGTGTCATGCCACTGTCAGCAGCCTGTCTCTACATCACTGACATTTTTTTGGTGTTGTCAGAATTTGAGTAGTGCCCGAGACTTGGTCTGGAGCAGTAGAGATAAAGACCTGAGGTAGCAACCTGCACTTGAAGCAAAATGGACAGTTTTGAAAGGATAGTTCTTTTAACCTGCTTTAGACATCTGCATCTGCATAAGATAAATCATTCTGAAACACCTCTCTCCTTAAGTAGCACAACTTGGTTGCCATAACTGGAGTGCTGCAGCTCTCTCTTTGCCTGACCCTAGGTACCATTCTGTGTAGTTTGCTGAGCTCCCCAGACGTGCTGATCTGCGATGGAAGTGTCTGGAGTCCGACACCAATCTCTGTCATAGGTGGGATATGTAATGGTGTGAACTATGATGAGAAGGAGAAGACATTTTCCTTTACCCTGGGAGGACAAGTGTTCAGTGGAAGTATGTCAATTAATTCTCTCAATTTACATTAGTCTTCTTTAATTGTTGTATAGACTCTGCCTTTTTCACCAGCCTGCTCTTGTGCTTCAGTGCTTTTTTCCTCAATTTAAGTCCATATCAATACAATCACAAGAGAATAAGAACTTTCTAACTGGATGCATTGTTAGATAGATGGACCTCCCATGTACTGTGAGTACATTAATGAGAGTCAAGAATGTGTTTAATATGTCACCCCGTAATAATTCAAGCATTTAATTCAGGCAGATTCAACCCAATAATCTGAAAGAAAGGTAAAGTCCAGAGCAAAGATAAAAAGGGAGGTGCCCAGAGCTGCACAGTAAAAACAATGATTGAAAATTGAGTAAAGCCTTGGCACCCTAGACCCAGACTAGCCCCTTGACACCTGGGACCTTCTTCCTTAGTGTTTTGTATTATAAATAAGGTGATGCATAGTGTAGTGATGCGCTTTCTATGCAATTTCTGAGCATTTCAATACTATCTGTGTAATTTGAGCAGCTACTCTAACAAAATTTTTTTTTTATTAGCTTCTCAGTTGGTGAAAGAGACTGAAAGAAATTTTACTACCTTTCAGCAAGTTTACCTGTGGAGAGGTGAGTTACCTCGCTCAAGTTGTTATAAAAACTTATGGTGAACTGTTGGCAGTGGCAGACGTGTGTTCTATAGTGGAAGTGTCACTGTCACTTCATTTTATGGCGTCCAAATTGAGACACTACTCAGAAGTCTTTTCTGGTAGGATGGGTAATCTGGGGTAATTCCGCTACCGCCAGTTTCGTAAAATTTGGGTAATTTCTTGTGTCTGAGAACATAATTTATAGCTTTTAATACCTGTGAAAATTGTAACATTAACACACTTGCTTTTGTCCCATCAGTGTCCAGGTGCCATAATAATTTAGTGCTTTATGCTTAACTACATAGGTTATGGTTTTTAGCATGATAACCCTGTATGTGTTATTTTTGCAAGTTTGCTTTCCGAATGTCACCATGTACATAGCAGGACCTGCACAAATGATTTTTGATGCTGCTTTATAAATGCACACAGTCTGCAGACTGCTGCTGCTGAGTGCATAGTGATTGTGGATATGGCATTTGCTTTTATCCTGCAAACGGTGCAGTTTGGTTTAGGTTTTCCCCAGAGCTGTCCAGAGATGGTTTACTTGTTTTTGATTCAACAACTGGTGGAACTACCTAAAGAGTTTTCCTAAATGGTGCACTGTAAAATATTTGTTAAATTTGGGATCTAAGGATGGTCTTGTAAAAGACAGATAAGGGGAATCACAATGCTCTTTAATTCCTGTTTCATTGCAGATTCTGATATGGTCACCCGGACTAAAACCTCCGCGTGTGATGCTTCTGCTGTTTTGAAGACAGAGAATGACTTAACATTGTCAGGTACTATTGTCAGGAGGAGTGGGCAGAGAGGACAGCAGAAGACAGCAGATGAGGGATGCAGAGTTTAACCAGAAAATATTATATATTGCTATATATGTTCATAATGCCCTAGGTATTGTGAAGTAGAGAGGATTCCTCTTAGGTAGGAAGGCCCATAGAGGTTTTGAGGAAGATGTTCAAAATGTAAACCTCCTGGCTTCATGGTTTTTACCTTCCTAGGCTAGGCTGGAAATGAAAATGTTAAAATGTTTTGTGAAAGTTTGTTCTTTCAGACTTACTAAATTGAAGAGACTCAGAAAATATTATTTGGCTGAAAAAAAATTTCACATAGACCCAGAAATTAAATCCTTAGCTTAGGTACCTGGGAATCTTTACTGCTAGTGACAGTATGGCTGCAAATATCATGCTTAGAGAAAATCAGGATAAAACTGCAATCACAAGTGTTTCCTCCATGCATGATGATAGTGAGGGACCTGTGAACTTCTGTTAGCTCCTTTGTTATTCCAGGGTTTGCTCTTGGTTATACTATAAGTCATGTGTAGGTAGGTCCTAAAGAATTTGTAGTAAGTTACTAGAATTCATTTGGGCCTTCACCACCATAATCCTAATAGAAAGAGAGCAGTGGAGCCTGTTGAGAGCACCTTGACTCACCTTTAAGTAAATGTAATCTTTGCTGAGGAGTCTTGATGAACGTCTGAGCACATGATTTAATACATGCAAAATCCTAAAAGGATTTTCTTTTGGAATTCGAAAGGGAGGTAAACTGAAAATGCACATTTACCAAACAGTGCTCCTATACAATTAGGAGTATTTTAAAGTCTAGGCTCAAAAATGAGAGAAAAAAATGCGGGTAATGCAGTGGGTGAAATTCTCTTGCATTTACCTGCCAAGGCATGAGTGTAGCCCTCAGGGTTCTCCATTTATCTTGCTGGGGCTGATGGTGTCATTAAAACGTGAAGTTATGCAAGGAATGCAGTTTCTACCTGCATCCCTAAGTCTTAGTTGTGACACCAGCTGTTTCCAGAGAAACTCAAGGTTGAAGTTAAGGCTCGAGAGGTAACAGGAATTATAAGCCACATGTTTTAAGAAGTTAGGGGTACATAACTTACATTATAAGTCATGGGAAAATGTCTACAAAGCTTTTATTACTTGATGATCTTTCATAAAACACATGGTAACATATCTTTCCTAGTTTCTGACAGAAAATTCAAAGCTATAGTGCACTCCCAGCATGTCAGTAGGTGCTTCAACACTTCAACAGTAATCATCAGCATGTCTTCTCCTTGTTTGCATTATTGTCTGGTTGTTTCACTGCATGTAAGATTAAATAACAGAATGTCTCACAATGTACCTGGGGATGAGACCTGCTGATGACATTTGATAAATAAGAAAGTGTTGAAGAAGAAATTTGTAAGAGATCAGTGAAGAGTGTCCATTTCTTTCAATATTGCAACTTTATTTAAAGGGATAAATTTGGAAACAGCCTGAAAGACCTGTGATTGATTGTTTCAGAGGGAGCTCAGGAGGTATAAAGCATTGCATACATGTCTAAAGGTCACAGGCAGGTGACAAAAAGGGGTTATTTAATGTGGTCTGTGGGAGCATAAACTAGGAGAAATGAGGTCAAATGACAGAAATAGGTATTAAACTTGTCAAGAAAACTTTTAACATAGAGAAGAGAGGTGTAAAAGCTTCTCAAGGGAATATAAGGAAGATGCTGTACTTTGGACTAATAAAATTAGATTGATTAAGAAATTGCAAACATCCTCTGAGACATCATACTTCAATGCTAGGATATTGTGTTGCATGACAGAGAGAATGGTCTAATTTCTGGGAGCTGTCAAGTTTTTGGGAGGTGGAAATAGTCTGACAATGCTGTGTTATGCAGTGCAGCTCAGAGAGGGGGCATTGCCTACAGGAGCATCTCTAACTGTGGGTGGACAGTTGTGTTATGAAAAGCAGCCTTTGGTGTATGCTAACTCTACAAAACGTTTGCAGCTGTTTTACTGTGAAAGGCAGAATTTTATGCATAAATAAATTTAATTTATTCCAGATCATATTTAAATTTTTTTGTGGTATTGTTTGTTTGTTTGTATCTCAGATGCCACAAAGGATCTTTTCTACCTAATGGACAACAACCAAGTACAAAGTGACCAGAACTATTCTCTCCCTTACCAGCAGTATTGGATCTTCAGTCAGAAATACTCAACTGAGGAAGCTGTGCTTTGGTGTCTCACACGTAAGACTTCTTGGAGACTGTTATTCTGTAGGAAATAATAATTAACTAAAATCTTTTAATAGGTATTATAGTAATGACCCATGGAAACTTTGGACTCCTAAGATTTTCATGGAAATTGCTAATGAGGCCACTTGTTTCTTCCTTACAGTCTTAGTGTGCCATGGCAGAAAGGGTAACTGTCATTCATCATCAGGGTACCCTGTTATGGGCAAGAGAAGTCAAAGATACAACTTAGGCAATGCTCTGGTGTTCTTGAAAAGTACCCTTCCAAATAGATAGATGTCATAGTGGTAAAAGTAGAAGGTAAAACACAGATATTTGGTGTTAATGATAAAGTGTATTTTGATGCAATAGATGGAGAAGGGTTTCCAGCTCTACCAGGAAGTCAGAACTAAGAGTACTAAACAGTGCACAAGCATCACTGTAAGAGGTCAGTCGAGATATGCCTGTTTAATGTGATGCATTGTAAAATGATGCATGTTTACAGAAGCCATTGCCATGGTAATTAAGAGATGGGTTTGGCAGCTTTGGTACTTTTCTGAAGGTGCATTATTACCCTGGGGTAAATTTCAGAAAAAATTGCTACAAGCAAATGGCTTGGACAGTTGATTCCAGAAAAGTTAAGTGTAATTTTGTGTGATGCATGAATGCTTAAGATATACTTTTTGTGGTTGTCTCGTATTGGCCTCATAAGCCACCAGTGTGCCTGTAACAAATGTGGATAGAGCCTTCCCAAATCTTCGTTTGCGAAGCCTAGCCATGATCATGACTTTTTGTGAAAACTTCCTAAGACATTGTAGACTTTATTGTCCATTGTTACTCATTAAATAAGAGACCCACAACTGGTGCAGAGTTCTTTTATGATTATACAATTTGTATGTCAAATTTGCTAAAAAGAAAGAGATTTTTATTATTAAATATTAGAGTGACACCAATACACTGAAGTAACACTTGCCACAGCTGGGGAATTTATCTTCCCTATTAGCTCTGCTGTAGCTCCTTTTCTGTGTTCTCCAGGTACACCTGCTCTTCAATGCCACTAGAATTGGAATATGTCCCTCTTTCTCTTGGACTTTAATTAACTGAACTAATTAATTTGCACAACTAATAGGATAATATTGAAATTCTCACTCTTAGTTGTTTGCTGATGTTTAGCTTTAAGTGCACCGACAACATGAACAGGAGCAGAGAGGGGAAGGAGCCCTTGTGTGTGTAACTCTTTCTGACTTTGCTTCTCAGGCTGTACCCAAGAAGATGAGTTTTGCCGAATGGCAGATCTTCAAAACACCACAGACAAATACTTTGTGTGTACCCTCTATCCAGAGGCACAGATTTGTGACAGCAGCATTGATCAAACACCAGGGAACTGTCCAACTGTACTACCCCGGCAACCACAGGCACTGTATCGTAAAATAGGCAAGTTTTGGTATTTGGATTTATGTCTGCTCTAACCCTGGTAATACAAACTGGTGTTTGGCTCTTGATTCTGATAAAAAAAGTCTAAGTATAAGAATGAATCCTGGGATGTGATGATGCAAGGGCAGACCAGACTGTTCTTGGCACGGATGTTCATTTTCTGTTCAGAATGGAAAGTTATTAATCACCAGTTTCATTCTCCATGTCAGCTATTCCCAATTCAGAGAGGCCAAGGGTAGATCAAATAATTTGTATACCAGCTCTTCGATCTTTTTATAAAGGGTGGAATGGGAATGTCATTGGAATGTCATTAATCCCATTTTCTACAATTAAAATTTCCTTGGTAGCTAAGTAGTGCAACAATGAAAGGGTTGAGTGTAATTTTTTTTTGCTTTTTCTTTGCATGTGCAGAGCTATAGATGTGGATTTTAACCTTTGCTCTGTGAATGCTTGGGAGGTTCAGTGTTTTTTCTCATAGGGCTTATGTAAGGAAGCTGGACAAACAAGCCTGTTATCACTGCACAGGAACCTGTAATTTTGCTGTGAAAAAATGTAAAGGTCCACTGAACTAAGCTACTCAACCATGTCTTTTTGGGGAGCCTAAAGGGCAGCATGGGTTGACTAATGGATGAGCACACTGGAGTTTTCCAATCTGGAGTTTTCCAAACTGTATTCCAGTTTTTGACCTTGTGAAAGGAGTAGCATCAATGCAGATCTCAGAAACAGAAGTCCTGGACTAGAAGTCTTTCTTGGACAATGTATTTTGCTCAGCTTTTAGAGCCTTCACTTGTTGGATTTTTGTTCATCTTCAGGCTTAACCATCAAAATTTTGCTGTGATGATGTCAAATTATCTTTTAATCTGCTGGAACTCAGCATAGAAACATAAACTTGACCCTTACCATGTGATTACTTGACCAGTATATGTATATGGCAGTTAAACTGATTTTTCCAATTTTGTTTTTTTTTTCCTTCCAGTCACTCTTCAAAGTTCAGTGAAGAGCTTCTACACACGTGTGCCATTCCAGAAAGTAACAGGAATCTCAGTGAGGAATAAGACTGACATGAGCAGAAAAACTGTTTCAGACGGGTAGGACATGAACGTTCCTTTCTTTTTCCTGGAATTTTAACCATGCTTGGAGTACCAAGACCCCATTATACAGATGAGGGGGATTAAATATGTTTATCCAAAACCATCATTTAGGAGTATTTAATGAAAAAAAAAACAAACACATGATTTAAAGGAATTGTATAATTGAGTTATAAATAATAATGTATATAATTACTAATTATATATATGAAAATTATTATTTCTGCTGATATTGCATTGCTAGTTAGCCAGTTAAATCTCTTATCAATAATATATCAAATTAATTTAGGCTGATTTTTTTAGGGCGGATATCAAAATAATCATCTAAATTATTAGAGGTAGTCTGATAGATGTATAACAACCAAACGTAATTTCACCTACATATGGAAAATGCATGGAAGTGTGTATGCAATAAGAACCAGACTGGTTCTTCAACCTTTTTCTGAAAGCTATCTCTGCAGGTTCTCAGTGTCTCTCCCCCATGCAATATCCTCTTTTCTCCATCATGGACACAGTGGCACTGAGAGTAATGTTCTCCTTTCCCAGGTTTTTTGCGTGTGAGCGTTGGTGTGATGCTGACCCCTGTTGCACAGGATTTGGCTTTTTTAATAACTCACAGCTGTCAGGTATTTTTCCTCTAGTTTTATTTTTAAGATAACTTCAGTCTTTCTTCATTATCCAAATTTTTACCATTCTTTTGCTCTTAAGAGCACTTAGAAAGTGCTTGCAGATCTCATGCATCTCTCTTTTCGAGTAACCGTAACCACTTCTGAAGGTTGAGCCCAATGCCCCACTCCACGTCTCAGAAATTATTGAGAAAACTTCATGAGCCATTAAGAGGCTGCAGTTCCAACAGCATGAAATCCAAACTGATAAAACTCCAGTTACTACTCATTTATCAAACTCTCTTCCAAAATATTGCTTGACTTCATTTTGTGACTTTTTCCCCCTTTTTTGTTGTTTCATTTTTTAAAACCTAAAGGGCTTATAAACCTAAATAATAATGAAATTAAATGCATGTGAGCCCATAATGTCTGTGGGTACTTTGGGACAGCTGAGCCTTTTGTCTTTCTTGGATGTCTGAACTTCTGTGCTCCCAGATTTTAGTCTTCTGCTTGAGGATGCCTATCTGCTCCTCCTTAGTATTTTAGCTACTTAAGACATCTCAAGTAGGAGTTCTGTTAGTCTGCAGAACTCAAATCTTTTGACGTATGTTTGACTTGAAAGCCATTAAAATGTCAAACAAAAATGCTTTATTCTCCTGGGATAGCAAAGTTAAGGGGTGTTGTCACCCCATGCTCCTTCTCTAGTCAGCAGAGAGATGTATAGACACAACTATAGAGTCATTAAGAACTTTACTTGACTGAATCCTGTTCTGGAGGTACTTTTCTTTGTCTCCACTGACTTTAAAGGAAGTGCTCTTTTTAAAGAAAAGCTGGTGTTTAGAATTGGATGCCACCTAGATCAAAGTAAATGAAATAGATTTTAGTACTTTATTCCACATTCAGATTTAGACCACTAAAATGTCTAACTTTGTTTTTGGAAGGGTCATATGCTAATCAACTGTTCCTGAGGTCATTTAGGATGTGCTGGCTTTACAACTCGCTTGGGAATTTGAAACAGTTCAGAAATATATATTTTTAATTCCAAATTTTTAATTTGTTGAGCAGACGAAATTTTCAGTTGGTCAAAAAATGAGTAGCTTGGAAAATTAATCCAATGTAGTTTAGATTGCAAGTAATGTGCAAATACAAAATAGTTCAGTTTTCATACCTCCATATGACCATATGAAATTTGAAGTCTTAACGTAATGTGGCTTTAGGTTTCTTTAAAGAGTTGTAAAATAAATGAAGAATTTTAAAGCACTAAACATGGAAAACTCACACCTCTTTAGTTTATCTGATATTAAGTATCTGTGACATTTCAGGCATCCAGTCCTGACGCTTGTATAGTCAAAAGAACTTTCAGCAATGATTTTAATATGAGCTAAAATCTTCAGTGAATCTGCTAGCTGTGTTTCAAACCCTCCATTTTTTTTCAGCAACAAAAAAATTTACACAAGGTCTTTGAAAGACAGAATTTTTATCTTGATGTAAGTAGTGACCATGTTTCAATATACATGCAGATTTTCAATTTCAAGGATTGCATTAACCTGAAAGGGCTGCTTGCTCAAAGAGTCCTGATCTTTGCTTGGTGGAGATGCTCTGTGACCTTGGATTATAATAATTAATAATGTTGGTACCCACCTTCCTTCACACGGAATTCATTGGGATTTTTCAACGCTAGTTTCAGGTACTTGGCCCATTTTAGATATTTCCTGCCTTCAATTTCTAAGTCAGTTGAACTTCATTTAACACAGTGGAACCATGCTGTGTTCTCTTTCCTCACAACTATCTAGAAGAGGAAAATTTTCCTTATGATTTCTATAACCATTTATTTCCTTGGCAGGTGGAAAGATCGTGTGCGTGACTCTGAACAGCCTTGGAATCCAGACATGTGCTGAGGAAACAAGAAGTGCTTGGCACATTTCAAATTGTAGTTCACCAGATGCTGAAGTCAGAATACACCCATTTGGCTGGTATCAGAAGCCTGGTAAGTGATGCAGGACACATGACCTTTCTAACTGGTTTCTGCGCATTGAAGTTTATTTTTCAGCTTCATTGTATACAAATTCCAGCTTCCAGCTGTAGGACCCATTTGCAAGGATTACAAATAGACAAGGCAGACAAGCGTGTACAAGGAAAAGAAAAGCGCAATTTAGTCTCCATTTTAATAGAAAAAGAATAGTAATACCTCAAAGAAGTATAATTTAATTTCTTGGATTGTATGGGAGACTTGTGGCCGATGTTGGAATTCAAATATATTTTGCCCCACTGCACAGTCCTCGTCAGTAAATCATTCTTTGTTTCTTGCTCACTGCTGGGCTTATGGTTTTACCATCTGTGTGGATACAGAACCTCAAAAGATTTGGTTTTGCTACAGAATTTAAAATTTTCTTTTGACTGTTTTGGTAAAGAAAAGGCCAAGACCAGATTCCAAGGTAGCACTGTATTTTTCAAGCAGTAAGAAGCTATCACATGTTTAAGCAGAAGAGCAGTTATGAGATGTTGGGTTACTTCCTCAGGAGGAATCAAAACCACTCTTTGTCAAAGTGGATTTTATTTTCCGTAGCAAAACAAAAGTTCCATTACTTCATTAAAAACTTTAAATGGATTTCTCATTTGTCACACTTCTTTTGGGCAGATCTAGTTCTACTTTGTTAAGCTTTGATTTCACATAACTGAAACAATAAGGAAGACAATTGCCTGCCTGACTGTGTCCCCCTTTATTGGGAGGACAGCCTTTTACTTAGTCACGTAGGCACAGCCTTGTTGAACTCCAGAGCAGAGAGGCCCCATGGGGGCAGGTCTGGTGATGTTGACAGAATCAGGGAAAAAATTGAATAAAGAGTACTTTTTCCTGCTTTTACACTCCCTTAGTTCTTGCAGAGTAGAGAAGGGCTGATAGCTGAGAGGAGAGGGGAGGCACAAAGTCTGGATATATATTGTCCAGGGAATGTGATAGAAAGATAATCCAGCTAAAGCTGTGTAGAGATAGATCAGATATCATGGTAGTATGCTGCATTTTACAGTGTTGATAGAGAAAACCTTCATTCACACTCTGTGTTTGAAATATGAACTCGGTCCTGAGCTTTTCAAGTCCTGTGCTGGCTCTATGCCCCCTGGAACATCCATGTCCTCCTCTAGTGGGGCAGTCCTTGTTAAAAGGTAAGAGACAGCATGGGGTTGGGAAGCACTACAGAAGCTAGGCAGGGATGGGCTGAGGATCTAGCACTGAGAGAAAGGGAACAACAGCCCTGATAAAGTGGCAGGATCCTGGTGGCAGGGGGAGTTAAGAGGGAATCAGGGGTAACAGTGAAGAATGGTAGAAAGGTGAAGAGCAGACAGAAGAGGGGTAGATACACTTTTAGTTCTTAGAATTGTTTTTCCTCTTGTCAACAAAGAACCAACTAAAAATAAAGGATGTTTCTCACTGGATGGACAGAAGGATGACAAAGCAGAGCCATGGGTTTATGCAAAGCAGGGAGTGTCAGGAGAGACAGTGGTGTTTCCTAATGTAGTGAGGGAGCTTCAGATGTGTTTCCACTGTAAGACACACCAAGGCACTGTAACACACAGCAAGGCACAGGTGTTTATGCAAATGGAGATATTTACAGACAAAAATTTGTATCAGTTGTGCTGCTGTGCTAAGGTCTGGGAACCAGGAAAAGGAACAAAAAGGCTCTGAGGCTAAAAAAGAAAAATGAGTGAAATCTGAAGGAGTGATTTACCGTAGGCAGCGGGGACATTAGCATGAAACAGGGTCTTTTGCTTTAGTCCACAGTCTTGTAGGAAGGTACTTGTGCCTCCACATTTCATAATGTGTTATGTTAAGTTGATGTGTGTTTTTTTGTGATTGCAAATTATTTATGGGAAATATTAGCAAATGAGAAGTCTTGTGTATGGAAATGAATTCTTGCTTGAATTTTAATTTGGAAAGTACTGTGCTGGAAACTGCCTTGTTTCTAATTCCTATTTTGAGAAATTCCCGTTTACTGGGAGCAGAGAAAAACTCACGTCTCTTGTGATGCCGAAGCCCAAATGCAGAGAGGTGCATGGAAAAAACCGCAGAGCTACTGAAATGAATTGTTCATAACTGTGCCCCAAAAAGTGTTTGGAAGAATGTTTATAAAGATGGAAATTTAGGGAAATCTGGCTTCATGTATGAACTCAAAAGGGTTAGATAGCAAAGCAGCCTCACATCCTTACTCTTGGTATTTGTGGTGAGAAGATGCAACATCCAGATCCTAGAAGTAATGCTGGAAATATTGAGATATTGATTCCATTCTAAACCTTCAAGTATAATTGTTTTCAAATGTGTTATTTTTTTCTGCTTTTAGCTGACTTGAAGAGCACCATGCCTGACCTCTGTCCACCTGTTAGTTTGCCTCTCAGACCAGAAAGTGGTAAGTGCATTTATGTATTGAGGAAAAAACCAGGAAACATCCTCTATTTTGTATGCATTGCTAAAAGATCACACTATTGTGAAATATATGTGTTCCCCATGAGGTTACTCATTTAGATGATGACTTATTTTTATTAATTATGTATCATTTAAATGGAAGAATTGTCATATCTACAATGCTGACCTAATATCTCACATTCACTGCCGCATGAGGTCACTGAAGCAAAATGTTTGGCAGGATTGATAAAGACATTTATTTGTGAGTGTGGATGTCACATCACTTTCAACAAGTATGATGAATCTTATGGTACTCACGTGTTATTTTAAAAGTGGGTGGATCCTCTTAATAAACGAAACTTTACTACTGTCTTTCAGGGCTTTGTGTCTATTGTCCCCTAAAATATGCAAATTTTCAACAGCTACAGGTTTCCCTGATGTGTCCTTTCCAGAAGTACACAGCATAGCTGCTAAATGCCATGTGAAATGGAATGGAAGCAGGTTAACTTGTCATTAGAAAACTCAATTTAACCCTCTAGTTAAACTGAAATTGAGAACTCTCGTCCATCTCTGCCTTTGATTTTCTGTTTGATCTGAACAAATATGTAATCTGTTTATATCTGTCTCTCCTTAAACTCTATGCAACTGGGTTTACAGGGGATGGTTGATATTTGCAATATGGAGTTTAGAATTTATTATTATCTATTTTATCATCATATCCATGGCCACTAGTCATGATCAAGTTCACAGTCTTTGTATTTATTAGTAGAATTTGTGCTTTTTAATTATCAGTTTAATGTAATAGAAGGAGAACTTGTTACTTCATGAGTAAGCAGAAATAATTTTTGTGTGAAATGCTTTGAAGAGCTGGTGGGGTAATGTGTAGGTTGGGCAATTCAGCTCCTTTGCAAACTGTTTTTCCCATGGGATGTGGAAAACCATGTCACTAAAACTTTCTTCCTCCCAGAGTGAAGCTTAGTAGTAATTTTGTCATGTTTCTGTTTTTCTTGCTTACTTAAGTCTAGGAAAACAGTAACCTAAACAGCACTTAAGGAAATTAGGTCTGCTGTCATTTACTTTCTACTCTAAAAGCTGCCCAGGAAGTGAGTCATTTTGCCCTTGGTAACAGCCCTGATCTGTCACACCCACTTCCAGGTCATCTTTTCAAATGCAGAGCAACTAGGGATGTCTCTAGTTTGCAAAGGTCTGGTTAAGCAACCCAAGCAGGCAGAGCCTCCCACAAGGGTGCAGGATTCTGGATTAGAGCTGTGGTCCTGAGGGCTGACAGTGGTCAGGACATGTCACTGAATTATAAAGAGCACAACTGGCCTGGAAGTCAAATTAGCACCAGTATCCTGTAGACTTTGCATCTGACATCAGTGGGTGCAGCAACGCATTCAAAATGCAACTGGGCATCATCTGTACTTCTTTTATTCTGCCTCATTTCAATAGTAAAAGTACCAGCCTGGCTGCTTAGGTCAGATTGTGCTCTGTTGTCAGAGGTTTTGAAAAAATTTCAAAAACATTGTTTCCAAATTCTTGGTAATTATATATGTTATATTAATATATGCTATAGAAGACTAACTGTTTTAGAGTTGGACATAACAGAAAAGTGAGTGAATTTTGTATGTTGTTGTAATGCTTGTACATGGGAAAAAAAATTACTGTGACTCCTCTGTGGTAACCAGATGGTGAGTGTGAGAAAATGTCACTATTTAAAGGGCACTGCTGTGTATATATATATATCTGTGTGTGTACATGTAAGCACATATATATACATATAAAAATATAATTTTTTCCATCCAAAGATCAGAAAGATACTTAGATTTGTATGCTTTGCCAGAAGGCTCTGTGGAATAGTGAAGCTGATGTTATGTTCAGTCTAGAGGCTGAGTTAACTAGAGCACCATCAAGGCCTACATTTCATTGGACAGTTAATTCACTTGACTGCCTCCTTTCCTAGTTAGCCACTTTGCAATGCTCAGGACACTGCCTAGCAATTTGCTTCCTCCCATTTGCAGTCAGGATGCTGCTCCATTCAATATCTGTGGTGTTTGCAGCCCCAACATACTGTGAAGAAAGCCATATGAGTAGACTTATTTTCAGTCTTGTGGGAAGTAGATGCTTTCCTGTTTTACTAAGTACTCTTCTCAACAGAGAGGGTAAAGGTGTTGTAGGATCATAAACCAACAGAAAATCTCAACAGGAAGGTTTTCTACAAGTATGTGCTTAGTAGCAA
The DNA here is from genome assembly GCF_025592945.1 of Manacus candei. Classification (NCBI taxonomy): domain Eukaryota; kingdom Metazoa; phylum Chordata; class Aves; order Passeriformes; family Pipridae; genus Manacus; species Manacus candei. Next base: position 7,461,918 of record NW_026138061.1, read on the forward strand.
AAGGAAGAGTAGGGAAAATATGGGTCTGCTGATGAATGGGGCAGGAGACCTGATTCCAAAGGATATGGAAAAGGACAAAGTGCCTTCTTCACCTCAGTCTTTACTGGCAAGTCCAGTCTTCAGGCCCTACAGACTGGGGGGAAAACTGCAGCAAGGAAGATTTATCCTCAGTGGAGGAGGATCAGGTCAGGGAACAATCTGGACATACAAACCCATGACTGCAGAGGGAGCTGGTTAATGTAATTCTGAGACCACTCTCAAACACCTTTGAAAGGCTCTGCTGATTGGGGAGGTATTTGTTTTCCTTCTGTTCCCTGGTGTGGGCTTTAAAGAAGTTCACCAGAAGTAATAGTCATAAAATCTCCAGACTTTTGAATCTGCAATGAGAAAAATAATTTTCAAGAGCGACTTCTTTTCATGCCTTGTCATAGAGCAGCCTGCAGACACCAGGGAGCTGCAAAAAAAGTCCCTTCTCTGTGTGAGGCTATAACCTCAGGAGAGACACAGCACGAGGGGAGGCTTGAGGTTCTTCCTGTTCTTTGCCTTGTGTCAGACTGATCATCCAGCAACCCATTGCAGCCCTGTGGTTCCTTTCAAAAGCCTGAGGCTCCAGTGGGCTTTTCCCAGATTACTCCCCCTACAAGCAGCACTGCTGTGCGTTTCTAACACTCATTAGATACCCCACTAGCCTATGAAAACCAGGAATTAAGTGCTCTGTAGTGCCTGCAGGTCACTACTCTCTAGCAGGAGGGAGGTGAACTGCAAACTTTTACCTGAATTCTTGTTGTTTTGTTGTTGCTTCAACAAGTTTTGCCTATTTGTATTCTTGCAAAATCCTTTCTGCTACAAGGTTAAACTCTCCAAGTCATCTTCATCACCAGGCTATAGTGTGTTTAACTGAATGTGTGGTTTTCATTTTTAACTGAATGAATACTTTAATTTACTTCCATACCTCCATTGCATGGAGCAGAGCATACTCCTACTGGGCTATTATGATTTCCACATAGTTTCTGTGATCTAAGAAATAATGCTCGAAAAATCGATAGTCTGGACAGACTGGGAAAGTCCAACTTGTTACATTTGGAACATTTTTTCCCCTGAAGAAAATGTGCTGTAATGACACTGAGTATGGAACCATCTGTGGTGAGTTTCAGGTATGATCTGTGACCTTTAATGGTGGGAGAACAGCTGTTATTTTAAGACTGTCCGTGCTGAAGATGCTCATATGTCATCCTGCAGTTTTGGTTTACCTACACTGGTATTTAAATAACAACTCCACTGAGCTGTGTGAACATGGGGGAATGTTATGTAAAAGAGGAAACAGCCAGGTCTCAGAATTAGGTTTGAGATGGAACTTTCTGCAGCCAGCTGTAAGCTAGGAGAGATAAGAAAAGGGTTTTTTTTAATATATATTACGTATTGTAATTTTACAGTATGTAATGCTGTTTTTCAAACAGTTTATGCACAGGGGTTTGAGCTCTGGAAGTCTTTATGTATTTACAATTAAGCCTGAAAGAAGCAAAACAATCTATGAAACATGTTACTTGGATTTTTAGAAGGAACACTTGTGCTTAAAGCAGACTGGAGAGACTGAAAATACTCCTGTGCATGTGGGAGCAGTGACTCCAATGTATGACTTTGACTTTGTTATGAGATTTGTGAATTGTATACAGTAATTATCCAAAATTTACTGAACATTTTTGTCTTCAGTTCTAACTAGGATATGTCTATTTTAGATTTGGCAACTGCAAGAATATAGTGGCCCTTTAATGGTGGTCTCTGCATGGGACTGTGGATTGTATACAGATCATATGGGCTCTGTTCCCATTCCATGCAAATCAAGTAATTAATTAAGAAACCACTGAGGCATATGGATGTAATGATCTGTTAGGCCCTTCCTATTTCTGCCTCCAGTGATCCCCTAGTGATTTACAGCCATTCCCTTGAGGCAGGACTGAGCAGTGGCTATGGGATATTCCAACATGGGAATAAATTTCCCATGGGGCTATGTCAGCATGTGGGGTATTTCTATTCTCAACAGAGATGAGATGCTGATAGTACAAATGCTGATGTAGCTGACTTTGGTGATTAATAGTATCATTTGTCTTCCTGTTTTCCCACAATGCCAAGTATTTTTCAGAGAGATTTTTGCTTTGAAACAAAGACAGCCTTTTTTTATCCATCTTTGGGAACTGATCTACTGTGCTCCCACACAGCAAATCGGACCTCTGGTGTGGAATTGCTCTATCTTTGGTCTTAAGTTTGATTTTTATTCTGTCTGTAAATATGAGAATTTCAACCTTTTTAAAATGGCTTGCTTTAAACCTGGATAAATATATAGTACAGTTTTAATATCCCACTACTATATCACTTATTGTAACTGGCACCCCTAAAATAGGCAAAAAGCTTGCATTTAACAGTAACATAGCAAGATTGCTCACTGCTAAAGACCATAAATAACACAGTTGTTAGTTTTGGGACCTGTTTGTCTCAGGTGTGATTACAGTTATTATGCAGCAGTTTAAAGAGAACTACTCATTTTGAGTTATACAAATCTCAGTAGATGGACAAAAATGAGAAGCAGTTATATTTTAGGAAGGATATATTTTCTACAGTTCCACTCTTTTGATGATTTGCTGGTTTTGGAGATTGTTGGTATATAGACAGGTTAGCAGTCTTTGTTGAGAATAAACTCTGAATACTGGGAATATAAAACACTGAGTTCGGTCTGTAAGCATGTTTTGGGCTTGACTCAGGGCTATTGAATATGGCTCACAAATCTCAGAACTAAGATCAGAACTTGTCTTTCAAAAATAAATCAGGTATACTGAACACAGATCTGATTTATGTGCCTTCTTAAGCTCATATTAACCTCCTCAACTTCATGAGTTTTCTTTTAAATTTAACTTGTTAGTTTATTGTATTTCTGTATCTGTTTCCTTATATAAAATGTTAAATTTTCCAGCACGCTCAGAACTGATGCCTCTTTTTTTCCACTGAAGTCAGTGATGAAACTTTAGTTGACTTTATTACAAAGAGTTTATAATTTCATTGCCTGTGAAAGTGGGAGGCTGAACTCTGTGTCCCCAGGAAATCTTTTCCAGTCTTCTGATCTTATAAATGGAGTGGGAACAGAGTAAGGCCAGCGTGAGTCCTTTTGCAAATCCAGTCTTAAACCTTGCCTACCCAAACAAGAACATCTGGAAGAGAGAGGCTCTCTGTATGGGACATCTATAATTTTGCAGTAAAAGTTATAGGGCTGGATGGATTCAGAGGGCTGTAATTATCCAATCAAAGCATTTGCCAAAATGTGGTTTGGAAGGTCAGAGCTTAACCTATATATAAAGCAGAAATGTCTTCCAGCCCATCAGGTGCACTGTGCATTTCCAGTACGCAGTGCCAGGTTGTAGCTCTGTGCCTCATGAGAGCAGTTTCTAGACAAGTCAAGTTTAGATCAGCCATGGAAAGTGGGGATCTATGGGCATTGCTGGATCTACTGCGAGCAGAAGGGAAGAAGGAAGCAAATAATAGCCAAAATCTCTTTTGCAGCTCACTGCTGGCTGGCAGCGTCCACAGTGGTGCCATGCACGTCTCTGGGTTAAAGAGTTTTGCTCTGTTATTAAAGTAAGCATTAGTGTTTCTGCCTCTCTCTGCATCTGGAATCAGCTGGGCAGAGGAAGGGAAAAGAAAAACACTGGAAGTCTCAACATATAAATCTGATCTGAGGTTATGAATATTTCATCTAGGACTGAAAATGAAAAAAAACCCACTCCGTACTCCAACCCAACCTAAAGAACAACCCCATGTGAGATTTTTCAAGGGTCACCTCTGTGAGATTTAGGGCAATGAATAAGCAGTTTAGGTGTGAATGTATGATATACGGATGTTTCCATTATGAGTGGTCACTCTTCTGTGCCTAACATGGGCTACAAAGTGCCCATTGTGTCTTATATGCATGTAAAATGCATGTTACTGACTTGACCAATGCCACATAAAGGGATGAAATAAGTATCTTTTCATGTAGAAGTAGGAAGTTTATCTTGTGAAGTCGGAATAGGAGGCCAAATTTAATGTCAGAGGTGTAAATCCAAGAAATTTATTTTGCTTTTGTAGATTTGTTTTGGTGTGTGGGAAATGGAGAAATGTGATGATGAGACTTGCCCGAGGTCACTCGGTGAGTCAGGGAAGCTATGGGAAGAGAGTCTGTCTGGGGAAATATCTTCTGAAACCACTGATACACCCAGACTTTTTGCCTTACAGTGGAATCCAGACAAAGCTCTCTTTTGAAAGAACCACAGCTGGTAATTTGAAGCTTTGTGTCTGAACCTAGAGAGATTGCTCGTTCCTGTAGTAGGACCTCAGTTACTAGTACTGTACACAGCACAGGATGGCAACATTGCTCTTATGGAAAAACAAAGTTTGAGTCATATTGATAAAAGAAATCTTTTCTTGTTCATGTTTTCAGAAAAAAACCACAAAACCTGTAAAACTTAGTCTGGAAAAGAAAGACCTGGAGGGTCTAGTAGTGCAGGCAGACAATCTCTGGAAAGGATGTAATGCTTACTTCTCCATTACTTACAGAGTTGATTTCTATTTTTACATGTCTTTCTAAATAAATGTCACCAACTGGCACACTAGATGGAGAGGCTGAAATTTTCTGACATGGGTCATATGACAACTCATATTAAATGCTTTCAAATAGAGAAATCATTGAGAATATGAAAAATACTTATTTCCACATGACTAAAATCACTCTGTTCCTCTAAAATGACTGAATAGTCTGTGCTTAAGGGTAAGAAAATATTCAGTGCGGTGGGTCTGTTGCACAGGTCAAACTGTGACTGCAGGGTCATTGCCCCCTGACTAGTTCAGGCTCCCTCTGAACAGACTGCTAGTGATGACTTTGGTACTCTGTGACATCAAGTAAGCTTGTGGTTTTTACATCCAACGGTGCAGCACTGAATTAACCTTCATGTCTACTTAGCTGGAGACTTTCAGCACCTCTCTCAGAGGAGTTGCTCCCAAATATAACAGGAATGGAATGATTTTGAAGTGGCTGTAAAGGACCCATGGGACCCAGTCCTTCTTTCTTGCCTCTAGTTCAAAAGCCTGAACTGGGGCAGGGCTGTCTGAGAGGTTATATGGAGTTGAGTAGATCAGTTCATCACTGCATCAGAGGTTTTTTTCAACAAGGGTGATGACAAAGGAACCAGCACTAAGGCATTAACCTTGGCAATAGTGGTAGCACATCAGGTTTTTTCAGCTTGTCCTCTGGGAGATAACTCGTGCTTGAGGTTTATGCTTCCAAGGGAAGGATTTACCTTGCAAAAGTGAAGACTTTTAGCATCAATGTAGGGCCCTGAATTGTGGCAAGTTACCCTGTGCTGTCATGAATTATTTGGAATAATATTATTGGAAAATCTAATTTAGTCATTGCTATTCCCTGCCTATTTGCTCAAGGAAGGATGGAATCAGCCTTGTCCATGGTGTGTTTTGGTTCTTGGGTTCTCATCATCTGGACAAGTATGTCAACACCAGGATTTCCAAGTTGATAATATGGTCCCCAGGCCTCAGCTTCAGGAATGAAACTTTGGCCATCTCAGTAGATTTCTCAGTAGATTAAAAGGAATGTTTAATGAAATGAACATTCACAACTTTTGCATTTGTGTGGTAAATGAACTCTAGCAACAGGGCAAGACCCGCTCACCAGGAATAGCAAAGGAAGAGCTAACTCAGCTCTGTCCTCACCCTACAATTACATGGAGAGGATAATGCCAACTTACTGTTTAGGACTCGGTGGCCACAGTGGGGTCTTCTGCTTTTGAAACAAATTGAACTGTTGAAAGGAACTAAAATAATTAAAGGCCCATTGTTTTTCAAGCCTTCTTTTTTTTGTCTTCTGTGTGCAAAATTGAGAGTCTGCAGATATTTTTATCTGTTTGTGTATGAGAAAGGAATGTTTGTGGCATTTTTTAAAAATATACTGTGAAAGAGAAAAACAATTCTTGAGGAACACTAGAGACAGTACCTATGTGTATGTAGAGGCTCACACATGTACATGCATGTAAAATGTATATTTGTGATATGCATGTTTGTATATATGTGATACACATGATTATATTTACACATGTATGTTTCTGTATATATACATATGAAATAGAATGAAGTGATCAAATTAACATCCATTTACTTTCCAAGGATTTACTGGCTGTACCTGCTCAGCAACTTGTGTGCAAGCATTATTACTCATGCCCTTTAATGTATTTAACCCTGTTCCTTTTATTGAAATCAGTTGGAATTACATGCAAACCTGGATGGAGCTACTTCACATTTATCTTTTTCTTAACTTTGTAAACCTTTATATTTCATTTATTCCCAGTGGATGCAAAGGAAGATGAAAGTTGTTTATTGGGGAACTCCCCAATGCTTTTAATTCTATGTTAGTTTCCTCAGAAGTTTTTACTGATTCTTTTAGTTATATTGGTTTTTACATTTCATTTAGCAGAGCTTTTGGATGTATGGCAACCCTTAAATATGTCCTCTGTTCTTGTGGATTCATCCATCTCAAACTTTGAAGTTGTGCAAGTTAGTAGAGACATATCCAATGACTTCTCCACTGCCAGAGACTTTTGCCTATCTGGTAAGAAATGGTCATTCATAGCTTTGCAGAAAATACTGATCTGTGAGCTTGAAAACCAAGAACAGCTCCCCCACTTCTGACATAGATACACTGATTTTGTTTATTTTTAAATACTACTCGAGTGTTTTTGAGTCTAAGAGAAGGGACCTGAAATAGTTTAGCAGGTGAAATATACAATAGACATAAAATGCCATACAGTGATTGTGTAATTTTGACACTTCTTGGGCACAGACATCTCTTACTTCTCCAGGCATTGTACAACCTGGAGCATATTGTAGCAAATAATGAAAGTGATGATGTCATATTTTTCTAAAGGACAGTTAAGGGAAGCTCATCGACTGAGACAGGTGAAAGACCCACCTACCACTACCTAAAGTAACCTATAGTGGTGGTGTGTGAGGGTGGTTAACTGAGAGCTGGAATGAAGCAAAGGGAACTGCTTTAATCAACAGCTTGACTAGACAGGAAAGAGTCCTTTAACTACACATGACAGGGAAATCCTCAATGCTGTAGGGCAGTAGAAATAAGGAAAAGTTCCCACCTACTGCTGAAGATGATAATAGTCCCACTTTTTTCAGTAGATGGTCCTCACCTTGTGAGGGTGAGCAGTGTAACTAACTGGGTTTTTTTCCTTTTCCTGTAACTGTTTGAAGGATTATTTCTAGAGGCAAAGTGTTGGATACCCACGTCTGAGTACAGACTGAGAATTAAACCTTTCTCTGGGGCTCCCTGGGGACTGTTTGAATTCAGATGAGGTTATCAGTACTTTATTAGATAATGCTTTTCTCCTTCTAAAACCTGTGATAATATTTCTCTTGCTGTATTATTCCATTTTAAAGCCAATGTAACCTTCTAGTCCTTTGGCTATTTTGGAGAATTTTCTGGGAATTTGAGGACTTTTATATCCCATTATTCTGCTTTAGAGCTACTTTATATCTTGTTGCTTCACCTGTTCTAAACCCTTTCTTTTAAGCATAGTGTAACAATGTCATATAAACTGCTGTGAGGATACATTTTTACCTGCCCTTTTTCTTCATGTTTCACCTCATAGCTTGTTCAAAGAACCAGTCATGTACAGTGGTTACACTAGAAATCCAGCCTTCAGCAATAAGATGCGTTTTCTACCCTGATACACAGATCTGCACACACGGCCTGCAAGGACACAGCTGCCGGGTTTTACTCAAAGAACCTGCTGCCTATATCTACAGGAGACAAGGTAAGAACAGGTTAAGGCTGTGGGGGAGGACCTGAGCTGTGCACAGTTCTTGTGAATGGGGGGTGAGGAAATCCTCACTAGACATGAAGTGATATAGATGTCTCCTAGACACTTGTCCATTGCCGTTTCAGTGGAGTTACAGCCTAGCACTTTTTGTAAAAATGCATGAAATCATGATGTTACCCTCTAGTGCTGAAGCAGGTATGGTAAAGGAAGTCTAGTTTATGAAAGGTGCTTTAGAAAGTGCAGAACAGTAAAACCAAACAAGAACAGTAGTGAAAGTCCAGATCCTTTTCATCTGCAGAAAATGATATGCCCTTCCTTTTAAACTCTGAGAATTACACACAGAGTGTTGAAAGCCCACTGTCAATTTAAAGTGTTAAGGACCATCTCTGGAGAAAACAAAAAAACCCACCCCAAACAGACATCCCTTTTCCCAAACCAGGATGAACTAATATTTTAAAGAAGTGAAAATGATTTTAGAGAGAAAAAGAAATTGTGTAGACAGTGTAGACAGGTAAAAATTCTATTATATGGTTAAGTACTTATTTGAAACTAGAAATTTCATTGATTTTATTCCCCTTGATTTCTATAGATACTGTTTTCTTTTCATGTAATACTGATTATTTCATTTATTAGAAGTAATTAGAACCCAGGTAAAAATAAAGGGGAAGGGAAGAAAATTTTTGTTTTTGTTTCACTGAAATTCTGTGAAGAGTCAGAAGTCAATGAGAACCTTCCAAGTTCAAACTCAATGAGAGAAAAGGGGGTTGTCATTGTCAAGTGCAGCAAAATCAGAGACAGAGACAAAAAAAGCTAGACTTGTGCGTTTGTTCTGTACAGTTTGGGTTTTAGTTCCATGGTTTGGAATTTGGTTTCTGCCTATCAAATACATTGTTTTAGGAAAGAAATAGCTCTATTTTAATGAATTATTTTATAATGAGACAATAACACAAATTTATCTGTTTCATTTAAAGAAGGAAATCGGGCACATAGTTTAAAACTAAGGGAAATAGGGCTGATTTTCATTTCTGAAATGGTAATAACTTGAAAAAGCCAATTATTTTTCCTCTGTTCCCTCTGTGACAGATTTATTCCTGCCCATTTCTGAATTGGATTTGACCCCGTCTGTGTACATCCCGTCCCATGGAAATCTGGTGGGCAAATCCCAGGTGATCCGCGTTGGCTCAGAATGGAGAAATATCAACCAGTTCCTGGGGGTCCCATATGCTGCCCCTCCCCTTGCAGAGAGGCGCTTCAATCCTCCAGAGCCCTCTGCCTGGGTGGAAACCTGGAATGCCACAGTGGCTCGGTAAGAAACCCCTGTCACCATCTACAGAAGCGCTTGTCGGTCCAGGTGTATGAAAGCAGCTGGAGTGATGACCACAATACTCATGTCCTTTCTTACAAAGCAAGCTATAGAGTACAGACAGGTACAACTTTGGGACTTTGATTAGCAAAAAGAATATTTTGTCCATCTATATGTTAAAGCATGCAAGCCCCTTAAGAAAAAAGGCAAATTCCAGTACGTCGCCTTGAATCTATAGGTAACTCCCCACCAAATGTCTGCTGTCTGTGCATTTTCATTCTGAATGGAATTTATACAGGTATTTTTGATATTTATACAAATATATTTTACTCCTACTGAGCCATAAATTTGTAGACATTTAGTCAAACAGGGGTATTTAAACACTGATGTAACCAGAAGCTGTGGGCCTCATATAGAAATTATCTGCCTAGTTGTGTCCAGGAGATCAGGCTGAAGGACCCAGAAAATCTTTTCTGTCCAAAAACTATTAAAAGACAAATACTTGCTAAATGGCTTGGATAGAAATACAGAAGTTATAAACATTTAGGTAATGCCTTAAGATGGAAAGAGTGCTAGGAACTGTTTTAACAGATGGGCTAAATTTCTCCTAAGTGCCTCTATCTAGTGTTTCTAATTGGCTGTCCCTGCTCTCCAGAGCTCTACAGGCATCTCTGTCTGGTGAGTTTAGGTTAGAGGCACTCTACAGACATCACCTTTGTGTGCATGTTTGTGTTTAATTTAGTCTTACAATAGAAGTCTTAATTTTGTTACACTGGGGAAACAAAATGACAAATTGTGAGTGTCTGTTTCCTAAAGAAAAGAGGGTTTGGGTGACACTGCTTAGAATACCAGTGCTGTGGAACATGTCAGGACAGTGGATTACAAAAACCCCAAAGCAAATAAAAATGCAGCAACAACAAGAAACCAGCTATAATCTTTGAAAGTGGAGTGTTTCTTATAGGGCCTTTCTCACAGCGCATCCCTACTGACTGTTTCACGGCAGACATGAATAGCTGCAAGGAAAAAAATAATGATAGAAACAAGAACCGGGAGATCAAAGATGCAGAACAGTCAGAAGGAGAGAACTTGTTAAAGGACTACATGAAGTTTCTGTAGAGGAAGTTGGAGAAATCAGGGCTGAGAGCTGGGGTTAGCAGCTCAAGAGCTTCCCAGGCAGCTAATATGGACCTGAGGTCTACTGAGATCATGCACACAGAGCCATGCAGTCCTGTTCAGTTCCTGGCACCAAGAGTGGTCCTCATGTGGTTAGTGATGAACTACTTGAGCAAACAAATCTGACCAGGAGCTTCATGGTTAAGGAAATGGGAGGTTTTGCAAGGGATCTGGGAGGATGAGGGCCTGCAGGCCTGACATGAATCACCACCTGCTTTGGTGGAAACACACTCTGAGGCTACAGATTTAGACACCTGTCAGCTGTGTGGAATCTATTTGGTCCCTCCTTTACTCAGGATTTGTCTCCAGAGGTTTCTAGCAAAGTCTTTGATGAACTGAGTGAAAAGAGATGTGGCATTTGTTTTCTTGGGGAGTTGAAAGAGCATCTGGCCTGTGGTGATCTTGTCCTTCAGGTTGCACCTGACCTGCAGAGGTGTTAACAGCATAACCACAGTAGCCACAACCTCATGTACATTGGTTAAGTCTGGTGGGACGTGGCTTTTTACTTTCTCATGTTCACAGTGATGTTAAATTAGCACAGACAGCACGAGCTCTTGGTGTCCACAGCCACAGTGTGGTGTCTGTAGGGCTTTGGTGAGACCTACCTGCCTCTGTGGTCTCCCTTTGAAGACCTGGTGTTGCAATGAGCAACCTGGCTGGTTTTGAAAACAATTTAGGGACCTTAGTTAATCTGTTCCTATCTTTTGAATTCACAGTGCTGTCTTAGTCCAATGAAGAATTTGGCCATTATCTTCTATTATTAATTTAGGGTTATCATGGCCAGGCTTCGCGAACGAAGATTTGGGAAGGGCTCTACCCATGTTTGTTACAAGCACGCTGGTGGCTAAAAAGGCCAATATGAGAGAGACACGTCCAGTTGCAAAAGGCACAGCAGAAAGACTCTTTAGGTGGTATATTCTGCAAGACACAATTCTTTCTGTGTTGTCTTTTCTCCTCAAGAGTGATCCTGCATGCTTTCTCAAAAGCATCAGCAGCGTTAAAAATAGTGTGTCTCCAGACCTCCCGATTGGAGGCCAGAGTAGACCAGTTAAAAAATATAATTATTTGACTTTTCACTTGGAGAATAGGAGAGACCTCACTCTCTGTATGTATAGAAAGTGTTGATTTTTTTAGGATTATATATTAATGTTGCTCAATACTTGTATATAATAAACTCACACGAGCACAGTACTATTAGTGATGGAAGAGAAACATTTATTTATCACCCTGGACCTGATAAAAGACTTAAAAAAACCCAACCCAACCCAACTAAAACCCCCATCCAGCTATTGAAGTCTCTAGCTGCTGGAAGAGCTGTGGACTTGCCTCAGCAGGTGGCAGCCTTTCCCTGGAGTCGGTCCCAGCATGAGGAGCTTCTGGGAGCTGGACAAAAAAAAAACCGTGGTCATGGGTGATGATTCCTGCTGCCCTGTGGAAAGCTGTATGATTAGTAGTGTTAGACCTGTTGTCCTGGCAGGATTCCTACCTGGGAATTCATATTTTCTCTGCCTAAAATGGCTTTAGCAGTTTTGGTTGGAGATGATGTGATTCTCTATGTCAGTGGGAAAGCTGTTGAGTGATATCACCTTATGGAAAAAAATTGTAGAATTACATTAAATCTGGTCCTTTTCTTTGTGGTTTTCTATTACTTTCTTCACACCTTCAAGGCAAAATTTTACAAAGGCATTAAAATAATAATTTAGAAACAATTCTCTGAAATATTACCATCTTTCCATAGCCTCTTTTGGCTTATTCTCTAATAAATTGTGATGTTTTTCCATAACTCATTGTCTGATACAAATATGGCTGTAAAGTAGAAGGAACTGGCTTCAAAGTAGCTTATTACAGAACTGCAAAATTCATCCACTTGATTCTTATACTTTATATGCTTGAGCATATGACTCTCATTCAGATGATGGCCAGAGAATGGTTTTCTGTACGTGGTTGGCTCCTGAACTCCTGTTACAAGGTCACTTTTAACATTGATTGGCACTGTTAATGGTCTGCTCTGCTACTTAAAGCAAAGAGATTTTAAAAATGCATTAAAATTTTAAACTTACTGTATTTTCCCACAGACCATTAGAAAATAAATTAAACATAAAGAAATGGAGCCCACAGACCATTAGAAAATTAATCAAAATATATGTAGCCCACAGACTATTAGAAATTAAAATAAATAACTGACATTTCATCAAAAGAGTGGATTATATAGTTGTACAGGCAGTAGCAGGGGAGATCTGGGCCTGAGACCCCCAGCTCTGCTCCCCTTGCAGCTGGTGATAATTTTGTGCAGTTTATGTAAAGCGTGAGTTTTTTGAAAACATATTGTCAAGTTCTTAGCTTTTTAAAATGGGGCAGGGCTTCTGAGGAAGGACTCTTGACATACAAATACATTGCACTGTGTGTGTGTGTACAAATCTACATACCTGTTACTAAAATATAGGTGGGCACGGTTTTAAATGTGATTGAGATCTGCAGATTTAATGATTTTATTAAGCTAATGCATCAAAATATGAGGAAATAACACCAGTGGAAAAAGAGTACAAGCCTTTTTATTGTAGCTTTCTCAATTGGTGTCTCTAGGGCAGTGTGTTGGCAGCCAGGAGATGGAGAGGCCCCGCCACAGTCTGTCAGTGAAGACTGCCTGTATCTGAACATCTTTGTTCCTACCACCTCTGTAAGTAGGAGACAAGTCGAATTTTTTTTGTAGCTGAGCACTGTCTTTTTTCAAAGTAATTTAACTGACATGAGTGCTTGTTTTTCCTGTGTTCACAGAACCTGCAAAGTTAAATTAGGCACTCTAGTGTTTTTACTAGTGCAAGAGTATTCCCTGCAGACTTTCCATGAGCCGTGTTGGGTAACCAGGAGGAGAGTATACTAAAAAGCTAGAAATAAGAGAGACAAAGAGAGAAACAAAGGACAAGAAGAAGGTGGGGGCAAAGGTGGAGAAATTAGGGACAGAAATGGCAATGTTCCTGCAGTGAGATCAACTGTCCAGCAGACAATAATGCTAGACAATACATCAACACTTGCCACCAGTCAGGGAGCTGCTGATGGTTTTATTTCACCCTCATATTTACTGTTCCCCTGTTGACATCTGTGGGAGATCTGTTGAGGAATGAGAGTGGCAAAGCAATGCTAGATTTGTGGCCAGCTCACAGGGCATAAAAATAGATGTTTCAAAAATGACTGGGCCACTGGTACAATGTGAGGAATCATCATTTGAAAGTTCTTGATTTTCTCATTCTAAAAGATATAAAAGAAAGCTTCAAGTTAAAGCCAAGCTAAAATGATTGGCCAACCCCTGGGGGGCTGGGGATAAAGCTGCTGAATAACATATGAATCTCATTGAAGAGTGGGCTCAGAGACAGGAACTGTTTCTTTCCACACTACTGGAAATTTTCAGAAGGTGATGGTAGTTATAGTAGAAATTTATAAGTCTGTCATACATCATGTCTGGAAAGAGCTGGTCTAGCTATCTGACAGCAGCACAGAGAGTGCCTTGCAGGCCCGTTTTAATCATCAGAGAGACCAGCAGTCTGTCTTCTCCCTGCAGCATCAGACTGTCATTTTGCCTCGAGTGTAGTCCCCACTTATTGAAACCATCAGGTCACTGTCCCAGGCAGTTTGCCATCTATGCTTAAGAGCTGCTTTCAAGATAGTTTATTTGAAAACATTGTATTTTCTACCATCTGATAGACTAAATAGGCTTGTCTCTTCTCCTGGCGGTCCTGTGAGCTGAATCCCTCTTTTGTAGAGGTGTAAAGTAGAAGTAGATCCAATCAAGTCAATCAGTTTCACATGTAGAAGTCCAGACCAAGAGAGAACTAAAACTTCTGGTTTTACAGAAGTAGCTGGGAGCAGAAAGCATTGCATTTTCCTGCCTCTTTTTGTGGTGAGCTCTATTTTTTACTCACAGAGAACTATAGTTATGTATTTTCAGCCCATGGAAGGTTAAATCAGCTAGTAAATATTGAATACAAAATCTCTTGAAAAGCAGTGAATGCAGAGGTCATTCAGGAGCATTTTGAGCCTCAACAAGAGCACAGTGCAGGGACTGATGCCTGTTGCCAAAGGACTCTCAAAGTATCAATCAGTGAAGAAGGTGAATGACATCATTTTGCTTCTGTAGCTACAAGTATCACAATTAAACTGGCACTTCTGATTTTTTCCATCTGTAATCATCACCACCTGTTACACGAGCAAAGCAAAGCTGTGCTTTACCTTCATTTAAGAAGAGTTTAATTGTACAATCATGATTTTAAAATCTCCATTAAATAGGAATAGAAAGTGTACCCTCTCTCCTCCTACCCCATCCCCTGCACATGTTATTCCCATCCTTAGTGCATCATCCCCATTGCACTCAATTATTTACTGAACAATATTTTGCAGTAGTAAAAGCACTGTAGATTGCCTGGCTTGGTAGAGTTTAAATCTATTCCTGCCAAGTGTTTTTTACAGAAGGATGAGCAGGGAGGGTTGGACCAGATAACCCCACCGGTGGTCCCTTCCAACATTACCCGTTCTGTGATTCTGTGATAGAGAAGATGGTTCTGAATATTATGAAGCCTTTCAGACTTCCTGGTGCTGCTGAACTTCATTCTCCTGTTAGGGTTTTCACATGGGACCTAAGACCTTGCAGTCATGAGACTATGATGGAGCTGCTGGGCTTCCCATTGCTGGATGCAGACTAAGAAATGGGAATACTACATCCATACACTTGGCACTGTGCACAGTCCCAGTGCTAAATCTTCCCCTGAATTACTCCATATCTGTTGCAGCTGTTGCAAATGGCTTTGGTTTGCCATTTCAAAATTTTATTGCCTGACTTAACCTTTCTTAAGCTTTTCATCACTATAGCATTGGGTAAAGTCACTCAGAATAATGTAATATGCAATTTACAGGGCAACTGGAGGGCATGGTGCTACAGAGGCTGTGGACACATGGGAAATGCTTAGTGTGAACCTCAGGCTTAACCATGGTGAACTGAGGGGATGGAGCAGGCTGAATATGATGGTTAATACTGTTTTAGCTGACATGGCTCCATGTGGTTGTATTTCAGAATGAGTTTCCATCTGAAAACACATTATTTCATTTTTTTCTTTACCTCCATCTCTCTCTGTGCTGCGTGCAGTGCAGAAATGGGAACCACAGACAAGGCACTGCAAATTAGGCAATTTCAATTCGGAGAAGTTAATGAGAAAAAGCAGCAAGTCTCAGTGCTTGCAATTTCTTGGGTTTTCTTGGTAACATTGTCATGTTCACAAGAAGCCCCTGAAGTGATTCACCAGATAGATAAGTGAGGAGTGTGCACAGTTGTGAAAAATTAAGGGCAACTGAGGGGTGTTTGCCTTCTATTCCATAATTTTTCAGGATGCTGCTTCTCCTGTACAGCCAGTCATGTTTTTGCTGGAGACATCCTTTGCCAGAACAGATGGCACTGCTGTGTTTAGCTAAGCTCCATCCAGAAAATAACAGCAGCAGAGCTCATTGCCCTCTAACTGCAGGGAAAACCAACCCCAGATGTACTTTGATGCTGCTGCAGGGGCCACCAGCTCTTCTTCAGAAAACACCGCCAGCTGCCAATGCAGAAAGTGGGATGGTGGGTGTGTGTGACCTGCTGCTGAGCAGAGGAGAGAGGAGCCTCCTTCAGGATAGTCCCAAAGTGGGCAATAGGGGATGAAAGTGCTGAATGGAAAATTGGGGTTACATTTTGAAAAAACCTTTCTATCATTGGAGCAGGTTATTCTGCTTTATTCAGCAGGAAAGAAAAAAAAAGACAAAAACTGAAACAAAACCCCTCCGTATGTTTCACTGAGGGTATTTCTTTAGAGTGTCATCTTGGTAGAACTGTAACCTGCTGGTATGTGCTGAGGTCTCCTGCCTGGCTGCAGCCCTTCTCCTGTTTCCCTCTTCTTTGAACTTTTCCTGAATGTTTGTGTGAAGCAGGTATGCTTTAGCAAAGATAAGCCCACCACATGCTCAGTGGCCAAGGCAAGAGGAGCTGCCTTGGGCTAACCTAGAGGAGATATTGACTGGTGGAACACAATGATGCTATTAGATCCACCTTATACTGGACAGAGTGCCCTCTTTAATGGTATATAGGTAATTGTGGACAATTTGTGGAGAATTATGACAATAGCCATTGAATTCCAGACAGATAGCCAGATACCCCCTCATTATGGTCACTCATAAAGAGCTATAAATGGCTTAGATAATATTAATGGGGAAGATGCTTGTGTTCTCATCGGTGACTGACAAAAG
Source organism: Manacus candei (assembly GCF_025592945.1). Taxonomy (NCBI): domain Eukaryota; kingdom Metazoa; phylum Chordata; class Aves; order Passeriformes; family Pipridae; genus Manacus; species Manacus candei. The sequence continues at coordinate 7,478,520 of NW_026138061.1, forward strand.
CAGTTGGCTACAGGAATAGTAACCTGGTTGTTGTCATGGCAGGTCAAAAATATGTCTGTGTTGCTGTTCTTCCACAATGGAGGGAGTTACAGTGCTGAGGAGGGAAAGACAACTCTGGATGGATCCTACCTCGCTGCCATCGGTAACGTCATTGTTGTGACAGCAAACTACCGGGTTGGTGTCTTTGGCTTCCTTAGTACTGGTAAGTCATGGATTTCCAGAGCAAACACAGCTATGGGATAAATTGCATTCTGTACCACTTCTGCTTCTGATTTTTTTTTAAAGTAGTTTTTTAACTTGAGAAACCCATATATTTCACTGATTTGTTTTTTTTCTTTTTTTTGAAAAGAAAAATGGTCAAGAAATGGTGGTGACTAGATCTGAAGAGAAAGGGGAAGGGCTGGAGGCAAAGGGACAACAAACCAAACTCAAGCATCCGTATCGAAGCACTGGTTAGACTTCTGTTTGCAAATGCAACTGTGGATATTGGGTTTTGCAGACATACATGAAGATAGGTTAGGCATCAAAATTCCTGCTAATTCCAGTGGCCTACCATTGCGGGTATGGTTTTCAATGACTCCAACTTCCAAATTGTTCCATCCATGAAATTTTGCTGATGCTCTGTTGTGCCCATGTCAGAGTGGGGAAGAGGCAGAGAGGAATAACTGCAGGTTCATGGTAAGAAGAATGCGAAAGGATGGAAGTATGGCACAAAGATGGTTGGTTCCTCAGCAGTTCAGCTTGACTTCTCCTCTGAAGGACTTGCCACATTTAATTTGAATCTGTTAGCCCTCCATACTGTCCTGAATCTAACTGCATGTTCTGTGTTTGCAACTCTTCCCCATACTCTAGTATAAAGGACACTTTTGCTCTCCTATTGCCCCCTAATATCAATTGCTATTGAAAATTATACAAATTCCCATCACAAAGAGGCACATACACATGAAAATGTACATTGGATCTCCCTAAACCTTTGTGGTAGTGCCATCTGCTCTTTGGGATTGTTTTTTTTTCTTTTTTTCATTTTGACTTTTATTAGACTTACCTGTTTAAGCAAATAGAGAATACTTTTCTTTATACCATCTTTCACTTCTGCCTGGGGCAGGGGAACTAAGGTAGAGAGACGTGGAGAGAAAATGCAACAGTTCCAAATGGAGCTCTGTCTCTATTGGTCTTGCAGCAATTCTTGGTCTCCTTTGTGGGCATTTTAATACCTTTATAACCTTTAGGAAGTTATATTTGCCATGTTTGCAATTACCAGACCTACATACTTTGCATCATGATTCTTTTAAGTGTTCACTGCTGGGTAGATTTTGCCCAGTTTGGGGTTATAACTGCAGTTATTGGTTATTTTGTCCCTTCTCTATTTACTGTTTTGTTCAAAGCTCACTCCCAGCAAAGCCCATCTTTCATTCAATATCTAGAGATCTGGCACTAAAGCTCCTTACTCATTTAGATAAGAAATTGGCTATAAGTGTATCTGTGAGAAAAAAAAAATCGCTGTTTTCATCAGTGCAAACCTGATGTTTATGAAAGCGATACCATAATTTAATTTTGTCTAGAGCCAAATGCAGTGTGGATATGTGCTGTGGGAGCTTCCATTACGCAGCACTGCCCACACATTACCCACTAACCTCCTTCAGCCCAGTGAACCTCACCCAGGTTTCTTCCTAAACAGAAACTGCTGGAGGGGCTGAATATTATACACCAGTATTTATGTGATGGTCCATAATTTTGGGATCAGGAAAATTATTCAGTCTCTTTTTCGTAGGGATCTGTTTACATGTCCCAAAATGTCAAGACATGGGCTTGCTGTACCTGATTGGCATTCCTGCAAACCTTCAGATAGAGGTGGTTCATTACACTTTGGGACTATCTGGGGACCTTTTCCTCATTTGTACTGTGGAGCTGTGGCCAAAGAAAAGTGCAGTCTTTGCTGACCTCATCCTCTTTGAGAAGTCCTTGGTGTGAATTTGGGAAAATCCTGGTATCCTAGAATCATAGAATATCCTGAGTTGGAAGGGACCTACGAGGAACATCAGATTTCAACTCCTGGCCCTGCACAGGGCAACCCCAAGAATCACATCATGTATCAGAGTGTTGTCCAAACAGCAAGCTAAGCTCCATATTCATGGGAAACCTTAAAAATTCCTTCAGTATCACATACTATCTCCCCTATGTTGTCTTTACTCCATGGGGTGGGGGTAATAAAGTGTGTGTGTTTGTATCAGGGTTCCCAGCAGCAGGGATTTTCAGTCATACCCATTCTGGTCCCCCACAGGTTGATAGAACATCTTTGAATCCTTCTGTACATGACAGTAGCCACTGGGGATTTTCAATGAATCTTAGCAGTCTGGGTCAAGTAATACAAGGATTTTTCTCTAACAGATCCTTAGTGATATTCCAGGGATGTTTTTCATTCTTCATGAAAGACAAATCCTGGTCCTTTGGAAGTTTAACCATTAGTTTCAAGGGAGGCAGGAGCTCGCCCTTAGGACTGTGGGAACATTAGCAGCAGGACTGTTAGAAGGCTCTACAATTAGAAATAAAAGTTATGAACTTGTGAGTAATATTAATTTCATTGTCCAACTAAGCAAAGTGCTGAATCCTCTTAAGTTGACTTGTTATAAATTGCAAAACTAGAAATGAAGAAATTGAATGGATATTTAAGGAACTGAAGAGCAGTGAAAACAACAGATTTCCTTTTGTTTGGTTGGGGTTTTTGTTAGTTCTGCAGCTGTTCTGATCTCAATGGCAGGGCTTTTTCAAGAACTGAAAGAACTCTTTTCCTTCTTCATACAAAAGATGTTTAATTTAATTTACTGTCACTCATTGATGTTACAAAAGAAGATGCACATTCTTACTAGTGCCTTTACCTCTTGCTTTGCATCTGGAAAAATAAGGGTGAATTGCCATTGATACAAATGGCAAGGATATGGAGAAGACAGTCATGGTTTTGGGTTTGATTCTTTTAAGATTCCATGAAATCATATAAAACAGAATGATTTTCATGCTTTTGTTTAGCACTATTGTTCTCCCATTTGGTAATAACAGAAATGTATGTTCAGAAGGAAGCAAACAAAGACACTGGTTTCTTTTCAGTCTCCTGTGGTTCTCAGGAATGCAATCTTTTCCTACAAAAAGGCAGTGGAAAAGATTCCTGGCAGACATGTTTCTTTTGGTCTAACTCCTGTGAATGTCCACTGTTCTCCAGTGTGGTACATTTCACAACCTGGTTGTGGTTTTTGCCAGGGCAAAAGGAACTGGTTATATTTCCCTCTTAGAACTTTTTGTTTAATGTATTGGTACTATATTAAACAAATATATATTATATATATATATATATATAATAATTGTGTGGCTAAAACATTTACATGGATTTACGTATAAAAATTTCTTCACCAAAAGGATTGTCAAGCACTGGAACAGGCAGTTCAGGGCAGTAGTGGAGTCACCATTTAAAAGATTTGTTGCTGTGGCACTTGGGGACGTGGTTTAGTGATGGACCTGGCAGTTAACACTTGGATTTGATGATCTTAAGGGTCTCTTCCAACCTAAATGATTCTGTGATTTCACTTCCTCTGGGGATGTCTCACAAGGGATGCAGCAAGTCCTTAAAATGAGATTGCCTTTTCAACAGCACAGAGTGGGTTTATTGTTGGATTGAGGACCCTGGGAACTGGTCGTGGTGTGCAGAAAAAAACTAAAACCAAACCAAACCAAACCCCAAAAACTGACCAGGGAAAGCTTTTTCTCCATTGCTTCACTGGTATGGCTTGCACTGTTCATCTGAAACTATGGCTATAGATGGAAGATTATGTTTTTTTGGTTTTTGCACCACTTAGTTTTTGGCTGCCCTACTGGAAGGGTACTTACAGTGATGCCTGTTATGATGTGGGTATCTCTAAACCCTACAAGGCTACCAGTAATCTATTCTCCTCTGTATTTATTCTGCTGCTTAAACTGGTATGTTTGACACCTCAGTAATTCATTACAGTAAGTATATTGATATCTACCACAGGATGTAAACTTTCAATTGCTCTTTGCCCAAGACAGGGCTACATCTCCACAAAGTGGCAGCTTTTTATTCCACTCTCTGTTGATTTTGATTCACTAGTTTCTGAACCTACCCTTAGTTTAAAATTGTACTATTTGGTCTTGGCAATGGAAGAAACAAATAGTTTCATCTGTTTTTCTATTCATGACTTTTTTGTCTTGCCCTGTGGGGCTTTTTTCCTCAAGTTTTAAATGTGGAGAATTTTAAAACTTTAAAAATAAATGGCTCATTGTGGATTATAAAGAAGTAGACAGTGAATAATCATTTTCTATTCCTTTCTTACAGATTGTGGAGGAATTACTTATTTCTGCTTTTGTTGATATAAAATTAACCTTACCTAGGGGGTTGCATCATTAGATGCTTTCAGCATTAGTTTCCTATTAATCAAAGTATCAGGTTACCACTTGTTGAGGTTGAAAAGTAAGTGTTGATACTTAGGCATGTGAAATACATGATTAATTATTTGTTTCCATGTTAACAAAAATATGAGTATTTATATATTCATATTTCTGAAATATATATATATATATATCAGATTTCTATCAGTTAGACATGGGATAATCTCAGAGGATGTAGATGGAGATATGCATTTTAAAATAATGTCTGGAAGCATGTAAAGAAATCCAAGATGTTATGACTTATAATGATTGGTCAGACAGGGTAAGTGTATAAAAGGGATGTAGGAAGGAAATATGCAATTAGGTGCACTCTAGGGAAACAGTCAATGATCCTTATGGGTCCCTTCCAACTCAAGAATCTGGAAAACACACAGATTTTTTTGTGTGCTTTTAATTCATTCTAAGATCGATCTACTTACGTAGAAAAAGAATCTTATGGCTAAATTTGTGGATACCTGAGCCTGTGTTCAAGTCTCCTGCCATGATGTGTCCTAATGAAGCTTAGAAGTTGGGGTGTTATTTTTCTATCAACAGGACAGACAAAGAGGCACCTCCAGGGCTGCCTGGTGGAGTGGTAAAAACTGAAATGGAGTCAGTCTGTAAAGTGATAACCTTGGAAGAGACCACTTTAGACTTTTAACTTATGGTAGCAGTTTTGTCCAAGTTCAGCTTCAGGAGCTGCTAAAAATGTGACATTTAGTCAAAACTTCAAAGGTTTATAGTTTTGTTTCTTTTCAGCCCCGTTTTATTTTCTACAACAGGTTCTGCTGAGGCGAGTGGGAATGCTGGACTTTTGGATCAACTGGCAGCTTTGAAGTGGGTGCAGCAGAACATTGCTGGCTTTGGAGGAGACCCCAGCAGGGTTTCTTTGGGAGCTGACCGTGGTGGGGCAGATGTCACCAGCATTCACCTGCTCACAGAGACAGCGGATACTGACCTTTTCAGGAGGGTGTTGTTGATGGTAAGTTCCATTCCTGCTTCAGCTTCAACTTCATTGTGAAAGGATGTTGATGCAGAGATGAGGATGTTGCAGTGTGTGGGTGCTGGTTTTATTTCGTCCATACCTTGGCAGCACTAATAGGGCTGTTATTGCTATAGTTATTTTTCATCTCACCTGGGACTGTTATCTCCAGGAGCTGAGCGCTTCACCAGGATGTACAAGAGATGCACTTTTGTGTTTGATTTACTCATAGTAAGAATCTAGTTTTCGTCACTGTGGTTTTTTGTGCATTATATAAATAATCTTGTTTCATAACTTACAGGTACAACAGCTTAGTTTCCATTCCATAAATACATTTGTTGGTCAGCAGTCTTTAGACTCTAAAACTGATGAGCCAGATTTCTACACGTTAAAGTATCCAATCTTTTTATCAGATCTTATGGCAGATTTCATTTAAAAGAAAAGGAAGTTTCAGAGAGTAAAAATGTGTTTACTGATGGGCTTATTTGCTGTCAGCTTAGACCATTTTCTCAGTCAGTCCAAGTGATCCATGTTTTTACAGCCTTTCCCATGTTGAATCTCAGGACTTTGAGATCAGTTTTGTCAGTGTCAATACTGCCGTTTCTCTTTACAGCCTAAGATAAGAGTGGTGTGCTCTAAATAAGGCTTAATGATCAGAGGAGGTTTATGTATCCAGCAGAAATGGTACTTGGACAAAATGATCTCTCTGCTAGCAGGGTTGACTTCAAACAGTAAGCAGGGGGATGGAATTCTTGGTTCAGGAAGCCTAGGGCCCAATTAAATACAATCTTGTCTTGAAAATAATGACATCTTAATTTTTCTTCACTGTGTCCTTGCTTCAGAAAACATAACTTGCCTTTTGCATCCCCATGGCTCAGTAAGTTTATTTTAATTGCATCACTCTAATGGGGAAGGCAAGGGAAGTCATGAAAATCGCTGCTCAGTAGTTGGGGGGTTTTTTGTGTCATTGTCAGATCATTCCTCACACAGTTCCAAGATTTTTACTCAGCTCTTGGCATAGCAGTTAATTGGCCAGGAGACCCAGAGCTGTTTTCTTTCAGTTTTATCGTACTTTTACTCTGAAATCACAAACCCTTTACTGACATGACTGAGGATGGGGCCCTGTGAAAGCTGTGGCAGGATAAAGTGCAATTTACCAGTTGAGCAACTCGAGAAAGGGAAATGCAAGAACCTCTTTGCTTATTGTTACTTCTGAGTGTAGTTCCACATTACATCTTTTCTTTTATACAAAAAAGTCTAAACTCATTCTTTCTCCTGCAGCAGAACATTGAATAATGGAAAACAGTGACAAGTGCAATGAGCAGGCAGGTGCATCAGTTCTTTCCACTTACCTAAAGTTTGTAACAACAATTTTCTTCCTGGGACTGTGCAGACCACTGTCTTAGCAAAAACAGGGTCTCCAGTGGTTTCAGAGAAGTATTAATTATTTATCCTGACAGCATCACAGTGGATGTAGTTTTCTTGTGAAGTACACTGACAAAATGAAAAGCAAGCAACAGTACAAGGAGCTTGTAGCTTTAAAATATACTTGATTGCTTTTTTTTTTTTTAAGATTTTGTTTTTTATTAAAGTGATGCCAAATGCAACTGTTGGTTTACTCAGATTTCTCACTTACACCTACTGTAAAGGGATGTGTCTTGCTTTTGTTCCCAGACACCAAAATCATTGAATACTTTTAATTTTACTGTAAAAAAGGAGCTGCACACAGGCTAAGAAGCATAAAACTGAGAATATATACCAGGTATAGCTTTCCTGAGGGAAAATACCATGAAGCAGTACAGCTCTTCTGCAAAAGTCAGCTTTGTGCTCTTTGTTTCGGTCTTTGCTATGCATGATAAAACCATACTGTTTCTGAGCGTGCAGAGAGGTGTGATGTATGAAACTTTCTTTACAAGAAGACAAGCACCTGAAACAGCAAAATGCTTTTGAGTTTCCTATGTCTACCCTATAATAGGTGTTTTTTTTTTAACAGATCTGTAAACAGATTGTACAAAATCAATAAAAAGCTATCATGAGGACCCTTTATAATTTATTTCACCTTTCAGTTGTGTGATTATTAAAAAGTGGTATCAGTGATTATGGTCTTGTTTTAAATGGTTTAAGGGCATTAACCTGGCATCTGACTTCATCTTTTGATTAATTTATTTATTTGCCAGTGCAATTTTGATATAGAAGAGTGGATCAATGGTATGGATTTCAGGAAGCTGTGGAGGGCAGCTATGTTAGGTGTCCTCCCCAGGCATCCCTGGCAGGTGTCAGGAGGAAAGCTCCCAGACTTCTTCCACACAACACAAGGGAAGACACCAGGTCCCTCCTGGCCATGGAAGCAGATCAGTCAATACTGGAAAGAGAAGGTTTATTGCCCTTCTGAAACTACTGCAGTCAGGTGCAGGGCTGTCTGACGTGGACTATAAATATCCCTGATCCTGGTGATTAACTACACTTTAGATCCCCTTTCTTTCCTCTTTTGCCATCTCCTTTTCTTCCCCTTTACCAGGCTCACTCCCTCTCAAACAAATCAACCAACTCTGATTACTTTTTTTCCAGTGATCCCAGTTTTGCTACATCCCTACCCAAATTTGGTATTCCTGATATCGTGTCTTAGGTAGTCTCAGATTTGTATAGAATCGCCTCGGTGTTGTTGGCCCTTGCAAGATTGTGTTTCCCTAAAGGTCCCAAATATATTCTTTCAGTTATTTGTGAGAAACAACCAGGCCTCATAGAATTTCTCCCAAAACCATCTGTAAAATGCAGCCATCCCTATGGCACATGCAGTTAGTTTCTGTCACCTTCTCATGTCATCACTTGTGAAGGTGACTGAGCATCTGCACAGGTTGCCCAGGGAAGTGACCGGGTGCCTGTCTAGGTTGCCCAGGGAGGTTGTGAAGTCTTCATCCTGGAAATATTCCAAAGCCATCTGGACATGGTCCTGGGCAACTGGCTAAAGGTGGCCCTGTTGGAACACAGGGATTGGACCAGATGATGTCTGGAGGTCCCTTCCAACACTTCTTACAGAGCATGTTCCAAGTGCTGCCAATTGTATGGGCTCTTGGATTCTTTTGTTGTGTTCCATCAAAGATACCTTCTGGCAGTGGCATTGCAAGACTGAGTGCTTGAACTAGTTGCACACTAGGTTTTTCTTTTTCTAAAAGTAATACAAAGTAACTACTGGATATTATTTTAATTAATAAATACAAGTCATGACTTAGAAATCTGTAATGCTCCCCATATATATTTCATGGATAAAATGCAGTCACTGTAACATATTAATGATCAGTAACAGTGATGAGATTATGCAAATGCCTGGAGTTTCTGAGTTTCTTTTGCTTTTTGGAGTTCAATGTTTACCAGCCAATTACATTCATCCTGTACATTCTGAAATGTGTTTAAATAGGCTGTGAAATACATTCATCTATGAATCTCTCTTGCTAGTGCAAAGAGAGCATACAGATGTGTTTACAGGTGATATTTATATATATATATATATATACACACATAGAAGTAGAGAAGTTCTCTACTTCTCCAAATCTTCATTATTCAAATCTGCACAAAAAGGTTCAATAGAATATTGGACTGAAAATACGTCAGCTTGAGAACGTAAGTTGTGGACTTTTACACCCTCAGATGTGAGTTATTGCTTGATTTCGAAAGCAATCATGAGGCAAGTTCAAAGGAACATGCTACCTGCTTTTTATCCCCTTAGCAAAGGGTACATACATGTAGAAAAATTAATGAAATTTCAGAAAACCCTTTAATCTTTAAGTGATTTGATGAAAAGTGTTATTACTATTTGACATAACTCTCTTCAGACAAGAAATCAGGAAAAATCTTTAACTTCCACTGTTAGTGATTTGTTCTCTTAGTTTAATTATTTTAAAAACTGCTAATAATATAAATATTATACATAAATATGTGGCTTACTTCAGAAGATGAAGTTAAAATATATTCCTCTACACATAAAAGGTCACACCTTTGCAAACCAACCTTTGCAGTTAGGCACAATATTATCACATTTTCCTTTTCGCTTAACCCCCTCTTTGTTCTCTGTTTTATATCTGCTACACTATGAGCAGCTGAGTTACATGTTTGGATAAGTCTGTACTCCCATCTCAGGGATAAGCAGGAACTGCTTTTCTCAGTGAATTAAGCCTGCTCTTAATTTTGTGACTACTTTATGATGCTGCAGGCCATTGCCAGCAGATGATATAAATGCAACTTGCAAAGTCAATGATTTTAATTTTTTCTCCTAAAAAGTAAGTATGGAGTCAATATAATCAGATGTTTCTTGGATGCTGGGTGTTAAATGCTTTCTTAAAGTTATTGACAACTTTCTGACCCATTGTTAATGACAGTGGATAATTCTGCCTTGAGAAGAAAAAGGCTTCTTTTTCCAGTGTAGATAGGTTTTGTGAAGGTGGTTTTCAGCTTTGTGGAGAATACCAGAGCAAGACTTAATTTCAGTTCTTGAGCTGCAGTTAGTCCTTCCCTATGCAGTCATCTTTGTACAGTGCTGGGCATCACCCTTGCTGAAGAGTCACCTGCCTCACCTGGCTTTTGATTTGGAGTCTATCTCAGTTTATCCTGTATGTGAGCCAGTTCTAATTTCAGGTGCACTGGAGACGTTCCCAGCATATGCTGTGGCTGAGATAACACCCTTGAGAAAGTCTCTGGGTAGCATTCAGAAGAGAAAATGCAGAAGTTCTAGAGTTGGGTCACCAGCTGGGGTGCCTGTATTTCTTAGCTGTTGAAGGACTGCAGGACCACGGGATGCTCTGGATTTCTCTTCTAACACTTCAGTTGTTGGGTTTTTTCCCCCTGATTGTCTTATATTTAGTCTTCGTAGTACGTAGGTGGCAAGTGAAGGGCACTTTTACGTTTGTTCCCTGTGTATATAAGAGATTGGGTTTTCTTCTTTCTGGCACTTGCAAAAGAAGCGTTGTCATCTTCTGTTAGGGAGAGGTAGGAAGCAATACTTTCCCTCAGGCCATAGCTGAGACAAGAGTCATCCATTGCTGCCAGAGTGCTTTTGGTATCTTCAGTCACCTCCAGCCTTTAAAAGAACAAAATCTTATTACTGTTTCAGCTACTTGGACTGAGCCTATTGTTATACTACTAACAGTTGTTAAACCTAATAATGTTATTTTTGTTGTATAAAAAAATTCCTGCCTCATAAATCACTGAAAATTTCTGTCACTTAGCAGTTTTCAAAAAAACCAGTACAACAGTAATATCTTAATATTTTTTGGCATCTGAAAAGGAAATAGCAACTATACTCTCTTCTTAATCTGTAGGAAAAATGACCTCAATACTGCACAAAATTTTCTTGCCTTTGTAAGCATGAATATGTTTTGTGAAGGACGAGTAGTGGAGGGAAATTTGCGCTTCAAAAGTAGAAGGCGCATTTGTTTCTGAGGGTGGTTGTTTCCCCAGCTTTTGAAACCTGACCTACTTTCTCTAGTTGCAGTTGTGATATTAGAAATCTCATGAACTTCAGTTTGGGCTGTGTGTTGAGAGAGATTCAATAGGTCTGGGATAATGTGTTCACTGCACCTGTGCTGCTTAATGGATGGTCACCATGTGAACAAGGGGGAACCCCTTCTGTTGGGGCTCACCTGAAAGCCAATGCACATTGGTGTGCCAGTGGTGGTGGATCTGACCAGGCTTTGTGACCTGGCTCTTACTCCTGCCCCCTCGTTGGAAAGGACTCAGGAGTCCCAAGGGGACTGCATATGTGGATAGCTGGATAGCAGAAATGATTAAATGCTAACTATACTTTCTTTTGAAGTTAGGTGTAGATTATCAGTTAGAGAGTTGGGCATCCAGTTCTCATGGGTTAACTTGCTGCCAGAAGATTGTCTAATCTGTAAAACTGGTCTCAGGAGGAGGAAATGGCTGTATCTTCTGTGTTGCAAGTACAAGTATATACAAGGACTGGAAAACACCCTTGTTATTTCTGGCAGCCTGTGTTGAATGTGGTACCTGTGAATGTTTCTCCAGTTGAAATTTTTATTCCTCATGACCACAGGAGGGACTGGATTCGTCATGGTGTTGTTGTTAGTGCACTGGGTAAGACAAGGTGTTGTGAGGACACAGCAGAGACCATCAGCAACTTCTGAATGGGGAAAATGAATACACAGACAGTTAGTGTTTGACACTGTTTTCTTTCCTTGGCACATGCTCAGATAAACAGTTTTGGACTCAGTAAATTGTGTGTTCTCAGCAAGGACACAGTAACACAGGCTTAACTTTTTCCTTTCCTCATACCTTTGCCTTTTAATTTATCACAGAGTATATTTTATACAGTACAAGTGAGGAACAAGTGAGTACAAGTGAGTACAAGTGAGACACAGAAAGATAAAGTGACTTACTCAGAGACTAGAAGGAAGTTTGTGACAGAGCAGAAACATGAACCATATATATATATGTACATATATATACATGTATATATACATATATATATAAATATAAAAATAAAAATCCTGTCCAAATTCTTACTCCTCTGTTTATATTGTTGGACTTGAACATTTCTTTTGCATGTTTTGAATGTGAATATGACTTTTCTCCCCAGTTTATTAGAGTACTGTTTTTGCAGAGTACAAAGTACTTCATACTTTGAAAAGTACACTTTTTCATTTACCTATGAAATATGCAGGTATGGTAACTTCACACTTTAAAAATTACAGAGTACCCATTGCTTATTAAAGCACAGAACCTATTGTTCTCTTGTAACTTTTAGGCAATTAATTTATTGCAATTTCCTTCCTCATTTTAAAATGTTCTCATTATCATGTATGGTAACTGCAGCCACTTAACTGTGCAGTTTGTAAAGTTGTCTCTCTGAACCCGGGTTGAATTGCCATAAATCTGGAAAACTGCCATTGAAACAAGTGTCATCCACTGGACTGATATTAGTAACAGTGAGAGCTGAATCTAGATTTGAGCTAACAGTTTGAGCTCCTTGAGCTAAGTTCTGCTGATAAATTCCAGCCATACTCTTCTTCTGAAGTGATAGGGAAGAAGCTTACAACATTTCTGAGAGTTTTCTGTTTTAACATTGTGTACTGTAGTGGTTCTTCAAGGAAATGTGATTACAGAATCTTGTCTTGCATGCCCTAATGCTATCTGCCTGTCTATATGATAAACAAATAAATGGCAGAGATATTCATACTGGTAAACACAGTGACCCAGGAGCTGTACTTTGGCTCTGGAAGCCAGAACCATGGGTACATGGCATCCATACAGCTGAACATTTTTATATGCTCAAACTTTGACTTTGTGTGCTCTGAGAGGGGCTGGGCATTCCTGACCTCTGCTGACCTCCAAACTGTATTTGAATGTTCTCTAGGGAAGTGCTAGACACTAGTGTTTGGCCCAAATAGTGTTATTGACATGGACATACAATATCATGTACCAATACAAGCCTATCTGACTTTATTTAGCTGAGTTCTTGGATTGATTTCAGTTGTCCTGTTAAGGGCAGCATATTTGTGTTTAGGGTGAGAAATAAAGTAAAAGACTATAAGCCAACAATTTTTCCATTGCATTGTGGCAGTATTTGCAAGTCTTGGACATAGGCAAAACTTCTTGTTCTGGGCCTTTGATATATAGTTTTACAGTTGCCAGTGGACAGTAGGTTTATTCTATACTTCTTTTTACCTGAGTAGTGATTGACCAGGTCTTCAAGGCACTGAAAGGTTTGACGTGGAGAGATGTAATACCAATTATTTGGAAGGCGGAAGATCCTGTAATGTTTCACTTGCCTGTGTCGCACTGACAAGGAATATAACCCTGGGGAAAGAGAAGAACTAGTTACACCAAAGTAGAGCTGCAGTTCTGGGTGGATAAGTGTGACTACGACCAGAGTATCTGTAAGATATGATGCCATTATCCAAAACATCCCAGAAAAATCTGAAAAAACCTGAGTGACCATCCTAATTTCTACTTATATAATATACTTTTTATATATACTTAAGAAAAATAAAGAGTACAACATCAGGGCATGAGATTTTGGTTGAATTAAAATTTCTGGTGTGCTTTTCCTGTATTTTTGCTGGTATGGGATCTTTTGAAATGATGTAAAGGAAATAGGCCTTTGCAGAAGTTGTTTGCCTTCTGCTGAAGAGGGAGATCAGACTCACAGGCTGGTATGTGCTGATTTAGTCAGCTTCAATTCATGTAGTAGCTGAGACCTGATAATGCAGTCCTGGCAGGAGATAGGAGGTGACCACTTGGATTTTTCTGTTTCTTTGTTTAAAACTGTTATGCAGCATTTATTGGCAAGGACTGAATGCTAATCTGAAATTTCTTTGAATTTAGTATAGGTATTAAAAAACTGTTTGGCCTGTGGTACACAAGAAGTCAGAGTAGATGATTTATTATTCTCTTTTAACCGTAGTGTCATGACATTAGGATATGTTCTTGTGCTTCAGAAAAGGAAGACAGCACATTACACATGAGAGGTCTGTTCAGCCTGGAGAAGAGGAGACTGAGAGGAGACCTAATTGCAGTTACAACTTTCTCGTGAGGGGAAGAGTTGGGGCAGGCCCTGAGCTCTGCTCTGTGGTGACCAGTGACAGGACCCAAGGGAATGACATGAAGCTGTGCCAGGGGAGGTTAGGTTGGAAATGAGGAAAAGGTTTTTCACCCAGAGGGTGGTTGGGCACTAGAACAGGCTCCCCAGGGCAGTGGTTACAGCACCAAGCCTGACAGAGTTCAAGAAGCATTTGGACAACACTCAGGCATATGGTGTGATTCTTGGGGTGGTCCTGTGCAGGGCCAGGAGTTGGACTTAATGATCCTTGTGGGTGCCTTCCAACTCAGGGTTTCTAGGATTCTATGTTGTCATTGAAGAGAATAAAAGTATAAAGTTGGTACAGTACAATACCCATGTAGCAAGAGAAAGAAAACAAAACTGAAGGCATTTCATTTTTAAAAAGTAAACAAAATTGAGAAGTCCCACTGCCTCATAAGGTTTGTATGAGACCAAAGTAAATAATAGTGTTTAAACAACTGTATCTTGTTTGTGCTGATGCCTGTGGAACTTTCCATGGCTATCACTAACCCTCTTTCCAGCACTGCTCAAAATGTAGGTGACTGATAAAGAATGGTGTGCTGCACTAGGTGCCTTTGCATTTTCTGGGTTTGGACTGATCCATATGAAGCAGGACAGGGAGTGAATTAATAAGCTGTAAAACTGTTAATGTTAATGAGATCAAGGGGGGGAAAAATTATATTTTCTCACCTTTCCTTGTTTCACTCTCTCTGATCATGAAGGAGCCGACCTTGGTGTTGGGTAGCTGTAGAAGTTCCTCAGCTTTTTCTCTTCCCAGCCCTTCAAATAACCAGCTGTGAAGCAGGAAAAAACAAATTCTGAAATTTGGACAGCAGTGAAACAGAGAGCAGCATGTGGCTGTGAATGTGCTGCATTAGCCAGGAAAAGTGACTGCAAAAATAACACTGTGGCTTTCTACAGTTATTCCCTGAACTACATTCAGGCATGTTTCCCCAGTTTATGGAGAAAATTCTGCTGGTTTTGAGTTCCATTAACTTTTTTGAGGCAAAGAGAAGAATGAATAAGGTTTGGACTTATTAAGGAAAACAAAACTTTTTGAGCTGTCTTGATCTGAATTGCTAGGGACTGATTCATATGGTATATTGATGACATCTGTAGCATTAGTTAAATCTCTCTTTTTCATTTAAACCACTTTCATTAACCCCAAATTGTATCATAAATAAACCCCAGATAAGTTAGAATTATTTTACTTCTTCTAGGGAACAGTCCAGCCATTTAAGTTAATCAACTTTGTAGAGAAAGGAATTAGTCCTACTAATTTTCACCACAGCTTGGTGCACTGCTGTGTTTTGCCACAGCCAGTGTCTGACCATGTAACTGGGTTTGCTCAGCTGATCTAGAGTTACTGGCATTTTATTTTAAAGTTGTTCTCATGTGTTTGGTCTAGTCTGCTGTCATCAAAATGCTCTTGGGGAAGGTTTCAGTCAGTAGCTTCCATTAGCATTGCCCTGTCTTTGGGAAAGCATCTCTGTTTCAGGAGGATATAAAAGCGCTTGCATAGTTCACAGTGAAATTCACAGTTCATATCCCTAAAATTAGGCAAGTATTAAAACTTTTGCCAGAAAACTTCTCAGTGCGTGCTTTAATGTTCTTTTTTTCCCCTGAGTGGTGTCCAGGGCAACAAGAAATCTCTGAATTTCCTTAGTTCTTCCAGTGAGAGAGTTTACATTCTTGAATGACTTATTAGTGTTTCTATTTGTTCTTTTTGGTCTGTTTTCCATGGGAAAACCTAGCTTAAAATTTACTCTTTGTAAATATTAAAAATTCATTCTAAATAGGCTCTCTTTATCAATGTCTTAAAATTAGAGATCAGTTCATGCAATGGAAGTATGTTAAATATCTTCTATGACAATTGAGGTGGCTTTGGCCCTTTCCAGCATTTAACAGAAAGATTTTTTCCTTTTCATTTAATCTAAATTTATATGTGGATTTGATGTTCTCAGTTTTCAAAGGAGCTATTTTAGACTGTCAATAAATAAAATTTCTGTCTGTCAAGTCACTATTACCATGGTTTGGATTATGACACTGAATAACCAATTGGAGCAGTATATGTAGAAACATAGTGTTGAAAGGCTGTGGGAAATGCATTAACTTACCCATGATAAACCTTTGCTACATATTTTCCTGGAATATAGTTTTCTCGACCTGTTGTAAGGGAGTGGACTCTCCACCAGCCTCCTTCACTGTGTGAAAGCAAAAGAAGGGATATTTTCAGATGCATTTCAGATGCTTCTCCTCATTTTGGAAATTAGTGGACATATAGGTTAGCCTGTAACCTTCTCTCTGTGCTCCTGAACCTATTTGTTCAGAAAGGGACCCAAATTCGTTCCATTTAGAGTTGTTCCATTTCTAAACCTACTCAAGAATTAAGTTTGGACACAGAAATAAGCTACATTTGTTCCATTTAAATTACGTAAGTAATAAAATATTTTTCTGTAGTTAGAAGAAGAAGGGTAAATACTTAGTGGTTAAACCATGCTGTGCTCTGCCTTCCCACAGCTAGACTTGTACTTGTACCCAAGATATTCCATTTACAGCTGAATGTGCTGTGTCTGGACAGCCCTGTAGTTACTCCTGTAACTTCAGGATAGAGGTACTTGGGAAACGGATTGTGTTTGCTTTGGAACAGGCTTTCAGTCCAAAAGAACCTGGTTTGTGGTTTGCTCTTTTCCTTGTCTTCAATGAGTTGCAGACCAGACTCCAATGAAAAAGACCTTGTAGCTGAAGCCAGGTGACTGGACATATGTATTTTCACCAATATATCTTCGCTTTTTGCTGTGATACGGAATGCTGGCTTTGGCTTTTGAATACCTTCAGAAATCCAGGGTACCAAATTTTCACAGGGATGCTGCAGAGCTTTAGTGATAGTGCAAGGATGCTGATGATTGATGGGTTCTCTCCACCTTCACTTTAAGAGTTTAAATCCAAATAATAGTGTCTTGTGTTTGAATATTGGTTTTCATATAAAGGTTCTCAAATAATGTCCAGACTGCGGACCAGAGTCTCAGTGTATGTCAAAACAGCTGAGCTGAAAACTCTTATGTGAAATGTCATGAGTTACAGCCACTGGGACCATGGTCCAGAATGTCTATGCTGAGGGAAAAAGAGAAGTATCTACTGCTTGGAGCTGGAAATTTCAGGCCCCCACAAGTTTTGTTTGTGGTTTTCCAGCTGACATGAAACTGTCTATAAGAATTTTAGGTTATTTTTGTCTTCTTTTCCTCACAACTCTCCTAGACAGAACCAAGAATTGCAATAAGAAAAAACTGGAGAGACTCATCATCTCCTGTACTCCAAACTTTAATATTACTAACTCTGAAAAATCCCTGTGATGATTAAAATTACCAAAGCAACACACGTCTCCTGGGGCAGGAGCTACAGAAATTATGTAATCTGAGGGGGGATCTTGGAGGACATTTGGGTTGACTGCTGCCACCTAAATGCAGTTGTTCATCTGGTAATGAAAGGTGCCTGACAAGTGTGGAGAGTGAGAAACTGTGTCAGTGGTGCTTATCCAATCCTGCCAACCCAGAGCGACCACAAATATCTGTGAGGACTTGTGTTTCCTATGTAGATTCCATATATCATGTTCCTGGCGGGACTGGTAGGGCTGATTGCTGCTGCACATCGTTGCTTTGGCAGAAGGCTGAAAAGCTGCCCTTGTAAAAGCAGTATGTGCTCCCTGCTCATGCTGACTTCTCTGTGGTGACTCCTCATCACCTGTGCTCTGGTCCTGCCATACTACTCTTCTTTTTTACTGTAATTATTTTAATGACTTGAGAAGAAGAGTATGCCTACAGCTTATGAGCAGGAAGATGCTGCAGTCAAATAGTTCCTACCAATATCAGCACATACCCCAGTAGGGAAGAACAGGTCCTTCATTAGGACACTATGGTTTGCATAGGGCATTGAACTGTCTTCTGTGAACAAGCTCATGATTTAAAACAGGAAGGGGAAAGTTTCCATCAAGGCTTGCTTTTCCTCTTATTTACTGTCAGGAGAAGCTCTTGATCACTGCACAACAGGCAAACATGCCAAAAGCTTCTGCTGCAAAAACGTGTTCTTTCAGAAGTTGTTCTTCCAGTAGATTGTATTTTGCAGCATGTGTATGCATGTGATATGCCACACATATAATTACCATTTATACAGGCATATGCAGTTGTGTGGTGGTGTGAGGGCTCATAGCTGGTGAAAACTGAGATTGAGGCTTTAAGCTGGAATTTCCAAGCTGAAGCAGTTGTACCATGTCATGTATGTTATGCAAACTGGACCAAGGTTTAAACTGCTGGAAGTTACCAGAGCAGAATCCCCCTGGTTTAGGGAAACTCTCTCTCAGCAGAAGATTTATCTAGTGGTACAGTCTTATGACCTTTAGGTTCAGGGAAGCAGCGAAAGCAGAGCGTAACTGCAGCCATTCTGGGTCAGACCAAAGGTCCACACAGCCCTGTGTCTTGTGACTGACAAAGGCCATTGCAGGTCATGGAAGAGTCTGAGAATTCTTCAACCATCCATGATACTTCTCTTGACTACTTCTGTCCTCCAACCATTTGACTCTCTCAGGTAGAGAATTTATTTTATGAATTTAAAGTCCTCAGAGGATTTCTCCGCTATGAATGTGTCTGGTCTCTCCTTGAATCCATCTGCTCTGCCAGCTGCAAAAATGAAATCTTTCATTTCATTTTGAGCAGTGCAAAGCATGGCTGTGAGGCCAATCAGCTTCTGGGAGGTCACTGTGTGCCAATACAAGTTGTGTATAAAAGAATATCAGGGCTGCTAACTTTCCATTTTTCATTTCAAGGTCAGTCTCAACCAGTGCTCTTAAGCCTGCCTCCTTCTGGGGCTGATAAATTTTGGAACTGACTGGGAAGCCACTGGCTTTTATTTTTCCCCACTAAGAAAATGCAAAATCCATAAAAAAATAGAAAAAGAAGGAAAAAAGTGCTACTTTTTATTTTATTTTTGTTAGATTTGCCTTAAATCTAGGATGAAATTCTGAGACTGAATCATGATGGATTGTTGGATTAAGAAGGATGAGAGAGAAAATGAAAGATACATTTGACATATAGAATTTCAGAATTATTTTCCTATTTTATGTGATTCAAACTATTTTGGCTCTTAATCTGTTTTCCACTAACATTGGGGGAATACCTTCTGAAAATCATTTTTTTAAAGCAGATTTCTGTTTTGAGTCCTATTTTAGAATAGTGTCTGAATCAGCTTAAGTAACCATGTTAGAGGAATCTAAGAATCAAAGAGCAATCTGTAATCCCAAATTCTTAAAACACAGGTAAATTTACACCATGGCTAAGCATCCTTCCTTGAAAATTCTGAACTCTGTTCTGCTGAACTGCATCCAATTTGGACCAGGTGCATAAAACAGAACTTAGCATCAATTGTAATAAAACCTAATTTAAAAATAAATTGATCAACTTACTCTGATAGCACACGTAGTTTTTCCCCTACATGAAATATAGGTTGGCTTATGTCTGCTGAAGGATAATCGTACAGGACAGCAAGGAAGTCACTCTCCTGGCCTATTAAAGGAGAAGGAAAACATCACTTAAAACAGAGATAGAGTTCTGAAACAGAAATGGATTTTTCAATAAGTATGATATATTTTATGTAGTAGATCAAATGGAAAAAAAAATCTCTGAAATGTCACTTGGTAAACATAAAGAGCTCAAGGTGAACCTAGAACTATCTTCTTTATAAGAAGAAGGTGAAGATGCTAGAAATGAAAAAAGTAATTTGGTTAATTGTAAGCAGCTAAATTTAGACCACTTTTTCTAGTAATTACCATATTTAAAGGACATATTCATTTTGAAACTAGAAAAATTAGTAAGTATTTATAGTGTTAGGAAGTAACGCAGTTTGAGTAATGCCACTGTCTAATGGCACTGTAATTGCCTCTAACTACAGTTTTGTAGCATTATATTTAAGACAAGGAAGATGCATGTTGAATTGTTCCATCATTTAGCACCACTGATCCTTTTCAAAGGTATGAAATTAGTTTAGATCGAGGTCAATGAGAGTCTGGCCAATATTTCCCATTTCCATCACTTTTTAAAATGAGCTTGATGAACAACCACTGCACTTTGTTCTCCCCTTTGTGTGGAAACTGGACTCTCTGTAGCTCAACATGTGCAAAAATGGGAATGAATTCGGGGTAGGAGATAAAGTAATTAGACAGAGAATTAGACACACTTCAGTATCTTGTTAGTTTTTCTCATTTAATATAGAGTCCTTGCCAACTTCTCTTTAAGGAGGACAACTTTTTAGGGAAACCTAGGTGCAACATCCTGAATGAATGCTGAAACTGGCTCTGTGTTTTCAGCCTGCGTGTCTCAGGGCCTTAGAAACAACTCACACTGATAACAATAAAAGGCTGAAGGAAACATGCAGAAAAGAAACACAACAGGTTGCTTTGAGAAGTTGTGAATGCCCCATCCCTGGAAGTTTCAAGGCCAGGCTGGATGGGGGCCCTGAGCAACCTGATGTGCTTGGCATCCCTTCCCATGGCAGTGGCATTGGAATTAGATAATCTTTAAAATCCCTTCCAAACCAAACCATTCTATGATTATTTTGACAGTGTGTTTAGTATTAGTATTGCCATGGTTTTCTTAGTTGATTAGTGTGACTGAATTAAACAAGACTAGTCCAGTACAGACAATTGTTGTGGTTAATCTACTGTAATTTATTATACAGTTAGTTCAACCCTGCTGAAGAACTTCTGTACTAAGCCTTTGATTGCTTCCTTGTTCCTCACAGAAAACTTAGGTCACAGTTTCTCTGTCTATGAAACTACTTAGTACCTGAGGCCTAACAAGACTTAAGCATTGGTGCAGAGTCTTTTTTTGACAAAACAAAATCTTTACCCAGGGCTACAAATACAGGCCAGAAGGTACATTTTAAGAACTACAAAA
This sequence comes from Manacus candei, assembly GCF_025592945.1. NCBI lineage: Eukaryota > Metazoa > Chordata > Aves > Passeriformes > Pipridae > Manacus > Manacus candei. The sequence continues at coordinate 7,499,452 of NW_026138061.1, forward strand.
TGAGGATAAAGTGCCATCACTTAATTTCTCATTGCAGGTTGTAAGACAACAGTTCTACATGGAATATAATTATTTTGACCTTAATGACAATGTCTTTAGCAATGCCTTTTTTAAAGTTCTGTTGTTTATTTATAAATGTTCTGTTTCCATACTGAAAGGGCAGAAAACAAGTGCTTTTCTTCTTCCTTGTGTACTGGTGGTTTGCATTTCGTTACGCACTGTAGAGTATGTGACTTTTTCTCTACTCTAGCAAGACCTGTGTTACTTTGCTTACACTTTCATCTTTAATTTGTTTCAATTTTGCATGCCAGTTTATAGTTCTGAAAAGGAGGGAATTCATCATAGTGTTAGCTTCCACATCCATGCAAATGTTACCTCTTAAACTACATATACTTAAAGTGCAGAGGGCTCCTTGTTCTTCACAAAGAGGACTTTGTTTTAATTGGTGTTTAAATCAAACCTCACTGGGGTTTTTGGTCACTCAAAGCACCCCACCGTACTCTACAACATTTCACAGAACCCAGACTAGCTCCTTACAAACACAAAAGACTGGAAACAGGAACTAAACATATTACACTCTTTCTCCACTCAGTGATCTAATAGATTTGATCTGATGAGTTCCCCACACTTTCTAGTTGTAAAAGAAAAAAGATTTGGCTAAGTTTTTCTAACACAAGTTCTCCTCCGCAGTGCAAGTGTAGGTTCTGAAATGGAACACATCAAAAGTTAGAGTGGAAAGATCGAAGCACAATCATTTCCACTGAATCAGGTGTTAATACTGAGTGGGTTTTTAAGAGTAGGAAATGAATGTGAAACACATGCTAATTTTAGATGTCTGCATCCCTGAATGTGTTGCAAAGTGTGAGACTGATTATCGCATCCTTCAAATTATTCATCGTGAATGGACTAAGAAACATTATAAGAGTGTAGGAAGAGCACAGGCAGAGCATCCAGATTCAGCTCATCACCCTTAAAAACCTGCTGTGCTGTGCACTGGTGTAGTCCATGGCTGTATTGGGCATGAACTTCATGCATCATCCAGCTTTACTGTGCAGCAGAAATACTATAATTTATGGCATGGTGTGTACCAGAGGGGGTGAACGAGGGCACTCTGCATCTCAGAGACTGTCTGTGCAGCACTGAAAGGTGTGGCTGCAGAGTCACACTCTGGTGCCCAAAGTAGATCTGAACCAGCCAGCTTGGAAACTAAGAACTATGGAAGTGCAGCTCAGTAGGGATTAACCTTTGATTCAGGGTCCCAAGGGAGGAGAGAAGAGGGGGTGAGCTCACAATCCCTGCTGGTCTCTTGCTGCCCTGGCTACTGTTATCAATACCTGGGTTATGCCAGGGATGCCCGTGCAATGTGCTGTCAGGTGGGTGCAGTTATCCTTGGAGTCCAAATGCCTCCTTGGGAAATGCAGCTTTTACACTGTTCCCTTTCTTGGGATCAAGACTGGTGCACTGGTAGTGGGGACAGCACAAGGTCTTGCTTTCAGTGCAGCTTTCAGGCAGCACAAGGGCTCATAGGTGTTTGATGAACACATTCACACTGCAAATCAAGTCTGCAGACTTCGGTTATCTGTTTCTTCCCCCTTTTTGCTGGACATTCTTTCCTTTCATTCTTTCCCTTCTGTTTCAGTCCTTCATTTTATTCAGTCTTACTGAAATGAACCAGTGTCAAACCTGTTTTTCCTAATAACTATTTCGACTGTAATCTGTGGATTGGATCTTCTGCCTCAGTTAAATCAAAGGTGGCTCTTCCTGGCCTGGCAGAAATCTTCTGTGTTTTGTAATGTGATTTGGAGTTTGGTCTGCTCAGGAAGACAAACAGATACACACTCACTGGATTGATCCCAACGTGTGCTTTGAGTACCAGGTTCATTTCTAGAAGTCTTTTTCCATAGGATTTGCAGGACAGTACTAATGTTTGTATTCACAACTTTCATTAGCAATATCTAAGTCATTATGAAAGATGCTGGTCTGATCCAGACTAAGAGATGGATCTAAAGAGCTATGTAGGCTGATAAATCATAGAATCATCATAGAACAGTTTGGCTTGGAAGAGACCTTTACAGGTCATCTAGTCTAACCCTCTACAGTGAGCAGGGACATCTTCAGCCAGATCAGGTTGCTCAGAGCCCCATCCAACCTGATGAAAGTTTCTAGAGGTGGGACATCTACTACCTCTCTAGGCAACCTGGTCTAGTGTTGCACCACCCTCATTGTAAAAACTCTCTTCCTTATATCTGGTCTAAATCTACCCTATTTTAGTTTAAAACCATCACCCATTGTTGTATGACAACAAGCGCTGCTAAAAGGGTGCATAGGAGAGGTGTTCCATCACTCCGATAATTTTTGTGGCTAAAACCCTGCCTTTGAATGTTTCAGCATAGGTGTCTGGTGCTGTGAGAGTGTCCAAGACATCCCTGTGTCCTTGGTAGATGCCACTGCAGCCATGGGAGACTTGTTCTTTCCCCAGGTGTTAGCAGGAGGTCAGTCAGGATTAACAAATCGCCTTTCTCGGTGTTCTAGACGTGAAGGAGAGTGCAAGTAGATTGAGATATGAATTTCTAAATGGATATTTTCCCCTTGTAATTGTTGTCCTATCAATGTTTACTGAATTATCTTTTAGGGGTGTGTTCCGTTTATGTTGCAGGAAGGGATGCAGTTGTTTTTAGCCCTGCTAAATCCTGAGTTTTAGCATGTGCAGGAACAGTACAAACTTGGTCACAGCCATGGCATGCTCCTCAGTGAAGTCCTGCTCCGAGTGTGTGCATGTCTCTGTTTGGATGGTTATTTGTGATATTCGTGGCAGCAGTTGTTGGGAATATCAGCATAAGGCACTCTCAAAAAAAAAAAAAATTAAAAATTGTCATTTTATGTTATGGGCCTCTGAGTCATATTTTGTCTCTGCTGTATTAGGACTTAGGGCTGCAAGGCTGCTCATATCAGCTGGTTCCTGACCATGCTAAAAGAAGGGCTTGGTTTCCTTGCAGCAGTAATGAAACCAAACTCATTCCCTATCCTTATAATAATGAGCAGCCAGCCAGATCAGCTTTCATGGAAACCCCAAAAATTTTGATTAATGCCTTCTCCCTCTAAAAAAAGTAACTGAAAAACCCCCACCCCAAACCCAAAGCTAAAAATCAAAACTTTTTTCTCTTCCTCACCCTCAGGGGGTGATTTATTGCAGCTCTTGTGCCAGCTGCCTGTCTCACTGCATCATGAGAGCTGAGGCTGCACTGACTCTCCACCCACTCACTCACAGTTTGGAGCAGCAGGTCATGACATCCCTCCTGCTTTCCCCATCAGATACCTGACCTCTACCAGCCTATGGAAGAGGCAGGGAGGGATTTGCAACCTGATTTATTCACATGTGGATGCATAGGGCAGATGTGTTGCAGTCACCTTTGGCAGCTTCCCTTGTGAAACTTGTATTTCTGTATAACCCTTATCAATAAACCTGGCGACAAGTTGGTTATGTGCTACGGTGGGCATGAAGTTCAGTGCAAGCATAACATCATTAAAATTTATAACCCTAAATGAAGGAAACCCAAACTTCAAGAACAAATTTTTATAAAATATCCCATGCATCTGTGTCAAAATACAGAATTTCTGGTTTCTGAAGTGGTGTTTCCGTGCTTTCTGATTTGGAAGGAACATCTTTCAAGGATCACTGGCAAATAATAAGTTTAACATTTAGGATTTTTTGTCAAAGTACTTCTTGGAAAATGAGCTAGAATGTAGCTAAAAATAAGCATTGTCTAGTGGAAGTCCTTCTCCCACATCAGTCATGCACTTGTCTGCTCTTACTACATCAGGCGGGTGAAGGAAAACACATGGATGAATCTACCATATCTTTCGAACATCATTTTCTCTTGAAAGAAATGAAATGAGTGCTTACCCGTTTGGCTCAGCATGTTTGTTTCTTCGGATGGTCTTGGAGTTTTCACAGTATTTCCCATTGCGCTCTCTAATGCCACCAAAGTTCTTCGGAACTAAATCAAAGGAGGTATTGAAATTTAACATCAGAATAACACCTGCTGTGCCAACAGATGAGAAATGACCTAGTTTGAGTGTCTCTAGTTTTATACAGTTTTGCTTTTGAGAGCTCTTGTGTCAAATTCATGTGAGTTTTACATACTTGCTAAACTCTCACCACTTTAGTGCTTTTATCAGGGGAATAGCAGAAAACCACAACTAGGGAAGTTGCTCAGAAGAACACGATGTAGTAAAAGTTTCCATTACCAGTACCTCAGCACAATAGGAAGTAACAGCAGAGCCATGCCCATACAATCATTTCATATACAAAATATTCTTTTCAGCATTTGGGGTTCTGGAAATACAAAGGATCTATTTAGGCTGATGTTGGTGGTTTCCAGCACTGTGCGTGTGTTGCTTTACTATAGAACACATAGAATGTTGCTTGCTAGGTTTTCTCTGATGCAGTCGTGTTCTCAGCAAATGTGGACAACGTTTTTCCTCCTTTTTCTTTCTTTTTTTACTTTTTTTTTTAAAGTAACACCTTGCCTAAAAATTTTTTCATCTCAAAACAGTCCTCCAGCATAAAGCCAGTGGTGCAAATTCTTCAGATACTTGTTTTAAAAAGCTTTGGTGGATGTACAAGAAACAATATTAGACAATTGTGGAACTAAATACTGTGAGAGGAATAGTTCCTTCTTATGGCTTTGCTGCAGCCATTCTGATTCTCCCTGACAGAGGACTGAGAGAAAAACCCGTTGGATGTGGAAGGTGTCTCATGCTATGGTATATTTTTAGAGGGAGGGGAGAATAAGCTATATCTATTTAAAACTGTACATTAAAGCAAAGTAACTCAACACCAGCAAATGGGTAATTATTTTTTCAAAAATATATTTCTGTCCATTGCCCTGTGAAAATGATATCAGGAGCTGTAGCAGCATAGTGTGGCTATTCTGCATGGTTTTGTCTTTTCTAGCTTAAGTATTTAAAAAATGATTACTGACTTTGGTGTGCTGCTCTTTACTTATGCAGGCTAGAGCCTGCTGATGTCAACTGGAGAGGTGTCAGCTCTGAGAAGCAGAACTGCTAACATCAGCAAGACTTTATTACTAATTGTCTTTTGGAATAAGATTGGCAGAACTTGAGTATGTTGATTATTACCATAAATTTTTTATGTCTTACAGCCAGTTTAGGAAGACACCCTACAGAAAAAAATGCTGTTCAAAGGAAAGAAAATTCGTCCTTTATCGAAGCAAGGAGATCAGTGCTAGAACAGATGGTAGTGCACAGTTTGACTCTACCTCATCTGATTTCCAAACTTCTTAGTGCTTGTTCCCAAAGGCTCTTTGCTAGAATTCTCTATTTCTCTGGCCAAATGGCACATTACCCCTTTGCTGTCTGCACTCAGAACGAGCTTGTGGCACATCTGTAGGGTGCAGCTGTGCCAGTGTTTCTGACAGGCGTCTGAAATCTACTGTCACAAGAACAAAAAACTGGCTGATAGAACAAGTCTAGAAGCTGAATAAAACAGCAGTCATAAATTTAAATAAGCTATTTGGGTATTCACATTTGAAAAAAAAAGATCCCTTTTGATAGAAAGCAAAAAATCTTCCTCCATTTAAATGCACCTAAATTACCAAGACTGAAACCTGAATTCATTTTTTTAGGCACTATCTGCTTGCAAGATCATAATTTCCTGATCTAACTATGAATATTTTTCTGCAAGACCCAATATTAATTTACTGAATGTTTTTCTCAGTTGTATCCCATTAAAAAGTATACCCAGAGAAGTAGTGCAGCCAGTACTTTGGCTACAGATATTATAGATGTTCCTGGCTCATCTTCAAATTAGTCAGAAATTTTCCTGGGCACAGCAATAGAGAGCTCAACAGGACTGAAAAAGTCAACCAGGGAAGTGAGATAAATACCTGGACAGGTAACCTCTGCTGAGCTCTGCGCTCTAGTACCTGCATTTTTGCAGTAATTTAAAAGGGAAACTCAAATCTTGCTCAATGTATAGTAACTGAGCTGCAGTTATCAAAAGCATTGTGCAATTCCAGATAGATGGCAAGAATAACAGCATAAACATCTTATGCCTGTATATAATTTTGACACATACAATTGTTATTTAGATGAGAATAGCTCAAATTTTGTCTTCCAAAGGTCTGAAAAAAAATAAAAGTGAGGGTCCTACCTCTGTGCACCCCTCTATGTACCCAGATATGCTGGGTCTTGGTATTTGAGGGCCAGGAAAGCAAGTCATCCTACTAGTGTCAGACTTGTGACCGAGTGCTTTCAAGGGCGTTTTTTCTATTTTTAATTTCAGGTGTGCCTGAGTCACTTTGGAAAGTGATAGGTAGTATTTGTACATGATAGAAAGAGTTCTGAAAATTTTACCTTATGCTTACAAACTTTCTAAAAGCATGGCATGTTTGACCATGGCACCTTCATTTTTTCTAGAGACTCTAAACGTTGCTTTAAAAACATCTGAAATATTTTTGGCAGGTTTTCTTATATGTAGTTTTCAATTAAACCACTGTCTAGTCCAGGGGGTTAAATACTGGACAACAGGCAAGTTCCTACTTTGTATTTTTGCAGAATGCATCCAAAACTGGCCTGGCTCGCTTCTGCCGCACCAGACCGATGCCCTCAGGCATCATTCTTCTCTAAGAACCTCAGTCATCAGGACAGAGCATGCAGCCCCATGCTGCTGCTTTAGGTGTGGAGGAATCTGACTTCCAGAAAATACGAATGTTATAAAGTACTTTCAGTAACAGTGAAGAGCAATGACGTCTTGGACTTTGATGTCATTAGCGTTTGCCGTATCTCATTGCATTTTCCGTGCTCTTTTACCGTCACTGCCATTGGTAGCATAAAGTCTTAGATAGAGATGAAAGTCATAGAGAGTTCAAGATGTTCTCTAGAACCATGGCAGAAGCGTTCAATAAAAATAAACAAATGGAAAGCTGCGACCCTTGCTGTTGATTCACTTAACGGAAGTGATTAAAGGTGCACTTTACTCTCAAGTGAGTAATGGAACTTAATGGCTTAAGTAGCTCATGCTTGTGTTGATTGTTGGCACCACAATATAAATGCACTGTATCACTACATGATAAATTTTTTGTTGGTTTTCTGAAATTTGGAGACACCCTGCAAAACTGCACTTACCAGAAGCTTTAGAGATCTTGTGGCTAAACCATTTTTTATCACTGAAGTCAATAGCAGAACAGTAACAGTTTTACAGATGATAATCTTTTGAAATAGCAAATCTGCTCCAGGCACTGAATCTCACTTGAACTTATTGGATCATAGAATAATTGGGATTGAAGGGACCTTTAAAGGCCACCTAGTCCAACACTCTTGCCACTGGCAGGGACATCTGCAACTAGATCAGGTAGCTCAGAGCCCTTTCCAACCTGGCTTTGAATGCTTCCAAGGATGGGGCATCTACCTCTCTGAGCAACCTGTTTTCGTGTTTCACCCCCCTCACCATAAAAACGTCGTTCCTTATATCTAAACTTGATGACAGGGTTCGGGATACAAGTAGAGGTGGCATCCCTCTGTCATAGAAGCGCATAATTATGCCAGATCCAAAGGAAATAATTCATTGAGGGGGATTTGGGAAGAATTGAGGAGAAATGATAGACACTAAAGTCACTGTACCCTATCAACCTCGAGCCCTGTATGGAGGAATGCAACTGCTGCTTAGCTCAGAGGAACCGCTGGGCGGCTGGGCTGCAGCCCAAAATCCACCTGCAGCTCTACCCGCTCACCAGCCACCTCCTCAGGCTTGTGTGGAAATTTGATTTTAACCATTAAGATCACATTTACAGTGTTCCAGTCATTGGTCCTTCCTCCCCTCCCCTTTCCACTTGTGCACATGCTGTTCGAGGAAAGGCGGTTGCTGCAGCCATAACTGTTTGCACACACACACCTACTAGTGCTTAGTGATCTTTGCTGCCAAAAGGAAGGTGAGGAAACATCTGAAGTCTCTGTCCTGCTCTGCGTCCTATTTATCAGTGGCAAAACTCTCAACAGATGCGAATTCTTCAGCTGTCAAGACTGGAATCCCACTGACCTACATCAGGGGTCCCCAAAACCTGTAGTACAGTTTTCCCCTTCCGTCTCTGTGTAGAACATAGGAAAGTCTGTCACTTTGGAAGAACTTTTTCATGGTTATATTTTAAATGATGGTGGAATACTAAATATAAAGAAATTAAAAATAAGAGAAATAAAAAGGCAAATAAACACCCAAGTAAAGCCCCTCTACAAGGAATACTGCAGACTAGTAAAATTAGGACATTCATCATTCCTGTGATGCTATATCCAATTTTATTTTTACTTCCTGACATCCACATCTATACTGCCAATATCTTACAATTTAATTCTCAGTAAGGTTCACAGGCAATGTCTGAATCCCATTTGGCTTGAAAATGAAAGCACCAGCATCCTGTTATTTTTTCATGTGGGGGAAAAAAAACAGATTAGATTTCAGAAGCTGTATATTTTTTGGTTAATTTCCCTTAATTTGTTGTCAATCAAAATGAACATCCTTTCAGCTTTGAGGCACTTGTACCTTTACACTTAGAAAGAACAACATAATACTCTGATCAGAGTAATTCACAGAAACATGCAACCATGAAACAACACAGAAATACCACACTATACACACTTCTAACACTTTGAATAAAAAGCCCACTAATCTGTGAGCTCATATTTTGGGTTATAATAAAACTCAGTTTGCTTCAGCATAACGGCTTAAGCATCTATCTTACTGTAAGCTTTCAGCAGAAATACTCCTTGTCCCTTCTATCTTTAGTATCATTCCTTAAGAAAAGGATCAAGGCAGGTTCTTCTATTTCTACCTTTGGTGGTACTTGAAATCCACGGTCTGAATACTGTCATTGTTAATAAAATAGAACTCCCTCTTAAATAAATAAAATTGAAACATTTGGTCCCGTATGCAGATAATCAAAAACATTATCAGAGCAATGATTACCTTTAAATGCTGGGCATGGTATTCCAGGTTGCAGTATTTCTGAAAAAAGCTGTAGTCATAATACTGCTCTCATGCTGCCAGCAAGGTTTAGCTGATCAAGTCGAGGAGCAGCCGGTCGAATGAGTGTGTTGTGAAGTTCATGCTGTCATGTAGAGCAGCATTTGCCAAACAGGCCACATACTTCCTCTCTGAGAAATAAGGAAGGCTCAAAGTGTTTGCAACAGATGAGGTTCCTGTTGCAAGTCACTACTGAAGGCACTTTTTATCTATGGGCTGAGAAAAACAGGGAGGTTTTTAACGTATTGCATCGGGGCTGGTTTTAGCAGATATAAAAAATGAGTAAAAATAACCTGGTTTACATTACTTACACAAAAACGGTTTCTGGTTTTTTTTCTTCTTCCAAATTTATTTATCCAGTAATCCCCTTTCCCCAACTGTTTTGTTTTATGTAGTTTTGCTATTTTTTTCACACAGACAGGAAGAGGCACAAAACATTGTTTTCACTCTTATAGAGTCTGAATAGGAATGCAAGCTTTGCTTCTGTACCCAAAAATACCTCTGTCTGCAAATAATTGAAGCTTATTATCAGCAATGAAGAAATAGGGATTGAAAGCCTGTCTATGAAACCCATTTTCACATCAGTTGTACAAAATACAGAAGCCTCAGGACCTTCTTCATCTCAGTGTCTGAGGTGGGTGAACCATGATACTGGCCTGTTAAATAACCTCACTAAGGGCACTGAAGAATATAGTACTGTGGATATGAATAGAAATCAAAGGAATTTATTAATGTTTGCCTTTTGCTTTTATAATCAAGATGTGGTCTGAAAAGCTTGTATACCTGATGTTGTATAGGAAAATAAATAAAAAAAAACCAAACCAAAACAGAAAACCGAGCAAGCCCATGGAGACTTCCTACTTTGCACCAGAGTAGCTTCAAGTAGATGCTTATTGTGATGCCAGTCTGTTTGATGATGAAAACTAAGAAATGTTGTGTAATTGTTATTGGAACAAGGAAACACTGATCAAATCCCAAAGCTATGCCAAAATTTGGAGCTATGGTAGTTTCAGGAGAATATCCTTTCTCTTTGATGGGCTGTACTAGCAGTCCTCAGTTTGAAGGGACAGGAAAGCATTAGGGAGCTTAATAAGCAAATCAGTCTACAGCAAACAGCTTAGACAGCATTGTAGCCAGTGCTCTGGGAGCTGGTTTTATTATAACACCCCTTGGTTACCCCTACCAGTTATGTTTTGATTTGTCTAGGACCTTATTGCTTTCTTCAGATCTCAAGGATGGGACGTGCATGTTCCTTAATGGTATTCACTGAACTGATGTACAGTGTCTCTGGAATTACTAAAATATCATGGGTTAGGCGAGATTTGCATGTGGGAAAAGGCAGAGCCTTTTCCTGATCCTTTTCACCACTCTCTGCCTTAGACTGACTCTGATGGTCTTTGTGCCTTTACAAGAAGTGAGATTACATCCTAAAGTGCACTCAGAACTGGGGCAGGTCTCAGACTGAGCAGGAAAGATTGGTCACACTAAAGGACAGGTTGGACTTGCTTGATAGAACATGGTCCCCTGGAAACTCAGTGAGTCTCAGACACCATTTGTACCGTGCGTGTAGAGGAACAGATGAGTTCGCAGTGGAGGGAGGTAAATAGAATTCTCAGTTTCCATGTCATTTCTGCCTGCTACTGGGGGCTGCGTGCTCTTGTGCAATGATGAGAGCTGGTTTAACCTTTCAGTGCATTCAGCGAATACCTTGATAATTTATAGGATAGAGTTTACATCTAAATGGAAGAAAGTGTTTAAACGAATTAAGTGGGGCTTTATATGTCAGCTTAAAAGTATTCATATCCTGTTATTCAAGTCACTCACAGTGCCTGACAAAGACACTCAGTGAGTCACTTGAGAGAGGAACATTGCACTTGCAGGTCTGCCTCTGATGACAACAAAGAGGGATTTGCAAAGGCTGATGTATGAAAAAGAAATCTTCCTTCTTCAAAATGTGATTTTTCATGTAAGAGAGAGGACCGTCCCCTCTTCCCCATTTTTACCTGGAAATTACAGTTCTGGTAGAGAGTTATGGAGGGAAAAGTGTTTGTATCTCAGTCTACCTTTCCATTGCTGGACTGGCCTGCCAATTTACTGTTACCGTCCATGTGCTTGCGTTTGCCATGTGTCTACCCCATGGCTTCTTAGCTGTGACAGACACTCCCTGAGCTGGTCCCAAAGATTTCTGCTCCTCCAGGCTCTGGAAGCCAGACTTTGTAAAAGCCTGGGAAAATACCAATGTCATCACATAGAGCCCTGCAACCTTGATGTCTTGTAAGCACTTGCCACTATGCAGAGCTGGATGTCTAAGGAAAAACAGTGCAGGATACTGAAAAAAACCCTGCAAGAAAGAAACAAATAGGCTCCAAATTGAAAACAACTTCTGAAAATAATTTAAATCCACTCTTTTAGAGAATAATCTGTTAAACTAACCTGAAAAGAGAGTTAGTGGTCACTTAGTTGCAGCTTGCTTATTTTTGCAGGGAAAAAACCCAGGAGTTAAACAGTATCTTTAATCTGGCATTAACTGAAACTGAAGACAGTCTCAAACAGAAATTAGGTGCCATTTTCTGTCAGTGGAGTGATTATCTTTAGACCCACACTGAAAAGGAGAAGGCTGTGGTATCCATTTCTCAGGATTTCCGAGCCCAGTTTAAATGCTTCATGCAAGATCAGGCTTTAGTCAAACACAAGCTATGGTTTAAGTGATAGGAAGCACTTGAGCTCAGCAGTCAGGAAATGGAAGAGCCCTGGCTATCCCGGAGGTCAAACCAGATGGTCTGACAGATACTTCTGGCTGGGAACTGTGTGCTGCTGAGCCTGGAGAGTACCTATTTTTAACAAATAAAATATTGCTGTACAGCTGGCTCTTTTGAGAAAATAGAATTCTCAGGACATTTCATTGCTCTGACTGTTTGCATTAGATGTCTTTGATCTTGGTTTTTGGGTGGTGTTACTGTAATTGCTGTTTGCATTGCCTATAGCAGGGTTCAGGGCAGAAAGCAAGCCTGCTTTGGTTGCAGCCATCAGAGAAACTCCATTCATTTGCAGGGAGTGCATGGGTTGAAAAGAAAAATGTGGCTCAAGCAAGAATTTAATTTTAAAGTCAGGTTGGAAAAACAAAAGGTCATGATGTAAGAAGAGGAAGGTGGTTTTGGGTTTGCAGAGTGTGGCTGATAAAAATAAGTCCAGTGAAGTTTCTAATCATTAGATGTGTTCTGAATGAGTTTTGAAAATTTTTTTCAAAAGTGAGTTTCCAAACTAAATGAGAAATCAAAAGACATTCACCACTGCAGCTTATATGGCAATTGTCTTTTCTGGGTATGTTGGGAGACAGAGGGGCAGATGACAGTGATAGTGCTGTGGAGGGTTGACTCTGGCTGGACACCAGGCACCCACCAAAGCTGCTCTGTCACTGCCCTCCTCAGCTGGACAGGGCAGAGAAAATATAGTGAAAGGCTTGTGGGTCAAGAAAAGGACAGGGAGAGATTGCTCACAAGTTACCATCACAGACAAAAGAGAGAAATTAGTTTAATTTATTACAAATTAAATCAGAGCTGAATAATGAGAAGTAAAGCATGATTATGACCCTCTGAGATCTGCCACTCTGACTCTTCTGCACAACAATGCAGTTACTGTATGTAGCCTCTCACTACCAAAACCTGGCCACTCAAACCAAATACAGGACCATATATCCTTTTTTATTATGTCATCAGAATAGCAACATGGGCTTGTGGAGAAAGAATTGGGATGGCCAGGATAGCAACAGTGCAGGTCTTTTGAGCTATGATGTTCCAAAAGAAAAGTTTTTACAAGAGGCACCAGCCCCAGCTAGCTGATCACAGCCTCACATCAAAGTGAGAATTCATCATCACGTAACACCAGTTTGCATTCATCACCTTCTCACCATTGTGAGCCACAGCATTTCCTAGTATCTGAATTTCTACTGTCCAACTGATTTTGAAAAGAGAAATGAGGAAATGCTGACAATGCCCCTAGTCCCTGAACTAAGCAGTACTGAGGGCTTTGCCTCCCATTTTCAGTGCCATCACTTGTTGCAGCAGGTACTACTGCCCAACATTGTAATGTTCCTGCTATTCCTATGAATTTCAGAGTGCACTGTAACATTGCTGTTGTGTACTGTGCTTTTTCTTAGCAGTTCAGTACTGAACACTTTCATCTGGGTCGTTGTCAAAAATGTAATCAGCACTTCCTCTGTTGACAGTGGGTCCATCTGTAAGGACAGCTAAAGCAGGAACTGTGTGTGACTTTGGTTCCCTGTAAAACCCTTCCAAATGATGCTGAGATAGGAAATACCCAGTGATGACAGGGTGGCTAATGTTCACAATTTTATTGTATATGTCATATTTTTTAGAGGTTTGTTTTCAAAAAACAACTCTGCAGGAATATCTGAAGGTTTCAGCTGTTAGTTTTAAAAGTGAACTTTTTAGCTCTTGAGTTGATAGGTAAAGGAGAATTCCTGGAGAATTAAAAAAGAGAGGACTAACAAAAAGAACACAGTGTTTGTTATTTCTGAGCTGATCTCATGATTTTTGGTTTTCTGATTCATGATTCTGTCATGTTGATGGTAATATGGGTGCATGTAATGGAAATAAACAGGCCCTCCACTATTTCTGCTTCTGCCTAAATAGTCCTATTTTTTAAAGCACACAAGTCCTCCATTGCTGGTTTCTGGGACTAATCACACAAATAAATTACAGTTTTATAGGGAAAGAGAGAAATGCTGAGTGTAGCTGTGTTATCCTCTGTGTCCTGAGCCTGTGGCTACAGTGTTTAGGGAAGATTTCTATTTAATATAAAAACTGCAGGCTCAAAAAGAAAGAAAATTAATTCTGGGCAGTCACAGCTTCTTTTCTCACTTATTTGTTCCTGAGGTTTTTGGGGTTTTTTTTGGCAAGGATGAGGAAACAATGAGCCTAAATTTTTATGTGAATTTGAAAAACAGAGAACTGGTACAGTTTTGCTTGCCTAACTTCTGCAGTAAGAGGAGCCATGTTTTCAAAGCCTGAAACATATTTTAGATGTACCTGGGAAGGGAACATAATGCTGTTTCTTTCAAATACTGCTTGAATGATGTCCCAAGCTTCTCTATCACCTCCTTCCAGTCCTAGTAAAAGTTAAACATTATTAGAAGTAATAGATAACACATCTCTTTCAAACCCCAAATGCAAGACTTACTCCCTGAATATGGATGTTATCAAAAAAAGCAAAATGGGGAAATGGCCATTACCGTGGAAAATGGAAGAAAAAAACAGAATAAAAAAGACCACATAAACCTCTTCTAATCACTCATGGAAAGAAGAGAAAATATCCACAACCAGAGTAAGGCTCCAAACAGGAGCCCTACTTACCTCACAAATGTATCTGTAGAAGTTTTGGGTTTTATTTTTAGTCATCGAACTTTGATCATATCTATTGTTAGCCCATACGTATCCAGTGCTGTGACATGAAGGTTTGCCTGTCCAGGCCCTTAGTTCTACCCCTGCAGTGGACAACTTGTGGGACAGGTCCATCCAGAAGTTTTTGCAGTTGTTGTTTGACTCAGTACATGACCCAAGGACAGTCTTTTAGGTTGTAGATATCTCAGAGATAGGGAGACTTTGTACAGCTTTTAAAACCTCTGGAAGGAGATGTGTTCAAAATCAAGCACACACCAGGATGTTTTGCTTGGTCCCAGTGAATTTCTGTGTTCTGTATGTCATCTGATCTCAGTACTCTCTTTCCCTACCAAACTTGGCCTTTTAATGAGACAACTTCAGAATTTCCACAGGAACTTCCATTTTCAAAATTTGTGAAGCTCTCGGAGTTTGGGAAACTGAAGCCCGTTAATTTTTGATGGTTTGGCTTTGTTTTGTTTTAAATGAATGCCATGTGGAGGTATTGGATACTTGATAAAACATGCTGAGCATGTTCAGATCCCATGGGGAAGAATATGTTTGCCATATTAGTGGATTAAATATTGCTCAATCCTAGATTTAATTTTTCTGCTATACCAAGGAGGTACATAATTTCTTGCTCCAAATGAAATGCAAGGAAGCTACTCTTCCGAGGGATGCTGGCATGCTGTGCTTTCCTTTTTCTAGTCTCACTCATCCTAGCTGTGGAGAACATGCTCTTCTGAAGGCCAGGTGAAAAGACATCATTCTCGCTTTGCGTGCTGGAGACCCACCCACACATGAGATACTCTCATCAAGGATATTTTTCTTTCTCTCTCATGCCCATCTGAGTCAGTGCACCTAGTCAGCAGCTGGCAAATATCGTGCCTTACAAACACAAAATAGGCGACCGCAAATCCCACGTGAAGATAAAGCCCATGGCTCACTTGAGTTCTTAATCTAAATTGAGTGCAGAAGTAAGGAATAAGACCAAGTGGTGTTTATGTCTTCTTCTTTAGTTCTTTCACACTCTTAAAACTGGAGATGGCTCTTCCAGTGGCCCAGGATTGAAAATTAGGTTTTCACTTTGATTATTTGCAACCATCTACTTCTCAACCATTAAGCTAATAACAGTGCTTATTTTCCAGTTCCCTTAAAAAAGAAGAGAAACCTTTCAGGAAGGTAGTAGCACTGGAAATTCTACATGCAGTGATCTAAAAAGACTGTCTCTACACCCAAACAATAACCTCTTCCTAGTTATTTTTGGAAACCAATTTCTCCAGTTGTGAGCAATGGTATCCTGTTAGTAACCATGGCTCTGCTTGTTTGAAATATAAAAAAATATCCTGCGTTCTGGCCAGAGCTACACAGAATTCTCTGGCCTCAGAGTTTTGAGACAGTTTCAAATTAAGGCTTTGCTGTTTGTTTTGTGTTCCTTTTTAACTTGCTTTTGCAGACTTGTAGTTATGCTTTGAGCAAATTCAAGAAGAAGTTAATCGGTAGAATAGATCAGGGTCTTTCATATCATACGTCTAGGGTGTGGGGTTTTTTAGAGGACAGAAGCTAATATTAGCAGTTATTATAGTAAACTGATGTAAATGTTTAGAAATTAGTCATTTGAAACATGTCAGAGCTATTCCAACCTTTCTGTTCTAGGCCAGATCTTATCAGATTTATGCTAATTTATCTGCATTTTCATTAAGAAGTTTTCACGCCTACTCAAAAATGTTGTATCATCTTTTCTTGGTACGGACATTTTATATGTTGGCGCAGATGTAGTAAAGAAACGAAGAGTCTGGGATAGAGATTGGACTGTAGCCTCTACTCTGATTTTAGTCTTCGTGCTCTGTTTGATCTTCTGTAGTTTGGTTTAGTCTTTTGTTCCTACTACCTGAGTTCATAGCTCTTCCAAACCCTCACTACTTCTTGGGTTAGCTGTCTTAGGATTTCTAGCTGAAATTAATTTGCATTCAATATGAATACTTAATGCCCATGTCCTTGTACAAGCGTTGTCCCAGGGTATAAATAGCTCTTCTTTAGGAACATCACACCTGCTCTCAGTCCTTGTTTATCACAGTTATAATAAAACTCTATTTAATCTCCTCTCGTAAGATGGAGTCCTCATCCCCTCCCCTCCTGTGCCTCACAGTACCTTCTTTGTATCTGCTCCTGTCTCAGTGTTTCTCCTTCCCACAAAGTTTTCAGACAGGTTTGTGACTTGGTTAGAGACATAGTATAGACACTTTTCGGAGCTCTTCCAAAATAACTGTGGCAGATCTGCAAACAGCCCAACCAACCCTACACCTCTTTGCTTTCTAATCATTAGAACTTGCTTCAATTGATTTAAATACCAGTGCCTTGCATTCTGCAGCTGGACAGATTTTTCTTCTCATCTTTTTTACCTGCACCAGGGAACCAGGTGTTTCGACAATGTGTTGACTGTTATTGTGGGGTTTTTTTTCCAGGGAGGTTCAGCTTTTTCTCCAGCATCCATTATTACCTCAAGAAGAGCACAGACACAAGCAGCAGTCCTGGCTGAAGATGTGGGATGCCCTTCCTCCACCAGTGAGGGAACTGTAGCCTGCCTCCGCCTGTTGCCTGCTCGTGTCCTCAACGATGCACAGACTAAGGTACAACATAGCAAAATATATGCCATTGGCAA
The DNA here is from genome assembly GCF_025592945.1 of Manacus candei. NCBI lineage: Eukaryota > Metazoa > Chordata > Aves > Passeriformes > Pipridae > Manacus > Manacus candei. Next base: position 7,516,547 of record NW_026138061.1, read on the forward strand.
GAAACCAAAAAGTTTGCGTTTACACAAAGATGTGAGAAATCTTAAAAAGATAAATTATTCTCAATCCTTGTCAATGAGGAACTAGACTACTTTTGGTAGGGGGAAGTTGATGTCCATGACATCCACCTCTGAGCTATGATTCTCCTTTAGACTAAATTCCTTTTACACTGCTTTGACCATGTCTCCTAAATAAATCTAAATATAGTTTTTGCCTTCTTTCAGTTCCCTTTTATCTGCCCCTTGGTTTTACTCTGGAGAAGAGTCGTGTCTGTAGCTTCAATAACTGAATTTATGTAGAAAAGGAAGTAGGGAGGGATGCCAGTGTTTTGTATCTGAAGTGGGAGACTTGTGAAAGCTGCAGTATAAATAATTCTAGAGATGGATCTTTTACCCACAAATTAAAACGCCCACTTGACAATAAATTTTCTTATCAAGATCAGCATGGAGCCAATCCCTTATTTCAAATAATATTTTATGTCTATAAGACCATCAACTCTTTTGGTCTCTTCAGCCTGTTTGACTTACTGAGACTGTCAGCAAAACCATTGTTTCCTCCCAGTGGTGAGCTTGCACTTATATTAACTGATCACTTGTTCCTTTGAAGGGTATCAGATCAGTTGTCTTAAGCATAAATAAAGTGGAAATGAAAGGGTAAGCTAATTTAACTGCACAATTCTTGCTTTTTTTTGCTAACATAGCTGCTAGCTATAAGTGGCCCATTCCAGTACTGGGGGCCAGTGGTGGATGGAATTTACCTGCAGGAACCTTTAGCCGAAGCCCTGCGGCGCCCTCAGCTTCAGAAAGTAGATCTGCTCATTGGAAGTGTTCAGCAAGATGGGCTCATCAGCAGAGCCAAAGCAATTAAGGTAGGAGGACACTCACTGTTAATGAACTAATGGTATAGTGATGACAGTAATCATATGGGGCAAGGATAGATGTTTTTTGATTTTTACAAGTTGTGAATTATGTTACATGGAAATATGCAATATATCCATCTCCAAAATATCCATCTCCAGCCAGTCCTGTTCATTATCATATTTGTTGATTAACATTTCTCAGGGACATATGAAAAGGTAGGAGATCAGCAGGGATTTAGCATTTATGTTTTACAGTCTCCAAAATCCTATTTGTATTTAAATCTCAGTAATATCTCACAAAACAGAAACCAAGCTCATAACTTGGTTATGAAGTTCTTCACTTTGCAGCAGGATTAAGTCAGCATTTTGGGATGGGGGTTTTTTTGGTAACCTGTTTTCTCTGTTGCCTTTAAGATGATTCATAAAGATGATTCTGAATATGGACTGCCTATAACTAAGAACAGCACTAGTCTGAGGTTTCAGGACACAAACTGGTGAAATGAAAAAGAATTGCATCCATGCTGTACTTTGGACATAAAAGTCCTCAAAAACCTGAAAGTTTATCCACAGAGATTTTATGTCTTCTTGTGAGGCTTCTGGCACTGTTTTTTTCCTGAGACAGCATATCAGTCTTTTCTAGTTCATTTGTCCTTCTCTGTGATAGGAGCAATAGCTCTTCTCTGTTTAACAGTGCCAAATTAAATTAAATATTAGCAAGTGCTCAGATATGTGCTAAGAAATCAACAGGAGAATGTAACACAGCAGGGATTGTTTTGAGGGTTTTCTAAGTGAGCTGCAGGTCTGTTGCTGTCTTTCTGGAACTGTGTGGATTTCATGTCTTGGATGTGAAAGTTCAATCCCAACTTCTCTTTGTTGGTAGCCAATAACAAATACGTAGACCAATTTACTTCAGAATTAATGGCAAAAGTACCCCTTTGACCCACCTGAATTAAGTTCATATTACCTGTTTAGTCTCCATCAGAAGATTCCTGCTCTTATTTCATGTATCTTTCTCTTTTGGAATCAATTAAAAGAGGAAGTCATAGGAGGAAGACATAGAAGATGTACTGTGATGCTGGAGGCCTGCAGACAATGATCCAGACCTTGTGAGAGGGGAAGAAACCTCAGTAGCCTCAATATAAGTCCTGTGATGAAGACTAGGAAGTGAAATTCTTTCCTTTACAACTGTTTCCGCATATCACAGTTGTCTGGAGAATTGAAATGAAATTCCGTGATGTTTTAAAGATTATGCAACAAATCATGGTGTTGATGAAAGGCAAAAGTGCTAAATCCCAGTAGTGTCAGATTGAAATGGAAAGAAAAAACACTCATAACTGAGAGCTTAGCAGAAAAATGTTGCCTTTCCAAAAAGAAAATCTGAAATATCTTGTTTATTTAAAGGCTTGCAAAAAATAAGATTGGAAGGGAACTCAAAAAGTTGGTGCAACTCAACCATAAGAAAGGTCATATCTACCTCAGCCTGAGACCTGTTTGGGGATCCTCTGATCTTCCTTGTCAAAGTTTATCATTGAATCATGGAATGGTTTGGGTTGAAAGGGGCCTTTAAAGCTCATCTAGTCCAGTCCCTCCTGCAATGAGACAGGCTGCTCAGAGCCCTGTCCAACATGACCTTGAACGTTTCCAGGGATGGTGCATCTACCACCTTTCTGGGCAATGTTCCAGTATTTCACCACCCTCATTGTAATAAGCTTCTTCCTGATATTCTATCCACTAATCTACCACTTCTAGTCTAAAACCGTTGTCCCATGTCCCGTTGCAATAGGCACTACTAAGACGTTTGTCCCCAAGTTTCTTATTACTATTAAGGTTTAACTATCCTTACTTAGAAGGATAATTGACTTCTTTACTACCTATTATAGTAATAACTACCTTACTTTGTCCTAATGCCTTAAGTCAAATTCCATCTGTGTTCCAGAAAACTCATAATATTCATGGTAGGTGGTTCTATTCTATTTTCTTCCTTTTGACTTTCTTAAGCTGTTTTCACGGTCTTGGTAGAACTGATGATTTTTTAAATGCACATTTTCCTCTATTTCTGTTTTCCTGTGGCTCCAGGTTTTTAAGACTTGAGGGAATAAGAGTGTCTTAACCAATCTGTGTTCCTGTCTGGATTGTTTTCTTAAAGACTTGCTGCAAGGTTAAAGTTTCCTGATTTCTCCCTTGTTGACACAGTGTATTAATTGCTGGGAAACTGCAATGCTTATTAAGCTATTTAACAACATGCATTCTCCAGGTTCTCAGAAGAATTTCTGTGTCATTACCATGACCATGTATGGTTTCAGTCAGTCAGATGAAGTCCTGAGTAAGCCACAGACGTATTTAGCCACAGTGATAGAAACTAGTGCAGATGGTGGTTGTTATGTGGAAGTTTGTGCCCCATTTCCTCTATCATAATGTTATAAGGAACCTTTAATCTATGCTAAATGTCCTCTCCCCACAACAGACCTTGAAGAAGGATTTGAGACAACCCACACTGTATCCCACTCTTCTACTTTATTAATTTTAAGGGTTCTCTTGAGGTAGATCTGTCTTGCATCTTTGTAAGAAAACCCAAAGCTGGTTTTACTGTTACACTAAGGAGTGTGGGAAGGATTAGCTGGTGGACAGAGTACTGAGCTCAACTTGGGGAATCAAGTTCCTAGTTTGCCTCTGACTACAAACAGAGTATTTAATCTGTTCTACAAAGAGGGGACCAAACCTCCCTGGGATGAAAATCCATCTGTGGTTGTATTCCCACTCTGTAGAGAGAAGAACCATGCATGTATTTCAGCAGATAAACACAGCTAAAAGGTGCTGTGGCATGTGTACAGATTTGACAAAGTCCTTCATTTCCATCTTTTGTAGGGTGACTGATTTCAGTGTAGTTAATGCAAAGAGTGGGGGTTAGAAAAACCTAACCCCTGCTGACTTGCTCTGCCAGCTCCTGCGACTAACTGTGTTGGCCAATTCAGTCAAGGGCTGGCTCTGTTAATCCTGATCTCTATGAATACTGATCCTATTAAGTAGTAAGGATATACTTTTATCCATTTGGATATAAGCAAGCTTGAGATGTGATGCAAATCTTATCACTTTAGACTGGAGTTGCATGCAGGTTTTATAAACTCTCAGCAGATGAGCTGTAGAAGTGAGAGTAAAACCTCTAGACTGCAACTAGACCTAAAGGTGGTAAATCCAGTTGGCACTATGTTGTTCTCTGGGGGCTTACTGACACTTGGTTGTGCTGGGTGTCTCTGTACTCCCATGGCAACACTGTGCTTGTGCCTATTAAGATCTTTGCTATTAAAAATGAACTAGAAAGACAGAAGGCATCACTTAAGTGTTGGCAAAACATTTCTGTTCTATTTGCCTACAGTTAAAGGCTGAGGTCTCCCAATGATGCAGCAGGGAGTAGGATGTGCTCAATGTCTTGCTCGTGGAAATGTCCATTTTATGGTATTCACTGAAATGCTTATTCATGTGAACTGAGACAGATTCAGCACTTCCTGCAGCGCTTCCTACTCATCCCCTGTGCAGCCATCAGATGGTTGAAACTAAGTGAGAAACAAAGCAGAGTTTGTTAAGGGACTGGCAAGTGGTACCATAATGCACTGTTGTGTGGCATATGGAGTAGTTAAGCCTGAAACCATTCACTACAATTCCCATGGCAGACCTTCAGCGAATATTAGCTTTGAGCAGTCATAGATTAGGGCAGCTGAGCAGAAACCTCTGAAAATGTTGATTTCAATTCCCAACTGACAAAATTTTGTCCCTGTGCTATATGTGATGCTCAGGTGGGAGGACCTAATGGCATTAAATATATGGATTCACTCATGTGGCTCAATGTCTGTGTTTGTCTCTCTAAGCACGTAGGTCAGTATAATCCAGTCCACATCCTCCATATGTTCGGTGCCTACTGTGTAATCTCCACACTGCAACGATTTAGTTGAAATACTAAGGCTGTATTTTTTGCATTTTCTTTCTTTTTCTTTCCCTCCTTAGTACAATCTAGTTGGATGCAAAACCCAAAACCAAGACATAGGGGACTGGATAGATAGAAATCTAGTTTGTTTACCTCATGTAAGCAACCGGACCTATGCAGACCAGAACTTCCATCCTGCACTGTATTAAAATCAGTTAATTTCTTTATGGAAAAAGGAATTCAGCAATGTACAATAGGTGGCAGATATATGTATATTTATTGTAGTGACCAGGGGAGCAGAGTCCTGATAAATCCCATCAGTGAGGAGAATAGGCTGATATCAGCTCTTTACTTCATCTTGCAACTAGATGGAATTCTTAGAAGACTCTGCTGAATGGCTGTCAGGTCTTTTACCATCCTTTGTGACAGTGTTTGTCAAAAGCAATATAAGGCCTAAGATCTCTGTTAGTGTTATCACTATTCCAGTTTGTCAGAAAAAGTAAATTTTGCCCCTTGGAAGATGTAAATGTCTGGTCTACCTACTGCTACAATTTCTTTTAAAATAAAACACTGGACTAGATTCATTCATATGCTCCGGTAGGTATCCTGCAGCAAGAACAGTAAGCAATATTTAACTCATTATTTAAGCAATGTTTATGATGACTTTGCATCACCAGAAGAGTAGAAGGGAGTGCGCCTGCTGACTTTAATGATTGTCTTACATGCTTTCTAAAAAAGCTTGAAAACCCCACTATAACTCTGAGGTCAGTTGCTAATACCTCTTTAAAGGTTAGCAGAATGTAAATTATTTTACATGATGTGCAGCTGTTTCTATTAATCTGGTAGTAGCTGTTGTATCAACTGTAATTTGAAGATTGTTCGTTGGTTGTATATTTTCTAATGGGAAACATTTGTTGGAGATGGAAAATTGGTCTAATTGAATCAATTTCTGAGAAGTTAAAATGTTTTGTCTTTTTAATGTTTAGTGAATTTCATTTTGAATGTATTGCTTTGTTTGGGGCTATCATGTTCAAGTCGGAAGTTTAAATTATATTATATTGTAACCAAAGGGACACTTCAGAAATTCTTTTAGATTGTGCTATTTTAGTGCTGTCTGGGGGATGAAAATTCCTAAAATATATTACAAATGCCAGTTCTGTTTCTTATCCATCTCTGCCAGTTGAGTCCTCTTTCGTCTGACTCAACAAATTTCGGGGACATCACTCTATTATCAGTTATTGCTGAGAAAGGTCACCAGAGTTTTTGGGGCATTTTGGAGATCGCAGAAACTGGTACATAGGCACAATAAATCATAAAATCATAGAATAGAATCGTAGAATTTACTGAGTTGGAAGGGACTCATCAGGATTGTGGAGTCCAACTCCTGACCCTGTGCAGGACAGCCCAAGAGTCACACCATGTGTCTGAGAACATTGTCCAAATGCTTCTTGAACTCTGTCAGGCTTGGTGCTGTGACCACTGCCCTGGAGAGCCTGTTCCAATGCCCAGCCACTCTCTGGATGAAAAAACTTTTCCTGGTATCTAACCTAAACCTCACCCAACTCAACTTTGTGCCATTTCTTTGGGGCCATTTCACTGGTCATGAGAGTGAAGAGATCTGTATCTGCCCCTCCACTTCCTCTTGTGAGGATGTTGAAGTCCACGATAAGGTCTCCCCTCAGTCTCCTCCAGGCTGAACAACCTAAGTGACCTCAGATGCTCCTTATAAGACTTCCTCTACAGGCCCTTCACCACCCTCATTGGCCTCCTTTGAATGCTCTCTAACAGCTTAATGTCTTTTTTATATTGTGGTGCCCAAAACTACCACAATATTCAAGGTGAGGCCACCCCAGTGCAGAGCAGAGCAGGACAATCCTCTCCCTCGACCAACTGGCGATGCTTTGCCTGATACAGCTCAGGACATGGTTTAATTGCTTACAATGAAAGGCTGAGGTCTGTCAGCCTTTAACTGCCCTCCTGGCTGCAGGGCACTGCCGATTCATATTCACCTTGCCATTGACCAGAACCCCCAGGTCCCTTCCTGCAGTGCTGCTCTCCAGCCTCTCATTTCCCAGTCTATACACACAGCCAGGGTTTCACCATTCCAGCTGCAGAGTCCAGCACTTGCCCTTGTTAAAATTCACGAAGTTGGTGATTGCCCATTTCTCTAATTTGTTGAGGTCTCTCTGCAGGGCCTCTCTGCCCTGGAGGCAGTTGACAGCTCCTCCCAATTTAGTGTTGTTGGCAAACTCAGTGTTCCTTCGAGTCCTGTATCCAAGGAGTTAATGAAGATATTGAAGAGAATAGGGCCTAAGATGGAGTCCTGCGGAACCCCACTAGTGAACAGGTCATCAGCCTGATGTTACCCTGTTCACTATAACTCTTTGTGCCTGACTTGTGAGCCAGTTGCTCACTCATTGTTTAACATGGTTTTCCAGCTATGTGCTGCACATTTTGTCCAGAGGGATCCTGTGAGAGACAGTATTGAAAGCTTTACTGAAATCCAAAAAGATTACATCAGCTGACTTCCCTTGATCAACTAGGTGGGTTACCTTGTCATAGAAGGAAATCCTGTTCGACAGGCAGGACTTTCCCCTCATGAACACATGCTGGCTGTGACCAATGGCTGCATTGTCCTCCAGATGTCTTTCAATACCTCTCAGAATAATCTTTTCCATGATTTTAGCAAGCATTGGTGAGACTGACAGGCCTGTAGTTTCTAGGGTCCTCTTTATTGCCCCTCTTGAAAATCAGGACAACATTCACCACCTTCCAGTCAGCTGGGACCTCTCCAGATTCCCAAGACTGCTTGAAAATAGTTGAGAGAGGCATTGCAATGACATCAGCAGCTCTTAGACGAAATCCCGTCAGGTCCCATAGATTTATTGGGATCCATCTGGAGCAGCAAATCCTACACAATTTCAGGGTAGACTGGAAGTTGATCATTCTCACAGTCATGGTCCTCCAGCTCAGGACACTGAGACCCCCTTTATTCGTCATCTGTGTTGAAGACAGAGGCAAAAGAATGTATTAAACACCTTTGCCTTGTCTATGTCCCTGTTTGAGGTGACCATCCTCATCCTGTAAGGGGCTGATGTTTATTCTACACTGCCTTTTGCCATTAATATGTTTGAAAAAACCTCTTTTTATTATGCCCCGCATTCATAGCCAGCTTCAACTCCAGTAGAGCTTTGGCCACACAAATTTTCTCTCTACAGTGGCAAGCAGCATCTCTGTATTCTTCCCATATCACCTGACCTTGGGCATATACCTTCTTTTTTTGCTTTATTTCTAAGGTAAGATCCCTGTTCAGCCAAGCCAGCCCTCTGCCTTGTCTGCTTGACCTCTGACATTAAATACCTAAGGCTGACTGCACTGAGCCAGATAAAAGGCCTGTTTAGCACAAAATGGTGTTTCCAGCAATGGTTAAGAGAGGCTGTTTGTAAAAATAGGGTAAGCAAATATGATACTTCTGCTAAATGCTCTGCAAACCTCTAGCACTTTGCAACTCAGAGACTTCCTAGCCTGAATCGGTCTTTCTGTATCTAATAACCATCAAATAATTTATTTATTTTTTAATTAAAAAACTCGTTCATGAAACTTCATCTCCACCAATTTGGCATCCACAAAACCATGTGGCAAGGAGTTCCTCAGCTTAACTGTGTGTTATTGTATAATGATCCATCTCCTTCTCTGTGGTTTTCAACCTTAATGTTTATTTGATACTTGGCCATCAATGACACAGTGAAGGAACAGTTCCTAGGGTACGTAATCAATACCCTAAGATTCTTCTCTTTATTTCTCTCTGGTTTAAGTATCCATGACAGGTGTAGAATAAGGTAACAAATCCATTTTAAAAAGCCAATAAAATTAAAGTATTGCATGAAAGTTGCTTGTACCCGGATGATTTATACACAAGAGCTTGGGCTTTGCACTGGCATGGAAAAGCATCTGTTCTTACCCATAACTGCTAACCTCAGTCACCAAATGAGAGATCCCTATCTAGACAAACACTGCTTCTGCTGGTTGGTAGGAGTCTGAATTGATGTGTGCCAAAGCTGTGATGGAAAGATTGCCTTTGAATTCAGTGAACTTTCAGTCAGGTCTCCAGTGATCATTTCTATTTCTTGCAGAAGAATATGCGTGTCCTTGCTGTATTTAAGCTGAACGATTCTGCAGGCAAGTGTGCTATGCAGTTTCTTATGTGGCATTTATGCACATGAAGTGACGTGTCATGAGTGAGTTGCCCATCTTTTTCAAAGTACAGCTGTATTACTAAAACTGCCACCACATGACTCTTTCACAATGCATAGGCCAAAATCTAGCAAAAGAGGAATTTTTTACAAGTATGAGGAAGATTTCCAAGATCTTCTTGGACCTTGGGATATTTGTTAGTGTTTTGAAATCCCTCAAAATGACTTAATCAAAATGCACAGAGCATTAGAATATGTCACTAAGGACAACCTCAGCACATCGGGAACTTATTTTCCGTCTTTAATTTCTGTGAATCTATTGAAAAGTAATTATTCCGTTTGTACTTTCTGTATAGGGTTGTGGAAAGACCTTCTAGAATTGTGATGAAAACCAGCTGTGGGCCATCAAAATAATATTTTCAGTAAAGCATCGACACTAACTGGACTGGGCAGACACTGACCTATTTTGCATCAGACTGACTGCCCAAAATAATAGAGGTGGTTTATTAGATCTTTTTCTCTAGAGTTCTTATCCAAGTTTCACCCAATATGCACCTACATGGTGCCCTCTTTAGAAAGGACTTGATGAACAGAGAAGTTGCTCTGTTTCTGAACTTGAAATAAATTCTTTAGAAAAAAATTAAAAAAACTGAATTGACAAAATAAAAAACTTCCTCAAAGAAAGATGTCCTGAAAAATTCCAGCAGTCTAGCTTTGATAAAAGTGTGTTTGGGTATGCAGTTTGGCATAGAAGATTGTTCCTGTGACATGGGCACTTTGCTCTGGAGAATGCGCCTTCATGTTAAGAAAGGTTTCAGACCACAGGAAAAGGGTGTTTCACTGTTGGTTTCTTTGAAAGGCCCTAGCATTTATGAAGCTTGAAGATCATAGCTGTACCTTGCATTGGGATTTGGAGAAATGGAATTTCTCTTCCAGGGCTAAGGCAGATATTATTCCAGAAAGGGACCTAAATACAGAACTTACAGCAGCCACATTATTTTGTAGGTGTTCCCAGAAGAGACAGATTGATATAGCCATGAAATGGTTATACAACATGTTTTCTTTCTGGAATTTTCAAAGGGAAGCAGGAAAATCTCCCTCTCTCCCCTCTAGTTTTCTCTCAGGGAATTCATCAGAAAGACAGAATTGGACACACAGTAGAGAGCTATCCCTGGGAACTACTTCTGTGAGAGCCAGCAGAATTTCTGAACTATTAGAGCTCCATCTGCTCAGCGTGGTACCTATGATTTGGAATTACTAGATCAAGGTTTTTGTCCTATACTATACTTAGAAGAAGCCAATGCTTCTGGTCGGTGACAGTTTTGGGAAAACGAAAGTAGGACTGTCCCCTACTTAATCCCCTAGGAATCAGGGATCACAGCATAGAGGACTTGTTCCAGCAGAGGGAGATCTGAGCCTATATTGTTTCACCAAAAAATGAATCTTTTGTTTTTGTTTCTAAATTCCATGTATGCATTTTGTTCTCAGAAATTTGAAGAAAGTCAAGGAAGAGCCAACAGCAAAACAGCCTTTTATCAGGCTCTGCAAAATTCTCTAGGAGGAGAAGAGTCCAACTTGTTCATTGAAGATGCAGCTACATGGTATTACTCCCTTGAACATTCAACTGATGATTATTCATCCTTTTCCAGGGCTTTGGAAAATGCTACCCGGTAAGAAAGTCATCCTATTACAACTGTGTGATTGGAGTTGAACAAGGTTTATTTTGCTTATCTACAGTGTGCATTTATATTCTGAAAAACTTGAGAAATTCTTATGCAAATGAACAAAAAATGGGCAATATGATTTCATATTCTGTGAGGTTTCCAATGTCATTGGTAAATGGAAATAGAACTGATTTTGTACCTTGTTAAAAGTTTGACACGTCTTTCAAGAACTGTATATTGGATTCAGACTACTAATGCTTATTTGTGTACTCTTTCACATCAAAGATGACTGGGTTGTTTGCATACTCTGCATCAACTATTTCTTGAGTCCTCTCATCCCTGTGACAGTAGAAGAACTAATAGACTGGCTTTTATTCCCAAACAGTCACCTAATTATACAGTTAGATACTTTTCCTCAGTGGTCAAGTTTGAAAACTTGGATTTCAGCAATTACATTATTTTCTTTATTATGAAACCTGCAAAATATATTTCTTCACAATGTCAGGCACGACTTGATGCCATTTCCTCTCGAGTGTTACTTGGGAGAAGAAACCAACCCTCACCTTACTACAGCCTCCTTTCAGGCAATTGTAGGGAGCAATAAGGTTGCCTCTGAGCCTCTTTTTCTCCAGGATAAGCACCCGCAGCTCCCTTGGCTGCTCCTCTTCAGACTTGTGCTCCAGACCCTTCACCAGCTCTGTTGCCCTTCTCTGGACACACTCTAGCACCTCATACATGTCAGCAGAGTCATGAGCAACTTACTTCCAATATATACACTCCTATACTTTGCACTGAAACATTTTATGGACCACTGGGAGGTGGAAGATGAACAGTGGGCCACGTTCACACCACCTTGTATGTATGCATAACTTCAACCCTAACTGGGTATCAGGGTCAAACCCTGGCATCAGGGTCAAGCAGTTCTGGATAACAGTCAGTTGGAAGGGTTCATTGCCCAGTTGAACTAGGACTCCACAGCAGTCATGACACCTATGGTTGGCCACAGAGCCTGGTGGATGTCTTTAGCTTGGGTCACATACTGGTTTTGTCTGCAGAGAAGACTGGAGTTTGCTGTCTCCCCCACAGGCAACCAGTTTGCTTTAGCCAGTTACAGATCTTAAACTGAGGGGTGGGGCGTGTTTCAGTTTTTCTAAAAGAAGGCAAACTGAGGAGAAATTTCCTGTTTTCTGCCTCTGTGCAAACTAAGGGACTGAATGTTTAAGTGGAACAGATTTTCCAAAAATTAATCAAGAACTCTTTCCCTATTCCTGTCTCTACTTCATGAGCAGATGCATTATGAAAACTCTTCACATTTCTAATGTGATGTGGTTTATAAACTGGTGGCTTGAGTCCTAACATGCCAGTCCAAGATGTTTCACCTCTGTTCTTAACTGAGGCATAATAGCTACAAGCTCCTGGTATCTGCAGTCTCAGTGTTTTCTGTCCCACTGTGACCCTCTCCACAACACCTCAGAAACAGGGTTTTCCTTTTATTCTTCCATCGGAGCTGCAGAACATCGCTCCAGGGCAGCCTTAGGGAGCAGGAGATGAACAGGAGCCAAGATTTGCATGGAAACATCTGCTCCAAGAAAGTGGACAGTAGTTTCTGGGTGGTCCAGGTGTGCCAGTGCTTTGAGTAAACAAGCCAGAAGGCTGTGGGTTGAGCTTTGTACCATTTGTCAACTCTCGCACCATGACACATTTGTCCTCCCTTGTAGCCTGTCCCAGGGACAGGCCACCCATCACTGTGACATCTGGAGACACTGCCTGCAGTACCTGTGGAAGCACTATAGTTCATGGGCATTAAAACCAGAACTCGTCTTCAGTCTCCTTCCATCACCGCTGTTAGCCATGGGATTATAATTCTTTAGTCAGATCAGTAAGGTTTTAAGCCATAATAAACCACTGAAGGACATAAATTTTAACCCTTCTTATCTAGAGATACAGAATCACAGATATACTGAGTTGGAAGAGACACAGGAATCATTGAGTCCAACTCCTGGCCCTGCACAGGACCATCACCGAGAGTCACACCATGTGGCTGAGAGTATTGTCCAAATGCTTCTTGAACTCTGTCAGGCTTGGTGCTGTGACCAATTCTCTGTGGAGCCTGTTCCAGTGCCAACCACCCTCTGGGTGAATAACTTTTTTCTAATGTCTAACCTAAACCTCCCCTGACACAACTTCAGGCCATTCCCTTTGGTTCTGTCAGTGGTAATCACAAAGAAGAGATCAGTGTCTGCCCCTCCTCTTCCTCTCACAAGGAAATTGTAGACTGTGATGGGATCTCCCCTCATAGCTCTGTCAGGAGCTGTTATAACACAGGGCTGCCACATTTGATCATCCACATATAGCCCAGGGCTCAGCGTGGTGCAAACATTGACTTTTGCAAAGCTACAAGGGCTGGCACAGAGCTCACTTCCAGCAGGAATGTTATACACCAACAGTTCCTTGCAAGCGCCTGTGACAACCTCCTGGGCATAGGGATTCCCTACTCCTTTATGATATGAGGCAAATGCCTTGGCTAAGTAAAGAAGTGGATGGCTCATTCTTGAGCAAGAAGAAGGATGAGTAGTAAGAGCATCTGATGATAATCTTTACTTTAAACACTTTGGAATGTACTCCAGCTACAGCAGAAGGGAAAGGGAGACAGCAGGTGCAGAATGACAGTCACCTACATCAGTATCATATAAATGGTGAAGAAAAGAGGGGATTGTTCAGATTTTTTGATATTTGGTTAGTTGGTTTTGGTTTTGGGGTTCTTTTCTCTTAGTTTTGTTTCTTTTTGACAAAAACCTTACTACCAGCATAGGTGTGTAAGCTTAGAAAAGTTCTAGTTCAGGAAGTTATGATTGACAGCTTAAGTTTTAACAGGAATTACAAAGTGTGATAGAGCAACATAAGTGGTTGTTATAAACTACATACATTGTGCATATTTCATAGTTTTAAAATATTTCCACTGAATTCTTGTATTTTTTTTCCTAAGTATAAAATTAGTTTCATTTTCTTTTTCTTTTTTCCTTTTTTTTTTTTAAACATATTCCATGCCTATAAGAAACAGCTTTTTCATTTTTGTGGTTACTATGTATTTAACTTTTTTTACTTCCCCAGAATAGCTGACTATTTTTTCCCCCATAGCAGCAACTGAGAATCAGTTTTAAATGGTGAAATGTATCTCAAAGCATTTCTCGAGAGCTAATGCTCTCCCAGACTCCCTAGTTTTCAAAGACCATCTGCTCTTCTAAAACCCCGTGCTGGTAGGCATGTGAAGATCGGTAATTTTCATTTCATATGGGTGTTGTCAACCATAACTGTCAAAGAGCACTGTGGTCAGTCAACCCATAGCTTGTGGTCTCACAGATGGGCTTAAAATAAACTCTGCTGAACCAAGATAGATACCCAAACAGTGCCTTTCATAACCATACCAGTTAAATATAGCAATGTGTTTTCATGCTTCTCTGACACTGTTCTTTCTTGCACCAGTCATTTATTTTTTTGTTTTTTTTACCTACCAAGTCTGAAGGAGAAGCTACTGTTTCAGATTCACTAAACTGAGAATTGAAACCTCCCACTTCCTCAGCAGATATGTTTGTGTGCACTTATGTAGGTAAGGGTATATAAATGCCCAAAGAATGTGCTGAGTCTTTGGGCACGTGAAGAGTGAGAATGATATGTGTATATATAGTATTGCCTTGAGGAATCATAACAAGTAAGGTGTTTGCAGTAAGATGTCCTGTTTTCTACCTGCCCCCCTTGAACAACTTGTGCTTCTTCCAGCTACTGCTGACCCCATGTTACAGCCCCCCTTCTTGGGGCAGTGGAAAGTAGGAAGGTTTGGATACAGTTGCTTCACTCATACCTTTTGCATTACGTTACCTGGTGTTAAACTGATCATTTAGCTATCTCATTGCACTCTTATTGGTTAACCTTTGTCTCCCAAATGTATTGCACCAGATATTCCGTATTGATGAACCCTGCAGGTTATCTTCAAAAGTGGTCTCTTGCCTCTTCCAGCAGTGGAAGCTTTACCCAAAGAAATCACACAGATCCAAATTCAGAAATTATATTTTTGGCCCTTAATCCAGGAAATATATAAAAACTTTTATTAGATGTCATTGCAACCTAGTGGTGCCAGAAGGAGCTTTATTCTATTATAAGCAAGGGCCCCCATAAACTAGAATAAAATGGGATTGTTTTTTTGGCCCGGATAGTCCTTGGTGTCAGATCTGGCTTATTTACTATCATCACTGTTGTTCAACACTCCATAAAACAGCAATTTTAGTGAATTCTAAGTGATACTGCACTCGTAGGTGGTAAATGTGGTTTACTTCAGTGGATTTGAAGGCAGAGATATGAGCTGTTTTGGAATATTTAAAGAAAATTATCAAGATAGAGAGTGGTCTGTTGGTTGTGGGGGTTCTTTCTTTTTGTCCATTACATGACTGTGTCTGTTCCCTGCTCCTCCTTTTTTATCAGTGACCAGTTTATCACATGTCCCATCATAAACATGGCCAGTTACTGGGCTGCTGCCTCTCGAGGAAACGTCTTCATGTACCATGTACCTGAGAGCTCCTCACAGAGCAGGTAAGGAGATATATTTTATTATCTTTCTTGGATGTAGAATTTGTAAAACCAGGGCTGACTGCTTGGGCATGCTGTGGAGTAAATGAATAGATGTAGGTACCTCAAATAAACAGTTCAGATCAGCAAAGGGGGGTTTGGTCTCTGATAGTTTACTTCTCCGACTATGGAGGAATGTTTTTCTGAACTGGAGCACTTATCATTAGATGTCCAAATTAAGTTTCCCCTTTCCAACTTTCCTTGCCTGTTCCAGACAGTCTTTCAGATTCCTACCATACATCTGATAAATCTCCCACAAAGAACCAGAATGTGGTCTAAGTCATCAGGAGTTCACAGCTCTCAAAATAAATGGGGTAATGTTTTCTAAGGACTCAACATTTATTTAACACTGCCCCCTTTAGAGGTCAGAGCAGTTGTACCCCAGTTACAGTGACTGGCCTTCAGTGTGGATGAGTTCTGAGATTTATTCCTTCCTGCTCCATTACTGTGACTGGTGATCTGCCAGCAGATTGTCTCATGGTAGCAAAAAATATTTTTTTTTTCACACAAGCATTTACAGATTCAGGCTCTGTGTCATCCTTCATGTTAGAAGCTTACCTGAAAAATGTTCAGCAGGACAAACTGTATTGTATTTTAGACAGAAAGGCCTATATGCCCATGGGAGATGCAAATACCTTGTTCCCTTGGGTACAGAACAAGCTGGAAGGCAGAGGCCTTTAAGGTCACCTTCCCTGGTTTTATTTTAGACCCAGCCTCAGACAGGAGGAGACACGGATGTTTGCAGGCAGTGGTCAGCACTTTGGGCTGCCATATGACACACCACAGTTGCTCCTGCCCCCTTGCTGTCAAAGGCTGAGTGACCAGAAACTGCAGTGAGCGTTGCCCCTCCTGTCCCCTGGATCCACATGTCAGGGCAGCAAAGCACAAAGGGATGTTTATCATACTGTTTCCTGAGGAGAAAGATGTGCTTGTTCCCTGCTCCCTGTACTGCCCCATACCTCTCTCTCCAGGAAAGATATTTGAGACCCTTTCCTTTTTCTCAGGCTTTCTCCAAAAGGGCTCAGGGAAAGGACAGCAGGTTCCCAATGGCACCATTTGATCCTGTGAAGTTTGCTGAACATTGAGTGGCTTTCCTGATAGCACAGTGAGAAGGCATTTGAAAGAAACCAGCTCAGATCTAGGTTACAGATGAAGGCCATTATGCTGTGGTAACACAAGCTCGCTTTCTTTCTGAGAAGAAGTTAATCCTCGGGGAGCCGTTGTTTCGCTGGCAGCTCCAGCGAGAATGTTCGCAGTGCTCCGTTTGGCTACTGATAGGCTCAAAGAAATGACTTTTACAAGGCTCCAAACAGGGCTGAGCTGTGGTATGCCAAAAATTCAGCTGCTCAAAAGGAAAAGATATGTTCTGAAGTGAGCTAGCAATTTTTCTCTTGCTTCGGAGAATGATAGTGACCCAGTCATCTACTATTAGACCTTATTTGAAAATAGATGAAATAGTACTTATACAACTTAGACTTACTGGCTTTGAGGCAGTGATTTTGAATGGATGAGAATTTTCTTTTCTATCTACACCTATTTAAGATTTCTCTTGTGCCCATGTTATTTAGATGTCCTCACACTCTCCAGTGCTGCAGTAGTTTACATAGCACTTGGCTAGACATTTTAATATCATTTATGTTGACACTGGTCTCCTAAACTAATTACTTTTAAACTTTAGTGCGACTTGTTAGTTTGCATTTAGTTTGCTTTGTTCTTTAAAAGAACAAAGCCAACTTGCTGTCCGAAACTTGTGGGAACATGAGGCAGAGGCTCAAGTGCCTTAAGTTAAGCCACTTGCAAGGAGAAATGGCCCAAATTAATATGCTGTGGGGCACCGTTGCTCCTTTCGTCTTTATTTATTCTTAAGTACCATTAAAATAAATACTATTTGGGTGGCAAAGCAAGCACTTAAGTAGAAGTTGCAGAATTCAGCTTGTCTGTGTATGAAATGATCTCATTTGATGCTACTATGTGGCTATTTATGAAGTGATGCTCTTGTTTTCCCAAGGGACTCCAACTAGGTCCTCTGCTGAATACTCAGAGAGTATTTTGTGTAAATATTGTTGTCATGCATTCCTAACTGAATCTTTCTTTATTCTTCATCCTAGTTTGGCCATGTCATCTCTCTTCCTCACCCTCCCTATAGCATACCCCCCTCCATATAGTATAGGTGCATTGCAGGCTGTCCAGCAGCCTCACTGCATGACCATGGTATGATGCTGTCAAGGGAAGAAGCTTCACATGTGAGAGTGGCCTTAACTCCTAAAAATTGATAAACCATCAGTAATCTGAAATCAACAAAACAGAGTGTTTGGGAATATTATTGGTGATTTGTCCTACCAGAATAAAACTAATGATGTACGTGAAACAGCCTTCAAGTATAATATATAAACTAAACTTGGGGAAAGATCTGGCCACCACGTCACCACCTCGCAGAGGACTTCTCTAACCACTGACATAATGAGTCCTGACAGTTGTCAAGTTTTTCTTTGAAAATTGTAACTCTTAGGAAGAGGAGAAGAGGCAGATACTCTGCCAAGTAAGCTACAGCTTAGGCTGGAAGGCAGGATGTGTGGCTTTGAACATGCTCAGCAGAAGTGAGAATTGAATCTGGGACCTTGCAAACACTCTATTAAATTCCTGACTAGAATCATAGAATCATGAATCATAGAATAAACCGGGTTGGAAAAGACCTCTGAGATCATCAAGGCCAACCCTTGATCCAACACCGCCGTGGTTACCAGACTATGGCACTAAGTGCCACATCCAGTCTCATCTTAAAAACCTCCGGGGATGGTGAATCCACCACCTCCCTAGGCAGTCCATTCCAATGTTTGATTACTCTCTCTGTAAAAGATTTCTTCTTAATATCCAACCTAAACCTCCCCTGGCACAGCTTAAGACCATGATGTCTTGTCCTACTGCTGGTTGCCTGGGAGAAGAGACCAACCCCCACCTGGCTACAACCTCCTGTCAGGGAGTTGTGGAGAGTGATGAGGTCTCCCCTGAGACTCTTTTTCTCCAGACTAAACAACTCCAGCTCCCTCAGCCTCTCCTCATAGGACTTGTGCTCCAGTCCCTTCACCAGCCTCATTGCTCTTCTCTGGACCTGCTCCAGCACCTCAATATCCTTCCTGAACTGAGGGGCCCAGAACTGGACACAGTACTCCAGGTGTGGCCTCACCAGCGCTGAAGGGTGAGGCCACAGGGGAAGAATCACTTCCCTGGTCCTGTTGGCCACACTGTTCCTGATCCAGGCCAGGATGCCATTGGCCTTCTTGGCCACCTGGGCACACTGCTGGCTCATGTTCAGCTTCCTGTCAATCCAAACTCCCAGGTCCCTTTCTGCCTGGCTGCTCTCCAGCCACTCTGTCCCCAGCCTGTAGCACTGCAGGGGGTTGTTGTGGCCAAAGAGCAGGACCCGGCACATGGCCTTGTTGAACCTCATCCTGTTGGAATCAGCCCAACTCTCCAGCCTGTCCAGGTCCCTCTGCAGAGCCCTCCTGCCTTCCAGCTGATCAACACTCCCGCTCAACTTAGTGTCATCTGTAAATTAGCTAATGGTGGACTCAATCCTCTCATCTAAATCATCAATAAAGATATTAAACAGGACTGGGCCCAACACTGATCCCTCGGGGACACCACTAGTGACTGACTACCAACTGGATGCAGCCCCGTTCACTACCACTTTCTGGGCCCGGCGCTCCAGCCAGTTCCTAACCCAGCACAGAATGGGCTCTGTGCTCCACAGCTCCAAACCATGGGCTGCCAGCTTTTCCAGGAGTGTGGCAAAGGCTTTGCTGAAGTCCAGGTAGACACATCCACAGCCTTCCCCTCATCCACCAGGCGAGTCACCTGGTCATAAAAGGAGATCAGGTTGGTCAGACAGGACCTGCCCTTCCTAAACCCATGCTGCTTGGGTCTGACCCCTTGTCCATCCTGTAGGTGCTGTGTGATTGCACTTAGGATGATCTACTCCATAACCTTCCCTAGAAGAACCCTGTTATAGCCATTTCTTTGTGTTAATTAATGCAATAACTAAAGTGTGATTTACACATGGTAGCCATGTGTAGGATATTCTTTGAGTACACATACTGGATCAGATCCCCTCAGTGCATTGTAGCTGGAGGAACACGTTGTTAGATATTCCTGATCACTCATAGGCTTTTGAGAGAAAAATGATTACTCAGCCATTTTGATACTGGACTGCATCTGGATTTGCTGAGATACAGACTTCCACTTGTGAAAATGAGAATTTTTATAGTATTATGTCCATAGGGTAACATAAAAGATAAAATAATGAGGCTTTTTGCCTTTGGATCTAAATTGTTCCTAAGAAGCCATTTTACACAGGGTATGGACCTCTCCCTCTTTGTATTTGCTATCTATATCATAAGGAAGATGATAATATAATTAAATATTTTCCATAATAACTTCTAATAGCTACCCCACAGGGATATTGGAAAGAGTACATTAAAATAATATTCAGATAACTGCAACACTGGAAGACTATTTACTCTTAGGTAAAATATTCTGGCTGGGGAAATAACTGTTCACTAATTAAGACACCATATAGCAACATAATCTTCAATTTCTACTTTGTCACCTCTCTTCTACTTTATGTGTGTCTTCCAAAATGTGTAACAGAACAGAGTTAAAATGCAGGGATGAAAAAGTACTGGTATTTCCTTTTGTTTCACAAGGAGCAGTCCCTTAATAACTCACAGCAAGATAAACGAGAGGGAGGGAGAAGTCAGCCAGTAAAGACAGACCCAATGCAACGATGCGAAGTAGACAAAAAGTTATTAAACAGGGAGGATTTTTTACCAGTAAAAGTCAATTAGCCAAAGTTTGTCTTGCAACTGGATGTTTCTAAAATGTATACATATACACACATTCAAGCATGCATAGGTACAGGGGTAGGGTTAAAGAGCCCGCTCTAAACTGATGTCTATGACATATGTGGAAAATCACATAAAACCATGAACTGACAGTTTTTGTATAGATGAATGGATCTTGCAGAGAGCAGAATAATATCTCCTTCCACGTGGTAGCATTCTCCCAAGCTTGGCATGACACCATGTCTGCTTTAGTCTTCAGTTCCCATTTGAATAAGGAGCCAACTCCCACATTAATAATCTGTGGTAAAAATATATACATAACCCAGCTGCCATTTTCTCACTCTCTTTCTGAGAACACTTAGACCTTGGAGTAAACATTTATTCTAAACAATGCAGGAGGAATGTGGCTGCTCAGCACTGCCTGGGATTAGTGGGGAGGGCTGGGGTATAGCTTTAGTTACAGTGAAGAAATGTGTGATAGCAGAAGTATGTTTTGACAAGGATAATATTATTAACTATAAAAAGATTTGTCTTGTTAACCCTTCAAGAGATTTCTGGGTGATTTTTGCATATTATATGAAGGAGTACTGCCTGCTATACCAGCACAGTTTCCAATTCACACTGTGGTGCCAAATGTTCTGTCTTAAAGATGGTGCATAAAAATCAGTGCTCTGCCAACTGAGAGGGACAGATCATCAACTGCAGCAGGGTGGCAAAGCATCATTATTGTAACAGTCTGAACTGAGGACTAAGAATCTCTATCTTATAGTCATTAACATGACCATAAAAAATTGTCGCAAATTTCTTAATTGTTGAGTATGGGACAAATAAATGATCTGCTGTCTGTGTAATTTTATTTGGGGCTGTCTTTACCTCCTGTCTGTGCACTTTTGTGTATGTTGATGTGAGCTGTTGAAAGGCTGCTCCATGCCAATGCTCACATAGTTGGCTGGATTTTGGTAACGCTTCTTACAATTCCTTTAACTGAAGGCAGGAACTCTTGACTGATTAAAAAAAAAAAAAAACAAAAACCAAAAATGTTTGTGTATAAACCCATTCAACTCTGTAAAGTATTTTTGGTTTCTGTTTATTCTGTATGCTGTGGTAATTCTGGCTATTCTTTATATCCCTTTAATTAAAGGAGATTTTTCTACTCTTTTGATTTCATAACAATTATATCCCTGCCCTTTAATCCATCCACCACCTGTCCACTTCATGCTCTCCTCCTGACTGTAGCTGTTAGTCCATGGGTACCAACACCCCATAGGTTGGTGTCCACATTGTGAATTGGGTGCTGTGCAGGCAGACAGAAATTTATGTCTTTATATCTCTGGCCTTCAAAGGAACTCGTGTAAACACAGAGGGCAAATAAATTAGCACTGAGGTGGTGACAAGCACAAGATGCACATTGCCTACACAGCTGGGCAAGCACCTCAGTTGCCTTAGGCAGATACATCCACTTGCTGCAACAACAGCTTGTTGTGCTCTATAAAGCTCTACTCCCAATCATCTCCTAAAAGCTGTTGCTTTGCTCTTCTTATTGAAAGTGCCTTTCATTCCTCTTGTCCATTGCACTATGTCCAGCTACAGCTGTGAAAATGCTATCCCACTGATACAACCACATCACACTGTTCTCAAGTCTTTAGACAGTTTCTTTGTTTCTAAAGGACTGAGGTCAGAACAATATGGCCTTTTTTCCCATGAAGTGGTTTAGAGGCCTTTATCATTCAGATCTTGGAAACTAGTCATAAATATGCAAAGACAAAGTACCAAGCTCAGAAAAGGCATAAATCAACTTTAAATGAAACAAAAATTCAGCTAAAAGATTCAGAAAAGTACAAAACAATTTTTGGAACTGCATGTGCTGCACTGGGACAGGCTGTTCCCATATGTAATCTGTAGAGCCCCATGTATTCTTTGGGACTCTAGGATCTTCCAATGGACACATCATCTTTTTCAGGAAATTCATCCATTCATTCAGCTCAGGAATAGCCATAATGAACAAATGCTTAAATTTCTGTCTCCCCAAAGTGCACTCAAGTGTCAACATACCTATTTCTAGATTTTAAATACAGTCATTTCCTGATAGAATTGTGTAATTTGTGATTTTTAGGAGTTCTGACAGGTTGATAAAAGTGCTTTCTTCCTGCCTTAATATCTGTGATATTTTTTTTTCAATTAATGTGAGCTTTCAGGTTCTTGAATTTACTATCTGCTACTTCAGTTTTATTTTCTTCAATTGGCAGGGCTATAATGCAAAGTGGAACATTGTGTGTATTGGGAGTAATTCAAATGGAAAAGACACAGCAAACTCCAAGATACTTTTGCAAGTCACATGTCTCTATAGGGCTTTTTTGGTACAAATGTGGATAAACCTGGCAATTTAATCCTTTTAGGAGTTAAGTTTTTCCATACGTCCTGATTTTCCTGAAAAGAAGAAGGAAAAGAATGTTCATCTGTTTTTCACATCCTTTACCCCATTTGTCTGGCAGGAGTTTGTAATGAGAGGAGATGCAATGAGCCAAATGCGTCCCTAGAACTGCAGAGGTCACACCAGGCCTTACATTGGCCCATTAAATTTCTATAAATATCCAGCTATCCTTTGATTATTCTTTTCTCCCTGCAATCACATGCCATTTCCTTTTACAAGATGTGTGGCTATATGTAATTTTTTAAAATTATTTTGCTTAGCATCAAAATGAACACTTCATTTCAGGTGAAGTGCAGTGTTGGTAAGCTGCTCCTCTCCCATGACATGGATGAAATGGTGCCTGTTCACAGTTTGGGATACTAGATCTGCAAATATACTTTGTAAATCTGCTGGTATTAATATGAAGATAATGCAGATGGGTGCAAAAAGCACATTAAATATTTCCAATAATTCTTACAAAAAAAAATTTAAAATCTATTTGTTAAAAATAAACACAGAATGGGGCCACAAGAGCATGAAGGCTGTGGCACATTATATATAAATGATATCCTCTTCTCTGGAGACAAGGTTTTTATGAAATCCTATGTTGGTTCAAATCAGCAGGAGATTTATCACCAACTCTATGAGTCTGGGTTTCACCTATGGTGCTCAACTCAATCAGAATTTAAATAATAACCTGTTCTCACCAAAGCCAAGTGACAGTGGAGAGCTATTTTTTTGGTTTTTATGATGATAGTCCTACTCTTGCCAATGGGATACTGAACAGGGCCTTCATTGCAGGACTAGGAACTCAAAGCTGAGATCCCATCTCTAACACTAAATCTTTCCCAGAACTGTTAAAATGAGCAGTTATTTTCAAAAAGGTTTACATTAAAGGATAAATGGTTTTCTTACCTCCCCAATCTGTCACCAATTGCCAATATCTGCTCGGGTCAGTGACTGACATGAGTTTGAGTACAATATTTCTTCTCAATTTCTCAGACGATCTCTGGTAACTCTGGCTGAACTCTGGCTTGTTATGTTTGTCTTGTTATTTTAAAATTTAAATGACTGAATAGCAGTGGGAAGTTTGGTATTTTGGTATCGTATAAGATATCATTTGAATTTTGAGATAATTTACATTGGCTTCTACATGTGTGTGTAGTTTTTAAAAAGAACCAAAAACTACATTAAGACAACTAAGAATAGAAGCTATGACTCAAAAGGGTTTGATATTAGTTGAAACTAGTTGAAAAGGAAAGTAAGGACTATTTTTAAAGGAAAGGGAAAAAAAGAGAAATATTAGGCCAGAGTCAGTCATTAATCATCAGGATGAGCTTCCAGTATGAACTAATTAGCCAGACCTAGAGCAAGGACAAAGTTCAAAATGAGATATATGTCCTAATTTACCACAGAACACACTGTGAGGTCCCTGCAGCCCCAACTTCAAGTTGTGCATTCAGTCCTAGCACAGAATAGCATGGTGGTCTGCCAGGTCATGTTCTTCTATTCTGACTGCCATGATTATGGATAACCAGTGACGACAATTTCATTTTGCAAACAAAATTTTTGAGGAGTTCTGAGTTGGGGGGCTCGGTTGGGGTTTTTTTGGGTATTTTTGTTGTTGTTGCTGCTTTGTTTTCTTTTGGGTTTTTTTTGGTTTTGTTTTTTTTTGTTTGTTTGTTTGTTTGTTTTTTCTGTTCCAAAAGCTTGTGATTAAGATGCTAACTTCAGCTGTTGGATGAGGGGGTTTACATCTATGCTATCTTTGATTTGGAACAAGAATTTAAACCAAGTTAACCATTAACTGGGTATTTTTGTTCTAAATTCTGATCTACTCATCTTTTACTCTTCCCCATCGAAGCTGTTTTGTACATGAAAGTAGCCACAGCTCTACAGAGAGAGCAGTGGAGTATCTGAATGGCTAAGTAATTCCTTTCTGTCTTTCTTAATTAGAAACATTTAAATGGATACTCCATCTCAGGTTCAAGGAAAAATTTCTCAGAACCTACACCTATCCAATTAAATGGCTTGGAACTGGATAATGAAAATTCCCTGCAAATGATATTTCAGGGTCTACTGTTAAATCATTTCAGATTTTGCCATCTGATTTTCTGTAAACTGGATAACTGAACTCCAGTAGCGCCTCCTTCTGAGGTGAACTGAAAATTCCCCACAGAGACCTCATTTTAATGTGAACAAAGTGGTAGGATCTGTATCCTAGCTTCCCCATGGCTCAGTTTACTGGTCTGTCTTGTCACATAAGAAGAGGAGCTATGAATCTGTTTCTAAAAACATTGACATTTTAAATGCAAAGTTATACAGGGAAGATCTGAAGTGATACCTTTGCATGAAGTACTAGTCCTGTGTAGTCAATAAATCCAAGATTTCATCCTTACACATAATTGCATTCACCACTGTTAGTAAAATAACAGATCTGTTCCTTGAAAAGGGACTTCCATAGCAGAAGTTAGTTGCTATTAGTTTGGATTCCTTAAAAACACTTAAAAAACCCCCTTTGCCCTTATTTCTTGCTATCCTTTCTTTTATCAAATTGTGCTCTGAAATGCACTGGTTGTGGAACCTTTGTTTCCCCATTCAGAGTTGCTGCTATTGAGCACCTGTACAGTATCCTGGGAGTGCAGTTTGGAGCAGCTCAGGAAATAAAAACTTCCCTGCAGAGCTGGTAGTGCACAACAGCAAAGCTGTAAATGTTTATTTGTCACTTCTCTCTTTCTCTCACTCCACTTTTCTTCCAGTCAAAACACTGTCTCTACCTGGTGCTACCTTGAGTACGCTCAGAGCTCCTACAAGACTCCAAGGTCCTTGTTTGGATATTTCTGGCCATTTGGCACTCCCCTCTGGTCCCTTCCAACCCAAACCATTCTATCATTCTTTGATTCTGTGATTCTATGATCAGAGTTTGAGGGAGGAGACAGAAATATTCCTCTGATATTTCTCATCTAGCTGCCCTCTATATGTTTCCCAGTTGTCTTTCCTGCTGTTCTGTGCGTTTATTTATGTGCCTCTTTCCTCTCTTAACCTTAGGGTTTTTTTCTTATCCTCATGTTTTCTTTCACATCAACGAGAAATATTGAAAGCAGCCCATGAAATTATAGCCTTTTTTACCACTTTATATCTTTATATCAAACCCAAAAGAGTTGTACAAATAATTTCAAACCTAAAAAGTTATGTATTTAAGAGACTGCTGAATTTCAGTCTGGGCTGTGACCTTAGCAGTTTTCACCTCTAGAAACATGAGGACTGAGAACAGTCTCACTGGGGGGAAAAACTCAGTCCCAGCTCACTTATTTTAGCTTCACAGCTAAGTTCATCTCTGCTATGCCTTCCCTAAATGGGTACACTTGTCTCTTCATTGCACCTCAACTAATTTCATGTCCTGTAATCTAATCAAAAGCAACTCTTCATTGAAAAGAAAATTGCTCCTTTAAGTATATCATACCTTTGCTGGAATACTGACACTAGAAATTGCTGTTGTATACTGGGCCAAGCAAATTATTTTTAAGGCAAAATTATTAAACTATGATCTTGCTTAATCCTTCTATAAACATTTGGGGAAGAAAAATATGCTTTAATCTCGTTTCAGTTCTACATTTTTTTGGTGAATAATCTGTGAATAATTCACTTTCCAGATGCAAAGTATTACTGAGGTATTATGATAAGACTAAGGAAAACACAACCAAAGATGTATTTCATTTAGAGAGCTGTGTGTTTGTTTTTCAAAATAGAGATTTTGGTGCCACCACTTATAAAATGTAAAAGAGTCATCTTGCTTTCAACCCACCTGCCCATAATAGTTTGAACTACACTCCTTGTTCCTTTGGAGGCAGTATCAGGGTCATATCAGTGCTGCTGCATTTCATGCCCAAAGATAAAATAGTTTCAGTTGTGACACCTTTTGACAACAGCCACTGCAGCCAGTGCAGATCAAATCTTGCTGAGTGGATCTGGGATTTGTTTGTTCTTGCCTCACAGACATCTGTTCCTTCTCCCAGGTCCCCTGATGCTGTCTGCCTTCATGCAGCACTAAACCAAGTCAATAAGACCTTTGTCTAAATGTGGAATATGCAAAATGCAATTGGACCACAAAAGAAATGTCTCCTTCTGAAATGTGGTTCAAAGCTGTGTGTTGAGCATAATTTAGTTATAATTTTATTAGCAGAAATTGACCACTGTTTTTCTGCAGCACTTGAAGGTGTTGAGGTGTGTGACCTTTACTGTTAGGTCCTGCAAGTGTTGCGGTCTTACCTGGCCAGTCTTGTCTCTGAATTGTTGAAATATTCCTTATAATATGTGTTAATTATTACATGGAACTATTCAAGAATTGTTCTTTCTTAAATCTGATCTAGGTGATTATCTCAAGCTGTTTTGACTTGGCTGCCATATAAAACTAGGGGAGAACAGAGTGTATGAGTCAAAACCACCCAACCAGCAGAGAAATTAGATTAAAACTGTGTCTAAGAAAAATCTTCATAAACATCTCCTATTACATCTTTTCTTATCCAAAGATTTGGGTTAGAATCCTGGCCACAGTGAAGTCAATGGAAAAAATCCAATTGCTGCTAAGAAGGGCCAGGATTTTATTCCAAGTCTGTGAAATAAACCATAATTAGCCTTCCATCGTGGCTGCCAGAATCCATGTCACCACTTGCTTCCACTTTCTGAATTTAGTGAAAATCTGTCCATAACTTAAGAGACATTTAAGGAATAGCCAAGTGACTTTCTCTCTATCACTTTCTCTTTAATTTAGAAAATGTGCCCTGATACCTTCCACAATTTGCTCTTGTAACAAATGTTAAAGACCCTGCATTAATCTAGTGGCAAATTCTCCCTGTTATTGCTTGCTCTTCTTTTATGTTTTGATTTGAAAAAGTCCCACAGCTCTCCACACTCTAATTAATGGTCATTAATTATATACCATTTTGCTTTATTCTCTGAATTACATTATATCCCTTTCTTACCCAAACAAATAGATGATGGTTTTAATTATCTTTCCATAAATATTTACTTTAGCTCAGGTCAGGAGCTCTTGCTGGATGTTCAGTATGCATTTGGTCTGCCATTCTACCCGAAGTATGAAGAACAATTCACTCTGGAAGAAAAGGGTCTTTCCTTGCAAATTATGCAGTATATCTCCAATTTTGTAAACTCTGGGTAAGTGGGTGGTATTTAAGATTGCTATGACTGGGGACGAGATGAAGAGTATACGGAGTGTAGTCAGTCCAGATCCTGCCCTCTCTCAAACAGCCTCCATTTCTTCTAACAACTTGTAAGCCTATAGAGGGTTTTGGTCAAAACTGTTGGAAAGTCCTCAAGCAGAGCAGACACCAAAGATTTGTAGTTTGACTCTTAGCTAGAAGGAATAGACATTTTGTCTCCATTGACCAGCAGCAAATTCTGCTTAAATACATAGGGGCTGCAGAGGCCTTCTTGTTGTTTCTAGAGCTTAGTTCTAGGACCCACATTCTGAAGTCTCTTGCCTAAGAGTTCCCTTATCCCCCCCAAAAAAGGGGGGACACAGTGCAGCCTTTACTAACTAGTCTGTGAATATTCTTCAGCTTTACTGTGCTGTGACCATGCTTGAGAATGAGGAGTATCTCTAGAAAACTAGTGTGGGAATGGGGGGAAGGGTGACTTCATGTGCTTTTTATGGTATCTTGGGTTGGGTTGGGATTGAGGGCTGTTGAGGGTGTTCATAAGCCTGTGTCTATACAGATTCTATGTACCTGTTCCTTAGGAACTAAGGACTAGGAACTTAGGAACTAACAAGTTACCGTGGATGATTCACCACTGTGGACTGAATTTGAGCCCTGCTGGCCAGAGGGACTGGATACACATTTCCCTGACCTACCCAATCTTCGTCTCACTTTACTGTTCATGTCATTGTTTTCTAATGATCATTTCTCCTGCTCCCTTAGAAATCCAAACTACTTTCATAGTTTCTCGAGAAGGATGTCAGGGGTGATGCCCTTCTGGCCTATGTATCTGTCAAGTGATGATGGTGATAACTACAAGGAGTTCACTGTTTCTTTACCAACACTTAAAGGATTGAAAAAAGCAGACTGTTCCTTTTGGTCTGATT
Organism: Manacus candei; assembly: GCF_025592945.1. Taxonomy (NCBI): domain Eukaryota; kingdom Metazoa; phylum Chordata; class Aves; order Passeriformes; family Pipridae; genus Manacus; species Manacus candei. Next base: position 7,545,154 of record NW_026138061.1, read on the forward strand.
ATATCAGAAGGCTGAAAGCATCCACAGGTGAGAAGAGCATTTTCTGACATTAAATAAAATCTAAATTCTCTGCTTAATGTTTTCCTCTGAATGTAGCTCTATCACTGTGGAAAAACACTTTTCATAAATTAAACATTTTTCATTGTCTGGGGCATATAGTTAAGACTGTCCTGAGAGTGAAAGGATGCAACAGTAAACAAATTTATTTTGTAGCAGATAGTGAGTAATAAAGTTTAATTGCTCTGGAGTTAGAACTAGAGAAATCTTCCTGCTGTGATGATATAACAAAGCTATATCTTCTAATAGTTTGCTCTCTATTTGCAGTTATAATATAGACTTTGACTAAATTGGAAGGCTGGGTATACAGGCCTGTTTTGTCTCCTGGAAACACCTAACATGAGAATGCTGAGATTCCTATGGTTTAGGAGGAGCACAATGATGACTATCCACTGTAAAGTTGTAACTGAGGCTTTACTTATATGTCATTATCGTTCCTGTATGCTTTGACTTCACAACAGATAAATTTCTCTGACTTTTTTTTTATAGTTATGCTGATTATGCCCCTTGTATTTCTCCTTCGTCACCATAAATTTCAATGCAGCTATAAGAGTCCTTCAATTTTTTCTTACTGCTTAGGACAGTAAAACCAACTCCACAGAGATTTCAATCTGCTGCCTGTCCTGAATTAATTCTGGTAAATAAAGTCCACTTCGTGGCTGTGTATCTTGTAAATAAATTTGGATAGCCTCGAGGAAAGCAAACAAAACCATCCCTTTTTGGCAGGCAGAGATGTTTTGAATTGTTCTTGGAGGCCTGCAAGTTTGCGAGTGTTTTTTATGTCCTAAGGTTTCATCTTCGAGCTCTCTCTGCTTTTGGGGACATTGCAATTCTGGGAACAAAATGTACTTTCCAAGACACCAAACTACCCAGGGTATCTGTGGCTGACAGAAGACTTCAAATGGGCTGAGGCTGACATTTGTGTAAGGCAAAACTGTAATGTCTCAGAACCATTAATTTGGTGATTCTGATGCAAACAGAAGGCATCAATTCTCTTGTTGAAGAGACAGCTCCAATCTTCACTCATGGTCTTTCTTCCAAAGTGAACTCAAGATTTTGCAGAAAGCCTTTTCATCAGTTTCTTGATGTCCCTCAAAATCTTTCAAGTTCAGAGGGGGTATTTTGATCTCTCCAATGGCTTTCTGGTGGTTGAGATATTGCTAATTTTCAAAGCTTGATTGTGATGTTTAAACAGTCCTGGCTATAACTTCTAGATCTTTTGGGACTTCACCTCTCAGCATTATGCCTGTGTAATGCCAGACTGAGCATTACTGTTGACCAAGCACCACGGACAGAGGCTATTCCCAGCATTTACAGATTATCCCCCCAAAAGGTGGAAAAATATCTACCAGGGCAGATTAGTTTTGGCACAGAGAAGGTCTAAAACCATCCAAACTGGCATAAGAACACAACATTCGTGTATGAGTTGGTCCAATGATCTGTCTAACTCAATATCCTGCCCTTGTCAGTGGCCAAAGCCAAATACTGGAATGTTAAACAAAAAAATAGGGAGGGAGAGAAAAACACACAGAAAGAGTTCACGAAGTTGAGTAAAATTTTTGAAAACAAGCCATAAAGTGTGAAATTTATGGAGTATAGATTGTCAAGAAAAGATTTAAAAAGTACATGTCAACATGTTATTCTTCAAGCAGAACTGAGTACACCCAGCTGGCTCTTTAAGCCAGTGTTTGCTTGGCCCCAGAACCATGCTAATGCAGTTACACAGCTGACTTCTGCTAAATTCCATCTCATAGCAGTGTTGGCTTGTTGCCTTGCCCTGATAGTCATCTTTAATCTTATCTCGCCTTGGAATACTGAAACTTCTCATACAATTTTAATAGGCATCCCATCAAACCCATTTCTGTTCCAGACCTCAGCCTGGGATGGTATCTTATAGAGATTCATACTGTGGGTCTCTTGATAACAATCTGAGCACACCTCCTTGGAAAAAAGATTCATAATGTTCATCAGTTCCCCTAGAAAGACAATATAAAATTCGGATGCTGATGGCTGAAGACCCTCAATTTTTTTTGAGATGTTGTGCTGAAATGTGTCAATCCATCAGTACAAGTTCATCACTTGCATAGCTCCCAAAAATTGGATTCTGCAGGAGTTGCATCCCTGTGCATCATGTTGATGTGTCTCCTTTGCACCCAAGGTTACTTGCTCTACCTCCCTTCAGAACAGAAGCATTGCACCTCTGTTGTTACCTGAGTGCTCCAGCCTCTGTTCCTGGAGTGCTGTCAGGCTGTCAGTCAGGTACTCTGAGGTCCGATCTAACACTTTCCCACCTTTCAATAAATATAAAAGTCCATGATAGTGTTCTTGGATTATTATGGATTGCAATCTGTGGCCTCCTGCCAAGTAGATGGAAGTTACAAGTGTGTCAGCAAGAGGTACTGATAACGAAACAATCCAGTTTTCACATGTAAGTGCAAAGATGTACAGAATGTAGTCTGATGCAGTCTCAACCTATTGTGATGAATTCTGTTTTGCCCATCTCACCTTTTCCTTGAAATCAGTTTTTTTCAGCTTCATATGTCATCTGTGATCTGTAAGCAAAAAACCCCAACATATTTCAATAAAATGGAGAAGAACTAGACAAGCCAGTGATCATAAAATATAACAGAAACTAGCTTTTCAAAAATCTTTCTTGATCCTTTGTATAGAACCAGGTGAAATGTCTTGACTTAGAAATGTCAAATTAAGGATAACTGAAGGCTCAAAGCTCAATATCTCAGTCCAACTGAAAACCGAGGTATTCCTTGTTGTGGTTTATGCTAAACTCATAAATTGCAGTTTCTGGGATAAAATCTTCTCATATTTAGAATCTTACATGTCTTTAAGTTATTCACTGCTGGATCTAGAAACTGTTGTATATTTATCTAGCTTAACTATTACTTGCAATTTTCTTTCCATTCTGTAAAATACTGTCCAAGTCGAAGTAGGTGTTTCATTTTGTGATCAGAGCACAATATTTACTGATGGAATGTATAATTTGTTCCTGGCACATAAATGGAATGTATGTAGATGTAATTGGAGATAATTTAACAAAATTCATGTCATAAATGCATTGATTCATCATGGTGTTTGCTGGCAGTGCCTTTACAAATTATGGAGGGAAGTCTGAATTTGTTTCATTGCAGATAAACTATAAATCTCTTGAATTTTTGTTTGAGACCAGTTTGTAGAGTAGGCATTTTGAGGAGCAGTCTACCTGGGGAATTATGAAACTGTTGATGCTTGAAAAGGTTTGGATTTAGTAAATGGAGTTCCCATGGTTGCATTTCAAAGACATGCTTTATATTTTGAATTATGACGGTTTCCATGGGAAACATCAAAACGATAAACAAGAAGAGTGGCCATTGTGGAAAAAATAAGCTGTGAATGGCTTTTTCCAGAGAATGTGTTAACAACTTGCAATTCAGTTAAAAACAGGAGCTCCAGAATGTTTATGTATATTCAGACAGATGTCTGAATGCTAAAATTCCCCTTGCATAGTATGGTGGACTGTACTGCCTAACAGTGAGTCCCTTTGTAAGGGGCCTCTCACTGCATCCCAAACAGGTGGACTTGGATCCAGTCTTCATCTCTTACTCATCTGACTGGTATCTAAACAGAACCAGTCCTCCTAAAAGAAGTGCCTCTGTAAGCAATGTTGCAAATGGGGAGAAAGAGATACCTTTAGTGTCTCAAAGTTGAATCTTGTCTGCCTAACTCTTGTGCCTACATTTAGACATCTGGGCATATTTTACATGTCCAAGTTAGCCAGACTGGACCCCATCTGTAGAAAACAGGTACCAAAGCTGAAGCCTTTTCCATGAGCTCTGGGACACCAAGGGTAACCACACAAGAGTCCAAAAAAAGCAACAGTATTCAGAGTTCAGACTTGAATCAAAGCCGAATCAGGAATGTTGTGGTTAGAATTAATCTTTTATCCTTTCTATTCACACCTTCCTTTTCAAAATCTCAGCTAGAGAACAGATTCCTTTAGTATGGGGGGATATTTGTGCAGCTATGAGAGCACTCTCTCTAGGAGACATTTAATAAGCACCCTCAGTACACTTTCTTGACACGGTTTGGTGGTGCTGAGGCAAATGTGTCACTGAAATAGGGTGGAAGAGTAAAACCACAGAAGGAAAAACATAATAAAGAAGAGACCTATCAGAGGTGGGGTCCTTGGGGCCTTGTATATTCCAGACAGACAAAAAATTAATGTTCCCCACACTTCCTACCTAGTAGGGAAGTATCAGGAGATAATACAAAAAAAAAAAAGTCTTGGATGAGTGGAGAGCAAACTATTATACATTCCAATGGCAATTATTTAAAGCATGCTGGAGGCACAATTCTTAAATATCATCAGGTGATCTGCTGTTACCCTAAAGCATTTTGCAAATGGACTGCAAACTGAGAAAAATATCTTCCTGAACATTTATAGTTGCATAAAAGTCTTCTAAGTGTCATTGATCAACTGTGTACCTCACAACCTGCTTCATCAAGGATATGACATCTCTTTTTATCTCAGTTATATTGTCTTTTCAGGAAGTGCAAGTGATGGAGAATCATCTGGTGAAAACAGCCCTAGTGAAGCTCCCAGTGAAGGACTTTCCTCCCTGGAGAGCCAACCCCTGGGAGACAGAGTGTCTTACAGCAGATAGGAAATCACAGTGCTATCAGATGGGTTTGTCACATGTTGTACATCTGCACAACCATCTCACACTGAATGAACAAGCTGCTTCCTTTAGTTAACTTTCTGAACAAGTAAAGTAGACTTCTCAATAAGGTAGTTTTTCAAGAAAATTGATGAATATGGCACAAAATAAATACTACAGCTATTGTATAAGGTCAAAAGAAACTGTAATTTGAAAAATGAAGTATCAATAAAAACTGCAAAACCAAAACAAATATGCTTGGACTTCATTTCTTGCAACTACACAAATGCCAACATGTTGTAGTACCACCAGCCAGAAAAAGCCATACATTAAACCACTTAGGAGTCTCTGGGTTGATGAGGCTCAGATTTGTTAGATGTCACATCTGTCTTGTCCTTGATTGTTACTTGTCCTATCACAAGCTGCTCATAGGAGTGGGAGCCTGATTTGGCATTCTGGAGAAAACTAAAAAACTTCAAAATGGGAAGAGAGAACAATGTAAGAAGAGAAGTAAGAGTATGCACCGAGTGTGTTCACATGAAGTCAGGCACATGCACACGTTATATTCATGTCATGATCCTTGTGAAATTATGTGTAAGACAATTTGGTTAAGGCAGAACACACAGCAGAGATAACAGAAAGAATATGTTAATTAAAACTTAGAACTTGTTCTTGGAACATTTATCTTTTGGAAGGAGAAGGTGAGATACAGACTACTTTTGGAAGTGTAGGGAAAATCATAGGATACCTGTAATGGCTCTTAAAGTATTTTGGATTAGGTTGTTAATTCATTGCTGGGATTGTTTGGCATAATCCTCAGTTGCTAGTTTATCACACACACTTTTATGATATTTCACAACATTTCCATTGATTTGAGTAGGACACAAATTTCTTTGCAGTGCTGAAATAATTACTAAAACAACTCACAAGGTTTTGTTTGCTTCTTGAGACCTTTGCCAGTGCATGAGCAGTCTTTACTGCTGTCTTCCATGTATCCAGGTTTCCAAAGATGTTACCAAGACAGAAGAAAAACTGTGTAACACTCATAGTTCTTATACTTACATCTTGTTCAATAAAAATAAAAAGAATCAAGAAGCTTGTTAACTGACTAAAAATAAAAGAGTAAAGATGGAGAACTCAAACTGAATTTTCCATCATTAACTTTATTTAAACTAGCTAACGGGTAATGGAAAAAAATGAAAATATTTAAAAACTTTTTAAAAAGCCCAGATCTTAAACGTGAATTTCAACAGAGGATTCTTTCTTTGCAGTAACTATAGATACAGCAGTTATGATTTCTTGGCCAAAATTGGGTTTACTTTTCCCTCTTTTGAGACAGCTCCTTGAAACCTATGTCTAATAGATTCTATTTACAACTTAATGCACCCTGAGAAAACATCTTATATTAGTAACAGGTATGATTTTGCCTGTGTCCACATATGGAGGCAGTCATGTGCATATTTTCAGCCACATAATTTCCACAGTGGAAGCATCCTAGTCCTTCTTGGCTTGACCCTAATAGTCCTGTCAATCTTCTTTATTATATATATATATATAAATTCTCAATAAATGTGAAAAGTTCTTCTTCATCATCCACTAAACAAATGCATTATAACTAATCTAATGCATTTTAGATCACTTTGACCTCTACACTGGTCTGCCTACCTTACAATCCTCATGCTGAGTCGTTTTCTCCCAGCTAATGTTCTTTTCTTCTGCACTGTACTCCTAAAAAAAAAATCAAATTCTCCAGAACATCAGCCAAATCCCTGTGAAATACTGATGTTAATATGGGCTGCTGTTTGTGGACAATTGGCTTGGTATAGCCATTTGCCAGGCTGTATTATTACAAACAATCACTTTGGGAAAAAGTGGGCCATGAGAGTAACAATTCTGACAAATCAACCCAATATCCCATATGTCCTGCTGAAGAGACATCAAAAGGCTATTGCAGAACCACTGGAATGTTAAATATGTACCTAAACCACTTAAATTCTAGTAAACTATAAGCATATGCTTTTAATTAATATTATTATATTTTATAGGTGAATATTTACAAATAAAAAAGGAAAAGAAATAGTTTTTCTCCCTGCCCTGTATACAAATTTTGGCAGTGTCATTCCCAAAAAGTAATTAGTCTCAACTGGCTTCTAAACCATTAAATAAAAAAAAAAACACCTCCAAAAACTCCAACAGGAAATGCTCAGTTCATCAGGGATCCTTTCACACTACTGTGAACTCACTGTCTTCTGCATCACAACATCATAAAGCAGAAAATAAAAAAAGTTAAAAATATTTGAGAACTAATTGTTGTACACAGCAACTCCAGTACTAACCTCCTGCCCATGTAACTGGTAAACAAAGGACAGATTTAAAACTATTCAGTATTGACTTGTGTTAAAGAAAGCCAAATATATAACCTTTCCCCACTCACTATTCAGCTCCACCTTGAGCCCAGAGATGCCTCTGGAATTTGAGAAAAGGTTTTAATTTTGAACTAGGAAAGCAGCAGCTTAGCCTAGTATCCTCCTAATTACAGTCTTGTCTGTCTGGTTGGCATGGTAGATAGGCAGGTCTGACTTGCCTTTTAGGTCACCCCTCCTGAGGTACTCAGCTTGACTGTCAGTTTGGTAAAAAAGACTTTTGAAGTATGAAATTTTCATAAAACATCTTCATTTCATAAGTGACTGAATGCCCCAAACCCCCCCCCCATTACACTGGGTGCAGCTCTTTAGACCATTCTATCTCTCTCCAGGTTATCTAGAAGCCTCTTTTCTATAGCCCACTGTTTGTTTCCTCCTTCAAAAAAGCATGAAAATACTCTTCCACAGTTCTCTGCACCGTCTTCTCCCCTTATACTTGTCCTGCTCACTCTCCATACCTCGTTTAGCTTGCTTCTGTCAAGGTGCATTTTGATGCAGACAAATGCAGCCTCATGATCCCTTGTGTTCCTCGAATCCCACATTTCCTCATCTTCCCACATCTTCCATTCTGGGTCCTTAAGCTCAAACATTTTTGAAATATGAAATAACATTTGCAGCAGCACACATGATTCAGTCTTTGGTTGTGAACCTCATCACCCGCCTGACTTTACTCCTCTTTCTTTTGGGGAACCACACTATTATTATTGCTCCAATCCAACAGGAGATTTAATTAGAAAAGCATACATGTGGACTGACTGACAGAGAGGTCAAGAAACTTTAGCCTTGGTGATACTGAGAGGCCAAGTCTGCTCCCACATACAATTCTTAGCTAGGAAAATACATTCTCAGACTATTTAGGTCATTGTGCTTTAAACTGAAATACCAAAGCCTGCAGTGATCTGGTAGTGAAGCAATGCACAGAAGCATGATGACTAGAGCCATGCTTTCCTCCCTCCTCTGGAAATGGCTATAACTTACTGAAAGTAAAGCATTCTTTTAAACTTCCTATGAGCACACACACAGACAATCCAAGTTAATGCCAATGAAGTTATTTAATCTGAGCTTTTTGAAAGACAAGCCATCAGAACCTTTCTGTATATGTTGATTTTAATACTTGAATATCTAACCTACAGCATTTTGTGTGATTCTTTGACACAGGAGATATTAGGCAACACAGAAAAAATGTGGAGTATTAGAAAGATTTTGCCATGCAGAGTTGGAAAGAAATCAGCTGACTAAATGGCAATGCTGGAAGGCTAATTGTTTTCATAAGTACTTGACACATAAAGCTGGAACATCACAGTTCTCTTCCTGCTGCCGTAGGGACCCACATCATATAATTCTCTTGGCTAAAATTAGGGTCTCAGTCTTTCACCATAGCAACATCATAGCCAATGCTCTGTATTATATAAAGGCTCATATTCTCTGTAACTTGCTCCAACTACAGTCTATAGCAGTGGCAGTAGTAATTATAGATTTGTGGACTGTCGCTCCTCCCTATATGAAGCTAAAAAAATAAACATGATCACAAAGCCAAAGATCCTCCACATGGTTCTCATTTGGTTTCTGAAACAGACACCCGCCTAGCAGGGATTTTATATAAGTTTCAGGTGTGAGAGAACTTGGTTAGTAGGAAGTGTGATAGTCAGTGCTTTCAACTTTTTCTATTTTTAATATTTTTATATGATGCTGACCTGGCCCAAAGCTGAGGGGTCACTACTTCCTGCCCCTGCAGATATGAATCCTTTGGTCATGATGATGTCAGGTCTCATCTCATGATATGGAAAACTCTCCTAGTTCTCCAGCTGCCCAAGAAAGACCCTTTGATTCCAGCAGTGGATATAACTCAAGGAACTTCAACTGAGAGCTCATGTGCTTAATTCTCAAGGAGAATTAAGACAGTTTTGCATCAGGATTCCTTACAAGTCTACTCATTCTTTAAGAGGCTCATTGTATGAATGGATGTGGAGAAGGCCATGTTTCACAGCACAGATTTTGAGTCATTACAAAAGCTGTTATTTTCTTGTTTTAAGGAGACCTTCTTTTCCTTCCTGTTGTTATTCCTCATGTATTCTGCTGTCAAGGAATTGGAGGCAATGTCTCCAGAGTTTACCTTTTCTGCTTCTTATACAATCCCTCTGCAGAGAGTCCTGTGAGCAAAAGTCAATGAAACTGATAGTATCTTCTGGGCCACTGATGGAAGTCAGATGGAAAGGGATATTTTTAAACATTGCAGATGTTTTTCAAAGCTGATGAAGGAACTCTGTAAGTCAGATCCCACTAACCTGTAGGGAATTTGGATGCCCAGTTCCCATTATGGCTTTGAAACCCCACCCAACATCTGTGAAATGGTCAGTGCTCATTTAGGAGCCTTGTCCCTTTCATGGTGAGTGGATGTCTGTGGAGAAAAGCACCGTTGCAATTGGCAGCAGTTCTTTGACTCACAAAGGGAGAATTTTGCTTGTTGCTTAGCTTCCCTGGTGAAGATTGAGATCTCTAGCAAGACAGATAAAAAAAGTTTGCTTATTTTTTTGTTTCATATGAATAAAACAGTGACCAGTTTTCAGGGGCAGCCAGCACTTTTCATGACCATTATTAGCATGCAAGTACAGTCCCAGACACAGAAGTAATGCACACCTCCATAGGCACCCACATATCCCTATTCTGCAACCACAACATGAAAGAATTCAGAGGAGTCACAATCAGTTTACAGCAGCATTTTATACGGACCACTGAAAGTAGTGATCTGCTCTGCATGTGTCGGGCAGTTTAAGTGAAACGAGAGCCCAACTTCAAGAGCAAAGAGGCTTGATGTTTCTTCTCAGTTCTGCTCCCACAGACTGACACATCATCTACAAAGAATGTGTAAAGTAGAACTGCCTTTCCATGACAGGCTGCAAGGTTAAAAGTCAAACCTGGACCAAAGAAAATTTAAAAAAATGATTTTATAAGGAACTCTATGATTTTTGTCACACTGTAGGATTCTGTAGAACTGATTTAGTTTTGTTTTGGGGTTATTTTTGTGGGGGTTTTGTTTGGTTTTTTTTGAGGGGGGTAGAAGAGAAATAAAACAAAACACCAACATCAGGAGGGCTATTGTTTTGATTTTAATTGTATCACAGAAAGAATTACTTTATGCAATCATAATTGCTCAAATACATCTGCTTTAAATAATAGAAGGATGACTTCTCAGTGAAAAGTCTTTTGTTTAAAAGATTTTGGGTAAGTACCTTAAGAACAGGATACGTAGGTAAGGTAAGGATTTATTCTGGCTCTGAATATCTTGCTCGGTATTTGCATCCTAAAACACAGTGCATACAAGTCTGAATTGATGGCTGATCTTTGGAGTGGTAAGTCAAAGGTGAATGACTGGATACTGAACTACTTGGGAGATTTGACTCTGGAGTAAAGTCCATGTTAAGGTGAAAGATTGGTCAAATAATAAACCAAATGATTGATTGGTTTATCACAGGAAGAGGCCAAAGCAGCATCATTAAATTCAGCATCTCAGCCCAGTCCAAAGTGCAAAAAAAATTCCAAATGGTGTTTTTCATTCAAAATCCTATCTTATAGCAGAGTGAGGTGCATGGCAGTTACACAAGTCAGATCCTTTTACATGGGGTGTAGATCACTCTGTGGTGGTGACCCACAGCACTTTGTTCAGAAGTAGTAGAGATGTTTCCAGCAATGCTTACAGCAGGGGAAGGATGGACTTCACCCTGTCTCTCCCTCTCCATGGAGGACTCTGTGAGGGATAAAGTATCCAGAAAGGGTGCAATCACTTCCCAAAACGTGCTGAAGAGAGCCCTATGTCATATCCACATTTGTCTGAGTTCACAAAGTCATTTAGGCACCTAACTTAGCACTTTAGGAGCTAAGCCCAACACCTGTTTTCCTATTCTTAGTTTTTTTCAGTAAATACTATATAAAATGTGGGTATGAAATTAGGATTTCAAGATCAACCAGAGTTGTGGCTGATAGCCTGGTTTCTCTGACTCTAAAACTCTGGGGGTTTTTGCAGTTTTTGTTACAGCTTCCTGGGCTGTGAGGAATTGTGCTCAGAGATGAAAGGTGAATTCCTTGGACACCATGATGCAAGGGCTGCATGCCCACGTGTGGGAATCCTTGAGGACAAGCACTCCCAGGAGACAGGCTCCCATGGAGCCAGTTAAAGGATCGTCTTGACAAACTGTTCCTGATCCAGCCAACACAGTCAAAAACCCTGTCACAAGCCTGACTGCTTTCAAAGGCAGCAGCTGACAGGCAGAGAGAGAATGCAAACTCTGACAGAGGCAGAGAGAGAATGCAAACTCTGACAGACACGTTTGCTTCAGATCACTTGCAAGGCAGTCTGCTCCTTTCGTGCCTGGTAATAAACGCCTGGACAAAGGCTGAAGCTCTTAAATTTGGCAGAGATCTTTCTCTCAGAAGCCATGGGCCTGCCTTTCGGCTGAAGTCAGAAGTGTCAGGAGAGCCAGAGGCTGCAAGCAGCACTGATTCACACCAGTGGCACTCAGAGTGATGACTGTGTTTATGAGGGAGTGGATTATTCCCTTGCCAAGATGCCACAAGTTCTCTAAAAGAAACACTTTCTCTAAGAAAGCCATTTTTCACCCAAGAAACCCCTAGCCTTCCACCCTGGGGTCCAGTTGGAGATTTACACCCTTTTTATCACCTTTTTGGAACATTTTAGCATGCTAAAAATAAACCTCTTGAGCTATGATTAGCTCTCAGTAAGCCCATTGTCTCTCAGACTGGAGGTCAATGAAGCCTGGTTGGAAGACTAGAAAGCTAAATTGTGAGGGTGATTCCCAGGAATCAGGTGCTTGGGATCTGCCCAGACAAATGAAACCTACTACTTTAATCCACCACCTTTTACTTTGGGTAAAATTTGTCTTCCCTATTATTATTCTCTTGCATGCAGTTCTCCACGGCTGACCAGGCTGGTTCTGGTGAAGGATCCCATGTCCCCCTTTGTGGTTACTCCTCCACTCCTGTCACCCTCACTACCTCCAAAGTTTCACAGTCCTCTGTGGCTGATGGTCATCACTTCAAGTTCAGTTAACCTGGTGCTTACGCACCACAACATCATGTGTAAGCAAGACACCCATGGTGTGTACAACCAGAGTTTGTGCAATATGATGCTCAACAACACCTATTATTTGAGGGAAGGTGAGTGCTCTGTATGTCCAGAACTTATGTCTCTATAGGATGTTTCTGGACTTTAAAAACAAACAAACAAACAAACCAACCACATTTTTATTAGGTTTAGGATGAGGCATTAACTTTGTTTTCCTGTGTGCAAAGACTTTTTATTATTCCCATTTTACAGCTGGAGAAGTAGAATAATACCTAATATAACTTACCTAAGGCACAGGTTTTCAGTAGGCTCTTGAGTTTCATCTTCCCAGCAGTGTCATGCTTACAGCTCTGCAGCATTCTGGTTCCTGGCTGGGAGAGCTGTAAGCCTCCAGACATATCTACATGTGTTTCTTTTATCATGTGCTTGAATCCTCTTTTTCTGTCATTGCAGGAGGGCTGCAGGAGGGGGGTGGAGGTAGATTTTAAGGTATAGCAATGCAAGAAATTGCCCCTCAGGAAAAGGTGAATTAGAGGAGACCACAATTCCCACCCTGCTCTTAGTGCTGCCATAGGTCAGGTCTCTTTGAGAAAAGTGTCCTGTTTGTGAGGATGCTGAAACTGGGTTTGTTGGTCCAGCCAGATTCTTCTGCACAAATCAGCTTGTACTAGTGGAGAAGCACTCCTATTGCTCATGAAACTCAAAAAAGGCCCTTTTCATCTATAATGGTGGTGCTTTTGCCAGCACAGAAGTGTATCAAGAAATCCACATTCCCTGACTGATATTGGTTTCATCGCAGCCCCTGAGTCAACAGGAAATGCTTTCCTGGAAGAGTCCTGCTCCATATCCGCAGCCCTTCTTTGGCCTGCTGAGACTGAACTTGCCAGCACACAGCCTCTTTTCTGCCCCCACTTCCTCCTGCCCTCTGCAGCTGCTTTTGTTGTTCTGCTTAACCCCTAATTATTTATTTATCACTGTCCATATTCATTTCACAAAGCTCTTTTCCCTCACCTTCAAGCTGAGATTCTGATCCAAAGCTAACAGTTGGGCTGCACTGCAGAGTCCCAGCAAGGTACTCCTCTCCAGGTGACTGGCACTGAGTAAGGACCACAGTCCCTGCCCATTTTGCCTTCTGTGCTGTGATTCTGTTCTTAACTGTAGCAAACCTTAACAGAAATTTTTTACCTGCTGTGCTTTGCATTTGCACCATTGCTTGTCATGCTTCTACTGCAGGGAACTTGGACTTATTCCACTTTCACTTTTCCTGAGATTTAATTCACAATTTATGATGACTCTGAGTAAAAAAATAAAACATCAAGACACCCCCTCCCCAACAAATTAATATAGTGTTTATAATGTTAAAAGGTGCTTGGGAAGTCAGTTTAGTGCTAATTAAAAGAATGGAGCTCTGTAGAAAGAAGTTGATTCATAGCCTCAGAGAGCAACTTTTAAGATAATAGATAAAATATAATGGTAATAGTATAGAGGGGAAAAAAAAAACTCCAACCCAAAATAAAACTGCACTGCAGTGATGCCTGAGACACAACATCTTTAATTCCCATTCAGCATTTTCACTCATCCACCACAGTAAATAGGTCTGTGAATGAAAGTCTGCTAAGATAAAAGAACCTGCATAACAGCTGACATCAAAGAAAAGCCTTTTTTTTGACTAATACATTGGAAACGTTGTTTGAGAACAGTTCATCCAAGTGAAATTCTGGCTGCTTGTACCACAGCCAGATCAGGAAGGCTTCCTGCAACTGGCCAAGAAAGTGTCTGGCCCTGGAAGCAGCCTGAAGTTCTTAATACTTTGAAAGAAAACAGAAAGTTAAATAGAGCTGAGGTCTCCTCCCATTAAAACCCACAGCTAAAATCTCTCTGACTAAAAGTCTTAGTCTTCCCTGATGAGAGCAGTGGACAGGTAAAAGCAAGTAAAACTTGATGGCACTGCAAGATCACCATGCCTTAGCCTTAAAAAGAGAGAGTGTTGCAGGGCTGAGTCTGGTCCATGGTTAGCTTAGAAATAAATAGTGCAAAATTCCAAAACCCCCCTCGCCCTGTGGGCTGCAGTGCAGATAGAACCAGGGCAAGAGGTAAAAGCACCAAATATCAGATTATTATACTTGATAACTAACTTGGGTGTTCACTTCTTGCAAGAGAAAGGACCAGAGATCTGTAGGGACAAGGAGAAGAGGACAGATGTCCATGTACAGGGAATGAGTGGAGTACTTGTCAGAGTATTGCTGGTGTTGCTGGGGAGGAGGAGGAGGAGAAGGAGAAGCAGGGCCAGGGTTAAGCAGGGTGATCAGCTGAACACAAAATACCCAGCAGGATGGAGGCTCCCTCTGTCAGTACAAATTTCCTTCCAAAGATGTGCATCTTGAGACAAGCCGGAGACTCAATGCAACTGAAATAATGCTGCAATGACACAGGGAGACATAAATAATTAGCAATTTGCCAAGTCTCCCTCCCAAGTGAGATGTGCAACTGGCACCTTTCCTGCCACTCGTTAGTATATTTTAAGCAAAAGCCCAAGGCAGAGAATTTTCAGCAAATCTTGGGCAGGAGCAATGTGCTCGTGTCTGTTAGGAATGAATACATTTTATATGTATACATATGCACACAGTATTTGTCACCCTATTAAGATACAGTGTAAATTGGTCCCTACCACTGTGAAATCTCTACTTGACTTTTAAGTGCCCAGCTAACAGCTCTGAACACTCTGAAGCCTTTCTCTTGTGCTTCATCATTTCTTCATCTTTCACAACGTGAGACCATTACTCTTATATATTTGTTTTGCTCCAGTGGCTGCAGCCTCCACTGGGCACTGTTTCTTTGGCTGTAACCTGAACCCGCAGAGTTAGTGGCATGTGAGGGACATTAGTTTTTATTACAGCTCTGGGGCAATCGCTGCAGACAGGCAGCAGAAATGATGAATACAGAAATAACTTGCAGATGCTAAGACCTTCATCAAGACTTCTTATCTTAAATTCCCAAAACACAGTTTACCATGTAGCTAAAGGAAAACTTTAAAAGTGCTCGGCAGGGATAGGTTTCTCAGTCATTCTTCTAGACAGCACCACTCTCTCATGCCTACAGAAATTGCAGATGACATAGAGATTTATGGATCCACAGCAAAATCCCAGTGGAGGAATTGGGAGACTGCACCAGTACCATGGTGAGCTGACAAGGGCTGTGGAGCCAGACATTCTTCCACAGACACCTGCTGAGTTTTCCCATTATTTTTCAGACTCTTCTTGTGAACAACTTTATTAACTGAAATGTGCTCTACAAAAACAGCATTAAGTGACATAAAAATAATCAACAGAGTCCTGACTAAAGCCTGGACAGATGAGGTTGTTGGCAGCCTCAGAAAAACATGTATCATCTCAGTTATTAATGGCCAGAACTGTCAGGAGAGTTTAAAACTTTCCAGATTGTCATCCAGTAGCTAGTGAGTGAGACACAGCCTTCAGATGAAGAGATGAAGTTTTATTTTGTTTTTCTTCTCTGCTGAAGGGGTCCAAACATTCAAAGCTCTGAAAATTCTGAGGCTACCATTCAGGGTTTCTTTGAGATTAAAGGTTGTTTCTCAATGAAGAAAAATGAAGTGTTGATAGAACCAACTGCTGCACAAAAGGCAGAAAAGAAAAAAAAGAGGAAGGACATGGAAGTGTATTCTTTCTTGCATAATCCCTTGTCTGTTTGAGGAGATTTTTTTATGGAGGATGCAGTCACTCTTCCATCATGAAGATTGAGGCAGAAATTTTCAGTCTTCAGACTGTTAGTTTGAAATAGTAGAATATTTTCTGTATTTCATTCCAAAAAGCAGCAAGCACAATAAAAATGCAGGTTTCATTTTTTTCCTTAAGTGACTGGGAAAAAAAAAGTGTGTCCAGCAAACAGAAGTCCCTGAATCATTTGGTTTTGCAAGATGCTCAAAGGTCCTCCTTTCGTCATCCTGCAAGAAATGACTGATGATCTGGGGCCAGGTGTTTCACTACTACTCCAAATGTCTGGATGACTTCAACTCCTTCTAATCTTCATCTACAGAGTAATTTGAAATGTTTTATCCTGACAAAAAATATTTCTGTTGTTTCTTCCTGTGTTCCCTACTATTATTTACCATCCCTCAGAACTCATCATTCTGAAAGGGAGGATGATGTGAACTGATAGTCACAATCCAGGGTCAGGAAACACAGGAGCAATTACCTGTCCTGTACAGAAGATGCATCAGGGTAGGAGGCCAGAGGCATGTCCCATCTTTATTTAAATCACTAATACTGATATAGCCACTGTAGATAATGGAAAGAAGAAACCTCATAAAAAGCTCCATTTTTTAAGATTTACTAATAACATCCCTGTTTTTTTCTATAATTTACAAAATGTCAAGAGTAAGCTTTTCTGGAGCCTTTTGAAGGGAATGACCACCCCCAGGTGTTGGCAGAAGATGTGCTGGACATCTGGGTGGACACGTTTATCTGCAGGAGAGGTAGAACAGCCTGGGGCAGAGACTAAGGACTTCTGCCATGGCTAAGGATGTTTCATGGCTAAAAGTCTATCAACTAATCATCAGCAACTAAGGGATACTTGTGAGACACCCCAATCTGGCTTCAGTAGTCCCACATTGAGATCCTAAAATTCCAGTGTCAGCAGGGGACTTCCCAATTCAGATTGGCTCTCTCTTGGGATGAACCATCAAAGTGAAAACCTAATAGTCTCATCTGCTGTAAGGACTGTCCATATATCAGTCTACATGTTACTTGTTCCCACTTTCCTTTTCCTTTCCCTATCCTGAAAACAGAGATTTGAACACATTTAGAATAAAAATTTGAAGGGATAGGTTTATCAGGATTTGATTTTTTCATCTTAGTCTTTTTTCTTTTTTTTAATATGAAGAGTTATTTTTCCTTTGAGCCATGTTACAGCTGTGTCTGAGTGTCTGTATCTGAGACAGAGAAGGACCTAAGAAGGGGCAAGGAATTAAAGAAAATACATCTGAAAAATACCTTTCCAACCTCGGTTTCCTCCTGAAGATCAGTTTTCGGGCCTTTTCTTCAGAATGTTCTTTCTTGAGATGCCCTGTTGCCTGACTACTCATCAACATCAGCCAGTTATGAATGCATGATGTCAAGGAATTCTTGCTTTGTTTAGTGCAATGTTAATCTCTGACTGATTTTTGCTGTAGTGTCTTTGTCAGGTGACCTGGTTCCACATGGTTCTCACCAGCACAGTAGCCTGACATGCTCTCTGAGCAGCTCCTCTGACCTCTCTGAACCTGAAGACGTTCCTTGCCACAAGCATCCCAAACACTCTCTCCTCATCTAATGTGCTCACACCAGGATTCCTGGCTTGAGGCATTTGGCTCAATCACAGCTGCTAAGATTTCTTGGAAATTCAACCACAGTTTCATAATTCCAAGGCATGTGCTCACTTTTTCTTTCATGTTGAGATGTGAAAACATGGGTTTCTTGTCTGCTGTGATGGAAATTCCATCATGCCTATGGCCGTATGTTACTTTTGTTCCTTAATCCAAAAAATGCTGGTCCTGGAGGCTTTGTGGTCTTCTCATGTGATAAAAACAGATGTCTTCTCAATTATTCTCAGTGTCTGCATTAATGAGAAGTTTATCATTTTTACCAATGCTAAATTTGTATTTTTGCAGGAAGGCGTTTTATTTCTAAGTGTTAATAATTCCAGTGTGACTAACTCAACCTGGAAACCTGGAAACTGAACATTCCCTTTACTCCAATTTTTTACACAGCCAAGTTCAGAGAAACTTTTAGTAAAAAAGCATTTCCCCTTGTCATCAGGTCACTAATGTTGATTGCTGTACCCAGTTACCTGTAGTAACAGACGAGACACCAGTAATCCCGTCCTGGCTGCAAAATTTTTCAGTCTTGTGCCACTGTCTGGTGTATTTAGTACAGTGCACTGATAAATAGTGCTGAGATTTGTCAGTGCTAAGAGTTTTGGAACTGAATAACAAACACCCTTTTTGAGGCTGAAAGTGATCAGCCCTCCCTGCTAAAGGCTGAAGACTCTTAGGACAGGGTCTCGTTTTTGTTTTACACATTCCATTCATTACTTCTACCTGAAATCAATTAATCAATAAGGCATGATCCTACACATGTTTTAGGCATTCTAGATGTAGCTAGGAGGCTCAAAAACATGTTTGAAATTGGATGCTTTTAAAAACCCTCCTCAGTTAGAAACCTACTGTCCCTAAGACTTAATGTCTAATCATGCAGTCTTGACTATGGTGCCTTCTGCCAGGCTTAGAGGGAAAACTAAATGGGACTTGTGAATGATGGTAGTGGATGAATTGACCTGTTTAAAAATTTTCCTTTATAAAGTGTGCAGTTCTGAGACCCACAATATAGGAAGAATATAGGGCTATATTATAGAGAGCATTCAAAGGAAGATCATGCGTTCAAAACTTTTAAATGGCATAATTCCCATTTATATTTCAAATATAGAATCTCAGTTATAGGATCTAAATCATCTAGTAAACTACAGTTTCACGATACCTGATAATTACCAAGGATAGAAGAAGACTCAGCTCACTTCGCCACTGATGAAATACCCCCAGGAAATTAAACTTTTGACACATTCAAATGACTTCTTTAAATTGTTATTCCTACATTATCTACTTCAGAGCCTAGAGTTTTATGGCAATCTCTATTTACAAGTTATGAATGTGAACTGTATAGCTATGTCCACATATTTTAGCTATCCTTCATGAGCGGGAGGAAGGGCTTCTGCAAAAAATGAGACATAGACAGAGGAATTACAAGTTCTCCCTTCGCAGAGAGAAGGGGACCTGGCACACAATTCTTCAAAGCTTTTCTTGAACTCTAAAGGATTGAATCAGTGACATGATGAAAAATATGAAACAAGTGTCTATAAGAACAAGAGTTTAAACTTGGACTCCCTTCAATTTCATATCTTAATTATAAAACAATTCTTATTTTTCAGGCTGTACTTAGACAAATATACTTCAACAAGGTCCATCTGCCATCTTTACTCTTTGTGCATTTCAACCCACCCTGTTTGTGTTACAGATTTTGATTATAACCTCTTTGTTCAGCCAGCATTTTTTTTACGTCTTTCAGTGTATACATGGAGGATCTACTTTTCCTGGTGATTCATGAACACCAGGATCCACAGCCTGGAGATTGTTGCTGGATCTGGGCCAAGGGCTGTCTTCAAGCTATGTCTGCAAACACAGGTCAGAGTTCATGTCCATTTTGCAGGACTATAATTAGCACAGCAGGTTTAGACAGGAAACTGCTCCCTCTAGACCCAGTTTCAAGGCAATTAGGGTTGTGCTTTTTTTTGCCACGGGGCTTCTGAGCTCAACCCTGTCTGTCCCACAGCAAGAATAAACTCGGAAGCACCCATTACTGTGCATTGTTGTGGCTTGGCTTTGTGTGACCAAAGAAAGCACGTGTTGTATTTATACCTCAGCATCAGACCAGGGGGACTTGTGGTGAAGATTTTCAGTGTGTTTCTGTTTTCCAGAGATATTGGTATGTACATGTGCTGCAAGTGGCAATCACTTGCACAGGGCAAAAAATCAATCCTCAGTCTTAGGAGATGTTTCCATCTTGGGTGTACTAACCTTCCAGCATTGCTCCAGTGCTGGTTTTTTTTAAGATGACCATGTGTGTTATAAGAATTTATTTCATAAGTTAAATATTTTAGCCCCACTGTCATATCCCAGAGGACCTTAACATACAAAATTCAGGAGCGGAACAGCAATGGGATGGTGGAATTTGTCCTTGCGCAGAGGACACACATTGTTTATGCCCACTTTAACGCTATTTTGAAGTATTCTTTCATGTATGGTGTCTGCTCTGGCCTTTTGCAAAGGTTGGTATTTTCTCAGAACATTTTTATGCTGAAAGGCACGCCATGACTTGTGGGGGCTCTGTGGAGGGCATGTAGAGCAGAATTAAGGTCATCTAAAATAATTAGATTATGCATCTATTATGAATGTATTCATGTATTCCAAATAGTGAGTTAGACTCTCTCTTCAGTCAATCCCGGGGGAAATTGTTCTCATACTAAGACAGGTGTTTAAATTAAATTGGCTCAATCCCCAACCCCTGTCTTCTTTTGTCAACTGTAGAATATATGTATGATTAGCTTAGCTTGGACATCTTTTTTGTGGTCAAACTGAAGAACTCAGCCTTGCTTTCCATCCTATGTTAGTATTCAGGAAGAGTGGCAGGATTAGGCTGTCAACTGGTAAGAATAAAACTGGAAGAAGGATGATATCATTAAAAGACCTATAATTTTTATTTTTCTTCAAAAGACAGTTATGTGATTTTGCAAGGATTTGCCTGATCTTTTAAAGAAAAGTACATGGTTTGGTTGAAAAGGTAAATTTATTTGTGTAAAAATGAAAATAGTCACAAATTCTGAGTGGGGAGCAATATTAATGTTGGCCTTGTCCTGTGGTTTTTGAATCAGTGGTGGAACTGGGATTACTGGTGAAGAACTAGCAGAAAAAGGATCTGTTTACTGTAATATTGTTGCCCTCCATGCTGTGACTGAGATATTGTGTTATTAAAGATACTGTGTTATTAAAGAACAGCACTTGGAGGATGGACAATGATGCAGATTGCAGTCATATCTTCTTTTATTTTCTGGCTATATATGATATTTAGCTGAGGGTAATTTTATGACTGGTTCCTGAGCAAATTATTGTGATTAATAAATATTTAGTAATAAGAATTGCGAGATCCTGACAAGGATTTTTTAGGGCAAATTTATATTCACCATACAGTAAAGAAGAAAAAAGAAATACAGAAAAGCTTTTCTATAACAACATGTCTGTGACATTAAAACAAATGTAATTAGTCACAGATGAGTAACTTGCCCAAATAAATTCAAATCCAAGAACAATAGAATCATAGAGTCATATATAAAATCTCACCATCCTATTTCCTATAAACAATGATAACGAAACAAAAATAAAAAGAGGACACAAAAGATTTGCCCTTAGTGGGTCTCATAATGAGAAAAAAATGTTAAAATGCAAAGCTTATTAGACCCTTTCATGGTTTCAGTCTATGATAGACTTCTCATCCCATGACTGGGCTTGTGCTTTATTTTGGAAGACATGAGCTGCTTTAGTTCCAGTAAACCCCCATAGTTTTGTCTCAGAAATGCAAGTTGGCAACATGGGTTCTACTTTTGAACCTCAAGTCTGCATTTCATCTCAGAATGAAAGCATCTTTTAGCCACCATGGAATGGGGGTTCAGTTGAGTAAACACTGTCTGTTTCTCCACCCTCGCTAAACACTTCCTAATCATCCATGGGTTAATATTTTATTACATCCTGCCCTAAGAGAAGAGACATTCTAAATCCCCGAATCCAAAATATTTCAGCATCACAGGCTTTGTTGTGCGCTCACACTGGTGGGACAGAGGGCATCTTGTGTGAGGACCAGCTGCTAAGCATTTGAAGATGATATTTTACATAAAAGTTACACTCCACACATCAACATGTAGCCAGCACAGTCCCCTACTTCAGTGTAACAGACATTCCATCATCCCACCAAGTATCCTGACCAGTGCTTTTATTATTTTTTTTTAAGGAGGAGAGAGAAGAAAATATTTTGTAATCATGGAAGGGCAGTTAGCTGTGGAAGTGGAACATAAATTATCTATGCTGCTGCAAAACAGTCTTAGCTTTTTGTCTTGTGAGACATCTGTGATACATATATGGAGCGGTAACGAACACATCCATTCTTGGCAAAACGATCTCCCTTTGTCTTATGTCTTGTAAAAATGTGAGCCTCAACTGCCATGAAATAACACTGCCTCATGAAATAACATGAGGTCTTAATAAAGTATGACCCTCTGGAATTTTTAGTGTCTCTGTTAACTTGCAGGCATTCATCAGGATTAGGAACATCAAGCTAGGTTCAGACCTGTTTGTACGACTGCAGCTGCACTGTAGTGTTAAAATAGGGGAATAGGCCCAACTGTGCTGTGGTCATGCCTAAAGTTTAATTGTCAGCACAAAAACTGGTCCAGTTTTGGCCCATGCCAAACAGCATTCCCCTTCGGATGTTAGTAGCAGCCTGTTGATGGCCTTAGGGGTGGGCTGGTTTATCTGCCTGGGAAAAAAAATCCACATTAAAGCTCTGAGCTGTTGATCCTCATTCTAGTCAGTTTAAAACATATCTCCATAACTATAGGCTGTGTAGTTGTCACATGACTTAGATGTAGCTTACAGACCCCTTCAAAATGGAAATTACCTTCAAAATTGAAGTTGGATTCTGGACTCAGCAGTTCTGTGGTAGGAAAAGCCACTCACTGAGGAAATTGCCAGAACCAAGATATGATAACTTGGTTATAATAATAGTTTATTACACTGGGTTCACTAAGGGTACAAATTTCTCCTAGCAAAATATGTACTCTGTACAAAGATGACCCTGAATTTGGGAAGCCTCAGAATTTCAGTGTTTTTTTCCCTGAGTGGAATCTGTCTATGCCTCTGCAGCTCAGCTGGATGTGCTTTGGGTGTTAGTGGTCTGGATATAGAAGGGTTAATCCTCTGCCTCTGTCTTAGTCATGTTGCAAGACATGGGAAAAGAAAAACACTGCCCCTGTGAAAATAAATACAATTGTTAGTAAAAGTTAACATAGCACCAAAGCAACTTTACAAAGCCAAACATTTCACATTTAGATTGTATTAAATTTGCTGTAAACTTGGGTTGTTATTAAAGAAGTTTGTGTGAGGTAAATACTAATTTACAGTGAGCAGTATAAGTTTATAAATTGTAATCTTGGACAAGGTCAGATGAACAGGGACTGACAAGAATAGCAACAGTGAAGCTTCATCTTGTTTTCAACTGATTTTCTGTGCTCCACTGGGATATACCATTCATCAGAGACATTCCAGAGTCAGGCTGGTCATCACAGAATCATAGAATGGTTTGAAGTGGAAGGGAACTGAAGGATCATCTCGTTCCAACCCCCTTGCCACGGGCAGGGACACCTCCCACTGGACCAGGTTGCTCATAGCTCCATCCAGTCTGGCAGTGAACACCTCCAGGAATGGGGCATCCACAGCTTCTCTGGACAGCTTGTTCCAGTGCCTCACCACTCTCGCAGGGAAGAATTTCTTCCTAGTATGTAATCTAATTTTACCCTCCTTCAGTTTAAACTGATATGAGCTATGGAAGTAATGCACATGGGCCAGTGAAAAGCATACCCAATATGTGAGTTTAAGAATCATATGCATATCATATCCTGCTGACAGGACTTGCATTGGAGCAGCTGAGTTACTGTGGATGCAGCATCTCTTACTGTTTGGGGAATCTTTTTTTTCATCGCTCCCCATTGCACAGAGGCAGACATTTAACAGTTAGAGATCTACTGCCTGGAGATATGTACCCAAATGTCTTTTATTTACTTTGCTTGATGGACTGAAGCTCCTCAAGCAGGAAAACAGCGGGCCAAGGTTCCTGGTTCCTGCAGCTTTCAAAGAAGTCAGTCACCTGGACAATCCTCATTAATGTGGGATGAATTTCTCTCTAAAAGCCTCCAGTCCTTTTTAATTTCTCTGTCTTTTTCATCTTTTCACCATATAGGTAGCCTAAAATCAAAGCCAGTTGGGTTAAATCTGGACTAGCTGATTTTCCAAAGTCATGTAGAAACCTTGTGAGAAAGCCTCATCTCTTAAAACCTTTGTTTAGTACTTTATCTTTGAATGCTATAGTGGTAAAAGGAAAAAAAAAAAAATCAAGCAGTAATCTTTAATAGCTTTGTTAATGACGTTACCATATTTAGGCTGCCCTTGGAGTGTTATTGTTGGAGTGCCATTGTAAAAGCCAGAGTTTATTATCCAGATTGCAGTATTCAAATAACATTAAAGATCACTCAGAAACCCACAAAAATAGTAAGTTAAGAGCTAATGAAGTCCTTTTGGATTCACCCAGGCTGCTGGGTGTGGAAGGAATCTTCAGTCCCCGAGGGATCTCACTGTGAGTACAACGTGAGACATATGCTGTAATACTTAAGCAATGTGGAGTGAATTAGGGGTAAAATGGAAACCTTAATTAAGCATTTTCATTTACTGTCATGGATTGCAGCCAGGCCTACAATGTTATTTGAACATAAGGTTTGTGGGTTTCATTTCCATGACCTTTTTCCAAGGGAAATGATGGTATTCAAGTACCAGAGGATGCTTCTTGCAGTGTGTAAAGGGTATGATGCATCTCAAATAGCATTCCCATTACACATTGTGATAATAACAGTCATTTTTCTTTGTTGTTTGGATGGCTGCTGGGGATTCCAGGGTTCTTTCACCATTTATGGATATGGGTATATTCTACAGTACCGGAGGTGGCTGCTTAATGAAGAATCAAGTGGGTCATTTGTGTGTGATAGACTTGGCTTGAGATATATTGTTGGGTTATTTCAACTTTAAAAATGTTTACATAAATATTTTATGAGGAACAGAAGAGTAAAATCTCTATCTTAAGCCTAGAGAACTAGACACAGAAGAGCCAAATGGGAAGACTTTATAAACTGCATGTTCAGGGCAAAGACATTTCAGGCTGCATGTATATTGTTAAATGAGGGTTGGAGACACGTACACTGCAGTCTCCCTGATCCTGTGTATTGGGAAATGCCCTTAAGCTGAACTATGCCCCATCAGAGGTTTTGTGTTGCATAAAGAGATAGTTCACTCCAAAACAAAGCATGAGTTACAATCAGTATTTAGACAAAGTGAATAATCTAGTGAGTAGGCTTGAAAGTAAATTTTGGGTGTTGTTATCTGACAGTGGGAATATATCCCCCCTTCTGAGGAAGAGTGGAAACAGACAAGTGCATCACTTAGAGATTGGGGTCAACCAATAGGTTGTGTGACTTTTACTGGTGCCATTCATATTTTGCATCCTGCTAGCTGAAATAATCAAAACAATATCATAAATGTGGCACTAATAAATGGCCTCAGTAAAAAAATATAGACACAAACACAGAACTTTGATTTGATAACATGTTGTTTGAGGCTTTTCCATAGAATTCCCAATAAAAACATGTTTTTCAGCATCTTGAGAACAAAAATCAGAGGAGAGTCAGGAAATACTGCCATGGGTTTAAGTTTGCCATACAAGTGTTCAATCTGTAATTAACTTAAATGACTACAGAAATCACATTTTCTAGTAGTTTCCTAAAAAGTGCTCAAGAGCAGAAGATCACAGCTGGTGGCACTCAAACCTCTAAAGATCAGCCAGTGATTACTTTATGGAGAGGAACGTGCCCTGCCAGGACTAATCCCATCATCTGCAAAGAAATTCTCCACAGATTTCAGTAGCTTATTCTGCTCCCTGTGTTTCCTGCATTGCCTTCACAGCTGGTAGGTCACAACATGCTCAGCAACAGCCTCAACGGTGACACAGCATAAGAGTTGAGGAATATAAATATTTAACTTGGCCTTGTCATAACACAGGGAGAGATATAGAGACATTTGTCAGACTTACCGGATTATTTTAATCTTAAAGAGAAATGTAAGGGCCTTTCTGTCTGCTGGCCTTTGAAATTTCAGTGCAAGGAAGGCTAAGGTTTAGAGATTTGCCATTGCCTTTTGTTGTGTGGAATTCCAGATGTATTTGTTTGAGCTGCACTTTGTCATAAAAATCAGTATTTTTCTGTCACAGGTGATTCTCAAAAAAATTCTGTGAGCCTGTTACAATTCTGGAACACGAACGTGTGGCCACAGATATTCATGTTTTAGATAGCAGGGCCCATGTCAGTAAAAACCCCCTGACAGTAACTAAGAGACATAAAAACAGGAGGAAAAGGAAGACAAGATCTCTCTGTAAACTCACTCGTGCCTGCCACATCAGACTTAGCGGCCCAGCACTGCTCAAGAACACCTGGCTGCCTGTGGCTGAGAGAGGCTGCCTGCAAGGGCTTCATACAAGCTCTATCTCTCTCTCTGCTATGGACCACAAGGTGTGGCTCGAGTGTGTTACTGGTGCTTGGTGTGCAGACTGATGCAAAACTTTGTGGGATTCTTCACTTACCACAAAAAAAAGAAAAATCCATGGGAGCCGCATATCAAAAAAGCAAGCAAACAAACAGCAATGTATGAAAAGAAAGCTGCTTTCTTCCTTCAGTAAAAAAACCCAAACAAACTAATTCCTGGGAAACTGCATATTAAAAAAGCAAACAAACAAGGGGAAATGTGCAGAAGAGAACATTCACATTGCAAATTAGGTCTTCACACAGTTATGAGCACTGGATTTATGATTGCATCTGCAACCTTCACTAAACTCTTATTAAACATAGATATTTATTATATAATTTATTTATTCCTTTATTTATTATAAAATTTATTTATTGCTATCTGTTCATTTTCAAGGGACAAACACTGAGAAAAAGTCGACAGTGATCACACAGCCAGGCAGTGGCAGAGGTCAGTCAATGGCTTAATTCTCCCAATAATCAGATCAATGCCCTGTGTACTGCTCTGATACTCTCAGGTAGATGTTTTAACAAAATCACCAATAGGTTGCATTCACCGATTTATATTTCTTAGTTATTATTTTTTTTGTGGTCTCAGCTATCATGTTTCTGTACACTGGGTCTCCTGCTGAAGTTTCAAAGTCTTTTTATCACTCACTCAGCATTGCTTATTGCAGAAATGGAAACAGTGAGGTTTGTCTATAAGCTCAGGTCTTGCAACTAAAAACGCACTAAAAGAAAGAAGAGAGTCATCAGGAAAAGCAACTGGACTTTATTTATGAAGAATGTGTCAGATCACAAGAAAAGAAAAAACCCACACCAGTTTTAGTTAAAAGTGCAATTGGCAAGTAAAGGCAATGAGTGGAAACAATTTAAAAAGAAGATAATATAACAAATGAGAAGGTTGGAAACATATTACGTGATTTTTCTCTAATTAGGTGGTTGATAAGGGAAGCTGAAGACATCAGACATCAATCAGAGTTAAAAGGGCCAAAGACAGGATGAAAGAGAGGGTTTTTAAGTGTGTCAGGAACAAATTAAATGCCAATAACAATGAAGGTGGCGTGCTTCTAGTCTGTACTGGGGAGCAAGCAGGATGATACACTGAGATCGCATGAGGATGACAGACTGCTTTCTGAGCCTGTAGTGGTTCAGAGAACACGGAACAACAGCAGGTCTGGATAACTTTGACTTCGGCATCTTAAAGTGAAGTTGATGTGGTTTCTGGTTCCCTGATGTTTCCTTTTAATCTCACAATACTGGGGAAATTACAGACTACTGGAAAAATGTTAATTCTCTGCCAATATTTGCTGAGGACAAACAAGACAATGCAAAGATAGGCTCAAAGCCAACCAGCTGTTTGTATGAAAAAGAGACATATTCATAAATCAACTATAAGGCTCAAGGCTAGGACTACAATTAATGACCATTAATGACATGTTACTATGAAAATAGCTCTTATCTAACAAAACTGATGCTTTCTATATGGCAGTAAACTTACTAAGGAGACTGCATAGCTTGAACATACTCTAAATATTTTAGGCTTTTAGTACCACGTAGTATTCTAAATAAAATAAGATAAAGTATACTCTGTACAACACTGAAGCACAAATACTAATGAATTAAAGAGCCTCTTTTCTGACAGCTTTCAATTTATTTATTTTTTTTTAGTGAGTAGATTCTACGAAGCAATAGATCTCCTAGTGGATTTCATAGAGATTGGTCCAAAATCAAGTTTTTATCAGCACCTTTGGGGTTGAAACTAAAGCTTCCCAATGACATAAAGATTGTCAGACTCCTAAATTTTTCCTGTGACTAGATAATAAAAAAAGATGATGAAACATTTTGTAAATTGGGTCCATTCAGAGTAAATGCAAATGAATAAAGGTGGCAGACCTAAAGATGATATTGGGTGCACAGATGAATTTTTATCTTAAGAATGATGGTGGGGAAAATGACATCACTGATGTGATCATCAGACATACACAGGGGAGGAAAGTGAGTAAGAGAAGGGATGTGATTTCCACCTGGTTTTGTGGCAGCAATGTGTACCAGAGTACTGCATCTTGGCCTGATAACCCTGTTTTTAAAGGCTTGGTGAAAAATTGCACAGGAAGCAGAGAAAAGCCACAGAAAAATACCCAACAACTCTAGAGCTGAAAGAAAATATCTCACAATTAAATAAGTAAGTTATTAGAAAATCTGCCTTCTGTAAGTTACTAGGTAGGAAGAATGAGGAGGCATGGAGAAAACACAAGGTAACAGAAGTTGCACAGAAGACAACAGCTAACAGTTAAAATGAGACAAGCTTAAGGCAGAGGTAAGGTCTACCAGTCTCTCCAAAGGGAGATTGATTAGATCAGTGAAGCAAGAGAGCAAGAGGAGTGGTGGCAGCTCAAACTCCTGCTGTTTCCAGCCGTGGTTGGATGCTTTTCAAGATAATCCTTTACCATGATCTGATTGCAGGCGACTGGGTGATATTCTGTGACTTGCAATTCACAGGATGAGAGAAAAGTAGTCTTAAATCCTGCAAAAATGGCCCTGCTCTGAGCTGCTGGTAATGCACAAGAGAAATCTAGATATTACTGTACAGAGATTTTAGAGGCCACTGCCTTAATATGTGTAGGCATATTTTCTTTTTTAACAAAGGACTATGAAGCAATATATAGAGAGAGAGCTTCCCAAATTTTTTCTATTCTTTTTGACCTCTTTCTGTTAATTTATTGGTAGCAATCAAGCATGCCTCAGATTCCCATGTATGCATCTGGCATTTCATATCCATCACTGAGTTATTTCCACCACATAGCAAATTTCCTCATGGGAAAAAACCAAACAAACCCAAACTCCAAAGCCATGCAGTTCCATGGAAGGCTGAATTCTGCAAATCCCCACAGAAGTCAATAATTAGGCTTGACATCACATAGTACACATATCCATAAGGCTTCTGTTTATGACCGAACCAACCCAATTTCTCTTTATAGTCAAACTTTGAACAACCTGGTCTAGTGGGAGGTGTCCCTGCTCACAGCAGAGGGTTTGGAACCAGATGATCTTTGGGGTCTCTTCCAACCCAAACCATTCTATGACTCTATGTCTCTGTGATTCAATGGAGAACAAACCAACAGCGTCTGTGGGGCTGAGGGGATGGTTCAACTTCTCAAGAACACACCTGTGGGTGGGTGGATAAACTAAACCATAAACTCCACTGACTCAACTGGCTGTGATGGCAGACCAGACAGCCAGCTCAGGTTTGCCTCCTACAACGGCAGGTGTGATGAGTCACTTCTGTTGGTCCTACAGATCTTCCCTATTGCTGAGGGTTTTGGTATGAGCAGCATGTAGGGCCAAATGGAATACATTGCTTTGGCCTATGTTGCAATTAATTTTATTGCATATGGCAAAAGGAAACTAGATGACCCTGTTTTTTTAGGATAAAGCCAAGCAAATGACTTCGAAACATGTATAAATTGCATTTGAAGGATTTAAACCCATAGAAACTTTGGCCAAGTTGGGAGAAGATGGGTTTACGTTTCTATCATTGTACAACTGTCTCAGACAAAAAAATTATTTAAAAAAATTGAATATTTTACCTTGTTGCAGCTCTACCAGTCACTTGTTTCTTTCCCCTTTTTGCTGTTATTTAATCATGGAGCTTAGGAACAGCTCCCAGAATTCATGCCAACTGCACATGACACTGTGATGATGTAATATAATTTCCTCTCCGTGGTCCATATATGCTAAGACAGAGACTATGCAGATATGTTATATTTATAGGATAATATTTCCTAAAATAACACAATTTTTTCCTAATTGTTCTGGTCTCCAAGTCATTACCACATCTTTCAAGTAGTATTTCCCTAACCTCATGATTAGTAGTGTGAATGCAAGGAAGTGCTGCAAGGAATTACTCAAGATCAGAGTCATTTATACCAAAAGTCCATTTTTTCTCTTTTCACAGGGAAAATATGGTAGTCATATAATCTAGAGTTGACCTTAGACCAACACATACAGCATGTGGGGGATATTCAGCTCTGCTTCATGTGCTCAGGCCCACTGGAGAGGCAGCAGTCAATGAGGCACTGCTCTCTGCCAGCAGTGCAGCTGGAGGAAGGCTTTGCCTGGATCCCAAATGCAGGGTCACAATCTTTCATACAGTGGCAAGTCCTGGTTCAAGCCCCAGGGTCCAATGGGAGAAGAGAGTTCTACTGCTGTCTCCAGTGTTGGTTCCTGTCAGCCACTCTACAGTAGGTGTGAAAATTGCACAGCAAACAGAAAGAGTAGACTGAGAATTTGGTGTGCAAATCTCTTCTGAGAGCTCAGCCATTCCACATGTGCAGGTACAAAGCAGTCTCCAGATATATATTGCATAAACACCTTCAGTTCATAAAAAGGTGTAAGCAAACATCATCAACTGTAACCTACCTTTAACCCTGAGCCCACCTCGGTGTGAAAAGTTGGACTTTGGGATCTAAAATCCCTTTGGGCATTATGTCTATGGTTTTAAGGGTTACACTTTTCACACAACAGAAACTACTCTGTAAATACTGGATTCTCCAGGGAAGTCCAACTCCTTTATGCTGCTTTGGGGAAGCAGAACACTTAACTGCTTTAGCCTGCTTTATAGCTGCTTTGTGTCCCTGGGGCAGTGCAAAGGGGTTTGATGCATTTTCTCCTGCAAAGCCCAGGGAATGCTAATGGTAGGTGTAAGAATAGACAGTCTCACCTGGGACAAGGAAATAGAAGCAATCATTCCCAAGAACCTTCCAGAGACCCTGAGCACACTGAAGGGCACTGAGCTTAGCATTAGCTGAGGAGACAGAAATATATATTTTATGGAGTTTTCCAAATAATTTGCCAAATGTCACACTTCCAGCTAGGAAGGGGTATTGAAATGCTGCTGGATGTGCAAGAACCAGCACATGTGTGGTTTAAGGGATAAACTGTGGAAAAAACTATATCATCAGGAGCTAGATTTGAGATTTATGTGCCCACTACAACTCCTTGTTCCATGCTGTAATAATATTTCATTATCCAGCCAGCCTGCAGATCAAGATCATGAAAAGTTCATGCATATGAAACATCTGTTTTATCATTCATGACAATAAGTCAAACACCAGATAATTTCCTCCAGCACTTTCTTCACCGTGCTTCTCCACAGGAACGTACAGTGGAAACAGCTATCCCTCAATAAGTACTTGCAGATCCCTGGGGAGATGTCACAAGAAATGCTTTTTGGCTTGTTGGTGTGGATGTGTTGCCATTTTGACCTTTTCTAGAGCAAAAGAGCAAAACTTTTAAGAAAACGTGGGAGAGGATTAATGCACAGTGGTGTGTATCTGACATCATTTAATATCCTATTTCTCTTCAGAATTTCCATGACCCAGTTTTCAAGGAGAGTGTAAGAAAGAGACATCTATAACTGAATACAGAGGGCTTATATCTTCTGTCATTTGATGGCACATCTGTTTGTTAGGCACCTGCTTCTCAATCCAGTGCAACACTGAGGTTTCTCTTTGCTCACAGAAGCAATGATCCTAGAACATTTCTTTGTAGCAACCTCAGTCCTGGTGAAAATGAGTTGGTAGAGGATCCTGGTTTCCCCCAGTCTTCAGACTGGAGATGAAATACAGCCTACACCGATACTGACTGGCAATTCCATGCATCAGACAGATGGTCTATGAGGACATGCAAGAAGTGGAAACTAGGTCAGTTTACTAAAGATGCCCATAAAAGAATTGCTGGAGCATGCAGGAGCAAAATCATAAAGACCAAAACACAAAACAAAATACATGAAAGGTAGCAAAGAGCTTTCTATTAATATTTCAGCAGAAGGAGGAAGATGAGGGAAGAAGCTGGTCCTTCACTTAGGGAGGAAGGGAAGCTAATAATGCCTGGAGGGCTGAAGTGGTTAATGCCTTTCACCTTTCTGCCTTCACTAAAACCGCAATGAGCTCATGACGAACATGGTAACACCAGTGAGTGGGGAGGAGCAATTCAGTCTACAACAACCAAAAGGTAGGCTAAGGGATTTCATTGAAAAGACAGATTCTTTTGTTTCAAATTGCAGAACTGGCAAGTCACTGTCTTGAAGGATATGTGAGATCTAGGAGGGAGAGAAAAAGGCAGATATGGGTCTATTGTTCTGGAGGAAAGGGAAGAGCTAGGGAATTATTAACCAATCAGTATACTGTCAACTCCTAGAAAAACACTCAAACTAATGGAACAAACCATTTAGGAACACTTTGAAGATCAGAGGGAGTTTAGCAACATTATGACTTGTTTTGTTTAAAAACAAATCATGATTAAAAGAACACCAGATTTGTGACAGAATATCTACTATAGAAGAAGATGAAATTACTCTGGTATGATTTCACCTTGACTGTAGCAGGACTTTTGCCACTACACCACATGAAATTTACTCAAGTGAGTTTGGAATCTAACCCAGATTCAATCCTGTAGTGTGGATGGCTATCTGGCAGGAGTTGGGAGTTGTCTGTGCTGCTCTCTTGTCCTGGAGGGAAAGCTGGAGTGGGACTTTGAAATGTAACCTGAGGTCTTTCAAAATCTTTCTGTCTTAAGTAGCAGCACATAGGAGCTACATCTGCTGATGGTGCAAATGGAGGTTTAAAAAAAAAAAAGAATCACCAAGAGATCCTATGAAATAATTAGTTCATAAAAGAGTTTAGGACCACAGCAGGCATGGGGTTGGCTCAGGCTTCTCAGTTGTATCAACAGCAATGACTTATTTTCTCCAAGGATTCAGTAAAGGCTTGGCGTGCATTTATCATAGGAAAACTAATACAGGGGAAATAACAGAGAGGGAGAGAAGTAAAGCCTTGCAGGCTACTGGTCCTGCCAGGGCATTTCTGAGGGTGGCTGCTGCTGCTGTTGAGACCTTGTTGCTTTTGTCAACCATTTTATCCCAGAAGATTTAAGTGATGTTGCAGACATCCTCCCTCTTCTGCTGCAATGGTGACCAGATGCCAACAACAGGGTTGTGGCCATTCAGGTGATGCTTGACAGTCATCTCCTTCAGTGGGAGCAACCAGGGTAGTGAGAATTCGTGGCTTCCTAGGTCTGGGAAGTGAACTCTAGGAAGTATAAAGAGGGGGTCTCTTTCTAGTTCAAGTGCCAGCCCTAGTTTGGGACACCTCAAAGAATACAGGGAGACCAAGAAATTATGATGTCTGAGCAAACAGTTGGACAACTGGGAAAGAAGATATTGCAGTGGAAATATGTATGTTGTCTTTAAACTCATTGAACGCTGCAATGAAGAGCATAGAAAGGATTTTT
The DNA here is from genome assembly GCF_025592945.1 of Manacus candei. Classification (NCBI taxonomy): domain Eukaryota; kingdom Metazoa; phylum Chordata; class Aves; order Passeriformes; family Pipridae; genus Manacus; species Manacus candei. The sequence goes on from NW_026138061.1 coordinate 7,578,654, forward strand.
TTTCCAGTGTGCCCAAAGAACAGGGGACCTACACTGAAGTAGGAGAGATTTATGGTAGATATTAGGCTTAACTCTCTAACTATGAAGAGAGGGAAGGCCTGGAACAGTTCACTGCAGAGTGGTTAGAGGGAATCAGCCTTGCTCCCTGGAGACAAGGTTAGACAAGCATCTGTCAGGAAGAGTTTAGTTAATGCAGTTTGTGCCTTGGGGCAGGAGAGACATGAGAGGAACCCTTTAGTCTCTTCCAGTCCTCTGATTGTGCCTCAGATGTACTCCCTTAACTCCCTCCCCCTCACATTTTTCTTCTTGAGCTCCAGAGTCTGCTCACCAGAGGCTCAGAGCCTTGGCCTTGCTCTCAGCCCATATCCTTCCCTGCTCCAAAACCAGCCTGGGGTCCTCAGGCGGGAGAGAGGTTGTGATGGCTCCCACCTGAGGAAGTCCCTTGCCAGGAGCTGTACTCCATCACTGGTACTCTGAGGGAAGCCATCCCTCTCCATCACCTATGTGGACACTTGTCCAAGGCACATTTCAAGAAACGTGGAAGCTCTCCTAACCTGGCCACCTTACTTGTAGCCTCAGCAGCCACCTTAAGACTCAAATGGGTCAGAGATTTTTCTCCTTGAGGTGCCTCTGGGAGGTGACAGAAGATGAAGACAACAGTCCCCACTGTGAAAAGAAAAGGGTGGTTTTCCTGGGAAACCCCTCACCCCCATGGCCTACAACAACTTGAGGCAACTGAAAATAGAGGAGACTCTCTACTCACCGAGGGCATGGTGGTGTCTCAGTCAGGGGGACAAACTGCGCATCTTCCTCGCTCCATGTAGAATCCTGGTCTGTGAAGTGCAGGCAGTACAGCCAGACAGTCCCTCAAGGGCTGTCACCAGGGACCAGGGATGTCATGCCAAAGAAATGCATTTGCGACTGAAAAAGTGAACAGATAAAACTTCAAAAGGCATCAGAAAGAGCCTGACAAATAAAGATAGACCTTAATGGTCAAAAGCGACCAATTTTTTTTTTTCAAAATTCTAGTTTCTTCCTTTAAAACTGAGCATTTTTATTTGTTCTGAGGGATGTTTCTGTGAGATGCCCCAAAGGACAATCTGAGAAGTGTGGGTCATGTTGTGATGCACCAAATGGAGGTCAGGGAGTCAGTGAGTGGGAGTAATGGAAACCAGCCTGTGAGGAACTGAAGGACCTACAGGATCAGGGGGTGGCTTCACTACAACTCAAATAGTTCCCACTGTATTGCAGCCTGAACACACTATTCAGGGACTGAAGCCATGTTATAATAGACCCTAAATAACAGTTCTGGAAAAGTGAAGACTACATCTTGTAACACAGTAGAAAGGAAGAGTTAATTAAAAATAGATGTAGGAGTGGGGACAGAGTGAGAAGGACCCTTTGATTTACTGGAATTAGCCTCTAAATTCTTCAAGTCAAGTTGATCCCTTAAGTCGCTAAACTTCTCCTTTGTCAAGTAAGGAGTAGGTATCATGACATAATTAGGGCAGAAAATGACTTTTTGGAACATGGTGAAGGGTTTTCATTCTTGGCATCTAGTGGTGCTACTAATGTCAAATTGAGTTCCAACTTATGAATAATAGGTACAACAATCTCAGTGAAACTGGATGTTCTTCAGGGCTGATGGATTTACAGGTTGCAATTTTAACTTTTCTTTGTTAAAAAGAAAACAAACCAGAAACCATGCTGGCAACAATTTTTGCTCAATGTGGGGGATACAGGATTTACCCTCTGTATATTTTTCCCATGCTTAGAGCTGAAATAACTAATACAGCTGCAGCATCATAGTGTTGTGGATCCCATATGAAGCCTCACATAGTGTCCCAAAATATGTCCTCCTTGTCCAAATTTGCTTTGTGAAGCCTGTCCTGGCTGAACATGTGCAGCCCAGCAGTTCCTCAGGGACTCAACAACTTTGTGTGAGATCAAAGCCATGGTAAAGGGCAAGAAGTACTGCCAGAACCCATGAAACCATTTTTTTAATTGATGAAGAAAAGCATTTGCTGGATCATCATGAAGTCATAAATTGCACTGACCTTTTCCCTGAGCATGCAGGGTCAGTGCCTTGTCCTAGCCTGTTCTTCTCCTTTTCCCTCAGGTTGAATACAAGTCCATATCATGACATCTGCTCCAAAAGGCTGGCAGGAGGAAGAAAAAGAGAAGCCCAGGAAGAAGCAGTGACTACTCAGTGTGGTGCCCTCAGTCCAGAAGAGGGTGGAAAGTTCTATCACACTCGGTAGGGATGGAAAACAGTGGAACTGACCACAAAGACCAGAGCCTGGGGCAGTGATCTGCTCTGGGAATCCAGGTGTGATACATCGCTTCCTGTGCCCTGTTCCCTTTCTTTGCATTGGGACTTCTGTGTTGGCAAACAACAGTCCTCTAAATGAAATTAGGAAACAAAATCAGAATGCTCCCAATTTTGAAAAACTGAAAATGAATGCTAGCAGACATTGTGGTGAACACCCTCCAGGGCATGGAAAAGTAGTTTATTATCTTCAATATCATCTTTTTAAAATGTTTCAGATGCAATTATCAATGGTAACAAAAACATGTATATCTTGAGTGATCTTCATAAGTGACACCTCCTTCTGCTGAGGTCTCCGAAAGAGCTCGTATAATCAGACCCTCAATTTATTCATCTTCTTGAGGCAGAACCACTCTATATCCACGGAAAAGTGACTGTATATTTGTGATTGGAACAGACTTAATATTTTACTTCCTAAGGTGGTAGCATGAAAATGGATACCTTTGTTTTCACCCCTTTTGCTTTTATAACAGAGACTAAACTAAGGGAAAATATTGTCATGGGATGGGAGGAGAGGAAGTGCAAAGTGTTGCTTGCAAGCAATAAAAAAGTAAAAAGATGAGAACTTGAGAGCACGTGGACTATGTGTGCCTAAAGTAGCAGTATTTTTGTGAGCACTACATCAATAAAGCCACTTTCCCCATAGATTTGTGTCTGGTGGCTGACTGCAAACTTCAGCTGAAGCTGTTTTCCTGCAGTTGTCTGTCTGAGAGGTCTCAGCTGCGTGGCTTCTCTGGCCTCTAATAGTGTGTGAGTAACCACCCCACTTTTCCCAAAGGTGTGATACTCCTGTGGCCTCTCTCATCTTCCTGGGAGCCTCCTTCACAAAGTGCACAGGAATGTGATCGTCTGTGAGATACCCATCTTTCTGAAAACTTGGCTTGGTTTTGCCCAAAAGGCTCAAAAATTACTGCAAAGGCACAGGGAGAGACAGACATGAACACACACAAAGTGATTGCATAAGCTCCATTTCCCCAGGAAACACGGACTGAAAGCAGCTCTGTTGAAAGAGAAATGTTTACTAACCAAATACCACAGGAAACTTTGAATAAAACGTTACCAGAGTTAGAATGCAGAATTTGGATACTCAGGCCATAGAGGGAAAATATTTGGTCCTCAAATATTTCATGTTTCAAACAGGTTCAATCTCCTGGGGATCTATTCATAGCTTTTCTAAACATCTCATAAGGTTTCATTATTATTTTCTTTAATAAGAAAAGAAATATGATTTGTCTGCATTTATTAACAAAATATTTTAAAAACAACACATGGGTTAGAAGGGTAGACCTACTTTTCAACAGAAAAACAAGCCTATCTCAGACAGGAGATGGTTCTGTTTTATAGACCCCATTGTACTTGTACATTTAATGCAATTTCATGGGCTTGTTTGGGTTTCTTTTTTCTTTTTTTTTTCCAACCAAAGCTATGTATGATCTAACCCAACCTTGGAAATTCACAGACATATTTAGAGTGCTGGAAAGCCTCAGTGTGTGACTGAAAAGATAAAATTTGAGTCCAATCTTACCTAGACTAGAATTTCCAGGAGAACAGAGATTTCCCTCCTTTTATAGCCAACTCCATCCCAGAGACTGGAGAATATTACTGTGCTAGTAAAAGGAAAAAGGCCCAGATGAATGAATAGTTGTACAGGTCTGTAGTCATTGATCCAGAGAATAGAATTATTCTATACATATGCAATGTGTGTGGACATTATCTACAGTGGATGACATGGTTTTTTGGAGCATGTCATGAAATGACTTGTCCTGGAGACCATGATATGAAGCCGACCAACCTATGGAGGGAGCAGGCTGAGTTGCTTCAGGAATGTGTGCAATATTTTTGGGATTTTTCATCCTTTCATAGCTTGTTATCCAATATATTCTCCTCTCTTTTCATGGACATCAAGAAAAACATCTGCAGGAGGCAAACCTTGCTCTTCCCACATTTGTTCAAATAGTTGAACTAATATTCATGAATAATGCATTGCATCAATAAATGCCACAAATCAATTCAACTCCAAGGACTTCATACTTAAACCAGCTGAGGCTCAGACTCAATATGTGCCATTTATCCAGATTCTTTCATTGATTAGTAAATATAAGGTCAATCTTTATTTCCAGAGGACTACTTTTCTACGGCAAGGATTTATCAGAGGTTGTTTATACTTTTAGCAGGTTCCTCATTCTTTGTGTCCTGTTCATTTTGGTTAATTATCCTCAGAGCTTGGTATCTTATTTGTGTGCTGTTTTTGTGTTTGGTTGCTTTTTTTTTTATTCTTATTATTTTGGCCTTTTTTTCTCTTATGCTAAGTTCTGTTTGAAAGCTTTAATTAAGAAATTGATGGGTTTTTGAATGCAAGTACTGGGACAGACAATTGCCCAGGAAAAACACTGGATACCCTGGTGTACTGTTGCTGCTGTTACAAATGCCTGGTACTTGTTCAAAATCATTAGAATATGTATTCTGGCCACATAAATGTCCATCAGGAAATTATGAGAATTTAAGAATAGATGAACACAGCAGTCAGGCCATTGCTCTTGAGGGCAATGAAGAAAATACAATATGTTCCTGTCATCAATAACTGAAAATCTAATAAAACACATGTTTATAAATTGATATAAAGTTCTACATAATTTTAAATGAGAAAGTACAGAAAATAGTATTTTAATGATTTGTTTTTTGGCTACTGTCATTGACACCCTTACATTTTTACTCAGCTGCTGTCAGTCAGATTAGTACTGCTGAAATCAAAGGAGTCACACAGATTGACACCACCTGAAGACCTGTCCTAATAAATCTGAGTTTATTTATGAGGGACGAAACCACAGTCGTGTCTCCCCAGAGGCAATATTCTCACTTGAATGGTGAGAATAAATTGTTTTGGCTGCATGAATGAATTAATATTGAATGCTCCACTTTTAAGACTCAGCTACCCCTTCACCCATATTAGTGGATCTAATTTATACCAGACCTATGCAGAAATGATTCCTTAGTCCTGGGGTGCTGATAGGCTGGTTTACCTGACCTAGCTGATTTCCTGTTTAGCTGTTGGATGTGTGATCAGCCTCACAAGTATTCTGGCATGAAGAGTGCAAGCCACACAGCATGGTGCATACTTACTCAGTAATGGAAACCTGGGTTGAATAACATTCCAAGGTAAATCCCTTAATCTGGCATTTTTAAAGGGACTGAGGGAATTCAGTCGTGGATTTGTCACATTAGCTCCTTGCTGGTACCTTCTGTATCACTGTGCCAGGGATATGAGGCTAAAGAGGAGCAAAGGAGCATTTGTCTCTCTGTCCACAGTGTTATTCCCATCCATTTTTTCTTTTGAAAAAACTGTGTAGACAGCAACAGAATGAGTCCTCCTGTGGTATTGCAGCTTCTTACACTCCAGTGTCAAGTCTCATCTACAAAGGCCAGCATCTCTGTGGAAATGAGATATTTACCTGTGCTCAGCTGGAGCACATGTTGACTCAATTTTAAGATGCTTGATGTTGTCAAGAGTCAGCTAAAACAGATGTTTTCATATTCCTGTTTCCAAAGCTTCTTTGATATTTCAAAGGGCCAGGCTGATGTAACTCTCCTTTGCATCACCTAAGTAGTAATAACAACAACAATAATAGATTTGACTACTTTTCAGTAGTCAGTATTTTTCAGGTGGGGCAGTTTGACTTCCCCACCTCCCTTTCCATTCCAGTATGTGCTTCCTGAATCCCAGCCTTCATGCTGGTTGAAAGCATCTTCTCCATCACTCTGTCATGGAGAAAAGCAGAAGAAAATGCAACCTGATAGAAAACTAACACAGCTACTCATTTGGCTTGTTTAAAAGCCAGACTCATGACTCAGCCTTTACCTTTTATGGGTCAGGAAATTCCAAGGTGCTCTTTTTTTGTTTTCCCCCTGTACTTTTAGGCAGACAGAGATCAGACTCTCTGTCTGATCTCACTTATTACAAGGGAAATCCACTACAGGCAAGGAGCTATTCCTGCCACACTTTTGCAAGAGAGAACTGCACCCATCCTACCTGAACTCCCTTTCTATTCTTAGTAGTCCCTGTATTCTTTGGCTGGCTACAGTCCTCAGTAAAAGTACCAGACACATTAAATGGGATAAAATAAATCAGCCTATTTCCCAGTTTATTTATTCTAAGAAGACTGTAAAATAGAGTCAAATTGAGAAACCTGTTTACGAGGCTAAGAAGCATAAGGCAGGTATTGAGGAAGGAGTGATATTAAAGTGTTAGCCTAACACAATCTGAGGTCTTAACAGGAGTGTGCTACCTGTTTCCAGTCCACTGTGGATGATGTGGTTGCAGAGTGATGGATAGTGGCATTCACAGATATAATGTCCATGGAAAGTGAAAGGTAAAGAGAAAAATCATAGAACTATAATATTCAAGATCCGGAAAACCGATTAGACACAGAGAACCAAAAGCAATATGGCTTCCTTGTTTTATTGAAGAGAAGAGTCAGCAGTGATTTATGGAACCCTTGCATGTTTATGTGTCGGAAGGAGGTGCCAAACTCTCATCAGCCAAGCAGACATTGGCAGAAAGATGAAACCAGCAAACTCAGACTGAAAATAAGGCACAAACTTTTAATAGCAAATGTAACTGAACTCATCAAACATGAAGTGGATTTTCCATTGTTTGAAGATCTGAAATTGAAGTCTTTGAACTAGACAGAGAAGTGTATTTAGAGCCTCTGTTTATTGGGGTCAGTACAAGACTCCCCAGGATCAAACCAAATGCAGGATTGCAATGATCTCTTTCAGCACTGTCATCCGTAGAGGAATCCAAGAGCTCACAGAAGCCAAGGTGTAGGCTGCTGCCATCACTGAGTTCAACAAGGGCCAAAATGTCCCTGTCACTTGAGATTTAATGAAATAATCCTACACCCAGTTACAGCTCTAAGTGCACCGATGTGCCATATCCACAGAGGAATCACTATCAGAAAGATTTGCTGAGGCAACTGGATGTCTCAGCACCCCTGCCCTGGAGCTGCAGGCCCACTCCTTGATCCCTGTCTCATCCAAACTAAGACAGAGTGTCTGGTTTATAAGTGTCATAAGACAAACTCTCGCAAACAATGTGAGATGGGCTGTGGAGCTTCACACAGCCAGATGTCCACTCTCAATGTCTCCATCTTTGCTGACACACTTGACCACAGCATATGCTAAGGAATTCAATGAGGGCAGTGAAATATGCAGTGGAAACAGTCAAAGAAGAGTGAGATAACCAAATGTTTTTCTGGGGAAAAAAATCCAAATCCACACAGTGCCATTTCTGATGTCATTCTTAAAGTGTTCTTTCCCTTGATGTTGGAGTCTGATAACCCAGGAGTTTTGAACTCTTGTTCCTCCTCCATTTGCAAAGCTACTTTTGCTAGTCCTACCATCATAGCTCCTTTGTCTCTGAGCCATTAATCACAATTTGTATAAGGTATTAGCTGCCAACTCTACCTCTGAGCCTATTACCCTAGGCTAATCCATCTAGCTTCACCTTTCACTTCATGGAATCACAGAATATACTGAGTCGAAGGGACTCACCAGGATCATCCAGCCCTATACAAGACCATTCCCAAGAGTCACACCATGTGCCTAAGACTGCTGTCAAATCCTTCTGGAGTTCTGTCAGCCTTGGTACAGTGATCACTTCTCTGGGGAGCCTGTTCTAGTGCCCAACCACCCTGTGAGTGAAGAACCTTTTTCTAATATCCAACCTAAACCTCCCCTGGCAACTTGATGCCATTCCCTCAGGTCCTGTCACTGGTCACCACAGAGAAGAGATCAGTGCCTGCCCCTCCTCTTCCCCTCACAAGGAAGTTGTAGACTGAAATGAGATCTCCCCTCAGTCTCCTGTTCTCCAGGCTGAACGGACCAAGTGACCTCAGCTGCTTCACAAATTATTCAGAGATTTGGACCCCAAAGTCAGGCACTCAGTGGTATCCAGATGCAGATGAACACCAGCTGGGTGTCACAAAGATAGCAGGGTTTGTTTTAAGTTCCTCAGCAGAGAAAGAGAATCCCCGTGACTGAATGTTGACAGTGTACAAGGAAGGATGTGTGCTGGTGACAGCAAGGTGAGAGAGAAATATTGAAATAGAAAGAGGTAGAATGAATGAATAGAGGAGGAATTGAGGAAAAGGAGGGAAGGATATAAAGGAGGAAGAACAGAAACAGACTGGAGGAACCTGACAGAAAACACAGTCCTCAGCCTGGTCTTTAGGATTTTGAGTCCTGGGAAGAGGCTATGGTAGGGGAGAAGGTGATGGAGGAGGACGACAGGACGTGGAACTTTCTTTAGTTTGCAGCCAATTCTGGTTGAATCATCTCCCACAGCAACTGTGGGTATCCAGGCTGTCACACAAATAATGTGTTCTTTTAGGGTTCCCTGATCCAGATGGTGTAAAACATTAAACTGCCCATGTCACATCTCGCAGCACAAAGGGATTGAAGTTGCTGTGAGAACAAGTGGTACTGGAGCACAGATTCCTCGCTCTCGCCATCCCAGTCACTGTCAACCACAGCCTTGAGCATTCAGTTGTGCCCAGTCTGGGGAGCAAACCCCACCACAGCACCAGGCCCCCAGGAGGGCTGGTTTAGAATCATAGAATGGTTTGGGTTGGAAGGAACCTTAAAGTCATCTAGTTCCAACCCCCTTCCCATGGACAGGGACAGCTTCCACTAGACCAGATTGCTCAAAACCCCTCCAACCTGGCCTTGAACACTTCCAGGGATGGGGCATCCACAGCTCTGGGCAACTTGTTCCAGTCTTTTACAACTCCCACGGGAAAGAATTTCTTCATAATATCTAATCTAAACCCACCCTCTTTTAGTTTAAAGCCATCCCCCCTTGTCCTGCCACCACATGCCTTTGTCGAAGACTCCTTCCCTGCTCTCTTGTAGACCTCTTTAAGGTGTAGAAAGGTGCTATAAGGTCTTCTCAGAGCCTTCTCCAAGTTGAACAACCCCAACTCTCTCAGCCTTTCCTCACAGGAGAGATGCTCCATCCCTCTGATCATCTTAGTGGCTCTCCTCTGGACTTACTTCAATGGACCCACATCCTTCTTATGTTGGGTGGCTGCTTAGGCTGGGGAACATGACCTGGCACACCTGAGTTCCAGGAGGTCCCCAAAACTGAACAGAGGTTAAGGAAAAATCTCAGTTCTGGTTTGGCCATTGCTGCCCAGCTGTGTCACATCAAGCAGAAAGGCTTGACTACTTTTAAATTTACCTTGACACTCTTTTAGCCCATGAATCACCTCTGGTGTTTAAGACCTGTAAAGCTGTTTAACACGATTTTCCCTTCGAAAACACTCATTTTCCTTATACTATCCTATTTCAGTTTAAGGATGAAAGAGACTTTGAATTCTTTCAAATTGAGGTTTAGAAGAATGACAGTAAATACTCTACCTTGTGCCTGAGTAAAAGGAGAAAAATATATCACAGACGGCCCAGCTAAAATCAGGTATGCATTAACAGTGATACAGGTGATCAGAGAGTTTGGGATGGGGTTTGAGTTCAGGGTGGGATTTGCACTCCCATGTACCTGGGCAAAATTTTTTATGCCCACTGCTGGCACAGGATAGAAGTATGATTGGGCCCAGGAGCTGATGCACACTCTTAAACACTCCACTGAAATCATGGGAGGGATGTGTGGCATGGCAGGGGATTGGTGATCTAGGGTTGCTCTGTAAAAAAAGGAGTCCCAAGGGAACTGGTAGACCGGCTCCCACAGGGTGTGCTTGCAGGGCAAATATCCTTTTGCTCTTCAAATGAAGCCACTCTTTTTTAAAAATCAAATAAATCACACATCTGTGCATATTTGTATACGTGTCAGCTCGTTAATCAAAATCAGTAAAGCCAGATCAAACATTTCTTGCTGTACATTGCAGGAGTCTGAAAACCATGAGCAACGTGAGGGGTGAGCTCTGAGCATTTCAGAGCTGTGCTAAAATCGCAGCGTGTTGGACCCCGGCGCTGCAGCTTTCCCTTTAAGAGCCCTTTGGCTCACGGCGATGCACTGAAATGCAGGAGGTGGGACAACACCACACACAAAAATGAAGAAGTGAAGGCAGGAAAAGTTTCTCCAGAGGAAAAATGCAGGGCTTGTCCTTCACCATGACGTCAGATCTGTCTTTAATAAAATCCCCAAAGAGCCAAGAGAAAAAGGCAGAGTGCCTAGGCTAGGTTGCCAGTTCAGGATTGCTCTGCATTCCCCAAAGTGGTGTTTTTGTTCAAAACGGATCTAAATCTGGGTTCAATCAAATGTATTTAATCCCGGCTTCCAGGGATGAGGTGGCTTTTGCCCTGGATTCTAGCAGCAAGCAGCATTTTGCAGGTGAGTTTGGAAACTGCAGGAGAGACTTCTGCAAACACACTTGGGTTAAATGTGAGGTGGGCAGGGAGAGCTGAGTGTGGTGCATGTGGGAAGGTGGGCACTTGCAAAATCTGGGGAGGTGGGACATGTGACAGTAGGAAAGGAAAGGTGAGCTGTGGGGGAGAGGAAAGGAAAGGAAAGGAAAGGAAAGGAAAGGAAAGGAAAGGAAAGGAAAGGAAAGGAAAGGAAAGGAAAGGAAAGGAAAGGAAAGGAAAGGAAAGGAAAGGAAAGGAAAGGAAAGGAAAGGAAAGGAAAGGAAAGGAAAGGAAAGGAAAGGAAAGGAAAGGAAAGGAAAGGAAAGGAAAGGAAAGGAAAGGAAAGGAAAGGAAAGGAAAGGAAAGGAAAGGGAGAAGTGTGCAGAAATGTGTCAGAGTTGAGTTCTACTCAACATCCAGGTGGATCTGCACAGAAAACTGTAGGTTGTGTTTTTTCTTTTTTTATTTGTTTGTTTAGTTGGTTCGTTGGTTGGTTTTGTTTGTTTGGTTTTTTGTTTGTTTGTTTGTTTGTTTGTTTATTGCTACTAGTTGTGTCGTGGAGCAAAAGAAGGAAGAGATCCCCCGTTGCTGCCTGAAGAGCCAGGCTGAGGCTGGTGAGGGGACCGGGCTGGAGGGGAAAGGGCAGGTTCCCGACTGGCGGCGATGCCCGGGATGGGCCAGGGCCGAGGCAGCGCCGGTGCCGGTACCGGGACGGGGCGGGGACAGGAGCGGGGCCGGGAGGTGCTGCGGCCACTCCCGCAGGCGAGGAGCTGCTGCGTCTGCCCCGGAGCCGGAGAGGCAGAAGGGTTTGTTCCCCCTCCCGATCTATCGGAGCTGCCCTCTCCACGCAGCAGCAGCCACTTTCCTTCCCCATCCTCTTTGGAAAAACCTGTCAGGGGAAGCCGCTCATTTTCCAAAGGTGCAGGCATTTTGCTTTGCTTTCCCGGTGCGTGCTCTCAGATTCGATGGAATTCTCGGGAGAGAGAGAATCTCAGTTTCTTGGACTGAGAGCTGCCGTGGGAAGGGGATGAGGCTCCGACGGGAGCGGGCAGCGCCCATCCCCGGCAGGGGAGCGGTCCCCTGTCCCGCGTTCCCGGAGGCAGCCCTGGGCCAAGGGATCCGTGGGAGTCCCGAGAGCGAGGGGTTCCTAGGGACCCCTTCGGGCTGCCCAGCTTGAGGCTGGGGAATTCCCTGAACCAGACAGACACGTGTAAACTGTGTCTGAGCATCCCCCTGCTCTGAGTGGGATGATATCAACTACTCTGCTCAGGGGATTTTGCTTAGCAGGGCTGCCGGCACCAGGGGTTGGCTTGTGTGTTGAGAGATAAAGCAACGCTTTAAGACAGGAAAGTAGCACGGGTGATGTGGCACACCAGGCACACCTGTGCGAGAGCAGATGGAACAGAGATAAATCCTGTGTGGACGTTGAGATGGACTGATAACAGGGTCTCTTCTAGAAAACAACCACAACACAAAACTAACAGCAAACAAACTGCTCCTCTTGGGCTTTCTGAGGGAAGCTGGCTCTTACCACAGTTGATTTTTGTCCAGCAAGTAAAAAAATCACAGAGGGAGTCGTCCACAAACTCCCCAAACACTGTTACTAGAGGATATCTGTGTGAGCCTTGTATATTGTACGGTGGTTGTCCTGGGTTCCCTTGGTATCAGAGATGTTTGTAAAAAAAGCTGCTGCAGCATGAAAATATGTGTGTGAGTGCATGCAGGCACATGTGCCTGCTGGGGGGGTGAGGAAGGGAGTGCAGTCCTGATATCCCTAGCTGCGTGTCTGGTCTAAAGAGTATCTAAAGAGTTCAAAACACTACCAACAGTAGCCTAAAAAGAGTCCTGGGTCTCAGCAGTTCCAGTTCCAGCTCTCCATCGAATTGAACAGGTGAAGCTGTGCCTCCCTGGAGCATTCAGGGACACTGTCACCTCCCAGACACATCCACAGGGTGTTGTACTTAAAAACTCCTGAGCAGGGACAACTTTTCCCCAGTAATGAACTGGTTTCCTTTAGGTCTTCTCCACACCTGAACTGGGGTGTGGTGGAGGGTTTATAGGCTGATGAAAGGGAGATTTCTGTCCATCACTCATAAGGGAATGGGGAAACAGAGATGACAAAGTGTATGGCATGAATTGGTGAGAGGGGCTGGGGACAGAACAACTGGGAGGTAGTATTTGCCTATGTAATACTTAAAGGACTTTTGGGAGAAGAGCAGGCTTAGTTTGATCTGATTAAGGGGGATGTCCAAAGGAACAAGTAATATTGAGATATTTTAACAGAGGGGTACTGGGAAAGCTCTAACACTACCCCACCTCACTGTCCTTAGTGTTCGTCTTTGCTGGCATACTCATAACAGTAATAAAGATCTTTCCAATGCTCCAGAGACATCCATGGAGTGGTAGCATCAGGTGACTGTGCATATTGTGCAAAGCCTTGTGGTCTCCCTGGGGACTTGTCACTCTTTATGTGTATGAAGAACTATGGACAAAAAAAAGATGCTCCACTGGGAAAGAGGAGAGTTGACTATCTAGGATATATATATTCTCGTTCCAGAAAGAAAGGCACAGGAGTCAATATGGGAAGGTCAGGCAGACCTTCAGAATGCCTTCTGAAAAGGCATTTCAGAAGGCAGCTGTCAGATTAAGCGTCCCCCAATACTGTATGAAGCTACAAGCAGTTACCGAGTTCTTAAATAGTTTTACCAACAAGGTTTGGGGTTTTTTTTAGATCGAAACTGCACAGGTGATGGGCTTGTGAAAGAAAAAATAACAGAGCATAGCTGGAATTTCAGACATAAGTTTTCAAACTTTTCTTAAAATATTTTTTTTCATAGATACAAGGGCAGAGACCATGGGAGCTCAAGTCCTGTCAACTAAGCTGAGATTCCTCAGAGCCCTGAGTCATTTTTGCAGCAAGGACTTTAAGGTTGGATGTGTTGGCCCCTTTCAGTGTTATACAGTGAGGAATCAGAGCCAGAATCTTCAGCCCCAAGTCCTGATGACTCAGAAGAAGTGAGACCACTTGTTCAGATGGGACAAAATGTTCCAAACCAGGATGATGATTAGAAAAACAATTCTGCACTTAGTAGAAAATTAGTAAAGGACATTAGATAGAAAGAACAGCATTGGAGGTTTCTAAAATATTTGAAGTGGAGAAACGGGTGGTGTGTGGATATAAAAATGTAAAATAAATGATAACAGGGTGAATGGAAATCTGTAGACTTTTCCTCAAATAGTGAAGAATGGTGTTGCTCTTCATCATGTTAACTAGTAGGCAGGTATTGACTGCTATATGTGATGGCAGTCATGGTGCACAGACACCAGGCTTCTGGCTTCGGTGAGTGGGAGGGAGGAGAGAGATGTTCAAAGATGGTTTTATGTAGGCATCATCTCCTTTGTGGGCATGTAGTTCACTAGATAGTTACTGATATTGACCCAAGCTCAGGTTGTGTGGAAAGTGGTTTAAAAACCATAATGTGTGGGTTTTCCTTCTTTTTGTGAGGTTTATGTTTACAGATATAAAACCAAGGATTTAATTTGTAAAATACTTGGATTTGGTAGTAGGAAAAAATGATTACATTTCATTGGGCTCTTCCAGGCAAAACCACATTCTGACCAAACATAAACAACAACAACAAAAACAAAAAAAAAGGAAGAAAAAAAACCAAAACAAAACCCCAAACAAACAACCAAAAAAAAAAAAAGAAAAAAAAAAAGAAAAAAAGTGACACCCTCTTGCCTGGAAAAATCTTGTGGCTCTCCAGTGGAGGAGAGCTAAGGTTTACCTGTTGAGTGCTTCTTATCAGAAGGCTACAGATTTTCATCATGGCTAATGATGCACAGATAATCTCAGGCAGCACAGGTTCAAAGTTTCTATGTTTTGTTCCTTTAACCTTCTCACCATTCCCTATTGCTTGACAGCATCTGGTTACCAGAGATAGTCTGGATACACTTCTCTATAGAAGGGCTCTTATCCTATGCTTACATAAATTGTAGGTGTCAATTGAAATTGCTCTGGTTATAGAAGCTGAAGATCCAGCCATGAAAATGAGCATCCTGAGGCTTGGAGCTGGAAGACAGAGTTCCCGTGGGTATGGCTGCATCGTATGTGGGGCCTTCCCAAAGCTGATCTTTTGTTTGGCAGTCCTCCCTCACACACCCACTCAAAGAATGAAATCATTGCTAAGGCAACACCCTGAAGGTAGCACTGAATGTGTTCATGTGGATCAGAGGCCCAAACCCAAGTCTGTTTCTCATGAAGGTGCCTCCTAAGTACACAAACACGAACCTGTGAAGTTTTTGCTGAGAGAAGCAGGAGTTTGTGCATTTTTTTCACAACTTTTCCTACTGGTATCTGAATTTGCTTTGGTAGACATCAGCTGCCAGTGTTCAACAATCTCTTTGCCAACATCAACCACAACAGAGCTGGGGACAGGGATTGGCTTCCTCACCCTCCTTGCAGTTGTGCCACTGCCTGTTTGTGTCCCTTGTGTCTGTCCTTCCTCCCTTCCACACTGCACCTGCCTGCAGGTGAGGCTTCTCCGGGAAAAGACATTGTTTACAAGTGACAGCTGTGGATTTTAGCAAAAGCGTAAAATTTATATGATGACACTGGATGTCTGTCCTTTGAAAGACTTGTGCATGTTTAGTTTCTCCTGCCTTTTCTGGGTACTATGAAAAGGCAACATTCGAAAATTTCAGAAGTCCTCCACACTCGCATAGAACATTTGACTTCTCTTTTCAGAAGCTCTGGGCTCCCATATTGGGATGTTAAGAGTTGCTTTAGCATTTTGCCAGTGCTCAGCTTACTGAGAACTGCTCTTTTTGGATGGTCTCAGTGTCCCAGAGGGGTCTTGAGCATTCCTGTCTGGACAGCCCTGGCTCTCATGCATGGGTGGAAATGAAGCTGTTTATAAACCCAAGAAACAATACCATGTATGTGAACCTTGGCAGTTGTTGCCTGGTGAAAGCCAGACACCCACAGCTTCAGCTGGAGATATATTTGTGTATTGAACCTGACAGTGTCTCATTTTATGGGCCAGAAAACAGGATAAGGTGTTCTCAGTCTTTCATATCTGTCACCAGGAGGTTCAGGTAGTCACCCTGGATTAAGTTGTTCTTCCTGCTTCCCCCTTTGCCTTTTTACAGCATAGGTCAAGCACCCTCATTCTTAACATAACATTCTTATGTTAAAAGCACAATTTTCTCTTTCTATTGAGTAGAAACACTGACTGGCAGATGTTGGCTTGGCAGTGAGAGGCTCAAAGGAAGTCTACCCATTTGTTTTCTTTCTGTGTTCTGATGTCTGACATCAGAATTTGGACCCAATTTCTTTAATTGTGCTTGCAGCACCCAATTTCCCCATCATTCCCTCTACATGTGTTGTCCCACCCAGGGTTTGCTGCATCCTGAGCTGAGTTGTGTGCAGTCTCCCATTGCTGTAGGTTGGCTTGATTTTTACAAATGTCTTGCAGGTCCAAGGGGCTCTGACTCTGCTGCTTTAGCAACTCTGTGCAGTTATTTGCCAGTGCTGCTCTGAGTTTCCTAGCTGTGGGTGAGGATCACCGGTTCTCCTGCATCCTGGTGCTCTCTCAACTTTGAGATGTACCTCTGCTGGTGTCTCTGTTATTTAGTGCATCCATACTGACACCTAATGTGTGTTCTGGCATCCTGGGTAAAAATTCTGGAGTCCTTCTAATCCCTTGTGTCTTCTCATAGACTGCTGCTGGGCATTGACTTGTCATCCTTGCATCTAGGCTGAGTGTGGGAAAGTAGAAGAGAAAAAAGGCATTTTTACATCTGTGGGTTCCAACTGCTGGCTCTTGTCTACAAGTAATTCTTCTTGTGGATGGGGAAGGAAAGGAGAGCCTTTAGGCAGGAACAGCTGTGGAAGAAGATAACACTTAAGCTGAGCTTTGCAGCACAATTTGAGTAATGAATTTCTAATACTTGAGTTGGTAACGCATTCCAGGACTGTGTGGTCATCTCTGTTCCTCTTTTTCTCAATAGCTCCCACATTCTGTTTTATTAGTCTGGGTCTGTCATTCCACTTAACCTATAAACAAAACGAGAGATGAGCAAGTTGGAAGACCAAGTTTCGTGAACTCCAGAATGGCTTGCAATGAGCCCAAAGGGAAACTTGAGAGGTATTTGCAGAAATAATTGCGGGCTCATCCATGGAGGGCTATGAGTCACCTGGATCATCATGCTGCTGAACATCTGCAGAGTTAGGTCTTTGCTGTCATGGAGCAATTCCAGCCCTGCAAAAGGACCTTCTCCTAAGATCTTGCCTTGCAAATTCATTGGAGTTCCTAGAAAAAGTGTCTCATGCTTGGCAATGGGAGGGCATAGCAAGATAACTTGGTCCAGAATTTCAGTGACACTTAGACCAACAGAGCTCACAATACCTGTAATACTTTGTCTGATTTTATACCTTTTCCTATTTGGAACTGAAACAGACTCCTTCTACTCAGCTTAAGGTAAACCTGCCCTTTCCCTTCCAAACATATTGATATAATCTCCAGTGAAAGGCTTCCAGGTAGATAAAATGGATTGGTTTTATTGTTACATCTCTAGCTTGCAACTGTGTAGCTTGACTGAGTTAGTAGTTACATTAGATTTAGAAACATGGAAATATCATATGTAGTCATAGAATTATAGAATGGTTTGGGTTGGAAGGGACTTTTAGAGGTCATACAGTCCAGCCCCCATGCAGTGAGCAGGGACATCTTCGACACAGCCAGGTTGCTCAGAGCCCCATCCAACCTGACCTTCAGCGTTTCCAGGGATGGGACATCTACCACTCTCTGGGCAACTTGGTCCAGTGTTACACAGTCCTCATAAAAATCTTTTTTCTTATGTCTAATACAAATCGACCTTCAGTTTAAACCCATTACCCCTTGTGCCCTTGCAGTATCTGTATATAAGGAAAAGAACACAGTAAAGTCAGTAGTAGTAAGCAACTTTGTAATCCTGTATGATACTTGAAACAAAATTTGCTACCTGCCACCAGGAACAAAACTTTGATCAAAATTGCTCTGAATGACTCAGACGTGATTATTATTAAACATTTTTTTAATTATTTTTATTAAAAGGTAACAATGTTTTTAGCTGCATGTGAACAGTTGCACTTTTCCCTTTCTAGAATTTGTGAACGTAACTCACATTTTCTGAGTGGCTTAAAAGTTTTGGTTCCTTCCACGCTCTACAAGTTTTCCAGACTACCATCCTGCTTTCCTGTTTTGTGGTTTCTTACTGAAACTTTTTGAGTAACAAGTGACAGCAGGAGGAGTGGAGGGTTATTTCTTTCTCTTGATGAAATTTCTACATCTCCACGTACATATGTTTGGCCTGTGAAAGGAAGAATACAGAGAAAAAAAATGAAGCATGTCTTTGCTGAAACACAGTTTTGGGGGCAACACTAACGACTGAGCAGACAGTAATATACCAGGGCTCTGCAGAGAGGCTGGCAATTCCCCAGAAAGTGCCATGACTATCCTATAGCTTCTCCTGACCATGCTCTTATCACCTGCATCATTGTCACTGCCGTGCCTGATACATGGTGTCCTTGGGATTCTCCTAGTCGTGGGTGCACAAGGTTACTCTGTATCTGCATTTTTTGGACTTGCAAATCCTTCTTTCTGGTTTGTGGAATCCATCAATATATTCCTGGATATATGTGATGATCAAGCAGGCTATTTGCTCACATTTATGATCACCAACTTATACCGTCTGTGACAAAAAGAACTCTCTGTATCTGGTCTGATAAACAGGCAAAGACATCAAAATCCATATGGGGAGAATTAAGTTCTCCTCCAAATGGCTGGCACATGTATTTGGCTGCCCCCAGGCTACCAATTCCATGGGTTTAGAGTAACAGCTGGGTCATTTTAGCTGTTTAGCAAGGAAGGACCAAACCACAAAAGCTGCAGCCAGTGCTAAGAATCTGCAAGTGGATTACACTATAAAACTCTTTGGCTACATTTTTATGAGGGGGGGAAAAAGGGTGGAAAACAATAATTAGGAAAACATCCAGGTTCCATTAACTAATTCGGGCATTCAGCAGGTGATTTTTAAGTACTGAAGGCAGTATTTCCTGCTGGATCTTGGTCTTACAAGACTGGGTCATACCCCGGCATCTGTGTGTGGGCTGATGTACATTGATGTAAGAGAATAAAGGAAAATTCAGTTGGCTCATTTCTGTGAGTTTTTCTTCCACATTTGACCTTAATAGTTAAATATACAATGACATCCCTGCTATTTAACACTGTAGTTCATTTATGGAGACCATTCACTATTATTTTTCACATTTTACTTGAGTGACAAGTGTACAAGTGTAATTTTTAAAATTACATTTATGTGAACATTTCTATGAGACACAGTACTCCATGAGGCTGGCAAAGGGGTCATATGTAATGGAGTTCTGGAGGCTGCTTGACTTATATTTCCAGATTTTGCATCAAAACCTGTACTAATTTTCCTCAGTGTTTTGGGGTTGGCCAAAGAGTTGGTGTGATCATGCACATTTAGGTTGGTGAATTCCTTATCCAACAAAGCTACCCAGGGTGGGTAGGCTCCTGAATTTGTGGTGGAACAATGCATTACATGCCTATTTTCAGACTCAAATATGAAGCTTCTGCTTTTTTTAGATGATACACTTAATTCTGTATGATTTACATATATACATATAATACATATATGCATGTACCCACTCACCCCCCTTGTATTTTTTTGGTTTGTGTCAGTTTTTCCATATATATCATACAAACAGTCTGCTTGCACTTGATGAGATGTTTATGTCACATTTTTAGCTGTTTCTCCCTGTCCCAGCTAGTTTAAAATGATTTCCAGAGGAGGCTGTAGTATTTGATTAGAGGAGTAAGTGGATATTATGGCAGCAAAATAGAGATTCCTTTAAATCCTCTGCATCCTTTATAATTGTAACATTTTTATAGAGCAATGATTAAAGAATTGAATTTGTTTCATTTCCACGTGACTATATGACTATAAAAGGGTTGATCTTGTTTTTATTGTGCACCCTATAACCTACTGGGGAAACATAAAAACTGCCTCTGCAGTGGGAGCTGGGCAGATATAAATATTTTGGCTTAACACCTCCCTCCCCCTCCCCATACGCTTCTCAAATGTGGTTTTTCTGGCACGAGTGCTGTCTGTGGAGCCGCTTTGGCCCGGGGGATGTTCGGAAGAAGCAGGGTGCTGTGCAGGGCTGCTGCAGAGCACCACAGCCATTTCTACACCAACACTGCCCTCACGTGTCGGGGATTTGGGAGACTCAAATGTCAGTAACCAGACAATTAGCAATTCATCTTTATCCTCCGGGAGACAAAACACACAGCTGGTGTCCTCCTCTATGTACAAAACCAGAAGCATTAACTGTTTAAGGGCTGATATGTTACCACTCTCCAGGTTCGCGTTTTTTTGGATGTGAAAGCAATACTCTGGCCCGAGGAAGGCTGGGGGGTTTTTTTGGTTTGCTTTGTTCTGGTTTAGTTTGATTTAGTTTACATTATGCTGTTCATAGTATCAGCAGGTCTCCACATCACAAAAGGGGAATTTTGGATTTTTGTCACCTGGTCAGTTTAGACCTGGGCCCCAGCAGGTATCATAGCTGCCTGTAAGCAAGAGTGAAGCACCCACTTCATCACTTTGCATGGATCTATCAAGCGGAAACTGCTGATCACCACTGGTGTGTTGGATTTGAAGTTGTTGGAGAGGTGAACAAGTCCTGTTCTTTTGCAGGCATCAGATGCGAGAGAGGGTTGAAAGTCAAACACTAAGCTGAACTGACAGCATCTGAGACTCAGCTCAGTGGAGTAATTGCTTTTTTGCATCCAGTAAGAACTCAGTGACTTAGTTTATTAGCTGTGTGTGGGAGGAGGGATCATGGTATGGTTACAGTGTAGGAACAAGAAATCTTACAGCTATTTCTGGCTCTGCCACAGACATCCTGTCTGCCTTTGGGACAGTCATTTTATCTCTTGGGCCCCAGATTAAACCAGGATCATTTAATAATTTCATCCTCGTGAAAGGTGCTCCTTTCCACCATGAGTTCATCCTAGACACAGAATGTGACATGTTCTACCTGCTTTGCAAGTGACATGTGTGCATTCCCATTTGGAGATCTGATACCTCTGAATATACCAGCCCTCACATTTACTGCTTGCACCAGTTTTTTAGGTTCACTCTCTGGCATCTTATTTTACCAAAGCACTGAATTTCAGTTCTCTTTCCACTGACTTGAGGAGCAGGGAGATTAATTCTCCAGCCCAACACTTCATTTTTCTACAGTAATAGCTTCGCTCCTTTCCTTTTTTTTCTTAATGAATTTGTGCCAGGAAGTGTTCTTTTTTCTTCACTTGTAGTTTCCACTGTATTTAATTGAAAAGCAATGGTTTAGTCCCCAACATCTTGTAAAAGCCAAGGGCTAATCTACAGACCTCTCTCTTTTTTCTTTCTTCCCCATTTGCATTATGTCAGCTTCTGTTGGGGGTGGTGGGGAAGGAACAGCTGCTTTTTGGGGCTTTCTGTTGTGTATTAAAACAGGATCTGAGATTCAAGCGTGTCTGGAATAACGTTTGTAGTGCAAAGCCCAAGCTGGCTCAAGAGCTGGCTCCTCTTTTGAGCCCCCTCATTCCTACTACACAAATTTGCTCATTTTGCTGTTTCTGGGCCAGGTCTTTGGGAACAGCCTGTTCCCCCCGTTCAGGGACTCATCACCACCCCTTCCTCCTCTTTCACAACACGCGGGACAAGATGCAGGCTGTAGCCATCACTCTGCTGACTTCTCCTCTGTAGCAGTTCTTGCTAAAAAACCCAAATACCCTTTAGAAAAGTTGTTTGGATCAGCCCACCTGCCACGTGGGAGACTTACATGGGTTATGGTGATCTCTCCAAGCTCCCTTTGTCTGTCTCTCCCTGTGACCCTGCAGGCCCCTCATCCTGATACTCTGCTCAGCTACTCCTGTGGGCAGCCAAAACGTGGCTGAGGGAACCCCAGGGTGTTGTCCTGTCAGTATCAAGGACATGCTGCTTCCCAGGGCTGCATTGTAGGGCTGCCATGGCAGTTAAATCTAGATTAGTGACCTCAGTGCCTGGGCACCCACAGCATCAGGTAGCCTTACTTTGACATGGGGCTCCAGGGTAGGAGATGGGCAAAAGCCTGCTGTAGAGCTGTGCCACAATGTAATGGCCCTCTGAACTTGCATGAGGGCTTAACCAACTTTATTCAAGTCTTCCAAGCTAAATATTCTCAACCAAGTACTGCCAATTTTCAGAAAGGGAAAGAATTCTTTTCCTAGCCATGAGATAGCGACCAAAAGAAGGAACTTTACCGTGCCAGGTCTGTAGAAATTTGAATGTGAGCTCCATGGAAATCCAGACCAATTCAGACTAGATGTAGAGAAATGGCCCATGACATAGTAAGGAAACTTTACAAATGTGAGAGAACATCAAGGTGAAAATTTTGAATCTGAATTAAAGGTTTTCTTTAAAGAATGCTATCATGTAGCCAAGTTATTAAAAAGAAATGTCTCATAAATTTGAGCTGCAGAGAAGATCTCAGAGCATCTGTTGATGGGAACTTCCTTGGTTCAGTGCTGAAGAATCACTATTTTGGAATGAAACCATTCCTTTGTTCCCTTCTCATGAATGTCTGAGGTATTTGAGTAGTAGTCATTCCAAATGATCTTAATATTATGAATGTACCTGCTGCCTTCTAGCAGTTGCCCTGCATTTTCAGCCTCTGCCTGTTGAAACCCTCAATGCTTTCTGGTATTCTTAAATCTCTTAATATTTTGTGATCATAATATTTTCTTTTAATGCTTCTAAAGTTAAGTGATTCACATTCTCTACTGTTTTCACTCTTTTTTTTTTTTTTTTTAAATTTACCAATCCATGTGGATTATTTGATGCTATGGCATGAAATGACAGATCAACATTTACCCTGAATTGGGTAATCACCTGAAATAAAACCCCAAAGAAACAGGATATAGATCTAAATCCCTCTTAAAGATTAAGAATAAGGAAAAATATAGCAGAGTAAATGCAGACCCCACGGATCCTCTCTGACAAGCCACTGAAAAGCCACTAAGAAGCAAGCAGTATCTGTTTTCCCTCCTGATTTGGGGAGTTCATGGTTGTGCGTTCTGTGAACATGGGGTATGAGACCCTGGTCCTCAAGAGCCAGCCTTAAATTCTCCTCAACCTCAGTGTAGTTTGTAGCAGACTTGAAATTACTAGTTGTTGTCTTACAAGACGAGTGTATTTGGAAAACTAAAATGTTGTTCCTTCTCATTTTGTATCAGTCTCTTCGTAAAAAGCTTTCTTGCGTGTGTATCTGTGTTTTGTTTTTCCTAATAAAAGAGCCTGAGTAGAAAGGATACCCCAAATGACATGTGAGTAACAAAATTCACAGTTTTTTGCTCACCTTCTGATAAAGGCAAATGCATTTCCTGCCATTTTTATAGTTCTGGTGAACTGAAAACAGAAACAGAGGTGGGGGAGGAAGAAAAGTCCTTCTGTATTACAATTAAAATGCTGAATTCAACTGTTTTCTTGGAAAGCTAATGTGAGCTTTGTGTGGGGTCAGATACAGGTCCACACCAGTGTTCTAACACCTCTTTATTTTTCTCTACTTTGTGTCTGAATTCAGATTGAAACTAATAAGATTTGGACACTCTGAGGCTGGGACCTGGGCTGAGGAAATGAAGAAATGGGAAATTATAACTTCTTAAGGCTATTCAATCAAGAAGAGTAGAGGAAATAAGGAAAAGTGACCTGGAGACCAGGAGAAATGTTGGGGTGTATGCAAGGAGATGGATAGTCACAAAGGCCACAGAAATTTGGCTGCTTCTGGCTCAGCTTGACCTAAGGGCCTGTCAGTCAGCCCCATGCCAACAAATTCCCATCATGTGAGACTTCCTTGAACCTTGAATAGGTTTTATGTCTCTGCAGTGGCCTGGAAGGTGGGTGTTATTGCTGATAAGTGCTGTGCCAGTTCACTGGAACCTGTTCTCTCCCCTCTCTGTGCTTTGTTGCTGAAGAGTTTGCACAGTTGAGGTCTTTCTTTTTGTGTGTGTGTTAAATCTCTACTGTTAATCTCCTTGGTAGATTTGAGAAAGAAAAGGACAAGTTTAAAAATGCTCTTCTGACTCCAGATTCCAGTTTCCTGTTGATACAGCTGTGTGTTTTCTACTGGATGGCTCTGTAAACAGACAGTTTAACCCTTCAATTCTTGCAGTTGTGTTGCTTCAGCATCACTAGTTTGTCTTCTGAAAGAAAATTTCCCCTCTTGCTTCTGTCCAGAGCATCCTTTTTTTTTTTTCTCTTTCTTCTTTTTGCACATCCTCACGCATTTCACGTCCTGCTGTGATTTACCACTTTACTCAAAAAGAACAGGATTTCCTTGTGCCTTTGGTGAGAAAACTTCTCTCCTTTACAACCCCCACTTTCTACTGTTGTGTTTGTGGAGGGAAAAGTAATTACACCTTCTAAGTTTAATTTACAGTAATTAAAATTTAATTATCAAATTCCCTGACAAGAGCACCAGCAGAAAACCAATGCACCAGAATTCTCCATAAAAAATTTTTAGTGTATGAGATGAGAACTAAGCTTATCATAAATTACATGCCAGGGTATTTCAGTCTTTCATACCACAACAAAATCTTCATCTGTTATTGTTTTAATTCTGGTGCTGAGTCTGTTTTCATTCTGCTTGAATTGATGGCATGGTGGCATCACACCTATCGATGAGGACCTGGTTGCATGTGGCTGTGCCACCCTGGGTGAAACCTCTCTGCTATTGAAGCTACAAGTATATCCAGCCTGAGGAATATGCTGACTGCCAGATTATTGTTCCTCTTATCAGAACAAAACGGAGAAACCTTTTCTTTTTGTCTAAAGTAGATGGTTTCAAGGTGCTCAGCTGTGGTGTTCCACCATATTTGAACTCCTCCAGACACATCTGAAAGTCATATTCAGAAAAATTCATATGCTACAAGCTGAATACTGATTTTTCTATGGGTGCATAGATAGAAATTTTTTCTTCCCAGGCACAGCACCAGGAAAGTCCTGGATGTATAGTCCTTTAAACGGCTCTAGTATTCCTATCTCTCCCTATCTTCATAGGGGAACTCTCTTGGGATCTCTCTTGCCCTTATTCCCTGGCTGCCATCTCCCTTGATGGCAGTTGCATGTTCCTCCATGGTCTGGGCAGTTCACAGTCTTCAAGGTTTGTTTCTTGTAGCCAAAGAAGTGTTACCATCCCTGTTCTGCAGACATAGAGAGGTTAAAAGCTGAGTTCAAGCACCAAAGTCATGCCCTAGTCTTCCAATGTAGTGTTTACCTTCTCTCCCTTTAGCTGCCTCAGATTTAGGTATTTTATCTGGAGTAATTGAGTCTCCCGTATGGTCAATGCAATGATCCCCTCAGCTGTCAGCAGAGAGGGGTTCAGGATTTGCACCTAGCAGCTTTGAGTACAGCTTGTTGCTCAGAGGAGCTGAGAAGAGTGAGACTTTTTACATATCATTTCATCAGTGCCAAAGATTCCATTGATCTACTACTGAGTGTCTCACAAATGCAGTAAAGGCTTATAACCAAACTTGCAATCTTCTGCAGCACTAAACAGTGAGCTGGGGACTTGCTCCAGGAAATTTTTGAAATCAATGTCCATAAACATTTGACTGCCAGAGGTTTTATTTGTTGACGAGCTCAAATTAATTTGACTGTGCAAATCATCTTTCATTAGCATAAATATTCTTTCAAGGCATTGCTATTTCAGTGATGCTGCTCTGCCTGTCATTTATCCTTTGCAGTGACTATGAGAAGTGAACAAGATGCATCCATGTGCAATAACAGTGTGGCTATGTGGTCTACGTTAGAAAAGGAACTTCTCTTAAGGAACTGTCAAAAACAGCTGTCAAAAACAAGCTGCTTCCATTGGCTCCTTTTAGTAGTCTTATTTGTAACTGTGTCTTACTATATGGGCACCTCCAGGTCCCAGTCAAAACTGATTTACTCTCCTCCTCTCTCCATCTACGTCTATCCAGTGACAAGCTGAAAGAGCTGGGGTTGTTCAGCCTGGAAAAGAGAAGGCTCCATGGAGGTCTCATTATGACCTTCCAGTACTTATAAAAGCAGCTTATAAAAAAGAACAGTGACTTTTTACATGGGCAGATAGTGATAGGACAAGGGGTAACTGTTTTAAACCAGAAGAGGAGAGATTTAGGTCACATATTAGGAAGAAATCTTTTACTGTGAGGTGTGCAGTGACACAGATTGCCCAGAACAATTGTGGGTGCCCCATCCTTGGAAATGTTCAAGATCAGGCTGGATGGGACTCTGAGCAACCTCGTCTAGTGGATTCTTGCCTTTCCTGGGGGAAAGCTGGTCTGATATCCTCTTAGTTATGTAAGAACTGAGTAGTTTCTAAATTCACCTTTAATAGCATGAATTGACCCTCAAATAGCTGTGTGCCCCAAAGCTTTTCCCTCCTGATAGACTTGTCTTGAAAGCAGAATTTTCTTTTCCTTTCTTAAGAAATGGAAGGTTTGTTTGTGTTTGGACCTGCAGCTTACATGAAGTTAATGACAGCATTAAGAAGATTAATAACATGTAAAAACAGTTCATGGTTTTACATGTCTTATTAGATGCTCTCTTTGGAATTACAGTGCTGATGTTTATTTGTAGCATGATCCCCAGATAGGTTTAAATCTCTTACAGAGAACTTTCTTGTCTCAGATAGGTGCCAGCTTTAAGGGATTAGTTTCATACTAGATGGCATTCAGTCTGTGGATTCTGATGTCCTTTTGCATGTCCCTTAGGATCAGGTACTGTATGGCATTTCACACCTGTCTATCACCAAGCCTGAGTTGGGGAGCTGGGTAAGAATATCACTAGATCTCAGTTTCCCAGATATCAAAGGAAAAGGATGCTTCTTTACAACATTCTCCTTTTTGGTAGACCACAAACTAAACTACTTGTGTGGGCTTGTCACTTCTAACAGTTCATACAAAACTCAGGAGTGTCCTGGATCTGATACATCTGGTGATAAGTACATTGAGTATCCTCAATTTGCCGTCTCCACCTTTCTGCTTACAAAACCTATACTCTGATCTACCTCGGTGTCTCAACTATCATCTAGAAAAGTTAACAAATTACAGATTTGTTTACTGTTCTTTTCCATTCTCATAGCCTCAGGCCAATGATGGTCTCCAATATAATTTTTGTGAAGGGTCATTGTGTACATGGTTTGGCAAGCAGTGTCGCTGCTCCACATGTTGAGCTAGTAAATTTCTTCAGATAGGTTGGGCTTGTTCCAGGGATTTAGGCAGATAAGCTCGGCAAAGCTTGGGAAAAGGAGGCCTCTAGCTAATCACCACACTCCTGCTAAATTATCTCACCATAAAATTGGCAAGGTCGCTTGTGCTGATCTCAGTTTAACTTCTAATATGAGCTTACAGCAATTCATCATTTCTCTAGCTTATGGATCACCATGCTTCTGGCTTGTTGCCTACGTGGTGTGCATGGGCGCAGACTCCCTTCCAACCAGGTTCTGTACATTTGAACTCATGCAGAGCTTGCAGTTACATTTCTATTGAATTTACTGGTTTCATTTAAAAGTTATTAGTCTGTTTCTGCATGTCTCGTGTGTTCTTGTTTTTTGGATTTTGCTTTCTAAGTCAGAAGCAAAAATGCTCAGAAGTGTGTGCTTAGCATTCAACTGCTTGCTTCTCTTTTTAGACATCAGGTATCACTGCTACAAAGGACTTCAGATTTCCTTTTTAAGAACCTTTTTGGTGCATTCTAAAGTACAGGGACAAAATCTTCTAGAGGGATTTTAAAAGGCAGTTGTTTGACTTTGGTAACCTGTGATATGGCTAAAAGCTTGATATCAACTTTAGGAAGAAAACAGATTAGGAAGATAATGTCTCTCCAGGGAATTCAATACTTCAGTTCCTTGAGGATGTGATTTAAAGCAGCATCTGCTCTGTGCTGTGTAGCATTTTATACTTTCCTTCAGATCCCTGAACTGAAGATTGTTTGGATATGTGTCTATTTGTGTGACTCAGTTTATAGCACTCAAGAGAAATGTCGAGGGAATACTGTCTAGGATCTTGAAAGAGAGGCAGAAGGGACTTATGTGGCATCCCACCCCTAAGGAGTATGTGGCATGCCACCCTTAAGGAGAAGAAAGCATCCGAGATTTTTAGATGCTCACGGTTGAAAGGAATGACAAAAGTTGAAGGGTCCACAAAAGTTCACAAATTTTTATTAGTAAATTACACACTTGGTCTGGAAATTGATATAAGTAAGTCTCTGTTCTCCCAGTGTAAACACATTGTTACTACCATGTTTTGGATAAAGGGGTAGGGTGAAAGGGAAGGGAGAAAGAGAGAGATACGGATTAAAGAGGATGAGAAAGAGGGAAAGGAAGAGTCCTGTTGATCCAGTTGCTGGGATGCCCAGGGTTCTGAGGGGAACGCATGCCTGTGTTTCATGGGAGTACCATTTTATAGATAAGTTTTCCCTGCCCTGGAGATAAGTTTCTCACTTTCTGTGTAAATTAGTTATTATGCACAGTCTGTTTTTCTAGACCTTTATGGAAATGAGTCAGAGGGTTTTGGGGGTCTTTGGTTGTCTTGATGCCCCATACAGTCTGTGCCCACTTCTCAATCAGATGCTCAAAGAGTTTGATGAGGAAACCGGTATAAAGTGTTCAGTTCCTTTTTGCTCTTTGTGATAACATGGGGACGCCAGTTATCTCATGTTTGTGGTTCATCCCTCACCCTGCCTTTACCATGTAATATGACTTTTACTCACAGAGAGGTTTTGTGGTTTGCCTTCTGACTATGTGAGTTTTTAGAGATTTCTAGACACCTGGTACTTTTTCAGAACATCAGTTCAATTTGTTGCTGTCTGGATGTATCCTATTCTCTTCAACTTCTTTTTCCCTTCCTTAATTTAAATACTAGTTCCTTTGGTCTTAGGAAGTTAATCTGTTCTTTCTCAGAGGATCTCACTGTACATCATATCAGCTGAATTTTTCACAAAAAAGACGTGAAAGTATCACAAACTGAGCTGAGTTATGGTGGAGACCAAGGTGAAAGACTTGGCCTTGCAAGCACAACACAGCAATGAAGTGGATAGGGTTTGGCATTGCTGGTACTTAGAATTGCAGTATTGCCATTATTCTTTCCCCCTGCTCGGTGTATGATTCAATCTGATGATACCCCTCTCCTACTCTGGGTTTCAGTGCTTTCCTGATTTGGTTATCTAGAAAAAGCCTCAGGCACTAGCCAGATTCTGGTTGAACATTTGGATTCCATGATTCTATGAAGAAAAACTGCTTCCCTCACAGAAGTGTGGCCAGACCATATTCAGATCAGATGATCAGTGTGGCAGGTATTGATGCGAATGCCTTTGTTTCAAGTGTACAAATGCTGATTTACTGGTCCCTCTGAGCACACAGAACTAACTCGCTTCAGATGCTACAAGAAACACTTGCCATGATTTTGCCTGGCAAAGGCTAAGATAACATATATCATTTCAAGCAGGATCATAATGTTCTGCAATCAGACTCTGAATTAGTGTCAGGTCCTCCTAAAGTATGCAGGAGTCTGGCATCTTCTGTTGGCCCTAAGGATACTGCTGACCTATATGTCTTCCAAGTGCATTCTCTGTCTGACAGATCTCATAAAATACTGTAAGCTACAGTTACCAAAATATGCCATGCTTGGCACAAAAATATCCTTTTATGATAGGACTCTGTATCTGGAAATGCTGCTGTTTATTCAGATAAGTTGTAGGCTCCATCTGTTTTTTACTTAACCACAGGGATGTAGCAAGACTGCTCATCATTGAGAGTCTTGAGGTGGCTTTGATATGATACAACACTGTATTAAATGGCAGCTATGTTTTTTTGGATGAAGCCATGTGTGCCATGTGTTCCAAAGGGGCCATTAAAGTAGCAGTAGCAACAGAAGCAGTGTCTCTTTCCTTCTGTTATCTCAAAATCTTCCAGCTACAAAACCAGACTTCTGGTAGGATTCCTGTTATCAGATAAAATAATAATTAGCTGCCAAATAGCTTTTTTGGCCGTTCTTAAGACAGGAGAGAGGATGGATTAGAACAACAGAATTCTTTTGTCTGTACTAAATGTACCTTTTAACAAATAGATTAGTTTTTATTCCCTGAGCCAGAACCAGACTTTAGGTAGCACAACGCAGGACTCAACTGATGAGGACATCTTGTTGGTCATTTCAGTTTACAGGCATATTCTGTGTGTGGTTTTGGCAAGGTGTGCATTCACAGTCTGCCAGTAATGCTGATTGTTTGTGCTTCCTGGGGGTCTTAATGCAACAGAAAAGGACGGAGAATTCAGAGCCTCCTGGATGATATGTCTCAGTGATGCCTTTCTCTTCTAGCAAAGAAGTTGCCTTCCTGATGTTCAGACTGAACTTCCTCAACTCTATTTTTGTGGCTGCTGCCCATTGTATACCCTCTGCTACCACTGGGAAGAGTGGCTTTATAGTAGATCACCCGTTAACCTCTTTGTCAGACTAACAAAGCCCAGCTCCCTCAATGTGTCTTCTCCTTTTGGTCTCTGACCATCTTGGTTGCCATCCTCTAGACTGGCAACTCCTAGATATGCCACTGGCAGTGAGGATTCAAAACTATAGTCCAGGAAATTAATTAATCTATTGATATCTTACCAAGACCAGATTCTTTTCCATATTCCATCCAAACAATTTAATACTTGCAAAATGAAAGCAAATAACTAGCCCTTAGTATGGATTTCAACAGGGAAGAAACTTTGATAGTTGGAAAATAAAATAATCGACTCAGAAAGGTAAAGCTGGAGGAAATAGCTGTGGAAACTTGATATGGAGGGGAAATTGCTATTTAAAGGAAATAGAGTTGCATGACTATGTCAGTTCATCAGCAGCTCTAGGGAAGAGCATACAGTTTCAGATTTCAGAATTTAAATGACAATGAAATTTAAAAATGAAAAGTTGTTATAAGTCAAAATTCTCTGCATTGGAACAGAAACAGAAAATTGTTGATACTTGAAAATGTAGATTTCTATTCTTATTAGAAAAAATCATGGAATCCAAGATAATTTAGAAAAATACCATGAAATCTGTGCTGTTCTCGCCAAACAAACAAACAAACAAGTAGAGCTTGATAATTTTTTTTTATTTTTTTTGCTCACCTTGGAACAGAGTTTCCCCAAGAGGGTAAGAGGACAAAAAGTGTCTTCCTTTTGATTTCAAGGCCATGACTGAAAAATAGAAGATAAGCAAATGCAGATTACTTGCAAAGTAAAACCTCTGCCACAGCAGTTTGCTCTTATCTGGCAGCTGGAACTCGTACTTTTGTTGCCCAGTTCGTGGCTGCTATATCAATGTCTTGTACTGCACAGTTTTAGGATGGTTTGTAACTCTAGGACCTTGTAAGTTCCCCATGCACTTTTCCTTTCCTAAAACTGAAGTCTACCTGCTTGTCCCTTCTGGAGACTTTTCTCGTTGTTCCTCCAGATGTTCCCTGTTACTTTTCAAACTCCAGTTCAAGCCTGTTTCATGGGATGAGCTCATTAGATGCACAAACCAAACACTTGCAGCTCGAGACACTAAAATGTTCTTAGAGCACAAAACTGTGTTGTTTAATATCTTGATTTGTTGGGTCCATGGTGACAGTGTAAATCTGTTAATGATGCCCAAACATTTTTAGGCCACTCTATTCTAAGTGTTGCTTGTACTGGGACAGCACTTACAAAACATCAGGTTGCATTCTAACAGGGAAGTTTTTTCCCTCTGCCCACTCCATGGAAAAATAAGAAGAAAATGTGAGGCCACACTGAGTTTGCCAGTATAAGCAATTTTTTTGGCAAAGAGATGAATGTATGTAATCTTTACTCTGTAATTGTCTAAACTGAATTAGAAAAGACTATTCCAAATATCTGTCTACATTCTTCCCACAGATACATTTCCCAAAATAAAGTTATGGGAAGCTGGTTGTTCATCATTCATGAATCCACAGAAATATAACGGTTGACTCACTGTGGATATTTTATTTTGTTAGGCTATTGAATGTTTGCTTCATGCAGAATGTTCCTTTCTGCTCAACCTACCATACACAGCAAGAATAAATCCAGCTGGCACCTGACATCTTTAAAACTGTCTTATGTTTTCTGGATTCAGACTCTGTTATTTCACAATCTGTTCTGGACATTTCATGTCTGGGATTAATTTTAATGAAGTATCTAGAACCTCATGAATACTCTGGGAACGCTGAGCCCTGAATAATCATATTTTCCATTACGTGTCCTGCAGAATCTGATTTATATCTCTGTCCTGATGCTAGCTCACTTATCACTAGTATTAACTTGTGACAGTTTATGAGCATTCATGGGGACTTAGGGATTTGTAGCAAGAGTTTAACAGTGAGGAAGTCCTGATGGTACTGTGATTACCAGTGATCTCGCTGTAAGAACTGGCCCTCTGTCGACCCATCTGTTTTGGGTATAAAAACAATGCAAATATTCATCAATATTCAGCACAGAAGTTTCAGCTGAGAAAAATCAAGAACAAACTTCTACCCTGAGGGCCTGATTTAAGCCCACTGATGTAAGCCAGGTCCTGATTTTCATTGCCAATATGCCCACCTCTCTGACACACATTATGAGTTTTTAACCTCTGTGAGTTCTGGGATGAAACTAAGCAATCTCTACACTTGCCCAGAAATACAACTGAGGGATGAAAGAGTATGTGGCTTTATTTAGTAGATTAATTATATTTAATTTTGTCCTTTTGTTTTTTACTTCTTTATTGAGCTCCAGATGCTGTATTCTCCTGGGAATGTGCTATGTCAGGTTAGTGTTTGCAACTCTGAGAACGTGCATGTCAGTCTCCTAGGGTACCTTTTAAAGTAATTTTGGATAATGGGAACATTTGGGGTGGTTCGTGGAACCGGAGTTGGCTCTACAGACATTTTTGCTTGTGCTGTCTCGACAGTTCAGCCAGCAGGTGGAACCAGGGGAAAGTAGATGTGCTGTATGCACAAATGCTCAGCCCTTTCCTGGGAGATTCATCCCAAGGTGTCTGATTAAAATTGTGGTTTTAACTTCATTGTTCACGTTTAGGATAGTCAAACAGCAAAAAAAAAAAGTTATTTCTAAAAAATGACAGGTTGACGCTGTCAGACCTTGGTGCACAAACTCCCACCAGCTTGGGTCAGCTTGCAAATGAGCTGATTTCATCACACAGTAATAAAGAGGATGTTTTAATAAAATTTCCTCACTGACCATTTTCA
Source organism: Manacus candei (assembly GCF_025592945.1). Lineage (NCBI taxonomy): Eukaryota > Metazoa > Chordata > Aves > Passeriformes > Pipridae > Manacus > Manacus candei. The sequence goes on from NW_026138061.1 coordinate 7,611,673, forward strand.
CTTGTGAATATGTCAGAGATAGACAACAGGGGATAATCCAGATCACATCGTATCCCTCCATCAACGACATCTGGCATTTACTCAAAAGGCAGCATCAGAAATGTAGGCTAAAAATATTCCTTTAATGTGTTCTACTGTGGGAAATTAAATGTAGTGCACCCAGTGGCATGTGCCCTGCAAAATACAGCCTGGGCAGCTCAGAGTGAATTAACAAGTCCATCTTGGAGACCAAATTACCACCAAAGAGAAAGCAGTAGGAGGTGCTAAAGTGCTAAGGTTTCTGGTACTGTGGAACTACTTCCCCAGCTCTGTCAACAGCCAGAGGAATCAAATTTAAAGTCATTGTCCTTTCTGAACTTCTTTCCATCAATAAACTGGAGGGAAAGAACATCAGTGTCTTCTCCTTACCTTAACCCAGTTGATCCTGATGAGAAAAATACTTGAAAGAAAAATGTTTTAAATGTAAGATCTTGAAGGACTGAAACAGTGAAATCAATACATGAGTGTATTTTTAAACATCTGTAAAAACTGGAAGAAAAAGAATATATTGTGATCCATGTAGGGCTTTGCTGCTCTAAAGAAAAGGTGGAGACTCCTCTGGCACTGTGTAAAAGTGCAATATATCTGCCTGGCTTGCAGTTTGGACTGTAATTTCAACACCATAGCTTGGTCTTTCCAGATTTTGAAACTAAAACATGATAAAAATTACAATATTTTCCAACAAATTGAAAATATACTTTACCAGGAGGTAGAATCTGCCACTAAAATGCTACTATCCCTTTCATATCTTTAAATTTGGATAATAAAACTCATGGCTATTAAAAATATTGTGTTTGTGGCTATGGGTAATATTTTATTTCTCCTTCTCTCCTCTTCAATGTGAACACAGAAATTAGTTATAAATTGTTGCTAGCAATCTGCTCTGTAGATGCATAAAGAAAGTAATTTTGGAGCTTGCCAAGCATAAATCAGGAGTGACTTTAATAGGGAGTTATCAAGCATGGCAGCGTGAGAAAGGCTTCATCTTGTTTTAATAAGAATGGGCTTGTACCTCCAAAAGCAGCAAAATTAGAACTCATGAATAACTTGTGGTGAAATATTTTCTCCTTGGCATCCAAGACTACAGACTCCAAGACTGAAGAATAATTAAATAAAATAGGTTAATTACCAGTACTTGCAAAAATTAATTTCCTACTAGGCACGTTCTTTTATCTTTCTGACATTTTAAAATAAACTTGTCAAATGCCCACCACTGTGATTTTTGGTGTTAATTTTCCCTTTGCTCCTATTTTGGATTTCTTACAAAACCTTTGTTGTCCTATATGTTATATTGACCCTAAATATATGATTCCTTAAACCTTAAATTACATGAGTGGGTTTTTTTGTTTACTTGTTTGACATTTTTTTCTAGTTAGGGATGGCCATTGATGAAGGCCATTGGAGTATGATTTCCTTTTGATGGCACTTGTGGAAAGCATTAGTCATGATGTCTTAACCAACATACTTATTAATAAGTAAGTCTATATCCCAAAATGTTCTGGGATATTGACATAGTAGGGCTGAATGACTTTTCCGAAGGTATTTAGACATTCCAGTGATGACAGCTGACCATGGAAAAGAGAAAGCCAACAATTTTATAATTCTGCGGAATTGTTTCCCCCATAGTTAAGTAATGAGGGACTTAGGAGGGGAGAAGAAGAGGTCCTGGAAGCTCTACATGTTGTGCACTTGTTAAAGTGCTCAATGGACAATAGTTTCCAAAGGTTTTGGTTGGGTGGTGATGGAGCCTAGGACATACTGCTGCTTCCATCACTCCATGTCTTCCCTACTGTAAAACACAGGAGTCATAGTATTTTGATGCCTGTTCACACTGGTTATTTGAAGATGCTTATGCAGCCCACACTGTGTCCTCACAAAGCTTACTCAGCCATACCACTGGACATTTCATCCAGCACATCCAAGAACAAGTAACCACTATAAGGACACTGGAAAGGCTTCCTTGGCCAACTCAGGCTTTAGACCTACAGGAAGGGCTGTTAAATAGTTCGTTCCAAATTCTTGTCTATCAAAAACCACCAAAAGTCTCCCAGCTATCCAGTCCTCTGTAAGAATTCAGCCCCAGTCCTTCACATATTAACTAAACCCACAGGAGTAGCAGGGTTCCTCTTTGCTGCGTGTTGGTTCACAGACACTCTTATATCTACACAGCATATAAGCTGTTTGCTTGCTCTTGTTGACAATAGAAACAAGAGATGGGCAAGGGATTTACTTACAGGGTTGGGCCGTGGCAATGGGCTTTTTAAATAGCTGTGTGACTTTTGTCTGTGCATCTGGATTTGATGATTAAGCACTTTCTTTTAATGATCAGTGACAAAGTAAATAGGTTTATTGCACTTGAGGAGGCCTCTCTTCTCAAGTGGCAGATTATTGCACCTACTCAAATCATTGTGATTAGAATGAAAAATCCTACTATTAAAAGGCCAAGGCTTTTCATCAATCTGAATGTTTCTCTATTAACAACTCTGGCAGCATCAATGAGCCTTAAAGTGGGAGTAAATTATATTGGTATGTTTTAGTTTAAACATTACTTTAAAGGTGTTTTTAAGCCAACTTTAAGGCCAACTGTTTGTAAAGGAGGCCTTAATGGAATTGGGAATCATGCCCAGAGCAAACACGTTCTCTGTTTGGCAGTGATTAGTAATGTGTTCACAATTAACTAAATATAGGGTAACCAAATACTAAAGGACTTAAATGGACCTTCAGATAAAGCAGTAGCAGGTTTAGAAATGTACTTTATTAAAATCTGAGCCTGCTAACAAAGAAGCTGTAGAAGACAGTAAAGGGGCTTTGCAGAGATATCCTCATGGATAGTTCACTGACTGCGGGATCACAGTTCTTGGGGGTGACACAAAGTCTTGGGTTGAGGCATTTTCTTTGTGGAGAGTTGTTGGAAAGCCTTCTGTTTGAGACATCTGAAACTGCAAAGAGGACAAAACACTGGGGATATATAGTACAGCACAAGGAAGCCAGCAATAGATGGAATTGCCTTAGCAGTTTCTAGAGCCTGACTTTCCTTCTCGGAACTTTTTAGGATTACTCACTTATTCTTTGCAACCCTCACACCTTGTCATTAGGAAGGGCTTCTAGGCCACAGGTACCAAAGCAGTGCTATGTTCTGGTTGCTGTTGACAGTATGTAAATAACCCTGTTTTTTTCTATGCCTAAGCTGTTGTGCCCTGCTTGACCCCCACAAAAAGCTCAGGTTTTCTGTACAGTGATACTCACAGAAAAGTTGCATCTTTGCTTTGTCACCACGCTGATTTGCACCCTTCCTGCACCACAAGTGTGGCTGGTGCTGTTAAATGTCATCCAGAGTTTGCTCTGTGAAGACTGGGGAGTGCAGAAGGCAGTGAACCTCTACTTTCTGTGGGTTTTTCAATGAATTAAGGGATCCCAGTACCCCATGATCTAAGTAATAGCGACACCTGGATGTGTCTACTGCAGTCACATCACTGTGTTACACAAAGTCCCTTTTCTACCTTTATTTACCTCAATTTTTTATCTGATGATCAGATTTTGAATTAACATGAAGGCTAGTTTGTTGGGTTTTTTTTTTACTTATTTGCCAAGAAATGGAGTTCAGGAAATGGAAACTTGGCAGTATTACCCTCCCCCTAAAAGTATTCCTTCCTTTCTCACCATGGTGGTAAATATTTGTGCATGGCTAATGCAAAAAACACTAATGTTATGAAGCTTCACTCGTCCAACTTACATGTGCCACAATGACTCCATGTAGGACAAAAGCACCTGCCAAAAGGAGAAGGTGGAAAATCACTGCAGGAATATCCCAGGTTTTTGACTGTGTGAGCCAGGGCAACATCATGGGAACTACAGTATGTGACCAGGAAGAGCCCACTGCTGACAGACTCATGAGCCTCATGGCTCAGAGAGCATTTCTGCTGAGTATGATAGTCTGAACACTGTGAAGGATGGGTAAGGGTGGTTGTCAGAGTGCTTAGAGTGCATACATTACTTTTTAAAACATTTTTATTAATATTTTTTTAATTTTTTGTATTTGTTTTAGCCATAGTATAGCTTCACTGCTTAGGACTGGGACTCTGTCAGGGAGCTGAACTGCATGTGTGTTGTGTTATAGGGGTGGAGACAAGCAAAACATTTTTCAAACAGAGGTGAGTGAACTTGTGCAACATGACATTCACAGCCAATTACATAGATTTTGGTTTCAGAGGGTATCTTTTCCTTTCTCAAACCTCATCTTTAGTCAAGACAAAGGGCTAGGACATCATAAGGCAGTAGTTGTTGTGGTATTAGGAGCATTGCAAGAAGCGAAAAAATGGACAGGGCATCTTCAGGAGATCCATGATGGAGTGACTGAGTCAGTGGGTTTCCAAACATCCTCACAGCACAGTGGTTCAGGACTGGGTGTCTGTGAGGATGGCAGGCTGACAGGGTTGATCCCAGTCCCCTTGTGGATTTGTGAGATCCTGTGTTTTGGTTGCAAGAGCCACAAAAATATGGATAAGTCTCAGGAATGTGAGGCCAAACAGGGACATGTGCTTTCACACTGCAACACGATGACCTTTATCTTTCTTGGTGACCTGAAAAGCAGTGATTGCTGTGTAAAAGAAGCCTACAAGTAGTCAAGAGTCTCTAGAGCCTTCTCTCAACCAGCAGTGACAATAATATGGGGTGGCACAATCCTCTGCCAGAACCAAGCACCACAAGGCCATGAAGACTGGACACACCTCACACCTTCTTCTCATGTATCAGAGAGGTTTTGGTACATTCCTACATGGTGAGAGACCTCTGTTTAGAGAGAGAGGTCTAGAAGGGGCTGAGGGCCAGCAAAGTGGTGCCAGGCTGTTTGCATGGTGGTCCCAATCACAGAGCATTTGCCCTCAGCTGGGGCTTGAAGGGTTTACAAGACAGTAAGCACCACCACAATTCCATGGCTCTTTGACATTTATTCTTTGGTTTCCTTACAGACTCATTAGAGCTGAGGGGACTTTAACTGAGGACTAATCACCACTACTTTTGCAGCCTCCATTTCTCTGTAACGCTCTCCAAGCTGTGTTTCTCTGTTTGCAGGCCATTTCCCGGACTTCCATCACCACCATGGCCCCCACTGTCCCAGGCACGACAGAGACCTACACACGGACCCAGTACTGCAAGTGGCCATGCGAGTGCCCCAAGTCCCCACCGCGGTGCTCCGTGGGCGTCAGCCTGGTCATGGATGGCTGTGACTGCTGCAAGACCTGTGCCAGGCAGCGTGGAGAGAACTGCACAGAGGCTGACACCTGTGATTTCCACAGGGGCTTGTACTGTGACTACAGCGGAGACAGACCTAGGTACGAAATAGGAGTATGTGCACGTAAGTGATGTACATATATTTTTGACTTAGATATACGTTGGCAGCTCCCCTCAGTCTGAGCAGTGGGTGAGGTTTATCTCATTAGATTACTGACTGCACGCTCATCTACTCCTCCATGCATCATCTTCCATTCCATTGTATCTGTCTTTGTTCTCAGGGCAGGTGGCTCAATGGGAAATGACATCTGAATTCTTGCTCTTTGAGTTGGCTGCAGCCAAGAGCAAAGACCAACCAGCACTGGGAGGTCTCCAGATGTGCAAGTAGATGATTCCATATTCCGTGCAACAGAAGGAGGTTCTGCAGTGGGTTAAGGATGAAGGAAGGGTAGGTGTGCAGCCAGATTTAAAGACAAGCAACGTAGGCATCTACATGAAAACGATGACATTAAGGGGATGCTTTTGGCATATTCCCTACTGTGGATCCTTTGAAAGGATAGCACGTGGTATCCTGTCAAGAGGGTCAGGAGTGGATCCTCTCCTATCAGAGCTTTTCAACACAAATTGAGGTCTGAGCCTTAATATTACAATGATTACAGTCATATTAGCTGCCATGAGGCAGAAGGATTTCTTCCCGCCTATTGTAACAAACTCTTGGTTTCACGTGACTGGAATGCTTTTACTCAAGCAGAGGAAAAAAAGTTAGGTAATGTTTCTTGTGCCAAGGATATGTTCACTTGTTCTGAGATCCAGAACATGACAGTGAATCTGATTAGCTCATAAATGTCAGAAATTGCTGACAATCACTCCTCTGGGAAAGATTAAAAGTGAAAGGATCGCAAGCACAACCACACAGATTGCTGATCAGAAAGGCTGTTGACTATTTAGCAAGTTATTAGAATATATGGCCATGGCTTTAGGTACGTAAACAGGAAAAAGTCACTTAGAGGTAGGGTCTTCTAGGTTGGAACATAACTATGAATGATCTAAGAGGAAATCTAAAGGTGAAACAAGACCTGGAGGAGAGCTGATTGTGAGATGAATAGATAGAATAACTGATTCACAGAAGAGGAAAGAGATTACAAACTGTGGGCTTTCATAAATTTAAAACAGCAGAAGTCACACCAGGGGCAGGTCTGAAGAGTGAAGCAGTTCAGGGAAGCTGACAGTTTCTCCCAGAAGTGATACAAGGTGTTGCTGTTCCTTAGCAGAAGGATGGAAAGTGTAGTAAGAAATGACCTTGGCTTTGCAGTAGCTCAGCTAGAGAAGAAAAAAAAAGGCATGCAAAAAGTGCAGTCTAACCAGATTTTTGCGGAATATGATCAAAATAACAAGAAGAGAAGTTACGTGCAAGGAGCTGTATGCTTAAACAGTGATTTTCAAGATTAGAAAAGATTAAGGTTAAGAAAAGAGGATATGAGATCATTCAAGTGTATTGTCTGGAGTATGTGGGAGGTCTGTAAGGGCAGGTTAGACAAACACTGTCAAGAATGACATCGTTACAGCTGGCCCTGGGTTGGGAGAGGAAAACAGGCTTGATGTTGTCTCAAAGCTATCAGCCTTCCTAGAACTCTTTAAAGACCTTCACGTTGCTTCACATTTGTTTATTTATTTAAATGCTTGCTTTCTTAGTTGGATATCTTTTGGTTTTTGCAGTCCTCCCATATATTACAGGCATTCAGTGTGTCTGTGGCAGCAGCACCACAATGTATTAAGATTGAGCTCCAGATTTTCCAGTGAGGTCTGGAGAGACTCCCAGTCTATGCTTTATCATCCTTACTACCATGACAATATATTCCCTATTATGTGATATCTGTGATTCTATGGTGAGGGGCATTGTGGCATACAGAGCTGAGGGGAATGAGAGGTAGGTCTTTCCACGGTTAGGACTGAAGTGGGTTGTCTCTGGCTGCCAAAGAAACCTGTAGTCTTTCCCTTGCGTTCATCATCCAGGTAGATGCATAGGACAGGATCTGCTGACATGTTCTTTCTTGTACCCTGGGGCACATATAGGCTGCATCACCCCACTCTCAGCCCATCAGGTTCTGTCCTGATCACAGGGTGAGTGAAGGCTCATGTGAGTGGCACCTTGTTGGGTGTTGGGGACTAACTGCTGTGAGGAATTTGCTTTGCATATAGGTGCTATAGGTCTAGAGAACCTAGAGAATCCAGAGCACGCAGGTCTAGGGAAACAATATAATATGTGGAAAACTAAAGATACTGAAAGAACTAGGAACTGGTTTTGGGAAAGGGAATGCAGTCAAACTGGGGGAAATTCAGGCTGTATGTGGACTGGTGTGCTGAGGTGTATCCCAGGATCTAACCTCCCAGACATGAAATAAGAACCTGTTGGGGGCCACTACAGCTCTCCTTTTGTTGTTGGATTTTCTCTGTACCGAAGCAGAGACAGCAGAGTGCTGAGCACACGCCCAGGTGGGGAGTCAGGCATTGTGCACATGGGGCTGGGATTAGGGATGTGCTTCCAAATTGCTTAATTTCAGACTTAGTGAAGTTCTGCATGAAGGCATTCAGCAACCCCTTTGTGTTTGGAAGTGTTCACATGGTGAGCCTCTTGGTGTAGGAGATTTGAAGAAGGCTGTTCTCGTAGTGTGGGAGGGATATGCTGGTAGGAAAACACCAGGAAATACAGCATTTTCTTGAATTGTTGTAGTCCATGTGAACACCTAGAGATATACCTGAATTCTTAGGTCCAGCACTAAGTGATATTTTTTCAGGACAAAGACTGAAGCATTACCAAAATTGGACCTGAGGATGAACTGGAGATCTAGATTTGTGCTTCAAATTCCAACAGCTCTTCTTTTGGTACAGAAGAAGGAATTTGTGTTTGATGTTTTCGTTCAGTCCATTCCAGAAATAGCCTTTGCAGAATTTTAATCCAGCATTTCAATTTGTGTTCCCCTGAAGCAGCCACATTGCTGCTCCATTTCCCACCAGACTTAAAACATAAGTGATCTGACCAGTGCGTGTGCACTGCCTCCATGTGACCAAACAAGAAACTAAACTTTGAATTTTCCACTGAAAGATTTCTGCCAGTGCTTCCAAATAACTGGCCATACCTTTAAAAATAACAAAACCCCAAACACTGCTGTTTGAATCAATATGATCCCTGTTCTCGGGCAATCGAAATGCTTGAATTTTTTTTTTTTTTTGTAACTTTGCTTAAAAAAATACACCAAATAATTATTTTCATGGCTTTATAATGCATACTTCATTTTCCTAGAAAACTATTCTGTGATAAATCCTGTGGGTAGGATCCAGTTGCCGAAATTTAGGAATCCAGTGCCTTTTAGGTGCTCTTTTGCTACCTTGGTTGTCTTTCCCTCTCTGCTTCAGATGGGTACAAGTGTTGTGAAGAACTGTGTCATATATGTGACCCCATATAGTCCCTCATATGTCTCTGAAAGCTTCAAATTTTGCTCATTATCTGTTTTAATTGCTTTGATTGTTCCTACCGTGAATAACTCCTACCACCATGCCATGAAATGATTTTTTAAGTAAGAATTTGTTGATAAAGCTTGTTTTATTTTCTAACTTATTTTTCCATGAAGCATTGAAAGATTCTCTTTTTTTGCTGTGATTTAGAATGAAAACAATTTCCTAGATGGTGTGACTACCCCTGTCTCAGCATCACGCTGAACACATCGCCCTGCAGCACTGCCGTGTCTCCGTGTTGGCTCTGGCAGCCCAGGGATCAGATTGGTAAAGAAACACATCAGAGCTGCTTGTTGCCAGCATTATTTTAATGGTGCTCTGTGTGTCTTTCTCTCTTTTTCTTTCTTTCCAGAAATTGTTGGTGTAGGATGTGTCCTCAATGGAGTCAGGTATAAGAATGGGGAAGCGTTTCAGCCCAACTGCAAATACAACTGCACGTGCATTAACGGGGCTGTGGGCTGTATTCCCATGTGCACAAACTCACGCCCTCCCCTTGTCTGGTGCCCAAACCCAAAGCTGATTAAGATGGCAGGGAAGTGCTGCGAGCAGTGGGTTTGTGATGACTCCAGAAAAATCAGGAAGACGTCTCCACGTCACATCTCCTCTGCAGGTATGGAGGCAGTGAGACAGACTTCTCCTTTGCCATCAGGAAGCTGAAGACAGAATCTACAAGCAAAGTATCAGCTTGCACTGCCAGACCTGGCAGGTATCTAGTCTTTGTGTGAAGGAGGCACAGAGACTCCCACACAACATGTGCTGAAGAACAGAACAGGCAAACCCATGTGGTGTGCTCAAACTCCTTAGCAGCAATGTGGATATGGATGTCTTATCCTTGGAAGCATTCAAGGCCAGGTTGGATGGGGCCCTGAGCAACCTGATCTAGTGTGGCATCTCTGCCCATTACAGGGGAGCTGGATCAAAATGATCTTTAAGGCCCTTTTCAACCCAAACCATTCTATGATTCTATCATTATGAGGTTCACCAAAGATGCTTATGCAACCATTCTGTGATTCCGTGTGACAAAGCCCCCTTTGAAGCATCTGCTGGAACTTTGAAGATATCACAAGTCCTTTTTAATGCTTCCTCTTTTTTTTTTTTCAGTCGGCCCTCTGGGAAACAGAATGGGTTCAGTTTAACTTGGGACTGAGGCTTTCTGTCTGGGTCATATTGCTTTGGTAGTGCAATTTTAAAGCCCCTGTATCATAGTAGCCTCAAACTTATATAACACCTTGAAAACAGTTATTGTGGTGGAAGTTTCATTGCCAGATGGGCTAAATTGTCTTTGTGTTAGTATAGCTTTTCATCAGTTCTGGACTGATGATATTACTGAACTACCTATTTTGTGTATCACATAATGTGTCTTCTTTCCACACACGTTCGTAGCCCACTGCACAGAGGTGGTACCATTTGCCTCAAATATGATCCCAAATGCTTAAGACGGACTCACCTTGCCATATGTCAAATTTATCCTCAAAATGCCCTGCAATGCAATGTATTGCCATTAGCCACATTAGCTCCATATTTTAGACTATCTCACAAAGCAAAGCTCAAGGAGATGTAGGATGCTTGTTGTAAACCAGGATTTTGTTTCCTTGGTGGTACAGGATTTTTTTCCCCCAGTCCTTGGTCTATATTTTTACAGCACAAAACAAAGCTTCAATCTCCATTCTGTGGGTTAAACCCACCAGAGTTTAGCCCTCAATTCTGTCCCTAGTAGCTCTGAAATGTGATGCAGGTCCAAATTCAAAGCATCTGGTACTGAAACTGGCCTTATGTCTTCATGGCCTTTGTCCCAAAATGGGCATAACAGAGCTTTGCTTGCCTGACTTTCCTCTTGTAAGTAGAATTCTTACAGAAATACGACTAGCATTTATTATGTTTAGTATAGTGATTAATATACTAATAAACATAACAGTGAGTAAGCTCAGTGCAGCAGTTTCTACTAGAGTTTTTCCTTTGAGCTGTCCCATGAGCTGCAAAGCAGAGGGGACTTTGGCTGAGGCTGTGAAAGAACCTGAACTGGGGTTGTAGGCTGCTTTCAAAAGAGAGCCCACCCTTCTCCAAATGGCTACTGAGCTCTCTGTGAGCTATTCAAACTGCTCTTCCTCACAGTGAAAGGCTGTGGCTGCTTCCCAAGCCCTCTGCCATCCAGCAGAGACTGTTGACCACTTTCTGCTACAGGGAATCAATTGAACGGGCTCAGAAATAAACCTTCATGGTGAGATCAAATCTCATCCCTTTTTTCCACCCGCTGGAACAAGCTTCTGTAATTATTTGTATTGTGGCAGCACCTGGGGGTCCCAGACAAGGACCTCCTTGTGCGAGGCTGTGAAGGGGAAGGAATAAAGAAATGAGCCCTGGCCCTGAGCACTCACAGAGCTGGGGAGTCTGACACAAGTAGGTCAGCACAAAGGGGGTGGGATGAGGGGCTTCACAGGAATGCTGAGCCACTTAGCTGTAGTTTAATTATTTGGGTTAGTGGCCTGAATGTGTAATGAGCTGGGGAGAGGGTCTTTAATATGTAAAGCTGTCTTGGCTGAATAATGTGGGGTTAAACTGTCTCCACAGCCTATGAGGGAGAGGATGAAGCCTGGCAGAAGAACTGCATCGTTCACACCTCACCCTGGAGTCCCTGCTCAAAGACCTGTGGGCTGGGCATCTCCACCAGGATTTCCAACGACAACGACCAGTGCCGGCTCCTGAAGGAAAGCCGCCTGTGCAACATGAGGCCCTGTGAGGTGGATATAACCCAGCACATCAAGGTGGAGAGTGTTTCTTTGTGTGCCCCTTCAGCTTTTGTTGTGCAGCTTTCAGGCCTCAGAGGGCTGCACCTCTACATGGACTTTACTGTGCTGCACAGAGTTCCAAAATGTGTCCTCCCTGTGCTTCCATGTGCTGGTATGAAAACCTTGCCCTGAGAGCTTTAGCTGCAGCCAAAAGGTCCTTGCAAAGAAGGCCAAGCAGAGCCTGCTGTGCACAGTGGTGGCTTAGACAGACCTGTACTCATCTAGTGGAAAAGTAATGCTGAATGTCTGCTCGTGGCTGTGAACTCCATTTTGCAAGTATCCTACTGGGTTCACAGGTCTGAACATGTAAATCTGTCATGGTCTATAGGGATTCCTAACAGCTTCAAACACTTTTAAATACAGGAATCATAGAACAGAATCATAGAATCATTGAAGCTGGAAAAGAAATCCAGGATGATCAAGTCCAACCTTTGACCAAATACCACTATGCCCACTAGACCTCATTGTGAAATCCTATGTCTACTTGTTTTTGAACACTTCCAGGGATGGTGATTCCTCCACTTCCCTGGGCAACCTGTTCAAATGCTTAACCACTCTCTCAACTAAGAAATTTTTCCTAATATCTAAGCTGAACCTCCCATGGAGTAATTTGAGACCATTTCCCCTTGTCCTATCATTATCTACCTGGGAGAAGAGGCCAAGTCTGACTCTGTCACAACCTCCTTTCAGGTAGTTATAGAGAGCAAGGTGAATTTTATGTCCTACCTCATCACTTTCTACAGCTATCTGAAAGGAGTCTGTAGCCAGGTGGGGGTCGGTGTGTTCTCCCAGGCAACCAGCAGTAGGACAAGAGGGCACGGTCTTAAGCTGTGCCAGGGGAGGTTTAGGTTGGATATTAGGAAGAAATTCTTTACAGACAGAGTAATCAAACATTGGAATGGACTGCCCAGGGAGGTGATAGATTCACTGTCCCTGGAGGTTTTTAGGATGAGACTGGGCATGGCACTTAGTGGCATGGTCTGGTAACCACGGCAGTGTTGGATCAAGGGTTGGACTTGATGATCTCAGAGGTCTTTTCCAACCCTGTTGACTCTATGATTCTATGTCAGCATCAAATATTAACCTCTCTTTTTTTTTATTTTCTTCTCTGATTTAGCCTGGAAAGAAGTGTTTGGCTGTCTACAGGGCCAATGAACCCATGAACTACACCATCTCAGGATGTGTGAGCAAAAGTCCATACAGACCCAAATATTGCGGCGTCTGCACAGACAACAGGTGCTGCACACCCTACAAGTCCAAGACTATTGAAGTGAGGTTTCAGTGCCCAGATGGAACTGAGTTTTCCTGGAAAATCATGTGGATCAATGCTTGTTTTTGCAATTTGAACTGCAGGAACCCCAATGACATCTTTGCCGACTTGGCTCATTACCACGATTACTCTGAAATCGCTAATTAAATTGGCTGAATGCTTGAATTGACCCATTGCTCTGATTTTACAGAGGTTTTAAAATAAAAGGAGAATTTTCATCCACTGCCAGTGTACAATTTTTTTTCCTGAGGTAGGATGTTAAATATCCTTGTTTTGCCACACTGTTTTGGAGAGGTCTTGAACAAGCAGGATTTTTAACTCCAATAGATCTTCATCCATTAACAGCAGCCAGGAATTCCTTCATTCACTGATTCCAGGACTTAAATGACAGCTATGTTGGCACTGCCATTTATCAGGCCAGCAGTTTAATTGCCCAAAGGAAAGAATAGTACACTAGTATGACAGCAAAATATGCTGTCAGTAGCTTAGACATGAGATTCAGACACCCTTATTGTCATTTCTTGAACAATGTTGTCTAAGATGGAAAATTGACATATATGTTTTATTTTTAACATTAGACATGAAGATTTGATGGTCTGACCCTTGGGACTAAAGTCTAGTGTCTGTCACACTGAGATCAGTGCTAGAACTGCCCCTCCGTCATTCTCAGTCAGATCCTTCTCCATGGTGAATTTCATGGGATAAGCCTAGGGGGAAGAATGTTTTTCCTGAAATCTCTTTGTGATGAGTCTGTCTCTCACTGCAATAGGCTGGGTCCAAGAACCTCTGTGTCCTGCTCTCCTTGGATTCACCTCAATCTCTTGGAGTATCTTGTGCCAGGGACATTTTCACGGTTCTCTACCTGCTCTGAATCCAAAATAGCCATCCCAGAACTCATATTTTCAGTATAGATCCTCTATCCAGGGGTTACGTATTGCTCCTAGGCTAGCTCTGCAGACCTGAAGGATGAAATGTAGAGAACCAGATGAGAGATGAAGGGGCAACACCTCATGCACCCATTTATTCACACAGAAATTGTGTAGCCTGTGTCTGGGGAACACCACCTCCTCCTCCCCATATGGTTATCAGCATGCAGGTCACTCCACTGCTGCCTTATCAGTGACACAAATCATTGTTTTACATGGCTGGGGTAGAGGAAAGGAGACATATGCTAAATGAGAAAACAGACATTAAGCTTCCCATCAGCTCTGTGAATGTGTGGATGCAGAAGGAGAGGCAATCCTTGTCACAGCTTCTGGTCCATTAGTTCCAACTGGGATGAGGCTTAGAGTAAACATCAAGGTAAAGCATTTTCTTCAGAAATGGTTTCACATGCAAATATCAGCTAAGAGAAGAAAAAAATCTGTCATTACCATTCCAAGCAATACATTTATCATCACTGAAAGGTGCTGGAGCCAGGTTTTTTTCCAATAAATTGCTAGTACAGCACCCATGCCCTATGGCACATTTGCTATTGCTTTACTTGGGAGAGAAGAAATGTGTTTCTGCATGGAGAACTGTAGTATCTGTTCCAAAATCCCTGGTGGCACAGTAGAACTGATTGACATATGGTCTGGAGATTGGACCAGTACAAGGCTGAACTTGGAATGATGCAAGTGTTTTAAATTAGTCACTTATTTTGCTTTAGTTTCAGTTGGCAAGTTGTCTCCATCTTGATAACCCAGTGGAAGCTAGATTAGTTTCTGGGAGATATAAATCTTTTTGGTTATGATGAATTAAAAGTTCTCGTGAGTGATCTGAAAACAATGTAGTCCCTATGTAAAGACAACTAGGAAAAATGCTGTGTATCTTCAAAAGCTGCTAACTCCAATAACATATTTGTTTGTATATAAGAATTCTGCCCACATATTTCCCATAGAGCTGGGCCATTCCTCAAGTCAAAGCTTTTATTATTTCTTTCTTTAAGCTTCCATGAAGAACCCAGTGGCAGAAAAGAAGGGTGGTATCTCCCTGCATGTTTCAACATTCTTTCCTCTTTGTTCCTCTGATGATAAGGAACCTGAGGTCACCAGCATTTTGCAAGATTCAGCCCCATGACTGCTTTGGCCTGGATGATGTGACAGCAGAGGTCATATCTGACCTATTCACCTCCACCCAAATGAGACCTCAGCACTAGCAAGACTGAGAATGTTACATTTTAAACTCCACCCCTTGGTAAAAAAGTCTCATGAGAATATACAAAAAAGAGGCCTTGGCCAGGAAGCGGAAAACATTGACAATGTTTTCCAAAAGGGAAAATGGTTTGTACTGAGACATGTTATAGGGAAGGCATACTAGGATCTCTCTTTCAGTATTTAAATCTAAATATTTAAATCTCATACTTAAGATCCCTTAAATATGGCTTGGAATCCTGTGTTCTAGTTCTTGCCCATCTTAAAATGTCATATATATATATGTGTGTGTATATAGATATACATATCACCATGGCTAGGCTTCGCAAACGAAGATTTGGGAAAGGCTCTATCCACATTTGTTACAAGCACGCTGGTGGCTAATAAGGCCAATACTAGATAGACATGTCCAATTGCAAAAGGCACAGCAGAAAGACTCCTTATACATCCATAAAATATTATGTGGATGCAGTTATATAATATTGTATGTAATATTATACATAGAAACATGCCCATGAATATATATGTGTATATTTACATATATATATTCCTATGGTGCAGTCTTTGGTGCATAAAAAGGAGTGCATATGTAATGTGTGTTTATATGTACAATCAGTCTTTCTCTGTTTTACATGTACACATAAGGAAACAAAACCAGGATCAGATTATGTTCAAAGAACTGTGTCCCTCAACAGGCTTGCTTTGCTTTGCAATTAGCTAATGCTGTAACCCTCTCAATGAAATGCTGCAGCGGCTGTAACACACGGCTTTCACTGCAAGATAAAAGAAGCTATTGAAAACTTATGCATGGCCAGCAGCTCCAGTGCATGTCAGTTTTTAGTGAAGTGAATGCCTGGAAACCACAGATCTTGCCCAGTGCACCCAAGATGTTTCTGTTTCTAGCCTGGTTTCCTAAGGAAGCAAGGCATATGCAACCCTGCCATCCATTTGTTTGTCTGTCTGTCAGCCAGTCCCTTTGTGGGAAATGCCAAACAAAGGGGGCAGAAGTGTAAAGATCTCAGAAGCGTTGCAATTCATGCAAAAAAATGAAACCAAAGAGCAGGACAGGGAAGAGGACCACCACATTGTCCCTGTCAAGCCCGTGCACATCTGCCAGGCAGCCAATGTGTCCAGCATGTCTGCAGTGTGGTCCAAACACCTCAGCAGCAGTTTAAAGGGGTTTTGAACAGATGCACCAGTTGGAAACCAGCAGCCATGGAGGAGGCACAGCTGAAGCAATCACAGACGGGGAATAGTGGTTATTGCACTGCTGTAAATAGTGTAAATAGTGCTGTAAATTGTGGGGAGATTGGACACAAATCTATAGGATGCACAGCCTCGTTAACTCTTCTGCTTTTACAACTCTTTTTCTGGTGACTCTGAAAGGGAAGAGCATCACTTGTGGACAGTGAACTTGACCTGCAGTCTGTGGTGCATCAGAGATCCTTTGTTCTAACAGATGTTTACAAGAAGATTAGCGCTAGGACTAAGGCAACAGACCAGCCTTTAGATTCAGCTCCCTGGCTCCCTCTGTGCTTGGGCAAACCATATATCTTTATAAAAGCATTTTGTGGTTGTTGTTTAAATACATTGAGGATCTAGATCCTCAAAGGCTTTCATGGATCCAGCCCTTGGTTTCACTTTTTCTCAGTACTTCAGAGCCAGAACAAGACTCTACTGTTCATTGCCTCTGTTGAGAGTGAAAACTCCTCCAGCAGGAACTGATGTTCTCTGTACATTTGTACAATGGGCCCAGGTCTCTGCTGGGACCTGAAAGGGATACCATAACCCAAGGAAGCAACAGTAATAGCATTGGAGGAGATACCAGGAGCAGAGCTGGTGTTAGAACCCTCTGCTGCAGCAGTCCTGGGAAAGGCTTGAGAAAGGATGAGAGTGACAATTTTGCAATCCAGTCTAAGTCAAGACAGTTTGACACACATTCTGCTCACAGCAATTATCTTGTTAGACCTGTAGTCTGGGACAAGGATGGAGGGTGGGATTTTGAAGGTCTACTCATGGTGGTATGAACAGTAAAACTCCAGTGAGCTCCAGTGTCCGTAGCCATTAGCCTTCTGTAGGGACTTCATCACAGTCAGTACAGTAGCTGAAGCTGTCTTGTTTGGGAATCCCAGAAAGCAGGTTATCCACTCAGCAAAGAAGCAGGCATGAAATTTATTCAAATGCCTTTTCATGGAGCATTGGCTGGAAATTAAAGCATCATTTTCGTGTGCATGAGATTGGAAACAGGGTGTAGTGCAGTTGCAATATTTTTTATGTGCTCACTAGGGTTGTGCTGTGCATATGTAAAACTCTAGGAAAAACACAAAACTCAGAAACACTGTGTCATCTTGTAAATTAAACCCTGAGGTTTTTTTGGTCCCATTTTTTTGGAAGGAGTTTTAAAACAAACACTTTATTAAACTGATATAGACGGAGTGCTCTCACTATCTAGAGGCACATATCCATACACATACCTACTGAAATTGTGGCTTTTCCTGTTTTAACAGTTCTACAGTTATACCTATAAGCTTCATACACTGAAATACAGGAAAAATTAATAGGAAAACCAGATTGGCTTGGCAGTGTCAGCCTGAGTTACTCCAGCTATACATAACACATTACTTGTTCGTAAAGCATCATGGTGAGGCTTTTTGAGATAGCATGTTGCTGCTATGGTTTAAAGATATTAAATAACCTCATAAGTAGTAAATGGTTAATGAATCTATGACTGACACCTCATTTAGAAGCTTAGGCAGGCAAATGGAAGTGAAATATGTCTGCCATTGGCAGTTCTTTTCCTTTACTGATCTCCTTGCCTGGTCAATGTCCAAGTGTGCATTCATGATCTGTGACAAAGCCCTGAACTGGAGGATGCATACAAATAAAGAGCCAGTAATATGGTAAAAAAGGATGATGTGGAAGTTTCTCCTTCAGTGTGAGTATTTTGTCAGCTTGGGAAAGCCAGGTGTTCCCAAACTAACATGTTCTTGTTTGCTGGTCTGTTTCTGGATCTACATTTGTTTGGGTTTTTTTTCCCCTTACTGGACTTGGGACAGACTTCTAGAGTCTCTGAGCAAAGTGGAGTGTGTTCTTAACCTGTCTAAGTGTGCCTTTGTTAGCAGCTCCCTTGAGAGGCTGTAGTAGTAACCTGTTTGCAGCAGCCATACATACCAAAATTGTTCAAACAAGGTCATTAAAGACATAGGGGAAAGCATTCACTAATCCATATCCCTTAATTTACATATCCTCAGAAATACCCCCAGTAAGGATTCTACCCTTTAATTCTAGAAAAATATGCTTGTAGAGTTTTCCCACAAATCAAGTTTGCCTTCCAGCCTGAAGCAGGTTACTTGCCTTGGTAGGAATTTAAACACTGTGAGTGGCCTCATGTTCTGAACAGTTCTGGGTTGGTGTTGGAGTTGCTTACAGTTCCTGGAATTTTAGGTGAGAAAGCATGTTCTTTCCAGCCTTCTCTTTCAGTGTGCTTTATTTTTGTTTCATTTTGTTGCTGGTCGGTTTTGTTTGTTTGTTTGTTTACTGGAAAGGGTAATTATCTACATTTTAAGCACTTTCCAGAAAACTGTGCCTCTGGCAATAGCTTTCATCAAAGGTACCACATTTCTCTGCTGTCTCTATAGGCACCAGAAATTCCATGTGTCCTGTGCTCTCCCATGTGGCAGCTGCCAAGTGCACAGTCTTGCCTGAAGGGTCATTAGTCTGGGAAAACCATCATCTCCTGAGTACTGTGCACTTTCCAAATGATGTGTTGACCCTGTGATAGGCTCTACTTCTGTAGGACCTCCCCTGCTCCAAATCTGCATGAGTGGCAGGGAGGGAATCACCACGGGATCAATGCTTAACACTGGCAGCTGGTGGTAAAGAACTACGATTTTTTTTTGATTTGGTGACTTTTCATCATTGAAAAGAAGTGAAATCATATTGCAATCAGTCAGTAAATGACAATTTCCGAGCTGGAGAGATATAAGTGCAGGACTGAGGTCCAGCAGGGAGGGTGTGACAGTGTGCATGTCACCACTGCACAAGAAGCTGGGTGGCACCTTTGCATAGTGTAGGCTCACCAAACCCTACAAGCAGGTTGGTCATGGAGACTTCACTGGGAGCTGTCCCAGCCCTCCCCCAGTGCTGCTGCCCAGCAAACAGCCGTTCCCTCCCCAGCCCCCTCCACACACTGACCTTGGCCTGAATACCATAATCCACTCCAGCCATAAGCAATTGCAGAGAGTGGCAGGTCATCCAAGGATACTTTTTCCAGCTCTGCTGCAGGTCATAGCTCTCTGTGATGCTGCTGCTTGGGAAGCAAGAGCTGCCTGCTATCCCCTTTCTCAACCGCTGGGCTCTTCTGGACATGTCTAGTGATGCCTGCATCCAGTGTATGATGCACATCCCACAGCCACCAGTGTGAAAACACGTAGAGTATATGGGATGTGGGGCTGCTTCTTTAATGACATCCAAATAACAATTCTCCTCCAGCCCCCAGGAGTGCAGGGTAACGATCCCCAAGCTGAGTTGCAGGGAACAGACATTGAACTGTTTGGCAGTTGGAATCAGAAGCCTTTTTTCCTTTTTTTCCCCCCCTAACACTGGTCAGCAGCTGTGTTGTTTATAAAATGAATGGAGCCCTTAATGAAGCAATACATAGAAACAGTGAAAGGCTGTGTCTGTCTATTACAAAGGGCTGAGGGGGAAGGGTTGAGCTCCTAAAATACCCTGACATCCTTTCTCTCAGTTATTTAAACATTAGGCATAGCAATGATCAGCTACCAACATAAAGCCTATATTTGGCTTGGTGGAAATGCTAAATCCACACATCAAAGTAGCTGTTCATAGGGATAGACCAGGAGAGGCTTTCTGTTCCAGTGAACGTGAAGTAGTGCAAAATACTGCAAAAAAATAAAAAAGGCAGCATGTGGGAAGGGGGAGGGCCAAGTTGCAGCAGCACTGTTCAATGTGCTGAATTGGTGGATGCAACAGACCCCATTACCAGCACGTTAAGGATTGCAGCAGATACTCTGCCCAAGATACAAAAACAGACATAAAGAGGGTTCCTGCACTGGAGAGTAAAAATAAGCAGCTTTGCTATAAACAGTTTTCACTCCAGCTCAGTCCATCACTTGCGACACGACATTAATCATAAACCTTGAAAACACATCTAGGTTAAAGTTTCCAGCTGTTCAATCTATAGAGACTTTTAAAGAGGAAAGCAACATCCTTCAGCACAAAAGACCCGCTGCCATGACATGGTGTTGGTACATCCTCTCCAATTCCTTCTCTGCAAGGACAGGGCAGGGGAAATACATCTTGAAGTTCAGCCAGACTTTTGTACAGTAGATGTCAAGGCCCAGACAGAGATGGAAAGAACCCAGATTTCAGCAATGACATCCTTTCTATTAGTGGTTTTGAAGAGCACCACAACAGCAAAGATTTGGTATTGAAGTATATTGACGGCATCAGGAAGCGTCATGGTCCCTGAGAGCCCATTCTGTTCTCTTCCACCCTTTATAACCCCAAAAGCAGTGTGAGATGTGATCTGGTTATTTTCTGGAAACCTCCTTTTATCGAACCTGAATTTCCTCTATGCTGTAAGAGCTCCTTGTCCCCTGATGGCCATTCATATTTGGAGAAAAAAGCCTTTTCTGGATTAGTGACACTACACTATCCAGGTTAATTCTGTCCCCAAGAATATTGTAAAATCAACTTTTGCAATCTCTAAGAAGGCTTTTTATAAAAAAAATCTAATAAATCTGAAAGCCACTTGCATCTCTTTAGTTACAGCACAAGTTAAAGATGCCAGGAGATCAGTACTGCAGGGAAAGAGGAGTCATAACTCCTTGTAAAAGGTAAGGCATTACTCCTCTGTGCTGCCCTCCAGCTTTTATTTGCAGATACACACTGTTCTTTGCCAAATGAATACTCTTTGTTGCAAAGCTGACATTTATAGTGGTCCTAGAAACGCCTCGCTGCTCAGAAGTGTTTGCAGACCCTTTTGTGCTTCAAGAAGGCTTGGATGCATTCCTCCCCATTAAACCAAAATAAAGTGCCTGGGCTTAACAGGCACACCATGGTGTCCTTGTGGAAGGAATGATTAGCCATTCCCAGAAAAGCTCAGCAAAGAACATAGCTTTGCCCTTCTTTTGTAAGATGAACTGGCACAGGTTCCTCCTGTTTTCACTGGCGCTGGCTGTGGTTAACCAAATCAAGCCCTTTGCTGGTATCAGTCCAATCATGACTGCTGAATCAGCATGTCTAGCAGAGCCTTGGCTCAGACATGTCAAATATTTGCTTTTGCCTCTTCCTATCACAGGATTTTTTGAGATACAGGAGGAATGAGCAGCCCAAAAGAGTCCCAGCAAAGTCACAAAGCCACCTGTCCCTGACAACATCAGTATGTTAGGTAAGTCACTAGGTTAATCTTTACTCTTCTGAAGTTAGATTCTTACAAGAGGTCCAAAAAGAAATGCCTTTAGAAACTCAAAGTGGCATCTGCAATTTCAGTCAAGAGGTCTGCATACCTCCAGCTATTCACAAAGAACATGTCACATCAATGGATTTACAGATCAGATCTGCATCAGAAAGGATAAAATGAGCATGGCACCAGCGAGGAAGCCAGTGTACAGACCACAGATCTGTGCACTAGACAGTACTATAGCCAGAGAGACAAAGAAAACTTCAAACAGCAAATAGTACTCTATATCATGGCTTAATATTTTGCTATATTTCTTAGAGTAAAATTATCCTTTAGTATTAATATTGCCAATAAAAATGCTGAAATGTGTGGTGTTTTCTTAGTATAAATAGTAAGCTGGAATGGGGGGAAAAAACTGAGCACAGAAGTAGGTAATAGCAGAGATATAAGTAAAAGAAAAAAAGATTTCATTGATACAAAAGGATAAGAATATACTTGGACTGAGAAAGATTGTACTCCTGGTAAAACATAAAGACACCAGACATTGCAAAGTTACAAATTTATTTGTTTTGAAATAAATACAAATACTTCATTAAGAAACTTTTCTTTATAGACTTTACACAATAGCTTTATTCTTTCTGGAAATTGTCTGTTCTTCCCACAAACCATTATGAATATTCTACACAAGAGCTGAAGTTAGTCAATATAAAGTAACCTAGATGGTGTTCTTCTGAACAAGCAATCCCAAAGTATTATCATTTGCTATTTAGCTGCTTGGCCTTTGAGCTTTTTGCTTGTGTGAGGACTGCAGTTCAGCAGGTATGCACTGGAGCTCAGGAAATCCTGTCCTGCTATCTATGGAAGGACAAATTTAAGAACACCCAACTGTGAAAATCTGACTGGCAGATAGGTATCAAGCCACTAGCTTCAAAGAAAGCAACCCAAGGTATCAGGAGGCTATGTAAAGATGCAGAACCAGCAGATCATGACATTTACGCAGTCATTAGACACTGTATTTCAGAGATAGAGTGTTGCTGCTCCACCACTTTGTGGAATACAGTTCTCAGCACCGGTGAGATCTCATCAGTTTCAAATCAGGTAATTAGTGGCAGTTGAACATACAGTATCTAATTACATGCCATCCCAGTTATTCATCTCTCCTGACAAAGAACAGCTGGATCTGGCTTCGCTTGCAGAATTTCAAATTTATCACAATTGTGCTGGACACAAAAAACTTGAGTTGCAAAGATAAGAACCTTCCTGAAGGAAAAATCAAGCTGTTTCTGCTTTGCTGGCGTGTATGGCTATGCTACTTCTTACAACTACACCAAGTTCCACAGTATGGTAAACCCTTTGGCCCAAGTTCCCAAACAGGGAATCCTATCTTGCTTATCAAATTTAAATCTTGTCCTCTTTTGGCTAAGCAGATTTTAGGGTCTAGGAGGGGGGAAGGAAAGGAAGAATGAAACTAAGTCTCAAAAAAGTGAAATAAAAAAAGCTTAAAGATTTAGTTCATCTCAAAGTCACATTAAAATCGCCTATTTTAGTAGTATATTATTGTACATAGGAAAACAGGCTTGAATACTAATGAATTAGAAGGCCTATAAATGCACGATACATTAATTTCTCTATCATTGAAGTCAAGCTATATACAATGAATTCAACTCCAGCTTCAACATGAGGCCATAACACATTTGTTTCATTTCCTTTCGTAAAAGTAATCCATAATATTTTTCTCCCCCTCTTTGAAACTCATCTCAAATTGTGCCAGTTTACTTCAAGATAATAAGAGATAAAGGGGCCTGTAACAGCTTTGATTTTAAAGGAGGGTATTGAGCAATTCTGGTTTGACTCTGAAGTGTTTACAACCACATCAGCTTTTGGCAAGTATCCTTTAGAATTTGGCATCCACTGAAGGAGGGCACAATAGCAGCAGCTGTCTGAGATACAAGAATAACAATAGAGCAAATGAGATGCTTCTTTTCTTTGGTCCCTGTCAGACCCTGGTGAACAGAGTTTCTCCTACAGAATAGCTTGAGATTAATACCAGTTATGTTTTTATGATACACAGGGGGCATCCATTACTTTTTCACACCGTGACCAGTTTAAACCTCCCACATCCATCTAACAGGACACTTCCATGGACTTGGGGCTTGATTGTTCAGCGTTGCTTGCCGAGTTCGGTGTCAGCTCAATGCGTGTGTCTGTGTGGGAGCGGTTCCTGGAACCATCCCCAGTGTGGGATCGGCTCCTTGTTCCCTCCCCAGTGTGAGACCGGCTCCTTGTGCCTTCCCCGGTGTGAGACCGGCTCCTCTGTCCTTCCAAAGAGGTTACGCTGGAGCCAGAAGCGGTGCGGGACCTCATCAGCCGCGTCATGCTAGCAGAGGGCACTGGAAGAAGAGTCTTTCATTAATTCCTTCCTTCAAGGGTTTGGAAGGAAGTCCTTGCCTTCCTCTCTAACCTTGACCACCCTTATAGAAGCCTTCGAGATCAAATACATGCTTTTCATGGTAGCCTCTCATGCAGAACTACCTTCACTGCTCCAGGCATACAGTTAAGGAGCCTAAATTACTAAGGTAAAATTGGTGGTCAGGGCTGAGGGATTCAAGGCAGCTTTATGGTGCATTGTTGTGGCTGCAAGAATACAGAGATAAACTAAAGAGACTCCATGAGACCTCCCATTACTTTCAGATGTTTAACCTTTGCTGGCAGCCCAGGCTGGAAGCAGCTGTACACAAGTAGCTGCCATAAGCACATATGTGGAAAAAAACCCCAGCTACAACTCAAAGAAACCTCTGAGCTAATGAGGTTTTCAATGTTACATGCAGTATATGAACCATATCCTGTGATGCCACAAGGGGACACTATTACAAATATCCACCTTAAAAACATCAAGATAAAGTTAAACAGCTATTCGTGGGTATCAGCTGTTCAAAAAGCTTTCTTCTGTTTAATAACATCATTTGGTCTGAAAACCTTTTGCCCAGATACCACAAGTGTTCTTTTCTTTCCCCTTGCAAATGCACATCCAACAGGGCAAAGATCACACACCTGAGATCAGAGACTCTGGGTGCTTAGATGCCCAATTAACTTTGATAGTCAGATCAACCATTCTATAAAACCAATACTTACTGTATCCCATTCCCTGAACGAAGTATTTGAAAGCTTCTGCAAGCTTGGCAGGCTGCAAAAGAGAGAAAGTGTTATTTTAGGCAGTAAGTTAGTTACATTACAGTGTCATAGATGTCACAGATGTCCTATCTTAACAGGGTTCTCAAATATTCTCTGGACTCTACTGACCCTCTGAAAGCTTAATTTATGACAAAAATCCACCATTCCCCTCTCTAGACTGCTCCCCTGCCTCATTATTTTAGAAAATGAACACAGGTATTTAAGAATGAGATTTCCATAGAAGTGACAAGTCTGGCTCAAACTATGCTTGTGCAGTTACTGAAGCAGGTGAACTAAAGTAAAACAGCTGGCCTCACAAAATATACAAGGCAGTTCATGCATGGTCAGTAACTGAGTGATTCCTAATCAGCAGAGAACAAATTCTAGTCAGAGCTGATAGTTATATTTATAGGGCAAAAAAAGCTTAGCAGGAATACACAGGCACAACTGCCTATGATTGACATTCTTGCAATGAGGCACTCCCAGTTTTTCTCTGCTGCTGACACAGTGGCCACATAAGCCTCACAATCTCAATCATTGCACATGAAAATATTTTTTGTATTCTATCTGAATCACTGCAAAGAATGGACTCTGCATAGCAGAAGCAATGCACATACTACCCTGTAGCTTTAGAAAAAGCCTTTTCCTGACTCCCACTGTTGGAGCACACACTGCCTGTCCAGGGACTTCAGCTGAAGGCAATTACAAATTCAGGTTTTCCTTAAGTTCACAAACACCACGTTATATTGCTTAGAAATTTGTTTAGATGTTAGATTCTAAAGTTGATTTATAGGGCAGCTCCTTTAGTGAGGCAACACAAGAACACAGGTAAATTTTAACTTTCCCACCCTAATTTTATTACCAACTTTGAATTTAGGCCTAAATATATTTCATAAACTCCAGTTCATTCTCAGTCAAGCAGAGTCAGTGTATGCAAGAACATAACATTGTTATTTCCTGACTCCACTTTCCTGATCTATGCTATAAATAGTCCAAATAAGACTGTTTTCAAAATGCTAGTGCTCAAGCCTTAATCCACATCTGCTTAGTAAATAGGTATAAAATAATACTTCTGCATTCCCACCTCAGATCTTTACTTGATTAAGACTATTAGTGAAAATAATATCTCCTCCCAATCTTAATTTTGTGCTTCGCTGCTCTTTTAAGAAAAAAGAAAACTCAGATGACCAATTCACATCATTATTCATGAAATCATAACCATCCTTTTGGCTGACACTTGGGAACAGCAAGTACCCTACAGGAAAACACCCCTTTGTTGCAGTCTGACACACTTCAGAACAGGATTAGTAGGATTTCCGCCAACCAAATCCTACCTGGGAAACTTGGGGGAGCCCACCGCAGTCAGCCATCTGAAACAAGATGAGAACAGCCAGTTAGTGTAATGCCAGAGGAACTCATTTGTGCTCAGGATATATTAAAATGACCTTTTTTAGCTATCTGGCAGAGAAACATTTCCTCTTGTTATGTGAGTAACGTCCACGTGGATGAATACAAAGTAAGTCGTTACACATTTATAAAAGTTATGAGTGGACCCCAGAAAACCCTGAAGTTTCTTGACCATCAGGCAAAGAATCAGTTGGAGCTACAAGTGTTTTTTTACTAGGCAGTGATTACCAGTTTCTTAGAAACCAGCCTGATAGTCCTGGTTACAAGTTCAGCTCTGAATTACAATAGCATGACTCTGTATTGACCTGGATGACAAACAGGGGAGAGAAAACAAACACCTGAGGCTCAGAGGTGAGAAGGAAAAACAATTTGCTGAGATTGCGGATGGCAAGCATCAGCCTGCCTTGCCAAGGGAAGCAGGGAAAGCCAAATGAGAAAAGCTATCTTGAGTGCATGCAGTATTTTTGGAGCATTTCATTTTTCCTGCCACTCCACCCCTCAAAGTCAACCCAACAAAAACAGCCCTGTTCCAAGGAACACCACAAGCTCAAAACAGTGGAGCTGTAAATTACAGGAAATCCCAAATCCTATCTAGGATTAGTTAGCAGCAAAACAGGCCTGCAATGGGATCTGGCATCACCCATATCCCTGGACTGAGAAAAAGCTGGTCACAGATACAGCATCTGAGATAGTCTCACACCCACATGGTAGGGTAGCAGTGTAACTCTTCAATGTTAGGAGGAAAAAGCATTTGGGAAAAAAATAAAAAAATCATTATTATAATTTTCACTGCCCAGTTCAGTGCAGTAGATGCAGTAGAAGTTCACAGCAGAAGCATGACTGAATTCGTTTCACTGTTTGCATGCTATTACTTCATCAGTAACGAGCTGAAAACTGCACCCATCCTCTGAATGCCAAGCATCAGCCAAAACCTTTGCATCATATTCTGCTGTTTGGAAGTGCATTTTATCAACTTTCTGATAAGATATCCTGGACTGTACCCTCATAAAAGGCAGGATGACCAAACTGTGGCTGATAAATGTCAGTTGTCAATAGCTATCGATTAGTCTGACACTACTGCTGAGGGACAGGCAAGCACAGGAACAGAATGAGCTGGTTTGCACTTCCCTTCCATGCTTTTTCAAACATTTTCAAATACCTCAAGATGAGCTTTGCCAGTTCTAGTCAAATTCATTATGGGTGTGTGAAATACAGAGCATTTCAAGTCTCAACCCTAATGCTTTAAAGTGGAGGAGCTAAAAAATTCTGTACTGTTGACCCCAACAAGAAGCCCCTAGCCTTGTTTATTCTACTAAAATACTCTTACCCTGAAGGAGCTATCTTTTCACATTAGAACTGGATTCTACTGCAGCATATCACTCTGGTTCTGCCTTTTCTTTTTAGTTAATCCAACTGGTTTTACATGAGAGGAATGTTTATTTTGAAAAATCAGAGTTTTTGTTATTACCTTCAGAAGTGTGGTCCTTGTTGGGTCCAGTTTTGCATTGCATTCAACCTACATAAAAGAATAGCAGCATAAGGCATTGTACACAAGACTTAATTATGAGCTGCCAGACGAAAAGAGATCAAAAATCCTGTTTTCTGACTTAATACAGAGTAAAATGAGTATCTTATGCCTCTGTATGAAGACTATGTATACATATATGCATCTTTAAACCCAAGTCAGTTCACTTTTCTGACTGCATCTTTTTCCCTGTACAAACCCATTAGTTGGGAACTGTGGATTTTTCATCTGTCTCTGGGACTCCAGTGGCAACAAGTGCTGTTTATCTTGTGATTTGGGGTCATCTGGTAGCATCCCAAGTGGTGAGCAGCCATGTGGCCTCGGGCCAGCAGACTGGGCATGCCCATTAAGGCACAACATTTGAAGTCATCCAGTCATCTGGGGTGAGTTATAATGGTAAAAAAGCAGCTCTTCACTTCCATAGTGATCCAGGGCACAGCTCCAGCACCACACAACAAGTTAAAATACCAGGAGCAGATCCCTCTCTGAAGGAAAATATTTGCGGTTCACTGGAACTGCTGTGGTGATTGTTCCTAACGTGTTAGCTATTAAATAATGGTGCGCACACAGAGGGCACAAACAGCAAGGGATTAACGGCAGCTCTCCTGCAGTCAAAGAAGAGAGCCAGCTGGGCTGGACTGATAGCCAGCCAGGCTGCTGTATGGCAGGAGCTCTGCTGGTCCTGTGCAACTGCTTGGCTCGCCCACCCATCACCCAGCAGGGTGGCAAAGAAGGCTCAGTGTACCCACCACTGCATCCACCGCCGGGGAGCTGTCACCGACCACCAGGAGGACAGGACACCTGCAAAGAAGCACAGACAGGAGTGGAGTTATCTCTGTGATCCAGCCTGGACTTGCCCTAAGCTGCATTTTGTGTCACTGGAAGGATGAGACAGTTAAGTGTGTGGAAGTGATTTGGTTTGTGCTCCAGACATCTTAAACATACATCAAATCCACTGCATTAGCTGCAGACCTACTGACATGCGCTGATTCCTTGCCTGAGAACCTGTCCTTTTCCCCACCTGGCAGCAAATCAGCCCTTGCCAGTACTCTTATTCCTTGCTTTAAAAGAAATTGAATGTGAGCATCAGCACCAAAGTCTCACCCCCACCTCCAGGCCCCTGAATTCCAACTTTAGCATCTGTCCATCCTATTCCAAACAGATTGGCAGAGGAGTAGAGTCTCCTGTATGTAACCATCAGCAGCTGAGCAGAGAAGGACTTGACAACTGTTATGTTGCACAATTTGCAGCATAAGTGAAAAGATGTTAGTAGAAGATCTCAAAGTCATTCTCATACCTGCTCCATCTTCCTGAATTTTTGTTTGGTTGTTTTTTCAAATGGTTTTAGGTTGGGTTTTTCAGTTGTTCCCATTAACTACAATGTATTTCTGCATGAGGATAAGTACATCTACTTTTCAAGTACTTCGTAAGCCCAAGTTTGCGCATGCACAGGAACTGGAACTGCTTAACTTTCCATTTCAGCTAACATATGTTTGTCAAGTCTGAAGAGAGGAAATCTTCCTAATGGCAGTCCCTG
The DNA here is from genome assembly GCF_025592945.1 of Manacus candei. Taxonomy (NCBI): domain Eukaryota; kingdom Metazoa; phylum Chordata; class Aves; order Passeriformes; family Pipridae; genus Manacus; species Manacus candei. Next base: position 7,640,706 of record NW_026138061.1, read on the forward strand.
ACTTGCAGTAACCTCTCATCTCCTACATTACAGCACGTAAGCACATGCAACTACAGTTCTGCAGTGCATTTGCAATGCAACTACTGATCACACCTCTTACCTCACATCATGTACAAATGAACTGGTAGGAAATAAAATACTTACTGAAGGGTGACAACATTTACTCCAGGAACAGGGCGCTCGATCTCTAGGTCTCGCCGGCTAAAAAAAAAAAAAAAAAAATAATGGAGAGGAGAAAGGCTTTTGATACACTGAGATTTTACAGACACTTCCATATTCTTCTAATTTAGAGAAAGCACAGACATTCACATGTTAATTTAATCTGATATGTGTTGTAACCTCCATAACTGATGTAGAGCCATACTTAGACTGAAGGATCAATGTGTTAGTTTAGTCCCAGTGTAACATCTTTCAACCCACAAATGTACAAGGCCCTTCTCCCATAACCAAACCACTTGAGATTCCTAAAGGCACTCTCAAGCAGAACTTTATACTGGGGGAACACACAATTTCACCACACAAGTAATACTGTCTCTAAAGACCTGGACAGCCTGTTAAAACAATTTTCAGTTAGAAATCAGGTAAATGTATTACCTGTTGTAAGAGTTGACAAAGAGATGAAGGTTGGTTTGATTCATATCATTAATAATATGCTGACGGTAAGTATGGATCAGGTCATGGTTGCTGTGAATTTCTTCCTAAAGTGGAGACAGAATCATTCAGAATAGGGGCTATTTTCTGAAAGGATCTGAAGACATGGCACAGTAGTTGCATATCAGACTCATATCTACACACCAGGGGTGCACTCTGAGGGAAGGGACAACTTCCAGCATGATGTCACCCACAATTAATATTAGCTTGTAATTGCGGTACCACAATTTTCACTTTAAAACTTCAGTATGTTGTAATGTTAAGATCTCACAGTTGCAAAAACTGCAGCTGTAGTGCAGATGTTAGTAGGTTACAGTCAGGCAAGTGTGAGGTTTTAAAACAAATAAAGATTCAGAGTAAGAAGCCTAATAAATGTTTTCAGGGCAAAGTAGATGTTGAAAGCTTACAAATGTATGTAATGTGGAACTCAATTTCACAATTGTAAATAACTAAACTCCAAGGACTTCAATCAGTAACATTTTCAAACAGTTTGGTTCTAAAGTCTTTATAGATTAGTCCCTTGTTCTGCTGGAATGGAGTTTTCCATTGCACTTACTAACAGTTTCAAGCACAGCAAAGTAGCCTCAGAAAACATTACAGTACTTTCCATTAGGCTTGCACTGAAGAGTGCCATTAGTACTAATAACCAGCTGTCAGAGCTACAAGTAGGTTATATAAAAAAATATGTGGGGTAATATGCTCATGTCCTGAGCTGAATGTGGCAGTAATACTCATGTTTAAGTGTTGGTTGTCTAAACAGTAGGGTTTAGAGTTGTCCCTGCTAGAGTTGTCACAACTGAGATGCACTTGAGTCCTCAGGACACAGCAAGCCCCATGGCAGCATACCACCTCCAAAATACCGGGAATGCAAGTATGAAACCTATCTCACAGTTTAACTCTGTCCTTTGTTGTTTAAGTGAAGGCTTCTCCTCTCCTTCCAGCCCCAGAAGGTAGATACAGAACACTGAATACATCAGAGGAATCTTTTGAACATCCTTACCTTTCCAAATAGATGTGAAATGACCATGTCTGGCAAAGCATTTGTCCAACCTGAAATCTGAACAGCAAGATTATCTAAGTATCTGCTATTAACACAACACTTGAACAACTGAAACCTTCTAATTACCCATAAATGGATATTTCTATGTATGTTGTTTCTATATGTACAATATTCTGGACTGATATTTTTCCCCCCCTCAATTCAATTATAATGCCATTAGGGGTTGTTTATGTTTGAGTGACTCTTCAGGTGTCTTTTTTAATGCAGTTATTCAGGAAACAGTGCTAGTGCATAGATGTTTATGGAATCACTCTCTGCAGGAACACCAAGCAAACCAGCCAGATGGGTGTCACTGCCCAATCTCCTCCCTGACAACCCAATGGATCTGATACCCACATATGTGCTCTTGCTTTGTAAGGACAGAAGAATAAAAATCACCTGCTGTACTCCTAAGTTTAGCAATACTTGACAGGTAGAAGGCAAAGGCATAGATAGGGAAAAATTTAATTACAGCAAGATACTGGGTGAGATAATCAAAATGGGTCTACTGCTAAATTTCAACATAGACAAGTTACTACTTTTTTAAAATAAGTCTGTATATCAGTTTATTTTTATAAGTTTCATCTGGGAGTTTATTTAGTAACTTAAGCCTTGAAAGAATGTTATATCCTAGCTCTGCAAGTCTCTCCTTGTATTACAGTGTTGCCATTACATTACATTTCATCATCTTAGAAGCTTACAATGGGTTGTCTCTGTGTGATTAAAAGATGACACTAATTTTTGTACTTCTCAGTGTTTAGAGCAACTACCATTCACTTAAATGTGACCCTGAATGATATGAAGTGTCTGCCATCAGTTTACCTTGAAAAATGTTTTAACATGTTAAATTTGAGTAACATGTAATGTAACGTTTATGCTTATTTATATATAATGGTTCCAGGAAGATTTTTAAGCTGGTTCTCAGTGCCTGTTTTCCCACATTGCAATGTTTCTTACAACTGCAAAAGAACAGAGTTAACAGGAGCTCTTTTATATGAGAACATTTTCACTTAGAAGTCTGGTATGAACAATCTGTCCACAGTTACTGTAGCCTTTTCTGAGTCATTTTAGTATCCAAGACTCACACAGATGACTGAAACGTGGAAGATGTTGTTCTGAGTATTTTTCTGTGTTCTAGTTCACATTTTGGTCTGTTCTGGTAAATAAAGCCATGAACAAGAAAGAACTGAATGTTACACTAACACCTGAAGTTTACTTGAAATGTTTCCAAACTATTGTGTCCAGGTTAAACTCTATTCTCCCAGGCAGTTACTGGCTCTTAAGAATTGTCCATGCCCAGTAGCTCCACTATGTCACAAGTATTTGTTTTCTGAAAGTACTTATTTTTATCACTAGTCCTGTAGGAGGTATGTTTGCAAATGGAAGAATAAACCCCAAAAGGAGTTATTCTGGGATACTTTGTGTCTGCAGCCATGTCTTGGCATACAAGCTTGCCCAGCTCCTCATGTTCGACAGTCTTCCAGTAAGATTTGTTTTACCAACTTAAAGATGTTTACCTTAGTTGCTGCCCAGTCCATCCAACCTTCAGCACAAGGGTTTACATTAATGAGAACTAATCCCTCCACCATGTCTGGATGGTTTAACTGCAAAAGAAAAGATTGAAGATTCATCAGATCTATCAGTCAGCAAAAAATTTGAATTAGCAAATTATCTCCTGGGGAGGAAGGTGGTAGGTCTAGTTTTATCTTGCACAAAACAAGCATATGTATGGGAAAAAATTTTTCACTGAAGCAATTCAACTGAGCAGCTGGAGAACATTAAGATTTAACTTTTTCCTCCACCCTCAGTTTAAATAGAGAACTCCCATTATAAAAACCTTCTGCAAATTAACTGGGAAGAGCTCAGGCCTTGAAATGGAAAATCTAGGTCTTCTAGATTAGCTATCCTGCAGACTGTGGTATTTCACTTAAAAGCCTGACTGCTTACTTAAATGGGCACAGCAGAGCAGGAATCCTCTCTGCATGCTACAGGGACAATAATATGTAAGGGAAATCACGATAGAGGCTCTAGGGAAGCTCCACAAAACTTACAGCAAATCTGGTTAAGATGTAGGCACCGGCTCCAGTTCCCATTCCTATAATGGTCTTCAGCCTGCACGGCAATAAAACAGAAGAGACAAATGAGGAAGAGTGCCAAAAATAAGTTACATCAGTAGCCTTCCTCTTTCACATGCCAGCATGTAGCTACAGAAGTTGGGCTCAGCTCAGGCAAACTGGACTCTAAGCAATGCCACCAGCCCCGGTAAGATTTGCAGGACACTGGTCCTTGCACATTGCAGGGCAGCAGATATTCTTACTTATCTTTAAGTAAATATACTGAGCAAACATAGCATTTTTCTGACTCTGGGGGGAAATGGTTAGTCTCTGCCAGAAAAACTTATAAGATACAGACCTGAAATCTGCAGCCTAAATACAAAGCTCCCCCACTCCCCAGGCTTCCCCTGCCCTCTCCCCATTACAGCTCTCGAGCTGGGACACTGATTCCTCTCTAACAGGGGGCTGGCAAGGAAACATCTCCTCTTCTCCAGCCACTGGGGTGATGAAGTTTAAACTTCATAACCAAACAGGGCAGAGACAAACCAAATATTTCCATTAACTGGAATTGGGTTTAAAGCATCACCTTCAAGGTCTTAGAAAATACATGGAAGGGAAGACTAGACAAAACCATTTAGAAAAACAGCTTATTCAATGCTTTTAGGAAAATACCTGAGGATAATTTTCATTCTCATTAGCATGATTAAATCAACACTTTGTAAATACACTCCAGTTTAATTAATTTTCAAGGTACCGACGTTATTGTTAGCATTTTTTACTCCAGTGCACCAGAACTGACAACCTTGAGACTTGCATCAGGCATTTCAAAAAACATCTCTTAAGAAGTGAGGTAAACTCATTCAAGGTACTGTAACAATTGGTTACAACTGAACAATGTCTAAATTGGGATGCTGGTCTGAAATCCGCACCACCAGCCCAGCCTGTCTGTTCTCCAAGGCTGCCTACTCCTGAATGCCAGGTTTTCTCTACTTGCTCTGAAAACCCCTTGGAGGTGCCTACCTGCCCACTTCACTGTGTACAAGAAGCTCAACAGAACAGGAACCTTTCTCAGCTACAGCTCTCGCTAAAGCTGAGCTTTAAGGGAGGCCACACACCTAAACTTGTTGCACGTAGACAGCCGAGGAACACTGCCACTAGGTCTTTCGACATTGGCAACCTGGCATCTGCACTTGGCGGTAGAAGAGGCTTAAGGAGGTCAGACTGACCTTCTAAAGACACTCGAGCCAAAGAAGCAAAACAGTAAGTGTCTTCAGATGCAACCATGGGGTTTTTTTTCCTGTTAACCACACAGGAAAATGTGGGTTGTTACAGTGGGAAGAACAGATCGTCTGTGCCCTGCCCCTGTGCGGGTGATACATAGAAAATACTGGAGGAAACCCCTAAATTAAGCACATGGGATTTCACTTGAAGTTGCTTCCTGTTTAAAAATAAACAGACATTTCAAAAAAGGCCAAAAAATAAGCTCTGTCAGAAACCAAGGCAAAAGTAATCCACCCATAACAGAAGAATCAGAAACAATCACAAGTGTGGTTCTAGCAAACAAAATGCCAGACAGCCAGATCAAAGCAAATGCCTGCTTTGCCCCGCTCTTTCAGTGAGACATGTGGAGAAAAGAATAAGAAAGATAAGTAAACAATTCTTCACTCACCCAAACTGTTTCAGGATTCCAGGAATCATTTCAGCCAGCTGATCCATGGAGGGATACACATATCTACAACAAGCATGTGTTTGTGGAGTTACTACACCACGTTCAGCAGTGTAGGCTGGCAAATTTAGACACAGTCATCACTAGATTTGGCACCAAATGTGCTTATTATGAGATCATTGAGCGTATGAGCAGAATTTAGAACAGGAGCAAGCACAAGTAACTAATTTAACAGAAATGTGTATAATCTATATGGCACTTTATGAGTTACAGAACAATAAATGTCTGGTCCATCTAAGAGAAAAATAGACCACAATGAATCTTTTCCAAGAAAAGTTAACACTTAGAACCTATGAAGAAGTTTGAACAGGAAAGGCAAATTTCCAACCACATTCACCACATTTTTACTTCTGGTCTGCCTCAAAAGTTTCCCTGTGTTGCAGAATCACAGACTACAGCAATGAGATCTAGATATCTGGCAAATAACTTGCATGCATGTTTTCAGGGAAACACAAATTACCATAGGATAAATGAGAATAGCTTTCTATTAATATTAATGGAGAAAATGAAGGCATAAGAAGGGTTATGAAGTTGCTGAGGAAGCTCAATAAAAACAGCTGTTTGTTAATGCTCCTGGTCTTCTGCAGAGCAGAAATAAAATTTTAAGGAGAGGAAATTCTGAGCAAAATCTCAACTGAGCAGCAGGTGGAACAAAAATATTTTACAACGAGGGTGGCAAAACACTGGAACAGAGGTAGTGGATGTCCCATCCCTGGAAACACTGAAGGTCAGGTTGGATAGGCCTCTGAAAAATCTGATCTAGTTCAAGATGTCCCTGCTCATTACATGGGAGCTGACCCATATGACCTGCAAATTTCCCTTTCAGACCAAGCCATTCTACGATTCTACAACTTAACTTAAACATGCTGGTCTCCCAGTTGGAGGACAAGTAGAGATAATACAGCTCTTTATATTGACAATTATATTGACTTTATATTGATGATTCTATCAAGTAGAGGTATTTACTAGCATAGATCACGATGATTGCCCTCATGCAGCTGACAACTTAGAAGTGTTAACACTTGCTCAGGATGTGAGGGTTAAGGCACTTAAAAGCTCATGATTTAAACAAATGGAAAGAAGGGGTGACTGAAATAGCTTTGTAGGCTGCTCTGATAGACAACTGATCTATTGCAGTCAACAACAGCTGAGAACCTGGCCCATCATGACCTCCTCAGCATCAGACCAGCTTAAAAATTAAGAAGGGAAATAGACTGGCTCATGCAATAAGGGTACATATAAGCTCCTTAATACTTAGTTCTTACAGAACAACTAGTTCTCTCCTTGTATCCTCCTCTTAGCATGTTGGCTGCTCCCTTCCTCAACCAAGCTGACTCCTATCCAAGGAGCATTTCTGTGTAAACCTGCATCATTTGACCTAAATGGGTCAAGCATTTTGGTGCTCATGGCACACAAGGTTTTGAAGAGTTACAGCATGATACACAATCAGAAGCATGCAGCTATCTATGGCCTTCTGTGGGGGTACACCACCTTGTTTCTGTCCAAAATCTTGGATTTTCCAGGGAGGTTATCAGGTCTGCTTATTAACATTTACCATGCTGCCATTTCACTAAGACCACAGATTTAAGAAGGACATTATAGTAATGTCTGTCTTATTTATAGGAATAATTTATGTTTTTTGTCTTCATGATGTCATCACAAAACTAGTTGACTCCATATTTAAATTGACAAGATGTAGACATCTGTCAAGGAACTGCTTTAAAAGCAGTCTAGTTATCAGAGTAAAAACTTAAAATTTCAGCCCCAAAGTCTATCGGGGGCTGAACTGGCACAACAAAACAGCTCCCAGGCTCCAGTACTTTAGTATCAGGATTTGAGTTCAAAAGCCAACTGCTGTGTTTGCTTCAAGCCCTTTTTAATCATATTGCAGATCAAGACTTTTTCCAGGAAGAGGATAGCTCTAAAGAAATGGGCTGTTTCCCAGACAACTCACCCAGCTTGAAAAGACGGTGCTCCATCCTGCTGACCAGGTGCATCCACATGGCAGACTGCAAAGTGCTGGGTGATTTCCTGCATATCCTCAAAGTTGAAGAGAGGATTGAAGCAAGTTTTATCTTGAGAAGGAAAAGAAAATACAAAATAATAACGCTGCGGGACATAGTACGTTTGCTACTATAAAAGAATAATTTATTAAACTATCCTGCATGTTAATCAAAAGTTGACTCAACCAGATCAGTGGTGCTGCAGCCTCGGAAAAGGGGTAGTTTTATTTCTAAGTAGGAAAGACAAGTAAAGCCCTACTACAAAGCAACTTGCTTTAATTTCTTGAAGCATAAAACCTGAACAGCTCCTTTATCATGTCCAGCTAAGGTTTATCCAGGTTATTTTGGTTCCTGCCACCAGTATTTTCTTGGTACACTGAATTCTCAAAAAATTATTTTTATGCAAAGTTAAAATAATAAAATGTAGTTAAGGATATTCATCTGAGGTTTTTGCTTAGATTAAATTATCTATCCATTTCCTTGTCCAATCTTTATTTTTTTGATTGTGTCAAAATGATGGAAGAAAAAAAGTATCCAAGGCTGAGATCATGGCTTGTGCTTTCACCCAAACACTACAAGATAAACAGTGCATGATCAACTGTTGCAGGTAGCTCAAGCCAACAGTATCCTTCTGGGATACTCAGTCCTATAGGCCCCATACTTTGAGGTGATTTGATTTTCTGATTTTTAAGCAATATTAATGTGGGGAGAGGATTAGCATGTTTTCCTTCTGGAGTAGAACACACCAGATTTGAGATGCCTAGAAAATTATACGATATTCTGTGTGTTTCTGCATGTCTTCATACTACAACATACATCCAAAATCCTTGCAGATTATAAAGTACTTTTAGCTCAAATCAGCTTTGAGAGAACACACAAGCTTGGGAAAAGTTTCCTCCACTTTCAAAAGGGAGAGAAAGTTTATTTACCATAGACTTTGTAACTCTAGGCAGAAAAAAGTCTTACTCAAAGATAGGATCCAGATTAAGCTCTACCCTGATCCACTGAAAATCAAAAATAAAATAAGAAAAGTTCCACTAAAAATGGACAAGAAAACAGGTTATTTTTCATATTAATAATATCCACTCCCCAGTAATAGCCAGACTTTAAAGATCTGCAGGTGTTTTTAAATATCAATCACTTATTAAGAAACAGTGAATTGTGTGAAGCAAATAGTACTGGTGAAAAGAACAAACTAGAGCAGGTCTGGATATTAGCTCGTTAAATAACAGATAAAAGGCACTTAAAGTTTTTTCCCTAGTAAGAACTTCCTTGTCTAAGGACACAAAGCCAGCACTTATGTAATCATCCTAACTTGACTTGTAATTCACATAAACCCACAGCAGCACAAGGCTGGTTATCAGACAGGAACCTAAGACAAAGCCCCAGCAGTGCTGTTTTTCAGTCCTGCTGTCACTACACCATCAAGCCTCCCTAGAGATGTTTTTACAGCGCTTATACAGAGTTGTTATGAACATCCAGCGATCTTTTGCTCCTGCCACTGAAATATTCCAGTTATTTACTTCACAAGGATAAAAAAAAAAAATCTGAGAATTAAATTTGCTGTAAGAGAGGAGTCATGAGCTGTCTAGCAGGTTTCAATGCACACAAACAGTCGAGGACCTGGGGAAGGTTTCCTAACCATCGCTGCTTCCACACCTCTGATTCCAGCAGTTACAGAACTGTTACAGCAGTTAGTGTTACAGAAACAGGTTGTGCCTGTGCTGTTAAATAAAAAGTCTACTTACGGTTCAGCCCGATGTCGTGGTAGGTGAGGATGGCCGGGCGGTTCCCCCTGGGGGTCCCACACATGGTGACACGGACTGATCCGTGCACAGTCTCCACATCTTGCTCCTGGTAGAGAACAGGAAGAATGGGAAGAATGTGTCAGGGGATTGACCAAGTACTCCCCATCTGCTGCAGCAGACCTTGTACAACCAAGAGCACAGGTCCTGCCCATCCCAGGGTCTGTTCCACAATACCTGTGCTAACAGCCCATCTTCTCCCCCATGGTAAGAATTCTGTGCTAACATTTTAGATCTGACTGTCACCTACTCCAGTTCCACAGACAACTACAGAAGCACTTAAGCTTCTAGCTTTAACCAGATGCTGAGGGAACAGTTAAACAGTTTTTAACCTCATTAAAAGGCAGTATAAGAAAACTAGAAAAGCACTTTGATGTAGTGACACCTAAGAGAACAGGAACTTACAACTATGACTCTCAACATTTGCAAAACTGCAAGTTGCAAAGACAAAATACTTGTTTTCTAGGAAAAGGACTCAGTAAATAATTACTACTCCCCAAAGAAAGCAGTATTAAGCAGCTTGTGTTTGCATGTTTGCCATAAAGGCTTATCATAGTATGAAGCTTCTGATAGCAGTAGCCTTCCCCAGTAAAAACAGCCACCATGTGTTTTATTCATGGCTTTTGAGGTACAGACTTAAGCATAAAACACTGCCTGAAGTTACTTCGCTATAGAGCGGAATAACTACAACATTGTGGTGATTATCAGAAAAACAACATTAAGAAGCATGTCACTATTATTTGGCATAACAGGAGTTTGTACTATTTAATGACAAACAGTATTTAATAAAGCCAAGGATATCATTAACAAACCGAAGTCCCTCTCAGCACCAACTTATTTATTCGATCTCTATGAAAGTTAGATGGGCTTGGGTCATATCTAACTTATACAACAGATGGAACAGCTTTTTGTTTCTTCTGCACTTGAACTTCAGATGGGCACAAACAATTTGTTGTTTTGCCAACATGTATAAGGGGAATCACAAACCAACAGTTATTTATGACTCTTATTTACAGTACCGTTACACTCACATAGAAGTCAAAGCAGTTAATAGGTAGCAGTCAGTCTTATCTCAGCAGAATACTTTATGTACTGTACAGGACACAGATAAGATATGATCCATGTCATTCAATGTCCTACCTACTGCTGCAGGGCTTGCTTGACTTGCTCTGCCTTATAATGCCCAGAGGCAAAGTCCAAGTTAAATTCAACCCTATTAAAAGTATTCTGTAGAAATCAGAGGCATACAACCTCTATAAAAACCTTTAAAAAACTCTCCAAAGATCTGAGGTAACAATTCAAACTAAATCTCAGATCCTTAATTTGATACAACGTATACATTGCACATTTTGTTGAAAATAAGGATTCTGGGCAATGCCATTCTACATTTCATCTATTCTGCTTTTAATTACATAATTACACCAGTTTTAAGTTACAACTACAGCAATGAATCAAGATCTACATCCCTTGCACTTGGCGAGCTGAGCATTGCTGCTATCTGAACTATATTCCATCAAAATTCTAATTTTCAGCTTTTATGTCTCCTTAGAGACTCATTCCTCTGCATACTCACTGCATTATTTAGCAGGTAAGCTGTATCTTCCACATCCAGAACCATCCTTAGGCAAAACAGGGTGATAAATCCAGCAAGTCATAAAGAGGACGGGTAGCGGGTTTCTACTTTGTCCCAGTAGGAAACTGGGTTATATAGACAAGCTGCTACCCTACATAGGCTTATGACTCCCATAATGCCCAGCTAGGAAAACCAAAACAGACTAATTCATGAGGATGTCATTCTTAAATAGGATTTGAGTCAGGTTTGACCGGGGAAGTACATACTCAATAGAGCTCAGACATCAAAGATGAACTAAGTCCCTGCCACACAATGTACAAAGTGCCAAACTTTAAAACCCAGCACAGTCTGTCCTGTTGCTGATTCCATCAGGTTTTGAGAAGTTTAGCTTCACTGCATATTTTATTATCTCAAATGCTAAAATACCCCAAACTTATGTTCAAATAAATCAGAAGCAAGTTCTTTCCTAAAAGTCAGGATTAAAGTTTTCAGTATAAACACAAAACACTTTGAGAAATTAGTCTAAGTCAATTATTCTGCATGACAAAACCAAGGACTTTTAAATGTTTGAAATCTACTATTTTCCAAAGTAGGTACACAACTTCTAGTCAAAAGAATTCCCACATTACACTAATGCCACTATAAGCTGAATTTCTGGCAGAAAATAGGTTATTGTACATTATACTTTGGGTATATCATTAACACAGACTATTAAAATAGAATCGTAGAATCACAGAAAAATGATCTTTAACATCCCTTCCAACCTCCTTGCTGTGGGCAGGGATGTCACCCACTAGATCAGATTGCTCAGGGACCCAATAATATATAATATCATATAATTAACATAAAATTGGGTAATGTCATTATACAGTAGTCCAGAAGAGATTTGCAATGGCAGTAGATAGCAATTAATGATAGTGGAAATTAATAATAATGGTAAATAATATTTTCCACATTCTACTCTCCCTTCTGTACTTAGATAATTTTCAAGGCAAAGCATAAAAATTGATAATTTGGTAACCTCACAGTACTGAGAGTAAGTGTCATTGTGTAACACACCTCCAGTCGAGTGTGGAATACAGAAATTATTTCTTCCTCAGAGGTTAATAGACATTTCATATACTCAGATTTTCATTACTAGAACCTTCCAGTAACAGCACTGAAAAATCCAGAATGTGTTTTCTTTGCAGGGATCACCTCAAGATTTTGGATCTCCCTCCTTCATGCAAGAATGAAAAAGACTGTTCATGGTCGATAAAGCCAAACTCTTGAACCTGCACATCCCACTGACTGCCACAGCTATTTCTACTGGAACTAGAAACCTGAGTCTAGTTCAAACTCAGTGTCAACTAAAAATAGTTCAGAGACAACAGGCGACCATCATCCCAATAACTGGCATAAAACACAGTCAGTTTAATAATTGGCTTAATTCCTCATTACCTTCACAGTAAGACTCCCCTAATTCAAAGAGGTTGTGTTATTTTCCAGTAGCTCAAATTCTTAACGGGAAATACCCACAAGGTTCTAAAAAACAAATCAATTCAAACCAGTTTGTTTGGTGACATCAAACCAACAACTTCACATCCCTATTGATCCTATTAAAGATCAAGAGATTTGTCTACGTGATGTAGGGATGGATGTTTTCAAAATGCAGAGCACTGAAAACAGATGGCAACACATCCCAATCAACATCAACATTATAGTAAGAGGCTCTTCACCAACTGATTTGTATTAAAATACTATCTTAGAAAAAAATCCAAGGTACACTAATCCGATAGAAGGATAAAGACAAACACACCATCTGTTCACATCTCTCACTTTAACAGAGGTGCAGTCTTATCTTAGTGTCCTAAAAACATACACAAAAATACTTTAAATATGTGCAATTTAAAAGAGTCTCAGTTTGAGGGTGCTGAGCCATTCTAAAATAGATTTTATTTTTGCTTCAAGTAACATTTTTTGATTTTTTTTTTCATGAGGTTAGAAGGGGGAAAATCTGTTATCACACAGGAGAGCTCATTTTTTCCTTTCCCTCTCCCTCCTCACTAAGGAAGACATGGATTGAGGAACATGTTTATGAACAAGTTGTTTTCTCAAGTATGGGATATGCAACCAAAATGATATCTAAAAAGAAAATATCTAAAAAGCAAAACTGTACACACACATTGCACATTTTGATAAATAAGTCATTTTATATTTTAAGTAAAATACTTAATTCCATCAAGATTTTAAAGCTTTCAAATATACATAATCCTCAATTACAATCTCATGCTTTCATTTTAATTTATAATATTATTTCTGTTAAATACACCTCCCTTCTCTTGCTTCATAACTGAGAGAAAAGCTTCAGAGTTTTTAAAGATGATTTAAAAAGCTTTTAAATTGCTAGGAGACAGTATATTTTAAATCCATATTACCTAAGAACTTTAATATAGTAATACCTGTGTAAGCTATTTTTTCCCTTCTTTTTTTCAATGTCTTTAAGATAAAAGATATTTGAGCTTTTAATGTGGTATTTCATTGTCGAGTTTCAAATCCCCTTTGCCCTGAAGTTAACATTTTCCTCCCAGCTTTTTCTACTTTAAAATAGGATTTCAAGTCATCTTATAGTTTTCTAAAACCCCAGTGCCCACATTTCCAGTTATTTTTCCTCTTTTTGTTGTGTTTTTTGTTTTGTTAGGATCCCTGTTTTAGTTCCCCAGTTCAGGCTGTGAGTCAGGTGCATTAATGAGGATGATGACTTTAGATGTAAAAGTAAGTGGTCCTGCTAAGGTGAAAGCCAATAACAAAAACTTTGGTGCAGGAACTGACGCAGGTTGTTGCGATAGTTCTGCCCAGGGATTCTTCTTAGTCCGATTAGCACTGGGTCACACTGCTCTGCCAGGCACAAAACTGCAACCACCCCCAGCCTACTCCTTCAGCGACCTAAAAGGATGAGGAAATCCACAGAACATCCTGCAATGCTCCAAACCGCATCCACTGATGCCAGTGGAAAAGCCACCCTGTCATGCCACGAGGAGCAGCTGATTCATCTCCCATTGCAGGGCAGGAGAAGGAAGTAAAGCTTCCACAGCTGTTGCATGCCGGTGGATACAGATGGCCACAAGCCATGAATCACAAGGGACAAACTCATCTCTGCCACCTACAGATGCCACACAGCACAAAGTTTTCTTAGTTACTGAGAAAGCAGTGTCCTGATGGACTGAAACACAGAGCTGAGAGAATTTACACACAGTGTTGAGGAGCCAGGTTCCTGTTGGCTCCCAGCCTACTGAGCTAGAGAATAGGCAAATACATCAAACTGGAAATACAACTGAAATGTGCTCAGCATGGTGAAAACAAAGCCACACAGGGCACACTGCCCTGCACTGGATTATCATTAATTATGCTACAGGTTTGGTCAGGAACACTCCCCCTTCTTGAGAGGCAGGGGACCTTTACTTAAATTTTCAGGTGGGTGCCACTGACATAATAACAGACAGAATGCTTACTAGATGTAGTTCAGAGCTGTCAGTTCTTCCATATCTTGTCTTGGCCATCCCCTGGTAACTTCATGAACACTTTACTCCAGAGAATAACCACATACACATCTTGCAATGTGTGTTTTTAGGAGGGTGATATTGCAGTATACAGTGGCTTACTTTAAAAATGGAAAACTATGTTTAACTCCAGTCTATCTTAAACAGCATGTGAAATAAGGGTGTATTTTTTTCCAAATCTGAATAGCTAGATAAAATTTATTCTTGGAAGGAAGACATGCCACAGACAATCATTACTTTTCACCAGTGGCAGAAACAAAGACACTAACTGAACAGTGCATAACTTGTTCCCAGAAGGACAGAGCAAGTTGCATTGGATGTGGTGGACACCCATACCCATACACATGCATTAAATAAGAAGCTCCATCCTGCCAAGTACTGATCACCTTCCCTGACCAGATCCATCCTCCACCCAAGAGTGACTCATGGGAAAGGTCGCTCACTAAGAGCACACTTCAACTTCAGTGTCAGCCCTCAGTGACCTGAGTCCTCCAGAGCCTGAACTTTTCCAATAAACAAAGCAATCAAGTCTCTCACAACAGCTCCAAACCACCTCTTTCACAAATCAACCACAGAATTTAAAAGACACATAGGTAGGGTACTTGGGGGCTAAGCCTCCTTTGCAGCCACAGTTCTTAATGCATTGAGACTGTTCTTCCACATTTTTTCTCTCTGAACTAGAACAGCCACAGATTAAACTCTTAACAAAGAAGGATCATTAAAAAAAGTAAGATCTGGCAGAACAGCACTAAATGACAAGAACCACTGCTCTGGATTAGTGGCAGTTAATCCAAAACATGGAAAAAAAAGCAAAAAGGCTTAGAGAATTTGATCTTGCAAGTTAAAAAACCTATATATATACATGGTTTACAAACCAAGCAATTTATTCCAAGAATAGAAGTGAAATATGGGTCACTTCTGGATTCTTAATCAAAATACCACAGTATTCCTGTTAGCAGACTTAATCTGGGATTCAGATTTATTTAGACCAAGTGATCAATCTGGACCCGAATGGAAAGCTTCTCCCACGCTGTGCATAGTCCATCAAGAAACTGCATAGTGGCAACTTTAATGTACATTTTTCAAGACTTCAGGCAGTGGATTTCATCCTTAGAAAAGATGACAGGGAAGATGCAGGATTGGTGTAAACTACAGCATTGCTATTGAAGTAAGAACCATTGAAAGATGTCTGAGATAACTGTCTCACTTGGTATCCAAAGTAAAGACTACTGAATTTAACCAGTTTGCACAACATTGAATAAAAATATAGACAGATGCTAATAAAGTGCAAAACACAATAAAGTGCAGAGGGGTTGTTTCCTTCAAGGACCTCTGCCTGAACCTTCAAAAGACTAGAACAATTTAATAGCTTTCCCTATTTCCTGTACAGTCTACCTCCATTTCTACACCCCTTGATAAAAAGGAGCCTTTTTTGCCAACACATACTCCTTGTCCTCAGCAATGGGAAAACACCACTCACTCTTTTTATCGACACAGGTACATGCCCCCTGCTCTCCATCCCAGTTGAACACAGCCTGATTCCTGCAGCTGTCCATTTTCTTAGTCTCAGCTTAAGAGCCAGCAAGAACAAACTTCTCAGTCAAAAGCCCAAATGACAACGAAATAAGAGGGGCCAGGAGATTTACTAAGTCATCTTTCAAAAGCATGACACACAGAAAGTGGAGAGCCACCATATGACCTAGTGGTGTGCTTTATGAACTCTTATGTTCTGACCATAAATAAATATGTCCTATTACTGATATCACGGATTGCCTAACACCTTTCATGACCACACAGGCCTCAGGAATCTCTTGGAAAATTTCAACAGCATAACAGGATGTGTCCACAAGGGCATTTCTTCCAAGGAAAGGTATGCACAGTGCTAATGAAAGCAAATTAATTGGGGAAAGTGTGTGTCCATGGGGGAAGGGAATATATTGTTTTCAGTATCACTAACAAAGATTCTCATTCTCTCAGCAAGAATAGAACTGCTTGCAATCCAGTCACCCTTTTGAATGAAACTTTCTCAGCTCCAGATTGAAAAGACCTCCCCTGGTCCCCGTCACATCACTACAGCATAGCCCCATTCAGACCCCTCTCACAGTAACAGCATTCCTGGCAAGCAGGCAGTCCCTTCTGGTCACATCTTGCTGTTTTCTCAAATGTCAATTCCATTTCCCCTTTTGCCAGAAAAAAAAAAAAAAAAAAAAAAAACAAAAACAAAAAACGAAAACACACACACACACACAAAAAAAAAAAAATCCATAAAAAAAAACCCCCAAACAAACAAACAACAAAACCATAACTTTACTTACCTGAACATCAAAGTCTGGAAGGAGGCGAGTGATAGCCTGTGAAGAGAGTTGAAAGCATTAATGGAAGTAACTTGCAGCTACAGAAACCTATGCTGGGACATGATCTAACCCACCAGTTTTGCAGCTCAGAGCTCTGCCTGTCCCTTCATTCAATGACAGCTCTCTTGATGAATGTCAAATTCACCCAAGAACTTTTTACCTGCTAACCTTGATGGAGAACATGAAACAGTAAAATACTAGATCACAGACCAGCAAAATGAAAAATAAAACCTGGTGCATCCTCAGTTATTGTTAAAATCACTGAACAGTATGCTCACAAGGAACAGTAAAACACTGAGCTTATTGTAGCCATGGTACAGCCAACAGTCCTGCCCAGGATGAAAAGTCACCATTCAAGCATGCACTGAGCACTTCCAACTCAGTTAAGCAGTCATTATTGAGATTTGGTTACGTGATGTGGAAGGTGAGAAGGAGTTTATTCTAGCCAAAATTAGTCTTTGTAGTGTTTGGGAGGCTGGATGAACACAGAGAGGTCCATTCCAACCTGTGACCCACAACAGCTATTACTGACAAACTCTTACTGTCAAGATTCTTGAAAAAAATCTGTCAAGGATCTCCCCCAGGAAAGGACTTCAGCGACATCCTCCCCATCTCCGATAGTATGAGGCTTAAAGCTTCAAAAGAAGTGTCTTATAGTCACCTCCTTTTATTAAAAGACAAGGAAGAAGTCAAATTCCTATTTCCACTGCAGGGCTGAAAACAGAAGGAAGAGCAGCCAAGCAAACACTTTATGCTGTAAAGTGAGAGAGAGGCCAAAGCTTGAAAAAAAAAAAAAAAAAATGGAGATGAAAAGGAAAGCTTAGAATCATGACAAGGAGGTCACTCAGCTCCAGAAGCCCAGATAAATTAAGAGCAGATACCAGAAGCAATACAGCTGCTGTATTAGGCAATATTGTTTCAGATGGTGAACCTCAAAGCATTGCAGTCCAATCTGCAATTCTGACACAACTTGAGAGAGCCTTTAGGCAATTAGGCACTGTCTTGTTCATACAAACAAGTAGCTGAAGAGCTGATTGAGCTTGTGGAAGTCACTTTACATAGCCTAGCTTTAGGCAATGTGCTTGCTGGGTTTTAATCTTACTATACTGTGGGTCTCACGAGCTTTTAAACATAGCATGTCATCCACCGTTGTTCCAGTGGACCTAGAGTTGAAAGCAATAAGTGTATGTGGCATCTGTACTAGCAGCATATGAAATAAGGCTGATCACTGTTCAGGAATGAAAACTCAGCTACAGCAGAAACCCAAGAACAACAAGCCAGGACATGACTTCAGGTTGCATCACCCACTCAAAACCAGCTCCACTGTTAACCTTAGCATGTGCTGAGTGTTTTTCAGGGCAATATTTTCCACTTTCTCAAAATACATTAAGTAATTTCCTTCATCTGTGTGAAGAATGGCCACAGAGGAATCAAATTCTCTGCTAGTTTCCCCATCCAGACAAAATTTAAGCTAACATCATGAACAAAAGCATTTAGGGTTCATTGTCAAGATTCCAACTTTTGACCTATTGTCAGAGACTGAAATGGTTGATGATTTATGCATTCTAGGAGACTTTTGCAGGCTTTTGACTTGCATGATACCTCTGATGAGCAGTCCAGCCCCTCCCTCCCTCCAGTGCTGGAGGTGTGAAGTCCTGAAAAGGCAAGAACTGACCTTGCAGGCTTTTGACTATTGATACATCTGATGGGCAATCAGGACCCGCCCTCCCTCTGCTAAACTTGAAAGGCGGGAACCAGGCGAAACACAAAAGACACAGCACAAGGCCTAGAAGATGCCTCAGGTGGACTAAGCCCAAAAAAGGAAAAACAACCCCTCATGCCAGGGAGGTGCCAGAGCATGCTGAGGGTATATAAACTGACTGGTGACTTTGAGAATTTGGGGAGTTCTCCTTCTCCCCCACCACCTGCGAATCAAGACCATCGCTCTCAAGCATCGCTGGATCCAGTGGGCGGTGACTATGTCCATTTCTTTTATACTCTCAGCTTCTCTTTTCCCTTACTCTCATCCTGGTTTTCCTCTCCCCTAAACAGTTTCTCCCCACCCCCAAAAGGGGTTCTTTTCTTTTCTCTTACTCTCCCTGGCTCTTATCCTGCCTTTCTCTCCCCTATGCATTTTTCTCCTCCCCAGAAAGGTTATGACAGCACCCAAAAATGTTAACTTACCTGTTGATTCAAAATTGTTAAAATAAATCTTATCAATATATATATTTTCATACACTGATTATTAAGTGTCGTTTCGCTTTAATCCACCCCAAAGGAATTTTTGATAAAACCTGGGTTACCCCCCCCCCTCTTTTCCTGGGGCGGGTCGTAACACCTATGTGCTACAGAAACCCAGGAAGTTAATCAGTGTCTTAAGATATTTCTGAATTTTAAAGCAAAGATATTCCAGTATTAACTGGTCTACTGCTCAGTCTCTCCTTTGCTTCGCTACTACTGAACAATACAGGCATTAAAAAAGGATCTTAGTTTCTGAAAAGTTTGAGTCCTGCCTTCACTGGTATTCAAACAAGCTCTGCTTTCATGCAATGTCCTTGGCAAACAAGCTGTGTTTAAAGTTTCTCTAGCCATTTCACTGCAATCATAAGTGGAAATGATTTGCTAAAGTGTTTACACAAAAGAGGTAGAAAATAAAGAAAGTATCAGATAGAGCAATGAATTTTAGTGTAGAAAATCAAAAAGAAACCGCAACACATTTATATATGTCATTGTCAAGAACTAACCTCACTGGGAAAAAGGGAAAAAAAAAAATCTTAGTTTATATTCAAGAAAAAAAAACTGAGACATTGCTTCATGTATTACAGTGAATTTTTTGCCATGAACATACCAAAGCACAGAGAATTGCTACTATTGAAGAGTCAGACAGCTGCCGAATCTAGATGATGTCAGCAGAATTTTGGAAAAAAAAAAAAAAAAGGCATAAAAAGAAAAGGAAAGTAGTACAAGACTAAAGGGGAAAAAAAAAAGGCTAGGATGTTTCTATGCTGCAACAGGTTGTGCGCACCCAGCTGGCTGCAGACCAGGCAGTTGGTGTGTAACTGCTGTCCCCATCCACTCAGAGAGGATGGGATGGGGCTCAGCCCTACCTCTGGATTCAGATGTGCCCAAAGGAAAAATAAAGGCTCTCTGTTCCTCCCTGACAGGCAGCTGACAGAGTAAAGTCTGTCTTTACATTGAGAAGTCTGTAGGTATAGACAGATGTACATGAGATTGCCCAATTGGCATCATTCACTACAGCTAGAGACAGAGCTGTCATTATTCTGAGAAGAAAAAGTGTCACCACCATACTTAGAGAAGCACAAAACCAAACAGGAAGAAAGAACAAACAATTAAGGCTCAGTTTTGCATTATTTAAAACAACCCCAAAGTGCTCTTATTCCATCTCCAGTTTTTCTTGTTTTCTCTATATAATATGTCAGAACTAATTCAAGAGCACAGGTGCAGCACCAACAGCAGTCCTAACAAAATAGATAAGCTCTAAAAAGCTTTACAGTATTTACCTCCTCCTTCTCCACCAGAGGTTTCACCTCTGCAAGGTGAGCATCCTGGAACTCTGTTGACATGGTCAGTAGCTGATATCTGCAAAGATGAAAAGAGATTTGTTCTCAGCTTGCATCAAAGATTAAATACAGAAACAAGTGGAGATCCTGCTCCACCCAGCCCCCCACAATGACCCACTCAGGTTATAGTTTAAAAGACCTCTGCAAGAACATTATGAATCTCTTGTAAAATGCCTCACTGGTTTATTTATATACACACTCGTGCACAATACAAGATTAAAGAAATTCTTGCAAGAATTCTGCAAGATCAAACAGAAGTTTGGCAGCTTCAAACTAGGGAATGTTGAAGGAAACAGGGCAGGCACCAGTGGAGAGAGTCATGAAAACTATCATTCCACAGTTGAAAGGAGGCATAGCCAAATCTGCACAACTACCTTCTGAAACTCGCTTGAATACTTGCTCCTGAAACCTTTTGTTTTTAGTTTATGCAAGGCTCTCTTTCTACACTCCACATTTTACTGTAAGAAAAGTGAATTAGACACTCATTAGCACTATTTTACTCTCAGATTAATATGCTCCATTCTTCAGGAGAGATAAAAGTCAGATATTCCTTTAAGTGAACACCAACAAGATATGTGCAATAATGCAATTTTCAAAACTGTCAAAAGAAGGAACAAGATTGCTCTATCCTGCTCTAGGACAGGATTAGCAATGCAATGTCCAGCTCTCAACTGCAGAAAGCTTAGCTGGGAACAGAGACACAGTCAAACAGAAGAGGCGACTGCAAAGGCAAACAGAGACATAGGCTGTGCTGCATGTGCAGAGCACCCTCTACACTTGGACTAACAGGCATCTCAGTTCATCAAGCACAACAGTCCAAACTGGGAGTTTAAAAAATAATGTGTTTTCATTCTCTTGACAAAGATAAGGTCATAGAATCACAGAATATGCCGAGTTGGAAGGGACCCACAAGGATCATTGAGTTCAGCTCTTGGCCCTGCACAGTGCCAGAGGCACTCTAGAGGACTGTTCTTTAGGAAGCTCTAATGATGACCTGAAACAGTTCTCAAGAGATACTGGGACTGTTTCAGCAGCAAGATGACAAATACAAAAGTCAAAGTATGTTTATTACATATCCTCTGGCCTGCTGGAGAAATGCACGTCATGTAGGGTTTAGCCATCTTTCATAAATTTCCAATTTTGTCCATCTACATAACTATAAACCAAGTGAATAATTTACTTTTCTTAAAAAGTTTAGAAATTAGGCATATGAGTAAGTATATGCAAGACAAGACAAAAGGGTGAAATGTATTTAGGAATTATTGACTATATGTAACTGCACACATTTTAATTATTAACAGTTTTCCTGAAGATAAGCATAGAAATACAGAACAAAATTTACATTGATTCTTTAAGCCATGATTTCCCCACCTCCTGACTTAAATCTGATTTAAGCCAATAGACCCTGTCTAAATAAATGACCTGGTGCTCAAGAAGGGCTGTGAAGCCCACAGGAGCATCCAGGCAGTGGCAGCAGCAACATTTTTCACTCTGCCACGTGGGTTAACTTGATGCTTTTGTCCCTGGGTAAAGATGCTCTAGTGACTGCTCTCAAGATGGTTGGATGCTGCAGGAAGCTATGAAGGGATGCACTCAGACTAAGAAAGTCAATGCTGAAAAAACATGGGTGTCCATGCATGTAGTTTTGGATTTTAGGAAGCCTTCCTGCTAGCTATGCTAAAGAATTAGATCAGGAAACTTAAGCTTAGAGAAACGTTTTATTAGTATTTTACCCCACCACTTGAGGCATGGGAACAGTACCAAAACTGACCCCATTGCCAGTGCTTTGTTATCCAAATTTAAAACAGGGCAGGGATACATAAATAGTTAAAAGACTCAAGTTACTCTGATTCACACTTTTTCTCCAGCTTTTCCATTAAGTTTTGTCCATTACAAATTTTTATGTTAAAGAACAAGCAAAAAACAAGTTCACAAGATTTCAAGCAACTGCAAGTGACATTTTAGTAAATGTTACATATTTTTGCGATTACAGTCATCAATGTAGTGAGCAATTGTGTACGATAGAGATGTAAGATAAATGCTGCTGCAATATTTGGAAGTCGAAAATATTCATGTGCAATTGTACCGAAGCCAAATGGATTTTTAATTTTTTTATTTTTTTTTTTATTTTTTTTTTTTTATTTTATTTTTAAAATTCGGCAAATTCTGTTAAGACAGAAGTAACACCTTGATGTTGCACCTAATTCTGCAATTGGGACTAGAAGTGCAGGACATTTTTCTGTGGTTTGCCCATAGGTGAGGAAAGTAAGAAGTGAGGTCCCCTGCAGTTTTCCAGTAAGAAACAGCTCAGGAAACAAAGCTGCAGCGAGTGCTTGTGGAAGAGAGTTGTTTACACAGGGCAGTTTCAGACTTTCAGGGACTCAGAGTACTGACTACAAATGACCAAAAAAAACCTGTGCCAGAAAAGCACAAGATGGATGCTTTTTATAGCCTTAAAAAGCAATCCTGTTTTTTTAATAGTTCAAAGTTGTTGCTCTATGTTTCCAAAAGAGCCAGCATTAGGAAGTGCTGATCAGCAGATTACACGACTGCCATCAGGTTTGCTGAACAAAAGCACAACGTTCACCAAGTTTTCACTTTCGGAAAGATACCACATCTTGGTGCCATATAACAATTTTAGATCAGACATTTTCAAGCTCTGGGTTTTCCCTCTGTGCATCAGGGATACCTGAAACATTCCTACCAAGCAACAACCTTGTGATAAGGTGGCACAACAACATGCTATTTGTTCACAAGAGCTGGCAAACAAAGCCCTGCTATTTGACAGTGCTGTAAAAAACATCTTATTTTCCAAGGAGAAAGATGGAGAAGTGGCTTTGTACCACCCTTGTTCAGCACAAATTTTATACTCTCTAAATAGGTGCTTTGTGCTCCCCCCGTTATGTGACAGGGCAGCTCGAAGCTAATGCAACTGCATAACTCTCCCAAATAGATAACTATACAAGCATCCCATTATACACATTTCAAAGCACTTTCCTCACAGAAGCCTTTCAAAGACAAAGTTCATTTATATCTGCAAGCAGTAGTGTAAAGTTGCCAACTTGGATAAAAACAACTTTTCACTCTGCTTGGCCAATTCAGCCTGCTGAGAGGTCCCAAATTCTCTTTTCTGGAAGAAGCCACTTCCACCCAGTGGACACTCACCACCCTGCACCAGATGTTGGTGGACACTCATCACCCTGCACCACACTCACCACTCACTACCTGTTGCAATGGCTGCTCAGATATTTAAGTTTTAAAAGAATCATACTTCTAACTAAGAAAAAGTTAAAAGTTTAAGACACCTCTGCAGCTGGCAAAGTGTTTTAAAACTGATGGCATACCTACCTTTGCCAACTAGCAGGAAAGACATCAAACCAGCCTCTAGGAAGCAAGGGGTGTGTGGGGAAGAGTGAAGTCATCTGTGCAATACTGTGTTTACTAATTTAATTCAATTAAACAATTAAATTAGTGTTTACTAATTTAATTGTGTACCCATTCCAACCAAAGCCCACTGCTCTAAAACCACTGCAACGGCTGCCATAAACAAGACTAGAAGCTCATAAGTCTGTATCAGGAGTCTGATTATTTTGATATTGAAGGTTCAGAATACATCCTCTGTCCGTCCACATCATTGCTGGAGGGCCAGTCATTGCTGGAGCCTTGTTTTGGCAGCAGGAGGTACAGGACTGATGTGCACAACAGATATCAGAGGAGCTAAGAAACCACCTATCAGACTATCCATCCTCAGGCACAAGCAGTGTTGCAATCAAATACCAAATATTAGGTAATATGCATATATGTGACCAAATTAATTTCAAGCACAGGAGCAAAACAAGTCCAACGATCCCTCATTTCAAACTTCATATTTCTCAAGACACGTGTAGGGGTTGTCCAAGTTTGTGCCGTGGGGCACGCATCATCAAGGGCTATGGCCTCACGCCCATAAAGGTTTGGGAGCACTGCTGTCAGCACTACAGGATTTACCTCTGCCCTCTTACCTAGCTGTTTTTTATTAATGTGCTATCATATAAAACAAAGAACAGGGAAAGATTCTTGCCCGAGTGTTTCATAAAGGCGGCAGTTTCCTCAAAACTGCTTCTTTAAATACTAGCAAAAGGAGATTATTATCCTTTTCAGTACTGATGCATAGAAGGGTAATGTCATCAGAGCAGCCTGATGGTATTTTCATCTCTGCAGGCTGAGCGAGCAGGAGGGACAGCAATCACTTTACATGTGGGATTAAATACTCATGAGCATCTAATGGCAAAGAGGAAAACGGTCGTGGGCACTGAGGGTCACAGCTCTGAGCTCTGGTGTTGCTCTCTTTGGAGAGAGAGGGACCACACAGAACTTAGGCTCCAGAGTCACAGGTGGGAGGTGTTTCCAAGCCCATCGCACCACTCCGCACTTTATTCCTTGAAAGCTACAGGTGTCTTCACACTCTGGCATCAAGGCAGGTTGGAAGGACAGGGGTGACAGAGGTTTTGCACACCTGTAGCAGCTCACAACACAATTAAAGCAAGAATGAAACAAGGATGAAGAGAGCCAAAGTGTCTCCAAAGCACTGCAAATGTTGATTAGCAGATACCTGCATCAGTTCCAGGTCAGAAAAACAACCAAGCAGCTTGGGCCTCTGACGATGAAGCAAGGAAAGTTACTGTGACACTCAAACAACCTTTGAGGCTTATACACAGCCAATTAGACCTCTTCCAGTCATTAACACTAAATGCTGTAAACTTGTCTGACTGGCCCTAACATAAAAAATGGTTACTGCAAACTAGAGAGCAGCTTGAAACAAAACCTTGTCTTCATTAAGCAGAGACTAAACAGAGACAAGTGGACACCAATACAAGACAATTCATAGCACCCATGTATGGTTATGGTCCACAATGCATCTCTCCTTAAGTGTAGTTTACATTTCAGATATTCTACAACAAATTTGACAAATTTAATCTTCCTGTTTGTGAATCATTTGAAAATTATTCCTTTGCAAGCATTCAAAACAATTCATGCATAAGCATCTGCCCACACTCTGCCCTGTTTAAACTAGTCTTTGTTACAGGCGCTGGTATCACGAGGCTCTTTGTGTACAGTTACTGATTTTCTCTGACACTGTTCCACACAATAAATCATGAAAGAGGTTTTATAGCAGTTCCTTCCCTTTAAAAATAAGGCAGATGACTTCTGACAGTTAAGTAGCATCTGACTAAACAGTTTGAGCAGGAAGTGTCAAAAGCTGAAGGCACTCAACTACCTGGGACTCTCTGGGTTTCCTTAGCCTCCAGTTACACATAATCTCAATTTGCAACTAAAAGTTAATAAACTGAGAACAAAAGATAACAAACAAAGCTTGGAAACAGAACCCTTAAATAACCTAAAGTTTCAAATGAGAAAAAGGTCAGGAGCCAAAGCATTAAATCAAATAATATCAGGTAACAGAAACAGCTACACTGCCTGGTGGTCTCCAGTTCACAGATGTCCTGTGAGCCACCATCACCCAGCCCTCTTCAAGTACAGCACACTGTTGATATTCAATTTCATTATTTTTTTCTAATCAATGTGCTTTAATTTTCTTTCAACCCCCCTCTTGAGCTACTCCACCAGCATGCTTTTGTGAAGGCTCTAGCTGAAAATAAAAGCTGGAATCCAAGAAAAAAAACAAAACAAAATATGGGTTGTTAGCAGCATAATGTAGCATAACAGTGATTTTTTTCAAAGCCAAAAAATCAAGAAGGCCCTAAAGTTTTAGCCATTTTTAAGTTCAGACTTATGCTACGTGCTAATCAATCTGATTAGGAAACCAAAACATTTCAACCAAGAACTCTAGCCCTGTGCCAAATAACAGCTGGGTGAAGCCACACGGAGACAGCTGCAGGGACAGAGCCAGCAGCTGTCCCACCAGCAAGGCACAGATGGGGGGCCACAGCATCTCCCCCAGCCCCCTTGCTGCTGGCTGTGGCACACTCCTGCAGTTAGAGAGGTGAGATCTCCAGGCTTGACTCCAGCCCTTCTCCTCTGGCTGGTTTTCACTCATGCGACTGGTTCCAGTGCCTGATGGACACAGAACTGCTCAGCTGTGATTGCTCTGGGATCAAACACAGCCTTGAAGCTGCCAGTTCCTCCAGACCAGGGGTTGGTCACTCTCCACACCCACAAACTGCACTGGCAGCTGCACACTGAGAGTAGCATCAAAACACAGGGAGCTGGAAGCAGCTCTTCTGTCTACCCTGCAGATGTTGAGCAAGAAAACTGTTGCAATGCAGCTTGCACAATCCTCCTACTGTGGGATGCAGTGAAGTGTGTTCCTTAGAAAGCTCGAGGTCCTCTCATGCTCCACAGGAGCAGAAAGTGGCTGTGGGAAGGGTTGGTGTGCTAGCCAAAGGACACGCCTGCTGTCCCCATTGCCCCATGATGGACACCCCTGTTGTGTACCCCCTGCCAATATAATGAGCAGCTATTCTCTTCCTAGCTGGCAGGGAAATGGAAAGCCTTGCAATGTCTTAGGGCTTTTTCCTATTGTAGCAATCCCTAATACTACCTATGCTATAATATCACAACTCCATGAGGGACAGATTACAAACCCTAGCAAAGTTCTCTGAAATTCAATTTTCTTTAGCATTTACAACTTGAAAATGTTCCTGGCCACACAACTACTTCTCATAGAGGTACCTCTAATAATGGTAAAGTTCCTTTAAAGAAACTAAAATTGCTCAATACCAGGCTGGATAGCTCTTTGAGCAATCTGGTCTAATGGAAGGTGTCCCTGCCCTTGGCTTGGGGGTTAGATGATCTTTAAGGTCTCTTCCAACTCAAACTACACCAGGATTCTATGAAAAATCATTGTGATTCCCAGGCCTCTCTGGCTATGATGAGTGCCATTAGCCCAAGCTCCCTCCTCAAGCAGCCACCATGCACTGGTGACAAACTGTCCTTGCAGAGGGCAAAGGCTCAGAAAGGAGGTAGGGAAACCCAGGGCTTTCCTAAGAAATCCTGCATCTGAGCAGCAGCCTAAATCTATTTGCAAACACATTATGCCCACTGGAAAGGGTGCCAGTATTGTCCTTTAACTTTAAAGGACTCCAGGCTGTGGGTGGCAGCACTGCAGGGTGGAAAGAGTGAAGAGCAATCAGCTGTTTTCCCAGGCTACATTTCCTTACACACCTCTCCAGCCAGCCTATCTCCTTCCTCTGCCCCAGCATCCTCCCAACACCCTCCTCTACATCCGTCCCACTCCTCCTCCAGCTGACTGCGCACAAAGGTCTGAGGCAAAGATTAAAGGCAGTGCGCTGGTACAGGACCTGGCACCTGCTGTGCACCTGAGTGCTAGGCTGGGCTTTGCAGGCAGATTAAACAACATATACTGCAAAGATGGATTAGGCATTTCATAATGTGGAAGAGACAGCTTCTGTCACAAAGACTGCAGTCTAAACAGACAAGAAACAAGCTATTGTTCCTGCAGCTCACCAGTTCTCCCTGCCCCCTCCTATTCTCAATCTGCCATGCTTTAATAGTTCATAGCTGCTGCCCAGCTGCAGCCGCTCCAACAAGTGGGTGGTTCTGTCAAAGTCAGAGGAAAAACATACCGAGATAATTCCAGAAGGGACAGGCCCACAGTATCCTCAGAGATAAAGAATGCTGTCTGGCTCTCTAGGTTGCACCCTCACAAGTATATAGTGGGTTCTTTTTGTAGGTTTTGCATTTTCACATGGCCTTGCAGAGATGAGGACTTAAATTACAAAACATTGAAGCTATCATTGATGATGTTTCTTAATTTACATTTATTCATGAGGTCATGCAAGATGGGTTACAGCTTCTGAGTACATATAAGACTTGTTCTACTACCTTTTAAAAATGCTTGCTCATTGCTGTTACAAGTTTTCTTTCTAATCCCTGCCAAAATGTCTGGGCTGAAGTTTTCCATGATGAGTGTATGAGGGTTTGTTTGTTTGTTGAGGGGAAAAGTATAATTTATAAATATTCTGTTCCTGTGAGCCACCATTCCCTTTTTCTAGATGAATTTTAGCCTTCTAGAGCTTAATCTGGACTCAAATTTTGCACAGATGGTCATTGCATTAAGGACACATCTTTCATTTTTCCCAGGAAAGATCCTTTATAAAATTACCCAAATTTAAGCATTTTCACATACTGAATTACTTGAGACTAGATTTGTGTAACAGTCTTCCATTGCCTCAGCACCTCAAGATACAATATGGTCTCCCGAGGGCTGAGCACACAGCCTGTATCACAACAGGTGGGACTGGTGAGGGAGTACCCAAGTCAGCACCATCCACTGCCAAAATACTCCTTGCCTCACAAAATAAGCCCTTTCAAAATCCTTCAAAATGGGCAAAAAACCAATTCACCATCCTCAGCTGACTTTTGTCAAAGCCTTACCCACCTACACTCCAAATTAGTGTCTATTACATCAGGCAGAGAACTTCGTTATCACTTTTCAGACTATGTTTACAGTACGGGTTGGAGTTCTAGATGTCCGAGCTTTCATACGAGCTTTTATATACAACTTCATAAAATTCAGTGTTTCATATGGGAAAAAAAGATGTGATGCTCTTAAACTGAGTCATCTGGAAAAGAGAACAGTACTTTGAATTTGTCATAACATAAAGGGTCATCATAAAACTGCAGTGTTTCTGCTGCACAAACTAGTCCCATAAGCCAGTATGTCACAACTTTTAAGATGTATTTGTATCCTTGGACAAATTTAGCAGGGATATGTTACATACAGTTCATGAAAAGTATGTTTAGAGCACTGTAGAACTATGGCAGCAGGAGAATGAGATCATTAGTTTGTCAAGGTGCACACAAGCTTCCTGAAGGAAGTAATCCAAAATCCCACAGCAAGAGCAATCCTTCCTTCCTTTAACACTTCCCATCTAGATGTCTGCTTACTGTGTACACAAATAAAAGTTCCTTCAAAAGTTGCATCCTACTTTGCTTATTATTTTACATTATGCCTTATGCCTACCAGTAAACACAACACTTTTTTGCTTTCAATACCAGTACCTCCGCTTTCAGGGTCTTCATTGGGCCATTACAGTTTTGGATCTTTATTATTTCTTTTGTTCTTCCTAAAATTCAGAATTTTTTAGAAAGTCAAGTCCTAAGAGCAGTGAAACAGCAAGGACTGACAACCACACAAATAACCAAACCCAATGGAGGGTTGAAAGTACATGGAAAGATTTGTGAGTTAGGTTTTCATGCTGCACTAAGTCCTAAGGTTTTCTCTTTCCATTACTTTCTACATCATCCATACAGTACTAGCAGGCTGACCTTACACATCCATGGTAGAAAATAAGCTAAAAGAGCCACACTTTTGAAGCTATAGTTAGGTCAGACAGGAAGCAGTCAGTTAAAGGCTTGGAAGAGTAGTGAATACCCAGTTTTAAAAACAGGGCTTGAAGAGGAAGACCTGCATTGACCAACTTCCAGCTACTAAGAGAAAAAACCTTGACAGATGAAAAAGATGTATTAAAATTTTGACAACTAACTGAAAGGAAGTAGCCCCAAACCCAAAAGAAACATAGGAAATGTGATCAGCCACACAAAATAAGAGCAGCAAAACTGACAGACATCCTGCTTAGTACAAACAGATACAGCTGTGGAAAATTTCATCAGCATAGGCAACCCAGCTGTGCATCAGCAAGCTCACCACAGTGCACCTCTGCATGGAGAGCGCCCCTCTAACAACAAGCTGCTAAGCATTATCCAAAGGCAACACTCATGCCAGCTGGGAAACAAAACAGGCCTAAACCTGCAGCAGTCCTTAGCTAAAATTAAAAACTCATTTCCTTCATCATCCAACATAGGAGCTCACACATTCAAATTTGACAATTCAATAATTTTAGGTTTTACTTTTTTCTCTACTCCACACTTACTGTGCTGGATTAAATGCCAGATAATGGTTCACGTGACTGATTCACATGGATGCTCAGTACTCAGTTAAATTTTGTCCTAATAACACTTCAATGATACATGAACACATATTCAGCAGAAGCCTCTGAATGGTTCCTTACAGCTCCAGCTCCATAGCCAAAGGAAATTAACAGTAGGGATTACCTCCCACTGACTGTCCCGCATTGAAGTCACCCAGGGCTCTGGATAGGAAAAAAAAGCTGCCTCCATTTGAGAGAAACACCAAGTTCAATAGCCATTACATTCACAGCCATTGATTTCCAAGAGGTCTAACCCAGATTTTAGTCATCCATAGCAACACACACCACCAACCCTTAAAATTTCCTTAACTCCCAGTCTTTGAAACAGTTGCAGAATATTTCCCCTGACTTTTCAGCAGCAGCAACTAATTTGCTTGCAACTTTTGGGACAGAGCTTTTGACAGAGGGCAGAAGGGTAGCTGCTGCTCCTGGATCTGAGCAACCTGACCTAGTGGCTGGCATCCCTGCCCATGGCAGAGGGGTTAGAACTAGATGATCTTTAAGGTCCCTTCTAACCCAAGCCTTTCTATGATTTTACAATGACCTGCTGACAGCTGGAGACTACTCCCCAGCAGTCCAGGGATGTTCTTCACTGAGAAGACTGCAGGGGCATCACCATCATGCATTAGGGTAAACATTCAAATTCCCACCTAAAGCTGAAGCCAGGGACAGTCTACATGCAATATCATTTATTTAGCAAAAAGGTGACAGGACAAAGTAAGCTCTTCTATACTTCTGCCTGAGATTTCCAGGTGCTGTGACTCAACATGAAAGTTAGATGTAAAAAGTCAGCTGGAATTCATACTTCATCTCCAGAACCAGCATTTCATCCTTTTTAATACCAAGAAGTTGCATCTCCTGGTTTTTAGAAGGTTTTCCTTTCAGATGATCAAACCAGAGCAAGTAATCTTGCTGCATACTGCTGTGACTGAACCAATTCAGGCCATTGCTTTAGTAGGCAATGCTATCCCTGACAGCAAACAGGCTTTTGCTGCCTTAAGCTTCCAGCTGTACACATGATGTAAACACTGCTGATCCAACACAATTAGAATTTGTGTTATTTTTGAGTTTCAGAGTTTCTACTTGTCTTCATTCTGAAGAGCTTCAAGCCGGTTTCATCCCTTCTTTATCTTTTCTTTCACTCTTTGTCTATTTTGAGACAACAAAAGCAGGAAATGTTTCATTACATGTATCATCTATGTTTTGGGCTCTCATGAGGTTGAGTGAAAAAACAGTATTTTCTGTGGGAAGTTAGAAGTTTGCCAAAATCCCTTAAGCTGCTCGTGAGAAGATGTATGTTGCACTTCAGTCAAGTAAATTAATCACTTGGGTTTAAAAACCTGAATCAAAGAATTTTTCTCACAGCAGTTCACTGCTAATTCCACCTGAACTACAAGTGAAAATTACTTAATTGCCTTATAACTACTTCTAAGGACCAGGATTCCATGCCAAAATGCTCCAAAAGGTATACTGTAATCTCCCCATGTAACTGTCATAGTGCAAAAAGGAATTTGAAGAGGAGAGTGCCTCCCACAGGAGTAAAGACAATTGCAGAATCCTCCTGGTTTCACTGAGCATTCATACGATCTACTCAGATGACCTGTCACAGTTTTAGTGTTCCTTTTTGTTTTGGCAAAAAATAAAAGCGCCATTGTGCAGGGCCGAAACTGAAAAACTTGAGAGCTTGTTTTCTGGTGGTGCTGGTTCCCAAACACAGGCAGTGCATGTGGCTGCCCTCTCTCAGCAGCAGGTGACACTTCTTTGGCTGTTGCCTAATTCCATGGACACCTGATGCCTTGACATCTCTACCTTGCTGTCACCTTGGTGAAGAGGCCAATGAACATAGAAAATAAGTACACAAACCCTCCCCTTTCTAAGGAAAACAGATGAAAACCAGAGCTAGTCAAGACCTTCTAGACCCTCTGCCCCAGCCTGGTTCAAGGTCAAGGTCAGCCAATTTGTAGAGTGCCCATTTTCAAGGGATGAGTTAATATTTTTACAAGGGCACATAGTGACAGGACAAGGCAGAATGGCTTTAAACTGAAAGAAGGTCAATTAAAGTTAGATATTAGGAAGAAATTCTTCATTGTGAAGGTGGTGAGGCACTGAAACAGGATGCCCAGAGAAGCTGTGGATATCTCATCCTGGAAGTGTTCAAGGCCAGGCTGGACAGGGCTTTGAGGAACCTGGTCCAGTGAAAGATGTCCCTGACTATGGCAAGAGTGTTGGAAATATATAGCCTTTAAGGTCCCTTCCAACTCAAACCTTTTTACAAGCTCTTAGTTCACTAACTGTAGAAATTCTGGTTAAAAGTTTTCAAGGTTGAAGTCCTGCCCATTCAGGTGTCTGTTGCACAAGGAGCTCAGATGCAGAAGTTGAGGCCTCCAGGTTCCCAAACCATTATACCATGGCATCTGTTCAGTTTATACTGAACAACTAGATATAGAAACCACAGACACCCTAAGGGGTCTCATTACTACACTAAAACCTGTTTTCACTGCACAGTGTTTTCCATGTCAAAACACACAACAGTTCCTCCTGAACATTTATGATTTTTGTTTTTTCCAAGAACATTGGACTCATTAGTACCCTGGGAACTGCATAAGCCTTTAAGGAACACTATTTTTGCTGCATCTACTTCTGAGTTTTACTATTTCATCCACAGTCATTAAATTCTTGCTGTGCGCAGGGCATCACACAGCACTAGCTGCCTGCTGTTTACTCAAATACTTGTGACAAAAACACAGCCCTTCCATGTCTAACTACATTAGACTCTGGGTAAAAGAGTACAAAATTTAAAAAAAAAAAAGCAAAACAAAACCAAAAAACCACCAAACGTTTCCAGAGTCAAGTTCATGTCTGTGAGAGCCAAGACTAAAAAGAGCAAGACGGGCTTCTCAGATATTTACCTGAAACAGTTGCTAGCTCCCGTTTACAGGTTATTTCCACTGCTTGCTCTCAGCAGTGAGTTTTTCAGCAGCTATGTATCTTTGACACAATTGGACACACAGAAAAAAATTTGATAGAAAGCCAGAGGAAGTCAAAACACCATACAGAGAATGTGGGCAGAAAGCTTCAGGTAGTCTTTGAACTCTTCCATGTCACTACAACTGCATTTGCTACATTCAGAATACAGTTCCTATTTAAGTAGGAGAAAAAAAAGTCATCAAAATAACACATCTGTTATTTTGTTATCAGTTAGTTTGTTATCAGTTCTCTCTGAAGTCCTGTTCTGGGGATGGGGTGCCAAATCGGGCACTGTGATCTTTATAAAACGCTGGGTTAAACAATGAGTAATGGCAGCTTGTGTTTCATAGGAAAACCATAGCATGACGAAAAGCATTAGCCAAAACATTCTCCCTAGCAGAAGTGAAATCCCTTATTTCATCAGCCCCAGTGCGTGGCTGTGCCTCCCTGCAAACACTACGCTGAAGTGCTCTGAACTGAGGGGTGCCTGGAAGCACGGGCGGCAAAACTGTGCCTGTCGCCACATACAGCGACAACAACTCCACTGAAACAACTGACCAGACACCACCAGTCAAGGCTGTCCCGTGCTCCAAACCCAGCACAGAGCTGCGAGAGCAGAGAGACGCAGGCAACAATCATCAGTGGTCAACTTCCGTAGGGAAAGTTTGTGTCTGGGCTACACAGCTGCTTTCCAGCCCATCCCGCTGCTGCCCGGGAACCCGGACAGCAGCATCCCGCAGCCACCCCCGTTCCCGGGAAAGGCCGGGGTCCCCTCCGAGTCACCACCCCACTGAGAGCCATCCGTCTCCCCTACAGATGGCAGAGCCCTGCTCGAAGGAGCGGGAAAGGGATTTAGTTATATGAACAAGGAGGAGGGTAATGCGCGCTCGAGGGAACCGCGAGGTTCGCGGGTCGGGCGAACGGATGGAAGGATGGATAGAGATAAAGATGGATGGAGGGAACTACCCTACCTGCCACGCTCCTGCTGTCCCTACTCCGCCTGCTGCCGCCACCGCGCTCCGACACCGCCCGGGCCCGCGGGGCGGATTTATAGCCCGGGCTCCGCCTGCCGGGCGGTGCCGCCGCCGCCGCCCGTCCCGGGGCTCCGCCCGCCCGGCCCCGGGGTTGCCCCGCCGGCCGCGGGCGACTGCGGCGGCGGATACACCCCGTGTGCCAGGTGCGCACGGGGTTCCTGGATGTCAGCCGGGAACCTCGGCGCCCAGCCGCAAGCCCAGCTCTCCCCTCCTTCCTGGCCGCGCAGCCCGACTGGAGAGAACTCAGCGCTGCCATCTCATTCCCGGGCAGACTCGGGAGCAGTGAGCGGCGGAGACCCGTCACCCGTCCTGCTTCCCGGATCCCGTTAGCAGGGGTTTCTCACACTTTAGTGAGGAGAGAGGAGTGTGTGCAAGGGCTTGCCCAAAGACCTGAAGAACAGGAGCCTTGAGAAAGGCTGAGCCGGGGACGGCGACAGCGGGGTCGTGCAACAGGTGGGCAAAGTCCTGCGGACCTACATACTTCTATATAGACATAAAGTCTGTTTACCAGATCCTTAGTTGCAAAATCTTATTCTCATAGATCAAAGTGACCACTAGGAAGGAGCTGTATTTGCAAGAGGAAAATAATGCCTTTGCACATTTCTGGTGAAGTTCAGAGGGTGCAGGGGGTGCCGCAAGTGCTGTGTGAGTTTCCCAGTGAACAGCTCTTCGGCAAGAAGGGCAGCCAATCGTTTATTCCAAAAAGAGGCCCTCGCCTGCTGAGCAAAGAGTATCTGTGTATACACAGTTCTGCGTGTAGCCACCCGCCAAGGGGCGGGTTAAACTGTGACGGCCTGAGCTGCTTTTTCTGTGACTTCTCTGTAAAGCAACACTTCCCGCAAGAGTGTGATTTCACTTAACAACCTCACTTTTATGGTAGGTTACTGTGACCCAAACTGATGAAATCACAGCATGTTGTCATTCTCCCTCATTAGGTGGCCTGAAAAGGAAATCAGAAATTGCTCAACTCTGAAACTTTATTAAACTCTCTGCCTCCTGTTTTCTTGGCTATACAATGAGCTTATTAAGTTGATCTACAAAAGCTTGCTCCTGTTAAAATGCATATTAGCTTCTCCCCTCCTAAGTCAACTTCTGCACCTGAGTCAGAAACTGCTGCCTTCAGGAAAAAAAACCCTGGAATTCTGGTCCCTTTTTCACCACAAAATGATGGGAGATCATGTTGTTCGGCAATAATTCC
Organism: Manacus candei; assembly: GCF_025592945.1. Classification (NCBI taxonomy): domain Eukaryota; kingdom Metazoa; phylum Chordata; class Aves; order Passeriformes; family Pipridae; genus Manacus; species Manacus candei. The sequence continues at coordinate 7,676,183 of NW_026138061.1, forward strand.
AAAGTATTACCAAGTGTAGAATAAAGGAAATTTCTTATCTTGTTTTCTTAGTTGATGTTAGCAAGGATGAAAAGTATTTCTGAACAACGGAGGAGAAGCATTTGTCATTCTAAGACAGCAATGCTCTGTGTGTGCTTTCTTTGTTTTTTTGGATCATAAAATGTCTAATCTTTTTCATAATCATCTTAAACTGTGATGCCAGGAAACAAATGAAACCATCACAAATAATTTAATTTGCAACTGAGCCTATTTTGAAGTCATATCTTCAAAATTATGTCATCAAATCGCTGGCATGCTGTTTGTTATAGAAGATCTGCCTAGCTTGGTGTACCAAAGTTATGGAAAAAGTGTAAATGCTAGAATGAGAAGATGGGCTTGATTAATTTTCCAACAGATTAATCCTTCCTGTATCTGATCATGAAACAAAATCCTAGCTGAGAAACATTCAGTCCTTCAGAAAACAGACCTGGGTCAGTGTCTGAGTTGTGTGATTTGGCCCATCCTCAAGTAGTTTTTCAATCTGCTGTGCTTGGCTGCTTTTTGGGGAAGGGGCTGAAAGCTCCAGAGATTCAGATGGAATTAACTGTTCTCTGTGCACTAGATGCAGACTTCATCAGTAAAAAACAAGTACTGAGTCTGGAATGGACTGGAAAACTGGAATGAAGTGTTTTCTTCTGCTTTGACCTTTGCAGTTTGTTTGCTATTTAGATCACATGTGGTGTTGGACCTTCTAAAATGTTGGAGGCCAGCAGGTAGAAGCCCCAAGGAGTAGTTGCTTAAAAGCCTGGTAATCTGTGCACCCAAACAGAGCCTTTGCTAGTTCATGCACTCTTCCCAGCTATTTTGCTAGTTATGGCCGGGAATAACACAGTAATTTACAATATCTTTTGAGGGTGATCGTGGATTGCAAAAGAAAATGAATTAATTCTGAAAATCCAAGTTAGAAAGTATTTTACTATGTGAAGATGTAATTGCTAAAGTTTATACTCAGAGATTCAAATTCTGGTGTGTGCCAGAAAGGAGCATGGGTGAAAGCTTGGGGAGCATCACTCCTCTCTGCTTGAAAAAGTCCACTCAGAAGACAGGTTGGAAAAACAGGAATGTCAAGCCTCAATTTGCCAGAATGCCAGAGCCTCAGTGACTTTTCAGCCCGTGCTGGGCTGCAGGACTGCTCACACCGCATTCCCGCAGCACTGGAGTGGCTCCTGTGCCAGTATCCGTACGTGCACAGACGTGTGTACTTTAGGAACTGCTGTGCTCGGGAGACAATACAAGCTGCCACCCACGTGGACCCACTGAAATCTCAAGAAGTACTTCTACTGTAAATATTATTTCATTGAATAAACCAGCTCTACGCAGCTGGCATGCACTTGTCCTTTCCAGAAGAGCATCTCTAGAGGGGTGGCTGCCTCAACACGGATCTCCATTCCTGTACCAGAAAACGAGCTGTGAAAATGAACCTGAAACCTCTCCAGTGCTGTTGATGACTTTCACTTGAGACCACAGCTCATGTCTCCAAGTTCTTTAAGGGTAAAGTAAACAAGTCCTTGATTTATTGTTTTATTTTGTTTTACTAAACTGGGTTGTTGCAAGTATCCACACATCCAAAGACACATATGCACAAAGAATGAAAGACCGTACTTCTATGTTAGTGAAAGACTAATCATATGTGCTGAGCTGAAACCTGCCTCTGTGTTCCAGTATCTGGCAGTAACAATATTTCAGCATTTAAATAGCACTTTAAAGCCATTAACTAATCAATGCTTGCAAGGCTCCAGGGGAAAGAGGGTGGTGAAAATGAAGAACCACCAGACAAGAGATCTGATCCAAAGTCCACCGAAAGGTACAAATTCCATCTATTTCAATGCTATGGAAACAGATGTTAATTAAAAGACTATTCCTCTTTCCCTTGACATTATATTTCTTGCTATGCCAACATTAACACAGGAAATTTCAGTGGTTGTGCTGCAGCAGCAAAGAAGGAAAAAGAGTTAAATAAAGGAGCGCAGTGTTATATTTTGCAAAAAATATTGTGCATTTGTTTAGAAAGATCTCTGCACTCTGTTTACATTTAAGCAGTGGTAATATTATTAGTCACTGCAAAAGAAACTGGGTGTTCCCTTGTTCTTGCTAACAATACAGAAGGGATAATTTTGGATTAAGCTACATGTTTTATGAAAAATATACTTGATGTTTGCTGGTTCATGTTAAAAGAATTCCCTGTGTGACCCATCAAATATCACACCCCATCTACTGGGAATTTTATTCTACTATAGCCTTTTGTTGTTGTCTTTGGATCCCTTGATGATGCTGACATGTAGCCATACAGATTGGTTGTCCTTCCAAAAATTATTCAATGCAGCTTTGAACCAAGGGCACTGACCTCAATTAAAAATATAAATAAATAACACCACAGACTGAAGATTCACATGCCTTTGTCAGAGAACTGCCTGGTATTATTCATATTCCCACTTAAGTACTTATTTCCAGTTTGGAAACTGCTTTTGGCAGGTTTGTCTGCTTCAGCAAAAGCATAGATGCAGGGTGAGTCATTTATTTGGTCTTGCATTAGGAACTTCCTGCCATTTTCAAAGGAAGTGGATTCTTTTTTTAATATATTTCAGAATATTGAGTTTATCTGTAAGTTCATTTGATAAATGGAGGTGATGGGGGGGGGGGGGTTGTTTTGTTTTGAATAGGTATGTCCCTTCAGGAGGACATTTGGTGGAATGTTTTACCAAGGGAAACATATCTGTAGGAAGCTCTGTTGGTTGGTGTGGAATTTGTGAGCTGCATGCACAGCAGGACTTAGCTGCTGATTGACGCAGCTGCCCAGCCCTGCATTTGCCACTCAGGCTTTCAGTCCAGTGCACATGGACAAGTAAGTGCCTAAGACCTGGGTTTATGAGAAGTCAACATGATGACTGGTAAATATTAAAGCTAGCCAAGAGAAAAAGCCAAGAGAGACAAGCTCTAAAATAGATTTTATGTTTATTTCCACGTAAGGTTTTTGACTGTGAGTTCTCTCTGAGATGAATACCTATGGTCACTGAGAGTTTTCTCTGATACTGCCTCACATTCTGGAACCCACAGAGGATGCAGGCAACTAGGGACAGTGTCAGATACGATACTCACTCTGTTGTGTTTGAGTACAGCTCTTCTCCTTACCAGGAAAAAATCTCAACCACCTCCTACAGGGTGGTTATGTACCAATTGCACAATTCTTTGCTTGCAATTTCTCCTGATGGGGTTAACACATTTTGCAAAAATAATGAAAGTTCATCAAGCCAAACAGGAAGAAGAAAGAATTTGGCTCTGTAGCTCACAGATGTCATTATGAAAGCAGGGAGATAGCTCTATATCCCTGCTACAGTTGGAAAGAGAATTGGGACTTGCTGCATACTTCCACTGCTCCTCCAAACAGAAAAGGCTCCAATTGCAATATCTAGATTAAAATCTATTTCTCACACCAAGAACTCACAAAGAAAGCCTTCATTTTAGAAGCTATCTATTGTGCAAAGATTAAGCCAGCAGGGATTATCTGGAACTCGCACAGGATAAAACAAAAGGGAAGAAATCCCAACTGGGTTTTCAGTTAGGATCTAAAGCAACTCCTTTTCCAAGGATGGCAGTGGTTTCACACACATCCTGATTTGGTGGCAACCCAGCTTTGATTTTACAGTTCTCAGTGGTGTCTGTGTTTCAGACTAAGGAGGCAAATGCAGGGTTCTGCACCTGGGGAGGAATAACTGCAGGCGCCAGTACAGGCTGGGGGTTGACATGCTGGGAAGAAGCTCTGGAGAGAAGGACTTGGGGATCCTGGTGGACAACAGGCTGTCCATGAGCAGACAGTGTGTCCTGGGGGCCAAGAAGACCAACAACATCCTGGGGTACATTAGAAAGACCATTGCCAGCAGGTTGAGGGAAGTGATCCTGACCTTCTACTCTGCCCTGGTGAGGCCACATCTGGAGTGTTGTGTCCAGTTCTGGGCTCCTCGGAACAAGAGAGATATGGAGCTCTTGGAGCAGGTCCAGAGGAGGGCAACAAAGATGATTAAGGGTTTGAAGCACCCTTCTTATGAGGAAAGGCTGAAGTAACTGGGCCTGTTCAGCCTCAAGAAGAGATGAGTAAGAGAGGACCTCATCGCTGTACACAAGTATCTGAAGGGAGGGTGCCAAGGAGATGGACCAGGCTCTTCTTGGTGGTTCCAAGCAATAGGACAAGAGGCAACAGGAAGAAATGAATGTACAGGAAATTCCACCTGAACATGAGGAAGAACTTTACCGTGTCTGTGACTGAGCACACACTGAAACAAGTCCCCCAGAGAGGTTGTGGAATCTCCCTCACTGGAGATATTCAAGAACTGTCTGGACACAACCCTATGCCACATGCTCTGGGATGACCCTGCTGGAGCAGGGAGGTTGAACCAGATGACCCACTGTGGTGCCTTCCAACCTTACCCATTCTGTGATTCTGTGATTCTGTGATTCTGTGGTTCTGTGATTCTGTGATTCTTTGATTCTGTTATTCTGTGATTCTGTGAGGTTCAGGTTAATTCACCACAATCAACGTGTAATGCACTTATGTAGTCTCAGTTTGTCTACTCAGATGGGTTCTTTGTGTATCCTTCTTCGTCACCTGCTTGCCACTGTGCAGAAGAAGTTCGCACAATGCCATGCACTGTGGCCCATGGAGATCCCTGTCCTTGCTGATGGCCCCAGAAGGACGTGTCTGGTGACCAGCTACTCACCTGCCCAGTGTTTGTTCAATGGTCCAAACAGAAAGTTTCTTGGGGCTACCTGGAGATCAGAGAATTGTTTTTATGGGTATCTGGTAGCCTCTTGCATGAGTTTGTTTATTCCTACCGGAGGAATATTGAACTCCTCAGACTTGCCCACCTGTTAAACACACATGTACACACTTGTATGTACAGTTGTATAGAGCTCGTTCCTTTAGTGATCAACACCAAAAATACAGATAAACACAGTAAGTTCCCTTACAGATGTAGCTTTACTGAGCTGGTACAAGATATTATTTTCTTTTTAATTCATGTTGATTCTTTTTGTTGTCAGCTATGGGCAGGGAAGAAAGTAGAGAGACCTGTCTTAACTGTGAACTAAAAGCAGTGCCATAGCCCTACACGGTAGTAAGACGTGGAGAAATGAAATATTGAAAGGTTTTAAATAAGGGGGGATTTTCCTCAGCTCTCTCAGAGTTGGGTGGCCTTCACCATCCTCTTTCCAACAAGAAACTTGGTGTTTATCAGAAAGGGTTTACTCTGGCTAAAGAAAACCAATTAGACATTACTACCTTTGGCTTTAAGAACTACCCTTTGACATTTCTTCCTTTTGAACATTTCTTTTCAAAATAACCTACAAGAAAACAAACTACACAAGTTACTAATTCAATTTCTGAAGCAATGGATGAGTAGAGATTTTAACAGAGCCCAGCTGATGCCCACAAATGGTCATCTACAACTTCTTGCATCTGTAATCCTCCCTCAGTCTGCCTGGATAAAGCCTTGGATGCCGGGACTCTCTATCTCCATTCACTAAGTGTGGAGAATCTGACTAACCATCCACTGCAACTTCTGTCCTCTGCTGCAAACTCAACAAGTTTAAAGAAGTATCTGCAAGTTGTAAATGCCTTTTCTTAAAAGCTGCATTCACATACTAGAAAGGCGGAATTCTATATATTGAACATTATGAACCCTGCTCTCATCCTCCCTGGAGACACAGGGTTAGGAATGTTCAAACAGAACTCACTTGGGGGCTGCAACCTGAAGGGGACTTTAAATCATTTTTCTGAAACAGACTTTGCAGCAACTTCTTCTTTAGCAGAAAGGTGTTACCAGGGATAGTCTGGGTATGAGGTATGCTGTAATAAATTAGGCTATTTGAAGCAAGAGATTATAGGACTTGGAAGCCATGAGGAAATCTGTTTCCAAACACTCTGCTGCAGGTCACTTCAGCTTAGTTACCTGCAACTGTTGTATTGACCAAGGCAGAAAGCACCAAATGCAATTTAGCATCTTTTTGATTCTCTGTGGTCATTATTTGGCTGAGTAAAATTGCTTCAAAACTGAAGTACAAGTGCTCCAGTCTCTCCCTTTAGGCCCTATCTTTAGTTGTTATATTTTTAAAGAAGTTCCTCTACTAGCTAGAAACCTGGAAAGTACTTCCCTTCCCCCTCACCTCTGCCTCCCACTCAGTCTGGCTGAGGCGTTGCTATACACACAAACACGTAGCCATGAGTTCATCTGTGTGTACCAGAGTCCTTCCCATTCCATTTTTCACAGCCCCACTGAAGGAACATCCAACTCACATCTCAGCTGAACTTTTGAACCCATCAAGGCTGAGATAGCTCAAAATCAAGCAAAACAGGGCGCCTATCAATTTGAGGAGCAGCTAAGCAAGTGCAAGTCAGAATTCTGTACTAGCTGATGTCTGATAAGGAAGAGCTGGTAAAAGGCCTGATCGTTGTCTAATCTTCCTCACATAGTAATGTCATGTTCCCTCTGCTTGAAAATGCAGTTAAAAGTGCATGTCCTTTTGCCCTAAGAACACATTTACACAGCAGTAACACAACCAAGCAATTAACTAAAAGAAAGTCTGGTTCTTCAAGACCCTAAATGACACATATTGCTTGTGATCAGTTAGATGGCTACAGTTGTTTTATGAAGTTTTTGGTTATAAATGCTGGTCTTACAGCTCTGAATCCAAAGTAAAGGAAGCACAAAGTAATGTTACTGGTTGGTACTGTGTACTCAGAGCTGATCACACCAACAGACCTGGGACCACCTGGAACCATGATCGTGGTCTTGAACTTCAGGGCATAAAACACAAACACCTACAAAACAAATACCTCAGGTTTCTTCCCTGTCTTGTGTCCAGGCAGAGGAGACAAAGGTGGATTCACTTCTTCCAAAAGCTTCAAGGAAGAAGGTACCAGAGAGGAGATAGGACACAAGCAGCAGTTTTTGATTGCAGTCTGTTTAAGGGGTCACTTCAGGCTTCTTTTGACAAAGACCAGGTGTGCAGCCTTAAGACAAAGTAGTGGAGGCAGTAGGGACAGGAGAAGAGAGCAATAGGTGAGCTGATTGCAGCTCTTGCAGCAAAACTGGACACGCTCTTTTTCCCAGCAATTTCAAAACAGTTGCTCAGAATCAAACAGCCGGCTCTAAACCAGCAATTCATTCATTTAATAACTTTAGAGGCTGCTTGCTATTAAACAAGGCATGGTGAATCTGTTTCAGATTAGCAAAGCAAATGAGTCACAGAAAAAAATCCCAGTTTGGTGTTAAGTTTTGGCCCGCACAAGCTGCATCTCAAACAGATTCTGTGTCCATACTACTAAATATAAAATAGCCAAACCCCAGTCTCTGGCCCTAAGTGTCGTGACCTGACTCAGGCTTTGTGTCTTTGGACTAGCAAACTGACCCCACACATTGTGTGGCATTTGGCCCTGGCTCTCTTCTGTGCTACAAGTTGTGTCCCTTTGGTCCTAAGATTTATCTTCATTTTCGTAATGTGTTTTTGAGTTCAGAGGCTCTGGAAGAATCTAAGGGTGGTGTTGCAACCCGTAAGAGTGATGTTTTTATGGCCTGAAGCTGAAGGGATATGTTGCATCCCCCAGGGTATGCATGGGGCTGAACCTGATGGGACAGCCTTGGGGGACTGTGTGGGCTGCAGAGTGGTCATGTCCATTCTGCCTGGTGACAGCTCATGGGAGGAGGGCAGGGCCAGCAAACCAAATAAAAACTCAGTGTGTGGACAGACAAGGGTCTGGGTGTCGAGCTCATACTCTGTCCCCTTTTAGCCTACACGTATCCAGAAAAACTGAGCAGGTTCCTCTGTAGGTTTTATCATCACATGCATCCACCTAGAGTTAGACACTAAGCAGTGTCTGTGCAAATATCTCAAGCCCTTGGTGCTCTTCAGCAGTTTCTCACTAATGAAGAATTGCAGCAGGTGAAGCACCACCTCCACTGGCAGCCTCTGGATAGGTGGAAAACCAGGAAATTTCAGCAGCATTTCAGCTTCTATCTGCCAGAAATTGGGTGCCAAAAGGAAGACAGTAGCCTTATTTTTCACAGCAACTGAATTTTTTGATGTGTTCAACATCTTCCAGGTAACACAAGAACAACTCTGAAAAGTTTTTTTAACAAAATACAGGCACTACCATAAATGAAACATAGCTGTTATATTTTTATTAGAAAGAAAAAGCAAAAGTAAAATTAAGGATTTCTCAAGATATCACAGAATAGGGATATCTGTAATCCAAATCATACCTGCAAGAAAGCTTTCCTCAGCCTAAGGCAAAAAGGATCATTGTAGGAACCATCCAGCTACTGAAACCATCAAAGATGAGTAATTGCCAGGTTGATGTCTACCATCTGCAAAACATCATGTCAATTAGTTCCTAACACTTGTCCTTGGAAAAGGACTGCTGGTGGAAAGACTGGTTATGTGAATAAAGAAACAGTGGTGAATATGTGTTGTCTCTTGTAGCATTTTTGACACTATCACCCACAATATTCTTATTTTCAAGTTGAGAAAGTATGGATCATGGGTGTGCTTGAAAAATGGTTGTGCTGCCGGGGCTAAAGAGTGTCATAATCAATGGCTTAACATCCAGCTGAAGGACAGCAACAAATGGAGTGCCACAGAGGTTCAGTATTGTTCAGTGTCTTCATCAATGATTTGGATGATGAGACAAGGGGTGTGCATCCTGCAGCAAATTCAAGATGATGCTCAGTGAGGGAAAGTGACTGATATACCAAATCAAAAAGATTTAGCCCAGAAGGACTTTGAGAAACATGAAAATTGTACCAACAAGAACTTCCTGAAACTCAGCAGAGAGAAGTGCCAAGTTCTGTGCTTGGGGTGGAATAACCCCACACATCAGCACAGGCTGGGAAATGAATGGCTGAGACTTGATGAAAGGGGATGTGGGGCTTGCGGACGATGCCAGAATGAGTCAGGAGGCAATGGTCTGTTCTTATCACAGGTAGTGCAAATATCACATGGAGTTACACCACGAGAAGCATGCAGCAGATCCAGGGAAATTATTACCTACTTTCCTTATTCCTGGTGGGACTAGTTTTGGGCCTACCAGAATGTCAAGAACCCTAAAAGTCTCAACAAAAAGCTACAAAGATAGTTAGAGGGGTTAGGGCAGACAATCTTCAAGGAGAAGGTAAGAAGGCTTGTCTAGTCCTGGCAAGAAGAATCACTGGGGTGGTCTAGTAGCAGCCTACATCTCTGAGGCAGGAAACTGAAGGGATGATGAAGCCAAACTCATTTTGGTACTGGCACAGAATATAATGGGGCAACAGCTACAAGTTGTAGTGTGGGAGGCTTAAATTAGTCTGAGGTTTAAGACACTAACATAAAGCTAAGGAAACCAAAATAAGTTGGGATTAATTTTGGTATTTCATTGCTGGGTAGAGCTAAGGTTAGGAATCCTGCTTTGATTTACTAAATTTACTAGAAATTAATTTTGAGAGGCAGTTTGTGTCAAAAGTGCTCATTATTGAAATGGTGAGGACATTCTCCATCATCTTCTGCTAGGGGACCAAGGCCACAGTATAAGTCTTGAATACTTCACAGTTATTGATAACAGCAATGTTGGGATTACCACCATAAAGCAGAGTGAACAGTGAAGGGTGCCAAGAATGCTTAAAAAGGTGAACTCTGGAGGCTTCACCTATTTGCCAAAATAATCAGTTGTTGATCTGAAATTCTACTGTGCAGTATGTCCTCTGGATACAGGATGCAAGCTTAGAGTTTCAAAACCCCAAGGCAGAAACTGAAGTGGTGTCGGGACTCTGTTACTATAATATTTCAATTAGCAGTAAGTGGAGTTATCCAATATCCCAAAGAAATGGTTGACTTAGTGCTTTTCTACAAAAGGATCAAAGATAAGTCTTCCAGAAGCAAATAGAATTTTGATAGTAAGAGAAAGAAATGATTGAGGTTGAGCTTTGGGTGTGGAAAATTCTAAGATTTTATCTATAGGAGACTAATACATGATATTTAATGTCACTGCTATACTGAATGAACTAAACACTACAAAAAATTTCAGAACATAATTTTCATAATGAAAAATAAAAGGCAATTTTGGAAGAAAAATAGTTATTTTTGACCCATGTATTAATACTTAGAACAAATATCTAACAGAGCAAATATCTGAGGTTTGATGTGAGCAGGTCAACGTCACTTAAAACCTGTATAAATCACATTTCCTTTTTGAACAAATAGGTGATCAACACTGGCAGAACTACAGCTAAGGCTGGGCTTTAGATCAGAAAAAAATTATTAAAGTTATTGTTAGGTGATGGCTGCACAACCTTTTTCCAGCTCCAGTTGTCACTGGAAAGAGAAGAGCTCACTGGTGAATAAAACTTGATTCAGAGGTACCAGACTGGGGAGGAAGGATCAGGAAGGAATTCAGGTGAATATGCTGAGGACAAGGATATCACAACTGGAGGCTTTCAGGGCTGTCTTGGGGGGTATCCAATGAACAGAGTTAACAGAATCCTAGTTTTACCACTTTTACAAAAAGTACAGGCCAAGCAGAGTAAGAAGAAACAACCAAACTAGTGTTAACAGCAGCTGGAAAAAAACACATCTTAGAGGGCCAGTTGTGTTTATTATCTAGGAAGCATAGTCCTTCTAGTTACTATCCTAAATGGCCCCAGTATAAGATAAAGTACTCAGATATGTAATTTATTGTTATTACACAGCACATGCATAGCTGGCAATGCCCAACAGGTACCACAACCCAGTGGGCAGGAACTCCCACACTTTATGGTGAGATACATGTACACACACACTGCTGCTGTTTCCTCTGTCCTCAGTGCAGTGGACTGATCATCAATGATATCAAATGGAAAAAGCAGCTTTTCAGGAAGTTTGTGTTGAGCTCTCTTACCTCACTGAACTCTGTAAGTGTCTGTCAGCATGATGCAGGATTTAATTTGGCTTTTCGTCACCCAGCACTGAGACATATCATCTATGGCTGCAAGGCCACATGTGTTTAATAGTGCGTAGCAAAGCTTTACAAACATGGATAACTATTATTTGTTAATTTTGGTATTTCATTGCTGGGTAGAGCTAAGGTTAGGAATCCTGCTTTGATTTACTAAATTTACTAGAAATTAATTTTGAGAGGCAGTTTGTGTCAAAAGTGCTCATTATTGAAATGGTGAGGACATTCTCTATCATCTGCTGCTAGGGGACCAAGACCACGGTATAAATCTTGAATACTTCACAGTTATTGATAATTGCAATATTGGAGCTACCACAAATAGTAGTGTTGTGAGATGAGTAGATTCTGAGTGCACGTAGGTACGCTTTGTGAATGGCCTGAATGCTGTAATCCACCCACGTGTGGGCTGTGGTACCAGGCAGTCTTGGGAAAAGGGGGAATCTAACCCCCAGCAAACAGCACTGCATATCATGGAGCTTGGCTCATGTGAGCCACGAGACCAGAGTTTTCAGCAGGATGATTAATACCAACGTCACCCTGGGAGAGTAGTATGAACACACTGAAACAAAACATTTTGAACTCAGAGGCCCTGTGTCTGAAAAGACTGCCTGTACCACAATTTGCATCCCTTCAGCTGAGAAAGACCCTGAGCAAACTGATAAGGGATGACATGAAGAACATTTTTTACTGAATGTAAGATTTCCTGTTTAGCATGCTTTCCCTGATGGAATGTATTTATGGCTTTGTTTGTCCCACACATTGTAGGATATTTTTATCTCAGAAGAAGCTCCTTAAAAATTATCAGAATTTAAAAGAGGATAAAAATCTGTCGTGGTTTTTATGGTCCATTTTCAAACATGATATCTCAAGGTATATTTGGACAGAACTTCAAAGCATCTTGTTAGAAACTTAAATAAGTCCTAAAAAAATTTCTTAACTCAGAAAGGAAGCCTTGAGCATAACTAGTTAACGCATTGTGAAAAACTCTGTCTGCAGTAGTATTTAAAACTAAGAATTACAGGAAAGTGAGGAACATTCTTTAAAAAATCTTATAAAGTAGCATGGAAAAAATCAAAAAACTTGAACTATATTCTTTACCTACAAACTCAGACATATGACATATGACATATCTGATTCTTCCTACTGGTTTATCATTGTCATTAGTTCCAAGACAGAAGAGCCCACAGGAACCAAATTTAATCTTATGTTCTTTCTGCGGCATTTGATGCAGGTTGGGAGAAGGGACAGCTATTTCCCACCTGCCCTGGGCAACTGTGAAGCTGCTTTAAAGCATTTTATTCTCAATTGTGAAAGGGGTTTCTCTAGGTCCTTTCTATTAGAAACTCAAGACAAAGGCTGAATGCAGGCTTGAGCTTCCTGAGACCCATTATTAGTTGGCCTTTTGTCAGGTCAGCGGTTTTAGCTTAATCCTAGTCTTGACCATGCTGAAAGCTCCAGATGTGGGCATGAAAGCCAGACCTCATCCCTTCCTTCTGAGTGTTTCCTTTTTCAGGAAGGGTCCCAAGAACTCTTGAGATACCTCAAGACGCCCACCCAATTCTGATCTCTCCACAAACGCAGGTGAGAGCTCATGTAGTGACAAGATTGTGTGCTAAGCACTCAGGTGGTGGGGGACTCTGGTGGATTTTACTCCCAGTGTACAAGATTTGTAACCTCATCTGCTGGAAAGCAGCCTTGCCGTAAAGTTAAGTCGTTCAGGGCTTTTTCTAGATGAAAGAAATCACATCCTTGACTTGGACCCTGTATGCAAATTTACAGGAGCAGCTTACCAGAATTGATGGTCTAGGGTATGTGCTGTGGAAAATGGATCCTCACCTATATCCAGGTGGCTTCAAAGAAGTGTCTAGCTGTTGGGGACCAGCCACCGTCAGTGCTGCAGAGAATGGACTCCCTGCCTGGATAATTACACTGAACCAAGCGGGTTCTTGGGTTAAAAGCCCAAGAAGGAAAAAAGCCCAAACAAGGTGTCTCACAATAACTGCTGGTACCAAAAGTGCCCTGGGCTCAGCAGCTGCCAGTGCCTCTACTTAGATGTTTGTTAAAACAGAACGTTCTTCACCAAAAGGGGAAGTGTCCCTTTTTTTTCCTAGCAGCTGCAGTGTACTGAACTGGACATTTTTAGAGCCACATCGTCTGCGTGCCCATTGCCAACATCCAGCAGTTATGTTATGTACTCAAGAGTTTTCCTGGCGAAGTATCAAACCTCCCTGGAATAATCTGAAGGGGCCTCAGTTAGTATGTTCCCTGGTACTACAGAAAGGCTGAGCCAGGGCACGGAGTGTGATGCAGAGTCTGCAGATCTGGTAAATATTTAAGGTTAGGATTAACCACTATTTAAAAACACCTCTTTCTCCTAAACATTCACTTATATTATGACACCTGAAGTTCTTCCTATAGTTAAATAACAACAATGATTCATTGTTGTCATTGATGTGTTTTCTCTTTGAATATTTAAATCAGTTCCTTAATATAGAAGGTTTTTTTATAAATGTGGAAAAGGAACAACATATCTGTCCTAGTCTGAATTACTGACCAAAGATTAGAGGTGTTTTCAGTCAAGAGGAAATCCTGGACATTGTAGCATGTTCTGTGTTCAATCCTTTTTTATTTTGGATAGGGACAGATCCCTGTTTTCCTGGTCATAAGAGGGAGAGATGTAGTAGCAGGAAGAAAGAATAAAAAGAAGGGGGAGAGGGCGGAATATGGTAACATGTAAAAGTCAACTTCATCTTCTTCAGACTATTTCTCATTTAAAGTATAAGCATATGGTATAGCTGCTGGTCTTCAGAAAGTTTAACTCCATTTAAGATGGTTAAGTCTAAGTTCAGGAAGCTGCACTGAGGAATGGGGTAACCCAGATGACAAGGGCTTTGGGCAAGATGGGCAGGTATCACTGCACAAAATAGACAAAAAACGAGCAACTCTAGAAGCTGAACATGATTTTTCCTGTTTATTGCTTTGTACTCGCTCTACTGATGATGTAAACATTTGGAGAAGGAAAACAGCATAAACATCACAAAAACATGTGGAGAAGGGATACTCAGACATTCTGAAAAAAGGGATGTGACCCTGCAAGGGTCTTTCCTATAGAGAGAGGATTAGTGAAGCTCAGGCTGTTTCTTGTATTTGTAACCATTTAGACAGCTCAAGACTTAGGGAAAAAAAGTATCTAAAGCTCTGCAGTGCTGCATAAAAAAGGATTAAAACAAGATACTAGATAGAAACACTACTGGAAGTACCGACTTACTGTAAACATTTGAAAAAACAGTCTGCTAGCCTCAAGACTTTGAATAAGAATCAAGGCTTTAGTCTATTGACAGGAAACCAGAGTTGGAAAGAAACTCACAGCATTTTCCAAACACTAATTTTTTTCCCCCTTAAAGTGAGGAGAGTGCCAAGTAGCTTCTAGTGGAAAGAACAGAACTTGTATTTTCATATCAAATCATAGAAAAGTAGAGATGAAGAGGACTCAAAATGAGAATCTGTACCTTTGGAAAAAGGGTCAAGTAAATGTACCTATTGCTTATCAACGTTTTTAAACCTGTTTTAAAATCCTCTGGAAATAGAGTGTGAGGTTTCTCTAGGTTATTCTGAGATATATTACCTTAAGAAATTATTTTTTGTTTTTTTTCTTCCTGTTAGTTCTTTCTTATCATAGGCTGAGGGCACCTGGAGAACAAGTTTTTTTTTCTAATATGTAACACTCTAGATAATAATTCCAAGCACAGGAAGGTCAGCAGTTTTCGGGCTTTCCTTCTCTGTGTTTCTGTGGTGTTTCTATTGGTTTTCCCCTTTTAGTATTGAAAAACACAACAAACTTTATTTTTAAAACATTTCCTCATAAGTCTTGTTGCCTAAAGGGCTTGCCAGGATCATAGTTCTTCACTCAAGTGTCTCTGTTTTCCTTACGTCTTTTCTAATGTGCACTATTCAAAGTTGGCACTGAAATCTGGAAATCAGAGGTGCTGAAGGGTCCTCTATGGATTTGTTACTCAAAGGGGGATAAATGAAGGTTGAAGTTTACCTCCTATCTTTGGCTTACAGTAGTCCTGCTAATATGTCCCAGAGTGACATTTGGTTTCTCATGTATCATACTTTTTCATGTTCAGTTCATAAAACCTATTCTGTGCTATTGTTGCCTTGAGAGCTTCTCTTCTTTTCCTAGTTGGTCTGTGATTTCTCATTTCTATGTTTTTAATAAATTCATTAATTTAGGTCATTTCCTCTTCTTAATGAGATCAATTTGAGTGTTGAACCTGCCTGCACACATTGGTGCCAGTTGCTCATATAAATTGGATATTTCACAATGATATTCCAAATCACAGACTCAGAGGAGCTATTTGATGTGCCATCTCTGTTGGGTAGAAATTGTTGCACCCTGCTCTGAGTCATACCACTGAATTTTGTGGTTACTTTACAGTATTGTGGTGTAGACCATATATCCCAAGGTTTTATTACAAATTCAATTAATTATGTCAGATGTTTCCCTGTCACCAGCTGGGTGAAAGTGGTGGACTGACCTTGGCTGGCTACCAACTGCCCATCAAGCTGCTCTTTCACTCCCCCTTCTTACCAGGATAAGGAGGAAATAAGATGAAAAGCTTGTGGGTTGAGAGAAGAAGGGAGACCACTCACCAATTACCACCATGGGAAAAACAGACCTGACTCGGGGAAGATTAATTTAATCTACTGCCAATTGTAAACAGTGAGAAATAAAAGAAAACCCCCAAACACTTTCCCTCTGTCCTCCTTTCTTCCCATGCTCATCTTCGCTGCTGACTCATCCCCCTCCAGAAGCTAAAGGGAATGGGAAATGGGAGTTGTGGTCAGTTCATCACACATTCCTCCTCATGCTCTTCCCCAGCTCCAGTGTGGAGTCCCAGTCACAGGACACAATCCTTCGGGAACTTCTCCAGCATTTTTCCTTTCCACAGCCTGCAGTCCTTCAGAATCAGATTGCTCCAGCATGGGCTCTTCACAGGCTGCAGCTTCCTTCAGGGCACATCTCCCTGCTCCAGTGTGGGGTCCTCCACGGGCTGCGTGATGGATTTCTGCTCCCCTGCAGACTTCCATGGTCTGCAGGGGTACAGCTGCCTCACCATGATCTGTGAGACCAGGCTATTGGGGAGTCTCTGCTCTGACACCCGGAGCACCTCCTGTCTCTCTTTTTTCACTAACCTGGTTTTCCACAGGACTGTTTCTCTCACACATTCTCACTTCTCTCTCCTCTGGCTGATGTTGCACAGATGTTTTTTTCCCTCTTCTTAAATGCGTTATCCCAGAAGTGCTACCACAGTTGCTGATGAGCTCAACTTTGGCCGGCGATGGGTCTGTCCTGGAGCTGGCTGGCATTGGCTCTGTTGGACATGGGGGAAGACTCTGGCACCTTCTCACACAAGCCACCCCTGCAGCCCCCCTGCTACCAAAACCTGACCATGTGAACCCTGCACAGTGACTTACCATGTCAGAGAAGAAACTAAATTCCATTAACATGCTTTACTCTTGACAAAACTGTGCTGGCCGTTTCTTAGCACCATATTAGCTTCCAAGTGCTCACAGGCCATTTCATAATTTGTTCCAATAGCTTTCCACAAGATGAAACTCCTTGGATTTGTTCCTCTACTCTGCTTCCACCTCCTTAAATGTAGATAGGACACTCGCCCCCACTAGTCTTCAGGGCTCACCTCATTCCAGTCAGCTTTTAAAGGTTCCCTCTTTTAAGGATTTTTCTAGCAAAAACAAGTGAAAAAGAACACTTGGTGACACACTTGCTGGTTCCAGTTGCACACCTCTCATTCTCTCTACGGTTTTTATTTGGCTGGTGTTTATGAGTTGTCTCTTTCTCTAATCTAGACAATGCCTATTCCATGTCGGAATTCTGCAAAAGGGGCCAGAGTTTTTGGCACACTCTTGATTGACTTTAGATAACACAGCTCCTGCTGTAACAATCTGCCATTTGTCATAATCATGCAGTGAGCAACAAAAGGTCTCTGTTAAATGTTTAATGCCAGGCACGGTCCCAGCAATCAGGGCTGGTAGACTGAGGAGTCTATGCAGTATAGGAGGCAGGAAGAAGCCAGAGGAAAAAAACCTCAAGAGACAAAGTGTGGAGTTTGTTGTCTGGGTTCTGTATAAATATAACCGGATGTTTTAGTATGTTTAAAAGTGGAGGATTTTCCTTTAGTAATAGAAATCAGAAATCTAATGAATGTGAATATTCCACTTAGTAAAATAAAAATTGCAAATCACAAATATCTTTTGTTTTACTCTCCATAAATATGCTTGATTCAAAATATTCATCCATAATGTAGAATAGCTCCATGTAAAAAAAAATCAATTATAACAAACCTATTGGTTAAAATTAACTTTTGTTAATTGGCAGCAACATTGTTAACAATAGTGACATTTTTTCCTATAGCACTACTGCTTTGCAGAGCAAAATAAAATTCCACTGCAGCCATCTGATATCATCTGAGTCATCTGATATCCTTATTCATGTGTGTTGGCCATAGAAAAGTTTCATAAAGACCATATAATGAAACTTTATTTAAAGACACGTTTTCTGGTTGGTTGTGATATTCACTTGGGAGGGATGAGGGCATTTTGAACATATTGCTGTCTCAATCTGAAAAATCATCATCATATGCTCTCCAAAGATATCACAAAAATGTGGCAAAGTGTTCAGGGTGTTTTGAGTTGATCTGAAGGAGCCTTTTAAGGCTGCAGCATGCCTATAAGTGTGGTACAGATAACTTGCAAGTAACGGAAAATAAAATCCTCTAATCAAAGCTAATGTGAAAACAAAAGTCTACACATTTAAATTTTTAAAACCAGATTGCCAATGAAGTGTGGAAACCCCTGGCATAAAATCTTATTTCAGGGGAATTAACAGTGTAAATAGTGCCCAGTACATAGCAGCAGTTTGTGTTTGTATCACTAAATTGTGCAACCAAGGAAAGGTTCAGCAACTGATGGCAACCTATACTGTCCAAGAAAAAGCAAAATCCCCTTTCGGATGGTATTATTCCTCAACCAATCTTATTTAAATTAATTATCTCCCCAAAGGAATAAGATTTGGGTGACCTTTCCAGGACATCATAATAAAGTGTGCTTTGTTTATTGAGTGCTTTTGAAATAGCTTGGACCGAAATGCAGTTTTTCTCTAATAAAATGCATCTGGACTTGTTCCATTCCCCTCCCACTCGCTGAAGCCCACAGGACTCTATGGGTGTAACAAAAAGAAGAATTTGGCCATTGACCTGCAACTCCAGTGACTCATACTGGATCCCATAAATCTGTCTCCCAGTTAGAGACTGTAACAGAGGGCTGCTGCTAATGCTGAGCTTCCCTGCTACCATACAGAATGTGGGAGGCTTCAGGGCAAGGGACCTTTCCTGTCAATTCACAGAATCACAGATAATGGTGAAGGCTGGAAGGGATTTCTGGAGGTCACCAGGTCCAATCCCCCTGCTCAAGCAGGACCACCTAGAGCTGGTTGCCCAGGATCGTGTCCCGATGGCTGTTGTCTCAAAGGAGAGAGACTCCACCATCTCCCTGGGCAACCTGTGCCAGTGCTCAGTCACCCTCACAGTAAGAAAGGGTTTCCTGATCAACTGAATATTGAATTCTCCTGTCTTTTGGTTTGTGCCCATTGCCTCTGATCCTGTCAGATTCAGTGCAGAGCTGAGGGGAGGAGAAGTGAGAAGAAGACTTGGAGACTGGAAAGGCTGTGTTGTATTGCCAGCTGACTTCTCCTTCAAACCCAATACTCAGATTTCATACTTCTGGGTTTTTCCCTAAGACAGAGTCCTTGCTTATGGCGCTGGAAAGGCTGAGGGAGTTTTGGTCAGAGGGTCTCTAGACTCGTCAAACTGGCTCAGTATGGAGCTTGATGGTTGTTCAGATCCCCATCTTTGCAGGTGCTCTCCACAATGCAGACACTTAGAAAAAAAATCTCCACCTGGCCACTTGTGCCAGAGTCTCATTCATGAGCTTGCTCTTACCACACAAGCCTGACTGTATGCTCCAGCAGACAAGCTATTCTGCTATGGACAGAGAGGAAGGGGTGGATGTCTGAGGTGAAATCTCTTCCTATGTTTTTCTGCCTGCATTTTTGTATCATTCTCATCTCCATGGTTCCTTTTAGTTCCTCTCACCTGGGCTGATCATAGTCCTCCATTCATAGGAACAGAGAATACTGTATGGTCCCACGCATTTTATTTTAGGCCATAAGGGTTGCATTACAGATGAGGATTGCCTAATCCAACACATCATCCAGCCAAATTGGCCAAGCATGTTACTGAGGGATTTTCTTATTTTGCTCAACCAAGGAACTAAATGCTTTCTCTGCCTGGAAAAAATATCAAGAAATATTGTTTCAGAGAAAATGTTTTGGAAGCATCATCCCAAGTGGGGATTAGACTTGTTTTAACTGGGGTAATCTGGAATTGGAAAGCTACACAGACATCCGAGAGAGCCTGGTGACATGTGGAAGCGTAAAGGTGAGACTGACTCATAAAAGTGCACTCAGGGCTGTCTTACAACAGCAATTCACAGCATATCTGATTCAAAACAAAAGAGGGTTTGCTTGCCCGCAGGGATCACCGTGTACATACAGAGGAAACAAAGGGCTTACATCTTTCAACACAAAATATTTCAGTATAAATAGCTCACAGGAACGCAGCTAATCTCTAAGGCCTTCTGTCAACCAGCTGCAGAAGTGGGAGGAAAGGAAAAGTTTTTAGTGAAGGGCATCTTCAACGTGCAGGGTGGGCTTTTTTGTAGCCAAAAAACTCCGTTGGTTTTTGCTTGGTGGTTGGTGTTTGAATATAAAAAACAAGAGGGGTGAGTACTTTAACCAGGAAATCCTCTTTCAAAAACCAGGGACTCTGTCTTCTCTGTCCCTGAGAGAGGACTGTACAATAAGCTCTGAACAGTTGGATCTCCCACCTGTCCTCCAGTGTTATGTCTGCCTTACCAAATAAAAATCATCCAGGGAAGAAACTGAGGCAACTCGAACTCAGACTGCTCACACTTCAAAACCATTTCTTTTCTCCTAGGATATGTTAGAGAACAACCCAACCAGCTCTGCCCAAGACACAAGCCTGGTGTTGTGTGGGTGACACCTCCCCTAAGAAACCTTCCCCACTGGCAGTAAGGGTGAGACCAAACCAGATGCCTTATGTTGCCTCTATCATCACTCCTGTTTTGAACCCCCAGGCTCTCATGCTTTCCCATAGGAATGAGCCCTAAGGTCTGTATTACAAAATCACCACCTTGGTCTACCTTGTGATAGGAACAGAGAATCGATTCCTATAGTGCCCCACAGGGCAACAAGGCTGGTTCCCTGATGGCTGGTCTACTTTTCAGTGAAACTGTAGCATTTTAGGGGCAGAAAGACAAATTCTATTACCCAGCTTGTCCATCTGCTGTCAGCCGCAGAAGGCTGTCCAAGAGGGATGCAAGAAAGAAGATTATCTAAAAGTCAAGCAAGGGCAGGCAGGTAGAGTGGGCTTTGTGTGTACACACCTCTGACTCGCATAGCCTTGTAAGAACAGCCTAAAATTTCCATTCAAACATTAATTCAGAATCCTGGAAAGCATCTAAGCACAAATTTAGGAGTTAATCTCAAAAAGGTCTTGCTTATGTGCTGGGTTAACAGGGTCTACAGACCTGGTGTTAGCTCCTCAGGTTACTCAAACCAGGTGACCGCAAAACTTCAGAGGAATGAACTGATTTTCAAATGTTTGTGGAAAAAATTAATGAAAATCAAGGGCAGATTTCCACAGGCACGGGGGATAAGACAGAACAGACGAGGTCTGGGGGCGTTTTTGCCTATTTGCTGGATACACGTACAGACCACATGGTTTTCTCAACTTTGCTTCAAGATGGTTTAATTGTCAACTTGTTAGCCTGGGAAGGAAGAGCAGCTGACAGAGGGTTTAAAAACATCCTTTTCCATGGATACCTTGGCTGGTGGTGTAGCTACTGAGTAGGAAAGCTGTGTCATGGTACTGTGGTCCAGAGGCCTCAGCGTTTGTTGGTGTAGAGTCAAGGTGGGGGAAATCCACGGCAGTCAGGAGGGTTGGTGGTCTCAGCACTTTCCTTCTACCAGGACTGTCACTGTTACATGCAACAAAGGAGAACCAAGCCTATTCTTCAGTCTGGCAGCAAATGGAAGGAGGTGTTGTTCATGCCACAATGACAGTGTGACTGATGTGGTGATGGTTGCAAGCAAACCAAATTGCTCATGAGAGTAAAGACATTGTGAAAAACGGTTTCTACCAGCTTAGTTTGCATCTTTTTGATATGCACAGACCCTGAGGTGGTGGGCAGAGATGACTATATGTAAGGAAAGGCCAGGAACAGCTCACTGGTCTGTTTAATATTTCGGCTGCACAGGGACTAAGACTGTTCTATACGCAGCAGAAATATTGTGGGAAGTAAATGACTAATCCCTCACTGAGATATGCTCTACTTTTACTTGAATCCCCATCAAAAACACGGTGCTCCATGGTGGGGCTCCATGTTCAGCTCTTAGGTGGAACACAAGGCAGCAGAAGCACATTTCAGGTGCAGTGACAGATGACCCTGCAACAAAACAAACTGTTCTCAGGGGACCTGTGGCCAAACGTTGCCCAGCCCTCAGGAATACCAAGGCTCAAGCTTTACGTACACAGTCATCACAATGAAATCCAGACACAAGATTCCATAAATAGTGCATAAACATGATCTAAACGTGAAGAACAAGCACTGCCTACCTGACAGGAACATGAAGTTCATGGGTTTACTGCACTACTGTCCTACTCTGGATTTATATACCTAAAGTGGAAGAGAAATGGAATTATCACTGTCTGCTGGGGATGAAGGTCCTTCTCCTGAGAGCAGATGACTGCTGTGTAGGGACTGTTCTCTGGACCCAGGCACCTTCTGCTCTTGGCTATACCATGACTGATACTCCAAAGGAGTACTGGAGAAGTGTCTCATTCAGAATTGTCCATCACTTATTTTAGGGTACCTTATAGGCACATAAAGGATGTGCTATACAAAAGGTGTTCCTGTATAAAAGATGCCTGTCATTACTCATGATGTAGCAGTGCTGCTGGGGTGAGCAGGAATTGTGCAAAGGAGCTGTGAAATTGTTGAAGAGATATTCTACCTGCATATCCTGTCTTTCTTTCCACTGTGGCCCAAACTAAAACTGGAGTGTCCTTCTACCTACCTAATCTCTAGATTGCAGGAATCAGTCTCCCCTTGCTGTGGCAATTATCAAGGCTCACGGTTCACAGCTTGGTGCACTAGACTCTAGGGAGCTACTGTGGTTGAGTGAAGTGAGGGAATAAAAGGTTTCTAGGCTTCAGCTGGTGGTTTTACAACTTTTTGAGGTCTTATTGCTGGACTCTGCTGTCCCTACTGTTCTTCTCCTGCTATCCTGGCTGTCACTGACTGCCAACCACCCTACAGGCAGAGCAATATACAGCAACACTCTTCAGTCAGCTGCTGCTGAAAATCAGCTCAGACCAACAAGCTGAACAATGAAAGTAATTCAGCTGATTTTCCACAAGGAAAAGAAACAACAGTCCCACAAATGGCTCATCCAGTAGATTGGCAGTGACAAACATCTAGAAGGGGTAACGACTGACATAAGTGCATCCCAGAGGCATGTCTAACAAGATGGACATTTCTGCTTGGGTCTCTATCGACCTGTCCTCTGCCTAACAGGAAGTGTTTCCAGGAGAAGCAAAGTCTAGTAGAGATCCTTTCCTGCCTATGCATTCATTACTCAAACACACTTCAGAAAGAGATCTATTTCAGTTGAGACCTATTCTACACATTATATGTTCAGGGCAAGACTGTCTTTCAGAGGGCTTTGCTCTGCATGTTAATTTGAATTATCTCCGAACTGCTCTCATGCCATTGAGCTCGCTTTGGAAACTGATCCCTAAACATTCCAGCTCCTGGTCAGTTAACAGAGCATTTCTTTCAGTTCCCATTTAAACACGCACATATGTTCTTCTCCTTGGAGTCTGCACAAAGCCCTGCATTGTGGGCTGTACAGGGTACTAAAGCTAGCACAGTTGGCTTAAACTTGCCTTTTTTAGATTTGCCCTGCCTCTTTAGAGCAAAACAAAATCTTTTGTATCCTTGTGGCCAAAATGATTCAAGGGGAACCACAAGGATGAAAAGCCCCCAGCTTCTCTCCCATTGCAATTTGCAGTCCATTTCCCAGACCAGTGTGAATACAAGGGACAATCACATGGAACTGTCCTGTATAATTTGTTTTTAGGACATTCCAGAAGGGAATATCTGAGAGCAGAGGTGAATGTTCACACCACTTCTTCAGCCAGTTCCAGAACTGGAAGCAGTGTAGGTTTCCTTCCCCTTCCTATAATAAAGGATTCCTGTAACATCAGCGTTGTGTGTTGGTTTACCCTCTGAACCTCCAACAACTTCATGATTTTCATAATGACTTTTGGCAATGAGCAAGGTTACCATACCATAATTAGAAAAGTTCGTTTTGAAATCAAGATGTGATTGATGGCATTTCTCTGGAAATGAAACAACAGAGGTTTGGTAGGGAGAGGGTAGGACAGGAGGAGAAAGAATGCATTAAAAATAAGGCATAGGGAAGAGAAGATCAGAAAGGTGGAGTTGACTTAAGACTGTGCCAAACACGGACACAAACAAATGCCTGCAGTTGCAATGTCTTGCTTCCTGAATAAGCCTGACCACAGAACTAGTTCAGTGACTGATCCTTGCGAAAGAGCAAGCGAGTGCAGGGGCTGTGAACACCCAGTTCCCTATGCTGATAGGGGTGTACTATGTTGATACGACTGTGGTATCAACAGCAACACTCACTCTCTCTTGGGGAAACCCAAGAGCAGCAGTGGCAGCCTATGAAGGTCAAACATGAACATGCAAGGAAAGCTCTTATCACAATGCTGGGTAAGAAAGCACATGAAGTTTTAACTGTGCCTGTTCAGTTGTCTGGCACCTTCTGTTGAAACCAGTCCTTCCAACCTACGCTGGATCCCAACCAAAACAAAAGGTTTTGGAAAGTCCCCCTTTTGCACAGGAGACTTTCAGTATAGAAAACCTCTAGCAGAGAGACTCCTGCTCCTCTGTGGCATGGGAGGACATGCTCCACTGATCATGGTGGTCCACACAGGAGGTACATGAAAGACAACAGCACAGTCACAAGGTGAAAGCAAAGATACAGTATGTGACACGAACTTGTCAAGGGATGAGAAATGTTGCCTTTATTTGTGTCCTGGCAAGTTGTGAATTTACGAAATGTTATGTAAATTCTGTCCCTATTCTCTGTGCATGTATGCATGTAGCTGTGGTGTTGCGCAGTGAAGTATGGAGGGGACTAACCCATCCCTTCCCTAAGGACATGTTATATGGAGATTAGAGTAAGGCAGAGCCTAAGAATTTAATTTTTGCTAAACATATGAAGTTGGGTTCTGTACCAGTTCATCTAATAAAAAAAATAAAATAAAGATGACTTTGCTGCAGAAAAGCAGCAGCAAGTGCCTCAGACAAGGATGAGAGGCAGCAGCAGGACCTCCTAGGTGCTGGCTCACTGCTCACTGCTTTGTAGTGCTACCTCAGTGCTGCTGTTGTTACAGCTGCACAAGGCTCCTCTGACTGTCCTGAGCAGCTTTGGCAGGACAGAGCCCCTCTCCCATGGAGATGGGGTGTGCTGGGAGGTAGCACCAGGCATTTGAGAGAAGGGTGGCAATTCAGACCAGACCCTGAAGGAAGCCAAGCTGCAGCAATGGTCTGAGCTAAAGCTTTCCTCTTCACAGGGGCAGCAGCCAGCTTTTGTGCTGAACTCCTGGAAGTGTTCAGGAGGCAAGAGTTCTCAAGCCTTCAATGACTGCTAATGAATAGCTGATAAATTTAGGACAAGTTACCTTTGTCTGCAGAAGGTGGCATTAGATGGTCCAGGTCGTTAATGAGGCTGGAAAATGCATAGTTTACTCACAAATCTGAATCATTAATTGTCTTCATTGCAGAGTCTTGTGCCAGGTCATATGGTTGAATACAAATTATAGTTGTTTGCTTGATTTTTTTTTAATCCATTTTATATTTGGCCTATAAACAGATATATTGTGATTGAAAGCCTAATCTCCCCCATTTATCTATTAAAGTCGTATTCCATAACTTGAAGGAAAAAACCTCATTGTAATGCAATGACTAAAATACTCCTTTAAAAACACTTTACCATGCCTGAACATTTCTCAGTTGGGAAAATATATTATTCACCCATTGTACAGCTAGATAACTTTGGGCACAGGACTGTAAAGGAACTAGTCCATTCTGAGCAGGTATGTATCATAACTGGAAACACTTCAACCTTAAAAATAGACTCATGAAACTATAGCCTTATAGTTTACCCTGATTAGCCAGTGACAGACCTTCTAGCCCTTTGGCTAGATTACTTTTTGTGTCTGAGCTTTCATTTAGTTCGTGTTGGGTGCAGTGTAGACATTCATTTTCAGTGAATCAGTGACAGAACCATAAGTCATCCAGGATGGCTGACTCACAGTCCCATGATTTTTAACAACAGACATAGCGGAGGGTTTTAAATAAATGGTAGTAGTACCATTTCACTGACATCAACATTTTGGAAAAAAAGGCAGATCAATTCCTCAGAGATAATCCCCACATTAATTAGTGCAACACAGAGTCGAGTCTCATTCGTCACCTAGTTACCTGAATCACTTTGACTGGCAGGTCAGCTATAAAAACTTTAAATCAAATTAAACAATTTCTCTCCAGGCTTTTTGCTTCAAACAGCTTTAAAACACAAGGTACAATTCCTCCTAGACAATCCTGGGAGAAAGTAAATATGCTGTAAATGATTAGCTAACTCGACCTACGCTTTCGGTGGAACAATGTCTTTTATATGGAAAGCTGGAAAACGCCAATGAAAACTGATGTGTGACTGCAATTAACATTGCTGATTACTGTTGCTGCTTTGCCACCCACATTCTTTAAGAGGCCACTAGAAAAATGATCTCTTTTCAAAGCTCATTTAGCAATGCTATCACATGAGGTGCACAGGTCATGGTTTTCACAGTGGCACAGCACACTGATCTTCCATGCTCTGCAGTATTTTGTGCACAGGCCTGTTTTTTTCCACTTGAGCAACAACACATCAGATTTGGTTACTTGATTTACTCCAATGAGAGGACATTCACCCCCTTTGCCACTGCTGTTGTTCACAGCATGTTCACATCATGAAATACTGTCTGTAGCTGCCAAGAATGAAACCTGGGCGAAGGAGCTCAGCTAGGCAAAGAAGCCTTGGTAAAGAAGACAGGTTTGGTGGCAACTTGAAAATAATGCTAACATGACAAGGTACTGGTGTCCTACAAGAAGGAGTTTCCCAGAAGGGCCCTAGAGCAGTGGTTTGTGTCAGCAATAGTGTGTCCAGCAGGACCAGAGCAGTGATTGCCCCGGTACTTGGCACCAGTGAAGCCACACCTCAACTCCTGTGTTCAGTTTTGGGCCCCTCACTACAAGAAAGACACTGAGGTTCTAGAGTGTGTCCAAGGAAAGGCAACAGAGCTGAGGAAGAGTCTGGAGAATAAATCCTATGAGGAGCTGCTGAGGGAGCTGGGGATGTTAAGTCTGGAGAAGAGAAGGCTGGGGTGGACCTTCTCCCTTTCTATAACTCTCTGGAAGGAGGTCGTGCTGAGGTGGGGGTTGGTCTCTTCTCCCAAGTAACAAGTGATAGAAAAAGAGGAAATGGCCTTAAGTTGCACCAGAGGATGTTTAGATAGAATATTGGGAATAATTTTTTCATGGAAGGGGTTGTCAAGCCCTGGAACAGGCTGCCCACAGAAGGGATTGCCTCACCATCTCTGGGGGTATTTAAAAGACATGTAGATGTGGGACAGGGTTTAAAGGTGAACATAGTGGTGCTGGGTTAATGGTTGGACTTGATGATCTTGCAGGTTTTTCCAACCTTAATGATTCTATGATTCAATGATTGTGTGACTCAGGTGTTAGGAGGGAAAGGGTGGGACAGGGAGAAAAAGAAGACAAGCATGAGCTAAGCAAGAGTGGAAATACAGGAAAGACTTTGGCAATGTCAATGAGCTTAGATGGAGCAAGAGTTTAGAGCACATGAATGGGAGGATGCTGAAAAAGAAGGAAATTTTTGGACTTTGTCCATTGGCATTATATGAGGATGTGTATCATTTCTCTCTGTACTTGGGAGTTCACCACTGGAGATATTTTACCTGGGTAGGAATCCGGGCAACTGACATGGTGGGCAACACAGGGACATGTTTTCTGTTCTGGCAGAGAGGGGGTTGATATTTGGACTTTGAAAGAGTTGAGAGAAAGGGGGTTGATATTTGGACTTTGGAAGGGCTGAGAGAAGGTGGACTCATGGACAGTGATTTCAGTATGGGTGTAGCTGTGGCACACAAATAACACTTAGACCAAATAAATGCTCAAAATATTGACACAGCAATGACACTGCTATGTCAGCATAGAGACAAAATAATATGATCTGGTGGACACACGAAGTTTGTTCAGTGTTTGTGTGTAGGACAGACACAAAAAAATTAGACATAAAATCAGGAATTTGTAAGATATAGACTGTTTGTTCCCTTAAAGAGCTACTTCAGGTGACTGTGGACACAAGGAACCACAATCCACATGGAGGCCTC
This sequence comes from Manacus candei, assembly GCF_025592945.1. NCBI lineage: Eukaryota > Metazoa > Chordata > Aves > Passeriformes > Pipridae > Manacus > Manacus candei. The sequence goes on from NW_026138061.1 coordinate 7,703,888, forward strand.
ACAAGAACTTGTCCATCACACTGTCCATAGGACTGTCAGCAGAGCCTGTGCCTCAGCAAAGATAATAGCATTGAGGCTGCCTGAAGCCATGTTAAGCCTTCTAAAATGGTACAATAGCTTAGATTGGAAAAGACCTGCAAGATCACCAAGTCCTACCATTAACCTAGCATCACCATGTTCACAACCAAATCATGTCCCCAAGTGCCACATCTACATGTCTTTTAAATCCCCCCAGAGATGGTGACTCCACCACTCCCCTGGGCAGCCTGTTCCAATGCTTGACAAGTGTTTTGGTGAAGAAATTTTTCTCAATATCTAATCTAAACCTTCCTTGACACAACTTGAGACCACTTCCTCTTGTCCTATTGCTTGTTACCTGGGAGAAAAGACTGACCCCCTACAGTCAACCTCCCTTCAGGTAGTTGTAGAAAGAGATGAGGTGCCCCCTGAGTTTCCTTCTCTCCAGGTTAAATAACCACATGAGTTGGATGAGTCTAAGGACTCCAGTAAACATGGCTTTAAATCTAATTCCCTCTGACTCTTGATAGGGAAATGCTTTTGCATCTGCACAGTGGATGACTGTGGAGCATCCCTGTCAAAGGCACCTGGCATACCCAGAGAAGCAGCCAGACTCAGATGGACAGGAGTTGATAACTCATAGAAGCTGATCTATAAAGGTCCAAACATGCAGTACTTAAGTCAAATAACAAGAAGCAGGAGATAAAGTCTTTACAAGCAGAAAGGAAATGCTTAATGACACAGTCCAGCTGTCAGGTTTTTTTAGTGATGTGAAGATCTATAGATCAAAAACAAATCAAAGACTTCTTTTTTTTCTCCCTTTGTTTCTTATGAATGAAAGGAGAGTCTGAAACTCTTCCTGTGAAAGATAAGGTTGAAAAGAGATGATGGTTTAGTACAACAGAGCTAAGACAAAAGAGAGGTCCTCTGAGATATAAATATATGTATAAAAACATTTATCATAAACATTACATTTACCAAGAGAAAAACAACTAGGCAATTCACATCTTGAATGTTTGCCAACAAGATCCATAGCAAAAGTAGTAAATCAATTGTTCACCTTTGATCACTCATGAAGACCAGGAACAGCTGCTCTTTGCCATACACAGGCTTTCTCAATGCTAAAATGAAGGAATATTAAATCACACCTTTCATGGCCAAAAAGATGCCAACAATACATCTTTTATTGTAATGTGTTTGTTACTCAGATGTTTCCAAACGTTTAACAATGAATTATTAATTAAAGGGAGGTACAGTTGCTTAGTAGAGCTGATGATTTGGAGACAACAGATCCAAAGTCTTTCCCCAGACCTGCAATTGCCTTTTCTGTCTTTTCTTGGCAAGCAATTCAGTTTTATGAGTTTCAATTTGTCTATCTGTAAATAGAGATAACATCTGCACTATAATAAATTTAGCTTTTCCTTCCATTCACAATCTGTCCATGAGCAGTCTGGTTCTGTATGTGAATCATCTCTGGTCAACAAATTTCTTTACATTTGCTGGTTACAAGCACAATGTTTCTTATCTAAAACTGAAACACTGATAATGGCAACTGTTTTGACTCACTACTTCCATTTTTTCTGTAGTTAAAAAATATAATACTAATCTCTCTTGGACACACTGGGGATGGGATGGGGAGTGTGGAGGGAGAAGACATTTATAATTTAAAGGGAGGATGTGCTTAACATGGAGTAAACCAAATCCTTTCATTGACATCTTATTTAAAAATGTGCCACTGGCAGGTTTGCAAGAGATTAGTGTTCCTGAATGAGAAACAAGTTAGTTTCTGACTCCAGGGCTGCAAAGTAGAGCTGTTCACCACTACATTGTTCCATTCACAGTTCAGTCCTAGTGTCACTTAACATGTGCCAGGCAGAAAGAAAATCATAAATGCCTGTACTAATTTTAAAGAGTAATGATTAAAATCCCAACAGAGAGGCAAATCCCACCTTCTTCTGTACAGCAGTGGACAAATGAATAGGGGCAAATAGATACCATTCTTTCCTCCACATGAGCTGGAGAGTTTCCAAATCTGGTGCTTAACAGAGTGGTAAGCAGAACATCAATTAAACAGGACATGGGCACAGTTCGTACACTGTGACCCGGGGAGGTCAAGCTCTCAGCCCTAAGCTGAATCTGAATTACTGTGGTGCATCTTACAGGCAGTTTCCCATCGCCTCCTCACTAAGCAAAAAAAAAAAAAAGGAAGCTCTGCCTGTATTTTTCTGACTACTTATGTATTTTCATTTTGTAGCATTAGTCAAATTTAAGGGCAATTCATGCTGTGGCCTTGGGAGTTGTGGGAGCTGCAAATAGTCAACAACAGAATCTGTGTTTATTTTTTATGTCTGGGTTAATAAAACCAAATCAACTGTATTCCTTCCATAGAGAGGGGAAATTTTCATCTTGGAATATTACAGTCTCCCACACAGTCACAGATTTGTTCTTTAATAAAGATGTCTTTAAAGAAACTGGTACCTGGACCAGTGTTTTAGGAGTCTCAACACTGTACCTGTTATTTTTTACTGCACTTCCTACAAAATCCATCTGCACACTCCTATAGATGTTGCTCAGAGTGTAGAGTTTTGATCAGAAGTGTCTTTTAGGAAACCAAAATAACCAGGGTTCTGGTTTTTTTATCACAAACATGTAGAAAATTCATTTCACCTCATTTTAAGCTGTCTTAAACATATGCATCATCAAAATAAATTTGTGAGGCCAGAAAATATTGTAACCTCTCTTATATTCTTAAAGAAGCTGAGGAAGGAACAGTCAATCAGTAATATTCCAAAATAGCACTTAGCTCCCAAAAAGAGAACTCAGACAGAAACTGGGTGTTAAACCCAAGGACATACCCAAAAAATAGCCACTAGATAACTTTGGAGCCCAGAATTTCCATGAAATTACCTTCAAACATGTGGACTGTGGCACTGAGGGTGCTTGCAGAAGGCAGTAGGGATTGAAGTCATCACAGCTCACTGCTCCCACACCAACACTGCTGAGCCCCTGCTGTGAGAGTTATGAGCCCTCAGCACCAGGTTGAACATGTAAAAGTCCATGTTTTTCCCAGTGTCCCAACCTCAGAGTGTATGCAGAAGGATCAATGAACATCTCTGCTCCTCTAGCCCAGAGGACTCTACTGTCCTCAGTGGGGAGGACATGCTCAGGAGAGGAGTCCTTAAAGCAGGGACCAAGGAAAACAAAGAATGGGAGTAAAACAGTCTCTGCCCTCCCCTTGAGGATGTACTGCCTAAAATGAAAGATTCAGGGACCAACAGAGTGTGTTAAAGAGAGCAAGATGCTCAAGCCAGCAAGGAAGTCTTCTATCCCTGAACAGGTAAACTAGTTTTCCATTTGCTTCTTGGATTGTTTATGCATTTTTCTTTAAAAAAAGTCACTGGGGAAAAAAAAGCGATAGCAGGCACACAGGAATCATAAAGACTAATTTCCAGGGAAAACCTCATGTTAAACTGGAATAAAAGCCACAGGGGGATGGGAGGGGAAAGATGAACCTCAGTAGAATTTTGTAATTACAAGCACCAAACCACCCAATTTATGTTCAACCACAAAATATATTGTGGTAGGAAGGTTGTGTCCCAGGAAAGTCATGCCTCTGAAGGCCTTTTGTACACCCACAGTAGGAATTTACCCCACCCTGAGTAGAAATGCTTCAAGCTTTCCTTAGGTGGCTGGTGGCAGTGCCCCAAGTTAACTGGAGGCCTTCAAGTCCAAACCAAAACAGAACAATCCCTTCCTGGGGAGTTTCTTCCCATCAAGCATTTTTGTGAAGAATCCAACCTCTCCTGAGAGATTTGGCAGTCAAAATCCAGAAAGAAAATATTTAAGTGCTTCCTTTACCCTTCTCAAGCTCCTTGGCTGCTCTGGTCAGGATGATACTTTTATTGTGTCCAGGGCGACTTATTTTGGAGGACAACAACTCTCCTGACTGTAAGGCTGGAATTCCCAGGCCTCTTTGAGACAGCAAAAGGAAGCTTTGATATATTTTGAGGCTGTCAGATGAGGCCAGGGCTTTCTCTGACCAGGGGTGGCCAGCCTGGGACTGATTCCTCTTTGATTTCTTGCTTGTCACCTGCTGTTGAGCCCCTCATCTTGCAGAGCAGGTTTACAGAGCCATATGCACCTCAAGGGGTTTGCACACAATACCTTATCACCCTAAAGCATCCTCCTGGGGAAGGAAATGCAATGAAGCACAGAGTAGGGGTTCAATTGTGGCACCTCAATAGCCTCGCTGATTCAGGGAATGGAAGTAGGCCAACATCTCTAGAAGATGGCTTGGTTAAACCATGTGCTTGGTTAAACCATGTACCTAGGGAGGGAAGATTTCTCTTTCAAGCAGGAAGATTGACCTCCCTTCTCCATTCCCTAAAGTCAGTTTGTTTCCCAGGATACTGCAGGGGAAGGAAACCAGCTCTGTCAAGAGCACTCAACCTGCCCCAGCACCAACTCAAGGGTAGGGACACAGCGGGACTGGTTCTTGCTTTGGCTCTTCTGTCCACCTGGGAGACAACCACCATGCTGACCAAGGGGAAACCTTGCAGCTCTGAAACTGCTGGAGTCAATACAAAATTGAAATACCCAGTGGTTCTGAAGTTGCTGCACATCACAAACATAGCCTTCTTTTATGACTGGTTTCTGTGATTTCTGTTACTTCAAATTTTTGACTCTGTTTTACTGCTTTAACCACTTCCTGTCTGTAATGACAGCAACAAACATGAGTGAAATCCCAGCTCCCTCTGATCCTAGGAGAAAAATTTCCCTCAAGTGATCTGTAGATCTTAGAGGATCTCACAAGGATTTTAAGAATATTTGTTCCTTATATCTGTCTCAGAGTGGCAGCTGTATAGCATCAATCCAAACACTCCATGATACACAAGAAACTGAGACACCTGTATGACAGACTCCTGTTTACCTGCCAACCTCCCTGCTTCTGCTGGGAGCATTGGACTTTCAAACTCACCCAGCATCCCAGTGGCTTCCAGTATTTTGGAATTCCTCTTACCCTTTTAACAGCATTGTCCCTTAACAGCTTGTATGAAGTAGGCAACAAAAATCATCTGGTTTAACCTCATTGGTCTGACTGCTTATGAAGTCCAAAGTGTGAAAATGATTAACGTTGAAATTATGGTTAGCAGAAATTGAAAACTTACAAAGACGATAAAGACATAATTTTTCAAAGTATACATACTTTTTCCTTACAGTTTTAAGTACATATATACCTCTATTCTATGTGTGCATGTGTGTATATTATATATGTATATAATTTAGTATACATAAATACATTCATGTGTGATTTGCAGTGTGCAGTGTGCAACAGCAAAATCAATTTCTTGAACGTGAGGCATTGCCGTCATTCTGTGCTAGCAGAATCTGAATTGGATCCTGCCATTGCAGTGAACTTTAGGTGGACATAATTTCTGCCATTGCAGGGTCTTTGAGTAGCTAAGACTGCAGCAAAGTCTCCACTTGCACATTTTAGTTTCATGGTCCATTATCCAAGTGTCTGAGGTGCCCCGTTTAGATCTTAACATCGGATTTTGTGTACACACTTCTGCATCTACAGGCATTTTGCAATCAAGTCTATGTACCAAAAGACATACAGAGCTGAAGCTCTTACAAAAACAGTGGACCTTATCCAAACCACAGGCTTGTCTGCAGTGAAATATTTGATCTATCTGCTGTGCTCTGAATATTGGTCTTAGACAATCATCTCCCTATCGTGATTAGAACATGGAAGAAAAAGGGAGCTATGGAGAAACTTTCAAGTTGTTTACAGAAAAGTACTCTGGATTGCCTCTTAGATTTTTATTTGGCTCACAGATATATGTTGTCTATTTAAAAGTTCTGTTCTCTGCCAGAGACATGTTTATTTAACATGGTTAGTGCTTTCTTTTTTTCTGACATTATAATTATATTAGCATCGCAGATTGAAGATTTAATCTAAACCACATTTTTTTTATTCAGGCAGTGCTATATCCAAAGATTATTCCTTGGCTTTAGATATAACTCACTTTAATCTATGGGTCAGATTTTCGACAACTATTTTGTACTGATTTGCACCTGCTAAATTACAGGGTCATTGTAGTCCTCTGAGGACTACTAGCTGAGGCCTAAACTAATTGTCAATGTCTCATTAGCCAACTTCACAGACAATCCAATCCTGGTGGATTTATGCATTTGCACAGGTCTTGAAAGCAAGGGCAGGGAAAATAATATTGTGATTCTTCACAATAAAATTAATACTGTGATTTCTTGCAGCTATCATATACTGATGCAGATGCTACGTTTTTTTCTCTTGTTACTAACAGCTGATTTCAGTGATACAATATAATTACCAAAACCTTGCTTGTTAGGCATGAGTAGGGTGACCAGCCCTGCCTATGACACCGAAAGTCCCTGCCCAAAATGCTTATGATCTCAACAAGACAATCACAGAGCAGACAGTGGAAAACATAATGAAGGAGCTGGTTTAAGGGACAAATAGCTATAAATTATTATAATCACTATTATAATAATTTGATCTAATTACACGAGAGACCGTTACCTGTTTGATGATACAGCAAGCATTGGTTTGTTCTCTGGCCAAGAATAAGTTAGTGACAAGAGTATCCTAGCTGTCTTTCCTGACTTGTAATGCCAACAGCTTCTATTCAGCAGTTGACTCTAATAAAATCATCTAGCTTTTTTGAAAAAGCAGGAGGGGAAGGCAGCAGCTTGATGGGTGACCTCAATTCACTGAGCTTCAAGGCCAGTTTTTTGGACTCCCCTTCTATAAATGCTGCAATTATCTTCTGTACATAATTCCAGTTACAATTCTGATTGGAAAATGGAGCTGCTTAGGGGAGCTTACAAGACAACATCTGTTCAACAACAGACATCTGTGCCAGAACAGCAAACCAGGGCTGCCCGAGGTGGGGTGCTCGAGTAAGACACATGAAGAGAGTCACATCTGTATGTGCTGACATGGGCCAAAATTGGTTCTCCCATCCACATCTCTTACTTTGTAACCCTGACCAAGTACTCTTTTGCTCTCTGCATTCCAACATCAGTCATTAAGGAATGCTTTAAAAAAATCTTATTAAAAAAACTTCCCTGGCTGTTATGTCCAACAATTCTTTAAATAAAATTACTTCAACAGATAGCCATCCCCTACCAAGTGCAGAGAACCAAAAACAGACTAGTAAAACTGGTTTTCAAGTATCTTTTGATGAATCTTTGGACTTGTTTCATCTCCTTTTGCCAGAGGATGGTTAGTGAATTAGCTGATTTCTCCACTAGCCCAGTGCCACCCTACACTGTCAGCCTACATCTGCAGTATCCCTGCCTGGCTACCAACAGCAAGTCCACTAGTTACACAGGGGTCTATTTGACCGCATTTAAGAGAAGATGTTGGAGCAAGTAACCCTTCCAACCTGCTGTTGCTCCAGTCCAAGCCCTTGTGTCATGTGTTGGGCTACTTGGTGAGTTATAGACAGCTCTCACTGAGTTTTATCATACTTTTTCTTGTCCTCAGGTTTATCCCACGGGACTTTCCAATTCTTGTATCTTTGTGCATCTGCCAGGGTAAAGCACTGGTTAACAGCTGTGGATGGAGTCTGTCCTGACTCCTAAGACTCATGTGTGCCAGCAAATTAGCCAGTTCTACCTGTAAACAGGTATTTCAAATTGTTGTGGTATGTGGCTCAAGCAAAATGAAAACAATACTCTCCTCTCTCAATATTTCCTCCTCCATCCCCTCACTACTGACAGAGCCAAATTATGGTCTGACTGTTTCTCCTCATTCAGACAAAAGTCACAAGGTCTGCTGCTAAGTGAACAAGAATTTTTTAATGAGGAAACCAAGAAAATACATAAACAAGCCAAAAACCAAAGAGAAAAACTTTTAGTACTAAGCCATGTTTGAATAAAAATGACCAAAATTGTTATTTATGTGACAAGACATTGCTCTAAGAACTCACATTGATAAGTTTCTTTTTCAAGGGTAGTTGAGAAGTGCAATCTAGAACACACAGTATTGTGCAACAGAGTAATATTTGACATAGTGAATAATATGAGGAAGATTTATCGTGTGCACTATAAAAAATTGCTGAACTGTCTGATGAGTCTGTCCTGCCTCACACCATCTCCTTAGAAACACTCAGTGATTGGTGGCTCTAAAAGTCACAAATCATGACACCCTGTCATACCTGACCCACCCCCTTGCTTCAGGTGTACTGCTGGAAATGTGAAAGTGCATCACTGGTCCCACCCCTGCATTATCTTCTCAGATAAGCTCTTTCTGAAGTCAATGTGCCAATTTTAGACAAAGGTCTGCCTATGCCTTCTGTTGGACCTTCTGAAACCTTCCAAAACTGGAAAATGGAGAATAGGGAAGGAAGGAAGGAAGGAAGGAAGGAAGGAAGGAAGGAAGGAAGGAAGGAAGGAAGGAAGGAAGGAAGGAAGGAAAGAAGGAAGGAAGGGTTCTCTTCCAGGTAATTTTAGTTCTCTCCCCTGTCTCTTTGGTGATCTTCCAGCTGGATAAGGACAGGGCTGTGGAACCAGTCTTTGTCTCAGTGTCCATGTTGTCTACACGCTGCTGTTTCATTTTAACAGTTCTCCTGTAAGGTCTGTTTCCTGTAATTTCCCCATGCTATTTACCATGTGCACTACAACAGGACTTAATTGGGACCAGATCCCATTATACTGGACTCTGTGCAAACATCTACAAAGAGTATTTCAGGACTGGAAGAATTTCAGATATCTGCCAACCTGAATGTAAATCTCTCTGTTGCCAAAAAATTGTTAATTTCAAATGATAGTGGTTTGATGTGCAAATACAAACCCTCTATCTCCAAAAGTAGCACTTATCCCTCCAAATTTTTGGGGTATGATCTCCTGCAAAGTCAAGTGCAGGAAAGCCCAAGAAGATCAGGTCTCTCTGAATCTTACCTCTGCCAAGAGACTGTAGAAGAGTGTTTGTGGACCTGAACTTCAGATGAGTTAGATGTCAGCCAGCAGATTCACTGAACCTTTTTGCCTGGACCACTGCCCAGTTGTCTGCAAGAAGCTGGTTATTATATTGTCCCTAGCTCAGTCTCAAGAGTCTGGAGTGGAAGTGATTAGACATGTGAGCTGTGGTTTGGGAGACATACTTGCTGTGTGCCAAGGGACGTGCAGACAATCACGTAAAGCAGAAATGCACACACTCACGCAGTGCTGCTCTTGCTGGTGAGATGAACCTCCTATTGCAGCAGCTGTGATTCAGAGCAGCATTTGCATATCCTTGATCAAGAAAAAAATAAAAAAGGACCAGGAGCTGAAGAAGGGTGGGATGATCAGGGAACAGCCAAGATGAAAAGCATGTTCAGAAGTGGGTGAGGTTTTCCTCACCTGGGACGTGCTGCTTTGCACCTACAAATGTCTGCCTGGGCACAGCCCCACTCTCCTCCCCAAGTGCAATATTCCCATGCAGGCTGATACAAGCAACAAGGGGCGGTGGGATATGGCTTAACCTTGTCTGGGCAAGGTGAACCTTTTGGGATCTGTATTTCAGCAGAAGGGAATCATGCACGTAACGGCAGTTATCTACATGAGTATTTTTACACCATTAAACTCAAAGATGGATGTTTAATTTCCCCTTACTCTGGTTCCCAGGAGTTAGGCATTATAAGGCTGTTGACTTTTGAGATTTTCTGTTAAAGGCATAATTGCTGAAACCCCATGAGGTTTGAAATAAGATACTGTATTATTTTCACACACCCACATACACACAAAGCAATTTTACTAACTGAAATTAAGACTATTTCCCTTAATTAACAGAGCCTGTAAAAAGAATGTTGCTACTTCAAGTGTAAACTTATATAGGGGTAAAAACAACCGCTTTTGGAGGCACAAATAAATGTTGCAGTGCTTTTAAAGGCAGCTCATTTGTTTAACAAAGAGATCAGGAGAAAAGGGAGCACCACACTTTCATTTCAGTGAAAATTCTTCTCTCCCTTACAGTGGTGACAGACACATATGTCCAGTTACAGAAACATGTAACTCAAGATGCTTATGTTGGAAGAATTCATGAGGTGCAATGAAACGTGTTTCATTTCTGTTCCTAAACAAAGAGATCAAATCCCACTTTCAGCTGGAAATCTCATCACCAGTCTTTCGAAGGAAGGGTTGGGCCCTGCTCTGACGGGGGCAGGAAGGGATAGGCATCCATCCCAGAGAGGCTTTAACTGAAGTAGTCTTTTGAGGAAGGAGAGGCAAAATCCTGTGCAGAGGGCATCTGAAAGGTTCCTTTGGACCATTAGTGTCAACACTATGTCTGGATGCAGGCATCTGCCTTGGGGTGTCCCTGCATATAACATAGTGTGCCCCAAGACGGAGGATTTGCATGTCCCAACAAAAAGCATCTGCAGCCTGGGTAAGCTAGAGTGGTGTCCGGGGGGAACAGGATTTCCTAGGCAGATGGAAAGGCTAAAGCAGAATTGTAGAAGACCCAAATAGGTCCATTTGTCTCTGTGTGTACTTCTGGATTGGGTAGAAGGGCTGCTTCATAGAACTCCTTATAACCAGGGAGAAGGGGGCTGGCGGAGTGCCTCAAGCCCATGGTCACTGTCAGAAGCCACACAGGTCCAGCAAAAGGGGCTCCAGTGTTGTTGCAAACCTCTGTGCTGCAGCAGGTTTCACTCCTGCAGAATAAGCAGCAGTTTGTACATGCTGGCAAGGTTTTCTAGGCCAGGGTGGGGTGATCTGCAATAAAGGTACCCTGTGAGAGTTTCAGTGAGTCCACCTCAGCTTTATAGATCTTCTCCAGAGATACTAGGACAAGACAGCCCTTACAAAAGCAATCCTCTGATAGAAATCAGCATCATAAAGCTGCCCTGGTGTGAGGGCTGTAGGGTGAAGCAGCATTCAAAGCATCCTTGGCAAAAAAAACGTATAGAGCAAATCTGAGAAAATTATTGTTTAAGCTATCCTAGAGAGTTTAACATGGTAGTAACTGAAAACTGGCAGCTACACGGCCTTTCAGCCCTCCTGTGAGACACTGAGATTTTTTGGTTATAGGGTTTTTTCTTTTGCAGATGGTTTTCTCAAGATCATCTTACAGATTCATGCTGGAGCAGACAACAAAGGTTTTATTATTCCCATGTTCTCTTTTTCTCTGTAGGCCCTGGACACACATTCTTTTGCCTCCAAATTTAAGTACGTTAGTTAACCTTGTTTCCTAACATTAATGCAATCTTTGCTTAAGGGAATGTTGCAACTGGATATTGATTTTTTTTAAAAGAAATAGGACAGGTCATTTCAATTCTTCATGAAACTCGTCTTCCCTATTGTTCTGGCACAGCCTGAGGATGGAGGACCACCTCTTCCTCTGTCTCACTGCACTCCATGTTTTTTCTCAGCCTCTTCTTGCATCAAGTCCTTCTCCCCACTGTAGTCAGCTTTCTTGTTTTTGTTTTTTTGATGGTCTCTTCCCTTTCTGTGAGTGGCAGGCCTATCCTTCCCTGTTCTATTTCTGTTCCTTTCCTTCCTTCCCTTTTTTAGATCTTTGTGTCTAATTTTGGTCGATTGCTTCTACAAGAAACTCAAAGCAAACCTGAAACTACAAGAAAAGCAAACAAACAAAATGTCTTAAGATTCAAACCTTGAGGTTCAGACTCATTTAAGGCATGGAAACAACATGGAAAATTGCAGCCCAATGTCATGAAATTTAGCCATATTCCTAGGGATTAAACAGAAGGTTTGGGGCCTAAGTGTCAGGTCAGTGTGAAAAACCAGAAGCGGTCCCAGCTCGACCCATCTCTGTTTCCCATGCAGTTTGATGGAAATGCCTACTCTTGGGTCTGATCACCCAGCACATGAGCTGCCTAATTTTACTTGGGATGCTGAAGCAGAAAGTGTGACAGTTATTTTTGTTACCTTATTGTTTTCATCCCTTACTTAACGATAGCTTCAATTTTTTTTCAAATGTAACAGTTCTTTCCATTGGACTTTGATGTTTGCCATGTAGGTACTTATTAACCAGTCAAAGCTAATCATTTGGACATCACTGGCTTTGTTTCTTATCTTGAACATATATTGTGATCACATTTCATATGCATTTATAAATGCATGTACAGAGCAGAAAGACAGATCTCGCTAAGTCCAGAAAAATGCTTCCATTTGTAGGGAACATGCCTGCAGGCCTCCCTGCTAATGCATATTTTCACCACAATATCTCCACAAGAGGAGAAATTGCTTCATCTTTAAATGCACGGATCCTACCACAGACTCCTCAAGAGCCGCAGACTGGTAACTGTCAGTCCAAAAGGCATCTGTGTTTTGCAAAATACACATTGTAAAAATAGGACTGTGCACATGGAATTTTTGCAGCCCATGCTTTGTGGCATAAAAGCACTTGTATGTTACCAGTCCTTGTGTCTTTCCCATCCTCTATCAAAATGATCAAATCTCACATCCTGGGCCCAGATTATGGGCTTGTCCCTTGCAGAGTCCCATATTCCAACATAGAATCATAGAATCATAGAGTGGTTTGGGTTGGAAGTGACTTCAAAGATCATCTGGTTCCAAATCCCCTGCCATGGGCAGGAATATCTTCCATTAAACCAGACTCCTCAAAGCCCCAGACAACCTGACCTTCAACACTTTTAGGGATGGGGCATCTACAGCTTCTCTGGGCAACCTGCTCCAGTGCCTCACCACCCTCACAGTGAAGAATTTCTTCTGAATATCTAATCTAAATCTTTTGGTTTGAAGCCATTGATGGGGAGGTCTGGCTGTGCTCCTACTCTCTTGTTCCATTCTCCCCTCAGCAGTAGTTCCTGAAAAGGGGTCACATGTGTGTTCAGTTATTATTATTAGTAAAGCTAACTGCATTTTTTCCAGTGAAAAGGTTCCATAAAACATTCCTTTTTTTCCCCTCTGTCTTCACATGTCTTTGATTAAAAATTTTCAGTGGTTTTGTCTTCTTAAATAGCAAAATGCTTCATTTTCAATTCTAGAATTCCAGAGAGCAATTTTCAGGACATTACTGAACCAGATATAATAGAAAATACAGATAAACTTGGAAGCCAGATCTGCTTGTCAGGATTATGTTGTATCTGTCCTATAACAGCTCATTTATGATCAGCCTGGGGATAGCTGAAGATTGGACCTGATGGTCCACTTAAGCTCTTTCACAGATGATTACGGCAGCGCTGCTGAGAGCAGGAGAGCAAGGTCTCAGCTAACAAAACTCATTTGAGCGAAAAAATGCATGAAGAGCAATGTGACACAGAGACTGCTGTTTATTACCAGTGATGTTCAGGTGAGTTAAGCTACACAGACTTATATGATGGATGCAATGAAGGTGGTGAAACCCATCAATCTCTAAATCACAGTTGAGTGGACAGGGCTGGCTGCTGCTGGCAGGTTGACTCTGTACATTTCTTGGACAATTACCTGCCATCCTACAACCTTCAGAGCTTAAAGGGAGCATAAATGAGTACAAAATACATTGTCCATGCAGAACCAATAATAATACAAAAAACACAAATGTTGACCTCAGGTTTCAGACACCATGGGAAAAATTGCAAGCGTCAAGGGGAGATGTAGTGTCTGATGGATATCGTTTCAGTCACCAAACCAGAGGAGTAAAATAGTAATATCTGCTTACAGCAGAGTTAATCAGGCACCAAATAATAGCCATTTTCAACCTAAAAGGCCATATTATCCGTGACAATCAAGATGTACAGCTGCAACTATAAGGCTCATGCTTTTGAAATGCTTGGTAATTCCAAGAGAAAGGCAGGAGGACTAGGCAACACACATAGACTCGGTTCATTTAGCCAGTAATGACAGAGCTCATGTTGACAAAAGCATTTGATCAAATTTCCCCCCAGACTGCATCAGTTGTAAATATACATATAAATAGGCTCCCTTTGCACGTGTATCTTGCCTTTCTGAGGAGAGTTTTGCATGTGATATTACTACCTTAGTTCACACTACTATTCTTTCCCACTCCTGATCAGTGCAGTGATGCCACTAAATTTTTGTATTTTAGATCTACCCTGACCTGGAATTTTGATGGAGCATCGTGATGCTTCCTAATGTGCTTGGGTGCAAGTCTCGACTGGTCTGGTCCCAGCTTAGATGTTTGATCCTTCACTTCAACCCTTCACTCACCAAAAGTCAGGGTTTTGGAGACTGGGCTAGTAGCTATGTAGCTCTCAGCTAACATAGTGAATTACCATGTAACTCGGTGCTGGGAGTTTCCGATGATGTTTACTGTGGGGTATGGATCCAGAATGCTGCTGGTTGAGGAGATACTCAGTGCATCTCAGATGTGGAATTGCTCTTGCAAAGAGGCTGCTGGGTGAAGGGATCCCTGGGCTGTTATTTGCAGGATCAGATATTTGTGACTCCATTAAAATAAATAGGAATAGCTCCAAGAAGTAGCTGACTCCAGGCAATTTCTCTCCATTCCACAAGCAGAAATTGCAAACCTCAAGCAGGCGCTAAATGATGTATCAACAGGACATGAAACATAAGTTCTTTGCTTCTATGTTTTTTTAAAAATCTAAATGTCTGAACTTAGCCCAATTATCAGGACATAGCTGGAAGAAGGACTGCAGCAGCCCAGTGTTCAGCACTGGCCAGAAGACCAAATTCTGTGCAGCAAAAACGGCTTGAAAGTGCTCATTCAAATCTATTTGTTACATGAAGCATCAATGTGTAAATCTATTTCTTTTGGATTTTGCTCCTCATACTGTTTATAATGAAGATTAAGGATAGAATATTGTTTTAGCCAGGCCACAAGGAATCTGAGATGCTTATTTTTATCTGAGTCCTCCCTTCAGGTTTGCAATTATTTTTGCTGGCAAAAAAGTGATTTAAATTTTCTGTTTAATGAAAGAAGAAAAAGCTTTATTGCACATGATATTTTTCTTTGGGAAGTGCCTAAAGCCCAGTGTTTTGTTCTACCTTCCTGCTACATGCTGAGTGTTCATGGTGAAGAAGAGATGTATCATATCATATTTCAGGAAGAAAGTGAACTTTGTGGACTCTGGAAACTTTTTCCACTTTCAAACTACAAAATTGTCCCCTGATACATCATCTCTCAAAGCAGGATAATAAAGAGTTTTGGACATGCTGTTGAAAAACTTCAGCTTTTGCGTCATGAGTTTCCATGCACTGATTAGTTTGTTGATGGAAAGAAATTCAGAAAAGAAAGAAAGAAAAGAAAGAAATTCAAGAAACTGGATATTAAACTGAATATTGGTAACACTGGAACAGAACTGGAGAGTCTTGACACACTGAACCAGATTCCCAAAAGGATTTGCTCCATAAGCTATGGAAGATAAAGCAGCTGAATAGCGGATCAAAGACTATCAAACCAATGAATAGCAATGTCAAGCTCTCTCTGGTTTAATGTTAATTAATTATTGTATGTACAGTGTTAGTGATTAAATATAATTGGAGCAGTTTTACAAGGGAATATCCTGTAGACTACTAATGAAAATACTCTCTGGAAAAAACTCTTCTGAAGAAAACAGGGACAAAGACTAGATCATACTAATCACTGGGCTTCTGGTTAAAGAGCAAAGGCAGCTTGAAATGATTAATTTTAGAAGCGTTTGACCAACTTTTTAGGCTGGCATCAAGTCAAAGCAACCCAAAGGAGAGAGAAACTTCAAGGTGATGATTCACACCGCTTCTCCTTTTTTGCCTTTTTTTTTCCCTTTGTTCATTGCTTGGTTGTTTTTTTTTTCTTATTAAGGAAAACAAACAGAGCAAAGAAATGAGGTGTCAGAAAGAGCAAAACAGCAGAGCAAGAAGTGGAACAAATGTCAGGAACAGGGCAGGACCAAACTGTAAGAAGCTGTAATGTTCAAAAGATGTCGCAGGGCGAAGTAAGAGGACGAGCCATGGACATGGGTCAGGCAAGTCTCAATGCAATTGATGTCTGGCTGTCTCCTAGGCAGCCAAACTCACCACTGAGAACAGCAAGGAGCTGCCCACAGTGTGGGGCTGGATGGGGTTTGTGTTTGAAATGACACTGAGCTGCTTCTGAGCAGAAGTTTAAATGGGACAGCAGATATAACATGGAAAGCACAAAGTGCCAGAAGTTCTAGGTTTCTTCAGATGCAACAAAATGATTTTGAAGTTTCTCTTGGCTCTTGAACTGTTCTTTCCCTTAGTGTTTATAATCAATACATTGAAAGGAGCTTTGATCTTTAAAAAATAACAGTAGCCACCCTAAATTGTAGCTGCACAATCCTGAAGGCAGGTTTTTACTGTAGATTACTATAAAGCCTCCACTTAAAACAGTATCAAGAGTGAACTGACATGGCAGCCTTCTGGTCAGGTGAATCTATTTAATAAATAACAGCTATAAATAGACATTCAGTAAAGTTTCATATAAAGGCTTAGCCCTTCCCAGGGCAGAGGCAAGGAGGTAGTTGTAATGTTGACAACTGACACAGTGTCTGATGTTTTTACCATTTACTGGTGAGACGGCTCAGTTTCAGTGCAGAGTTGAGAGAATTCAGAGTAGCTAGGCATTGTTTGTTTGTTTTTGTGGTTTTTTTACCTCAGTGTATGTAATTTAAACGTGGAATTCTTCTCTACTAAAAGGCACATCAGTCATTTCCAGGCAATGCAGAAGTATCTATGCAAGATTATCCATCACATCCCCAAAGGAGAGTCTAGGAGGGGTAGGATTTTCCTCCCATGTGTTTATTTTTTGCACTAATTACAGAGGGAGAGTACAAGATCAGTTTGCATTGGATATCAAACATTTAGGTGGGCAAAATTAGATAATTTCGTCCTTGAAAGTCCTTCTATGAACAACAGAGAAAGATCATCAGAACTCCTTTTATGGGAGCAGGTATAGTGAGACCTCACGTGTAGCTTACTAGAGGTTTGTGGAAAGCCTTTGCCTGCTCTGGCTTAAAAAATCCAAGTATTTCACATGGTGAGAACAGGTCCTGCTCTGCATTTCCATGGGAAAGAACCACACTGTGCCATCCAAAGGGTGCTGTCCTCCAGCATTTTTGTCACAGCTGGGAAACCATGGGCTGTGGCTGAGACAGCTAGGCATGACCTCAGAACAAATTAAAAGTCAGGATTCAATTAGCTGTAGGTTCCAAGTATCTCGTAAAACAATGAAGCATTACTTTAATAAAACATGAAAAATAAAGAAAAACCCCCAGTGATTACACTAATGTTTGTTTGTGCCTGTATTGCTACTGCCAAGAAAAGACAGAATCTGACTGAATGAGGCTGCCAGATGTTGGACTGTTTTGTCTTTGTGTATCAGGGAAGTGTATGATTTTTTTGTGTCTTTCATAAAGCTTGACTTTATGCCCAAAAAATCCCAAACCTGTTTCAGTTGCTCTTGTAAGTGCAGTACTGCCCACCACTCAGGAAAAGGTCAGTTAGTTCTGTGTATTGACCATAAAAAGATATAAGTAAAGAGAAAAAATAATAAATTTTTACTTGGACAAAATCAGACTAAGACATCCCTGTATCTTATCTGAAGTTGTAAAGAAGAACTTTCTTAACTCTTCAAACATGATGAACAAATTTGAACAAAAAAGAATGGCAGTTTGGTAATTTGTGATGTGTAATTTGTGATGTGTAATTTGTGATGTGTAGTGTTTTAGGAAGAGTCTACAAACAACTTATCAAAAAAATTTGACAATATAATTAGTTTCTTAAGTAGAATTTGTTTTAATATCTGTTTCCTTTACAGTGTGTTAAACACTGGACTCTAATCCACTGGTAAAATAAAAAGTCACAAAAACCCCTCAGTAAAATTCAAGCATAGTAAGAATCCAAAGAGCCATATTAAAATTAAAGGTGGACATGAACTGAAATCTTGGATCTGTATGTAGTGAACTATAAATATTTTTACTATTTAGATAGAGAAACATCAGAGAAAATATTCTGAAATTTTAATTCCTTGATCTAAATATGTTGGAAAAACTCTCATATTTCAGACACTTAGAATAAAGAAAATTTGTGTTTAGGATCATAAAATGATAGAATCATTTAGGTCAGAAAAGACCTCTAGGATCATTCAGTCCAACCATCAACCCAGAACTACCAAATCCACCACTAAACCATGTCCCCACATGCCACATCTACATGTGTTTTAAATCCCTCCACTACTTCTCTGGGCAGCCTGTTCCAGTGCTTTATTGTTGAAGAAATTCTTCTTAATATCCAGTCTAAACCTCCCCTGGCAAAACTTCAGACCATTTCCTCTCCTACTGTCATTAGTTACCTGGGAGAAGAAACAGACCCCCATCTTACTACAACCTCCTTTCAGAGAGTTGTAGAGAGTGACAAGGTGACTTTTTAAAAGGGGTGGCCACACTTTGATTTTGAGAGGAGCCTGATCTTTCCAGGATGATGGTCTTGCTGGCACAGAAAATGAAACTGGACCCTCAGGGGACAGAGCCAGTGCCCAGTATGGTTTCAAAGCTGTGTGAACATGGGGATAAGGTGGCTGATTGCTTGGATAGGGCAGCTGAGTGCATGTGCAGAAGCTGATCAGTAGTCTGATTAACTGGGTGATGACTGAAGATTATTGAACATCCACAGCTGCCAAAGTCCTGTTGTATATGTCTTCATCTCTTTTTGCCAAAGGACCATACAGAAATTTTAGGTGCAGTGTTTTGAGTGTAATCTTGAAGCAGTCCAAGCCTAAAACGAGAGTATGACTGAGATTAAGGCTAGAATTGACTGACCGGGGCATGTAAAAACATTTCATTTGAGTGTCTGAGAGCTGCACAAAAACACAGGGAATAAACAATTTGCACTGAAGGATTAAGATGACCCTAAGATCCAATAAATGCCTGACAAGATTAAATTTGATTTTTCTTTCCTGATGTCAAGCTGTTCTTTGTTCCAGTAAATTTATTTAACCATATTCAGCTCCTCAGAGATGTGTTTTATGTACACTCTCCATGCATTGCAGCTAAACCCAAGTCATCCTTTAATATTGTATTATGAATGGACAACTCCTTGTTTGACCAGTGAATGACCTCTCACTCCACCCCAAATAAGTATGAAGTATTCTTCTCTGTGGCAAGAGCACTTACTATTATTAGTGTCTCAGAAATATTGCTTTAGTTGTATATTTATGTATGGTACAGGCAGAAGGGTGTAGCACGTACGTGTGCGTACTCATGTGTGTGCATGCAAGAGAACTCTTAAAATTAATTGCCTTGGCTCACAAAACCTTCTGGATCTGTTTACATTCCTGAGGCAAATTCCTTAATATATCTGTAGTTAAAGTGTTCCACAGCCTCTAAATGCATGGCTTTGGTATGCTACCCACCTTCCCTGTGCAGGGAATCGCTGGGAACATTTAGTTCCTGCTGAGAATAAATGTGCCCCTGATATAAGCACAGCAGCAACGTGTTAATATGCTCTACTGATGCTACTTAATCCTGAGGATAATGTATTGGATTTTCTGCATATTATCTTAATATAGCATGGGCAAGGGAAATTTTTTAGTTTGGAGTATGGAGCAGTGGGCAGGAGGAGGAGGGAAGGGAGTAGAAAGTATTTAAATAGCTTCAGTAATGACCTCAGTGCTGATGTGACTCAGTCACATCAGGGTTTATGCTTAGTGTTTGAATTGAGGAAGGTTTGCCCAGTAATGTCAGATAATTTGTAGTGTTATGGGCTGGGCAATGCTCATTCAAGATACCAGTAAGAAGTGATTGCACTCCTACAGGAGAGAGGGAGGGGGGTTCCTTCCCCAGCCCTCAAGGCCATATCAGTGCCATTCCCAGTGACCTTTCAAGGCCAAGAGTATTAGCTGAAAGATAAGGTTTGGAAATCAGCCTTACTAATGCAGTCCTGATTTTCTCCCAGCAACCTGAGAGCTGACCATCTTCCATATGGGTTTGTGATTCAGGATAGGGCAGTCCCATGAGTGCCATGCTGTTCTATGGCCTTAAATGACTGAAATGGGGACCATCTGCATAGCTGGTAAGTGTGCAGCATTTGAGAAAGGTGCTTGAGTGTTCTCCTGGCTCTGCTGCACGAGAAAAAAAAAGAATGATCTGGAGAAGATGAAATAGAAGCAGATCTACAGCTCCAAACATAGTGTCTCAAAGAAATGCAGGAGACAGATGCTTTTGGGCAGAGTGCTGGAAAGGCAAACGTGGGTCTGCACCCCTTCTTTTCTGACTCCTCTTACTTTGGTCTGCAGGATCACCTCCGAGTAATATCTTTTTCCACCATCACTTTGGTAGAGCACATCCTCCATTTGGCCTAACTCCTCAGTAAAGTCAGTAGCAGCATGTTACAACTTCTCAACAGAATATATGTATGCATGGTGTTTTCTTTTCCGGTGTAAAGATCCCATCAAAAGAATCAGCTATGCAAGGGATGTTTCAAATGGTGTAGCACAGTGCTGCTACAAATTAACTTATTCAGCTTACCAGTCTTCTGGTGTTGGACGCTAGTATTTGGGAATGTGATGTTCACCAAGATGGTGAGCTTATGCAAGTGCTTTATATAATACCTTGCCTGTTTTTTTTAAGTGTAAGATAAAGAAATAAGAAATCACTTTAGCATGATGGAAGTATATATTTGTTTTAGGGAGAAAAGGTCACATGTCTGAAGTTCCTTTTATTTTGAGTTTTTGTAAGACTAACACTTTTTTATTTGGTGTGAATTATTTTCGTACAGGCAGAGCTCAGAAACTCCCACACTGCTGAGGGCTCCAGGGTGGAAACTGCAGAGAGGGCTCTACAACATCGCTCCATCTCCTTTCTGGTTGCCCCACTCACCATTGCAAATCCACAGTCCCGTCTTCTCAAGCAGTAACAAGTGCTGGGGCTTCTGCTTGTGATTACAGCCCTAAGTTGCTTCCAGCAGCTCCCTGTGCCTCCTTGACCCCAGCCTGGTGCTCTTTCCCCTATATCATGATGAAAATGGAGACAGATTGAATGTTACCTGTTTACAATGATCACAGCTTGGAATAACACCATGGGAAGAGTGATGGGTCAGAGAAAAAGTACCACAAGGAAAACAAGCAACCAAGTCTTCATCAATCATGGAAATCAAAAGCTCTGATGGACTCTAAATGTACCCTATGCACACCTAAGGGAGGAAAACTCTTTCACAAGATGTGTGTTTGTAGCCACAACTCAAAGTGCCAAAGGAATAGGAGTTGACTGAGGTCATTGCTGAACCTGTGAGGGATACAGTGCTAACTACAGACCTGTGCCTCCTCCTTTCGGGATCGATGTCTGCTCGTTTCACCTTGCACACCTCCAAAATTAGAACTACCATATTGATACCAACAAAGAGATAAACTACTGCTCCTGGAGACACTACTGTTCTGGAGACACTATTTATTAGCACACTTGGACTCACTCCCTTGCATGTGTTTATTCAGAGCAGTCATGTGCTTGAGCAAAGATCAGTGATGATTTGTGATGTCTGCTGAAAACCCCCTGAAAATCAGTTATTGATTAAATTCTCATTTTCATTTGTAATATGTTACTGTTCTAAGGGAGCTCTCGACACACTCAATGAGATTTGCCAGGGGATATGGCAAAGCTTGGTCAACACCATCCTGAAATTAAATACTGCTTTACTGTACTTTGCTTTCTGCTCAGCAGGCATTTATGAGAGTTCAAAATGTAAACATGAAGCTTTGACTTCAGATAAGAATGCTTATCCAGAAATACGTGTTAATTACTCAGTTGTTTGCATTCATCTGCCTTTCTGTTCCTTTGTTGCTTTGAGACACGTCTTTATCTCTCCTTTATGTTTTAATAGTGGCCATAATAGTAACCACCCGGCTTACTACAGGGAACACATCATTCAGGGGTGTGTAACTGCAACAATGACAGGGATGAACAAGATAGGAGAAAAATAAAGCTTGCTTGATAAAAATGCCACAACCCAGCTGTTGGTGCAGCAACTTGAACCTGTCACCCTGGGGCCTCAGTGGGAAGGGATGAGGTAGTAAACAAGGTCAGATGGACTCCAATCTGAGCAGAAGCCAGGTTTGTGTTGGTCAGTGTCCCTGCTCCATACAAACAAATATCAGCCTGTAGTCGAAAACCTGCACTGCTTACCCAACCAAACTGCTCATCTGCACCAGTACCGGAGCAGCTCTGCTTCCAAGGGCCACACCATCCTGTCCAAACTGTCAGAGTCTGACCAAAGATAACCTTTCCTGAAGGACACTAGCATTTTGAAACCTCAGACAGCTACTCAGTCTGCCCACTGACCTTTACTGAGAGGCCGGCTGGGAGCAGATACACATTTATCGAGACCTTGCACTGCATTTCTCAGAAGCTAAAATGCCTTCTAACACGATTCACCATTCTTTAAAATGCTGCCTCAGTTAAGGGGAAGTATTATTTCCCCCACATAACTTGTAATCAAAACAATGAGCATTATTATACTGTGTGTGAGTGGGAGAAAGGGAGTCACAAGTTTTACTTACTAGACGAATTGTTTGATTGCCTCTTAAAAACATCCCTAAATCTAGGACAGCAAAGCTGCAACCACAGCTAGCTTTCAGGTTTTGCATTCCTCTAGAAAAGGATTTATCACTTGAACTGATGGCAGATACATGTCTCACCACTGAGTCACAGAGATTTACTCCTTTTACCTTGTTTCCCACAAATGTACAGGATGCTTTGTATTTTCAACTGTGCCTCTGCCATTTGATTTTTCAGGTGTATTTTAGTGTTTAAAAATAAATAAATTAAAACAGAATGTGGGCAGCAAACAAACCAGTTGAAGACTTCACATGCTGGAGCACCCACTACTGGGTAGGGGAAGTGTTCTTAGGACTTTCTGTGGCTATGAATGTCAGAGTGTCATTTCAGAAGTGATGTGACATCTATGCAAATCTCTAAATGTGAGATTTGAAAAGTCTACATGAAGAGGTTATATTTCTACCTACTACAGTTGGGTAAACCATACCAACTTGGAGAAGGGTTTGCAGTCCAGAAGCACCTTCTGCCTTTTCCAGCTGTGTCAAATAAACTGATAAAGGTCATCTCCCCTTAACCTCCTTGTCTCACGATCTAGTTTTGCTGTTCCAGCATCCTTTAAACACAGCTGCAAGGCTGATCTTCTCTGTTTACTGCTCCCTGACCTCTCCCATCATCCGTCACCCCATCTTCATGCTCCTGCCCAGAGATGCCTGATCCACAGGGCAGGGCAAGCTGGGCATCAGTGGCAGCCCTGTCTCTGCTCCTCCTCCAGCTCCTTACTGATTGCCTGCTCACTCTTGCTAGTTCTGTGCTCACAGGCTGCAAAAAACTTCTCTTCCTCTCTCATCTGACACAAGTTTTTACCCAGAGGTCCCCCAGGCTGGAAAGTCTTTGCTAAAGTCTCAATGCCGAGATGTTGTCCAAAATTCATCAGGTGTAAAGGTCCCTGGATCTCCTGAGACCTGAGTCTCTTGATCTTTGAGGCCTCCTGCCTGCCCAGGTGCTGCACAAAGCAACCCCAGCTCCACAAAGCAACTCTGAATTATGAAAGAAAAGACCATTTGTAAGTTGGAGTCCTGATTTTTTGCATTGGAAAAGAGAACAGAACTTTCCACTTGAGGTGATGATTAAGTGGGTTGTTTCTTTCTTGGCACTTCTGTCTGAAATGACAAATTCTTTAATCATTCTTTCCTAGGATACATTTTGAATTTATTTGCATCTGCATTTCCCCATGAAAGATGAAGATTTCTCAGAAGATTACCAGCAGGGTGTAAACACAACCCCACATTACCTGAGGTCTGCTGCAGGTTCAGAGTATATGTAGAATTCCCACAGCATGCACACACATATACACTTCTCCCTCCCCCCAGCCCCCAAAAAGGATATTTCTCCTATACACTACAGATAAATAATTAATATTAATATATTATTAATTAACAATAATTGATATTTAATATAATGACCCTGTGAGGATGGGACTAGACTTAAAAAAACCCTGGGCAGACTGCTTCTGGCAGGCTGGATTAGAAGTCTGTGGAGGTGGGCACATCCCACTGTAATGGGACTCACCGGGAGAAGTCACCGGAGAGAGGCATTACTGCAGGTAATATGGCACCACCAGCACCTTCCTGGCTGTGTTCAAAGAGTAGGAAACCCCAGATAAGGCAAGAGAGGAAAGCACAGGGCAGTACCCTACAGATAACATGCCAGATAACACTGGAATCCTTTACATATTCAAACAGGATGGACCCCAGGATAAGTGATCCACCCAACAACTATTTCAGGAATGCACTTGGGATCCTGCAGGGAATAGCCCAGCCCTCAGCAGATGAGACCCAACCTACTTTTAATGGGAAAAAAATCCTGAGACAGTTCCCTGGGTGTGAGGCAAAGGCAGCCTGAAGGAAACATTATACTGAATTGCAAGGACTTACTCTTTGCAAATAAATCTTGTAAGGTCTGATAGAAGATTATACACCTGAAAGGAAGATTTGAGATGTCCTCTAGGAATTTACCCTTTTGCTATATATTTTACAAAAGTCAGGGTAGGGTACAACATTCATGCTTCACTGCAGAAAGCTAAATGCTCATGAAGTTTTTTTGAGTTTTGACAGGGAGGAAAAAAAACCAGGATTTCGTATCACAGTATAATTTCCAGGGCACTACATGATGTCCACAGAAGTGGACTACTCTGTCACAGCTATTCTATCACAGCTGGGCATGGTAGGATGCTCCATGCTAGAAGGAGTGGTAGGACCTGCCTGCTGTTGTGGAGTAGAACGGAGGTGTGGGGGATTTCTAAGAGCCTGGATGGAAAGCAGACCCACAGAGGAGGGTGGGGAAGGAAGGTTTCTGCTTCTCCTCACACAAACTTTCAATTTCTTTGGGTGGAGCTCTCAGGGGGGATGAAAATAGCATAGCTGCCAGAAAACTTGTGAGAAAGCCTGTTGTAGAGTAGATTTATTTACTGGATAACATCTAGTGCAGGTAACTTGCAGCCTGCCTTACACTGAAGGTTAAACATTTCTCTGTCTGTCACTGAAATTCAATTTACAGGTATGCTAATTATCCTATCTGGGATTCTCAGTGAGACTTGGGGCCGTATTTTATTCCTTTTTACCTCCTAGAGAGTCTTTACATTGCAGAAAGATCAGGCTTCTAACAACTACCACTGGGGAATTGCATTTCTGAAGTATTTGAATAGTGCTATTCTAGCCCATTTGCTGCAGGTTTTGTTTTCACAAAAATGACATAATCATCATAAATAGCATTTTTTGTATTGCATTGTGTATGCCGTGAATTCATATGGTAATTCCCTGAAGCATCTGTTCTTCCATATTCATAGGTCCTTTAAAGGATCCCAGTCTACTACAGATCTATGCATCTTAGTATTTCCTGAATTCTACCATAGACTAAGAGCATATTTCTTGTATGCATGCCAGTGAAATATGGAATATGTTAAAGACACCTCAGATAGATGCTGTCTGAAAGATCTTCCTAACTCTATCCTCTTGAAAGGACTTTTTGGAGGACAGGGCAGGAGTGTGTAAAGTACTTTGTGAGGAGGTAGGTGGTATTGAATCTGCAGCTGTCTTGGGAAAATCTGGCATCAAGAAGCAGTGTTGGCAATGCTGACACAGACTGATGCTCTCTAGAACTTGGTTAAGTGTTTTCCTCTATAGAAAACCATTTTCCAGGCATAATTTTCACTAGAACTCCTTGCACATTTGAAAGAAATCACACTGCTGTGTAACAGTGATCTTCCTGATACCAGTTTTCTATGTCACTGCTGGTTTACAGACTTTGGTAGGTTTTGTATGGTCAGGCAGCTGGTCTGAGTTGGGCCCTGCAGTGCTTTAGTGAAGAAACAAAAGGAAAGAAAACACTTAACTGATAAGCTTCTGGGAAATCAACTGTTAAAACCCCAAGTTTTATGCCAATAGCTTCATCATCCTGGACTTGACTGAGTTTAGCTCTTCTTTGATGGAGTTGGTGCTATCCTTATGTGTTTGGGCACTTGTATAGCAAAGGGAAGACCTGGGCATCAGCCTGGACTCCACTGACTGCTATTCAGTTTTATATTGCCATTTCTGAATTGCAGCAACATCCAGTCACTCACCTAGTCTGATCCCATCCCAACTTACACAGGATCTCTGCTTTTCAGAAAAAAAGATTCTTAGTGCAGGACAGTAGGACAAGTGGTAATAACATGAATTTCATCTGGAGAACATCTGTTTCCCTTTCAGCATGCAAAGATATAGAGCTGGGCCTGTGAGAACAGACACATCCTCATGGTCTGTGTCTGGAGCACCATTAATCTTGTTGTGCTCTGTTTGGGGATGGAGAGTATTCGAGACCTGGAGAAGCCAGGAAGTTATTTTCTTTGTACAGTGTATTACAGCTGATTCATCATGAACTCAGAGACCCCCAGTTTAAAGTTCTGAAATCAAATCTACAGTGTGTTAATAATTCCTCAGGCTCTTCATAAATTCCTTACTCCTCTGCCATACTCAGTCTCCCCACTACTAACACAAGACCCTCCTCTTAGTGATGACCCATCAGGATGCACTGTTTGCATGGGGGGTTCATGTCACCATTATCTCCTTTTTACTGTTCTGTGAAGATGGTGCCAAAAAGAACAGTTAACCTATTCTATGTTGCTTTACTGCTTTCCTACCAAGTGATCAATTTTAATTCTTGTGAACCCACAGCAGGGATTTCCCATTCAAATCCTGGGCAGGTCCAAGCTTAGTTCCTATTAGCAGGAGTATTCAGACCATTAAATATAAGAGTTTATTCGCTTTTTTGATACTAAAAATAGCAGTAAAATTGAGATGGTACTGCTACATCTGTGTGTGAAGCGTGATACCGTTGGCACCTGTACAGTCCCTGTGTGACTAAGAGAGACCTATATCCTGGTCCACACTCATTTCCTCGAGGTCATCACCTCTGTTCCCTTTTGTCATATGCTTAGGCTGATTTTTTTTCTCTTCTGACCCCGGGCCTGCTGACTTCAAAGGAAGGATTTTGCAAAGTGACCTAAAAGAGTTTATGTCTTGAATAACCCCGACTCTCTTAATCTCTCAGCTCTGAATTGAGACATGCTGTGCTGTTTGAATATCAGCACATGTGCACCACACAGATTACAGGCATGATTCTGGTATGAGGAAGCTGATGTGCAAATCAAGATTTTTTTCTTTGTAGCCATCCTTGATGACAAAAGAGTGTCTCACCTTTCGTAGAGGAGCAAAGTGAGTCATCAAATCTGATGACTTCATCCTACCCACACACGAGGCAGGGTGAAGTTCATGTCTTTTCCTTTCCTTATGTACTGGAGGGCATTTTGGAGGGTGAAATGTCTCCGACACAAGCTCAGGGAAATACAGGATGTTTTAAAACAGAAGAGAGGTGGAACTTGCCAAGATTCACAGAAACCACTTAGCAGGAGGGGGAAGAGATGGAAATTGTTTTATCAAGATGAAGAACTAATATCAGAGAAGGAGAAAGGCACCTGAGAATTCAGAGAACTGCAACAGAGGACATGATTGGAAGTGCCTAATTTTTTATTTTTTTGGGGGGTCTTAGTTTGTTATTATATTGATACATGAAGAGAAATGATGAATTCAGAAACCTAGTGTGAAACTCCCATGTGTTGGTGTCTGTGCATGTCTGTGTGTTGCATACTGCCCTTGTGCAGAATGGCAATGGTGGTAAAAGCTGCACTGAATGTACAGGGAAATCTGAGATCTGCTCACCAGGCACAGGAGGGGGTGTATGTACAAATGCTAAGATTATGTTAGGCCTTTCCAGGTTGCCTGGAGTCCAAGACAAGACTAATGTTGAATTTCGTCTGAGAATCCCCATTGGCTTAAATGAAACTGAGCCTTGGGAATGCCTTGGATCTTATGAGTGTCTGGTCTGGGGAGGAGGATGAAAATTGGACCTAGAAATGCCCTCCAGGTAGTTTTCAGGAGCAGTCATCTCCAGCCTCCTGCTCTTG
Organism: Manacus candei; assembly: GCF_025592945.1. Classification (NCBI taxonomy): domain Eukaryota; kingdom Metazoa; phylum Chordata; class Aves; order Passeriformes; family Pipridae; genus Manacus; species Manacus candei. The sequence continues at coordinate 7,731,863 of NW_026138061.1, forward strand.
GACTTCTAGCCCTTGTACATGTAAACACACAGTTAGGAAGTTCTGTGTCTGGCATTGGTAGGAACTGGAATATTATTGCTTGATTGGTCACTTTTCCCTATGTCTGGTTTCAACTTTCCAGAAATAAAACAATGATTAGTTGCAAAGGACAGAAGTGGAGGCAAAGTTGAAAGTTAGCAGATTATAAATCTTGCTAGATTTGGTGAGTTCCAGGCTGAGCTGTGTAGTGTTAGGAAAGAAAAGTAAAATTTTAACTCGGACGAAAATCCCATGGTGAATCAGCAACTGATTCTCTAAAATCACGTCCCTGCAAGCACGTCCATAATGTCTCAAAGGAGTGGGTGATACCTTTTCCTGGGACATACACCTTCCATGTGATATTTCTGAGTCTAGTGCTAAAAGAAGAACAATGCTGCCTGGCATGTTTTGACCTGTGTGAGCTCTGAGCACGTCATTGCCTCTAATGAACTGTTCTCTTTCATCCTCCCTCTTCCATTCTTAATTGTTTTTGAGAATTAAGGTCATGGTCATAAAAAGTGCTTCTGCTCGTATCTGTTGACTTCAGGTCTGGTGTGATTTTTTTCCATCTCAATATATTGTTATGTTTCTGAAAGATAATGCCTTTTCTCACAATGCAGATAAAAAGAGTATCTGTCTTCAGGCAAGGTAAACTGAAGAAAAGCTTTCCAAGCACAGCAAATTAGCTTTCCTGATTTGCAGGTCATATGTGCCTGTAATACCTGGTTCTGCCATGAGCAGTGTTTATCAGAAGATTTCAGAAGAGATTACAATGTAAGGGCATCTACTTGGGAAAACTTAATGGGAAATAAGTGGGAAACTAAGGGAATTTACTGTCTTGCCCCTTGTCTGTTGCAGCCATCCAGTCATCTCCTACAGGCCTACAGCCTGTGTGTGCTTCTCTCACCTGCAATCATTTGACTGAAGGTACACACCAGAAATGATGACATGTCACTGACTGAGCAGAAAAGATAAATTGGTTGCACAAGCAGTAGCTGAATGTAGACAGAAATGTACAAATTTGTTACTGACTTGTTAACAACCATTGAATGGGGCAACATGGTTGTGGCTTGGTCACAGGTTTTCTTGGCATGTTCTGTGGAAGCTGATTTCTGTTTGTGCTGCAGAGCATGGACCTCTGTTTGTTTTTATTGTTCTCTTCTTTGAGACCAAACTACTACTCTACCTCCAGCAAATGGCAAATGGCAAATTACTGACCCCCTTTCTCGTGAGATCTCTCCCTCCTTTGCTATTCCTTTCTTTTACCTCTTTCACCTCACTGCATATAACTGACAGAGTTAATAAAAAAATTGGTAACACAAAAATATTGTTTCCTCTTATCTCACTAGGGAGCTGGGGCTTTTCAGGCAGTTTAATAAATAGTACCACAAACATAGGGCTGTTTTTGCAATAGATGACTTTATTTAGCGTTTAATTTAGGCTGGAAAGAGAGAAGTGAACTTCAGAATCAATGCTAGGGAGCTGGTAACATCATTGCCAGGTCAAGAGAGTTTCTTCTCTGAAAAACAACCATGAAATTTGCCCAGCACAGTTCTGGATTTGTGGTTTCTGACTGTCTGTGGTCAGACTTTTCCAGTTTACAAGAAGAATATGCCCATCAATCCATCCTTCTTTTCCCAGTACCACTTCTTTAAACTCAGCCTGGGCTGCTGGCATCCAGCTCTGTGCTTTCAGGCTCGGTCAGCATCACCAGGAGTACACATTGCAGAAGCATTGCTGCCTTCATTTGCATATGTGCTTTTGTTTTGGGTGAGCTCAGGCCCGTGTTCACAGCCCAATCTGCTGGATGTCATGTGACTGAGCAGAGGCTCTGGGGAAGACAGCCCCACTAGGAAAGTGAAATTAAGTTAAAGAGAGAGCTGTAGCACTTCTGCTGAGCAAAGAGGAGTTAAACCCGGATTGTTGCATGTCATTATCAGTAGTGAGAAAAGTGGATTATGAATGTACACAAAGCTTTGACACCATGAACTTTTTAACAGTTGCTTTAAAAGCTGTATTTTGAAGAGAGAGAGAGAAAAGCAGCCAAGAACAGTGAGGACCTGGGGAGAAATGAAACACAAGAAGGAATCAGAATGATAGAGTGGGAAGAGGCATGAAGAGATCAGCCCATTCTTCAGGAAGAATTGCATAAAAAAATGCATAATATTGCTTAGTGCTGCCTTAACACACTTTTATAAATGTTAAAAACCTTCATGCTCAGCTGATTTACCATTGCAGTGCTCCTGGACCACATTGCTTCAGGTTACATATGAGCAGGCAGAGTTCTTGATTTGCAACCCTTCACACACTTAGCAATAGCAAAACTGGGAACAACAGGTCCTCCCCTATAGAAAGCACCTAATCCAAAATTCACTCTACAATAAAATTTTTCACCTCCTTGTTCCTGTCCCAGTAAATGGAAACACTGACATAGAGCAGAGGGAAGATATGGGCCAAAAACCTCTGGAGATCTCTCTGCTCCACAGGTTTCTGTGGTTCTGTGTGAACAGATGGAAAGGAAAGAACAACAGCAGATGTTGAGAGAATATATAATGGGTAAAGTCATACTGGGGTGTGCATGAAGATTCATGTCTACAAAACAGCACTGAACTAGGAAGTTGCCAGACTAGACAGTGGAACAGGCTGATCTGTACTGAAGAGACTCAACTCTTTTTATCTCTAGAAACGCTTGAATTTTCCTTTCCATGTGTTAATGAATGTGGGATACAGCTGCTTACAGTCAAAATGGCTACCACTAAAAGTCCCAATATGTTGAGAGAACAGGTGTATTTAATCCCCTTCTCAGTAGTTACTCATTAAATGAAGGCAGAATAACCCAAACCAGCAGGTATTGCAATTGAGGAAAAAAATAGTTAAACATGCAAGTGATAAACATCTGAGTTACTGATTAACTCCTGGCTTTTGTAACCCCAGCAGTTCTTCAATTGGTTTGCTAGGAGACCAAAACACAGAACTGTGCCACTTTAATAACTCATCATGCACTTTATCTCTCCTTGGCACAGGTGTCCCTGGGCTGTGACAGTGAGAACAGCACTGCCCTCTCTTGATGGAAAGAGTTCAGACCTTTTTCAACTCCTGCAGAGTCTTTCAACGTGAGTCAAAACAGCAAGAGAAATCCACATAGGACAGAATGGATTGAAGTATAACCCCTTCTTTGGTGTGTCAACTGCCAGAAGTTGAGAGAGAATAGAAGGAATAATTGACTTGCTGTGTGTGCACATTCACAGGCATCTGCTCCAGGATGTCCATTGCAGATGGGATGCTGGGGCAGCTGAGCCTTTTGTCTGTCACTCTGTGGCCAAACTTAAGCTCTCAGGGAAAAATCTGGGCAGGAAGGGAACATGGAGACTTAAGACATTTCTGCAGCAATCAGAGTAAAAGCAATGCAATATGCTTGGCAGGATAGAAAACAGGCTGATGCTCACTGTGAGGAAGAAAAGGGTGATTTGATATGTCTTCTTCCACCTACAGCGTCTTGTTTGCCCTCCTGCTTCCAAGCAACTCCATTCAGTCCGGAGTGTCGCCTCAAGCAATATCTCTCCCTCACTGTCACTCCTGATGTATTCACTTGTTATTTCAGCCTGTCACTCAGTTTAACTGAGCACATGCTGTTTGCCATCTGGAGGAAAGTCTGAGAAGTGAGATGGCAATACTCACTGTGATCAGGGGTTCAGCTGAGTCTCCTCAGAAGTTGGCTCTTCCGTATCTTGACTGACTGGAACATCCTGAGCCCTTGCAGGGTGTGAGGAAACTCCTGAAGATGTATGACCCTGAAATGGGACAACCTTGCCCTGTGGTGCAGAGGAAATTCTTCCAAAGTTTAATAACTGTGTTTTTCACTAATACAACTTGTGCTTAAGCAAATTTGCTCTGGAAAGGAACTGATCCTGCAACACCACAATCTCTGTTTCACTCAGAGGAGGTAAATTTGAACAAACAAGCAAGAGCACTCAGCACCCTCAGCACAGATGGACACAGGATTCCTGGATGAGCAAGATGTCCAGCAATGGTGGAAGTCAGGGGCCTGGCAGGCTGGGAGTGAATGTTAGATTGTGGTGAGCTAACCCAAGGAGGGCCTAGCTGTGTCTGTGGGGACAAAGACTGCCCCATGAAATGAGCCTGAAAAGATGCAAGCCTAGTTTGTATTCTGTCTTACTTCTGCTCAGACTCTTATAAAACCCCTCATCTCTAAGCCAAAAATAACAATAGACACTAAAAAACCCAAATTCTTGTTTGTCACCATCAGCTGTCACAGAAGGCAAAAATGGCCATTTGCTGGACCAGCTCATTCTGCTGCTTGACCTGCCTTTGCTATGCTCAGTTTTAATCTTTTTCACTTAAAATTTCACAGTAAGGCTCTATTTTCCTGGTCCCAAACAAGCAGCAGGGTGCACGCTGAACAATAGCAAAGGGTTTGGCAGAGTGCGGGTTCCTCGTCTGTGCCAGAAAAGCTTCTCCGATAGCTCTGAGTTCTTCTTCATCCCCCTCTACCAGGGGCTGACATCAGGGAAAGAGAAAATACAATTGAATACCATCAAGAGTAGTGTCCTGTTTATTTTCCTGCTAACAGAATTATTTTCAGGACATCTCAGAAGTCAGAAATGGGAGCAAGGAGAGGGGTGAGAAAATCAGAAAAAGCCCACACTGGGATTTCATTAGCTGTTACCAGAGAAGAGACTATAATCAGGACCAAAATGCAGGTCAGGGACAGAATAAATGAAGCTGTACATATGCCACATGTCCTTGCCTACCCTTCTGGAAGAAGACCACAAAGAACTGGAGAGGCTTCTCTGCCAGAAGCAGGGCAGTCTAATCTGTTAATTATGCTTGTTGGTTATTGCTGGTTCCTATAGCTGTGTGGAACAGCCAATCCAGAGCAGCTCTAGCAAAAGTATGGATTTACTAAGGGAAAAAATCCAGTAGATATGGGCTCTTCATGAGCAGTGGCTGCTGCTGTTTGCTCCTGTGTACAGAGATGTGGTTATGCAGCTGCACAGCCTCTTCCTTGTGACATGAAAAGGGAGAACCAGTCTGGCATCTCTTGGATCTTGAAAGGGACAGATTTCACTCTCTCTTTTCACATTCCCTCCTTTCCTTGCCCACGGTTGCAACATTACACTCCTACTGCCTTGAACAAGCTCTGGTTCTAATTAGATGGGAAGGGTTAAAAATCAAGCATCAGTTGGTTGGAGCTCTACCAGCTTCTGTAAAACAATTTATTTTTTTTTTTGTTCAGTAAGACTGCTGTGTGAAAACCTGGTTTTTTAGCTCTTAACAGTGGAGGTCCTAGTCTGTTCTTCTTCAGAAAAAGTGTTCTGACTTAAAACCTGCTTATTTATCCCTTAAAATGAACGATCTTAGGATTCTGAGCTCTCTTATCCAGCACACAGCAGAAGGACACAGGGACTACCCAGATCATCTTAGGGTTAGTGGAATGTGCTGCATGTCTTCTTGCATGAGCAGGGGCTTCTTGTCCAAAAGCTATGTGGCTGTCAGAGATGCTCAGTTCTGCCTTCCAGGCTTTTGAACAGTCCTTAGGAGTTCAAGTGCTCTGTTTCTTTTCAGGCCAGGAGAAATGAGGTGAGACGCACACGCAGTGAGGTGTGGGTTGAGGAAAATGGGGTGACCTGCATGGTTTGAAAAGTGGAAATCAGAGACCAATTATACTGCTCCTGACCACACAGTCTCTGGATCAGCTCTGCCCACTCCTGCATGAGAGATGTGCCTCTTCTGGAAACCACCACAGGTTACACTGTTCCCACTGCTCTAATTGTGATTCCCATCTCTGCAATTACAACTGCTGTAAGTGACGTGGATCAATAACAAACTGATGAACCAGAGACTTTCCTGAGGCTACTGCATGGAGCAGGGGATGAGGAATGGAATAGGAGGCTTTGCAGCTTTCACTTCACTCCCTCCTGTCTCAGCAAGGTCAGTAACAACCCTAAATCAGGTGGAGTGAAGGGCTGATTCAGCAGGACATCCTGATGGGGCTGCTGCCTGCTCACCTCTGAGCTGACCACACTGCAGATGATGAGGAGGGGATGTTGGACCTGTCACCTTCTCATGGCAGGCTAGTATCAGCCGTGGTCTTAGTTGAGGATGGGATCATGTGTAGAATAGGAACACCTGATGTCTCTCTCTCTTTCTCCATTCCCCAGGCCAGTTCAGGGTTAGGGTTAGGGTTAGGGTTAGTTCAGGGATGTCTTCCCACAGCTAAATGTGCAATGAAATGAACAGACTATTTTCTAAAAGAAGTAATTCTTTCCATAGGAAAGAGTGAATGAAGCCATGAAATGACATTTCTGTCCTTTGTACATCATCGAGACCCACACCTCAATTAACCTTCCGACCTGGACAATCTTTACTAATCTGTGTACTGTGAACTCCCTTCCCTTACCAATTCCCATTTTGGTAGAGACTTCATTCATGGCATCTTTTTCTTTCTGCAACTGTTTTTCAGCATAAATCTCTTTTCACTGTTCCAGCCCAACCACATAGTGGAAAAAAAATATGTATGGGCTTTGATTTTCATCTGTCTTGCTAGTAAAGCAGAAATGCCAAATCTGGTCTCTGAGTGGATGTAACAGTGAGATCTAACAGAGCCAGCACCTGCTCTGCAGTGAGGAGGAATGGTGATGGTGATGGCAAAGAACATGGGGGTGGTTCTTCCTGCCCCTGGCAGAGTGGCACTTTCCACAGCTTAGTAGTGCATTGGTGGGACTTGGGTTTGAGCTCGAATTGGGCCCATAGTGATAAACAAAAGAAAACACAGACTAAAACCCTGCTCACAGTTGTCCCTGCTGCTTGGTTGCTTGTGCACTTTCTGGGCTGGTTTTGGGGGCCTTTCCCATGAGGAAACACCTGGTATGTGGATCTAAATGCAGCTGGGTGGACGTGAGCTGTGCTGTTTCATAGAAGCAACAACAGGGAAAGTTCTGTGGATTATGACACAGACATCACCTGCAGTCTTTATCCAAATGTGTCACGTCCTAAACTGAATTCAGGCCAACATGGGATCAGACCAACCTCACATAAGCAGCTTTAGGGTGATGTCAGCAAAGCGGTTGGTACGAATTCCCAGCAGCAGCAGGGTCAGTGCTGAGAGGTGAGGGCTTCCTGAAAGCTGGGACACATGCTGGGGGTCCCATCCGTGAGTTTACGACTGTGAGCATGACACAGTCCAGTCAGGGTACGTTTTAGAAGAGTGGCCTGGATAAGGGTTAATGACTGCTCTACAGAATAAATTATTGCAGGTGACGTGCATTAACCCCATGCTTAAAGCAGCCTCGTGCTCTCCCTCCACAGAGGAGGGTTCTTTTAAAAGGGAATGGGACTTCACAAATGATTATTTTTTCCAGGGAAAATTTTTTCTTTGCTCCGGTGCTTTTTTCTATGTTGTAAAAACTGATGGTTTTTGCTCTTTTCTCTGACCCTCAAAATTATTCCACAGCTCCTAAAAATTTGGAATGGGGAAAAAAAAGGATTGGGACAACATGTTAAAAAAAATTAAAACTCAGGCTCAAAGGATAGGTGAACTTTTGTTGTGTAAATACATGTGTATTTCCATGCATCTCACTCTCTATATACAAAGAAGATGAGGTTTAAGAAAATTTTGAAAATTATCTAGTCATTAATTCTTTTCTTGATTATTCGTGGTAGAACAGTAGATATATTAAATACTTATCTGGCCTATGTATCTTGGGGATAGGGATATTTCTTTGTTCTGAGTTTGTACCTCTTCTGGTACTGGGGACAGACACTACATTACTGAAGGCTCTCAACACCTGTGGTGCAGCAAGAAGGACTCACAATGTCACTATCATTTCAGTGACCACCTGTGACCCTGCTGCATGCCATTAAGTGATAGGATTTTTAGGAACCTGTTGAGGTGCAACATAACATTTGACTGGCCGAGTTTTACCCAGTATTTTTTTTCATGGCTACTGAGCAGATCAAAACTGTCAGGTCAAGGCCCAGACCCTCCTGTGTTAAGCATGAGGCAGAGGTCTGATGAAAGACAAGCTCAAACAACTGGATGGAAAGGAAGACAGGGTATGGAATATGGCATTTCCATAAATCCAGATCTAGAAAGTTAAATTTAGAAAGAGAGTTCAGGTGATGACAAAAATTGATTTTTTTTTTCTTTTTTTTTTTTTTTTTTGGAAAAAAAAGTGGAAAATGGAAAATCCTACTGACTGGTGTAAATTGATGTAGCTTTGACCTCTGGGAAGAACTACATCCATGAGAACATGGCCAAGTAATACTGTGCTGTGTGACTGCACAGGAGAGGAGGGTCTGAAGGGCACTGTTATCAAAGGAAGTGAATACCTGAAACACAAAGATCTAAAGTTTTTCTGTACCAGCCATGAGGCCAACCTTTGTTCCTGTAAGCACAGTAATCTTTCTGTCCTTCCTGCAAAACACAGCCTCTCCCAAAAAAACTGGATGACAGAGACTCTTCACAGACGGGTTTAATTAAATCTTTCTGTGTTTTGTTCATAACTCTGCAATGTCACCTGGTTCAACAGAGCCATTCTCCAACTAGGGAAGCCTGCTGCCATAACCCCACAACCCCAACCTTGCAAATCAACAGAAAAATGCTGTTCACCAGAGATTCTTAGACACTTCAGCTGAAAGGACTCCCTGAAGGTGTTTAACCCAAGATGGAATCCACGGTGCTGTATCAGACCAAACCTGGCTTTTTCTAGCTATGCCTTGATGTCCTACAAAGACAGAGGTACCATTTCTTCTCTTGGCTGACCCGTTATATTCTCACCCTGCTAGTGAGAAAAGCATTTTGCCTAATGTCCAGCCTGAACTTCCCAAGCTGCAGTGCATGGCCATTGTTGCTTCTACTACCATTTGATAGTACAGAAATGAACTTGTCTCAGCCATCTTCACCTCTTCCCTCTCCTTAATAGAAGGGCAAGGACATCAAAGCCAGACAGTACTTTTTGGCCCTTTATTCATTGCTTGCTCATATTGTACAAAAGAAGGCACAGGCTACATACGCAGGCTAGAGAGTAACTAGGACCTTAGATCATCCATGTTATTAAGTCCATAGTCTGCTTCCTGGCACTGTTTTAGCTCATGCTCTCATCCCCTCAGAGAGCATGCCCTGGCTTAGCCTGGGACACAGCATGAGCCAAGGACTGTTCCCAAAAGACAGTATAGATAAAACCATCCAGTATTTTTAAGACACTGAGGTTTAGCTGTGCAGTCATACACTATGCTACATCTGTGCCCTTGGTCACAAGAATGTGACCTGACCTATCTTATTATATCCTATTTTTATGTTTATATATCTCTATATATAAACATCTCCCAGAATATGCCTACTCTTAAGTGCCAGCTGCCAACTCACCCTTCGCACTCTCCACTATTCCCTTCATGCCACCCTCTGGGGACACAATGTAAGCATTCAGCTTTATGTCATAGGAATTGCACTCTGATGGCACTGCTGCAGTGCTCTTACATTATTTCATATACTTTTATTTAAATATATATGAGTTTAAGTAAGAACTTTATTTCAAGTCACAGGAACAGTGCTTGGGGACTACAAGAGATGCAGGATCCAGTGTTCAGCAAAGTAGATATGGTCAGTCAGCTGGAGAGAACTAGTCCTCATCAGTGTGGGTGAGACCAACTCCAGAAGATGATATATGAGCAGTGCTCATGTAACCACAGGAATGAATGGCTCGTTATTCCTGGAAAGATGTCTAGGACTGGAAGATGAGCCATACTGTGTTTTCCTTTATTGTGAAGGAAGCACTGGGCAAACTTACTCTTGTGAATGCAGGTCATCATGGTCACGAAAACACATCACAGCTCTCCTGAAGTGCAGGTGATCCAGGACAGGATTATTCTCAATAAGTGTCCACTCAAAAAGGAAAAGTCACATTACAAACTTCAGCACATCCTTTCCTTACCTGCTCTGGGATTTTGCTACTCAGGAGATAAGAGTAAGAATGAGCTGCCATGTCACTGAAAATAGCAAATGTCACTGGAAGTAGAGCAAAGTAACAACAGCTGCAAAATCTGCAAGCCAGGCTGGTGAATTTTGCCCTGGACTGTAATTCTGCATCACCTGTGATCAGTCATGAGGATTTGGCCAATGAGATGGGAGTTGTTTGGCTTGCTGAAGGACCTCACACTCATCTCTGACATGGGCAAAGAACAAGAATAATAAATAAAAACTCTTCAGCTTGAAAGGAATGGACTGTGGGAATATTCATCACAGGAGATGAAGTGGAACCATTATTCACTGTGCTAATATCACAATATTGAATACCTGGGAGCCTGATGAAGCATTTGGATAGGAAATTTAGAACTGAAGGCAGTAGCTGTTCAAATAACACAGTTTTAAACAGGAGAACTTACTGGCTCAGGCCAAGGCAAGGGTCTGGCATTGCTATGGGGGGTGCAACTTTCCCATGTGGGGTGAGTGTGTTGCACTGGGTCCCTTTTGCTGGATTCTCAGCCTGGCACAAGCCCGGCACAAGCCCATGAGATGGGTGGGAGGCAGCTCTGCAACCATCTGGGGGATGATAGGCAATGCTGGTGTGGCCCAGCCAGAGCCACGTACCAGAGTGCCGGGGACGGGAGCACCTTCCCCCACAGTGGACAGGCAATGGGATGTGGTGTGATCACCCAGCAGAGCTGCCCTGACAGAGGAGTCTGGATGGATCCCTGCCATTGACCATGGCATGCTCCCCTCTGCCTCAACTCTAGGGCATGAGCATATGTGCTGCTGGCAGTCAGCAGCCAGATAGAGCCTCTGCTTTCATTGAACCCTGCTAATTAATTTACAGCATTGATTGCTTTTTACAATATATCTGTCCCTCATTTAACATTTGGGTACTGCAGCTGAGAACAAATAAATCCAAAACTGTACAAGCTGATGATATTGGTGGCATAACATGAAAGTCCTGTTAGAAACAACTGACTTGCCTTTATGGTCCACAAAGGACATTTTGATCTGCTATAACTAAAGCCTTTTACATCCTAAACTAAAACGATTTGAGCATTGCAACAGAGCCAGGAGCCCCACATATTTGTCCCTTGTCAGGAAATTAGGTTTCAAGGGAAGAATTTTCTTTTTCTTTTTTTTTTTTTAGTTGTGAGTATTTCTAAAGGGTAAGTAAACACCACCCCCTCCCACCCCCCCTTCCCTAGCTAGGAGTGTTGTCCCCTTTCAAACAGGAAAAAAAACTGTAGAGATAACAGGACTGATGTGAACCCTCAGAGTATGAAGCCTTGAAGGACTTCTCCCATCTTCCTTCTCATCCCTTTCATGGCCTGTGGGCTCCTGCGTTTAGTTCTTACCCAGAGGCCAAAATGGAGAGATTTAGCAAATAAATCCCAAGCCTTATAACTGTGAAGATAGTAGTGCCAGGAGGGAACAAGCTTTGAGTCTGTGATGTGACACACACTGCTGTGAGAGAGCTGTGTGCACCAGGAGTCACCGGATAACTCATGGGAACAGGAAAACAGCACGCTCTAGTGGGGAAATTATTAAAGTCTATTAGAAAAATCTAGTAGAAAACAAATCACTGCTCTTCGAGTGAAAGCAGCCATTGCTTCCTATCTCTATCCAGTGTTTTTTCTCCCATCCTGTGCATCTCACATCACTCGTTGCCCCTGTTACCCACTAGCCCAGGCAGGGGGACAGTCCTTCCAAGGTTCTCCCACCTACTGTCTCAGAGCTTGGGTTGATTCCATTTTCAGGAAACAAAATTGGGTCCATTCCCTCTGACTTGCTGAGTGCACTTGGCACAGTGCACATTTTTCCGTGCCAGTGTGGCAGGGCCAGTTCCCAGGGTGCGGGAGGGCAGTTGGGTCAGTGACAGGCAATGGCGAGGTGCCCCATTAGCACGGTAATCAGCGGGCTCCTTCCCTCTCCCTTTCACTGTCACCCACTGGAAAACTCTCCATTAAGGAGAACTCATTACTGGCAAAACAGACACTAATCAGGTATTAGTTGTAACCATTAATGAAAAAGCTAATGAGGTGCTGAGATTCCCAGCGCTGACTGAAATGAGTTAATCACATCTCACTGCTCAAAGGCCCTTTACTCTGCGTGCATGCTGATGTTTCCCATTCCGTTGCTTATGATAGGAAATAAAAACTTTGCTCTGGCTTCATTTACTTGCATCTACTGGATCTCTCTGCTAAGCTGTAAAGTCATATACTGTGGGCCAAACTTGCAACTTTTACTGCCAAGCAGCAAAGTTCCCTTGGCCCCCATGAAGCCACCCCAGAGAGGGCTGTCACTGGTGGAATAGCACCCAGGGAAGGAAGCGTTGTGCTGACCCGGGGAGGGAAGCAAACACCATACCCACAGCCACATAAAACAGTAATTTCTCATGGCCTCTGGCTGTTGGTTTAAAATGTTATTCCAACTCCCACAGTAACAAGAACTGAAGTGCCACCAATGTCCCAGCTGCACTCCTCCTGAAGCAGCTCCTGGTTTTTTTTCAGTTGGTATCCTGTCATTCCTGCTAGAGGTGAGTAATAATCTCACCAGAATCCAGTGCTATCTGGGATGAACGAGTCATTGGAAACAACTAGCAACTGAGGTAGTTTGGTTAAATTTGACCTAAAGATTCATCTCAAGCTCTCAGACTTCAGGACCCCTTGAATTCACAGGCATCTTTAAGGACCTAGTTTATTTTAATCTGGTGGAATGGAGGTAGGTTTCTTCCTAGTAGCCCATATAGTGCTGAGTTTGAGATTGGTGGTGGGGGAATGTGAGTGAGTGGCTGTGTGGGTGCTTGGCTGCTGGCCAGGATCAAATCACAATGCGTGCTCAAAAGCATCACGAGCCTAATTCTCTCCTGGCTCACCAACTTTGATGGACCAAACAAAGGGGTAAAACCCTACTTTTCTTCAAAAGGTTTCCTAGAAGATCCATTTGGCTTTATTTTTATGTATCCTGTCTTCACCCTAACGTCTGTTTATTTATATTTCCTTACCTTCCTATTCAAATCAAACCCTTAAATGACAGAGCCTGTCATCTTGCAGAATTTATCCCTGCAGCCAACTCTTTGATGTCTCCCACGATGAACCATCAGTCATCAGTCTCTCCCATGACTTTGCCTGTAACTCCACCACTGCAGGCAGAAGCTCATCACTATCTTAGGGAACTTGTTCACGCATACCCACCTGATATCTGAATGTGAGGATGTGTTGTACAAAATCCTTGAATGTTTAAAGGAGAGTGGAAATAGTGATAGGACAAGGGGGAGCCATTTTAATTTAAAAGACTGGAGATTTACATTAGATATTATGAAGAAATTATTTACCTTGAGGATGGTGAGGCAATGGTTACCTAGAGAAGTTGTGGATGCCCCATCTCTGGAAGTGTTCAAGGCCAGAGTGGATGTGACTTTGAGCCACCTGGTCTAGTGCAAGGAGTCCCTGCCCATGGCAGCTTGATTGGAATGAAATAATCTTGAAGATCCCTTCCAACCAAGCCATTCTATGATTCTGGGATTGATTCTGTGCAATCACTCTTTCCATTTTTTTCTGCTGTATGAAACCCACTTAGATATTTGTGCAGGCTGAACACAGGCTGTGGCTGCAATCTGGACATGCTTCAAAGCACAACCCAAGTATGGCCAATGCATTCAAATAGGCAGCAGGATGGGGCTGGGGGAGCAACGTGTAGCTCCCCTGGGTGGTGGCAGCTCTTTGGGGCCAGCCCCAGGAAAGAAAGGAGGGGAACAAAACTATCCACATGGGGAGAAACTGCCTTAAGGGTGTCCTTGACACAACACTTGAGTTGAAGGCAGTTGGGGCATTCTTGGAGGAACAGCATGGTGCTGCAGGATGCAGCATTAGTGGCACAGGTTAGGACACTCTTCTCACTGACCTAGTGTCTGGGTGGACAGGGAAGCAGCTGTAGTTGCTGTGTAAATCTGGAGTCTCTGATTATGTGGGAAAAGTAACTATTGTGGGAAATGTACTGTCCGAAAACACAGAGATTTACCTCTGCATACAAGTACCTAAGAAATTTTCATTTTGTGAAACATATTTTATTTCATATTGCCTGATAATAATAAAATGTAGTGAGATCTGTTCCCTGAAATTCTGTAGGAAAGACAAGTGAAAACAGAGATTTTTGCCTTTTCGTTTGTTGAGTTTAATTGTTATTCTGACTGTGAGCCATCAGAGGAACCCACACCATGAACTGAAGCCATATACTTCCCCTGTGGGTACTTACTTTCTTCATTTGAGGCTGTTAGCAAAGTCCTTTGTCCAAGTCCTGTGGTCGGTCCATCTGTCTGCGTGTTGCTGCTGCATGTCTTACTGGTCTCAGGCATTTTTTCAATAGTAATTCTATGCAAATTACTTTCCTGACAAAATAATTTCAGACCTGGAAGCTACATTTCTTGTGAGTGGACATGAAGCAAAATGTAAAATGATTTTCAAGAGCAAGCTGTTACCTGGTGTTATTTTGCTTTGCTGAGGATGACAGAGGAGCAAGGGATTTATTTGCATCTCCTCTGCACCTGAAGTGACTGGGACAGCTCCTCAGGCTTCTGTGCCTCTGCTTCCCACTCATTTTCAACAAGTGTGATTCTGGCTGGGTTGTATCTGTTAATGGTGGTTAATATGTCAGTGATGTAGCATGTCCAGAGCCTGGGTTAAAAAGCAAAATGTGAAGCAGCTTCTGAGAACCTGATTCTCTGAAGGTCATACTGCACAGCAGCTCTTACTGTGACCATCAGATCATTGCCCACATCTGAATAGGAGCTTCTCAAACTGCCCTCTGATGACTTTTTGACTTTCTTACCACTAAGCAACCAGGATGGTTGCATTTCAATGGGCAACTTGTATCACTGCTAGACCATCTACCCTAGACACTCGATTAAACAATAAAAGGAAACAGCACATAAAGAAAGCGAGCTGTTGATGAGGTCCATAATAGCTCAGGTGGAGTCTCCACATGTAAAGCAATGGTCATGCAGATGCAGTGGTGTGGCCTGCTGAAGTGATGCCTGATCAAAGACATCATCTCCTACATGGGGTTCTTCTAATGCACATTTGGCCCATCTGTGACTGAAGGGCTTGTGTGATCACAGCAGATGAATTAGACTCTTAAAACAGGGATCTGGTGTGGATCCTCAGCATCTCAGCCAGCTCTGTGGGTCACAGAGGAGACAGACAAGTTGAATCTCTCCTTAAGTAACTGATTTCTGAGTTTGCCTTAATTTCCCTTACATATTACCTAAACAGAGCAGAGATCCATCAGGAGACCACAGGCATATAAAGCTCAGGTTTTTTTCTCCAGAGAGGCCTAGAGCTGCCAGAAGGTGAGCAGTGTGATGCCCAGCAGCCTGAAACATAGCAAGGTCACCCGAGGGATCACAGAATCATAAAAGTAGGAAAAGACCTCTAAGACCATTGAGTCCAACTGGATGGGAGGGAGGGAAGTCATATAAGGCTTCATTACACTGTTATGTGACAGAGGAGGTTCTAGGAGACAATGAAAATACTGTGGAAAGAAGAAGTGTGTACAGAGAGAAACACCTTTGATTTGATTATAATAAAAAATTTATTTTGATTCATATCATACTGAAAAATTAAATAAATAAAATGACAAAGAATGATCGAGACTCTCCACCATCAGAGAAAAAAAAATCATAATGAATTGTGTAGTCAGACAAAAATAGGAAGAGAATCTGGTCATGGGAGGAAAAAAGTGCTCAAGATATTTGGCTTTGGTAAAAAACATAACACACACTCAAGGAGTGCTTCAGAGACTTTGCAGTGGTGGCAAATACAGTCCAAGAGTTTGTTGCTGAATTTTTTTCTTGGTTGTTCTTTTAAACAAAATAAACCCAGAAAGTTTCTAGCAGGACCACAGTCTTCAACAATGGCAGTGGAAATTAATTCTTCCCTCAGCATCATCTGTTGGTATCTCAAAGGCATTTGAAAGAGCAGTAAAATTGTGGAGAAATTGAGACAAAGATCTAGCACCACAGTCAGCTGCCTAAAGAACTCTAGAAAATGTTCCTCTGGAATAGAATGTGATGGCACAGACTATTCTTCATCCTACACCTGGTGACATCCACTCTCTGCTCTCCTCATACTCTGAAAAATGGACATCAGTGGTACACAGTTACTGCTTGCTGTTGGCAAGAAAATTAAATGGGAATTGCAGCTTGTTCCGTGATGAAGACACGAAATTTATCCGCAATAGTATGAGCCATAAGGTTTTATATGTGCTGTTAGAGGCAGAATATTCAGGGGAAAATGGGTAATCTAATTAGAACAGGAAAAGGAAACTTCCAAAACAACACAGACTAGAATATATCTTGGCTTCTTTTACCATGTTCTTTGATTCTAAACTGCCTTCTGTGATTAAAAAAATATATAAATAGGATATGGGCAATGAACCACCATGAGTTTTCTTCTAAATCCTTCTAAAAATGACTGAAAGAGCACTTTCTGAATTCCTGACATCTTTTCATGAAAAAAGAAAAAAAACATTTTGAGGATCCAAAATCCAGCCACAGTGTGAAGATATCACTGGGGTCTTCCACGTAGTCTTTTTCCTTTTAAAGTTGTTTTGCTTGTATTACTGCACCATCTCACCAGAAGCATATTGATTAACATCAATTTAAACAGCAGGAATGCTTAAAGCAAACAAACAAACATGGCTCAGGTAGAAATGTTTCATTATTTTACACAGGATATATAAAAGAGAGTAAGCCTGTTCAATTTGCTGTGCCTATGACATGCAGGTGAGTTCTGCTGGCTACCACGCTGGGAAAGGGCTTCTTGACATAAGGATCATCAACAAGGCTCAACATGAGGGTTTGAAAATCCTGCTGCCATATTGCTAAGCTGAGGGGTCACATGTAGAGCAAAGGGAGCTCAATTATTACCCACATGTTCATTTGGCATCCTTGGCTCTTTGTACACCAAGGGTGCACTCATACCCACGTGGGTAAAGCAGTTTATGTTGGTGAGTGGTGCTGTGGCCCAAAATTCCAGCTGACCATGCCATTGTGCCATGTATTGCTGCCTTGGAGGGAACCTCCCTCTTACCAGCTGCCACAGAAAGACAAGGGGATAAATCTTGGATGAAGCACGTCACTGATTCAAGGGCTTTCACTGAGCTCAAAATAGTCATTTGCTTGGACATCCTGCCACAATTGGTGCATGGAAGAGGAGACATTTAGATGATGATTTCTTTTGCCATAAACCCCAGCCACTGTGATATATTAAAAATTAAATATGCCATTTTTAACAAGCCTGATTGGAAGTCCCTTGAAGTCTCTGGCAGACTTCACCAGAGCTGAAACTGGGTCAATAACCCATGAGTCCTGTTTTCATGAAATCAGAAAGAAAACACCACTGTTTTCCATTCTTCACTGCCTGAACTTGGATTCATACTTTATCTATCCTTGAGGCTTAAATGTGTTGATTCCAGCAAAAATCTGTGGATATAAAACCTCTACTGTAACCTCCCTTCTCTCACTGCCTAGAGGTACTGACATTAACATGCTCATTCCTCCAGAGATGCACATAATTTTGAAGTCTTATGCTGTAAGATCAGCTTCCACAGATTGTGTCTTTGTAGGTGCTGCTACAGAGCAAACTATTCTTATTGTATTACTAGTTGGTGTCCCAACTCATGATATTTTTCCCATTTCAAATAGAGACCTTGTAAAGAGATAACACTTTTTTAAATTTGTAAAAAAATAAGAAGAAAAGTTTCCTTGGGACTTTTGGGTATTTTCTCATAAAAAAAGGTAAAAGCTACCTTTAAAAATTAGTCTTGTTTGTGTTTGCTCAAATGCAACATAGGAGTTGCTATTATTGGTTTTGGCTACAAAAGTGTACCAGACAGAAGATAAACTTTGGTCAATTTCCCCCCCTTTTATAAAAAAGTTTAATTTAGGGTTTGTCATCTAAAAAAAAATCACATTTGTTGCACAATTATAAAAGGCACATATAAATGACTTAAAGAAGAATGTCCACTTTCCAACTTTAAATTGATTAAAATAAAAAGAGCGTTCCAGAGTATTTTCCACCAAAAAAAAAAAAAAGAAAAAAAAGAAAAAAAGGAAGAACAAAAATTGTATATAACCAAACAAGACAAATAAGTGGCTAAAAAGGCCATTTTTTTTTTCTGGAGTTTTCAGTATTGTTTTCTCCATCATGATGGCTGTATAGGAAGCAATATTAAATACTACAAGATAAGAAATGTTTTGATTCATATTTTCTAGATACTATCAATGCAGAATGAGGCAATGGTTCAAATATTTACTACTCCAGGCAATTTCATCATGTTTTTCCTTAATACAGCATGGAAACAGAAGTAATAGAGAAAACAGAAGAAAGAGTTCCAAAGAAGATCAACAGCAGAAGTGAATTCATTTCTTTGAGGTAATCCTTACTATGATGTTCACAGCTGCCTTAATGGGTCTCAGGTCCCAAAAGTTGTTTTCACTCTTCTTCAAGGATCTCCTGCCTTGCTCAAGGAAAGAATGGACACACAGACAGCAGTTCCTGTGCCCAGGTTTCCTCTAATTGCAACAGGCAGATCTTTCCTCAGGAATTCAAGAATCAAGCCGTAGAGCCTAAGCAGAGACTAATTTATTCCCACAACTGATTGATAGCTCCCGGCTGTTCGTGGATAGGAAATCACGTGCAGCGTGGAGGCCGGTCCTCGGCCCAGTTCCTTGCAGTCTGAGAAGCTCCGATTCCACCGTAGGTCCACGCCTTCAAACCTGGCTGGCGCCCAGATCATCTTCACTGAGCTTTGTTCTGCTGCATGTTGGAAATTGCAGCCCCCACTCCTCCCCATGGCCAGGGTCATCTGCCCTTGAAAAATTTAATTTTTTCAATGGAGGCAAGAGTCAAAGTTATATTGAACTCAAAATCCCCGTCATGGACGCCTGTCTTCCGGAAAGCCCCACCTGAAGTGTTGTTTTCCCAGTAGTGATGCCAGTGTCCTTTGCTGTCTGCTCCAAAGCCATACACACTCACCTAGGATGTAAGAGACAACTAGTGTTATGGACTAGAAAGCAATCGGTCTTCATCTGAAATGTTGAAGAAACTCTCTTAATTCTCAGTGTATTTATAGGCAGCAGCACCTGAGGACATCAGTGGTATGCCAAGTTCTTCTACTGCATGACATGATGCAAACACAGATTAATGGCCCAAGGCCTCCTCAAGGGATGTTACATCCTAAGCTATGCTGAGACACCACCATACCTGGATTCAAAGAGAAAAGGAAATTTCTATCCATTCATTCCTGTTTAGCCATATGAAAAACACATTTCTACCCCTTACGCATGATGTTTGACCTCAAGACAACAGTGGCTTGGGATGGGAATGTCTTTTTTAGCTGACAAAGGTCACAAAGAGTGAAAAAATTTTGGTTTGGTCCTAGTCTTCCAAGTAATTACCCATGTCGACCCCACTTACATGCGTAATTATATGATACTTGCAGTTACTTCAGAGACAGATGGATATTATGTTCCTTGTTTGTATACACCTACAACCTTTCCTCTCCCAGAGGCTTGTTCATCAATGGCTATGCTTGTCTCCTCTGGTGGTAAAAGTCCAAACATCACAGTTAATTTATTTAAACTAAAAATGATGATATGGCTGGGCTTGAATGGGTCATAACCACAAAACAAACTCCCTAAACCACCCACACATGGGCCCACCCAAATATGAGCTGGTTTTAAGTCATTTTTGCTAACGTCAGGGCCCTGTTCACTGCCTGCTCACCAGAAAACAGGCTCCACCCAAGCCACCCATACTTTCTCCTGGGTACCGTTTCTTCCAGCATTTTTAGTATTTCCACCACCTTCCCAAGGTGCAACACAGTCCTGGGTGACCAAAACTCTTTCATCAGCAGATCAGTATCCAGGACAGATTTTGCCCGCATAGTGATTTTTATCCCCCATACTGACAAGCCCATGCTTGTGGGATTTTGCAGAGCTGACCTGGCCTTACTCTAACTAGCTGAGTCTTCAGTCACCTAGGAGCATGTTACCTCAGTCAAACTAGGGAATTTCCTCAAGGAACTGCTGAAGCAGAGGCATTTTCTATAACCTACTGTATAAACCCGCAAACTTGAGTTTAAAAATAGACCAGGGCAACAGCAATGGCTCTTAGTCCTTTAAGAGCTGGACAAAATATAATTCTTCACTAGCAAGATGGGCACAGACACCCTCCATGTTTAGATGCCTTTTGATACCAAGTGGAATCTCTGTTTATGTTTAATTATATTCTCCTGGAATGCGTCTTAAACTCTACCACTTGCTGACATTAAAAAATCCATCAGTCAGTTGAGTGTGTCTGCATGTTACTGAGGAGTTTGTATATGTTTGAATAAGTAAATGGTAGAGAAGGTGGAGAGGGGAAAACAAAGGCTGAGTCAGTGCCCAGGGGTTGTTCCTGGCTCTTCAATGTGAAATGTCCTGATTTTCTATCCACATATCCAAAACACAGTCAGTCTTTACCTCATCGCATACGTGGAGAGCAAACATCAAAGACAGAAGGCCTGTGGAGGGATATCTCCCATGATGCTCGAGCCAGTTTTCATAGATGTATTTCATAAAAGCTGGATTGTAAACCAGGATCTAGGCAAAATTGCAGTGAAAGACTCATTAGTAAAATACCCTAGGGAAATTAAGGTTAGGGAAAAAACAATGACTGCACATTATTCCTTAGGGTCACTGGGATAAGGGATTGGGTAAGAAAGGAATAGTAGTTATTCCTTGAGGGCAGGTGAAAGGGAAAAAGTAAGATCCATATAAAGTGCATTCAGAAACACTTCTCATGTGCAATTACATATGAATAGTCCTTCTTTGGTCATGATATCCCACCTGCTTACACTAACATAAATCCTGGTGATTCCTACTGAAAGCAACAGGTATGAAATGGCACAAGGGAGATGGAGATTAGACATCAGGCATTCAACTCTCCCTGAGCTCTGGGAGGTTGGAGTTCTGAGCAAGGCAAGCATGAGATGCCGTGACACTTTTCATAGAATTACAGATTAATTTAGGTTGGAAAAGACTCTGAAGATCATCAAGCTCAACTGTAATTTGAGTTTTCTGCACAATATGCCAACCACGTCTTGGTATCTCTATAGGTACAGATCTCAGGAAACCAAGGATCAGGTGTAAACTATAAGGAAGCCTGTCAGATAGTGTCAGCTGCTTTCCCCCTGTTTCTCAAACACGCAATTTTTCTATGCTTTATACTTTTTCTTATGAGACATAAAATGCACTTGATTATCTCCTGGGAAATTGTGAGTTATCTCACAGAGATGGAACACTTAAGATCAGACATGAGCATACAGTAAATCCAAGGAATGGTGGTATTCCTTGGTTTCAACGCCCTCCCCTGAATGAGGCAAATAGAGGCTTATCCCTCCCTCCATGCTGTGTCTTTAATTAGAGTGACAGCATTTCAGTGCTATCTGTTTAGCTGCAGGGCTTTTCCTTTTACAAAGTCAGAAGTTAATTGCTGATATTGCATCCGTGTGTAATAGCCTCTCACAGGGTGTTTTGCATTGCACAGTGTGGGAAGAGATACAAGCTTCTCGTCTCCCCATTTGGGAAGCTGCTGTGTACCACCAGCTGCACCCTGGGCTGCTGCTACTCAACAACTCACCCTAGTGCATCTCACAGGGGTTTTGCAGAGGTTATCATGTTCATCACAACAGTTGGGATGAGCTAAGGGATTATTTAATGCACCCTAGAAGTCCATGGTTTGAAGCATAGGGATATAAACTTGTTCTAGTTCAAGGTCTCATCTGAAGCCTTTGGCAAAACCTGGTTTCTTGAATGAAGGGTGTGTGCTTTAATCTGTAATTTTAATGCTCTGGAGCTAATGTCATATTTTATGAGCCCTTGAGACATTAGACTCCTTTTGAAAATCAGCCTGTCCAAAGGCTGAGAGAGTGAGATTTTTATTTTGCTGGAAGATCTATGGAAGATGTTTTTCCTCTCCCTACACAGCCTGCCTTGTTTATGTCCTCAAACCATGCAGCTACAACAACAGAAGTCTTTGCAGGGTGGCTTAGGGTCCAACATGGGAATTAGCATCCTGCCTCATAGGAAATCCTACCTCCAGCCTGTCCCTGTACAAAGCGGGGAATACTCCCTGGTCTGTGCTGTCCTTCAAAACATGCTCCAAACTTGTTTAGTTGGTAAAGGTAGTTATTACAGCTTAGCTGTGGGCTAAGAGCCTACAATCAGGAATTTTCCATTGACTTAGAAACTCATAGAGTTTCAGAGTTCACTTAGCTCCTTATTACAAGGAGTAGACCTGGGAATGAGAAACATCCTTGGTGATCTAATAGTAACATGATTTAGAAAAAAACCCTCCAAAATCTCTCCACAGTGCCATTACATCCGAACGAGTGCAATGGGTGGCAACAGAGCAACTGCTGTGGAGGACAATGATGCACTTTTAATGTCCCTGAGCAGCACCAGAGGAAGTGATGCAACCTTCAGAACAGTGTTCGTACAATGGAATCATCACAAGAGCAATTTCTTTCCAACCTCAGTTATTTAGTGGTTGTTCTATGGCCTAAATGGCACACAGGAGCTAAACCTTTAGCTTAGCTGAGCCTTGTAAAGTGTCTGTATTTTGGCTGCAACTTTTTATGAACGTCAAGGGTTTGCTTAGATTCTTGCAGTCTCCAAAAGAGGTAAATGACCTACAAGTGAATTAGCAGAACATAATGCCCAAACCAGCATCGCTCACCTTTTCTTTTTTGACTTTGATCTTCCGTGGAACTGGAACATATGTGCTGTTAAAAGAAAAACAAAAACAGCAGTAAGATAAATAAAAGCCCAACTTATCAGTATTTTCAAGTAATTCCAAATAAAGAATATTCTTTATGCACAATAATAAATTCAAATTAATTGAAAGTAGTAAATTCAAGAAGTTGTTGTAAAATGAGGCTGCAGTTAAGTAACACAGCATGAAAAGAATTGAGCTGTCACTGAAGCAAGTTTATAGGAAACCATTTTGTTCTTAAATTTTCAAACTAATTATTGAAAGTAGGACAACGAAGATTTAGTTAAGAATATACCGTAGAGCCAATACTATGTGGAGCTCAAGACTTCTAATTCTTGAATTGTGACTGTTGTAGTCTTTGCACTTTGAGGATGGGAAGGACTTTCCATTTAATTTCATGGCAGAAAAACCTTTTTCCACCAGGGGGAGACCTTTCCCCTCCTAATATTTGGAGGTACCTCACGGTTTTCCGAGTCGGTGGCAGCAGAGCTCATCATTTCTGTGGTTATGTGCAACTTGGCACTCCCAGTACACAGCCCCTCACCAGCAAGCTACTCCCCTCCTCCCCAGGGTGATGATGAAGGCTTCCTGCGGTTCCCAGCATAAAAATTCCAAGTTATGCCTTATGACTGGATTGAAATCACAAGTCATGACTTGAAAACAAAAAAAACTTTTAGTCCCCATATCTCATGCACAGTGTGTGCTGGCATTGCACAGTTCATCACGAGTGCTGTAAAAAAAAAAATCTTCCTGAGTTCGTTTCAAGTAAAAAAATTCTGGTGAACTGGCCTCATAATTGAAGTATATCCCAAAATATACTCTGCATACTTTTTAGATGTGTTGTGGTAAGTCACCAAAGCCATTAGTTTAATGTAAATGTTTTCACTTGGTTTTTGGTAACTACAAGTCTCCTGTCATTAATGTTTTATTTTCTTTGAACTGTGGAACATAAACACTTTGAAACCTTAGTCTAAATCTTCCCAAGCCAGTGGTGACCTGTCAATGTTCTTGTCTCCTTAGGTACTTCTGGGCATCCCTGACCTGCGATTCCTGCTCTAGTCTGGATGCACTGAGAAAGATGATGGGTGGTTCCTGCCCTCCTGAGAGGTGACACAAGATGCTAATGGGGAAAGGGACACTGATGCAGACTTCTTGATCTGCTCTTAGAAAAATATGCCCTTGAAGCTGCTTCCCGTGCCTGACCTTGGTTAGCAAATCAGCAGACACAGTCTTGGTGATCCCATGTCCTTTTTGTGGTTATGAAGACAAAAAGGGCTTCTTTCAGAAGAAATACCCAAGTTCTGTTGTCACTTGGCTGCAGAATTTCATAAAATTGCACGGAAAATATCGGTACACTGATAAACACCAAATGGAGACCTATGCTCTTACGATTATGTAAAACCTGGGCTGCAGGGCTGCTAGGGACTGAGTGACCCAGTAAGTACCACACAGGAGTGAGAGAGAGTGTCCTGTGATGAAGGTGGCTACGGATGGTATAAATCATTCAGGAAACACCTAGGAGCCACTTTGAAGGGCTCTAGTGAAGCCTGCCATTGTTCCTGGACACTTTGCACAAGACATTTACTGAACCCTTGAAGCAAGAGAAAGATGTGCAACATTTCAAGGAATACAAACATAGTCCTTGCCAAACCAAGTGGAACTCTTTTTGCACTATGCAGATTCCTAGAAGACACAGAAGGCAAGTTAAGGCAACTAGGCTAAATATATGGCTGATGAAGGCCTGAAGGTTTCCTACCCCTGAAAAGACTTTTCTTAGTCTTTTCTGGGATAATGCTTAGTCTTAGAGAGACACTTTAATATGGGACATATATCAGTCAAATGGGATATGGCTCAGAAAATCATTCAGCTATCAATTCAAGGTAATATTAAGACAATCTGCGGTTTAGATTTTGGTTTGAACCATAAAAACTCTTGGTATATTACCGGGAGCACAATATGTTTAGTTCACAAGTTTTGAGTTTTAGGAAATTATTCTTTTATTTGAATGGGATACAGAAAATTAAACCCTGTGTAAAAGTCTAACCAATACAGGATGTTTATCTTTTTTGACTGTGAGTGTACTTAGATTCTTATTAGCCTAAACTCAGTTGACACTATGCAGCCTGTGCACAAGGCACGATGACCAAGCAGGTCAGGGAAGGGAGGTAAGTACTTCTTTTCTTCTGAATTGCCAATTTTCAGATGTGTTTTATTTTTATTTTGTGCATTCTCCCCTTTAAAAACGTACACTAAACATTTTTCTTATACACAGTGTCTGACATGGTGTGTTTAATGTGTCCTCATAGGTTAATTCTGCTAGCCTAAAATTATGTTACATATATTGCTATGATTTGTGTGCTTATGATTCCCTGCTTTTATTATTCTAGAATTATACCAGCTTCTTAATTATGCAATTTCCCTGCTTTGAGTATGGAAAAAATAATAAAATACTGGTATTTCTTCTGTGTGGTTAAATACTCACACACTAATTTATACCAGGTGCTTAACAAGCCCATGTATACAGTCTACTTATAAATATATAATATATCCTGTGATTTATTAAGCAAAAATGTTTTTCCTTTCATGTGCTGTGACTGCATTATAGTCAACCAGTTATATCTTCCTAATAGGTTCAGGGCTCACTCGACTTGCAGTGCAGACCTCAGAGCTCAGGAAGTGCTTAGAGCTTTCTCCTGGGGCAAGGATAGGCAGTAGATCTGCTTGCAAAAGGTGTGCCCAGGTGAATTATAGAATCATAGAATCGTAAAATCATTTAAGTTGGAAGGACCTCTAAGATCATTGAGTCAGAAGTTAACTCAGCACTGCCAAGTCATCACTAAACCATATCCCCAAGTGCCACACCTACATGTCTTTTAAATCTCTCCAGGGATGGTGGCTCCACCACTCCCCTGGACATCCTGTTCCAATGCTAGACAGCCCTGTTGGTGAAGAAATTGTTCCTAATGCCTAATCGAAAACTCCTCTGGTACAGCTTGAGGCCGTGTCCTCTGGTGTTATCGCTTGCTACGTGGGAGAAGAGACTGACCCCCATCTCACCACAAACCTCTTTTCAGGTACTTTCAGAAAGCAATAAGGTCTCCCCTGACTCTCTCTTACCCCAGACTAAACAACCCCTGCCATCCCAGTTGCTCCTGATCAGACTTGTGCTCCAGACCATTCACCAGCTCCACTGCCCTTGTCTGGACAGGCTCCAGCACCTCAGTGTCTTTCTTGTAGTGAGCTGTCCAGTTTTCTAAGTAGGTTGATTTTTCCAGGTTACAAGGGTATCCTGAGGGTGGATTTTTTTCAAGACAACTTACCACTATATAGATTAAATGCTGGTGGTGAAAAGGGTAAAAGGAAACTAACCCAGATTTGTTACAAGTTAATAAAATCTTAACAAGAAGTGAAAATAATCTAAAATGCAAATGCAAAGAGAGAAAAGAAAAAAAAAAAAGAAGATATAAACTTCATTTTTTGTTCCATCAAAAAGCTTTCTGTAAAATTGCAAAGTGGGTCTTATGCCCAGTCAACATGCCCAGGACATATTTTTCCAAGCTGTAAATGTTCTGAGACTTTGAAATTGGGAAAAAAGTAGAAATGTCTTGAAATACTTCTCTCTGGAATCAAGTAATCTGATCTGCTCTTTTTGTCTGTGTGTTGCAGGGTGCCACCAAGTAATCCCACAAGGCTGTGGTTTTACATCCAGCAGATAACTTCACACACATTACAAATGTCACATACTTCATTCTCTGGATTAGGAAAAGCCAGCTTATGGGAAGGGAGAGAATCTGGTAGTAGGCGTCCAGCAGAAACATGCATTTTGATTGCATTTCTAATTCTGGTGCTGCCATATTAAGCAGGACAACCTTTACTTCTGACAGCACTCATAAAGAAGTACTGGAGAATAAATTCCAGTGTGGCACATTATTGACAAGAAGAACACTTGAATTTAAGGCTAAGACATGCAGGTGACACACAGAACGTTGTCTCCTCTGCGCAGTTCTCAATCACATTCCACCAGGAAAGACAGACCAAACTCCTGGCCAACCTGTCCAGGGGAGAATGCTGTGGATGGGGCATGAAGTGCTGAGGTCTGCATCTGCTCTCACTGCTCAGGTGAGCAACCTGCACACACCTCTCCCTCCTTATCCTCTTCTACAAGTGGAATATTGTATGTTGGAGGACCACTTGGCCACCCAAGTGTCTTGGGTGGGATAATGTAGGTGTCTAGGACCACCACTAAATTAATAACCCACCGAACACTCGATTCTGCAGATAGCTTTCTGATGGGTACCTGCTGGCTGCACTCACTGTACTCCCAAGGGACCAGAGACAAGGAAAGATGAGCAGAAACCCAAAATGAGGCACTGAATCCCAAAGCTCAGGAGGCTTCTGCTCAAACTGGCTGCCTTCAGCAGTAAAAACTCCGCTTTTCATATCTCTGAGAACACTGCGTGGGGTTGTGAAGAAATGGGTCTAGATCTTTGCCTCAATGACTGCACCATAACATTAAGCTTTTCCTAGAAAGTAAGTGTTCAGGGCTGAACTCTGATTTGAGAGGGCTGTAAAGCACCCCTAGGCCTTATCAGAAGCAGGGATTTGTCCCATGTAAGCTATGATCTCCTACAGCAACATGAAGCATGGAGCTCCCACCCTCTGTGCCTGCCCCTACTCACAAGTTGATGGTGCCTGTGGTGAGAGCAGTGACAACCCAGCGCAGGTCCAGGGTTTTGAAGGGGATCAGGATCATGCTCACATTTGCTGCCAGCTCTTTGTAGCTCTCAGGATAAACAAAGTGGTGAGTGGTCTTGCTCCCAACATCTGATTCGTAGCCAGTGGTGGGGGCACGGTTCATTCTGCAGCCAAAAAGTAAAAAGTGAGAAAGTGAAGAAACAGAAGAGGAATTAGGTAGGTACAAACACACTTGAAAGTCATTTGCTTGAGAGGTAGGAACATGCTCCTATGGCTCTTCACACAGCCTTGACTGGGTGTTGGGGTCCTCAAGCAAGCTGGAATCATTATCACCCATATGGATAAACAGTAAATGAAAGCTCAGCTTTGGTGTGGAATTTCTTGATTGAATAGGAGTGTCTATCAAGAAGGTATATCTCTGAGCATACTCCTGATTTCCCTTTACAGTCAGAAGAGAGCTGATTAAAAGAGTGGTGAGTCCAGGAGGACATATCTCATTTTATCCTAAAGCTGCATCCTCCAGTTGGCGAGAAAAACATTGCCCTGAAGTACATCAGCTTGACTTCTTGCAGTTTCTTTCCCCCCACCTCTACAGGTGTATTTGAATTCTAGGATCGAGGTAATAAACTATGTTATGTGTGATGAGGAGCAGCCAGTATTCCTTATGGTTGTCCCATGAAAAGACATCAAAGCCACAGTGACAAATACAGGACCTGCTGCTGACCCTTCATGTACTCAAACCTTACTTTGTAGTGTTTCCTCCAACACTGATACATCCACTCAGGGTGACTGTGCACACATGTGAGCTGCTTTAGGCAACCCTGGGGTCAGTGCATGGAGATCTGCCCAGGGCCACCAGGGCTCAGTCAAGACGTGTTGGCCAAACAGGGCTACCCCACCTTGTGTCGTGTGTATCAGGAAACAGAGAGGGAGATTTTGAACTTAGGGGGTTTGGGAACTGCAGAAATGCCTTTATGCTTGTGTTCACTTCTGAAAGCAAATCTGGGAACACATCAGCAATTCTTTCCCCTGATGCTTTAGCCCCTTGGTGGTATATTTGCATATTTCTGTGGTGCACCAAAGTGCACATCAAAGATCCCCAAAGCAACTTGCACAAATCCATGGTGCTGTGAAACACCATGGAGAAACCCTTCAGCTGTCTCTGAGCACAATGGGGTTTTTCTGCAGTGACATTAGCTCACTCCTGGCAGAAGCACAAGGAGGACAAGGAAGGATGTAGCTGATGAGGTGATGAGGAGCATCGTACGTTGCCAGACAATATGCTGCCCTGGATGCTGCTAACAGGGGAGGCAAAATCTGCTTATCAAGTCTATGCCAGGCTGTGTTATTGCAGTGCTCTCCCAGGTGAATTACTTAAGTTTCATCTAACTCCCTATGAGGGAGTTATTAGCGTAGGCAGAATAGCCTGCCAGCCTACGTGGATTTCTTATTGAGTTCTCTGTTATTGGTTTCCCTACCAGCGACCCTTATCAGTGTAAAAATACCAGTAAAGCTTGAGTCTTTCTATGTTTTATCTTGAGATTAGTCAGTTGAAGCTATAAAATATGGAGGTTTGTTTCTATCAAGATGAAGACAATGGCGACATCTTAGTTATCTTGCAACCTTGCAACCTGCCCTCAGATCTGTGTACCTTTCCTACCATCCGTGGTGGGGCTGTCTGTGCTACATGGCAGAAGGCAGTGTTCACACCCAGTCTCAGCAGGAAGGACTGAGCAGGAATTTCCTTTCTGTCATGAAAGTAGATAGTTATGCAAATAAAAGTGGGCTGGAACATGCTGTAAGGAAAGGTGTCCCCTCAGACTCTCTGACTCTTCCTTACACTCATCTGTATTGCCAGAGCACGTGGAAGGGAGTATCAGGTCACCAGAGATTTTGTGTTTGACGCACAGAGGCATCACCTTCTCTGCACAAATTCCCATGGTGAATCCTAAAACCTTGCTCAATCCTTTCAGATCTGGCTTAAGATTGCTGAAATATAAATCCGAGACTGGAAGGTTCAATTTCAAGTCACGGAAAGTTCTGCCCTTGCCAGGGATGCATGGCTGTGGGATGGACAAGGCCTCAGAGCAGAAACATGCACCTGAGTGTGTTACTCTTTAGTTATCACTTTAAGTCAAGCAAAGCCTTTTCTGTGTCAGTCTGGAAACACAGGCCATATAAGAAAGTCCACACAGGAATGAGACGGTCTCCATGGGGATGGACACAGAGTTTGGCATAAATGCACCACAGTTTCCCACATTTGCAGCTGCCCCACATTTGCAACCTGTAGGACTAGTGTTGAGGGCTCTCCCTTTCCCTTTGTGGATCTCAAGACCAGGCTGGCTGCCTCTGCCTTTGGGGAGGTACTTTTGGCAGGGAGCAAGATACACAACTGAAAGAAGTAACTCCTGAAGTGATTTATTGTGAACATTTAGATGTCATCTGAAGACTCTATGGCATGTCTGAGTCACATTGGAAGCCAAGATGGCTTAACAGTTCAAATAGTGCTTATCTTTTGTTGATTTACTCTTGGTTTCAGTGCACAGCTTCCTACTGAGTGTTTTGTTGTTTCTGAGAGTATAATCCCACTTGTGGTATTTTCAATCCCTCCCTTCCTGCCCTTTATTTCTCCCCAAATTGTACTGTACTGGTAGGTGTGGTGTGAAAGGCAGACGATATGTTGGAGATTGATTTAGTCAGTCCAGGAATCTTGGCTGCCATCTGGATGATTAGCTCTGCTTACCTAGTTCCCACTTGCATCTCAGTGAGACAAAGTAGCCAACTTCATTGCCTCAAAAGGGAAAGGAGATGTGATCCTTTAAAAAGTACCTGCAGCCAAACAGCTGCCTCCTGTCCACTGAAAAGTGATTTTGGCTTCCCCACCCCACCATTGCTTGAGAATGAACCAGTGCAAGAAAGGAAAATCTGATACAGTCAGTTAAATATCTAAAAGATCATTTGTGAGTAATAGCTGCAGAAGTAGTTTTTATTCAAAACTGACAATTTCTTTTCCATCTCTGTTTTTTAACATGTATGATTATGGATCATGAGGAACAAGCTACAGTATCAACAGCTATTAACACTTTTTTTTCCAAGCTAAAACATGGGGTCATATCTCCAACACACATAATTTATATTCCTGGAACTTAGATTTGACTTTAGCACCAGATTTCACTAGATAGCCCCTGAAATCTTGTTTGCACACTTGTCACCCAAAATACTGGTGAATTTTAGACAAAAAAGGGATCTGGAGCTGAGGTGGTTTTTACTCACCTGAGCACAAAGTCATGGGAGTCAATATCTCGGCCATACTGCGACTGCCGGAGGTTCCCAGAGTTGCCCACGACAGCGCATCGTCTGCACGTGTAAGTACCTCTCTCCTGCAGGGGATCCCCATCCCCGGGAATGACCCCAAACAATTCTGTGAGAGTAGTGTTCAAATTCCTTGGAGCTTTCTCTGCTTGCAATTTCTGTTAGGGAGAAAAATCATTTCAGGTTATCAATACAGGAAGCTTTTCTGTGAGCTAGACATAGCTTCAAATGTCTCCTCAAATATCATTCTTGGGTCTGCCTGAAGACTGCTTTCTGCAGCACAAGGCTTGAGGTTGGGAGCCAAAATGTGAAAAAAATAAAGTAAAAACCATTTCCCATTAACTTTTTTAACTTGACTCCCCTTTTCTCCTCCATCTCCACAGATTCCCACACATCCTCAGACTCTGTCTAGCCATGAAGGAACAGATCATGCATTCTTCCCAAGGCTGGCCTTAGAATAAATGTTCCTCTGGTGTCTATAAGCCTACACTCACCCTAGGCCAGGTATCTTCTGGTAGAACTTGTATAACGTCTTTTAGCTCTTCTAAAAAGGACAGAAAAGTCTCAGGGAACCTGATGGAACACAGAAATGGCTTATATCCCTTCCACATATTTTGGCATATGCCAGAAGTGGGAGAGGGAGATGGGAAGTGAAGTGTGGAGGAACCAGCTGCTTGTGCAATAGAAAACTACAGTAGAGTTAGCCCTGAGGGCTGGAGATGCAAAGTCATCTAAAAAAAAATCTCCAGGATGAGGAAAACCACCCGGATCTTGTTCATTGTGTCTGTTGCCATGGAGGGAAACTGTTTTGTAGCAGCTCTATGGTGCATGGTGGAAACAATGGCTGGATTGGGAAGGTACAGGCAAGGTGCAGGGGGGGTGATGGTCAGACACTCCCTTTCTGGGGCTCAGCTCTCTGAGGTCTACTAAAAAAGTTTGAGAGTGCTGGCAGGCTCACAGACACCATTGCCCACCCTCGTGGTGTTACTTGCTTGCAAGCTCACAAAGGGAGAATGGCTCCAGCACAAAACGGGCCAAAAAGGCTCTGTCTTGCTCTGCCAGCCCAGGGTGAGGAGAGACAGGGAGGAAGAGAAGAGAAACACCTTTTCCCACGACTCCCAGGAATGGTCTGGGGGAATTTGGCTTTAGTTTCCAATGCGTTTCCCCTGGCTGCACCAGGAACTGTTAATTTGTCTTTGTATCTCCCTCTCTCACACAAACAGATGTAGTACTGTAATTTTTGTTTAAATTCTGTGCTGTCTCCTTGCAGAACGTTATTTGCACTGAAATGAACAGCAGGTTTGTGGAGTTCAGAGCTACAAGGTGATGTTAAGACCAAGAATTTGAAACAAAGAAGACAAAGACATTTGTTTTCATACATAGACTTTGCATACATAGACTTAATCTTCTGACTAATCCTTCCTAGCCTATATACTTGCATATGGACTGCAGAAGGTGATTAGGATGAAAGGTAATTAGGATGTCCAAACAAATACTACATTAATGACCACATATGTCACTGTTCAGTGGATGGCTCAATCACTTAAGTGAAAAAGGTTGTCTTCCAAATTCATGTGTGATAATAAAAACACATGGCCACATATCTAAACTCTTGTGCATTCTTTGTGAATCCAATCTAACCCGATATTACTCTGAATATGTGTAAAACAATGTTAGAAAGCCTGCAGCCTTCAAAATAATTGGACATGTCATAGATGTCATAGAGTGTAGTAGCAGGTGTATAATGTAGTAAAATCTGACCTTTTTTAAAAAAGGAACTTGTTTTGAGTTATTTGAATACACATTTGCACACACCCATGTATACTCTCTCTCTGTAAAGGTGAGCTGATTTTAATTGTATTTAAGAAATGAAAGGCAAAACCACCAAAATCTTATTCTTGAACTGATTTTGCCTGAGAAAATTCAGATGTGGAAGGTAATTTTGAGAAAATTCTAAAATTCTACCTGGGCTCTCTTTTTAGGTTAAATTGCCTTTTCATCCAGAATGACAGAATCATAAAAGGAAAGGACCTGGAGTATTGATGCATTTTTGATGCATTAAAATGGTAAGAAACATCCTGGATAGGCACCTGTATTTGCACAGCACAGGCATCTGCCTTTCTGTTATGCTGCTGTCAGTGTAGAGTAACTACTGCAAACAAGTTGAAACATGGGCACCAACATCAGCCTGAAAGCAGGATACCATCATCCTACAACCCCTCAATTGTGCACAACTCTAACAGGAAAGACTATTATTAATGTTAGAAATCTTCTCAGTGACCTCAAGTAGGATGATGACCTTACTGCACTGTGTGCTGGACATTCACACAATGAGACACTTGTGTTTAACTCATTTCAAGTCCTCTGTTTAAATTTCCTCAATGATCATCTGATTGAACTTTACTTTTCAGGCCTAATCTTCAATTAACACTAGTCAGTCTTTGATTTTTCAACAAAACAGAGAAGAGTAGGGAACAAAGGTGGTTAACTCCAAAGCACATCTAACTTCTAAAAGTTCAGATCTAATGCACAGCCAATGCCTTATTGCACAATGTTTGCTTGGCTTATTGAAAAAGACCTTTTAATAGCATTACAATTACAAGCCGATTATAGTTCACTTTCCCACATCAAATTTTTGTCCTTTTTTTTTGGGTAATGTAATTTTATTTTCTTTTTAACCAAATCTGGCCTTTCCCATAAATCAACAGAAGCATTGGGTGAAAGTCTGTCCACTCTGTGCAAGGCAGAGCCATAGCAGTGCTATGTGGCATTGCTGGGACAACATCCTCTCACCAAGTTCTGTAGTTGAGTGACAGGGATATGTGTATGGATATAGCTGCTAGAAGTGGCCTTATATACACTGAAATACCTGACCCCTGTGTCCTGAGTGAAGTGGCTGCTTTTCTCAGAGGTCTGTGCAAGCAATACATGTGCCTAAAGAAGCAGTTTAACCTCTTGCCCAAGATCACAAAGCATCTTAATCCACCTTCTGTCCATATATAAAATATTAATGGATCACTTAACTGTGCAGCTTCCCTGCATAAAATATTTGCCTGGCACTTGAGAATTAACTCTTCACCTTAGATTGTTAAAAATCGTAATCGGGAGTTCAGATTGAGAAGTTTTCTAATCATCTTCACAGGGAAGATGTTATCTAAGTTGTTATCCAGCCTTAAAAACTCCCCATTTCACATACAGAAATTTACTAGTTGGATTTATATCTTCTTATTTTAAAAAAATCAAGGAAGGAAAAAAAAAAAAGAAAGCAAGAAAAAGAACCCTCAAAGTTTCTTTCTTTAGCCATGAATGGCTTTCCAAGGAAGTGCTTGTTCCTTCTCTCATCACCATGCATGCACCTTCATTAAGGATGACAAGGAATTTGCTGCTTTTATAAACTGCTCAGAAGGCTTTACTGAGCTCTCTGGTACCATCACATTGACAGCTACTGTAAGAAGCAATACCTAAAAACTTGGCTAAGGGGTTGCAAAGGGAGAGCGTAAATTCAGCCAAGGCTGCTCAGAGCTAATAGCTTGGAGTGGTGATGATACAGCTACAGTTATTGAACCATAGAATACTAGAATGGGTTGAGTTGGAAGGGACCTTAGAGATCATCTGGTTACAACCCCCCTGCCATGGGCAGAGACAGGTCCCACTAGATCAGGTTGCCCCAAGCCCCATTCAACCTGGCCTTCAACACTACCAGGGATGGGGCATCCACTTCCTGGGTAACCTGGGCCAGTGCCTCACCACACTCAAAGGAAAGAATTTCTTCCTAATAACTAATCTTAAACCTACCCTCTTCCAGGTTAAAGCTATTACCCCTTGTCCTACCACTACATGCCCTTGTGAAAAGTCCCTCTCCAGCTCTCTTGTAGCCCCCTTTAGGTATTGAAAGGCTGCAGTAAGATCTCTCTGGAGCCTTTTCTTTCCTAAGTTCAACAACCCCAACGCTCTCAATCTGTCTTTATAGGAAAGGTATTCCAGCCTCTGAGTATCTTCCCAGCCTCCTCTGGACTTGGCCTAAGAGATCCACATCCTTCTTATGTTGGGGCCTCAAAGGAGTCAGGAGAACCTCAAAGGAATACTGTCCTAGTGCCTGTGCACCCTGCACAAATGGTCAAGTTTGGCAGTGTATTAAACACAACATCAAAATCCCAAATTATTAGCAGGTTGAATAGATTAACTTGTAATCTTTGGTGTCATGTGGATGCAGGTAGAACACATATCAAGGCAGACAGGTATAGGTGTGGGTCTGGCAGCAGCCAGCACTGATGAGGCATCTCTGCCAGCACACAGCCAGGCAGCTGGGGGAAGTTGGTGTAGCAGTACTGGGGTTTGTGGCTTTTCTAAATTTTTGAACTGTTTTTAAAAGTTTAAGAGGGAATAAAACCCCATGAGAACCTCTTTTTGCACAGCTACTAATTGCCTTGCTGCAGCAGTTTGGAGGCATTACACTCATGCAACACTATAAGACATTATACATTATATGAAGATTAATCCTAGCCACTCTGGTGGGGCAAAACCAGGTAATCTCCATTTTGCAGACTGAAGGGGAGGTTAAAAGGAAACCATCAATTTTTAAAATTCTCCCTTGATTTGGAAAATATGGCATTATTATTGTCCTGTAATTCCTATGCATCAGAGAGTTGGAAGGGGAAGAATATAGACGCTTTCATGAGTCTGGTCTTTGTTTAATGATTTGTGTCATCAAAAAATTTATGCTCTCACATATGAATGCATATGTGCATATATTATGTAAATAGCACACAATAATATGCATATGCCAAATTGTGTGATTTCTGACTGCCATGGCTGATATGAGTCACCTCTACGCCACTCTTGTGTCAAGACAATGCCTGTGTGCCCTTGTTTCTGGTTTCAGGGTGTTTGCAGCTCAGGACAGTGCATCACAGTGCTTAGAGAGACCTGTGAGCTTGGACCACCTTCACATCCATCTATCTTCACCATAGGAGGAGCAGCTCCAGCCCAGCAGGACTCGTGTGGTGGCTGCCAGTGGGGGTAAGAGGTAGTCCAAGGTCAGATTCTTCCAGTATGCCCAAATCGGATCTAAATGTCATGCTTCCAACCAAGCAGTGCAACAGCAGGACTGGCACGTGGCAGGTACTGGGAGCAGAGCTTGGGACCTGGCCTGGATTCGGTACCACCTTCTGCAGAGATCTGGTAGCTACACGCTTCCTTCAGTGTGCTGAACCCTTCAAAGTGTCACCGAGAGCGTCCCAGTTTTAAAGAAAACTTCTGGTGATCAAAGCACTTGGGCACATTTTCTACAAAGAGCATTCAAAATGCATGACTCAGGTGCCAAGGAGCTCTGCCGCTGTCTTAAAAATAAGTGCAGCTTCCACAGCTTCCCCAGGGAACGTGTTGGGGATGCCCTTTTGTTCACTAGCTGGTTAGCAAATTTTTAAGCCATTTATTACATTTTTTCCTACAAACATAATGATTTAAAACTAATATTTTCTTTTAGATACACCAATAACATGGCCTCAAGAGCTGAGCTATCTTCCAAAAAAAAAAAAAGAAGGCAAAACTCTCAAATATCATAAGACTCAAGATAAAAATTGCTATAACACAATAGTTTATGAACAGTGTGCTACAGATAAAATTGCCAGGAAACTCTGAGCCTGAATTTACTTATCACACCTTTAATCCATCAACCTCAACACGTTTATTTTGAATTTAGAACAGCATGTTCTGATCTCATATTTTTAATACTTTATGACCACTAAGAACAATGCATCCACCCCTGAAAAAAAAACAAGAAAACTATAAATAAATGCTGTGCTGTGTTACAGCATGTAATTCTTGATATGTTTCCTTATATATGGGTTACTAATTTTAGAGAGAACATCCACAGCATTTGTGTCATAGTAAAACAATGGAAAACTTGCAGGTGGACCAGCTCAGGAAGGTGGGAAAGAAAACATAAACAGAAAGGAATGTATCACGTAACACCAGGTGCCACCTTCCAAAACACTGAGACTCTCACAGTCCCTGAGAATAAGGTGAGGGAAAGTAAAGAAGAGAGAGAGGAGGTGAGAGACAGGAAGGGAGGGAAGGAAGCGAAGGAGGAACGAAAGAAGGGAAAAAGGAAGGAAGGAAGGAAGGAAGGAAGGAAGGAAGGAAGGAAGGAAGGAAGGAAGGAAGGAAGGAAGGAAGGAAGGAAGGAAGGAAGGAAGGAAGGAAGGAAGGAAGGAAGGAAGGAAGGAAGGAAGGAAGGAAGGAAGGAAGGAAGGAAGGAAGGAAGGAAGGAAGGAAGGAAGGAAGGAAGGAAGGAAGGAAGGAAGGAAGGAAGGAAGGAAGGAAGGAAGTTCTCACAAAATGGTTACAGCCTGGAATGTTATTAAGGCCCAGATCCTTCCCTAGAGCGGAGGACTTGAATTCAACTTTAAGTCACAAAGAGCATGGAGCAGCTGCAGGAGTGTATCCAGGAGGAGAATTTTGGCCATTATTTGCTACCAGACAAAAGTGATGAAGACAGAGTTTATCAGCTGTGTAGATTTAAGCAAATGAAAAGAAATGAGCAGTCCTGACAACATCCCTCTTGTTTCCGTGAACACAGAAACAGCCAGGTACGTTTTCAGGTGCTTCTCCAGAGCAGCCCTGCCTCGTGCAGCAGGATGAGCCGCTGCAGAAATGGTGGCACTGACCTTCTCTTCTCTTCTCCTTCTCACCTTCACAGGTGGTAGCACTAAATCCAGTATGGACAAACAACTTTATTCAGAGCAGGCAGGAATATTTCCTTCCAAAAGGCCACATTCCACCAAGATAAGAGTTTAAACCATATATTCTCCAAATAAACGATGAAGCAGCCTGGCAGCCATATAAGCAAGTGAAACCACCCCATTCTTCAGCCCCAAATGCCACTTTGTCTCCAATATTGGCCATTAGTCTCTGAAATCAGTCCTCACCGTCCTAGCACTGGAGGGATACTAATGCTGCAGGACAATTTGGATGAATAACATTCACATGTACAGCAACAGAGCTAAAGGGGGAGGGAGGGCAGGCTGAACTTGGTAGACGGGCAGCTCTCCAGCAAGGGCTCTGCCTGCATTTAGTCCAAACCCATCCCATGACAGGAAAGTCACAGCCATGTAATTAATAACTCCAGTGAAGTCACCATCACCTCAGAGTCTCAGTTACAGCACAAGGAAACCACCACACTGTCTGAAGGCAGTTCCTGAGAGCAAACACAGTCATTTCTCCCCTGAAGAGAAGTTTGAGCAATCTCAGGTTTCCTTATGCCTCATCTTTATGTACAAATATAGTAAAAAGTGACAAATTACTGCGTTGGCAAAGCCCACAAGAGTAAAGCATGGCCATGAGCAATGTTTTCTTAAAGACTGGCTGAAATCTCAGGATCACTTTGAAGATGAACCTAAAAATGAACAGGGAAAAGGGAGTGCCGTCAGGATGCACCTGGGAGTTATTTACTGCAGAAATGACACTGACTGTCTTGAAAAAGCTTAACCAAAACAACATGTACATTAGAAATCAGTAGCAAAGAGGAGGTGAGGCCACATCGTGTCTGGGTTTACCCAAGACCATCTTTCAGAGGAGTCAGGGCACTTTCTCCATTTATCATGGGTTAGGGCAAAGATTTCCAGTAAGTTACTGACTTCCAATACACAATGCAGTTTTGGGGGACACCAAAAAATTTCACACATCATGGTGGAAGATACAAAATGTCTAGAAATATTAAAAGATTTATTTTTACCCTCTGAAAAAAAAGAATGCTTTGATTTTGTATTCAGAAGTGGTATATTCCCTTTGAACTTGATCTGAATTAAAAAAAAAAGAAAGAAAGAAAACACTAAAATAGGGTTAGACAGCTCTGAAAATTAATGAACAGCTTTTATTTGGGGCAGAGGAGGGAAGACTTTTGACTGTTCTGAAAGTCACTGTTTTTTTCATTTTGCTGAAAAAGAAACAGACGTCCCCTGAAAGAATCTGTTTCAGGTTAAGCTGAATTTTTAATGCACTGGTGAGGCCACATCTTGACTACTGTGTCCAGTTCCAGGCCCTGCACTTCAAGAAGGACACTGAGGCGCTGGAGTGAGTCCAAAGAAGGGCAATGAAGCTGGTAAAGGGTCTGGAGCACAAGTCCAATGAGGAGTAACTGAGCGAACTGGGGTTGTTTAGCCTGAAGAAGAAGAGGCTCAGGGGTGACCTTATCATTCTCTACAACTGCCTGAATGGAGGTTGTAGCCAGGTGGGGGTTGATCTCTTCTCCCAGGCAACTAGGGACAGGATAAGAGGACATAGTCTAAAACTGCACCGGGGAGGCTTAGGTTGGACATTAGGAGGACTTTCTTCACAGAGAGGGTGATTAGATATTGGAATGGGCTGCCTAGGGAGGTGATGGAGTCACTGTCCTTCGAGGTGTTTAAGGAAAGCCTGGGCATAGCATCAGTGCCATGGCCTAATTGACAAGGTGATGTTCTGTCATAGGTTGGACTCAATTATCTCAAAGGTCTTTTCCAACCTAATTGATTCTGTGAATTCAGATAATGGCTTCTTTTTTTCTCTCAGTTTCACTACAAGAAGCAGAATCACAAATTTAGTGTACTGAGTGTCCCAAGCTTTTTCTTCTTTTTTTTTTTTTTTTTTTTTAGAGAGAATGCATTTAAACCTCTTGTTTAAATCAGTGAGTTCTCAATGCAGAATGCAGTGTGGCTTTACTTGGGGTGCTGTGCAAGTGATCTACTAAGCTCAATTTGGGGTATGCCCCCTCCTCTGAAAACTGCCAGTTGTTAGCTCAGCTCAGCTCCCTGATGAAATCTCAAGCCAGGGCAAGGGGATCTAGGACCTCAGCTTGCCATGTTCCCTTCTCACAACTTCAGCAGAGCCCAGCTAGGAAACCCCCACAATGGAAAAGTGTCTGGAGGCTGCAAGAAAAAACACAAGCAATGGGAAATCAGAGTCATGGCCAAGGAGCAGGTGAAAGGATACAGCACCTGGAGTACACAAGACTCATAGCAAAAACAATGGTTTCATCATAAAACGATCATATCATTTGCACAACAATTAAAAATATCAGAGTTCAGTGGCATTTCTTTTTCACCAGTAAATGCAACAGCCAGAGGAGTGAGAAGTGATAAATCCAATACAGCCTCATTCCCACAGCACTTGACATCCCCTCCAAAACCTAAATGTCCCCACCAGAATAGTGGGTGCCAATCAGAAAGGCCCCCTCAGGGTGCCATAGAAGGGCTGAAAGCCCTGGATTCAATAACGAGGATTATGATTGTCACAAGACACCAAGTTGGAGGCTGTTGTGTGTTCAAAGAAAGGCACAGGGGACTATTTTTCCCAAAGAGGAGGAAAACAAGTGCAATACAACTGTGATTTCACTGGGGTCGCTGCAGCCAGAACTTGTGCTTTAGCAGCTCAGCAGTGTAGGCCACGAGTAGATCATTCAATCGAGGTCTTGTTTCAAGAGAATATAAAAGGGGCTTTTACTGGGCAAAACATCAGGATGGACCTTTTTCCCTTTTGTGCTTTTTGAACAAGGTATCCACTAGCTTTCATGGTACTTGGATCAGGCTCCAAGGGTGGTTGGACCATCCTGCTCAAGGATATGCTGGGGCTGCTCCTTCCCAGCAACCCACAGCCACCCATGTGCTTTCCAGGCCTGTTTTACATCATCAGCCATAATGAAGAATGTTTTCATACACATGCAATTAATCATTTTTCATTTAATCCTCTAATTATTTACACATTTTATGTTAGAGAGAGTCCCAGGAGAATTACACACTTCTCAATGAGTTTGCTTTGCTGCCTCGGCGGATGGCAA
The DNA here is from genome assembly GCF_025592945.1 of Manacus candei. Lineage (NCBI taxonomy): Eukaryota > Metazoa > Chordata > Aves > Passeriformes > Pipridae > Manacus > Manacus candei. The sequence goes on from NW_026138061.1 coordinate 7,772,511, forward strand.
AAAGCTTATCTGATGCAAAACCAGCTGGCTTACGAAGTCTGGTCTTTCAAAGAGAAGGGAGAAAATGGCAATATTGACATTTGCAAATTCTGGATTTACCACCTAACTCTGTCGGGGACTTTTCTAGCTTGGAGCAAGCGAACATGCACTACAAGCCCCTCTGAGCTAAACAGCAGCACAAACACCCAGTTCCTCCCACCTCTGCCTTCCTTGTCAGCTGAGACAGCAAATGCTTTTGGTAGAAACCATCTCTTGCTATCTGCTCAGCATCACTTGAAGCCTGAAACCGTGACTGTCACTCAAACTCTGGGCTGTATCCACAAGTCCCACTTACCAGCCACCACCTGTAGCTGTCTTCTGGGATCAAGGCATTTTGTGAGGTCAAGAAAGGTTGCATAGTTGAATTAAATCTCTGATCGAACCAGAAGGAATGTCCCATCTCCGAAATGCACGTGTGACAGCTGCAAGGTCTCCTGGGGTACTTGAAGAGTTTGTGGACTTGCTCTGAAAACTGCATGACGAGATGCCTGGGATCCCAGGTGGTCGTGGTCACTTGGTGTGTGTAGTTCAGCAGAAACGATGTTACCGTGATGAGCAAAAAGGCGAATGTAAACATTTTCACATTTCTCCTCCTTACAACCATCTTTCCCACTCAGGTTCTGCCACCACTGCTGATCAAGTACAATGTAGGGTCCAGTGTAAGGCAAAAAGGAAAAGGTGCAGCAGGCACCGATCAGTTACTACTCCGGGCTTAGGCTGAACAGACTAACTCCAATGCCTTCATCCATAAGGGAAGAAGCTTCATCTTTCCCAAATGGGCTTAAAAAAGGCAAAGCTGAGTATTTCCTTTCACTTTCTCAGAGTGCTTCCAAGTTCCTTCCACCTCTGTGTGTCCTGCTGCTACCCTCTCCTGATGAGAGTTTAATGGACACAGACCCTTGTCTTTCTGTGTACCAGAATATTTAAAGGGGAGCAATATCAGCGTTAAAATTCAGGTTTTGAACGTAAGAGTAAGCCAGACATTAAAACAAGTAAATTGCAGAAAGAAGAGGGTAGTTATTCTTTTTCTTAGAAGTTACTTCTTGAGGGATTGGATCATATGGGGATGTACATTCCATCAGGAAGACATGCTTTGATGCCCATTTAAGCCATGGAGAGCAGTTTGCAACCTAGAGACAAACAAAAAAAAAAGAAAGAAAAATAATTTTCAGATTTTTTTTTGCATTCCTTCCAACCTATTTTCTCTGCTTTTCTCGGCCAGTCCCAAAACTTCTGATCAGCTCAGAGACCTGAACACAGCAGCAGCAGCTTCCAGCTCTGCTGTGGTATTTGCATACCGAGAAATTTCAGGGTGAAATTTCGGAAAGGGCAGAGCATCGACCTGTGGACATTGAGTCTCTTTGTATTGAATCAGCCTCCTCACTCTGCTCTGGCCTTATTTGAATTACAGTTTGTAGCTATTTGAATGGCAATGACTCACCACCTTTCTTCAAGATGACCTTGATAGCCACAAGATATGCAGCAAAGTGTTCATAACTCAGAGCAGCTGAACAAAAAGCACCCGGCAAAGGAGGGAGGAGCAGGATAGGGAGAATCAATTGCTTCCTTTCTCTTGCTCCCCCCCCAGCTTGATTTCTTAAAGATTGGGACTAGACCTGTGATTCAGAGAAGCCAAGCAAGAACAGCTGTCATGTCCTGGGACAGAGAGGGGAAATCAAAGTATAAAATAGCCTTTGTTTCACATGGGTTATTGCTGTTTTTCCTGCCAAGGAAGGGTAGGTGACGGCAGCCTGTGATCTCAGAGAGTTCCTATGAGACCCCAAGAGAGAGGTAGAGAGGCATGAAGCTGCCTTGGGGATACAGAAGAAAGAGCTGCTCACCCTTCCCTTCTTGGTGTCCTGGGCCTAGCAGCAGTGATTTAAAGAAGATTTTAAAAGTCAAAATATTAATCCCTTCCTCCCACAGTGCTGTTGTTTTGTGGGAAGAAAAACATGTTACTGTGTCAGAATATGTCCAATTTACGAACAAGCAAAAGCCCAGAGAGATAAGTCTCATTCACTGCTAAGCTGCAGGCTTCACACCAACAAAGAACAAAACTGCAACTTTTACCATTAAACCCCACCATTTTAACCCATTCTGTGTGCCACATTGATGCAGAATCCCCCTCATTGCATCACTCAAATGTGATGTTTATCCAGATGTGGGGGAAGAGTAGCTGGTAGCCACAGCATCCCCAGCTTTGCTGCTGGCTCCTCTTCTGGGGATCTTAGAGGAGCTGCCCCAGGCCAAACCACTTTTCCAAAGGGTTTGACAGGGCATCTTGGAAATAGCATAGACTTGGATTTTTGAGGTGGTGTGTAAATATTTACCAAGTCCCAAAAAGCTGAATCCGAAGACAGGAGCCTCAGCCCATGGTTTTGAGCCTTTGCTCCAGGTTTCTCCCTGCATGTGATGGGCAGCATGTGCCCTTCAATTAGCTGCTGATTGCCAAATGCCTCAAGATTTATTTTAAGTCTGGCCCCTCCAACTGCATTTATAGGAGCTCAAGGGCTGATGAGTGGGTCAGACTGGATAACAAAAGGCTTTATTAACCCTGTCTGCTCATGCTCCTTCCACGGTAAATCACGCAGCACCAGGAAATCATCAGGTGCTTGCTTTAATATTTAAGAGGGAAGTTTTTGGAGTAACCAGGAATCTTCAGAACTATTCCCAGGTAAAGTTCAGGAATTGCATCCTGAGAGGTGATGAGGATGCTACCACTGTGACTTGGAGATTTAGAAAGGGAGCTTAGGAGAACAGCCCCCGTACACAGCCCCATCCACACCAGCTGGTCTCTGTGTCACAGAGCAGCCCCAAACACATTTGCTTTACTAGCCTGGATATAGTTGTTAGTCTAAACAAAAACACAGCCTCTATCACCTCCCAAAATATGCCAAATCCCAGAAGCAAATTAGTTCTCCATTTATGGAGTGGATAATTCAAGAGCTGTGATGTTGGGGGGTCGAACCCCCACTGCTGTCAGTGCTAGGCCAAGTCAGTATTTGTAAACACAACTCCTGCTCTTCTGTTATATTTTTCAGAGGAGGAGGGATCGGGATTATCCAGCCTTTCTTGGAAAAAGCCTATAAAATGGAGTATTGTTCATAAAACAGTTCTGGCCTCCAAAACAAGCACTTATTTCATCAGATTTATTTATTTAATTTCTGTAATTCAGCTAAGGTTAAAGTTATATTTACAATTTGGGAAAGAAAAAAAAAAAAGAAGACCCAAACCAGTGTTTACACAGTGGACTGCAATGTTTTCAAACTTCTAATCATGCTGTCTTTTATAACATGTGATGGGAAGGTGAGAAACCAGAACTCCAAAGGCTTTTTTCCCATGTGGATATAAACACTCCATGGTCTATTTTAATTGTTGTTACTTAGTTTCATATGAATGTTCACTTTTCCTATGGATACTTGTGATAGAAATATATATATACATATATAACAAATGTATACATATATACCTCACAGAAAGGCTCCAGGGACTACATATGTGATTTAGGGCCTGAGGAAAAGGAAGACTGAAGGCAACCAGCAGTAGGACAAGAGGGCATGATCTTGAGCTCTGCCAGGGGAGGTTTAGGTTGGATATTAGGAAGAAATTCTTTACAGATAGAGTGAGCAGACATTGGAATGGGCTGCCCAGGGAGGTGGTGGATTCATCATCCCTGGAGGTTTTTAAGATGAGACTGGATGTGGCATTCAGTGCCATGGTCTGGTAACCATGGCAGTGTTGGATCAAGGGTTGGACTTGATGATCTCAGAGGTCTTTTCCAACCCAGTTGATTCTATGATTCTATGAATGGAAAATGCTTTCTTCTTCGAGTTCACTGTGACTTGAACCAGGACTTCTTTTCCTTTCTAATAACACACGCAAGATCCAAGCCAAACATCACTACTTGTACTCTTCACAGCATCTCGCACCATATCTCTGACTGTCCCTGAATCTCCCCCTTCTCCCATTTGATTCATAAATCTTTGCAAAAAGGTTTCCAAAGGATTCACCAAGGTGTTGTGATGTGAGAAGGGTGGGGACTGCTCTGGGAAATCGCTCAGGGCTGCCAACTGCAGCTGTTCGGAATGTTCTACCTCTGGATACTACGGGTGGTAGTTAAATTAAGCCATTACAAGTAAGTAGCATGATACCAAACACGGCCCTTATCAACATACCTCGGCATGACCTCAGCATTAGCACATCTGTGAACAGGCTATTTTGGCCTCAGAGACCCAGAAAAAATTTCTGGGGACTTCAGGTACAGAGACTTAGTGCCCAGCCCTCTCCCAGCCAGTCCCCTGAGAGATAAACAGAGCTTAATACTGCATGCCTGTGGCTGTGCCTGTGGGCAGAGATCCCAGCTTAGCTCATGCAAGCAGCAGGTTAAGCTACCTTAAGTGATTGGGTGCTTAAGGTCTTATTTCTGGTCTGGATTTTGCCTGTTACCTTCCCACTCCTCCCCCTTCAGAGGTATCCTGTTGTCCCCATGTAAGACACCTTTCTACACCCTGAGATAACTTATTTATGCTGGTAACACCCAGTGATGGGCAATGGAGGCAAAATGTGAAAGGTTACATTCCAGGAAGAGTAGAGGGAGATAGGTTCAGAAGTAGGGGTGGGTTCCTCCAAGCTCTGTTGTGAGCATAGAACTGGGTGTGTTGTGATTAAATGGTCATAAATGAGAGCTTAATCCTTTGTCTATATTTTACATTATAAAATATACCAGGATCAATCCATCATTATTGTTTGCCCTCATTGTCTTCTTATGTTTTACAGAGAAGGAACAGAAAGAACTTTTTTTTCCCTCAGTCTATTTTTTTTTTCCTCCAAGGTAGGTTTTATTTGCATTGAAAACTTACAGTCTGAAGAATGTCCCTGGTCCCTTGCCAATCTGGCAATTAACAGACAAAGATAAAAACACATCGGTTCAATGGACTAATATAAAACAATTCTTAACACCTTCAGGAAATATTTTTTTACAAATCCACCTACAAATGAGATGTATTCCCACTGCACTTGTCAGGTTCTGTGACAAAAGCTCATCTGCACACCCACAAAGGAGCACAAAAAGAAAATAGCAGGATGGGAAGCCTAAATAAAACCCTGCTCCAGCTGCTACCAGGCCCATCCCAGGGGCCACCAACCCATAAAAGTCTGCACCAGCCCAAAGGTGCCCAGGGGTACAAAGACAGGTGGGAGCCTGAAATAAGGACTCAGAAAAAGGGACACCCTCCCTGGGTCCGTCCCAGGGCTGGTCCTGCACAGCCTCAGCCTCAGGTGTGAAACTCGTCCAGGTGAGTCAACCTTACCTTTGGGACTGAGATGTGTTGCTGCCTCGGGGTATGAGACACCTTATGGTGTGGAGGGGAAGCCACAAAGTATTAGCACAATGGTTAATTTTTTTTGATTTCTTTGAAAAGATGGGCCTTAAACAAAAATAATGTAGAAAATAATAATGAAAAAACATTGAGAAACAAATCACCACACTACTACTCATTCCCCCACATTATAAATGTCCCAGTACACTGGTGTTTGACTCCTTTTTGATGCCTACTTTCACAGAAAAGAAGTGCTCTGTACCAGCACCATGTTGAGGAGATCTTTGTTAACTTGTGTTACATGTTGATGGTTCAGGATCCAGCTTTTCTGGTCTGTAACTCACATTAAGACCTTGGTGTGAAATGCACTCTCTACTTTGAGGTTGCCAGCATTTTCCAGACACAGCTTGTCAGGCAGAATAGCACAAAGGTAATAGAGAGCAGCATCCCTGTACAGAGATACCGTCAGCGTTCCATTCACAGCTTGAATTGCTCAGAGGTGCCAAAGTCCTTTGGACTCAAAACTCATATATTCACCTGCCCTGCTGGAATCTGCAGTAGGACAACGTGACCTCCTGCAGCTCTCTCATGATTAATGGTGATCATCACAGAACCCTTCTACATCCCACAGTATTTTACAGCTGGAAACTCTATACTTCAAGGAGTAAGTTCAAGGTTTGCTGCAATATGACTTCTAGAAACTGTGCTATACTAGAAAGGTCTCAGTGGCAGAACTGCAAGTGCCTGTTTTCAGAAGTACAGCTCAGATTCCTGCCCTGTAAATCCTCCAGAGATGAATTAGTTTCTCAGCTGAGCCACTGGCAGCTATATTGTTATAAACCCTTTTGGCAACACCAACAGTGTGTCTCCAAGCATCCTTTCTGCCGTTTTGGGACTTTCATCCTGTCCACATTCCTTGTGAGTAACTACTTGAGCAACTCCTGGTCTCAAAGCCCTGGCCTGCGAGAAGATAAAAGGTTAAATCTTGCCTTACTGTACCCACAGAGGCCCAGAACAGTCTTGGAAGATATCATTCTAGGGCAACAAAAACATATCCCTGGAAAAATACACACAAATTTCCACCCCAGGTCTGGGCTTAGGCCTGGAGAGAAACAATGGAGGGGACTGTTTCACTCCAAACCACAGGCTCGTCTGCCCTACCCTGGCTCATCACTGGCTGCCTCCCACTGACTGGAGCTGGCTGACATTTAGAAAGAAACACTTCATTGGTCTGACACCTCACCAGAGACCTCTGGGCAAGAGGCTTTTGCTACGTTAGACAGAGTGTGAATTACAAGACAGCCTGGCAGCCAGTCAGAGTTAAACACAGGACAGAAGTGTGGATGATGCTGGGACCCCCCTGTGAGACCTCTGGTCCATCTCCTTCAGCTCCAGCAGATCAGTCTCACAAGGCATTGAAGGCTGCTCGTGGGCTGGAGACATGAGTGGGTGCTGCCTGTGCCCGAGCACATCCTTTGCCACGCCAGCCTGTCCGTGGTATGACATCCACAGCTCTGGCAGGCAAAGGTGAGCCCTGTCCTTCTCAGACACCAAAAGCCACCACAGGACACAATTTTGGAAAGCACAAGCAAATCACACTAATCATATCAACAAAAGCATTCAGGAACCTTTAAGCCACAAGAAAAAGTAGCTTCAGACAAATTTGAAGACAGGAGCTCTATTGTGCTTACTGAATTTGAAGCCAGCTATTGGCCAGTGTTTCATCTATCACAGTGAATAGAAGAAAAAAATTGAGGGGGTTTATGGAGCGTAACTGTATGGCATTTTAGGTGCCAGTGATCTGAAAAAAAATCATTACCTACTTGTGTCTTATCAATGAGCAGGTTTGCCGGCAGGCTCGGGCTGGCCAGGTCGATAGGGAATCTTCCTGCTACTCTAGCACGGCCTGCCCTGACTTTCTGCATAACAGGTCTGGGTGGTCAGGGCAAGCTTTTTGTGCAAGATGTGTATGAGATTAACAGAAACTTGGGTGGGGAATTTGCATTCCGATGCTTCAAAATAAATATTTGTCTTGGCAGACTTTATCAGGCTTGTTGCTGAGTGGTCTGGAAACGAAAACTCCCTCACAGTGTTTGAAGAAATGACTGGAGGATCTGGCTCAGAAAAGGTCAGGAGTCTTTCTTTAACCTTGGATGCTGAGAGTTGCCACCTCTCACCATGGTGAAGACATTTTTTCCTCCACCACCTCCTCCTCCCTCGCATACCAAGAGCAGACTCCTGTAAAGGCTGGAGAAATTGCAGTGTTAATATCCAGGATTAATTGTGCTACAGTGTCCTCCATTTCCTACTCATGTGCTCAGGCCAAATGGGAAATTTTTCTTTGAATGCTACTGGAAGTGCTCTGACAGGTTGTCTGGCTCTAAAATCTTTTTCATGAGGTTCAACCAGACCAAGTACAGGGTCTTGCACCTGCACTAGGGCAACCCCCTCTACCAATAGAGACAAGAGGATGAAGGGATAGAGAACAGCCTTGAGGAGAAGTACTTAGGCTACTGGGGGAGCAATAGGTGCTCACAGGCCAGAAAGCCAGGGGTATCCTGGGCTGCATTAAAAGCAGCATGGCCATCAGCCTGAGGGAGGTGATTCTCCCCCTTTACTCTGCTCTGGTGAGACCCCACCTGGAGTGCTGCATCCAGCTGTGGGGTGTCCAGCACAGGAAAGACATGGACCTGTTAGAGTGAGTTCAGAGGAGGGTCACAAAAATGATCAGAGGGCTGGAACACCTCACCTATGAAGACAGGCTGAGGGAGTTTGGTTTGTTCATCCTGGAGAAGAGAAGGCTCTGGGGAGCCTCAGAGCAGGCTCCCAGTGCCTAAAGGGGGCTTATAAGAAAGATGGGGAGGGACTTTTTAGCATTGGATGAGGATGAGGAGAAATGCTTTTGGCCTGGGGGGAGCTCATCTAGGGGAGCTTGGCTCCCTCCCCTTGTTTCACCAGCTATGCAAGGACAGCATTCACCTCGGTATCACTTATCACTTGGAAACACATAGATGACTGAGACTGTGGAGATAAACTCATGATCAATTTATTGCCAGTGGGAACTATAATGTGAATAAGCCACTGTTTATGTAATGGCCCTTTGTTACTGCATTCAGGCTTGGTATCATGCCAGCTCAAGGGAAAAATGCACTGATTACGTACCACAACTTTCCAGGTTAAGCCTAGTGTTAAGTTTTCCAGGTCATTACAGTGCCAAGAGAGAACTCAGCTGCATCACACCATGAAACAACCATGAGATAAACTGGGAGAGGCCAGTGAAAAGGGTGATTAATTCAAACTTAATGGGCAGCTCCACTGCTGACCTGTTTATGGTCTATTCCTTTGGACCAACCCTCGGTTCAAACACTTTCAGGACAGAACAGGAACACTGGAATGACAGCACTGTCCAGCCAAGCAGTGAACAGTAGCACTCCAAGAGGCTGGAGTCTGCCAGGTCACACCAGGGATGTGTTGAAAAACAACACTGGAAAAGTAAGCTGCTGGTAGGAATTTGTTCCACAACCCCCATCTTGCTAGAAAGTGATTTCAGAGGAGCCCTGCCTCCTTGAACACACTATTCATGAAAAAAAATTGCATCTCTGCTTACCTGGTGGCACTTTATTTTCTTTTATCCCCTTCCCTAGAGACATACTGATGTTTTAAATAGCAAATATGTTGCTACAAGCTCTTAACAAATACTCTTTTCCTTCCTTATCCAGTAGTTTGCAGTGCTGGACACACTGCTGCATGAGAGCTTTTCTGTGGTGGGCCAATATCCACCAGTGGGTTGTGATGGGATTCTTTTGGCCAGCAGGTTGAAAGCCCAAAGCTGTGGCAATGAACACAACTAACTTCATGGGGAAAATCCTAAACTAAAATTCACTCCCTCACTAAAATTCATTCACTCTGTTTCTGTGAATTACTTTACTTCAAAGAGTTCTTTGAAAGCATCAAAGCAGACAACTGGACACATAAAAATTGCTGTTGAGTTTTGTTGACAAACTTTGGTGTCAGAGTCCATGGTGGACAGAGTGCCCCTGTACTCTCACATGCCTTTAGGTGATTTGTAGACTGGGATCAAAGATCAGCTACCCTTTGCTTGGGAAAAAAAGAGTTATCAAAGGGATTTCCAGACACCTAGAGGAATTTTTAAGTGGTTCATGATAGGACAAGTGTACAATTGGAGCTGGTAAGGAGTTTCTCAAGCACAATTTATTTTTATTTCTATTTTGTTTCAAATCAGTTTGTCAAAATTGAATCTATTTTCCATCTTGATTTTCTGTTTTAAAAAACTTTCAAAAAAGGATCTTTGACATTTTAAATGAAAAAAAAATTAGTTTTCATTTTGCAAAAAAACTTCTTGTAGAAAATGTGTAATTTATGGTAATTAAAGCAAAACATTTAGAAATTCAAAATAAAAAAAAACAAGTAACAAGAAGAAAAAAAACCCTAAGCAACAAAAAAGCTCTATTTTCACTCCTGGTAAGAGAGAGATGAGAAAAATTATCTCTTATTCTTTTTGATTTTACCTTCATATTGGGATGACTATGGATTTTTTTTAAAGTCTTGTTCATTCCTCAGAGACAGTAAAAATTCAAATACACAGAGACAAATTAACGATGGCAGCAGCAGTAGTAGAAATAGAGGCAAGCTAAAAGTATTGCAGAAGTGAATTCCTGTATATACATTTGTTTTAATTTCATAGGGTTACAGGTGAGGATATAGGATTATTTCAGATTGTAGAACACTGAACTAAAGATCTGTGTAGTGGGTTGACCCTGGCTGGATGCCAGGTGCCCATGTTGGATATGGGGGACATCTTGTGGCAGCTTCTCACAGGAGCCAGCCCTGTAGCCCCACTCCATCTCCACCACCAAAACCTGGCCTCTCAGATCCTGTAAAACCGCAGGTATTTTGCTACACTGTAAATATCCAGCTCAAAAATGTTCCCCAATCTATTTCTTAGTTAAAACTGTAGGGAAATGTATGTGGCTATAAATAGAGTTGCTCACGACTTCTAAGAATGTGTCGCAAGGAGCTCTAATTTCTGATATTAAGAGAGTGATTAATACACTGCAGGAACCCTCATGGTATTACTATTCTAAATACAGAGAAAGATTAGATGGCAATCACGATAATACTGATGGCATTGTCAATAATCCCTAAAACCTAGAAAATGTTTCCATGCCCATGTGAGCATCTCTGACTCTCTGCACCGGGATTCCTGCCCTGAAGCAACACCAAGCAGTTGTTGGCACTGTGAGGCTATTAACTGGAGCTCACGCTGATGGGATCCTCGTTAAACCAACTACATTTCTCTTACAATCGATGGCACCATCTGACACGGCTCTGCATTAAACATTTATTCATCGGGCAGACTGAATTCACTCTGGAGAAGATTTAATGACACCATAGAGATTTTCTCATTCATTAACCTGGGATTTACATTTAGCCTTTATGGTGCTACAAAGGTGTCAAACTACCCACAATTAAATTCAGAAGTGTTTTAGCATCTATGCATAGTCTGGACCTGGCAGCCACTACAAACTATGGCAAGTACAAAATAATGCTCCCAAGTTTTCTGTCTACTGTGCACACTACTTTAAGCTTGGCAGCCACAGAAAGTTTCTAAGAAGTCTATAAATAATACAATAAAATGTATCACAGATATGAGTAACATATTTGATAATTAATATACAGTGTTACAAGCCAGAATTACAAAGTCATTAGGCAACCACTTTAATTGATGGATCATTTATGTCCCTAATAGGTGTACTTAACCTGTTTGGATCCAATTGTACTGTGTGTACCAGCCTGGGTATTATCCAGCCTCTAGTTGTATGGTGACGTTCCCATTCCAGCTTTTGCTGTATATCTACAATGGAGTTGACAGTCAAGAAAGAAATTAATGATTCAGACTGACTTTTATCTAGAGGACTGCTAGATCTCAGCTTGTCTCTAGTACCTGATAGATATAAGTAGCTGCCCAGAGCAGATCATATTCATATGGCCCTTTGGTGTTCCATAGGTAGAAGTTTTGCTTTGGACTACGTGGGAGCCTGGGCACAGAAAAACCACAGGTTTTCAGTGAAGAAGAAATTTTGTCTACTTGTCTGGAACTTTTAAAATGTTTTTAGAGAAACAAAGATTAGCATACATCAAAGTCACACAGAAAAGGCTTCCCATAATCCTGAATATGAAGATATGTCAAGAGCTGCGTGCAAAATGGATTTGCATACATCAGAACTGCACATACAGCCACTCAGCTGGGCATCCCGAAGTGCATTAAAAATGGTAATACTGAGTTTTGTGGGTGCTGATAATTGAATGCTGGAGAAACACACAGAGATGTGTGCAAAACTGTAGCATCTTTTCCACTTGTCTTACTCAGATGGCTCAAACATAAACAGGGAGGCTGCTAAGGTAGCCAGCAATCCTTGAATATTTAAGGGCTTTCTGGTTCAAAGAGAAATTCAAAGTATCACTTAGCCATACAGAAATAATTAGCAAAGGAAGATTTAATTTTTTAGTATTCAAATTTTCAGTTCTAAAATGGCCTCATACTATCACCCACTGATTTTGTAAAAGCATTTGCCCAGTTGGTGGTGCATTAGAAAACCAAGAACTTTTTCTTCTGCATCAAGAAAAGATAATCACCAGTCTTACATGGACTGGTTTAGTGCTGACCAGAAGCCCCATCTTCAGCCTTGGTGTCACTATCCTTAAGCAACCATAACTGTATCAGCACTATGTCAGCTCAAACCCCACAGCAGGACAACATCTAAAGCTAAATTCCATCTTTGGGTTCAAGATCACATCTCCCATTCAAACACTGAGAACTGGATCACACACTCATGGCAATATCCTTTCCCCATCTAAAACACCCTTCCATTTTCAGTGGGACAGGGAAGCTTTTTCTTGGTGTTGCAAGGTTTTGTGCTTATGACTATTGCAATGAATGTGATCGTGTTCTCACTCACTCCGATGAAAAATTTCATGGTAACCTTTAAAATGGAGCTTACAAAAATGTCACTGCTTGCTCTAGCAATAAAGCTCCTGGCAAGTTTTAATGGGCACAGTGTTAAAAACTAACAGTCCCCAATGACTGCAGGCAGCAGGAACCTGGGGCTTTGGGTTTTCTCTTAAATGAGCCACCCATTTGTGTCAAAAAGTTTGCTTTGAAAGTGGAAGCTACGATATTTTTATTTGTGCTTTGCCTTTATCAAGCAAAGGAAAAAGTCATATTAGCTTTAATTAAAATCTCTCAAGGATTTGCAGGGAACTGTATAAGAAGAAACTCTGGAAAATATGCTGTTCTGCTTGGCTTGGTTTTAAACAGGGTAAGACGAGTTTTTAATCTCTTTTCACTACGCTTTTCTTGCTCAAAAATAAAAAGTGAATGCTGAAAAATAATGACTGCATCCAAAGGGAAGTCATTACAAATGCAACTTAGACATTCCCAGAGAACTGACCTATGACTTCTTATGGAGGCAATGCAGCATCCCTTGGAGGGCATCACTTTTTCTAAGTTACTCTAAAAGGAGATGAGAGTCCCCAGCCCCAGAAGTGTTGTCACACTCAGCGACAAGGTGTTGATCCAGTATGTGGTACTTGTTGTTGCCAGGGAGTTCCCATCCTTAGGAAAAGAAAGTGAATACCAGGGGCTCCTGTGCCACAATAGGTTGCTGGATCTTTGTTTTTTTAAAAGATGAAGTTTCCAAGTTTCCAGTCACCAGCATTACTGCTGCTGAGCTGTTTCCAAACTTGCAGCTGATGGAAATTGTTCTCATTTTACTGCCTTCTGTATTTCTTGCTTCTGAATTTCATTGATCTGCTCTGGTTTACATGCACAGCAGCTTTGGTTCATCTCTGATTTGTATGAGAATCAGTGAGGAAAGTGAGAGAGACAGACAGCAGTGGGGTTCACAGCGACAGCACGTGGCATATGGAGGCAAATGAGCTTCCCTGAATTTTACAAATATCTGCAGTAATTTCTGTTCATGGAGCTATCAGCTGGAAAGGCAGTTGAGGAGAGGACTGTTTACCCCTCACAACCACTCAGAGAAGTGCAATTCCTGGCTGGCACCCGGAACTGAGACGGTTTGGCTTTAATTCTGGACATTTGTTCATAGACTCGTGGGAGGCTCAGCTGGGTGAGGTGCTGAGAGGTTTCCTCCCATGCAAAAGCAGCACCAATCAGTTACACAGAGTTTATAGAAGATTTTTTAACTCCTTCTCTGCAAACAACCAGTAGAGGAAATTCTCCTGCTTCTCTGAGTAACTTGTTACCATTACAAGATCATAAGACAACAGCAAAAAACATGCTTCCCCAGAGTCCTATTTGATTAACAAAAGAAGAAATTGAAACAAGCCCAGCCTTCAGATGAAAAAACTGTGCTGCGATCCTTTCAGTCCTGAATCAAAATCAAAGTCCTGGGGATCACCTGAGAGCATCCCCCTGTAGAGTCTGCAAGCATCCCCCTGCTGTTGAAGCTGCACCCTGGCTTGCCCAGCGGTGCAGGGGGGCAAGAATCACAGAAACATTTAGGTTGTAAAAGACCTCTGAGGTCATCAAGTCCAGCTGTTAGCCCAGCACTGTCATATCCCTAAGTACCACATCCACATGTTGTTTGAACACTTCCAGGGCTGGTGATTCCACCACTTCCTTGAGCAGCCTGATCCAATGATTGGCAGCCTTTTTGATGAAGAAGTTTTTCTAACTATCCAATCTTAATGTCCTCTGGCACAGCTTGAGGCTGTTTCTCCTCATTCTGTCTCTTGTGACTTGGAAGAAGAGACTTACCCCTACCTTATCTCAAGTTGGCCAGATATCTTTAAAAGAGTGCAGAAATACCCAGCTAATTAAGAAATTAAGATAGAGCTGTCTTCCTGATGAGCAAGCAAACAAAGAAAAACCTTAATAGTCCTAGACATAAAAAAAAAAAAAAGCACCAGACTGGAAGTGACAAAATCAAGGTGGCATTTGTGGTTACCTCCTCCTTTCAGGTAGTTGAAGAGAACGAGAAAGTCTTCCCTCAACCTCTTTTTCTCCAGACTAAATGAACCAGGGGGAATGTCTCCCTGGTTCCAGATACAGGCAGATTGGGAAATAGGCTCAGCCTGTGATCCCATCCCTTATTTACAGGACATCACTCTATGGTGGGAAAGATAGGAAAAGTCCTGGGATGCAACTGTCCAGGTGGTCAAGTGAAGAGGAGAGTGTAGGCTGAGCAGACTGCACACAGTACATAGTCCACAGGGACAGTAGGGGCCACGCTGTACTTTGGGGAGGCTGAGTTTGCTCTCAAGCACATACCAAAATTGTTAAAGTGTGTTTCCATAATTTGCCTTCCTTTCCTTCATCCTCATCTTTTTACTTCAAGGTAATGGAAGAAAGAAAAGGTACAAGGAAAGAGGATTTGCCTGGATTAGCTGGGAGCAGGAAGGGTCTGGGAGCAGGTTTACTGACCTGCTGACAGGGCTTACCATTGGAATTAACCCTTATATGGGTCACGCTGCTGCCGGCAAGGAGGGTGGGAGGAACACAGAGATATCTAAATTTCTGGTGCTTTGAACCAAACCAACCTCCCACTGTGAGAAAACCCTTTTTATACAGCAAGGTATGAAAAAAAGGAGAGAAACTGCCCTTTTTTCCTCCCCATAGAATTTTATTAGAATCAGAGAATCGTTTTGGTTCAAAATGACCTTTAAATTTTGTCTAGTTCAACCCCTCTGCAATTATCAGGGACATCTTCATCTAGATCAGCTTACTTAGAGGTCCATCCAACCTGACCTTGAATGTTTCCAGGGATGGGGCATCTACCACCTCTCTGGGCAACCTGTGCCAGTGTTTCACCACCCTCGTCCTAAAAATTTCTTCCTTATATCTCGTCTGAATCCATCCTCTTTTAGTTTAAAACTACCACCCCTTGCCCCAGGGCTACAGGCCTTAGGGTGTTTCTGGTGCCCTTTAACTCATCAAAGTAGGGTTGGGTCTGCAATATCACCCATGGAATGAAACATGATTTACAGTTCAACTTGTTCAACACCGGCAGGATAAAAATGGAATTTGCTTTCAGAAATAGCTTTACAAAACCCATGGAAGTGAGCTGCACGTTTGATGGCTAGGCTCCCCAGTATCCTCACAGCAGACAGAGGGAATGAAGAAGTTCTGCAGCCCCACCAGTGCTACTGGGGAGGAACAAAGCTTGTTTGCTGCCCAGATGCCTGTCAGCAATAACCCCCCTATGCAGGTGAGGTTCCTGTAGGTGATATCTGCCCCAAGTCCAGACAATATGGCTCTGTAAGAGCACACATGGTGTGTACATGTTCTCCTGTCTCCAGGATACCTAGTCCTAGTGTCTAAAGCCTTTGGCTTGGCAGGTGTTGCACGTTACTTCAAGTTGGCCAGACATCTTTAAACGAGTGCAGAAATACCAAGCTAATTAAGAAATGAAAATAGACCTGTCTTCCTGATGGGCAAGCAAAGAAAGAAAAACTCTAATAGTCCTAGACAGAAAAAAAAAAAAGCCAGACTGGAAGTGACAAAATCCAGGTGGCATTTGTGGCTGTGCAATGACAAACAAGTAACAGCCACAGCACTTGCTGCTTCCATTTGGGATACTCCCCATGAGACTTCTGGGGTATGAGTTTCCAGATATGCTAAACATCCACCCCTCACTGTTTTCCACAATTTTTGTCACTCAATGCCCACAGGTAGCCAGAGTAGAATCCTTCAGGATTGGTTTGCCTTTCTTCAAACTGAGAACCGCACAATTTACCCCAGCTTTCAGTAACATTCAGCTTTGGTCTGACAGCATCTCTTGCCACACTCGTGCATGGACATCACACATCCTGCAGCTGAGACAGGGCCTCGCTACAGCTTTCAAAGCACACTGAGAAGGTGTTACAGAAATGGACTGATTAGCTCTGTTTTCATTTCCTGACCCACTGAAGCTCTCCTTTGATGTGGAAGGAGTAACTCCTCAGAGAGGAAGGTAGCACAAAACAAGAGGGTTTTTCAACTCCCATGACAACTATTCACAACAAACCTTTTTTTTAGTAATTCTTCCAAATACTGCACTGCAAAAGACATGCTGTTGCCAGCTGCTTTACAGATGGGGAAGGGGTCAGTAAGCCTGTGGGCATTCATTTTATTCTTACCCTTACAGAGCCTGAGGCAGAAATGTAACATCCATCCCTGGCTCCCAACTCTGCTACTGAGTCCGCTCCTCTTGCCCACTGCTGCTCAGCATTTTGAAGGTTAATCAGTAGGAATGGGAAGCTGGTGCAGTAGCAGAAATGTTACTTTTTCCTCTGCAGCCCCTTCACACCTCCAACCTTCAGCTTTTTCAGGGCTGTGTTTCAGCTTGAGTCCTCCAAGCACTTGTTAGGCAGCCGTCGCTGGCAGGAGTAAAAATTAGTTTGAGATGCAGTTGGCTGCTGTTTCCATCGCTCTTTGCCAGCTCCCTCAGCAGATTTCCTGGCATACTGGGCCACAGTTGGACTGAGGGAGAAGCACAAGCCATGCAAGGGCTACTGGCAAGGGCCATTTAGTTTGCAAATGCATGGGTAGCTATCTTAGCACTAAGCAGGTAATAGGAGAGTCAAAACACAAAAGTGCATTTTAAGGCTTCTTTAATCCAATTCACATCCTTGTGCATTTGTTTGACTCAGCAAGTCAAGCTGAGTTCAGTCAAGCTGAGTTTTGTAGTTTCATTTACGATCACCGGATGGGAAGTGCTGCACCCCGTCGGCCCTGCCAGCAGTGCACAACCTGCAGGCACTGTGGTCACTCCTCCATCATCAGCAGTGGGAGTCTGGGGTTCCACCAGAGACCTTATGTCCCCCTATTCCCAGCTGAGCTGGGACATTAGGCCCTCTTGCAACTTCTAAAGGCTCTCATTTTGCAGTGGCTTCCATGGCTCCTGCTGCAGATCTTTCCTGTTCCCACATGCCTTCACTGACACCAGCAGAGCTGCTAATTTGAATTACTGTCCCCTGCCTCCAATACAATAATCCCTATCTGTACAAACTCCAGGGTTAAGGAGTTGCATACTGCTTTTTATAACTTTACCACCAACTCAGTTTTTAAGAACCTTTTCCTCCACTGTTTTTAAGAGTCTGTTTTGTCCACTCTGCAACTTGATTGCATTGCTACAGCAGTATTACTAAAAAAGTAATTTCTTTTTCTTAAAAAAAAAAATAAAAAATCAATAATTGGCATTGCTGTGTGAGGTCTCTGACATTAATTATAAATAAATGTTAGACCTACTAAAATAAGAAATCAAATTTACAACAGCAGGCTGCATGCTGCTGCTGAAGCCTATGTGGCTGCCATGATACAGATACGAAATATAAAGTCTTGAGGACTGCAGTTTGCATTTTATTGCCAAGGAAAATGAATGTGTAAATAGCAATAAAATGCACAATTATTTAGCACAAAGCCAAAAGGCTCCACAGCATTTATAGGCTGATGGATAGCTTGCCTCTCTGCTCTAATTTTCCATAAAACAAGGAAGACAAGAACAAAGGAAAATAAACAATGGTTCCTGTCACTATGATTAGCTGCAAGCGCCAGGTGAGAGCAGCCGGTCTCTGAAGAGGGTAACACTGAGCTGCTTCAGCTGCCTTTTGCTTCAGGGATTGAGTCCGGATTGCAGTGCTGCTTGGCAAAGGCAGCTGAGTGGGAGCTGGGCAGGGAGGCAGAATTGCTGTTCCCAGGGTTCTCATGTGCCCCATCCCTGATGCCTCCGGCAGAAGGACAGAGCAGCCACTTGGGGTGTGGTAAGGGCTTCGCGCCTGCAGCAGGAAGAGAGGACTATTAGGCTCTCTGTAACAGATTGGAAAAAAAGGTGTTTGGACTTGATAACCTTAGAGCTCTTTTCCAACCTTAATGACTCTATGATTCTATGAAAAGGTTGCTGACGCAGCAGTCGGCTCTCAGGGGCATCACCCATGACATGAGGAGAGGCTGGGACAAAAACGGGGGGACAAAAAGGTAAAAGTCCTTCAATGACATCTGTTAAAAAGCAAGGAGGGAGGGAAGCATTTGAAACAGTTTATGGGATAAAGTAAGCTGCAGACAGAGTGAGAGCTACCAGCTGGCTCACTGGCTGTGATTCCATGACCTGTGGTGATGCCTGCAAAGGAGCTGCAGGGTTTCATCCTGGGTCCTGGAAACAGGAGCTGGTTTGCCTGGCACCAGTCACCATAGTTATCTGCTGCCTCCACCTGTATCTAGAAGATGCCATGCTATTGTCATCTACCCTGTTCAAGAGCGTTTTAGAGTGTGACACAGGTACTATCAACTTGGGTTTTATTTGGGGTTTTTTCTACCTATGTGTGTCCACGCAGGCATACAAGCCCAAATTTCACATACTACCTTTCTCTGGGGCAGAGAAGTCATGTGCAGCTGTTCACATTTGCACAATCCCTTTTAGGTCACTGAGGTTGCAAAAATATGAATCTGGTGCTTAGTGTGATATTAGCCACAGGTTCCTTATGCCGACAGCAGTACTCTCGCAGAGGGCAATAAAAGTAACCTGGTGATGATGGAGCAGCTGAATGGACATGGATCAGCTCTGGGATCATTCCTCACGAACAGCCAGGATAAGAGCCAGGATGTGCAGTTCCAGTCTGTCACTGAGACACATGCCTCAATCTCATGCTTTCAACTCACACTTGTAATTTTGAAGTTAAATTCCTCCACTGAGTGATCATGGAGCAGGCACTCACTGGCAACGTGGGGACTCTTGCTGTGGTGGGTTGACCAGCACAGGTCAGGTGCCCATCAAAGTCACTCTTGTCACTGCCCTCCTCAGCTGGATACAGGAGAGAAAACACAATAGAAGGCTTGTGGGATGAGATAAGGACAAGGAGAGATCACTCACCAACTACTACCACAAGCAAAACAGACTCAACCTGGGGATAAGACTAGCACGATGAGAAATAAAACCAAATCTTAAAACACCTTCTCCCCACCCCTCCCTTCTTCCTGGGCTCAACTTCACTCCTGATTTGTCTCCCTCCTCCCTCCCAGTAGTGCAGGGAGATGGGGAATGGAGTCTTTAGTCAGTTCATCCCATGTCTCTGCCACTCTCTCCTCCTCAGGAAGTTACTCCTCCACAGTCTTTTCCAACATGAGCCCTTTCCATGGGCTGCAGTTCTTCATGAACTGCCCCATTGTGGGTCCCTTCCACAGGGTGCAGCCCTTCAGGAACAGACATCAGTGACCTCAGTGTCTGCAGAGCTACTACTCTTACATATTCCCACTCCTCTCTCCTCTGGCTGCTGTTGAGCAACTTTTTTCTTTCTTAAATATGTCAACCCAGAGGCACTGCCACCACTGCTGATGGGCTTGGCTTTGGTCAGTGGCGGGTCTACCCTGGAGCAGGCTTGGCACTGGCTCATGGGGGGAAGCTTCTAGCACCTTCTCACAGAAGCCACCCCTGTAGTCCCCCTACTGCCAAAACCAAGCAAATTTGCCAAGCAAATCCAAGAGATTTGCATTCTCATGTGCTGGGTTCCTAATTTAGACACCGAAATTCAGTGCCTGAGGAGAGGCAGCGTGAATAATCTGGAGTGCAGAGGAAGGAGATAGATTAGCTGACAACAAACACAGAGATTTTTTTCACTGCTGGACTTCTCAGTGTATTTTGAGCCTGCTCCAAGTTCACGTAAAGCCAGCGGAGTCTTTCAAATTATTTGCACCAGCTATTTTATCCAAAGTCCCATTTTAAAAAATTAAGGATGAATTTTAGTATTTCTCCTGTTTATAACAGTGGAAATTTTGTGAAGGACAACTTCTATATTCAACAGAATCAGTACAAAAGAATCCAAAATAACAGAACGGAGAGAAGTACTTTCTATTCACATCTACTCCACTCACTTCAATGAGAATTCCAGAAGCAGGTCCTGCAAGAAGGAAATTATTACTCTTGCTAGGGGAAATGTCCTGTGAAGGACTCTTGATGTGGCTTGCCAGACCTTGTTCAGAGCACAAAGCCAGCAGAAAAGGTTCAAGTAATGTGCAATAAATGCAACATCTTTCATCAATTACCAAGCTGCAATGTAAAATCAAAAGTAAAATGCTAAATACCAAGTTCTGCTTTTCCTCAAACATTTCACTTCATAAGAGTAAAAAATTATATAAATCAAGTAATCATCAGTTGGACTGTGTACTTGGATTTGAAAGTAGATAATAAATAGTACATCCGTCTTTCACTTATTAACATAACTAAGCTCATTGCATAATATCTGCTTATTTTTGGAAAGCAGTCCTTTTTACCTGTCCCAATAGCACATTACTGAGTTGGCAAGAAGCACGAGCTTTTGAGTGAATAAGAGAATTTCTTCAGTTTGAACTCACTTGCCAAAAATTTCATCTTGAAAGTCTGGGTCTCCAATCAAACAACTTTTTTTTTTTTTTTTGGAAGGACAAAGTCCCCTTGACTCAAAAGTTCCTTTGTTATAGTCCCCTTGACCAGCTTTGCCATTGTTTCCATTTCATTTGGCTATGTGTGATGCTGTCAGTTTATTTATCTCACAAATGATTACAAAGAACATTTTGGTAGACTGTTCTGCCAGATCAAACACTCAGAATGTTGAGAAGACACATCTCCTCCCACCTATCTTTGCTCCGGACAAAACCTGTAGCTCCAAACCAGGGGTTAGACTGTCAGAAAATGGTCCATGATTGTTATTATCCTGTACCTGTGCTGGTTCTGCTCCATGAGGTTGAAGGCTTAATCCTGAACCATGCAGAGGATGAACCTCCCAGAACACCCTGATTGGCCTTGAGCCCTAAGACATCTCATTTCTGCCCCTCTGACAGACCTGCAACAGCTGAGGATTTCCTGCAAAGTTTTGATGGCTTCTCTGCATTGTTCTGTGCTTGCTCTCAGTAACAGTCCTATTGTGGCTGTCATCCAGTGCTTATATTCCTTAGTTCAAGTCTCATAAAAAGCCCAGTTGCTGGTCTTGGAATGATAAATCAGCATTTCAGAATTTACTCTTGCTTCCATGCAGTGCTATCAATCATGTCCAATATATGTTTTATAGTGCTTCTTTTTTCCTTAACCTCATCATTGTACAAAACAGTGCTGGGGGAGAGAACTCTGGCATGTATCTGAATACCAGCAATTACAAGATTTGAGAGTTTAGGGCCTTGGATTAAATCTGTATCACTGAGTGGGATTGTCAGAATTTTATGAAGACAACAAAGCCTCAGGATGCCTTAGCCCTTTTGTGCTCAAAAGTTGATAGAAAGGAAAAGACCCAAAACCTTTCTGACTGCTCAGTCTGGTTTTGTACCAGCAAGGGAGAGTCAATACTGCCTAAATACATTAGCACAACAAATAAGGCACTAGTTGGCGCTTTAAGTGGCTCTTAATGTCCCTCTGCAACACTGCAATGTGCTGTCATCATGACAAGCCAGGCACCAGATGCCTTTATTTTAATTGCACTGAAGAGATACTGGTCCCATCGAAGGCTCTGCCCAAAGGTATGACTGATCACAGCTCCTCCCTGGGCAACTGCTGCTCTGAGATGTCATTTTCCCCAGCACTGAAAAATGTTTCTAGTTCAAAAATTCATGGCATGGATTCAAATGTCTCCCAGAAGCTCTTTCAACCACAGCCACAAATATGGTTTCACTCTTCAAATGCTGCACTGGCAGCAAAATCAAAGCTTTACTACTGCTCGACTGTTCCAGTTTGGAAACAAATTTTATAGCCAAGATTTCCCCAGTCAACCTAATTCCCACTAGCCAAAAATCATAATAATCTGTCCAGAGGAAGGCAATAGTCTGAATCTGTCCACAGCAAAGTAACCCCTTGATTTTGGTACTCTTGTGAACTTTTCCCCAAAGGTAAATTTCTCTACATGTGAATCATTGCACTGAACCCTTCTGTCTTCTGACCGACCATTGAACTACCCAGGAGACAGCATTTAAATGCAAGAAGGTAAAACAATAGTATTGACTGTCCTTTGTCTGGGTTTATTTAATTCTGTAAAGCAAACAGTTTGTGTGAATTGCATTCCTGGTAATAAAATCGTCTTGCACATTTGCTTATAGAGGGTCACCAGGGAGAGCAAATGCACCTGTACTCAGCAATAAATGTTTGATTCTGTGTTGCACAGCAATTATTCAAAATGAGAGAGACTATTGGATCCAAGATTGCTGCCCTTTAGGACTAGCCTGTCAAGACACATCGCTCTGTACTTATCCAAGTGAATTTCATCTCCACAGACTTATTACTGGGTGATATTCCAGTCTTTCAGTCCAAGTTGCACCTAGCTTGAAAAGAACATTTGACTACTAGACTGCCTTTTCTTTGTTATAAGGAGCATTGCTTTTTTTTATCATTATCATTTTTATCAATATGCCATAGCATATGAAAGGAGCAAAATTTAAAATGCATGGGTGGTTTATTCTGAGAGGACAGAGAAAGACAGAGATTTCAATTTAATTACCCCTAAAATTGCTTCTTCCCTGGCTTTAAAAATACTGTAGCTTTAGTCATCAAGGGGAAGTTATGATGCTGGCATATATTTATTTTCTTGGTTTTTTGGACTTACTTTGGAAATTTATCATGAATCTGGTATTTTTCTCTCTTCTTAAATTAAACAAGGAGTCACTAATATATTTTATAAATATATCCCTCTGTAGATACTTTCTCGACATTTACTACTTATCTAGGTTTGCACTCATATACTTTTATATATTCCTCAGCAAAGAGAAATATAACACAATTCCGCTGAGCTTTAGTGCACCCAGAGCTGTGAGCCACTTCCCCTTAAAGTAAGATTTAATCAACGCAGCGTCACCTCAACCCTGACCAGATGATCAGTCACCACGGCTTTGAATAATATCTTGGGAAGTCTGAGCTTACAGACAATTACAGACCACTTAATCACCAAATTTAATCAAGATAATAATTAGGCAGTGCATCCTGCTTAATGCACAAGGATGTGAGCCTTCCAGCTCCCGCTGCCAGATCGGAACTGAGCACAGGAATGAGGTAAAGAATCAGTGAAGTCAACAGACTATATCTTTAATGATAGAAGAAAAACTAAACTCAGCTTGCCAAGTGCTTAAGAAATCCAGTTCTTTGTGCCAGTTGAAAACCCAAGCCTATGTGATTCTTTCAACAAGCTATTTCTTCAGAAGACCAATTTATTATTTTGTATTTGACCAGGCTTGAGAGATAAAACTCAGAGCCCTGGCCAGTAGGTGCTCTATTGGTGCTTAGCAAGCACTTTCTGCTCAGATAAACCCTGCTCTGCCGAATGGATAAGGGGGGAAAGGAAAAGCTCAATTAGGTGACTTTTTGAAGGTCAAAATGAAGAATATAATTCTGTCAGTCATCTCAGCCACTGTACTACACTGCCTCTGTTGCGTCAGCATTGTAGGTCTAAGGAAAGTGTTACAAGACTCTGTTGTTAATAAATTTTTTGAAGCACCTCATATTTACTGTAAGTTAAACAAAGTCACTTTCTGTGATAGATGCTATTAAGAAAATTTTTCCATATTTTCCTCTGACTTCAAAGTGCCACGTGAGTTTTCTTGTTAGAGCCTGGTGACATCCACATGTCACTGAACTAGAGGAACAGTGGTAGCAGTAATGCATCTGTAAATATTAAAAAGCCCAGAAACATGAAGGCTTGGAAGAAATAATGGAGAGGTGTAGAAAATTGACCACGCCCATTTCCAAATTCTACAAACCCTCTGGGTTAAAAATAGGATGAAAAATGTATAAGTGTATTTTTTTTTCTTTTAAACCACTGGGGATACTGGCTAATATTTTAAATTCAAAAAGTGAATAACTTCTGATAGTGACCAGCAGAAAACCAACTTTACAGAGTTATGGGGAAGTAAAATCCTTTATTTGCATATATGAGACTTAAAAAAAAAGAAAAGGTAACATTTCAATCTTCAGAGCTGCTGCTAGCTACAATATAATCCCTTTCGTAAATTTGGTGTCTTGAGCTGCCAATCCTTATCAAGAGTGTAACTATCAGCCATTGTGGGACTGCAAACAAGAATTCTCACTGTATTTTAATAGCTGCTGGCCATATCCATCAAAAAGGGGACTCTAACAGACGTACAGTTATCATTGTTCAAATTTTAATGAATATATGGCAATCCCATTCATTATTTAAGTGACATTCAGATGCAGTTTCAGTCAAAGCTTTCTCTTCATAAATGTTATTAGCTACAAATGTGCCTTTATTAAAATATTACATTGTGTAAAAATAAAGTGTTGTACTGATAATCAAAGGAAAATGAACGGAACAAACTAAAATCCACAGCAATACAATCTGAACTCCCTATTCAGTGAAAAACCTCTTTGATTTTAGTGGGTAGTTTCTCAGAGCCAGCACAAGAATGCAAGGTCAGGCCCACTGGGCACACACAGACACAAAAGCCATCTTCTCCACACTCTTGTGGCTCCCATACAGACTGCTACCTGATTGTTTGACTCCAAACATGTCTATCTGTGGTCAGTCTGGCCACAACTCAATAATACTGTCTGCAAATCCAATATACATGGTCCTCTGGACAACTTCACATTCGTTATCCAACTGTTCAGACGGCGCACCTTGGAAAACCCTCTGTAAATGAGTGTTGGGGCTGTTGTATATGGTTTAATAGCCTTAAGGGTCTGCTTTTCTCATGGATGCTTATATTTCTTTATACACCTTTGTGTCAAGGTTTCTCAAGTTAGGCACTCAGAGCTGAAACATCCTAAATCTAATCAGGTTGCACAGGCTGGCCGCAGACTGCTTCCTACTCAAGCCAGGAAGCAGCTATTTATTTTCTCTAAATCAACCCCAGCTCAGCAAGACATTTAAGCACACATCTAACTTTGTAACAATAGAGTGGGTTTCCCACTCACTTAAATAATGCAGATGCAAATGCTCTGCTGAATCAGGTTTATAAAAATCCCATAGCAATTGGTAATACTGTGATATAGAAGACCAATCTCCGCTCTGCTGCCAGGAGATTGGAGCACACTGCTGGGATATCTAACACAGTGTCCTTGATAGTGCCATGGGAATGCCTCCACTTCCCTGCCTCCCACTCTGTTACCCAGGCACAGAGCCACACACACTCCTCCTGCTCTCTCTGTCTCAGAATAAGATGTATTTCTATATTGAAGGTATCTATTATGCAAGATTTATCTTGGGTTTCCCTGCCCTGCTTTCCTAACTGTGCATTTGAAATGAATCTACTGTCAGCAGCTAGGCTGGGTATCTGAAGCAGGAGGGACAGGAGTAGGGGTGCCAGAGCAGACTTTTCTTCTGCAGCAACTTTGTATGAAATTGTATTTATTGCTACCAGGATGAAAGAACAAAACAACACTTCACTGGCGTTGGGAACCTGCCCCCATGAACTATATATGGAGCATTCTGGAGATGAAGGCAAAACCAGTCCCTGCTAAACCTGGTCAGCTCTGATGGACTCTGGGAAAGGATCAGAGAGACAACAGGAAGACACTAACAAGGATGCCTGAGACCAAACTTCTGCATCAAACCTCTTCTAGTCAGTAGCCCTCTTCCCACACTGGCACCTAAACTCTACAGGGACTTTGTCTTAAAAGAGAGAAAAAAAAGAAGTTGTAACAGCAGTAGCAGTATTAATGTTCCCAGAAGTACCTGAGGTGATGCCTCTGTACACTGCATCTTGGCAGGGGGTCAGTATTTGCCATATACCTCATGGCTGTGCACAACAGGTACCCAGAAATCAGGATTTCCCTGTCTGTGTTTCCATGGAGTCCCCACATTGTATGTGTTGTGCCTAACACACAGGGACAAGATGGGCTTTTGCAGAAATGTCAGCCACAAGCATGAGTTTTGTTGAGAAGATGACAAAGGGACATCCTCCCTTCCCACCACTAAAGGCTCTGCTCAGACTCTCACCTGCAGGATTAATAATCTGTGCCCTGAAAGAAGACAACATGGTTTGCTGTTTTTCTGGGGGAGGAGGAAGGGCTTGAGAGGTACTTTTGAGTGAAGGTTCAAGATGAAGATCTGGAGTACAGAAAATGCAGCCTCATTGTAGTCTGAATAAGGTCTTCAAACAAGTGTGACTACATGCACTCATGATCTGGCCTTGACTGATGTACAACCTATAAATGACACTTAATGGCTGAAGGAAAAAGACCAAAACAACCTCCTAGCATTAGCCAATTCAATAGCTTTAGGAGAAGGACCATCAGCATCAAGAAAGACATAGCCATGGAGAGATGCTCAAGGGTAGAGAGCAGCTTTGTAAGAATAAACCCGGATTAATTGAGCCATCCATCCCAGAGAAACACATCAGTGTCTCTATACATTGACTATGATTTTTTTCCTATAGTTTGGGTAAGCTTTTAAAAAATCCACCACTTCACCTTGAAGGTTCGACGTCGTAAAAAAGTTGCAGTGGGAGGTGGTTAACCTCCAGCCTGGCCGGAATCTGTCATTGTTGCCATTTTAAAAGGTGATCCTAAGAAGACATCTCAACCCAGGCTGCAAGAAACAACATCTTAATCTTGAAACTCTTACTGTTATTCAGGAACCAGAGGCAAGAGGCGCCCTCTCCACTGCTGCTCCTTGGAGTAGAGTTAGAATGCTTTCCAAATTAAACATTTATAAGCAAGTTAATTTCTCAGTGCCTTTGCTGGATTTAAAAATGAAAATTAAAGCATTATTAGGGAGTAAGGGTCAGGCATATACCCAGCCAACCAGCTGGCAGTGACTCCACCTGGAACAAAGAGATTCCAAAATAAATTTTTTAATGAGAAGGATGGCAAAAAGCCAAACAGAACTTGCAGAAGACACCTTATTAAAGAAATTGATAAGCCTAAGTCAGGTCAATCTGTTTAAGTAACTCAATGGCTTCAGTCAGATTGGAATAGATCTGTTTAATTTCACTTCAGAAAAGCAGCAGCACAGTGGGAGTGGAGGAGGAGACTTCGTAGGGAGCCATAAATGTACCATAAAAGTTGGTAATCATGCAGGAAGTTGCATCTGTGGTTCATCCTCTTGGAAGAGAGACATCTCACGCAAACGGAGCTGAAGGAGTTGTAGGCAGCAAGAGCAGCCACACAGGAGGAGCGGATCTTCATTTTGCAGCGCGTGCTGATACTGTGGGACCTCAGCCACAGCCAATGTGGGGAACACAAGTCCCACCAAAAGAGTCAATCTGCTAAATGCAAAACATTAAACTTAAAGCACGAGCCAGAATCTGACTTATTTTTACACCTCTGCAGCACTGAGAGAGCTTCAGCAGGAAAAAGGAGCTGATTTTCTGCTGGAACAAAGAGATTAAAATATGGTTCTCGTTTTGAAAGTCAAGCTCGGGGGCCCCAAATGGGAAAATAAATTCTTGCAGTTCCAAAAGACTGTGCTGTGAACCAAGCAGCACTGCCTGCTCTCCATCAGGATGTCTGCCCTGCTCCTGCTCACCATGCTGACCGCAGGGTTATCACTTACCTCAGGATTTCCGTGACGCTGAGAGCAGCACAGCCACCACTGTGCTGTGCATCCCAGCTGGAAACTGCCAGCAGCCAAACGGTATCATGCTAATGAATGCTGCTTCCAGGGCACAGCATCAGCTGTAATTAGCAAACCACTGCTAAGTTCAGGGACCTCGTTTGCAGGTACCTGAGTGACCTCACTGGTACAACTTTAGGGCTTATTTCAACATCGAGTAGAAAAATAATGTCTTTTAGTAATTGCAGGGTTTGGTAATAGGTAAATAGGAACTTTGCTTCAAAAAAAATTAAAATAAACCCAACACTGCTTTTGTTGGGTCAATTGCAGCAGCAACGCCATAGAAGGTTTTGTCACGCTTGGACTTAATCTACCTTTTTTAAATGATGTATAAGAAATTACCATAACGATTAAGAGGCAAACACAGCACAAACGGAGTCCCTATCACCCAGGCTGCAAGCAAACATTAAGCTTTATAATTTATGACTGTACACAATAATAAATATGTCTATCTCTCTGAGGCTTTTTTTCCTTGTAGGGGTTTGGTGGATGTCAGCAGCCCCAACGTTAAATACCCTTCAGTCGGGCCTCAGAAATGATGAGGTTTCAAAACCTTCTTTGAATAGACCTATTGGTCTCAGCACTGGGAATCACACCTCAATGCTTATTCTAACAGGAAAGTTAGAAAAAAACACCTTAAAATATAAAGGGAGAGATTCCCACATTAATACCCAGCCTGAAAAGGAGGCATTTTGGTGAAACACCATTAGGATAATCATGACAATATCATTAATCTTATCAACACGGCAATAATGCACAATACTAAAACCTGCAGCATCAATGTCAAACTAAAACCCATTTGTCTGGAACTGAGTAATTATTTTTTACACTGGAAATGGTACTACATCCCAATGGAAGGTTCTCCTGATTTTCCTAAAGGGGACATGCTAGGCAAATACTTCACCAGTGATGTGGGAACCCCAGGAGTCCCAGACACTTCTTGATGCACCAACATCACCTGCCCTACTCTTGACATAGAGTCACAGAACAGTTTGGGTTAGAAGGAACTTTAAGATCACTTAGTTCCAACTCTCCTGCCATGAGCAGGGACACCTTCCACTAGACCAGCCTCATCCAATCTGGCCTCAAACACACAACAAGGTATAACTAGGACCCCTTTAGGGGGAAAGGAGGCAAACGCAGGAGCTACACAGGTTGAAGAGATGAGGATTTTAGCTAGGATTTTGGATAGATGATTACTACAGACCATTAAGCTGTTCTCCTCTGCCTGAACTTATTGTTGTCTCAACAAAGGAACATGCAGGGGGCTGGGTACATGCCAGGGCTGTGCAGAGCACTTGTGCCAATTTTTTTTTTTTTTGAAAAAAGGAAAAGTCAATGTAAAATCAGAAGGAAGCCATGGACACTTGTTTTCTCTTGCACCTGCAAAACCAAAGCTAACTTCCGTCTCAGTAGAAAACCTGCTAATGTAGAACCCAGAA
Source organism: Manacus candei (assembly GCF_025592945.1). Classification (NCBI taxonomy): domain Eukaryota; kingdom Metazoa; phylum Chordata; class Aves; order Passeriformes; family Pipridae; genus Manacus; species Manacus candei. The sequence goes on from NW_026138061.1 coordinate 7,801,852, forward strand.
GCTTAGGAGAAATACACCCCACCCCTTACTTCCTTCCATGAATACTTCCGGTGGATGTTTAAAAATCTCCATCACACACTCCAGTTCCAGTTGAGGACATTTTGGTTCACCTTCTCCTAGCAGCTTGCACTTCTTTTTTTAGGGCATATGAATGATAAAGCAATGAGAAGGGGAAAAAGCACACCTGACAAACGCTCACGTCCCCAAGGCAGCCAGCTCTGAGCAGCACGACAACTCGGGAATCACTTGTGTCTCAAGAGTGACAAGAGATGGGTGATCTGCATGTGCAGAGAGCTTAGGTTAGTCAAATGATTTTTGCAGGGCTTTGTGCCAGAATGAAGCAGAATGAAACAGAGATAATCCCCTGAAAGATGCTGCACACAGCAGGGGAACAGCCAGATGCTTCCTGTGCATGACATTTCAGGGTAGCGCAAGATACATATCAGGACAGAGGTTCAGCAAGGTCAGCAGCAGCAGGTCAGAGGGAGAAAAAAGGTTTAAAAAAAGTGGAATATAACAAAGCAAGAACAGAACTACAGGGCAAACACTTTGTGCTGGGAAGTTATGCTGAGGTCTGGCGTTGAGAAACGGCAGTCGGGGCACCAGAGAGCCATCCCAGAGCAAAGCTGCACGTGGGCAGATGGTAATTTGGGGGTGTGTGCAAAATCAAATATTCATAAATGGCTCAGCACAAATCTTGGAAATAAAGAAAGCATCACTGTGAAGCAGACTTAGCATTCCCAGCAACCTGAAATGCAACTTGTGATTTAAAAGCTTCCAAAATTAAAAAAAAAAAGGATAAAATAATCAACTTGCTAAAATGGCATACAGTAGGGGTTTCTTTGCTTGTTTGTTTTTCTGTAAGCATCTGAACTTTGAAAGTCTAAGGATCATCCTTAACAGTCACATTAGACCTCAAAAGAACTGCCCGCAATTTAGTTTTGTTTCTTTTTACCATAGTTCCTTAAATGTCTAAAATTACTGATTTAGAAAATAGTACCTCTAGCAGACATCTGGGCTTTCTGTGGTCAGACTTTCCAGTTATATCATGTGCTGTTTAGCAACATCTTTCCTTGCCTTTGAGTATTTCAGTGTCTCAGGGGGTTTCAGATCGCATCACATCTAAGGCTATAGCTGCCCAGCTAGTCACAAATAATCAAAATATTATGAGCTGAACACACGGAGAGACAGAGAGTAGAGCGTTGAGAGCCAGAGGTGTGATGCAGAATTACAATCCAAAATCTTCTGAACAGGAATCATGTTTTCACATCCCACAGCTACATTTGTAAGGCAGCAGTCCTTTTACTTCTCTGCAAATAAACCAATATTTTTACTTTATTCTTTTACAAATTTAGCTGTTAACGGAGAACCCAAATTATGTTTCTCTACTAAACAAACTTCACTTCTGCATACTGTCATCCCTTCCTCAGAAAAGCCAACAAAAGAACTTTTTTGCAATGACAGTGAACATATGTAAGAGCAATGGGCTATCAAATTAAAGACAAATGTGTTATAATTTCAACATTGACTTGCATGCACAGCAGAGCTATCCTGATGAAAAAAGAACTAATGAAACCCCTGCTACAGATCATCAGAACAGTGTGAACAAAGGGAAATTGCCACAGAAATTACAACTGCTCAGATGGCTGTACAGGAGAAATTCCATCCCCAGGTTATCACCAGCAGCTGGTGTTCAAAAGACCACTAGAAAGTTATAAAAGGCTCTTTAAGATAGGAAAAGCCACTTCCTCCTTAACCTTATGGAGGCAGTATTACAGCCCAAAGCATGAGACAGTGTCTGGTGTATCAGAAACCCTGCTCTCCTGGTTTACTCAAAACTACAGCACAGTGGCAAGTTTCAGGGTCAATTAGACTTTGACAAAGCATCAACGCTTCACTGAAACTTGGATGTTGTTATTCTTTCATTTGAGAAAAAAAAAAACCTAACGTTTGCCCTGTGACAGAGGGTTCACAGCATCCTTTTAATCAGACAAGGCCATGTATTAAATACTTGAGGAAGTTGTTTTCTCACGTGGAAAACAAACACTTTGCAAAAGGATTCACTCATTGCATGTGTGGGCACTTGGGATTGGGTCAGTCTGGACTTCTCATCCATGACAGTGTATATGGGATGTACACAGCAGGAAGACTTCAAATAGTTTTCAGCTAAGCCATGGATCTTAGCATGACTGATTATTTGGGGTTTGAGTCTGTTTTTATGTATTAAGGTTTTTGAAAAGGAGTCTGGGTCCTGGGTTCTGTAGGACAGATCTGAGTCAATCAGGCCAGTAAGACTTTTATTTCCCTCCCTACAGAAAGAGGAGCAGATCTTGTTAATTTCGAACCATAAGGAAGCTTCCCCATCTCTTTCATATTCATCTAAAAGGGACAAAACCTATGTGCTGGATATTTTTCAAAAGATTACAAATAGTTAGTTGGTTAGTTAGTTATTCTTAATGACATAAAAGAAGTGGGCAGGTACAGTGCTCACTGACTTTCAGTAAGGTACAAACAACTCAGTGCTGTTTGGGCTCTGAAAGTCTCCCATCAGCTTATCTGATGGACACAGCCTTGGTGCTTCAGTTCTCCACAGCAGAAGATAACCAGAGAACCAGTATTATCTCCTTCAGTTAGACACCCCAGCCTCTGCCCTTTGGCACTTGCATACTTAGATAAGAGGATAATAGGATCTCACTCCAAGCCCTGCTCAGGCAGGACCCATCTGATCCAACATCACACCTCAAGAACTGAGCAAGTCACCAAGGCTTCTTTAACTGTCAACAGAGAGGAAGTCCCACCTCCAAAACCCATTTTTTCAGTGTTTCCTCTAAAACGAGACAAATCACATGTTAAAGTACCTATTTCTCTTTGTGACCTATAAAAAGAGGACAGATTACAGCTCTGACAGCAGCACATACATTGCAGATGCTTGCACTCTGTCAGATACATCCCACACCAATATCCTGCACTGTAAGAAAGTTCTCAGCACAGGAAAACTCCCTGTTCCAGAAAGAACACAAACTGCTTCCACCTCACACCATGCCTGTCCTCTATGCACTCACTTCCTTTCATTTTCTAAGTTTCTCCCAATTAAAAGAAACTGGAGTATTCTTAAAAGAAAATGAAGATCCAATTCCCTCAGCGACTCCCTTCTGCAAGGTTGTTTTTAACTTATGGCACAGCAGTGTACTGTTCCCAATATCGATTCTGCCAATGGCTCTGTCAGCCAGCAGGATGGAGAGGGGGCAGAGGGAGTGGAAGTCTTGTCCATGAGAGCCACACAGGTATTCACCCCAGAGCGAGACGGAGAAACTGAGCCCTGCACTCAGAGCTGAAAGGAAGGTCTTGTTGCCAAACATGAGAGTGGTTTTCCTTCATATCTTAGTCATCTCACATGTTTTTGCTTTTCACTGTGCTTCCTAAGGAAATGAGTCCCAGAAGCTAGGCTTCTTTCCCAGCTGTTTTTTTTTCTTGGCTCCTCTGAGCACTGGCTCCACTTAACAGTTTTCCCTTGCCCCTTTTTGTCCTCACCGCTGACCCAGGACACCCAGGATGACAGTGTTCAGAGCCTCCTTGCCTGAAAAGCCACAGAAATTAAGAATAAAGACATGTCTGGGGACAAAATGTACTGTAGCGGCGACAGTCAGGAAGCCCTGCAAACCTTAAACCACCTTCCATGGCACGGGGGCAATAGCCACATTTCAACCCCCCTTGCCAGCACTGTGACCAAGAGGAGACAGAGATAACACTGTTACAGGCTTCATCCTACCAGGGGAGCAAAGATAAGTTCTGTAGTGGTGGATGTCAAGTGCAGTATGAGAATAACACCTCTGAGTAGTTGCTGCCCATACAGCACCTCGGACCACAGAGCTGCCTGGGCAGCAGTAATTCCTCCTGCCACCAAGGTTTTCTGCTTGAAAGGCTGACACCTTTGCAGCTACTTTGGGCCTGGCACCTCTCCAAACTACAGTCCCATGGGGCAGTATTCTGCACCTGGGCTAACTTAGTCCTGCATCCACGCACCCTTATCTGCTCAAGGGTCATCGTGGCTGGATTTCACCCCTGCTTTCAGGGCAGGCAGCAAGCAGCGTCCCACTTTCATACCCTCTACAGCAATGTTCTAAATCCTTGAAAAGCTGATGGCAAATCTCGTTGAGGGACACCTATACTGTCATTTGCAACAATGTTTCCTACCTGTCAGGAGCTATTAGTCATAGAATGGCTTGGGGTGGAAGGGACCTTAGAGATCTTGTTCCAACCCCCTGCCATGGGCAGGGCCACTTTCCACTAGACCAGGTTGCTCAGAGCCCCATCCAACCTGGCCTTGAACACTTCCAGGGATGAAGTTAGTTAAGGAAAGGAGCAAACTGTCACTTCTCTCTATCCCCTTCTTTTGAAAAGGAAAGAAAGTTGGAACATTTAATCTATCTGCCCCATTTAACCTGACCTTGAACTCTTTCAGCCATGGGACATCCACAGCTTCTCTGGGCAAGCTGTTTCAGTGCCTCTCCACCCTCACAGTAAATGAACCACATTCATTTTTCTCATCCAGTAAATTAAAGGCTACAGGGTTGTAGCTTACAAAACCAAAACCAGGTAGTTAAGGTTCTCAGATATTGGGAGCTAAGGCATCATAAACCACCTGTCCAGCAAAAGAAACCATGTTTTATTTTATAAATAGGTATATTTAGGATCAAGTAAACATTAAACTCTCCTTTCCCCATCCAAAACAGTGGAGTCTGCAGGAATATTGCTCTGACACATTTTAATATCTCATCAGTCATGTTTGCACAACGTGGGATATGGAGAACCCTTAAAGAGAGAAAAATGGAGCCCATAGTATTATTTATCCTACCAGAATCTTCTTATACTGCAAATCCAAAGGTTCCCTATGCGTCTTCATTAGTTTAAACTTTTGGCATCTGTGACTTCTCCACAAAAATAAGCTTTCTGCCTTTCAGCTCTTCAAGGACAGATGCCTAAGGACTGTCAATATTTTGGTATTGTATCTATGTGGTACTGTACTAACTCATCCCACTGTTCCAAAAATTTTTAGTGTGATAGCACATTAAAAAAATTATAGAAAAGAAATATTAACTAAAACTAGAGAAGCTCTTAAAGAGGTGTAAAGTAGCAGGTACAGACTACAGCTCACAACACCATACCAAAGTGGAGTTCACAGATCTTCTCAGAGATAGAAATGAAACCCCATCTTCAATATAGTGTCCTAACCAAAGTCTATCCTCTTTTGCTTACTTTAAAAGTAAGCAGTCTCTATTTACCTAATCTCTACAAACAGGAGCCCTTCAAAGGCTGGACTCAGAGATCATATCACAGACCTTTGTTGGAAGAAAGATAAAATAAATGTTATCTTGTTTCCCTGAAACTGTAAGCCACCAGTTCTCAGCCTGCAACTACAATAGTTAAGAATAAACACAGATCAATACTGCCACTGAAATCCAACCTTTCAAAGCACTGGCTATAGCAGTGTTGCAGGTGGAGGGGCCAAGTGCCACCAGATGTGGTTGGGAAGTGCAGTTGGGAAGTTAGTGACTCAGGCTTCTGTCAGTAGGCTGTTACAGACCTATTCTGAATATTTCATGAATAACAGACTTCAGTCAGCCAGAAGTGTTTTTCCTTGTTTGAGGACAGGTTGATAGATAGGTTGTGTATATATATTTATATCTCATCATCTGCTCCAAGAGGTATATTGTATAGGGCTCAGCTTGTCCAAATGCTCAATCTAAACCTGCCTCTACTTTTCTTTCCTGTACATTAGAAGGCAAGAGAAGAGCTACCATTTTTCTTGTTGCAGTTTGGAAACTCGCAGTGCAGACCATGCTAGTTTTTATTATTCCCACATGTAGCATAGCTCCCCTTCCCATTGTTATCCACTGACACACTGTCACTGCAAGGGTAAAAAGGAAAAGAAGGCAATGACACAAAACACGAGGTTTTAACCTGAAGTTTATTCCTCTTTGGGTGTCTGAGGCTGATTGAAGCATGAATCCAGTTCTGCCGTTTAAAACAGGAATTACCCAAGTGACTCACCTCTTGCTGAGAGAGAGACCACTGGCTTGTTCATCATGTGCCAGTGCTCAGAGCATGACACTTATCCCCATTTAGAGCAAGAACCCAATTCCTGCAATTTATTCTTGGGTCTGCTGTGGATTGCATGGCTTTGGGGAAATTGCAATAAAAACTTGAAAACTTGACAATTTTAAACTGATGATTCCATTACCAACAGCCTCTTCCTGTACAGATTGGTTAAGCTCCGATACTGAAGCTGAGATTTCAAACTTGTGTTTGCTTTATAAGTCTCATTCGCATAGTCATTAGCAGCATTAAATTGGGGGAGAATTTGCTATGAAATTTAGTCATCTGGTACCATGAAAAAGTGCTGGTATGGTTGTTTGATGTTGTGAAAGAGGCCGAAGCTCCAAACCAGGAGATACCAGAGCTTTTCAAGTTCTGCTCATTAGTTGTTTTGCAATGACAAAGGAAACCGTAAGGGCTTTAATCTGTAAATAATTTTTCATTCAGGGATTTGGGAACAATCTAGAGGATACAGAATTTGTTTTCTTTTGTTTTGTTTTGTTTTCTCCATGAAATCCTTCATTAAAGTACTGCTCATTTAATAGAAAGTTTGGGGAGAAAAGAAAAAGGAAGTAAGTGATGTGTTTTTATGCAGAACCAAAACTCTGGCACCTCATTGCTCTTGTTGTGCTGCAAACAGTTTGCTTTAGTTGCAGGAGATTTGCATAAGAATGTTTCACAGTACAAGCAGAGAAAAATGATTCTAAAACACAAGGGAAAAATTATGAGGAAAAACACAAGATAAGGTGGTCAGATGAGCAGCTAAAGACTCTGACACCTTGATCTCGGCACATCAAATAGAACACCTCTACTTACATGCAGACTGTGTCCTCCTCCGAAAAACACATTCCCCCCTTGGTGCACAGATACTCAACTTCAGATCAAAGCATTCTCAAGGTTGTTTGAGTGCTTTTTTTTATCAGCCAGTTCCAGTCACTTCCTCTAGTAACCCTCAGTCCTTCAAAACACCCCTTGATACATCAGATACATGGCAGCACTTTTGGGTTCGAGTTTTAGCACTGTACATCACCATGCCTGATTAGACTTCAGCAAAAACACTGTGTAATGATAATTTCAGGAAGAGGGAGGATTAATTTTGCTGTGATACCGCAAATCAATCTTCATTTTATGGTAATTAAGTGCAGCAGCTACAAGCCTGGCAACACAAACACTGCTGCTGCAGGTACCCACTAGCAGTACTGCCCAGGTAGCCTGCAGCAATGCAAGCTATGAGCTTTGTAACCAACATAGATTTATGGAGGGATTCTTCTGCCCAATAACTCCCACTAGTGAGACAGTATCACCACAAAAGGCTGCCCAGAACAGTGGTGGATGCTCCATACTTGGAAACACTCAAGGACAGGTTGGACAGGGCTCTGAACAAACTGATCTAGTGGAAGGTGTCCCTGCAGAGGGGTTGGACTAGATGACTTTTAAAGGTCCTGTCCAATACAAATCATTCTGTGGTTCTATGATTCTTCTTCTCTGACAGCCTGTCCCCAAGGTCAGAGGCAGAGTACAATGCTTGTATGTTAGAGGAGCAGTAAATACAACACCTGAGGGAGTCACACTGCTCATCCAGTGCAGTGAAATCCTGGCCACAGCAAATTTGGTAAAAGCTGCAGGGAGAGGAAAGAATTAAATCGTCTGATTTGTGGTGGCTGGTTATTTTAAGGATACTGGAAAATGCATTGATGAACCTAGTTTAATAATTAAGAGCATCAAACTAAACAGGCCAAATTACATTCTCATTTTAGTTAATTTAGATCTGTGAAAACGAATTGAATTACTCAAGATCTTCATCGATGTAATAAAGCTGGTCATTTTGGCATTGCAATCCACGGGTACTCATCACAGAAGCTAAACCACAGCCTCACTCCAGGTGGCTTCTCTCTACAACACAACATACATCCAAGGCACTTCAGAAGCTGATCACCTACTGATCATATCCCTTCAATTCAAAATTACTCAATACTTCCGAGTGCTGGCATCCGTTTTAGAAATACCAGAAAATTACAAAGTTCTTGGTCAATAATATGCAGCTTTTCCTACACTGCAGAAGTGTCAGCTAAACAACATTAACCAGTTCAGCAAGGCAGTATATTGTGTATCTGGTATGTGGTGTATTTGAAAGTTTCTCCACTTCTACATCTGCTGCGGCAACAGACTTAGTGGGACCAGCCAAGAGCAAAGACAAATAAGGAAAAATGTCTCTTACCCTATGGTGGAGATATAAATGGAGAGAATTTTTAGATCAATTTGATTCAATCAAATGGCAAAAGCTTCAAAGGTATCTCCAGTATCACTCTTTTCTGATGAAGGGGACCCAGGCTGAAGCACATGTTGCCACAGAGGAGAGATCGAAGGAGGGCAGAGCTTTGCTGAGCAGTGTGGGGTTAACCAGGAAGTCTCATTCCCCCAGTAAATCACATATTTACTTACGTGGCACTTAGTCTGGTTTATATCAGGTGAACAGAAAAGTAAAGAGGTGTGGACCTGAGATGATGATGATATTTATTTTGAGGAAAACAGAAAAATACAGAAAGCTCACTACAGTTTTCTGCTTTTCTTATACAAACTATAGACACAAAGCAAACTGGGTTTTTTATTTTAATGCAAACTCCTCAGAGCATCAGTCACCAGATATTTCAGATTGAATTAATTAAGTCTCATCTCCAGGAATGCAGTCATTAGCTCCTCCAGTCTCTGCTGAAAGACAGGCTGGGCTTACATTAACCATGGCTAACAGCTTGGAGTAACTAGCAATAAAGCCAAATTACACCTTTGTTGAAGTAAGACTTTCTCACTCATTATAAAGAAAATTTGGGGATTTTCCATATGACCATATGCATGTCAAATTTGGTTCAATATATTTAATGTCATAACCACACTTTCAGCCAGGAAAAGCTCCAGAGTTGCTCAGCTCCACAGCAGGAGCCAATGTTTGCATGGGAGAGCTGAACCAGTGTGAGCAAAATCTTTCTGTATTGTGCCTTGTTAACAAGTGTCCCAGAATTCAGTGTTTTTTTCATTATGCTGGGTGAATTATGGGATGTAGGTATCCTACGGTCCATAAACACAGGTCCATAAACCACTACTGTAGTTTAAAGCTTGGAGCATCTCAAACTGACATGGCAAAGAGACAGTTATTGGGAAATCAAAGCTGATAGTAGAATTCAAGAACAAAATTTTAAAAGGGAATAGGCAGGCCATTGCATGAGGCCATGCGTCTTGCTCCCACTATATGGCTGCATTTAGTTAGTTCAAACACTGTGCAAATGTGTCACTCTACCAAAAATGTGCTTTGCAGCAATGACAAATGTGACTTGTTCATTTGAGAACATGCACAGGCATACAATAGCATACCAGTTTCCTCTAGAGCAACCCTATGAAAAGGTGTTCTCAACTTTCCTTTTATCACGATACAGACAAGTATAATATAAACACAGCCTTAAAAATTAGCATGTAGACAATCAAAACATGAACTAAAAGTATATCAATTTGGGTTTGTAAAGGAGTTGCCATAATGAGTTAAAGGCTACCCATGCTTTCCCACTCCAAAACTGTACATTTGTTTTTGGTACCTGCTTCAGTGAACATTAACTCAAATTCTGCTAATAAAAATCAATTTTCTTCTCAACAGCTAAGTATGCCGTAGCCTTTATTCCAGAAACCCCAGTATTTTCAGCTAGCAGCTTCACACTGTTCTAGGTTTCAGACCTCTTCTTACAGATGGCACTCATGACCAGAGACCCAATGTACTAACTTAATTTTGCTTCACTGCTAGCAACAAGAATCACTGTAGGTCATTAAAGAGATTTGTCTGGCTGAACAGCTTCCAAAGTTGCAATGAAATAGTTATTTAATATCCTCAAATGAAAGGTACTATGCAAATAAACAGCACTGTGTTGCACCAAAGAGGGTCCTCTGAGTACCATCTTCTATTAGTACAATAGAGGTAAATGGGTTCTAGCCTGAATTTTTGCAATACAATTTCCTGAACAGGTTTTAGTTTGAAATAAACGCTGCTAAACAAACTGTTGTCGACTTAGCTTGATAATTTTAAGCAATTAACCCATGGGAACTCAGGTTTCCTTTCCATATTTGCAGGTCAGCTGCCTCGAGACAATGTCTGAAGTACAAAGAGGCTTTCAGGGCCAGATTCTCATTTCATTCAGCACGGTGTAAATCAGGAATAATCCCTTTAGAGATTAGTAGGAGTAAGATCAGATTCAAGCACTTGGAATTAAGCACAAACCATGTGCTTGGAGGCTTATTCTAATTCTGCTAAGTACAAAGCATTTCTCCTTCATGTCCCTCTCCCATTCTGTCTAAAACACTCTGAGCTGAGTAGCAAAGAATGTGCTGCTGTGAACACCCGAAAGGAGATGTTCAGCATTACAAAATACTTTTGCCTATGGAGTGATTAAATAAGCCTTGCAACTGAAAAAAAACCAACCAAACAAACAAAAAAAACAACCAAAAAACCCAAACACCTCCCCCCAGGAAAAAAAAAAAAGCCACCTTCAAATTACACAAGTAGAGCAAAGATGTGTTTAAAGATGCCTCCTGATCCCTTAACCATGAAACAAACTATAGAAACCAACATATTTAATTACTTCAATTTACAGCATCTGGTTCTGGTTCTGGGCATATACTGAAAGAAAACATGAGCAGAGCTTTTGCCAGATGCCTGTAACATCCTTAGGAAGCATTTCAATGGGAATTCCAGCATTGTTATGAATTAATGCAATGTCATCTGAAAGTTACTTGTGTCATTTCCCTGACATTGTTTCCTTCGATAGGTCAGACAATGAAAAGATAACCATGTCAGTGGGCACCTTGCTTATTTTTAATTAAGATCAAAAGCCAAAGAGCAAAAACCTTAATGAAACTGTGCATGTCTGAGCAACTAAACCAAAAGGATATAACTTCCACCATTCACAATGCCTGTGGTACATCCCTGCTTAATATACAGCTTTGAGTGTGCACCTGAAGAATCCTGGTGAAAGAGGTCAAGTTACAAATCTCCATCCTACTTAGATCAAGATAAAAATCTCACAAGTGATGAGGAACTATGAAGTTACCTACTGAGAAGGATAGCATGAGCCTGCATAAACACTATTTTCATTAGGTGTGGAGTGATGTACTGGTTTGGGCTAGTATGGGCTGTTTTGGATTAGTGCTGAACACAGTGCTGATAATATAGAGATGTTTCTGTCATTGCTGAGCAGGGCTCTCCAAGGCTTTTTCTGCTTTTCGCACTGCCAGAGTGGCAAGGAGACTGGGAAGCTGTGGGAGTCTGGGAGGAGGTGCAGCCAGGAGAGTGACCTAAACTAAACAAAGGGGTACTCCAGACCATATAATATGCTCAAGTATATAAAATAGGGGGAAGAAGGAGGAAGTGGGGAACAGCTGAAGTGATGACATTTTCTTGCCAAGTCCCTGTTACATGTGACGGGGTGTGCTCTGCTGGAGGTGGTTGAATACCTGCTTGCTCGTGGGAAGCAGTGAATTAATTCCTTGTTTTGTTTTGCTTGCACAGCTTTTACTTTATCTTTCGTGTTGTCTTTGTCTCAGCTCACGGGTTTTCCAGCTTTTACCCTTCCAGTTCTCTCCCTGATCCAGTGGGGGAGTGAGTGACTGGCTGCCTGGTACTTGGTTGCTGACTGGGGTGAAACAAGTGTTTTAGTCTCTCTGCTATAACGTTTACATCACCTATGCCTCCTAAAATAGCCCATTGAGCAGGCTGAAGGACACCTTTAATGCAAGATGCCAGTGCTGTGGCTTTGTTCTGCACCTCCCGGAAAAAAACCCAAAACAATTTCAACTCTACCAACAACCAAGACACTCTCCTGGTGCCTGCTGAATGCCTTAAAGATCGCACATCAGGTCTGAAATCTTTCACCATGTACTGTTGACAAGGATCCCTTATCCCATGGCCTTTGTGGAAGTAAAAAAGTCTTGTTAACTATCTCACGTCCCAACAACTTTGGACAGGAAGTTGAAATTCTATAGGAGCTAAAAGTGGACTGGCAAGAGCTGACACATCTTTGAAAGAATTTCCTTTGGGAAGGGCAGGGTAAGTTTATAAGAAAGAAAATTTTATCTTTATTCATTTTGAGCTCGACTTTTGGACAGTGATGACTGATGGCTCTAAGGAAAGGTTCTGCTATACAGATGGAAAAGTCCTGTTGGCTTTGTGTAAAGAAACCACAAGCCTGTTCATACAAGTGCCATGTGTTTTACAGATTATGAGAAGCCACAAGCTTTGTAAGTCTCAGTAAGCAGATGACAGTTTCAGCAATGGATTCAAATACACGTGCTGAGGAACATCCCTGTGCTGACTCAGAGGGAATCATGCTGCCCACGCTGTCTCCATGAGATTCTTTGGTCTTGCCTTCAATAGTCTCCAGGTAATGAGCAGATCAAGCCCTAATAAGCTCACTAGATATGACAAGTCTATACTCAAGGTTACTGTGCATGACCCTATTCTCTCTTGGAGAAAGGTGGAACTGTCATGCAGCCTTTGTTTCTGATGGAAGAGAGTATCATAAACAAATCACAGGACTTGATTCAAGATGCAGAAATACTTTAATTTTCTTAGAAGTCAATATTGTTGGTGCCAGGCAAAATAATGTTGCCACGCACCTGCCCAGGAGTAGCAATCAGCTTACAAGAGAGTATGGCAGCTGGAGGGGAAGACCTGAAAGATTGATTCTGACAGCTATAAAAGCAAGAGGTTTTTAATATTCAGAAAAGTGTCAGTGCCCTAATAACAGAATTTCTGTCTCCAAGAACTACACTCAAGAAACGTAACCTGATGAGATACAAAAGTAGCAAAGGCAAATTTAGATTTCTTCCCTTTGTAGAGATGAAGGACTGTGAGAGAAATGCTTTTCAAAACAAGCCAATGTCTCCCAGTTTTACCCTCGACCCTTGGGCACTGATGATGCCACGTCTCACTACCTAAGGGAGGAGGATGCCAGCAGCACTGAAGCAGGTGGCACCAGTTCCAATGGCACCAAGTTTCACCCCATGGAAGAGCTGTCTTGTAGAGCCAGCTGTTTTTTTCCAAAAGTGGGAAGGGTTACATGCCACCCTGATAATCCCACCCTCGGTGTGTGCACCTCTGCCATGCAAGCCTGAAACTCCCACAGGAAGTGCATCAAATTGCCTTGGGGTCTTGTTCCACTTCCAGTCTGTTCCATGAGAAGCTCTTCACCGAAGATACACACCAATATCTTCTCTGTATCAGAGCCAGTAAATTTCCAAGCAAGATAGTAAAGGTGCAAAATGGCAGAGAACAGCCAGACCCATAATATCATTTTACAAATTCAGAGACATGCCAAAAGTGTGGTTAGTGGTTCTGAGAACAACCTCGGTGGAGAGTTTCACCTTAATGAAAAGTCATTTTCAAAACAAAGCTGTGTTGTTTCTTTTTTTTTTTCCCCATGAAATATACAGACACTGTAAGTTTGTGTGTGGTATGATAAATCAGGGAAAAGACATTTTGAGTGAGGTTTTTTTAAAAATTCACACACACAAGCATAAGCAAAAGAGGAAAAGTTTGGGATGTGTGTCCCTGAGAGCTTGCCTGAGGAGGAACTAAGGATTGCTTTCTGCTGCACTAAGATATAACTCTTGGTCTCGCTTATTCCCACAGGACAATTGTCCTTTTTCCAAAATAATAACTTGAAAATGGGGTAAACTTCTTATGTTTGTTTCTCAATTAGTGTGATGATAAGTCACCACAGAAAGGACTTGGTGTTTTAAGCCAACGGGACAAAGGTCTACTGTCCTTGGGGTTTCTCCAAGAAACAGTAGAGACAGTAGCTGCACAAAGCACTTCTGCCTTAATCTGGTAAAATTTAAGCTTTATATAGCTGGTGAAGGGGCTGCAGTACAAGTCTCAAGAGGAGTAGCTGAGAGAGGTGGGAGTGTTTATCCTGGAGAAAACGAGGCTGAGGAGAGACTTATCTCTCTCTACAATTCCCTGAAAGGAGGTTGTAGTTTGGTGGGGGTTGGTCTCTTCTCCCAAGTAATGTGACAGCATGAGGGGGAATGGCCTCAAGCTGCACCATGGGAAGTTTAGATTGGATATTAGGGCATTTTTTTTTTCATTAAATGGGTTGTAAAGCATTGGAACAGGCTGCCCAGAGAAGTGGTGGAGTCACCACTTGGAAGTGTTCAAAATAAACATACAGATATGGCACTTGAGGACATGATGTTAGGATTAGGTTGATGGTTGGACTTGATGATCTTAGGTCTTTTCCAACCTCAACGACTCTATGATTCTACAATAGCATTATTCATCCAGGCCTTTTACAGGTAAAGGAAAAATGTATGTCCTCCTTCTAAGAGAGTAGAAACAAAGCTCAGCCAACAAGCCCCTCGCTAACTGCAGCAGTGGGTCAGACGACAGCGGAGGAAGAAATGAGCAGCCTCTTCTTCTCATGCTCTGTGAAAGAGAGACATCCTCCTCCAAAGGAGCTGGATTAGTAATTCTAACCTATTGGTTCTTTTCCATACAAACCTCCATTTTTAGTCTATTAAAAAAATTCCAAAGTGAATTGCAATTACATAGCAACATCTTCTGCCAATACTTAACTCAGTATTGACAGGAGACTGTGGTCTTGCAGAGAATCAGCTTATTCTGAACTCCTTTGTTTCATTGCTACTAGGAAACATTTTAACCACTTCTGCAATTACTCTATTACCTTTTTCTGTTTTTCAACAACCTTGTATTTTTCCAACAGCCAGTATCCATCTCCTGCTCCTTTGCTCTTTGGTGCTCTGACCTCACAACCAGTTATGTAGTTGCTTGAGGTTATTCTTGTTTGAAGCATTGGCTGTTTTACAGAGCAGAGTTACAGTGTTTTTGGACAAAACTGGGCATTTACACCCAACTTTCTTTTGTTGGTGTATTTAACTGTCTGAATGCTGAGCATTATGTCAAATTGGTCCTGACAAAACTGGTGACCTTCTACAATGGGTTTACAGTGTTAGTGGATGACAGAAGAGCAATTGACATCATGTACATGGATTTGTGCAAAGCACTTGACACACTGTTTCACACAACATCCTTGTCTTTAAACCAGAGAGACATGGATTTGACAGCTGTGGATTCCTTATCCACAGGGTACTGTTTGACATCTTTGTTGGTGACATAGACAGAGTAATTGAGTGAACCCTCAGCAAGATCATTGATGTGGTGCAGTCGGCACACATCCAGGAGACCTGGACAGGCCTGAGATGTGAGTCCTTGCAGACCTCACGAAGCTCAACAAGGCCAAGCACCAGGTCCTGCACCTGGGTCAGGGCAATCCCAACAGATACAGGCTGGGTGGAGAATGGATTGAGAGCCCTGAGAAGAACTTGGTCGATGAAAAGCTCAACATGACACAGCAAAGCACACTTTCAGCCCAGAAAACCAACTATGCCCTAGGTTGCATCAAAAGATCTGTGACCAGCAGGTCAAGGGAGGGGAACCTGTCCTAACAAGCTAATGAAGTGGCCATTTGAGATGACAGGACAGCTCTGCTCCAGCATCCCCATAGTTTTATCACAAAATTGTGAAGCTGTTGCTATTCACACATCCTGCTAACACCATATAGGCTTTTTCTCTGTAACTCCTGGTCTGAAGTAGTTTTTAATTTTACATATTTATTTTTGCACACTTTTTAACAGAAAATCTGCTGTGACAGCCATAGCAAGTCAATGACACTTTATGTTCCTCTGTGAGGTCTTAGGATCCAGGCAAGTAAAAGCAGTGCACAAACAGTCACACGGAAAAAGCACTAAATTGAGGTTATCACCATAGTGCTACAAGGATTGTGCATTGTAGTAAATAAAACAGAATTATAGGTGACTTATGTAGCATCAGCCATGCTTCTGCACATCTCTGGTGACTGCATTACTCAATGGAGTAGCAGAGAGTAAATCGCTAAAGCCAGTATTCAATCTCTAAAGCTCTTCTCTCCATGCAGTTGAATATTCCCTTTTACTTTTCCAATTCAAAATCAAGCTGTTGGTCAAAAGGCAACATCTATATCTTTACTGGAGTTTCCATTGATTTTATAGGTTGAACTAAACCTCCAGGAAACTGAAATGCTGTCATTGACAGCTGCAAAAACTGGAGCAGAGAACTGAGAAGGCAGACACTAATCTCTTCTCTGTGGTGACCAGTGACAGGACCCAAGGGAATGGCATGAAGCTGTGTCAGGGGACGTTTAGGTTTGATATTAGGAAAAGGTTCTTCACTGAGAAGATGGTTGAGCATTGAAACAGGGTTCCCAGGGAAGTGGACATGGCTCAAAGCCTGACAGAGTTCAAGAGGTGTTTGGATAAAATTGGCAAGCACATGGTGTGATTATTGGGGTTATCCTGTGCAGGCCCAGGAGTTGGAGTCAATGAAACTGTGGGTCCCTTTCAACTCAGGATATTCTGTGATAACTCAAATAATTTCATTGCAATGATTATTGCATTCGCAGCTGCTGAACTGTACATGCCTCCATATCCTGCCTGCACACTTCGTGTTTCTGTTTCATGTTTCCACCAGTGTTACTGCTTAATCACCCAGATATAATAGGCAGCCCTCAGCATTAGTAGTTGAAGTTTGAATCTGAACTTTTTTTTAATGGGATGCAGGGCAAGGAAAAGTTCACTTTCCCCTCTCAGGCAGAATTTTTAGGCTAGAATTAGGCCTAACTTTGAGAAGAGCAGCAGGTCTACTTCTAAAATGCAGAGTGAACCCACAGGAGAACTGGTCCTATTTGCTTCTTGATAAAAGCAAATTTTAACTGAAAGGGAAAAGCAGAGTATGTAGGAGGGGGAAAGAGAAGAGACATCAAGAAGTAAAAATTCTAATTCTTCTAATAAGCATTAGACAAAGGAGTAGAAGAGGTCCTTTCTTGAAATGTACAGAATTGCCCCTAAAAAGCAGGATGAACCTTCCTAAGAATAATAACTTCAATACAAAAATAACTTCAAAGAGACAAGAAATAAACCCCAAATTCAGGTGTAATATCAGTGTTGCCATCGGCTGGCAAACTGTGTTGCTGCAGGTCACATCAAATTCAGAAGAATCATTCTGACATTTCTGAAAGTAAACTTTCTTGCTTCTTTTAAAATGAGTAATTCTGACTACCTAAGAATTTGAAATGGACCTGGAATTAAGATTAAGTAAACAAAAAAGAAAGAATGCCTCACTTTATCAAAACCATAATTTTCTTGAGCTACCTTCCTTTAACTAAAGATTGTTTCAATTTCATGTAAACCAGTATTTTTACCAGCATTGTCACACACACACACAAAAAACCCTAAATCAGATCATCTGCACAAACTGATTTAAGTCAAACTCTAGTAAGAGAAATCATTAGATGCACGAAGCAATAGTGTAGACAGCTAAAGTCTCTCACTAATGCAGCTGCAGCCTGCATATCTGCCCAAGCAGGTCATGTAAAAGGCATCACCATATCCCAACAGACTAAAGGAATTTAGGATATAAGCCTGGACGTCCTTATCACACCCTGACAGCTTTGGATGCACTCTAGGGTGTCATAAGAGACAAACACTGTCAGTTCAGCTCTGATTCAAGTTGCAGGTAGCCCTATACCATGTTCTTTGCACAGGAGTTTGTAGAAGTCTCAGGGTGAAGTGACACAGGTCTCTGCTTGATGACTAATCCTGAAGAACCACCTGTAGGACCAAACTGCTGTTTTAACCCAAATATTCAGATGCCATCTTCCAATTTAATCTGTGGTTTTGCATGCCAGGATGTAAGTAGGCACCCAAAAAAAAAAAAAAAAAAAATCCGAACCTGGCCACATGCAGCGTGCTTTGAATTTGAGCTGAAGTGTGGGAATCTGATTCCTACCTAAAAAACCTAGAGGTGATGCCTTATGCTTCCCTGGCAGGGTCATATTAACTGAGTTGGCAGATTGGATAGAATTAGATTTCTTTTTTGAGCTGGTACAGCACCGTGATGCGTCAGCACACATAGTATTTCAGGTAAGTAAGATTAAGTCATTGATCGAAGATCCAGCCTCCAGAAATAATGTAGTGTCCTTTAAAAGGAACAACCTTTGTTTTGTGTTGGTGTACTGCAACTCTAAAAACAAAAGGAAAAAAAAATCTAAAAATCCACTGATCCTGGGAAAATGTCAGTAGCAATTATCTAGTCTAGAGACATTTTAAAATTGCATCAGATTTAATACCTCAGTGTCACTGTGCCAAATTTTACTCTGCGGAACAACCCTCCAAAGGGATGGATAAGGAGTGATCCATAACAGGAGGTTTTGGGGATACCAAGAGTAAGTGAGGTCACCTCCATGGCAGCAGCAGTCCTGTGTCAGGCGCCGGGAAATTTTGTGGTTGGACGCTGTGGGCTCCAACTAGTCTCTCACTGCTCATCCTCCACTCAAAGCCTTTGGGGCGGAAAGCTACAGAATACTGAGCCTGCATTGTAAACTACTGCTGGGAGAAAGGACTTCCAGAGACGGAAAAGCTACTACAAAAAAAAGAAAAAAACAACAATGGCTTTATTGAGGTTACGTCCTCAGAGCAGGAAAGCTACACTCCAAGTATTTGTAACTATTTACATTGTATCTCTGGCACTCTGAGATACCTTGAGACTGTCTGACAGAAATAGCCGTGGGATCGGCCAATGGAAACACTGTGGTTTGAGAGATTAACAGATTTCCTGAAATAATACAAGTCCTCTCTGACCAAAGGTTTTGTCATCTCATACACAGGGCACCAGCCTTGTTCTCCCTCAGAAAGGATGTGCACGTTAGTCCAGATGAAGCAACTTAATCACAAGCACTTCAAAGAGCAGCAAAGCCAGGAACGAATTACTTTCCACCCTCCTTTCCCCCCAGAATTACATTTTAACAATTACTACAGTCTTTACAATTGATGACATCCCTAATCTTAACTCATGCTTCAGAGCATATTCTACTGATATTATTTGGAGTTTCTTTTAAAAAGAGCTTCCTGTCCCCCAAAGCCCCCCATTTTCCACAATCCACGGCTATTTCACAGCCCTGACATACAGGAGCTTGTCAAGCTTTGTAGGACATTTTCCACAAAGTGACTTGAGTTTGCTACTTACAAAGCAGAGCATGAGACACTTGGCACCAGTGTGAAGTGCAGGATGGAGTAAGAGTGGGAAAGATGACCAAAAGGGTGACAGCAGTTCCTCTCTGGCTGCTATGAATGAATGCCAGCGTGGCAGAGCCCTTATCAGAATAAGAGGAGTCACGTGAAGAGGTAACTTTGAACAATTAACCAACTTATATCCTAAATGGAGACCACTTATATTGATAATGTTATCTACCTCATAAGTTAAATATTAGTGCCCAGAAAGCAAATATAGTTCCCTCAGGGTCAATTCAGTAGTCAGACACATGTTTTAGGCACCTCTGGAGATACCCCAGACATCAAATCCACCTTTCTGGAGTCTCAAGTACAACATGAGGAGTCAAAGACTCACATCCTTCTGTACTAGCTCCAGAAGACAAGGGCAGATAGTTCAGGGCAGTTCAAATGGCACTTAGTAGCTATGGTTAAGAAGCTAAGATCCCTGAAGCCTGGTAGGAGAGTCCCAGCTCCCGGGAGCAGATACCTGTTGGGCAATACAGAGCAAATAACTACTGGGCAATGAATCAATCCTCAAACACCAAACTAGCCCAGAGAGGGACACAGACCTGCTGTAGATGGGCTGCAAAGGCATTTGTTGTTCCCACCAGATGGACCAGGTGTACCATGCCTGCCGGGGCTGGAGAGGCTGACGGGAGCTGTCTGCTGCCACTGGCACTATGGCAATAAGAGCGATACAAATCTTTACAGCAGCAATTTGTCTGCAAGTTTGTGTCTTCTCTTGCACTAGTTCTCAGGAAATATCTGTGTGGGTCAAGAAGCTGATAATTAGCCCTAGAGTTTATTTTTAGTTTGCATACCTCTGACCGTAAACACGACAAACAGGCTTTGACGCAGTTAAGCAAGACCATGTCAGAGAGAGGCAAAGGTATGTTTGCAACACTTCACCATATTCACTGGAATTCCCACCCATGTTTTAACAACCTATACCAGCAATCTCTTATCAGTTAAAAATGTGCCTTTTTTCTCTTCGTGCAAGCTTGATTATACAGATGCCATTTAGCAAATATTTTAGAGTAAATAAAAGTATGTTAGATTATTTTATAGTAATATTTACATAAAAATATAAAAATTACTAGTACCAAGCTACCTGGGCTTGCACTGAAAGGTTTTATCAGAGTATCCTGGAAAAAGGGCTGGTTATTCTACTTAAGAAGTACTCCTAGGTGAAAACTTTATCCCCCACTTCACCAGTTCATCTGTATATTAAGGAGTGCTGCTTCAGATAAGACACCAGTAGTCCTATGCTGCCTTCTGTAAAGTAAAGAAGACACAGAAGATGTTAAAAATTCTTATAGTTCGGTATGAGAAAGAAAAAAGTTAAAGACATTCTACAAATGGCATGTGACAGTGTTGAAAAAAGACAAAAAATGCATCCTTATTCAGAGTTCCCTCCACTAGAGCCATGAAAAGCTCCACCAGGTGGTGGGATTAACAGCACTAGAAATATGCTCTGGAGCTGAGCTTGCTCTTACTCCTTTGCTTTTAAAAGCACATTTCTGCTTCACCATGCTCTTGAAAATACTTCTAAAAGATGATCCTAATAAAAATGTATTTCTGCTATCATTTAACAGCAGGATTTGCAATGCACTTAACACAAAAGATGTATTTATAACTTAGAAGATGGAACTGCCATCTGCATGACCCTAATTTCCCCTCAAGTTACTTCCAGTTTTACATAAACAAAAAAGCAAATTGATTAGCAGATACTAAACTATATTTAGTTTTAAAAACGACCTTCTTCAATTGAGATGCCATTGCCATTATTAGTATTATCAAGTTTGAAAGAAAAACTGCAAAAAAAGGCTGCAAGCTCCTTTCTGGCTGGGATGTGTGAAAAATTCATACAAACATGGCAACTCAGTGCCTCTCCTGCACAATCAGACTGTGCACTGAGTGAGCCAAAAGTATAAGAAATTGGATTTTTCTCTTCTTTTACCCTTTCAGACACTATGCTCTTACACGTTACTAGCAGAAAGGTAAAATAAATGTATATTAGCACAACTGTACTTTAAAAACTTAGTGGTAGCTTTAAAGCCAGTTTGGCAGGACCGTAGACTGGGACTTTGGTGCTGCTGTAGGGTAACATTTCAGTGGCAGGAGGTTGATATCCTGTGCCTCAACAAAATAGAGTAACTGAAGCGAGAAACTGGCAGAGGAACAAAGTGCCAAGTTCACCATAGATCTATGGTGGGGTTTTGTTGTTTCCAGGATAATCAAGAAAACAAGTGCCTTTAACCGATGATCAAATTCACCCTTTCTATTCACACACAGCTATTTTCCCCCTCACCCCGGCCACGGCCCAAACATATGTTCAAACAGATTAAAAACTGTCAGTTCCCAGATGAGCTCAGAAAGGACCTTAAGCACAGATGTGCCCTGCAGGTAACCATCCTGCCGTTTCCAAAAGCAGGAAAGGGAACACAAGGCCAGCCCCAGCTTCTTCTAACACGAGAGCAGCTTTGTCAAGGCATTGTGAACAGTGGGTAGAGCACTGCTGGCTTTGGATGGAGACGGAAAAATTGAGGAGGGGTGAACATACAGGCTGCGGAAGGTGCTGCCTGGCATGGATGGCACAATGCTATGGATGTAACAATCCAAGTATTTCCAAGCAGATGCTTCACACAGAGCCACCCCTCCAGCTAAAGCCGTGTAAATAATATACAGGAGGAGCTTGCTGCTAATTGAGTACCTTCCAAAACGCCAAGAGGCAGGAAGACTCCAGTTAAAGAAGACTCTTCATTTTAACTTGTGTCACTGAAGAGCACCAAAGTAAATGAACTCCGGAGGACAAGATCAAAGTAGAATAAGAGACTTTTCTTTTTATATCCTTGAATCTCCTGTCTCTTTTGCACACCAAAATTTAATTTCCTTTTCAAAGAGAGCTTTTGGAGCTTATGAAAATTGACCCAAAAGATTACAAGGGTTTTGTCACCCTTCCAATCTCCCTGAAAGATCCATAATTAGGGAGGCTTTTCCTTTAACATATGTGCCCAGCAGGCAAATATATAATTCAGATTTACAATTATATGGATTAGTTATTCCAATGTGTTGGATACATAGAGGTCCAACTGCTATAAAGAGTTGAAAAATCTTGTGTGCCTCAAACGAGTAGTTTGTTTTCATTTATGCCAAGACTACACGCAACCACAGTAAGGACCTGAGATGTATGTTTGTTGAAGAGATAAATATATCAAGTGCAATAGAAACAAACTGCTGACCTCAAAGATTAGTTATTTTTACTCCACTGGAAATTAATTCTGCAAGGAGGGAGGTGCGAACGGATACCTAAGACAGCTAGTCTGATTTTTGCTCTCTAACGGAGTAACACTGACTTTCCTCGCTCGGCACACATCCTATCTAGGAGGAAAAAAAAAATAAAACAAAATGAAAGAAAAATAGAAAAGAAATCGGGGTACAGGACTCTGCCGGGATGGTCCCTCCCGCTGCTCCCACCCGGCGGCGTCGTGGGGCAGGACTGGTTCCCCGCAGGGCAGCCTGGGGTGGGGGGGAGGGAGAGGGGGTATCCCCCGCTGCTGCTGCCTTCCGAGCATGGCCCGAAGGTGCCCCTTGCTCCAAAGCCCACACTGGCACCCGCCGCCTCCCCTCTGTCTCCCTCCAGCGGGGAAATCCCGGCTGGATGGGGCGAAGCCTCCCCGCTGCAGAGCACCCACCGGACGATGCTGCGAGCTCCGCCAGCGCCGGGGCCACCCCTGCTTCTAAATAATAGACATAATTAAAAAAAACCCAACAACAGCCGAACGAGGAGCGGGGAGTCTGGGAGGCTCCCACCGCGCCTTTTGCAGCAGTGGGGAGCGGAGGATTTGCAGGTAAGAGGGGAGGAAGGCGAGGGAGGAGGGCGGCGGGGAGGGAGGGAGGGGGTCCCGCGGTACTCACGGCGGGGCGCGGGGGGCGAGCGGGCGGCCGAGCCCCATGGCCGGGGAGGGGACGGACGGGCGGGCGGTCGCTGCTGTCGCTGCTGCTGTCGCTGCTGCTGCCGCCGCGCTGTCTTGTCTGTCTGCCGGCGCTGCTCGCCGAGCCGCTCCGGGAACCCCGTCCCTCCCCTTCGCTTCCTGCCTGCTCATATAGCGCGCCCTCGGCCACGTGGACGGCGCGGGGCCCTGCCGGCTCCTCCTCGGGGCCGGGCGGAGAGGGGCGGACCCCCCGATCAACCTCTCCATCACCCCCCAAAATCACCTCCCTCCATCACCCCCCTCCATCATCCACCTCCATCATCCACTTTCATCGTCTCCCCTCACCCCATCTCACCCCACTCACCACCGCCCCCCATGTCATCCTCCCATTACCCCCTCGCCAGCTACCTCCCCCCATCCCGTCACCACCCCCACCGTCCCCCTCCCTTCTCAGGCCTCCGAGCGGGGTTTCGCGGCAGAGAGGTTCAGTGCGAACCCGGACTCACCTCTGCGGGGCGCGGGGATGAAATCTTGCTCCCGGCGGGTCTTCCCTAGAGGATCGCCACCCAGGAATGTCTGTGTTCCCCCACCCCCAGCCCTCCAAACTGCCATGTGTGAAATTGGGCTGCGTGGATCTCAAAGGTGATCGCAGCAGGGAAAGTGAAAAGAAATTCTGCACTTCTCCTAGGAGAAAATGTGTGTTGCGTCATTAATAAAATATAGCACATAGTCCAGAATCATAGAAAGGTCTGGGTTGGAAGGTCTCTTAAAGATCTTTAAATTTCAAACCTCCTGCCATGGGCAGGATTTTCCATCAGATCAGTTTACTCAGAGACCCATCCAGCCTGGACTTGAACACTTCCAGGAATGGGGCATCCACAACTTCTCTGGGCAACCTGTTCCATCATCACCCTCACAGGAAAGAAAGTCTTCTGAATATCTAATCTACACCTACCCTCTTTAAGTTTAAAGCCATTCCCTCTTGAAATATCACAACATTTCCTTGGAAAAAAATCCTTCTCCAGCTCTCTTGAAGTCCCTTTAGGTGCTGGAAGGTGATATAAGATCTTCCCAGAGGCTTCTCTCCTCCAGGCTGAGCAACCCGAACTCTCTCTCTGTCTTCTCTGGAGAGGTGCCTCAGACCTCTTCTTTCAGTCCAGCACCACACACTTTTTAAGGTGACTATAAAAAATTGTAGAATTAAAAAGAATACAGCATCATTAAAGAATCCCCCAGACAGACACATTCAAATGATAAAGTATCTGCTAGAACTATTTAATAACATCAGGCTGGCTTTTTTAGTGGCAATGTGTAAAGACTGGAGCCAAGACTAGAAGCAAAGGGGTTATAGCACCTCTAAAGAAACAAATGATCTCTGATCTTCTCCACCCTTCTGTAGGCAGTGTTACATGCACTGTCACAGTGTTACAGTGAACATACAGAGTGCACATACAGAGAGGAGAACGTATTCCTGAGCTCTTAAAAATATGTTCCTTAATGCTGGACAGCCAGTGCATAACTCCCTTTGTGAAGCAAATAAGTTTACAGGTTATTAATCTAGTTACCAAGACTGCCCACACTGTTGGTTTATTACATTCAGCACAACATACTTCCACTGGATACTGTAACGTGCTATGTAGGAGCTGTAAGTCATCAATCATCACTGAGCTTGTTTCCATAGAGTTATATTAGTAAAAGCTAAAGTGTGAATTCAGACCGGTGTCACGTCATGTACCGCACTGTGCAGACATTTGCATTTGGGTGAGAGTGCCTCTGACAGCCTGAGCTTTCTGCTTAGGGAGCATAAACCCATACAAACCCTTCAAGGGACACAGCTCATCACTAAATCTGGACTTTGGATACTGAAGAGCAGCATAATATTATATCCTTCATAAACAGGGCTTGGAACAGATTTAATATAAAGCAATGAACATTGAAAAAAAAACCCAAAACATTAGTCTTCTTTTGCAAGGAATGTATCAACACAAGGAATTACTGTGTGGTGGAAAAAGTCTATTAAATAGCTCTTCACTGCTTCTTCCCAGGAGCTGCTTGACACTTTGCTGGAGATGGGATAGGGCCTTTGAGGAGCTCCAATTTGATCATCTGTGAAAGTTTCTGTTACCTTCTTGGCTTGATACTCTCATACCTTCAGGCAAAGTAGTTGAATGTGGTCCTTTGTTTCCTTAACAATAACAGTGGGTGAGTGGGTCTATTTTATGAAAAAAAATCTCTGGGGAACATCTCACCAGTAATAGGGTTGTGCATCAGGTTTGGAGATTTCTCCCAAGCATTTTTGAGGGGATGGAGAGAGTGAAAGGTTGATGAGGACTCCAAAGCATATCCTATGAAAGCGACATTGCCTGGGGAAGGAAATGTCTAAGCACTCTGCATTTCACTGCCTGCTGTACCATGCCTGGTCCGTCCATGAGTTCAACAGAGAAAAAGAATGAATGGAGTAAACAGGTGATTTATCATCATACAGCAGACAAAGTTTTGCTAGGTTATGGAAAGCTTAACCCTGCAGTCAAGAATGTCCTAATTAATGATAGTTAATCAAGATGACACTGGAATAGGTTGTCCAGAGAAGCTGTGGATGCCCCATCTCTGTAAGTGTTCAAGCCCAGGCTGAATGAGGCCCTGAGCAGCCTGGTGATCCTTATGACCCCTTGCAGCCATTCTATGATTCCATGACTGAAGAAAAGCAGCAAGAGATAATACTATTTTTTTTTCCACCTGCATTTTCAGTCCTATCTCTGCACCGTTTCTCTGGAGCACACAAGGGATAGGATATGGCGTGTCCCTCCAGCAAGTTGCAAGTGTAAGGAGGAGATACAGAAGTGAGCTCTGCAGTGGCTGGGTTTGGTCAGAGAGGCTCCTTTCTGTAGTGCAAGGTAGAAGAGGAGTGTGCCAGAAATGCCTCAGGGAGGTATGCCACAGTGATATGGGTGTGGAGAAGTGTAGAACATGGAGAAGTTCCTCAGGTCTCTGCTAGCACCTGGCTGAGCCAAGAGCAGAGAACAAGACTGAATCCTCCTGAAACAGCAAGTGTGGAACATATTTATCTTTATTGTGTCAGTGTTACACTCAGTTAATTCCTTCAGATGCTCTCAGCTTCCCTGATGCGCCCCAGTGAGTGTGCAGGTAACAAGTGCTCTCCGATACTGCCATCGTAATTACAGCAGGTCCAACCCAGTGTGTTGGATCCGCTCCCCTTATGCTGTAGCATTTCCCTAGCAAGTATCATTTAGGTGATTTTGGGAAAGAATCCAGGGTTTGTTTCACAGACAGTATTTCCTCAACAGCTCAGTGAATATGGAATAGTTTGAACTAACCATGCAAATCTCACTCGTCTTCTTATGTAGAGAAACTTTATCTACTCTAAACTCTGGGCCAGGGCTTTCAACTGCTGATGAGGGATAGCTATGCAGACTTCAAAGGAGCTATATCAGCTTTCACCAAGTGGGGATCCAACCCCTTATTCATATTTTAAAATTCAGAAACTGTGCCTAGGTAAAGCAATTTTCTCTATATTTTTAAGTAGCCAGCTTTTTATTTTATAGCTGTTCCCTCAGTGGCAGGATTGTTTCTCAGTAGTCAGTGTTTAAAGGCCCTTCAAGACTGAAGGAATTAAAAATGAATAATTTAAAGCTACTCTATGATGCATAATTTTTAACATATGTTTTACAGACCATGTGGAACAATTTTTTCTGACTTGTCAGTAGATATTTTACAAACATGCTGTGCTGGAACCAAAACCTTTTTTATTTAAGACTCAGATTTGAGCCCTCCTATGCATCAACACAGCAGTGTACTGGAGCCTACAAGCCATAACAAGGAAATCATTATCACCAGCACTGATCAGAAAAGAGCAGAAATGTAGCAATTGCTTTCTACCTCTTACACACACTGTTAAACTCAATAGGGGCAGAACTGTGGCTCTCCCTTCTCAAGAAGCCTCATCCCAAGGTAGAGAGAGAGTATATGTGATTTTTTTAACCTAAAGCTGAAAAAAGGATGGACCCAGGTGGTGCTGGAGAAGGAGGCATGAGACATGTTGGCTTTTGATTACTTTTTGAAGCTTGGCTGGAGTATCTTTATGCCAACCTCCAGTTAACTCCCTAAACCATGTGGTGCTTGGAATGTCATATTAGTAATTCCTAGCAGTTTTAATAGGCAAAGCTAATTGCTGGTGAATAACAATGATTCACCTTTTATGGATTTCATTTCTTATCCCTTCCTAACTCCTTGCAACAAGAAAGGGAGGAGGCATCTACTCTGCAGATGCTCAAAATCAGCCTGAGTTTCAGCCTTCTCGACTGGTTTCCACACTCTTCCTTGTTTTCTTGGATTGTCCAGCTTTTTATTTCTATTTTATAGGTTCTTCATATTTGCAGCTAAAAATAAGTTGGTTTGATTATTTCAAAAACTCTTTGGGTCCAAACTCAGTTTCAAGTATTTCAGCAAGTTGTAAAGTTAGGCACAGCAAATTTAGGCTTGTGTTTGCTCCTCCCTTCATTTGCTCTCCCTTCAGTTCATAATCTGTCATCTTTCAAACAAGGCAATTGCCATTGTGTCTAGAAGAAGTCAAAATAGAAAATTAGCGTTTGGTATGTATGCTGTTGCCAAGAAGCTATTTATTCTTGCCTGTGTAAATAAATAGTCGTTTAAAAATGATTGGCTTGCTCTAAAAGATGTGCTAAGTGCTATCACTGCACTGTGCTCCCACTGGGAGGAAAGAGGTGAGGATCCAGGAGTGTGGCCAATGAGTGCCCCATCTCCAGCTTCTCCCACTGGTTCTGTGGAATGGTACCGTTCTTCACACAGGCCAAATTGGTAGTTGGATAGTTCCTGTCTCAATGGACATAGCAGAAGTGACCTTGCCAGTCCCCAGGCCAGGCCCAAGCTCCACACAGGTGGATCCCTTTAAAAGGGATTTACTGGTAAGTCTCTATATTTTTATGTAGCTAATCATTCACATTTATTATGTATTACACAGATACACACCTATTGATTGGTAGGACTAGATGTGAAAGAGATTAAATACTTTCAAACTTTATAAATATGAAACCAAGAATATTGACACAGATGGGCTGTACACGATTTATTTGTTCTGACTGGCAAAAGAGACAGATGAAAGATGTATATCTTACCTACATTGAAGACGTAAAAGGTGTTCTGTAATCAGATGTATACTTTTGTAACACCGGCCTTATCTTTCATAACTTGCTACAGTATCACACAGTGCTATGAAACATTCTAACAGATATTGCAGAACTGTCTTAGTCTTCCCTGATCCAAAGTCTACTACAAGCAACTGGTAACAGTGCAGATTTAAAACAGGGGTTTAGATCATATCCTCTGCCTCCACACTTCACAGGGCCAGGCTCTGGCAATGAGGTGTATTAAGAGCAAAGAGAAAAGATATAAAAAAGCACACAGCATCCTTTCCTGCTTGCTCTTGGAGTTCAAATGGTGAGAGGAGCTGCAAGAGGTCAGTGATACTGACACACAGTCAGTGCTCTCAGCATTTGTTTCACAGCACCTGCTACAGGACCACATCTGAGACTGCTTTGACATCAGAGCAGGATTTCTTCTGAGGCCAAACTGTTACACAGAGACGTGTTTCTACCTGCTAGGACTCATTAGTGCTATATATGGGAGCATTGGCCATGGGTGAAGGTTGTGATATGGTGCAGTCTGTTCTCAATAAATGTCTGAGAAAGCCTGTGAAACCTTTCAGTATTACAGCACATAAAAACACACAGCAAACACCACAAGCCTGATTTGCAGAAATATTCAGCAAATCTGGAGCTCATGCAACTCATGTAAAAAGTAATCCAAGCTATGAAATACTTCTTTGCTCTTGCACTCTTAGATGAATGTGAGTTTTGCTACAAGGACAGTATAAAGCCTGAGAGGACTAATAAGCACTAAATAAGCGCATAACCCATAGAGATGTTAAATAGATAAAACCATAATGCAGGAAGTGGTGGAATCACCATCCTTAGAAGTGTCCAAAAATGAGTGAACATGACATGGTGCAATATGGTTTAGTGAGCATAGTGGTATTTGAAGATTGGACTTGATGATCTTGGAGGTCTTTTCCAACCTTAATGATTCTACGATTTTATCTCTGTCAGGATACGGGAAGATTAAATTGGTGTAAAAAACATTAATTGGGCATAAATATTTTACTGCAGAAGAAATGAATGGTATAAGCACCTAAATTGAGGATAAATATAAGTAACTATGTGGCAAAGGGACAGCTATGGTGTACTTTCTGGGTGTTTCATACGCACTTAGCATTTTCAGTCTTTCCAATACAAATGACCCTTCTCAGCAGTCCAGGCATCGCCTATGGAATATCATAACAGTAAAATTAACCTGATTTACCTTTGTGCATCCAGATCTCTCTGTTTCTTGAGTACCATCTATTCCAGAGTACCGACTTGAAAATATGTGCATTAAGTGATTGGGAAGTTATTAGCATCATTTAATTTTATTTAATTTCAGCTGTCCCTGAGGACAGTCAAAAATAAACCAGAAGGTGAAATTAAACTCAGAAAATGGATGTTCTTGATTAAGTTGAAGTGTCTATTAGGCTTCTGTTTTAAGTTTCCAGCCCACAAGAAGAATGGCAAGCAGAGCCTGGTAAAGAAACATTTTGACAAGAATGAATTTTTCTGTGGCTCAAACAAAATAAACACAGTAACACAGAAGAACCTTTTCCAAGTCAGGCCTATGTGTTCGTCTGATCAGTACCAGCAAACCGTTTCATCTCTCCTGAATGTCACAGAAGCACACAAGTTGTGCCACTGTGCAGTTTTCAAGACAAATGTTTTCCCTCAAAGGACATCGCACACATACCAAGGGCTGTACATGCTGTATTAAATTAAACATAGTAACAAAACAAAATGCTAATTCCATGTGGAAGTCATCCTCTGGGAAAGTTGTGAATAAAGCAGTGAAGCACACCTGGCAGATGTTAGTCACATGGCTTCATTTAATATGGAGAGGCATTTATGTTGAATGGTAGAAAAGCAACATAATAAGCTAGATAGGACAGAAAAGTTTGTGTGTTTTTCTTTTCCTGCTATATATACAGGTTAAAATGACTTTTAGCATTCCCTTCCACCTACTGGGATAGGCTGGGAAAGGATGAATGGTGTGGGCAGAATACCTCCAGGAAGGGACAGTGAGCACTTGTGCTGCAGTAGTGCTGAAGATCTGCTGTTAACCCACAGCTTGGAGCTTGGTGTAGGGCAGAGTAGCTCAGATGCTACTAAAGGGAAAAAAAAAAAAAGGTCTAGAAACCAATTTCCCAGACATCGCCTAGAAAATACTTATGTCACATTACTTCTCTGGGTAAAAGCTAGCAGAATGCTTCCCTAAAGCAGCACTAAATCAGCTGTAATGCTGGTTTAGATCTCGTATTAACAAATCAGCATTTACAGAAGATCTTGTCATCAAAGGTGGTTTTGGAGTAACAGATCATGACTTTTTTCCACTTAAGTTGCATGGTAAAACAAAAAGCAAAATTACAAATATAGTTCCCTGATTGCAGAAGAGCAAACTTGGGTAAACTAAGGAATTGTTTTAATTATTAGAGGTGAGAGCTGGAGAAAAGGTTTCAAAGACTTGAAAATGGTCTTACTATAAATGAAACAGGTGCTGCATTCAGAGCATAACCTACATCTAGGAAATGGAAAAAAAAAAAAAAGTGATTTAGGAACCAGAGAACCATTAATCTAATCTTAATACATTGTGATTTCTTAGAGTAAATTTAGAAGAAAAAATATTTAAGATCTGGAAATAAATACAAAATGGGATAAAATGCAAACTTGTGTTTAGCAGAAAGAGAGTTTATTTGAGGTAAGAAGTGATTCTCAGTGAAAGATTAGTGTAGTATATTGTGTTTACCTGGGCTTTGATTAAATGGATAAAAGGTGCTACTCAGATAACTGGCTGTTTTCTTGGAGGCTAAGGGAGGAACCAGACTGGTAGTGCAGAGTCCACGTGTGCTGAGCATGGACTACCCTGCAGCTGAGTTGAGAGCAGCCCTGAGAAGAAGGACTTGGGGATGCTGGTGGACGAGAAGCTCAGTGTGTCCCAGCAATGTGCTCTTAGAGCCCAGAAAGCCAGCATTGTCCTGGGCTGCATCAAAATCAGCGTGGGCAGCAGGTCGAGGGAGGTGATTCTGCCCCCCCTACTCTTCTCCTGTGAGGTCCCACCTGGAGTCTCGTATCCAGCTCTGGGGTCCCCAACATGTAAAGGATATGGACCCCTTGGAAGTAGCCCAGAGGAGGCCATCAGGATGATCAGAGGGTTGGAGCACCTCTCCTGTGAAGATAGGCTGAGAGGGTTGGGTTGGTTCAACCCGGAGAAGAAAAGTCACTGGGGAGACCTTAAGCCAGACCTTCTGGTACCTAAAGGGGCTACAAGAGAGCAGGAGAGGGACATTTTACAAGGACATGTAGTGATAGGACAAAGGGAATGGCTTTGAAATGAGAGAGAGTAGATTTAGATTGTATATTAGAAAGAAATTCTTTCCTGTGAGGGTGATGAGGCCCCGGAACAGGTTGCCCAGGGAAGCTGTGGATGCCCCATCCCTGTAAGTGTTCAAGGCCAGGTTGGATGAGCAACCTGATCTTGTGAAAGGTGTCCCTGCCCATGACAGTGGGTACGAGATGTTTATTATGGTTCCTTCCAGCCCACACCAAACTATGATTCTATGAAGATATAGACAGAGAAAGTGGATTTAAAAAGGCTTCCTAATAATAAATGGGAACCTTTGAACATTTCCCAGTCTCCTTCAGTGTCATTGGATGTACTGTTCATTCCTGGTACTGAGGTGCTCACCTTCACCACTGCAGCAGTCCAGCTGATCTGCAAGGCTCTGCCTGCAGCCAGGGTGCAGAAACATGTCTCTGCCCCAGCCCCGGAGCAGGGTGCATGTCCATTGTAGTTAAAACACTGCACAGCACATGTCCATGAGTCAGGGTGTCATGTCATCCAAGACAAAAAGATAAAAGATAAACCCACCACTCAGGAAGAGGAGGTATAAAGCACAGAAACATGAAATCATTAAGATGGAAAAAGACCTCCAAGATATGTGTAGGAAATGTTACCTGGGCTGAGAGGGTAACAGATGAAAAGCAGTCAGTAAATTTAAGGGAATTGTCAAGCTGTGCTTTAGAGCAAGGTAAGTAAGGTGAACCTCACCCTTAGAAGTTTATAAAACAATCTGCCTTGGGATAAGAGCTCTTGCTTCCTGTGTAAGAGGGGGAAAATTGTGGTGTACAAGATGACTTGGGGCTGCTAGAAGGATGAAGTCATGAAATGGGCAAACAAGATTCGTTCAGCCTTGTAAAATGAATGAAAGCTGAGGGGGAATCCAATCGCTGTCGATTGATTGGGAAGTAAATGCCAGGGAAGTGGAGAATGTATAGTAGCTAAAGGAGGAGTGAGTATCAGGTGCAGGTCGATGTATTCAGGCTGTAAATTAAAATGATGATGGTAACTATCATATCAAGAGGTAAAAATATGCAAGAAAGCCTCCAGAAAGAACAAGTCCTCTGAAGTTTATATAGGGGGCTTGATGCACTCCTGGAAAATATAATTTTTTGTGTATGAGAAAACAACCTACCATAATACATTAGACCTACACCTCCTTATACAAGGAGATGTAGCTTGATCTTCCCTCAAAACTATTTCTTGTTTTACACCAAGGAAAATGTGTAAAGGAAGAAACAATATGTGTAAAGACACAAGGACAGATCATAGTGCATGGATCATCCCCAGCTACCCCCATGATGCATTAACTTTACTCCACAGAGGAGTCGGAGGAGCAGCTCATGTCAGGCAGTAGAACATGTTCTACTGAATTCTCTAAGATCTAAATTGAGTCAGTAATGCAGAACTCAGGGCAAATATTTCTCATTATCTCAGAAACCAGGTGGTTGTGGACACCAATACCACCTGAAAGGGGCTGAACAAACGCAGTCCCTCTAACCTCCATTTGTCACTTAACTAAGTACAAGATCAAAGAACCATTGATTCCAGGGACAGCAGCTCAGACGACTCGTTCTATTTTGCTTGCAAAATTGTTCCTATCTGTGCAGGTGAAATCTTTGTGCTCACTGACATTATTATATAAAATACAGTTATTTTCAAAAAGGATTATCTCTTTTTCAGCAAACAAAAAACCTGCTATATTTCTATCTATTTATTTATTTATTTCCCCAGCAGAACAGAGGAGAACATAGACTCTTAAGTATAGAAAAGTGTGTAGGTTTTAAAACAAATTTAAGACAGGGACAAGCCAGAAGTTCTGGACAAGCAATCTGGTCTGATTTATGGAGCAACACAGTTCTATTCAGCTTAATAGGTTTTTGCATTTAATTCATATTGAGTGCAACTGGAGCATTGGTGTTTCAGAAAGACATTGGAGGTTCCCATAGATCAAGAAGCCACCTTCCTCAGCAGTGTTTTGTCTCACTCATTCTACAAAATCTTTCACTTCATATTTTCTTTGCATTATACCTAGTTTCAACGTACTGTTGATTCCTGTTATTCTGTGTAGTCTGCTTGTGATGAATTAAGTAAACTGAACTTTTTTGATCTCTCACGTCGGATATATCTGGCCAGATGTGCACTTCTACTCAACAGATGGCTGTTCAGCACTAGTCACTATCCGTTTGGAGTCAGCTTCAGAGAAATGAGCCCTTCCAGGGTGAGGTTCATCTCATCCCAAAGTGAATCTTTAAGCCAGATCCGATAAATGTCCCTCACAGCATTCCTTTCTCTCTCTAGCAGCAATCAAGGAAGCCTGTGCTGGCTACCTCTCATGTCACTGCCTGCATTGTAGACTTTTATATTTAGGCAAGATGAATCTGACTCTTGGGCTAAGTCATTTTCCCAACTTTGAATCATTTCCTTGGCTTCCTCCTCTGCACCTCACACTGATGAGGCTTTGCAGATCTCCAGCAGATGCATGGCATTAATGCCTATGTATGAGGAGGCCTCACTCTCAGGTTCCGGGAGTGCACACAGGGGCAATTCACTGAAAATTTGGTTAGGGAGATAGAGCTGGATTTCAATATGTATGCTGTCCATACTTGCTAGTGATTGCACCTTTTTAATGAGTAGCATGTGGCACTGATGAGAAAACGCCTTAATAATTGTGGTCCCCCTGGAAAAAAAGTAGATTATGTAACTATTGATCTTGATATTTTTTGTTCTATTTTTCCATTTTTCCCCTAGTAAAAACTGCTGCAGCATCACAGGCTTCAGCTCCTTC
Organism: Manacus candei; assembly: GCF_025592945.1. Taxonomy (NCBI): domain Eukaryota; kingdom Metazoa; phylum Chordata; class Aves; order Passeriformes; family Pipridae; genus Manacus; species Manacus candei. The sequence goes on from NW_026138061.1 coordinate 7,836,325, forward strand.
CATCCAGCTTCTTTTCCAACATTAGCCATTCCGCTGTATCTACTCATACCAGGCTCAGCCACCAGCCCAGCCAGACAGCTGCCAGCTGTTTTATTTTTAAATAAATACTTACATCTGTCAAGTTATAAAGCAGAGAGTGATGAATCCATTCTTGATGTCTTTTTCTTTTTTTCTCTGTCACTTGAATAGAACATGCTAAGAATTGCACACTCTCTGCAACAAAAGCCAAAATATTTTTGTACCTGGGCAGGTTCCCTTTAATTAGTACAAAACGTGTTTAAGTGTTGGGGTTTTAATCATCCCTCCATAGTGGTTTATTAGGTCTGAAAGGAAGGAGGGTAAGGATAATTCTTTCTTGCCCAATGCCTTACCCGTGTGTTAAGAATGACTAGTTTGAATGTCCACATGTATAAATATTATTGATATATTTATATATTGCCTACTTGCATGGGCAGCAAGCATGGCTGAAGAGGAACTTGCAGGTCTTTCTGGCTGGGAGAAATAAGAAGGAGTTTTCCCAACAGAGTCCTGATGTTTCATTTGGGGATCTTCTACCACAAGCTGCACGAACATTTCAGGTGAGCCCTGTCCCCATCTGTCCCTCTCATGCCTGTGTCTTGCCCACTCTCTCTGCATCCCTGTCTTCTTCCCTCCATCATGTTCGCTAACTCTGATTGCAGACACTTTCAGGGAAAGGAACAACACTTTTGGACCAGTGTTGCCATTTTTTCTTACCTGTGTCCTCACAGATGTAAAGGCTATGTTAGAAAACCAATTTTCAACCTGCACTTGGCTGCATCCTCTGACATCAGCTACCTCCTTATCTATAAACTGGCCCAATAAAGATAATGAAAGCAAATTCATTAAGGCATTTATTATACTGTCTTCTCATGTACTCTTACCATGGCTTTCTTTTGGGACAGTAAGAATGAATTGCAGTAGAGAAGTGATTCGATTTTTCTTGTTGAATTTTGCTGTACACTACTGCAGTCAGTGAGCCGAGATGTTCAGGTGAGACCACACCGCTCCCCTGCAGCTCCATGTTGCTCTAAAAGTGATTTGTATCCATTTAGTTTTAGTCGGTAAGTATCAACTTCGGGTAAATCAATATAATGTGGGCTTGCATTGATTTGAGACAAATCAGCAATGGGTAGTGCTGGTTTAAATAATCGTTCTCAAAACCTTCGGAACCTTTAGTTAAAAAATGGCACATAAGCCAGCGTGAGAGCTACAGATAAATCAACTATTTTTAGTGATGGATCATCGCAGGGGTAGTAAAAACTAGGCAAAAGTGAAAATCTTGTGGGATAAATGTGAAAGTGTTAAAGACATGAAACAATTCAGTAAGAATCCAAACCATGTCTGGTATTTTGAAGCTAATCTTTACTTAGCTAATATAATCCTGCTTTAAAAAAAAAAAAAAAAAAAAAAAAAAAAAGTAAGGTTTTCATTTCTTTCTTTATTTTTCTGCTTTTCATATCAGCAAATTTTTAAAATCGTCTGTTCACAACATCACACAAACAACCCTGTGACAATTGGAATAATGTTTCCTAGAGGATTAGGGGAATTCATAGAAAGAATCATTGCTTCATGTGGGAAGAATCAGACACATTGCATGCATCTTTGTTGCTTAATTTCTTTGTGCTGGTACCTTGATTTGTTTCTCAAATTTAACAAAGAAGGGTATGAAGCAACTAAAAATCTAAAATTACAATGTAACCATATGGAAATATTAAGTTAAGGAAGTCTAAGCACTTAAACCAACTGTTCAGGGTATTTTCCCCTTAATGTGCTTACATAAATCACATTAGTTTTTATGAGAGTTATTTTTCAAATTTATAGACTTTTTCAGATGGATCTTCATCTCCCAAGGTAGCATATGCAGCAGCTGAGTGTGTTTCTGCAAATTAAAGACTCTGGCATTCAAATTTTAACTCTGACACTGGATTCATGGATGTCATTGCATAAGCAAGTTATTCATGAACTTTTGGAAATAGCTTTTACTTTTTAATGCTCAGCTTTAGAAAGCTGAATTGTCATTTCTGAATACCCAACACTCAAATTACTGATTTAACAAGTAATGTTTGTGTGGCAGTTCTAGAACTGGTCTGTGCTATGGCTTCATCTCTAACAAAATATGAAGGGGCAAAAAAATCACTGCCACTGTTTGAGCAAACACAGTGCATAGAAGTGCTGCCTGTTTCACTGAAATCTCCCATTTCTGGAAATAGCTTCTTTGGGGGTGTTGTGGTTTAACCCTGGTAGTCAGCTCATCCCCTCACTGTGGGATAGGGGACAGAAGTGGAAGGGTAGAAGTGAGAAGATTCGTGGGTTGAGTTAAAAACAGTTTAACAGGTAAAGCAAAAGCCACATGCCCAAGCAAAGCAAAACAAGGAATTCACTCACCATTTCCCATGGGCAGACAGTGCTCGGCCATCCCCAGGAAAGCAGGGGATCTGCTTCCCAGGGATAACTCTACCTGGGAAGAAAAATGACATCACTTCAAAAGTACCCCCTTCCTTCTTCTTCCCCAGCTTTATGTTCTGAGTGTGATGCTGTAAACTGTGAAATATCCCTTGGGTCAGCTGGGGTCAGCTCTCCCAGCTGTGTCCCTGCCCTTGGACACAGGTCCTTGTGCACCCCCAACATCCTCTCTGGTGGGGTGGGGGAAGGAGCAGAAAAGGCCTTGACTCCATGAGAGCTCTGCTCAGCAGTAACAAAAACATCCCTGTGTAATCAACACTGTTTTCAGCACAAATCCAAAACACAGCAGCACCATGTGAGCTGCTATGAAGAAAATTAACACTATCCCAGCAAAAAAAAACACACAGGGGAATATCTTATAATTTAGAAAAATAAAATTTCTAAATAATATGTCTGTCTTTGATGAATTATATTAATATTTATGTACTTAAATGTTTATATTTATATAATAATACTTATATATAATGTAAATGTATATTAATTGTATTTTTATTTATAGATACTATTTCTAATTTTGCTAGGAACATGTACTGAATATACCCTGGAGGTTCAGAAAGCAGAAGGCAAACCAAAACTTTCCAACATTTATTACAATATTGAATGCAGAGTTATTTTAACATTGATTTGGAGATTTGGGGATGACCTAGTTCACCCGTTTTGAATTTTGCATTATTGTGAAAATCAATGAGAATCTCTTGAGTGCATTTTGGAGCCATGTGGGCTGAGTTGTAGCTCTGCACAGTGCTGCAGAGAGCTCACATGGAGCTGGCAGTGCCCTGTGCCTGCAGATCACAGCACGTCAAGGGTCTAAGGAGAGGCTTCGGATGCCCAGCTAGAAGTCAAGAAGTAGGAACCAGACAAAGCACAGAGCTCTGAGTACCTCACACATCCTGCCAGCCCCAAAAGATTTTGCCTTGGAGCTCTTGAATTCACCTTTAACCAACCTTTTTGCACAACTCCTTATGCAGGTATGGGTGTAGATTTTGGAGTCACGACTTGCCTTATACCTCCTAGGTACAACACCAACTTCACTGTACCCAGTGAGGGACAGTGCCTGGAAAGTGAATCTAAATATATTTATAAGGTGAAAGTTCATCACAACAAGGTTAATGAATAAGCAGTACAAACCAGGGAGGTGTACTGCCAGCTAGAGGATGGATCCTGACTCATATGTCATTCAGTGGTTAAGCATCTTTGAATATTGGTTTTAGTACTCAATCTTGCCCTAATGAGCCTTGGAAATTCTTCAGAAAAAGGAGAACAAAAGGTTTACAGAAGGTCAAAGCAGTCACCAAGGAGGTTTTGTCTCACCCTTGATTCTGAGAGTGACTCACACAAACACTCAGCTATTAGCAGCTGTGATAAGATGCCTTTAGCTGCTGCCCCGCAGCAAGTCTGATGGATGGAGATCACCTCTGGAACATGTTCCTTGAAGAGGATTAGCTCCCGAGGGCTGGGGTTTGTTACACACGTGAAGCCTTTTCTCTTGGCTCAGAGACATCAACTAACAGCTTAACTTCTAAACAAGCTCAAGGCCTACCATCTTCCCTCTGAGGCAGGAACCAGGCCAATTTTTCTACCAAGAGGTGGTTAGTCCCAGCTATGACATGGGAGCCGTGGGTTGAGAGGTTTTCCAGGGCAAATCCAAGCCTACCCTCTAATATCTTCTTGGGGGCAGTGAGGTGTTAGCCATCACTGGATATCTTTACTTATGACTTTGAGTTTAGGCTGACTCTGTGCCCTTCTAAAGGGACTCATGCTCAGCCATGAGCCACGGGCTTGACGTGGGAAGCATTGGTGAAGCACTGCTGTACATTATGCAGCAGAGATATCACCACATACATTATGCAATGATAGCTCCTTCAGGCCTTACTGCCACTGTTACTCTCTTTTTGCCCTATATAATGCCTGCTACCATCAGGGCTCCCCTGACCTTAGTTTGTCAAGTCCTACAAGCCTTCAGAAAGCTTTATGACTGCTTGGATCTGGGTTTTTAAATACTTCGCCTTCTAGCTGTAGCCTAGTTCCTACACTCTAAAAAAAGAGCATTTCCATTTAATTTCAGGCTTTCATGGCTATGAAGTGTTTTGAATAACCAAACCTGCTCTTTGTTTCTTCTCTGATGTGGGTGGGTTGGATTGGTCAGTGCACATGAAGTGCCACAGCTGCCCAATTCATTGTGTTGGTGACGTGGACCTGCAATTGTGCAACTCACAAAGTGGACGTGCAGAATTAAGGGGAGAGGCATTGTAACATGGTTGCACAGAATGCTTTTTAGCCTGTCTTGTGCTTCTTATTTATTTTGGAGAATATTTTATTGCCTTTACCTAAGCAGTCAAACCGAGCTCTAACTCCCAATCTGCAGTGTTGGAAGCAGAAAAGTACATGCCAAATGGGGAGGTTACCTGGATTACATTTCAGTGTGACAAAACCTACTGCTGTGTGCTAGAGAAAAGAGCAAATTCCCTTCCTGTTTTACTGCCAAGTGACACCTGTACAGCCAAATGGATTGCTCAATGAACTTCTTTAAATAATCACCTCAGTGTAGCCTAGATCTCATTCCCATCTCCTCCTCAGTCTCTTTAGCTGCCAGGGAGAAGGAAGGGCTGTGCTGTGTCAGAAGGGTAGCAGAATTACAGTGCACAGCAACAGCAGCCAGACTCCTTCAGCTTAAATGGAATTAAAATAGATTCTTTCATTGAAAGAAAAATAAAACAATGGAGGATAAGAGGAAAGCCTGTGTAAGGGAGCACAGCAGGTTAACCAGCTGGGTCTGTGCCGTCCTGTGCAAAGGGAGGTTTCATGGGAGACAGTTCACTTGGAAATGCAGAGGTCTGAGTGAGCTGAAAGCTCAGACACATCTGTGCATGTCCTGGAAGGCTTGTTGGTGCATGATCACTGGGCTGCTTTACACTGGTTAAAACAATCTGTGAATTTATCCTAAAGTTGTTGCCCTGATGTTGCTAGAGAACTTAATGTGTTGAAGTCTCCTCTCTTTGTAGTCCTTCCACTTTCTCACCTGTTTCCTGTCTCATTTCCAGGAAACACGTTTGTAACAGCTCAAGACAGTCATTCCTCTTCCTCATGATAACCATGGATAAACATTTTGTCAGCCTCGCAGGTCTCCATGGGGAACTCCCTCTGCAGCTCACAGCCTTCTCTGCTCTCTGTGTTGGGTGAGCTTCAGACTCAGTGAGAATTGGAAGAAAATCCAAAGATATAACCCTCTATAGATAAAGAACTCAAATACATCCATAAATCTCAGCTGTGGTTTTCAATGTTACTTAAGAAAGTGGGAGTTTCAAGATCCCAACTTCTTAGGCAAGTCAATTATCCCTCAGTCTTCCCTTCCCAAACCTTCCCTTCCCAAACCTTCCCTTCCCAAACCTTCCTTTCCCAAACCTTCCCTTCCCTCTCCCCTTCCCTTTCCCCTTTCCCTTTCCCTTTCCCTTTCCCTTTCCCTTTCCCTTTCCCTTTCCCTTTCCCTTTCGCTTTCCCTTTCCCTTTCCGTTTCCCTTTCCCTTTCCCTTTCCCTTTCCCTTTCCCTTTCCCTTTCCCTTTCCCTTTCCCTTTCCCTTTCCCTTTCCCTTTTCCTTTCCTCCTAATTTTGCCAAACTTTTGCATCCACAGACACTTTTCAAATTCTACCCGTAAATGTGTTTCCAGCATGGCAGTCTGTATTGTTCTGGCACTGATTGGTGCTCCAAGCAGCAGGTAATTCATCTGCTAGAAAGACTCAACATCTTCCCGACACCACTACTATTATCCAGAGCTATGTTTATGCTTCTTTTGCAGCAACAACCATGCAATGGGCTCCACTTCCCTTTCCTTTTCTGAGGACCCCACAGCTGCAGGTGGGGTGGGTTGGGTAATGACAGGGCACTTCTGCAAACAACCGGCTGTGAAGTGACACATTCCTGTCAGCAGAAAGCTCTGCAAATATTCTCTAATCTCTCGACAGAGTAAACATTTCTGTGCCATCCTAGCAGGGGAGCCACCCTTTTTATGGTAGACCTGATCTTCTTTTTCTGGAACACACTGGAGCACAGCTTTGTGTGCCACAGTGTTCTGCACCAAGCAGACAAACCTGCTGACTGAGCCACCAGTGGACACAAAGATTTATTTCTGAAGAAAAGGTTGAGCAAGATAAAATCATCACGGCAATGTTCTGGTATCTGAGGCTCCAGAGAACACGAACAAGCAGCAGGGTAAAGCCAGACACCATCAACAGCTGAGTGGGTAACTCACAGCAAACCACAGTTTTGATTAAGTTCACCCTTTTCCCAGCCACAGACACATTGCTAAAGCTCTTGGAAGTTCCCTACTTACTTCTAGTAATAACAAATTGAGCCCTTTATGCAGAAGACCAATGTGCATACTGTGCATTTATGAAATGCCCTGAAGCCCTGGAGACTGAGGATGTCACATCGTTCAGGGTCTTTCAGAGACTTTGAGGACCTTGTCACTGGGTGAATGCCACCTACTTTGAAGACTTGCTTTTTGCAGTCAAGAGAATAACACAGAAATATTTCTGTCTCCTGTCTTTAAGGCAGGAACCTGGCAAAATGAAAGCAGACTACAAAGTGCACAAGCAATGAGGCTGGGAGACACACATTGTGTCACTACTTTCTTCATAAAGATCATAGATCATTTGTGTTTGTCCCCTATCGATGCATGGAGCATATAGGTACATAGAGACACCAAAGAAGCCCACACCTACTAAAGAGCCAATGTCTCTGTTTAAGTGATATCCACATTCTCTGATCATCCAGCCATTCCTACATGTTGGCTTGCAGTCTCAAGGTTGTACTCAGGAGCCAGCAAACTTCAGGCACAGCAAGAACCAGCTCACACATGGGTATGGATTTAGCCTAAGGTAGTTAAGGATCCCACATCACCATAGTAACTGCATGCTGTTGCATTAATTTCAGGAAAATAAATGAAGCTTGTAAGTCAAGGGGTATTTATGCATAGCACTGCAATAGCACATTAAGAAACTCCAACAGTTCTGAATAAGGCAGTCAGGCTTTCCTGGCTGGTTTATCCTGCTTTTCAGGGACTAATGGCCTGGTTGGAAGACTCCATTAATATGGTTAGTCCACTTTCCATATCTGAGTTGGTGTGTTCAGACATGGCTTGGGCATCTCTGCACAGCACTACACCTAAGCCATGTAGGACCAACAGAAGCATGAAAAAGCCTCTACAGTAATGTACAGATTTCAAAAATTGAGGTCTTTATAGAAGAATTTAACAGGTTTGAGTATTCCCCTTCTCACTGATGAAGTTTGTTTAGGGTATGTTAATTACATATCAATAAAGATGTAATTGTTCTTTACGAGGAAAACAAAATCTTACCTAAGATGGGCTGGGATCTTCATTTTGTTGCCAAAAGCCCAGCCTCTATTCTTTAAAAAATGAAACAAACATACTCACCAGGGACAAACACAAGTACAAAATTCTGGTTCATCCAACCTGAATTAAAGGTAGCCTTGTTGGAAGTGGAGCAGTCAAGCACATGGCTTGTTGGCCACTCTAACTGAATAAACTCATCTGTATCTGGCAGTGGGTTGACTTCTCCTTTAATCATAAGTTTGCAGAAGTGTTATAAAAAGGAAATTCTGACTAGTCCAGGAACTTTGGTGTCAGAAGGAAGAAAAGTATCTGTATGGGATCTGTCTGAGATGGAGTTCCTTTCCCCATGGCAGCCCTCACAGTGCTGTGCTGTGCCTTGATAGCTAGAAAGGTGCTGATAACACACCAGTGTTTTGGTTACTGCTGAGCAGAGTTGGCACAGCATCAGCACTGTATCTCCAACATTCCCCCCATCAGAAGGCTGGGAGTGGGCAAGATCCTGGGAGGGAACACAACCAGGCCAGCTGACCCAAACTAACCAAAGGGATATTCCATATCATATGACGTCAGCTCAGATATAAAAGCTAAGAAAAGGAGAAGGAAGGGGTGCACTCATTATTTAAAATGTTTGCTTTCTGGAGCAACCACTATGTCTGCTGAGGCCCTGCTTCCCAGGAGGTGGCTGTTGCTTTAGTAAACTGCCTTATTTCAGTCTACAAGTCTTTTTCCATCTTATTTTCTCTCCCCTGTCCAGCTGAGAAGGAGGAGTGATAGAGTAGCTTTGGTGGGCACCTGTCATCCAACCAAGATCAACCCACCACAACATTAAAAAGAATGAAGATGATGATGAACAGAAGTATTGGCATCAGTGATAAATATGCTGCTGATTGCAAAGGTTCCAGGGATGGGGCATCCATAGATTCCCTGGGCAACCTGTTCCAGTGCCTCACCAGCCTCACAGGGAAAAATTTCTTCTTAATATCTAATAAAAGCCATCTCTCTTTTAGTTTAAAGGCGTTACCGCTTTGCCCTGTTTAGTTATGGGTTTTAAGGTCCCCTGAGAGCCTTCCAGGCTGAACAGCCCCAGCTCTCTCAGCCTGTTTCCATAGAAGGGGTGCTTCAGCACCCCAGAGCTGGATGCAGTACTGCAGGTGGGGGCTCATGAGAATAGAGTAGGGGGGAAGAATTACCTTTCTCGACCTGCTGCCCACACTGCTTTTGATGCAGCCCAGGACATGGCTGGCTTTCTGGGCCATGAGTGCACATTGCCAGGTCATGTTGGGCTTTTCATCCACCAACACACTCCAGTCCTTCTCTTCAGGGCTGCTTTAAATCTGTACTTCACCCAGCCTCTGTTTGTGCTTGGGACTGTCCTGACTCACATGCAGGACCTCACACTTGGCCTTGTTGGCCACCCAAGTAGTCTTACTTTTTGTGTTTGAGTTTGTCCAGGAGATCACCCAAATCTGTCCTCCAGACTACCAAAGGGATTGTGTGTCTGGGCCTATTAATTGTCCTCCTGATAGTGCATGCATCCAGAAGTGGGACAGGATACAGGCTGTCATGCTCACAGTTGCCTGAGAAACTCCTCCACCTCTGATATTTTAGCAGTGACTTGAGAACATCACCTGAGTGAGGGCTACAGGCTGCCAGCAGCCTCAAACCTCTTCAGAAATCCATTGGTATGATGTTCATAGAAAATGAGAGGTGGTATGAGGACAACTTTAGCCATGGCACATCTTTGATTGTTTGATGCTTTGGGGTTTTTTTCTTCAGCTTACTGGAAACTAGAGCTGCATCCAAATAACTGCAGGTTAGAGAATGTCTTTTTGGGGGCTTTAGCTGAAGAAGGCTCACAGGTAATTTGCAACAACCCTGACCTGTGATTCGCATGGACCAGCTGAACTCTGCAGCCTGATTCATCATCAAGAATGTCCTGATATGTCCTCTTTGCTTACGTGCAATATAAGGAAGTGGTGTTTTTTCTTTTATTTAATAAAAAATGTTTGTCCGCAGGCCTGATTTCTTTTGCCTGCAAACCTATCAATTTTCCAATAATCTCCCAAGCAGCACAGGCAGTGATAATTCAGGTCACAGGTTTTGACAGAGAAATCACAACATCAGCAAGTCACTGCTAATGAAAGTGGGTTTTTTCTTGCTCCTTCTGGATTTCTTCGTGTCCAGACTTCCACTACTTGAAGTGAGAGTAAAAGATTTGTTGCAGTAGTATCATAGGTACCTAAATCTTTGCATGAGGTTGCCCCTTTACTGAACTTTTAATTCCGGGGGTGAATTCAGGACATAAACAAGTTGAACAGCAATGTCACATCCCACACTGGGAAGTCTGGAGGAGGCATCATGCAGTAGAAGGAACACCTGAGGGCATCTCCAGTATCTCCTCAGGGACTGAAAGAGGATGTGGGATAGTGGGAACAGCACAGCCACACCACAGGGCAAGTCTTGATTTTCACACTGAAATACAGGAGTGTTTTGGCTGACCCTCAGCTGGGATGGCAAAGGGAAGGAGGATGCTTTCTTCCTGTTGCTCCGACTTGCATGGGGATTAGCAAACTTATGGCAATGATTTTATGGCAAACATGACATTTTTCAATGACATCATGATGTTCCACACCAAAATCAGTTTTATCAGAAAATTAAACCAAAAGAACTCAAAAGACAGTCAGAAGATAGCTAGACATCAGGTCCTGTAGTGCACTGACTTCAGCACCCGTGTGAATATCCCAGGAGCTCTGGGCTGAGGCCACAGACAGGTTCTTGGAGGCAGTCGATTTTTGCTGCCAATGTCATTGCTATACATCAGCTATATCTCAATTGATTTCAGTGACACTCTGCTGGATTTATACCTGAGAGCAGACACTGACCTTAAGCACATGGTCTGAACAGGGCCATTCCTACTCAGCTAAAACCATTTGGAGCTTTTCCAATACCATTTGATTGGCATAAAGACTTGATCCATAATGGAAGAGTATATAATAGCCTGAGAATTGAATCAAATATATCTAATCTAGGTCAGATCCTCAGACAGGGATGTTGATGGATCATAAGCCAGCTCAGTACAGGTTTTAACTAAAAATAAGGACATAACTCTTTAAATGTCACTGTGAAAGGCCCATGTTTGATTATGTAATAATAATAATATTTAAATTTGAGCTTGTTCCTCAACAGTACACATCTTCCTTGCTCATTAAAATTAATGAGCTACTTTCTCTGGGAAATACAATACCCACATCTCTGTTTCGTGAAGAAGGTGACATGAAAACAAGGATGACATGACAGGTCAGGAATGCCCAAAGCCCTTCCTTACTTTAATGCTATGCAGAGAACAATTTTGCACAGCTCCTTAGCTAGAGCAGTTCTCTCCCCTGGGCTTTCCAGTCTCTAATTTCTATGTCCCTGTGAATTTAGTGTACACACAATGCGTGACTGATGCTTCTACATGAAACAAGTCACATTAATTTTTTATTCTCACCAACCACAAAACTAGAAAACTGCTTCCAAGATTGTGTGAAAGTTCATCCCTGGAAAGACATCTGAGTTTGGTGGGTGAATTTGATCACAGATTAGATTTGAAAAGGCAGGCTGAAGGGAGGCCACAAAGCATTGGCTAGATTTGAGCATTAATTACATATTTTCCTTTAGGAAGACAGGAGATTAGTGGGATGCAAATGGAAGAGAAAGGAAGGGAAGAAGGGCTATGGAACCCACAGATCAGACAGACTCATGACTGATGGATATAGCTGCTACTACAATCTGGGTTTTACAGCTGTGTTTTCTCTTCTTTCCTTGGCCTTTTCTGCCATGGAGATACAAGTTCCTGAGATCACAGCCCCACTTCAGTTGCTATTACAGACCAACTCACACAGAAATCTGTCTGGGACTCCCCTGGTCTCTCCAGTCTTCTTTGGTCTTGACCTCAGAGACTCACTGACCACCCTGCTCAAAGGCCATGTCACCTACTCGCTGGCTGGTCCAGCTCTGTCTTCACTAGTGATCACAGACTCACTCACACCCCCACACTCCCTCCACTTGCTGCACCACAGACATGGGGACCCCATGGCTCCTGATCCCATTCCAGTTACTTCACTCAGAGCTGTCGTCATGTGCAAGCAGAGAGTCTCTTACACAGGAAAAGAGGGTTTAAATTAGCTTTAAAGTGGTGTTTAATGAGTAGACAGGACAGATAGTACTCATGAGGGCATAGCCAGGCAAGCACACTGTCCTGAAACCTGTTTACACTTGACCAGTCACTCTATCCCCTTATCATTCTATTTTCCCACACTTGTTCCTCCCTAATCCTTGCTAATGCTTTCCTTTCCGTGGTCTTTGGTTACCTCCCTAACCACCCCTTAACAAGTCTTAAACAATCCAAAGATGCTCTTCCCCTCCATCCCCATGCAGAGACCCTCCTCAATCAGAGGAGGCCCAGGAAGCTGCTTGTGTTCCCCCATAGAGTAGGTGCCACCCTCAGCCCATGGAGCCAAAATTCCTCTTGGATTGCCCTGGCAGGTGGTCATGCCTTTGACTGGGGTATTGGGCTCTCCCACTTCCCATGTGGCTCTGACCTCCTGTATGTGTGGAGATGAGTTTTTTTTTATGTAACAGTTAAAAGGAGGGTGTGGAAGAGGGAGTGGATGGGGTGACATGGCATGGGGGTTCTACATTGCTGATGGGTCACCATAATGGTAAATACAAGATGAAGTACAAAAAACAAACAATCAAAAAAACCAATGAAACAAAAATCAACCAACCAACCAAACAAACAAACAAAACCAATAAAAAATCATGTTTGCACACTTTTTAAATTTTTACATGAAACATAAGGGGTTCAGGGAAGGGTCCAACTGTCCAAGTCCATTCAGCCTCCACGCTTCTGTTTGGTCTTAAATGACAAGAGCTTACAAGTCCAGTGCCATCATTCAGGGCTGTGTTGCCTCTGTGCAGACGCACTTTCCCCAACACTTGCAAGTGTTGCTGCTCTAAGATGAGTGGAGAAAATCATTCATGAAAATGAATGGGAAACCCAGGAGTAAGGAGGATGCTGGGAGCAGAACTGAGGTTTGGGGAATCCAGTATTGCTTTAAATCATTTAGAGACTACACTATCCCCTTATATGCTGCAAAAAGCCAAAGTTAACACTTGGGTTCACTGAGACTCATTTTTCACACTAGCTTAGGGCAAATTTTTCAGGATGTTTAGATACTAAACTTGTACTGAAAAAAATCAGCTTTAAAAAGCTGTCTCTGAGTCTTCTTCATTGCATAAGAAGAGATTTGGCCAACAGTAAAATTCTGCTTCATCCCTTCCATTTGGGACTTCTTTGATGAACTGTGAGACATGGGCCAGATAACAAGGAGCAGAAAAAGGGATCAGCAGCCTGCTGTGTCACATCTGTTTGTTTTCAGTCTACAACCAAACATCTACTGTCCTGCCAGTATCTTCTCCCTTAAAGTGGTACTAGAAAAATTGTAAAAATGTGGTTACTAAAAATTAATAAAAATTAACTGTTTCAAGTAACTCCTATCTGTGCATAGGATGGATTTAGCAATCCAGTGTAAGGGTCCAGCAGTGTTATGCCACATAATAAATATAATTATCAAGGTAGTGCTCAGGATAATCAACTCCAGCTTAATTGGATTTTGCTGCTGATCATTCCCCAATCATGACACCAGGAGTGACTCAACATGAGCAAAATGGGCGTAAGGGGATATTATGAAATTTTAATTTCAAAAGCTCTGGGAGGTGGTGTACATGAAAGAAAGGCCCTTCAGTGGCCAGCCAGTCAGACCTGACCAGCACATAAGTTTTGGTCAAGTTCATTGGTGACCCTGGGGCAGTTCTTCCTCTCAGGCTACCTAGGGATATTGCGCTTATGTGCTTCTAGAGGGCTTAGCCTAAAGTCAGGCAACATGGGAAGAATTAACGTCTCTTATATGAGGACACCTAATGGCTTGGTTGTTTTTTTCCAGAGCTCCTAGCATTGGAATATTGTCTCTTAATCTCCAGATTCCTCCATCCACCACAGATAACACAGAAGGTTTGAAAATTCCCTGTCAACCTGCAGTGCTCATGTTTTCAAAATTTTATGATAGAATTGGGAGCGGTACCAAAATTCAAGATTAAGTTTTTAAGGATTTGGGCCTGCGTGAGTACTGCTGCTTGATTACAGACCTCAGTAACCACCAGTATAGCAGAGAGACCTGGGACTTTCTGTGGATTCCAAACTCAAAGGTACCACGCAAGATCAGAGTTTAATTAAAGATTGCTGCAATGGATACATTCCCATGCATATTTCAAATAGCAATTTTCTAAAAAAAAATTCAGTTCTATAGCCTGCATCATCTTTATCGTCTCCTGGTTGTACTCAATTTAAAACACTAAGCCATATCTTTGTAAAGTCTACATTATGGTACGAAAAGACCAAAGTGACCCACAACTAGGAAAATTAGGAAATCTTCTAGGATATGATGAATACTTTAGGAACAGAAATGTCTTCAGTGACTAATATGAGATCCACCAGTCCTGTTTTCAATTTAGAACTATCAGGAAGTCTTAGATTTCTATTCTGGGACTACTTTTATTTCCATTCCCCTCCAAATGCTCTCTTAGACTGCTCAAAACCTACTTTCACAGTGGTGCTTTGCCATCCTCTCTTGACTGCAAGGCACAGATAGACCAAGATTCTCCCTCCCTCACTTTACTAACTGTTGTTGGGCTTTATCTTTTTCTTCCATTTCTTTAATTTTCCTGGTTTATACATGTTTATGGTTTATTGAAAACATGATATATAGAGGGGGACCAGGCTGATTGCTAAAAGTTAAAGATTAACTATTTAGGTGAAAAGAATGCAACCACTTATTAGAATAGAGTTCTTATTTTCTTTTTGTTTGTTTGTGTTTGTTTGTTTGTTTGTTTGTTTTTCTGTGTGTGCTTTTTTTTTATTTTTTTTCTTTTTTATTTTCATCTTTGAGGAAAAAAAGTCCCAAGGAAACTTCTGCTTTTGTGTTTGGCTTTCATGGGCAAAGGATCCATGCTGAACCAGGAGAAAGAGGCAACTACTGTGCCCTTTGACAAGGACCTGATGAGCTACGTTTTCTTGACAGCTGAACAACAGAGTAAATGGACATAGGAAAGTTGTATAGATTTGCTGTCATATAAATATAGTTTGCACAAAGTGATGAATTCAGCAAGTGTAGTAGTGCTTTACCTTGTCCTCAAGGGAGAAGATGAAACAAACATCAATACCTGGATTTAATGCACAAAAATGAGGAAGATGGACAGACTGCTGCCCTCAAGAGCAGAAAGGCTGGTATTGGAAGTTCTTAAGTATGGGATAAAGGGTATGTGGTAGCACAGGATAGCAAGGATCCAGTATTCTGGTCTTCTGTCCTATGTCCCCATGGAGGCTTAT
The DNA here is from genome assembly GCF_025592945.1 of Manacus candei. Lineage (NCBI taxonomy): Eukaryota > Metazoa > Chordata > Aves > Passeriformes > Pipridae > Manacus > Manacus candei. Next base: position 7,851,590 of record NW_026138061.1, read on the forward strand.
TCCATGATGCAGATACTGCAGATCATTTCCCTACAATCAAGATTTTCACATGCTTTTTAGATGAATCCCAAGTGCTCAGAAAGCGTCCTTCTCTCAGAACAGTTCTGTCTCTCTCTTTGTTTTTCATTTCTAACACACTCTGGAAGAAGCTCAGCCCTCTGTGTTCCCTTCTTTAAACCTTTTCTCAACCAAGTCTTTGGCAATATCTCACAACCAGTAAAAAAGTGCCCAACATCATCACCCTCCTCCACTCACCCAGTGTATTATGTCCCGTGGTACACACCAAGCAAGTGTCTTATCTAAAGCTGTATGGAAAAGCTGCAACACACAGATGCAGAGCCCAGCAAGCAGTAGGACAGCTCCAGAAGGTTGTTCTTGGGATCTTATTTCATCTGATGTGAAATATTTTGGAAGAACAGTGTTAAGTTGTGTGATTAAAGGCTCATCTACACACACACGGTGAACCCAGAGACCCAAGGGCAAGCCGAGGAGATATCCCAGTCAGAGACACAAGCCTCTGAATTGAATTGGGGCTCTTCCAGGATAGCCTCAGCTTCATGGGCTGGAGGTAGCACCCTCTCCAAGGGAAACAGGAGCAGCTCCCCAGCTCACCTCACAGGTGGGAGAAGGATCACTGCCTGGGTGTGGGACATGTTATGGGATGCAGAGGAAGAGATCTGGGGCTTACACAAGACCTGGTATGGGATGGCCTAGGGGAGAAACCAAAGGCAGGGAAAGGGAGGGATATAACTAGTTTAGAGAGGAACAAGGGTGAGAAAATAGAGGGAAAAGGGGATCAAGTGTCCAGTCCCAAGTATACAGGTTACCAGTTGATGTGCTTGTACACAGGTCGTGCTCCTGAGCAATGAGCCCGGGGGAGAGATTTGTGGGGAGCTGTTAACAAGGAGGTGGGATGGCCCTGTTTTACAAGAAGATCTTTCTTTTTGTAATTAATTACTTCACCTCACACTTTGCTCTATCACAGCACAAGTGAGGTGTTATTCCCACCCCAGAGCAGCACTAATGAGTGGTGAAGACAGAAATGCATCTTACTTCTCCATTCTACATTTCTTTTGTGTGTTGTGAGCTGATCAACAGACTGAGGAGCTCACCTTCTGAATTCCTTAGAGCCAGTTGTGCTTCTGGGGCTAAAACTCTCATTGAGAGCAAATCAAAAAGGGAACAATTTGTATTAAACCAGACAGATAAGACCCTAAACCTATTCAGTCATATGAGGAACCTTCAACCTTGAATAAACTTAAATTCAGGACCTAATGCTTATCATTAAATACAAATCCCCATAAACCAGTAAAACACATAAATCCTGTCTGTGATAATTATTTGGAGGATGACAGCTAGAGTTGTTAGATTGCATGTAAGGGTCTGGGTTATGACACTGAGGAACTGATAAATACAGCCAACTGATAATAAGAATTTCCTGTTGGCTATAATTTCTTTGGGTTTAGTTTTAGAATGTTTGGCTCCAGCCAGGATTAAAATAATGATTTCTGAACCCAAAAGCCTTCCAATCTTCTGTTTTCCACCAGACTGATGTCCCTGTCAGGATTACAGCAAAGATGAACTGCAGTGTAATGGAGCTTTCTGTCTTCAAGCTCACAGGGACCCAGAGAAGACGCACTGGGCTGCGAGCCCTGCTTTGGATGCCAGATGTTTTCGGCGAATATCTGCATTTCACTCAATGCTGGGGCTCTGCAGAGAAATACTTGCAATAAGTTTTCTGTTATACAGCAAACCTGGGGGAACTTTTGACTTACTCGTGTAAAATTTCTTTTTTTGATAATTTGTATTCGCAGTTGCTTTAAGAAGATATTTTTTCTGTTGCCCAGATCTCAAGCATAGATAGATATCAGACCTGTTCCTGAGGCAGCCTGATTCATACTACTCTATTGTCATGCATGGTGAAGTGACTCCTTGAATGTTCAAGACAAATTATGATGCAATGAAAGAGAAGTATATTTGAGGTCTGTAAGTAATTTTATACCACTCAAAGCATCACCCTTCTCTCTATAGCGATGTGTGCAAGCCCTACTGAAAGACAGTACTTCCCAGTTTGTCTCACCGGCACTTGCTTTCTGGGCATCAAATCATGATCAGGATAAATCCTGTTTATGTAGGAAAAGGTCTTCTGCTTCTGAGAAAAAACAAAATTCAGTTATGAGTCCATCCTCACACTGGAGACTTTCCTCCATATGCACACTAAGCTCCTCAAGGAAATTGAGACCCTCAGCTCTCACTGGACTCCACAGGGAATGAAAATGGTTTGGTATTTATTTGCAGTATTGTAGGATGAAACCTCATTTCATGTTTATATATTAAAAGGCCTTAAAGTATTTGTTTTTGCATAAAGCTATTCTTTCCTCAGACAACTGGGAACAATATGCCTCCCCTAGGGTGGAAGTCTATTCTGATAAGATAGTATATCTAAAGTTTTTCTGTGGCAGTTGGTCTTCTCAAAATATCACATTAAATTGATAACCTTCAAGGAAGAATTGTACCACACATGATACCTGCTTGGTATTTTGTCATGAGAGTGAGAATTGTTTTAAGCTCTCCTACTTTTCCATCTCCTATAGGACCTGCAAGGACATATGTGGCACTCATATATCACCTGTATTTGTGGCTCAGGCAACTCTCCTGCCAAACTCCATGTCATTGGTACCCTTAACAATAATCCTGAAGCTCAGAAGGAGGCAAGTAAGATTAGAAGCATGAGAAATAGAGATATCTATGCAATCACTCAATGCACATGTGGCTTAAAAGCTGCAGAAACTTTGTAAATGCTTCTCTCAGAGAAAGAGTTACTTTAATTTTGGGAACTCTGAGTTCTTTTATGGCCATTACCCATTAGAGAGAAACTGGTGCTCCTAAATCAGTTTCCCAGAAGGGCTTGCCTTCCCTGTTAAGACTGATTGAAACTGGTATACGTATGGGGATGTATATTTTCCTTTGGGGGTGGAAGACTCAATTCTTTCATTACTCCAAATCTTAGCTATCACGGAATTTAATTAGAAAAGGAAAAAAAAATATACAAGCTGAAAGGTTTTTTTTTTTCTAAGCCCTCTGAAGTCAATGAATGAGGTCCTATAATTCTTATCAGTTTCAGTGATTTGATCATATGCACCCTCTTCTCAAAGGCTACAGATGCTGCTGTTGCTCTCAAACCATGGCAGTGGAATCATTGTCCTAGTTTACAGATGGACTTGGGACAGCAATGTGGTTTCTATCTTGCAGACTTATGATGTTCACGCTCATATTTTTAATTACTATGCAAATTCCCTGTTTCCTTCATTAGGTACATGTGTCCCACATGGCTCATACATAAGCATTTCAAAATATTCAAAATGCCTTTAGTCCTAAGTCCATTTTTATTACATTCTTAACAGTTTATTTTTAGAATTAACAGGATGGACAAATTTCACTTCTGCCTAAGCAGTGTATGACCTTTAGCTTTCCTTAAAAACGGGTCTCTCCATCTGTGTGATTTTTGCGAAGCAAAATGTCGTTCAATTAAATCTAATCTTCCACTTACAATTTTTGCCAGGGTTTCTTCCACCACTGCTTTGGGACCAGCTGACTCTGTGTGGACCAGGTTCCTATGTGGAAAAAAAAAATGGACTGCAGAAGAAGTTCCTCACTTTTTATTTAGGTTGGTGTGCCACACTACTCATATTGACACTGGATCAGAACAGGGTTAAGTTTCTCCAATTACAGTGTAATTTTACTAATATACAATGCAAACTATATTAGATTCATAGTTAAGACGATCTTCCTGTTGGCATGATATGAGAAGTAGGTGATTGTTACTGACTCTCTCCATATCCCCCAGCAAGTCACTTAAATGTCTGTTCCTCTTCCTTGTTTCCTTCAAAGAAAAGACCTTCCAGGTCTTTGAATTGATCCTAATGAAATGCATGCTTTGATACTCAAGTAATGAGCTTTCGGGGAAAAAATGTATACATCTGCATGTATACATTTGTGCTGCTCATATCTCTGTGTAACTCTTGGTTCAGTGTATCTCCAGACATGGTGTTTAGAACTTATGCAGGGACACAGTTGAGCCTTGGTGCAACAACCTGAACAACTGTGACAGACTTCCATACCGAAGCTCCCCAAACCAAGATAAATGTGTATTATGCTCTCTTTTAATCAAAGTTTGGTGACCCGTTTCTTGTACTCATGTTATATACAAAAGGGAAGGAATGTGATGGATCTTAAAACCATTGTATACATCCAGATCACTAGAAACTATGCCTGAACTAGTCTAGATGTAGTTATCCCTGGACAGCTTAAAGTACACCCCACGAATGTGTTCACATTTGTTGTCAAGAAGAAAATTTCAGTACAGTCCCCTGTCTTAATTACTATAGAAATTATAGCAAAGCCTCCTGGAAACAGTTCTTTGAGGCTGCAAAACATCCAGGAAGATCCTGGATCACTCACCACATCCAAGTGACATATCCTGTTCTGCAAAAGGAGGTTGTATAATAGGAGTGCCTCTGTTTTATTGATGTTCAGTACAAGTTCAATACAAAGCTGGTAGATAAACTCCAGGACACACAGAAATCTAGTGTCCTCACTGTTTGCGCCATGGGAACAGGAGGCAGATAATCTTGTAAATTGAGAGCACCAATTCATTCCATCTTTAACCTCAAATGTCCATGAATTTTCTGAGCTTCTTAGCTGATACATAAAGTTTGCTAGTTGTCTTGAGTAAAACTAGATAAAGTAACATCCTAAGTTCTGTTGAGTGAGGACCCAGAATCTATTTTAGGTATTTGTGATCAAGCTTCTTTCCTGACAATAAGATTAAAAGGGTATCTGCAAAATAGGTGACAGTGGTATCACAGTGGAGCAGAAATGTAGACATGCATTAAAGAACAACAGTGACAAAGAGTCATTCTCTGTTAGCAGCCAACAGCCAGAGTGATATGTGGACAAGGGCTTGTTTAGGAAGCAATAGGTTGTTTCTTTCAATAAGGTGATAATCTGCTTCGTTCTCTCACACTTGATGGATAAAGTTTCTGTCTGAAGGCTGAGTGGATTATTCTGTATGTGGAAGCTGGATTATGGCTAAAGGAAATGGAGAACTCTGCTGCTGAGGCTCATTAAACAGAGGCTTAAGCTTTACCTTCCTGCAGAGCTGCTTGGTTCAGGTCCTGGAGGCACCGATGTGGTTCAGGGTGCAGATCATCGCACTTCGCAATTCCTTTGCTGCTGCAGATGTGAAAGAGGACCAGGATTTGACAACTGTCCAGAGAAAATCCCTCTGCTTTGGGTTTCATTAAAATCTCTGTGTTTGTTTTTTCAACATTTAACTTCTTTACCAAAGCAGAATCCATTTTAGCCTCTTCCCCTCCCCTCTTTCCACTAGGTATTGAAGGTGGCTTAGGTTCTGTCTGAAGAAGTCAGTTGATAGAGCTGAACTACATGATCACTGGATCTGGCTTGGGCCCTTGTGAGCCTTTGCCATTGCTAATGCTCATACTCATTTATAACTGCAAGGCTAGAGCAACTCTGTTGTTACCAGCTCAGGAAACATGTTAATGAGACCTTCCTCAGGTGTTTCTTCTCCAGGATGAAGATGAATGCTGTCAGGACTTTCTGGCTCATCTCCAACTCACCTCCAAATGTATTGCAAAGCTGAACTATGAGGAATGGTAAGAGAGTCTTGTATGGGAGGCTTGTGCACTTCTTCCTTTGCCTGTCCATTGGCATTGGTGTGATTAAAGGTTGTCTTTCCACTTCACACTGAAGTGGCAGATGACATTTCAGTGATTTCAGTTATATATGGGAAACAAATTCAAAATATATGCCTCAAGGACCAAAGGAAAAACAGTATTTGATACTGAACGAGAGTATGTGATTGCTGCTATATGTCTCTTCTAAAAATAAATGGGCAGCAAAGAAGACTAAGGGACCACACAGAGCTGGGAAATGAGAGAGGACATGTCCTTCATATTATACCAATAAAGGCTCAAAGCCTCTTGGAGAGGCTGCTTCCCTAATATATCTTCCATAAAGATGAAATTTCAGTTAATTCCCTTCCCTAACCTTCCCAAACCTTCCCTTCCCAAACCTTCCCAAATCTTCCCTTCCCTCTTTCACTGATGTACTTGGCAGCACAGGAAGATGATAATTTTATTCCTTTCCAATATAAGTGAAACAAAAGATTTACTAGTGAAAGAGCACCAATGGCATCCATATATTAGATTTCTGGAAAGTGAAATTTTTGCTGTTTTATTAGTGAGGATGGTTCCTATTGCACAGGGGGGCTCTGTGGCATCCAGAGAAAGAGGGCTGCAGGGAATGATATCAAGGCAGTGAGACCCTTTTCGTAGGCTAGGTCACAGTGATTGATGTGCTGTGTTTTTTTATTATTTTCCAGTGTTTTTTAAACCATCCAAGGCCAAAACTCCCCATAAGTTCCAAAATCCAATTTTTGCCTGCCCTGTCATAACTTCTTTTGAAATACGTGTGATCATTTAGTCTAAATTCGACAAGTGAGTGCAATAGGCATAGCAGAAGGTTACAAATAAGAAGTGATTTGGTAACACAAGATCTCAAAACCTTTGTGAAATCAGCTTTCAGGCAAACTCTTGTTTGGGTAAAGGATTTCCTTGTCAAGTAATTGTGTGCTGCTCACGTCTGAGCCCCAAGCGGATTCCCCACTGATGTAATGATAAAAGTATTCATCACAAGGAAAAGGCTGAGCCCACAGCAAAGATATGCTTTCTTCTCCTGAAAATTACCTGTGATTGCTATGGTTTTGTTCTGTGATAGTGGCTCTGCCTAACCCTTATAGAAAGAGCAGCAACAGAATGACTTGTGTGCTATTTAGCCCACCTGGGAAGCCCAGGGACATGTGAACGTTGTTGTTTGTTTACCTCAGGTTCAGCATGTCTTTGAAAGAGAGGCAGGTGTGCTTGGGCATGCAAACAGTGTCTGTGAGATACTAAGGTATTTATGGGCTAAGGCACTGGGCAGTGTCCTAGGACTTCACAGAGTGAGTCAGGAGTCAAAGAATCACAGAATCATGGAATTGCTTGACTTGGAAGGGAACTCTGGAGATCATCTAGTCCAACCCCCCTGCCAAGGCAGGGTCATATAGAGCAGGTGACACAGGAACACGTCCAGGTGGGTTTTAAATATCTCCAGAGAGAGAGACTCCACACCCTCCCTGGGCAGCTGGTTCCAGTGCTTTGCCACCCTCAGTGTAAACAAATTCTTCCTCATGTTGAGGTGGAACTTCTTGTGGTTTAGTTTATGGTCATTGCTCCTCATCCTGTCCCTGGGCACCACAGAAAGAATCTGGCACCAATCTCTTGGCACCTGCTTTTGAGATATTTATATGCCTTAATGAGATCCCCTCTCAGTCTTCCCTTCTCTAGTTTAAAACAGCCCATCTCCTACAGTCTTGCTCCAGGCACCAAATCACCTTTATGGCCTCTGCTGCACCATCTCCAGTAGCTCCTTGTCTTTCTCGTATTGAGGAGCCCAGAACTGGACACTGTATTTCAGATATGGCCTCACCGGGGCTGAGTAGAGTGGGGGGATCACCTCCCCTGACCTGCTGGCCACACTCTTCCCAATGCACCTTCCACCATTCTCTGACAGCTAATGCTAACACACACATGACAGGCATTTCCTGTGGGATGCATTAAAGGGAATGCAACTTGTTGTTGATGGTCCGTGGGTTTTCACTCTCTACCCAGATGCAGACGATGTGATCTAATAATGCTGTGATGAGCTGAAACTATTACTTTTTTTGATCAATGGATGGCAATCACACAGACACAGATGAAGACATCAAGTGTGAGATATGCTGAATCCAGGTGCTCTCATTAATGCTCTGAAAATGTACTCAAGGACAATGATTTTCCCACTGAGACAGACCATCCTCAGTGTGTTAGCAAAACTTCTCTGAGAAGCTCATCTGAGCTGCAGTGCCCAATACCATCATCAACTGCCCAAGTTAAATGGTCAAATATCTCTGCAACTGGATTACAAAGTTGATTAGAAAGACCTTGTTTACAATATACGATGAGGGACTAATTGCTTTCCTGACTCTTGTATCCATGGGCAAGCCCCCTGTTCAAAACCTATGGCATTAAAAGTCCCATGACTGAGACCCTCCACAATCTACAGCAATGCATGGAGATGATCTGCATGGATATGATTAAAAATGAATGTTGGAAGAGAAAAAGGGGGGCAAAAATGTGACTGGTTTTACACATCTACTTTTCTAGTCAGTAGAAATACTGGCAAATCAGAACATCCAGCATTCCTCCAATATCTGGATATTTCTAACACTGCCTACTCACAGGCTTTCCCAAAATAAGAAACACCTTTGCCTTGTTATATGTACAGTCCATGGCACAGAAGCAAAGTGCAGAGGTGCAGAACCTTGTCTGACCTGCCCTGACTATTATCTTCTGGTCTCAGCATAAGATATTAGTCGTTTTGTTCCTAAATTTGCAGGGTTACTGATACCCCAACAGTCCAACACACAAAGCTTGGACTTCTGTTGCCACAACACACAGAGGAGACACTGAAGACACTGCAAAGTATTATAAGCAAAACTTATTAACAAATAACCAAGCAGAAGGATTTATTGCACATAAATTCTGAAACCAATTATATCTCCTTTGGGGCCTGGGTAATGAAAAATCTCCTGTGTGTGGTCTCAGAGCGCTATAAATCTTATATATTCTTCAGTGTCCTCACTGAGAAAATGGGTGTAGTGGTGTGGGCTGCAGCAAGCTGGATGCAGTGGTTACTGCTACACAACTAGTCTGAACTGTCAGCAAATAAAAAGAATTCTATTTAGGATCTGCACACTTTTTAATAGTTTTTTTTTTTTTATTTTATTTTGATTCCTGGTGTGGCTGTTGTTGGTTTGCCTTTGGGGGGGATGGGGTGGGGCAGGGGTGGTAGTTTGTTTGTTTATTTGTTCTAAATAAAATAATGGACAGTTCCTGAGTTACATATTTTGCAATTTAATTTAACTTAATTTCTATTGTCATTGTATGTCCAGGATGCACAGAGTTGCCTTTCCATGTGTAAACACTCCTCATAACTGTAGTTGTAGTGAGATGGCAGGACAAAATCTGCAATGTACTTAAGACTTTTCAACTTGAAGCATCTGAATCTGATGGTAAATTTAACTCTTAAAAAGTTCTATATGTCAATCCCTTCACAGAAGAAAAAAAAAGATAGTAAGAGTGAAGAGAATATGTTTAATTATTATAATAATTACAACACTAGATATATTTACGCATGTAGTACCTGGTATTTATGCACCCGGTAGCCTGAATAATTATACAGATGGTGAGAAAAAAAAATGCCTGAGGAATTGTCAGATTCAGCAAATAAGAGAGGAGGGTCAAAGAACTAAAACTTAATGACCAAGGTGTTTACGTAGGTAGGCAGTTTTACTTGGCTGTTTAAACTGATATTGGGCAGCGACTTGGAAAGCAACAGCTCACTGTTGTCCCATTCTTCTTCACGTAATTACCTCCTTTGTCACTGCACTATGTTATCATCTTCCTAGATAGCAGTATTTGGGACCAAAGGATACATTGCTCTGCAGTATGTGTATTTATCCTACATTTATTGTATTGTTGCCTTCTAGGGCACTTCCTGCTCAGCCTTGTTTGCAGGTGGAGTTTTGAGCAGTGGTCTTTGCTACTCACAGCTATCATCCAACTTTGAATTGATTCCTCAGCTAGAGTGAAATGACAGCCTGACATTTTTTCTATAGGATATACTCTGTTGGGTGATATATGTGGACAGTCAGCCAGGTGGATTTCTGGACTACAGCAATGCCGTGTGATAGAGGATAATAAAGCTGAGGATTTACTTCTGCTGGGAAATGATGTGGCACTGGTTGTGTGCTTAGCGCGTGTGTGTCTCGAGCTGCTACTGCAGTTTTGGGGTGAAGGGAATGAACTCAGGATGGAAAAGACTAGGATTTTAGATCTCCTGAAAAAGAAGTGGCATGGGAGACTGAACTAAGCAGTTAGTAGCCATCACTGCTCTACTTCTTGGTGCTGGACAGTACTAATCAGATAATTAAGAGTGGAGGGTGTTTCTTGACTTCTGCTGCAGTGATGTGATCTGCCTCAAGTCACAGAGCTGGGCAGCACAGGGAAGAGGATAGATAGATCTACCAAGCTTTGGGCTCTAAGTTATAGTGTAGCAGTCATGACTTGGTTCTTGTACCTGGCTGCAAAGTTCAAAGGGAGGAAGAGTCAAAAGCCATAAAGCCAGCAGGAAATGGAGATGGGAGGTTGGCATGGTTGGCTGATGTGTGTAAGATTTGTTATATAGAAACAAGCTTTGGGATGCCATATCTTTTACAGGAGCATGGCAGGATTGGAGAAGTGTCACCAGAGGCAGAGAGGGAGGTCTCTACTTCAACTTTCTGGCCAGGACTACAAAGAAAACAGAGTTGCAAGAAGATGGCAAGTGTGTGCTCACAAGACGGAACAGAAATAGCATCAGTCATAGGGGAGACAGGTTCTTACTAAAACTCAAATTACTGGAGCTAGAAAGGAAGCTCACCCCAGGGTAATTCACCTCCTAACTGTGTTGACTAAAATGATTGCAAGACCTTAAACCATCTCTGACACAGAATAGCGATGGGGTCAATCAACTTTATTCATCCCACTGCCACTATGATGCCAGCTGTGTGTAAGAGCAGGGAGGAGACTAAGCCCCTAGAGAGAAAAACTGTCTGTAAGTTCCTACTGAGGGCAAAGGGTCTTTAATTTCTTTTTCTCATTCCCTCTCAGATCCTTACAAATATGAGGCTGAAACATGTGCCCTCAAGCAGAGATTGCTCCTAAGAGAGTCAGTGACTCTCCTGTAGCACAAGAGAGGCACATATGATAATTTGGTCCCAGATATCTACTTGCTGGTGATGGGGAGGGCATATCTTTATATTAATTCAGCTTGGGGAGATGTAAGGGTTCACACCCCTTTCCACTTACACCTTGTTTCTATGGATACAGTTGCTGTTCTGAAAGTCCTGTTTGTTTTCCTCTGTGGTCCACTGTGTTCTGATCCTTTCCCTATCCCCTTTCTGTGCAGCACTATTTCATACTCTTTTTCCAATTCATTTCCCCACCTGTCTCTCCTGCCCTAATTTTTCTCTCCTCTCAGTCTCCTCTCATTTTCTACCTGCCTTTTGTCTCTTGCCCTGGTTTACTGTCCTCCTCCCTCCATCTTCTCACTTAGTCTTTGATTTGCCATCACTCTTGATCAACTTTGTTTTCTGCACAGTCCCCATCACTGCTTCTTTTCTTGTTCAATGTCCCCAGCCTTCCTTGGTGCAGATCACTTTCTGTTGATGTGGCTTCTCTTGTGGCTTGAAACACAGCTGACCTCTCCACACTGGAATCAGAGAGTGAAGTTTGATGAGACACACATTAAGACTTATATGTTATCACTTGTGATAGCAGACATTTAATTGCCTCTAGAGACTTAAATCTGGGTCATTTAGGCTGTGACCAGAGGTACCCATTTAACTACTGCAGTTCTCTTTATCTGATCTGTAGCTTCACATTTTTTTAGCCTGATCTCTCTTGGACCATTGCCCTGTGAGTTGTGGGTGGGAGCTGCCTACTTCTTCCACAACTGCATCATCAGGAGGAGAAGGAGACATCTGAAGGGGATTTTAGTCCACCTGGCTCTCAGGGGAGACACTCACTGGAAAGGGACATATTGCAGAAGATGATCTGATTATGTCAAAGGGCCTTCCTGAGCAGCACATATCCTAGGAAATAGCTATTTTCATAGTGTGGCCTTTTCTGAAGGGCATGCATTGGAAGGAAGCTCTGGGGAAAAGTCTCCAAAGGCAACCAAGTGGTACAACGTCTGTGGAAAGTCACTGTGGTGATGCATTTATTAGATGGGAGGAAAACTGATGAAATTACAACTGCTTCATGTCTCTCAGACATCCCCTGGCCCTCTGTCTTTCCAGGTGAGCCTCATCTGCCTATTCAGATAGAATCACAGAATGGTTTGGGTTGGAAGGAACTTTAAAGATCATCTACTTCCAAATCCCCTGCCATGGGCAGGGGTACTGTCCACTACACCAGGTTGCTCAGAGTCCCATCCAACCTGGATTTTAACACTTCCAGGGATGCCCAATTCTCTGGGCAACCTGGTCCAGTGTCTCGCCACCCTCACAGTGAACGATTTCCTCCTAAAATCTAATCAAAATTTCCGTTCTTTTTGTTTAAAACTGTTTCCCCTTGTTCCATCACTATCTGTCCATGTAAAGAGTTTCCCTCCATCTCTTTTATAAGCTTTCTTTAGTACTGGAAGTCTGTCATAAGGTCTACCTGGAGCCTTTTCTTCTCCAGGCTCAATAAACTCAGCTCTCTCAGACTGTCTTCATAGAAGGGGTGCTCCGGCCCTCCTCTGGACCTGCTCTAACAGGTCTAAGTCTTGTGCTGAGAAGCAGAGTAGAGGAATAGAAGCATCTCCCTTGACCTGCTGCCCATGCTGCTTCTGATGCAGCCCAGGTGGTCTTCTGGACTGCCAGCACACATCGCCAGGTCATATCTGCAGCTTTTCATCCACGAGGAACCCCAAGTTCTTTCCATAGGACTGCTCTCAATGAGTTCTTCTTCCAGTCTGTACTCATGTCTGGGATTGCCCCAACAAAGGTGCAGCACCTTGCACTTGGACATGTTGAATTTCTTGTGAACCCAGATGTTGAGGTTCTTGTGGGCTCTCTTCTCAGGTTTGTCCAGATTCCTCTGCATGGCATCCAGTCCTTCTGTTATGTCCACTGCACCACTCAGCTTTGTGCCATCTGCAGACTTGCTGAGGGCACACTCAATCTCCCTCTCTGTGTCATTGATGAAGATATTGAAGAGCACTGGTTCCAGGACGGAGCCCCGAGGGACACCACTCATCACTGACCTCCACCTGGACAGAGAACCATTGACCACAACTCTTTGGCTGTGTCCATCCAGCCAATTCCTTATCCACATCAAATCCATGTCTCCCCAATGTGGAGATAAGGATGTCTTAAGACATCCTGGGACTGTGTCAGAGGCCTTACAGAAGTTTAGGTAGACATCAGTCAGTCTTCCCTTGTTGACTGTTGCAGTCACTCCACCATAGTAGGTCACTAGATTGGTCAGGCACAATTTGCCCTTAGTGAAGAGATTTAGATCTTTTTAGCCCTTCAGATCTATGGACTAAGACACAGGATGTTCTCCCAAAGCCTCATTAGTCTTCAGCTTTCACCTTCTTCATAGCATAGCTTGACACCGAAAAATTCGTATCCTCATTTTTCAGTGCACCTTGAAAGATGAAGGGACATGTGGCAGTAGGGTGTCTGGGGATGCTCTGCTTTTGGAAAGCAGGAGGAACTCTCACTCTTCTCAAAAGGTTATGTCAAGACAGCAGGCAATTGAACATAGTTATGAATTAATTTCTTTTAGTCTTAATAAAAGCAGAGGAATTCTCTGGGGAAAACGCCTGAGTTCTTCTTACTGACAATATATGTGCCCAATATAAACCACACCACACTCAGAAGACATCATTTATTGTGTAAAAGTTTGTAGTTAAAGAAAACTGAATGTCCTATATTTATAACTGGGTCTATGCTCTTTTTCCTCTCTGTGCCTTGACTCCATTTAACATTCCCAGAGAATGTACTGAGACTAATGGGAAATGTTCTGAACTGAACTAAAATGACATTTCTACTCCCAGAAGATGCAGGACCTTCAGCAAGATAAAGCAAAAGGTTGGTAGCCCAGATTACTGCAATATTGCTCTAACACATACACAGTACAATAAAATATGATATAAACTCATCTGTCAACACAGAATGAATGAGTACTGGAAAAGTTGAAACTTCTTTCAATTTTCCTCACATTAAAAATGCTTTCACAATTGATGATTTGTTAAACTGATGACCACTTGTGAAATATTTTAATTGGAAAAGCAATACCTCTTCTGTCAGGAAAGTTGTACTGTCAAAACTCCTCCAGGATCAGCACCAAGGGGAACTCTCCTGACCAGAAATAGTCATGGCAGAAATCATGGCTCTCCCCGGATTTTTCCATCTGCTTATGCCTCCCGCACACAGATGCACACATTCTCTGCACTCCCCAGAGTTTGGCATGCTGGCTGAAAATCCCAGCAAGTAGTGGAAGGATGCTCAACAACTTTTGTCATGTTCAAGCCTTTTGGCATGGAGCAAACCTCATGCCATTAATTATGAGTGTGCAGTCTGGCTGCAGCTGTAACCCAGCAGACTTCACAGGTCCCAGGCAGACGAGGGAACAGGAAATAACTCTTCTTTCCTGTGCTCCTCACTCTCCCATTATGGACTTCTGTCCTCAGGGATGTTCCGTTTATTCCTATATTTTGGCATTTCACTGTGACTCTTATTGAGTTTCTTCTCTATTTGAAATTCACTTAATGGACTTATTTCTAAAAGATGGAGTCAGTTGTTTCACAAAAAGAAGTAAACTTTGTGTCTTGGGAGGAACAACTTCACACACAAATGCGTGGTGGAAAACACCATAGAAATTGCAGATGGAAATCACTTGTGCAGTACAGGGGGGTGCTGGTGGGCACCAAGTTTAACATGAGCCAGCAACACATGCTTGAATCAGAGGCCAGTGTTGTCCTGGGCCATGTCAGGCACTGTCAGCAGAATGAGGGAGGTGATCCTTCTCTTCTGCTCAGCTCTGGTAAGACATATCTGGAGTATTGTATCCAGTGCTGGGCTGTCAGATGCAAGAGAGGCGTGAACATACTGGAGAGAGTCCAACAAAAGGCCATGAAGATGATTAAGGCAATGGAGTATTTCTGATATGGGGAAAGGCTGAGAGAGTTGAGACTGCTCAGCCTGGAGAAGAGAATGTTCAATGGGGTTTTATCAATGCATATAAACACCTGAAGGGAGGGTGCAAAGTGTATGAAGCCAAATTCTTTTCCATGATGCCCAGCGTCAGGAGCAGAGGAAATGGGCAAAGACTGAAACAGAGAAGGTTCCCTCTGAACATCAGAAGACACTTTCTTACTGTAAGTCTGACTGAATGGTGGCACAGCTTGCCCAGGCAGGTTGTGGAGTTTCCCTCCTTGTAGATACTCAGAAGCCACCTGGAAATGGTCCTGAGCAATTGGCTCTAGGTGGCCCTGCTTGAGCAGGGGTTTTGGACTGGATGACCTCTTGAAGTCCCCTGCAACCTCAACCCTTCTGTGGTTCTGTATTTTAGATTGTAGAGATGCATATGCTGCTCTGTACTCTTTCTTTCACTAAAAAAGAAAAGAAAAATTAAAAAAGTCTTTATACAGGTAACTGCCTGAGATTCCCAGAGACAGAGGCCTTCTTCCCCATACCATGCCTTTGAGGGACACCTCCATGCTTCAGAGATGATGGAGCAATTCAATTTTCATGACCAGTCAGGCCTTGGTTTCTGTGCTGAGTCACAGACTTTGCAGTGCTGGTTCTGCAGTGTGGCCAGCTCTGTGTGCTCAGCAGTGCTGGGCTGACAGTGGGGAGCTGCCTGCTGGAAACAGAAGCACAAAAATTGATTGCACATGTAGTGAAGGGAGTAGAGGTTCCTTCACTACAGGGAGAGAGATTCTTCAACAGGAATCACAAATTTCTGAGGCAAAGCACCCTCTCAGCCCTTCCAGAGATATTATTAGAAGGTCAAAGCAAGCCTCACTCTACTCTACCTGACTCAACCCTTTTGGTGTGCTGGATACAGCAGAGCGACAGATTTTGATGGAGGCAGATGCAGCACAGCTGTGGTGGCAACAGGCACTGATTTGGGACCTTCACATCTGCCCAGAGGAGAGATCATGTGTTGGTCTGTCTCAAAGGGCTCTCCCCACAGTGAAAAATCAGGGCAGCTGGTTACAACAAAAGAGGCTTTTACAGTTCAATTTTCCAGGAATGAATAACACGAAGTAAAAATGTTGTTAAGACCACATGGCGTGTCAAGAAAAGCTTTTGGATTGGTAATGCTGTGAGAGAGCATTATGAACATCTACTCTGAACAAGTCAGCATGCCTGGGCAGCTTTGCGTCCTTTGGAGAAGGGTTCCTCAGCCCCTGGTCCCTGCCTTATGCAGGAAGCTTCCTTAAATCACTCGAATTTCTAGGCTAATGCTCAAGCTGAAGCAACAGAGCATCACAGTGTTCCCAGGATTTACAGCCTAGAGTCAATCACCTGTGGTTAGTCCTCTTGCTTTTCTCGGGTAGTGCATTTCCCTGCTCCCTAAGGCAGCTGGGGCAAAGAAGATGTGGGCTTCAGCACAGGAGACTTTGTGGGAGTCTTCTCTGCCACCAACACACTTCCCTCAGTGCCCCGACTGATGCTCCCACCTGTGCAGCCCCTGCTCAGCAGGTCCAGGCTGTGCCAACATCCCTTATTGCACAACTCACCCCTTTCACGTGGAGATTTTTCCTTTTTCATTCTAGAAATGACATTTGTTTATCAGCAAAGCATCAAACATGCGTTCATTTTCCTAATCAGGTTACATGAACAATACATTTGACTATTATCTGAGTCTAGGAGGTGAACTTTTGAACTAATTAAATTTTGTCTAAGTATTAATTTGCACTGAATTTTCCACAATTATTAATCTGTCATCACTTGGTAGGCTTATGCAGCCTTTCAGAAATACTCTAAAGGAGCGCATCCATTTTTTTTTCCAAAGCCATTAATGAAAAATATCAAAAATTCTCAGCAGTTGTTTTCAGGTGCCAGGATTTAAAAACAATTCCTTTCTTTTAACTACTGTCTGAGATGTTTGTTAGCAAGCCTGAGTGACCACAAACATTTGTGGTTTTGCAAAAATTGACTTTTGTTTCAGTAAAAAACACTGAACATTAAAAGAAATATTTTAAATCCATGGAGTGTTTTCAAAACCCACAGAGGTCTCCGGATAAAGGAAATTGTTTTTAAAATACCATATTTCAACTGGGGGAGGGTAATTTCAAGAAGTTATAAGGTTGAATATTTCTGGATCAGGAAGTTTCTTTATGAGCTATGGAGAAATGATCTCCAACTGGCATAAACACACAGCAGAGCCAGCTGAGACCTTTGGAATTTATATATCCACTGCTTGCCACGGGGGAAGGCTCAACTCTGCCTGGGATTTATTGTGAGGTTGGAGGGAAGGTTGTCCAGTCCTTGATGGGAGCAGGGACAGATGCACAGGCCAGATAGGGTGGGCTTTGCTTGTACCCTGGAGCTGGAAGCCTTGCCAGTGCTCAGAAGTTGCTTCACACTCTGTGGGAGGCCAAAAACAACAACTCTGCCTGCTTGGAGACTGTTCTCTAATATCATATCCTTGCAGAGAAACCTGAGTCTTGCTCTTTTGCCCCATTTTGGAAGACTTAGGGTGATGTTCTTTTTTTATGTTATTATTTGAAAGAAACTAAAAATTGTTACTTAAAGAGGGGAAGGAATGGCATTTCTGTGTTTTCTTCTCTTCCCTTCATTTACCCCTCCCTTATGGCTTGATTTCCACTGCACCAACTTAATGGCACATTTTGCTCTCAATGCACACTGTGCACAGTCACACTATCTTCGCCAAGGCTGCATCTGCTATGGGGAAAGGTGGAATTTTACCTGACAGTTTCTAGTTTCCTCTCCTCCACTTCTGAGAAGGGAAGTACTTGATTTTATTATTTTTATTTCTTTTTCCCCCTTTTTTTTTTCTTTCTTTCTTTCTTTTTTTTTTCTTTTTTCTTTTCCCTTTCATTTTCATCTTAGCCATTTAGTGGGTTAAATTCCATGGCCACACCTACATCAGTGAGATTAGGATGTTCCACCAGCCTCACTGCAATCCATAGTCACGTGCTACAAGCCAGTGTGCATGTGTATCTGTTTCCCTCTCTCTCACTCCCACGACTCATAATGGCTCATAACAATTTTGATATTAGATTAAATGCCAAATGGGTCACCTTTTACACAGGAGAATCTAAAATTGGTACAAAACCTGGACTTCCCTAGCAATACCAATGACGAGCATGAAGTTATCCTTAAGATATGGTTTCAATTAGATACTATTAACATTTTAAAGAGAAGAAGAATTTACATGAAAGGGAAAGGAAACACCACACATGTAGACAAGTATTCCCAAGAATTCCGGATTCTCCACTTGGATTGTCAGTTTTTAACTAGAGTGTAAGACTGCAGGATAAAACTGCATGGGCAGCAAAAATATGGTAGCTGGTTGCAATACAACTGTCTGAAGAAAAAGTATGTTCAAACCCCTTCTTGTTCCCCTGCTTTGCCCAGGAATGTGTAGGTGCAACCCTCACAGATGCTGCAAAACCCTGTTTAACAAGCCACACCATCACTATATTGAGTGTGATGCCAGTAAGTTATCCACAGACAGCATGTAACTCTCAAACCTTGTCATCTTGGCCATGTTTTAAAAATATTTGTCTTCCCCTGTGGTAAAGTCTCATTTGTGTATCCTTTCCATGTGCTGGGCAGCAGTGTTTCATGGAAGGAGTTCCTCTGGAGTTCAATGGGGCTATTCATTCCTAATATGTTCATTGCTTCCATGGTTGCACAGACTAAACCAGGATCCAAATTTTTAAAAGATGCCTTAAAGGATATCTCTATCCCACCACATACATTGGGATTTAAGTTCTTAATTTACTTTTTCAAAAAACGTGAATGATGAAAAAAATGACATGATTTTTCAGGATGAGAAATGAATGTTTTTCTAAAAGGAGGCAGCAATGCTAGACTCAAAAATGGAGCCTTTTTAGGGATTAATATGCACATTTCTATTCTAAATCTTCAAAGCTTCATTAGTAATTCTGAGTACACAACTTCTTGTATCAGACACACTTGAGAGAGCGCTGAGCATGGTGAATCCTTAAAACCCAGGTACCTCCAAGGTCTCTCAAGACACCTATCAAAAAATACAGTCAATTTGGATCACGAGTCACTCTACAGGTCTTTTATTGCTTCTAAATAGCTGCTGTAATCCTGTACCGAATCAATACAGAAATTCCACATCTGCTATCCCAAATAACTGCCTTTTAGGTGGAACTATTTGGTAGCAAGCAATGCTGTATGCTCTACAAAACCCTTAAAGTGCAATAATGAAAACAATGAATTATTTGTGAACTGTCGTTTCTGATTTATATCAAATGACAAATTTCCTTTCAGTCTTCCTAATTACCAGTAATTTTTATTCCCTTTTTTTTTAAATAATATTTACTGCATGTCAAATACCTTATTTATGTTATTCCACATAATTTGCATTTTGGGAGATTAGATCATTGGTAGTTCTGGAGATGTTACTTTGAATTATTTGGAAGGTATAAATCTATAACATTTAATGAATTTCAGGAGGTTTTTTTAATTAAAAATGTATCACAGGGGTTCAGTGTGTGATTTCTAGAACCACACTAGGCATTTTTAATTAATTTTTGAACCTGTCAAAGTACTTTTTCTCCAGTATGAATAAGTTGTCTGCCAAAGGGAGTTTTGTAATGCTCTGAAATGTAAGATAGGCTGTCTAGATTGTGCTCTGACTTATAAGAAGAAAAAAAAGGATGGGGGACACACAGTAAGTGCTATAATTTCTCTGTGAGACTCTGGTGCACTGTACTACTCATTATGAAAATAAATTTTTTTTTAACACTGCCCACTTCATGATTCCTAAAATACTAAACCAAATCTTAAATGAGCTATGACATGGTCCTCAGTTTCTACATAATAGGACATCACACATTCTATACGTTAAGATGAGTAAAATCTCATTTTAATGTAAATTAAATCACTCACTCCAGCTTTTTTTTTTTTTGATAGAGTTGTTTAAGAAACTTCTGATGGAAATAACCAAATGAAATTTTTTTTCCTTTGAAAAACATCAGTTTTTCCAAGTCATTTTGATATTTCACTAGGAAAAGCTGTTTTACAATCTCCCAGCAGTCAGAAGAGGACAGCAAAACTATTATGAACATTTCAGCTAAGGGAACTGAAGACAGACTGGGATTAAAGAAGGGATGGTGAATCTCCTTCCTTTGCTCTCCTTCCCTTCCAGCAACAGGAGAAGGTGTGAGAAAGCAGTATTCTCACCCTCAGGCTACCTGGATGATTTGGTGGGGTTAGTTTCATTAGTAAGGTCTGGGATCCACAGAACTGTGATTTCATCTCTCCCAGAATTTAATTCTGGAGAAACACTATCCCTTAAAGAGTGTTGAGGATTTGTTGCTGTTGGCCTTTTTTATTTCTCCTGTCCAGGATGGTTTCTACTGCACAGAAAAGCCATTTTCAGACTTCACCTATTACTTCACGCTATATGGGACATAGAACAAGATGCTAGATGGGGATGGCCGGGAAATAGAGCAGGAGTTCTTGCCTGTGTCACTTGAAGCAATCTACAGGCATTGGACATTACCCATCAGACATCCCACCACACTCGGATCCTTATGCCATCAAGCCAGATGTGGAGAGTATCAAGCTTCCAGTTCCCAAATCTCTGCCCTGGATATAGGGAAGAGGATGCAGCCTCCCTGTTTAACCCTGCAGAATCTGCTAGCAAACATCTAGATCCATCAGGAAACACAAGTGCTCAGATAAAAGAGGAGGTGTACATATATCTCTTTGTACTGTTACCTGCAGCTCCTGGGAGACGTCAAAATCTTGTGGAAGAAGTATTTGCTGATCTCTATCAGCAGTGTAATGAGATGGGTGATTCAATGTTGTTCTAATTAACACAAGGAAAGTCCTTTTCTAAAATACATCTGGTATGTTTTCCCCTGGAGACAGGAGATATTTGCAGCAAGCACATCCTCCCACACCTTTCCTGGGAACTTGAACTTATTAGTGAATCCCCTAACGACATTCTTTTACTAGGGCAGGTACTGCTGTAACAACTGTCAAGGGAAATGTAGTGTAGGCAAAGCTCAGGAATTCTGGCAATGGTTTTTAATTTCATCTTGTATCATCTAACCATGAATCCTAATGGCATGTGCTGAAGGTCGGCCACTGTACCTAGTCTGTAAATAAAACACTTCTGTGTGAAGGAGAGTGGGTAGCCAGAAATTATAATATATGTTATTGTTTATATATTATTTATATTATAAATGACAATTTATTTCTGTTATATATAAAATAACATCATTTCCAGCCAGAAATGATAATATAAACCTCCATTTTTCTGGCATCAGCTGTGAAGAGTATGGTGTATTTCTGGGGTATCCTTTCTCCAGGAAGTTGTCATTATGAAGGTTTCCTAATGTTTTCACAGAGTTACTTGCACAAGCAAGTTCTTAGCTCATTGGGGAAAAAAAATCCTACCCAAACATGCTGCAAAGAAGGAAATTACTTGAGTGAAATGAGAACCCAGCAGTGCCATGGCAAAGCTTTTTGAAACATTTACACATTAAGGTTAGACTCATGCATGTTTTTCTCACTGAAAGGATTGACAGGATTAATTTGTTTTCATAAAGTGGTAGAACTCCACTGCACTGACATCTGTCAATACTTTTGACCAGCAGGTTCAGAGGTTATTAGTATGAATCACATGGACACACAGAGAGCCTAATCAGAAAAACTGAATTGCATTGGTGACAGTAGGTGTTAAATAAAGGTGGAGACCGGCAAAAAAGTGTTCAGCTGGAAACTGAGGCTGAAAGAGAGGAGTGGTATTACTCAGGGGGTGTGAGGTAACTTCCCAGGTCTTCTCATCACTCCCCAAAAGTTTGTATGGTCGTTGCTGGGATCCTTTGGCAAGGGCTACTAGCATGGGGCAGAACAGAGAAATCCGAACTGGGTCCATGTCCTGGAGCCAGGCAGTGGGACCACCAAGCAGGTAGAGCAGGGTTCTCATGTTGGCAAGGGGAAGACAACAACGGGATGTCTCTATTAGCCTGCCTGTTTGCAACACCCCAATCAGCAATTACCCAGGAGACAACAAAGTCTCCATTAATGGCTTTGCTAGTGATGAGTTAGAGGTGATTCTGCCTTCCCTAGTCTTTCCTTCTTCTTGTGTAGTGATTTTTTGGTTCTTTGCTGGCTTCATTTACCACTGGACATCTCACTTTGGGTTTTACAGCCTTCTTTCATATGTAGAATTGTAGAGATGGCACCACTGCTTGACACCATCTTCTGTGTGGGTTAACCTTGGCCGGCTGTTAAGTGCCCACTTGACTACTCTCTCACTCCTCCTCTACATCAGGATAGGGTGAGAAAATAGGCTGAAAAACTCTTTGGTCAAGATAAATGTAGTTTAATGAAAGAAAGCAAAGGCCATTAAAAACAAAAAAAAAAAGAAAGAAAAAGAAAAAGAGAAGAAAAAAAGATTTATTCTCTACTTCCCATCAGCAGATGATGTTCAGATATTTTCTGTGAAGTATGTCTTAATATGCATAGTGATTGCTTTGGAAGACAAATACCTTCATAACATATCCTCCACCCTGCCCCTTTTTGTCAGCTTTTATTGCTGAGCATGATATCCCATGGTATGGGATATCCTTCTGGTCAGCTTGGTTGGCTGTCCTGGCTGTGTCCCTACCCAGGCTCTTGCTCACACTTGGCCTACTGGTCTTTGATGGGGGAATTGAAAGAAAGCTTTGATGCTGTGGGAGTAGTGCTCAGCAGCAGCCAAAACACTGGTGTGTTATCAACTCTGTGCCAGCTACAAACACTCAACACAGCAGCAGCAGAGCTGCTCTGGGGAAAGTTAACTCCAGCCCAGACAGACACAGTGCAGCCCTGCAGAAAAGAGAGACTGAGTGAGGACTGCAAGTGCCACTACACTGAGCTGGCCTGGGGAAATCAGTCTGTTCCTCAGATTTAACCCAGCTACCATCTCTGCCAAGGCTTTGAGAAGCATCAGTTCCCTACTGTGACGTTCAAGACAGGTCTTAGTGTGAACTCTGCCTTGGGTTTTGCAAGAATGTGACCTCAAGGCAGCCTGGAACAACCTTTCTGGGCTATGTAGAAAACATAAGTATCCTAGAGAGAGTCCTCAAGAGTGCTCTTCACCTTCAGTGCATGACCTATCAAAAAATACTTGCATATGCATGAGCTTAAAGATAACAGCGGTTGCACCTAGAGTGGAAACCTGTTTGTCTTGTCTCTCTGGGAGCAGATTCCTGTGTGACTTTCCTGTGCATTTCCCCATACCTCTGTGAAAACTTAGGCTGTGAACCCACCCAGGCTGGCCTCTCTTTAGGGAAAGTGACTGTCAGGTCTCAGATCTTCGTGGAAATACCAAAACTATTGAAGTTTATTGCTTTCCACTTCCCTTAAGGCTAATAAGAAGGAATTAGGCACTGGGGAAATGTGGTTCTTCTCAGTGATTTTTGGGTATTGCAGGATTAGATGAGCTGCGTCCTGCTCCCCTTGTCACTTGCTACACATCCTTTGAATAAAGGGTGATGAGGAGGACTTCCTAAGATGTAACTTTCTATATGGTACAGATCAATAGGTTGTCTTAGGACAGGCTAGTAGCATGTGGAGGTATCTTTATGGCTTCCTGACCATGCTGGACCAGGTGAAGTGTAGTTATTCATAGCTGATAAATTCTACCAGACTCTACCTGGGTCTCCCTATGCCATTAAGTAGTTTATCCACAAAACCACAGGTATTTCTCCTACTCCTTAGCCAGATACTTGTGCTCCTTGAGTTATCTCACAGTCAGGAAGAAGAGTTGAGTGAATAACTGAGAAGACCTTTTTTAAGTCATCACATAACAAATCCAAGGTTTCTTGCTGATTTAGCAATATCTTCTGTTGTGTCAACAGGAGGCCAGCCAGGCCATTTCTGTGAGATATTTTTGGTCATTGACAAACACTTTGATCCAGCAAATTTATAGTGGTCTGGCAAAAGTCCTAAGTTGGTATTTATCACGCTGACTTACACTGGCTGAATCCCTGCCCTTCTGTGCCTCCCAAATCAAGGCAGATTTTTAGTGTGCAGTTACTTTTTTGCTTTAGGAGAGAAAAACCAAAAATATACCCCACATCATATCCTATCAAATAAAAATGAGCACAGGACGCACAAAATAAGCTCACAAAAGGGCGACATTGTCTCTTGGAAGAAAACTGAAACTCTTCTGAGTGAGAACATTATAGCCCATGGCACCATCATGTAGCTGCACTTCTGTAATGGACACAGTATAATGAGTGCTGTTCATGAAAGCTGGTTATTATATCCTAGCTGGAGGTCGTACTCTGACATATATAGAGCTGGTAATTTGTACACAGTGGGAGTTCTGCTGTTCTTCTGGTTTTCTTAGGTTAAGTGTATATCATAAGGTATCTGCATATTCAAGACCATATTGCTTCCCAAGCCACACTATCACACTCAATTCAGAGATGAGCATTTGAAGCTCAGTTTCAGCCCAAGCCCTTAAGCTCTGCTGATGTGAAGGCTCTTTCCCTGATCAGGTTGTAGAGTGGTTTTAGTGTGTCTCTGAGAGGATTGTTTCTGCGCTTGAATGGAAGTAGCCCCTCCTCTGGTCCCTCATTGGTCCCAGACTTTTTGGACTCTTCTGCTCCTTCTTTGTGTGACACTGGACATCAGGTTTTCCTTATGTACATTCTTTTCTATGTACTGGAGTTTAAGAAAATGCTGTCATTGAGCTATTCAGGCCTTTGTAAGTGGCAGGGTTTAGTTTATCCTGACGAGTGTCAGCACAGGAGTTGTAGGATGACTGCAGGAAGGAAACATTTTTGACTGGTAGTGCCTTGTGTGGTCTCATCCAAGGTAATCATCAGTCTCCATGGGCAAGGTAGACACCATTCATTTTTATTCTGCCTCTCCTAAGGTGCTTCCTGGAGGAGACAGAGCCAGTCTTTGGGAGATGCTGCTTTTGAGTTTGTCATGCAACAAGAATTCTATTTGGTGGAGTGATCATTGAAATAAAACAACTTCTGCTGACAGGTCTGACTGTGCTTATCACTTTCCTATGTCTTTGGGAGCTCAGTAAAACCTCCAAGGCTTTTGTTTGAAAACTTTACACTGTTGTCTGTTCAACTGTGAGAAGGGAATACAGCAACTATGCCAGAAGTTTTATTGAAGTATAAAAAAAAAGCAAACGAGCAATCTAAAGAGTCTAATAAAATGGTGCCCTGTGCCCCAAACTACAAGCAAGAAATGTTACATTGGAACTGGTACTTAATCTAGTGGATTAAGTAGTTCATGTCTGTACATAAAATTAATTAGGCACAAAATACTCTGTACAGGCAAGCAGTTCCCACTATCCCTATGGTTTTATTCTTTTTAAGTAAACTGAAACAGAATCAACATATTAAAAGTGTGGTCTTTTATGGTAATGCATATTCTACAGTGTTTTGCTCTCCATCACATAGCAGACACCTTAGGTTACTCATTAAAATTTCTGATGTGTTATGGATGAGAGGACATCATGCACCTGTGTTCTCTCTAGTGTCTCCTGATTTGGAGCTTGTAATGGGAAGAGAGACATTTTCTGACTGTGCCCATTAGTGTGCTGGGTCTGCTCCAGGAAAACCTGCTGACTGTTACCCTCACCAGTTGTCTCAGAAAACAAGAAGCTGCAAATCTCCACACAGCAGTAGAAATACTAGCACTCAAAATTGTTGCATCTATCTTCCCTCATATTATAGCCATATGGCAAACTAAGAGTAGGGTTTCAAGTGTAAATCACTGAATGGATCATTATGGTTTCAATTCATCAAAACTGTGCTACAATTTCCTTTCTTTCTATGTACCTGCTTTTTCTTCAACCACAGTCTCTATCTCTTTTACACAGAAATAGTGTGTGTTTCTTCTGTGTTTCTCCTCCTCCCTTCTCCCCATCAGTGCTACTTCCTTCCGTCTCTAAGTCCCTAGGCTGGTCAAACAATATCTGCTGCATCTCTTCAAGGCTGGTGGGCTCTTCGTGTTACTTAACATGCCATGAACCATGTAGACCTCAAAATGAGAGCAAACACATTTGCAGCTGCCCTCTCCCTGACTGTGGTTTAATACCCTGGGTAAGGCAGGGCATTCATGGATTCCCCTGAAGCAGAGAGGGCAGCCAGAAGTAATTTGCAGTCAAGTTTTTACATAGAAATAACATTACAGACTGCATACAGTTGTAATAGAATCTCTACATGACAGGGTGTTCTATACCGTTGTGTGTACAGGTATCTCCACTAGCACAGTGACTTAGCTATGACAATCTCCTTCTCAGCAATTTTACCTGCTAATAAGGAGGCCCACCAGACCCATGGGAGCAGGATCCTGGCTGTGCTTTCATGGTACATTTTGCACACAATATTTTGTCATCTACTTCTGGGGGAAAGCAATGGGATACAGCTTGAACGTTGCATTGCTCATATCCAAAATATAAATCACTTTAAAGATATTGGTTATTTCTGACATATTCTGGCATATCTTGGGAAAACTTTCAAAACAGATGGAAAGAAAAACAGTAAGTGGGAGGTGGACCATCCAAAGGAGAAAAGAAATCATGGAGTAAAGGAAGTTTCAATTTGCCTTCAACCCAGAGGCTTTCATGTCAGGGCAAGTTTGTGTTGTTATTTTTTTGTTTCTCATGGCATCAGAAGAGCAAGGGACAAGGACCTGGAAAAGCAGGAAGACGTCCACTCTGGAGACTGGTCATGAAGGGCAGCATGATCAGCAAGTCAATTTGCAAGTAGCTCTGAGTGCTGTTCTAGGACTCCAGCTATTTCCAGGGTGCCCTAAAAAAGCCTGGACTAGAGGGGAAATAAGAGTCAGCAAATGCAGCTTTGAAGTAGCCAGGTAGTTATGTCTACGTGTGTCCAGCAAATCTCCAGTTCACAGAGAAATAAAGATCCCAAACTTTATTGCTTTTTTTTTCTCTAAGAAGATTGTTATTTAGAGATAGTGTAAACAAGCAATAATTTTCTCCTTGGAATTTTTACATTCCAAGAAATTCCCAAACAAACCCACACACAATACAGACAATTATAAAAGAAAACACTGCATTGCTTTGTGCAAAAAAACTCCACATCCCACTTCGCTTCAAGGCCAGGTACAGTGGCAAATCAGACACAGAGGACTTTGTATTTCTGTGTGGTATGGGCACCAACTCCTAAAACAGCTTGAAGCCCTTGCAAGACAGGCTGTTCCCAGCAGAGAGGAGCAGGAGTAGCAGGTCTCAGCTGTGCTGCAAGCAGCATGCTCAGTGGCCTGGGGCAGAGGCAGACGGAAGCAGTCACAGCCTCTTTTTTATTTGCTTGTCTTCTTTTCTGACTCTGTAGATAAATCTTTGGGGATTGTGTTCAAAGGACAGTGTAAACACTCTAAAGCAGCTGTGGAAAGCTCTACCCCAGAGCAGAATTAAGGGGGCAGTGATGTGACCAACCTGGTGAGGTGTCAGGGTGTGTGCTGCGCTGACATATATATCACACTGTCCACCGACCTCCAGGAGGGCACAGATGCTGTGTTAGTAGTACTCTTGGGTTGCACTTTTCTGTTGGATCGTTTGACCACAATTGCCAACACTTTAATGAATGGCTTGAAGCACAAGGAGGGTGCTCTGCTGACAGACAGGCAGAGGGTTCCATTTTGATCTGAATCTGGTGTCTGGAATTTTTTTGTCCTTAATGTGCTGGGATGGCTGAATTGAAAACACTTTTTCGAGGCAAAACTTATTTCAATTCCAAAGAAACAATCAATGTAATGGGGTTAAAAAGGAGAATTCATATGATTTTGAATGTCTTGTTTCCAAAAATATGGAAACAATTTGTTCAGATTTTGACATAAGGTTTCTTTCACTTTATGTTAGAATTTTTAAAAGAAAAGGAAAGATTGCATGCCTATGAGACTCTATTTTTTTCCTCCTGCATAATTCCATCTAATAAAAGGCATTACTTCTCCCTACAAATCATGCTTCTCGATAAAATGAAGTAAGTTTCAAAACAAAAAAAACCCACATTTCAACCCTGGTAGGATTTGTGCTGCCAAGATCAAACTGCTAAATTTTGTTATTTTTATTTGAAACATTTTTATTTTCTATATTATAGTATAAAAAAATTTATCAAATTATTTCCTTTAATTTTTCTAGCTCTGCAATGAGGCATGTTCCAGCACAGAAGTATTTTCAACTCAACTCTTTTTAAAAACCCATCAATTATTATAATTGTCCCAATACATCCTAAGGACATTTAATCAGGGTAAACTGGAGAGAGGTTGAGCAATACAATTTAGTAGTTATCCAGATTTCTAGAGTCCTTTACTAAATGTTCTAAAGGATCTGTTTGTAGAAAATTAGAAAAACTCAACTGACCTTAAAGCAAAGGAGTAAGCAAGCTCAGGGGACAAATGTAGCAGATGTTTGTAGAACAGTTCACATACCAAAGCGCTATGGGCAGCAGACCCAGGAACTCCATGTTAGTAACTGGTAGTCTTACCAACAGCCTGAAGCAGGAAAGGAAAGATCTAAGAAGCTGGTCTATACCTCATTAATGGTCTGGGTCAGGTTTTCAGTTACTGCTTCTGCAGCTTACCCAGATCAGCCCCTTCCAGTCACTGGAAGGTGGTAACAGGCACTGATGCCCTGCAGTCAAGGGGTTGCAGGAGAGCCTTGACATGCACTTCATGGTGTCCCCATGGTGTCCTTTCTGTCATTGTCAGTGATGCTAAAACAAAATATTCTCTATTTATTATGGGTGAAAATGGATTCGGGGCTAAACAAATACAAGAAAAAATAAATTCTATGTCTATCAAGATCTCATTACTGCAACAATAGGGTATTAATAATTTGTTTCCCTTGGAAAAAGCAGAAAGGAAATGTCAATAACATTTACCAGTATGAATACTCTCAGAATTGCTACACATTTAATTACTGCATTAGATTTAAAAGTCTCTTTTCTCTCTCTCTCCCTAAGCAAACACAGTTTATTCAACTATGAGCAGAGTTCCACTCTCATCAGAAACAACACAAAATGTCTCAGATCTGCCCTCATGGGAAGCCATTTCAAATATTTGTGAGATAAGAAATCATTCCTGGTTGATGTTTTAAATGGATTTTGAGCTGCTAGACTTTGTTTTCTGCCTGGCTATTTCAGCTTTCCCTACCTTGCTCCTGAGCCCTGCTCCCATGCCATCAACTTTAGATTGGCCACTTGACACTTCTTCTGCCCTCTGCAGCCTGGGGAGGACATCCCTGCTCCTGGGAGCAACCACAGCAATGGCAAGGAAGCTTGGGGCATGGGCATTGCTCCCATCCTGGATCAAGGTCTTTCTGAGCTCTGGGTCAAAGTGCAGTGACAGGAAAAAGCAGATCAGCAGCCTGCTGTTTCAGTTGGTATGAAAGGAAAGTCTGGGTGTTGCACAGTCAGGGGTTAATGACAGCACTGGCACAACCTTCTCCACTGAGACCCTTTGAATGTCAGTAGAGTCACCCCTGCACCTCCTTCTTGCGGTTCCTTTCTCATTTAGCTTCTCCACATTCTCTCACTTTGCTTTCAGACACATATCCCGGGAAAACACACTGTTTTTCCTCTGAAACAGTATACTACTTGCGATACTGGCTAGGTTTGTGTGAGCTGAAGGACCAACACAAGAAGGACCAAAAGTGCAGCTTCAACTCCAGAAAGCCCCTGCAAACACCATATCTAATTGACTATGTCTGTCTATATATACACCTTGGGCTTAAACAGTGTAGGTGAAGCTGTGAGAAAACCCAGGGGAACGCAGCAGAGATACGCTTTTGTACTTTAATATAGGCCTGTAAAGCTTGAAGTAGTTATGTGCTAATTAAATGTTGTCAACACCAACTCTGAAATCACACCAGAAGCATCTTATAGCATGGCTAAGAATGATCCAGTTATTAGTGAAGATAATTAGGCCAACACCAGCTTGTCATTACTTCTTTTGAAGCTACAGAGGCTGCATTTTCCAGCCCATAGTCTCCAGGAGATTTCTATCTAGTTCTGTGTGACTTTATCAGGCTTTTAAGTCATTAAGTGAGCTTTTTTTATTATTTTAGTTTCCATACGACACAAACTGTGTAGAAAACTGTCTCATCTGCTAACGATTAATTTTTTCAAGCATTAAAATAGCACCTGATCAGCTTGTCTTGCAACACACAGTTACCTTGCCTAGTTAATGTTTCAACAGAAAATTTGTTTTGCTATGTAGAAAAATATGCATGTATATAGTTCTTTCTGGCACCCGTCCTATGACATTAAGTGGGATAAGGCCTTATCTATAAATCATTAAATGCCTATAGAAAGTGAGCAGGAACCAGTTTGTTCAGGTGGTTGTTGTTTTAGCAAAACCTGGATTACGTCAAATAACACATAAAAAGCTAACTACTATTCACACAGCACATATCTATGCTGAGGAACTCCATTTTGTAGATTAATGTTACTGACATTAAGTTTGCACTGAATGCAAGGTTCATCTGCTTTTTTTCTTCTTCTTTTGCCCAAATGAGACAAAGAAAAATTCCTCACCTCTGGGAAATTTTCACATTATCTCTTGATCCAAATACTATCTGCTCTTTCTTTTGTTACTAGATTGTGTTGCCAGGGCTGTAAGTTTTCCAAAATTCCAGAAAGCAAGTAACACATCTAGTAAACTTACCCAATTATCAGAAAGTAGAACTGGGGTTCTTTTTACCTTCTGTCTCAGGTATTTTCATCTATTATCTTTACCTTCAAAAGATCCATGTCCACTCAAAACATTTTTTAGACCTTTTATATTTGCATTTAATCAGGAAAATTAGTCCACTTGTGGGGTTATGCAGTACATGAGGAGGCTCAGACTTCATCATTGCTAGTTGAACGTTGCTTTTGTGCAGAACAGAGAGGCACTGCAACTTGGTCAGTTTCCTGCTTGAATGACAGAAAAGAAAAACCTGAAACCCATCGAAAATGGGGACAAATTTCAAGTAGTGTTGTGAGTTGCACTTAAGTACATTTTATAGTAACACAAGGCAATCTCCTGGCCCCTGTAACATTATGGCCTACCTGACATGATCAGGACTAACTAGTTCCTTTTTCATTGCAAACAAACAAGGTCAATGCAGTACCATTGTAGTGGGTTTCTGTGGCTGGGTTTTGGTAGCAGGGGGGCTACAGGGGCAACTTCTGTTAAAAGCTATTGGAAACTTCCCCTGTCCCATGGAGCCAATGCCAGTCGGCTCCAGAACGGTCTTCCTGCTGCTGGCCAAGGCTGAGCCAATCAGGAGTGATGGTAACACCTCTGTGATAACATATTTAAGAACAGAAAGGTGTTGTGCAATGAAGAATTCCAGCCGGGGAAGAGCAGAGTGAGAACATGTAAACAACAACATAGACACCAAGGTCAGTGCAGAAGGAGGGCAGGAGGTGCTCCAGGCAGGGGAGCTGTGGCCCTGCAGCCCGTGGTGCAGACCATGGTGGGGCAGCTGTGCCTCTGCAGCCCATGGGGGACCATCGGGGTGCAGAGACCCACCTGCAGCCCATGGAGGAGCCCATGCTGGAGCAGGTGAATGCATGAAGGAGGCTGTGACCCTGTGGGAGGCCAAGGATGTGGCAGGGTCCTACTGGAGACCTGCAGCCCGTGGAGAGGGAAGCCCAGGCTGGAGCAGGTGTTTCCCGAGTAGGACTTGTGGCCCCTGTGGGGGACCCACATCGGTACAGCTCATTCATGAAGGACTGCACCCCATGGAGGAGTGACCCACGGGACAGCAGTTTGGGAAGAACTGCTGCCCGAGGGATGGACTCATGCTGGAGAGGTCCATCAAGGACCATCTCCTGTGGGAGGGACCCCACGGGAGCAGGGGAAGGGCTCCTCTCTCTGAGCAGAAACAACAACTGACTGCAACACCCGTTCCCCGTCCCCCTGCATCCCTGGGGGGGAGGAGGGAGAACATAGAAGAAAGAAGGGATAGAGGGAAGGTGGTTTTAAAATTATTTTACTTCTCACTATTTTACTCTGACCCTGTTTGTAATAGATTCAATTAATATCCCCACTTTGAGTCTGTTTTGCCTGTGAAGGTAATCAGTAAGTGATACCTCCCAGCTCTTATCTCACCTCATGAATCCTTTGCTGTTTTTTTTTATCCTCTCTTCGATTCCAGAAGGGAGTAAGAGAGCAGCTGTAGTGAGTACCTGGTGTCCAGCCAGGGTCAACCCACTACAACCATCCAGACTACATGTGTCTTGGAAAAGAAAACAGTTGGATCCTGATGGGAAGGAACCTTATATGGATTGTCCTCTCCTTGTTGGCCATGTTACATCTCCGTTAAGACAGTCTGCAAGAACAGAGGGAAAAGAAAGAGGCTCTGAGCGTCAGGATGCACCCAGGAATTCTCTGTGCTTTGAAGAACAAGGTGTTCTGGGGTACAGTAGAAGGTTTGCCAAACTTTCTCCGAGAGCTTTCTAGAAGTTAAAATAGCTGAGCAACAAGCATGGTCCGGACTTCTCCTTAACCTTGTCTTTTAAAATCCTTTTGTAGACACGGTATGGTTGCCATATATCATGGGTTGGTAATTTTCAGGATGCTTCAGCTATATATTCCTTATAGCAGCTTTCCAATACCTCAAGTGGCTACAAGGGCATTTAGTGATAGGACAAGGGGGAATGACTTTTAAAAGGAAGAAGGCAGATTTGGATCAGAAATTAGGAAAAAATTCTTTACTTTGAGAGTGGTGAGGCAGTGGAATGGGTTGCCAGAGAAGTTGAGGATGCCTCAGTTCTGGAAGTGTTTAAGGCCAAGTTGGATGGGGCTCTGAGCACCTTGGTCTAGTGGAAGCTGTCCCTGCCCATGGCAAGGGGATTTGAACTAGATGGTCTTCAAGATCTCTTCCAACCCAAACCATTCTGTGACTCTAAGTTTATAGTTCTAATGTCATCCCATGTGTTTGTGTGTGTGTGTGTGCGTGTGTGTGCAGCTGTGTGGACAGACAAACATCCTGGGGCTTAAGATCTTTGGAAGTCCTTTTATTTATTATGATTGGAAGTTGGTGAATGATTGGAAGTTGGCGAATGTCACACCCATCCACAAATAGGGCCGGAAGGAGGACCTGGGAAACTACAGGCCTGTCAGCCTGACCTCAGTGCCTGGCAAGGAGTAGATCATCCTAAGTGTGATCACACGGCACCTACAGGGATCAGACTCAGCCAGCACAGGTTTAGGAATGGTAGGTCCTGTCTGACCAACTTGGTCTCCTTTTATGATCAGGTGACCCTCTTGGTGGATGAGGGGAAGGCTGTGGATGTGTCTATCTGGACGTCAGCAAAGCCTTTGACACCATCTCCCACAACACACTCCTGAAAAAGCTACAGCCCATGGCTTGGACAGGGGCACTCTGTGCTGGGTTAGGAACTGGTTGGAGGGTGGACCCAGAGAGTGATGGTGAACGGGCTGCATCCAGTTGGCAACCGGTCACTAGTGGTGTCCCCAGGGATCAGTGTTGGGCCCAGTCCTGTTTAATATCTTTATTGATGATTTAGATGAGGGGATTGAGTCCATCATCAGCAAATTTGCAGATGACACCAATCTGGAGGGGAGTGTCGATCAGCCGGAAGGCAGGAGGGCTCTGCAGAGGGACCTGGATAGGTTGGAGAGTTGGGCTGATTCCAACAGGATGAGGTTCAACAAGGCCAAGTGCTGGGTCCTGCACTTTGGCCACAACAACCCCCTGCAGTGCTACAGGCTGGGGACAGAGTGGCTGGAGAGCAGCCAGGCAGAAAGAGACCTGGGAGTTTGGATTGACAGGAAGCTGAACATGAGCCAGCAGTGTGCTCAGGTGGCCAAGAAGGCCAATGGCATCCTGGTCTGGATCCTGGTCTGGATCAGGAACAGGTCCAGGGAAGTGATTCTTGCCCTGTACTCAGTGCTGGTGAGGCCACCCCTCGAGTACAGTGTCCAGTTCTGGGCCCCTCAGTTCAGGAAGGATATTGAGGTGCTAGAGCAGGTCCAGAGAAGAGCAACGAGGCTGGTGAAGGGACTGGAGCACAAGTCCTATAAGGAGAGGCTGAGGGAGCTGGGGTTGTTCAGCCTGGAGAAGAGGAGGCTCAGGGGAGACCTCATCACTCTCCACAACTCCCTGAAAGGAGGTTGTAGCCAGGTGGGGGTTGGTCTCTTCTCCCAGGCAGCTCTCAGTAAGACAAGAGGGCATGGTCTTAAGCTGTGCCAGGGGAGGTTTAGGTTGGATATTAGGAATAAATTCTTTACAGAGAGGATAATCAGACATTGAAATGGGCTGCCCAGGGAAGTGGTGGATTCTCTGTCCCTGGAGGTTTTTAAGATGAGGCTGGATGTGACACTTAGTGCCATGGTCTGATAACCACGGCAGTAGTGGACCAAGGATGATCTCAGAGGTCCCTTCCAACTCGGCTGATTCTATGATTCTATGATTTTTGTGGTACCCGTCTCTTGAGCTGACAGGATTTTCTGAGGACCCAGTAGACACAATATGTGGCTGCCACAATTCATAGCACCTTGGCAGAAATGCACATGTCCCTGTCCTAATCCTAGTCACAGCTGAGTGCCTGTGTAGAGAGAGAAAGAGAGTGAGTAAATCTTCATTGCAGGAGACGATGGCCTGCCAGGCTCCATAAATCCTAGGACATCTCTATGCAACCTGTAGGTTGTTGAAAGCACCTGTTGATTCACTAAATTGAGAAAATGGTGCTGAGACACTTTATGCAATGGAAGTGCCTGGTGGAAGGTGGTTCACATTTAATAGAAAGAGTCATATAAAGCAACTGACTCTGCACAAGCCAGGTTAAAAATATCCATGTGCCGATGTCAGCTTCCTTTTTTTTCTTAGAATGGCAGTAATGACCTTGGCACAAAGTGCTGCCTAGAGACAAATGACCAGCTGGGATTAATGGTCCTTGACTTAATTTCTGCCCATCAGCGCCTCCCAGACAGTCATTAATCCTGCTGAAATGCTCTGTGCATTGATTATTATTGATTCATTCATTGATTGTGTCCAGAGTCTGAAGTCAGAAGCTGAAGTACTGATGGCACCCTGGAGACTCTTCTGATAAGATGAGTTTGCTTAATTCATAGACTATTTAAGGTGCTTGAGAAAGAAGTATCATAAAAAGAGGTAGAAAAGGAGAAGAGCACTTATAGGACAATGAAACTTAGATTCTTCAGGCTATTAGAGTTGATGGCATGTATCAAATTACTCTGAATGGACCTGGTATCTAAAGCAGCAGCATAGAGGAATTTGACATATTACACATGTCCCTTCCCAAGGGACAGTAAGATTCCAAGCAAGAAAGCTCAGCAGATAACCTAGTTCTAGGGCAAAGAAGACATTTTCAGGGTTGGTGTCTCACCTCTCTTACTGGAGACATCATTGTTCTGTTTGCTTTCAGAAACACAGAGATCCTAATTTTTTTCCTACACATCACTTGGACATATTTAGTTCCTTTTCCTCGTGCACTTGTTTCTGTCTGACCTCACCTGTTCTTCAAGGAATTGCATCTGGATAATTAACATAGTACTCTCCAGGGAATCAGATTGACTGTTTTTAATATCTGCTTTATGACAGGATTTTCAAATTATGAAAGGGAGGAAAAACAGTTTAAAAGACTATGTTTTAATAACCTGACACATCTACATTTTATCTATAAGTTGCTCTTCTAGGATTCAATATAAAGGATAAATTAAAAGTAACAATATCATCTTTGGATGAATTGTTTCATGTCTTTTGATGTTCCAAAATGCATCAAATGACAAGAATGTATATGACAGAGAAAACTTGTGGTTGAAAGTGTTCCCAAATATACGTTGCTGAGGGGCTTCCAAAGTGCTGATGGCTGCCAAGCACTCCATGGTGATGCAAACACTATTGGGCAAGTTGTCCTGCTGTTGAAGAATGTGGGTAGATCTTTCATAACAAAAGAGAGAGTAATGTTGGCTAAGGAATTGTTTCTGTGCTCCTGATTTGCAAAGCATTTAAAAGAACTCAGTTACTATAATAAAAGCCCCTGATCTACTCAATCAGCAGGAGGAAGTTTTTAGTTCATAAAGGCAAGAGAGTTCTAGTGCCTGCCTATCTCTGCCCATTCATTTATTGCTAACACTGTATTGGGTTTAAATGGCCAGGTTTTGGTAGAGAAGGGGGAATACAAGGGTGACTTTTGTGAGAAGCTGCCAGAAACTTCTTCCATGTCCAATAGAGCCAATTCCAGGCAGCTCCAAAACAGACCCGGTGCTGGCCAAGGGTGAGCCAATCAGAAATGGTGATAACCCTTCTGTGATAACACCTTTAAGAAGGGGAAAAAAAAAGTTATTACGCAGAAGTAATAGTGACCAGAGAAGACTGGAATGAGAACATGTGAGAGGAAGAGCTCTGCAGACACCAAGGTCAGTGAAGAAGGAGGGGCAGGAGGTGCTCCAGGCGCTGGAGCTGAGATTCCCCTGCAGCCTGTGGTGCAGATCATGATGAGGCAGCTGTGCCCCTGAAGCCCATGGAGGTCCATGGGGGAGCAGAGATCCACCTGCAGCCCATGCAGGAGACCTTCGCTGGAGCAAGGGGATGCCTAAGAGAGGGCTGTGAATCCACGGGAAACTTGTGCTTGAGAAGGGTCCTGGCAGGACCTGCAGACATGTGGAGAAAGGAGCCCATGGTGGAGCAACCTGTTCCTGGTAGGACTTGTGACCCTGTGGGGGACCCACATTGGAGCAGACTGTGCCTGAAGGACTGCACCTCATGGAAAAGTGACCCATGTGGCAGCAGCTCATGGAGAACTGTTGCCTGTGGGAAGGACTCATGGTGGAGAAGTTGGTGGAGAACTGTCTCCAGTGGGAGGGACCCCACACTGGAGCAGGGGAAGGACTTCTCTCCCTGAGCAGCAGCAGGAACAACCTGTGATGAACTTACCATAACACTCTTTCCTCATCTCTCTGCACTGCTGAGGGGGAGGAGGTAGGGGTGTTTTTTACAATTTATTTTACTTATTATCCTCCTCTGATTTTGTTAGTAATAAATTTAATTAATATCCTCCAGTTGAGTTTGTTTTGCCCATGATGGTATTTGGTGAGCAATCTCTCCCAGTCCTTATCTAAACCCATGAATCCTTGTGATATTTTCTCTCCCCTGTCCTGTTGCAGAGGGGAGTGACAAGAGTGGCTTTGGTGGGTGCTGGGCACCCAGCCAGGGTCAACCTACTACACTCTCTGGCCCTGTTTAAAACTTATAAACATTTTTGGGTTCACACACTTTATCATTAAAATATGATTACTGTTCTGTTCTTCCAGAGGATAATATATGTGTTTTAAATGGTGTAGAGTGCACTGAGTCTTCATAGGAAAGTCTTTCACATGTTACTGTGAATGAGCAATGAAGGAGCTTGGCAAGAGTACCTGTCTCCAAAATATAAACCTGTGAACTATTTATTCAGAAACTATAAAATTCACACAACCAGTTCCTTACAAACATACCTTCTTATGTGGAAGAACAGAAAATGGACTTGAGAAAGTTGTGATCTCTATAAGTCTGAGGTCGGTTCTCTAGAACATTTTTCTTTTGAAACTATGGGCCTACAATAAAAGCTGTGGTGTCTTAGAGGTATTGTGTATACCCATATAAATACACCCACCAGAGCTCATTATTCTCATATATAATGTATGCCAAATGTGCCAAATGTATCAAATGTATCAGTGTAGTGACGACATCCACAGTCTAGTGAGTGGGAGATGAATCAACATAACAGGGGTGCAAAGGCAGAGGCTGGGTCCAGATTGTCTTCTAGAGTGGAATACTATCAATTCAGTTTCTTATCCATCCATTTTCTTCATAGAACAATGATTGTACAACTAACCTACTGGTTTTGAACATAGGTTTTCAGTCTCATGGATGATCTATTAGATAAAGGAAGATGAACTCCACGTTCTCCCGTATTTTAGGAAAAAGGTGCAGAGTGGCTGCAGAGGATTCTTGACAATGTTGGTCTCTGAGAGTCCCTCCCTGAAGTTTCAGGTTAAACACCTTGATTTGGAGAGATGTGACACATATGATCATATTCTCCTGGATAACTTAAGCAGCCTTCCAGACAGATCTTGTGGATTCCACTCTAAGACATTTGCTTTTTCCTGACCTACAGTGACAACCTATAATGGAGTCATGTGAATACCATGAGATGGAAGACACCTAAAAACTAAGTGCCATGATGGCAAGCTTCTGTGGTTTTAGTCTTACTTGTTTATCTCTTGGTATAGCAACAAAGTCTTGCTATCTCCTTGCTGTGAACATTTTATCTCAGTGAGTTTGGTAAGACTCATTTTCAAAGTGGCATGGGATTGAGACCATCTGGAAAAATACCAAAAGGCAGGAGCTGTAAGTAATGCTGTTGTTCTTTTAACATATGGAAACATCTATGCACAAATATTGATGAATCTAAACTGTTCTTTGTGACCACCTACTTTCTTCTCTTTGATCAAATCCACTGAACTGTGTGGTTGGTTTTGCTACTTCATTTAGCCATGTTCTGGAATCTCCACATTCTACTCTCTCTGCTCAGCTAATCAGATAATTTGTTTTTCTCAGTCTTGTTTTCCTCTCCTTTTCATTTCTTAGAACTGCTGAAAGGCTTTTAGAATCTTCACAGTCCCGTTCAAAGATAAGACACAGAGGCAAGTATTACTTGCTAATGCCATTCTGAGCAGAGAGCTGCTACATCTCACCCTCATTTCCAGTGTCTGTAAATCCATAAAGCTGTGAGATTTCCAAAGTAAACAAATGTAAAGTTTTTTGGAATATGGAATACATTGGCAGGTAAATCTTAATGATAATTACCTCTAATTAGCACTCCTACCAGATGACAAATCTTTTAGTCACAGTAGAGTGTCACTTGAAAATGTGCATATTCTTGTTTTGCCCTTGAAACATCAAAGGAAAATAAAATGTATTGGTTTGACTCTATTGCCATAATTTTTCATTAGAAACAGGGGGAAGAGATGAGCAGTGAAAGGCAGAAATGGTTATGAAAAATGAAAAATGGCTTTGATAAAATGACTTTGAATGGAGGATTGTACTCTATTCTGCAGCCAGTTTCCTACTTCTAACAGGTACTATCTCACCTTCTTCCACTTACATCTAAATTTTATAAGCATTATAGAGAGGTTTAATTGTGAATTGCAATTAAAAGAAACACATATACATGTTTATTCATATCTATTATCTCCATAGGGAAATGTTAATTGGAATTCCAACATGAATTGGAATTTCAACATGAATTGGAATTTCCTGGAATAACTTCAGACTCAGTGGGTTTTATCAGGGAGAACATGTTCCCTTTTGAGAGCCTCAGAAGGGAAGTTGTTTCACCATATTCTCTTATGCCAAAACATACAGAAAGACAAACAAAACAAGAAAAAACAGAGAAAGGGATTACCATGGGGAACACGGAATAAGTCAACTTTCCCTCTTGCCCTCTGCCCCTGATTTCCAAAATCCTAAGTGCGTACCTCCTGTTTGCTTACATGGGCACTGAGTAATTCAGGTCTGAGAACGCACCCAGATCTGTCTGAGTCTTTTTACCACGACCACAATCCAACCTTTGTTTTGGCACTGTAGAATGAAACAACTGACTGTAGTGGATTATGCATTCCAGCTTATATTACGGCCAAATTATGACATAGTAAACTCCTCAACAGTAAGGGCCATTGTTTTACTACAGAACATAAGAGTGTGAGGGCCTCTGAGAAGAAAAACAGAATCCTTGTTTCAAGACAAAAGTGGAAGAGGTTCATCCCAATTAGAAGCTGCCCTTAGGCCAATTTG
This sequence comes from Manacus candei, assembly GCF_025592945.1. NCBI lineage: Eukaryota > Metazoa > Chordata > Aves > Passeriformes > Pipridae > Manacus > Manacus candei. Next base: position 7,891,324 of record NW_026138061.1, read on the forward strand.
CAGCCTCCCAGGGCACTGCACCCACAAATATGCCATTGTTTATCTTGAGCACTCCTACGGCTACATGTCTAGTAAAAAGTTATACACACAGAGGTTGATTGCCAACTCATTCTAGATATGTCAGACTTCCCATCTGACATTATCCAACATTCAGGGACCACACACACTTTGCAGTAATCACAGAGAAGGAGCTTGCCTCCTCTTGCCCAAAGCTCAGATTTATCCATCCATGGTTTTAGTACTATTGTTGTTCCAAGCTACCCCTCTGGTGAATGAAAAGGGACAGGAATCTTCAGAGGGCAACTGAGATCTTCAGGCTGTTGAATTGCCTTGAGGAAATGCCACCTTCTTTCCCTTGTCTAGAGAAGGAACACAGGGTAGCTCCATTACTAACTTGTATTCCTTTGTTAAACTCATTTTTTTCAGTTCAGTTGAATATGAGTCTATCCACAAGTGCTCTTCTATGATGGTCAAAAAACCTAAAAGCAGCCAGAAACCTCATATGATGTGTCCTCTATATCCTAAGGTGGGGCCAGGCTATTCCATTAATCTAAATATTGTTTTGTATCAATTTTTATTCTTTCTATCTCTAAATACAGCTAGTGGTAGAGGGAAAGCCCATTAGATCCCTTTAAATTCTAAATATTTAAATTCTACTGCTCACTGGACTGTTACTTTTTATTGTGTTGAGGAAGTTAGTAAAATAATTACATGATTTAACAATACTGGGATCTGAAAAATTTTGAGTGTATTTGTGAAATTATCTTTACTGCTAGTGATTCCTGATCACATATTAAGGGCTTATCAGAGGTTGTCCTAGGGTCCTCCTAAACTATTCAAAATAAAAATTGGACACTTAGAATTTTTTTTTTATTTGCATTTCACTCGTAATTATACAAACTCAGATTAGACAGTATATTACAGAAAATATATAGCCTCCTTCCCAGTCTAAACATGAGAATTCCATCAACTCCAGCTGCTAAACCTAAGGGGCTGCACAGGTGGTGCACAAGCTGAGCACACCACAACACCCATCCTCATTCCACAGAGCTGTTATTCCCTGGGACTGCAGTAAAAACCACATTACCATATTGTCTGTACGTCACCACTGCAAAGATCTGAAAGGTAAAGTTAACCATGTGGTTCTGCTTCCTTTTCCATCTCAGTTTCATTTTCTGGTTCTCCTTATTTTTGCTAGCACAAGCCCCTATGTTTCTAACTCTCCATACGTGAACAGTTGCTTTTCTGTGAGATAGATCTCTTTAGTGCAAATATTTGAAATAAGAATTTTCCCCTCCATATTTTTATATCAGGTTTTTAATTTAAATATCAACTGACAGATGTCTTTATATTCATACTTTCCTAGAGTTTTTTCCTAATTACAGCAAAACATTAGCTTAGAGTTCCTGTTCTTTCTACCTAATGATAGAGCATGTTTCTGCTTCTTACTTAACTGCATTTTATTAATTGCTTTTCTGGTGCTTTTAATCTCAAAAATATGTTTTTTTCTCCTCCCTCTGTTTCCTTTTTTTCCCTCTGTCTTTTCTTTTTTTTCTTTGTCTATCTCATTCCTTCAATATCTTTGTTTTTAATTTCAGTTACTATGGTTTTGTTCTATTTTTTTCATTGTTTCTGTTTTTTGCTCTCATTACTGGAGGTAAATCGAAGATTATTTTGTCATAGCTTTAAAATCTTTAATTTTCTTCTAGAAAACACGTGAGTTAAAGTCAGTGAAACTTACTAAAAAAAGTAAACAGTGTAAGGTTTTATGGTTATATATAGCAAAGAAATTTTAGCAGTTACAGTGAAGTCAAGGCAAACTTACCAGCTTCATACAGCTTATTCCAAAGTTTAATTTGATTTTATGATTTCTTCCTGGCATATTTAATGTTGTCTGAAAGTAGACAGGGTTTGCTTTTTCTGTTGTTTGTTTGTTTCTTTCTTTCTTGGGAAAATACAATTACTAAAAGTTGCCAATATTTCAAAATACCTTGAAGAGTGACGGGATTATGGGAACATTAATCCTCTTGGTCTGGAGTGAGCCTTTATTGCTGCTTATGTGTTATACACAAGTTTTGCTTTTCCTAGTGCTTTGCTCAGAATAGATAACTTCAGGCTCCTGATAAATATTGCTGCCTCTTAAAACCTCTGGGTATTTTCTCTTTCTCACTTGCATTTTACATGGCTGTGCCTTAGATTACCTCTGAAATCCCGACACAACTGCATTGTCTGATTCAGCTGCAGCTCAGCTGAGTTTTCCTGTGAGCTGACAGAGAATCAGATTGCTGTTCATGAACAGATGTGTCAAGCTGTTCAAAGACAGTATCTCTGGCAATGTAAATTCCTCTTTAGGCACTGACTGTAGCACTCGTTACCATAGTACCTGCGCCTCCAAAACATTAATAAAGTAGACATTGCTCTGAGACAGAGAAATATCACCACTTCAGCTTTCATGATGCAGGAAAGTGAGTTATGTTAAGCTGGAAAGAGTGGGAGCCTGAAAATAGTTGCCTGAGGTTTTTCCCAGATTAAAGGCTGAGGAAAGTCACCAGTGCAGCTCTGTTAAGTCCCTGCTCTGAAATTTGTCCTGGAGGAAGCTTCCACTGTTTACTGGTTAAGCACAGAGCCTAAGGAGACAATCTAAATATATAGCATAATGCTGGTACCCTGAACAGAGCAGGAGTCAACAGAGAGTTTTTTTGTTACAGCAATTGAAGCCAACCTTCCCACCGAACTTAATGCCCAGGAGCAGCTCAGCCTCTCTGCTCACTCCTCCACCCCGGGAGAGCTTCTCTGTTCCACGTTACAGCATCTGCTAGTTTTGGGATTGTTCTTGCCTCCCTCTTCTATGTGCTCAGCCAAACAAACCCAGGTCAGCCTCCTGGGGGACCTCTGGCACCCTCGTCTTGAATTTTGCTCTTCAGAGTAGTTCATCAATGCCTGGCACCCTGAGGCTCCCATTCAACCCAAGAGAACAGTGGCGACATTTGCTCTTCTCATGCAGCCCATGTAAAAGGTGTCATTTATACCACTTGACTTTAACCAGGCCTGCAGCTGAGCTGTGCTGAGTGTGTTTGATGGCAGTATTAAAATCTTCCTGCATAACACTATAGACAAGATGTTACTTGTGTGAATGCAATGAAATTTAAATGTCATGAATACACGATGTCATTTAGAAATTGCTAAATGTTAGAACAGTCCAGATTCTCAAAGGCTTTTGAGTATGTAATTTCTTGAAACCAACAGCATCCATGAAGCTAAATCCTTTCTGGACAGATACAGTCTGTGTCATTGTGGGATGTTAGAATGAATGCAGACCAGGGAACTTGCTGTCAGGCCTAAGAGAAAGTTTATGTTGCTGTTGACCCACATTTCCAAGTTTTCCCAAGTATTATCTTTCTGCTGATCACTCATGATGACAAGTCTGAGCGGTCCCAGAGAGTTTCCAGCCCTCACAAAACCCAAAAATAAATCTTGAAAATAATACCAAACCACTTGAAAAAGAGGATACAGCTCCACAGGAAAGGATAAACCACTTTCCCATCTCATTAGTATTTCTACCTTTACTGAAATAACGCTCACTGACAACCATTTGTTCTTGCAGTTCTCCCTTTTAGGGTCTTTGCCATCTGGGATGCCTAACTATTCCTTTTCTAGGAGATGACATTAACATCTGCTGACATTGGCCTTGACCTTCTTTACATTGTAATATTCTTGAAGCATTGCATTCTGCAATCACTTCACACACCAGATCCAAACAGTTGTACACTTAGGTTTCTTCTCTTGGAAAGTCATGTTTTGTGACTAGTCATGTCCTTAGGCTTCACTGTCGAGGAGAACAAAAATAAATTATGTCTCTGTCACCAAACTACAGTCCTGATGTTTTGCAGGCAGTTCTGTGACTCCCTCATGCATTGTATTTCAGAGTTGTGTATAATATGAAATGAAAACTAGGTATATGAGAGCTCTCTTATTTAAAATGCTTACTGGGGTGACTGTTCTTGCTGTGATTCTTCACAGCTTTTCCAGGATACAGCATCAAGATAAGCAGCTGCAATAGGAAAAATCTGTTTATTTTTAATAACTTCTTATTGTAGCAGCATGAAACAGTACTTCATAAAGTTTAAGACAAAAACAGTAAGCACATCACTGCTAAGTAAACATAGAAACTAAACAAGCTTATAATTCGACAGGTCATATTCCACCATCAGTACATTGGCAAATGTGCCCTCAAACTGTTAGCTGACTGCTTCATCTCTCCACTTTTTTGTTTCTTCTTTTTTCCTTCTTTGCCTTAGATAAGTCATATCTAGACTTTGAAGTAAGTAATGCCTCTCCTTGTCACTTGTACAGTACCAAGGAAACTCTTCCTTACAATTTCTACCTCCAAAGGCAACAAAAATCAGGAATGGGGCTTCACTAATCCATAATGCCATAGCTGGCATTTTTCTCACCTGTCTTCAGACATATCCACTGTAGATATGTTCATCTGAGATCATAAACTTTGGCTCTTTTTACAGTCAGTATGGAGAAACAAGTACTTTTGGAATATTGTTTCCTCTGCCTTGGTTTGGCTATCAGATTTAGGAAAAAAGGAATTGTACCTTAAAATGTCTGTACGATGGTAGGTGGATCTTCAGTGGGCAGTGACTAGTTTCAGTCAAGACAAATGTCACAAATTTGGTGATCACCTTTTCTTTAGAGGTTCTCCTTCCATGTGGGTAAACCAGATTTCTGCCTACTTTGCACCCCTGCAAGAGCAAAGAGGGAGTTCAGCCAAAATGTTTCCCAATTACTCTAAGCCCTACAGGAAATTTCACAGACATGTATGAAATCCATTCAACTGGAGTTTGCAATTTTGGAGGACGTTGTGGGCAAAAGAAGCTGAACTTGAGGATGCCAGCATCTGATTTTATGTTTCTCTGCATGAGCAATATAAATAGAAGGAGGGGCAGTTACAGCAGAAGGTCTTGTGTGAAAGTTGAGATTGATAACTCTCAGTGCACAGTGAGGGCATTCCCATCACAATAAATCCTTCAGAAACTGTGATTCTTGCATTACTGCAGAAGTCAAGAAGGATGGTAGTGAGGTACCTCACAGTCTGTCACTCACTCTGGCTCCAATTGTCTGGGACCTGACCAAAAGATATAGAAACATTTCTTTTTCTTTTTCTTTTTCTTTTTCTTTTTCTTTTTCTTTTTCTTTTTTTTTTTTTTTTTTTGAGACTTCTTTTTGGTTTATATGTGGAAGATATTAGAGACATGGAAGCTTTCATCAAACAGAGTCTTTTTAAAAATGGACGTTCAGCTGGTATTAACTGGTGTCACTCTTTTGAAACCATGAAAATATTATGCATCACATTCTACCACAGTGCCTCTTTTTATAAGCAAATAAATTTGCAGGTTAGAGGAAATAGCAGACAATGCCAACTGAATAAAAAATTATTCCTAATACCAGCATTTTTCATATTATCATTTCTATATTCCACAAAAGTAAACAACAGTAAGATAGGGTGTCATCATCATCATCATCATGGCTGGGCTTCGCAAACGAAGATTTGGGAAGGGCTCTACCCACGTTTGTCACAAGGGCGCTGGCAGCTAAAGAGGCCAATGAGAGATAGACAAGTCCGGTTGCAAAAAGCACAACAGAAAGATTCCTTGGATGGTATCGGCAAGACACGGTTCTTTCTGTGTTGTCTTTTCTCCTCGAGAGTGATCCTGCGTGTATTCTCAAAAGAAGCAGCAGCATTATAGATACTAAGGTAGGGTGTAACATTTAGATTAAAAAAACCCCACGTTTTGACAACCCTTGAATGAAATGTCATTGCTTTAAGGATAATTTTACTATTTTAAGCATGTGACTCAGTTTTGTTTATAGCTTGAAGAAGACAATATTGTACAATGAAATGATCTGCAGTGTACAAATAAGGCTCAGTGTTATTTTACAGCTACTTATTTGTTCAAAGCTACCAAAGTAGAAACCATTTGCTAATAATCAATGCTGTGTGTTCACTACTCCACAGTAGGTAACTTCTTCTAATTTCATTTTAGCCCGAGTTTAATTTCCACTTCAGTGTTTATTTGTAAACATCAAGATGATACAGACCAGATCTTTTAGAAGATACTGTTCCCGAAACAACAGCTATCTGCGATTACAAGATTGAATTAACTTCAACTTCATCATCATCTAACTCTGCTGAAATGTATGAATATATCTCTCTTAATAACAGCTTGCATCAGTCATTTCCAGGCATTGTATCTTTATTTCTGAGCTAAGACAAAAAGTCTTCTAAAATCTTTATTTTTTTTTTCCTCCAATGAAAGAATCAAGAGGAGAAAGAAATATTTCTCTAAACAGAAGTTCTATTCAGCTACATGCTGGTATTGGACAGGATAAAATTAATTTTCTTAATAGTATGGGGGTATGTTTTAGATGTGTGACCAAAACAGTGTTGATATAGAGATGTTTTCATTGCTGCTGAGCAGTGCTTAACACAGAGCCAAGACCTTTTCTGCTCCTCATCCCACCCTGCCAGTGAGGACTCTGGGGGTGCACAAGAATTAGGGAGGGGACACAGATGGGACAGCTGATCCCACCTGGCCCAAGGAATGTCCTATACTATATGGTGTCATGCTTAGAAACTGGGGAAGAAGAAGGAAGGGAGGGATTTGGTGGTGCTTGTCTTCCCAAGTCACCGTCACGTGTGATGGAGCCCTGCTCTCCTGGGGATTGCTCAACACCTGCCTGCCCTTGGGAAGTATTGAGTGAATTCCTTGTTTTGCTTTGCTTGTGTGTGCAGCTTTTGCTTTACCTAATTAACTGTCTTTATTTCAACCCATAAGTTCTCTCTCATTTATGCTTCTGATTCTCTCCCCGTCCCACGAGGACAGGCTGAGGAAGTGGCTGTGTGGGGCCAAGCTGCCTGCTGTGGTTAAACCACCACAAACTGATACCTCTGAGTTCACAGAAACCGAGAATACATCCTGCTTCCTTTAAGAAGAAATACTTCTTGCTCTAAACTGACAACTTGCATGCAGTCTACATATAAATGAATACTGTCAGAACATTTTATAAATGTTTATAAGTGCTGAAAGTATCCCCGGCACATACAGGCATGGCAATGTCCATGACCTTACAGTAGGGCAAGATGAGTTCAAACTGAAAGAAAGAATGCTTTCACTGATGCATGCTCTCAGTCTTATGCTCAAGAGCAGCAGCATGTTTGTGATGACCAACATCAGCCCAGCAGCTGGGCATCACAATGCTTCTGTTGAAGCGTTATTAGATTCAGGATCCATAACACCAACTCTTAAGTCTATCTTGGGTCTCCCGAGATTCCTTCATGATGTTTAGGTTTCCAATATGCATTTGTCCTCTTTTGGGTCTGGCAGTGATCAGTTTCTCTGTTTTGTCCCACCTCTGTGAATCATCAGGTCACCACATTCTTTGTCTCCAGGTCTGGGTGCCTTGTGAAGCTGGAGGCAGATGTGCTGGGGTCTTGCTGACCTGCTCATCTGAGTACCCTTAACACAGGCCATTCTGAGAGCCCTGTCCCTCCTGTATTCTCCTGCTGGTGTCTCTACACCCAGTTGTCCCCAGGCCTCTGTTACTTGAACCATTCTTAATCTTCCTATTACAATGCTGCACACCCTGATGAACAGATCTGTGTGATTAACATCGTTACACTGGCTGTCAAGGAGTCATGCTTTGCTTCTTGATAATCTTTCAGCTCACCTCATGCACTGCATTTAAACATAATACAACATGCAAAAGAGACATAAAATTTGATTTTCATGTATTTTTCTGCTTCTTTAAAACCCTTGAGAGTTTGTTTTGATTTTCAAGGTAAGGTTCATTTTAATTGTCTTCAGCTATCAAGAATTAAATTTGTACCTACTCTTTGCCAATTTGATATGGTCACTACAATACATCACATCTCCAATTAGCTGCCCCATCCTAAAATAGATGTTTGAGGTAGAAGTAATCATACTCTGATGACAAAATATGTTTTCTTGTCATTGACAGTAAAAAAAGATAGACTTGGCTTATTCTAGTCAGTTAAATATTGGTTGGTTCAAGTAGCATAAGAGGAATTCCACTTTTACAGAAACACAGCTGGAACTACTTCCAGGTGCTTAGCGAACCACAAAGACCCACAACATAGTCTGACTATTCAGTATTTTTCAGACAACCACTGCTGGCTTGAAAAGGTACAGAAAGCCAATGGAACTCAGGCATGTAAGGCTATAAATATTCTGTTTAATAAATTTGAATAGCTAGAGATTTAGAATGCTTGAAATGACTGATCTCAAAAATAAGATCCTTCCTGCTCTGTTGCATCTCATCTAGCACCAGAGAAGAAAGACAGCCCACTCTCTTTCAACACTGTGGATGTACCTCCAAGACATGGGAGACCTCAGGCAGAACATACCCCTGCCTTTGGAGTGAAACAAACTGCTACTCTATCTCTTAAAACTCAGGAAGATGAAGGTCTGGGTGTGAAGTTTGTGCATCTGCATCTAATCAAAAATGAAAGTTTACCTGACAGCTTCATTTTTTTTCAGGGAACACAGATAGCTGAATAACTAGCCTATGATATAAATTCTGCATTTGCTTGTGGATGAGGGGAACAAACCACTACTTTACTTTCCCCCTTTTATCTTTCCTCAAATGCCCAGACCCCTTCTGCTTAAACTATGCACTGTATGTTTAGCATTGTCTAAGCATAGAAGTGAACATCAGGTATGCCACTGTTGGAATACTCTCTTTCTCTGACTTTTAACATTTCAGTACTACCAACTCCTGGAAATCAAGAATGATTTGGGGTTTGGATAAATGATTCTAGTATTGCAGAGTGTAGGAACTGTTGCAAATAGATGCTTAGGGATGGATCTCCTATGTGAAAATTAGGCTACAATTTGAGATATTACCTTCTAGAAGCAGTAGTTGTTTTATGTTTCCTGATGTGATGGAAAGGAACCCCTTGGAAAGCTGTTGTTCCACTGTTTGGATGCATGGTAACAAGTAGTTTACAAAATTTATGGAAAAAGGACTCAGCCTTTCATTTACAGCAGCAAGGCAACACAAATGCCATGGAAAAGCAGTCTCCAAAACAGAGGCAAACAGCTTTTGCAGTGGTCACCACTGACTTGAAAGCCTTACGAAAGCAGCTGCTTCTGTATATCCTTTTAAGCCCATTGAGCCTTGATCCAGCTGTTAAAAATAACAATGTTTTTCATCCTCCATAATAATCGGATCTCACAGGGCAGTGCTGGAGGAGCAGTTGCATAAAAAAAATCTTTGGTTATATAACAAAAGTACACCACACTCCCGAGTCACAGAGATGCCAGCCTCCAACCCCCACAACTTCCTGTGCTGACATCGGCACCTGCCAGAGGGCTCTGGCACAGCCTCAGACCTTTGCAAAGAGCTGTAGAGCTTTCTACCATACACAGGCTTGGTGTTGTCCCTCCCTTCTACAAAGGAAGGTCATGGAAAGAGGATGAGCGTCTGCACCTCATGATGTGTGTATTAATTTAGTCCTCTGGTGACATTGGCTTTGTAAAGATATTCTGGGCTTTGCAGTGGGGCACTTAAGTCCCTTCTCTGCTCTCTGCTGCAGTGTCCCATGGGAGGCAGGATACAGATCAGGGCACTCACATCTCCTGATGTCATGGATGCATTCACAGCATCACCTCTCAGAGCCCCTCTCTTGGCATCTGGACCTCTGCAGCTGAGTGCCATCAAACACCCTGAGATGATGCACCACTTTCCTTCCTTCTGCCTCCCCAGGAGACAAATTGGCATCTGCCTGGGATTCCCAAGGTTTTTGGATCTAGAGATCAGAAGCTCCCTCACAACAAAGCACTTAAGTGCAATGCACAAACTGAAACGTTCAGGCAGTCCCTCTGGAAGTCTGTAGGATGTTTCACACTGTTAAGTGCTTCTCTGGATTCATCTCAGCCTGAGCTTGAACTTTGCTATTTTGCTTACCATAAGATTAACTAAGGATGAACGAAAGTGGAAACAGCAAAAACTTTCCTTTTAAAGAAGCTGAAAATGAAGACAAATATTTCCCTGAAGATTTACCAGCAGTAAGATTGTTGTGGAAAAATGTGAGACCTATTTCCACTGAAGTCTTCTACCTATTTTTAACAGCAAAATTCAGCTGGTATGTCTTTGTATGCACAGAATTGCACTATGTGTTGCATTTGGGGTTTGCAGGATGCAAAAATCCAGGGGCAACTGGCAAAGTAATAACTGTCTTAATTAAGAGAAATTAATTTAGCTCAACTGAACATGCATAGGCAAGATGGGGTTTGTTCTATTATTATCTCATGCCAGGAAAACTCCAAAGAGTGGAGAGAGAAGAGAGTTATCCACTGAAACACCTGATAAATGCATTTGCACCTCAGGGCATTTTTTGGTCTTTGAAGTCACATCAGCCTGAAATGTAGTAGAGATGGGCATTGGTAGGCACTCAGAAAATATGTTTCACTCCTCAGAACAACTCTCCCAATGCTGACTGTGACTGAAGTCAGTCTGCTGCCTTGAAAGGGGAAATTGCTTCTGTGAGGGCCCTTTGGCAGACACAGTGTGTATAAAGAACATCCAGGTATTTGGGGTACTTACCCTTATACCACAAGAATGTTGAAGAGTTTCCAGTTTACAAAGTACACACAAGGTCCACACCCTCCGAACATCTTGAAGAAGGATGTTAATGCTGGGCTGTTTATTTTCCTTGACGACTGCCTGTCTCTGATCTTCAGCGGTACCCACCTTGGGCAGAGCATGGAGGAGGATTTCCAAAATCTGTGTTCATGAACGTGTAGTGGGCAGAAAGACCGTGCTTGCAGGAATGGTCAGTCTGAAGCTGCTTGTGAGGTTGCTCCTTGTCACCTAAACCTTTAGAAGGAAGAACCATTGGAAGTTATTCAGCTCCAGGAAATATCCAGGTGCAAGCAAGAGCATCTAGGACTTGATGAAAATGGTTGGTAAGTCTCCCCAGTAAATAGATGCATCTGGCAAGATCACCAGACACTTCTCTTTTCAGCTGTGCATGGTGTTCTGGCTCTGTCTGATATCATGGCTTCCAAGTGAGGCTCCTGAGAAAGCAAACCCACCTCAAATAAAAGCTCACAGGTTAAAATCTGTTAAAATCATGAAAACTTAAACTGGCATACTTCACAAAGCCCTGATATTTCCCTTCCCCCTGCCTGTAGTTTTCTATCATTTAGGGTACCATTTGTTCAATCTATTACAATGTGCTCTTGATTTCAGTCCCCCACTTTGCGACCTTAGTGCATTTTCTTCCCATGAAGGATCACAATATAAATCACTAGGTCAAGGAATAATGAGTTCAGTATTTTTTAAAAGCCTCCCACAGTAAGGCAGGATATTGACTCATGATTCAGCAGGTGATGGGATGTAATAAGGGGACATTTTTTTCCTTTAATTGCTGTTGAAAATGGAAAAAGGAGCAAGAGAACAACTTAGTTTTCTGAGATAAGGATTTTAGCTTCACTGGGTTTGGTTCACTAGAATCACCTAATAGGCTTGAGTATAAGGAGCTGGACAAAGCTAAAAGGATAAATAAACTGATAAAAGACTCCAGCATGACTTTCTCTTTCCAGTCTGAAAATTGGATTAAATATGGTTCTACCATTATGTAAATTGACAGAGAGAAAAGGCTAACCTAATGGTCTGTGAGCTGAATGGGATGCAGGATCTCCTGGTTTCTAACCCTGTCTCTTCCAGACCTGTTTGCCCTCGGCCACAGGGGTGGCTGTTCAAAGAATCACAAACACAAAGGCCAGAAGGGACCATTAGAGTTACCTCACTGAACTATTGTAAAGCTGATTACCAGGCTTTTTTGCCAAGCGATTTCTACACTGAGCTGGTTAGTTCATTGAGCATGGTGAGGGTCATCAAGGACACACTTGTGGAAAGTATGGTTGGCAAGGGCAGTGGGTAAATCATGTTTTGTTTTGGGGGTTTATTTTGTTTTGTTCCTCCCCACCCCCTCCAAAGTGCTGGTGTATCTCTGTGGAAAGCAGTAAAATGGTGCAGACAACGTTCCTGTCAGCAGCACCTGGTGTCTCCCTGAGAGGGCAACTCCCAGTTCCTGCCCAGCCCGTGGTGGGAACACGTCACCTCTTAACAAGCTCATTCCTAACTATGGCCACTGCCAAGTCTATCCCTTGCCCAACCCAACTGCATCATCCAGGGCCTGTGTGGATGCCCTCTGCCTGCTGACCCTACAGCAACCCAACAAGGTGTCAAGATTTGGCAAAGAATCTGGCAGGTAGATTTTGTAATAACTAATTCTTTTACTGTACTAGGCAGGAAAAACAAAGATTCAACCCGATTATTCATGCAGTTTCATAATGAAACTCTTTTTTCAATTGCTCTATTCCTTTAAATAAAAGTTGGTAGATATCTGTCATGGTTTGAATCTTGTTTTCCCCCAGAGGCTAGAAAAGTGGTAGACCCCAAGGGGTGGAAACCCCTGGAAGTTTTGGAGTTCTGTCCAATGGGCGCTCCTGCAAAAATGTCAACATCCCACAAGCTCACCGGAAAAGAAGAGTAGTAGTTTGGTTGTTGTAGGAGAGGTGGCCATGTTGTAGAGCCACGAGGAAGGGGCTCTGAGCCCCTTGGGCCCTCTGGGCCCTCCCAGCCCCTGGCTGGGGGGGGCTGCAGGGACCTGGAACAGCATAAAGCTGGGCTAGGTGCCTGTAGTTATGCCGGGAGATGTTTTCTCCATGGGCGCAGAGCAGCAGCAGGCACTGACCAGAGAAACGGTGGCAGAGAGCCAGGAGAGATAACACCTGAACTGAAGGAGCAACAGAAACAACATGCAGCACCGGAGAGAAGACTCCTGGAAAGAGAGCCGAGGAGAAAGAGAGCCAGCAGTCTGAGGAGACAGAGTTCTGGGGGTAAGACTGTACCAGATCCCCTAAAACTCCCTTGAGACCCCTCTTGGAGAAGAGGGACATGGACTCCTATTAAGGAGAAGAGTTTTAGACATGCAGCACCGGAGAGAGAGAGGAGCTAAGAAGCTCAAAAGACGTCCCGGAGCTGGACCGGGACGGCCAGAGGAATGTGGGGGGAGTTGACCTTGGCTCCCCCCCCCTTGCACTGCTGCCACGGTGGCAGCCTGAGAGCAGGGCACAGAGGCCCTGCAAGGAGCTGAGTCTCCTGGAGATACCAGACCGTCACGAAGACCCCCCTGTGTCTTCGTGATATGACGTGGTGAAACGACCTTGTCTGGGGTTACGAAGCCCACGGAAGACCCCTCGGTTGGAGGCGATGGGGCCAAGAGAGGCTTGAATACCTCCCTCGTGAGTGCTGGCAGAAATCCAGCTATCCGCTGCTGCTCATGTGGAGAAGAAGACAGACTGCTGCCTCAGAAGATGCTGCTGTTCAGAGACTGGAAGGGATCTGTCCTTCTTTCCCTCCTGGACTTTTATTTGGAGGGGAGAAGAGATCTGGTCCACTGTAAATACTATATGTCATGGTAGAGGTAGTTGTGATCATGTGTATAATGTGATATGGTATTTATTTGTATAGTCATTGTAATATATTCCCTTTCCCCCACTTTGAGTCTGGTGTGTTTTGTCTGGAAAAACCCATCTCACATTAGGTTGAGATGTGGGAGGGGGGAATGGAGCTAGGGAATTGGATTTTGGGGCTATCTCAAACCATGACAATATCATGCTGCCAAAAGGGCAGGAAAATTCATTGGGTAGAAGGTGGGATGATCTCAGACTTGAAAATGTTTTGATTGACAAAGAGTAAGATTTTAAAACATCCTATGCACAAATGATAAAGCATCTGGAGGAGCTGAGTAGCCATTTATCCAGTGCAATTATGCTAATTTGTTGTAATCTACAGCAGCTTTATGTAACATGCTGTTTATTATATGTAAATTCAAGGAATTCTCCCTCTTCAAATAATTATTAGATACACTAAACCCCCTCTATTCACCTACCACTTTATAGAAGTGGCTTTATTCCTTGAAACAAACAAAAACACAACAAAACCCGTCCAAATCTAAATCTAAACCACACACAACAATCTTCATAGAAAAGTTCAACCAGGCATAAAGAAATTAAAGCTCAAGAACAAAGAGAGTATTTTCACTGTTTGATTCTACCCTGGCCCTGTGCGCTCCCCTCACTCCCTCCTACCTGCAGCTTTCTTATCTGTAGCTCATTCTTTCTTTCTTCAATTTGACCTGAGGTCAAATGCATCACTTTTTTACATTATAATCTTCAGTATTTTGCATTTCCCTGTGAAGTCCTCATCCAGTTTGTTCTTTACTGAAGATTAAAGGATGTTGTTTTTCATGCTGTTTGGAGGGAGAAGAGCATGAATATCTGCAAAAGCCTCTAGTACATTTCCATGCCAGTCTTGCCGTCTATGCCCTCCTCACTTCCAGGAGGAGAAACTGCCTCTGGAGTTTCTGCGGTGCTGGATCTTTGTACACGGAGGGAGATGAGCACTTTTGCAGAATTTATGGGTTGTCATGTCATCCCAGTGACCCTAAGAAAGTTACTGATATACTTAGAGACAACAGAGTAAGATGACAGATAACATACCTGAAATACCTGAATCCTGGTCTGGCACCTCCTGATCTACAGCAAAACTCAATTCAGCAGTAAACTCACATCAACCAGTTTACAACTTCCCTCCCAAGCTGAGCAGAAGGGGAAATCTGATACGAATATTGTGTCAGCTGCTATCAGCAGGTCAGTGTCTTCTGCATTTACAATGTATAGGGAATGACACAACTTGTGGATTCGGCTTTCAGGATGGAAAGGAGATCTTTCATGGATACTGCCTTATACTAGAGCAAATTGGTAAGAGTAAAAACCAGCTAGTTGCAGGGATGATATTGTTAGTTCAAGTGGATGTGCACAATGAAAATATTCTGGAGAGGATTTCTGAAGTGTGCAGGGGGATGGAATTGAAAGAGAAAATAATACTGTCTGAACTGTTGGGGAGAATGAAAAAGTAATGTTAGACAGGGAGATGGCAGGCGTGGGGAGTTCTGCAGATGAGTATGTTGTCTGAAGCAATACCCTGCTTTGATTTGCTTTGGTCTGGACCTGCCAGCTGGTTTATTTGATAGCCCCTGGCTGTCAACTGGCAGAGACTGGGAATAATTTGTCTCTTATCACTGACTCACTGGGACTCATAATTTTATAGGTCTCACACAGTTCCCCTTTAACTGTTTCTTCTATACTTGCAACTTGATGAGTACTAATCTCCTTAGTTGCTGTTCATTTCCTCAAATCACATTTGCCTTCCCCTTGAACATTTTCCACTTTCTAACAAAGTTTTGCAGAGTCTCTGCTCAAATGTGCATGTGGATCTGTGTTTTACCATAACAAAGTTCTTTGCTCTTTTCCTTCTCTTCTCTAAAAATTCAATTTTTTTTCTGTATTTTTTTTTTGCTATTTTCTTACCTATATTTTCTTTTTTTTAAGAGGGGTGGATGGAAGAAAAGGTTAACTTCTTAACATTGACCTGCTTTTTCCACACAAATATGTATGATCTAGGGCATGAAAAAGTGAATAAGGCTCCACTGAGACATGAAAAGCAGGGGACAGAATATGACCCAAGTCACCCAGTGTGGATATCGGGAACAACCTGCTCTGCTCTCCTTCTTTTCCACGTTTCTCTGTTGTTTTTTTTCCAGCACCTCCTTTTCTCCTCTCCCCTCCTTTATCTCAAGGAAGCTAAAGAAGCATGACAGCCCATCAGTGATGGAAGGCTTATGGGAAGGGCTAATTGCTTTCTCTGCTTTGTTCAGATGTACAAACAGAGCATTGCTTAAAATCATTACCCAGTCATCATCTATCATACACACTAGTTCTATTTTCCATGCACTAAATATGTCACAGGCCCTAAATTTGTCACTAATTGTACAATAGGCTGTGCAGGCCTGTGTTAGGAGCTAGTAATTTGTTAATATAAGACATGGGACTTTGACTTTATCTCAAATTTCCAGATGTTACTGAGGCAGTTAATTTTTTTATATGTTTAAGAGGCACCAGGAGCCTCAACTTTCTGTCACTTTTATGAAACCATATATGAATCACAGCAATTCTCACGTTACAACATTGCATTCTGTTATAATAATGATAAAATTACTAAGTGCAATTTTGAAAAAGATGGCCATTTCTTCCACATATATTCAAGTTTTTTCTCTCTACTTTTCCTTGTCTTTTTGGTTTCCAACCAATTTAATCTGCATTCAGAGTTGTTAATTTTCTCTTTCCTCAGTACATGATGACGCTTTGTGGCAGCAGAAGCACAAAGAAAACTGAAAAAAGGGTTTGGAGGTCCTACTCTTATCCTCAGTTACATTTAGGCAACTACAACAAAATCCAGTGGAGCTGCAGGGACAGTCTAGGGGCAGAAATTGGCCTCAGATTAATATTTGCAGCTAGAATATCTGTAACTGTTTAATTTATTAATTTTCAGCCCGTAGTAACACATAGAGCCAAAATGCGTGCTTCAGTCCCTTCCCTGCTTTGGGTATTGTGCAGGCTTGGGGGTATGTTCCAGCTGGAAAAATGCCTTAAAAGGCATGATTCAAACTAGTTATCCTTATTTTCCCATATGGAAGGTGTTAGCTACACAGTCAGCTACACTGGTTAGCCACTGGCTAATGTGAAAATGAGACAACTTGACACTGTCTCTTTGCTTTAGGGACATTTTACACGTTGTCTGTAAGGTTTGGAAAGCACAGGTGTGTTTTTGTAACACACTACTTGAATCTGAGAGCTTTCTGTGTCTAGTTGAAACGCTAATTAGAATATATACATACCGACTACCAACATATATTCACACACAAGAGAAAACTGACTGTCAGCATCAGAGAAGTGCTTGATCCTTGAACTCCTCTTACCTGGTCTGGGTATAAGCAACCGTTGCACAAAGCTCTTTCTGGACCAACATATTCCCTCCCTGATTATATAGTTTCCTGCAAGTTACTTTAGGGTTGGGGACTTAATGATCTTAAAAGTCTTTTCCAGCCTAAGTGATTCTATGATTCCATGAGACTCCTTGGGGATCATACCCTACTTTTTCACAAAGCTGAACAGGGAACCAATGGGAAGAGTTCTGAGACAGCACCAAGCAGACTGGGACACCCCCACAGTGCCTGCAGCACCATGAAGAATCCAGCTGTGATATGGAGAGTGGTGTAACCTCTGAGGATTCTTTGGCTCATAATCAGTAAGTCTAATTTGTGGGGGTAGAGATCTGCCGAAGTGATTACTAAGTATCCTGCTCCAGTAACATCTTGGGTGTGTGGTGAGCTTGGGTATCTCTGCAAGTAGCTCCCCAGTGTAAACATGCCCTGTAAGCATAGTTAACACATCCAGGCACATGAGGAGAGGATGAAAAGATGCCTCAGACACGGAAACCGTGATTTATCTTCCATACTCATTGCAAAATCTGTGCACTACCAGTGAACAAACTTTAAGCACTGCTCTATAGGCGAAGCAGGTAGTGAGATGGGTGACACTGAACCTCCAGCCACCTCAGTCTCTGTGTAATATAGTCTGCCATTCCCAGAGGTCTTCTTGTCAATAAACTCAGTAATACATCTTCAATTTCCTGTGGGACATCTGGAGAGGGTTACCCACCAGTTAAATATATATTCATATAGGTTAAAGTATCACTTTTCATGCTGAAGCTGTACACACCCACCCTGTCATCTTGGTAATGACTTCAACTCAACTGAAGCCAGAGCTGTCCCTCAGCTCTCCAGGTTGGTGTGACAGTGATATGGGTTGGCCAGCACAGAGCTCAGAGCCTGACCTAATTTGCCCGGCTTTTCAAATAGGATTTTCTACCAGTGCCAAATCCAAGCTATTGCAGTCAGACTGCTATTATTACCTAGGCTAATGTACTTAAAAGTACATTATGCTGTGGTCAATGATGGAGGTACTCAGTTATACCATGGCAAAAAGGATTAAAAAGTAAAAAAGTTAGGGGTACCAGGAGAAGAGGCTTTCCTTTTATCTTGTCATATTTTTGGAAGAATTGAATTTTTTTGGGGGTGCATAATACTGATTTTAATCCTTCATGGTTGTAAGTATTGAAAGTACTACTTAGGAAGGGTGGAAACCACTCATCGCTTGTCCTTGGTAAAATCCACCTTGATCCCACCGAGGTAAGATATAGACACCAAGATTTGTACGCTCAGCACAGACTCTGCTCTCTGAGTTGGTAAGAGCAGCACAATAACAGTTTACAGCACCATATTCTGAAGGGGGAATAATTTACATCCCTCTCTACCCCTTGCTTGCAAGATTATGCTGATCTTTTTTCATCGTGTTTGCTTGAGTCTATGTATCTATAAGTCATGTATATGCTGCCAGTTACCTTTCAGAGCCATGTGTAATGTGGCAGAGATTTGCTGGCTGAGTGAGTGCTGTCAGAGTCAACAAAATCAAACCTCCATCTCCTGGCCTTCAGCAGCATCAGTGTGATGGATGGGAGACATCTCCTTCTTCACTTTGCAGATTGATCTCTTCCATTTAGCAGTGTTTGGATAATGGTTACTTTATGCTCCAGGCGAATAGTTTTCCACCATGTCCTTCAAGCTAGGAGCAAAAATTATATATTTATATATATCCTCAAATGAACCCCACAAAAACAATCTAAAAAATTCCAATCTTCATCAGTGACAACAATGTAAGAGAAGTTGAAGAGAGACCACAAAAGGAACTTTATTATGGAATTTACTCCTGAAACCTGAGACCCCCTGCTGCCTCCACTGTCACCAATCACACAGAAACTCAAGTTTTGAAAGCTAGGAGATGCTACTCCTTGAGAGCCCTGCTCTGTGTCACAAGTTCTCTTGAATGTGCTCACTTGCTTCCTGATCTGAAGTGTACACCCTCCATAGAGAAAATAATTTTATTTCAAATGCCAGTACGGCTCTGAATATAGAACATACTTTTTAGCTGAGAGCTGTGTTCTTGCCTTATACCTCCATGT
Organism: Manacus candei; assembly: GCF_025592945.1. Classification (NCBI taxonomy): domain Eukaryota; kingdom Metazoa; phylum Chordata; class Aves; order Passeriformes; family Pipridae; genus Manacus; species Manacus candei. Next base: position 7,910,347 of record NW_026138061.1, read on the forward strand.
CTGGTAACTTTCAGAGAATGTCTGCTGGGGAAGGTCCATCCTGAGCCAGTCGAGGTGTGATTGCAAGGACAGCACAAGGTTGGTAGGACCTGAAATCTCTCCTTGCTTGGTTCAGATGCCTAGACAAATGTAGTTTGGCTTCCTCACATAACTCATCTGCCTTTCAGCTGCCCCTCCAGGATTGCACAGCTTTTCCATGGGTCCTGGGTGTCACTGGAGGTGCCTTGGAAATGTTGGCACAGATGCACAGACCACTCACCTGCCTCCCCCAGTACAGGGCTGCTCTGAAAGTGTAGGGGGTTTCTGCTCACCAAGTGCAGCACCATGGGGATAGTTCCTTTGTGTGATATGTCATGGCAATTCCTCATTAAATTCTGTGTTGTCCTTTCACTATCCTACATGGGAAGCAGAATAGCTCTGCTCTTTCTTTTCCCAGCACAGAGTCGTCTGCTTTTCTCCAGCTCTTTTTTTCCATTTGTGCTTTAAGGCAAGTTGAGTTGATTAGAGCCATATTTTCTAATTGACATTTGCATTGTCCTTGTTAGTCATCATTTGTAATATGCTATTGTCTTTGAGTGATCATAATTATAAAAAAAAAAAAAATTGGTTACACACTTCCAGGAGTTTGCCAACCCATTACCACTAATTAAGAACATTGTTTAGTGTAAGCTCGGCAGCTGGCACACACCTAAAGAAGCATTCATTTCCCAGTCTATTGCTGGTGTTCCCAGTGTAAGTTGTCCATACGAAACACACACAGCTTTTATTCCTCTTTTAAAACAAGTTTGTTTCTGGAAATTCTCTTGTTGCTGGTTCAACAAATCAGGCAAAGGGAACAGCAGGCAAACAGGAGGCAGAAAAGCAAGATGATGTTGCAGTTAATGCAGCATCCATGTAACATTTGCTTTTCCTTCTTTTACAGATATATTTTTTTCTCCCACAGATTTTAACAGCTGCTTTTTAAGAAATTCAGATTCTGTTGCACTAAACTGCCTTGTCTAAACTCAGGTAAATGAAGCTTTCATTTCCTCAGCTGTTTTTCTGTTTGAATGGGGAGGGGCTTTTCCAGAGCAGATGTAGCAAACATGATTTTTTCAAAGAAAAGTGCTCATTTCCTGGAGAAGTAAAGTGTAGCTTGCACTCCCAGCTAATGCAGTCATTTGACATTCTTGCTGAAGATTTCTGCCTTCTGCATATCATGTGCGTGAGGAAGATTTAATTAACTCAAAGCACAAGGAGCTCATCAGATAAAGGATGCTATTTAATTGCAAAGTCATAATATATTATGATTTCTTGTTGTTACTGTTTTAATACTGTAATTATAATAGTTTGTGGTTCACTCCTTTCTGCTGTTGGTGTGTTGAAGAAAGCTCAGTTTACTGCTGGTTTTGTCTTGATTTCTGCCTGTTGCTCATCTTCCCCCATCCCCCCTCTCCAACTAGTAACTGTATTTAGAAAGACAAGCAGATATATAGAGGGGAAATATCTCTGAACCAAATAATTCAAAGTCCAAAAAAGATGAAAGAAAATAAAAGAGACAAGGTAGGGAAATTCAAATATTGTTCTGATGGGTTGAAAGCAGAAGCTTTGCTCAATTTGCTTCACCTGTGCTGCTGCAGTTCAAGGGCTTGGATCAATAGAAAATCATTCACTGGCTCCACCGGGCTTTTGCTCAGGTCCTATGTACAATTCCACTGCCTAATGAGCTCTCAGGAAGGGCAGCAAGCCGTGCAGGCAGGATACAGGGACAGGCTCTTGTAGCTCTCTCAGACGAACACAATGAACAAAACTTTGCAGGTTTGAATAGCCACTGGGTTCATATGAGGACATGTTTCACACATCAAAGGCACAGGCACCCCATAGTCTAAAAGGACCTCTATTTTTAACAAATTATTAAGGAAAACAAGTCTCACAGTAACAGATCTAACAGACCTTGAGTTAGGAGTGGCTCAGACTGTGGTAGGACAGTGCACCTTATTTAAACACTTGCTTCTACTGCCTTCCAGAAGGCAGCACAGGAAGAACTGAGATGCAAGAGCTGTGCTTGTAGCAGGATTTGTAGATCTCTTCACATGACAAGCGAAAACAAGTGAGGAAGAGCACCTCTTTGAAATCTCCCCACCCATTCTGTCTCTCAGCAATAGATTGCGTGGAGACATAGAGAGGAGAGGACCAAATGCAATTACTTTTACCATCTGGAAGAAGAGAAAAGGCATGTCAATACAAGGGTACATTTCATCACCTACTTGTCTCTACCATGGCTCAGGTATACAGTCCTGTGCAGTAAGAGCTGGGGCAGGCTTGCAATATCAAGTAAGGCTGTAGGTATACCAGGGACTTGAGATTCATGTGGCTGCAAGCAGCTTGCAAGAGCTTCAAAACGCTACCAAGTTAACCATAGATCACTTTTGGGGTCATCTTGATTACAGAAAAACTAAATGCTGCGTCACTTGTCAGAGCAGCAAGGGCAGTAGCTGTGCCGAAGGCTTTGCTGAGCTAGTGCAAACCTGGATACAGCTTCAGTGCAAAGAAAGGGTGCGAGAGAAAAAAGCCAGTGATGTGGCCATGAGCAGACAGCAGCTGGGGCCTTCTTCATGGAAAAAAAATTTTCTCCAATTCTTCTTTTGTTTCATAAATTGCTCTCAACTTTAAATAGTATAACTTCATTAAAGTTCTTAGTATATTGTTAGTTTAATCTGAAAGTTTTCTTGTGACTTAGGATTCACCCTGAATTTACATGAAAACTCAGAGTCTGGCTTTCAATTAACTTCCTCTTTCATTGACATACTCTCAGAATGGTTGGGGCCTTTGCTAACCAGGACAGTGGGGACTTAGGGCCCTAGCATGGCTGGTAAGAAATGATCAGTGGAGGGTTGACCTTGCCTTGGGCAAGATATACTGTCATCTCTGCAAAGCTCTTTGGAAGTGGAGTAACCTGGTGAAACAGAATCTCTCTCATTTGGGTCAGCCTTGACCATTTTTTGTTGCCCAGTTCATGTACATGTGTGCATAGGATTTGGTTGTGATAAAGTTGATTTTCTTCATGGTAGCTAGTATGGGGCTGTGTTTTAGATATGTGACCAAAACAGTGTTGGTAACAGAGTGGTTTTGGTTGCTGCTGAGCAGGGCTTACACAGAGCCGAGGGTTTTTCTGCTGCTCACCCCACCCTTCCAGCGAGGACACTGGGGGTGCACAAGATGTTGAGAGGGAACACAGACAGGACAGTTGACCCCAACTGACCCAAGGGATATCCCAGACCATATGGCGTCATGCTCAGCATGTAACATTGGGGTAGAAGAGAAAAGGGAGGGATGTTTGAAGTGATGGTGTTTGTCTTCTCAAGTCACCACTATACGTGATGGAGCACTACCCTCCTGGGGATGGCTGAACACCTGCCTGCCCATGGGAAGTGATGAATAAATTCCTTGTTTTGCTTTGCCTGCGTGTGCAGCTTTTGTTTTATCTGTTAAACTGTCTTTATCTCAACCCGCAAGTTTTCTCACTTTTCCGATTCTCTCCCCCATCCCACCTGGAAGGAATGAGCGAGTGGCTGTGTGGGGCTGAGCTGCCAGCTGAGGTTAAACCATGGCACCTTAGGGAGTTTTCTATTGCTCGGTTCTTGCACATGCACATGCTGCTTCAGGGAGTGGAGCTCAGGAAAGTGCCAGTGCTGGTCAGGAGCTCAGAGCCTCGTAGGCAGTATGGATGCCAATTACTGGATGATGACATTGCACAGATCATCGCTATAATTTGTGTACTCAAGAGTTCACATGGCAGTCAGATGTGATTGAACACAGCTGTTCAGATCACTGAAACACAAAATGGGCAAATCAGGCTCTGCACACAAATCCTGACAGCGGGTGCTCACTTCCAGAGTGAACCAGTCTTTGAGACAGTACAAGGGAGCAGCTCTGAGCTCTGCCATCTGATGAGCTCACACAGTGCTTTATCTGGCTGTTGGAATCCATGCAGGCTTGAATCATACCTCTCAACAGTACCTGAGTAATGCTGTGTAAGCTGCACTGGGAAGACTGAGACAGGCAGTTGGTACCAGGTCCAGAGCTGGGAATAATGGCAGTGCTCTCCCTGTCCTTCCTGGTAGCCAAAGAGAGCTGTTACTTGCTGGTGGGAATGTGGTGCTGATGAAGGACAGCTCTTCTGACTGTTTCCATGTCACAATGCCAACTGCACTGGGGACTGCACATGAGGTGTGTACATGTGTGTGCATTGAAATATAACATGTAATTTGCACAGTTATCTTGCCTTGTATTGCTTTAGTCTCCAGTCATGAAAAGATACATATGCAGCTTCGCTGGACTTAGGAGGGTCTTGAAAGGTGAATTTTCTTCCTGAACTCCTGTCAATTCCTCCATCATCTTATTCTTCTCTAAGGCATTTAGGGAAGATCTGAAGATCTGGTTTGCAGTGTCACCCAGGGTGTGATTACTGAGCTGCCTACATGTCAGGAGATGAGATGACTTTGCTTGTGATTAAGTCCTTATGTTGTCTACAGAAAGGCTGAGCTTTCAGAAGGTTCTTGATCTGTTTCTAATGCAGCCAAGCCAGGTGGGCTTCCCATTTGTTTGTATCCAGACTCTGAGATAAAGATCAAAGACATGAACAATAGTTTTAACTATGTTATATGAAGTTATTCCTCCTGACTAACCTCAACAACTCTCTTAAATACTGGATAAAACTGGAGCTTAAAGGACAGTTGTATGATGCTGATGTACAATTGGAAAACTTGCCAGGTCAGGGGCTTCCCACTTTCTGCTCCTCCATGTCATCTGCAGTGGCACAGGATGGAGATGTCAGTAGATCCTTAGCAAGACAAACATCTGCACGTGGAGTTGAGCTCTGGTCCTACTATGGACACCAGACCTGTGATCCTGACCAGTTTTCATCCCTTTCTCTCTTCCTGGTGTTTCCTTCTGCTGTGGTGGCTTTAAAGTGGCAACATCTGTGAGCCATAACAATAACTGCGGTCAGGGATGCATCTGGTTCAAAGAAAATTGAAAATCATATCCAGAAACCACTTTCTGGGAAAGCATTATGGGTTACAAAGTAAATATTCAATTTTCATTGCAATGATAGTTTAAATAAGATAGTATTATGGCGTCCTTATGTTCTAATGGTGCATATTTCATACACTTACTTGAGAGTTCATCTCCCCTTTCTCCACTCTCAGTTTCACAATGCAACCCCTGGCAGAATGTGACTGACTGAAAATCAAGTAGGATGTTGTGCTCTTTAATACCCACATGGCTCAAACTGACACTAGAAAGCCCTTTGCACAGCATCCAACTGATGTGCCTTGGAGTTGATTTGGAAGGGACTCCCATTGGATGGGAAAGAAGCCTAAATCCAAAGGGCTTTGAAATCAAAGAGGATCTTAGAGTGGTTTTAATGGATTTGAATCAAGCCTCTGCTAGAGGGAGATGGTCATCACTGCTAAGTCATGCTGCAGGGTGTTGTGGAGGTGGTCACACATCCCTTCAACTGGGACTGGGATGGTGGTCTCATGTCATACCTCTTCTAGCCCAGGAAAGGCTTGGTGAGAGAGGAGAAAGGTGGGATCCTGGGAGAAATAATGAGAATACTCTTCCCTAACTCCCAGAGGGAAACCCAGGTCTGAGAAGAGGAGGTGCTCAGCTGGAGTTCCCAAGGGGCTTCTGTGCTAGGATCAGCTAAAGTCAAGGCCAAGCACTGAATGGGTCAAATCAAGAACAAGCCCAAAGCCCATGTGCAGGCTTGTATGCAGGCATCAGCTATCTTTAAAAGAACATCCACCTGAAAATATGATTACAGGGTAAGCAAATTATTTGATACATGTTCAGCTGTTCTGCAATAATTGCCTGTAAGTCTGCACTTACGGGCTTTACTAATGCATGAATGGTGATCCTCTGCAATAAATGATATCTGGGTGACTGAGATGGGAGACATTCACTAAGAACATGCTTCAGTGCTGCATTTTTCCTCACCTCAATGTAGCATGTTCTTACACATGCAGTTTGTGACGAATATGTGAACTGCTCCTGAGTCTTTTTGCTGCTCTGTGTCCACATGGTGATAACTGGTATATCTTCCTCTCTGAGGGTATACAGGCAGGGTGAAATGTCTAGATATGTGTTGGTTTGGTATATAAACATGTCTTAATGCATGCACAGTAATTATTCAAAATCTATCCCCTTAGAAATTTTCAATATTTTCACTATCTCCATGATTTTTCAGCTTGGAACCTGAATGTTTTTTCCCTTTCTTTAGGTTGCTAAAAAAAAGGTTTATTTCTTTGTCCTTCTTCTTCCTGTCTTCACTTTATTTCTTCATCAGAAGAGGTGAGGAAGGCCCACAACCTTGCAATGAGCAGCCCCAGGCATCCCAGCTGGCCCCAGCAAGGAGCTGTGCCGAGCACCAGGCACATTCCATCAAGTTCCTCGTCCGAATGAAAAGCTGAAGTGGCTTTTCCATGTAGGGAGGATTGAAACCAGATCCTGTTATTAAATTTGCTAAATAGAAATATAATGATTTATGAGTGAGGTAGTGAACCCTCAGAAAGAATTCAGTAATAACAATCCTGGGCGAATGGCAGTGTGGAACAGACTTCAGAAGTAAATGATCTGTTAAAAGAAAAACAAAAAACCCAAAACATTCAAGAAAACCCCCAGCTAAACAAAGCTACTAGATGTAAAACAGATAAAAACTTTAATTATTTTCAACGAGATCAACAACGCAACCAAAGGACTGAAATGGGACTCATCTGATATAACCAATAAGAAGCACAAGCAATATCCTTTTACAGTCACGCTTGAGAAGTTCAAAGCCATGCAGTGAATTTAACCACACACCAGTACTGCTGGCAGATGTGGAACTAAATCCTAGGGATTTCTTTGGGAAAAAAAATATTCAAATATCTCCATAATTTTTTATTTTTCTGAAACGCATGGCAAAATTCAAAGGGTACTGAGAGTTTTAGGTGAGTACTGTATTGAATGCTGCAGGGCATTAACACCATTAAAAAAGACTGGGTTGTTGACACAAATTTTAGGGAGTTTGGAAAAGCAATGTCCTGACTAGAGTTTATCTTGTAAGAAAAGGGGTGAGGATGTCAGTTCATGGCTTTGTACGTGTTTAAAACTTATTCCAGAGTGATATCTCTTCACTTAAAAAAAACCAAAAAACCAAACCAAAACCAAAATTAAAGAAAATGAAAGACATTGTGGATTTCCACATTTCTCTTCTCTGTCTCCATGACACGGTGGGATCACAGCAGTGAATGCTGCAAACCAAGACATGGCTTGATGAAATTAAAGACCCAGAGTTGCAAATGAGTTGCTTGAATGAACCTTTCCAGTCCCAATCCATCCTCTGACTTCCCTGGGACAACAGGTAGCTCATGGGATCACTTCTGTCAGTCCTCAGCCAGGAAAGGAAATCCAGACCCTGAGAAAAGAAGTAATAAAAGAAAGCAATAGGTCTGAGACAGTAACCACATATTGCTCTCAGCTATAATAACACACAGCAACATGTATAAAGATCTGGCACTGGGTTCTGTCTGACTCAGGGAGAATTGCTGTGATTAGCCAGACTCATGGAAAATATTGATGGGCCACTGCAAATGGAAGGAAACTTTTCTATGGGTTTTATTGCTTTTTTAAGGAAGGCAGGATACCTCCCCTTGCATTCCTTTGCTTCTGTGGCTTTTTCATCATTGGATTTTTAATAGTGCAACTACATCACTTCCCACACACAGACATTTTTTTCCTCCTCTTGGTTGATTTTATTTCTCCAGCTACTTCACACTGTGCCACAATGTGTATAAAAAGGAATATTTACTTTTGCAACACTACCTGCCCTGAGAGCAATACGGTATCCCGTGTAACAGCTGTGGCCACTAATTCACTGCAACTGCAGTCTGTCTTCTCAACATCAGCTACATTTCTTTTCCATATGCTAACTCCCTTTCAGCTTAATTTTCCCATTACCCAGCAGTAACATTGAGTAACTGTGTTGGGCTGTATTCAAATGCAAATTAATATCCCCTTCTGCCCATTAACTCTGCTGTTTCTTGTCTAGCCAAAGCAACTGGAAACAAGCACGTAGCTTGGTTCAGTGGTCGGACAGAGGGGCCCTATCTGGGCTGGGATTGCTGTTCATCTCCGAGGGCAGACACAAAACAGCAGACTTCAGAAAGGAGAGGTTCTTCATCAAGATGTTTCCTGTCAAATAACCCCTGAACTCCAACCATTCAGCATACACTGTAGCTCTCTTGAACTTCAGTGTTTGACGTATGTAATTCACACAATGCCTATGCTGTGCTCTGGATTGGAAACATCCGGTGGATTGACATCCAGAAATCTTCAGAGGAGGCATGGGGGAAGGGAGCTGAGGGGAAGAGATATGTCACTGAGCAAGGGGTATGGCTCAATTCTTAAACATCATTAATGAGCCAGGCTGTTAAGCTAAAGAAACCTTTAAGCAGAACAGCCTAGCAGAAAGAAAGTTCCCTAAAAGAGGGGATATAGGTGTGAATGATGAGAGCATGATGGGAGGGGAGAGGGGGAAAGAGAAGAAAATATGTAGAAGGTTAACTTTCTTTTACATTCTTTAGAAAAGTTTGGCTATCTTTCTTTCACAACTCTTTCTTTTTCAGGATCACTTGGGACTAGAAATACTAGCGTATCTGGAGGAAAAAAGTGGTGTAATTCCTCTGTACCCCAACCCAGAAAATTAAGCTCCACACATGTGAGTAACTAACCCCAAGAAATCTTATGTATTTCTTCATACTTATGCAACTCTGACCTTCATTTGATTTTGTTTTCCACTCTGGTGCTTAATCTTCAGCCACCTATGATCCCCCCTTTCCCTTTCCGGTGTAGGCATGGGCAGCGCGTGCAAATAGCATTACTCCATGCTAAGCAAATCTCCTGTTTTGCAAAGAATATTTTTATAATTTTCTACCTTTTCCTGCATGCTATTTGGAAAAAAATTTTAGTTAAAGTTGATTACTTCCCTTTGAAAATCCCAAAAGCAAAAGAGATACAAGAACAGGAACAGCATCCATCACTTAGAAACCTTCAACGCATGATAAGAAACAAAGTCAGGAGGCAAATCTATGGTTCTTGAACCCATACTGAGACTAGTCAAAGCTCAGTTGTTGGAAGGCCTGTTGATGTGGACAGAGTGCATTGGTTAAAAAAGGATACAGACCACTTTTCTGACCACAGGTCCAGCTGGCTGAGTTAGTAACAACAATCATTCAGTCAAGAGGCATAAAAGAGAGCATTCCCCTCTCAGAATAGTCCCTGCAACACTGATGAGAAATCTCAGATTTTTGCAAAACACTTGCAAAAAGTTGTGTGCAAAATGGCTTGCACACCAAAATCAGATGGGTAAAGGTATTTAGCTAATGCATGAATAATGAATAAGTAAGAAATATTTATGATCAGTTCACAAAGAAGAAGATAAGAAAATAGTCCTGGAATAAATTAATTGCCATAAAAAAAGTCACTGCTCCTTGGGAAACCCCCACTTTTGAGTTCATGATTGGTAAAAAGTTGTTTAAATTTTCCATTTCTGAGTTGTTCAGAACATTACTTATGTTCATATATATGATCACTTCATGCGTAAGAAGCTTGTTCTTCCAGTGCAGAATAATGAACGTGTCAGCCCAGATAACTGCTGAAATTCAGCCATCTGCAAGATGTTGCCATGGAAAGAGCCTATTGCACAGGAATTTTTGGCTGTGGATATTGTTCTGGAGATCGTACTTTTTGTACAGGACCTTCTGTTTTTGGTCTCCTTTGGAGAGAGTGAATTCCATGGCAAATCATCGTTGTCGTTTAACCTTAGACACTCAAAAGGCAAAAGACAACACTTATTCAATACCAATGTGTGATATCAGAGAAGGAGGTTTTGTGATGAAAACATTTTCTGGACAAAGATGTGAGAAGCTAATCCAACAGTGACTGAAAGAAATCAGACAAATGTTACATGAAACAGATTACATTTCATCTCTGACCTACCCAAAAAGGACACGTACAAACTAAAGGCAGGCAAAACAACCCTTGTCCTGCTGACCTTTCTTATCTTTTAAGAGAGGCAGCAACTGGGTTCTCAGCTTTGAAGTCCATCAAACGATGAGCCTGCTAAAACTGATTAGCACATGCCTGCATGCTGGGACATCAGTGAAAAGAGAGCTGGGAGCACAGCCCTCTGAAGTGGAAACGGCTGGAAACCTCTGAGCCTGTGAGATCACAGAGGGACATGTAGATCCCCCTGTCAGCTGCAGCAATGAGAGTGAGCAAAATGCAGGAATAGTATTTCATGCTGCTGAATGTGCATATTGCATTGCTCTTGCTTTGGCATCTGCAGCATTCCCCATCCTCCAGATCTAAGCTCTCAGTGCGTCCTGAACCCCTGAAGTCCCTCTGGTCCAGAGACTCATATCTGAGAGAGTCTGGCATCAAATGTGTCAGATGAAGTGAAAAAAAACCCTCATAATGAACAATAATGGAATAAGAGGCCAGAGGGAAAGTTTCTCCCTAATAGCCAGTGATTGGTTCAATAAAAGCAGAGCACAAAACAACAAAAACAGAGAGAAAATTGGCAGCAGAATTAGCCCTGCTATGACTGCAGAGTCTCAGCTACCAAGAGCCAGAGAGCAGCAGCAATACCAGGGTGCTAGTCTCCCACTGCAGGATACAAATAACTCCCATTGAAATCAACGACATTTATTCATGTTCTGTGGCAATTAAATGGAGCCTCCTGTCTACTTTTCTCAGTGGTGCTGTTGCAGTGAGATCAGCGAGGGTGAAGCATGTGTGCGTGTGTAATTTGTGCTCTCTGTTCAAGAACACTTGACTGTCATGACAAACTGCGAAAACATTGTCAGAATATAAAAGAGTCTGCAGGTCCCTGTCAGAGGTAAAGCCAGAGCCACATGGCTTTGTGCAAGCGTTGGGATTGTTTGCTTGACTCTGTTCCCATTTTTTTCTCTTGCTGGCAGGTCAGTTCATTCAATAAGGACTCTCAAGTGCTCTTCCTTGATCTCCCTTGCATTTTGGGGTAGAAAAAAACCCTATTCATTCAAGTTTCCTCTCTTGCCCTACATACCCAGCTATCAGCACCACATTAGGGAATGTCAGGCAGGCAGCCAGAGTCTGGGCTAAGGAAACCACATGTTACCTCTAAAAAGGCTGAGAACTTCACTGTAGGGCTGAGGCACAGGTCTCCATGAGTTTGCTTTCACCTGGGAGGTGGATTTTCTTGGGCTTAACCTGTGGAATTGAGATTTTAGGGCACATGCTGGAGGGCAGGATCTGAATTCAAAGCCCTCTTGGCAGTGGAGGAAATGGTGGGAGAAAAAGGGTCTTGAATCCAGGGAAGCACATTTGTCAGGGATATTCTGTGGTAGAAGTTTAGCAGGGGAAATAATTGCCCAGGTAGTTCTTGGGAAAGGCTGCTGTCTGGTTTTGAACAGTTCACAGGACTCAGTTAAAAATCAGATCAAGATTTGACTGAAAACTTCAAAATAGGGGGGATAAAATGTGATATGTGAAAAACCTCAAGTTCTTTGCTGCAGCATCTGCCTATATCAGAATACCATTGTTGGTGTTTTTTTTTGTTCTCGTCAGTGAAGCATATGTTTCACTGGAGATACAGTTTATACCAGTTACAAGTTAATCTGTCAGTACCAGAGAGGCTTAGGCTGAACAAGATCAAGGCTCTCATTCCAGAAGAGCTGTACCCATACATGGATATAGTTATTCTGGTTGAAATAAATATTTAAAGGAAGAGAGCTGCTACCTCTTATCCAGACTTACTCCAAAGTAGATATGCTGCAACACAGAGAAAGTGGAATTTCTCTTCCTGTACTGAATCAGAAGGGCTTCCCCACCCCTACCCCACCCCTCTTCCTTTTTCCCCCTCTCTGAAAATCCCATTAATTCACCAGATAGGAACTCTGTGAGAACTGCTAAATTCCAAGGGCATTAGATGATGGGGAGGGAGGAAGGGAAGGAGTTGCTGAAGGATCTTGGCAAAAATCAAAAGCCTTCTCGCCACACCATTTTCCCAGTCTCTCATCTGCCTTGCTCTTTCCTGGTATAGAAATGCATCAGAAATAATAAAAGTCTTGAATTCAAGCAGACACAGTTACAGACACTTTCTGCAAATCCCTGTATGGCCATATCTATTGCAGAATTCATAGCAGTGCATTGAATCTATTTAGTCAATATCAGCTGGAGACTTTCTGGGTTTTTAAGGTAGACCAAAAAACCTTATGTAGAAACCTCGAAATTACTATAACACTTTTTTATTAATTTAGCTTCACTGCTCTGAAAAAAAAGGAAAATAAAAACCCCAACACTTTGAAAAATAAAATGAAGGCTCAGACACTATGAAATTGTAATAGTTTAGCTGGAAGTGTGAATTTAAACCAATAGAAATCGTCTTGTTAATATTATTAGTCATCGAGAACACTGACTGATGGAGGACATTTCATTGGAAAAACCCTACTTAGCTTCCATATAATGTGACTCTGAACTGAAATAAATTTTTCATAATCTAGAAAATTTTAAACTGCATGAAAATTATCTCTCTCAGCCAAGAGAATTTCTGCTGAGGGTGTTACCTGTGAATAATTTCCTTTGGAGTTTTGTCCTTTATATTGGGAAAAATCTGTTATTGGAGCCCTAGATTAACAATTATTGTAATTTTGCTTAAAAGGAAGGAACAGTGTCCCCATGGCAGTTTGCTTGGGTTTAGCTGATGTCCTTGGTACCACACGGAGCTATATCCATGTTAAAATGGAAGATCTGTCTGCAGTGATGTGAGCACAGCAGACAGGAGAGGATACCTCTGTGATCTAAAAGGAGCCCAGTGTAACTATAACTTTGTCAGAAGTGCCTTCAAGACCAGCTGTTGACATCCTCATCCTCCACCAAATCCGCACCCCATCAAGGTGGAGTGGGAAAAAACTTCAGTGTGGCTGGGCGCCTGGAGGCACCTGGAATGTCACCTGGTCTAGCCAGATGTGTCCTGTCTGGCTGTGCACCACTCCTGCAGTTACATCTCCTGATAGGTGGAGATGATCTTTGCATTGAACGAGGGACTTATTTTACTGATTTTACATCAGCAACACTGAGGTAAATCCACTTTAATTGCAACATTTTTGAAAGAAATTTTTGAAGTACAAATGAAGATAAGGACCAGACTTCTACCAAGAAGAAATCCCAGCAGGTCTACTTTAAATTTTACTAAATAAATCATGACTCTAAGGACAAATCTACATCGTAATATAGGGGTGACTGGATGACAGAAGCACAATCTTTCTTACTTTAACAAACTATAATAATGCAGTTTGATATATCAGGTACTTTTTCCAAACACCTACTCACCCCATAAACAGGTAGAATTAATCCTCATTTTATTTTTGTAGAGCATTGCAAGGCTACTGGAGAATTTCCGACAGTTTAATTTTGGGGGAGGAGTTGTTGCTTTTTCTTCAAAATACTTGTACAGTTATTTCCAGAAGAACGAAGAGAGCATTCAATGAACCTAGAGTGTAGTCAGGACAAAAGATATGCTAGTATGATATATCTTATGAGTTCTCCATGCATTCATGTTCAAGCAATCCATCATCAGACTGAAGGAAGAGACAAGTGGTCAGCTGGTGGCTGTAAATCTGTCCAGTTCTGTAACTCACTCTAGTCAGATGCATTTGCAGAAAGCCCAGGAGCAAACTCTGTCCTGTTTTAAATAGTAACAGAGTGTTGTTCATGTGTGCCTTATCAATCACACAGTCTTAAAGCAAAGACATCCATGCTACAAATGGAAATAAATAAATGACCAGGCACTACTGGGACTAGTGTTTAAGCAGACAAGCAAGTGAAGTATTGGGACTTTTTTCTTCTGAAGAGCACAGAGTACCAAAAGAGTCAAACTCATTTTACTTCTACCTTTAAAGGTCAGTGCCTGATTCTTGTTTAAATACTCCCAAGCAATTTTGCTATCTGAAGGTAAATGCTCAAGATCTTGACAAGACCTGGGGCTTTATCTCACCTATCTTCAGCCTCCTGTAAAGCAGGTACCTTCTGTAAACTAATCACTTCATTTTCTTCTGTAATTAGTAGTTCAGCAAAGTTGACACCTTTTCTCTGTGTTGGCGGTGGAGGGAACCCATATTATGAATATAAACAACCTGCCTAACTTTTAGATGCTCGGTGGTATCCAGTACCTGCTTTGTTGGGTTTCAGCTACCTCAAACCTACTTTTCTGACCCCTAGGGAGCCTTTGCATAACCAGCATCTGCCTCACTGCAGCTGTGGCAGCTGCAAAGAGGGGCTGTAATTAGGGCACTGTCACTCTGACTGAACATGCAGGAAGCAGGCAGAGGATGAAGTGCCTCAGCGCACTTGCGTCCTACTTAACTTTCATCTGAGACACTGGATCTTCTCTATCTCCTTTTTCACTGAAAAATAAGCAGTTTTCAAAAGGAGCTTCCTCCTTAATTGTCCACATCACAGTCAAGTTGTTACTGAGGATTCTTTCTGATGTCACATGTACCACTCACTCCCTTTTGCTCTGCAAGATATCTCCATCTCTTTATGTTTCTAGAAGGTTCTGGAATGTTCGAGGGACAGAAGAAATACATAAATCTATCTCTGACAAGTTACCTCTATATGTCCAGTTATGAACTTGGGCAATTTCCATCATATATGTGATACCATTCAAGTGTTTAACATTTATATTCTGCCTCATAGGTCTATCAAAATACATCCCCTCTACCAGCACTCACAAGGAGAAGATGCTGTAGTGAAACTGCCTTTTTTAAGTTCTCTAGGAATATAGGCCAAGAGAGATTTCCACTCTTCACATGGAAGAAAGGAGTCTGGAGGGCTGAGGAGGAGAGAAATGCTGTACACCACTACTCATCTCATAGAGCCTTACTACCTTGCCAGATTTAGTCTGTGATGCAGTCAGATTCAAGATCCATCCTGCATCCCATCCTCATTTATTTTACTCAGCACCAAATTGTGGTTTTCCATCACATTTACTTGTTTTTCATATTCCCACCCCTGAACCTTCCCTCATGCTCCAATTCCATGCGTGCTTGTTACTTCCTTGTCCAGTCATTAATCCTTCACAATCCGTATTCACACACTTCTACCCACTTGCTGTTTCCACCTGGGTCGCAGTCATGGCCCGACCAGTCAATTCTCACTGTGCCCTGCACTTTCAAAGGAAACACGAAGCCCAAGTTAAAAGTGCCCTCTTTCTCTATCCATTTGTGTTTTGCACATTGAACCACAAAACATGGTTTTCAAACTGCAGACAACCAGTGACTGCATTTACCGCATTTTGCATTTTTGAGTTTAACAAATTTCATGGATGAAGACCCTGCATGTCGAATTTGAATAAGTGGGGAATTCAGATGCAGCCATCCTGTATCTTTACGAACTCCATGAAGTGCCAGATGACCAGTCACTCTGATCGGTACATGGGTTTGGGAGCATTTGCTTTCAGAAGAGTGATTATGCCTGAAACAGATTGAGCCCAAAGAAAAATGATCTGCATGAAAATGCACTCAATTATAAAATGCCACAGCAGAAATGGAACCTGACAGCCCAGCTGCCCCACAGGGCTTCTGCATACATCACTGAGCAGAAGAAATGGTGCTAAGGACCAAGCTGTCAGGTACCAAAACAAACTCTGATTTTCAGAAACAGTTGGTTCCCAAGTATCTTTCACAAGAACAAGGAGAAGTATAGGATATGCAGGGCACTGGAGAGAAGAATTTGGTGGAATCAACTGTTTACAACCATCCAGAATCACAGGTCTGATGCACATAGAACTATATGTGTGTATGTTGAACAATCCTGTTAGAGAGAATGAGAATCTACCAAACAACACCACACATCTTCTACCATGTGTCAGGGGGTTTACACCTTTCTCTTATTAATTCTTTTATGCAGTGATAAAAGCATCTAGATATTGAGTTCCTTGTCCTTTCCTTAAGGAATAAGATACCCGATACTATGAATGCTTGGCACCACATCATGCACAGCCAGGGACAGATTGAGGAAGGCATTTTCTTCTGCTACAAGATCTGTGATGTGAAAGGTGGTTGAATATCATAAGGCAGCTACACTTGGTAGCAAAGTACCACCTAAAAGTACAGCAAACAGATACTGTGAAAGGATCCTGATCACCAGGATTCATCAGTTTCCAGAGAAAAATGAGTGTGGTAATAAGGATGGAAAGTCTACAGGAATGATCATGGTTAATAAAGGGGGGGAAAGCAGAGCTAAAGTTTTATTGTATCTACCAAAGAAAAATAAATGTCAAGAAATAAGTCATGAAGGAATATTTTCCAAGCTTCTGACATGATAAATACTGTGGATGCAGATGGAGCAAAGCTATTGGGATGTACTACTTTATTTGGAAAAAAAAGCAAAACAAAATAATTAGCAAAAGGAATAGATGGATTATGTTAAAGAGTAAAAAATACTGAAGTAGATATGTGTTTGAACAGAACTAAACCCTAGAAAAATACCAGGAAATAATAAGTACAATAGACATCTGTGTGGAAGACATCAACGCAAGCAGAGTTATTGTGCAGAATAAGAATACAAGTACTGAACTAAAGCAATGGGACACACATGACAAACAGATTGACTGAGGATGATCCAGTGAGTACATTAACAATGGCACCATGAAAGGCAGAAAGAGACTCCAGGCAGCCATGCGGGTCCATGGAGGCTGTGGGAACTTTGGGTGCAGTACAGTTCTCAGCAGCACTATCTACCCTAAGTAGACAGCTAGTGCTGTACTAACATAGTTTTACCATTTTTGACACCCAGTCTGATCTGTTCAGAGGTGAATAAAGACTCATTACATGGAAAAATGCCGCGTCACATAAACATCTCTTACATCCCAGCACCCAAGTACTCCAGGCAAGAAAACCAGAGAATCCTATAGACTAGTTGAAAACATAGGGATGTTGTTCTAGAGAGTCAGAAAAAAACAGTGGCATGATTATTTCAGTGCACAGACACTGCTGAAGGATGCCAACCCTTCTCTTGGTACATGAGCACCCAAACCAGCTTGATCCCAGACAGACTATGAATCAATCATAATAAAGAGCAAAATTCTGTTGGAGACACCCAGACAAGACCTGAGGATCACAGCTAAGAGCCAAAGTGAAAGTGCAGACTGTCACAAAAAAAAAAAAAAAGCTCAGGAAATAAGAAATGTTGTAGCTGGTCATTTATTCTAGCTAATGTGCAGAACTACTGTGGGACACCAGGTAGCATGACCAGAAATATCCTCTATGCTAGAATGATCTCTGTCTATAAACATATTTCTCAAAGCAATGGGCATCTACAGGACAAATTTAAGCTAGAAATAGTGCAATCTGAGCCTAGTGAAATGACTGGATCCATTTGGAATGTCCTGCCCAAGCACAGAGAAACCATGCCCTGATCCCATCAACCCGGTGCAGAAGACTTATTGTGTTTTATCTCTTCCTTTGTGTTACCTGTTCCCCCCATGTAACCCCCTAAGTTAAGATGGGTTTTCCCCTACGATGTAAGTGCTAAGACCCAAAGGTTTGTAATTTAGGGTTTCCCCTTTACCTCATCCCTGTAAAGTCCCCAATTGTAATAGTTCTGTCCCCCGACAAATATATAACCCCCCTGTTGAATACATAGACCCTAAACCCTTTAAATATGAACTTGTGAGTCCAATAAAGCATTCCAGCTTCTTGACTCCCTGGGATCATCTTATCATTATTGACCTCCGTAGCAATCCAATGAAGATAGAGTGCTACAGACAGAAAAAATCCTCTCCAGAAACAAGGAGGCCATGCCCTACTGCCAAGGGAATAGGGATACTTCAGGAGTAACCTGAGATGGAGACATATCTCATCCCAAGGAGTAAAGGCACTTCTCTGACTAGCCAGAGACCTTTTACACGAGTGAGGCTCAGTTTAAAGATACTTTGTAGAAAACAAGTGTGTGAAAGGGTCATGCTACAGAGCTGAATACGTCTGAGTCCAGCAGCAAAGACCTCACAATTTGATGGGAAAATGCATAAGTTAGGTTGGCTGAGTGTGTGAACTATGGACTCAAGGCAGCATGAAACAGAACTTAAGAGGGACGGTGAACAGAAAGTATGTTGTGAAGTAAAATGCATAGTCTAGATGTTAGGAAGGCCTAGAAAGAAAACAAGTGAGCTTGACATGGAAAGAGTAGGACAGGGAAACACATATCTGGAAAGAAAACAGAGCTGATTGTCATTCAATAGTATGAAGATAGCAACAAGGTTACATCAAGTTCATAATCAAGATACTGAGAACAGGAAGTGGGGGAACTGGTTTGAAAATCAACTCATTTGAAAGTATACGACTTCAAAACATTAAAAAGGGTTGTGGTTAAAGCCACATCTGTAGTTTGAGGAATATATAAATTTTCTACTTGCCTTAGTGGCAGTTGTTCTTGTAAAACACACTCAAGCTAAAATTGTTCAAAATATTGGTTTATGTGTTCTTGTGTGGCTTACAAGGAGGAGTATATATTTCAGGAATTAATTTTTTGGAAGTTTACTGGGGAGTCACTCTCTCTGTACATGGCTGCAAGCAGTTGCAGATTCTCTGTAGAAATAATAAATATCCATATTTTACTGCAAAAATCTCATGATGTTATCAAGGACTGAAAACATGAAAGAGCTCTCAGTTTTTGACTTGTGGATTTCATTTTGCTCTGTGCAGACCCACACTTCTTCTGTAAGCAGTCTTTAACCAGGCAAATCAGGAAAGATACAACAGAAACTGTTTAGGAGTTGTAAAGCAGTGGTCATGCTTTGGATGACTTGAACCCTTTCTATCTATTTCAGAAGAAAGCAAGACCTGTAAGGAGGGAAGTAGCAAAGGATGGTAAAAAAGGATGGATCCTGTCACAGATCTCTCAAGTTTATTTAGGATGGAGGGGATTTCATGGTGAAAAAGAAAGCTGTGAATTCTCTGATAAAATATGTGACTAAAAAGAAAACATTAGTGTGGGGGGAATACAAACAGAATGGAAAACAAATACTTGATTTCTGTTCTGGGATATTTGAATGGTGTTAAGCTTCAGCTAGGATCCTTGAATGCAATTTGGAAGAAGGCAAAGCCATGTCCTAACCTCTTAATCATGCCAGGTGTGCATGCCAGACCATACCCAAACTGTTTCCTGCTCTGTGGCACCACCTCCTGGCACGAGTGACAACACAAATCCAAAAAGAAGATGGAAGAAAACCTTTTCATGTTTTGTTTGATCTAAGTTACTGTTAGAACTGCTTGTATGAAGGAAGCAAAAGATGATACCATATTTTGATCAGAGGTGTAAATACATATAATTGAATATAATTACATTGTTAGCATTATAGAATTAAATCCCGAGTAAAAATAATGGCATAATAACACATCTTTACACTGTGTTGTATCAGTAATGAAATGATCTTTTGTAGCCCATCCACCCAAGGTTTCCCATGTATTTCAAACTTACTGTATAAACATAAAAAAGCAAGAAACTTCTCCAGGAAAAAGAAATCACAATGTTCTATTTTCCTCCAGCAGGAGGTCTTGAAATAAGATCTCATCTGCAGACTGTCCTGCCACTTCTGAAGCCAGCAGAAAGCCATGCTGCTGCACTGCAGGAAAAATTCCAGTTCCACAACAACTGAATCGCCACTGGATACTCAAGGTGAACTACACGAACAAACACAGATCACTACAAGCCATTAGGCAAGAGAAGACTATTCCGAATGAAAACCTGGAGGCGCTCTTCAGAGACAGCTCTTGGTCTCTGACCATCATTCTGCCTCCTCCCCAGAGGAGAGGTTTGCCTTCCTTCCGTACTTCAGTCAGGGATGATGTGTGAAGTTGTGTTCAGGAAAGTGGATACGTGGCTACAAGCAAAAATGTTGTTCCTATTTTTGCCAGATGTTGCTTTTTAATACATCTTCACCTTTAAATTGATGAAAAATCACCATTGGCGCTTTCAGCAGGTTGCAATGTCTGTTTTCAAGGCATAGACTGATCATCTCCCATCTTGCCCTCATTTCCATATTCAAAAATGTGTCACAGTAGACAAGCTAATGGGTTTGAGTGAAAAATCCACTGGAATATATTGGGTAACATTTATTAAAGATTTTGAAGCTGGTTGGCAAAAACCTCTACTCAGAAAAGTAGAAAGAATTAATTTAGAAAAAACTGAGACAGTAAACTCAGTAAATGGGTGGAAGGCAGAATTGTATTCTATTTAGATAAGACATTCCTGCATTTAGGAGGATTAATCAAACAAGTAAGTGTAAATAAATTTTCAACTGATATTTTAAGATGATACTTTTAAAAAAGTGCTTAAATGAGCACAAAAGAAGAGTGGGAAAAGTTGCTGATCCTGTCACTTTCAAGCTACAGAATTATGGATCTGGAACAACAAAGTAGAAACTCACAAAACTGTTACGTGACATGTTACTTGACTTCTTTATTCCGCGTAGTCAAGAAAAGGAAAGATATGCACCAGCAAAGGTGAAATGCTGTGGGGAAAATATAAGAAGATTGCCTTTCTTGATATTCTGTTAACCTTATGTTTACCACAGTAAAATTAGGCTCAATACTTGTCTTGTTCCTCCCATTACTGTCTTTTTGTAAAACGTCAAAACCCTCTCTGCCTGATCTGTAGGAGGAAGATAATGGTTCTTCCTGCTGCTGTGACTGCAAAAAACATCGGGAGTGGCTGCCAATACCTTCTATACATACCTGTCAGAGCTGTTTGATAGATCTGTATCTGAATGCCATGACCGAATGGACTTCGCTCATTGCAGTTTCAGTGATCTTGTAGTCTAACAATGGTACCCTTTTACAGAATAGTGGGGGGGTTTAAATAAGGAATAATAAAATTACACTTAAGAATATTGTAGAGGCAGCATATGGAACACAACTCTTGTTGCAATTATCAGAATCTAATTACCCCAGGGGAGGGATGTGGAGTTGAACTAACCTGATAATTTCAGAACATATCAGAAATTTACAAGACACTAAAGAGTTGAAATCTAGACATTGACTTGGATAAATGTTTCTGTATTGCTAATAAAACCAATTTTATGATCATGTGCTTCTTACATCACCTCAGATAAACATGGCAACAAAAAAAGCAGATTTTGGAGCACTAAAATGTCAGGCAGCTTGGTCAGCAGGTATTTATATCTTCTGTCCTAGTAATGGGAAAGGTGACATTGTCTTTGAGAGGATAAAATTAGGTGCTAACTATACATTCACTGAATAAAGTCCTGCAATAGTATATGCAAGTTACTCTTTGAAATAGAGTAACAACAGCAATACAGCAGGAACAGAGAGGGTGTGATCAAGACACAGTTTTGACAAAATTGTTTAATAAGACATACCGTCAATGCCAACAATGTGGAGCTCTAAGAGTTTGGGGTTTTTTCCATCCACGGTGGAAGAAACTAAACCATTGTGGGTTTCAGGAAAGAAATTATGTCAGGCAGTACCACCGGGTCTCAAAAGCATTTAAGAAGTCACTAACTTGGTTTTCTTTCCCTTATGTAGTACATTCCCACCTTTTTTCTCAAAGGTGACTCAGTTTTTAAGCACACTTCCTCTTCTTTCAGATTGAAGGAAAAAATTTTTGTACATTGTTTATAATTTTCTTTCTACTACCTTCTTCTCCCTTATGTACCTCCTTTACTTCAATAAAGAAATAATGTTATGCAGCTGTAAGAGGATTTCTGTACTTAATTAAGCAGTGTTTTCACATCTAGTTAGTTCATTGACATAATGATTTCACATTCAAGCACATTGCTCAGGACATTTGCACAGATACTGAAAAAGCTTAATTCTCACTTTTGTTTAAAAACAAGGCACCCTGTAACAAATAACACACTGAAGGAAGAGGCCATCCCAAATAGATAGAGATCTCCCTACAAGAACATTAATAATGATGACCTTCTTGTAACAGCTTTCTGAAAGTGAACTTTGGAGGAAGCTCTGAACAACCTGGTCTAGTGGAAGGTGTCCCTGTCCATGGCAGAAGAGTTGGAACTAGGTGATTTTTAAGGTCTCTTCCAACCCAGGCCATTCTATGATTTCATGATTCTATGATCTCAAGCAGATAGAAACATCTCTTCTCCAGGATTCTTTCTCTTATGAGCAGCAGCACTGAGAACAAAATCAAAACACACCTTAGAAGTTCAGGCTTCTCTCCAGGTTCCCAGTGCACTCCAATATTTCATGTTTGTAGTAAATAGTGCAAAAGAGCTTGAAGCAAGAGACATGATAAATCTCCTATCAGAACAGATGGAGTGTCTTACTTCACAAAAAAGAGTGACTGCATTCAACCTGCTTTCTGGAAACCATCCCAGCTCCCGTTGTCCCACATACTGTGTCCAGGTCTTGTCTAGAAGAGGGGTAGAAGCTGTGCCAAGGAGCAACCTACCAATTACACAGTCCAAACCAGACTTTAAATTGTGTAACCTGTTCAATAGGGTAAGTATAGCTGAAGTCTTTAGACATACCTCAACCAGGCCAAGGTGCTGCCTTCAAGCATGTGAAAACTGGAATCACATTATGTATTTTATAATTTCACCAACTTGAAAATAAGATTTCTATTCCACGTGGCACTGGAGACACTTCCCTCCATCAGAAGCACAAGGACTGAGACAGATCTGTGGGTATTTGTTGTGTGAATATAAAGCAGACTGTGGGACATGTTGACTAGTGAGGGTTGTGCCTCAACTATGGGACCTCTCTGAGCTCCTAATTCACACTGGAATCACTGAGAAGTTAATGATCTTGTGAACTTTGTTCAATCTTTACCTATCTCTCTCATTGCTCATGTGCAGAAAACCTTTAACAACAGAGATTTGCAGTTATGTGCATTGCAGAGGCATTTCCACTCCCAGTCAGCATAGTGGCATTTGAACAAGAGGCTTGCTCAACCTTCTCACCTCCAGAGACGAAGACTCAGGCTCAAATGCCAGAGATCATTCATTGCACAGAGCCTCACTGGTTCTTGCCGAGAGTTTATCTATCCCACTTTACCACTTGAAGTATGAATGGAAAGACTGATCAGGAGGAAAAAGTAAGAAGAGGAAGT
This sequence comes from Manacus candei, assembly GCF_025592945.1. NCBI lineage: Eukaryota > Metazoa > Chordata > Aves > Passeriformes > Pipridae > Manacus > Manacus candei. Next base: position 7,933,504 of record NW_026138061.1, read on the forward strand.
TTGGGTAGGGAGAAGAGATAAGAATCAGTACAGGACTGATGAGGAACAAAAGTCACACCAGGGTTGGCCAAAAACACAAGTTCTTCAACTCAGCTTTAAAATGGGGTAATATGCCTAGAATTTAACAAGCACTCTTTCAGGCCCTTGAATATCATTGTGACCATCACTGCAGAGCTACCTATAAATCACTGATGCTTGTAGAGGCTCTTGGTACTCACACTTTGGATTTACTAGTTTCAGTTACCTATTTCCTGTTGGCAGAAGGAATATGAGACACCTTTAGCAAATGTTTGCTGTTTAGCAATTGTTTCATGCTTGGCCTTTGGAATCCAAACCAACCAACCTTACCTAAGGAGTTGTGTAGTTCAACACTCTCTACCTCTGTGCTAATATTTTTTCAAACAGACAAGCTTTCTTACAATCTCCTTCTCTTTGGATACCTTTATTCAATTGTCTTGTTACAAGGTAAACAACGGATGTCTTCACACCCCATTCCACTGTTAATAAGTCAATTCACCAACTCTGAACCCTTTGGCACAAGCACTACCCTCTGTCTGTCCATAAAGTAAGTCTTCCCACAGTCAGATTGCAAAGCTGTGTCCTAAAGGCATTTTCATATAGTTCTCATAACTTCCTCTTCTTCAGGAGGTGACATTGTCCCCATTCTCTTTTAGCCTTAGAGGACCAAATACAACTCAAAAATTCACAATGTGGGCTCAGCTTTGGGCTGCAGTGGTTTTGTTCATCCTTATAATGGAGGTGTTCAGCCCATTAAGATGAATGGCATTAAGAATCATCACTTTTCATAAATTAGAGGACAGTTCTGTGGGAAACATGATCCCTGTCTCATACCGGCATTAACCACAGATAAAAAGGTGGTGGGTAACTATCAGACAGTGCCTTTCAGGGTGTTTCACACACCAGAACGAACAAATTCTCAATGACTGCTGTCCCATTTTCCAGTTCCAATCCCAAAGCCTTTTCATAGCAGTGACATTACTTGGTTTCCTGAAATAATACAGAGGGGAAAGATGATGGAATGGGATGGGTGCAGCTTACCCAGTTTAGTTATCACAGAAACTTAGCAGTGAATTTTCTTTATGCACTTCAGCCTTCAACTCTCCTTTGTGCTTCTATAAATTTCATCATGATTGAAAACGCACCAAGTAAACACCCAAACACATTAACTGACTTAATTTCCTTTGAAGAAACCCATACAGGCATAGGAAGAAAAACAAGCATTAGCAGGAGGTTCTGTAAGAAGAGAGATGAAGGTACAACTGAAAGCTTCTGATGTATTGAAAACTTCCTTCCTCTTGGTCTAACTGTAGAAGAAATTAGGTGCCACCTCAAAAGCTGGTCAGTGTCACAGCATGGGCCCCCAAGAAATATTTGTTAGGAAGGTTCTCCAGTCTAAAATACATTCATCTGTCTACTTGACATCATAAGTACTACCGAACGAGTTAGCGGAGGTCATTTCTGCACTGAGACAGCTGATCAGTTAGACAAGGCATGAAGCAGACCTCAGTAGCAGCAGCCCTTTTTGGCTAAGAGTGATTTAAAATAGAACACATGGTTGGTACACATAAGAAAATATTTACGGAGGAAAGAATTGGGTAACCAAATGCCTCCTGAAACACAAAATGCTCTGAAAATGTAGAGAACAACTGGAGAAAATGTGAGCAGGTAATCATTTTGTCTACCTGAGCAGTATAGTCCAGTCAAATGGGATATGAACTGAGTGTGACCCAGCTGTCAGGTGCTCTTGACCACAAAACTGTTAGGTTTCTTTGAGGGGAAAAAGACAAAAAATAAACACTCAGATAATAAGATAATAAGAAACTCCTTCTAGGATGTTTTGACCCTTCCCTCAAGGAACACATATTGAAATAAAAGTGCAATATCTAAGTGTAATATTTAAATAGATGTTATTTTTATCTTGTTATTCTGCATTTGACATTTCTTTATCCAGTGTCATATGAGTTCAACTTCGGTAGGAGGTCCATCTGTTGGCATAAAGATATGCTATTTCCAGGATTCCCTGGATACCCTCTGATTAGCCCGGATGAATGGACACTGTTCTTACGTTGGGTAGTGAGATGCCTTCATAGGAATTGTCCAACAAATCTACTGTTTTCCTCCAGCCGAAGCTCTTTTAGATCTGCTCAACACTCTAAACTTGCCTGTTCACTTTCTCACTTCTGCATGCCATTTGAAAACAATCTCCACGTGTTTCAGGTTTGTTTTCCACTTCAAATCTGACTTGATGTCTCAAAATGATCTTTATACAACATCTCAGCTTTTCTCACCACTTAGATGTTACCTTTGATCCCTCTTAGCTCTACTTGTCACTTGCTTTTCCCTTCCAATCTGCCTCTTTGTACTATTGTTTGAAGGAGGATTTATGGTACGTTGGATACCAATGGAGTCTTTGTAAAAGGGCACAGTCATGACACCTTTTTTTTGTTTCCTTTGTCATACCCAGTTCCAGTTTTCTTACTGTTAATACTGCTTTGCTGAGGACAGGTTTACCTCTCCCTAGGTACTTCTCATATGGTCTCATCATCCATTCAGTATGGTATCAAATGTTGACACATGATTGACATGAACATAATCCTTTTAGTTAGTTCTTGCTTTGGTAGATAAAGAATCTGGAAATATGCTGGAATTGTCCTTCTTTGTCCTCACATACATGAACATTTTGTGATTTCCCTCAGAGTTTACAAGATTAGACTTGTTTCTCAGAGTAGATTGTTGGAGCAGATTGTTGATTTTTAAAGTTTTTATTTAACTTGGATGTAATCCATCATGAGGCTATACAGAAGGAGAGTGGGGAGTGAGGCATTTTACATCAGAAAGTAAGCGATAGTTATTAATTCTAAGCTGAATACTCAACCAAGTGAGGTCAAGTAACAGTAACGCCAGCAGGACTAACAGGACAAACAAAAGCTCTAGCCAGTAAATAGGTTAAGCTTAGTTTATACAATAGTAAACTCATTTCCCATTTAGGGAGTTTGTACAGAGATCACGTAGACAAGAAATATACCAGCTCCTTGTTTTCATCCTCTGTAAGGTCAAGGGAGCAACGTATGCACTGAAGAGCATCCTTGGGATAAGAAAGACGTTGACAGAGTATGGAGCTCAACTGAAAGATCTCAGCCACCCTATCTGTTAAACTCGTTATCACAGTTGTTGTCCTGAGGCAGAGGCTGACAGAGGAGCTTAGCTGGTTTATTGTTGTAGGGCTTACAACAGTTGAAAAAAAAATAATTTGTAAAGTTGGTGAACTCACTGGCCATTTGAAAGCCTCTCCAAAAAAACAAGTGCAAAACATCCCATCGGTACAGACCCTAAAGAAATATGTATGCTTATAACAAGGAGTCAGTTTTTCCTCTCTACCTGGGGAAAAATTCCTGGAGAGAAGGTTGAAGTCAAATATTTTTCTACACTTGATGCATCGGCAAAGGTCTAGCAGGTTCCCTAAGAAAAACAGAGCATAAATTTATTTGAGAACACTATACAGGCCTTTTGGGAGACATTGTGAGTTGGACTGTGCTATGCACTTAAGGTGTTTCACAGGAACATATAACATATTCTTGACTCTAAAGCAGGTTCTGAGATTTTCTGGATGGAAGTTTGATGTGTGGAAAAATAGTGGAGAGTATTAGTAAAGGCCCTGAGGAGATCAGGAGAGCCCCACTGCCCACTGGGTACTGCAGATTCCTCATGTCAAATGTGACTTATCTGAGACTGTAAATAGCACAAGCAAGCTTACAGGTAAATCACAGCAATGATGACCCCCTGGCAACATACCTGCTCCCCTGAGGAATGATGGGCTCAAAGATTAAAGTGAAGTTTTAAGGAGTTAAAATTTCATAGGAAAGTTAGTAGGTGAACTATTAGCATGAAACTGTGACTCTGCAAAGACATCCAAAAGACTGAGAGAAAATCCTCTGAGACGTGAGAACATTATGGAGTTAATCAGAGGCTCTCATTTGGAGATCCCTGATGTCAGGCACAAAGCTAAACTCATCCAGGGACACCTCTCAGGACGTACTGGCAAGGTGTCCTTTCAACACCTCATTCATATGTGCTGGAAGTGCCAACAAAAACAATGTCCATACAGCTGGAATGGAGAAGGACATAAAAAGTTTCATTTATTTCCAAGATAGTAGTGTTGGATGCAACTGAACAGAAACCAATTTTTTCTTACCATTGATAAAAGGGGTCTGGAAAATATCTCCTGGCAAACATAGACATAGTTTCACAGCTACAGTTCTGCAATTTGCAAACTGAAAACCTGGGAGAGATTTGGATTGCAGACACTCTCCAATGTCAGAATCCTTAACTATTTAATTCCTGTGATGGCTCCATGGCAAATCTCACTCCATGTGTGCGGTCTTTCCTTCCTGTCTGTTCTTTCCCAGCTAACCTTCCCTCAAATAGATGATCACGTGATAATTCCTGAGCTTTGTGGTGTCACTCTTTAGTGGACTGATGCAGTTACAGAATCAGACATGTTAGTTCATGGTGTTTAAATTGCCACAACACTACATCCAAAAAGAGGTTCATCTGTCTTAATAGTCTTTCATGGCAATGATGGGAAGTGCAGAGTAAAGAGTAAGACAAATATAAGAGTTTATCTCCAATATTCTAGTAACCAGCAGGGCCAGGAGTTCTGGAAGCATGTCTTTGTGTCTGATAACTTTTGTCTAATTTTTGTTTTGAATCTAGGTCAGCTTCAGTATCCACAGGAGTCACAGTCTATTAATGAACTTGTACAGTTAGTAAGCTACTGATTTTGAGTGAGTTCAATATTTCTTGTTATGTTACTGTGGATTGTTAAATTATTTTCTTTTTTCTTTTTTTTTTTTTTTTTTTGGTGGGTAAGCAAACCTATCTGTCCTAAGTATAGCAGTTAGCAGCCAGGTACAAGCCACATGGACCATGGGCAGGCTCCTGGGATCTGTGTGAATGCTGAACAAGACAATCATTAACAAGAACCATATCTATGAAATCACCAATTGCAATCAAACTTTCAAGATGCTCCTGGGTAGACAGATAATGTCACTGAAGCCCTTGGAGCTAGGCCAGCCACTTGCAGTAGCTCCATTTTAAGTGCTAAGAGGATGGTAAGTTAATTATATTCTGATACATAACATAAAGACTAATTTAAGATTTTTACATAAGACTATATAAAAAAAGAAAAAAAAGAAAAAGAAGACAAGAAAGAATAATGCTACAGATTAGGTATAAACACTGCTCTTCTTTCAAGGATTTTAAGATTTTATAAGGCTTTTTTATGGAGCTAGTTAGCAGCAGTGACAGCAGTTTTACTTCAAGCACAAGTGTAAAGCATTGGCCCAAACAAAGACATTGTAAAACATGCATGAACAGTGAGGATCAGTGCTCTATTTTTCAGTAAGGTTTTGAGGTCTCTGAGAAGCCAAAAGATGATACCACTGCAGAGAATAAGCCAGAGAGAAAGTATCAGATATGTGAAGAAAAACCTACGTGACTTAGAGACAACTTGGGTAAGACAGGGAGGGGCAGGACTGCTGGGGAGAACTTGGCAAAAGGAATTACTGCAATCACTGAAATTGTGCCATGTTTCTGCAAAATAAAAGAGGTTCCATTAATCAGCAGCTTTTTATCTCTGTCAGCAGCTTTTCCTAACTGAAAAAAATACAGAAGACCCCACTGTTTTAGCTAACTGTGTCGAAAAGGGCAACAGGAAATGTTCTGGCATTGCAGAATGCCTGTGCTGGAGATATTTGACCATAAAACATGGATGGGCAAGAAAGAAAGACCAACCTAGAGAAAACTAGCTTTTTCATGCTTATTTCTCAGCAATTATACCTCCAAATATTCTTTTTTCAGAGCTTTTCCTTTGCCACTTCTTCAGAAATCACTGATCTGGCCCATCACCCAATTATCTTCACAGTGAAAACACTACTTGGTACATCTATTCTAAGCTGTTCCTGCCATAGTTTCAGTCTGTTAGCAATCTGGTCATTTTATTTTCATTTCGTATTTGTGTGCTGCCTGACACAAGACAAAACCTTGGAGAATGGTTTTCAATTCATATTGGCGTCAATCGAACGTAACTCTGCTGGCATCAGTAGCATAATGTTGACATTTTTTAACTGTGCAAAGCCCTCAGATGGAGGGGACCTTCTGTGGTGCTATCATTTTCCAAACGCTTTAGAAAAGCTCGCTCAAACCTACGGACTTGCGCTCAGTTAACCCTGGTGAAGGGCCAAACTCCCACTCAGATGCTTACTGGCTCTACCTCAATAGGATAGGGGGAGAAAATAGGAGGAGAGACCTCATGGGTTAAGATTTAGACAGGGAGATCACTCACTAGTTACCATCACGGGCAAATGCAACCATTAAAGATTGTGCTCAGACCTTCTTATGGGTCTGGAGTAGAACTTTTACAGGTTGACAGTTGTGAGGATATTTCTGGATATAGAGTTATAGAATGGTTTGAGTTGGAAGAGACCTTAGGGATCCTCTAGTTGCAATTCCCCTGCCATGGGCAGGGAAACCTTCCCACAATAAACACATGCCCACACCTTTGAGGTAAGCTGGAAGTTGCTGTTTCTCCTGCAATAAAGCCAAGCTGAGATGGAAATTGCAGCCAGCCCCAGGGCTGGGAGAGTCTAGATGATGTCACGCAGATTGGAGAGCCTGGAGCTGCCTTCCACCCTCTTCCCACCCAGTTTCATTTCCTTCAACACCTTGCACTCTCAGAAGCTGTCAGTTTTGGAGACACACCTCTCCAACCTGTCAAGTTGCTCAGGCGAACTGACAACTGACAAATTGCAGAGCTGTCTCCGTGTCTCCTGGCTGAAGAGTCACTCAGGAAGAAGGAGGCAGGCACAAAACCCTCTTTCCTCTTCAGTTCCCACCCCCAGTGACCCTTTCAGAGCAGGCAAAAAAAGTTTCTCCATGTTTCCCCTCATAGTGACATCCTGTTTTCTGGTTTTCTTGTTCTCAAGCAGAGCAGTTCAGTCTGATATAATGGTTTTCAGTGGGATATCACAGTGCAAGTGGCAGGGGTGGAGTCACTCTAACAAACTGAGATTAGAATGAAAACTGTAATGTGATGGAGGAGGGCAGATAATCCCACATTTGACTGCTAGTTTTCTCCCAGGAAGTAAGACTCTCCACAGCTCAGCTAAGGGTACCTCCTGTTTGGTCCAGCTCCACAGCCCTGCGTCTGGCAGCATAATAGCTAGTTCGTTGAGATGCTACATTTTTAGGGAAAGTTTTGCTTGCTTATTTGATTTGTTGCTCGTTGGTGTGTGGGAGGCAGTTTAACCACAACCCAGACTGCTTGGGAGTCACTTTCATGGTAAGAATCTGCCTCTTTCAGATTTCTCCTCCTGACTAAAGTAGGCTGATTGTAAACAGAACAGTAAAAAAGAGGGGAAGATAAAATCTCCCTGTTCTCCACGTTTTTACTGAGTAAAGCACATGATTTCAGTCACAGGAGGACACAGTTCCCCTCCTCCCTCTCCTGCTCTAAAATAAGGTGTGAAAAAGAAACGCAGTGGAGAAAACAGCTCAGAACACAGACTGAGACACTAGGACACAGTCACATTGGGGCATTAATAAATAGTTTCTGCTTATGATGACAACTAGGAACCTGATAAAAATGCCTCTTGTTGATGAGGCAAGTTCATATAGGTCTGCATTTAAAGAATTAAGGGCTGTTAAATGACATTAGGAGCTGTTCAAAACAAGTAGGTAGGCTTTGTTGACAATGAGTGGTAGATCTGTGATACTAATAGTTAAAGGGCTGTGTAGATGCAAAGAGCTTAGGTGGGTTTAAGGGGAGACAGGGCAATATCCTTTGGAGACTATGAGTAAAAAAAGCACATTACGCTCAAACTCCCTGAAATAGTCAATGACTGGGAAAGTGCTTGAGGGAACTTATATATGCTTGCCCGGTTTTCTTTTTCCCCTAAGCATCATTTTTTTTTTTTTGCACTGTTTTGCCACTGCCTGAGGGTAAAAGGGATAGGGATGCAGCACCACACAAAAGGGTTCAGACTCGGTTGAAGGCCAAGGGTGCAATGCCAATTTATTGGGGGAAAACGGGGACTTATATAGGGTATGGGTAAGGGGAGGTTCCATAACTGGGGTGGAGCATGGGATTGACAACCCAGGGTGAAACGGGATTGGGAGGCAGGGGAAAGGTGGGTGTAATTTAGGGGTATCCAGGGGAAAGGACCAACGGGAGCTCACTCTGCACTGCGGCATCCATCAGCCAGTCAGTGAGAGATGAGCAGGAAAACCAGGGGAGAACAAGGGAGTAAACAACTTTTGGCGGGAAACAACTGAGGGCAAGTCTGAACAAGCCCTGAACAGTACAAACCATAGGGAATAACATGGGGGTACATCAGAATATGATATAAAACTGGTAATAAACTGAGGAATAACAAGTCAATCCATGGGTTTATAGTCCTTTCAGGCTCCATATACTTCCCACCAGGCCTTGTATCTTTCCCAGTCCGATGGGTGATCCTCCTCACTGTTTCCCAGTAGATATGGGATTAGGTTTGATCTGTAGGAGGATGTCTATCCTCTTATGAGGATACTCCATGGTGCTGTATGACTGCAAAGTAAACTCACTGGAAATATTTAGATAAGACAAACTTTGGACAATCTCTAGTTTTTGGAGACAAAACTAACGTCCTCCAGTCTGTTTAGAACTTCATCCAGAAATTCATGCTGGAATAGGAAGGAGGACTCGAAAGACATAAGCATCTTCTTGTTTTGAGGTCATTATAATCCATTACTAGAGAAAGTTTTGTGGCTTTCTTGGAAACTCTAATGTCTATTAGTTAAAAAAAGTCATTTGGCTTTCCTTGAGTGAATTTGTTCCTTACAGCCTTTCAAAGGTCCTTCTGGCCCACATTTCATCGGTGCAAAGAAATTCTGAGCAGTTGATCATCCCACATATACACTGGCTAGGGCTCCAGCTTCAAATTCCTCATACCACAGAGATAAAAGCGTGAGCTCCAAAATGAGATGATCATTGGTAATAGGTCTCTGTCATCATTGTAGCCTTCAACAGCAGGTGCCTTTACATCTCCTCAAATCTCCTATTTAAACTCCATTTTAAAACCTAGTGCAGGAAGGAAATGTGAATTATTTTTTCCAGTAGCACTTCGGAGTGTGCCAGAAAGCTCAGGCCAGGCACAGGGGGGAGTTTACTGTTTCAATCATCTCCACAGGTCAATGTCCATTAGCACAAGTGCTTCAGGAGAGGGTGGGAGGTTGAAAGGTGATATCCCCTAAGAGTCAATGTGTTGTGTTTCTTCTACAGCAGCATGGCAACTTACAGTCTAATAACAGCTCCTGGTCAGCTTCTTGTCTCCTATCATCTTCACTTCCTACATTCCTGTGGTTTTACTTGAAAGGAATACATGACATAAATCTATACAAGTGTCAAACATGCTCCCAACTCCTGAGCTCAGTATTTCTGATTCAAAATAGCACAGGATAATTGCACGGAATAGGTTTGGAATAGCCTCAGAAGGGAAGGGATAAAAAAAAGCGAAACTTTACCACATTCCCACTGAAAAGCCAGTAGATACAACGGTGACAATGACAAGAGCTGACTTGTCTCTGACGCTGTCATCAAATTATTTTTGCTAGATAGCAAAAAGTGGTACATTTTTCCTCAAAGGTAGCTGTCAACCCGGGCCCGATTCTGAGGGAGTCCAAGCACCTTCAGCAATAGATTGTGAGGTTTATGTCTGCTCCCCCACCTTTTCTTGGAAAGTGAGTGCATTTGAAAAGCTCTCCTGCTGGACACAAACCATTCTTCCTTTTTATTATAATTACAAGACTGAGGCTCCATTGTTCAAGCTACCATACAGATAGTACTTTGACTTTGAATGTTACAGCAACATTAGAGATACTGGTCTGTTCTTTTACTGTCTGAAAAGTTTTAATTCATTTTGTAACAACTTTTGCCTTCTGGAGATCTCCTGAGCAGTCCCAGCACATTGCTCATGACACATACACACAGTTCAATGAAGATCTAAGTGACTTGCTAATGTCTGAGAAGCTGAAATGTTTTATTACCAATATATTTTCTGTACAGATTTTCTTATGTAATTTCCTGTGACTCACATTTTCTTTTAAGTTTTTTGGGGAAAAGAGAATGACAAACGACTTGTGGTCTAGATGTAAAGCTACATTTGATGTCATTGGTTTAATGCTCGAGAATTTTTACATGCAAAATTGCACACTAAATGTACATTATGACTGCAAATTGAAATGCTCAGAATTTAGGGACTGTTCAGGTTTAATTTTCCTGTTCACTTTTCATTCACCCTTTTTGTTTGTACACATGTCCTCAATTAGAAATTAGCATGCTATTTTTAATTTGGAGCAAACCCCTTCGGTGACATTATAAAGCATTGAATAAATTGACAAAAAGTTCTTTCCTCGACATTTTTGGTTAGTGATCATGTGGCCAATATTCTTTCTGCTCTTCTATGGCATTTTTCACTATACTTGTACACATTGAAATAAAGAAGTAATCTGTTTTTTCAACACCTGTTTTCTTCTGTAGAGGACTAATACTAAAATCTGGTATATACATTCACTCTGAAAATCCCTTATGAAGTACTACACCCTTGCTTTTCTGAACATACCAGTGATACAGCTCCTGTGCCTGGAGCACAGCTTACTATTGATATAAAATACAACTGGACATACTGAGCATTTCTGACAAGCAGATCTTCAGTGCCTGAGTTAGGTATGCAAAGGATGAGGAAAATACAATTATGAGGATTGCACTGAAGTTTAATTTTGAAACTTAATATTTTCAGCATGCTAGAAACCTTTAATTTTTACCATCTCTTTTTACAGAAACAGTTTCCTTTGCATTAATGACACATATGGGTAATGGAAAGACTGATGAAAAGAAAAGCATATGAATTAAACCAAACGTGAAAAAGATGATGGATCTTCAGGTTCCTTCAGCTATTAGGTGAAAATATTTCTCCTTTTTGATTAATGGAAGTTCTTTCATTGACTGTAATGACAGGTAGATGAAATCTCATGGTACATAATGCCTCATTTCTGAGCAAAGTTCGTGCTCATTCACTTTGATAGAGACTTATATTAGAAACCAAAACCTCTTACAAAGTTTTCTTAGGACCCTCCCCATAACCCATCCCTGTCATTTCTTTAATGAAGCTTTTCAAATCTCCCTTTTCAGAATTTCTCAGACTGAACTGTCACTCTGCTTCCTGGTGATGAATCACATTGTGCTACAATGGTTGAACGAAAAGGCATCCAAACTGCAAGGGCTATAAACTCATGGATATAATCAGCCACCCACTATGGTGCTACTTTACCCTCCCACTTCCTCCAGGTCTGTAACTTATTAGATGTCTTGGCCAAAAGCTAAGGGCTTTGCAAGTATTGTCTCTAATGCATGAAGGGAGATACTAAAGAAGGTCAAAGGCACCGGGGAGTGACTTGAAAGGAAAGAATGACCAGTGGCCCTGTGGAAGGGAGCAGGACCTTATGGCATCATACAGCATTTGCTTCATACCTGGGAAAACAGCCAGCACCTTCTCTCCCCTATTATTGCTGCATGGAATGAATACATACTTCTGAGACTATCTTTATCCCAGACATATTTAAGTCAAGGTTAAGTTTTAATAAAAAGAATTTACTTTGATCTGGGTGACTGTGACACACAGGATATGCACAAAGTCATTCCATCTCCAAAGTTTTATTAATTTTAAAATGTTGACATATTAAAGCCGTGGTTGAGTATAAAATCTGCCACAAATAACAAAAGTAAAGTACTGAAAGAGTAAAATATAAGTATTATTTATCTTGTAGTTGCAGCAAGAAACATGATTGGGCTCAAAGCATCACTGTATGAGGTAGCATGCAAAAAAAAAGCAGGGAGGATTAAAGCCAAATTTCAGAGAGGAAGGAAAAGGACACATAGGAGTGAGATAGCTGAAGTATTCCATGAACGTTTTGGAGCTGAATAAAAAAGGTAGTCACCAATTTCTGCACATAGGTCTTTTTGGGAAGATAGTACCTGCTCTGTCAGCACCCACCACTGACTCCAGGCAGATTCTGGATCTAAAACAGAGATCAGTCATAAGAAGAAAAAGTCAAACATATGAAGCAACATTATAATAAGCTGGAGATGACCAGTTTATTCTGGTTTTAATAGACAGATGTGTGCAAACCTCTGAGTCAGCTGGTAGGACAAGCTTGTGAACCAGGAGCTTGGGAGTGAGATGAATGAGGTTGTACTGTGAGCCATGCTCTGTAGCTGGGGGCTATCCCAGCCCTTATGCTCTGTGGGCTGGCACAGATGGGACTGTGTGTAGCTCACCAGTGAATTATACATTCTGTTAAATGAGCCATAGAAAATCACCGTTTGTCTGGAAGGGCATTGAAATGAACAGGAAATATGCACTAAAAATCTTTGATAGGGATACTGGCTTGAAGTAGTTTAATCTGGATATCAATGGTCCCCACACTCTTTCCTCAAGCTTACCTGACTATGTTTAACCCTAGCAGTATCCAGAGTCATGATTCCTGTGAGATAATAAATGTTGCATCGAAAAAAAACAGCAGTGGGAATGATTTGTCCCATCTGGCACAATAAATCTGTATCAACCACACACAACAAGGACTTTCAGGCACAGGTGCACTGTCTAGCATAAACATTTAAATAAACAGAAATGACACCAGGCCAGGAACACCTTCAGGTGTTGCATTTTGCCTTTTTTTCTCTCAGGATTGTCCCTGGGGTGGTTTTGTCCCATGTTATGTGGTCCTGGCACAAATCCTGGTGCAGGTGGGTGATTAACAGGGCTGGAAACTGGTCCCAGGAATCACTGTTGTTGCAGACACCTTGCTCTGAAGGTGAAAGATGACCAAGACTTCAATTTGGGGCCAATCTATGCCAGCTCACCTTGGTACCAGAAGCTGGTCCCAGAAATATTCAATTTACTATGATATATAATTTAGACAGCACTATTACTCCAGATTCAATTTATTCTGTCATTGTGGTTCTAGGTCAAGCCAAAGCAGATAATCAGAGACACAAATGCACTATCACAGAAATATCTGTATTAACTACAGATGGATAATATTCTCATGCCTATTCAATCCTCCTTAGAGTCAAGATTCACACATTTAAGTTAAGCCTGCCTTTGTATTTGTTTCCTTGTATCCATATTAGCCCTTATTCTATTATACTTCTACAGAGGAAAAATTTAACAAAAAGTGTGCTAAGAAAGGAGCTGAACAAAAGGTCCCTTGTTTCTGTAGGTATGGATTAGTCCTTGCAGAAAGCAGAGAGATGAAAGCTGCTATAAGTGTTAAGAGGATTTTTTGGGTAATACTTTAGAGATGCATGTACGTATGCCTTGTGAAAAGGAATTTAGTGTTAAGAATAAGAAGCTTCAGAAACTGAATTCTTTCATTTGTACATAGATATGCTATTGAATAGGTTTCCCATACTGCTTCATCAGTGTGTCACAGTCCAGAAGGGGGTTAAAGGTCCATCCACACTTTCATTCTATTCTTTTTAAAAGAAATAGATTAAATATATTGTACAACTTTGTTTCCAAACTATGTTTACAGAACATTTTTCTTCCTCTCTAAATAACATAGTCAGTTCATGGAAAGATATTTTCAGAAAATAAAACCAGTCCCAAACCTATTTTTCAGATATATAACGAAAGCCAGTTGCAGATAAAAACAAAAAGCAAAATAATTTTTGAAAAATAATTTAACTCTCCCAAGGAGAGATTAACATTTGGCAGTGGGCTCCCAGATGGACAGGTTGTGCTGTTGCACAGGTTATTTGTCCTTTGGTGTCAGTACTGAGCCTCTCTTTGTATTCCGTAGTGTACTGAAGATCTCTGAAACCCTGGTATTCTCTGCAGCTTTTAAGAGAGAGTGAAGTCCCCAGTACATTTCTTGAAGCAGTCTGTAACTTTCAAGTTCAGACCCCAGCATTAGGTCTTAACAGCTTGTTTTATGACAGAAAAATCACCAGTGCTAGTTTGTGAGACAAGCCTGAAATGTAGCCTTGTGACACACCATTTTTAAGGGGTTCAGGATGGACCCAGACTGGGTGTTGTAGCCTAAGATTTGAGAGTAAAAGTTCAGGGCAAGCACGGTAGCATTCATACTGAGACCTCTTAATAAACCTTGCAAATATATCCTCAGACAGCGGGACTCAGGGTACACTGCCTGGGTTTATTCCCATGCCATTTTTTGCAAATCCTTTATATCACAATTGGGGTTTCACCTTTAATCTAGCTCTTTTGTCATTTGCCCACGTCCTCTGGGATCTGACAGGAATTGTGTGCAAGCCGTATTGTCAAGAAAAAAGGATGTTCCCTCAGGGCAGGTGCTGGTTCAGAGGGCTTGTCTCTGCCAGTCCTCACTTCCTGAGACTTCTACTCTGTGCACACCAGCCAGAGTGCTCTAGCAGTACCTGGGCTCCTGGATTGAAATGACTCTTAAGCACTTACTGACTGAATCAGACTTCAATCCCTGCCTGCTGCCCACCCAGGAACCCAGTTTAGTCATTCTGGGATGTGTCCTTCCAGCCCCATTGCTCCATTGTGGGTTTGTTTAATCTCGTGCCCTGGTTGTACCAAGAGGGAAGCAGGGCAGACACAGAACACTCCAGCCAGGTCCAGCCAGGATAGCAGGAATGCAGAGCATGTGGTGGGGCAAGCTAAAGCATGAACCTGTCCCCCAGCTAGACATGCTCTGTGCCATCTAACAGGTAGGTGCTTCAGGGTGACTTAGAGAGCTGAAGACAGTGCTGCTGACACCCAGGCTCTGAAGCCTCAATGCCCCATCCATAGCAGCTTGGGGATTTTCCTTACTTACAAAGTAGTGATTCAAGTCCTTACATGAGAATCCTGGGTTAAGGGGAGCCCCATAAATGCTATATAACTAAATTACTTGCTTGTTAACTCACATGCTGTAATGCACTTAGCCCTGAGAAGCAAAGAGAAGTTACTACAGCACAGAAAATGTCAGCTCCATCAATGCAGATGAATAATGACCCTTCCTTTTATTCAGCTGGCAGAGACCTATCTCATCTGAGCAAAAATGTTGGGATCCTATTCTGCAGAAAAGAAACATACCTAGGGTTGACTGTAAGAGGTGAGGTGCTTACTACACAAGAGAAGAGACTTCACAAAGAGATTCCTCAGAGACAGGAGATGCCCAATAGGTATTTCTTATCTCCCCTTTACAGGATACTGAGATAGGTTCTGATCACAACAAAGTGATGCTGTAAAAGACTTTTGCCCCTTCTCTGGATGCCTCCTGCCACTCAGCAGTTCACATGTTTTGTCTTCAGTAATGCAAAGGCATTTTTCTCCAGTTGCTTATGGGAACATTTGAAATAACTGAAGAAGGTGAAAAGACATTTTTATAATTTTGTTTCTTGCAGGTTGGGACACCAATGTCAATTAGGTTAACTTGCAAATCTCTAGCTATTTTGATTTATGTGGAAAATCTTCTTCCAGCTTACTGCACCATATATCATAATAACACATGACTTTGATAGCTGTGTTCAGACAGCAGGTGACTGCAACAGCACAGGGAGGATGTGGTGTATTTGCAACAGTGATGAATAATGTGTGGGATTTTAGTCAAGAGAGTGTTTGAAAACTCAGTTTTACTGTTTATTACAAACCATATTTGTCTTGGATGTAAGCTCATCAAAATGATTGAATTAGCCCAAGCCTTATTGCCCTGTGATCATTCACCAGTTGAAATCAACTGAATTATCTTCCCTTGTTTTACATACTTTTTTTCTCAAAATGAGGATGCAAGGAATATTAGTGTATTCTGATAGGAATTTCTTTTGCATACAAAAGATGTGGTTCTGTAAATAATTATTTAAAAGGGCAATTCCTTAAGCATTCATGTCTGAATTAAAAACATGATCCTATTATAACATCACAGTTTAAAGTTTTCTATTAAATTTTCCTTTTTCAGTGGATTTTAAAAATAAAAATCTTTTATGAAGGTTTTCAGCCAAATAAAGCTTTTACGCTAGAAGAAAGTTTCCATTGTTCTTGGAGTAAGAAAGGACAAGAGGATATAATCTCACTAGTCCAGCAATTTGGTTACATTTTATCTTGGCTTAGTAAAGAAAAAGTATCTTGTTCCTCTATCTCAGTTAACAAATGTATTTCTATTCATAGCACACTGCAAGACTTCTTGAAATCTGTTCAAGTGCTATCAAAACTTTTTTGTTGTTTCTTCTGCATATAATATTGCAGAAGAAAAAAAGTTACAGCTTTTTCTGTATATGAGAAGTAACAGAAACCTTTTCAGCAGAAAAGCAAAAGGAACTGTCTTTTGAATAGACCCTTCATTCCTTTCCAGTAGTTCATTCATTTCTCCTATCTTTGTAATTTTGCACTGTCAGTCCTTATAATCTTTCAGCTTGCAAGAATAAGGCAGAAACATCAATTTTGTGGGTGAGTTTTTGAAATTGTGTTAGAGTAGGTTCTTCCTGTATATCTAAAACTAGTTTTCTTTCCCTCATGCAAGTTTTAATTTGCAATTTCGGATATGTCACTGTGTTTATTCATACAGATTTGAACATTCCATCTGTAATCTGAAGCTTGAATAAACTATACTGAACTTGTAAGTTAAACTAAGTTTATTCCTGAAGTTATAATGCAATTAGTTATTAATTCAGCAAGGTACTTAAGCACCTTTTAATTCCTTTGAAGTCAATTAGACTATTCCCAAGCTTACAGCTATGCCTGCATTTAAAATTTTCTCATTGAACAAAGTGTTATTGATTGAATTTTAAAAGTTAGAACAGCAAATTAAATGTAAGAAACTTTTTCCAGGGTTCGGAGATCTAAAGAATGATTAAATCATTGTATAAGTTGAGATAAACTGCAGAAACTCAGCTATAACCTAAATAAAAAGGTGACTGTATGCAAATTTTTTCCATATCATTGTTGATTATTGTCTGTAGACCAGATACTGCACTACTGATGGTTTGCTGGGCTATTCTAAGGCTAATTCTTGCTATTTTATTACTTTCTCCACTGCCACTGGGAAAAGTTTTGCAAGTTATTTGACAGAATCCTTCCAGGAAATAAAATTATTGTCTAAGCATCCTGAAACATGGAGATGAACAAACTCACATTGCTGTAAATGCAATAAAATAAAAGTTAGGGTGTAACTGCTGTAACTGTGGATCTTTCTTGCAGATGGTGAAGGCCAAAGACCTGCTCTTTCTCACTGTAGGAATATCCTGTGATAGGTGAGATCAGCCTCGTAAACTAAAGTTTCAGACAACCCAAGTTAAACAAAACACAGGAATCATGTCTCTGGGTCTGTGTGCCAACTCACATTTCAAACAATAAAGTTCTCTGTATCCTCCTAACAGAGATCCAAAGTTCTCTCTTCCAACTGGATATAGAAAACTCTCCAAATGTAAATTTGTGTGTGTGTATTGCACAGCATGGTCATGGCTGGTCTCTTCACATCTATGTCAGGACTTCTCTCTTTTGTGTACATACCTAGCTGAAGAGCAAGGAGAAGTGTCAAAAATGAGTGTTTTGAGGTCAGTTAAAGAATCACTAGCAAAGGTATTGGTAAAAGCAGGTGAAAAAAAGAAAGGGGCTGGTGGTGGTTGTAATGAAAAGGATAAGGGTAGAAAAGGGTAAGGATACAAAGGAATAAGGAAGACCTTCCTATTGAGTCACAAGGTTCAGAGTAGGCCCTCTTGCTAATCTGAGATGTGGCCATCAGTTAATGCCTAAAGATTTAACAACACTTAAACTTAACAGCGCTCAATTCATACCTTAAATCAAAGAATTTGACGAAGGATTCATACAGAATTCACTATATCACAACAGCAACTCACAGGCCTAACTTACTTGCAAATCTGCAGTACTTGAGAATCTAGGAGAGCAACATTCCATTCATAGTCCATTTGCTATAGCTTATCCACACTTTAATGAACACAGACCAAGGTAGTATCTACAAGGTACCTGTGAAAAATTCCCTTTAAATTCAGTGAAGTTCTCACATGGGCTGTCTTTCCATCTTCTCAGTGGGTGAAGGGTTGAGCCTGGAGGAATGGGAGTATCATCCCAGGATCCGTTGTCGTAGTTTGGTGTTCCTCCATGTACAGCAAACTTGAGAGCTTGCTGGCTCTGAGAGGTGCCCACTCAGAGGGGAGATTACATGTTGCAGCTTGCTGCAATCCAGGAGAGCTCCAAGGGTCTCACTTTAGACTGCAGTTTATAGGTCAAAAGGGAGCTGGTTTTAGTCATAGTAATTTTCCATCCTGACCACAATTTGGGTCGGTAACTTTCTTTGAAGGTTCAATAACAAAAATATTATTCTGCTTGGGTTGTTATTCAGGCAAGAAAAATAAGCTTCCAAGCCTTTTCATTAAAAAACAGGTGCTCATTAAACACAACTAGTTGCTGGGAACAGAGAGTGTTTCTGATAAGCTCAAGAGGAGCTTAACCCAGGTGCTGTTCATCAAGGCCAGGGCCTAACAAACATTTCTCACATCACAGTGCAGTGAGAGTGATGCACCACTACAAGTCATACATGAAACTGGAAAAAGGAAAAAGAAAAAAGGAAATTCAATACAAAATTACACACATCCTAGCTGGCAGCCAATGAAGTGAGTTATTAAGGTGAATTCTATACTGAATTTTGCACAAGCCAGGCTCTTTCTAAGATTAACCAGAAAAAAACTGTGGTTGGGTCAGATCCCTGACCCTCTCAGAGTTACTCACATGGTTAACCATAGCACAATGAAACTCTGGGGCAACTTCAGCTAGGGTGCTCTAAGTGTCTGGGAGGACATTCTACCTACTTCCCTGTACAGCTCAAACCTGTTTTCCAGTTCTGATCAAAGTCACTGACCAGTATAAATGTTAGTTAGAAAGAATAGAATTTACATAACCATAATCCACATGTGCTAATCATAGTGCATGAATTTTGAATATAACAGTTTGTTATATTCGATCCACAGGTTTTGGCGTTTCATGCTTGCTGGTTTCTGGGAGTACCCAAGAGGTACAGATTTTCAACAGGTGCTGGTAAATCCAATACAGTTTGAGGTATCAAAGCTGAGATATATCAGCAATGTGCACTCACTGCAGGTTCCTTGATGGAAACAGTGGCACACAATGAAACAAGTGGCATGAAGTCAGTGGCAGGAAGGAAAAGGGTCCTCCAAAATGCTGGCAGGTGTGAGGTAGATGACCAGCAGAGGCTTTTCCAGGAGAATGATGTGTGAAATGAAAGCAGTGAGCTTTCTGTACCTGAACAAAGAAGATGATATAATCTACAATGATATAAATGTAGGTATATGCTAGACTAGCTGGCAGGAATTCTCTGTGCCATCCAGGGGCTAAATCAGAGCTGTACAACCCCCTCTTGGTAATACAGGGAGGGGAATAGGAAATATTTCAACATACTATTTCAGGTTACACAGAATGAACCAAACATGTTCCTGGTAAGCATCCGAGTTTGCCACCATGCTCAGTGTATCTACAAAATAATTAATCAGTTGAAGAGCTCTTGACAGACACACAGTCAAAAGTGGTATCAGCAAGGGGATTGTGCACTACACAGTACAAGGGACTGGCTAAGTGCACGTAATGAGTCTTCATGAGGTTCCTGATATGTGCTGGGCTGTCTATCACTACTGACATTAATCCAGTGGTCAATCCTCTGTCAAATGGAGTTGTGTGAATGGACAAGGTAGAGACAGTATGACTGCAGGAGGACTTGGGACCTTCCTGAAGCCCCTGTGGGTGTAACTGCACCTTGAAGGGCTGGGAGAGGGGAGTCAGAGGATGTGTAAGGTCTCTGAGACTTCTGGAGAGGTGTCACTTCTTGGAGTGTTGGTAGTGTCCATTGGATAGCACAGTTCATTGAAAGAGAAAGACCTGAGGAGGAAAACAACCTAATTCCCTCATTTCCAACTCTCACCTGCTTTGTAACCTTACAAGCGAAACTAGTCTCATCTTTGATGCAGAGGAAGAATTTCTGCTAATGTAGCTTTTCATGATAGTTATGAACCTGAACCAGGGGGAGTACACCACTGCTCAAAAAACCACTGGATTGGTGACAGATTGGCATAATGACGATGTGGAGGAGCTCCCATTTACCTAAAGTGCTGATGCTGTATAAGCTGATGGAGATCAAGAGGTGATAGCTTTGCCATGCTACATGCTGCATGAAATAGTGAAATATTTGGTAAGCTGGGGTCTGACAGCCAGAGCAGTGTAAATATTTGTCCTCTTGAACTGGGTGATGTTGATTCTCCATCACTGCTGAGGGTGACAAACAGAAAATTTTGAGATCACCGCAGCCTGTACATAGTCTGGCTATTCACAGGACTAAGCCAGCAGAGTTAATGCTGGAGGGGCATGGAAAAGTTTATCAGAGCAGAAAGGAAGTGCAAGAGAGAAAAAAAAACCTTGACTTCATAGAAATATCTGACAAGGCATCCAGAAGTTTACTGTAAATGATGCTAACCAGACTTCCCAGAAGAGAAAGGGACATTAATCAGTGGAGTAACAAGAGCTTCTGACAGCCCCAGCAGGAATGTCCCTGAGACTTCACAGGCGAAAGCAAAATAACATCTCTCCTTCCCTCCTCTAACATCCTCTTCTTTCTTCCCACATACTTGCTCTTTCCTGTTGCTCTCACTCAGTGGTAGGTGCATTTACACCCTGGATGCAAAGGAAAAGATTGATTTGTATGGTGCAGGAGTTTATACTATACTAGCTGACATTGTTAATGGGGAAAGAGTCCTTCTTTCTATATGGTGATTCTCATCCAGAGCACAAAACTGTCAGCCCCAATGGATCTCCTGTCAGTCACATGGGAGGACAGGATGGAGAAACAAACCTCTGTCACCTGCATTTTGCCATGTGTTTGCCACAACTCCCATTCTCCAAGATTTCTCAGCAAAATCAGCCAGTCCGTAGGCTGCTCCCAAAAACTATTTTATATTTCCTGCACCCTTTGTATTCATAGTTAAAAATCCACTTCCTTATATTCTTTTTTATCCTAGCAATGAACTCTGTTTTTTGGGGATATTAGCACTCTGGGAACCGATGACCTCGGCTGATGCTAAAAGAAAATGACATTTAGATTAATTGCTTCAGATGTATTGTTTATGAGCAGGAGATTTTTTTCAAATTAAAATTCTTTGTGAAAGGTTATTGGAAACTTTTCGGGTACTTTTTTGTTGTTTTTTTTTTTTTTTCCCCCATATTCTTAACCACACACGAATCATTGCCTTAGAAAATAGAGATAAGGGCAAATACAAAGGCATTAAACCCTGTAAAGGAAAATATCCTAATCTTCTCCCTACTGAAGTCCCTTTCTTCATTGTTTTGCTTTTCATCTGGTTCTTCTAAATTTTGAAAAGCTTTTGGACCCTGAAGAGGCTCCATTCAGTTTCATAGGCCTCTACTCAAAGGTTGTAAGTGACTATATTTGAGTTTCATATATCCTAATCTCTCTTAGTCTCATCCTTGACCCCAAAGCTTGGCCCCAAATCTTGGCCCCAAATAGTACATAACAGTCCACACTGGTCAGGACTAGGACTGCTAGAGGGGTTTGTCTATGGTGATACCACGCAGCAATTGTCCCTGCCTATTCTCTGAGTGCTGTATGGTGCTCCTCTGACCCTCTAACATTACTAAGACTTGATTTGAAGACTTCGGGAGTTCAAATATCTGTTCTGGACCCCACCAGAATACAATTTGTGTGTTAAGAAAGTAATAACAAATGTTATGAGCCCTGAGATGTAGTATGAGAACTCATGGAACTGCCTAAAAACTTGTTGGAATAATGTTGGATATACAGGAGAGAGACCCAAAGCTGACCAGGATCCTTCAAGGAGTACAGAGTCAATTAGGCCCAGAACTGGTCAGAGAATGAATTTACATTGTCCATCCAGAGACATTCTCCACAATATTTCTTATAGGCTGCTGTCTTTCTGTACTTGCAAAGGAACATAGCAATGGAATGAAGAATTTAAAAACTCATTGAGTTTTAAGGGCAGTGGGCATCCAGGAAGAGGAGGCTGACTCCTAATCATGTGGTGCCTGTACAGGATGGGTCTCTGTATAACTGTCTGAACTAGTCCTAGCCACAGAAACAGGAGTGCTGTAGAGGTCCAGATGTTGTGCTATGAATCATGCAACACGCACATTGGCACGTGAGTGATCAGCTATCGGCAACGGACTTCTCTGTCCAGAGAGGCAGTTTTGTTTTGACAACAGGAAGTCTTGGTTTTGCTGGTAGGAATCAGATGTGATTGAAGAGACTTGGAGATCCTTGCTAACAAATAAACAATTTTTGCAGGTAGATCTTTTCAGAACATCTGAGAGTGCCCATGCTCTCCCTCCTACATCCACTATTTAGTCAGTAAGCTCCTTTGTGCCTGTCTAATGTCAGGTAAAAAGAAGGACCCTATATGCTCATTAACACCACATTAATAAGCTTGATTAATGTGCATAATTATCTCAATTTACCTCACCTTAATGGAGTTCCTGAAGGTCCTCAAATAGCACTATTAAGGCTTAGGAAAAGTGGTGAGGACTTTTTCTCCCACTGCTCTGTGCCTGCTGGATCGCAGCCAGCTCTGATCCAAAGTGGCTGCAACAGAAAGAGCACAAACCTGCCTAATGGAGACAGAGAGCCCCTTGGGTAATTCTTCCCCATGTCCTGTCACCTTCAAACACAAGGGGAAGGAGTGTGGGTCTGTCTGCACTGGGCTGGGCAGATGCAGTACACTCCAAAAGAGAGATTATCAATTGGTGCCAGGCTGAGGAAATGGCTACACTGGTAAATTAGAAGGCAAAATTAAGAGAGTAAAAGCACATCTTCCTGTTAAGCAAATGCAGTATGTCCTCACAGTGGGACTGAAGCCATGGAATCAAGCTACTACTTTCTCTGAGATATCCCACCTTCTGAGATCTAAGATGTACCCCTCACAGAAGGTCATGACAGCCGTCAGTGAGATCTGAGTCACATCCCCCCTCTAAGGAGGCCAGACATGAGGTCTGTTGTACTCTCTCTCATGATCCAATAGCTGTATATACATCCAGAAAGAAAATACTTGAGAAATTGTTCTAAATCTTTGCAACACCTTTCTTGTTTTTTCTGTGATTTTGAGAGGCTGGACAGGTGACCCTTCCCATCTCTCGCAGGGCTTTTAGAAACCTCCAAGGCTGAGATCCACTTTCCTTGATGCTAGGAGTGCTACCCATTTTCTCAGCCACTCCTGCTTCCTTAAATATTCAGTGTCTTTTCTGAACTTCCTAAGGAACTGCAAAATCATTCCAGTAAACCAAAGAAGTGGGCGACACACATGAAAAGGACCACAGAGGCAACACTGAAGAACTGGTGAGGTGCCTAACTGCTTTTTTTATATCCCCTTGGCACTTACTGAGTTAATAGAGTTGTTAACCCTGACCACAGAGAGGAAGGTCATTCACTGACCTTGAACACTGAAACCCTTGGGAAATGTCCATTCAGCCTAGGAGCACCAGTCAGCAGCTCCTGGGCAGGAAAAGCTTCCTGGCCTGCATGTGTCCAGACCATCATCTTTCCTGGCAGGTAGGAGTTTTACCCTTACAGCTTTTAGCTCAACACTTGTTTTTCTAAGCTATCCATCTATGCCTCACCTATAAGGCTAAGGTGCTTTTTCTGGGAGAGCTGACTGACACAAGTGGATGCAAGCTGGACAACTCCTGGAGTAGGGGCTCTCTGTCGTGTACCAAGGCTCTGGTGTTTCTCATACAGCAAGGACAACTTCTGTGCTTGGCAAGTGGCTCCCACCACTTGAAGCCTGGCATTTTGAAGTCATTTGAAAACAATTTCATTCCCGCTCTTCCAATGGATTCACACTATTTTTTATTTAAGAGCAAAGACATGCCTTAGTGCTAGCTCTCTGCTGGTGCGTATATTGTCTTCTCTTTCCTTAAATATTATACAATTGAAAGCTAAAAGACCAATACAGTAGAAGTTAAGTTGTCGTGGCCATGCAGTGATTACATGTAAATGTTGTCATTATGTAAAACTGTAGTCATTATGTATAATTACTAAGGAAGTTGTATAAATAAGGAAGAGGTCTGTCTTCCAGAAATAAAAATGTTATTTTGGAGATTGGTATTGACACACAACCTTCTCAAACCTGTGACTAGACCATGCTTCTTTCCTCTCATTTGTCTAACTAGTTATTTCTCAGAAAGCCAAGATGTAAATTATAAACACTCTTCTTTAATTGAAGGCATTCAGCAACCCTAATGGGAAAAAAACAGCATTTACATGCAAAATCAAAATCAGCTTATGGATTCTGTCCTTCCTACTCCCTCAGCTCCTCAGGTGCAATGGAGATGCCATTTTCTGTTCTACATATTCCTATTCTTAGGACAATAAAAATGAAATTACAGTTATTTGCCACTGTTTTGTTAAAATGTTAAACTGTGTTTTAAACAAACTGATTTCAGTCCAGTTCAGTTGAGTTCAGCCCAGCAGTATGTGAGCCTTCTTCCTCCCTCTGATTCTTTGTAAAGCCACAGCAAGATTGAGGGGGAGTGCCAGACTCAATCCAATTAAAAATAATACAACCACAGACAGCACATTTAAATAGGAACCATGGAAAAAATACTTTAGTCAGAAGCGAAGCCACCAGCACCCAAACACAGACATGGAATCAGTAGTCAAAGTGCAACTGAAGCCAATGGGAATTTCTTCAGATCAAACTGAAGTTCATATATTGAACCTAATTTCCATCCTGGATTCTGCTGAGAAAATTTTGGCTCACAAGGACTGTGGTGGGGAAAATCTGCCTTGTTGGAGGGTAGAGCAAAACAACGTCTAGCCTTGTTCTCTGGATGGAACTGTTTAATAAGACAGAGGACGTCAATAAAGACAGTGTTCAAATTCTCTCCAAAGAAGTCACTCTACTTCTATCCTAAGGAGCCCCAAATATAACTCCTAGAACTGCCTCAGACAACATTCATCTGCATCTGGCACAGTCACAATTTAAATGGACTGTAAGGATAATGGAACACAGACCAGTACAAAACCAGAGAAGTAAATTGCTCGAGGTCGTGCTCTCTTTATGCTTCAATGTAAGCCAAATGTGACAATCATGCTGGATATGAAGAGTCCTTGATTTCTTTTAAAGTAGGCTTTGAAGTAATATATGTCAACACCCAGTAACTACTTCAGCCTTGACACACATGTGAAGATACTGTGTAGGTGCTGCGTACAATCACAGAATCATAGAATTATTAAGGTTGGAAAAGACCTCTAAGATCATCAAGTCCAGCCATTGAGCCCCCAGTGTAAAAAAGACAAGCTCAAAACTAACAGGCTACCTGAGGCTCAGCTGATGAGCTCGGTGCCTGCTTGCGTGACACAAGCTGTCATTATTCACTTTGGACTTGGTGTCAGTGCTGTGGCTCCAGGAAGCAAGTGCTAATTGGTGTGAACAAAAATTAAGGTTTCTGACTTTTTATGAACAGCAGACAAAGGGCTTTACAATGGCACATCAGACAGACAGTCCAGAACAGAGCTCTCTGTTATGAACTTTATATCATTAGAATGTTTTCGTCTTGGGAATTTTGGGGAGGAAATGGCAGGCTCTGGAGCTTTGAATGAAACCTTTGTATTTGACCACTGTTGCAGATGGCTGTGTTCTCTGGTAAGTAGGGTCTCCCAAAGGACATTGGGAGGTGTGGGGTCCCAACTTGGAACCCATGGAACAAGTCACTTCATGTTTATGCACATTTTGTGTATTTCTAACCCTTCTCCTTGTTACACTCCTATGACCCATGTTTTTTACTATATCTTTGCTGTGCTTGTAGCACTGCAGAGCACCCATTTCTGCTGGATCTTTTGAGATGATATTTTGATACAGAGCAGTATATTTGAGTATGCAGCATCTCCACCACCAGTCTGGTAGCCGGTAGTGTAAGATTCACACGTTATTAATCATACATTTATTTTTTGGCAGAAAACACATTAACCAATTGAAGTCATCATTTTAAGAACTGTCTGTGGCTTTTCTCATGGCACAAATGTATGAACCTTGTTATTTCTTTTCTCTCTCAGGCTACTGTTGCCAGGACAGTTATACCTTGACCTGAAAATCAATTGATGTATTTAGTTAGTGTTTATTTCTGCTCCAGCAGTAGTTGTGGAGAAAACAGATGAGGTACCAAAAGCAAACATTTTTATAAATCAACAGCTTAGAGTAATTTGTGTCTGAGTATTTAAAAGAAAAAATAAGACCCTGACTAGTAATTCCTGGAAAGCAACAGGAGGCTCATCCACATCTGCAGCAGGCTCGATTCTGATCTCACTGATGTGAAGGCAGGTCAGGGATCTCCTCAGATTATCCATTGTGTCACTGCAAAAACAGAGGCCATCAACACTGAGCTTCCCTTCTCTGTGTCAGAGCTTGTCCTGAGCATTCACTTTGGCAGCAAAAAGCTGCTCTCCACCAATAAAGTCAACACAGCTATGGAAAAGAATGAAAAGGCAACCTGCATTTCCTAGATGATAGAGAAATACAAGGCAAGATAAAAAAATAATTCCTTCTCTGACTTGCTCATCGAGGCAAAAAGATAATGTAATCTCTTTAAAAAAAAAAAAAAGAAAATATTATGAGAGGGTGTTGCAGAGCTTACAAGGGATTTGGCCTGAAACAAATTAGATCTGCTGCCATTTACCAACCAGGTAAAGGTAAACCCGGGATTAATCAGTACAGGGGAAAGAGAAAGAAAGGCTGTGGAGCTGTCTGGGATCTAAAAGAGAACAATGCCCCAGCTCTCAAGGTGATTAATGTATGAAATAGGCAGTGGAAGAAATTGAGCAAATAGCACAGCGGTGAAGGAAATCAAGTAGGTCTCCATTGTTTTAGGAGACAGAAACAGGCCATATAAGAAGTATTTACCTTGCTGATTTACAGTGAATAGAAAAGCATCACAAATGCTGTTTTTCTCTGACCTGATACACACCTGGTCTGATTTGGTTTACAGAGATGGTGAACAGGTTTTTTTTCAAGACAGGAAATTAGTCAAAATGTAGACAGTAAATTATATCCTGTTGGAGGAACAACTGATAATGGAAACTAGAGCAAATGAATTCTTAATGATTTGCAAAGGTTCCACACCAAATCCCTCTCCCTAACTTCAGGGTAGTGCCATCATACGTGTTTTGACACTACCAAACCATTTGCTAGTGAGCTCTTCAGCTAAAATCTCTATCTCATTTTTTACTTGTTGCAACCCTACAATGACTTCTCTTACAGCAGTTTCACTGTGCCTTTCAGTAATCCTCATTTGATTTTCCCCTCTGCCATACACACATATCTGGGTACATACAACACTAAAATAGATTTGTTGTTACCTTTCTTTTTCACTTTTTGGGTCTGAATGAAACCCCTTCACCTGTGCAGTGTGGATATACCAAGAAGGACTTAAATGCATCTATCTGTATTAAGCTAGGGCCTTAATTCTGTAGTTCCTCAAGAGATGTTTCCCACTTTGTTGTATTGTTTGATCCCATTTGGAATGAGCTCCAGGCATTACTGACAGCATTAAACTGTTTCAAATATTGTGAGTTCTTTCTGTTTGTTTACACTGTATCTGTTACTGTAATTCCATCTACATTAATTTACCTTGGTTTTAGATGTTTAGGTTAGTGAGATGTCTTGATTCAATCACTTCAGGAACAGAATTATTATTAAAACTGTTGATGTTTGGGGACTTCATGGTAGGAAATGTTACTGTGCTTCCAGACTTTGCTTTCAGCCCCATCCTCACTAATTTTGCTTATATACATCTTTCTTAGAAGAGTATTGACTTTAGTGCAAAAGTTTTCCAGAGGTGAAGTGCAATGCATTGGTGGGATTGAACCCAGTCATTTTTGTTGTGACTAAATGGGGGAAGTAACTACAGATGGTAATGGTTTTAAAATTATCCATGAATTTTGCAAACAATCCTATAGGGATCCTTGGCATGTACCAAGATAACCAGGAATGCTTAGTGTTCATCTACTTCTGTTCCCACTGTAACCATTTTATCAAAATTACCAAGGCATTTTATCAAAATTAATTTAATATTGACTTTTTTGATATTAAAACAAGGTGAAACCAAAAATTGCACCCCTCATGACTTTAGAATTCTCCAAGCTAATCTTGGACATCCACCTGACCTTTAGTACACTCAAAAGTAAATCAAGAGTCCAACATGCTCTAAGCAAAAAGTTCAGCTGGAGTTTCTCTTTCCTAAAAGAAACATGGGCTTTTTCAAGGTTGAACATGTAAGCAGAAAAACTACGAAGGGAATATGACTCTCACTTAAGCTAATTTCTTTCAGTCAACAGGTGAAGGCAGCCAGTCTTGATGAAGGTCACAAGCTCCTCATGGCTAAGAGTAATCAAGAATTTCCTTACGTAGGACTTCAGTGGATTAACAAATACAGCTATAAAAGCAGATACCACTGGCACAAAGTATTTGAAGAATCAGTAGTGATTGTTACATTAGCAATGCTTATCATAGGCTCAGAACGTAGAGAAGACAAGTCTAGAGATAACTCACTTTCTTAGAATAAAGTCACTTTGTTTTATTTGTCTACAGTGCATTGCTTTCCCCATTAGCACTGGGGGCATGGCATATGAGGTTTAATTTGGGATTTATTATCGACTTCCTTTTAAGATTTGAATTTGCAATGAAAACTGGATAAAGCTACAGTATCTCATTTCAATATAAATGCGTATTAAAAATGAATCTATAAAGCAGAAGCTGTCTGCTGATAATGAGCTACAGTCATGAAACCATTTGTAAGTACCTTAACTGGATAGCTTACACTTTAACAATAACAGGTCAATTCCCTTCACAGCATGTGTTGCACCAGCTGTGCAGGAAGGGATGGAGGGGTCATCTGCATGTTAATTTACAAATAGAACCACTTATATATCAACATTTCCACAACAAACAGCTTTTCCCAAACAGTTCCTCCTCTTCAAATATGCTCATGCAACACTGTTTTGAAAGGTCATCTTGGACTCTCTCCACTGCCAGAATATCAAGCAGCCAGAGCTTATGCTGCATCAATTCACTTCCACATCATGCCCTGCCATATTTGGGCCATGTATTCCATGAGCTGCCTCATTCTCCATTCCTCACTCATGCAAAGTGCCCTGGAAGTGTCACAGAGGTGAAAAGTTGGTATGAGAAATAAGAGATTTTGACAATAATTTCTGTAAAGCTTTCCCTGTTGTTATTGTCTTTATTTGAAATAATTAACCAATTCAGGAGTTCTATCTTGCAGGCACAAATCTTGCACTCACACCTTAGGGTAAGTCTGGACCGCGGGGCTCCTTACCAGGTTATTTCTGTGTTCAAATCTCTTGTAAAGCCTCTGGTATGGGGAGGAGAGATCCCTGTGCAGAAGAGGTGAGCTTTCCAGGATATTTCCATTCTTCCTCTACTGTAGAATTTACTCTGTGACTTTTAACAAGCCACATTCCTGGCCTTCCTGTACTGAAACTAACAGTTAGTTACCAAATCTAAATGTTTGCCAAAGCTTAATTTAGTCCTTCTTTAGATGTTTGGGTGCAAAATATATGAGAAATGCAAAGTCTCTTGATGTACCATCCATAACGTTGTCCCCATGTCTGGGACATTCACTTCTCTGTTTGAGGAGCAAATACAGTGGTGTAAGAGTAGTACTGTGCTGAACTACCATCTTTCAGATGCCAAGCTGTCACTGCGTGTGGCGATTTAGGAAGGTGTGACAAATGTTTAACAAGATTTTTAATGGCTGTTAAATCCAGAGTCCTGGATATGTTCCAGTTCAGGTAATTACATTCAGCCTGCTTAAAGACACTTTAACAGGATAGATCATTCTTCACAGAGCCTCCAGTATGGAAAGAATGAAAGAAACACACAGCACTGAAACAGGGAAGCAAGAAGAGTCATCAGCTTATATGTCTTTGTGTGGTGGCTGAGAATAAGGAGGTTTTGGTAAGGAAAATAAACCTACCCTTGACAAGAAAGAAAACAGTTTGCTGTGTTTTTTTAAGAAGTGAATCAAAAGAGCAGACCAAAAGACAAGAAGCTGTGCTAAACTAAGGGGTTATTTGGTGCCAAATTCCTTATTTGTTCTTAAGTTATAAAGATGTAGTATTTTGAAAGTTGCCATTTCAAACGTCAAGCTCCAGTCTAGGAAGCCTCGGGATGTTTTCTGAAGAAGTAAGAAATCAGGTTTGACAAAAGCTATATTCTCTTTTTGAAGTCGATAGACATTTCTGGATTTTGCTTTCATAAAAGGAGATATCGTCTCACTTTTTTGTAGTGCCAGCCTTTTAAATTTGGTAAATGTGATAGCCCTAAAGGGCCCTTTACATAGCTATCAGCTAGCTCTTTTCTTACAGCTGGTCCATCTTCCTGACATGATTTCGTTTTCTTTTCTTACTGAGGAAATTGAGATGCGCTTACAGATCCACAGCACCAAATTAATCTGCACATGCAGATTGATTTCAGTAAATTGGATAACACAGATTTGTTTGAAATAGGCAGACATTGCTGGCCCTTTAGGCAATGCTGTAGATAACATCTGTTTTGAAAGAATTTTGAGAGGACTGAGGAGATGACAAGTTGGTGGGCGTTTTTAATGTTGCTGATTGTTTATAACTTTTATAAATGGTTAATTTTTAATAATTGTTTCCTTACTAGTAGTAGTCAGAGCAATCAGAGACAGAGCACATACACCAGTCAATCATCCCTCCCTATTTCAGTGATTCCAGAGTAATTTTGTTTCTATCAGGTGTGATTACTGCTGCTGATTGCCTTGGAATTGTGCCTACACCTGGGATACTCACATTTTTATGCCCATTTGCTTACTCTCTGTCTTCTTTTTCATTGTCCATCTATTTTGTACACTGTTTACAGCCTGGGCTATTTCATACAATTAGTTATTTATTTTAGACTATAATCCACAGCCTTGGTTTGATTTGGAAGAGTACATCTAATTGTACTAGATAAATGATTTAAAGTAGCTTGGAGAAATGGGAATTAGGCTCTTACAATATTTTCCTCAGGTTAGCTTTACTTTGTGCACGTTGGACATTTTTTGTTGTTCCAGGATCCAAGGAAAATTAAGAATCTCTTAGTGATACTACTTCTAGCTTTGAGAAGTCTCTCTGAACTAAACAAATGCTGGAGTTGCTGAAATCTCATAATGGCTCTTTTCCCAAACTGTCACTCTGTCTAGTGGCAATTTCAGAGAGCTCCACACCTTTTTATTTAGATAAAAAGGAGGGCTAAGTGTGTTATATTACTTTTAATGGAAGGGGCTGTCTTATTTAATTAAACAGAAGACAGATCAGGCAGGGCTATCAGCCCTATGACCTACTGAACACAAAATTATTTCCAGATAACACAGAGCCTCCTCACAGGCTTTTCCTCTAGTCTTCATAAGTGTATTTAGTGCTATTACTTACTATATGAAAAGTAATGTTCTCCCTGGCAACAGAGATGAAAATATTGTTTAAAAGTGATTATATTTTACCTTGATTTTTAATGTGGGAATGAATTTAGAAGTCAGGTTTATAGGACATTATTCAAGCTTATTACATCAATATCAGGTATGAGTGAAACCATGGCTTTATTCTATGTTAAGCCCCAGGGCACAGCATATCAGTTCTGTGCTGGAATTTTTTTTGTACTGCTTACTGGAGTAAAGTATCTAAGGGCATCAGTAGTGCCAAATATGTTAACTATATGTTTTGTCTCAGGTGTTGGTCCCTTGATCATGATGGTATGTTAGCTGGTTTATACACTTTCCTAACTGGCTAACAGACTATCCTCTGCAGGGAACTGACTATCTCTACCTGAGGAGAAACCTAGGGATGGGGTAGCTCACTCCAAGGAGAACTGCTCTGAAGACGTGTTCATGGTTTTTCTCCCTCTGTACTTGTGTTTCATCAAACACCGAGACCTCCAGTATCCTCTTAGCCTGATTCCTAGTCTAGAAGAAGATGTTCTTCCACTCCTACAGCCCTCCAAGTATTTTCAGTCAGAACACACCAATAGTAAATCCTTATCTCTGTTCCAATATATAATGTTGTTATTAAAAGATATGTAACGGGATGTGGGGAGAGCTGTATATGGTTATCTTTTAAACTCTGAATAAAGAGTTTGAGGTGGACAAAATATTACTTTAGAGGTAAGGAGCTATCCAGGAGACAAGGGAGTAAGAGTTTATTTCCTCATGTTGCTTATTCTGTATCTAAATTCGCCTACCCAGTGTCCTATCCCAACCACTATCTCCCTTTAATGCAAGGTATAACACTTCAGACCCTTCCGAGAAAGAGGATAAAGTGTGAGCAATAGTCATAGGAGTTCTGATACTGTAACGGTAAATACCTAGATGTTTTTGTCTGGTGATTCATATTCACATAGGTCCCAAAACAGTTAATGGAGGATTGGAATTAGCATTTCCTAGTAATTATTATAGAAAAGGATAGAATTGCAAAGATCCTTAAGAACAAGAGATGTCTTGGGGGTATCTTCCGTATAACCTCATACAGAGTTTATGAAAAAAAAAACCACAACAAAACAAAAAAACCCCAACAGGCAGGATAGAACCAATTGTTGGCAGATGGGGTTTGCTTGTTTCTAGGTAGAAAGACAGAAGAATGTACCAGCTCAGAAAGTACATCCAAGACTGAAATGATACTTCTGTCTGTTTTTTGCCCATGAGATGATGATGTTTCTTCTGCTTTGTGAGTCAAATATTGCTTGGGAGAAATGATGACTGATCTATTGTCTAGTGCTCTGCTAACAAAAATGTGAGCCTAATTATTTCCACTACTAAGAGAAAATAAGAAATTCAGGTCCCTGGCACTCTGTCCTTGAATTTTCATTTTGGTTTTTGTCCTAGAGCTTTGGTCTTCTCCTTATGACAACCTCTCCTAAATGCTGCCATGGTGAGGCAATGCCATCAGCTATTCATGACAGCTCTTCTTCTGGTGCCTCCTAGCTCAGGAATCACCTGAGGCAAGCAGTGATAGCTCGTTATCCCATAGTCTGAGCGTGAACAATAATGATCTGGCAGCTCAACTGAAATCCTATGTCCTGTAATATAAACACAGTGGATGACTTAGGGAATTTGAGAATCTCAGGGCTTAATTAGTATCATAAGAAATTCTAGGAGCAGTGACTAATACAGAACAGCATTACAGCTTGGAATTAATATGTCTCATAAATTCAGATCAAGTTCTGAAATATGATGAATTACTTGTATGGCTGGCAGGTTAAAGAACAGGAATATAATCCTTTCTGCCAATTAATTTAGTACTTGGATTACTAGAGGCCTTCTACTCACTACTGTGCTTATGAAGAATGTCTTGTTATTTCTTCATACCCAATTGACATCTGCATCCATCGGATATCTCTTGTTTTGTTAACTGATGTAGGAGATGGAATTTGTTTCTATTTCTGTAAAACACCTAATGCATGGTTTGGCCTCCTGGGTACTTGATGAAGGTAGATGATGAGATAGTCCTCAAAAAGCAATGTAGCTATTGAGAGGGTTTAGTTTCTAGAATAATAGCAAAATTGTTAATGCTTTCCTAGAAGTTCTTCTTCTGGATTAATCCTTAGAGGATTTTGAGATAACTGGGTAGGGATGGAAGGCTCAGAAGAAGGTCCAATTGCTCAAAGGTGGCAAGAAGGAAGGAGTTGTTATTGTGATGATTTATTATGATCCTTAGAAGGTTAAGTTGTCTTTGGGAGAGGCAGGTAGATAAATGTGAAAGTCTGCTGAAAAGATCAGACTGTACCCAGTGGGATGAATTGTTTCTAGCAAAGACCAAATGAGGGAGCAAGCTGTCTGTTACATGGTATATTAACTTCTGGGTCAAAAAAAAAACCCAGGGAACTTTGCACCACTTTGAGGTAGAACCACTTGCTACTGAAGGTTCACGGAATCGCTGATTCACAGAATGGGTCAGGTTGGAAGGGACCACTGTGGACCATCTGGTCCAACCTACCTGCTCAAGCAGGGTCATCTCAGAGCACATGGATTGTGTCCAGTCAGCTCTTGAATATCTCCAGTAAGGGAGAGACTCCACAACCTCTCTGGACAACATGTTCCAGTCCACAGTCACCCATACAGTAAAGAAGTTCTTCCTCATATTCAGGCGGAACTTTCTATGCCTCAGTTTTTGCTCATCTCCTCTTGTGTTATTGCTTGGCACCATCAAGGAGAGCCTGGCTCCATCCTTTTGGCACCCCCTCTTCAGACACTTATAGACATTGATGAGGTTGAGGTTAATGTGTCACTAGCTTCTGCTACTCTGTCTTGTCCCACCACAGAAATTACTAGCTCCTCAAAAGCGTGCATGAACACCTCACCTCTCCTCAGCCATTACTGCCCAAAGGAAGTAGTGTAGCAAACATATTTAAAAGTAGTATATGTGGTTGTTTTGGTTCTGGTTTAGTTTTTGTCAAACCCTGGTGGTTTTGACAGAAATGGGCAATGAAATGGCTACAGGTACAGCCATACTTTATGGAGGGGACACCCACCGCCAGTGTAAGGGTGGAGGAGATTAGGGACATGGTTTAGTGATGAACCTGACAGTTTTAAGTTAATGGTTGAACTCAATTATCTTAGACATGTTTTTCAACATAAATGATTCTTTGATTCTGCGATTCTATAAGATGGATATCTGGAAAAAGGTGACCTCAGCTTCAGATTGTCAGCTACCAGACTGTGGTGCCTGAACATGATTGAGTTTCTATAAGCAAATCGGTGGTTTTTCTGCTCAACAGCTCTGTTTCACGCACTTCTACCCATTCAGTCTGTTGTGTTTGGTCTAGGAGGTTTCAAGCTAACTCTCAGTTCCTCAAGACAAAACAGCTGAAGTCCTTCTTTCACCAAAACAACTTCATAGCAAAAATACCTCATGGATGTAATTTGAAAAATGTTTTCTCTCCTAGAGGTTTTCCTAAACAGCAGACATGTTTTGTTTTAGTTTTATGAAAAAAAAAAAAAAGATTTTTGTCTGTTATTCTATTCTTGGAAGTTTTTTTTCCTTTTTCTTTTAAGCACTAATTTTTGCTTTTTAGATCCTCTGGGGAATCAAAAAAAAAAAAACGGTTGGAAAAGAATATGCATCAAATTTCACAAGACTGAAGGTTTGGGGTAACATGGCTCTGCCTGGAAGCAGGCTGTTCTGCTCTTCCTCTCTGGGAGAAATCTGTTCCTTGTCTAAGCGAGTCACTGGTATGAGGCTCGGGGAAAACAGGCTGCAATTCCGAACTCTATTACAGAAATGGAAGATGGGAATGAGTTATTTCCTTCATGTGGCAAATTTGAAATGCCTTTCATCAGGTCTCCCAGAGACTGATGGAGCCTGTCTCTCCATCTCTCTCTGTTTCTCAGGTGGAGCTACAGGCAGAAAGCCAGGTAAAAGAGCTTCCCACCATCCTGACTCCTGCTGAGCATATTGCAGTTTTTCTCCCATCCACTGAGCCAACACAATTATTTCTGCAGACAAGAAATAAACCTGATTACCAGCGTGGCCAGCAGATCCCTGTAATTTGCAGCTGTTGCCTGAGTATTTCACACCAGCACCAAGGGAAGGTCTGCTCTCCTGTCAGTCACTAACAAACATCACAACTGGCTCTTCAGCCCCAGATCATTCACAAAGCCCCCTCTGCTCGCTCCATTTTTTTTTTTTCACTCTGCAGAACACATTGTATTCATAAATTTTGTCTTTATAGGGAGCGTTGCTCAAAAATGTAATGCATGTTTATATTTCTCCATCTCTAACTGAGGTAACTGAAAGCTATTAAATGCCCAAAGCAGCTACATAAAGCAGCTTCTAAGCATCTGCCTTTCCCAGGCACTGGCTGCTTGCAGATACACATGTATCATCATGAGTGTTCAAAATTTCCTTGTCTGTGTTTTTTGCATTCTCAAATCGTCAGTCTCTGAAATGGATTTTAACTGCCTTATTCTTCTTGGTAATGTATTTTTTAATTTGATAGCCTGTGTTCAAGAAATAAGGACGCCTATCTCCAGAAAGCCCTCCTGGAGCCATTCTTCAAGGATATAATCCTTTCTTGTCCTGGGCATGGCCAGAGACCATTTTGGAGAACACTTTGGGGAGGTTTCTGAAGACAGAACGAGCCTTGTCCTGGAGGTGAGCAATTGCTAAACATCACAGTCTGCTCTAAGCTAGAAATAGCCTCCTTCAAAAAATAAGATTTATGATAGTAGAATTAGCTGAAATAGTCCAAAATCATTAAGTTAAGTGTTGGTAGCCAGGGCTCAGTGCTTGAAATGTCTTCTTGACCCCTTTTTTAATTGGCAGTACAGGCATTCCTGATCCTTCTAGTGCTGCAGAATATGAGCCTTAAACAGCAAAGCAACAGGCTGCAGATAGGTCTTCCCAATCCTTTCTAAAGCACAGCCCTAGACAGTTCATATCTCTGTTGTTAACAAGCCACAAAGGCTTCACAGTTATTTGACTACTGGCACTGGGGCTGTGCATCATTGTACCCTCTTGCAGGTACTCTCATGCTGTGGTTCATCTGTTCCTTTCTCTGTCTGTGCCAGATTGTGGTGGTCATAGTTTTTTTGTATATTGCAAAATTTCTTTTCCCATTAAAGTTCTTTCTGGAAGGAACTGGCTTGCATGTGATCAAATGCACCACATCTCGTCTATTGTTAGGAAAAGGGCTGTTATAAATATATGGCACATGGTGAAAATTGTTATGATGGGTAGCTGCAGTTCACTCATCCAGTAACGCATTTGGACTGTTCAGTATCAGAGGCTGAAATATTTCCTTTTCAATGAGGTCAGATATTTTTAATGTAGATTCTACAGAATGTAGATGATTTGCAAGGTATGTGAACCATTTATACTTCATGGAAATAAGTAGGGCAAAAGAGAGGGCAATTGCTCTATTGCTCTGCCTTCAGTAGTGGAGTTTCTGAACACAGGGGGTCCAATTTTGAGCCAGCTGCAGCTCAGCACTATTCAAGATCTGTAGAGTCTTATTCTGAAAGGAGTATGGGTGAAGGTTTCCTGATGAAAGGAATATGAGAAGACAAAAGGTGTTGCAATGAACTAATTAAAATCGATGCCAGCAGAGATCTCTCTGATGCCTGGGTGGTGAGCAACCAGCAGGTGTCTTCATTACTTAGGCTGCTGGTGACAAGCTACATATAAAACTACGGTGTAGCTCGTTTAATTTCGGCTGTAAAGTCTTAGCAAGTCTCTGGAGAGATGGAGTGGGAGGAAAGCCCATAGATGCTCAGTCTGTCATCTTGGTGTTTGGATGAGAAAGAGTGTTCCAGAACTTGGACTCTTATGAGCTTGAAACCTTTTTCTTTAAGAGCAAAATGAATGAATAAAACAGGGTGAACTTTGGTTTAACAAAAAAACAATCACTGTGGCTAACTGCTACTGTCATAAAGGGTTTGAGTTGTACCCCAGTGGAATGTTGTTGATTTCACGCAGTCAGTCTTATTTTCCACTCAGAAATGTGGGATTTCTTCTCCAGCAGTGCCAGTGAGCACCAAGCCACAGGAAGGATGGAAAGCAAAGTTATTGGTGTTAATGGCTGCTCTTCAATTTTCTGCTTTAAAGGAATTGCTTGCAAGCTGGAAAAAATATTTCAGCATTAACTGTGAGCTGTTATCAGACTTGTGCAGGTTGCAGCTTTTATATTAAGGATGCAAAGCAGCGTTCATTCAAGCACTGACTTCATATCAGAGCTGGGCAAAATTTGTGGACCCATTTCAACGCAAAAATGTATGACATTCTCATTGCTTCTTCATGTTGGCTCATACAGGTGACTTCTGTCAATGAGATTTTGATAGCCCCTGCCTTGGAGGCAAAAAAAATAAGCAGGTATGACATTAGGCTGCAACTCCCTGTTTCACTGGGGAGATGAAGAGGAGGGCTGTGTATTAGCAGAACATCTCTTCATCACA
Organism: Manacus candei; assembly: GCF_025592945.1. NCBI lineage: Eukaryota > Metazoa > Chordata > Aves > Passeriformes > Pipridae > Manacus > Manacus candei. The sequence goes on from NW_026138061.1 coordinate 7,971,594, forward strand.
TAATTTGGAGAGAAGGTCTACAGCTTTTTTGTCGCTCTCTGGTGCTCTGTTAAATGTTCACTCAGCTGTGATACTGAAGAAATAGTGGTAAAAAAGAAGAGGAGTAACAAAAAAATCATAGGAGTTGAGGAAGTATCATTACAGTTCTGCAGGGATGACGTTTTACAAAGGTCAAACTAGTAATCGTTGTCCAGATACTTTAATATGATATGGAGACATTTTTCCATACAAAAAAGCCCCATCCTTTTGTTACAAATAAGACAGTCAGTAAAACACATTTGAATGCCATGACAAAATAAAATTTAAAAATACCAAGATACCTCCTTTTATTGACTTACCAAGACTGGAATTTGAAATTGGGTTTATTTTAATATTCTCATCTGAGTTAGTAGGAGAGTTTGAAAGACGGGTTTAATGTAATATGATTTGTCTCGCCATAAGCAAGTGGGAAGCCTTTGATTTATTTTGAAATTCTTTTTGCTGACTCAGAGTAAAAGTAGGGTGAGATGGGAGATATAAAATGCTGTTTTGGGTTCGCAATTACTTTTCTGCTGGCATCTTAATAGATAGAAAAGATATGAGTAGTGTAGGATAGATACATAGAAATTAATTCAATTAATTTTGAAGGAAAAATAAATATGTGGAATTGACCTTAGCTAGCTTTTGACCAACTGGAAGCATAGCTCGTGATAAGATCTTTAAAAATATGCATCTTTACTGAATCAGAAATCAATGTTAAATAATTCACATTCCACCTTTATCTTTTTAGAACTATATTAAAACTATGTTCATTTTCTGAATGAAGTTGTGGTAGAACTGAAAGGCAAGGTGTAATAGACAATAATAATTAACCAATTAAGTCCTCTTGCTTTTACTGGGAATAATAAAGTGTGTGTCACCTAAGAGCAAGGTAAGGTTAAATTTTTGTTGGCTAGAGGGACAAAAAAGGTCTGGAATCTGAAGCAACAGAGATAGTTCTGCATCCTTATTTCACCTCAGTGAACTGCAGGAGATGACAGTTTTGCAAAGCCAAGGTTGCTGCCGAGGCTGCATGCACAGCAATCGGGGGAGCAATTACAGTCAAACTCAGCCTGGTCCCTGACACATGGTGAGGGAGTCTGGTTATTTGTATTTTCACCTAGCTCATGCAGATAGTAAGAAACGACCAGCTGTTCCTGTGTACATTTTGCATTTTCTCTCTACTTAGCACAACATGTTTGTATAGTGCCTAATAAAAGAAAATTAAAAAAAAATAAAAATCATAGCAACCATTGCAGTTATCTTAATGATTGCAAAGGAGTGCGAAAACAGGGAATGAAGAATCCTGAAACACTAGAGCTGTTTGCCATTCTGTTATCTCTAGCAAGAGACAGAGGTTTTATTCCTAAGACTTTTCTAGCTGAAATTGCTGGGCTTTCCTATCAAGAGGGTAAAATTGGGCAAATTATGCTTACTGTCAAAGAGGAAGCTTTCCATCTCACAATCTACTAAGTATAAACATAGTTCTATTTATTAAGCTTAATCTTTTAAATTAAGCAGCAGAGCATTTCTTTACAGGTAAAGAGCCCTGAATAAAGAGGATAAGACATCTTCAGAAGAGGGAGGATGCATGCCAAGCTTTGCTAAATTACAATGAGGGCAAGTTATTAGCACCTCTGAAATGCAGACGTATACGTGAAAATAAACGCTAGGCAGGTGTTTCCAGAAATAAATACCCTCAGTGACTTTTATAAAGACCTGACCTGGAAGCAGGACCGTCTTTTCCATTTGTCACACTGGCAGACTCTGAGCAGGTTTTGTCCTTTTTGACTGCACATCCAAAAGGCAAGTGTGTAGTCAGCAGAGGGAGGGTGATGATATACAGGCAACATGTAAATGGGCACTTAAAGCACTGTATCTTTGGTCTGGTTAGTTATGACTTGCATCCAAGCACTTCATCCTGATCTTCTCTTTAGCACTGGGGAAGACCAGGTGATGAGAGCTGTTGGCATTCAGTTTATGCTTGGGTACATCCTGTCTCATGACTAGCAGCCTGAGCTCCACCAGCTCTACTGACTAGTTCCCTTTGACAGCAAGAGCATTGTAGACTGTGAAATCAGATGTCTGCAACTTAAACTTCTGCTGCTGAATTTAGGTGTGATGATAATACCAACTCTGATTTTAACCAGGTGAAGTTAGGTGGCACGCATCTCAGTTTAGCAGAGATGAGTTGAGATATTTGTCTTTGGTAGGTGCACAGCTCGCAGGATGTACCTGAGAACACTTCAGGCTCTGTTGCACAAATCCTCACTAAATCCATCTGGGGAAAAGCAGAGTTTAGAACTTTAATACTTGCATATGATGAGGGCTCAGTGCTGGAACCAATAACAATTAGCATTTTCACCATTGACTTGGATGACAGACAGAATACACATGTCACATGTGTGTAGATGAAACGAAATTAGAGAGGATAATTGACATGGTGGAGAGTAGAACTGTTACTCATGTGGGTCTTGACAAGCTGAAGAAATGGGCTGACATTAACCTCAAGAAATTCAAGGAAGAAAAAGGAAAAGTCCTGCACAGACCCTGTGAACCAGTGCAGGCAGAGGGATGACTGACTAAGCAAGAGAAGAGGACTTTGGGGTCCCAGTGGAGCATAAATGAATAATGTATCCTCGAGTCACATAGGGCCAACAACATATTGGGTTATGTTAGCAAGAGGAAAGAGCTCTAGGGAAGCAATTATTGCCTTTCCAGGACACTCCTGGAAACCTAGTCCACCGGAGAGTGATGTTTCCTAAGGACAATATGAGCTATCTCATTTCACTACTGACTTGGTAGTATAGATGGAGAAAAAAACCCCAACATCCTGTGGTCTGAGCACATTTTCTGAAGGCCTAGGGCTCAGACCTTCATTTAAGTGTAGTACATCAGTTCATGGCTTAGCATGGCAATTATTTGTGCAATTTTAAGCATTTGAGCAGCTTTATTAAATTTACTGCTTAAGAGTAAAGATGCTTTTAAGCATTCTGCTAAGCTGGACCTTTAAAAGCTCGTACCTACTCAGCAGTTATCATGGGATTCAGGAGTGTCTCATGCAGCGTGCTGCTATTGGAATGCCATTACCACAGCTATCTATTAAGTCCTGGACTGTCCATGTGGCTGGTTATCACTGTGTGGGTTTGCTCAGAAGCTATTAAAATTGTTAAAGGGCAGTTTTCTTCCTGCCACAGGCTCAATTATATCTTTGTTTTATGGTCTTCATTAAGAGAACCATGAAGATACATAAACAGAGTAGACAAGTTTAATGGTAGTAAAAACAGATACTTGAATATATATCCCTTGAAAAATTTGGTCTATACTTGATTTGATTTATTTTCCATTAAAACTATCTCCAAGTAATAGCTATTAATTAGCACTGTGATGTAGTATACTAGCAAGGTTATCTTAGATGTTTCTTGAAAATTAAGTTTGTGGCTACATCACAAAAGAAATTCCATTTCACCTTGAAACTTCAGCTAGCAAGTAGTAATGGCTGGTGAATATAAAATGTTACTGCTCTTGCAGACTGTTGAGCTGAGTTTTCAGTTACCTGATGACACTTTGGTGTTACTGAAATTGCCAGTTTGCAAGATTTTTTGATAAGGCTATCTGTTTTGTTGGCATTATGAAGTCATTTATTGTGAGAAGAGGAAGATGACTTTTCCCCAAAAAATCCCTGTGTTGATGACATGAGCGAGTGATGTTCATGAACCTGATTTGTGTGCTATGCACTACTGTACATGCTCATTTAGTTTTGTTTCCACTCTGCACAAGCATGGAAGCAGGAATGGTGAGTCTGCAATTGGGAGGGTTTATGAATGGGAATGAGAAAAGCTTATTAGGAGAGGTAATAACTTTTATAATACCAACATAAATGCCCCCAAACATGTCTGATTTTGATATTTGACTTTTGTTTGCTTGTGTGTTCCATCTGTATTAGCTGGTTCGGAGAAAGGCATTAACTTGCCTGAGAATGGGAATAAAACATCAGAGCATGGAAACTGTGTAATGACCACTTTTATGGGCAACTGAAAGATTGCTTCCCTCTCCCCATTTCCCCCATTCCCCCCATTCCTAATTTCTTGGCCTTGATCCACAGGGTTCCCTGGGGACCTGGGCAGCTGGATAATGAAATGGCTGGTGAGAGGACACTGGGGTCCCCTGTCAGCCAGCTGACAGAAAAATAAAAACTCGCCTCTAAGGAGTCACCCCAATGCCAGAGGATACAGTGAGGCTTTCAAATTGGACTATTCCCAGTATATACCCAACCCATCAGAAATTTCTACAACTATCTTGACTTGTACAAGTATCTCCTTATTAAGTGTCTCCAGGTCGTTGGAAGATTTTTTCAGACAGAAAGAATAATATTTGGTTAAATTTATGTGAAACCTGTGGTAGAGGTGAAAAATAGTAGTATCTGGATATCCAGATCTATTTCTTCAACTCTGTTCTTCGTTCTCTGTATCCTATGATACAGCATAACTTAGTAAAAATTAAAAAACTGAAATATTTGCCTGACATCCTTGAAAGCTGCTCAAGTTCTGACTTGAGTACCAAAGGACATAAATGTATTTCTAAAGCAGATTAAAAAAAAAAAAGCCTTGTACATGCACATAGAGACATTGGTCAAAAATTGCCAGGAAATGGCACTAACCGTCTATCTCTCTTACTACTCCAGTAGTAGGGAACTCCACTGGGAAGGGAACTATTTCCAGCACTCCACTATATCTACCTCCACTATTCTGTGAGTAACAGGCTTTGAACAGAAGATTCTGAGAGCTTTGGTTGTCACAGGCAGGTCCAGAGCTGCGTCCTGCCCTCACTGTAAATGCTGCCATCAACCCCAAACCTGGAATCAAATCTAAATATTTCCATGAAGAAAGAAGAACTTTCTTGCTTCTTCTGCCTTTTACAACACAAAGACTGAATTACATTGTCATTTCTGTATTCTGAAATCCAGAAGAAATAACCATAACAACCATCTGCAATAATTCGGGGAGGTTTGGTTGAGATTTTGCTTTGAAACAAAGCAAAAAAAAACTCCCTGAAGAATATCTGACCTGCAGTGAAAAGGTCCAAATTGTTATTCAGAAATTGAGTATGTAGTTCACTGTTAACAAGAACACTGGATTAAAAAAAGTCGTTTGGCATACAAACAGCATAGAAAATCGGAGGAGAATTGTTTGTGGTTATTTTTTATTTTAGTTTAAAATAAATTCATTTCAAAACTATTCATTTTGCATTTGAAAGAATGCTTCCTTTGTCTCAAGAAGCTATCCCTAAAGTGATTTTTACCAGATGTATAGGGACATTATGGCAAAAAAATGGGTATGAAGAGTGCGTAGAATTGACACATCAATATGAATTTAAGTAGCAGGGTGACTTGTATTGAATTTTTTCTCAGTACAAGGATCAATAATTTGTTTGTTGACAAATTTAAAATTACTGTAAGTGGCAAACAATCTCATTTTCAGTTCTCTGAAAGATGATACTTTCAGTAGACCCATGACTCCAGGTTGTGAGTGTGTGCATGTTACATGACCCCTTCAGCCTCAGCTCTGCAGGAGCCTGCTGTATTTGGGGTGGTTTTACATTGCCACTCCACTTTTAAAGCATGTGATGCATGCTGTAGTGCTGGAAGCCTGTCATTCAATTTTGTATGAGGAGTTATCACCATGAAAATGTATTGGGGCTGCACGTAAATTCATCTGTTCCTTCAAATCCTGAGTTACTCTCTAATGAGACCTCAGGTGATGGCAGTAACTGCAATACAGTTAGAATGACATTTCTCATAAGCAGTGTGCTGTGTCAACATCGGTCAGACTAAAAATACTAAAAAAGCTTTTATTTTCTCTAGAACATACTAAGGTAAAGCATATAGTATTTTATTTTCCACTGTTCCTAGGTTTGTCTTCATGTCAGCCTTAACTTTATCAAATGCAAAACTTGTTGAGAGTGATTTTAATTCTAAGATTGTCCTCAATCTCTAAGCACCTGTGACAATACTCAAGTGGTTACTGTCTTAATATCCAAGCAGCCTGAATTAGATACAGAGCATAGTACCAATGTGTTATGTATTGCTGGAGTGGAATTTAAACTATTCAAGCGTATAAATTGAAAACTCATTCTGAAGAATTGCTTTGCTTTCCTAAAATGAGTATACGGTAAAAACAACCAAGACATTCAGGAGACTTATCATTGGAAATGAATGTAATAATGTAACTCATGCTGTGTAAGGCAGACTTTAGTCTTGATGGATGGTGTTTGGTTGGTATTAAACTCTGATTTGCAGAATAGGAAATTCCTTAAGGAAGCAAAATCTCTTGCCAAAGCAGGCAATGCTAGTGCACAATGATAAACGGTGTGCCAAATCATTCACTAATAACTTAGACAGTCAGCCAACACAGCCAAACCAGCTGGTTTGAAAGCACCATGAAAGCAATTTACAGACCCCTTCTGAATCTAAAGTGGGACTATATAATTGCCACTTTAATACCAACATCTTTAACTCAAGCTGGTTGTTTGGTTTCTTTTTTAAAGAGAAAGAGAGAAAACTCTCACCTGAACTGAGAAGACCTAGTCTTCCTCCTTTGTTCACCAAGCAAACAGTCGTCTCCATTTTCTCTTTGTGCAGAACAATGTTTTTCAGAGACCAATTTTGCAGTACTTAACCAGCTTTTCACACAATATCTCTTTAGGCAATTCACTCAAGATTTTCTTGGGTAAAGATGATAAGAAAGAAAATTTAATGAATACTGTGTCCAAGAGACACCCTGTATCTCTGCAAACTCATCTCAGTCTTCCAGCATGTTGGGGCAGACATGTCTCAGATCCATTTATCATCCCTCCTTCAGCAATACCCTCTGTAGAGCCGGAGGTGTGGCAGTGGCTTCTGTAACCATGGGGTTATTTGACACTTACCATGTCTTGGGGGTTACTCTGTTCTTGCCAAAAGCAAGACTGCACAAGGATTGGGTGGTTCCTGGTTACCAATATCTCAAGACTAGAAGGCGTAGGCAGCTACAATTTGTGTAAGGATTTATGGAGTCCTGCGCTGTGACTGGTCAACACATAGTGTTGACACAGGAGAATAAAACAGCTGTAGCTCCTCTATGTCCACAGGTACCCCCAGAAGAACATAGCTACTTTTATGCACTCTATGTACAAAACTCTTTGACAGTGGTGCATGGTAGGAAGGTAGTGAGATTGAGGAAGAACTAAGTGGTCCAGCAGGGTAAGTCATGGCCTTAGAGACAATTTGTCCTCTCTGTTGGTTTATGAATAACTTCTGGCCAGATTTCTCCATGACCTTTTCAGGCTCATGGGCTGTGCTTTTTCCAGGCACCCTAATGATTTGATTATTACCCATGTGTAATCCTTCCCCATTTACTTTCTCCCTTTCCTAGTCCTGGAAAACAAGCAAAATCCAAGCACCGTGGGTCAGGTAGGGTGGCAGTGGGTTAGAATTGGGAAAGATAAGGAATACCTGAGTATTCATATCCAACTGCTTCTTCTACCAAGGCAAAAACCATTACCTGAGCTGAAAAAAAAGGAATAATACTACTTTCAGATTTAGTAAGCAATGGGAAAGCATCTACACCTCTGAAAATCCATGTGGCATTCTCTGACAGTAACAACCACAAAGTAATTTGGAAAAAGAAGACATATTGAATGGATGAGCCTCAGACATGGCCTTTTTTAGGTGTCTTTCCAGGAGTTTACATAAGGAAACCTTTCTGTCTGTGAAACTAATATGTCTTAATTTTAAATCTGTGAAGGAATTGGGATATTCAATGATTCTTATGAAATGAAAACGAAATAATGTGTCTTTCTACCTGAAATACAACTTCAGTTGTTGGTTCTTTGGCTTTGGGGTTTTTCTCTCCTTCATAATTATGGAAAACTTCAGTACAGGTATTCAGTATTTCTTTCTGATCTTAAATATATATAGCAAAATTTAACAAGTTTAATTTCAGAAAGTTTGAAATGTCAGAACTAAAATATATCAATCAAAATTGTTAAAATAGACATTTTCTAAATTACTCGCCCTTTAGTTTAATTTCTAAAATCTAGTTAGGCTTGACACTCTCCAAAATATTTATGGGAAAATATTTGACTTAAAAGAGAAGATATATGATTGTGCCAATGTCAATCTTCTGAATTCATGAGCTTTCAGTCAGAGACAATATTGGGCATAGAGCCTTAGCGAGACAATGATAAATTATCCTCATTTCTTATATAGGGAAAGTACAGTTAGGCTTTTGCTCACAAAAGGAGCAGAGCTGTCTGAGACAGTTCTGGGTCAGAAGGTAAAACAAAGGCAACCTTCAAGCTGAGCATGGACTAAGGTCCCTTATAAGGGCAGCAGGACTCTTGCAAGAGTGAGCTGAAGCCTATGAGGTTATTCTTTGCTGTTTCAATTGGTTTAAATACATTTGCTGTAGTGTTTTAGATGCTTAATTTGCTATTGTCGTCGGACAGACAACAACTGAATTCAAAGAACTGTAAGGATTATTTTTTTTCAATCTCTCTTAAATTTAGGTTCTCCTTAAAAAAGAGTTCCTCAGCAACAAAAGCATTGATCTTCACTCAGGTTAAGTATAACTATCCTGTTTAATACAGAAATCACCTATTTTATATCTGAATAGAATCATAGAACTATAGAACAGCTTGGTTTGGAAGGGACATTAAAGATCATTTAGTTCTAACCCCCCTGACATGGACAACAGCACCTTCCGCTAGACCAGGTTGCTCAAAGCCCCATCTGACCCGGTCTTGAACACTTCCAGGGATGGGGCAGCCATAACTTCTCTGGGCAATCTGTTTCGGTGCCTCACCACCCTCACAGTGAAGAATTTCTTCCTAATATCTGATCTAAACCTGCCCTCTTCTAGTTTGAAGCCATTCCCAGTTGTCCTGCACTACATGCTCTTGTAAAAAAAAAAATCTCTCTCCTTTTCATAGGCTCCCTTCAGGTACTGAAATGCCACAATTAGGCCACTCCTAAGCCTTCCCTTTCAAGGCTGAACAATCCCAATTCTCTCAGCCTTTCCTCGTAGGTGCTTCATCCCACCAATCATCTTGGTGGCCCAAGTTTGTTATGAGGTCTTGAGTTGAAATAATTTTTGGTTAAACAGTCCTTCTAAAATGGTAAAAGGGATGGAAAGTGCTGCCCTCAGGACTTAGGCTTAAATATCTCAACGGTTCTGGCCAGTGCACATCAACAAACTAGGGAAAAATATTACTTAAGGTGACCTTCACTTCCATGCAAGAGATTAAAATTCCCAGGAGACATTTATCAGAGCTGAGATAGGCTTCAGAAATGGGGCTTTATTTGGGAGCTCAGTAATAGACAAACAGGTCTGGCTGTCAGGAGGATTCCCCTGAAATCAGTATAAAGTTTCCTAATTGATTTACATTGATCCCCTCTGTGCCTTTCTTGCCTCACTGTGTGTAATTCCTCTTTCTTCACAGCACATACTTATTGCTAGTCATGTTCCTCATCATTCATACCCTCCAGGATCACACAAAAAATTGAGCTCCTAATTCCTTCTAAATTTATTTTCCCATCCATTTTTGGTTTTCAATGATTTTTTCCCCCCTAAAGAGACTTCAATACCTTTGCTTCAGATTATGGACAAAAATTATAATGGTAATACTCTTGTTTACACACTCTTTTGGTAGTTTGGGAAAGTTTGAGTAGTGGAATGTAACCCTGTACAAGTTTTCTCAGCAAAGAGCAGAACAGGCATGTCAGTTCAGATAATATACCCTTCGTTTCTGACCAACTTTTGCATTTCTTTTGTTTCTTCAAGTGTTACTCTTCACCTCGAGTAAAACAGAGCATTTCATGCTTTTGATATTTTTTTTAATCTACATTAAAAAACCTGAAACATTGATTTGTGCGCAAGGAAAACATCTGGGTTTTGTAGAATATTCACTTCTGGACGAACACACAAATTCTGAAGTTCTTTGGCTATATAAGTGAAATTTTTCATTATTTTTGACAGAGGGATTAGCAGACATGAGGAGGATAGAATATTCTCCAATCAGTTCTAAGACTCACTTTCATCTGTTTCTAATCTTTGTGAGTTATCTCTCCATTACCTCTGATATATACCCAAGAAGGATTTAGAGTTCTGTGGTTATATCCCTACATATGTGATTTCCTTGATCATTAATGACAGTATCATTATTTTACAGAATTATTCAACAAACCAAATGAGTAGACACTTAATCTTCTGGGTTTCAATGTGACATCTTCAAGACATGGATATTCAGATTCTACCACCTTGGAGTCTCATAACACTTGGGATTCAAGAGTTTCTCTTTGTAACAACACCCGTGCTTCATACCCTGCAGGACACATGGGCTTGATATACTCTCAGACTCTCATATTTCTATTACTTACCTCTTCAACTTGTCACTATAGTAACTCTTGCTCCTCTCTGTAAGCAGACCTCAAGTTAATTAACAATCCTACCTGCAAAGGATCCCACAATGAAGAGAGGTGATTTGTGTTGTTGGAAACTTCTCAAAGTAAAATAACCTTGTGTGGTCTTATGCACCAATCTGTAGAACAAATACTTAATATTTCCTCTGTCCCTAGATAAAGTTGGTCTCTCAAGTCTCCAGTTTCTCCAAGTAAAGTCTGTTTTGCCCATGACAATAATTGGTGAGCAATCTTCCTTTTCTTGTCTCAACCCACAAGCCTTTGGTTATACTTTCTCTGCACTGCCCTCATGAGGAGGGGGGATGATAGAGAGGTTTAGTGGGCTCTTGTCTTTCAGCCAAGGTTAATCCACCACAGAGATAAGCAAAAAAAATTGGACCAGAAGTTTAATAGGCAATAGTTTTCATCTGGTTTCACTTGGATCCATGTAGTGTTCATTTTCCTCCGTTGTATTTCTAAATAGAAGGTATGATGAGAAATGTAGACCTAGATACAACCTGCCAAGGAATTTGCATTGATTTAAGACCCAAAGCCAGCTGGTGTTATTCATATGGATAGAGAACTAGACTCTCCTCTCCAGGGCAGGCCAAAAAGAAAGCTTATCTGTATGTATGCCAGACTTAGAATTTGATTTAAGCTGGTTGTCAAGTTTGAATCCTAAGGATTGGATCTGCTCTCTAAGAAGCCTTGAAACTTCAGTATTAGTTAATATATGTTGAAACTGTGAGATTTTTAGTACTGCTGCTGTGTTGCCTCAGTGTAAGTAAAAACTCATTAGTTTTATAATACAAGTAAATCCTACTCATGCCAGTGCAGTTGATCAAATACCTTGACACCTACAGAGCAATAAGGGAAAGCAGAACAAGCCATCTGTTTTTAATACCACTTATGGGGGAGCTTGGGAACAAAGTGGATGATAAACTTATAGAATCAGGCACTGTGTTTTACCTGGGTCAGGGCTTGGGTAACAACCAGGTAAATGTTGTTGAACCCAGAGGAATCTGGGACTGAAACAGTATTTTTGTCTAAGTTGGCAGTGTGGCAGCAGACTATTCCATGTATTCCCTGCTTTTTTCAGTCCAGAGTGGTTTGACACACATATCACACACAAATGTTATGACGGACAGTATAAAAAATATTAGGATAAAATATTAGGAAATGAACTTTCTTCAAACACAGTGATTAGGGATGTTGAGGATCAAGCATCTCAGGATTGGGTTTTCTTACACTTTAAATTTTAATGTGGATTTTTAATACAAATGTTTCCTTCTATGATTTTAATATTAAAATACAATTTTAATGCTAAACAGAAGTCTATGTTTTTATATACCTCATTAAAAAAAGGCATAGATTCCTCTAGCAAGTAACACATCCACCATTAGTCCTGCCTGTCAGTGTTATCAGCCTACCATGTACGAACACAGTCTGCTTCTAAATCATAGCCAAACCCTGCATGGTCTTCCAGATCTTTAATTAGCATCACGAGCAATGGATGATGTTTAATAAAGGCTTGTCTCTCCTTGATGCAGCCCTGGTATTATTCAGCTGTACAATCTATGGAAGGGCACTATAAACTCAGTGTTGAAAGTCTTGAGTTGCATTCTCACATGGTTTGCATATGATCTGAGGGAGCCACATCACCATCTTAAGCCCCATTTTCCCTATTTATAGCATAGAAGTTAGTTACAATGATGTTAAACTCCTTTATTGAATGCTTTGGGCAAGATTCATCTAAACATATGTACTTATAAGTATAATGTCCCCATCAAACCTCACAGAACAGTGAGCAGCACTCTAGTCATTACAGTCAATGAAGTTTAGAATGATTCACCTGAAAAAAATAAGGTTTCCACCACAGAATGAGAAGAGTCCCCACTAAACTTCTTTAGCTTCAGCAATCAACAATCAACTCTGCTCACACTGTAAATAAAGTCCAAGGTTACTCACACAGATGAAGACATTTACATGGTATATCTCCACATTCAATTAAAAATCACGGTTTAGGTGATTATATTAGTTAGAGTGAGTGAAAACTTGAAGTTTTGAGCACAGACTGGTATGTCTGGACAGTATGTAGCACACTGAAGGTATAAGTAGAGCTCCCAGGCTCCTATAATATCTAGTGTTTTGCTTTATGGAGAATTACCATATTAACTTTTTATAAAGCTTGTTCTAATCACAGCTTGAAATTAGTGTATTTTCTGATATTTGGATCCAAAACCATAGAAAAAATTTGTTGGAAGGGATTTCAGGAGCTTGTCTGATCTAATAGTCTATGCACACTGGTGCCAACTCCAAAATTACTTTAGGTTTCCTTGGACCTCCTCCAGTCAAGTTTTGAATATCTCCAAGGAGAGATATGCTACAACAAGTGTTTCTCAGAATAATTAGTATTTCAGTGTTTGACTATGTTAATTTTTACTTTGTTTTTCCTTATTGCACTCAGAAATTTTTTAGTGCAATCTGTGACCATTTTCCCATCTTCCACTGAGTACCTCTGAGAAAGAGTCTGAATCCACCTTCCCTACATCTAAACATTGTGCACTTGGTCTTTCCAAGTCATCCAGTCACACCGTAAAATGGGCTTTATTTTCATTTATATATCAAGCATGTTCTTAGTTAATAATGTTCATATTTTGAAGACAATAAAACAATATGGTGACTGAAAAAAAATATAAATTTTCACTGAAAAATACATCTGAATATTTATCAATGAGTTTCAGGTTTCTATTGGAAAGGCACACCTTCCATCAAGACATTTTAAAGACTCTCTGTGTCAGCTTCTACAGGAGGAGTTGCTGATGTTAATCATCATTTATGCATTTTCAGCATGGATAGTTCGGAAATTACCAAGCACTAAATAATAATTTTGTTCTTTCCGATATTTGTGAAAATTAGTAAACTGTGAAATGAAGAACTGGTAATAAGGGTCATGGTGTCTTTTCCTGTGATCTGCAGAGCTAGGCTCAGATGAATCAAATAACAAAGGAAAAGAACTCATGTAATTCTTTTTCGTTTTGAATCCTTAGCTGTTGCAAATGAATGGAGCATTCTAAATCACAGATTTAAACTGCCCTGAAAGCATCTTCATTATAAAATGGAAGACAGATAAAATATTATGGCAAAAAGCATGCTTTTTCCACTATATGTAGATGTGTTGTGTGTTGAAAAATATTTCCAAGGCAGTCTCAGTCTTTATCCAGTCTCTCGGTTTTGTTGAGGCTCTCACATTAGTAAATTAAACAACCTACAACCTTCTTCTGTGGCAAACCTTTCCCATGAAAGGGGGTGACTGTAACCAGTCTGTGTGCTGGAATGGTCCTTGGCACACCCTGTTTTTCACTTCATTCCAGGCATTGCTGGTTGACCCACAGAAAATATAGCCTGGAGAACATACTAGCAACTTGACAAATAATCATGGCCCAGTTCTTGAACCTGAGACCTGTTGTTGTTTACTTGTTATTTTATACACGTCTTTGAGTATTCAGAGAGCTGCCCTTGTCTTCTGACAAGTCCAGAGACATTAGTTTCATTTCCAAGGCTTTCAGAACTGCTCATTCTGATAGACAATCATAGTGCAATAGATCATTTGCTTTCTGTGGCTTTCTTTGTCATCACATAAATTGCAAAGCTGTGGTTTAATACACATTCCCTCATTTTGCTGATGCAGCAGACAGCAGGATTTAGAACATGTCAGACCTTCATCACAGCATTACCTGTCAGATAAATCTTTCTGCCAAGACACACAAGTAGCTTTGAACCGAAAACTGAAATAATACAGTATTTTTCTTCCTATACAAAGTGCCATGTGTTGTCTTATTTGGATGAAGTTAAACTGAAGTTTTTATTAGCCCCCTTCCACAAATATTCTTAACTCTTCAAACAAATCTGTTTCAACATCAATAAAATGGCAGGAGTGGATGATAAGCAGGTTCTCAGTTACATTGAAGTGTGTATTTAGATACTGAAGCTTAAAATGTGCACTGACAGTAATTCTACACACTTGTACGATCACATAAAAAATGTGAAGCCATTGAAAATATATGTGTGATGGGTGGGTCAAGAGGCAAAGTTCTCTAGTGATGGAATTTATTATGTAGATCTTTGCTCTCCCGAAAAAAAGTTGGCAACTTCTACTTGATTTCTACTTCACTGTTTGAAAGAATTGTTTTCCTCTGAGCTTTACATTCTTCATATAAGTATTTTTAGAATTAATTCAATGTGTTAGGAGTTTTACACTTGGAAAAAGCTAAAATGAAGGTAATTGTTCTGAGAATTTGTTTTTTTGGCTTTGGTTTACTTTTGGATTGCAAAGCAGCCTCCAGAGATATTTAGAGCTAATGCTGACCTGTGTGTGACTGCAGTTTATTTAAAATACCACTCTAACTGCAACCTTTTCTATACAGTTACAGCATTGTTTTAAATTCCAAGTGCTTGCCAATAGCTTGGTTATCAATTCTAATAGTTTTTCTAGAAATTCAGGCTAGAGTGACTGATCTTTAATTCTCTGGCTCAATTTTTTTAACCTTTTCAAGAGACTTTCTGGCTGAGCTAGGTAATCATGTTCAAATTTATTGACACTGTGGCATGATCATATGTGTGCTGGCTGCTTTTCTGGGAGGTGGGAAGTGCAAATGGCAAGGAAGTATCTGCAAGAAAAGAAACCTAGCCTGGAAGGCCTTGGATTACGGGTGTAGCTGAATGAACTCCTATCTCTGCAAACAATCCTGGCTACTCATGGAGTTATCTGTAGTGGAGACCTACTCTGGGACTTGCTGCTGACATCTTTCTGCAAAGAAAATTTTCCTAAAGAAACTAGCCCAGCATCATATTCAACCGAGTTAACTTATGTAAATAAAGGCAGCGTGATAAAATATTGAAGTCAGTATCCAGATGTCAGTACAAGAGTAGGATAAAGGTCCTGCTTTGAGGATTGGCTCACTCAGCTGCAAAAGAGTGAGCCAGTCATCAAAATAAGATTTGTAACTTATGGGCCAGAGACTAAAGAAGGCAAAAATGCCCAAAAACTTCACCAAGGACAAAAGTATTCTTTTAATCCAGAAAAGCTCGAAGATGATCCCTACTGACTTTAAAACTGCGGATGCCAGAACCAGTTGTCTAGATCTATAACAGGGATTTTGTGAAATCCTGTTCATCTGGAAAGGCTTCTGCTGTGTAGGAAGCATTAAATCTGCATTTTCCCTCATGTACCCTGTGTGCTCTGTGTTTGTTGATGTTATTAATATAGTAATCATCTTGTCACAGCCTTCAGGGCAGAGGCAGAGGTCTTCCATCACACAATGGTAATCCTCAAATAGGAATGATCAAGATTCAAGAAAATTTCAGAGATGTCACATGGTCAATCTTTTATAGACCTAAATATATTTATTTCTTGAGTATAAACTTTTGAATGCATCTAGTTATACTGGAACACACAAAATCTTTTCTTCCGGGCTAATTTCCTGCTTTCTTGTTATTCGATCTTTACATCTAACAAAACAGAGGTTGGATGCTCTGTTGTACGTGAGCTGGTGCCCAAACATAGGCATAGTCTAAAGCACCCCAGTGTACAAAGGCAAAGGAGTGCCTTCAGATTGCAAACTAGGATTTACATCCATATACATCTGTTATGGGATGAATGGAAAACTGGGATCAAAAGCAGTCCCAAAACTCTACTATGATTGTTCAGATTTTGTTGGATGAAGTGTTTCATACAGCCCTGTTGTCAGAGAAACTCCTAATTAAGAGTACAAGATTTGCTACTTCATTTTACACAGGTGATCAAAGGTAATTAAGGATCTAGTCCAAAATCTGGATAAGCAGAAGGGAACACAGGTCTCTGTCACTGTGTGCAAGGCCATCTATCCTTCCCCAGGCTTCTATGGCCTTTTTTTTTGCTACTCTCTGGCACACACAGCAGTGCTGCTGATTCAGAGAAGGGACCACAAGTGAGCACAGCCAGCAGGGCTGGGACAGTAATTCCCACAAACAAATGTGATGCACCCAACTGGGATAGAGGCAAACAGAAAGCTGAGGAAGGGTTAAGGCTTCCTAGTACCCTTACCCCTGTATGAATTTAACACCCACTTCACAACACATTGGATCCAGCATCTACATAGAGCCCATGTTCCAGGTCTCTGTGACCCCCTGCAAAAGAGTAGGCTGTAGATCATGCCATATAACACGGGGCTGAGGCTTGGGAGCCAAGTTAACTATAACTTAGCAGCCAGAGAAAGCTTCTGAAGCATAAAAATCCTTGTGATTGCTTTTCTCTGCACAATTCCTCATCTTTAAAACTGGGATAACACTGACCTTCCTCACACAGGGGTTAAGAGAAATCCATTAATGCTTGTGCAGAGAAATGAAATCTAGAAGGTTAAGTGGTTGTTGTTCATGACAATAATTCATCACACTGGGCATAAAATTAGAGTTCACAGTGACCTTTTCTTTCCTAAAATCTTCTTTTGGGACAGGGTCTAGTATCTCTTCTAAATCTGGAATGCACACATCTATAACAGCAATTCTCTTGAAGGTTTGCAGTGGTAAGAACTAATTAGAACACTTTGCTCTCATTTTTATATTAACAGCCCTCTATTAATCAGATATCAAAGTTCATGCAAATCCTTCAAGGCAAATAAATATTTTTTATTACTAGTATAAAACTGATGATAAATTAATTGTCCCTCATTTCCATAAACGTATCCAAGAGTAGAATGTGTTTCCTAGGTAAAGTAATTACCTACTAAATATTTTCTCATCTTTCAGAAAATGAATGTGAGAGAAAGAGAGAGATAAAGAAATTTATGTATGCACTAGAATGCAGGGAAAAAATTCCCTTGCATGTCTGGAGGCTTTTACATCGACTTCACTAAAGATTTCTGTATCAGCTAAAATTTTCAAGTTCATCACTTCAATTATGACTCCTGGCTCCAACTCTTGTCATAAATGAAGCCTGATTTTTATGTATGCTTTTTCAGAGAAAGGTATGGCTGGTATTAAAGTCGTTGGATTCCTGAGTTACTTGGGAAAACTTCATACATACATATGTATGCTT
Organism: Manacus candei; assembly: GCF_025592945.1. Classification (NCBI taxonomy): domain Eukaryota; kingdom Metazoa; phylum Chordata; class Aves; order Passeriformes; family Pipridae; genus Manacus; species Manacus candei. The sequence continues at coordinate 7,989,125 of NW_026138061.1, forward strand.
ACACAAGTTTGCCAAATACTGTCTTTTTTTTTTTTTTTTCAAGGGACCAGGGCAGGGGAAGATCATTGAAATTTCTACAAAAAGGCTGTGATATCTGACCATGTTCTTTACATGCCAGAGAACTGAGCTGTTGGGTTTACTTACACTCAGAGCTGATCTCTCTCTCAACTACTTCCTCACTTTAAAACACCACCTCAAAACTTTGCTATAAGAAGTGTCTCCTGACTTTCCTAGCTGCAAGATCTTAGTGAAGACAAAAAAATTTATGGTACTACTTCAGTGTAGGTCACCACAGTTGTAGTTTATTGCAATTAGATACATCAATTTGAAATTGTGTTTGTCCTTTATTAACTCAAATTTAATGATTTTGATTAATAAATATCTCTTTTTGCATTGAAGACAAACTCTGAGACACTGTGGTATGAGATGGTGAAGCAGGAAGCATAGAAGTCTGCCCTTTTTAATTAAACAATAGAAGGCAATGATGCATCATGGTGAAAAGGCAAGATCCCAGATCATATTTTGCCCGTGGTCATAATCTCTAGAGCACCTCCATTCACATACTTCTGTTAACAGTTTATGCTACAAGTAAATGGCCAGTGTTGCCTTTCATTTGGGAACAGGCTGCCCAGGGAAGTGGTGGAATCACCATCCCTGGAAGTGTTCAAAAAACATGTAAATGTAGCACCTGGGGACATGGTTTAGTGGTGAACCTGGCAGTGCTGGGTTAACTGTTGGGCTCAGTGATCTCAGAGGTCTTTTCCAACCTTAATGATTCTATGATTTATTTTCTCTGATTTATTGTTTTTCAATGTACTATTCTTGAAAGCGATGACAGAGGAAACAGAAATGCCTGTGTCACCTGTATTAAAGGTACCTATTTCAACAGTCCTGCTGACTGACTGACTGACTGACTGACTGACTTCGGGTATGAATGAGTTGAAAGCATTGTAGGAAAACTGTCTCAATTTGACTTCATTTTTATTTGTTTTGCTTTTCTTCAAGTTCAGAAATTTCTGGAATCTCTCAGCTACCCTTAAAATAAGATTAGCCTATAAAAAATTAGAAATTTCAATATCCTGGACATCAGTTTGACCAATATCTCTCTGTTGACGTTAGAAGATGTATCAAGTAGTTATTCACATCATCATCATGGCTAGGTTTCGTGAATGAAGATTTGGGAAGGGCTCTACTCACGTTTGTTGCAAGCGCGTTGAGTTATTCACATATATCAGACAAAAGGATCAAACTCTTTCACACCAGACACTAGCCATTTTCAGTATTCTCCCTCCTTTTTTAGAAGGAAGGAAGCAATTGCTGGTAGCTGTGGAAGTCACTGAACAAGCTGAGCTCTTCTGGACCTTCTGAAAAATTATCAGACAGACAAAGTTCAAGTCAACCATAAAGACAGGGTGTAGCATGTTGACGGAGACAGGAGACAGGACTGAGAGCAAAGCAGGTGGTGGTGACACTTCCCCTCTCTTGCTTTTGCTAAAACCAGCCCTAGGGAACTGAGATGAAAGTGAAGTGCTGTCTTCTACTGTCTCTCTCCTTGCAGCCAATTTTAACATGAGGAGGCACTTTGATGCAGCTTTATTCAGAGAAGGTGACAGACCACTGAAAATTATAGAAGATCAGAGGTTCTGGATGGAGAAAAAGCCCCGGTTGTGCTTGTGGCTCCTCAGGGCTCTGATATGGAGGGTTGTACTCTGTCCCTCTCAGCTTTACACGGGTTGTTGGGTGCCTGCATATGAGGAAACCCCACAGGGGTTTCCATCCTGGAAGCTCTGGAAATGTGCATGCACTGGAGGAAGGGTGTTCATACACATCAAAGTAGATACCTCTGTGGGGTCATTCCTGTTTCTGCATGTGGATATATGACTAACTGTGCCAAAAAATGTGTTGAAAACTATTCTGAGCCCCAGAAACTTCTCACTGGTAGTCATAAAAATCTCTCTTGGGCAGTAAAATCCATCTGATATCTCTGTGCACTGTCTCCTAGATGAAAGTAGGCAAATGAAATGTTAATTGAATAGCACAAGTGACTACACTGAGGACCAGGGCTGCAGGTGGTTAACAGTATCAGTAGCTACCTGCTACCAATAGAGCTTCTACCTACAGAGAATATCTGTAACCACCAGAAAATCAGTTCTCTTTTCTTCTTTTCTTTGTTTGAAACCTCAGGCTGTGTCTGTACTATGAAATTCAGTAGTGGCAGGGAGTGTTAGTGGGTAATGGAAGTAACTGTCATCACTGCTAAATTGCCAGAATAGACCCCAGCATGGTTGTGACCAGGGTTGGAGACACGGACCAGATGGTAGATCAGGTTGATTCCCAACAGGAACCTCAGATGTCACTACCCTGATTTGAATATTCATAGAGTTCAATAATATGAACCTAAATCTATCCCACATGTACCAGTTTCACACCAGAAGGAGATGCCCAGAGCCTGGAGAGGGATCACAGCTCAGCTGAGGAGCACCTGAAGGGCAGGGCAAAGGAATTCCAACTACTCCAACCAGTAATTTGGCTTCATCTGGAGCACAACTTAAATGTCTCTCACATGAGGAATCACACACATGAGGAATAAACAAGAGGAGTTAGAGATGTGCGCATGCCTGCAGGACTGTGTTCTTATGGGCATCACAGGGATGTGGTGGGATGACTCTTGACTGGAGTGCTGGAGTGGAAGGATACAGGCTCTTTGGGAAGGACAAACAGGGAACGTTAGGAGGGGATGTCACCTCCAGCTGGAGTGCATGGAGCTCTGTCTGGGGATGGAACTTACTGAGAGCTTATGGATCAGGATTAAAGGGAGGGCAGGGACAGGTGATGGTGTGGTGGCTGTCTGCTGCAGACCTGGTGACCAGGTGACCAAGAAGACTGAGGGGATGAGACACTGTACAGACAGTAGAACTCATGTTCACAAGACCTTGACCTTGTAGTGGATTTCATCAGAATGATATCTGTTGGAGGGACAACACAGCAGGGTATAAGCTGTCTGGGAGATTCCTGGAATGTATTGATAACAAATTCCTTCTTCAAGGGACAGAGGAGCCAATGATAAGTGCTATGCTAGACCTTGTTCTTATCAACAAGGAGGGGCTGTTGGGGAATGTGAAGCTCAAGGGTAGCGCTGGGTGCAGTGACCATGAAATAGTGGAGTTCAAGATCCTTCAGGCAGCAAAGGAGGGTGCACAGCAAGCTCATTGCCCTGGACTACAGGGGAGCACACTTTGGCCTCTACAGCAACCTGCCTGGTAGAGTACTATGGGATAAAGCCCTGGCAAGAAGAGGAGTCCAAGAAAGCTGGTTAATATTCAAAAATCACCTCCTCCAGTATGTAATGGGGCCTACAAGAAGGCTGGAGAGCAACTTTTGACAAGGGCATGTAGAGATAGGACAAGAGAGAATGGATTTAAAACAAAAGAGATTAGATTTAGGATAGATATTAGGAAGAAATTCTTTACTGTAGAGTAGTGAGATACTGGCACAGGTTGCCCACAGAAGCTGTGGATGCTCCATTCCTGAAGGTGTTCAGGGCCAGACTGGATGGGGCTATGAGCAACCTTGTCTAGTGGTAGGTGTCATTGTCCATGGCCAGGGGATGGAACTACATGATCTTTAAGATTCCTTCCAACCCAAAACATTCTATGATTCTATTAATGTAGGTTTTTCCATAGTCCAGTGCCAGAGAACTATCCAGACAGATTTAACTTCTTAGAATAGATGCAGCTTAAATTTTGGGGGGATGAAATGATAATAACAAAGGAAATAAAGAATTTGTTTTACATAATGTATCAGCAGAGTATGTTGTGCATGACTTTAAAAAATAATGTGCATTTCACTACTGACAACTATATATCTCATTGTAGAAATCTCACTTTTGTAATTAATGTTGCTTCATTTTCTACAGGGAAATATAGTTCATGAATGGAAAGAGAAAAACCTTAATGAATCAATGTCAGTGTGTTCAAATGCTTGAAAAGTCTTCTCCTTTTGTGTTAGCAGAAGAAGTGAAAGTTGTGTAAATGATCCAAGCTGGTAATCCTATCGCAAACTAGCAAGGCCCTGTTTATCATCAAGGTTAAGGTAACTGATATAAACCACTTTCAATATTTTGAAACTTTCAATATAAATCACATTTGTTTAAAATCCTTTTTAACATACTGATTTGATAAAACTTATTCTACCTGCCCATGATTAATTTCCTAATGTAAAACTAGCAATAAGCAGGAAAAAAAATCTTAAATCTTAAAAGAGTGTTAAGTTATAATGTTTACTTTCTTGATCAGCATGCTAAGAGATGTAAGGTATGGTTCATATTCTGCTAAGAAACGGGAGATTACTAAAATAATCCTGCTCTTTATAGTTTTCTGTCCATCCTGAGAGAGCAGTCATTCCATGCTTCACTCACTGCTTGTGTTCAACTGTTTAAATATTAAGGAGTCACAGCAAAAGTGTGTCACCAGCAAAATATATGGCACTCAGGGAAGCTCCCTCAAGGCAGTCTGAAGTCTGGCAGTGTGCAAGCTGCCCCTTTGTAACTGCTGGCAGTGGTCTTTCTTGTGAAATGTGAGATTGCTTAGCTGTCTGAGAGGTGAGACAGAGTAATATCTTGCATGTGACACAGAAGTGGTGAATCCATGGAGGAGGGAAGTGAAAGAGGAGAAATGAAAAGCTGGTTAACGCACCTCAACGATACACTGTTTATTTCAAAACTGGTGTAAGATCAGTCATCTTCCACCGAGTCATACACATGTACTGTGGCAGGGAAGTACTCCTAAAGATAAGTGAGACAAACTTAATGGAAGAAGTGTTCTGGCAGGTAGCCTGTTGATTACATGGCACACCCAGACCACTGAAGATGTTGGCAACTGAGTGTTTTCTTTGCAGTAATGGAAAACTTGTCATCTCGAACACAAACCAGGAGCTTAGAGGTTTACTAAAGATTCAGATATCACCATTTTGCATTTTATCTGTTAAATAAAATTTCAGGACTTTTGGGGCTTAAGAAAACCTCAGTAATTTTAAATATTTGCTAATGGAATTCTGGTTCATTCCTCACTTGCTGAATTACTTTTTCCCTCCCTTTTTAATGGTATCCCTGATTTGCCTTGATTTGTGGGCTGGCTGTTGAAATGCTCTTATATGGACTTGAAGAATGTGATCTTCTACCAAGTCAAAGGCAAACCTTTCAATTACTTCAGGTAAGCAGACCCTCAGTTGTCACCTGGAGGTGAGAGTACCTCTCAAATCTGTACCTGGGAAGAAATGAGAATGAAAACATGATTGAATGTCTGTTTCTGTCATGAAAGTTACATCTTAGAGGAGCTCAGCAATTGTATTTTACCTGACATTAAGAAAGAGACATTAACACTGTTGAAGTCCAGCACTGAAGGATTGCTTATTATTAAAACACCATTCCATGTGGAAAGTTTGGAAGTGATTAGAGATCTCCTTAATTTCCAATCTTTTCTCTTAATAAATTACTTCCTTGCTTTCTGAAACACAAGGGAAAAATGGTTTAACATTTTTCATCTCAAATTAGGAAATCTGAAGGAAAAGGCAAATTTTCAATAAGTGTTAGATTCATTGCCTTTTACTTCAAGCAAATCTTCATTTAAAATGACTGCACTCCATTTTGATGTAAAACTGTGTGTCTTACAGAAAAAATATGTGCTTGATCTCACTAAGAGTTAACTTTGTATACCTGAAGAACCATCAGGGCTTTTTGTAGGGATGGGCCTCCTTTGGTCCAGAAGAAAGAGATTAAGGGTATTAGCACAGGTCATAAAGGCGCTTTCTTCCAGGAGTCTGTACTAATGAGGCAGTTGCTCCAGACTGATTTGAATTACAGTCATTACCTCACTCATTTGCCTTTGCAGAAGTGTTATTTTTAATTGGAAGAGACACTTATGAATCCCCTCATCCCATTCATTATGAAAGACCACTGTCACAAAGGAGATGGCAGCATGATGTATTCACAGGGTATCATGTGTGCTCCTGCTTGTGCCAGCTCCATACTTGCCCTTCCAGTGAAGCAGACAGCTTTTTGAACACCCTGGTTGCTCAGTTGAAATGATAGGTGTGTAAGTGATGAGCACAAGGAGCCCTATGTGTCACGTCAGCACTGACCCCTTAGCAGGAAAACTGATTATCACTCTTGAAATGCTCTTGAGGATGGTGCCTGCCTCTGGCTGCTGCTTCTGTGCTGAAGAGGAAAGAGGAAACTAATGGGAAGGATTAGAGGGCAGGTGACGAATAGCTACTGAAATGGGACCCAGTCTGCACTCCTCCTATTACAGATACAGAAATGATTGTTTGTGCTCTCACAAAGGAGAGTTTTGTCCTGTCTGAGATTCTCAGTCCTACGTGCGTCAGTTTTGCGGTGAAGACACACAGTGCTTTCTGTTGTGTGAGGAATGCATCAGGCTGTCCCCGTGGTGCAAGTTCTGTGGGTAAGCACAACCAGGTGGAATCAATGCACACAGTGTCCTAAAGATAGGAACCTTGCTTTTGCAATGCAGTCTTGAAAGAAATGGTTGGAACCTTGAAGAAATCCTTTGGTGACAGTCAGTGCTGCAGCATCTTGGAGCTCAGTTTTACATTTTGCAGTCCTGCATTCACAAGATGCATTTTACAGATCTGCCTCATATTCCCCAGCACTGTCATTCTTTCTGGGCCATCAATTAAATATGTGAAGTTGATGTTCAGTTTACTAATTTCAAATTTGAGTGTTCAATCCCCAAAAAGGAGATACATCAGCCTCAAAGGCGTCTCCAGAAAAAGCCATTCTGCAAAGCTCTGAATCCCACAGTCATACTGAATCCCACCTAATTTGCTTTCCTTATATCTCCAGCAAGTTTTCCTACAAAACTAAAGTATTTCAAATATCACTTACCTCCTGCCCTGCCTGAAGGATCTATTTCAGATGTTAGTACATCTAAATACTTAAATAGTTTTGTAGAAAGTAAGCCTACAACTTAACATCCTGGTTTTTGTAACAAACCAATTTTCTAACATCATGTTTTGCTGTGACTTTAAAAATTGCTTGCCTTGTTCCAAATTAATTTTCATGCCTTTTTTTTTTTTCTTCATGCCCTCTGGAAGGCTGCTATCCTTACTTCTCCTTTTAACACAGAATCCAGAACCCACCAAATCAGTGGAAAGCTCAGCAGAGAATGAATTAAAACCTTAGAATCTTCTTGAAAGCTCATCTATCTAGAAACACCCTTAGCAAAGAGATAAAGAAGATGGTACTTTGCATTATTTCTGAGACTTTTATAAAACCTGTAGGCAGATACAATGGTATGGATTGTATTGATGTGATATGTATGCTTTTTATCAACTATGATAAAATACGTTTATCAACATCTCTTCTTGCTGTTCTTTTTCACATAACTATGGCACATTCAGAGGGTAAAACCTTTCTTTATTTTGAGATAACTCAAATTGTCTATTACACTGGATGCTAAAAAAAAATAAGCAAAGAATAGATAACCTTAGGAAAACTGGTAGCTCCAGAGGACTTCTTTCTCTAAAACTAGGACCTGAGATGAATCTTCTCTTTGGAGAATTTGATCTTTTCCTCTGTGTGTGAAGAGTTGATGTGTTTTTTTTTCACAGACTTCTGATTAGACTGAGGGCAGTGTCTGTCTGAGATGACAGAATTTCTGTATATTGCTGTTCACACACAAATAGCTACTTGAGAGGCAAGTTTGTAAGTTCATTTTATAGCTAATGGAGGTCTTACCTAGATTCCACTGCTGAGAAGGAGGCATCTCATTCCATGACAGATGTCCTACCTGGCTCCTTCCTACCAATTCAAACACATCCCGTGTCCTGTTAATCACATGAAGATGCCTCAGAGATCTTACAGCATTTGGAATGACTGGGTGGAGGTTAGGTGGAATACTCTAAAGATCCAAAAATAGCAGCAGGCTTTTACCTTTAAGAAAATTCAGCGTTGAGGGGAAGAGGAGCTTTGTCTGGATCACAAGTGATGGGACTCAGCTGGTTTATTATTACCTTCTTGTCACATCTTGGTTGACTGGAATACCTTTTCCATCTATCTGTTCCTGCAGAAAGGCATAGTTCTCCCATAGCTCCTCACAAGGCTACATTTGAACAAATTAATGTGCCTTTTATGTTTAAATATCTTAATTCAAAGCTGAGTCCTATCACTTGGTGCTCTCTAGCTTTCAGAAGGCTAAATTAGAAGAAAATTAATTCCTGCTGTTGTGATAGATTCCCGTTATGGAAATATTACAGAATAGAAATCAAAACAGAAATTATTACCTCTGTGATGGCTTCAAGGTGACTGTCAATGCAATCCCTGCCTGCATGCTAATTTCTGTCAGATCATTTCTAACAGATGAGCCTAGACCACTAAGGAGACCTTTCATGTACCAAAATTAGATGAGATGAACCCAGTCTCACAGGTCTATTAAAAAGTCATGCCTACTTGAGGAGAATCCTAATTACTACTTGGAATCACAGTGTGTGCACTGTGTCTAATAAATATGCATTGGTAGGACAGAGCATAAATACTCCTCACAGTGCAGTTTTGCTAAATTATTTTAATTACATTTGCAAACATATGTACTGGGAAGTGAATGTCTGCCAACTGATAGTTCAATTGTGCTTCTAAGATTTTCATGCTGTCCTAGTGTGTCCCTATCTAGTATTCCTTACCCAGGACATTTTCTTGATGACCTAAAAATATTTAAAACCTTTTTCATAACTAATGGTCTTGTTTAGCTATGGTATAAAGGAACAATTCTCTTCCAAACACTGGATTATTTTGTGTTAGTAATGAAGGGAGAATAATTTGTCATCTGTGTAGTACCAGTATGCAAGTCTTTGCTTCATCTGTGAGTCATTTTCTGTTACTTGAAAATAAAGGTTGGAAGGAGATTGAGGAATGTAATGAACCTTCTAGGATTTCAGAAATACAGAAAACCTAGGGGCATGTGCATTCCTTAAAGTTTTAACTCTTTTGATTCATTATTCTCAAATAACTCACACACTTCTTTGGAAAAAGGAGCAGCATTTTGTGATCAAGAATGAGAAAAGAAATCTAAGATCAACATTTATTTTATCCCCCAGTAGCATATCCTGGCCTGAGCACAGACCAGACTGGATCTAGAAGATCCAGAAGCAGCTGCATTTATAGACAGCCTTTGGCAAACTTCCCCATAAACTTATTCAGGAAAGGTGGACTTAGATGTGGAGTAATTGTCTATATAATGTCAGTAGGATGGGTCTCTGAAAAATTGGAGAGACTCTGTAATTTTTAAGAAGGAAGGGAAAAATCCTTCTCTGCAGGAATACCTGGCTGTTTGAGTCTAGATGGACCTATCAACAAGGGCATGTGTTGTTGTAATCCCAGTTCTTGAGTCCACGTTCCTATCAGAAACCCAGATTATTTAGTCGATACAGTTGGGCCCAAGAATTTAAGCAAGCTGCAAAAATGTGTCCAAAAAGGATCCTTTTAGCCAAATACAACAGTAATTTTTTGACATTCTTGCTATTCTGTTCTGGTGCACACCATGCATACTGAGGCCCTTCATCTACGAAGGAAATGGCAAATTCAGTTGAATACCATGAATCATATTTGCCAACCTGAAAAATTCAATCAGGCTTATATTTAAAAAAAAAATTAATTAAGCTGCAAAAAGGCTGGCTGGCACCATAGGATTGTGTCAGAGCCCCAAGCCTGGTGGCAAGATCTGCCGATGGTTAAAACTAAACTGGCAACTGTTAATAAAAACTAAATTGGTAATTGAGTTTTCAGCCAACTTGTACTGGAGTTCTTGGTGAAAGCCTAGTTCTTATCAATGTGTACATTTTCTTTAATTGTGTTTTTATCAAGCTGATACAAAACCATTGGAAAACACTGAAAAATCCCATAAATCAGGACTTGGACTTCTTCCAGCTGTGGCCTAGGCTCAGTTCATTTTAGTAGAATAAAGGTTTAGTCTCTCTCATAGGTTGTTGACTCACAACATGAAGGTGCCAATTGATACTCATTGACTAGGAAGGTAATTTAGAGAACTAATTTTGACCTGATGTCTAATCCTAGTGATGGATGCTGCCTCCCTGTAGAACCCAATTAATCTATGGATTTAAAAAATATTGTCTAAGAAGTTTCACAATTCTCCCACCCACCAGCAAGGACAGATTATCTAAGGGTTAGTAAACAAGCACAAATTTCAGTAGAGCAATTCCTTAGTGAATTTTTCCTGGAGGAAAATTTATTATCTTCACAGTAGGCATAGGAATTGATGTACTTTTTATGAATGAAAAGAATCTATTTCAAAATATCTCTAAAACCATACATGGTTAGGTACTTTTTTCACTTTGTCCTAGTGAATTACAACTTCACCTATTTCTTCAGGAAAGAAGACATCTTGCCATAAAGACAGGGGGCTTTTTGTAAGAATTCTATGCAAAAAGAGTAAAATGTTTATTGACAGAGACAGTACACTTCTTCAGTCTGAGTGTGGATGATAAAATATCCATTTTGTCTCAGTTGTACTATGCAGGAATTCATCAGAGTTCTATAATTCTCTTGAACCATTATTTTTTTCAACCAGAGTGTAACTTAAAATGCTAAAATATTTTTTTATACTATAAAATCTTAACTGATTAGGTGGACCTTCCCTATGCCCCTTCATGGTGTACCTCAGGGCTGGGTTTCCTGTGTTAAACAAAGCTCTTCCCTTGCTTTGGCATCACTCAATGCGCTCAATTCTACTATTTAAACAAGAATAGCCATGAAGCTGCAGAGGTCTTTTCTGAATCATTTAGTGATAATTAATCTCAGAGGCATGTATTGCACCTCCAGAACATTTGAGAACAGACTAGTTGTAGTTATTTAACATTATAGCCAGACTACCGAGACATATATCCTTCCTTCTCTCTGGAACATTTTCCTCTAATCATTAGTTTAATGATTTATTTTTAATGACTTATGATATTCACAAGCTCAAACCTAATTCCCCATTGATACTGTATCTCATCATCACTGCTTCCAACTCTGTATTTGTGTGATTTCAGGGTGGAAAATTAGAGAGAGACAGAGGAAGAGAAAAAGAGAGAGATTCTACTTACTTGTAGATAGATAATAAAAGTATGTGTGTTTTTTTGTATGCAGAAGTAAATATACATGCACCTACATATACAAATATTAATTTTTAAAATTTTAAATTTCAAAAAGCTCCGCTTTCTTTAAAAGTTTAAATAAATAATGTAACCTGTGAACAATGGTACCACTTTTCAATGGTTCTCTTAACTAATATTAAATGTAACTGAAGGCATGGGAACACACCAAGGCCATTATTACTGTGTCTGAACATCTGTTGTTGCATCAGCTTTTGGGTATCATTAATTTCCAACTTGGAGATTACAAAACATTACATTATTTTTAATGGCTCATCAAAATTTTGGGCAATTGTTGTAAACATATCTGCTCTCCCAGGAGTGTAAGCACATCATAGTTTACACAGTCATCAAGGTAACAGAATACTACAAAAATTTTGAAGGAGAATAAGGTTGTTCTCCATATACTTGAAGAGTTCTTTCCACAAGGGGAAGAGAATGGAAGAAAAATGTTTTAAGTCTATCTTCTTTGACCAGGTTATTTAAGTCATTACCCTTGTAGGCTCCATTGTAAATTAGATGTATTTAACAGTGACAAAATAGTCTTTGTTAATTTCATTTTCCCAAGTTCAACTTGGCCTCTGAACTGTTAAGGAAATCTAAGAAACCTATAAAATTTGCACAAAGCTACCTGAAGTGAGGTTCATCTTACGCACACATAACGGCGCTGGCCCTGTGAATCTAAGGCACAACTTTTAGAGCTCACAGTGCTCACAGAAGGCTTGAATAAAACATCCTAAGTCCTCATGTGTCTACTGGTATGTCACATTTACAGCCGTTAATCATGAATTTCAACAAGACGAGTGCAAGATCCTGCAACTGGATAGGGGCAACCCCAAGTACAAGTACAGGCTTGTACTTGTGGGTGGAGAACAGATTGAGAGCAGTGCTGAGGAGAAGAACTTGGGGGTGTTGGTGGATGAAAAACTGGACACGGCTCCATAATATACTCTCACGGCACAGAAAGCCGACTGTGTCCTGAGCTGCATCAAAAGCAGCATGGGTAGTGGGTCAAGGGAGGGGATTCTCCTCCTTTGCTCTACTTTTCTGAGACACCCACCTGGAGTACCGTGTCAGCTCTGGGGCCCCCCAAAGTAGGAAGGGCATATGGACTTGTGGGAGCAAGTCCAGAGGAAGCCACAGAGATGATCAGGGGGCAGGAGAACCTCTCCTGTGAAGACAGGCTGAGAAGTTGGAGTTGTTCAACCTGGAGAAGAGAAGGCTTTCAGGAGAAAAAGGCTTACAAGAGAGCTGGAGCGGGCCTTTTGACAAGGGCTGGTAGTGACAGGACAAGGGGTAATGGTTTTAAACTAAAAGAGAGCAGCTTTAGTTTAGATATAATGAATAAATCCTTTACTATGAGGGTGGTGAGGCACCAGAACAGGTTGCCCAGAGAAACTGTGGCTGCCTTATTCCTGGAAGTGTTCTGGTTGAATGGGCCTTTGAGCAACCTGGTCTCCTGGAAGGTGTCTGTGCTCATAGTGGGAGAGTTGGAACAACATGCTCTTTAAGGTCCCTTCCAACTCTGCACTTGGCTTCCTGGTGAGCTATTGCATGTTGGATATGACACTTAGGGACAAGGTTTGATAATGGTTGGATTTGATTATCTTCTGCTTCTAAGATTCGGGATGAGGTCCAAGCAATAGGAATATGTTTTGCATTATTGGGTCTAACATTCATCTTCAGTGTCAGACTGTGAAATCATGTAAGGCACCAACCCATTAATTTTTGAACTCCAAACTGGAAAAAAGCACAAAGACGAATCATAACTATGCCTTAAGGCAAAAAGGTCACACGGGGCATAAAGATGACATCAACAGAGCACTGTGCAACCCGTACACGTGCTGGTCTGCACCATTCAGGGCTGGGACTCTTACTCAGGCACTGCCCACAAGACCAAAACATGCATATGTCTTCTCTACTCTTGAATAATTTCTCTGTCTTTTCATCCTCCTTATATTTCCCAATTTTCTCTCCCCTCTGTCCTCAGTTCTGGCAGAATGACGTCTCTCCCTGTGGTTGTGTAGCATGCAGGCTCCTCACCTGGCTCACTCTACTGTCTATCCACAACATCTCCGAGTGAGAAAATTGCACTGAGTCTGTTTCTGTTATTTTCAGAGAAATAAGATTTTAAAGATTTTTCTGTGAGTGATTAGGTTACACTGACAACATGACGAATTTTTGGAGTTTACTTGTTTTCTCACAAGTTAAAAAAAACATTTAAGACTCCTGAAAATGGTAAACAGTTCGAGTGAAACAGGGCAACCTAAACCCAACATTACGACTATATGTAGGGAACCTCCAGATACTCTGAGAGAAGTCTCCTGGGGTAAGGCCACCTGAACACCAAATAGAAAGAAAACAGACTTATAGTTTTATATTCTGATTAAGTCTGTAGGTTTTTTGGCAACTCTCCCTCTTCTTCTCTGTAAGGTCTAAAGGAGAATCACTTTATCACAGAACCGTAGAATCATAGAAGGGTTTAAATTGGAAGGGACCTTAAAGGTCATATAGTTCCAACCCCCTGCCACAGGCAAGGATGCCACTCATTAGATCAGTTTGTCCAGAGCTACATTCAGCCTGTACTAAAACACTTCAGGGATGGGCATCCACAACTTCTCTGAGCAATGTATTGCAGTGCCTCACCACCTTCATAGTAAAGAATTTTTTCTTAATATCTAATTAAACCTACCCTTTTTCACTTTGAAACTATTCCCCCTTGTCCTGTCACTACACAGCTTTGTAAAATCATGACTTTTCTGAATGCTTGTTGTGCTCATTAGTGACTGAATTTTGCTTCTGCTGCTTTTACTGCTGTACTTGACAGGTTCCTGTGCCTGCCATGGGGCTTGCTTGCCTTACTGTAAATTAGAGTTGAAGAGACTGTGGATGTGGTGGACAATGTGCTGGGATAGTTAATTTTCTTCATGGTAGATAATATGGGGCTATATTCTGGATTTATGCTGGAAACAGAGTTGGTAATACAATGTTTCAGTTACTGCGGCGTAGTGTTTACACAGAGCCAAGGACTTTTTTGCTCCTCACTCAACCTCCTGGTGAGGAGGCTGAGGGGGAACAAGGAATTGGAAGGAAGGGGACACAACCAGGACAACTGACCCCAGCTGACCCAAGGGATATCCGAGACAATATGGTGTCATGCTCAGCATATAAAGCTGGGGACGAAGAAGGAAGGGGACATTCAGAGGGATGGTGTTTGTCTTCACAAGTCATCATTATGTGTGATGAAGTCCTGTTTCCCTGGAGGTGGCTGAACGCCTGCCTGTCCATGGGAAGTGGTCAATGAATTCCTTGTTTTGTTTTATTTATGTGCACAGCTTTTGCTTTACATGTTAAACTACCTTTATATCAACCCATGAGCTTTTACACTTTTGTTTTTCTGATTGTCTCTCCCATCCCATCATAGGGAGAGTGAGTGGTTGTGTGAGGCTCAGTTGCCAGCCAGGGTTAAACCATGACACTGAATGCTCAAGTAAGTACAAACTACTGATGGACAGACATCTCTGAAGAAATCTTTTTTTTTTTTTTTTTGCCTGTCAAGTGTTGTGCTGCCTGTTACAAAAACAGCTCATATTGAACTAGACTGAGGTTTACCATTACTAAGCCTCGGCGTTTGAAAGAGGACTTTGGTGCTTCTGACAACAGGAATTGGATTAAACTAACGTATTTCTCTCTTATTTTATGGCAGCTCACTTTCTAGTAATGCAAATAGTTCAAGAGCAAGTGCCTTCTTGGGAACATGGCAAAGGTTGGTACACACTGGGTTTTCTAAGCTAGGACTCAATGGAGAAAGGTAATAAAAACAGAGGGCTGCTTTAGAAATTCTGATGAGAAATTCAGGTGAGAATCACTCACCTGCATTAATTGGACCAGGGAGAGCCCAGTTCTGGGCTTATCAGTACAGGAGGGACATGGAGCTCTTGCAGTGAGCCCAGCATAAGGCTACAAAGGTAATTAGGGGATGGGAGCACTTCACTTATGAGGAAAGAGATCTAATGATGTCCCTCTTGACATTTTATTCCTAACACCTGGATCTTCTCTGCAGGTTCCTTGACCTCACTTTGCTTAATGACAAAACTGGCTTTCAGAGAGATTTGGACTATTTTCTCCCATTTCTCAAAAGCCTCTTCTACTGTGTTGCCCCATAGGCTGATGTCATGAAAATACTGCAGGTGTTCTGGAGCTCCACCATGTTCAAGTACAGTCTGGATCAGTCCATGGTGAATGGTAGGACTGTGTTTCCAGCCCTCAGGAAGTTGATTCCAGGTGTATTGAACACTTCTGCAAGAGAAAAAAAACTGTGACTTGTACTCTGCTGCCAAAGGGACAGAGAAAAATGCATAAACAATAATAACTGTGGCCCCACTTGTCTGCCTTTGACTCAGTTCCCACTGAAGTTCCAGCATGGCCAGCATGGCAGCACTCAGCAGTGGTGTGACTTCATTCAGGCCGTGTCAGCCTCCACTCTCCATTAGGCTTTCCCACTTGCCATATGGGACTGTCAAAGGGGGAATGAGTCCTGCTGACTTGGCTCACCAGTTGATTAATCAGCTTATGGATGGGAATCAGCTTGGTGCAATATTGTTGCCAGTGCCCTGCTGCGGTAGTGACTGGCACCCGTTATTCTTCGACTCTGAGCAACCCCACAACAGAAGGGTCCTCTGAGAGACCACACAAGGCAGACATCTGTTTAATTTTCTCCATGTCCAGAGCAGCTATATCAAAAGTGATATAGAGTCCTTGAAATACCCTCTCTTGAGACAGACTATGCCAAGGTTGCATGGAGCCTCTGGGCCAGTGACAATGGGGTGCTTCTGACACTCATTCACAGTTAGACTGATTTCAGCTTCCAACAGTCAGATGCTGGGATCCCTCATCACTCCAGATATACGGATGGTATCTGCCCCATCATAGCCAGATGGCATTAGGATGCACTATGCACCTGTGTCCATTACAGCCTTACAATCAGTAAGTGGTTACTGCTTCATTTGAGTTCTGCTTCTTCCTCCTCATCTTCTTGTGACAGACCTGTTTCAGAGTAACTTACCTCATCTGCTTCTTGTTCCTTCACCTTCTTAGTAGGAGTTGCTTCCTTTACTAAACAAGCTGACTTTCTCACCCAGTATTTCTTCTTGTGTTTAGGGGCAACTGATGACCAGCATGGGCTGTTTCTCTGGTTCATCTTTAGTGCCTATTGTGGGGGTTGGAGTTGTCACAGTACCTGTCATTTTGTCATCAGATTCAGAGACTTTCTTTTTGCCCCAAGGGTACCAAGTAGTGTTGAACACGGCTTGGTGAGCATGGGCCAGGCTCCAGCACACTGCAGTGGTTTGTGCCTCTCTGGAATTGCCAGGATGGCAGCATACTTTTTGGAAATATAAGTTTTTCAGAATTCTGCCCTTGTTCAGGGGTGAAGTTATAAAGCACTGGGTGTGTCCACCGTCCTAGGCACTTGCCCACACTACACCACACGTAACTATGCAGCCTTGGGGAAGATCTCAGTGTTACACACATCGTTTTTTAAACTTAAACAAGAACTGAGATATATATATATACATGTTGGTTTGAACATCCCAAGAATATTCAAAAAGCTCAAAAGCTATTTTAGCTGGCCTACAGGAGAAGAGGAAGGTGAAGGAGAAGAGGCAGGAAAGTGTCCCTACTTTTTTTCTGCATAGACTGGCCCTCTGAGGAGTAAAGGTAAAGAATGTAATTATTAGTTCCTGAGAGATGGTTCCCGAAGCAGGGAGATGACAGCAATGCTAAGTACAAATACCAGATTAGTCTCATGACCAGTAATTTTATCATATTATAAGCCAGTGTTACACAGTATGGGAAAATGATAACTTTAATCCAGCCCCCAGAGATGATAAACAGCACAACAGGGAGCATATACAACAAGTGAGGTGTAGATAATACAATCCTGAGAAAAACACAAACACTAAGAGCAAATAAATCAACTGTGTGACCAACAACTATTAAACTAATACAATAAAAGCTTATAACAGATTTCTCTTAACATGGTCTGGTCATATCTGTCATTACCTCAACCCTTCATGCTCCCCATTTGGCCCCAAAAAAGGATTGTCATTGTTTAACCCAGAAGACAAACACCACACACCACTACTCCCTCACTTCCCCTTGGTGGGAAGGGGGAAGGAACCAGAAAAAAGGTAAAACTCATGGACTGAGATAGAGCTTAATAGGACAGAACAGGAATGGAAAAATAATATAACGGAACATAAAAGAATGTACAAAATAAGTGATGCAGAATGCAATTGCTCACCTGCTGACTGGTGTCCAGACAGTCCTTGAGCACTGATCAGCCCCTCCCAACCAACTTCCCCCAGTCTTATTGTTGGCATGATGCCATATGGTATGGGATATCCCTTTGGCAAATTTCAGGTCAGTTGTCTTGACTGTGTCCCTTCCCAGCTTCTTGTACACTCCCAAGCTCCTCCTTGCCAGGGCAGTATGAGAAGCTGAAAAGACTTTGATTTAGTGTAAACACTGATGCTGTTTTTATATTTTAATTCATAAAAATTGATCAATTTTCTGTTTGTCTTATATTCATTTACTTATTTCTGGCTTCCTAGGCGATAGGGCTGAATGGATGTTCCAGGAAGAATAAAAGAATTGTATTCCTGAAGGGAATCCCTTTTTTCCAAATTTATCTTTAAAGACAAACTACCATTGTGTGGTTTTTTTGTATTGTGTTTACTGACCTAGACATAAAATTGTGTTAGAAACTTTTCCCTTCTTCTATCATATCCATCGCAGTCACACACATGTGCAGGTACACACTCGAACAGGGCAATTTCTTATCAAAGGTGCTTAGACAGAATCTGAATATCTCACAGTCCAGGATGTATTTATCTGCACAACCCTCTGTGAAACTACATAGTGCTATTATCTCTCCTTTCTCCCTCAATGGAAAGGCAGTGCCCATCCCACCAGAATATGTTGTAGGTACTAGCTTTGAGCTCTTTGTCTCTCTATTGACCCACGAGAGCATCTAAAAAGCCACCTTAAATTAGCTACCCAATTTCTGAAAGGCTAAAATTATGTGAGATGACTCCCACTCACTGTTACTTTATAAACTGTATAAACTCATATAGGAAGACTCTAATAAACTCTGATTTCCTCTGCTGTAGGTTAATGATTTTGCAACTAAATTACCTTCATTCTTTTTTTAGTCTCTGACCTTGGATAGCATCTCTGGATATTAGCACATTATAAATATTAAACTTTAGCAATATCCTTTTTTTGTATTGAAAAAATCTATAGGCCTTTCAAAAGGTAGTCGACAGATAATAAAATCTGGGTTAAATGAACCTATCCATACTCTGCTTTTGGTAATACAGTAAGGCAAACCTATCTCCATAGATTCATAGGATCACAGGTTGATTCTATGATGGAAAGGCTGCTCTACCCCAAACTACTGACCAAAGCAGGGTCAGCTATGGTCTATGGTTCAGACAAGACTGTTCACGGGTTTGTCCACTTTGGTCTTGAAAAGTTCTAAGAACAGAGACTTCAGGGTTCTGTTCAGAAATTCTGACCAGTAACAATCACTGTCTTTTTACAGACAAATTGACCAAAGCTGTATCAGAAACAGCACAATTAACTACTTCTCTTTGCATAGTGATTCGTGTCCCCTGTACCCTAATGAGCTGGTATGAGCTGGGCCGTGGCCAATGCAGATGTGCAGGTTGGTTCTGTGTGCTCATGGCACGTCTGGCTGCTGCCAGGCACTACCTGTAATGCCTGAGTCCTTTGCTCTGTCTCACTGAGCTCTAATTCAAATCTTTCTATTCTACTCAGCTCCCAGTTTCTGCACAACCTTAGGAATATAATATCTTTCAGACCTCTAGCCTTCTCCAAATTTGGTTGAAATTGGTTAGTAGTTTCAAAATTTAGGGAGAAGCCAAGACACTGATAGATAGACTGCAGGAATACATAAAGGTTCATTTCCTCAGGAAACAAGTCTGAAAATCCAATTATTGTATGATTTCTGTACCAGACTCTAGAACCTTGAAGCTGAGAAAATTTAGTAAGCAGAATCTTTTCTCAAACAAGCGGGCATTTAAACTTTTCGGAACTAAAATAACATAATTTCCATCACAAATTTTTCTCAGGGGCATAGAAGTTACATCAGTTTTTGCTGTTACGCAAAGACATTAATCCTATTTTAAATGCCTGTAGGCTTTTTAATCCAGCATCCCCAGTGTAATTATAGTAATTAAGAATGCCATATAATGCTCCAGTGAGCAAAGTATGATTTGTGGGTGTTACAACTGGGGTGTAACAGTGGGGAAAGGTAATATCTTTTATGAGACTAACTGATACTGTTGGGGGCTAAATCAAAACTTTCAGCCACACAATTTTTTTCCCTTTTTTTTTTTTTCAGATTTTTCATGTAGTTTAACAGTGACTGTGTGCTTCACACCTTTCTGAAATAATACCCGTGTCTTTCCTAATGTTCAGAACCACTATGCTTAAAGATAGGAAAGACATGTTGAAAGCAATGCAGCATTAAATGGTAGAAATACTAGAAGGAAAAGGATAAAATATGTACAGTTCTCTGTTCTCTAGGCTTCAGAATGATCTAAGGATGCAAAGATCACTGCTGTGGACAATATGAAATTGCAGACAATATATAATAAGATTGAGTTGGAAATTACAGGTCTATTGAAGATATCTCATCTGTTTAAAAAGAAGTCACATATTTTCCAGGTGAGTTGGGCAGAAGAACTAGTTTGCCTTTACTGCAAATTGAAAAGGAGAGGGAGAAGTTTAAAGAAAACTTAAAAGAGAACCTAAAGAGAAAAAGAGAGCTGCTCTGTTAGAATTATGATGATCACAAATATCTACTCAATAGAAAATACTTTGATTATTTTCAAATATAGTGTTGCAAGTTTAATTCCTGTGTTCCACATTTCTAAGGAATCAAAAACTACCTTAACTTAAATTTTCAATAACATTCTTGAACGCAAAAGTAAAATTAAAATATAAGTAAAAACTAAAAGAAAACACTAATTTAATTTTTAATAAAAATTAGAAATTAACAAATAAAACAGTAACAAGTCTTTTTTACATTTTCAAGTAAAATATATATTGGTTTTTTAGGTACTGGTAGTCAGTCCTAGGGTTTCACTAGGAGGAAGTCACTATTTCTGGATGATTTGATGACTGACTCATCTGTTCTTATGAACTCATGACCCTTTTTGAGAACGTATGGTGGCCTGAGGAAAGAGTGGAGGTGTCACGAAGGACAAAGAAGGCAAACGATTGGGTGGAAGACACAAATGGGATCCCCTTTTTGATGTCCATGCCAACTAGAGAAGTTCACGGAAATATGATGTCAGTTCTCAGCAGGAGCTGAAAATTACCGACTCATAAAGCCATCTGCTGAGCTGCTCCTGTGTTTGTTCTGCAGTCAGTGAGCTTGGACCACCATCCTGATGTTTCCTAATGCTCACTATACTCTTGACTCCTCCACTGCACAACAACCTAGAACTCCTGGAATGGACTATTTGCTCCTCTTTCTGACAGACAATGACTTGTAAGTCTATGCCCTGTCTTTGCACAACAAATGTTAAGTAAAGGTCAATACAGATGTCTCATAGTGGTTTCTCTCATTAGGCTGGAAGTAGCCATTTTATGGACGAGGTATGACTCTGGGGAGCAAACAATGGACCTGGTTTATGGCATGGGCTTTGGTGGCAGTAACTGCCCCAGTTAGGACTGGTTGTTTGGGTCTTTTCTCTTTCTTGTGTTGCAGTCCAGCCTCTCCTCTCCCTTACTCCAATCTGTGCTGTCTCACTCCCCAAGCAATCATCACAGAACGCAGAGATATAATCTAAAACCTGAGGCTTTGATACGCTGCTATAAGCCACAGGCTACAAACCCAAACTAGCTCCAGGCCCAGAAGTGCCAGGTCTGGGGCAGCTGCTAGCTCTGCCTTTAATAGTGAAACTTGAAGAATATCCTACCTGCAGTATCTAAATGCAACCTAAACACAGAACTTTATCCTGATACACCAACTCACTCATGGTTAGCAACAGGATTTTGAACTTGGCAAAGGTAGCTAAATCACTTTCTCACTTCTGAAAAATTTATCCTAAATCACAGACCTTTTTCTCTGAAAGATATTACTAGAAGTGCCAGCTCCAAGCAGAGCTGAGGGGAGTAAGCAGGTTGTTAGTATCTGGCAAGAGAGGTGCCTGTCTGTCTCTTTAGTTGTGAAGAGTTTGTGACATGGTGTTATATGAAGTCTCATTTTACAGTGTGTCAGCTGTGGAGGGTTGACAGTGGAGGGTTGACACTGGCAGGATTCCAGGTGCCCAACAAGCCACTCTGTCACTCCTGTCCTCAGCTGGACAGGAAAGAGTAAGTAGAAGAAAAGGCTCATGGGTTGAGATAAGGACAGGGAGTGATCCCTAAGCAATTACAGCTGTGGGCTTCCTGGAGGGTCATATCCTCCTCTGGGCATCCACCTACTCCAGCTGTGGGGTCCTCCACAGGCTGGAGCTGGATCGCTGCTCCACTATGGACCTCCATGGGCTGCAGGTGGATCTCTACACCCCCGTGGTCCTCCATGGGCTACAGGGACACAGCTGCCTCACCATGGTCTGCACTATAGGCTGCAGGGGGATCTCAGCTCTGTGCGCCTCCTGCCCTTCCTTCTTCACTACTGACTTGTTCCTCTTATGCATTCTCACTCCTCTCTCTGGCTACAATTGCACACTTTTTCCCCCCCTTCTTAAGTACATTATTCCAGAGGCATTACCACTGTCACTGATGGGCTCAGCCTTGGCCAGCAGCAGGTCTGTCCTGGAACCAGTGGACATGGGGGAATCTCCTGGCAGCTTCTCACAGCAAACAACCCTGAGCCCCCCCGCTACCAAAATCTGGCCATGCAAACCCAATACATCACCAAATGGTTTGGATTTTACCGTGAGAAAGAGGTTAGTCTATGTCCCGTAGGAATTGCCTGGTAAGGTCTCTTATTACAAAAATAAGAGGTCTGCTCTGAAAGATCCCTTCATCTAGACGTTTGAATAGATTACAGATGAATGAATGGAAAGAAAGAGCTGTGCATGCTACAGTGAAACAGAAACTTTATGGGTGGGTGGAGCACAAAATAGCAGTAACAAAAAGAGAGGAGAACTTCTTCAGTGCATTTTACTTTTGCAGAGAGATTTCCTTATTCAAATACCCACAAGGTGTGCATATAAACATTTTGTTGCACTGACACCTTGAGAGATCTTTAACCTTTCTTTCACAAGTTTAAATGTCTTGTCACAGCAATTTGAAAATTTAGTAGAGAAAACGACTCAATCACAGCATGTCTTACAGCTTGTTTTCTGCTACAGTGAACTCCAGACCGTAGTATCCCTCTGTGTTACAAGTCTTAGCACAGCCTCTCAGACCTTGTTTGTTTGGGATTTTTTACCATTTGGTTACAGAGAAGCCACATGTTTCAGATACTGTAGCACTCTGAAAGGAAATATTTATAATGACACAAGGAATTCCATGTGATGGTAAATTAGATTTGATGCATTTATAAATGAAATTGATTATTTTATACTTGAAGGCTGAAAGCTCAGTCTGGCATATGAAAGACAAACCACACTGTCATCCTTACACAAACAGAGTTGGAACAATCTTCTCTCCATATCCATGGATTGTACAGGAAGAGGTAGTGGGTTCTACATGCAGTAACAGAAATTGTGGTAGGTAACTAGGAAATGCTTTTGAAGAAAAGGACATAAGTACTCACAAAAGCTGGCACAAGACGGAATGTCCTTCACTGTAGGGGTTTATAAAGAGTGTAGTCAAAAATCTGGCATGAATAATGGAGGTGTGGGAAACTGTAACATACCATAGAAATTATCTAAGTGATCTCTTGAATATAGTCCCACCTGGCCCCATTATCTGTGATATGGGTTATCAATAATGAAGGCTCCCCAGCCTTAATAAACATCCCTCTGTAACAAAACCTATAGTAAAACCTCAGTCACACCTGGACTTACTGCTGTGTCTTCAGACAGTATCATCAGTTTCACTCTTTTCTCTCTGGTAGTTAGTTTTTGTACCAAGTAGCCATTTCTTTTCTTGAATTGGTGTTGTGTTTCATGGTACCTTTCCACTTCATTTTATATAATTTTCTTCCTCACTGGTGTTTATTTCCCACTTGTACTCTGATTTTTGTTATACAACTTGCAGCATAAAGCAGCCTCTATTTTGCGTTTCACCCATGTTATATACTTATTTCCTTACACTAAGAAGAAGCAGTGTCTTTCCATTCTTGTAGGTGAAATCGAAAAAAGTGGAACACTAAAAGTTTTATGGGAATGTGCCCAGTAACATAACATCTTCACATCATACCCTATAGGTAAAACTCCCACTAAACTGCACGCTAGGGGACTGACATGTATAATATAGGACATAAGAATTATGCTGAGGGCATAGATCTCCTCTTCAGTCACTGACTTCCAGAATGCAACTCAAATGTGCTTCAGGTTAGAAGGGACTCTGCCTGTCAATTGCATCCTTGCACTCCAGAGGGTCTATGCATCCCCACTTGGGCTATACTGGCTCCTTTCACTATGCTCCTTAAATTTTGCTTTTTCTTCTTTTGATATTTTTCCCATAAAGCACAAGATTTTCCAGGGGAGTTTCAATTTCATGTACTTTAGTCATAGTCAAAACACAAGGCAGGAGAATTTCAGGGTCATCGCCAAGGGCTTGGTACCCAGCTCCCATGAGAAATCAGTAGGAACAGGAATATTACTGCACTTCCTTACTATATGTTTGAACTTGGAGAATTTTTTCTTCTCTCTTGGTCTTCATAGCTCTATTGAAACTTACCCAGTACATAGTGAAGTTCAAAGATCTTTTTCTTGGAACCTGAAGACCATCGAGACAGTGTCTAATTATCATTGCACTGAGAGAAAATTGGCAGGATATATTCCAAACTCTTTAAATATCCAGCCATAATATTTGACCTGCTGACTCTCTGTGCAAATGGATTTGACAGTCTAAGCTAACCTTTAAAAAAAGAGAAATTTTCATGTCTTTTAAACTTACCATTCTTTTAATTTAATTGACTGACCCTGTTCTCATATTAGGGGATACACTACAAACCTGTCTCCCAGGAGAACCCGCAACTCTTGCTGACATTTCAGTCACAGGCTGTCAGACTCCACCAGGAACATGAAAATAGTGGTGATGTGCCTTCACACTGAACCTGGCAATTGCTTTTCTTGAGACCTGTAACACATCAAACAAAATATTTTCCATAATAAATGTGAGATTTTTTTGTCATCATCGATGACAGTGTAACCAGACACCAATAACAGGAAGCAATGTATAGAAAGATTTTGTGCAGACAACAAATTCCTGGTATTTTTATGGCCTGGGCAGAAATTTAGCTGATGCTCCCCACTGAAGTGTTGGTCATAAGTCAGGATTTTCTAGTGCACTGGCCCAAAATGTTCTAATAGAAGAAAGATAATTAAACTCCCAAACAGTTTATTGCCTGCTGCTCTGAAATGTGACCCTAATATACAGCAACCAAGAACCTGGCAATAAGGAAGTATGAATTTAATACTCAAGGAAAAAAGGAAAAAAAAAAAGACAAACTAAATTTAATGTGATATTGTAGTGTCACTTTAGCTTGGGAAATTTGGGTGGCATTTTTGAGTTATTCTGGCCACTTTCAGTCATACAGACATATATGGTCAGATAATTCCTTGGCACCCTCTGTGTTGTCCAAAATATTTGGCTAGTGATAAAAAATCTACTTCAAGAAATGATGTCAGGAAACAAGTAATGTCTAATAAGAAGAAAGGCATTTTCAAGCAGGGTTTTTTATAACCCTACTGCCAGGAATGGGCTCTTTTGGTTCCTCCCCTCTGCCCGACACTGAAGGATTTATATTATTTATTTTCTTAAACTAAAAGTTCAAGACCATTAAGGAACTGCAGTTCATCTTTAAGATGAATTGCAAACCAGCTGTGCAGTATTTCACATTAATGATCCCGTGCCTACTGAACAGCATGCAGAGAAGCAGGATACTAGTTCTCTCTTTGCTAAACACAGCAAAATAGTGCAATCTAGAATCCAATTAGCATTGATAGAAATGTACAGTGATTCCAGGTGTCTAAACTATAAACCACAAAGAACTTAATCAAGAAATTTAAACCTTTCCAGACTGCAGCTGAGTTCTACACAAATCGCAACTTAGAAGGCTTACCAGTCAGAGTTCAGTTACAGGTCTGCTGTAAACAGTTACCTAATGAAATAGTGAACATTTAAAACTCCTGCTACTTGAGTTTTACAGGAGACCACATCTATCACTAGGTAGTTATGTTTTCCAGGAAAAGATATCTGCTATGATAGGAATTATTTCAACCTTTAATGAATTTCTTATTTGAATTATTAATGTGCACCCAGTGTGGATTGTAGCATCATGTGTAACAGATGAAATATGGCTTTTAAATGATCAGTGGTTAACAAATAGCTTTTAGACTGATTAATGAGAGCTAAGGAAAGTATTGTGTCTTACCCTGTGTCTAGTGGGAGGTGGGATGAAATAGGCTGAAGAGCATATCCTCGTGCCAGGCACAGAACTTTGGCTGCTAAAGCAAGATGATACTGGTCAGGGACTGAAGAAATGCCTTTACAGTGTGATCATAGTGATGTTAAGATCAGAATTACATTTTCATCTTGTTTTGTTTCCAATTAAAAGTGGCTAAGAACCTCCACAAGATGCTAAGATAAAGTGAGAGAAGTCTCTTACTTTTTTAAAAAATGTAGACAAGGAAAAAGAAAACTACCCTGGTTTTCTATTCCTTCTGAACTGAACTATTATGTTTAACAGGAAATGCATCTGTAAAGCATCGAGCAATTCTTTATTGTGCATATGTGGTTAGAAGGTCATATAACAATACTGAGTCTGTAAGTCATTCAAAAGAATGAATACAAGGAGGTAACTCCTGTGGATATGTCTGTCCATGAGGGAATATAAGGAGGGGAAAGTAGGTTTCCTGTTAAGTGCCCCTTATCCTTGTACTTCTGTTTCTTGAAGTTCACTGAGAACTGAGCTGCAACCATCTGCCAAGAATAACAGCATGACTCTCAGACAACTATTTCTTTTAAGGGTAATAAAAGACAAAGATTTTTGTCTTTTAGACAAGACTCTAGTAAAAGACTCTTGATTTTGCAACACAATTGCTTATTAGTACTTCTAGCATATATAGCAGACCAGACAGTTAACCAGACATTTGACTTCCCTGTTATTAACATCAGCTTCTTCCTGCTTCAAATCCTTTTTGGCCCTCTAATAAAAATTTTCTCTCAGAATACAGTGAGAAAATCCCTGACTCTTTCAGATGTATGAGATCTTTTTCTAAGAAGGATGGTTAACTGGGAGTCAGAAGGAAATCAGCCATCACTAACAAGGAAGTGTTGCTTATGAAATTGTCAATATTTGGTTGTTTCCACTATTTAACCAGATCATGCTATTGATAAACATAAGGGAAAATCTGTAGCAAAAGAGATGTTTTGGAAGAGATGAAGGGTGATACACAGATACAGCCACCAAAACCATTCTGACCAGTACATCCATTTCAAGTGAGGAGCAGTTCACCATGTCTCAGCACTCTACCAGACCAGGAAAAGGTTGTGATGCTGGTTAGACTTTCCTGGTGACCTCTGTGGACAGCCAAGATACTCCGTTCACCTTCAATAGGAACAGCTTGGTTCTGTGCAAGACTTCTTTGAGGTCTCCATGCCCACATCCCCTACGCGCAGCAGGATGCTCTGCAGGCAAACTTTGTCACTTGTACACAACAGCCATCTGGCAGCTGAAGCTTCCATTCCCCATATAGACTGTTTTAAAGGGAAATTAGTAACTTAAAATTGGAAATGCTTTCTTCGGAGAAAATTGCAGAGAAATGTCAACCAGTTTGTGATCACTAGATTGTGGGGAAAACATAACTAAAACAAATAATAGTTTCTCTAAAAGTTTTTTAAATCATCTAGTGCCTGCATTGATTCCTGCTTTCATCACACTGCTTTAGCTGCAATAGGTTTGCTTTTCAGTGATTAAATCTCACAACCCTTTTATTTGACTCTGCTGAGGTTCTGGGAAGCTCAGGGACTGTTCAGTAACAGCTCTCATGCATTCCTTAGCAGTGGCCCACGTCCCTCCTTGCCGTATCTCTGACTGTGTCCCCTAAGACCAATACTCTTAACACCCTCTTACCTGAAATGCCCAGCACTCAGCATGCTAAAAAATTTAACCTTCTAAAAAGGGATTTACAAGCATTTTCTGAGCTTGGCTCTCCTACAGTAGGAAATGTCTCAACATCATCAGGCCAACAGAAGTGTCCTGAATGCCCTAATTGAACCAAGAGATGTACCTCTTTGAAGACCCCCAAAAGAGGTATTTACAGAACTTGCACCACTGCAAGTGTCCCTGGAAAGCAGCGCTACCTGTGCTACTGGTGTTCGTTGGTATTTATTCTTCAGTAAACCTAATTTTTCAACTCTCTCTCTCTTCTGACATGCACTTGCGCAGCCTCCCTGCCCCTTCCTCTGGGATGCATGAAGGGCAGACGTGAGACCAGAGGGCATCTGAGCCTGTGCCAAAGCAGGAACATGAGCCCTGTTCAGAGTCCAGACATGATCACCCGCTCATCACCTGGGGAGCCATCACTCTCCACCAACCGAGCTGACTTTAAACTGCTCCTGACAGTTTAATTTCTCCAAGGGATGTCTTTAATGGACAGCCTCTGCATATCTCCTATTGACTTTTATGAAGGGCATCACACTCCTGTTCTTTTTCTCAGGGAGTGAGAAGCTATAATGGAGGGACAAAACTATTCAGACAAAGAAAACATGAAGAATCTTCTGTAGATAACTAGGTTTTTGTCATTTAAAAAAAAAATGAGAGAATGTGTACAAGCCACACAAAAAACCACTTGAAGCAACTCAGTGGTAAATCAGCATAGTCCCCATTTACATGTCAATATTTTCTTTGGAATTCTGGTGACACAACAGGGATGAAGCTGACACTCAAAAAAACCAGTGAAACATGGAACATGGTAAAAGGGATGCTCTGTAGAGCAAAGCAAGAGGGAAGTGTCATGTTTGGTTGATTTGAAAGAGGTGTAGCAGGAAGAGTGTAGAGCAGATTTCAGTAACCCAAATGAAGATGTGTAGAGCTTATATAAAATACTAAAGAGTCTGAAAAGTGTCTCCCACAGGGAAATAAAGATACCATCGAGAGAGTGTACCACATTAAAGCTTGACACAGAAAAGTAATGGATTTCTTCATAGGCTTTAATTAACTGTTTAAGAAATTACAATGATTATACTCCCTCTTTCCCTTTTTTGTGTCTGCTTCATCTCTGGGGTCATGTATTGTCCACTCCATTGTGTTTTACTTACTTTATCAGGCCCTGTTTCTCCTGGGGAGAAACACTCCAAATAAAGGGCGTTTTACGTGGGAAAAATGTTAACTCTCAGCAAAACATGAACATGATGTTTTGGTGTGGAAGGGAATATTTTTCTTTCTGCAGTCAAAGGTTCATCTATGTACCTGCCATGCAACTACCATGCAGGAAGAGAACAACACAAGCAATGAAGCTCACTTTTTTGGCCATGCTCCTCACTCAGGCTCACCTGTCAACAGCTTCGAAAGGAGGGGCTGCGTTTCATGAGATCCTTTTTTTAGATGATGAGTAAGTTCTCTTTACTTTGTAGTTTCACAGATATTTAGTCTTCAGACAAAATGTTCCAGAAATGTGGAAGTCCAAGAAAATATTGGAGATCAAACTAAGACAAGTGAGTAGGATTCAATTTAAGTTCAACTTGACTTCCCATAGCAGAGTCAAGAGAGGTAATGGAGGAAAAATGTGAAATGCAGAGAAGCTTTTTTCATGCCATGAACAGAAGAATATAATCAGAACAATTATTACTCTTACATTTTCTCTTGAGGATCTGTGTTGATTGGCATTATCTAGCACAAGTAGCAGCCATGCTCAACTATGTATGGAATTGTAACATCTGAGGATTTTTAGATGCTTCAGTGAAAGAAGGGCTGGAAGGATTGAGGATAAGACAAGGAGGAGCACAAAACTGGTGGCGATGCAAGTCATTACACAGTTGCTATTGACTTCTCTGTCAGATTAAATCTGTTACACAGCAGACGCAAAACCAGTCCTGTCATACTGCATATTTTTAACTGAACAAAAACCTTACAGTAAGATAGTATGGGCTGCTCTGATTCCATGTTCATCTGAAGAATAGCAGGAGAATTTGTGAATTTGAGGCTACTCTTCATGACATTCACTTGATCTTGGATGTGAAGAAAAAGTAGTCATTAGTCTGGACTCCATGACCTCTGTGTAGGTTTGGAATTTGCAAAACAGCTCATCGATCCACAGAGTGTGTAGTTTCCTTCCTACAGCAAGCATCTCCTATTCCAAACGAGTGGGAATCCATAAAAATTTCAGTAAACTCTATAGGTACTTCATACTGTAAGCACCATTTGTTTTCTGGTCCTGGAAAAGCAGTTGATTAAATTATCCTTTAAATGTGTTGCGGTTCCTTGAAAAGAAATTTTAGTGAGTGCTGCATTAGCTCCTGAGGGACTAATAAGCATAAAAGATGCAATGCTGATTTGCATGGGAAAGAGGTTGTCCAGGTGGATGAGTGTCATTTTATCATACGACCAGCGATCTGTGTACGGCATCAATCCACGGCAGCAAGATGGCTGTAGGAGGCAAGAAGGGGGGACTACCACCCCTCTTACCTTGCCAACTGTAACTACAAATAAGGTTTTCCAGACTGATTTTAATGATATCTTGGGCCAAACAGTCCTTACCTAGTTAGCATTCAGACAAACCTCTCCCTCAAATCGGAGGAAGCTCCAGATAAGAAACTGCGAAGTCAGGGTGAAGAGCCAATTGCCTTTTAACCACATTTTCTCATTGAAATCGACTCCACACTCCACTTGTGTGACAGATGGCTTTTGGCACTCGTGTCAGCACACAGCAGGAAAGACAGCTGGAAGTTTGCAGGACGCGTTCTTGTCTTCCTCGGTCCCTCATGCGTGGGAGACAGATGTGTTTGCAACGCTGAATCCTGTACCAAAGGCAGGTGGTACAACCCTGGGTACAGGCTGCAGGGTTTGACCTGCCAGTCCCCTCTCAACTGGTTAAAAGATCCATGAAGGCATCACCTGTGAGAGCTGGGCAGATGGTAAATTTTACTATTTCAATTTGTCTTATATTTCATTATCCCCTTAACTTTTTAATTTGACTGCTCTAATATAATAATCAAATTTTATGAAGCTTGTTTTTCTGCTGGGTAGGCAAACATCACAGATATCAAAATGGAATACAAAGGCAAATACTTGGGATCATCAAGACACCCTGTATCCATAGTGATTCATTTATAATGCATTAAAGTTATAGTGCTTTAGGCTAGTTTAACTGTTCAAACACATTAGGAGGAGTGTTTCAGATAACTCCATCTTGGGAATGAGAGATATTTCAGAAAGTGATGTGCTCAGGGAACATAAAAAGCAAAATATGTTGTCATGAATGGTTTTAATAGGTGATCTGAGATTTAGGCATCCTGGAGGTAACATTAATTTAGTCTTCCAGACATTTTGTCATATTTACTGCTCAAATTTCTTGAAAAAAAATATGAAAAATAATATGAGGGAGCACATTTCTTACTAAAGTCAGTGCCTTTTTGTTTTTCAACTTACAAACTTAAGAGAGAAAAGGAAAAAAATCTTTGCCTTTATGCTCTCTGAAATAAGAAAAATTGTTTTGCAGTAATTTTTGCTCCCTTATTTTGGTGGCAATGTTTATGAACAGGCTCAGAGCCCTGATGGACCCAGGCAAAGCTTAATAATGTCTGACAAGCCATTCACAGTAAAACTGGTTAATGTCACCTTTGCTTAGCTGAGATGATTTAACTTCACTTGCCCCTTAGCCCATTATGTCAAAGAGGTAACAAGAAATGCTTGGGAAATAAAAATTAGCTTTACTTCTGTGTTCAAATGGGAGCAATACTATAAACAAAACCAGTTTGTTTTATATACACTGTTAATGCAGGAAATCTTCTTTTTCCTACAAAACTCCATATTGGCTAGATAACCTAATCCCATGGCATTTACTCAGGAAAATGCCCACAGGGCTGGAGATCCCTAATGCACAGGAAAAGTCACGTACAATTCTCTCTTCTAAATGACTCTGGAAAGTCTTTGCAGGTTCAATGAATCTATTTCTGTCACATAGGATTCACTGTCAGATATATAAGGAAATTGCAACTAAAGACAGCAAAAAATGTCCCAAATTATTAGTCTTAACTGTGTTGTCTTCACAGAGGCAAGTGGGGAAGAAAGAAAAGAGAAAAACAGTGAATGAACAACAGAGACTATAAACTTTAGCTTCTCATTTTTCTGCCTACCATTATGGTGAGAGCTTCCAAAGGAAATTGCCCTTTTAAAAATTAGTCCATATTTTATACCACCATGTATTGTAAACAATTGAAAGAGATTGTAAGATACCAAAATTATTGTAACAAAGAACATATTAGGCATCCCATGTTTACCATGGATAATTTCAATATTAATAAATGGCAAAAGAAAGCAATTATTATGATAATTAAGTAATTAGTGTAATATTAAATTCAGATGCATACAAGAGAAAGCATCCTAAGACTATTATGGATTTAAAGCCTGTATTAATTATTATTTTTCTTTGATTACCAGAATTACACTATTCCTCTGCACGGGAAAACATCCTCTAAATAAACAGGCTGTGGTTTTCAACCAAAGACACCATTATCTTCAATCAAAATACCCAATTACAGGAAAAAACATAAATAAAATTCCCTTCCAGTATTATGTTGCCTTTCCAGGAATGCAGTGCAAACACTGTGGCCTAAATGTGAGGCTTATTTCCCCCAGACTTTGATGTGTGGTTATTTTCCCACATATTATATACTTGTAGCTGAGCTGAGAAGAGAACTGAGTCTGTGATGGCAAGATAAAATTCACAAGGAAACAAAGGGCTTTTTCCACTTACAGGCTTTTATACATCTTTTTCTGCACCATTATGGGAAAAGGAAAACTTAACTTTTAAGGCTTTGCCACATTTGTGACCTGTTCAGTTGTAGAGCTTTTTCCCAGCTCATCTTACTAACTGCTTTATGTGAATTAATAACACATACACATCAGAGATGGAATCCAACTTTTGTCTTTGTGGCAGGAATTTGTCAGAATGCAATTTTTTTATATCTAACCCACTTCTCTGAGGTATTCCATTAGTATTCCCAGGGGCTTATATAAGGTGAAACTCTTTCAAACATGTCAAATACCTTTATTGATATCTATACCTGTTGATACCTATATGTCTATAACTACTTTTAATCTTGTTTCTGCACAATTTTATGTAAGCAGTCCTTGAGGATGATATGAATTTTTATCAGAGGCTTTCTTTTCTGAAGTTGTGTCTGTAACGAAGAAAAGTTTCCAAATTAATATCCATGTTTATTTCTAAAGCAGTTACATGAGTAACTCTTTATTACATTATGACTGTGCTATATGTATATAAACCATTGAATATTCACTTTAATAATAGGAAATAAAGATATATAGCACTTTTGAGGGCACAGCTCAGAAAAGAAGCTTAAAAGTTCTTAAAAATCACTAAACTTCCCACCTCTGTGAGGACACATAAGATGATGGAATTAACCAATTGAAAAGAACCCTTCCTCATGACTCTCTGGGTGTAAAGGTTTAAGCTCTTTAAAATTAATAATTTTTTACAAGTATTTTAGGTGTTTGCACTGCTTCAAGAAATGAGCTTGCACTGGGATCTCAGCTTCCACTTGGCTGCTTCCAGCACCCAAACTCATTTGTCCTGACCCATTGTAATGTAGACTGCACTTCAAATATAATAATAGACAAGGGTAAAGGAGCAGTTTTATTACTTGTTTTCATGGTTAGTAGTAATATTCATTACCCAGAAGCCCCTCTGAAGAATCTTGACTGAAGTCCATAAATATTCTAATTTTTCTTTGGTAGTAGATCTCCAAAACAATTTTTCTCCCCCAAAAAATAAGATCATATCTATGATATCTTCTGCCTGTCTGATGAAATTTGTCTTATTTTTTGATAAAACCAAGCAACAACTTGCTTTGTTTGCATCCTGACCAAATATATCAGGATTTATGAGCTGACACTTGCAGACTATTTGCAACCTTGAAACTAACAGTTTCTATTACAGATTTTACATAAACCACAAAACATAAAAATGTTTACATGTGTTTTTCAAAATATGTAATGAAAAAATAGTAAAGAAAGTTAGAGCAGAGTTGGATTCTATAAAAACTGTTTTTTAGAGTCTTTCCTCAGCACAGTTTTTTGTAATAAATATCATTTTATGACCCTTCCAGGGTCATATAATAAATATAATAAATAAATTTTCTGTAATAAATATTATATTATGGCCCTTCTAGGCATTTAGATTTTTCCTGTGACATAGTTATTTGAAAACTTTTAGAATATCTCAACAGTTAATGAAACAAGCAACCAAACATTACAAGCATGAAAGTTACTCAGTTTTCAAACATTGCATTTTTACTTTTTTTTTTTTTTTACATGGCATAAAAGTTCCAGTGAGACTGCAATGACCTAACAAGTAAGACCAAATCATAATAGGATAATTAATTGGGTTTTTTGTGATGTAATTAAGTTCCTGGGAGATGAATCATTCCAAAGAAACTTTTTCATTGAAATTCTTTCCTTGCAGATGTGAAACAGAAAAAGACTCAAAGGGATTTGTATCTTTATGTTATTGTCAATGATAGAAGCAGCAGAGAGTGAAATTATCATGCAGTCCATGGGATAAGTGGGAAGCTGAACGAGGTCAGAGTACAAGGTTGTTCCAGGGCTGGGACCTCTGTGGCAAGACTTGGTTGACTGAATGTATTTGTAGACTGTTCTCTCCTCTTTGCTGAGATAATCTAAAGAGTCATATTGCCAAAAATGTTCCTTGCCTGTGAATAAAGAAAGGTGTCTTGCCCAGGGCTGTCAGTCCAGTGCTTTTTGTGAATATGGTGTGTGACTGCTTTGCAATAACAAAGAATTGAATTTGGGCTTCACCACATACTTTCATATTTCCTGTAACACATTTTTAAACACGAATCAGCTGCTTGGTTCCGTCTTTCTTTCCACCCTTATCTCTTCTAGAGGTGCAGTCACATGCAATAAGACAATAGAACTTCCATGAGGGCTGGTGGATCACAGCAGTCATTCTCAGTGCACACTCGTGGACTTGACTTGAACTGAAAGAGTCGAATGAGCCATTTGTCAGTCAATAGAGCAAATGACTAAGCAGAGACAGGATGATTTATTCTACCAACCTATTGTAGCCATTTCACTCTATATGGGGCGATTCCACAACATAAAGAAAAAAGGGAAAACAGAAGACTGATCTCATAATTGTTTGATGCATGCTGTAAGCAGAAGCTACAACACAGAGATGTCTTAGCTAAGTTTTAGGGAGGGAAAAATGTAATATACCCAAATAAGAGACATCAACACTGATTTGAGGGAGAGTAACTGAGTCCGACCAGGGGAAAATATATTTTGGAGCTATTTGAAGGTGTGAATCCAAACAATTTGTCAAGATCTGCTGCCTTTCTGTGATGAACTAGAATTTGAGGGCAAGTCCATCTGTTCTGATGTCCATGAGGTAAAGGTTCAATCCCATAGCTGGATGTCAGATGAAGGTAGGATTTATATTGCTACTGCAGATAGTAAATGATTTGGTTGTTTTGGTGCAGGCTCAGTTTGCAGCTGGCAAAGACCCCTCAGCATTGCTGCAGAATCTCTAATGTGTTCTCAGGTGTGTTTTGCAATGGTGAATGTTATATCAATTAGGAGGCACTGGACTGTGGTATAACAAGAATTCAGAAAGTGTTGCTGAATTTATGGCTGCAGGAGCTTTTAAAGGATGCAGCCATCTCATTTGGTACCAGGCCAGACTTATCCCTGTATTACTCCATTGACTGAAACCCCCATACACATTTGACTCACTGTTAATGAGACTGTTTTTTTTCTGGAATATTTAGTTCTGAGATTATCCTCTGAGGCCCAGGAGGAACGTGTCTGGTGTTGGGAATATGTTGGGTTTGGCCAGGATGACTGTGTTGGCTGCTCACTGAGTGTTCTCATGTCTCCTTGTTCTTGTGTTCAGCTTCGGCCCTTGGGAGTTGTGACTTTAGTGGGTGTTTTTATAGACATTCAAAAGAAATCTGTAGCTGGGTATTCAAAGATTTCTTACATAGGTTATATAAAAAGCCCAAACAAGAGTCATGAAGAAATTGCACTTGGCAAAATATGTTTTTCTGACAAGATTTTTCTTCTTGGGAAAATGACAAATCATCTCTAGTGTTTTATAAGATGTTGACCTCAGCAATGATGTTGCACAGTCACTTTTCTCCTCATTCAGTAAGGAAGTCATCATTCCATTTATTGCTGTTATTAGCATAATATGTTATTATTTTAAAAAACCCAATGTATAAAGCTTTCTAATTCTCTTAATTTTAGAGTTGGCATAAAAGTGTGAAAACCAAGGGCCACAGGACCAAAAGAAAACTTCTAAGAGGGAAAAAAAAAAGACAGAAGAGAAATGTTACACAAGAGTAACTTAACTTTACCAAATAAACCACAGGGACTAGATGATTTTCAGATATCATCCAGACAGATTTCGAGTCCCCACAATTCACGCATGAAGAGAGAATGAGAACCCACAGTGGTGTGCACAACTTGAGACTCTTTCCCAAATGGAGTTATGGGTTTGTCCTGACTTGTTCTGACAAAACCTGCCCTAATGTGTGGAGGAGAGCATCCCCCTGGCTGATTCATCTGCCTCCATCCACAATTCACATTTTTGAGAAATCATGTGAAGGACAGAGGGACTTTAGAGTCATTGCCCGTTGTATAGAAGCAAACTTTGATAGGAGGTAGTAAGACAGTAATGATGATGGGTGTTGATGATAATAAAGACAACACTTAAAAATTAGCACATCTCCGTGGAATCTACTGAGCTCTTGGGCACCTAAAGCCTAGGAGCTGCTTTCTGTCATGAGGGGGGTTTAGAAACTCATGTTTGGCTAACCAAGAGATTTGATTAATTCATCATCCCTGTTGTACAAGAAGCCCAGAAGAAATTAATGAGCAGTGCAGAAGCTGAAAAGCCAGCAGCTGAGCTCAGAAAAGCATCATCTGCCTAAATTACACCACAAAAGACCCTAAACTACTGTTAACTTCCAAAGCAGTACATTAAGTTTTCCAATCCTTTCTCAGCTCCAGTTGTTCCTTTAAATTCTGTTCACCATGTGGAAAATGATGAAGATATGGACATTTTTACATATCAAGCATCTTCCAATTTCTGATTATGGCTTTTGCAGAGAGACTCAGTTCACCCTAGTTTCTGAAAATTACTTTTAATGGAACAAAATCATTACTCCAGGACTTTCATCATAATCCAAGTTTAGGATAACAGTTTTTTTGGCTGTGTGAGTACAGCTTTATCTATCAGGCTGAATAGAGAGGCAAGCTCTTGTGCAAAGAACATCTCACAGCATGGCACCCTTGCCCAAACTTCAGGGCAAGAGTTCAAAATTTATACTCAATTCTGTCTCTCATTTTTATTCAAATAATGAATAGGAAATCAACACCATATCCTCTGCTTCAGGGTGTCTTCATCATAAGACTATTTGTATCCAGAAGTGCAGATAAACTAAACCTCAATTAACCATATCTGGTTATAATCCATCCCTATGGGCACTCAACATATTTAAAAAGAAGTAGCACTGTAACTTGTTAATTTAGCTAAAAAAGAGCAATAAAGCTGTCTGCTTATGAAGACAAAGCACGTCTAACGATCTCTGCCTGCTAGATTCTTGAAATCTTCTGCACTACCATAAGCCTTTACTGCTTCAGCCCCACTCATTTCATACTCCAAGGTTGGTCTTTAGACCTAGATATTCCATATATTTGCACAGTTCACAACTGAACATCTGGTTTTGCTTTCATTGACCTGTTTCCTGTATTTCACTTCCTTTTGTGCAAGTCAATGTAAAAGATTTCAAAATAAGATATATTTCAAATGAGTACTGTCAGCTTCTGAGTGTGAACTCACTTCTATAAATGTAGTACTCTCTATGTTTTAAGAAAAGATGTTTCCATGATTTATATTTTCTTTATGGAGCACAGTGATCAGAATAGACCTGTAGATATCAGTATGCCTTAAGAATGCACAATAGCCTTTACAACAGCTGTGAAACAAGATAGAAATAGGACTCTTCGGGTTACACAGCTTTATTCCAAGCATCCCTAAAGTCCCATTTTGAACCTCAGTAATGTCCTTGCTTCCCCTGTTACTTAAGACTATCACTTCTATTAGTGTAGCAGTAGTATTATAGGTCATGAACTCATAACACTTTAAAGTATACCGAAAATTGTCCCCCAGTCCTGGCACAAAGCCAGAGGAAAGCAATTGCGCTCTTTGTTTGTTATTTGGTTGTTTCCTACCAAGTCTTTCTAAAACTAAGTTATTTCAGAAGCAATTTCAAGCAGCATTATTTGTGTCAGCACTTGTTAGAAAGTTTCCTCATTTATGGGTTTATACATGATTTATACATGATTTATACATGATGTTGCTGGATTCAGAAGGAGCCCTAATCCTCGGCTACACAGTGGTAGTCAATAGGATTAATAAAGGATCTGGTCAAGTAAATTAATGCCTCATGCCAACTATTTCCTCTAATTTTATTGTGATTTGCATCCATACAAATATGTGTTGTATACACATATTTAAACACTTCTTTAAATGATTTCTACTTCAAAGAAAAAAGGTTTACCAAATTTCCACTTGGAAATCAAACACCTGATAAAGTATCATATTTCAAGTACCTAACTGTTGTCTCAAATCAGTTTTTTGCTGTGAATAATAAAGTCCCAAGGAGATTTAACTTTAACATTATACCTGTCAATTTGAAGTTCACTTGCCTGAAGGTCTATGACAGATGCTGTTATATCTCACTGAATCCTGAGCTTTTATGAGTGATTTCTGAGTTAAAAAAAAAAACCTGAAGCAACTATTTTAAGCACCAGTTGGGTTTTTCTCAGACTGCCCTTTATAGGGGAAAAAAATCATGGATTTTGATTATTTCAAAAATATATTTTTAAAAATAGCTGTCAGTGTAATACAGGTAGACTTGCATTTTAGAGTTGCACTGCAGTAAACGTTCTTGATCTTTCTCTGCTGTAGTTTTGGGTGTTAAAGTTGTTTATGAGATGATGCTAACACTGTGGAGAGAGAGACGAGTTCCCAGCCTCATCCTGAGCCAACATAAACCAAAAGCAACTCTTGGTAAAGCTCATTATGAGATTGGTGAAACAGAGAGCATATTCCAGCCCAGTATAACTTCTCTTAAACAATGGTTTGTGTGAAGTGTGGAAGCATTTTTAATGGCTTTGGATAACCATTCATCTGAGCAGTGTGATTCATGGCTCTGTCAAACTTGGTGTGATGCCATCCTTCCCTAAATTTATTTCCATTTTGTTATTTTTCTTTTTTAAAGAACAATGTAGCATTTTAATGAGAATTAGCTCATAATTTAGAAAGGATAGATGTGAGGATATTTAGGTGAAACTTAGGGACAAATTCTTGTCTGAGTCAACTAGTTCAGCCCACACCAGCTATAAATGAGCATGAGAGCTGTCATTGGGTGAATATGAATTTACTCAACAGCTTGCATGGTCTGGAGGTTACATGCAGTTGCACCTACCTGTCCATGGGATATTCTGCAAATACTGAAAAAGAAAATGTTTTGTAGTCCAGCCTTTCAACCTTTTAAAATTCTCTGAAGGAAGGAGAGTTCTTCAGAAGCTGTCAGAAGACCAGGTATTTGGCTGACACCAAGGGGGACTGCACTGAAGTCTGGTCTCCTTGATTTAGTATAAGAAAAAGAATTTCTCCTGATAGGAATTGTAAGCATAAGAATAATTTCTATTCTCTGATTAATTTCTAACATGACTACAAGTTTTGTCCTGGAGTAGAGAAAATTTTTTTCCAAAAAAAGTTCTGTTTAAATCAGTCCAGTTCCCGAAAGATGGGGTTTCTTTGTTATAAAGGCATTTTGTTTGAAAGTTGCTGAGCAGTTGCAGTTTGGGATACCCAAT
Organism: Manacus candei; assembly: GCF_025592945.1. Taxonomy (NCBI): domain Eukaryota; kingdom Metazoa; phylum Chordata; class Aves; order Passeriformes; family Pipridae; genus Manacus; species Manacus candei. The sequence continues at coordinate 8,028,600 of NW_026138061.1, forward strand.
CAGAACCAACAATTTCCAAAGGAGATAGGAGATTTTTATCTTCATTGATCTAGGTGATGGGAAAGAGAGCATGCTCAGCAAATTTGCAGATAGCACAACCTGGAAGCAGAAGCTAATAACGCTGGAGGGTTGTGTTGTCATCCAGAGGGGCCTCAACAGGCTGCAGAAATAACCCAACAGGAACTTCAACAAGTTCAACAAGGAGAACTGCAGTGCCTTTTACTCAAGGAAGAACAACCCCATGCACCAATATATGCTGGGATTCACTAAGCTTGACCAAAAAGGTGGGGGTCCTGGTGGACACCAAATTGACCGTGAGCCAGCAGTGTGCCTTTGATGCAGAGGTCAGTTGTATCGTTGGCTGCAGTGCTCACGGATCGAGGGGAATGTTCCTTCCCTCTACTCAGCACTGGAGAGGCCACACCTGGAGTTCTGTGTCCAGTTCTGGGCTCCTCAATACCAGAGAGACTTGGACATATTGGAGAAATTCCAGCAAAGGGAATTGATGGAGAGACTGGATGATGGAGAGACTGGATGATGGAGAGACTGGAGCATCTCTCCCGCGAGAAAAGGCTGAAAAAGCTAGGACTGTTCAGTCAGGAGAAGGCTCAAAGAGGATCTGATCAATATATAAAAACACTTGCAGGGAGGGTACCAAGAAGAAAGACCAGACCCTTTTCAGTGCTGCCCGATGATTAGACCAGAGGCAATGGGCACAAACTGGAACAGAGATTCCTTCTGGACATCAGGACACATTTTTGCTGGGAGCGAGAAACATACTGCCCAGGGATGTTATGGACTCTCCATCCTTGTAGATAGTCATAAGCTGTCTGAATGTGGTCCTAGGAAACTCTCTTGTGTGGCCCTGTTTGAGCAGGTTCACTGGACAAGGTGACCTCGGGGGGTCCTTTCCAACTTAATCCATTCTGCTAATTATAAGATCTGAATGTCTAATAGGTCAAGGGCAACACACTGTGCTGAAGCAGGTGACACATGGTGGGGCTTCAGTGTCACAGGTGCCCAGCACTGTCACCCTGCATATGGCACAAAGTGCTCTTCCCACTGCTGTACAAGTCTGTAGGTGGTTTCCATTACAGCAAGCAGAAAAGAGAGAAGAGACTGCATGCATGGATATGACCTGCTGTTCTTAGAAAGCTGTAGGACCACTTGATGTGAAAACAGGCCCTTCAGCCAGATGCTTGGGTGAATCAAACCAAATGGAGATGATTGCAAACACTTCAAGTTCTGGAATGGTGGATGTAATTTATTGTTTACAGATGTACAAACTCTAGTTTCCTTGTCACTGGGCTTTTACGTCCATTTCCCTCTAGAGCCTATCCACAGAGGCTCAGACAAATAGCTATTTAATATATTCCATGAATATTAATATATTCCGTGTTGGGATTGCATCTATTCATTTCCTTGTTTTCCCAGGCTCCAACTGTCCTTCCTCAGTTGCCCAGAAGGACAACTATTGCCCTTCTGTTGTGTCTCTTGCTGGGAAAGTTTTGGATTCCTCTGATAGTCCAATTTTAAATCAGATCAATGGTCTATTTTGACCAATTGTGTTTATATCTGTGGGCAGCACAAGAAGTTTCCATCAGATCTCCTAATTCCTCCATATTCCTTCATCAGGTTAATTCTACATGGTCCTGGACAGCAGACAAATATGTCATTCAGTCAGAAGCAGTTACATTTACAGGACAGTTTTTCACTCAGCAGAAGATACGCAGTCAACTAAATTTACAGAAGCTGAAGTAAAACAAGTTCCTCATTCATGCAAAAACTTACTGTTTAATCAGTTTTAAATTTCTTGTTACAGAACTATCTCAAATTAATGGAAGGATTGGATTCTAATGCTTTCAAATATATCTATAAACACATTATGTGTTGCATCCATAGACTTTTTGATTTGAGGCTGAATAAAAATATCTGAAGAAATTGTCTGTTTTTTCTAAAAAACCATTCTATTTTCAGCAGAAAACCAGTAGTTTATGACAAGTAATTTATATTTTTCAGTTTTAATAAAGAAAATGCTTAAAGTGTTGATGAAAACCATCCAAAGGAAAATACTTTTATTTTTATAGCAGATCAGGTATTGTGGGGCTCAGTTTATACCTTCCAAATCTCAGTCAACTGAGCTAGTCAGTAACATTTGCTTGGTAGGCAGTAGAGAAAGATTATCTCCTCCACAGTTTGTCCTGTTTAGAGACAGCTGGAGGATAATGGTGAGGCTCACTCTGGATGCACCTCTTTTTCCAGAGATGACAGAGGCAAGCTGGGTGACTTATAAACTAGACCCCAAATTTTTAGATGTCTAAAAGTAAGTGAAGAAAATTCCACTATTAAATGTGCTATATTTAAAGTCTGCATTGTATTAGTAATGTTTTACAGTCTTTTCTATGACTTAATTATAATTATTTTCCAAGGGAAACTAAACGAGACTAGATTATTGTAAAATCCTGATAACAATGGAACAATGTTCCTGCCCTTCTGTCTTTTATCCACCCCCAAAGGCAACAACAGTAAAATTTCTGTTGCAGTCAGAATCTAAACATGCATAAACTCAATACGGCTGCGTAAACATGACAACTTGCAGAATTATAATGAGTAAACATCAATATATGTGAGTTATTTTTCTTTTTTTTTTTTTTTAACTATACAAGGTAACTTTGTTTTGCTGATCTTGGATCCTTATACAATGCAATGTCCTTTTTGCTTCTTGTCAGTGTTAATGGAGAAACTGGAAAATGCTTTGCCTACCAGTAAACAGTCCTTGCAAGCACATTTCTGTCTTTACAATTATATAACAGTCTTTGCCTTTTATACGGAATTGTCATCTCATAAGTATTATAGCCATCAGCTCTCACCTAAAGTTTGCTGCTTAATCCAGCCTTATTTTCCAGAGACTGGGATCAAACCGCCCCAGGAGGGTCTTCAACCTAAGCAGCCACACAAGCCAAGTTGTGCCCATAGAACAGTTCAGCAACCTGGCAAGGCTGGAGAGGGGAAAGGGCAGTCAGATGATGTAACAGCTATAGAGATACCCACTTAAATTAATAGAATGTTCTGGGGAACCCGCAAGGCTCATCAAAGTCCAGCTGCTGGCCTTGCACAGGATTACCCTAAGAGTCACACCATGTGCCTGAGAGTGTTGTCCAAATACTCCTTGAACTCTATCAGAAGTGGTGCCATGACCACTTTCATGGGGAGCCTGTTCCAGTGCCCAACCACCCTCTGGGTAAAAAACCTTTTCCTAATATCTACCCTAAACCTCCCCTAACTCAGCTTCATGCTGCTCCCTCTCATCCAGTCACTGGTCACCAGAGAGAAGAGATTGGTACCTGTCCCTCAGCTTCCCCTTCTGAGGAAGCTGCAGACTGTGATGAGGTCTCTTCACAGTCTCCTCTGCTCTCAACAGGCCAAGTGACCTCAGCCCCTCCTTGTATTCCTTCCCCTCTAGGCCCTTCACTATCTTTGTCTCACTTTTGCCAAAAGGGCAGTTTTGCATATTGATGTGGTGTAAGGTAAAAAGGTAGGAACTGCTGCATCTTCAGCTTTAGACTTAGAGGGCTCATTCCTCAAGATTTTAGAATGAAGAGAACCCCATGCCAGGGGTTAAATGATTCTCTGTTACAAACTAAGAGGACACAGCCTTGCTTTGTATGCAATACAACCGCTGATATATGGCCCAGATACCCATTCCCAGTGCCCTACTTCTCCCAGACTTTTACATGGTCTTGTATGAGAGATACGGAGGAGAAGAGAAACTGTTGGCTAATGACTGGGAAAACAACCTGGCATACTGTGTGAGTTCCTACCTTCCCCATCCTCCCCTCTGCTTTTCATACTAAAGAAAGGCTGATTATGTTAACTCAGCTATGCATATGAAATTGTCCATCGAGTTCTCACATGCAGGGGTTTTTTTGTGGAGGAAGGAGCCTATAAATAGAACAGCTCTGAGCTGCTGCTGTAAACAGCCTCGTAAAACACAGGCTGTTTGTAAAGCAGTGCAGAGCAGTCTGTGCAAATGTGATGCCTGAGTGTTGTCTGTGCTGACTGGGGAATTCACTCTATCCCTTCATTATAAACAGTCCAGCCTCATATAAAAGTCCTCTTCCCTGTTTATGGAGTCTTTCACTACATACCAACTACAGTGTTACCCAGGCTATGCAACATTGGCATTAGCTCATGTTGATCCCAAAAAATTATAAAACCTACCATTTTCAAGCAACTAGTGCTCTTAATCTAGTTGGAGATAGATTAAAAGTAAACTCTAAATAATCTTTTTCCATACACTTGGAATTCCATTTAATGCGATGGATATTGACCACACCTTAATTCTCTACTAAGTCTTCCTAGTAGTTTTTAAGAGACCTTCCAAGTAGAGGATATTTCATTGTTTAAAAATCCAAATATCTGTTAGTGTTTTCCTTCCCTCTCCTTTCATTTTGTTCTTCAGAACAACTCCACCATAGCTTGTTTGGGGTTTTCATTTTTCAGTTTCAGGAAACATTTTTCTGGTTCAAATTTTTAAAAATAAACAAATAATTAAAAAAAAGAAAACACTAAAGTCTGGGAAAGCATATTCATGTTTTCCTAAAGAACCTTAATTTCATCTTTTATGACTGCAGAAAAGCACGTAATTTTACAGTTCACTTACAGTAGAATGGCATTTTAAACACTTACATACTTTTAAAGCAGCTGTTACATCAAAAACAAAATATCTGTAATCTAAAAAAAATCCTTTAATACAATAAAAATTTCCTCTGGAAATACTACTACAGTGGTCAGCTTAGAAAAAAGATCCTTAATTCTGTACCATGTTTCTTTTCTGTAGAGGATTATTCTTGAGACTTTTCTTGCAAATATTTCATAATGTTTTTTCATGTAAAAAAATCCAAAAAACCTTCTGACTGTACTTCATGATATTCAACCTGCCATTTTTGTCTTAATTTTAGTGCCAAAATTTCTGTTTATATCATGCTAAGATGACGTTTTTTGTATACTACACACATTCCTTGCTTTTCAGTTTTTGCCAAGCACTTTGTCTCTTCCAGGTTTTGCTGTCATGTACAAGTCCATAAGTTCAGAAGTCACTATACCTAAAAAAATCATCTAGATTTCTGTGAGCAGCAAAACCTTTCTCAGAAGAGTCTAATTTCCTTCAGCTCTCAACCATCCCAAAATATGGTCCCATAAATTTCCTCCTTTGGACGTATTGGTGCAATCACTTGTGGGGCAAATCCTGGACTCTTGGACGAGAAAATAGAGCTGGTTCAAAAGATATTTCTATTAAATGAAGAGAGGTTGTAATTTTTTTTCTAAATTCATAGTTTCAGCGATCTGGTCTTCAATATGGCCTTATCAACAGCACTTGCAGACCTGAGGGAGCAGGAACCTGCTGCATGAGGAAAAAAATAAACAATCAGAGGTTGTGAGGGTGGTATGAGTGAATTAAGCAGCTTTGCCATCAAAGAAAACCAAGGTTGTGTAAGGGCACCCTTAGGAGTGTGTAAGCATTCTCATAAGTCACTCCTCCCCATCTTTAATCACTGCCAGCACTTTATTCTCAACTCAGTGCAATTTTTCAGCACATTTTTCAATGAAGAGAAAGGCAGATGGCACATGCTTTCACTGTAGTAGTGCACAGAAGAGGATTTTTAGCTCATTCAACAGAAAATACATAGATACTTAGATAACAATATCCTTAAGTGACAAGACCCTGCATGGAAGAAAAAGAACACAGGCTTCTTGATTTTTGTATTTAACAATAGTGTCATGCTACAAACTCATGTTGAACTCACTGCCTTCTACATCATCTAAATCCCTTTGCAAAAGATTGCATTGCCAAGTTTTGCTCTCTGCTTGAATAGTCCTATTTAATATTTTTGCATGTACATATGTACACTTGAGAACAGTATTCTCTATTTTCCCCCTCCCTTTTCTTTTTTCTTTTTTTTTGAGACCTCATGCTGACCTTTTTGGGTGTGTCCATCTTAATTTGCTGTTTTCCTGGGTATTCGTGACACTTCTTACTGCAGCATTGCCTGCATATTTCATCCCTTTGCAGCTGTTTGTTCACGCTTCCATTCCACTGCAGCTGTTAAAAGCAGTCACAGAACACAGCCCCTCTTCTTCCACTATCTTGTTAATAGGATTTGCTGCTGATCTCCCTGGTAGGCCAAGGTATCTGGGTTTATGTTTGAACAATGAAATTTCATGGATATATTAGTTTTCCCAAATTCATCCTCTTATTGAAAACCCTGATTAAAGCCTTCTATTTCCAATCTTTGTCTTTTAATTTTCATTGTAAACTAAGCATATAACCAGATTTTTCAAGGACTTATTTCTTCTTGGAATAATGTATCACACAAAGGGACAAAAGAGAGGAAAGGTGAAAGGATACAAATACAGGAATGTCCCCCAAAAGCAGTAATAAACTTTATTGTATTAATATATTTGCTATTGAGAAAGAAGTGGATTGAGGATCATGTTTATTCAGAAAATTTAAAGTGAGAAATAGGGTTTAAATACACATTTGGAGGTTGAAGTAATTTGGTCACATAATGTAGTTTGATTTAGTTTTGTGGAAAGTGAGAAGCTCACTTCCCACATGTTGGTTCTAATACCTGGTGACTTTTCATTCCCTCAGCTATTTTTTTCTCCTATTCTTACTTTATTCAATCTAGACAAAAATAACAAACCAACAAAAAGGAAAAACAATTAAACAAACAAAAACAAACAAGGAAGTACTGTAAATATTGGTGAAGAGATTTTTTTTTTAATTTAAAAAAACTCAGGAAAAAAATGGTTGAGAAAATTTTAAAAAAAAAGCAACAGGAGGATTTCACATAAAAAAACCTGAATCTTTTTACTTATATTCTGATTAAAATTATTTAAAATGTGTCTAAAAGTAACTGGGTAACAGGAGGTCCCCATAAAAATATAGTATAACAAATCTTACCTTGCAAATTAAGATTAAGATATTTTTTAGGAGTTTTAGTACAGCAATAAATCAGCCTAAGGCTGAAGAAATTCCCTCACCTGTTTGCAGAACCGAGAATCGTAAGGACTTCTTCTTTTCTCCATTTCCTTTCCATGATCTCTGTTTCTTCCATAGCTGGCAAGTCAAAGAACTATCCCAGATGTTTGCTCTGTGCATCTTTCAGTTATTTTCAGTCTTTAAAAACAGAAAACCAAATATTGCAATGATCATGTTCTGACAAAGAGCAGTAACCCAAACACTGCACTTAAAAGGTAACCAACCTTCCATCTGCGGAGCAGTCCTCACTCCTGAGTGTATTTAGCTAAGGTGAGATATTTAGTTAATGCTCCTAGCCTTGATCACACTCATCTGAGTGCTTCAGAATACGGATAGAGAAAGGTTTAGTTTTCTGCATTGCTACTCTAGATTTGTAGCTTGTTGGTCCATCTCACGGTTGGGAAAATTTCAGTTGCTTTGAAAAGAGGCCTTGCTTGATTTTTTTTTTCTTCGAAGTTTCAGTTCATTTCATGCAAGAATGGTTTTAGTCTTATGATCAAAACAAGTAAAATACTGTAGTAAAACATAAATTGTCATGACTTAAACAGATTTAGACTCAACAGACTGTGTAGTATCCAAGTCGTTCAAGTATAAAGGATTCTGCCTATCACAGGAAATGTGGCTGTCAACTGTAATCGCTTCTGTAGCATTTTGGAAACAAGGACAATTCAAATCTTCAAGTCACAAAGTATCTGCTTCTGTATTGCTTTTTTCCTTCTCTGGTGTTTATCACTGAACTACTTTTATTACTAGTGTTTTTGATATCTCTCTGTAACTTTCATCATTTGCCTAGAAATGTAATATTTATCATTGTGTAGCCAAAATAAAAATTTCTATATAATTAGAATTGCATTTACACAGAGGAATAATAATAGGGGACAATAATAGTGGAAAATTCCTTGTAAAACCACAGCAGAGTAAACTGGTAGAAGGGCAGACATCAGACCTGTCATGAGAGCAACCAGAAGGGGAGTTAGAAAGCCTGTAGGAGCCCAGCATTTCTGCCTATCAATCCCTGCAGAAATACCATTAACGGGAACAGAGTGTGTGACAGCAAGCTTACAGGGCACAGGGTGCTGTACATCCTTACATTTCAGTGAGCATCCTGAATTTTCAGCACGGTGTTGCTTACTGGAAATAGTGTTAGTGGAGACAGATGGAAGATGTGGTGATCAGTCCCTTTTCAGATGTGTGCATACTGAGGAGCTGCTGCTGACTTAATGAGTGTCCTGTGCTTGAAAAGCAGAGTAACACCATGCAGCTGTGCCGTGGACCTGCAGGCCAGCTCCTTGCTCAGTTCAAGTAGCTCTTGGAGAAGGGATTGGCTTCACCCATGTCTTCTGGAGCAGCAGCTGTTCCTTCAGTAATTGAAATCATTCCCTGCCTGGCTTGTGCCGAGTCCAGCAGAAGCTGAGGCTGGCTCCTGGCCAGGGGAGCAGGAACAGAGCCCTGCTCCTCAGGCCCTGTGTGCTGTGGGGAGAACAGCCCCATCCTTAGACTTGGATGCTGACCTTCTTTGTGTCATGTGAGTTAACATTAGCTAAGACATAATCCAGGGAGAACAGCAGGATGGCTTTGATGCTCTGTGCTTGTGTTCCATGTCCAGCAACGCCTCCCTGCCCACGGCCCTGTGACAAACCCCCGGTGCACATCGTCTCCGGCTGAAGGCAGTGGAAGTCTGTGTAGTGAAGCAATTACAGACGTCATTCCTCAAACTTTGGTGTATGTTGTATTTTGGATAACACTGTTTTTTCTTTTTCAATAGGCCATTTACCAGGCAGTAGCCTTGCCCCCTCTTCATCCAAGGAACAATCTCTATCCTCTCAATGTGATTACAGCCCATTTCATTCTGTAATAGGTTTCTTTTATTATTCCCTCAGGCATGTAAATCAAATTTTACTCAGTACCAAAATCTTTGTTCTACAAAGAATGCTGGCATCGGGTGCAGTGAAAAAATAGCTTTGCTATTGAATACAGTCCATGTTAATAGAACTCCACTATCTTTTTTACTTTGAAAGTAAACATCTGTCAAAGTTTATTTTCTCTTTCAGAAAGACAGGAGTGTCTTAAGGGAAAGCACACAATAAAAGCAGATAGATTATTCTGCAATTATACCTTTCTCTGTCTAAATGTTTAATTGGATAAGCTGCCAGAGAGACAGAGATTACTTTGACATCCATCTGTCCCATTTACCAATGTTACAAATGCAATGGAAGTCTTGGCAGGTTTGATCACAGCAGCCACAGTGAAAGCAGGGAGCTGGAGGTCTCAAACAAGGGCAGTTTCAAACAACTTCTCAGCCCAGCTGGGTGGCTCCTTTTGGTAGAACTGCTGCCAGAGGTTGATCTTGTGCTCTCAGTTGAGCACCAACTTGAGCACATAGAATGCTTTGAGTTGGAAGGGACCTTAAAGATCATCTAGTTCCAAAGACCATCTAGTGGTGACACCTCCCACTAGACCAGGTTTCTCAAAGCCTCTTCCAGCCTGGCCTTGAACACATCCAGGGATGGGGCCACAACAGCTTCTCTGGGCAAGCTGTTCCAGTGCCTCACCACTCTCCTAGTAAAGGATTTCTTCCTAATTTCCAATACCTAAATATAATATTTGAAGACACAGCATCTTTCACCCCTCTGCAGTTACTGCTCTTAAATGGGTTTTTATGCTTGATTTCAAAAGTCTCTAAATAGTTATATGTGTCCATCACAATATTAGACTGATTGCAGATATTTCAGCTGCAATTGTAATACAGGTTTCTGTTGCAGGCCTTGCTTCATGTTGGGTTCAGAAAAAGCATAAAAGAGAGGACATGATTTCCACCACACAGAGCCTGCAAGCTCAGGCAGTGCATAATATGATGAACAACATAAAAAGAGAATGAGGTATATAAGCTTGCAAAAATTGCAATATATAAGAGTTTTGCCACTTGATCTGCAAGTCTAGGATGAGACCATAAAGACACAGAAACATTCAGACATGGAGCAGGAAAGATTTTGATTTCTAAATAACAGGGCTGCCCAGTCCTGTGGTTACTGAGGGCTTTCCTGTGCAGAAATAAAAGTGCTGCTTTGTGTTTTGTAAAATTGCAGTCAATAAATATTTAAGTTTAAAGGCTCCATTGCCATTAAAACTCATGATATTAAAAGTATTTATTTTCATGGCATCTCATAAGGATACTTTATGACTGGTATTAAGCCCACGTGAAGCCCACCTAGATGACTTGCGCTAAAGTATGAAAGTTAATAACTCGAAATGGAATTTGTATGGCCAAACATAAAGTAAGATTCAACTTTAAATTAAGAAATCTAAATTTAAATGTTTACCTGAGTGTCTAAGCTTCCATTAACAGTGCAGTCCACAGATTCAGATGCCTGTGAGTGATGAGCTGAATCACGTGCTCTCTATCGACACCCAAGACCTTATGATACACTCTAAGTATTCCTGCGGAGCTTCATCTTCAGAAAAGCACATTCCACAGGTAGTCTTGCACGTTATCTGGCAGCCCAGTGTGGATATCTTGGGTATTTGGGGCATCTCAAATGGAGAAGAGGAGTTTCTGGGATATAACTAATATCCTTCCTTTTTGAAAAGATCAGTAGGATCTAAGTAGTTAATATTTCTTGATAACTCACTTTATGTCTGACTCCCAAAGTAAATTAAAGCAATGGTACAGGAAGAATTCCAGCTTATTACGTGGTTATTTTGCATAGTAGATTTTTATTCTCTGCTCTTCTTTGGAATTATAACAGTTTATTGTTGTATTTTTGAGAAACTCTTCTGGATTTTGAAAATATATTAAATTCTTCTGGATTTTGAAAAGATATTAAACAGAACATGTCAATTGCTTTTAAAAGAGGTAAGAAATGCTAAAATGTAGTGAAGGACATTTCACCTTTGGCAAAGAAAGAAGAGACAGTGAATAATGAGTTAGAAGGGGAGGAGTCACATTTCATTCTTTTCCTGGTTTGCCAGTTTTAGATTATTGTTTAATGATTCTTCCAGTATTGTCATGGAAGTCAGATATTTTATTTTTTCATACTGTTTTGAAGTTATTTGGTGAAGAGTTTAGTATAGGAAAAATAGAGGAAAAGATACGAGACCTTCACAATGAAAGAATAAAGAATGTAAAATACAGCTGACTTCGGTTTTGGCTGCAGACTTGAACTGAGGCCATAAGTGCTGATACATTTGCTAATAAATCTCATCCAGTTTATACAATGTATCAAAACCAGTAGCATCCACTAGTTTTACTTCAATTATACTTCGGGGTACATTTTGAACAAAAAAGTGGGATGTGCAGTTTGCATATTATTATTTCTATTTGCTTAACACACCAAAATCAAATGCTGTTGTGTTTGTAGTGTTCCATAATCTTTATTTATGTGCCTACAGCCACTACACAGGAAATTCAGAAATATAATCCTTTCTTTGAAATAGTCATCACAGTTATGTTCCTTCATGCCATACAGGGAAAAAACACTTATTTTTTTTAAATCAGAGAGATGGAGAGATTAATGCTTCTCCATCATCTGTTTTTGCAGATGTTACCGAAACACTTTACAAGAGACAAATATCATTGTAAATCAATATTTGCAATTGCAGGGCAGAATGATCTGTTTCCAATGGCTGAGGAACAGCTAAATGCAGACCAAATTACAAAGCTATGATATAGCAAACAAGCAAACGTGCCCTCTGAAATGGGTCTTTTACTTGCCACAGATTAATTTTCTGTAATGTAAGAACACTACTGAAGTTCTCTTTTTGTTCTCCCCATAAAAACACACTTTACTGCATTCATATTCAACCACATCATCCTCATCTGAACACCAATACTGAGTACATAATATACCCAAACCATTTTTTTCTCTGTGTCTCTGTTCTTGACCTAGTTTTTATTCATCAGTATTATTATTGTAGTATTTGTGTCCTCACCTCTCCCTTTCCTCCCCCAAACCCATGGATGTTGTGATTTGGATCACTGGAATTCTACTTCTGGATAAAAAGCAAAGCAAGTTCATAAGACCTAAACCTTTACCAACACAGATAAACCATAAAATATGCTTTACTCACGGGTTCAAGACATTCTGGTTCCAATTACCTGTAGTGGTTACTATAACAATACTTCTGTAGACATGCTCTTAAGGTGACCTCTGGGGAGGTGACAGAAATTTTTGGTCCAAAAATACTAAGTATTCATAAGCAATAGCATCCATAAGAGCAACAAAGCACTTCAGGGTGAACCATCAGGTTCAATGATGTGTTAAATGCCAACCAGAACTACCAAGGAAAAAAATATGAATTTTAGTGATCTATTTTCTTATAGAGGGTATCTGAAGTCAACAAGCTCAACAAGACAAAGTATTTGATTGCCTTGGAATCTGCCAGCAAAATGGTCTTTAAAAAGCTGCTTGGCATTAAAAAAAAGGTATTTTACAACTGGAGAAAGTATTTTACCAACACATTATGCAATTCTCAAAGATGTGATTCCTTCATGAGCTGATGAAAAATTATTCTATACTTTAATTGACATTATTCAGAATGAACTTATGTATTCTGATATCAAATATGACCAATGGTCACTGTGTTCTCACTGTTGCTGGTTCTCAGGATTTTTTTCTATTTGTTTAAAAAGAGAAAGAAGGAAAAGCTCTAATTTCAGCCCAGTTTGGGTCAAAGCAAGTTCAGAACACTTAATTTTAATTTATTTTCTGGAAAATCAAAGTAATCTTTCAATTTGAATTGTTTGTTAAATGTGACCATTTTATTTTAATGTGAGGAGAAAGGCTTTTCCTCTTTGTGACAAATGTAGGAGTTTAACTCTTTATTTTTTCCTTCATGGAAACAATTTCTCTAGAACTAATTTTAAAACTCCTTCAGTCAATGCATTTAGATTGCATTTCAACTTTATTTTAATTTTTAAGTAGCAGTATATTGTTTTTAAAGTGTTAATGTAAATGTGTTACGTTATATTTTCAACTAATAAAAATATAAAATATTTATACTATTCTATCATTACTACTCAGACACTAGTGGATTGTCAGTTTCTGAATCAATAACAACTAATGCAGTTGAGATACTGAAATGACAAAGTTAAAAAAAGGAAAATCAAAAAAAAATAAATCAAATGCAACATTTGAAATTAATTGCATATAAAAGCTGAGAATCAAAACCTTCCACTCAGGATTTTTTAGAATACTTTTGTCAAAATACAGTCCAATTAACTTTGTCTCATCTGCAGTTACCAAATTCCTGATCTCTATTAATTCTCACTGGGACAAAATGAGTTTGAGAGAGTATTATTATGAGAGTCACTCTATTTTTGCAGTGCTCCTATGACTTTTTCTTATATTCCCTATAGATATCTACTGTTAGCAGCAGCTGGAAGCAGGATGGTGGGGAAAATGTATCTTCTTTGTTTTTTAATCTGATACAGTGTCTTTCAGGGTCTTAAGTTAACCAGCAGCAACAGACATCCTTAAGATTTAATAAAATGAGTGATGAAGATTATTAAGAAGAAAAGATATTATTAGTTCATCTGTGCTATTTGTAGCGGACTGAGCAGAGCACCACGTTGCAACTGTCTGTGCAGAAACCCTCATTTTCTGTCAGAAGCCCATTTGCTCTGGCAGGTAATATACTTTTATGTGGTCAGAGAGATCTCTTTTGGGGCTTTTTCAGTCAGGTTTGTTGGTTGTCCTGGGTCAGCCTGAGGTGTGAGGTATCCCCTGGACTCCTCTTGGTGCAGCTGATGCACGCACACACACACACACACACACACACACACACAGAGCATTTGGAAACGATGTGTCTGGACTCACAAATATGAGCCATGTCCTGGTTTGTGGCATCCCTGGTACTCCTGAACTAACATCTGAGTTAAAATCACCCATGGAGTATATTTGCAGCTGGGAGGTAACTCAGACTGACACAAGGACAGCATTGTGTTTCCTTTTTTTTTCCTGAGTACTACGCTTGTTTTATCCAGCAGAAGTCTCGGCTGGAAAGGAACAGAAAAGGAGGATCAAATCCATCAACAAGGAAAAACTGTCTCTTCACTTTCTTCCCAGAGTACTTGCCTAACATTCCAGATCTCTCCACAGAAACAATCTTCTCTTTCATTCCCCAAACTCAACCATCTGATCCACCTTTTCTGGCCCACCAGCTGTTTCAGCATAGTAGCTTCATAATCCTGCAAAGGACTCTGAACCACGGTACAGATGACATGTATAGTTGCTTTAGCATCTAGTGTCTCTGGAGAAAATATCTTGGATTTCTGAGACAGCTTCCTGGTGTGGGAGCTATGAGTGACTGATATCCATCCAGAGCAGAAGCTCCCAGGTGGGCTGTCCTGTAGCCTCAGACATCGAGGGGTAGAGCAAAACTCAGTCACTGTTTCTTCTGATTTAATGCTCTCATGCCTTCTGCTGTCTCTCTGGTACCTGCACCTTGATTATTTTTTCCTTTGTTTATACCTAGTCTTGTAGAACACTTGTTCAAGAGCTCTGAGTTCATGCATCTGTTTGATCTTATTGATTCCTCTGAACTGCAGGAGAGAAAGAGAAGGGTCAGTTTAGCTTTGTTCCACTTAGCCAGAGTGACTCAGAAATCTGGTCTGTAAAGTTAAGTGAGCATGCTTGCATTTGCAGACTTAAGAGTTTTAGACCAAATTCTCCCGAGGAAGGGAGGAGTGCAAGAACTTCAAAAGTGCGGTATAAATACATGTTCTAGTGTTAAATAGGTATTTTTGAAAATTCCCCTTCTGCCATCTTTATTTTGTGCAGTTTCCCACAAGCTTTTTTGTATTACTAGTATTGTAAAAGTTCATGCAATGATAGGGAAAGTCTTGGATTTTCTGAACATATTGAGCAGACTTGGAGCTGTTTCCAAGTCAAACATTGCAAATAAAGATTTTGCTTGTAGTGACATAGACATCCTGACTGATTCTCTAGAATTTGAGAAAGTGGGGATTAGTTGTCCGGGTTCCCTCTCCAGTTAATGACAATGAAGAGAGAACTGAGAAAGATTGAATTTCCCTCTTACCTGATACCAGTCTTGTGGTGCAGTGAATTTGTGCTTTCAACTGGTCTTATTAACCATCGACAAAGTGAGTTTGGACAAGATTAGATTAATCTAGATTACAAAATTTGCCTTTAGACAGATAAAATTAGGCAACATAAACCCAATCTTAGTTTACCAGGGGACAGATAATGAGAAGGACAATCTTTATGTGTTCACTGAAAAATAGTCAACTTAAATTTTATGCTGGGCCATGGAGAAGATGTTGAGATGTTACCACAGGGGCTCTCAGCAGTGCACTGACTCCTACAGTCAGTGCAATGAGACAGTCACGTTTCCCCTTTTTGCATTTTTATGCCACCACAAGATGAGGAAAAGGTGACTTTTGCTGAAGTCCCTGATATTCCTGAGAGAAATTGCAATAAAATTTTGTGTGGATTCCCCAGCAGGTAGGGTGAAAGCTGTGTGCAAGGAAAATAGATGATTTGCGACAGGGTTGCACAAATGTCAGAATCTACTTATCAAGATGCAGTAGTCCAGGGAAATTATTTGCTTTTATAAATGCTTGTACCTCTAGAGACTTGTGGATTAGACATAGCCAAAGAAAAATTCTTGACTACCTTTGTTGGATTCAGTAATGTAGTTCAGTAAAAAGGAATTTAACTTGAAATCTGAACAAGGCAGTGTGTGAGAAGGAAGGAATGTTAAGTCTGTGGTAGACTGCCTGTTAAATATCTTGAAAAACAGGATTTTCCTTTGTCTCACCATAGTCCTGTTAACTGAAAACACTGTGAAAGCCTGGACATGGCTTTCCAGCTGCCCAGAAGGAAATAAATTCATCCAAGCTGTACCAGATAAAGTAGAAATCTCTGCAAATACACAAAGATTGCACATTCCTTCAATAAGCTGTAATAGCATTCTTAAATGACAAGTTCAAAGCTTTCACAACAATTCACACAAAGGTCTCAAAGAGTGCAAAAATGTGTTTCCATGGTTGGACAGGGCCTTGAGCAAGCTGATCTAGTGGAAGATGTCCCTGCCCATGGCAGGGGAGTTGGGACGAGATGATCTTTAAGGTCCCTTCCAACTCAAACTATTCAATGATTCTATGATATATACAAATATATACACATGAAGCTAGACTTAAAAAGTTATTGGTATAAGAGAAAACTGTGACATTTAGCTTCGAAATGCAATCGTTTAGAAAACAAAAACTAAACTTCCCAGGGAAATTAATTCTCTTTCTAAATGTGTATAATAAAAAGAGACATAACAATTATGATAACAGTTTATTCAACCATATGATGTTTCCTCTGTGGAGGAAAGCCAGCAGCATTTTTGGCAAATAACGTCTTTTCTAAGGGCAGAGGTGGTCTGGCTTTCTGTGAGAGCAGAAGAGACTGACATTTTGAACAAACACCACTTCATGGGAGTGTATCCTGCAGGAAAAAGTAAATTACTTCTAGGGAAGAAATGTTCAAAAACAACAACAAAAAAAAAAAAAAAAAAAAAAAGGTTAAAAATTGGCCATTAATCCCATTAGAACAGAAAAACACATTTCTCACCAAATCCCATTTTCAACAAGCCTATTCAGAGAAGAAGCCAAGAAAGAGGAATCTCCAGAGGTGCTGAGAAGACAAAGGTACTATGGAGGGAAGGAGGAAGAGACTAATAAGAGTGGGATAGAAAGGTCAGTGTGAGGTGGGGAAGTAAAAGAGAGGAGTCTCTGTCTGTTGCCTGCTGTTTTGACAAGTTTCACATTGAGCAGGAGTCACAAAAAATTGTTAGAAACTGGTTTTAAGAGGAAAACAGATCTTCATCTGCTTTTCTGGAGTACAGTGACTCAGCCTGAACAAATCTGCAAACCCGAAATCTCCAAAGTTAATCTTAAACTTGCAAAAATGAAAAGGTGGTACTCCATACCTTTGAGCCCTTGGATGATTTGTATGGCAATGTTTCTTTGTTTGTGGCACCTGAAGGAAAATTTACCTTGAGGTTTCTTTTTCTAAAGTGTCTTTTTATGTTGCTCAGGTATAAGGGTCTAGCTATGAAAAACAAAGGAGGTTTCTACATTGAAAAATTACATTAAATTAGAATTACATTTTGGGAGAACACTTTAATAACTGCAGATATCCTGGGAAAATTGCAGAATTATTATTACCTAATAAATAAGTTTTGAAAATCAAGAGAATGCAGAGACATAATTAAACCTAAAATAAACATATTTTGGAAATAGAATTTTGTGGTTCAGTTATCTCAACAGCCTTATTTCATGCCCGGGAGAGTACATTGAAGAAGCTATGTAAAAAATGCACTCAGTGCTAAAAGATTTGTCATGTTTGTTATATATGGGCTACTTTATTAAGCTTAATCATCTTGTTATGGTCCATGTCATGATGGGACAGAGCAAGGATTTTTACAAGTCCTTGGTCCCCCTCTCAAAAGAATCTGAAATACAAATCTTTAGCCAAGTGCATATCCAGTATTAAGGATGGAAATTTTGTGTTTCTGTTGTTCATGTGGCCAACAATGTTTTGGCTGTTTCACTTTGTGCATTCAGTTTCACAGACCTGTCAAGTTCCTCACTGCAGAGACTTCAATACAGCTCTCTTGTAACCACAAATTACAGAATAGTGCATAGAAGTATATAAAATCATAGAATCATTAAGGTTGGAAAAGACTTCTAAAATCATCGAGAGCAGCTGTTAACCCAACATTGTCAAGTCCACCACTAAACCATACATGTGTTTGTCTGTGTAATTACAGACTATACTTACAAAAAAAAAGCCAGGGTAAGACAACCTGAACTATACTTTATTAACTTTTGGATGCTTGACTTAGCAGCCTTCAAAATGCTCCTTGGACAAAGTCATTATTTTCATGCGTCCATGCAAAACATTGCTGGGAAATAACATTTTCTTTTTCTAAGCAGAGGTTAGGTAATTAAGCAATCTTCTAGTGATTTTTGTCTTTTTTGGATCAATATTTCAGCTGGCTTTTAGGCATACAGTGTATGTGCTGTTATTCCTACAGCTATATTTATCAGCAAGAATCGAGGTTTATCAGACTAACAACACTGAAGGGTTAGATGTGGGAGCAGAGGTGAACAAAGAACAGAATCAAGATGGGACTGGTTCATAAACTCGTCTCTCACTGTGGACTCACTGTTCTTTATACCAGAGAAAGTGTCTGAATGCCAATTTGCCTCTTGTTCATTAGGCAAGTATCAAAGATACTGAATTGCTTTCCCTGCTGGTTGATTTCTTTCTGATTTTCAAGTTAGCGGAAGGAAGTCATCACCAAACGGGGAAAATGGCCTAATAATGGTTCAGTAGTTAAGGATTTCGGAGACTATGATGTGAGGACCCCTTCCATCCCTGACCTGAAAGCTAACATTGGCTCTGAAGGTCTCCTGTCCCATCTTCTATCTGTAAACTGGAGTGACCTTGAAGGCATGTAAGGAGGTAAAGGCATTAGGCCAGTACTGTAAGGAAAAAAATGTGCTTTGGGCATCTCTAGATTTGAGAGAAGAAAACCTGATCAGTTGAATCTGCTCTAGGTAACTTGCAAAAATCTCTTTTAGATCCGAAAACACCATAAATATGTCTTTCTCTGAGGAAAACCAGACATGGGTATGCTCGATGGCGCTTCCCGGACAATGCTGGAAAACCACACTAGAAGTGTCCAACCTCTTTCAGCAGGTGGAAAAGACTGAACTCTTTGTGGTGTTCTCTTCTCCTTCCCTCTTCTCTGAAACCATGCATGGGTCAATGACACACTGCCTGAAAGATCTGTTTTCCTTGGAGTCAATTTTCCAACTGCTGAGAGTTTTAGGTATTTGTAACTACTACCTTTTTTTCCCCCCTTACAACATGATACAGGACAGATAACTCCAAGGCCACCAGGAGAGAAGTGCTGAGGGCTTCTCGTTCAAAGAGCAGGGCTGTGAAGGCTTCTCTGAACAATTCTTCTATTCTATCTGCTTCATGATCTCTCTGCTCTATCTAAATTAGACCTTATTTTTAATCAGTTTGGGAAAAATAATGAACTAACAAAATTTGCTGATAATACTAAGATATTTGAGGTAATAAAGGAAAAGCTCTGTGCTATGTCCCCCACCTACCACAGAACTCAGTGACTGGCAAGTGAAACTCAGTGGAGGTAAACATAAAGTGACACATGAGATAAAAATCAGTGCCACTTCCCTGTATAACATGGCAGATTCTGAACTGACCATTACCATTCATGTGTGAGAGCTTGGAGTTGTGACAGTATGATGAAAACATCAACTTGGTGCACTTCAGCTGCCAAGAAAGCAAGTGAAATGTTAGCAATTATTAGAAGAGGGCTAGAGAAGGAAGGAAAGAGCATTACTATGTTACTGGGTAAATCCATATCCTGCCCACGCTTCACATGCTCTGTATGGTTCTGATATTCCCATCCTGCAGGATTTATATAAGGCTTTAAAAGATTCAGAGAAGCATCTCAGGTACAATCGATGTGAGAAACTGCTTCTATACCAGGAGTGCCTAAGCTGAAAGTCTTTACTCTGGACAAGAGACAACTTAGGATAAGTGCAACGATAGGGAAAAGAAGGGGAGTTACAGGTGAAGCCTGTAAAAGTTGTTGGCATGGAAAGGTTTTTTAGGATAGATAGTTTACAACTTCTGCCAGTAAAGGAATTATGGGCATCAAATTAAACTGAAGAGAAGGAGACTGAGAAGAAACAAAAAGTATTTTTTCATCATGTTGCATGTAGTTAATCTGTGGACCTCCTTCTGCATGATACAGCAGATGACAAGGTTTCCACAGATGAGAGGAAATGTTAGTCGACTTAATGAAGGACAAGGTTATTCAGCATTCATAAATTGTTAAAAATTATGTTGAAAAAGAAAAGATAAAAGGAAACTAAAAGAAAAAAAAAGGAAAATAGCAGAAATTGTCCCATAAACATCTAGAAAAAATATTTTAAAAATTAATTTCTTTTTAAATATTTCTTTGTGGGCTGTCCTTGTCATGCTCATGAATATCTGTACCTTTACCCTTTAGGCAATGGCAAGACAGCTATCTTTGCTGATACAAAGAGTTTTTTGGTATTCTTCTGATAAAAAGCTTCTGTAAAACAGGTCATGTAGAGGACCTGTCTCCTTAGAAGACTGAACTTCATGGTTGCTCTACCATAATTGCATAGGCAAACAAGCAGTCAGTACAGGGTGGCAGAAATGAGAAGTAACAGAAATTGAGGAGAAAGCAGCTGGGTAAGAAACGATTGATAAAGAGAGAAAACAACTTTTTTTTTAATTTGCTGTGGATGTTGAAAATCTTTGCCCTTGGAGTGAAACTGTAGCACAGTCAGGTAAGCTCTTTAGCCAAGAATAAGTGCAGAATAATGACGGGACTTTGTGGATTTCAAAAGGCAGTTGTTACCATGCCTCTACTGCCACTGCAATGATTTGAGACTGCAAACAGATGGGAAGGTAGTCAGCATAACAACAGGGGAGGCATCCACAAAAGCACACATTTCTTGATACGTGACCATGGCTTAAAGTAAAAAAAACTGTGAGAGCTGGTGGGCTGTGGTTCTCCAGTTTCTGTCAGAACAGTATAAGCAGAAAGAGAAAATATTCACTCTGACAAGAAAAACTAAGGTTAAAATATAAAAAGACTTCTCAATCTCCTGTAACCTGGCTCATCTTCATATCTCTGCCAGCACTACGGGATCAGAATCTCTTTCAGCTCTGAAAGCCCACAAGACCCTTTGGCTGGAGGCCCTGGATGCAAGCTCAGTTTCAGGGTGTACCTTGTGCAAATGCCTTTGATGAGATCAGGTATTTGGCAAGTTACTTTGAAAATATCTGAAGGACTACAGTGGGCTTAGCACATATAAAAATCCTGCTAACACCAGGGCCAGCAGGGGATATTGCTGCAGAGCTGGTGAGAATTATTTTAAACTGAGGTTAAACTAGACAACTTTTGTTTTTCTGGGCTTTTCCATTAAATCTCCAAGTAGAACCACAGTGTGATCACAGCATGTCACCTGGCCCAGAACAGCATCTCCTGGACATGCTGCATTGAAACCTGTTGGGTCCAGTGTGCCAGCTAAAGAACTTGAGAGGTGTGTTGTACCTCCACAATGTCGAGACTGCTGGAGGCTGTTTTTCTGAGCCTCAGTGTCTTCCAGCTTACCCTCTGAGTTTGGCAGTGGCACACCACTCCACACCACTCCACCTGCAGTGCCATGACACCAGCCTTGTGCTTAACATGACTTTTCCATAAAGATAAGTCAACACAACGGGTGCATGGGGTCAGAATGAGTTCCCTCTACTCTCGTTACCTTTCTCATCCACCTTTTGCAAGATGAAGGATTTTCTTCTACCAGTATATGTGGAATAATACAGCAGGCAATGGTCAACAGCAATGGCTCAGGCCATGTCCCAGGGATTGGCCATGCTCCTGGCATGGATAAGGCAGGAATACATGTGGGATTACTTTCAGAAACCTTGAAGCAACCTTTGTGGCTCACAGACCTTTAGCCAGGAGCTGTCTCTGTGGCCCTGGGAAGTTCAGTCTTGGAGCAGTCACCCCATACACTTGGCTGCAACACCTTCCAAACCTTACCATGATCTCTCCTTGGAGCACATTCTCAGACAGTGGCCCCACAGTCACCAGATGAACATCTTAGCGTCCACACTTGTCTGCTGCGGCATGAACTGTGTGTGAAAAGGGCACATTAACAGTAAGGCTTTGAACTCAAGTTCATAAAGATGATGTTGCAATTATTTTTGTGCTAGGCACTCACTGTGTATTATTTCCTTCATAAAACATCCTGAGATCAAACAGCAAAAAATAAAGGCTAAAAATTGCCATTGGAAGGATGAAAGAGACTTGTTTCTTGTCTGAAGAGCATTGTCTAAAGCATATCATTATAAGATTATATGTATTTTACAGGTAAAATCACAGAAAATAATAACCTTAAAGACTTTTAGACAGAATAACTCATTATGACCTTATACAAGACAAAGTAACAGCTCTTCTTCTAGTGACCACTAAAAATCTGGGACTGGAATATTTCAAAGAGTGGTGCTTTACCAGCTGAGTGTTGTACAAGCATGAGGAAAATGGAGCAAATTTTTTAGAATTAACTCTGTGGTTCAAGAGCCTAAGTCCCATTTTCAGAAGGAGTAACTACTTAGAAGACAGATGCTAAGGAAACTGATCTGAAAATGAAGTTTTAGGTTCTATACCACTTAAGAGATCTCTTGAAAATACTGACAGAGAGTCTGGACTTGAATGCGTTCAGATTCCAATATGTGGTGGGAGAGAACAAACTTTTTTTCCTTTTTTATGAAACAGAAAAAAGACAAATTTGCCCATGATACTATGAATACAAAGTTTTCTGCATTGGTCCAGTTCTCGATCACATGAGCGAGGCATTGATTTTCACCTGCACACACCCCACTGCTATCCTCTGACCTTAATCAAGCTACATTTTTACACAGGAATGAGGGGGAGAAATAGACTATTCCTCTCTGGAATTACTGATTTCTTCAACAGCAGCATCCGGGGAAATAAACTGTAGGCACTTCTGTAATATCAAAGGCAGCAACTAATAAATGTACTTATTCAATCCATGAGTCTGGAAATTCATTGGGCACAGGGTGAAATCTGGTCACTGCTATCAAAGTATATTGTCTACTCTGAGAACAGAATTTTGGATGTGGACCAGGGCTTTCTTGAGGGAGACAAGCTTGTTATTCAGACAGTAAAATGTTATGATTAACACCTGATGAAGCATTAAAGAACCATAAAAATTCTGCTACCTGGGAAAGATTACTTAGCAGGAGGCTGCCTGTGCTTTGGCAAGTGTGTAGCAGCTGAACTTCGTCTCTCAGCTTTCAGTGCAAGAGTAGATTTAAGCAGTCATTTTGCAGTGCAAAGAAAGCAGAACCACCCAGTTGACATGAACAGGCAAATTCTACTTCTGTTCACACTGAAATATCCCAGGTTACAGGAATTCTTGCTCTGCCTATGACTCGTGAGTACAAAAGAAGGTAAGTGCGAGTTAGGTGCTATTTATGTTTGCTTTCACAGCTTCTCAGGCATTGCTTTTTTAACTCTGCCTATTTCTTTCATTGTGTTGAGTAATAGGGTTAATTTGTTCCTCCCACTCCCGATGGCATTGCTCGCTGTGGAAGACAGAGTGCATGCCCAGGTCTCATCCCAACACGTATCTGGAATTCAGCAGATCCAGTAAAGTGCTAAAGTGGGTGCCTTGATGAAAATCCAGACCTATGTACATGCTGAAGCCTGTGAATGGGTTCCATTAGGACCAATCCCTAGCACTGATGCCCTGTGGATGCTGCTGAACTGAAGCCTGACGGGACATCTTCAGATTTCCATATAGTTATGCTCTTTGAAGTTCCTAGTTTAGTCTGAAATGACAGAGGTTACAATAGGGGCTGCTTATGTAAAATTAAAAAGAGTCTTGAGGGGTGCTGACCAGCCTTATAAACAGGTTCTGCTGAACATCAGCTGCTGAGCCACAGACTTGCATTTTTTCAAAGTGAATAGTGATGCTGAGTCATGCTGAGTTATTATTTTTGCATGTTCAGTTCAAAAAATCTTCAAAAATTTTAAGATGCCTAGATATTTTTTTCATTTTTCTTTTGAAATGAGGCTTCAGATGAGAATGAAAATTAACAGCCAACCCTAGAAAATCCAGGTCTTTGGTCCTGAAGTGAGACTAAAATGGAGTAATGGTTTTGTTCCAGGTTCATGAGTCAAACTGAAGGTTTCGTTCAAGCACATGAGTCAAACTGAACCCAAATGCAGCACACAGACAGATTTACACCTGTACAAAGTGAGATCGAGTGTCCCCCACCCTGTTCTGAGCAGATGGGCAATTAAGGTAGTGGATTAAGATGGACGATTGGGTTACAGAGCATGACTCTGCATATGTGATAACAGGCAGGAACTGTGCAAATTTGTCAGTAAATCAAAACTCTGTGCCTGCTGTCCCTATCTATCAACAAAAGTGATAATAGTATGTTTCACACACCCTGTTTACATAATAAACTGTTCACTGCTGTGCCAGACCGAGTCTCATTATGCATAACTAATGTAATGGTTTTCAGCCTCACTTGGGACCTCCAGCAAAGCTGTAATCCAAATAATGCCGAGTTGTCTTGTGCAGGGGCGAGTGATTTGACAACATGGGAGGCAGGGAGGAATCACCCCCCACATAAGAGCTTCAGGGCAAGCACTAAGCAAGGAGGTCCTGGCACCTCCATGCATCCTTTACATGTGCCATGCTGGTTTGATCAAACGGGCAAGTTTGCCCATGAACTTCACTAACATATTCTTTAATTCTCATGTTTCCTGGTTGCCAGCTTGGCTGATTTCATGCTTCTGTAATTTCATTTGACCGACTTTATGTGCCACGAATATTTGTACACATAAAAAAAGTAATAATTTTGTTTAATGCCAGTTGCAGGCTTATGTTTATGGGTTAAGGAGAAGAAAACGGGATTTTAAATGAAAAATAAGTGATACCCAAAGCCTTGATATCTGCTTTATGCTGATTGAGGATAACAGAAAGGAAAGGAACTGAGACAGCATATCTGCCAGTAAATAGAGACTGGATTTGGGTTATAGTAGTGAAATCCTGGGCTGTCCTTCATGCCACATCAGCAAGTCAGCAGTCTCATGGATTGGCTTCACTGGATTTTTTCATATGATCGAAGTTTATCTCTTGTTTGCTATTTTGGAAAGGACTTCCTTGTTCATAGGAACATTACAGCATAGAAATACTTTATTATCTTACAGCAAATATTTTTACCTATTCTATAGTGGAAGTGCCTACCCACCAAATGCAGGACGGATGACAACACAGGATGTTGGCAAGTGAATAAGCTTGTGGCAAGGGAAAAGTTGTGACAACTTTGAGAGAAGTTGTCTAAACAATGGCTCCTCATTCAAACCCTTTCTATTAAATTTCTTCTGATGTTTTGGGGTGGAATAATGGAGGATATAACTCTGTAGAAGAAGGAATACTCGTAGGTTCAAAAGTTGCTTAAAACCAGAAAATAATAAAGAATGGTATGCCAGGGGAAAGATCCTCAAAGGAAACCTACTACAATTTACAAAGAAAAGTAAGATTTACAGTAGTACATGTGTGCATTGAATCACAAGAAATAACAAATACCTAGGAAAAGAAAATGACTGTTGAGTATACTAATATACCTTTTAGGGTTTGGGGTTTGGGGTCTCTTGAAGGGGGGGAGGAGTTGTTATTTGCTTTGTTGTGGGTTTTTTAGCAACCTGATGCAGTTCACTCATACCATGGACCTACATCTCTGTCCAGTGATATCTCTAGGAGCAAACACTTACATTGTTAGTCACTCTGGGCAATATATATTCTGTATTCTCACCATCTTTTTTGTTTAATTCAGGGAGGTAAGCTTTGTTTCTCCTGAGCGTAAATGGGAAACTCAGAGATTTACTTCTGTGACTTTATACCTTGTCAAACTGCATACATCAAGAGTCCACAAGAGCCCTCAAATTTCATCCAAAGGAAATCTGTATATGGTCCAACAATGGGCCTGAGAACCAGCTTGAGCTCTTCAGATGATTCTCTCCATGACTTTGGATGAGTCACAAAAACTGCTTACATTCCTGCCTGTACATGTGGTAATTTATTCTTGCCCTGCTGGTTTGTAGTTAGTCTCTGACTACAGAATTAGTAGTAACTGGGCCTTTACATACTACATGTGGCATTGTATATAAGAATTAAATAGCCACTGGTAAAACACAATCCTGATCAATAAAAATTATTTGCTCTGA
Organism: Manacus candei; assembly: GCF_025592945.1. Taxonomy (NCBI): domain Eukaryota; kingdom Metazoa; phylum Chordata; class Aves; order Passeriformes; family Pipridae; genus Manacus; species Manacus candei. The sequence continues at coordinate 8,054,500 of NW_026138061.1, forward strand.
AAGCTGATTTTTATTATTTTTTTTTACATGTAATTTCATAAGTAGATAATTCTTAAAGATTAATTGGAATATTTTTTTCCAGGACCTGTGTTCACATGTTTGAACTCTCATTTTAGAAATGTATTGGAAGCAGAAATATATTGACATTTTATTTTTCAAATCAATTGAATGCTTGTCAAAGTTCCCATTTTCCAATTCATTGTGTAATACGTGGAGAGGAGACACATAAGGCAATGAGGAATGTACATTGTGTTCATCTCCAATTCTCATATGAGCTTCATGGGTGAACTTCCAGGGACACAGGCATGCTTTTAAAGCTAAGCCAGCACTGCAGGTGCTGACAGATCAGAAACCTACTGGATGCTTCATAAATCTGGCACAAGTTGTTTGAGAGAAGTGTGTATCAGCCAGCATGGAGGTATGACTACACACACATACTGAGTTCTTTCCCACTTCATATAAATCAGTTCTATTGCTGTTTGCGTGTCTGTCCTCTTCTGGGCTTGTTTGTCATAGAGGCATTGAAGGGTCTGATAGTTGTCAGTGAGATAAATCAAAAGACACACTCTAACTGTTGTGCTGCCGTATATTCCACTACAGCCTCTAAAGCTGGATATAATCAGCACTAAATTTCCAAGTCTATTTACAACATCAGAGGTTAAGAAAGCAATGGTATATTTTTTTATGTTGTCTGATATTTTCCAGCTGTTTTTAATATGTGCATCTCTTGAAGAGCTCCATGTGAGTCATAAGCTCAGCACACAATGCTTACTTTTCATTGTTAACCTCTCATAATTCACCTTAGCAGTGCCTGCTGCACTTCTCGAACCGAGGCGATGCTAACAAATCCATTATGTTAAGAGACAATGTAGTGCACTGCTGCTGGAAGATACGGGCTTGGAATTATGTTTATTTTACACGGTTCAACATATTCTTCTGTTTGGAGAGATGGCTATGCTTATCACTTGACAGCCACTGCCATAGTGAAGGTCACAGCAGGGGACAGGGAATAGTTTTCAAGACATTTAGGCAGCAGAGACAGGGCAAATCCCCTAAAATAGGGTTGTCCATTGTTTTAGGTGGGAGGCTGGAGGCTGTAAATGGCACTTTCCTCTTGTCTCTTTTCTCCCTAACTCCTTTGAGAAGCATTCTCAGGCTCTTCCCTCACAGATGAAGCACAGCAGTAGCTGAGCATGAAGCAGCTCTTTCTCCTCTAAGACGGGACAGTGAGAGAAAGTGAATAATAGAAAAGTCTCATTTAAAAGGGGAGATTATATGGATGAATCTTTCAGGTAGTGCCTTAGGTTAGGTTATCCAGGGCCTTGTCATGCCAGATCTTGAACCTGGATTGTTTTGATTGCTGCAAGGATACATTACTCCTTCATGTTCAGCTTATTGCCTGCCCAGATTTTCTGAAGAAAATAGTAGGGTCTTTATGGGCAAATCCAGTAAATGAGTTGCTATCTGATCAACACTGGTGGTCACACTGTTGGTGTTAATGACTCAATGCTCTTCCAGAGTATAAGGTTGTTTCATGCAAGTGTTGCTGCACTATGTAATTTATAAACTAAAGAAGATCCTTGTGGTGGCAAAGTCAAACCCTCAAACACTAAGCAGCAGGTAAGTTTTGAACTACACAGTTCTGTCCCTGCCTGGGTCTATCTTCTCCATGCTTAAGGCAGGGATCCTGTGCAAAAATTAGACTACAGGCATATAATTAAGGATTAAGCACTGCTGGGTACTGGTGAAATTATGTGACAATAAGTTAGTTATGCTTTATTTTCTTTTCTAAGCCTTTAATCATTGCCTTTTAGCTTAATTGAAAGACCTCTTGTTGTCTGACTGACCTTTTCAGTATTCATTGTTTTATAAAAGTCCCCCATTTTCTGCCTCCCATCCACACTGAGTGGGCTGGGCCTTTCAGATCTCCATCTGGAATATCTGCTTTGAGATTTTTCACTGTGTCAGATGTTTGACTGTATACCTAGATCACTATCTTTTATTGGATCTTCTGTGTTACTTCCTGCCCTGTTTCCCCTACTGTTAAACACCATCTTTGCTTTCCTCTTTGCAATCAAGCTTTCTGAAATTATCAGCTGTATACAGTGACACTCCTCACTTCCTCTTAAGTATTTAAAATGAATTTAAGTGTTATAATTAAGAATAGCATTTAAGAACCTTTAATGGGGATGGGTATTTCAATATAGAACAACTTTTACTGTATTTCCCTCTGAGAGAAAATGACTTTGACTTTCACTCCCTATAAGGGTTTTGACTGATTGAGGAAGCTGTGCTTCCCTGCTGCACTGAAAGGACATTTTGATGGCTATGAAGTGGTGGGGGACAAAAGTAAAAATAACTTTCCATGCTGGAAATAAAACTGTCTTTTGCTATTTCTGCCATCATACGTGTTGCCTTACAATTCAGAGTCAAGGTAGAACCAGGAAACAGATGTAGTTTTAGGAGCAACACTATTGTTTACCTCATAGTTTTTCACCAGATTTTCTCAATATTCTTGCCAACACTAGAGGCACCCACACTTGTGTATCTCCCAAGCTGTGTTGCTAAGGGATAGACTGTAGACACATGCTGTGATCTGCCACAAATAAAGCTTAAAATGCTAATTTGGTCTAGTTATTAGCACATTGATAATACAAAATCACAATGCAATTTGGCAATGAAAAAATGTAATTTGTATTTTAATCCCAAATAAAAGTTTTAGGATTATTGATTTTAGAGTACCATGAAATTTTAATAATGAAACATCAGTTTGTGCTGCAAGATGCTGTTGAGAATTCAAGTGCAGTGCTTGTAATTTCAGGAGATAATTATTTCTCTGGTAAGATCTTTCATGTAGGAGACCTTGTATGGCTATTTTTATTGGTTTCCTGTACAGAAAAATAGGTTTAATATTATTCTATATTTATAAAGTATTGCAGCTTGCAATATAGTTGTGGTTTGACACATAGTTCATATGCATCATAGTCCTATATGCCTCATAGTGAAATAACTTAGGTGCAGAGTAAATAACAAAGACAAATTGGTGGAAAGAAGAGAAGAACCTAGACAGTTGAAAACAGGTGAACTCCCTGAATTTAATCAGAGAAATAAGGTCTGAAGGCCTTCAGAAGGTAAGGGCTACCTGGAACAAGGAAATGATGCCAGCAAATGATTCTGTGATTTCACAAAGCTCTGCATGTGGGAAGGCAACTTGAAGTTGCAACAGGTTCATTCACATGTGAATAGAGTAGCTGAAGCTAAGGAGTGCAGCAGATGGCAAAATATTACCCATCAGTTGTTGTTATTCTCATGTCTGTGTAGCCCTTGGGGTCTGAAACTCAGATGAGCAAGAACTCTTTGCCACCATCTACTGATGAACTGGGGGAAGAGACATAGTTAATTTTCACAGATAATGTTCATGACTGGATGGACATTTCTGAAGTTTTGCTCACAACTCATTCTAGGACAGGAATAAAAGGGAAAGAGACTTTTATTGTGTTCACAACACTTCTAAGAATCGGAAAATTGTCTCTTGTGTCAATGGATTACATAGAACAGAGACTCTGACATGGGGGGAAAAATGAATAAAAGATCTTGATTTTCAGCCTATACCTTCTATTTTGTAATTAATTGAACTCCTCAAAGTGAGATTGGAGAATGAAGCTGACCTGGATGTAGAGAGATGATAAAGAGGTGACAAGATATCTTTATTCAGTGCCAAAGGACCTTTAATTACTTCAGGAGAGGGAAAAGGCTGAAGATCCTGATCCTGCAGTGCACCAAAATGTCACTGTATCCTGGGCCAGAGCCAGTGCCAGCAAGGTGCTGGGAGGTGAGAGAGAAGGCAGCAGTGGAACAAAGAGAGCGCTATCCCAAAAAGATACAACAGCACAGGGGTGACCAAGGGACTACAGGATGTCTCCTTAGGAGGCATCTTTCCTCCCCAGCCAGAGTCAACCCCACCTAAGTGCTCTCCCACTTTGAGACATCATCAGAGCAAATATCTCCTGTTGAGTTCACCCAGGAAAACACCTTAGCTTCATGGGGAGCATCCAAAGAACATGTTTATTTAGTGGAATCCTACTACTCCACTTGATATCTGGATTTCTGGATGCCAGCAATTTCACACAGAAAAAAAAAAGTCACTTTATAAATATGTCATCATGCTACCTTATTGAGGTGTCCAATATATAATATTAGATAGCAGATTCTGGAGGCATTCTCAGAGAAGAAAGAAACTCATCTGTTTCTAGTAATAATTAGGCAAGTATTTCTAGGAAATGTGCCTCTTTTTGTTTGAAGGTACAATGCGCTGCTTTTCAGGAACTAAGAAGCAGGAGGTAGAAGTTAGAAACAAGCATGAGGTCTCTTAGTAGTCTCTTGTAAATAGATATGAATGTGCCATTTATGTGCTCCAAGCCATCCAGAAGTGTGTAAACATGATTAACCCACAACTGGGTCTGAATAAATATGACCCATCTCTCCACACAGTCTCCTGATGGTTTGAAATTAAAACCCTTGCTTGCCTGCCAGAGGCAGGGAAGAGAGGCAACAAGGCAGCTTCATTACAAACAGGATGGGAAGATGTGGGGTAGGGCCAAATAGAGCTCTTTTGCTTACTTCTAGACTTTCCTACCACTCTTTTGTGAAGTCTCCTTGAGAAAAATCACATAATCAGGGAATATGCTTTTTGACTTTTTTTTTTTTTTTTTTAAGGGTTGGACTTGGCATTAGTTGCAGAGGCCTTGATGGACTGGCTTCTCTCTCCCCCTTTTTTTAACCCTTTAGCAAAGGCCAACAATTGGGAAATCAGTGTCAGAGCCTGTGGTGCTGCAGATTCCAAGGAAAACATTTGTTTAGATTTTCATAGAATCATAGAATGCTTTAAGTTGGAAGGGATCTTAAACATCATTTATGTCTAACCCCCCTGCCATGGGCAAGGGCACGTTCCAGGGATGGGGCATCCACAGCTTCTCTGGGCAACCTGATCCAGCGTCTCAGCATCCTCACAGTAAAAGAATTTCTTCGGAATATGTAATATAAACCTGCCCTCTCTCAGTTTAAATCTATTCCCCCTTGTCCTATTACTGCATGTCCTTGTAAAAAGGGTATTAGAAATGCAAAGATAATCATAAATGTAAAGATAACTATAAATGCAAATAAAATTCTCCTGTGCAGCAGGAACATCAGCTTCCCCAAACATGTCCCACTGAAATCCAGGAGAGACTCTGCACATGATGTTTTCCTCTCACTCACCACACTTTGCCTTCTCACTCTTTCATTGAGCTGATGCAGAAATAAAATGAACCCTGATTCATTGTGGCTTTCCTAAGGTGAAATTATCTGTGTTCTGGTTGTTTTACAACAGAGATGTCTGTAAACACATCTCACTCTCTTTCCTGTTGTATAAAAACTTGCTGCTTACAGTTCTGTTCCCTGCATCCTCAGCTTCTATCCAGGAGCACAGGATTAAGAGGTACGGTCTTTGCTATCTTACCTTCCTTTAACAATTCAGCACTTTGTATTTTTCCAAACAGTGGAAAATCCTTAAAAGTAATGTAAGAATCTTGAAGTCCTAAAGAGGTCCAAAAAGGGAAAATAGTAAAAAAACCTAATTAACAGAAACTTTCCAATCTCAGCAATTTAAATGAGATAGTGCTAAGTTGTGGAAGAGACTTGGACAGGCTTGTGGTTCTGTTCTTGTTCTTTTCCTTATTGATTGAAATTCGAGGGCCCTTGAAAACGTTTTGTCCCTCTGAACTCCAAGCACTTATGGAAAATGTGAAAGTGCACTCCAAACCATGTGAACCAATATTCAACAGCTGAAAGATATTTCCACCTCCTCTCCATGCACCTGCTCAAGCTGATATTTTCAGTCTGTCTCAGTCCTCCATTTCACTTTTCCCATTGCCAAAAAGTGAGCTAATGTGTTTTGGTGTTCCAGGGCAGGAAGAGAAAAGTGAGTCAACTCTGCATGTCCACATTATTTGATGATGACATTTCTTTTTTACCTGTGCTCATCTATGTTGCCTGCCTAAGGAAATGCAGGATGACAGAAATGCATTTCATGCCCAGCCAAGGGCCACTGAAAATTCCAACAGTCCTGAACCAAACAGGTTAATACTTTGGAACAAAAATAAATCCTCATGTCCAAACTTTCCTGTCCGAACCCTCCAGCAGGAAGATTCATATGTAGGATTGGATCTGGTTTGGCTTCTTGCTGCAGTGAGGAGTATATTGAACAAAATCTTCAACCCATGGAAAGTGGTGTGTCACATTTCCTTCACTTGAAGAGAAGCTTTGTGTCATAACTTCCCCAATGATTCAGGCTTCTCAGAAAGGTTGGACTGTCTTTGCTGATTAGATGTCCATTAGAATTTGCTGCTGGCCAAAACTAAGTAGCTGAAAATATTCATATGATGTATTAATCAATTTAATTTAGTATGGTCTATTTGTATGCCATAATGACTTCCTAAAAGCCTTGCCTGGTGTCAGAAATTTCAGAGGTAATACTACTGTGCAGAGGCAGGAAGGGCATTTCTAATTATAAGAACAACTTTCTAAATGCCATTTTCCTAACTCAGCACTCTTATGATTGGTACAGAGAAAAAAGACTTGTAATTCCTAGTAACCCTATTATTTTTCTTTTCTCATGACTTTCTGCCTCAACCATTCTGATTTTTCTTTCCCCAAAATGAAATATATTATAACCTCACCTTTACTTGACCCCTAAAATGTAGCAAATTAAAACAATAGGAAGAATATTTTGTAACTTCCCAATTTTATTACCACTAAATGCATCATTAAGTATAAATTGATCACAGCAGAGAGCACATTAATTGTGACCACAGTACAAAGTCCTGACTTTCTGCTAGTACTGCACTGCTTTCAGAATGACTGCAGCATTACTTCCCAACAGAATCTAACACTTTTGTGATGGTCCACCAGTGTGAAAATCCAAGAGCCCCAAGAGTCCTAAAGTACAGTGAGATTTTACTTGGCAAGTCCATGAAGTCAAATTTAGCATTTCTCCCTCAACAATTTCTGACACCCACACAGACTCTCTCATTTCCTTGTTACCCAAATTCCCATTTCTGCAGTTTTGGACAATTCCATGACATTTCCTGGAATCATCTAGAGAGTGTTATTTTGCTGTAAGTTGTCTTGTGATGGACAACAATCATGTCTTCCATGAAGATTTGACAACCAGCACATCCTCTCACAGCATAGGTGGTACCAGTAGAGACATACCCAAGGTAGCTTTTAGCCGGTATATTCCAGCACTACAAGCACTAGTTCTATGGCCACTTGGACAAAAGCCCAATTCAGAGGCTATCCCAAATCCACCCCACACCTCTACGCAGCCCCAGGATTCTCAGGGCCAGACAGGGACATGATGACAATGACAAAGAAATGCTGCTGGACCATGTCCTGTTAAATCCCACATGTAGAAGAAAAAGAGAAGAGGGAATGTCATCTTGTCCCTCTTAGAGATGGAAGAGAAACTAAAGGAGTAGCAATACATCCACTCTCAGTAGCAAAACACCTTTCTTTTGAGAAGATTCTAAGGTTGCAACTAGAGTCAGATGATGTCCCTGATATCTTTTCCCAACCTGACCACTCTCAGTGACATCCCAATCTGAAGTGGCGCTTTCTTTATATGTTAAACTAAGCAGGTTACCAACCAGGTTGAGAAGAAAAGGAATCATTCCCCTCCTCAGTAAAAGCCAGCTCTCAGGACTGAGCTGATGATTACTGATGTGCACATGGGAAGAGTAGACTACCTGCTACCAGAATACCAGAGAAGACTTTGTCAGAAACCTGTAGTGTTGTCTATCAACAGCATAGAAGAGATGACTCAAGCAGCAGGAGGAGATACACTTATTTACTAAACTAAAAAGATGCAATTTGAAGTCAGTTCATTTTCTGGCTTTAGTTTAGAGATCATACTCAGGCTAAGCCATTGTCCAATACTGTAGGGTGTCAAGAAATAGTAAAAACAGCTGGCAACAACCCCCCCAAAGTCAACTCTAACATTTTCTGTGACCATGAACTGGTCCCTACGCTCATATTTTTCCTTTGACAGTGGAGTTCCACTGCTCAGAGTCATATTTGGATTTATGCAATCCATCAGACCTGGAGTAATACTTGAGAAAATCAACAATTCTGCTGTTCTCCAGACAGCAAACACCACACCAATGAGTAACATTTTCATCTCTCCAGGAACAAACACATAGCTCAGACCTTCAGTTTTGTCTTGTGAGAGCTGACTTCTCTGAGCTGATGGCTTTTGACCAGGAACATCCCTGTGTTTGTACTGTGCCTGTGCACAAATATCCTTTCACAGTGTCCTAAAATAGGGTCTAAAATAGATCTTAGAAAATTGACAAAGCATCTCCATAAAAAGTAAATAGATCTATGTTTTTTTTCAGGCTAAGTTTCTGTAAAGAATATATTATGGTGGTGCCTTAACTTCTTTATATTGATATGATAATACTGTTTTTAAACATGTAAAAATTAAACTGTCTCAGAAGAGGTTTCTGCAGGAATAAACTGTGCTAGTAATAGAAACTTGGAATATTTTATACGTATATATTTACATATATAAATAAAACAAACTAGTGGTAGAAATAAAATTTATTGTGTAGATCCAAACCCTTTCTGAGATCAGTTTTACCTAAGCATTTGAACAGAGGTCTGGGCTTTGCTGTAACCTTCCAGTTAACTGTTTGGAAGGTTCTCTCATAATTCCATGTTCTGTGTGAATACTGAAACTATAGGGTTTTTTGGTTACTATCTTGGAATGCAGCATTTCTGTTTTCCTCACAGAGGAGAGAAAAACTACCTCAAGAAAAGACTTTTTTCCATTGAAAATTCTTTCCAAAACGTAATTATTGACCATCTCTAAAATTGAAACCACCTTTACAATGTTCTTTGAAATCTACCAAGGAAAAGTAGTGTTTCTGTCTCAAAGTTAAGAAACACTTTGAATTCAAGATTTATAGAGAACCATAAAAACTCTTTACACCGAATTGTAAATCCTTCTGCTTTACTGTAGTAATCATAAGGGTCTGACTTTTTTGGCATAGGTAGTTTTATTGCATCTATTACTAACAACAGATGTCAGCTAGTGAAAGCAGAACCATTGGGAGGGAAAGGTTATATAATTTTCAGTGGGTTTTTCTAAAAGCTGAGTGTTTGAGAAGCTCAGAGACTATGGTAAATGATCCTTCTATATAGAGAGAGAAAAAAAGAGGTATTCTCTCTCTTTCAATCTTCTATTAAGTCTTTCTTGAAAAGAACTTTTTTGTGTTTTCCAATACTAGATCTGACATCAAATTACTTCTTTTTTTTTTTATCTTAAGTACTTAAGTCTATCGAACAAAAACTTACTGAGGTTTTCATGGTTCTACCTACACAATTTTTTTCAGCTTTGTATTAAAGAAAGAAAAGGAAGTAAAGAATCACAGTGTGTAAGTACGTAACAATTGACAATACTTCTTTGTTGAGAAAGTGGCATAAATAGGATTGAACACAAACCAAAACGGATTTTGATACTGCAGATTTTGTGTCTGTCTTTTTAGTCTGGGATATGTTTCTGACCTGTGTGGGGAATGAACTCCTTCAGTTCGAATTTCCTCCAAGACGAGACTCACTCATGAATGAACACACCCTATACCTCCATTCTCAGACACCACCAGCCTGCAAATCAGGACCTCCCTCCTTAAGACTTCAACAGGAAATGAGTTTAGTTTCTGCTGTCAGCTTTGCACCGATCTGGGAATAACCTTAAAACCAGGCTTACCTCACAGACAGGGTGAATACTAAAGCACAAACAACTACGTTACTTCAGATAATCTTTGATTTCTTTGGTGTTGTGTTTAGATTTGGGGTGTGGTGTGGTCCACTCACTGGAGGGAAGGGATGGCATCCAGAGGGATCTGGACAGGCTTGAGAGGTGGGGCTGTGCAAACCTCATGAAGTTCAGCAAGACCAAGTGCAGGGTCCTGCACCTGGGTCAGGACAATACAAAACACAAATACAGCCTGGGAGGAGAATGGATTGAGAGAAGGTCTGAGGAGAAGAACTTGAGGGCGTTGGTTGATGAGAAGCTCAACATGTCCCAGCAATGTGCACTGGCAGTCCAGAAAACAACCGAACTACATTCAAAGCAGTGTAGGCAGCAGGTCGAGGGAGGGGATTCTGCCCCTCTGGTCCACTGTTGTGAGACCCCACATGGAGAACTGCATCCAGCTCTGGGGCCCCCAGCAGAAGAAGGACGTCAACCTGTTGGAGAGAGTCCATATGAGGCCTCAAAGATGATCAGAGGGCTGGAGCACCTCTGCCATGGAGACAGGATATTGCCATGGAGACAACATGATTGTTGTGCCTAGAGAAGAGAAGGCTCTGGAGAGACCTTATAGCACCTTCCAGTACCTGAAAGGGGCTACAAGAGACCCAGAGAGGGACTTTTTACAAAGGCATGGAGTGATAGGACAAGGGGTAATGGCTTTAAAGTAAAAAAGGGTGAGTTTCAATTAGATATTGGGAAAAACACTTTTACTGTGAGGGTGGTGAGGCACTGGAGCAAGTTTCCCAGAGAAACTGTGGATGCCCCAACCCTGGAAGTGTTCAAGGCCAGGTTGGATGGGGCAACCTGGTCTAGTGGAAGATGTCCCTGCCCATGGCAGGGGAGTTGCAACTATACAGTGTTTAAGGTCCCCCCCAATGCAAACCATTCTGTGATTCTGTGGTTCTGTCATCTTCTCAGTATATTCAGAGGAGAACCATGAGCAATGCAGCTAATAGGGACCTACTTCAGTGGAGCTAAAATCTCCCAGAGTTACATAAAATAAATCCTATTCAAGAATAGAGTCCAGATGGTCTAGAAAAGAGATGAAGGGGTTAGTTCCATGGGTCCCCTGTCTCTGCATGGTCATTTGAAATCCAGTCAATTCCAAACCCTGAATAGCAGTCTCAATTAATAGGCTTTCAAGTGTATCTGTGCCTTTTTTTTTCAGTTTGGGTGCTCTTTTCCCATAGTACTACACATCTGTAAGATGTTCAATGCAGACTCCTCAGCCGCTTGTTATCTGTCTGTTAAAGAAGAAATAGAAGGCAAAATTGTTCCTAACCCTGTAGTTCAGAGATCTCTGCCTTTTCAAACACCAAGAAAGAAATAGGCTGTAAATTACATACTGTAGTGGCCAAAAAGAACATGCAGTCATATAATCAGCCACAATAGGACTGTAAGAAGGCATTGGACTGCATCTAACTTTTATTGAAACACCAAAGTCATCTAAAGCCTCATATCGCCAGGGGTATCTTTCAGACCAAATACATGCTACAGCCTGTAAAAATTAAGCTAGCCATTATAAACTTAATCTGTGGTCTGAATGGCAAAATTGAAAAGCACTCAAGCATTAAACTGCTCTTCTTGAAGGAAAAATAATAAAGCAATATGGGTAATATATAAATAGCTTTAAAGATTGTTGGCAGCAGGATAACTGGGCTGAACATTCAGTGAAAATTGTAATGTATTACGGTTCTCAGTGAAGTTAAATATCTTCAATATGCTGCTTTTGCCACTAACAGGTTTGCAACCATTGTTGGCTTTGTGGACAACCCAATACACCCTTTTCACTTTATTTTTTTTCATATATTTAAGAAAGTTTGGTAGCTTTGTCAATGTGAAGTGCTGCTTGGAATCCTATTAACTTCTCCTTAAAACACATAGCCTGCCTGACTGCAAGGTTAGTTAATTCTTAGTAATAAATATTTTTTGTTGTTGTTTAATAGTAAAAGATCTTTATTAGGTTAACTCTATTCTAACTGGTTCTATTAATAAAGGTAACCTTGCCTACAGGGCTCATAAATAGTCATGTATTGTGACTACACTGAGTGTATACACTGAGAATAAAAATAAGAACACCTGTATTTGTCCATGTACCAGACTCTGAAATTTGACACAGTACAATAGCTTGGAGAAATTAAACGCTATCTTGCTCCACTATATCTAGAAAACTAAATCTCCAAATTCTTTCATCATGGTTGATAATGTGTACACCATTGTCTGTGGCACCTTGACTTTTAATATACAAGACTTCATCATATGATCAGTTGTTAATTTTAGTGACACTTTCTTATGCTAAACTATACTTAAAATGGCACAGTCTGAGGGTAGCTGTGGAGCCGGCTGTAGGCTGGGCTGTGGAGTATTTACTCAGCTGAAATCTACCTTACCCTCAGTGAGACTTCATGGATTTCAAGCAGTAGGATCACCCGTTTACTGAAGGTACTTTGCACAATGAATTATCTGCACATATTATTTTTTTAGATGATTTTTTGAGATGATTTATTCTGCAAACAGTTCTTCAGCATGAATGAGATCAACATTGAAGTTCTTTGTTGAATAGTGAGGACATGAAAAAAAAATCAGAATCTGGTTGTTGCCATTTTTCTCAATGGAAAAGTTTGGTAACTGTTTGCATTTACAAAATATGGATACACTTTATGCCCCAAACCTTGCACTAGAGAAAATGCTGCAGATGAGGAAAATGGTATATCAAGATCTGAGCAACTAAGACCATAGAGAGATTACAATACAGCTGGGGTTATAACTCATGTCTTCTCAGATCCAATGATCAATAAGATTCTTGAGCTCAGAGACAAAACCCAACAGAAACAAAGTGACAGTTGTTTGTCATTATTGAGACAGTTTTCCTGCACAACTCTCTGGCTTTGCAAATAACATGGTTCCACTCTCACCCTCTGAGTATTTCCAGAGAGATGCACAGTGCTGTATCGCTGTAGTTGAATCTTCTGCCTGCAAAGACAGATTAACTGACTGTGTGCTTGTTCCTGCCATGTTGCAAATGGCTTGTAACTTAAGAAGAATATCTCTCTTCCAGTTACCCACATTTTTCTTTCAAAGGACAAGAGAAACTGCTTCCCATGTTTAAGTTGTTTCCGCAGCTCTGGATACTCAGTCTATCTGTAACTGGTGCAAACTAAGTGAATGCTTTTGCAGGTGTAAGCTTCACTGATGTGACAGCTGAAACCTGCAGGGGAAATCCAACTAGGCTAAACTTCAACTAGAAGATCCAGATAGAGGATTTTATTGTGTCTAGTTCTGGGTTCCTCAGTACAAAAGAGGTATGGAGCTCCTGGAGCAGGTCCAGCAGAGAACTACAAAGATGACTAAGAGTCTGGAGCATCTCTCTTATGACAAAAGGCTGAGGGAGTTGGGTTTGTTCAGCCTTGAGAAAAGACAACTGAGAGGGGACCTAATCAATGTATACAAGTCTCTGAAGGGAGGGTGTCAGAGGATAGACTGGGCTCTGCTCAGTGGTGCCCAGCAATGGGACAAGAGGCAATGGGCCGAAACTGATGCACAGGAAATTCCACTTGAATATGAGGAAGAACTTCTTTCCTGTGCAGGTGACTGTGCACCGAAACAGGTTGCCCAGAGAGGTTGTGGAGTCTCCCTTGGTGGAGATATTCAAGAACTTTCTGGACACGGTCCTGTGCCATGTTCTCTAGGATGACCTTGCTTGAGCAGGGAGGTTGGACTGGATGACCCACTGTGGTCCTTTCCAACCTTACCCGTTCTGGGATTCTGTGATTGTTTTCCTTTTTCCTCTTAGTTTTGATCATGTTTGCACCTTCCCAATATGTGTTGAAATAAACCCAGAAATTCCCACCTGAAGTTCTTTTAATTTCTGTGCTTCACCTGCTAGCACATCTCACCATGTGCAGTTATGAGTAGTGCTGTTGCTTGCCTGTGATGTGAAACTCAGACCAGGTTTGCTCAAACATCTTGTTATCCTGGGTCAGGATAAGCTCCTCTGAACTTAAAGCTTTTACAAAATTCCCAAATAAGGCAAAGTTGCATGTCATTTGGTCTTTTGGGAACAATAATTTTTTTTCTTTTTATTAATTACTGACATTTCCCCCCATAATCTGCAATTTATTTAAATTTTGGCCTAATTAAGCAATGGTCACTTACTGTTCACTATCATTAAGTTCAATTGGTTCCATGGAGGGTGGAATGACCTGGTATTGCAATTAAGCAGAGTTCACTGCAGTATATTCAACTTGAATGGAGGCAAAAGAGGACAATTTCATGGGTGAGGATATATTTCCCAAAACGTTGCTGAAAACCACTTAATCTATTTTTTTCAAGATGGGCATTGCAACTTTCTTCCTCCAAGTTCCATAATGCTTCTGACATTATTATTTGTGAGGCAATAGTTGTTGAGGTGACATTCTGCTGTGGATGTGCTGTCTCTCAAATCTCTTAGCAGAGGTTTTGTGTTCTCCCTTGAAGGGGGAGTAGACATCAAGGCTTAGCAGAGTCCTTAAAGAAGTCTGACAAGAAAGTAGGTGATGGATGAGATAACAGGACTGCATTCTGATATATGCAGAGAAAAGTGAGATGAAGTCACAAAGTATTTCAGCAAAACTCTTCTTAAATTCTACTTAAAATGCCTTTGTATGTTTGCTTCTCTGAGTTCAGCTCCAGCTGAAACCATTTTAAAAGACCAAAACCACAAACAGGTTCAACATGATGCCAATATGAGATGATGCCTGTATGTGCTGCCTAAATGCATTTCTATGAAAACCACTGTGACAGACAGTGCCTTACAGTCCCATCAAATTCTAGACACATGACAGAGCATCTTCCTCAGAATTAACAAATAACTCAGACAGTTCTACTGAAACTTGGAAGAGAAACAGTGGGAAGATACATGTTTAATATAGAATCACCAAAGAAAACATTGGAAAGGAATTCTTTAGGTCATCTACCTGCTCCTGCTCAAATCCAGGGCAACTTCAACTGTTACAAAAGGTTTCTGAGGGCTTTGTCCACTGAGTTTCAAGTTACTCCAAGGTTGGAGATGCTGCAACCTCTCTGTGCCCCTGTTCCAGTGTTTATAGTTCCTGTCCTAAAACCTGTGCTAGTTATCCAGTTATCTTTTTGGTTCACCTCTGACAAGTTCTGTCTCTGTCTGCTTACAGCTATCCAAAAGACAAAGGACATTAGGTCCCTCCTTAGCCTTTTCTGTAAGATATAACCCTGCTACATCAGGTGTTGTGTCCCCTTAACCAACCTGGCTTCTCTCCACTAGACTCTCCTGTGTTTTTCAGACTCTCTTCTGTACTGAGGTCCCAAAATGGAATTAATTTTACCAGAGGGATCCTCTCATTAACCTGAATTTCTCTGTTTGTTCTTTAACATAGTCTCCGAGTACAGAGAGTCAGTAAGTTGATCTTTATCAATGATCTTTCAATGAGAAGATTTAACTGAGAAACAGAATATTTTCAAATTATAAGATAAATCTCAATGAAATCAATGACAGCTGAATCAGAGCCTTGTTTCACTACTCCAGTGTTATAGCAGACAGAGACAAAACATGAAATAGGACAATATTCTCCACCACTTCCCTGTTGCTAATGACCATTCTCGAATTCAAAAACCAATAAAATCTCTTATTGGTTTCATCAGGACTATTTAAATTCCCTGAGGCTGAGTGCAATATCAGGTCCAGCAAAGGGGGCACAATTTTCCACAATTTTCAAAAATGCTCCAAAGCACAAAATTCAGCTTCTGCGTCATGACTAACTGTCCAGGCATCCTTTCTCACAGGTTATTGTGAAGGTGCTGATGCATCCTGTTTGCTCATTCCACACAGCCCTTAGCAAATCTGGACACGAGAGACCCTGGGAATTATTCAGTGACAGAGAGAAAGAACATATGACAGAAGAATTTATGCCTAGGACAGGGCAAGAGCCAGCAGCGTGCTTTCCATTCCTCCCAGGAATAATGAACAGTAGCTCTTGGATACTGCAGCTCAGAGAAAACTACTTCACCTGCTGACTGTGGATCCACTCTCAGCAATGTCTCACTGATGTACTGAGAGCCGCAGGACAGAGATTTCAGGGCTGGAAATGATTCAGCATCAGTGAGTCAAGAGAGGTAGAGTGGATTTGCACAATATCCAGGGCAAGAACTCGCCCCTGAACCATCAGATATATATTCCAGGAGGTGACAGGGCATTTGTTGCCACATCCACCCTGGTTCATTCATCTTTTTACTGAGAGAACATTATCCATGTTAATATGGACTTCTGTTCAACTATCAATAATTTAGAGCCAGACCTTTCTCTCATAAGTTTCTCATCATGTGTCTTTGTGTGATGGCAAGCCCTGGGTGTGGGGAGGCTTCATCTCTATTTAACAGCAGGAACAACTTTATATATCTCTCTGCATTGGATAGCATTAGGTAGCTGCTGTGCTAATTTGGGATCCATCAGTTTGGGGGTACTGGCCCATGCTATGCCTGCTAGAGGGTAGTACTGGCCATGAAAAGGATGTTAGGAGTGGTTATATTCTGGCCTGACTGATTCTTCAGTGGATTTAGATTCATAACTTATAACTTTATTATTCCTAAAATAGGAGGTAATGGACACTAGGTTTTCTGCTCTCCTTCAGATTATTAACATTGGTATGTTGGGTGTCTTGAAACCAAAATCAATTTTATTTGGGAAAACTGCATTTCTTTGTCACTCTAACTTTCAAATTACAATGCAGTAAGGTAAGGTCTCATTAGCGTGTTCTCTGGTTGAGGGAGAATGGCCAGGTGATTTCATGGTGAAATTCTAACTCATTTTAAGTGGACAATATGATAAAAATGTTTTTAATGGTGTCATCAAACTAGGTTTTTCTTAATTATTATGAGACTGTGGAGATGACACTACCTAAGGCTAAAACAAGAGCTGGATTCTTCTACAATAGGAGCTTCTAAGGACTTTTCATAATGTAGCATAAGAATAAAGTGGTTTACTTCTTCCGTTCAATACTGTATTTCTCTGGTGCCCATTGTGGAGTGGTCCTATTCCAAGCTGAAGGAAGCACACTCTGTCTCCCTGAAGAACTTGATTAATTTATCAGCAACCAAGGCACATTAAAAAAAAAGAAAGGAAAGAAATATTTTGATTTGCAGAGATGCTTACAGAGAGGATTTTGATGCTTCTTTTTCTTAAAGATGTCTTCTTCACCTAAAGTTCTCATAGATTTGAGCTTGCTTCCAAATTGTGTAAGACATGGATGCATGGAAATTTTGAAAAACTCGTAGATGCTGATCAGTTTAGAGCACAGGACTTAAACTGACAAAAGACATTATCAGTTCCCATATTTTTCAGGACTTTCTATGTGACCTTATCCTCTCTCTGCCTCAATCCTGTAAGATCAGGATGATTTCACTGCCTCTATTTTTTGAGTCTCTTTTCTATCGAGGTCTTCAGAGCAGATGCTGTTTCTTTCTCTATATTTACACAATACCCTAGAAAACAATACCCTGACCTCAACTCATCCCATTAAACAAATCACAGCAACCATTTTCCATCCAGCCATTAATACACAGCATTATTTTTCCTCCTTATTAACTGACTGCCTTCCATTCTGATCTAAGAACTCTTTTCTTCATTTTTCTCCTGCAACAGTTTGCAGATAATGCAGTTTGAATATTTTTTCTAAAATGGATAGGCAAAGAAAATTTGTTTCCATACCTCAGCAAGACTCTATTTAAGAACTTGATGATACAAACAAACCAGAAAGAAAAATGTAAATATTGTTCCAATTAAATGGAACCCAGGATGTCTCCATGGGTACATTACAGGTTTCAGTGGAGGTGGTAATGTTGAGGAGGTAGCCAGGAATAGCCTTCAGCATTAAAAATTTAAGCCTGCAACTTGTTCACAGCTGTGACTGTGCATGCACTGGGAGAGAAATGGCACAATTGAAAACAGAATCGGCATATATCTGCCAAACTTATCCCAAGGAAGAGGAAATTTAACCCCTGTGTTCCCAGTAAGAGTGAGAGTTTGCTGCAAAGTTTGTCACACCTGTGTAATGGCAAAGAAAGAAAGAGCAGAGGCTGATAGAGGAACATTACACAGTAACTACCACTCAGTGCTGCACAGTAAGGCTGTGAAAATCAGAGCATGACCTCTTTGAAGGTCAGAGTTACTAGTGCTGTAACTCTGGGTGATTGTCAGTCATACTTGTGCATAGCTGCTTGTGGGTGGTAGTCCATTGGAGGCCCTCCGGGGTTAAAACAAAAATGAAATAATAAAATTTTGTGGCTTGGATAATTGTGTGACAAAACCTCGTTTTGCTAGGAGAAGATTTCAGAGCAATCAATCATCCCAGCTTTAAGATCAGATATTGAATCTCATCACTTGCAAGACCTTCCGCATGAAATCAAACAAGTGATCTAAATTCTTGTTCTATGCTTTGCTAGAGTCTACTCTTCTGGGAGAAAAACACTGTTCCTGATCTTATTCATAATTATCCATTGTTTCTTGCATTTTTTCCCTATGTATGCCATTTAGTCTAGATGACCTTCTTTTATTTGTGTTTAGTTTGTATGGTAGAGGTGGTCATATCCTGCAGGTTACTATCTTATTCTGTAATCTTCACGTAGAATGTTTGTCTTTCCAGAAGAATATCAGAACCATTGTATTTGTAGCCCATATTTGTCTTACTTCTTAACAGGAAAGAGTCACCAATCATTCCTTGAAAAGGGGAAAGAGGTCCAGCAATTTCTTTGGTCAGATCAGACACATCTTTTCTAAAACTGAGATATGGATCAGCTCCAGACTTGATGTGAAAGGAGGGGAAAAGGGCACAGGCTCACCTGCCTCTTCTTAAGCTGACAGCCATTGCTAAGGACTGTTATAATTAAGGAGAAAGTTATCTGTAGGACTGTGCAGTCTCCAGGAACACTAACCCTTCAAGGCATGTGTCAACAGTCTTGTTATGTGGACAGGAAATCCTGCTGGGTAGGATGCTCTGAAATACCTGATATGGGAACAGTGTTGGAGAGCCATCCTGCTGTTCCTCCTCTGAAAGGCAGAGAAGCCACACCTGTAGCCCCAATAGCTGATGAGGCAACGGGTTACTCATTTGTGCTAGAAGACCCCATCACTAAGAAGGGAAGATCAACCCTAATGAGGGAAAGGGCTATCGCTTTGCAGGGACAAGCCTGGGCAGCCAAAGAGAGAGAAAGCAGCAGGACCAAGAGGCAGTATTTGGGTGTGGGGGACATGGACTGGGCCTGCCTCCAAAGGCTGCTTGTCAAACCAACTCTTTATAGGGTGTCCTAAGACTCATCTCTCTGTGAAATCTCCTTAAAAGACATGTATTCATTTATGACTTTGCCTTCCCCTGGGCTATGTTTACACATACATTTACTGAAAAAGGAAGGCCAGAATCAATATTTGTGAGCAAAAAGAGAGACATTGTCTATGTGTGAGTATGAGGAGAACGAATCTCTGAAATCTTCACATGGAATGAAAGTCTGAAGGAGGTTTAAAGGATTTCACATTCACAAGCCCACAAAAAGCTTTGAAGTATTATATTTACTTTCACAGAAATCTTACAATTTTTGCAGGTGAGGTACATATTCACATTTTTGGTGCCTCATCAGACAGTTGTAACCTCCAGAATTAACAAAAAGAGGTGAGAAGGCTCCCTGCCTTTACAGACACAAATATCAACCCACAGGCATGTCCTATGCCCTCAGTGCAAACACTGGCCTATGTTTCAAGTGTGCTGCTTTTACCTATAAATGTAGATCTATTAATGTATATAGGAAAATTCAAACCAAGAAAGATGTAAAAGGTGGCTAATGCTCTTCAGCCGGTTACTATTACAAAGTGCCAGGGAATGACTTTGATTTTGGTTTAGTTATTTTTGGATTTATAGCATTGAAGGTCAAAGAAAAATCGGGGAGAAAATAGCTCTTTTAAACATGGTAAAGTGGCCTGGATCCATTTGCCGAGACTTCACCAGGTGGGAACACTTCTAATCTTTTATACCAGGCCTTACATGATTGTTGCTTTGACTTCAGTACAGATACTTCTGACTTTGAAGAAAATAAGACCAGAATTAGATCCCTGATGTTCCCCAGGCTAGCAACAACCCATGCAGCATGAATAGTGTATTCTTGTTCATAAAGATTCCTCCCTCCTCTAGCCTGTGCTTTGACAATGCTTTGTTTAAGCAGTTCTCTGGTTAACATTACTTAGCTTTCTTCCTTAAAGCTGGCTACATTTCAGTGGATTCCTGAGCTTGGATATCATGAAAAGGGCTTCATCCTTTCCTAGAGGAAAGCTGCAGATGAAGTCCCATGAGTGACAGTTGCAGCATTTGTTCCTTAGTAAAAGAAAAAAAAAAAAAAGGCAGCAGGTAAATTAAATTATTCATTAAGGGACACAATCCTGATTCCATGGGTTTTGCTACAGTGGCTTTTTGATGGCCACTGCACAAGACTTCTCTTCATGCAAGGCTACTATTTTATAAAGTGCTCTGCACAGCACTGGAGTGAGGTAAAGATCCTTCTTTACGATCTAAAGGCCTCAATGTCCTTTCCCTGCGTATTCAGAAATGCTTTTGACTGATGCAAGTGTTCCTGAGTATATGTGGTTTGACTATTTTTTTCCCCTGATGACTGCTGGGGGTCACATTCTCAACACAATTACCAGTCCAGACTGAAATCTGCCCTTCCATCAGCTGCAAGAGCCTTCCCACTGCACAACCAAAAGCTTTTCAACACTGTGGTTTTATTTCTAAATTTGTTGCAATTGCTATAGCCATTTGAAACACACTCTCTATAATGCAGATAAATCCTTTTCTCCAAGATAGCTGAGGAGGAACACGGACTCCATGTCAAAACTAAGAGGACAGAAGATAAATCATAGTCTGTTTGCTTGAGCTTAAAAGCCAAAGAGAGAGAGGTGAACATTATATTCACCATCACTTCTAATACATCAAAATTATATTTGAGCTATCTTGTTTGCTTTAATACCTATTTCAAATAAAATCAATCTTCTTCAACTTGAAAACATTATTTGTTTTTAACAAGATTATTTATGGACTGGTTTTGTGTGTTTTCTGCTGTATTGTGCTTGTGAAACTGCCCTGTGAAACTGGTATTTTACTTTGCAGAAACATCCCTCAGGAAATGACATAGACCAGTGAACTTCTAGCACTTGACTAACCAAAGCAACTGAGTAAAAATAAAATACAGATAAAACAAAACATTGTTTACACAGAATGATCAATGTCAGCTGGTCTCAAAGTTACTCTACTAAATGAATATTATGGCTTTATAAACAATCGATTAAATGCTGCAATAGCAGTTAAATATTGTTCCTCCCTAAAGCCCATGATGGTGACAATAAGGTATTGATCATATTACAGCACTATTACATACCTTCTTTGTAGTGTAACTGTGACAAACATGTCAAAATAGATGCTCACTGGCCTGAAGAGAAGGACAGGAAAGGAACTGGAGAGGGGAAGAGATTTATCCAGCAGATAGGTGGAAAATCCAGCTTTCTGGGGACTGCTGGAGATGGTACTGTAATCCTAAGAACTTTAGCACTCTGGTGAGAAAAGTAGAAATATCATAGTTTTATGACTGATAATTTTGAGGCTGAAACAGTAATTTCTCTTGGAAAGAGAAATTTAATGTATAATGTAAGTTACAGAGTCTTTTCAGCTGTACCAGATGTTCGTTTGGTTTTGAGAGGAAGCTTGGTTTTGAGATAGACTTGGGGGATTAGAGAGAAAATAAAACAGACATCTATTAAAAATTTGGTTTAGAGGTTTTATGAGGCTGACATTTTCTTCATGTAATACAGGGTCATGTGTGGAAATGTTTTAAATATTTATTGTTTTAATATTCAAGAAACATTGTCTCTTAGAAAGCTGTTCAGCTTTAACAGAAACTGTTCAGCTTTGAAAGAAAAGGATGATTAAACTGGGTGTGAGATTGAACTAGAGGTATCCTTGATTGTTGTAACAGCTCCAAAATTATAATTTTCAAGGGAGGGAGGAATGTTTCCCCATTGTCACCTTGCCCAACTTTCCAAGAGTCCTAGGAATGAAAATCAGGATTTTTTTCAGCAGTCCTTGAGTTTACAATGAGGCATCCGGAGATGGAAATTGCTCCATCTAAATATCCAGCAATTTCCTATATCTTACTCTAAAGGATGTGTTTCTGGCTTGTGTCAATAACAAGTAACTAGAGGAAATGACCAGGGTCTAGGGTTGCAGTTCCCCTGTCCCACACCAGAAATAGGGAAAATGGATGTGATGGTTCTAAGGGGAGCCAGCTAAACGTGAAATGGTTCAGCTGACATGGAGTGAAGCCAAGGAAAGTCTTTCTATGTCTTTGCTGAAATCTTTGCCAACCTCAAATTGTGAGACATACTTGGGACATTGTTCCACAGATATCCCTAGTAAATTGCCCACTGACTTCCCCAGAGTGAAATAGTTGGGGCCTATTTCTACCAATAAGCCAGTAGAACTCTATGGCTTCATTTGTTGTTAAAAATTAAACATGATCACGACAGTTCTCTGGAGCTGAGGCAGAATTGTGAGGAAAGGTGCACATCTGAAGCTCTCTTATTCCCCAGGAGCAGACTGACTTATTGGAAAAACATGCTGACTTCCTACTGGAAATGGTCCCTGGCTTGTGTTTTGTCCAAGAATTATCTGGGAGAGTGAATACACTGGTCAGGTGAGTCAACTTTAAAAGCTGAGTAAGATCTGTGCTTCTCCATCCTGGAAAGCATCTGAGGCAAACATTGGCTGAAAAGGGCTCAGCGTGAGCTCTCCATGCTCCACAGAGGACAAGAAAGCATCACTCTGCTGCTCAGCACTGACCTGTCAAGGGCAGAAGGGATATTTATTCCACAACAGAGATCATTCACTGCCACACACCTCCAATGCATTGTGGCGTCTTGTGGTTCCCACTATGTGCCTGTGTGATGTGAAGAAATTGGATTCTCTGAAACAGGTTCATTCCACTTTGACAAGGAGAACACATTGCACAATCAGTATCTTGGTCTCTCTGCTTGTCACAGTGGCTTTTCACACTCTTCAGTTGCTGTCTGCACTGCAAAGTGCTGCAGGTGGCTCCTCACAGATGTCTGTGACAGTGACAGATTAGAAGCTTCTTCACTGTTTTGTTATCAAATGAGCCTTGCATATGCCTCCTGTTAAACATGAACCTAAACAGCAGGATTAATAACAGTAGCAATTGAGACACTCATCTGTGTATGATTTTATTTCAGTCATGATCCTGTTAGTGTTGAAATAAATCAGATGTGTCAGCTAAGTTCAGATGAAATTCAGGAAAACTGTGTAGTAGCATAACTAGTGATATTTGAAAGCTGTTTTTGAGGCTATCTCTGAGAAAACTATAAGCACAGACAGAGGGGAGTAGGTAAAACTTAGGTGTTTGAATCTAAACCTCTCCCACTCAAGGCTGCTTTATTCGTGGCTTTCACCACTCAGATACCTTTGTTGTATTTCTGTGTTTCATTCTGTGCAGGAATGACCAGATTCACAGACTACACACCACCTTGCCTACCTGCCCTGAAGCATCTGACAAGACACCTTCTCTGAGAGTCTGACTTCAGATTTCATATGGATTTAGCTGCAGTATCCTGTTTCTCAGGTAGATATGTGGATCTGCTGCCTAGCAATTGGGAAAAGAAGGAAAAGAGGTAAATCCATAAAGTATGGACATGGGGGAAAACATATGAACAGTTCTTAGGAGACACAGAAGTCTTCCACAGGGAGAGCCCTAACTTTTAGGATGCAAGGAAACTCTCATATGTTTCTTTCTCGAGAGTATTTTACATGTAATTCTAGAATCATGGACTTACACAAGTCTGAAAGGGACATTGGGATTTCATTTAGTTCATCCGCTGCTCAAAGCAGTGTCAATTTCCAAGTTAGTTCAGGTTGCTCAGGGCATTGTCCAGTTGAGGTTGCAGTATCTCCAAATACAACGATACCATGACTTCTTTGGATTTTTTCCTGCAAGAAAGAACAGCTTCAGCAGAAGGAATGAAATCCTTCCTCCTCCCCCAACCCCCAAACAGCTGAACTATTTTCTTGGAGGTGACTTTGAATCACTCTATGAAGCTGTGAGACTGGGACTACCTCTCCCACATCAGTACTCAGCATATAAAGGGAGGTCACCAAGACTGTATAAGAGACTTTCCATTGGTAAATCATAACTTCCCATTAGAAAATCAGAAGAGGTATTGATATGGTGAAAGAAGACTTGAGTCATAGAATCACAGAATCATGAATCAACCTGTTTGGAAAAGACCTCCGAGATCACCAAGTCCAACCCTTGATCCAACAGTGCCATGGTTACCAGACCATGGCACTGAGTGCCACATCCAGTCTCATCTTAAAAACTTCCAGGGATGGTGAATCCACCACTTCACTGGGCAGCCCATTCCAATGTCTGATTACCCTCTCTGTAAAAAATTTCTTCCTAATATTCAACCTCAACCTCCTCTGGCACAACTTGAGACCATGCTCTCTTGTCCTACTGCTGATTGCCTGGGAGAAGAGACCAACCCCCACCTGGATACAGCCTCCTGTCAGAGAGTTGTAGAGAGTGATGAGGTCTCCCCTGAGCCTCCTCTTCTCCAGGCTGAACAATTCCAGCTCCCTCAGCCTCCCCTCATAGGACTTGTGCTCGAGTCCTTTCACCAGCCTCATTGCTCTTCTCTGGACCTGCTCCAGCTCCTCAATATCCTTCCTGAACTGAGTGGCCCAGAACTGGACACAGTACTCGAGGTGTGGCCTCACCAGCACTGAGTACAGGGAAAGAATGTTGGCCACACTGTTTCTGATCCAGGCCAGGATCCATTGGCCTTCTTGGCCACCTGGGCATACTCTGGTTCATGTTCAGCTTCCTGTCAATCCAAACTCCCAGGTCCCTTTCTACCTGGTTGCTCTCCAGACACTCTGTGCCCAGCCTGTAGCACTGCAGGGGGTTGTTGTGGCCAAAGTGCAGGACCCGGCACTTGGCCTTGTTGAACCTCATCCTGTTGGAATCAGCCCAACTCTCCAGCCTGTCCAGGTCCCTCTGCAGAGCCCTCCCACCTTCCAGTAGATCAGCACGCCCCCCCAACCTGGTGTCATCTGCAAATTTGCTAATGGTGGACTCAATCTGCTCATCCAGATCATCAATAAAGATATTAAACAGGACTGGGCCCAACACTGATCCCCGGGGGACACCACCAGTGACTGACTGCCAAATGGATGCAGCACCGTTCACCACCACTCTCTGGGTCCAGCCCTCCAGTCAATTCTTAACTCAGCATTTAGCAGGGAGTGAATATAGTTTGGATAAGCATCCACATCTGGAGGAGAGGCAGGAGTTAGTTAGTATGTGTCCTTTTCTCCAGTGTTTTACTCACTATAGAGATGAATCGACATAACAGTTGCTCCCCACAGGATGCAATGTGAAGGGACGAGACACCTGTCCCCAGGCTCTGAATTGCAGTCTAGTAGCCAAACCCTGGAAAGAGGAATGTCTCTCATTCAGTTTTATAGTCTTCAACTCTTTAGGCCTAATCCTAAGAGATTAGCTCACTGTGCTGTGAATTGATTGCAGAGCTAGAAATAAAATGCACAAGCTCTGTCTTTTCAGTGCCGAACACTGAACCATTACTCCTCTGGGTCAGGCAATGAACTGGCTGGAAAAGCCTTCAAATCTCTGAGCATGATTAATAGACCTAAAGCTCCAAACTGGAGCCACATGGAGAACATATATGCTTCTGCTTTTTCTGTTTGCATATGTACAGGTGTTGCTCTCAGGCACTTGTCAGCTGCCCGCATTCAGGAAGCTGACAGATCCTGCAACCCTGTTCAACTAAATGTGCAAACATAAAGTGGAGATTAACCAAGATAGCCCTTTAATAACACCATAAGTGGAGTGATCACACTGACTGACAGCAGGGACTGGGCAGGGTTAATTATGTATGCAAAGAGAATTTTTATTGCATCCTTTGCAGATGCTTCTATTCACAGAAATATATGCAGGTGCACCCTGTGCTGCCCAACCACACATTTCTGACAAAGACCTGACTACCTATCAGACACCGTGCATGAATTCCTGGCAGCTGACTAACTGCTAGTGCCAACCTCCTCACAATTTACTGCATATTTCGAAACCTTCATCTCCTCTGCTTTGTCAAGGCTGTCCTGACAAATCCTGTAGCAGACTGAGTACTGAAATACCTTAACTTGTGTGGTGGGTTGGCCTTGGCTGGACACCAGCTGCCCACCAAAGCCACTCTGACACTACCCTCCTCAGCTGGACAGGGAAGAAAAAACATAATGAAAGGATCATCAAGATAAGGGCATGGAGAGATCACTCATCAGTTAGCATTATGGGTAAAACAGACTCAACTCAGGGAAATTAGTTTAATTTATTGCCAATCAAATCAGAATAGGGTAATGAGAAATAAAACCAAATCTTAAATCTCTTTCCCCATGCCCCTCACTTCTTCCTGGGCTCAACTTTGCTCCTGTGTTTTCTGCCTTCTCTCCCTCAGCAATGCAGGAGGACAGGGAATGGGGGCTGCAGTCAGTTCATTGTCTCAACTGCTCCTTCCTCCTCAGGAGGAGGACTCCTCATACTCCTCCCCTACTCCAGTGTGGGTTCCCTCCCATGGGACACAGTCCAACATGAACTTTTCCAACATAAGTCCTTTACATGGGCTGCAGTTCTTCACAAACTGCCCCAGTGCGTGTTCCTCCCCTGGGATGCAGTCCTTCAGGACCAGGATGATCCAGAGTGGATCACCCTCAGGGTCACACATCCAGGCAGCCAACTTGATACATTACGGGATCCTCCTTCCATGGGTCCACAGGTCCTGCCAGGAGTCTGCCAGTCACAGGCTTCCCATGGGGTCACAGCCACCTTGAGGCATCCACTGTGGGATCCTTCATGGGCTGCAGGTGGACCTCTGCTTTCCTATGGACCTACATGAGCTGCAGGGGCACAGCTGCCTCACCATGGCCTGCACCACAGGCTGCAGGGGAAACTCTCCTCCAGCACCTGGAGCACCTCCTGCCCCTCCTGCCCCTCCTGCCCCTGCTTCTTCACTGACCTTGGTGTCTGCACAAAGGTTCCTCACACGTACTTTCACTCTCTGCAGCTGCAGTTCTGCCACAAAGTGGTGTTCCTTGCCCCCCACCCCGAGTCCAAAGTAGAGGGAGAGGGAGGAAAAACCTGCTGGTGGGAGAGCTGTTGCAGTCTGGTCAAAAGTGGTGATTGCAGTCCAGTTTGAGGGGGTGGTCTCAGTCTGTTTGAGAGCGGTGAGCTGCAGTTTTCCTCTGGATCCCATGAGTGGTGGAAAAGTTCTGAAACTCCAGGTTTATATATTCTCCAGTTCAGGCAGGAATGGTCAGTCCTCCCCTCAGAGCGGGGAATTCCATAAAAGGGTGTTTAGTCCTTCCCTCAGAGTGGGGAATTCCATAAAAGGGTATGAGGCTGCTCAGTCCATAAAAGGGTATGAGGGGGCTCAGGAACATCCCCCCCCACCTCGCAGGTCTCTACTGACAACAGTTTCTGGGAAAATGGCATGGAAGGCTATAGAATACACAGTTTTGGGCTACACCCATCCAGTGATGAATCGGTCCCAGCTGTTCTAACTAGGACACCCCCCTTCTTAAATACATTATCCCAGAGTTGCTACTGCCATCACTAATGGGCTCAGCCTTGGCAAGCAGCGGGTCTGTCTTGGTCCTGGCTGGCATGGGCTCCGTCAGACATGGGGGAAGCTTCTGACAGCTTCTCACAGAAGCCACCCCTGTAGCCCCTCTGCTACCAAAACCTGGCCATGCAAACCCAATACAACATGTTCTTTAATAGGCAAAGATTCTTCAGTGCTTCCCATTAAATTACTAGGCTGTTCATTTTAACTCTCCATGGCCTTGACAGCTCTTACTAGACATATTTGGAAAAATACAAGGCAGTCTGTCAGACTATCAAAGTCCCAGAAAATTTTGAGCAATATAAACCCTTTCATGAAAGCCAGAGGGAGGGATCTGACAGGGAAGATACATGCCTTCTAATGGCAGATGTTTGAGACAAATTAGCAGATATCAGAAAGCTGCTTTGATCAAATGAAACGATAAAGTAAAATTTTCCGTAGTTTGTTTATTAAACTGAAGTACAAAATCTAAAGCATTGCTGAAAGAGGGGAAAATATTTGAATTAATGTTGTTGGGTGTGATATTCCTCTCCTCTGTGGAAATGTTGGCTTGTCTGCACTTAACAGCAGGATAATTATTAACTTTCTTGTTTATTAATAAAATAGAAATTAATAGAACAGAACACAATAGAGTATTTTCACTTGGATGAGACTTCCAACAATGATCTAGTCCAACAGCCTGATCAATTTAGGGCTGATCAAAAGCTAAAGCAGACCAAGTATTGCTCTGTGCTGTTAAATAAGGGGTTTTTTGGAATCCCAAATGAGTTAATGAGGTGTACATAGGTGTGTCTGAAAGCGTGATTCAGTGGCCAAAATACTGTCCCCTCTCCATGGTCACCCTAAAGCCAGTCTCAGCTCTGCCAATAACCTACTCTGGGACTTTAGGAAGAACTGCAGCTTTCTTAGTTGTTTATTACCAGCCTTTTCTTTTCTGCTAAGAAACTAATGATGCATAAACCTTCTGTGTTTGTGCAGGATTTCTTGCTGTGTGCCTGTATAAGACCCAGCAGCGCTGCCATTGAGGTGCATCTCAATTGCACCTCTGAGTGCTGCTGTGAAAAGAGAAAAGGTGGTAAGCCATCCAATGAAAAGTCCCAGAGTTCACTGGCATCACTTGAAATAAAGGGATCTGGGGAGAAGAAAGGTGATTTCTAGCAGAGCCTTACTTTACTACTATAGCTGCTGAATTAATTGCTCAATGTGCTTTCATATGTTGCCTTTAGATAAGGTGAAATACTTTCAAAAAGTCATGGCATTTTTAATAATTAACAGTATCTTCTATTGAATTAGCTTGCTGTCTTTTATTTTTCTTCAAGGGTAAAGCTTGATGTCTTTGCTGATATGAAGCTTATATGCATATACCTATGCATATTATACATATGTATGTATGTCTATATATGGATATATACCAGGGCAATAAGACAAGAGGGAATAGGGAGCAAAATTATATACCAGGGAATAAAACAAATTTAAAAATAGGCAAAATACTTTCCAGATTTTTTTTTACTCTTTTCTTCATTACACTTCACTCAAAGAGGAAGCCAGACTTCCTGGAGTATCATCACTTCAAGAATTTTTCAGAAGGAAAGCTTTGGGTTTTATTTGTGAGATTTTCTTCTTTTGTCTAGATACTTCCTTTTGTCTACTCTGTAGTGGTGCTCTCAGCTTACTGCCACTGGGGAACCTTTCCCATCACACACAAGAGAGAACTGTGACAGCAGTTTTGGTACTTGCATGGGGCCGTACTCAGAGCCTGCATAGGTTTTGAGGAAGATATTTGGGCAGCTCTGGTGACTCAGAGCCATGATGGCAGGGTACAACTACTGTGACAGGTAGTGCTGGACCAGCCCCATCCCCACTGAGTAAACCCGGATGGTGCTGTTTGGACTCCTGCACAGCTGGAGGTGGAATCCAGGGGAAGGAGGCACCAAACTGCCTTGGCTCTCCCCTCTCCTTCCCTTTAAATCTCTGCCTGCTGCCTTCCAGTGATGTAGAGAAATTAAGCTGAGATTCAAGCATCTGGAGAGCAGTGGATAAAAGGTGCTCTACAAGAACATATTCTTGCAGACGTTCCTCTCCTCATTGCTACAGGAAGTCAAGATGGAAACACTGCATAAACTGCAACGTACCTGAAATCTAATGCAAATTGCTCCTTTTCAAGCAAGCAGCAAAATCCAGGAAGCTCAATCTGTGTCCTGCAGGCAGCAGAGGAAGAGAAATGCTCTTTTTTTTTTTTAATTAATATTATATTATTATAGATAAAATTGTGCTTGAGGGCATTCCAACAATGTGGTGCTGAAGAGTGTGCATGAAGCAGATAACACTATTGCCCTCCACTAGAAGGAAAATATATATAATAACAGGAACTTTATTCATTAACTTGAAGAAAATGATGATTATATTAGTGAGGCTAAAGGATGGGAAACACCTTCTGCCATCCAATAAACTATGGTCCAGCCAATGCTAGAATTAAGCTTTGCAAGTTCCTACTTGAAGAAATAGCAGATGAAGGCAGGAGCAAGAGGAGGGAAGAAATTCCCAGATGGTAACACTTTAATTTTTAATTTGGAAAAGTTAATATTATTCCAAGTTTTATGCCCTAAAGAAGAAACCAGTTGAGGCAATGCCACATTCTTGACTCCTTGGTGGATTAAATAAACTTGTAGTCACAATGTTTTTTATTTATTTAAGGGCCAGCTTGTACCTTGGACTGAATGTCTGCTCAGGAGTAGTATAATGCTGATCCCCTTAGGCTTCCTATTTGATCTGGTATGTGATCTGGTATGTGCCTGCTCCTTTCCCAATCCCTTTGTTTGTAGATGTACAGGAAACAATCAATCAGAGTTGTCCCACATTTCAGAAATGTTGGAACCAACAGGAATTGACCAGAGCAGGCATATCATGGTAATATACTGCAATAATTTTTCCAACTAAAACAAACGTTTTCTTGACACATGGGGGGAAGCAGGGCTGAGCTATACCTCACCAAGGATTTCATAGGAGAATAAATCCTATCTGTAGCTACAGTTCTGCCTGAATTCAGAACACTGCACCATGTGGGATTCATTACACACCATGACATTTTTTCCTTTATTTAAGCCTGGACCCTGTTTCTTACTGAGGCTCCACTTGGAAGGCTGAAAGGGATAGTGTGTTACTTGACATACCACTCAGGCTGGAAGGTGAAAGTCTGGAAAGGAAGAGAAAAGCTCACAAATTGTCAGTTCTCATTTAGCTCATAACAAAAGCACTCGGATTCATTAAAAAAAAAAAAGGTATCTGCAATGAGTGTCAAATGAGCAGAGGGAATGGATATATACTCTGTAGAATTGAGTTGTACTTGGAAATTGAACAATTTTTCATTGGAGCAGTGGATAATAGATGATTACTCCTGCTTCTTACCACACTTGCTCCAATGCAGGTGGATAATAAGACAACAGAAGGCCTGAGAACTAAGCAAAGATGCACTATTGAAGCAGCGGCTCAAAGCCTTGACATTTTCCTGGTATCCACTTGACCATGGCTGTAAGAGGATTCCCATAAGTGCTCCTGGATTGAGTTTCCAGGCATGGCTGGTACTCAGAGGGAAGATCTCATGCAAATTTCAAGCAATGTGGAATAAGTCAAGCAACAGGCCTTTATGAGACTCTAAAACCCAGGAAAGCTGGAAAACTGTGTTCCAGCCCTATTGTGACTGCAGATGAGGCACAAGGAGGTTACACACTCATACAGCTATGGAGGAAACTGGAATTCAATCCCAGGTGTAATTCATATAAAGGATTCAGCTTTTCTATGCTGAAAAATGACATCACCGGTGAATTTTTTTTACTGTGCAGAGTTGGGATGAGGGGAGTCCCCAGACTTAATGCTGATTTAAGGGACAAAGCAACAACCTAAGCATGGATGCAGTCTACTTTGGATCCCTGAAAGGGAAGTCCTGTCACCAGTTGTGACACATGAACCATGCTGTTGCTCTGCCATTTATGGATCAAAATGGCTCTTGGGAAAAAAAAAAAGGAAAACAAAATAAAACAAACATACAAACAAACAAAAACCCCACACAAAACTCCCCAAACCTTTTTGAAGTAAGTTTTATGGATAGTTTATTCAGAGAGATCTACAGTCTCTGCGAATCTTCAATGGCCAAACTGGCTGCACATCCATGCCCTGAAATAATAATTCCCTTATTTTTTCCCCAACGTTACTGTGAGCTGCATGTCCTCTTTGCTGCCTCTTTTCCCATGCCCAGGAGCTCAGTGTAACTCATTCAAGATCTCTATTTATCATCCATTCTCACACCATGTGCCACAGTTTTCTTCCCCTCCCTTCTTCCCTTTTTCCAGGCAATTCCTCCTATCCATTGACTTTTTCCCTGCTTCCTTTACAAATCCTTCAGAATGGCTTTCACACAGAACACTAAGATTAGTGTTGAAGGTTTGGGGATGGAGAGACTGATAAAGTATCACCTCAGGTGAGTATATGAGTAAGTCTGAATTGCAGATCCCAATTCATATTCCCACAGTAACTAAATATAATTCTGGACAGGGAGACTGGAGAGATTAAGGCATTGTTATCCACTAAAAGTGAACAAAGTTTCCAAAGTCTACTTCCCAGACCCCAAAAGCAGTCTCCAGATAAACCCACTCAGTTTTTCTTTGAGTGTACTGGTGTTTTCAATCTCCTGGAATGATGAGATGGAAGAAGGGAATATTACTTGGATAAATTTAATGGATACCAACATACAAGGTATTTGCTTGTAAAGCAGAGATTCTCAAACTAGGGCCATTATTAATAAAGGAACAGGAAGGATAGCCTGGCAGTAATGCCAGTAGCTGGTTTTAGCTTGGTATCTTGGAAGTCACTGCTGGAGATGCACAGGGCTCTGTCGGAACAAG
The DNA here is from genome assembly GCF_025592945.1 of Manacus candei. NCBI lineage: Eukaryota > Metazoa > Chordata > Aves > Passeriformes > Pipridae > Manacus > Manacus candei. The sequence goes on from NW_026138061.1 coordinate 8,087,003, forward strand.
CAGATCCTTGAAGAAATTTGCATGTGCTTAACCTCAAGTACATTAAAGGTCCTTCTGCAGCTAGTAGGATTTATATCCTTGCTGCATTAAATCCTCAGTTTCAGTATCCATTTCTTCAACTACTACACAGGGTCAGTAAACTGTGTGCAGCTTTGGTGAATCACACAGACACCACACGAATAGTAGAAGGAATATAAACAGGTCTTCTCCTTCTATATTATGTGTCTGTGCATCCTTAAACTGATCCATGTATTGTGTTGCTCTTTGGAAGAGAAACAACATGAGGACTGAGTCTGTAGTTGCATGTCTTCTATGGAGCATCCTCTCCTGAAAAAGAACATTTGAGGGCTGCAGTCCTCAAATATACCTGAGTCAAAAGCCTACCCCACCTGGAGTCACTACAGTTCCCTGGGAACCTCAGCAGAACAGGGAAAGATGTTTCTTTATCAAAAGGATTTTCTCCACTGCATTGCTGCCAGGCTATAGCCGTGCAACAACATTCTGTGCCCAGTCTAATGTTCATATTTTGATTTTACTAAAAGACAAGTTTCCTGTATTTGACCACAACATTCAAGACTCCGAGTGCAATTAAATTCCTCCTCCATACACTTCTTTCTGTAGATTGGGTGCTCCATAAAGATACAGGGATTTTAGTTCCCTGAACTGTAACTGAATCAAATATTTGTTCTGTGCCCTAAAGGTTCAAGTGTTTATTTCATTTTGCTCTTAGCTGACATATTGGAAACCTTTCGCTCCATATCAGCAACCCCGTCACTTCTCTCTCCTACAAAAAACACAATTTCTTTCACTCTTGCAGTGCTCTGAGACTATATTTCTGTGCCAGAGGCAATGCTGCTTTTTTGTGTGACCCTGGGGCTGTTGGCGTGTGGCACACTGTCCCACCTAGTCTTGAGTGTCACATATTGTATCCCAGTGGCAGGAATGACTGTGTGCTGGGCACTCTGGATTGGAAGGGGCTTTCATAGTTACCAAATCCAACCCTCCAGTGTTGCAGAGAACTATAAGCCTCCCACAGAATTGATCAAGCTCCCTCTTGAATAACAGCTACCTATTTTTGTCTCAGCAATACAAAGCTTCCCTACTCCACTGATTTGTTAGAAAGTTTCTTTTAGTTACCATTATCCAAGGTTAATTTCTTCCCAGTTGTCCTTGCACAAAGACTTCTGGTCAAAACATTTTCTTCTCTTTCTGGTGTTCACAATTTTACATAAGTTACTAGCAATATTTATCCTACGTCCTGTCTCTGTAATGGACAACATTCTACTTCTGTCACAAGAGTGTAGAGAACTTGATGTTATTTAATCTATCACTTCATTATGAGCTGTGCCCAATTACACAACAGCTAGAGCAGGGAACAGGACAACGCATCAAGGGAAAGTTTTTATTTGTGGTGTCATAGAAATGCCATCCATGATTCACTGGGTGGAATTGTCCTAGAACAGGAAACAAAAAAATAGTGCATAGAAAACAGTGATAAACATCAAGCTGACAAATGTTTCTAATTACTTTAGAATGGCTTGCCTTTTTCCCCATTAGCCTGCTCCCTAACCTTTTTGTTCCATAAATAATTTTCCATGAATAACAACCATATCATTATAATGAGTGCAAGGAAACATCAGTTTATGTAAGATCAAGTGAAGTAACAGGAAACACCACATTAAGTATAATCTAATTACAATTTTTTCCACAACAGAAGGGACAGTTGTATTTTTTTTTTCAGATAAGAGTGAAAAGCAGTTTATAAACACATGAAACTTGGAGTCACAGCATCTACTATTTGTCCCTTCAGGGTCAAGAAGCCAGTTTAAACTACCTGCTACAAACGTTTCTCTGCTGACACTGCTGGGAGAGTAGTTCTTAACCAAACACCTTCATCAATGCCTAAAGCTAGTCAGTTAGACACCTCCCTTTCCAATCAAAAGTAAAACCCCAAAATGCTTCTTTTCTAAAACAGGCCTTCCTAAAGCAGCACGCCAGAACTCTCAAATATACCCAAAGGTCCTACCATTTTAAAATGTCAATATGTTTGTTCTCCTGGAACTCCACAAGGAGATGATGAGTCATAAATTTTATACCAACAAAGACTATCATCAATGTCTCATTCACCTTCATAACTGACATGAGTATAAATTTTAACTCAGTATTCCCTGCACTGGACCACAACTTGTGTGTGAAATACAGGATTTATTTTGCAAAAATATTTGATCTTCACCTGTATAAACTCTTATTTCTCTTGCAGCCTGTCACTAAGGCTCAGGAAATGTTTGTGAAGTGCTTTGAGAGCCTCCTTGGGGATGCAGTGTAGAGAATTTGCAGGAAAACAAATAAAAGGTTGATTTCTATCTAGTTACTCTCATGTTGTTTTTACCTGGAGATGTTGACCTTAATACAGCTGGAATTCAAATAAGTGATTAACACATCATAGTGCACACAGTATATTGATTCCATGTGCTACTTTCTGTCCTTCAATAAACACTATTTACACAGGATCAAATTCTGCCATGAATTACACCAGAGTGAGACCAGAGCAGCTCCAAATTGACACAGAGAAGTGAAGGTTTTCCAAGACTCCTGTCATTCATTCAAAGCTTTTTTAACCCCCAAGATTATGTGTGTCAATGTCTCAATAACTTGCTTGGAAAATCGTGCAGGTGATTAGCAGTAGAACCTCCTGAGTGAGATGTAATTGAATTGGAAAGAAAAAGTACTTATTCCCAGGGCAGGAAAATGTTGGCAGGGCAAATAGCTACATGTCCAACCAAGAGCCTGCATCAGAGGAGTGACAGCTCTATTTATGGGCTCAAGTATCACTGTTAAGGGCACAGGTGAGCTAACTAATTTGGGAATCTCTGTGATATTGGCACAGGATCCTTGACTGCAGGGTCTCCTTATCATAATTATTCATCTCAATCTAGTCCATGAAGCACAGCTCATTCTGCCCAAGGGAGGAAGGTCAGATTTGCATTCTAATGCATATGTAAATGACTTATTTTAGTCAACTAATCCCATTCCTGGGGACCAGATTGTTGAAGCAAGAGCAAACCCCACTGCATGGCAGTTTATATACTTTGGGAGGATGGACCTCCCAAGCATTTCACCAACTATTCTGTGGGACAGGACACCAGTGTTGCCTGACAATAGTAGGATTCACCTGTAAATTAAGTGATCAAGAAAAAACCTGTTGTAGTTTGACACCAGCTGGCAGCTAAGTACCACATAATTGCTCACTCAGTCCCCCTTCCACTCCACTCCAGGATGGGGGAAAGAATTTTAAGGGTAAAAGTGAGAAACAAACTCATAAACTGAGCTAAAACCAGCTTAATAATTAAAAATAAATAATAATAATAAAATTAAAAATGTAAGGAAAAAGAGTTCTTTTAAAAAAGAGAGGAAAATAAAAGCCAAGAAAGACAAGTCATGCAAACAAAAACAATTGCTCCCCACCAGCCAACTAATGCTCAGCCAGTGCCCAAGCAGTGTCCACCCTCCCCCCAACAAACCTACTTCCTAGTTTTATTGCTGAGCATGACATCATGTCATATGGAATATCCCTATGGTCAGTTAGGGTAAACTGTCCCAGATGTGTCCCCTCCCATCTTCTTGTGCACCTCCAACTTATTCTTTGTCAGGGCAGTGTTAGGAGCAGAAAAGGCCTTGATGCTGTGTAAGCAACACTACTTTCAGAACAAATCAAAAAACAGACCCATACATTTAGCCACTGTGGCAAAATCAGTACAAAACCAATCAAAGGAATTGGAGCTGGTTTGTGGGTTTTTTTCTAGAAAACTTTAAATTTAAAGAGAAATTTTGATAAATAACTGCAGATATATGCTCCATGCCCAATGAGTTGAACAAAGTTTATCTTAAATTGAAACAGAAAATGAATGCACTAGACATTAAGAAAAACTATCTAATGAGTAGGAAAGCTAAGCCTTGGCACAGTCTACGTGAGGGAGGGAGTCCAACACTGCCATCTGGTTTGGTAACACCACAATGAGCATGGACTGGATGGCTTCTCACAGTCCCTCCCAGACCTGTTTTCCCTGATTCTGAATTGTTTTCACATTGTTTCAGAATAGATGGGACAGAGAAAAAGCAATCTCCCAGCACCCTGCTCTCATTCCTAACAAATTGTTTCACATTAAAAGTAACAACGTTTTCAAAGCTTGCTGTGATCAGCAGGGTAGGTCATTGTCCCTCTTCCACTACACATAAATTCTCTTCGATGTCTTATTTTGGACATAATTGTTTTGTTAGTTTGTTTGTTTTTTCTTTAGCATTTCCTTGTCTTATGTAATTTTCCTTTAACTTGGTGATGATCTGAGATTAGTTTTGGGTTTGTTTCATATTTATTTCATGTCTTGAGGATTAAGAGGAAAAAGCTGTACACCTATATATAATACTGACATGACTGAGAAGACCATCAAAAGAGTCTTCCAAGAGAGATCTTTATTTAAACAGGTAAAAAACAGTGGGAGAGAAGAAATTTTCTTGAAAGTACTTGGAAAATCATACAGTAATACAAGTTGGAAGGAATCTCTTGAAATCACCTAGTTTATACACACGCCTCATGCCTATCCCAATTTTCTTCTCCAGCTCCAGAAGGCATGGCAGAAGTTCCTATATAAGGTGTGAAGACTCGTCAATCTGTTATTAATTGCAGCTCAGTCCCCAAGCTATGCAGTCGATAAGAGGCTCATGTTTCAATTGCACAGCAATGACAGTGAAGTATTCGAACCCTAAAGTAAAGATAATGCACGTCCTACCTGCATGCTTGACACATTGTGCTCCTCTGTCTAAAACAATAACTCATGAGTGTGCTCCTGTGATGTGTAATTCACAGTGTTGTGCAGCCCTGTCCTTTTCCTGCCCTCCCTTCAAATCAGTTTTCAAGTGCTGTGGCTCTGGACACTAATGTTTTAGACAAGCTTAAGGCAACTGAGACAAGACTGTGAGCTGAAAACACTATGCAGCAGCATAGTTGAGTGGCTAATCAATACACGAGCTGTCAGCTTTTCAGAGCAAGGAATTAACTAACATTTTGCATAACTGGAGTGAGTTCTGGGGGGGAAAAAATAAAAGCTACTAATAAGAAAATGTCTGAGATTTTTCTGAAAGAAAATAGTAATGATGGAAAGAACTCAAAGAAATTAATCTTTTAACTCTTAGTTGTGATGTTCTAACTAGTCTTGAGGAAGTATGATGTCAAATTTGCAACTGAATTGTAGTCACCAAGCTTGATGATGGGGAACAGCATGGTGTTAGAACTCCAAACATACCTCTACAGCCACAAATGTTCTCTGACTTCCCCATAAATGGGAAAAGTTTGAAAACCACTATATCACAGGCCTACTGTAAGGAATATTTGATCTAAAAAAAAAAAAAAATAAAAAAAATTAGAGTGACTTGAAAACCTTATTCCTTTCTCCCTTAAATCAAAGAGTGACTTTTTTATGTCAAAACCAATTAATACTGCCTTTTCAATTTCAAATTCCTAAAATCAAAGTAAGACCAGAGAAGACAAAAAGCATCCAAAGCCAGTTCAGGCAGCAATGAGATGTATATTTCACAACCACGTTTCCTATCCCTGAAGTTCTACCCACAGAGGGCAACTAGTTGGGCAGGGCCACATGTTGCAAATATTATTTCTTTTGTATGAATCCTACCTTGGAAGAACTCAGCTCTACATGTGTGCCTGACTGAGTAGCAAGAGAAATGTGTTATTTCAGCCCTGTGACTGCTCTTCTGTGTCTCTGCAAATTCACTGCCCTGCTTTGTGTTGCAGTGTCACCACCTGTAAAAGTTAACTTCTCTTATGTCCTGTCACACATTCCACAGGGACTGGATATAGTTGCTATTTTAAGCTGTAGTACCTTGACTAGGGAACCTGGGGTGATACTCATAATGAATTGGGTAAAGGCAGACCCGGAAGTTTCCCAAAGAAAAACTTATTGGAGCAACTGCCCCCAGTTGCTGGTGAACAAGGAGAGTTGATTGAACACTCCAGATCTCATATGCATGTTTATAACATGGTGAAGTTTTGAAGTGAATAAAACATCATCATTCCTGTCTGACAATGGATGGAAAAGAGGTCTGTATCTAGCTGTGTCTGGCATAAGGGTTCATCCTAACCTTTGGTGCAGCCTGTGGTGCTGAGCATGTCTGGGCAGCTGGGAAAGAGACTATATCAAATAGTGGCTACCTGGGGAAAATGCTTACACATGGATTTGTAGGAACTGGTCCACTCTATAATGAGCTGAACCTCTGCAAGGATTTCATAAAAGTGACTGATACAAAATGGTTAATAGAAGTGAGCAAGATTTTGTCTTAATTTACTCTAAGTATTGATGGGTGGTGTGTTCTTGGAAAAGCAGATCTACCCAAGCAGTGGTTTAAGGCTTAAAATACTGTTTGAATAATTTGGTAAGAATCCCTAGATTTTTTTTCTTGATAAATGAATCACTTAAAACTACCAGAAATGGTGTTTCCTCTTATTTGAAAAAGCTACTAACAGAAATACGAGTTCTAAAGACTGCTTAGTGCTCATATATTGGATAAAAATCCAATCTGAGCTAAGCAACACCTACATCACCTTTATTAGGAAGAAAAGGGGTTGACACTATACAGATCAGAAGCATCCCAGAACATTCTAGAGTGCAGTTTATTTTCAGGCTTATCCAGGTAATGGATGGAGCTTAAATCATGCCCTTGTCAGGCAGAGATAACCTCAAACAAAGCTCAGTTGATGGCATAGCCTGGGGGATATTGTTTGCAAGTGTAAAAGGCAAAAGACCCATCACGGGAGCCCAGTGCGTGATATTAAACTTTCTGTAAAAGGCCATCCTCAAACTAGGCCCATTATCTCTGACATACAATCTCCACACAAGTGAAATATTTCTTGCTAAGGGTTTATGGCATTTCCCCAGGCGAAGTTTTACGCAGTGCACAGAGTTTTCGCTTGCAGAGCACAGCTTGGCAGCCTTTCTCAGCCAGTTTGACCAAGACTAGGAAAAAAAGTCTTGTGCGTACAGTCTCCCTTGCAGGATCAAAGCATTAACACTGAGGGTTACAGACCTGCTGAAAAAAAATATATGCCCCAAGCTTTACAGCACTTCACAGCTTCAGTGTGTGCTCAGTGTAAAGGACTGTGCTACCCCGAGGGCACAGAGGGATCATTTCTCTAGAAAGTGTGTCCCTTCATGGGTCAGAAAGAGAGGCACAACCACCTCAGATGGGGGTGATAATAACCTGTATAATGAGATGTCCTCTGACATTATCCTGGATCATATCCTTATGTCGAGGGGGCATCTCCTGGTGCAGAGCAGAGACGGGACACAGAGGAACTGGGAATATTCCTCTCTTCAGAATTGATGTCTGGAGAAGCTTTGTTTTGCCTATCAAGAAAGCATCTACAGGGCCAAAGCCCTGTAGCTTTTGGTAATATAAATGCACATACTGAAAAGGAGAGTCCCCAAAGATAATTCTGCAGGATGAAAATGGAGGTGAGAGACAAATAGTAACTTGTCCATGGAGCTGAATCAAGTGTTCTGCTTCTGCTTCATCAGCTTATTCCTACCTGACACCTGGTCTGATCCTTGACTGGTCATTAAAACAATATAGGGCTTTTGGTTGAAAGTTATGACTATAAACATATTAGCATTAATATTTAGCAAGTCTTGAGAATTTAGTCTTTTGCTTTTAGTTCATACTTCTCTTGGAGAAAGCACTTTAATCCTTTCTTTTACTCTGTCCAAATAAGAAAAGGCAGGGATCTCACATTTGCTTCTAATTACAATGCACTTTACTGTGCAGCTCCGGCAAGGGGAAAAGCTTTTTGAAGTCTTCAGCGTTGAGAGAGAATTGATCGTTAATTAAATTTGTCTCTGGGAAGTTAACTGCAACTAAAGTGGACTGAGTGAACATAAACAGATCATTGTTTTGCTAGTGGTACATGTTAAATAAAACCTGCATAAATTAGATGCTTTGAAAGAACTGGGAAAGCCAAGCCCAGAGGTGGTGGAAGTCTTTTTTCAGGAGAGCACTGGCTCGAGTAGCTAGTGCAGCACCTCTGTGTAGGAGTGGTAGTGATCAGCTTTTATGAAGGACTTACCACTCTGTTCTCCTTGTCTGGGAAAGGCCAATTATGGCATCTCTATAGTTCCACAAAGCTGAACACAGCCACTTGGGTAGAACTTGATCTTTTGTCTCTTTTTGGGTTCCTCTGTGGGTCTGGTAATGGATTTTCAGTGTGCTGTAGGAGCTGGGACTGGAACTGAATAGGAAACACAAGGTATACTGTAACTTCACTTCAGCAGGACACCATTCCAAGATGCCCAAACATAACCCCAAAGGTAAATCAAGATCCAGTAGAACAGGGCTGTAACAAGTGGGATTCGTTCAGTGAGACCTTGACAGGCTGGAGATTTGCATGGAGAGAAACCTTATGAGGTTCAACAAAGGCAATTGTAGGGTACTGCACCTGGGGAGGAACACCCAGGTACCAGTGCAGGTTGTGGGCTGACCTACTAAAGAGCAGCTCTGCTGACAAGGACGTGGGAGTCTTGGTGAGTGACAAACTGACCATGAGTCTGCAGTGTGTCCTTGCAGCCAGGAGGGACAATGGTATCCTGGGGTGCATAGGATAGAGTGCAGGCAGTAGGTCGAGGGGAGTGATCCTCCCTCTCTTCTCTGCCCTAGTGAGGCCACATCTGAAATACTTTGTCCAGTTCTGGTCTCCTCAGTACAAGAAAGTCAAGGAGCTACTGGAGATGGTCCAGCAGAGGCCACAAAGATGATTTGAGGTCTGGAGCATCTCTTTTATGAGGAGAGACTGTGGGAGCTGGGCCTGTTTAGTCTAGAGAAGAGAAAACTGAGAGGGGATTTCATTAATGTACATAAATATCTCAAAGGCAGGTTCCAAGAGAACGCTGCCAGACTCTTTCTGTGGTGCCCAGGGATAGGACGAGGTGCAATGACCGTGGTTAAAACACAAGAAGTTTCACCTCAACATGAGGAAGAGCTTCTTTACATTGAGAGTGGCAGAGCACTTGAACAGGTTGCTCAGGGAGGTTGTGGAGTCTCTCTCTCTGAAGACATTTAAAACCCACTTGGATATGTTCCTGTGTCACCTGCTTTACATGACTCTACCTTGGCAGGGGGCTGGACTGGATGATGTCCAGAGGCCCCTTCTAATCCTAACAATTCTGTGATTCTGTAAAGTGATTTTATTGGATTATTTCTCATGTAATAGGTTTCAAAGATTGCCATGATTTTTTCTGTTTTATGTGATTTATGAAAGAAATGCCTGTTTTTTGCTAGTTTTCTATTTTATTTACCTCTGCCTATTAATACAGTGGCAGATGGTACAGGCAGGTATGTGTTAAGATATATGTACAGATGGTTCACTCTGTCTTGCAGTGCCTCTGACAAGATAAAGACATAAGGAACTGTAGGATACTACAGACTACAGAGGGAAGCAATGTGTATGCAGATGGCCCACACTGACCTGTGGTGCCACTAACAAGACAGCAAAATGAGATACAGCAGGATGTTATAGGTAACAGAATAGGTAATAACTGGACAAAATCCATGTCAAAGTCAGAAGTTATCAGGGAAACTACAGCATAAACACCAAATAAGGCTATAAAATCAGCACAACCAGTGCTGATGGGGAAATGGTACTAGAAATGAGCTGTTTATTTGGAAGGGGGTAAGAGTGGTAGAGGGAAGATCTTGCATGGGAAAAAAGGAATACTGTGAGCCAAACTGTGTGTTCACAACTCCCTATGAAGCAGCACTGAGCCTGACCAACACAGCATGAAGCAAGACTGTAAACATGGTATTGCTCCAACCGTGATTGTATCTGACTTGTGCACTCAGGAGGGATCTGGATGCTTTCCCCCTGGCTGGAAGAGAGCACCCAGAGGAGGTGGGTGAACATCTTGACTCAGAGTGTTGACAACACTATAAAGAAAAAATCTTTTGTTGTGATTTTTGGGGGTGCTTTTGCTGTTGTGTGTACCCAGTCTGGTTTTGAATCCAGAAGTTAATTTTCCTTCATTCAAGTAAACCCAAGTCCCACCCTGCCCGAGTTCAGATCCTGATAATGTTGTTAACAGTACAAATTCCCAGAGATGGAATGGCATAACATAAACAGGAAAGATAATGCTTTGGAGAGTGGGTTTAGGAACAGAAATATAAAGTAATGTTAAGAATACAATCAGAAGTACTGTCCTTGTTTTGTATGGGAAAATCCACAGGGGCTATATCTGAGTTTGTCCTCAGAGGCCACCTTAAGATTACTGTTTAAATCAGACTTGTAGGCCAATATTAGACATACAAGAAGGAGTCTAGCAGATTACAAAGAGGTCTGGAGGTCTAGAGCTTGTTACACCAAAAAGTTCACTAATAGGAACATGGTTCAGTACAAGAGACTTACTGCCAGGGAAAGTGATTCCTAAGGAGCAGTAATAGGATCAGGATTGACTATGGCCAGCATCTTGCTCTGGCTGTGGTGGGATGGGCTTCACTGCACAGCTTCTCTTGTGAGGTTCTGCTTTCTCCTAGGTCCCCTGTCCATGGAGCTCATTCCCCATCCCAGTGTGGGGTGGAAAGCGAGCAGCCCAGCCTTCTGCAACCAAAGGCAGAAAAAACCTCTAGAGTAAAAACACCACGTCTCCTCTGGTCTCATCAAAGGCTACAAAATCTTTCTGATTGTTCTGGAACAGTATCTGTCTATGAGGAAGACACAAGAAGAGAATAGCAAAGGTAAGGAATGTCCAGCATACCATTTCCCTGCTCAAAAGGGGAGACAGTGAGATACTGTGTCCCGGTAGACTGTATCCCAGTAAATAATATCCCAGGCAACATCTAAAGGATGGGTCACAGAATAGTTCTCATGAGCATTCTAGCTGCCCTGGAACACCTCCTGTGTTAGAGAGATGTGGATGTCCTAGAGTATAAATGCTAATGCACATTTATCTCAATATTTACTGTCTTTATTTGTTGCAGAGTTCAGTGCTAAAGAGTCAAATGGTTCTGAAGGTAGTAATTACTGACTTTGTATTTGCAAAATGTAGTTTTAGCTCAAAAAGTAAATTGGCTTGAAAGGAAATTCTTATTCTTCCACACCTCCTGTGAATTTATGTGTCTCTGCGACCGCTCTGTTCCCTTGGCTAAACAGGACATAACTCTGGTGACAAGAGCAATAGTCCCACACTGTACTGACTGGGCTAAGTGAGGTAGTAGATGTCCTTGTGCTCCTTGTGTAGTGCTAGGACCTTCTGGGCAATAATTCAATGCTTCTTGGGAAACAAGACACTAAGAAGATTATAAAAATTACCATATAGTGACTTTGTTGCAGACAAAACAGTAATAACTCACACAATTAATTTAATTACTTGCAAATTAATAGCAATTTCTGATCGTTCATTCATGAATGGAGTAAAAAAAGATAAATAAAAAAAAAACACTTTGGCAAATAACATTTGTCCTCTTTTTCCAGGCTCATTTTAAGCCAAAAACACCCTCTTAGCCCATTCCCACCTCAAAATCCCTTATGTTCTCCATGGATTACACTTGGTCTGTTCTAAACTCTTTGGTGAGATAAAGGGCCACAGGAGGTTGGAGTCTTGTCCACAAGGGATTCTGACTGTCTTTCTGTCCTTATTGGTTTCTGTTTGCCACCCTTTGCTTCTGGTTGTTTTCCTTCTGCCAAATCTTGCTTCCAATCGGTTTTCCACCTCGGGTCCCTGCCTCTAACTGGTTTTCCACTGCTGTACTTTATGTTACTGCACTGGGGAGGGTCACTCGCAGGCTGTGGTCTCTCTTTACTCTGGCAGGGACCTCTCTGAGGTATGGCTGTCTACCTGTGATGGCACAGGTGTGACAGACATTCCAGTTCTGGGGAGAGCGTGAACCTCTACCCAGACCATGTTAGGCAGGATTTCTCATCCTGACGCTTGAGTTTCTCACCAGAAAGGAGTTGACCCTCCCCACCTGGGCTCTGTGGGCTAAGGGCTACCTAAATTATATGCATCAGCATATTGCAGTGGGCTTCCTGGTGACCTTCACCTCTGCTGGAGTTCTGCGATTTTCTGTCCAAATGCCTATGAATCTTAGTGTGGGCAAACAGACCTGCAGTATTTACTATGTGAATGGAGGGTGAAAAAGAAGGTGCACAAGGCAGAGACACAGATTTTTTGTATCTTATAGAAGGTTGTCTGCTCTTAGAGTGGATGGCGCTAGTGGGTGTCATCCTTACCCATGGCAGGGCATTGGAACTAGATGATCTTTAAGGTCCCTTCCAACCCAAAGCACTATAGGAGTCCATGATTATACATGAAATATGAAGTCATTCCTTTTCTATGTAAAATCATACCTTGTTTTTTCTGTCATTGGTAGTTTTAACATCAGGAAATGTTATCTGTGTCCCTCTTTAACAGTCCTCCAAAGCCAAAGAGAAATAAATAAAGGAAGGTAAAGGAACTGTCAGTTAAAAAGGAGTGACTGGCAATTTGGGTACCCTCATGATTCTGCAAACACCTTCTGGTGACATTGCAGTAGTATGCTGTGTGTTCAGACTAAAGGCTTTCCCAATCACTTATGGCTATTCCCTAAAACAGAATAGGTCTGGGATATAGGGACTAGATGTATGACGGCAAAGTGGCCACCCATTCAGGCATCCTGTTTTTAGACATTTTGTTTCTTTCTTTCTTTTTTACTTCTTTGTTTGCTTTAGAAAATAAGGTAACTGTTGATATAGACAGAGGTCAAAGAGGTTAACAAGCATTAAACAGAAAGACAGAAGATGGTTTCAGCATTCCTTATTTAAAGCCTCAGCTTCAGTGTTTTGGAAGGAATTTCCAGCAGCACTAAATAATTAGCTGTTGTACCAGCTACAGCGACAGAGCTCATCTTCACAGCTGTAATTACTGCATGCTTCTGACACCACAGATATTACCATTAACCCTGCATGTGAATCATCATCTAATTTATTGTCTGAGCTGAAAGCAATTCTGTCTTTCCAGCTGAAAATTTGCAGCAGTGTTTTATCATGTTAATCTTCAGGTTACCATCTCTCCTCCATATGCATGCATCCCTTTCCCAGATGGAGGTTTCCTGAAGCAGCTCCTTCCGTCTTCATGTGCAATCTTTGACAATTTAGAACTTTTTCCAAAAAGCACAGGCAATCTTTATTTCCATGCATAATGAAGGAGTTCGTTTAGCAAGCATTGGTATTTACAGCACAGAAGGAAGGATACTCTGAGAGATCTGAAATGCTGAAAGGGCTAATTATTATCATCTCTAAAAGAGATGAGATCTGTGTGATGTCCTGACTGGAACTGCACCGTGGACAAGTGTCCATGATGCCAACTTACTCTTGGTGAATCTGCAAAAGACGTCCCTTATACCACATCAAGTTCTGAGACTCTCCAAAAAGATGTGGCACGGGCCTGTGCCTTGTGAAAGTACCACAGTACAAAATCCAAATGTAGGCTGAGGTGTAAACATTGTTACTTGATAAAACATTTCTGTAGGAAATTTGTGCAAAATTAAGTTTTTCATAAAAAATATCATGTCTACTAAATTGTGGGGGTTTTAATGGAAAATGCTAATTATCAGTCGAAGCTAGTTTCAACTGAAATTAGAAATTTAGTGCCAATTTCTTCTGATACAAATTCATTTGTCTAATTGATATTGTCTAATAAATATTCTCTTACAAGGAATTAAAAATGCAGGAGTTTTTTTCTCTTTTCTGTGTGGGTCTATCTGAGTAAATTATGCTTTCTATGATGCTTCACAGGCTCTATCTGCACTGATAAATAATACCAGGAAACACTTCCAGGCAGTGGACCTCGAATATTTTTAAAAGGTACTGTTAGTAACATAAACTGTTACACATACTTCTGGTCATAAACCAGGCTCACTCACTCTCTCCCAAGCAATTCCTGGGTGCAGGAAGGAGGTAAGAGTGAGATAGGAACTGTTTTCTGACAGGAGAACTAACTGAAAACATCAGGATTTGAGAGTTTAATAGCTATACAAGGGCAAATTTTTTTCTCACTTCTCAGTCCTGAACTTCCTACAAAAGTCTGTTCATGGAGATTCATAGGGACTTAGTGGCTAACTTTTCTGAAATCCTCATGACCCTTAATCTTTCATCTTCACCTTAGTCCAGAAGTATAAATTAATTAAATACAATCTAAGGTCATTCAGGAGATCTCTCAGGAGTGACTCTGATTCCAGGTAAGTCTTCTGGGTCCTGGTCATTCCACCTCTCCAAGTCACAGAATCATTGAATCATTTAGGTTGAAAAAGACCTCCAAGATCATTGAGTCCAACCATTAACTCAGCACTGGTAAGTCCATCACTAAACCATGACTCTAAGTGACACATCAACACATATTTTAAATACCTCCAGGGATGTTAATTAAACCACTTCCCTGGGCAGCCTGTTCCAGTAACTGGCGACCATTTCAGCGAATAAATTTTTCCTAACAGCCAAACTAAACAACTCCTGACACATCTTGAGGCCATTTTCTCTTGTTCCATCAAATGTCCCCTCTCCATGACATTCACTCACTTCTCTCTAGATTCCTCAAACAGAACTAAGCAAGGACACATACGTGTTTTTAGTCCAGGCTGAGGTGATGCTCAGGTCTGAGCCAGCCCCGCATCGATACCATACAGACTGACAAACCTCTCACTCACCAAAGATTATTTTGTAGTTCACAGAGGTATGTGCAAAAAGAGTCATCCACTTTTTGAATGACAGTAAGCAAAATGCTGGGGTCACCAAAAAGATCTGCCTTCGGCAAAGGTCCACCATGGCACGAGAACAAACAACAGAAGAGATAACACCAAAAAAGAATTTCTGGGAAATCTCTTTCCCAGACAGTTATGAAAAGAGGAAGTCTGTTCAGAAGCTGCTTAGAATGGTGAAAACAGATGTTTAGTAGAATATCAGGCACTTGCTCTAGACAGACAAGATCTCCCTAGGATGACCAGAATGAAGGTATTCAACCAGTAGCAAGTATCAAAGCCAGTTGTATTCCTCTTGTGCAAACATTATGTCACCCAACCAACACTCATAAAATCAGATCTTGAAAAAGAAGCAGATTCCAAAGGATTAATGCCATTATTGGTACAAATCATTGAGATTATTTAAGTGCAAGGTCTTAATGAAATTTTTTTCTAGACATCCCATCAAGGACCTAAAGAGATACTTCCCACAAGTGAGCAAAGCAAGTACTCCTGGATGAAATCCATCTAGTGTTACAGTGCTCTTAAAATGCTTAAAAATATAGATGAGGCTGAAAATGTGAGCATAAAGGGCTTCAACTTAGAATCTGGCAGTGACTGATAGGAGAGGCAAAGGAGTCAGTGATAATATGGTTAAAGAAAATAGCAAGGTATTAAAAAAAAGCCCTTCCTGGGAAAAATGAACTAACAGGAATTAGAATTGCAAATGAATTACAGATAAAACTACATGTAGTGAAGTAATATTCATAACTTAAAATAGTAAGGGTGGAATAGAATGGTTTTTTTCCTCAGTAATAAAAAAACACAGGCTCTTTAAATTAAACTTTTTCCAAAAAGTAGACTCAGGTAACTTGCACCCGTGATGTTTTCAAAGAATTAGTTAATAAACCTTGTAACTCAGTTTATCTGAATCCATTTTTAGAAACAGAGAAAATCCCACATTCTGGGGGATTATCTGTATAATATCAGTATTTCAGAGAGCCAGAGATAGGCAATCAGAGGTAAATCCCTATTGAAATAATTCCAGAAATAGTCAACAATGATATTTTTTCCTTCTCCATCTTTAATGATAGTATTCATCTCAGTTACTATCAGTTCTTGTAAAGCAAGTTTGATCAAAGAAACTTCTTCTCCTCTTTTTTCATGTTTAAAAATAAATTATTAGTATGATTCATAAAAGTAGCTGGTATGACTAGCCTTCTCTGTACCATTTGAATGAATGCCACATAGTATTTTGTCAAAAATAATTAATATAATGAGAACAGAAAAAAGACATATTAGGTATTAAACACAGATCACAGAAAGTTAAAAAAACAGGTTTTAGAAGGAAAATATTCAGGATTTTGCTCTCTGGATACCCCAGGAGCTAATCTAGGGGGGCAGGAGTCAGGGAGGGGAGGAAAGAAAACAGTGATGGTGGGGGATTAACTAATTAATTTTGCCAGCAAAATTTGCAACTGAGAAGAGATTGGTGAAGTAGCAAATTACAAGAGAACATGATGGTATCACTGTATGACCTGGAGTGCTTGAAGAAATGACTGAAAAGCCACAAAACAAGTTTTAACACAGTCTGTCTGTGGTCCTGCACATCATACTCATTGTAGATAGGGGCTTTGTAGGAAAAGTCACTGCAGCCTGAGACATTTACAATTGATTACACTATTAAAGACAGGCATTTGGACCACTGGTGACTGATAGGCACATGAGAAGGGTGGCTTATTCCTCTTCCCCAGTCAGAGGTGCTTAATTAAAGATGAATGAACTATTTGCTGTAGAAACCCCTCTCTCTCCTCTGACTGGAAAGAGCACTGCACGATCTGCTTAGACTAGACACCAGTGCCTAATGTTAGGAGAAATTAATCCTACCATTTTCCTCAGTAAAAAGAAGACAGTTATAAAAAGCTAAGCATGGGATGCAATTTCTTAAGCACTTGCATTATATAAGCGTCTTCCTCAGACTTCAGGTAAATGGATCCCCAAAATTCTCACGGTATATCAGAAGTCAAACCAACAACTGAAATGATTGAATCAGTTTTTTTAGATCTAACCTACAGGAAATCCTTACAGCCAAGACCACACCACAGGAAAAGCAGAACCTCTGTACCCCTCCTCAATGGGTGTTTTAAATGGTCTCTGTATCCATCATCTTAGTATTAGATTCCTACATTATCTAGTTCTCCATATCTTTATTCCCATCCCACTTTACACAGAAAATTGGCCTTATACATTTGCTGCTGCCTCTCAACCACAGAGAGACTCCTGTCTCTCTTAGACATCTGCATTTTTGATGCTGGCATTCATTTGGGTAAAGAAATAGAAAGTTTTCAAAAATGATATTTAATTCTTATTGGGTGCATGACAAATATTGGGTGCATGAATAAATATTGATTTCATGATTTTTATCCATTTATGGATGAAAATGTCCTTATATTAAGCTGGCACATTGCTAAATAAAAGTGATTAGATCATAATAAAAAAATACAATTACAACGAAATTATAAAGTATAATGCACACATATGCTTCTAAAAAAGGTCCATCAAAAAATTATGCAGAGTCTGCAAATACTAAGGAAAAATATACAAACAGAATTATCTGCATCATTTATAATACCTTCCAGGTATATGCTAGAGAACTGAAGAAAAAGAGGAATAGCAAAATTTATCCCGTTCCACAGGAAAAAAACAACCAAAATAAGAAAAAAAAAAGCAGATCTGGGGTCTTACAGTAAGGAGTTTTTCTTTATTTCATTCAATTAGAATAGTATTTCTAGTATTGTCATCTATGGCAGAATCCTGTGTCAGTACTATATTTAATTAATTTTTCTGAGTGAATTGAAAGGTTTGAATAACAGTATAGCCTTCTGTAAAATTATTAATAGTGCAAAATTGAGAAAAAAAACCCCAGCACTTGTGGGTTTTTAAAAATTTAGTCAGTTTTTTGCATACCCTGTAAATTTAACAATTAATCACTTTTAATACTTTTAGTTCTTTTTAGTCCTATCAAAGACCAAATTATCCTAGAGAAAACTCTGACCTTCTGGAACAGGAAAATGTCTTTATGTATTAAGATGCTATTGTCCCTCTGGGAAAAAAACTATCCTCTTCTAACAGTACCTACTAGCACTGCTCAACAGTACAGAATTAGTAATTTACAGACACAAAATTCCTCTTTTAGCAAGACCCTCACTGAAGCCAACTGAATCGATCATATTCAGGACAATATTAGCAATTTGCTTTGATCATTAATTGAACTGATATAGAAAACAAACGAAAAAAACCCCTGATGTATCTTGCACAAGTTATGATAAGGATTCTTTTCTAAATGCATCTTTTAAGAACAATTGAAAAATTAAATCCTTTATAAAACTAAACACAATTTTCAGAATTATCTTCTATCACTTCCTAAAAAATTATTTCTAATCAAGTTACAGCTTTCATAATAACATACCCTTGTAGTCCTTGGGCACATCATTCTTTCAGTGATAGTGATATAATTCAATTGAAATCAGTGGTATTGTACTGAACCTATTCTAATCGGACCAAGAAATCTAAAAACTAAACTTTGCCATCATACAAAGACAACAGCAGGAATAATTTCACAGATTTCAGTTCATAGCATTAGTTTTATATCTTTACTTTGCAGACCAAAAAGACTTTTGTTAAGCAGAATACACAGACCTGATGGTCACAAATTGAGTTTTATTTGAAGGCTGTTGATTTGCCTCATTGTCTCTGGACAAGAAAATATGTCAAACTTTTCCATTGTGAGAAATAGCTCTTTTCAAAAATAAGGCTTAAACACGTGGCACTTTTCCATCCTGATTTTTCTGCTCTGCAATAGCAGCAGTCCTACGTGATTCTGCTCAAGGAGGACTGCAGCAAGATTTGTACATATAAGTCAGTCTTTGTAGCTTTGCTTTTACTCAGTCAGGCTCCAAGACAGTCCACGGGGAGTAAAAGCTGCAGCACTCTTTGGGTAAATAACAACCAGCCAACTTTGTATTTGCCTGTGAAGATCTAATTCAATCCTTTGGGAAGATTTGTTTACCAAAAAGTTTTCTCTTCTTTTCCAACTATAGCAGTTGGTCTAATAAGACACATTATAACTGCCTATAATAGTTGTTTTGCCCATGTTCTTGGCCCATAATGGCTATAATGGCCATGACACAGACAGGGTATAAGCTTTTTTCAGTGAGGCCCAGTGCCAGCACAGGAGGTAGTAGAACACACACAGGATGTTCCAACAGAACATCAAGAAACTGTTTTTTACTTGCAGGGTGATTGAGCACTGGCAGTGTCCCAGAGAATGGGTGGAGTCTTCATCCTAGGAGATATTCCAGCATATGGACAGGGTACTGGGCAACAGGCTCCAGGTGCCCCTGTTTAAGCAGGGTGACTGGATCAGTGACCCCCAGAGGTTCCTTCCAACCTCAACCGTTCTGTGATTCTATAACAACTAAATAACTACCAACTTTCCTTAACAAGTGTCTGGCAAGGCAGCTAAATGCTCTAGGGAAAATGAGAATGGAAGAAAATTATCACTGTCTCATGGTCTCACATAACCTGGCCTGAGTCCTTCCACTCTCCTGCTCTTAGCCAGTTTTGACAACTCAAGTATATACAACTTAACTGAAGAAGTCATTTGCCTATGATTTGGATATTTCCTTACTGTAGTTTGCACTAAGGGTCACTTTTTTCTTTTACATCCACAAGCTGTCATTGCAAGGCTTTTACCAGGAACATGAAAAGGCAAAAATACCAAGTCTCTCCTTTATGCCCAAATCCTCTAACACATTTTATTTCCCTCAAAACCTATATTCTAGTTTTCTTCACTGAATAAAATCAGACACATAGTTCCAGACTTCCAGTGCCTGGACCACTAGCAGAAGCCTGCAAAAAAAAAAAAAAATAAATGAATAGTTTAATGAATTCCAAACACATGGTTTTAATGGGAAAGTTCAGGAATGTTTAGCTTGGGACTAGATTCACTCTTCAGAAGAGAAGGCTCTGGGGAGACCTTGTAGTCTTTAGGCCTTCCAGTGCCTAAAGATGCTACAAGAGAGCTGGAGTGGCAGTTGTTTTACAAGGGCACGTAGTGACAGGACAAGGGGAATGGCTTTAAACTGGAAGAGGGAAGGTTTAGATTGGATGTAAGGAAGAAATCCTTTACAGAGGGTGGTGGGGCGCTGGAACAGATTGCCCAGAGAAGTTAAGGATGCCCCATCCCTGGAAGTGTTCAAGACCAGGTTGGATGGGGCTCTGAGCTTCCCAGTCTAGTGGAAGGTGGTCCTTCCCATGGCAGGGATGTTGAAACTAGATGATCTTTAATGTCCTTTCCAACCTGAACCACTCTGTGATTCTATGATTCCAGTATTGGGCCCATCTTTGTTTTTAACAAAAAATGAAAAAAGTCTGTATCCCAACCTGCTTTCATCCCTCTAGATAAAACAGTTCCACACACTTGATGTTGCTACTGCCCCTTTTTAGCTTGGTGTGGTCTTGCTGCACATCAACAAATGTTCTCGTTGGCAGTGTTAAGTTTCAGAGACTGATCTCAATCAAAAACACTGACGAGATTTTGCTCCCTGCATCCTAAATGCTCCTCTAATCCTACTACACAGGCTATACCCCCTATTTCAGTTAGCTATATAGATGTAGTTTATAATAACAGGAACCTGTAAGATGTACATCTCGTGTTGAATCTTCTTACATGAACAGCACAGAATATAGGCGAGGTCCTGACACTGCTGATGTCTGTCCCAAAAGTTTCACTGATTTAAGCAAAGAATTTCACCTTTTATGTTTATCCAAACTTTTTGTGCATAGCTAAGCTGGTTAGAGATCTCAAGAGTGCACACTTCCCTACAGTGTAGATAATTTGTCTAATGGGCATAGGAATACATCTCTGTTGCACAGGGACGCTAAGAAGATTGATTAGGTAATAACCTGAAAGCACTACAGGAGTTAACAGTGCTGTGCTATATAAATGCTAAGTATTGTTGGTTTTCCTCGCAAAAACAGTTCAGAAAAGTCTGACAGGTTCACAACTAAGCTCTAAAACATAAATACTAAGATATGCCCACCTTTGATTTTGTAATACTACACATGCCACTCAGAAGAATATTATGGTAGCATTGCCTGAGATTGCTTGTTATTTTTGATGAGGTAACAAATTACTGTCAGCAAATGAGATTTGGTAAAGTATTTTCAGTGGTTCACTTTAAAGTGTAACTCCTTGGTTTTTTCTTTCCTCTTGTACAGAAAGGCTATGTAGAGAGAGATAAACTTCAGGATGTCCTGATTTGGGGACGGAGTTAATTTTCTTCCTAGTAGCAGGTGCAACGCTGTGTTTTGGATTTCATATAACAATAAAGTTGCTAACACACTAATGTTTTAATTGTTGCTAAGTAATGTTTACTCTTAAGTCAAGGACTTTTCAGTTTCTGGAGGGCTACCAAGATGATGAAGGGCCTCGAGGGGAAGCTGTATGAGGAGCAGCTGAGGTCACTTGGTCTGTTCAGCCTGGAGAAGAGGATACTGAGGGGAAATCTCATTATAGGTACAACTTCCTCACGAGAGGCAGCAGAGGGGCAGGCTCTGATCTCTTCTGTGTGATGCTCAGTGACAGGACTTGAGAAAATGGCATGAAGTTGTGTCAGGGGAGGTTTAGGTTGGATATTAGGAAAAGGTTCCTCACCCAGAGGATGGCTGGGCACTGGAACAGGCTCCCCAGGGCAGTGGTCACAGTACCAAGCCTGACAGAGTTCAAGAAGCATTTAGACAATGCTCTCAGGCACATGGTGTGATTATTGGGGTTGTCCTGTGCAGGGCCAGGAGCTGGACCTTGATGATCCTTGTGGGTCCCCTCCAATTCAGGATATTCTATGATTCTATGATTCCCTTGCTCTACCAGTGAGGAGGTGCACCAGAAGCCAGGATGGAGCATGGCCAGAACAGCTGACCCAAACTAGCCAAAGGGGTAGTCCATACCATAAAACGTCATGCCTGATAGATAAACCAGGTGGAGTTGGCTGGGAGGGGCTGATCACTGCTTGGGGATAGGATGGACATTGCTCAGTGGGTGATAAGCAGTTGTATTGTACATCACTTGTGCTGGGTTTTATTTATCTCTCTCTTTTTGTTATATAATTTTCATTACAATTATTAATAGTAGCATTATTATTACTATTATTTTAATAGATTTCTTTTATTAAACTGTTCTTATCTCAACTTACAGGTTTTACCTTTTTACCTGATTCTCCTTCCCTTCCCACAGGGCTGGGGGAAGTGAGCAAGCAACTGTGTGGTGCTTAGTTGTTGACTGGGGTTAAGCCATGACATAGGGGTCAGAAAGGGAAGACCAGAGAGAGGGAAGAAAATGCCTCCTACCTATCCATAAAACAGCGCTGCTTGGTCAGGCTCTTTGCTTGTGTATCTCTGCTCTGCAACAGTTGTCCTCCCCCTTCAAGATATTAAGGAGGTTGGCGTATTTGTAAGGTGAGGGAGGTGGCTATTCCTCCCATCTGCTTTGTGACCTTATCATCTGTGTGCAGAGGACATAGGAGCACAACAAAGCTCCCTATGGAGCTGTCCTCCCTAAAAAGGACGTTGAGGTGCTGGAGTGTGTCCAGTGAAGGGCAACGACGCTCATGAAAGGACTAGAGAATGTTTTATGAGGAACAGCTGAGGGAGCTGGGTTTGTTTAGTCTTGAGAAGAGGAGGCTCAGGGGGGCCCTCATCACTCTCTATGACTACCTGAAAGGAGGTTGTAGTCAGGTGGAGGCTAGTCTCTTCCACCGTGCCTACAGTGAGACAACCAGAGGAAATGACCTTAAGCTGAGATCAGGGAGATTCAAATTAGATATTAGAAAAATTTTTTTCACTGTTAGGGCGCTCAGGCATTGGAATAGGTTGCCCAGGGAGGTGGTGGAGCCACCATCCCTGGAGGTGTTCAAGAGGTGTCTGGATCTGGTGCTGGATGATGTGGTGTAGTGGTTTAATGGTTACAGGGCTAGTACTGGGTTGAAAGTTGGACTGGACGACCTTAAAGATCTCTTCCAACCTTGACGATCCAATGATTCTGTGATTGTATGTAGCTGACAGCAAAAAGGAAGCACTTACAAAAGACTGATGTCAGTTAGAGGTCTGAAATGGATATTTTGAACCCATCATTCTCCCCAAGATTTCAGATCTCTTCTAGCACTCTGGACTCTGCTGCACAACCATGCACCCAAGGGTCCAGCTTTGTCCCAGGACAGATAAGATAGGATACCTCCAAGCCTGCCCATCCTTTCTAAAATAGATGCACCATTCCTTGGAAGAGAGACCTGAACAACTCCTGAACTGACTGAGGAAATGCTTCAGATTGTAGCTCAGAATATTAAGGAGAACAGGATTGGAGGGTTTTTCATGCACTTTCTTATAAAATATGTAATTCAGTAACTTCTAAACCAGTACTAAAGATGTTACCAGCTGTGAGCCTGTGAATCTCTGTCAGAAGAGCACAGGAGACAACTGTGAGCTAAATCCAACCTGGTTTTAACTCTTGGTGTATTTAGGATAAATTAACACACGTAATACTTAA
The DNA here is from genome assembly GCF_025592945.1 of Manacus candei. Taxonomy (NCBI): domain Eukaryota; kingdom Metazoa; phylum Chordata; class Aves; order Passeriformes; family Pipridae; genus Manacus; species Manacus candei. Next base: position 8,110,371 of record NW_026138061.1, read on the forward strand.
GTTAATCAGACTCATGAGCAGAACCCAATATGTAACAGTCTGTTTCATATCCAAGAGCAAGACTCCCAGCCTAATGACAGTGACTACTACTGCAATTTGTATGCTATATTGAGGAGCAATCTCTAATGACCCTCACTCTCATCTTCTGTATTTTTATATGCACTGGTTGTAAAAAGTTCTAATTCCTAGCATTTATTTAACAGTTTTGTTTTCCTGTCCTGTTTCTCGGATATTACCTAGAATATTTTATTTTTTCTGAAAAGTTATGCATCCCCTGTGTGTGATATCGAACAATCATGCTTTAATCAATGCTACTAAATCTGAAGTATCTCTTGTGCCTCCAGATATTGATTCTACTCTCTTCACTTATTTCATTTCTGTAAAACACTGCAGTATTCTCTGCACATGGGATCAATCTTTAGGCTCAGATCTCTTTCCAGTCACCACCGTTCAGATCATCTAGATGATTAGAAAAGGCCTAGGCTCATGAAATATTCTAAAATTTTTTCCCATGCTGACAAAATTATATCTCTGGTTGTAAAAAGTCTCTCTAATACACAACCCAACATATTTTGTGCTCCATATTTATATCGTTGCTTTCCCAGGTGTTACTGAGTCTGGAATTTAGCCTACAATATTCAAATCAGGTACTTGGTTCAGCCATGTAGTTGATTGCTTAGCTGTGTTATTATTTCCAGTACAATGTCAAACATCACAGAAATTCCTATTACTGGAACCTGTGCTGACCTCTGTAGCAACTGCTGACCCAGGTAATCTGAAGTTGGACTCGATGACAAACACCTCAGTACAAATAATGCTGCAGATATATTTGCAGTTTCTGAAGGAGAAGTTTTCTGAAGGAGAAGCTGAGCTTTGAATGGTGACAATCACAGCTGTCGTGAAGAGCAGTATCATGGGACTGCACCTGCAAAATCAATTGTACCACTGAGGCTATTACATTGCATCTACACTGGCAGTGTGACAAGAGTAAGTAGGTAGGTAACACGTTCATTAGTGTAACCCAGTGAAGATATCAGCACAGTGATGAGAAGCTCTGAATCATGGTGTACCTGTGGAATGGGATGCCAGTGAGAAACTCAAGCGTTGTCAGTATTAACAGTGTTTGATACAGAATCACAGAATCATCAAGATTCAGATACTGCAAAGCCCCGTTCAGGCAAAGTCAAATGGAACAGGCTGCCCAAGACCATGTCTGAGGAAATGCAAAGCAAAGGCTCAGTGATGGTATGATGTGAAAGATGTAGCAGGGACCTTAATAAGAAAGAGAAAAGAACTCTGGGTAAGATCACTGAAATACATTTTAGTTGAATATTCTCCGATACTCTTGAGTGAGACAAGCTGTACAGGTGCAGATTTTAACTGAGTGGAAAAGACAGATAACAGTGTAATTTATTACTGTCACAAATGCAACAGATGACTTTCAGCAGAAAGAGACCTTGATTCAACCCAGATGTGCCCAGAGTTGGATCAACAAAGAATTTAAGTATTAGACAGTTCCAGGCCTGCTTAGCGTGCAAGAATCAACTGTTATTCCTCTGGTAGGAGAAGAGACATTCATGAATTCAGGAAAGCTTATTGCTCATGCTGCAAAACACTCTAAGGCTAGAGTCCAACCATGTCATTAGAGTCCAGAACATACTGCTTGGCTCAAATATATGTCATATGGATCTTCAAGGTATTATGAACCATGATATCTCTTCCCTAACCTAAAGATACAACAATTTATGAATTATTCTTGAGATTTGTAAAGTAAGTGAAGCTCCAATTATATTGTAGGGAAAGCTGTAATAATTTAACATTGATGGCATCGTTTGCCTTGGTTATTTCAATGAGTTTCTTGGGAAATTGAAAATATACTTCCTCAAAGGAACGTGTATTTTTAAATGTTATTAAATCTTAAGTTTAAATTTAATTACAGGTATTTAGAGGAAATCTATTAGTACTGAAATTCGGGCTTTATTAGTTACTTTCTTATGTTAGTAATTTTCAGTCATGTTCTGTTTTGACTCAAAGAGTGATTACTACTCAAAGACAAACAGTTTTAAACATAAAACAGTGACATATCATTTATTAAGCTAATTCTTAGAATAATTTAATCACAGAGATATGTTCCCTGTGAAAAGTTTCATAAGACAGTTGAAGTTCTTTGTTTTAAATGATGAAAGCACTGTAAGCACTTTCAATAAATATAGAACTGTGGAATCACAGAATCATAGAATGGTTCAGGTTGGAAGGGACATTAAAGATCATCTAGTTCCAACCCCTCTGCCATGGACAGGGACCCCCACGTTCCACTAGACCAGGTTCCTCAAAGGCCCATCCCACCTGACCTTGAACACTTCCAGGGATGGGGCATCCACAACTGCTCTGGGCAACCTGTTCTAGTGCCTCACCACCCTCACAGGAAAGAACATCTTCCTAATATCTCACTAAACCTTCCTTCTTTTGGTTTAAAACCAGCTACCCCTTGTTGTACCACTCTATGCCCTTGTTCTCTCTCCAGCTCTCTTGTAGCCTCTTTAGGTACTGGAAAGGGCTCTAAAGTCTCTCCCAAGCCTTCTTTCTTCCAGGCTCAGCAACCCCAAATCTCTCAGTCTATCTCCTTGGCAGAGGTGCTCCAACCCTCTGATCATCTTCATGGCCTCCTCTGGACCTGCTTCAACAGTTATTTCAAGCACCTCTGAGAAATTCCCACTCACTCTTTTTCTATTTTTGCCTGATTCTGTTCTGCACTGGATCACCAGCCGTTAGTATTTTCATCCAAAAAAATAATAGATTTTGTTCTGTTTTCTCAGAATTGCAGATCCAATTTCAAGCAAAATGACTGATCCTACTTCTAGCAAATTTAACAGTGTCTCTATAGCTGACCTTGGTGAGAGTGGAATGAAGTCCTTCATTGCTGAAAATCTTTATCTATTTTATACTGGGTGGTTTTGATTTAAATTCCATATAAGCACATGCTTTCTACAGGTATATCTATGTGCATTAAAGTGTAAGAAAGTTGTATGCCAGTGTGGATTTCTTGAATGTTTATGGCATTCCTAGGATTTTTATTTATTCTCTAAATTTTTCTGCATTTGGAAAAGTTAGTAGTAAAAATAGCTGTTCTCCCTGAGAAAAGCTTACAAAACCAATACATAATTTCAGCATTTCCCAATTAAATGTGTTTTAAGGCTTCTGAGTATCATACCCTCTTATTCCCATTTGCAGATCTACTACCCCATGAAACGAAATAGCACTGCATTAAAAATGTATGCAGTCCTGTTATCCAGCTCATAACTTCCCAACCCTTTTTTCTTCGAGGAATGACTGGTAACTACCATCAATAAATGTTGTTTGTTATTTCATTTTTCTTCCCCAAAAGCAAAGCTGAAGGATAAAAAATCCCTTAGACAACAACATCTGTAGTACAATCTGTCATGCAAATCCTTCAGTCAACAAACAACAAATAACTCACTGCCCAGACTGAATCATCAACCTGTATAAAGAGCAGCTTGCACCCAAGCACTTCTTCCTGCACGTTGCTCATGGAATCACAGAATCACTAAATCATTAAGGTTGGAAAAGATCTCCAAGGTCATCGAGTCCAACCATATATCACTGAGATGAAATACTCAGCTACCAATCCTCTTTCATTTGTCAGTCTCTTATTTTGTTATCTCTTTTGAGAGGGTCTTTAGCCTTGTGCTGTCCTTTTGCCATACTTTCCTGTTAACTTCTGATAATTTCTGCCATACTACTTGTTTTCTGCTAAGCCATGGTTAGGGTGGTTGAAGCCGTCCTGGGGCTCTGGGTTGGGCTTGGACTTAACATTGCTTGGTGTAATGTCAAAACATCTCCTCAGGTAGTACTTGACAGAGGAAACGGGTGTTTCTGTGGAAGAGAAACAGGGGTAGCTACTGCCAACCCAGGAGACACAGTGAAGAACTGGTGGACAAAGAAGGGGATAAAGCTGGGTGTTCAGTGGAGGACACAGTCTTGCCCTCTCAGGGGGACCAGTGGTAAAACTGCTCCTGATATGGACCCACCAAGTGAAGCTCTGGGATCAAAACATCTTTCAGGGAACCTAGCCCAAACCATCATCATCTCCTGAGCAGAACTCTCCTCATAGAACTGGAGAAGTGAGCTGAGGTTTTCTGTGGGGATGAAATAAGGTGTTCAGAGCTCGTATTTTAGCAAACACTTCTTGTCTTGACATGACTTAATAAACACCACTCTGAAGGATAGCAACAAAGTGTTTTGACCCAGACAGGCATGAACAAGAAAATTATTACCTGTGAGGCAAAAAAGCTCACCTAAACCCCACAGAGATCTGTATTGCACATGTGTTTTTTTCAATGGATAGAAACAGACTGTCACACTATGTATGAGAGAGCTAGACTCTCAGAAAATCCCTTGACACTTTAATGACCACAAATGTTGAGCTTTTTACTTCTGTTTTGTTAAGCGTTTTTTTATACCTCATTCATATGACAGTGCTACCAGAAACTCATTCCAAAGTGGTATATCATGAATCTGAAGAAGACCTCAGGATCTACAAAGACTTTGCAAGACATCTTTAGATTTTCCTGGCCTTATGTTAGGCCTCCAGTCCTTCAAACCTTCCTTTAACAGCCAAAGCTTTCCCCTAGCAGCAATATCTCTGCAATAATCAGGTTTAACATTGACATTACAAAACCAGGGAACTCACTTTCCTCCATGTGACATTTGTGCACCTTTGCCTGGGCTTGGTTAGTGAATCAGTTACTTCAAGATCTGATAACCTGTACCCATTTCATTTTTTGTGCTCAGTTGCTCATTACAATTAAGACTTAAAGCTATGATGGTGATATGGACAGACAAGGAACTAAGTTTTTCAGAAATTATAATAGAGGTCCAATAGCCATCAGAATTTATGCAACCACCACTACTTGACTTAACAGCAGAGTTAGGCTCCTAAGTATCTTTGAAGCAGCTGAAATACTTGAGAGTATGGATCTTGGTGTGCCAGGACTCAGATTTTACAGAAATTTAGATTGACAAATGATTGTATTTCTTCCCCACGGGTAACATTAAGTAACATATTTATCTTAAACTAATATAAAGTTAATATTGTAGATTGTGAGTGAAACAGAGGTTGGATTTATCAGTTACACTTTCAATTTAATGTGATCAGCTTCAAAACAGTTCTTATTTGACTCAAATGATCAGGTTTCTGTTCACTCAAATGACCAAATGATCAGGTTTCTGTTTACACACTTTAAACTCATAATGTTTATATACCAATTGCAATCTAATAAATTGTTATTGTCAATTATAATTAGAAAATAACTACTGTCTTATTGCTATCTTATTGCTGTCTTATTGCTATCTTAAGTGGCATTGATGTCGCATATAAATTATAGATGCTTATTGAAGTTAAATTGAAGCTTTCCTGGAGCTCTACACTGTATGTCCTATAACTTAACAAAGGAACAAATCCAGAAATATTTACAAACTATTTCTTCTCATTTGTCTGCAGCTCCTTGTATTTGTGAACTTGGTTTTGATATTGGTTTCCTTCATCTGTTATGCTCTGGACAGTGGCCATTAATTGTAGGCAAGGCAATGAATCAGAATCAAATAGAAGGTGCAATTTTTAGCACCAGTCTGAGTGAGATCCTACTAGAACCAATTTCTTGCCTTCCCTGACAGTAATTAATATATTGACTTTCAACAACAGTAAAATAAGGAGTCATGCAATGGGCCTTTATTCTAAAAAAATTTTATTTATGAAAACTAGAATATTTAGCTGAATATTTACTAAGTCTCAAATTATTTCATCAAGGTGGAAATCACCTCTGATCCCAGTGAGGTTCCAAGGAAAGGAGTATGCACAACTTAAATCTGAAAAGAACTCCTATATGCATCTGAAATAATGCACAGACTATGTTAGCTCTCTGAGGGCAGGGTCAGCTTCAGCAAATTAAGTGCATTAAGGCCTCTAGTGTTTTTCCAAATTGCTGCAATTTACTTATTTTCTTAAATTAATAAGTGTAGAAGTAAGCACAATAAAAAAAATCTACCACATTTCAGATACTCATTTATTTTGACAATTGTTAGTTAGTAATTAGAAGCAATATACTCAGTTTTAACAGTTCTTCAAAGGGTATTTGTATTTATAGATGTGTTTACAGAAATAAAGGGAGAAAATGACCTCATAACTGATGCAGGAAGAAACAGTCTTTTGGGAGGTTTCTAAAATCTATAGATTAGTGATGCAGAGATCAGCCTGACCACACTTTTGTGCTGCATTTATCTCTAAAACTATTTTATTTCATTTTTATGATGATGAAAACCTATTTTTCAAAACTGAGGAAAACCAGTGAAATAAATCTTATTTTTTTTTATTCTTTCATTGTTTCTTTCTTTCTTTTCCGCTGTCTTCCTTTCACCCCTCTAATTCTGATTGCTGGGGAACAGTGAGAAAACAATATTAAATATTAAATTACAAGAAATGGTCTCAGAGAAGATGATTTGCCCACCACCCATTATTGTGGGTTTAAAAAGAGAGAAAAGGAGGGGGTGATGGCTGTAGAGATGTACAGGTTTCTGGAAGCAGTGAATAAAACTACTGAAGTATTGAAGAAAAAGCAAGGCATTTGTGTGCAATATCTGGAAATGAGTGTGAGATCTTGGATAAGAATGGTTTATGCTTTGTATGATATATAAGATAAGGAGTTTGAGGATTATGTGGGATTGTGGTTACCTGAAATCTAGAGGACATGGAGTCAGGTAAAGGAAATCAAAAATAAGGATTTCAATAGTATTTGAGTCAAGGTTGTGTTAGCTTTTTCGAGGTTTAGAAAACAACATTTGGAATCTGAAACGCAGAAAGGGATCTGGAGGAGGTAATTTGTATTGTATTAGCTCTGCTATCATAAATAATGAGGATCAGAGTTAGTCTGGATACACAGAAGCAGATGGCAAAAACCATGTTTGCCCCAAAGAGGAGCTTGCCAACACAAAGAGCCTAAAGACAGGAAGGATAAAGGAAGGACAAGCAGTAATCTAACATATTTTCATAGTCCGACTGAGTGTTCTGTTTATCTGTCTGTCCTGCTACACTTGCTAAAAAACCACCTTCCTGACCCACAGAAATAGTGACACACTGGGACAAAGCATGTGTTTCCATGGCAAAGACTGTATGGTGAGGATTCAGGGGCACGGTTGTTCCAGGCACCAGAAGGTATCAACAGTTTTGAATCACATCTGCCCATAAAGAGGAAGTTTATGGCCTAGGAGTACATATAAACTCCTTTGCTTTAAAGACAAGCTTTCTCTTAATCTCCTCTGGGCTTAGAACTGCTCAAAATGAAAAACTGGCCTCTAAACTGAATGCAAGCAAAGCACACAAAACTACCTATACTTCCACAGTGAAATAATGTACATTTGACTTATTGTTCTGAATTTATCTGAATTTCCCTTTTAATAAAGAATTACTTACTGACTAAAAGAAACACCTGAAATAAATAAAAGCTATAGACTTAAGTGCTTACAGTTCCTAAAGATTGCTCATTTACAGAGCAGCTAACAGCTTGGAGAACCTCCTCTTTCTTATAGTGCTTTTTAGGGACCCTCTACAAAATGACCCTCTACACTCCTAAGGCTTTCTCCTCATTCTCTGATGTTTTGCAAAGTGTCTCTAAACACTATGTGCTTGCAGGTCACATTTATCCACCATGAGTTACTCATTTACTGTACCCAAGTATGCAGGGATATATTTGTCATTCAGTTGTTGCTGAAGTCCCTGAAGCTCTCTACAAGGACATGTCATTCAGAACTGTAAAAAATCAGGCCATCAAAACCAGACTCCATTAGGAGACACCAACACTCTTGTGCTTTCTGTTGTTCCAGCAAGCACATTTTTGATCTTGATGCAAATCTCCAAGGCTGAAGCTCCCCCCATATCAGTAGCATCATGAAGTAACAAGCAGGATGTACAAAGCAGAGGTTCAGTGGCAGTGTTGAACGTGCCCTTTTCTGCAGAGCACACTGGTGTAATCAGACATGATACATGGGATATGTAAGCCAAACTGGTGATTCTTGTAGAAGGACTGGTCTCATTGAGGCAAAAGGGATGGTGGGCTATTTACACCCACTACACACGATGGACATGACCTGCTCCAAAAGACCTAGTACAGAGATGAGAATGTGTGTTCCTGGGGGGTACAAGAAGTTATCTGACCAGATTACTAAAGGTAGGAAACATATTGGAAAAGGCAGCTTTTGGGTTTTCTTTGAAGTATGTGTTTGCTGTACCTGAACTAGATGGAAAAATGTAAGACAACCAGTCTGCTCAAGTACAGGTGTCATCTGAAGTCTTCCTCAGCTGCTTTGGGTTGTCTGTTTTTTTAGGAAGCTGGCTGTGGTAGGTTGACCCTGGACAAAACAGACTCATCTTGGGGAAATTACTGCCTTGTTGATTTCCCCTGTTAATCCTTTTGGAAGACACTGTGATAAATTACCTATCTTATAAGTCACATACCTTAAGAAGAAATAGCTTTTCAATTAAAATAAATTAGTTCTCAGAACATTCACTGTGAATTTCAAACAACTGCATCTTATACAATATAAAGTGAAATTAAGATTTCCATGTGGATGTTGAGCAATATACCCTAAAATACATTGATAACCTTGAGAGGGGAACCTTCCCATATGGATTAGCCAGTTGATGGATTTCAGGAATAGCCTGAATTTTATCTCCCACTCACTGAAAATTTTTGAAATCCTCTGATGTATCAGCTGTAGGCAAACACCATTTTAGTCCTTTTCTTTGATCATGAAAAATTTCATACAACTTTGGATAATGAAGACAATCAGGCACACTATTTCTCTGTGACCAAACTTCTATGTGTAAATGTGAGCCACATCCCCCTGATACGGGGGAGATCTTTCCCCATCTTTGTTGTCCTTCAGGACATGATGGGCAGGAGGAAGGAGGTGCCAGTGCCAACAGGCATCAGAGGAAAACCCTGCATGTTTAGAGATGGCTGTTCTTGGGCTGCAAGCACAGTGTTAGCTGGAGCTGTTGTTGCCCTTGGAGAATGCAGATCCTGGCACATAGTGTTATTAGCACCATACAGCAGCACTGCCTAGGCAGTTTCCTTGTTTTTTTCAAGGCTACCTCATATTCAAAAAGTGGGTAGGCAGTGCTGTGTGCTCTGTGCTGCTTTCAGGTTGTTGTTAGAGGACAGCAGAGTCCTTGGACTGACAGGTTTAATTGGTTTAATTGCACTGGATCATCATATATCTCAGCCTTACACCAGAGATCTGATATCCATGAACCCAAAGAGGTTCAAATTCAGTTCTTGATTGAAAGGAGAAATCTCACTTTAAGGAGAAATCAACAGATAAGGTTTATTTCATTCACTATGCAAAGCTTAACACTTAAGCACAACATTTAAGTCAAGGAAATTAGTCCTTCTTTTCCTGAGAAGGTTTTTCAGGGAGTGGATCACCTTTATTTGTGTCTTTATGACAGCAAGGGCATGGCATACAGAAGGACATCAAGCTTTCAGATCCTAATGAACCTTCCTTGAAGTGTCTGTCCCATCTCATTGTCTGAAAGATCAAAGAATATGGTCACGTAACATTTTACTGCTCCTTAGATCAGCCTTTATAGGAAGTATTGTTATATTTCTTATCTGTAAAAATGACTCCCAAATAGCTCTTCTAACAGAAGTTCTAATGTTGAGACAGATGGGGGCATTGAGCCTGGAGAAGACTCAGGGTAAACTTTATTGTGGTCTTTCAGTACCTGAAGGAGTTCCAAGAGAGCTGGAGAGGGACTTTTTCCAAGGACATCTAGTGATATAACAAGGGACAATGGCTTTAAACTGAAAAAGGGTAGGTTTAGATTGGATAATGGGAAGAAATTCTTTACAATGAGTGTGGTGAGGCACCGGAACAAGCTGCCCAGAGAAGCTGTGGATGTCCCATCCCTGGAAGTGTTCAAGGCTGGGTTGGATAGACCTTTGAGCAACCTAGTCTAGTGGAAGGTGTCTCTGCCTGTGGTTGGGGGGGGTTGCAACTGAATGATCTTTAAGTTCCTTTTCAACACAAACCATTCTATGATTCTAAGTTTAGCTAAATAGCCATCAGGATGTCATTTAGATGTTGGTCATTCAAACTTAGACAGTGCCATTTATTAAATGATAGCAGATATCTTTTGTATTTGATTGCCAGCAGAAGGGGAGACAAATATTTAATCTTTGTTATACTGGACAACCATATTTAAAAGGTAATATTGGATTCTATATTGCAAGTATGTTGCTATGGAAATGCCAGTGAAAATGAGCTGTAGATTTTGCAAGTAAGGAATATGTATCTTGGTTTACTTAATATTTTCTTTGATTCAAATAAGGGCTTCAGATTGCACCCAAATCTGACAGACACACTAGGAAAAATTTCATCTAGAATGTAAATAATTATTTGTACCCACTAGTTCAGGTTTATTAAGTGGTGTATGTATTTGAACTCTCTATCATTAGATAACCTAGATCACTGTGTTTAGTTCAAAGACCTGACCTCTTCTCCAAACCTGTCACTGGTAGTCCAAAATCATCATTGTTATTTACTAAATAAATCCAGCACAGGAAAGTACACACAAATCAAAACCACCTAATAATTTTTTATTTCAATACCTCTCCTTCAAGTCCTACTCTTTCCCTGAGGCCTATGTTCATGTATGCTTAATTCTTTTCACTCATCAGACTTTGAATACTTAATCTAACTTCATTTAGAGAGTATGAAAACCTTCCTCCTACCTACATTACTGAAAAATCTGCTTCCTCTTTGTATGACTTTTCAGCTCTCTCTCCTCTAGGATATCCTGACTGTCTTAAAATTATCACGGATCCATATAGCTGATAAATCCAGTTTTCAGGTGAGTAGGTAACCTATTAATGTTATTACACTACTGTAAATATGTGTTTAAATATTTTCTTACCATTTTGTTACAAGCTTTCAAAGTTGCAATCTAATAACTCTGAAAAAGAAGTAAAGAGAAGAAGAAGCGTAAGGAGAAAAGAAAAAGAAAAAAAAAATTCATATGTGAAATGAAGACTATAGCCTGAAAAAGACAGAAGGAACTAGTCCCTGATGCAGACTTTCTTTAATAAGTGTGTTATCATACATAGCAGACACAAAGGCCATGTTGTTTGAAGGGAAAAGTCTAGGAGAGAGTACAGGGATGAAACTCTTTTGCCCTCCTTGTTGTTTCTAATCTCCTTCCATTGAATGGAAACACAAGAATCCTCACATAGTGATACTTCTATGATCCTCTCGAGACCTGAACCTGTGTGATACAAAACTGTAGAACATAACAGGGTACCCACCTCTTCTCACCCCTTTCTCCACTCAAATAAACCACTTGGTGGGGTCCAGTTTACAGCAGGACTGCAGGTAGAAGTCTAGACAGATCCTACTGCAGGAGACAAGATCCCTACCAGAGTTTCTCGGGACAGTCATTCCCCTACATCCCTGCTGGGCACCTGCTAGAGACTGGCTCTCAACCAAGGTTTTTGTCTGTACTGAAGCCTCCCTCCATCCAACTGGAGCACCCCACAAGTTCTGTCTCTGCTTTCAAGGTGAGTTATTCTGTAGGGATCGCTCTGCTTTCCTTGTAGACTCTGCAGATCTGCAGGAGTGGGGAGTTTTTGAAGTCGAGGACTTACAGTTAATTCTGTTTCCACTACACTTCTGATCTGACTCAGACAGCTCCTTTATGTCCTCATTCTTTATTCCAGAATTTATGGTATTTAACAAAGCAAGCTATAACAAGAAGACAATACATGTCAAATATAAGTCTGGAAAACTGTTGGGAAGGCATCACAGTGCAGCTCTAAATCACTCCTAGCATACAGTGTAACAAAAGCAAAACCCCATGAAGCACCATATGTCTCTGGCTTTTCATAGACTTCTCCACTTTGAAGAACTGAGCCTGGAACGGTCATGCAGCCATGAATCACTCATGCACCATTACTTATGATCCGAGTTGGAGGTGACAAGTGGAGACAATAGCCAGGCCCTACTTTCCGTTCAGACATACAATGGAAAACTCCGTTCCAGCTCCAAATAATGTTCACTTTACGTTTCATATAGTAATTTCTCATCATAACTTTGCAGCTCATTAGCAGAAGCATTTTCTTTCAAACTTCATTGCATTGTTCTTTTTTAATGGAACTGTAATATACAATGTCGCAGAGAAAATGGAAACAGAGACATGGTGTAGTTATATAGAGTCACCCAACACAAAGTTTTTTTGTAAATGTTACATCTATAATTAAGCTATCAACCCACCTAAGAGAAATAAAACTGAGTCTTTTAATTAGCTTCTTGAATAGGAATAAATGCCTCATTATTCTTAACCATATCAAGCTGAGAACGTTATTAAAGTCTGAAGGAATAATGAACAACATGACAGGAAACATATTAGAGCACATGCAGGAATACAGTTGCCTAATAACAGATCTGCATAAATTTGCTTATCATTGCTATCTAGGAAGACAAAAGTACCAAAGAATGGAAACAAAAGGACAGTAGAGACAAAGACATAAAGACATAAAGAAAATTATATGGAGTTAGATGTAGGGGATATATTTTTTGGTATTCTGTGCTGTTGAACACTCAAGAGTTCAGCTGCTCTGCCAAAATTTGTCTAAGCCAGCTGAGTGGATTGGCCTGTGTTTGCACTCAGTATGTTTTTTTTAAACTTCATTATTTCTGCTTTGGCTCCTGTGCTTTGCCTCTCTGAGGTATTTAGAAGGTGAACATGCCTCTCTAGAAGCTGTAGAACAAAACAATTCAGAGAGGACTTTTGGACAAATTTCTCTGCCCTGAGTCTGTAGGGAGCATGAGTAATCTTTATAGACTTTCAGAAATCCCTTGGCTATGGGGAGGTATTATTCTCTCTCTTTAGAAATAATGCCAAGAGCACAGAAACCCTTTCTCAGCAGGGAAAACTGATGGTATATGTCTGATCATTTGTAGCTGGATATGTTATCCCACAATCCCAAACAATGTTCTGAAATTCAGGCCCAGAGAAGCCTGTATTCCTGCCTTTGAATTACAGCTCATCCATAAGCTATTTGTACCCATCAAAACTTGTTAATGTTAACTGTATTCAAACACAGGTATAGAGAGCTGCACTGCACTGCTGTGGCCTGGAGCACCTTCTAGATCATAGAAGCACCTGCACTGGATCATGGAATTACTATAAGATCAAGACTCCAAGATCTTGATTGTGTTGCTGGAGTGGGCAGACAGTGGGAATTTCACAAAACTTTCATTCTTCTGAAGTTGCTCTGAAATTGCTGGATTCAACAGATGGATTGAGGAGAGGACAGGACAGGATAGGACAGGGAGAGGGAAACAAGAGGACCTGCCTTCTCCCCACTGCACTCATCTTCCTTTCAGCACAAGCAGGAGAGAGACAGGGAGAGAGGGGGTTCATTTGTCTCTCAGAGTAGTTTACTTGGCCTTTTGAAAACTCCTCCTTTTAATTGAGGTGCTGTAATATTTTGAAACTGAAAGGACAAAGAGCTAAAACTTTTAAAGGTGTGAAGGAAGCAGAGCAGTACTATTTTCCACTCACAGAGCCATCGAATTCTGATAAAATATCTCCCAGAAGGAACTTGGTCAAAAAGTTACTCCCCAGTGTGATATTTGCCTATTTCTGCTCTGAATTTGCCACTACTCCTAATCACAACAATAACAGACACTACCTCCTAATCACAGGAAATTATATCTGCTCTTTCAAGTTGAAAAGAGGAATTTTGGTGTTTACCTTTAGCATTTTTGCCTATGAGGGAGAGACAATTTGAGACAACAATTTTAGAGTAATTATATGCACTCCAGTCATGTCTATTTTATTTCTAGCTTTCTCTGTTTTTCCTCTGTGTTTATTTTTTTGTCTAAGAAGCTCTTCAATTGTATATATTTAAAAGGTGATGATTTCAATAAATGCTTCATAAAATTCAAGCAATTTGTCAAAACATGATCTTCATTCCTAATTAATGTAATGGGATAGAATTGCTAATGTATCAAATTTCATGCTTTTGATCCCAAAGGGGATCACAAGATGAGGAGCTCTTGAAACAAAGATGTGATTCATTATGTGAAGCACAAAATGGAAATAATCAGATTCATGAAAATGAATTGTGAAGACAGTATATGCCGGAAAACAAATAAAATGGGATGAAAAGCTTGAACTGTGTCTGTAATCAACAGAAAGGAGGGGCTAAAGCCTGGAAAAATATACTATCTGGTTTTATTTATTAGTCTTCAACAACTAGCAAATACTGATGTTACTTTTATTTATATTTTTTTCCTTTTTGAACATGAAATGTGCTGTCTTGCTCCTTTTCTCACGCTAAAATGAAACAAGCAGCCACATCCTTATGTTCTACAGAAGAAATTTGCTATAGAGAATTCAATCTCTCCTTCATTCTTGGAATTTTACATTCCTTTCAGCAATGACTTTGTTGCACTTCCTCTTCTGCCATATGCTGGACCACATTTAGCATCTATAGTTGAACTACTACATTTCTTGGAAAGTCTGCATTTTCCAAGCCGTGAAGGCATGAATAAGTTAGCACTTTCCCCTTACTGACATTAAGAATGAGAGCAGAGTAGTCTTTTAGGAAGGGTTTTCATCACATTTCCCAACAAGACCTCCTAGGTAAGCTTGTCAGGATAATTAACGATTTTCAGAGATTTTTCGGAAAGAAATTAAAAACCTTCAAGACAAGAAGAGAGTATGTGTTTTCTAAAATTACATAGTATTTACCTTTGTGAGGCAGAGGCAATCAAAGCAACTAAAACAGGGCACTGAAGATGAATGACCTTAACTCTTTGGGCCCTTGAACTGGTAAGAGCCAGACTTTTTACCCAACTTTGATGGGCAGGTAAGCTAAATGGGATTCTTACAAAGCGCAAGTTTTTGCTGTTGCAATCTTTTTTTTTTTTGTTTGTTTGTTTTTTTTTTTTTTTTTTTCTGAAAGAATGACAATTTTGTCTCATTTCTGGACAAGGCACTGAGAAAGAGTTTGTGGTTGGATTCCAGTGTCCTATATTTCCTTACTCCCTCTCTCTCACCTCTAGTGAGGGGAGAGTCCACACATAAATCCTTGGCACAAAATGAATAAACATGTGCTTAAAAATACAGATTATTTTTTGTCTATTATCTCTATGATTTTTTTCCCCCAGAAGTCCATTCTGATGAGTGAAAATGTCTTCCTCACAAAGTACTCATGTGAACATTTGTTACAGTGCTAGTGCTGGCCTTTAGTTTAAATAACTCATCTCATTCCCTGGTGCTTATCCCTTGATGCATTTGTATTCAGCAATCAGATCTCCTCCCAGCCTTATATTGTGAAATGCTCAAGTTCATTAGTCTCCTGTCTTTAGGTAGTTTTTGCATTTCCCTGATGACTCAGAAATGCTCATTTCATTGCTTCCCATTTGAGTTCACCTTTTTTGACCTGAATGTTGCACAATATTGCAGACAAGATTTCATCAGTGCCTTGAACTGTCAAATTCTTAATTCCCTCACTCTAATAGAAGTATCTCACCTGACATCATATATTCATTTTTTATGGCATATTCAGTATATGATCACTTAGATCATGATCCATAGGTAGTTTCTGCTAGCAGCTTTTCTGTAAAATCTCTGCAATATGTCAAAAGTGAGTCTGAATCACAGAAACATAGAATCACAAAATGGGTAAGGTTGGAAGGGACCACAGTGGGTCGTCTGGGTAGGACAGCTTATAGGTTTCAATAGATGCAGTCCAGCTACAACTCCTTTTCCACCCTCTCTAAGTTTCCATAAACATATTTTTATACAACACCACCAGTAAATATGTATCCTTTGTTGAGTGGGCTTTGCATACAGACTTCTCATTTCCCTCACTCTTTTCAGAGTAACACAGAAAAGCCGTGGATGCCCCATCCCTGGAAGTGCTCAAGGCCAGGTCGGATGGGGCTCTGAGCAACCTGCTCTAGTGAAAGGTATCCCTGCCCATGGCAGGGGATTTGGCATAAGACAATCTTTAATGTCCCTTCCTACCCCCTCTATGGTACTGTGATTCAGCGTTGCCACCTTAGACACTTCTGTGGCACTGCCTCTGACACTTTGTAACAACTGCTTATAACAATATTAGTATCTCCTTTCTTCTTTCAGATCGTTCCCAGTTAGGTTCTTCAGTCCATCCCCCAACTGCACTTTTTTCAGTCCATTCACATTTTTTCACTACTATATCCTTGTTCACTCAAGTTTCCTTTTCCTTCTGTCTTACAAAAATCTCTTTCATTGATTTCTGACTTTGAAGCTCTTTGATTTAAGACGATTTCATTCTCAAAACTCCAGCCTGCCAGCCTTCATCCCAGGAGGTTATTTTCTCTATTCCTCCTGTAGACTCCATCGTCTGAGATGATTCTTATTTCTCTTAATACCTTCCAATGTTCTGACATCTTGAAATCTTCTTACTTTAATATAAGTTTGTTCCCCTTTTCTAGAAACTGGAGGAAATGAATTGAAGAATGTAAGAAGAAGAGAACTTGCACTTTCTTTCCCAGGTTGAAATCTTAGTTCCATTCTTGTGAGTATTCAGCAGTAACACGTCCTAATGTTTTCAGTGTCATGGGAATATTTTTCTGCCTCAGATCTTCATTTTATATTCTGAGATTGACAAATTCTGAATGCCAGTCTCATCTATTGCATTGGTAGAGTTAAATTTCTTCACAGTGGCTGATATGGGGCTGTGCTTTGCATTTGTACTGAATACAGGGTTGGTAATATTGAGACTTTTTTGTTGTTGTTGAGCAGGACTTACACAAGAACCAAGGCCTTTTCTGCTTTCCATGATGCCACACTGGCAAGGAAGTTGGGGGTGCACAGGAGGTTCCGAGGAGACGCAGGCAGGATAGGTGACCCAAACTGACCATATGACATCATGCCCAGTATATAAATTGAGGAGAAAAAGGAGGAAGATGAGGATGTTTGGTGTGATGGGGGCTTTACTTTCCTGGGTATGGCTAAACAACTACCATTGAGTCCAACTTCATTGAGTCCACAGTAATCCACCGTCATCCTCCACTCTCCGCTGGACTTATGCACTGGCCATATAGGGCTATTAAAGGGTGAGTGAGTCTTGCTGACCACCCCCTGCATCTCCAGTTCACAGATCACCTTATGTATAGGCACGAACAGAATGGTGTTCATTGGCCCCCGTGCTGAGCCCCACATGGGCCCCCTGAGTCCAAAGTAAAAGGAAAGGAAAACCTGTTGGTAAGAGTGCTGGTCACAGTCTGATCGAGGGTGGTGGTCACAGTCCGGTTGAGGTTCTGGTCCTCCTCTGGATCTGATGACTGGGCCCGGAAGTCCCAAGACCCCAAGATTATATACACTCAGGTTTGAGTGGGAATGCCCAGTACCTCCCCCAGGGCGGGGAGTTCCACAATGGGTGATTCTGAGTCATGAGATATTTTTGGAAGCCTTGATGGCCTACTAGCAGACTTGACCCCTCAGGCTGGGTGTGGAGGTGCTAATGACACCCTGGAGGGGAGTTATCACACCTGAGTCATTGGTGTGAGGATAGGAATATTCTCCTATCTCACAGGCTTCTTAGCACCCAACTTATAGCCTGAGGGGTCACATGTGCTCTGGGCAGTTGCTCCAAATGGTCTATTGTTAACAGTTCCTGAGAAATTACACAGAGGGTGTAGAATACACAGTTTGGGTTACACCTACACAGTGATGAACTGGTCCCGGCTGTTCTAACTAGGACAATATTATACTCTTTCTCTTCTGCATTTTTCAGTGATACAACACTGTGAGGGAAAAAAACCCAAACAAACCACCAGAAAAATACAAACCCAAAAACCTCATGAGTAAAAAGTTCTCTAACACAGCCTGGAAAAAATTTATTTTATAAGAATCAATGGACTGTAATAGAATTAACACTGCTAAGAAATAGAAGTTGAAAGATCAGGCAGCAAGACAGAAACATTTTGTTCAAACACTTTTTGAATTAGAATTGCACATTATCTGTCTGAATGTGCCTGTGCAGCGCAGCAAGATGTGTTATCTGTTAGAGAGCTATCAGAGACTATTTGAGTCAGCACTGCATCCACCGGCTGTTCTTTGTTTCTGTCATTGATTTTTTTAAAAACCCAACATACTGCGAAAAATGAAGGCCAAAGAATTTTGATATTTGGACTGCAAAAGAAAATGTAATAGTCAGAGTGTCTTTAAGCTGTGTAAACTGTTTATAGTTTGAACTGCTATACAGTACCCAGAGATTTAGATTTCTGGAGGCAATCAAGGAAAAAAACAAACCTACATATTTTCCAGATGGATTTTTTTCCTAGGCTGTTAAAATTTGACATATATGCATCTTTTTAAGACCTTAACCTAATGAGTTAAAAACCGACAAAATGGCCCTATGTTCAAAATAAAAGTCCTTTTCTTAAAGAGTTTTATGTTCAAGTAATAGAGTACATCTTATGTGAAATGTTCTCATTCATTAAATAATTATTAGGGTAATTCCTAGAATCCACCTTGTTCACTTTTGATTTAGTGAGTTTGGAAATTTCCTTGTGCTGGGAGATGTTGCATTAAAGGCTTTGGAGATCTAGAGTGAAAGAACTCTCTAATTTTTTTACACAGATTTGATGGACACTGGTCTCACCTCAACAGATAGTGGGTTTACTTACATATAAAATCAGGGCAAATAAGGAGAACATCCAATTTTTATTCTTTATCTCTAGAAGTATGATGTTACATACTTGTTATTCAGCTTCCAACAGGAAATTTGTCCTGATAATTGTGAATTCAGTGAAACTGTTGTATATATTTACCAATAAATGATAATCCTATTCTCAGGGGTAATGAGGTAAATCATCTGGGAAATTTCACAGGCTTGTCAGGTTTTATGGATGAATAACAGCTAGAATCTTGCATTTTTCTCTACAGAAGAAAATATTTAAAAAAATCTTTAAAGAAAAATATTCTCTCAAAGAACTAAAAACAGTTGGAAATTTTTTTTAAAAAAGAAGCTTCTCTTCAGGAAAAAAAATATATTTGAGTGTGTCCACATTTTATTGACACAAATATATGATCTACTATACAACAATCCCTGTGTGCCATCTCTGCATTCATCTCACTGACCAAGAAAATAAATTAGATTACAGAATCTTTGGGCCCATGACAACAGCTTAGTGTTAGGAGTCCTTAATGCTGTAAATTATACTCACAGCTGTCAGCAACATGTAAGTATCTTGTTTTCCCTCTTTTGGTTCAGATGAACACCAATTAGCTCAGTGATATTTACACTAATATTTTATTTATCTGGTACAATTGTCCATCTGTTTCAGTAATGAAGGAAGTTACAATGATTCTGCTGGAAGTAAAGGAGTTAGATTTATTTACTGTTAAGTTTTCCCAGGAGGTAAGAGAAGCCATGTTTAGCATTTTCCTACATATAGGCAACAGTAAAAAGGGAATGTAACATCTCCAAGAGATATGAGAAACAGTTCCAAGAAAGGATAAAAATAAATAATCCCATGTCTTGTTTTAGATGTGAATATGCCAGATGGAAATAGCAGTTAAAATAACAACAACAAATTTATGATAAAATGACCAACATTTCAATTGAGCTAAGTACACTGAGGAGAGTTGGGCTGGACTCTGTCTTGTGGCACCTAGTTTTATCCTGTGCAAAAATAAAGAAAGAGAAAAAGGAAACAAAAATTTTCAATCCCTTAGATAGTATACATCTTTTCATCCTGATGGACTTACAGGTATCCTGGGTGAATCAGAACCTTTGGTCTTGCCCTACTCTTTTTCTTGTTGATAATCCACCAACCTCCCACGATCTCAAGGGTCAACCTGACACTCTATTTTGTCTCATACTTGTCTTCAATGTAGGCCCATGACTTTTCACCTACTTTTGGGGTATATTCTTTGTCCTGCTTCTTCAACTCTAACAGAGACCTGCAAAAGCATCAGTTTCTTCTGAAGACCCTCTTCCATCCCTATGTAATACAACATTTATTCAAGTAGATGAGACCAGATGTTTATGTTCTGCTCAGACTTAACAACTGCATATGAGCAACGCTTCAGACACAGATGGTGTCTTCCCTCTCTGCTTCACAAACTTGATGCCGAGCGAGCAGTTGAGGGAACAGAGTTAATTTCAAGTTATAGATTTACGGATTAGCCCCATGTTGCTTTGTATTTTGAAGCTTTTACACATAGGATCTCTATACCTACAGGGGAAATATACATATCAAAGGAAGACTGAAATGGGGCCCATCAGCATTTTGCAAAACATGAATGTTCCCTTTTACACCTGCTTTTAAGGGTTTTAGCCCTAGAGGTTGTAGAAAATGTGAACTATCCTACAATTCGAGAGGGGTTTGAACCAGTAGTCTGGTAAAGGTCTCTAATAAAGAAGAGCTTAAAGCACATGAACCTTCTGAATGTTTTGCTGTTGATTAACTGAAATTAATGAGGCATTCATGTTTGGCTCTTTCCTTGGGGGTTAGAAATTAACTGACTGGTAATTAATTATAAGTAAATAATTTTTAAATGCATATTATTTCTGAAATTATACTATACAGAGGATGCTAAGGAACTGAATTTTTTTTAAATGTGGCTTCTTTATGAAACAAAGTCCAAGCAAACTTGATTTACAGTTTCCTATGAATGTGTAATTTACTGGTCAGCTAACAAAATGCATTTTCTTTTCATGCAACTGCATTGATCAGGAAAATAAATTAGGCAGGTTTGACTCTCCCTTAGGATAATGGCTCACTATAAGAAGTCATTAATGTAGTAAATCATAGTCAGAAATGTTGACACCATGAAAGCATCTTATGTGCTTCTTTTTGATGTAACTGAGCATCAATTAGTTCAGTGATATTTGCATAAATACCTCTATTTTGTGGGTAGGACTGTCCATCTGTTTCACCAAGAACTTAATTGCAAAGTTTTTTCTGGGAAAGAATAAATTAATCCTTCTGACTGTTAATCTTTTCTGCAAGACAGAGCAGTCATGTTCAGTAGAAAAGAGCAACCATATAGGATCTGATAAAATATTTTGTCTTGAAAAATAAAATGTTAATTAATGAAAACAAAAAATATTTCCAAAATATAACAGAGGATCAGCATCAGATTTTAAGACCATAATTCTCATTGTATTGACTATCACAGGTCAGTATTGATGTCTTCTTTCTAAAGAATAATGCAAAGAGCTGCAGTTTTGTTTTTTTTTGTTAATTAAAGCATATTTGGGGAGGGGAATCTCAGTCCATCCCACTCCTACAAGTTTGATGCATGGGCCATCAAGAGAGAAAGGGATCATAGGTCAGCAGAAGAGCATCAGAAAAGCAGTACAAAGGAATTCCAGCCACTCCAACCAGTAAGTTGGCGTCATCTGGGGCCCCCATACACACAGCACAGGGAATAAACAAAGCATCATCTATGTCTTTAAGTATCTGCAGGGAAGTATCAAGGGGATGGACCAAGCACTTCTCAGCAGTGCCGAACAATAAGACAAGAGACAACAGGCAGAAATCAATGCACAGGAAATTCCACCTGAATTTGAGGAAGAACTTCTTTACTGTGTTGGTGACCAAGCACTGGAACAGGTTGTCCAGAGAGGTTGTGGAGTCTCCTTCAGACATTCAAGAACTGTCTGGACACAATCTTGTGCCATGTGCTCTGGGATGACCCTGCTGGAGCAGGGAGGTTGGATCAGATATCTACTGAGGTCCCTTCCAACCTGACCCATTCTGTAATTCTGAGATTCTGTGATCATGCAAAGTGTCCCTGTCTTAGGCAGGAGGGTTGTAACTGGATGATCTTTAAGGTCTCTTTCAAGCCCAAACATTCTATGATTTCCAGAGTGTCTCAGGCAAAACCAAGGGCAAGAACTGGTCAGTCAGCTGCAAGAGCAGCTCCTCCACCTCCTCGGAGTTGAGGTACATTGATATGGTGGTATAAACCACATGTTTTGCCTTTGTCTTATCTGGATTCTGCTGAAAACTCACAGAAGTAGCTGTTTGCACAAGTTTTCACAGGATATTCTGTTGGATTCCAAATTTTGGATATGAGAAAAGAAACCGCTAGGTTTAAACAGAAAACCTTTAGTCACAGAAGCTGGGGAAAAACCTCTGTTTGAGGGACAGACCAAATGTCACTTGTTTAGAATGCTCTGCCAAGGAACAGGGAGAGGGTGCTCTGATGTTATCAGACCTCTGCATAAACCCATTGTGTTCTCCTCTTTTACATGTGTATACTCTGTAACCTGTTGCACATGTATATCCAACACCTAATCCCCCTGTAAAATCCCCCAAGATAAAATAGGGTTTTTCCTATGATGTAAGTACTAAGACCCAAAGTTTGTAATTTAGGATTTCCCCTTTACCTCAACCCTAGGAAGTCCCCAATTGTAATAGAATGAATATGCAAGTCCCCTTTTAAATACGTAAACCCTGAACCCTTTAAATATGAAGCTGTGAATCCAATAAACCATTCCAGTTTTCTGCCTCCCTAGTATCATCTTAGCTTCATTGACTCGCTACAGTGTTCCAAGGTCATTTTTTTCTCTTGAGTTTTGTCCTCCCTCTGACTTTTATCATCACACACAATTCCTCTCTTCCATATGAAAGTTTCTCATGAACAGCTGAGGAAACTTTGCTATTTTTCAAACTGATCCCTAGCTGAATTAATTGCTGTAAAATAGTAGCTGTGGAGGTAAGAGCATCCACCTTCCAGTAACTGACCTGCAATGATGAGAAGGGACTAGTTGCCAAGAATACTTATAAGATAACTCCTTTTATCCAGGAGATAAAGGCCTTTGTTCTTGGAACTGACAAGTCAGAGTTATAGTTTCATTTCCTTATGTGTCATCCAATCTGTAATCGTTAAGCTTTTGGCTTTAACGTGTGGATTTATTCCATCTCAAAAAAAGGTTTGATCCATAATTTACCCTGAGAGCTCAAGTTGCCTCTCAAGTCCAGAATTATTAAATCAAGAGTAACTTTGTTAAAGTTGGTGGACAGTCACTGCAGTTGTTCTGGTGCAAAACTGGTGATGTGAAGAAGGGGGTGAGACATCTAGTCTGGACCCAGTTCTGACAACCTCTTCCTTGAGTTTTCCAGCTGAAGTTTTGTATAGTTAATAATGTGCAGGTTGCTTCAAAGTTCAGTGCCTTTATACGATGCCCTTTTTCATGTCTTACACACATTAAAATGTTACCATAGAGAAAATAAGTAAATAAATGCATCTAAATTGAGCAGTCTTTCCACTTTTTCTCTGCTTTAGTTCAATGAGGTATTTTACATCAAGATTTTGTTGATGGTCCTGTCTCAGGTCAAAATCCTCAGCAACAAAATCCATTTACTCTGAAAAGTTAATTTAAATATATTGCACACACCAGACTAATGGAAGTTTCCCTATAGCAGTATATTTGAAAGGGGCACATCAATACAAAAGAGCATAGAAACAGAATACTTGTGAACAACGTAACAAGTTGAGATCCTCTCGTAATATTTTATACCAATAACAAACGTATTCAGGAAAACTAAACCAATAATACCTCACCACATTTCCTCTTTGCATATTCCCTTTTCTATATGCAAGTAAAAATAAGAGAGATTAATGGAGGAGGAGATTATTGCACTAATGAAGGGATAGGATGAAATATTAGAGAATAACAAAAGCTCACATAGAACATGAGTTATTTTTCAGTGTAACATATTGACACTGCTGCATATAAAGAGTTTGTTCTCGTTTCCATTACAATCTGTTTGTTAATATCATTCAGCTGTAAAAAAGGGAAAAAACATTTCTCAAATCTTGCCAGAAGCCCCAACTCAAAACACCACCTAAGAAAATCTGTGTTTCAGAAGTTTAAACCTGTTCCTATGGGCCTACTGGGCTCTTCTTGTTCCACACCAGACTAACTCAAAGCATAATTCCTTCCTCTGATGTGAAATGAGATTAGTTCCTTAATATGGTAGCATAGATCCCTATGTCATTTTTTTCTGCAATGTATATATATCCAATTCTAAGTCTTAAGGATGAAATTGGGAATGACCAGACCATTTGCAGTTTCTTTTGGACTCCTTGACTCCAAGCAAGAACACTATGTGCCTTCTGTAACGCCTCCTATTACTTAGAGAAATGTTTCTGTCCCCAGAAGCCACAGGTCTACAAAATTATTCTGCTATGAAGACTTCATAATTCCAGCATTAGGCTTTACTTACTGGTGTTTTAGTGCTTGTCCCCTGTCCTAATGCATCTATCTCCACATGTGCTAACCCCATGTACGTTATGCAATCAAAAAAAAAGTGTTTCAGAAACAAACCAAAATATGCCTCATATGTCTTTGTTTTGTAGGCATCAGTTTCTGGAAATATTAGCACTTACCGTATCTCTCCACATTCTTGCAATGCCTTTATTTCTGCAGTCATTGGCCTTTAGAGTACTTTTTCATCTTCCCCTGGGATGAGCACAGCCTGCCTCACCAGCCAGCAGCACACGAAGAGGCAGTTAGCTTTCAGATAGGTCAGGTACTTCCACACTTTTGGGTACAGAAAGGTTTATATGAGTTGAGTGAAGATTTAGTAGCAGTTTTTCCCAGCCTTAAGCAAAAGACATTGAAATTACTAATAATACCAGTATGCCATTAGGAACTGAACTGATTAATTGGTTAGTGAAGGCAAGCACTACGAAAATGGGAAGTGCTTTACGCTTGGTGCTACTGTAATAATTAAGAATGATTCTTTTCAAATTCTTTTCTCAAGACTTAGACCCACTGTTAAATTAGTTCAATTTAAGGAAATACCAAGCATTAGTGGAGCTGCAGTAGCTGCCCTTATGTGTACTCTTATCCTGTAGCAAGTCTGATAATTTCATTTCATGTAGCTAGTAAAATTATGTCCACTACATTGTAGTTGGATTTTTACTGCAGTACATCACCATGTGATACTGAAACAAACTGTCTTTCACTCTGCCTGTTGCTGTTTGATCCTCACACTCCCTTTTCTTTACTGGTTGAAACATCTACACAACTCTGTGGTAAAATAAATTACGGAAGTGATGCAGTTGGAAAACCAATTATCATTATTATTATTATTGTTGTTGTTGTTGCTGCTGTCCTGAAGACTGGTTAGTTTTCATCTCTATCTCTTCTCTAAGCTCAACTGAGTCTTGCATATGATTAGCCTAGAAAAGAGGAAGGGTAGCATTTCTTCTTTTAGTACCATGGCAGCTTAAAACCTATTTTGAACCACAGCTTGTTGCACCTTAACTTGAATTTGGTGTAGGTGAGGAGAACACAAAGCATATGGTAGACACTTTTGTGAAGGTTTCTAGCCTAAGTAACTTCTTAGTACTGTTGACCCCTCACTATTCATGACATTTTGGAAGCTGAACACTTCATGGCATTGGTATCTTTCATTGTCAACTGAGACCTAAAGAAGTTGAAATTTTACTGATTTTTGCTTGAAAATTCCAGCACACATGTGTGTTCAATTTGTCTTATGGCATTTGAAAAGTGAAGGCAAAAAAGGATTTACATGAAACTACTGAAACTTTTCACTGAAGGTAAAGTGCTTATTTTAACTAATTTTTCATCTTTTAAAAGCCAGTTTTAACTCATAAAGAAATGACACGGCTTCCTTTATATATGTAAAAATAAAGGTTGCCTGGGTGAACTAATTTTGTCTTCACAGAATGACAGAATGGGTCAGGTTGGAAGGGATCATATTGGGTCATCTGGTCCAACCTCCTTGCTCCAGCAGGGTCATCCCAGAGCACATGGCACAGGATTGTGCCCAGACAGTTCTTGAATGTCTGAAAGAGACTCCACAACCTCTCTGGACAACCTGTTCCAGTGCTTGGTCACCCACACAGGAAAGAAGTTCTTCCTCATACTCAGGTGGAACGTCCCGTGCATCAGTTTCTGTCCATTGTTCGGCACCACTGAGCAGAGCCTGGTCCATCCTCTTGACACCGTCCCTTTAGACACTTATAGACTTTGATGAGGTCCTCTCTCAGTCATCTCTTCTTAAGGCTGAACAGGCCCAACTCCCTCTCATCTCAACTGTTTTAAAATCGAGATGCAGCTTCTCATACAGTAAATCCTGTGGTCAAAGTCTTTACGGCTCAAAAGATTTAAACCACAAAAAGTGAGAATTGTATTTGTGGTTTGCTTGAAAAAATGTCAATATATTTTTAAAAGTTAAGACTCACTTTGGGGCTTTCTTTATTGATTTCAGGGAGAGATGGCTGAAAACTTTGAGCACTCATAAGTGTCAGCCAAACCAATTGGCAGAGACCAAAGTAACAGTAGATATTATATACTTAAAAGTTACTTACCTACAAAATGCTTGGCTATTACTCCCAGTCTGCAGATTATTAATTATGCTCATTAGATACAATAGTCCAAATCCGATCATGATCCTAGTGTACTGAAGTTAATGTATCTAGTTAAGCCACAAAGCAAACAGAATCTATATGGTTTTGCTGTAACTGGTTGTTTTCTGTCATCAGCAGCTGACAACATTTTTTGAGTATTTCAATTTTGGACATATCGCCCAAAGCAGCAGGAGTAAGTCTCTTCATGAACCCTCTTTGTACATTCATTTTCTGCTACATGAAGGCCATTTTGAAACAAATATCTGATCACAGGTTCTTGATTGTGTCTGCAAAATTGCTAAACATTTTAAAGATTTCTTATCAGTTTGCTCTTACAGTGTGTCTTTTATCTCGAAATCACTACTTTCTCTTTTTTTTTTTGATGAAGTGTTGTGAATTAATATGTGTGTGCAGAATGCTATAATTCTGCAGTGCTGAAACGTGTAATGTCTTTACTGTCTAGATCCTGTGGGGGGACAAAAGCCCCACACTTTCCCATTCAAGTCTAAATACACTGAATTTTATATGCCATATTGTCCCATAAAACGGGACCATTGTGCAGAAATTAATAGATCTGTGACAACATGGATTTTTGTATAGAGAGTTTATTAATATACACCATTTTAAGCTCTTCCTGTGTTACAACCTTCATTCTGTTATTTCTTTTTTGACTAACAATGTTTGTGCTTTTTACTTATTAAGAATGATCGAGTCCCTTCCTCTGATATTTTGTAAGTGTAACCCTGAAATCTGAGAACAAGCAGCATTTGAAGTAACTTCATAGGTCATGTCCATCAGCTCCTTTAGCCTTGGGCATTTCTTCTTTCTTCTTTCATGAAAGTCATTCCAATAAGGATCCAGAGGTAATGGCTGTCTGTGTCTGAGCAGCAGGTACATTAAGACACAAACTTTTCACAGGGGTTGGATTCCCTTTTCAAAGGTGTAAACTCTCAAAGCACCTACAGAGAAGGCTGGTGCATGCTTAAGCAGTATATGCACTGCTGTGCAATAAAATCCAACCAGCAGTCTGGTGATCCTATGGACCGGGTATCCAAATAATCCATTCAGGCTTAATATGACACAGTATACACAGTAGAATTCTACCTTTCCAAAACTGCAGTTGGAGGCCAGGTGGAATACCTGAAGGTATCTCAAACACTGAATACCTGTGTACAGAGAACAAAAAAATTTTCAAAAAATGTGATGACAGTGAGAATGTGAACAAGCATCCTTTTTATGACTTTTGGCAACTGAACCCAAGTTAATTTTCTCAGGTGTCTAAAGCTATTGTTTTTTTTCAGGATTCACAGCTTAATTACTAAACTCTCCAAGGAAGAACCCTGTAGCCAGCTCTGGGATATCCTTTGAGTTAGCCAGGAAGAGTTTGTCAATGAACATTAATATTCCCCATCTAAACTGAATACAAGATGTAATTCCCTTCATTGCCTACCAATGGAACAGTAAGAGGATGACACAGTTGGATCATATAAAATTGACAGACTGAACTCAAACCAACTTAGTACCCTCTTGCCTGCTGCAGATGCAGAGAACTTCAAAGTTCCTGGGAGAGAGAGATACAGTCCTGCCAGATTCCAGTGCTGTACATACACCCTCCAGCTACAGCATCTCAAAGACAAATGTTTTTCCATAGCTGTCCTCCTTCCTCTGCTTCCTGGGAGCAGACTTGGCAACAATGGGTTCTGCAGCTTCCTCTTGCTTTTAGCTGTCACTTACTGGAAGAGACCAAAAGCAGTCTACTTGGGTTAGATTTGCTTCTTTTTTTTTTTTTTCAAGTAGAATACTTAATTGTTTTCCTTGTGCTATGTTTGGGACACAGGTGTTATAAAGGAGCTATGTAGATGACAATTAATGTAAAACCTGAGATGGATAAAATGCTTTTTATTCTCCACAATTTACTGTAAAATGTCACACTTCCCTGTAATTATTGTTTAGGCCAGGTAAAATATTTGCAAGTCTTTTGTTGCTCTGATGTGGTTTTTAGAAGACTCTTTATAACTTCTAAATGATTGTGGCTCCCTACTAAATTCGCAGACTTGTAATTGCCTATGTCTAGCAACACAGCACTCAGAAATGGGATGTATGGTCTGGGCAGGCTCACCTATGCCAACTAACTCTGAGGTTATATTGGTACTAAAGGATAAGGATGCTCCTTAAGTATTAGCTCAAACACTAGAAGTCCAAGGTACTTTGCCATTTCCATTGCCTTACTGGCTATTTGCTTCTTCATTCCTCAGTGTGAGACACTCAGGATCTGCTTAGGAAATGCTGAGTTCAAAGAGCAAGTGCTGGGCCCAAGTTTTCCTGCCCCAAAGTATTCAGGAGCTCAGTTTATGTTTGCATTTGAGCCTGGGACTGTGATGGTGTCAAGCATGAGTCTGGACTTGAGCTCTGGAGTTCTGTGAACATAATCTGAGCATCTTGTACAGAGCAGTTTGACGTCTCTGTGTGTGAGATGATGCTCTTGAGACCCTCTAAAAGGCAGACTACTCCAATGTAGTTGTGTGCACATATATATGCCACAAAGACATGTATCCTCTTTAGAACAATGCTTTGCCTAAAGGAAATTTTATAGTTCTAACCTTGCAGGACTGATTCACCTGTCATATACGCCAGAATGGGTTGACTGATTTCAACCTTAGGAGTGAATCAGACCCTCATCTCCTCACTGTAACTAGTAAATTTGTTGGCTGTGCAGCTAGTGAGTGCTTGGAAGCAAGAAGAGAAGCATATGGCAGTGTTAATGTAAATTTATAATCTATTTGATGGTGTTTGTAGGTTTTCATGCCTTTTTTTTTTGTGATGTTATTACCTTTACACATCCTGACACCTGAGTTAGAGAAAGTACATAATTATGAAGCTTTTATATGCATTAGCCTTATCTAAAGATAGCCAGATGTGCATTTTCAAAATTCCCATTCTAAGACTTTCTTCGGGAGACTGAATATCTTAGGTCAGCAGACACTGTGACAGGGGAAAAGTAGCTATTTTCTTATTATACTCAGGTCTGATGTTATTTGAAAGAGATCATTCAGCCAAGAAAATGACACAAAATTGATATGATAAAGCAAAGTCTGGGATAATCAGAAATATTTGCACTTCCAGCATTTTTCTTCATCTTGACTTATTTCTAAAAAAATTCCAGCCACATGGAAGGACTTCAAGCATCTGACTGTGACAAGATGCTCTTCTCTGCACAGGCACGTAACTGCCTACTGAGTTACTGACTTACAACTTCAGTAAA
This sequence comes from Manacus candei, assembly GCF_025592945.1. Taxonomy (NCBI): domain Eukaryota; kingdom Metazoa; phylum Chordata; class Aves; order Passeriformes; family Pipridae; genus Manacus; species Manacus candei. The sequence continues at coordinate 8,140,106 of NW_026138061.1, forward strand.
GAGCAGTGCATGCCCAGGGAGAGCTGGAGGGAAGAAACCGTTCATCTTTTCTCTTCAGAAAATCCAGGAAAGTGTGGAAGCACCTGTTTCCTTAAAAAATTCTCTGGCTATCCCATTTCTTCCCCCCATCCCCCCCTACTAAAGGAGAGCCTTCACGATCCAGCCCAGTGTGTATAACACTGCAGAGAGACACCTGCTTTTGTATATTAATATTATATTTATATAGCTTGTTTTCCAAATTCCCTCACTCTGACAACACTGCTCATGAATAACAGACATAAAGCAAAGCCATGTCACCTAGACAGGGTAAATGTGCCACCTGTACCTCAGGTTCAAAAATTATGACTTTAACTTGCTATGTGGCAGTTCACAGGGACACAACTCCTATTTGTTGAATTATGTCCAAGTCTTCCCCATATCAGCATTGTGTGAATAAGGTCAGATGAGACAAAATTAAATAAGGTGACTTAGAAGGGCTAGAAAAACACAGGTTTGGCTGACTGCTCTGACACGTGAACCCACGCAGAGAAGGTGATGAGGATGGGACCCCCCCTTCAACAGCAGAGAAGCCTCAGATTAGCTGAAAGTAGCCATAGACCACTGCTAGAAACCAATTTCAAGTGGTTTTGCTTCTAAGAAATGGCAGTCTGGGGTAAGGGAAATTGGAAATGGGAGAGGAAGGTTACTGAGTCATTCTCAAAATGGTTTATCATTTCACAGCTATGTTTTGCCTTGACAGTAAGTACACAGTGCAGAGCCTTGCTTGCATTTCTGCTGTGCTTTTAAGATCAGCAGTTTGATTAAAGTCATTACAGGGTACCACAGTCTTTGTGTGGAAAAGCTTGAAGACCTCCCACAGGAACAAACCTTCACTCAGCTCCTCCTGGTGTCCCAGCGTAACAATTATTCCACTGTTGTGCTCCCTACAGAAGACAAATATTTAATGACTTTTGATAGACACTTCAGATTACATCTCTTTGATCCACATTTGTGATTCAGACTCTCTTCTTTCCTTTTATACTTTACTACCAAAGGGGAAAAACTGCTTCCTGGCATGTAAAAAAGTCTGAAAATGATGAGAAATACCTGCTTCCAAAATGCAAAGGTATCCAACTATACTATCTTCTCCATTCAGATCTTGTCTCTTTACCCATCCCTCAACTCAGCATGATCTGGGATTTAACTGGTATCTATGAATTCTGTAGTTTTCATTATTCTTTCTTGTAAGAAGGAAACGAGAAAACCCTTATCGGGGGAATATTGCCTGTGTCCCACTGAAGTGCAGAAATGGCAAGTAAAAGACATTTAAGATTCCTAGAACACTTTTAATCTAGTCTTATTTCAAATATATTTTCTTTACATTTCTGACCTATTTTGCAAATATATATATATATATAAACATGCATAACGTTCACGGGGTGGGGGGGGTTGGACACTGTCCCTGGTGCTGAACCTTCCAAAGGGTGCGAGGGCACACGTGACTCCTGCAATCTTTTCTTCACGGGATGTGACACTGGTGTCCTCACTGTCAACAGCAGCGTGGGGTACTGCGCATACCAGTGCTCCTGTGAGAAGTCCTTGCCCTTGCTTCCATCTTTACTGGACAATTTTTCTCTTGGAAATAGATGGGGCAATTCCTTTTGTCATGCATGAAGTGAATAAAGAGGGATATCCAGAGCAGGAACAGGAGATATGCTGGAACATGTAAGGAATCATACAACAGGAGAGAGAAAAAAATATTATATATTGTAATTTGTGTCCTGTATAAAATGACTCCTTGCTCCTTAGATTTTTGCCTTTCCTGCAATATCCTGTGTCAGCTCCTACACTTTTTAATTATCCCAGGTCTTATTTAATAATCAAATTGCTCTATAAATGGCTTGACAGCAAAAACAATGGTAAGAAGATAATAATGGACAGTATGAGTAGATGGGGTGATTTTAAGCCATCGATCTGAGCCTGATGAATTCTACAGAGAAAATTCTAAAATCAAAAGGATATACAATACTATCAATAGCTTTCCATGAAAATACTGCAGAAGGAAAATATGCATTGATTGATATTCCCCTCCATATTAATGATATCTCTGAACCCTCCATACTTTCTCTTTGCAGTCAGGCATTGTAGTTTTGACTTATATCATATCCTATTTAGAGTGTAAAAAAGTCAAGAGTTAAGCTAGTGATCAACACAAAGTGTTTAAGATGACTCAAAGGCATCAGTTCAATCTATGTTCAAAGATTCCTCCCTTAAGGTTTGTTTTACATATAAGGACAGTCAGGAGAGTTGATATAAATTCATTACAAATGTGAATTTGAGGTAAGTACAGAACACTAAATTAAAGAATCCTTTTTCTTTTAAAAATAACCTGCACATGTAGAGTGTAGCTTAACGAAAAAGTAATACTTTAAAAGTCACTATAGATCAACTATGCCAAGCTGCAGGATATACCTGGCAAATCCTAAAATAATGTTTCTCTTTTACACATACATTACAGAAATATTTTCCCTTGGAAATCCTGGGAAGGATACAAATAAATGCATTACAAAGGTGGAGTCACTGAGGTTGAACAAACCTGGTGTTGGAAACTTAGACTGGGAGTCATTGATGGGATAGTAGGAGGCAACTTGAATGGAGAAGTGGGAACAAGAAACTTAGGCAAAGTTAGGGCAAAGAAAATTTGAGCATATGATCTAGGAAGGGAGATAGAAAGGCAAGGAGGCAGACCCTGAGCTTAGCAGGGAAAAGGCATGGAGATTTGAACCAATACAGAAAGTCCAAAGCAGGCTTAGCAGTTATGGAATCAAAGATGAATAAGGACAACAGCATGATACAGACTGATGAACCAAAATATTCCTTTTTGAATGGGTAAAGGAATCTGCCAGAGTACAGTGTTCTTAACCAAAAAGTCATTCCAGAGGATTACCATTTTTCAGGCAAAATATCTTGTTGCAGTTCCCCATAGGAGGGATTCACAAAGAAAGCACCAGCTTTGTTACTGTGACATTTTTACTGTTATGACCATGTAATGAAGACGTGATTTAATGTCTGGATTTCTCTCTTTTGTCACACATACTGGACAATCAATCATCGGAAATCAGGAAAAAAGTCATAAAAGAGAAAAATATCATAAGGTTGCAATGTATTTACTTCTTCATTGAACTTGTTTGCTTCTTCTACATTGATGCTAATGAGTCACTCAGAATTCAAAGAAAAAAATGGTTTCTATTTCATTTACTACATGAGAACCAGAAGAGTCCTGCCTGACCACATAAACTGACATATAATGGTAAATATGCAAAAAGTCATGTTGTAGGAAATGCCTGCTAAGCAGCCAAAAAGAATGTTTTTAACCTGTGCTTCCTTTTCCATTTATAAGATCTCGTCTCATTTACCCTCTATTACCATGAGTATTATGAAAATAAATGATTTATGAGGCACTTAGCTATTCAAAAGATGAATGTTTTAGAAAAGTTAATGAGAAAAGTCTTAGAAGGATTAAAAGAATATGCAGCAAATAAGGGTCATACACTGAATGACATCAGACAAAATATATATCAGTAACAAAATAACAGGACAATCTGTTATATATTCTCAATAAAATGGGGTTAACATGGAAAGAACCACCAACCTAATATAATGAAATTAAAGACTAATAGAATTTGTAGACTCAAAGGAGTTAAATTAATGGTCCATAAATAACTTTAATTTTGGTATTTCTTGATTCTTATATGCTCAACTTTTCACCTTGAAGAGGTTCTTTCAGTACTTTTTTTGTGTATGTGACATACACATTTTCATAAAACCTGTCTTTTCTCATGTTTGCACAAATCAATTACCCTGGAAAACAACTAAAATGCTTCCTTGTTAACAAAACTTTCAAATCCTGGCACACTAAACAGACTACCACAGTTATCAAGATTTCTATATGCCATCCTAAATGCTTAATGGAACAAAGTTTTGCCTGATTTAGGAACAGAGTTATCTTCAGCCCCTTTTCTTGAGGTCTGAACTGTGAGAACTTTTCTCCCAGAGCTTCACGCTTCAGCATCTCAAACAACCAAATACCTAGCACACTACTGGTCCTGCTGTGGATTATCCATTTTAGTCCATCTGCAGAAAATGCCTCTGGAGTTGAGGTCATACATCTTTTATAAGGGTAGTCTTTCTAGTGACATGAAAACAAAACCACCCAGAGCCATTAAACCCCAGCTACTCCCAAGTACTGCATGTCCAGAGCTCCAAAAATTAACAAGAATCAAGGACTGATAGTGTCTGCTGACAGACTGTTGGTAGCCAGGAGTACAATGAGTGATGAAAAAGAAAATAAAACTAGAAAATTTAAATCCATGGTGATGAATTCTGTGTAGCGAGTCAATTACTATGCAATCCCAGCGGAGGCAGAAAACTGGAATGTTTTATTGAACTCAGAAGTTCATATTTAAAGGGTTTAGGGTTTACATATTCGACAGGGTGTTTGCATATTCATTCTATTAAAATTGGGAGGCTTCACAAGGATGACATAAGGGAAAACCCCAGGTTAACAAATCCTGGGGTCTTACAATTACATCATAGGAAAAACCTCACTTTATCTTGGGGGATTGCATGGGGGACAGGTAACACAAAGGGAGAGATAAAACACGAAAGGTTTTCTACACAGGTTTGATGAGATCAGAGCATGGTTTCTCTGGGTTTGGGCAGGACATTCCAAGCCCATGACATCAATGGATCCTTGTCTGGACTCTAGATGGAGGTTTTTTCCCAGTTTCTGTCAGCCCAAGGCTTTTGTTTAAGCCTAGTAGTTTTCTTTTTCTCATATCCAAAATTTGGAATCCAACAATTCTGAATAGCAGAACACAGCCTAGCAGTTTCTGTATGTCAGGTGTTGCAAGGCTACCTTAATTCGAAACCCTCTGATAAAGAGGCTAAAGAGATCCTCTCCCCCTGTTGCACTGGTAGCATATTTCCATCTTTTCTGCCCTGGGGTAAAAGAAACATCATTTTACTTTGAACAGATAATTAGCATCATCTTGTGATGTCCTATGGTGGGATAATTTTTGACGGAATCATTTCCAGGAAAGTTTTGAGACCTCACTCAGTGTGCCCTGTCATGGTGCTGAGTACTAGAGAAACATACAAAGAGTCAGACAGCCCTGCTCAGAAGAACTTATTGTTTAAAGGTTTTTCATTTTCTGTTTTTCAAAACTGATTTCCTGCATCAATATTGCCTCTAGCATGAGTGGCTAAGAAGGAATAAAACAGGAAAGAAGCATACAAAATATGCTCAAAATACAATGGATTTTCTGGTCTCGTGGCTGGAAAATGCAGTCTCTAGGATAGTTTCCAAACTAGGAAAGAACCTGTCTCTTCTACTATACCTTGTATCTCGTGTATCATGATGTTTGTCTCCCTGCAGATGCTATAAGGACTATTGGATGTCATACTAAGCGTGCCTGCAGTTATATTCTGATGACCTTGCGTTTCAGAGAGGACACTGCCATGGCGGAAAGCGGGAGAAACTCTGTCCTTGGTAAAATAGAGGTTTTGCTTCGTCAGCCTCTTGAATATGTGTGTTGCTCAGGGCAATCAGTGTAAGTTTCAGAGAACAGCATTTATTATTTATCCAATAAATCAAATAAATCAGAAGTTGTTAGAGGCTTGCTCTACTTTATACCGTAAATATCTGTCCTCCTGAACAGGTGGACTGGTACAAGCTGGCTCTCTAAAAAATACTGTTCCAATTTTTTTGGAGTTTCCATAGATCCCAAACAAACATCCTCGTGGGAAAAGGAAGAAACATATAACAAGAAAAGCAAATAATTAGAGAACAGCTAGGCTAAATTTGGCTCATTTAAGTAGTACTTGATATGCACTTCCCTTGTGTCTACCAAGTGGTAAAAAATAGGTATGTTTAATATCCCTATTTAAAAATCCATAAAGCAAGAAAGTTGCCTGCTCATCTTCCTGTCTGCTTATCTATACAGATACCTTCACTAGCAGACTGAGCATTTCCCTAGCATAGGACTAACTATAATAATTAATTCCAAATTTATAGGAGAAGGAGCTTGGTAGGTTTGCGGATTTGTCTGCATGAGATGGAGAGGATTTATGCTGCTGTGGTGCTTTCATCTTAAGAACTAATTGTGGAAATATCAAACAGCAAGGAAGTCTGTAGTGCGTTTAGTTTGGAGGGTGGTAAGGTCTGAAAAGATCTCAGCTGGAAGTGAGTTTCTAGAATTTTTTGTGTATGAAATCCTGTGTTGCTTTTCCAAAGTTGGGTGGTCTCGTGTTGTTTCCGTGGTGGCATTCTGTAGCAAGTCAGGGCCCCATAGGGAAGTCAAATACTGTGACTACCAATTTTCATTCTCCAGGGTTATTTTGACTAGGGAGCAGAGATTTGTTCTGTATTTTGGAGGAACTGAAGCAAAGGGTAGAGCACACTCATCAGTCCTTTTTGTTGAACAGAAAGTTTAAAGAATTTTGAGCCAGTCACTTCTGGTTACTATGGAGCATATCCTTTGCACCTGAAATAAAGCAAACACTGTTCTCAGACCGCGAACTGCAGCTCTGCTTCTAGTGCACAGTAATCCCAAGGGTGGCAAAGTAATAAATTTCTGCTATTACAACACACAACCAAAGTTGTCCATAGGGTAACTCTTGGCAGCTGAGGTCAGAGGGAGATCTTCATACACAATTGGGCCCTGATGATCACCCAGGGAGGAACATTGTCCTGGGTTCACCTTGCCAGGGCACTGTCTCCATCTCCCCTCCTTGCTCTGTAGTGACTGACAGTGCCTGCAGTCTGGCCATCTACACACATATTGAGTTGTCTTCCCCTTGCAAGTTTGTGCCAGGCTCCATCAAAACCTTTCCCATGTTTTTAAAGATGGTACTCTCACTGCCAGACCCTTCTCCAGCTTCATTATAGATATCAATTGCCTTGCTCTCCCCATGGAGATGTATCGTGAACTGGTCAACCCCATCTCTGTCCTCTGTCTCCTAGAGGTCCCATGTCATCTTAGAAGTATTCTCTTGCATTCTGAAAGGTGGGGACAGTGGAATATTCCTCAGGAAAAACAAATCTAGAAACAAGCTACCGGACAGTTTTAGAAGTATTTCTTAGTTGTCACTTCAACATTGTGAAGCTCCCTTGAAATATATTTTTTCCATTAATGATAGCTGGCATAGCGAATTATGGTTGTCAGTAGAAGGGAAACAAATGTATCAAAGAGGGCTTTAAATAAATTGTAACACCTCTGAAGAAGGAGAAATACACAGGCAGATAAATAAAATAAAATATTATAATTCTCATATTATCATATTTTTGATCTGAATTATAACGAACTGGACCTGCAAGTTCCACTAAACCCAGGGGAGACATATTAATTTTCAGCAGATAGGGATATAGGGTGAGTTCTGTAGTATATAGCTTGGCAGTCAGTTATGCTTGGGCCACTCACTACAAGAAAGACATTGAGGTGCTGGAGCGTGTCCAGAGAAGAGCAAAGGATCTGGGGAAGGGTCTGGAGCACAAGTCTGATGATGAGCAGCTGAAGAAGCTGCAGGTGTTTGGCATAAAGAAAGGGTGTCTGCTACATGCTGGCTTCATTTCTGCTATAGCTTGCAAGTCAGTGTCACTTCATGGTTGTGACAACTCCTGTCCTGTGCTTTTAACAGTTACCCCTAACTTTTCCTGCTTTTCCATCTTCCTTCTTTCGCTCTGCTCTTTTGTGTTACAAAATAAAGTTGAATTATCATTTTGGGATCCAGCATCTGGCCTTGTTTGTGCCTTAATCTTGCTTATGGGAATGTTTTAGAACCTGCATCTAAGCAGGTCAGAACAAAAACCTGCTGAAAATATCAGTAAACTAACTGGAAATCATAAAAATAGAAGTAATCTCTGTCTATTTTTACCTCTAGTCAAACTAAGTTAATTGATTTAATATCATGTAACTGAACTGTGTGCAAACAACTCTTCTCCTTTGGTATGATTTCACAGCAAGACAGACTAGATTCCAGGTCTACACTGTTATCCGTGTCACAGGGACAACCTGCTGGTGCAGCCAAAGACACTCAGGACCTGTGTAATCACAGAAAGACAAACTTCTCCAGCTCATGGTACATCTACAGTGTCTTTGTGGACTCTTCAGAAGTTTTATAGCTCTGAGTTCATACTGTTGCCTTGCGTTTGATGAGGCTGTTGGACTAGACGACCTCTCCAACCAAAATGACCCAATGATCCTGTGACCCAGAGTCACCACACTGCTCCCAGCCTCATGGGGAACACCACCTCAGCGACCTCCTGCCTGCCCAGGCAGGGCCCCCAGGCACCTCAAGCCATGTGGGGCTGGCCCAGGCCATGCTGTGGTCGAGGTAGCCCTGCTGACACAGTGCTCTGCCTTGCAGTGTGGTCATGCAAATGTGGTAGATCATCTTCTTGGAGCCCGAGATTAGAGGCAGGATATTATGGTCATTCACTGTCTTGCTGTGGGCCGACTGGTGGCCCTGTAGTCTCAGTGCTTCTTCTGTAGAAAGCAGCTCCATCTCTGATGTGACAGTATGTGACCAGAAAAGGACTTGATCCCCTGCCACGAGCCCTGCAGACACTGCCAGTATCTCACTACTGTACTTGCTTCTACAGCCACACCCCAGTGGCAGCAGCATGCAGTTTGAGTTGGAAGATTTGAAAGACCTTTTGGATGACAACTTTGACATCAGTGAGGAGCTTCCAACACTCTCAGCCTCCCAGGTGCTCGAAGGCCTCTTCACGCTGTTAGAGACACCTGACCTGGTGAGAAGGGTGGCATCATTCCATGCTGGCATCCAGGTCTCTTGGGGCTGTGGGTAAGGCAGTGGCTTGGCATGGGCTGGGAGTCAAGTGTTGGGGTGACTTCTCCAAACACTCTTGCTGCCACGCTGGGGCCTGGTGGCTGCCTGAGGAGCTTTCTAGTCGTGGATCTTATCACATAAAAGGAATTCTGTCTTCCACACAGGCAGGAAAAATGGAGTCCTGATGACTTCAAATCTACAGCAAGAACCAAGATTCAAGCTACGAGCACTGCTCTTCTGGCACCACTGAGCCAGAGGGAGGATGGCTATGATTTATTAACGCTGGAACAATAGGTCCAAACCCATGATGTCCTTCAGATTCGTCACATCCTGAGCAGACTGTGTCCTGCTTGGCCTTACCACTGCCGGCAGGGCAACTTTCCCCTCAGCACAACCACATCCCCAGACCGTTTGAGAAGTTGACCCCTCGCTTTATCCAGGCGAAGCTTCATTTGTGTCTCCTCAGGGCAGTCCCCCCAACACACAGTGAGGACAGGGTACGGAAAGAGTGGCTCCCACTCTGCTCCCAGTGAGCTGAGACAGTGAGCCTCAAAATCTACCTTCTTTTTAGGCAGAAAACTGATAAAATAACTGGAGCCAATGATGGTCATGTCTCATCTCTGCTACATAATCTCCTCCCAGCAATGAAGGGATGAGGCTGCTCTTCATCCTTTCAGGTTTCAGCAGCTATAATATTGTCTTTTCTCACTGCTCTGACTGCACTTTTGGTACCTTGCTCCACTCTCTCTAAAGCTTTTACAGGATAAGATAGATAGATCCCTGCTCAGAGTCTATCTCTCCTCAACCCTTCTGCACAGCTCTTTCCTCTCCCTTGTGCTGCCTCTCATTTATCTTCTTTTTTAGTTTGTCTGTCTTTTTCCTGGCATTTTTCTTGCTGGTCCCTTGTACTGGAATAGCATCATCACTTCCAACATCTCTATTCTCCTCTCTCAATCCTCCTTCTGCTTCCTCACTCCTTCCTCCACCTCTTCTTTTCGGCTTTACACTAAACATTCTTATCCTCCTTGATTTTCTCTTGGCTAAAAAATAGTGTTCCTCTTTGAGAAACAACCTTCCTCTAAACAATATGCAGGAATAAAGCAGCTTTATTACATTAAAAATAAAAATCAGCAATTGTTTGGAGAATTATATGTTACACCTCCACTCCCAGCCACCTGTTTACTCCTTCTCTTTGTTATTGAAAATTGGAAGCATTTCAGTTCATCTGGCACCTTGGATGAACATGGTTTTTAAAAGGTGGAAAACAGTTATGGTTATTTTGTGACACAAAAAACCTGCAAGAAATCATTTAAACTATATATTGCCGTAACAATTTCCCTTTGGATGAACTACACATACAAAAAAAGATGCATGGGTACATAAACATGCAGTTATAATTAGGAAAAAAAAAGAGGCAATGCTCAAATGCCTTCTTTTGTTTGTTTACAATTACTCATTCTGACAGCAGTATGGCCTAAGTTATTTTTATGGGGTTTATCACCCCTTTCCTTAACTCCTCTTTGTTCATCGTCACAGATTTTGTATTTGTCTCATTTAGAATGTGACACTAAAGGAGCATAAATTGCCTTTCTCAGTCTCCACAAATTGATGGATTGTATCTGGATACTCAGGAATATATGACAATAAACTTATATTTATCATGTTGCACACATATATATATACACACAAATGACTAATAATAAAGGAGTAATTTCTGTTTGTAAATGACTCAGCCTGTCTATCCAGAACACCAGCAGGAGTCCAAATATTTCACATTACACTGGATATGAAGTCCCCTGGTGCAATCCTGCACTTGAATGTGTGCTTAATCTTACAAGTATTACGGTGACAGTCAGGGTACATAAAACACAGTGGAAGCTAAACATGTGCTTAATTGCTTTCCTGAAATATGACCTCCAACTTAAAACCAGTAGACTAGAGGTGGAAAGCACAGTAACCCCTATTCATGCTCCTCAACCCTGTCATTTTAAAAAGTGTGTCTAAGGAAGAAAAAATAATTCATAAGAGATCTGTGTGGTTTTTTTCACAGCTACTTGGTGAGAAAAGTATAAGAAATTCCCAAACGTGTGACTAGGCTTGCAGGAAGTGATTATCCAAAGCAAGCGAGCTACCTCAAACGGATTAGGCACAAGGCAACATGTGTATTCATATATCTGTGGTGGATATGATGAAAATAGTACATCCAAGAAGGTACATCTAATGTGTTTCTGAGTTAGGAGCTGAAGCTTTTCTTTAGCCTCCAGTGATTTATTCAATAACAAGCTGCTGGGCTCAGACAAAAGAGGGATATGAAAATAAAGTGTCTCAAGAAAGGTCAGATGATCACCAAACAGCAGATATAATACAATGCAGAGTTACTTGTCTAGAGGTGAATTCACTGACCTATGGCTTCATTTGCTTGATTCCCTAGAGGTGACCCTCTCCTCATCCTAAAGATGTGCAGTCAAGTTAATTTACCAAAGTTCTGTGTCGTTTGATTCTTCAGGAATAAGCTCTGCATTTAGCAAAACAGCTTCTCCTTCCTCAAGGTCTTAAGCCTCAGGGTCAAAATAAATGTCAGCTTTCTCGTTTTTTAAAAATATTTTCATAAGACTAGGCAAAAGGGACTTGAGTAAAGACTTTTGTAAACAGCTTAGAAATGCAGTCAATTTATAAAATCCTGAAAAAACATGTTTATTTCTGCACAATTCAATGTACTTGTGGTTACAGACTGTGTACAGTGGTAAAGTCAGATTTTCCAAAGCCCAAGGACTGTGTTGCTCCGTCCACATTGTTTTTCAGAGAGGGCACAGCCCAGCACAGAGTCAGGAGCTGCAGTTCCTGCTGGGATATGCAATTGCTGCTCATGGTGACACATGAAAAAGAAGTTTGTAACTCTCAGATATAGAAAAAGACACCATAGCCTTGAGGAAAAGGAACTGAAATATGCTTCTGCTGCTATTTCTGTTGGGTGGGCTGATGGTTTGACCCCCTTGCTGATACCCAGTGACTGGCCTGTGTTATCCCTTTATTCCTTTAGCTCAGTGCCCCAAAGAGACAAGGGTCCTTGTTCAAGCAGAATAACCAAGTTGTCCTTCTTGGACCTTCCCTGTCAGTTACAAATTAGATTAACAGAGGCACAAAAGAAGCGGAGGAAGGGGAGAAGGACAGATGTCAAATAGAAGAAAAGCAAGAACAGGAGAAAACACAAGAATGTAAAGAACGGCAGGATCTCAGCAGCTAAAAATCTGCCTAAAAATGAGATAGGAATGGGAGTGTGTATCAGGTGTTAAAGGAATAGACAAAACAATTACAAGGTATTTTGCCAAACCCCTGACACACTGAGCACATGAAACAAAATTATTACACTGAAAAGAAATGCAAACACACACAATAAAACATGAATAATATTAATTACATCCTGTAAATTGATGTCTTTGGGAGTATGATTTAAGCATTCTAGACTAAGCTGGATTTTGCCCTTTAAGACATACTTTTCCTTGTGCTTCGTTCTCATTACATGTTCCTAAGTAAAAAGGTTGTTAAAACTGTCTCATGATGTTATGGAAAAATATTATATTTTTCCATGAGGAAGGGAAGGAGAAGGCAAGAGGAAGAGACAGGTGACTCTTGTTTCATTTAAACCAGAAATAAATTTTGTTTGAGCGTTAGGTTTTCTTCACTAATTGCTTTATGAAACTATACAAACAAAATGATGGATGATGGGGTCCAGGCTGTTGGGGATGATAGTGCACGCTAATGTAGCAGTATGGTAGGTTGTGGAGATGACCTGTTACCAACCCAACAGTCCATTCACTTAAATTTGCTGATATAAGAAGATGTAAAGAGAAATTCTTTTGATCTTGAGAGGGCAAACACTTGGTTTGAGGGCAAAGAGAATTTTTAAATGAAGTACATATGCTCTATACCATAATAGCGGTGTATGTTTAACTAAAATGAGAAAAAGGAATATTTTGATTGTAAAAATAATCAATAAGGCAGTTAAGATCAAGGCATAGGCTGTGAGGGGTGTGATCGTGTTTAGAGTCTGTTAGGATATGCCCATACTGTTTGGTTTTTCACTTGCTGTAGCACAGCACTGGGTTGGAACAGCAGCTGTTGAACTGCCTGCATCTCTCCACAGAGTGCCTGAGGGGTTTCATTCAGCATGAAACACTGTGTGATGACACCACCACGCCTCTGCCATGCCATGCTGCTCCTATGCCTATGCTCCTATGCCTATGCTCCTATGCTTGGTCTACAACAGGTACTGGACTCCAGATGTCTTTCTGTTGTAGAAAACACCACAAGGCAGAGAATAACCCATGCCCTGGTGGGCTGTCAATTAGTATATAGACTCATAATTTTTATTACAAGTGTTAACCAAAGCAGAAATATCAGACTTGGGTACAGGGGTATCAAACCTGGGACTGTTGAGGAAAAAGCTGTGTCAAGTTGGTTATCTGGGAGATGGGGATGGCACACAAGGAGTCCCTGTCAGGCGACCCTGTACCCAGTTATTGCAGTTTTTGGTGTGTGTGAATGATCTGCTTCTATAGGTAGGATGGACTTGGTATTCCTCCTGGCATTGCTGGAGGAAACCTGGGAGCTCACCTCCTGACAGCCATGAGGACCTCCTGCAACAATAATAAATTTACATTTATGGGAGCAAATACACACAACATCCCTAAAATTACCTGGGATGTGGGTGCTTTCCATTTTCCTACTTGTGGAGGGTGGAAAGTACGTCTTTGAGAGTGCTGTGTTCTGACAGACATAAGAGGCTTAAATACAGTTCAATAAGAACATGGTGTGCTAGAAATTGCAGTCTCCATGATGAAACTCTTCTAGAGTAGCAATGTGAGACCATCATGCAGAGCCCTTGATCCCTTACAGAGAAGGAGATATGTTTCCACTGCCCCAGGCAGAGCACAACACCCCTCTCACATGCAGTGTATCCCTTTGCTGTCTTTGAGAATGCTCTTAATAATGCCTGATCATGAGGACTGTAGGTCTGCATTGATACCCTCTTAAAATATTTGTCTACAAGGTACAATACATTTAGAAAACACTGTTTTTTCTTTCTCTCTAAAAGTGTACTTAGCTTGTGATTCTACTTCAGAGAACATATTTGAGCTGACTGGTATCATTCCCATCTTCCAGACAGTTTCACTCTGTTTTTCTCTGATTGTTCTTGAAAGTTTTCAGGCCCCCTGTGGACACCCACAGTCTTTGAGGAGAATATTTTTCCTCTTAGTTGATTGATAAATATTTCTCAGAGTCTCCTGACAGTCAAATCTCCTCATATTTGTGGAATTTGATTAACAGAGCACTAAATTTTAACTAAAATGAAATCAGCAACACCCAGTGTGAGATCTGCTTTCTCTTTACATCTGCATAAGTTAAGCTTGATTTGTTGGTCTGTTTTACTCCAGAGTTTCTCATTTGTTCCTCTTTTTATGTATTTTTGCCTGTGCTAGTGACTTCAAAATGATAACTCGACTCCCCTGTCTTCCCACCCCCAGTTTTTCCTTATCTTCTTGTCCTTTTGGAAATATAACTGCATGCACTTTCTTTATCTCTGTGTGGGGCCAAATCTCTTTATCACACAATTTACATTCTTCAGGAGACAGCATTGGAAATACTGTAATAGTTTACCACCAGACTGATGGTTAATAGCTCTGGCTTTCTTGTCATAATAAGCCCTTTTTGTGTCAATTGTGCCTTTTCTTTGGTTTCTTCTTGTCTAGTTTCTTTCCTTATTAAATGCAGAGCACTCGATTTCTGTAATGTGCTATATTTTCTTCTGAATAAATCTTTACCTCCTACTGCTTTTTCTTCACTATGTGCTCAATACTTTTCAATTGTTCTCCCAATTACTATCTCAAACACAGAAAGACCTGAAATGTCTTGGGGTGCTTCCAAAACAGAAAATACTGTGGGAAAGAAAATCAACCAGTGCACTTCATCTTTAACAAATATACACATCTCTCTGTATAAGTGCATTTGTCAGGCTAAATGTCATAAAGAATCCTTCCCTTTTGTTGTCATTGATGGCAGAGGAATTAGCCCAACCTTTAAGTGGCCTGTGAAAGTTGACCCTATCCTGAAAAAAAAACACATTTAATAAACCAGATGAAGAAAGGGAAGAAGAAGAAACAGAAGAAGAAAAATATACCACGCTGGAAGTAGCTGAGAATTTTGTACTTCTTAGGATATTATGGGACTCCAACTGAGAAACCAGATGGAGCTGGACTGAACCTACTCAACATAGGAAGAAGCAAGATTATGATTGACGTTTTTTCCCCATTTACTGAGGTCTCTCTTCTCTCCGATTGTTTACTTTGTGAGTAACCACCTTGGGTCGATTGACTGAGCACACTTTATAGTCATATTTCTTAAATGGAAAAACATGTCTGAATTATACGTCTAATATTCCTTTTCCAAATTGGTTTTCATCATAATTTACAACTCAAACCACATAAATCAACTGAAGGCAGAAGGCATCCATAACTAGGAATTTTGCTTGTCTGGGTTCTCTTAATCATTGCTGCATGACTTCACTGAATACAGCCAATAATCTTATGTTATGTCATGCACCTTTATATGTCCTAAAGAAAATAATTTACAATTTTTGCTTCATGCTAAAATAATGATGTTGCTTGAGGTGGGATCAGGGATGCTTGGGATTTTTATTCTGTTTTGTTTTATCAAAAAAGATATCTCATTGCATGCTGTGATTGCAAATGATGTCAAGAACAACAAGCCAGTCTAGCCAAGCCACTTAGGTACATCTTCTCCAAATCCTCAGTGAGATTTAGTGTTCTATAAAACAGGGTAGTGGAGTACGTGCATGACATCAATGTGAAATATAAATATTATAGGGATGGAAAGTATGAGTAACAATGAGAAAGCATGCAACAATGAAAATGTACATCTTAAAGAGAGGGGAAATACTTTTGTTAATATAAGTTTTACAGGATTTAAAACATTCTTAAATAAAGCCCTCCTGTCTAAGCTGAGATTTGAATACTGAAGCATTTGGTAGAAATACTCTATATTTGTAGTTTTCCAAATGTGAACTTCAATGTGGTGACTTCATGGCTATGTAGGATATATAACTGCCTAGTGTCGAAAGTTTTCTTTGGCAACAGCCAAATAGTCCAAGTAACTTGCTCTTCAAGCCTGTGAACAATCATGCCCAGAAACAAGAAAATCAGAGCAGGAACTCAAACAACTGCTCAGGGGGAAGTCTCTTGGGAGCCATTTAAGCTCCAGTGTCCAAGAGCTTTCCAGAGTGAGGAAAAAAAAGATTAAAATATTTAAATTAGGCAAGTCTAACTTTACCAAAAGCATACAGTTGACATTACAATCAAAAATTTTTTGTATTCACTGGGGGAACCAACTTATAGTGAGCTTCCTGTATGGGCAAACTATTTGGACTTCATAACAAAATGATGGAAGTAGCAGAGGGTAGTTTTTCAGTCGACAGGGAACATGACAGCTGATTTGTGCAGAAGCAGTTGGCAAAAGTTATGTTTCCACATGATTTGGGGTAACTTTGGAGCTACTAAATTGATGTGTATTGCTCTTCCTACAATGCCTGAGTGGTATGCATCATGTACTTGGTCCTTCTCATGAGCATTTTAGTGAATTTAATAACTTCAATACTATTTACAAAAATAATCCAATGCCTAAAGGTTATACATAAGACATGTCAGTATATGCATAGAAATCTATATTAAAATGGTACGCAGGAGAAAATAAGATATGCCCAGAAAAGACTGAGAGACTGAATTTGAGCTTAATACGGAAGAGTACAGGAATAATTCACCCTTGCAGAAAGATATTACCTGTGTAGTACTACAAAAGACAGAGAGACTTCCAGGTTCAGCTGGAAACAGTTACATGAAACTCCAACTGGGAATAGAGTTGAAATGAAATTCTAAAGGCAAATGGATTATCTCAACATTTTTCTCAAAGCTTGTTTTCTGGTTTATTTCAGATGTGTTTGGAAGAAATTTCAAATAAGAATGAAGGAAATTCTAGTTCCTTGGGTCAATATGTTGGTCTTGAGACTCTGGGGTCTCACTATGGCACAAAGGTATTGTTCTAGACATCAATTAATTATCTGTTAATTTTAACAAGGTGACACTTCTACAAAATTGAGATCTTGGTGTATTCTGAAAAAAAAAAAAAGGCATGATTTAAGGCTTATCTTATTAGCAGCTGCAGCAGCCTTGAACCCTTGTGTTTGCTCATGGAACATGGCATGGTATTCACAGGAATACTGCTGGAATTGTGCTACTGATATTCAATAGAGAGAGAGTATTTTATTTTAGTTTTTTGTTTATTAGCTATTTTTACCTCCACATTGTTATTTCCAAGGCCTTTTAGATGCAGCAGCTCCTCTTTTTTCCAATTATTTCTTTGATTTGCAGGGAGGAGTAGAGCATCCCAGGCACAGATTCTGTCACTGCTCCTCATCACTGGTCCCTCTGGTAAAATAACGTAATATCCTTGGATATCAGCTGGAATTCCACTGACTAAGGCAGATGTAGGGATAGGTACAATTTCAAAAGAATTTTTAACAGAAAGCTAGAACTGGTCTCACTTAGGAAGACTGTGAAATGCCTTCTCAAATGGTTTATATTTTTTTTCCTTCCTCCTGCATTTCAGAGAAAGTCACAGTGAGAAGCTGTGAGCAAGCTCTCTCTCTCCCTGGTATGCACAGAGATAACATGTTTGCAGCCATGTGCAAGGCCTCCTCGGGCCAGAGAGGGTGGAAGAGGAGAGAGAGAAGATACTAAAAACCTTGGAGAAGGTTGGGCATTCCCTTTTTCCCGTGAAGGCCTGGTGCACAGTGGGGCATCATTAAGAAATGGTCCTTGCCTCTGAAATAAACCTTTTTTTTTTAATCCTTCCACTGCCTCGGCATTCTTGGGAAGAATACCTGCATATGTTTTACCTTACACAGATATGAGTGGACTCCTTCCTGGAAGAATTGATCAGCCTTGGATAATGCTGTATTTATATGAACAGCTCCAGTAGATACTCACTGGTATCTAATATTCTGTGTCGACTTTGTCATAACTATAGACCCACATCCTGGATCTTCAGAGAAGGCTCGATGTATCCCGAGAGGATAGTAAGTAACCCACAGGATGGGTTACTTTTCCACAGGGAAAGTGGGTACTCATGCTGAAGTCCTACTCCATGTGTCAGTCTGACAGTCAGAAACTGAGCCTCCTGTTAGGTTGGACTTGAGCAGCCCTTGCTCATCTGGACCAGGAGCTCAGCAAGATGTGTCCCAGGGAGGCTGCCATATGAAAACATCCTCCTCCATGACAGGTGTGACCTGAGCAGCAACACAACCACAGACACAGCACTGGGGCTGTTCCTGGTGTCTTCCCTGCTCGTTTGTGCATCTGAGTGGTCAAAAGGGGTGTCTACAATGCATGGGCGCCCAGAGGCCCAAGCTCTACTCACTGTTGAGACCTGCCTCTCTTCTGGGTAATCCCTCTGAGGTTCCCAGAGCAATGCCTGATAGACGAGGTCTGATTTTCTGGGGCCTCAGTAAGTCTCTGCAAGAAATCAAAAAGAGTTTCAGCATTATATATACTAAGCTTATGCAACTCCTTCTCCTCCTCCAAGGACCTTAA
The DNA here is from genome assembly GCF_025592945.1 of Manacus candei. Classification (NCBI taxonomy): domain Eukaryota; kingdom Metazoa; phylum Chordata; class Aves; order Passeriformes; family Pipridae; genus Manacus; species Manacus candei. Next base: position 8,158,597 of record NW_026138061.1, read on the forward strand.
ATCATTCAGGCTAATCTAATTATTTCACCAAGTAGTGGGCTTGTCTCTTTATGCAAAACACCCCAAATATTGTAAAGACTCCAAGTTATCTGGCCACCTTCCAGTTAATTATCTTAACACTGAAGGAAGTACTGAAAAACAAAATTAAAAGCCATCCAATCTCTAGCCATCTCAATTACTCATGAAAAGTAATGGCATTACATCTGTCTTTACTCAGAATATGTAAGTTGAATATGATCCTAAATCCCCCCTTTTTATTTTGCAATCTTAATCACTACTTCATTTTAAAAAAAAAGAAAAGAAAAGAAAAAACCCTCACAAACTCACACACAACTGATTCCAGTTACAAAGACAAATAATATAGGCATTTAGTGTGTCGAAATTCAAAGAAAATCATCTGGCCCTGCAGATTCTATTGAAGCTCTCAGACAATAGAGAGTCTCTGAGTAGCCAAATCAAAGATATGATCAGAAAAACAAGAGGAATATATTCCCAGGGGGTCCCCCACATGTTTGGATCCTTGGGACTAGGGACACAGGGAATTCAGGTAGCCATGCAGGTACATGGCATCTGGTTTCCCACATGACTGCAAGGTAATTGGGTAGAGATCAGGGAAAGGCTGTTGGAATGGAATCATGTTTCTGTTGGCACCTTGATCCCTCTTCTGTTCAAGTGTTGTTGGCAGCGGGTGTGGTTGTATGTGAAAAATTAGGAATACATGAAAATCTTGTCACAATATCCATCTCAGTTTGGCTTTGTTCCTGTACACCTGGTAAAACTGCTAAACCTGATTTCTCAGACTGCCCTGCTATTTTCAGTAGTATCATGTTCTTTTTGGTAGCATTTTTTTCCCTGACCAGGTTTAGTATACATGAGCTTAGTGCAGATACCATAAGAATATAACATCTGAGCTGCCAGCATTATTTCTCCCACCGTGCAGGTGCGAGAAATTGGTATGTCAAAGAGTAAAAAGAATTCTACCTGCTAGATCTGGTGTAAGCTAAAACTTGACAAAAAGCCAGGGAGATAAAAACTATACCTAGACCAAGCAGAGTCTGTAACTGGCTGATGAGTCACTGCCCCTCCAGCCACTGGGTTCTGGATCTTGCTCTGTCCAATGAATGCCATTTGACAAGTTCAGATTTTAAAGATAATCTCTCTCTTGTTTTTCCTGTAATAACTTCTCCTTTCTGTCCTAGTCCACATCCCCAGAGCAAAGTGGGATCTGATGCTCAGTCAGAAAACCCTGTGCGTTTTACCCAGCTCTGCCACTGGGTAATAAACTCTGCAAGTTTACTGCATCTTGATCTTTGTACATGGGCCCACTCTCCTCATCCTGTGAAGTGTGCACAGACCTTCCTTCTCTCCCTGTGGTTTGGAGAGTGAAAACGGGGATATTTGTGCAGCCTCAGGAAGACGGGAAATGTTGCATGGGACACAACCACGCTTTTGAGCAAGGCACAGATTTTGTGCTGGCTCCATTTCCATGCAGCTCTGTGCTCTGCACACAGTGGTGTGAGGGAAAGTGAAGTGCTAATGCCAGTCAAGAGAAAATCTCCATTTTTCCATCACTCTTGCTCATCTTAGGAGAGCTCACAAATAATGAAACTCATATAGGAAAAATCAATATTACATTAAATGACGTATACAAAGAGCTCTCCAAAGTCAACACCAAGTCAGGCTAATGGGCTGCAGGACAGTCTTGCTGTACTGTTTGATGCAATCTGAAGTGTTATTCTGTATGTTCAGGTCTGGAATATGATGTCTTTTCAGTATTTCTTTTACTCTTTTAACTTTAGTCCTCCTCATTTTTTCTCTTTTGCTCCTAAGTATGTCTTTGGCTGTCCTTTCACATTTTCTCAAGGAGATGGGTGTAAAGGATGTCATCTTGCACCACTGAAATCAGGGGAGTGCTGCTGTTGAATGAATCCATAGACACATTAAGCTCACACTGCAGAAAGATATTCATGCATTTACCTCTCATTGATCTCTGTGTTCAGCACCCTGAGGCCCTCAGCATCCTTCACTGTTTGTAAGCACAGTTAGAGCTGAAGAAAAATGGCTTTTTGCAGGTTGTTCCTCAACATGTCACACACACATGCAGTGCAGGACATAACATTTTTCATTTCCATGCAGTGCATGGCAAAAAGCAGCTGGTCCTCAGAAATGTTTCAGGACCTGAATTTCTACCCATTTAAAAAGATTTTGGTTTCTAAGACCATTTTGAAGATCACTGCCCTGGACAGGACTCAGTTCACTGCTCCCTTCTGTACTTAAAAATGTCAGTTCACCAGCCCTCCCTGTGCCTGCTACTGAATTCTGAGGGTTCCTGAAACCCACTAATATAAACATATTGGGGTATGATCATTACCCTAATAGACTCTAAAGATGTGTTTTGAATTTGTTAGGAAATACCTGTTAAAACATTAAACATACACCTCACATCTAAACCCTTCAGGCTTCCCATTGTGCTCATACACCTCTCCCACCTCTGGGGCTCAGACTGGAAAGTGCAAGCTTGTTACGAAGGTCCCACGTGAAAATAGGACTGTTTGTTACTCAGAGACTTCATCAAAACATGAGAGATGCACATGCAAATCCTTTTCCTTCTCTTTAAACCATGTTCTCACCCTGGGTAAGAGAAAGATGAGTGTGGCTGGGAAATACATGCAAGATAGAGGACAAAGCAGGGATTTATTGAAAAGGAAGATCAGCCTGTGATTTCCTAGAGTTTCTCCTAGATTTTCATGTAGGAGTCATATTTAGTGGGCACCTAGTAAAGAGGGTTCTAAGGCGAGGGTCTCATGCATTTCTAGAAATAACAAGTGAAGTCCAAGGAAGTCAGCTCGTGCTAGACTGATCTCTGGGCTTCCCCCAGCATACTGGTAATTGTGTCCACTTTTCCCTGGTGAAAATGGTCTAGAAAACACAGCTAACCTGAAAGTCGAGCGTCTCTGGGCAGCCTCCCAGAGAAAATGTGTCAAGGATCACAACAAGGTAGAACAGCACTAACTCATTTGCTCTGCGCTGATTTCTCTTCCATGGCACTTACCCACTGCTGGAATAGGTCCCAGGACTCTGTATATCACTTTTGCCAAAGACAAAGCCTGCCTCCACTTCACTATACTCAGTGGTACCAAACCTAAAGTGATTGGGGATTGTTTCTCCCACTAAAAACATTAAAATCAATGTTTAATGACCAGTTCATTGTTCCACCAGAGGAAGGTGGGTTCATATTGTATACAGCAGCTCATACAATGACCCCAGGGTGAAATCAGTATCCTGCTTAATCTCTTTATTGCACCTCCTTGTGCCAAGCACTTTTCAGCTTGGCTCTCATTTGTCCTTTCTTATAAAATATCTTCATGTTTGAATATAAAGACATGATGACCCCAGAGAACAGTGTGGGGTACACACACATTTCATATGAGAGTTCTGTGGGTCCTAGAGGGAAACATTTCTATTTATTCTTTGCCCGTTCATGAGAGGATCTCTCTCTAGCCCCTGCCTGTATTACATTTGCTGTTACTCAGCATCACAGCTCAAAACCGTCTGGGGAACAGCAGTGTTATTTCCTTATCGGTGCGGCAGAAACATCCTCAGAGACTGGTGGTTTTGTAATGGGATCCACTTCTGCTAAAAGGGCCCACAACCCTTCCCAGGGAGGCACCTCTTATAGCAGATAAAATGAACATTAATATTAAATCCCACTCACACTGTGGCAGACTGCAAGGATTATGCCCTGCTCCTCATGGTATACTATAACTTCACAGAGCTTTTAAGGGGTGATTTGCAGCTCTGACAATAGTGGGAAGAGCATTTCTACAGCACAGATAGTTGCTTTTCTGCCTGTATAATCATCTTTCAGTTGCAATTTTACCAGATTGCATCAATTCCTAGGAAACACCAATTAACACCCATTTGTACAGAAAAGACCGTGAATTAGAAAGTATATTTACAAGTGTCTGCTATAAAACATGAGCATGTTTTCATATTAATTTCCAGCATGTAAGATAAGATACATGGTCCTTATGGGATGGAATGTCCTTTAGTGCTAACTCATAATCCCTGCTGCTTGAAGAGATCTAAATAACTCCATTTTCTGAACCAGCTTCTTTTACTCCTTAGAGTGTCTTCTTTACCTACAAGCAGACACTGTAAAGTGTTACAACCAGGGTAAATTAACAGAGAGTTTGGATCTGATAGTCTTGAACACGGAGTGCATAGATATGAGGTGGTAAAATGTCAGCAGGTGTCATGTCACTTTGTCTGTTTGTTACCAGCATTCAGATTAATCAGCTCTAAAATATGTGATCCATTTACAGAGAAAGGAAATGTTGTGTGAGAAACCCAAAGATGAGGTTCCTTGTTGATGTCAACCCCAGTTAAGACATCATAATTTACATCAGCTGAGGATATAACCCCAGATCTCCCATAAATTTTTGAGATGTCAGTTTATTCCCACAATTTTGTGAGCAAAAGGGAGAAATAAAGGAGTGGAGGATGAAGGAGAAAAGCTGGAGAAAAATCAATCTGTAATTTCAAATAAATTGACAGAGGACCTGCATATTTCAGCTTCTTCACAGATTCGGGTGTCATGTCTTGAACATAAATGTTTCAGAGATACAGAAATTTGAGATCAATTGATCCAGTGAACCATTACAAGCATACACAAGAGGGAGGGCGTTCATTAACAGAAGATGTCTGATCAGAGGTCAGAAGACTCCATAGACACCCAGGGACTGCAGACAAAGTCCATATGCTGCATGTAGAAGAGCTGAAATGAAGCATAAGCCAATACAAAAAAAGTAATGCAGAATGATTTTATCACTGTGCTGTTCTTCCTGACCTAGATGGTTCTTTGTTCACAACAACTCTCACAAAAGAAAAAGAAAAAAACCCTCTTATTTGCTGCTTCTTCCCAGTTGGGCTCATAAAATGTTTCTGACTTTCCCCAGCGTACGTAGAGTTGGTTTTCATGTCTGCAATATATTGTGTGAAACAAAGGGCCAAGTGTGGGGAAATAATATAGTTTTTGGCAGAGGAAACATCAGAAACATCCCCTTTTCAAAGAAAAATCAACATTTCACAGCAACTGGGAAAAAAAGCACTCTTCTCCACAGCAAGATCAAAAGGGATAATGCAGAGAGAGGTATTGAGCTACCACTTTGGCTCTAGGCAGCCATGACACTTTGGTTATCTTCTGGACAGTGAGTCTGAGATTTCACAGCAGGAACAATGGTGCAGAGAAAGGCCCTTACAAGGTAGCTGTGGAAGAAAGATCTTGAAGAAAAATTGTGATCTGTTTATCAGTATGTCTGCTGTCGGAGTAAGATTTCAGTGTAAGACTTTCAAAATGTGTGACAGCTGCAGTCAGGTGCTTGGTATTGTCTAGGATTTTGAGAGTTGTGGCAGTTATGGCTAATTTAGTTGCTAATAATATGTATTTATATATTTTATTGAGTTTACTGTGAAACTGTCATTCTTCCTAGTTAAAACAAACAAAGAAAAAACTGTTACAATTTATGTTTCTCCCTAAAACAAAAGTTCTGTTATCTATATAGTCAATGAATTTTAATATAAAATAGAAATATACATCTTCTATAGAAAGATTCCTACATCTACAGACTTAGGGATGGCAGGGAGAGACAGCACTTTCACCACAATATTTCTTGCCTAGAGGATTTTTTCTTTAACATAGTCTCCAAATTAACACGCAACTATATATAATCTTCCCTACTATCAGCCCTACAATAGTCATTCTTCTTTCACAGATTAGTTCACTCAAGAACTCATGGATCACAATAGCCATGGAAAACTGTGGATCTCAAACCTATCTTCCTGGGAGACGTGACCATTCTCACTTGCTTTACTGTTGCTACCTATTACTTTGAATGTAAAAGACTCCCTGTACTAGAATGCAACAATTTGGGTAAGGAGCTGTTCCTGTAGAAATATTTTCAGTAAAGGTTTTGGGGGGTTTGATGCTCGAATGTACTTAAAAAGTCACAAAATAAAGCTATACATTGACATACTTAATTTAATCATGTTGTATGGGGAAAATAAATTTGGAACTTATATTTTTTCCTTACCTTCAGCTCATTGTATGTTTTGCATTTCTAAAAAGGGAGAATTTCCTGGATGAGGTCAGGGATTTTTTTTCTTCCCAAAAACCTATCTTCTGGTACTGCTGTGCTAAAAAAAAAAAAGGGAGATTTCTTTTAACTAAATATTCCATGCCCTCACAAAGCAAAGTATACCTGAATGGTACTTGGAGATTTCTCTATCCATTCTTTAATCTCTTTAATCTTTAATCTGGATTCCTGTAACACATCTCAGTCCAGTCTCCATATTGATTTCTTGGGTATATCAGGTACCAAAGAAAGCAACATCAAAACAGAACAGTCTGATAAAACTTGTTCATTCTCAGCACTCTTTTAATTAGATGGATGAGATAAAGGAAAAGCAAATAACAGCACGACAGGAGGGAAAGTGAACTCCAAAACACTTGTGAAATTAAATCCAGTGTGGTGGAGTCCTTCAACATCTCAGTATCTAACAGGGCATTTATCAGTGATGCACAGGAGCCTAACCACTGTTATTTGGCAGAGACACTGCCCTTTAGGAGATCCCCGTGGCTTCTCCTCCAAGCCAACAATACAATTCAGTCTCCAGTATGGCAGCTCACATGGATGCTATTTGCCATGTGGAAGTTCAGGAACACTGGGCTGAAGCTGTGCCTGCTGTGAGCATGTTCTCTCTGTTTGCTCAGAGCCTCCTGTGGAAGCAGCAGAAGGTGTTTAAGCTCCTGATTGCAATGTCCAAGGATCTCACTGTGCATGAAAAGCTGCTGATCCCTTTCATATAGTAGTTGTAGTCAGTGCTGAAAAGCTGTTTATGAAACAGTGTTGATTAACTAACCTCTGTGTACAAACATCAGGTATTATCTTCTCAGTGTTCCTCTTCTCAGCCCCCCATTTCAAATGTTAACAGGAAGAAAAAAGTAACAAATACATGGATAAAATGAAGATTTTGCATCTTCACCTAAAGATATGCAGACTAGGCAGTAAATTATAGAATAAATTCTGTAGTATAAACACAAAAAAGTCAGGGTTTTTTTGCTTTTCTAGGAATCTTCATCAAGAAATAAACTTGATCTAAATATTCAAAGCTACTTTGCTAGTAGAGATCTTTTTGCCCATTTGCTTGCCTTTAGCAAAATCAATTTGTTCACTGTGCACATTTTAATTTAAAATTGTTATTGTCCTCTGCTTGCTTTGAGATTCATTCTGTGTCTCAGTAATAAAAGTATTACCAATGTTTTTATTATGCCTTGAAACACAATGAATGCTTTCTGTAATATTTTCCTCCATCTTTAGGATGGTCTTCATGCACTAGGGGGGGGGGGGGGGAAATGCAGTGAAAGAAGTGAAAAACCCTAAACTGAAGTTGTGGAATCAACATGTTGCACTCATTTCTCATTCAGATGCCCCTGTATTAATTCAGCCCTCAAAAGGTGGGGGTTTTGGATAATATTGTGGGCTGTCACTGAGATAAATATAGAGCAATTCCTGGCTGTGCTAGAGACTTCTTATGAAGTCTCAGGTGTGTCTCGATATTGATGTGACCATCTGTGCAATGACAGAAGATACCATTTCCATTTCCTTTTAAATACTCCCATTCCTGTATATTGCAAATTCCTCTTGGAATTTGGGCTCACTGTGCCCAGAGCATGTGGGTAGATGCTGTGTCACTCTCACTGGGGGTTCAGTTGCTACTGAAAATGGGAAGAACAAAATGTTTTGTTTTTCTATCTGGAACCAGAGATGGACATTTGCTGTGCTCAAGTGGATACCTGAACTATACACGCTGTTTATGTAATTCCATGGGATTTTTGTCTTTTTTTAGGGATAATGTTGCAACTGTTGTAGTTCAGATCCACAAGTGAAGAAAGACTTGCAGGGAGATTATATTAGACATCACGATACAGCTGGAAAAAATGTTTGTGTTTCTGAACATTTTAGGATTCCCAGACATGTAATAGAAGTAGTGATCTTTAAAACTAGTCACAGGCTATGAAGAAGTGGTCAGGCTTTGGAACAGGCTGGCCAGGGCACTGGTGGAATCAGTGTCTCTGAAAGTGTTGGAAAAAACTTGTAGATGTGATGTTTAGGGACATGGTGTAATGGTGGGCTTGGCAGTGTTAGATTAATGGTTGGACTCAACGATTTTAGAGTCTCCAACCTTAATGATTCTATGAATATTGTAATATTTTTTGTTGTTTAAAGAGCCATTGAAAAGGAAAGTGTTTTATTTTAACAAAACCGCTGATCTCAGGTATGTTTGCTGCACTTCCCAGCTTTTTGGAAACAGTCTCCAGATGAAGCTCTCCCTTTTTTGGCTACAAATATTGTTTTACTAATAAGTACACACTGGTGGTCTGGCCTTCTGGCTCACAGATTTCATCCTGCTCTGTGTAGTTTACCAAGCAATTTACCCTACTTTAGTATTTCACTTGTCACCGACATTTCAAACTATCAACAATTGCCTAAAAAATGCATGCTAAAAACCTAGGCATCATCAGATTTTGAACTGAAATCTGTGTCCTCTGTACTAAAAGCATTTTAGGACCCATGGTCCCCTCACTCAAAAGAGACAACACTTACCTCATGAAGTGCAGTGACACTGAAACACACCAAGCAAACGTTAAAAGCAGAAAACACAGATCCATGTCATGACAACTGTACATCAGCAGGAAACTAGCTCAGGAAAGGACCTCAGAATCTGCTAATTATGTTTATATAAAATTGATGTTATAAATTTTACTTTACTCTGAAGAATTATTGACAAAATATGAAAGCCTTTACCAATTAGGGTATGAGGATGTGCTGTTTACAATGACATTTCTGATATCAGGAAGAACAGATCTTAGAGAACCTTAACTGGGGACTACTTTCTTTTTCAAAGCTCACTCATAAAGAAAACATCTCCTCAGAATGCTAAACAGTCATTTTCAGTCATCACCCACATCACTTTAGTGGTTCAAGACAACTTTCTTAGCAAAAATTATCATAACAGAAAAGTGGTGATAATTTCACAGTAAGGTTAAAGTCTGATAGATGATTGACAAATAGATTAAATTTGCAAACATCTACTAAAATAAGTTCTTTCTGTTGTTTGTTTTTAACCTGATGTTTAGTGTTACACAATATTGATACCTGTTGTGGCCTAGAATTTTCTCTTGTTTTGTCGCGCTGCTTAGAGCTGAATGACAAATTGTCTTTCAGATTCTGACTAGAGATTTATGTGATGTTTAAATGCAAAATCCAAAACTATGGCCAAAGTCACATGCCCAAACTCAGTGTCAATTTATAGACACTTAACCATCTGCTAACTGGGTACTATATAAAAGAAATCCTTTCCCTGCATCCATTGAGCAGGAAATTCTTAATGTAGATCAATCAGACGAAGTTTTTCACATAACTCTTCAGTATATTTCCACTAGCAAACTGCAAAAAGAGATTACTTAACATCAAAATCCATGAAGAAGAGATAGAACTTGAGCACCCATGAGGCCAGGTGTTTGGAAAAGTCTTCCTTTATTTTTTTTAACACAACTAAAATTCACCAGAAGGTTTTGGCCATCAAAGAGAAGTTTAACTTTGGGCTACACACAGTGATTGAATTATTGAAAATCTCTTAAATTCTTTTATTAGTACTAGTATTTTCTGAGAAGAAAATGAGTCTATCTGAATATTCTTTGAGAAGTGTAATCAAATTATTATCATGACTTATTCTGGATTCATAAGGCAAAAAACCCGGCAAATTCCTACAGAGTGGAGCACATTTTTCCCCATCACTTTATTTTATATATGGGAAAAGGAGTCATTACTGTAGAAGAGTTGGTATTCGATGACACTATCAGTCAGTAGAAATATCAAGGAAAAGAGCTGCTTCTTTTATCTCATGTCTGGGGACATTTGACTAGCAGGAAATTGCTCAGTAAACCAATTAATGGTGAACTTGTTTATTGATGGGTTCTGAACATTTATTTCTTACATAATGCAGGTTGTGCATCACAGACCAGGCTAAGAATTATATACTAACTGCTTTATAATTGGATTGAAGTAGATATTGCTTTGGTGTATCTGTATGCAGACTTTGAACTCTGGGGTTTTTATTTTGCTTTCATTTTTCTATCTCTATAATTTGTTGTTACAGAAAGATTTCTCTGAACAGACCATTCTGCAAAAGGTTCTAAATAGAGTTGACTAGTCTATTCATAGATTAGGTCTCCTCACTTGGGATCTTTCCTCTGAGTCCCACAAACATCCCTCCAGACTGGTAGGTCCACCTCCAACAAGAGCAGTGTCACAGTGATGAGCAGCAACTCCAAGACATGAGTCTACCCTTGCCCAGTGAACACCTCAAAGATGATTCACTTATTGCATCCAGAGAGGAGTCACTTGTGTACTGTGACTTCCTTTCATGGTTCTTCTGGGAAATCAGACTTGAGAACAACTTGCAGGCTTGGTTTTGATATTTTATACACTTTTTTTGGTGGGGGAGTGGGGGGAGAGTAGATTTCAATCATGGAACTATGAACGCTATAGTGGTTTTATTTCAAGTTCTCGGAGGTTGTGATGTATAAAATACCAGGGTGTGAGTTTGTTAAGTAACAGAAAAATTAAACAGAATGTGTTTGCACGAAAAGATGATAAAGAACAGAGAGAAAACACCAGAAAAAAATTATATTACTTTGAACATTTTCTATCTGACAAGTTAATCAGATACTTATTGGTCAGAAAGGGAAAAATATATCTTTTCAAAGGAGTAAGAAAGGAACATAGTCAAACTGGAGCAAGGTCAGTGGAAGGCCACTAGAATAGAGCACTTGCCCACTAAACAGAAGCTGAGGAAACAGGACTTGTTCAGCCTGGAGAAGGGATGGCTTCAGGGAAAACTAATCCTAAAACTTTCAAGACTGCCTAGATAAAGCTCAAAGTAACCTGGTCTGAGCCATAACTGATCCACTTTGAGGAGGAGGTTTGACAAGAGACCTCCTGAGGTCCCTCCCACTTGGGATTATCCTTCAACCCAATGATCCTTTCCGCATTGCTACGCAGAGGTACCCAGTCCCCATGCTGCAGTTGTCATCAAGAACATTTGAGCATTTTTTTTTAATCTCATTGTAAGATGGTCTTGCAGTGTTTCCACTGCAAAAGGTGACTGCCCCTGCATCCCCTGACAGGATGGCATCATGCCTGTGTCCTATCACTGCTTTTCTCTGAGCCTCTCTCTTGGCTTAGAGAGGCTCCTAAACTAGTCAGCAGCACTAGGGAACTTTTCATCTCTCCTCACTGTGGGAAAGCTAAAGAGAAACTCTGCTTTATGCTGTTTCCAATCACAAAATAGTAGTTTACTATTGTTTTCCTACTTTTTTTTGTAGGTTTTTTTAAAGGTATTCATTCACTATGCACAGAATGGGCAATATTTAATATTTATGTCTCTGATAGAAGCAATTCAGTTGAAAAGCAAAAATTTATTGCCTTCCATACAGAGTTTAATTCTCTCCATCTGCCCAGTATAGCTATATGGTCATTGTCCTGAATTGTTCAGAGGCAGTTTAACACTGTCAGGAGGAAAGCAGATGAAAATAGTGTTAATTTTGCTCAATAAAGCAAAAATGAGTTGCCATCCATTCTGAGGCTGAGTGTGGCTACTGTTTACTGGTCTGAGATAAAGCTGAGATAAGGTTTCTCTGACTCTTACCTCCCTGATCATTGCAGGTTAATTGGAACCTGGAGACTGGTGCTTCATCACACTCAAAGGTACAGACACAGTCAGAGGAGTATGTTTAATAAACTGCACTGGAGGTTTACACACATTTATTTCTATCAGCTTCTGATTGTAGTAAAGAATAACACAATTTAGCTCTATCTAACCTTGTTGAGGTGAGGATTAATCTGATGCTGATGTCATACACAATTAGCAAGGCTGAAAATTACTACTCCATTGATTACATATTTGGGATTTTTTTTCCCTTAGTATCTCAACCAGGTTTTATGTTGCCCTTGACTGGGCACAACGTAAGTCATGTTGTGCATGTAGCAGCTCACTTTGCTGCTGGCTTTTCTGGTTCCCTGGGGAGCATTTAATGTGAAGATAAAGGAAGTCTGCTCAGGTGCTGCCTTCCACTATAAATCTTTTAAATGCAGAAAATCATGTATGCATAAATGGGCAGTTAATAAATCCCAGCCCTTGACATCTATTGACTAAAGCTCCAGAATAGGTAGATCCATTGCTGGTGGCTTATTAAAATAATAAGCTGAAAGGAAATCCCTGTCTCAGTGCTGAAGATTTGTGATCTGTCAGCTATGAGATTTGGCAAGGAACTAACAACAGGTTAGGCTGTTGGGCTAACACTTCCCATCAGAATACATTTTATTTTAAGAGAAAAATGTGTTTTCAGTGACTAAAACCAAATACAATTCTAAAAATTTCCTGTGTACTAGGGAGAATAAACTCAGATCTTCAAAAAATTCTAACAAAAGACTTTTTAATTTTTTTTTTTTATTTTTTTATTGCTGGTTTTATTGGTGGGAATAAAATCATATTCCAGGTGTTGTTCAGGACTCAGGAAAACAGCTCACAGTTGTGAACTATGCCTCTTATTCATAGGATGTTGGAAAATTAATTTTCCTTTCAAATTCCCTATCCAAATAAACCCAGGAATGCTGATCTTCACTGCTTATGGGCTGTTGAAGGATAGAAAACACTCCAACAATTGTTGTTGTAAAACTGGGTAATGTGAAAACAGGACAGTTAAAACTCTTACCAGACTTATTGGATGTGAAGGATGGTATTTGGTTTTGTTTGTAGATTTGCTATAAGAATAATTTCCCCCCAAAAAATGTGAACGAAGGTGTCTAGACCTGCAGTCCTAAGGCTTACTTAGTACTTCTTAGTACTGGCATCTCAGTTTTCAGGTTTGCAGATCTAAAAGAGGAGCTAAAGAAAGCTCAGGTTTCATATTCCTGAGGCTTTATTGGCTCTTTTTCTAAAATGAGAGAGATAAATCCCAGCTGGCCTTTGGAAAGCCCTCTCCCAGAGAAGATGACAGGGATTTGCTTTATAGGTAGAGAAGGAGACAATCATGTCCATGCTGGACATTGATCTATTCTTCTGGAATAGGAGGATATCTTCCTCTGCATTAAGGAACAGGAAACTTTTTTGTCTTGAAATTGAAGAAGAGACAAAACCTGAGTGGGAGCCTTTCCAACTCCAGCATCAGCAGAAAAGTCCATTTGCCTCCAATTTTAGGAATACCATTGGGCTGGCTAGTGCAGCTCACTTGCAGAAAAGAATATAGAAAGGAGGGACAGAAGTTCTTTTTAATTTCCTACATTTCTAAAGCCATTATTCTGCTACCACCACCCTTTCTGAGACTTTTTTAGCACCTGATCTCCCTGTCTCTTATGTTGATTTATGTTCCCTGGTCATTTATGTACGTACCATGAGAGAGACTCCTGTTCGCAGGGCATTTCTTATGCTGATGTGAATTGAAAATAACTTAAAATAGTTTTTATTTCTGACTATCCAAGTGAAAGAAACAAATTGTGCTTATGTCATGCTGATATTTTTCCTTCTTCCTTAAAAAAAAAGTAGAAATAGCTGGTTATCTATAAACATAGGAATATATGGTAAAGTATCTGATTCCTTTTGGGATAGGATGTCTATGGCACAAATGTTATATGACAAGATCTTGCTGACAAAACTGCTGGTTATCTTGACTTGTAAACTGTTATCTTGACTCTACAGAGGGTCCCTAAATTATGATGTTGAACTACTAATCTTGAAAAGGTCATTTCTGCTACCAATTGGGTGTGTTTGAACAGCCTGGTCTAATGGAAGATGTCCCTGCCATGGCAGGAGGGTTGGAATCAGATGATCTTTAAGGTCCTTTCCAACCTAAACTGTTCTATGAATCTGTGTTTCTGTGACCCATGTATTGCCCAGTTTAAGTGTTCCATGAGAAAGAAGCTCTCAAGACTGATGGTGGGAAGTCTTGGAGCTCAAACTCTCATCTCATTGTGAAGGCAATTTATTAGGTTGCTTTTTCTTCATTATATTCTTTCTTTATAACAGCACTGTGTTGTATTATTCACAACTGTACCACACTCTCCTCCTCTCTGCAAGTACATTGCTTCATTTAAAAATGTCAGTATGGGGGGATTTTTGACCTTTTGTGGTTTTTTTGAAACAAGATTATTCTTTGCATTTTGCTCAAAGCGACATTTTTTTAAGAATAACTTTCACTTTAAAAAAAAGAGATAAAAGAGATAAACAAGTTCTTAAGGTGTTTCTACAACCCCAAATTAAAACAAAAAATTTGATTTAGAGTCAAATAAAATTCCACCAGCTTTGAAATTAATAGAATATTTTAGAAATATATATATGATCTAGCTTTAATTTGACCAGAATTTTTTTTCTATGGGATTTTTATATGTCCCCAGTTGACTGGAGGGGATAGTACTCTTCCTGTGAAGAATTACAGACTTTGCAAGCAAGGCATCACTTGACATATGTCTCCTTTCCACTCACACAGATGGGATCTGCTGCTTACAAGTCCCTTTTGCCTTACAGTCATGTGCTGCTATGAAAATATGAACTATGTTTAATACATTAGTGCAGCTGATGGACACTTTATCGAAGCCTTTTTTAAAGCTTTGACAAACTGCCTTTGAAGTAGTTGACTGAAATGTCAGAATTTTCTCTCATTAAAACTCCCACTTCATCTACATCCCTCATGTTTCAGAAAATCTTTTTTCACTGCTTCCACTCAGGTACCAAGAATGACTTACTGAGAAAGGTTATTTTACCTCATGAAGATCTAACTATTCCACTGTGACAGGTAGTATTTCAGATTTATGTTTATTATTTGTTTTTGGGCAGTATTATTAAGTTACAAACCATGAGTCACTGCGTGGTTTTTTGTTGTTGTTTTATTTTATTTTATTTTCACAGCTAAAAATGTGAAACATTTCACTTAGTGAAACATTAATTTTTTTTCATCTCAAACCACATTTGTTTCTACTCATGGACTTGAAGACAGGGGCTCGTTGCATGTTTTCTCAGCTGTATTAGTCCTGATTCTTTCTGCTAGAGATGGTTTCTGGGTGTGGAAGCCCATTGTGCCCATACTAGATCTAATTCTGCTCTTCTAGGGGTTACAGGATGCTGCCAGCAGCCTCTCAGAATAGCCCCTATGTTCCTAAAGCCAGGCTGGTTGTCATCAGAAAGCTCCTTCAAAAAGTTCCATTGACACTGAGATTTAGGCATAATGCCTCCTAAATTTATGCCCCTCTCTTTCTCAGAGATCAGCAATTCCAGCAAAGCTTTGCTAATATGAACTTGACAAGGAAAGTAAGTTCATAAACTGGGTGTGCATGGACTGCATCTGAGACAGCTGTCGTGCTGTGACGTTGCAGTTGCTCTTTCCTTTGAATCTTCATGACATTTGGGAAAAAATGTTCCATCACTGTTTTTTGACCTATAATTTCATTTTGAAACATAAAATGATCAGTGATGACTCATATTCCAAACTTATCAGGTCTAGTATTTTAATTAAGATTTCAATCCATGCCATGTAAGCCAAAATGGAACCATTTCCAGCTCCCATGGTTGCACACTATGGGACTAACACATTCTTTTTTTTGACATTAGGTAAATGGGACTTTGCATATACACAAGGAGAAAACATGCTGAGTAAGAAAGTCTTGTTGCTGCCTACTCACTTTCTCAAGCAGAATTGCAGTCCTAAGTCAGAACCAAAAATTACTGAAAAGACTTCAGAAATAAAAATTACTGCAGGGTATTTCTTTAGTTGAGTGTTTTTAAAAGAAATATACTCTTCCTGTCTTTGAAGACACTGTTTGTTAACCCTTTCTCAACATACAGCTCCTTTTTTTTAATGCTGTGGAAAATAAAAATATTTATGAGGAGGCAAAGAGAAAAGAAAAATCTCCTGTTTCTTTAAGAGATGCTTTCCCAAAACTTTCTGGAGCAAATTTGTTTAGTTTGTCCATTTATAAGCCTGTCAACATGTCTTTTGTGTTCTAATTGTGCCATCTGTAGTTTTTAGTTTTTACAGTTGTCAGTATTCCAAAGACTGAACTTTTCAATTAATTTGGAGAAAGCAAGTACTCTGTAATAGGCAAACTCTTCAGGCACAACTGAAGAGGGAATAAGTGAGATTCAGGAATTTATTTCAAAAGAAAAACATCTCACAGGTTCTCCTGTTTTTCTAAACATCATGTTAATGTTTAGCTTTAACTATGTCAAGATAAAGTCAGCATAGTGATTGAAGTTGTAAACCAGCTGTAAAAAAATCTGAATTATTCTTTTCATTGTACATTCAAATTTTAGTTTTGACCTGTATGCAAAGAGTGAATCTACTGCTGTATACAAATGAGCCCCAGTATCCTTCTCTCAGAGGAGTGTCCATTTCATTACTTTCTGGTTTAGGTCAACTTTGAAAAATATTAGTGGATCTCCTTGGGAAGCATGAAGACACTTTGGCTTTTCAAAGCTTAAAATACCTGTATGAGCTGCCAACAAGACAAGATGCAGCTTGTGATGCTGAGGATCACTGCACCATTGTGTAGAATCTCAATGCACCTGATTATTTGCCTTTGCTTCTGGTTCCCGGGATTAACTATCCAAGGTAGATGGTTTCTACCATCTACCTTGGGGTCCCTTCCTGCCACCAAAACCAGTAACAGAATTGGGGAGGTTTGGTAAACCTGTTCTGAGATCAGAGGAGGGACTCCTGCGGTGGCAGAGCCCATTTAGACACATCCCAGATGTGGACCACGGACCTCACCATGATGGCAACTGGTCATCTGTTCTCACTTTCTGAATCTCTTGTTTTTCAAATGCTGCACCCATTTTTGCACAACAAGGGACACTGTTCAATGTGAGTTTGCCATGTACCCCTCTGTACACGGACAGTTGGAAGTTATTTTTTCACTTTTCTAGCACCTGGGGTTTTTAACTCCGATTTCTGGTGAAAAATTAAAGATTGTTTGTATGTGGAATACTTTATTCCCCCTTTTCAGTCCCAAATCTATACACTGACAAAGATCCAGGAAGGAGACATAAGTGACACCCATCCTGCAGCCATTTCACCTCATACCTACTTTATCTGCTTCAAGGAAGAAATTAGAAGAAACTTTATGCCTGTTATTTGTGTGTGCACAAACACAACATGTTACTTATGATTGTCCTACCTAGAACACAGGGGCCTTCTCTTGCATCAGGAATTCCATTCACTTGAGTTGTAGTAGCTAGAGTTGTGGATTTAAAAGCTTCAACTCTGCTGATGACCTAGCTAGGGCACACTGATATTAAAATGTTGGGGTTTCCATATATGAAATTATTTTTGTAAGTTACTCTGGGACTAAGAAGTGAAGATCTCAAAGTATAAGACATGTTGGAATTGGCTTTTCATCTTTAGTATGAAGCAGGAAGATCATGTAATCAGGTATTTTGTCTGTAACTCAGTTCTTTCCTAGTGTTTTGATGTGCTTAGAAATTTGGGTCTGATTTTTGGATGAAGGCAACTATTGGCAGGGGCCTGTTATTGAACCACTATGGCCTGAGATGGAAAAAACTGCTCTGGTCATCTGTTCCTTTTCATTGCCAGGCCGGGATTAGTCTTCATTATTGCACATTTGGCTAATGTTTTGTTCTGGTTTTCTTCCTGCCAGACCATGAGTTTTGAGAATTTTTCCTGGGAGATGATTATTCAGGCTAATAAAGATGCAAAATTAAATTAAAATTGAAGCTGTTCAACTGTGAAACACTATGTTTCCCATGGATGTTTATGTGTCTACTGGCTTAAGCTGGGAATGCTTAGGTTTGCCTTTTTTCGCTTTTGAAGTGCACTTAAGTTTTAGAGATGGCAAGTAACCAGATGTCCCTCAGTGTGGGTGCTGCAGATTCTGCCTCATCAATCTGGGCATTGCTTTATGAGTTGTACTGAGAGCAGCACCAGGATCCCACAGGCTGGTGCTGATCTCACAGAATTATCTCTGCCTGGAAGAACAAACCAATGGTTTGGAGCCAGCTCACCAGGTCACCATTTCAAGCTCAGCCAGGAATTATCACCTGACAGCTTTTTGGCAAGCAGACTCTCTACAAAATGAACTGATGGGCTCAGGCCACTCCAAAGTGGTGCTCATATTTTAGACAAATGTCCTCAGATAGCCTTAACCAGTGCAAAAAACATACTCAAACCTAACTCAGTATCAAGTGCATCTGGCCAGCTATACATTCCTAGAAAATGTTGTTTCTTTACCCAGAAACTAAAGCCTAAAACATGCTGATGTCTCCTTTCTTATTAAACAGCAACCAAGTTCAGGGCAATATGATGACATATGTAAAGACAGGACATCATTCAAGGTTAAGAGGATGAGCCTGGGAGCTCTGACTCAGTGCTGGAGAAGTCAGAAAGAACTGATATCACTGTCCAGACCAGTTGCTTCAGAATTTCACTTCCTTTTAGAAACTGGAATATAGCAGCCAAGGATAAATCCTGCAGATGGAGAGAAACTAAGCAAAAATGGTTTTACTGGAATTTTTCTGCAGTTTGTGTTCCTACTGTCAGAGACTCAGGGACAGGTTATGCTGAGGTAAGAGGTTTCAGTTCTCTTCTTTCATTTATTTCCCTGTTCTAGCCTTGGGAAAAACATTGTAACTTCCCCTCAATCCCCTAGTGGATGCAGAGAACTGAGAAAAGCTGTGTTATGGTAGGAAAGGACAGCTCACGGTTGTCCCATTGAAGTCCTGTGCCTCTGACCCAAGGGACTCTTGTGTGGACAAACCAGCTCCACAGCTGTATTATTTTAATGCTGGTATTAGATACATAAATCCATAACAGCAACTTTGTAACACCACCCACTGCATCCTCTCAGGACAGAGATTAATCTGTTGGGTGTGTTTTGTGTCTCCAAAACTTTTAAGGACAAGACTCTCCCTCAGTTCTTTACTTTTGGGCATCCCACATGCAGCTTTGAGACAAGATCCCGAGAGAAAGCAGTGGCTGCGTCTGCCGAGTCTGCAGTCTTTTGGAGAAATCAAGCAGGAGATATAGTTCAGTCACAGTTCCTAATAAAGCAGCCTCTTAACTTTATCCTTTGATTAAAATGTAAAAACATCTTCCAGGAAGGGTCTTGCCATGCTCTTGTATTTACAGACCCTGGCAGAAGGGAGTTGGGTCACCCATGCTAAGGTGAGGATGAACTTTCTAGCTCCTACCTGGACAACAACTAACATCAGATACCATTTCTCTACAACCTTGACAGGGAAAATAAAATTAAAAAAAGGTGAGTTATTTGAAGCAGTGCTGTCTAAGATCAAATAATCCAACTATTTAACGGAAGGATCAAAGAATTAGAGCAAAGAAATTGGATGTTCTGTTACTGTGCTGAGCACAATCAGTGCTTCAAAAAATGTCCCTGAGCTCACCAAGCCAAGGGCACTCAGGACTGAAGTAGAGCACTCAGCACAGTGCAGGAGAAGGCTCTAAATGTGCTCTTTATTAAGATGATAAACTCCAAAGAAGGCACAAAAGGGAGTATATTTTTTAAAATGCAGAATTCTGAAAAGGTGTGAATAGCTTCATCAAGCAAACACATGAATATTAATATTCATATACTCATTTATAAAGCAATTGCTGGTGAATCAAGTTGGTATCTTCAGAGCACAATGCAAGGATGTTTTGTTTAATTGAGTTTTTTAACTAGTTTACTAATTAGGTTCCACCAAAGCAAAGAAACTCAAATAGTGGAATTTAGACCTGAATGAGTAAGTTCTGAAAACATCAAGTATTGTGCTTTTTTTTACCTGATGATGGGGCTATACACAGTTGACTCCCTAACACTATGGAAAATGGTATAGGGAATAGATTGAAGATCTTCATGTGAAACTTTTGAGGTTTGCTCATGACTACCTGATATGCCAAATTATGTCAAAATTAGTATCAGTGCACTAGCTGCATATTCCATGCAAAAAGATCAAGTGAATACTGAATCAAATAGACCAAGTGCAAAGGCGAATAGTACATGAAGGTGCTGCTTTTCGTACAAGTGTCATAGACTCATGCAAGAATGTATCTCCATGTCTGTTTCAAATAAATATATAAATAAAGCAAATTCTTGTCCTGATATTTATGCTTCACGGTATCTTGACACCCGGAACAAATCTGCTTTAAGCAATTTTCTGGGCCTTTTTCTTTCTTTTCTAAATCACTGAAGTGGAAGTTTTTGCTCCATGTAAGCTTTACAACAAAGTTTTCAAAACTAGAGAATTAAAGAAAGATTCATGACTTTTTGCACAGGTATATAAACAAATTTGCAATTGTAAAAGTGGATGTTGAGTACATCTGGGAGCAATTTGCCCAAAGAAAGATTTTGGAACCTCATATTTGGCTATGTAGAGGAGGGAATTAAATGTCCAGAGCCATGTTCTGAACATGAACATTACATATGCCTGAAACCAATTGGAATTCGGTCCTGTTCAAAACTGAGAGGGGACTTTATTAATGTCTAAAAGTATCTGAAGAGAGGGTTTCAAGAGGATGGAGCCAAGCTCTGCTTGGTGGTGCTGACCAGTAGTATGAGAAGCAGTGGGCACATGACCCACTGTGGTCCCTCCCAACCTCACCCATTCCGTGATTCTGTGAATTCAGGTGTCTGAACTAGGAAAAGCTGCTTAGAGTTGCTGTTCTCAACTATCTCTAAGATAAAATTCCCGCTCTCTCAGTTTGAACCTTGTCATGGTTTGAGATAGCCCCAAAATCCAATTCCCTAGCTCTATTCCTCCTCCCACATCTCAACCTAATGTGAGATGGGTTTTTCCAGACAAAACACACCAGACTCAAAGTGGGGGAAAAGGAATATATTACAATGACTGTACAAATAAATACCATATCGCATTATACACATGATCACAACTATCTCTACCATGACATATAGTATTTACAGTGGACCAGATCTCTTCTCTCCTCCAAATAAAAGTCCAGGAGGGAAAGAAGGACAGATCCCTTCCAGTCTCTGAACAGCAGCATCTTCTGAGGCAGCAGTCTGTCTTCTTCACATTGATGCAGCAGTTGATAGCTGGCTTTCTGCCAACACTCACAAGGGAGGTATTCAAGCCTCTCTCGGCCCCATCGCCTCCAACCGAGGGGTCTTCCGTGGGCTTCGTAACCCCAGACAAGGTCGTTTCACCACGTCATATCACGAAGACTCGGGGGGGGTCTTCGTGACAGTCTGGTATCTCTTGCAGGGCCTCTGTGCCCTGTCTCTCAGGCTGCCACTGTGGCAGCAGTGCAAGGGGGGGAGCCAAGGTCAACTCCCCCCGCATTCCTCTCAGAGCTCTCTAGCTCCTTTCTGCAGTGCATGTCGCACTTCAAGGTTCTTTCAAGAGGTTCTTTCAAGAGTCCATCATCTTCCTCCTTCCAGGAGGTCTCAAAGGAGTTTTGGGGGGCTGGTACAGTCTTACCCCCAGAACTCTGTCTCTCAGGTTGCTGGCTCTCTTTTCCTCGGCTCTCTTTCCAGGAGTCCTTTCTCTGGTGCTGCATGTTGCTTCTGCTGCTCCTCCAGTTCAGGTCCTTATCTCTGGCTCTCTGCCACCGTTTCTCTGGTCAGTGCCGGTTGCTGCTCTGTGCCCATGGAGAAAACATCTCCCGGCATAACTACAGGCACCTAGCCCAGCTTTATGCTGTTCCAGGTGCCCGCAGCCCCCCCAGCCAGGGGGGCCCAGAGGGCCTGAGGGGCTCAGAGTCCCTTCCTCGTGGCTCACAACATGGCCACCTCTCCTCAACAACCCAAACTACAACTCATCTCTTCCGGTGAGCTTGTGGGATGTTGACATTTTTGCAGGAGTGCCCATTGGACAGAACTTCAAAACTTCCAGGGGTTTCCACCCCTTGGGGTCTACCACTTTTCTTAGCCTCTGGAGGAAAACAAAGTCCAAACCACTACAAACCTCTACCTGAAATGTCATCAAGCTGACAGGTGTCCTAGAGACATGGCTTTGCCCTCCAGTGCAGTCCTGGCATATACAGGAGTGCCTCCATAGCCAGTCTTATGTAGTCCCATAAGTATGTTTGGACTGTGTCTACCAAACACTGGAAGTAGGTCCTCACAGAAGGTGACTAGAAGAGGCAGTGTTATAACTCCTGTCTAAGTGTCATATCCTAAATCTTTGTTCGTGAAGCCTAGCCATGATGATGAAGTGTCATATGGAAGCTCACCAGGGATCATGAAGATCATGGTCTGGAGGAATTTTCTTTCTTAGCTTCGTCTTCTGAGAAAGGCACTTTCACTCAACAGCCCCGACTCCTGCTCCAAGAACTTCTTGATTTTGGATATGGCATAAGGACCTGAAACTGGAGCCAAAAGCTCTCTATGCCTACCAGAGTAGAAGAGGAATTTAACTTAATTAACCAAGGAGAGGGGTTAGGACACATAAAATGTGCAAGAGGCTTGGTCACACTTGCAGTCTGGAGCAGGGTCCCCAGAGAAGTGGTCACAGCAATAAGTCTGACAGAGTTCAAGAAGTGTTAGGACAATGCTCTCAGACACATGGTGTGATTACTGGGGCTGCCCTGTGCTGGGCCAGGAGTTGGACTCAATGATCCTTTTAGGTCCCTTCCAAATCAGGTTATTCTATAACTCTATGACTCTGCATGATCTGAACCCTTATGTCACGTAAATGCTTAACCCATATAGTCCTTAGAGGTCTTGATGTTACCCCAGGAAAAACGGTAGTATTTTATGACCAAGTACAACATGAGGCTCAGGTTTTTTCTTTTTTGTATATCTAGGCTGTTTTGCTTTACTTTCTGTCCTATAGCAGATTTGTCTCTGAATCCTGACAGGGGAATGAGGGAGTGTTACAAGGTGTAAATCACAGAAGAATCTCCATTGAGGATTGCTAAAAGGTCAAAGACTTAAAGCCTTACCTCAATGCATCATACTGGTTAAGTTTAAGAGACCTCTATACAGCTCATGGACCCCTATGACTTCTGTTCTTGGACATCTAACAATACCCAAGCATTCTATGAATTCTGAATGCCAAGAAATGCAGTAAGGGGGAAAGTGTCTTATACATAGATACCTAAAAATTCAGCAATGTAATAATAAATTTCCCCTTTCTGAACCCAGCCACCTTTTCCATAATATTAACCAGAGCCAAGAACTAGCAGTGCTTCCTTCAGTAAAATAAAATAACAATTGCAACTGGAATAGGTCCCTAAGAAATTATTCTGTTCTCTTTCCAGACAGCAATTTGCAATTAAATTCAGGCTCTGATGATGGGTAGAAAGCTGTATGCATTTAACCACTTTCATTTATAATAGTTAGAAAGAGGTAGAATAATTGCTCTTGATAACAGACTGTGTCTGGAGAGGTGGGATGTGTGTGCATTTGCCTCTCAAGAGAGTGGGAAGATCTTCGTTTCACCTGAATAATTCAGTGATATCCAGGAAGAAGGTATGAGCAAAACCAACTCTTGTTTCTCAAATCAGGAGAGATTTGAGAGTGCAGGCTCTATGGCAAGGGGGAAGTTGTATTTTCAGTAGGACAGAAGCAGAGTCTCCTGATCTTTATATCTGTCCTGTACAGTTTTGAGTTTCTCTTCCTCTCTTTTACCTCATTGAAAGATTTGTATTCTGTAGCAGTCATATAAAGAACTTAACATTCTTTTGGCCCTTGCCCATGCTTCAGCTATTGAAGAGAAGAAAGAGGACGTCTGGCTCTAAAAGGTTTGAGAACAACCACATCGAATGCATCAAATTTAACCAAAAGGTTTAATCAAAAATCACGAGGTTTCTTTCTGTTGACTTCACTGGGCCTGGGATCAGACCTCACCTGAAATAGTGAACTAGGACTCCCAGAATAAATTGTCCTACTATTCTTTCCAGAATTTATGCAGTGTTTTAAGAGCACTAAGGAAAGGTGACCCAGAAAGCCCAGTAAAGAAAAGAATAACGCTGCACAAGGAAAGATAAAACAGAAGCACATCCTCAGCTAAGATGGGTTAATTAGATGAAACCCAATATGTGTTGGCTATAATTTAAAAGATGCTCTGCACACTGAGGGACGAGGAGGTAATTTACAAAACCATTGTTTGCAAATGCAAATGTAAGAAAAAGAAAGACATGTAAGCTAAGCTTTGTGCAGCATTAAGAAGTTTAAACAAGGCAAGCAATCTAAATTTGGATTAAAAATCATGATACTGAGATAATTCTTATATTTGAAAAATGCAATACACTTGGAAGAGACTGGAATTTAAAGATCTATTATTTACTAATAAGAATGAAAAACCTCTTGAATATTAAAGAACTGAGGGAAGTTTGGAAATGAAACAGATCTTAGTTGTAGAAGAGAGGAAATATCTGTGAAAATAAATTATTATTATTATACTTTATATTTCTTTTGATATGATTCAGAAATTGGCAAAATAATTTCCCTAAAAGAAGTGGCATATCATTAGTAGGATATAGTAGGCAGTTTAATTACATAGGGCTACAGTGACTTTCTTCCATGGTAGGTGAAATTACTGGTGTGTTTTGTGAAAGGAGTATAGGAACTTTTCTTAATTTCCTGAACTTATTAACAGAAAAGGTTGAGGAATGATTAAAAAAGAAAAAAGAGTCTTCTCAGGAATTCACATTGAAGTTTTCAGATCCATGTGTTCCTAAAATAGAAGAGAAAGATCTTCAGAAAAAGCAAGAGACACATTAAATAGGATTAAAGTTTATTTTTGAAACTGACTTTATTAATGAAAGGTCACAGCATCAGTATGAATAATTCACTCCTCAGAGATCTGCCATTTCATCTGGCATGAAAAGCCCCTTGCACAGCCAACCCTCTCCAAAGTGTGTTCAATATATGGGACAGCAGTTAAAAGTGTTCTTAAAAATAATTCTACTGAAGAGATGCCCTTTGGTAGAGTGATCTACCATCACAGCTATGATAGTTTGATTTCATCACTTGTCTTGCAGAGATCAAATACCCAGAACTTGTTAAGAAGAAGAATGTTCTTCCAGACTCATACATCTCAGTGCAATTAACATCTGAGTTTCTATTTCAATTACAGAGATTTTATAGAGTGTGATATGAAGAGTTTCTACCCACATCCTGGAGGGTAAGAAGGTCAGGGCTGTATGACTATAACAAAAATATGACAAAAACTGATGTGAAGATTGCAGCCAAAGGTAGCTAAAGTGTAGGTGTGAGGCCACCCTTGGGCCATCTCCCTTAGCTTTCTGGTTACAATGGAGAGTGATTTTTCGTGCTTGTGTTTTCAGAGAGGAAATGCCTCTGACAGAGGCAGAAAAGGACTGAATGAAAATGATTGAAACAGAGTGGACTGGAGCTCTGCAGGAGGACAGTTCAGCTCAAGGAATTGTCTAGAGACAATTAGTCTCCCTTAGGCTCCCTGCCTCCGTCACAAAGCGAGGGCACAGTGCAGTGCCTTCCTTCTTCCCGCTGCGATACAGCAGCCGACTGTCAGCAAACAACTTCCCTTTTGGCAGTACATGTTTTGCTTCAGCTGATTTTTGTGACTGGTAGCCTGCAAACACAGCAGATGCTTATGTTCACAGTAGCATTATTATCTTCCTACTTCCAATCCATTAAGCATGGTCTGTGGAAATGTGCACACCACAGCTTCTTATACAAATACGTGTAATCCATCAAACAATTCAAAAAAGTAGAAGACTTTTCAAAGTTTGTAGAACTGACTTATAAACCCTGTTTGCTTTGTGGAATATGCACAGAAGGCAAATCAACTCAACAGTTGAAAGCACAGCATAAATTACGTATGGATCAAAGCAGACGTGGGTGCACAAAAGCAAACAAGCCCTCCCTTCCATCAAAACTGAGATGAGGTTTATACCTGAAAGCAAAAGAGCATCCAACAGTGTGTCATGGGCTATGGAGTTTGATCTAAAATATTGGAATTTATGTTCTTTGGGATAAAGGGAATTCAGCAATTTTTCATTATCATTAATCTCCCAAAAGCATGTCTAAGAGAAAAATAGCAGCCAGTAGCTAATTGGACAGCTGCTTTAAAAAACCAAAATTCATGTTGATTTTTTTTTCTTGTAGTTTTCATAAATATGAAATGTACCAGACAGCAGGGGCTGGCGAGGGAAGCTTTCTATTTGCACAGTAAATGCAGCCCCATATGTGCCTGTGCCAGGCTAGACAGTTGTTTAGCCTTCCTCCAATATGGCCCTTGCCAAAGAAAAAAAATAATTTTAGGAACATCTCCTAAAGATAAAGTGTGGTCTTAAAACCCTTTCCAGAAAAGCAGCCACAACTTAAGGTAGCACATATGTGTTTTACTGCCTTTACCTGCAGATGTAGAAGTAAACTGGCAGTGACACACTCTAGAGTCTGCTGTTTCCCAAGCCTGCTATTTCCTATTGTTGCAAAGCAGTTTAAATTTAGTAGTAGAATGGCTAAGGCTTAAGTAAAAGGGTAGGCCTAGAAAGCAACACATTACAGTAGTGAGTTAAGCAGCAGCCTTGTTCGTGGGAATAGAATGTACTGAAGAAGTAGAAACAATAATCAAAAGATGTAGTCAAGCATGTACGTAACGATTTGTACCTTAGATGTGGTAAGGGTCTGTTAAACAGTTTCTAGGGGGGGTAGGACAACTTAAGCAGATTTATGATTAAAGTAGATGATTGTTAATTGTTATAAACTACTGCACCTGGGTTGCTATAGAAACTGTAATTGTTTTAGCCGTGAGAATACATGTAAACTTGTTTGTGTATAAAAGTTGAACTGAGAACGAGGGTCGTCGGAATCCTGACTTGGGGCGTTAGCCCGCAGGTTCCCGGGGCCCCGAATAAAGCACCCATAAACCGGCACTCTGTTGGTTTGTGTCTTTGTTTACGGGCAACAGTTTTGGCGACCCAGATGGGACTCCGGGGGTAGCTGGGCGGCTCACGAGCTGATCTACTCCATGCCGGCAACCAGGTGATTTCTGGGGAGACATCGACCCGTGCCCGACCCGCGCCCGCCGGACAACCCTCTAGGTAAGCCCGAAGGTGCTTTATTCTTTTAGGTTTGTTGGTTGGGAGCCTGCCTATAAGACGGGATAGTGAGTGTCCCGCTGGGTTGGGCTAAAGGTACCTTGGTTGGGAAGCCTAGGCGCTGGTCGTAAGACGCGGCGAAAGCTGCGCAGTACCAGCACTCGCCTCTCAGAGGGAGAATCGGCGAGTTGGTTTTGGTTTTGGTTTTGTTCTGGTTTATATTGTTGTGTTATCGTGCTGGTCGTTAAAAGTATTGTTTTGTGTTGTTGTGTTATTGTGAATTTGATGAATTTAGATTGTGGTGTGTGTGTGAGCAAGTAGCAAGCATGATGTCATTTAAAACCTTTAGAGCACTATCCTGCACAGAAAAAGATATCCCTAGCGATTCTCCGCTTGGTTGCTTGTTAAAACATTGGAAGGAAGGAAATTTTGGACAAGAGTTAAGCAAGAAACAGTTGATTGATTATTGTAATAATGTATGGCCTCAATATGAAACAGGAGGAATGCTGTGGCCCAGAAATGGATCACTGACTCTGGAAATTATAACCCCTTTGATGCGATATTTACGAGAGAATGAGAAGTGGGATGAAATACCATATCTGGATTTGTTTTATTATTTAGAACAAAACACTGAATGGCAAAAGGAATGTGGTATCTTAGTGTTGAAAGAACTGGAACTGGAGGATGATAAATGTAAGAAATGTCAAGAGCGGAGTATAAAGATATTGAAAGGATTGGATGATAAACATGAGCAGAAAATACGGTTTTCAGAACCAGAGGAGGATGTGTCTTTGTTAGTCTCCCCCGGAGTAACTCCAAGTGCGCCCCCGAGAAATAGTCTCCCTTCACGTGCAAGGGCACAATCACACACCATGCCCCCGTTAGAATCATCCTCGGATGAGGAAGAAACAGGGGGGCGGGAATGTGACAGAACTCCTCTAGCAGAACGGACTCGGAGAGGGCGAAGGGAGAGGGAAAGAAGACGGGGAGGGGGGAGGGAGACAGACGTTTCGCTCTCACCCCCTAGATTGATGGCTCCCTTGCGAGAAGCGGTTGGAGCAGGCAGGGGAAAAATCATGATAAAAGTTCCTTTTTCGCCTAATGATTTACTAATTTGGAAACAGTCAGCTGGGACATATAGAGAAAATCCTGAGCGGGTGGCTCGTGTTATAAAAATGGTTATAAAAACACAAGACCCGGACTGGAATGATTTACAGGTATTAATAGATACAATTTTAGATTCAAGAGAAAAAGAAATGGTATTAAAGGTGATGGTGGAGAGAGCAAAGGAAAGGATTCGTACCCTGCCCCGGGCAGCGCGGGGGACGGTAAACGATTTTGTACCGCGGGAGGACCCCGACTGGGACGCTAATAACCCCGCAGATTATAAAAAGTTAAAAATTTACCAGGAATTATTGGTAGAGGGAGTTGTGGAAGACAGAGCCGGCTAGATTCAGACTTAAAGGTTGTTTTGGAAGTAGAGGGGGAGCCGACGGAATTTAGAATAGATACTGGAGCTAGTTTTTCGGCAATGAATAAATTGATGGGGCCACTAAGCGATTCAACTGCATGGGTGGTAGGAGTTTCAGGACAGGTAGAGGAAAAGGCGTTTTTGCGACCTTTAGATATTAAATTTAGAGGAAAAGAACTAGACCATCAGTTTTTGTATATGCCTAACAGTCCTGAATGTTTATTAGGAAGGGATTTGCTTTCAGCCTTGCAAGCTAAAATTATATTTGAAAAAGAGAGAGTCAAGATAGAAATTCCAGAAGAAAATTTAGCGAAAATTTTTGTTGTGAAAGAAGTGGAAAAGGAAGAAATACCCCAAGAGATTGAACAGGCTGTTGTACCCTGGGTGTGGGAGACCGGGGTTCCTGGGAAATCTAAAGCAGCCACCCCAGTTAGAATAGAATTAAAAGAAGGAGCACAACCTGTCAGAGTTAGGCAATACCCAATTAGTTTAGAAGCAAGAAAGGGAATAGCCCCTATGATTTCACAGTTCCTAACTCTAGGAATATTACAAGAATGTGAATCAGAATTTAACACCCCCATATTTCCGATAAAAAAACCAAATGGAAAATATAGATTAGTACAAGATTTGAGAGCAGTAAATCTTATTACAAAAGATATTCACCCGGTTGTAGCAAATCCTTATACCTTGCTAACATCTGTGTCTGAGAAGTTTCAGTGGTTTACTGTGGTTGATTTGAAAGATGCTTTCTTCTGCATACCACTGGCACGAGAAAGTTGGAAAATCTTTGCCTTTGAATGGGAAAGTCCGGAGACAGGACGAAAGAGACAGCTCGCTTGGACTCGATTACCACAAGGATTCAAATGCTCACCCACGATATTTGGTAATCAGTTAGCAAAGGAACTAGAGGAATGGAAGACTACTCAGGTAAAAGAATCTCCTTTTTCATATATAATACTGCAATATGTAGATGACATTTTCTTAGGAGCTACAGAACAGGGACTTTGTCGTCAGTTAACTATTGAACTGTTAAACATGCTGGGCCAAGCAGGCTACCGAGTCTCAAAAGAAAAAGCACAATTAGTAAAACGGAAAGTTATCTATCTGGGATGTGAAATTTCCCAAGGAGTCCGGCGCCTGGGAACAAATAGAATTCAAGCAATATGTGCTATACCTGTGCCTAGAAATAATCAAGAACTGAGATCTTTTCTAGGAATGGTCGGATGGTGCAGGTTGTGGATTCCTAACTTCGGACTGACTGCTCGACCACTGTATGAAGCAGCAAAGGAGTCCAAGCTAACCTGGGGGACAGAGCAAGAAAAAGCATTCCAGGAACTGAAGAAAGCCCTCCAGGAAGCACCTGCCCTGGGACTACCGGACCCAACCAAGGAATTTCAGCTCTATGTTTGTGAGAGACAGCGAATGGCCTTAGGAGTCCTCACTCAGCGTCTAGGATCCTGGAAGAGACCGGTTGGGTACTTCTCCAAACGGCTAGACGCAGTAAGTGGGGGATGGCCAGGGTGTCTCAGAGCTGTGGCAGCGACGGTCATTTTAATACAGGAAGCACGCAAATTGACTCTGGAAAAACACATGATAGTGTATGTGCCCCACATGGTCATAGCAGTTCTAGAGCAAAAAGGGGGGCATTGGCTCTCCTCCAGCCGCATGTTGCAATACCAGGCTTTGTTGAGAGAACAAGATGATGTTGAACTGAAAATTACTAACCATCTCAACCCAGCAGAATTCCTTAGGTCTACACAGGAAGAAGGCACCCTGGAGCATGACTGTGTAGAGACCATTGAACAAGTCTACGCGAGCAGAAGAGACTTGAAGGACGAACCACTGACAGATCCTGACTGGGAGCTGTACACCGACGGATCTAGTTTTGTGGAAAACGGCACCAGGTACGCTGGGTATGCAGTAGTCACTTTACAACAAGTGATAGAAGCGACTGCACTACCCCCAGGTACGTCTGCACAAAAAGCCGAAATATGGGCATTGGTGAGAGCTTTAATATTAAGCCAAGGAAGGAGAGTTAACATATGGACTGACTCCAAATATGCTTTTGGGGTAGTTCATGTTCACGGAGCACTCTGGAAGGAGAGAGGACTTCTTACTTCTCAGGGGACAACGATTAAACATCGGGAAGAAATTTTACAATTGCTAGAGGCAATACATAAGCCCTCAGCAGTGGCAATAATGCATGTCAGAGGACACCAGGCTGATCCAGGACGAGAGTTTCAGGGAAATCGATACGCTGACCAAGCAGCCAGGAGGGCTGCGAGAAAGGTATGGACTCAAATGGTTCTTTTACCAACCCGGAATAATCCAGCAATAGCATTCATGGAAGAGAAACCGCATTATTCACCTGAAGATGAGAAATTAGCTGTGATGATGGAAGTGAAGAAAAATATCAGGGGGTGGTATATCACTCCTACGAGACAGGTAATTTTACCAGTCAGAATAATGAAAGCAGTGCTTGAGATGGAACACAACAAGTGCCACTGGGGTGCAGAAGCACTAGTGAAATTCTTGAAAAACGAAATTTTCTCAAACCAGATGTTAACACTAGCTAAAAGGGTGAATGCAATGTGTCCTATGTGTATAAAGAATAATCCAGTAGTCAGGAAGCAAGTACAAATGGGAAAACTTCAAGTAGGACAGTTACCAGGAGACTATTGGCAAGTAGATTTTTCTGAGTTGCCTAAGGCCCAAACTTTTAAATATCTGCTAGCGTATGTTTGTACCTTCTCAGGGTGGCCAGAAGCTTTTCCATGCAGGACCAATCAGGCAAAAGAAGTAGTGAAAACCCTTCTGAAGGAAATCATCCCAAGATTTGGAGTTCCCCTAGGGTTGTCCTCTGATCGAGGACCGCACTTTACAGCAGGGATAGTCCAAGATGTGTCAGCTGTATTAGGGATAACATGGAATCTCCATACACCATGGAGACCGCAGTCTAGTGGACAAGTAGAAAGAATGAATCAGACATTAAAAGGTCAATTGAAGAAGATCTGTCAGGAAGCCAAAATCCAGTGGCCCCAAGCAGTACCCCTCGCTCTGCTGAGAGTTAGGATTAAACCAAGGGAAAGAATAGGAGTAAGTCCATACGAAATATTGTATGGCAAGCCCTATCATGCGGCTACTTACCAAGGGGATCCTCATGTAGTGGGTGATCAGGCAGTATTTAACTATGTGTTATCTTTGAATAAGACCCTCACAGCCCTCAGAGGAGCGCTGCAGTGGAATCGGCCTCTGCCCCTGGAGAATCCGGTTCATGACATTTCTCCAGGAGACCAAGTCTATGTGAAAAACTGGTCAGTGGAACCATTAAAGGGAACATGGGACGGTCCTCGCCAGGTGATAATGACCACTTATACGGCGGTGAAAGTCGAGGGAATCGACAATTGGATCCATTACACCCGAGTCAAGAAGGTTCCAGTCTCATGGTCGGTAGAACCTCTCTCACCTACGAAGATGGTATTTCGAGCCAACAATTGAAGATTGTGGTATTCCTGGGGTTGATAAGTTTAGCAGAGACCACCGTGAGAATTGAAACCCCAGATCCTTATTTGTTTGTACCAGAACACACTGATGTAAACTTAACTTGTCTGTTTTCAGATGACCAGGGAGCTGAATTAAGAGATGTCCACGTCAAGTGGAGACGGAGAGATCAAGATCGAATCATAACAGAAGGAGTGACAACAGTTTGGGATGCGACACAACAAAAGGGTTATACCGTCCTGCAGGTACCTGAGGTGTCTAAAACCGTAGAAGGGACATACATGTGTGTAGTTTGGATTCAAAGGAGTTTTGATTATGGGTATGTAGAAATACACATGATAAACACAACTCGGGAAATAATGACTAAGATACAAGTTATACCCCCTAGGAAAACTCGACATGTGAGAGATCTGCGGATTCCGAATAGAGAAATAGAACAGGAAAATTTAATTGTGGGCCTAATTCGAGATTTTGGGAAAGTACAAAACGTTACTAAAATTACTGCATGTCTCCCTATGCCTCATGCAGCAGGAGACCCAATTCCATGGGGAATAATTCCAGTGCCAGAAATACCCAAAATGTTTAAGAATATTACAAGGAATTGCAAATTTGTAACCATCACATGGAGCGAAACGGTAGATGTATGTTTATTAAGTGACAAAATGATGAAGAAGCAATGTGAACAGATGCCGGGATATTTCCGATGGGTAGTAATTGGGACATGGGTAACAAGTGAAACAATTAATGAATTAAAAGGATACTGTTTAGTTACAAATTCAACACACCCATGCTCTAAAGTTCCGGCTTCAGTAAAACGAGAAAAACAAGAAGAGGTCTGTCAAAATATTACCAGTTCTACAACCATGGAAGAATGGCAAACAATTTGGGGACCCAGCCTGCTAGAGACATATAGTTATATTGGAAAGGTACAGTGGTGCATTCACTGGAAGGGGAAAAAGAATCAAACTTATTCTACAGGAAATAGAGGGAATCATAATTGGAGGACAGAAACACATACAAAAGAGGATTGGAATTGTACCCGAATATATACATGTGATACCCCAGACGATGAAATAGGCTTAATGCCAGTCAAAACACTTCTGCAGTTAGGATGTGAGTGTCGAGGATATAACCATACTATTAAAGGAC
The DNA here is from genome assembly GCF_025592945.1 of Manacus candei. Classification (NCBI taxonomy): domain Eukaryota; kingdom Metazoa; phylum Chordata; class Aves; order Passeriformes; family Pipridae; genus Manacus; species Manacus candei. The sequence goes on from NW_026138061.1 coordinate 8,191,833, forward strand.
ATGTGAAAAACATTGATTGTCACACTACCACAGTTAGAAGTCCCGGAAACCTAGTATGGGTCATGGGACATGGTCAATGGACCACCCACATGCCACTAGACGGTCCGGTTGTACCTGTCACACTAGGGATACCTACTCTTTGTCCACTCTGGAGAAAAGAGAAGTTAACACCAGCAGAGATGCAACCACGGGAGAAAAGAGAAGTCAGTAATGACATTAATGACCTGGAACTAACAGATTGGCATGAGCCATCAGCAGGAGTTAAATTCGGATGGGCACTAGAATCTTTGTTTGCCCCAATTTCAACATATCGAAATAGAGAAATGTTGTTCAAATTGATGAGCCAGACCGAAAGGTTAGCAGCAGTCACTAAGAAAGGATTTAAAGATCTAAATTTACAATTACAAGCCACCTCTAGAATGACCATACAAAACCGCATGGCATTAGACCTGATATTACTCAAAGAACATGGAGTTTGCGGTTACCTGCATGCAAAGGATGAGCATTGTTGTGTACACATCCCAAATGTCACTCAAGAAGTAGAGAAAGATATTAATCAATTAGAACAAATTGACGAGAATGTTCATAAACTGCAGAGAGAAGCGGAACACAATTGGATAGGACAATTATTCAGCTCCCTAGGTCTCCATGTATCAGGATGGATATCTTCTGTTATCCAGTACGGAATATTGATTGTAATAATTGTTGTCATAGCCATAACTGTTTACAAGTGTCTTTTAGGAATGATTGTAAAAGAAGGTCAACATACGAGACGCATCATGAAAGCTATAACAAGAAAAGAAGTAATCTCACCGCAAAATGGATCACCTCCTATCCATCAAGAAACTGCAACCTGAAGATTGCTGTATTTGAGCATCCTTGCAAGCAAAGCCTGAAGAATGCTCAAAAGGGGGGACTGTTGCAAAGCAGTTTAAATTTAGTAGTAGAATGGCTAAGGCTTAAGTAAAAGGGTAGGCCTAGAAAGCAACACATTACAGTAGTGAGTTAAGCAGCAGCCTTGTTCGTGGGAATAGAATGTACTGAAGAAGTAGAAACAATAATCAAAAGATGTAGTCAAGCATGTACGTAACGATTTGTACCTTAGATGTGGTAAGGGTCTGTTAAACAGTTTCTAGGGGGGGTAGGACAACTTAAGCAGATTTATGATTAAAGTAGATGATTGTTAATTGTTATAAACTACTGCACCTGGGTTGCTATAGAAACTGTAATTGTTTTAGCTGTGAGAATACATGTAAACTTGTTTGTGTATAAAAGTTGAACTGAGAACGAGGGTCGTCGGAATCCTGACTTGGGGCGTTAGCCCGCAGGTTCCCGGGGCCCCGAATAAAGCACCCATAAACCGGCACTCTGTTGGTTTGTGTCTTTGTTTACGGGCAACACTATTCACATTATTTTTTCTAAAACACTGTTCCTTTTAAAGAAACTAGCTCTCCTCCATCCCAAATGAATGGCATAATTCATAGGTTTGCGGTCCCAAAGGTTTCAGACCAAAACATCTGAAATCTCAAAATGTTTGGCAGATCTATGGACAAGTCTTTGCCTACAGGTGCTGTGAAGTCAATATTGTTTCATGGAGCAGGTTGTGGAGGTCACAGCTACCACTGCTGGGAACCACCAGAACCATTGATCCTTGATGGACAATTTCCAGGACTCTGCATTCACAGGCAACCACTATAAACACACCACATCATTTGATGGACAATATTGGACACCCCGCTTTATCTCTGCCTCCATCCTACAAAACAAAAGCCTTAATCTCTCCATCCAACCCATCACATGTGTAAGTGCTGCTATGAAAGACAAAAAGCCTTACTTCTATTCTTCTTTCATACAAACATAAGCCCAAAAGTGCAAAAAAACAAACCATAAAGTCATCTTTTTTTCTAATATATAGCAAGTCTTGACTGTTGCTTGCCCCTCGGAGTTCACTGTTTAAGAGTCATAGTTGGTATCTGAAGATGATACCTCTGATGTAGGGGTGAGAGATACACATCTAAGTAATGTCTTTTGCTTAGACTGTACTACAAAAACATAAGAATTATCATATCATTATTTAAAAATGTCTGTATACATAATATATGTATATTTATTTAAACCAAATAAGAAATTACAAATGAAAATCAGGTTTCTTTTATTTGCTCAAGCCTGGACAATGCAAAAGAATCATTGGGTTAATTAATATGCCCCAAAATTCATTAGTGTCTCCTCTAATAAACCATGAGGCATTCTTAGCTCTGCATGCCAAAGCTATTTGATTACTTCATTGCAAGAAATTGCAATGAGAAAAATTTGGAGAAATTAATGAGATCAAAACTTCAAATATAAGCTTCATAACCAAGAGATAACACTAATCAAAGCCTGATAATTATCAGTTTGATACTGCAAAGTCTTAATTGCATCCAAACCCTTGTCAGCTCTGCAGGATTTGCTGAGCATCTTGCAGAACTGAAATCCTCTTGAAAAGCTTTAGAGACCGAATTTTACATCCTTGCTGCTGATTTCAGTGGCTCTGGTTGTGAAGCAAGGTGGTGGTGTGAATGAGCTATTTATGCTGCTTGTTTTAGATAAAGGAACATCTGAAAGAGATTTGGGCATAATTTTGCACTAAGGTTGTTCGCACATTCCATGGAAACTGCTCTAAAGATCATCTCTAGTAGGCAATCTCATCTTTGCAGAAACTGCTCAAAGGTATCTTTCTGCAATTCACATTGTAATTTTCTTTTTCCCTAGAGTGGTTTGCCTAAGACAGATATACCTGTTAAAAAAATGTACTAAGAAAAGTGCAGCTCCAAAGAGGACACTTACATCTCTGAATGAAATGCTGGTAGGACAACACATTGTAAACCACTAACTCTCTTATTTTCCCAGCTCTTCAAAATGGCTAAAAACATTGTCAATGACAAATTAGTGATCTTGAGCCTAAAATTTATTAGATGAAAATAAGAAACCCTCTTACAAACCTTGTTCCACAAATTTTCAAGCAATAGGAGGCACAGATTTGCCAGAAGCAGCATAAATATGACTGGATAATTTGCTGTGCCGGGGTTATACATAATATTAAGTTTGCTTTTAAAACCTTGGCATGAATTATCTTTAGCTATTACCCTGAAATAAATATAGATTAAAGAAAAAAAAGGAAATCTAACATTGAATCACAGATTCAGTGGCTGCAAAAACTTTTTGCATCCATGGCTCAGACTCTTACAAATGAGAGACTGGACAGGGTTATTTGATTGGTTAATTTGACCTTATCCCACTATCAGGCTCCTTTCACTCTTTCACTTCTATGCTGAGCTCACCTAAACAGTAACTTTCAGGAAATTTCCTTTTCTTGATTTAAAGACATCACAGCCAGAACATCCAGCTGGCCTTGATGGTCAAAGTTTGTTTTCACTACGGATTTCCTTTGCATCAGTTCCCAGCTATTAGACTACCAGTGGGGAACCCACCTAATTATCCCGTGCAGATGATGGAGGCAAAAATATTACCATCACTCCTCTACTCTGTCTTATTAAAAATTGGGACATGAACCCAATATTCCTATTGTGTAGGAAAATGTATTACCCAGAAGGCAATATCCAGGGAAGGTAATGTAATGATCCCAATTCAGCCTGTTGTTACAGTTACACCCACCTAAAGAGGGCCTAAAAGTTGCTTCAATTAGTATGGGATAATTTAGACCAAGCCTCCTAGTTTCTCAGCTTAAGTACTGGGCTAAGACCATGTCAGACATCCTCTGTGGTCCTTATCTACATAATCAGCTCAGAGCCACTGAGCACTGAAGTGCAGAGGTGCCAGAGACAGCGTCTTGCTGTCCCTGGTTGAGGAGCATGTAGGAAGGTGCTCAAGGGCCACCTGAGAGCTGTGACCATCTGCTCAAGGGTAGGAGTAAGTCCTTCTTCTGGGAGCTGGGGTTCATCACTAGAAACAGTGGTGTCACTCTCTTCTGCTTCTGGAAGTTTAAAGATGTTTTTAGAGTAGCTGTGCTTTGGTTGATGCTATGGAGAACAAGAAACTTTCCTGGTAAATGTCACTGCAAAATCCTTCACAAAATAGCACAGTTGCCACTTCAGCAAAGATGATGGGGGAGCAACCCAAGGTGGAAGCACAGAGTGCTAGAAAACATCTCTCCAAACCAACAAAAAATGAAAGCAAAACTCTCTTGGCTCCCTGAGATGGACTGGGTATCACTTTAAGTCCGCTGATTTCAATTAGTACCCTGGAACTAATTTCTCCTCTGATCTCCAGAATACCTCAGCTCCCTTCCTGGTTTATTGGGCCCCTCTCTTTTGACTGTAGTTTTATCCTGGCTGTCTGCCAGAGGGAACATTAAGCACCTGAATTTCCAAATTTAATTACAGTGTTTAAATAATGATACAGAGCATTGATTCCATTTACTCACAATGGCACAAACCAGTTTTAAGTATTTAACACCTGGGGCACATCCTGTCTCACTGCTCTCTGTTTAATCACCTTCTGCCAATTAGAAAAATCCCTGAGAGGTTGCTCTGCTTTCTACCATTGCAGAAACTGAATACCTCAGGTGCTACCGCAGCTTTTGTTTAGTGGTTTTGTCCTGGAGAGAAAGATTTGCTCAAAATTAAGTAGATGGTGTATTTGAATCTTTATATTGCACACCTACAACTCACTTTGAACTGCTTGGGTACTGTCACAGTCTGACCTGAGTTTATAACCGGTGCATTTATAAATTCTTTTTGTTGGTCTGGCTGCACAAAAGGACTCTGAGGTGGGGATAAGTGGGTCTTTGCAGAGAAAATAATGTCCAGAGGGCTCAGAGTATGTCTGATACAGAATGGCCATGTTTCATTGTTTACAAGTCCCAGTTCCCAAGCACATTGCACCCTCACAGCCCCAGGATGCTGCCCGCAGGTGTCTGTTGTGGGCAACTGGTGAGGTGCTCTCAATTCCCATGTCCTGTGATGCCACACATGTCCTGCATCCTGGGCAGCTGCTCAGGGAGATGACCTGTCCTGGGATGAGCTGAAAGCTGTCCACTTTCTGCTTTCTGAGCATTTCCACCTATCTCCAGCAAAAAGCCATCCCAGAGCTACAGCCAACAGCGATACCTCAGCTCACCTATGCCACAGAGCCTGGAGAGTTTTGGTTTAATGAAGTCAAGCAGGATGCTTGTTACTGTGCTCACGCTTTCCCCAAGGCTCAGGCCAGCTGAATTCCTTGTCATGTTTCTTTACAGTATCAACAAGTCCTTCCCTCGCTCTCTACCCTGGAACCAAATCACCCTGCATGCAGTGACAGGTCCTCTACTCATTCTTCCTCTTCATCTCTTCCTGATGTTTGTATATAGTCACTCCCAAAGGTCATCCATGTAGTGGATCTTTCTGTGCTGTACTTTTCCTCCTGCTGCTGTTGGCATCTTTCTTTCTGTGCCTTGCCAGTGCTCACACACCCAGGGAGGCAGAGGGACCCTGCCTTGGGTCCAGCCATGTGTCCTCAAAGTCCATGGCAAAGGTCTCTGGCACATGTGCCAGTGCTGCCAGTGAGAGGTTGGGACCAAAAGAAAGCACTGGATCTAGGAGGGGAAGGCAGATACAAATGGCTTTCCCTTCTTGGGACTGAAATCACAGGGTTTCTTGCTCAGTTTTCCTGTAGTGACTTGACCAAAAAATCCTCTTTATGTTCTTTGTGTCATGTTTGTTCAGTCACTCTCCTAGGAGAGAATAATTTTGCAGCTTCCTTGAATTGATTAAGAGCAACTTTACATTAATAAGTGTCCTCAGCTCTTAATGTTGATTTGTTATGCTGCTGTAGCAGTGTTCCCAACACTACCCAGTTGAGAAACATCCCACCCCTGGTGCCCTGGCTGATCCCAAAGCCCAGCAGAAGACAAATTTCTTCCCTCACCCTTTGCAGTTGCTAATAACGTCACAGCCTGGCTGTCACTACCCTGACAGCCCAGTGCAGGGCTCATTGCACCCACCTGGCAGATGGTTTTCTTCCTGCTCACTATTCCATCCACCATCCATGAATTCATGCTGCCACAGAGCTTCATAACCAGTCTGATTTGCTCATCTGCACCCCAAGGACAGGTTTATTCACTACAGACATCCCTTCTTTCTGTCCTTACCTCCTCCAAGATCCATTAGAGCATCCCGTCACCCAGGGAATGTGCCATAAAACTCATTTGGCTTTCCTTGCAATCGTTCTCATGGTTCTGTTTAATCCTTTTGAATATCTGAAAGTTTGCTCTTGGCCTTAATAGTTCCTAACGATTTCTTCTACTGAGTGCCCTGTGCTCCCTTTGACTCAACACAGGAGCTGAGGGGGCTGCAGAGCTTCTTGGATGTGGTCATGTCCCCTTGATCAGAAGTTTTGCTCCCCACATGAGGGCAAGGAAATTCTTATCAGACCCAACTGCTCATTTTTCTGTTGAAAATGCCTAGCAGATCCTCTCTGAAATAGGTTTAGTTATATTAGTCTGGTGTAGATAATTCAACTGCCCCTATCCTTTTTTTTCTGAGCTTCTCTGTTGTTTAAGACACTGGAATTACACTGTTATCTCTAAGACAAGACAGATCTTCTCAGGTCTGCTTTTTTTGGGCCATTCCATGTTCAACACAGGTCTGCAATAAGCCATTGACCGTACATGGCTGAAATCCTGTCTAAATTCTTTATACCACGTTATATCTCAGTCACTAAGAACATCTTGATGATGTGGCATTTCCCTCCTCTGAAGCTGAATTCCCATCTTCCCCTTTACTAGCTGTTCCCTGGTTTTCACAGCGGAAAGATCTGGAAGCAGTAGAGTGTTTTATGAGGTGATTTTTTTCTAGGTAACTACTTGCATTTGCAATAAGGTTTTTAGTTCTCAAATATAAATATTAGCAGAAGGGTAGTGGAGAAAGTCATAATCTCAGCTTGCTTTGTAGCCTTAATCACCTCCTTAGGCACTGACTTCCTAAGAATAACATTTATATATTTGTTTGTTTGTTTTTCATTTGTTTAACTTTTCTAAATTATAGTTTCATATTGATGCTGTCATTCTTCTCATGCAAATATTATCAGAACAAAGGAAGTGTAAAATGTTCCCATTTCACTTGAGGACCTTTTATATTCACTTGCCACTCAGATGTGAATGGCCATTCCAGGAGCACCATCTGGAGAACAGTGGGCAAATGTCCACTCCTCCTCCTCCTGCTTCCCAGGGCAGCTCTCCAGCATGAATTGATGGAGGGCTGTCACAAACATCCTGAGGTGTGAACAAGCCCTTCATCTCCATGGAGTCTTGAATCTTAAGATTAATGTTGGTGGAGGAAAAAACTTTTCCCAAAAGGCTTTGGTATGCTCACATAATTTGTAAATGTAACTACTGTAACGCTCCGCTCTGCTCGCTATATTTACATGAGCAAGTGGTCTGTCTTAAGTTTAAAGAGAGGCTGTTTATTGACTGTAATATGAGGCTCAAACTTTACAGATGAAGACTACAGACCATGGCTAAAAGTTATAATTGTTTTTCACCTCTAAGCACATTCGCCATCTCTGTTGTACATGGAGCACGTGAAGAAAATCCCAGAGCTCCAATTCCATGGGGCAACCTGCAGTGAGTGAGTTACAGCTCCATACTGCAACTTTTCACAAGGTTTTTGCTGAAAAATTTCTCCAGAATATAAAATAGCATAAAACATCAGACTCATCTATTAGCTTTGAAAAATAGAAGGCACACACACAGCAAACAAAACCTGGAATATGTGCTTACGTTCAAGGCCTCCAGGGGAACAGGCTTGGAAGACTGCTGGGAATCAAATTAGGTTCAGGAAAGATCTGATAGAAATTTGTGTTCTTGGAAAGGAGGGAAGGGACACAAATATTGAGGAAACTTGCATTTTATTCAGTGAAAATTATATTTTTCTCCTTCATCTCTCTTCTTTTCTCCCAGTGCCATGTGCATGCATTCCCTCTGATCTGTGAGATTATGTGTTGAACAGGAATCGGCCCAAAGGGTCAGATCCTCTAGCACTTTGCTCTTGCAGTATCCCCTTACATTGAAGGGCTATTTTTGGTTGGAGCAGAAACTTGTATATTTGGTCTCTGAATGGCTTTATCTGCTGGAGAAATTTGCTCCTTTGGGCTGGTTGCAGAAGGGGCTTTCAACTGAGACAAAGATGGAATTTTATCCTCTCCTTTTTAAGATTTCCTTTTTTTTACATCACAAAAAGGGCAAACTGATTTGTTTTCAATACGTGAAGCTTTTTATTATTGTTCATATTTCAAATTAATTTTGTGGGGGTTCACAAATTTCATATGAGGATAGATCCCCTGGGTTTTATAGTGTAAGTGATGACACAAATAGCCAAAGTAGCAGGCACAGCAACGTGGAAAGTCAGAATACAAACAACAGGCTATGGAGGCATTCATAAAACAAAATGAGGCAATAAACCAAAAAGAAACATTCTCTGGAGTTAGTTATTTCATTTCTGGTGGTTTCAGCTCCCACACAGCCAAAATATATAGACAGATGTAATCTTTTGCTACGTAAGGTTTTTTCAGATCATAAATATAAGCACTGCCACCCTCTCTGGAATTGTTTGCTTTATTCAAGGGACCTAGGAAAAAATCTCCTTCCTGGGAAATATTTAAACCAGAAGCAATTTGCTATTGTAGAGAAACTAGTAATAATCACTTTATTTCTCAGTTTTTCAGAGCACTCTAGTGACTAGTGAATTTTGCTTTAATTCAGCAACAAAAGAATCCCTTGTGGAAGGATAAGAGACCTGAGGCCAGAGATGAAAGGGGTTCTACTGCATGGGCTCGACATGGACCACTGCAGTTTGTCCAAACACAAAATTTAAAACTAGATGGCTAATTTGAACTGGTCATTGAGTTAGATCACAATCTTTGGCTATATGTGCAATGTTTATCAAATCCTAAATTACTCAGAATGGTAGTTAAACAATATCCCATTTTTTGGTGTGTCTGTCAGACTGCCAAGATTGGAGGAAAACATTTGCAATGATCTTACAGTATTTTGCTGTGGTTTGGGTTTTTTTCATTGTAATGCTTAGGCCACAGAAAAATAAACTCCTTAGAGATATTGCTGCACATATACTGAAAAAAGATATCTTAGATGTGAATTTATATGTTATGTTGTACCCCACCTGGAGTACTACATCCATCTCTGGGGCCTCCAGTGTTATGCCTGAGAGGCAGAACTGTTGATGACATTTCTAGAATGGGAGTGATTTAGAACTGCAAGGACACCACTCAGAAGCGCCAGTGCCAGGGTGCTGTGTCCCTTGATGATGAGGTCCAAGACTCAGGAGTCAGAGAGGCTAGAACAGGTCTGAGCATGTCAAGGTAGCCCACCTCACCTCATGGGCCACTCTGATGTCCTGCACTATCAGGAATTTCCTCAGATTGGCAAGGAGACAGTGGTCATCTAAGTGTGATAAACCTGTTTCAGATCATCGTAGGGGAAGAAGAGATGGGATCTTCTAGTCAGCCAGAATGCTATGGAAACTAAGATCAATGATGGTCCTGAGTGTCCACCTGGGTATTACATCTCTGCAAGGTGTGATGTGCTCCTCCAGACAGGGTTAGCTGTGTTCTGCTGTTATTTTATATTGTCATATAGGGATTCCCCACATAAAGTACAGATTGTCACACTCTGGAAGGTTGAATATTTCTACCTATATCTGAAAAGAGCACCCAAGACATGAATTCTCTGACTAGATGGAGAGAGAGGATTTAACTGTGAAAGGTTTGGAAAGGACAACCTGCCAAATATTAGCTTAATCTGCGGAAGTCCCCAGTTTAGACCAGCAAGCCATCATTTTTTCCAGGGGAAAACTTGTTTTGTTTGACATTAAAAAGAAAAAAATTAAAAATAAAAATGTCTTATAGGTCACTGTTGTTCATAATTGCTGAGCTGAGAGTCCAGATGTCATCTATGATTGAAACACCTTCTCTCTTTGTTCTGATTAGGGGAAATATCTTCTTATTATCACATGGTGCCAGGAAAAGTTATTATGTAAAAAGTGCACTTCTATCTAGGATGTCTTCATGCACCTATTCTACAACCACAAGTCATCCAGACCAGCATTTCAGCAGATCAGTCCCTAGAAGACTGTATGGTTACCTTTTTCCATGGATAACACTAAATGGTTAATTAGTTGAGTAAAATTTATGTATTTCATATTTAATACAGTAAGCAGATATGGTATACAGGTGAGTTAACACAGCATTTTAATGAGAGGAAGAGTGCAATGGAAGGTGTCTACACTATTCTGATCGTGTGTTTATCTTGCAGCCTCTCTGACATAATTAAAATCTCTTGGACTACTTATAGGTAATACTAGGTTTGGATGAACATGAGTCTATTAATTAGGTTTTCCCACCAGATAAGCTGTCCTCTGTGGTTTGTGCTATGTTAACATCACAATGTTGTTCCTCAGTGTAGGTTGCAGGATGCAGACATTCAACTACCACCCTTATCTGAAACAATTACTTCACATACCAAAGAGTAAAGAAGGAATTGTGTTTTCCCCCTTAGCTGTAACCAACAATATCAAGAAAGATCAAAGGAAGGCTTTTCCCCAGATGTCACACTCCATTTCCACTTCATTTCCCCTTGCTTGGTTTGATTGATGCTCCTAGCTAAGGAAAAGAGCCTTGTTTTTTTCTTAGCTGATTTTCTTTCTCAAGTGTAAACAAGCAGAGAGATGTGTAGGCTGGATAGCACAGGAAGCCAATGACCTAAAATCAAATTAAGGATATCAGAATTGAGTCCTGTGGGAATGAGAAAAGCATCAACATCTCTGAGGATGGCCACCCACACTGGTGGCCTTATAAAAGTTCCAAAAAGATGGGCTATGTGTGGCAACTCTATATATAGCATGTTGCAAATATAAACAGCATATTTTGTGCTCCCTCCTGGTCAGGATTTGGAGCACAGCAGTGCTCAAATCCAGCCCTAATCCTGATGCTGCTCTACAGGTAGGGTGAGAGGGGGGTTACTTTGAGCAGAGCACAAAAGAGGAGGGCATTAAAGAGTCACCAAGTACTGACATTTCTCATTGGCCTGGGAATTTGAGATGTCCAAGTCCAAGTATCCCATCCATTTGCACAGGACATCACATGAAAATATAATGACATTTGAGTTTTTGAGGAGACACATTCCTTCCTCCTTGATGCTCAGCTGCAGCTCCACATCTTTTACCCTTCCGATTCTCTAGCCCATCACACTGGGAGGAATTAAGTGAATGTCTGTGTGGTGCTTAATTTTCAGCTGGGGTTAAATCACGATAGCCCTTCTTGGGACATGATGTTGTGCTCTAAGGGTTTGAGATAACAACAGATTTCATTGGAATGTGTTAGATCAAATTTATAGCTGTTATTGTTGTTTAGCTATTAATTAGCAGGCCCCTGTGCTTGCCATGGGGCTTGATTGCTTGACTGCAAATTAGAGTCTTGAGCTCATTAGTGGCTGGATTTTGTTTTTGCTGCTTGTTCAGGTCTTTTCTGCTCCTTAGCCCACCACAGCAGCAAGGAGGCTGGGGGTGCACAAGGAGTTGGGAAGGGATGGAGCTAGGACAGCTGATCCCAGCTGACCCAAGGGATATCCCAGACCATACAATGCCATGCTCAGCACATAAAACTGGGGAAGAAGGAAGGGGGGGGATGTTCAGAGTAATGGTGTTTGTTTTCCCAAGTTACCATCACTCATGATGGACCTCAGCTTTCCTGGAGATGGCTGAGCACCTGCCTGCCCATGGGAAGTGGTGAATGAGTTCCTTGTTTTGATTTCCTTGCATGTGTGGCTTTTGATCTACTTATTAAACTGTTTTTATCTCAGACCATGACTTTTCTCACTTCTACCCTTCTTGTTCTCTCTTCCATCCCACCAGGAGGGAAGTGAATGACCGACTGTGTGTTGCTTGGTTGTCAGCTGGGGTTAAACCACACAGCACTATTTTTGTCAAATGTCCTATTGCATGCTTTAAAATTATGGCTGGAGGAAGTAGTGGGCCTGCTGTTAGCCAAGCGATTAGCGCACCCCTCCAGGGACTGCAAATTCAGGTTCACAGTTCCCTCCAGCTGAGATGATTCTGCCCTCTGCTCCTCACAGCCCTGTCATTATTCCACCACAGCCCTCCTGCTGCTCCTGCTTGGGTGCAGCTCAGGACACCAAGGCTGGTGGCTGCTCAGAGGAAGAACAGACAGAGCTGAGTCTGTGTCTCTCGTGAAGCCCATTGCATGAGACTCTTGTTGAGACAACAGTGCAGGACACTAGCACATCTCAAAAAAATTATTTCTGCCTTATTGACAGTACCTAACACAGCTGCAAGAGTAACCACTAAATAATGTAGAATGTAATATTAATATCAGTTAACTAGGAAAGCAGCATTAACATACAGGAATTCAATTGAGCTTATGTGCTGCCCACTGACTGAGGGGCAAGAAAAGGGTAAATGTGCATTAGATCATAACAATGATGATAGTTTCCCCTAATAAAATGCATTACTGTCATCAGAACCACTTGATATATTTACCACCAAGTCTCTATCGTGCCTTTGCATCTGCTGTGACTTAATTATGATGGTAGCACCAGCCTGCTAATATTGTTTTGAGCTGGCTTAATTTGCCTTCCACAATTTAGGCAAATTACAGGAGGTGAGAATGGCTGAATCAGTAACCTTATTAGCAGAGAGACCTTCTTCAGGATGCAGGTGAGACGAAGGTTAAAGGAAAAAAATTACAATGAAAGAAAGCTAAATAGTTCAGGCTGAAACTTTCCCTTTTATATGGCTGCTCTCACAACAAAATGTTAATTTACTTATCTCCATGTTATAATCAATATTTTTATTACTTTTTTTTTCTTTTGCCTTTTTTTTGGTCTTCAGGTCAGTACTTTGTTGACAGCATAATATATGAACCTTGCTCAATGGCCATTATTTGTATTTATGGTATTGTAGATCATCCTTCCACAAAGGAAAAGAATAAAAGAATCATGTTGCTGAAAATTACGATGTCCATAGATTTTCCCTCCATTAAAAAAATAATAATAAAAAAATTGTATTTGTGGAAGCTTTTAAGTTTTTTCTTGTGTGTCTCTCAGTGGTCTAAATTCAAAGTCATCTCATTAAAATGTATTAAATTACCCTGGCATAAAATTATTAAGGGAGGAGATTTGGGCCCATGGTTCTTTGTATGCATTTTAAAGTATCAAAACTACCTCTGCTACATCAGGAGCTGCATTCATGTAATTCAGGAAAGGATAGGGTCTAACGCACTCTGATTACCCCTGTATCAATTTTCACTGGAGCACTAGTCTATACTATTGAATAAGTTATTAGGCTTTGATTGATTTTTCTTTCTTCAGGCATGAATTTTATATTTGAGGTAATTCCTGTAAAAGAAAGGTGATGCTACAAAACAGGAGCCCCAACTTGTCATGAGAATAAATGAATCAAAGGGGAAAAAAAGATGGTCAGGCCTACCCTGAACTTAGCAGTGATGTCAGCTGCTATCTTTGTTGCTATCACTAGGAGGAATTCAAAGTACAGAGGCTGTTATACTTTGGGCGACCTTGTTGAAAGCACATGGTAGTAGGAAGAAAAACACCATAAAAAGTAATCAAACTATCTGTGAACATCTATCTAGAAGAGAAAGAAGCAGCAGGTAATTATTGTCTCACAGGGACAACCTCATTCATTCCTAGACATGAGCAAGAAAAAACTTACAGCAATTGCAGTTGGCAGTTTGTGTATCAATCTGGGGAGAAGTAATGAAGAAACTTTCAAGTCTATCAAAAACAGTGTTAGGAGGAAGTTAATTATAACACATAAAGATGTTAATACAGAGATAAGGATAAATCATAATGGTGTCTTTCATGTAATCCACATAAAAATCCTTAACACTGTCAGACCAGAGTAGACTACATACAATTATTTTGTCGGTTCTGGCTTTCTGAACTCACATCATGATACTTACATCAACTTTTATATTGTGGAAATAAGACAATAAGTTCCCTTTAGTTTCATTTTTCAAATCCTCATTCTATTTCAGAGAGGTATTTCACCATAAGACTTTAGAGTCACTCTATTTGGGGCGGGCTGCATATACTCCTAATGGACACATGTAATTTACTTGATACCAGAGAGACAAAGACAGATATGCTGTATTTATCCAGAAATAAGACCTTTTTTAATGATTCACTGCCTGTCCTGAATAAATAATCTTGCATATATAATTTGTTTCAAGATGGATGAGCTATTGCACCAATATTAAAGATAGTTAAGAATACCCTCCACAACATAAATCACCCAGTTGCTGTGAGGGATGTCACCTTGTACGACAAAAATGGGAGCTTAGGAAATTAGAAAGGAGATTAATGTCATGTTCTGATGTTCTTGCATAGAAGTTATATATAGTTTGAATCTCTACTGCTTGATCTTTCCATACCTGAGGTAAATTGGTTTATGGAACATTCAGATGCACATAATGAAAAATTAGATACAGTAAACATTTAAATTAATACATCCACTGTGTCCAGAATCAATACCAGGATGTAGATTTTTAGTGTTTTGAGCTAAATTCCTTACTAATGAGAGGTTTATTTTTCACTTAATGGAGTTCTTCTGAAGGGCAAGTGTGTGCCATCCTATCTGATCACAGCAAATAACCTTCCTCTTGGAAGATAACTTGAGCTTATTGGATTTAAATTCAAAATTATCTCCTAACAAGGATCACTAATAAGTACTGAAGTTCTCTGCAAAGGGAGAGCCCAGTGTGGCAGCCCCTGACTCCACTCAATGTATGGCTGCACTGGATGCTGTGTGAAGGTGTGAACATGCCCTGTTTTGAATTGGCCAGAACCCCTTGACCATCTTAGGGTGGCACAAAGCAGAAGAGCAGGCCAGCACTGTGCTGATGGAATGACACAGCTTTGCATGTCACCTGGGCTGGATCTGGAGGCTCAGAGCACGAGTTCATTGCTCAGTCTCCATCATGTGAACACAGTCACTTTCTGGGTGCACTATCAAACCACTGGAATGCATCTCTGATTCCACCTCTGAAGTGCCAAAGCCAAGGAGGGCCAAGAAACCTGACTGGTGTTAAATGCTAAAAAGCTAAATTGCTGTGTCAGAAGATATTATCCTCTAAGCCTTGCCTTTGTAATTACAGTTAGCTTCTTAAATACGTATGAGCTGCGTTCCAGCACAACATATTGTATTATCTGCCAGATGCTGCCCTGGGGACATAGACTAATCTCTAGCATAAAGGAAAGAGTTCATTTTCCATAACAGTTTTGAATTTCAGTCCTTAGATAGATTTAAATTAAAATAAATTCATCAAATTCACATAAAGAGAATATTGAGTCAAAAGCTTGCAAGTTCTCTCTCTTAGTTTCTTCATGATGATCTGGACGGGTCTGCTGAGTAAGTGCAATTGTAATGGGACATGGGTCGATTTGGCAGCCAAAGCCTAGAAAGCTGTTTTAAATTAGGAATTATTTTAGAATTAGGATACTGCAGCCTTATCAGATCTGCTCAGATCTGTAGTTTAAAATAAATTGGGTCATTAGAATGTGTAGTGTGGTTAATGCTAATGAACTGGTTGGTTTAATTACACAAGAAAAATATCTCTAATCATTGGAGAATAGTGTTTTCCTTTTTTGTTTTTTTGCTTTTTACCTAGTATCAGTGGTGATATTAATGTTCCTTGTGCTAAATTTCTTCTCATGGTACACTTACAAGTTATCATATATGGTGATACAACCTTGAAAGTGTTAAGGAGAAAAAAATTAAAACCACACTGAAAAGCTGTGCATGATGCTGATTTTCTGATACATATTCTCTCACCTCTCTTCCTTGCCAGATGGAAAGCAATACCCAAAGACTTTCCAAGCTTGGAAAAGCTATAGAGATATGAATTAACACCCTGATTTATTTTTAAATGGAGAGAGTGTTAAATGTCATCTGGGAGGGTCAAGTCTATTTACAACAGCAAGCCTGTTGTAAATAGACTTCAATAGCCAACTATTTACCCCTTTTACTGTATACCTTGTGAAGTGAATGTCCTTCAAATTGTAACTTACTGTCATGTGATTATTAGAAAAATAAATAAGTAGAAATGATGAACATATTTAAAAACTTTAATCATGGGCTGATGCCCAGAAGAGACCTTTGTCAGCCACCTGGTATTTTTCTGATGAGGTTCATCAAAAAGTACATCTTCACTAGACCCTGATAAAGTTTGTAAACCAAACCCAGGCCAATGAAATATCAGATATTGATAAGCCAGATCAGTCACACAGAGTCACCTGCTTCACTTAATAAATCAGGCCCATGTGAGAAAACACATGGAAACACCTAGGACAAACCATACTCTGAGAATGGGTTGTGAAAGGGCAACTCACCATGAACTCTACTGGGTCAAAATCAATCTGTGGGCAGATGAAGATGACTAGTGAATGTTAGCAGAGATGTGACCTCACCTGCAAACAGGTTACCAGCACCTGAGAGATTCATCTAGCACTGAGGTTTACTGCAAAAGTCGAACTATTTAACCTATTTCCTTTGAAAAGTGTATGAATCTATTAAAATATCTTCACAAAAGTAATCACCTAAAATATCTTAGCAAAACCTTCTCTGGCTTGCAGTTGGTCCACCTGGTTCTCCTCCCCTGAGGGGTCTTGCTTGCAGTGCCTGCCTCAAGAGATGGTGGTCGGTGCATGGAACTGAATCCACAGAGCCCTGACTACCCTGACTATGGTCACAGTCAGTCCTGATACAGACAGCAGTACCTGGGATTCCCCAAACACAACAAAATTTGCAAAACTTGTGACAAGCTCAGCCTCATCCCCCTCTGTATTCATAGAATCATAGACTGGTTTGGGCAGGAAAGGATTTTAAAGATCATCTAGTCCCAACCCTGCTGCTGCAGGTAGGGACATGTTTCACTAGAACAGGTTTCTCCAAGCATCATCCAGACTGACCTTGCACACTACCAGAGATGGGGCATCCACAACTTCTCCTGGCAACCTGTTCCGGTGCCTCACCACCCTCACAGTGAGGAATTTCTTCCTAATATCTCATCTAAACCTACTCTCAGTTTGAAGCCATTCCCCCTCGTCCTGTCACTACATGCTCTTGTAAAAAGCCCCTCTCTATTTTTCATGTAGGCTCCCTTCAGGTACTGGAAGGCCACAATTAGGTCAAAGCCTTCTCTTTTCCAGGCTAAACAAACCCAATTCTCCCAGTCTTTCCTCCTAGGAAGGGTGCTCCATTCTTCTAACGAACTTTGTGGCCTCCTCTGGACTTGCTCCAACAGGTCCATATTCTTTCTGTGCTGGGAAACCCAGAGCTGGATGCAGCTCTCCAGGTGGAGCAGAGTAGAGGGGGAGAATCACCTTCCTCGACCCGCTGCCCGCACTGCTTTGGATGCAGCCCAGGATTCAGTTTGCTTTTGGGGCTGTGAGCACACATCGTTGGCACATGTCCAGCCTCTCATCCACTATTGTTGGTCTCATCTCTAAATGTAGCATCATAAATCTGTTGAATGCTGCAGACTTTACAAACTAAAAATATGAAGTATAAACAGTATGTGCCAATAGAGTATGAATAGTTATATATTAAATATATTTATGTATATAAATTACACATATGTATGGGAAGTGTTTGCCATATATGTCCCATAAGGCTCTCTGTTGGAAGGGCATTAGGTGAATACTAAATACTCCAAGAGCAGAGAGTTAAGTCTGGATCCTGTTCACATTTATTAGACCATATGCTTTGCTGCCAGAGGTATGAATGTTTCACAGTCCAGAGCTGAGAGCAACAATCCCATCTGTTAATGCAGCTCCACAACTACTGACTGCTATTTCTGATGTGGACCTGGCACTGAATGTGCCAACAAAATCTCCAGGATCTTGTCAATTTAACAACTGAACCATCAGTGGGAATCTCATTGTATTCCAGATTACAGGTTTTGATCCTGAGTGGCTTTTATATCTATATAAAATGTATTAAAAGTATTCCAACTTTCTAGTAGATGAAGATACATAAGAAAATAGATACAATATTTTATGTAGTGTTTTGATTTTAATACTTTGGAGTAAAGAGTGAGGGCTAGGAACTGATCACCAAAGGAACTATATGTTTTGAAGAATGTTTTCTATACATCACATTTGCTGCATGCAGGATAGATGTATGTATATTTTCACCAAAACAGAATGCGCAGGGCTATATTTCTTCATTTCAGTTAAATGTAGACGTCTAGCCTGCCATTATAGATGATGAGATAGTTATATTTACTGCTCTGAAATTATTCTTAATAACACCATTGCTCTCAACCTGCTTCTTAAGGTCTTGAAGGGAAATTGATATTGTGAGTAATTATTTTCAGTGGTTCTGAATATAATAAAACTGCACACACTGGAATCACACGTATAAACACACACATCCCACTGCTATACAACAATAGGCACTTTTAGAAAATGTAAATCCCTCCTGTTTTATCCTTATATCATAGATAATATGTATATCTGTGATGGATGATACATGGAATAACGTCTTACTTTTCTCAGTAATTGCTTCACTCACTTATCTTTAGAACATAGCTCTTGCTAACACCAAAGGAAGGGACACCTACTTCACCCCCTGGCCATTTAAAAGTAATAGCCTCGCACTATCTGTCATTTTCATTGCAGTGTGGCTGGTAGAGGAACAGACACTGAAGGTTTATTTCTGACTTGGCATTTGACCATGAAACTCTGAAATTACAGGTGTAATGTTTGAAGTCTACAGAAGAATATGCCTCACATGCCCCTCTGCAAAGGGACCTGTTCTGCACTATCCAGTGGGCTAGTCCCAAGCATGGATGAGTCACCCAAACTCAGACTTAATAGCTTTGTTTATTGTTCGAGTCTTGGAAGTCTCCAGTTTAGATTTTACTAAGCTTGTTGCAGACCTCCCAGAGATGAGGCCCAGCTTAACCCAAACTCTTATATTCACTCTGCTCTGTGGTCAGCCAAGAGGATGATGCCAGGGAGTGCCAATGTCCACATCTGTTACTATGAAAAGGAAAAACAAAAACTAAAAAGTACAGCCTGAAAAACAAAAACAAAATAAAACCACCTAAAAACCCCCAACAAACTACAATAAATACCATTATTTTATCTGAATCTCATATCCTTCTGTTAATCAAGGAAAGCTCATTAATGGATGGGTTCAAAAAAGGGCCTATTTGGCCTGAATTCACTGTTTTTGACATTAGGTGCCTCACATTTAGCTGATCTGTCTCAAGGTGGTTTAGGAGCTCTTTCAGTAATCAAAGGTACTTCCTTTCTTAAGTCAAACTTCCTTGAAGGGCATTTTGTTCCCCTCATTATTTTACACCGAATGTAGATGACAGTTGTTCAGAGAGAAAGACAGATGAGATGAATCCCATCTTGGGGGCCCTGACCTACTGCAAATGAATCAACAATCAATGCTATTAAAATATTTTCAATTTCAAGTCTTAACAACTTTTGAAGGTGAGAGAGAAGAGCTACACAAACCTAGAAGGAAGATTTCTACTTTAAATTATGAAGGTGAATAAATGACATATATCATGTAAGGCACCTGTTCTCATGGAGTGGTTTGTTTCCTGTACTTTCCTAACAAAAGTATTTCAAGCTCCTATCTCTCCTCAGCACTAAATCAAACTTTGACAGTAAATATACTGTTATTTTGCATGAGTAGATGCTGCATTCATTCATAAGTCTTTATAATAATGCTGTTTAGCAGCTTGCTTTAAGATGAAAGAATGTACCCATTATTATTCCCAGTAAACAAACATAAGGTATATAATTTACACAAAGATAACAACGTCTGGCACAATCCTTTTTGCTGGGAATTGTGGGAATTGCAGAAGGTATCCCCATTATCCTATCAGCCTAATTTTGCTAAGCTCATTTTAATGAAGCACAGAAATGTGACTGCCTGTTCAGCCTCTCATCCTGGGAACATATTGTAATTAACTGCCTGAGCAGCTGCACAGCGGCAGGAGAAGACTTTAAATGACGTGACTCTGTTGATATTACTTGTGTTAAAATGATTTTGGAGATTGGAAGGGAAGAGCTGATTGCCTTTTACGGCAGTGTCTAAAGCCTAAATGAGCTCTGACACCTGAAGGAAGAAGAAATAACCTGCAGACTGCACATCAGCACTTCGTAAAATGCATTTGGAAGCTTGATCACCGTGACCTAACCTTCGCAATTATTTCAGACCCTCTAGTTATTGTCACAGATTTAATCCTCAAATTTTGTTTAATTGATACTGTGAATGTTAACATAAACTTGATGGCAAAGGAACACCTATTCAATGTGTGAGCCAATTTCTTCATTATCGCAGGGAACCAAGGTATCAGCAATGACTTTTCTCATGAGTAAACAGCAATAGTACATTGAAATTCTGCCAAAAAAAAGTATTCAGGGAAATTATTACAACACTTTATTAAATGGGAGAAAATGGAGCTAGTCTGTTAGACAGTTGTAGTTTGTAAGGCAAGGATGGGGCAAGCCCTGAATAATACATTTAGGGTACTAATAGCAATGGTTAAAACACCATCTTCTGTAGGATGACATAATAGTTCTACAAAGCTGAGTGCTATTTTTGTTTCTAAAGAAACTGTGAGATTAAGACAAATGATGGTCATCATGGTGATATATCATTAAATATCATTAAATGCAGGTGTGAGCCAAAAGGCTACTTAAAGACTTCTGCACCTTCTCTTCTCCAAGCTGAACGACCCCAACTCTTTCAGTCTCCTTCTGTAACTCTGTCCTGCTCAAGTCACTTATGTCAACAAAACAACCAGCAACCTAGTCTAGTAGAAGGTGTCCCTGTCTGTAGAAAGGGGGTTGAAACTAGATGATCTTCAGGGTCCCTTCCAACCCAGCCCACTGTATAAGTCTGTGTTACCAGAGGTGTGTGCTTCACTTGCCCTTTTCATCTGCTAGAAGCAGGGAGAGTCAGCTGAGAACTGTGCTTCCAAGTGCATGATGAAGAGAAGGCTGTGGAATCTCCAAGAAAGAGTCTGGTTAAACATCTAATACATCTTTAGGAAGCTCTGCAGATGTAACCCTGCAGCTCTTTGTGGGGCTAATCCAGCGCAGAGGCTGCCAACAGGGCATGGGGCTCTGAGTGATCCTGGAGCAGGAGCAAGAAAAGCTGCTGCTTAGGAAGGCTTGTGATCTCATGAATTTGCTTCTGTCTGTAAAAATGTGACATTCTTGCAACTCACATTTCTGGACTTCATAACCACATTTTGGTTAACTATGGTTTCCCTCTGTAGATGCTTGTTTGCAAAAATCACTTGATGTGTCTTGTTTAAGAACACAAGGTCCCCTGTGAAGAAAACATTTCTCACAAGCTATTTGTGTATTGTTTAATACAGAAGCTTCTGGACCTTATTAGTGTTGTTATTTGTATTTCAGAGAGCACCACAGAGATTTGAGAAAAGTTGTTTTTTTGACTGGAAGAATGGATTTCCCCATGAAGAGTTGCTTCAGGGACACTAAAATCACAAATGAAAATGGCACAGCACAAAGCACAGAGTGGCATTCTCGCATGATTATGGGGGAATATAAATTACAGCTACAGCAGTATTAAGTACTAAATATCAGCATAAATATTTGTCCATGCCAGCTGTAGATTCTATCAGGCATATAGACACATAAATGCCTAATAGTACCAAAGCATTTGTTCTAATAATATGGATTTTTATATTTTTGCCGTTATGGGCAGTATTAATTCTTCATTTGAAGTACATTTGTCTTCATCATTCACAGTATCCCTTTTCATTAGGACTCGAAACTCAGTCAGAAACATGCTGTATTCATTCTGCTGATTCTGATCTAAACTACCCTCTCGGGTGAGAAATGCAAAATACATTTATTCTGCTTTAATTAGACCTCTAGCAAATCCTTGGCAAATGGCAATTTTGAGCAGACGATGAGAGAGCTATTTCCTTCAGACTCTCCCTACTACAATAGCAGGTTGACAGAAGGAGCTGGGATTTAATAGGAAACATTAACCAAAATTTGCCCTTGTAGCAGTCAGCAGTTCAGTTGCCATTTCATATTTCTTCTGTGACATCACATGCACGTCCAGACTGTAACATTTGTCCATTGCCTTCAGGGAGTGCACAGCACAGTAATAAGATGAACTGCTCTTAAAAGATTGTTCTAATACCATCAGGGCTGACACAGCACTGATGTCAGTGGAGGTAAGGGAGAGTGCTGAACTCCTCACCTCTGTTCCTATTACAGGGAGGATGAAAAATGAATGCCCTGATGCCTTCAGCATTGCAAGTTGTCTGCAGCTGCCCATAGCCAGCAGTCAGGATCAGGGGATGGGGGTGCCAGGCCCCCAACACCCACAGTGCTCAGGTTTGTGTGCTGTGATGGAAGAATAGCAGCAGGGTCTGTTGGGGTGCAGGGAAGAAGGGGCACGGAAATCTCAGCCTTGCTTTTTCCCAGGAAACGTAAGTCTGACCATCAGCTTAAAAGTGCAGTTGTGCTCTCCAGGGACATAGGTACACTGAAAGGTTATTAAGCTGCACTGGACCACCCCAGTGGTCTTTTATGTACTGGCTGGCCATTGACAGGCTAGAGGAACACCCAATTTCTCAGTTACAACATTCTTTGTCCTAAAAAAAGGACACTAGCTCATGGGAAAAACAGTGACTAAGGCATTGCTGAGATAAAATTCCTTCCTAGGCCTGCCCTTTGCCTGCCCGCTGGCTTGGAATTCATCACTGTGGTTTATCCTCTCTTAGAAGCTTCATATATTCAGCACAAACCTTTTAGGGCAGGAGCATCTTCTGCAATGGGTTTGTCTAACACCAAAGACAACCAAGTTCCCCAAGTTCAACTGCAATGTATAAATAGTAAGAAAGAGGCCAGGGGGCTGTAGAGAGCAAAAGCCTCGTGCTTTGCCTTTTTTGACCTCTCCAAGCTGTAGACTTACAAATATCAAAAGAAAAGAATCCAAATGCAAAGGAAGAGCATACGAAGAGGAGGAGGAAGGGAGGGAAACCATGTACTAATGGCTTATGAATAATCACTTGGCAATTTGTCATCTGGCTTCTTTGAGATAAAAAGCCAATATAAAGAAATCAAGTGCAATTATGTCCCTGCCTATGAAATGTCTTAGGCTATGCTCAAGCCTTCATTTTTCAGCTTATGAAATGTCTTGGGCTCTGCTCAAAGCCTTCACTTTTGATTCTATATATTTTGCACTTTGTGTGTTTCGTCTCTTCAGTGAATAATGGATTCTATCATCATCACTAGGTATTATTTTCACTGTGGTACTTATTATATTCTTGAAGGTACAGGATATGGTTGAAAAGTGACCCGTCTGCAGTTGTAGAATATACTGGGATTTAAGGAGTTCTTTCATGTGCCTAATGAAGATATAATTGGGATAAGAGGGCTGAAAGTTGAAACTCAAAAATACAACCTGGAAGTTTTGGGTTTTTTTAAAAGAACAGCTGCAGAAATTTCTTCTGGAGCCAAGAGAAATAGTTGATAACTGTCTCTCTGGGCTTTTCAGACCAGATTTAGGGTGTTTCCATACAGCCCAGTGGCCTTGATGGCATTCAGCTTAGCAGGATGGAATACTGCAATCTTGGCAAATAATATGGAGAGACCATGGAAGAAAATGGGTCCTGACTTGAAAAAGACCAAACAGCTGCCTGCAGGGTATTAATTTAGTTGGACAGTACCTCTGTCCCATCTTCCTCCTGGAGTTAAACACCCTGCAAACAGGGCAAAGGAGAGCTCTCTGGTTTACAGAGCTCACAGGTTAAACGTAAGATGAGGGGCAACAGGAAAGCACAAAGAAACTAGCACACACTGTTGGTCTAAGTGATAAATACAGTTTCAGGAGAGAAAGGGCATGTGCCCTGATCACAGAGCTAACGGGTGTTGAGGGAGGGATTTCAGAGGAGAATCATAACAGAGTGGGAGTTTTCCTACCTAATGCCAAGCAAAAACCAGAGAAGGCCAGAGAAGGTACAAAGCAAGAAGCTGAGCTGATGCCAAGGCTCAGCTGAGGACAAGGAAGATGAGAAAGTAGAAATAAAAGGTAGGTTGTGAAATATTTTTGACCAGTTTCTCCTGGCTGTACTCTAGGCCAGTGAACAGTAAGATCAGTTGGAAGAGATGGTGGATGACATGAGCTGCAGTGTTCAGAAAGGGCAGTACAGGGGAAAGGGAAGATGCCTGCATCATCACAGAGAGGCAGGGTGATGGTGTCACCTGATATGGTTTGAAGCTGGCTCCCTGCCAAGTCTCCAAACCTTACCACAAGAAGTCCTCCCCCCACCAAACCCCAGGGAGAAGAGGGAAAAAAAACAACTAAGAAAACCGAAACGAGAGAGAGACAGTTAAAGTAATATATATATATAAATATATTTACACTTATATTACAGTTACATACAATTGAAATATATATACAATTTCACAAGGAAAAGGGAAAGGGAAGGGGGAAGGGAAAAAAGGAACAAAACCAAAATAAAATATATATATCCCAATCAATAGCCCAAGATCTAACAACTAAAAGAATTAGCAGAGAATATCTCACTACTCTCCTTGGGACAATGGAAAGTCACTCTGGAACGACCGCCAGCAACCTCCACCTCCCAAGGTCGGCAAGGCCTTACCACACCTCACTCTCCAACCCAACAGACTCAACAGCAGGGAAACCTGCACCTCCAAAGCCACTGGAAGGAAAGAGAGGGCAAAGGCCCCTCCTCCTTTCTTCTTATACCCCGGCTTATGTAAAAATCGTAGGGAATACCGGGTAAATCTGGGCACTTTCTTGGTTACAAACTGGTCACCAAGGAAGGCCTAGACCAAACTATCACACACCACAGTGACAAAGCCAAGAGATGTGGCAGGAAAGACGACGGAATCAGGGACAGATTCGGGGTCATAGTGAGACTGCACATGCCCAGAAGAGATACAGGAGACAGGCTGAGATGTTGGGTAGGAGATGATCGTGGTGTAGTCTTGGTGTATTGCCTGGCACAGGATTTATTCTCAAAACAGCTGACAGAACAGATCTGGTTTTTTTGATGTTTTTATAATATATTCTTCATAAGTCTTGGAACCAGCCAGCTGATCTAGCCCCTACCAGCCATAGGTGGGCTGTTGGCTCTTCACAGCAAGCAAATACAACTCTATTAATTTAAAGATGTATGAGTCTCCTGCTAGAAAATCATTGTATTCAATGGTTTCTTCATTGCATTTAATCATGGGAGTAGGTTTTCCATTATATTCAAATGATATTTTTTCCTTTTGTAGGAGGCATATGGAGTAGCACATAACAAATGCATCTTTACACAGGTCTGCACAGTGGAAGCAGACTTGAATGATAAGAAAGGTCAGCCTAGCAGATCCTTCCCATGCACAGGGACACAGTGCAGGACTTTCCAAACAAAACCCACTTTTTCTCTCTCTATTGGTCCAGTCAGAATCCTCACCCACTTTTTTCAGAGTAGAGTCAGGTTGTTGTTTTTCTGTTCTTCTCCTGGTCTCACAAATCTTGAACTCTGGGTTGTGCATCGGTAGGGGGGGAGTGCATGTTCTTGGAGCATGATGGCTGGGGACAGGAATGACAGACACTCAACACCCACCACATCAGGGAAGGTTAAATTCCTGTTTTTTCAGGGACTGACTCCTTCATTGTCATGGATTTGAACATCGTGGTATGCCAACCACATGGATCTATGCATGGCAGAGAGTTCCTGCAAGTATAGCACTACAGGCCTGAAGTTCTCCAGGTTCTTGGATGGAATTAGGCATTGGTTCCCAAACCTGAACATCAAAGGATCTTGAAGGTGAGATGGGCACCAACCTGATTGGAATGGGTGACAGCAGAGATTTACAATGTTTGTATTTATATGGATAGAAAACTTTGGGTCTGACTAAAGACACACAAAGACAATGGACAACAAGGAGAGTATCAAGCAAATTGCTGTTTTGAAGCAGTGGTCTGAGCTGCTGGCATCCAAATTCTGCAGAACATTAGTCTAAATCCAGTCTTAATTTAAGTGCCTTCAATCTTGCCTTCACTGCAATTAAATGGAATTGAATTGTGTCCTGCATTTGTCTCTGCAGTAAGCTCTTCAGGGACACCTCAGTCTTAGGATGTTATCAAAGCACATTCATCATCCCCCTGTATTTTCATTAGTTTTGTGACTGTGCCTTCCTAACCTGATACACTGCTTCCATTAGTCCTGACATGGAAACAGCTGACCTGACAGAAGAGCCTTTGCCTATCTTATTCAATACCTTTTCTATAATTTCTAGATCTTGTACTTAGAAGAAGTTTGAAAGATAACAATTTCAATCAGTTCTTTCTTAGTCTATTATTATTTTTAGTTAGGTCTCCGTGTAACTGTGGTCAAGAACATCAATCTTGATCAAATCTGTTTGCTCTTCTCCCTCTGTTTCTCCAAAACAGTAATTGTTTCTTTGTATAAGTCTAGTGAAAATAGCATTTTCCATTTTCAAGCATCAAAAGTCTCCACAAGTATTTATTGATTGCTATCTCTTACGAATCCTCTTTGAAAAAGGTACGGTCTGTTACATCTGTTTAACCAATGGATAAACAAGCCACAAGGTTCTTCATAGAGCTTGAATGACATACTAGCACAGATATTTTTATTAAATCCTTTCTTTCATGCCAAACCCTGATAGGAAACTTTATCCTTCCCTTGCAAGCCTGGGTCTGGACTGCACAGCCCATGAGTTTTACTACCACTCAGTGTTAGTTCAGCACATTGCAGCGAGCACAGATGCCGCACAGGCTGGGGCAGAGTACCCGGGTCTTCCTCTGACCTTCCCGTGCTGTCACAGAGGTGTTGGCAAAAACTGCTACTGGGAAGGTTTCCTGGACCCTGCTGGCAATCAAGCTGTGCCTGGGATAATCTGCAGAAAGTGGTACAGCTCAGAAAATGTACAAGAAAGCTTTCAAAGAAAACATACAAGAAAGCCAAAGTAAGTGAAGGCAGACATCCCTCCGCACTCCCACGTGGTGAGAGATTGAAGAGCTGAGGTCCCACCTCTCCATTTGATCTCCTCCACCTCCTTCAAGATAATAATTTTCACAGACCATGCACTCGTTTAGGAGCTTTCAAAGGGCAATGAAACAGTTTGGCCTTAACAACAGCGAATTATTTTTTTTCAGAGTGGTTTGCAATGCTTTCTTTCCAACCTTTTTGGCATCAAACTGTGTTTCCCTACCAGACATACACCACTGCAGGGGACCTGCCAGTCTTCTCCAGCAGGAACCACATTCCCTGGATGGAGGCATACACCTATCATAAATAGCTTCTGATATCATTTTTTCATGTGAAATAAATTAGGTTCTTTTGATTTCCTCCAGTAAAATAAATTTTTGGTTTATCCTTTCCTCTGCTTTCTTCATTTTGTCTTTCTTTTTCTCAGTCACGGAAAACCAAAATTCCCATGCTATTCCAGATAGTCTCATGACAGTCTTGTATTTCTTTATCTCCAGTTATCTCACAGTTCTTTACTAATATCTAGTTTAGTTATCTTAATTAATAATTTCTTACATATCAAGAGAAAAATGCACTGTTGACTAACTTAGAAAATCTCATATCTTATCAAAGAAGACTTAAGATTATTTTGGGGATTCTGTTTTTGACAAAGACTTGTAACATATTAATTGATTTCTTTGTATGTCTATATTTTCCTTAATAATTCCATCTAAAGTCTTAGATGTAACTGGTATCAAACTAATTGAGTTTTAATTATCCAGCAGGTTTTTTTACCCACTTTGATAAGTCTGCTCCAGTGAATTCATTTGACAAGATCTTTGATGATATTAAGAGATATATGCAGAGAAACTGTGCCAAGGAAAAATACTTTTCACAATACCACAGGTCAGCTATTTTTCTTTAGTCCACTGAAATCCACAGGGCTGACAAACGTGGGATTTGTGAAATCGCAGTCAGATGTAAGAGTCCTGTCCTTAAAGTCACTCTTTTCACAAGATTTGGCACTTCAAGCCAGGGTGATTTAAAAGCCTGCCATCCCAAAATGCCCCTGCCAGACTACTGATTAGGTGAGGTGCTGATTTTGCTACTGCCAGTAAATATAAACCACTATCAAACTCAGTTTACATTAAAACATCAAGCTGCAAACTGTGCGGGCTGACAACTCAGATTCACAATCATCTCTGATTTAGCTGCAACAGCTGAAGAGTTTATTGTCCAGGTGAGTAACATCTTCAACCAGCACAGGTCAATCCAATATGAATCAGAGTCTGAATTGCCCTTGTTTTCCCAATTATCCAGCTATCAATGCAAAAAGAGTCATGAGAGTCATGCTGCAGAGCTCTGTCTTCTGCTCCGGAGGTCTAAGTCTTATCAGAAAAGACATGATTCAAAATTCTGTGGGTAGATTTCAGCTATTTGTCTCATCAAGCAGTGACCATACATTATTATTAATATTAATAAGAATTTTTGATAAAATGTTGTATTCCAAAGCCTAGGAAATAAATACACCAGGAAAAATATCCCTGCTTCTTATGTTGCAGGGAAAATGCTGGCTATTCCTTGCTGCAGTTCATGTTTTGGTTGGCAGATACATCAGTGACAGGCAAAGAGATGGGAGAGCTGTTGCTCTACGATTAGATGGTGCCTTGTGGCGTGAGGATCAGTCGGAGCAGAGAGCTCTGTGCCTGCTGCTGAGAGATGGGATTAGCAAACATCTGAGTACAGACATGATCTTGTCGTGCAGGAGGCTTTTGAAAATGGCTTGGGCTGCGAGTGAATAAGGTCCTACAGCAGTAGCCGAGATTTGAAACAGCAGGTGCCACGGGCAGGTGACAGGCACAGTGAAAAGGACGTGGTGGGACATGCTGGCTGCCCACAATGAGAAATAAATGTTCCTGGACCTTGAAGTCAAGTGGCACACATCAGCCTGCATCTGTGCTTTTAGATTGTGTCAGTCCTCAGAACCAGGTGGACATGGGGAGATATCCACAGCATTTTGACTGAATTTCTCTCAAAATGTGCTGTTTATCCACTGAGCTCCCTCACTTTTGTATTACTTTGGTTAGTTTAACAAAATACTGAGAAAAACAAAAGGCGATCTTTCATCATTCATGCGTCATATGTGACTTTCAAAAACGACCTTGTGGGCAGAGCTTTTTAATTTCACCTTGCTAAAGAAGTTTTTAAATAGGAGTTAGCAGGACCTCTGCCAGGCACATTTCTTGTGTACCCAAGACAAACATCTATGAAAGGTAATGGAAGAAAAGGAGAATCACTGACGTGATTCTTCAGTGCAAGTGAATTTTTACAAAAGGCCAAAATAGGTGCATTTACAAATACAAGGAACATATGCATGCAGATATATGGCAATTATTTTTGGCTGACAATAAAAATAAGCAATTTCATCTTTCAAGTGATAAATGACTTCTTATTTGGCAGAGCTGATTAAATTTGTTTTGTGGATACAAAAAAATTGTGCTGCAGTTCACTGACACAGAAACAATTAAAATAGATTGGTTTACCTGATGCAATTTCAGAAATGAACTAATTATCCTTTTATGAAAACACATCTGTAAACGGATAATTGATTTGAATGAGTACAATATTTCACAGAGACAGGAGTGAGTACGACATCTATTTTACCTACACAATAAATTCTTATAGTCTTTAAAAATTTAATTCTTAATTGCGGCTGGTTTAATATGTGCTTGTTTTTGTTTTATACATATGCATGCATTAATGTATAGGCTTCCTTTTTGGTGATATATATATATAAATATCAAAATATTTGGTTTCAGAAAAACAACAAATTAGCTTGGAGCACTGCAGATGAGCCACAGTTTACTTAAGTGACACAATGGTTTCTAAACCTTCTGTTAAATCTTGTTGCTTCAACAGGCTGTCACAATGAGTTCGTATAACACGATGCAGATCCTTTTTTGTTTTGTTTTGTTTGGATATTAAGTAAAATAGCAGAAATTTCTCCTGTTTGTTTTGCCAAATGGATGCTCTGCCTAGAGAAGAGGATTCTGTACAGTGGCACATTTCCTGCTGGTCCTTGCAAATGCTTTGACATGCAGAAATAGGATCTACATTGCCATCCAAAAGTCTGAGATATGTTGGGATAATGCCAGAGAAGGGCTGAAAGTCAAATAGAATAATTTAAAGGTGTGACACGGGAAGAACAGCTAAAGGGATTTATGGCACAAGGTGTAAAGGACAACTACCTGAGAGATAGAGCGATAAACAATATTTAGAGAACATGCAAAATAATGTCAGTAGGAGTAGAAATTTAAGTGTGCTATTTGGAAATGATCAGTGACATTTAGTTTTCAGGTCAGTTAGCTGGTGGAATAATTTATACAGGGCAGCAACAACTTGGAACAACTGAGAAGGAAGGCTAGTTTGTACTTGCCCATCATGAGCGATTGAGAGTAACCACTGCTGCATCTGTGAGAAAGACAAAGGTGTTTCTAGGACAGATGAGATCTTTTCAGTTTATACAACAAAATACAAATGTCACTGAATCTTGTTCCTGAAGAGACCTCACCTGCAGTACTTTGAGCCAGTGAGATCCCACAGTCAGGAACCCAATCTGGGCATGGTGAAGAAAAGGCCAGTAAAGCGGTTGGGCTTCTGTGCAAAAAGAAGCTGGGCACACTGACCTTGCTCAAGTCATAATGACAAAAAGAGAAAAAAATTATTAAAAAGTCCTTCTTTCTCTCCATTTTTAAAACTCAAGAGGCGGTGAACCAGTTTAATGCAGCACAAATAAACTGGACATAAATACATTTATATAGAAACCAGAGGAAAGTTTTCAACTCTCTGGATCACAACAAGTAAACATCAATAATAAGAAGCATGTTTTGAGACAGATCCTGATCAGCAATTCACATGGACAAGAAACTGTTTATACCTGTAATAAGAGGAGGCAGAGTCTGACGATCCTTCTAGTCTAATATTCCAGGTCAAGTAAAATAGCACAGCCTGATCTTCCAAGGCTCCAAAGAACATTGACTCTGGAAATTTTTCTTATTTGTGACTGACTTGAAAAATACATGGGAAGTAAGCATCTGTTTAATTATTGGCTGTGCTTACCAAGCACTGTAAACTAATGTATTTCAATAAGCACTAATTTTCATGATGCAACTTCGTGTTGTTAATAGAAAAGAAATTCATCATAAAGCAAACTGAAAATACAGCATAAAATAAACTGAATTGAAGACTAAAATAATAGCAGTACTGCACTGCAGTACTGATTTTATTGTTCATAGAGAAAGTTGGTCGTGGCTTCTCTTAAGTAACAGAAAACCAGGTTTTATATCATCCAAATATGAAAATTAAAAAGTGTATTTTGCTCTATGTGTTTATTCTGGTTGAAAGTTGCATTGATTTTGTGTTATCCTCTGCTTTTAAGTGCATACTATTAAAGTTGTGTGCCATTTCCATGCTGTCGAGGTGCTGTTTTATTAACATAGAGAAAGGAGCCTTTATAAAGGTCCATGAATATCTGCTTGCCAAGGATTTTGGTGGAACTAGAATCATCAGCACCTTCTATCAGAAACAGCCTACCAAAACAGCACCAAAAAGAAGTGGGAAAAGTTCAGATGTAATTAAAGAGAAGGTCATTGATCCCATTCTCAAAGCACAGATTCCAGTAACCTAAAGAGTTACTAATGGAGATGGCAAGATGATGATCAAAAGAGAAGCTCGAAAGAACTAAAGATTTTCAATACCATGCTGTTTTCACAGCCTCAGGCCTAGAGCCAACATGCTAATTTTGTATGAGTAACTGCAAAGCCAGGTTAAAGTAATACATTTTTTTATGGAGAAAGTACTTTCAATTTTGGAGATATAACAAAAAACAGTTTGCATTTGGCATTACTTAACAGGTGGGAGCAGAGAACTTGTTTCAGTTTGATTGTTGGAACTATTTAGATATTCTTTTATGATGAAGTAATTTAAGTCGATTCTAAGGAGCTGCATGCCAATAATCTTCAACACTTCATTTCCATGATTTACTTGAAAAATTTGATTTATAAGTGCCCCACAGCATTGTGCTGTCTATTAGGTGTACTGGACTGAAAATGTAAATTCTCTTAATGCTGCCATTTTTCATCAGAGAAGCCCCAGAATGGTTTAGTTAGAGACAGAAAGAACTGGCAGAAACTTTGCGTTTGGACAGCAAACAAAGCAAATGAAAGGAGAAAAATTAAAGAGGCAAATGAAAACTCAGTCGCCAAGGCAAGCAGCTCCAGTGCCAGCATGACTGCCAACAGAGCACCTCCAGAGGGGTTCAGGAACCACCCAGAGGGCTTTCCTAAACTAAGGGAATCTCAGGGAAGCAGAGAGACCTGGCAGGAGCCAACAGCTCGTGTCACAGCAGCTGAGGGGGCCTGGGCAATGTCAGGGGCAATGGTGGCCAAGCCCTGCCATGCATAAAAAAAACTCTTGGGGAATACAGCAAACAGTGTGAGTGAACAGGGCATGGTGTGGCAGTTTGACTGTGAGTTTGCATGGAATGCCAAGCAGGAAGGGACTGTAACTGCCATCTTGACCAGGAAGCGATGGTACCGACTGTTGAGTTACCAGGGATCACTGAAAGAGCTTTAAACTAGATTTGAAAGGGGAAATGGATAAAACCAGACTTGCTAGAGATAAGCCTGGGGGCAGCACACCAGTGCTTGAGGGAGTGTGCTACAGAAGTCCTTCGGGATGCTCCAAGCTGTACTGAGTGTGCTGGGGTACACCTGAAACAGCACCTGAAACTAATGCACTCAGCCCCTCAGCCTTCTCTGTGGGGGCAGGAGATGGAGATCCATGCAGCACCAAACACATAAATGCTGTTGATACGATAGAAACCACAGAAGCACCTGAGACAGTCTCATTGAAATCACCGCTTCTCCCCAGTAAAGGTGGTAGGATCAACAGCCCAACTGAAGTGCACCTGCAGCAATGCACACAGCATGGGCAGCGAACAGGAGGAGCTGGAAGCCACTGTGCAGCTGGAAAACTACTATATAGTTGCAATCACAGAAATATGGTTGGATGACTGACAGAACTGGAGTGCTGCTGTGGATGGCTATAAGGTCTTCAGAAGGGACAGGCAAGCAAGGTGAGACAGTGGAATAGCCCTGTATGTTTGGGAGTGTGTTGACTGCCTAGAGCTTGATGATGGTGATGAAAGGGTCGAGTGTTTATGGGTAAGAATCAGTGGCAAAGAGCAGCTCCTGATAAAATTCACTCCAATTTCAGATGTAGAATTTTCACTCACTCCCTAGACACCTTTGGCATTTGGTCTTGAAAAAAATCTCAGGGATGCAGCCAGCAGTATGTCACAGGAGGTGAGTCTGAAGGATAGAACAACAAAGTTCCTCAGAGAAAATACACTTAAAGCAAAATATAAACTATACTAACGGAAAAGGAAAGTAGAAAGAAGTCTCCACACAGGAAGAGGAAGCCACGTCTACATTATCAGCACATGGAAGTCTGTGGAAATTGTCAATCAGCTTCCTAGTGGAGAGGGGGACACTGATGAAAAATGATGATGAGAAACTCAAAAGAGGACTTGCCTTTTTTCCTGAAGAGAGGGAATATTTTATGACAATGACAAAAAGCAGAAGGCAGGTACATACAGCTGGCCTTTGACTGCTTAGTCATAGCTATTGTTGGACTTGATGATCCTAGTGGGTTGCTTCCTACTTGGGATATTCCATGGTTCTTTTGTTACTTGAGATGTTCACCCCATGTCCAGCTGCTGGTACAGAAAGGTGCAGTACACTCTACATACTATGGAGATGCTCAGACATGCTCAGGCATTCCAAATGCCATTCTATCCTTAAAAAATGCATTTGAGCCTTTGATAGTCTCAAGAAAGTTTGGCCGTACGAGGTTCACATTGGGGTCTGTTGGTGGTCAGCTGAGAGAACTTGTAAAGATTGGATGGACTACCAACAGACTGTGAGGGTCAAAAGTCCTGAAAAAGGTAAATAGAGAGGACCTGGGGAAAATACAGACCTTTCAACTTGGCTTAAATGCACGATGGAGTTCTGGATCAAATCATCAGATCAGTCATGTGTCAGAAACTGAAAAATAAGGAGTTAGATGAGAATTAAATCATGTTCCAAGAATTAAATCATGACTGAACCTACCTAATTTCCTTCCAAAACTACACAGAAGTTTTGGATTTTATACAGTTTAATTGGCACAACTACATTATGAATAAGAATGAGCATAGCCTGAAGAAAGTCATATATAGCAGGTGCAGAAATAGTGGGACTCCTGTACTTCACCCTGTTATTGTTCATAGATCAGGACTTCTGTCAGTAGTTCTTTGCCAATTTGAGAAAAATGCATTGGGTGTGGTGCCGTCCTTCTGCTCAGTGTTTAACAGTGAGCTTTAATGAATTTTCAAATGGTGTGAAAGCACTTCTGAGCCTCTTGGAGAACAAGGTCAGATTTGCAGATGATCTTGACATCTGAAACATGCAGGGTGTAATTCAATATGAACACACGCAAGGCAGAAAGAATCCACTGTACAAACACACCATGTGGACTAAGGCCCCAAGCAGTGGCTACTCAGAAAAGGGAATCAGGGACAGAGTGAGTCATAAATTGGAGATGAGTTTACACTGTCCTGTTCTGTGAAAAAGCAAAAATGATCCAGGGATTTGTGAAAAGCAGCATGCAGCCTACAGAGGATGTGGGGCTGCAGACCTTGGTGAAGATGTTGATTAGTATTTGTAATCATATAAGGGTTTGCTGACACAGTAGTGAGAGCAGGTCTCACAGAAGATGAACTATTTACCTAGGATAATGCTAAGGAGGTCAGGAGGATGTTACAGAGTCAACAGTCCTGTAGAACTGGAGTAAGAGAGACAAATTTATTAAACATGGGGTGTGTAGCGTCCTTTGCCAGGAATGGAATGTGCACTTTTCTAGATTATACAAAGTAGCACAGGATTGTTTTGAAACGCATATAATATTAGGTTATATGATAAAAAGCTTATCTGCACATGCAGAGAGGAGCCCAGGGGCACAAGGGCACCAAGAGAGCACCAATACCCCAGTCAGAGAAACGAGCTGCTGCCCCAGCCCCTGTCCTGGAAGTGAGAGACTGGCTGAGTGGGAGTTTGGTGTCTGCCTGAGATTAACTCACCTCTGCTGGGTTTGCACAGCCAGGTTTTGGTAACAGGGGGAATACAAGGGTATCGATGATGGTAGCATCTCTGGGTCAACATATTTAAGAAGCAGAAAAGGAGCAATTGCAGCTGGAGAGAGGAATAAGAATAAGTGTGAGTAACAACTCTGCAGACCCCAAGTTTGGTGAGGAAAGAGGAAGAGGAGGGGGAGCTGCTCCAGGCACCGGAGCAGAGATTGCCCTGCAGCCTGTGGTGCAGACCATGGTGAGGTAGCTGTGCCCCTGCAGCTCTTGGAGGTCCACGGGGGAGCAGAGATCCACTTGCAGCCCATGGAGGACCCCATGTGAGAGCAGGTGGATGTACCCCAAAGGAGGCTGTGACCCCATGGGAAGTCCATGATGCAGCAAGCTCCTGCCAGGATCTGTGGCCCCATGGAGAGAGGACCCCACACTGGAGCAGTGGAAGAGTGTGAGGAGTCCTCCTCCTGAGGAGGAAGCAGCGTCAGAGACAACATGTGATAGACTGACTGCAGCCCCCATTCCCTGTCCCCCTGCACCGCTGTGGGGGAGAAGGCAGAGAATTTGCCAGTGAAGTTGAACCTGGGAAGAAGGGAGGGATGGGGGAAGGTGTTTTATGATTTAGTTTTTATTTCTCAATTGTCCTACCTTTGATATGATTGGTAATTAATTAATTTCTCAAGTAAAATCTGATTTGCCAGTGATGGTATTTGTTGATTGCCCCTCACTCTCTGCCTTTATCTCAATCCATGAGCCTTTTGCTACATTTTCTCTGCCTGTCCAGTTGAGAAGGGCAGTGAAAGAGAGGCTTTGGTGGGCAGCTGGCATCCTGCCAGGGTCAACCGACCATACCCAAACCTGGGTGAAGTTTTTAACACCAAACCAAGCCTGTGGCCATGCTGTGAAAAGTGAGACCATATATCAATGGACAGAGCACACTGACAGCAAAAGATGAGTACGTGTTTCCTCATGTAGCCCTTGTAAGACCTCATCTGGGGACTGGTTTGGGTAATTTAGGAAAGAAATAGGTCTAATGGGGGAAGGAAAAAGAATGCTGGACTTAATTTCAGCATGAGCAGTTCATGCAAGAACACTGCCTGTGAGAATTGTAGAGTCCATGTTGCTCAGAGATGTCTACAAGCAGGTTTAGATCATCATCTGCCAGGATGGCTTGGTTAAAACTGATCTTGTCTTTGGTGAGACAAAATTCACTAAAAAGCTGATAAGATTCCCAGTCACTGACAGACTGCACTGAAGACAGACACCAATTCCCTGCAACAGCTCTCACAGAGAACGATGATACAAAAACAATCATGTAAAGAGCCAGGACAGACTCCTCGTGATGGGAAACATTCCTAATTACATCTGGTTTCAGACCTACACGAGGCAGGCTGTTTCCTTTGCCAGAAGCATTTGAGAACTGTAGTAAATTAAAGCAGAAGTCTCCAAAGTTTAAACCACACAATCTACAAAATCATATTTCATGTACATCGAGCCCTTTTCAAAATCAATGACAGCCATCTAAGGCAGACGAGATCATTCTAAAACTCACTAACAACTGCAATGGATTTATTGGCTCAAAAGCACACTGATATGGAAATGTTTCATGTGGCATAAAATATTCCATCAATTTCATTTCTGAAGAAATATATTATTTATCTCCAGTTTCTAAACACAAAAGAAAATGTGATAATAGATGAGAGTCAGCAAAAAAACATATATAAGTAAATTTGGCTTTTTACCTAGGACTGGAGAGGCCTGTCAGAAGATGCAGTAAATGCTACAGCAGCAGATATTAAATCCAACATTGGTCCTTTCTTTACAGAGTATTTTACACATTTAAAAAATAAAGACCTTCTTCTGGGGTTTTTTTGTTCAGTACCAGCCTCTAGAGAAGATACAGATGCAGCTTGAGAAACAGAAGTAGTAAAATAGCATTACTGGTGTAGGCAACACATTAGACTGCTTTATACATCCTGAGTTCCTGAGTTCCTTATAAGCTGTTCAGGCCCAGAGTTGGGGGAAGGACTCTCTACCCTATATAAAACCCAAAAGGTTGTAAAAGGTCAGCCAGACCATTACATGTTGTCAAGGGTATCCTGTCTGATCTCAGACACTGAAAAGGGACAGGGCACAGTAATCTGCCTACTGCACACAGCCCAGCCTTCCACTGTTTGCTCTCCCATGTGGCTCAGTGGCTTTAGCTGTGAACCAAGTGACTTTCACAGAAGATGCCACACCCAGGTGATGGGGATGCAAGTTTGAGTCCTCTCATCCTGGGAAGAAATGGAATGGAGTTGTCCAAGACTCTGAACATGCCATGGGAGATGGCATGGGAGGTAGTCAGCGTCCAACGTTGACTCATCTCAACAGAGGTGATACAACGTAGGTATTATCTCTACAAGACCAAGTGCTCTGACCACACAGCAGACCAACAAGCATGACATGCAACACTGCATCAAAACTTCCATTTTCATTATTTCCATCCAGGCTGCTCCCAGTCAGTGTGAGGAACATCCCTCACTTTCTACCAGAGCTGTGTTTCAGCCCCCAGAGAGAGGCCTGATCCCAGAGACAGTATTTTGTGGAGGCACCAGAGCTACCCCTGTCTCCTGGCTGTACAGATCTTAACAGATCTAACACAAACTATTCTAAAAGAAGTTAATCACTGCAGATGGGGAAAAAAAAACTAGTAGGAAATAAACCTTTTTAGCAATGCCTGGCAGCAAGTTAGCATAAATCAAAGTTCCTCCTCTCTTCTCACCCTTGCAGCAGAGAGAAACAGTGGAAATACCAAACAAGACAAATAAACGCTAAAAAGTGAGATTTTTAAAGCATCAGTACACTTCCAGTAATCCCAAGTGTTATTAATAGCATTACTATGGGCATTTATTTTCCCCACACTGAAAGTAGAGGTTTAATCCCCTATTGATTGAAGTCGAAGTGCAGAACATGCTGCCATTTACATGATTGATTCACATACCTTGAGGGAATCAAGTCATCTGTAAACCAAATTTTTTCTTACTTTACAGGTCTCTGTTAGATAAATGTCTCTGTAAGCAAAATATCTTTAAATTAAGGGCAAGAGGTGAAATACACTGCTAGCAAAAGCAGGCAGAGCTTCAGTGAAGTCCAAGTGGAAAATCTGACCCGATAAATACATTTCCTTACGTTATGAGAAGGTAACTCAGATTCAAAAAAGAATCTTAAAACTGAGAAATTACATTACTCAAGAAAAAGGACCTTAAGACTGAGAAATTACGTTACTTCATACAGTATCCATGAATTCCATATAGAAGATACACATGGCAGAAAGTGATATTCACCTAGCTATATATATTAAGAATGTTTTTTGTTTGGTTGTTTGTTTTCCCAAAACAACAGATTATTGCAAGAGCCCAGTCTAGAGTCTAATTCAAACAGCAGGGATGTGATTTATAGAAGGTGCCAAGCATTCCCTCTGCTAAAACTACTGTCTTCATCTGGGCATAAAATGAGAAGCTTGAATATCCTGGTCACTTTATGAAAGGAAGACTGGAAATCTGTTCAGAGACTGCAGATAAATGACCTCAGGAATAAAGCCAGGAGGAGGAGAAAGCCCCAGGGGCCCCTGGTGAGTGCGCTCGTGATCGACGTCTCCTTAAGCGTTCTCTTTGAAATCTGCATGTCAAAGTTTCTCCAGTCTCTTGACAAATGGAGTTTTTACTACATTCAGCTCAGCAGGGAAAGTGTGATAACTCAGAAGGATGAAATTCAAAAGTGTTTCTGGTTCATTTGAAATGGTAGCAGCCATGACTAGGTAATAGAAAACAAAGTTCTTTTCATTGCTGTGAATCTCAATGATGCCATCTCGGGCAGGAACGATAATGTTTGATTTTTCTTCTACGTTTGTCATGCAGGAGCTAAGTGCCCTGGGTGAGGAAATGAAACAACAACTCCCAGCATTCACACAAGTATATATCTATTTATATGTTGAACAACAAGGCTAAGGAGTGGTGGATACAATAAAGGTGAGCTTTCAATCTACAGCACTTCAAGACAAGAGTAAAGTAATTCAGTAATGTAAAGTTTTGAACTGGTTTGTATAAAATTTTAATTTATATTATCTCATTAAAGTGCAAGTGGGTGACCACTGCCCACCCCAAGAGAGGATAGCAGCCTGTCCAGTCACAAGGCTGACCTGTGTCTGTCCCACAACCAGTGTACCCCCTCTAAGTGCTGAAGCATGCTGTCACATTACAGAGACACCTCTCTGCAAGCTGCACATGAAAGTTGCTGTAAAAAGTTTGTTATTACAGACTTCTGCCCCTCCCCCTTCCCATTTTTTGTGTATTGTTGATGGCAGAAATAAAGAGATTCAAGACTTCCCTGTGCCCCTTATCTACCCAACAGGATAAGTTGTAAGGAAATTATTACTGGAAGACACTTCTATAAAACAAAGTAAATTAATCACTTCTTCATATTCCCACAGAGGAAGACTTTCAGTTATTACACAGCTACAAAGTACTCTTGTTAAATTTAGCTACAGAGGTGATGATCTTTCCTAGTCACAGCAATGTCCCAGCCACTGGGTCAGGGAATGGAGGTGGCGGCGGCAGCATTTGGAAAACCATCCATGTCTCCAAAGCCATGCTGTGTCACTGGAATGAGCCTGGATATCTGGTTCACTTCCCTTCTTCCTAAGTAAGTTTTCATTTTCATGCATTCCCGTGCAGCTGCGTCTCAGCTGGGTGTAACAGTGCCAACATTTTGAAAGGAAAATTGCTTTCTGTTTCTCACAGTATTTCATGCATAAAGCATTCCTTATGATCTAAAAATGCAACTTAGGACTTCTCTGCCTTTCAGGTCTTAAACAGGACAGATTCATGATCCTTCCCTATTGTCACGACTAACTACACTGGTACAGGGCAGGACTGAAGAAAAAGTATGGTATTTCTGTCCACCTTCTCCAGGCTGAGGACTCATTTAATTTCAAAACTGTTTGAAAAAAAAAAAATGGTATCTAAAAATTTACTGCAATGAAACTAAACTGAACAAATGAAAGGATTGTCAGGTTTTTCCCATAGCTGGCTGCAGTGTACGTTCATTTCTGCTTGTTTGTCACTCAGAATAATGCAAAGGTTTATTATCTACTACCAGGAATAGTTTATTGTGGCTGTTTAAATGGCTATAAAAGAGCTTTTGGAGAAGTGTGAAGCTCTATTAATGTTATAGGCAGCAATGCAGTAGCAAAAGGCATATTTCTATTCACTTCTTGTAGGAGGTAAGGATTTAATTTTTTGTTTTAAAACATGATGGTACTCAACATTGTCAGAAGGTAGTAGACAATGTCATAACATAAATCCTGTGTTCATCTATCCATAAAAGAGCCCTCATGCCTGGGGACCACTCCTCCTTGTCTTCTGGTGGCAGGGCTGTAGGGCACCATCTCCTCTTCATGGAGAGCCTGTGAGGCTGCTACGCTGACTGTATCTCACTGCATACCTCACCCTGTGAGATGCAGCCACTGC
Organism: Manacus candei; assembly: GCF_025592945.1. NCBI lineage: Eukaryota > Metazoa > Chordata > Aves > Passeriformes > Pipridae > Manacus > Manacus candei. The sequence continues at coordinate 8,232,573 of NW_026138061.1, forward strand.
CAGCTGCTCTTTGGTTCACATAGATATTTATATCACATTTAACCTCACTTGGATTTATCACAGCCTTTCCTTAAACCCATGTGAAGTTTATCCTTGCTGGTCCTGAGGGAGAGTTATCCAGAGCCCAGTAAAACAACTCCTCAGAATGACAGTCGAGTATGAACTTAATAACAAACCCTCACATCCAGTGATCCCCTGAGATCTCTGATTGTGCTGCCGATGCCCTTTTCTGCTTTCTCCCACTTGGTTACACCACAGATGGGCTCAGCTGCCTGTCTGCAGCTGTACAGCACAGTAGTGAGGAGGAGATGGAATGTGTGAGTTATTTTCTAAACTGAGGATTAGAGAGGGCCAGGAACAAATGCTTGACAGAAAACCATCATGAACTGGAAGACACACACAGAGCAACTCCCTCAACCCCGTGGAGCACAAAGCCATTCACACCCCAGAAGGGTCCCCACAGTGACCTATAAACTGCACTTATGGAAATGATGACTCAGAACTTCCATTTCCCAGTTCCTTGTTGGCAGTGTGGTTATGAACGCTCTCCAGCATTGTAAGTGCACCTCAGACACAGAGGAGGTGAAAAAAGGGGCTAATTTTAACCCATTGGGAATGTTTTCAGGTTGTCAGACCCAAGTTGTGTGTCTTTGTGAGGGAGAAACAGAAGGAAGGGACCTAAGAGCACTTGAGAAAAAATTAAAGGCCAGCACAAGCACATCACTAATTCAAAGAAATCCTGCAGCTGGGATTTAGAAGAGCACTGGTACAAAGTAATAGCTTATAAATCCTTGATTCCCTTAAAAATACTAATGCCAATCATCTCAAGCTTGTTATTTACTGCCTGCCTACACAGCTGACTTTTGGTTTGAGCACTTGAGGAGAAACTTCTCTGGACAACAGACCTTCAGTGATTAAACTTTAAAATACAATTCATGACACAATCTCCTATACTTTTTGAAGAGAAAAATTGGTATTCCACATAAAATTTAACAACAGAGCAGACTCTATCTTGCTAGGTTGCACAACATGACAAATGTTTTAGGGGAAAAAAAAAGAGAATTTTCATTATTGTAAAGGGCTGAAGGGGGTAGAGTTACTGGCTGTGCTCAAGGTTTTATACAAAGAGTTTTATGGAGAAAGATACAAAACATTTACTGTGGAAAAACTGTGCAGAATCTGTTGAGAACCTAGGCTGAGCCACTCCAACCTCGCTTGCTTATTAAGAGGAAATAGAAGCAACCAACCCAGAATGCTCCATCTTCTGATTTAAAAAAGAAAAGAAGAGGGGAAGGAATTGTTATCACTGTATTTGCAGCACTGCATGTTTTTTCCTTTTTTTTTTTTTTTTTTTTGTAACTTACTTGTACAAGTGCTCCATTAATAATTCATGCGGCTTCTAAACGGCAAGGCAGCCGCTGCTGCTTTGTCACATCTCACAATGGCTGAGTGACAACGGTGGCTCTGACTCCAGGCCACTATCTTTGACTATCTGCCTGGAGAGACATATCGCTGTCCTTCGTCATTCAATCCCTGACACGGCTGTGACAAATGCTGGCCTGGCCTGTCATTCCCTTCACCGTCCGATAACAGAAATCTGCCACTTTTCAGTACATGGTCTGCACTCTTGTGCCCCAAAGAAGGAGCTGTATTTTAATGCTGCTGGTGATGTGCAGGTTTGCTTCTGCTCATTGCTTCTCCTCCAGATACATATTTGGATTGACACTCCAAAAAGCAGAGACTTCAAGTACTGCTCTGGGACCAGCACCCAGCTGCAGGATAATAGTGTCCCAAGGGTGGTGACGGGGGAAAAAAGGGCTCTTTTTTAGCAAAAGTCATAGGTGACAGTGCCAGATTTTAGGACAGTCAATAGGAGACCACAGATGGAAAGAAATATGTTTCCCATCTGTGCTAAGGGGCTTTGGGCCTGAGCTGGCAGGGCACAGCGTAACCCTGACAGGCTTCCAAAAACATGTGCAGGGTAGTGCAGACAGGACACATTTAGTCCCTTCCTGACGTGCTAGAGCAACACAAGCTGTTTAACTGTTTTGAACAGGTTTGTAAAGAAAACAACCCTGCTTCCTTTATCAGATGCTTGGAAGTGGTGGGTTTGGTTATTACGGGCAGCAGAAAGTGTCTTGTGTCTCCCTCTGACTCTTGACAGCAACTTGCAGCCCCCTCCCTCCTCCCCTGCCTCCCTGCCTGCAACAGGGCAGCACATGTTTGATGTGTGCAGCCAAAATCACTCTGTTCACTTAATGTGCAATATCCATTACAGAGCAGCCAAGCACCTGTTCTGGGTGGTTGATTCCAGGACAGGGCTGGGAGCCTTAAAGAGTTTCCTAATTTCCAGCACTTTGATCTTCCCAGATAAATGGATGCAGGCAAGTGCAAAACAAGGATTAAGTCATCACAGCCAGAGATGCCAATGCCAGCCTTTTGTCTCCACCATGCCCTCGGAGCAGGCTGCAGTGCCTCCATGGGGCAAACGTTCACTACATGCTGCTGTTATAAACACAGCAAGATGTTACCCGGGCATTCTTTTTCCCATGGAGACACTGAATGCTGCCTCCTTTATCCTTGGCTACTGCAGCACTGTTACCAACTACAGTCACCAAAGGAGAACAGCTGGCACTTGTTCGAGCAGAACACTCGCTCCAAAGGCCACTGAAGCTGATGAAAAAAAGGATCTCCTTTCTTTCATTGGATTTTGGATCAGACTCAAAGAGACCTAATGGTTTAGAAAGCGGGAGTTTGCTATTTTTTTCCCATTCCTTTGTTACTTCTCTATCTCATGTTTATAACTAGAGAACATTTTTTTTTTCCAATCTATACAGCCAGTGACAGGAGGTTGGGGCAGCATTATCCCCCCCATTTTTAGAAGAGATGTTAATTAAAACACTGCACAGCAGGGCTGAAACTATTAGAAACTAGAAAGGGAGAAAGAATGAGGTAGAACAGAAAATAGGGACAGACTTTTGATGTCCTTTGCTCATGATGTTTTTTTCCATTTAAGTACTTTCACCACTGTTCCATGTGCTGCTCAAAGCTCAATTTGTCTCGCACACAGATCTTCCTGAAAGGTAATAAGCAAGTCCTAGCTAGAGAGTCAATTAACATGTAATCTTTGACATTTTATATCATCAGCAGCTGCCAAATGAGTTTCTTCTTTATACAGAATGAAATGTATTGCTTGAGTGTTTGAAAATTTGATTTTATGTTACATTTTCCCATATTCATCTAGGATGCTCTGTCTTCCAGTCCCATGGTGGGAAAGTGCACTGAGTTTTACCTCTGAAATTATCAACAAAACTCTTCTTGAGCTCAGGGAGTAACAAACTAATCCAAGAGTGACTGTGTTGGGAGATCAAAATTTCCTTTCCTTTCACCTTGTCTATTTGGGGCCAAGTTGCAATTACTGGGTCCTTTGCAGGCCAATAACTGTTTGAACAGTTTTGGCAGAATACATGACATGTTAAGGTGCTTTACTGGACAATGCAGGTACCTCAGAATTCAACCTGCAGACTGGTTGGACAGGGACTGTAATTTCTCAGATAACTGTGAAGGACCTCAACTGATATTTCAATTGTTACAGCTACAGAAATATGTAATAATGGTAATTAAGTAATTATCACTGCTCTGTAATTTCATAATGTGTAATAAAATGGTGTCTGTTAGTTTAAAATATGCACATAAATAAATATAGCAGTTGCAATAAGCTCCATCTTGCTCACCTTTCTGCATCAGTGTTGGATCTCCACCAGTCACAACATGGCTGAGATTCCACATCAGTTCAAAAAGCTGTAATCATCTTTCCTTGGAAGACTAACAAGTAAGCAGGATTATATAAAGAGATTAAACACACACATAAAAATAACTTACTAAAAACTGTAGCTGGACTAATGTCTGAATCTTCTGTGAATGATGAAATTTCCCTGTTTTATAGAGCTGCATATCTTTTACATCTTGTTTAGCTCTGTAGAATGAGTGCAATAAAATGTCACCTGTGCCCAGAAAAAAGGCTCCAAGGAAATTGTCATGAGAACTCCAGTTCTGGGCCACTTGCTGGAAACAGTCACAGCTCTGCAAATCATCCACTTCATCTGAATGTCATGCAAATATATATATGTATTTGACACCAAGTGATGCCTTTGCTGTATTTCCTTAATACTTTTGAAAACCAGGCAAGATAATAGCAATACACATGAAAGGGTGATTACCATCCTTGTGTTAATGACAGTCCACAAGAGAAAGGCTCTGGCTGCACCAGCTCTGACTTGGAAACCAATTTTGCAAAAGACGTAAGGATTAAACAGGAGAGTCTGAAACCCAAATCCAGTGCTTTACTGTAGTGTTCTGTGGATTATGTAATCCTAAAGTACAGAAAAATCCAAGCCTATTAGGAGAGATCTCTGCCACATTATTATGGTGGATGCATCACCACCAAAAAGTGGCTGTAACCACCGTGCCTCCAGTCAGATGGAACAGCTCACACCTCAGGTTCAGTAGACGGTCAATTAAATCAAGCTGATAAAGCAGACAAATCCAGCCAAAGGACAAATTAAGTGGCACAGAATGTCTCGTTGCCAAGGCAGAAATGTAACACACGGAGCAGATGCTGAGGAGCTGCTGGACTCCAGGAGTGCAGCGCTGGCCAACACGGGGAAACGTTACCAGGAATTAATGGCTATGTGGTCTATGTGCTGAACAGGAAGGCCATGCCATGAAATGCATGACCCAAACATTGTGGCTGATAAAAGTAAAAATGAGAGAAAGAGACATTATTCAAAGGGTGATCCAGCAGGTAAGAATTTACCATCTTTTATGAAGAGTTGATCAATATAAGAAAGTTCTCAATGAGAGAAGAAATTAATTGCAGTCAGTGTTGCTGGTGTTTGAGCAGAAAGGTCACCAAGGGTCTGGAGCAGGAGCTGAACAGATTGAAGTTTGTATTACACAGTGTTAGATGGAAATGCAGAGTAATTGCTTTTGCAAGCTTGTGAGGGATTAAACTGATTTAAATGGGATGAATCTAGCTGCAGTCCACTGCATCAGCTGTGTGACAGTAATTAATATGCAGATTAGAAAAAAAACCCAGCCATTTACTTTGCACTAAGGCAACATTCTTCTTTCAAAACTTCAGTGACACCTCAGGCTTTATCACAGCAATAAGAAGATGTCTTCCAGTGCACAAAGTTCTTAATGTAAAGATGAATTAATTTTCCAGGCTTGTTTTTAATGTCAAACAACTTAATTTGGGATTATAAACTGAAGTTCTAGTTTCACACTACAAATTTAGAAAGCATTTAGGAAAGAATATTAATTTACTTACAAATGTATATAAAGAAGTTCATGGAATCATAGGTTGGTTTGGGTTGGAAGGGTCCTTTAAAGATCACCTAGTACCAACCCCTTTGCCACAGATGTTGGGATAGATGAACTTGCTTTGGTTTGTTTTTGTGCTTTGCAGCTACACAACACCATAGAGAGAATCACACATAATTAAATGGTCAAGCTAGTTATTACCAAATACTCACAGTGCAGTAGCACTCACAAGCCTTTCATGCATTAGGGTCCAACTGCTCTATTCAGTTTGTCAGTCAGACCTAAGTCCAGAAGACAGGAGGAGAGGTAGCACTGGAGACAAGGTGTTTACAACAAATGTCCAAGGTTCTTACAGAAACAAGGCCAGATGCATCTGCAAAATATCCGTGACATTTGCAGTGTTGATCCCAGCTTCCAAAATACTTCTATTGACTGGTGGTTTTCAATTATGCAGACTTAATAAGCCCACTGTTATACCAGTCATGGTGTAGGCAAGCACTTCTGACACCTGTATTAAGAAAGGAGAAATTAAGACTGGAAGCCCAGCTTGTATTACATACTGTCTGATTTTCAAAAACTCAGTGATATTCAAACATTTCAGAGGGACCTGAGCACCTGCCTCTGTGCAATCTTCAATATCATCATCCTCCAAATTTCCATTATAAGATTACTGAAAATTAATTTTCAATCAAAAAAAGGAATTGCATCCTTATTTAAAGTGTAGCTGCCTGACATTAGCTAAAAAATTTTACTGCTTTAGCCTCTACTTTTTTATATCTTACAAATCATAGAACGGTTTGGATCGGAAAGGACATTAAAGATCATGTAGTTCCAACCTTTCCACTAAACCAGGTTGCTCAAAGCCCCATCCAACCTGGCCTTGAACACTTCCAGGGATGGGGCATCCACAGCTTCTCTGGGCAACCTGTTCCAGTGCCTCATCACGCTCAACAGAGAAGAATTTCTTCCTAATATCTAATCTAAACCTACCCTCTTTCAGCTCAAGGTCATTGTCCCTTCTCCTATCACCCCATGCTCTTGTAAAAAGTACCTCTCCATCTTTCTGGTAGATCCTTTAGGCAATTGAAGGTGTTCTAAGGTCTCCACAGAGCCTTCTCTTTTCCAGGCCGAACAATCCCAATTCTCTCAGCCCATCTTCATTGGAGAGGGGCTCCAGCCCTCTGATCATCTTTGTGGACTTGCTCCAACAGGTGCAATGACAAAGGATGGCAAGAATAACTCAGAAGGACCTTGAGACTTTGCAGTCAGCATATGACCTTATTACAGACAGTTTAACGAGTTTTGTGTAACCAAATGTAAGAGAGAGTTATATCGAGGGAGAAATGCTTCATTGGTAGTTATGTATTTCTGTTAGAATGAGCTACATGTTACTGGTGAAAGTTTTAAACCACTTCTTTCTGGGGACTGACTTCTTAGAAGCTCATCTCCTGCCTACAGCACTACAAAAGCAAAAATCCTCACAAGGGCACTTGACTCAAGCACACCACGGCACATTGGGGTCTCCATGGGCTGTTACCTGTCTGGAGAGCTGCTGCAAAACTCTGGTTTATGCAAATAAAACTTGACTTTGGATGCTGAGAAACAGTGGTGCAGCTCTTCAGCAAGCCCTGAGTATCTGCATCTTTTTACAGCAGCTTCTTCTCTTATTTCAGATATTGCAAGAGTCCCCCAGCCACCTACATGTCAGGAGCAGAAGGACCCAGCTCCCACCTCCACCCACGTGCAGCTGGATGCTCATTTAGTGGCAATAAGCTCCCAACCATTAGCACTGGAGAACTAGTTCTAATGTTTGTCTGCTGATGCTTTATAATCTCTACATATGCACAGCTAATTTTGTTTTTAGCCATACTTGCTGTTCCTCTCAGTCTCTAAAACCTCCTGAGAAGTGGTATAATCCCATTGGTTCCCATTTTCATGATACATGCTCCTAGCACATTCAATTACTGCATGCATAATTGCCAGCTCACATAGGCTCAATTATTAGTTTCTAAATCAGGTACTTAACTAGTCCTTCTAAATCACTGGGAGGGTGATTTAAACACAAATTCATATACCCTTGTGGTGTCAGACTCAGTGAAATGGTTTGGGTTTGCAGTAAATCACACAGTATCCGTGTCTTGGTGCCTCCTGTTTTATAAGCAGGATCTATTGTCTCAGAACAAGCAAAATCCTTTAATACCAGAACCCTGTCACATTTCTGAATATGTGTATGAGGCAAACTGCCTTGAACAGCGGCTGAAAAATGGACCAACCTAAGCATTCAGCATAAGAAAGGAGCATCAAGGGACCTGACGGCAGAGCAAGAGTGTCAAGGCATTCTTCTGAATATACAGCACAAGGGAATAACCATGAATGCCCAATTCAGATGGATCTTGGCTCAACTGGGAAATATGCAATTAAAGGACAATCTGGCTCTATGTTGAGCTGTGATGTGGGACATCCTGACATCTAGCCTAGAAACCTTATTGATGTCTTGCAGCATTCAGTGCCCTCAAGTCTTTGTGAATCAACTTAAGCATAAAGTACAGAGGATAATGGCTGGTGAACGAGGCTGTGAAAAGAGAGAAAAAAGTCAAACCTGTAGTTTGTAGCCTAAGACAAAACACTTTTGTTGCTCTGAGCTGTGGGCAGAAGGAAAGAAGACCCAGTGGCTTCCCTATATAAAATTATAAATACAGAATTTTGCTGCTAAACATATTGTTAATTCAAGACAGACATACTTCTCTCTTGCAATACTACCAAATCAGACTTTTCAAGAATATCCCTCACACATGGTTTTGAAAGATGTGTTTTCACCTGCCTTGGTGTCACACTGCTGCCTTGGTAGGGTAGACTCCTTGAAGTCTACCATTAGAGGCTAGACAGCAGCTATATGACAAAATACACTGATTTTATGTATCTACAGACTGTCAAAGTTGGTCCCATGTAGATTCCCATGATGAGAATACCAACCAAAACTGTAATTGTTTGAAAAACAGCATAACTGAAATCATGTTACGATCACTCAGTCAGTGTCTGTCCTTTTGTGCTTCCACTCACCTGCCAAGAAAACATCATTCAAGAAGCTCCAGGCCCTCCCTTGTTCACAGAGCTACAGATCCACACAATTAGGTATGGCTACATCTCTGGGCTGCATTGCATGAAGACACAAAGGCACAGCAGGGAGGAATGTCAGTTAAGACCCCTTTGGGCTTTCTTCCAGGATTCCCCATAGAATCATAAGGTTGGAAAAGACCTTTAAGACCATTAATCCACCACTGCCAGGTCATCACTGAAACATGTCCTTAAGTGCCACATTTACATGTTTTTTGAACACTTCCAGGGATGGTGATTCCACCACTTCCCTGGGCAGTCTGTTCTGAGGCTTGGTTACCCTTTCACTGAAGAAATTTTTCCTAATTAATATCCAGTCTAAACATGTTTCCCTCCACCTGTCTGTAGGCTTTTCTGAAACTTTCTCTCATTTTTCTAGAGGAAAGACAACAGAAGGCCACCTGGCTTCTCTTGGCTTTGCCAGATTTACAGCTCCCCTACTCTAATTCTCCATTACACACATGTAAACTCTGTATTTTAAGAACTCATGTCAATCCCATCTACTGAGAGAGCAAGATCTTTGGGGCAAGGATTTTTGTTCTGATTTTATGCCACCTACTACAACCAGTGAACTATTACAAACTAAAAGTAAAATAAAAAGGTCTTTATTAACTCCAGAATATGACATAGTAAAATATTTCCTTTTTATTCATTCTTGTCATACCTTGTGTTAACACTTGGCCTTCTGGAGTAACAGTTTTTAAGGTGATGGTTAAAAAAGCAAAACGAACAAACAAACCAACCTCAAAAACCTAACCAACTTTGCACATAGTGCATCCTCCTTAGTATAGAATACCAGGAATGGACTCCATGATGACTCCCTGTAAGACTAAATAAATATTAAGTTCACTAAAAAGCAACAGCAACTTGACACAAAACTTTCAGTTCTACCTGCTTGCCTTGTTTTCCTCACTTCAGACAAGGCTCTGGAGAGGCTCTAGCTAAGAGCATCAATGGAAAGCTGGAAGTTGTGGTACAGCTTCAGGAAAAGTAAAATTGAAATAGTATTAGACTAATCTTTAAAAAGCATAATACAATCACTGTGGCAGTGTCTTTATTTTCTGCTAAATTACACACAAATTTAAATTTTCAGTAAGCTTGTTGGTTTCGTTTGTTGGTTTTTTTTCCATTCTGGCCCAGAAAAATTAAAGCATGAGAGTGGCTAAAGTACACCATCTACAGCTTTGTCCATGTTTTTGGTTTAAACACACCTTAGGAGGCAGAGAGACAGGGAACTACAGTGTGACATATTTCTACTGCAGATGCTGTTATGTGAGCAAAGACCTTTTGCCAAAAAAAAAAAATCTATTCTGGCAAATGAGAAAGAAATTTATTCTAAATAAACATATTAAAGTAATATAAAGCTAAAATATAGAATCATGATAGTTCCAGCATTAGCCATACCAGTGTAAGAAGTTTTATCCTGTCACAACTGTGCCCTCTTCCAAAGCCATATTCCATATTGTTTGATATCAATGAAGTGCCCAAAATGCTCATGATCAGCTGCCTCCTTGAGTTTGCCCAAGAGCTCTGTGAGCAGAGGGCTTGGGTGAACCTCTCCAACATGCTTCAAGAGCAATGTAAGGGATTAAGTTCATGTTCCAGTTTCCTTGGAGTATATTACGAAGGTCCTACATGAGTTGTTGTGCTGTTTTGACACTGGTTGGACACCAGGTGCCCCCCAAAGCTGCTCTCTCACTCCCCTCCTCAGCTGGACAGGGGAGAGAAAATACTATGAAAGGCTCATGAGTTAAGGACATGGAGAGATCACTCACCAGTTACTGGCATGGGCAAAACAGACCCAACTTGGGGAAATTAATTGAATTTATTACCAATCAAATCAGAGAAGCGTAATGAGAAGTAAAACAAATCTTAAGAACTCCTTTCCCCCCCACTCCTCTCTCCTTCCTAGGCTCTGTCTCCTTCCCCATCACATGTTGTCCCTGCTGCTGCTTTCTCCTCCACCCCTGCTCCAGCATGAGGTCCCTCCAACAGGACACAGCCCTCCACACACTTCTCTGTGAGTCCTACCAAGGGCTGCAGTTCTTCCCAAACTGCTCCTATAAGGGTCCCCCACAGGATCACAAGTCTTGACATCAAACCTGCTCCAGTCTGGGCTCCTCTATCCACAGGGCCACAGTTCCATGAACGTGCTCCAGCACAGGCTTCCCATGGGGTTACAGCCTCCTTCAGGCATCCATCTGCTCCCATGTGGAGTCTTCAATGGTTTGCAGGTGGATCTCTGCTCCCCCATGGACCTCCATGGGCTGCAGGGGCACAGCTGCCCCACCATGATCTGCATCACAGGCTGCAGGGGAGTCTGCTCTGGCATCTCCTGCCCATCCTTCTGCACTTACCTTGGTGCTTGTAGAGAGGTTTCTCTTATGTATTCTCACTCTGCTCTTCTCTGGAGGCAATAACTTTGGCACAAAAACTTTTTTCCCCCCTTCTTACATACATTATCATAGAGGAGTCACTATCATTTCTGATGGGCACAGACTGCACCACCAGCATGTCTGTACTGGAGCTGGCTGGCACTGGCTCTGTTGGATATGGAGAAGCTTCTGGCAGCTTCTCACAGAAGCCACACCTTTACCACCACTCCCCCCTCCCCCACCAAAATTTGGCCATGCAGACCCAACATACCTGTTCTGCTGGCAAAGCTTTTGAGTCAACACTAGCAAATGGATACAGCAGCACCCGAGGACCACGCAATCTTGGTGAACACTTCTAGGTTCAAAAGTGGACATCTCTCCAGCACTTCAGTGAATAATTTTTGTCATGTCAAGTGTTCTGACCCCACAAAACAGCACAATTATGCCATAAGGACTTGCAAGTACTATGACTGGCAGTAAAAAGCTCTTGTGCTGTGGCAGCATCCAGGAGTTTTAAGTCAAAACCCAAGGCATGGGAATGACCTGAACAGAAATGGAAAGAATCTCCACACTAGTGGGACTGCACTCTAAATAGACAAGGCTTCACATGCAATTATTTAAAAATTTGAAATGCAACCCAAATAGCTAAACCCAAACTCTGAGCAGAATGTCACTGCTTGGGCAAACTCTGGCAAGTGAAGGATGGTTGTTCCTGCTGGATAAACTGACTGGCCTTTGACCAAGGGGGAAGAGGTATCACGAAACAACTCCACAGAGAATTTTTGGTTCGGACCTTCTCTGTCCTATATTGGATATGAACTCTTTAACTCATTCACTTATCATTAAATGAAAGGAATACTTGATTACTACTATTTTAATATGGATTTGAACAAGCTATCTAGCACTAAAAGAGTTCGTACTCTACTTTTAATACCCGAGGCCCATCTAGCTTTCAGCTCCCAGCAAGTATTTTCACTCCTAATGGTAGTAGCAAAATAAATGCTATCAAGGCTTATCCAAAAGGGGAACCATTTCCAAACAAAGTGTAAAAACATTGACTGGTTCTGTAATCCACTGTGATATTTTGTCCTTTATTTAACTGCTAGCCCATAAACAATATTGCCCATGAGGTAGCTCCTACGGTCTCATTCTCATTTATCTTTGTGTTCCTGTAAAATACATTTACAGTGTATTTCATTTGGGTGCCCAACACAAAATGATCTCTTATTTTCCAGAAGATAACATTCCTTGAACTGAAGAAAAACCTATAACAAGGCTTGCTCTATAAATTCCCATTGTTTGCTTTCATTCCAAAACAGCAAAGACCTTTGGATACCTTTTAATTTATCTAGGCTGATAGTTATTTCCGCTTTCCAGAAACATTTGCAACATTTCAGAAATCAGGAAGAGCATTGTGTAACATATTGACTTTAATTCCTCTCTTCTTCCACTTTTAGCAAACAAGCCTGTAAAAAAATGTTTTAATAACGAATAAAAAGGTCATTTATAGCACTGTCAGAGATGTTTGTTTTTCTATTTTACTGGCAGCCACTACTCACTTCAAGCCTTGCACTGAACTTTTCACGAAGAATAAGTGACACAAGAATAAGAAAATGTAAGTGACAATTTTGCTCTTACTTAACATCCCACAAATGTCCATCCCATCAATTCCTTCAGAGTGAGCTCTGACAAGCATCCTTGTCATGTGTTGCTCTGAATATAATAAAGGTCTTTTGTCATTTTGTTCTCCTTTGCTGTCATTAAATGCCCAGAAATCTGAGGTGTAAGAGAAACCTTGGAGGTCAGCTGCCCTGTTTTTCCCACCATGCTCATTCTAAATGTCTGGCTATGTTTAACTCAGTGTAATTATTAATAGAGTAATTCAAGAAGAGGAGCTCCTGCCACTTTAGGCACTACCTTCCAAGCTAGTAGTTCTCCCTAGCGGGATGTTAATCATGTCATTTGGCCTAATAGTTCTACCCAACAGGATATTAATCCTGTTTTTTTGTCTAATGTTTTTTTTCCTTGATGACAATCTCATCGTTCCACGGTTTTGTATCACACTAAGCTCTGCTCATTCTCCTCTGGTGACATCCTTAAATAAAGGGTACACATGAGCACTTCACAGAATCCCAGAATGGTCAAGGTTGGAAAGGACCACAGTGGGTCACCTGGTCCAACCTCCCTGTTCCAGCAGGGTCACCTAGAGCACATTGCACTGGGTTGTGCCCAGACAGTATCCAGATTTGGTATGCACATAGGAGAATGTTGTTTTTTTTAAACTAGGACAACTATTGCCACCTCTTTCTTTCATAAAAAGGGCTTCAAAATTAATTTAATATTTATATAGTCACCTTAAACTTCACTGAGAGAGGAGAGAAAGGAAAATAGGTAGCTGCACTGAAAAAAGCAAGTAACTCTTGAACTCTTCATCTGCGGTACCCTCCTGCCCACAGCACTATCACAGCAAGAATATCCTCACTAGCTGGAGTCACTTGCTGGCCAGGTGCTGTTACAGCTGCAGTAATCTCTTTCTTATGTTGAACTTCAGCTTCACTGTAACTGAGGGCTGAGTCTGTGACCACAGCTAATACCTTTTTTATCAATGTGGCAAGTCATTCACATAAGCATCAATGTGTTCTGTACTCTGAAAGATTTTGCTGGTTAATCTGAAGAAAGGTGATCAGACTGGGCTCCAGCAGCCTTTCCTGAGAAAGAAAAAGTCATTCTGGGACAGTGAGTTTGCACTGGGATGTGCTTTGTACAGGAGTTTTCAGTCCTGGACAAAGCAGAACTCAATTCCGATGGTTCAAATCCAAGGAATTAGTTCACAAACAGAGTATTTTTATCCAGTAGTATTTATCAAGACAGAAACACATGATGGCTTCCTTTTTCTGCTTCAACCTTCTTGAAGGTTGACAGGGAGAACATAATGGACTTGCACAGAATATTTTGTTAGGAACACACAACGAGGGCTCTGTAATTTGCACTGTCCTTTGAAATGTGTGGCATTGCTTCTGATCACTTAAAACCCAAAACAGGCAAGTTGAGAACAGGAACACATGAATGATCACCTTAATCAATTACCTGTACCTTGTGGAATTACAGCAGAGATGAATATGATACTGCATATTTATGTCATAGTAGCAAGTTTGATACTCTCAGGATGTGCCAAAATAATTCTCTGTGACTGACTCAACATGAAAGTCTTCCCAGAGTAAAAGCTGCCCTCATTTCAAGGAAGAAAAAAAGACAAATGGACTTAGTGCTGCTATTGATGGAAATTATGTCTGATAATGATGGGAAACTGGAATGCAAATTGAGAAGCTGTCAAGCCACGTGCAGTACCACTCAGTAACCTCACTGTCATTGCATTACAAAAGGGAAAAGAACATCTGCAGTTTAGTGTCTTATGAGCAAAGACTGCAGTACCAGCATTACCTAAACAAACCACATTTTTGCTAATGATGCTATCTGCAAATGAGCTCATGTCATTCCCTGTTCAAACTTTCAGATGCAGCTCAAACATACCTACAAAAAGCAAAAATTGTAATCTGGTGTAAAAAAAACCCTACCACAAAACTAACTTTAACAATCCATAAACTATGTATTTATGTACACCATCTGTTTCATTCAGCTCTACTACGTGAGCTCTGATAACTGTCAATATTATTTTCAAGTCAAACGAATGGAAAAATAAAAAAATACAGTACTTTCAATACAATACTAGTAGCAGAGTCCTCCGTTGAACCTTACTGCTATTATAGAAATCCAACTCTACATGTAAGCAAGACAAGAAAATACAGTCCTGCAGTCTCCTAAGACTGGTTGGTAATTCTCCTACCTCTGTAAAAGATTAGGTGTGATTTTGGAAAAAAGTTCTCCCTAAGTGGTCAGTCTCAAATAGTCAGTATACTTTTATCCCAAGAGTTTGATTTTCAGGAAGTTCATACTTCCTCACTGGGTCAATTTTCACACTTCCATTGACTTCACTGAAGCTTCTGCAATCTGAAGCAGCTCATGATCAGCCTCCTCCACAGGCAGGCATGAAGAGTTCAAGCCAAAAATCAAGTTCTGATCATGCAACCTGAACACGGCTCCAAAAGGTTCCTTCACATGCCAAATCTTCTGCCCACTTGGATCCTAAGACATTTACTTGAACATCTTAATATTTCACAGCATGATTTCTGCTACTTGCTTCCCTTCTTTACTGTGCTAACTGTACTGCTCATTCTTGAGATGCAGGAGAAGTTTTTTTGTGTTTTGAGTTTGGTTTGATCTTTTTAAATTTGTAAAACACATGTCCACATTGTGAGAAAATTTACTGGAATGTGGAACCATTTTTCTTTTCCTTTATTAAGATCAAATGGATGAAGTGCCATATTCCATATGGCAGTGTGGACTAAGAACTTTATAACTTCAGAAGAATTAAAATATTAAAATGTTTTGAAAATCTCAGACTTGCAGCGGTGTTACTTCTGTAATCTTGCTGGAAAACATGCCATTAAAAGCATTAATTTCAAGCATATACATTCAAGGAGTGTAATTCTTTAGTATAGTAGGAATAATTGGTCTAACATTACCATCTCTGTAGTACTCTTGTCTCTAGCTGCAATTCCATGCAACCTAAAATTTGAGGTAAAACAGCAAAGGATGCAGTTCCTTTCTATTCTTCATCCCATGGATTTTGCAGATAAATACAGATCCAGTACAAAACCTGTGCTGCCTCACATAAGTTGATACAACAGCTGGTTAAAATCACTACTATTGAGAAATGGTGCTGGGATCAAGAGGAACCACAACCAGCCCAGAAACCAAACCACATCAGAAAGAAAGGCACGTCCCCTTTTCTTCTCTACTCAGGAAACAGAAATTATGCTCTGTGGATATAACAAATCAGGGACACAAAAAATTCTGAAACCTCCATTTCCCTCTCCGGTGCCTTGTGAGGTCCGAATTCTCCCCTTTGTGTACAGATGCCTCCACCATTCTGCAACATGAGGTCCTTCCACAACTAGTGTTTCTAATTTCTGTGAGATCTTTTGAAAGAGTCAGCTTCAAGCAACACAACCTTAGCTTCCATTACCTAGGAATCTGCTGCCACTAAAATTATTTGCAGCTTCCTTTTCCCGTTTTTCTAAGTCTTTGCACGATTTCAAAAGCCCTTCTGTGCTCCACCCACTCCCAGAACATTTGATGTGTCCTTAGCTGTGCAGACCATCAGTTACTCAGTTTATGCATGCACAAGCTTTTAAAGAGTAATATTTACCAAGCGTTAGCTTAAAGGCAGGATACTCCTCAGGTGTCACAGAACGGAAAAAACAGAAGATCATAGTGTAGTAAATGCTAATGAATATTCCTAGTGTGTGGGAAGAATGTATAATCTTCAGAAAAAGGAGCTACTTGACTAACTTAAAACTGTTACTGCTTGTCTGTCCTGATCTGAAAAGGTCACTTAACCCTCAGAAAAGATTAAATGGATAAAAGGAGTTGAATCTACAGTGAAAACAATTTGTGCTGTTAGATCATAACAGAAGCAGAGCTTGCCAAGCAAATCATTTAATTCTTACCTTTATGGTGATTCTAAATCCAGGCAAAAGACAACTTGAACAGTCAAGCCCTCTCAAAACAAACGCCTACTATAAACAAAGCTCTCTGTTTTCTTTACGCTTCTGAAAAAACCACCAATCTTTGGACATTCGTTTTGTAAAGTACAATGGTTTATATTACAGAGGAAGCTCTTATCTCCTCAACAGCACTACAGATGTAATATTCTTGAAGAAAGAAAATGTATTAATTAAGTAGGCAAGAAATCAATGTGCATTACTCAGCACAGCTTCCTGACTTACACCTCATCAGTTTCCAACCATTGCATTTCCAAGCAGAGCTGGGTAAAAAAAAAAGAAACTTCAGAAAAGACCTCAGTTGAAAACTATTTTTAAAATAATAAAATTAAAAGGATGTAGAAAATTCACATAAGTGTTCATGCTTTAGCACATGAAAATGTGATATAACTCATCAACCATAAATAAAGCCTTAAATTATATAGGTATGTATGGCCATGAAACATTGGAATTAAAACAAACCCCTTCCTCCAAATAGACACACCTCTCATAGACAGAATTGCTCAGTCTATTTGAAATAATCTACTTAAGAATTCTTGAGTGATGCATAGTAAAATACTTTTCCGTCCCTCCCCCAGTCAGACAATAACACAATATATTGCTGAACTGATTCAGAGAGGTTTTATGTTAAGATCATCACTGTTAGCACATATGATCAGGATGCTCTTCCAAATGTGGTTTTAACAGCAAGTGGGCTGTGAATAATTCAATAAATTCTAAGTTTTTGATATTTCTTTCTTCTCTTCTAGATAACAGAAAGCATTATTCTTGCAAATCAACAGTGAATTTCAACCACTAATAACAAAACCAAGGTTTCTTATGCAGATTAATCAAGTTGATACATTTTTGTGCATCAGTTTCTATGATCTTACAAATGTCAAGTTTACCAAACGTACAAGGAATTAATCCTGATACTTTTACCAGCTCCAGTCAGCAACACAAAATGGCAACGAGGTCTCCATCCTACAACCTTAACACCCCTGGGGCTTCTGGTGCACTTTCAAGACTAAACCTGAGGACACACAGTTGCCATCAAAGCCAAACAACTCTCAGTTCTTTTCCATGAACAAATTTAAATTCCCTATCACCACAGTTAAGGGAGAAGCTACCACTGATTTTGTTCAGCATTGAGAGAACCCAGCAGAGCCAGAAGAGGCAGACAACCAACTCACTGCATTATATCCACTTAGTAAAAAGCTTTTCTCCACTTTTCTACCCTGAACACCCAGAAATAAGTTCAATCACATAGAAAAGTCTGCCTGGACTTCATGGTGCCACTTTCTTGATTAAACACTACTAACTACAGGAATAATTTGTCACAGTCAGTGTAAACCAGCATGTTTTTACTTAGCTGTGAAAAGGAAATCAGCACTTAATAAATTAGAGCACTAGAAGAAAACATGACAATTTTGTTATTAATAACTTTTATAGCTCAAATTTAAAAATATTAAGCCAGAAACAATTCAAGATTCATGAAGAAAAATCTGGAACTATATACATGCATAATTAAGAATATCTAGATTTTTGTCAATATTTACTTAAGTTTTTTGTACAAGTTTTTTTCACACAATCATATTTACAAGCACATCTGTTTAAAACATATGAACATACATCTCTTATAGCATTTACAAATCTTTTGAATATATTGTTTTTCTTAAAAACAAAAGAATATTTCCTTAATTTGACAGATTTGGTTTCAATTTATGCTACGGGACAGGTACTTACTCAGTGGGATGGAAAGAGTTATCATCATTCAAATATCTAAATAACAGTCATCCTACTGGTACCCAGAATTTTCACATATGGCTTTAATACCTCTCAAACTCAAAGGATCACCTCACAAGCACCAACTACAGTCCATCTGTGGTACGTTTCTAATTAAAGTCTTGAACCTCTGTTTGGGTTAGAACCACAACTTCGCAGACACTTCCTAAGCATGTACTCAGAAATGAGGCCCTTTTTAATTTAAAGAAAAAACAATTTTGCTTCCAGTCAAATCAAGCACATATTAAGTGTGTACAAAATGGGATGTATGGGTTTTTCTATA
This sequence comes from Manacus candei, assembly GCF_025592945.1. Classification (NCBI taxonomy): domain Eukaryota; kingdom Metazoa; phylum Chordata; class Aves; order Passeriformes; family Pipridae; genus Manacus; species Manacus candei. The sequence continues at coordinate 8,251,058 of NW_026138061.1, forward strand.
CATTCTAGCTACCTTTATGGATTTTTATTATCATGGGATACCACAGTTTTGAACAGATTATATTTGTGAGGATTTACAGGAATCAAGTGAGAGATCTTCTGAGAAAGGGAAGAATATTTTTTCCTCAAAATATGACCATTTTTTAGAAAAGAAAAAAGTCTGAGGAGGTTTTTTGCACATGATGTCAAATTACTCATACAATCCAACTAGTTAGATTACTTCACAGATTAAAATCCATCACCTTGATTGCTTTTGTTTGGGAAAAAAAACCCCAAACTTTTTTACAAATCAAGTAGCCATCTCCTTTGAACGCTGTTCTCTAGAGCTCCTGCACTGATTGTTCCACAGTTTGCTCCTCCACAGGCTGCACAGCCTCCTGAACATAAACAATGAATTCAGAAGCCTCTCCACCCTGTGTATAGACAGTCACTGTCTCAATCCCCTCCACTTCATCTGATGAGACCACCAGGTGATGCTGCTCAGACAGCTCCACTGACGCCTGCTGCAGTGTCTCTTGAATCATCAAGGTGTGATTGGCTGATTGCTCCTCTTCTTTTACCTAAGGAGAAATTTGAGAGGTTACAGAAATTTCACCTTTCCAGTAAGTACCAGGTATTATGATGATTAATGGAAATACAGCACACGAATTAGCGATCACCTAGTTTTGAAAGAAAATGTCGGTTTTACAGAAAATGTGATCATTTTTGATTAATGAGTGTATAGCAAGGCAGAATAATGAAAGCAGTAACACAGCATCTAAGTTAAATGCACAGAGAGATGCAAAGTTCCAGTAACGTTGGTCTTTGCAGAGCTTTAATCTCTCAGCAGTCGTTCATTCAAAACTGCTCCTATTTAAATAAATCTGAAGTCAAACAACTCTAGTAGCATTGAGATGAGAATCCATACAAAACCACACGAAAAAACTGTACCCATTTCTTTTTTTCCCTAGTCAATCAGGTCTCATATAAGTATTAAAATTTCATTGCAAACCTTAACAAACTTTCATTGGAAAAATGTGAAATGTAAATATTACTGAAATAGAATCCTAAGGCCTACTGTTTGTGAGGCAGCAATACATACATTATTGAAAGGAGAGTGACAGAAGCAATTGAAAATAACAGAAATTTTACTGAACATTTTGCTTCTTGTCAAAATGAAAAAAGCAACACCATTCAGTGTGGGATTTTAAAGAGTTCATACAGCTGCCTGTCAAGTATTGAAATACAGTAAGCACCAGAATTCAAGAACAAATCTTAATTCTCTACCAGATCCACGTAAAATTCCCATGGAAAGTATTCCAGGGGAGTATAAAAATATCACAAAACTGTAAGTCTTAGGGAGAAAATGCATTCTCTCAAGTGTTAGTGGTAAAATAATCTACTTTTGAGGAGAGAATGGAATAGTAATTTTTCAGTATACAGAGGTATTTGTTAGTGGAAGGTGTCCCTGCAAAGTTTGGAATGAGACGATCTTTAAGGTCCCTTCCATCCCAAACCATTCTGGGATTCTATAATTCAGTTCACTGGATCTCAGTGTGGTCCTGCAGCACTGAACTCATAAGTGACCTTTAAAAGAACAGGTCAAACATGGTAGATTCTACAAAGTGTGGAATCTAAATTATGCAAATTAGGAAGGGTCAATTTTTTTTTAGTTAGAAGGTGACTCAAAAGTAGAACAATCAAGTTCAAGAAAATATAATTAAGATTAATGTTGTTTAAGAGGGGAGTGGGAACAGAAGGGAAGAACTACAGCATAGATTCCAAGGATCAGTTTGATCCCTTAGAGACCAGCAAGGAGAAAAAGCAGCCCTATATGTTTGTTTTCCTGATGCTCTTTGCTCACTCAATTTTTGCCCAGAGTACCCATTCCAATGACTTTGCTTTTAACTTTTTTATTTTGTGTTTAAAATATCTGTCAGTTGAAGATTTCAGAGACACACAAACCCCTCAGGACTTCATATCACTTTGAACTCTCACTCAATTCATCAGGCTATAGAAGGCTTTTTCTTCAACAATAATGAATATGTTCAGGTTTTAAATTATTCAGAGGTCCCTAAGTCAGTATGGCTGTAATATATTGATGAAATATATGTGGATATTATCTGGTGAAAGATTTAACATCTAAAGGGAACCTGGCCATTGTCATCAACCTTAATGTAATAGCACAATCGTACCTACTGATGCTGACTCTGGTTTTGTTGCACAGGATTCAGATTACAGGGATAAAAATACAGGAATGGCATAAAGTCCTTTTCACATTCTGTTTCTTTTACCAAGCATATCTGAACATTTTATTTGACAGTTACTTTAAACAGCTTCTGCTAAAGTTCAAGCTCAACGACCTACACAATTAGGTGATGCTTCTCTTGACACAATAGAATTTGCAACTACTCTCTGAAAACCAATATATGTTGTTGCAAAATACAGGTATCAAAGAGTCATCTAATCACAGAATGGTTTGGATTGGAAGGGAACTTAAATATCATCTAGTTCCAACCCCTCCGCCACAGGCATCTTCCAACCCATCCAGCCTGGCCTTGAACACCATCCCCCAGGGATGGGGCATCCACAACTTCTCCAGGCAACCTGTTCCAGTGCCTCACTACTCTCTGAGTAAAGGATTTATTCCTGACACCTAATCTAAATCTCTCCTCTTCAGTTTCCCTGACTGTTCTCTTCCCCTTCCTGAGGTTACCTGCTCATGTCAGCTCCTCTGTGCAAGTAAGGACATGCACAAGATCTGCTAATGAAGACTGTAATGCACAGAGGAAAGTCTAATCATTAGCAAATTCAGATAGGAAGCTGCAGTTAAAAATGTTAGATAATTAGGATCTCCCAGCTTGTTATGAATCAGCTCACAATTACAGCCCTTGATTTTAGAGATGCTCAAACAAATACAAAAATAGGGGTGTCTAAAATGTGGTCCTTTAATTATGTAATATACACTATCTTCTCTTGTTTTAATGCACTTTACATAAACCTCTAACAACATGCCTCAGGCCAGAAAAATTACACTGCATTTGCCAAGAGCTGTGAGAATGCACAACACAGTATGAGATGGATCTCACCGTAGTCACTCTAAATCAAAACCCATAACTAACTGTAAATATAGTTTTGTGAATGTATATAAATAATGAAGAAAGGAAAATAAATAAAGCACAGTTGACACGAAAATGAAATGAAACCAGAACCTCATTCAATTCAATAGCAGCAATCTAATACTTATTCAGTTTTATACGCTTTTGAAATGAAAATGGTCAATAAAGAAAGTTAATTTAACCTCCCTACCTGACTTTATCCATGTGGGTTTATTACCATTGTCATGCAGGGTAAAGAAGACTAATGCCCTTATTTCTAGTGTTTCTAGCCTCCAGTATCCTTTTTGGACAGCTATCTGTAATCCTTTTAGTTTGACAAATCATCACATTATTTGGGATATTCGCATTTCAAATCAGTTCAATGTTTACATGCATCTGCTTGGTTCCTATTAGATTGTTCCACAGAGAATAATCTCAAAATGTTAATTTACATCCCTCAAATTGATGAAACAGTGGGACAGCTGCCATTAGAATGAATGAAGTCACTACACTCAATTCTTTTTATTGCCATCTGAAATCTTTTGAAGAGTAGCATCCAAGACCTCTTTTCTGTTTAAGAGCCAGCTGAAAAGCATCTGTCTGCTTATCCTTCGTTAGAGAATGACAGCAAGGAGCTGAAGCCACACACAGCTGGCATATTAAATCAAGTCAGTACCTGCATAAATATTCTTTATTAACTTAATCCGTCTCCACAAAAGCCAAAGGGGCTTTTAGCACCATGTTTTCATAAGAAGCTCAACATTTCTAAATTCCAAATGTTCTAAATTTACATATCCGAGGACCATCCAAATACACGTAAGTAGTCATTAAAAATGAGTCTCTCTTAGAGCAATCTCTTCCTCTCAAAGCAAGAAAGCCTTTTTTTATTTTGAAATAAATTAATTCAAGTCATTAAGGAAAATACACTTCTTCCCTTTTCTGAAAAGGAGTAAAGAAAATATTTGCAGTAAGATGCTAAAGCCTTTTCCTTACTCCAGAGCTCATCCTGTGAAATAATGTAATATCTTTGGTTTTATTTGAAGTCAGCAGGAGTTGCAGGTCTGTAGTGTTTAAAACAGTTTTGCTGGGCCTGTTCCCAAATCCTCTGTGGAATCTCTCCCTTGATTTCAGAATCAATGATGCCTTCCAGTTTACCATAAGGAAAAAAATTTAATCACAGAGATCTTTCAGATTTTCAAAACCTTATACTAGGTTACAGATGCTCCTATTTATATCATAAAACACCAGTAAGAAAATATACAAAATATCTACAGAAAGGATTGAGATGAAAGGTGAATCATAAGCATTTTAGATCACAGAGAGCACCTGGATATGTGACGTGCCAGCTGACATTGGTGCCTACAAGTTTTGTTCAATATTGTTTGAATAATCTGAACTCTCTCAGTTCTAGTTTACATATAGTTATACTGTGTGAAAAAGACACAGAAAACACTGTAATTTGATCATATGAATCTCTATAATGAGCTACAAAACAATCTGGCGCACAATGGTTTCAGAATAATAAGAGACTTGAGTATGAAAGACTTGCTTTGCATAAAATCAAAACTGCAAGGCATCAAACAAACCTTCATACAGATGCAGATTTTAAAAAAGTTTTAGCAACTGGCTGCTTGAATATATCCTGACAGAGATTGTGACTGACAACGGTTCAAAATGGCAGAATGGCCTCAAAACATTCCCATTGTTTTAAGAGCTCTAACAGGACAGCAATCTTGACATGAGATGTTATCTGTATGTTACAGAGATGATGAGAATTCCACAAAAGCTGAGGAAACAGGGCCATCTGCCCCAGTTAACATTTTCCTTTGCTGGTACCATCACGGGAAGCATCAAATTGCTCCATGTTCTAAAACAACTGCAAACTTGACAATCAACATATATAAAACTCCATGTCCTGGCAAATTTCCTAGACTAACATCAGCACCTACCATCACACAGGTACCAATCCAAGCCAGACTGAAATACAGGGTGTGCTGCTGAAGTACAACGTGCAGTAGCCTGTGACGTGACAGCCATGCTAATATTAGATATTTATTTTAGAAGATGTGTTACACTACAAAACTCTGCTCTGTGATCTGCTTTGAGCTGATGTGTAATCATTGCTGTGCACTCCTACTGCTGTCACTTTAAAGGAAGTGACTTAGCATGGTAGGATTTTATTGGAGCCTGAAGAGATCACAGAATAAAAGGATGAAAGAAACTAAAATAAAGAGTGAAATGCATGGAAATCCAGTGTTTTCTGGTTATCCTCTGATAAAGATCTGATTAGTTATTGTAATAGTTGATATACTTATTCTTTAGAGCACATTATGCCTAGGCTGAAAATAGTTTACTATGCTTTTCAGGAATAGATTTAACTCTTCACTTCAGCCTATAGAGCAGTAAGAACATCAGTCCTGTCTCATATTCCTGAGTGGGAGAAAAGGAGAAAAAAATTCAACTGCCAACTACTACTCTTTACTGTTAATATCAAAGTAGTACTTTGAATCAGGACCTTGAATGTATGAGCTATGTTACTTGTAAAGAATAGTTCATGCCCCGAAGGCCTTATAATTTCAGTATAAGAGACAGCAAGCAGACACAGAAAAAGGGAGGTGGGGGAGTACAACATAAATGAGACAGTAGTAGTTCTGTTTGATGAGCATTAGTATTAATACACCAATAGCCTATGCACAGATAATTACTGTCATCATACTTTTGACAAGTAATTGAGAGAAGACAATGAGGTACAAATTGCTCCTCATTAAAAATCCACATAACTAATCACAATATGGAAGAAGGCATTAAGAAACTTGTCTGAAAAAAAGTAATGAGCAATTAAATCTTCATGGACTGTGCAAAGGTAGGAGTCAAAATCTTCACAGCTAATGAGAAATGGGGCTCTAAGTCAGAAAAGGAGTAAAAAGCCTTGGAAAGGAAAATAAAGGTTTTGTTTAGTGTGGCAAAAAAAGGAACATCAAGCGAACAGAATAAGAGAGTGTGATGTCAAGAGAAGGAGAGACAGTAATCTTTGAATTTTTCTGAAAGAATACAAAAGGGACAAAACATAATCTGTGAGCATCAGAAAAAAGACTATCAGAGTTAACTGTACCATAAAATAATGATAGCTTGGACAACCATTTTAGCAAAGTGGTTGAAATAAGAGACCATATAAGAGTCATCATGCAGAACAAATCGGCATCATTTAGATAATCACCTGCAGGCAAGGCCCAAGGACCTACCTGAGGAGGAGATCAGCTTTCTGCCTTGAACAACAGGAAAGGTACCCCACAGGGGTGAACAATAAAGTGGACTGCTGATGAACAACCGCGCAGAAAGGCTGATATAATCACCTTAATGATTAATAACAATGGATAGTGATTAATACAATCTTCTTAGCCATCTTCAGAATGAGCTTGAAGTGATGGCTCTAGGGCACACAGACCCGATACAGCATCACAGGACTAAACATAGCAAATTACCAGCAGATCACCATCACTACCTAAATGAAAAAAAACCTGGCAAACAGATAACATGCAACCAAATTTAACTGGTTACTACAGAATATACCAATACAAACCTTTGGTTTGGAATCTAAAATTCTACTGCTCTGGTTCAGTAATTTGACGCAAAAATAAAACCTCATATTTGGACAAAGACCTGTACATGCATTCTACGCTTTGTGTCAAAGAGATCTGGTACAAGAAATACATTGCACTGATGAAAAATAAATTAATTAAATCAGAAAGTATCTTACTACCATTACACATTCCCACTAACAAACACTGGAAATGGAAGAGCAACAGCTACAAACAAAAAACTAGAGCTGATGGACACAGGCCAAGAAGGGGCAACGCTTGTGATGTTCTGGTCCATGCAGTGAGGGATTCTGGAACTAAAATTCTAAGGATGTTTATGTATTCTGAAACCAAGAAAATGCACTTTGAATCTCGTCTAACTGAAGAATAACTCAACAGACACTATACACTGAAAGAGTTTCCTCTGCAAAATACAAGATATCAGGGGTGCTCATTTCTGAGGGAAATGTTTCTTCACAAGAAACTCAGTATTTAAATCAAACAAATGTTTAACTTGGAACAAACTTCTTAAGAAACAATTAACATCCTTATTTGATGTACACAAGCTAAAAGACAGAACTATACATCAAGGCAGTTTGTAGTTAAACACTCTCTGTCTATGTTCCAGTAAACAGACAGATACACTGTGTGAAAAGTCTGTGAACAGAGAGATTGTAAATCAAGGGTGTCTGTGATACTGGCATGACTGCTCATCCTCCAGTCCTGACTTTATATTCAGCATGTGAGCTAGGAAAATAGTCCACCTATATAAATAATGGATTGAACAGCCTCTGCTAGCAAAATAAACAAAAACCCAAATGAATCAATCTCCACCCTCAGGCACAAGGGCAAAAGTACATCTGTAATAGGCTACAGAGAGTCAAATGAGCAGAAAGGGAAGTGTCTTGGTTTACACTTCCAGTGCTTCCACCTTGCTACATGCTCTGTTCCCACAAAACTGCTTTCTCCCCATCTCCTGCCTATGTTTACCAATCACTGTGAACAGTACTTCATCCCTTTTCTAAGCATTTATTAGCCTCTTTCCTACTTATTCTTCAAATTTAGCACTCTTTCCTCTTCCTTTTCCTCACCTCATTACTTTTTGGTCTTTAAGCAGTGCAGAACAACTCAAATGTCATGCTATAAAGAATTATCTTCATTAGCTCTTTATTCCAGAGAAAGATCTGGACTGGATCACTAGTAACTGAAAAGGACTCAAATTCACACTCCTGTCATGCTGTGATCAAAGCTTCAGAGTGGATTTTTGCCAGTCCCTGATCATACTGGTAAAACTTTATTACATTATTAACTTCTTTTTTGGGGGGCATTTGTTATATATTACATTCCTTAGTGGTTGTATGTTTTCATAGCTGTCACGCAACAAGATTTCTTCCAAATTAGATACCAGAAAAAGTTTAACTTTGATAATTGATTAGAATACTGACTTGCAGGCAAGAATAACCTAAAATCATTTCAGGCTCTAGACACAAACTTTGAAAGCTCCCATACATATGACATTGTCAGAATGATTCTTATTTCCCAATCACAATTCAAACTCAACAAGGCTAGCTTTGCTTTTTTGGGGTTTAAAATCATAATCTGAATCCTGAGCCGGGCTGGGATTGGCTATCTTTATGTTATCAAAGCATTCTTTTTTTATAAAATCATTCCTATGAACAAAAAGCAAGAAGTTTCCAAAGTCAAAACTGAAATCTTTTTCTTCTCAACATGCAGTTCAGGAGCTGGGAGCTTTGAAGAGACAATGTGATCTTGCCGTCACATCCATCATGTGTACTCATGATTTAAGATCCCTGCGGTAAGAAAACAAGCAACCCAGAACAATAATTTCATAGAATAATCCCTCCTTTCTGTTTTGTGACCTAGTGGAAAACAATTTTAAACTTACACCGGTTAGACCTAACTAATGTATCAAATATCTTCCAAGATGCTGAAAAGGACTTAGAGATAAAGACAATTTGTTTCTGGAGGTAAAAGTCTTGCATTACCCTGAAGCTCTATGAGTACAGCACACTGAAGGTATGTGAGCACACAGGTTAAGGAAGTGCTAAAGCATGAGGATGGCAGCATTACTGACAGATGCAGCATAATTTTAAGGATCAAGCGTAAATGGGACTTTTATGAGTGAAAAGTAAGGAAAGGACAACTGTGGGAAAAAGAAATTTCCAGGGAGGAAATGGAAGACAAAAAATAGGAACACTTTAGTGTTACATTTACAGCAAAAAATACTTTTAAAACATTCTAGTAATTTACGATTTCAAAGAAATTTCTTGGTGCTAATAGAGAAATATCAAGGCAACGTGGAAGGGCTAGCTAAAAATGAGATATGAAGGTAAGAACTAAAATGAGAAATGGATAATATATGTCCTTAGAGAAAAAAAAGAAAAAAACAAACATAACAGGATAAAAATCAGAACTACAATAAATGTTAAGGAAAAGAAAATGGACTCGAGCTGCTAAGCAAGGACTTGGTGAGGCCATTAGAGAACAAGAGTGGAAATTCAGTGACAGATGATGTTGATATATTGCTGACACCCTGAATGAATTCTTTGTCTCACAATCCACAAGAGAAGCTGAAGGTCATAGAAGAAAGTTTAGAATGCATTTTTCAGAAGGAAAGTGAAATCTGCACATCTTAAGGTCACTTCAAGGTTAACAATTAGGAACCTACTACAATTAAAACCTCACAAATGAGGGATATCCCACAGAAAGCAACTCTGTACTGAAGAAAAATCTTGTTCTGAACAGGGAAGGAGTAAGTCATGTTAATAACATTTAAAGACTTCTTTCCCTCAGATTACAAATGAGCAATCTTCTGGTGGGAAGACAGGCTGGAATGTAAGTACAGCTCTATAACAGAACAGACAGACTTTGATAAAACACTGAATTATATAAAAAATTAAAAGAGAAAAAATAACAAAATAGAAAAATGAAAGAAGAAAAATTTAAAAAAGATAGATCATCATCATCATCTAAAGAGCTCCCCTGGTCCTTGCTGTGCTTCCATAAAGCCCACTAAAGGTCAGTGAACAGTAAGTCACCTGATCTTCCCCTGGGAAATCACAGATCTGCAAACTCCTGCACACATAGAGTGAAAAGTACTGGGGCTACCAGAGAAAGAAATGAGCAGGCATTTCAGAACATGCAAGAAACATGTTCACAGAGGAACAGTGCCTTGAGCATCAGTGTAAATCCTTAGCAAAAGTCATCATAAACAGAGGTAGCACAAGATCACTCAGGTTGAGAGGTATCTGAATTCTTCACTGATTTTGCTTCTGTGCCACTTAGACGTAGGAGAAAAAAGCTGCTTTATATTAAAAAGACTCTAAAGTGGTGGTGGGGAGGGAGAGGAGATAAAAAAATGAAGCAGCAAAGAGATCTGTGCTCCAAGAATTCAGCATTTCATTTGATATAGGAATGGAGCTTAAGAGTTTGACATCAGACCAGTGAGAGTCACTGATGTACACAAGGCAAGGGAAAAAAAAGCGATCAAGGCTTAGCAGCTTGTAAACTCAAAAGGCTATAAATATGGATTAAGAAGCAAGGAAGAAAATTAATTTGGAATATAAATATTTACTTAGAAATAGCTACCAGCAAATTCAGATGGTCTAACAAGGAAGATGATTGATTTTAAGATGAATCAGACATTGATCAGATTTAACAACTGGAGGAGGAAGAATCATCAGATTTTGTAAATTATGCATTTTTGATAACATTCAAATATCAAAACATTACTTCTTGGTAGCTGTTACTTTAGTAGCCCCTTTCTCCTGCACTTATAGTAGGAAGGCCTCAAAAGATGCATTTTTAAGGGAAGAATTTGTTTCAGTAACATTTACAGACAAACACCAATGACTAATACTGCATTCAGCCCCTAAATAGATCATATGTAGAGCACAGTATGCACACTGGTAATGACTTGACTGTAAAAGTTGCTTTGAAACTTGCACATAATTGGAGTAAACTGCCTTTTCTCTTTAATGACTGAATTTAGTTTCCAAATTTGGATCTGTTATTTTACAAAAAAAACCCAGCCCAAACTCTTACAGGGTTTCTAATCAAAATACCTGTTAAGGATTTCAAAGGAACATCTCAAAATGCTCTGTCTTGAAATTCTTTCTCCATGACATTTGGGCAGCAAGTTTAGAAATTATCAAATGCTCCACAGACTATGAACTTCCCACTTCGGTGAAGCTCCCATGAACTCAATGTCCACAACGCTACAAAAAAATGCTGAACTCAAAAATTAGTTCTAGCATTCAGAATAATCAGTTTTGGTTCATTTAAATAAAAGAAGTTATTTAAACTCTTTGTGAAGTTAAAATTTCTCATGTACTTTCCTTCCCTCACCTATCAACCACATTGAGTGCAGAGACCCCAGTGAACTGATGAACACAATGGGAAAAGGGATAAGCAAAAACATGATGAAACAGAAGGAATAAGTGGAGTCTGGAGTGAGGAGAATGAAAAATGCCAGTAACAAAGTTAGCAGATCTGTGAGGAGGAAATACTGAGCAAAAGTCTTGATGTTTGAACCCAACAGGCACCTCAAATTGAAAATTATTTCCTTCTACTTGCTGCACACCAAGGACCTCCCAATTCTTTTAGATGACAGTGGCATTAAGTGCCTGTGCACAATGCTCAAAAAAAGCTGTATTTTCACATACATACACATGTACACATATATGTGTATTTATTCAATAGTATTTTACATATATACAAAAATATATGCATTTTTCTATATAAAAAATATATATGCATATATGTATAAATATGTATATGTGTAGACATATAAACAGACATACACACAACACGCAGTAAAAAAACAGTTCAGAAAAAATTCTATACATGTCTTGCACAGTAATTTAAAATCTGGCCCTTGCAAAGTAACACCTACTTCACAACAAATATATGAAAATTAAATATATGTGTTTTAGAGAAGAAAAGAGCTCTTACCTGCTTTACTACTGTCACCGTGCCAGGCGCCATCGTAACTACAGAAGCAACTGCGGTGGCATCATGGGACTCTGAACCCAACTCAATGATCTGCTGCAGGATGTTTACAGCTGTTGGATCAAGTCTTTCACCTTATCAGAACGAGAGCAGCCACAAGATCATTACAGTAAAACAGCTCTAAGGGTATGTGAACCTAAGTGGTACAGGCTCTCTTTCCCCTCCTGCCTTAGCCCCGGCTCACTGTTTGTACATTTCAAACAGCTCAGTAACAAGACACTCTAATAACAGAACTATGGCAGGGAAATATTCACAAAACAAATGTGCCCACGGAATACATGAATCAGCAGGTGAAACCACACTGATCACTTTTATGCCTATTTGAAAGAGATCTAAAAGAACACATTGAATAAGAAACAACAAGCACAACTCACAACAGTAACTGCAAATTAGTGAAGCTGCAAGACTTTATAAACCCAAATGTGTATTTGCCAGACATTCATCTCAAACAGAACCTGACTATATACCTATAACCACAGTCAGAAAGCAAAAGAAACTGTCAGACTTATGTAAAGCTGCCTTATATTTGCTTTAATCACTGTTAGAAATAGGAAAGAGACAGCAAATAGAATAAATCTCATCTCTTAATCACAAACCCTTTCACACTGATGTTGATATTGCGATGGGAACCTAGGTCAGATAATTTAATTAAAACCAGAAAGTGGTTATATATTGTTATTTACATACAAAACAACTTTATCTGAGTACTGAAAAATGTTTGTTTGGTTTTTTTCCTATAAAACTGCCTTTAGACAAAATGCTACTGTTTTTCATACTGAGAGGGAATATGCTGAAAGAGTATCTGAAGCTGGTTGCACTAAAAAGCACATCATTCTACTCTGAAGACTACAGCCTTGTGCTTAAAATCAAAACTGCCGTGTGCAGCATATTTCATAATCATTATTTATTTATTTGTATTATGAGCTATAAAGACCACGATGGTAAACAACTGTAAAATGCTGTCTTCTGATAACTACTTATTTTTATATATATAAAACCAAAACACATAAAACAAACCTACTTTAGCCTCTGATGTTTTAACACTCTCAGAAATCTGGACGCTTTTTCTTTTCCTCCATTTTTTGTTATTTCTCCCTTAGCAACCATTATCTAATACCACTCTTTTCTTCCTCAGTCTGATACAGAATAGCTCACTTAGTTTTGTGTGCCATCAAAACTGAGTTTGTTAGTACTGCCTTGGGAACGTGGTAAATGAGCTATTCCACCGTGTCACTCCTGCAGACTGGCTGCCTCAAGCAGGGAGAGAAATAATAGCCAGGGAATTGCCATTAGATACACACCATCTACTCTGCCAAGATAGCTAATTTCACAGTATATTTAATAATAGAGGTAGGAAATTCCACACAGCTAATAATAAAGTGCAAAACAGGCTGTGATAAGCATTAATGACTTAAGGATACAGAAATTCATAAAGAATGGTAATTTCTCATTTATCCTCAAAGAAAATATAGCCCCCAAGAAGTAAGTTCTGGATGACTAATTTCATCATTTTTAATAGGAGATCACAGGAGATCTTATATTGCCCAGCGTACTCAAAAGAATTAGGTATTTATGAAAAAAAAGATGTATATTGTGTTCCAACCTAGAAAAAAGGTAGCTTACCATTCTCAGAAGTATATCTAAGGTTCTGTAATGCAGCTACAGCAGCTTGAGTGCCTTGAACATCTTCTCCAGCCTCCGTGATATGGACATACTGAGTGGATGCTTCTTCAGAAACTTCAGCAGTTAACTTGGAAACAAAACCCAGCCAAGACATGAATAATCTCATTTTAGCAATTTAAAGAACAATATGGAATGTGATTTGGACAACAAGTATTGTAACAAGAGTTATAGAAATACTGTGTGAAACAGAATTCAAGAAGAATATTACATGGGAGTCAGGATATCATCCCACAATTTTCTTCTAGATTCTAGTTCAAAAGTTGTTTTAAATCTGCTAAATTATCCTGATTTATTTTTGTTGCAGTTATTTTAGAACTAACAATAGACTTCTATTGTATTAGGGTTTAGCAGAGACCTTTTGAGCAAAATTAATGCAGATCTGGTAAAATATGACTCCAATTTGAAAGTAGCATTTTGTTTCAGAAAAGTTATCCTTTCCATGAACTATGTTTTTCAATACAAGCTCTTAATATGTACTCCTGCTCTGATGGGACTCCTTCTTTATAGCCACTTCAGCAGCAGAGACATGTCTGCACGTGGGATGTCCTCTCATTTTTTTAACTTTGGGCATCTACTGGGAAGGTGTACAGAGAATCATTTGAAATGTGGATACAAGACTTACAAGACTTTAAAGGACTACATTTTAAAATGCTTGTCCTGTCTTCTTTGAATAACTGTCCAAATAGAACCTAATCCCGTATTTTTCAAGGACTTAACCTTCTGTGTGTGGATACTCAATAACTATTAGACAAGACCCACAGGTCAGCTCTCACAAATCAGGCATTAGATTAATAATGGGGGCCAGGCCAAAATTTAGCAGAAGAGGTCTTAACAGTGCAGGTCAGCCAACTGCAGTTGACTTCTGGCTTCTTCCTCTCACTGAACATCAAAACCAGCCTACTTAGGCAGTGGAAGAGACTCAACTTGCCAACTGTAATTTTTTAAGTAAAAGTGTCTAAATCTGTGGTTTTTTCCAGAGATTCTGCATCTGCAGTCAGCTCTGCTCTCTAAGGGTGAGAGTTTCCATTTTAAAACAAATTGCCCTAAGTATGACAGCAGAGGAAAGCTTGAAAGGGGTATTGTCCTCTCAAGGTAGCTGCCCTGCCCTACCTCACCCCAAATGGAGAAAATTCAGGTTGTTTGGTTTTTTCCAAACTCAGTTTCTTAGGCCTAACTTGACTTTTTTAAAGTCTGATCTTAGAGATACTTTGATTTTCACAGAATCACAGAATAGTCTTGAGTTGGAAAGAATCCACATTTTCCATATACTTTGGACTGAAGCTGAAACCATAGAACAAATGATAGAAGACTTACTCTGTATAACATTACAATTTTTTCAGCTGTTCAATTTCAAGATTCAGTTTTCTAGATTCTAATCTTCTCTGGACCAAAAGATAACTTTTTTTCATTAATTCAATACAAGTTTTCAGCTTTACTCATCTTGCAGTTAACACCAATTAAAATTTGGCATATAAAAAATGCAGTAAGTTTTCCAATTTCACATCTTTTTTGCTAAAACTTTCAACCTTTCTGCTGCAAATAGAGGACTAGAGTGCTAAAATGCAAAAAATAAGCATTTACAAGGTTGTTAATCCTACCATATATTAAAGTTTAACAGTCATAGCAACGTATGCATCAAATGAAGATGAGATCACACAACCTTCTAAGCTTACATGAAGTCAAATCTACATTTCTGTACAGTTCTTATAATTATCCTTCCTTTTCTCCCCAGAATTTTAAAAGATCTCAGGGTCAAAGCCATGGCAACTTTACTTTACCTCCCACTTGGTCTCCCCATCATTTTCCACCAGCTTCATTCCATGCTTGTTTTTAAGGTGCCTGTTGAACTCCCATTTTGTACCGTACACAAAGCTGCAAACAGGACACTTAATGCCACCTATAGGGAAACACAAATAAATTCCTTGAGTTATTTTCATACAAATTCTTTTTCAAGGCAGTAACAAACTTTTTAATTTGATCCCATTTCTTAAGTTTCAAACAAACTAATATTTTTTGATACATTATCAAAGTAAACTAGGAAGAGTTAACAACGTAATGTCATCTTCAACAAACTATCTTTGCTTTTGAGAGTTTTATGTTAACACACAAAACTGTAAATCTAAGTTTTCTGTGTACAAAATGATGCGTAGCATGAATTTACCACAATGTTCACTGTGTTAGCATGCAGCATTACAGGTAAAAAACTGAGCATGATGAAATCATAAGAATCAAATTTTCTACATTAGATTAAGCAGCTTTTACTTTTTTTTCTTATGAAAGTCATTTGGCCAAGTGTCACATCTCGGCTGCTTGTAATTATGCAAATAAGTATTTCTCTTTTTTTCCCTCTATTGACTAAAGCAGAATAAAAATAATCTGCATGTGATAAAGTGTTGCATTAGGTGACCAGAACTCACTCTAACAAATCTAATGGCTGGGGAAGTGCCTCATTCCACTCTAGGAACTATGATACCAGATGGCTGACTCCACATTACTGTGGCAAATGATAATTCTTACCCATCATGTTCAAATACTTCAAAGAGACTCTCAGAAGCTGGTTATAAGCCAAGACCTGGTTGCACAGCCTTTTATAAATAAGGTGATTAGAAAAAAAATCCCATTTTACATTAATGAAAACCTACCATATGGTATGCTACCAGGTGAAAAGAAATAAACTTTTTATTTTGTTAAAACAGAATATAACTACACACAGTCACTAGGGTATTTCACCAACCCTTATTATTCCTCTAAAAATCCCCCTCTTTGCTCTCTATTATAGGCCTTTACCAAATTTTACTGTTACAGTAGATGCTCAGTACTCCATCTTAAACAAAACTGAAATAGTTTCACTCAAATAGCTCAGATTAGAACAAAGATATATTTAGTTACAGTAAATGAAATTACATATTAATTTCACACCAATCTGTAGCATTAGGAAAAAGCCATTGGAGTGAAACAGTGAACACTCTTCCACATTACTTTGATATCAAAACTATTTTAACAACACATCAGGTAAATTAAATCTGTAACTTTTGTCATTATGGCTTTAATTAAAGAACAAATAACAGAAGCATAGAATTAAATTGGTAATACATAACTCCGTGTCAGTGAGTTGATATGAAAGCTCAGAAAAATTATTTTTATATCATTCTTTAAAATAATAGGTGACATGCAAAGTCAATGAATTATATACCTTAACTACATTCAAAACCAAAACTGATGTTTGCAGCAAAATACTGCACACAGATATTGTATAGTTCCACAACTTGCTTCCACTGACATCTGCTCTCCATTTTATTTTTAGCCTTAAATCTCCATAAGACAACTATTATTTTCTGTCCAAAGAAAGCATGTGATAGTATTTGTATAACAGAACATAGAGGTCACAACTAGATTGTCATGTATGTACTGCACAAGTCACTGCACAAACACAAAGTGAAAATCTGTCTCTCAGATACAAAACCACAACAACGAATGGTAGGGAGTATCCATGAGGAGAAAAGAAACAATTTGGGAAAAATGTTATGTGCTCTGCCCAACACAAAGCAAAAAAAAATAAAAAACAAGCTATGAAATGAGCAGGGCCTTGCAGAAAAACTAGTGGGTAATGCATATCTAATATTCTTGTACCCTCCGCAGAATACATCAAATTCTCATGTTATTTATTTTCCTTTATTACTTTAAAATACAAAAATAAATGTCAGATCACAGACTTCTATTTAAACTAAGAAACATACACACATACTGCAAAATCCCAAGCATTTCTCTGATCCTAGGTGATCTCAATTTCTAATACAAGCTCAGAAATTAAATACTGCTGTCTATCCTTGGCAATGCAGTTGCTGAAATGAACATAGTCCCTTCTATGAATCATTCATTTATTTATAAACTCATTCTAGGAATCTTGAGTACAGTCCAGCAGTCTACATTCATATAAATATTTCCAATTAAGATTATTTGCAGTGCCTGCAATGCAATCAAAACCCAGCTGAGAGTAGAGGAGACAAGCAAGTGTGAGGAAATTCACTCTGGGCTCAGTGGGTAACTTAGAACGAGTAGAATACAATATGAATAGATTCAGACAGCTTTTATTAGATATTAATCTTTGTTACTTTCCCCTCTCAATTTCTTTCCAAATCCTCTTGCTTGCTGGTTCTCTCACCTTTTCCTTTTCATCTACAGTCCTTTCATTTCAAAGGATTTGTTTAATATCAGGTCTGAAAAATCTTCTTCTCTTATATGAATACATTAATAATTTTCCAAAATTGCTCTTTGCATCTATGAATACAGTAAACCGGAACTAAACAGAAGCTTGTCAGACAGCAAGATGCAACTCCTGGCCCAAACAGCTCAGAAACACATAGTATCATAGAACGGTTTGGATTGGAAGGGACCTCAAATATCGTCTTGTTCCAACCCCTCTGCCATGGGCAGGGACACCTTCCAGTACACCAGGTTGCTCAGAACCCCATCCAACCTGGCCTTGAACACTTCCAGGAATGGGGCATCTACAGCTTCTCTGGGCAACTTGTTCCAGGACCTCACCACCCTCACAGTAAAGGATTTCTTCCTAATATCTAATAACTTGTATGACATACAAGTGTCATATATGACAAGTATGACATACTTGTCATACTGCCTAATGTGTCCACAGTGATCTGTTTGTGCTGTGTAAACCAAATAGAGAACATCATCTGATTCCCAAATCAGGAAAACTTTTATTAACTTCAATAGGATTCATGTTTATAACCTCCAAAAGCAAATGTTTCCCACAAGGAACACTTTTCCCCCAGTGAGATACCAAAAGACTGAGAAAAACTGATGTTTCTATAGCATGCTAAGAAATCCCTGGTCTTATTTTGAGCCCATGTGCAGGATCTGTGTGATCCATCACAGAGAAGGAAATTGAGTTGGAAAAGGAAACTGAATGTGGGAAAATTGCACCTATTAACATGGCTTTCTTCATAGCAGAGTCCTGAGAAGAGACACTGACTTTATAGCTCCTACATGGATTTGATGCCCTGTTACTGCTCTAAAGCTCCTCAAATGAGGTGAACACGTGGAAAACAGGCACAGCACTACTGGCAGCACAGGAAATATAAATAATGTGTAAGGAAGGGAAGAGAAAGAGGGATGCAAAGTCAGAGACAGAAAGAACAGAATAGGCTATTTTGGTTCAAGGGACCTACAACAACCATCCAGCCTGATGGATTCAGGGCTGACCAAAAGCCAAAGCGTGTTGTTAAGGGCATTGTCCAGGTGACTCTTAAACACTGACAGGCTTGAGGCATCAACAACTATCTAGGAAGCTTGTTCAGCTGTTTGACCACCCTCTCAGTAAAGAAATTCTTCCTAATGTCCAGTCTTAGACTCCAAGACATGGTTTTGAACCATTGCCGAGCATCCTGTCACTGGATACCAAGGAGAAGAGCTCATCACCTCTCTCTTCCCTTTGCCTCCTTAGGAAGTCATAGAGAGCAGTGAGGTCACCCCTCAGCCACCTACCTTTTCTCCAAACTAGACAAGCTCAGAGCCCTCAGCTGCTCCTCACAGGACATGTCTTCCAGCCATTTCATCAGCTTTGTTTCCCTCTGGATGCAGTCAGGGACCTTCACATCCTTCTGGATGCAATCTTGTGCCATGTGCTCTAGGATGACCCTGCTTGAGCAGGAAAGTTGGACCAGATGACCCACTGTGGTTCCTTTCAACCTGACCCATTCTGTGATTCTGTGTCTGCAGGGCTGATCTCCAGCCACTCCTCTCCCCATTTAGACTCGTGTCACACAGAATTCTGTCCTAGGTGCAGAATCTGGCATTTGGACTTGTTAAATTTCATCCTCTTAATCACTGTCCAATGTTCCAACGTGGTGAAAAAAGGATGCCCACTACAGAAAAAATTAAAGGCTCTTCTCTCTCATCTCACTCTAATTTCTTCATTGTAAGACTACTGCATTTTCAACAACATTTCAGTTCTTTTGTTTCAGTGGTTAAGAATTACTTCCAGAAGTGCATTTATCTGGCTCCCAAAGGGAAGGAAAGCTTAATTAGCATATGATTAATATTATTTGTTCGAAACATTGCAAGTATGATCCCTAATTTATATTAACAAAATTCATCCTCGGGTCCCTATTCTTAAGAGTGGCTATGAACAAATAATTCCTTGCAGTGCTCAGATATTTGGAAAGTTAAATAAAGCTCCCCATAGTGCACAGTTCTTCCTGCACCAGGGTGACTACAGAATAGAGGCTCTGAGTGCTGACCAAGTCCATATTACTTCTTTAAAACAACTGCAGGTTCCCTGTCAGCTTTCACTGTCTGTGAAAATAATCCTAAAATTAAACTGTGCATTCTTACCCTGAAATTTATAGACAGAGATTTACTTTTTAAATTATTCTTTGTTTGGTTGGTTGGTTTTTGACAAAAAGGAAACAAAGAAATGCCATATAATATAACACAGGCTCAAATTCCTCAATGTAGTTATATATTTTTCCCTTATAGGGCAAGTTTAAAGGAAGAATCTCAGACTTTGAGTATCTTTCTCTGTGCCATGACTTCAGTATTTTAACATGGATTAATGCCTTCAATAAATTAATGTTCTATCTTAGATGATTTGGAAATACCATCTATTAATAATGTCATATTAGAAAAATTATATTTAATTCATCATCTAACACAATGGCATTATTTTGGTCTCTGTTTCACTTCAACAAAACCAGAAACTTTGAAGATTCCAAAAGATATTATGAAACTGCTGGTAGTTTCTATCAAAAAATAGGGAAAAACACAATTCACAACCAGTTTTACCTGAACTCTCTTTGTCCCCAGGTTTAACCAGTGGAGGAATAATTTGCTGCCATTTTACTCTTCAGTCTCTTTCCTTACACTTGCTCATCCTTACCTTGAGTTCAACCTTGCAGAACTGTCACAGAAATTTATCATTCATTCAAACAGACAGTGATACTTTACTTACAGAAAGAGACAAACAAGTGTAAATGATAAATGTATGAAACAATGAATAGCACAGGCAAGGTCAAACAAAACTTTGGTTCACCCTCTTAAAAACCAAGAACAAAGGACACTGAATGAAGGGTAAAGGGTGGCCATTTCAGAATTGCTAAGAAGTAGCAATGGTTTATCATATAACACTCAATAAACTGAAGAATGCATATTGCACAAAAGCTTATCTTTACAACAAGTTTGTTTAAAAAAAAAAACCAACCAATTTTATATGGTGAAGATGTACCTTGTTGGATAAGGGCTTCGGCTGCAGGTTCCCCAGACCCTACATTTACATACTCTTCATTAGGATGCTTCCTGTTGTAATGTCTCTTCAGGGAACCAGATATATTGCAGGAATAGTGGCAGTGTGCACATCGGAAGGGCTGTGAGTAAAAATGAAGATGTTAGACTGATCTCCTCATTTCTTCAGGATACAGGTCTAAGCTGCAATGTTTTGATCCCAAGAAACCATATTCATTTCTGGTTTAGGCACCTTGCAAGGACACCTTCCAAAATTCAATATAAATGGAAGTTGAAACTAAACATTACCTAAAATTCAGTATCTTTTATTACGTGCGAGACACCGAGTATTTTCAACATAATTTTTTGTAATTCAGTAAACTGTGTTTTCATAATTGAACATCACAGGTCTGACCACGTGGAGATTTTCTACTACAAGGAAATTACTCAGTTGCTATGAGCTTTGGTCTGAAAAGGGGGAGTAAGACAGCTCAAATAACTGAAGGTACAAATGACAGCCAACCTAATTTAACAGGTACCTGGCAGGGCTCATCTCTTTCCTTTCCTTTTCTCTCCAGCATGCTCCCAACTGCTTCCCTTTCACTGGCACTTACATTCCTCTGACCATTTGGTGGGTTAATTTCGGGAATTAAATTAATTAATTTTTAAGAACATATGTCTCCCTTCAACTGACAGGGAGAGACATTTCTAAAGCAAAAAGGACGGGGAAAAAAAAAGCACTTGTGACAGAAGTTAACCTTTGAGAATAACTTCCTGACTGAGATATATCACAGTTATAGGAAGCTTGCCATAACCATCAGGGTCCTGGAAAAGGACCAAAGTCCTTAGGGAAAAGTCAAGTACCTCAGAATGGGATGGAAAATGTTTCATGCTCAGCAAACAGGCCCACCTAAAGTTAGTCAGCAGAAAATGGTTGGTACATAAATGTTTATAGAAGATGAATTTAAAGCAGGGAAATATCTGCAGTCAAGGTCCATTGACCAGAACACTCTCCAAAGCCTGTTGCTCATGACCTTCCTTCAGGCTCCAAAAAGCAAAAATAAAGAAGAAAAGTGATGTTCAGGCTCCCTTAGCCCTACACTTCAGAGGGTACTGTGACATTCAGCTATGCAATTTCACAGAGAGGGGTACTCTGCTTTTCTATTGCTGAAACTGCTGTTTTTTCAAGAAAATAATCCAGACACACTGCTGTGTTCTTGTACCACTCTCAACATTCTTGCAAGTCGTGTATATTACTTGCTATTGGACAGCAGGATTGCAAATCCACGGAGCTGAGAAATATGATAGATTAAAGGATCATTAGGTCATGTAAGTAGTGACATTTCTCTGAGTCTGATAAGCATGCAAACATCTGTCCTAGAATGAAGGAACACATTACTAACAAAAAGGTTTTGAACTCCTTTAAATAAATACTAATGATTGATCTACTTCAGTGTTTTGCAGTTCTCTTGACAATGCCTTGAATTGCTACACTTATGTGCAGGCTGATCCTGAGGTCAGAATCAGCTGTATTTCAAGAACTGCACTACGAGTACATTCATCACTTTAGCCATCAAAAAGGAAAATTATGTATTTTCATTTACAAAAAATCCTTTTCGAAAGATAAGTCCAGAGCAAAGCCACATACTTAAGAAAGAAAAATTATTTGTTCAAAATGTATCATCTCTTTAGATGACTTGTTTCATTTTCTTAAATACCTCGTCCTCCCAAAATTTAAATCATCATTGAAAAGACTGCTTTCCTTTCTGCTTTATGGTGCTTACTAAGAATGGTTGCAGTGTACTCTTTCTAGAAGCAATATGATAATGCAAGATGTTGCACATGAAAAACAGTATGATGTTTTCAGTAAGAAATATGCTTATTGCCAAGATAAAGCATTACATTAAAGTGCATA
The DNA here is from genome assembly GCF_025592945.1 of Manacus candei. Classification (NCBI taxonomy): domain Eukaryota; kingdom Metazoa; phylum Chordata; class Aves; order Passeriformes; family Pipridae; genus Manacus; species Manacus candei. The sequence continues at coordinate 8,273,580 of NW_026138061.1, forward strand.
TTTTCATAAATATAAAACACTGGCTTTTTCTGGAAAATAAACTAGTATGATTTTTAGTTACTTAATATAACATTTCACAATTCATTACATCAAGACTTATCACAGTGAGAACCAACATGAAATCTAGAAATAAAACCATACTACAGTTTATTAAAATAAACCATATCTCTAATTTAAATACTTCCTAGAGACATTAACAATATTGAAAACTCTTTCCAAGACATATTTCAGATAAAAAGGGTGTTTTAAATTTAATTCTCTTCAATTTTCGAGTATATAAATTCATCTATAGTACAAAAGACTGGCAAACTTTCAGAGAAAAATAAAGTGAGAAATGAACAGTGATGTATGGGATTTGCTTTCCTACCTCACTAGAACATTTTAAGGTATGTATTAGATTCATTCTCTCAAGGACTGACAATCAAAAAAACCCAATAATGTTTGGTTTATATTGCAACATAGAGATATTTTTGGCAAGTACAGATTCTAATTACAAATTGTCCATGAACAAAATAACCCTATCTCAAAAGTCTGAATATAAAGTCAAAATTTCCAAAATATTAAAATGTTCATGCACCATTATTGTCACCAAACAAGAAAATGTGCCAGTTTTAAACTCTTGTCGAAAGTTTCATGTATTTCTTAATCACTTTAAGCATGATTTAAATAATCATGCTTTTTTTTTTTTCCTTACCTTGAAAGAGACATGTTGTTCCATATGACGTAGGAGCTGTGGTTTTTGGGCAGCTGTATAGTCACACACTGTACATTTAAACTGCTTTCCTGAAATGGGAATAGAAAATGGAATATTTTTTCCTATTTCAGTTCGGAAATCTACCGGTTCTATTATCTCATAAAGATGAATTCCAAAATGCTAAGGATGAACAATGAACAATACAAGAAGTCTGGCACTTACTCTGCAAAATTTTGGTTAAATAGAGCTAAGACCAGAGTACAGAATAAAAAAGGCTCGAGTATCATCTTTAAATTATAAGCATTAAATAATCTAGATTCTCCTGGAATAGTCACTTGGGAAAGAAGAAAGAGAATTGTTATAGTGCAGCCTAAATAGAAGAAAAAAATCCATTATTTACAACTGCAGGCACAGCTACTTTGTTGTTTGTAAAGCACATTTGGAAATCCTTAAAACACAGATGTTTGATCATGTTTACATGGTTTCAGCTACTTCTGTCCCAAGCACTGAATTGTTATGATTCAAATGCATTTTCCCTTCAAAGCACTCTCTCTCACAAATCTTCTTTTTCCGTTATATTTTAAATTAACAGAATTTCCTTCCTTTTATTTTCTGGGTCTCATACTCCCTTTCTCCATATTTTGCCTTTAAGATTCTATTAGTCCTGTTACCTCCAGCCAAATTACAAGGTATATTAATTACAGAAGGACTTCATTCCTGAACTAAACACCCTGTCTGGCAAACTGCATTTGTCTGATGTGGAATAAGAATATGCTAAAAACTACTCCAAAAGCAAAAGAGCCAAAATGAACAATGAAGAAGTAAAATAGAGAATATTCTCTATTATCATAAAAAGATTGGGTTTCTTTAGATTCTGGATCTTGCTGAAAAAATTACAAGCATTTTATACTAAGTGTGAAAGTTTCTATAGAACACAGCTAAAAAATCCTTAAGATGTTTTCTGGTATATAAATAAAAGAATGAAAAACTGCTTTATTTATTTATTTATTCTGTTTTATTTCTAACTGCAACAGTAACAACCCTGGACTACAGAATTGTTTCTATCATGTCACTCTTGAGAAGTCTGTCTTTGGGAGAAGAATAAATCAGACAGAAAACTGCTTTATATTCCGCTGGTTAAACTGACCTTGCAGGGCTGGTATTTGAACAAAAATTGCCTGGATTCATAAGTCAGGAAGACAAGACTCATAAACAGCGAAACATCTTTCAAACTCATTTATTTCTGAAGTAACTGAAGAACACAAGACGTGTGCTGGTCAGAACTTCTGCAGTGCTGTCACTACGGAAAGGGACACTGGGCAAAGAGAAACTGTCAGTATTCAAGAGGCTGAAAGTCTCCTGACAAACCACAAACACCACATTCCTGGTTCAGGGTTTCAGCCTGACCTAGCAGTAATTTATAAGAGAACATCATTCCTTGCATGCAATTAAACATGTAAAACCAACTTCGCACCTATAAAACCAAATCCAGACACGGTGAGCTCCTGCTTGGCCACAGTGCTACTCTTGACAGTGCCAAATTTCAAAGCTGCCTCAGCTGAACTGCACCAATTACTTACACACACACACATTTTGTTCAAGAAATAGAACAGGTGAAAACAAATTCAGCTTTCATCGTCGAATTTCACTATTTAAACATGTCGGATGGTGAAAACAAAACAGAAAGGTTTTGAAATTTAATACCATGCAGTGATTTTTTTTACAGAAAGAGACCTTTTTATTTTTTTTATAGTCTGATCGTGCTTGAAATTTCCTTTTCATTCAAATACAACAACCTCCCTCCTTCTCAGAGCCAGGAATCAGCTGAGGACTGCATTTGATAAGCAAAATCTTGAGTCTTGCATACGAAGTTTAGATGTTATGTGCCACACCTGCTTGTTACTGACCAAGTTATTTCGAAATATTGAAAAGTACTTTTTGAATAATGAGTCATTTATTAACTTATGGTAATTCTGCAGTAACTTTGCTAATAAAGCAATAACTATGTGCTTCCTGTAACATGTATTTGTTGATGTAAAAGGGATTGTCTGTTTCACTTATACATACATATGTAAGTATAAATAAGTATCTCTGACACAGAAACCTCACATACATTCTAAAGATGTAACAGAGCACTGTGCACTTTCTGGGAAAGGACAATGCTAATAAATATGTAGTTTTTAAAAAAATAATTTCAATGAAATGGTCAATAAAGAGTAGAACGAGTTTTCACACAGTCAGGTGAGTAACAAAATCAAATCATAATCAAGGTCTGTAAAACTTATCTGCTAAATCATTTACTTCAATTTGACAATCACATAAGAATTAGGTATTGTTGTGTTCTAAATTTAGACACAAAACATGATATTTTTCTGGATGTGCATCTTACTTTTTTCAGTTATCATCACAGAAATATTAAAATTACAGGCTAAATGATGTGCTGCATGTGAGACTGTAGAGAATACATGCCCAGGCTTGTCACTGGCTGATTACACAGGGGGACACAGGCCCTGAGTCTACTGGGTTGCTGGATTTGACAACAGAATCCTAACAATGTTCTCATAGAAGAAGTAGTAAGATACTAAAACACAGAACTATTTGTATTTTCAAATTCCTATTGAAATAAAAATTCTCTGTAAGAACATGAAGGGATATAAAGCCAACAGAAATTTAAGAAAAAACCCAAGTATTTCAGAGACATCTGTCTGTCTTTCACAGAAATTAATTTTGCAAAGTTTTGAATTGTTTCCCAAATGGTGTCTCCTGGAAATAAACAAAACTTGTAAATCACACTTGGTGTTCAACTGAAAAACATTTGTTAATAAGGCCCTGTAGTACAGTTAGTATATAATGTCTTAAAATAAATCTAATAAACATCCACCTACCATCAGCAGTATGAAGGAGTTTATGGCTCTTCAAAGTGCCTTTTGATTTGAACTTTTTCCCACACATATCACAGAGGTGTGTTTTCTCGGTGCTGTGACGATTCATGTGGGCTTTCAAGTTACTCTTGCTGCGCGTGGCATACTCACAGAGAGAGCACTTGAAGGGTTTGACACCTAAACACGAAAGAATGTACCATGAAACAACCAGGCTGGACCTTTCAACAAGAGGGTGGACATTTCCTTGACAGAAATTTCAGATCACGTGAGCAACATCAACAAGGAGGTCACCATTTCAAAATTTGGATATCCACATTTAACAAATTTCATCTACAGCTTCTGTGTAAACGATACCGAGCTCTTGACAGCATCACTCAACTTGCTCAGAGAAAGGAAGAGTTCTTTTATAATCAAATATTGCCCTATTGAAGCCAGTACTAAGTTTAGCCAAGCAAACACTAATATTTGGGCTTTGCTGTGTCTATCCTTCATTTAGAAGTAGAATCCAGACTGCCTAAACTGATGCCTAGCTGGTGTATTTACGTCCCACTAAGAGTCTTCAGATCACCACCATTCTCTGTTTACTCCAATAAACAATGCAGAAAGCTGCTTTAAGGAGGACTGTTTCATTAGGTACTTAGTTTGTTAGCAGAAGTTAAATGTGTGAAGTTGTGTTTTATTGTTAATTAATATCAGATTTGCTCACGCAGTGGTATCCTTTAAGCAAGTGCATCTTATGAGGTATCCGTCAACAAGATGCAAGCACTTAAAATTGCATCCTCTCTCAAACTGTCCAAAGCACACAGAGAGACACCCAGAATGTCATTTAACAGAAGTTCTATAAGAACAAAGTGAATCCTTCAAAGAAAAGTCAAATAAATCTGAGCTGGCAGAGTAGTTCAACAGTTTCATGAGGCTCTGCCAGTTTTAGATTGATATTCGTGACCTTAAAACTAGATTTATAAGCATGAGGAATTATAGTCTGCTTTAAGCAGGCTTGATTGCACACTTTGATTCGGGAGTAAATTTCTATTCACCTCCTTCTCCTGATAGTCAGATGAGATGGGGTCCAAGCTTTCCTGTCAGAATACAAAAACTCTGTCTACAGAATACACAAGGAATTGCCCTAACCTACATTCCATATTACCCAAATTCTTAATGGAATAAAGGCCATTGGAGAGGACCCGGCTATGGTACACAGGCAGGTAAACTCACAGTTAAATCCTTCAAACAAATATGCTGAACTGCCTATATAGGAACAAACATTTTGGAACCAAGACAGCAGTTTGAGAGTATCAAATCCCATTATCCTCTTCATGCAGTGGGCTGGCTAAAGAATCCAAAAGCATAGGCAATCTGTTCCATACATTATTAACGTGACTAAAGACCACATAAGTGGTCTTCAACATATTATAAAAATACACAGACTGGGTACACACAGGATTCTACTGGGCAGAGATTTTTAAGTTCAAGGGATTTTTAACCAGTGTTGCCACATTACTGGAATTTCTCCCTAAAAAGTCACAGATGTGATCAGCATTATCTTATGAGTTTTTGATCAATGTCTGTGTCTGTGTCAGTTAGCTGTCATGATCTGCATGATTTAATTAAAATACAGAATTTATAAGTATACATCAAAGCCACTGGATTCCAATTGTTTTACTAATGGATTTTCAGACCATGTATTTTTGGGCGAATGTGAAAGGAGCAGCAGTGACTCATGAGAAGATAGAGAAAAAATACTTTAGAGATGTTCATTAATGAATTTGGAAAAAATTGCATGAGAATATTATTAATTTCATAAAACATTTAAGCTGTCTATTCATGTTATGATTATGCAGTTTCATATGTGGTCCAGAAGGCATTAAACTAATTAATTAACCTCTAATGTGGCTTAAAGAGTTTGAGTCAGGTATAGAAATAAATCTGAATCCTTTTTTTTTACGTCAGTGAAGCTTCAGCGGAATACGAGACTCATTATATGCCCAAAAGATTAAACCCAGAGTTTTACCTTCATGAGCCCAAATATGACGTTGAAGGTCTGATCCATTCTTCATAAAATAAAAATCACAGTAGGGACATTTCACAGCTCGTTTTCCAATAAGTCCTTTCAGCTGAACTCTTCTGCCAAGAATCTCAGAAATAGTATTCATTGAAACCTCTGAGAGAAATACGAAAGGTAATAAGAACCAGAAGTACATGAGGGAATTTGTTCTCTAAGTAATATTGAAGAGCTAGATCCTGAATCGCTCCAACTTTTTAAAAGCTCTATTTCCCCTATTGCCACTCAAAACGGACTTGGGCAAAGAGCACAAGGACCTTTTTTCCTTTAGGCCTCCTAGGATGCTCTGTCCTTTCTCTTCTGATCTGTGAACTCACTGTCCTCACTGCCTGTTTTAAAAAAAATAACATTTTAAATATTAAAAAAATGTAGTTGTGCCACTGGTTTAGAAATAATTTTCTGACTATGAACCTTCCCCATAAATTAACTGGCACTTTTTTCTTCAATATTTTCAAAAGCCGTATTTAAGATTTCACCCCAGATTTCCAGATGTCAAGGATCTGAAGACAATTTACTTCAACCACAGCTATAATGATCAGAATGCTGATAATCAGATACTTTAAAAGAAAAACCACTCATGGAATAAATGTGATTGGAAGGAACCTTTAATGTCACCTGCTCCAAGCAGGGTCAACTTTAGAGTTCCAACTTCAAAGTTACAGTAAGTTGCTTGGGGTCATACACAGTCCTGTTCTGAACATATCCAAGGGTGCAGATTCTACAGCCTCTCTTGGCCCATTCCAGTGTCTAAACACCTTAACAGTCAAAATTATTTCCCTAATTCTAATCAAAATCTCCTTCCTTCAACTCACATCCCTTCACTGTACAGCTTTAAGAAGATTCTGGCTCTGTCTTCTTTTTAATTAGATTGCTGAAGACAGCAATTAAGATTCCTCTCCTGGCCTTTGCTCATTCAGGCTAAACACAACTCTAAGCTTTTCCTTCATACATGATCTAATGTTTTGGTTGTCACAGTGAAAAAGCTCAAAATAATTAAGTTTAAATTAAAGTGTCCCAAACATGCATAATGAAAACACTGCCAAATGCTTTAAAAAAGTAAATCAAATTGCTCAATGAAGTCAGATGAATGAAATGCTATCTCCTGACTTAATGAAAGTACAGCACTCATGCAATCTAAACATTAATACAGGAAAACTGGTGACTTATTATGTCCCAGATCTCATGAATTTGAAAGTTACTGTCTAAACTTAGATTTTTACCAAAAATGAACTCTCATACCTAGTCTCCTGATGATTGGCCCCAGAATGGAATCGAAAATCCTGCCTGAACTCATATGCCCAAGGAAAACAACCTCAAAAGGTAACTACAAAAGTCCATGAACTGAGCAGAGATAAGCTGTAAAGTACTCAAAAAAGAAAAATACAGACACAAGTCTGAACCCGCATCTGCCTTCCATGGCTTAGATCCTTCATTGATGACTGCAGCCTAGGATGTCTGCTCAGTGGGGATCTATGAAAGCTGGTGCCTCTCATGTCTCAGAACTATTAAGAAATATCATATTATATCAGTCAGTGGATGAAAGGTAGATAATTCTGAGAGCTGGGACCAGAATCCAATTCTCCTCCTTCACTGCTGAGTACTCTAATCTTTGGGCAATAAAGCCAAGCTCTTATCTCTTTGGTTTGAAATACTGTTCTGCCAAAGTCTACAGAGATTTTCCCTTTATGGGACCAAAATTCAACTCCTCTGCAAATGCAGAAGAGGAAGGAGTGCTGTTTGATTTCATACTTTCTACTTGATGGGACAGAAGAGACAAGGGAGGGGTCATGTTGAATGATACTAAGAAAGGAAGGAAAGGGGAGTTCTAAAAATAGCATTTTAATGATAAATACAAAAGGGCTTCAGTTTAAATTAATTTTTGATATGTCATTTTAAATTCAATTCATTTTAACGGCACCCATTTTTTCTTTCATCTTAATTCTTTTTCATTTACATTTTTAAAAACAATTGCACTCGTTCCACTGCAGTATTTAACAGCTTGTACCATCAGACCCCTCACATTTATTTGGCTTGTAATTAAGTATGTTGTACAAATAAAGGATTTCCTCCTGATCACAAGAAGAGAATTCACAGAAAAAAAGATTTGTGTGCTAATTCTCATCCATCCAGGGTTGTTGCATAACTACTGCATAGGCATATCTTAGATGTAGTATTTATTCAGTACCATGGAGATATATCTGATAAATCTGCTATTTTGCCTTTAAGCTCTATTTGCCTATGATACATGAATGAAAAATGAGGACACAAAATAATAGGCTGTGCAGATTTTCTTTTTTTAACCTTACTTCTGTTATAACACAGAGTTCAAAACAACCCACTTGGATCAAAAAATTTACACTATACTTTTAGAGGGAATCAGATACCAAATGAATTCTTCCGAAGTATTTAAATGCATGAGTTTTGTATTTCAGGGCTACAGAGTATTTCTGGACTCCAGAGTATTTCTGGACCTCAGACACAGCATACACAGAATTCAGCAGAAAATGGACCAGTGCAGGCTAATGGGAACCTGTAAGGCACAGTACATAATGTCCTGCTAGTCCACACATCCTGTTATTTAGGGAGGTCTCCTATGCTCCCTGGCTGAGGCAGCACAAAGGCTTAATAGGCACAGCTCTTGAGATTCTATTGCTATGCTTACTGGTGATATACCTCCTGACTACAGTATAGCTCAGAGGCCTTTTCTCATCTCAATTTGCTGCATCAGACATGTCCGCTGACGTCCGACAACGCCCTCCAACCACACTGCTGTGGAGTGGTCTGCAAATAGAGAGGTTTAGTAACTAAAGAGCTGAAGTGGGAGTTAGTCTGAAATTAAAGTGAAGGAAATTGTTTAAAACACGGGTCTAGCACTATCTAGTGGCAGTAGAAAGATAAGAAACTACTGCTTTACCTATTATGTTGCACTTGTGGCAAAGGCAAGAAAAGTTACATCCTTTTAACAGGATTCTTCCTTCCCCAAACTCAGTTTGAGCATGGTCAGTATTTTCTTTTTTAATATCAAATTATGTCAGGTGACAAGTAACACTCTAGATGAGTTAATTAAAGTGTATTGGCCAATGCAGTCACCTCTCCTTTCTCTGCAGTAGCAGTAGGTCTTTCTATCCAACATAACACAGTTACTGAGGAGGAAATCAGGGACACACCAACGTGGCTCTGCTGAGTTCACATCAGTCAGATTTAAATCAGTCCCTGCACCAGCACTTTGGCACTGGATTCCCAAGATCTGAGAAAGGATTGTTTACTCGGGCACGGCACACTGACTTTCCACATTCCTGTTATGTTGTGCTTGCACTGATAAGTCAGGGCAGCAGAATGCAAGGAACAAACAGAGTTTGGATGGGCTGCAGTGGCTGGCTGGATCCAGCCAGGCTTGACAGCTCCAGCTCAGTACTGGCCACACCACATCCCAGCTGGTTCTAGCAGGAGCCCTGATGGAGACTTATCTGACCCTGGAGGTACAGCCCAGCCCCACAGGACCTGAGCACACAGAGTCAGCTCTGCATTCACATCAGTCACCTACAGACAAATATTGGGCACTAAATGCATTCCTGTCAGTTCATGTAAAGCCAACGGGAATTTTATGTCTCCTGGGTTGTTACAGGATGTCTATATGCCTGATTCCAAACTTCCCAATGCCTAATCTGAATTCACCTAGGTCTTCTTTTGGAAATGAGCTCTTTGTCAGGTGAAGTCAGATTTCTTAGCACAATTACCTGACATACTCCACAAAACACGCGCTCAAACAGTAACATTTTTCACTTTAAATTCTAACATCTGCAAACCCAACAGAATTTTTACTCTAAACCAGTTAAATTAGACATAGATTCTTCTCTTTCTTAGGAATATAATTACATTACACTGCTCACTCCAAACCTTCATCCATTTATTGAAATAGACTGAGAAATTTCTCTTGATTTTTTCCTTACCAGGGTGATTTGTCTTGATGTGAGATTTTATAAGTCGATCTTCAGAAAATGACTTCTCACACACAGGACAGGAATAACTCTTTTTATCCTTAAGTGAGAAAGAAAGAGATTGCATGATCAGTCCACCAGTATAATCACTTTAGTCGTTATTCAGTAATACATGGTTCTCAACAAAGTTATAATTGAAGGTTCAGTTTTTAAGGAAAAAATGAAGCTATTTATAATGAAATAAGTGAAGGAGAAATATTAAAGTACTCTAAGCATCATTAATCCTCATGAATGAAGGGCTCCAAGTTACGGCAGACGAGAATATGCACAATAAATGTAAGCACTATCCTCTGACTGACTCTACAGAATCAAAAGTTGAAAGATCAAGTCACATAACAGAAGAAAACGTATTTGATATGAGTAGTAATATTCAGGGTTTTTTCTTTATTTTTTTTTCCACTCTTCTGAAACCTAAGGATCAGATCTTACTATTCTGAAGACATGCACTACTATATGGATTTACAAAATGGCCTGAAATGGAGCAGCAAAGTTAGGAATGACAGATGCCCTTACTTATTCAGTGTCTACATTTCTAACTACTTAATAAATATTCAGCATTTGATGTATGACCAATACAGTCTTTTTCTACTATTTTGATTTAAAAACTTACAGACTACTCTGGATTTTCTCAGTGTCACTGATGTTATAACAGATTTAACACCATCAATCAAGTTTAACTGGAGAATTTTGACTGAATTTCTTCCTAAATGCAATTTTAGTCTAATTGCAATTTTCCTGTTTCTACAAATGCATCTAACTCTACATAAAAATTTAGGACTTTTCTCCATTAACTGCTAAATTATCCAATTTAAAATAAACCTTGCCACTTATTAAATAAATTGAAGAGGTTGATTTTTCCAGAAGCACCATCTGAGACAACAGACTGGATGCTTAATCAAATGAATGGATCATCCAGTCACCTCTGCACTGAGGGGATTAATATATGAGTGGATCATCAAAACCACAGATGGAGGGAAGCCTACTTAGTCCTGACAGCCAGGTAGATAATCAGGTAACACATTACCTGGTGGGAGAGGTGCACCTACCAAACTACCAGAGGTCTCTGGTAAGCTGAAGCTACAGAACAGATATTTCACTACTTATTTGAGGAGAACAGAAGTACTTCTTGAAGAGCATGGAAGGAAGATCACTGATCAAAAAGACAGACCCCTGTGTTATGAGAGAAAAATTTGGAGGTAACAGGAGAATAAGGGTCCTGGACTCTACCAGTTTCTGACCTTAGACCAAAGAGTATCTCTGAACAGTGAGGAAAAATGTACAAGGAGGTCATTATTTCTAGATGCTGCCGTTACACAGCTATAAATGGACACGTCTCTTAAAAGCAAAATTGATGGGTTTCCATGGCACTGGAATATACACAGGCATTTGCACTCAGTACATTATGTACATCGGAAAAAGAAATCCCTATGTTGAAGTACCTACGAGTCAAACCCAGAAGTAGCTCTAGAACTCATGGGCTAAAATAGCAATAAATACTTCCACGACAGTAGGATATGGGATATGAAGCTCTCACTGCCATTAATATGGCAATGGGAGTCACAAGGAGAATCCTGTCTGAGCTGTTAGATCATTTGCTCCTGAGAGAAACTCTGCACCAGGGACAGGGGATAGCAGCTACTAAAGGATTAGCACCCCAAGGACAGTATCCTGCCTGCTATGATGGAGTTGGGGCTCTCATCATTTGGAGCCCTGAGAAACCCAGGTTAAAAAAAAGAGGAATATCAGAGAACACTATCTCTTTTTTTGGAAGAAGAGATTCAAGGAGCCTACAATGCTGTCTAAACCTTGAAGAAGAGCTGTTAATTTGCAGAATTAGGGTCTCTCAAATGATATAACCAAAATCTGCTACCAATGATTTCAGATTTCTAACTGAACACATCACTCCAATGAAGATTGGTAGACTAATCCTAATAAAACTCCGCAGCAACATTTGCACCTTTTCAAAGATGGGGTTGCATAATCATATTCATAATTTGGCACACATAAGAAAAACATAAGCACAGTATCATTTAGGGGGCTCTTTAGGGGGCAGTTGAAATTTTTTGACAGATCTCAGTCTGTTCCTCAAACTTGCTATATAACTAGTTGCAAAATATATAATAAATAAGGACAAAAACTAATATATTTTTAATGTACAGTTGGGTGTTGCTGGTCTTTGATACTCACTGTTTTAAGTGTGATCAGAACACTGAGACAAATATATCTTGCTGTTTCATAAAGTTAAATAAGAAAAAAAAATTCAACAGTCCACACACACACACACCCATCCACCCCCTATTTTAACTAAAATACTGTAATTGTGACAACTTTACATTCTTGCTAATACTTCAGGGAAGGCAAGGATATAAGTCTATGCCTTAAGGAAAACTCAAAATAATCAGTAAATGCAACAAAAGGTATAGAGCAACACGAAAGGACAGGCACCGAGAACACATCTTTCCACATGATGATTCTAACAAAATTTTTCAACAATGAAAAAGTCCAAATTACTTCTTTCAAGCAGTTAGAAAGTTATCTACACCAAGTTCTGCAGAAATGACCTTCAAAAGGGGTATCTTTTGCATGGGAACAGAGTATGCTCATGTGCACCAAGACCTTCAAAGTGTATCTGTCAAGCTCCAGCCTCTCACAGAGAGCACCCAGCTGGAGCCAAACCTTTCACTGCTGTTTATCCAGGCCAGTGCCACTGACTGTTGGAGCTTATGCTATTAGTTTTGAATGTTTAAGTGCACTTCTGTCGCTGCCCTGAGAGCTCATGTCAGTGCTGGTCCTTCACTGTAATCCCATCACTCCCAAAACAGCCTTTAAGAAACCCTCTGTTGCAAACAAAGTATTTCAGAGCACCCAGGCCACAACACAGAGCCTCAAAGGTCACCCCCACCACAACTGTAGCTCTTCAGAGTGCCCTGGTCATAGGTGATGACAGAAGCACTTTGGAGGACTGAGGCTGAGGTTCTAGTAATACCTTAATCACATTCCTAACAGGCAGGTTTTCCTTCAGTAAGAATAAAAGTTATCTATCCTATGCCTCATTGCCTTTTAAATGCCTTTGAAGGTTTTTTTGAAGGGCACAAGCAGAAACAAAGTATGGAAAGAGCTGGATCTTTGTTAGAGACCAGCTGCATAGTCCAATCACCTATTTCAATTTCAAATTAAAAGTCACTTATACACTTTCTGAGATTTGCTTACTACCCTATTAACCAATCTGAGAAAATATAAGAAATTTAAAATAATTCCTAAATAAAGGCAGGTTTTTGACAGAAAGCACTGTTTGCATTCCACAAATCAGGTATTTAATTAGGTCCATAAATACACTTAAACCTAGCGAAAAAATATTAGTCTAATGATATCACAAATCTTGTTTATGCTGCTTTTTTATAAAATAAGGCCACTTATATAGGAATCACAATGTGTTTCTCTTTATATAAATGAATTAAAATTGTGCTAAGAAATCAGCTCTATTGCATTACTGATTTATAATGCTCTGAAGAGAATTTTAGGCATGTATTTCAAGATAATTCAAAGGACAGGTGTACTAGTACACAGTCATAAAAAGAAAAATTAAAAGCCTCTGTATATGTAGGGAGCTGGGGGTGTTCAGCCTGGAAAAAAGGAGGCTCAGGGGAGACCTTATCACTCACTAGGACTCCCTGAAAGGAGGTTGTAGCCAGGTGGGGGTGGGGCTCCTCTCTCAAGTTAACTAGCAACAGGACCAGAGGAAATGGCCTTCAGTTGTGCCAGGGGAGGTTTAGACTGGATATGAGGAAAATCTTCTTCAGTTAAAGGGTGGTCAAGCACTGGAACAGGCTGTGCAGGAATGTGGTTCAGTCACAGTCCTGGAAGTGTTCAAAAATCTTGTGGATGTGGCCCTTGGGGACATAGTTTAGTGGTGAACAGGGTGGTACTGGGTTAACAGCTGGACTTGATGATCTTAGAGGTTTTTACCAACATAAAGGACCCTTTGATAAAACCAACAGACCCCTATGAAGTTTATTTAATTAATCAAATAGTACTAAATATGTCCTACACTGCAAAACACCAGAAAACACAGCAGTTTTTCTATTGCACTCATCAGTAAAAAGACATTCTGATGACACAAATATCTTCTCTTATGAACATATATAGAATAATATAATCATAAATTACATGATCTAAATGGCAATTCTGCCACTAATTTCAAAAGAGAGTGTGTGGAGTCCTAACTGTTTTGTTATCAATTTCATTAATACTGTAAAATTAAGATCATGCCCCTAATTAGCAGCCCAAATTAGATAATTATGTTATAGAAATCAACAACCCATTCCCTTCCTTTCAGCAGCAGCAGTGATTTCATGAGCAGGAGATAATACAAAGTTTTACTAAATATTGGTACTCCCAAAGCATTTCCAGGAAAAGTTCCCACAACTCAATTAACACAACATTTGACTGTATAATTTGTAGAGGAATAGAGAGACAAAGCCCGCACCCACATCTACTCAGATAAACAGAAATTTAATTTCTAACACCTGTGGGATCAGAATTAGGTCCCTGAGTATATCCAGATATCTTCACCACAGCTGTCATGATGTTCAAATCAAAACCTTCACAAAAGATTCCTGAATTAAGCTGATGTCCTATTAAAATGCAACTTAGCTAAAAGGATCTGATGTACCCAGGAGGTGGCTATGTACACATGTGAACGAAGATACAGAAAAATGTGCAAATGGTTAGACAGACTTTTATGAAGTCTGACAAGCAGCAAAAGTCACAGCTCACAAAATGACAAGCACCTGCATACAGTACTTGAGCATATTTTCATGAAATATCCACTATTAAAAACAAATGCCTCACTGACATTCAGTATGGAAGTGAGTACAAGGGCAAAAGATATTTTCCAACTGAGAGCCAGGTCATTAGATCATACATGTCTTTGTTATTTCCTTGCCTTTCCAGTACCTTGCATTCTTGACTACACAGTGGCACTGCTCCAGAGGCAAGGATAACACAGCCAGACCAGTGACAGTCTGAAAATTAATGCTCCTCAGGAAGGGGAAATAAGCAATCAGAGCTTAAGTGTCTCACTTCCTACACACACGAAAGGTCAGCAGCATAATGGAATTTATAAGCATCCTTCCAAAGACAAGAGTCATTGGCATCCCGAAACGTGCACAAAAGGAAATGTAGGCATCAAAGAACAAGTGCTGGTTCTGGGTTTGAACTAGAGTTTTATAGAGGTGCTTATCTTGCAGTATCAATTACATATAGAGATTTAAAATATTTTCAGAGACAAACCTCTCTGATGTTTATCTGCTCAGCATAGTTAGTATTGTAAAACCCACTGGGGGGTGTAAACCAACTCTGGTACCTCCGTCAGCGTTGTTTAGTTCCACACCCAGCCCCTAATGGTCCCAATGAGCTCATCCATAACTGTAAATTATTCCAAGTAATTTTCAACAGCCCAGCCCTCTCCTAGGTGCCATGATATTGAAGTGATTGGCACATGTTATGGTTTGAACTTCTCAAGAACTCAATAAATGCCAATAAATATTAAAAACAACTACACAAGCCTTAGGGGTAAAAGGTGAGTAGTGAAAATAAGGGAATATATGCAAAGTTTTGGTTTTGAATCAAAGCAATCCTCAATTCCCAGGCTTCAGAAGTAAAAATCTTCCCTTTAACAACAGTGTGTTTCAAGTACAGAGGCAAGAGGCAGAACATACACACTCGTCTGTCAGGGAATAAACAATCCCAAATTCAGTGCAAGACTTAGATGATGCACAGAGAGTAAGATAGGTGGCTATACAGTGAGTGACAAGGATGAAGGGATAGCTGCTTTTCCATACCCATCATTTATCCTCTTCACCAAATAATGCAGGGATTCAGCTAAAATGCAGCCAGCAACAAGGCAACGAAGGGTACACATCCATACAAGGAACTGAACTGAGATTTTGGTCCCTTCGGTCTCCAGGGAAGTTTTAACTTTAATATTTATTAAGAAGTGATTTTGCAAACTAAAATTAAGATTAAAGTAGAGTTCCACATTTAACCCTGCACAGCTTGTTAATGTACTATAATTTGGAGTAAGTAGTTCTGTTCAGTGAGATATACATGAAGTAAATATACCAAGCAGTGGGCACAAAGGCCAATACTGAGAAGGGCCAAATTTAGTTATTAAGTTTTAATATATGAATTTTTCAATCCATTTAAATAAATATATTTGACAGTAAGCATCAGTAAGCATGCTTCTGAAAGATCTTGCTGCCACACTGGTTTTAATTATGAAATGCATTATCTCAGTTCTATTTAGTATCATGAAAATGATCCTCCTGGTGGGAGCTGTTGGACATTCATCACACTTGAAAAACAGGAACTTACATAAGGAGAGCTAACTGTAGGCTCTTTTGTCTTCAGGAACCACTTACACAGATTTGTGCCATCAGATGGGCATCATAAACATAAGACATTCAAAAACAGCCAAAAAGAATGTCTATCACGTGAATTTTCTGCACCTTTCATAACAAATTCAGATTCTGTTTAAAATAGCTACAGAAACGGAGGACACAAGGGGGGAAAAGCATGTTCCTTTTTGCATCAACTGTTCTGTTTTCTTTTTTAAAGCTCTCCTGAAGTAACTGCTTAAGAAGAGCAGAAGACTAAGTGTTCTGTTCCAAATACCTTTAAAGTAACTTCAGTTGTTGAAAATATTGGCCAAGAGCCTACCTGTTGACTGTAGAGGAAGACCTGAAACCACTTAACACAGTATGTAAACACCTTTTTTAAGTAGCTACTCACAAATTGTCCACATCTGGGGAAAAACTAGCATGAATCCTTAATTCAAGCATCACATTCTTGTAAAAAAGAAGTGTAAGAGCAATATTTATCACACTGGTTAGAGTTGTGAGGCTGCTTTCTCACAGAATAATACCACACAATCACAGAATATTCTGAGTTGGAAGGCACCCATAAGGATCATCAAGTCCAGTTCTTAAGTGACCGGCCTGTAAGAACTTGTCATATGTTGTGCATTCTATCATGGATGCATAAGATTTATCTACAAGAAAACGCCAACAAAAACTGTAATGTTGTGTAAAGAATGAAGAAAGGCCCATCTGTGTGAATATTTCCTTGTCCTTAAAGGACAGAAGAGTGAGTGCTGCAATTAAACAACTGCCATTTTCTCTTCTGCTGGAATAAGAAATAAATTCAAGAGAAGGGTAAATTGTCTTTTGGAAGTATTTTACTGCATCAATAATTCAAGCCTCAAATTGCAAGGATGCAGTTCATGACACCTTTCTGACATTATCAGTCAAGAAAATTTAATTACAAACAGTACCACTGTCAAACATTTTTCTAAATCCTAAACAGTGCTTTATTCAATAGCAGTACCCTCATATATAACCACATGAGGTAATATGGGCCATCTCTGCACTCCTGATGGCCTTCAGGAAAGACTCGAGTCAAAAGTGGACTAAATTCTTTATGCTGAGAGAGTAGGCACTTGCCAAATACCCTTTTCTAGAGGCCAATTTGGAACAGGAAGGAATTTGCCAGTGTTCATACACTGTGTGAGTGTGTGCACTTTACAACTTCTCTGGGTACTCACAAGCCTAGAATGTCCCAGATCAACTAGACCTTGCAAGCACATAGGATCCTGTCATGTGGTAGGAAAAGAAGTCTGTGGTGTGCAGACCTGTTCTGACAAAAGCTTAACCCATTTGGGACACTCATGCAAAACAATAAAACAGCAAGGACAAGCTTGGCAATACTGATGTAAGAAAATAATTGTTTTCTTTAATCTTCCAAGAAAAGCATGTATATAATTTCACTTCTAAAAAAGCATCTTAACTAATGGTCAAGAATAAAAATCTTATTCCTTAGTTTTAAAATATTTCTTATTCTGAATACTGTAATATTTTTTGAAACATACTTTTGAAACCAAGGCAAGCAGGGTTCATGTAGAAAACATTTTTCCTCAAAAGATCATTCATGTAATAATGTTGGATCAAAGCAAGATCACTAAGCAGTGTCTCACACAATGAGGGCTTGCAGTCAAGCAGGCAGTCCCTTGGACAGTCTCAAAGAACACACGTAACAGGGAATGTAGAGGAAGTAGACCAGACTCGTTTTTAGTACATGGCATTCAGAGCTAGAAGGATTTCTAAACAAGACAGGAGCCTTTAAAATGTGATTTCTTTGTCTTTGTAAATACAACAGAAAATGGTAGATGTTCAACTGCAAATAGGTGTAGCTATTAGGGAAAAAAAATTCTTTTCAACTTCTTCTGTCTATAGTAAGTAAGAGAGGAACATATTTTCATTGTACCACAGTCATCTATTTATGAAGGAAGGGAATTCAGCTCCACGGAAGGAAGTAATGTAACAATAGTACCAGACCTTATTTTATTCTCTCAAAACCCAAAGAATCTGACAATACTGGGAAAACCAAAGGGAGAAAATGGATACAGACATACTCGACTGGAAATGACTATGAGAAGGACCACACATCTACTTACTGTAACTCCTGTATTCCCAGAAGTATGCAGAGAGCACACAGATAAGAACCCTTAGCTATGTCTTCAAATATTACCACACAATTCCAAACACTATGATGATGACACTGAATTTGGACAAACAAACCATTTGGTTTGTTACTTACCAGATCTGTGTGAACTTTAAGGTGTGCCTGGAGCTTGTATTTATCTGGGGTAGAGTAGTCACAATGTTCTGTGGGACATTTCAGCAGAATATTACTGTGTTTCTGGACGACGTGACGCTTAAGGCAGTTTTTGGTGATGGAGGAGTAATTGCACTGGGAGCAGTAATACAAATGTTCTCGAGTATGTGTACGAACATGCATGTCATAATGCACTTGGTACCAAAACAATTTGCCTGAAAATAAAATTAGACATGAAGAAAGTAATTTCTACACAACTGTTAGTGAAAATTACAATAAATACACAATTTTCTTTCAGGGCCAAACACACTGTTTGAATCCTGTCCCTTTTGTCTTTAACGAAAACTTGTCTAAAGACTCTTCGCTACTGAAAATATATTTACAAAACCCATTTTTGTCTAAAAACATTGTGTTATATGTCCTGAAACAGCCTAACAAGGGCAACTTTAACACATATCAATGATCTTTTCCCTAAAGAAAAAGTTCTTTACACCTGTTCTCCTATACAGAGAATCTGAACGCAACTGTACACTAAAAAAGACTGTCAAAATATTTTTTGTTACTTCCTTTCATGTTACTCCTTCCTAAAAGCCTTTCTGACGTAATGGCACCAAAAAATGCAGAGCAATTCATCTGAGGTACAGCGTTATAGTGTTTCAAAAACTTGTTTTTTTCAGACTTTGATTCCTTTCCCTTTTCAAGAATGAAGACTACAACATAAATCCCAAATTGTTTCCTTTCCAGTTATGTAAACACAAACATTTTCAGTTAGAATAAATCTGAATGATGTATTATTCCCACTTCCACAAATTAAAAAAAAACCACATTTCCAATCAGAATGGTCTTGATCTGATACCATAATTGAAAATTTTCATCTCACAGAACCTGGTCCAAAACAAGTCACAAAAATATGCCAGTATATATGTGCCTATTCTACAGAATGTATATTACCATAGATCCTCCTATACTATAAGAAAAAGACTCTGAATCTTACACTAAGCTGATAATGAAGCTTAAGCATTAAAACATGGACTGAGTAATGCTGATCCCATGCCTAAATCTGCTGTGCTTGGACCCAGTGAAAGTTATGACCTGGGTAGAGGCATTTGGACAGAAATAATCTAATTCTATCAAATTTGACATGAACAGAAAATTGAGCCTCACAAATCATTGCTTTGCTATATTCCACTAGTGGTTTTTTTGAGGAGATTTGACTCATTTCACACTATTTATACAGAAAAAAGTAAATCTCACTGGACCCCAGAACCATACTGAACTACAAAATTAATATTGCTGAAAAGATACACAAATATATCACACACTGTAAACCAGAGGAGAAGGAAAAAGATGGCTCACTACATAACATTTAAAAAAACCCCAAACAAACATAATTCCACTGCTCCTTACCGCAGTATTCACATTCTAAGTCTCCATAAACCTTCCTTATCCTCTCACACAACTCTGTGTTCATTTGTCTCTTCTGCAAGCTATCCAAGATCTGCATGAAGGCAACGGATCCAGTCCCACCATTGGATGTAGCTGTGTTGGAAGCGGCTGCCTGTGGGCTGGTGGCTGCTCCACCTTCCGGTGCTGGCAAAGGGTCTGTGGATTCTGCTGAGTTCTGAATTGGAGGATTGCTTTTTTCTGATTCACTAGAAGGAACAGACTGGGTTCTCTCTTCAGAGACTGGAAGGTTCTCAGCCACTGCATTGTTCTGACTCGAATTTAAACCTTTGTCTTCAGACAGTAAAAGATGAATTTCTTCACCCTGCTCATTTACAGAACTGCAGTGATTAACTTCCTCTTCATTTGGAGGAGAAACCTTTAACTCCTCAGGACCAGCAGTACCATTTTTCAGCAGAAAGCAATCTGATGCTACACAGGGTTGAATGTTTGGGACTGCTATCTCTGTTGTCTGACATAGTGTCTCTGCTACATTCTTCATCAGAGGGTTTTCAAATTCTAAGGAAAGGACTGTATCAACTTTTACATCCCCATTATGTTGGCCATTATGGCTGACATCTGCAGCTGCCGATTCACCTTCACCAGCAGGTGGCTGTGGTGTGTTAACAGCATCACTACCTGTGACAGTCAATTCACCTGCAGCTTGTGTTTGCTGTTCACCAAGGGCTTCTGGCTGGATGTCCCCTCCTGGCTCGAGCAGGCAGAAGCTTTGGTTGATAGAGCTGTTAAAAACAGAATCCTCCTGCAGATCCACGTGAACATCTTTGATGTGAGCGCGGAGTCTCACAGAACTGACAAACTTCTTCAGGCACACAGAGCACACGTACACAAAGGGGTGCTTCCGAACGTGAAGCTCAAGAGCTTGGTATTTAGTGGCTCCGTGACCACAGAGCTCACAAGCAAAGGGCCTTTCATCCCCATGAACAAGCATGTGACGGTCTCGATCAAGCTCATTTTTGAATTTGCGCTCACAAATGTGGCAATCATACAGAAGTTGCCTTTTGCCCTCTCGTGTCATCAAGCGAAGCTCATCAAAAACATCTTTCACCTTTTTGTCTTGAAGGTCATGAGTTTCCTTGATGTGCTTGATCAAATTTTTGACATCCGAGTATTTCTTCTTGCAGAAACGACAATGCTGCTTAATTTTCTTATGAACCCTTTCGATGTGGACTTTGAGGTGGCCTTTGCTGAGGCAAGTGAACGTACAATAATCGCAGCTGAACTTCTCTCCAGTGTGTTTCCGCATGTGAACATTCAGGTTGGCTTTGATTGCACTGGCATAACTGCAGGAAGGACACTTGTAAGGCTTCTCATTTGTATGAATCCTCAAATGTGCTTGGAGGGAGTGTTTAAATTTGAACACCTTGTTACAGTATTCACATGTAAAAATCTTCAGTTGAGTTGGGCCCAACCTAAAAAGAAAAAAACAAGCCAGTTATATTTACAATATTGAAACTTGATGATATGAGTCAAAATTCCATAAATATTCATAATGGACAGAAATGTTTAGGGGTTTTTTAAATGTATTCTCCACAAGCATTTTAAATTATACAATTTACACAGATTATTTTCAGCTGTTCTTTTATTTAAAGGGCTCAGAAAAATATTTCAGTTTCATGAAAATGGACGGGGAAGCATTTAATTCATATTCTGCATGAACACAAATAAAAGAACTTCAAAATCACCTGCTTGATTTCATTGCCTGTTCATATGGGGTTTGCTGAATGGAATATTCTTGATATCCTTTTCGTTGTGATGGCTCTTGAACTGTTGTCTCTGGAGTTGTGGGTTCACTTTCCTGGGGAGCAGCCTCAACAGGAACAATTTTTGTGGCTCCTATAAGGAAAACAAAGAAATGCTCATTAAAACTCATACTAAAATGTGCATTGTTTATAATACACAAGTGTAAACAAAACATTAAACTCTGTAATCATTAGTTCAACTATTTTAGTTTCTGTTAAGTTCCTGTGCATGAAATGATGGGTATCTTTGAAAAGATATCGATACTTACATTACAGATCTGCTTAAATAATGTGCCAGGACTGATGGTTTTGAGGGTTACTCAAATGGTGCTTGATGCCTGTTATTATGAGATCCTGCACTCAAATATTTCCACCCTTAAAAGACTGTAACTTCCAAAATGAAATTTACATTCTTCTGTTTCTGCCTCATACCACATCCTTCAAAAACTTCTGCCAAATTGCTTAATCAGTTCCACAAATAAGGCCAGGTAAAACACAAATTAGTCTATACTTAAAAGTCTTCATATCCTTTCCTTAAACTCCTTATATTTGGGGCTTATATTTGCCATCCCCTCAGAATAAAAGAGTATGTTGGGAACAGGCTCCCCGGGGAAGTGGTCACAGCCCCAAGCCTGCCAGAGTTCAAGGAGCATTTGGGCAATGCTCCCAGGCACATGGTGGGATTCTTGAGGCTGTCCCATGCAGTGCCAGGAGTTGTACTTGATGATTCTTGTGGCTTCCAACTCAGGATATTCTATGATTCTGTGTTCTATGTGCATTTCTCAATCTCCACTAGGAGCAGGAGTAAAGGGGCTCTACTGAATGCATTACGATCAGATTCCTGAAGATATTATTTATACAACATATAGGTAATATTAACATAAAGTCTCTGAAACAACAGTGGGAGTTACCCAACAAAAGGTGTGAAAGACTGAGGGACATTGGAGGAAAATGGTGCTATAGACTAAAAAAGGGAGAAAGATGGAGATTCCGTGGGTTCTTCACAGTGATTTAAAGTGGGAAATGGAGATATTTTGAGAAGAGGCCATTTGGGAGTGTGTAAGGCTATTGAAGCTTTTTTTATCAGATGGGACATCAGCCAACTCTGGGACTAAACAGATTGTAGTAGCACTGTTGCTCACTGAACTGGCTGCATCCAAAAATGGCTTTTTTAACTACTGTTTTTTAATAATGCTTTCAGTTCTGTACTAAAAATTCTGCAGGTTCATCAGAACTGATCTTCCAAGTTTTCAATCTAAATGTTACCAGAATGCTATATGTATTATACATAATATGTTATACATATTATAATTATGTATTATATATATTCTTCTTGTTCCTCCCTCTCCCACAAATGTTAGGCTGTCCAGCAGAATTGCATCCCCCAGATTGCACTGTGGTAGCCCAGTGAGATGGGAGCTTGTCATCATAGCACAGGAGACATGGTTCAATCAGTGGGTTCAGTGTAAAGGTGATACAACAGACATTAGATAGCAGACTGGTGTTCCCATACTTCAATACTTAAAATAGAAGCAAAGTCTTCTATATTTAGAACTACTCAGTTAAAAGAAAACAGATCTTGAACTGCTTTATATGCATGGTTACCTCTTCTAGGTCTCCCATTTCCTGAATGTGAGACAAAGACCCTTATTAAATGCTCCACACTAACTCTCCTCTGTGCCCTTCTGCCTTTCAGGATGTTTGAGCATTTCCTGAAAGGACTGCTGAACTGTTTAATAGACTTTTGTACTACCACTATAAAAATTTAATCACCTAAATTGGGTGAACTAAATATATACTAACTCACTAGATAAATACTAACTCATCAGTATTTTGCATACTTTAAGTGGGCAGAATGCTCCAAGGTTATCCTATTATTAATGCCTCTAAATTCCCTATGCAGTTCATTGAGAGACCAATGCCTTTAAAAACCTAAAGAGGGAGATCCAGCTCTTGGAACAAACGGATGAAGCACTTGCTCATAGTAGGCAATCCTATCCCCTCAGGTAGGTAGCTACTTCCTACCCTTAGAAGATAGGGAAGCATTAAGAAACATTACATGTCTCTCTCCATCCACTTGGGATGCTGCCTGTTGGCTGTTAATGGACCAGCAGCCACTGCAGTCACTGCTAGATCACAAACTAATGACTACACATGTGCCTAGAAAGTGTGGAAATTGGTTTCTAGGTTCTACCCAACCTAGTCCCCACATGTCCCAAATCACAAAAGAACTGCCCTCAATACTCAAGCCAGGGATAAGTATAAGAACAAGGCAAGCAGATACAAGGTCTTATTTTTCAGTAAGAACATCATATGACAGTAAGGAAGATAAAAGTTTTTCCTCACTGTTTCCCTAGATGATCATTTCAAGAAGTCAGAGCATATTCATATCAGGGGAAAAAAGAGGTTAACTGTACTGATCATTTCTTTTAAAATATCCTTCCTCCAGCACTATTAGATCTCTATTTTAAATGCAGAATGGTCTTTTAATTTACTAGACTTTATTTGTTTTTTGCTTTCCTCTTTTCAGTCAATATCATCTAAGCAAATCTGTTTTCAAAGTAGTAAGATTTGAGTTCCTCATGACATTCTGACAGGAACTTCTACAGATAAGCATCACCCAACAAGCCTCATCCCTGCCTCAAACTCAGGGATGGTCTCTGATGTCTTACAGTCTATCTCTCAGAAAAGCAGCTTGTCCTTCATCATAGAGCTTTCCAATACTTATCAGTCTAAAAGATAAAAGAATTATTAGAAATGATCAGAAATAAAACAGAAGACATCATCAAACAAATTCCTACCAATTCAACTAAATTCCATGAACCTCCTACCATTTCAAGTACAGACCGCAAAAAAAAAGATAAACCAGCAAACAGTAACAAAGACAAAATCCCTTTGTTTGGAAAAGGAATACATAACTTTGAGACCTTCAGCTTGCAAGAGAGATAAATGATAAAGATCTCTAAAATTAGCAACAATGTGAAAAAAGTGTGAATAATCATTATCTCATAAAGCACAAAGAACAGATCTATAGGCAGTCAGCAGGCTGAAAACAAAACAAAAGAATGTGCACTTTCACTCTCTGTAATTAAATTATGGGATAATTACTCCACAATGTCACAGAGACTGAAAATATAAATATATTCAAGAAGGGATTTAGAGACAGATTAATAGATATGTATTAAATATGATCATCCAGATTCAAACACCAGCTCAAACAATGTTAGAATCTAGGGGAGCTTATACAATAAGTTTCTTATTTCTTTCCTACAGAGATGCTGTGAACTGCCTTTAGAGACAACTGATCTGACTAGGTGAACCCTTTTTTTAAAAAAAAAGGACCTCAACTGAAGTTTAAGTTTAAAAAAAATCTTCATAATGTAGGTACCCTGGTCTGTACTGGTAAAATAATGTGTTATGGATATGAAGTGAATATTTGTTTCTTACAATCTCTTTTTGAAGAAATGTATTTTTTCAGCTTCTACACTATCCTGTGGAATGTGCTCCAAATGTGTATGATCTCTGGTAAGACAGTTCTGAAAGCCAAATCAACAGAAATCAACCCTACCCATAATCCCCAAAGGTCCCCATGCAAACCTACTCCCATTCCTCAAAATAAAGCTCAAAACAAGCAAAAGAACCTTTTAATATTTGTATAGGTAAGATGACCATGAGGTTAAACACATTTTAACTCAGACAAAGCAATAGAAACACACATCTGTGAATGGGGGGATGAAGATTCCTACCCCTTTCAACAGAGCTGGACATCAGATTGGCTGACCTAAATCCCATGATAACATAAACACCTGCTCACATTCAGAGGTTTAATTTTCCAACCCTTGCCTAATTCAACATTTACTTTAAATCAGCACAAGGTTCGTGTCTGTTCTCCACCCCTCCGCTCAACTACATGCTGGTGATGCCTTAAAAGAGCCAGCACAGGAGTTCTTGAAGATAAAGAGGAGGGATCTGGTTAAACTCTACACCATTTCTCTCTTTCTGTAAATCCATTATCAGTTTTCTGGTGTGTTTTACCACAAACTGCAGCAACAGGCACAATGATCCAAATGATGGGAAGCTGGGGTCAGAGGAAAGCACTTGCCTGTGACAGCAGTCTGTACTTACTGATCCAGATACTTTAAAGAGGGGTAGTCCCAATCCTCCTCCTTTGCCCCAAGAGGATCGTTTTGTCTGATACTAAATCCATTCAGATGTGCCATAAAACCACAACCATCATTTCATGAGTTACAGAAAAGAAATTGTCTTAAACAGAAAATACTGTTATCAGTTAAAGAGAAATACTGTCATCAATTAAACTAAGCCACTCTCAAACTGGTAAGCAAAATGACATTCTTCCACTTCTTCCCCACTGCCCAAAAATCTCAATGGGAGAAGAAACCAAGCATTCATAAATTACAGTAAAGGGTATAGCAGCAGGAGAACTCAGCTGGATTTTTATGGACAGTAGTTCCTCATTGGAAATCAGGGACAGAAAAACCTGCGAAGTGTTGTATTAAGAATTTGTAGAGAAAAAAATCCCAAATAAAAAAATAATTGTCATCAAGAAGTTGAATACTTCATGCTATTTTTGTATTTCTTGAAAAAAAACCCCAAAAACCCAAAACATTCTACCACTGACCATCTTCACAGGAACTGAAAACAACTCTGCTAGCAACAAGCTGAGTCTTTAAAATATTAGAGGATTTACATAAAACAACAATTTAGATGTTCAAATCTCTCCTGAATCAAACTAATTAAGCATGAATAATAAATTGGTTTTAGAAGCCTTGATAATTTACAGAATTTAAACATGGGAAATACAATACACAAAAACACCAAAAGATTGAATATTTGGCTGAATTTACTCACTTGTTCTTAAAAATAGACCACAAAAAAAAAAAAAAAAGTATATGCCACTCAAAACAAACTATTTTCAGAGGTGCATAGAACTGTATTTATTTACTCTCATTCTTAATTGTGATGCTTATGAAAAATTGTACTATGTTTGATCCGGTATCAGGTGCATGTGTCCATGATCACAGCAGTCCTTCTCTTCAAGGTCCCCAGGTCCCTCCAGCTATAGAGCCATAGAATGGTTTGGGTTGGAAAGGACCACAAAGATCACCTAATTCCAACCACCCTTTCATGGGCAGAGACACCTTCCACTAGACCAGGTTGCTCAAAGGCCCATCCAACCTGGCCTTGAACACTTTTAGGGATGAGGCAGCCACAACTTCTCTGGGCAACCTGTGCCAGGGCCTCACCACCTTCACAGTGAAGAACTTCTTCCTACTACCTAATCTAAACCTATCCTCTCCCAGTTTGAAGCCATTTCCCCAGGTCCTACCACTATGTGCCCTTGTAAAAAGCCCCTCTCCAGCTTTTTAGTAGGTCCCCTTTAGGCCCTAGAAAGCTGCTTGAAGATCTCCCTGGATCTCTCTGTAGCCAGCCTGACCAACCACAGCTCACTCTCTGTCTCCACAGCAGAAGTACTCCAGTCCTCTGATCATCTTTGTGGCCTCCTCTGGACTTGCTCCAACACCCAATGTCCTTCCTGTGCTGGGGACTCCTGAGCTGGATGCAGCCCTGCAGGTGAGATCTCACAAGAGCAGAACAGAGGGGCAGAATCACCTCCCTCAAGCCGCTGCCCAAACTGCTTTGGTTGCAGCCCAGGACGTGTTTGGCTTTCTGGGCTGCAAGCACACACTTCCAGCTCATGTCCAGCCTCTGATCCACCAATACTCTCAAGTTCTTCTTCGATGGACTGCTCTCAATCCACACATTGCAGGCCTGTATCCACACTTGGGATTGCCTCAGCCCAAGTGCAGGACCTTGCACTTGGCCTTGCACTGCATGAGGCTGGCACAGACCCTCCTGTCAAATTACTTCAATGCCTGCACAGAAAAAAAATCTACAACTCTTACTCAGGCTGTATTTATTTCATGGGTTAATGCAAGCTTTCAGACTTCCAAAGCTCTAAGTCTATTACCTTTCATATGCCTCCCAAGAAAAAATTACAGAAGAAGAACATCGGGGAAAGTCAATGTTGTCCAACTGTCCTTTCTGGGAAGTTAAAAACCAACTCATCTGTTTGTTCAAAGGGATTTTGAGGAGATCAATTTAGTCGTAATCTACTGAACACATGATTTAAAGCAGTGTCCCAAATCTAAATAGTGCATAGCAAAACTATGGCAAAATGTTAATGCAATACTTCCAAAAGAATCTTTCATTTAAGAAGGGAGAAATACAGTCTGAGTAGTTCCTTTATACTGTGAATAAAATACAACTAATTCTCAAGGCCTTCTCTATTTTTCTAATTGTCATATGAAATCTTCACCAATATTCTACTGCACTGGACATAGAAAGGGATATTTCCATTCATCTTTAAAGCTAGGTAACAGGTGGCTACAGATGGTTAAGTTTAAATCGTGCTTAAGCACCTTTAAACTTTATTTTGAGTTTAACTTTACAGATAGTCTAGTACACAGAAAGCATGGGAGAAGGGAGAACTGTTTTATCCATTTATATTCTTCAACAGCAGTCTAAAGCAGTAACTCACCTCTTCAGCACATGATATATCTCCAGAAAAATGGAATAACAGACTATGAAAGATCTTTATTAAAAACTCCAGTAATTAAAGTATTACTGAGAAAGGAGAACAGCCTAAGAATTACTAGTGACACTAAGATATAGTTAGATAATTGAAATTAATTGAAAAAAAGAAGGAAAATCAATGAAATATAAATTAAAATGTAATTGCACTAAATGAATTATTTTTCCTTTTAATCTTCAAAGACTCAACCACTTGTATCTTCTAGAATTTCTAAACGGTGAAAAGTCAGGTGACAATTCATATCTGTCTTAACAGCAATGACTTTTTTATTACACATATTTTAGCTGGGAACTTGAATGTAATAAGATTACTAACTGTCAATCAAATAAATGAGAGGACCTTCAGAAACAGCTGCAGGTTCACGCTTGATCATAAATCCTTTTGGTTCATTAAAGCCTTCTGAATGTACCATGTGCTATGCATAAGGAACTCCAAAGTTGAAGTTGTTTTAACATTTTGAGTCCCTCAAAAAGCACATGTGCAAAGCAAACCCTAATTTTTGTTATCCAATGAAAAAATTGTACTCGGTAGTAATTAGGGCACCAATGGCCTCTAGATTTTCATTTCCTCTCCTGCATCACATGCTTCCTACATTTGCTTCACTATCTGTATTTACTATTATTTCATTCACCTTTTTAGGCTAGTTTGGTATGAAAATGGATCTTTGATCGCACTGTCTACCATGTCTGTCCTCCCCCTCTTGAAAGTTTTTCTAGTCCTTGACAGAAATTTAAAGGTCTAAGAGAAAAATCCTTACAGGGTTCATAATATTTAGCACTAGAAGAGGGGAGTTCCAGTAACAGCTCTTTCCAAAAGGCCTGAGGAAGGGGTTTGTTTATATCCATACATTAACACCTTTAGGAACCCATTTATTAACACCTACATGAGCCCCTTAACAAGCCATTGCATGTTCTCCTTTTCCCAGCTGAAGGAGCAGAGGACACAAGGGGAGTCTCATGTGTGGCAAGGAGGGGAATGAGCACCAGGATAGGGGAAAAGCCACATGCAGTGGGAAAGGGTAAAACGTGGGAGCACAGTGGGAAAATGAGTGTTTCACAACAGTTAGGAAAGAGCCCAGGGTTACATCACCCAGGAGAAAGAGAGCTGTGGTCAGTGAAATGAAGCAGTGCAGACCTCAAACCACCCCAAAACCAGGCTTCCACACTTCCAATGCTCACCAGTCCTCTCCCATCTTCCTCTGTATTTACAATATTGCAAGGCCAAATTTTTAACAGCTCAGTGTAAATCCAAAACTCTGAAATTGTAAATCCCAGACAATGAATGTGAAGGTGTTTTTTTACTTTCCTTCTAAGCACACAGGATATTTGTAGGCGAGTTCATCCAGCTTCCTCTACCATTGCAACTAGAAACACAATTTAGCAAACAAAATCCAAGCGTATCACAGATCTCAACATCAAAAGACATTAAACTACAACACGGAAAATCCAGCCAGCTTCCAAACCACAACAAGAAAATAAATAGAGACATTCAAGTTGTTCTGACAGTTATAAGCAAAACAAATACTCAGAAACATCAGCAATAACAAAAAGGAGAACAACAAAGCTACAAAGCTGAAAATAATGCACAAAACTATCAAAAAGGGATTCTGACAGTCAGGTGTGTTAATGGTTTATATAAACAGGCAAATGCAAACCTAGTTTTAAAATAAATAGTTTGAAACCTTTAGTCATTACGTAGAACTTGATTTTCAAATATATTTACACATTTTCTGTTAAATTATTTGTATGTATATTATTCATATATTTATATATGTTTTCATAAACAGTTTTACATTTATCATAGATATATGCAAAAATCAAAAGCCATAATAGAGGTTCTACCGGCAAAAAATCCTTTTCTGTTCTTTGGTCAATGTTTTAACATTTTCTTCTTTAAAACAATTCACAGGCTAAACACAACAGATCTTAATGCAGATAACTACAACCATGTCACACTGAAGAAGAAATGTGACTTAAGTTCTAAAATTATGTAAATGTCCAAGGTAGAGACTCTGTATCATGATAATCAAATAACAGTACATATTTTTCATATCATAAATATCCCAAACAGCCTGGTCTCAGACCAGTGACTGTTTTATACAGTGTCAGTATGGTTTAAAAAAAATTATTATATAACTGGTAATTCTGATTACCTGGAATAGCTTCATGGGCTGTCAAAACCACACTTATAATAGGATTTTTAGCTCCTGGAACCTGTTCGGTCTCCTTAGTTGATGGGGTTTTCTCTGTTTTCTGAACTCTGGGCCTCTTTGGAGTTTTTTCTCGCTCATCTTCCTTCCTGTCAAGGTCAACGTCAGAATCATTACCTAAAGAGCAAACATCAAAAAGAAGGTAACTATGTACAAAAGCAATGCAGGTGACACAGTCAGTGACACTACAAGAACAAACGGGAAGGAAATTATTGCTACCATAGGAAGACAGACATTATCAAAACAAGATGCGCTGTATGATCCCTAAAGAGGAAGGTTTAATAAAACTCTATGTAATAAAACTAGTGTGATACTTACACAAATAAAAAAAAGAGAAACAAATCAAAATTTTAAAAATGGATTCTCAGAAACATTTGTGTTACCAAATTATTTCACAGCCCCTCAGTTCAGGAAGGATATTGAGGTGCTGGAGTGGGTCCAGAGAAGACCAACAAGGCTGGCAAAGGGACTTGAGCACAAGTACTATGAGGAGAGGCTGAGGGAGCTGGGGTTGTTCAGCCTGGAAAAGAGGAGGCTCAGGGGAGACCTCATCATTCTCCACAACTTCCTGACAGGAGGTTGTAGCCAGGTGGGGGTTGGTGTCTTCTCCCAGGCAATCAGCAGTAGGACAAGAGGACATGGTCTTAAGCTGTGCCAGGGGAGGTTTAGGTTAGATATTAGGAAGAAATTCTTTACAGAGAGGGTGATCAGACATTGGAATGGGCTGCCCAGGGAGGTGGTGGATTCACCGTCCCTGGAGGTTTTTAAGATGAGACTGGATGTGGCACTTAGTGCCATGGTCTGGTAACCACAGCAGTGTTGGATCAAGGGTTGGACTTGATGATCTCGGCGGTCCCTTCCAACCTGGTTGATTCTATGATTCTATGACTCTATACAAAACACTCATCTGAAATAAGAATGAATAATCAATAATCAGTTGAATTATTCCTTGAAGCTATTTCTTCCTTAAAGCAAATGAGCAATTTGAAATTCTGAAATTCTTAAAAAAAAACAACAAAAAACCAAAAAACCCAAAGAACAAAAACAAAACCTGCACAAAGATAAAAACTCCAAGTTTATGCCAATAAAATTTCTTATATTAGATGAAGTGGTAGAAAATGCATGCTAGAGAAAATAAATTTGGCAAATTAAGGCACTATGCAAATGTGCCAGAATAAGGAATGTAATGAATAAGGAAAGCAGAAACCGACAGAAGAAAATGATAAATAAACCCAGTGAATTTTTCTTTTTTTCCCCCTGAATCTGAATTAGTTGACTCAATCTCCAGTGTAAGTTATTCCATCTGTATCCATAATGTGCTGTAGGTGTTCTACAGTGATAGGGACACAAAGCCAGAAGGAAACACAGTGTGCAGGAACAAGTTTAGCTTTCTCAGGCGTCCTTAGGCAAAAATGTCAACACTGACAACTGGTAATGACATGATGCTAATCAGTAAATCCGAAATTCTTATTTACAACCCCTAGAATGACGAACAACCACAAAGCAAGCTGAATTCAAACATGACTGAAGCCAGTCACGTTTCTATGGAGCCATGTTAGCAATGCTTCTGTCCCAGCTTCCAGCTTCTCTGCCTGGAGAGCACCCAGCTTTTCAGTGCCTGCTCTAATGATTTCTTCAATTTCATTAGATAAATTCCTTGATCTAAGCCTCTTCTCAACTACCTTTTTCTCTGTAGACTTCTATGATTTTGGAAAATATTGCTGCTTTATATATAAAGAGTCTCGTAATGTCCCCATTTAACTCCCTAATGTAGGTGTAAATTATTCATTGCTACTGAAATCATGTAATTCTAACACTGACGTTTCTCTACAATACCTGAAAGGGATATCTGAATATAAAGAAAAATTCCAGAAAATTCCAGCAGTTTGAACCATAAACTGCTTGTGCAGTGGTTTCTTTTGGTGCGATGAGCAAGGGTGAAAGTTGGACTCCATCTTAGAGGTCTTTTCCAACCTTAATGATTCTATGAAACAAACACATTTTTCCACATTTTCTTCATGAAACAGCCTATGTTAGATTATTATCAACAAGAAAATGAATCATCACAAATTCCTCTGCAGGATCAGACTACCAAAAGAAGAAAGTTTTCTCATAAAGTATCTGAAGACACAAAGAATGTAAGCTGCTTATTGAATTATGTTTCCCTGAGGCTACTTCACCTACTGTTAAACAACAAATACAAAAAGTAATTGGGTTAATTAATCTGCTTTTGTTCGGTGGGCAGTAAGAGTTAGTGCTGGTGTTAGAAAAAAAAAAAAGAAAAAAAAAGATTTAATATACCTGTGGACAAAACATGTTTTAGTCAAAAGAAACTCAGAACTGTAGATAGGAATAAAAGCTACGATGAGGACAACAGAATTTTCTCCACTTTGCTTGGAATCATGTAATTCCTAGTAGTTATATGAATAGAATCCAAGCACTCTGTTCCTAAATCCTCCTTTCTAACCATTAAAAAGTAAGACTTAATCAGTTTAATGAGGAAATAAAGTGCCTGAAACCAAATAATAAAACTTTGCCATTTCATGCTTTTCATGTCAAACTGTAACTGTTAGTTTTGAATATTGGAATTTACTAAAAAAAAGGACAAATCACAGACTTGAATTTGTGATCCATACTGGTGAATAACTATGACCACAGGACCAAGCTAAGAAATGTTTCATGCTGCTTTTCTCTCCTTATGTGCCTCTGTCAGGCAGATCAGTCTGACCAAGGGTAAAAGCTGTGGAAGAGACATGTTACAATAAATACAGCTGATTATATCTCCCTGTTTTCAAAACAGAACTCCAAAAATGCTGTTTAAAAAGACTTAAAAATAACATTCAGAACTGCAATATAAAAACATTTCTCTGCCAAAGTGTTGCTGTGTCATATGCATAGAAACCTTGTACATGTATGATAAGCACTAATAATTAAGGTTATGGCCATGGGAAAATATTTTCCTAAGAAACCCAAATCTGGTAAGTAATTCACAAAGGACTGAATCTCAACTTCCATCTCAGTATGAGCTGAGAACATCCAGCCCCTAACAGAAGGACTACATTCACTGTGAGTAAAGGTGTGAGGAAGGTACTGAGTGCCATGCAAACTCAGTTAACTCCAAAAAAGGCCACATATATATCAGGGAAAAACAGGCAAATGAGAAAATTGAACTGATTTGCTGAACACCTTCAATTAGTGCTGAATATCTGTAAGAACATTCTCACCCTCACAAAAAAAAATAGTCTCCTCTCTACAGAGTGTTTGAATTCTGATACTTAACTATTAAAATTTATTCACTAATCTGATGATGATGGCAGTAGCCCCATAATTCCCCTTTCTGAGAGGAACAAACATCTTTCAGAAACAATCTGTTGAAAAGGAGCTGGGATGCACATGTTGCCAATACTTTTTGCCACAAACAGAACTATTTCATAGTCTGTGGGTAACCTGAAAGAAACTTAAAAATCCCCCAAACCAACACCTCCCATCAAATCACCAAATCAATAAAAATCTTAACACTCAATTACAGCTGCTTTGTTCCCGAACTCTTTCTACACCAAAAAATCCTGAACTGGATGGTGTGCTTTAGGAAGGAATTGAGAGGTAAACAAAAGTATGTTTTAATGGAAAATAAGAGCTTCAACTTTGACCACAGGACTCAAATGGCCTTTCTAGAGTGTGGGGCCATCTCAACAGCATTTAGTTCTTGGAATTTAGCATTTAGTCTTCCTGGAAAAAATTCCTTCAATGTTAGTATTGTGGATTAGAGTGTCAAAAGTGTTTTGTCCCTCACAACTAGGACAATTCAGCTATATAAAAAAGAAACACCCACAAGTGATTTTAAGATAATTTAGGAGAAAAATTTGAATACCTAAGCCCAGCTTCTCCAGGCTGTTAAGGCCTTCACTTGCTCCTGAACAGGTTTGTTTAAATGAACTGCCTCACTCTGCATCTCCCTTGCTAAGCAGTCAGCTTAGCACTTTGTCAGCTGGCACCTGGATGCAACAGATGGATGAAGTGACCTCCCCTCCCCAGCGACAGCAGCTTCAAACGCCTGCTTGTGTTTGTGCAAGAAATACAGCACTGTGCCTGCGCCTTCTAACACATTTAAGAAATGGTCATGTTTCTGTTGATTGGTAAAGCCGCTGTCAACTCTGAATTAATCAGTGCTTTCAGAGTCCCTTCCAATCTGTCCCAGGATTCTGCTAGAGTTGTTAACTGAAGGGACTGATCTGGGCATTTGTAATTGGATGTATGACACTTCAGGAGCACAGCTACACATCCTTAACTGGCATGTTTTTAAACTATTCTTCGCTCAAATTACTATTTCTTATCCCCTAAAAAGCGCTGATATTTCATAGCAGCAAGAGAGCAGCTTGGAAAAAAGATGGACTGGCTATTTAAAATTAACATAGACAATTGTTTCTCCAGTAAAGAAAGATATACTACTTGCAGGAAGAATTAATTTAAATCAGAACCCAGCTGATGGTAAAAACATTTTAAACCAAGGTCAAAAGAGACATCTTTAAGAATTACTTAGGCTCCTAATTCAGCATGAATGAATGGTTTACTCCAGAGAAGGGACTCTGTCCAGTGCTGTAATGTGTCTTCCACCCAAATCCTGTTCCGCAACCCCACACTGGAGAAGAGTCTGAGGAGTCATTCCCCTCCAGAGGAAGCAGGAGCAGAGACAACATGTGATGAACTGACCAGAGCCCCCATTCCCCATCCTCCTGCATTGCTGAAGGGGAAGAGTGAAACTGAGCTCAGGAAGAAGGGAGGGATAGGGCGAAGGTGCTTTAAGATTTGGTTTCATTACTCATTATCCTGCTCTGATTCAAGCGGTAATTAACTGATTTCCCCTGATTGTGTCTGTTTGGCCTGTGATGGTAACTGGTAAGTGATCTCTCCCCAGTCCAGCTGAGGGAGAGGAGCGACAGAGTGGCTTCACTGGGCACCTGAGCACCTGGAGTCCAATCAGGGTCAACCCACCACATTTGCAAAAAATTAAGTAACTTTTTTTTTTTTCTGTTTTAATTACTGAGCCCACAAAGTGAAGGCAATCATTAGCATCAAAGGATCAAATTAGATGCACAGATGATGTCAGCAACCAGTAAGGCCTGGTGACTCCTGAAAGAGTGGGACAACTATCACCAAGACACTGATCTCTTGAGAGGTCAATGTGGATCACTAATCACAGAAGTAAAGAACATCAGAGACCTGTTGTGTCTTTTAAATATTCCTCTGACCAATACACACTTCAGTTTCAATAGAATTTTACACCAATTTATTCATTTTAATTATAAATGTCCATTATGTTACAGTTTTCAACACTTTCCTTGAAGACCTATAAAAGATAGCAAAACATTTTATTACTTGGAAACCTTTATGAATATTTGAGCTTCAGCTCAAAACGCATATTATGTTTCTCTCAATAAAGAATATCACATAGAATTACAATATATATCTTTTCAATATTTGTATGTTTAGCATATTTTATCAATAGTTAAAATATTATTTTGGTCACAAATATAAAACACTGCATCATATGAGCTGCTACAAAAGGAAATTAACTCCATTGCAGCCAGACACAGTGAAAATGAAAACATACAGATTATTAATCAAATGTCCATATAGTGCTAAGCTTTGTAAGAAATGAAAAATATGAGAAAGTAGTAAAAAACCCGAACTATAGAAAAATCCTAGAAGCATTTGAAAATTAACTTCAAGTTGGAAAGACATGGATAAAAGGGGAAATAAAAACTATGTTATTATGTAACATGTCAAAGAGTAAAGAAGAACCTACGGCTCAAACTCCTTGTGATTTTTAGCTATCTGCTCTGAACTACA
The DNA here is from genome assembly GCF_025592945.1 of Manacus candei. Lineage (NCBI taxonomy): Eukaryota > Metazoa > Chordata > Aves > Passeriformes > Pipridae > Manacus > Manacus candei. The sequence goes on from NW_026138061.1 coordinate 8,309,767, forward strand.
ATGTCTGAAATGTGAGAGTAGGTATTGCAACTCTGGAAGATTCACAGGCCTTCAGTAAAACTGTCCATCCAGCTCTAAGAAATTCAGCAACAGTGGAATCTCACCAAATTAGAAGTTTCAGTCTTTTTTTTTTTTTTACGTACAGTAAAATAAGTGTAATTTCAAAAAGTTTTTATGTCAGGGATAATTTACTCTTGGAAATGTTGGTATCAATCACATCTGCTCAAGCAACCAAGCAACCAAAATATTCACTGAACATTATACAGAGACAAAAACACACACACAAAATAAATAACTGGTGTAAAACTTGCAGCACTGTGTACTGAGACAGCAACACCATCATCTGTGTATCACAGAATCATGGAATGGTTTGGGTTGGAAGGAACCTTAAAGATCACCTTGTTCCAACCCCACTGGCAGGGACCCCTTTCACTAGACCAGGTTGCTCCAAGCCCCATCCTACCTGTTCTTGAACACCTCCAGGGATGAGGCAGCCACAACTTCCCTAGGCAATTTGTTCCAGTGCCTCACCACATCACAATAATTTACTCCTAATAACTAATTTAAATCTACTCTCTTTCAGTTTAAAGCCATTCCCCCTTGTCCTGTCACTATATGCTCTTGTAAAAAGTCCCTCTCCATCTTTCTTGTAGGGTCCCTTCAGATACTGGAAGGTTGCAATGAGGTCACCCTGAAGTCTTCTCTTTTCCAGGCTGAACAATCCCAATTCTTTCAGCCTTTCCTAACAGGAGAGGTGCTCCATTGCTCTAATCAACTTGGTGGCCTCCTCTGGACAGGCTTGTGCCCTTCCAGTGCTGGGGGCTCCAGAGCTGGGACAGGCTTTCCAAAACTCCTTACTTGATCTTTGCTAAGTATAACTAAAGCTTAGAAAACCCAGTGTAAATAAATATATGTGCAGAGCAGTGCTAATTTGGAACAGACTCCCACCTGCAGTGACAATAAATGCTAAGAAAGGCACATAAAGAAAACAGCTTTACTGATAGAATAATGAGCTCTAAATTGACTCTTACAACACAGGAAAGATTTGTCTTTCTAAATACTTTGCCGAAAACATAAATTCAATAGTAAGCAGTAGTCAGGAAATTCAACCTAATCTGAGGAATCATTAAGAACAGGAAAAAACAGAACAGAAAAAAAAAACAAATTTATGCCATGGTATGAACCAGGAGGGCTCTGCAGAGGGATCTGGACAGGTTGGCTCGATGGGTCGAGGTCAACTGTATGAGGTTCAATTAGGCAAAGTGCCAAGCCCTGCCCATGGGTCACAACCACCTCAGGTAGTGCTACAGGCTGGGGCAGAGTAGCTGGAAAACTGCCCATTGGAAAAGGACCTGGAGGTACTGGTTGACAGCAGCTGAACATGAGCCAGTTTGTGCCCAGGTGGGCAAGAAGGCCAATGGCACCTGGGGTGTATCAGCAATAGTGTGGCCAGAAGGATCAGGGCAGTGACCATCCCCCTGTACTTGGCACTGGGTGGGTGCACCTTGACTCTGTGCTCAGTTCTGAGGGAGATGGAGGAAGAGTTTGCCAAGCCACTCTCCATTTACCATCAGTCCTGGCTAACTAGGGAGGTCCCAGATGACTGGAAGTTGGCCAATGTGATGCACATGCATAAGGGAGGGAAGATATGGGAAACTACAGGTCCGTCAGTCTGACCTTGGCACCCGGCAAGGTCATGGAGCAGATCATCCCAAGTGCCATCACACAGCACCTACAGGATGGACAGGGGAACGTGCCCAGCCAGCACGGGTTTAGGGAAGGCAGGTTACCTGAACAACCTGATCTGCTTTTATGAGCAGGTGACGCACCTGGTGGATGAGGGGAAGGCTGTGGATGTGTCTACCTGGACTTCAGCAAAGCCTTTGACACTGTATCCCACAACATTCTCCTGAAAAAGCTGGCAGCCCATGGCTTGGACAGGGGCATTCTGTGCTGGGTTAGGAACTGGCTGCAGGGCCAGGCCCAGAGAGTGGTGGTGAACAAAGCTCCATCCAGTTGGCAGCCGGTCACTGGTGGTGTCCCCCAGGGGTCAGTGTTGGGCCCAGTCCTGTTTAATATCTTTACAGACAAACTGGATGAGGGGATCGAGTCTATCATTAGCAAATTGGCAGATGACACTAAGTTGCAGGGGAGTGTCAATAGGAAGCTTTGGGCTGGAGACCTTCTAGCTCACCAACAACTGGAACCCCTTTGCTGCTCATGAACAACTTAATTGTTTCATTGGTTTGCTTTTACCAGAGAATAAACAAAAGATGTTTCACCTGCCCAAAACTGAGGCCATTTTCTTTACAAAGAAGGAAAAGGATGAGCAATTTAGTTTGAAAAATCAGGTAGTGTGTAGTGAAACAAATGAAGATAAGACTTGGGAACTCTAATGAGCTAACAGGTCAAGAACGGTTAATTTGAGTCAGTACTTTTAAAAGGACATAAGAAAAGGCAACATTGCCAAAATAATGCAAATGTGAACACTGGACCTAGCACATACAAACAGTAAAGGGCACGGACACTTGGGATGTCAGAGGTGAGACAGCTGAAGTAATGGTCACTATGGACAGCTGAAAAATCCTACCACTGATGACAGTAAAATATAACCAGGTCCTTTATCAAAGCAAGAGTTTCTCTGCCCTGTCAATGTATTCTAAACTTATTTTAATTAGGCTTTGCCACAAAAGTTAAGCTCTCCATATCACTGAAAGTAAAATAGTCATAGTAGTTGTGTATCATAATAGCAGACTGGACACAAAAGGGTATAAGAAAGCTGGAAAAAAAAATCAATGGCAAATTTTGTTTGCAAATAGAATCAATAGGATACGATACTGAGCAACTGTGGCTAAGGCAAAAAGTGAATTTTAACAGAAACACAAAACTTACGTAGACAATTTGGACACGGTCATTGCTTTGTATGAATGTGACATTCACCTCCTAGCCACATTAAATAGGCAGCTGGACTAGATGACTAATAGTCCCTTCCAACTATTCTATTCTAAATGAGTATTCACTGTTGTCTTTTTCAACAGGCTTTTTAGATTGGTGGTTGATACCCCAAGCCTGTCAATCTTTAAGAAATATTTAGCAATGCCCTTAACAATATGCTTTAAATGTTACTCAGCCCTGAACTAGTCAGGTAGTTGGACTACATGGTCATTGTAGGTTCCTCCTGACTGAAAATACTCTATTGTGCTCTGTTCTACTCTAAACTTTGAGAGGTTGGATATATTCAACTCAATCTTAAAGCTAAATTTAAACAATGAACTCTTATATGCCAAGGACAGTTATTTGCATAAAGTTTTGTAAAAAAGAAGAGGTGAGTTTGGCATTATTTTTTATACAATAAAACAAGCCATCCAGAAAAGCAGACTCTAAAAGTGTCAAAAGGACAGAACAGAATTGAGGTTTCCCAAGTCACAGGACAGAAACACCTGTACAGGATCATCCTTCCTCACCTATGTGATACTTACCTGTGTGGCCTTTCTTAATGAAAAACTGCAACCCTCTTTGTGAGAAACAGAACAGTTGCTAATGCAAAACAAGCATTTTAGGGAGTTTTAAGACCATCGTAAGTGCAATAAACATTTTAACTATTTTGAAAAAAAAAATGAGTACTTTGTCTGACTCTATGCTCAGTTTTGCTTCAAAATGCTTTTTGTGTTACAAGAAACAGACAACTCCATTCCATTTAAAACCCAACACTGGGGATCACAGGTCAGGTCTCATGATGGGAACACACTGTTCCACAAATGTTTCAGATATTTTTGTTCACCATTTTCTTACCTCCATCTCCTTCTTCCTCTCCTTCATTTAAGACAATAATGCAGATATGTTTAGTGAGCTGACGTGTGTTGGAGAACTTCCGATTGCATTTCCTACATTCCAAGCTGCCTGGTGAGACTTCAGACAGTTCTGGGCCCTCTTCTGTTCCAGGGGGAGTTTCTTCACTTGGAACAGGGTTGTTTTCTGCCACATCTTCATCCACACAAAACTTCTTAGTAGATCCTTTAGGTCTGCCCCTTTTCCTCTTCGCTACGAGAAGCTCTAGAGAAGAAAGTTAAAGTTTAAAGAAAGCTATAATTAAATGCTACAGCTAATTAGCTAATACCCCTCTGATTTTTGAAAAACAGGTACATGAAATGAAGTTTGAGAGACTCTATCCCGAAAGCTTAAGAAAAGGTTAGCTTCACACAAATTTATTTCAAGCAGTGGTACTTGTTGGCATTTCTGGTGGTTGCAAAGCAATAATGTTTGTGCTATTGAGATCAGCAGATGTCAAAGTGCCACAGTTTTACATAAATTACACTGCAAGAGCTCTCTTAGGCTGTTGTGTAACTGTAGCAGCACATGTATTCTACAAAGTTGTTTTACTGTGTTCTGACACTTTACGAAAAGCCTGTTAATTTAAATCAGAAATTATTTGTCTTGAGATGTAATCAGACATCAGAGAAAAAGAATTCATATTTTAAAAGCAAAAGCTTATTGTCCATTTAATATATTTAACAATTACTCCCTAACATTTCCTGCGGTTCTTTATTGTTAGAACTTTCTACCCAAAAGCTGGCAAAAAAAATTGTTGGTCACAAATAAATTCCAGAGGTCATGCAAAAATGTTTCCTTAATTAAAATCAGAAGTCATCCACAACTCCTAATATAATTTTACATTTCCATATTTCTGTAGAGGAAATATTAATTAAATCAATGAGATGTAGTGCACAGAAATGCCTGACAATATAAACTGTATTTCCTGCTTAACATTTCTCTTATCACTGCTGTAGAATCACAGATTCTGACAAATTGAGATTGGCAGTGTAAAAGTCTGAAAAATCAGAAAAAAACAGAATATTAAAAAAAAAACCAAAATAAACCACAAATAATTTTCAAGTCCAGGTGCCAAAAGACCTTATTGAATTGGTTGATTTAGAGCATATGGAAAAATAAATGACCTCAAGGCACCTTAAGGGAGGATGACGTAGGAGAACAGGAGGTGGGGGCAGCATCTTATTCATAATCTCTCCAGCATTTCCCTAAGTATACCAGGCAAACAAAAGCCCACATTCAGAGACCACAGCTTTGAGTTAATCACGTAATTACTATCAAATGAAAAAGAAAGCTTTCTGTCTTCTTACAGTAATGACTGAGTACCTGTCTGCTTAAATAAATGTAATAAAAACATCAAAAACCTCATTATGAATAGAAAAAAAAGCAACCCTTTCCTCATAAGTTTTTGCAACTCTCCATCAGTGCCCTGAACTTTTGTGCTACTCCAGCAAAAGTAGTTTGTCAACTATCAGCCAAAAAGAAAGGGGTGATTTCAGTGCTCTCAAAACTTCTCTTTGCTACCATTCAGGTTATTTTGATATCCATCGATCACAGCAATCAGTATTTGGTGCCTGGAGTTGAAGAAATTAACATAAAATTAAAACAAGCCAACAAACAATAATTATCTTCGCGTCAACATGTCAAAAGGTCACACTTTGCTAATGTATCCAACATGAGGAATACAGATGTGGGTACTGCTCAGGTTACTGTAAAATAATTAAATCCCATGATTGGAAGAGTGAATGCAACCACCATATTCTCTGTGTTCCTTTCATTCTTTTACAATGCAATCATCAGATTACCCAACAAAATAAATGAAGAAAAACCAGGTCAAAGACACGGTTCTTCCTGACCGTTTTAATGTAAACTTGAGGAAAAACAGAGCAGCACTTTCGCACTGAGGTAGAAATTGAAACAAAATCTCACATGTAGGTGGAAATGTGAAAAGTACTACTTTAGAGGGCTGGTGGTAGATCCTCTGCTATGGTTTACAAAAACTGCAGTTCTTAACACTGTGACTACTAATGGTGTGGCAAATATATAAAGGATGTGCAAATTTTACAAATGTTTGTAAATGTGCCCACCAGTTGGAGAATTTACAGCAGTTCCCAAACATTTAAGTGGGTTTGGTGGCAAGTGCAAGGCAGCAACACAGGAACAGGAGGGCTCATACGGGCCACTGATACACATCACCAGAACTCCTGAGGCTTATCACAGTCCTTTCTTTTCCCTGCTCCTTGGTTTCCTCTTTCCAGGACAAAATATATCACAAGATACTTTGAGCTAGCCAGAATTAAATTTTTAATGATGCACATGACCATAAATTCCAGCTTCCTCTCTATCCAGCTTGGCCCCAGTGAGTCCTTAACACTGCTCAAAACACCACCTAGGATTAACAACACACAGTAATTTAATAGTAGCACATTGCCAGCATATAACCAAGTTAATCAAACATCACTTGCTAGAAAAAAGAATCTGCTTAACTGTTAAAAATAAAGCAGTGTATTAAATAAATAATGAAAAAAGCCTAACGCTTATTTCAAGGACGCTTAGTCAGAAATAGAAGTCTTAAATTGGTCATTAAAAAGATTTTAAAGTAAGATCCTGTTCCCTCAAGAACAAATTAGTTGTTTCTGGGGATTTTACACTCATTACAGACTCACTGACACCAAACTTTATGCTGACTGGTATTGGATGAGCAGTGGCAATATTCAGGGAAGACATTCTGTGCTGTGCTGTATAATTATGTACTCAAAGACATAAAAAAGGCACTTCAAAAAGAAAATAATGAAATAAACTATATGTCTATTTTTGTACTGTTCCTTCACAGGAATAATTCACATAAGCTTCTCCAAATCAATCTAATACAAGAACTTTGTCAGAAGTCACAAGTGCAGGTGTTCACTTAAATATCCTGAGCAAATCTTAGTAGGTCAATGCATTATGCGACATGAATCCTTCCTCAAGAGTCAGTGTAAAAAGTTTATATTTCATTCATCACAACAGTACACGGCTGTATTCAGAATCTTCTGCACAAGGTGTCATACAAACACATCTCATCCACAGCCTTATCCTGTTACTGTTCTGTCTGTGTATCACAGCACCCAGAACACCTCTTATCCCTCGAGTCTGCTCTGGTTGTGTCCTGTGTTCAAGCAAGGATGAGGTTCAGGCACATGCCATGGTTTTAAGTGACCTTAATCAGACAAACTCCTCAGAGGAAATTATGATACGCAGACAGTAACTTTCTTCAAGGTTTCATAACTGACAGAGCATGTATCCCATAATGCAGATATAGCCTAAACCAGTGATCCATCAGGGAATGGATCATTATGGAACGTTATGAACAGATGAAGCCAGGGTCATTGATGCTGTCCCCCAAATCTTCACCAATCTGACTAACTAGAAGTAAAAAAAGAGCAGAGTTTTCAGAAGCACTTTGAAGGAAATGGAGATCATCGTGCAAAGTTATGAAAGAAAGTCCTACAAAAAACTGGAGTGTGAGTGACTACAGTTCCCAGTAAATACCTGTCATTTCCCAAGCAAAGATGTCACACTCCAGTGCTGGACAAAATGTGACCTATGCACTGCTGTGTAACAGCAGCATCTGCCTGGTACCCTTGGTCCCACTTAATAACAAAATTCTAACACTGTCCTACCAAAATGTTTAGGACAAGTCAACTCTAAACAGATCATGGCTTAACAATGGGAAAGTGGCATGACTAAACAAAATTCAGCAGAGAGCACTGTCAATAAAATAACATTAGAGTAATAAACACAGATTACTTGCCTAGCACTTTACTTGTCCACAATGCTTATAAAATCACTAATTTATTACTCGGGCAGAACAAAGAGTTCCATTAGCAACTCAGCATTCACTCATCTATACCAACTGTGGAACAGCTACAGCATTTACCAATACTTGGAAGAAATACTGGGCTTTCGAAAGACAAAAAGATGTTCATCTATTAGTCACCAAGAACTAAAAGGAAATTGTAATTTCTAAGACTGTCATTCATCAATTATTTCTCCTTTCAGTGACAATACTGAATTACTATAGAGACTGGTTCACTGACAAAAAATTGTACACTATAAACTTTTTAGCTGCTGCAGATTCCATAACAGGAGGGAAAAATTAATGCCTTGAAAGAAGAACTCTTCCCAATTCCTATATTCAACTGTAGAAAACCCTATTTTTCTTAAAGAGAACACAGAAAATAATTGAATGGGACTTTAGACCCCTCTTCTCCTATCAATCTGTGTGATGGGGAAGGAGAAGTGCTGAAGTATGCCTAGAATACAATTTGAAATCCATGTGAAAGTAATTTACCTTGACATGTAGCCCAACCTTGAGTTGGGCTACATAATCTGAAAAAGGTGGCACCATATGAGTATATCAGATGAATAAAAGTATTCATCAAGAATAATCAGAAAGGTAACTTATGAATGTGTAACAACATATGAATGTTATATTTTACATATAGATTTGCAAAGTTATTTTCTTAAAACCTATATGTGTCTAATTTCTGTTGCTTCAGATCATAATGGCAATTACAAACTATTCTCATAAATATCCAATGCATGCTGAAGACATACAATATAGAAAGTCAGATAGTCCTGATACAAATGCAAAGAGAAGTTTACAGGAGAGTCTTTTTACTAAAAGGAATAAGAAAATGTTACAAAGCACCACCAGTCTCACTGTGCTCAAAAACACTATTTAGTGAAGGGATAACAGGAAACAAAGATGTAAAAATCGAAGATGCCTTCTGCATGCTAGAGGAACTCATTCTATGCAATTCAAATAAAATTAGAATTGCATTTTGAAACCTGATTTGAAATTTATTCGTCATCTCCCAAGGCACTGGTAATTTTGGGCATTGCATGAAATAATAATCTGGCATGAATCTTCCTCACCAACCATATGAGGACATAGCAGCTGTAACGGAATACTGTATGATCGTTATTAGAAATATCTTCTTACGTTGATGAAGTTAATATAATTACTGAATTACTGCTGGTAAATAAGTGAACAAAAATCACATGCACATGTTAATGTTAAAAAAATTCTTTAAAGTATGATATTAGAGTGTTTTTGACTCATAAGCACACAGCTTTTTAAACCCAGAAATCATGACTAGAAAATCCTAGTACTTGTGTTAAATAAGAGGTTTGTCTACAATATAAATCCATTACTCAGTAAGGGTATAAAAGAAGATATAATTATAAAGTTTGAATTATTTTTAATCCATTGCTAATATTCCAAGGGATGGCAATTATAATCAGTTAAAAATGGAATGCAATGAATGTAACTTCTGACACCGCAGAGTAAAATTGTTCTGTATAAGTAATTCAACCTCTGACTACCAGACTGCTGTATTTAACACTGTCAATATCAAAACACAGTTATAAATTATTAATTGTGCCACTTCCTTGTTGAAATAGAACTATTAATATTACCCAAATCACAACAAACAAGTCAGACAACTCAAGAAGCACACCTAAGCCTCAAGACACACTCTCGTCCATGGTGCCCTGGTTGCTTTCCACTGGTGTTACACAATCTTCCACTGCTATTACACAGCTCAAATTAAAGCTGTTACGCAGCTCAAATTAAAGCTGTAGGAAGCAGACTTTGCTGTACTTGACATTTAAAACTGACAATGAACCAATGTCATCATCCCCTCTGACATGTTGAGTTTATCCACATCTGTCATACGATCCATTCTGTGCTGAATGAAATTCAGGGTGGCAATTGTAGAGTGATTATTATAAAATCAAACTATGTAAATCATTCTATACACAACAGAATCATCACACCACAGGTTTTATTAAAAAAGCAAGTAACATTCCTCTCAATTTATGAATGTACCTTCTCCATCTTTGCCTGTGTTTGTGGGCACTGTTAGAGGCTGGAGAGGAATAATGATGTCATCCACATTGGTTCCTTCTTCTGTGTGCTTCTCGGAGACATGAGACAATAGTTCGGACTGATTTGGCGAAAATAAGTTACAAAGCTTACACATGAAGATGGAATTGATCCCTGAAAAAACAAGTTTAAAAATAAGTAATTAATATTTTCAAATTTAAATTATTTGTGTTACCAGTAGTTATCGAGGTTTTGGTTACTTAATACACCTAACAGACAGTAATGAGGTGAAACAAAGAATGTTATACCATTAAATGAACACATTCATAATACATACCAGAATGAATTAATTTAAGAAATGGTTAAACTCCTACCCAGATTGTCATAGGGCTAAAAACTTCTGGCTTAAATCTTAGAAATTTTCTAACAAGACCCAAAAGCAAGTAGGACAGATAAAGACCTATTTCTCCCTTCCAGCCTCAGACAACGTTACAATTTTATATATTTTCAAACACATGGTAAAATTATACAAGACATGAAGTCCTTGTCCAAGCTTGTTGTGTACCACATTAGTATAAATGCAAAATATTTTGTCCTACAAAGCAGTTCTGAAATACAGTTGGGCTCCAAATCCTAATTTATGTTCACGGACCTCACTGTTACTTTTTATTACTTGACTTTTCTACTTACCTCACACCTAAGCAAGTCTAACTCTCTAATTACTTGTGTAAGTGCTGGAAACAAAAGAAGGGAGGCAAAATTAAATACCACGAAAGATAAAACTTCTTCACTATAGTAAAAAATAATTATATTTTTATAAAAAAGTATGCTTTGATGCATCATTTTTCTCCTAGAACATTACCACGGGCACAAATCTTGAGCTACAAATGTTAAGTGTGTGGTTTCAGGGGTCATTTTCCTTAGATGTGGCTCTGCCATAATGAAAGAGTGGAGAGGAAGGTCAAAACATCTGCAGTGCTGCCAACCACAAAGTGGTTCATCATATGACAGTCACAGCCATGTCATCACATCCTTCCTCCTCAGGTCATTCACTTCAGAATTGTACAACCACTGCTTTTTTCTGCTTCTATCCAAATATGCTAGAAAAGTATTAGGCCTCATTTTGACCCATCTACATGAAGAAAAATGGGCAGGAATAGGAGGGAAATTTAAGAGGCAACAAAAATTGTGCTATTATCGGAGCAAGTATCAGCCTCAGAGGCAATATTAACGTTCAAAAATAACAAAACCATCTGGTATTTCATACACTTCGACATAGAAATTCCATGAAAAGTTCCTGTTGATTCAAATAGAAAAAAAACCAACAAACTAAAAACCTTCAAAGCAGCAGCAAACAACAAATTTCATTAAAACTCTCCTTGGACAATGCTTTAAACAGAAATTTGACACAACTTTTTAGGCAAAACTTTGGTTTTTTGGGTATTTTAAATTCACAGGTACTTGAGGCGTGATATGAAAGCAAAGCCTCAGGAATGCAAGTAACAGTAAAGAAGGATTAATATAATCTCAGCTAAAAAAAAAGCTCAAAAATTTTTGGCTGAGAAATTAAGAGGACTTTGTTCTTTCTAAAACTGCTGTTATTTGGTTTAATGGTTTGATTTTTCAACAGTCCCTGCCTTGCTCCCTTCAGTGTCCAATGAAACCTAACAATAATGAGAAGCCAGTTTTAACAACATGCTTGTTCTCTCAGGACACGCATAAAGTCCTGCCCCAAAGATTGGTGTCAATTCCTACACTCCCTACAGAAAATTAGGGCCATACACCCACTGAAACCAACCTGGAACAAGCAATACCATTTGAGGTACAACCAAATCACAGATCAGATGAATAAGTACAGAAACAAAAGTGATATTTTGTGAACTTTGGGATGAATCCAGGGGTAAGAGAACAGGGGAGCTGTATTTTGTGATCTATTTTCAAAACAATCCTAAGCAAAGATCACTACCCTATACAGCATTATTCCACTTCCCTCATGACACATTAATTATACAGTCCCCCCCTCAAGAAAAATCCTTCTTTAAAGTGTCCTGAAATTTAAGAACAGCAGAGATGTCTCTCTTTTACAGTTCCGTGCACTTGAAATATACAAAAAGCACACCTCAAAACTCCAAGGCAGACTATGCCTTCATCCTTTTCAAAACATCTCTGAAAAACAACTCCAATGCTGCTCCTATTGTTTGACACACCCTCTGTGTTACACATAGGCAGCCATGTAAATGTACAGTGTTCTTAGGAGCTCGGTGGGGTTCCTTCTCAGCCTTTCTGCTCTCTCGGGCACACAGACATCTCTATTTTGATTGCAGCATGTTTTTAATGGAAATATTCCTTTGAACTAGTTCTGCTCTAGTTAGCACCATTCTTTTATTTTCTTTTTTAAGTGAATGAAGCTTGTTTGTGATACAGTGGATGACAACTGTTTTCTTTACATGCAAATGCACATTTAAGATCCACAATAAAACCTATGAGCATTTACCTAAAGGTTTAACTGAAATGACTGAAAATTACTGAAATTCCATGATTTAGCTGCCACTTCTGTTTTGAGGTTTTATTTGTCACTTGTTTCTGCTTCCTGACCTGCTGGTTGTTTTCCCTAGAAGCTCAGGTTCACTGCTCCTTCAGCAGCTGTAATCAGTACTTGCACACCCCCTTATCTCTCACTCCTCCCAGGGAGGACTTGGAGATGGGCAGAAGGGCAAGAAGAATCCCCAAGGGTCTCCATGGTTGTTTAAAGTATCTGATTACCAAAACCATCAAAGCAAAGCTGGACTAACTCCAGAAGAGAACAGGGGGCAGAGGATGGTGTGTTAGTGAAGGTGCAGGGAGCAGATCACACAGAAGATGTCTGTGCTTTGCTCAGAGGAGAGATGGAAACCAAACTGAGCAAAGAAATTATTTTAGCAAGAATGACTGGAAAAGGAGGTCAGAGAGCAGAGGATAAACTGTGCTGATCACCAGACTAAACAAGTATGGAATAAGCAAACAATAATTGATTAACCAGTTGCTAATTAGGTGGTGTAGCAATAAAGCAATGAATTATAGTCAATTAAGTGTAAAAATCAAATAAGGAGTAAGTTAATTAACTATGCAGGGAATCAATGGCTAATTAGTGAATAATTAATTATGTAGGAAATCAACAGAGCAATTAATTAGGAAGCCATTAAGTATGCAAAGAAAGAAAGAAAGAGTAATCAAGTATGCAGGTATACAAACATCAGGAATTTCAGCCAAAACCAATTTGGGACATTCCATTCACTAAACGTGCTTTGTGGTAATTCATTATCTTCAGTTTGACCATATAAACTATGCTAAACATACACTGAAATAAATAATACCAGTAATTTTCTTCTTAAATGGAAATGTGAAAAATGAAGCTATAACATAAGTGAAGCCATTTTTTTTTTAATTCTTCCCAAAACCTCAGCATATTTCTTAATTAGTATTCTTTTTCCTTTTCACTAGTCATGTCTGCAGGGAGTTCAATAAATGGATTACTAAAAACAAATAGCAAGTTTCAGACTAGGAAGCAGATTCCCCGATTCCCAAACTCCTTTGTAAAGAATAAAACAGTATCTGTCCTGTTCTGCTTTAAAGTTGGAATGTGGAAGAGAGAAGAGAGAAGAAAGAAGGACTTATCCTAGAAAAATCACTGAAAATAACAGTATTTAAGGGAATCAGGTTATATATTACTGTCATATATATTTTTAATAATTTTATTACAAAACTTAATCCAGAATTAATTTTAACTAATTAAAACCTTTCATTTTGCATAAAATGAAGGATCAGGGTTGGGTATTGTTTTATTTTTAATACCTATTTTCACAAGAAACACAGAACAAGGAAACAAATCTGTATTTATATGCCCTACGTCATTCTAATGTATCAAAAACTTTTCTGCTCTCCTTGAAATGTAGGTAACAGTTAAAAACTTCCGTAAATGCCTTTGAAGTTCTAGAGCTGTTAAAGGAACTAGAACTCCATAGTTAAATACAAAAATAAAAATTCACTGGGTATCTGCTGGCCTTTGGAATAACAAACTTGATAGCACACATACTCATGCATCCCTAAAATACACAGCAATGAAGTTCAGAACATGAATAATCACATATTTCCTTCCACAGAGCTGAAACAAACTTTGTTGCCTCATCACCATCAAATCCTTACCTACAAGAATTTTCTGCAATTAAAAATCTTATTCATCAGACTATGACTGGGTCTTGTTAGGTTTTTTCTTTCTTTTTGCAGCTTCTGTTCAAATATCAAGTGCAATAAAAAGTGGGCACAACTCTTCCAATAAAATGGTTGGTTTCGTTACAGAACTCTTCACACACAAATGTTGAGCATGTAAGATACTAAAGTTTAAGAACAATAAGACTTTCCTTGGTAGCTTTTTTAGGTAGAAGCACTGAAATTGTGAGATAACAGTTAATATGAAAGCAGCATGTAAAAAGCCAATAATTTGTGTTTAATACAAGAAACATTATTTCTCAGTAAGGAAACGGTTTGACCTGAACATAAAAGAAGAACATAAAAGAATGGGCTCATACAATACAATGAATTAGGATATCCTATATGACTGTGAAATATATTAAAAGTAATTACTTAGACATCAGACCTTACTCTTCTCTGAATGTTAGCTATTTTTCATTTGCAATGCCATTTCAAACATACAAAATTTTCAATCACATATTAAGCTATTTTAGGTCTTCTTTCATCTGAATTTGGACTATTCTAAAGAGTAAGCACTGGATTTTAATTCACTGCATAAGACAATTATTGAGACAAAACCTGCAATACAGAACACATTCAATCAAAAAAAGGAGCCCCTGACCATGGCTGTTCTCAGTTTTAGCTGCTGACTAAAATCAGAGTAATTTAATTATCATTAGTTAAATGGCACAAACATTTTTTACTTCAACACGAAGGAAGAAAGTTACAGCAATGTTGATACAGGATGCATTCCTGCAAAAACTAGAATGTTTCTGATCAAAAAATAATACAGTTTAAAATCTATACCTTTCCTGTGAGGGTGGTGAGTCACTGGCACAAATTGCCCAGAGAAGCTGTGGCTGCCCCATCCCTGGAAGTGTTCCAAGGCCAGGCTGGATGGGATTGTGAGCAGCCTTGTCTAGTGGAAGGTGTCCCTGTCCTTGACAGTGAGGTTGGAACTAAATGATTTTTAAGGTCCCCTCCAACCTAAACCCTTCTATGATTCTACAATCTATACAATACAAATACAGTAGGACAGAGAGAAAAAAGTGCTAGTTAAGATGCTTAGGACATGAATTCACGAGAGTGCTGTTGTGAGCAGAACTAAGCTCTCACCTCTCTACATACCCAAGAGAAAATTACAAGCTGAGAAATCAAAACAGAGGAGCACAGGCTTTACCAGTGGGAAATCTAAGGGAGTATGAAAATGTTTTTAAATTAAAGAGTGACAAGCCTTTAATAAGTCTTTTAAGTAGGTGATAGGTGCAAAAGACCACAAAGATAAAAGTGCAGAAGTAAAAATCATGAAGACTGTTTTCAAATGAAGAGTGACATAGAAGTTAATAAAATGTTAACAGGAATGAGCAAAACAATTTCTTTCATTTGGTTTTGTAGCTGATTTTAAAAGACAAATCTACATACTACTGCAATAATGCAATAAGCTTAATAAGGTGTCAAAATGGGAATGCCTGGCTGCAGACAAGGATTACTGACAGACACACATTCAAACGAGCTTCTGACAATCCCTGTTGTAACGCCTGTGGGTCACTATCACCTCAAAATACTGAGGACAAAGTCGGATGTATTGTTTGTGAAGCAACACCGTCTGTTAGAAGCAGCTTAGGGTCAAACCTGATCAACAGGCGACTTTAACAAGTACCAGAATTCCTGAGGAAATTAAATGCAGAGAAAAGCACAGTGTCAGGACTACACATGAGCAACAACCTGACCAGGAGGGTAGCAATGACCGCGACACTGCAGGGGATAAAAGGTTACAAAGGCAGAAACAACCATATAATGTAGGCTTTAATTAGTCTTATGAAGAGTGGTTAAATGTCAGGCCAGGGCCAGGACGCCAAGATTAAATATTTAGACACTATTAATGACTGTTTCACTCAGCATGCAGCCAGGGAAACCACATGAGGAGACAGTTTTTGACTTTATCAGAAGTAAAACACAAGACCCCTTTCAAAGTGACACTACTTGAGAGTTACTCTGTAACCCTGATTAAAGAAGTACTCAAAAATCCTCTTAAGAGTGATAAAGAGCCAAATGTTTGTATTTCACTTCAACAATGTGAACTATAAAAAGATAAAAAGCATCTTTAACAAAACAAACCACAAAAAGGACTAAAAAGGTTCCAAGATGAGCAAAATCCTTGAAAGCAGCATGAGGGCTATTTAAAAGCATCATAATTGATGCTAATCATCAAAGAAGATTTTAGAAAGGGGAAGGAAAAACCCAGCACAACTAAACAGCAGTGAAAGAAAGCTTTAGTAGAAGTTTTGTCAAAGGAGGAAAACAAAAGAAGATTGTAAATTGCATCAAATTTAATGTAAAAACACAGTAAGGCAGGTCAATAAGGGTAATTTTATTAACTTGAAAAATAAAAAGCAGAATGCAGCAACAGTTTTAAAACATCTCAATAGTAACAGGCCTGCCCAAGAGCCTGTGCAGTAAAAAGGAATCTGTGCAACAAAAAGACCCTTCAAAGAAGGTGAGCCCATAGCAAAACAAACTTTCCAATTTGCAGTCATGTTATAAGGGTTTAGAGAGGCTTTCTCTGAAAGATATCTCTCAGTTATGTCAAACACTTTAAAGGCAGCCTCAACTGCAGTTCTCAGAAACAAAACCTTACAGTTACAAGAGACAGTCCTGTAAAACAGATGATCCTATAAAAACCAGAAAAGATTACTGTTGCAAAGGTCCATACTGGGCTTACACCTTTGGATACTGTTCCTCTGAATCGAAAAACTAATAAAATGAAACAATAAATAATAAGAAGAATCCTTAAAAGGTACAAAAATAGGAAAAATCAACAACTCAGCTTATTTCCATGCATGAGCAGTTAAAAAAATTAGAATTTTTCTGCCTGGAAAGGATGGAACTGAGGACTGGAGAAAAGGCAAAGTGTAAAATGAAGAACTACAAATCAGGTGTGTCATGAAGGAGATGACGAGTGAATGATCTCTATGAAACCACTTCCTGTCTTTTAGCTGATCTCTCCTTGCTGCTAAAACTGTAAGATGGGTACACATCCACCTGGCATTCAAAATTCTTGGAAGCTGACCAAGAAGAACTAAATTGAAAGACAGTAGTCAGGGCTCAGCAAAGCCTGTAAGATGGTTTAGGAGAGTATTCTGGACAAGTATCACTGTGTGCTTGCCCTGTTCTTACACTTCTCTATATAGACATCCATCATGAGTCACTGTCAGACACATGATATGTCAGGAATGAAACAAAACTAAGATCTAAATCATCCAGTACTGTCCTAGATTATATTTTTGTAAGTCACAACACTAAGAAGACTAAATAATGCAGACTCTAACACAGCTCAGTTATTGTAGCATTCAAATAGCAACCTTCAAATTGTGAGGCCCCAGAAGTTCTCCAGGTGGGGTCTCACCTGAGAGGAGCAGAGGGGAAGAATCCCCTCCCTCAACCTGCTGCTCACACTGATATTGAAATAAAAGCCATTTTTTTCTTTTACACACTCCATTTTCACAAATGCTTCTGAAAAAAAGTTAAATAAAGTTCTTTAAAAGAAGACAACTGCCTCCACACATTTATGTCGGCTAATATATATAAAATTCAGAACTGGATTTAAAAGGGTATTTAAATAATTAGAAAATGAAATTATTTGCAGCAGTTTAGCATAATCATTTAATCAAACATATAAACAAGGTAGCTTTTCCATCATTAAGGGAAAAAAAGTCAGAAAACAAACAAACAAACAAAAAGTTTGTAAGTAAGTAAGACCTTTTTATTTCCACGCTCTAAGATCTCCCTCATGTGGCTAAATGCACCACTGCTGAAGGCACCACTGAAATACACTAATGTACACTATCGAGCTGTGAGCTGCACTACCAGACATCAAAACCACTCAGAATCTCTCAAAGAATTAGCACAAACTACGTGATCAGCCATTGACTTCAGAATGCCCTGGATTAAATGCTCCAAACCTGACCTTTGGAAGCACATGTAATGGAAATGCATCTGAGGTCAGACACAGTTCAGCAGCTGCATTATCAAAAATATTGAACACTTGTGACAGTTCTGGGCTCAGCCACCCTCAGAAAACTCTTTGTTAAGAGAAATGTGCCCAAACAAATACGAATTTATTAGCGGCACTAGTAGTAAGAGATTTATTTCTCACTGAAAGTTGGATCACAATACAAAGCAGTCCTGGAATGCTTTCACAAGAGTCCTTCAGTAACATAGCACCTGTTAACTATTCTGCTACTCAGATACAAGTTATTCTCCCAACAGTGCCATTCTCTTTGGCATAAAACCCTGTTTCACAGAATCACAGAATAGACGGGGTTGGAAGGGACCTCTGGAGACCACAGTCTAACCCCTCTGCCAAGGCAGGATCATCTGGAGCAGGTGACACAGGAACACATCCAGGTGGGTTTTGAATGTCTCCAGAAAGGGAGACTCCATGACCTCCTTGGGCAGCTGTTCCAGTGTTCTGCCACCCTCAAGGTAAAGAAGTTCTTCCTCATACTGTGGTTAAATTTTTGGAGTTTTATTCTATGGCACTTACTCCTTAATGGTGGTTTGAGTAGTAAACTACCCATAAATACTCCATAAAACAGCTAAAAATAATCCAAGATTCTAAAAATTAAAATGTCAACTTGGTGAATGACAACCAAAAGTCAAATTTGAGTCTACAGTGTAATTAACAGGCATTAACTTATTGCAGCACCACTTCACAAACTAGTACTGCAAGAGCACACAGGGATTGTGAAACACAGAAGGCACATACACAGCCCTACCAAGGCTGTCACCGCTGTGCAACTTTAGTCTCAGGTGTAACGCCTGTGAAAGCTGGGCAATAAATGGCACGAAAAGGCCTGAGATGATAATGCAGGGGAAACATCTCTAACTCGGTATCTGCTTTCTGCAGCTGAACTCTGAGGCCCTCAAGGAGCTGCCAGAGGAGCGCACGAGTGTTTTAAACCCAGATGTGAACAGAATCACAGAATAATAGAACATAAAGGGGTTGGAAGGGACCCTAAAACTCATCTGATCCCAACGCCTGCCATGGGCAAGGACACCTCACGCCAGACCGGGTTGCTCAGAGCTTCATCCAGCCTGGCCTTGAACACTTCTAGGGATGGGACATCCACAGCTTCCCTGGGCAGCCTGTTCCAGTGTCTCACCACCGCCACAGTACAGAATTTCTTCTCAATATCCAGCCCCAACTTCCCCTCTTTCACTTTGCACCCATTACTCCTTGTCCTGTCACTACGGTTCCTGACCAAGAGTCCCTCTGGCCCCCTCCAGGTACTGGAAGGCTGCTATGAGGTCTCCATGCAGCATTTCAGTCCCAACAGCAGCTCCAGCTGCTCACTCCCTGGATTCCCCAATCGCTCCTGAGCGGGAGCCTCGGGACGGGCCGCCGGGACACTGCGGTGCTCCCGGGCTGCCCCGGCCCTCCGGCGGCTTTCCGGGGTACCCTCCCCGCCCCACAGCCCCGGTGCTTCCCGGCAGCGACGTGTTTTGGGGCGGGGGGAGCGGCAGCCGCCGCAGCGGGAACTACTTGTCGTGCGGAAGGAGCGTCACCACAGACCCGCCGGAACTACTCCTTCCCCGTCCCCCCCCGCGCGGATCCGTGCGCGCTCCCCCGCCCGCCCGGCCTGGCCCCGCTCACCTGCGGCCGCCGCCTCCATCGCCGCGGGGGCACGGCGGACCGGGAGCAGACCGCGGGCCGCTCGGGAAAGAGAGTGGTGGATAAAGGGAAAACAACCAAAAAAAAGCTCCCTGCGCGCCGCGTTATGGCGAATCTGCCGCGGCCGACACGGCGGTGGCGGCGCGGGAAGGGCGAGGCGGCGCGGGAAGGGCGGGGCGGCGCATGCGCAGTGGAGGCCGCGCCGTGCCCCGAGGCACCGCCCGCGGGCCGAGGGAGCGGCCGGAGCGGGATGAGGGACAGGGGGAAACCGGGATAACCGGGACGCTCTGGGGTAATCGGGACACCCCGCCATGGGCTGATGGACACGGGGATAGTCGGGATAACTGGGACATCCCGCTATGGGCTGAGGTACACGGGGATAACCGGGATACTCGTCTGTGGGCTGAGGGACACGGGGATAACCAGGATACCTGGGAAACCCCTCCGTGGGCTGAGGGACATGGGAATAACCAGGATGCCCCTTCGTGAGCTGAGGGACAGACGGGATAACCGGGACACCCCGCCATGGAGTGAGAGACACGGGGATAACCGGGACACCCCTCTGTGATCTCCCCGTGCCCCTCTGAGGGGTGATTTTCCCCGCCCGCCCCAGGACCCTCGGCTGCACAGCTCAGGCTGACACAGCCCCGCGATGCCAAAGGCGCTTTAATTTGTCACCTATGGTAAAAAAAATAAAACAGTGTTTTCATGAACGTAGTGCTTCAGCATGAAATAATCATGGACTCATAGACTGGTTTGGGTTGGAAGGGACCTTAAAGATTGTTTAGTTCCAACCCCACTGCCATGGGCCCCGACACCTTCCACTAGACCAGGTTGTTCCAAGCCACAGTCAACCTGGCCTTCAACATTTCCAGGGATGGGGCAGCCACAGCTTCTGCGAACAACTTGTTCCAGTGCCTCACCACCTTCACAGTAAAGAATTTCTTCCTAACACCTAATCTAAACCTACTTTCTTTCAGTTTGAAGCCATTCCCACTTGTCCTGCCTCTCCAGGCTCTTGTAAATAATCTCTCTCCATCTTTCTTTTAGGCTCCCTTTAGATATTAGAAGGCCACAATTAGGGTCACCCCGAAGCCTTCTCCATTATGAACAATCCCAGTTTTCTCAGCCATTCTTTGTAGGGGAGGTGCTCCATCCCTCTAATCAACTTGCTGGCCTCCTCTGGACTTGATCCAACAGGTCCATGTCCTTCCTGTGCTGGGGACCCCAGAGCTGGATGCAGAACTGCAGGTGGGATCTCACCAAAGCAGAGCAGAGGGGCAGAATCCTCTTCCTCGACCTGCTACCTATACTGCTTTTGATGCAGCCCAGGATGTGGTTGCCTTTCTGGGCTGCAGAAATAGTGGGACAAGCTTGGAGCAAAGTACAATTTCCACCATATTAATAAGTCCGTAAACAAACACTGATGACTTGTAGCTCAGGGGAATACTGAGCCTTATGCCTAAGCTCATGACTGTTTATTATTATATATATATAATAAGTTTATTTTTCACAAGTTTCACGTTTGCGTTGGAGAGCAGTAGGCCAACGTACCAACAGTCTGCTGAATCACATAACTCTGATCCAGCTCCCATGTTAGGAATTTGTGTATTAAATTGTTTCTTCAGCTTTTTCTTAATAGGAACTTGAAAGTCACTTCCATGGCACAGCACTTGTGCCACTGGAATATGCATAAACACCCACTTCTGCCTTATGTTTTTCTGTTTCATTTTTCTGTTTAACAACTACTGATTATCAGTTTTACCACTTTCACTCTTAAATCATCAGAACTATTGCATGTATTCAATATTAATAAACTTAGCATTAAATTCCATGCCTGTTACTTTAGTTAATTTCAGTACAAATGACTGTCTAGGAACCTCATTATCCTTCCTAGAGCATTCATAGTATTATATTTTTTTCTGCCATACTACAGATGTACTTAATTAAATAAAAAGAGTAAAAACTGTGAAAACAACAATTCATCTCGGTATTAATTACAGTAATAAACCTAATAATTTCCTGTTGTAAGAGAAACAGTGCAGATGTATTTACTGAGAAACAGCTTATAAAAATATTTTTAAAATGTCACAACTTATATCTCATTGTGACAAGAAAAATACAGCCATGGGCAAAAGGCCACAAAAGTTATATATGCCTTAGTCCAACAAAACAGATTTTAATCCAGAAAACACCTGTAGGATGATTTGTATCACTAACATAGCCCCAAAACAGATTCACCACAGCCCTAGGACTGATCTCTGCCATCACTTGGGCGTTTTCTGATCCTTCCTGCTGTGTTTCACTGCAAAGTTACAGTGCAAGCTTGTTACCTTCCTCATGTGGTGGAAGCAGCCTCTCAATCACCACCCCATCTCAAAAAACAGTGGAGGGTAGTGTCTGCAACTTTCCTCTTTCTCACTTTTTCTTTTCCCTAGCTTTCTCTGCTGGATGCTGAACTAATCCCAGTGTTTAGCCTAACAGACAGCCTCACAGTTTTACCATATTCTTTGTCTTTGGAAGCGTCTTTTGGCCTGGACAGAAAAATCCAGCTTATGGATGGGCTCATTGAAGCAAATGCCCTTAGATCAGGTATAAAAGAAGACAGAGAACAAAATGCAGCCCTGGAGCCGAAGGGAAGGTAGGTGCCTGTTATTTAACTCAATGGGATCTATGGGAAGCTGCAGTCAAGGATGTAGCAGGGGTGGGAGTGCAGAGATTTCCAACAGAAACATTATGAATGGAAGCATAAGTGTTGGGAGCAGGAGGAGCTGAAGAAGGTCATCAGTACCATGGCACATCCTCCAGACACCCAGATCAGGAATGCAGAGGGAAGAGCACCAAGAGAAGACACGAGACAGTAAATCAGCAGTGTTGCTGATGACTCCTGGGGTGGGGCAAGATGAACGTGCCCAAGAGCACAAAGGACACATCCCAACACAACCTTGCCAATCAAGGAACAACCAGGAGCCATGATCACAGGAACTCAGAGGCCTGGGTCCCTTGTCCTCCATGTCACCACAGGCAATTGTGGCAGGACTACCTGAAAAAACACCCTGTGTGCTCATGGGCATGAAAAAGCAAGTGCAAGGAAGTGAAATCATTTGTATGTAAAACACAGTCACCTGTCCTAGCTGGTGTCTTGCTCCTTTACAGCTCCAACCAGCCTTACACTGAGTTTTGTACATCACTTGCTACAGGTGCCAGGAGGGCTTGGCCAGGGCCAGGCTGAGCCTTAGCCCCCAGCAGAGACTGACTGGGCAGCTGCACTCTACCAGTATGCACCCCATCACTGTGCCTCTTCCTGAAGATGACTTAGATGAGACCAGTCGTACAGGGACATATTCCTTAGAATTTATGTCAGAGACCCTAACAGAAGGCAGAACAGAAAGACCTGACCTTTCCAGAGGCTGTGGTCGCTCCTCTATGAAATTTCTTTGCCTCCTCTGACCCGAATGACAGAGCAACATTATAGCAGATTCATCACTGGGTGTTCTGACCTCATGAGAAGCAAC
This sequence comes from Manacus candei, assembly GCF_025592945.1. Lineage (NCBI taxonomy): Eukaryota > Metazoa > Chordata > Aves > Passeriformes > Pipridae > Manacus > Manacus candei. Next base: position 8,332,883 of record NW_026138061.1, read on the forward strand.
ATTTAGGAATCTGCCTGTAGCTTGCTGCCTTGACTTGCCCTCTTTACCTCCTGGACTCCTAATGCTCTTTTCTGCCCCTCTTCACATCCACAGTCACTAGTGCACATATCTTCTGGAGAATGTTTTCTATTAGGAGCAATAAAGATGAAGGCACACTTATGCTCAGGCACACACTGCCCATGAAAGGAAGGAACTGTGCTCTTTTTTGGACGTGAGTAATATTCATCCTTACCTTGGCATTGAAAGAACATTCTCTGGTCCTTGAGTCACTGAGCCTCACTACAGGCAGTAGGGTGGATTTTTGTTGCCAAGAAAAGCACTTGTCCCAAATCTTTCACATAGAACCAGTGGTTGAGCATCAATATGGCACATGGTTTGTTACTTTTTACATACAGATATTGCACACAGTTCTGCTTTGCACAATCCCAAGCCTGTTTAAAGGGTCACATTAAAAAAGGCTTATTCTTTACCAAAGGGAACAAATCAGAGTTGCAGTGTCTGAGCTTTGGTGTCAAAATGCCTTGGGAGGTCTGTCTGTTGGAGGTCAGAAGAGAAGGAAAAAAGCTGTTACTGCTGGGGTGCCTGGCCAGGTCACAGAACCACATAAAGCAACATTTTTGCAGCTCTGAATCACCAATTTCACAGATTAAACAAAAATACCCTCAAGTTCTTCCAGAAATTCCCCCACGTGTCATCAGAACCCACATTACTTGTCACCAGCAGAGTTCAGCTGCACCACACACAACATGGATCCAGGCCATGGGATAACCAGTATGGATTGTTAGGGCCCTCTCGGAGCAGACAGCAGTGAGTCTTGGGGCTATCCTGTGCAGGACCAGGAGCTGGAATTCAGTAATCCCCATGGGTTCCTTCCAACTCAGGATATTCTATGATTCTATGAACAACTCCCACCTCAAGGGAGAACATGATCCTGGTCTGTTCATCTCCTTCTGTCACAGTTTCCTTATTGACTAAATTCAAGGCCCACTCTACCCATGCTTTCCCTGTCCCTCCTCCATACCTCCTTGTCTGACCTCTTTTGCTGCCTTTTATTTCCCAGCCCCAGTTTTCGCTCTCAGGAATATCTTTCCTGTTTTTCTTAAGTGCTCTTTCCAGGTGTTTTCTGCACTTTCTCACCCCAACGTCTGTCCAGCCACTTGCCGATAAGCTCCTGCACACACAAGTGCTCATCAAATACAGCCACCAGTTCCCTCTCTCCAGCCCATTGAGTAGCTCCTTGTTGTAGACTCCGTGTCTGGCCAGTATCAGTTGATTTCTCCAGAACCAACTCTTACATAATAATAATGGTAGTAAAAAAGTCTACAAAGTGCCAGAGAATGCAAAGTTCACATATAGAGCAAGTTCAGTGTTGCACAGGGCTTCAGTCTGCTTGTGGAGCTGGAATCCAGGAAGGGAGTGTGGATGCCCTTATTGAGGGCACAGCAGATGCTGACTACACCTTTTCCCAGTTATGTGGTTTGGCTTTGTTCACAAATTAGAAAATCACTTCACTGAAAAAGTGTATTCCCAAGTGTGAAACCAGAGTGCACTTTGCTTGGCTGATCCAGAAGAGAAGTCCCACAGAATTAAGGCAGTAAAATCAATCAAAAGTTAGAATTAGTACTGCTTTGTACAGCTTCCATTTCCATTTGGTTTTGCATAAGCTATTTCTGGGAATCTTTAACATCACACAGTCATATACTGCATTTGAGGAGGATCTCTGACTCATTCAGCATTGCTGACGTACCTGACCTAGATATGAATGAGGGCTACACAGCAAGACTCTGCCTCATTTGTTACAGAAGCTGGAAAATATTGAGAAGTAAACATGAGGTATTATGAAGGGAAGTAAGGAACAGGTTTTTCTCACAGAGTTCATTTATGATATAGAAACAACATTCTCTATTCGTGTCTTCCTCCTTTTCTGGTTGCTCACCATGGCATTTGCAATGTGCTTTGAAAAACATCGTGCATTTCTATAGCTGAAAATTTTAGCATCTGTGCTTAAATGTGACAATTGCTTTTAAAACCCCTTATCCTAGATGTCTTACCTTGAATAGATCCAGTTAGGGAAACTTTTTACCCTAAACTTCAGTGTTTTACTTTCCCTTTTTTTCCCCCACAAGCATTTTGAGAAAATAAAGCCATTTCTGTTGAAGCAGCAAATCAATATAAATGCCCCATAAGCACCCAGAACAAAATGAACTGAGCCACAGGGAGGATGCAAAGCTCTGTAGAGGGGAGGCACAATAATTGCCTAAATGAAGCAGTTGTCCTCTGACAGAAAACAGTAAATTATGTGATCATGACCTGAGGATCTGCAACAAAAAATATCAGCAAGAGGATAAAAGCAGACATATGCCAACAGTCTTGATTTAGACCCTTAATGAGCTTCTAGTGCTTGAATTTCCAACCTGACTGATTTTTATTATAATACCGATATTTTAAGACAAAAATCCTTTAGCATTTCATGAAGTAGAGAGCATAAAGCATTCTAGCAGAAGAGCAGAACTCGTGGATATTACAAACTGAATATTGTAAGAAATATTGTAAAAAAAAAGAACTTTACCTTTATGTGCACTTGCTGTAGAATTGAAGAGACCAACCCAAAAGACCTGAGTTCTTTATTAATTACACACTACACATACACCTTTCTGCATGTAAGTTCCCTGCAATTGCTTGTGAACAATTTTTTGGGAAATATAAAATTCTCTCTGAACTCAGTGGTGTTTTCTGGTTTCATACTTTTTAGAAGAGCTATTTGACCAAAAAGGAGTTATAGACACCCATGGAAGGTACATTCCTAAGACAAGTAAAATCACTTTACAAACTCATGTGAGGATTTCATGACCAAGGGCATTGCAGATGAGGCAGGTGGGATCTAACTCATATAATTCAGGAAGTCTTACAAACAGCACTATTTTTATACAGCTTTCCCCCTTTTGATTAACACATCAGGAACTATGATTCTTTTCTTTAGGGATAAGAAGGACTTTATTGGGTGCTGGCTAAAGAATAAAACATTGATAAGTTATCATTTCATGTCTTTAAAAAAATTTAGCATAACTGATCTTTAATAGAATTATTGTTCCAAACCAAATTGTTTTTTTAATCCTAATTAGAGTATTTACCTCATGAAACCCCTTATGCATGGTGCCACTCTGAGATGTCTTCATTACCACTGAGATTTAAAAATAAAAACTTCCAGATTTTTTTTTAATTTTGTTTTAATCACTAGAGCAAAAGTTCCCTTGTCCTCAAAACTGAATGCTTGGAACCAAAAATACAAATATTTAAAAAAAAAAAATTCTAAGTAATACCATACCATAAATGTTAGTATTTCAAATTCCCCACGTGTCACTGCAGTATTTCTAGACATCCCGTGGGGTCATTCTGAGGACATAATATCATTACAGGCATTACAGAATTTTAGCCAGAGCTTTAGTCTGGCCATGCAAGGTATGGACACTTCATTCTAGGCTTAACTTAAGCAGTGCAGGGTGACAGTCCCCTTGTGACAAAACCATTTAGTGCTCTGCCCACTCTTTTTCCCTGAGCTGTTCAGTTCTCCTGGCCAGTAACTGCTCTTTAATTGCATCTGTTAAACTCTGTGAAGCCATGTGCTCTATATTCAATTAACAAAACAATCTAGACACAAAAATTGTTTAAAAATAATTATTTGTCACCTGGATTCGTTCTCTCAACCAGCTGCACTGAAACAACTGACAACTGCACTGAAACAACTGACCAGACAAGAGAGTGGGAATGGAGTTGCATCAATATTTGTTATCAGTAACATCTCATAGAATCCTAGAATTGTTTAGGTTGGAAAAGACCCTTAAGATCAACAAGTCCAGCCATTAACTGAGCACTGCCAAGTCACCACTGAGCCATGTCCCCAGGTGCCACATCCACACATCTTTTCAATACCTCCAGGGTGGTGATTGCACCACTTCCCTGGGCAGCCTGTTCCAGTGCTTGACAATCCTTTCTGTGGATGTCCAGCAACATCGAATCGAAACCTTCCCTTGCACAACCTGAGGCCACTTCCTCTTGTCCTGTCACTTGTTGCCTGGGAGAAGAGACGAACCCCCATCTGACTACAACCTCCTTTCAGGCAGTTGTGGAGAGTAAGAAGGTCCCTTCTCAGCCTCCTTTTCTCCAGGCTAAACAGCCTCAGCTCCCTCAGCCACTCCTCATCACACTTGTGCTCCAGACCCTTCCCCAGCTCTGTTGCCCTTCCCTGGACACACTCCAGCACCTCAATGTCTTTCTTGTAGTGAGGGGCCCAGAACTGAACACAGGATTTGAGGTGTGGCCTCACCAGTGCCTCCCTTGAGTACAGGGAGACAGTCACTGCCCTGGTCCTGCTGGCCACAGTATTGCTGGTACAGCCCAAGTGCCATTGGCCTTCTTGCCCACCTGGGCACAAACTGGCTCATGTTCAGTCGCTGTTGATCAGCACCCCCAGGTCCTTTGCTGCCAGGCCACTCTCCAGCCACTCTGCCCCCAGCCTGGAGTGCTGCACGGGGTTCTTGTGACTCAAATGGAGGACCTGGCACTTAGTCTTGTTGAACACAATTGCTCTCCATCCATCGATCCAACCTGTCCAGATCCCTCTGCAGAGCCTTCCTACCCTCCAGCAGACCCACACTCCCTCCCCATTTGGTGTCATCTGCAAACTTACTGAGGGTGGACTCGATCCCCTCATCCAGATCATCAGTAAAGATATCAAACAGGACTGGACCCAACGCTGAGACCTGGGAAACCCCACTTGTGACTCTCTGCCACCTGGATGTGGCACCATTTGCAACCATTCACCACCACTCTCAGGCCTTGGCCATCCAGCCAGTTCTTAACCCAGACAACAATGCACCTGTCCAAGTCATGGGCTGTAGCTTTTCCAGAATGCTGTGGGAAAAGGTGTCAAAGGCTTTGCTGAAGTCCAGGTAGACAATATCCACAGCCTATCCCTCATCACTAAGGTGTCACCCGGTCACAGAAAGAGATCAGGGTTGTAAAGCACGACCTGCCTTTCCTAAAGCCATGCTGGCTGGGCCTGATCACCCGGTTGTTCTGGTCAGTGGGGACACTGAAGATGATTTGCTCCATGACTTTCCCTGGAACCATGGCTAGGCTGGCAGGCCTGTAGTTCCCTGGGATCCTCCTTCCAGCCCTTCCTGCAGATGGATGTTCCATTTGCTGATCTCCAATCAGCTGGGACCTCCCCAGCTGGCCAGGATTGCTGATAAGTGATGGAGAGTGGCTCCGAGAGTTCTTCCTCCCTTCCCTCACTACCCTTGGGTGGATCCCATCCGGCCCCATGGATGTGCTTCATTATTTTTAAAATAAAAGCACCATTGTTTAGTGAGAGCAAAGACTAAACTTTGTTAAGTAATTAAGTAGTTCTTCCTGGGTTTTGTAAACTGTTTTTCCACTAAGGGAAAACTTGAGCCATATTTACATCTGTGGAGGTAATCAACAGCGTCCATTTAAGATAGATTCTGGGGGAGGACAGAGAGGAGAGTATTCTCAAAAGCTACACAGATTTAAGGGAATTTTTTTAAGTTAGTTAGTACATATTTTTTTATCACAGTTTTATTTTCTGATTGATTTCAAAGGGAAAACAACTCGAGCTGATGGTCTGCACTTCTGTAAGTTCTACTTGAAAATGCAAAGGAGATGAATGCTCAGCAACTGTAGGAAGTTGTTTTGCAACTAGCTTTATGCTTAAGAGAGAAACGTTGTCATTGCTTTACTGTAAATGCTACATTGGTTTTTTTCCACAGTGTCTGTCTTCAGTAACTGTATCTGCTTGTTATTTTTATCTGCCATGTTTAATGTGGAGTTCTGTGTTTAGGTCTGCATAATTGCTGTTTTCTTGTTACAGAACATTAACTTTATGCTTCCAGTAACAACTTTATAATGAAAATGCTAATAAAAATGGGGCAGTGCAAACTACACAGTTACAAATCTCTCCAGAGCTTAGTATGAGGCTTATCATAATTCTCGACATCTCAGGATTGTATAGTCTACTGATACTGATTACACTGCACAGTTAATTTAAAAATTATCTCCTGCAGGCCAGAGAGAAAGGCAACAACTATAAATAACTTCAGAAAAATATATACATACTGGAAATGCTTCTAATAAACAGATTCTGGTTTTCTCAGTGTGGCAATATAATCACTGCAGGACTCAGAAATACCCTGTATTAATCACATTTCTGCTTGCAGGTTTATACTGTTTAATCCTATTACAACTGTACAGCATGTTTTTCCTTTGGTAGGTGATGTCAGACTAGCTGTCTCCAGCAGCACAGCTGGAACACTGTGCAGATTTAAATGGTGGTTTTCCTTGTTCTTTTAGGTACTTTTGGATTGGGGGTTGTTTTCTTACACAGGTTCCTACAAGACAAGAAATTATACTAAAGAAATGAAAGTTAAGAAATGTTATTATGTGCTGTTTCTTCAGTCTAATACAAAATGACCACAAAATGAGCAGCTGGACTGAGATAGAAACACATGTGAGAAAGCAAACTTTGCCTGAAGCTTTTCAAAATGTAGCCCTGTCAAAATAGAAGATTATTTATATTTATGATGATGTATAAAAAGTGCAGCACAATATCCAAACAGCATCCTGATTTCATTGTCTTCACCTTTACTGTGATTCAGGGAAAGAGGAAATATATATTCACCAAATAGGAAAGGTAAATTCATAGTACAAATAGTATATTCTCCACAATAGTAAGTGGTACTGAAAAAGGCACAAAGAGAGGTGTAGAAGATAGACATCTTTGTTATCATATTCCTGCTGAGGAAGTTGCCACAGCTCTCATGGAACAGTGAGCTATTTATAGGATAGTGGAGCACAGAGAAAAAACAGCAGCAATCATGCTGGGTTTGATTTATTAACCCTGCAGTAGGAATTTGACAACCATGATATGCCCAAATTATTGAAATCTGACAGTTCCTACATGATTTCCTTGATTTTAATTTGATTAGACATTGCATCATATGTTTGACTTCATCAGATTGCTGCATTATTCTTAATTTTCATCAATTTTCTGCAAGGTTAGCATGTTGTTAAATACTTCATACCTTAAATTCCCTCCCAGGAAAGTGAGAACCACCACCACTACCTATCTAAATAATTGTAGTTCCTTGAATTAAATAATACACATATATGTGTGTGTATATATATATATGTATATATATTATATATATATATATATATATGCATAGCAACTGCGTCTAGAAGAAGGTGCTCATGGCAGGGGACTTGGACTAGATGATCTTTAAGGTCCCTTCCAATCCAAACCATTCTGTGATTCTACCATTCTATTTTAGATATATATATTTGTTGTTCTTCTTCTTCTGTTCTACATGCAAACCCAACTGCCCACTTTTTTTTTTCCCCACATACACTCTATTTGTGCTACAAAATGCCTGCCATACTTTATTTACTGATGGTTCTTTTTTTTCCCCCCCAATAAGCTTAACTAGAACATGTCATGCCTTCCTCTCTCCATCAAGCTCAGTGGATAAGGCAACCGTAAGTTTATTCAATAATTGTTGCTTCATTATTAAAACTGTTTTAAAATTACAAGAAAGATCAGATATATGCAAATATATGCAACTGAATGATTTTAAATTAAAAACTGCTGCACAATGTTTGTGGATAGTTTAACCAAAACACCCCATCTCTCTTACAGAGGAATTTTGGAGGTAGTATAGAGATTACACAACATATTGTTTTAAGGAAAATTTACCAGTTTACAATTTTCCTAAAATCACAAATATTGCTCATCTTTTGAATACTCCAGCCACTGAAAAGTGATGACGGCAACACTGAATTGGAGTCTACGCACAGTTTGTGTAAGAGGTGACTTCACTTCTCTACACTCCATCTACTAGGGCTGACAGAGGCCCCAGTTAAACCCCTTAAATAGTATAAGCTGTTTGAATTTCCTTTTTTATTACTCCTTCAGTTTAAGCTTGTATCTTCAGGTTTCATTGTGTAATATCTCAAACCCAAGCAATTCTGTGTTCTGTCTGGGATTGTTCTCTTGGCCATGCTACAAGGGTTTTCTCATCCAAGAATGATTTATTATTCCTTTTCCCTTCCTCCCTGATAAAAACATGTTGAGTGTGTTTAATTTGTAACTCTAGTGCTCTAATGAGATAACTGCTCAAATTGGAGAGTAAAAGAAAGTAAGTTTTGTAGCTTGCACACCTGAATATTTTCTCTATTTTTGGAGCGTTCTTCAGGTCATTTGCTGTGCTTCTTTTAACAATGAGTGAAAAATTAAGCATTAAAGGTTGAGCTAGACAGACTTCTTTCTGCCTCACTTCTCTTTCTCTGAAAGAACAGCACAGTTGCATAATATGTGAAGTGCAGTCCCTAAAAACCATCTGCTCAGTCTCCTTTCATTAGTACATCATGGCAAGAGCTTGGGTTTGGTTATTTTTGTAACACAGACACCACTACTTAAACATCCAAGAAAAGTATACGAGTTTGGTTTTCATGTTCATACAGGAAAACTGCTAATACATTACTTGTCCCTGTTATAGCTCAGCTGTCAATTTTGCAAAGCTTGTTTATGATTAAACCCAGGTACATACTGGGGACACTCCACGTGCTTTATGACTGTTTACATTTGCTCATACTTAGTATCTCCTGATATATTCCGAACTATAATTGAAGCCTGATTATAAACGCATTCATATTAATGAAAACCAGAAGAAAACATGTTAGAAATCAGTGAAGTCATCCAGATGTTATATGGAAAGTGATGGAGTCAGAATCTGGCCTTCAGTCACAATAGATAGATAATATTCTCCCACATCAGCAGCTCTACTCTGAAATACAAACAGCCATCAAATCTAATTAATAGATGTGAGCTATCACTGAGATTAAACCTTTGCAAGTTGTTAGTTTAGTGTGACCTCATGTTGGATTCCAAAATTTGGATATGAGAAAAAGAAAACTGCTGGGTTTAAACAAAACCTTGAGCTAACAGAGACTGGGGAAAAACCTCCACCTAGAGTCCAGACAAGGATCCACTGATGTCACAGTTTTGGAATGTCCTGCCCAAGCCCGGAGAAACCATGCCCTGATCTCATCAACCCAGTGCAGAAGACTTATTGTGTTTTATCTCTCCCTTTGTGTTCCCTGGATCCTGTGCATTCTGCAAACCTGAATACCTCTTTCCTCCATGTAATTCCCCCAAGATAAAATGGGTTTTTCCTTATGATGTATGCGTTAAGACCCCAAATTTGTTAACGTTTCCCTTATGTCATCCCCTGAAGCCTCATTTGTAATAACTGTAATAGTTACAACCCCCTGTTGAATATGTAGATCCTAAACTCTTTAAATATGAACTTGTGAGTCCAATAAAGCATTCCAGTTTTCTGCCTCTGCTGGGATCATCATAGTTATTGACTCGCTACAACCTTACCCATTTTTTCTAGCAGAAATGCTGCAGCTCAAACAAAAATTCAGAGAAGTTCAGTACTCTAGGATTTCCCAATATCCTATCTGGACATATTGGAGGACATCCATCCAAGGTCCAGGAGAACCTTCATGTGCCTTGTGGTTCCCAGGCCTGCAGGCCATGTCTGCAGGAGCTCCAGTACTGGAGCTGTCAGTGAAGGTCCAAGCCTGTCCCAGCACAACCCTCCACATGCCCCCTTGTCACTCAGCAATACACATGTCCATCCTTCCCTGACTCTTGAGAGGCAAGGGAAGCTTTGCATCCCTATTGTTGGGGAAGCCCAGATAGTGATCTTGTTTCCATCAGGGAAAACCCAAGTGTGCCATCAATGGCTTTGAATTATCACTGCATCTTTCTCTCCCCTTCCCCACAAAAACGCCAAACGCCGCCCACCTAAAACCTACTACCCTGGCAGTGCAGGTCTGTAGCCCTTCCTGTCTGAACCTGTCTGCCTCTCCCAAACACTTCTTATCCCCTCTGACACACACTTCCTTCCTTTCTTCCTTCCCCCAGCAATCAGTTTGGAAATGTGGAAAATCAACTTTTCTTTCGCCATCTGCAAGCCCACACAGGTCCCTGGATGAACTGCCTCAGTCACCTCTCACAAAATACACCTAATACCCTAGAGATTCTCCCCTTACTCTACTCCTGGAGGAAAGTAGAGCCACCAGCAGTCCAGGAGAACTGTAACATGGCTGTGGTGCCTGCAGAAAGTGCTGTCCTCACCACAGTGTGTCAGAGAGCAGCAGCAACAGCTATGTGTCAACACCAGTCCTTCCCACCAAGGTGCGATGATGACCACATCCATGGATATACCTGACTGGGATATACTGGTGGCCAGACAGGGGGGCTGAATGGCACAGTTAGTGGAAGAAGGGCAAAAACAGACTAGAGCAAAGCAGGAATTGTATGAATAAGTTCATGCCATTAAATAACTTCTTTGATTGGATCCATCCCTGAGCTTCCTTTTGGAGTACACAGAATTGATTCCTTACAAAACAGTCATCCCTGAGTTTTAAGACCATTTTGCTCCAGGAACACCTTCTACTAGCTCACCAAGTGGGTTCCTCCTGCTCAAGAGTCCCCTAACATCACTCAAACAATGCTGCCTTTACCCCCTCAGTCACCAGAACACACCCCCTCCATCACCCCCAGGCATGAAACACCCACCTCAGCTCCCCACCCTGAGAACAGCTCCCATGAGCTACAGCACAGCTCCCTCGAATCAGACACTTCCAAAGAGGAGAGGAGAGAACACAACTGTGAATTTCTCTTATGAGAGAGGATGGAGCAGGCCCAAAGGAAATGTTTTGTGGTGCAGATCCAGCGCCTCAAGGAGGGACAGCTCTGGGCACTGTGGGTACAACCTTTTGGGTGGTGGTGGGAAAGAGAGCCAGGAGAAGGAATCACTCCCTGGAGCAAGTGAATTTACCAGCACAGATGTAGCCTGTACACTGGACAGATTCAAGTCTTAGCCTACATATTACTTATGGGAGGAGAGCTCTCTATCCCTAAACCAAAAAGCACTAAACTCCTCCTATCTTTATGCAACAGTTCCCAAATGCATGGAATGTACTTGCCTGCTTGTATAATAAAAAAAGGCATTTATCACAAACAAAGAAGAGGTTTAATTAAAATGCATTTACATCAAAGGGACTGTTTTAATAAGGAATTGCAGCCTTCATTGTGCATCCCTCAATACTAAATACTGCCTCATCAGCTGGAGCATTAATAAGCAAACATTCTTATCAGCACAGCCCTAGGAAAAACTTCACTAGATCTTGAATTTTCTTACCTCTGCTACATATACAGTGTTTATGGCACAATACCTTAAATCTGTACTTTAAGCAGTCAAAATAAATAGAAAAAAACAATTTTAAGATGAAGATCTGTATGAAAATTATTTCTGATTGTTCAACATAAAATTGATTTTTTAACTATTAAAAAAGAAAAGCTATATCCAAAACTTTACTTTTACCATGAAAGACCATCCAAGATTATTTAAATATTTATTGTCTGCTACTGAACATGTGAAATGGCCAAAGTTTCCATTTCCTGAATTCACTGATTAAAAATAGGAACTTCTAAGTGCAGTAGCAAAAACTCAAAAAGGTTCAGAAAGGAGCAAAAATTATATAAATCCAGGAAATTTGTGCTTCAAAAACCTACAGAAGGCCAATCAATTTAGTTGACCAAGAAGCATATACTCATAGCATAAAGAATATACATGAGGAGTTTCCTCACAACTTCAGAACTAAGTTTTCTAATGAAAGGAAGCCAGAGCTAAACACAGATGTAAATACATTTACTAGCAGGAGATGTAAGATTACTGTCAGAACTCATGCAGAACAGAGAGAACCAATATACCCACACTAGTGCCTCTGACCTGAAAACTCTATTAAATTATCTTCCTTCCCCCTTCATCCCCCAAAGATTCCAACTTCTGATAAGATCCAGTTTGCTTCTTGCTTTCCTGACTCTATTCCATAAGCACAGCTTTTTTTCTAAGATTCTATGCAGGAAGGGGTCGGGAGTTTCTTTGATTAACAGCAGAAGCCAGATTTCATTAACACTTTTCTGAAGGTGACTGTATGAAGTTTGTGTCTCCAGCTGACAGAGCCAGACCAGTAAATCCCTTGGCATGGGATGAATCCAAGAAGTGACTGTGCCTGCAGGACCAGAGTGGCTGTGACAGTGGAAATCCTGGGTGTACATTGTGTTTCCATTCCAGGCAGGAGGCAGCTTACAGTAACTATGTCAGACAGTTAATAGGATGGACAACACTTCCATGAAGATCATATTTCATGAAATCACAAGCAGCTATAGTGTTCCTGTTTACTGTCAACACTAACTGGAAGAGAGATTTGCTGGTGTGAACATCTCCAAAAAAAAAAAAAAAGATTGCCAATAGATCACATTTTCCACTAGATGGTAGTTAGTCAATTCAACTAATTTATTAATATTTGGGGAAACATGTTTATTAAAAAATGCACTAGGCTATGCACTTAATGTATATGTTTTCAGCATGTTTTCCATAGCCTTAAGCAAACAGCTCAGCTCACAAAGCATCTTTCATCCCTGCTGCTTCCCTTCTTCCTGTCAGACAAAGATAAGGCTTGTGTGAAGTTTGGAAAAATAATTTTTCACTTTATTAAAACGGCAGATTTTTCAGATAAAGCCATATTGTTTACAGGAAATGATTTCCCTGCTGAGACAGCGATGTTATCAGACAACAAATGACTGACTGACATAAACTGCATTTCCTTCGTTCTGCTTACAGGGCCATGCACTGTTCCATGGGCCAGGCTTTCCTCACCTGCAAAGATGGACACGTGAGGGATCTGCTGTTCCCTAACAGAGAAAACACGAATGCAGAGTGTTCCTGAACTGTCTGAACAGACTTCAGCATCAGAGGTATGACCCTCACTACTCTTACTCAGCTAACATAGAACCATGTTGAAGTTTTAAGTAGTTTTAACTCTGCCCTTACCATGGACATAGAACCCCTATAAAATGTGAATTAAGCTGGTCAGAACTGCTGTAACTGGTTTAGAGGGAGTGAGCTGAGCTCTGGAAGGACAATCTTAGTGAACACAACAGGCAGGTAAAGGGGGTATCGATGTACTTTCATTGAAATACTTGGATCTTTAGCAGAAGACAAACTCAGAAAGAATTAAACAGCTGAGTAAATGAGTATTTCCAAAATTGCCATGAAAAAACAACATATTAACTGTTCCTCTGCGTTTTTCAACAGAAATTGAATTTTTGACTGTTATGTGAATTACCATTGCTGTTGTATCTATAAAAAACTTCCAGACAATCTTATAAATCATGCACAATCTATCCTTGTCCCAGCTATTTATCCCATTTTGTTTTATGCCGTCACTGGCGCCATGGGATTATCACTGTTTATCCGTTCAAAAAGCACCAACAGAATGGAAGAAAAGAGTGAACTATGCTATTTAAAACAGAGTTTCAAATTCTGCAGGGTTATTTTATGCTTGGAAGCCTTGAACACATTCTAGAATAGAAGTTTAGTTTTACTTTAGTACAAACCAGGATGATAAACATTACCCCAGGGAGGAGGAACAGTACCAAAATCAGTCTAATTCTCAAATGAAGGTTTTCACAGGAAGGAAATTAAGTTAGCAGCTTACACTTCCTCCATGCTCACATGTGCAGCCAAGCACGTGGAAGGGAGCACACAGGCACAACGGTCCTTCTCCTGTCAAATCCTCACTTAAAAAACCCCCCCCCAAAAAAAAAAAAAAAACAGAAACCCCCCGTTAAGTTTGGTTAGCTTTAGAAAATTCATTTCATGATACTGGCTCTGACACTCTTCAGTGAGTGTTTTCTCCCTTAGGAAGAGCCAAACTATTTGAAATTGCTTGATAGAATATCATTATAACCTAATTTTACTGCCCATTTAGCCAAGGTATGGCTAAACAAAACTTAACTCCCAAACCTGGGGGTTAAGAACTCAGTCTCTTGCAAACCCCAACTATTCAAAAACATTAATTAAAGCTTCAACAGGCTCACTTGGTTTTACCAGCTTTTACATTTTACTCCTGGTTAGTTTTCAAGTGCCACATCGAAAGCGGTCACAACTGTTCTTTCTATAGTAAAACAACAGTAAGAATCTAGTTTGGTCATACTTAAATTTCAGCAATATGAATTCTAGATCTGAAATGCATTTAAAAAAAAAAAAACCCACCTGCTGAAACACCAAAAATAGCTCCGCATCCGATCTGCTCAGGTTCTCTACTCACTGTCTATGCTACCAACAAAATTAGCTCCACACAGAGGCACAGGCTGAAAAGATAAATCTTACACTTTTTGGTTGGCTGGCAGTAAATGTTGATTTGAGGATCCCTTCTTGCCATGAGACCTGAGAACTTGAAGTTCTCTCAAAGATAGCCAGAGATGCCACGAGGCACCTGACTCTGGGGAGTGGAACAGAATAGAGAGAGACACAGATTCTTTTCTGGAGGTGCTTTAATTACATCATCTGTCCTGATAAGGAGAACTCACATCCCTCATACTTCCCTAGTTCACCCCACTGGAGAAGTGTGTTTGTAACAGTTAAACAGATGCACTGAACAAAAACCTAAGAGAACGTGCTTGTATGTGCAGACATGCACACAGAGTAAGTACATGGCTGCACTGCAGTGTTCACACACCAGGATAATCTTCAGATACAGAATTTGATGTGCTTTCTTACATGCAATTGCCTGCAGTGCCATATATATTGCAGAACCTGCCCACAAGGACTTCTACATTTAAAAAGATCTCCTCAGTTTATAAGCAAAAATAAAAGCACGGCAAAACTCTTAATTAGAGCAAAAAGGAGCTCATGTGTGTGACTTCAAATGAGGAAAAATCCTCCTGATAATTTTTATAATGTATTTGGCCTTATAAGCAAAAAAATGTAACATCTCAGAGTCTGAGCTTTTCAAATATTCACAGGGATACCAAACTGTAAAAGCAATTCTCAAGAAGCCAGGTTATGTTTCCCAGTGATGATGAATTCCATGTCCTTCATTCTTCCATTTGAATAAAAATATTTGAGTTCTTTTTTTACCTTTTGGTACTTAATATTCTCCAAATGCTGGAGTCCTATTTCATTTAACAACATATCCATCACCAGGAGGAATGTGATTCCAAGAGACAAGAATTCATCTAAGAAGAGTTACCAGGAAAACAAGAGATGTTTGTTCTCCTTCTTTTCCTATCCAGATTTTTTCTGCCAAAGATATTTCTCTTGTTTAAAGATATAAAAGGCAACAGAAATGGTTAAATCTTAGTAATTTTACTACTTTAATGATCTCTTGGTTTGGGGATTACTTTTGCTGTACCCAATAAATCTATTCCGCCTTTGACAATGAGCAAGTAGATAACAAGCAATAAATCACTGCTGCAATTGCGAACTGAACATCCAATATAAGATTTTAGATTATATCTCTGTCATCAGGGTATCAGAAGTCACTTTTCAAGCAAAGATATATTGTCACAGTTTATTTGCAATTAGAAAGATACAGATCCCATCAGTTAAAGGCTGCTTCACAATAAATATGTATGCCTTTATACAGCATACTTTACGTCATAATTTGAGTATTAAGAAGTTTCCAGAAATACATACTGCTTCCACAGAAATTACTGTTTATAATACAGTAAATTTATTTGAATACTGCCGAAAAACAGTATTCCCTGCTTGCCAATATGTCACTTGGTCATTGAGGAAAGCTGCCTTTTCAAGTCAGTTGAAGTAAACATCCATCCCCCAGCCCCACCACTTGTTATAGCTGAGTGTAGGATGTTTACAGGAACTAAAAATTAGCTTAACAACACAAATACAGCACTGGTTTTCAAGATACAAAGAAATGAATCTGCACAGACATACTTCAATGTATTTGCACAACTCAAAATGCACATGCAACTCTTATTTTCTGTCTTTACTAACATTATTAAGTCAAAATACATATTTTAACATTTAATCTTCTAAATATCAGAACACAATAGTACACATGTACCATCCCTGATGTTGCAGAGATACAAGAGGGAAAAAAAGAAGCTTCCTACAGCCTGTGTATATCAGAATTCTATTGCACTTACCTGCCAAAGCCCTTGATGTTCAGAGCAGACCCCTTCTAGAAATCTCACACCATTTTCAAAACTGAAACTCAGCAAAATATATATGGGAGATTAACAGGGTGGTACGAACTGGGAATCCTCAAAGACGCCCATCTCAAATTTTGTGCAAAAATAAATCTTTGTGATATAGAATATTTCAAGTTTCCTTAGTGTGCTAAATTTTACAGCTTCAGTTGTTACATTTGTACATCTTCATATTTGTATGTTCCTAAACTAATTCTCATTCCTCCTCTAGAAATTTTTCAAGGCACTTCTTGTATTTCAATTGTTTTCATTCTTAATTTCCTCCACACAGATTTACAAGTCATTATAACAGCAAGAGAGCAGAACATTGTAACTTCAGCTTCAACATCTTATATTTTACAGGTATGTTTAACTTAATGTGAACAATCTCAAACAAACAAGACCCCAGCAGTCCAGGAAAAGAAAACTTCAATAAATCTGATCAGTCAAGAGGCCAAGCCTCAGCCTTTTCCCAGCTCTTCTCTGAACAGGTGTTTTGCAGCTTTACTGGGGAAAAGAAATCACAGATGCAGATTATTTCATGCACAGAGGAGGGGGGGAAGCCCTCCAAATGTTTTAACAGTTGTTCTTTGTATGAAGGAAAACATGAGCTCAAGCATTTCTGCTGAGCACAGCTGTGAGTTCAGAGCACGGGAAGACAGGGCTTCACCAGGCCAGTCTAAAGTCACCAAGGACTTTGATGTGTTGCTCTTAAGTGGTTATAAAAAGCACTCAGAGGAACACTACAGGCAATTAATCCAGACTCCAAACACCAGACTTTAGATACTCCACTTGCCCAGCAAGAGATGACCTTCCCTCCTCCAAAGGTAGCAGGATCTTGCACCTGCACATACAGCACATGGCAGCCACCCAAAATTAGTAGCTGTGTATCCACAGTGGCACTGATGGGCTCTGGACTCCCAGCCTGGTTTTCACTCAGGTATCTTCTTCTGCTTCACAAATGGTGCACTGCAAAACATCAGGAACTGATCCACGGCATTCTAACACAGGCAAAGGTCAAAGGCTTCACAGGAACAAGACGAGGCTACTTCCTTGTAGATCACCAGGCTGAGGTCTCAAATCTGCCTCTTCTGTACCCAAAATTCACTGCTGTGTTTGTGGCCCTCTGCTGCCTCATTCTGCAACAGTTGCTTCAACTCCTCATCCCCACCAACAGAACTGCACAGCTATCATGCCAAATTCCCATCCTTCCTTCCCAGCAATCCCAGTACCTCAAGCTCACCTGGAATCATGGCATAAATATGTGTTTGGACAACACTAAGACACCCACTTTCTTCATCTGCAAACCACAGCCACGTTTGAGACATGTTAAAATGGTTCAGTACTCTGTATTTTGTGAATAAAAAAAGCAGGTCCTTCCATTTCAACCACTTGCAAAAAAACCTCAAACAAACAAAAATGCAATAAATTTTAAAATTTATTTATTTCCTGCTGTTACAAGCCACTTCAAATTATTTTCATGTGCTGACATGTGACAGCTGTGTTTGAGTACATGCATTAGACACCAGTACAATATAAATGTATGCACAAGTACACTTCCAAAAGACTGGACCGACAAACTGCACATGAACTAAGCTTACTAAAAAAAAAAAAAAAAAAAAAAAAAAGGCAGCACTTATCTGGCATGTGGAATGGCTAAGATTGCACTAACCAAAATGTCCACTAGATTAATTTAAAGCTAACACATTTACTTTGATCAGAGAAGGCTGTAAACAGAAAACACTTCCTTTCTTCTAAGTCCAAATGCTACAGAGAAGGAGGAAATGCTAAATATTTATAGCAAAGAAAGTTTGGAAAACAACTACCAGCACCTTTTTTTTTTTTTTAAGAAATCAAGCTCTGTAGATTCAAAATGTGATTTCAAATGAGGTTGTGCAACTAAGTGGCAAGTTGCTTTAAAAACAAATCTTTGTAGAGGTGCTAGCAATGAATTAGATCAATAAATAAGTTCACGACCTTTCATCACCACATGTGTTCCTATGGTACTAAAGAGAATACCCAGACAGAGAAACAAAATGGTTACAGTTTATTAGTACAGCTTTCCCAGGACTAAGAAATTCTAGGATTTTTTAATTCTGAGAGAAAATATTTCACTTTTTAAAAGTATTTGTATCTTTGGACATAATCATCTTTTACAGAACCACTACAGTGAAGCTGAACAAATAATACCTAGGCTTGTTCAATTTAAGTGGTAGTACCAAAGCCTTTCATTTAAGTGTTAGGGAATAAGAAAATAACATTTTGGGAGGGGAAAGAATGGAGAGCTAAATTATTGCAAGAATATTTTCTGTCTTAGCCACAGTTACTCACATAAGTCTTCCCTTTAAAATAGAAGACTAGAGAGAAACAAAGGAGGAAAGAAATCCCAGACAAGATGCAGGCAACAGCATGTGCAGATCCCACTGCAGAAAAGTGGCAAGTGCTGAAGCTTTTCTGCAGAAAGCTGTTCTTGATGACATGATTGTTGTAACAGGAACTGAATCACCGAAGACTTAATTCTGAAGAAATACTTTCAAATACTTTCAAGCTGTTATTTCCATGGAAAACAAATCTTTGCAGTGCCATGGTGAGGGCAGCACAAACCCAGTTGACTACAGCACAGACAAGGGCACACGCTGTGCACGAGGGAAAAGCAAAAATACACTGTGTCATATTTTTTAAACCTTTACTCTGGCCTTGGGTTGTGTCCAGCTTACAACAATTAAGAGCACCACTCACTCACAAGGAGACTCAGAATGCACAACACCACAAAAAACAACACAGCAGATAAGATTCCTGCTAATTATTTGACAGCATCGATGATATTTCCTTAGAGTGGCAAGCAATAGAAGCTGCTAGAACAGACAATTCATAAAGCAACGAATGGTTTATGAGTAACTGCACAAGAAGTTCAACACCACTTGTCATTCCAGTACAGCCCAATCCCGCAGTTCATACCACAAAGCAGTGAAGAACTCTGTCATGAGTGATCTAAGCAACAGCTTTGTATGTCCATTTCAGACTAGACTTCAAGAAATCACACCTACCAGCCATCAAGTTAATGTAGATGAAGGCAATTCAGCTGTGTCTGTAGAAACAGTGTCTGAAGAACATACATGCACATATGTATTTATGACAGCTTTTCCTTCTGCTGTTGTCCAAGCATAGCCAGGTGCAGCAAACATCTGACTGAAAGCTGGGACTGGTACAGCTTCCAGTCGGGGATGTTTACAGCAACAGACTACGATACATCACTGGAGGGCCTCGGTGCAGAGCAGCTGGTCACCTTTAGGGGAGGGGAAATAAAACAAGCAAATAAATAAATAAATATTTCAGACATGCTTCTATAGCATTCCAACCAACTACGGTGCAGCTAATACTGAAGAAAACATTATTTTCACATTCAGTAACAAAAATACAGGTTTAGATTAGTAATTTACATTAAATTAACAAAGTTTCTAATGCAACATCTAGAATAAATATTCTCCATTTTTAATATGCATTTTAAGAGCTTTCTGGGTTCAAATATATTCATTTTTATTAATATATTATTTTATATTTATTTATAAATATAGATTTCATTTATACATTTAGAATAGACATAAATATTTTTTTAAAGGTCTATTGACTTTAATTCCCTATACACTCCTTCCTGGGACCCTCAAAAATAAACAGATTTCCACTTTGAACATCCTATGAATTTTGCAAATGGCTATCCTTTCATAAACATTCATGTTTTTAAATATAGTTTCATGCAAAATCAGAGAGAAGCAAAAACAAGCCATGTTCATAATAAAAAATAATGACAGCAACAGAAACTTGACAGAACTCTGAAAATATTTACCGTGAGTGTCAGAATCCTCCCTGATCAGTTTAAAGCTCTATTACAAACAACTAATTAAAAAACCCCCAAACAACCCAAACCCACTTATCTTTGGGTAAGCACAAAAGGAGAGGGATGGGGTGGGATGGGAAACAACAACCACCTCAGGATGGAACAATTTTACTCCCCATCTTCAACAAGTCACTATCAAAACTCCCACTAAGACTGCATTCAGTTCAGCAGCAATTTCCTTCAAGTTAAAAGCACCTTTATAATACCATAATTTAGTGTTTACAATGCATAACACTGAAAGATGAAATAGTTACACCAAAGTAATTTATTAAGTGCATTTCACTAGAGTTAATTGTATATTCTTCTAATGCTCCAAACCCACACCATTGTGCATCCACATAACCCAGAATTCAAAACTCTAAGGACTCCTGTGGTGCTCCTGCTGTTGCCAAAGTTTCCCTGTCTTTGCAATGGACATGGAGGCACTGAAATTGCTATCACCAGACTTTGGTTTAACCATATAATTCTGGCTTGATCACATTCATGTACTACTTAGATGCCTTAATTTTGCAGTTTATAGCAGAATGCTTTCCTTTTACTGAAAGCAGACTGATAAATCCCCCATTTAGTAGCCTTTATCACTTCAGAAAGAAAAGAATTGTTCAAGTCAAAAGTTTTCCAATGCTAGATTATAAGTAAAATTCAGCAATGTAAGGTTGCTTGTTCTGGGGGAGTATGTTTAGGCCTCCAAGCAACTCATAAAAACAAAAATTATGACAAGTTCGAAAGTCAAGAAAGACTACAGTATTCAAGATTTCTCAAGTTACAGAAAGCCAATCACATCCAGTTTACAAATAAAGGTTTCCCGCTGCAACATGAAAACTTGTTAGTAGTAAGTGAATTTCATTATTACAGCAGCATGCCAAGATTAAGGAGGAAGCTGCATGCAGTCACTATGGATACCATGCTGACCTTCATTATTTTTGAGAATAAATAATTTAAAAGCCACTGGTCATTTGCAACAAAGGCCTCTTCAGGCTGTTCCAAAACTGAAAATTCCTATTTTACATTGAGAAGAAATAGGCTATTTCATGCAGAGGTAGGCACATGGTATTTGACTAATTAGGCTGCTGAGCATTAAGTTGCAATGAACCGTTTCTTATACTGCTTTCCTTTAACACTTACTTCTTAAGGAGTAATGAAGGTTACAACAATGTCACCTGCCCAAAGAGAACAAACTCTCCACAACCTCCTTTTGTTTTACCAAGTAAATCATCACAAAATTGCCAATATACATGACAATGAAATTTGCTGCTTTATCGAACTCACTATCAGCTATAAATACTTACACAACATCTTACAAAGTGATTGTATTTGCATAAAAGGAGCTGAAATGTTCATTTCCAAATGAGGTGTTAGAAAGGCAGAGACATTACAGGTCGCAGTACAACTACATACTTGAAAGATACCGACTTCAGAAGAGTTCAGTCAAAACTGAAGCCATACATTCATTAAGAACAATCTGCAGCTGCTTTTCGAACCACTTTGTTCTTCTCACAGAAGTAGAGAGCATACTCCGGCTTTCCTTAAAGGCACTGCCCTCTTGTCCTTGTAAAGTTTAAAAGCTCTGAAATCAAAGAGGATTTATTCTAATGTCATCACAAGTTGAAGAACTTTTGAGAGTGCTGGCTTCCGTTCATGCTTAAACTGTTTTTCTTAAGAACAGCAATCAAAGATATCATTGTTTGAAGTGTGAAGTCCCCTCCTAACTTCACATTAGAGAACACATGGAATGATGCAAATCTTAAAGACTACATCAAGTCCTTCTGACACCTGGAATTTACCTCTTTGTCATTTTCCAAGAGCACTGTAAGATCACCTGCCTGGGAACTGTTCTTCAGCTGCCAAAACTCCAGAATAACAAAAAAGGTTTAATACTAGAAAAGAGATGCCATTACAGTACCTCAAGTTTGTGTTCATTCACTATTTCCAAACCAAAGCGATCCAAGCCACCAACATTCACTGCAATTTTCCTAAGCCTTCAGCATTATCTTACCAGTCACTGAACTTCTACTGTACCTTTCATAAGCACCTTGAACACAGAGTTCAACAAAGAAAGAGAGAGGAGAAAGGAAGAAGAAAGGAAGACAGTGAGGAGTCAAGAAGCCAAAGAGAGATGTTCCTTTCTCTTCCCCCACATCTTAAAGACATCCTCACTCTACAACCAGCATCAGCACTGGAACTCATTGTATTTGAGGCCTCAGTGGCCACATAAAAATAGTTAAAAGTAAATAGAGTCCAAAGCATCCTGCGTGTTCATGGCTGTGTATGCTTTGGAGTCAGGGTCCTGTCAATCAGTCCATCTGTCAGTCAAAGCCATTTAGCCTCAGATGCCTGATGCAAGCCAAGGGTGACTGGAAGTGACAGAGGCAGACAGATGCTCACTGTTGCTGTGAGTTTGTTTTAAAGTCGTGTATTGGCCACAACAGAATTGAGAATTAAACATTAAATCATAAATATTAAATGGATTTTGGAACTGCACACAAATTTGAATATAGTGGGAAGAAATTCACAACGGAAGTCAACAGTCAGCATCCAGCAATTTTCTAGTGATTAAATCCAGATTTTAAAATTTGATAGTATCTCAGAGCACAGTCTAAGGATCAATGCTACATGAACTGATATGCTCTCAACGTGCTCTTTACCCCCTCCCACACAAACTCCTCTGAAGCATAAATCTAGGTCAAAAAAAAGTAAAAATAAATACAGACTTTTTTTTTAATACTTTCCCTTTTTACCTTATAGTAATGTAATTATATCAAACTATTTAAATACAAATCTGTTCCTCTGATACTACAGTTAAGTAACTAGAACAGATTTTATACTGAAGTCCTTTTTTTATGTATTTTTTCTTGCTTTGGTGGAGGGAGAGGAAACAAGGGAGGAAGAACAACTTTTCACTAGACAGTTTATTTCTAAACTAAATGCTTAGAGAAATTTATCCAACTCCAAAGTATTAAGAGATTAGACTTGCACCATTTTTAACTAGCCTTACAGTACGCAGGCATTTTTATTCCACTTTTTCAGGGATCACAAAGAATAAATTCAGCTATTTACCCTGGGTCAAAGTGTGCTTGAATCAGCACATTTTAAGAACCATAGCTTGAAGCACATACATAATTAGGGACTGAATCTAATATTACCAATGGTAAAGAGAAAAAAAAATCTTGATATTTTAAAAATGTATAGGAAAGCATGAAAGCAGACTATTACCAGCATAGCTCAGACTGAATTGAAGTGAGGGCTGGGTACATATACCATATATGTAATTATTTCAGTAAAACAAGCAACTAGAAGTCTGTGTGGTAAAATATTTTTATCTGACAAAAGGAGTTCTAAAGAGGACAAAATACTGAAAAATGATGGTGTGAGCCAAAATAAAAATCAGATCCTGATTCAAAATTACGTCACATCTGAGTCTTAACAAAGTTAGAAAAAGTCATAATTTAGTCTACTCTGGCTAAGAATGATGGCAGCAGTTACACACCCCCCACTACCCCACCAGAGTCTCGTATTCCTCAGGCTGAGCAACACAGCTCAGCCTAAAGAAACCATATGTTTATTTCTGGAATACCATCTTGGCTCTCCATTGGGTGGAGTACCATACCCAAGATGTTATTCAGGCAAATTAAGTCTTTATTTCAGGGAAGTTCTGCAGTAACTGGTAATCTCCACAGTCACCACAGGAGATAGGAAGTGGCTAATCCAAGAGCATTTTGCTTTAAAAATGAGTGAAAATAACTTTAAAAATCCATGTAACAAACTAAAAACTTATAGTGAATTACCCTCAACATACCAACCAGTAGATTAACCTGCAATCAAGAACAGGAGGAAAGAGTAATACCACTCTTGTATTTCTCTTCCTCAGCACACAGCCATTCAGCAGTTTATTTTGTTATATGATGTACAGCAAACATGCACTGTTATTTTCACTTTTTTAGATCTTAAACTTTTCTAGCAGGAAAGCTACAACAGTGCACTGACTACAAGAGAAACTTGAACAACTTGAACTACAAAAATCAGAAGAAATGTGAATACTATGAATGTATTAGGCCAGATTTCACACAAAGATTTGATCCTTTTCCTTATGTTTCTATAAAAGTATTTCTTCCTCAGTTTTATCAAGAAATTTTGGTTGTGCAACCTCAGTAGGTTTAACATTATAACTCATTATTGCTGTCCATGGTATAGTTTTAATTTTATAGTTTTAGTTATTTACCCTTCTCCTTTGGTCCCTCTTACAGAAAAGGAATTGTTGCCTCATTTCTGGTACAGAGCTACAGAGAAACTAGATTGCTTAATATGGGATAGATTCTTGTAGACACTTAATTAAAAACTACTAAAACAAATCACTGTAAATATTTCCAGCTACCTCTACATGACATATCTCCACGTTATCCTGAAGAGTCTTCCAGCTCCTAATCTGGGCTCACAGTCTGCCTCTTCTTCCAAGGTAACCAATCTCTCTTATCCAAGATGACAAAGCTGCCTGTAGAAAATGAGGTCTTTCTTTTTAAAGGTATCTCTAAAATAAAAGATTCAGAAGATCCTCCAATCTGAAAATACAAAGAAAGTTCGTATGACTGAATATACAATCACTGATCAGACCATTTTAAGAGAGTGGAAGATAAAAACAAAAGGGCAAAAACCAACCTTAACACTTGACAAGAAATAGAAACAAAAAATACATTTAATAGATGTTCACTGCAGTAGTATCAGAAGAGCTCTCCACCCATAAAAAAAAAAATCTAAATACTAGAAATAGTAAAGACTGAATTATTTGTAACAAGTTTACTAAAATGTTGAAGTCCTCCACACTCAAATATGGCCAAGCACGGATGGAAAAACCTTCCTAAAAGATTGAGACCAAAAAATCTATATAAACATGTCATTTGTTAAGCTAGGTTGTTGGTTGTTTTGTTTGGGTTTTTTGTTTTGAGTGGATATCAATTGAGTCTGGTGTAGCAGACTCCAATCAATGACACATTTAGCACACTCCTTCACTTAATGACTTTTCACTCACATTTGCAATTATAATTCTCTGATGATATCAGCTGCCAACAATAGTTCTCTGTACCACTGTCAGGGAACAAGTTGAGAACTGGAAGCAGACATCCCCTGCAAAGTCCCTTTGCTTACCTTGCTGAACAAGGACACATTTGGATATTCTGCTGACAGCAGAGTCTAACATCTAAGTCTGCACCAATTACTAAATTGCTGCAGAAGCTGGTAAGGGCCAGGGCACCAAGAGAACCACAGCCAATGTTCCCATTCTAAGGATAATCCTGTGTGAACGTATTCCAATCCTTGCAAATGAGTGTATTTGCAAATATGACAAGTCCTGCCATCATCACACTGAATTTTGAAAGCAGAGTCTGCAGGCTGCTACTGCTGCCTGTAGACTTTGGTGAAAGTATAGTGCCACAACCACCAATTTTCCCTGCTGCATCAAGTGAGCTCAGCTGCTCCATGGCAATTATATCCCGAAGGATATCAGACTGAGGAGTGATCTGTACACCAGTATCAATCCTGACCTTAATCCCAGAGCATATACACTTTTTAAAATTACTTCAAAGAAAATAAGCTCAACCCGGGAAGCATCCAAGTCCCAAACATCAGATAAGCACACAGCACTTGGCTTTACAAAGCATCTTTGTCCTTACGCACAAGTTTTTTTAAAAAAAAGTCAACTGCTTGTTTTGCAATAATCCCCAAGAGACCCATTCTTTTAAGCACACACATCCAGGCTGCTTCCACAGAGGAAACAGTCCCTGCAAGAACAGCACGCAGTCATGGCATCCACTTCACAATCAACAATCTCAAAAACAAAACCAAAACCATACAGCATGAAATAACACAAAACTCCTTTCAACTACTCTCAGACTGATTATCTCCATTTAAAATGCAGATTTAACGAAGTCATTTTCAAAAAATAATTTTCAGGATTTACTGACAGTAATTGGAACCAGATACACTGTGCTGGCCAAGTAGCTCATTTGGAAAACATTACTCCACATTATAGAATCAATCTTAAATCGGATTTGACAAATAGACTTGGAAAATGACTACTTTCAGAGCCTCTCAAACACCATCTCCTCTAGAATCAAGTTGGCTCCTTCAATAATATATAACACAACAAGAATTAAAATAGACTCTCCTAGTCTGCAAATCTAATGTCATGGCCAGTCTTCTGCAAATATGCCAGGAGTATAACTGATAAATTTGAGTCAAGTTTCCCTACTTGGAGTAGTGTAAGAGTTAAAATTTAGTTACTGAACTACAATAACAGGCATTCAAGTTTTTGGAGAAGGCAAAAGTGACTTTTAGAAGGAAAACTTTTCATAAATCGTATATCTAATATTTAATTTTCATAGTGACTGTTACAAATTTTACTTAACAGCTACTAAATTTGTCATTTTTTTATGCTGTATTCTATAAAGAATTTCTCCTAGAATCATAGAATATGCTGAGCTGAAGAGACCTATCAGGATCATCGAGTCCAACTCCTGGCCCTGTGCAGGATACCACATGAATCACATCATGTGCCTGACAGAGCTATCATCTCCTAAAAGTGTCATGGCATTCACAGGAGGTTTCCACCATACTCATATCTGAGAAACTCACGAAGTAGAGAGTCCCATCAGCTTCTGGAAGGAAGATGGAACAAATACAGATAGAATTATTTTGATTACCTTAAGGAGTTAACAAAGATTTATCAGAGGCAGAATGTACCCAACTATCCTCATGAGAAAAGACGAGAGGCCCTGATGAAAACCGAATGGCCCACAGAACACATCTGGATTTTAGGACAAATTTCAAGACAGTCTCTCACCACAGTCTCACCTGGGAGCCGAAGAGCCTCAAGCTCAACAAACAGAAGGGAAGTTGACCTGGAAAACTGGCCGGATCTCTGGCTCACGTGGCTGCAACCAAGGGCTGAGTGCTCAGCTGCAACTTGGCTCTGGGGGCCAAGCCAGGCCTCCAAACACTCATCAGCAACCAGGCAGATCAGGCAAAGTGCACCCTCAGCAAACCGGCAGGCAAAGTGGAGGGGGGAGCACAGAAAAGGCCGCTGACACAGGCAATGCCAGCGCTTCCACAAACACACACAGACCAGGACAAACCCGAGCATGGGGCCAAAAGAAACCTCAGCAGGTTCAGAAAACTGCAAAGCTGTGCACCCAGGGCACAAGAACCACACAAATCAGCACAGGCTGCGGAGAGCTGGTGCAGGAACAGCCCTGCTGGGAAGGGCCCAGCTGCTGGGGCAGACATCGCCTGGAACAGGAGCCAACCTGAGGGATGTGATCCCTGCCCTGCCTGACACTGGCAAGGCCACTCTGCACACACCTGGGGCTCAGGTGAGGACCCCACTGCAGTAGGAGGCTGAGGAACCAAGGAGGTCCAGCCCTGGGCTACCAAGATGGTCAAGGGCCTCAAAGGGCATCACCCACAGGGAGAGGCCGAGGGAGATGGGCCTGTTTTCTCTGGCACAGAGAAGGCTGGGACCGTCTAAGAGCTCTCTACAGCTACACCAAGATAGGAACTGTAAAGACAAACACTGAGCACTGCCAGACAGGATAAGGAAGAGCATTGGCCACAAGAGGCAGCATGGAAAATTCAGGTGGGACACAATGACAAATCTTCACTAGGAGAGTAGTGAAGCCCAGGCACAGGTTTCCCACAGAGGCTGTGGATTCGCTGTTCTTGAGGGTTTTCATGGCCTCATAGGTCAAAGCCATGGCTTATCCCACCGAAGGCTAGTTCAATGCATGCTGTCAACAAATGCTTGGACCAGACCTGGAAGAGTCTCTTCTGACCATTACACTTGCAACTCCATGATCTCATTAATTCCTGTGACATGCTTCCAGTAACTATAGCCTTGTTGATATAGTTGTCCTCAGACATGGTGGAGTCAACAAGTCTTTGGAAAAAGAATTATCCGCAGATTACATCAGTACAGACTTTCCTATAAATAGCCAGATGTTATCAATAGACTACAGTGCCAGCATCTCCAACAGTTCTGAAATCACAAATAATTAATGTTAAAACTATTTTGATCAGCTGATGCCAAAAAATAAACTTCAGAGAAAATAGAAGTTGCATACCTAAGCCTACTGAATTTAAATATGCTGCCAAACAACTATCTCATGGTCACCTTTGCAAATGACGCAATGTTCTTCCCGAAAAAACATCTCTTCAAAATTGTAATTTTACGCCAGTACATTAAAGAACAGGCAATATGAAAGATCTTTTCACTTAGCCTGCTTGTAGAAACTCCCTCAAATTTGAAAGAGGCAGCAGAATGTTCCCACAGTACATAATTTTGAACATGAAAACTTTAAAACGTCGCTCTGAAGCAATACACAAGGAAGCCATACATTTAGGGACAGACTACAGATTTTCAGTCTCTATTTATCCCCAGCAAATCTCATTTTTGCTTTCTCCCAGTAGTGAATACAGCTTTTCAAATCACGATGAACTAAATACAGAAGATGGACAGTAAGACTTCAACTGTTTTTCTGTCACACTACAAATGCAGAGCTTCAGTAATAATCAAAATTAAATCATTTACAGTAAACAAACAGTTTGGGAGGAACTTAGAAGGACTGGTTCCTACCACTTACTCCTAGGACAACACAGATTAAGCAACAATTCAGTGCAACAGATGAAATAGCTTGGTGAAAGGGAAACCTAGATCATTACCTGACAATAAAGTCATGAGTTTTGAGTCCTTCAGGCCCAGCAAACCTGGAATTATCTTACGCTGTCAAACTATCAATGAGAGGTACTCCATTTAATCAAGAAGATTAGTAGCTAAAGTGAACTCTTTGCCTTGAATTGACTGATGATTTTCACACCCTTTGGTTAACTGAAGTATTCATCTAAAAAAAGCCCCAAACCTCTGCCCACATTAGTGGGTAGTGTACTGCAAGAGGAGGAGATCTGCAAAACCAAAGAGTTTGTGCTGAAAAGAATATTCAAACTACACATATTGCAGGAGATCTCACTTCAGAATAGGCTCTAGTCCTACCTGAGGTCTAAATATCCTTAAACCAAACCCATTAGTAAAGTCCAGAAGCACACGTATCAATTCAGTTTCTTCCAAAACATGACTTGGATGTTCAGCAGGATCAGCAGCCAAGAACACCAGCACCCAGTCTACAGTGACAGGCACTCTGGGGATAACACACAGTTCTCCTCAAGTTAATCTTGAAGCAATTTTTATTAGCTCTGCAAAATACACAGTAATGCATGAACATAACAACTACATGCAAGACAACTAAACTTCTTTGTCATACCTCAAACAGAAAACAACTGTGCAACAAGAACATCATTTTGCTTTATAATTATCTTAATGAGAGAGGATGTTGCACAATGACTATTACAGAAACATGAAAAGAATACTCACACCACCGAGTCTGACTATGGGTGCACTTTCACGATGGTTTAAATGAACATGGTAAGAGCACTGTGGCAGAAGAGTAGTCATGTTCTGTCTTCCTCCTTCCTCTATTGCTGCAGGAACTTTTGGACTTCATGATGCAAGGTACTTGGACAACCACTGTATTAGCTGCAAACTAATCCTGGGGGAGGGGAAATGAAAAAAAAGATGAGTTTTCTGCTATAGCAGGCAGCTGATCTCAATCACTGGAGAGCAGTACAATCCTTAGCACCAACAGCAAGGTACTGTATAGGGCTGGACTGCCTGTTTTGGTGGCAACCAATACAGTGTTAAACCAATATAGCTGAATTGTTTAAGCACAACAGGAACCTTCCTCCTGCCCCAAAAAGAGACAGAAATACTTAAGACCTCTGGTATCAACATGTTGAGTGGGGAACAGTAATGTGAGCAAGATGTAGAACTCAAAGTCACAGTAAACAACAACAAAATGAATTTGAAAAACCATGCTTCCCTAAAGGTAGTATTATGTTTGCAACCATTTAGATGCAGCTTCAATACTTCCCAGCCTTGCAAGAGCAAACTGACATTTGAAGAAAATCAGCAAAGTTACCTTTCACTCCCTGCATCAAAGTTCACCCCCACTGCAAGTCTGAAAATGTCCTTCAGCCTCTTTTGTTAACACTGCACGTTAACATGGAGCTCTTCCCACAGACCTCTGTGCCAAACACAGTCAGCAGACTCCACCTCCACAGAAATCAGCTGAGCAGGACTTCCACAGTAATCGCTTTTCCTACATGCTAGGAAGGAGCTCCAAGTCTCCTCTGTTACCAATGCTCCAGCTGGCAGGAGGTGGTACACTACAGGCTAGTCCTGAAAGCACCTGGACCTTGGAGAGGCCACAGCAAATCAGAAGAACACGAGAATAAACAAAAAGGTTTCTGAGTAGTGAGAAACATCTAAAGCACATCGGGCAAAACCTCTCCTGAAGAACTTGCCAGTATAACACTTTTCTGAATACTAATATTCCAAAAGAATACTTGTGAAAGCCTCTACCCAAGGATGTGGTTCCATCCTCCTCTGGTGGCTGGGACTGACAAAGAGCTACTGACACATGAGCATTAGTTACTTAAGGTCAAGGGTACAGCTCTGCAGAATTTGCATGAGAGATGCAAGCTGAGCCCAAGAGTGGAGCTCTCACACAAAAATATCATTAAGTCTGGAGTTTCTATGTTAAGAATTTTATCAGGACTTTAAAGTGAACTTTACAAGAGCCGAAAATAAAAGCTCATTAAAGCCAGGCATCAAACAAAACAAGTGAGCAAAAAAAAAAATTAAAACTGTAATTAAAAAAGTATTTAAAAAGCTGCCTATCTAATTTCACCATACTTACACATAAAAAACAATGTGTTTACAAAAATAAAAAAATAAGCAAACATGTGGTTCCTCATAGGAATCCTGACATACTCAGTTCATGAACCAGATGTTCCCTGAAAGAGGTTTGAAGAGCAAGGATGCTACAGTCCTAAAGACTTACTTCACCTGCTGAAAAAGCTGAAAAGATCACTCAGCTTTCCACAACCGCTACCACTTGTTTCAATTACTTTTTTAAAAGCCAAACAAACTAGGACAGGTAACTGAAGAAAACTCCCAAGGTGTTTGGACAGTGACTAAAGCAATTTTTACAGACACTCACTGTTTCTATTCTTTATATGAGTGACCAACTGCAAATTTCTCAGTCAGTTGGTTCAAGGCCAGGTTGGATGGGGCTCTGAGCAACCTGGTCTAGTGTAAGGTTCCCTGCCCATGGCAGGGGGGTTAGAACTGGATGATCTTTAAGGTACCTTCCAACCCAAACAATCTATGATTCTCTAACTGTAGCATCACAAGAAGAGGTCAGTGGAGGCCACATTAGCTCAATAGAAATGTAAAAACATCAAGGAATTCCTCTAAGGAATTAATTAAATTAAAGAAAAGCAATTTAATGCGCAGTCTGTAATCTTTCAATGTGAAGAATTAAAATTTAACTTGTAAAAAAAAGAGTAAAAAGCATCAGCAATAGCATTTCTAGAACAAATATGTTCTGTGAAAACTGCTAGAAGTTAATCTGTACAATGGGACAAAGGCACACTTAAGGAAATGCTGCAAATATAGGCTTCTAGTCATTTGTATACAATAAACACAAGCACCAAAACTCAAGCCTTGCACAAAGCTACAGTCACCTGCCTTAGGCTCCACTTAAACACAATAAACAAGAGTATCATAGTTGGCAATATTTGTCAAGCTCTGTATGCAAATGCAATCTAATATTTAACCTTGCAAATTCCAGTTTAACTACAATACTATTTAAAAGTAGAACTCCTCAGTCTAATTATATTTTACAATTTAAAGTGGTAGTTTAAAAGACAGGAAACATCACAGAGTTATCAATAGTCTGCACACCATAGTGCTTCAGACTCCAATGATCTGCAAGTCTCATCTGTGCAAAGACTAACCAGAGAGCTGAGAACTTGATTCTACAGAGGGGGAAGAAATGACTAAAGCAAACAGCCACATAGTTCAAGTTGACAGCACATTACCAAAGGTCTACACTATTACGAAATAGATTTGTAGCCTACCAGTAAAATGACAGAAAACTAGTATTCACCTTCTCATTTAAAGCAGGCAACTTAAGAACACGTTCCCCTTTCCACCAAAAAAAAGAAAAATTAATAATTAACAGTCTTTGAGAATTGCAACAGAGGTTTGATTTTATTGGGATGCCTGGTACTCCCAGGAGGAATTTAAAAGTACTATTACACATAACAACAATTTAAGCTATGTAAATAAAGATCTTGATTCTTAATTTATATATAAGCAAGAAGTCAGATATCATTAACTACAACAAGGAACTTCACACTGAAATTTGTATTGTGTAAGAAAGGGCAACAAATACACCAAACGTCTCCCTGATCTTGTAGACTACAACTTGACATTAACATACAGAATCACAGCTTCAATCAGCTTATTAGGACCAAGGAATGTTTAGGTACACAGATTCATCTTACTTTGACGAGATTTTACTGCCTCTAGTTAATATTTGGCATAACCTGACTTTTAACTGAACGATCAGCTTAGCAGATCCTGATCTAACTAGTGTGTTTATCAAGATAAGTCATTTAGTCACCATATTCAAAGCGAAAAATTCATCATAAAATTTTAATTAGGCTTTTGAACTCAAAGAAGTCATACAAACTGAAATCAAATGAAAACCACAAGACCAGACAACCATGCATAATCACACAATATCTGAGGATATCAACTACTACATTTATTTTGTAATTAATAGTATTAAAAGCATTGAATCAGATGTGGCAAGTCTCTTGCAAGTTACAGAGTAATTGAGACAAAAACAAAACAGAAGAGATGAAGAGTCAAAGTAGGTAGATGTGTAGTTGAAGAAAATATCACAGATTTCCTTAAGGAATCTATCTTATGTCACAGCTGAGTCAAGTTTGAATATGTTTACTGTTAGGCTAGAGATATGCACATCAATCTTCATAAAGCCCTAGAAGTCATCTTAACTTTCCTTGGTGTTCCCTTGAAATACTCTCTTGATATATTCAGAACAGATGAGGGGCAGGCTGCAGAAAAACTAGCCTCCCTGATACCAGAACATTCCCAATGTTCCAGTGACCTGAAAGTACCTGATCCTGTCAGCAGACGGTTCAGTTATCTCATGGCAAAGGGCTGTGTGAAAATGAGGATGTCCCTGACCTACAGTGAGATCCAGTGGTTATGCTCACATAACCCCATCAAGGAAAACAGTCCTGAAAACACTGCCTTTGTCTTACTGGGATAAAGTACACACCTGACAAACTAATATTAAAAATTAGTTGCTCTAGTATTTCTTATCTTAACCTAACCTAATGGAAAAAGTGTGTTTACTTATCCTTCTGAAGCTCAGTGCAATATCGATTTCTCTTAAGTTAAAGTTTTACTGATTAACTTTACTGAACAATAATTTGAGATAAGCACAACTCCAAAAGAAGCAGATTGGAGGGAAGAAGAGAAATAATATTTATTTACAAGCATGAACCATATATAATCAGATCATTTCATTAAAGTTTATTAGCAGGGCTAATAATATATCGCATATAAAACGCTAAAGATACTCTCAGAAAACACTGAGTTAAACACACACTGCACTAAGCATGTGAGCACATTGCAAGAATGTTTATTAAAATACTGATGCATATCACATATGGACCAGTCAGTCAGCAGAATGAATATGGATAGAATGAAAAATCAACACTCTCTAAGCACAAAGGTGATCATCTCCAGGAACAGCCATGGACATCACACAGTTTTCATGACTCCAGCCAGAGGGCTAGCGAGGATGATGTAAAAGGAAGGAAGATGTGATGGAAAACTCACAGCAACTTTAAATACTTAAAGCTAACACTAATGAGGGACTATTGCTCTGGGTACTGACTCTCCAGGCCCAGCAGCAGAGACATGCTTTAGGAACTCTAAGTAACAGCAGCGAAACAGCCGGACGCGTCACCATTTGCCTAAACCAGAACACAATTTTCCATCTGTTCTGCTTTTACCCTTTTGTTTCCTGCTTCTATCTTACCAAACAACTCTGCCTTCTGTTTTACTATTCTGTTTGCCTGGTACTGAGGACATGGGAAAGTAGACAGTTTGGTGAAGGTTAAAAAACCTGCTCTGTGCCAGCAGCCCCAAGCAGTCCGTACCCTGGGAGAGACGCTTTGGAAGCTCACGCAGTGAGGAGCATTTTCTGCCAAGCTGCAGAGGGTCAACAGGGCATCTTCTGTTGCCAAGCATCAGCCTTGGGAAATAGTACTTTCCAGAAGGTAAAAATTTGAGCCTTTCTGGGACTTTCAACAGTACATAACATAGCTCCCCACTCACCCAAAACTGCGAACTCACACTGCGATTTCTGTGTGTAAAAATACAACTAAAACTCAGTGCATGGCCACTCCAAATGATGAACTGAGCAGTGTAAGATAACACAGAGACACGAGCTCAGTCTTCAGATCATTGGGAAACACTTTGAACATCTGCAGAATGACAACCCTGCGTTTGGCTGAACCATGCTGTATCTGCAGAGAGAACAATGAAGTGCATGAATAAAGCCCTCTGAGGCTCAGCTGGCGGTTTGATTTATTATACTCATGTTAAGCCTCCAACGTTCATTCCCCACATAGCTCTGACACAGCAGAAGATTTGGTTTGGACTAACTTATTTTATTTCTATATTCTTTACACAAAATGTCCACTAATACCACTTTGATATCTAACATCATGTTGATTCAGTGTGAAACATGAGAATTAAACAGCTTTTTAGCTTCCTCATTCCCACAGGATTCAGCCTGCCATCAGATATGAAACAATCTCATCTAGGGCACTTCTGGTGAATATTTTAATCTTTTTCCTTTCTCTTTCTAACCTTCACTTCTGCAGAACTACAGACCCAATTCCCTCAGCCTTCCTGTGCTGTTAGAACTCTTTACTGCTGTTGTTCAGACTGAGACATTCTAAGAAGACAGTATATAAGGAGTAAACTGGTACTACTGAAGGGTGACTTCTGATAAGTCATGAGCACTAAATAAATTTTAAACTGCAAAGTGGGTTGTGCTTCTTCCCACTAAATATGAGCTCAGACACAGCAATGTCTCTTTATATGGAAGTAGAGCATTCTCCAGTTAGACCAGTTTATTGCTCCCTTAACTTATGAAACTCGCTAAAAGAAAAAAGCAGGAACATTTTGAAACAAATATAAACAGGACCCAGTTACCACTGATAACTGGATCTCAATACACTCTCTTCCATGTGTATACCTTATTATTATTATTACAAATTGATAGCATAACTCTTTCAAGGAAGAATCAGTGGGGCAGAAGGTCTTTGCATTTCTGGATTTATTTTTTGGCATAATCCTTCCCATTGTGCTATGTGTAATGGGATCTATCATTCACCAGTACAACCATCCCTTAGCTCTTCTTTACTTTCAACACTCTACAGTGCCTTCAAAAAGCAATCTGGAAAAGACCACTGAGCCAGGCAATGAACACTTAAGCCAGGCAGCCACTGAAAAAGTTTTCCAATAAACTAGAAAAAATAAGTTATGTAAACAAATTATCACTAATACATCTTGCTACCTTCTAGACCACTTCAGAAAAAATAAATCTATCATTACACAGATTCAGGTGGTAATATTTCAGATAATTTTAATATTATTCCACGTCATGCATACCAAAGGTAGATCTGAATAAACTTGCAGATGAAGTCTATAATAAACTGAACAGGTTTTTCTAAGTTTTTTCAGTCCAGATAATTCTGAAAGCACTGACCTTTTCCTCATCCCAGAAGTTCCCTCTGACAATGGCAGGCATGCCTTCACCATTATATATGCTTCCAGCTACAAGATTTTTACCTCTTTGCTCCATACTCCATAGACCACAACAGAAAAAATCCTCATTGTGTTAACTAAACCAAAAATGCAGCAGCATGCAGCCAGCATACTCACTCACAGTCTTTTCAGTTTGTTCTCAATCTGATTATTCACGTGTCTTGTACTGACTGCCATCTGCCCACTCCTTCTCCTGTCTGTCTCTGACACAGACTTTGTGCCACCTCATAAGCCTTTCTTTTTTTTAGCACCTTTCTGCACACTTCCTTCAGGTCAATGATACATAGAGGGAATAAATTCAATTACAAGATTGTTTCCTGGGGCTCCCTAGGCATTACATTTCAAATGAACTCCAGTGGAGAAGATGTTTTGCCATGTGACGCTCATAAAAACCCAATATAGTTATTTCCTACCTTTAAAAATATTTTCATACATGAAATATGTATGCAGATAAATTATACATATTAAACATGTATATATTTATATACATATGTAAGACAGGAAATAGATTCAAGAGCAGTCTCTTTTTTTTTCCCATTTAAACTACAGTTTGAGCAGTAATCACCAGGAGATATGTAACGGAGTAAGCACACAGGTATTTTTATTTTAGGCAAAGAATACACTGCTTCATAGGACTTGACAGTTGTCTCCATTAACTCTGTGGTTGTTGTAGCCAAAGCTTATCATGTGTTGAAAAGGACGCTGGGATTAATTATGTAGTTCCAATCTGGCCCTTTTATTAGTATCAGGAATGTTCATTCCCCAAGTTGTACATGACAGTCACTTAAAACTCCATCTGGCTTTTTTGATTTACACCAGGAACTTCCGTGCTAAGAGTTCATGGATGTATTAACTGCACTGAGGTTTTTTCCTCCCCCTCTCCTAAAGAAAAAAAAGTTTGCAACAAACAGCTTAGAGTACAAACAAACCAGCAAATGCCTGTTAGTATTTGCAAGTTTAGGAAGTAACAAAGAAAGAGTCTATGCTTCTTTACACAAGATTTGTTTAGAAAAAATTGGGAAAAATAAACCCGAAACAGCCTTCACTTTACTTTGTCTGCTGCTGACCTTTAGACCTGACACCCACTGCATCCTGTGGGAAACTTTTTCCAAGAGCCAACTTTTTCATAAATATTTTAGCAGATTTAAGCATCCAGACCACATTTTATTTGCCCACATCTACTGAAAAAACTACTGAATCACAACAACATACATGTGGACTTTTAAATTCACCTAACTATCTGTAATGCAATAAAATATAATGTAACAAAATCTCAAATGTGCTACATGCAGGTGCTTTTGAAGTTTGGGGGGTTTTATGAGTTTTATTCTTACAGCTTCTACAAGTCTCTAAAATGCATACAATTGCATTGCTGCCCGTTCTCCTGTGTATGGTTTTAAAACAGATTTGCATATCCTTCATAAGTAATGAAAGCACTAGAAAAAGTCCATGCATTCCTAGATTTGGGCAATAAAAGTAACAGTGATAATTCAATTTCCTTCTCAAAATAAAAATTCAAGTTTCTCTTAGATGTTTTGCCAATAAATGTCCTTAAACTTTGCAAGAACAGCTCACTTAAAGGAATCTGTTTAGCTTTCCAGTGCCTAAGCACTGCACCTGTTCCTTTTCAGATAACCAGTCTCCTTGACAAGTCTTGCACTCCTCTTGTTTCTCCTCTACAATGAGAAATTGTTTCGTGCAGTGTGGAACAGATCACTTGGGGAAAGTCACAGGAAAGATTTCATTACTTCCACAGGGCACATGAGCACTCCTTTCCAGGTGTGCTTCTCCTCCAGGTCAACCCTTCTTCCCTCTGTACATGGTTCCTGCAGAGCTATACATCTCGCAGTTCTGCACGTGACTGCACCAGATCAATGTTCATAAAGAAACTTTCCAGCTGTTCCAAACAAGCCATGGAGTCAGACAAGGACAACCATGTTGACACTGAGACAGGTAACCAGGAATTTGGCTTCCTCACACTGCTACAGCACTAACAAAAGAGACTAAAGTATGAAACTTTTGATATTGTTCAAAGAAGGCGTTCCATTTACTTAGAATTAGACTATGCATGTTGTGTTACTGCAGGATAATATGCCAACAAGTTTCAGCTAGATTTAGCAAGCAGGAAAAACAGAAGGAATGTTTGGTTCTGAGAGCTTATAATGGAGGGTTTGTTTCCATTTCACCCATCAAGTGGCAGTATTTTCATTATGCATGACTAAATGTTAACTGCAAGGACAAGTTTAAAGGATCAGTATCTGAAGACACAATGCCTCCCAAAGACCTTGTTACAATAAGTGTGTAGTGACAGGACAATAAAAGCCTTTACTTTCCAGTCTTAATATTATTGAAGCTCCTATTGGAACTTTAGTTCTTTGGGTTTTATGGCTGTTTTATCACAAGCCATCAAAACTGCATCAGTGGTCCATCTACATATGACACAGATCAAGGCTTCAGTCCACTAAAACCTCTCTCACAGCCACATGACTTCACATGGTTACAGATCCATTACCAAAAGGTGCAGGGGGACAAACTGTGTCTCACTCCAAGTTATTCCCAGGATGTCTCCTAGGACAGTGCTGTGCTCCTGGCACAGATCTCTTCCCTCTGCTCACAGGAAATTTGCATGTAGACATTTGAGACAACAAGAAGCTCTCAAAACCTCCAGTAAGATAATGCCAGTGAATTATCATGCATGAGAACAGCAGGACAGGATGTACAGTGCAAGCTTACATAAGACACAGGCACTGCTGGGAACCAGCACAAGTGAACAGCATAAATGGCTCAGGAAAATGCTGATGTCACTCACGTACATTTGGGTTGTGCTGGCCAAGTTTCTATGAACCTAAAACTGGCCTTTCTAGCTGTTTGTAAAACCTCACAGTCTGTTCTGCTCTGCCCAGATCTTGAGAAGAAACTTGTTTTCAAACACCTGTGTTTCTTCCTAGCGAAAGTTTTCTTTAAAATGAGCAAGAATCTAAAGAAAAACAGAAAATGTAATGGAGGACTGGAAAAAGCATGTAACTGTGTACACAAACACTTGCTCCTAATACTGAGAAAATAGTTCAAGCACAACTTACCCATTTTAAAATATGACCTCTGCAAACCTACTAAGGTCAATGAGACTTACAGTAGTTACTCAGTGAGCCCTGCTTGCATAAATTAAAGACGCCTAAGGGTAGCTATGAAACTGGGTATTTGATTTTTCCAGGGCACCTACATATTATGAATTAACAATGAATTGCCATTTTACCAGAGAAACTTTCAGGTTTAAGAATAAGAAAAATCAAACTCAACTGTGTTGTGCTTACCTCCTCCTCAACACCTAAAAGCTCTCCTATTTAATGTTAAACTGATTATGGAAGCTTCGTATTAAATTGAGTAGGTGAGACACAATAGATCAAATTACTTTCAAAAAATCCCCAAGATATCAGTCAAACAGTGCTTCCTCCTGGTGTATCCTTCTACAATAGATTAAAAAAAAAATTAGAAAATATGATGAGTAATCTAGCTGCACAAATGAGTATAAAGCAAAACTCTAAAGAGAGAAAACTTAGCTCGCTCGGATCAGTATTTGCAGCAGCAACTTCCAGCTCTGCGCTTGGCTGCTTTCATCAGTTATTGCAGTGGCTGCTCACCACTTCAGAGGAGTGTGCAAACCATGAGAGGCAACTCCTTGAGTTTCAGGATTCCTGTATTTAGGTTTTTGTCTACGGAATACTTAAGGTATTTGATTTTCCATAGAGAGCATCCTATAGGGTGAGATGGAAAACACTGTTCCTAAAGAAAATACTGTCCTTGAACGACTCAGTTTGTCTTTCATTACAGGTATAATGAACCTACAGAGGCACCCTGAGAAAGCATTGAGTTAACCCAACTCCCCAACCCTGGCAAGAACCAGGTGCCACAGTAACTTACAAACCAATGCCAGAAATACTTTCTTCACTGTATCAAGTAAATCAGAATGCCTCTCTTTCAGTTCCTTACCAAAACACCAAGTCTGACACCACTTAGGTCACAGAGGACAACTATGAGAGATAATCTGCCACATTAGAAATTCACAAGGTTTCCTCAGCAGTGGGAGAGGACACCTAGAATCAGTTTTGTTCTAGGCAAACAGGAGGG
Organism: Manacus candei; assembly: GCF_025592945.1. Classification (NCBI taxonomy): domain Eukaryota; kingdom Metazoa; phylum Chordata; class Aves; order Passeriformes; family Pipridae; genus Manacus; species Manacus candei. The sequence goes on from NW_026138061.1 coordinate 8,372,873, forward strand.
AAAAAAACACCCATAAACTATTTGCAGTGTGGAATGGCAGCTCTTTGAGAGCATATTAATGCACATGTTACATAAAAATATGAAGTTCAAGATAACCACAGTGTAAATCACAGAGTATCACAGGTATATTAAATGTCTTTTTAAGCAAGCCCCTATTTCCATCCAAGAGTGGCTACTACAGGAAAATTCTACAAGCAAAATGCTTGCATCCTGGCTAGAGCCTCCCTGCTTCTATTGCAGAAGTAACATCACTATCTACCCATTATTACTACAGCAGATAAATATTTCACAGTCATTAGCGTGTTAATTCACAGTATGACTTGGAAAGCACTGCTATTCCCGATTCATAAGCAAACAGAGGGCTGGTGCTGGAAGGCTGATCCAAGGTCATGGAGTAAGTCTGTGGTAAAGTAAGAAACTTCACCTGGTTTTGCCTTTGTGCAACTAATACTTTCTATTAATGAGTCATCGCTGCTCCTCTAAATTGTTCTTTGAGCAGGAAGAGACAACAGACTGCCTGTGGCATTCAAACTCTACATGTTAATAGCAGCTCTGCTCCAGGCTTTTCTTAAAAAAAAAAAAAAAAATCACACCCAAGGGCCTTGTTCTGTGCTGTCACAGAATCCTGCTCCAGCACTGGGCTGCTGTGGGGGGAAAAAGAAAAATACATATATATATTATGAAGTAGCCTTCCTTGTTTGTGACCCAGCTCTCTCCCTGGAGGAACAAAACCCAGTCCTTGAACAGTTTTTACTCCCTCCTGCCACAGACCACCGGGCAAGGGCAAAGTGCGGGAGGAAGGGACGGTCAACGGGAAGACAAGTTATCAAAGCTGGGGGTCGGGGAGGGGGGGCAGAGCTCCCTAAGGCCGACAAAATAGAAATAAATAAATAAATAAATAAATAAATAAAAGCCCAACTTCTGCTGGCGGGTCACCGGGGTCACAGCGCGGGGGAGGGGGTCTCTGCCCGAGGGGATGTGCGGGGGGAAGGGCCCGCGGCACCGGGGGGGGACGGGGAGGGTGCGGGGCACGAGGAGTCCCCTCCGAGCTCCCCCACGGCCGGGGGTGGCCGGCTGCGAATCCCCCCCCAAGACCCCCGGGGCTCCAGGGGCGCTCCCCATTCCCTGCATCCCGGCCCGATGCCCCCCCGAGCCAGCGCGGCCCCGGGGGCGCCGCTCCCCCCGTACCTGTGCGGGGAGGCGGCGGAGACCGAGGGGCTGCCTGGCCCGGCCGTCGCGCGGCCGGCGGGTCCCGCGGAGGCTCCCGGCGCGGTCGTTCCCGGCCGTTCCCGGCCGTTCCCGGTCGCTCCGGCCGCGCCGCTCGCTCCCCTCGCCTTTAGTTTGACCTTTCCCGTGTCTCCGCCGCCCGTCCCCGGCACCCTCTGACGTCACCGCCATGGCAACCAATCCCCGCCCTCGCCGCGCCCCTCCCGCCGGCCCCCTCCCTCTCCGAGCGCGCGCGCGCACGCGCCGCCGGCAGGAGAGAGGGAGGGGGCGGGGCCGCCCCTTCTCTGGGCAGCCAATGAGCGCGCGGGTGGACGACCGGGCACCGCCCCTCACGAGTCACAGACGGGGCATAGACCCCGATAGCACAGGAATGTCTATATTTATCTATGAATATATATGATTATTCCTTTCTATCCCCCCACAGCAGTCCAGGGTTCCGTGATAGTACAGAACAAGGGCCTTGAGTGCGATTATTTTTTTTTTTAGAAACCCCTGAAGCGAGGCTGCGACCTTTGACTGGCACGGGCTGTGCGGTGTCCTCACAGGGCACGCGGGTGCTCCCACAGCCCTCCATGGAGTGAGTCCTTCCTTCCTCTCCAGAGGGATTAAGGGGGTCCTGGCCGACGGCAAGCTGATTAGGAGTCAGCAGTGCCCTGGCAGCCAGGAGGGCCAACCGTGTCCTGGGGGGCATCAAACAAAACATCGCCGGCCCGTCGAGGGAGGGGATTGTCCTGCTCTGCTCTGTGCTGTGGCGGCCTCACCTGCGTATAGTCTTAAGTTGCACCAGGGAAGGTTTAGATTGCACATTAGGAAGAATTTCTTCACAGAAAGGGTGATTAGATATTGGAGTCACCATCCCTGGAGGTGTTTAAGGAAAGACTGGATGTGGCACTCAGTACCGTGGTCCGATTTGACATGGTGGTGTCTGTTCAAAGATTGTACTTCATGATCTCAGAGGTCTTTTCCAACCTAATTGATTCTGTGGTTCTGAGTACTATATGCAGTTTTGGGAGCCACAGTCTAAGAGATAAGGCTTTTAGAGAGGATCCAAAGGAGGGCTACAAAGATGGTGAAGGACCTAGAGGTGAAGCCATACGAGGAGTGGCTGAGATACTTGGAGAGGAGACTGAGGTGAGACCGCATTGTGGTCTACAGCTTCCTCACAAGGGGAGGCAGAGGGGCAGGTACTTTTTTTCTCTGTGGTGATCAGTGACAGGAGAGAATGACTTGAAACTGTACCAGCGGAGATTTAGGTTGGATATTGAGAAAAGGTTCTTCCCCCAGAGGGTGTCTGGGCACTGGAACAGGCTCCCCAGGGAAGTGGTCAAGGCACCAAGCCTGACAGAGTTAAAAGAGCATTTGGACAATGCTCTCAGGCACCTGGTGTGATTCTTGGGGCTGTCCTGTGCAGGACCAGGAGTTGGACTTGATGCTGCTGATGGATCACTTCCAGCTCAGGATATTCTATTCTATTCTGTTATGTCCTATGACTTTAAAAGCTACCTTTTCTCTGCACACACACAAGCCCAGCTAGTGCCGTCATAGTTTGCCTGCTCCTCTCCATGTCTAGTGTACTTCCCGGGGTACTTAAGTATTCCCTGAAGATCACGCTGCTTCTCCAGTCCCATAACTTACAGCACGTTCCCATTGTTTAGAGAGCATATGGGTGGGTAATTGCTTTTTCTTTCCCCAAAATACTTGGCATAGATATCATATATGTAATATGTTTAACATATGGAAGGCTGCATATTTCAATGCCTCAGTGCACAATGTGCGCATAAATGTTTTATGTGTAAATGCTTTGCTTCAAACACTTGTCAGCTGTGAGCACACGCAGCTTACAACTTGTGTAAGGCTGATGTATTAGGCTCTGGGTTTGTAGATTGTTTAATGAAAGGCGTGTGCATTATCAGCGTGCTATGTAATGCGGGCTTTAAGTTGAGATAAGTACACCGGCATGATATTTAAATATGCTATCAATTAGCAGTTACACCGTGTCTTTCATCTGCCCGGCATGCAGAACACGCTGCGTACTTTATATGTGCCACTTACTGTCATTTTTGGAGCTATGACAGATTTCAAACGATTTTTTAATCAGAATGTTCATTCAGAAATACAGTCCAATATTCATCAGAGATACAGACTGAGATGTGTTCAACAAACCCTTCCTGAAGGTGGATAAAAGGGAACAGATACAGTTTCTCTGCCTTTGAAATGTATGATACCTTTCTCCCAGAGTATTAACAAACCAGTTTAAATCCTATCATGGCAAGACCAGGATCTGCAGTGTGAATTTGTGCATAGACTGGGTCTTGCTTGTTTGAAGGCAGAGATTTCATAAGGAAATTATTTTAAAGAGAGCTTTTAAGCTATCTCTGAATTTGTGATATGGCTTATTTCTTATCAGCCCGAGTAGATTTAGCGTTGTATTAATTACTGCCAGCAAAACACTGCACCTGGATGATATTCAGAGCAGGAGCATCCAGGTGGAAGGTGACTCTTGTCAGCACAGGGTTAGGTGCTGACCTGCCTGGTGAGGGTAATGCCATCCCATCACATGGAGGCCATGTGCAGATCTGCTGGCTTTGCATAGAGGTTCTGGTAGGTCCCAGCTCTGCTGGAACTTGCGTTTTGATGGGTCTCTAATTCCAGTCTCCAAGCCATGAGCCTGAGTGGGGCCGGCTCCCAGGGCTGTGAAGGGGATGAGTTTGGCCAGTCAGCAGCAACCAGGAGTGACCCCATTCTAACAAAGCAGACAACCATCTGGGGCAGGTGTGACTGTGAGCCACAATGAGCTGTGTATTGAGACACTGTGACTTGGACCTTCATATTTGTAATGCTGAAAAAGTGCAATGTCCATGTTAACAACCCTTACAAAAACCCTCTTGAGTCAAAGTAGAAGGAAGACTTTGAACAGCGAACTCTTGGGAAGGGCATAAATAAATGTACCAGCAGGGATATATATATCAGTATGACTTTGGTGGGTCCCCAGGGAAGTAGTTTCCTTCCTGCATATCTCCTGTTGCTCCCCAGTTCAGCGAGGAGAGCCCTTCCTTTTCTCCCCAGGAGTCAAGCAATGTAATCAGTGCTTGTGGAGGAAATAAATACAGTTCTCAGCATGAGTAAATTCAAGTCAAATACACTTATTTGGCATTTTTATCCATGAAATCTTAAAAAAGCCAAGATCAGCCCATAATGACTAATTAGACGTGACGAAGAGGAGATGGCACAACAATGTAGGTGAGGGAGGAGATGGAGAAATCAGTCCTGAGGAAAGATCTGGCACTCACAAGGCATGAGAGAGCCAGAGCTCATCTGTTCAAATATAATCTTCCGGAATGGGGGGGGGGGGGGGGGAAGCAAGTCTCTCCTTCTTGCACAGACAATGCCAGACTCCCGCGCCTGATTTCCATGAGAAAGGCCACTTCTGGCATTGACATTCTGCTGCCACAGAACTCCTCCTCAACGGGGCTGAAAGAGGAGGGGAGGAATAAACTCTGCTTTCCGAAAGGGCTGGAGCTGCCAAAGAGGCCCATGGAAAGCCAATTGTGCAATGAGGGAAAACAGGGAGGGAGGATCCCTGCTCATGGACACAGTGAGCCGCCTGTCGAAAATAAGTGGGAGAAGGGCTAAGAGGCATTTTGATGCGTTTATACAGATGTCGAGTGAGCACTGGTTTAAAGCAAAATTGTTGACGGGGACACTGATGTGGGGTTGATTTTGAATGGTGGAGCATTGCACTCAAGTCCTCCCTTCATATGCATAACATCCATAAGTGCTACTGATTTCAAATCCTGGCTCACACAGAGGTTTTATGAGCACTTCTCATTCGTAGATCTCAGAGCACTTTACAAAGAGAGAGCTATAAATAAGACAGATGGGAAAGTGAGGAATTGAGAGGGACTTTTAAAGGGCAGTGGATTGTTTCTTTAAGGGTTTCTGTGGACAAGAACTAGATAAGAACTGTCATTTTGCTGAATATAAAGTATTTTGCAATGGCACACTGTGTCAAATTACTTGTGCACAGATATTTATGTTATTAAGGCAAAGTTTTGTCACACTGTGTCCAAATTGTCTCTGGCTAAGCTTTTGGAAAGTACAAAAAGAAAAGCACTTAATGTTAGATTTTAACATAGTGTATGGATGTTTTAGGCACTTTTAAATTGAACAGATCAAAGCCTTTTATTCCTAAATGCCAGAAATCCAGTGATATTTGTGTAACTGTGTAATTTGACCTGTCTGTTTTACATGTTCCCAAGGGTTTATTATAGGCAGCTTTCAAATTAAGTGGGCTGGAACATTTGATGCTCTCTTCCCTGCTTTTTAAAGTCTGTGCAGAGCCCATACTGTGTGACTGACACTGCTGTTAAAGGAGTAGCATTTTAGTTTTATCACAAGGTACGCAGCGAGGGAATGGAGATTACCCTGGTCCTGGTTCCAGCTCTGCACTCCAAGGCAGCCATTTAATTTCTGCCTCCTTCATCTTTCCCCTCCAGGGAGCTGTTCTCCAGGGTTACCCTCCCTGTTACCCTCCCTGTTCTCCAGGGTAGCACAAAGCTTAATTAACCTTGAGAAAAGGAATGGGTAAATTGCAAACAACAGGGAGAGAGTGGGGAAGGCCCCAGCACTTTAAGCATCTCCATGTTTGTAGTCACCTGTGTGGGACCATTTTACCACTGATGTTCCACAGCACCGAAAACTTGGCAAGTTTGGGAAAGCCTTAAACACTTTCCCTGCATTTGAAATAACATTATTATATAACTAGAAAGCAGCCATAGGCTGATGGCTCACCAATGTTTTATGCAGCAATCCTTTCACCCAACAATGACCTTGTAACTGGATAATAAAAGCCATAGTCCACTGGCAATCGCACCTGTGCTGCCACTATTTACATTGCAATAGCACCTAAAGGCCCTATTGTATAAGGCACAGTAAACCTGTCTCTGTCTGGAAGAGACTGGAAGTGGGAGGGGAAGCAGTAACAGAAGCAAAATGTTTGTCTCAAGGTCATACATCAGAAAAGTAGCTCTGGCAGGGGAAAAAGTCAGGTCTCCCAAGTCCTATGTCCTGTGAACAATGGCTTACAGGGATAAAAAGGACATATTTGCTTCTAGGAATATAAATATAAAAGGCTGGGAGATTACAATGTCGGCAGTAGAATTGCTCTTTGTTTATTTTTCTGGCTGTAGAAGTGCTGTTTGGTCATTTTGGGGTTTGGCTTTTTATTTTTTTTTAGGCAATTTAATATTTAGGCAAATATTAAATTGCAATTAAATTGTCAATGCCTTTATGAGAGGCGCAATTTTATCTGAAGTACATTATGATTTTCCTAATAACAGACCCAAGGGATCAACATTTCTCTTTCAGAATTTTTTTTTGTAGGAAAAGTTAATTGTTCCTGAAGTAATACTGCTTTTGTTGTGCTCATTTGTAGAGCATGAAACAATGAATCTTTGAATCACAGCACCCCACTTTCTACCCCATGTGTTTCTGTGTCACTATCAGCTCTGCTCTGGTTTGATCTAACCAGATGGCATCTCACAAGATGCTAGACATGAATATTTCATATGGTTTAGAAACTGTTTTTCCTCACTCTTCAGTGGTAAAACGTGTTGATTTAAGACTTTTCACAACTCGAGATACTTTCTGGCCCAGCGCCACAACTCAAGCCAAAGACAGCTGAGCATTGTTGTCATCTCACAGTGTGGGAAGCAGGGGATATTTTGGACTGCTGGAAAAATGGAGCTGAAATTTTCCATTAAAAGAAAAATAAAAAAGCATTGTTCAGGCAGCAGTCTTCCAGTTGAGCTGCACTTAGGTTACATTTTTTGGACATAATGTAGAAAGTCAGAGGCATTAGATCAATGCAATTTTTGATCCATTGAATCAGCAGCCAAGTTAATCTCACATCTCTGAGCCAGTAAATACTTTGTTTTTGTTCAAAGTTGGTTTTATTTCAGTTTAGGCCATTTCTAACGCTGCTTTCTTATTTACAGTAACAAAGTCCTTAGCCACAGTATCCTGTGATATAACTCAATTGCAGTCACCTGCCTTTTGCTCAGACTTTGCTTTTGCTCCTCTTTGGAGACATGAGTGATTTATTTTGATCTAGGTCTGTGTTGGTTTTAGTGGATAATCAATATCGAGTTGTAAGTGTTGCTCTGAAGCTCTGGAGCTTGCAAAACCAGCTCTTTGGTTTTCTCAACCACACAAGAAAATTTTTATTTTAGCTTCTCAGCAGTGATCCAGCTCCAGATTAAGGCACACACAACTCGATTCAGTTGCCCACATGTAAAATTCCAGGGCCATTTAAGATGTCCTAGAGGACTCTGCCTGAACTCCAGCTCCTGCTTCAGAAGGTCACAAGTCTACTATAGATCCTGTGTAATTTCTGCCAGTCCCGTAAATGCATCTGCGATACCTTGGGGTATGCCCAGTGGTACTTGGGCACTTGTGTATCAATTGGTTAAATGCAAATGTACACATGCAGGCATCTCCTTCTGAGCTGGGTGTCTACATTCCCACTAGAGTCCACAGTGATCCAGTCAGCAGGGACTAGAAAGCACCCAGTTGACCAGACCTTAAGTGTCCACTTTAGGATACGTGATCATCATACTTTTCTGCTTAATATTCAAACGACACATTTTTCAAGCAGGACGTGTTTTGCTCTTTAGTGTCCACACCAGCAAACTGAATTAAACACTCTCTGCACACCAGACAGCAGCCACACGTAGAAGGAGCTATGTAGCAAGGGACTGGGGATCCAGGACTTTCTAACTAGAAGGATGACACATCAAAAAGGCAGGCAAATTCCCAAGCAAAAAAACTTCCTTAAAGCAACTGTGGTGCTTCTCTGTCCCCCAACACAAGCCTTGCAATCTCATGGAGTTGTGGATGGTCCATTTGTAGAAAGGAGCAGTTGTACTCCCTCAAGTCAGACTTTATATCAATGTACATCTGCTCTCGTTTAATTTATGTTTTACATCATACGATACACCTGTTAAGCACACACTCCACATGGAATCTGTTACGTGTAGATTCCCTTGTACTATCAGTCTGTGAGTGAGTAATATTGACCCCGCTTCAGGAAGACGTGGGAGACAAGTGGTGACAGTGGTGGAAGAAGAGCTGGGAATTGAAATCAGAGATCCAGGATGATAGAGAAGGTCAAGCAGGTGTAGCACAGGGCAGAAGAAAAGCAATAAGGAGGAAGAATCAGATGGATTGGAGAACCTGGAGATAAAAGAGAAGAGGGAATGACAGGTATGCTGCTTGAGAGGCAGTTTCAGATGATGCTGGAAAAAATAGAAGATAAAGCACTGAAGAAGGCGTTGGTCCTCTGGCTGGACTACAGTATCTCCCCAGGACACCAGTGGAACAATGTGTTGAGATTAACAAGAAATCTGTGAAAGCAAAGGAAAACATTTAGGCTGTGTTTGCTAAAGCAATTTAAAGAGTAGTGTAATTCTGCCCTGATGGAAGAACAGCATGGGGGATGCAGCATCTCTGCACTCTGACACACCGGCCCTGCAGGGCTGGAGGCAGAGCCGCTCCTGAGTGACTGAGTCCCACTGTCTGCTGTTACAAACAGCCACATGAACTGGTTCAAACCTGTCAAATATTGTGACAAAAATAGTTTGGATGCCTCCCCCACAATACACTGCAGCTATTAGACATCCCCGTTTGGCTGGTTACAAATCTTCTACACTAATTTTTTTCTGAGCCAATTTATACCTCCTGTTTTTGCACCAGAATTGGCTTTTCATTTAAATAGTTCTCCCCTGTGTTTCCCTCCCTGCTGTATTTATAGAAAGCAGTCATGTTCCCTTGCAGCCACCCTTCTACCAGACTAAACAAGACTTCTTATGAAATGGGACATTATAAAATAGGCACTCCACTCCCATGGTCCTTTGAAAAGCCCTTCCTTTCACCTAGTCGACACTGAATTTGTCTTTTTTTTAACTTCATCAGGCAGATGCAAACACAGCTGTTCAGAGAGGCTGGAGGGACAGCAGCATTTGCTCGGGTCCATAGCTGCCCACCACAGGTCTCCGAGTCCCTCTTGCATCCTTCCCAGCCATCACACAGGTACAGCATCCATAGCATCTGTCAATCATGGTCCTTACATCCCACTGCTGATCCTCCCAATGGAGTACTTGAGGGGACATGGATTTTCAGAATCAGCCATTCCCCTCAACCGAGGTAGGACTCTGCAGATCCTCTGGCTGGTGGTAACTTGCCTCCAGGGAGGCTGTGATTCCCGGTTCTCCTCACTTCCAGAAGTGTGGAAACCCTTTGCGTAAGACAAGTTGGATTCAAACCTGTGCATAAGATGACAGCTCTCAGATCCTGCTTATTTCTGGATCTACCACCAGTGTCCAAGGCCTGAAAGCTTGGAATACACAGGGAAAAGAGGCTGCCACACAGCTGAGCAGCATTGTCAGGGCTCTGTGAGGGATCACGGGGCCAACAAGCCCTGCAGCAATTGCAGGAACATAGCAGCAGTTGCCCAGCTGTATCTTTCCTGCAAGGAGCATTCCTGCAGGGGTGCTTCTCTTGAAAAGACAGCAACAGGCATTTCTTTTTCTGATTTTTTTCTAAAAATCAGAACAAAACAAAATAAATGTTGAAAATAAAGAAGGTGTTATCCCCCAGATCACCTATCTTCATGATCTCACCAACTTTCTTTATACCACCTTTATCTTTATTGCAGTGTTCACTTAACCTTCAAACCTTCCAAGCATGGGAGGTTTTTTTGCAGTGACTGCAAATATTCTTCCTGATTTGTATTTTCTTACCTTTCAAAACTAGTCCACACTTTTTTGTTTTGTAGCTGTTATAATCACAGTCATTGAAGTACTGGTCAGAAGAGACTTCTTGGAGTCTCTGGTCCAATCACTTGTTCACAGCAGGGATTGAACTAGCACTTAAGGGGATAAGCCATGGCTTTGAACCTATGAAGCCATGACTCCCCCCCCAAAACAGCGAATCCACAGCCTCTGTGGGAAACCTGTACCTGGGCTTCACTACTCTCCTAGTGAAAAAATTTGTCATTGTGTCCCACCTGAATTTTCCATGCTGCCTCTTGTGGCCAATGCTCTTCCTTATCCTGTCTGGCAGTGCTCAGGGTGTTTGTCTTTACAGTTCCTATCTTGGTGTAGCTGTAGAGAGCTCTTAGACGGTCCCAGCCTTCTCTGTGCCAGAGAAAACAGGCCCATCTCCCTCGGCCTCTCCCTGTGGGTGATGCCCTTTGAGGCCCTTGACCATCTTGGTAGCCCAGGGCTGGACCCTCCTTGATTCCTCAGCCTCCCACTGCAGTGGGGTCCTCACCTGAGCCCCAGGTGTGTGCAGAGTGGCCTTGCCAGTGTCAGGCAGGGCAGGGATCACATCCCTCAGGTTGGCTCCTGTTCCAGGCGATGTCTGCCCCAGCAGCTGGGCCCTTCCCAGCAGGGCTGTTCCTGCACCAGCTCTCCGCAGCCTGTGCTGATTTGTGTGGTTCTTGTGCCCTGGGTGCACAGCTTTGCAGTTTTCTGAACCTGCTGAGGTTTCTTTTGGCCCCATGCTCGGGTTTGTCCTGGTCTGTGTGTGTTTGTGGAAGCGCTGGCATTGCCTGTGTCAGCGGCCTTTTCTGTGCTCCCCCCTCCACTTTGCCTGCCGGTTTGCTGAGGGTGCACTTTGCCTGATCTGCCTGGTTGCTGATGAGTGTTTGGAGGCCTGGCTTGGCCCCCAGAGCCAAGTTGCAGCTGGGCACTCAGCCCTTGGTTGCAGCCATGTGAGCCAGAGATCCGGCCAGTTTTCCAGGTCAGCTTCCCTTCTGTTCGTTGAGCTTGAGGCTCTTCGGCTCCCAAATGAGACTGCAGTGGTCTCAAAGACCATCCTAAAGTTGATTTTATCTGGGTGTGGTGGGTTAACCTTGACCAGCAGCCAACAGCCTTTCAGATGCTCTCTCTAACAGGACAAGGAGAGAAAAGAGGATAATTGAGTGTGAGATAAAGTCAGGGAGATCATTTAGCAAGCACCATCACAGGCAAAACAGATTTGACTTGGGGAAAATGAATTTCATTTACTGCCAGTTAAGAGATTCAGGCAAAGGCAAACAAAGGGAAAAAATTAAAATGACATTTTCCCACCACCACCTTTCTGAGGTCTGGCTTCACTCCTTTAAATCCTCCCCACAAGGGGCTCAAGTGGGTGGGAAGGTGAGTTATCGTCACAGAGTCGTAGAACATCTCATATTGGAAGGGACCCATGAGGATCACTGAGCCCCTCTCCCTGCTCCTCGCAGTGTTGCCTACTGCTGAACCATATGAGTGAGACTATCATCTGGACAGCCCAGCTTGGCTGAGGGGCTCAGCTGTGCCCTGCCGTGGGGGTGCTGGAGGCAGCTGGGACCACCTCTGTCTGTGACAGAGCAGCCCTGGCCTCTCCACCCTGCAGCCCCATGGCCTGCCCCTGGATGTGGCCAAACCCTGCCAGAGCACCAGACTGGGCATCCCAGCTCTCAACGGAGCTGCCTCTTCACTCATCACTGAGGCTGCTGGGGCAGGATCTGCCCTTGAGAAGTTTTCACGGACTCTCAGAAGTGCAGAGCAGACAGAGGGAAACTTGCTTAGAAAAACTTTAATACTGAAGTCTCTCACCCAGAACATCCAATTTTCTTTATTTTACAAACTGATTGTTCTAATTTGTCTTCTAATAAAAACAAACTCTTCATTGTCAACTCTCTCTTCATAGTCTGGTGTGCTCACTCTGAGGACCATTCACAAGTGGATCAGTGATACAGCTTTGACTCTGCTCTGGTGCCATCACAGGGTGTCAAACATGCCATCACAACTCACCCTTGTAACACCTCAACAGTCCTGCCAGAAAGGTTTTGCTGGAGATCATTATACTCTCCGCTCACTTCTGAATCCCCTCCACAATACAGAGTAATCTGTCTCACTGAAAACTGGGGGGAAAAAAAAGTTCTTTCTTGTTTCAGACTGTAATTAGATTATCTTTAGTGATTACTGCACTCTCTACGCTGAATAGATATGCTTTTACCCTCTTCTCTTTTTAATTATAAGGGTAGAAATCTTTTACTGTGATATATCTTTTGTCTTGCTGTGTTAACTATTCTCTCTAATGTTTTCCTAGATCAGAACAACATCTGTGTACACCACGGAGGCCACGGTTCCCATCAGTTTTTGATGAATGGACCTCCACCAACCTTCAGCGCTCCTCGCAGAACGCCACGCACCACTATTACCTAAAAATTAATTGGAAACATTATTGGAAACATTGCTTAATGTAGCTCCAGAGACTGGCTGGGAATTAATGACTATGGCTAGCTCTACCCCATCCAAAATTTCTTCTGAAAAACCTCAGGTGGTAAGGACAAACTGGATGGAGAGCAGAGGGAATGATCCAGTCCCAGGAACTGAGCTGCAGTCCTGAAGGGTGACTCTGTTTTATTTCATCAGATGCCTGATCATGGGAATATATCAAATAAACAAAAATTTTTGGCATCAGCCATTTTACTAAAGTCTCTTTCTTTTGTAGGAAGTGGATCATATTCCTTCATTTACCTAGTTGGTTAATTATTTCAGATATCTGAAAATAGTCTATTGGGGTTTTTTTCTGCGATGATCAGTGAGGCAAAATCAACAAAATAAGATTGGCAAAATCTACAAAATAAGCAACAGTGGGGCCATTATCTTGCTCAGACTGACTGGCATGGTTGGCTACAGCTATATTTTTAAATTGCTGCTGTTCAAAACAGGATGGCCTCATGCAGGCTGCAGCAGCTCTTGCATGGTGTGCAGGAATTGTTCGGGAAGATGCTAACTGGCTGAAATAACACCATCCCTCTTCTTGCAATGTAAGATAGGGATAATTCAGTCCCAGTGCCCAGGAACTTTCCCTGCATTGTTCCATCCATTTGTGTGGGTGTAACCTGCATGACAGCTCTGCTAATTTATATTAAAATAAATTGTGTATTTAAAAACAGGGGAAGGGAGGATCCACAACTGTAAATCAAACTTTGCAGCTCTGATACTTGCAGAGATACTGACATGAATTATTTGCTCCATCTCTAGAGAATTACAGGCCTATGAGAAACAAACAACATGGATTTGTTAAGAATAAAGCACACTCCACAAATCCAGTTTAGTTCTTTAACCCAGTGGATAAAGGCAACGTAGTTTTGGCTTGGCTGGAGCAAAACTCTTGGCATAGCCCTGTGGAAATGTCCTCACTGACAGGTGAAGAAAAAAGGTCTAAGTGAGGCATAGCTTAACCCAGATGATACCCCACATCAGCTGACAACAAGTCCCCAAGGCCACTTTCTGCAATGAGACGTGAGGAAGCATCCCCTGACTGGAGAAAAGAACAAGATAAAATGTCTGAGAAGGAGGAATATCCTTGTTCAGAGGAAATTGCTATGAAGTGGAGAGTTAAACTGCCTGGAATGTCATGCTCAAAGAGAGCTTGTAAATTATTCACTTTCCACCAGTAAGGTCATTTGGGACTGACAGGTCTGACTGAATTCCAGGATGGTTGGATGTTCAATTCTGGAATGGTTGGATGTTCTTGTTGCTAGATTTCCTGGCGATATAGTGCATACTTGGATACAATTTGCAGAAGATAATATTCTGGGAAAAGATGCGAATGTTTGAAAGAATGTTAGAATTCAAGCAATTGTGATAACTTTGAGAAATAGCCTATAACTGATAAAGTGAAATTCAATAAAAGTGAGTGCAAAGTGTTTCACCTTTGAAAGAAAAATAAAATAAATAAAAATCAAAAATGGTGAATCTTAGTTGATACCTCAATGTACTAAAAAAGAGTATTGGGCTGTATTAGACCAGAGGCTAAATATAAGCCAGCAGATAAGAGCCAGCTGTTGAACCATTCTCTTGTATGTCACATGTAAGAGATGAAAGGCCATTATTCCACTCTATTTAGTGGGGCAAGACCTTTCCTGGGATATGTGTCCCGTTTTGGGCACACCTACTTTAGGAAGTGGGGGGTGTGTATGTGCATGCAGACATTTACAACTGTGTGTACAGGGGAGAATTCAGTGAGAGCCACAGGAGAGCTGAGAGATTTAGACAGCATGACCTATCAAGAAGGGGTGGCCAAAGGGGTTGTTCGGTTTAATAAACAGAGCATCAAATGTTGATGTGGAAACAGGCTTCCAACAAGGAACAGTGCTACAAAGGGGATACTCACTGTTTGTACCCCAGACTGAGGACAGTAGTAAAGAGATGTTTGTTACACACAAAGAGCAACCTTGGCTTAACATTGGGAAACCATTAGCAATTAGAAGGATAGTTATATGTGGGACATGTTACTGGGAAGGCTATAAAAGCCCAGGATGGGGACAGCAGGCATCTGTGGAGGGTGTACCTTTCACTCACCTTTGAGTGAGGAGATTGTGGGGTTTGAGTTCTCATCTTGCACTGTGGTTCTTCAGGAAGAAGCCTGTCCATTTCCTTGCTTTTTGTCACCTCCACAGCAGGGAAGGAGATGTTTCCAGAGGCAACAAACAGGAGGTTGCTCTGCTTTTTCTGATGTTTGTTCTCTCTTCCTATCCCTCAGGATATTCTTAAACTTTCCATTGAATTTGCATTGATAATGTTTTTAAGGGAGGAATTACTACATTTTTTTTCCTTTCGGTACTATTAAAAATGACTTTTTGCTCTTTTTTTGAGTGAACATTTAGTTCAGTCATTTCCAAGAGTAAATTGCAACTGCATGGTTGAGATTGTACTATGCTGCCCTTTAGTATCACATGCCAGTCTCACAATAATGACATTACCTTCCTTGCTGGTATCTGGTGTAACACTGTCTTCCAAATACTTTCTGATTTTCCTTATCGCCACATTAACTCTCTGGAAGCTGGCCAGATCCACATCCACTGGTCAAGGAGATCAGGCAGGGTGAGGAAACAGGGAAACTCTTTTCTCTGCAGTCCTACGCTCTCAGGTGGGAGCTTCCAGGTCAGCAGCAGTTTCTCTGAGGAGGGCTCACAAACACAAAGCAGCTTGGTGAGGCAGACACAGGTGCTGAAGAAGCAGGAGAAGGCCTGAAGGACAAATGAAGCTTGTACTATTTCCCCATCCTAAAGAATAGTCAGTAAGAAGTCAATCAGAATGGCCTCTCACTAATTCTAGACTTCCTCTGGTAGATACATTATATTTTCAGGGTTTGCCTATTTCTGTGTTATACTTTTGAACATCTTTCATCAGTGAGTGTGAGGAAAATATGAGACTCATAGAAAAGCTTGGATTGGGAGGGACCATAAAAATCATCCTGTTCCAACCCTGCTGCCATTGCAAGGGACACCTTCCACTCGACCAGGTTGCTCAAAGTCCTATCCAACCTGGCCTTGATCACCTCATGGATGAGGCATCCACAGCTTCTCTGGCCAACCTGTTGCAGTGTCTCACCACCCTGACAGTAAACAATTTCTTCCTAACATCCAATCTAAATCTCCCCTCTTTTAGTTTAAAACCAGCCCCGCCACCCACCTTGCCCTGTTGCTATCTGCCCATGTAAAAAGTGGCATAAGAACAACAAGAAAGCATTATCCACAAGAAAGCAGCATCCAGAAGGAAGGGCAGCAGTTTCTTCCTTCAGAATACTCTTTCTTGAGATCTCTCAGCTCCTCCACCCTCCTACTTTGATTAGCTGCTCTCCCCCATGTCTGAAATTGCATTAATTTTCTGGCACATTTCGGGCATGGTGAGTGTTGAAACTATGGTATCAAAGCCAAGGAAAATTCTGCCAACTGATGCCCAAGAAATCAGGCGTTGTCAAAACAAACACTGCTATTTTCTGAACTGCCTTAATTTGTACCTTCTTGTGTTTGTTTCCTCCTTGCCCTGCAGGAGAATAATGTGAGGCTGTGATCAGCAGGCACACGACCTTCCCAACATGAGCTTTGTTTAATCCTGAAGAGAAGAGAAGAGAACGTGACTTTTCCAAGTCATTTGTGGCATCTTGCAGTTGGCTTTAAGTTTTGCATGTATTGTCCCAATCCCAGTTTGTTCAGTTGTAGCACGTTGTGCACTCTGGGCGTGTGTGTTGTGTGTGCCAGTGCTGCTGCAGGAGTGCCCGAGACAGATACAAGCAGACACAGATGCACCACACTGCCATATTTCAGAGATATGTTTTCATTGTACCAGGAATTGAAAAGCCAGTCAAGATTACCTCAAATTGTACAAGACTCTTGCTTGTTGCAATGTGCTCCAGATTTGATTAATCTAAAAATCTTATGAAAATTATTTTGCCTGTGTTTTCCTCCCGATGTGGATGTGGACTAGCTGTATTGTACTGCACTGCACTCTTTTTGGAGCAATGTTTCTTTGTACACTTTATCTTATTAATGACTGGAGCTTGTCAGAAGCAGAGGGGGAGGAATTCACATGACTTTGAGGCAATTATCCAAAACCTGTGTGAGATATCTTAAATGTGTAATTCAGAAGCTAAGAGGGAGCCCTATGCATATGCCAAATCAGGAAATTTTCCATTCTCATTATTTTTTAAATTATTTTAAAAATTGAGCAGATCTATGTCTTAGCAAAAAGTTCATAAACTTTCTGGGAATGCCTGCAAAGGAGCAGGCAGTACAGAAAGGGGTACTGCAGCTTGGAGGAGCCAGGAGTGCTCCTGCCAGGAATGCTCATAGAAGTAATGGCTTGGAGGATTCAGAAGCTGATGGTCAATGAGGTTGACAACCTGGCACACGAGCTTGGATGAGGTGCCCAGCTTGGAGACAGGTGGTTTTCTTTCTGAGCATTAGCTCTGTCAGCACAAAACCATTAATCAGTTCTAAATAAATGTCACTGTAAATACAGAACTTGGCCTGATTCCAACGAAGTACAAAGTACCTCCATCCCTTTTTCCATGAAGCTGGAGTTGCAGGTGGTCCATCCTTTCAAGAATTTGCTGCTATTCTGTGAAGAAGTAGAAAGAAACTCTAAAAGGTTGCAAACAGCCCATGTTTTCACTAAGGAATATCTGACTTCATGAAAGAAAAGGTATAGTCTATCTTCTCTTTCCAACCAGTGTTGTAAAACTGGTATTTAAATAGTATTTTCTCCTTCACAATTGAGGGGTAATATCAAAATTAAAATGGTACAGAAAAAAGAATCCTTATTTTCTTGTAACCTCCTCCCTATCTCTTAAAAATCCTCAAACAAACTAACTAAGAACACCAGGGTTGGTGGCTCATTGATGTAACAGTAAAAAATAAATCAGACATACAAAGAAATTTCTTGTTATTTTCAGTGCTGCTTCGTATGTCATTTTTGTGGAGCACTATGTTCTGGTGATGCCCTGCTGATTTGGTAACAGGAATGATCTATCAGCACTGCCATTACAAACCTCATTTTTATAACTTGGATGTGCACATTTGCTGTTACTTGGTGTGTGTTATAAAAAAATTCAATTTCCTTTTTAATGACTTGATAATTTTTCAAGTAGAAAAATATGAAAGGTTCCAAAAAGCAAAAAAGAAAGGCAGTCTTAAAAAAGAGAGAAGAATCAACAAAGGATGGCATTATTAATTATTTTTAGTAGTAATAGCTGTAAGTTTTATTTGTATTGCAGTGGTGCCCATATACTCTGTAGAATTAGGTGCCGTAAAAACACTTTTTTTTTTTTAATGGATTTAGTGGTGGTAGAAAGCATTGGACTGAAAGCCTTATGAATTCTTATTTATTGTTTTTTTGTCTTTGATGGTACCCTAGTATCTGTCTGAGATTTGACTTTATTGTGATAGATACTGTACATGCACTCAATTATCTCTGTTGTGAGAAGCACTTTAAAGCATGCTCACTTTTAAAAGGCAGCTGAAACACTCTCCATGGAAAAGAGCATATCTGCGGAGCAGAGAACAAGCCTCATTCCATAAAGCATCTAAAGCACATATTCCTTGCAAAACCACACCGCAGAGGTGCAGCAGAGATGTCTGAATGTTCTGCTCTGTTCACATGGTGCAGAAGTCACATTCTGCTGGCTCAGCTGCTGGTAGTATTGTGGCAGCGTTAGTGCAAAGCTCTTCCCACACTAATCCATGGGCACTCCACCTTGCTTGGTTGGACCTCCAAGCTGGTGAGCCCACAAAGCTGTCAGACTTCAACTCAGTGAGGCCTTGAATGTGTTTTTACTTTGCCTCTGCCTTGCACAAGGAGGGTGTACTCTGTCTACAACTACCTGAGAGGAGGCTGTAGCGAGTTGAGGGGTCAGCTTCTTCTCCCAGGTAACAAGTAACAGGATCATAGGAAAAGACCAAGGTGGTTTAGATTACTTATTAGGAAAAATTTCTTCACTGAAAGGGTGGTTAGGCACCTGGAATATGCTACAGAGGGAGGTGGTGGAATCACCATGCCTGGAAGTGTTCAAAAGGTATGTGGATGTGGCACTTGGGAATATGGTTTAGCAATGGACACGGTGGTACTGGGTTAATGGATAGACTGAATGATCTTAGAGGCTTTTTACAACCTTAGTTAGAATCACTACATATTGTGCCTGGGTTGGGCTGCTACTCATGTGCAAAACCCTTGTGGACTTTACCATCACTGTACTGCCTAATGAAGGAGCAGGTGACCTATTGATGACCCGAAAAAGGCAGAAGGAGAAAGTGAAGAGCAATTTGCTCTCCATTTTATGGAGACCATCATTTGGATATTGGTACCCCACTTAATGGCTTGCCAAGGATCACAGAAGTTTAGAGGGCACAGACACAGCTGGATCCCAGCATGACACACTCAACCATGGCTCTGACACCCTTTGTAGCTGATCCTAGGCTTCTTCATTTGTAGTCCAGTGTCTTGCACAGGATTTCATTCATTCTTGCCCAGAATCCCTCTTGGATGAGTGGATTAATACAGTCTAATTGCTTTTTTCTGCCCTCAACTAGGCTTGTCAGCAGAGTCAGCCTATGATGTGGTTGAAGATAAAAGCAAACAAAGGAATTGAGGCACTTCTAATTTTAGTCATATGCAGTTTATCCCCTTCTCACTATCTAGTCTTGAGCACCGTGCTCTCAAATTTGCTTTAGTTTTTACTTCAGTTTTTTTAAATTAACTGTTATGTTTCAGACTGCACTAAATCACACACATACTGACTCTTTGGTTGGATGTAGCATGCCCAGACACAGCATATTGCACTCTTTTTTCATGGCAAGTCACGCACACTGCTCATGTAGATTCACATTTAAGCCTCCTTGTCTCATGATGCATTGTGCTGCCTCCAAAGACTAAGTGAGCAGTAACTTTCATTAAAAAAAAAAATCATAAATATATTTTACTGCTTGGACTTAGTGCAAATGCACAACTGACTCATTGACTCGATAGATGTAATTGCTCTCAAGGAACCTTTATGGTCTATTGTTTCAATTATAAGTGAATTACATAGTCCCCAAGTACTTACTCACTTTGCTTTCAAGGAGAGTGAAAAGACCAAGTCAAAGCAGGAAATTAGACAAAAAGGACATAATTTTATTGAAACTTTTCACCTTCTGAGTAAGGAAAGGGAAACACATTAAGCACAGTCCAAGCCATTTGTGAATGACATATTTTATCTGTCTGAAACCATTACAAGCCCTAAGTTGTATAAATTCAGATGCTGAGAGAGGAAGGCAAAAATCGAAGGTTACATACGCATGGAAAAGACAAAGTTCATGAGGGATGAGACAAGGAGAAGAATGGAATAATCTTCCTTTCAGTGATAAGTGATTGGGCAAAGGGAAAAGGAACAAAAAAAGAAGGATAGGAATTAGGTCTCTGAGAAGCTGAACTGTACTTTGAAGGACATCCTGCCCTTTTTCCTGAGTAGAAAAGGCTTTTGGGATCTGCAACTTCCAGTACCACACACTCACCATTGGAAATTGTGGCATTCTTCAAGAAACTATGGCAAATGCTAAAATTAGGCAGGAGAAGCACAGATCTGATAATACTTTGCAAAATAAGACCTTCAGGTAACAGTCCTCACAGGACAAAGGGCAATATATGGCAATGCTTCAGTGACAACTTGGAATTAATTTTATCATAAATAAGAGGATGAAAATTGCCTACAGTAAGAGAACAATGTACAAGCAGTAAGCAAAGATATGCTGCATATTTCTTCTATGAAGACTCCAAGAAGGGATGATATTAAAGTTGTTCCACATTATTTCTAAGCATGAAAAAAATATTGGTGTTTTAACCTATATTTCATCAAGACTATTTATAAACTGGAAAGTGAATGCTTCGGTGAATCCCTTGGGACTTTGGATTAAAAGATCTTCACATGTTTCATTTTCTAAGAGAGTGTCATGTACATGACCCTCTGAAAAATGCCAGATTCAAATGGTGAGATGATACCAGTAGAAACAGTGCTCAAAGAAGGTGGAACTTGTGCATTGCCAACATCCAACAGCCACTAAACAGAAAAAAATATCCAGGGTGGTTTGTGGTGTTGGTGAAAGGACATCTTCCCCCATTACTAGGGGAGGGAAATGTTTGTTATCTTGTAATTTGGGTGTGATTTGGGTGTGTTTGGGTGCTTGAGCTGTGGACATGATTCTTCAGGAAGTTCCTGGTGGAGGTTTTCTTTGCCCAGAGGGAAGATTGAGAGAACTCATGGAAAAGATGACAGGGATGCAAGTGGAGAAAATATCGGGTCCGGAGATGGATTCAAGACTGTACAAACAACTCAGAGTTTGCAGACTCGTGTTGAACAGGAGAGTCAGAAGGGCAGAGCTGCTCTGGAGGACCAACTACACAAGCTTAAATTTCAGTCAGACAGACAAGCCCAAGCAGGAAAACATGGATAGACAAACAGGCCTGGTGGCTGACAAGTTGAGGAAGGAAAATTGAATGGAGAGGAAGCACACTGTGCCCTGAGAAGAGACAATATCAACCCTAATCAGACATTGAGACCTAGAGTAAGAATGAAAGAGGAAAGGAAGAAAAAAATGAGAGCTGCTGATCAGGGAGCCACAAAAAATTATCCTACTCAGTCTGTCTTTACTCACAGTTGGCCAACATGAGAATGCTGAGGACAGGACAAGGCTTACTGGGAAAAATCTCAATGGAGCTGGGAGCCACAGTGGTGAAATTTCTCCTGGTTTTGAGGTCCCTCCTCTGTCACCCAGGGAACATGCAGGCAAGAGGTCCTCTGGCAACATGTACTGGATTGGGTTTGAGAGAAAATAGGTGAAAAAATAATGCATCCTTTTGGAAGGATGCTCTACTAAGACATATTGGATCTGGGAACTTTTCAGCAGTACAGTAGTGTCCCTGCAACTTCCTGGAATATTGTAAATTCAAGCAGCAAGGCCTACCCACCAAATTTAGGCATCTTTGACACTTGAACTGAGCAGGACTACTGGGAACACACTTTGGATTTTGGAGGTGGCCGTATTTGGGCTCTAGACAAGTGAAATTATGTCCATAGCAGGCTGCTTCGTGGTCTGGAACTGGTGCTGCCAAGGACGTGTGTGTGATAAGAACTCCTTCCCTTTATTTTTTCCACACAGAAGGCACTTTCATCCTTGACTGCCTTCCTGTCCAGATGGATTTCTTAGCAACTCTGCAAGGACTTGTTCTGCATTGCTTCACCTCTGTGCAAAAGCAGTGCACTAGTTACTGCTTCTTGGCTCTCTGCTACCTCTGCCCTAACAACTAAAACCTTCCAGGGACCCCACTTTGGTCCTTAAAGAAATGTCATGACAGCACTACTACAGATAAACATTACCAATTCACCTTCAAAACAGGGGACCAGATCCATCCTACCAACTGGAAACCATCCAGGATTCAGTGTGCAACCGATCTCTTTCCTGCCTGATGTATTTGTTTCTCCAGCTGCTGGGACTTTCTCATGTATAATGGTCAGCTGAGACTCTATTTGCTAGTGCCATACCACAACTTAAAGGTGATATCACATTTCCAGACTTACAGTGCCATGTGGACTTCAGGTTACATCTTGTGAAACAAATGCTGCTTGCAATCATCAGAACCCAGAGCGTTACTGAGCTTTTCCTTTGCCTGTATCTGTCTCTTCATGCATCCTTAAATCCCCAGGGACTTTGTTAGTAGTGAGGTGTACCTCTGTTTTTTTTCTGGTCAAAATGCTAGCAGATTGCATTTACTTATCTCTGAGGCTATAAAGCAATTTAAAAGCACTAAATACAGCTCAGATTCTCCTTTTTTTTTTTTTTAGCTGTATTACTAATTATTATTTTAATCCCATTCTTTGCTACTCATGGGACTAGTGATGATGGAAACTTGAACTGATGTATCTAAACCGCACACAATGCTAAAATTCAGATTCAGATACTTGTGGTGTGCAGGACTTGGCTATGTTAGCTATACCCTGTCTAACAAACTGACTTGGTGTGCAAGGTCTCCTCTTATCTGCAGCATCTTCTGCTAGAATTAATTTAGGGAATTATCTAGGACAGGTGGGTTGTTTCCTCTAGTCAATAGGGACAAATCTATGTTGCTGGAGGCCCATGTTTTCTACACAGTGAACAGAGGCTCTTTGACCTGACTGGTTCAAGTGGCATCCCTCAAAGGCCTTGTTCATTGTTTTTCATTTGCCATTTGTCTGTCAGAGTTTATGTTCTTTGATCACTACATGGTATTTTTTCCTTTCAAAAGTTTTCACTGACCGTAGGGGTTCCCATCTCCTTCCTCCCAGCTGGCATATCCGTGCTCCAGATCTGACTCTGTGCAGGTTTTGTGACAAGCTGTGCTGTCTGTGAAGGGACAGGGTCAAGCATTTCATCCCTGGAGAAGCAGCAATGCTTCCTAAACTGAGGCATTTCTGTTTCCTTAGGGGAGACAGACTAAGGCACAGCACCTTCCATTGTATTTCCTGGTTACTTGGACAGATATTTGTCTTCTCTGTGTACTAACATGCATAAACTCCATTTTCAGGTGTTCAACAGCCACATTTGGACCCTTCTCCCATGAACTGGCCCAACCAGGCACTGATTATGGCTTGCTTAAATGCATCCCATCTTCCTAATGGTCTGAGAAATCCAGGACTAATTTGGGGGTGGTTGTGGTGGGGGTGTATGTTTTGGTCAGACATCAACTGTTTCCTAGAACAAATAGATGGACATAAGCCAGTGTCCATAGATTTCAGATGAGTGCTTGGATATGGGCAAATTGCACATGAAAATAAAAGCAGATCCAAGCAAGTATGTAAGGGAATAACAAGAGAAGACTAATTCTTTGCAACAATAGAATTGTAATAATAACATAATTTGGATCATAAATTATTCTAAATAAAATTATTATTCTAACTATAGTTTTGAATAATAATCTAAAGTAATTCTATATAATATAACATTAGTGTAACAGATGTGCTCTATAGCCAGTGTAGCTGAAAGCAGTGTTTCAGAATGATTTTGGATAAAGTAAATGGATTTGAATAAAGAATTCACTTCTATTTGACCCTAGAATAATTTCCTGTTTTCACATTTTCCAGACTTTTTAATGAAATACATTAAATTGCCCAGATCAGTAGATCTCTAAGTGATGGTTTATTCTTTATTAAGCCACTGGGCTGTGCTATTACTCTACATTTTAAGGTTTCCTCTCTCATAGACCAGCTTCCAACATGTTCAGAAGAATGACTTCTGCTCGTGGCAGATTCAAATTTTTCAGTAACTGAAGAATCTGGTCAATAATTAATGCCACAATAGCAAATAATAAGATGAATTTTAGCTCAGTCACAATTTTTGTTTTCTTTGTGTACCTGTAAACACATACAATAAACCAATTACTGCTGGATCAAAATAGTTTTCAGGCACATTAAAAGTATCTAGTGATGCAGATTACTTGTAACTGAATGCTGCAGTCCAACTACCAGCTTCTTTGCAACCAGATGCTCTGTTCTCTCTTGGCAAATGGAAAATTTAATCCAAATTAAAAAATAAATTAAAAAAAAAGAAAGCTTAGTTTCAGTCTCTTGCAGCTGATCTCAATCAGTTACCATCCAGGTTCATCTCTTTATTGCACGGGCTTGGTTCTTAGAGATGTTGTTCCTGAAAAGTATGCAGCAGTCAATATACTACAATATTAATAATATTTTAGCCAGAGAAAAGATGTCAAACAGGTGGATTATCCTACTCCTCTTTGGCAACCTGCTTGGTCCTTTTGATGTTCAAGGTTGCACTGTGTATCACTTTTTTCTCTTTTTTTTTTCCTGTTTTTTATTTTCAGTGATCGAGCTGCAGCTCAAGTTGATAAAGATTCCCTGTGTGTGCCCACTGAGCTGTAACCTTTGTCATCCACTCAGCCCTAGGTTCTGTTCCAGGATAAATTGTGGGAAATTCTCTCTGTGATTTACAAGAAAGTATGCTTTATTTGCCAATATACTTTCTTCTCTTTCTCAAACTATCCACAATTTTGAAATACTCACTAAGTCTTCTTGTTAAACCCATGTAATGCACTGAATCTGCCTGACTTGCTTGGCAGCGTTAAATAAGGAAATAAACCTCATATTCCTGAAATACAGCTTTAAGGAGCAGGATGTCTGTGGTATTATTCTGTGTGTTTTATATCATGGCAAGGCTACTAATCATGGACAGATCCCATCATGCACAGTGCTGTAGAACACAAAACCAGACAGTGATGGCCAAAACTCAGCAATATCTAAGTAGCTTGCTGGGGTGATTTGTGTTGTGGCTAGTACATCTTCTAGAGGGTCTTCAGGTCAAAAAATTCAAGCAGTGACCCATCCTAGGCAGTATTTCTACCTGGTCCCTCCATAACATTCAAATAATGTTTGAAAACCTGTTTCTGCACTGACCAAGCTGCAGAGGTTACCCAGCTACCTGAGATTCCAAGACTGTCAGTCTAATATCTCTTGGGAACATTACATTTGCTGTAATATCCTGCAAATGGCTCTAATTTTAATGCACAGATTGATCTATAATTGGTTAGCAAGTCTCTCTTGAGCCAGCTATGACAATGATTACTAATTTTTAGCAGTATATTTATAGAACTGGTCACTAAGATATATGTAGTTCCTCATCCTTTTACTGCTGTCCTGGAATGTGTAATTATTTCACTGGATCTAGGGACATAGCTGAAAATAACTCTCTAAATATATTATTAATAACACAGTCATCATTAAAATAAGTTTTAAAAATAACTAATTTACCTTTTTTTCCATTAGGAACTTTTATTCACAGTTTATATTACACAAGGTCTAGAGAGTGGAATGTGATACTTGGAGCTTTCTTTATAGTTGTTTTCACATTCTGGCTCTCCAGGATTATTATAATCAGGTTGCAAACATACTTTTTAGAGGCAAAGAAATGACGGTTTTCAATGTGCTTTTGACTTTTCCCTGATCCACATATTGTTGAAGATTTTTACATAGACTTGATTTTGATCTTTGGTGCCAAATGTGGCCTGATAAAGTAGTGATTTGATGTCTTTTAGAGACACTTGTTTTGACACATTTTTGGAGCCCTGGAAGAGAGAGGTTACCTTTGGGAGCAGGGGAGGTGGAGAGAGCAGAGTGTGTCTTTCTCGTGAAGGTAGAAGCATCCCAGTGCAGGCCAGTTTGTGAAACATCCCAGCCTGCAGGGTCAGCTCCCTGCCCTCTGAAAGAGGCTTTGGCATCCTTTGCTCACACACATTTGCTTCCACACTCTAACAAGATTTCTGGAGGGTCAACTGCACGCGTTGAGGGTGTTGCCCCGAGGGATGTGGCTCTTGGAACTACATCACCCTGAGCTGCTGACGGGAAAGCAGCTTATTATCAAACTGCCTCGCTCTTCCAGAAAAGTAAAAAGCCTGATTTCTTGCTTTTAATCCTTTTTTTCATCCTTTCCTGAAAATAAATTAGATATTTCAGTGCCACAGGGTCTTCCAACATTCTGCCATCTGAAAAGACAGTAGCTACTTCTAGCCTTTGTTCCCCATCCTCTCTGTACCAGGGCACACTCCCAGATGTGACCTTGCCCTGCGGAAGGCATCCATTCCTTCTGTGACACCACGTGGTGACATCTGAAATATCTCAGCCAATTGACAGATTCTATCTGATCTGCTGATTTCCTAGGAATAAATACACTGGTCAGTGGTGTAGCAGAAGGTGAAGAAATAAACTTCTCTTGAATGCTGATTTCATGGATGCCCTGAAAGATGTTACAGTGAGAGGCAAGAAAAGATTTTCCAGGCACTTTTTTATGCAACACAGTCAGATGTGTGCTACTTAGCTTGCAACTTTTATCCCCTGTGAGTGCTTTTCAGTGCCCTTGCCCAAGTGCAAACTTCCCCGCTCTTAACCCAGACACCACCTCATAAAATGCTATTTCTAACTTGGAAACAAATGTGAGTAACTCTCATAAACAGAGCCTGTGCCACTGTATTTTGTGAAGAATACACAATGTGAGTCAGACAGAGCTGGGAAAGCAGGGGGTTTGCAGAAGGACCAAGTATGGGTGTAGATGTTGGATGCTTAAAAGAGGACGTCACTGTCAGAGATTCTCCGCTTTAAAGTGCAGTTATCATCTGGAAAGTGTAAAAGTGACATCCTGGTATGCCGCATTTATTCCTCCTCCACAATTTCTATTCCAAATTCACTCAGTCTTCAAGTCAATACCATGTTTTTTGCTCTGACTGCCAGCACAGCTAGCTCAGCCTGTTACCTGAGAATCAAGCTGTGCTCTTTCTGCTTATTAAAACATTGCCAACTGCAAAGCTTCTGGAGTCAGACATTAACTGGCAATGCTGTGGGAGAGGCAGGACATCTGAGCACAACATGCTTAGCACATCCCTGGCTACAGGAATGAGAGAGGGAGCAAAGGACAAATGGTCCTTAAACTCAGCACACATGCCTCAGGAGGCTCACAGAAAACGCGTACTTACAGAACCTAGATACCACTTTTATGCAATTACTCGTCTGACTATCACTACCTTTCATGATGGAACAGCTAAATATGGAGCCAAAGAGCCCCTTACTCAAGTCCCAGCTGTGCTGAATTTCCAGAGGATTCATTATAGAGGAAAAAGGTGAAAAAAACATGTAGTCAGGATTTATTTACTATTGACTTGCCATCTTTAAACTGCAGCACCTCCTGCAGGGTGTAAACCTGGCCAAAGTGCGCTAACTTCATATACAGTATATGTTTAGTTGCTGAGAGAATTTGAACAGTATATTCACAAAGGAATTAAGATTTTTGGACAAAGAGAGGAAACGAGAAATGACAAGTGAACAAAAGACTTAAATAGCTCAGAACTTGTGCTAGATTCAGAAGAGCATTACAAAGTCCACATGCTTATCAGCTCATGTTTATGAACTCCCAGTGTCTGCAAAGCAGGCAGGAGCTCTCAGGGAGGGCTCCCTGGTGCTGGTGTTGCTCATCCCATCTGGAAACACTGCAGGCTCAAGTCATCGCTGCTTTGCACCCTGTGTAACCACTTATCTCTGCAAAGACTGAATGCAAAGAAAGTGCAAAATGCTGGAGGATTACAGAGTTTCAGCACCTTCTTTCACACACAGGCACAGAAATGGATAATGAACTGTTGAGAGCTGCTCAGCCTGGTTCTCATGCCAGCAGCTTTATGGATGTCTAGAAAACACCTGCTTTCCTCGAGGGCAATATGGCTACTGAAGGCAGCAGATGAGCTGCTTCAGACAACTTTCTTGGGTTGAGTCCAAAATATACAGGACTAGTGAGTCTTTTGGGGTCTTAATGTCACCCAGATGAAGACTTCCCAGCTAACAGGTCCACTGCCTGGAAAATTGTAATCTGAAGATCTGATAACTGTCAGTTACCTGCCCTTTTGATGGTCTCCAAAAGAAGGCCAGAGTTCACACATAGAGGATGTGTTCTTTGTGACCACTATACAAACTGACTGTATCAGTTTGCTGTGGTGGCTGCTGCCTGAATTACAGACTCACGGAATGACTGAGGTTGGGCAGAATCTCTGGAGATCATCTGGTCCAACCCCTGAGATCATGCTGGGCCACTCAGAACCAGTTACCCAGGATCATGTCCAGATGGCTTTTTAATATCTCCAAGGTTAGAGACTCCACAGCTTCCCTGGGCAACTTGTGCCAATTCTCAGTCACTCTCACAGGGAAAAAAAAATGTTTCCTTATGTTTAGTGGGAGCATCCTGTGTTTTAGTTTGTGCCCATTGCCTCTGTCAATTAAAAAGGCTGGGAGTAGAAGCCTGCAGTGAACCAAGTAGATGAGACCTAATTCCTGTAATTCATTCTAGTGTCCAGCTGAAGTGTGTAGCCCAGGACAGTCCCTGGCAAAATTCTTTGGTTTGTTTCAGGCAAAGGAAGTCCTGAGTCTTGCAGTTCACACTGATCCATGCTCAGCACCAAAAGCCACTGGTGGATGCAGTGTTTGACACTGGACATGTTTTTAATTCCAAAAGTGTGAAATGTTGCCTTCAGTCAACTTGACAAGCATTTTTCTTTCAGAATTTAGTCTTCAAACCCACAAATCTCAGCAGCAAGTACAACACAAATCATTACACTTAGGCAGTGAGTAGGACTTGCTGCTTTTAATTCTTTTTTAACCTTTGCCAAGGTCCTGCTCTTTAAGTAGCTACTACAACTGCCTAATTTTCCACCCCAACGTTGCCAGAGGTTATTTATCCATTTTCATTAACTTATTTATGTATTTCTATTATTTAATTGTTTCTTCTCGGCTGAATGGTGGAAGATAATAACCATGTCACAGTGATACAGTACTAATTCCAGGCACCAGCCCTGGTGATGTGTCACAGCAGACAGAACATTGGCCATCTCACAGGGTGAGTTGGTGATGTGGGTGGCCCAGAGTGGATATGAAAAGGGCTGCTCCAGATGAGAAGCCAGGTGACCATGGGCTGAGAGGGGAGGGCAGGGAATGGGTGGGCCGGGGCTGCCTATGGTGGTGGAGGGGGGGCTGCTCCTTCTCTGTTGCTCCTCCTGTCTATTACAGCCAGACAGCTGGGTAGGAATGTGACCAGACCATGGCACATCCCTGTTCTCTCCCTTCTCCAACACCCAGCCAGAGATCTGTCAGCACTACAGGACAGAGAGCCCTGACCTACACCCTGTTTTGGTCTTACAGGGAACTGAGAGCCCCCTCCAACCATGGTAAATCCACACATCCTTTTTCCACTGGTAGCCAAAGGCTGGGCCACACATGAGTTCCTGGCACCAACACTGACATCCAAGTCACAGCAGGGAAAACTCTGGTGGTGGCCTACATTGCAGTGGGGTTGGTGACATGGTTGGGCCAGGACATCTCCTAGCCATCAGGGAGACAGGGGTTGGACAGCCTTGGGAGCCCCAGTCATGGAGGCAGGGGTTGCTGGGGGTGAGGCTGCTCCATTCTTTCATGTTCCTGTGTTTGACAGCTAAATCCCAGGACAGGGACATGACCAGTGCATGGCAAGCACCTGCCCTCTCTTTTGTCTAGCACTTAGCTGGAGAGTATGAAGATTTCTAGAAAGAATTTTCTACAAGAACGTTGACCTAAAGATAAGGAAATACACTTATCCCTAGTCTGTATCCTGTTATGATCCTATAGGCAGCTGGAAGCTCCCCATAGCCACAGAAAAAGGGAGCTCTGCAGCACCTACCATCTCTGTGTGAAACTTACCTCAAAGTAAATTTTGAGATTGATGAATCCGTTGGCTGGTCCTTCTGGTTTGTGCTGTTGTTTTAGGGAAAACTTTTGGGACCTTTCTTTTTGTAAAAGTGAACCTCAATATCTTAGGAAAAGAGTCCCCATTGATAGGCTTTTCCGGACAGATCACCTCTCTGACAGCAAGGACTCACCTTACAATAGCTCTTGGCATGTGTCCCCTTTCAATTTTTGGAAACACACTCCAGTCCTTCACTCTCATTCCAATTCTCCTTCTGGGTAGTAGCTTTTGTTACCTGAGAGCAAAACCCCTTTTCCTCACATAAGGCCAGAGTCCCTTCCCTGCCTTTCCCATTAAACAAAATGGTACAACAGGGGATGGCAAGAGAATCACAGAAGCCCCATCCCTCCATCTCCCCCAATGCATTCCCCTTCAGCTGCAGAAGGGCAATAGAACATGTTGTTCTGCACTAGAAATGCTGGAAAAAAGACAGCTTGGTGTCCCTGTGATTAAAACAGCCACTTTGAAATCCCAAATAGCCAATGGAGATGAGATATGATTTTGAGGACGCCTTGGCAGCTCAGCATGGAGGCTTTGAGTGTGCCATTTCATCCCAGACTTCTGGGGCATGCAGTGAACTCCTGTTTGCACAAATCTCTCATAACATTAGTTTTCTCAAAATTTCATAGAAAATGCCAGGAAAGAGCAACACAGTGCTGAGACCATTTGGGAGCCCCTTGGATTTGCACTGCAGGGGTCAGACCCAGGTATGACACAGTTTGGTGCAGGAGGGACATCAGTGAGCAGGTAGGCTGTGGCACTCAGAAGTTTTGGCCTGTTTTGGGGTGCAGCATCCACCTGACTGTGTCAAGGTGCTTGTTTGTCCTACTCTCTGCTGCATTCCTGGCCAGAAAGCCCCTAGGCCCATCCTGTTCCTATAATCTTTGGGAAGTCTGCCTGAAGATAGGAAACAAGCAGGCTGTTTTGTTCTCCTTGCACAAATCCAGATGAAAAATTGCTTTCTTGCATGAGCAAGCTCTGGAGTGGAACTGGAACAAAATGTCCAGGGGACAAGTGTTCCCTTCTACTGGCTCTCAGCATTTCCAAAGGCAGCAGATTCCCACTTGCCACCACACTGAGCTCGACAGTGTGTCTCAATGCACAAGAGTTCAAGAAGTGTTTGTTTGCTAAATGAGACAGGAAAGGAGAAGATGAGTGGAAAAATAATTGCAGGGCTCAATAAGGCATTGAATAGGTCCAAAGCAAAGAATGCAGAAGTAAATACAAATAAACAGACGGACAAGGCTCGAGACACAGATATCCTGCTGTGGATCACAGAAGAATTGGCCTTCTGGGGGTGACCACAAGTGGTGTGTGGAAATTTAAGTACTGCCTGTACTTACTGAGCTCTTCACAGGATATAACACCTCACAAGGAGGACTGTGAACATCCAAGTAGCCCTTTCCAGAACCCAACCCTGCTGCTGAAGGCTGAACAAAAAGACTCAAACAAAAGAACAGACAGAATAACACAGCACAAAATGCCGGCGCTGCTGTTATCCTCTCTTGCCGTGTAGGTGATCGAGCATGATATTAACACCAAACATGCATATCATGTGTATGTCCTGTCCCCCCAAAGCCATGTGCCTGTGCATCTGACACAAATCCAAGTGCTGCCCCTGTGCAGCAGAGTCCCTAGAAGGATACAGGCCTTACTGGGCACTACCTTCACAAAATGGCAAATTATGCAAAGTTTGATGACGTGGTAATGTTGATGTTGAGGACCTTGGTGGATCCTTTCCAGCCCTGGCACTTCAGGTCCTTTATGAAGAGAGAGAAAATCAGTTCAAATTTTCAGCTTCATGAGGTAAAAAGGCCAACTTCTCTGCTAAATACCATGATGGAGGATGATGACAGGATCCATTATGCTGAAACTGCTTGGGTCAGTGCTGATTTTGGACCCAGGTTTAGGCTCTGAATTTTGGTGCTGGCAAAGTAGGACCAGTGAGATAGAAAGAGATGAAGATGTACAATTGCTGATTTAAATAACATTGCTCTGCTGTGGTTAAGGGTCTGGCCTAACCACTATGGAGAACAGAGTTACTTGAAAATCAGATTCTTTTCTTTGTGGTCTATTTTTTATTCTCTGTTTCATGCACTCCATATATAAAGGTATCTGTCTTCCCATGAAGGGAGTGAAAAGATTAATTTGTTAAGTCAAATATTCATGACTCCCAGAGAGGGGAGAGGAAGTCACCTGAAGATCATTTGTTACAGGCAAGTAGCTGCGGTTCCTCTGGAGAAAGGTATAACTGCAAATCTGTGACACAGAAGATTTCTGACAAGGGATGAGTCATCTCCCTTCCTCCCTGTCACACACCTGGCATTAAGATCACGGACAGGTAACAACCCTGTCACACAATGGCTCATTTTCCATTGATTTCAGAGGCTGCTATTATAAATCTCTGGGTCAGATTATCCAGAGAAGATCCCAGAGCATCTCTATAATGGCTGCGATAAGGCATTCTGATAAGGTAGGGGATTAAAGGACTTCGTGTCCTTCCAGGGAAAACCAGGCAACTTTTCAAAGTCAAAAGGACTGTGCTGATCAACACTGGCACAACAGCTGGCTTAAGAGTGCTTTACAGGGGGATTTTCCATTTGGCTTAAACTGGAAAAGTAAACTAATTACGTGAACGAATGTTTCCGGCTGCGACAATATCAACCGTTCGAGTGCATTTGGCCAGTGAACTATTAAGTACAGTATATCTTTAGCATCCCAGGGGACAATAACTTATCTTGCATGGCAGCTAATCATTGCTACCTCAGCTCTGCCCGCTCAGTCCCTTTGAGTGGAGTTCCACCCACTCATAATCAGGCCATTCATGCTCAGTCATGCATACAGCCTTCTCCAAATAGACACAGTCCCACTAATCACCACCTCTGCTCTCACTGAGGCTGCCATGTGGAGTATGATTCAGTATTCAAATGGATCTCAGCAGCACAAGGAGCCTGTCTCGAGCTCCCTCTCATATAACGTGGCAGTTCCCTGCTCTGGTCATTCATCTGGTGCAGAGTAACCCTGGCACTGCACGTGCTGCTCACCGTGACGTTGTGTGTCTGCCACCCAGGGCCAGTCTGTGAGATTTGAAAACGTGATGCACAAAGGGTGAAGATTTTTTGTAGGCATTGAAGTGTCTCGTGAAAGCAACTTGTGCCTTTAGAAATTGATGGTTTTCAAAGGTTCGCCTTGAATTCTGAAATTCATGGGTGACACTGTGGGATGGTCTGGTAGATTGGCTCTTAGCTCAGAGCTGGTCCTGCAGAGCTGGGGCAGATGCGATGCAAAGACACCTATATGCCTGCAAGTCCCAAATCCCAAAGCTTCAGGCTGCTGGATGGCTATTTTCTTGTACCAGTGCCAGAAATAGGTTTGCATGATGCTTCCAGGCCAGAGAAGACCAGGTCTCCTCCAACAGCATTTTACCAATATTGTTGGTGCCTTCTGGCTTAGGAGAGAGGAATGATGAAGAAATTATCACCAGAGCTTTAAATAAAATTTCTTTCTTCTTTCACATATTCAGGCACGTCTCTTTTTCCCCCTCCACAGCCCATGACCAAAACCCTGGTTTTCTGAGAGTGAAGAGGCATTTTCTTAACTTGTCATCTTTTATTTTAGGCTGGAGTCTAGTTTTTGTGCAGGACTGGCCAGCCTGTCTCTGATGAGCAGTTGTAGCTCAGCACTGAGGATCTGTTTCTCAGTGTGTCTCCTTGGACCTTGGCAGTGTTACCTGCAATTCCCAAAGCTTGTTGGTGACAAAGATAGCAATGTCCTGGAGGTGCTAGTGCAATATTTGGATTTTTTTCAAAGTTTCTCTTAGATGTTTCTATTTAAGTGGTCTTCTCTCTTCTTTGTGGATGTCTATACAGGGAAAATCAGGAAAGTTGATTTAAATTAACTAAAGGCAGGAGTTTAAAGTGAATTAGGTAAATTATATTAAACCTTCTGTTTCACAATTAAAGTGGCCTTAATATGACTTAGCCTTGGAAGAGAAGTAAACCAAATCAAATCAAAGCCACTTTAATTCTGACAGTTCCCACAAAGGGCTTTAATTAATGCAGTTTAACTAATCCACTTAAAAATTCAGATCAGCTTTTCTGAGCAGCTTCGTGTAAACAAGCTCTTACAATTGCTCTGCCTGAAATGATTCAGCTTGGTTGGATAGTTTTTCCTCAGAAGGTAAATCTGTGCAAGACTGACTCCGGTGGAAGTCCCACTACAGGGGCTTGCACTTGGGTAACTCTATCAACCGGAAAAGTTGGATGAATATAAATCCAGGGTAGCTTAGCTCTTTGGTATGCCTACTAGCTCCAAGCTACTGTGCTTCCATACCATTACACACAGAGAGAAATGAGACTGCCTCATCAATTTAGGAAAGGAAAGAAATGACGGCGTTCACCCCCTTGTCCCTTCTTCAGTTAAGTGTGGAGGTGGCTGCATTGGTGAGTAGTTGGTATAATTTTCACTGTGCCCCAGCAACTCCTTATACTGCATTCAGGCAGGCTGCAATCGAGCTGGGATTTATTTTAGGTGGATTGAGACTTACGTTAGCACAAAACGCATTTCCTTCCATGGGCCTCAGAATGGTAGAAATAAGGACATGTAGTGATTTTGGCTCTTTTTCTTTATTTTTGCCTTTTTTTAAAGCATACCTTATATTTGGCCAGATTCAGTTCTGTCTGGGTCACAGCAAAGGACACGGCTTACAAAGAGCAAAAATCACAGATAGCATTGGCCAAGGGAAAAAAAGAAAAAAGCCGTTTCAGCCAAAACAGGCATTTAGCCAATTTGAAGTACATCTCATCAGTGTGCACATCAATCTGCCCCATTAAATACTGCATCCTTTAATTCCCTCCTTTAATTCCTTCTCCCCTCATGAACAATTCCCATTGTAGCTGAAATGCCTGATGAAGGTATTGCGGCCTCTTTTTTAGCAGGAATGTGGATGTTTGACTTTCTCAATTTTCTGAAAGTCCTTCAGCAGGGAGTTCCCTGAGGCACACAGCACACCTTGGCTGGTGATCCTCATTCCCTGTTCTGCTTTACCCTGGCAGGGATAGCAAAGTGCAGACTTTCCATGAGGATTTCTTCACTTTTACCAAAAGTTGCCAGTCTGACAGCTTGAAAAAAAAGCTGATCTGCTTTTTTGAGGGGAATAATCTGGGTCTTCCAAAGTACTGTTTTCACTGCACAGGGTCCCAGACCAGTCTGTGCTGTGCTGCCTTCTCTCCTGACCCTCCTGGATCATTTTTGATGGTCCCTGCATGCTGATTAGCTGCAATGCTGTGGCCTGAACCAGGGCAGACACCTTGACTGCAGTTAGCAGAGCTCTCACTTTTCATCCTATTTATTAGTCTGCATCTTTGTAAAAGAGCTCCTCCAAAATAACTCAGGCAACTGCAATGCTCTAG
This sequence comes from Manacus candei, assembly GCF_025592945.1. NCBI lineage: Eukaryota > Metazoa > Chordata > Aves > Passeriformes > Pipridae > Manacus > Manacus candei. The sequence continues at coordinate 8,408,159 of NW_026138061.1, forward strand.
CAGCACTGTACACAAAATATTCTCAGGGAAAAAAGTGTCAGCATCACCTCCACTGGATCAAAAGTCGTGTCAGGGAAGATATCAAAGCGTGAAAATCTGCTTGCATAAAAAAGCCAAAAGCCTGAAGCCATCCCAAGCACCTTCAAACGAGCCGGGAGTCGCACACAGAGCTGCTGTGCAGTGCTGGAGGATCAAGGGGTAACACAATTTCTAGCCAAACTCCTGCAGCTGCTACCATCTTCTCCAGGAGTTGTTTTCCAACTGTGCAAACTTTAACTTTTTTGGGGGAAAAAACCAGTGCACAGCATTGGAAATCCTACTTGATTCTAGGTTTCAGCATCTGTCAGGTATACTTTAAGGCAGCAAAGGGAGTCATCCTGTCCTGGATTAAATCTGTGAGGGAACTGTTTTCTGCCCAGATTTTGCAGGTGTGGGAGCAGCTGGCTCTGGGGATGGGCAGTGGGAACACAGACTTCTAGCTCAACATCAAGGCTCAGGTGTCACCTGGACAGGAGGGAGCTACGAGTCACTCAGTCTGATGGGGCCTGTCATTTATTCACAGGACCACCTGCCACACACTAAGCCCTAAAAAAGCATGATTTTTACAGTTTTCCACCTAAAGAATTTGCAGTCTAACAAACAAGTTGCACTTTAGGCATCTTTGAAATAACTTTCCCGTGGGACCAGTTTGATTCACTGCATGTGACACAGCACTGAAGGCTGGTGAGTCCCCCGTGGGGCTGCAGACAGCCTCCACACAGCCGTGTTATTAACAGGCAGTGGGTGCCCACAGGGTGAGTTTCATGGATGGGTGAGAGGTGATGGGCAGCTACATGGGATCACTGGGCTGCTCATCCCAGAGGTGGCCGCTCGTGAGCAGAGGTGGCCCAAGGGACTGAACATCTCCAGTGCTTCTGGGCGCTGCTGCTCCCCGAGCGATGTGGCCTCGCTGCCTTCCCACTGTGACAGGTTCTGTATATTCCTGTTACACACAGTTGTCTCTTCTGTCGTTGCTCTGAAAGGGTGAGAGCTCATCCTCCCACAGCAGTGAGACAGCCCCTCTCACCCTCCCTCCTGGAGGCTCTTCCCTCCTGGAAGAGACCCAGGATCTCTGTGGATGAAGTGAGAACCAGCTTGCTACACAGTCCTGCACTTAATGACCAGCTTGGAAAAAAAACCCAACAAAACAGCATTCTGATGTTTCTGGTTTTGCAGTTGAATATTTGCATGGTGTAATTATTTTTCCTTGGATATTGATGCAGGAGGATAATTTGTAGGAAAACTGAGGGCATCCTGATTGCACACTCACTCCAGATGTTTTATGTGTAGAGCACAGTGCCTGTGCAGAAGTCCTCCAGCAGCTGGGGCAAAAAGCATCTTCTGCTGTTTCATCATAAAGAAAATATCCTATGTCTCCTTCTATTTACCTCTTCTTAGTAGGACTGTGAGCACTTGTGCAAACAAAAAGACTGAGAGGGGGGAGATAACTAACCCATGCACTTATGGGGGAGACAGATGTCACCACTCCTGCCCATCTGGTGTCCTTGCTAAATCTTCTTCACCCACTAAGGCATTTGAGTGTGTTTTACTCCAAGAAGACCCCGGAGTTTACAGTTATGGAAATTCAGGGTGAAAAAGCTAAATCTAATATTTCTACAAATTTGATTCTTCAATGCCATTGGAAGGCAGAAACAGTATTCAGTGCTATATTGCTTATGATTATTGTTGGTGCATCATTTCTTGGGGGTGTAGGTGCCTCCATCACTGTGCCATGCGCTTTTTCAGCCCTTTCCTACAGTCCTCTACACTTTCATAAACCTGGACAGCTGCTTCTCTCACTGTTGCAAAGGACACAGACTAAGTAGCTTATGTACTTCTGAAATGGAGACTCAGCTTGTTTTTTCACAGTTTCTCTTGTAGCCGGAAGGATTCTGTCCCTTTGCACTTGCTGTTGATTTTTCAGCCCTACTGTGCCTTTGGTATCTCTCTGATACCTTGATCTCTCCAAGTTTATCTTTCTGCACTGAGAACTGCATTCTCTATTGTATCAGTTTGTTTCCCTCTGTGTAAACACTCGTTATAGTCTAATTTCCTCTTATTACTTTAAATTGTCCGTGTTTCCAACATGCTTTGTTTGCAGTATCAATCTACTACTGTTCCTATCATACATGAGACCCTCTGAAAATGTCTTCAAATTTGTAAACTGGGTTTTTGCTTAGATCTGACATCATTTTGCAGTAGTTTTTCTTTGAAAAGACAAATGAAACTGGTAGTCATAATGTTACATTGATAAATCTCATATAAAGGAATGTGGATTTTTGCAGGTGCCAATAATGGGAACAGTATGCCTGATAATCCCACTGCTGATATCCCATCTCCTACCCTGCATTACTAGTCAACAGGCAAACTGCTGAAGAGAGCTAGAAAGACTAATTTTGAATTTCAGACTCTGAAGTCTAAATACTATTTGATATTAGTTATGGGATCTTATTATGTGGCTTACAAATATAGAGATTATTGCCAGTTATTAATGAAAACCAGACCTCCACTTAATCCAGGAGTAGCTGGCTGAATGGTGATACCTGGATTTCGGGACATTTAATATTTATTATTCGTCTGTATGAATAAAGATGTTCCAACAGTCCAATCACAGACTGAGAACAGCATCAAATAGCTCTGTCATGAATAAAGCAAATATAAGCAGTTCCCAAACAGCCCTGAATTTGGGATTACTCACTAAAAATTTTTAATAAGTGTGACTATGTCCAGAAATTTTCACATCTGAACGTATGCACTTTCACATACATGTGTGCACATTTAACTTATTATCGTTTTTTAAAGAATTTAATAAAAATATTTTCAATGAGTAATCCTCCTAAAAAAACCCTCCTTATGGAGAGAAAAAAAATTGGTTAATTGAGTAAAATTTGGGAAGGTAGGGGGGAAGTAATTTTTATACAATCAGAAATCATACTGTCTGATTCCAGGGTGTAGGAATTGTGGGGAAAAAGTCTTGACAGATTCTTTTGCATTGTTCTGATTAGGCAGTATAATATTTTGGGAGTCATCCTAAAATAAACTGTTGTCTTTTTTCTGTGTGTTCAAAACCTTTCATTCATATTTAAATGAATGTTTTGTTCAACCTGAAACAGATCATTTTGCTTGGAGGTCTTTTTTTCTTTTAGATCCATAAAAGCGAGAAGGTAGAAACAGCCCAAGCTTGACGTGATCTGAGACAGCTGCCTTCAGATCTCTTCTCCACTTGATCAGAGAAATTTAAAACCAGCTCAAAATGTTTATTATGGGATAAAATGATGGGAGTCAGTTCACTTTGGTGAGTGGCTTCATCACTGGGTGAAATTTCTCCTCCTGTCCTTCTCCCAGTGGACCCTGAAGTCAAGAGCGAAGGTGCAGAGGAGCTGCACTTAAGAAGAGCCTGCAGTTGGGTGTGAGGGAGTCCTCTAGGAACAGGAAAGTGGGGATGCAGAGCCCTGTTTTGGCTGAGGTCAGCAGGTCAGATGAAGGGAGGGAGAGAGCATCAGTGATCCCACAGCAAATTCCATTGATTTTGCATGGTCCAGTGTGGGGAGAGTCAAAATACTTCGGAAATCTCAAATAAAATGTCACTGCTCCAGGTGAAACTGCCTCAGCCTCTGGCTTGTTCTGACTCCCTGTGTTCAACTCAGTTTCTAAATGTTTTTGCATCAGATCAGAACTGTCTTCAAAAATGTACATCCAGCTTCAAACTTGTCTTTTCCGCTCTGGATTCCTCTTTCTCCATTCTGTGGTTATGTCTGGCTGTTTCCATGTTCTGTTCTTGCACTGGCCTTTTGGTAGTTCTTTCAGAAGCCTCAAAAGAAAAAGAAGATAAAGATGGAGCCCTGTGGAGATGCCCACTCTAATCCAGCACCAAGGCAGGCTCTCTATTTGTATCCTGGACAAATGGCTGGGTTGCCATTTCCTTATGACCAGATCCCATCCTCCCCTACAGAGTGGGATGATGCAAATAAAAGTCTTGGATGCTCCTCAAGCAAGTGAGAAAGATTATTATTTCCTTCCAATTCTCCAAGCCATGGGGCAGCTCAGAGCCAGGAATCTGAACTCCAACCTACAAGCACCACAGGCACACTGGAGCTCCACAGCCAAGCAGGTGGGGGCTGGCAGCTGCTCCACAGGCAGCACCTTCAGAGAAGGAGGTAGGAGATCAGTACCAGCAGTGCCTATTTCTTCTTCTCCTGGTTCCAGTGAAGCATTGTCAGAGTAACCGTTGGCTTTGGTCACTCTAAAGAGAGAGCCCCTGGTTCTCCTGGTGGGTGATCAGCCACTGGCCCTTCCCACACCTGTTTGAAGAATGCTGGGTGGGGGGAGTCACACTGTGCCTTGAGTTGAGTCTCTGCAGACCAGTGGAGAGGGTGTAAAATCCTCTGAGAAGCTTTGTTTTCTCTGCCCATCAGTTCCCTCAGATCTGGATAATTCTGAATAATGGATGCAAAATTTGCAAGCTGATAGAATTAAGCAGCATTCAGCTTAATTAGGGGGATGGTTATTCAGGGAAGAAATCCATGTGTCCATCAGGTGTGCTGTCCAAAGTGTGGTGTGGGAGAAGGTGGATAAAGACCTGCCTACACAGTAGGCAGCAAGGCAAGTATCCTTGCAGCTCTTTGGGCAACCTGACATGCCCACAGCCAGGCTGAGCTTTCCCCTGTGCTTTCACAGATCTCTGAAGTGGCTTTTTACAGCCCCATTTGTCAGCATTCAACAGCTTCCTGCTCAGTCTCAAGTTAAGATTTACTATTCATATTACAATATCACTTAAGCATCCTGCATTGGCTGAGCTGAGAGTCACCTGGGCTATAAAGATGATCCCAGAGTAAACTTATAAGGTTAGGCTGAGTTTATCTCTTCCTTGTGTGCATTAAGAAAATGAGGCTGTGGTATTTACTGTCTTCCAGCTGAGCAGTTGTGACTTCAGAGGCATTTCAGGTTGACAGGAACAGGAAATTTCCATTTCCTGCATGACCCCAAATGGCAAGTAAAACCCTAAAAGCTTATTGCCATATATATATATATTTTTTTTTCCCCTATTTATGGATACCCAAGTCTCATTTCCTAGTGTTTGAATGTGTGATAAGACCTTAGGCAAGTTCTCTCTTTCCTGCACATTACTTTCCCCAATAGTAGGTTGTAGATAATGGAATTTGTAGAGTGATTAAGCAGCTACAGACAAATGGAAATCTTAGGCATGAAAAGCTCAGGTGTAAGCTTTTAGGGAGGCAGAGACTCAGCCTCTCTGTGTGCAACATCAGTACAATAGGATCCTGACACAGGACTAAATACATTAGTATTGGAAATGAAAGTGTGTGTTCACAGCCTCCAGTTCTCCTTTTTCCTTCCAGGATTTTACTGTTTTTCTAAACATTGTAAGTTCTCTTTTTTTTTTCTTTCTTTCTCCTGAAGCTCTTGTGCCTTTTGCTTTTCCTTAATGGTTTTGTATGAGCTTTCAGCTTTCTGCCAATCTGTTGTTTTTAGCCTCAGAGGTCAATTTTTTGTTCCTGGCACATCCTTAAGTTTTCAAAGATTTAAAGCTTATGAGAGCAGCTCCAATGCCACTGGTAGAAACACTCAAGTTCCCAAGCAAGGCATAAATTTAAGAGCCTTGTTGAATAGATTTAAATCTGGAATAATGCTACAGAAGTAGGACAAGTTGTCTGGATTTATATTGGGTGTTTGGAAGCAAAATCGGGACTTAATCTTAATTTATTTCACTAGAAACACCTCTAACACCTCAATAGATAGGTACTCTGTTGTATAAATGCAGTTAATGAGGGTGATTTGAAACTTCCTATATACTGTACTTTTGAAGGTTTACTGTAAGATGTTACAGTTGTAGCAGAAATTGCAGAAAGCACCGTGTCCCCACGGTACATTATGTGCAGCACTTCCCAGTGGCAGTAAATGTTCTGGCTTAATCAAAAAGATCACATTTCTTTCTATTACTGCCTGCCCAGAGAAGCTAGAATAACTTTTGGCCATGGAATACATTAGTTTAAATCTTAAATTTCAAAATGAAATTACACGAAGTCTTGCAGATATGATTCATATGTCCCCCATTACTTCCAATCTCTTTCTTTTTCTCCTTCTAACTTGAATTTGTATGAGAACTGCAGTGCTGTTGGTAGCACTGGAACTGGTTGGAGGCTCAGCTTGGGCAGACACAGCATCCAGGCATCCCTGATGTGCTGGGACTGTGCTCCCAGCCTCGGCACAGCCTCTGTCAGAGGTCACTTCGCTCAACCATTCCTGGGAATTGTCTACTTAGCTGGAGCCACTCTCGTACTTCCTGCAAATCATCCTCAGGCAGCCACAGTGTTAGATTTAAATCACTGTGCTCTCTGTTTGCAAGGCTCATGGAGAGATTTCTGTGGGGATTTGTTGGCCTTCAGGCTCTCCCCAGCCTGGTGGCTGCAGGCACATCCTTTGGCAGTTTTGCCTCTCCCTGCTGTGGAGTGTGAGTGTCCCGTTTTGGGGAAGTGGGATAACACTGGCACCCACCCACCGCACACACCTGTCATGAAGATTTATGAAGTGATATTTTCAAAAGTGTAGAGCATTATTTAAGGCAGGTGCTGTGATCTATCGATAACAAATGGGATAAACATTGGGTAGTTAAATATTTAAAGCACAGCCTTTGGAACTGGGACGTCTGTGGCCTTTTCCAGCTCTGCTAATGACTTCCTGCTTGTCCCTGGACCAGGCATATCCCTGTTCTTGTGAATCCTCTCCCTCAAAATTTTATATAATGCATCTATTAAGCTGTGAACTCCCCTGGTGAGCAGTGCTCTGACAGGTGCTGGATTAAAGGCAGCGGGTCCTGGGACCCCATGAAACCATCAAGGCTTTGAATGAAAGATTTTAGCCCAATCTGAATCCAGGGATAGAAATTTCTTCTTCCACCAGCCACCTTCAGTTTTATTTCAACTTTAAACTTTCTTATTATTATCTGTTCCCAATATTACATCCACCTTGTGGCTTGATATGCTGGGAGGGGGTTAGGGTGTCACTATGTCACAGCTCTAAGAAACATCCAATTCCAGGCAGTGGGAGCTGTGTGAAGTGCAATGGCCTGAGACAGAGAAGATGGCTGGGAGTAGACTATTTAAGCATTTTAAACTCTTTTTTGATGATTAGAAAACAAACACACATTCTTGTAGCTTTTGTCAATAAAACTTTGCACTTTTTAAGAGAAACTTGATGTTCACTTTTCTTCCTCGTTGGTGCATTTCCCCTTATTTCAGAGCTCAAAATGTATCACAAGGTTCCTATCCCTTTTGTATCATAGCAAAATATTCATAGAATAGAATTGCTGCAGACATATCCCAGAATGGTTTATCAAACAGAGCAGTGGATATGGATCCAGTCAAACTGAGGCAATAGCCCCAACTCCAGCTACGAACATTCACTGGCTGACTCTCATGGTTTATAAGATTCCCAGTTATAGATCTGGAGATCTGCCACATCTTTAGTTGCATCTCCTGTTTTCCCATGTAAAATGTCTTCTTTCAGTCATTTACTCGTGGGAGTATTTCCCGTGTCCTGGATGTACATCTCATCCTGGTGTCCTCTTATTTGGCTGTGATCCAGTGGAATACTCAGGACAGACATCTTTTATAAATCACATCCAAGGCACTTCCATGGTAATGTTCTTTAAAGGACCACAACACAGAGTACACTTTGTCTCCAGATTCTTGGTACCAGCTTCTGATTCAACTGTAATGTGCATATTTTGTGATGGAGGATTTTTTTTCTGCAGTACTTAATGTTCGGAGAGAGTTTAATCAAGAAACATGAGTAATTGGCATTAACATTCACTTCTGAGCAAGAGAACAGCTTTGATAGCATCTATACTCATTAGACTTTTCGTTCCAAACACTGTTCATTACAGTGAGCACTCTTTGTGTTGGCTTCTACTTTGTAAATACAGCACAGATTCTGCTCGGCACAGAAGCAGGTCCTGAACAAAGACTCTTTGGTTACACATAGGGAAGAAGTTTTAACTGTCAAAAAGAAACAAGTGGAGCACTTAAAGGTACTTCGAGAAAATTTCTAAGCAGCCTGAAACACAACAGAAAGATCTCCAGTGACAGGACACAAGATTTATTTACTGTCTGAGTAACTGGAATGAGTAGGACTGATTTTGTTCACATTCTGAAATGAATCCCTGGGAAAGCTCAAGTTGCAACTTTGGACGCCTGACGAAAGTTTGTTGGGGTGCACTTATGGACCCAGGAGCACTATATGCAGTGCAGGGGCATGAGCCATGCCAAAAGTGAGACGGGAGGGAGCCAGACAGGTCTTGGTCCATTGCATTTCTGCCTGCTTGTATAAAAGTCCTGAACAGCAAATGGGCACTGATCCCCAAAAAGGCTATACCAGTGTGTCTGCACCACATCCCCATCCTCCTACCACGAGATTTAGTACAGGTGAGAAACATTTAAGCCCCTTACAGTCTCTGTTTACTTTTTAAAATACATCTTACAGAAGTATGAATAAGCCTTTCCTCTGTCCACTGTGGAAGTGAAGCACACAGAGTAATGCTGATTTTCAGCTAGCTTATAAAATAACAATATTGTGTTACTGCACTATCTAAAAGGACCCTTAGGCAGAAGTTAGGAAGTGTGTTGTCAATTCACCCCTACGCTCCCTGATTAAATTTGCACCCAAATCAAGTGGTTCAAAGACTCAAATTGTTTAATGAGTTGACTTGACAAATAGATAATTTTCTTTTTTAGCAATTGCCCAGAAAATGTGAGGCAGCAGGAGCCCTGAATTTCATATCTGTCAGTAAAAACAGTCTGGAGATCTTGTTCTACTGTTCTGAGATACTTTACACCTTCACAATTTTAAAGCACTTCTCAGGTAATGTGGTACCTATTATTCCAAGTAATTCTAACTAAACTCGTGTTGAGTGAAGTACAGAAACATCAATTGCTTTATTCCAGTGTTTGAGGATAATATGCCAGTGCAAGGACTCTTGAATCCCAGTTGCCTGCTGTGACCATCTGACCTGAGTTTTTACTCATTGCTGCATCCTGCAGGGTGATCTGCAGTAGCCAAGTCCTTTCAAAGAGCTTCAGGCTGTTTACTTGTTCCATGGCTTCCTGGGTGTGATAGAGCCAAAAACCAGAAAATATTTGGGACAACTGCTCATGTAAGGAACCTCCATTTGTTAAATGCTGCCCTAGGAGCAATATCTAATGCTAATATCATATGGGATTAGTCTGCTTAGGCTTTTCATCCTGCACATAGCAAAACAACCCAAGAAATGTGGCTTTGCTTGGTTTTGGCCAAAATCTACTTGCACTGAGCTAAACATAAAATTTGCCATGATGAAGAATATAGTAGTTGAGTGCCCTGAGACAACAGTTACCTAGTCACCTCTCCCTGGATAGAATATTTTTGTTCTTACCAACCTTACCTTTTTCATGCTTGTATCCCAGGAAAAAAGTTTAGGTGAAATCAATCCATCTTTCTCCTTGGCTGGGCTTGAGGCTGATCTGGGAGGCTGGCTCAGCATGAGAGAGCCCTACCTCGCTACCTAGAGGTGAAAAGGCTGCCAAATCTCACCTCTGACTCTTATTTTCTACCCTTGGCTCCTTCTCATCATGGCAGGTGAGGCATTTGTGGGATAACACAGTACAGACCATCTTGTTGCTGTTTTCCTATTGCCCAGTAACAGCACTGAAGGAGCTACAGAGAGATACTTAGAGGTGGAGAGATACTTAGAGATGTTGGTGGCCACAGTCTCCTTTCCTGACATGTTTCAAACATCACTTTCCTTCTTAAAAAGTAGTAAGAGCTTAGTACTGTTACTACTGTTACTGTCACTTCCTAGTAGCAGAAACAAAACATGGTTTGCTCCAGCCACACAACTTCCATTTCTCATTGCCTCTTTCCTCATTTTCTTCACTATTTCTGCTCATTGTCCTCTTCTTTCTTAGCGATTCAGCAGGATCTTATGCTGGAGTAACAACTGCCCCTCAGAAGTACTCCAATACTGTAGCTCTTGCAGATTATGGAGGAAGAAGTCTGTCGAGAGGACAGAAAGCAAGGGAGTCCAGTCAAGAGCTAGGGGGTGATACAGCCCTGGTGGATCAGAAGAAAGAATGAACTCAAGGAGGGAGTGTGAATGAAGAACAAGAGAGAAAAGATAAAGATAAGAGCATAAATGTGGGTAGGAAGTAGCAACACAAGGCCTTAAAGACAGAATTAGAGATATGATGAAAAAGGATTGTCAGTAAATAGATACACAATATGAATAGTAATGGATGGGGAGCTTTAGCTGCAGTGCTGTGAATGTTAAAGAGAGGAAGAAAATAGGCAGCAGAGAGTTTGCAGTGATCCAGTTAGCCAGAAGGGACCTTGACTCAGCTCTTCAGACCTCAGAAACTCATTGGAACAAGGTAGGATATTCATGAGAACAGGTTTTATTGGGGAATTCACTATTTTTTCCAGGTGAAAATAGCATAGAAAAACCTTTGCACAGCAGATTTTTGTTACCACTGGCTTCATTCCTGGCTTTAAGTGGAAGGTGGAATGAAAACAAGTATTTCTTTTCCTCCAGCAGTCCTCAATCATTGAAATATTGAGTGAGTCTGTGGGTTTGTTTTAATCAATGCTACTCTGGTCAAACTCGTCACTTAAAGACAAAAATGCAATTATGCTGCAAAGCAAACAAGACCAGAAAAAATAAACACTATTGACAATGACCTTTGAGCAAAAGTGGACTTTGTTTCCATTACACTTCTATATCTTAAACCTCCTAGTTCAAAGTTCACAGCAGAGGTCAGAGCTGAGTTCAGAGACCTTAGTTCAGAGCAAAATGATAACCTGATTTGCCAGAAGTTCAGAGCACTGACTTCCCATTAAAGCAGTGGAAACATCAAGTAGTAAGTTTCTTCCAAATCCAAGTATGAATTAGTTTGATACTTTTCTGATTGCATGTCTTTGGCAAGCCTCCTGTGATATCTTGGACTTTTTGGCTTGGTTTCCTAGTAGAGGAACAGTCAGTGACCCCAACTCTGGTGTGTTCTAAGTGTTTTGTCACTGGATCTGGGAAAAAAATGTCTGAAATCCATACAGAATTTTCTTCTTTTTCTACGCTGAGGAGAATAACCTTAAGAAAAAAGAAATCCTCTGTTTATTCATGGAGCTAGTTCTAAACAGAAAAAGCAGTGAAGGATATCTGGTGTAGCTGAAACTAATTACAGTACAGTGCATCTTTCAAAGACTAAACATTAACTCATACTAAAAAAATTAGTCTTGAACATTATGTCTACTGATACCTTCCTTGAGTGTATTATGGTAAACATTTAACTCTGGGCATCTGACTGACAAAGTCAGCATAGTTTTTTGTTTGTTTGTTTGTTTGTTTGTTTGTTTGCTTTTAATGTTGAATAGCTCCATTTTGGCTAAAAGAACCAAATTTATTAAGGGAGAGATGGAGAAATACTGCATACCAGCATGATAACCTTGTGTGACACAGTCTCATGATAAATATGCTATAGATCTGGGAGTTCAGTCTGATGCATAGTCTGGACCAAAGGGTTCTCTCACAATATGATGATCTATTGTATCGCCCAGCCAACTGGAGTAGCATTAAAATGAATTATACCAGGCTCCTGGTTTGGAAATTGTCTAGTCCATTATGTTTTAAGTACAGATTTCTTAAAGGGCAGAAGGAACCTTGGAGAGCAAGAATGAATTGGAAACAAATTGTAACCGTGACATTCTGCCCTCTGTCCCCTCCTTGCCATTTTTGACAATTAGGGCATTATTTCCTCTTTCCTGTCAAGGATTGGTAGGGTTTGGAAAAGGATTTTCAGTTGTTTCCCTTGTTCTGATTTGCAGAAAGGGAATAAAAGAGTTGTTTATCCTTCCATGCCTGCACAGATATCTCTGTGCTTTCTTTTTCCTGTTGCACGTCCTTTGCTTGTTTTCTAATGTGTTTTCCTAAAGTGAACATAAAAGGTTCACCAATGGGTTGCCCTGGCTAAATCTTTAGTATTTTACAACTCTTTCATGATGCCACAGACCACGATGAGCTGTACTGTTCAATCAGGCTCTATCTTCACACATTTCTGTTTATTAATAATAACCACATTTTTGAATGTTCTTGTTCTTCCAGCCGACTCGTGTCCGAGAAGGTCTCCAAGTTGTCCAATTCATTCTCAGGTTACTAGGTAATTTTCTTTTATTTTCTCTTATTTTCTTCTAACCCATGCTACTTTTAAATGCCCTAATGATTATGTTATACATTGCCAATTGTGTAGCTGACATAGCTTCTGTATTTCTACTGTAGCTGGAAAACTTTTCAGCACCACCATAAGCATTCAAGATGCCTTCTCTGGTAATAGCTCGTGCTTTCATAATATCAGATAGGATGACCCCATAAAGGCAGACTGATTGTGGCTTATCCAAGATATCCAGTAAGGCAATGCAATTTTGATCCATTGCAGCCTATCTTTGCAAATCCTGATCATTCCCACACAGAGCACACATACAGGTGTGATGGTACTGTGTGAATTCAGTGATTCTCAGCATTGTCTGGTTACCATCAGTCTCCTCATCTACCTCTCATCTCCATCTGGAAACTGAGCTCTTATAAGCACTCACTTTGCATTTTGATCTGTCTGACCTTTGGAAAAGTGTTCAATTTGGTATGATACGCAGATAGACCAGGTGCTAGTTGTGGATGAGTCACCCTCAATCTTGGATGTGTGAAGTTCTTTGGTAGCTTATTGAGTCTAAAGATGAAGGAGACTTGCATATGTTTCATCTGAATTCATATACAGCTGGCTTTGGATGTGCTAACCAGATACCCAGGAAATATGCTTGAGTCAACATGACTTTGATTTTGCATGAAGCCCTTACAATTACATTTCTAATTTTGGACAGTAATAACTTAGTCACCTGTGAGAAATTAGATTTTATATGATCATAGCTTGGTTGTTTATTTTGACAGATGCTAAAAATATTGGTAGAAATACCCTTTTCTGATAGTTAATATTGCAATCTGCACCATTGGCTCTATTTTTCACATGATTTATGTAAACTTTTCAGTGTGCAATCCCTATGGAGTGATAATCAATCTGTGTAATTTAATAATTACGAATAATTACATACTTCAGATCTTTCCAGTGTCATGAGCAACTGCTGATGGATCTACAGGCATAGAGTATCTGTCCATGCCCTCCCAAGACTCTCTTGGAACTGCTCAGTGCTGTTAAGTACTTAAACAGCCGGGATTTTCTGGGAACAGTCCAGCTTGCTCTGGTATTAGGAACCATTTAGCAAATGGTGATAACTAATTTAATTAGAATCAGATGCTGATGCCATTTGTGAAGATGATGCCGTATGGACACAACCCACTGCTTTTTGGCTCTGGAGCATCCTTCTCTGATTTTTGGAGTGCCATGGCATACAAGCACTAACACACTGACAGCAATGCACAATAAATTGTTAGAGTATTCAGATATTTGTCATTCAACCAAGGTATTTTATCTGTTCAGTTGTCAGATGTCATCAAGATCAGCAGTTTTATATTTCTTGAAAGAATTCTTTCCTCAGATGACTAATAATAATCAATGTTCTGAAATCCTTGTCACTTACTGTGCAATTTACACTTTAGGTCTAATTTACACACTTTGGATGTTCAAAAGATTGGTCTTCAGTGATAGTATATGTCTACTTTTTGTCAGTCAATAGAGAGGTTCTGACTAATTGCTGGTGCTTTTTCGCTGTCATGGATTATGTCTACATGTTCTCTGGAGCATGACTTCCATCTTCTGTCAGTTTGGAAAAAATATCTTCACTCAATAAGTTACTTTACAGGTCAAGAAAATCCCATTTGTATTTCTTACATGTGACAATTTGCACAATTTTCAGATAAACTGCAGAGCTCCCTGTCACAGGATAATGCAGATACTAAAAGTTTGTGTGGTTTTTTGAAGCCATTATACAAGTTCATGGAACCTACTGTATTATCATCTCTCAGTCTAGCAATGGTGTTGATGACAGAGGCCTGATATAGATTAGTGACCTTATTTTTGTCAGTCAGGGCTGAAGACAGTTTGGATCACAGCCTAGATCCGAAGTATGCACATGTCCATATTTGTACCACTTCCACCCATCATGACTTTTGTTGAAGCATCAGTTGAATCAGTAGCTGTTAAGACTACTGCCAGCAACTCACTTTTGACCAAAGTCAAAACTCACCGTATTGTCTGATGTAACAGAAATGCTGCTAACACCTCCAGGCAGACTCCTGATGTTCGCCACTGGCAGTCACAACAGGATCAGACTTAACGATAACCTTACTATTTTTCTCTTTTTTTTTTGGTCAGGTTCATTCTTGGTGATCTAGATGTTTATCCCTATATGTTTTGCTTGTGGACTTAGCACCATGCATTGCACAGCTGGATGATGGTTTCTTGTTTGACAGCTGAGGGCCCTTCAGCATATCCAGATATTATTGTCAGTGCTGGTCCTGATAAGAAGTCTTTTATAAATAACTGACAGGCACACCTTTAGCTGTGATATTAGGTATTTAGAAGGATTTGTGGATTCATGGAATCTGACAGGGATAGCAATGTTAGCATTTCTGCTGGGGCCCTGTTATATATGACTATCTACAAAGAATACTCAATTTTCATTTTCTATTCACTACATGACTGCTACAGGTAACTCTAGAGTGAGAAAAGGGGCAGATTTATAACTTTTGCCTTGTCTCTGCATCCCTGCTTTAAAATATTCTTGTTGATATAATGTAAGTTTGAAATCCTATGAAGTCTTGTCTTTGTTTGTCATCATCATGGTCAGGCTTCGCAAACAAAGATTTGGGAAGGGCTCTACCCACATTTGCTACAAGCGCACTCATGGCTAAAAGGGCCAATACAAGATAGACAAGATCGGTTGCAAAAGGCACAGCAGAAGGAGTCCTTAGGTGGAATATTCTGCAAGACACGATTCTTTCTGCGTTGTCATTTCTCCTCAAGAGTAATCCTGCGTGCTTTCTCAAAAGAAGCAGCAGCGTTAAAGATGGTGTGTCTCCAGACCTCCCAATTGGAGGCCAGAGTAGACCAGTTATGATGATCAATATGGCCAAGGCTGAGATGTTGTTTCAGGGAGTCCTTGTATCTTCTCTTCGGGGCCCCTCTCTTGTGGCAGCCGGTGTCAAGTTCACCATAAAGCAAGATCTTAGGGAGGCGGTGGTCCTTCATCCTGGAGACGTGCTCTGCCCAACACAGCTGTGTTCTCAGCAACATGGCCTCAATACTTGTGACTGCTGCTTGTTCTAGAACAGATGTATTGGTCACATAATCTGACCAGTGGATGTTTAGGATTGTACGGAGGCAGCGTTGATGGAAGCGTTCTAGGAGTCGCAGGTGGTGGCGGTAGATGACCCATGATTCAGATCTGTATAAGAGAGTAGACAGCACTATGGCTCTGTAAACACTGATCTTGGTACTTTTCTTCAAGTGTTTATTTCACCAAACTCTTTTATTATGAAACTTTCTGAAAGCACTATATGCCTTTGCTATCCTGTTGTCTATCTCTCCATCAATCTTACCATCCAAGGAGATGAGGCTACCAAGGTAATTAAACTGCTGGATTGATTTGAGCTCTGATTCGCCAACGGTGATATGGGGATGATGGAAGACTTCCTGAGGTGCAGGTTGATAGAGAACTTCTGTCTTCTTTAAACTGACTTCCATCCCAAAAAGCTGTAATAAAGGAAGAACTAACAGAATCTATACATAAGACTGAAACAGATTTTTAAACAAGAATTCTTTCTTATTTTATTAACCCATCTATTGTGTGACTGAGTGAATGCCCCATTATTTCCAGTTTGCCCCTCTCTGGTCCTCCAAGGAGTTCTCCAGCACAGTTATGAGAGACAGATTCACAAGCTCTACTTCCATGGCACGTATTTTCCTATAGTTTCTTCATCAAGAAGCAACAGAAAGAGAACAAAAATACCTTTAATCTGCTAGTTTCTCAAACAATCCCACACAGTCTGTGAACACAGAAGGAGAGATCCTTCTAGAGGTGCAGGGGTTGAAATAATGCATAGTGCTTCTCAGGATAGATGCTTTTTTGATTGTTATGTATACACACAGAGATCAGTCACAGCCTCTAAGTCTTGGACAGAGATTCCTCATTATTTTGTTGCTGAGATCCTTTAGAGAAGCGGACAGGTCTTGCTCTGAGATTTTTCTAGATAGTTTTTACTCTCAGAACAGGAACTCTCTCTTCACATTTAAATGCTTAGCTGAAAAAGGTTTGCTATTATAAAAAACGGTATATTGCAAGTATGATCAAGATCCAAAAAACAGAGCAGCTTAGATAAAAGCCATCAATGAGCAGAAATCTGTTTTCATTTGCAGAACATGTAAACACTGTGAGAGCATAACATGGTTGAGAAGGATTGAGGAGAAACTTAGGCAATGTAGTATCAGATAAGTGTGGGAGTCTACACAACATATTCCTTGAAATCCCACATCCCCATTTCTCAAATAATTCTCCTTTTCCTAATCAGAGTTTCTAGGCTCACCAGTTTTCAGAACATGTGTTTTAATAACAGAGTACAGTGTTGTTTGTAGTTTTTTGGTGGCTTTGTTTGTTTTTTTGATTTTTTTTTCTTTTTTAATAAGTAAACTTCAAGGGTTTTTAAAAAATAAAACTAGCGCTTAGCCCCAGTCAGAGAACAAAGCTCTTACTGTGTGGCAAGTTGCTCAAATCTACAACAACAAAATGAACCTCTGCCATAAGCAGCAGGGGACAATAGGTATGTAGTAAAGAAGAGGGAATGGTTAGTTGCAGGGCAGGAGCAAATGATGCAAATCTAACAAAAGGATGCTTTAATTTTTAAAATAAATATGGGTTTAAGTATTTTCAGGTGAATAGCACTGCCCCAGTAAAGTGAAATAGAGAACTGCAATCCTTAGCCCTGGAATATGAGAGATGTATAAACCATACCCCTAATGTCCACAGCAAGCAAGAAATGGCAATAAATTTCTAGCTCTGAGTCTAGGTTGCTGCTGTCAAAAGCTCTGATGACATTTGATGCAGCAAATGAGATTGGAAGGAAAATTCAGAGTCAACATTTGCCGTGGGGCTTCTGACAAGTAGATGTAAACTGATGGTCATCAGGATCCTCTTTCAGTGGAAGAACACGTCTTAGGACATGTTGAAATTAAATTACCGCTGACTAAATTGAATTGTAAGGAATTAGTGTGTGTGTGTGTGCAGTCCTTTGAACTGAAGGAGCAGATACCTTGTAAAGAGAGAGGAATGAAAACCTGCGGGTGTGTTTCTGGGCAGGCAGGTGCCTGGTATTTGGGAACTGGGACCTATGATTTTCCTTACCAGGCTGAAGAGCTTGGTATTAGAAAACAAAACACAATTTACTGAACATGAAAATGCAAGAAACTTTCTGAGTACTGTGAACACAGGCCTTAGGAAGGAACTGCCACAACTTGCCCAAGTATTTGTTCCTGCTCCAAAAGGTAGTTCCTGTAAGAGCTGTGAATTAGAATAGCAGGCAGCTGTGGTGCTTCTCTTACAGAGCAGCCACTCAGAGTTCTCCAGACTCTGAACTGTCACAATCTCATTTCTAGTTTATAAAAGCATATTTAATCTTTGTTTTTACAAAGCTTTCAAATATTGTTTCAGAGCTTTGTTAAACTGAGATTTATTCGTGATACAACATCAGGAAACTTGCAAAGCTCTTTTATTTTTCTGAGCAATTGTTTAAGGGTAGAAGTCTGCAAAGGCAAGTGTCATTATTTTTGTGTCACTGTTTGTACAGGAGCCAGAAATTTAAAATGAGATTTTGATCCTGCATATATATATATATATATATGTATCTCCATGCATATATTTACAGATTTATAGATTTTAAATTTATATTTATCCTATGTGAAGGCCTCTTCCTCTATCTGAAGAATGTTGTATTTACAAAAATAGATTTAGAAGTGAATGAAAAAAATATTACCTCTATTTTTCTTTTCATCCAGAGGAATGCAATTGATTTCTGTAGAAACTGCCTCTGATTAAAACTAGTGAGTATTTCAGAACAGCCTTTACAAGTAGTGGTATAGAATAGCAAGCTGAAATCACCCCAACACGTTTACTGTTCAACCTAGGATTTAAAAGTCTTGAAAATCCTATTTATGTAATTTTTATTTCCCTTTAACCCCTTGGCAATAGCTGATAGGACTCCTGCCATAAGCACTAATGAATTTTGCATTGAATTCTGACTCTTGGCATTTAGGGCTTAATAAAATCTTCTTTTCCTTTATCTGGAAGATTCCTTTTCTGCTAATTGGTGTCAACATCAATCAAGATCAGAGGTGCAACAACACTAGTTTAAAGGCCTTTTGCTCATCTGCTTTATACCCCAAGTAATGTGGAGATGTAGGCAGCTTACACATAAAAGTGGCAATAAAAGTCCTTTCACTCTAAAATGCACAAAAATCTTGGAAACTTTGAAAAATTGTGCTGTTGCAATAAATTAAAAACTGTTTCCAGAGGTCTGTCAGTTGCACAAGTGGCATTTTGAGTGAGTGGGTCTGCTAAATATTTTGTGTAGCTCTAGAAAGAAGAGGTTCCTCTAGACCTCCAAAACTGTGGATGACGCTGAGGACTTCTTTAGAGAATGTTCCTCTGGAACATGATGGCTGGGTCACAGCTCCATAAATTTGCATGTCTAGTATCATAGGCATATTCAGGTCAATTTACATTGTTTGTGCAAGTTAAAAGGGTTCTTAAAACCTGTGCTTGGATGTGGCCAGGGGAGGGCTTGGAAGTGTGGCTCTAGATGCTCCTGATGGGAAGCACCTTGATGCCACATGAAGTGACTGCTCCTTGCTCTGTGCAAGGCTGAAGATCTTGGGTCCTACTAAATTTGGAGTTTGCCCAGGTCAGAAGTGAGATCCAGACAATCAGGAACTCTGGGTAAGTTCCTGCAGAGGCTGATGCTGCACCAAGTATTGAATATGTTGGTGAGACAGTGGCTTCTGAGACAGCCAGCTCTCCCCATGCGAGCAGGAACTTGTAGAGAGGTGCAGCAGCCCATCAAATTCAGTTGAAGAGTTTCAATGACTGCTCCTTCTGCCTCTTGTGAGCTTTTGGAACACTGTTTTTTCTGTCTAGACAAGCCATGAAAGGATACTGCCAAAGATAAAAACAGCACACGACAGGGCTACCCATTACACACAGACTCCTCCTGAGCTCTGATCCTCTCCTGCCTGTCCTGCAAGAAGCAACACAGAAGTGTAATCAGTACAGTGGCAAGGGACCATTGCCTCTAGTCCCTACAGTAACAAGGGGTAGATGTGTGTGTGCAAAAGGACCAAGCCAAGAGTAACTAGGAAAGGTGTTTTTTAGGGAAAAGCTTTTAGTCATGACCAAAGCTTGTGTGGCAACCCCAGGTGGGGGATCCTCACCTCCACCACTCTTATAGAGAGAATCAGCTAGTATGGAGTCGAGATGGCATGTGGAGATCCTAATACATCTGCAGAACCAGCACAGAAAGCTCCATTGATGAGTCTTGTTCTGTCCTCCACAGAGCCAATGTATTGCTTAGTAAAATAAAAGCAAAGAAAAAGATTTTTCTGCACACATAATCAGAGGGATAAAAGACACATAGTAAAAGGTGTAATTATTTTCTTCAAAACAAGGGTAAATGACATGCAGGATATTTCTTACCTTTCCCATGGCTGAGCTGGGGGGAAAAAAGCTTCTATTCAGAGAAGTATGAGACTGAAGTCACTGCTGACAGGATCACGGGCAATAAACAGCAAATTTCCAGTCCTCATATGATACCTTGTGGCTCACACTGCTGCACAGCTCATTGAACTGTAGCATTAGGGTAATTTGCTCTCGTTGCCCAGTGAAATCTAAAATGAAGGAGTGGGGAGTTTCGTCGTACTTGCTTTGCGAGGTGTTTTGGTGCCCATAAGGAAAGAATATACAAGGGAAGGACAAACATATACAGAATCGTAGAGTCTTTCAGGTTGGAAAAGACTCTTAAGATCATCAAGTCCAACCATTAACCCAGGACTGCCAGGTCCACCACTAAACCATGTCTCCAAGTGCCACATCTACATGTCTTTTAAGTGCCTCCAGGGATGGTGACTCAACCATATCCCTGGGCAGTCTGCTCCAATGCTTGACAACCTATGGTGAAGAAATGTTTCCTAATATCAAATCTAAACCAACCATGGCACAACTTGAGGCCATTTTCTTCTGCCCTGTCACTTGTTACTTGGTAAAAAAGAGACCAACTCCCCACCTGGCTACAACTCCCTTTCAGGCAGTTGTAGGGAGTTACAAGGTCCCCCCTCAGCCTCCTTATCTCCAGGCTAAACACTCCCAGCTCTGCCTGCTACTCCTCATATGACTTTTGCTCCAGACCCTTCCCCAGCTCCTTTGCCCTTCTCCAGACATGCTCCAGCACCTCAAGGTCTTTCTTGTAGTGAGGAGCCCAAAACTGAATACAGGGTTTGAGAAGCGACCTCACCAGTGCTGAGTACTGGGGGAGAATCTCTTCCCTGGTCCTGCTGGCCACAGTATTGCTGATACAGCCCAGGATGCCTTTGGCCTTCTTGCCCACCATGACACACATGCTGGTTCATGTTCAGTGGCTGTTGACCAGCACCCCCACGTCCTTCTCTGCTGGGCAGCTTTCCAGCCACTCTGCCACCAGTCTGTGCATGGGATTAGTGTGACCACAGTGCAGAACCCGTCACCTGATCTTTTTGGAACTCATACAATTGGTCTTGACCCATCGACGCAGTCTGTCCAGATCCCTGTGCAGAATCTTCCTACCCTCCAACAGCTCATCATTCCCACCTGGCTTGGTGTCATCCAGGAATTCACTAAGAGTGGGCTTGATCCCCTCATCCAGATCGTCAATAAAGATATTGGCCCAGTATTGATCCCTGGGGGACACTACCAATGACCGGGTTCCAACTGGATGCAGCACCAACACTCTCTGGGGTCAGCCATCCAGACAGTTCTTAACTTAGCCAAGAGTGCACCTGTCCAAGCCATGGGCTGCCAGCTTTTCCAGGAGTGTGCCCTGAATGTCGTTTCGATGATACTTCATCACGCAGTGCAAAAGGCTGCGCCTGGTCAATAGAGCAGTGGCAAATCTCTTGGTGTCCCGCAGGCCATTGTGCATTTTGAGTAATAGCTGCCTGGGAAGCAGGTTAATGCCAGCCACAGGCATTGTTTGCTGTAACTCACGTGAATAGCTATGAACAGAAAGGCTGAATGTTGCGATGACAACACATCAATAAGCAAAACCACTTTCTCCACCTTTTGACATGAATTACCTGTCCTGGATACTGCACTATAATCAACACTTGCATCACCAAGAAGAAAATAAAGGCCAGTTTGACCTTCTGGAGCAACAGGACCTGTTTTCCTGGAATGATGAGAGAGTCATTAGTCTGAAAAGTTACTTGGACTGTCAATAACCTGCTCACTGTGTGATGCCGTACCCTGGCTGAGCCACACCTCCACGTTTAACCTGTACCTTTTCCACAGGGTGAGTTCTCTAGGGACTTTTGGCTCAAATGTTTCTGCAAGCATGATGGCTGGGTAGCCTGCAGCACAAATCTGTGCAAGGACAGCACACAGAGCCAAGCATGGGCCCTTTGGGGTGGGTCAGTAGGGTACAGAGGGAGAGAACTGGAAGGAGTAGCTTTGCTGGGATTTCCAGTATCTCTCCGCACCAACCTGGCTGTGTGTCCCTGGTACCAGGGCTGCTGGACCTCTGTAAGGAAGCAGTTACAACAGCAGTGGGACTGCTTGTGCATTAAAGGGGCTTTCATATCAGCAGGAATGACAAAACAGACTGTTTTGTCTCTGTTCACCTTCTAGGCAGATCAGTGCTGTCCTTAGTGCTGGTGTTAGCTATTTCCCTCTTCATTTCACACGTATTTCAAACAAACAGGGATGACAAAAGCATGCAATTTATTGCAACACACAATGCTGGTAATTTTGCAGGATCTGAAGCCAGCTGAGCAATATGCTGCTGACCTTAAATTGCTCATTCCCCTTTGCTGTTAAGTAAAAGAATAAATCAATGGGTAATTCCTTTCTCTCACCATACCTCCTCTCCCTCCTCCTTTTTTAAAGCCAGACATCAGTCCTTTTTATTTAGTCATGACAATGCAACTAGTGCAAAGAAAATCTTAGTAGCCAGCCAATATGTGTAGTTTCTTTTACACTGTTAATTAGGTATGCTTAGTGCCTTTCTGAGAAAGGCATGATGCTAACCCCAGAAGCTCAGATAATCCTATTGTCAAATTTATTTGCTTATTAAAAGAGTTCTTTTTTTTTTTCCTTAGAACGACTTAGCTTAGAGGATTTAGCTTCTCCTGTAAAACCCAGACTAACCAGGGGATTGCTGGATGCCAGGGTATGCTGTGGCCCAAAGATTGCAGAGTTACCTGCTACTATATCTTGTCTGAGCAATGTGTGCAGCTATGACATAGCACAGCTGCCCGAGGAGCTGGGAGAGATGTAAACCCATTTTAATCCTTTGTAGCTCTCTCCTGCAGTTCTTGACTAGCAGGTTATTAGACCCAAAATGGGGAAGGTTCTTTTTAAATACATGCAAAATATGAAGACTGTGCTCCTGCTACTGTTGAATGTGTTCTTTGGTGAATGTAACTTAATTTAGATTTGGAGTTAGCTCAGAATCCCTCCTTTCATTTATACCCATACAGTTCCTAAATAATAGAGCCTGAATTGCAGTGCACCTTCAGCTCTTCAAAGTGAAAATGGCACACAGGGAAAGGGACTGGGTAATGGCAAAAAGCCACACCATATAAGTCTGAAGTTTCCTGTGAGCTGATGGATGCAATATGTGAATATATATGTGAATATGTATAGGCATGTATATTTAGATATTTTTTTTACTGCATCATGACCACACTGTCTGCCAGGAGTGAGTCTGGCAGCAGCTGTAAAGTGGGGCCCTGAAATGTGTTTGTTTTCTTACATTTCTTGTCCAAGGCAGTGAGGCTATTTGGTGGCAGGAGGCTGCCCTACCTGACTTGCTATGCAAAGGACAAAAGGAGTGTAGGCAGGCAGGCACTTTATCTGAGCTGTCCATACAGGAGCAGAAATAGAATTTCCTACCAGCACAGAAAACCATTCTAATAGTAAGAAATAACCCACAGGGAATTAAATTATAAATGTATATGCTGCCCCGAGGGTATGTCAGTTTGTATCACAGAGCACTCCCTTTTGTGCTGTTGGGCAGAGGTGGCCAGTTAAGCTGTTCTGTGGCAAATGAACTGTTAATATACAAGGCACTCTCTAACAGAAAGAGGCATGGGGGCACAATGTCAATTTATTGTAATGCAATGAAATATGAACTGCAGCAAAAATAGGGAAAAAAAGTCTGTTTCAGTGAACAATCACACTCTGGAATATTTTTTTCCCAGTGGTAGAAATTTAATAAAACAACTGGAAGCCATCAGGAAACAATAAATTGTTTTCTGACTAAGGAAAGACGTTTTGGGCTAGTTCAGAAAAGCTGAATACTGTTCTCATCTTTGTTTCAGATGAACCATGTCAGAGGCCAGCCATGATGTGGTTTCTCAACAGGATGATTCTTTTTCTCAGACATTCTTTTGCTTATGACAGCCGCTTCAGGGATAGTTAGGCCTTTGTCTTCACTTGATATGGAAGTACCTATGGTCTACTGAGCCAGTTATCTTGAAAGATGGACAATCGACAATAAAAATGAAACCACATATGCCAGCAGACCAGTCTTGTGAAGCACAGAAACACGTAGACAGTTGTCCTTGGTAGGCAGCTGGCTATGAATTAACCACTGCTGATTTATCCAAAGCGTTGGAGGTGACAATGTTTTCTGTCACAGAATCATGGAATGGTTTGGGTTGGAAGGTACATTAAAGATCATGTAGTTCCAACCCCCTGCCATGGGCAGGGACACCTTCCACTGGACCAAGTTGCTCAAACCCCATCCAGCATGGCCCTGAACACTTCCAGGTTTGGAGAGTCCACAACCTCTCTGGGCAACCTGTTGTCATGGTTTGAGAGCTCTAAAATCCAATTCCCTAGTCCAAACCCCCTCCCACATCTCAACCCAGTATAAGATGGTTTTTCCAGACACTACACAAGACTCAAAATGGGGGAAAGGGAATATATATTACAATGACTGTACAAAATAAATGCTACATTATATACAATCTTAGCTATCTCTACCATGACATAAGTATTTACAATGGATCAAATCTCTTCTCCCCTCCAAATAAAAGGCCAGGAGGGAAGAAGGAAAGATCCTTTCCACTTTCAGAGCAGCATTCTCTTCAGAGTAGCAGTCTATCTCTCTCTCTTCCATGCAGCAGCTGTGGCTGGATCTCTACCAGCACTCACGAGGGGTATCCAAGCCCCTTGGCCCGTCATCTTCAAACGAGGGTCTTCTCTTCCGTGGACTGCATAGCAGGGACAAAACTCGCTTCACCACATCATATCATGGGGCGTAAGACCCCCATGAAAGTCCCTTCCTCAGAGGATTCACCCCTGAGTCAGAATATCTCGGGCAGCTTTCAGTTGAAGGCCTTTGCCTCAAGAGTTCTACCAGAGCTTCTGTGCTCTGATCTCAGGCTGCCAGCTTGGCAGCAGCGGCGAGGGGGGGGACAAGGTCACTCCCTCTGCATTCCTTTGGCTGTCCTAGTCCAGCTTTCCAGGATGCCTGAGCTTTTCAGCTCCTCTCTGCAGTGCTACTGCACTTCACACCTCCCTTCTAGGAGGGGTCTCCAAGGACTTTGGGGTCTTTTGGTTCAGTTCTTACCCCAGAAACTCTGTCTGTAGAGCTTAGTCTTGTTCTCTCTCTCTGCTGCTGGCTCTCTTTCTCCCTTGAACAACTCTGTGTCTTCCTTGGCTGCACGTTTGTTTCTGCTGCTTCTCCGTTATCTCTTGGCTCTCAGCCACAGTCTCTGGACACTGCTCCTGCTGCTGCTCTGTCTCTGCTCACTCACGGTGGAGAAAACTTCCAGCTTTCTAGCTACAGGTACTTAGCCCAGTTTAACACTGTTCCAAGTCCCTGCAGCCCCCCTGCCAGGGGCTGGGGGGAGGCCCAGAGGTCCCAAGGGGCTCCGAGCCCCTTGCTCGTGGCTCTACAACATGGCTACTTCAACAACAACAACTACCACTACCTTCTCTTCCGTTCTGCTTGTGATATGTTTATATTTTGCAAAAGCGCTCATTGGATAAAACTCCCAAGGGTTACCACCCCCTGGGGATTTACCATTTTATAACTTCAGGGGGAAAACTGTTTCCCCCCACCACACCTATTCCAGTGCCTCACCATCATAGTAAAGAATTGTCACAGTAAAGAAATGTCACTTCATTCTTCTACGTGGTCTTTTGCAGAAATTATTTTTACAGAACCAACATCCAACATCTTATTTGTTTTAAATTTATCTGCCATGAAGTTCCCTCTCACTTCCCTCTTTAGTGGTTTCCCCTCTCCTTGTTACTATGAGTAACAAGTGAGTGAGCAACAAGAAACCATTCCATTTTTGCTGCTTTAAGACTTGTCATTCTGTACTTTATGACTTAGGATTGGTCTTATTAGGAAAAGAAGCCACTGGGAACAGAGATCTATTCTCTGTTCAGACTGACAGCAGGATAGACAGGTGTCATCTCATGATGACATCTAAAGGTGGACGAGCCCCATGAATGAGGGAGTTCAGTCTGGTGTAATCAGTGTCAACCCTGATGAAGACTATTTTTGTCAACTCTATTTATTCCTTTGAGACATCACTTTATAATAACAGAAAGATTGTAATTTAAATGGTTATGGGGCGTGGGTGCTTGAATTATTCATTTTTTACAGAAGGCAGACTCTCCATTGAAACCCAAACATGGCTGATATACAATATCCTCTCTCTTCCCTTCCCACCTGCAGTGCCCTGAAACACAAAAGGAATGCTATGACCTCTTTTGATTAATCCACAGGGATGGAAAATTAGAATCTTACCCTTTTATTTAAGGAATCAAATAAATTCACCCCTGAGACTTTCCCAGAGACACTCTAATTGGTCATCTTTCCAAGCTTTGATTTTATTAAGAAACAGTGAGCAGCATTTTGCAGCCAGCCTAAGCAAAAAGATGCTGAAGTTTATTGTAGCATGGACCTCAAAACCACTGAAATAAACAATTGTGCAGGCCATTTGCAATGGCTTCTTCTATTTAAATGCAAATGTGTATACAGAGATTTGTTTTAGATATCTGGTCATTTGATACACCTTGACTTTTGTCCCTGCCCTTAAATACCTGAGATTCTTTCTGAGATGTACCTTCTTAAAAAACAAAAAAACAAAAAACAACCAAAAAAGACCAAGAAGCAACCCAATTACCCCCTCCCCAGCCTGTACATCTAATGTCAATATCTCCCGTGCAGCATCTGTAAAAATGCATTTCATACAGCCTGGTCCCTCACTTTATCCTTGCAGCCCTGCTGGGGCAGAGAGGCATATATAGGGGAATATACTGGCCATGGCATGCCAAATGCAGTTGCCACAGCAGCAACCCTCTTTATTTCCCTCTCTCTTCCTCTGGAAGTCTTGAATGTGTTTAAATATTAAAGCTGGAAACATCTCAGTGTATCCCCTGTGGAGTCTTTCTATTGAAAATATCCCAAATCCAATAAAATTACCTGGGTCTTTTGATGTTTGTAAAGTGTCTGGGCTGGCAGTCCAATATCAGACTCCTATAAAGATATCTACAGAGTATTTCCAATAGTGCTGATATCTGTGAACTCCTTGCTAGGTATTCCATTCTAATCACTAACATATCCTTTATTTTAAAAAGGGATATTTAGGAGAGTCTGCTTTATTTCTACCCCAATATAGTGTTGATTTACCTTGTGTCTTAGAGAAACCCCTTAACCAAAAAATACCTTGAGCTTGCAGAAATCTATTCACTTCCTAGCCAAAAATGTTGATAATACTGTCTAAACCAGAATAATTTCAACTGTACTAAGAAGGAAAAGTTGTTGCTGTGTCAACAGGGGGAAAATTCAGCAGTTCTAGTATTTAGAGTTTTTTTGCCTTAATAATGGTGCTCCACTTGCATCTTCCTCTAAAAACAAATGGAGAAGGACAACAGACTCTCCAGGTACTTTTCATGACTGCAGACCCAAGCACAGCTGGGAAGAGCAGCAACCCCCAAGCCCTTTAGGATTACGTTAACGTACAAAATAAGCTTATGTGCTTTGCTTTACAAAGCAAACCATTTCCGTGCTCTCAAATTAAGACTGGTAAAATACGAGGACAAGCCTTCACCTCCTGCAGAAATATTTATATCTCCATTTAATTTTCACATCAGGCACAAATGCTATTGGTGAAGATTAAAAATAGAGGTTCTCAGGCAAATTTGTCTGTCGGAAAGAACAAACTCTTTCAGCAGCCACATTAACCATTGACCTGAGTCAGTTTTCCATTGAGTAGCAGGTGCTTTTCCAATTTTCCAATACATAATATTGCCTTGGCAAAGAGTAGATGGGATGTGGTGCCAGGACACTTGTATCTAGAGCATACTTTGACTTCTTGCTGTTTTTGCAGAAATTCCAGGTACATATCATTAATCACAAAGCCTGTCTGATTCTTGAATTATTTAATACAATATTGGAGCAGCTTTGAATTATTTAAAGGAATATGTGAAAGGTTCTCTGTGATATACATGCAGAGATTATTAAGAACCTTGCTAAACAGAGTTAAATTGCCAGAACCTAATATCAGCTCCCCATGTTCCATAGCCCTAACTTGAGGAGGGAAAGAAACAACATACTGCTGTCCAGTAAAACCTCCTGCTTTACCCTAAAATTTACCGCAACTGTTATAAATAAGTGAAATGATTTTAGTCTCTCTCACTGTAAGCTGCTTGAAACATGACATGCAAAAATTTCCAACACATTGTAATTTAGTATTAGTGGAGAATGGAAGAGCCAGGATGTTTATCTGATCCTCCTGAATCTGTGAACCAGCCATAGATATAAGATGGAAACAGATTGTCTTCCAAAGTGCTCTGATCTTTCTTTTTTTTTCTGGGGAGACCAGGAATGAAAGAGCAACTTCTATAATGAATCTGGTAGTTCTTCAAGATCCATTAACAGTGAAAAACATTAGTTGAGTCTATTTGGAAGTTCTTTCAGTTCCTTAGTCACACTCAAAAGAAACGGACCACAACCAGATCAGTGCAATGTGTGCTCCAGAAACCAAAGAGCAAAGCTGGGCATCAAAATACGACTTGAGTGTAGCCTCATAAGTAGTTCAACCCACACATAAACAGTGGTTGAGGTCCAGGCTTTGTAGCCATGAGCTTATTTTTGGGTGATGGACATGCTTTTCCAATGAAATGGTCCTCATACTCATCATAAAGATGGGCTGCGAGAGACTCCCTTAACCTTAGAGAAGGGAGAAGTGGCAGGTGAGAAATTCTGTGTCAAAAGAATCAGTTCCTGCATCCTTTCTCCTTCTCTTTTTCCTCTTCTTCTGTTACACAGTCATTTGCTAGGGGCGATGGGGACTAGCTCCTTAAAGGCTCTTAAGGGACATCTGCTTATAGAATTAGGACCCTGTAGAAATGAGTGTGCCAGGTGACCCCAATCTCAGCTGCTGTCTCAGTTCAGCAATGCCTTCAGACACATTAGCAGACACACTCAGGTTTATTTTCTTGAAACTTTTTGTTCTAGCCAAGCATGTGAACTAAAATGTCCTACTTAATCTTTCCCTTCAACTTGACAGAGAGAAGCTGAGATTCTCAGGATTGCAGGAGCTACAGATCTATGTGCAAGTGTGCCCGTACATCCTTTAACCTGACCCAACAGGGACATATACATTAAGGAGTCATTTTCAATATGGATATTATTTTCCCTCTCTTTCTAAGAAATTTATCTCTGAAAAAAATGCCTGGTCAGATTTGCCTGAAAAGTACACAGTATTTCCCCATTGTTAACCCTAAAATACTGCAGTTAAATGGTGAAAAAGGGCAGAAGAGGCATTACCAACATGTATTTTTTTTAGCCAAGTAATCACAGTGGAAGCATTCACCTTTGCACTCATTTTGAGTTGGCCATGAACTTATTATGTAGCCAACTCTAACATACCAGGATAATATATGACGGTGAATCATCATAGTTTATCCATTCAGCTTGCCCTGTGAGTTTACAAGGGTTGGAAATCTATTCTCTTTTCACCTCGTTTAGCCTTGATTTAAAGGTATGACAGGAAATAAGTGGATACTATATGTCAATGTCTCTCTATATGGAGTAAAGCCTGTCATACGTTATTGCTGATGTTTCTACCCCAGTATGTACATGAGGGTGTGACTTTATATGTGTAAGGGACAAAGGAAAATGCACAGCTCTGTTCCTGAGAACAAGGCAGGCACAAAACATTTGGGATTTTTTCCCATTCTGTGTCCAGCAGTTTGATTATTAGAGAAATGAGAGTTAGGCAGTCCCACTGCATCTGCACCTTGAGTGCTTCTGGGACTGTGCAAGGCATCAGGAGGCCCTGAATCAGCAGGAACTCAAATTTCTACACCTAGGAAAGGTACAGAATCATTCTGGGAGAGATAAAAGACCCTGAGGGGCAGCTCTTCTTCCCAGTGTTTTGTGCTACCAGTGGTTTAGAGCATGCCCAGTTTTGTTATTTCTTCTATAACGACATATAAAATGCTTTCTTTCCCTTCCCCCCACCTCCAAATTTTACTAGCACTGTATCAGGTGGATTTTGCCCTGTACACTTTCCAGTCATTCATTCAGCACCACATTCTTTTTACTTCATGTACATCCAAAACTACAACCCAAAAGTTGACCAACCAGTGCCTTGTCTATACTGGAGGCAATGTAATCACACCACGGGTACAGCTGGCTTCAATTTCATTCTTTCCCCTTTCAGTTTTCCCCATAATCTTTAATTTAAACAATTTTAAAATCAGATGACAAGTTCAGTAGTTGTCACTTTATGTCTTGACGGGTGAAAAAGGCCTTTATGAATATATTGGTTTTCTTTCATGGACATCCATTCTCATAATTTGATTCCTTTGAAATCAGTTTTGTGTTTGTAGAACTTAAGAGCTGTGCCCTTAATCTTAACATCCTTATAAAGATTTTCAATCAGTCACTTATGTTAATCCAGAGCCCGCAATATCCACCATAAAATTGTTTTAAAGGCAATGTAGACTTTCAAAGGCAAAATATTTTTAGCCCATATTTTCTTTAACTTCTGGATAATTTTAATTGTCTGCTTTTTTGAAAGAAATGTATTTGGTTTCTTTATGCAACATTATTTTCCCCACAGAGCATTCTTTGATGTACACAAACCCAATAATACGGAGATAACCATCTTCTTGTGCCATTATCGTGGCACTTCAAGACTTCTTTGAATTATTTGTGGTGCTGTAAGGATTAGAAGACTCTCAGTTTGTACACGAGCGTCTTTCATTTAATTCAGACAGAGCTACTGCTGTTTATTAAACACTTTCAATAAGATGGCACTATCATAAAGAAGCAAAAGTCTTCCCAACTCTTATTGTAACTGCAAATTTTGTATCCTGCGGCAACTCAGAGTCTGTTTTCTTTTGCATCGTGGTTTCCTTTGCTAAGTGAAATATTTAGGGTGAAATTCTGACATGTTGTTCACACCCTGCAATAACAACTTCTTCCACTGAAATCAATAAGACTACTCAGGATGAAGAGTTAATATGTTTGAGGTGGAGACATTCTGACCCCTCAGAATTTATCTGCACTTCTTCTCCTTTCAGCCTGCACGTCCAAGCTGTATCAGAACACCCATAAACCAGCACTCTGCTCCAGCCCATGTGAAAATGCTGCTGGTACCAGGACAGCAGGATTGAAAACCAAGCTGTAGCCCCTGTAAAGTGAAAGATGGAGAAACAGAAAGGGAAATAATTACAGTTAAAAAGCCACTAATTTAGTTATCAACAATCTGCAAAATCCAAATGAAACAATTATATTGTTGAAAAGCAGGGAAGGAAATTGCACTGCAGTCATTTCCACAGTGTCATTCAAAATGGGAAAAATTGTTAGGGTGAGAAGTTTGTCAAAGTTTTGGTGACCTGCAGCTTTTACTTGATTCTTTATTAATAATAAAGGCATCTTAGGACAGATATTCTAACAGGCCCATTTACCTGCCCAAGCTGAGAAGCTTCTATTATGGTTTTACCCAAAGCAAAAGTACCAAGAAAAGAGAACACACACCGAACTCGTAGATACAGGCAGTGCTGATGTCCCTTAAGGACCCTTCTTTGACTTTTACAACTTCTTTCTCTGCTCTTATGCCTGAACGGTTTTCTCCAACAAATCACAACACTTCCTCTACAAGGTGTTGTATCTGAAATCCAGTCAGCCTCGCAGACCACAAGTCCCAAGAAACCAGAAATCCATAGCAGAGCAGCAGACTTCCCACATGCCACTCTCTGTGTATGAGTTCTCGGGCAACTGTGGGTTTTTTTTTGTCCTTCTGCCCTTTTCTCAAATGAGCTGGAAGGGTGAAAAAAGTGGTTCAGAGATCTGAGCAGAAAGGAGGTAATGACAGCCTAGTCTGGGGAGCCAGGGATTCTGTTCACTTGGAGATTTGTTGAAAGAAATGAGCCATGGTTCCCTTCACTTTAATTTATCTATTTATCTTTTTATTATTATTTTAATGGGGACATCACATTATTAATGCAGTGGGAGGTAAAACTTGCAAGCTCCAGCAGATAACTGAGTACAGGGTTGCATGGTACTGTGCTTGGTTTTTGCAATGTGTATGTGACAGATGGAAGAGGTACTGCAGACCTTGTGTGTATTCCTTTGGTAGAGAGAACAACAATGTCTGAAACATTCATAGGCATATTACATTTAGCCATCTTTCCTAACCCTAATAAGGCTAGGTTTAGTCTATAGGAGGGGATTGGAGGAGCTCTGATCCCTTCTGACCAGGCTGATTGCCCTGATAAACTCGTACTTCCAATTAACTGCCTGTTCACCTCAGTAATCTCATTTTAACATCTGGATTTAGAAGTTTGTTTTGTGCTACTTAAGCCCCTGATACAGCTGAGGTTGATGACTGTGTCTGCTAAGCCTGGTTACAGTATAAATAAATAATATTGAGTAGTAAAAATGTGGCTGAAACCAAGAAAGCTGATGAAATGGGAACATTTTTGTCTTTAGGAAATAGCACAAGGTGTATCAGGTGTCATACACTTCCACAAACAGAGCTTGAGCTCCATGGGGCAGGATCCTGGGGATTGTAACTAAGATCAATGACTTGTCATTTTAATGAATAGGGCCCCAAATCACACTGGGAAATTCAACCTGTCTTGCCTCAGTGCTTCAGTTTCCTTTGCAGAAAGCAGGGAGGGTAAGACTTGCTTTTTCCAATTCTTTGTTTCTTCTTTTCCAGTAATGTCAGGGCAGGCCTGTGTTTGTTCAGCAGCTGCAGCAGGAATGACCTGGACACAGTGTTTAGATGAAGTTTCAAAGAGAGCTCTGACAACAGGCTTGCTTTTCAGTTTCTTTGTTATATATTGCTATAAATATAGTGCAACCAAGTTATGTTATAGAAGTGGGGCTTCTGATTTTCATCAGAATCCAAAAATGCTGAATTGTGATAAGAGGTTAATAACAAAAACCAAATTGTACTCTGGAAATGTTTTAACTAGGACTTGTTCAAGTTCTGAGCAATGGCTTTGTCGTACTTTTTCAACCTGGACTAATATTCATCCATCCCTTTCTGGAAAATTCACTGTATTGTTTCATTCAGCATAGGAGAACAGAAGTGTTTCCCATGATCTATGTCATAATCAGTGTTTTCACCAGTTTATCTTTTCTTTCACGTAGCAATGATGTGCAATCCCAAGGTGCCAGATGTTTACACTACCAAGTAGGTGAAATGTAGTAGAAAAGCATGTCATTTTGATGACTGTCTTTATAGCATATTCCTGCCAGTGCTCATTCGAGCATCTGGGATGACAGTAGTAAATAATGCTTAGTACTCCTATAGCACATCATCAAAATTAAACTTTAGTAGTAGGTTTAGAGATCTCTGAAAAAGTGAACCTGTACCT
Organism: Manacus candei; assembly: GCF_025592945.1. NCBI lineage: Eukaryota > Metazoa > Chordata > Aves > Passeriformes > Pipridae > Manacus > Manacus candei. Next base: position 8,441,348 of record NW_026138061.1, read on the forward strand.
AAGGGAGAAAGTTAACCCTTGACTGTGATAAAACTACAGCAAGCCAAGAACTGTTCCCTGGGGAGTGACTCTTTCTCATCTAGAAAAATAATAAAAAAATACTTCCATGAGTAGGTAAAATTAGATGCCTAAATAGACTCCAGGGAAATTATTGCTGGGGAAAAAGTAATTGTTTAATTTTCACCATAGATCAAACTTAACTTCTAATTTGGGTGAATATTGAAATTCAAGAGAGACCTCAGAAACAAATAATAGTTATTATACTTATCTGTGAAAATAAAGATACTTGCAATCCAACCAGACATTACAGAGCTGTTGCGACAGTAATGAGAGGTGGAGGACTTAATAGTTTTCTCTTCCTGATATTTCAGAACAGATTGAGCTATCAGACTGGAGATGCCTTGGTCTGAAGTCTGTATTTGTCACAGGTCTAACATTGTAGTTTTGAGGAAATACAGACAGTATTTGAGTCAAAGTTGTATGTCACCTAAAAGGTACAAATTAAAAAACATACCATCACTATTTTGGTTGTTTAAACATGTTAGTATTGTGCCACAGTAAAGACCATTCATTTGTATTCCCTAAACTCCTCCTCCTCCTGGCGTAGGATACTGGATGCCAGACACTAAGCATTTCTCCTCACACCATGCCGAGTAAAATTCTGGTGCATGATCTACCATCATAGAGAAAAAATAGTTGTAATCCAGTGGAATTAAACACAACACATTAAATATACATTTTGGAACATAAGGGATGAAAAGATAAATATTAAAGTCATCCTAATAATAGCAATACAAAAGATATCTGATCACTCTTGGAATATTTTTAGAAAGCAGTGCAGTATGCGACTGAAATATCACCCAGTGAGACTTCAGCATAATTAAGCAATGATTAATCAATACTTAACTAAAGAAATTAAGCTCAGGAGAAACAATTAATTGAAGTTAAGTGAACTTTGACAGTTCATATTAAACTAAGGCTCTAATTAACAAAAGCATTGTGCACCCTCTAAATGGAGGGACGTGCAGGCTTCAGGTGCTAAGGATGGGGCGAGTGTTACCCTGCAGATTTCTCAGAGATGAGGAGTCACAGATGGAGAACTTCATCCCAAGGCTTTGAAAAGAGAAGGTGATTTTTCTTTGGGTGCCCAAGATGCTATTTGGTGACTTGACTAAGCTCTGGCAGTACAGGTGCCTCTCTGGAGGAACAAAGGCAGTGCCTTCTGGTGAGGGTTTGCAACCTGGCCCCACGTCCTTCGAGCTGTTATAATTTAGGACCAAGCTGTTGGACAAGGTAGGGGCGAACCACTATAAGGTCCATGACATTGCCAAACTCCAGAGAGCCAAGGGGCCTTGGGCCTTTGCATCACTGAAGATCCTTGAGCTCCACAGCCCAATTTCCTGCAGGAGCTGTGGAGAGCCCCAGCAGGAACAGCTATCCCTGAAGGGCTGCAGCTGGGGAAAGGGCCACACTGGAGCAGGGACACTGGGGATAAGCAGCCCAGAGGGGTGGGAGGGCCTGACTATGGCAGAGTTTTCTCTTTCTCCTGTCTCTCTCTTCGCCGCTCTTGTATTTTTATATTCTCCCCAAAGTAACTTGGGAAGTGGTCACAGCACCAAGCCTATCAGAGTTCAAGAAGCATTTGGATGATACTCTCAGCCACATGATGTGACCACAGGGGATGGTCCTGTGCAGGGCCAGGAACTGGACTCCATGATCCCTGTAGGTCCCTTCCAACTTGATGTATCCTGTAACTCTGTGACTTTTAGTGTTAATAAATGGCATCATCTATGGACACAGCTTATAAACCTTTGTGCGTGTGAACTTGTATCAATATCTTCTGTGTAAAGCTTTCTCAGGAAACCACAGAGTCAGGATACCCTGGTCTAATGCTTATGGAAAGATTGATTTATTACCTGGAAGACCATCCTGATGGAGGGGAGAAAAACACAGGGAAGAGAAGAGCTCTAAGTAACCACTGCTGTCTCTTGGCTCTCAGGAACTGACATGGCCACTGGTTCTGTTTTCAGTAGCCAAGCCATGTCCAACAAACCCAGGCTGATGATGAGTTTTGGGCTCTGGACCCAACTCCGTCAGCCCAAACAGCAAGCCTTTTTCTAACCCATTTGACTGCTAGTGAAGCATGCCAGGGAATGACCACAGAAGCAGTTTGTCAGGCAGGAGAGGTGTGTGGAGACTGGTATCTCTCCACTTGAGTCTGAGTTACTGGTAGTCACCTCTTTCACTTGCCCAGGCCCAAGAAGATGTGTTTCTACAGCCTTGAGGGCCACCCTTGACACCACAGATTTTGATGCTCAGCAAGAGAAGCAGCACAGAGCATTGTTTGGCAGCACTCCCCAACGTGACATGCAGCACAGGGTCAGGAATGGGGGTTAGAGCCTAATCTCATCCCTGCTTACCTGAGAAGACTATCCCTCTAGAAAGCAGGACCTCTCCTTGCTGTTTTTAAAGGCACTGGAGAGTGGCACAAGTCTGAGAAGATGAGGAGAATAAAAAAAGAGATAGTGGCTTAATTGCTCTGTTAATTGCTTTGCCTCTGGTGCTCCCATCCCTGAGGAGAAAGTACCTGAGGGTTATCTCAGCCCTGAGAGTTCTCCTCAGTGATGAGCAATTATCTCCCAGGCAGAGACTACCAAATGTGGATGTCACAAGCTAGCTCCATTCAAAATGATGGATGGGCATGACTGAAGACAAACTTCATCCCTGGAACTCAAATTAGGAGCTGGCATACCCTTATCTGTGTGGATTTGGCCTGACTTTGAAACAGTGTGAATATCAAGGCACACCACTCCAAAGGTTTGTGTGTGAGCCCAAGTCCAGTGCTGGAGCCCATCCGAAAACCTTTGCTGGACATTTACAGGTCTGATTTTCCTCTTGTTGAAGCCTCTACAAGATTGCTGCGGCCATGGAAGTGTTCTAAGTGCTCTGTATGGAGGAGGCAGCATTTCTCCACTTGCATTGACCAAGCCTGGGCTAATCTGATCCAGTGTGTCCAATGCTACAGAGGGATGGAGGAGCATTTGGAGTCAGGTTACTCAGGGCTGGTGAAGGTAAGGTAGATTTATGCTGCTTTGAAGTCACAAAGGAGGAAGAACAAGCTGAGAACCTGCACTGGTTTTGCTCTTTGAGCAGTTGTACAGCAATATTGCAGAGCTCCAGTTGTGCCAAGGTCCCCTGTGCTGTGGCAGAAGGAAGAGATTTACCCTACAGGAAATTCCAAATCCTGATGGGACAGAGGAAGAAAGTAAAGCAGAACAAAACACACCCACACCCCCAAAAATGCAAGAGTGAAGTGACCTGAATGTGGACACGCAGTAAGGCAGTAGCAGGGTGAGGAACACCCTGTGCTGTTAAAGCCCGGTGCCTCTCCATTAAGAGTGCCTGGCCTGGCCTGCTGTGGGTGAGTTTCCCAAGCAGTTCTATAAATGTGCATTATTGCTGTGCCTCTGCTGCCATATTTCCTCTTCTTTATTCACCAAGTGGTGGGAGCTGTCTCTGGATCATCAATTAAACCCAAGAGTGATGATTTCCAGAAGTATTGCTACATAGTGAAAGAAATTCATCCTTAGGCTAAAGGACAAAGCGCAAGGCCTAAGTGTTATTTAAATGGCTCATAAAGTATGTGCTGGCTCTTTAGCCAGAGTGAAAATCACCCTTTGCTAACACAGGAGATATCCTGCTTTCCTCTGCCTTCCCCAGTCTTTTCATGATGATGAATTTCTTTCCTCTTGCTCCCCATTATTTCTGTAAATGAGAATATGCTGTTACATTGCTGAGGTTGGGCTAATTAAATCATCTCTTTCTTATCTCATTGATCTGCATTTTAAAGCTGAGCTGATTAAGGATGGGAGACTATATTTGATTAGAAATATGTTTTTGCCAGTTAGTAACATCAAAGGGTAGATTATAGGAGAGCAGAGGAGCTGAATTCACATGGCTACTGTTGCTCCTGGATGTTAAAAGGAAATAAAAATAATGTGAAGTAAAAAACAACCCTCGAGATGCATTTCTTGCCCATATTTTTCACAGCAAGCAATGATACCTTTGTTTTATCTCTGGAAAAGAAATTAATAATAGATAAGTGAAATTGTGATGCAGAGAAAACATTTCCATAGGCGGTGGAATGCTATGGATGATGCTTTACCAAATATCAGGCACAAAGCTCACTAAAACTGCAATTCCTTCCTGCTTTTACAGTGACATCAGCAGAGTCATTCAGCACCCAGGATCAAAACCTTGCCTGGGCTGGCAAAGGCTCAGAGCAGGGCCACAGGCTGGTCCTCTGCCTGGGCAAACTGCACAATTTCTGTGCAGTTTTTGTGACATTACCAAGCAGCATGTCTATATATGTTATTAAAGGAAATATGCCTGGTGTGACTCCTGACAAAATACTTTGTTATTTTCCTTTATTAATCAAATTTTTTGATAACTCCAAGGATGCCATATCCGCAGCTCAGAGAGGGCTTTTCCAGGGGAAGGGGAGTTGGGAAAAAATACGGAAGGCAGCTTCACTTTTCTTCCCCTTTGCGTTTCCCAAGGAGACTCAGTGCCATATTTAGCAACACAAATTTGAAGATGGCAAGGAAACCAGATGCCACCATGCAGCCAACAGAATACCTTCTAATTTCTCCTCAGTTGAGCTGGAACTGACACAGTGACTTCATTGTTTTGTGCCACTGCTGAACCATACTAGGAAATGCAACAGAGCCTCTTGGACCTCCCTCCTTCAGACCACAGGGCTGTTCTGCACCTCTCAGGGTAACTGCAGGGAGGATGCTTCTCTCTGTCACCTTGGTGCCTGTACATCATCATCCACACTGCTCAGTCACTCCACTGTCTCATCTCTGGTTTCCCCCATGGTCCTGACCTGAGCTGAGGTGGTAACTAGTGGAAGCACTTTGTTGCATTCATCCCGCTCAGCTGATATCCTGGTGATGGTCTAATGACTCATGTTGTCAGGGGCTTAAACAGCTTATTTGGAAGAGCCTATTGTAAGTGGGTGTCAAGACACCCACATTCATCTCTGGGCTCTGAGGTCAAGCAATCAGAACAAGAGTTACACACAGCAGAGATAAACCCATAGATCTGGCACGTTCATTTGGAAAGGCAGTATGGCTGCAACAAAGCATGATCTAGGGGAAGAGTTTTGCTCCCAGAGCAATACTGTGCAATATTATGATTTATTAATGACATGTAATAGGTAAGTAGGGAGGAGCGGATGATTAAAGAAAATTTTAATTTCAGTTTCTTGAAGAGTACATAGACAGAGACAACAACATTAACCATTGTCCCTATATCAGACCAGTGCACTTTACTGAATGTGAAAACCAGCAGGAATGAGTTTCTCTCTGTATCTGCATCCCCCTCCTCCCCCATTTTACTTGAAACGTTATGTGAGGAGATTGCAAATACAGAAGCATGTAGGAACTCAAGCAAGCTTCATGCTTTCTACTCAAGGGCAGTAATAGATGAGAATGACCGGCTACTTGAAGGAAGATATTTATTTAAAACCACATCCCAGGCATCAAGACCTGTATATCCTGAAACACCTTTAGACCTAGTCCTTAAAATGTGATCAAAAGACATTGAAAACTAACCTGTATGTAAATTCAACCAACTAACAAAACACAGGGTGAGAATGGTCAGCTCATCTGGTGTGGGATTTCTGAAATGTCTGATATGTAGAGGAACAAAAGTAACTGTTATCAATTCATGGTTTACTTTTAATTTGTGTCACAAGTGAGGTGGTGCAAAACCTTATTTATTTACTATGAAGAAATACAGATATTTATCCTTAAATGGGAATTAAAGAAACTGTTTGCAAGAGATTAATCACAGCATGCCATGATGAGATTTAATAAGCATGAGATGCATGTAGGAATTATTTTTCTATTTTTGCAGTTGCTGTATTTGCCTGTATTACTGCTCAGAGAGATAATAGCAGCTCTAGTGGCATTACTATTTAAATCCTTGAAATTACTCTTGAACTAGAAGAATCCTTCAAGGATTGGCAAAGATGAGGAAGGTGATTCCAAAGCTAGTGAGTCTCCTTCCAGAAGACTGATTGCTGCAAATGCTAGCTTAAATTAGAAGGGACCAAATGTGCTTAGTCCTTCAAAGAGTTGAACTTCATGTAACTCATTTTGGTTTTATGTGTTAGGTAACAGGATTTACAAGGAAAGTGGTCAGGATGCAGGTTTCAGAATTTATCCTCAAATGTGAATGTACTTACTTCATGTGAAGTGACCATGATTGCATTTTTGGATAGCCATCCCCCAAGGGAGGTGCATCAATTAAAATATTTGTTAAAATGCCAATTTGTCTTTGAATACAATAGCCAGTCACCTAGCTGAGCTTGTCTTGTTTGATGTCTATTCCACACAGAGTATAATTTATAAGTAAACAATTATTCACTTTTATTAACTATATGACAGTGGAATTGATCCCATTTCAAAGCTCCTTAAGTTTCTCTTTAATAGATGAATGCAGCAGCCCAAAGTGACATCCTCCATTAAACCCAAGTTAAAGGCTTATTTATGATATTCAGTTTTTATATTTTTCCAAACTGGAGGTTAACTTCTAGGCCAAAGAAGTGCACCCTTACCCTCTCAGCTAACGTTTCATTTAAAAGATCTGTTCCAAGAGCATTGATAGTTTGATTCATTAATTTCCTTTGTGATGCAATAAGGAGATGCCTGTTTAAGAGAGACTGCAATAAGTAGTAAAATAATAGCGACTGAGTAATGCTGGAGGTGGCAGTGACACTGGGCATTGAGGAGGAATTTGAGCGAAACTGCATTGCCAAATTTGTGGGTTTTTTTATTACAGTGATTAATGGAAATAGTTGTTCTCCTGAATTCAAGGTTTTTATTTTGCCTAGGTTTACAAAGTCTGTTCAACAGGAACTGCCTATGCATGTTTGTGTGCAAGTGAGGAAACTTGCTGATTCCTGTCCTTAAATGTGATTGAACATAGTGGGGCATTTCTAAGGAACCCTTTTTTTCTCTATCTCACCTACAAGAAAGCTCAAAAGTATATTCCTTCCTTTTTTTTTGTTTGTTTGTTTTAGAAAAGTATCAATTGTTATAAAAATCTCCAGCAGTTTTATCAGAGAGGCAAAGATTATGTGTTCTTCTCTGTGTAGTACGGGATTCCTGTCCCAAGGCTCTCAAGTCTCCTCTCCAACTAGTCGACACCCAGACACAGTATGGGAAACTCTCAACAGACTGAGCCATTTTCATTCCAAAATTGTATACAGAACAGACCTCAGCAGCAGAAATTTATATATTTGAAGGCAGGTCACTTGCAGAAGCATGGGATTTAGCAGAGCAGAATTTTCTCTCTCAGAGCCCTTCCTGAGGTCTCGGTTGCACAATGTCACCAGATGAAGAGGGGTGATTGCATCTTTGACAAAGACTGTTCATAGACAAGTATTGCACAGAGAAGCTGAGACTTCCTACCATCCATGGCTGCTGGACAGACACATTCATGTGCCCATCCATCTGGGTCTTCAGCAATTTTTGCCTGGATGAATGAACTCATTTCCAGGAAGGAGGTGTCAACTAAAAGCTTAGGAAATGGAGGCAATGCTGTGCTGGTTCAAAAACTCTCACTGATCAATGTAAAAGGGAACTAACTTGGGGGAGCTTGTAATCTTTGCCTTTAACAAGACTCTTGCTAGGAGAGCTTCTCATATTTGAGTGAGCTGTTTGAGCCTGTCTAAGATACAGAAAGTAAAAAGTAGTATCTCAGAGTCTCTTCCAAGGCTATAGAATGAATGAGCTGTGGTGGGAAGTAGAGAAGAAACTATGATACATGTTCACCTAATCTCAAATCCCTCATCCATGCCCATCAATATCTGTAAGGAACAGCTACTAATGGCAAATGGTTATGGGAAACTGGAACTCTCAGTTTGGTTCTTTAGCATATCTAATTATTAAATTGATTTCAAAAGAGAACGAATATTTAAGATGTCTAATTGAAGAAAGAGATGGTGCTTTTCAGCTTAGCAAAGCTTCCTCAAAGGGTTGCATGAGGATTAAAATTAATACTAATCTTTTAAAATGTATGATCTCATTAATAGCAACCCTACCACAGCTGAAATATCACACATTTTACTTTTGCTGGGATAACACACAGCACAACATTTTGCGGCTGCTTTAACATGCTTAGAAACTCATATTGCCAAAAAAACCCCAAAACCTCTCATCTGCACATCAGATAAAATAAGCAATAAGTCCAGAGTGAAAATATTTAAATGGCAGGCAAAGTACACTGCAAGAAAAAGCTCTGTGGGAATAAAAGAAAAGTCTTTGATCTCCTGTGAGTGATAACGGGTTTTAAAGTCTTAATGCTGATACCCTGGCTAACAGGGCAGCAGCCCTTGCAAGCACAGGTCAGCAATCCAGCTGTCTGACATCGTGTGTCCAGCCAGTTCTTGTCCTTTACTTCCCCGCTGCTGTAAAGCTGATGAGAGACAGGAACTGATTGAAGACTGTAGTGCCCAATTTTTCAAAGACCAAATGTTATTTAATGTTCAGCTGGAAATCTGTATGTGGATTTAAGCCTGGGCCGATACTTTCATAATTGCTCTGGCTTTTATGTTTGCCCAGAAAGAGGTCAGTCCAAGGGTTGTGTTAAACTCCAAAGCCAATTAGAGTAGCTTTAGAGCAGATTTTGTTTATCATTGTGGTTATAACAAGTATTTTTTTGTTTTTTTTTTTCAGCCTGCCGGTCTATCTAACGTGTGACGGGCGATATTACTTAACAATAGCCAAAGGCCTTTGAGGTAGCAAAGACTGACTAATTAGGCTTGACTTGTCATTTTCTGATGAATTCTTTTGAACAAAAATAATTCAGACATGTGGTTAATGATAGTTTTGAAGGACACAAAGGGAAAATATGGGTTAAATTAGACATTTATTAGGGTAATAGATTAAAAAATACGAGATTGGAAATCAGCTGGAAGGGTGAGTAGAGGGTGCTTTAAAAATGATGCAAATGCTATAAAATAAACCACAGTTGCTTTGCTTTTTATGAGGCATCTTTATATGTACAGTTACAAAAAAATCTTACTTCAGCTTGTTTAGGACGTAGTAAAATCAAGTGTGAAATGAGTTTTCTGTTCTATGAAAATCTGAGGTTCCAACGATTGACCTTTGTTAAGACAAAATTAGTAAAGTGTAAAATTTCAAACAAAAATATAGAGGAAAAAACCCCCAGACAAAAATAGAATTTCCATCTGACTTAGGAAGCCTAGGTTACAAATACCAGTTTTATTTTTAGGAAAAGGACCAGGACTTCCCAGATCAGAGCAATTACTTCCACTATATTCTTCAAGGAAACCTGAATATTACCATCATAGGCTTTTGGCTAATTAAATTTTCCAATGAAACACAGTTTTGTTGTTTACCTGTGTTGATTCTGAGCAGGGTGGAAGGGGGTGTGAATAATGGTGACACTCCATCCACACAGTTACCATCACGAGGATACTTCCAGAGGGTCATACAAGTTAACTACTGTCCTCTGATTGCAGAGAGTGGCAGGTATGATCAGTTCAGAGTGGGTTGAAATATCATATAAGGAAATTGAAAGGGTCATAAGTGCTGGAGAAGCATCAATGGGATGAAATTCAACAGTTCAACATGCAAACTCACATGTTTTTGGCCAATAATGAGTTCTGCAATGGCTGGGGACATGACTTGGCAGGAGAAAGAGGTGAACATAGTGACTGATCACAGGAAAGCCATGAGCCAAAACATAAACCTGTACTGTGTCTGGGAAGATATTTTCGTTGGGGAAGAGTGACGATTTAATAGCCCTGTACTAGACCCTCTGAAAACTCCTCTGGAATACTGACTGCCATGCTAGTTATTCTTCTGCAAGAATCATTCACTCAAACTGGGTGAGATTAAGTGGAAAACTATTAGTTATGAAAAGAAAAGCCATAAAAAATCAGACTAAAGGCATATGCAGTGCAATAGCCTGTTTCCGATGGTGACCAAGAGTAAGAGCTTAACAAAGAGTGTAAGATAATATAAACGTGAGTAATAGTTCCCCCAAACCTGTCAGTCTTCAGCAAATTTCAATTTAAAGGCTTCCTGAGCAGGAAACATTATCTTTGCTTTCACTATCTTCCAACAACTGTTTCCTCTGCAGGATTTCCTCCCATACCTTCTTCTACTCACTTTGCTTACAGTTTGCTTTCAGCATGTCTGCAGCAGCAGGGGTTTCTTCAGTCACAAGATGTGGGAAACCCATCAGCTTTTGCTTCTTTAGAAATGGATCCTTGTTATTTCCTCTAATGTCACTAATTCTTATTTTCAAGAAGACAATGAGCAATCATTTCTTGTTCATTGCTTTCTCCCTAACAGCGATCTGGGAAATGGAAGTGCCTCTCTTACACCAAGACAACTTGGCTTGTTAATTTTAACACAATTAAGGATGAGGGAACATGACTGCGATCTATAAATCCGCACTGGGCACCAGTGAAGAGCAAGAACAGTTTCAGTTAAAGAAAAATTTTGTCCAAAGAACAAAAGAATATTGAGAATGAATAAATTTAAGTTGAAAAGTAGAAGAAAGGATTTAGCCATGAGGAAAGTGAGACTCTGGGGTAGTCTACTAGTCATGGATTGGCTTTGACTGGGCTATAATTGTACAAACAAATCTATTCAGTTTGAAGAAAACATCCTCAATTTTTCCTAGGAGATCAGTTGCATCTGGCATATTAAATTTGCACAAATGGAGATGGCTTGGCTAGAATCACTTCAGGTTGCCTTTGACTCTTCTGCCTGAATAGTTGTGACCCATTTATAAAAGGATCAAGCATGACCTTCTACTCATGTCTGCTCAGGTACTTGAATGAATGACCCAGATGCTTTAATCACTCAGGTATCCCCCCTCCTTGGAGTGGATGGAGACAATCCCAAGTGATTTAAAGATAGAGCATACAATTAATTAATGTAAAAAGTCATATAGCATGATGGCATCCCACCTGATGAGCTGGGAAGGGTCTTCCCATTTCCTGCCTTATTTTTGAGAATGAAAAGTAGTTTTAAGTGCCCACTCAATTCCTGTCACTGCAGGACTGTAACACTATACCTCTGCCCACAATGTTTTATCCCCTCTGAAATCTCCTCTGACGGGGTTTTGTTCCAACACTTCCCCCAGAGGACTCTGCTCTCCTGTCTAATAAATTTCACAGTTAGGAAGCTTTCTTTGATGTTTTGTCACTCACAGCCACATAAGAACGGATGAGGAGCTGCCTTCAGACGTCAGAGATGAAGAGTACTTATGTACATGGGAACAGTCCTGAAAGGAGTGAGATGAAGGACTACTGCAAATATCAGCAGTGTGGTTACCTTTGCTCACCTTATATAGCAGGGATCTAGGAAGAAATGTGAAGGTGTGAATTTCAGCACTTATGAAAATTCCAGATTTAAAGCCTTAAATAGCAAAGTCTTCTGCCTCTCCACAAAACAAATATAGCAGGATGTCCACTGTGAGAGTTTCCTCACAAGTAGGCATCAACCTGAGGGTGAGAAGTGGTGAAGAGGCACCCAAAGTGGGGAAGAAGTGGTCTTTCGTCCTCTGACTGACAGAAATTGAAGAAGGGTCACCAGTTTATTGCCCTGTTGATGTTTGACACAGATCAAATGAAAACACTTGATTGTCATCAATATGGGTTCATTTTAAAGTGGCAACAGGAGATTTCCTTTCCAGTGACCAGTCACCAAAATCACCGTCACCTGCCAGTGGCTTTGAAAACAATGTCATGGAAGGTGATTTGGGCTGAGATGACATCTATAAAATATTTATTATAATGAGATATATGGGTTTCAGTCACTTAGTACATCTTGCAGTAGCTGCTAGATGGGTTAAAGACCAAATTACTCAATCCTAATGGCATACACAGTTCTTGCACAGTATTTTTATTGCTAATTACTTGGTGGCATTATATTCACATAAAATAAGACCAATATGGACATGGATTTTTTGGGAGCCGGTTTGGACATCTTCTTTGTAGCTCTTTACCTTGTCAGTGGAGGTGAATCACTAGTGGAAGCAAGATCCAATCTGAAGCTGGTGTGTTTAATTACCCTTGAAAAATGGAAAGGTCAAAATAGGACAGGAATGACAAAGTCAATTGAGCATTTGGACAGAGTCCAAGCTTCAGTCCTAACTGTCATCTCCTTGTTTTTTCTTTTGGAGGAGTCTACCCTAAAGTGTAGTTGTAAGAAGATATTTACCCTGCACAATTCTGTAGTTCTTTCTCTCTTTCCCCCCTTTTTTCCCCTCTCATTTCCTCTACCCTGTTCCCTTTTACTTCTTCTGTCTCTGTCTCATAGATGAGAATGAACCACATCCAGGCTGGGATGCCAGCCCATGGGTGGGGGATCAGAATCAGGCCCAGTGAGGGGATCCAGGATGAGCCACAGCCCGAGATATCCAGGCACTGAGCTGGCCCCCAGGCCCAGCAGGCAAACCCCTGGTGTGTGTGGGACTTCTACAGCCCTGCCACATATTCATCACACAGATATGGACAAACACACCTATGTATGACCTGTACAACAAAACACTTTCCATATGCACATCAGTGTATAAATCTGCAGACAGAGAGGCACATTTATAGAATCAATCAAAAGCTCTTTCTGCAACACTCAAGTTTTGCTCATAGTTAATCACAGATATCTGATATCTTTTTATCTCAAGTCAAAGATTCTCTGTCTCTTTTATAGCAATCAATACAGTGGGATTGTGTCACAGAGTCCACGGATTTTTATTCCAAAGATCTGACAGGACAATAACCATGTGATTCTGACCAATGTAAAAGGCTTTGGGTAACACATGTGTAAGACTGCTTGTATTATATCTATAATTCATGTGCAGTTTGATCTCTTGGGGGAGCGGGGGGAATCATGGCAGATGTTTAACAACCCACAGTTACAACTGAAAGTAAAGAGAGCCACAATTCAGCTGAAACATTATGTAAAGATTGTGCTCACTGGACCAGGGAACCTGTACTAACATACCTATTCTTTGTGAGGAGTACTGGGGGATTTTTAATGACTGTAAGATCCTCGACTTTACAGCTCAGTCAGAAATACAATAGCCATAATAACACATTGTAGTGATAGTATTCTTACAACCACAAAATTTTAAGGATGTGCAAAAAGAAAAGTTGCCGTAGAGAAGTAATACCATTTATTAGACCAATAGAGACACCTGGAAAAAAGCAGATGAGCTTCGATGCACGTAGGCCTTTCTGCAACTCTCAGAGAAAATGGATGAGAAGCTAAGTAGGGCAAGGTGTAAGTGCTCTCAGTTTAACATTATCACTTTAATTGTTTGAGAGAGAAGGTGGCTGATGAAAGTGAGGTCCTGTGGGACGGAGAGAGTTGGGTTATTACTGCCCCAGTAACTGTGTGGGCAACAGGATGTGGTACACGTGGAAAATTGCAGTGCTGAAGCATGTCTATCAAGTCATAGAATCATAGAATGGCTTGAGTTGGAAGGGACCGTAAAGATCATCTAGTTCCAAACTCCCATGGACTGTATCTGAAACTGAAATGAGTCAAAGGCTTGCTACAGTAGAGGGGTAAGTCAACTCCAGGCAAAACCAGACCTTCCATTTTTTTAAATGGAACCCCTCAAATGTGTTTGTGCTGCAATGACTCAGTGAGTTACTTCAAATCAGTTGAATGGGCATAGCTGACCCCACTCTGACTGCAGGTAAACTCCTTTGACACTTATGGTGGTTTAAATTTCTGTGTTTCACCTTTTTGTTGGTCTGGTTCTGAATGCAGTTTGGGGAGTTTACTTGGTGCACCAATATCCACTAAAAGCCTGTAAACCAGATTATATGCTTCTATTCAAAGAGGGAGAAAATGGAACATATAAGCTCAGCCCTCTACAACAGTCAAAGAGATACAAGGAAGAACAGGGAGCAATACAGAGAGTGTTTCTAAGCAGCTGCAGAAGAAGTACCACAAGCTCCCAGATCTTGGATGCTCTTTTAGCCTCACAGAGGAAGTAGTACAACTTAAAACTATAACATATGTGAGCTAAATTATGAAACAGCTTCCACGGGGGAAGAGATGACCCAGGTTGTCAAACATTGTCTTGGAAAGAGGTGTTTGGAGAGGTGGTAAGAGAGAAGATAAATGGAGGTCATGTGGGTTGGGTGGACCTTTGGCCTTAGGCCCCAGGGCTGTTTGGACAATCTTGCTGGCCACACTGAACACTGCTCTACCCTGGATGTCTTCTGATTCACAGCCATGGACCCAAGAGTAGAATCAAGGGATCTCTGCTTTCTGGTACTTCTCTGAGCTCTGCCTTGAGTCCTTTACAAGTTTTCCACCTGCCCCTGCTCAACTCCAGGGAAACCAGTGGCTCTCTGCCAGCTTTTGTCAAACAGCATGTGCAAGGACAACGTTTGTAAGACAAAATGACTGGTGTTAAGATTTCTTTGTAAAGAAGAAGAGGGTGCTTTATAAAAGGTCGGTTCTGCATCTAAGAGGTTAATAAGTATTCGTTGAGACTCATCAATGTCAAGACTAAAATCAAACAGGAAAATGGCAATCTCTTTCTCTTTTGTAAAGGAACTTGTTGAAATAACTGCCTTAGTCTGCCCTCTGTTTACTAAAACGGCTTCGGAAATCTCTAAATCCATTTATCCTGAGGATTATCATCATCTGGTTTCCAGACAACATTCTCATTTCCTCCAGTGAGGCTTTCTGATACCTTAGGCCATTAGCTGTGGTATTGATCTTTCCTTAATATGTGAGAATTTCTGCAGCAAAGGCAGCTCTGCATCTAAAAAACCCCAAGCCAAACCTGTTTTATCTGAATAGCCAGAATACCATTTTGTTAGAGACAAAATTTAAAGTTCTTGGGCTTTTGTTTATAATAAATGTATCAGGGCAGGCTCTAAAGACATTCTCCACAGAATAGATTCAGCCTGTTATCAGCCACTTGGGGAAATTGTGTTCCAGAAACAAAAGCCTGTGACATGCCAGTCCTTCAGCTGCCAGTCCTCTGGCTCAACCCTGGGAAAAGAGATAAAGGGCAGAGCTCGGGAGTGCAGCCTCTGAGATTTTACCTCGCCCTTCCTGCCCCAAAATCCACCCTCCTAACAATTCCTGTGCATCAGTCCACAGAAAATTAGTAACCAAGACCCTTATTATTCATCTTACATCATCTCACAGAGTTTGTCAGGATGGTGCCTCTGTGATAGAAATGGAAGGAAGAAACTTTAAGCAGAGATCTGAGAAAAGAAATCACAATACCTTTACTCAACAATCCAGTAACCTTGGGAAGAGGGAGATGAAGGCATCTTGAAAGGAGGCCAGGGCATTTGTACCATTAGTAGCTTGGACAGATGGGAATCTATTGCGACTTCTTCTGAACTAATCGGGGCTTGTTGAAAAGCTTAGGTTTCTAAGAAAATGTTTTCTCTGTAGCTGTAATCCATGAGGCAGAGAAAAAAGAGTTAAATTCGTTCACCTTAACTATTAGAACAAACTTGTTGTTCAGCCATTTGAGAAGTCTTGTGCCCCAACCTCCAATACCACGACCTTCAGCAAGTCTCTGTTAAACACTAGTGTCACCTAGCCCCATACAGAGTTAACAGAAGGAGAGACATTCCCCTAAACATTTCAAAAAAAGATTGACTAAAAATGCCTGTCATGGAGTAGGAAAAAAAAAATCACCAAAATTTGCATCTTGTCACTTTGGGTTTCTTTTGGTGCTTGAAGCATAATGTTCAGCAGTTACAGAGAAGTACAATTTAAAATTTCTTCATCAGAAGAACCCTTTAATGTATGAAAGTCTTCATTAACACCAAGGAGCAGTCATTATGGCCAAAAAAATTCAAATTTGGGTACCTTATGTAAGAATAAGTATATACCTTATCAATTTTTCAGTATGTCTGAGCACCTGCAGATAATATTTAAGATGAGTTAATTACAGAAACCAAAATATGGATTAAAGGATTAGTTTTAGACATTAAACTGTGAAAAGTTTAGCTTATGCAACTTACAAGGGCCACATGGCAAGTCGTTGGGTTTAGATGTAGAATCACAAATCTTCTTAAATAAGAGGCAGGATGCAGCAGAGGTTCCAGGTTTGTCTTCCTTGTTTGCCACAAACTACTTCTTCCAGAAACCCAGTAGGGAATGAAAAGAAATGTAGGACTTAGGGTTCTTTTTCTGAGGTTTCTTTCTCAATTGTATTATCAGTTAGGAGTGATCCTGCAGTATAAAAAAACAAAACTCCAACTAACAAACAAACAAAAAAATCCCCAAACAAAACAGTCAATTTAGGCCATAGACATATGCTCAGTGTGCAGCCACCTCTGCCAGCTGATGATATTATCGTGTTCAGCTGCTGTTTTGCTCTGAATTTGTATGTCTCTTCTTTTTCCCTTTCTGCAAGCACTTCAGCTCTGCCAGCAAAATGAGTCCTGTGAACACTCCCTAACTCAAACTGTAAAAATAGGTGATTAGAGTTATTTCAGCTAGTTGTGGTTGAAGAGGAAAAATATAACAGTGGTGAAATGGGGGTGGAGAGCAAGTAATTTTTGGCTACAAACAGTAACAGCTTCCACATACAGAAGAGAAAATTTGGAAGAAGACACTAGTTTTTCAAGATGAACATACTGAGTTCAACTTCACAGCCCTCAAACTAATTACCCTGAGATAAAACAAGTGGATTTTAACTTTTCTTTAAATAGCGAAGATAATCTGGTAGTGATTTAAAATGTCATAGCAAAGAGGTTCAGGACTAGAGCTCAGCCAAACAAGCAATGTTCTTTCACATGCGGTTTTAGGTGGCGAAACATGTATTGAACAAATATCTGTGCTTTTCTTTATTAAAAGTTTCTGTCTTCCCTCTTCTTCTTCTAAATTGTGCCAGTAAAAGCCGCATTTTTCAGAAGAATATCTAGTTATATGCAATATCAGCCAGGGTCAAAGATCTTCCTTTGCTGTTATTTCGAGCCCGCTCGCCATCCAGGAGCTGCACAAAATGTCAGCCCGCTTGTGGCCTGTGAAGGCTGCGCTCGAGCAGCACTTCAAAGAGGCAGCTCGGGGGGAATTCGTTCTCTGCTCGCTGTGGGGGCCTGTGTGATTCACAGAGTCCCCGCCGGTGCTGGCGACAGCAGCGTGGCCAGAGCCGTGCGTGGCTCTGTGTGGGAAATAAGGCTCTAAGATTTCACACAAAATTAAGCCATCCTACTTCAAGCAGAGTCTGGATACCTGTCTGAAATCAAAGCAGCTCCTATCCCCTCTATTATGCAAATAATACAATGAGGAGGCTGGAGTGGCAAATGCTGTCAGTAAGACATTACCCATTGTAGTTACCTGCTTCTGGCATTAAGTACTCCATGAAAATGCTACAGCAAAACCCCTCAAACTTCTTCTTATAATAGCCTACAACAAGCATCTTTAAATCAGAGCAGTGAAAATCAGAAGACATGGGGTAGAATCATGTTCCTTTGAAATATATGATTCCATTAAGAGAAAATAAAATATTTATAGAAATTAGATGAGCTAATGAGGATTTCATTTTGGAGAAAACTTATAAAATGCCAATCATATCAGGGCACATTTTTCTCCCTTTTTTAAATAAAAATTTCTGAAAGGAAATATTTACGAAAGAAGAAGTAAATTAAAATAATTCATGGCACCCAGTAAAGATGTTGAAAACAAGATTTTGCTTTTCTGGCTCAAGTGGAGTTTTTGAATCACCCCAAAGCAACCTATTTTGGAGGGAAAAGAAAATCTGCTTTCAGCGAGAATATCTGCTTTACTTTGTGCCAATTTGAAATAAATTTTATTATTGAAATTCCTCATAGACAAGGGATATTCTTCCTATGCAGACCTGTGTTATATGGACACAGGCAGTAGTGCTGCAAAGGAAGGGTTATTTCTGGTGAAGAAATTCTGCAGTTTCTTTGGTGCTCCTCTGGGATTAGGGACCCTGAGCGATGAGTGGAGGCAACTTTTCTTGAAAAGCTGATGAGGTTATCACTGCCACTTTGCTGCCCCCTTCCTCCCTCCCTACTCTGCCCTACTTTACCCTCATCCCACTCACCAATACCTAAACTACTTTTCAAAGAGTGCCAGGACTACAGGGCAGAATTTTAAGGAAAGCAGAGTTGGCAGTGAGTTTCCAGAAAATGTAATGCTGATGGCTGCAGTGATGAGGAACCTAATGGATGAGCAGTTCAGATGTCTTGCTGTGAAGGGCAGAGGGGGCTGCCAGAGGCAGGACTTTGTCTATTGGCATCTTAATTGCCAGATTTCAGAACTGCACATAAAAATGCAAACCCTGATGCTTCCCCTGGCAGCTTCTTGGAGTTAGTCTGATTCGCACCAGCCTACAACACAGTGAAGAAAAGCTTTGAAGAGCAGGGAATGATGGCCTTGTAAGGAACAACATCAAAATCAGGAACAAGACGTATGAATTTACTGCGAATTTTAATAGCCACAGTAGGAAAGATAAGGCAATACAAGCAAGTGGCAGCTAAGGAATTGACTGTGGATCCCATATGGCTTATGTCCCCTCTGTTAGGAGCAGACTAGGGCTGAACTATGCTTAGATGACCAGAGAGGCAATGTAGAGAATGGCACTGAGGGCAACGAAAGGAAATTCCCATCTTTTTTTAGTGACTTTACTCTGCCAAGATACACATCACAAACTTCTCTACACGTCAGTTCTCCTGACTATGAAACAGGCAGCAAGACTGAGCCGAGTGTGTCTGCAATGTTACAGCAGGACCTGTAGGGCAGGTCCTGCACACATCAGGGAGTGTGGGCTGCCCGGGGTTTGTAGTAGCTCAGCTTTCGGAGACACAGCAGTGGAAGACAACACCAGTTTGTAGACTGCAACTTGCTTGAGGTCCTCCACTAGGAAAGGTTATGTGACTACTTTTGTACTTTCTGGGGGCTGCAAAGAAAAAAGAATTTCTGCAGCTGTACCAGATGCAAGACTAGGTGAGCTTCTGGAAGCAGAAGTTGTCCAGAGAGGTTGTGCACTCTCCATCCTTGGAGTTTTTAAGGCTTAACTGAATAAAGCCCCAAAGAACCAACCCTGATTCCATGGCTGACCCTGCTTTGAGTAGGAAGTTGGGTTACAGAGCTACTGAGGTCTTTTCTAGGGTGAATTATCTTATAATCCTATTTTTATTTTCCAGTACCAATTAAAGCTAAACAGTACCAGTTTATGATCAAGAGAATTTATGCAATTACTTACTGGTCTCTTGGTATTGCTAATGAATGCAGAAACATAAAAGATACCTCCACCCCCCAGAGGATCTAGGAGATGGATCTAGGGAGAGGATGGCTTATATATAGGGCATGTTTCTTAGGGGGTTTAGCAGTATCAGTCTCCACTTAGCGCACCAGTCAAAGACACAAGGCTCTCTGTTATCTTGTCCCACCTACCTTATACACTCTCTTCTGTCATTTGTAACTCCTGCTGTGAGATACAGTGAAGTGTTCATTTCACCTCCCTGTCAATATTTATTGTGCATGTGCAATTTGAATGGTTTAAGATAATGAAATAAAATTCCTGTCTGCATTCATCAAGTCTGATGTATCTACAGCATAAAATCTGAATACAGAACAACTTAAAAGTGTCAGAGGAGACAGTGAAATAGATGAACCTCTGTGTAATTGAATGAACAAATTCTTAGTCATAACAGTGATGCCAGTGGGGAAAAGGGATTGTGGCCTCCCAGGTCCCTCAGCAAAACCCTTTTCTGGCAATTACACAGCTTTAAGGTTGGCAAATGCCAAAGATTCACCAGCAAACAATCTTTGTTTTCATACTACTACATCGAACACGTGAGGCACTTGTGGAAGATGTCATTTTAAGGAATGTGTCCATTTAAATGAGTGGCTTTTACAAGCGGAGATCATTTTAGGTTTAAGGATTAGAAATGGTTTGCTAGGCTTGAGCTGTGGGAATTGACTTATGATTACTGCCTGGAAAATGCAGTTCACCTGAAAATCATTACCTTAAGATTACTTAAGTATTACTGGCTGATGTGAACAGTCTTGATTAAGGCAGTTTTCAGGATGTGCATTGCAGGGTATAGAGATTTAAAGAAAAACAGTGTTTTCCCAGAGCTGTCCATATATTTTGCATGATCAGTCAGACTTCCCTTCTCCCTCCAACATAATTTTGATACTGATGAATTCATTTACATAAATTATTAGATATGGAGTGGGGAGACAGAGTGGGAGAAGGAAAGGAGGAGAAGTGTCTTGGGCAATTCCTCTGGGAGCAGTGCAGGAGGCTACCAGGAGGGAACTGAAAATTGGGACGATTTAAATTAGTCATTGGTAACTGAGAAAGTAGAACAATACCCCAGACACATAGTGAAATGTGGAGGGAAAGAAATCTCTGGATAACTGTACAGATACAAAGATGTTCCTAGGCCTGTGTTAGCAGAGAATTCTCAAGTCCATAACAGCTCAAAGCATGTAGCGGATTTAAGGAGAAAGAGAAGCGAAAGTTTTATTATTATTACTATTATTATTATTAATTTATTATTATTTTCTTATATTAGACAAAACAGGGAAAGGTATCTCACCTCCCCTTAGATCAGAACAAATGAACTCCTATGGGGACTAATGGAACCATTTTAAACAATTCAGTTTGATTGCAGATGTCAGCATCCCAAGAGAATTTGTAGTCTTGGGGCTGGAATCTTACTCATACTCTACAGAAGTGGGAGAGAAGCCAACACATCAGTGTCTCATTGAAACCTGGGCCCTGGGGAAGCAATCCCTCCCAGGAAACTCCCACTGGATGCTGGTGCTGTGAATCATGTGTGATTTATACTTGTGCTCTGATTACAGATAGTTGGGAATTATTTTTAGCTTTCCATTTAGAAATTAAAATTCAACAGAAATGCCTTTCCCCCCCCTCACCCCCCCCCGAACTTAGATGCTTGAATGGAGCAGATCCTCAGATAAAGTTTCTGAGCAAAATCAGAATTAGAGAGCAGTGCAGAGTAACCAAGTAATGACACCAGCTGGAAACTGAGTTTAGAGATAGATCTCAATCCAGTGATGTAAACAGGGAGGTGAAAATTGGAACCAAGATCCCTCCTACACCCAGTTTGGCCTGTTGGTTATTCTAGCTAGTGTACTATTGTGTTGTGAGTGTCTCTATGGGCAGCTGACTGCTTCCCACCAGTCAAGAAGGGCTCTGAAAGACTTGCAGTGTTGTAGCCTATCACTTTTCTGGAGAGTTTCTCCTAACCATTTATCGCCTACAATCTCTTGATTTGCTTATATCCAGTTTTTCTCAGGGTTTGACTTCAAACAATGCCTCCCCTTCCAAAAATTAAAAAAAAAACCAAAAAAAAACAGAAGAAAGGGAGGAGGTACTGGGGTACTCTGCATCAACACACAGACTCAGTAATTCACAGACTTTAATTTCTCCCTCTGGCAATTCCTTTCCAAACACCCAAGAGGACATGAAAGTGGCTAAGTGCCTGTAGTCCCTTTTTTGTATTTAGATTCCCTCTAGCAAGACTCTACATTTGCATTTTTTGCCCTCTTCTGTCTGTTGTCTGATTGTGGTTGTAAAAGAGAAGACTGAGGGCTTGTGTTTGACTTCTAACTTCACCTCTGCTGTGTGCAATCAGCAATGTTTTTCAGGCAGAAAGAACACGGGTAAAGTCTCATGTTTGCCTTTTGTTCCACATGAAAGGACATCACACATCCTGTTGTTCATCGGCCAAGGTTATTCCTCTTGACTGCCTGCTTGCTTCTCCCATTACTTGGGCCTTAAACTCTGCTCATTCACTTTCCTGGAGTTTAATGCGCCTCTGCTTTCTTTCCCTGCTTACCTCAGGATTGCCAAGTTACCCTTAGTTCTGACACCCTCTGTCTTACCTGGTTTTTTTTTGGCATGAGAGAAATGTCACATCTGTACACACAAATCCTTAGTTCAGACCATGAAATATTTATGGATTACACAAGTATCAAAATTAACATTCTGACGCAGAAAGTGAGACCAAGACATAAAAGTGGAGTCAGCGACTGTGCTCTTGGCAGTGTGATCCTCCCAAACCCACATTGGTTTGGCACTGCAGAAGGGACCATGAGAATTCTATTACAGGAAGGAATATGGTTTTGAAATCCAGGTTTGTTCCAAGTCAGAATGAAACCCACAAACATATTGATAACCTCAATGAACGAAAAGTTCTGCAAGAAATTAAATACTTCTTGAGAACAAAATATCTTAGTTTAGACTTTCCTTTTTTAATATACTGCAATTAAAAAAAAAAAACAACACTTTTTTTTTAAATCATTTTCTTTACTTCTTTTGGTCAAGTCAAAGCATAGAATGAGAAATGAAAAAACGAAAATCCTTTTTTTTCAAATGTCAGATATGGGGCAGGCTGACACTGCTGTCACACCTCTCCCCTTCTACTCCTCCTCATCCTTTCTGCAGTTCATGCCCATGAAATTCTGGCAAAAATACATGAGATTTTCCATATGTGAAGTAAGTGAAAAAAGCACCCACGCCAGGTTCTGATGAAATCCACTGTCATCCCAATCTGACATGACATTACCAAGCAAGGTGATTGATCTGTAGGGTCTATCTTACAGTGACAACTACAAAGTTGTGAGATCTGGCTACCAACCAGAAAATGTACTGGTAGACTTAAAGCAGTGTGTCAGCAAGTCCTTAATTTCTGCTTAGACCTGACAGCCTGTTATCAACTGCATCTTTGTATCTTTGCTGCTTTGCTTCACAGGAATAGAGTCAGGGTATGTCTCATGTTTGTGCTGGAGTTTGATGCTTGAGAAAGTGCATGGGCAGAACCCCCAGCATACCAAATGCACTGATGGAATGAGTTGCTGTTCCACAGCTAATTGCCAACTGGGAAAACCACTGTAATTCTGCACTGCAGAGGTCCAAGTTTGAATATCTGAACACCTGAAGCCTTTATTTTCTGGTACTTCATATGCCCACAAACACTTTTTAATGCAAAGCATTACCAAATAGTGCAATAGGACAGCAAACCAGGGGGTTCTCTTTTGTTAGTTTCTCCTCTGAGACCTTCAGTATTGCATCTTTGCCATTATCTCCTATTCTAGTGATTGCTTGATTGCTTGCCTGTCCCATCCTCTTCTCTCAGATTTTTTTTCCCTCCCATCTTATTGCCCCTTCATGTGTGCATTTGCTTCTCCCTTATCACATATTATGGGTCTGCTCTCTCTTTCCTGGGCTGGAAACCAGACTACACATTTGGCTTCCCCATGTAACTCCATCCAGAACAGCTTTGGGCATTCTAAATCCTGGAATGTGTTGCAAGGCCATCTTGAGGTCAGCATTTCAACTGAGCTTTGTCTAAATAAGAAGTGCCTTGCTGGTTAGAAAACATTGTTCTGCAGCATTACATTTGGGTTAGATTGTCTGTGAGGGACAATCTGTGTCCCTCTCTGCTGGGGGAATCACTTTGGGAATACACTTTATCCCTATCTAATGCAGGCTCATCCTGCTGTCCCAGACTCCTTGCTGAGGTTAGCAGCTGTTTGGCAGTGTGAACAGTTTCTTCACGGGCATTTTGGGAGATTGTGGTTGGGAAAAAAAGTTCTGTTCCACTAGACATTTGTGAGTGTCCTGGAAGATGGACTGTCTTCCAAAGAAGGAAGTCTCATCTTACACAATGCTGTTCTCAAAACCCTTCTGAAGTGGGTTTTTCCCATTGAAGTACGACATGAATCAGGGACAGATCTTCCACTGAGTTGTCACTTTGCTTAGCACTGTGCTACCAATCCATGGAGTTTCTCCACGTCTGTGTCTGTGTAACACTTGCTTTTCTCCCTTGCTTTCATGTCTGTGATGGTTGATGTATACACACTTTGAATCATGTGTTTCAAGAGGCATCTCTTAACAGTTGCAAGGGCATCTATTTTCCAAGGGAAATAGTAGAACTGCTCTAAGTGTTTGCTATGGTTTTTGGCTTCTGATAAGTCTGTGAGTTATCTGTCTAGAGGGTAAATTACTTCAGTATCTTTTTCATCTTTTTTTTTCAAAAGTAACATTTTGAAAACATTGCTACATTATCTGTGAACATTTACATCCTCAGTGCCAGATGATGGAATTTCCAAAACCTCCTCTATCACTTTCTTAATAAGAAAAGACAAATTTTAGGGTGGAAAACATGACTTTTTAAACTTTCTGAAGGATGCTGGTCTCTCCCAGGGAGTCTGGGGTGGGTTCTCTGCTGCCAGAGGGAAAAGCAAAATTTCTACATCTGCAATCAGACAAATGAGAACAAATCAGCTCATCAAAGGGTAGTGTGAGCTTGGGGAAAGAATAAAACACACACATAGGTCATGCAGGCAAACCACAGTAGAGCCAGGAATGTGTGCATGGGACAATTTCACTAGAGGTTTTTCATCTGTTGGGGCACAGGAAAAGAAAATTGGGATTCTGGAATAATTCTGACTTCCAGAGAACCACAGTGAGATGCCAGGAGAAAAACTTCAACCCAATTGCAAAAGAGCCATGTCTCATACACTTTCTTGCTGTTTTTCTTCTAAGCAACTGTTACTGTGATGTACTAACATGAGTGCTGCATTCAGTGTGACTCCAGCTTCAACAACTTCTCATGTGAGTAAGCATGAGTAGGAGCAGTGTTTAATTTCTCTGTGACCATACAACATTTAACAACCTTCTAGCACAGTGAGCAGGAAGAGTGAGCTGTACTTGGTGTTCTGAAGTATTTTGGTGCAGGCTGCTGTGCTACGCAGGTAGGTTGGTAGTGTGCACCCTTTCTAAGAAGATGCTATTGTTTAGCTGCTGAATTTAAAAAAAGACACCTGTTACAAATAGCATGTAGGCACAGTAATGTCAGATTCTCACCAGTTCTAGTACCTGTTATTGTTAATTGAATCATAAAAGTTACTTTAAGAGTCCTAACAGCCACTGGATTCTATCCTTCCTTCCCCATCCACCCCTTCATCTCATCCCCTGCTTCTTCATCTACAATGCAAAAAAGAAAGTGTTTGGTGACATGAGAGCAGGGATGAAGGTGGGGTGAAACTGGCAGCTCTCAGCAGTGAAGTACCTCCATCAGCAGGGAATATAGGAGAGTGGGGACAGCAGGAAAGGGAAAGATGAAGTGATCCTATTTATAAATGTATTCCCCCACTCCTTGCCTGTACTATGCAGATATCTCAGCAGCGCAGATGGATCTGCATACTGATGAAGACATGGGGCATCTATGAAAAATGCTGGATCTGGCTGAGCTCCCTGCAGACACAGGGTCTGCTTTCTCTTCTACTAGAGCCCAACACACTTGCATTTTTCAAAGCTTGGACATGCATGCCAGAGTTTGGTCTGCTTTGTGGCTTTGCTTCTGCCTAAGAGCAAAGCCCAGTTTCCACTTCAGCAATCAGATAAGAGTGCAAAGCAACTGAACAAGAGGTTGAACCTACAAGAAAGAGGTAACTTCAAATCAGCTCATCAGTCAGCAACATGAATAGGGGAAAGTGAGTATCACAAAAAGGCGATGCAAATCACCAGCCAGCGTGCCTGGAGAAATATAAGAGATCAGCTTGCTGAGGTGCCTGGAGGATTGTAGAGAAAAATCTGGGCAATTCCTCAAAGCCAAGGCTTTGTGCTACACCAGCACTGGGAGGAACATAGTGTGGTTACTGTAGATTCTTTCACAGTGTGTACATCTGACAGTGCCATATGAATGTCAGCAAAGTGGCACAACAGCCCGTGGAGGTGGGTGTGAGAAATCTCATCTTTTCATTGCAGACATCAGAGTCCAGACGGTCAGGGGTTTTGGTTCCAACGCACCAAACAGACAATGCTTCCTCCAGAGCCAGTGGGAGATGTGGTGTCCAGCGTGCCCCAACACTGGCCTGAGATCACACCACAAACCAGCGACAGATCGGTTCAGAGCTCAGGACTTGTGACTTTCAGGCCACCTGCTCTTCCTGTAGGATAATCCTTCCCTGTAATCTTGTGACAAAGTATTTGGAGAAGGAAAATGATCGGAAAGGATAAGGTCTGTGCCACTTGAAGTTTTGGGGGAATGGGATGATAATTATTAGTGTCTGAAAACCGCTCAAAGGTCCCTCTTTAGTATGATAGCACAGATGGTATGACCTCCTGGAGGCCAGGGCATCCATGATCCTTGATGAGCTCTTTGGACATGTAAGATTCCCTTAATTCTTTCTTACCCATGACAGACTTAGTGCCCTTTCCAAAATGGGTCTTATGCCAGTTCCTGGTAAACAAATTTCTGTACTGCAAGAAATTTTGTCGCAGCTGCCTGCAATGAGCCAGACAGAAGCCAAAGACCTGAAGACTCAGAAATCTTTTAGGAAATTTCTCTGGAAAGGAGCAAAAGTAAACCCAGGTAGAAGCACTGGGTCTGACTGGCTCTGCAGCTGTCAGGGTTGAAAGCTGCTTTCAACTCCTGCAATGAGGAAGGAGACCTGCTAGAGCAGGGGAGCACCATGCACCCGGGGTGCCTCCTTTCCATCCCTGATCCTGCCACTCCTTGCTCCAAGCCACTCCCTCCCTCGGAGCCGACACATGGCTAACACAGCAGCATTCCCACCCTGAGCAGCTCCTGGGAGCCACTACAGCAAATCTACCTTTGTTTGTAGAGTGACCCCCTTGAAATAGCATCCAGGGAGATCTCTAGAAAGGTTTTGATATTTCCTTCCTGGCATAGACCAGACATTGCTGCCAGTACAGCCTGTTCAGCCCGATCAGCATGATAGATACTCCTGCAAGGAACACAGTTTTAGCTGTTTTAGTATGTATCTGCCATCACCATCTGCTATTTGTTGGCATGAACATGTACCATAAGAAAACTAGGTTCAAGGGGGAAAAAAGGGCCTCATTAAGCATTAGAGTTTCAAGTTCTTTCTAAAGCTTGGATTATGCTTTGTTTTAAACATTAGATATTCTCACACAAAGCACAGTATGTCTGCTGTGCTTGTGTTCTTATGTTCTGTGCTTTCTTTTTTTTGGTGAGCATTGCTATTGCTAGAGGTCTTCAAACAACAGTTCTTTCCTTACAATAGACACTAGAAACTCAGTTAACTTAGTAAGATAGTCCTTACAAGGTGCAGAAGAACTTCTAAAGATGAGCAGGAGAGTTTTCAGATCATGTGCTTGAAAGAGTCTCACTGCATTCTTGACTAGGACTTTAGTCCTTCTCCTTATCTCACTGGGATTTTCTGTCCCAGTTAACCCGAGTCAACTAAAGAGGGCCCTGAACAGAAGACCGTCCACAGGAATATGAGTGACATCAAATAGCCTCATCCCTCCCGGAAAGTAATACCGCAGAAGTTTTGTGTGCGGTATTAGTGAGCAGTATTTGTAGAGTGCTTTGAAGTTAGGAAGCACTATATAAATGCTAAGTATTATTAACTACATGAATCAATCATCTTCAGAGAAATATAACACTGCTAAAGACGGGAGAGCCGTCTCTCCCTTTCTTAATGATAACCAGCCCCCAAAGTTATTCATAAAAAAATACTTTTAAAAATAGATCAAATGATTTCCCCATCCCGTGATAATCCCTCTGATTGCCCCCATGTTTCAGTTCACTGTATCATCTCAGAGATCAAAGGATGTGTCTGAAGCTGGCAAACCAATCCCACAAAGAAGAAAACCTTCTTCTGCTGTAGATAAACAAAATACAATTTCCAGATAACATCATGGTTCTGATCAAAATAGCTGCTTTTCCAATTAGATTTCAAAGAATTCTTAATTGTTATTGATTTAATCTGGAGATGTGCAGATTTTTCCACTTAGGAACCTGTTTCACAGGGAGCTTATTACCCTGGGGATTTCAGTTACAGACAGGTTTTAGTAAGCAGCAACAGCCTGGCTGTCAGGCAGGTGACAATAAAAAGGGAATCTGTCCAGATACAGGAGACAGTGCTATTTGTGCTTCTGTTTCCTGCAGCAATTTAGAACACGTAGCCTTATCCGTTCGGAAACAGCAGCAGACCTCACATCTGCATAAAGGCACTTGTCTTTAAGCTGTAACAGGCAGAGGACTTAAATAAAAAATATCATTCCTATATACCTAGTTATCACCTCAGTCTTTCTTTCTCCTTTTTTTATACTTATTAATTCAAAATGTGGGGATCTGCCTAGAAACTTTTTCTTTCTCTTCTCAGATCAGATGCCAATATTCAGCGCATATATATATTCAATAATATATATATTGTATTTATATCTAAATATAATTTAAAAATGTTGAATTTAAAAAAGACACCTGTTAGAAATAGCATGTAGGCACGGTAATGTCAGATTCTCATCAGTTCTAGTACCTAGATTCTATACTGTCTGCTGGTCTGCCGTTTCAAAGTCAGGTAAAACAACAGGGTGTGGGAAGAAGGGAGGGAAATTGGGACTGCTGTTCCACATACAGGTGACATTTTGGAGCAGAACAACAGGAGATGATTTCCTGTCAGGCAGCAATAAGAGGAGGAAGAATGAAAAATAGCCCCCCAAAGAAAATTGCTCTGTCCCGGGCAAATGACAGTGGAAGCCTTTGGTAAAGTGACAATGGGGGATTTAATACTGTCAGGTAGGTATGACAGTGTCAGGAAGAGTGACTCAGGAAAGGTGAGTCAGAGCCAGCTGCCACAGGGAAAACAAGAGCCCGAGTCATGAGCAAGTGCCATCACTCAGTGCCTTCTTGCAAGGCAGCTGCTCCATAGTTTGACCTCAAAGCTCAACTCCCTGTGCCCACCATATCCTGCATGGACCATGATGGGATGTGTTGCCAGGTGGGGACTTTGCTGTCAAGAGGAACAGAGAAGGCTTGGGTGAGAATCACTAGTAGCACCAGGATAAAAGATAAAGGCTGGTGCCACCAGGGGAAAAATGAAGAAGGGCTTGAAGAAGCCTGGAAAGCAATGAATGTTGTGGATAGTGATGAGAAATCCACCTTTCTGTTGTTTTAAAGCTCTACACTGGGCTCAGCACACCAGAGTTCCTTGCTGGGTGGATTTACTGCCACTAGGCGCCATGGAGGCAAGGAGTTTTAGGATTAACACCAGTTAATCCTAAAACAAGAGACTGAAATGGATATAAATTTTATCCATTGAGGCAAAAGCCAACTTTTAACTTTATGAGTTGTTTGCTGTGATGCTGCATTTCTAGGATCCATGTAGGAAAGCATGTGCCTGGATGTCTATACAAACCATCTACACTCTGAAATAGTATGAAAGGTGAATTTTATGTATGGGGTAATACAAAAAGCCTTGGAGGAAGGGAGAGTCCCATTTTTCTATGAGATTAAAAGCACTAGAAACACAGAAGAGATCCATTCCATTTTGGATTTTGATTTCCCAGAGGCTCTGAGAAGCACCAAAAATTTTGGATTCCTGTGAGCAGTATCTATTTGTTCCAGATGCGGCACATTCAGGCTGATTTTGTTCAGAAAAAAATAATTATGAGCTATTTCCCATCTCTGTCTTCCAAGCAACTTTGTCTAACCACAACAGGCTTTTCCCCCAAACCCAAGGTTTCTGAAAGCCTTAGTAAACATCAGCTATTTGATGATGCAGCAAATGACTGACTCCGTAGGAAAACAAGCCAAAAACATCTCCTAGCATCAGAGTACATTTAAGTTAAGTTTAGCCTAATCTCTAAACCAACAATTTTTTTCTCCATTGTCCTACAGGGAAATGGTGTTTCATTAATAAAAGACATTGTAAAGGACATTTACATAAGATGACAACATTAGGGGGCAGTCCTCAGCTAGCAGCCAGTCCTATGAGTTCATTGAACAGTTGTGTTTATATGGGGTTGTTTGTTTGCAAAATTTATGTTTCAGTTTGTTTTAACCTTACTTTATTGTTACTGGAGAAATAATAGATCTTTTCCATTACAAGCCATTGAGTGCCACATTAAAATACAGCAGGAGGAGTGAAACTTCCGATGCCCCTTCTCTCCACAAATCTCTGGTTATATATGTTTTTTTTTTGTAAACAGAAAAATCCTGCATGGTCTGTGACCCCCCCTTCTCAGTGAGCTACCAGAACTGAATTGAATCCATTCAGATTCTTTGTTTTTTTCCTCTTGGACTGCATGTCTGAACTTTTCATGGGATGTCCTGTTTCTCAGTCCCCTGGGTAGGTCAGGTGCATCACGGCCTGTTCGTAGCAGGCAAACAAAGTCCACACAGTTCTGAAGGTGGGCACTGCAGGCCTCCCCCATATCCCTTCAAGTAGATCAAACATTTTATTTCAAGCATCTCCTCCCTCCTCTGGTCTTTGTCTCACCCCAATCCATCCTTTGTTCATGGATTCTTATCTCTGCCTTCCTTAGAGGGACTATCACCTTCTCCTCTACCTTTTGTTCTTCTGCCCCACTCCTGAGTCCACTGCAGAAACCAAATCTGCAGTTTAGGAGGAGAACCTTGTGTGACTTTCCCCAGTCTGTTTTGGAAGCTTAACCTTTCCCTTCTGGGACTGTTCTGCACTCCAGCTCTTCCAAATTCTCCCAGTTATCTAAGCCTTTCCTTCCTTGGTCATATTCTTGCCAGAGACATCTGTTGCAGAAACCAGGTCACTGGATATGGTACTGAGGGAGTATTGCCCTGTCAAACTCAGTCTCTTGACTGAGCTTTTCTTGACCCCAGGGCACTAAGATCAGCCATCACAGCTGTACCTCAGCATCTCCAGCATCATCCCTCTGGTATACCTTGATTTCATGCTGTTGTTTTCCATGTGCATCCTACCCTGAGAATCAAGAGTCCCAACACAATTCAGATGCCCTGGCCTGCTGTCAGCAGCTTCACTGTTACTACACATCATCTCCTGGATCCATGCCCTCCTAAGAAATACAGCCATTCTTGGCAATGTGTCTTACAGGCTGAATGCCAATGTATAACAATTTCAGCCATGCCACTATGTCATTCTTGCTTCTCCCTGTCCTGCATCTCATCTCTGGAAAACAGTCATCTTCATGGATGCACTCCATGTGCTCTTTCTTTGGATCCTGCTTGTTTCCCTCTGTTTAACACCATCTCAAATTGAAATTCCTTAGTCCTACCTCACTCTTTGATACTTTTTGAGTCAGTTCACAAAATATTGCTGATGGAAAAGGGGAGAAAAAGCCCATGGAAATGGACTGTTTTCCCTTGCCTCGTGGTACAATAACATGTTGTATCCGTGATCCCATTTGTATTCATTTACATTTTCTAGTCCATTTACACACATGGGCAGGAGTTTTCATTTACAAACAGAGAAACAGAGGCCAAAAATCTGGCTTGATTTACCAAATGTCCAAAGCAGGTGTGGAAATAGGAGCAATTCTCCAAATACCCTGTCTGGTCCATCTACTCTCCATCTTGGAGCTGACCAATTTAATTAATAGCTGTGCAGATTTGCAGCTATCGATGCCAACTATTTCCATACACAGCGTGCAATCAGACTTGCATTGGCTGCAAGAGGTCAGAGAGTCAGACACCAGAGCCGGATTTTAAATACAATTCTGGATAAAGCTGCTGGCCCCAAACCAACTGTGGTTATGCTAAAGTTTCCTCAAGCCTATGGATGTGAATGTAGCAGCAATGGGCTGAGGAAGAACCATTCTCGCCCTCCCCAGCTATTTAGTGCCATGGGAAGGACACCAGGCATGATGGACTGAAGCTGGAAGCCTTTATAGCAAATTCTGTCTCCCAAATGCTTCCTCAGCTCGTTGCATCTCTGTGACCATGGCAGGTACATTGATCTAGCTGACAGACTAAGGTCCTATGGCTCAGCTTTATATAGATGAACTGTAATTTTAGTAATAGGATGTTTAAATAATATTGTGTCACTTTTACTTTTCACCTCCCTTTCTTCTGAATGAAAGTGCCTGTCTCCTTTTGACAGGTGGACATTTTTTTTTTCTTCTTATTTTCCCCACAAAGACTTTGCCTGAGGGACATCAGGAGTCATAATAATGGTTGATGCTTTCATGAGATCCTTACAGATTATGGCTAAATGGAAGGGTACTGTAATATGATTACCTCCCCACTCTTACTCCTGCTGTGCCATGTAATGGCATGGCAGGGCTCTCCACTGGGAGTAAAGCCAGTCAGACTGAAAATTGACTTGCCTTGGGGGCCATCAAACAAATTTAAATGGCTCCTTCAAGATTCTGCCTGCCAGTGAGCCATGGATTAGCAAAATGAATGAAATATGGAGGTGGTAAAGCACTAAAAACTGTGCCATTAGTAAAACCAGTAAAAACTGTGCTCTGTCTCTCCGTTCTGATTTTGCTTTAAACATTAATTCTAGTTCCTTGTAATTTCTCTCTGTGTTCTGTCTCATACCAGAACTGAGAAGGGAGCTCAGGACAGAAAGAAAAGCTGTGACTTAGCCTTACCTGGGCTTCAGGTAGGATGAGGACAGGGAGGAGGGGAAGAGGACTTGCCCTTCTCTTTCATGCATTTTTCCTGGGGATAGAGGCCCTTCTGGAGAGAATTCAGAATACCTAAACTTGTTTTCTGCTTGGAGTAACCCTCAAGGGCAATTTCTCCTGCGAGGCTAAAGCCTGTCCCCTATTGCTCTTGTGATCAGGTCCTCTCTGCTGTCACAGCCATAAGGAACTCCCTCCCTCCCTCCTGTCCTTACATTGCTCTGGGACGGGGGCTCTGTTCCCTCTGCACTGTAACCTCCCAGTTGTTATGAGAATATAAAAATCTCAACTGTATGTTGACAATCTGAGTAGAAATAGAAACAGGTTCTCTGGTTCTACAGTCACCCATTTGAAGTGAAGGCTCATTGTAGCAGACACTCACCAGTCCTCCTGTACTGGGAGAAATGTTGGTGCCTGAGGGGGGTTCACATTTGCTCCCTTGTCATCCAGTGCCCTTCAATAGCTTCAGCTCTACTTGAATCCTTTGGCTTTTCAGATTATGTGAATGGGATTTAAGCATGTTTAGGTGCTCCCATGAATAGAAATGTTTTCCCCTCTCAGCCCCCAAGAATGCTCATTTAGGAATAGTTTGTTCTCAGCCTCTTTAGAGAAAGACATTCATGAGATGTGACTTTGCATGCTGCAGTTACACCACCACTTTCCTTGGCAGCACAGCTATGTCTTTTTTTCAGATATTTTCTTAATATTCTCACTAAAAATTTACCTGATGCAGCTGAAGTTTAATTACTTCTTTCTCTATCATTGCTGACTAATGGTAATAATTGCTTCCTGTCCTCTGGTGCAACATTCTTTTCTCTATCTGCAAGTGGTTATTGTGTCTCTCCTTGGTATTATTTCCTCTACTTTGAAATTGCCCACAAGCACAGTCCTATTTCTTGACTAGTTGGTAAATAAACCCCAGAAATATAGCAGCCAGAGTGGAACCTGGGTGGTGGCAGGGGACAGGAAACTGGCAGTAGTGGAGAGTTTTGCTCTGCAGTAGGTCACTTTGACAGCTTTTAGAGAACTTACACAGAAGGAACTGATGGCCTCTGCTCAGGTACTAATGGTCTAAATTCTACATTACAGGTACTGGTAGTTACTACAGGTGGTTTTATAGCAGAAGCTCCTGCCTGAGTGGCTATGGAGATTGACACACCATTTTTCCTCTAGAAAGTCTCTTTCCAGAGAAGGAAGGAAGGACCTACTGGTTCTGTTTTCAGACATGCAAAGTCAAGAAACGAAGTGAGTTGCCCGAGGTCATAGAGTCAAGAAGAAGAAACACATCTAACTCCCATGTCCCAGGCAGCATCCCTACATCACGTTGTTAAAGCATTCTCAATTTCCCTCAGCAAAATAAAGCCCTAATTATCTTCAGAAGTGCAGGATGATGACTCTAAGGCTTAGACAAGACTGTTCACAAGA
The DNA here is from genome assembly GCF_025592945.1 of Manacus candei. Taxonomy (NCBI): domain Eukaryota; kingdom Metazoa; phylum Chordata; class Aves; order Passeriformes; family Pipridae; genus Manacus; species Manacus candei. The sequence continues at coordinate 8,475,227 of NW_026138061.1, forward strand.
TTAAAGCTCCAAATGTGGTTTTAAGCATTTTGCTGGCTTGGAGGCTTCTCAGGTAAATCTGCAGTTAAAATCGGAACCCACAGAGAAACTCAGTCAAGGTGTTACGCTTCTGTCACTGATTAAACTATACAACCAACTTTTTCTCAAGTGTAAAGTTTTGTGGTTTTTTTCCTGCTTCAGGGGAAAAAAAACGAATTACAGCTCCATGGGAAGAAAGAGACAGAATGTCTTATCTGCTAGTAGAGTGCACGGGACTTCTTGAAAATGTTTGTAAATAGGTCTTCATTTAGCTGGCAAGGCTGGTTATAAATAGAACTCCTCAAAGATTCTTTCAAACATACCATCTTATTTTTCACTGAGGGGAAGCGCCTGAAATTTAAATGCCTCTCAAGCAGAGTTCTCCATTGTTGACTTCTTTAGGAAGAGCTTCCAAACACCATCTCCAGACAACAAAGACCTTTTTGGAAAAGAAGTGTAAAAGCTGGCATCTATTGGATGTTAGCTCCTGGCTCAAAGCATGGATCACTGAGTAAGACAATGATCTGGGACTGTAGGGTTTTTGCAGGGTGACTTGCTGTGTTCACCTTTCTCCTGTTGTGTACTTAGATTAAAATTGCATTGAGGCATAGACTTTTTCTTAGTAAGCATTTCTATATCACCTAACACAACACTGTTCCCCATCTTAACAGACACTTCTGCATGCACTCAAATTAAAATACAATGAAATAAATAAATAATAAAAAGAGAGTAACTCATCACTCTTCTAACTACTTTTTTATAATTTTCTACCATTATCAACTCTTTGTACTGTGTGCTTTGCCTGTAGGTAAATATCTGATAAAGGGAGACCTTATCCAAAACAGCTCAAAGACAAATTTTGAGCCAAAAAAAGGCAGAAAGCAAAAATGCAGAAAGGAAAAAAATAGAAACATGGTTGTTGTACTGGGTCTGGTTGTGATGGAATCCCATGTTTTGATTTATGAACAAAACAGTGTTGATAACACAGGTATATTTTCACTGTTGCTGATCAGGACTTACACAGAGTCAAGGGCTTTTCTATTCCTCCACCCACCCCACCAGTGAGGAGGCTGGGAGTACGCAAGGAGCTGGGAGGGGACACCTGACCCCAACTGACCAAAAAGATATGCCAAACCACATGGCATCATGATCATCTATAAAAGCTGTAGAAAATAAGAAGGAAGAGGGGAACATTCGTGGTTATGACATTTGTCTTCCCAAGTAACCATCGCATGTGATGAAGCCCTGTGTTGTAGTAAGTGTTTGGACATCTGCCACTCGATGGGAAGTAATGAATGCATCACTTCTTTTGCTTCGCTTGAGCACAGCTTTGTTTCACTTATCAAGCTGTCTGATTCTCAGCCTTTGAATTTTTAGCTTTCATTCTTCAGATTCTCTCCCCTGGGTCTTGCTGGAGGGGAAGGAAGTGAGTGAGCGACTGGACCACTGGCTAAGGTCAAGTCCCCACAGTAGTAAACACTAGACATCCAAGGAGTTAACAATTGTCAGATGTTGTAAAGACCTCATGGCAAATGATTTCCAACCCCTCTCAATGACCAGCTCAAGATGATGCAGCTTCTGTGTTTTTTTGCAAGGTTGAAAGCAGAAGATAGTAAGAACAGCTGGGCTAATCTTGTGATCTGGTACTCCAACCATGAAGGGCAGTTGGTAGGTGAACCAGAGTGCAGTTTTGTCTGCACAGGATGGGGTAGGGGAAAGAAACACAAAAAAGAAAATCAATTTCTACTCAATGCACAAATCCAAGTTCTTTTCTTACCTACCAGTAGGTAAGTTGCAGCTGATTATTGCTGGGAGGATAGAGGTGGTTGCACAAATGAATGGGATGAGACAGCAGTCGCTTACTCAGAGTAAAATTATGAAGTCACTGCCTTTGGGAAGACAAACTCTCTAGCAGGTGTCCTTGTTTGCATTGTGGATAAAGGAAAAACAGCCCAGGCAATCCACCACCACCAAATATAAGGGTGTATCGGGGATTTTTTTGTGTGTGAACAGTGGCAGTGCATTTCAGCTAAGGTTAACTGACCTCCATCTTTTGTATGATGTAGAAATTACTTGTGTTTTGATTTTTCTGTTTCTGTCCCTTATCTCCATTTTGGAAGTTTGTCTCCCCTCTTTCTCTAAAGGCAAACCGAAGGATCAACACCTTGGAAGACTGGAAGAGGTGACCTTGAAAATACTGAGATGGCTTGGCTAAGCATGTAGGTGCAATGAGGCAGCACTAATTCTTGTCCAGGTGTCTGGGAGACAAAATACAATATAATTCAATATAACTAAGCCATGGGAGGTGGGATGGGGAAAGAAAGGAAAGCGTTTTCACAACACTCTATGTCTGGTTGAATGATGGTGGTGGACACCACCACTTCCACAGCACTGTGCTGCCCCTCTGTGTGTCTGGGCTGCCTGTCACCTGGCTCTAATCCATGAGGGGTGGTCAGGTGCTGTTTTGCTTCACCCGGCTTTTGTGTTCATAACAGTTTTGGAGATAAGGGGCAATTTTTAAAAAACACACTGTTAAAAAATAATTTAAAATAATTATTTCCTCCCAGGAAAACAGACCCACTGCTTTAAGTAGCCCTTTAATAAGCATTATGCCTCACCATATTTCAGGCTGTATCATTCTATGCTGCTGTTGTTAGATCAATCCAACATGGATTTTTGGACCACACGAGACTGTATCCGTGTGCAGATCTTTTTAATTATGTCTGTATGAACCCCAGTGTAGGTGTCTATTCTGATTTAATAATGTCTTATTTCAATATAGTTTGAACCTGTTCTGTGCTGACTTAACCTAAAGCAAAATAAACCCTTTCCTAAGCCACAGAAAGACTGCTTGTTATTTTATAATTAACTTCACTAAAGATACCTTGTCTCAAATTAAAAATGACTAAGGTGATTTGGAAAAAATCTTTACAACTAAGCAGTTAGTGGAAAGCATATTGAACTGTAGCCAGGGCTGGGCTGAAAGCAATTCAGTAAGTTTATATTTAATGCATTTCTGAAATTTAAGACAGATCCAAAGCTAACTGCTAAAATTTGTCTTTCACATGCTTCTTTCTGCCCTATTCATGTGCACAAACCCAGTGTTTATACTTGACTCTATGCCTGCTTAGGATCCAGCAAAGGAGCAGATGTAATCTCATCTGTTATTAAGATTACAGTAGAAAGGCTCGTTACTCCAATTGCTCCCTCATCCATCCTCTTTTCTTTTTCTCCTCCTGGCTTGATTGATATTCAGAGGGCAAAACAACCCTGGAAATTTGTTTAGGAGCATATCACAAGTAATGCTGTAGAAGTTCATCTATCAGTCTGTATATACTGTACTCTGAGTTTTTAAAAAATAGTGTTTTATGTCAGCATTACATGAACCACAAAAGTTTTGATCTCATGCATCCACAAAAATGAAACTCAGATTTTAACTTCCATTGTTTGGAGATACTGAGGTAAATCAAAATAGGAATCCTGTTTTACTTTATGTACTCTTTGTGTTTACACAAGAATCTTGGGTTATATCCTTCACTCCTGTGGCACTTGATGGACAAATCTGTATACTTTCCCAAACTAACTCAGAAAGGGAATGTCAAGGAGTGGCACTTCACAGTCTGCAGCTGGCAGGGAAGGGTTTCTGCTTCATCTCTGCATGTTATCTACAGTGTGTCAGCACACAGCCTGCACCAGCCTGTGACTGCACTGGGTGGAGCGGAGTGTTCAGCCATCCTTGTGTGGGGAAGAAGGCAGTTGTGTAAGGGGCATTGGAGGCATCAAATACTGGTCAAACTTGTTCACAAGGATCATCTTGAGGCTTCCAGTCCCCTTTATTTCCTTTACTGCTGGAGTGTGGAAAGCTCTGTGTGTATCTATGTCTTGCAAAAATACCCAAGTGGAGTGATGCATTCCCCCACTCAGCCTTTAGTTTGATAAGCAGCCTGTACTAAAACAGTGGCCATGCAATGATCTGCATAGAGAGTCACTGACATATCAGCCATAACACTCTGAATGTGGGAGTCCTAATTTTTTGGTGGTGTTGTGTTCAGAGACAGATCCTTTCTTGGAGATCTTCCTGGAAGACATTTCCTTGACTTAGATCATGACTCAAAATAAGCTGCAAGACAAAAGGGACAAGCTGGTATTGATGCCACTGGACCAGAATTAACATAGTGAAGCTTGATGATGGTGAGTTAAAGAGGTAGAACACCTGGGCTGTTTGCAAATGAGCTGTTGGGACAGAACACTTCAATCAGAACCTATTAAAAGGAGATACCTCCCACTCATTGCACACAGTTAACTTACTTGTGGGTGCTGAATCTCTCCACCTCTGTCTATGTGCAGTGCATTCTCCCTTTAGAGGAACTTGAATTACTTCTCAAATGGTTTGTCCAATTTCAGGTGAAAACTGTGTTTCAGACAATAGCACAGCAGTGTCTCCAGGATGAGAGTTGTTCCCTTCTATGTAGAAAATTGTTTGTTTTGTTCAAACACTTTCTGTCTTCTCCCCATGCTGATAATCTATTTTGAATTATATTTAATGGTAAAAAGCTGTAGCAGCTGAAGCCAGGTTCAAGGTGAACTATCTTCCCATTTAGAAAATGGAACAGCTGTCTTTCAATTGAGATAGAAAATAAGAGGCCCTGACCAGTTGTGGTTGCTGAAGACTGGCTCACAGAGCTACCTAGAAAACAATAGTCCATTTTCTTAGCTTTGGCCTGAAACTCCTGTTGCAGATTCAGATTGGGAAAGCTCTTTTCTTCTTTTCCAGAGCTTTTGTATACTATTTGTAGCCTTGTTAGAAGAGCTGATGTCTGCTGGAAAGGCAGATGCAGATGAACCTAGAATGAGAAAATGTAGAAAGTGCAGTCAGAAAGAGGCCACAGAGTCATTGTTTTACCATATGTCAGAAACCTTAAGGCTGGTAGCAAAATCTTCCAACTGGAGAAATGAAGTAGACATGGGAGTTGCTCAAGGGACAAAAGAGATGTCCAGGAAAGGATACTCTTTCTAGTTACAGAGGAAAACCAGATTTTCTAGCTCTGGAGATCTCATACATCCTATTACCCAGATCATTTGGAAAGCTGAGGAAGGCAAAACTCCTTATATGGACTTCTGAAGTATCCCATCTTCAAAACAAAGCCTATAAAAATTAGATTTGCAGAACCCCTCATTTTTAACTATTTAAATGAGTTGATAGATTTCCAGGGGAATTGGAGCTCCCCATGAGCTGAACACTAGTGAACAAGAATGATAAGCACCTTTGAAAAATGGTCCAAAATACAAACTATGTCCTTTTAAAATACTATGTTACTGGGGGAGACAAATAACTTGGCAAACAAAGAGCCCAAGGCTTTTTGATTCTCCTTCTGCACAAGGCTATTCGTTCCTCCCTGAGGAAAGGGAGGAAGGGACTAACTCTGAACTCAGATGTCTCTGAGGTACTTGAGATAATTGTGGTACAACTGGTTTGATTTGGAAATAGAATTAGAGTGTTCTTTTTTGCTCTTCTAATTAATCAGGGTTGAATGTCTATATTTGCAGCTCCTTCAATTAGTTCTCTGCAGATCGACCCCCACCCAATCTATTAAATACTGGGATTTGTGTTTGGAGCGAATGAGCTCTACAGATGCAAAGCTTTCAGCTAAATTACTTCTCTCAGAAGTTACATTTCAGGAGTTGAAGATAGCAAAACACAAAACTTGCCAGAGATAATTGCAGTCCAACTGTTCCCTTCCTCCCTTCAAACTAAATCATGCAAGGAGTCAAGCAAGCCACACAGTGTCAGTGGTGTTTCTGGTTGACATTCAAGTTCTCTCTTTTGTTGGCAACAAGGAAGGCTAAAGGGAGTCTACAGCAGAATTTTAAATAGCCAAAGCCTAAGGAGTGCAAAATTATAAATAAAAACAACAGCAAATCTAAACAAAAAAGCCCCAAACTCTTCTCCCAGCTGTTCAAGTAGTAAGATATACATTTCTGAGACAGTGTAAACTAAGAGTGAGATCCAAAAAAATTTGAAAAAAAACCAGACAGCAAGAAAAGCAGATACTGAAGACAAAGCCATTGGTAAGGCAGTGAGGAGTGAAATATGCTCAGTCCTGTCACAGCTATGGACACACAGCTGGATGAAAAGACAGTGCAGCAGCAATCCTATTCCATGCAGTCCAGGTCTCGATGGCCAGGCTCCCCACAGATAGCTCACAAAGTATAGCAGGTTGACTCACATGCTTTGTAGTGGCAGTAGTATTCTCAAAGACTGTCCTTTCTCCCTCCTTTTCTCTGCAGGTAAAATTTTTGCATCATTTAAGCGAAGAATTTGAAACCGATTGTGCATCTGACAGACCAGTCTCCCTAGCTACAAACCTGGGCTGGGAAGACAGGAGCAGGTTGCTCAGTTGTTAAAGTTATCATTGCTCATTTTGACCAGCTTTTTCTGGTTCAGGACTATTGTCTAAAGTACCCAGGAGCATTTGTCTTTTTCTGTATATCCTTAGTACTGGCAGTAAGATGAGATATTTATAGGCTTAGATGAGTTTTTCCAGTCTCCAGGCAATATTTCACAGTGGAGACCTTGGAACAAAAGTTTATGAACTTTATGTTTCACAGCCCTCATTTTCAGCTTCAGGAAGCCACTTTTCCTTGTATTTTGAGACTTGTGACTCAAGTTTTGAAGTTGTTTCATTGGAAGAGCTTCCTCTCATGCTTTCAGAAAGTCTCTGGTAAATTAGAGGGACTTGAAGTCGAAAGGGTGTATTCTTGTAAAACCTGAGAGTTAATAGAGACCAAGGTGTGACCAGTGAGAGGGCGTTGCAGGCTCCATTTTTTAACATGACCTGCTTGCCAAAGTCCATGTTCCCTATACATCACAATGCTATATTTTCCTGAGGATGCCGTGACAGAAAGCTGTTCCAGCACTGGCACCCCAGGCAAATTGCAAGGCTTGTAAAGGACTGAGGGAAATCTGCTTGTCACTGCACATATGATAATGCTTCCCTTTCAATGCAACTCGAACTGAGTACACTTGGATGAGTGTATATTGTATCCTTTCCTGTTGGCTAAGCAGAAAAATTTGTCAAATGTCCGTATGCATGAAACTATTTGTTTTAGGAAGAGGGACAGACCTGAGGAACTCAGTGTTGGTCCTGTTTGGAGTTAGAGCATTGTGATATGGGTTGTTGAAAGGCATGAGAGGAGAAAGGAAAATGGAAAGACATTTTTTCTTTTATCATCCTTGGAAACTATTCTGCAATGGAAAAATGAACAAACTACCCAACACAAACAGTTTATATCTTAACAGAGACACTTCTCAGTCGTCATTTATTTGAGTTTTCTGTCTGCTTTGAGGTGGATTTTGTAGTTTTCTAAGTTGGAAGAGTCTAGAAACTTGAAAGTTTCCTGGGATTTTTATTTTAGTGTGTTTATTTTTCAAGGAGGTGTTCTTGGTGATCAGCAGGAAATAGATTGCACAAACAGCTTTTCATTAAGGGTGCTTGACTGTAGCCCTGAGCCACAATGGATGTTCAAAGCACTGAATGAGTTTCCCAGTGCATCTGTGAGCTGCGTGTTGGCTTTCACGCTGAAGTCTCTGATTAAAGCAGGCTCTAAGCAAAGGGAAAAGGCAGCCTCCTTTTGTGAAGAGCAATTCCAGGCACTATTAGGTAAATTGGTAGGTGCATGCTTACTACAGAGACAGGGATGGCAAGGGAAGGGACACAGAAGCACTGCAGCAGAAACGAAGAAGCTTCTTGAAGTTTAGCAGTGAATAAAGAGACATTACAAATGCCAGATATATTTGTGAAGTTCCTGTTGATCATCAGGGGCCTTAATCAAGTGGTGTTGTCCGGTTGTGTTCGTGCCTGCCTCTCTTTGACATATTTAGGGAGCAGAAGTGAGTTGAAAGGAATTGATGCACCACAGTTGAGACTAGGAGAAACTTTGCTGGTGAAAATCCAGCAGTTCATATTCATAAGGATGATCCTTCCAAGGCTTCTTCTCTTCATGTCTAGGTCAGGAAAATGTGCTGGGAATACAAAGGCCCTTTGCTTTCACATCTGATTTATATAACAGGTCTTGGTGAGCCATAAATAGAGCTTAAATACTCTTCTCTGATATTTCAGGGACTGCTCTGCCTCTCTTCAGGAGTGTGTCCAGTGAATGCCTGGAAGTTCTTTCCAGTAGAAACCTCCACTTTTTCCACTTCAAATCAGAAGAAGGAAATGGTAGATGCAGGCCTAATTGTGATAGGCACACAGGGAGGGAAAAAGCACAGGGAGACCAATGGGACTTCCTATAATTTCCTTATTTTAAATCAGGACAGCTGGTAATTGAATGACCCCTATCCCAGTACTCTGCCTCAGAAGAGCAAGGCATTCCTGCCATGGTGGTGACACAGAAAGTGCCAGGATAAGTTGATGGTTGGGAAGGCAGCAGTCTAGGGGAGGTGCCAGGCTCCCTACAGAAGGATAATAATGAGTGAAAGGAGGACAAGAAAAGATGCATTTGTTTAGCTCGATCTCCTTTTCTTCATGAGCTTCTGGAGAGGAACCCTTATTAGTAGGTGAAATCTCTCTGATCTCTAGCGAGAGCAGGGGGTATAAGCCTCACCCAGAGCCTTGGCTCCCCATAAGTCCAGAGGGAGTTAGCTGGCACTGAGGTCAGTGTCTGAGCTTAATTTTAATCATGTGTTTTGTTACTCTATGTCCTAGAAAATTGCAGCATTAGTACTACTTAGATAGTTGCCATTAAGGCAGTGAAAAAGGGTTTATGGTGAAACTAAATGGCTCACAAAGTTGATATAAGTAAAAAGTGTTTCTATACATGCCATTTTTACATCAGTTTCACAGGCCTTGTACATGTTCTCCCTTCTCCTGAGATGCACCAGGGCACTCAGTTGCACAAAGAGAAACAATTTCTTCTTCAATGAGAGACTTTTAAATACATTTTCCCCTGTAAAATCCACAATAAGAAACAAGACTGGTGCTCACTGGAAAATCAGTTTTGCTGCCCTACTACTGCATTTTCACACACTTAACAATCACCATAATAAGTAAGACCTGTGTGATTCTGTTCCTTTGGGCAGCTGCTCAGTAAGAGGTTTTGCCCTCAAAATATGTCCCACTGACTTCTCTGCTTTTCTGATTAGTGGGTGAAATGGTTTTCTTTTGAGGCTGACACAATGAACTTGGAGAAGGTTTATGATCACCAAACAAAGATAGAAGCTGTGACAAAAGAATAGAGGTGAGGAGAAAATGATCAGAGAATGGCTTCCAAGTCTCCTCTCTCTCAAAGTATTGAGGCAGCTCAAGGAACTCGTGGTCCTCAACACATGAGAAAATTCCTGCCTCACAGCACTAAATAGACGCATATGTGTGTGAAAGATTTGATGTGCCAGATTTGGTGCATTTTCCCCATTCTTTTCCCTGAGGAGCTCTATCTTGCTGACATTATAAACAAGCAGACACCGCACGTATATGAAGCAGGGAAGAAATGAAAACAGGATGTTAAAAAGAATCATGTTGGAATGAGACTTTTCTGCTATACAATGGTGTTAACAATGTGGTCCTGACTCTGACTTTTAAGCAGGACTGAAGGGTTTTATCTTGGATTGGTGAATATTGTTTAAAATAGCTGTGTGATATTTTTGTTCCTTTTAAATTTCACACTTGCCATATCTGAGAGTAGATTATGTGAACGGGATGAATATCTCTCACTCTTTCTGAAAATTCTAACTGGCCTGTTCTGACCAAGATTACTGAACAGATAAAAGACAGTTGCTTTATCTCTTCCTCTACCATCTTCCTCCAAAAAACTCCTCAAAAAATTAAATCACTGTGATGAAACAAGATAATCTCTAGTGGGATTAGATAAAAAGTAAGCAATTTTATTTACAGCTTTTCTATAGTTCAGAAAATTCTTTTAAACATGAAATGTCATTATTTTATCTGTGGCATCTTTCCAGATTTCACTTTGTCATAAATGAGCCCAAATATGGGGAAGTCTGCTCCCAGCTACAGCCTTCTTTTCCCCAAACTTCAGGTGGACCCTGTGTGGGAAGGTTTCACTGTGCCATGTTCACACACAGGCAGGTGGGAACTAGTTCTGGCAGTCTTTCAAACAGCTTGGGCTGAAGCTCACTCAGGGATGGAGGCTGTGAGTTGTGTTGGTGGCAAAAGCTTAGCAACGATGGTTATCTTGGGTGCAATACTGAGCTAACTTTATGGGTCAGATTCATATCACAGATGATGCCTCTTTCTTCTCTCACACAGGGTAGTTGTCCCTACCTAAACAGAAAAAGAAAAGGTCCTGTGATGTGTTCCCTGTTAATATGGGTCACACCACCTTACTGTTTTGGGAAGAGAAATGTGTTCTACAAGAGAGACTTGGAGGCTGCGAGGCACCTCCTCTGTTGGTCTTTTCCAAAGATTTTGGAAGGGCTGTATATCCAGATAACAGGTACACTGGAAAACACAAAGCCTTCGGGCTGTGGTAAGGGGATCAAATGGCAGTGAGTCTGCCTCAAGTTCCCACCCAGCAGATGGGAAGGCTGTGGTTCTGACATGTTTAACAGATGCCTGCTGATATATTGTTTGTGCAGTTATTTCATGTTGAATCTGGAAAACAAGATCCATTCAAAACAGAATTTTATATTGTTGCTTACCTTTCTGGAAGGACCAGATCCAGCTTCTGAAGCTGCAAAATTCAGAGGTCTTGAGCTGAGCTTGAGCTTAAAGTGGTACACACAACCCACTACTGAATGTCATTAAAGAGCACAAGTCACATACAAGTCAGTTAGACCCATCACATCAATGATATTATCCAGAAGGGGATTCTCTACAACCCACTCACCTCTGGAGCACAGAAACACAGATTTGTTCTCAAGTTGCCCTGCCAATTCCAAAAGGCTTCATATTGCTACTCAGTGCTTCACATTGGTAGGAAGAACTGTTTTGATAGATTTCCTTCCTCTTCTAAAATCACTGGAGATATCAAAAATGAGACCTGCTGCAACTTTGACTCTAGGGACAGAACCTGTTTTGTCAGGCTCTGGAAGACTATGGCATTATATACCGTGAAGAAATCATCAGGCATCACTGGAACTACCTCCCTGTGGCATATGCACTTGCTGGGGAACTTTTTTCAGCTATATGAATTGATCAGAGTTAATTTATAAGATGCAAAGATGTCTTGTATCTTCCCTGGGTGGTACAGCCTTTTGTTCCTGATACCATTGCTTCCGGAATCTCTGAGCGATGCTGCTTGCTCCTTTAAGGAAGGGCAGTAGGGAAAACAATCCCTCTCAGTTCCTGTGCCAACAACCTTAAAGAGAGAGTATTTTCAGGACAGAACTCAGATCTCATGCTACTACTTTATTGCCCTTTGTGACTCCTTTACACTCTTATACAGGTAGAGGCCATCAGCATTTCCAGGTTTTGTTCTGTTCCTCATCAAGATCATCCCCACTGTAACTCTTACATAAGCCTGTCACTTCAAGCCCCCATTTCCCCACCTCAGTAGCTGCTTCTGCCTTCTTTTCTATAGGTCTTGCTGTACTCAGAAGCTCATCAAACACACTTCCAAACTTCCACCCACTTCTGAGCTGTATGCCAGTGATTCTACAGCTCATTTATCTTCCTTGCTTGGCTTTGCTGTTGCCTGCAATCAGGTGTGCTCTCTGGGGAAAAAAAGAGGAGAAGAGGAGCAGGCTGGGACTTTGTGGAAAATCTTGTTTGTTCTTGCTGTTTCAGGTATTTGGCAGCATCTTTTTGTAACCTGAGCACTGATGGTGAGAGCAGAATACCTTAGTGCAGTCACCTGTTTTGTCTGTGCTTTGAATCAAACCTGGTTTAGTACCATTCTGTGGGACTGTAGGGCTTTGATTTCAGAAGTAATTGGAAGTGTATACTCACTATGCCACACACCAGGGGACACAGCTGTCAACTCCTTCTTACTTCTAGGAATTGAAGTGCAATCCAATCCAGCAACACTAAGGTCACCACTCTTTTTTTCCTGGAATTGAAGTAACATCCCTCCCATGCAGAAGCTACTGCTTCTTCTCATCTTTCCTAGAGCCAGGAGCTGGAGTAATGAAATCACAGACAGTACTGTATTAAATCTCTATGGTATGCAGGAATCCATGTGCCCTGGGATCTGCACCACCATATCAAAATCTTAGATCAAGACCTGAACTCTATAATGTAACACCATGTACTGCATTGTTCAGACTGTATCTTCCACACTGTTGATCAAGGCCACCCTGACACGAGAGGGGCTCCAGCCAGGTCGGCTGGTGAGGCTGGCACTGCAGCAGCTGGATACCAGATCTCATTCTTATGCAATCTGTGTGTAGCAGTTGCTTTCATCCTTGCCCTTAACTTCTGTTTGCTCAATGAAAGCAGCACGTAGGCAAATAACATTTTGCATTTTAAAAGAGTTTTAATTTGTATCTGTTTTCAAAGTACACAACAAGACTAATGAATAGTCACTCCATTCTCTAGGATACACAGTAACAACTGACTAAAATTAGCATTAATTAGCTGAATTACTGCAGTATTAAGAAGCTTCAACTGAGCTCCAGGTCTTGCTGCAATAGGTTTAGGATGAGTAAGCTGTATGAAGCTGGTATGGGTTGGTGGTGTTACCATTATAACTCTAAGAAGAGGTGATCAAGAAGTGCCTTCCTTCTTGAAATGACACAGCTAAAATTTCAGATCCAGTGGAGAGCTGTAGTGAGCAGCGGACTCTTGTTGTTCTTGAGTTCATTTTCTTTCCCATTTGAATGGTACTACAGTCCCACGTCTCATTTACTGGTTTTTACTCATTTCACTGCTCCCACCTAGAGCATGATTCCATGAATTCTTGAAAATGCGGACCTGATGAGCTGGAATACCACATTGGAGAAGGCCAGGCCTGGAAGTAATTAAGAGCTGGTGGGAACCTCTCCCTCAGCAGACATGTTAAAATACTACCCCTTTCTTAACAAGAGCAACCTACTCTGTCTCCAGGGACAGGGGTTGTTTGGATCAGTTAGACAACTCAAGAGATAAGAGGGTAAGAAAGGATGGAGAATCTTGCTTTAGGGCACCCTCATCTCTGAAAGTAGAAGGTACTTCAAATCCCTTGTATTCTGCCCTCCAACATTATGGTAGTGACCTGATAAGCTCCTAGCAAGAGAGACTTGAGAATGGCAGAAAAAATCTAAAAAACAGGAATTTGCAACCCCACCTCTGTTCCAGGTAGTCTTTAACACTCCTCTCTGAAGAGGAATTACTGTGAGAAATTTAGAAGAACCAACACAACAAATGTGGTAAAAGCTCCTCACCGTCCATGGAGTGTTCTGGCTGCTTCTGTTGGCATCACACAGATATTCATAAATACGTAATGTGACCTAAACATGGATGAGATGTACCAGCTTTGCAGTTCTTAAGTTGGATGCCCTGTTCTTGAGCTGAAGCTCACTGAGACCTTTCTTCATGCAGACTTGTTCTTCAAACCTGCTGTAGAAAAGAGGGGGAAAAAGACCCATTTAATTTTTTACAGTGTTTCTCTGGTCTATCAGTTATGCCTTTTGCTCAGGGAAAGTTTCTGCTGGATTTGACAATTGCTTTCATGCCTTGGCAGTGGTCTACTTAAAACTTGATGGATAAAACCAATTAATTTCAGTCAAGCCCTCTCACTACTGATGGATGATTATTAAAATGGTGGCAACATCTGCAGCTGAGATTGTGCTGCAGAAATTACATTGCATTTTTGCTAAGTCTAATGATACAGGAATATTGAATATTGCTTCTTTACAATTCCTTTTAATTACTGTGCTTCCCAAAGAGCAGGGAACTGACTCATGTTTTCCATGTATCTGCCCACAGTACACCACACAGTCAACTTCTGACATCTTAGGGGCACCTCAGTGTCCCACGCTTTCAAAGCGACCACACAGTAAATTTAGTCTCTCCTCCACTCTGTCTGGAAGAATTAGGAGAGAGGAGGTGTATCCAGCCTACTTCACATCTCCTAGGCCATGGAGGGGTTCTCAAGGTTTGCTTCTGAAAAGACAGTGCTCACAGTCTCACTCAACACCTTCTTTGCAATGAGGGGTGGGTTTCAAGCATTTCCATGTTTCCCTCAAGGAAGGGCAGTAATTTCTCCTTAAAACCCCTATAAAAGGTAACGCCAAGAGATAATCTGTTTCCCCTCTTTCCTCTGTGCTTGTTCACCAATGGTTCTTTGGAAGGTCTGGCAGAAGGGCCTTTGATGTGCTGGATCTGACAGCTGAGCCTGCCTAAGCCCAGCTCAGAGCCTCAGCAACCCCTCCCACACACAGCCCAGGCTGTGCCAGCTGCTGCAGCCTGGCCCACGAGACACAGAAACACATTGATTAGCTGAGATTAATAAAATATGAATAGATGGAGAAGGGCTACATTAAATCTTTAGGGCTGCTTCAGACTCAGGTTTTCTTTCTTTGGTTGCTTCCAAGCTCTGGAGGGAGGATTTTGTATGGAAAGGGCTGTTTTGGATGTGTTCAAGATGGAAGATGTAGAACCATTGAGAAGCAGCAGTGAAAAGAAGTCATAAAAAGGAGGTGAGGATGAATATAATGCCTTCTGCTTTGGAGATGTTGCTGCTGCTACTGCCTTGCATTCCCTGCAGGGCTTCAGGGAAATGTTGGCAGTTCCTTACTTGTTTTCTGGGAGGAGACAGGAATTTATATGGTGCAACACTCAGTATTTGATTTAACCCATGGTCCATTATACTTAAAATGGGTTATCTTAATATTTCCTGCATTAGAAAGTATTTTTATGGCAGTCAGCAGAAGAGAAAAAAAAACTGATTGCACTGACAGCCTCTAGCAAATAGTATGGCTTTGCTAAGTGTAGGAAGAGGTGTCCTCTTTTTTTTTTTTCCCTAAGCGAACATTTCCTTTTTGGAAAGATGAAACACCTGACTCCTAAGCTAGCAGAAATGTCCAGCTGCAGATCAGAACATTATGATACGTTTGTTGACTAAAACACCTTACGGTCTGCCAGAGAGTGCTACCTTTCTCTGTGGCCTGACGTCAGCTAATTTATAATCATCAGAGAGTAATGACTTGCTCAGGGCTTGTAATTTCCTATTATATAGAAATAAAGGTAAGCAAGTGGATGATATTCAGGAAGCCAGTATGTAACATTAATTTCATAACTGCATAAAAACATACCTTTATGGATTCATAATCTTCTGAGACATTTGAGCAGAAAAGTAAGAGAATAGAACTGTTATCTTCCTGGTCAACCTTTTTCCAAGACAAGATAGTGTGTTCCTGTGTGATTTGTCTGTTTTTAAATATTTCCATGTAAGGAGGAGGAAAAGGTTCATCTCTTCTCCTGGGATAGTCTTCATCTTTCCAACAGATCTCAGGCAGAAGATTTATAATCTTTAAGAATGTCACCCTTAGGTTATAAAGTTAATTTATTTGCACTCCCTAATTACATACAAGATGTGCTCAGTTTACAAGTTAAAATCTGGGGTGTTTTTTTCGTTGTTGCTTTTTAATTTCTTTTTTTTTTTTTTAGATGCTGGCTTTGCAAACTCTTCCTGGAACTAGAAAAGAAACAGTATTTTGTGCTTCTAGTGCTAATTCTAGCTGTATCAATTGCTCAGTGTATGAGAGAAAGGTTATATCATTGGCAAAATGGGAAGCAGGATAAACTCCTGCTTACCTCTGTTCAGTTGCAGTGCATTTATACAACGAGTCTGAGAAAAAACTACACCATAAGACAGATCCTATGAAGGTCAAAACTACTACAGTTTACGCCAGCTGCCCAGAGACACTTGCTGTTACCATGTTATACTAACAAACATTAAAGTCCTGAAATACAGAATAGCATAACTTTGTTATTAAGAGACCTTACTTTGCTGCAGCTGAGCATCTGGACCTGTGAGCTGATTTCATGTTTCCAGTTGGAGTCATTATCTCTTTGGCTGTGGGAAGACACATCCCATGCTTATGCTCGAATCCAGAATGTCAGACTCAGTGGTAATATATATAAACCCTGAGCATTATTGAACATCTCTGAGCTTCATAAATATTCCAACAGACCTGAGCAAACTCCCAAAATCCTAGCCTAGTGTTCACTGTAATTTAATTTATGGTATGTGTTTCTCCCACTGTCTTCAGCAGCTTAGCTGAGGAATCTGGAGGAAGCACTGCTAGGATATATGAATTTTCAGAAATTCACTTCTAGGGATGGGCATGCCAGATTAACATTAATAAATGGTATGGAGCATTGGTTGACTGGTGAATTGTGACAAAGCCGACTATTTTCCTCACCTTTTCTCAGTCTCCAGGTGTGATGGGAAGAGGAAAAAAATAAATCTAATTGCTATTGAGGCTTGATTGACATCTGTGGACACACAAAATACCTATTTCTCTGTCAATGCTGATTTTGTCACCAGATGTGGGCCATGAATGAAAGGGTCACAGAGTCCCTTCCAGGTGCTGAAGAAGGTTCCTGCGTTGCTCCTCCATCCCAGGCATGGTGCTGTTATTTTAAGTGTATGTCTATTTAAAATAATGAGTTGCAAAAATATAAGGTTAGGCATACTGGTTTTGGATGGGACAGACTTAATTTTCTTTATAGCATCTGGTATGGGGTGTATTTTAGATGTGTGACCAAAACTGTGCTGATAACACAGGGCTGTTTTCACTGCTGCTGAGCAGTGCTCACATAGAGCCAAGACCTCTTCTACTCCTCACCCCACCCCACCAGTGAGGAGGCTGGGGGGGAACAAGGGACTGGGAGGGGACACAGCTGGGACAGCTGACCCCAAATGACCCAAAGGTCATCCCAGACCATATGGTGTCATGCTCAGCATACAAAGCTGTGACCAAATGTCCTTAATTTTGCCCGTGACTCATTTGCTTTGGCAGTGTCTGGAGCAGTAAACTGACTCTATGGACACTTGAAATGATTGATCTGAATTACAGAAAAGGTATGGCAGGGGGATAGAAGGAGTCAAGCACTGAAGCTCCCCTGATTTACAACTGTGAAGCCAGTGCCCTCTGCAGCAGAAAGGGGAAAGATGGAGATCTACAAGCACCTGTGTTATCACCCAGGAACTAGAGAGATATGGCTCCCATTTTATTCTAGCTGGCAGAGACACAGAAAAGGTCTCCTCCCTCGCATCCTCCCTTGCTTTGCCTTTTGATACTACAATGACTGCAGTGACAGACCAGAGAATGCAAATGATGAAGTCTGGTGGTGTTATCCCCAAGGGAGAAGATTCTGCATGATGTAGGTGCCCTGTTTACAAAAAAGATTGCAGTGTATGACACTAAGAGAAATAATAACCTATATAAAGACAAAACCAAGCATGTTGAGAATGTTGTCACAGCAATCACGATCTTCCTCAAACCCAGGGAATTAGTATCTGACCTCCTGTGGCTTCTGTGACAGCAGAGTGGATCAATTTTACCTTAGGGCAAGATTTTGCAGCAAAGTTTGAGATTACTGCATCTTTATTTTTGTTTCCATTTTCCATCTAAATCATTTAAGGGGTTTTGAGACCCAAAGAAGGCTATTTCTGGAGAAAAGAATGTACTCCTTTCATATGCAGGTAAATGGTTTTGTTACTAGAGGAAAAATCTCACAAAATGTGAAGCTTACAGTTCAGCTTTTTTGGTTTTATTTTTACATGAATCAATAAATTCGTGAAATCTGTAAAACCTCAGAAATGCTGAGACTTTAATCATCATTAGAAGGTAGATTGCGACTGCCCCTTTTCCAGCTCACGGAGGAACAGAGTGCTGCAGGAAGGGCTCGGAAATGACCAGTCAGAGCTGGAGCAGGGAACTCATCTGCTCAGATAAAATCCTAATTGCACCATGACTGTAGGAGTGGGCTGTTCTATACAGGGTAAGTGGCTAAGGAGTACCATGAAAGTAAAAATATTTGCAGTCTTTCTCTTTGTAAATCCCTGCAGAAGATTGATGGAATCTTGAATTATGAAATGGCAAGTGCTAGAAAGACCATTGTGTGCATGGTCATGGGAAGGTGTGTGTGTATGTGCAGGGGGTCTGATGCAATCATAGAATATCCTGAGTTCAATAGGACACAGAATCATAGAATATCTTGAGTTAGAAGGGATCCTCAAAGATCATCAAGTCCAACTCCTGTTTCTGCAGAGGACAACTCCCAAAATCACACCATCTATCTGAGAGCATCATCCGAACACTCCTAGAACTCTGGCAGACAGCTGGTGTTGAGGGTCCTTGTGCTGGTTGCCTTTGGGAAGAGACCTTGTGACAGGCCTCCTGTGATCTGGAGCTCTTCCCAGAGGTCTGTCTGCCACATGCCACAAGCACCACTGCTGCTTTTCCACCCTGAGGTGTGTGGGGCATCATGGCTCAGGCTGCTTCGTTGTGCACAGGACCATGAGGTGAGAGGTCCTCTGGTGCTGCCCTCTAAATGAATGAGACACTATGCTTATGGAAAGGACTGTGGAAAAGGAGCCTTTTGTCATTAACTTCAGTAATGGCAGCATACAGTGCAAAGAGCTTTATAAAATCTGCACAGTTAATTATCCTGTGAGACCGAAACCAGTCAGAGTCATTTTAGAGGTAGAAAGTAAAGTCAGGGGGAAATACATTTACTTGGTTTTAATAGAGTAGTTTTTCAATCACTTTTATCTCATCAGGCTGTAAAAGAGAAAAACAATAGTATTAAGGCACTACATGGATCTGCTGTATTCAATTGACCCAAATTCTATATCTTCATAAAGCTGGAACAAATGGGAGCTCCAACAAGGAATACATCCCTCCATGTCTGCAGGATTTCTCTTCTTTTTCTTTTCTCTTGTTATATATATATTTCTTTTGCCTGTGTCTGTAAGTGTGGCTCATTCAACAGCAGTGAGGTAGTTATTATTAACACAGAAGAGAGCTGGAGTAGTTTACTGGAAAGCTTGCCTTACAGCAAATGCAAAGCAAAGGTTTAGGTGAATCAATTTGCTGTTATTATTGTGTCCTTACATGGTCTCCAGCTCTGTTGAATTTACAGCCACATTTTGTATCACTTTGAACTATTAGCTACTTGATTCTACTGGTTCGGCTGCAGATGATAAACCAGATGCTTTATCACAGGTCGTGGTGTGGATTCTTACAGGTACTTATATGCCAGCTCCTATTCATTTCCCCAGGACCTCAGTTTATCTGCTCAGCTGTATCCAGAAAAAGTATATGCAGCACTTTGAGCCCAAACTGTTGCCAATTTTTTGTTCATTTTAACCAGCCTCTTGCAGGAAGGATGTTTGTCCTATAAAAGATTTATACTTTAAACTCCTGGGCTTACTAAAAAACAAACAAACAAATAAATAGCTTCTTCCCTCACTTTTTTGGTTTTTAAATTTTCTTTAAATAACAAATGCTAAAGTGATAACTACCTCCAAGGAATCATCACTGTGCTTTTTTCCACTGACTTCAGTGGAACATTAAACTAGCTGAGAATCCAAAAATATAAAACCATGACCTGAGGATAGATTAACAGCCAAAATTCCCAAAGATTGCATTTTAGACCCACACCTTGTGTCTTGTTTTTTAAAGGAATCTTGTTAATGGACATTATCACTTAGAAACTGAAGTTCTATTTAACTTAAAACGTTGGTATTGGTCTTTTCAATGTCTAGCTTTCAATGAAGAATTTTCATTTGAAAAGTCACAAAAATCCTAAACATTAGATTTTCTATATATTCCATTTTTTAAACACTTGTTGCATAAAACATTCCTGTTGTATTCAAAATAGTCCTCTGTGAGCCTTCTAGCCAAGTTTTAGTAGATTTATTTTCAAATATTATATTATATTATATGTGAATCACGGTCCCTTAGCTCAAGTTCTGAAAAAGAACTGTGAGAACTCATTGACTCATTGGGGAAAGGGGATTTTCTTTTTTTTTTTTTTATCATGTGTCTTATAGTAAATGCATATAGATTTGAGGCTGGGGTACAGAAAAGATGCTAATACCTTTTCTTAATACCTTTTCTTGATTGCTTTTCCCAGAATGAACATTCCCATATTCTCTGCACATTCAGAAAGTATAAAAAGTCAGTATGTCAAAAGGAGAAAAAACCCCGTGGGATCTAAGAGATTTGTAAGTGGACAATGTTCATGTGATTTATAACACTTCTGATTCAAGACAATGCTGGACTTCTGGTGCTTCTGTTTTCCAGGACAGATCTTCAAGGTTGGCCGTGCTTTCCACAGGAGTTTGGAGCAGATGGAGCAGATGAATTTGGGGGTTGGAACCGGATGATCTTGAAGTTCCCTTCCAACCCAATCCATTCTATGAATTTTAAAGGTCCCTCTATACATAAATCATTCTCGTGGTTCTACAGTTTTGTATCAAAGGCGGTGAGAAAGTCTTTTTTCCCGGAGGAAGTGTATGTACAACTTGCAATCCACTTGTGAGACTTAGAAAGTTGGAGGAAAGAAAAATGCTGTTTTAAAATCAACTTTTTCCCCATCTCTTGGGTACAAAAGCCCTGACAGTTTTGATTTTGGGGCTTAAATTATATCGCAGTGGCTGTTGAAAACTGCAGACTGAAATGTCAGTGTTGCTGGAATATAATAGCAGTGCGCCAGTAAATATCTCCGGATTTAGCTCTCACGTATTCTTTTTTTATTTAGTATTCCATCAATAACTTTGTTGTACATGCTTTCACAAAGATAGTTCATTTCTTTCAAGGTGGTTTAACTGCCTAGCAACCTCACAAAAATAAATTTCAGTGTTCTGTAGTAACGGCTGAAAACAGTGGAGCTTACATTAATGCAACTGTGATGTTTTGAGAGGTAGTGACTGAAAGGCCCTGGCCCTTTTTTTTTTTTTTGTCAGAATTAATTCTAAGAGAAGATATTTTTTAAGGACTTAATGAAGCCTATTGATAAAGAATCAAGTAAAATATGGCTATTAAGTAAATCGTCCTACTTAAATTGTGACTTTAAAAGATGTCAATGAGATATAGGCGTCTGCACATTCTTTGTGCCTTTGAAAATGCTGTTTTCTTCCCAGGAGAAATAGTAAATTGAAGGTTTCTGGAAAAAAACAAAACCAACTATAAACTGCTAAGCATTTATCTCACTCAGCCCCCGGAGATGTAGATGGCTGTTCTAGTGTGAATGACATATCCAGTCTTACAAAGATTTAAGTGTGAAACTGCAAACACTTATTACCAATTTCAGAGCTTACTTATCTGAGTAGTTCCACCCATAGAATTGTATTTACAATTTACAAACAGAAATGATGTGTCAAGCAGTTTCTAGAAGATCATGCTTGGGTGAAAATTTGATTTTGCAGAGGTGACTACAGATTGTATAGGAAGAAATCTCTTAAATGATAGAATCACTAAAATGTCTGATCATTTGTAAGTATGGAATGAGGTCAAATGAGCTTCAAATTCAACACACAATTATATTGTGAACCTTCTGATGTTGAAGGCTACCAGAGGGAAATCACAGAATCATTTCCGATACAGTCCAGGTTGCCACTGGCTTTTTGCCCACCTGGGTACATGCTGACTCATGTTCAGCTGCTGTCAATCAGCACCCACAGATCCTCTTCTGCTGGACAGCTTTCCAGCCACTCCTTCCCCAGCCTGTACTGTTGCATGGGGCTGTTGTGATTCGAGTGCAAGACCCAGCACATGACCTTGTTGAACTTCATACCATTGGCCTCCACCCATTGATCCATCATGTCCAGATCCCTCTGCAGAGCCTTCCTACCCTCCAGCATGGAACACTCCTGCCCATCCTGATGTCATCTGCGAACTTGCTGAAGGTGCCCTTGATCCCCTCATCCAGATCATAAACTATGGTATTAAATAGGATTGGAACCAATACTGAGCCCTGGGGCTCAGTAGTGACTGGCTGTCGACCAGATTTCAGTCCATTCACCACCACTCTCTGGGTCCAGCCATTCAGCCAGTTTTTAACCCAGTGAAAAGTGCACCCTTTGGAGCCATGGGAAAGCCATTTCTCCAAGAGAATGTTGTGGGACACAGTGTAAAAGGCTTTACTGAAGTCTAAGTAGACAACATCCACAGCCTTTTCTTCATCCACTTAAGCAGGTTACCAAGTGGGACTTGCCTTTCCTAAACCCATGCTGGCTGGGTCTGATCCCTTGTCCATCCTGTATGTACCTTGTGATCACACTCAGGAAGATCTGCTCCATAACCTTACCAGACACCATGGTCAGGCCGATAGGTCTGTAGTTTCCCAGAACCTCCTTCCAGCCCTTCTTGTAGAGGGGTGTCACATTTGCAGACCTCCAGTCAACTGGGATTTCCCCAGTTAGCCAGGATTTGTGATCACTTCTGAGTGGCAAGTATTTCCTCTCTTATGCCTGCAGAAACAAACCTCACAACTGTGACCTGAAAAAGTGACCAAGGAGTGACAAAGACCCATAATCTGAGCTACCCTTTCAGTTTAGGGAAGAGTTGGTTGACAGACAAGACTTTCAGACTGTGTCTCAGAGACTGAAGTATGCACACTTTTCTTACACTGATTGCATATTTTTATGGTGATAATTTAATAGCAGCATCCAGCTTCCACCAGCCAAGGCACACTGTGACACACAACCCTCTATGAATCAAGAATTGAGAACCTGGGGCCATGTCTATGCTAGCAAATTAAACGGAACCAGGAACTGTCCTTTGGCACTGAAACTCAATTGCCTACCTTGTTAGAGTGTTGGAATTGTTCCTGGTATTATTTTAGTCAACCAGCACTGTTCCAAATCATTCCTCATCACAGCTCAGAAATTAGGACAGGCAAGCAAGCATTACCAATAAGCAGCTTCCATACAGCTACACTTACCTGGAGGGTTAGAGGGTGAGGGGGTTTAGACATTGTAGAGTAGCCCTTTCAATGCCCAGGTGCCTCACTGAGAGAGTGTAGCTACTAAGCATGCATAAATTTTTAGTATAAATTTGGTTTATGCATTCTGATTTTTTTACTTTTACTCCAAGCAAAATATTATCTGAATGCTCCATTCCAAGCTTGCCTGCTGATGTCCAACAAGTATTTGAGGAAAAATAGATCTAAGACTGGAAGGAGTTAAGTGATGAGTCCTGATTTTAGAAGAAGGAGTTTCACCTGCACAAACAAAATGCAGACTCATGACTGGAGAGGGCATACTGCTGACTTAGTGACTGTTCTTTCATCAATGTAGCTTTATTTTCTCTATTTTTAAATCACTTTTTTTTTCTCATTGTTTTAAAAAGAAGGTGCTGTTCATGCTAGAGCTTTGCCCTGTATTAGCAGCTGGCCACCATTGGTTGCACCACTTCAAAGTGCCAGTAAAGCGTCAATGGCTTGAGCCACTGCAGCTGGGATGATGTGAGCTCTGCTACTTTCTGCAATGGGAGCAGCTGTAAACTTTGTACAAGCAGGAGTTGTGCCTGTCTGTTGTGCGGGGCAGCTGTGCCAGGGATTGTAATGTGGAAAACCGGCAGAATGATGGAACCTCATTCTGAGGTTCTTATCTGATTGTTATTCGTTCTGTCCTAGTGCACTGGCTCAGATCTCAATATTCATCTCTCACTCTCGATGTGAGCTCATGATATGAGTTCACCATGTAGATATGCAGCAGGTATGAAAGAACTAGGAAAATGAACTGTTAAGCTTATACTGATCCAGTGGAATCCTTTGGAAACCCTTACACTTCAGAGGGAATTTTTGGTACGTGGTACTTAAAATTACATTTTCAGTGGAAATTATTCAGGATTTTTTCTTCGTTTTTTTTCACAAATCCCGAAGCACTGTTTCTAAGCTGAAAAAAATTTAGCCTCTCTGATCCTTCCATGTCTTCTCCAGTATTATGTTTCACCCTTTGCAGAACTTATCTGTTGTCCCAGCACTTCTATCTCCTAGTGAGGTCTCTTCTTAGAGGTCCGATATCCATAAAAGTATTTGTAACCATTAATCTCAGAGACTGGGTTACTTGTATGAAGGGAGTAATCAGAAACTGCAGATCTCCCTCTTGAATTATCTTAGCTGCTGACAAGTTTCACTGTTTCCTTGCTCCACCTGCTCTCTCTAAGTACAGTAAGTCCACACTCACAGACCTGTTTGGAACATGTCCTGCTTAAATGCCACAGACAATAATAAATCAAAATGAAACTGTTACATAAATAGGCTGGAATAAAGCTGGCTTTGCGTGCTGCCAGCCTACCTGAGGGAGATCTGGTTGTCCTTAACAATAACATTAACTTTAACTTATAATAATTTAACAAGCTTATGTATTAAGAAGAGAGATATACAAGTATGCAAACATCAAAAGAGATCACAAAAAGCTTGATGAAAACCTTTTCTGTCAGAATGCACTGTGACTTGAAATGCTTTGCAGATCAGGTTTCTTGGATTCCTTTTCAGGAATTCTCTTTTAGAAGAAAACCCAGGAGGAAATTGCTGACCTTTTGACTTTTGCAGAATCAAATATTTAAATTTTACTATCAATACATCATTTTGATGTGTGTTCTCAGCAGAGTGGGTGCTGTGATGCTAACTTTAATCATAACACTAACCTCTTGCCATTGCACCTCCTGACCATAGAATCTCTCTGAAGAACAGTCTGCAAAACAAATCTAGTGCTTCTTCATAGAATGAAAAAGTGCTTCACAGAGGTGAAGGGTGAGTCACTGATCCCGCTGACGATCACCTAAAACCAGTGTACAGGATCTTTCCTTTTAATTACTGCAGAGATCAGGCAGCAGCTGGCTTAGTATCCAGACATAAACCCACAGAAAGTCAGCAAAGTTACTCCACAATCCTCCACATTTCCTGCACCTAGCCAAAGACACAACTCCATTATGTCTTTTACCTCCCACTTCTGCTGGATCAATGTGGATGTACCTTCATCTCTTCTGATGGACTCAGATCCCTTGATGTTCCTCGTGGAGCATTAAGAGGATCTTGGATAACAGCCCTGGCAAGGTTAGGTTGGAAGCCTGCTAGTTAGATGATTCATCTGACTTAACATTAGGTGTCTGCCACTTGCCTAGGCTTTTATTAGAGTCAGTGGTGACCTGATCAGTATAGTGCATGGAGATTAGTGTATGATTCATCTGGCCAAATGCAGCTCTCTCCTTTAGGGTGAGATGAATCATGCCACGAACCACATTAACTCTACTGACTAACTCCTGGCTGACTGCAAAGACATCCCAGAGTGACTTGCTTAGGGGTAAAAGTCTAACTCTATAAATACTCACATTTAGCTAAACAAATTCCACTCCACACCTCTCAAGGGCTCTCAACACTTTGGAAATATCTTCGACACCTGCATTTGGACACCTGAAAAAGAAAAGTTTGTGTTTGAGTAATCATACTTGACAATCCTGCTAAAATTATGGTGTCCCTCCTGATGCTTAATCCAATTATATTGCTGGGAGGACATAAATGGTGACTCTTCCTGGTACACTACACTCAGGTGTGTTTTAATACTTTCCCAGAGTTGTGGGAGAAGGCTTTTTTCTCAAGGAAGCAACAAATATGTTGTGGAAAGGATTCAAATGATTCAGCTTGAAGACCTACAGTGAAGTAAATAGATGCAGGGGATTCACTTACCTCCCCTCCAGACTGTTCTAAGCACCTGGTAATGAAAACCTTACCTGGGTGTGAGGTGATATTGTTCATGGAGGAGAAAAAAGAAGTTCAGGCAACTTCAGTTTGTCTCCTGCTGCACTGTTCTGTGGGATTGACGCCATGTTTCTGACAAACTCAGAGGGAGTCCTGGCCTTGACTTCAGCAAAGCCCAGATTTCATACCAGAAGGGTAAAGTTGAAAAACTTACACAGCTTTGAGCTGTGATTACAAAATCCATATTAGCACTTGGAGTTTTCAATTAGGGTTTAACTTTTGGGATCAAATTAAACTACATATAATAGATATCCTACTAAAAGCAAATGAGGAATGATCTGTCCAGCTGCATAATAATAGTATTTTTCTTCCTACATATTCCCTTTTATAAACTGTGATAAGGAGAGTCAACACAGTTGCTCACAGAATTAATCATGACTTGGGCATCATATAATCAGAAGACTGTGGATGGAATAAAATTTTACTAAAGCTAAATATTCATTTAAAGCATAAAATTACCAGTAGAGGTTATCAGGATGTTATCAATAAAGGAATAACTAGAGTTCAAAACCAAAATAAAATAAAAAAAAAATCTATTTTGAATAAGAAATACTCTGGAAAATCATGGAGTCATAGAACAGTTAGGGTTGAAAGGGACCTTCAAAACCATCTAGTTCCATCCCTCTACCACAGACAGGGACACATTCCACTAGACCAGGTTACTCAGACTCCTATCCAGCCTGGCCTTGACACCTCAAGGGATGGGAAATTTTTAATAATGACTAAAATTATTAATGATGCTTCAGATTAAGGAAAACCATTACCCTTGTTTATGTTCTGGATGTGGCCTCTAGATGTTACTGAAAGCAGGACACTGAAAAATTTAGAGAAGGTGCCTATACCAGGGCTTGAAAGAGTACAGTTCAGGTGTTGGTTGTATTGTATGTGTCATATTTCTCCTTACAGATAAATTTAAAAGAAACATCTGCAATGCCCTCCTGGCACTGCAGATTTAATGCTAACACAGTACAATTTAATCATATGCTGTAGCAGGTGTTTAGCAGACTATTCAGGGCATTAGCAGAGAGTAAGACCAGAGCTGTTGTCTAGGGGAATGAACAATGTGATGTGAGAGGCTGTTCAGTAGTTCCCAGAAATGGTATGAATACCTTGATATACTCCACACATGCATATAGTGCTGCAAGAATATAATGAGGCATTCTGTGCTGGGAGGACACATCTGGGAATTCCTGAAGAAATCTGAATGTGTTTCTTTTGCCTTTCCAATGTCCTGTCCTCTCACAGTGACCTAGAAAAAGTCTTGTAGGACACATGAATCTCCATCTCCATTGCTGCCTCACCTTTTTTTATTATTATTCTTTTTGGAAAGTAACCTATTATCTTGCACATAAAATTATTCCAGAAAGGTTTTATGAGAAATTAACCCTAATTATACATTTCATTCTCTTTCAGGGAATAACCCAGAGCCTTGAAAGCCATTTCATTGTATAGCTGTAAATGAGCTCATCTAGGCTGTATAGAGGTGATACATATATTATATATATATATATATATATGTTTGAATTGCTTCTGTTTATAAAATATTTGTACTGTAATGAAAAGAAAGAGTATAACTTTTTTTTTTTTTTATCCATAAGGTGTATTGCCTAAGGAAAGGAGAGTGCTACCAACGTATGGGAAAATTATCTCTAAAAATTTCCATCACAGAAATCAACATGAGCGAAGAGTAATCCAAAGGGGAAGTAATTCCATGTTTATGACTGAAAGAGGTTGAGCCTTTTTTAATCCGTTCTTTATATTAATTATTGTCTTTGGAAAGAAGGCTGCAGATTTTCTTTCCCGTATTTTATGGTGTATATTTCACTTAGATGGAGCAATCTGTGGATCTATTAACTGCACACAGAGACAGCCAAACCCTTTATTTCTGTTTAGACCTTCCCTATAGGGTTAATTTTCTGCTACAGACACCAGGATAACTCAATTAGATGATTACAATAAGGTGAACTGAGCCTTATTCACAGTTCTTTGCTAGTGAATATCTAATTACTACAGCACAGGATGGGACACTTTCTCTGTAAAGCATTGAAAATGAAGTTGCTTCACTGAGAGGAGCAAAGAAAGGATGTTTTTCTGGTTTGCCTAAAGTCAGATTGTTAGAGATGGAGAGATGGTTTCAAATCATTGGTCTAAATGTGTTAGAGTGATTTTGCATTTGGGCTTCATTTAATAAGTCTATTTTGTGGGGAACAAAATATTTTCTGAAGCATAAATAGTTCTGAGTTCCTCAGAAATGTCTCATATCAAACCACCTCTCAAGAAAAACATGCAGGGAATGGAGATCAGTTTTAAAACGTGATCAGAACTGCTCTCTGAAGCAACACACACCCAACACAGAGGAACCTGAGAGGAGTCTTCTCAGAGTGCTTGCTGTCCCTAAAAGACGAGGGACTCTACATAGCATTGGGATGCTCTCCTCAAGGACCATACACTAACTGAGATTTGTTGAAGAAGTTCTTAATCTTCTCAGTGTTTCTCCACCACCACCTTTCCCCTTCCTTTGGAGTATATTCCCAGAGATGCTGATCATCTTCCTTTCAGGAAAGCATTTCCCCATTCCTTTAGACCCCATTCCTTTAAAACTAAGACTCCCTGATGATTTTGGTTCACCTGGGCCTTGCAAGAGAGGCTTTTTCAGTTATCAAATAACAAAGCAGCACTTATTTCTGCTCATCCACAAGTTTTGAAGAACTACCTCCTCAGAGTAAAAAATACATGTTTTAAACTAAAATAATGGTGATTTCTCTCAGTTCTACCTAGGAATTGTTGCTGAGCATTGGCGGTGCCATGAGTGAGGAGCGTAAGCAGCTCCAGTCCAGCCTTTGTGTGACAGATAAGTACAGCTGCTCTGTGATTTCTAGTCTTAATAAGGATGTTTTTAGCAGTCCCAGAATCAGGACGAGACAGATTGCTGCATCTGAAAATATGATGTACGATGTTGTATTAAAGCTGTTAGGCAGCTGAATCTTAAACTTGGTGTGATTTCTACAGACACGTGTGGCTGGTTACTGAAGGTAAATAAGTCATTAACATGCAAAAACATTTATTTAGAGAATATTCGCTTCTGAACACAATATGGAGCACGGACCCTTTGGATGAACTCCAAGTTGTCAGGAGTAGAGTTGAGTGAATGATTCACAGCAAATTATGAGACTGATGAATTTTTCTTTCTGCTTATAAAGTGTCTTCAGACACAGCAGTATTTCCTGAGACTGATTTATCTCCAAATAATTTGTGGAAAAGGGAAAAAAACACCACAGAACAAAAAAACTCTTAAATCTATAGCCTGATCCTGAGAAATTTCCTTGAGAATGCACACTACTCCATTCTCATGACCTAGTGCAAAAGGAGATTTTTTTTTTTTAAAAAAGAAAAAAAAGAAGATGTTTCATCTAAACATGAAAGTGCTGGTAGGGAGAATTCATGGTGTTCATAAGGGTGTGTGGCAGACAAAATTCTGTAGAGTTTGTCTTTGTTTCTTTAGAGATGTTGGGTTAAAATCTGTGTAGGAAAGTGGTGTGAGTACCACTGTTGAAAAATTGCATTTGTAGATTTCTTTTGGAGGTGTTTTTTCTCTGTCTGCAGAGATGGGACTGTTATCACTGAAGCAGTTGTTTGAGACTGGTGAAACAGCTGGGTTTTGTGGAGATCCATGTTGAGAGATGTCTAAGGTTTTGGATCGATTGATCATTGACAGTAGGGGACATGGTTTAGTGTGGACATGGTGGTGCTGGGTTAAGAGTTGTACTCAATGACATTAGAAGTCTTTTCCAACCTAAATAATTCTGTGATTCTATCCATATAATGCCAGGTCAGGAAGACAAAATCAAGTTGTTTTGCAAAGGATACTTGAATAGAGTTGAGTTTGGCTACAACTCATCTGGAAAATCAGAGGTGTTCAGATGAACATCTCAAGCTTCAGATCAAATTTCCTAATGGGGGGTTAGATCTGGGAGGTTTCTCACCTATCCTAACTGGCCGAGGTGAGGACAGAACCAGTTCCCACACACAGATAGCTTCTCCGTACTCAGGACTTTCCTGTCAATGGATTGGTGGAAAAAGGCATAATAAATGTCTTTGATGATGGGAAGTAATGCAGTCAATGGGATATACCAGCAAGTCCCTTGAAGATCTGCTGTCTCTCTTATGCTCTCCTGATCTGCTTTTCTGTTTCTCCTCCCACACCTTGGCAGTTCAGAGTTCAAGCTGGCTGAAGGAAGTCTTAGCTCTGTGCGTGCAAGATTCCCATTTCAATGGGTATTCTGCACCCCCAGAAGGCCTTCAAGTACTGCACCCCAACAGTAATACAGCTGTAAAGTCTACTGAGCTGTCTCCACACTACTATCCATGGATTTCTTCCAGAAGATTTGTAGCTCATTATTTAGTGGTTCATGGACCTGCTCAAAAATGGAAGGAATATTTTGGGTTATGCAAGTGATCTATAGTGCTTTGGGAAATCCCTTTTCCTTAAGAGCTCAAGAAGAAAACAGCTATGGAAACATAAAATGGATTTTTCTTTAATGGTAGAAGCACCATTGTCCCTAACCTCTTACTATGCTGATTCTCTCCCTGTTAATTCATGTTTAGTTAACAGTGTTTAAACTGCATCATTATAATCCTTTCCTCTTATAAATGCTTCAGCCTTTCCACTAAAGCAAGGTGGTTTATGTGTGTGTACAGTGTAGAGCCAATCTGCAGTGCCTCATGGCAGTGTTTGTAGAGGATGTAGTAAGAGTTTAGTGCCATCTCTGGGGAATTGGACCACTATTATTTACAGTCATGTGAGTGTAACTCCTTGCATATAATTTCTGAAATGTCACCCTGATACAGTATATATCAAAGTCTGAAATTCCGTGCATGTTTATGCCATCAGGTTTTGGCATGGATTCGGAATTTGAAAAGCAGAAACTGGTCCCACTAAATAATATGAAACTTGTGGAATCATGCCAGCTGCTTCCTGCTAAAGTGACCTTTTCTTCCATGTTTCTCTTTCCCTGTCTTGCTGACGGATAGGATGATTTTAAGAGAATTTAGTACATGATAGAGCTGCCAGATTTGGATCCACATCCAATTATTTCCAAAGGTCAGAGGCACTTGCACTGGGCATTCTTGTTTGCATTCCTTCTCCTAATTTCCAGGAACACTGGTGACAAAAATAAGGCAGGGAATAACTCTACTGAATATATGAACTCTTGGCTAGATATCACTGATATCCTTCTTATTATAATATATATTTTAAAAGAAACCAATTTATTCTATACCTGCCTGCTTATAGGTCTTTTTGTACCTTCCTAATCCAGCATT
Source organism: Manacus candei (assembly GCF_025592945.1). NCBI lineage: Eukaryota > Metazoa > Chordata > Aves > Passeriformes > Pipridae > Manacus > Manacus candei. Next base: position 8,506,228 of record NW_026138061.1, read on the forward strand.
GGCCTTTCCTGGAGACAGAACTGAATTAGAGAGATTGTTGGATTGATCCAGTCTGGCAGTTCCTGTGTTAATATTGGTCTAAACTTCAGGAGCTGTCAAACAATAAATAAATGAATGCCAAACCAAAACATGCTGTTGTGGTTTAAGTTAAATGGGGAGGATTTTTCAGTGGTGAATATTTCATAACACCACGTAATTTCAGAGCACAGGGACCACCCCTGTCCAAGCTGAACTGGGGGAAGATTGTCCCTGGGGGTTGCGAGACCCACCGGAAAGGTGGGTCCCTGTGGAGGAGCACCCCGAGAACTCTGGAGACAGGAGATAAAAGGTAATATTTTCTGCCTTTTTTTTCTTTCCTTTTTTAGTAAAATTTTTATTTTTCCTTCTTTATTCAGATTCCTCGTAATTTTTGCTTTCTCTATACTGGGAAATTAAAAAAAAAAAAGGAGGGTTCATCTCATTAGAGGTCTCAGTTCTCTAATATATTGTCATTAAACCCAGATACATGTCAAGGCTTTTATTTTTGACATGACAGAAGAAAGAAAACCAGAACTGAAACTACGTAGGTCTCCTACTCTGCTCTATCTGTCTTGAGATATAAAGATACCCATTTAAGGCTTTCCAGATCAATATCCATGAAAAACTTATGACTAAATAAATAAAAATGAGAAAATCATTGACCAAAGTCATATTCTGGATATCTAGATGTTAAAATCTGGGTTTACATTTTGTCAGCCACTCTTTCTGTGAGCCCTATATACTGGCTTAAAATTTAAAGATTCTGTAACTTCTCTGAATTATTTTTACATTTTATCTTTCTGTGGATCCAGATCTTTGCTTTTGGTTAGAGGGAACAAAATTCCTGAGGACTACAATGTTTCAGAGTCTGTGCAAGCTGTAAAGTTCCCCTGAAACCACTTTCATTAATTTTGCAAAAGTTGCAGCCTTAAGGCTTTAAAAAGTGCTAAGCAATCAGCAGTCACTCATTTGGGAGTCTAATTATGGAGTTAGGAAACAAATATGTCTTGGTCTATCACTTTCCTCACATAATATCTATACTGGGACTTAACCCCACACCTGCTTGTACAGATGTGTAAATGCTTGTGACTGCTGGTACCACCACAGAGATGTCTCTTTCCAGCTATGCCACTGAGTGACATGGGAAGGCATCTGGATCTTTCAACCCACCAGGAGGGGAGAAGTCTCCTGATGGCTGAAATAGGTATTTTATGATTTCAGGTTACATCTGAAGTATTTGAAGTATCTTTGAGTAGAAAATTATGACCTCTGGGATATGACTTACATATATTCTCACATACATTGTGCAGGAAAAGTGCAAACATTGTCCTTTCACGTGGAATAAGCAGAATTAAGCAAGGTTACAATATTCTGTGAACTGTTTCCTTTATAGGGACATTTCTCACAGCTATGGCAAACCAACTCATCCCACTTTTAGAAAATAATTATTTTTTTCTCCCATGTTTCACTGCCAGTAGCAGTAGACACTGGTTTTTGAAGGTAAAGAAAGAGTACTGAATGGACTGGTACTGATTGTCAAACAGAAGGTTTAGAAGAGAAGCTGAGCTAGCTTAGAAACCCCATAAATGCCTCCTGCCACAGTCTCTCTTCCTACGTGTATCCATTCCCGACCCTTTCCTCTCAATGGAACTAAAGAGCCAGCTGTGAATGCCTTATTTTGTGAAAATAGTGCAATGCTTTCTGAACAACTCAAGCAGAAGCTTCCTCTGAGGTTGCTGGACACATGTCCTTTGGAATTCTTGCTGAGAATTATAAAGAAGGACGAAGATCAAAGGTGTGAGTTTAGGTAAACTGTCCTTTACAGCTGTGAAGCAAATGGAATTCATTCCCACTGTATTTAGCCAGAAACTGGGAGTAAGAGCACCATAATAAAATCTGTAGGTGGTGTTAAAAGGGGAGGAAACATGGATGACAGAGAGGACATGACAGTAATGCAAAGAGCTTGATGAAAAAGGAACATGGAAAGAGAAACCATTAAATGATATTCAGGAAAATGCAAAATCTGATCTGGATGCATTGAGAGAAAACTCATCCCAAACATCTTCTTAATCATAGAACCATAGAATCAGCTGGGTTGAAAAGGACCTCTGAGATCATCAAGACTAACCCTTGGTCCACTACCACTGTGGTTACTAGACCATGGCACTGAGTGCCACATCCAGTCTCATCTTAAACACCTCCAGGGACAGAGAATCCACCACTTCCCTGGGCAGCCCATTCCAATGTCTGATTACCTGCTCTGGAAGGAATTTCTTCCTAATATCCAACCTAAACCTCTCCTGGCAGAGTTTCTTGTTAATGGAAAGGCAAATCCTGAGAATGATCTAGGCTGAACCTGAGAAAACTACAAAACTTCACAAACGTGGAGGTTTTTCTGGTACTCCCAACCTTGCTAATCTATAAATTTGAGACAATGTGTTTGCTTAGGAGGTGGTGAGGAAGAATGGGGTGATGGAGAATGCCCCTGCCTCCAGCATCTTCAAGTGGTGTATGCACACACTCCTCCTTCACTCAATAAAATTTAATTTATATTGTTGTCCCACCTCCGCATCCCATAAGAGCTGTGTTGAGAGCCTCTCCCGGGTGACTCCCTGTTAAATTTCCCATATTATGGGGTCAAGAAATAATTATAAAGACATATCAGCAGAGACTCCAACTTAGAGAAACATCAAGGAAAAGATGTGATTCTTCTGGCAATGAAATTGTGAAGAGCAGCTCAAAGAGGAAGACAAAAATCAGCTACCAAAACAGGAAATGTAAACTTCGAAAGAGGAGTCAGAACTGGTAAAGCTGTTTTTAGAAGAAAACAGTATATAGAAGAGATTCTGCTCTGAACACAACTGATAGTTGTAATTAGAGCTGGTAGGAAGATAAGGCAGCTTAGCTTTTTAAAAAATAGAAATCTTAGAAAGAATTGATCTAAAATGCTGTTCAGGGTCAGATCCATAATCTCTCTGCTGTTTTATATCTGGGACTGCCAAGCCTCCAGGCACCAAGGAAGACAACTTCACCTCAACCAGAATCACATCACATAGTTGAGTTTTCTCCTGGTATCTGATATGAGCTAACATCCCCAACAGAAACTACAAGTTTAAACCATCAATTGCTAATGATTAAATTAGCCTAGGCCTAGTTAGTTATCTAAATGTTCAATCCCTTTTGGAATTGCATTTGTGATCTGTCTGATTAGGGAAGCATATGAAAATGCCTTACATCATCTTGTGATGATGAAAAAACTAAACATTTTTGAAAAACAAAAAGCTTTTCACTTTGCAGAGATGAAACCAGAAAAGTCTGTGTTGAGGAGAGGTTATTTTTATTTTTATTTGAAAGAGCATGGTGAAATAAAGCCCAAACAAATCAAAACATCAAGAAGGCTAGAATGTTTGGGGGAAAAAAATGAAAGGCCATTTTTTTTATTGACAAGCAATGTGAATGAAAAATGTCAACCAGTTCTATTTATAACTGGGGATAGGCAAAGAAGATGCATTTAAATGTGGATGAAGGAAGTGTTCTCATTTCTGCAGTTTGTGAAGGCTCTGTCTGATGTCTCTGAAATGAAACATTAGGCAAGCAGGTAGGGTCTAATTCTTTTCTGGTATAATCATTTTAGCAACTCTGATGTTACTGGAGCTATGACAATTTATGCCAACTGAGATTTGCTTCCTGATACTCCAAAGTTCCTTATCTTTGGTGTGTAGCAGGAAGTACATATTTTTGTAAGTTTATTACAAACAGCCCAGTTACTGTTTTGGCCAGTCTTTTTGTTATACCCAGTTTTCAGCATTGTTCCTTGTATTTAAGTCAATTATTAAGTCCCCTCTCATTGCTTGTAGCTCAGTTCCATTCAGCCTTCATTGGAAATGCAGTTTCTTTTATTCTTTGCTTTCAGGATATGCAGTTATTTTAATGTCAAAGAAGCTTACAGATAAACATAAATATTCACATTTGACTGAATTAAGCATTATTTTGGCACTTAGTGCATGATACTATTTTACAAGATTTGAGCCTGCTGTGGTTTATATTATTTTGTCTTGAAGGTCATTTCACAGCATCATACATGTAAGAGAAAGTAAATGTAGATAAAGAGTATCTAAATATAGAAAAATGTGAAAATGCGAAATCCAGCTTTTAAATGAATTATTATTTTCAATTAGATTTCAGTAATCTCTTCCTGCCCATGGAACACTCCAGATACTTTACATTTCTTGGATTTCAAACTTCAAAATGGAATCCATTCCCTAATAGATGGTACTGTATCCACACTGGCAAACCATGTAAGACATCCTATGAAAGACGCAGTAGTGTATGCCACTTCCTACGGCCTCATTTTGTGGTGTGACATCACCTGATAATTTTCTAATCTCCCCTGTTAACATGACCCACGTCAGATACTAAGCAGCTGTATTTCATTTATAATCAATCATTCACTACACAGCGCAGCTTTTACTGACAAGTAATTCATTATTTCATCGGATCAGTCACTAATCTGCCTGACAACATTGGGCTAGAATCATATCTTGAAGTAAATAAACACAGTTTAAGCTGCTTCCAACTTGCTTTTGACTTAACCTTTCCCCCAGCCTAGTCTGCCTTTCCTAGCTGTATGATTTTTGAAACCCCCGCAGCTGAGACTGAAGTGAGGAGATCAAATCCTGGCTTAAAGCTGCAAAGCTCTTACTGACCTCAGTTACAAAAAAAAAAAAATAAATTAAAAAATGTTACCTACTGGCAGTTGTTCAGCACTTTTGAAAATCATGATTTAACAACTGGCCAAAGGTCAGCCCAGAAATCAATGCCAGAAAAAGGACTAGGCCTCAGTAGGGTCTAACTCCCAGTGTGGCCCTGGAAACACAAGGCTATAGCAGGTCAATAATGCTAAGACAATCCCAGGTGGAGGCAAAAAATGGAATGGTTTATTGGACATACAAGCTGATATTTTAAGGGCCTGGGGTCTACATATTCATAGGGGGGGCAAGCTATTACAAACAGGGGGTTTTATAAGGATGAGGTAAGGGAAAAACCCAAGTTACATCTTTTGGGTTTAGCACTTACATCATGGGGAAAGCCACTTATCTTAGGATTACATTTTTGGGGATTTATGTGGGGGAGAGATATTCAGTGTTTACAGAATACACAGGATACACAGGGAGGGAGAGAACAACAATGGATTTTATGCAGAGGCTTGATAACATCACAGCATAGTCTCTCTGGATTTTGGCAGAACATTCCAAACAGGTGAAATTTTGTCTGGTCCTCAAATGCAGTTTTTTTCCCCAGCTTTTGTGGCCCAAGGTTTCTGTTTAAACCCAGTAGTTTCTTTTCTGGTATCCAACACAAGGTACTTTCTTCCCATGTACCATGTCACAGATTTTTCTGTCATTTCTAAACCTTTTTTCCCCAGTACATGCTGGACTGGAGAAGAAGCATGACAATATAATGATTAAGTTGCAAACATGCATCGGCTCCTTTACCCAGCTGTACTAGGGAATTTAAACATTCTGGGAAGAAAAATGTCTCCAGGCAGGAGGGAAAAAAAAAAGGTAAGTTTTCAAAAACTCCATCTGTAAAAGAAAAGTGAAAAAAACAAGCTCTTAAGATTATGAAAGGTTCAAGAGGGTAGGAACACTGAGGCCTTGAGATTTTAAGAAGGGCTGTGTTTGCTTAATAAAAGCTTTTTTCCTACTTTGAGAGTGTGGAGCATTACCTACAAAAAGAAAGAAAGGAAGAAATCTGGGAGCTTTGAAGTCTGTTAAGTGTTCTTACCTATTGGGGAAAGAGGGAAAAGGGAGAGCCAGCTCATGAGAGTTGACAGTGCATCCAAAAGGGAGCTGCTGTTAGCCCTGGGAGGCCAGCAGGATTTTTTTGATCTAGTTTAAGAAGTCATTTTGCTAATCCAAGGGTTATATCCTTGTCTTTTGGGCTGCAGAAACTGTTCCTTGGGTTTTGGGAGACAATTGGTAATGCGGTAGCACAGAGAACAGAACTTTGATTAGCAGGGTGAAAAAGATGGAAAGCTGTAGAGAAAACATGCCTAATTCAGATCCTGTTCCTATCAGCATAAACATTGGTTTAGTTCAGATTAACACTGGCATGAAGAGCCTCAGCCTTGATATTTTTCACTGCCTTCTGCCCACTAAGTGCTTGTGTTCTCATGTTCTCTCATAAAAAAGCAGCTCATACTTTCATTTGTGCACTCAATCATGAATTTAGAAGATGAGAGGCTTTGGAGGTTTGCTTTCTTTTTTTTTTTTTTTGTTTTTCTTTTAATAAGACACGATTTTTTTCTCAGTTTGAGTACAGAATGTCCAAAGCCACCTTGGAGCATTGTGGTGCTTTATAGGACCCTTGCGCACAAACTGGGGAACTGTTGGGTAATGAAATTCCCTACTACCTTCCAGGAAAAAGTGTATTGTAAGAGTATATCATACTTCTTGGTATCCAAGAAGTCCCAGCATAACCTACTGGAAGAATTGCAGGAAGCTTTCATTTAATTTCATTTATTTTCATTTCCTTCATCACTTCAAACCCTACAGATGTAGAATATGATAAAAACTGAGCTCCTATAAACCTTATGCTTTGAACACAAGTCCTCTCAGATAAAACATCATGTTGTGCATCCCCCACTTGTGTTGTGGGGTTCCTCCTACGGACATCTGAGGTCCATGTGGAATCAGAAAAAAGTGACCGTGGTTAGGACTCGAGCTACCAGCACTATGCAGCTGTAACTGGCCCATCAAAGAGACAGAAAGGTGCCTTGGCCATTTGCATGACCCTGGAGACTGGTGCTACCTTAGCATAAATAGCAAACAATGAATTCTGTAAGATCCATTCATAAATATGTAACTATTACAACAGAAACCAGGTTTTGTTCTCTCCTGACAAGCTGGATTCATGCAGGTTACCTGAGTTTTGTGCCTATACTTAGTCATTTAAGTACATGACTTAACTCACACATGATGAGAAGGAATTTTTGGCATTTGCTCTGTGGGCTGGCAGGATGTCAAGTAACTGTAGAATTCATTGATTCTGGAAGAGGCTCTGGGCTGACCTGCCACAAGTAAACAATGTTGTTTTCCTTAATCAGTCTACCAGAGCTGGTATCTTGAGTATCCTTCGTCTAATTTTCTAGCATGTTGGAATATGGCAAATATAATAATGGTGTTTTTCACTTATTTGCAGTAGTTCTTTTCTTTCAATGGTATTGAAATACCCCTCAAATGCCAAACTTATTCGGGAAAATATTCATGTATCAGTTTTAGTAATATAAAGCTATTATTAATGCCTATCTCCTAGGGGTTTTTGAAGCTTGTTTAATTGAGGTTTGAACTGTCATTATTTGTGAGATGAGATAATCTATCATTTATGAGCTTTCAAATGAATATCGGTTTATCTGGGAGAAAGAATGCTGCCAAATCCTAAAAGTTTCATAATTTTCAGCACAAATAATTATTCCTCCAAATATTCACTCTGTATAGTTTGTTATTTATTACTTGCTATTCATTATCCACAGTTTGTCATTTGTTATATTCCTGTCTAGAAAGTTCAGTCACCCAGACAGGTACCAGAAGTAACAGTATGTGACTTTTATGACCATTCACCCACCATAAGTAACATATACAGGAACTTACAGAATCAAAGCAAACAGTGCATGAATAACATGTAGACAAAATTTGTTTACATGAGCTATTCCGTGAATATTTATGAGCTAAAAACACATTTGTGGAAATTGGGATCAGAGTGCAAGGAGAAAAACAGGACCAAATTTGCTGGAATTCAAGTTCTACCCATAGTTTATTACTATGTCAGAGTTACAGATGGTTGAGCTCTGACCTTAAGTTCAGATGAGTCATGCAAGCAAGTTGGTGGGGCCAGAAGGGGTGACATTTCAGCCCTGCGTGACACTGCCTTCACTGCCTCCCAGAGGCTGCTGTGTGGTGATCCTTGCTAGGCTGAATTGCAGATGTGCAGCCATCACCAACCTGTCATTAGATTCACCTGCACTCTACACCAGCAAGTTCCTCCAAGATTCCCATCAAGGCAGATGCTCCTCATGCACCAAAGGCAGTAGGACTGTGGGAAGGGTCCACGCTATGGATTGCAGCAGCTTCAAATCTGCCTCAAGGTCAAAAAAGCCTTGTGGCTCAAATACCATCTGTGCTACCAGCTAGCAGAGGTCCAGGCTGTTGTAAAATACCCATTATTTAATCCAACACGGCTGCTATATTTTTCCAGAACATCAAAATTGATAGGCGTGAAAGTGGAGTTTCCATCACTGCCTTTTTCTTTTTACATGGTGTTATGTTTTAAACCCAGCTGGCAACCAAGTAGCATGCAGCCTCTCACTCACTCCCCCCTTCCCCCCAGTGGGATTGTGAGAAGAATTGTGAAAAAAAAAAAAAAAAAGAAAAAAGAAATTCAAGGATTGAGATAAGAACAGTTTAATAATTGAAATAAAGTAATAATATTAGTCATAATGAGAAAGAGAGAGGAATAAACCCCAAGAGAAGCAATTGCTCACCACCCACTGACGAATGCCCAGCCTGTGCACCACCAGCAATTGGCCCCTCACAGACAACTCTCTCCAGTTTGTATACTGGGAATGACGTTCTGTGGTGTGGAATATCCCCCTGGCCAGTTTGGGTCATCTGTTCTGGCCATGCTCCCTCTGGGCTTTGTGAGCGCCTGCTTGCTGGTAGAGCGTGAGACACTGCAAAGTCCTTGATTTAGACTGACCACTACTTAGCAACAACCAAAACATCAATGTGTTATCAGCATTATTCTCATACTAAATCCAAAACACAACACTGCACCAGGTACTAAGAGGAAAATTAATTCTATCCCAGTGAAACCAGAGCAGTTGACCCAAAGTGGTTTTTTTTGAAACATACACAAAAGCACAGCTTTCACACTTACAGATTTCCTATGCATTTTTACGTAGCCAGAGGATCACAAGGGATAAAGCTGTTCTGCATTATTTCACAGTAGAAAAGGCATCTTCTTACCCACAAAATCGAGCAGGGACTTAGATTAAAGGCAGACAAGAGCCTGAGAGCATAAGCAATAAATTAAAATCCCTTTTTGTATTTCATGTGGCAATAAAATCTTGCCTCATGTTTAAAAACACAAATGTTGCATATTTAAAAGCAAAGATTGTATGTGTTACAGCGACCAGCTGCATAAATCCTAGTGGCCTTGGAAAATTAATGTTTTGTTTTAAGCAAAGCTGAAGTTACTCGTGTTATTTCACTCTATCAATAGCGAGTACATTAACATTATCTAGTGTCTGCAAGCACACTATTAATTTACCTTGTACTGTCCCAATAGAGGGAAAAGAATTGTTCAAGGCAATGAGGCGTATCCGCTTCCACTCCTTGGGACTCCTTACCTCCAAATAATCAATATTAATGTGGTAAAGGGAGGGCAGAGAGGAAAAGGATTCTCTGACTGATTTATTAGCTAAAGCCACATCACAGTGCAATGAGAGTCTGAAGATTCCTTACTAGACTGAACAGACACTAAATGGTTTATCAAGGGTGGAATCACTGTCACACTGTCCCCTTGAAGTCAGGATTAATATGACATTTGCCAGCCAGGAAACTGACAGCTATAACTTTACACTTCTAAAATAATACGTTCTTGATTGTAGAAAAAAAATCCAATATGTTCTTGAAAATACCTCCTCGCTTCAGTATCACCTTTTTTTTTCCCATTGAGGAAAATGTTTTTTTACAGAAAGGCAGGTTGTTTTCTCTGATGAAGTACTTTTCTCCCATAGGTCAGATGAACAGAGCAACACACAGTTCTTGATGATATCTGAGGCAACTTTGGCAAAGCACAATTGTCAGGAAGTGAAAAAATGAAATATTAGGGGGGAAAATTTTTCTTTTTAAACCACAGGAAAAGTAATTGCCATAGAATGACCTTTTGCCCTTTTGACCTTCAGCAAAAAAAAAAAAAGTTATTTTTAAAATTGCATTATGGTAGCAAATGCTGTAATCTATACATAGGCTGAAGTCAGAGAGGAATGACAAGCACACTGCAGCAATACTAAAACATTTGGTTCTGGCTGTCCACAATAACACATGCTTACACTTGAAGATATAGATAACAGTCACAAAAAAAGCTCAGCTAGGGGTAAAAAAACATGACTCAAACAGTGTCAAGAAAAAACAGGTTTTTTTCCCCATATGGCTAACAAAAGTAGAATACAGGTCTGAGTAGTTAACTCCCTACTGCAAGAGATGAAACATAGGTGCTTAACTTTCCTCCTTTTTTTACTAATTGTTACATCAAATTAAGACTGATATATTGATTTCTTTATTAATTATTATATCAAATTAAGATTAAAGAAATCCTAAACCCAGGTCTATACACATACACATACCTTAAGCCCCTAATGTTTTTTTTATTTTTCTAATACTGGTAAGCCTTATAAGTTTTATAAGTGGATTTTGAAGGTAGCAGTCCTCCCTCCTTTGTCCCTTGTCCCTTTCCCTTTCTCTCTAGCACCCTTGTTTACACGTTCCTTAACCCTCTTACCCCATTCTACGCTCCCTATATCAATCCTACTCCTGAAACCAGTAGAAATGTTTAGTCTTTTGTCAAGGCAAGGCCTAGATTGTTGGCAGAACAGCATATCAGGGCCTAAACCACAGAACACAGTCAAAAATTGGGTAACTATGTACCCTTTGTGCTCCGAGGGAGAGGAAGATGGGATGAACAGGGGGTCCCAAAAGCCCCCCGACTCAATTCTCACGGGGTGGACCCGGGGTGGACCAGAGTAAAGGCCACAGGGTGGACACATCTGGGATTGGATGGATGGTGTTATAAAAATGTAACCTCTCGGGCACAGGGGCGCGTGTCTTGTAACATCTTAGCCTTGGCAAAATAAACCCTTTCTTATCTCACCCCTAATTAACTGCTCTGGAGATTTTTTCTGCACTTAAATTCCACAGCAACAATTATTATATGTGAAAGCACCACTTAATGCTCATCAAACCTGCAGTTGAGGCTTTATAAAGAAGAATGTCTCAAAAGTAGACCAGGCAAATTGTTCATATTATTCCTTAGACACTGTGGTCAAGGGGATACTCAGTGTCCACAGGAGAAGTAATGAGTGGACACTTTCAGGCTGGAATTAGAATATTTAACACCTTGCAGAATGATGACACAATTATGCAATGAATAATTGCATAATTGCAATTATGGTGACAATCCAGGCTGTGCAGTGGTGACAATCGTAGAATCATAGAATCAGCTGGGTTGGAAGGGACCTCCGAGATCATGAAGTCCAACCCTTGATCGAACACTGCTGAGGTTACCAGACCATGGCACTAAGTGCCACATCCAGTCTCATCTTAAACACCTCCAGGGACGGAGAATCCACCACTTCCCTGGGCAGCTCATTCCAATGTCTGATTACTCTCTCTGCAAAGAATTTCTTCCTAATATCCAACCTAAACCTCTCCTGGTAGAGCTTAAGACCATGCCCTCTTGTCTTACTGTTGGTTGCCTGGGAGAAGAGACCAACCCCCACCTGGCTACAACCTCCTTGCAGATAGTTGTAGAGAGTGATGAGGTCTCCCCTGAGCCTCCTCTTCTCCAGGCTGAACAACCCCAGCTCCCTCAGCCTCTCCTCATAGGACTTGTGCTTGAGTCCCTTCACCAGCCTCGTTGCCCTCCTCTGGACCTGCTCCAGGACCTCAATATCCTTCCTGAACTGAGAGGCCCAGAACTGGACACAGTACTCCAGGTGTGGCCTCACCAGCACTGAGTACAGGGGAAGAATCACTTCCCTGGACCTGCTGGCCACACTGTTCCTGATTCAGGCCAGGATGCCATTGGCCTTCTTGGCCACCTGGGCACACTGCTGGCTCATGTTCAGCTTCCTGTCATCCAAACTCCCAGGTCCCTTTCTGCCTGGCTGCTCTCCAGCCACTCTGTGCCCAGCCTGTACTGCTGCATGGGGTTGTTATGATCCATGAGGAGGTGTGAGGAACGTTGACCTTTTCCCTGTGCTCTGCTTTACTCAGTGCTGGAGAGAATCCAACCCCTGAGGCATTTTGTGGGATAGTTTGTTGCAATGACCTGAAGTGAAATATATCTCATAGAATCATAAAATCATACAAAGGTTTGGGTTGGAGGGAACCTTAAACATCATCTAGTTCCAATTTCCCCACTGTGAGCAGGAACACCTTTTACTACACCAGGTTGCTCAGAGATCCATCCAACCTGGCCTTGAACACTTCCAGGGATGGGGCAGCCACAGCGTCTCTGGGCAACCTGTTCCAGTGTCTCACCACCCTCACAGTAAGGAATTTCTTCCTAATATCTAATCTAAACCTTCCCTCTTTCAGCTAAACTGAAGCTCCCTCCTTGTCCTGTCTCACCTTGGTTTAAGTATCTGCAGTGTGGACTTTTACATACCTTTTGAACTTCCGTCATATACGTATGTCAGGATCAGAGGAACTGCACCCAGAGCTCAGCCCAGTGTACCCACATGTGGTCAAAAAAAATCTGTTAAGGTTTATTCTTTGCTTCTTTTCACAATCTGAAGTGAGGGCACAGTCCACTGCAAAGTGTGTGCTGTGCTTTTTGTGTGTTGGATAACACAACATGAATCCGCCTGTAAATGTATGGCAGGTTTATGCAGCCAAAATGTGAGGATTTAAAAGAGTGAATCAAGGGGCCATAACTAAGAGTAATGGGATGATATTAAGTGAGGCAAGTGGTACAGTGAGTGTCAAGAAATGCTCCTGGGCACTGCAGGGACTTGGACTGTGGAGGATGATCTTGGGGGACGGACAGTACATAATGTGCACTTAATGATATCTAAAAGGCACAACACTGCACTCTCTGGTTCCCAGACTAAACGATATTGCAGGTTTTTACTGCCCTTTATTCAAGGTAGCAGGCTCTAAAACATTGTTCAAAACATATATAACCTATTTTTTCTCTGGGGTAACTTATCTGAAGCTCTCAAGGGTGAAAATGAGCCCTCACAAGTAGGAGACAGTACTGCAAGACCTGGAGGCAACTCTAAGAAACAACTGAGATTTTAGTAACAGATAAATTCAGTTTAGTTTGAGGTAAGAAATAATTCCATTTCTCCCTAGGTTCATGGAAATTACACCTTAGAAAATTCCCCTAAAGGATATCCAGTTGCAAATACCATGTTAACGGAAAAAAGTATCATTCACTGAGGGTTTATATCAAACTTTTCCCACCTGAGTCTAAGGCTAAAGAAAACAAGGAAGACAGAAATATTAGTGAATATGTCTTAAATTAAACACCTGTTTAAAATCTCTGATTTTAGAATATTTACTTGAAGAAGAATATTTGCTTACAATAGCTGGTGGAAGCCCATTTCTTTACATATTTCTATCACTTCTAACTGTTTCAATCCTTACAAAGACTGATTATTTTTTCAAATCCTGCTTTCTTGATATACCCTGCACTTATACTGAGGAGAACTCACTCTTAATTGTCAAAGATAGTCTTAGACTCATGGGTGCACTTAGTCTATGCTTAAGAATTCCCATCTTCAGCACTAACCAGGTGAGTGGAGAAGGGTCAGCGTTCCTTGGAAACGAACAGGAAAAGGTTAGTTAAATAGAAGTGACTCATTTAAGAGTCAGAATGATTTCTCCCAAAAAAATCAATATTGTGTTTTTTAATATTGCTTTCTGGGAAGTTCTGAAGAAGGCATCAGCCAATAGATAATTTCATTTTCCTATTGCTCTTTAAAAACAAAAACCCAAGACAAGAACAGCAATCTACTCATTATCTTCCCATTCTGACAGGAGGTTCCGAAATCCTTAGAGAAAATCCCATTGAGATTTCCAAAGACATTTTGTATCTTTGGAACATTCAGGGATTCCAGGGATATTCCTAAAATATGTGTGATACTTGTTGAGTTGCACTGAGATGATGTGTGGAGGTTAGTACAGGCCCTGGTTCCTCAGCTCTGCAAAAGTCAATAGCAGAAAGACTAGCTCTTAGCTGACTAGAAACAATTTCTTGTTAGTCGCTGTGAATCTTGGTTGGACAGTACTAAGAATAAGTTTCTTGTACCTTTGCATGAGCAGTAATTTGAGATGTGCTAGAATGTACTTAGCACAAACATGGAAGAGAGCACAAAAGAGAGGTAGTTTGGTTGCCTGGCTTGAAGGAAACATCCAGGTGTTGCCTTCTGGTTATCATTGTGTGTTTTGGACCTAACCAAGAACCACTCTACACTCCTCTCCTGAATGTGAACTGCAGCACGCCCCTATTGGGCCAGTGCTGTGACTGCATCTCTACAATTTGCTTTTCCATGTTCTGCTCTTGGAGATTTTAGCATTGCTTTTTCTCTAAAAGACCTGGCGCTAAATGAATAACTTGACCTTAGCACCACACAGAGGAGAGATTTCTTCAGCAACAGCATGAGAAAGGAAGATCCCATAATCTTCCCACTTCCTTCCTCCATTTGCAAGGCCCAAAGAGAAGTCAGAGCAGGTAACCCCCTGCCCTTAGTGCAGCAGCCACTGTCTCATTAGCCCAAGCATGTTCCATCCCTCTTTAAGTGCAAACCTGCACTCTCATCCTCATTGCAGTTTTACCTCCTATCCACATTTATTATTGATATCACCTATCAATAATGCTTTCTGCTGCTTCAAGAGCCTGCCAGATCCCAACTTCCAAGTGCCCTTTGCTTCACCTCATTATATTTTTAATGACATATACTTTGTTTCTTTCTTTTTCCTCCTCTCTCCGCCTGTCCCTTTCCTCACAAAGGGAGAGAGAGAAAGGTGTTGGCTGAGAAAGTGGCAAAGGGAACAATGTTGGTGCTTTAAGCAGTTGCTCCCACACTGTCCCTTTGCTTAGTAACCAGTTTGACAGCAACTGGAAGGTTAGCAAATGCACTTGGTTGATGCCCTACTCAAGCATGGATGCTTGCTCAGAATCACCACACAAAAGAGAGTAAAACCTACTTACTTCCTGCAATTTTGCTGCAAATAGCTGTATTTGATCTTTGAAAAGACAGTCCTCTTCGTCAGGTTTCCCAGCTTTATAATTTGCAATCTTCAGCTCATTTTGTTGTCTGTTTGTTTTCCAAATCAGCTAATTTTTTAATGGCTAAGGTAACATCCTGTTACTCAGAATACACAGCACAATTAGAGCAGTTATACCTGAGAATAGGATTACAGCATTGACCCAGAGACAACCTGAGTGCTAAACAGATGCAGGATTAGTAAATTATTCTAATATTTAATTTCACAGTCTTGTATAATTGAGGAACATGAACACAAAGGACTTGCCAATGATATCAGAATAATTCCAACATGTATATTTTGAAGTCATAGAGGAAGTTTGTTTCCCTTTTATCTTTTTAACAACTCTTTTCCTGACTCCAGTCTAATACAGCATTCTGTCTCTTGCTGCCATTTCCGCTGTCTGCTGGCTCTGTGAGTCTGTTTGGGTCAAAAGACACATGTGTTATGTTTCCAGAAACCAAATCAACCAATTATGTCATTTCCCATTATTACAGTTATTTAATTGGATAAGAATAACAACAGAAAAAATGCAAGATCCAACTTCATGTTGAGTAGAGTGAGCCTGATATACTGTTCTTCCCCTCTCTGCCTGCTCAGGGACTTGGTGTAATGGTCAAACCTCTCATGTGTTACCAGCATGGAGCCCATGAAAGGTAAAAATACAGTAGTCACATGCAGTCACTGGTCCTCCAAGCTCTAAAAACCACACTGAGACTTCATCCACGAATGTGAATTTCAGAGTGTTTACATAATGTGATTTTTAGTGGGTGCAAGTAATCATATGGAGCAGAAGTCAGAAGAAACAAGAGAGTATTGTGAAGATACTGTATGTACCTGAACAGAGAAGATAGTGACCCATGTGCTCTTATGTGGTCTGAAAGACATGCACACATAATACAATTAAGCAGACGTCCCCCAGCTTGGAAACAGTGCCCTTTGCTGGCAGGATATCAGCTGTGTGTGCATCTTTCCACTGCACATTGAAGAGCAGCTCCAGCCTCAATCAGAGACATGCAGGATTCTCAGGTACAACTGAGCTCTCTGTGAGATCCATCTTGTTGACAGTCCATTCCTGAATCTGGAAACTGGTGAATACTGTAGAGCACACCATTTAGTGGCTGTTGTCATGCAAAAAGGATGGCTTTGTATGCTGTCTACATCCTACCCACCACCAGAAAAATTTCTGGAACTCAGACAGGGCAAGGTGTCCCTTTTGCTTTTATGGAGCTGCAACAGAGCTTTTTACCTCTAACAAGGGGTAGCAAGTAATTTACAGTCTGGTCTTAGGTGTCACAATTCCATGATCTCAGGACACCGAGTTATCCTGATCTCTTAGTTGCATGAGGAAGGTACTGTGTGACTCGATTTGGTGCCTCTGGGTGTATTATAGAATTTATAGATATGGGAACACAACATACAAGGATTTTTGTCTTATCAGATTGATGTCCTCTGTGCTCATACCTTTCGGAAGCACTGTGATAATTGAGATAATCCCCATCCCTTAAAGCAGCTTTTTAAGCTGTGATTATTTTGGCAGCACAGCTCAAGTTTTATCACTCAGAGTGCAGAAGAGGGAAAGGACAAAATGTTTCTTCTTTTTGTTCAGCTTTAACCCAAATAAGCCCAGATCACTGAAAACAAGAAGCATCTGCCTCTACTCATCTCCCCTCTGATTACTGTCCAGGCATTCACACTTGCTAGAAAGTACATATAGCATTGTTTTATCGGTCTTACATACTCTGAATATGCTTACAAACAAGAGGATTTCTAAAATGCACAGTCTTGTGCTCTGCAGAGGCAACAATCTGTAACTATGAAGATTTAAGTCCAGAGCAAGAGCAAAATATGGGAACTTCAAAAACAAATCCAGGAGCTTGGTAAGTCTTCAAGACACAGAATTTGTCCTTAACTCCTCTTAGATAAATTTTAATACCTAAAGGTTCATCTTTCTGTATTGAGGCACCTTGCTAACCCAAATGTATGTGATATCTAAGACTTGCTACTTTCTTTGAATTTCCTGTTTGCTATTTTTAAAATCTTTCCTGTCTCTGTTTACTGCTTTTGAGATGTATTTTGTGTCCTGACAATATGTGGGAATTCTGAGGGTCTGACTCAAGGCGCAAATTTACTTAGGCACACTTATGTCACATCTTCATGACGCCAGCTTGAAACTACTCCTGTCTTCATTAAAATAAATGTTTATACCACCTTCAATTCTGTCTACTATATAAGCACTGAAGCACACAGTGCTCTACTGAAGTATCATTGCGGTACACAAATGATGTTAAAGTTAAGGATTGAAGTGACAAATTTAGGTCCTACAATACCTACACATATTAGAGGACTTGAAGCCCTAATGTCAATGCCAGTGCACAATGAGTTCAAGATTCAAAGCCAGTATTTACAAAAATCAATGATCCAGGCAAGGATGTGTCATAAATTATACCTTTATTCCTTGTGGTTCCTGAATTGTGGAGTACAGAACTCCTTGAAAAACTATAAGTCAAACTGCAGGTTGTCATGCAGCTTGCCCCTTTTTGGAAAGTATTCCACTGTGTATGAAATCCTCGGTGGGTGGAGGATTGGTGCCTACCAACCCAAAATGCCGATGGAAGTGGGATTGGAACTAGGTTATCCTTTAAGGTCCCTTCCAACACAAACCATTCTGTTATTCTTATCCCTGCTGTGGTGAAGAGTGTGAAATCTTGTTGCTGGAGCATATAGCTGAGAGCTGCATCCCAGAGGCTACCTTACTAGCTACTTTCCAGAGCTTCTTGATAAAAAGGTATTATACATAGAAACCATTTCGAGGCACATGAGGGACAAGGTAATTGGGAACACAGAGTCTGGATAAATCATGTGTAATAAATCAGGGTAAATTGTGCTTGACCAAACTGATTGTTTTCCACGTTGAAATAGCAGTCTCTGTGACCATGGGAAGGGTGGTGTTGAATAATTTACATTGGTTTTAGGAAAGCTCCTAACACAGTTTCCTTACTATCCTTGCAGTCATAATGAGGATATATGCACTGGATGGGTTCACTCTTTGGCAAGTATTAAATTTACTGGATTTTCATGCTCAAAGGTATGGCTGTGATACTGCATCCCATGATGAACAAAGAGTGTCTTAGAAAACAGTGTTTCTTTAGCCTGGAAAAGAAAAGGCTAAGGGGAGACCTATTTGCTGTGTTCCTCAGAGTTTCTATAAGAAAGACAGAATAAAGCTTTTCTGAGAGATGCACAGCAAGGAAAAAGAGGTAATGGTCACAGTTGCCACAGGACAAATTCCAGTTAGTTACAAGGGATGATTATTCACACAGACACAGTCTTCACAGGTTAACCACAGAGAACTCTCTATCCCTGAAGACTGTCATATCTCAGCTGGACAAGGACCTGACCTAACAGACAGCTGGAGGTAACTTTAAAGCCAGTCTTGCTATGACAGGGGTGTTGACTAGAAGACCTCCAGAGATCCCTCCACTCTGCATTAGTGTGTGGTTGTAAATATTTTATGAAGCAGGAATGTAGCTCAAGGATTCTCCTTTCTTCGCAGGGTTCTCCAGCCTCATAAAGAAAGGTCCCAAAGCTTTTGCTCAGCTAAAACAGGGAGGCAGCAAGCTGAGACTTGTGGGACCTGACAAGGTAACATCCCAGAGTCCTGAGGGAGTTGGCTGATGTAGTTGCCAAGCCACTCTTTGTGATATTTGAAAAGTCACAGCACTCAGGTGAAGTCCCTGATGGCTGGAAAAATGGAAACATTTCACCCATTTTTAAAAAGGGTAGAAAGGAGAGCTCTGGGAACTACTAGCCTGTCAGCTTCACTTCTGTGCCTGGGAAGATCATGGAACAGATCCCCCTAGAAGCTGTGCTAGGCCACATGGAGAGCAGAGTGGTGATTTGGGACTGTCAGCATGGATCTCCCAAGGGCAAGTCCTGCCTGACCAATCCAGGGGCCTTCTGTGATGGAACGGCTACATCAGTGGACAACGGAAGGGCTACGGATGTCATCTATCTGTAAAGCCTTTGACACAGGGACCCCCACAACATCCTTCTCTCTAAATTGGCAAGAGATGGATTTGATGGGTGGACTGTTTAGTGAATGAGGAATGGGGTGGATGGTCACATCCAGAGTGTAGCGGTTGATGTCAAAGT
This sequence comes from Manacus candei, assembly GCF_025592945.1. Taxonomy (NCBI): domain Eukaryota; kingdom Metazoa; phylum Chordata; class Aves; order Passeriformes; family Pipridae; genus Manacus; species Manacus candei. The sequence goes on from NW_026138061.1 coordinate 8,525,457, forward strand.
GTCTGGATGGAGACAAGTGATGAGTGGTATCCCTCAGGAGTCTGTACTGGGACCAGTGCTAATTAATTTCTTCCTTAGTGACATAGACAGAGGGGTCAGATGCACTCTCAGAAAATTTGCAGGTGACACCAAGCTGAGTGGTGCTGTTGACACTCCTAAAGGACAGGATGCCATTCAGAGGGACCTGGACAAGCTCAAGAAGTTGGTTCATGAGAATGTCTTGATGTTCAATGAGGCGAGGTGCAAGGTGCTAGTATAAATATAAACTGGGGGAGGAATGGATTGACAGAAACAATAAGGAGAAGGACTTGGGGGTGTTTGTAGATGAAAAGCAGTGTGAGCAGCAGGTCAAGATGATTCTGCCCCTCTACTCTGCTCTGGTGAGAATCCACCTGGAATATTGTGTTCAGCTCTGGGGTCCTCAGCACATAGACCTGGTGGAGTGGGTCCAGAGCAGGGACGTAAAAATGACCAGAGGGTTGGACCACCTGTCCTGTGAAGACAGGCTGAGGCAGCCAGGGTTATTCAGCCTGGAGAAGAGAAGGCTCTGAGGAGACCTTATTGTAGCCTTTCAATCCTTCAAGTGGGCTTCTAAGAAAGATGGGAATATAATAGTAGGGCCTGTTGTGATAGGACAAGGTGTATTGTTTTGAAACTAAAAAAGGGCACATCCAGACTAGACATAAGGAAGAGATCCTTTCCTTAAGAGGGTGTTAAAACACTGGACCAGGTTGCCCAGAAAGGTGGTAGTTGCCTGATCTTTGGAAACATTCAAAGTCAAGTTGTACGAAACAATCTGATGTAGTTGAAGATGTCCCTGTTCATTGCAGACGGATTGACTTGATGACCTTTAAAGGTGCCTTCCAACCCAAAAAATTCTATGACCCTATGAGAGACCTCTAATGAAACGGATACTCAGCAGGTCACACAATATTGTATCTCTGGAATTGGCACTGCAGGAAGTTATTGCTGTTCTCAGAGAAACAGGAGAAAAGACACATGAGGGCACAAAATATTGCCTCTGAGCTGGATCTGCATCTCTGCTTTCCCTTCATCTCTGCCCTTATCTTAAAGCACTAATCAGTTGAGTGAGAAAGAATATTTATATTTAAACTTGAGGAGCAGGAAAAAGAGTTTATCTCAAGCTAGTCATCCTAAGTGTGTGCTCTCACCTTCCAACTGCTGTTAGTAGCCTCCTTCCCATTAATTTGCTCTTCTTACCTGTGTTGTTTAGAGGCTATAATCTGTAGTTCTGCTATATATGCTCCAGAAAATGTCAGCTTGAAGAAACTTCATTTTATGGGAACTCTGGTTTCAGGAATACAGTAAGTATTCCTGATATTTCTTTGGGATTGTAAGCTGAGAAAAGATATTTCTGGATCCCAGGCAGGCATAGGATTACTTAGCTCACTCAGCTCTTGCAAAACTTATATTTGATGGGACACTTCAGGCTTTTGAGAAAGTTTCATAAATAAAATCTATGCAGTTGAAGGTCAGGACAGGAAAATCTTTCTTTTTTAGACCTGAAGCCCCCTGTCCATTCTCTTCCCAGCATAGAACTAATGCATTCATTTATCCAGAGTGCTTTGTTTCTCCATATTATGGTGCAGTGAAGATGAACAGTTTGTAGCTGTCTGGTGCGAGCTTCTGCACTGAGTCACTTTGGCTTGAGATAACCAGCAAGAAAATAACAGAAACCAGAATTGCTGTCATGAGACTGAACCTGTGTGGACATTTGTAAGAAAAGTCTTAATCAATATTAATCAGTATTTTCACTTCTCTGTCCTATTGTTCTTTTGTTTTATACGAGATTTTTTGCCATTGTCTCTATCTAGTGGTGAGGTTTTGTTGGGATTTTCCCCCCCATCACTATATCTTATCATTCCGCTACTTGGTTCGCCACATGAATTATTAATACTGTTTTTATGCTAAATGTCCCTGTCTTGCACATAATTTGACCCTACTTACTGAAGGAGTAACTGTGCTAACCCTTCAGGACACATTACCCTCACTGTGTCTATGAAATATATTTCTTCCTTGTGTTTGACTTTGCCAAGATTCAAAATGCTTTGAACACAGTCACATGACCTTTTTTTTAATTAGTTCTTTTTCAGTAGTGAGTGAGAAATAAAAAATAAAACACTAACCTTTCTGAAAGCTAATTAAATTTTTGGTTGCCAGTGATTGTTCCTGTATTTCCATACTGTCATCTATCCTTAAACACACTGAGAAAGCGAAAAAATTAAAACTTCCCTTCTCCTACATTTAAAAAATGCCTTGATCATCAAGAAACATTCAGTTCAGCTTTCAAATGTGGTTTAGGAAGGAGCTGTAGCTTTTATTCACCTCAGGATAATTGGAAAGTGTCTCAGTTTATCATATTGGCTCTCTATTCAGCAAAATGTGTTCTTATACCTCTCCCAACCTAGTAAAATTTTAATCCTGTACTGAGCTCAGCAGGAACAATTTTAAACACCCACTGTCTCAATCATAATGTCCACCATCTTTCCCTTAGGGAGTGTAGTTTCATTTCTGTGAGAAACTTGAAAGATAATTCCAAAGTCTTTACTGAAAACATATATGTTTACCAATGATCTTCCATCACTTCCGTCAAAAATAACGGGAGATGTCAGACATATTGAAAGACAAATATTTGCTAACAATAATCCATTACAGATTAAATAGTTCAGCATAAAAATTTCATCAATTTAACAATTAACAGTGTAGTTATTCTGATGACCATTGAAATATCGTTGTGCTTCGTGAACCCATATATACTCTTGCTTCCATAGTGTTCTATGGCAAGGAGTTTCATAGTTCAATTAGGAATGTATTTCCTTTTTTCCAGTAACATTATTTCCTCCAATTTCAATTCTCCTGTTGGCTCCCAAAATATTTTCTGTGTCTCCCTTGTCTCCTTGCCAAAATAAACGATTCCAGTCCTTTACAGTTTTATCACTTGACATATTCCTTCCTTATTACAGCAATTTCTGTCCACACATGGCGTCCATGGGACTGTTTCTGTGAAGCAGTGACCAGCACTGACCTGGAGTCCATCACTCCAGATGAGTTCACAGCCACTCACCTGTAGTTCTTCATCTTTCAACAGTCTTTGACTGAACAACATGTGTGTAGCTCACTTCCAACAACCTCCCCTCACCACAGTTTCAGAGGAGAAGTAGTAGGCAGAGTAGACATTACATTGCAATCCTTTCTGTCTCAGTGTGAATTTGGAGATCCTTCTCCTTGAAATCTGCCCTGACATAAATAGGGGAATTCTGTCAATCTGAGATGTCTTCAGAAACATTTCACATTGTCTTGTCTCATTCAATCCCACTGAAATAGGGTCTTGGCCCATCTGCAACCCAGAGTAGAATATTCACCTGTGAGTATTTCTTTGGATGCTGCATGAGTACATAAAGAAGACATTCATCCTATCCTCTATTTGGCTTTGCTTTTCCAGTGCTATAATGTACTTTGTTTATATATAAAAAGTAGTCACATCCTCACAGTCACATTATTATGTGAAAACAACAGCCTTAACTGTGAAACTAAAAATTAACAAGAATATTTACATATACTAGATTGCCCAGATTATAAATATTGGGTAATTATCATTAGGACTCGTGGGTAAAGTTCACTCTCATTTGTAACTACTCAGAATGTCACTTATGTGCTACTAATTTGAAGAAATTAACTTTCCCTTTCTTATTATTATCAATTTGAAAAATTTGCTAGTTGGAATTTAATTGTACCCTTACCAATGTTTAGGTTTTCACTGGTAATCAAAGTTTGTTTAGACTCTGCTATCTCTCTCAGACACCTTCTTCACTTGCTTTCACATGAGTGCTGCATCCTGCAGTCTTATCAGAACACATTCTTTGCAAAAATGTAATAGACTTTTTTAATAGACACCTCCAGTGTGTAAACTACTTCTGAATACCTTAAAAGTTGGCAAATTAAATAGTCCATTTCTGCCTTTTCACAAGTAAAATCGGAAGGAAAGAGATAGTATAAGACAAATGATTATCATACAACTTTTACAGTTGAAGCTTGAAAAAAAGTCAATTAATTTAAATGTCAACTTATTGTCAGGTTATGTTCTTATAAATTTTATTTTATTTTATTCCCCTTCAAATGTCAGTTTTGAATAAAAATTTGTATACACTGTTAAATTATGTACCCACATCTTCACTACAAGATGAACCCTTAGCAAGGAGCATATTGACACTGCTTTACAAAATAAACAGGTGTTTGAGAGCATTTCTTTCCTTTGATATTGGCATTTCACTCATACAGGTGGGCACTGTGAGCCTGTTCAGGTTGAAAACCATTTGGGCATAAATAATTGCATGGCTGGATTGTCAGTATGTGTTGGAGATAAGCCAAACATCTTAAACTTTTTTTTCTTTCTGTCTTTATTTCTGTAAAAAGAAGGAGAAAGTACCAGGATACAAAACAGGCTAAAAACCAGCACTGCTCTTTTAGTCACATTAATATCTATTAGTTTCCATGAGGAAAAATATGGTTTTTTCCAGCATATTGAAATGAAATGGGCACATCCATGCAATCCACAGTCCTTTGACACTGGTAGAGCTGCATTTGCTGACGTGGGGACTGCATTTTAGATATAAGGGCTACATGTCACTGTTATCCAGAGTAGTAGCAGTAGTATTATTATGGCTGTTGCATTGCATTTATATCAAATATCACTCATATGTGACTGCCAGTTCCCCATGGATGCAGAGTTCCTTCATTATTTGTGATTAATGCAGGAGACAGAAAAGATCTAGTTTATAATGCTCTTCTTGGCTCTGTTTACCTTAATTGAGAGATTTTTTTTTGGCTCACTCCTTTGCAAGTTACTAAATTGCTATTGTTCCTATACATTCATGTCACAATTAATAAAATTTGGCGCTACCATTCCTACATTTAATAGAGTTTTCATAGTAAATTAATGTACTAAGCCTATTCAATTTAGATACCAAATTCTACTGTGAAATTTAATGAGCTTAGCAGGCAGGATCCTGCAGGGAAAGTTGGCAGGGCACTGCGTGGAACCCTGTGTTTGTTTGACTCTGGCAAGTCACTTCTCCATCTCTCACCCAACATCTGCCCATCTTGCACAGTCAGTGAACAAATTCCTCTCCTGCCATGGCCCGTGCCAGCAGTGCACTGTTGGAGCTGGAGGTTATTGGAAGACTGAATCAGGGCTTAGAACTGTGCTAAGACTGCTACAAAGACAGGCAGTTTAGCAATGATAAAGGAGTATGTGTATCTAGATAAAGTTAGATGTTCTTTCTCTTATCAGAGTGCCCCACCTCCCTCCCATGAATAGGTCAATGGTCAATATCACAGGATGTTGTAAGATGAAGTTTTCCTTTCAGGAGCTGCCCTGAAAGCAGGTATGAACCCAGCAGGTACCTTCACACACATGCTTTGGATTTACATTGCTACCTTAAACTTGGATGGAACATCCTCTCAAAATTAGACAGACACACAGTATCCAGTCAGTCTCTGTGAGCCATCTTTGTTTCATCATTTTTGCTCCACTGAAGTGTTCATCATTGCTGTTGGTTTTGTCTTTAATAATAATTTCAGTGTATGCATCAGTATTCCATAGAGAGAGAGAGACGGAGAGAGAGGCAGGGGATTTTACTCTGTGTACATAAATGCTCTGAACACCTCAGTACAGTGTCTATGCTGCTGAACAATGCATTATTTAAGCTGTGATTTGATAGTGATCACTGTCAATTACCCAAATCCAATATAAACCCATTTTCTGTTCTTTTTTTCCACTTTTTTTTCTTTTTCTTTTGGTCTTATCTTTTTAGTACCCTTGGCATAGAAGACAGGTTAGAAGTGAAATATTAACAGGAATCTTTTGCCAGAAAAGCTCAACTCCAGAGAATGTGCTGGGTAATTCAATTTTAATTTCTCCAGTTTTTAAAGTGTCATACGATACTTGGTCATTCAGTAACATTCGAACCAGTAGTCTGCTTTGCATTAACAAGGAAATTTAAACTGCCCCTCTAATGTTCAAAGAAGAAATAGTTTGTCTGATTTAACTAAGTGGCAAGTTTGTCAGTATACAATGGACAAAGATGACTATAATTTGTAAATTCCCAGTTAAATATGCTTTTCCCACAAGCTTTATGGAAGTTGTTGATGTGGTAAAAACCTCCAGTTTTTGAGCTCATTACAGCTTCTAGTTAAGTCTTATTTTAGTTATGTCCAAGTTTATTGTGGTTTTATCATCCAGACAGGATGTTTGTCACATCACAATATACTTAGACAATCCAATAACTAATTGGCATCTGGCAGTACTGGTGTGGGACTGAAGTCTAAATTTTTGTGAAAAAGTCTGTTATATTAAAATACAATTGCTTAAAATAAACCTCGAGACTATATTTCCTCCACCCCCCCATCCCTTCCAAGAGGCGAGTGAGGGAAAGGCAGGGTCAGTATTTGGCTGCTGGGTTGGGTCAGCCCACCACAGCTGGTCTTATGGAATAGGAAAGTTATGGCTGTTATCAGAAGAGGAATACATTAGGCAAGAGCAAGGAACCTTGCATATTGTCTTTTACCTAACATACCTTGTATAATGTTTCCAATATTAATCTTTTTTCCAAACAGAGTGGTTGGGATTGGGACCCAATTTAAGACGACTGCATTAGAGGTCTACTTAATGTTCACTGGGTTCTCCTGTAACTGATGGTGATCTACAGGCCCTGCTCAGTCACCCAAACAAAGATACCTATTGCCAGCTGAGATGCAATGGGATGTCTTGCCTGGTCTCTGGCTGCCAGTCCAGAACAACCCATGCCCTGGATCCTATGTTGTATTTACCAGCCCCACATACCTGTACTACCACAAACACCTACATCCTTACCTGAGAGTGTCTGAATATTGCCACTACCCAATATAAGCAGAAGGGGAGATCATATTAGCTCACTCTGAAGTAGATTGGCTGAGCAGCTGAATTGCTCTCTAGGCTCCACTGACTATGCTGACCAGGTGAGCCATGCAAGTGGATGCCTACAGATAGGTATCTGATGGCACCTGAGACACTCAAAGGTACTAAGGGCTATCTAAGAACATATGACATGGAACTTCTACGAGTATATGACTCTTGGGAGGGGCAGTTGGAGGAAAAGCAGGGTGAACTAATTGTCCTGTCCCATTGGAGATGACATTCAAGCAACTGAAGCGTGACTCTTAAATCTCAACCAACTACAATGGAGTCTTAGGCACCAAAAGCAGAGGTAAACATCAATTTGTAAACACTTATAAGTAGGATTCCTAAAATGAATCTCACCTGGTAAGGGCAGGATAACTATGTCCAGGATTCTTGGGTGGCCATTTCATGTGCAATTCTGCTCCATTTCCAGGCCAGCACTGCCATCCCACAGGTTCTGTGCCACAGCTGCCAGCCCCGTGAAGATGTCTCAGCTGTCTGTGGGCGTTGCAAATAAAACTTGACATCTCTGAACAGGCAACTGACTCAGGCCTCAAGATTCATTCAAACAGTCTACTAAACAAGAAAGGAAACTCCAATGCTGATATGTTATGAAATGCTATGTTTAGGATCTGTATAATTGCAAATATATTTGTGATGACCTAAAATGAAATCATCATATAATTATCAATAACTGAAGGAAAACACCTGTTGCCCAAAACTTGAGAGCTGCAAGTGATGCTAAGAGACAACAAATACACTCCACCAAAAAAAACCCAACCCAAAACAAAAAAAACCTACTGTGAATTTCATAAACCAAACAGGAAACAAACAAACTGATCCCAGGAGACAGATAAACTGTACATGTGATGAAGGGATGTTAATTTGATGATATGACAAAAGAGATTGACAGCTCCCAGTCTGAATCTCTGAACTTTTCAAAGAAAAAGAGTTCAGAGTTCAGGTTTTGGTTTCAATAGCTTGCCTAACTTTCATTAGAACATGGAATGTTAGCAGTATTAGCTGGATTCCACTGGAAATCTTTTTAAACAAAGACTTCTCCATGAAAATTTTCACTGTGACCCACCAGGGCTTCATTCAGTGCAAATGGTTATGAAGTTCTTTATTGACAGGGCAAGGTACACTGGTCTGCTGCACTTTTCCAGGTTCATTGCCTCCTTGCACTACTGGAAAATTGGTTACATCTTCACATTTGCATTTACATGACCCTTAGGTGTTGTACTTTTTATGTGTATTGTTTACTGTGCAAACATAACTACTATACCTTTCCTAAGTGCATAATCACTTTTTTTTTCTCCTTGGAACATCTAGAGTTCTAATAGTTTCTGGAGTTGATGACTCTCAGATTTTTTCACATCCTTACAACTAACACATAGAAATGGTTGCTTGAACTCTCCAAATTAATTTAAGTGTAAACTGAACCAGACTTGTGGAAATCAACTGCAGTTGTTCCAGTTTAAGACTCCTCCGGAAAAAGGAGAATGGATCTGTTTTACTTTGCTCTAAAGAAGAATAGGAACCAAACCTATTCAGTTGCTATGTCTTGGAGGGCACAATAACTAAGAGGTGAACAGTGCTAGCAAACTGCTGCTGTAGAAGTCTGAGCATGTGGCTACATCTTAGACTCTGTGTTAACAATTCATACATTTCCTGGAATAACTCGATTTTTTTTTCACTGATTGTACATGATAACTGGAAAAGATAAAATTCACAGACTCTGGTAATCTATGATATCACAAAATCTAAACACAAAGAAAAGGCTTGGATCCTCAGTGAGTAAACTAGTAAATTTCATCAATGTAAAGTCATATATCCATAGAATAATTTTGTTGTAAAATACCTTTAAGATCATCAAATCCAACTGTCCAAAGCCAAGTCCACCAAAAGATGTGAAACCACGTCCCTACACACCACATATACATGTCTTTTAAACATGTCCCCCTGAGCTGCCTTTTCTCCAGGCTAAACATCCCAGCTCCCTCAGCTGCTCCTAACCAGACTTGTGCTCCAGAGCCTTCACCATCTCTCTGGACACACTCCAGCACCTCAATGTCCTTTTTGAACTGAGGGGCCAAAAACCAGACAAAGGATTTGAGGTGTGGCCTCACCAGTGCCCCCCTTGGATACAGGGGGACAATGTCTGCCCTGGTCCTGCTGGTCACACTGTTTCTGATACACCCCAGGGTACCATTGCCCTTCTTGCCCACCTGGGCACACACTGGCTCATGTTCAGTCACTGCTGACCAGCACTCCCAGGTCCTTCTCCACCAGTCACTTTTCCAACCACTCTGTCCCAACCTGTAGCACTGCAGGGGGTTGTTGTGACCAAACTGCAGTAGGAATATATCCATGGAGTTAGTTTACATCAGCTAGTTTACATCGGCTGATGATCTGCCTGATGGAATCTAATATCTTTCACCAATGGTAGACAAAAATGGTGATAAATATAACAAAAAAAATACAGATTATCTAACTGATATTTAAAGAGAATTTTAAAAGAGACATTTGCAATTTTAACTGCAATTGTTTCCTTGTGTTCTCCTTTGCAAATCCATCTGTTTCTTATCTTATAACCCAACTGGAAACCTTGCTGGGCAGGGCTCCTATTTCTACCTATGAACATATTTCCAGCCATATTTCAAGACAAACTAAAATGATGCAGTGATCCATCATTGGAACTCCTATCTAGTATTAATACCACCATTACGGACTGTTCTTAATTAAGAGGAAAGACTAATCATTTAAATAACCACAGAAGCCAAAAAGAGGAGCAGATAAAGAGAATAATCTAGTTAAACTTAGAAACTATTTGTACTTTCTAAAGAAAGAAATAAAGCAGACAAAAGATTGAGGTCAGTAGTGACTAAAAGGGAGGACTTTCCTCTGCAAACTAGATACCAGGTCTCAGTCCAAGGTGCTTTAAAAATAACTGTGATGATAAACGACTGAGGCTTGTGTCTGTAAAAGAGAACCTCACAGAAAACTAAGGGTTTTGTATCAACACACAGCAGATTATCAGAAAGCTGATTTTTATAGGAAATACTCAGAAAACTCCCTGTTTAAAAGGTAATTATGGAAAGGATGTTTATCATTTGCTCTCTTAACCTTGGAAACTCAATAAAGAATAGAAGGCATGATGTGTTAGACCCACTGTTTGCCAGTGTCCCACGTCAAAAGACAGTAGCAGACATCTGTTTATTTCCTGTGTTGCTTTTGAGGCAGAAAGTTCATCACCATGACTCTGAATCCCTTCATTTATTCAAATACCACTTGCAATGCATCAAAGTTTATTTTTGCACTTTGTGACCATGTGAACGCTGGAACAGTCAACTCTACAAGGAAATTCAGGTCCTATAATCTGCTTTGTGTCTGACATCCAGATTGACACTCCTCAACTGCCTGAAAAAAAGCTCTTTCACTCAAGGAAAGATAATGAATGTATTTTAAATAATAATTATCAGATTTTCCCCTGGCATATTTTGAGCATTTGATGAAAACTTGAAAATATTTTGACTCTGAAATGTCACATTGGTGTATTTCTGGTTCATTCAGGAATCACAACTTATAAAGAAGAAAGGGGACCTGTGACACAGAATACATGAGTCAAGGACACAGTCAAGCAGCTATGTGTCATCTGAATCTGGAAACTCAAAATAATTTGAGTCTGAGCTACCATAGGTGACACTTTCACGAACATTTAATCAAATTATCATTTTTTCCTTTGAAACAGCCTCAGGGAGTTTATTAATTTGTTTGTTTAAAATTTTTTACTCACATTGGTTCAGTTGTTGACCAGAGAGGCTATGGATATAAACACTCATCCACTGCAGGCCAGCTTGTCTTTTCACAGTGGAACTGGTCATTTAGATGCAAAATGTATTTCCTCCCACTAATCCTGTAAATCATTCAATTCATTATTTAAAAACAGAATTTATTTTTCTGCACCATATTTTATTGATTTAAAACCACACTATTTTTCTTACTTTCCTCTTTTCCAGTTTTGATAGATCCTGAATACTAATGGGATACCAGCTCAGTTCTAAAAATAGTATTTATTATGGTATAATTCCATTGACATTTTTTGGCCATAAATTACCTTAAGAACTTTTTGTTCCCTGATGCTTTTTCTACCAAGAGGCAACATTGCCTCTTCACCTGTACTGAGAAAAAAAATGCTGTTATTGTGCAGTTAAGTTTTTCTCTGTTCAGTCACAGCCTCTCTGTTTCAGAACCAGAAGGCTCTGTGTTATTTCTGGATTTTTTGGGCCAAAGAATTGCTTTTGCTGTGGGCTCTCAGGGCTGATTTGGTGGTGTTTTTTGGAAAGCAAGAGCAAATGGAAAAGTAGGCATTTCACTGCTGTGGTATAAAGAAATGAGACTAGAGAGAGCAAATCACATTGTAGGCGTGATCCAGCTCCAAAAAATAAGGGCAAAACAATCTCTACTTACTAAAATAGTTTCTTATGAGGTTTAAGTCTTTAGGCATTGGTACTGTCTTCTATGCTTTATTCTTGGTTACTAGTCAACATTCATGTTTGATTAGAGTAGTGCTTCAGGAGAATAAAAACCAAATTAATGCACCAGCTCTCACATTTTAACTGCACCCAGATTCAAAACTTTAAGAAGAAGAAGGCTGGATTTCCTTGTATGGTGCCAAACAAGGAAACCAACAGCTGAATTCCTATATGGATGCACCAACCCACTGGATATCACACCTTAGCACCCAGTTAGTGTGCAGGTTTGGCACATAGAAACATTCCTCTACCGTCGAGATATGAAATGCAATTTGCATTGAAAAGGATCAACTTCCCTTACTTGGAGATGTCACTCTTCCCTTGAGAGTGAAGATGATTGCTTTAGGATAGGCACATCACGTGTACGTGGCTACAGTCAAATGAAATGAACTTCATTTGTTGAGATCATGTAACTTAGAATAATCCATAAAATACCACAGCAGAACATCTCAGCAAGCCCTTTTTTTCAGACACAAGCAGAATGATGCTATTTCTTAATTTTCTTCTTTCTGTATGGTTTTGTGTCAGACTATCTTTCTAATCTATCAGCATTTTTGAAATGCTTAGTTATAAATCCTGAGTAACTTAATTTCCTATAGAATATCTAAACTGAGGTGAAGATTGTTCTTTCTGTATAAAAATACATGCAGGCATTATCATGTTATCAGAAAGAGCTCAAAGAACAGAGTTTTGAAAACAAGGTAGAGAACATTAGTACATAGCTCACAAACACTTAGGGATTGAAAAGAATCTCTGCCTTTATGGCTTTAAAATAAATTTCCCATCAATTAAGAAAAAAAAAAGATAAGCCAAATAAGGGCTCTCAATTAATAATCCTGAAAACTGAAATTAAATCTCAGTCATTAAACTCATGTAATGTCTCTGCACCTAATTATGATTTCCCTAGAATTTCTCTTAAATTTAAATCTTACATTATCCAAAGTTAATGGTCCTCTTAAAATTGGAAAAGATGTAAACTTAGCCTCAGCCCCATGCATTGGACAAATCCTCAGTGAAGAAAATGCCAGTCCATGTGCAATGTGAGTAATAAACAGCACTGTGCTGAACAGAATGGGGGAGAATGTTAACACCTGGAGGACCACTAAAACTGCAGTGGTGTGTATAGATATATATATAGATATATACAGGATATTCTCTTTTACTTCCTTTCCAAATACTGTTATTCATGCCAACTCAAGTAGCCTAAGGAAAAAAGAAAAAGAAAGAGAAGAAAAAGAAAAATAGGGAAAAGGAAAAGAATTTTTTTCTAAGATTATTTTATTATTAAAAGGATATCAATCTTACCTTACTAATTTTCTCTAACTTTCCCTGACAATTTAATAAAGTAAGCATATTATTATTGAAAATCAACCTAAAAGGAACCTCTGGAGACTCTAGTTCTGAGTTGTACAAAGCTCCTATGCACAAGTGTCAAAGCTTTATCACCTGACCAACAGAGCTTTTGGATAACCCAAATTCCTGTTTTCTAAGGGGAAGTAAATCAGCAGCTAAAGGCAGAACATAGCAAAGATTTCATCTCTCATCTGCAAAATTTACTTGGAACTTTGCTTCTTCCCCAGGTCCTCAACATACCTGGTAGGCATTTCGTAGATGTCAAATCCAATAACATTTAATTTCCTTCTTAAATTCATCCTTAAAAATTTATGTCTAATGTCCTTCTGGATCTATCTGCTTAACAATGGAGATTCCATGGCAAACCTTGGAAACTTGACTCAGGGCTGTAATAGCCTATGAAAAATTAGCCCTGTGAATTAGGTGACTTCTGACCCATGTTAATGTGTTCTGTGTAATTGCAGGTGGGTGTTAGGGCTCCTTGGAAAGCAGGAGCAGATGAGGGATGGACAGCAAAAGCTGCAATATTTAAAGGCAACGACAACAAAAAAGCAAATGTAGAATCAAAAAGGCTTTTGTTTAGCTATTGAGAGATTCTAGCAGGATTTGTGCTCCCAACAAGACAGCTGCCTGCAGGATAAATGATTCCAGAGAGACAGCTGCTTGGGATGAGAAGGAAGAAAAATGGTAGCAAGATAACTGCAATAAAAAATACATAGGAAAGTAGAACCCAAGCTAAGATTTTCAAAGGAGAAAAGTAAAGCAGGAGCCTAGATCCCATATTTCCTGTTGGTGGTCTATTGCCCTTGTGGTGGGACAGGAAGATCCTTAAAACAGAATTGAAGTAAGAGACAAAAGACTCCCACCTTTTTAAGATCTCCACAAGAGACAGTGAAAAAACAATCTATGTACCTACAAGAACAGCCCTGAGGAGACCTCAGTCAAGATGAGAGGGCAGGAATCAGGGTCTATATGGCACTCCTCTGCCCCATCACTGCTGGTGGAGGTTTCAGGCTTCAAACCTTAATGCCATTTGCCTCAAGATCAGCTGCTTAGGACATGATTGAAAAGGTCATGTAATCTGTTCCAGACAGATCCCATCCCACAACTCATAAACCTTCTTTTCCAACTGTAAGAATATTCAAGGTACCGTGGTATGTCTGACATCATGGTAGAGCAAGAAAACTAGAAACCCCAAAAAAGCAGCGCTCCACTACCACCTTTTCCTCCTGAGAAAGGAATGAAAGAGGCACATTGCAAATGTCCATCATGTAGAAATTGGCTAATGGTGGTAAGTTCATAGAGAGTGAACAATGAGAACAGTTTGTCCTTTCCATATTTCTGAATCTAAAGTCATTCCTACTTGATCATTTCACCCGGCTGCTGTTTACAGCTAAACAAAGGATTGGTACTGGTGGTAAACTGAAACTGTGCAGCATAGAAATGGAGCTGCAGTTTCTGTCTCAACTGAGTGGAAAGATGTCAAGTTGTTTTGATGCATTATTCTGGATTCTGACTATGTTTCTCAGGTGAGGAGCAGTATTTTATGCCTGACATTAGCAGATGTTGCAAAAGGATTTGGGAGGTCTCCAATAAAATCTTTAATCTGTTGACAGAAGATTTTCATTATCCAGTATCATTAACATGGTTTATACAATTCCATGCCCTTACCTGCATCCAGACAAAGCTATGTCTGCATTACAACTTCTACTTTTACCACTTAGAAAGGCTTAAAGTTGGCCTTTCTGTGAGCTCCCCATGGGTATTCTAGCAAGTAGTGGATTTAACACAGTACTTGACACTGTACTACAGCCAATAAATCCAGGATAAGTTACTTCAGTGTTAAGTGGATCGCAATATTTTTGATAGAAGATGGGAAATTATATCCCTCAGGCTGAGGCATATGTTTGGAGTGACATTAGTTGCTTATCATTTTCTTGCACAAATCAGGAAGGAGACATGTGAGACTACAAATCTGAGATGGGAAAGATTTTTGTAAGATGTCAGAAGCTTCTCAGTAAATCAGGGGGTGGAGCTTAATGAAGTACAGTGATGGATGGCTTCAGATTGTCTGAAAAGCCTTTGCAAGTGTGTGTGAACTGTTCTACAGAGCAGGATCCTTCCACAGAGTTCAATTCAATAAGCTGAAGATGCAGTTTGGGTTAGTTATAGACTTTAAAGGTTTAGTTGGAGAACAAACACTTCTTTGCAGCCATTGGAGTCTACCCACGTTTTTAATGGACATCATGATCAGGGAAGAGAATAGGGGAAGAGGATATATATCAATAGTAAATGCTTCTATATAGTGTTAAATACTCACCAGAATCTTCATTCTGACCCAAAATTAAACCACACTCTCCTGGTTAGAGACTTCACCCTGGTTTGATCCAATTTTGGAACTTGTTTACGTTTGTGCACCTTCATAGTCAAACAGAGGAGTCTTTTGTGTTTTGGGAGCAGAAGGCCAGATGCCTGGCCTTACTCTATAACTTTCTGTAGATCCTTTAGGGAGTGCAGTGGGACTGCACTCCTTGTAAAGGTGCTGTAGTTAAACTCCCAACATAAGACAGGATGAATTAGGGTCACAGTGAAATTGGTAGATTTCACAGCAAGACTTTCTTTTGACTCTCAGTTGCCTGCCAGAAAGGCTTGCTGATGAAAGCAGAGGTCAGAGCTTCACAGAGGATATCAGTGAAGATCAATTCTATTTCTTTCAAACACTTACCTTTAAACATAAACAGATTCTTTGAGCGTCATAAGATCAGCTTAGCTACAGTCCATATAACCACAAGTACAGTGCTCTCTGTTTCTCACCATTTTTACTCATTCCTTTAAATTCCTGTAGCACAGAATATTTTTCCTAAAGCAGTTGTAAGCTGTTTACTTCTAGATGTGGATTTCTGCAGTTTCTGGCTGTGTTTTGATTTGGAATCCATTTCTAATTACATGCTTGCTGAGGAAATTCTTGATGAGTAATTTCTTTCTGTTATGTTCACTATAACACAGCATATTTGCATATTGTGAAGCAGAAAATAGCTGTCTCTGGTTTTCTCTAACTACAGTCAGGAACAAACCCTCAGCCAAAAAATAATGGTATTATTTCCTGATTTTTTTTAGCTAGTAGGACCCAGAGACCTGCTTTTGTAACTGAGAAACCCAGAACATTGATTTCGTGGTATTGTGACCTGGTTGGACAGAGAGAGGAAAAAAGAGTACATTTGAACACATCGTGCAGAACACATGAAAGTCAGATGCAAATCAAAAAACTCCATTTCAGTTGCACAGTGCAAATTTCTCAGCTGAGTTCAGTGACTCTTTGAACCACTAACATTATCCGTTGACACAAATTAGTGTTTTGTACACAGAGATTGACTCACTGCAGTGAAGGAAGGTTGCTGAAATCCATAAAAACACTAGAACACGTAGCAGAGGTCAGAGCTTTGTCTTTTTAACACCTTCACGATTTCTAGACCAACTTGATATCGGCATCTAATTTAAAAATAAAACCTATTTTCTCCCCAGTTAACCTCCTTCCTCCCTAAAAAGGATGCAATAATTTCAGCATCCCCTTTCCCTTACCAAAACATCTCATGGAATCATAGAATCAAGGAATGTTTGGGTTTGGAAGGGACCTTTGCATCATCTAGTTCCAACTCCACTGCCATGGGCAGGGAGACTTTTCTCTAGACTGGGTTGCTCAAAGCCCCATCCAGTCTGGCCTTCAACATTTCCACAACTTCTCTGGGCAACCTGTGCCAGTGCCTCATCACCCTCAATGTGAAGAATTTCTTCCTACTGTCTAATGTAAACATACCCCCTTTGAGTTTCAAGCCATTCCTCCTTGTCCTGTCACTACATAAATAGTCTCTCTCCAATCTCAAGGGAGTGATTGCAGTTCCAGGCTATGTGTGAACCATGGCAGAGAAGTAGTTAACTCGCAAGTTTTGAAGTCTGACTGCAGCAAGCAGTTGAATCTCTAAATCTGTACACTCTTTTATCTTTTTTTTTTTTTCATTTTCTTTTTTCTTTTCTTTTCCCCCCCCTAGTAGCAGCATGTTTGTGACTCATGAATTTTGTTTGGTAGAATTGCTTTCATAATTTAACCTTGCCAAAAGTGGCTGCACCTCTTAGTAGTTTTTCATTATAAAAGATCCTCTGTGTCTCCCCCAGATACTCTCAAGCCAATAAAAAGAAACTGATTATTACATTTTTTTTTGTCAAATGGAAGAAAAAATACCCAATGTGCTATAATAATAACGGCAATAATAAAAGATACTGACGATACTTAGAGATCAGTTGAATAAACCTGTACACTGCACTATTTTTGGGGATGGATTTTCATACCCCTTCTTGACGACACTGTTGGACTGTAATGTATTTTGCCTTCCAGACAACACATTACTTTTAACTTTTGTGTATAATATGGGTTAATAACTTCTCATGACTTTTCAACTGGAAGTTGTTCTTTGATAAACTGACAGCGATATGAGCACTCCTGCAAGATGTTATTTTTGTGACAACGGAGAGAGAGTTGGAAATTCTACTATTAATGACAAATTTTCAGTGACAATCATTGTATATTGCCAGAGCTGAAACCAATAAGGGAATTCTAGAAATAATGGTCTAATTTATGTGTGAAAAAAATAAGACCCATCATTAACACCTTCAGGCAAACGAGTGATGATTTAGGACACTTAACAAAAGTTCATTGGTCTATTAGGCTTTTGAAAATGAGGACAGAAATTGTAATTACAACAGTGGGGAAATTTTTGAGCACCTGAGAAGTTTGAGATTGAAATTGCTTGTTGGAGTATGTTTTACTGTACTGTTGCACTTAAGCTGTACTTTGAAGTTACATCAAGGGCATCCAGAATGTGCAGATAAGCAGTATCTGTCAAGTCCTAATATTAAAAAATGAATCACAGAAATATGCCATTACTTAGAACAGATGTTTTAATATTACCATTATAAACATAAAGAATTAGAACCACCCAAATTAATAAATGTCAATAAAGAATAACATTGAGATTGTGAACCTCAGCATAAAAATGAAATACAGACAAACACTCTCCGGCTGTATTAACAGCTTTCTAGCCATTCTCTCACACTGTTAATCAGTGTGGGCCAGTTAACATCCTTCCTTTCTACAAATGAGTCCAGTGTCCAAAAAGCAGGAATTAAAGATCCAAACATTTGACCCATGAGTTCCTTACAGGTGGTCAATCAACTTAATCTAAGACATTTCAGTGTCTTATACATCCAGTACTTAACATCTTCTAACAAAAGACAAAATTCCATATCATTATTTTGACTAGATAAATCTCTCCATGTTCCTTCAACCAGTCTCTAAAGAGGGAATGTCCTTGTCAGCCAGGTGTCTTCATCTGTTTGGGATGTCTTCCAATAGCACTCTATTTCACACATGCTTTTAAATTTTGCTTTGTAGATCTCCAGCACTACAGATATCCTGTAAATACTTCTAAATGAGTTTCTCTATTTCAACTTCTCTATTTCATACCCATAAATTGCATCTCACATTATCCTGCTTTTCTCCTACAAGAGGCTGCATAGAAAGTGTATCAAGCCATTAGGTAATTTCCAAGGTACATTAATCATCTTACCAGGGTGTAAGAACAGGCTCACAAGTGCCAATATTCAAAGCTGAGTGGTGTGCTTGGAGGTGTCCCAGTGCTCTTGAGGAAGGTCGAATAACATACAATAATGTAAATGAGAATGCTTTTCACTAAACAATTATTCTCCATAATGTTCCATAAAAGGAACACAGAAATAGATACACTGGGTCCAAGGATGATTTTTTAAATCAGGATGTCAGAAGCAGACATACCAATCTCTTCAGCAAATACAAGAGAAGTCCCTTTAGAGTTACCCTTCAAATAGTAGCCTTTATAATAAATGGAATTGAAATCAGACTCCAGTCGGAGTTTAGGCTCTCTTCAGAGTCAGGAAAAGAAAGCCTCATCAGTTTGCATCAAATTCACAGTATGAAACTTCTGGTGATCTCAGTGGTGGGATATTTAAAATTATTAGACATTGAAACTGAAAGCACATTTCTCCTCTGGGATTTGGGCTGCCCCAACCTCACGTCGGCAGAGAGCAGTGTGCCAGCATGGTGTTGTTGTAGATGAATTCTGTCACTCTCAGGGTCCAAGCCCCAGTGACTGTCAATCAGGCCATCACTGGGCTGCCTCCAAGTACTACTCAGCAGTACGAGAATGCACTTCCTAAGGAAACACCTTTGGACTGGGATGCAGGCAGGAACCCAAACGTATCGCTTTCCTGATTCCCTCTCTGGGTAGAAAAATATTTCAGATAGCTCTGAAGTTCTCTTCTGGTCAGAATTTCCCCTAATCTAGGGTCCAGTGCAAGTTCTACACAAAGACACAGTCATTCACTTCTTTGCCTTCAGGTATATTTCAATTTTTTTTTTTTTTGAGGGCTCATCCATCAAAACACAGACAATTGTAGATGTGATTATCTTGGCAAGTCTGTCTGATCATTACAAAAGGGGAGTGGGAGATGATGACAGCTGTGTATTTCAGAGAGAGGAACAGGAATTTTAAGTTCTATTTGATTCTCTGCTTTTACTGGCTTTTGCAAATGGAAGATTGCAACATCTTCATTCCCAGAACAATATCAATTCTGCAAAGCCTCAAATTTCACAGAATTAGTTTTGAATCCAGATATCATTCCCAGTCACTGCACAAAAGATATTAAAGTTGGGATTAAACTACAGAATATCATCAATCAAATTAATTTTCTCCCCTTCCATCTTTGTATCTTTTCTGTAGCATGAATGAAAATTAATTTCCTATGGAGGGGGAATGGCTGTGAGAAATGTTGAAGCAATTAATTACTGTTGATTTTGTTCTTCTTGACCAAGACATTTATATTTTCTTAACACTTAATTGATGCAGAGTTTTTAAGTAATGGGATAAGGAGAAGCTGAAGTGATATTTTGTGTAGAATTGGATTACACTCCCCTTCTTCCTCCACATCATCTGGAATGTTTGCTCACATTTTAAAAAGGAATTTAACAAAGTTAAAACTTGTGGACTACAATATGCAGATCCTTGAGACTTAGATGCTGATTGTACTCAGACATCAATGAAAGAAAAACAGGCTGAAACCACCAAATGCACACTAAAAATGTAATAAATAATTGTTGAAATATGTGATTGACTTTTAAATAATATTAGGTCTTCAAAGGGTCCTCATGAACTTTCCTTTGTTACTGTGGCATATTGAAATTAAAATGTAAGATTTCAATATATTCTTCACAGCGCTGCCGGCACATCCAAATAAACTCACCCTATCTCATTTTCTTTCACAGTTGATTTTTTCCTATCACATGACCATCAGAAACACAGTGTGTATACACATGCTTGTATTTGTACAAGTCTTGATTCTTCATGCTGGAAAGAACAGCAACACTTCAGTTCTTATCCAAGCATTATAAACCACAGTCATCAAGCAGGTCTCCACAGCCAGTGGTATTACAGCCCTTGGTTTAATAGCTGACTGATCCTTCACGCCCAGTGAAGCAGAAATCTGTAGTCAAACTTGTCCAAACGTGGGGATCAGCAGAAACTCCAAGTGTCTCACTTCACAGGACACCATGGAATTTCTATAAAGAGACTTTATCCTCTACTGAGAGGAAATGCAAACCCAGTGTCAGCTCTTTTATCCCAGCAAGAGAGACTCCCAGTTCAGAGCAGTTGATTAATAGTTAACTGCAATCTCTACAGCTGTAATATGTTGGGGATAATAAACCCTAATCCTGGATAAACTTCTGTGGGAAGTATAACAAGACCAGCCCTCACCTGTATCTATCCACACAGATATGAACCTCAGAACTGGGAGTATTAACATTCTGTGGCCCCATGTTAACCAGTTCTGAACCCACAGAACTGCCTTGGTAGGGTGAGGTTGAATGTGAAAATTGATCAGTGCTGTGAAAAAACAAGTTTCAGGTAGTCATACCTTTTGAGTCACTTTGCAATCTTTTTAATCCCTGGTTTTGCTAGCAGAAATTTCTTAGCATTTCTGTTGCAGATACAGGTTTTAGCAAGATGCAGAGTATTACAGAGCTTCCTTTGCAATCACATTAGTTTTAATGTGCACAGTCCACAGACAGAAAGCTCAACATCGGCTGAATAAAGCTAAATTTTCAAAAAGGGTCAGATATTTTTGGACACCCTGCACATTATGTTGAAGTTCCCAAACTGTGTTTAGAGCTAGAATCATTCATGAGTGAATGACATATGTGAAAAACAGGCATACAATGACAGGCACCAAAAATCATAAGTTAATTCTTAGTAAGACCAGCTTTAAGATCAGATAAGAAGTGCTTGGAATAGTTAAAATGCAAGATTAATAAGAGTTCTCATTGCCATGTTAATGCAGAGAGTGTTATTTCCAGTGGTGGTCTTTCTCTTTCCAACAAGAATTACTGACAGAGACATTCCAATCTGATAGACAACATTTAATTAGATATGAAACTACTGAAGTCAAAGGCAGACTGGGTGTTTATACAGGTAACAGAAATATACTGAGTTAATTCTAATAACAGCAGCAGCATATAACAATATTGAAAGGGTGCAAAGAGAATACCTAATAAACAGTTAAGGATTTATATGAAACTTCACTGGTAGGTTTATACAGTATGCTTTTTCCTTGTCTGAATCCTCTATGGGAATTGACATTGCTCATATAGAGATCTAATATTTTATCCACATCTAGTACAAGTCTTGTGTTCAGTTTCTGCCTGTGTAGTTTCAAGCCCTAGGTTCTCCTTTGAATTTTGGAGGTAAAGTTAAAAGTAATTCCTGTCTAAATTTCAAAGTGTCAGTTAAATTTATTTGAAGTCATAATTTTTGGTTTGAAGAGTTTCTGAATAAACTTTTTCAACCAGCTTCTCACACCCACTTCTCAGATCTCTCTTTATTTCCACTGTGTTAAAATGTATTTTGTCTTGATCTTCTTATGGGTAGGTCTTGATCTCATTGCCTGGAGGTAAGAGATCTCCTGCTGTGATATCTAAACATCTAAATGAGGCTGACAGGTATCACACAGGACCTCTGGGAGACCTGGGTGCTTTTGGAACATGAGCTGGAAGTCTTTTCAAATGATGCATGACTGCCCCATTAAAAAAATCGAATTTCAATGTTCTTTGTGAAGTAGGGTAGAAAAAAATAACATCCCACATACACAGAAATTTCAGTTCTGAGTTCTTCATTTTGGTTAAACCATGAGTGGTATGGCTTCTGCCTCGGCACTGCTGGTGAGACTTCACTGAAGGCAAGTCATCATAACTGTCACTCAGTATTGATGGTCTGATTCAATAAAAATGAGCAAATTTTGCTGCTGAAGACTCCCTTTCTCTGCACCCATACTGCGATTTACCAGGTATGATATTGTATGGGAGCTGAACCATTTATACCAGAACAAAGAAATTATGTTACTGCAAAGATCTCATTAAGCCATACATGTATTCTGATGAATAACAGCTTTTGCAAAATTACATACACAAGTCACTCTCCCAGGATCATGGATAATCCTAGGAATACTCAAAAATCACTGGCAGGAATTTGCTTTATAATTTACAAATATGCCCTTGGGAATTATAACTATGCTACACAATGAATCTACTTCCAGAAGGGTCACAAGGCATTTGTGACATTGCTCACTATTCTACTTACCGCTTTGAATTTAAAAATGAAAGAGTTGAAAAAAATAAACCAGGTTCAAACCTACACCTGTCACACAGGAACTTTTCTGAAACCTGCCTTCACCCTAGCCCCTACCAGAGCTTACCTAATGTCATTTTTGGTATTTAAATGAAGTAGCAACAGCATAATATACAGATATTGAGGATTTTATGTTTTCCAAGGAAATGCCTGGAAACATCCTGAATGTTCAGTCCCAAAAAGATGCCCCTACGACTTCAGATAAAGGGGATCAGAGGCTCTCCAGGTCATGTCACCATCAGTGCTCAGTTGTTTGTTTGATGCTTCTGTTATAAACATGCAATCACCCCTTTTTAGAGGCAATTGTTTTTTAGTTTCAGGGGGAGCTTTGGTTTAATTTCCTTATTTGGTACATATGGAAGAGCTGCCTAAAGCACTAGGCAGGAACTTTTGACATTTCTATAAAAAACTAAGTGCAATCAATAGCTAGATATTGAGGTCAGAAAAGTAGCTACTGAGAAAGTTTAGTTAGTTACTGTAGTTCACAGAAAGAAACCACTTTTCATTTAAATCCACAGACTTAACGATAGAAGCTAGTGAAGGGCTATAGGGATGACATTATGTCAAAATAAAAATAAATTGTCAGCATAAATCCAGGGAGACATTGTCACAATATCAGCTTGAAACAAAATGACACCAATGCAAATTTTATAAGAAACAACTTTAAGATGTCAAGACACTGGTAAATTGATGTCAGTTCAGGTCTGCAGGGAGACTGTTAAGATTAGAAAAGAAAAACCTAAACAAACTAAAAAACATTCCCAAAGTAATGGCTATAATAAGAGTTTCTAATTTTGTCAGTTGAAGTAGAAGTTTGTTGAAGTAACAGAAACATACAGATATAATGATTATAATGTCAACAAAAAAGAAGAAAAACCCAACAAAAACAAGAACCAACAACCAACCAAAAAAAACCACCAAACAACCAAAAGAAAGGAAATACCGATACAAATGTTATACACATTTGACAAATGTCAAATTGTATGTACAAATAGACACTGACATTTCCACAGTTTAGATTGCTTCTACATTTATATACATAATCTCTGATGCTAATTCAGTTGACTAATAGGGAATCTGGAACATTCTTCATATCATACAAACATCCTGTAGCTTTTTACACATGCAGTTTGCAACAGAATTTAAGGTAAGTTGAACAGATCAAATAGACAGCAGGAGCAGAGCTTGACTCTTCCAAAGTCTCTCGTTATCAGGCTTTGCTGTATCTTCTTGTCATTGTTTCACATGTCTTGTAGCTCAGTATCCTGGTAAATCTGAACCAAACCCCACTAGTGACCAAGAAGGCTCAGAAACACAAACGGATTTATTTTGAAAGTCTTACAGGATTTTCTAGGAGTGTCTTGAAGCATCACTTTTGAGCAGTGGGATGCTGGGGGCAGTTGTGAGAACACTTAATGCCTGGCATCTCCTGAAGTCATTTACATTCAGGTAAAAGTGGGTGGAAATTCTGCCATGTGAAAACGACATTTGCAAATGTGTAAATGACTATACAGCTCTTGGAGCAGTCAGCACCCAGGGCCCTGCTCAGTGCTGTGGTTCTGCCATGTGCAGCATTAACCTTTACCATGTTCTGCTTTCCCTGCACACAATAACAGCAGATCCTTGTCAGGGGGTGGTAACACAAGACAGTACATATGCTCCCAGGCACCCAGTCCCAGATCAAAAATACATGGCATGTAACACTGAACTGATCTATACTCATTCCCCATTCTATATTGATTTGAAACACTTTAGGGTGTACATCTGCCTCTGAAGACTTTTTTTGGCATAAATCCTGCATTATCTGCCCTGGCTATTTTAAAAGACAAACTATTATGCCATTAGGAACAAAGTGGATCAGTTTTCAACTGCCTGAAGATGTGATAAACCACAGGTGTTCTTCAATGTCAGCCTAGTTGAAATTAAGTATGTTCTGCAACTCACTTTGGGTGTATGTTTAGTTGCACAAACCTGAAGAATAACAACAACCACAAGGCACTAATAATAATTACACCTGTGGAATCATTAATCCCTGAGTTTGTGTTTAGAAGCTGACTGAAAATATCACAGGGCCAGATTTCAACACCTTCCATGCTGGAGCCTGTCTGCAGTGACGTCAGTGGAACAGTTCCAGATTTATAGCTGCCAAGTTATGCACATCTCCGTATGTGTCATTTCATGTTAGTTATTTAATGCATTGATTTGCATCCCATAAGCAATTTGTATAGAACAGCATGGAGCCACTCCAACATGCCTGAAGAGGTGAGGCGGGTGAGACATCTGGAAGCTGTGGTGAAGGTGACAGTGACTGTGTGGAGGTGGAAGATGAGGGTCTGTGGCTGACTTGGGGGCTGATGGTTTGACTACATCAATAAAACTGAGAGATACTGTGTCTTTCATCTGCTATCCTTGTGCATAGAAGTTGTGCCCAAAGGTGCCACTGTAGCAACCTTCTGCATTCCCTGCCAAGGGCACAGCTAGTCGGAATGGGGACTGAAGGCTGACACATCAGGAAGAGGTGACTAAGGAAGTAGGAGGGAGGCTGATCATATTTCCTGGTGTCTATGAGAACGTCACTTGGTGGCTAACAGTTGCAGTGCCAAGTTAAATTTGAAGCCAGATGAGAGTAGACTGGTAAATACATGTGTGAAAGATATGATGAAAAAAACATGGACTTGCTAAGCCCACAGATATACTTTAGGCTAAATGGAATGAGAATTTTGTTGAGCTTGACCTGAATCATGGACATAAAGAAAACTCTCATTAGGAAACTTGGATGTCATCAACAGAATCCTACTTACTCCCTGCTCAAACCATATAAATCAGGTACTGATCCCTTGACCACTTTCTAAAAATCACAGATCTAGTCTTGATGAACCATAAGAATTTTACTTGGAAAGATTATCCAGAAATTAAGTTTGCATCATTTATATCCTTGGTCTTCTAAGACGAAACTATTGTTTTCCTACTCAGAAGTGTCTCTGAGATTAATTGCCAACTGGCACTTTCCGTGCATACACATCTACTCAGCACCATCTGGGGTCTTTGAAGGGCAAACTGGGGAAAAGTGCAATCCCATCAGGTTCTCTGGCTCCCTGAGTGCTTAATGCCTGTTAGTGTCTACATTTTTAAAAAGAAATTCCTGCCTCTATGCAAGTCTAAATTGCTGGTTCTTAGCAGCTTAGATTCCACAGAAGTTCATCAGACCCTTCAGGGTAGATATCCTTCTCTCTAAATGTCCTCAGCACCTTTAAGAATACTTGTTGAAGATGCAGGCCTGCTGCCACACTCATTTCAAGCCCCAGTTAAGGTAGCTGATCACCGAGAGAAGCAGAGATGCAGCCCTGGAAGAATGCTTCAACCTTGACAGATTGAAACCCAACCACTTTTCCACACACTTTTGGTGTTGCTTTCTTTGCTGGCACCCAGGAGAATTTTCTTTTCCAGACATCCTAATGTCAAGACTTAATCAGAATGCAGAGATGCTGCCTGCTTCAAGGGCTTAGTAACCAGACCATTTCTGTTAGGAAAGGTGGGGTGCCTGCAGTACAACCTCTCCAAAAAATGAAGCCTCAGCCAAGGAAGATGGCTTAGTGATACTGCGGGATTTCAGCTTGTTTTGGCCCAATATATATATATATATAGTTTGTGTAAAGCAAAAGGTGTTGAGTCCTTAAAATCCATCTTCCTCGGGGACAAAGCTGTGTTCTTCACTCATTTGAACTAGCAGAAATTAGTTCACTTGCAGTAAAACCTAAGCAGGTAACAGTTTCATTAGCAGTTTTAACAAAGGTTGAGTGTTTGTTCACCGAGCACCCTAAGCGGCAGAGATGCAGTCACAACACCTTGGCTGCAGATTCCCTCTTCAGGTCAGAGCTGTCTACCATTGATTTAGTGAGTTGAACTAAATTCAGTAGGCTCCGGATTTTAATTAGACTTTCTAGTCTTTATTAGCAACATTTACTACCTTCTCTTCATTTCTTTTTTGGCCTACTTTTAGACAATTTGCCTTTGTTTGAAAAAAATAATTTAAAAAAGACACTATTTGTCTCCCTGAAGGCAGGGCTTTTCAGTGAAAACCCCTTCCAGCAAGGTTAAAGGAGAAAATCCAGTTCCTATGAACTGCTCCTGTAGTAATATGGGATTACTTATTATTATTCTTCATTGTGAATAAACTGAGGTTATTTAGCTTTACAAACAAAAGTAGAGCTCAGCTATGCCTTTCAGTAACTGTCATGAGTGAATTGCTACAATGATGGACAGATTTCAAATGGTCAGTTCTGTTTCTCTCAGGGAAATCTAGATCAGCTAGTCAGCCTGTTAGTGATAATCATTCCTAAGCAAACGAACAAACCTCAAACAAAATCCACACACATTTTTTGCTTCAGAACCTATATTTAACTTTAAATGGGTGGTTGGCTGCAGTTTCTGCTCTTTCTCTATTATTCTGCTTCTCTGTGTTTGTCTCTATCTATTGTGAGCTGTCACATTTATTAAAGTTCTTTTCTTATGAAAATGTTATTTAATCAGAAAATATCTCATCCTGCTTTAGCAACTTAAACAAAAGTACTCACAGTACTTCAGGCAGTATAGTGGCAGTGGTTCTCATAAACTTTTCCTTTTTGGTTTGGCCCCAGTTCTGCTCCAGGGCACCTGAAATACCATTTCAATACTTCTAAAGATAAATAGAGTTCTGTCAATAAACTGAAAATTGCTGACCTTGTCTTGTTCATCAATTTAGGCATCGAAAAAATTCTGCCTCCTGGGATTGGCAACACTTTTCCATCTGAAGTGAAAAATGCTAAGCCTGCCATATTTAATGACAGGCCCGGGAGGGTTAATGAAAGAATAGAAGTGGCATTTCACCTTGACTTGCAGCTGCCCTATAACATTGCCTAAGGGTCCAGCCAAGTGTTAGCTCCGTCTGAACAGTACAAGGCAGGAGTAAAGACCTATAGAGAATTCTTGCAGGATATCCTTGATTACCCTGGTTCTTGCCCTGGTTGCCTTTGTGTGTGTGTGTGTGTGTGTGTGTGTGTGTGTGTAAAATCTGTAACCAATGAAGCCTCAGAGATTTGTCTTTATTGGTTACAAAGGCTCTGGAAGTGTTGAAAAACTGAGCAAGAAAGGAATGATGCAGTGAATGACTAAATGGTCATAAAGCTTATATCTGGACTCTACCAACATTTTAAACTTTACTTTCTTTATTGATAGCTTCATTTTTTATAAGGTAAACATTGATGATGAGTCTAGACTGGTAATTAGAAGGTATCCTTTTACATAGAGGCTTGGATTAAAAGCTTTTGTGATTTCGTGGACTCTGGTTTGTGTGAATGTCAATTTGATCCTTTTAGTATGTTTATGCTAAGTATCAATAGGCTCCTGGGATTCGTGGAAGAGCAGTGCTGAACCTCTCAGAGACCAAGCAACAGCCGGGGTGCTGCTTCCATTTGAAAGGCTTTCTTCTTTCCTCACTAATGGAGGATCAAAAGTCATCCCTTCAATTAAAAACTAAAGAAAGGATCCCATTCTTTGGCATTTTATGTCTAATTAAGGATTTTAATGGGAAATGTACAGCAGTGCTCACTGATTAATTTATCAAACACGAAAATCCCCCTTTCCTCTACCAGTCCAATTAGCCAAGCATTTTATATGGCTGGGATATTGAAACACTGCTACTACACAGAAAGCAGAGGCTCTTTGCACGGTAAAGAGACTTGAAAATTTCTTGCCTAATACCATGCATATTTAGGGCCTGATCCTGTCAATTATTGAAAATCCCTACTAAAAAATGTATGGTCTACTGAAGGTCCATTCTGGTGTGATATTCAATACCCTGAACACACAGGAGCATTGGGAAAAAGCAGGGGGTGCTGAATGCCTTGGAAAATAGAGTGTTTACTGTCTAAAATGCCCAAAGGGAAGCATAGCTGCTGCTTAGACAATCTCAAACTGTGTAGAGTATAATTCATGTGTTAGCTGCTGCCTTCTTACCTTGTGCTGAGATCTTTTCGCATTTCAGAAGCTGGGATTGATCTTTCCTTCCACAAGCCACCTGTCAGAAACAATGTGGAAATATATTATCAATCATTTGTCATTCCCCTCAAACACAAGGATCATGAATCACACTGTTTGTCAGCTCATGTCCCCTGCCTATGCATCAGTAGGGATTATTAACATCTCACTTTTCCTCTGCTGGGAGCAGGCATGTGAACCACAGCACTCAGACCATTCTCCCTGTTGCACGACTGTCTTCCAGAAATGCACTAGGAAACAGAAGCAATAGCTTTCATGTGTTCTTTATTTGCTTATCCTCCCTCTCAGGGTGGTGTTTGGTGGAATGTTTTGTGTTGTGTTATATTCCTGTTTTGGGTGTTTGTGGGGTTTTTTTGTTTGGTTGTTTGGTTTTTTTTGTTTGTTTGTTTTTTTTTGTTGGTTCTGGTATTTGATGATTTTGTTGCTACTACTGGTTTGTTTTATTTATTTTGAAGAACTATGTTGTTGCACTTTTTTTATGGAAGGTAAGATTAAGGGAACATGCTCGGTTTTTTGAATGGATTTGGACACCTCTGGAGCATGGAGATGCTTGATAGATATAGCCTTGAGTAATGAGGTAGTGGTAAACTGCACAACTCTGATCAGACCAGCCAGGAAATGCTGTGGTTGCACTTGGATGGATGGATGAGGTCATATCCAAACATCTTGGAGTGCAGGCATTACCATGTTTACAGATAGAGTATGCTCTCAAAGCAAACCTCCTCATTCTTTCCACTTAGTGCCCTTTGGTTTGCATTGTGCAGAGGTCTTAGAGGGTATGAGTTGGGTTCTTCCAAATGAAATTAAATTGGAAGACATGTGTCCTGGTTCTGAGGGCACTTCCAGGACATGCTGGCCCTGACCTGCCCCAGCTGGTGTGTCTCACATCCCTGCCCATGGGTGCAAAGCCCCCACTGTGGTCCAGCCTGAGAATGTCAGCCTCTGGGCTGCTCCTCCCTGCACCCCCAGCTCAGCTGAGGGGCTCAGCTATCCCCTGTGGTGGAGAACTGGAGCCAGCTGGGACAAACTGGGACTGGCTGTGTCCAGCACTGGGCAGACCCAGCCTCTGTCCTGCCACAGCCCCATCACCCAAGCACAGACACCCCATATACCCCACCCATGCACCAGTGTCTGCCCCAGACTCAGCTCTTTCCCAGCCTAGCTGAGCAAGGGAAGCCAGTTGGCATAACCTTTTTGGATTTCAGTAAAGCTTTCCATGTTTCCATATGTCTCACAGGATCCTTCTGGACAAACTATCCAGCCCACAGCTGGATAAACACATCATGAGGTGGGTGAACAATTGGCTCACAGGTTGAGCACAGAAGGTAGCAGTGACTGGGGTCACATCAGACTGATGACCTGTCACTAGTGGGGTTCCACAGGGCTCCATCTTGGGCCCTGTGCTCTTCAATGTCTTCATAAAAGACTTGGGCACAGGACTGGTTTGCAGATGACACAAAACTGAGAGGAGCTGTTGACTTCCCCTGAGGGAAGGAGGCCCTGCAGAGAGACCTCAACAACTCAGAGTACTGGGAAATCACCAACCATTTGAAGTTCAACAAGGGAAAGTGCCAGATTTTGCACCTGGGATGGGCAACCCCAGATGTTTGTACAGGCTGGGGAATGAGGTACTGGAAAGCAGTGCCAGGAAAGGGACCTGGCAAGTTGAATATGAATGAGCAGTACCCCAGCAACCAGGAGGGCCAATTGTGTCCTGGGGGGTCTCTCCCCTCAGAGTGACCTTATTTATTCTTTTCCTAATACAGTCACCTACATATCACAGGGGAAAAGTGTACCAATGTGATTCACTAGGAAGGGTTGGATAATTTTCCAAAGATGCCTTGATTCACAAAGAAAGAATTAAATTATAAACTTTCTTCCTACACAAAGATATTAAAAAGAGCAAGAGTAATATGAATACTTTGAAGAATTTTCTGACAGGGGATACAAGAAATAGACAGGAGATACTATCTAGGAAAACAGAATTATTAGTTTCTAGAGGAGGAATTCATTGAAGAGGAAGAAGAGTAAAACCTTAAGAGGATAGGGAAACCAAATTTTATTTTCATTGGCAATTTTGTGAATTTCACTCCTTGTCCAGCCAGTTATGGTAGAACATCTACAGCATGACTAAAAAGCACTAGATAACCATGCTGGGGCAAAACTGGAGGCCATTATTTCCCCTGTTCCTCTAACACTTTGTATTCTACCAACTACTACTAAGAATATGATTTTGATGGCTGTACAACTCTTTCTTTTGTAGGTCATACCTCTGATTTTCCTCTGTCCTATATTTTCCATTCCCTGTATAAAGGGTTGATAGTGCATATCTGAACTCCCAAGGAAAAGCAGAATAGTAGAGTCAGGTATAATTTGTCCAAACACATCCAAACACAAAGCAAGGTAAGGAATGCTTCTATTCTCCTTTCAGCTGTGGCACTAGGAAAGAAAATCTGTAATTAATGTGTAGATAAATTCAGGTTGGATATGGGTCTTATTTAACTTATTTTATCTTTGTCTTGCAGAATGTTCTGGGGGCCACAGAAGGGAGAAATGTAAGGATAACTCATATTTCAGCAGCATTTGGAAAGCTAAGAGTACCTGTAGTCTGCTCCCACAGGAACAGGAATGAATTTTCAATAAAAATGTTCTGCCTGGACAGGTAGAAGATGAGAAAAGAGGATCTGCAATCCTAGACATAGCAAAGCTGTCAATTTTCTATTTTGGTCTACATCATTTTTGTGCATCCTAATGTACAGGTGAGCTGCTTTGGCTAATGCCTTCAGTGCAGAAACACCTTTGCCCTGCAGAAACACCTTTGCCCTGCAGAAACTACTGAAGGGTACTTTTTCTTGCCTCTGTACATATGGCAAACATGCCTCATGCTCGGTGAAAGTCATACTGGAACATGGGAGAAAATCTTCATGTTAATAGTTCTCACAGATTAATATCTTTGTACAGTAGGAAAGTGATTTGGAAGGGTAGAAATAAATATAGAGACCTAAAAGGAGAAATTGTACACCCAAGAAATATGCCACTTTGGCAACTAAAAAGCAAGACTGGCTCATCTGGAGTTTTTATTCAGTCCAAGCTCCTCAAAACTGTCCACAGTTTTGGAGATTTCTATTTGCAGCGAGTGCCTGATGCTTCGACTGAATATTTTCAGGAAACACTGAGTGTTACAGAGCACGTACATGCTCCTGACTTCTAAAGGCTAAACAAGCATGACTGCAAACACCATCACACCATTAGCAGAAAGGTGCTGAGCCACACTTTCAGAGACACTAATTCATGATGGAGAATACTCTGTTATCCATGAGGGAGATTGGTCTTTGAGTGGTGTGAGGAAAAGATAGGCATACTGACATGGCTTCTCCTGAAGTATCCATCCACTCTGCCATGGCCTCCTCCTTCTGCTTGCTTCCTATTGATTGTGCCTACACTAAAGTTCAGCTGACCATTTATATTTCAAGTGAGAAGGAGGGAGAACCAGGCGTTTAAAGCCATTTAAGCACCTTTTGCTAGAGTTAATGCTAGAATGTCACCAGCAGTTGTCAGGACTCAGGCAATGAAATTCCTGAGGGTGGCTCATAATGATTCAATTTGTCAGCATTTCAAGCAGAAACATGCAGGTCTGATATTCCAGTCCAAGGGGTATAAGAACAGACAAAAGAGTGTGTCTGTGTGTCACACCAGTTAAATACACACAAAAAAGCACATGATGACTCGGAGGTAGCTGTACAACTTTAAGTGCATTGCATGAAAAATTGGGGCTGCAGAGACAGAGACTACTGAAATACTTTTCTATGAGAACTTTTTTTATCTGTTGTGTTACTCTCTCTGCTAAATACACACATTGCTATAGCAATGGTGTGCACATGGCTGTAGGATGCTCTGGGAATCCTGTGTAAATGTGTACGTGGTCTTTTATATTCATATTTATGTAGATGACCTATACTCTGTTAGTGTATTTTAGGCTTTGACAGGGTTTCAGTAAAATCTGTAGTCAACTTCTGTAGGTTTTTGTGATCATATTTTCTTATTCTTCAGCAATACTGGAAGACCTGCACAGACAAGAGGGGGAATCAAATTGCCATCAGACAGTACAGGGTAGAGATTATTCACCAGTATTCAGTTCTACCATCGCTTGTGTTGCCTACTTTGTCTTTACAGACCATGTACTTGGTGCACTTTGTGTTGTACCTGTGCTAAATCTGGGGTAGAGTTTAATTTTTTTCCTTTTTTGCTCAACACACTAGGTGATAAGAGTGGTGACCTGTTATGCCTTCACACTGCAAACACACAGTGAAGTGTTGTTAAAAGCACAAAACAAACAGGAAAACAGGAAGGATATCTTACTTTCTTGCTTCCTTGTGTAAGGTCGGATTTTAGGTGACACGCATAAAAAAATTAAAAAAAAAAGCCCTTACTAACATTTTCGTATTAATGTCTTATTTTCAACCACGTATGAACTACTATCTAGATTTGATGAGCTTTTTCATTAGACTGTGTTTGCATCCAGACTTAAACATGTGACCTGAGTAACCTGATGGTTTGATAGGCTACTCAAATAGCTGTCATGAAAAGTGACTAAGAGAAGTCAACACACAGTTTACAAGTTTAAAGTCACTCTTAAGGATTCTCCAGAGGGAATCATGGTTGTTTTCCTGAAATGGAAAAGGTCTCAAAAATTACCAGTTAGGAAAACTGAAGGAGTAAACTGGAAACTATCCATGTAGACCACGTCCAGTCAAAACTTACTCTTCTGTGTTCAGAGCTTTTATACTGAAGATAAATAAGAATACACTATACATATGTGAGAAGTAGTATTTCATCTCCATTGGATTTTAATATTTGTTTATCTTCTATGTCAGTTAATGTAACATGCTTCTCTGTGGTACCTTTTCCCTAAAAGATTCCATATGCTGTTCCCGATGCAGCTTACTCAAATAACTGATTAATAAGGTTGCACAAAAAGTAGGAACAGATTTTCTTGTACTGTGGTAGGATGACTCTATTAGTGCAAAACCTTTATGGAGCTTCCACTTTCCTTTCCATACACTACCCTCTTTTTAATGATTTATTTAAATGCTCACATTAAAAATAAATTTAACACAAAACACTCATAAAGCTTGAATCCTCCTAAGACTGTGTAGCTTATTCTAGAGCAATTTTGTGGGGCAGTTTCATTAAGGGGAAATTTTGTTAGCTGCTTCAGGCTGATTTTTCATGAGGTTTGGAAAGAATGGTCCACGAGCAGGGACTAAGTGAACCGGTACTCTTATGTCTATATAGGACTGAAGGGAGGAATAATTACAATGTTAGAATCTGAAAAGAGAAAGGATGGGTTTAGAAACACGGGACTTGAAGTGCTGGAAGGAAAATAATTATGTCAGGCATTAGGGAAAAAATCAGTAATGTTCAAAGGATGCAAAATTACTATAAAATAAGTATTACTATAAAATAAATAATATTTTCTACCATTGTCTTTAAGGGAAACAGGGCATAACAAACAAAAAGAGACAGAATTTAGGCTCTTAAATGGGTAAAAGTAGATCTTTATTCTCTATGGATATACAATGGAGTAAAAGGAAGAACTTATAAAAATTGTGTTCAAGGCACAAGGAAAAGATTACAGAGTTTAGGTACCCAGTTCTGAGCAATACTAAGACACAATGTCATCTTTGATTGAGTTCACCAAAACCAGGTGCATAAATAAGACTTCTCCTCTCCATTTATTTTTCTTTGAAATTCACTATTAAAAAATTCCAGAACTGAATGTTGCCAAGAGCCTCTACTACAGAGATCAATAATCTCAGAAAATAGATATTCCCATCTAGTTATTTTTTTACTTGCTGTCATGAATATTATAACATCTTCTCCTTGTACTGCAATAATTAAGGTGGAGATGACATTTCCATTAAAAAGATCATATAACTCAGTGAGGAAAAACTAAATGTTCCAGCTGGGCTGAAGTTGAGCTTTGGACATATCTGCCTAGAAGAGAATGTTTCCATCAATGTCAAATTATAAATTGAGATGTGTCTAAATAAAATTTGTGGAAATATTTTTTAAGCACTAGAAGATCTGTCAAAGGCTATGGAGAGAAAAGATTCTGAGGCAGTTTGGCATGGTATGCCTTTGGCATGGGATTTGCTTTGTAAAGGCAATACTTCTCAGACTTGGAGAGAAATTCTTCTGAACTGGATGAACAATTCCACAGTGAAATTATTGGGAACAAAGTATTTTCATCAAGATGGTGACTCAGTTCTCAGTACATTTTGGTATTAAATGGATGACAAAAAGCAGGTGGCATTTGAAAAGAAGATCCAGATATGCTCTGATGTTCCCCAAATTTTTCTTTCTCCTTCTCCCTTCAGACTCAAGTCAGGCCATGTCATCTCCAGGAAGACTACAGCAATTATTTGCCTGGTAATATTTAACCTATTTCCCTCTCTTCCTGACTCCCCCTCTCCATACCTCTTTGCTAGAAAGCTCGAGTGGGACATAGCAAGGGGCTGTTTTTAAGGAATGCTCGGGTAGCTCTAGAGAAGAAAGCACAGGAATCCTACAGTCATCCCAGACCTTCCCAGCTAAAGCATACAGGATATGTGTAAAGGAGAGGAAGTCTGAGCCTCAAACACCCAGGTTTCCTTCTACAGTGATCTGCTATTGGGGTTATTTAGGACCATGAAACCAAAATACAATCAGAATGGATCCTGATACATTCACAAGGGAGAATAACTTGGGATTAATTACTACGCCAGGTTATCACATCTTTCCTTAAGAAGGATATAATTTGGCTCTTACTCTATTCTAAGGATCAGCCTGGGGAAAGCCATGAGCTTTTGTGATTTGTGACATAAGGACTAAGATTAAACTATGTGTCTCTTGGTATAATGCTAAAACAATGACTCATCATCTTGCTGACTGTTCTCACAACAGTACAGGGTCTTCTATTATCCCAGATTTTCATCTCTTGGCAGATGACTTGTTATTCACTATTTATTTGAAGAGTAAAGCAGACAGAAAGTTTCTTTAATGAGTACAATAGATTCTGATCTCTGTTCAGTCCTCATTTATCTCAAATCCATGTTCCAAAGTCAGTGGTGAGTGCAAGTGAGGGAAGAAAAGGAGGAATAAGGGTTAGCTAAAAGAGACCAAACTGCAGAGATAAGAGGACAATAACACATATGACAAATTCAGATATAGGAAGACAAGATTAGAACTTATGTGAGAGGATCTAATATAGTTAAATTAAAGAAATCCAGCACAATGGTTAGTGCTTTGAGTCACATCCTGTGGTTAGGACTTGGATGGAATATCAGGCAGGGCTGTGTCTGGCATTCACTAAGCACTGTGCATTGTACACTGGAACTGCTTTAGTGCAGCCTGGTCCTGGTTCTGAGGGCAGGTACAAATGTACATAACAGGTACGTAACAGGTGCTGGTCTCTTCTCTCAGGTGCCCAGTGACGGGACCCAAGGGAATGGCATGAAGCTGCATCAGGGGAGGTTTATTTTGCGTATTAAGAAAAGATTCTTTATCCAGAGGTTGGTTGGGCTCCCCAGGGAAGCAGTCACAGCACCAAGCCTGTCAGAGTTTAGGATGTGTTTGGACCATGTTCTCAGGTGCATCGTGTGCAATTTGGGGTTGTCCTGTGTAGGGCCAGGAGTTGGACTCAATGGTCCTTGTGGGTCCATTTTAACTTGGGATTTTCCATGATTCTGTGCAAATCTAAAATGCTTTCTGAATGTAAGCCTTCTCTGGCCTTTGTATGAATTTTTTCCTGTTAAATGTTGCAATATCTACATAGAAATAACATTTTCACCTCATGACTTTAATTCAGTATTATCAGTTTTCCTCATGATGCAGAAACTCAGCTGTTCCTTTGTGGCTGTCTCATAACAGTCTAAAATTTTCCTTCCCAGCTCCTTTTAAAATTAGCCTAATGGATATCTAGGTTGGATCTCAGCTGTTTCTTTGGGTGTTTTTTTGATTTTCACATATTTCTTTGCACTTTCTCCCTCCAATAGTTCTCCCTGAATCATTATCCAATCACGGTATATTGTCAAGCTTCTCAGTTAAAAAGCACAGAAGTAGAGATTAAATGTCACTTGTTCTGTTTGCACACTTCTCTGTTTTCCTCAAAGCACTTCATGGTAGGACCTAAGTGGTTTCTGTCTGAAGTACCAGCATGTACAATGAATGAGAACACTAGGTCAGATTGGCAGGAGGGTGTTTGAGGCAGGTCAAGACACCTCGTATCTCCTGCCACAGCAGAGACCCCCGGGACACAGCCAGTGCAGCACCTTATGGAAAGAGGGATGTCCTACTGACACTGTTACCATCTGTGCTGGGTTTGAATGGGGTAGAGTTAATTTTCAGCATAGTATCTAGTATTAGGCTGTGGTTTGGATTTGTGATTAAAAATTGTTAATAATACAGAGATATTTTCATTGTTGCTGAGTGGTGCTTACATAAAGTCAAGACCTTTTCTGCTTCTCACACTCCAGTGAGGAGGCTCAGGTTGCACAAGAAGTTGGAAGACACAGCTGGAACAGCTGACCCCAGCTGACCCAAGGGATATCCTCGTCTGGACATCATGCTCAGCATGTAAATCTGGCAGAGAAGGAAGGGGGCACATTCAGAGTGAGAATGTTTGTCTTCCCAAGTCACCACTACGTATGATGGGGTTGTGCTTTCCTGGAGATGGCTGAACACCTGCCTGCCTATGGGAAGTGGTGAATGAATTCCTTGTTTGGCTTTTCTTCCATGTATGGCCTTTGCTTTGCCTAATAAACTGCCTTTATGTCAACCCACAAATTTTCTCATTTTTACCCTTCCAGTTCTCTCCCCCAGCCCACCCAGGAAGGATTGAGCAAGCAGCTTTGTGGGGCTGAGTTCCCAGGTGGGGTTAAACCACACCATCAGATACAGAAACTTTTCATGCTTTTTATTTATTTATTTTTTTTTTATTTTGTGGCATTTGAACAGTAAGAAAACTCTACTATTGCAGAATCAGCATAATAACCAAACTGGGGAGACATAGATCCTTTCCTACTAATGTGATATAGGTCTGGATCTTCTCCTCAGAATTTAACAGGACCTTTAGGTGGCTTTGCCTGAAATGAGGCCCAGGAACTCTGTATTTCAAACCAGTTGCTATGAAATAGTAAAGTGTGTTGGCAGCCTGGGGAAGAGATACACATGCTTCGACCTCCCTCGCCAGCACTAATGTTTGTTATTATATAGACACTCATCATAGCTTCTAGCTCCAGCTAGAACTCTCATTAATCACCACCTGGGAACACCATACACAGAGCAGGCGTACGTGAGCTTTTGTGAGAAAAAGCAGAGGGGAGGAAGGTTGTGTGTCATGTGGGGGTGTGAGTGATGATTTTGGGGTGCAGAGTGAGAGACTGAAGTGAGGAAGAAGTAGAGCATGTAGGAAGGAGGAAAGAACACTGCAAAAGCTGCTTGGGGAGATGAAGAGAATGAGAAAACACAGAGGGGAAGCAAAAAGACAACCCTATTTCAAACAAATTGGGCAAAGGGGAAAACTGTGCACCACTAACAATATCCCATTTAGACTGCTCTTTGCCACAATTACTGTCAAATTCTAAGACAAAATTGCAATTAGGTCAAGACCATTTGCCCGTAGCAAAGACGAGGTGAGGAAGAACCCTTCCCCAGTTTCTGGTATGGTTCGTTCCTCCCTTTGAAGACTTCCATCTAGATCTCATTACGAACAATTTTCTTTTTGGTCATAATTTGTGCTAAGAATGGCATAGAAAGTATCCCAGGGCATGCGTCTCTCCCATTTCCTGCAAGGTTTTCCTCTGATCTCTGGTAATTGGTGGACTGCTAAAAAGGTTATTATTATTTATTATGTTTATTACAATCATGCCTAACAGCCAACAAATGATGTGGTTTTCTTATGTTAAGTACTCTACCAACATACAGTGGTAGAGGATCTTTACCCCAAAGAACTTTTAGTTCAAACAGAGACACGGGTGAGGCTGAGAGCTTAATACACTGGAAGTGAAGAGAGTTCTGGCAGCATAGGTAGCATTCAGCATATGGCAGTAGCTCCATGATTTTGTTTCATTGATATGATGAGAGGAATAACTGCAGAAAAGAAAACTTGATGAACAGAAAGAAAAAAAACAAGATATGTGATGTGATGTCAAGGAGTTCTAAGAGTACAAAACAGGTCCATTGAAAGCTACAAATATGTCTGAAATGTAATAGTTCCCTGGTTTGGAGGATTCTATAAACCATTGCTTAGTGCCTCAATGATGCTTCTCTACAGGTTCTTTTTTTTTTTTATTTTTTCTTTACTTGGGAAAAACAGTTGCTTAAAGGACAGAGGACTGAGTCCAGCACCGTATTAGAAATAAGGTATCCAACTTCTGTGCTGCAGAAGAAAACCAGTGCTCTGACATAACCATTTTTCAGTGTTCAGTCACTTTGTCACTTTTTTCCAGAGAACATATAGCAATAGCAATGAAACAATGCATAAAGAATGGAAAATTTTCTAGTTCTTTACTAATTTGCAAATAAAGAATATTTTCTTCCCAAAATGTAAGGAATTTGTGTCTTCTCTAACTTGAAAACTCTGGGCACAATTTGTTTCCTTAAGTCAGAGATACTGTCTGAGGCATTTAAGGCCTGTGATATGGTCCTCCACAACATCCTTCTCTCTACGTTGGAGGGACATGGATATAATGGGTGAACTGTTTGGTGGATGATAAACTGGTTGACTACTTGTATCCAGAGGGTAGTGGTCAGCGGCTCACTATCCAGATGGAGATCAGCGACAAGTGGTGTTCCTCAGGGACCACTGCTAATTAATGTCTTCATCAATGACACAGACAGTGGTATTGAATGTACCCTCAGCACCTTTACAGATGACACCAAGCTGAGTGGTGCTGTTGACACACCTGAAGGATGGGATGCCATCCAGTGGTGCACCTGGGTGAGGACAATCTCCAGCATTAATACAGGCTGGGGATGAAAAGATCAAGAGCAGCCCTGCTGAGAAGGACTTGGTGTGCTGGTGGAGCAGAGGCTGGGCATGAACCGGCCCAGAAAGCCACTGCATCCAATGCAGTGTGGGCAGTAGGATGAGGGAAGGGATTCTGCTCCTCTGCTCCTCTCTGGTGAGACCTCACCTGCAGTGCTGCATCCAGCTGTGGGGTCCTCAATGAAAGAAAGACTTAGACATGTTGGAACAAGTTCAGATCAGGGACACAAAAATTATCCAAGAACAACTCTCCTATGCATAAAGGCAGAGAGAGTTGGGGTTGTTCAGCCTGGGGAAGAGGAGGCTCTGGGGAGACCTCATTGCTGTCTTTCAGTGCTAAAGGAAACCTACGAGAAAGACGAATAAACTTTTTAACAGGGTGTGTAGCAATAGGACAAGGGGTAAATTTTTTCAAACCACAAGAGGGTAGATTTAGACTAAATATAAGGAGCCAA
The DNA here is from genome assembly GCF_025592945.1 of Manacus candei. Classification (NCBI taxonomy): domain Eukaryota; kingdom Metazoa; phylum Chordata; class Aves; order Passeriformes; family Pipridae; genus Manacus; species Manacus candei. The sequence goes on from NW_026138061.1 coordinate 8,565,590, forward strand.
TTTTTATGATGAGAGTGGAGAAACACTGGAACAGGTGGCCCAGAGAGGTGGTGAATGCCCCATCCCTGGAAATATGTGAGCACCATTTAACTATGATATAGAACCATGTGTTCAATTCGTCTCTTTAGGGACAGAAAAGCTCCATATCTACCGATAAAGAAGGACCTGTTGTTTTTTTTTTAGCTGAGTGGACTGAGAGCATGGCATAGGTCATATCTGTCTGGATAAAGTCTCTTCTCTTTCTTCTCTCAGAGTGGTTGTCTATACTGAGGAACAAGAAGAGTCCATGACTGATACCAGTGCCAAACTGAGTAAAGAAAAATTTCTAGCTGGCACAGGAACACTACAATATCAAAAAGTCTGGATGAGCATGGACCAGCTTTGTTTCTATATCTTGGCCATGGATAGTCTATAGTATAGACAAAACTGAAAGAACCAACACTGTAAACCTGTCATAATGAAGCCAGAAAATCTCTTTTCAGTGTAGAGTTTTTATTTCCAGACTATCTTTGGTGACTCTGCCATGATGGAATAGAAGGTTTTTTTGTTTGTTTGTTTGTTTGTTTTTGTTTTTGTTGTTGTTGTTGTTTTGTTTTGTTTTAGGTGATAAATTCGTAACTTATTTTAGATTTTCATTTTTGAGACCTTTGCCTGAACCAAGGCATGCAAGATGAATGGCCTTTGCTGAGAATAGTAGCTCCACAATCTGGAGCTGGAACACTTTGATCCTAGATCCTTTGCCTTTTCTTCTATTTCAATCCAAATGACAAAATCAGTCTAAGCCATTTCTGTGCCTAAAGCTGCTCAGATGCTTGCTGGATCAGTATGTGAGCCGGATTCTTTGACAACAGGGAATGTCAGACTAGTGTGACATGTTGTGTTTCCTTTTAGGTAAAGCTGGCAGTGTCTCGGGTTTGGTGATCGTGGCAGTTTCTGTCTGATTTGTTCAGCAGATGGCTTTGATATGCTGGAGCTCAGTCCTTTGCTTTGAAAGACATAATCCTTGGCTAATTTTATGATGCAGAGCAACACTGTGGAGCACAAAATTACGTACCTTTTATAGCAAGTGGCATTACACGTTTGGTGATATGATGCCAATTATGCATTTCAGGATGTCTTAAAAAAACCGGTATGTGACAAAGTTTTAATTTGAAGGGGAAACTTGGAGATAAATTATTACTCTCCCACTTTCAGATGTTTCTATGTTGAATGTTCCATACCACTAGAGTAATGAGATTTGTGCATATATATCATCATTTTCTTTTGAGCTTCAATGTCTTATTTTATTGCTCATTAAGATTGCTTATACATAGCAGTGCTTTTTTATAATTGGGAATCATCTTTAGTTAGCCTTAAGGCCATCCTAATCAGTGTGCTATCTTAAAGGTAGTATATTTTCTTATGCTTTTCACTATCATAATATCTACACTGTCTGCAGCTAATTCCATTTGTCAGACTTTCACCATTTATTTTCAGGAATCAATGTCACCATTCTGTTGTTTTCTGAGGTGGAAGAAGAGACACAAATTCTGAAAAGTAGATTTAAGATTTGTCTTTCTGTACATACAGTCTTTAATGCACACACTTTCCAGCATCTTTAATACCATGTTGAAATGTCAAAGAAAGATTTACAGGATAGAGAAATTCTTGGATTTGAATAATTCTTCAGCTCTTAACTTAAAACGAAGATGTAGATATGGAAATGAAAGAGAGAAGAAAACAATGTAGGAGACACAGAAACTCAGTCGTGACTTGGAACCACGAGCCAATTATTGCACTGTAATTTGGAAAACAGAGTAGGACTGTTCTATAGAATGCTTATACCGAGTCTGACAAGGAAAATGCACAATTGCTTTAATCACAGAGTTGTGAAGTACATGTGAATCACTTGTAATGGTATTTCCCAAGTAATAAATTATATTTGTTTAATAGTTATGAACTTAACGAGACCTATAATTAAAAATCAGGAGGGAGAGTGCCAGTTAGATATTCATTAGGGAAATGATAGAAGTGAAAGATTTTTGTATTTTTTCAAGTAGGATGGTTAGTTTCATCTTTTATGGTAGATGCCTAGAAGAAATGTGTAATCTTACAGATCTAACTGATAGTCCCTGAAAAAAAAATCTCTTCGTGGTTTGGTTTTAGACTCCAAAATAAAGCTTCCACTGTGGAATGCAGAAAGAAAACATCTACCTGACTCTCATACTGCCTTCACCTAATATATTACAAGTAGGACATCAAGGAATATCGATGCAACTGGACATGGATTTTGCTAGCAATGATAAATATGAGAAGATTATGGTAAAAACATTGGAGAAAAAATAATGCTTAAAAGAGAAGGCCCATTTGTAATGTTTGTACCCCAAAATAAGAATATACAGGGAAGGTATTTGCCATTTAGATATAAGCATTTATCTTTCATAATATTTTATTTTAGTACCTCTTTGTGAGTAAATAATCTTATTGTGACAGCATGAGAAATATTCATGCACTGCTAAATTCAATAAAATAATATTTGATTTTCTCTCAGCTCTTTATAGGCAAAGTTGTTAAAATTTAGTGCAAGTTTTGTGTAAGGGAAGACTTTAGAATTTAGCTTATTTCAGAGGTAAATGCATTTAGTAACGTGTTCGTTTGGGCTTTCATCCTCTAACCAGATACTTTGCTCCTTTACATATGAACTATATCAAATTAATTTGATTTCCGAATGCCAACATGGTACAAACATTCTGAAACTCTGTATTTCATTACTGCTGCCCCTAACTTTTGCATGGATATGATGGGACCTGAAGCAAGTCAGAGCTCTGAGGTGGACTGAAAGCACCCCACAAACACCAAGCAGACTCTCCATTGTCACATATGTGTTTATGAAAACACAAGAAAGAAGTAGCTTTGAAAGTGAAATTGTAAAATGATATTTCAGATCTAAGATCTGGTAGGTAAAATATGATAGTAATTGAAGGATTTGCAATCAGATTCCTCTCTTCTTCTTTCTTACAATGCTGGGCTCAGCCTAGTGGTTTTCAGAACCTTTGTGGGCTGTAACAAACTCCATATGAGCAGGATGCATTTGGTTCCTGGAAAAGCCTCTTTTCACTTGTTCTCCAGTTTACCAGTCTCAGTCTTTGCTACAGGTTTGCTGCTGCCCTACTCCTGCTCTGCACTCCAGCTGCTCCACTCAGGTTATTCTTAGGAAGGACACAGATTCCCCTCAACCCAGGGAGTTCCACTTCACGCAGGGAATATCTGCCAGTTTAGGCAGGTAAGCAGGTTTCCTTCCTGCACCCCTTTTCAGCACAACAGTACATGTAATAAAAAAGATCAGACTGCAAGAAAAGAGATTAAACAGTTTTACAATCCATCACCATGTCCTTTCTTAATATTGTCTTCCTCATCAGGCCTCTTTGAATTCCCTGCCACCGTTTCATATATTCATTTCTTTGGTCTGCTGGAAATAAGATTTTGAATTCTTCTGAGATCAGACTTTATTTTCTGGAGAGTCTGAACAACTCCTTACATAATGGAGGCCAATTTTCTTTCACCCGCCACTATAGAATATAAATTATAACGTTAATATGCCCAGGTGGAATACTTAAGTATTCCTTCAATAGTACTTTCTTCTCATTCCTGCCTTGTGTTTCTGAGAGGTGCTTGGTGATAGCTTAAAGCAGATTGTGCTGCATGTATCTTATGAGTGCAAACAGAGGGGACATAAAAGAATTCTTGCTGAAAAAGTGGTCACTGTGCTCATGGGTCAATGTGCAATATTCATTTGCTGTAATTTCAATTTCCAGTAAGCTGCCCAATACATCTCTGTTTCAGTGCCTATTACAACTGTGTCATCATCTACTGTCAAACTAATAAGAGTAATTTCATTAGTGTGGACATTCAGAAAAGTAAAACTTTTGTCTGAAATTAATAACTCCCACAGATTAATCAAAGGTAATTATATTAGGAGAAGTTATGTCTTCTTGTATCCTGAGTCATAAAATGAAATTCTCATTAAAACTGTATTACATTCATTACCCATGTATACCCAGATTCCCAGAGATATACATTATATAAGAACCTCCATTTTAATATTGCTTGCAAACCTCATTTGGATTCAGGGCCAAGGTTTCAGCACAAGAGTGTTCGGTCTGAGGAAACCATGGAATTCCTACACACACAGAACTTGGGTTGTTCTGTTGTGAATAAAAGATGCTGCACTCAGCTTAGCAAAGGTTGTAATGTTCACTTTGTCCATTTGTCAGCTCCAACTGATTTCCAACTATAACTATCAACCACTGTTTCAGGAGGATAATTAAGTTGCTGTTGCACCTCTACTCTTTAGAGGAAAACCTAAAATCACTGAAGTTTGTGTTACATGTTGTTTTTCTGTGCTGTGAGGAAGCATAACAATTTGGTCAGAATCCTAGCTTAAAACTCATGTGATGAGTGCTATCTTTAGCATCTGTTTTGAATGTATACCCTTCTGTCCCCTACCTTTTGTCAGTGCTTTCTACTGAGCTTTGAGCAGCAGCTTGCTCCTTCTATGAATCTACGTAATGCCTCGCACAATGCAGCCCTGACCTTGGTTGGGACACTGCAGTGCTGTGAACAAGAAAAATATTAATTAACTGCTATGTCCCAGCCAAAACATTTGTCCTTCAAAGGTGTATGAGGATTTTGCTCTTCCTATTGGTTGCAATAAGGACTGCCAACTATGTGCTTTTATGGTGAAAAGCTCTAGAGATACACAGTGTTAGCTTTTTTCAAGACAAGATAACTATTAGCAAGCTTGCTCTGAGTAAGAGACAAGGTTGTCTAATCCTTTTTTGAGGCCAATAATATATTAACTACTTGGACAAAGAGAGAAATCTCCAGGAGAAGTATTCCTTTTTTAACTTTGCTCACCATCATCAAGTCACTTAGTGACGTCCCCTCCTACCTTATCTCAGAAAACTCCATAGTTGCCCCTTTCTTTTGACTCACTTGTGCTCCTGCAAATTGCCCCTGAAGTCCATTCTGTTATTCAAAATAGCATGATAAAAGCTACAGTGTATGAGAATTGTCTGAATGAGAATGGTACGGAAATAACAAGTGAAACCTCATCTGCTTCTTAAAATCACCCCATTTTTCGCTTGAGAAGTACCATTATCACGCAGTACTGCTACCTTTCTGCTGCCAGCTCCAGAATGAACTAAATCAAAATACAAAATTTTTGTTATCAAAGGGAATAAAAATTTTGGTAATAAAATTTATACAAGATCAAAAATAAGGCAAAAGCCCAAAAGCCAAAGTAATGTTTTAAAAACACCAGAACTAGTTATTAAATGGGATCTCTGGTGCTTTATGAAAAATGAAATTTACTTTTCCAGTTGACCCTTTTAGACCACATTTGCTGCTTGGACCTTAGCTGAACACACTCTCCATCCTTCATGGGGGGCAGCTCTGGCTCTGGAGCTCTAGTTTTGGTGCATTAGATGAGACAGTTTATCAGGGAGCCCTGGCCATAAGGTTTACCAGGGCAAAGGAGCTGCCAGAAATGCTCCTTACACACTAAAGCAAGTGTAATAGAAAACATATCACAAACCTACAGGTATATCATCAATAGCAAGCTACTGAAAGAACCAAAATCCAAACAAGAATAAACCAATCTGTTCCTATGACACAGACAGGTAGGTGGTAATTTTCATGTAATGAATTTTGGTGGGTTTTGCTTTTAGATGCAACAAAACATATAAAGTAGAGGTAGCTCAGAGCTAGGATGCAGGGAATGGAAGATGAAACCATGTTTGGTACCTGGTTGCATCATGGCTGTGCCAGCAATAGCACTTGCAATTCCAAGGTGAGGTAGCAGAAACACTACTGGTGGGATGTAGTTAAAAGTAATTGTCTACTTCTTATTTGGACACAATATGATCCATTTTCTGGAATGCAATGAGGGTGTATTGTCATAATTTCAAGTTACCGTCATGCCAGGATGACATGCAGGGTCCTATGCACAGATGAAAGAAGTCAATAAATAAAGCACATTTACCATAACACTCACTCCTTTCTTGGTAGATCAGCTCATGGAGTAAGTTTTAGAGAAGAGATTTGTGAATGACGGCTGCTTTTGTTGTTCCAGATGTAATATGGTCAGTGGAATCCTGTTGTCATAGGGGTATTCAAATGGAGTAGAAACATTTCATTTAACCACTCGGCACAGCACAGGACACTCACAAAAACCTTCTTGACTGTATGAGAGAGGAACAGTCTTGTAAGAAGCTCCTGAGCAGCAGCAGTGGCAGCATATCTGTGACTATCCTGTCAGTTATAATATATCATGCAGGGAAACTTTCCAGGATGTCTCTCGTGACAAGAGGTATGGACTGTACGGAATACTAAAATCTGCACCCTGTGCTACAAACACCAAGGGCTGTAAATGCAGAGACCATGTCAGTGGCAGCAGGTGTGAGGACACGAGTCAGCCTTGTGAACAAGTGTGTATTTCTGGACTGGCCACCCAGGCTGAGAGTTACACAACAGAGCTGTGTCAGGGGCAGGGCTTTGCTCTTCTCTTCAGCATGAGACATGTCGATGACGAGTCTGGTTACACTTCTCTCACTTACACCCTCCTGCTTTGTGGTGACCTTGAGATGCTTTCTCTCAACTCCTCATGTGTTGGAACACAGCCCGAGCAAATTCTACAGAACTTGGCAAAACTAGCTCATGCAAATTATGGCTTGATGTCAACTGGGCTTATTTTTATTCATAGGGAAGCTCGAGGAAGGTGTTGTCAAGAAAGGTGTGGACAGAAGGATCATTTCTATAAATCTGAGAAACTAAAAGTGTGACAGAACTAGATAAAAATGGAGATGACAAAACTGGGCACAAGTCAGTATTGTTCCCAGAAGGCCTCTGTGAAACACTAGATAACAGCAGCAACAAATCAATGAAATGGGCATCTTCCTCCTTTATGAAGTTGCTCCAGTATATCAAGACCTTGTGGGAACTACCTCTGTTACACTTCTAAGTTGTTCCCCAAAACATTACAGGATGTCAAGAAGGTCTTTTTTCTTTAACTCCCCTTTACCATTTGAGAACACCTTAATTTTATTTATGATAGTAACTACAACTGTGTAATAGAGAAGCTGAAACTTGCCCAGGTTCATCTCTGCTGTGAAAAGTACTGTTGCTTTAATAGATATACTTTGTCCAATTCTAATCTACTCTAAATTTATTTAATATTTGTATTCAACCAAAACAGAAAGGTATATAATGAGTTTCCTTTAAGGGAGGGCGCCATTTCTGCTGAGGTGGGCTTATTTTTTATGATTCATCCTAAGACCTATAAATCAACTTTTAGAAACTGTGGCCCTGATGTGGCCCAGTTCAATTTTCAACTGGAAGATCATTTTACACTGAATAGCCATCTGGCTTATCTGAATCTGTGATCTTTCACTTCTTTTCTCTGGCTTATACCTAGAATACCTTTCTGAAAACTGTTTTAACATTTTTGTAAAGCTCATAAATCCCTAATTTTTTTTTCTAATTTAGCCTGGTAGTGCTTGTTCTAAGGAAACATTTGCATGATAGTACCAAAGAAAAATTTGTAATTAAGAAAGGACTCTTCCAGCAGTTTTATGTGCTAGATGAAATAATTTTCCAGTAATAAAAGCTTTATTTGCTATCAGTAGCTTGATTTAATCATGCTACTAAAAGGACAATGTGATCCAGGCAGCCTTATGTTCACTCTCAAGTATCTAGTCTGTAACACTAAGAACTTTTCAGGCTTTGTAACCTTAAAAATAAATGCATGCTATTACATATGAATTAGTTATTCTTGAGTCTTTTTATAGCCTAATCATCAGTTTGGCATATACTCTCTTTCCATTTCATTGGATCATGAGCAAATATAATTTTTTCTAAAACTCATTTTATTTCCAGAAATTTTTGTTGTTGACAATTTCATGCTTCTGCCTAAATCAAAATAATTTTCTCTGATAGAGCATTATGATAATTATTAACAGTAGCAGTAATTGTAACAATAATTATTATTTTCTCGCTTAATTGCCAGGAAATCAGAAATCTCTGGAATGAGCATTTTACCCAAACACAGCTTTGGATTAGTGGCAGAATACATTAAAGAATTAGGTTCTTAAAAAAGATGTTTTTCATTACAAATTTTTATTTTCTCATCTGCAGTAATTTAGGCATTTTTATACATCAAGTATTGTCCTTATCCTGATTTTTATCACCTTTTAATAATGTTTGAAATAATTTACTAGGTCAGTCAAAAATGTATTTGCCAGTTTTCCTGATATTTTGAAAAACTCTGACATGTGATTGATGCATTTGAAAGCAGTACAGTGCACACTACACTAGTACACCCTGTCATTTGGTTTGGCAAATTGTTGACTTAGAGAGAGGAGAATAGACTTGATACTGCCAGTGTGGAAAGAGTTAAACTGATAAAATTCTCATAGTATCCACTGTCCTCAGTGGCAAAGACCATCTTGAGAACTTTGTCATTCACGAGGCTGTGGATGATTTATTGCCCATTGGGCCACCTGTTCCTATCCTATGTCTAGATGCTGGCTCTGGATGTCATGTAACTGTTAAGTGTTGGGTGGGACCCGAATTATTCCCAGGCCATTTATTTTCCTTTTTAATTTTTGACAGCAACAGATAGCTCTCTGTTGCTGTACAACAGTAATGCTCCTGCTTGATCTTGTTATTTTGTTGTTGCTTTTTTTCTTTGTTCCAATCATGAGGTTATTTAAAATATTTTAATTAAGTTCTGTCTTGTAAATTCATATAAGTGACATCTTTATGTTTTTTAACATTAATTAACCCATAACTGACCTAAGAAATTACTATAAAACAGATTCTGGAGGTTTCTTTCTCCTGCTTCAGGGGCAAAACTGTTCTGATCAGGCCAAGCTATGGAAGGTGAGTTTGCAAGTTAGTGGTACAACTCATGTGACTGAAGAACAGCAAGGAAAAGATTATTAAAAGCTAGAACTAGATCACAGGTTATTATAATGGCTCCAGTCATCTAATTAAGAAATTCAGCTCTTGAAGTGGCTTCGTTTTTATATGCCAGCCACATGGTTTTATAATTGAAACACCCACAGTGCATAAAACTCTTCTGAGGAGCATGTGGATGCACAGCTGTTTTGGAAATGACTATAAATATATAGGCGTCTTAATTCTTTCTACCTGTAAATCTGCAAAGAGGTCAGAGCTGCAGTGACAATTTATGGAACAACAAGGGATATATTTGAAAATAATAAGAGTGGGAGTCCATTTCCTTATGCTGTAGAGGAAAAAGTCATAGAAACTTAGCAGTCAATATATTCTTTCACTGTGCTGAGTAAACAGTAAAAAGAAAATGTAATTTGCTCACAGGCTATTTCATTGTAGAAAAAATTGTGGAAATGGTATCTTTTTATTAACTTATAAATATATGTGCATATATAGGACAATTTAAAGACTGGATGTCAAATACTGATGGATGTGGAAATGCCATATATATATTACAATGAAATGAATATACTTTGAAAAGAATGAAAAGTTAACTTACACATTTCCAAAGCTGAAGAAAGCTGAAGGTCCAACTTTTAATATAAATACAGGATTAATGAGAAAAGGCATTAGATAGTTGTCAGTGCTAAGGGTGTCAGGGTGCAAATGTTTAAGGAGACAAGTGTCTTCACCTGGACCCAGATCTATGCTCTGTGTTGACATTTCTGCAGAGGGATGGAGATTGCCTATATTCAGAAGTCCTGGTCTCCAGGTGCTGTTGGAAAGCAATGTCCTTTCAAAGGAGCTACATTTTAAGTGGCTATTGCTGATCCATGAGCAGTTTTGAGAAAGCTCCATAGTATCGTGGGTCATCAGTATTCCATGTCTCCTGAAAGTCAGTTGCACCACCTAAAGCTTTGATAAGCTAATGATGAACATCAAACAATGTTCACAGTATTCCTGCATAGATGTTTCACTTTGAGATATGGACAAAAGTGTATAGACTGACCAAGGAAAACATGGGGCTCTGCTAGGGCAAAATAAAGTCTAACAGTAGACAAATCAATGCTGTCTCATCTAGAGGAGTTGGCTGAACAGGATCATCAGTATTAATGGATATTTCCTTGTTAGTAGTACCATAGCTGTCAACTACCTTTTTCAGCTGTAACACACTGCACAAAACTGTTGTGGCTCACTAGCAGCCTTCTCGTATGAAATCACAGAGATACCACACTCTGAATATGAGCTCTAAGTGTGAGGGGGGTTGGAGGGACAAATCTTTTGCTGCTAAGTATTGCAGCACCTGACTTTTGGAGGTCTGGCCATTCATGGGAACATTTCAGTGTCCAAGTGATGCATATTAGGAGCACCACACATTGCCTGGGAAGACTCAGACACTTAAAGGGGGAAAGAGGTGGCATTGCTGTCCTCTTTCCTCACCCAATAACTCAAGAGCTGGGGCAGTCACTTAACTATAGTGAGATTTGACTCTGCCTGAAGGGATTTGGAGCCACATTCTCTGTTATACAAAGAAGTCAGCTACACAGGTCAACTAAAGTTATGTTCAATGTAAAATAGGGTGAATTTAGGGCTGAAATGGAGATCATGGACCAGAACTCGAGAGAAGAATGGCATTTCTGTAGAGGGATGTTAGTGTTTTCTTCCCTACCTGTTGCTGAAACATTTGAACTTTTTTTTACTTGAAGGCATGATCTGAGTATAGTGAACCCAGACATTCCTTCTTTTTCCACTTTCAAAAACACTGTCCCAGTTTCTACCCCCCATAAATATGAATAACTTGGTTAGGAAAGGTGTAAGGATGAGGAGAGAAGCTTATTATCCTCTTTCCCACCAGCAATTTTTGATACCAGCTGCCACTGTGACACTGACACAGTGGGATCAAATATGATGAACCACAAGGTGCCACTTTAACTGTCACTTCAAATTCCTGGAGTCTTCGTATATTTAGTCATGTTTATTTATAAGATAAATTTCCTCTTTCTATATTGGCACTGATTTTAAACTGTCTGAAGCTAAGCATTGCCTGTCAGAATGTGTCTCTCTCTTCCTAAGTATGTATCACAGTGAATACCATATTCATAACCCAGAAAATTATTCTTTCCAGTGTATAGAACCAAACATCTATTGTAGTCTCATTTACTTTCCAGCTCAATCAACAGCCTCATCTTTTTTCCTTTTAAATCCAGCAGATATTCCTTCACGTTTCTGTGAGTTAATTTTGAGATTTCCTTGACTAATTTTCAAATCACCTGACCATCTGTTTCAAATTTAAGCATCCCAAGATGCACTCAATCTAAATATGTGAGTTATGTTGTAAACTATGTTCAGAGCTACTCTTTAAATTATGTGGAGTTCTTTTTGTTGATAGTAACTGTTCCATGCATAGGGCTATAATTGACTTTAAAACTTGTAAGCACTTTATTATCTGGAAGAAAAAACTCAGTGTTGAAATAATGTAGATGAGGGCAAGGAACAAATCAATGCCTGAAGTAGACTCACAGACAGTAAGTTCAGAGGGATCAATTAACAGCAGTTCACTCAGAAAGGGTGAGATTGGTAACTCTGATACTCCTGCCTGGAGCTGTGTCATATGAGAGATGACCAACAACAAATCATTTCCATCAGTTCAAAAGAAAGAATAAACCCTAACCTGAAGTTTGTGGGTGGGTTAGTTTCTGTTAGGCATGTTATATAAGAATTAACATTGGTGCCTAGATCAGATGATCTTATGTCTCTTCCAGAATTTCCCGTCTAGGAAATTGTAGGTCTAGGACAAATTCTGTGAACAGAAGTTGTTATTTTCTAATGAAAATTGAATTTTTAATGTTCAGCTTGGAATTAAATCATCAAGTTTCAACAGAACAAAAGAAATAATAGGCGTTCCTTTTGCAACAGAAAAGCAATGCTTGTATTGACTGGACCACAGAAAGTCAGAGAAACAGGAACTTTCACTGAAGAAGAAAGTACTGCAAGAAAATTTGCTCTGCTGACTCAACAGATCTCTGTGAGGAGAATGAAGACACTAGTCTCCACAGCAGTTATTCTGGGGCCTTACACTATACCTAAAATTTACTTTTATAGCTAAAAGAGACCATCAGACCTTTATAAGGCTATTGTTTAATGTCCCTTGGCTCCAGTGTGGACATATCTAATGAGCCTTCAGACCAAAGCAACACAATTTCAAAAGCATTTATTTTCTTATGTGAGCACTGAGCTTTGCTGTTTGTGTGGAGGACTGATGAATAAGAGCTGCACTTACAGATCCACGGGGATCCAAGAAGTGTCAAGGCAGCAAAGGAAGACGTGATGAGAGCATTTGCTCTGCAACTACCATTAAGAAAATACAGTTAGATGAGGTGTCAATCAAAAACTAGATCAGGGCACAGGTTTCTAGGGCAAAAACTGGCCTTGAACACTTCCAGGGATGAGGGATCCACAACTGCTCTGGGCAACCTCTTTCCAGTGCTTCACCACTCTCACTGTAAAGAATTTCTTCCTAACATTAAATCTAAACTCACCTTTCAGTTTAAAGCCATTCCCCCTTGTCCTGTCACTACATGGTTTTGTAAAAGTCCCTTTACAGCTCTCTTGTAGTCCCTTTGGGTACTGCAAGATGCTCTAAGGCAACCCTAGAGCCTTCTCTTCTGAATGAACAACCCAAATTCTCTCAGCCTGTCTTCATAGGAGAGGTGTTCCAGCCCCCTGATTGTCTTCATGACTTCCTCTAGATCTTCTCCAGCAGGTCCATGTCCTCCTTATGCTGAGGGCCTCAGAGCTGGACGCAGCACTCCAGGTGTCATGAGAGTGGAGTACAGGGAAAGAATCCTCTCCCTTGACCTGTTGCCCACGCTGCTGTTGATGTAGCCCAGGTTTGGTTGGCTTCCGGGGCTGCAAATGCACATTTTACAAGTCATGTTGAGCTTCCCACCCATCAACACTCTCATGTCTTTCTCCTCAGGACTGCTTTCAATCTTTTCATCCTCCAGCCTGTATTTGTGCTTGGGACTGTCCCGATGTAGGTGCAGGATCTCATACCTGATCTTGTCAAACTTTGTGGGCTTTGCATGGGTTCCACCTCTCAAGGTCCCTTTGGATGACATCCCTTCCCTGCAATGTGTCAACCAGGCTACACAGCCCAGTGTTGTCGGCAAACTTGCTGAGGGTGCACTCAATCCCACTTGCCCATGTCACTGACAAAGATGTTAAACAGCACCAGTCCCAACACCAATCCCTGAGGAACACCACTTGTCATATTCTCCCACTTGGACATCGAGTCGTTCACCTCAACTCTTTGAGTGCAACCATTCAGCCATGAAAGGAACAAGTATAGTTTACTAGCACTATTACAGCCCAAACAGTAAACACCTATGAGGAGCGGCTGAGGGCACTTGATCTGTTCAGCCTGGAGAAGAGGAGACTGAGGGGACACCTCATTGTAGTCCATAACTTCCTCATGAGAGGAAGAGGAGGAGCAGACACTGTTATCTTTGCTATGGTGACCCGTGACAGGACCTGAGGAAATGGCCTGAAGTTGTGTCAGAGGAGGTTTAGGTTGGATATTAGAAAGAGGTTCTTTACCCGGACGGTGGTTGGGCACTGGAACAGGCTCCCCAGAGAAGTGGTCACAGCACCAAGCCTGACAGAATTCAAGGAGCATTTGGACAATGATGCTCTCAAGTATGTGGTGTGACTCTTGAGGATGGTCCTGTACAGGGCTAAGGATTAGATTTGATGATCCCAGTGGATCCCTTCCAACTCAGCATGTTCTGTGATTCTGTGATATGTACTATGATCCTGACCCTTTGCAAGTCTACAGAAAGCTCCTGTATGTTTTAATAGGAAGTTTCTCTTAAGAAGTCACCTGAGGACACACTAAAGTATTGGTCAGCCAGTGTCTGTCACAAAGAGACATTTTAAATCTCTTCATATTTATCTGCATTTCATACAATTTGCTACACACATATGAGTAAGAACCTTTTATATATGACAAACCTCCTCAGAATGCCAGAGGAAAGCTTGGTTTAATTTATTAGGATGATTAGGATTAAGTAGGTAGTGTAGACCATAGTTCTCTGCCTATTTATTTCTGTAAGGTGGAAGGTTGGAATTGGCACAGGCTTTTAGTAGTAGAGAAGACGGAACCATTAGACAGACAGTTGAACAGAGAGAGACACAGATCAAGAAATTGTGATCATTGGGCTAGGAAGTAAAAATTTAGTTTTATTTTTAATAAAAATTCCTTTAGCAAGAATTCTAAGGTTTCATGGATGGGTGGAGATCTCAACACACTCTGCATGAGCTGAATGAAGCAGAACAGAAATTGGCAAAACAGGGTTATTAACTTTGTTATTTAATATTCATAATAGATTGATGCTCCAAGAATCTAGGTAAGTTCATTCTGCTGTAGTTTTTCAGCTTAGTCTTTTTTCAGCAAGTTTAAGCTCTGCAGGCCTGACCTTACTGTCTAAACAAGACATTGGAAAGTCTATGGCTTAAAGAAAGTTTAAGGTAAAAAGAGAAGATTAAATCAAGTACACAGCTTTCAGCCAGTTTGAGTTTCAGCATGAAGCTTTCCAGGTGTGAGGACACAGAGAAATCATCACATGGATTAGAATGATTTTGACATTGGTGGGAGGACATTGACAGTAAGTTTGAAACCAGTCTTCCAAGGATCTTAGAAAGGAGCAGAAGGAATCGAATATGCAGAAAATATTTTTGGGAATTTTCCAGTTCTCTAAAGCAAGAGAAGAGAGAAGGTGACACATTGAGGGAGTTGGTTGTGTGCCAGAGGGGAATGGTTCTGTTCTGTAGGACATCAAGTATCTGCTTTGGATAGCTGCATCACAGCCCTGGATGTACCCATGCCTGAAATGCCAAGTTAGTTTTAACAGCTAAAACTGCTTTAAATACCCCATAAAGGGAAAATTCCACACAAATTTTCATGGAAGGAGAATAATTTCAGTTGTTTTATTATTTAAGAACTTAGAGGGAAACAGAAGCTTGTACCTGTCATTGAAGAGCAAGTCCAAGCCAATAATCTTTATTCTTCTTTCTCTAATCTTATTGCTTGAAGTCCTCTTCCAAACTCGTCAAACTCATAGCCCCTAGAGCATGGATTTTTAAGGTTTTTCAGCATTAGACACCTTCCTAATTGCAGCTGCTTGATCATATTGATGCCTCCTGACAAATTTATGTATAAATCTTACAAGTGGCATATTCTTCATTCTGGCATTTTCTGAATACGCTTCTGTTCTGAAAACAGTTTCAGAGTTGAGTTACAGTTTAGAGGAGAAATGTTCTTCAGTAAGAAAAACAGCAACTTCAAAGCAATGTTTTGTTTTTATTTAGTCCTTTCTTCAGGAGATTCACTCGTGCTTGTTTAACTTCCTTTTTTTGTAGACTCCATTTCAAAGAACGACAAAAGCTTCAAATTTAGAGTGGATTCAAAAGGGTGGCAGAGGGGTGGGGAAGGTATCTGGGCTGATAAAAAGAGTTTTGCCTTCCTGGCTTTTTAACTCAGTAAATCGAACATCTTCTATTGTCTTTGTCATATTTCAATGAAATTGGAGCTGTTGAGTTTATATTTCAGTGAAGGACTGAACGACACAGCATTTATACTTAAAAAAGAGTTTCTGATGTGCTTTGAACCATTTGTTGCTTTCTATTTTCCCACAGGAGAACCGACAAAATACTTGGTGTGGCATTCCATGTGTGCAACCTCCTCTCTGTTTTGAAAGTTTGCCTTTCCATTTTGATGTTCTATAACACTTTAATTCCATAGACCTTTCTTTCTAGACTAGACTCTTTTCTAGACAGTACACTCCATTGTCTCATTTGTGTAACTTTATGCAAGAGTAGTTTCATACTAGAAGTTGCTTTTGGAAATGCTTAGGGACACACAGAGCTGTCAGAGTGATATTTTCTCATCCTAATTGTACTGTTTTCTAGACATTCTCCATGAATTTAGACTTTTTTTTTTCACTCATGTTCTCTGCATAAAATTTGTGAGTCAGAATAGACTGAGGTCAGAATACAGTTCCTAAGAATAATGTATCAGTTATTAATCAGAATTAGAAAGTAAATGAAATTGTTTTCAGATATTCTTACTTTCTGCAGATTTTGTTAATTTTGTTCTTTCATATGACATTTAGCCTGAACTGTAAGGACATTGCTGGCTACTCACCCAGGTACATATGGTTTTTTTAACACTGTCTCCTGTCCTTGGGCTGGAGTACACCTTTGGCAAGAATGAAGGTGTTTTCCTCAGTAACAGTGTTTGAGGAGTTCTATAATCCCCTACCACAAGTATTCATTTATTTCCACTAGCATGTGTTCCATCCCAGTAAGGCCAAGTGAGCTGTAGTCTCCAACATCCATTAAAGGAGTGCTCCTTTTGACTGCTATTTTTTATAGGCAGTTCTAAAACCTTTACAGCTCTGGCTACTTGAAATTGAAATACCAACAAAAATATTCTCAGAAGTTAAAAACAGAAATTAAACTTTTAAGACCTACTTGTATGCCCAGTTTTTATTTTATGACAAGAACATTCTGCTTTTTCAGATTCATATATGAAACTGGTTTTGATAGTGTGTCAGCATTTGGTACTTGAAGTTTTACTATAACACTTTTATTCATTCAAACTAGGAATTTTTAGATAAAAAGAAAATTGTGCTAGTATAAAAGAAAAAGTTGATTTTATTTGGAAAGTCATATTTATAATTAGACAGCATGGAAGGGGAAAATAAGCCATTAATTATTCTTAAATACATATCCTCAGAAACACAAATATAAGATTGCTTATTTCTATACTAATCAGTTTGTAGTTTTAACTATCCAATGCTCATATAAGCATTAAGATGCCAGTATCAGTTGGAATGTGTGTTAAAACATTGCAGCATTTAGGACAGAAAACTTAAATCATTCCCTAAAAGTGCAAAAGGGATTTCCAGAATGAGGAATAAGGTGTGGATGGGGTCAAATAACTCACCCGCAGGCACACAGGAAGTCTCTGTCACGGCTCTCAGCTGAACCTGGTTCTGCATGCCAAGTGTGTCCTTCACTCATAGAGCTTTGAGTCTGCATTTATACCAGCCATTACACATTCAAATAAATGCAGTGTGAAGTCCCATATATATATAGATATTCGGTTCTCACATTGCATATTCAGAGAAACACACATTTATTATTAATGTTGATAATGAGATAATAAGCTGTCACGGGGGATTGTGATGAGCAGCATCAAGGCAAGCCTATTGCTAGCATCCACAGTGGAATTTCTGCCAGGGAAATGTAATGAGGAATACTAGAGGAAAAAAAGAAAAGAAGCAACAGCACCTGGTAGTGTGATGGGTGTGTGGGCTGGGAACACTATCTTGGGAGATCAGCAGTTCTGCTTGTAGACATGCAAAGTTTAACCTGTCTTTTTTTTTTTTTTTGGTAGTTTTCCTTTTGAAATGAATATTATGCTCATTATAGGTGCCAAACTGACAACCCTTAAGATTGAAGTTCCTTCTTTCAAAATCAGTCGTAGTAAGCAGCAGCAACAGAAGCTTTTCCAGACGTGCCTGTCAATAAGTCTCCACCTTGGCCAGGAAAAGATGGAAAATAGTTAATGTTCATATTTACTCTCTTTGTTTTACCTGTTAGCAAAGGGACTTTTGTTGCTACTTGTATTCTTTCTACTTTCACTTTGGAAATGACTTGGGATCAACATGTTTGTCTTTGGTTACTAACAATCCCTAAAGAGGAGAAACATTTGATTGTCTTTATGTCATCTTGTGATTGATAAGTGACCCCAACTTTAACACTAACTCTGTACACCATCATTTACTAGGCAGTAATTAAGTTCTGAAGGGTCTTAAATGCCTCATAAGGGAAACATTTAATGGAAAAACTGAAAGAAACAAACTTATTATACGTCTAAATACCAGAGAATGTACCTCAATATGTGTAGCTTTCTTATTTCATCCCTTAATGCTCTTTTTTCTCTTACTTCATAAAATATTGGCTTCCAGTCCCTGAATTCCATGAAAGCTGTCTGCTAAACTCCTGCTGATCTACCTTTCTGTAGGGCAGCTGAGTTATCTGATTTCCAGGTGTGGTTTATTCTGGTCATAATAGAAAACAAGACAGGATAAAAACCTCCAGAATGTGCCTATTTCCTTCCTCTGCTCTGTGGAAGTATCAATTCTGTCTAGTCTATTCCTGATGGATATTTGTCTAAGATGATATGAAAAGCTTCCAAAGAATGAAGTGTCTTTAGAGCAGGAATGACCTTCCATAAAACACTGTACCATTAAATATAGTCAGTGTACTGGGCAAGACAGGCAACCTTAATGGTGTGAGTGCTATCAAATAATTTTCTCACTAGCCTGTGACGGATTAGTCAAAATAATTCTTCCTATTTTACTGGAACTGGGATTGTCAGTTTCCTAGGAAAATTAAACCCCAACTTTCAGTTACATTTTATTGGGCTTTCAGCTATATGAGTACCTTTATCCTAATTTAAGGCTTTACTTGTCTCACAAAGATACAAAGATATAGCAGCATGTGAAGACAGAGGCTGAGGTTAGATAAGGGTCAGACTCAGCAAAAAAGCAGGAATGAGGATAGTGGTGATCTTCTTAATTCCCTAGTTAACAGTTGTAAAATGGGAATGTGATATTGGTTCATCACCTCTGCCTCATCCATCAAGTGTGTGCTGACCTACGAAGACCCATCAAGTGTGTGCTGACCTACGAAGAAACTTAGATACATCCAACCTAGGACTGAGAAGAGCTTCTGGACATAGTGGAGCTCAAAACTAAGGATGGGCTTTCTCTGTTTCATGGGAGCTGGAGGCCAACAGCTACATTGAAATTCAAGCAGCTGTGAAAGGCAAAGTGAAATCTGACTCACCTGTCCTGTGAGTTACTGTTCTTTATCCTGTGCTTGTGACTCTTAACTTCTGTATCCTCACAGAGGAGAAATCCCAAAGGAAGGACAGCACACAGGCTTTCATCGACCACAAATCTCTTTCAAACCACAGTCTCTTCCACTGCTTCAATAAATCACATCAACAACCAGTTACCTATTCTCCTCTAGAAACCAACACTGGCAGAAATTGGGTCGTTAGGAAATCCACAGAACACAAATCTGTGGAACAGGAGCATTCCTGAAAGGGAGCCAGACCACAAGGGAATTAAATGCCAAAAAAATCAGAGCTAGATGTCTCAGTACAAAACTTATTTTTTAATATAAGATTTACCACAAAAGAGATGAAGTTACTGACAACCTCTTGATAACCACCCAAGAGAACCTGTGTGGAGGAATGGATGGTGGAAGGGGAGGATTAGAATGCTGACGGGCTCTGTGGGCAGTGTTAAATATTCCTTCTGATTATGACATTGTAAATGTGACTAAATTAGAACTGGTGGTATGGGAACAGGTACTTGACAGTCACTCTGCCTTTCAGTTCTTTAGGCTTTTTTGGTCAGAGAAAATGCTCAGTTTATGTTTGAAATGTACACGGAGTTTTGTCTCGAACAAATATCATGGACTTGTATGTTACATTTTTAAGTAAAATAAAAAAGAAGCAAAATACAAAACAGTCAACCCCCAAAACTCTTCCTAAACTCTTCTTGTGATGTATTACCCTGGGAAAGCCTGTCAGGCTGTTTAACACCTTTGTTGCTTGATCCTGGGAGCTCAATTTATTATTTACTGATCCTTCTCCTGTCGCTGGCCATGACCACATATCTGCTTATATTATTCCTAGCAGGTTTTCCAGCACACATTTGTTCAAAAATCAATCCCTTCCTAGATCCATCATTTCTGTCCTGCTTTTGGGTGACATGTCTCAAGTTCTAATCTGCTGGTGGCAGCCTAATGCTATTTACAGTAGCGCCTGCTTTTGCCACATGAGGAAAGAAAGGCTTGCCTCATGTTTCTTCAGCCAAAGCACTGTAATAAATAGATGGCATGGACAAATAAACACATATATCTCTCCAACAGTACAGAAGTTCCCTGTTGTACATTCATTTATGTTCTGTAAATTTTCACATGGGTTCACCATTCCTCTGGGAAGATGGTTCTTCAAAATACCAATTCATCAGTATTTGTTTGAATTACTGTCATTTTATGCTACCTTGAGCCCACTTTCATCCTATTACTTACATTCTTAAGTGATATTCTAAATAATTCTCATCTTCTTGTTGCTTATTTCTGTCTATATTTCTCAATATATGAATTTTGAGTTTTATTCATCTTTCTTATTGTTAATTTATAGTTTAAAGATTTTAAGATATGCTTTTAGGTAACTCTTTTGATGGTATTTCTTTTTCACACTTAAATGTGAAGTCATATCCCAGAAGTATGGAGAATGATGTTTATGTAAGCACTGGCCTGTTTTTCTGCCATATCTCATTACAAGCTACTGTACAGTTTTTTTACCTTTCTTAGAACTGGCCTTTCCAAATTGTTCATCTCTCAGGTAGTATTGAATAGTTACCTTTTTGATTTTGTGAATTTACCGTTCCAGTTCTGTTCTATGTTAGTAGAATCATGAAATCATAAAATCATTTACTTTGAAAAAAACCCTAAGATCATCAAGTCTGACAAATAACCCACTACTATCATGTTCACCACTCCCATGTCACTCTACATCTATACATCTTTTAAATGCCTCCAGGAGTGGTGGTGCAACCGTATTCTTGGGAAGCTTATTTGAATGCCTGACAGCCCTTTTGGTGAAGAAATTTTTCCTAGGAAATATTCCTAGGAATGTCCAATCTTTTGGCCATTTCCTCTTGTCCTGTCACTTGTTACCTGAGAGAAGAGGCCAACCCCCACCACACTACAACCTCCCGTCTGGTAGTTGTAGAGAACCTCTTTTTCTCCAGGCTAATCACCCCCAGCTCCCTCAGCTGCTCCTCATCAGACTTGTGCTCCAGACCCTTCCCCTGCTCTGTTGGTCTTCTCTGGACACGCTCCAGCACCTCAATGTCTCTGTGTGAGGGGCCCAGAACGGGACACAGTATTCAAGGTGTGGGCTCACCAGTACCAAATCCTATCCTCGTTTTCCAAGGCACTTAATTCAGGTAATTTTGATCCATTTTCACATTTTCTCTGATGTTCACAGTTTACTTACTGAGTTGTCAGGCTAATATTGTGCTAAGTTTTGCAAACATAAATGAAAAGCAAGTCTTACCTTAAAGGACATGTATTGTAGGTGGGTTGAACCTGGATGGACACCAGGTGTGCCCCCAAAGCTGCTCTGTCAGTCCTCTCCCCATCTGGTCAGGGGAAAGAAAATAAAATGAAAGGCTAATGGGTTGAGATAAAGACCGGAGGAGATCACTCACTAATTACAGAGTTGACTTGGGGAAATTAGCTTAATTTATTGTCAGTCAAATCAGAGCAAGATAATAGGACAAACTAAATATTCAAACACTTTCCCTCCACCCCTTACTTCTTCCTAGGCTCAACTTCACTCCCAAATGCTCTACCTCTTCTCCACCAGGGGCACAGTGGGACAGGAAATGGGGTCAGTTCATCAAATGTTGTTTCAGTTGCTCCTTCCTGCCCAGGAACAGGACTCCTCATGGTCTTCCCCTGCTCCAGCATGGGGTCCTTCCCGTGGGAGACAGTCTCCTGTAGTGGTTGACCCTGGATGGATGCCCAGCACCCAACAAAGCCACTCTATCACTCTCCTCCACAACTGGACAGGGGAGAGAAAATACAGTGAAAGGTTCATGGGTTTAGATAAGGACAAGGAGAGATCACTCACCAAATACCATCACGGGCAATACAGACTCAACTTGGGGATATTAATGGAATTTATTACTAACAAAATCAGAACATGACAATGAAAAGTAAAATAAATCTTAAAAACATCTTCTTCCCACCTCTCCCTCCTTCCCAAGCTCTACCTCCTCCCCCCCAGCAGGGCAGAGAGATGGGAAATGGGTGTTACGATCAGTTCATCACAGGTTGTTCCTACCACTGCTCAGGGAGAGAAGTCCTTCCCCTGCTCCAGTGTGGGGTCCCTCCCACTGGAGACAGTTTTCCATGAACTGCTCCAATGTGAGTCCTGCCCACAGGCAAAAGTTCTCCATGAGCTGCTGCCACATGGGTCACTTTTCCATGAGGTGCAGTCCTTCAGGCACAGTCTGCTCCAATGTGGGTCCCCCACAGGGTCACAAGTCCTACCAGGAACAGGTTGCTCCACCATGGGCTCCTTTCTCTACAGGTCTGCGGGTCCCTACCAGGACCCTTCTTGAGTACAGGTTTCTCATGGATTCACAACTCTCTCTCAGGCATGCCCCTGCTCCAGCGTGGGTCTCCTCCTCGGGCTGCAGGTGGATCTCTACTCCCCCATGGACCTCCATGGGCAGCAGGGGCACAGCTGCCTCACCATGATCTGCACCACAGGCTGCAGGGGAATCTCAACTCTGGTGCCTGGAGCACCTCCTGCCCCTCCTTCTCCACTGACCTTGTTCCTCTCACATGTTCTCGCTCTGCTCTTCTCTGGTCACTGTTACCTCTGCGCAATAACTTTTTTTTCCTTCTTATATGTGTTATCACAGAAGTGTTACCACCACTCCTGAGTGTTTTGGCCTTGGCCAGCAGTGGGTCTGTCCCAGAGCTGGGTGGCATTGGCTCTATTGGACATGGAAGAAGTTTCTGGCAGCTTCTCACAGAAGCCACCCTGAGTTCCTGCCCCTCCCTCTAAAATCTTACCATGTAAGCCTAATACAACAAAATAAATAATAAGGGAGATAAATACTCAAACAGGGAAAGAGAAGTTATCAATGAAGACAGTTGAGCATGGGTCATATTACATGCTATTTAGAGGTATTCCTGATTTCACATCCCCATTGGAATTGATGTAACTGAGATTTTTTAGAGTCTTCTGTTTAAAAACTCAAAAGTTGTTCAGTTAGATTGTAAGGTTGGCTGTGCATTATTTTAGGTAATCCACAGGAATACTCATTTCTTAGGAGATATTAATTTTCATGCTGTCTCATTGAGGGCCCTCTGATGTGATCAAAATCACAGCATGGGTAATGACTACAGGCTGTTACTGGGACCTAATGTGGAGAATGGGCCTCAGAGAGGGACTTTATGGAAGAGTTACAACATTGTGAGCAGCCAAGGAAGACAAAGAAAGCTGGAAGGGAAGAAGAAAACTCTTATAGTTTGAAACAACCCTTTAGGACTGTTTGAACTAAATTGGAACCTCTTTAACTTTTGTATAAACCCAGACTAGGAACACTAAAATGGAATAATATTTTCTGTTTAATTTTACTGTGATTAAACTTTTTAAGGACTTTAAAAAAGTAGTAGCTAATATTTGGAGGTCATATGTCTTTATTTCTTTTTAAGAAATGCATATATTTGAATATCTTAAACACAACAAAAACCCTGTTATTTTTCTTTCGAAGTTACACTCTATGCCAAAGCAAATCCCTCAGCAAAACAAGTTTTCCTTAACTGAGCTCCGCTGCAGCTGTTTTGTTTTTGTTCTAAAAGAGGCTCTGTCAAGGACATCGCAGGTTCCAGATTTACTCTGTGATTCTTGCTTGCCCTGTGGTTCTCAACTGGCCATCCATTATTTATTGCAGCATGACATGATGACCCTGAACAATGGGCAGAGCCTACAAAACAAAGCAGGATCTCTGCTCAGAGGATTTTACAATCTTGGTGAAGTACTTTTGGAAGTTATGGAAAACAGCAGAGTTCTCATCACTGCGACTGTACTGAGCCCAGCAGCCCTTGGGGTAAGGCATATTTTTCAGAGTTGCTGTACTTCCAAATCAGCTTCTCTGGCTAATGAACCACACTCTACAGGAAAACAGCTACTGTAGTCTTTGCTACTTTGCTATCACATCATTGCTAAGGTCTGAAGAGACCTCTGGAGGTCACCTAGCACACTCACCCTGCTCAAAGCAGGGTCTGCTAAAACAGATTGCTCAGGGTTATGCCCAATTGAGTTTTTAATATATCCAAGGATTGAGACTTCTCATCTCTGGGCAGAATGTTCCAATTCTTGGTCATCCTCACAGTGAAAATGTTTTTATTTTCCTGTGTGTCAATTTGTGCCCACTGCCTCTTGTCCTTTCAATGGGTATCACTGAGAAAAGCCTGGTTCCCTTTACATTACAACTCCCGCACTCCCCGGTTAGGTATTTATACACATGGACAAAATTCCCTCTGAGTATTCTCTTCTCTGGATGAACAGCCCCTTCTCTTACAACCTCCTCTTATACATCAGATGCTCCAGTCTCTCACATGTCTTTGTGGTCCTTCACTGGACCTGCTCCAGGACACACAAGTCTCTTGTCCTGCGGAGCTCAGCACTGAACACAGAACTCTCAGTTTGTGGCATCAGTACCGAGCAGAGTGGAAGGATACTGTATTCAACTCTGTAGTGTCTAAAAAAGAGGAAAGCTTTATTGGGAGCCTCATGGAGGCCATATCAAAGTTTTGAACTGCCTGGGTGGCTATCTAACTTTGGGCACAATGCTGCTTTGCATCCTGTGTTGTTTTCAGAGCAAACAAAAGCTCATGTATCAGTAAGAATACCCTGTCTTCCTGTGTTGTTTACTTCTGATCTAGATTAATCTTGATGGCCAGGGACTCTTTTTCCCGGAGGGGTATCTAAGATTTTTCAGTGCAACATTGGGGTGTGCCCTGGCATGAAGTGAAGTAATGAAGATTATGTGATATACTTCTTTTGAAACACAGCTCTTATGAAAAATTCAAGAGGAAATGCTTTCCTTTTGTTCACTGCCAGTTCATCTACTTTGCAGCTAGAGAAAAGAGAGATGATTATTTTGGGGTACTTTAATGTGTGGGAGCTTTTAAGTGGATATAGATTTGCTCTGTTTGTTGTCAAGGTGCCAGAAGTTCTTGAAGCCTGATAATGCTTTCTCTCCATGTTTTATTCAGGTTGACATCAGTAATGAAATATAATTTAATTTTACTTTCCTATTATACTTTTCTCACTATCAAAAAAAATATGGAGAATATTTTTTATCACTGCTTGCAAACAAGAGAGCTCTACAAACAAAAGTATGCAAAGAATTAATGTTTTTGTGGAAAGGCTTTAATTTATTATTTAGCTCTATATCTCCAGTGATAGCGAAAACATGCTTTTTATAAACATCATAGTACCCTTAATTTTTGAAGACAATTTACATATTAAAAATAAATTGTTAAATCTCAGTAGGTTTCAGCATGTTGACACATTTTAGATTAAGGATGGTAATGTTGATGTCTGCTAACTTTTAAATAAGTAAGTGAGATGAGTAAAATGATTAGCAAGAGCTGTGGTAAAAAAAAAAAGGATAAAAACCCCACATTCCTTGAGACTGTTAGCCTTTTCTCTTCGAGATGGGATCTCAACACTTTTTCCTTTGCTCTATTGCTAAGAATTAAAAAAAAATTAAAAAAAAAATAAGAAAACCTTCTTAAGATGGCAAGCTGCAATCTCACTGGAAATACATCTCCCTACAGAGCTACAGGGTCTGGATATATGTTGCTGTCCTTGTTCTTTTGGGAGCTGGTTAATCTCTCGTTGCCTAGTCAGGTATTGTTGGTGATCTTTAGTTCAGTCTTTTTGTCAGCTCAGTGTCCAGCCATAAAAACAACTGGTTGGCAAAGCAGAAATTGCTGTACTGGTTCCTTCTGGTCAGAACTGGTAAAATTACCAAACAGTATTTCCTTAAAATAATGGTCTGTTCTACTCAACAGAAGCACTGACCCCCTTCAGCACTTCACTGCTATCCCCACTGTGGGAGAGCAGCAGTTTCTCCCTTCTCTCTATCCTATCATACGGACTTATTTTGTGCTCTGACTGCTTCTGCATCATCATCTCCTGCAGCCCTTGCACCCATTTCCTAACAAAAATCCTCATCCTTTGCAATCACCTGCATTCATTTCCCTTTAATCTTCCTCATCACAGTCCCATAACTCCTCTTTTGCTCCCAGAATTGCACTTTCTTGAAACAGATCTTAAAGAGAACCAGCCCTTTGGCTATTAGGTACATTTTCTGTCCTTTTGCAGATTTTTATTTAAATCCTATTTCTTTTGCATTACTTCATTAAGTTGCTGTCAAACCTCTGCATTTTTGCCTCAGGATAATAGACTACATATGCATAATACATAGTTTGGATGCCAATAGATTTTATTACAGTTTAGGGTAGTGGTTCTCCTTAATTTCATGCTATCCACAAACTAGATAGTAAATTGTTGTCTCTGACAGGAAGGTTATACTACAGGCTAAATTTTGCCCTGAGTTATGTCCAAGTGTCTTTCTACCAGCATCAGAATTTGGCCTGTAATGCAGTTGCAAGTGAAACAGAGAAGTTCTGGTCTCCTTATCAGACCTGACATACAATCCTGTTACATTACAGATACACCTCCCTGATATAAAGAAAGTGAAAAATCCCCAATTCATGGTGAATTTATATGGTTAATATTATCTGATAAAACACAAGTGAATGAACAGCACCTTGAGGGAAGGTTGGATGTGTGAGGGAGACAAGGCATCCAGGGAAACTTGTTACATGCCTAGCAGAAGGGCAAAAGCAAAGATAGATGTGGGTCAGTGGAAAAGCCAAAAGCAGCAGTAAAATACTGATAAAATTCCAGAAGAAACAGGACAAAGTGACCTGAAACAGTGCTTACTCCTTATCAGATCTCAGAACAGAGTCAAAGCAGATGTAAAACCCAGAAATCAGCACAACTACATCAGTCCTTTACCCCTCCTTCAGCAGGGCTACAGTGTTTGCAAACTTTATGTCTACAGGGTCACAAATTTCTGAAATAATATTCACGGCCTTGGGAATATTACCAACAATTCTTTTTTGTCCACTGAAGAACAAACCCAAGTAAGACACTGGTCTGGCCTCAATGTGCGAGTGGAAAGTGTTCAAGGAAGAGCTGGATGTGGCACTTGGTGCCATGGTTTAGTTGACATGGTGTGTCGTCAAAGGTTGGACTCAATGATCTTGGGGGTTTTTCCAACCTTAATGATTCTATGATCCTAAGAAATGTCCTGCCCCACCGCTAGAGGAGGATGGCATGTTGCTCACCTGATTTCCCAGTCTTGACTAGTGTGTCCTAGACTCCTGAGTTCAGCAATAAAATGTCCTCCCATGCAAGGAGGGTGCTAGCACAGCTTGTGTGTCCCCTGGTTCAAGACCAGGCTCCAGCTGATTCCAGCCGGTCAGTTGTCTCTTTCCTTTCCCACATTTGTAATCTGGTGACTGGATACAAGGCAGTTGTGCAATAGATAAAACAAAGAGGAGGGAGTGTGAAAAGGTACACAAGAATTAGGATCACACACAAAGTTAGAATATTCTGAAAAAAATATTAAAATCTGGCTTGGCTCCTGTGTCTCTCTCCCTCCCAGATTGCTTCTTTCCCTTCCCAGATTTAGTTTCTAATAATCTGTCCCACACAAGTAAAACTGTGTCAGACATAAGATCACTGGAGCATTTTCAGGGTTGATTCATCCAAACATAAGAGATCCCACCTACAAGGATGCATCTTTTCAATACAGAACAGACTTTGTGGAAGCAGATAATTGGAAGCAATTAATCACATAGAAGACAAACAAACTTAGACATAAATCATTAAACTAATCAGAACATGGTCTGCACCTCTACCCCCTTCTATCTCCTCATCTGCCTCCGCGCTGCTTTGATGAAAGGCCCCTGACTTGCAGAAAATATTACAAGGGCATTTTATGGCTTATAATGATAGCAGGAGGGCCTGCTTTTTTTTTTCTCCTTGCATTCTCTTTCTTTTCTCTTTTGTGTGACTATGATGTATGTCTTTGTAGATCTTCCATACTGAGAGCTCCAGCCACATATAAAGAGAGCACACTATTCAACCATCATTAAGCATCATTTGCAATCTTGTACTATATATCATGGGTTTACTGTCCATTCAGCAAGTTTTCATGCTTGAAATATCCACACTGACCCTTGAGATGTGTCAGCTAGTTTGTGCGACAAACCAGTTCTGATAACGTGCTTTTATTGCCACTGTCTTCAGCGTCTCAGCTCCCATTCACATTCATCGTACAATACAAAAACATTGCATCTCTGACCTTATTCCCCATGACCTAGTTGTAATACTTTAGATTTAATGGGCTTATTGTTGAGCTTGCCCTTGGAGGGATCCTTACGCTTTTCCTACAGAAGTCTCCTTGAGATATGATGTCTTATCAAAGCATTTGAACTTCAAAGTGCTCTAGGAGGGCCTAAATCAGCAGCCATCTCACCAAACACGGCTTGTAACTGGAGGAGAAGCTGGGTTGTGTCCTTCACAAAGGGCAATTTCTTAGGAAATTAGACTGAATTACAGAAGGAGAGGCAACAGATCCTGATCTCTGCTTTACTAGTCTATAGCGGATATGTCCAGAAAAGCCCTTACACTGGTTGGGGCAGGAAACACGCTACAGTTAACTCATTATAAGGTGATGAGAATCCTTGAAATGGAAAAGTTACACAGCTGGTTATATTCTTATAATTTGTGAAGTGAAATAGTGATAATTTTGACACAGATAATACCAAGAAATGACTAGTTGGAGGAACCAGTTAGCCAAAACAGAAGTCTTGGAATGTGACTGGTGTAGACTTGAAGAAGGAGGGACAGAAGTGTGAATGCAAGTACATATATGACAAGAGAAGAATAGGTGTGCAAATGAAATAAACAACAAATTCTCTGTCACAAAAGAATATCCAGCCAAAGAGGACATAAGAACTAATAATGTGTAAACTTTTTGCTATTGGATGCTTCAATCCCACAGAATGGTATTTAGTCAGAAACAGGCAGTTCTGTCCCACTGGGTGCAGTCTCTGAATGAAAGGAAACTTGAACTTTTGCTGTTTATTATTAACAAGAGACTAGACTAGACTTCTTTCTCATAAGTAGCAAAGATCTTATATTTATAAGAAAGTTAGATGACACAAATAATAACCACCTACCCCCAAACTTAGAAAACTTATCTAAAATATAGCTAATGAGTGAGTGAAGAGAGTCAAGTCCACTTCTATTTAAAATCCCTTTGGGAAGAACTCTTTCACCCAGCTTTAAACATGTGCAATGTATATACACCTCTGTCTGAACCAGCTCCAACCATAGTCAATGAAGAGAAATACGTCCACAGGGGATCTGAATCATCTGATCTATTTTAGCTCTCTACTTTAGGAGATGAATCACCTCTTACCTACTTCTCTCTGGCTACACAGGAAGTCTAGATTGCTTGTTCAGATGCAGATGATTACCTTGTAGATGTTTCTATTGGAACAGATGTGCATTATCCCTCAGAGCTTTTTGATATTTTATATGGTTGTGTGAAGAACTGAACCTATGTTCAGTTTTTGAAAGTGAAGAGGATTAACAAGAGATGGCTTCAATGACTGATGAAAGAAAAGATCAACCCACCTTCAGTTCCTTCTGAGAGTCCAAAATGTAAAGAAAGAGTCTCTCCATGACTAGCAGAATCAATGTTACATACTGTGTCCCCCACTATTCCCAGGTAGAAAGGTAGAAGCAGGGTGAATAAGGCTATAGCATGCACCATATTTTGTATTTTCACTTCTCCCTATGTCAAAACGGATGCTGCTTATTGTACAGACTTGCCTGGAGACTTGGAACTGTTGAAGAAGCAGAATGAACCTGTTAATCTGTTCCTCCGAGGTATTTTACAGGTCTCTATAATGTCTGTGGTAGGCAAAAGGGCTTACAGAAGAGGAAAGTTTTGTGAATAAGATCAATCTCAGTCAGAATAAATGGGTTGCTTGGTATATCCTGGCAAAAAAAACCCAAAAAAACAATTAAGTACTCCTAGCATCTTGAAAACAAAATTTGAAGTAAAAAGCGAATCACAGAGAAAGAACTTAGTTGTGTGTGCAAAACCTATTTAGTATTTGAATGATTTGGGCATCAAAAGGGGCCACTTCTCCATGGTCTGAAGGGAAAAAGAGAGAAAATGACTAATATTAGAAATATCACAAATGAGCAAGAAAGTCTGTCAAAAAAAAAAAAAAAAAAGAAAAGGAAAGCAATAATGGTAATCTGCAAAGAAACACTGATCATTTGCTGGTCATTTCAAAAGGTTTCCAGATGCCTACCAGCTATGTACAGTACCATGGCAATTTAGCCACTGTCTGAGGAGTATCCATCAAATATATTAGGCTGTATATGTGGAATAATATATACAGAGAAGTAAGAAGAGTGACAGTTTGACCAAAGACAGATCAGAAAAGCTGCTATTCCTAAAGAACTTTACTGTTCATGGAGAACCTTCTGTCTGATCCACAAAACAATAACTGATAAATTTCACAGACCTGAACTTACCTACTTTGAAGTGTGGAAGGAGCAAACCAGGACACAGATAAGTGATGTTCTGGTCTGAGGCTTTCCAAAGTGACCAACTGTGCACATCTGCCAGTCTCCCAGTAGATGCAAGGTAAGAGAAATTTAGGATAACATATGTTACTTCACCTCTCTGGCTTTATCAAGAATCTAAGTCTACTTTTCTGTTAATCAATTATCTGGCTTTTGTTTTCAGAAAAGTTCTTCTCCCAAACAGCAACCAAAATTAAGTGATTAGACTTTTAAGAGTGGTTAATACCCAAACCCGGGTCTTTTCTTTTTTTTCTCCTTCCATTGATTTACAAAGAAAAAAAGAGCAGACATTGCCTGTGGTTGCTACTAAGATCCATAACTGTCCGAGGGGTTTTTCATGGAATTAAATTTCTTAGTTAAAGAAGCAAAAAGTCACCCTCAGTAAAATAAATATTGTTACAAAATTTTACAAAGTTGACAAGAATGTTGACTCCTGCCCCTGCCCCCCCGTGTTATCTGTCTCTGAAGACACAGCACAAAGGAAATACAGCCAAAAAGATCAATGACCTTCGAACAAGTAAGTCTCTGAGAACAAAGTTGTGTTGTTTTCTTGTCAGTAAATTTAGTATTCCTTTCATGAAACACAATTTAGTCAACCTATTAAATGCAACCATAGATCTTATTAATGAAAAACTGCTAATTTAACTTTTCTCCAATTATAGTGTAAGGTTTGGTGTAGGAGAAAAAAAACCCACTAAAACCAACTTCTGATTTCTCCAGCTTTTCCATTGTCTGTAGTAGAAAAACAAAATGAAAAAGTTTTCTTCAGGCAAGAGAACAAGAAAACAATTATCTCCTTCTTACCTTTTTAAATTCCCTTTTCCCTGTCTACCTCCCCATCTCCCTTTATAGAGGGATTATTATCAGAAATAATAAAATCTATTCCCTAAGGATAAAGGATGAGTAAATCTCATGGAAGGTGAGATTTTCTGAACCATTCATTTGCAAAGTCATTTAGTATGCATAACCCTTTCCTTTTAATTTAAATCTGTATGGCTTAAGCCAGTTTTCTCTTGGACCAGTTTTACACCTGAACAACTCCACTGGGCTGATTTCTCCCCTGCATTGCATTTTGCACTGTGATTTATACCTGAGAAAAGTGAATGCTAGATGTTACAGCCCTGCTTTGGGAGAATTCTTCACGCACCTTGCAGGGAGGAAGATGATTGTCTGTAAGATAAAAAGAAGCAGAGACCCTGGGACCTCTGCCATTTATGGGGTTACTTCTGACTTTCAGTAG
The DNA here is from genome assembly GCF_025592945.1 of Manacus candei. Classification (NCBI taxonomy): domain Eukaryota; kingdom Metazoa; phylum Chordata; class Aves; order Passeriformes; family Pipridae; genus Manacus; species Manacus candei. The sequence continues at coordinate 8,597,251 of NW_026138061.1, forward strand.
CACCAAAACAAGGGAATTTTGCAGGGATGATTCAGATGTAAGATAAAAGAATCTCCTGTGAAAGAGGACAGTATGCATATTGTCATGGTTTGAGATAGCCCCAAAATCCAATCCCCTAGCTCCATCCCCCCTCCCACATCTCAACCTACTGTGAGATGGGTTTTTCCAGACAAAACACACACCAGACTCAAAGTGGGGGAAAGGGAATATATTACAATGACTGTACAAATAAATACCATATCACATTATACACATGATCACAAACTATCTCTACCATGACATATGTATTTACAGTGGATCAGATCTCTTCTCCCCTCCAAATAAAAGTCCAGGAGGGAAAGAAGGGCAGATCCCTTTCAGTCTTTGAACAGCAGCATCTTCTGAGGCAGCAGCCTGTCTGTCTTCTCCACATGCAGCAGCTGATAGTTGGATTTCTGCCAGCACTCACGAGGGAGGTATCCAAGCCTCTCTCGGCCCCATCGCCTCCAACCGAGGGGTCTTCCGTGGGCTTCGTAACCCCAGACAAGGTCGTATCACCACGTCATATCACGAAGACACAGGGGGGTCTTCGTGACGGTCTGGTATCTCCAGGAGACTCAGCTCCTTGCAGGGCCTCTGTGCCCTGCCTTCAGGCTGCCACCGTGGCAGCAGTGCAAGGGGGGGGAGCCAAGGTCAACTCCCCCCGCATTCCATCTGGCCGTCCCGGTCCAGCTCCGGGACGCTCTGAGCTGCTCAGCTCCTCTCTCTCTCCAGTGCTGCATGTCTAAAACTCTTCTCCTTAATAGGAGTCCACGTCCCTCTTCTCCAAGAGGGGTCTCAAGGGAGTTTTAGGGGATCTGGTACAGTCTTACCCCCAGAACTCTGTCTCTCAGACTGCTGGCTCTCTTTCTCCCAGCTCTCCTTCTAGGAGTCCCTTCTCTGGTGCTGCATGTTGCTTCTGCTGCTCCTTCAGTTCAGGTCCTTATCTCCCGTCTGGCTCTCTGCCACCGTTTCTCTGGTCAGCGCCGGCTGCTGCTCTGCGCCCATGGAGAAAACATCTCCTGGCATAACTACAGGCACCTAGCCCAGCTTTATGCTGTTCCAGGTCCCCGCAGGTCCCCGCTGGGGGCTGGGGCCAAAGCCCCCCCCCGTGGGGCTCAGAGCCCCTTCCTCGTGGCTCACAACATGGCCACCTCTCCAACAACCACCAAACTACAACTCATCTCTTCCGGTGAGCTTGTGGGATGTTTACATTTCTGCAGGAGTGCCCATTGGGCAGAACTTCAAAACTTCCAGGGGTTTCCACCCCTTGGGGTCTACCACTTTTTCTAGCCTCTGGGGGAAAACAAAGTCCAAACCACTACACATATTAGCTCCATTCCTTTCTCCTGTCCTGTCCTGTCCTCTCCTCTCCTCTCCTTTCCTCTTCTCTCACCCCCAAGCCACCAGCAGCCTTGGAGCTGTATAGCCATGACAGTACTGCATCCTACCCAAGCCAATATGCTTCTGCTTTGTTAAGACAAAGCCTCTTAGCAGGATGTGGTTGGTGGCTGATCACACTGTCACTCTAGAGGGGCTGACTGTGTTCTCAGACTATCCCTCTTCCAAGAACAGTTTAGTTGTTATCTCATGAGGAATGGAGCCTCAAGTTGGAATGTCATCTCACAGTTCATGTAAACATGAGAAGGCTGCCAAGTCTGTCAGCACAAATACCCCAGAGTACAGTTTCCTTGTGTTGAGAAAAGCTACTTAGAAAAGGAGGTATTACCCGCCTATTCTGAATTCTGAAAGAAAAAAAACAAACAAAAAAAAAGAAGCAAAATGTCCATTTAGTATTAATGTTCTGGGAAGCTATTTCTGAATACAGAGGTCTGAAATCAGAGTATGAATAATCTAAGACTGCTCAGTGTTGCATGTATCATCCACTCAGGTTATCAGGAATACATCATGACCTGTGAGACTGCAGTTTTTGAAGCAACCAGTTCACCATGGGCTTGCTCAGAGTTCTATTAGCCTAGTCACTGGTGGTTTGATGTGCAGCTCAACATCAGTTCCTCAGCCACTGTAAGCTTGAAAATTTAATATGTTAATCTTCACAAGCCATTTTCATCATAACTAAAAATTATATCCATTACCTAGGGAAGGAGCCTGCAGCAGAGTCTGAGGGTACTGCAGAAAAACTAAAATAAAATGGCCTAAGAAAACATCACTAGTCAGTTTTGTGCCTCATCCTTGTTTCAGAGTTTCTACCCCTCCTAAGACAGGCAAACTGTAACCAGGCCTATTAAGCAATGGGCTTCCTCCCTGTTCAATCAATTCTTCCGAAATTCTTCCCCTTCCCAAACAGAAGACCTGATGACTATTTCCTCCACTTTCTTGGTGCCTGTTGCCCTACATGGTGAAAGTCAGCAGTAGAGTCTTGAGTGAGATGTCTTCAACCTTTATGACAGTGGACTGAGACTTTTCTGGCCCAGCTCTAGAGGTAAAATGTCAATAATGTAAAATTTCCCAAGCAGCTGCAGAGTCCCTGGAGAGGTGTCTAACTTTATAGTCAAGACTTTTAACTTTGAACTCTATTTTTCATATAAGCACAAAGGGGGATATTTCAGAACCAGATTCGGAAAATCTCAAAGTATTCCAAATGCCTAGCAAAGGAAAAATATTCCATGCTCAAAGGAAGTACACTTGTCTGACACCTTCTAGGATATTCATTCCTGACAACATGCAAGATGCATGAGAATCTAAACCTTAGAAGTTTTTTTCTTGCAATTTTAAATGTTTGTGTATCCTTGTTCATGCATTCCTCAGGTAGACTGCACTTAACCCAATTAAGAAAATAGAATGGAGGAATTGTTGACCTTGTCTTCACTCCCATATTGACAATGTAATATCTCATTGTGTTAAAAAGCACCATTGATGAGTTTTACATGGTATAAAATTAGAAATTGTTTTTATGAGCACTTTACTTCCATGTGAATACATCCTGAGTGGTGAAGTGTGTGCTGCTTGCCTTCTGCACAGTCCTTAACTCTCCTAGACCCTTATGCTGAGGTGGGTGGAAGAAAAGCTAAACCCCACAGTCAACGAGCAAAACAATTACAGAAGGTACCATGACAAATAGCCAAGGTATTTGGCAAAGCTGGTGTCTGCAATTGCCTAAGACAAGGAAATAGAACTGTAAATACAACTCACAAAGGAGAATTATCACAGTGAAAAGTCTCAGAAGATGAAGCAGCACTTCGAAGAAGCATTTCAACAGTTTCTCTAGAGATGAACTGCAGGAGAAAGGTTTAAGAGTACCCTTTTGGCCACGAGTTGATGAAGTTGAACATCCTCGCATTTTGGGGGGCTGCTCATACCAGCAGGGAAGCCCAAATCAGTTGAGATTCTGTGTAAAGTTGGTCAGTCAGCAGCCTCATGTCTAGGGCTGCCTGGAAAGCAAGAACAAAACTTTGTGAAAAATATCGACTTTTGACATTTCTCTTTCTTCTCCCAAAGAGGCCTTTCCACACCTTATTGGTAAAAATACACAGCAAGAGAATCACCCTGGCTGGTGTCCAGGCCCGGAAGGTACTAACAGAGTTAAATGGCCCTGACTGGTGATTTTAAGAATACACAGAATTTTAAGAATAATGGTTTAAATGTCTTCTCTGGATGACTTGGATTTGAACTTCCAGATGACAGCTCATTTCCAAGCTATGGTGTCTCTCAGGTAGCCAGGCAGGCAGTCTCCTGTTTTGAGCTGTCTCACATGGTACAAATATGAAAGATTAAAGCAGGACCAAAAAGGGGCTTATTTTGTTTTCTGGAGAATTTGTTCCTCCAGATAGATGGCACTGAAACAAACTGGCACCTGCTTTAAGGGATTTTTTTGCTATCTTTCTTTGTTGGCCTGAGTCACTCTCTAACTTTGATCATGAATTGCATCCTATACCTGTTCATGTTTCCTGATGGTTACAGACTATTACAGCTGAGGGAATGAGGGTTCAATTTCCACAGAGAGACTGATGGTTGAATCAGATGACAACAAACACAAGGAATATCTATTTAGTTAAGCCATCCTTTATTACATAAAACAATGTTCCAACTATTATCGGTAATCTTATTATGACTTACTATAATCTTATAAGAACACAAACAGTATCCCACCTAATGTGTACACCACGAGAATGTGTGCAATCCTTCCAACACCAGCCCTGCTGGCACATTTGCACACAGGCTGCCCTGTGATGACAGAACCACCACTATCCATCAGACTCTCGGTGTGGCAACACCAGGGAAGTCGTGTTCAAGAAAGGGACATTATATTGGCTGATGGACAATGGGTGGTGGGCAGACACCAGTGACATGGGGTATTCTGACTAGATGTGACAGCATCTGTGCTCCTCTGCCCTGGACTTGCAGCAAAGACAGGGTCCTCCCTTCCCCTCTCCTCCCTTCCTCTCCTCTCTCCTTCCCTCCCCTCCTCTCCTGTTCTCTGTGCCTTGGTAGGTCTCCTTGGGGTTTTGTCCCTTTTTTTTTTTTGTCCACAAAAACTGATCTCTCATCGTTCCTGCTTATATCAGTGATTTTCTGCCTAGGTGTCACATGGATCATCAGCCAGGTGTTTGCAGGTTCATCTTGTCATTATGTTATGAGTTTTTTCATCAGTCTCAAGCAAGCTAATAATTTTTTCTGTTAGTTTCAGCCAAGCAACATTAAGTTTCAGATAGTTTCTATTTCATATACCAGCCAACCTGCAGCCACAGCTTACATTTTACTCCAAGTTTTATCATCAAGGGAAGGCCTTGCATACTCCTCAAAACTCAGATGTACTGAGACACGTCTGACTAAAATTAAAAAGAAAAAAAGAAATGTCTAGGAAAAAATGTTGAAAAATTCCAAGTAAACATTTTTGTTGCATTTCTATCACAACCAGAAGTTGAGGTTCTTCATAATTTCTTACTTTATTACACCCAGAACCAAATCAATCCCAGCTGGTTTTGGGATCAAGATAGATATTACACTCTAGGCCTCCTGTAGAGTTTCCACTTTATTACACCGTGGTTATAGTCATTAGCCACACTGTGGACAAAGCCAACTAAGACTAAACAGCAAACTCCTCCCAGTGGTACCACCAATCAGCAGCGCTTGAAGGCTCAGTCTTTGACTGCCATTAATACAGAAACCCTCCAGCTTCTGACTGAGGACAGTCTGACTCAACCAAAGGACTAAAATAAAAGCCAGACTAGCAATGAACTAAAATCAGTGCAACCAGGGGCAGGAATATCAGGGTTGCAACATGGCCCAGCTGTGCAGTCAGCTGGGCTTCCCTGACAGCAACCAAGGCTTTGTGAGGCCAGAGTTACCATCCTGCTTAAATCTCTCATCAGGGCAGGGACAGAATTGATGATTAGCCTAGTTGGTTCAGAGTGAGTAATGACTCCACCATTTGTCTTGCACATAGTATTTCTCCTCCCCTCTCCTCCCTTCATCCTAATTTCTTACAGCCTAATAAGCTTCTCACATACCTATGTCACATCATTTGAGTTAAACATCCTTGATAATTTCCCCTCATGTCTTGCCTGACCAATCCTTGGATACGGAACTTCCATAAACTTATGAAACAGAAGTATGGATTCAGTGTGGAGGTATTTTTCCTTCTACAGCAGAAGTGAACTGCCTAGGGATGTCATAGATATATTTTGAATGTACCGTTAAGTGTAGCTATTTTCCAGAAAAGACTAATCAGTTCTCTCCTTAAGAATGCCATGGTGCTTCTTAGGTGCTTCCCAGGAACTTATTGATACTTTAATGGCAATTTTTTTATAACAGTTATTTTCAGTAGTATTCATCACATAAAAGATAGATATGTTAATCCGAATTAGTACATTTTTAATCAGTATGTCAATTTATTACTAACATATATACCCACTTTAAATCTAGGTACTTGAAATGGTGAACAGTCAGCCCCAATGATCAAATCTTAGTGGGATGAACCTCAGCCTTTTTGCTTACCTAGTTTTGTTGCTTCAATCACGCATAGCATAAGAACTGCTGATCACTGCCCTGCTCTCACCTTCCAGTTCAGGATGCTGATGTGACAGGCAGATGTTTGGACTGTTCAGTTTGGATGAAACAGTTGAAAGCAAAAATTCAGCCAGCAGCTGTTAGACCAATGGATTTACTTCTAACTAAGGTGTGAAGGACCATCTGCTTTTGAAGCAGAGATTTAAGTGCTGTCTATCTCCAGCTGTTCTCCAGCATCTGAGCTCTTCTCTGGCACTACATGATGCTGCTGTAGCCTTTGTAAGCAGGTCAGTTCTTAGCTCACAGAATCCATTTACATTATTATGAAGTTACATCTGGCCAAAGCCTGCAGAATAATGACAGCTTTGAAAATTAAGACAGCTGCATACAAAGAGTGAAGCTCCAGACATGAGGCATAAAGAAAGAATTGCAAGAAATTGCATTACAGACAATTTTTTAAAAAGTGAATTAATCATCCAAATGCTAAAGCACAAGAGCTGTATCCACAACATATTCTCTGACTTCTTCACAGGAGTTAGGCTATGTATTTGCTCTCTAACAGTCTTCGGAAACTTCTTGGTATCAGATCTACTTTTCCAGAATGAAATCAAATGAAATCACCATACAAAAAATATACAGACTGGTTGATTCCTGAGAAGATTGTAATATGTCAAAAGGTTTTGTGCAAAAAGTAGTGTGGAATTTCGTTTTCTTTCTCTAATTTTCTAGGTGAATTTCATTTTCCTTTGTCCTGTGGAGCTGGATTGTGATTTCTTTTGGGTCTAATAGGAGGTTTTTGATAGAAGTACTTTTGGCAGCTTCCTTTGTTCAGACTGTTTGCTTTGTTAGTCAGCTGGGTTTTCTTTTTTTCCCCTCCCCTTTTTTAATTAATGTGAAGCCCACTGCAACAAGAAAAGAAAATTGATCTATTTTGCCTTTCCAGCTGACACAGATCTAACAGAATTATTCTCTCCCAAATCCTCCTCCCTACTATGTTTTATTCACCATTTTACAGGTTCTCTCTCCTTAATAGGCCCAGCTTTTTTGTGTTTCTATTTGATCATAATGTGATGAAACCCACACAATACAGCAACTGTTTCTTCTTGCTTCATCATCATCCTTCATCAGCTACTAGATTTCATACCACAGTTTTCTTACCATCATTTTTTCTTGTCCCTTCAATTTTTCCTTTGTCCAACTTAATGTTTTGGTTTGGACCTGTTGAGTGGTAATGGTGAGGCTGCTCTGCTGCTGAGTGTCTCAGAACTATGACTGATTGATCGAACATTTCCAGCTTGCTCTTGCATGGCCTTTCTGTAAATGGAAATGAAATTATTCCTTAATTATGACCAATATTTCATGCTACAAAGTACCAGACAGCCTTTCTGTCTATTTGCAATAATCCAAATTACAAGCCACTGTTGAGGTACCATGGACCTGAGCATACTGTGACAGACTTAGGCTGTTCCTTTAGGTATTTTCAGTTTGGAGTGAAGACTCCTGCTTGCAAATTTTAAGTACGTGTAACAGTATAGGAAACACAACAAAAACATGAGCAGCTAAGGAAAAAATGCTTTAATATGACTGATCATTTATCATAAAAAAGAAGCACTGAAAATGCTTCACTGTACAGGACAGAAAATCAAAAACAACAGCAGTGAAGCTTCTCAGAGCTTTGCCCATTCCCCCCTTCCTCTGTTCCTCCATGAAAATGCTGCCATTTAAGCTGTTTCCGCACAGGCAATTTCTCTTGGGTCTAAGGGCTGTACATCAGAGTGTTGTGAGCAAGGTCAGAGAACTGGACTCAGAGCAGTTGTCAACTCCTTCACTGGAATCTGTGAAGTATAATTGGATCACCAGTATGGACCATAAAAGGTGGAGACAGTGTGAACATCTGGGCTGAGGTCTGAAGCATGTTGAAAAAGACCTCTGTGGAACACCACGGCTCCCATCTCCAGTCTCCCTTCATCTTGCTTTTGTCAGGCTATGCTGCCTCACATTATGGCCAGACATAATTAATAAAAATACTGGCTCTTTGAGACTGTATCTCATCTTCTGCTGAGTTTCAATGAGCATGTGTAACCTCTTGTCTCAGAATGGAAAAACATAATTTGGCACACAGTTTTAAAGGTGGATGAGTCATCCAAGCACCTGCAGAAAATTAATAGCTCTAGACTAGCTACAAAAACCAATACTCACTTCAATCTAAGTATTGATGAGGAATGTACACAGCAGCAAGAAGGGCTACTCCAGTTGTATCAGCAGCAATGACATGGAAATATGGAACCACTGCTGAATGGGAAAGAGACTAAGTGATACAGAACACAGAAAAGGCTGAGATACTCAAAACCTTCATCTCGGTTTGTACCGACAAGATAGCCCTTCAAGAATTCCAGGCCTCTGAGACTAGAGGGAATGCCTGGAGAAAGGAAGACCTACACTCATTACAGAAGGACCAGATAAGGGTGTCCAGACCTACAAAAGTCCCTGAGACCTTATAGGATGCTCCTGTGAGTACTGAGGGAGCTGGTGACTACACTGCAAGTCCACCTTCGATCATCTTTGGTAGGTCATGATGAGGACTGGAAGAAAGCAAATATCATTTCTATCTTCAAGAAGGACAACCTAGAGAACTAAAGACTGGGAAGCCTCACCTGAGTCATAGAGTCATAGAATGGTTTGGGTTGGAAGAGACTCCTAAAATTCATCTAGAACAACCAACAACTGGAGAAAACAGGAACATCCTCAACTCCATCAGTTTTCTCAGAGCTGTGTCCTACCTGACCTTGAATGTTTCCAGGGATGGGGTATCTACCATCCCTCTGGGAAATCTAAACATTACCCCCTGTCCTACTACTACAAGTCCTACTAAATCAATCCTTGGGAAGGTGATGGAGAAAATCCTCCTAGTAACTATTTCCAGAAGTACAAAGCACGATGTGATTGTGAGTAGTCAGCATGGATTTTTGAAGGGGAAGTTATGTTTGATCAATCTAACAGCTTTCTATAATAAGATGACTGGTTCAGTGAATGTTGTTTACCTTGGCTTTAGCAAAGATTTCAATGCTGTCTTTTGGAATGCCCTCATAGGCAAACTAATCAAGTAACGGGTAGATAAATGGACAGCAAGGTGGACTGAGACCTGGCTGAACTGCTGCGTGCAAAGTGCTGTGACCAGTGGCACAAAAGCAAGTTGGAGACCAGTCATTGGTGAAGTACCCTGAGGGGTTAATAGAGAGGCCAGTGAACAGCCCATACAGGGATCAAACCCACAACCTTGGTGTTATTAACACCATGCTCCAATCAACTGAGCTAATTACCTGGATGATAGTACAAACTTGGATCCCTTAAAATCTACATTATATAGATTGTAGAGCTTTTTAGCACTTTTGATGTAGCTGGCTAGCACCTTTGGCCTGTTAGTACCTTTGCACAAGATTCCTGAAATATTGTTTAATATTTCCTGTCAAGGATTCCAACAGATAAAAATTTTTAGCAAGGTAAAGAACACCTTGTCTGTAGAAAATGTACTTAGAGAAAAGACATAACAGGCACATTGGTTGATATAACCAAGTCAAAACTACTCAGAGGACTCAGAAGCCTTGAAGATATTCCAAGAAGGACAAAAGATGATGATGACGAGGAGGATGAGGAGGAAGGAGCGGTCTTTTGTGACCACCAACTCAATTCTGGGAGATGTGACTGAGGGAGGTCCCATGGGATGGACAGTTTTGGGAAGTGGGTGTAACAGATGATGTAATGTTAGATATTACAGTATGAAACCATAGCACCTCTGTAATTCGGTGTGCGTACTTTGGAAATGGTTCCTATGCACCCAGAATGCTGTAAATAAGTGAGTGCTTTTTGCTTTCTAATATTCAAAAAGAGTCTTAGAGAGTTATTTTCTGGCTTTTAGGCATCAATGCACCCTTAGCAAGTTTGGAGATTATAAGAATCCAAAAAGAGTGACTGATAGTCCAGAGGGTTGTCCTGCCACCAGAGGGATCCAGTGAGGGTGAAGATACAGGCAGCCAGGAATTTCATCAAGTGCAACAAAGGGAAATGTGAAGTCCTGCACCTGGAAAGGAATAAGCCTATGAACCAGTACACACTGGGGGCTGACCAGCTGGAAAGCAGCTTTGCAGGGCAAAGAGTACTGCTGGACACCAAGCTGCACAAAACTCAGCAGAGTTCAGCAGACTGCGTTCGGCAGAGCATTGCCAGCAAGTGAATGGAGGTGATTCTTCCCCTCTTCTCAGCCCTGGGAAGAAACAACAGGAATACTGTGTCCAATACTAGGCTTCCCAGTAGAGGAGAAATATGGAAATACTGGGGTAAATCTGATGAATGTTCATCAAGATGGTTACTGGAGAATGTGACTAAGAGAGAAGGCGCAGGGGAGGACTTATCCATCTGTATAAACATATAAGAGCAGGGAGAGTAGATCAAATCAAATTTTTTTCGGTAGTGTCCAGTGACAAGGCAAGAGGCAATGGGCAAAAACTGAAGTGAAATGCAGGAAATACCATTTAAACGTAAGAAAACAAACCCTTTTTCACTATGAGGGTGATCAAACACTGGATCAGGTTGCCCAGAGAAGCTATGGACTTTATTCTCTTGGGGATATTTGAAACACATCTTGACATAGGCTCCAGCAGCTGGTTTTTGCTCACCTTGGTTTGAGAAAGGTGAGGTTGGACTACATGGTCTTTTACAGGTCCCTTTCAACCTCAGAAATTCTATGGAAGTTCTCTTTCCTACCCTATGCCACAAAGAGTTTTTTTCCAGTCTGTGAGGAAGTTTTATGACTTCTTTAAAAAACCTCTCAAAGCCCTTGTCTCTGTAACAAAAGAAAGTTCAAGTCTGACTACCTTCAGGCAGTCTTAGCCTACTGACAGAAGTATTTAGATGCCTGCTGTTTCCTGGGTAAAGGATCTGCTACCTTAGGAACAAAAAAGAGAAAAAAAACACACTAACACCCCTTAGTGGAGAAGGCCTTCTTTTAGGTGTTTTTTTTTTTGGTCTGTGATGCAGATAAGCTTTGTTGATTTCTTGAGGCTTCCACTGGAATGTCTGTGACTTTCAGTGTCTTAAGCTGCCAGGAAGGTGACAGATTGCATGCCTATCTTCTGTTTTTTGTTTGTTTGTTTTTTTAAAAAAGACATGTCTTTGGCTGAAGATATCTCAGCCAACAAATCTCATTGCATAAGATCTTCTCCAAGAACCCCCAAGCAGATGTTCCTGCTCCTTTCTGAGGTTCCTCTCCTGTGGTCTATGTGGGCATTCGTTTCCCTATTGGAGATGTCTGCCAGTCCTCTGCACTTCACTCTTGAATTTCTTGACATTTTTCACTTAAATTAGAAAGAATGGTAGCGTCCCTCTTGGGGAAAAAAGCTGAAAGCTCTGAGAATCCAGTTTTGCCATCGCTGTTAAGCTGCAGCAAAAGCTTTAAACACAACTTCTGGGTTATTAGACATGAGAAAATCTGTCTAAGAGACACAACGACGAATAACAACAGACTGTTATTAATTGTTCTTCACCTGGAAAACCTCCCTTTGTTTTCCTTTTTTATTTTTTTTTTTGTCAATTGCTTCATACCTGGAGGGTTTTCTCTGTAATTCAGAAGCTGAGGAGATAAGTCCTGCAAGAAAGCCACTGCTTCCTTGGAGCTACTGCTGCTCCAAAGCAACTGATGCTGAGAGAGGGAAGAAATCTCCAGCACCTGTTCTCACTGTGATGAGACAAAATTTGTTAAAGAAACACACAAATGTGAGCTCTAGTATGGGCAATTCCAGGAGGCAGAGAGGAAGGTGAATTTAAAAAATATGAAACCTCTGAACCTAAAATATTTAGATTCACCCTTCACATGTGCTGTCTACAGCTTATATTCTCACATCCAGGGGTTTTTTTGATTACATCTATAGGCTTAACAACTTTTCCATGCAGAAACTGTTCAGACTATTTCTATACTAATGATTGCATCATCCTACTGTATTTAAATTATCTCAAAGAATCTTCTTCCTGCATTTTCTATAAGGTAGACACTGTAAGTGCTGTAAACATTTTGCAGCCTAAAAAAGCACGAAGAGTGAAATATTCAAGGTGATGAAACATGTTTGCAGCAAAGTCATTTGACTTTGTTGTTTACTATGTGAGAATGTATGTGCTTCCAAAAGTCAAATTATAGCTAGAAAAGATCTATGAGATTTATGGCATTGCACCTGACCAGGGTTCATCCAACTCCATGTATTGTCTTCTAATTTGATGTATGAAACTAATGAAAAGAGAAACAAGGTCACCTCAAATGAAAAAGACTCATCTTTGGCACACAGGAAAGAATGCTACATCTAATCTAAAAAGCAAAATTGTTAGCAAGGGTCTGGCACCTGAAAATGTGAGCAAACAAGGAAGAGACTGCAATTAACTGGAGGGGAAAAAAGTGATTAAAAAAAAGAAATAAAAAGGCAAACCCAACTTTTTTAATTATTTCAGCAGATTAATATAACAATCTGGAAATGATCAGCATGATGTCTGCAACAGTAACAAAACCCATAATTCCAGTTCTTATTGTAAAACATAGTGCCAAGCAAGATGATTGTGTGCCAAACTTTTTATAACACCTGGTGTTAGCAAAATATGCTTTCTATTTCTCTGCTCTCTTATTAAAAGAAGACATTTCAGGTCTCATTCTCCTGAATGTATGCCATCCTTTCAGCTCTGCGTGAGTATTCCATCTCTTCATGAAGAAATACACAGTGTATGTATCCAAATACCCTCACTAATCATGCACTTCCTCTAAACAAGCAAGATGACCTCAAGGTGACTCCCATTTCACTGGCTACAAAAACCACCTTGCTCATGTCAGGATGTATGACCTTGAGTCCTCCCGAGGTGTAATTACTCATGCACAATTAGGTTGGTTTGGTTTAACTCATTATATTGGACAAAGGCTCATGTCACTCATATCAAAGAGGCCCTGATCTAACTGATGGCCTGCATTCACTTCTCAGAAACATGAAAGTTCAGAACAACACCTCTTCATCTATTCATGTTTCTACACCCTTCTGCTCTGAGCCAGAACCAAAAACAGTGCTGTTAAGAAACTAATATTCTTAGTATCCTATTTTTATACAGCCATTTTCAGCAGCAGATCTTCAAACACTATCTAAAGTAGTTCAGGTCTACCAGGACCTCTTCTAGATGCAGAAATGCATATCTGTGGGCAGGAAAACATGTGCCCAAGATCACATTATGCAAACCACTGTTCTCTAGCCAAAGCTCTCTATTATAAAACTATACTGGTAGATTCACCTTGTCCAGCTGCCAGCTGCCCACCCAGAGTGGAATAGGATGGAAAAGGTCTTGGGTAGAGATAAAGACAAGGATATCACTCAGCAGTTACCATCGGGGCAGAACAGACTTGACCTGGAGAAAATGAATTTATTCTATTGCAAATTAAAATAATTTTTGACAATGAGAAGCTATGAACCCCTGCTCCTTTTTCCAATGCTTGATTTTGACCCTTCACTCCTGACTCCTCTCCCCACAAGGGGAGGCAACATTGCACTTTATGTCTCTCTCATCAGCTAGTCGTGGTGTTTTGGCTGAGGAAGCCCTAAGGGACTAATCCTGCCTGCTTCTGGGCCAGATCCAGATTTCCAAATGTGGGCTCTTCCCTAATGACAACCACATTTAAAATAAAGGCTGATGGTATAACATGTTGTTAGGGTAAGAGCAAACTTTGCACTCCAGGTTTCACTTGTGAAGGGAATGCCACAGCCACTGGACTGAGGGATCCAGGGATTTCTGACTTGGCCAACCACAGGTGACACTGCTGCTGTTCCCATCTCTAGGTCCAGCAAGTGACAAGGATGAGCAGGTATCAAAGATGACAACGTACACTGAGCAGATAAGAGGCCAGGCATGCCAACCAACGTAGAGAACAGGACTTTTACCGCATAGAGTACCCACATAGAAAGCAACAGCCCTCAGAGGCATGAGAAACACAAATGTCCTAATCCTGATCCTCCTTTTCAGATGGTTTTAAGCTAAAAGAGGGTAGACTCAGACTAGTAAAAAGAAGAAATTTTTTACAATGAAAGTGGTAAAACACTCAGTCAGATTGCCAAGAAATGTGTTCCTAGAAACAGTCAAGGCCAGGTTGGACAGAGGTTTTAGCAACCTGACCTAGTGGAAAGTGTCCCTGTCTGTGGCAGGTGTATTGGACTGGTTGATCTTTAAAGGTCTCTTCTAACCCAAACAATTCTATGAGTGGATGAAAGTGGGACTAGGATTTAATAAGAAGACAGAATAGACTGAAGTTCTCCAATTTGCCATGCTTGTTCCACCCCAATCAGCCTTGATCCCTCCCTTTCTCACATTTAGCCCTTCCCCTAAACATCCCATAATAATTTTAATGCATCCTCAAAATTACCTCAAAGCATTCCATAAGCATCTTCATACAACCTTATGAGTCTTTTCAAATATCCCATAATCAGTTTGCTCTTTCCCGTGGTACTTGTGGGAAACATTCCCCCCTTTTTGTTCCGCTACAAAATTCTGGTTGAGCCCTCTAAGGGCTTGAGTTGCTTGTTTAGTAGCCCCTCAGCCAGTGACCTGATGGCTCAGGCTTTTGCTGGCGTCTATTATCTCTTGTTTTCCTTAGGGCTTGTGTATCTAGGTGTTTAATTTAATATTTTTCCTGTCTCTTATCATTGTCTGTTATCTGTGTCTCTTATGCCGATAGCTGTTAAACAGATGTCCTTAGATTCTACATATTCTCCCATCAGTCAGTGCTTGGATTAAAGAGTTTGAATTAAAAAGACAGCAAGTGCAGAGCAGACCTCAAAGAATACTAAAGGTTTCAGCTCCAGGGTCTCAGCTCAACAGCTGAGTCCCAAATTTCAGTTTACAAGAGGCATCAAACCTCCTTCCTCTCTGTGTTTATCAGCTATTCATGTACATCACAGGAAAGACCAAGGCTATGTGGAAATGAATGTGCTGTGCATTTGGCCTGCAATAAACTGTAGAAACTTTAGTACGAGCTAGTCCTGACCTCATGACACTGACAACAAAATTACAAAATAACAAAAAAAATAGCAGTGTTTTATGGCTAAGAGTCTGGGGCACAGAGACTGAATGGTTAATCCTAAATCACACAGGAATTCTATGACAGACTGAGAATCGAACCTTTCTTCCTCAAGTCTCAACGTAGTGATGCAAACACATCCAAAAATCCCAAAATTCAGATTTGGAACTTTTCCCAATATTTCCCAATATCAAGCTAAAAGATGAAATCAGTGGTCTTCCCAAGATGCTCACCAGCTTCCCTTAAGGCTTACCAAGATTTTGTTATTCTTTCAGAGTCCAAAAGGATCCCCAAAGCTTCCATTCAGACAAATCCTTCTCCTTGTTCCCAGAACTGACTTAGAGGTACTTTTGTTCTGAGGTCTCATTCAGCTCCAGTTCAAGAAGACAGACAAGAAAATGTTAGAAAAGAAATAAAGACGCATTTCCTCTCTGTTTTACCCACACGACCTAAATTAAATTAGCACTGGCTTGCCAGCACATCCCTCAGTCCCCAATGACTTTACTGTGTTGCTGTGACCGTGCTGTTCCATGCAATGATGCCATACAACCCTTCTCACTCAGCTACTTGGCTGCTGTGTGTGCATAACACAAGCTCTTCATCTTCACTGCACTGCCTGTGAAGCCAACAGTCTGTCTGGGGGCAGACAGCTTCCAAGAGCAGAAGAGCCAAACCAATACATGAACAGTAGGTCGTGCTTCGGGAGGTCTGTGGCTCTTACTGGTCCCTGGTAAGCTGGACGTGACCTCCTCTGCACCCACCCCATCTCAGCTGTGGCCAAATGCTCAGCAGCAGCCATCATGCTCTGCCAACACAGAAATCCAGGCTTAAGCCCTTCCAAACCTCTTCTAGAATGAGGAATAATTGATTCTCAGTCTCCTACTTTCTCTCATCCCTAAAGAGAGCAACTGGAAAATCTTAATGTAGATTGTACAGCACAATGACCTGTTCTGTTGTACTTACATTCACCTCCCAGCAACATAAAAGGTGTGGAAAACCCAACTGCCTGGAAGGTCATGGTTAATAATTGTGATGCAACCTACAGTCTACCAAACAATCTTTTTCAGAGATTTCCATTCTAACAATGATTCCATATGAACTTTGTGTGGAATGTGGGTGTTGCCGCTAATCTGCATTTTTGTTTTGTTGATTATAACACATTAAAAAAGCCCAACAATCGTTGATTACAGCACATTAAAAAAGAGTGTGATGGAACAATATTGCTTTGTTGTTAAGTGATGATTCCTGAATACATGTTGGCAAAACCAATGCCAGCAACAAAACCAGATTTGGTGAGTTTGTAAAATCCCCATTTCTTCATAAAACAAACAAAAAAAATTCTCGTTGAAGAAGTACTGGGAAATTAAGAGAAACTTTTGATTTTAATATTGCTTAGACTACAGGTTTTTCTAAATTGGAATTTGACTTATGTGAAAATTTGCTTATTGTCTCTATTGGGTTTGTGTGGCAAAGTTTTGGTAGTGGCAGGGGGATGAGGGGGGTACAGGGGCCCCCTGGAGCAGGGGAAGAGAGTGAGAAGAGATAATATGTGATGAACGGACTGCAAATCCCATTCCCTGTGCCCCTGTTCTTCTTGGGGTGAAGAGGTAATCTTTGGGAATTGATTTTATCCAAACAAAAACTAGAGATGCTCTCATTATTATTATGCAGCCATTTTCATTTCTCTTTTTTAATCCACTAAGTTTTTTTCAATTTTATCATATTTTTTTAATTGCCCAGATTTGGCACATTTGTTTTGGTGATGTTTGTAAAATCCCTATAATCATAACAATATCTTTAAATTTGGTACAAATATATTTAAAGACAGGTGCATGCTCACTGATATGTGGAGGGAGGTTTCCTTGTCAAAATCCACAATCAAAATCCACAATTTAACTATTTTTTATCAGGAGACAAACATTCAAATTGGAAAGATATTTTCCAGAAAATTTTAAAAATAAGAATATAATAAGAATATAATATCTAAAGTCAATTATTAGTTGATGTTGTAATTTCAATGTCATACTCCTGAACAAAGCAAAAAGCAAACAAACAAAAAATTGTAGTTTGTAATGAAGGAATAGACTTCTTGCTGGAAATATTTGATTATTGTTTCATGCCCTAACTGCTATTCTCATTCTTTGCAGGTGCAGGTGCTCTTGTTATCGGTTAGTAGTTGGTTTATGGCTAAAATTCTTTAGTTTATCCCATTAGGTATGGTTAACAACTGCTATCAATTCACAGGCAGGCCTTAACTCAAATTTCAGGCATCTACATGTAGTTAGTTGTCTGTAGTGGGTAACTAAGCTGCAGGCATCAAAATGTGAAAATGAAATCAATACCTCTAGTATGAAACCAGCTGGAAGGTACTTTAGCCTGGCTTGATCAATGTATGTTCCAAAACCAGCCTCATTTTACTGAGTGAAATGTTTCTTCTTGACTTTAAAGGAAGCTGAATCAAGTCTCACGTTCTCTTTATAGACCAATGCTCAAACCCTTCCCTTCACACAGGTCTTCTGAGTGCATTTACAGACCTATAACAAAGATAGTTAGATGATATATTTGATTACATTTACATACTTTAAAACCAAACATGGAGTGTGCCCTGGTTTGAGATATTACTCCCTCAAAATACTGGTATCCAGGACATATATGCACTGCCCTGAGAAGAGTAAGTTAGTACTTTTCCTTCCCTTTTCTGTTTTTTCCCTGGGGACTAATGCTGAGACACCAGAGACAACTTGAGAAGACTCAACACCTGCTTTTGCACAGTTTAGGACATGCTCATCCTTCCTTGTCTCTCCCTCTCTATATGGTGGAAAGAGGCCATGAGCTGCACCAGCTCTCACCTAGTAATGCTTTTACTCATTAACCCTGGGGTAAATAAATGGCTGCATGCTGATGAGGGTATGAGAAGATGAGGTTTCTCTTGATGTTGAGCATATTAGATCTTAAGTTTTCAGCTTGAAAATATTTTTCCCTGTTGACCCTTCAGAGTTTTCCAGCTACGAAAGGTAAAAGGCTAAAATCAAAAATAAAAAGTGTCATTTCTCTGTTGCTTGGGGAAATTTAAAACCCAGCTTATTTCTGGAGCTGTGGTTCATGTCCAGAGTTCTTTGATAATGCAGTCTATAACCAAGGGAATTGCTTAATTCTGTTCAGTTTGCTCATCTCCACTCACATCCATAATGAGTTCCTGCATAAATTAAATGATAATTAATTGTGTGACATTTCAGGCCACTTGTTGTGGATTTTAGAGTTAAGATTTCCTGATGGAATCCAATCCATGGGTTTAGTTTCTCCTTGTTTACTATAACAGTTTCCCAAGTTTTTTTCACACTGAAGAGCTTGCGATGTGGTTCCATGCATAATAATCAGATCAGGGTAATGTTACATAACAAGAAAGAACTTCACTTTCATCCTCTCTAGGTAATAGATGAACAAGTCAGACAGGAAATCAGTCTGCTTTCAAACAGGGTATATTAAAAAATTTATGATGCGACGATATCTTGTAGTCTCTAGGTTTAGAGGAAAAAGCATGGTTTGATAAAGAGGCATCCTATACCCAAAGCAAACTGGCAACACAATTGCAAGTGTACAGCATGAAACAAAAGCAGTGAATCAGTCCTGTGATTAATCATTCTGTTGAGGATGGCTATTTATCAAGCAATGAATCTCTCAGCAACTATGGCTCACATGGCTTGAACTTAAAGAACCCTGAATGATCCTTGAAGGATAAAGGAAATGTTAATTTTTCACAAAAGTAACACAAGCCTTTTGTTTTCCCCGGTCAGGAGAAAAAATATGGAACTACCATTCAGGCCATGATGGTTTGGCTTGAGCCTGTTGCAACAAATCAGGGGAGGAGAAAGAAAAAAGGCCTCTTGGTTTTCCTCCAGCTCTCTAAGTATTGGCATCCAGAGGAGCAGGCAGCACGATGGCTCTTCCTGAAGAAGAAGACCTGGTTGCAGCATTGTAACAACATTGGTCTTGTGCTGGTTTTGGCTGGGATGGAGACCATTTCCTGCACACTAGCTGGTATGGGTCTGTGTTTTGGATTTGTGATGAAAACAGTGTTGATAACACAGGGGTGTTTACATTTTTGCTGGGAAGAATCAAGGACTTTTCTACTCCTCACCCCACCCCACCCCATCAGTGAGGAGGCTGTGGATGCACAAGGAGCTGGGAGTGGATACAACCAGGACAGCTGACCCCAGCTGACCCAAGGGATATTCCAAACCATAAGGCATCATGCTTAGCATATAGCACTGGGGGAAGAAGAAGGAAGGAGGGATGTTCATAGTGATGATATTTTGTCTTCCCAAGTCACCATTGTGCGAGACGGAGCACATCTGAGGTGGCTGAACCTACCTGCCCATGGGAAGTGATGAATGAATTCCTTGTGTTGCTTTGCTTGTGTGCACAGATTTTACTTTACCTATTGGACTGTCTTTATCTGAACACACAAGTTTTATCAGTTTTACTCCTCTGATTCTTTCCCCATCCTGCCCAGAGGAGTGAGTGAGCGGCTGCGTGGGGCTTCATTGCCAGCTAGAGTTAAACCATGACAGGTGTTCCCCACCTGCCTTCACATGGGTCCTTGGATCTTCACCTCTTTCCAGGTGGGCATGGAGCCCAACTAATTTTCTCAGGACCAGCCCCAAGTTTCCTACAAATCAGAAGAATCAATGAAGGGCTACAGAAGCTTCTGCCTGAGACAACGTTCCTGTAGAAGGTGCTGGCTGGATGTCAGCACCAGCGCTGATGAGTGGAGCCTCCCCTACTGCTGATATCACTGAGAAGAGGATTCTTGTCTGTGGGTAACAGTGTGGGTACTGTTTCCCACTGAGGAGGGGCAGTGGGGAAATGCTTTTCGTGCCAGCACATCCATTTAAACATCTGGTATTCAGAAAACTCTTTCCACAGGCTTCAGTGAAGAAAAGAAGACTCACTGTGCGGTAAGGGAAGTTTACCCTGCTGGCATTATAACTCTCCATCTGTTTTGCAGGCAGTGCGAAAACTTCAGTGTCAAGAGAAGTGACATCGACATTAAATGTACTTTTTTCTCTCTTTTTCAGAAAAAAATATAAATAAACAAAAAGAATCAGAAAGAAGTGGATAAAAGTGCATAACTTTCCACAGGCACTTTTCCTCTGAAGAGAGGAAACAGTCTGGGTGGATGCTGAGTTGAAAGAATTCAAGAGTGAATATGTCAGTTAACAGTGATTTGGCTTGAATGATACCTTCCCAGAGGAAAGAGCTAACTCATAAAACTTTCCTTCTGGAAGCTCTCAGATTCCAGCTAATTAATTGCAGCGAAGTATCTTTTAAACTAGAGGTGTGCCAAGGCAGATCCTGTTGCTTCTGAATCACCGTTGCCAGGATTTATTATTATTTTAAAGGCCATCTCCAACATATATCAATGCAAAAATCCTTGGCAGTATAAAGATGCATCAGTTTATTTATGAGAAATAATGTCTCAATGAAGATAAGATGGGGAGGGAGCACAGGAAAACACGTCTTGCTATGAAGCTTTTGAGCTTGAATGCCTTGGATAAAGCTCTGTGTCCTGCAGGCTCAGTGGCTGCACTGCAACTGAGCAGTCTGGGGAGATCCCATCATCCCTCCTCTTTAAAGCTGTCCCAGTACAGGTGTTCAGGGCCTTCCTCCCATTGGCAACACTGACCTGACTGGGGGAGTGTTGCTTCTTCCTGAGCCGCCTTCCTTTGGCATGACATTCCATGTGCTGGGATTTGTCCTCTAACGAAAGTTCTTGATTTTGTTGTGCACACCTGGGGGTTTCGTACTGCAGCCTGGGCATTGTACTGCAGCTCAGTCTATGGACTGAGCAGGAGGGAGTTTTGTAGGCTCCGAGAGTCACACAGAGGTTGTGCAATGCTACAAGAGGGCCAAGATCATTGGAGTCTCTTTCAAAGCAAAAAGCAAACTGATTTTTTTGACTTTGGTCTCTCACAGCAGCTCCCCCAAATGTGCCATCTGACTTGTGCTTGTGAAACAAAGTAAACAAAGAAATTCTCCTTAATAAACTTCAGCTTTGTTCCTGGTGATAAACTGGTACAGGTGGGGTACATCTACACTCATACATAAATTAATAAATAAAAATATTTTTATTACAGTTCATGGCTACAGCTGTATAGACAGGGACACTTGCGGTTTAACTAGCAGTAGCAGCTAGTGACAAAACCCTCACAGAGAATCCTGCCAAACTGAACAAAAGTCTATATTGTTGTTTGTTTTTTTTTTGTTTTTCACCTGTGATAAGACCATATCTTTTCTCATGGAGGGTACATTGACCTAGATTAACCCTTACCAGATTTCTGGATCATATAGAAGATGTTCAAATACCAGAGTGACAGGTAACCTTAGAAAAACCTTGATCTATACCTTGTAATTCACATGCAATGTTGCATAAATGATTGCAGTCAGAGGCAAAAAGTTTTGTTTTGAAACTCACAAAAAAAAAAAAGGAAAGCCAAAAAGCCAAAAAAAAAGAGTATACAATGACCTAAATAAGCTGTATTTTATCATGCTTAAAAATGAAAAGCAAAGGGGAGCGTCCATGTTTATACCCCTGAGCCCCACAGAGCCACAGATGGAGGTCGCCACTTTGAATTTTTAAATGAATGTTGTTCCCTAAAAAGTGTAGAGGAATAATAGGTAGCAGAAAACTTACTTAACTATTAATAGTACCATTCTGTTAGAAAGATTTAGGAAAAAGAGATAACAATGATTATCATGAATCGGAAGAATGAAGTGGAAAAATAAACTATAATTTCAAAGCCATAAAAGCACTTGGGAGGCAGTTTTTCATCCACCTTTTTCTATGTCTGACTTTTGTACATCAGAGCAGAGAACTCTCAATAGAAAGACAGTGTGAAAAGATTGATGAGAGCTAGCAGGACCTGAGCTTTCTTTTACAAGTGACTGTGCATTTTTATTTAATATTCAGGCTTATTAAATGCAAAAGTGTAAAACTCACAGTTCTGATTCAAGACAGAGCCCAGAAAAATGGTAGTGTAGGATGTCTGAGACAGGGATTGTACAGTTGGGGGTGGCTACAGTCGGATTCACCAGCACCTTCCACGCTCACATTTCTCCCTGAGGTAGGTGTCTTCTTCGAGTATAGATAAGGAAGCTGCCCCAGCTGCATAACTACCAGAGCTTACAGGTCAAAAGTGGTCCTGATTTACTTTAATACATCAGGTTATAATTTGCAGAGATTTGGCAGCTGTTGCAAGAGCAAGCAAACTGTTTCTGCATATTTTCCTTAAGAAAGGGGTTGAAATGAGCAAGGGGCCAGGAAATATCAGGACTGTCCTGAGTTAAGCTGTATGCATTCACAAAAGTAGAAGGGAATATTTTTGTTCAAGGAAGCACTTAAATATG
Organism: Manacus candei; assembly: GCF_025592945.1. Classification (NCBI taxonomy): domain Eukaryota; kingdom Metazoa; phylum Chordata; class Aves; order Passeriformes; family Pipridae; genus Manacus; species Manacus candei. The sequence goes on from NW_026138061.1 coordinate 8,619,734, forward strand.
TGCTTACATTATAGATGTGCTTAAACTCCATTGATTATAATAGAGTTTAAAAGTATATTTAAATATTAGCAAATGTGTGTGTGTGACTTCACACAAGATTTGCAGTCTTGAATCAGAGCCTAAGCTAAGACAGCCAGCTTATCCTGAACACAGCTTCACTGAAGTCAAGAATGCATTTTTGTTGTTACTGATAAAGAGCACCAAATTTGTTTGATGTAAATACTCCATAAGCTGTCCCAGTACCTTATTCCTGCTCTGGAATACAAATCTTTATAAAAGGAGAAGAATATGAAGTCTGATATATTACATCCTCTGTCTACAATCGTGATACCACAATCCTCTTTAAATAAGCAAGTGCTTAAGATTCTACTTAATTAGTAAGTGCTGATTTTGAATGTGATCTCAATGATCTCATGATCAATGATTCACATCATGATGGTAGAGTTGCAGAGGATCTTGTTATAGGAAGGTTTAACCCATAACACATGACAACAGCTGGTTCAGCCTTGGACGAACATCTGTATGGGTCCACATCAACAAAACTGTGCTCACAGTCATGTTTGTAAAGTGTCAGACCCGGTAACGTCCTGCTTAACACTCTGTAACTTCAGGGCAAAGGGAAGTCCTAAGCCCTCAAGCACTACCCTAAGTGACTCATTTTTGCAATATGTTAAATAAATACGTAGTATCTTGCAGAATTGGTGCACAAATGCCTTCAACAGGAAACCTTATGCACACTGTTATGACAGCAGCATCTGTTTATGAGGGCTACAAAAGTAAAAGCATTGCTGTGTGCTTCCCTTGCTTCCACCTTGGGGGGATCTCCAGTTTCTTATTCGAATGAATTGAAATCCATTTTCTGACAAATCCATGGAGTCTCAGCTATTCCCTAAATTTCCCAAATATTCCTATTTGCTGGTTATTTTAACATGTCAGTTATTCTTTGGTTCCCTCTGCTTCTCAAGTGCTCATACTGAGCTCTCTCCTTTATTCTATTTTCCTGGGAGTTGTTTATATCTATATTATGGTTTATAACCCTGCAGGCAGTCTCTTCAGTCTGCCTAACAGAGTTGCCTTTGCAAATTTTGAGAGCTCCTCACCAGTATCAATAGCAAATTCTCTTTGTGAGGCTCCTGAAATCAAAGCTCTAGCTGAGGGTCAAAAGGAGGTATGTTTTCTGATCTTTGTTCTAATTCCTGGTAGGCTCAAGAATGAAAAGGGGTGGTCACCTACGGTGTGGCTTCTACAATCTGAAAATCTGAGACTTGCTCTTTGGGCACAACTGACCAGAGGCTGCCTGTTGGTTTCTAAAGCTGGGTACATTTAGTACATTTTCCAGGCCTTGCTCTTGGGCCTTGATCATCTTCATGATCCCTGTGAAGTTTTATCCCTCTACCAGGGATGTGTGGCTTGAAGGTTGATCTAAGTGGATTGAGAATTTTTGACTGGCTTAAGAGTTAGATCTAATCATTCAAGCTTGCACCTAGTATAGACTGAAAATAGCAAAGAACTTACTCCTGGGAATGGCTTTCTCGTGGAGACCTAAACCACAGGAACAGAAAAAGTTGCATTCTTATACCAATGAGCAACAGTCCTCATATTTTGTTTCCAGACAGTGAGGGCAACCTCTCTTGGTATGGACAAACACTTGGATTACGGCTGCCAGCAGGTTACTTGCCCTTTTCAGGCCCATTTATCTGACCCTGATGGGCTGGGTTTTGTACACAATTGTCATACTATTATGTATGAAAGCAGCTGTGGATTTTGCAGTGCTAGAGAGTTTTGAGATCGACAGCTCATCTGTTAAATCAGGAAAAAATGCAATGTAGTATCTCAGTCCCCAGCAACCCTGAGATATGGCACTGCAGTGTTTTACAGGCATCTTTTGTGCACTACAGCAATTTTCTCATGATTTTCTCACTTGAGTTACCAGTCTATTGTAACAGCTAGGTTACAGGAGGACTGAATTGGCCCTGAGGTCTCCTGTGACCACTCCTTCTTACATTGCACTTCTGCTCCCTCCCTTTGGGAAGGAAGTTACACTGGCTGCAGCTTTTATCTTCATTCCTATTCAGTCTTTAGCAGTTCCCCTTTGATGCTTCCTGCCATCTCTCTCTCTCTTGCTGTGCTTTGACGGCTTGCTACTGCAGGCACAAGCAAGATCATGCTGTGATGATCTTCCTCAAAGCAATGTCTTGCTGGTAACAGGTATCTCTGCAGTGGAAGCTGGCAGTGAACTGCTGTAGGGAGACAATATGCTCCTCTCTGTCTTTTCAGATTCAACCCCTCTTGGGACTCACAAGGGCACCCCTCTTGACCAGAAATGTCAAACCACAGTTTGAAGCTGGCAGCAGATAAACTCTGACAGGGTTCAAATCTACAAGCCCTGAGAGCAGTGGTTTGCATTGATGTGCTTCCTAAAGGTCTGCATCTGCATTAGGAGTGCTGCTGATCTTTCATTTAAAGGTTTGGCTTTTAAAAAGGTACCATGGTGAAACACAGAGAGGGGGCATTATCCTCTTTCTGACTTTCTGAAACTCTTAAAACAAAGCCTAAAAGGAATTATGTCTGCTCCTGAGAGATAAAACATTTTTAAAAAAATAATGGAAGTTTTAAATGTACAAGCAGAAAACCAAAATAATTGAGATGGAATGTATACTGTTTAAAAAAATTAAGACTGAGAACCTGAAATGCTTTCAAATGCAAGAGGTGACTAGGTCTCACAGTGAACGGAAAGAACAACACTCAAAACACACTAGATGGGAGGAAAATATCTCATGACTTCTGTTTCTCTCAGGAAAATGTGTTTCCATGTTTAAACTCAGCAAACACCAGGAGCTGCAAAAGAGTGAACATTATTCTGCCCTCTAGGGTTGAGCAATGTCAGGATAGGAAAGTTTCAGGGCCAAAAAATAACCAGAAAGAGTACCTTGTCAGCTCAAGAACTCAAGGTCAGCTCCTGTGTTATGTCACTAGCCAAGGAACATGGGAAAAAATGAGTTATATCTTTCTTTCATAGTATATAAAATAAACTGGATGAAGTCAAAGATCCTCCTGACTCCCTGTCCCAGTCTTTACCAATCAAAACAAAAAAAGAGAAAGCAGTCCAATAAACTAAATCCCATCAGTATTGTGTGACAGCTGGGTATCTGATAGTCTTTGTACTGTAAATAATGCATAAAGCTGGAGTGACAATTGGTTTAAAGGTTGGGCTTGAAAATTTGGGGAGTTTCTGAGCAGACTGAATCATAATAAAAGTCTTGGAGTTTGTGCTGATGGTTATTTTTCAGCCAGGTACCTGTCCAACCTGCCAAGGAAGGTGTGGGAGCTCCCTCCTGGTTTTGAATGACAAAATATAGAGAACTGTCTGTTGCTAATGACAGAGATGGGGTCTATGATTTTTATTCCATTAAGAAAATCAAACACAGGAGGGAGGACCTTATTGCTGCTACAATATGATAATTTCTTTTGAGACAAAAGTGGATATTAGAGGAAGTACTGGAGTAGGCCTGAGTTAAGTGGAAATCTGAGTTCATTTGTATTTAATGTTCTGAGACATCCTCTATGGGCACACTGGCATCTTTTCTGTGAAGATACCTACCCATGAGTGACCCCCGAAGAGGCAGCATCCAACCTTCAGTGGCTCATACTAAGGAAGTGATAGGGAAAACTGACCTCAGCATGGAATTCTGCTTCAATTTAGGAAACTAGAGGAATTATTCATGAAGTATTCATCTGACATTAATGAAAGCTGTAGAAAGGAAAATACAAGGGAATTGAAACTCCTGAAGATTAAAAAAAAAAAAATCCACAAAAAACCCCCAACTTTAGATAAATAATATTTTTGAAATTGTTTTGGCTGGTTCTCATTAAATTATGCCTACATGCAGATGATCAGGGCTATAAAAATAAAATGGTTCTGCTCTGACACCTACCAACACTCCCACTGTTGTAATCAGTTCACAAAATTGGCATCCATACGGCTGTGGGGAGGACTGGGGGAGAGGATTTCACTTAGGTCAGCCTGTGGCTGTGAGTTCCCTTTAAAAACACCTTTCTGAAGAGCAAAGCAAGTTGGTACTTAAGACCAAACGATACATGCATTGTAATTAAGATATACTTGGAGACAAGATTGTTTTTAACCTGTAATTTTTTAATGTGGGAAGTCCTTGTTTGATAACCTTAAACATTTCTGCAAAAGTTCCTGTGAAAGGGAATATTTTAAATGCAAGTGGAGGGATCCAGCCAAAGCCAGGATCTGCTCACACACCAACATTTTTTGCTGCAGATACCAACATTTCTCCTTTGCACTCTAAATTACCTCAATTTTGCTGTGACTATTCAAGTCCTTACAAAGGAATTAAATTTCACGTGAAAGCAAGGAATATATTGAAGAGGTTAGTGCAGCATCTTTCTGCTTCCTTTCAACATCTTTTTTTTCTTTTAGCAATCTCTCGTTTCCAGTTTGCAAGTTTGGCTATAGAATAGACAGTGGTGCAGTAAAGGTGTTTCCTTTCTTCCTACACAATGTGGAAAACTTCACGTACTGCTTTATATAAATGCTCCAGATGTAACTTGTTCTTAATATTTATAAGAATTTTAAACCTGATGCTAATATAGCACTGCTCTCCTTAAAGTTGTAACAAAGCACAGTCCTTGAGGCAAAAACTATGAAATAAATATTTTTTGAGATAACACTTTTCTTCACTTTGCATAAATTTAACACTCTGCTCTCTGTACAATATGTGATCTTTAACCTAACTCCCCTCAGACATAAATAGCTCTGGAGAGATGTCATGAAAGTAACAGAAGCTTTGGAAAACACCACACATTAAGGATGCTGAATTTAATTTTCTGCTTTTGTTTTGGATGGCCTACTTACTCTTCAAAAGCCTTGCCATGTCATGATGCAGAGTGGGGATGAAGGAACTATTAGACTATACTAAGCCACATACAGCCTCAGCTGTAAACACCCAACAAACAATATTCATGGGAGCCTCGAGGTGTCTGTAAACAAAAATAACAGCATGGTGCAATCACCTTTATTCAGAAGCAAAGTTTGTACCAGTGGTCCTGTCTCCAGGTATCGGGCTGAGATTGCTGTTCTACAGGTTGATAAATATGGAGGGAAGGGGTGCCTGCAGAGGTCTGCCTGGAATAGCTGTTCTACAGAAGTCACCTGTTGGAGACATTGTGACTTTTTACTTGAAACTCTCCTTTGTTTTTTAAGGCTATTACATATTTCTAATGTAAAATGTATTCATAGCTCGGGCAAATGATAAATATTTCACCCAGATGGAAATGCAAAATGTACAGGAGGATCAATCTTGGACAAAATTTTAAAATTACACATTATTGGTCAAATTTTTAATGTCCATGTTCTAAATGTGGGTTACCAACCATTCTTGATGTTCTCTCTTTTTCCACTTTGCATCTCCAAATAATATTCTGCCACAGATTCATGGAGTTGTAGGGGATTTACGTCTCACAGTTTAGTGTCTTCCCACATTTCCTTAGGTCATCCCCTCAGTTGGTCAACTGCTGACCCAGCTCCAGAGCAACCAAAGTTTGGGGGTCCTTCAGCCTTGCAGAACAAACCCAGACATTTCAACAGTTCACATGCTCTTTGTAACCCCACCAAAGCACTTTCAATGCCTCCAGCAAGGAAGTACCCTGAACTACAGCCCAGGTTTCTGCTTATTCCATAGATGGCAGGTTTTATTTAGAAACTGAAGGCACAAGGGCTTTCTTTGCCTCTCCAAGCTTGGGCTCAATGTACTACATGTTCAGGTCAATCTCAAGGAGGGGAGTAAATTCCACACATATTTTTAATCCATGATCTCTCCTTGATTGACTCATCTATACATTTTTTCAGCCCTTTCCACAAATCCTCTTACTTTCCTGTCATTCTCTTATCTTCCATGAGAAAGGAACACAAGGGCAGGAAACTCTACTGCTCCCAGCAACTGCAATTTTTTCTCTAATTTCTAGTTGACAATGAATTGTCAATGGTTAGCAGTATTTTATTTAGACTAGATAAGAATCATCTATTAGAAAACTAAGGAAACTGAGGAAACACACTCTAAGGGTTTGAGGCTTTAACAGTGAACATGGAGAGAAGGCCAATGTGTTCTCTCTGTTTCAGTTTGTGTCTACATTGCTAAAGGCCTGAAGAATTACTGTGATGTTCTTTTAGACAAGCACTCAGAGAATGCTTGTATGACAAATTATTGCTTTTGAATGTCAGTATCCCTTCACTGAACCATAAAGAGATGCAGGTGCACAGCTCCAGGATAAGATAATGATAAAAATGATCATAGGCTGAGCTCTTGACTAGTAGGTAAGAAAAAATGTACCAATGTCACAGTTTGAGTCACTGTCCCTAGAATCAACTGGTCCATAAAATTGGTGTCTGATTACATGGCTTTAGTTCATAATTGGTGTCCATTTTGAAAAAAATTAAACTGCAATATATTATTATTCAATACCATAAATACATTTGTGCTGATTTGGGATCAGATGTCATAGCTAGTTTTCCTTTGCCTTATCAAGGACTTGGCTTTCAGACTTCAATGCCTTGACTTCAGTAACCACTTCACTCTTTATTGTGAAGCAGCTCCAACTCTCATTTCCCAGTGTTTCCCAGGGCATGATTTTCCAGGGAGAGGGAAATGTTGCAGTTAGTGAGGAACGTGAAAAGATAGACATCCTAATTCTAGTATAATTGATAAATGTCTAAATTATGAAGCTTGTAACTTTAAATAAACCATTCCAGAGTGTATAATCAAATACATTTGATTAAATATTTTTTAATTTGACTTAGCCTTATCATAAAACAGTTTTCTCAGTTCACAAACAAAGTAGAGATGATTCAGTTTATCTGTATGGAAGGAAACAATAAATTTGGGCTGTTGGAATAAAACTTCTTAAATTGATTCCTCTCAAAAATAAAATAAGAGTAACAAAAAGCTCAGAGAAAATTTCCAAACTTAATGGGTTGTTCCAGGGTTACTATTTTTCACTGGCAAAAGTAGCTAAGTCATTTTGGAAAACATTACCTTATAGCATTAAGAAAAAAAACCTCTGATAATTCTGAAAATTCCTGACATGAAACCACCCAACATGCTCAACATGGAACTGCACAGATCTAAATGACTGTAGATCACATACTAATGAGCAAAACCAGTAGTATTAGTCTGTAGTGAATAAAATAATTTCCTACTCATCTGGTTTGGAAATATTGGCTGCTGGGGAGAATTGTCACTTGTGGAAGAAATATAACTTTTTACAGTTTATTTAATGAAATCTACATAATAAATATTTTTCTTTATCCTAGTATGTATTTTTTTTTTAAATGGTATATATAAAGTATCTGTTTAGCTTTTTTAGTTCTCTGTCTTTTTTATTTGGCTACAGCTGTTAACAAAGTGCATTGCAAGTTTAGAAATAAGTATTCTTAAAATGCTTTTTTCAGTGATTTATGAATTAATAACATGGAGCTCAAATGGTAGATGGCGCTAGATGAAGTACATTTATTTATGGTTTGACATTGAATTTAATAATTGTAAAAAGTAATTTGAGTCAAAATGAAAAAGAAATGTGATCATCTTGGGTCCTGGCAAAACAAAAGTGATATCGAAAATAATTTTCTTTCAATCTAAAACTTTTAAAATATACAGCAGTTCTTATATGCTACATGATGTTTTTTTTCTAGATATACTAGTTGGTAAAACAAAAGATTTATTCCTTGTGAGATTTTACTGCTTATCTCCTTAAATCATTATTACTAGAAAGGTATGGATAGAAAAATCAAATTTTGCATTTTACAATGTAACACACACTTAAAAACCAAAAAAGTACAAAATTCAACAAGCGTTTATGAATTATTTTATCTCCCCCCCCGTTAAAACCTCAATTTTCCAGCAAATTGCTGGTTCTATTCTAAATGTTCATCAGTACTAAAATCTGAAGAGCTGCAAGTCTTCGTGCTTTACTTCTGGCTGTACTCAAGGAGAATTTCCCTTTTGTGCAGGAGCACACCACGACATTGGCATTGTCAGGATCCAAGCACCCCTCCCACTCCCCCCTGTGCTAGCTGTTCTCCCAGCCAGGGTCCATAAAGCCACACCACAGCTCCTGTCATTTCAGGCAGATTATAATTACAGCCTAAGTAAATTGACTTTACAAGTCATGACAACATTTCATTCAGTCCATTAGTCCCCCCCTAACTGTTTCACCATTCTACAGGAAAACTCACAGACGTCTCTAATATTTACAGCAGGATCAGTGAGAAGGTGACTGCGTCTGATTCCTGGGAGAAGTTTCTTCTCAAAATCCTTCATATTAGAGAGGTGAAAAGTGACTCTCATTCCCGCATATTCTGGGCAAGCAACAGGTAAATCTGTCTGCTCAGCCCTTCACACATTAATACGATTTTCAGCATTAAAAAGATTCTGAGAGACTCTCGCCAAAGGCACAAAATCATCCAGTTACACTAAAAACAGCAGTCACCACAAGGTGCATAAATCCTACATGACCTACCTCTGTGGACCAGAGATTTCCTTCAAATTATCCCAATCAAATGAATGTAGTTTATATGCATATTTTGTACTCACATGGGTTTTTGGTGGTGGAAAGTGCTGAGATATATGAGGGTTCCATGTAAACTTCCCATATTACTGCTTGGAACTCTCACCATGACACATGGCCAAAAAAACCCACTCCACATTCCCTGATTCCTGATTCGCTTCCCATGGGTACGTTTCCCAATAAGACAAGGATAATTTTTATTTTAGAGAGTGAGGGCAGCAGACAATGATTCTGGGGATGAAGAACTAAGGTCAGACAACAGTATGTGCATGAGAAAAATATTTCTCCCTGCAATGTCACACACGGCAGCTACACGTCCCCACTTTGTCATCACTCAGTGAGCAAATGTCCTTTTGCATTCTGCCCTTGCTTCTCTACTCTCCTCACATTGTTTATCAACCTCATTTTTTAAAGTGATTTCAGCTCTCTGGATATCCCATGGAAAGGGAGTTCCTTCTGCCTTACAACGTCCACATATTTCCTCTCATATTTTTACTTCCTAACATGCTTCTGGGTCTTGGACCATCCCAGAGGGTCACAATAATCCCAGAGTCCTGGTTAGGGACATGTCACCCTCTCTCTCACCCTGTAGGCAGCTGTTGGCCTCTGAGGAGTGGCATTTCTACCCATCCTGCAGAGTTTCCCAGTAGTGCCCCATGTGGGATGAGTGCTTGTCCCTCTGCATGCAGAGCTGATGAGGGCAGATACCTGTTGTTCTGTGAAGGCAGTGGAAATAAATCATAGAATCGTAGAATGGCTTGGGTTGGAAAGGACCTTAAAGATCATCTAGTTCCAGACCCCCTGTTATGGACAGGGACACCTTTCACTAGACCAAGTTGCTCAGAAGCACATCCAGCCTGGCCTTGAACACTTCCAGGGATGGAATGACTGCCTTCACTTGCTGTAGGATCATAAAAGGCAGAGAGGATGAAAGACAAGTTTTCCAATACATTTGAGGAAGTTTATCCCACACAGTATTTATTTTTAGCAAGTGTTTGTGTCAAAATCACCAGTGCTATTCTGGTAAGGGGAGCCATCCATTCTCTTTTTCCTTCGGGGTTATCAAGAAATATTGGAAGGAGTTAGTTAACCAATGATCTGTTAGCCCTAGGATTAAATCAAGAACTAAGAGATTCATGGGGTAAGTGAAGGAACAAGGCCATGTCCTGTTTGCAAAATATACAATCCAGGGTATGCAGTGGGACTGTGGACATGTATTTTCTCAGTCTTCTCCAGGTCCTTGGGCTGCATCTGATCTGCTCCAAGACCTTACACCTCTCTGGCTCTGAGTGGATGATCTGGTGGACCACCCTGCAGTCTTCAGTCTGCAAGCTTGGGTTTGGTGTCTTGTTTTTGATTTTTCTCCTCTTAACTTTAAGGTTGGAAGATAGGGACATCAGGAATATCCCTGGACCCAGAACTACAGAACCTGGCTGCAGTTCCTTCAGAGGTCTGTGAAGCTCTGTCACAGCTGAGATTTCTCTGAAGAAAGTAATAAGGGCTGGTATGTGCAATCCAAAGTGAGCTGCATGCTTGGATACGTAGCATATCTGGTCACTGAGAGAAATTTGTGTGGAAAAATCAAAGTGGAAAATCACTATGTACATAAAATTCCTGCCAATTAACAGCCATTTTTCTCTCCCAATACCGAGAGGTTTACCTGACTATATAGAACCAGGGACAGGAGACTGAAGTATAAAGTTTAAAATGTTAAATTTTATATATTACTTTTTTTCATGTCATATCACTCATCTTTCAGACAAGCTGCTGTGCTGAGTCTGCTCAGAAGAGCATGAAGACACGAGAGAATCTGGGAATCTGGACTTTAGATGATTTTTATTTTGTATATGCGTTTGTGTGTATGTGTATTGTCTTTTAGCTACGGTCCTTGGATTAAGAACAAGGCTTTGTCTCTACTATGAGCATTTGCTGGCACTGGTTATGTATGAAAAAGGCTCCACTCCACAGAGCCTTCCTCTCCAGCCCCATGGACTAGAACGGCTGTGAAGAATAAGAGTGCTTTGAATTGGTTCGGTTTATACTAAAGGAGATGCAGCCTCTCTCAAATTGCAGAGAATTCCTTCCTTCTTCTAAGAGATGCTCTGCTGAACCACACTTCTGGTAATGCCCTCTAAGATGACAGTCCTTTAGTGAAAAAGCCATTTTCACTTTTTTATGGTTTGGGGTTTTTTGTTTGTTTGTTTGTGTTTGTTTATTTGTTTGTTGTTTTTTGCAAGGGTGTGTAAAAATTTTAATAAAGAGAGGAGAAGAAAAGAGCACTTAAAACACACAAGGAGCACCAAGAAGGCCTTTCAATGAGCTAAAATAACTGGTATCTTTATCAGAAACCCCTGTACTGACTAGTGTGTTTGCTTCCTGGTTGCAAAGATTTCACACAAACTTGTAGCATTAGAGGATGGTAATCATTCTTTATCAGTAAATTAATTATTGTTGGGCATTTATGTGCAGATCATTCAGTGTAACTCATCTTAGAGCAAGGAGGACACAGAGAGACAATTTATAAGAACATGTAGTAACAGGACAAGGGGGAATGGTTTTAAAGTGAAAGAGAGTAGGTTTAGATTAGATATTAAGGAATAGTTTTTTCTACTGTGAGGGTGGTGAGGCCCTGGAACAGGTTGCCCAGAGAAGTTGTGAATACCCCATCCCTGGAAGTGTTCAAGAACAGGTTGAATGGAGCTCTGAGTAATCTGGTCTAGTGAAAGGTGTCCTTGCTCGCAGCAGGGGTATTGAAACCTTTAAGAGCACTTCCAACCTAAGCCATTCTATCATTCTAAATGGGGGAAAATGAGTTAAACAAAATCATGACTTTAAGTAACAGACTGCCATGGGGCTGACTAGTGAAAGCTTGAAGTCATATTTCTACCAGGGTAAGACTGATAAAGTAGATTTTTACTGCATCAACAATTACTGTAAAAGGCATTAAAGGTCAAAATGGATAAATATCAGGTCCTACAAAGCCCATCTTTACCTAACAGCAATTTGGAAGGTTGTGCTGTTTTAACAGCAATTCATTGTATAAAAGCTGCTGAAAATGTATTACAGAGTTCCTGTAGAAATCTTATATTAAAGTTGCATCTTCTTAGCTATTAATAATACTACAACAAGCATCATCCTGTATCATATCAGTGGTTTTTAACTGTTCTTCATAAATATTTCTGGAGTTGGTTGAATTAGACTTCTAATGATTTCTCCATTAAATGTGGTCTGATCAATTTTTATGGCATCGCCTGAGGAATGAAATCAAACAAATGTCATGCTGGACTTGCATTTCCTCTATGGATTTTTGAGGCATTCCTTTAAAAATATATTTTTGTTTGACAGCAGAGACATTGATTTGACAACTTGCTTTATAAAATTAGAGTAGCTTTCAAGTAAGGTAGTTATGCTGGGTGATCTGTGTGCTACTTCTCTGTTATTTGAGGCTTCAGCTCACATCCCAGTCACACGGGGCAATTTGTCATTATCTCTGCTAATGACTATGTGAATCTGGATCAAACGGAGGAGCTGATAAGTAAACATGTTGATTTCTGAAATCAAAGAGCTTGATTTTAATATTTGTCATTAAAAAAGTGACACAGCTTCCTAAATGCTACAACATGGCACTGTGAAAGATGAGACATATTACTTATCAAAGGTATAATTTTAATCTAATTTGAGAGCAGAGGACATGTGAACTACCACGAGTCAGACTAAAGGGCCTCCAGCCTGGTATCGTGATCCTTACCCTGGTGAGTAGCTGCTGCTTAGAGAAAGGCCACAGCCACTGTTGAAGTTTATTGGAATATCTGAATATTATATTTTCATCTATTAAATGAGATATCAAGGGTCATTCTAGTTGAAAAATGAGGGGATTTTTTAAGCTGTATTGTGAAAAAGCTCAGGAAATGTAGGGCTGAGATGAAGAGGGAAATACATTGAACCTAGCTAAAACACCTCATTAAAACCCCATTTCATTAGCTCAGCTTGTTAAATCAGTAATTTAAGGCTTAACGAAAGTCTACCCATTGCAGCAGCTGTGGTCCTGCAGGGTTCTAGGTAGAACATCAATTGAATTATCCTGACAAACTGCAGATATAGGTCTAACAGCTTCCTTGTTGAGGTAACAGGTACTTTCCCTGGTACAACAGAACAGAGAGCAGGTTGTGCAGGAAACCTTTTTCAGGTCCTGCAAAATCACTGAAAATGGTCAGGTTTCAGCACACCTTAACAGTAGCTCTGATTAATTACCATCTATGATGAAATAAATATAATGGGTTAACCACCTTATAGTGGGAGCCTGTGGTGAGCTTGCAGAAGACTTATCCTTTCCCCTCTTTTGAAATGGCTTTCCTTGTGCTAAATAAAAGATAATAAATCACCTTTTGATTTTATATTATGGTTGGGAGTAAGACTGAGTTATATCAGTTTTCTGTAGATTCAGGGAATAAGAAATTAGAGGAGATCATTGTAAACTTTTTAACTTGTCACACCTGAGCTCTTGCATTAATCCTCTAACTCTCTGCTGGTTGAAAGCATAATGTTAAAAGCAATTTATGTTTAATTTTAAAGGCATTGAGGAATCTGAAAGATGAAAATACAGTGGTGTCAGTTATATGCTTTGCACCACATCTACATGACACCTGAGCACTTTTTTAAAAGGGGAAAATTCTTAGTCAAAAAAATTAGTGTGGCCCCTTGAAGTACATAGAACTGCATCTCTTTGCAAGTCTGAGAAATACAATGTTTTATGACCACCTGCTTTAAACCACACATTATCTCAGTGTAAGTGAAGTGTAAGTATGACTGTGAAGCATTTGACACAGAGGCAGAACTAATCCAAAACTTGTACTACATGAGGCTTCAAAAAATATGTCCAAAATGAGGCAGCTTTAACACAGCATCTGATGATGACATTGCTTTCTCCAGGCAGGGAGACCATTGTTTGAGAGGATCCAAAGAGTCTTGAATTGAGCCCTGTCCCCCATCATGCCCTCTGTAGTCGACAAAAATCCAAAGACAAGGGTTGGGGTAAGCCATGCCCACCAGGACTGAGTACATAACTAACTCCAGGCTTTAGGGAACTGGACATCCAAACCAGACTGTCCTGAGAAATTCTGATGTCGCTTTCTTCTTCTCTATGGTTAAACAAGCCTCAGCCACATAGTCGTCTTCCATCTGTGGACATTCATTCCCATCTTTGCCATAAGAGCCCAGGGCTTGTGAGAAAGGGCCCGAAAGGGAGCTCTGGAGCCTGGAGAACAAGACTCTAAAGTTCTCCAATTTAAGCTGTTTCACTTTGGTCAGATTCCCTAAATATTTATTAGACCACCAAGAGATAAAACTCATGACAATGATACTACAAACACAGAGGCTGAGTCACCAGTGGGGAAGGGAAAGAAACGGCATGTTAATGGTTGCTGCAATTAACAGCTACTACTACAACTACTCAACTATTACTCAACTACTGTTTACAAAGGGAATGAGCTCCAGCTGGAGAGATGGAAATTGTAAAGGCTTCCTCCAAATACAATTTCTTCCAGTTGTGGTCCAGGTTCTTTCCTAAGAGTTAGAGGTCTCAGGCAGAGGGTAGAGATGATGCTGAATCTCCCAAGCTTGTTATTTGTTCTAATTAATTTACTTCAGGTTACAATGTTCTGTACAAATCTACTCATCATCTAAAATGTCTTTGAAGATGGACCTCACAGGTTACAGAGCTGGTGGTATAATAATGTCTTTACTGTGAATTTAAACAAAGGACAGTGGTGAGATAGGCACTGATTATTCACAATGGATAAATGATGTCTTATCCTAGGCAATGTTACTACCAAAAAATTATATTTTCTGGTCCTGTAGAGTTTGGTTAGCAACTGAGGAGCTGCTTAGCCTAAATTCTATGATGGCAGTTAAGCATCAGTTAGACGCCTAACTCCTTCTGTGGATTTAGCTCTAGAATACTAAAAAAAAAAATCAAAACAAAACCAAAACAACAAAAAACAGCGAAGAGAGGCTTCTCAGTCACTTGGATGCCTCTGAGATTTTTATCCCTGAAATTTGAGTTCAATGGGCTCTGATCTCAGACAATCTCTCACACACAGATATCTTCTGTGCCTAAGGCTTTCTTCTATTGCTCGAAGACATTACTAAACTTCAGCATTAGCTTACATTTGTTCCATGATCTGGTTTCTCACATGTTTCATTATAAATCTGATTCTTCATAAATATACACACTCTGGACTCCATTTTTTCTTGCTACAGAGCTAAACTGCAGTTAACTACAATGACTGCCATTTCTATAGATTAAAAAAACTCCACAAAGCCAAACAACAAACCAGTCTCAACAGTGGTATGAAGAGTTAAAATTTCAATACAAGATTCACTCAGCCCAAAAAGTCAGCATTCCCAAATATCTGCCATTCTTTTACATACTTCATAGCCAGACCGCGTCTCCATATGTTCAGAATAATCCAGCTCATGGTGGGACTAATCTCCCGAAAACTAGCTCATTAAATTAATGCCTGTGATTTTATACGCCTGACTTGTGGAAAAAACTCATGGGGGAACAATGGGTCCTATGTGCTGTAGAGCTGTGGCACCACCACCATTGACCCGACCCCTATGGATATTTTGAACTCCAACGCTGAAGTTGGCAACTTAATTTCACATTTGCTGGAATCTGAGAACAATAGTGTGTATCTGCCCTGTCAGGACAGCTCTTGCTGATGGTTATTGGCAGAGGATGACTTCAGACGAGAAATCTTTTTGGCCAGGCTTCTATTTCCACAAGCTATCTCATTGTTAGACTATTCAGCAGTCAAACAGATCATCCCTAAAATGAGTGATTGCAACAGCAGCAACACAGAGTAGTATTTGGAGGTTAGAAAGGATGTGATATTAAACACAGACCAATACTGCAATGCTGTCACAAAAAGGTAAAACCAGCACCATGTTGAATTCATGGATGTGCAATATATAAAAAAATGTCCAGTGTTTTTCTTCACTGTGCTTGGCTTGGGCTAGGGCTCAGTGATTTATTACTTTGGTTCTGGTGTTACTGACCAAATTAATTGCTGGTGTCATGACACTGATTTACTATTTGTAGTGCTTTAGAAGTAGGTGCCACTCTCATGAACCATGGCCCTTTTCTTCTAGGGGCTTTACCACCAGGAGACAGAATTATGGTCTGTGCTGAAAGAGCTCCCAGTGGAAAGCAAGGGTTGCAGACAGATGGGAGAGCAGAAGGAGCCAATGCATCAATACTGGTCTCTGTGGTTGGTCCTGGTTTCAGCACAACTACAGCCCAGCAGTGCCAAACTCGGGATACACACCAGAGGAATTTTAAAGAGGAAAAGGAAATGGCTTTGGGAATTTTTAGAGGCAGACACTCCTAAGTAAACAGTGGGCTTGGACAACTCACCTCTGGGATGAGTGAGGAGGGAGCTGTCATGTCGATAGAACATGGACAAGGTCTGGGCTGTGAAGGACCTTGGAAGTAAAAAAGGAAGGTATGCTTCATGTGATGGAGAGGGGGAAACTCAAAATGGGGACCAGGCAGGACAACAGCATGGTCAAAAATGCCACAACAAGAAATTAATTTTTAAGCAGTATTTTGTATTGGTACAGGAGAATGTGAATAGATAAAAATAAGACATGACAAAACTGGATAAAGGAATGCAGTGTAAGGGGACTAAAGTGTGGGTGAGCTTGTTCCAGGCAATAGAGAAAGGAAAAACAGGGTAGTTCCCCTCTTTTGTTCAGTTTTGGTTGTCATAGAGGAATCTTTTCCAATCTTGGATAGACCTCTCAATTCAGAGAACTGAACATGTTTATAGATATAATAAAAAAATTTTCAGTATCTTCACCTCTCTCTTCTTTCTGATTATTAATTTACATTGTTTAGTTAAAATAAAGTTTCTGTTTATCTGAATTAGAACACAAAGATCCACTCTGTTTGCAGCAGAACACAGAGTTTTTGCTACTTGATTCCTATTGAGGATTGTATTTGGGTTTCTTGAAAAGTTCTATTTGGGTTTCTTGAAACACTCCCTTTGCAAAATACATAGTACCTAGGTAAATTTGGCTTCAAGTGCTAGCATGCACCTTTAGCAGAGTGCAGTTCTGGCTTTTCTTTGGGAAGTGAAATATTGAGCTTGATACATATCTCTGATAAAATCTCTGTAAAAGAACAACAAACTTAAAGGTGTCCAGACTTCAGGATCTACAAAAAAATCTTATTTGAAAAAAAAAATCTTATTATCATTTCCTTCCTTCTTTTTCACTTCCTTGAAAGTACCAACATAACAAGGGAAGAAAGGACAAGTTGGTACCATGAAAACAGCCTTTGTGTAACAAAAAAATCAATCTCTCTGTAAACGTGCTTCTAAAAACTGCATACAGGGAGACACTCCAGTAACAAAGGAAAGGAAAAAAATCAATCTGGAAACAAAGCTTGTTTTTATTATTTTGAAGAGAACATGATTCGTGTTGGGAAATTAAATTCCAGAGGAGAGTCCATGTTACATCTTCTCACTTGTGTATAAGCACTGAGAAACAGAATGCACATCCAAGTCACGAAAGGGAGTCACTTCAAGAAAAAAACCCAGGAAGATATTAATACAATAGCTGTTAGAAAAGAATTATGAATATTTGTATATGTTTCATCTGCAAGCCTATCCCATTGCTGTCCCAGAGGAAATCTTCACAAATAAAATTACCACAGCAAAAGCTGTGGTTAAGGTTTGTATAGTTTAAAGCTCTTTTTTTTTTTTTTTTGAAATATGTGATTAATTTGTGTCATGTTATAAATCTGACCAGCTGGTAGGATGATTAATCAGACACATTGGTCCCCTCTCTTCAGTCATTCCTTGTTTATCGATTATAGAGTGGCTTTTTCTTCCCTACAGTTAGAGCTCACTAGTTTTCGCTTAAAATGATCAGATTAGACCTGAAATGTTTACTGTGTGTAAGCTAATTCTAGTCACTTGAAACTTCATGTAGCATATATTCTGGCTAAATCTGATTAGAATGGACAATTGACTTCTGATTTACGCTCACTTCAAGGGACAGCACAGCAGCCCCCGACATGCAATTAATCGAAGTGCGGAGTCCCCTGCGCGGGAGGAGGCAGGAGCTCCTGGCCAGGCTGCCACTTACCATTACCCAAACCCACAGAGGACGTCACCGAAACAGGATTTGAAGTCAAAAGGCAGAGAGACTGAAAGTGCCCTGTCTCTGAGTGCCATAAATGACCTTGAGATATCTCCTGTAAATGTCAGGGAGTCTGGCTGCACTCTCAGGAAAGAACCCACAGTGATGCTTTTCTCAGTCATGAAGTAATATTTTTGTGCTTATACTGTTCTTGTACTTTAAGACTCCACAGGATAAATAAAATTGGTGGTAGGCAGATCTATTTGTGTTTACAGGAGGCGTTGAGCTCCTTCTGGATTCTGGACTGTTTATAGGTGTCTATGGCTTCTTCTTTCTGCTCTGCTGTTCAAGGACTTCAGAGCTCTTAGTCATAATAAAACTAAAGTCTCTATTTTCGTCTCATCTGCCTTGACCCCTCAGACACTTCACACAGTGAGACACATTACTCTTTTAGATTAGACTTTTTCTGCTTTCTGTAAGTAGGTATCCTGTAACCCCAGTTTCCTCCTTCCTCTTTTCTGCTAATGGTTTTATTCGTTCCATTTTTTGGATTCTATGATTTTGCTTTTCTACCTTCTCATGTCTATGGAGTCCTCAGAAGTTCAATCTCTGCACTGTTCATGATTTTACTCAGCCAATTTTGACTAGTGCCTGTAAACATGCTTCTCAACCCTTGGCATGTCCCTTCCACCAACCTTCATCTGTGGTGCTTCTCCCCTTGCTGGCAACTAAATGCAGCTGAAGCAAAATAGGATGCTC
This sequence comes from Manacus candei, assembly GCF_025592945.1. NCBI lineage: Eukaryota > Metazoa > Chordata > Aves > Passeriformes > Pipridae > Manacus > Manacus candei. The sequence goes on from NW_026138061.1 coordinate 8,638,229, forward strand.
TGGCCTCTTACCCAAGCCATGTTCGTTGCAGAAAGAATGTTAGTCTGTATTTCACCCCTGGCCTCCTGATTGCTACTCTACTATTAAATCTGCTCTCTGATATGCTGTTAGCTTTTTTTAGGCACTATACCTATTTTCTTGAGCCCCTTCTCAATTCCTCTGAGTCACTGACATCAAATGGAGGTTACCTCTGCATCTTTATCTGTTCAAAAATAGTTGCACTTGCCCTTGTACATTTTCATGACCTCCTTCTTCCCAGGTCTCTCCTGTTCACACAACTCTTTTATAGCATCCCTTATGTGCTTTTCAACCTACAACTCAGGAATAATCTCTAAAGTCCACCCCTCTTTTAAGTTCCTCTTTAAAGACTCCTCAAGAATGCCCCCACCTGTGCTTCCTGTAACAAATTACCACACTGGCCAGAACACAAGGATCTTCAGCTATTTGTAGATACCTCATTCTATACATCTGACATTAATTTGCTAAAGTCCAAGTAGATAAGTGTAAAGATGATCATTCTGAACACACAGCCTTCCTCCTGCTCCATTGTGCCCTCTTACCTGGGCCTTTCTACTGAGTGGGACACCTGCTTGTTGTATTTTTCATAAATGACACATAGCTAATGAGGAAAATGTACTTTACCTTGCACTAAGGAATGATCCTGACTGTAAGGTCTCAGCTTATCCAGTGGAAAAAAAAATAAATAAATGCACTATGAACTAAATATTTAAAAAAAAAACCCCAAACACAACAACAAAACAAAACTGGCATTTGGACACTTCCTATAATATGTGAGCCCCAGGAAGAGCTGGTATTCACCTTACATAGACAAATGAGGATCTAATAGAAGTAATTCACAACAGCAGGGTTAGATCAAAAAATATTTCATAAGACAAAAAGAAGGAGGAAGTGACCACTTTGATCAATGTAAGGAAATCACCTGACCTTGCAGTTTCACCAAGAAGAGGTTATTTTTATTATTTATTTATGTGACAGAACTGAATTCCTTTTCTCTTGTTTTTATCAAAGAGTGGGAATACAATATCTCCTTCCACAAGAGAACTGAAGTCTATTTTCTAGCCTTGGAATAACAACAAATCTTGCAAGTGCTTTAAAAATGGATCAGCACATAGAGGCGAGAATTGATGTAAATTTCTAATTTAAGGCAGCATTTTCTTGTGCTATATTATCAGACCATTTCAGAGTAATTTTGATGTTTTATGTAGTATTTAAAGTCCTACAGCTGTAACTTCTAAAGAAAAAAAGAAAGCAATAAACCCCACAACAATTCTTTGCCCTATCATCAGCTGTGATTTTTTTAACCTGCTATTAGATTTTCAAGGAAAAATAAGATCATGGGGTAAATTTAATCAAAATAATTGCAAAAACAAATATGAGAAAGCTAGGAGAGAAACAATAAAGAGAAAATTATGTTTCTTAACTATAATATGAAACTCCTATCAATGTGCCTCTCTTCTAACTTGTAAAGGTAATAATCAGAGCATGTGAAAATGGCCTGGTCACTTTTTCATTATTATTCTCTTTATATTGGGTAGTCAACAGCAAGTCTGAAGTTCAAAGAACAGTTATGTATCAGTGGGTAGGACATGTTAATCGTGTCCCCTACACCCTTCCCCGTTCCCTGGCATACGCACTCATTCAGTTCACAGAGACCTGCAGGCACAAAGATGGTTCACCAGTGATTCTAAAGAAATGGGTGACCGTCTCTTCATCCATGTCTTCCAGCACTGAGGAGTCTGTTGGGAAGTATTGTCATCTGCAAGATCTGACCTGAGTTTAACAGCTTTGCCAGACACATCTTTTATAGATAAGTTATGACTATGCAAAAAAAAAAAAAATAGAAAAAAAAAGTACTAAGTGCCCTAAACCCATATGGAAATACATTGCCTCATCTGAGGCAGGGTGGAATTTATATACTTTACCCAGATATATCCGTATGTACAACTTACCATGGTCTCCAAGGAAGTTTAGACCATGATTTATTGATTTTTAAAATTTATGTTGACATTTAGTTTAGTGCATCATGCCCTAAATGTCATTGACTATCAACTGGATCTCCACTGAAAAGGCAACAAGCTTCAATGTGGATGTTGCCATTCTTGACACCTGAACTTAGGAGAGGTGGATCCCATTGTAGGAATGGGATTCTGTTGCCTAAACAAAGGTGCCTATAGCACTTCTTTGAGATGTGTCAGACCATCCTAGATATCTCACTCAGGTATCAGCTATAGGAAAGGACTCTTGGGAGACTCAGATCTTTTGGAATTTCAGACAGAGATCAGGCAGGATGTCCTAGAGAATTGTACCCGGAAATCCATATTACCTGCAGTCTAACTCACTTTTGGATCATATTTTTTGACCTGGTGTTAGAAACTCAATAGACCTGACTATGTGAGGAGAGACAGCACTTCTAGGAATCGTAGAGAGCATAAATATAAATATAAAAAATTTTTTCACCACAATCACTTTTACATATGTGAAAGAACTTGAAGGTGTCTAAGATTGCAGGTTGCTCTGAGTGAAAAGGCAGTAGAGAGGATTAGCACATGGCTGTAACACAAGAGGAGTGTTGTGGTTCAACCCCAGACATCAACAGAGCCCCACGCACCTACTTACCCACTCCCCCACCACCAGGACCAGGGAGAGAACTGGAAGGATAAAAGCTGGACAATTCGTGGGTTGAGATAAAGATGGTTAAATAGGAAAAGAAAGAGCCGCCCACAGAAGCAAAGCAAAACAAGGAATGAATTCACTGCTTCTTTATGGGCAGGCAGGTGTTCAGCCATCTCCAGGGCAGCAGGGCCCCATCACACGTAACCGGGACTTGGGAAGACAAACAGCATCACTCTAAACAACCCCACCTTCCTCCTTCTTCTCCTCACTTTATATACCAAGCATGATGTCATATGGTCTGGTCATCTATCCTTTGGTCAGCCTGGGTCACCTGTCCCAGCTGTGCATCCTCCCATACTCCCATGTACCTGCAGTCTCCTCTCCAGCATGGCAGCAGAAAAAGCAGAAAAGGCCTTGGCTCTGATAAGCTCTACTCAGCAACAACAAAAACATCTCAATGTTATCACCCCCGTGTTCAGCATAAATCCAAAACACAGCCCCATACCAGTCCCTACAAAGAAAATTAACTGTACCAGTACAGGGGGTCAGAAAGTAAAAGTAGCAAGTTTATAGGAATGTGCTAATATTTGGCAGCAATTGTTTAATTTTTTTGCCTGCTAGTGATTTTTCTCTGCTTTGAGACTTTCTTGCCTAGATTTAAGTGTCCATTTTATGGTTGGTTATGGATTAAATGCTTTTTATTTGTTTGTTTGTATGCCAAATCCCCGGTTTTAAAGAGCAATATTTTGTTTTGCTTACATATAGAAGATATTTTCTCAGTGAAATTTCCCTGCAAGTCAATGGTTTTTATATGGAGGAAAAAATAAAGTTCCATGGTACTTCAACCAAGACTGTGTATTATGATGCTGTAAGAGAGAATAGAGAGAGACTATAAAGCTTATAACAAAGATAACATATGATTTGTCCTTTATAATGAATAATTTGATCTCCTTTCTTTGTTGCCATGGTATTCTTTTGTGACTTTATTTATAAAGTGCTTTATGTAGAATTCATAGTCAGTAGATTTTTTTTTTTTGGTTTGGAATCTTTTTTTTCAATCTCTGTGAATTACCAAAGTACACAAATTTCAAGTTCAGGCATCACTGAAAAAACTCACATTGGAGACTTTCAGATCTATCTATAGCAGGTAACAACTCACATTTTATGAAAAACTCACTGTCTTCAGCAAAGATGTTCATGCTGTTGCACACTGTCTTTTAAGAGCATATAAACATTGAACCATAGGCCTCTTCAAACTCTCTCCAAAAATCAGTACTGGATTTTTCAACAGGAAGTTATCAAACTCTCTGGATAATATCTATACATTTCCTACATCTTTTTTTTTGACTTACCAAAAATAAAAAAACTTTTATCGTTAAATTAAAAAAAAAAAAAAAAGAAATCCTAGAACGATACACAAAGAAGTAGACAACTTCACTCTAGAAATACTCATTCCTAAAAGTTTGAAATGGCACCAAAAGGAAGGATATGAAATCAGCACCAAAGCACCCAGTAGCCTCGTGGTCGACTCCTTGCCTGGAGCATGGGTTGAAAGATTTCTCTAGAATAAAAGACTGAATCCACACCTCCTGCATCATAAATCAGTGCCATGACCACACTAGAAAGGATGCACTGGCTGCACTCCAGGTATTTCTTCTGTGAGATCTCAGCTGTGCTCTAAGGAAAAAGCCTTTGAAAATCCTGCTTCAGGTCTTCCTCTGTAGCCAAGGACCCGAGTAGCATGTGAATGTCAATAGGCAGAATCAGGTGCCTTGGGGATTATACAAGAGCTGAATGTGGTCCTGGATACTTGAAAAGGTAGGCAGGTGTTTTAAGGGCACCAAAGCTTCAGTGGTTTATAAGATTAGCATGGTTTAGGTGGACTGGGTTTGAAAGCCAACAGCACATTGAATCTGGGCAAAATTGCTGGTGGTTGCACACAACCATGTGGCAGGTTGAAACCAAAGAGAGGGTTCTGCTTTGATTCTGCACTTGTGTCAGGACACCAGAGATGCCTGTCATCACTCCAGCTTCAGAGAAAGCTACAAGGACACAAAATCTCAGGAACATAAAGGATCTCCCCCTCAAGGTGCTCCAGTCAGGGTTTTGCAGCAGATTGGCTGAAAACTGCAAGTTTGAAGCTGGAGACTGTTGTGACCAGTTGTGGCAAAGCCCCACAGTGAAAGCAAAGGCACAGTCTTCACTCCTCCTGAAGGCAGTGACTCTTACCAGATGTCAGAGTTCAGCAATGGTCACCGTAATATGCAGACAGTCTTTCGACAAGATTCAAGGCAAGATGCTCATTCAGGCTTCTACAAGCTGTACAGGCTGTAGCCATAACAGTTTTTCTTGATTTAAGGGTGACTGTAGTGGTTTTGTGTGGTGATCATAACTATCACTTCTGTGGCCATCAGCACTGTCTCCAGCCTGACACACACCAGTCCTAGAGCAGCACTTTGCAGTTTCACTGCCTGTTTGTTCAGCCATCGCCAGGTTTGAATTGTGAGTGTCCTTTCCTTCCTGCACAGCCCGTGCTGCTAAATTTGTGATGTCTTTTTCTGGGATGCTGCAAGAACACTCTGCCTTTCTCTTACTGTTCCTGTTACATTTTGATTCTTTCTTCATGTCCCAGAATTTCTACACAACCAAACCACGTATAAAAAACATACTCTCAGGTATTACTGTTCTCTGCATGGCAAAGAAAACACAGCAGGTTCTGATTGCTGCTTTCAGCTGTTCACAAGGGACATGGTAAAAATCTTTTCTAGCTGGCTTAACCGCTCCTGTGATCTTGTCTGATTGTTGTCATACCACTTGCTTTTCTCCAGAGTATTTCAAATGGATGCTACAATTCATCCTGTCTTCTTGTATGCTGAGAACTACATCTGCAGCAGGACCTTTGTCACTTGGTGTTCTCTGTTTGGAAAATCATTAATTTATCTATTTTTCTTTATGATTGTTATTCAACTTTTTTTATTAAACAGATGTGATACTAACAGTGCAGTGACAGGATTACACATACTAACAGTGCAGTGACAGGATTACACAAGTTTGATTAGTACATAATGAAAATTGCCTGTAACATAAGTATTTTGCAATTATGTAAAAAGCACAATGCCATCTGGGTCCTGTTATTATTTCTCTTTTTTTATTTTTTTTCTGATAAACGACAACTAACAATAAAATTTCACTCTGTAGTAAAATGTGAATTACAGCAACAAGAATAATAAAAAACATTTTATGCTTTCTCTGAGCATTTTAAGACTTAGAGATCAGTCCAGCAAATGTTTCGCCTGCTGAGTAGTGCTTATTCACAAAAGGAGACATTGACTGTAATGGTGTGACCTATCTGATTAAAGATTATTTGCAAGAGCCAAATGTTTACAGGTCTGTCAGAGAATGGGGAGAGATTGATTCAGGCTCCTGCAGAGTAATAATTTCCTATCTTTCCTTCATTCACCTGGCTCACGAAAGTATAGTAAATTGTAATGCTCTAGACCCCAGTGTATCACATCACTTGTATTATTACTGTTATTTAGTGTCTGTGTACATCAAGGGTTTCTGAACAGTGCATCCCTCAGTGGGCATGAGCTGGCAGCCAGGAGCCTGGTATCCTCCTACTCTATCTCTTTGACCTCACAGTTTTGGAACATTGAAACTGAGTCTTTTGTTTCTCAGTTAGACACTCAGGAATCAGTGAAGGTATATGGCCGGCAAAAACCCCCTGAAAATGCTGAAGTAAAGGGCCTCATGAGAATCCCAGTATGAGGCAATGAGGGAACTGGGATTACCAGTCAGGGTTAACTGCATCTCAAGCATTTGCTACATCTTCTGCAAGAAAAAGAAGTTTATTCAAATCCTTGTTAAAACAGTGGTGGGTGAGAGGAGGAAGGTAATTATCCTTCTATAAATGTTGAAAATTAGATAAGAATTTCTGGTACAAGGGTCTGCTGGATTTGGGCTTTTATCTTTGCAGAACAGTATTCCTTAGGCACCAAAATACATAGTTAGAAAAGTTCTTGCAAGATTCATGATTCCATGCATGTATAATGAATTCAAACAAGAATTACATAAACCTCCACAAACTACTTTCATCTAAGTCTGGGAAGTCCTCTGTGCTTTTGCAGTCAAAATGCTGTTTGAGATTACTTTAGCTGGATGTAAAGAATGGCCTGTTTACATAAAGAAAAATAGCACAACGTTCCTCTACTGCTGCAGGGAGAGCTATAAAGAACTTTTACTCCTGGTGAGCACTAGATAAAGCATTTCTCTGAGCTGTTTCTGGCCCTTGGCAATACAGTGTCTTCATTTCCCAATAGGAAGATGGTACCAAGCATAGGGCAAAGAGTTGATGAGTCATAATGGAAAAGGAAAGCTCCATCTCTGAGGTAGAAAGGAGTCAAGTGGGCAGGCTGGGCCTCCCTCTTCTCCATACTCTGTCAGGCGCAGATGTGCTAAATGACAAAGAAGGGTTTATGCCAATATACCTGAGAACTGCTCGTCATCAAGCGAGGGAGAAGGGAAATGATTGTAATAAGATATGGTCCAGAACTTTGGCTTTGGTATTCAATAGGTTTAAAAAAAAAATAACTGAGGAACGTTAGTTACATGAGGTAAACAGAAAATTAGATAAAATGCTAAATAGTTTACCAAGATTAGATAATGCTTAAATAATCAGATATCTCCCTTTGATAGCAGAACTGATTACGCAGACAAAGGAAATGCAGTAGATGAAATCTGTCTGAATTCAGCAAGAGCATTAGACATAGTGCCACACGGGAAAACACTTGTGAGGGAGAAAAATGGAGGATCAGTGTAACATCTGTAAAGTGGGGAGGGATTTAGCTAAGGGGAGCTGACAGCCAACTGCACTCAGCAGGGAGGTGTTATGCTGAAGAGAAGCTATTAGGGAAGTTCTCCAGTGTTTCTCCAGACTTACCATTAATATTTTAATTACTGAACACAGCATAAAAAGTTTATTGATTCTCCACTGAACTAAAGCTGTGGCAAGCACAGATCAGGACTGCATGGATCCAGACCAGCAGTGGTTTGTCTGAGTCCTGCCACACTAGAAATGGGTATTACTCGCTTGGGCTGAACGCAGCGTCATGTGCTACTGATTAAGAAAAATTTGTGTTATGAACTGGGAATAAAGATGGAATGAGAAGGAAATTGTAGGAAGATGTACATGGAAACATTTTTTCAGCTGTTCTACTCATCAGTTCCTCTTGGAGAAGTGCTGTCAGGGGAGCAGTGCAAGGAGGAGTAGGAAGGCATGTAGGTATTTCCTACTTAGGCTTTTGCAAATGAGAGAAGAGCTGGAAGTCAAGGAAGGGAAAAAAGGTCATCTCTGCTGCTGTCAGCAGCCATATCATGGCAGAGAAGGGAAATGAAGTCTGTATATGTGGACAACAAGTAACAGTAGAAAACTATTCAAGCCTTCAAGATTCCCTCTTCCCTGTCTTTACCATGGTCTTTGCCATCACTTGCTGTCCACTGGGACTCCTATATAGCACTTCAGCTGTCAGTGCCCACCTTAGGATTTACTCAGTGAGTATCTCTGATATGATATCCCACTTAGACCTTCACTGCCACATGGACAGCTACCAAAAGCAAAGGCAAAACATTTCCTCATTTTACAACTGCATCAAAATGACTTTCAGTCTGTTTGAAAGCCTTTCTGATGAAAACTTTTACTGAAAGACACAAAGAAATCTTTCATTTCAATATTTGTGAGAGAAGAGTAGTGTTTACAAAAATTCATAGTCACACAAAGTGATGTTAAAGGCAGGGTCAGCTATTTCCAAAATAGATTGCGAAAGTTATAAAAAAACCTACACTTTCTCTTGTTGAATTTCAGGGGAAATTTTAATAATAATTAAGATGTGTAACCTGTTTTTCTTAATTAATCTGAAAAGACTCAACAAATGATGTAGTTCTGGGACTATTTCCAGTTTGCAAATTGTTTAAGTCCATAGTAGTTTATGATAATTCTTGTGTATGAAATGTATTAATCCTGTGGAAAACAAAATGCTAGCATTTGTTTAATGAAATCATTATCACTAAACACTTATCATCTGTTTAATGAAATTCAGAAATTCACAGATGGTTGTTCCCTTATACAGCAAATGCGTGTTTAGCAGAAACAATGTTGAGAAGTAAACACAGTAATCAGTATTACGAGTCTCTCTTTTTTGCAATAAAACTCAAACCATTTTTTTTTCAGACACGGATATGGACTATCAGCCCAAAGTAAGATTATTTATCTGTTCTGAAGAGTCGTCTTTGAAATTAAAATAGGAAATAATCTGCTTTTTGAAACAACAGATTAAAACAAACCCAAAAGGGTGTAATGCTATCCTGATCCAGAGGCTCACAACTCTCCAGACTTCTCAAATCCCCAGCCACCATGTGCGTAATAAACTTTGGGGAGGCTGATAATTATACTGAGGAATTATCCAGGATTACAATAGCAATAATTGTTATCTCTTCCCCAAAACTGGTGTAAGTTTAGCCAGCACTCATCATAAGCACATTTCTTTTGTTATGCAGAATATACAGCTTTTCAATTTTCTCTCTTGTGTAGATTTGGCCAGCCTGTGGGCATTTACCCCTCACTGCCTGATTTTGTTCTGCTCTGCTTTACATGTTCTCAGTTATTTAACTGTTCCCATATGAAATTCTGGGTCTGCCTGAAGTCATGTCATGTTGAACTGAAGCTGAGAAGTTAAAGTATGTGATTTAGCCATACAGCACAGCCTCGCTCCTCTCCCACATCCACAGAAGTTTTGGGGATAGAGCTTGACAAAGCGTCTACAAAATCAAATTGCTTCTCAACGTTTTATCCTTGGATTTGTTCTTCCCATATAAAAGGACAGCAAGCAAAAGAATAACTAATATAGGAAAGGAAGCTGTAAGAGAGCATTTACTTACAGGGATTAACATGATACAGCACAGTGACTTTGCAATCTGCACTGTAAAGTACCAGATGTCCCATTAAAGTAATTCCTGTAATTTAAAGGAATACACATACAATTTCTTTTTGACCTCCTTTACGCTTGTAAATAAATTCTGTGCTGTTGTCCTGCTGGAATGGCCAAACTTTCTTGTCTGTTTTCAGTTTCTGATAATCTCAGCATGAAAAAACATAGATAGCAAGTATAGCTTTATTCAAGAGATAAATGTCAGGTGAAAGTGACTCTTTTGTTGAAAATGTGGCAAGAGCTGGCTGCATTAGACATGGAATTGCTTACATTGGGTGAAATTTTAATTCATTAAATATAAACTTCATCTTTTTCCACTTTACCACTTTGTGGAACTGCCAGAAGAGTTACATGTCAGAGCACTCTTCCAAACAAGCTATGTGTGAATGATTTCATAAACACATTTCATACATCCAGATTGAGAATTGGCCAGACCCCAGAGATAACATCCTGGAATTGCTCACACCTTTCACAATCAGGTGGAAGAACAGATTTCTGGGTTTCTGTTTCCACTCTTTCTGCTTGTCCATGGTTCAGAACTGTGGCTAAATCTGCTCTCAGTTCAAGGAAAGGATGATGGGATGAAAAATGAAGTCTGAGCAGAGGGGAGAGAGAGGATAAGTTCTGTAAAGAAATCATCAGTTTTCAGCCTTCAGGAAAATGGGGGATATTATTAGTGCAACCAGATTTTCTATTGCTTTGCTACAGTGACTTTGTGTGGCTGGGAAAAGTCATGCTAGAGGCAGCATAAGTCCAGCTGCAGGACTGCCAGAGAGCAGGTGGGAGAAATGAGACACCCTGAAGTCCAGAGACCAGCCTGACACTGAATAGTTCTTCTCCTGCTGAGGGAGATAGGGCAGGGGCATGGATCACTTCTCTGTCTACTCTACAGGGCAGATCCACCCTCTGAAAAGAAAAAACCGTTGCTGAAGCTGTTAGAAATGTTATGATCAGTGGAAAAAAATATGATCTCTTTGGATTCCCTTCTCCAGGAATTTCTTCAGGAGCAGTCCAAGCCAATGTTTGGATATTTTCAAGGATATTTTCTCTCTCTGGCTAAGTGTAGCATAATTAATGAGTCTGAGACAATAGTGGCTGCCACACTGAGATCTCTAATATTTAGGGATAATTTTCACAAGAGTGAAACTGGAGAACTTGACCCTGCAAAAAAATCCCCATGGAACCTCAAAGTGAAGGTAATTACTGTGCATTTTCCTTCCAAGTGCTTCTCTGCCACTTCGTGTTTCTCAGACTTGTAATATTGAAAAGAAAAAACTAAAGGGCATTTTCTTGCTTCTACCACATGGTTAAATCTTTGAAAGCTTTCTATTTTCATCTAGCACAGATCCTTCTTTGACTTATCCCTGCCCACCCTCCAAGCAACAGCAAATCCAGATTATGTGTTAAAAACACAAAGCATTCAGTGCATATGCACATTATATTTAAAAGATTTTTTCTATCCTGATGTCTCTCTTTAAATTTTGTCTTATTTTTCCTGCTGGGAAACAAGTCTATACTTTTTCCCCCTGCTTTACCTTTTCTGAAGGCCCTGAAATCCTTTCTCTTAGCGTTGTCATGCATTTAATTTAGTTAAGCAAATTTAGTTTGTATCAGTCCGTTTGCTGTTCCTGCCAATGCACTGAGCCTGCTATTAGCACATGGACTGTAGGAACAGCACTGAGGTTTTAATCTGGATGTACAGACAACAGAGGGATTTACAGCTCTGGCAGACCCTTGTGTTTGTGCTGGACTATGAGCCGTCAATCAATTACAGAGGCTTTTGCCAAGAAGGTGAATGGCCAGATGTCTCATTTGGTAAGTTTATAATTCTCTCTAAACAGGGGAATAATCTTTCTCCAGCAGACATGAATCTCCTCCAGAAGCATCACCTCTAGTTATGAAGCCTCATATAAGACAGTTCATTGGCTTTCAAAACACCCACTGAGTTCAAGTGTCCCACATTCAGGAGACTGAAGCAGTAAGATTGAGTTAATGAGCACATTTATGTGACTGAAGTTTGCTCTGTAACTTCTGATTCAAGTCAAAAGTTTGCTTTTATAAACGTCTATGTTTTGGAGTAGGTTTACATCATAAGTCTCAGTACCTCCAATTTACAAAGCATCAGTTAGTTTCAGTGTAACAGGATACAGGGGACACTTCTTCTGTTCAATATATTCTAGTAAGTCTGAAGTTATGGGACCACTGCAGATTGTAAACACTCCTTTTTACCCCACCACCACCCCAGGAAAGTAGTTAGCCAGTTGTAGCAATGACACTGTCATAAATGTAGTTGGTTGTTTTATCTCATTTATTTTAAAATAACATCGAAATAAGGACAGAAACACCACAAAATAATAAAATAAAAAATTCCAAATGCATTTTTCAAAATAGTTTTCCCAAAACTCCAAGTCCCCAATATTGTAAACCCAAAATATTTTCCCTATGAGATTTTTTTTTTGACACAATTTCAGAAAAATTTCTTCAACCTCCTTTGCAACAATAATAAGGGAAAGAAAATGAACCTTTTCCAATCACTTTATCCTGCAACTAAATAGTCATTGAGCTTCCTCACTGATCTTATTACAGCCATATTAATAAATGGAACCATTTGATTCGGACATATGTTCCATCAGAAGAAAAAGACAACTTCAGTGCTCCTAAATCTTGTAATCTTAATACTGATTTTATTCTTACAAGTTGCTACTATTGTCCACAAGCAGAGCAATTTGTTCAGCAGAGAGCTGAGCTGAGCCTTTATCCTAATTTGAATCTGCGCTTACACATCCCTGAATGGAAAAGTGATAGAAACTCTTCTGCTGTAACTGGAAGCAAGATGATGCAGCAAACAGAGTAAACATTTTTCCCCACTTTGTGGGTGAAGTGCTGATATCACAGAAATGTCAGAAGATAAAAATGGTAGTCAAGAGGTGACAGAATAATATAAAAAACAGTTCTACTGAAAGCATAGTCTCAAAAGTGTGGTCTGGATTCAAGGGATAAATTAGTGCTTAGTTTTCTCACATATTTTTCTCATTGTATAAAAATCAAGTAATAATATAATATTGTCATCATTTGGTGTGTGATTTGATCCAGGATGAGTGAGGCAGTGAAGACTGGAGCTCATCGCTTGAGCTGTTCTATAGATTTACCAACAAATAAAGCACTAAGAGCAAAAAGCATAATGGAAGAGGAGAAGAAAAGGTTAACTATTGTGCATTCCTGAGGTGGAGCTGAGGTGGAGAGAAACAAAAAGGCTCAAAGGCTTTTAGCAGATTCTAGTGAACAACCAAGCACTGGATCCAGAGCTTCTAAACTCCCATCCACGTCACAGTTACTGGCTCACGCCATCTTTTATAACACATAACAAACCTAGGTTAGAAAAAAGATTTTGAGGATTTCCACATCCTGTGTATTCTAAAGAGCAGCTTGAAAGGAAGATGAGTCATAGGGAACCAGTTGGCAATTTCGTATCCTGTTTATTGAAGTGCGTGGTTGAAAAGAGAAAACGTAACAAATATAAGTTGGATGAGCTATAAAATTAGTATAGTCCTTTAACAGCTGAAACTAAAACATCCAGAGTGTGAAGTTTTGACAAAGCAAAATTTTTTGGACAATTGCCATTCTCTCCATTGAGTAAAACCCAAATGATGACTGAAGAAGGCTCACTGGGCACTGGTGAAGCTTCTGGACACAGAGGTCCAGCACGATGGATTCATTTTCAGGGATACAAAAGCTATTAATAATTTGTCAGCCATTTCAAACAGGAACAATACCCTACAGAGTAATGTAATGCATTCAGGGTTGGTTCATCTGTTTGTACATGTGTGCCTACTCCTCTAAAGTCATATTTGCCATATATTGAATTATATCTCTCTCCACTCAAAGTGGCTCCACATTTATCTACTGATGGTGGTGTTAAATCACACTGAAGTCTTCCTTTGGTGCTCTTTTAATTAGAACACTGGACTGTGCCACATCAACTGTGGAAGGACAGTATTTTACTGCTATAAAAAAATACTTTCCCGGTGCTTATTGTTTGAGTATCTCTTGTATAATTTTCCTTCTCAGTTCCTCAAGCATATTACTCCAGATGCAATCTAAGACATGATAGGATTTGCTCTTACATTCAACTGGCCTAATTTGATGAGCATTTTTGCCGGGATTCTTGTGCTAGGAGTTAGATAGCCTTTGTGTAGTGTAAAAGTCACAAGAAGGGAGGATTGTGAAAATAACAAAGAACTTTTAACTGCAAGCTGAAAATAGAAACGACAGCACTTGACAATCTTTTGAGCAGAAAGGCTTTTTGAAAAAGAGCAGTTTGTAAAGGGAGAAACAGAGGTCAAGTGACAAAGAACAGGTCTGTGTTACAGGGAAAGCAGCTGAAAAGTGAAGGTACTGCACTGCAAAGCAAACAGCAAAGGAATTTACTGACTTTAAAAATCTGTCACCAGGGACCCTGCAGAGAAGTAACACTTTTTTCCTTTTCTCTTTGTTTTTTTTTTTTTGGGGGGGGAAGGTGCATATACATTTCAGAGCAGTCCAGTATGCTGGTAGGCATATTCCATTATTTAAAATTATCCTTTATATCCCTCACTTATTTTCCTTACCGTGATACAGCAGGTCGCTTAAATATGCAATGAATCTTTTAACAATCAACTGAATGACATGCTCAAATTTTGGCAACTATTAAAATACCTAAGTGAAATGAGGCCTTAAATCAGATTTTGTATGTGACCAAGATAGGCCTTACATAGATATGCAGAGATCACATGAAATGGTCACACCAGTTTCTGAAATATTAACATATCCCCGTGGATTTCAAAGTCACATTGATTTATACTGTTAAAGACTTGTCTCACTGTGTATATCATATATAAAATCTGTGGGTTTGGCCTGTTAAATAAATATCACTTTTCAGAAGAATGAAACAATATATCAGGCAATATAAAAGCAAGACCTTTTGAAGAATATTCTATGAAAAGGTCCAGAACAGAAGGTTTTGAGGAAGAAAAGTTATTGTTAAAATTATCAATGAGGAAATTTACACTTTCCCTTAATTTTGGAAGGGCTAGACACCATTCTTGTCACACGCTGTTACAACTGAAACTGAAATGTCATAGCTGAGAAATGTAATATTCCATCAAAGAAACCAAATAGATGTCAAGAAATAAAGAAGTTAATCAAAGCAATTGTCTACAATGCTAAATTGTTTTCTGTTTAGCACAGACCTATTCTTAGTTGGTCTTATTATTAAAATTTACAGCTAATAATAAAGTAGAATTATAGAAACCTGGAATAATTTGTCTGGGGTGAAAACCTTGGGATGTCTATAGACCATCTTCCAGCAGTGTCAGTTATGGGGTCAGTCCAGATTGCTCTGGGATTTATCCAATTGTGTCTTGAAAACCTCCAAGGGTGGAGATGGCACAGCCTTGCTGGCTGAGCAGAATCTCCAGATGGACCATCTCAGTGGCCCTCCACTTAATGCCTTCCCACTTCCCGATGTCTTTCTTGCACTGGACTGTGGAAAACTGGACACACTGTCCTAAACTTTTCACAGATGCCTCTGCTTTTTTACTTATAGGAGCTGAATGTTGTTTATTTTTCATCGCTAACAGTCAAGGGGTCACAGAAGTAGATGGTTCCCCAGCTGAAGGCAGTGTGGGATCCCCACAGGGTTGGTCAGTGCAGGGCCTCACGAGCCTGAGTCTCTCCCACCACTCCCGGCCAGGAACCCTAACCCCACACTCAGGTTTCCCAGCAGTGTCAACCAACTGCTTCTCTTTAAGGACTCTTAGGTTGGGTTTTGTCAAAAAACCAGTAATTTTCTTGCTTAGAAGAATGTCTCTGAAGTAAAATCTACATTAAACAAGGTATTAATTTTCTTCCATTCTCCATTAAGAGTAGAAATCCTCAGATGAGACAGGCAAGATCCCATGGGGAGTTGAAACAGACTTCTACACAGGCCATTCTCCAACCTGGTAGAGAGATTTTGCACCCAGAAAAAGCAATTTCAGCTGTATGATACCCAAGGCAGCTTAGTTTTCTCCTAGAATCTGTGCTGCTGACCACTTGTGAAGCTTGGAGCAGACACCATCACTATTTTGGTTAGTTTTCCAGCAGAATGTGAACATATCCTTTCTTCATCCTGGAAATGGAGGATCTGTCCTTATCAACAATCTACTGCAGTATTTTCCACATAAGGATGTCACTCCACAGATGACAACACTCCACAGTACACCTCTCGACATTTTTATCTCCAGATATCGAGACTGTGACACCAGTTCAGCATACAATTGTAGAAAAGCAAGTGTAGAAGCCATAACAGACCCTTTAGGACATTCCTCCTGGGAAAGACACACCAGTAAGTCTGGCTTGTATCACTAACAAGATGGTTGAAGCTGTAACAAAGAGTAAGATCACTTTGTTCATGGATAAACACAATGCATTGGAAAAAATTGTCAAGGGCAATCCTGTTTTACCAGTTGAGGGAAATCCTGTTTTACCAGTCCAGCCACACTTTCATGGAGATTCAGTAAGCATGAGACTAATGGACTTGCAGAATACATTTTAAAAAGGCTTTTCATATTGTTCCATAACAGTCAGAGAAACCAAGTTGCCAAGAGACACTAATCCAAGTTTATGGACCAACACTGCTGAAATTGTAGGAAATCACAAATTACAGAAGTCAGCAGTGGGGGGTCCTTGGATCCTTAAGTCATTAATTCTTAAAAATAAACAGAACATTTTTGGATGAAAAAGGACAGAATGACACAGTAAGTATACCCTCTAAACTTGGGAAAGTGTATTAATACACAACTGAGAAGACATTTCCCTGCTTCCTTCCCAGGCATCAGGAGTTTTCAAGACCCTTATAGCTGTGAAGAACTTGAGTTAACTGGCCACTTCTCCCTCCTTATATCTTCTCATAGTTGGTTGTTCAGATTTGGAGACTGCATTCTGTACATACCTTTCTGTTTCTCTTCAGGGAATTGCAGTTCCAGTGCTCTTCTACATCTGGTCATAAATGGCCCCCACATTGGACTCCTTCAACTAGGCCACTGATGTCAAAACTCAAGTAGTCTGAGGTCCTTACCACTCATCAGCCAATATCCTCCTCACTGTCTCAGCTTCCTAGAGAAAAATCAATGTTATGAGAGTCACATTGATATTTTGCCCACAAATAAGCCGTTTGAAGAGAAAAATGCTTGCTTCTAGCTAAACTGTGCAGGTTTTTGTTCAAGATTACTCACCTCCTCCCCAGACCTGACATGATTCCTTTGCCATTTCCTCAGTAGACTGCAATAACAGCTTCTTTATTATTAAACACAAATATCTCAAAAGTCAACACAAATAACAGGTAAAGAGCATCCAGCTCAGTAGGTTTCTCTTGTCCCACAAAAGTTTCTTCCTACTTGTCATTGATCTATCTGGATTTCTCATAAGTATTTCTCTTCATGTACCAATTCCCCCTTCATTCTCTGGAGATTTGAATTCCACACTTCTCATCCCACATCTTCAGGTAAATTCTGGGGGAGAATACAGTGTGCATAACACCATCTGCATGTGTAACTGTTACAAACCACTATGAAATAGTCATACTTAAGTAATCAGAATTAAAAACTCGATTGAAACTGTGCTATCACAATCAGTAACACATTTAGATGAGAATTCACATTAAGTTCAATATGAAATATGGGTATCATAACAGTTGAGTTGTGTCTAGATGTCTTTCAGGTTGATAAGTATCCACTTATTCAGAGACACAAATCCACACCCTTCCTCCCTCCTAACAACGTAAGCCTAGGTTTCTTTTTGTTCAGAGTCTCATTACACCTATTTTTCTGTAAATAATTTTAGTCCTATAAATTCTCTGTGATTGCTATTTACACTGTGTTTCTGCACTTCAAAGTGACTGTGGAGGTCCATAAGTATTGCATGACAATGATGCTTATATCAAATGAGTTCAGTTTAAAATCTGAGGGTTTTTTTTTCTTTCGCTACTTCCAGCTCTACAAAGAGAAGCCAGTGCCCACACTGTAATAACCAGAGCTGGTGTTTTCCGGGTTTGCTACACAGACATCCCAACCAAGGGTCTGGAGGACGTGTTTTAGGGCCATATTTGATCCAGTGTGTGTACTTGCATCCAGAGTTTCTGACTCCCAAAGTCATGTCCCCAAGAACCAACAACTCTGGCATTTGGACCCACTGAATACACACAGCTCAGATGCTTTTTTTTTTGTATCACTACCGGCAATAAAGGTGGTGTCACTTTTTTGTCCATATTGTCTTCAGGTTAGGTTCCACTCTCTTCACATGATGCTAATTTCCACCCCTACAAGGACATTTTTTCTCTTGGTGTAACTTCAGGGAGGAGCAAATGGCAATAGGGTTATGGAGGTGTTATTGAATTGTTACTGCTGGCAATAAAGTGCCAGCAGAGCAAAGCACAGTGTGACTGCCATATTCCAAACTGAGTTACCAGCTCTGACAGCTATGAGTACATATCTTTTTGCTGATAGAGTGATCACACTTGATTCAAAGGCCCTGGAACACTGTGGGTTTGGAATGATACGTTACAGTTTTATAACCACTAATCAGAGGAGAAACGTGATTTGCTCTAACTTCTTTTAATGCAGACATCTGGATGATACAAGCTAACTGCTCCCAGAAAATCTTACAAAAACTAAAATTCTCATCCAAAGTTTTGCAATAACCATACATACCTACAGTAATTGTTTGAGTTCCCTAAACTTTATTGTATGTGTAGTGCACCACTGTGGAAGCATAGTATACTTTACAGTCATTTGTTTCTCAGCACTGAAAATTTAAATAATGTTAGCCTCCCTTTAGGTTTGATGTAAATTTAACTTGCTTATATAGCAAACTCCAATCTTTCCCTGGATAGATTTTGCATTCCTCTTCTGACTTGACCTTTCAAAATCTTCCCCATGACTACCAATCAAAACACTCTAAACATCAGAAATTCTTTCAGATCTTGCTAGAAGATTAATCATTTGGTATTCCAAAATATTCAGTTGAGAGTTTTTTAGTTAGTTAATTTCCTCAAATCTCATTCAAATACTATCTAAGTAACAAAAATTGACAGAAATTATTAGTGGCAGTATCCTGCATTTGCCACTGAAAAGGATGTGAATACTTCCTCACCAAAGATACGCATTCCCTGAAGTGTACTTTTTGCTTCCTAAGCTACATCCAGTAAGACACTCCTATTCCTGGAAACCAATATATGACATTTAGAATCTGATTCCCCTCAGGCAGAATCCAGAACTCTTTGCTGTGTGTCTGGACTCTGAGTATGAGACACAGAGAATCACAATACTACAAAATGAGACTCAGGGCAACAGCTGTGCTTAGCAGAAAGCTGACAGGAGAATTTATGCTCAGAGTGCAGCCACCTAGGTGTTGTTATTGAAAAAAAAAAAAGGATAACTCTGAATTCATCTTTAAAAGAGTTTAAAACACCTCTGCTGTGGCTCCTTACACAGGCCAGTTTCTTTTCAGGAATACTTTTCAGGAGATCCAAAGATAATCCAAATATAAGAGCAGACAGGTTTAAGAAAGAGCTGTCAAGTTATATCCAGCAGCTCTCCCAAAGCACACTGGCAATTAGCACAGACACACTCCAAACAACCTGTCAAATTCAAGCCCTGCCATAGGTAAGGATATGGGATGAAGGTGCATGTGTATGTTTGCAGAGAGTGTTCATGTTGATCTTAAGTCCCTGTTCCTTCACCTGTTGTCCGATGGAAGGTAGAAAGGTGATTGGATAAGAAATAATCAAAAAGGGGCTCTGAGATTTGCTGTTCTAACATGATGCACCCACTCACACAGAAGCACACAGTCCCAAGTGGTCACTATTCCCACAAGTGTAGTTCTCCTTTCTATTGCACTGGAAATACATGTGTCTAAGGGAAGGCTCTGAATTTAAGCAGAGGGAGGCAGGTCTTTAACAGCAGGGTCATGTAGGTGCTTGTCCCCCAGACGCTGCACTTTTCCCCAGAAAGTTATTTTATTTTTAATTCCCTTGTATATCAAAGATTCATCATATAATCATTTTTATAATAATTCCTCCTTGGAAAGTACCTGCAGGGTTGTTCAAGATGAAAGACACTTAAGAAAAACCTTAATTATCATTGTGATATTGGGATTTATCATTTTGTAAAGTGTATAACTAACAGTCTTAGTAGCTTTTCCTAACTCTATGTTTGCACTCCCAGTAATTGATGTCTCTTGGGATTCTTCACCACCAGATGGGTGACCATATGGAAAGGGACACTTGTATATAAACCCTGTTATTTATGTACCTACAAGGCTACCCAGGGAAAATAAACTTCCCCAAAATTTTATTAGGAAGAGAGACATAGAAGTACTGTCATCCCATAGTGGTAGAAATTATCTTTTTCTTGTCCCTTTTCAATAAAAGTTAGAGAAAAAGCTCAAGTTTTGGTTGGTTTTGTTGTTTTTTGGTTTTTTTTTTAATAGTTTCTTAAAGAAAGTGAAGATTTAAGTCAGTAGTAAGATAAAGTTATCTGTGCAACTAGATCACTTTTTCTTTTTCAAAGAAAGAGCAGAGAATGGTAAAAGGGAAAAAAAGTGCACCTTGAAAGAGGACTGACTCTAATAAAGAATAGCGTGTTTGACTATTGGAGAGTGCAACAAAACTACCAGCTGGAAAATCAGCAAAGGAAACCTGCATTTTAAATCCCAAGAAGGACAAGGAGTCCTGATTTTGATCTATAACATTTGCAAATGTTTAGAAAAAGTCTAGTAGCTCAAAGTTAACAGCTATCTGCATTCACACTAGTGTAATTGAGATCAGACCTTGGCCTGGAAACTGTAGTAAAACTAATAATGTTAGAATAACTCTTTAGGTTAAGGATAATTTACATTACTTAATTTGCCATTTACCTAAAGCCATTTAATCCTCCAGAAAAAAATTAATTTGCTGTTAAAAGACCTTTTATATCCCATTGACTTTAGTGGACATTGGATAAACCTTTATGAATTCACAGCAATTTTCAAAAGGGGAATGAAGATAAATAGTAGCCAGGTCCAACATTGGTGAATTGAGGTAGTACAAGCACTGAAACAGGCTACCCAGGGCAGTGCTGGGGTCACCATCCCTGGAGGTATTTAACAGATATGTAGACGTGGCACCTGGGGACATGTTTTAGTGGTGGACTTGGCAGGGCCGGGTTAATGGCTGGAATTGATGATCTTTAGGGTCTTTTCCAACCTTCACGATTCTAAGTGAGGAATTATACCAAATAATTTTTATATAATTTCTGTAAGTCAACAAAAGAGTTTTTTCTAACATGAAGTTAATAATTTCATTACTAACACATACAACAAATGCCAGTTCATGAGACCTTACACAGAAAAGAAATGCAACTGCTTTGCACCGCTGTGTGTGACATCAAGTCTGTATGGATACACTAGACAAGAAAACATTGTAAAACCATCAACCCAAGTAACAAAAGATCTGCTCATATTTTTTTCTGTAAGCATTGAACATAGTCTGATACCACTGTTGGACAGAAGGACTGAAACATGGCAAAGTTGTATAAGCAATGAAAGACGGAGTTATCCCTACCTATTCCTAGGAGGACTGCTGTGTTCATCCCTAGGCATCATTGTCCAACCACAAAGGCCTCAACTAGTTTCTCTTAGCCCCTGATCTTTCAGGCTGAGAACCCCACTGGGCCCTTCTAGGACACTGTCTTCCCAGTTCATGGACAAAAGGAAGAAAGACAGAGTATCTGTGTCGCATTAGGACGTGAAGTCAAATGCAAGCACGGCCTGAAAGTGAATACAGAAGCTGGGAAACACAACTCAGATTGTCAAGGTTATTGTTTTGTTTTGGGTTTTGCTTTTTGTTTTCAGATATAGCTCAAGAAACTGCTTGATTTTTGTTTAGCCTCTACAGCCACTTAAAAGAGAGGTTACAGCAAAGCTGAGCTTACATTTTCAGATTGTTGGTTTCAGCAACACAGCACTGCAGGGAGTTTTCATGAAGCAGCTCACCTTCAAAGCCCAGTGTGTAGGAATGCCTTATTTCCCTTTGAAGCTCTGGAAGGAAAAAAAACTAGATGGTGTGAAACAGGGGAATTATTCCCCTTTTCTGTGACTCTCCACTTAATTTGTCTGAAATTCTGCCTTATTTTGATATCAGCCGAGTTAACTCAGCTGTGAGGTTAAATTTAGGTACGAGGTTTGCATTGGCACTTCTTCCCCATAATCCCCCAGCAGTGCTCACAGCAAACGCAGCAGCAGGCTGGGTACCCAAGTACTGATTTCTCATAACTACCTAAAGGATCCACACTTCCAATGACAGAGAGCACAGAAAGTGTTTTCTAAGGTCAAAGGTTTCTTCCTGTTTACCTAATAGCCACATTAATGTGCCTTTTATGTAGAATTTACTGCTATGTCTATACAGTACTTTAAACAGTGCCAGGAAACATTCCTGCACACGGATATTCAATTCTCTGTATGCACTGTTAAATCATTCAGATGGTCCCTGCTGCTGTGTTGGTTCATGCTAACCAGCGGTCCCCTAAACATTTTGGGGAGTCAGCACAGGGTAGGGATCCCTCCTAAGAGAAATTTTGGATGTCGTCACCCTGGTCTGGAAACCACGGTTTCAGGAGTGTGTACACCAGCCAATAGTTTCAGGGCAGATGATGGTCTTGGTTACTCTTGACTTGTTAGTACAGTAGTAGTTTGTGATTTTCTTGTATGAAAATGTACATGTCAAGAAAGAGATGCTTAGGAAAGGGTGAAATTTATAGCCATCATGGACCATAAAAATTGCATTCCTGTTGTAGTAGGCAGCAGTGCATGTTATTAAGGCAGTTTATGAAAATAATGGATATAGGAGATGGAGAAAATTCCAGACAAGACAGATCCAAGAGGTAAAATATACTGTGAGGGTAATTGAGCACTGGCACAGGTTGCTCAGTGAGGTTGTGCAGTCTCCATCCTTGGAGATATTCAAAATCAATCTGGATGAGGTCCTTGGGCAACCGACTCGAGGTGGTCCTGCTTGACCTCCAGAGGTCCCTTCCAGCCTCAATCATTCAGTGATTCTGATGAAATAAAAATAAATTTAATTTCCTCCAAGAGTGTCAAAAGCTACAAAGAAGATGAAGGAAAATGTCCTGGACTGTTTGGAACAGGATTGATTGTCTTACTGTGACTGCATAAGGCTTAGGCAGCAGAGAGTTTGACCCATGGAAATACTTTGCTCCTCTATATGCTCCTATACTGTAGTTTGCAGGAAAGTGGGAAAGATACTGGTGAACAGGTGAGCTAAGAGAGTGGAACAAAAACTTAAAAACATCTTTGCCACTTTTTCCTTGTACTGATAGAACATCAAACCCTTGTATTGACTAACTCAGCTGGAATGTGACTTTTTCCGTTGAAGGTAGAATGTGTTACATTGCAAAAGGTAATGAATTGTCCAGCTTCTGCATGGAGTAGGAAAAGCACAGGGAGTAAAAAACGCCAAAACTTCTTTGTCATGAATTGACAAGCATGTTATTAAAGCTATTTATTCTCCAAATATGCCTCCAGAAGTAAGCTGTCATCCTGTCATCTGAAAGGACTGCAGAGGCCAAGAAGTAGGGTGGACACCTGACCACTAGAAACAGAGCTGAGATCACTGCACTCACTTTCAAACACAGGTCACAGGATTAAAGGGCTCATATCCCATAATTCATGAGGCTTATAAAGTCAGAAATATGGCACAACTGCAGTCCTATTTACTGAATATACTTGAGTGTTTAAGTACCAATAAATCAACTTTGAGGTAAAATCTGCAAGGGAAACATTTCCTTAATATTTCAGAGCTTGAAGGGGGTTATTGGCCCTTACCTCTCACTTCTCAGAGTGCTGAGAGTTTGAAAGACATGTCTAAATCCCCTCCTTCTCATATCAACTGTACCATGTTACTGTCTCTAAATAACCTGCATTTTGGACCAGGTACATCAAATACTTTTTGATAACTACGTAGAAAGATTTTGACCTTGGACAATGGAGCAAATGAAGGTGCCAAGGAGAGTAACAGCTTGTTAAATGACAGGTGTCAGAGGAATTCAAGCCAGGTCAGGTTGGAGAGGGGGAAAGGTGTTGCCAAGTGAAACAGAAGTGAAAGGAGTAAATGGTGCCCAGCTCAGCCAGTACCTACCACTGAAGCACCTCAGGTAAAGCAGGTTTCTCCTGGCTTTGAACTCACTGTGCACGCCCAGAATTGCCCTGGTTAATCACACAGGTTCCTAACGCTTGCTTTCCACCTGGGCCATGACAGGGTAAAAAGAGTAAATAAAGTAGGTCCACAGTGCCTTGATGAGCCCATCTGGTCTGTTCAGAGTCACATGAATCAGTATACCAACCACTGTCTGGAAGCTGCAGATTTTGTTTATGTTTTCAGAGATATCTGATGGCACTACCAACATCTTTATACAGTGTATCACTTGATACATTCCTCTTAGGCAGCAGACTGCACTAGCTGGGTTAGAGGATTTCTGTCCCTATTGATGGCAGGGATGGTGTTTGAACAGAGAAGAGCAGCTTCTTTGAAACCATCGTGGCTGAGAAAGACCTTGGAGCAGGGTCTCATTTTGTGGGTAAGAGCTTCTCACCATTTCTCTTGAAGGCAAAGCAGTGACACTGCCACTGCTTTTCCTGCCTCTTTAAAAAGACAAGAGTGAATCATCATCACATGAGCTCTTTGAGAGAATGATTGTGGGGGCTTTCCCTAAAGAGAGGACTTTGGGCTCTAGCTTCCAAACAGCTAGTTGAAACCCTCTGAAAGACCTTTGTTGAGACTTCTTATCTCTGGAAGATAGCCAAAGTTGAAAATGCCTAGCAGGTTCAACAGACTGCACAGACAGAGGCCACTCTGAGCTCTGAAATGATCGAGCTACTAACAGCTCATGGCCATTAGGAGTGACCTACCTATGGCTATATGCTCTCATTGCATCTTACATCCGTGGAAGACCTTGTACCTCACGAATTCAGGAGAAAACTGTTCAGTTGTCCTTCTTAGAGCAGTTTTCTTTTAGCATAAGAGAGGGAACAAAGAGAGAGGAGGAAGAGGAAGAAAAGTGTACCTCTGGCCCAGTTTAGCTTTTTCATGAAACCTCATCCTCTGAGTGCACAATCTTAACTTGCTTTCTCTGCCTAAACCTTCCTTTGCATCACAAGGAGAGTCAAACCTCTGAGATATGGATGCAACCCCAGGCACCAGAAAACTCCACTTGTAGGTACTTAAGTTGTACACTGAATTAATTCAGTAAGAGTCAAAAGGCTACTGTGTAAAAAGTCTCAATGCCCAATAACCACAGGTCAAGCCACAGTGAACAGATCTGAGCTCTGCTGCACTTTCCTAATGACCCTCTGGCTGAGTTAAATTTTCTTCTTCATTGCTCAGAGATGGTGAGTAACACAGAGAAAGTGACATAACTTGGCATGTGGAAAACACTTTGGGAATGCCCCAAGAAATGGGTATTTTGTTGCATAAGTGAAAATTGTTTGCATCATCATTTTAAAAATAGGCCTTTGTGTAAATCTGCAAAAAACAAATTGGTGACTGACCTAATGAAAACAGATGTTACAAAAAGATAATTTAACACTTTAGTAACTTATTTATAATTTTTTATCTTGTTATTAATAATGTTTTGACCATTATTAATTCAGCATCTTACCTTTTTTGTGCCATTAGGATTAAGTCAGACTGGAATTCCATTTTCAAAAAATATATTAAATGGTAGTTGTTGGTCTCAGGCAATTCCTAATGGAAAAGAGGTGATTGTCTGTGCCCTCACAAGTTCCCAAACTAATGGAATGATTGGAGAGCTGAATGGGGAAAAGAAATAGTAAGTGAAAATGGAAGAGAGGATTTTGAAAACATATTATTTCAGCATTAGTCATAAATATGCATAATTTAGAGTAATCAATAGCGGTAATTACAATCCCTTACTGATCTATCCATTATCAGATAGCAATATTATATAAATATCCATGTTATTGGAATGGATTACCATTATTATTCACAGCTATAATAGTTTCTATAGTGACATAATGGTCAAAATCCTTTTCATCCATGTGTGGCATATTAAAATTTTAGTTTTGGTACAACGAGATCCATCCATCTTAGCATAATTCAGATCCTGCTGAATTTTCTGATTGCTTACTCCTAAAGAATTATTGCTGCTAAACTGCCATTTTCTCTCCTCTAGTCACAATCTACATTCAGAATAGCAGGACAGGCACTGGGAGGTGCCAAGCATTCATAATTTGCCTTCAGTGAAAGTTACAGATGCTTGATACTTTTCAGGTCATGAACCACCGTCTGTTTCTTCAGCTCCTGAAACACTGATGCTGTCCATTGTAATTTGAGTTCACTTTTAAATCATGGACTTGATTGTCAATTGCTGGAGTTAATGATTGTCTTGCCATTCATCCCACATGGGCAAGAGAGAGCTACATGCAAAGAATAACAGAGACTTATTTCTCATGATTGCATAGAATATTCTTTGAGGGAACTAAGCTGGGTTTATAGAACAGATTTTATGCACAAGTCATAAAAGTAATATGCAAATAGCATGGGGCTACGCTTCATGTCCAGCTCCCAGTGCCTCAGAGAAACTCTTGCGGTAAGATTTGTTAGATTTTGCTCCAAGTTCAAGGCTCCAGGTAATCAATAAAGTATTTTTATCAATAAAAAAGAAGAAAACAATTCTGTAAATAATTGTCACAGCACCAAGCCTGAGAGAGTTCAAGAAACATTTGGAGGATACTCTCAGGCACATGGTGTGACACTTGAGGATGATCCTGTGCAGGTCCAGGAGTTTAACTCAATGATCTTTGTGAATCATATTCTGTGATTCTGTGATTTAGTTTAATTATGCAGTAAATCTGGCCATAAAAAATATCAAATTTGGCATTTATAATTGATACTTAAGTGATAAAGCTTCAGTAAGAACTGGCATACAAATCAGATTAAAATCTGAAAAGAGATAAATACATAAAGAAATTATTCCAATGTTCACATATAGCAATGTGTTTCTGTGCCTAGAGATTACATGTGTTTTGGAGAGGGTCGCATGAATTTCATATATTCGCCTCTGGGGTCTGTAGTATTTCTGAGAAGTATTTTCTAGGCATAAATGCAGAGTTGCACTGACGTTTCAGCAAGTGTAAGACCTGCTGCACCAATGTTTTCCAGCTGATCTATGTTTGCACAATAATTCTGAAATTTCCCAAATGGGCTAACCATCCAAAGAGTGGAGGCTGTGAGTCCTCTTCTGACTGAAGGGGCATTTGAATATTGCAGTTGCATAGAATTGCACAAAATCTTCTAACTCCACTTAAACTGAAGTTGCAGGCAGAAAAAAGATGTAACTGAGAAAACATTGACATATGGCAGCCACAAACCACTGGGCTCTGCAAAGCAGAGATACAAAGCAGAAGAAAGCTAAATTAAATGTCTTGCAAGATGTTACAAATGAAAAATAGTTCCATTAAAAGTTGAACATTAAAGAAATCTCAGCACTGGGGTGACAATGACAGTGTACCACTGTCAAGACCACTGCAAGTTCACAGCTCTCTATTTATTGCATTTTTGGAAGGATTTTGATCTTGAGAGATCTTCATCACTTATAAATGAACCAGTCATTAGTAGTCTTTTATGTATCTCCAGAGAGCTATCACAGCTCTCATTAACTGCTATATCTAAACAACTGAAATCTCCTGTTGCAGTGGCATGTGTTTTCAAGTTTGAATCCTTACCCATGTCCTATCTCACAGAAGCAGAAAAAATTAGGGTAAACCAAAAATCTTTCAGCACTGCCTCAGTTAGTATACAAGATATATTGAACTTAAGCATTCAGTTTCAAAGATGTCTTCAAGAAAATAAGGCAAAAGTAAAGGACTGCCAGAAAATTTTTCTTATGAACTGACAGAACAAGGGTTTTTTCTACCAGTTGCTAGTGAGCTAATTTATATCAGTCATTTGCTAGCTATGAATGTGATCATTTAGGTCAGAAAAGAAACCAGTAATAAGAAGGTTTTTATGCAAAATCAGGTTGGACAACCATGGAATGCTATCAAGAAAAGCAGCTGTGTTGCTTGTTCACTTTTTGCCATGGATTTCCAGAGGAAAAAAGGGAAAAAAATCCAGAAATTAGTTGTCACCTAATTCTCAGCTTCCACACAGCCCTTTGTATGGTTCTTTGTCTAAGAATGTGTAAAAACACTTCAGGTACTTAAATGAAATTACCCTTTATTTTAGTTAGAAATTTAAAACATATCCATACTGAATTAGAGAGCAGGTCCAGCTTGCTGAGTCCTGTCTGCAATAGAGGCTAATAGCTGCTGTTTACAGAAAGGTATAAAATCAGACTAGGGATCCAACGGTGTTTTCCCTCATCCACCTTCCCAGTTTCCAGCAAAAATGTCATGGGTTGCTTTGTACTCATCTTTTCAGCCAGTTTCTTCCCTTCCTGTTAACTTGAAGGATTTTATGAAGCACTAAAACTACACAATCACTGTCCTCTTTTATGGGCACAGACAACATTTCTCCCCAACCCCCCTCTTTTATTACATTTATAGCCTTTGCCTGCCAAGATACTTTTATGGTGGTGGGAATGATTCTCTCACTCTTGATAAAGTCTGGAGTATCCCTTGGTGCTCCATATAACTTGTCACAATACTCCCAACAACAGCTTGTCGTGTGCTCCTGAGCAAGTGATGCTTGTGCCAACTCCCCTGATGGGCTCCCTGATATTGGTAGAGAATATTTTCCTTTACAGCCCCTCCCACACAGGGCTGTGCACCAGTTCCTTCCAACTGCTGCTCTTGGGTTTCTTCACTTGTCTTAACTCCCAGGATTTTGCCTTTGGAGACAATGAAAATTTATACCTTTGCTTTGCACAGTAACTACACAAACAACTTAAAGTATTTCATTTGCTGCCTCACATTTCTGTTGAGAATGTTTTGTGTGTTCTTGTGCAGGGTATATCCCCAGCACCTTTTTTTTAATGTAACCGGAAACAAGGCATGTTTACCTCAAAATACCTTGTACAGAGCAGCCTGCATTGTTACAAACTCTTGGTTTTCCATTCAGCTTAGCCTTGATGCCAGGTTCATCTGCATTTCCAGCTCACAGAAGATTACGAGCCTACCTTCTGTACTGAAATGTGTGACTTAAAGGCAATAAAAGACCAAGCAACAGTATAAAATTGGTTCTTAAGAGATCTAAACGGGAAAGAATTATTGAAGATACTGTTAGGGTCCCTTGCTGAATCATCAAACTATTTTGCAGTGGTAATTGAGACAGCATATAAATACTGCATAGATATCTCTTCAGGCCCTCTTCAAAGAGCAATTGTATTCCATTAAAGTGCTTTTCTTGTACAGGTTAATCTCTCAGAATAAAAGTGGAAAATACAGCAACAAAACAAGATGATATTTTCACTACTCAATAAACTTCTCTTCCTTTTTCTGTAAATAAATAATTCCCAGAGGCACCCTCTCCAGGGCTTCTGAAAACTCGAAAGGGCAAGGGAAGGAATTAAAAAATATCACAGCCTGCTCCTACACATTCACAGTGTTTATTAAAACAAACAAACAAACCAGCATGTCAAAGTCTGTCCTGCTTTATACTGCATTTACATGGTATGCAAGTTAAATCAGATTTGGACCCAGTCTGCCTGTAGAAGCACAGGTCTTGTGCCCCCAGGTATTGACATAAAGGTGAGAATAACCTCCCCATTGATATGAAGTAGGGAAGCTGGGTTTCTTTTGAAAACGAGAATGGCAAATCAGGCTTGATGATCAAGACAAATCCTAAGTGTGAAGAAGGAGAAAAACATTATCACCTCTTGTAATTTCTTGTGTATCCCTCACTTTCTTTTTTTCTTGTCCTGTAATTTTTTTTCAGCACCAGAACTATATCTACAGTAGCTGAACAGCACCTGATTTATTTTGGATACTAAGACAGTGTAACTACCAGTGACAAAAATACATTCTCATTGCAGCAGCACACATAGAAAAGTATTTCAACACTCAGAGTTGGATTGATTTCACATTATATGTTAAGAAATAAAAACTTCTCTCTGAAGGAAAGTGAAATCCTGCAGTATAATGGCTGGATTCCAGTACCAGGGTACTTGGATAAATTGATTTTATTTATAATGTATCTAATTATACTATCTGTCATTCTGTTTTGACACCTTTGTCTTTCTCTTCCTCTTCTAAACTGGTGCATGATGGTATTGCATATATTGCCAAACAATATGCAGTTTCTTGCCCAAAAATTTCTTCATAGGCCTTGCATTTCCTCTCAAAAAGAGTGTTCAAAGGAGTTCATAAAATGCTTTGGGATCTTTGAGGAATGAGAGAAACTATGTAAATCTTAGTTATTACTATTAAAAGAGTATTGAGTGAGTTGTCTAGAGGCAACTCCAGTATGTGATTTGGATCTTTATTGATAAATCATAGAAACCTGCATTACTGATCTTCTTTACTGTATGTGAAACAACTGTTGGATGACACCTTGTATTTCACCAGTTGCCTTTCTGCAATTTCTCAAAGAAAGTAACACAATATATGGTCCACCTGCTGTGAGAACATCTGAAATACCACAGACAGTAAAAAGCCTTTGAGTAAAGTTCTTCCACAGAATCTTTTGTCAATATGCTTTACAGCATATACATATACCTTACGTATATCCTCCCTTACATATATATTCCCTATAACATATACTTAACATATACCTTACTCAGTTTTCAGACAGTATCTCTAGCTTTCCATGGAAAAGAACTATGCTTGTATCATTATTTATTTTTATTAAGTGCATGAGAATTTGATGAGAATATTATTTTTAAACATTCTTTTTCCTTTTCTTTAGGCTTTTGGGTACTTTTTTAAATTTTTGTTTAGGTCTCCACAAAAGATCAAACAGCCCATTGTTAGCTCATAGCTATCCAGAAAAAATTTATCTCCTGCAAGAGTCCTAACAAAGGTCTAATCTTGTATCCTTCACCTATGTAAATAAATTGTCAGATGTTAGTGGAACTAATTACAAGAGCATTGCTTTCTGCTTTCATCAGGACTTCAAGGCCTGATTGAAGCATGGTCGATATACATCACTGTCTTCCAATAACATTTTTATTCCAGGTGTTGATTTAAAAAGTAGTGTCCTCTTTGAAGAGTGTGAAAGAACTTTATAAGAATTATTTCCTGTTGTGACCTGGAAGAGGTCTACAGCCATCCTACAGGCAGGTCAGTTGAGTTGCAGCAAGGCTTGGTGGCTCATCTGATACATCCTCATCATCCACATTTTCCATAACCCACATAATTCTCATCATTAAATTCTGCTCGATCCCCTACAAGCACTCTGTGCCTTTGATTTATACTCAATTCCTTTAGACCCACAAAGCAGACACTAATTGTACTGTATGTACACAGTGGAATGGGACCTTAAGGGATAGGTTTTTAGTAACTCTGATGACACCTTTCTAGTTAGTGCAGTGTAGCAGGATCCTATTTAAGATTGCTTTGTTTAATTATTTAAGAGCCATTATGGTAACTGGATATACTCTAAGTGTAATTTATTAACTCATACACTTGAATTATCCAAGTCTCTACATCCACTTCACAGAATTATAGAGGAACTAGAATAAGATAATGGTATTGAAATGCTATGGAATATTCCCTCTGCTGAGAAGTAGAGAAGCTCTCTTATCTCTCATACCAAAGGGGTTCATAAGCTTTTTCTAAGTATGCACTACAAGAATAATTTTATACTAGCAGCAGATGTTTATATAGACAGTACTAAGAAAATGTGTGCATTTTTTATACAAGTACATGTCTCCATATGTGTAAGTAAATACCTACACATATAATGCATACATAGATAAGTCTTCAATGTAGTATTGAATTCGCTTCCCTCTTTTTGTGTAAGAAATGATACTGCTTCTGTTTTCCCTTTCTCTTTGCTCTTCTGAAGATGCTTCTTTATGCTCTGATCCCTGCCTTTTTCTCTTGCTATGTTTTCTTGTTGTCTCTAAGCTGGGTTGCCTTGTTAAATGTTTCCTTTCTCACTGCAGGTACTGCCCATTCCCCTGGACCCCTCTCCACCATTATCCTCTGTGCACAATGCCTGTCTGCCTCATGCCTGTCTGCACCGGACATTTTTTCCTCCAGAAAATGACAGCTCTGGGATCAGCACCTTGAGAGTGTTCCGATATAGTGTCTGCTCTTGCCATCAGCAGCTGGATTATCTTCTTGCCATGTGGGCACTTTTGCACAGAGCTGTCATTTGCAAAAGGAATACAGGCACATGGAGCAGCAGATAAAGAAAATAACATCCAGACTAAATCATGTGAGCAAACAGCCCCCTGAAAGCCATAGCAAGCACTCACACACCATCTCTGTCATAAATTAATTTGGAACTGTTTAGAAAGAAAAACTTTCAGCACTCAAGATTCTTACTTACAGCAGTCTCTTCAACAGAATATTGCTTCAGTTACAGCATGTATCTTTCTTAACCCAAGATGCTTCCCATAGTTCTGCTGTGCTCCAGACAACATGTCATAAACACCAGGAACGTGCAGCAGAGCCATTATCAGCCCTGGATTCTGGGCTGCAGCATCCCTGCTGTTCAAATATACTGGCACAGGACAGAAAACTGATAACAGTAATTCTACAGAGCTTTTGAGCCAGGAGAAGAGGGTTGCAGACAATTACTGCCTTGGAGGCTCAGATGTTCTAAAGTAAAAAGGGGGAAAACTCATAATTTACCTGTACTGACCACTTCTGCAATAAAAAAAATAATTTGCTCTAAATTAAGATCTTGCCAAAACTGAAAAGTTAGACACGTATGCCTGAGAAAGATTATTAGCAGATATAGAATGCTTTCCTATGTAATCACAAATGCATAACATCCTTCTTACACTTAACCTTTATGTGCTACCAAAGAATAGTATCAGGATTGTCCTTCCAGCTCACATCTGTAACTGAAAGCTTTTAATGTCCTCCTTCTATCTTGCTCAAAGCCAAGATATCAGGAACATAGAAAGATTTAACCACTTATTAAACAGCGCTATTATGTCAAGCAATATGTTCTTTTCTGCAGGGCACTAGTGAATTGAATGTGCAAGAGAGACAAAGTGTCTAACAAAGAAAAAGCTGCTGCATGACAAGGACTGCCTCTGCTCTCACAAGGAACTCGACTAGCAAGGAAATCTCCTTGTGGAGTACAAACGCGAGCAAACCTATGACAGCAAATGAGGTAAGGGGAAACCACAGAAATAAAGATGTAGAAAGAGAGTGGTGGACATGAAAGTTGGGTTTTTTGAGGTAAATATTGCTTCAATAGTACATAAAAACTTCACAGAATCATAGAATTATTGAATGGTTTGGGTTAGAAGGGACCTTAAAGATCATCTAATTCCAACCCCTCTGTCATAGGCCGGGATGCCACCCACTATATCAGATTGCTTAGAGCCCCATCCAAGCTGGCTTGCTGGATTCAATTTGGGGTCTAATTGCTAGGATTACCTGGCTTAAGATGAACTTGACTCTCTCTTCCTCTTTTTCGGCAATGTGGACTTGGAAAAACCAGGTTTAATTGTCATATTTCACACAACCATTGCCCAAACACGGCGCATGCCAAGTACAGAACACAGGTGAAAATCAGACCCTGAGGCAGGAACTCATATCAGGGAATTATAGAATATCCTGAGTTGGAAGGGACCCACAAGGATCATTGATTCCAACTCCTGGGTCTGCACAGGACCACCCCAATAGTCACACCATGTGCCTGGGAGTATTGTCCAAACACTTCTTGAACTCTGTCAGGCTTGGTGCTGTGACCACTGCCCTTGGGAGCCTGTTCCATTGCTCAACCACCCTCTGGGGGAAAAACCTTTTCCTAATATCCAGCCTAAATCTTCCCTGACAAAACTTCAGGACATTCCTGGGTCCTATCACTGGTCACCTGCCCCTCCACTGGTCCTCACAAGGAAGTTGTAGACTGAGGTCTCCCCTCAGCCTCCTCCTGGCTGAACAGACCAAGTGACTTCAGTCACTGCTTGTATGGCTTCCCCTCAAGGCCCTGCACTGTCTTTGTACACCTCCTTTGGACACTCTCTGATAGCTTTATGTCCTTAATCCATTTAAGAACACGAAATAAATATCATTATATAACAATAGGTATTTAACACCATGGCAAAGCTGCCACTGGGGACTGTTCCAGTGAAAGAAAACGCAACAAATAGTTCTCCCATGGCAGTATTAACACACCTTTATCACACAGTATAGATGCATGCACACCTATTGACATAGAGAAGTCAGAATGACCCTGTGTCCAGTTGAACTACCCCACAGCTTCAGCAAATTGACATCTGCACTCTCTGTGAGGCCAAAACACTGCAAACGGTTCAGAATTCCTACATTCCTATGTCGGTGACTCTCATCTGCCTCTGAAACTGCTGCTGATACAGATTCACACTACCTCACATTTGTTTCCTGTATTTAAAGGTAAGTCTAAATCCATAATTACCAGTTGATGTCATGAGTCAAAGGGACAAAAGCCACCAGCAATTTGGGGCTCTTCAGTTTCTGAAACCCAACCTGAGACATGCTGACCAACCTACATCTCTACTCACCTCTGCAATTCTTTTTTTTTTTTTTCTAGACAGAATTTCACTTAGAAAAAGAAGATGCAGTCAAGAATGTATGGATGCATGACAGCCATGTATTTTAGACTTCCATGCTTAAAATGGTTACTTAAAATCGGTAACTATTTAAAAAGAAAATGTTGCCTGTAACTTTTGCAGGGCCTGGAGTGTCCAAGCAGCTACTTTCCCATGGTCATATAAGATCCTAAGTACAGTACTAAGGTGAGGAAAAAAAAACCCACAAAGCAACCCCAAAACTGAATACACTGTCATTTCAACAGAAAACTAAAATATTAACATAAAAATGTATTATTATAAAAAGTAAGAAATAAGTCTCATTTTATTTCACCTTCAAAAAAGGGGAATTGTTGTACAGTCAGTAAAACAGACATTTAATTAGGCTTTGTAATTCACATACAATGGAATAAAATATAAGGAAAAAAAGGCATATCTACCTCAACTCATTTTACACCATTGTTTGAATGCATACAGCTTGCCTCCATAGTCTTTCTTTTCACAGTAACTTTCTGTGAGTCATCTCTCCCAGGGCTGAGGCATCCAGTAGGCTTTGTGCAGACAGGTCAAGTGGATCTCTGTGTTCTTGGAAAGTCATAAACAACAGAAAAACTGAATGCATATAATTAAGTTGAAGGATAAAGACTCATTATATCATTTCTGCAAAATAGTGAGAAGTTGCCAGCAATCAGATTGCTCAGGAGGCTGCAAAAGGAATTGCTCTGGACCTAAATTTGACTTAAGGATCTTTCTAAAAAATCTTTCCATGGAAGAATAAGAATAAAACAGTGTGCTGGGGTTTTCAGTCAGAGTCTCAATTACTGCAGTTGTAGTAGAATAATCATATAAAAAAGTCAGAAAAAAGCATCCTGCACATGCAGATATGGATGTGGCTACATCTTATTGTATACAAAAAAAGGAGTGTGCTTGTGCACATTTAGCATTCAAAATACAAAAGAAACAAAATGATTTATTTCAGCCAAAAAACAACTGTAAAATTTAAAGGCATCAGGAATGAATGAGAGAGGAAGCCACCGGGAGGCACTATTGCCACTTAGCAAGTGCACGATCAAAGCCTCTCCTGCTGCAGCAGGTCTTTGACCATCAGCAAAACAGCCTTGTGTGCAGGTCAACTTATGAGCAAGGTACAGAAAATACAGGTATTTAGAGGTTGGTGCGTTTTTACCTACCTTGAATAGTGCTGAAAGTGTTTGCAGTAAGTGATGCGCGAGTTTTCCTAGTTACCAGAGACTGAGGTGGTTGTGGTTTGACTTTTTTATTTTGCTTTGTTTTATTATAAGGCATCATCTAACTTTATCCTGAGCAATCGTGGTGTAATAAACAAGAGGGCTATAACAAACAAACCAAAATTTTAATGGATTATGAAAGACCTTCTTCGTAAATTAAAAATTAAGGAATCTCTACATAATGAATGCTTACATTTCAAAACTGCAAATTGTTATGAAAAAGAGAAAAGTGAAAGTGGTGATAATATGAATTTCATTGCAGTTGAAAAAACCCTTAATATTTTGTTTTATTAATCATCTACTCTATCAAGCCTTTTGATTATAATCTCACAAGAAAAAAACAAAGCTATGTGCAGCAGAGATGAAAAATGAGAAACCACAGAAGCCTGAGGCATCCTGTTCTTATACTGCCTCTCATCAGAATAAAAGTTCACAAAATGCAACTTCTTTTTTCTTTCAGGTGTAACTAAGTAAAACCTGATTTTCATGTAATTAATAATTCTTTGGCATTTAAAGAATATGGTATGTCTTTTTCAATTCTGCATTCCAGGATTCTGAAGGAACTTCATAAAAAGCTTTGACTTTCACTTATATGTATCACAGTCAGTGAAGGGTTTACTTAGTATTCTGGTCTTATGCATTTACCATATTTTTAAAAGTTGCCATAATCTGGAAAAATAAAACATTATTTAGGACTTTTCTTATTTTATAATGAAAATAGCATAGGGAAAATGCCTTTTAAAATGCTTTATGATCTCTCTTGATCCATATGGACAAGAGTTTAATTCCTGAAGCTGATTCCTTTTCTGCTGTTACACATAATATTTCATATGCAAGATATTTGCCCTTTTTCACTTGAAGATAGAAACACACACACCTTTAATTATTGACAAATGTGATATCATCTGCTTTGACTGCCCAACACTTAACCCAGAAAGATCTGCTTATAGCATAGAGTATAGAAATACTCACATGCAAAAACCCAAAGTGAACAATTTTAAGGCACAGTATATCTTGAATTATTGATTTCACCACACACAATACATTGACATGAACACAGTAGAGATCTTGTTTGAAACTCCTCCTTAGTGTAGAGGTTTAATGTTAAAGTGAGTCTAGCAGGTTAATCCATGGGAATATCAGATGTCACCTGGCATATCCGCCTGTGCCAAGAGCACATGCTCAGGCAGGTGGAAACATCTGGCTTAAGTTTGCTTCTACTCAAAGCTACGGAAAAGCAAATCAGTTCTAGGCTTGATAGCTGTGCTCCTGTGAGAGTGTGTCATCTGAGATGATGGTTATGAGCAGAAACCAGGGTCAATGACACAAAATAGTTTTGGTTTCATACCTGGCTTGCCCTCTGCTGTGCACCAACGTTGCAGAGTTAGCCCAGGTCAGATCATGAAGGACACCAGAAGAAGGTGGTTTGCTGTGTGGGGTGCTGGCTGAAATCTAATTGCTGCTCTGCCATAGCTTATCTCTGGACAATTTTCTGTGCTTTGGATCTTCATCTCCGAAAGATTAATTCTCTAATTATCACCGTATTGTACAGATAATTCAATTTATGACTGCCATGGACTTCAATACTGTTGTAATGAGGCTCATATAAAACACTTTAGAGAGGTCCTTAGAGCTATCCTCTACAAAAATGCAGCAAGCTGGACAAGCAGAGATTACATGCCTCAGGCAAAAGACACCCAGAAGCTTCAGGAAGTATTTATTTACTTCTTATTGCTGGACAAAGGAAACAAACAGCAAACATTTAGTTCTCCTCTCTTCCTAGAGAGAGAGTTAAAAATGAAACGTGCAAAAATTTATTCACTGAAAGAGTGATCAGGCATGGGAACAGGCTTCCCAAGGAAATGGTGGAATAATCATCCCAGGAGGTGTTCAAAAAAACATGTAGACATGGCACCTGGGGACATGGTTTAGTAGCGGACCTGGCAGTGCTGGGTTAATGGTTGGACTCAATGATCTCAGAGGTCTTTTCCAACCTTCATAATTCTCTGATTCTATTATAAAAAGCACTTGTGAAATTATAAAATCAAGTTATTCAGACCCACTTGTCTTTATGGGAGATTTCAACTTCCCAGACATAACCAGGAATATCACAGTGCTGTGAAAAACAGGTCTTGAAAATTCTTGAAGTTTGTAGGAGATAACTTCTTGTCACAGGTACTCAGTGAGGCAATTAGGAAAGATGCCTCCTAGACTTGCTGTTTGTAAATAGAGGAGGATTCATGGGGGATGTGATGGGAGGTAGCTGTCTTGGCCACAGAGATCATAACATGGTTGTGTTTAAAATTTTCAGTGCAATGAGGAAAAAAAGACAGCAAGCAGAGTTGCTACCCTGGGCTACAGGAGAGCAAACTTTAAGCTATTTAGGGAGCTATTTAGCAGACTACACTGGGAATCTGCTTTTGAGGCTTAGGAGTCCTCTAGTGCTAATTGTTATTCCAATCTACAAAAACAGTGTGAGGGAAGATCCAGGAAACTACAGACCTGTTTGTCTAACCTTAGTTCCTAGAAAAAATGTGGAGAAGGTTATACTGGGTTCTGCTGAAAGGCATTTAACAGATAACTCAGTCCTCAGGCACTGTCAATGTGGGTTCACAGAAGGAAAGCTGTGTTTAACTAATTTGATACTCTTCTATTTTAGTGTCACCCTTCAAGTGGGTGAGGTGAAGGTGGTGGATGCAGTTTTTCTGGGTGTTAGTAAGGCTTTGGATACTGTTCCTCACAGCATCTTCTGGACAAGTGGTCCAACTGTGGGATGTGTGGCTACAGGGTGCACTGGGTGAAGATCTGGCTGAAGGGCAGAGCTCAAAGGGTTGTACTGAATCTGGCTGGTGATCGGTCACCAGCTGTGTTCCTCTGGGTTCAATCCTAGGGCCAGTCCTGCTCAATATATTTATCAACAATCTGGATGAAGGAGTTGGGTGCACCATTAGCCAGTTTGTTTATTGTACCAAAATGGGAAGTGTGGGTTTTTTGAGAGACAGGAGGCCTTTTTAGAGAGATCTAGACAGATTGGAGAATTGGGCTATGATTAATGGGATGAAATTTAAAAAAGCTCAAATGATGGATTCTGCACCGAGGACAGAGTAATGCCTGGTACAAGTCTAAACTGTGAAAGGAGGGGCTAGAGATCTGTCCTGCAGATGGGGAATTGGGGGTGCTCGTTGGGCAGCAGCTCACCAGGAGCCAGCACTGAGTGTGCTCTGGCAGCCCTGAGGATGAACACCATCCTGGGGTGCATCAAACACAGCACCATCATCCAGGAAAAAGAGGTGATTATCCCACTGTGTTCACTGTTGTTGTGGCCTCACAACAACAGTGATCCATCTGTGCAGTGCTGGGACTCACCAGCTAAGAGGGATGTGAAGGCCCTTGAATGCATCCCAAGGAGGAAAACAAAGCTGGTGGCAGGGCTGGAAGGCATGTTTTGGGAAGAACAGCTGAGGGATCTGGGTTTGTCTAATTTGAGGACATGTGGGAATGGTTCAAAACTATGCCTGGGAGGTTTAGGCCGGACATTAGGAAGCATTTCTTGTCACTGGGTATCTGTCGAAAGGTCTTGGTCCGAAGGGGGGAAGAAAGACACACAAGACACACTAGGACAGTGAGACAAAGAGATGTCTGCCTGCTCAGCGCAGCAGGCAGCTTTTTATTCAGTTCTCCCACTTCTACTTTCCCACACACACAACACAAACATATTCAATGCCACACCTGCACTTCAGGCACACAGCTCAAGGCTCTGTCCATGGGAACTCTCTAATTAGCTCCACTGCTCCCATGGAAAATGGCCCAACACTTTGTAACATTCCAAACCCCTCAAACTTCAGTTGTGGCGCTGTGACTTCACCCCACAATTTCTTTACCAAAAGGATGGTCAAACACTGAAACAGGCTTCCTAGTTGATGCCTCGAGCCTGTCAGTGTTTAAGAGGCATTTGGAAAATGCATTTAACAACACACTTTAACTCCTGGGCAGCCCTGAATTGGTCAGGCAGTTGGACTGGATGGTTGTTGTAGGTCCCTCCCAGCTGAAATATCAATTCAGTTTAGTTCTATTCCTGTGACTCACAGACGGTGATTACAAAGCAGCTCTGGCCCCACACTGCTGACTGTGCTGAGAGTCCCCAAGAGTCCACTTAGGAACCTGTGTGTGTTTTTTCATCACTGTGTTAATGAGAGTTAACAATATTATAGACAAAGTTCATTTTAAAAGTTGCCATTTCCAGCCTTGATGTCAGAAGTCACCTGTAGGTAGGAAATAGTTTCACTGGTTTTATTAAGCAACTTAGTTGTTCATTTAGCCTCAGCCTTCTGGGGTTACAGGCAACCAGAACAGGTTTCTTGAACCACTTGCACCCAGTACCTCATCAGAGAGCATTTAGTAGATTATATTTCCAATGTTGTTACTACAAATTAAGACATGCAGGGCAGACAGTTCCAGAAAATCTGAAATTCGACCAAATGAAACTCACTACCTTAATCATTTGGAAGATTAATTTGTACAGGACTGAAGTTTCTTTGTTCTGTGTTCTTTTTCTTTTTCCCTAAAGGGTAGTATTGTTTCTACAAGTTGATAGGAGTGGAAACCTATAAGTGACTCTTGATGGGTTGCAAACTGCAATCCTCTTGCAGATGAACAGAACAGTCATCCTAATTAAAAACTTAGTAACATTCTGTACAATGTCATGACCTGGCAGAATCTTTCATCTATAATTAATTCTACTCCTCATTTTTTATAGGCTTTTATTTTATTTTATTTTATTTAGAAAAAGGAATGACAGTATTTGCCCTGATCTATTTAACTGTCAGAGAGTGAAATTTTGAATTTTTGGATTTGATTCACAACAATGCAAACTAAATCAGATGCATAAGTCCTGAAAATTACCTTAAAACTAACTCAAGCTTTGTTTGCTTTTACCAAGGTAGAGAAATAGATTTTTTTTTTTAATATAAAAATAAGTTAAGAAAAAATGCACTTACTTACCTTTATTATCTGGAAATTGCTGTCCCTTTTTTCTACTTTGATAATGTAGGAGCTGTAGAGCTAAAAGATAGGTTTGGAAGGCATTTGTTTTAAAATTTAGTCTTTGGAGAGTTACTGGATTTATACACTTTTTTATGGAAAAGGGCAAAACAAAAACCAAAAGCTACAATATATAAATAGACCATGCACCTAGTTATGTACTATAAATCATGCAGATGAGTATTTTTAACTGAGGAAGGAAGACACAATATAGCTGTTTCTAAGCCCTAAGGTGATGATATTCTGTTGTTCTGGAGACACTAGAAATGCACATAGACGTTGAGCTTACTTCTCAAAGGGAACTGATAAATGAGAGAAGGCATCCCAAGGGGTTCCCTTAGTTTAACAAAACCAAAAGTACTCTTCAATACATTGCTTTTTCCTCACGTCTTTCCTCAAATAAAATGAATTATGCACACAGATTGTTTCTTGTCAGTTTGGATGCTGTGGAATTTCTGTTGTAACAAACAGGGCTCTGAGGACTTCTCTGTAAATGCTTTTCCTGTTTATTTATGTGGGTTTTATCAATACACACGCTTATCTCAACACCAACATCTTATCTCCCCCTAAAAAGAACCCGAAACCCAAACATTATTAAGTTGGAGATGCTGAGATATGTTGTAAGTTGCTGCCTCTCTGCATCTTTCCATCTGCAGAGCAAATGGAATAGGAAAGTTTACATTCCTGCAGGATTGATTGTGAGATTTTTTTACATCCCTTATATACTTTGAAAATGGATTATCTGGCTATTCAAATTAATTTTATAACTAAATTAGCTGTAGGATTTAGGAATAGTCATGCACAATTAAAATGAAAACTGCATACAAAAAAACAACCTGAGGATGTTTTTTGTGGTAACTCCATTCTATACACGGATATGGCAATTTTTTTTTTTTCAAACAGACATAATTCTGCCTTTTTCCCCTGATAACCCAAAAAATGAGCTGTGTCAGGATCCAGAAAATATGTAGAGCAATGGCTGACACACAGACACCCAGTCTGGAAGATGTTTTCTGAGAACAGTTGGGACATATATTCAAAAGGAGATATGATGCTAAAATACACTTGCAGCTTTTTTCTTTGTAAAAACCAAGCTGCAGCAGTATCTGGCATTCTATTATGCCAGTAGCTGCAATATTTACGCAGAAAATGTTGAGAACTAACTTGTATGCTTTGAGAAGATTTTCCTCTGTAGTCAGCAATCTGCTCTTTCACGTCCATTCTCTTCTTACCATATGAATCTTTCCTCCTTTTTTAACATAGGCAAATGCTTTGAATGTATCTACATGTTTTGCATTCAAGAGAGAATGGATTTAAACAAGAAATAATCTTGAGGGCAAGTCAAGACTTCAGGACTCTACGCTCCTAAGTCAAGCCATTAGGCACCAGTGACAAAGCATTTCTGATTAAGACTTAAACTCAGCAGGTTATTTTGCACAAAGAGGGCATCACAATGCTTTTAGCATAAGATTTTTTTCCATTTTTCAGGTTAGCCATCTTCCCTCATAAGTGGTTTTGACTCTCAACTCTGAGGAGTCCATGTAGCATCTCCTTTGCAGAACTGACTGTGGAGACTAAATTGCAGAGAGTGCACAAAAAATGGACTTCTCCCACTCTCAGAGTTTTCCACTGGAAACTGCTGAGGCACTAGCAGTGCCCTAGTGAATCTGAGGGTCTTTGGATTGTCTACCCAGGGGAACTTGTTCTCTCCACAGCATTGCAGAGAAAGCATATGGTAGGCTTTGGCTTCTGTTTCTTGGGACCAAACACTTAAAAAACAACCATTGTTAAAAATTCACTGCAGTCCTTTATCCATCTGTCTTCAGTGCTGGTGAGAGACAATTTTACTCCAAGTTGTTTGTACTGAAGGAGTCCTACTTAACTGAAGTACTGCCATAGAAAATAGCTGAGCAGATAAGCTCTTCTTGGAGCTCTTCTTGGAGGATACCTTTGCTCACTGAAGCAGATGATAGTACTCCACAGACTTACACAATCCTGAAAAAGCAGGAAGATGCAGAAGGTTCACTTCAGCTAAGGGTTCTGTGGCCCTCTGTTCCCATTATAATGTGCTCATTTAAGTCCATCATAAGAGGTCTCCACATATGTTTGAAGTTAAACACCTGCACAACCTTTGGCTCAATGAAGTCATAGCTATTACCAGTTATGTTGGTACTCATTTTCATCTGCTCTCACCCTAGTTTGTATTAAAGAGGTTACTTAAGCACTATAAAGTTATTAAATATTGTCAAGACATGAAAAGCTTGGTGAGGAGCTTCAATTCCTACTGAAAAA
The DNA here is from genome assembly GCF_025592945.1 of Manacus candei. Taxonomy (NCBI): domain Eukaryota; kingdom Metazoa; phylum Chordata; class Aves; order Passeriformes; family Pipridae; genus Manacus; species Manacus candei. The sequence continues at coordinate 8,681,150 of NW_026138061.1, forward strand.
AAAATATAGTTAAGCCACAGAGGAGCACGTATTTACATTTTTACAATGTGTTTATAATCACTATCCTTACAAAGTAAATTTAGTCTGTGAAAACAAATCAGCTTATGATAGATTTCTTTGGGGTTAACATCAAGGAAACAGCATGTTGCCATTGGATACACCTCAATTATTTACAGAAGAATAAATTTGGTCTGAAGTCAATATATTTGAATCCTTAACCAGGATGAGAAATACCAGTCATTCCAAGCATTTTTGTCTGTAAAAAGTAGATGGTATCTTTCAGGAACTTTCCACAAGCTAGAAAGAAATCCTCCATGGATGGGGAAGGGTATAATTCAGTTGCCTAAGCACAAGTATCTAGTGCTACTAAGTTCTAAGGTGTATATATAGGGAATACATATATATGAAATATATTGTACAGGAAGAGCTGTTACAGCACAAGATCTGTAGGTGGCCCACATCCATCTGCAGCAGTAGCTGGAGGCCAGGTGTGCTGTTCCAGGTTTGTCACGTCACATTAGACATGTTTGGTACCTGCCTCCCTCCCAGGTGAATACTGTATCACCTTTATAATGAATGAGAGCTCAGTCCTGAATCACTGCCCACCATTTCTGACAGACAACAATTTAAAAATTTAAATAAAGAAGCCAGAACCTCAGTTATTATTTTCAGCAACTCTAACTGAGAATTTCTAAAAAAAGTGTCACACAGTTCTGGTGACCCCATTTAAAACTACATCCTGCAGACAACAGAAAACAAAAGTTGTGTCATCCCACTGAATATTGAAATAATGTAATAAAAGTACTACTACTAAAAAAAAAAAAAGGAAAAAGAAAAAACAAGAAAACACAAACAAACAAAAAAAAGCAAAAAAACAAAACCCACTGTCTTAACAGAGTTCAACAGATGATTTATTGCATGTTGCTTTCAGACCCATGATAGGAAATAATGAAACCCAAACCAAACTGTCCTACATTATGTTCATAAAAAGCATGTCTTCTTTGCAGAAAGAAACCAAAACACAGCCTCTAAACCCACCAGATAACTCAGACCAAATGTAGCCCAAACAAGGTTATGGACCCTTGTTCCACTCTAACTCTCTCTTGCTAGTGCCATGTTCTCTTTAACTATAAGATGCAGTTTTATCAAACACTACTAGCTCTTCATCCCCTTTTACTCAGTGTGTTAATAAAGTTTAGTCAGCAAAATAACAATTTGCAGTAGAACTACATTTCCCAGAGTGTTTTGCAAAGCAGTTATTTTTCAATATCTCTCAAGATCCATATAAGAGGGAAAACCTTCTCCCTGAACATTTGTCAGAGAATGGATTTCAAGACCCAATTGAATCAGCCACTACAGCTGGTATTGTAGCGTTGTTCTCAGTTCAGGATTTGGAGGTATTTGTAAACAAAGACAAAAGATTAGGTTTTTAAAGGGACCTTATCTTGTCTCAACTTACTCTACTGTTGTATCTGTATAATGTTTTATAGTATAACTAATTTCTTCATAACAAAATTTAAAAAATGAAAACAAAATTCCTAAGAATTTTCTTAGCCCAGGAAGTGTTAAATGACATGTGGCACAGGAAACATCTAGGGCCATATAGTGAGCTTCCATTCTGGGGGCCTTAAAAATGTTTAAAACCCACAAAGGATTTGTTTATATGAGATAATATGGTTTTTCATACTTTTAATGCATGTTAACTTCTATTTGTTTCAAAATTTCTAATATTGGAGCCAATCCCCTTTTTGGTGGGTTGGTTCTAAGACTCTGGAGGATCAGAAATGGATTCAGAATTCCAGGGCTGCTTTTTTCTCAACTTGGATAAAGAAACATGTTACAAATAGCACTAGCTGTGTGTGAGGCTTCAGGGTTTTGTGGTTTTTAAAGGTGGATGTTGATGGCTCTTTTTTAAATCAGGTTGGAAATTATTCTAGTAAAGACTCCCATTGTGTCAGCAGATTTGGATAAAAATTATCATTACAAAATGATGTGTGGGTTTCTTTTCTTTAATAAAAACCCCAAAACAAACCAAACAAAACCTCAAAAGAAAATGGAAGTTAAGAGCTCAATGTAAACAAGGAAAAGCATTCATGCTGCTGCCACGAATGAGTGGTTTAGGTTGCTTAAGGAATCACCAGCAAAAGCAGGTTTAATATAAATTTGCTACAGCACAACAAAGCTTGATGGCAAGGTTCACTCTACTACTTACTATATAGATAAAGCACGCAAAGGAAGAATGGTTAAAAAGTAACCTACAGTGATTTTTGCTGAGACCAGGAACACAAAAGGGTGAGTAGGGAAAAAAGTAAGGGATGCAAAGGGACAACAGAGACACTCCCATTGATTCACAAAGTTCAGAGTGGACCCCCTTGCCAAACTTAGCCTCCGACTGGATCAGTGGTTTAGGTCTAAAGGATTTAGCAGACTTTAATCATAATACTACTACAGAAAATATTTCCCATATATAGTGAGAAGTAATATGGGGAGGGGGGTAAAATTAGGCTTTTATCATTTGTTTAATATAAGAAAGGGCTACCAGGCACTTCTACAGAGACTTAGATTTGAAAAACATCACATAGTTATTCACATCCTATAGGCGTGGTGAGTATTAACAAATAAGATGCAGGATGCTTAAATTCAACCTCTATAACCTGAACAAGAGGGATAAACTTTATATAATGTTGTCTTCAGGCTTCAGGGAAAAAGCTCAAGTCCTACAGCGAGCTCTCTCCTGGTGCACTTGCATCCCATAATGCTTTACATCAAAGGAGATGTCTAAAGGTATAAGAAAAGGCCATTACTGGGGGCATTGTATCCAATTTTTGGCAAGACAGTTCAGCAGATATAAGTGTTCCTTGGATTCTTTCCTTAGGCAAACTGTTGGATTAGATGATCTTGTGGGGTCTGTTCCACTCTCCTTTTCTTTGGTTATGTATCACGCAGCTCACTGTAAGACTGTGCCATCCAGAAAAGAAAATCATGTTGATATTTTCCCTGCATGTAGAGGACAGCAGCATCTGCCAAAGCAATCTTTTATCAAGCTGCAGTTGACCACTGGCCTGTTGTGTTAAGGAAATTTGAATATTTGTATTTTCTTCCATATGAAAAACCAGCAAGACTTTAACGCTGCTGTAGCTAAATACCATAAATCTTGAAATGAAAGCAAATGTTTCTTTCACACATTCCCACTTTTATACTTTAATTTGTCCCAGCCTACCTGAAGTGTTTTTACTCAAATTAGATCTGTTTCTAGTAAAAAATTATAGCTGTTCTATTTATGTGCTATAAAAAAAAGAAACAGAAATGTATCTGGTTATACTTAGGATTGGATATTTTTAGGATTGCTTCCTAATCTTGCTATGGAAATCTAATGCAATATAGAATAGGAGATCATGTTATTATCCTTATAGCTATAATATAGGCAATCAGGAATTAAAAAAAAACCCAACACAATAATGGATATTAAAAATCTAATTATTTGTGTCATTTAGAACGTTGCATTTGTTTTATAATACAACCAAGAATATGGCACATTTGTGTAACACATTCTGTTTATTGAAAAACAAATCCGAAATGAGATAATTTTAACTGCATATTGTATCATGGGAACAAAAGATCTGTGGCAAAACACCAACAAGAAAAAATCATGGTAATGAATGAAAAAATCAGTAGCTGAGAAACTTGCAGTGCAGGATCCATTTGTTCTTTAGGATTGTTATGCTAATTTTCGGGACTTGCTGCAGCAGCAAAGGTGAGATTTTAGGATGAAGGCATCAATTACTAACTACTAATGCTATAAAGATATCATTAGCTTCTCAAGGTAATTTAAAACACCCATTCATATCCTACTTTTCAAGCACTGCACTTTTACTTGAACTCTATAAGAGGTAAAACTCTTCAAAAGTCAATAAAACTTAACAGTTTCCTTAACAAAACAAAAGTGGTTTCCTTGGAAAGTATTATGTTCTAATCCTCCACTAATTTAAAAAAAGATAATAAACTATCTAGAGGCCTTTAAATAAGTCCCAGAATTGAGATATTAGACTATTGATGTATTATTTTTAAGGAAGTATGTGCTTGGATACATTTTAAGCCTTACTAAGCACTTCTTACTTGAACTTCCATTCGTGGCTGTTCACTGCCAAAGTAAGGCTCTGCATGAATAAAATTCAAACTATTGATTTTTAGTAACTTATTTTTGACAAAAATATATCTCTCAATTTAAGTCACAGAACTATATTAAGTCAGTATCTCAAGTTATTAAGCAAAATGATTGGGTGAAGGAGGGACATTATATTTAATGAAAATCTTCTAGCAGTAAAGAAATATTTTTGCCATAACATTTCACTTTATACACTGATCTAAAATGAAACAGTCTTGCTATAATGACACAATCCTGTTTCTTACTTTCCCCCATTTTACTAAAACTTAATACATGGACCAAAGTGCTGCAATACTTGTGAATGTATGGTCAGGAGTATTGTTCCCCCATTGAGTTCTAAATTAAAAATCTGAAATCAGACCAGTATCACTGCCTGAATTCTCAGGCATACCTTATAGAAACAGGTGGTTTTTTGATTTAGTTTTGTTTTGGTTTTTTTCCCAGTGACTCGTCTTTCTCTTCTCAGAGTCACATTTCCTTTAACATCCCCTAAAGCAACAGTTCTCCCAACTCTTCTTACAGTGCTCTATTCTGCTGATCTCACATTTAGATTCTCATAAATCTGAGACAACCTCCAGAATTGCTCTTTAAGCCTCAAAAGCCAACCTCCTAATATAAGGTCCATAACGTATTTCACTTTCCCTTGGGATTTATTAGTGCTCCATATGTAATATTTTTGTAGATTTTTTTCTTGTTACACATACTCTGCAATTATAACCTGTCCTTCTGGGTTTGTTTGTTTGCTTGCTTTTTTAACAAGGTAGGTGAAAACTGATTTTCATCTCTTAAGGTGAAATTTTGAAATTATCTAACTTCTTTAAACCCTCTTAACACTGCAAGTAGTGGAGGATGCTGCAAGACAACCACCTTATAACTGCAAAACTAACATGAGGGGTTGTGACAACTGTTGTGATAACTCTTTCTCCCCTTATCTCCACATAATGCTCCCTAATGCTGTGAGCACTCAGCAAATAAACAATGCATGACAGGGAAGCAATTAATGGTAGCATGAATCCTGAGCAATAATTTTAATTGATACTTCCATCCAGACTTGTTTATCAGAATAAAGAAATAAATACATGGCTATGTATTTCATATAAGTTTTATAAAATATATTATTATTATGATTAACTCCAGATTACTGTTCTAATGCAATGCCATATTGTAGAGCAGGCACTTTAAATATCAGCTCATGTCTGATATAAAAGAAAACCTAAAAATAATATCAAGTGTTACTGACACGAAATTACCTCATCAGGTAATTTCTCATTGTGTTCATCAGGCACAACGATGACCACAAGGAGGTGATTGTCCTGCTCTGCTCTGCGCCAGTGCAGCCTCACCTCGAGTCCTGTGGGCAGTTTTCGAAGCCACAACATAAGAAAAATATTCCTGGAAGAGTTGGGAGCATGTATAAAATCCATATTCCATATACTCATTTGCCTTTGTGCTTTGAGCAGGAGTTGAGTCTTGCTGTCTTATATGGCAAGTTCCTCTTTCACAGAAGGAGGATGGTCCCATTCCTAAACAGAAGACTAATTCTTGAAAGTCATTTAAGATCATCATTACTTTTGTGTGCTCTTTGGTGTCACCACAGTCTGCAAAGTTCTCATAAAGTATGTTCTGGCTTATCCTCCAGCATTTTAAACACAATATTTTTTTCCGAAAGAAAAATGGACATTTCACTGTTATCCTTCCTTCCTTTTAAGAGAAGTTTAAAAAATGCTTTTTATAAGACTGCTTCATTATTACTGTGTCTGAGTTAGCTCTGTTTAAAAGCAAATGCAATAAACCACCATCACCAAATGGCCTCTATTATATAATAACTTTAGTTTACTCTGACTCTCTGAGGACCTGAGCAGTCTGAACAATATTATTTTCTGATGTATTATCAAAGAAAAGAAACTAGAGTTTTCATGCAGAATAATGAAAGAAATGGGCCATGGGTAGATCAGAAAAGAAATACTGCAGAAAATAGTGGTATACAGAAGATATTAATGTAGCACATTTCTTTCAGGGTTGGAATAGATAATATTCTTCACCCTACACAGCCACTGGTTCCACTAGGTAACAAAGAAAAAGGTACATGTATTTTCAAAGCTCAGGTATCCAGTAAATTCATACAAGCAGTCAGGAAGACACAGATTATCATTTTGAATTGAGTTCTGTTTCTTTTTAAAGAAAACATCACCATACAAAGATAAATGTTGTGAGACATATCAAGGTCTTACTAAGACAACAGATAAGTTATGTCTGATGAAGCCTTGGTAGTTAGGAAAGAGAGTCTGTGAAAGATAAGCTTTTAATGGATTGAATATAAGAGAAAAAAATTAGTAACAAACAATTTCACACTGTAAAAAGCTGTCCTAAGAACAAAAGAGAACATTCATTAGCACACAACACAATGTGCTAAAAGAGGTGAAAGCAGGAAGAAGACAGGTATAACAAAGATAAGGACAAACTGGATTGGGCATCACCCACGTTCAGAGCAATAAAAGAAGTATGTGGGAGGACCAGATGCATCAAGGTTTGTAATACACGTTGATTGTCCCAGCACTATGGAAGACAGTCACAAAGTGCACAAAGCAAACCACTTTTATAAGCATACTACACAGGAAAATAGGAAATTAAAGAGCATACTATTTTGCAAAAGCTCCTAGCAGAGGAATTTAGCAATAGTACAACAATCTTTTATAGCTACAGTATAAGATCAATAAAGGAGTAGTAAAGAAGTATTTATATTCAAATATGACACAAGAGAAAAAGAATATCCAGAAAAAGCCTTTTTGTCATGATAATGTCAGTAACTTTTGTATCATTACAACTATAGGAAGTGAGCATTAGTAAGTATATAAGAGAAAATGACAAAATCTAGATTTTTAACAAATACTTGTACAAAGCCAATACTGGGACAGGAGGCTGTAAAATCATTGAACCTTATTTAAAACAAAATTAGAAAATACCCTTTTAATCTCATTAAATACTTCAGAGCAGAGAATATAAAGTTCATCGAGATGCCTACAGGCACATCATATACCAAGGCATATATGTGTGCAGCCCCAGTAGTACGTGCAGTCCTACAACTGACATTAGCAAAATGCCTAGAAAAAAAGAAAAAAGCCCTTTAGATCATGGCATACATGAATATAATGATAAAGATGGTGAGCTCACTGCAATGTATTGCCTCAATCACTACACTAGAAACTGGAGAGACTGATCTGATACAGTGTGTTTGCTTTTAAGACCTAAAAAGAACAATAAGGTGGAAAGATAAAATTTACCTGCTACAGATGATGTAATGGTTTTGCTCTACAGGTCTCATACATTCTATGTACTGTGTTCTACCTGGATACCAGGAGCTCAGGCCAGGCACAGTGTTTCAGCTCTCTGAGAGATGGCAGTTCAAGAAGCTGTTTTTTATCACGACTACTGAGATTTTGAAGGAAAGTACAATGATACACTAGAAACTTTTTAGAATTAGCCAATATTGATACTATACTGAAACAACAACAACGGATTATGGCAAAATCCTAATGTCAGGATCAAAAGGTATAAGAAGGTGCAATCTAAATTCCACGTGATGGAAAACTGCTGTTAATCATTTTTGGTTCTGTCTAGGAATAGAGATGTTTCTAACTCTCCAGAGTTAGAGCTTAAAGTAAGTAAAAGTATTTTTTTGTTATGAGAGCTGAAGAACATAACTAAGATGATGACTATGACTGGTAGAAATCTAGAGCAACTGGGGAGGGAAGGATGAAAATGGTATTGGGATCACAGTCTGAATGATTTCACAGACATGTTTTCCATAACACAAAAGATTTAGTCATGTACTCGTTCTACTTTACTATTTTAGCTCATTCAAGGAAACACACTGTAGACCCATACATAAAAAGGAGAAGTGAAGAGTAGCCCATCATTAATGTGAAATTATGGTTATCAGAATAGTAGGTGCTTGTGGATATCATACATCTTTTTTTTTTTTCCATCACAGATATGGGATCATCACAGGAACAACTGAAACTAAACTTAATCAGTTCAAATTCAACAAAAATCTTGATAAAATTTTGGCTCTTTCAGTATAGACTCTATATTACAATATAAAAAATGCAAATGTACAACTTGAATTAGGCACATAATCCTTAAATCACATTTTTCTTCACATGTTTTATACCATACCAAATCTTTGAGGTTGGACAGAAAGTCTGAAGGTCATCTGGTCCAACCCCCCTGCTCCAGCAGGACCACCTGTTATGGAGGATCATGTCCAGATGGTTTTTGAATATCTCCAGGGATTAGAGGCTACACAAACTCCCTGAGCAACCTGTGCCAGTGCTTAGTCATCCTTACAGCAAAAAAGTGTTTCCTGATGTTCAGAGGGAGCCCTCTGTATTTCAGTGTGTGCCCCATTGACTCTTGTTCTGTCACTGGGCACCATTATAAAGAGCCTGGCTCCATCTTCCTTGCACCCTCCTTTTAGATATTTATAGACATTAATAAGAGCTCTCTGAGCCTTCTCTTCTGGTTGAAAAGTCCCCTCTCTTTCTGCTTTCCTCTTCCTAACACAATATATTTGTGTCCTGCAATTTTTTTTTCTCTTAGAAAAAAGTGTAGAGAAAGAATGAACAAAATATTAAAACAATAAAACAAGTCTTTTAAAAGAAGCAACCTTAACTTAGCTGATAACAAGTTTGGTTACTTATGAAAAGAGCCTAAACTTTGAACTATAGGGCAAAAGGTATAAAAAGGAAAGCTGTAAATTTTTAGAAAACAGGTTCTGAAAACAGTTCATGATGGATGTCTTGATACGACAGTCTACTCTATCTATTTTTTCACACTTTAACACACATGCAAGTTAAAAAAAAAAAAGAAAAGGCCACAGGAATATTGCAGAAGGGAGTGCAACGGTAATTTCATTGTGCCTAATAGAAATTGGCAAGTGACACACTGGAATATTAAGGAAGCCAGCACCTACTTAGCAACATGCTAATCAGAACTGTGGTGAGTCACATCAAGGACATATTCACTAGATGTGGTATTTGTGACAAACTATTTCCCAAAATAGTCCCCGCTTCTATAGGTCTTCAGTTGGCTGCATTTTAATGAGTTGAAGTCTCAAACAAATAATGATTCTGTAACAGTCTGTTGTGGTCTAAGATTTAAATCAGGAACCCGGGGTTAATCAGAGGCAAGAACTACATTAGAGCCATGCAAAATCTACCACAGAATCATATAAGAAAGGTGGGAACAAACTTTCTAGCAGGACCTGTTGTAATAGGACAAGGAGTAATGGTTTTTAAGTAAAGGAGAGTAGACTCAGACTAGATATAAAGAACACATTCTTAATAATAGGGATAGTGAAACACTGGCATGGGTTGCCCGGAGAGGTTGTAGACGCCCCATCCCTGAAAACACTCAAGGTCAGGTTTGAAGGGGCTCTGAACGACCTGATCTGGTTGAAGATGTCCCTGCCCATTGCATGGAGAGAGTTGGACTAGACCTTTAAAGGTCCCTTGCAACCTAAGCCTTTAATTGATTCCATGGAAATGACAAATATTTAGCAAATACTAGGAACAAAGACTTAATGGTGAAATTACTTCTTGTTATGTTGGTCCAGCAAATAAAGAAAATGTAACTTCAGTAACTCGTGCAGAACACACACACCCGAGAGAGGGGATGCAGCTCAGTTTCAGCCTCTTTGCACACAGTCCCCTGATGTCCTGTTGGTACAAGAAGTAAGAAAGTGAATCTCACTCCTGAGAGTGAAGGTACCAACACATCCTAATGCTTCTATTACCTAGGAGTATTAATTTTGGCATCTACAATTTTTGCTCATAGACAGGCAGGCACACTGTCAGGTCAGACAACTGCTTCTTTATGAGAAGCAATGGATATTAGTCTCACATAGCTCCTGACTGATGTACACCTACCAAACTAACTTCCTGAGATTACCACATGCATTAAACAGCACAGGGGACGTGTAAGAATCCCTGTTTACTTTACTGTTGCAGAGTAAACACATTTACATCACGAGTTTTAGAAGTTTGGACTCATGGCTTTTCAATATTCATGAATACTAAAGCTAACATGTACGGGGCAGCTCCTTGAGCAAATTGCTTTTCCAGCTTTGTATAGATTTCAGTAGCAAGAAAGCAATCAATCCTTAAGAAGATGGTGTTTCCTGCCTTTCCTGTACAGTAAGAGCCATGCTCAGTAAGCTTTTCCCGGCCAACCACATCCTGGGCTTCTTTCTATGGCCCAAGGCTCATAACTTCCCATCCTTTCTGCCCTCCTCTTGTTTTATTGCATCCTACTGAATTTCACTGGAGGAAACAATATCCTACACTTGTTATGTGCAGGTTGGAGTTTGAACAATAGGGTACAATGTGGATAATTTTATAATTCCTATATTATTATAGACCCGGAGAGAAACAAGTCTTCAGACTTCCAGTAAGTCTTTCTCTATTGAAAGCCAGAGGGAACTGGTATAATTTGGGAAGAAATACTGTTGTTTCTTGAAACACCAAATGTTATTTAATCAGTTACCAGGGAGAACATGACTCTTTCCAAGAAAAGTACATTGTGTTTTACACAATTTCTAATAATATAGCTACCTTTCTATCTGAGGTCCTGCATGCTTTAGTGGGACTTTAAATACATTTAGGTTTTACTGGTAAAGATAGGGATTATTTTGCTCCAGGTCATTCAATAAAGACTACACTCCTACATATTGTTCTGTGTCAGAGTTGCATGTGCCTGCCTGTTTCACAACAGATGGCTGTACTTCAGTACTTTTATATAGAGGATGTATACGGAAGGTTGAAAAAAAAATCACATTCATTTTAATTCAGTTTCTTCCAGCTGCTTGTATGCTTTAGTTGTATCCGTCAAGCTTGATGTCATCCAACAGGATTTTTTTAAATAGAACTTTGCAAATTTGTTTCTGCTCATCCTGGGTCAAGATTTATTTGGAATGGTGGTAGAGAGAATGTAAATCAAAGTATATTTCATGCTGTAACATATCAGACATTGTTTTATGAGGTATTCCAGTCTGTGAAATACAACAAGGAATAAGACACCTTAAAATATGGTCCTTTTTTTTTGTTTGTTTTCAGGGTGAAAGAACACATGTAATCCTGAGCAGGGAGTCTTACTCTGCTTCAAAGCTTTGAGTGAGCATTTCTCATGATTTCTTACTTTTTCAGAGCTTTTTTTCCTCCCCATCTTGCAAGGATATCACTAAGATACACTGCAGATCTCTTTCTTGCATGAAACACAAAACTAAACGTGTGGTTATTCGATTCACAGATATAAGAGCATTTTCAGTGGTCTTTTAACTCTAGCTCATCACTTCAAGTTTCTTATCAGCTTTTCCAGCAAACGTTGATTTAAAATGCTACTTTCACATTATGGGTTTGGCTCCAGTGATTTAGTAATTTTCCTCTGCTCTGCCCTTGTGCTCTGTGACAAGAGAGGAGCTGGTCTGGCTTCCTTCGGGCTTTTGTCACCCGAAATTCATTGATGAAACACCTAAGGATTAATAAGGAAGCCAAGTAAAGCCTCAAAGCTAAAGATCAAAGTGAATAATGATCTAATACACCAAGTGTATCCACTGAAAAGAACCCAGGAAAATAGGCTTTAGCAAGTTCTTTTAAACTTTGCTTCTCTTTCCTGCTTTAAAACAGGCTGAATCACAAACCCCGTTCCAGAGGCACGTCGGTGAAATTCATCGGGAATGAGATTTTCTGGCTGGTGTTTGTGAAGTGTTTTGCGTTACTACAGGCATAAATACAACACGCCGCATAAAGAGAGAAAACCGCTATTTAAGAGAGGAAAAAAAAAAACAAAACAAGTTAAAATCGCCTTTTCGCTCCGCCTTTCAAGACAAATTTGTCTTTCTCGGTGACATCTGACATGGACCGGGGGGGACGCTGTCCCGACGCTCCGACCGCTCTCAGAGACCCTGCGGCCCCCGGGGAGCGGCCACGGCGGGGGTTCGTGGGGTCGGAGCGCATGGCGTGGGCTGTCCCCTCAGGAGAGGGGCCGCTGTGGGGCCTACGGGCCTCTGTAGAGTCTGCGCCCCGCGCCATCTCCAGATCGCAGTCCCCAAGCGCACCAGTACCAGCCCGGAGCCGCTCTGGGAGCGCTCCCTCAGCGCCGGCCCCACACCGACGGCGGGGGGCGGGAACAGCAGCACCCACCAATCCGAAGCCGAGGCCCGTCTTGACTGACAGCAAACATTATCCAATAGAGGTCGCCACTTGAGCAAGAGGGGCGGTGGGTGGTGCTCAGTTGTAACCGCCCATTGGGCGGAGCCGGAAGGCGGGGCGTGCATGGGGCAGGGCTTCGGAACGGTAAGGGGCGTGGCCTCATCGGGGTATATAAGCCTGAGGCGCAACGTTTCGCCCGTTCAGTCGGCGCAGCGCCGCCGGAGGTTTTGGTGTGTGCTGCGGGTCTGTGCACCGCGCCCGCCGCTTTTTGTTGTGTTATTGTGTGCGGGGGGGGGGGGCCGTCCCGCCGAGGTCAACGGCTCCCGGGTGCGTCTCTTCCCCCGTCACTCCCTGTGCGCCTCCGCAAAGGGATTTGTCACTTGCCCGCTGAGGGAGGGCGTCCCTCGGCCCGCGCCCTTTCCCTCCCCGCTCCCGGCCGGCGGCTCGCGGCGCTTCCTTCTGGATGCGTCCCCGCAGCCCCGGGCGGGAGGCGGCCAGGGGGAAGCGCTGCCTCCGAGGATTTACCGCCACCTGGGACTCAGACCTGCGCCTTCCCCGCGGCAGCTCCCGGCGCCCCGGCTCCGCTGCCGCTCCGGGCCGCCGCTACCATGGACGACAAGTACCTGCCCGAGCTGATGGCGGAGAAGGACTCGCTGGACCCGTCCTTCACCCACGCCCTGCGGCTCGTCAACCAAGGTGAGGGGCGGCGGGGCACGACGGGGTCCCGCAGTGGGGACGGGCCGGACCGAGCGGCGGCCGCCGGGGCTGCTCAGCCGGGAGTTCGCCCTTCCCTCTGCCCCGCCTGGGGCGGTTTGTTGTGCTCGAGCTCCCGGTGAGATGCTCAGCGAAGGGCTCACCCTTCCCTTGCACCGCTTGGTGGGGTTTGTTTGTGTTCAGGCTGTCGGTGTTCCCCGCCCTCCGTCGGGCAGCGCATCCCTCCGAAGGCAGCGCACGCTGGATCCCTTCCCGCATTTCCCCTCTTCCACGCGGTTTTTATTCTGCGATCGCTCGCTTCTCGAGTTATAGGTTTTATTCCGAGTTGAGTGGTCGTGTTAGAACAGCTGGGTCTGCTGTGCTCTGCTCGGGCTGCGCGTCAGTTTAAAATCCCAAAAGGTTTTCTTCTTTTACCCTGTTTCTGAACAATAAATAGATTATTGCTTATATATACGTGAGCCTTCTCAAAAACGAGCCTACAACCGATGTGCTTTCCTAGGAACTTTTGGCTGCGTAGCTAAAATATTAAGCAACCAACAGTACATTTTAGTAAATGTTAAAAAAAAAAACAACAAAGCATATTTTCTTGTGCAATTATATAACTCCAGATAATAAATGATCCCCACCTCTTTTGCATCTGACATGTCAGATGTGCTTTAAAGTGCTAGCTCTTTGTTTCAGTGATGCTACTCTGACTAGAAAAGTCGTTCTTTGTGAATTAGAATATGATTTAATGTATATTTGGAGATACTCTGTAATTGGCGGGTGACTTTCAAGTACAACTCTGGGGAGACAAGCGCTTGATACAGCGCTTTGGGATGTTTGTCTGAGATAAGTTGTGAACTGATCTTCTCATATACCTTAGTGACAGCCAAAATGATTCTGGCTTCAATTACAGTGATTGCAAAGCTGTGCTGGTGTACTTTACATCCTTTAATATGAAGAAGTTTAAATCAGTGGGGCTACTTTCAATGCCTTATTGGTTTTAATGGGCAACAGATGCAAATGCCAATCTCTGAATCAGAAGGAGAATCAACTACTGCCTGAAATACTCTGGAGTTAGGGGTAGCTGTCAGCAGTTTCAGCCGTGGAATGTATATACCCTGTGAGTTGTATCTGCATGTCCTTGAGTGGTTGGTATTTTGCATATTTTTCCTAACTTTGAATTTGTAAAAATGCCGCTGTTGATAGTGGGAAAAGGAGAATTATGTTAATAAACCAATATCTGTTGTGCTTGGTGTAAATAAAAAACTTGTTAAAATTTAGTTTGATGGCTGTGAATTAGTGAAGTTCCTCTCCAGATAGGGAAGAAAGAATCCTTTTTGCATATGTAAATTATTCTGAGGAGGTACAAAAGTTTGTGATTTACTACTTTGCAAATGATGTTTAAGAAAGTATATCTGACTTCATGGCTACTATCAAAATAGTGACTTTTTGGGTTTATGATACTTTTTGAGGTTCTCACTGAAATGAGAAATTAGAGGACTGAAACTTTTGCCTTTCATTATGGTATCTACATGTGAACATTCAGCTTCAAAAATAAATATTATAAGTGGAAAAAATGAACATAGACAGAAATCTGACCTCTTGTAATCTAGTGTGTCTCTTGATTTTTTGCTTACTTTTAAAGTAAAGTCTTGGATTAAATATGAAGTGTTTCATATTTTAAAGATAGATAAAAAAAGATAAGGAGGATGACTGTTAACTGGTTAACTGCACTTTGAAATGGAAATCTGTATGAATTCAATGTAAAATATATAGTTGTAGAATTGCCAAAGAACTAAATAAAATGAAATGACTATATAATACAGGTGAGAAATATGACTGCGGGAGAGGATGTTTTACAAACCCATCCTACCATAACACTATCAGGGACTATTTTTTCTCAGTTGTTATAACTATGCACTTAAATTAATGAGAAGTATTAGTGGAAATGTACGTGTAATAGTTCTGGCATGGACTTTGCATGTCAGGTCCACTGAATATTTTCTGTGATAGTTCAGTGTGCAGGCAAATGAAATGGCTGATCTAATTTTTTAAACTAGGCTTGTTTAGGTTTTACATTTCAAATGAAACAGGTTTCCAAGTTTGACTTCTTTTGGGTATATGGGAGAATGTCTTAGCAAAGGTTTTAAGTGCTTTAAATAACCAGCTTAATTATGTAATAGCATTTTGATGTCTTAATGCTATTAAATTTACTATCTGTATTTACTTAAACCGAAATATTGTACATCAGCCAGCTTTCTTCAGAAAGTTGAGATTGATTTGTGAGAATTGTATGGCTGGATTAGTAAATCTGTCCGGGATGCTGAAGGAACTGAGGTGTATGTACTGCTTAGACAAAAGAGCCAAATTGCTAACAAATTTCTAATCATGTTGAAATTTGGTTTCTAGGGAAAAGTCCTGTGTCTGGACTTCTGAAATTTGATAACTATAGTTTTCAGATGGAAGTCGAAATATTTGTATATTATGCTTATAATTCCAAATTATAATTGAGTACACACAAATTACATAATTCTACATGATATAGGAAAAAATTGGAGCTAGAGTTGCTTCAAGCTCCAGGGTAGCATTTCAGTTGAAAGAGAACAAAGTGGAAGTTAATAATACTGTCCACAAAAGCATTCTTGCAGTATCTTAGTTATCTGTCTTTCCGAATTAGCACAACAGCAATTTCTCTGCCTTAAAACCTGGTTTTAAGTGTTGTGAAAGCACTAAAATAAAATATCAGTATCCCTCAATGTTCCCGCATGGTACATGGAAGTGCTGATTTTTCTTGTTGAAAACTCTTGCTCGAGGATTTGATGCCTTGTCTCCTTGGGAGACCTATTGCTTAAATTTTGCTTTAAACAGTCATTGAAACATTCACCTACTGCTTAAATTTTAGAACAGTAGGAATCTTTTGCAGGAGACTAGACTTTATCCCTTGCTCTAATTAAGAAGATTTATTTGTATACTTGAACATTAAGCCATCCTAAAAAGGGGATTTTTTTGCCTGTAAGCCATTAAACATGTTACAGATTGGAAGTAGACTTACTTTGCATGTGTAGCAAAGTGACCATGCTAATAGGATTAATTTGCAGCTGTCCCAGACAATGGGAATTGGAACATTATGTCCAGTTATTAGCTTATAATAAGTTCTGTAATTGAAGGACCTTGGGAAAGATGAGGTTCTATGAAGAAGCAAGAGCTTAGTGCACTTGTATTTGTATTTTTCCTATTTGCAACTCTCAGGTGCTCATCTTTATGCAAAATCTGAAAAATATTTCTCTGTGTGGAAGTGATGCTAGTTATACAATCAGACCTTATTTTGAAGGCTGACTTTGCACTTGGGGTTGTATGTAAACATTGCTAAACGTGCAAGTGTAATGTTGATTGTCATAACTTGGATCAAGACTAACGCTCTAAAAATATTGAAAGATCTGTAAGAGAAAAGTTTCTTTATCATCTTTCACATCTACGTATACTATTGATTCATGACAAATATTTTGTGAATGTTGGATGGAATTTCTGAAACTGCAGATGGAAGAAGCTAAGTGTAAATAAAACATGTTGATACCAGACACATTTTGTAACAGGGGAGACATTAAGATGAGTACCTGGCAGTTGTTTGTAAAGTTAAATGGGTAGGTGAGGAGAATCCTGTCATCAAAGTTAGGGCTGCTGAAATCCTTATGTCAGAAGATTATGAGTCCTGGTGCCATTGCTGAAAGACAACTCTTCTGTGTAGACTGGACCTGTGGAATTCTTCCTTACAAGCTCATTTTAGCTGCTTTGAGACTTGAGATAATATCTGAAGTTGGCAAGGCTTCCTTCAAACTGTCAGTGAGATGATGCACAGGAATACCAAGCCTTCCTATCAGTAGATGGCTGTATGTGCCAGCTGTGTGCTGAATGGCTTCCCTGAGCCACATGTCTGGTAGTGATCTGCAGAGGCTTGCTGTGTCTTGTGTCAAGTTTTGAGCAGGAACTCAAATAGAGCAGTACCTCCCTAAATATCAGGGAGAGTAGAGTGTGAGGAAGTGTACTCACCTTCTGCTTTCTGGGGGATATTAATGGTCTGATTTTTTTTTTTTTTTTTTTTTTTAGCAGATAAGGGAGGGCTTTGTAAAAATGAGTGAAGTAGGAGCTTAATAAATTAAGGTTCTGTGTATGTTACTGATTTTTGTTGTGGTTTAGCCCCATCTGGTAACTAGCTACTGTGCAGCCACTTGTTCCCTGTCCCCTCGTGGGATGTGGGCAGAATTGAAAAAGGGTAAAACTTGTGGGTTTAGTAATTGAAATACAGTAAAATATAATAATTGCAATGAAAAGGAAGAAAGAGAAATAAAACCCAAGAGAAGCAAGGGATAGACAATACGGTTGCTCCGCACCTGTGGACTGATGCTCAACCTGTCCCTGAGCAGTGATTGGTGGCTCACAGCCAAATCCCCCCGGTTTATGTACTGGGCATAATGTTCTGTGCTGTGGAATATCCCTTTGACCAGTTCAGGTCAGCTGTCCTGGCTGTGCTCCCTCTGGGCTTCTTGAGCACCTGCTCCCTGGCAGAGTGTGAGACACTGCGAAGTCCTTGATTTAGAGTAAGCACTACTTAGCAACAGCAAAAACATCAGTGTGTTATCAACATTGTCATACTGAATCCAAAGTACAGCTCTATACCAGCTACTAGGAAGAAAATTATCCTAGCTGAAACCAGGACAACTTTGAATAAATCAAAGTATGCAAGGGTGTCTAGCTTTTTCTTATAAAAAATAGTTGATTATGAGTAGTGACATACATATATTGTGATAAAAGTAATCAGTTTGCTACTGAAGCATCCACTTTTCGGTGTGGACAGGTGTTTCGTGGCATGTCACAGACACACATGGTGCTGCTCGTTCCCTGTCCCTAATGGTGTTACATGTACTCGATTGGTGTAACCTCAAACTCTCCTTTATTTCTCATTTCAGTATCAATCACAGGAACAATACTTGTTTCAAGTGTCCTACTCTTTGAGGATTTCAGAACACTTCATAAAGGTCATAGTAGTTTCAAAAATGAGATATAGCTGTAGAAGGCTGAGGGGGTTTCAAAATTATTTGGAGCATCCTATTAGTTTCAATGATATAGTAAATTTTGTGCCCTTCAGATTTTTTTTCAGACAATGGGTCACTTTAAGTTGTCTTTCTCAGAGGTTAACTAGAAATAAACTCTTCTGGTCTGGTTACTAGAAGACAATCTAAAAAAATGTTGGTGGAATTGGGTATTTGCCAGGCAAAGCATGATGAGAAATTTGAGTGACAGAAATGGGAATGGATGTGGTGTGATGTTGGCACCGTCAAACCAGGGAAGACTGACTTGGGTTCTATTTCTGTTTTCTTAAAGCAGCATCAAAAGTAGTAAGTCTTGGAGGGGAGAACGGATATTTCAGAGACTGTCCCCCATCTCAGCCATCCATATTTGGTAACACTTCAGAAGTTCACATTTTTGTCATGGTTGCTCTTTGCTTTTAATGTGGTGAAACTGTACTGGGACAGTCCTAGGGCCTATTAAAAATTAGATTTCAATCTTGGTCTCCAACAAGGCTGAGGAAGTGATTTATCAGATATTCCAGTCATGTTAACAGGGCTTCTGTGAAATGCAGCTGAAGATAATCATACTTTCTTCAGCCCTGGGCTCATCTGCTCTGGAGCATGACTGAGCCTGCAGCCGCTCACCAGCGATCATAGTTAGTCCAAAGCCGACTTCTAATTCACTTGCACACTCACTTTGGCAGTCAATGAGAGAGATCGAATTTAAAGGTTTCAAATGCAGACTGACATGGTTTGTCACTTTCAATCCTTTTCGACACCAGCCATGCAAATTAAAACTGTAACCTTCTGAGTGCTTATTTACTGGAGGAATCAGAAAGAAGGTCACAGCACTGAGTGGCTGCTCTTCTGGCCTGTGGCTTGTTTCACTTTACTTGCAAGTACTTAAAAAATTTATCTATGTGACCTTTCTAGCCCCTGAGTTTTTCCCCCCTCTCTGACTTAAAGTATAATTAAGAAAGAAAAGAATTTAGGATGTGCTTTGATTTGATAGAATAAGGTATCAGAGTTCAGAGTTGAGTAGCCTCTGTAAAGTATTCAGTGTGATACTGCATGACTTTTTAATTAGTATTTAGCAGGTTCAGTAAAAAGCATGTTTAAATGGATTGACTGGTAACTGATGCACCTAATATTTTATGGTGAATTAACTGACTGTTCTTAGCTGAACTGTGCAGGAATCTTGCAAGCTTAATGTTTACATTATTAATACTGTTTTTCAAATAGAATTATGAAGGACAGGACTCTTTTACTGGGCAAATGGAATATCTTGATAAAGTGGGGTTGTCTACCCCTGAGTCCTGGGAAGGCAAGTCTCACCCATGCAATGGGAGCTGTTGGCAGGGGTTGTAGTACTGGGAATTACTCGAGTCATGTGCTTCTAGCTGAGAGTGATTTTTCAAGTATAACACTAGCTAGAAAATTAATGTCTTTATGGCCCTAAGCTAAGGCCATAAGGGCACATGGACTCGGGAATTTCATTTTCCTGTGACATTCTAGGTACTGAAGTCCATATGTCTTAATCTTTGAGGAAATCATGGTTAAAATACAATGCTCTGCAAGCTTGAGAACGTCTGCAGGCCTCTTGCTGCTCTGATTCGTGTGTGAGAGTGGTCTTTGGCTTGTGGTTTGTGTGCCTGGCTGCCTTCAGAAGTAAATAAAGATGCTAAGAGGCCCTTTAAAATGATGGTGAAATGTCTGGCCAAAAAAGTACAGATGAAAACACACAGTCCTTTAGTAATGGATGATTAGTTCTTGAGCCAGATACAAGGGCTGGTGGATTTTGCGTGTCTTGACATCTTTGATTCTGAGTGAGGTGCATTTGTGGACATTTGATCTCAGCTAGATTGTGAAGTTCTTTGAACTGTCAGTGTTGGGTTGTACGGTACATATAGGCTGGTTGTTCGTGACAAGGAGCAAATTAAAGAGCAGCAACTGGAGAGATGGCATGAAGAAGCATTGTTAGGCTGAGTGATGTATTTTTGCGTCTCAATAGCTGAGCAGTGCATGTTTTATTCTTTGCATGCTTATCTTAAAATATTCCTTTGCTTGAACTCAATTTTGTCATATTTATCACTTATTGTTCTTTTATGTTGTCTTGTTGTTTTTCATTGTTTTACCTTATTGTCAAGGTAAAATTAATAAGAAACTAGGAAGTTAAATGGATTTCCTTCCTATTCTCCATCTCCAGTTGCTGTTTGCTGGCTGCCTTTCATTTCTTATTGTGATATGTTTATCAGACTTTTGGCTTCAGGTAGCAGCTCAACATCAACAAAGTTGCAAGGCAGAAAACAAATGTCAGTTTAATTCTTGTAGATGGTAAATCTTTTGCTTTTTTGGCTTATATAGGTGTTCTTTTATAGGACTTTATTTTCTAGGAAGAATTTCTTGACAAAGTAATTGGAAACCTAAAAGATTAGAAATCATTTCAGTAAACCTATTGTACTTGATCCAAAAGAAAATGTTATAACAACTGCTGCTGTGCTGATCTTAGTATAATATAGTGACAGTGAAAACCTGAAGTTGCAAATCCTTTGAGGATTTACTGATTTTCTTCAACTTTAATAATCCCTCTGGATTGTTCAAAGGAAATAGTCAGAGGAAGATGCCTTTTTATACACAAGACAAAGAATATTGGAAGAAGTCTGGAGTACTGTGTGTAGTTTTGAACACCATAATATAAGAAAGATATAAAGCTATTAGAGAATGCCCAAAGGGGGACAGCAAAGATAGTGATGGGTCTAGTGGGGAAGCTGTATGAGGAGCCCCTGAGGTCACTTGGTCTGTGAGACCAAGCCTGGAGAAGAGGAGACTGAGGGGAGACCTCATTGCAGTTACAACTTCCTCGTGAGGGGAAGAGGAGGGGCAGGCACTGATCTCTTCTCTGTGGTGACCAGTGACAGAACTCAAGGGAATGGCCTGAAGTTGTGTCAGGGGAGGTTTAGATTGGATATTAGAAAAAGGTTCTTCACCCAGAGGGTGATTGGGCTCTGAAACAGGCTCCCCAGGGCAGTGGTCACAGCACCAAGCCTGACAGAGTTCTGAAGGGTTTGGATGATACTCTCAGGTTCATGGTGTGACTCATGGGCTAGTCTTGTGCAGGATCAGGAGTTGGCTTCTATGATCCTTGTGGGTCCCATCCTTGTGGGTAATATTCTCTGATTCTGTAAGTCAGAGCAGAAGCAATTTTGACATTGCAACTGCATTTGCTGAATGCTTGGATCGTAAATGTGTCTGTAACCTTTTGCTGCCTCAGATCATTTGGTAGCAGTACTTTGAGAAGTAGATGTGTTTGAAAGCAAAAAGTTTTAGATTTTTTTCAGCCAATTTTCCTGCTGCTTTGTGGTAATGTTTTTAAAAGATGTAGAAATGGAAGGACTGCTTTTTAATGTGGTCATTTTTCCTTTCATATTTCTCCTTTTCCGGTTGCTGATAATGGACAAAGGTTACTGGTTCCTTTTGATCTGTGTCCTAATTAACTAGAGGTGGTCAAGTACCAATCCTGATGTGTTTCTGGTCAGCAGCCCTGTTTCTGCTCCCTGAGATCAGATTCACAGTTTAAGAGGGCTGAGGAGCTTTTTGTTGTCTTTTTTCCGCTACCAAGCAGAAATGATGTGCTGCTCTGGATGCAGACTTCAGTGATATGGCTCCGTGGGGTAAACTAGTGAAGTAAAAAAATCCAAATCACCCTTTTCTCCTCCATCCACCTTCAGACTAATGCAAAATGATAAATTTCACTTTTGTGAAAGTTAAAGGCACTAAGATCCATTGTGTCAGTTTGGTTCTTTGGCTTTGTTATGCTTAACTATACTGCATATCCATTCCTGAGTTTTAAGGAAAACAGATTTTTCTCTGCTAGGATTGCCTTCACAAAGTTGGACTATAATGTTCTTGATCCATTCATTGAGTCATGGAAGTTCAGATACATTTTTTTACTTTACTAAATATCTGACTGCTTCATGACTACTTCAAACCTGCTTTTTTAGGATCAAGAAGTCCTAATTTTGAGGAAGCGTGGTCACAGATGACTCTTCTTCTGCCTCCCTTTAAGGGGTTCCCCAAAACTTCTGCAATAGTTGGAGGTGTTTCTCAAAGCAAAACAGTTTAATCCTAATGATTTGACTCAATTTCTCCATTTAAAGCCTAATGTCTGGAGAAGCTAAGCTGCTTCACTTTGTGCTTCACAGCAGATAGGCTGCAGTGATACCTTTAGCTCTAGTTAACACTTGCTGCTTGTCTAGAGTTATCCTAGTAATATCCTAGTCTGGTTTGCAAGGTGAAATGCAACACCTTAGTATTAGATCTCAAAGACTGGAAAGGACTACTGTGGTCCAATTTGTCTTGTGTAACACAAATTGGTCTTAAAGATTCTTTTCACTTATCATATACCCTTGACCTTTTTATTACACTATGCATCCATGGTCTGGAAAAATGATTAGGTTTTTATTGGCCTCCTGTATGAAAGCATACACCAGAAGATTTATCATGTTGTTAAGATTTACTCTATCTGTTCTTTAGACTTTTTTTTTTTTCCTGCAGGCACCTGGATCTTCACAGAAACCTGTTTCTACCATGTGAAACAAATGTGTGGAATAAGTGTAGTCCTTTAAAGTGCTTGTGAGGGATGTGCTTGTTTTGGCTGGAGTGGAGTTAATTTTCTTTCCAGTAGCTGATTTGTGACTGTTTTGGATTTGTGATGAAAACAGGGTTGATAACACAGGGTTATTTTCATTACTACGGGGCAGTGCTTACGCAGTGTAAAGGTCTTTTCTGCTCCTCACCCCATCCTGCCAGTGAGGGGGCTGGGGATGCACAAGGAGTTTAGGAGGGGACACAGCTGTGACAGCTGATGATGACTGACCCAGAGAATATTCCAGACCACATGGTGTCACTCAGTATGTAAAGCTGGGGGGAAAAAAGAAGAGAGGAAGTTCAGAGTGATGCTGTTTGTCTTCCCATGTCACGGTTACATGTGATGTAGCCTGGCTTTCCTGGGAATGGCTGAACACCTGCTTGCCCATGGGAAGTGGTGAATGAATTCTTTGTGTTGCTTTGCTTGCCTGCATGGCTTTTGCTTTACCTATTAAACTGTCCTTATCTCCATGCACGAGTTTTCTCACTTTTCCCCCTCAAATTCTCCCCACCTTCCTGGGGGGAAGTCAGCACCTTGTGTAGGGCTCAGCTGCCAGCTGGGGTTAATCCATGACAGGGAGTTAATGACCTCTGAGGATTTTTTCAGCCTTGTTTCTTCTGTGAATTTGGGGATCTCGGGCAATCATGAACTATGATTCTGGGTGCACTTTGGAAAGGCAGAAGCCTTCCACAGTGGGTTTTCCAGTAGGATACTGATAGAACATTTTATACATAGTGATGCAGAAATCCTGACGATGTAGGTTGCGCAGGAAGGTTTTAGGATGCATCTGTGTCAGAGAACTCTGTATTATCAGTAGGGCCCTAGATATTAGAAAAGTCATTATGCATGTTCCATTTTGCGTGGAGTTGTTTCTGGAGGACTTTGGAAAGGCTTTGGCGTCACTTCGGGAGCGGTGCCGGGAGGGGGCGGCAGCGGCCCGGCCCTGCGGGGCTCCGGTAATCGGTGTGAGCCCTCTGGAGAGCCGGGATCGGGGCTCCCAGGAGCAGATGTGAGCCCCTCTGGAGAGCCAGGATCGGGGCGGTGGGATCGAGTGTGAGCCCCTCTGGAGAGCGGAGATCGGAGCGGTGGGGGATGCATGCGGATGCTGGGTGCCATCGGTGTTTGGGTGTCACATCAGCTCTCGCAGCCAGATGTGTTCTGTCTGTTCCACATCCTGAAGCGCAGGTGTGTCCCTGTCCTGACTTAACCCCAGCCGGCAGCTCAGCCGCTCGCTTGTTCCGCCGCAGTGGGATGGGGGAGAGACTGGGAGGGTAAAAGGTGGAAGACCCTGGGTTAAGAGTTAGCTCTGTGTTAAGATAGGGCAGTTTGATAAGCAAGGCAAAAGCTTCACGCAGAAGCAAAGGGAAACACGGAATCCATTCACCCCTTCCCATGAGCAGGCAGATGTTCAGCCATCTCCAGGAAAGCTGGACTGCACCATGCTCAGGAAGACAAATGCCACCACTTTGAACATGCTCCCCTTCCTTCTTGTCCATACGTTAGATGTAAAAGATGACACCGTATCGTACAGGGGGGATGGTTTTGAGCTAAAAGAAGAGTGATTTAGATTAGATGTTAGGAAGAAATTCTTCACTGTGAGGGTGGTGAGGCACTGACACAGGTTGCCCAGAAAAGTTGTGGATGCTCTATCCCTGGGAATGCTCAAGGCCAGGTTGGATGATACTTCAAGAATAACCTGGTCTAGTGGAAGATGTCTCTGCCTATGGCAGGGCTGTTGGAACTAGATGACCCTCAAGGTCCCTTCCAACCCAAACCCTTCTATGATTCTGTGGATGGCAACTGAAATAGCCTGGGCCTGTGGTGTTTTCTTCATGTATACTTGAACTAGTTAGACTGCTGTCAGTCTAGTTTCATAAGTGGTGAATGAAGTTTTAAAAGAAACTTTTCCAAACTTTTAAACTTCAAGCTCTTAGAATATCACTTTACCAGCTGATTAAATGGAGAGTGCAGGGAAACTATCATAATGTTATTTATACATGATTTACTTATAGATGCACTTATACAACTTGAGGACCTGAAATAATAGGCTTTGTTTGGAACGCTAAGTAATAGTTCACATAGTTCAATGTAAGGTTAATTAAAAATGCTGATGTACATTTCATTACCTCATAAGTGGCAAGTGGCTGGCTGTGGGATCAGTTCTATGAAGAATTCTAGGCAAATTATCCTTTAAATTAATGCGTTGACAGTGGAAAATGGATGTGATTTGCTGTCTTGACCAGTAGATCATAGTTTCTTTAGACTGAAGTGGTACATTGAGCACTGTGCTAACATAACGTGTTTTATGCCTCTGAGTAGATTGTAGGTTCTGAATGCGCCAGTCCCTTATCCATGTCCATGTGCTCAAAGCAATGACCAGAGCTTCAAATGACTGGTTACCTAGGATAGAAGGCTGCCTGCTATGATGACTTACATGAAGTTGATGCTGAGTAGTTACTCTAGGCACTAACTCAGGTTGCTGGATGGCCTCCTGCTTGGTCTTTCTGCTGGGGAAAGCAGCAAGCTGGGTAGGAAAAATTGAATCAAAAGTATTTTTCTTTCCTACTTGGTTGAAGTAAGTGTAAAGCTGTAGGTTTAATTCTCTATATTTTGTTAACTTAATATTATTCCACTGGAGTAATACCTGGCTAGAATGCAAAATCTGTAGGTTGCATTTGAGTAAATTTTTCAGCAGTAACTGTTCCTTATTTCCAAGTCTGTGTGAATGGTGCTAATCACGTAGGTACGTCTTGTCAGCATTTGTATGAAGTGTTTTGGGGCACCTCATTTGGAACGTTTCTTTGCTGTTATCAAAGCTGAGATTTGAAGCTTTTCTGCGGAGTCATCTGAAAAGGACTGAGTGCAGAGAATGCAGAAAGCAAACGTAGTTGCTTTATTCAGGTTTGGTACCTTAAACATGGCTGTACGTCCTGTCAGTAATGGATGTCAAGCTGTACTGTAATAAAACAAATGTTAGCATTATTTTTCTTTCATTGTATTTATGACTGATTAGCTGTTTGAACTGTATCAACTATAGTCAACTTTTGGTAATAACCCTTTTCCCCTTTTCACCTTGCAGTATTTCATCCTCAGGGCAGCCGTCCTTACATGGGAGACATTTTTACACGTACCTCACTGAAATCCTATCAGAATAGTGAATGCAATTCCAACTTAAGCCACAAAATGAAGAAATAAGAGCAGATGGCCCCTTCAGAAAAATAGATTAAAGATAATAGATGCTTCTGGCCAGCTACATAGTTAATCTCATGCTTCTTGTCAAGAGGTACTGCCAGTAGATAGTTATTATGCAAGGGTAAAGTAATAACTGTATGAATTTAGTGGTAAAAGCTTTTCCTCATTCCCAGCTCTTTCTGATAATTTAACATTATGTTCATAATTTTAAGGTAGTTATAGCAAATTTAAATAGTAACTTGTTAAGTTAGTTTTATGTTGCTTTAGAAAGGGATACTACAAAAAGAGCAATCCTGGGAATGTAGTTCCATTTATAGTCAACAAAGACTGTAAATGCATTTCTGGCATTTTCTGGCTCTGACACACTGAAGATTGTGTGTCTTTAAACCCACATGTCAAATTTGGTAGAGGTATCTGTAACGCATCCCTGCATTTCTCTGGATGGCGTGAGGAATAGCTTATCTTCCCTGTGGTTAAACGTTCTTTTCAGTTTTATTAGTAGACAGTCAAGTATTTTTCAGTTCAGTTAAGCACTTTTATTTCTTTGGTGTATGCAAAATAGCACATACCAGCCTTTTAGGTGGTTATTCTGTATATTACTGGATATGTCATTCCTGCACTTACTCTAAAATCAATGAATTGATAAGGGGAAGTGAGATATAAAATTTAGTAACATGAACCATTCTTTAGTGGGACTTCATTGGTCCACAAGTATCCACTGTGAGTGTTTGGGTTTTTTGTTCTTACCAAAGGCACCTTTTGCATTGTTCCTCTCTAGTAGCAAGGAGTAGTAGAACAATCTACCCCATTAAGTGGTTACTATTGCTCAGCTGTCCGTCATCCTTGGGGCACCCAGACTCTGAATTTCTTAAGAAGCTGTATTTTTTAAAATGCATCCCCTTTGTCCTCTGCCACTTGTAGAAGTTAACTTCATTCTATAGTTTTGGAAAATGGAGCTTCAAAATTTTCTTTTCCATATAGAAGCAATTTGAGCATCACTGAACCAAGAAGTAATGGCATCTCAGGTACTTGGTGTTGGCACTTTTCTTATTGTTTCTTGGCAGACAGAAGTGATGAAGGAGCAGAAACTTGGATATATGGGGTTATGAAGGCAGGTGGGGGACAGGCAGGGAAGGTGTCTGCTTAGTAGCAGCTTCTGCAGCTTCCCAGTGCTACTGTTACAGTTTTAGTTTAGGTTTTGCTGTCTCACCATAAATGTAGGTGAATTTCCCTGGCTGTGAGTTGTTCCACTGCACTTCAAGGTGTCAGTTGCCTTGTGCATGTGACATTTTGTAGTAGTTGATTTTCTGTGTATAATATGTAGAAATATGCTAAAATATACTATTTAAACTATTTAATATAGGAATTACATCCCTAAGGAAGTTCATAATACACACCCTTGCTCATCACAGGGAAAAAGATGTATTTGGTGAAAGTTGGGATTTTGAAATTAGCTGGATTAAAACTAAACCAATAACATGTCTAAAGGTAATCAATCATAATATTGCTATGTGACATAATGTGATTGCAGTAAAACTCGGGCATCACATTTTCCACTTCTATATTAGTGCTTGATTTTAAACTGTCTTCAAAACTGTAAGACAAATGAATTGTCAATATCTTGACTGCTGAGTAGTTGCACAGAACATGCAAGTACCCTGCTCCTTACAGGTATACCATAACCATGTTTGTTGGAAAGAAACTTGACCTTGGGCTTTTAAAAATGCCTTTTACCAAAGAAAGATACTTTTTCTTAATAAACAAATTTACTGACCTGAAATATAACTTACTCAGAAGGAACTGCTTAGTTTTATTTAGGGTAAACATGATGATGCTTTCTTTAGAGAAAGACTTCAGGTAAGAACTGTTTCCTGTGGCAAGTAAAACCATAAAATAAACTGTATTGTATTTCAAGTGTATAACGTGTTTCAGCCAAAGCTTACTGGCATAAGTTGGTAGTTTCTTCAGATACTTATGCAGGTATAAAACTGTCTATTAAATTTTTTTCTTAGAAGTTGAGTAATGTTCTATTAGGTGAGTGCTAGGAATACTGGTTTAAGAAAAAGCTTTCTTTGACAGATGCCATGACAGTTGGAAGATTGCTTTCCTCAGTGAAGGTGCTACATGGACAAGCACATGCTCCTACAGAGACCAGGCTTATTGCAGTGGATGTGGCTGCTTTCCTGCAGAAACTGTTGAAAGATGTTTGTTACTTCTCTTTTGATTTTCAACTGGAATGAGTCCACAAGCTGGACTTTCAAGGTTTATCATGCTTTTATAGGGCAGTGTGATCTTTTTTAAAAATTCCATTCAACTAACTTTGAGAATAAGTTTGATAGAATAATAATTGGAAAAAGTAAAATGTGGTAGCAATATGCTGAATTCTCTGTAATATGTATCTTCATGCTGGACAGTATGTTTGGATTCACCTGCTATTGAGCATGGAAAGGATAGTAATTAATGTTATTCCTCTACTAGTTAAAAACTAACTTGGATGCTAAGTTTTTAACATCCAATTTATGTTAAGGCTAATACATAAAATCTCCACACAGATTTCTTTAAGCTGTGTTTTCCCATAGGACAGTAGATGTATGAGCTGCCTTTGTATGTTTGTCCTGCCAAGCTGTGTTACTGCAGCCAAGGACTGTAACGGGTGACAAATAATGAAAGTACTGCCTGCAATAATTTTGACAAAGGTAGTGTTTTGCCTCTTTTATTTGCTGGCAGTGGGAGTAATGACCTTCTGAAGGAATCATAAAATGGTTTGGGTTGGAAGACTCTTAAAGGTCATCGAGTTCTAAGCCCCCTGCCATGGGCAGGAACAAAACCCACCCTACCCAGCTTGCTCAGAGCCCATCCAACCTGGCTTTGAGGTTAGTATGTTAATGTAATCCAGGATGGTGTGTTGGAATTAGTCCTCTTTCTTTTATGTGTGCCAACTAACCTCCATAGGTTTGTTTCATACACCTGTGGATCAGAATACACAAATGCTTTAGGATATTTGGATTGTTACCTTTTCTATAAATATTCTGTCAAAGCATTTTTCAAATTCATGATTTTTTTGTTTGTTTTGCGGATTAATATACAACCCATCTACAGTATGTCCCATGACATCCATCTGTGGTTGAGTTCTTTCTATACAAGCTTATCTTTGCACAGCTTACTTGCATATCAATAGTTTGTGCTTTAGTAAATAAGGTTGCAGATGCTGTGTCTCAGGAATCTGAGGAATTTACATTGGAAGACCAGGAAACTTGTGTTCAAATCAGCAAGCTGAGAAAATTATGAACTGTAGGTTGAATCAGCAGATATACATAAAGGTTACTCCAGCATATACTGTTTTCAGTGGTTAATCTTTCCCAGGCTCCAAAGCAATGACTGCATTCACTTTTAGTTCACTTGGCCAGTGCAGTGTCACAGGATATAAAGATGTTTTTATCAATTCTGTAGTAAGATTGAGGTTATGCTTGTTGGTAATGGTTAGTGTTGGATCATTGGGTATGAGTTTTCTGTGTCCTAACAGTGTCTGCTTAGTCTGAGCTTCACTGAATTCAGTATAAGAATTTAGAAACTTTATAGATACTTGTGATAGCCTCATCGCTGTTCATTTTCCTAACTCTGTGTGAAATATGAACGGTGACAAGTGTTTATTGGACAGAAAATGCACTTTAGACAATGTGATGTTCTGGGAAGCAGTGATAAGAGGTGTGTAACTTTGGAAGAATGTGTGCATTTTCAACCATACAGAGTAGATTGATGGTGGAACTCTGGATAGGGTAAACAATGGACTGCTGTACCCTGGGTCTGTCCATATATTTCTCTTGACAGTTTGAGCATATATAATCCTATCATGCATGAATAACATTAATTTCTAGCATACTTTCAGATAAGAAATCATGGCTTTCTGGGCTACAGTATTTCATGAGAAATCTTGGAGGGGGGGCAGAATTTTTATTAGAACTAGTATTTTTTAAAAGTACCAATGATGGAACAAATCTTTCCATCAAAAAATCGTTTCAAAACTCTCCAGTAAAACAGCAGAAGTCAAACAAGCAGCTTGCTTAAATGTGCTGAGTAGAGAAAAAGGATCACTACTTTGAGTGCTGGCAGTGCTGTTCTGGTGCAGCCCAGGTGCTGGTGGCCTTTGCAAGAGCACCTTCCTGGCTGGTGTTCAGCTTGTTTGAACTTCAGGTCCTCTTCTGCCAAGCTGCCTTCTGGCTGTTGGGTTTCCAAGCTGTTCTCATGCACGGGGTTGTTCTTCCACAGGCACAAGAGTTTGCACTTCCCTTTGAACTTCATGAGACTGCTGTCAACCCATTCCTCCAGCCTTTCAAGGTACTTCTGTCATCACAGTACTGTTTTAATCAGTCCCATTTTTCTATCTGTAAACTTCATGAAACTGCATTCTGTGCCAGCAGATGTTAAACAGCATTGACCCACTAGTGTCCAGTCCTCATTTGGGCTGGTTGTGATGCCTCCAGCACAACCCTTTGAGCCAGGCAGGTTGGTTTTTGGTACATGTCTCTAGCCTGTACCCCATCAGTTCACATGAGGATGAGCCTGTACCCCATCAGTTCACATGAGGATGAGCCTGTACCCCATCAGTTCACATGAGGATGAGCCTGTACCCCATCAGTTCACATGAGGATGAGCCTGTACCCCATCAGTTCACATGAGGATGAGCCTGTACCCCATCAGTTCACATGAGGATGGTGTAGGAGATGGTATCAAAAGCCCTATTACAGATGGGATGGAGAAATTGGCTGCTTTTGTCTCATCTGTGGAGTGCTCAGGATGTGGATTGCTCTGTTGGGTTAGGAGTGACTTTGACTTCCCTGTCGTGAATTTGTGCAAACTACTCACACTCACCTCGTCCATCTATGCTTCAAAATGGTTTTCCAGGGTTGTTTATGTATCACCTTCTAAGGGATCCAAGGTGAGTTTTACCATTCTGTTGTACCCAAGACTCTCCTCCCTGCTTTTGAAAATGGGACTGATACTTGCTTTGCTTCAGTCATCAACGGTGTTCCCTGATGGCCATAACCTTATGAAAACAGTGGCCTGTTGATGACATCAGCCAGCTCCTCAGCATTTGTGGATGTTTCCCAAAAATTCTGGTTTAGTGATGATTTCAAGTAAACTGTGACTTAGAGAAGGTGTAAATTGTGTTTTATTGGGATTTATCAGTGGGATATGACGTGTTACTGAACTGAGGATTGCCAGAGTGTGAGGCTGTACCTTGGCCCTCTGTCAGTTGGGATGGAGGGGGCTGGCAAGACTCTAGTTGCTCAAAATGATTTTTAGGGAAGTAGAGGAAAATAACACTATGTCTTGCTGATGGCTGCATAAATCTTGCAGAATGCTGGGTAAACATCCGTACACTTATTTGTGTAGCTATCAATTATACAAAATGTAGTGATGGAAAATCCCTGGTGAGGATGTGTTTTGGTAGCATAGCTGTCTTGCAGTATTAAATGTGGTTTGTTTCAGTCTGTTATCAGATTTTTAGACTACACTGTCTTTGCCAGTGCCCTAGAGCTTAAAGTGTGGTCTTTAATAGTGCTCAAGTCTGTCTGTTTTAAGGTTCAATAACTAGATGTGCTATAGCTACTGTTTCAACTTGGCAGTAGTTTAAAATGTGATATTTGCATATAAAGAACTGTGGGTTGTACCCATTTTTCAAATGAGATCTGACTTAGGCTTTTTCTTGTGAAAGTTGTCAAAGGAGTCACAGAAAGTTTGAGCAGTGCTATGCTCATAATAAGGAAAAAAGATTATAGACCCTTCTTGATGACTCACCAAAATGACAAGTTAAATCTCTGTAAGGGCTACCTGGCTGTGTTCATACATATAAATGAAAGAGATGGAACAGTTGCTTTTAAGGGCTCTTGATGCAAAATATTAACTTCACTTTGCCTAAGCCCTATGCACCAAGTATGTGTTCTGTATGTTGGATCCCCTTCTGAAATAAGTCATGGCTTGACATTTAAAATCTGCATCCACAGTAGCTTTGTATCTTTACTGCCTATTGTTGTGTTTGCACATGCTGCTTTTTTGAGGGAACCAGTTTAAGCTTGTACTTAAAACTTGATTAGAAATGTCTTCTAAATAGAAGGATCACTTAATGCTAACCCCATTTTGTTGCTACCATACCTTCTATACAGTTCAGAGGGCTTTCCAGAGCCTTTTGTTTGGGGTTTTGTGAGCTACTACACAGAATAACTTGTAATCATTGCAATTGGAAAAGATCTCAAAGGTTAATCCAGCACCACCATGTCCATCACTAAACTATGTCCCCAAGTGCCGCATCCACATGCCTTTTGAACACTTCTGGGAATGGTGTTTCCATCATTTCACTGAGCAGTGTTACTGTTACAATGCCTGGCCACGCCTTCAGTCAAGAAATTTTTCCTTATATGCAGTCTAAACCTTTCCTGGTGCAACTTGAGGCCATTTCCTCTTGTAGTATCCCTTGTTACCTGGGAGAAGAGACTGACCCCGACCAGGCTACAACTTCCATTTTTGTGCTGTCATGTGGAAGCATGAAAATGTCCTTGCAGAAAGGGAATGGTTCTCCTACAGGCTCTTGTGCAGTAGATATGGTAGGTAAAACCAAGATAGGGTCCTTTTTCTGGCACTTCCTACCTACAGGAATGATCATAAGGTGCCAAAGGTTCTAAGAAACCTCTGAAGGTCCAGTGTCCTGCTCCAAGCAGGACAAAAGCCAATATTCTTGCCAATATTTAGGCAGTAAGATTAGGTGTTTCTGAGGCAGGGAGGAACATGGTAGTCAAGTTCCTGTTCTTGACTTGTTCTGGATGTGGATGTAGGACATTGGGTACTGTGTTTCCACCTGTATGTTTGAGATTTTTTTTTTATTTTTAAGTTACGGAACAAATGAGTAGACTTTTTGTAGGTAGTGGATTTCTGACCTTGCTAATTTAAGAACATTCATGTTTAAAGACAACTGTAGGTAGTAGGCAAATCATGCAGGTGATTTTAGAATTTTGTTATAAGTTATCTTTAGAATGAGAAATAATCTTCAGTGGAGTAGGGTGGGTATATGAGACTGATGCCTACGTCTGCATCTTGTTTTCTTCCTGAGCAAGACTGATTAAACATCTATTAATATCTTATATTTGATTTTGCCAGTTCCTACTGTGGTACTTTCTACCTTATTGCTAATATTAATCAGTCTAAATATATTTCAGTGGAGTCATTTTTGATGTGAAGGTAATAGGTGTTCAATTAGTTTTGAATTGCTGAAATAAAGAGGCCCATTCAAAATATTTGTCATATTGGTGACTGAAATATATTTTCAGATCAGTGCAGACAGGAGTACTTAGACTGTAAAATAGAACCTAAAATGCCTGTGAATGCAATTTAAATAAAGATTGGTTTGAGTCCTTCAACAGGGTTATTATTATTAACTTGAGGATTCTGAATGCTGTAGACATCATTCTAGCATGAACCGCTTATTTTATTGTAAATTCAAATTGGATTCATTGTCAGTTGCTTTTACAAAATTAAGGTGGCATATAAAAGACAATTATTCTGAATTCAACTATTGTAATAATGTGCATTAGTTGAAACAAATTCCTATGTTTTTTATGCACAGTTCATGTTCGTAATGTATTAGTTTCTATGCCAGTTCAGAATTAGGACCTATTACAGAGGCAAAATTTGTGATTTTTAAAAGGACTTTTTTTTAAGCATCAAAATGTTGGCAGAGGAGGGTTCATAAAGGAATGGGTGTGGGTGCAATAATAGAGCAGCAGCATTAAAAATTAAAAATTTCATTGCATTTTTTATGTCCTTTAGACTCATTCAGGATGGGTTTATATGTTGTCATTTCACATATATTTAGCTTCCTTATTTTAAAATTTTTGAGGCTATTTTTGTTTGCTTGATTACTTTAGTTCTCTAATTTGCCTTTTTTTATGAAGATACACTAATTAGTATTTACTTTGGAAATGTCTTGGGGTGGAAAAAGGGATATTTTTCTAAGCATTTACTTACATCAGGAAATGTTTGGTTTGTGCTCTTAATTGTGTGTTTTTTCTGGAGGATTAGGATGCTGCATACAGTCGAAATTGGGGAATTCTGCATCTTCTGTGAATATCTACGCAGAGAAACTGCTTTGAAGCAAACTAGACCATGCTAGACGTGGTTTAAGATGCTCAAAAGCAGGAGGCTAAGCTTGTCTCTGCTGTTTAGTGCAAAAATTGGGAGGGTGGTCCAGCTTCATGATGATCTAGGGAGAGTGAATAGCAGGTCTCTTAGAGGCTGTTGTAAGGAAATCTGTGGGGTTTTTTTCAACCAGCCTTTTGAAATGTATTAAAGCCTTAGTGTGGTGATTCTAGTTCAAGTTCATGCTGTGTATGTTTTCAGCTTCAAAGACAAGAAATATTTGTTGGAGAGGTGTTTGTTTGAGGACTTTTAATCATCCCCTAGTGGGACAGGGAGTAAAGGAGTCCAGTGTGAGAGATGTATAATCAGAAGCACAGTCAAGACCATTTTACTGTGACAATAATGAGATTAAGCTCTCATCAGTATTGTCAAAATTAGAACTATAGTTGGGTTCACCATCCTGTGTTAATGAACTTGGGATTTACGAGAAGTCTTGGAAGGACTTTGGGCATTAAGTCAGCATCCAGCACAGCAGACTTCCTATGACTTGGATTCATTGTGGAAATTCAGACTTTGATTTTTATTTTTAAATGTGCCTTCTGAAATAAAGTATGGGGTTTGCCACAGTGGAAATTTTCAAATAAACAGTATAAAATGCTGGCGAATTTATGCCATGGTATAAAAGTAGTGCTTTTATTGCAAAGTCTGTTTCAGAAGTGCTTACTGGTACTCTGAACTGGAAAGATTGTAGGAAATTTGCGGAAACTGGACTGGAATTGTCAGTTTTTCCTCCTTGAAGAAAAAACTGATTTTTGTTATGAAATTCTGCTCCCTCCTTATCTCTGGGAACTTGTCTCTTACCAAAGCTTGTGTGTTCCTTAAAGGGATTCTTCATAAAATGTGAATTAGTAAATAAATCAGTCTGGTTTTTGTAGTAACATCATTTTGATTTTTATTTCTAATGCGAAACCTTAAGGAGTCATGCTGTCAGAAGAGATGGCCATCTCGCTCAGTGTTGTATCTCCAGCAATGGTCAACAGTAGTGACTTTTCAAGAACTAGAACGACAGGGAAAGTATAGAAAGATACTTCCACAGCCTTCAGTTTGACTTAAGAGCTTTGTGAATTGAGGGTGGTGTGGTTTTTCTTAGTCAATTGTTAAGTCTTGATTTTAATGAGAAAGTCATGCTTCAATAGTTGTATAACACGCTTGGTTGACTCATCTAAATTTTGGTTCTTTTTCATAGATACAAGCTAATAAAATGGCCCAAATAAATCAATATAAATTGCTGCTATTGTATAATGTTAGTAATTCTCAAACCCACTTTATTTAGGAGTGTTTTTTTAAAGGATAATGTGATTCTTAAAATATTCCCACTGTCAAAAGGAATGTGGAAACTACTCCTAGTGCAATTGCACTGCAGTTCCGTCAGTGTCCTGTTCTCTGAAGCCATGATCACTTGGATGTCTTAGAATGAACCCTGGATTTTTCACTTCTTCTTCCATCTGAAGTAGGAAAAAATTAGTATGAAATTATTTGGATTTAATGGAGTGTTTGATAAGGCTTCTGAATCTAAGGAAAAATAGTAGACATTTTCTTAAGGATTTGCAGGCAAACTTACCTGCTTTCTGTTTCTCCTGATCTTGTGTTAAGGAAATACTGTTTTAAGGACAAATTCAGTATATATTTCTATTTACTTTGACATTTGATCATATATTTATTATATTGATTTACTACAGACAAACAGGGCATCACTTTGCTCTTTATTAAACAGAAGTATTTATATTGGCTTAGCAGAGGGAGCTGGAATCCTGGCTTGTAGTTCTGCCCCAGGAAGATTAATTCTAACTGAAGATTAATGTGAAACAATTCTACTTTGTCATTATCTGATGTATCTAGCAATGTTATTTGTTGAATTAAATGAGGAATAATCATTGCTTAGATCTCTCTGCTATGATTAAATGTAAAGAAAAAAATCCATGCAGTTATTACTGCATCCAGTTAAATTCCTGTTGCATTAGCTGCATCCTTGGTCTGAGAATATGGGATTTTAATCTCTAGCATTATGGGAAGCTTTAATCACATGTTTATTTACTGTTTGTGATCTAGGAAATGTCATTGCTTCATATAGCTAAGCAGTACAGAATGTAATCTAAGGATTAAGAAAAGGCAAATCTTCCTATCCATTTGACCTTGAAAATCTGATTGGATTTCCTGTGTGATCTGTCATGATTTTTTCCTAATTATCTAAAGCTTGATGTATGTGAATGATATTCCATGAGCTGTGCAGATATGAGTAAAATTCTAATGGTTAACTGTATTTCATATTCATCTAAGATTTGAGTGCAAATAAATAAGAATTTGTATAGCTATGGCAATGGGATGTGACTGTTGTTAGAAGAGTCATTTGACTTTAAAATCAATGGGGAAAATTGTGATCCATTTTGCTGAGAGTTGATTTGCAGCCTCTTGTGTTTCAGTAGCTTCTATCAGCAAATGAAAAGTTGTTTAAACAGTGCAAGTAAAAGAATAAAGGAGTATTTCTTCTTAAAATGGTCAATAAAAAGTGTGTAGATATTTGAGGTAGGATTTTTGGAGTAATTAATGGATTTTTTGACTAACGAATGGATTTCTTTTCATATTTATTTCAGCTACTTCAAGCTCAGTGTTTACCAGGGCAAGAAGGGAATGATCTTTTATGACCTTAATTTTTTATTAACTAAATCAAAAAAGTTGACAAATTATGAGTGTATTTAGCATTATTCACATTGTTACAATCAAGTCCTTCAAATGCTGAATTCAAATAACTTACATAAGCTGAAATATTTTAGAAATACAAATAGAAGTGTGTTGTTCTCTTAAGGAATTTATGTACCTGGTTTGGCTGAAGAATGTTACTGAGATGGAACTCTGTACTTAACTCTTGAAATACATTTTAACCTTAATTCCATCTGAGATGTCTTACTGTTCCTGAAACGACTCACTTCTAGATGTAACACTGGCAATTTCTAAGAAGGTCCTTGTGATTTTCATTTTTGGGTGGGAAGGGGGGTTGCAGTGTATGCTGTGCTGTGCATTTGGGGACAGCATCATAGGACTCACCAAGAGAAAACAAATTTTTAGCTTTACCAGTTCATAAAAACAAGGTGGGCTTTAATATTAAAGGTACTTTTATTTTGTAAGTTTAGACTCTTCAGGAAAGTCCTTCACTGTAACAGTTGTTATAACGACTGACAACTTGTAAAGGTCTTGTATCAGCCTAGTATCAGCTGAGCTACCAGGAGGTTTCTATGCACTGATCTGTCACAAGAAAATACACCACAGTGCATTAATTGAATTTTTAATATTAAATTGAGTTGAATTGTACTTTTCTGCTGTTGAACAAATTCTGGTCCTAATATCAAAAGTCAATACTAAATGAAGTCATCAAAATTTCTGTAACTTCATTTGCTTCAGTCGTAACAAATGGATGAAGCTTTATTACAGTTTTAATATTCCATATCTCCTGGTGTAAAACATTGGTAAAGGAACAGCATACTTTGGTCAGATTTGAGTGTTTATACTAATAGTGTATACCAACAGCAGCCTTAAAAATTACTGTTGTTTTTACTTGTAAAACATAACCTTTTAGGTATCTGGTCTTGTTTTTCCAAGAGAAATCAAAGAGCTTTATCACTACTACCCTTGTTATATCAGGGAAGAGGGATGTTAGATGTAGTTTATTAATATTTGAAGGCTGTGATAGTACTATGGTTTTATGTCTCAATGTGATACTTGGAAACTTTGACTTCTAAATAAAACCAGTCACTGCTTTCTGAGTGGGAACATCACACCCTATAAAATTTTAGTCTTAATTTCACCTGGAAATGAGTTCCAGATTAAACAGATGTAACTTTACATCTGCTTAGTTGCCTATAATTCTCTAGGATATAAAGTGGCATCTCCAAAGGACATGTGAATTCCATTTTTGACTGATTTTGGCTGTTAAAATGTTCTTCATTTATTGTTGTTAGCCTGTGGAGGAAGGGTGTTGGAGGTTTTTTTTACTGAACATGCTGAAACAAAGGACATTCTGGAGCAAGGTTGCTTTGACAGGGCTCCTCCAGAATGTTTACATTGCTGGAATCCATATGAATCAAAAATTTCCTAGGGACTTGACAAGAAGATTTGAAAGTATAGCTGGGGAAGGCTTTTCTTTCAAAAAGCCTTCAGATAGTCTGAGGCTAGTTTGGTTCCTTAGTTCTTAAATCACTGAGCACTAACTTGGATAAGTTGTATTTATTTCCTGTTCTGTGTTAGTGAGGTGGAAACTTGCATGGAAGACTGGACTTTGTTATTGGGAAAAATGTTGGTATCTTCATTTCTGTAGTAGTAAACGGGAAAGGACTGGTTTTCATTAAATAAAACTAATGATGCATGGATTTCTTCCATAGTAAGAAATGTGTTGGTTTATTCCGTTTTTCCCTGGATGTAATTTCAAATTAGATTGTATTTTAAAATGTACTAAAGGATGCTTTCTCCTGCATTTTTAATCAGTTTCTTTGCATTCAAGTTTTTATTACTGTCTCCCCTTGGCATAAGATCACATTTTCACTAAAGAAACTTCAAGGTCTTGATAAATGTCCTTAAATTCTGCTGGTCAAGTAGAGTAGAAGAGTGCTTCTTGTGAAAAATTAACAAGATACATGAAGATGAATGTGGAGGACAAATGCTAGATTCCAATAGAAGAAATTTTATGGCACTTTTGAGATTGATTGGATTTTGGAATGTGTTAACATGTTTAACTCTGCAACCCCAACGTGCTGGACCCAATTCAGCAAATACCTCAAGCAGTGCTTTACTTTCAGTCTCCTTGTGTGCTGCTCGTGATTCCTCACTAATGAAATGAAATCTGGGATTTTTTTCATTAGCATGCTAGAGAGTCAATATTTGGAGAGAATTATAATCAAGAGTCAGTTTTTTATGCGTGTCTGGAATGAACAGAGTCATCCAGCCTCGTTTGAACTTCTAAATCCCATTCCTAATAATGTCGTTGTTGGTATAACACTAATCTCAGATTTTTGGGTATGATCTACATGCCTCAATTACATTCCTGAAATTCTGAAAGATTAACTTGACATTTGCTCCTAAGTGAACTGTAGCCAGCCATCATTAAACCTGCATACTTTGTTTATAGAAGAGGAATACAATTGTTGAGTATTAAACTATATTGTATGTTTTGGAATTTAAACACGCACAAAGGTATCTGAGAACAGTTTTTACAACTTGAACCATATGAAAAAGTACAGCCAAAGTGTTAAGTTAAAAGCTAGTACAATGTTTGCAATGCTATTCAAGGTGCTGATATAAACATGAATATAAAAAAAGCCTGAAAAGACAAAACATGCTTTACCCTATTGACTTTGTATAGCCAGTTATATGTATTAATTACACACTATGTCATATGTATTATACCATACAGTGCTAGCTTTGAAATTTATTTATACTGACTGAAGATTCTCAGCTTTTAGATTGTTGTATTAAACTGATAAAATAACTTTTTTTTAACAGAAATTGAAAAATTCCAAAAAGGGGAAGGAAAGGAGGAGGAAAAGTATATTGATGTAGTCATCAATAAGAATATGAAGCTGGGACAAAAAGTTCTGATTCCAGTAAAACAATTCCCTAAGGTAAGCCCAATTTTATGCTTGATAAATTTAGATGCTTGTAAAAGATATTTCACTGGTATCTTATCTGTATTTTTTAACTGTTACATTTAAAACTATAAATCACTACTCTTGCTGTTCTGCAATCTTTTCTGTAGGGGCTCTAAGGTAGAAATGGTTCTTCTTGGAATAAATATGAAGGAAAATGGTGCTGGTCACACAAACTAGTATTTTGAGAGCAAATAAATGAGTCATATTTTTGGGATAGCAGGATCTTCCTGTTCAGATTATCAACAGGAAAAAGAATATTGAAATTGACTGTGATACCAGGCTTCAAAACTTCTTTATTGTAGCTAGAAGTGCAGCTTAAAATGCACCATTAAGGAAGTAATTGTGTAAATTTTCTTCTCATCCTCTTAAATTTCAGCCATGGTTGGTCATGAATGAGTTATAGCTACACTACTAAATTATACAGTCTACTCTGGAGGGGTAGGGACTGTTTTGTTAATATCTTTGACCACCATGAATTCTTAATACTTTTTTACTGCTAAGTATTATCCTGCACTAAAATATTGCTGCCTGGAAGCATTTATTCAACATGCAGTAGGCTGTGGAACTTTATTATTTTGGTCCCATTTAAAATTCCAAAGTTAATGTTATGACAATCAGATTAGCATTTTTTCATTTGTTTGTAATTGCTTTTTTCTTCCTATTAGAAGTTTCAAGACTTTCTGCTCATGGAGGAAAAATTCCTTCTTTGCTTCTTCCGTATGTTTAGGAAGACTTTTTCTAATTGTTTTTTTCCCCACAACATCAGATTTGGGTTTTTTTCTCAAAGGCCTATGCTGAGTAACTTGCAGGGATTGCTCTGCTGCTGTTGAAAGGTTCATGAAATAGTGCTGTAGTGAGTGCAAGAGTGCAGATCATGTGGGCACCTCTTTGGAACTCTGAAATAAGTCATCTCTGGCTAGGTAGAACTATATACAAACATACAGAAACATAGAGGTGGGAAGAAGGTAAAAGATAGGGACAGCTCACTTACCTGGTTGGTGTTTGTAAACAGGACATTTTTGTCATAAATGTTGAGATGTAGATACTTGAGCTCAAGGGGAAGAAAGGCAAAATGGCTATTAGAAAGGGAAACACTGCCTTCTGAAACATACTTCTGCTTCTTTAGTCCTGTAAGGAAGGTTGACACTAAACACTGAAATCATTCAGAATAGCTGGTAGGAAAGCCCTTGCCATCTTTCAAGTGGGTAGATATTCTCTGCTGTGTGATCAGTAGTTCTGGCCCATAGAGACAGTCTTTGACTGTCTGAGCTGGAATAAAGCCTGGTGGTGCCATGGCAAGAAACCTGAATTTATGTCCAGACAGAGCTTTGTAATCCTGTATGTCTGTTTAGACCACCAGGATCTGGGGACACACAGAGCAGTACAACTGCTGTACAGAGTAGACATGCTATGTGAGTTCCTGTGTCTCCACTGGGACTTGCTCCACAGAAAGCCAAATACTGGTATCTCTACTTAAACAAATCTCCCTTCTGCCAGAGTGAATAAAATCCTAGGTATCTTATATTTAAGAATATTTTTACCCCAATATAAAGGAGCTCAACTTTTCTTAATTTCCATTTTTTTTACATAAAAATGGATATTTATATTAGAGATTATTCATTAAACATTCTGTATAGTCAAAATGAACTAAAATTCCTCTCTGTATAGGAGTAGTCTGAGGGGTGAGTATCAATTCAGACTTATGACAGGTACTCTTGATATTCTCTGGAAAGTACCTACCCTAAACCACAAGCAGTGACTACAGTTTGTTGTCACTTGTTTACTAGAACCAGGCTTGTTGTTTTATTTGAGATCTAATAATTTATGATGCATAGTATGAATTCGATAGCTTCAATATGGCAAACTAAGAACCTTATCCTGGCATACTGTAGTCTGCAGTGAGTGACAGGAGTTTTTAATGCCTGTACACAGGGGAACAAAATCTCTGTGTCCTAACTTTTTCTCTAAATGCTAATCCTATTCATATTTCTTGTTGAGAGGAAGGCTCAAAAGTTAAGGATGCTTTTTCAAGGCTTGTGGGGTAGATGTCGGTTTGCTCCAGTCATCTTGGTTCCACTGAGCTCTCTGTAGAGGGCATGTGTTGTATATTTGACCATGTCTGATCGGTGACAGCCAACACAGCTCCACTAAGGGCAAGTTATGCTTTACAGAACTGGTGGCCCCCTAGGATGAGATTAAAGTGTTGGTGGATAAGGGAAGAGCAACTGATGTTGTCTGCCTGGACTTGTGCAAAGCATTTGACATCATCCCATGTGACGCTCTTGTCTCTGAAGTGGAGAGGCGTGGACTTGATGGGTGGACCACTTGGTGCACAAGGAATTGGCTGGAGGGTCACATTCAGAGCTGTGGTCAAAAGCTCCCTGTCCTAGTGGAGAGCAATGATGAGGGGTGTTCCTTGGGGGTGGGTACTGGGACCACTGCTGTTTAACATCTTTGTTGGTGACAGTGGGATTGAGTGCACCCTTGGCAGGGTCACTGATGACACCAAGCTGTGTGGTGCAGTCACACACTGGAGGGAAGGGATGGCATCCAGTGGGAAGTGGACAGGTTTGAGAGGTGAGCCTGTGAGAACCTTGTGAACTTAAGCAAGGCCAAGTGCAAGGTCCTCCATGTGGGTTGAGGCAATGCCAAGCACAGATACAGACTGGGCAGAGAATAGATCAAGAGTAGTAGCCCTGAGGCTTGCTTAGGTTGTTGGTTGAAAGGAAGCTCAGTATAAGCTGACAATGATTGGAGAACTGGGGATGACTTTAATTTGAAAGAGGAGAGATTTGGATCAGACAGTAGGAAGAAATTCTTCACTATGAGAGCAGAGAGACATCTGGCACAGGTTACCCAGAGAAGTTATGGCTGTTCCATCCCTGGAAGTGTTCAAGTCCAGGTTGGGTGGCACTTTGAGCAACCTGGTCTAGTAGAAGGTGTCCCTGCCCATGGCAAGGAGGTTGGTACTGGATGATCCTTAAGATCCCTTCCATCCTATACCTTTCTGTCATTCTCTTCTGTGGAACTTACCAGAAAGTATTGGGGTGCTCATGAAAACCTGAAATGGTCTTTGACATAAATGTCTTATGCCTCTGTGCTGCTGTTCTCTGTGCATGTGTGCCATTTTCTAGACCATTTTGCATATGATAGGTGTTGGTATTGGTATGAATGTGTTGTTGGTAGAACGTACCAAGGGATAGTTCCTGAGAAAAATAGTTAGAAGATGTTTCTAATTTTTGAGCAGTTTTCTTTCCTAGTGGTCAGTATTGCTGACAAATGCTTCAGAAGAATGAAATTTAAGACTTAAATATGGATGAAACTTGCGTGAAAAGATGTTTTGCATGTTTATATAGAATTTAGAGTTCTAGCAAACTGGTGTGTTTGCCTGCAGTCCATACTAATGCTGTTACCTATTGTGCAAGATCCTGACCAAAGATACTTCCATTTTTTCAGAAGTACTCTTTATGATGTTAGTGACCTGAGAATCTGCTGGTCAAAGCTGACCAAATCATTATAATAATTGATTAATCTGTCAAACAAGCATTTGGTTACCAGTTTGGGTTTAATCTGACTAATTTGGGTATCCAGAAAGTGGTGAGAAAAACTAAGTTTGTTTTGACTCCATTAATAGAAAAGTCCTTCCCTAACTAAATGATACTGCTTTTAAACTGCATCAAAAGAACCCCAAATTATTAAAATTGTTCAGTCCTTAACAGGGTTAAATATCTGAAAACGAAACTAACAACAAATAAGTGATTGTCATGGGTTGAGATTGGCCCCCCTGAGAGCAGGATATATTTCCCCCTATAGAAGCCTCTTACCTGAAAGTTTTCTCTTCGGTGTTGAGATAAATTATGGAAAGGGGCAGGGGAAGCCTGAAAATTGGATTTTGGATTTCTAATGTGGCTCAAACTGCCACAGTGATTTTACCAGCAGAAACTATTCCTTTATTTATATTTCCTAATGATGGCTCTGGGAAGGAAAGATGCCTCTGATGTTTAGGTATATTGACATTTCATTAATCCTGTCTTAATTTCTTATTATAATAAGGTCTGTGGACCAAAACAGCCCATCAGTGCCCTGCCCCCATTAAAACAGTATGCTAGACCTGACATATTTCATTGCCCTTTCCCTCTTTAAAACTTTTTCCTAACTGTGACTCCTTGAATAAATCATAACGACCTTAACATAGGTCAGGGAG
The DNA here is from genome assembly GCF_025592945.1 of Manacus candei. NCBI lineage: Eukaryota > Metazoa > Chordata > Aves > Passeriformes > Pipridae > Manacus > Manacus candei. The sequence continues at coordinate 8,725,157 of NW_026138061.1, forward strand.
CCGAGGCTCTGATCTGATCAGCCTGGCATGGCAATGCTTGCTCACATTACCTGTCCTGTCAGATACATTCTCATGAGATCATGGCTGGGTCCTGTGCAATTACCTCTGACAGCCCTGGGAGATGACAGGTTAACTGCAGCAGAAAGTTATTCAGCTGAAGTGCAGAGCAGCAGGATTTCTGTTGAGGAATCTGGTAGACCTCACATTCAAAAGTGCATATTGCACTTTTTTGGACATCTTTGCTCACCCTGAAAAAAACCTAATGAGTTTCTGGTCTTCTGCTTAGTGCACAAATAGTTGAATGTCTCTGTACTTAACTGGCCTCCTACCTACAGCTCTTGATTCCTTCTCAGGTACTATATAATTATATCCTTTAACAGGGAACTTTTGTCTTGCTCAACCCTTTGCAGTGTTAACAGGCCTAATATCTTGTTATAGAGCTAGTTGGTTTAATTTAATTTTTTTTTTTTTTTCATTTCTGGACCTTGATAGAAGATGATAGAATAACCAAGATAAATTATTTCATAGCACAGACAACATTCAGGTTAAGATGGTTAGTCCTAAGAGTTATGTTCACTTTCTCCTTGTGGCTGACTGTGCATTTGGATAAATTTCTTTGTGTTCTTTAGACTCTGGTACACATTAAAAAAAGAACCTGAATTAATGTCTTCATATGGTGACAAAATAGTCTTGGTAAGACAATGTTGTAGAAACTCTTATATAGATTGCAGGTCCAGACACATCTTTTCAAAGTCTGATTATACACAGTCTTATGATTTTTCAGTTTAGTCCAGCTCTACAGATTTCTCTAAGAGGTCTGAATTGCTGTGATGGGGAAATTAATCTCAGGTATTTAGGTGAGGCTTGAATAAGCTTTGGTAATGCTGTCTGAAGTCCTGTTGTAACTGGGACATGTACTACAAGCAAGGATTAGAGAGGTAAGGGCTTTTATGCAACCTTATAGGAAAAAGGCCAACTTCTTGAGGTAGGATTCAGCTCTAAATCTAGTTACGTATAGATATGGGTCCATGTGGATGCTGAATGTCTAAACTACAGTTAGTGGAATGAGATCTTGTCAGTTTAGGACACTGAGGTCAGGGTGACTTACCTTGCTGTTTGATCAGCTGAATACCTTAAATGACTTTAGGTCTTGTGTAAAAATGTGACCTTTAAACCTGTATTTCTGTTGCATTTCATGCTTGAAAATAATCTTCAAACTCACACGGACTTTAAGGTAGAATAGGTGAGGTGGCCACTCAAGGAAGGTCATGATGTGGTTGTCTTAGTGAAGGGACTCTCTGGATCTATCCTAGCACTGCTGTGAAATGCCAGAATGCGTGAAAGATGTTTCAAAGCTTCAGTATGTACAAGTGAGGCAAGAGGGTGTTACCCCCTTCCCACACATTTAATGAATACTTATTATGAAGTAGTTTACTGTCAGAAATCTGACTTTGCTTTGACGGTTTTCTGAACATGGGTGTTCTGAATTAGGAGGAAAAAATAGCTTCTGTGGATGATAAATGGAATGATGGTGGTTTTCCATGAGATGGATCAAAACTATGGGAACAATTACTTCCATTTTGACAGGTTACCATTTTAAAAGTTGCTCTCAGATCTACACTTAAATACTGGGTAAATCTCAGAAGTCAGGAAGAAATGGTCCGTGTTGTTCCCTGAAGTGATACTTTAAATATATTTTCTCAAAAGTTACTGAGTTGTGGAACTGGTATCTATTTAAACCTTTTAGCTCAACTTTTAAAATGAAAATATCTGTTTTAAAATGTCATTGTCATATACAATATATATGCAATTGTTACATAAAGTCATGGAGAGATTAATAGTTTAATCACATGACTAGTTAGAAAGCAATTTTTTGTAATAGATTAGTTCTAAGGATTTCTTAGTAGGGATGAGAAAATGTGGTTGCATAACCAGAAGTGATGTGGAGGGACAAGCATCAACTGTAATACCAGGGATAGCTTTTGAGCAACTTTATAGTAATTCATCAAGCTTTCTGTTGTGAATAAATGTTTAAAGACCTATTGCTATGTTACGTGAAGGAGAAGAGCTTGTGATATGATGTAGATGCTGGGAATATGTACCTTTCTACAGAAACCTTATCTTTTTTACATGAATGGGAAAAACCTTGAAGTTTTCCTTGGTTCAGGTCATTGTAAGGGAAAGCCCTCTGAATCTTAAATTAACTTTTTTTTTTCTAGTGACCTTGTCACAGAGGAACCATTGCAGAAAACTAATATGTCAAGAAAGCTTTCTATGGCTTTAATGACAATGGAGTGCTCAGAGCTTTACAGGGAAGCATTTGGTCAAGCATTTATACTTTCACTAAGTATTTTAAGCTGGATGAACCATTCTCAGCAGACTTGCCTTGGTGGGGATAAACAAGGATTACTTCTTCCATTATATCCCCTTTTCTGTAATATATACATTTTTAAATGCTGTAGCAGTGGTATTAATTCTTTTTTTTTTTTTTTTCTGAAATAGTAGATCAAGTGTTTGTGAAGAGAATATCTCCCTTGTATGTGAGATATCACTTATTAGTCCAGAAGTGTTTTTGGGGAGTAGTTTCAAGCAGTGATGTAGCAAGGAAACAAATCTCTAGATAACTGTTCAAGTCATGTTTTGATTTGGTGATTCTGAAGAATTGTGTACTAAGCAGTGATGTCCATAATCTCACTGTACAATATCTGCAAAAATGCCTATTAAAATGAGGATTTACGAATATCTAAGGAAGGACATAATTTTTCAAGCAAAAACCTTATTATCAATTTTTTTCCTGTTTCTATTGGAAAAGGTCTTTTCTATTAAAAATATATTCTAAATTGGAGATTTTCTTAGTTATACAACACTTTAAGGTAATCTGTAAAAGGGAAAAAAAATACATGCTTTTGCTATAATTAACAAGTACTTGTGGGCTAATGGACACCACGGTCAAGAGATGTCAAACCCCATGTCTCAGGAGTTTGAGAAGGAGCTGTTGCACTGCATGGTGTATCTTTACCCACAAAGTAAACCAGAGGTGTAGAGACAGGTAGATGTGCTTTCAGTAATGACAGATTTTAGGAATAGGAACATCCCTTAAATCTTGCATCATTTTGCTCAAACTAATATATATCTGGTGACATTTTGTAATGATGTAATGGTACAGAGGGTACCATTTACCAATAGTGGAGTAGTGTTTGGCTTGAAGTTTAGCTGAGGTGGTAATTTTCACCATTTTATCCACTTGTCTCCTTCCAGGTCTGTTAATCTGCATCTTGATACTGTTTTTGCAAAGATGCCTGAAGCTTTGCTGTAATTTTGTTTGAGATACTATTTTTGCCATATCCTTTAGACCTGGTCTAGAAGCAGCTTTAATTTGGGGACTTTATCTTCTGTTTTATATGCCATCATCCATAATATTCTGATACCTAATACATTAGAACCTGTGTTAATGCAGAGACAATCCTTGATTTAACACAGGTGATCCAGTGTAGAGTAACATTCATGGTTGGACTGCTTCAATACACTGTTAAGCTGATGCTAGTGAACTCAAGGGCAATTTGGGGTATTTACAGCAGTCTGAAGATGATTGTGCTGTACTTGAGGTGGGTGAGTAAAGAAGGGAGTCTGTCATGTCTCATTCTGAGCCAGAGTTAGTGATTGTGACTGATCTGACTTGAACAGAGCTGCTCAGATGTCTTGTTACTATCCAGTGCATCTAATTCAGAGATAGTTTATAAGGCAGAGTTGAATACTAGACTTGAATTTGTTTGTTTTTTCTTGTGCTCTTGGGACAAATAAACTCTAAATGTGGAGCATGGGAAGCAGCCATGAAACTTGTACATCTGCCAGGTTTATTTGCTTCTGTTTCACCAGCAGACAGGCTGGATTTGCTAGTTTTGAAATTAAAATTTGTCTTACCGAGTGGTGGTTTTGTACGTTTAGGTTTGAGTCCTTCTACTCCTTGATTGCTGGGGATAAAGCAGTGTATAAATAATGCTAGTAACTTAGTGACTGATAGTTTTTGTTTCTATATCTATGAAATATTTCGAAGTAAATCTTTGATGTTTCCAATTTGATGTAAAAGGGAGATAAACCAATAGTTTTAACAAAATGCAGTACCTGTCCAAAGTAAATAATCTGTTTTCTTCTGAAAGGATTCTTTCAATATCATAAATGAGTTTTATTTACAGAATAATCAACTGAAATGTTCCATAGCTTTTTAGCTTTGTGGGAATAAAAATACTTTGACTGTGTTGTAAGCCATTTTTTACTAACCTTTAATGTTTGTGTTTTTAAGCTGCACCTGGAGGTACTGTGCTTTCAAATCAGCAGAATTTCAGACTTACAACACAAGTTTCTTATGCTTCAGACTTGTCAAATCCAATATTTGAAGCCCTGGTGCACAGGAAAGAATAGTTCTGTGGATCTCAGAATGCATTTTTATGTTCATTAAATGTCTAGGACATGTCATCTGTGCAGCTCTTTGTATAGCTGCTGTTATGTCTGGCCTTGGCTCTAGAGATTTCATGGTTTTGATAAGTTGACAACTTTTGGAGGTATTAAAGTTTTAGATTTCCATGGGTCAGGTTTTAGATTTCTGCAACATTAAACTATTTGGCTTTAAAAGAACTAATACAACTGGAATAAAAAGTGTTTATTTTTCTTCTCAATAACTTATAAGGATATTTTAAAGTAAACATAAGTGATCCTAAGTAATGCTTGAAAAACTGAGGTGGTGTTCCACTACTTAAAAGCTTTCATTTGAGCTTAACTGAGGTTCCTTTAATTTAAGGAATTGCCAAGGACTTATTGACTTCTGGAAGTTCAGACTTGTTACAAATAGTTTAAATTCATTTACTTTCCTTAGTTTTATACCTTCAGAAATAATAAAATCAGAAGTCCAAGTTGGAAGGGATGTCTAGAAAACATCTGGACCAACCTTCTGTTGAAATAATGATTGTAAATTAGATTACACAGCACATCATCACTGACCCTGAGTCCTCAATATCCTCAGCAGTGGAGATTTCTACTTTTGTCCTGGGCAATCTTTCTGATGAATATTTTCCTTGACTGTATCTTAAGAGCTATATGGAAAAAAAAGGGAATATATCTAATAAAAAAGGAAACTAAGGAAATTGCCTGAGAATTTCTTTGTTGCCTGATAATTTCAGAAGACTAATTCATGCAAAGCCTTAAATTTAGTAGGTTCTGTGGACTATAATCATGCATAACCCATTTGCTCAATTGTATCTTGTTCCTACCTCATATCCCCATTGGGAATTGAACATGAAACTGCTAAGAGGAATAAAGTTTTGTCATATTTAGTTGACTTTTAATGCTTGCTTTCCTTTTTTTGTCTGAAGCTGAAGGAAATGAATCGGAGCTGTAGACTTTCTGCATCGTAGGGTGAATGCAGCTGGGCCTTTTTTCCATCAGCACTTCAGAGTAGCAATTAAGGATTTTGGGCTGCTACTGCCTGAAAGTCTTATCAAGTCTTTTCAAATTACTCTAGATGAATAGGCAGGTCAAAGTAGTCCATACTGGCTCTTAGAGGGACAACTAAAGAACTTACAAACTGTTTCATAAATTTGAGGCCACAAAGCTTAAGCCTGTTTGCTCTTTAGTTGTAGGTACAAGTATAGTGATGTCTTTTTGATATGATTGTGTCACATCAGTTTGAGAACTCAGCCTTCTAATCCGTTGTTACCACTTTTCTATCATTGTTTGTCATGGGGTAACACCTTCTTTGACCTTCCTTTTCTGATTAACATACCTGTACAAGCCTTTTCCGTTACTTTGTGTTCCTTGCCGGGTTCAGTTTCAGCTTAGCCTTGGCCTTTCTCACCCCACCCCTACAAAACTAGACTTCTCTACACTCTTCCCAGGTACCCTGTCCTGGTTTCCACTGTCTATGCATTTGCTTCTTGGCCTTTAGTTTGACCAGCAGGTCCCTACTGAGCTGTGGTGGTCTCTTGCCTTCCATGCCCAATTTTTTGCTCCTGGGAATTGCTGGCTCTTGCATTCTCTGCAAGTCTTTCTTAAGAATCTGCCAGCTCTGTTCCACTCCCTTGTCCTCAAGGGTGATCTCCCAGGGGATCCCAGTGACTAGCTCCCTGGAGAACTGGAAGATGCTTTCCTAAAGTTCAGGGGCCCATCTTTATTCCTTACATGATCCATGTCCTACAGGACTGCAAATCCCACCAATGCATGATTCCTGCAGCCTGGGCTGCCTCCAGTTTTGGTGTCCCCAGGTATCTCACTCACACTGGTGACCATCAGATCCAGTATCACATCTCCTCTGGTAGGGCTGTCTACTTACTCAAGTTAGGAGGTTATCTCCCATCCATTCCAGGAGTCTCCTGGATTGCCTACAGGTCATCATGCTGCTTTCCCAGCAGGTGTCAGGGTGGTTGAAGTCTCCCAGCAGGACAAGAGCCTGTAGGTGCAATGCCTCCTCTACCTGGAGGAGAAAGGCTTTGCCAACAGGTTCCCCTGATCTGGCAGTCTGTAGTAGACACCAGGTTATCTTTGAGTTCAGGTGCTTCTGTGTTTCTCTGATGGAGCCACTGACATTCCTTTAACTGTACTACATGATTGTACTTTAATGTCTTGATTTATCATCTAATTGTTGTTTGCACCTGTTGTTTTAGCACAGTATTCCATTTTGCATATTAATTTATGATTAAAAATCTAATGAGCTTAATGTTTTTGCTTTCTTACAGTTCAACTTTGTGGGAAAACTTTTGGGCCCCCGTGGTAATTCTCTAAAGCGTTTACAGGAAGAAACGCTGACAAAAATGTCTATTTTGGGAAAAGGTTCTATGAGGGACAAGACAAAGGTAAGAGCTCAGTACATCAGTGGAATTTTGTAGCTTAAATTTTTGAGGAGAGGAACAAACCCTGTAACAAAAATTGGAACAAATGAAAAGTATGGGAGATCCTAGTATTGTTTATATGTAGATGAAACCTGTTTTCTGAGGAGTCTGTTCTCACTGAGTATTTTAAAGCTACCATGAGTTGTATTTAGGCCCCCCAAACTGTGGGCTTTGAGGATATAAGTGGGGCTTTCCCTGTGGCATGTTCTGCATTGGTCTCATACAACTGATAATGAGCAATGCCCAAGTGAACATGGCAGTGTTCTCACTTTGGAGGGAACCTGGCTTCTAAACAGATTTTTAACAAACATTTTCAGATAAAATAACACTTAACCTTTAAATTTAGTAACATTTAATAGCATTTCTAAACAAAAATAAAATAACTGATGAAAGCAGCTAAAATACAACTGGAAAAATTCACAGCTCTGGAGATGACTTATGCATTTTAAGCAGCTGACAACTTGCAACTGTTTCTGTGGGAATATTCTATTTGGTTGTAGTGGAGCCAAAGTAAACAGCAGAACAGAAATCTTCAGCTTATAGGTGTTTGTAGTAATAGCTTTCACTCTTTACTTAAATCTCTGGCTAAATTTGTAGCAGGTGAGTGTCCATCAGTAAGGAGATGTCACATGTCTAGTAAGCTGCATTGTTTAATTGGAACATCCCTGATGATAGCAATAAAAACACTGAACGTATTTCTTGCCTCCAGCATATCATGTTTTATAGGCTTCGAGTGAAATACCTATGTGGTTATGTAATTTGAAACTTAAAAATACTGTGTGATATGAAGACTGATAATGACATTCATGTAGAGAGGGACTTAGAGGGCTGGCTACTGAATTGCTTAAACTATATAATTTTTAGCACATTTCTCCATCAGCAAAATGTAAATGTTATGTGATCTATAGAGTATTTATCAAGAAGTTAATCAGAGTCCATAAATTACTCTGTTCTGTAAAACTTGGGCTATCTCTTCCTTTTAATTACTTCTTAAATATTTTTATTAAATATAAATGAGCTAAATATAGTGTGTGTATATAAATACATTCTTCTACAATAAAGGCTAGAAAATCTAGGGATACAGCTAATGCAACTTCAAGTGTTTCACAATTAGTTATTGAAAACTATATTGCTACTACCTTTAGGAGGAAATTAGACAGTTCATGGAATCTCCTACAAAGGTTGGAAAAGACCTCTAGGATCAAGTCCAACCTTTGACTGAACACCACCTTGCCAACTAAACCATAGCAGCAAGTGCCATCCATCTCCAGTCATTTCTTGAACACTTCCAGGGATGGTACTCTACCACTTCCTTGGGCAGCCTGTTCCAATGCTTAACCACCCTTTCAGTTCAGCCAGAGAAAGATGTAAACTAAACTTGCTCTAAGGATGACAAACTAAGTATTCAGATTCTGGTTTAAGTGACACTTTGTAAACTTTCTCACTCCTTGTGGACTGTGTCAAACTGACGTTCTGTTGCTGCATTACGTGTTTCTATACCAAAATGCGATGTCATGTGGAGTAGAAAAGCCTCTGAGTGTTTTTTAATGGTTCTGCAACATAAAAAAGTTTCTTTTGAATAAAAGCAGAAGCTCAAATTGAAAAGTTCAGATCCTAACTTGGACCTCAGAATCCTGGAGAAGAGTCTTAAATGTTTCTATCATTTGAGCTTCTCTTGTATCCTTTGGTAATGAAGAAATTGTCCAAATTTTTTACTTTCTCGTGATTGTGATGCCAGTTAAAACTGCTTAAGTAATTTTTTTTTTCAAATTAAGTGGCTAATAAGGACACTGAGTCACATCTTTATAAATTTCCGAACATGTACTATTATAACTGCTACGTGACCAGTTTTAGATGACTAGTGATTATTACCTCTTTCCTGAGGGAAGGTGGCAGTGAGCTTCATAGACTTCTCTAAGCTAAATTTCTGAATGCTACCTTTGTAAGGTTTTTTAAATTGTAAAAGAACCTCAAAGGCTTATGGAAGAAAGAAAATTTATGTGAAAGGTTGATACAATGTAGCAAAGATCACTACCTTTTGCAAGTTGTCTAGGAAAAAAATAGGTAAACCAGAAAAATAGATAGAGATAAGCCAATCTGAGGACCATCTCACGTATCTATTTGTGATATACAGTGTCTGAATTCAGTAATTCTTCTCTTCTATGCTGGCAGTTCTTCATTAGCTTTTCTTTAGTCAGTGCTGAGACACCTTCTCTTTGGCACCACAGGCATTCATATGCCTATAGGAGAGTGAAAAAGTCTGACTCACTTCTGAATTTCTTTATTCCCTTATAAGATTGCTTTTATGTTGTAACTCTGCAGGAATAACTTAAACTCTCCACCCCAATTGGTTATTCAAGTGTTACCAATAGTTTGAGACTGGTGTAGGCCTTTCAACAACTTGTGTATTCTGAATGGTTTATAAAATCTGACAGAAACCATGTTTAAGGTAACATTAAAAATAGATATCAGGCAGTACCTATAGAAATTTAAAACCTAAGTCAAAGACAGTCTAGTGAAGATAAAGGACAGTACTATGAGCATACTTTGATAAATGCTGCTACTCAACTTCTGGTTCTTGATGGCTTGTCAAGGAGAGTGAAAAGCAAGAGAGTCTGTAGGTACAGTAAAATAGTGCTAGTACTCTGCTTTGTTCTGGACCATGAAGATATACCAAGAAATACAGGAGCACAAGGTACAAAACAAATAGGGTAAGATTGCTGTGGGGTAAGCTTTCTCATAGGACTCCTAGAGTGCAATACTGCAGAGATGTGTCTGTACTGAAACTTGAAGTTAAATCAGGTTGAGCTCTTTGGTGTGATAAATTTGGTGCAAGAAAATGGAGATTTAAAGAACAGATTTTAAAAAGGGAAGTGGTGATCTTGTTGTCTTTTATCTCCCTTGTTCCATATCTGGTTCTTTCATCCTTTCAGCAGCTCTCAAATGCCCATGGCAGTAGAATTAAAATAATACCTGTCTTGGCCAGCCAAGCAGCATCCACAGGCAGTGGGCAAACCAAGCCAATGCAGGTACTGCCAAGTGATGGCAGGCAGAGGATTTTGTGGGAGCTAAAAATGCTGTCAGAGGAGGATACTGGAGTGGGAACAAGTTGTGGCTTTTTTGTTGGCCATCATGGGAAATAAAAAAAAAACCCTGAAGTACTTAATGTGTCCTCAAGGTTAGGAAATGTAAGCCGGTGAGTGAGCTCACTCTCATTTGTGTGCTGTTAAGAGCTGTGGAGAGTAGTGTGCTCATAGAATCAGAGGATATCCTGAGTTAGAAGGTACATGGATCATCAAAGTCCAACCTCTGGCCTTGCAAGTAATTGAGGAAGTAATGGAAGTGTTACCAAGTTATGCTACAGAACTAAAAAAAAAATACATTAATCAAAGTGAACTTTGCAAAAAAAGGATAAAATTACTTTAAAAGTTTGCTTATGGGCATGATTTCAGAAAAACCTGCATTGAAATTTCTTATGTTCTGTCAAAGTTGCTGACTTAAATGTTTTTGTTACCACAGGAAATTGTAACTTTTCTATTGCTTATTGCTGTTATCGGGCAAGTTGATTGATAAGCACAGAAGGGAAGTTTCTTAGCACTGTTTTCTGCACAAACTGCACAGTAATTTTTTTGGGGGTTTTTTTTGCCTTTAGGAAAAAGGAACAGGGAAGGCTTGATGCAGGTCTATGCCAAAAAAAAAGTATGTAGGGAACTCAACTGATGAAAACATCTAGCTTCCAGTGCTAGAAATGCCTCATGTTTTGAGTAACTGTGCTTAAATTATTTAAGTGAGAAACAGTTCCCATTGAAACTAAATATGTGAGCTGTGATGTTTATATTAGGTTATTTCCTGTTTTTAAGATCTGTTACTTGTATTGACAAAATAATGGTTTTGCTGATAGTCTAATCCTGCAGTGACCTCTTAATATTCTTGCTGTGGGTGCTTTAACAGCAAACTAGACTTTTTTTAAATATCCTCATAGTTAAAGATGAATCATGATGACAGGAACATTGTTTATGAGAAGCAGAAATGAAATCACATGTAAACCTCAACCCATAATTAAGGGGTGTGCAGGGGAAGAGATTTCAACTATTGCTGCAGCTATAATATTAGCAATCTAAAGGGTGAAGTGCTTACCTAGTGCTTGCTAAAGACAGTGAGCTGTAGGGGAGCTTCAGTTTTTTAGACAGTGGAACTGGTAAGTATTTGATGTAATGCTATCTGGTAAAGCAATGAAATTATTTCTAATGGTGGTTTTATCTCTTGGACTTATCAGATACACAGGGGCAGCCCATCAGAGACTAGCTAATTATGTCCTTTCGGTCTGTGAGCATTTTGCATTTGTATTTGAGAACTGAGCTCTGCTCCCCTACATTGAACTCAGAGCTTCTCAGTCACTGAAGTGGGTTGGGTGAAACAGGATAAAAGAAATAAGCTCTCTTCTGAAATAGCCAGTGAACTCTTCTTGCTAATGTCCTCTTCCCTTGTCTCATATGCTTTTAGTTTTATATCCAAGTAGCACAGTTCTGTGCTCTCATGGGATAGAAATTTCAGTGAGAACAGAAAATAAGTATCAGAGCAGTGTAGTAATACCAAGATTGAAATAATTTTGGTAAAAGAATCTTGCTCTTATGGAATATCAGGTCAAACCTTTTTCTGGAGACTCTACTTTTAAGAAAAGAGGCTTCAAGTTGACTTATGTTTTTCATTGTCTTCTATGTGAAACTGGTGCACTTGAGAAAACACCTGAGAGCATTCTCCCTTGTGATACAGTTTCTTTATGTGAACAGAAGTTGAGTCTTATTTCATGTTACTTTTTTATTTGTAGACATCTGAACATGGTGAATAGTGTCTGCAAATTCCTCTGAACAGTTTTAATACTTGCATTGCTATGTTTTAAAACAAGAAGGTATAAAACCAACCTTTTTTCTTATCTTCTAGGAGGAGGAGTTGAGAAAAAGTGGAGAGGCAAAGTATTTCCACCTAAATGATGACCTGCATGTTTTAATTGAAGTATTTGCTCCCCCTGCTGAAGCATATGCCAGAATGGGACATGCACTGGAAGAAATCAAGAAGTTCCTCATTCCTGTTAGTATTTTATTTTTTTTATGAGAATTCTGGTAGTCTTGAGTGAGAAATGTTATCTCTAAAACTGAGCAAGCTGGTCTAGTGGGGTGAGGTGGTGGGGGGGTTGGAACTAGTTAATCTCAAGGTCCCTTCCAACCCAAACCATTCTATGAACAGTGCACAGTATTGGTCAGGTCATGTTACTTAATTTCCCTCATTTACGAAAGAAATGGTGATGTTTACAAATAGTTTTCATTTTGATATAGACAGTTAAAGGGTGAATCTGTAACATGAGTGTCCACACACTCATCTCATGATATGACCTGTAGTAAGAAAGCAACTCATTCTTGCTTAACTGGTCATGTGCAAAATATCTAAATCTAAAAATAATTGTGAGAACATGCAAAATGTGAGGCTTTTCTATGTTCTTGGCACATGGGAAGCGTCAGCATAGGGTTCTATTACACTAAGAGTGAATGAATTTGAAGTTGTAGTGCTTCTCACTCGTGATCCTGGTTTAGTGTTCAGTGATGAGAATCAATACAATTTTATCTTGTATCTTTATTTTTATTACAAAGCTAGTGATATTGGAGTTATACTTGTCTTCTGGTGTATACTTCAGCTTACCATGTATGGATGTACAAAATGAGATCCAATTTCCAGTACAAGTTTGTACTCCAGGTTTGGGATATATCTGGGTAATGGGTTTCTAGCGTCTTTCTGCAGAAGACAACTTTACTTGCTTCTCATGTAAGGATCAGCTTCACTGCTTTGCAGTATTAAACTGCTTGGATCAATCCAACCAGTCTTAGGAAGCTGGGACACTTGAGGTGATGTTACTCTGTGAAGTTCCTAACTATTAGCTCTTCAGTGCACATTCTTCAGTCTTTATTGGTGATTAAAGGAATGAATATAGAAAGCAAAGCTTTCTCAAGGTACATCAGCTTTTGTTTATTTTTACTGCTGGAAATGTTATCCAAGTGTCTTGATTTGTGTCACATCTTGGAAGTGTGGGAGACCTGGCTAAGGAAACTTTACTAAGGCATATATCAGTATATAAATGTTTGCGTGGAATCAGTGCACGTGTATTGGATACTGTTGGGGATGTCTGTTGTACAGCCACTGCAGCCTGTTGGATAGAAGTGATAGCTGTATTCTAGGGTGGAGCAGTTGGTGCTGATGACCCAACAGTGCTCCTGTGTGCATTTTGAGGATGGTAGTTTGTACCTAACCTAGTTTAGATCCATGTAACCACACCGAATGTTTAGGCACTGGAATAGGCTTCCCAGAGAAGTGATCACAGCACCAAGCCTGACGGTTCAAGGAGCATTTGGACAATTGCTCTCAGGCACGTGGTGCGATTCTTGGGGTTGTCCTGTGCGAGGCCAGGAGTTGAACTTAGAGATCCCTGTGGGTCCCTTCCAACTCAAGATATTCTATGAAACTAAGTCCCCAGGTGACTGGATTTGTGGGCTCCTGGAGTGTTTCTTCTGGCCTGTTTTTGTCTGTATGAAAGATAGTTCATATGCCCCAATACTACGCCATGGCATGATCCAAAGAAGTGATGATCATCAGGAGGTTCATTAGGAATACATCCTGGTTAGAAATAACAGTAATGTAGATGCACCTTGAGACAATCCAAAACCAAAGAGATGTCCTGGGCATTATGTTCTCATTTATAAAGAATCAAGCACCACATTGTAACTTAGTCTGCAGGTTCCAAACACTTTTTTTTGTGATGTGTATGACAAGATGTAAATAAGCACACTATTATTCAGACATCCTAACTGATTAGATAGGGGATACTTGACAGAGTATTTGTAGGAATGCTGGGCTGTCAAAGGTTGCTAGTGTCAAAGGTTACTGTATTTACATGATTCATGGTTTAATGGTGTGAAGAAATAAGGGAGATTTAAGTTCTTGGTTATTCTAGTGAGCAAACGGCTACTTTCTTTTTAGGTGGAAATATGGTCAGTTTGATAAGTGCTTTTGCATGTGCTGGAAGTAAGGATATGTCTGATCCCCCTGCCCCCTTTCGTCAGAGATCTTATTTTTCTTCATTGGGCTTGACTTCCCTAATGTTGTCATAAATGAAGTAAGCTTATCAAAACCTGGTTGTTACTGTGCTAAGCCAGGAGAATTACAGACTGATAATGAGCAATTCCATTTGCTGGGTGTGCACTTTTCCATCTCCATTTTTGATCATTGCCACTTTATTGTACTGAGCTGAATTGATGCTGTGTAATCTTTTCTGAACTATGGGATCAAGCCAACACTGTCTTAATTTCCTTTTGGCTTTTCAAATGTAATCTTATCAGAATGGCTCTAAATGCCTTAATCTCTTCTGCCTGGACCCCCCTGCGGCAGCCACTGAAGGAAGCAATAAGGAGCAACTTTTTCCTTTCTAGAACTACTGTCTGATTTAGTGATGAATTCAACTTGATTTTATTTTCTATGAGGTCTGTAGTAGTTTTCTTAAGAAATTATTTGGTTTAGTTCAGACAAGTCCTGCTAAGAGTACATATGATTATGATCCTAATTGGTATTCTCCTTACAATGTAAGCTAACTATGCCTTCCTACAGTTTTAAATGCCGGCCGTACTTCATGAATATGGTTATTGTTCTGTTTACAGATCAGTCCTGAAGATAAAATCACATTTGGTGCTAGAATGCAGGACACAAAATATCCTTGTGGTAGATGACTATAGCAAAAATGCTTCAGCTGCTCTTACTGGATCTTTGGATGCATAGTTAAGCACCTTTGCATTGAAGTTCAGCCTCAAGCAGCTGCAGTGGTTTAATTTCCTTTAAACTATTGACATAACTCAAACCAAAACACTGGAGTTTTTTGGCTGTACTTATGTTGCCTTGACTCTCACCAGTCCTCTGCAGGTAGAATTGTGGCTTCTGACTTCAAGTATATTATTTGTCTTCCTTTAAATTAGCCAATCCCTTTGTTATGGCCATACCCTCTGGTCAGCACCCTGTTTGACTATTATATTAGTGAGTGTTCTACTTGATATTAATTATCTCAGAATTACTTCTGTCAGGACAAAAAGCCAGGTGCTTTCAACCTCACCTCCCCCTGGTTCCTGAATTATACCATGATTTCAAGGCCAGGTTGAATGGAACCCTGAGCAACCTGGTCTAATGGAAGATGTCCCTGTCCATGTCAAGGAGGTTGGAACTAGATGACCTTTAAGGTCCTCTCCTTCCCAAACCATTTTGTGATTCTATGATTACTGTAGTTGTGGGCATTAGAACTTGCCTTAGTCTATTTTGTGGTTTGTTTTATCATTTTAGACTATTGCTTAATTTTTGAGTAGTGGTTGCCATTTCTTTTGACAGCTGCAGCACTAATTTTCTTTTTCCATTAGCTGCCAGAATTATTTTCCTTGTCTTTAAAGCAAAGTATAGAAGATATGTCTTTGAGAGAACAATATTTAGCAGTTACAATGACAAATCACAAGTTTTTCCAGTAGTCTGTTTACCTTCTGCATATTGGGTTTGTGTGATGTGATGATGAAATATCATTTAATGGCATTTGGATGAGCTTGGTGACCTTTGGGAACTCTCAGACTTTTCCTTAAGCAAACTGGCAAATAACTGCAAGGTGTAAAGAAAAAAAAAAAGTAGCTGGAAACTTGGTAACAGTTGACTGCTCACTGCCAGGGTAAAGATCTACTTGAGGGTTTTGCAAAGCTGCAAAGGGTTTTGTAGGGATCTGTCCTAACATTATATAAAAACAATGGCTTTGCTAATAGTTTGAGTGATAGATCAAAATAAGGTCTTAAGTTAGTGATCCCAAGGAGAGCAGCTACCAATGTGTTGATCTGTCTGGATAAAAATTGTAGATAAAACTTAAAAGAATGTTGTTTAGTTGGATCATGTAAGTAATTCTGTCTGGGATGAAAATCTCTTACATGTGTCTTGATGTAGCCATTCATACACCCTCCACATTTGTGGAAGACTGTATTTAGTCAGAATGGCAATGTGTTCATAAAATGAGAATACATCTGTTCAATTGAAATTCAGCAGCAACATTAGACTGAAATTCAAGTGCTGCCACTGCTGAAGCTGTACAGAGGAGGAGTGCAGTCTGAAGAGTTTCCATGTCCATCTTCTAGGTGAGAGAAAGATTGCCTCCTTAATTTGACTTGAGTTGTACTGTTTTCCAGCAGAGAGTATTCATAAATTGACCATCTGTTACTTTTAATTGAAGAATCCATTTCAGAGTCTAATGGTTTAACATTGCTGCTTATCGTGGCTTCCTTGTACTGCCCCTTCGCTCCATATCCTCCTGCTGCCTCTGGCATGTGTGATAAGGACCATATTTTCTGTTCTGTGCTTTGCACAGTGGAGCCCTTGTCTGTGACCTAAGGCTGCTGTGCTAGTAATGTGCTGCAGGAAAATGAGAGCATCAGGGAGAAAAGCAGAAAAAGGACCCAACATGCACAGTGGCAACCCAGGCACATCTTTGCTAAGGAATTAAATGAAATTAATATAAAACGATCAAAGGTATTTTTCCAGGAGTCCAATTCTGAAGAGGACATTTTGTGGAGAAGTTATAAAGAGCATCTCTGATACAGACTGCCAGAACTTGGGTACCTGTATGTTGGTGGTACAGTTCCTTGGCATTTTTTGTCAAGATCAAAGTTTTGTTCCATGCATTAAATAGAATTTTGCATTTGTAGACAGTTCTAATCCAGCAACAAATATAAAATGGGTTTCTGCACACTAGTTGGCCAGAAGAGTGTTCAGCTTCCTGTTTCTAATCTACTCTCTTCAATGGTTTGGTTGGGTATTGGGTCCCAGCTGTTTAATAATGGAATTGGTTTCTCAAAAGCTTCAATTATGCCATTTGAAACAGTTAATTCAGTCTTTGAGACCTTTTTCTTCATATTTGCTAGTTGATTTCTGCTGCTAAATAGGAGATAATCTCAGGTGGGCAATTGAAGTTAAATTTCAGAAGCTGTTCAAGACAACTTGGACAAAATGCTATTAAAGTGCCACTTTTAACGCTAGTAACTACCTTCAGCAATGACATTGGAAGGAGAACTTTCTTATTTTTGTTTGTAGAAATCTAGGAGAAGCAGAATGTTTCAATGAGATATTTGAATTCATGGAAGTTTTAATCTCCTTTCAATTCAGGATTATTACTTCCTGACAGTCTTTTGGTACCTGTGTAGTGAATAAATGTAATAAACTCAGATTTGTATTTAGATGCAGATTCTTTGTTTTGCAATTGAATTGAAAAATGGGTAGTATCAGAACAAACCTTCTTTCTTGAGATGGGAGGATTTGCAGAAGGTAAGGGCTGTTGTATCAGAAGTATCACTCCATTCCTATGGGAGGACCTATTAATATTTTGATAGTTTATATGTATGTACATTCAGTAAGATATTTATTTGATTCACCTTTATGGGTACTTTTTTTTGGCTCACTTGAAGCAGAGGATAAATGATAGAAAAATGTGTAGCTCAAGTGTTCAGTGCTGCATCTGTTTTATTCCTGTGGGATGTGCTTGTCTTGGAGGTTGGCTCAAGGTCCCTGAAAGCTGCGTGTTTGACAAGTACCACATTAATTCCATGTATAAAAACTTGAACTTTCTTTTTGCTAGACCTTTAGAATAGAGGTTTTGTGCAGACAGAAATAAGATATATGTCCTCAGCTTCTTTACTGTTGCATATTATAGAATTTAATTTTTGAGCTCTTTTGTAGATAATGTTGCATGTGTGTATTGACTGAATGTCCTTGTTTGTTCTTTAACTCCTGATTTTAAAGGTGTGGATATTTAATCTATTCCTTCATTTTCATGGGCTACTCTCAACAGTGTACTTATTCTTTATTACTTTGCATCGCCAGGCACTGGGATTTTTCCTGCTCTTAACACACAGTCATTCTACAGCTGGAACTACAAACGGGATCTCAGTTCAGAATATCAGACCTTGATTTTTTTTTGTTGTTTCATCCTATCTCTGCAGCATTCTAACATTAGCATTTTAATTGGTAAAGCTATATAGAAATAATATACAAAAGGAAAGAAACACATACCTGAGCAAAAATGGCAGTTAAAATGTAGAATTTTTAAATTTTGTGACTGAGTAATATTTCTATCTTATTGTGCATGTTAAACTTTTTCAGTGGGATGTTCAACTTTTTAAGAGGAAACTTTCAGGAGCAGTGTTTGCTGGGAGTGGTGGGTGAACAGTTTGGTTTTTTTCTCACTCTCTCCCCCCTGTTTTAGGACTACAATGATGAAATCAGACAGGCACAGCTTCAAGAATTGACGTATTTAAATGGTGGTTCAGAAACTGCAGAAGTTCCAGTCGTTCGTGGAAAAGCATCTATTCGAGCAAGAGGAGTGCCAGTTCCTGCTTTGTCCAGGTAAATGGAATTTCATTGGTATGTACATATGTTAGGCTTCTCCCTTGAAACACAATTTCCCCCAGAGTACAACAGTAAAATACAGGAAGGACTCCCAAAAGAAGAGTTTAAAAAAATCAGGGAAACAACCTTACTTTATGAATAGTTTAATGAGTATGGACTAAATTAACAGTGGTTTTGGGTTTTGTCTTGACATTGGAATGCTGCCTTTGTTAAGCAATGTACATCATCCAAGGTGTTCAACCTTACTGTGAGCATCTTGACTTGCAACCTTGAGTTACTCCTTAGGTGCATGTGGGGTCTGTCTTTGGGCCCTGTGGAGTTCACTGCTTTGAAAAACCGGTAAATCTCTCTTGATTGGCATATGAATTTCATACAATATCTCTAACAGAATATATGTATTCCATTTTTACTGTATTACTAAGTTTTCACAGTCATGATGAAATGATAGAGAAGTGCTCTGGAGTCTGAGTGGCACTTACTTTTGTGAAAAGTGGCGCTTGTTTGATTCAGGAATAGGCCAAGTCTGCTGCTTTTGCTTTGTTTTTCTTTGTCACAGGAAATGTTTTACTCTTACTCCAGCATCCCCTTTCTTCCTTGCAGTACTGAGATGACAGTTTCAACTCCTTCGAGTCCTGAAATGTGAAAACAAAAACTAAATAAAGTTCATAACTGTTTGTGTTACAGTACAGAGTTTGTGGTTGCAGCAGCTAAGTGTGACTGTTTCCTATACAAACTATTTTCTTCAGTTGTGGCTACAGTTTCTGTTATTGCAACTTGAAACTCGCATTTCAGCTTCCAAAATAATTAAAATATAATACTCTGAAGTGTTTTACCTCATGATAAAAGCATGTTAGAAGAACCAGCACTAAGGAAATACTCCATTTATACAGTTCTGCCTAGTTACGTGTATCCTGATAATGATTGCAAATGCATTACCGAGTGAATCTAAATTCCAAGAATTTATATGTGCTGTAGGTCATGTCCTGTGAGAAAAAATTTCTCTCAATCAACAAACTTTTGTTCTTGTATTAAGTAATACTGTGTAATGTATATATTCTGCTTTTCTTGATTTTGATGTTCTGAGTAGTGGTAATTACATACCAAGTTTCACCTCTTTATCGCTGTAATCAGCTAAAAGTACAAAAGTACTTTCAAATTAGAGACCTCATTTGATTTTTGGAGATTTTTTTTTTTTTTGCAAATTTTATTTCAGCTCTTAACTGTTTGTAACTTGGCCGTAGATGCCTGTAATGGCTCTGCTACAGATACATTTGCAGTACTATTTCAAGTTTGTTTTATTTTTCATGTCCTTCAGCTATTTCTGCGATACCGAAATTGTTTGGTCTGATCTTATTGCTAAAGCTTGATAACTAATTTCCTTTTAGTACTTAGTATGTGCAAATATAAATAACTTCTTATAGTACTGCATTTCTAACATGGCTAGTTCTATCCTCTGGATTTTGGGAAATTATCTTTCCAAATCTGCATTTTTAAGTAAGAGGTACATACTGTTACATAGTTCACAGTATGCCTCGTATTTGACCTACAATAATTATCTTCAGGGTAAATTTAAGTGTTATTAGTCTTTGGTTTGGATATGACAGTAAAAGGTTGTGGTTTTGTCATTGCCATTTCTCATATATGTTCTAAAGAAAAGGGAAAGGATATAGGTTTGTTTGACTTGTCCTTGCTTCAAGGCTTGTCTTAAACTCCTAGACTTTCTGCCCTAAAATTGAAGCTGTTATCATATTCCTGAAATGAAATTCAGTGCTGTTGCTACTCAGATTCTACAGCCATTGAACTGAAGATCTCAAACTCAGTTATAATGCTCTGATTCTTTTTTAACAGAAATGGATTTCAGTGAGTAATACTTTTGTTGAAGCAAAGCTTTAAAGGCTTTGTCTCAGTGTTGGATAGAACAGTTTCAATAGAAAACATCTCTGAGATATCCAGGAGAGGCTGAAGCAAAGCCCTCAGAAAACTAGTAAAATGAAGTCTAAAACCTTGATCCTAACCTTTCTTTGTAATCCAGGGAATGGTTCTAAGATACCAACCTTGATATGTGAAACATCCTGTTGAGGATGCAATATGAGTGTTTAAGTTCACACATTTTAAGCCTTTATTACTCCTGAATAGTTTCACTTAAAAAAATACTAAGCCATGCTTTTTTTCCTCCTTGTCAGACATGTTGAAACTGGAGATAATGCATCTTATCAAATCTGTTTTTAGCTGCATGACAAAATTTTATTTTGTGGGAAACAATACGTTTTTGCTTGCATACAAAAATTTAAACTTATGCACGGGTATTCCTGTATGGGGTAAATAATTTATTTCCTAATGACTGTGGTTTGGTAACTCTTTATACTTTCTCTGGCTTGTTCCAGATTTTCTTGACTAAATTCTTATGACTCCAGAGCCAAGTAAGGTTTTGAATGTGAGTCAATTGAATTTGTTCTAGAAGGGCTGTGTGTGTGTTTATGAGCTTTGCCTTTAGCAATGTTCTTTTCTCATAATTGATCTTGGATCTTCTTCCTTCTCCCCTGCCTTGCCCCACAGTTTTTGTCCCTAGTGCTGATAAAGATGACATTCAGATGTAATCAAACACTTCTGTTTTCTGTAGTGTTTATGCTGAGCACTTAACCTATTTTAGCATACCTGTTTCTTCTGTACATGAAGAGGGGAAAGTAGTGAAAGTCTGGGTTTCATTCCTTTGTGTTTATTATAAACTGACGATGTTCTTAAATTTTTGTTGCTTTTTGGGACAACTATTTTAAATGGCTGCTTTTTAATTTATTATGGTAGCAAACTTAGAGGATCCATGGTGTTTAATGTGGTGCTGTTATGGTGAGAAGCTAGGAAATGTAACTCTTTCAGAATCAGTGCTTCTTTAATGCATTTTTATTCTCATCCTGAATCAGTGCAAAATAAATAACACAACCAAAATGTAATTTGAGACTTCTGATTAAGTAAAGACTCAAAATAGACATATGTTATCATAGTGGAAGATGTCTCTGCTCATGGCAATTGGGTTGAAACTAAATGCTCTTTAAGGTCCATTCCAACACAAACCCTTCTCTGATTCTATACATGATAATGTACACCTCTAAGAACGTTTTGCAACAAAAGTAGCATTTCCTTTCAGAAAAGTCCCATTTGTATTTTAAGAACAAAAATAAGACTTAAGGATCCCTCAATTGTGACTCCGCCCAAGATGTCTTAGAAAAGTGAAATTCTAGAGGATGATAATAGTAAGTCTAAGAATGTGGCTAAAGGTTCCTTGATACATTGGGGTGGCATATGGGGAACCAATTCATGTCACTCTACACCTAGAAATCACTGCTAGAATCACACAGTGGTTTAGATTAGAAGGGACCTTAAGGATCATCTAATTTCAGTCTCCCAGTCATGGGCAGGGACACCTTCCACTAGATCAGGTTGCTCAAAGCCCCTTCCAGCCTGGCCTTGAAAACTTGCAGGGATGGGGCATCCAAAACTTCTGTGGGCAACCTGTGCCAGTGCCTCACCATCCTCATCATAAATTTGTCTAATCTAAACCTACCCTCTTTAAATTTAAAACCATTGTCCCTTGTCCTATCACTATGGACCCTGATAAAACATCTCAGTCTTTCTTATAAGCAGCCCCCCTTCGGTATTGAAAGACCGCAATGAGGGAGAGCTGCCTGAGTTCACTCCACAGATTGAGAGGAGTTGTATTTGAAAACAGGTATTTTGGTTTCACTGAGGTGAGGGGAGAAGAAAGTAATTTGTCTTAAAGCAAACATCTAGGAATAGTTTCATTAAAGAAATGGTGAATTTCTGGTTTATGCTCTCATGAGAGTGTGGAGGTTTTTTACTTTTCCCATTTATTCCTAATCATATCTCAGTATATGCATGGCTGGGATCCTGATGGTTGAATGACTGTCACTTGGTCTGGGGAAAAATAACTTAAAGGAGGTGTAAGTTAGAACTTGTCTTACATGTTAGAAGTAAGATGAGCTGATGTGGATCACTGCTGCGGTGTGTTCACAAATTCCAACTGTTCCCCTGCCATGTGTCTGGAATCAACTAGTTTCTTTTTTTGAACAAAACCTTTTGGCGTATAATATGTAAGTAGTGAAATGCAAAAGGTCTGTAGCACAAAAGAAATATTTGACAAAGCCAGTTCAGGATCTAGGCCAAAGGCCTGTTCACTGTGTTTTGTTTTAATTTTGTGATCTCTCATCTTCCACAAAATTGAAACATAAACAAATATATGTTTTCAAATAGAAGTATGAAATAAAGCTTCCATGGTGACTCATTTAAAAAAAAAAGTAAGGCAGAAATACAAGTTCTGAGTTGTATCCAGGTATCAGTGTTTAATATTTTAAATTGTCATCACCAAAATAACAGGTCTGTTACTTTTCAGATGTCTGATATAAAACCTAAACAAAAATATTTGCTGTTTAGGGAACATTGAATGTAGCTGACTGTGCTCAAAGGAAGAAAATGTATCAACATCTGGTAACCAAGTTTGTTTATTGAACACTCTAAATCCCTGCAGATGTTATAGAACTGTGAATGCTAAAATTAAAGAATTCCAAGTGTTTCCTCATTGAATAATATAGTGTTAGGGAACTTCTAAATTTTACAAGTATTTTTATTTTAAAGCTGTTTTTCCATTTACTACTTCTGGGAGGAGATATTGAAAAGCATCTTCATAAATTTTTGTTTGACTGAAATGAAGTGAAGGAAAGCTGCAAACTGACTCCAGCTGTGATTTTATGATCGGAGTAATTTTACTAACTTAAATATCCAGTGAAAGGTGAAACTTGAAATAAAAATCAGTATGATTTTAGAGTGAAGAAAGTGCTATATGGAAAGATAAAGCAGTTGTTGCTGAGGACAACAACTGGAGAGGAGTATCGGTGGGATGCTTTACCTGCTACTGTGGTCAAGGGCAGTAACTTAGTTTGCTGGAAACAAATCCTAGAAACTTCGTGCGGCAGGAAAGCTGTGACATAGTCGCCATTGTGGAAACATGATGGGATGACTCTCACGACTGGAGCGCTGCCATGGGTGGCTACAAGCTCTTCAGAAGGGACAGGCAAGGTAGGAGAGGTGGAGGGGTGACTCTACATGTTAGAGAGTCTCTTTACTGTAGAACTCGAGGTCAGTAACAATAAGGTTGAGTGCCTGTGGAGCAGAATCAGGGGGAAGGCCAACAAGGCTGACATCCTGGTGGGAGTCTGTTACAGACCACCCAACCAGGATGATGAGGGTGATGAATTATTCTACAAGCAGCTGGTGGATGTCTCAGTCACCAGCCCTTGTTCTCATGGGTGACTTCAACCTGCCAGATGTCTGCTGGGAACTCCACACAGCGGAGAAGAGGCAGTCTAGGAGAGCCCTAGAGGTATAGAGGATAATTTCCTGCTCCAGCTGATAAACGAGCCTACCAGGGGTGGGGCCCTGCTAGACCTTCTGTTCACAGAGAGGGGCTGGTGGGAGATGCAGGGGTCGGAGGCCATCTGGGGCACAGTGACCATAAAATAATAGAGTTTTCAATACTCGGGGGTGCAAGGAGGGCCATCAATAAAACCTCTATACTGGACTTCTGCAGGGCAGATTTCGGCCTATTCAGAAGAATGGTTCAGAGAGTACCCTGGGAAACAACCCTTGAAAACAAAGGAGTCCAGGAGGGATGGACATGCTTCAAGAAGGAAGTCTTGAAAGCACAGGAGCAGGCTGTCCCAGTGTGCTGAAAGCCAAGCTGACGGGGAAGACAACCAGTCTGGCTGAACAGGGAGATTTTGAAAGGAAATTAGGGTAAAAAAGAGAGCTTACCAATTATGGAAAAAAAACTTTAGGAATGTAATTAGGTCACGTAGAAAGAAAATTAGAGAGACAAAGGCACAATTTGAACTCAATCTTGCCACTTGTGTTAAGGATAGTAAAAAGTCTTTCTACAGATACATCAATAGCAAAAGGAGGGGCAAGGAAAACCTCCATTCTTGATTGGATATGGGGGAGAACATAGTTATCAAAGATGAGGAAAAGGCTGAGGTATTTAACACCTTCTTTACCTTGGTTTTCAAGAGTAAGACAGGTTGTCCTGAGGACAGCTGGCTTCTGGAGCTTGTAGACAGAGAGAAGAAGCTGGATAGCCCCCCTGTAATCCAGGAGGAAAAAGTTAATGACCTGCTGAGCCACTTGGATCCTCACAAGTCTATGGAACCAGATGGGATCCATCCTAGGGTGATGAGGGAACTGGTGGAAGAGCTCGCCAAGCTGCTCTCCATCATTTACCAACAGTCCTGGCTCACTGAGGAGGTCCCAGATGATTGGACATTGGCAAATGTCTTGCCAATCCACAAAAAGGGCCAGAAGGAGGACCCAGGAAACTACAGGCCCATCAGCCTGACCTCAGTGCCTGGCAAGGTTATGGAGCAGATCATCCTAAGTGCAATCACACAGCACCTCTACAGGATGGACAGGGGATCAGACCCAGCCAGCACGGGTTTAGAAAGGGCAGGTCCTTTCTGACCAGCCTTATCTACTTTTATGACAAGGTGACCCACCTGGTGGATGAGGGGAAGGCTGTGGATGTGTCTACCTGGACTTCAGCAAAACCTTTGACACCGTCTCCCACAGCACACTCCTGAAAAAGCTGCAGCCCATGGCTTGGACAGGGGCACTCTGTGCTGGGTTAGGAACTGGCTGGAGGGTGGACCCAGAGAGTGATGGTGAACGGGGCTGCATCCAGTTGGCAGCCGGTCACTGGTGGTGTCCCCCAGGGATCAGTGTTGGGCCCAGTCCTGTTTAATGTCTTTATTGATGACTTAGATAAGGGGATTGAGTCCACCATTAGCTAATTTGCAGATGACACCAAACTGGGGGGGCGTGTTGATCAGCTGGAAGGCAGGAGGGCTTTGCAGAGGGACCTGGACAGGCTGGAGAGTTGGGCTGATTCCAATGGGATGAGGTTCAACAAGGCCAAGTGCCGGGTCCTGCACTTTGGCCACAACAACCCCCTGCAGCGCTACAGGCTGGGGACAGAGTGGCTGGAGAGCTGCAGGCAGAAAGGGACCTGGGAGTTTGGATTGACAGGAAGCTGAACAGGAGCCAGCAGTGTGCCCAGGTGGCCAAGAAGGCCAATGGCATCCTGGCCTGGGTCAGGAACAGTGTGGCCAGCAGGACTAGGAAAGAGATTCTTCCCCTGTACTCAGCACTGGTGAGACCACCCCTGGAGTACTGTGTCCAGTTCTGGGCCCCTCAGTTCAGGAAGGATATTGAGGTGCTGGAGCAGGTCCAGAGGAGGGCAACTAGTCTGGTGAAGGGACTTGAGCACAAGTCCAATGAGGAGAGGCTGAGGGAGCTGGAGTTGTTCAGCCTGGAGAAGAGGAGGCTCAGGGGAGACCTCATCACTCTCTACAACTCCCTGCAAGGAGGTTGTAGCCAGGTGGGGGTTGGTCTCTTCTCCCAGGCAACTATCAGTAAGACAAGAGGGCATGGTCTTGAGCTCTGCTGGGGAAGTTTAGGTTGGATATTAGGAATAAATTCTTTACAGAGAGGGTAATCAGATTGGAATGGGCTGCCCAGGAAAGTGGTAGATTTTCTGTCCCTGGAGATTTTTAAGATGAGACTGGATGTGACACTTAGTACCATGATCTGGTAACCACGGCGGTGTTGGATCAAGGGTTGATGATCTCAATGGTCTTTTCCAACCCAGCTGATTCTGTGATTCTATGAAACACTATGGGACTACTATAAAGTAGAAATGTCAATTATTATTGCTAATAAAGGCCAAATAGGAAGTATTTAAATTGTATGAATTGGTAAAATGCTATTTTAATGGGAATCAACAATTAGATTAGTACATTTGAATTACTTCCAGACACTCATGAATCTTTTGAGTCTAACACAGTATAAAGTAATTCTAAATGGTATTAGATTTTCTTGAGAATATTTTTCCACATATTAAACTCTTGATTCAAACAATATGTTAATCACAAAATACAAGACTTAACTAATACTTTAACTGGGCACAGTAAAGGTATACTTTCCAGGTTTATAGACATATACCATTTTCTATCATTACTAGTGTTTACAAATCACTTTAGCACAACCTGAGACTTTTGTTATAAGCTTTTTCTCGCCTCCTCTAATGTATGTTTGATAGCTTTATAGATATTGTGCTTCACTTATTCTTTTTATTTTTCTCGTATACTAAAGTGCAAGTATAAGTAATGAAATAACATAATGGGAGAAGTCAGGTTCAAACAAAAATAGTTTTCGTGACATCTTCAAGGGATGATGTGACATGTGGGAGTTAAATTAGACTATTCCTCCCATTTTGTAGTGAATTACTAAATAAGTTATATAATATTAAATAGTAAATGAGTTACTGGGATTTACTTTATTTAGTCTAGTCCATGGTACCCAGATGTAAGAAATAACTTCTTTAATGCAGAGTCAACAAGTTAGTTACCCAGCATTGGGAGTAAAATTATTCAGAATTAAGCTATCTAAATTTTCTGTATGTTTAATGGGGAGGGTTAACTTCCTTCACTGGATTCACCACTGCCGGATGAATAAATTCAGGAAAATCAAAGCCCAAGTGTTGATAAAGATGAAACAAATATTTCAAATTCTCTCAAAGCCATAATAAGCAGTAGAATGTTTCTTTGAGGGCAGGACACAATGATCTCAAGTGCATAGATGGTCATTTTGTTGCTAAAGCGTGTCTGGAAGTGACAATAACAGCACCTGGCTAGAAGGTAGGATTTGCTGAGTGTTTAATGTCTATTTAACTATTAGTGTGTGTTTAATAGAAATTACAGTTAATAGGTACTTAAAAATGTAGCAAAAAGACAATCAAACAGTGTCCCCTGTGATGCTTCAGTACTTGTGTATTTGCAGTATCATACATCAGAGGGATTACTGGCAAGGACCTTTTTATTTCATGCGTCCTTGTCATGGTTTGAGATAGCCCCAAAATCCAATTCCCTAGTCTAAGCCCCCTCCCACATCTCAACCTAATGTGAGATTCTTTTTTTCCAGACAAAACACACCAGACTCCAAATGGGGGAAAGGGAATATATTACAATGACTGTACAAATAAATATTATAATACATTATACACACGATCACAACTATCTCTACCATGACATAAGTATTTACAATGGATCAGATCTCTTCTCCCCTCCAAATAAAAGTCCAGGGGGGAAAGAAGGACAGATCCCTTCCAGTCTCAAAGCAGGAGTCTCTTCTAAGGCAACAGTCTTCTGTCTTCTCCACATGCAGCAACTGATAGCTGGATTTCTGCCAGCACTCACGAGGGAGGCCTCCAAGCTCCCTCGGCCCCTTGACGCAGGTAGAGGGGTCTTCCGTGGGCTTCGTAACCCCAGACAAGGTCATTCCACCACGGTCATATCACGAAGACACAGGGGGGTCTTCATGACGGTCTGGTATCTCCAGAAGATTCAAGCTCCTTGCAGGGCCTCTGTGCCCTGTCTCTCAGGCTGCCACCTTGGCAGCAGTGCAAGGGGGGAGCCAAGGTCACCCCCTCTGCATTCCTCTCGGAGCTCTCTAGCTCCTTTCTGCAGTGCATGTCACACTTCAAGGCTCTTTCAGGCAAGAGTCCATCATCTTCCTCCTTCCAGGAGGTCTCAAAGGAGTTTGGGGGGTGTGGTATCAGTTCTTACCCCCAGAACTCTGTCTCTCTGCTGCTCGCTCTCTTCTGCCGGCTTTCTATCTCAACTCGAGCAACTGAGTCTTCCTTGGCTGCATGCTGTTTCTGCTGCTTCTCCGGTTCAATTCTTATCTCTCCTGGCTCTCTGCCACCGTTTCTCTGGTCAGTGCTGGCTGCTGAAACATCTCCAGGTCCAGTTACAGACACTTAGTCCAGCTTAACACTGTTCCAAGTCTCTGCAGTCCCCCCCCAGCCAGGGGCTGGGAGGGCCCAGAGGCCCCGAGGGGCTCAGAGCCCCTTCCTCGTGGCTCTACAACATGGCCACCTCCCCTCCAACAACCAAACTACAACTCTTCTCTTCCAGTTTACATCTCGCAGGAGCGCCCATTGGACAGAACTTCAAAACTTCCAGGGGTTTCCACCCCTTGGGCTCTACCACTTTTCTTAGCCTCTGGGAGAAAACAAGATTCAAACCACTACAGTCCTGAAAATAAAACACTTTAACTCTGTTTCAAAGCTGAAAATACTCAAAGTTTAGAGACAGATATGTGGGAGGTTCAGTGCTCATTTGTGCACACCATTATCCTGAGTATATTGGCAGTCTCAACACCAAAAGATGTTCTTATGGGTACTGGGTTATAGAGGACATTCAAAAGACTTCTGAAAGGTAGAGAGGTGACAGCATGGTAGTGAGGAGGGAAAATAAAGACAAAAAGACCTTTCTTGTGTTTCAGAATATGAACAGGTAGTCAAGGCTGACATGGACTGACAGATGACTGTTTTGATAACTTGCAACTTGTTGTAAAGTTTTTATAAAGAAAATAAAACTAGTTAGTAGGCTCTTAGCCAAGACCTGGCAGCTGAACTCTGGGTTGCAGAATGATGTCCTTGAGCAAAGAAACAAGCATTGAAAGGGGTCTAGGAGCCGTGATGTTTGATTTGATGGTAAGGTATCTTGGTGAATGTGATAAAACAGAGCCGAAATGTCCTGATTTGGCTGAAATATGTAGAAGAATTAATTAAATTTTAGTAATTGCACCAAGGTTTTTTAATTCATAGGTGAGACAGTTGTAGAAGAGAAAGCATAGAAAACAGACCCTCTGTGCAGTTTATTCAGAGGCCTAAGAAGCAGGTGATTACTCCTCAAAAATAATTGATTAGGTGATGGAAAGGCCAAGAAAGTGAAAGAACAAAATTTCAAAATCAGCTTTATTCAATTTTATTCTGTCCTGTCACTAGTCACCAGAGAGGAGATCAACAACTCCTGCTCCACTGCTGCTCTTGAGGAAGACAAGGGCACCCCTCAGCCTTCTCCATTCCTTTGTTTCTGTTGGATCCATCAGATAAGCCTCAGCTGTCATTTCTAGTATGAAGTGCCTTATCTACTTAATTGTTCCTGATCTGTAAGCTGTTCTAGACTGCATCATCTTTGACATAATTTCTGTACTTCCAGTTATTTTGGTTTTCTTCAAAATGAGGAAACAAGACTGCGAATATACACAGTTGACTAACGAAGTTGTATGCACTCTTCTTTTTTTCTAATCTTCTTATATTTTCTAATATTTTCTATGTTCTACATATTCCAATATTTCTATTTTTTTTAATATTCTAATATGTATAATTTAACATCCTGACCTCTGGGCCAATCTTATTTCTAGATGTTCTGTATTTAGTCATACAGCAGAACCTAGTACTTCATATAACGTTGGGATGTTTAAATTTATATATGCATATGTATTAGCTCCCAAGTGTCCCCTTTTATAATCTGGGGGTTTTTTGCTATTTTCCTTTCTGAAACGTTCAGATTGGGATTCAGCTACAGATTAAAGAGCAGGCATCTGAACCCTGTTGCAATTCATAGAATAACAGTGCACTTTTATTTGTTTCTTTTGTTCTGTAATTTGTCTCTAGAACATTGGCAGCACTATCCAGTGGATTACTGTAAGAACAGCTCTTCAATGAGAACATTGTCTAGTCTTTTTTATTGTGCAGCAAAATCTTCATGTATACATACATGTATACATTCATAGGTACACATTTGCACTGGTGATCTAGGCTCACTCTGGCAGATTCCTGATTCTGGAAAGTTTGAAGGACTTTGGTTATCTCTGACCTGCTTTTATCAGGATTTTTTTTTTTTAATTAGCATTTTTCCTTTGAGGTTAGAGTTGGGTTCAGCCCTTCAAGCGATACCTCTTTTAAAACCTGTTCTACCCTTACTGAGCCCCTTTTGCCCTTTCTTGAGCTTTTCTTTTTTGACAATTTTGTGTTTGCTCTGACTTCCCATAGAATTTGTCTTCCCATATGATGTATATACATTTTACTCATTTAAACAGTTTTAAACATAATTCATGTAGCTGCTCTTTTCAATTTAAGCAACACTTGAGTTGATCTCTTGTTTTTGCAAAGGTATGCAAAGGTTCCTGTTCAAGTGGTTCCTCAATATTTTGAGTTTCTGTTCACTGTTAAATGTCAATCAAGCTTTAGTTCCCTGATAACTTCCTGAAGGAACAACAATTTACAGTTTCTAAAAATTTGCTCTTAGCATCATTCCCTGACATGACTCCAATCTTTGTGGTGATGATTGAACTCTCCTGTCACTGGGTTACCTTTCTTGATGCCTTTTTAGTCTCTTCCAGCCTGGTGCAGTAGCCATCTGAGTGATGTAATACACTCTCAGATTATTCATTCCTCCTACAGTAACTCCTAGAGTTATAAGTTAAAATCATAAATGATCTCATAAGAGAAATATTATTTCCCATCCATCACCATTCCAATCCTATTAACTGTATTTAGAAATGCAGAAAAGACCTCATCACATGGATCTGGTGTTCTAATTACTCCAAGAATAGATTTATGCTAGCTTGAAAAACTGTACTTTTTTTCTTCCCTCAAATGCTTTTCCATGTTTTTCAGCATGTCCTATTTCCTGCTTTCACTTGCACCCTATCTGAAGGACGCTACGATTATGCCTAGTGATTCTTGAATCTTTAATGCCTTTTTTTGACTTGGTATTGACTATTGTCTATGCCAATAGGTTCATTTCCCTTTCTTCAACTTCACTTGGAAAGTATCACATTTGCTATTTCTTTATATTACTTCAGCAGGCTGTATCTGGGAACTTCACTGCTCACCCCTGCCCCCACTACAATGAAGTCAAATAAGCAGCTGGTACCCTGTCGTGAGGAGACATTCTACAGATTAGCCAAAACCAAGTAATAAGAACAGTTTTAAATCACTTACTCTCTAGGCTTGTTTAAAATACTTTGTGACTGCGTTTTGATCAGTAATTAGAATTAATAAAATCAGTCCTGATGGTCTCTACATTTTTGCATTCCTCATTCAGTGATGCAGTTTTTGAAATACTGGTTATTTGTGATAAAACGATTGCCTTGTTTTCTGATTACTTCACCAATGTGAAGTTATATGAAATGGGATAGGAAATCTTAAGGCCTAATCTGGACCTTTATAATATTGTTTAAGTTGGAAATTTCTACTGAAATCAGGACAGTATTATCACTCAATTACTACTCTTGAGATTAATTAAATAATGGTTTGATAATAGAAAGGTAGTGTAGAGCTTGTGCTTTGTTTCCTTCTATGTATCTGTTAGAGTGTACAGTGAGGGTCTGACTTCCTTGGAACAAGTCTATATGCCCACAGCAGTCATTTAGACTCAATTGTAGTCCATGGGGTGAAATTATCTCCTTTAAAAAGGAGATGTCTATTAACAATGTTTAAAAGAGAATAAATTGTGCCAGTTTCTCACAGATTGTACCTCTAAGTATCTGCCTTTACTACAGGGAGGCAGGAGGAGAGGCCATCTCTAAAAAGATCGAATGTTTTTGAAAACGGGTTTAACTGAAGTCTCATATTTTTCATCCATATGTTAAGTGACCAAAGTAATGGGATGCAAGTTAATGTTTATCACACTTTCAGAATTTTTAAAACAAATATACTGTTATTTCCTGTTTTTAAATGCATATAGAACATCAGGTTATATCCTATAATCACCCTGCACATTTATTACATGTTTGGATGTTTACTGCAACATCTAGAAGTCTCTTCAGAACCAGAAAAAGTGTAATTTTTGTGACCCAGTCAGTATCTCACATGCAGTGTGATTTTTGGATTGTGTTTAGGAGCTTGCATGGAATCAGAAAAGAGTTGCAACTGATTCCTCTGTGCAGGGTTTGAGTATGATATAGCCTGACACCTTCAAATTAATCTGTTATTCCATGATTGAGATTTCATGTGCTAGAAGTTAAAGTCTAGTGAAGTTGTCTGATTCCAGCATATTGTTTTGGGTGTGTCTGTGTATGTGAGAATGGCTCAAGCCAGTGCAAATTTCATCACTGAATCCTGTGTCTAGTGTGTATTCTTTGCATAATGTGCGTAGTTGGATTTAAACATACAGAAAAATGACAAACTCTAAATCTCTTTTAGACTTTTTCTGGCTGTAGCAAAGCAAAATTGCCATGGTGTGCAGGAGGGAGGTGTTGGAAGGGAGGCCCAGTGTCTGATGTTTAATGGTAAGTGACCCATGTGTTCACAGGGGCCGTGGAGGGGTGCCTCCACCACCAGCAGGAGTACCCAGAGGGGCACCAGCACCCAGGGGAGTGCCTCCCAGCAGAGGACCAGTCAGTCGTAGCCGGGGACTTCTGGCACCCAGGGCAAGAGGAGTCCCCCCTCCTGCAGGATACCGGCCCCTCCCGCCGCCCCCGGCACAGGAGACCTACGGGGAATATGTAAGTGGAGCAGTGACATACTGTGTGTAGTGTGGAACTGTGGAGAGATGAGCCTATCCCTTCAGAACTCTGTAGAATCTCTTTAATTAGTACCTAATTAAGTCTTGCATCTGTAGCAGACGTGGTCATCTCTCTTCACTTTTTCAGACTTGAGCTGTTTCTTATTAAAAAAACCACTTCAGGTTATGTATATACACTACCATAAAGACATTGTGCATTTGGCAAAATAGTTATGTACCTCTTAAATGTACCTCTTATATTAGATTTCTGCTTTACAAAAATCTGAAAAATCACAATACTGTAGACTTTTAATTCTCAGCTAAAACAAAATAATATTCTTCTTAAACCTATCTTTGGGATCATAAAGCTGTTCAATGATTAAACAAATAAAATATTTTTATGAAAGCTTCAGAACTAATCCTAAAATTTTTACAAGGTACAGTGTACCTCAATAAGCCATACATATTTATCTTTATTTTATTAAACATTAAAATCATGTCAAAATGTTTTTTATATTGTACATGACAAAATGATGTGGTTATGAATTGTTAAGGTAAACTTAAACTGGACTTACAGAGCAGTAAGATAAAGAAAAAAGATCATTAAATCAAAATTATAGTCATGAAAATGGACTTACAAAAATAATATCTTCAAGGAGAATGTTTTTAATGTTTTTTATTTATTGAAGCTTTGTGTGCCCTCTTTACAGCCAAGTGTGTCTGGACTTTGTTATTTAGACTAGATAAAAAGGAGTTCCTGAGTTCCAGAAAATGGTTTTGCTATTTAGACATTTTTTGTTTCTCTCAACCTTTCTTTCACCTGCTTGCTCCCTCTCTTCTTTCACTGGCCCCTGCCAAAACCCTCTACATAAATCTCGGCCTTTGTCCTTTCAAACAGAAACTCAGTTTTCTATATAGCACTTACAACTTTATGCAGAAAAGTTTAATGTCATTGGTATAAACATTTATGCATATAACTGAACAATTCTGAAGAAGTTAATGTAGTTCCTTAATTTTGAGGAAGAATACTTGAACAACATGTCTAAATTTCCCCTGGCTATACTTGACTAGTCAAAGTGGGTGCTGCAAATGAGTGATTCTGTCACAATGCTTTTAAAGGAATCAGTCCTCATTAAACAGCCTGTTTCCAGGACACACACTCTAGAACATATGGAGATATGATAGAATATAAACCTATTTGAGTAAATTCATATTTATATATAATCTGCTATTTATAGCAGGTATTTATAGAAGTGGCATGGAAATAACAGCTTTTTGAGTCATTCTCTGAGAAGTAAAGCATAGATCAGGATACTAAGTAGAAAATAGCACAGTAAAGAAAAACAGTGCTATGCTAAGTGACTTCTAAAAGGAATGTTCTCTAGAACTGGATCACTTATCTTCCAAACAAGATACCTTAAATAGGATAGATATACTTAAAGCTGTAATTGATAAAGCAGTGCTAGATGGTCCACTTTAAAATTACTCTATTTCTTTTCTCCTTTGATAAAATGAGGTTTCTTCAGAAGGGAGTTTAGCTAGGACACAAACCATTGGTGTATTGTGTGTTCAGTGTTAAATTTAACACATGACATTTTACCTGTCCGTTCACAGTACATTATCAAAGTGCTTTAACTGTATCTTCTACAGGTTAAGGTAGCATGGTAGGAGTCACTAGTAGTATTTCTGCCCTTTCCCTATTAATTCCTCTTTAGCTATATCTAATATTAAAACACTACTTTGCCAGGCTGAGCAGAGTAAGGTCTCACTGGTTGAGAAGTGTCTGTAGGATAAGAACATCAGTAAGACCAGGGGTATCATAAGAAGATATTTTAAGCAGCATCAAAGCTTTGGAGACTGGAATATCCAGAGATTATAGAGAAGCCTTTACAAAAGTATAGGGTTTGTATGGCCAGGTTTTGATAAGTGGGTGGGGTACAGAGGTGGCTTCTGTGAGAAGCTTCTGGAAACTTCCCTACGTCCAACAGAGGCAATGCCAGCCAGCTCGAAGGTGGACCTCCTGCTGGCCAAGCCCATCAGCAATGGTGGTAGTACCTCTGGGATAATGTATTTAAGAAGGAGGAAAAACCTAAGCTAGAGAAGTCTATTCCTAAAGGGCTTCACCCAGTGGAAGAGTCCCACGCTGGAGCAGTTCATGAAGAACTGCTGTCCAAGGGAAGGGCTCACACTGGAGAAGTTTGTGTTGGACTGTCTCACATGGGAGGGAACCCACACTGGAATAGGGGAAGAGTGTGAGGAGTCCTGTCCCTGAGAAGGAAGGAGCAGCAGGGACAACATGTGATGAACTGACTACAGCCCTCATCCTGCACTGCTGAAGGGGAGGAGGTAGAGAATTTGAGTGGTTGAGTCTGGGAAAAAGGGAGGAGTGGGGGGAAGGTGTTGTAAGGTTTAGTTTGTATTTCTCTTTTTCCTACTCTGATTTCATTGCTAAGAAACTCATTTCCCCCAGTTGGGTCTGTTTTGCCTGTGACAGTAACTGGTGAGTGATCTCTCCCTGCCCTTATCTCAAGCCGTGAGCTTTTTGTTAAATTTTCTCTTTACAGCTGAGGGAAGGGACTGACAGAGTGGCTTTGGTGTGGGCACCTGGTGTCCAGTCAGGGTCAACCCACCACAAGGAGGCTTTCCATTGAGGATTGGAAAGTCTGTAAGGATTCATGAAGCTTTTCATTCCCTTAGGCTTATAAACCCCTGCTTTGTACTCATTAAAATAATGTGAAAGTGTGCAAGTTCAGGAGGAAGCAAACTGCTGATGGAAGCCTTGAACCACTCACTTCTGTAACTCTGCAAATATCTCGAAAGGTGATTCAGGGCTTTCAGTGTGTAAAGTCCTTGCTCGTTTCTTTTGTAGAGTGCTATTAAGTGTGTCTTGTGACAGACAATGAATCACAAGGAGCCTCCCTTTTCCTTCACTCGCTCCCTTTGCTAACTTTTTCTGTAGTCCTTGAAACCAATGAATTTATAACATCTATGAGTAATTTACTCAGTTCTGTTTCTTGCCTATTGTGATCTCTCCTTCCTCTTCTTGATTAAGTAGTTTTCTAAAAGACAATAACAAAGTGGGAAGGGTATTACTTATTTCATTCTGACAAGTTGAGTTAATTTTGGAGGCAGTATCTCACATGGGGAAAATTATGTCACAGGCAAAAAGTCATTAATTTGAGTGTAGATGTGTTTTAATGTGGGCTCAAGATCAAGAAAATTGGGTGACCATTGCTGTCCTGTGTTTAGAACTCATAGGTGAGTTTTCCAGATGTTACCCATTATAGAAAGTTCTGCTCAGATATAGGCTGCCTCTGTCATCTGTCAGCTTTCTGGGGTCTCTGTAATGCTGGCTCTTGAATGCTTTGGGTTTCTCTGCAGAATTCACATAACCTTATCAGACCAGCAGCAACACCTGCACATTTTTCCAGCTCAATGTAACTAGTTTTCCCATTCCACTGTTGCCAGTCTTACTTATGTATGTCTCTCAGCCCCAGTACCCATTCCTCCTGGGACATCACCATATTGTTAGTACCATGATGAAGGTTTTGAAGCCACTAAATGACAGTTCCTTATCGTTTTCTCTGAAAATGTCTCTCTAATAGCTGTAGCATCAGCTTAGATAGCAAATATTCAGGCCTCTACAGCCAGCCAGCTTTATAATAGCTCTGTTTGCTGTGATAAACTTTCTCTGAAAACTAACACGTCTCCTATTTTTATTTCCTCAACTGCTCAGGTCAGGAGAAAACCTAATATGACATGGGAAGCATGGTCAGAATTATTTTTATAATACTTGGATAAGGGAAACCATACTAGGTGGATGCTTCATTTATTGAAGCACAGATGGTTTCAGGGACATCTTTCCTCTTAATTTTATTCAAATTGTTCTCATTGAATTATACTGTGTAATAGATAAAAATATTTTTATGTATTGTCAAGTTGACAGTTTATTCCGTTAAGATAAGAAATAGAAGCCGTATTTAAATACTAGCTGAAAATGTTAAGCTTTTCCATAATTTTTCAATAAGCAGAAAATCAGTAACAGTGTGCTAGCAATTCACTGCTCTTTAATAAGGTCAATTCCTTAGTGAATGTTCAGACAACATGGGTTAGAACAGAACTGCTCAGTCTGTTACTGTCTCTTAACAGTTGCTGCTCTTTGCCTCTTCCTATTGTCCTCCTCTTAACAGCTTCAGACCTCTCAGACTTTTTTTCCTAATTAGTAGCACAGCAGTGGGACTGAAGCTTTTTAAGAGTAGGCTTTTATTTGCTGCTGTTTTTATTTTACAAAGGTAAATGTTTTGTAAATATTCTGTCAATATTTCACTTCTGTACTTTGCATGAATATATTTGTTATGCTGTGTCAAGTCCTGCTTTGGCTGCTTAAATGTGTTAAATGCAAAGTGAGATTTATCAGAGTTCCTAATCAACTTTTTAGGCATTAAAAATTAGACTTTAAGTGGCAGTGTGGAATGTCTGTACTGAAAAGCAAAACTCATCAGTCTAGCATGTTATGGCCAAGATTCACTTCAACACTATGTTAGAAAGCAATCAGATCTAAATATTCCTCCCAGTTCTAGGGTAAGTTTGTGGCAGAGCTTTAGTTCTGTTTGTGGCAATTTCATTAATGTTTTTTTGGGTTCAGACAAGGGCTACCTCAGTGGCAGATCTTTCTAATGCACTGACCACATGTGTAATTTCTAGCAGTTAATGCTTCAATTAGAATGCTCTAATGACATTGCTTTGTGTAATAAGAATTGAAATTAAGATGAAATGTCCACTAGTAAGAGACCGAGGGAACCTAATGAATGTTAAGTAACTTGTAACTTGAAAAAGAACTTTATGAACTATCTCCAATTACATGCCAAGATTATTTTAGCTTAAAGACACAGGCTGCTCAGAAGGATGTATAGAACAGTTGGATGCAAAAAAGTTACATGATAAACTTCTAAAACTACTCTTTAAAATCTGTGTTTAGTTATTTGCTGATTCTGCAAGACCCTAAAGCTTAGGGATTATTGTTTTTAAAGCTTTATAGTTCCTGAAGTAAGTAGGACTTAGGGGAAGTTGGTTCACAAATAACATTTGGCTGGATGGCTAAGAAATTAATTTCATGATCCAGTGATTATTATAAAATATGAATGTAAGTATCCATTAGTGAAAAGAATGATTGCAAAGTCTAACTATTTACAGGGGAGTACCCATTCAGCTGAAAAACCTATAGCCTATTATTTAGTTCACTTTCTTTAGAAAGCTACTGCAAATTCTGCTTTAATCTGCAGCCTTGAGCTTGAATTCCCTGTCTCCTTTTTGAGATCATAATTACTTGAGATTCTGAAAAACTGAAAATTAGGATTAATGTGGAAGCAGTTTCTTGGAGCTATTAATACATTGCTGAATTTGCATGGTGAACTGTTTTTAACGTAAATTTTTCTCATTAACGTTCACTTGCTGTTTGTGGTTGAAGAAGGAAAGATTGATAGGAAAAAAGAACAAAAATTCTATATACCATATTAAAAAACCCCAATTTTTTAATTTAGAAATAAATGCTTCTTTAAGTTGAGGTGGCAGAATATTACCCAAAGTAAGGGCTAGTCTAGATGATATAAGACTTTGAAAAGAATGTAGATTCTTGAATGGAGATCAAGTATAACTTCAATGTTGCTTTGCAACAGTTACACCATGTTTTAATTTACCTTTGTCTTCTGAATGTTGTTAACTTCCTAATGACAGTCAGCATTTTAAATCAGTGGTTTTGTTTGCTTAGTTGTTTTGAATGTGAAGCTTTTTGTTTGGGTTTCTGGAAGCTACTGAAGTAGCTTCAGTTTCTGAGAACTGGAGAAATTCTTTTGTCCATGGTGTTTCTGTTCCCCTCTGTGGATAATGTGGTTTGCACTTAGGTATTACACACTTTTTTAAGCAGTGTGTTTTCTGAGTTCTGGCTTTTCAGAAGTGCTAAGACTATTCCTAAAGTCAGGGTGAATTTGAGTAAGACTTTTGGAAAGAAAGTGCATAACATGAAAACATTATTTCTTGGCTTCCCCCCCCCTCATTATAATGTTCTTTTTCATGCTAAATAGGACAAGCAAGAAGAGATAAATGTACATGTTTCAGATTTTAAACCCGCCCTTCAATTGTTTTGTTTTACTTTACATCTTTGACCTTGTCTGGGATTTTCAGGATGAGATGGAGTAAGAGAGAATGGAAAATATTTCCATTTTCCCAGGAACTCAGGTGACATAGGCTGTGGAAACAGAAGAATATTCTGGAGAAAAGGTTGAAAAGCTTTTCCACTTGCCTATCTCAAAGTTCACCTATCAAGTTCATATAAAAATCTTTTCAAAGTATTTTAGTTTAAGCTGCTCATCTAAAACTTGGTGTTACTGAATGAGTTGTCCTTCTGATTCCGACACTGCTTCCTGCTGTTGTGCATAGAAAACAGACTTGTTTTGGTCTGGCAGTAATTTGCTTTAAATGTTACTGTCTAAAGTCATTACCAACTCCTCGGGGGTTTTTTGAGGTGCATGAAAAACAATCCTCTAGCACATCTCTCATTCCAGGAATACCTTATTTGTTCTGGTTGAATATGTACTAGGCTTCTTCTAGATGAAAACAGATGAAAATTTCCAAAATAAGAGCTTACAGTCTGTGCATGTTTGCTG
The DNA here is from genome assembly GCF_025592945.1 of Manacus candei. Lineage (NCBI taxonomy): Eukaryota > Metazoa > Chordata > Aves > Passeriformes > Pipridae > Manacus > Manacus candei. The sequence goes on from NW_026138061.1 coordinate 8,764,571, forward strand.
CTAATGTCCTTAATGAGAGCACTCAGACTTTAGATGGTAGTAGCTACCCATATTTGATTTGATTGCACCATATTCCCTGTTGATTAAATGATGGGAGTGATGTTACTTCCACGTAACAAAATGGCTGTTCTTTCCCTTTGCAATTCTAATTTAAAAAAAAAAAAATTCTTCATTGCACTGCACTGATGTTGTTTTGTGTTTTCTCCTTCAAGTTAATCTCTGCACATTTTTTTTTAAATTTGATAATTTTTATCTGAAAGGAATACATTCCTCCAGTATTCTGGGATAAAGTACCTGGGGTAAGTATTAGTTTCAGAGAATGATGAGGGAAAGAAACAACCACCTTTATCACCTAGTGGTAGAGGCCCTAATTTTTTCCCTTGGATGGATTTCCTTAGATGGGAACAGCTGGAAAATTGATTTCTTATTGAATTCACAATTTTTTTTTCTAGCACTGAAAATTACTTTTTTGTTAAAAACTGTTTTTACCCTCTTCTTTCTTCCACTGTTGTTCTTTGAAATATTGTTCGATTTCCCTAAAAAGGGTCCAAACACTAGTCTGTCAGTGTCGCTGCCATCAGATTTTAACTTAAAGCCACCATTTCCTATTCCCCACCAACATGGATGTGTTTAGAGTACTGTTATAATTAGAAAGAAGCACTGATGAGCAAGACTTAGCATGATTTATAATGTTTTGGGTACTACAGATGCTTTGGCAAGGATTGCTTTTATAATTTTTTGACCTGTGATAGTAACTTAATGTATTTGAAGGGTGCTTATTTACCCATTGCCTTTGATTCTGTTCGTGAAAAGTGTCTGCAGTTCACAGGGAGAAATTCCAGTTACCAGTGCTGCTCTTTGGATTTATCTCAACTGTGGGCACTATCATTGAGACCACTGCAGATAGAACCTCTCTTTAAGAAGAAATGCTTATAGGTTGCCTTAATAAGGGAGCTTATTACTAAGATTTGAGATTTTACAGAATAGTTTCATACTCTTTTCAAATGATCTGTCTTGATTCCGTTTATAGAGTGAAGATACGATCTTGTTTGGCCTTTTGGTTTTTGGACTGGAATAGGAAATATGGCTTTGCCACTAAGCTTTCTAATGTCTGAGTGTCTTTAGGAATAGCTCTTTATGATTTGTGTAATATGAATAGAGAGAGAAGGCCATTGTATTGCATTTGGTAGGTAGTAGAAATGTAGACACTGTCATCCATGTGAAGAATAATGGCTTTAGATATAAAAATGAATGCTTTCGTAAGTACCTGAAAGATGCCAAAAAATCAGCGGGAAAAATGCAATGAAAGATTCTTATGGAGGTGTAGTTCTTCCTGTATTATAGAAATCTGTATAGCAATGCTTGTACTCAGTAGAATGTACTTAGTACAGTGGTGTACTTTAGTACAGGATATCTGTGCATATAAGTTCTGTCCTGTCCATTTTCATTATATATGTGTAAAAATGAGTTATTTTCATTTAAGTTAGCGTGTTATTTTATAGTAATGAAACATGCCAGATGGCCAAGGATATTTCACCTAAATACTAAATGAAGTCAAAGAAAACATTTACTGAAACCACAGGAGGTCTGATTCAGAAAGAAAGTACTCAAGTAGTGTGGATCTAATTTAAAATGTAAAACATTCTGCATTGGCTGACCCTATTTGTAACCTCCTGAAAGAGCAAGTTTTCAAATAGTGTATGACTAAGAGCAAATACTGTCAGACCTAATTCAGGGAAAGCTCTGAAACATACTTCAGCTGCCCCTGCCTAATTGCTACTTCAAGGGAACTGTGCACAGTAAACACATTTTGAAATTTGAATATCTTATCTCTTAACAGAACAAGCCATTGAAAGCAAAACCATTCTATTTTTGGAACATGTTGCACATGTTTATCTCTGTTTCAGTGTAAACTTTGGAGTTTATAACTGTAAATATTAGGGGAAAAGTCTTTACTGTGAGGGTGGTGAGGCACTGAAACAGGTTTCCCAGAGAGATTGTGCATGGCCCATCCCTGGAAGTGTTTAAGGCCAGGTTGGATGGGGCTCTGAGCAGCCTAGTCTAGTGGAAGGTGTCCCTGCCCATGTCACACAGCTTGATCTTTAAGGTCTTTTCCAACCCAAACCATTCCCTAATTCTGTGAAATATGGAAATAAAAAGGAATTGATCTATTTAAGCAGATTATAGTAATCACAACAGCACATTTTGATAGCTTTAATTCTGAGTGACTGGAGTCCCGTGTATAAACTACAAACCAGATATCTTTCCATTCAAGGCTTACAAGAGCCACCTTCAACAATATTATAATGCAGGGTCTAATTTCAGCAGTGCTGAACTTTTAAGTAGCTCACAAAGTGGTGAACAGTAGTGAGTCCTGGGAAAAAGTTCTCTGGAAGAGGAATGCGAATACTAGAAACACTTCAGTCTCATATAGCATGGACTTCCTCAAATTTTCCTTTTGTTATGCTGGACATTTTGGGAAGGATCTCCTTATTTCAAAACTACTTTGTTCCTTTGTCTTCAAGAAGTCAGTTACACCATAATTTCAAAGTAGTCTGTTATCCCCTTTCCTTCATGATCAAAATAGTTTACACAGATGTGAATAATGGGAATGATTGCTTAAGAATTCTCCAATGATTCCTTAGTGGCAAAGCTTTCCTGACATGTTAGAAGATTAATTTCAGTCCTCTGCTTTCATTTGTTGCCACTGCTGGATATGCACAGCCTGAAGTTTGGAAGCTCGTCTTAGGGATGGCTCATTCACAGTTGGGAGATTCTATGAGAGGAGACCAAATGTCATGTAAATGTTCTGGAAAAGAGCAAATAAATTGGCTCAGGCAGATTCAGCTGTTGATCAAGGTCTGTATTGTTAACAGATGTCTGTATATTGCATCAATAAGTAATAAGGTGCTTGTTTGGAGTAACTGCCAGGAGGCAGTGGTTTGGGGGATTGGTCTGTGGCTTATCAAGAGAAACTCGTATTTGATAAGCAAGAAAACACTAAGACTTCTAATTTTTAGTTTCAGGACAGTGAATTACTGAAAGAGAAAACGCATTTCCTTTTCAAGTGGGACACTACTTATCCATGGATCTCTGTGCAGCAGACAATTGGAAGAATTCTAGTTTCTTCTTCCCAGCCGATGAATAGAGTCACTCATTTGTGCTGGCCAGTATTCACAGACAGCCTTCTCCTAATCACTGCTGGGAAACAATTATTTGCACTGATCTAGCAGTGGTGAAGCTACATTGATGGACAGATTGCCTGTTTTCCATATAAACTTGCTAAAAGCTCTCAGGAATTTTATTTTCCTATCAGTTATTTTGAGGATGTCACTGGCTTCTGCTGTGGAAAGCTTTTCTTACCATGCCTAGAAAGCTGTCAGATTCCCATCACTGGAGATGTTTTCAACTAGAGTTGGACAATCCATCATTTATCATTCCTATCTAATTGCTACTACTGGCCAGTTTTGTTTTCTGTCATTGCTGAAAGATTCTTAAAGGTTCCTTTTCCTGGAAATGTTGGTTCTTTATGAAACTTGATCCTTACATTGCCAGGGTTTGATACACACTTACTCAGAAAATACTGTATATATATAATATTTATATGATGAGGATGCCTGATTTTAATTTTTCTGGTCCCTCAGTCTTCAAAGTGTCTTCTCATTAGGTCAGACTCATCTTGCAAAAGCTGGAGAAGATACCCCTAAATATCCATTAAGGTCTTTGGATATTTGGATAGGATTTGAATATTAGGATTTACTATGAATCAATACAAAGGATATGCCATTTCTACTTTTCCTTTGTTTAGCTCAGGTATATTATTAGACAAAACAGTAAATTGATGACAGTTCCTTGGATTTCTATAGTTGATCCTTCTCTGGGAAAACACAGCATAATTGTCACTTGTTTTTATCTTCAGCTACAAACCATACAGAAGTTTGAGTTAGTGCTTTGTTCAAATGGTGTTTAAATCCAGTGCTGTTTTGGGAAGAGTGTTACAGTGTATACTTACATAGTGTGAATAATGTGGAGAGGAGTAAGAAATCCTTTACTTCTAGTTTCTTAATGGCTGCTAAACTCCCACAAGTTGAAGAGCATACAGAGGGCATTCAAAGTAGCAGAACCATCCTTCTTTCTAGTCTTATTTCTGGGAAACTTCTTTCCTATCTGTAATCTACATAGAAAATTGAATTTATTATCCAGAAATAAGTCAGCTACCTAAGTCAGGTACATAATATTTATTCAGATGTTTTGATTCCTGAGATGCGTCCCAGAGCTTTCCTGAAGATTGGTAGTTCACTCAAATTCAAGACCATGAGGGTATGAAATGTTTGTACTGCCTCTGCACAAGCCAGGTTAAATGAAGAAAAATCTTTTAAAGCACATTGCCAATAGTTCAAAATACCCTTTAAGAAATTATGTTCCTAGATTTGTAGATGGAAGTAGTCTGTATTAGTATTAAAATTTTGCCACTTCATGATGTACATATGCTATACATACATTTCAGGAGAAATTGTCTTTCATAGGTGGAACTCAGTTACTACTTTGTTTCTGGAGTGTGCTTGTGGTTAATATTACATTTCTTTTACATCATTTCAGGAGTATGATGATGGCTATGGAGCTGCTTATGATGAACAAAGCTATGATTCTTATGATAACAGCTATAGCACTCAAGCACAAAGGTAAGCCTCCAAATCAACTGTAACTACTTTTGAAAAATTCTGTAGTTAGCCAGTTAGTTTTACTTAAAGGTTTTCAAAACAACAAAAATTTTGAGAGGCTTTTTAGAAATAACTACCTGTGTTAGTTGTTTTTAGTATCACATAAGTATAAAAGTTAAGTTTCTCAGTGTCTGAAAAAAAAAAAACAGAACTGATAACTTGAAACAGTTTTAGTGATGCCAAATCATAAATCAGAAAGTTTTCAAAAGTTCAGGAAATTCAGGAAAACTTAATTCAGATTCATTTTAGGAGGGAGGAATAAGCAAGGAGGGGAGAGGAGAAAAAGAAACTTAAAAAAGGTATTAAATCTCCTGAAACATGACACTGATTGCATTTCCTTACTACTTTTAACAAGGTTATATTCCAGTATTTTACCTTTATTTGACTGTAATAACAGTACACCCTTGTGTGTGTTTTACTTCTCTGTGGAATTCCTTGTGACAAATTTGAATTGCTTGTCACTTGTTTCCTTCCCCCACTTCATTCTCAGCAGTATTTTTAAGCACTTCTTATTTTTTTATTTAAAATTTTACTTTCTTCAAAGGAGTCACTATTTGGCAATTCCATGAATTACAAAGAATACTAATGTGTCCCAGTGTTGGGAAAAATGCTATGAAGTAAATATATGCTTCCTATAGGTAGAACTTAATGGCAAAAATCACATGACAGACATAGCAGCTTGGTTGATCATTCCTGCTGTTGGGTACTTCCAATGTGCCTGTCTCAAAAAGGAACTTCTGTACACCTTTTACTGAATTGTAATTTATTTTCACTATTTTCTCTTGGACCAAGCTTTTGTAATTTGCTCAGTAGTAGATTTTGTAATGTCTTTGAGAATGTTTTGAAACTTTTATGGCAGTGTTATGACATGTCTCTGAGGCAGGGTAACTGAGGTTCCTGTTAATAAATACTTTGGGGTGAATTAGAGTAAAATGGCACTGAATGGCAGGTGTATATGAGGCCAGATGTATTTTAAAACAATTTAATTGCAGCAGAATTAGGTAGCCATTTTGTTTTTTTCTATAAAAGTATCAGGAAGTAATACATAAGGAAAAGAGAGAGAAGGAAAGGATAATAGTAGATTGTGGAGAGGAAAGATAACAGTAGATTGTGGATCCAGTGATGAGACTTAATTGTTGTGATTTTGATTGTCCGTGATCTGTGGCGGTCTCAGTCTTGATCTGTTGGGAATGGGACCCTGCCAAGCAAAAGGTTCCTCGTTATATACATTAAAATTAGCCTGAGCCCCTCCTCAGGGAGGGAGTTCTTTGCTGTAACGCTGAGGCACGTGCAGTCTTCAGATGGAGAGTTTTCAAAAGAGTTGGGGGGTCGCTTTGTAGTCCTTGTTGGTTTCAGTCCCCCTCTACTGGTCTTGCCTGTTCCTTGACCCCACTTCTGTACTTTCATTGTATATTGTGTGGTCACCATGGACCTGAGCAGGAAAATTGGCTCCAGTCAGGTGCTGCCCTACCTTTGCATGGTCCCCCTTTCCAGGCACATCCTGTTCTAACTTGCTCACTTGAATGGTCATCAGTGTTTGAGGCACAGCAATGCATTAACTCCTTACTGTCCAGGCTTCTGCAAGCAAAAAAAACCCTTAAAATTGTTGAAACAATAATGTTCAGAAAATTATAAAATAAAATACTATAGATTTACATTACTGCTTTAGTTATTTTGGCTGATTAGAGCATCAAACTTTGCCCACTGCAAAGATGGCAATAGAAGAGGAAGATGAGATGTTGATAAATAGATGGTTCTTGGCCTGTTTTATGTTCTGCTACATATGTAAGGTTTACAATGGAGCTTTATCTGAAATAGTACAGAACTGTTCACAGCAAAGTTGAGAATAAAGCTCTTTACACCTGGCATCTGCTTTTCTGTACTGTTGTCACAACCAACTCCAATTTTGTTGTGTAAATGAATATTTTTCTGTGCTCAACAACTTAGTGTGAAAAAACACAGTGGAAAGTACCAGTGTAGTTATTGTTGAGAACTAAAATAATGAAATTACCTTTGTCTGATACTTGGCTGCTACAGCTTCTAAGCTACTGAAAATTGATAAAAATAATATGACTTAAGAAGTGTAGTCTCAAAAATATGAGATTCTGTAGTGTTACATTTCGAGAGTAGCTGTTGGTAATGGATTTTTTTTTTTTTCCCCAAAAGAAAATTACCAAAGTAGTCCTCAACTTTTATGTTGGTAATTCTGTTCTGGTTTACTGCTCCTAGTGTTGGTAAATGGGTTTATTGCATGCAAACATTTGGACTTCATTACAGAGTCATTTGCCCGAGCCAAAACTAAACATTACTTGGATTTGATTTTTTTTTTCATGGTAAGAAGGTTTTCACTGGCATTTTCTTCCTTTGAACTAAAATTAGGAAAGAAACCAATTTCCCAAGGAATGAAATTGCTGTTGTAAAGGATTAATGCATAAGAATGTATAATACTCTTGGATATATGTGCACATGCTTAATTGTCTAGAAGGAGATACTTCATAAAATGATTGCTGTACTTTGTATTTTACCTGTAGTTTCACAATACATATATTGTTAGATTTTCATGAAATTGTTGTCTTTGGAATGATTACTTGACTTTTTTTCCCCCCTAATTTTATCAAGTGTTCTGTGGTAAAAGAAAACATGAAATTATTCACTGGCACGTTTCTCACACGATATCAGTTCTCATTTTCTTGCATATTTTCTGGCTTGCAAAAAGATTTTTGAGATAGTATTGGCAGGCAAAAAAGTAATAACTATAAACAACCATCTGAGCTACCTAGACCTGCATTCCTGTCTTTAATCAGAATATTGAGTAGTAGCCCACATTGCAAAATGTCATTGTGTAACCATTATGAGATACTTATCATATTTAGGTTCATTACAATGCCCTTACTATGAAGGAAATTAAGGGAAAGTGCATTGTTTTGATAGCTTAGCCTTATATCATTCTTGATATTTTGCCCTCATAAAACATGGAAGGAAACTGCATTTGCACATGGAGGGCATTCACGTGTTTAAAATGCATCATTTAGTGACCAGTATGTGGAAACAACTTACTCTCTTTCCATTTCTAAGTTGAAAATACTGATCTTGAAGTATTTCTGTATGCCTTCTGCTACTGATTTTTCTAGAAATATTGTAATATTAATGATATTGTGTATTAAAGGGGAAATTTGAGAAACAGCTATTAAACTGAAAATGAGTTGGCTCGTTAAATTACTTGCAATAGTTTTTAGTATATAACCAAGTTTGCGTGCAGGAACAGGGTTTAATGTTCACAAATGTACACATTGTGTGATATGTTGGAGGCAGTGGAAATACTCTTTTCTGTTTTAAAGCTTTTGCTTATGTAGTGATTCCCCTGTTAAAGATGGACACTTGAATAGAATCTGAAATATCTCTAGGAATTTTGGAGATCTGTAAGATGTTGTACAACAGCACATCTTTTGCTGTAAGTGAACAGGAGTACCTTCTCCAAATCTGACCATTCAGTACAACAGTGTGACTCCCCTTGATTGCTTTTATTTTGATGTTTCAAATGTATTTGCCAGAAATGGCCAAATCTGAGATGGACTGGGATGAGTGATGTGTTCAGATATGAAGAATTGGATACTGTGTATTTCTGTGTGCATTGAGGTGGATGAGACTTTGCTTGCTCTTCAAAAAAATTCTTCCCATTTTTATACTAAGTGCTTGCTGATAACAAATTGCAAGTAGTTAGAAGTTTAGTGGCATTTTATTTGACATTGTGAGAGACTGTATCCTTGCTTGTGCGTGGCAATCTGAACATTCAGTTAAAACCTGCCACAGCACTAATAAGGAGAGAAACATTAGAGTTTTCTGAGTTCTCATCTATCTTAATACCCTGTAATCCTATAAAAAAGTTGTTTTCCTTTAGAACAATTTATTATCGACAGTTGTTTGTTCATGCAACAAAGCCCCAAATAGTGCTTCAGGATGTCCTTTAATGGAATTGTTTTTATGGTCAAAAAGACATATCCCTTGGAGCTGTACTGAGCTTGACTAGTTATCTGAACTGATTTTTAGAAGAGATGTGACTAAATTATATTTATAGTTTTTTGCAGACGGATTGTTTAATGCTATTTTCATCGGTATAATCTGGGATGGTTAATCAACTGTTCTTCTTAGTCTTGTTATAAAAAACCGAAAACAACCTCAGAATAACTTAAAATATTTCTCAATTTCTGAAAATCAAAAGCTACTAAACATAGAATCATAGAATGGTTTGGGCTGGAAGGGACCTTAAAGACCATCTAGTTCCAACCTTCCTGCCACAGGAAGGGACACCTTCCACTAGACCAGGTTGCTCCAAACACCATCCAACCTGACCTTGAGCATCCAGGGATGGGGCATCCACAGCTTCTCTGGCCAGTGTATTCCAGTGCCTCACCACCCTCACAGTCAAGAGTTTCTTCCTAATATCTAATCTTAAATATCTTCTCCTTCAGTTTAAAACCATCCCCTCATTCTATCACTACATACCCCTGATATGCAGTCAGGCTTTAAGGTTGTATGTTATGCAGTCAGGAGTTCCTTCATAAAATTTGTTTTCTATATACACATGGAGTAATTTAACATGTGCAGTTGTATGCCAAAAACCTTTCCATGATCTTAAGGAAAAATGAATTGTGAGTGTGAAAGCCAAACTCGTGACTCCTGGTACTGATATTTTCCTGTGTCAGTGTCCCTCCCCAGCACATGTGCATTCTTCCACAACTTATCTCACTCTTAAAAGACTTCCCAAACCTGTGTAGAATTTTAATTCTTTTCTTGGATTTATTGCAGAAAGTAGTGGGTATTTTAATGGTCTGATGTTAATGCTAGACCAAGTTTATTATGAAAATTCACATAATAGTGTTATGGAGGGAGCAGGAGCATTTAATTGTGTCTTCATTTAAAATTGTAGCTCAGTTTAAACATTTGCAGCATGAGGAAAAAACCCTGGTTATTTTAAATCTCTGAAATACGTTTTGAATTGAGCCACAGTGCTTTTGTCCCTTAGTGACTCCATACATGATCCGCACAAGTGTTTGCAAAGACAATAATATGGCAAAGGGAAATGGATGCTAATAAATCAACTGTCACTGTCAGCTCACTGTTTAATGTTCTCTAGAATACATAAGATTTATCACTGAGGAATTGTAGAATAATGGTAGTGTATGGAAACAAAGTCCACCAGGGAGATGTACTACATCATTTGGATTTAGCGCTGCCATCTGCTTAATAGCATTGAGATGACTACAGAGGTACTTATGATCAACCATTCATAGCAGTGACAGATGCTGTAGAGAGTTAACATACCAGGGAATGAGGTTTGTTACTGAAATTCAGATTATGTGACAAGGTTGCTGAGAAAGGGGGCTGGGTTTGTTACCTCTCCAACAGCATTAGAGGTTTACTGTGTGCTTTTAGGTTTACTATTGAGAGAGAATGGCTAACACAGTTACTCTAGTGCAAAAAGAAGTATGGGAAAACCCCATCTGCCTGGTTCATGCACTCAGAAGTTTCAAAGAACTTCCTTAGGCTTGTGTGCTAACATTTAAAACACAATACTTTTCCTAGGTAAAAAAAAATAGCTTTTGACTAGCTTAATTTTTTTTTAATTTGCAACAGAGATCAGCAGCCTCAACTACAAGAGGAACAGTTTGTTTAACTGTATGCCTGTGTCTACTGAGGAACAAGAATGGGTCATTCATGTAGTAATGCCATTTTGTGTTTAATTATAATTTATAATTTTAAAACTGTTTCAGATCTTCAGTCAGGGTGATCTCACCTTCACTCTGTTGCAGAATTTAATCTAAACAGGGTTATAAAATGGGAAATATTAGGACTTGGGGAAATGACTGGCTTTGTTTACAGTTTTCTGCAATGCTTTTGGGTTTCCACATTTATCTATTAGTGCTATAGATTTCTCTTGGCAACAAACATTGTGCCACTGGCTTAAATAGTGTTTCTCAGTTGCTCTTTGTGTATATCTAACAACAATTGCTATCACTTCAAATGAAACCAAAATGTGATAAATTCAAATCAGTGCAAGTTGCCTGTGAGCCTTGGAGCCACCCAGTTAACCTAATCTTAGCTGAGGGAATTGGCAAATTCTCTTTAGTGTACCTATGTTTATTCAGTGCCTCTAAATCATCCTGTGTTTATTGTTAATGTGTTGGGAAATGAGAAATACATGCTGCAACTTTATGTTAAATCATTTACTTCAATGCATAAAAAGATAACTGCCCATATGGTAATTCCTAGGCGTGTTAAAAACATGGTATTCTGAATCATATAACTGTTCAGGTTGGAAAAGATCTCTAAGATCAAATCCAACTGCTAATTCAGCACCACCAGGTTCACCACTAAACCATGTCCCTCAGTGCCACATCCACACAGTTTTTTTGAAGACTTTCAGGATGGTGGTTCCTGGGCAGCCTGTTCCAGTACCTGACCACCCTTTCAGTGAAGAAATTTTTTCCCAACATCCCCTATTTCTCACATGGGAGAAGAGACCAACACCCACCTTGCCACACCCTCCTTTCAGGTATTTGTAAGGAGCGATAAGGCCCCCCCAGAGCCTCCTTTTCTCCAGGCTGAGCCCCCCCAGCCCCAACTCCCTCAGAGGTGAGACCATGTTCTTTACTGTTCATTTCAACAGTGGCTGATTCAAGATAGAAAATTTCTTCATCAGGGAGACTGTGTACAAAGACCTGGTGGTTTGAAAGGTTTGAGGAATTTTGTGTTTGTTAGCTTGTGGTAGTTACTTAGGAACTAAGTAATCGGATTTTGGGTTGAAAAGGACTTAAACTCACCTTGAAATCTGGCAGTGGCCATTGTTCATTTGATGCCTGAAGAATACAACTAAATTGGTTTGCCAAATCCTTCAAATCTCTCTAAGTACCTGATTTTATGTCATTCCAGAGGCGCTTTAGTTACAAGAGAAGCTGATTCCTAGTATGTGGTTCTTGGCAATACCCTCATTTTCCACTAAGCTCAAATTTTCAGGTGGTTTTTGGAACTCTGCTTAGTAGTCATACAAAAGACAATGGCATTCCTGTTTAAAAGAAGGATTTTCATAAAAAGCTGAGCGTATGGATTTGAAACTGGCTTATGGAGATGTTGCTATTGGTATTTGAAAGTTAATTGCTAACAGTTTGTTTGTGATGCTCAGTGTTTTAAATTTACATTGTTGAGGTTGTCAGCAATCATGCATTTCCAGGATGTATAAATATGCATTACATGCAAAACGGTGTCTGTTACTGTAGTTTTTCAAGATGTAGTTCTCTCCATTTTAATGCTTGTAGGTGTTTGTATTTCATTCTCTGACTTATAAATCAAATCAATCCACAGGAGTTTGATTTCTGGGGGTAGTGCAAATCCGCTGGCATTTTGTATTGCTGTTGCTTGTGAACACCTGGTATGTATGACTTTATTGGAGGGTATAATTCTGTAAAATAAAGTCTCAAAAGCATTAGCATAAACAAGCTAATGTAGCTTTTAACTGAAAACCCCTGCCATGTGGTTTCTTGCTCAATTTTTGTGCTCACATTATTGGAGGAGATTATTTTCTGCAGTTTCTCAAATCTCATTTTTAGGTTTAGATACGTGTTTTCTTTTTCAATTACCTGTTAAAATGTGGCAAGGTAAAATATTCAGAAGTGCCTCTAGCACAGATAGTTTTAATTTTGGGTCTAGCATACATTTGAATTTTTTAAAACTGGTTTACAGAAATCTGGCCTGAAATGTCAGTAAACAGAAATAAGACTAAGGCAATTAGAGTGTAATTATGGGAAAAAAACTTGGGCAACTTAGCACAAGCATATCTCGTGGTGCACTCACTGCAAAATATTTTTAGAATCTTCATCATATTGATGTTAGTAGATTGCTGCACTATTTAAGAAATTGATTACTTTTCATTTATACTAATTAGACTTGTTTTTAGATACAAAAAATTATTTTGGTTCGCTTCATGACTTTGATATTAAACTTAATTATGACAGTGCCTCAATGTTTAGAATACAAATAAAAATGCATTTAAAAATAAATGGAGATCTGTTGGAAAAAAGTAACAGAGGTGTGTTAGTAGTATAAAAATTAGTAACATGAAATTATAAATATTTGAGGAATCCAAATAATTATTTCATAAAAATAGTGTTTATTTTGCACAATTGGTTTAATTTTACTTAGATGATTGTACAGCATCTTAAACTGGGTGGTTGAATTACCACAGTGTATTTAAAGAGGATTAGTATTTGGTAGTATTTTGGATTTTTTTTTTTCTTGACTGATTACACAAGGGTAGGTAAAAAAAGGATCTCCTAGCAAGTACTAAATAGGAGGAAAAATTCATTAAAAGTGAATATTTTTTTTTAAATATTGAAATGCTATTTTACAGTTACTAATGGTAACTTGTGGAATTAATCATAGTTTAGAAATAATTATATGAGGGTTTCAAACTAATTGCAGTATGTTTAAAAGATACTTCAAGGTTGGATGATGAGGGTAACAGTGGAAGGAGAATATCCAGATGCTTGGCCTCAGCAGATGCTGTATGTATGGGCTTTGGGACAAAACATGGATAGTCAGGCTTCCAAATTAAAGTTATCAATTTAGAAATAACTTCTAAAATGTCTTGCATAATAATTAACTTTCTACCAGTTTGACTGAGATACCAAGATAGGGAAGAGACTACACAGACTCTCCAAACTAGAGAAAGGACATCATAAATTCACACTTGCCAGTAGATAGTGGAGAGTATATATAGGGAAGGCTTATTTTCCCTGGTGTGGAGTAGAGAAGGAACTTCACTGGAAACTCACACTTTGAAGCTAGTGTCTGTTAGTTGAATGAAAATCAGGCTGCATCAGTTCAGAACAGATTTTTTGTCAGACAACATGTTTTTGTAGATGAAGATTTGACACTCTTGCTGGTTGACAGTCAATATAGTGTGTCTGCTCACTGGCAGTAACTGAAAGTTGCAGTTTTCTCTCTGATTACTCTGTTGTATTCAGTTTTCTTTCAAGGGAAGAAAAGTCTTGCTTTCTATTGGTAAGGAAATACCTATTTAATTGGGCAACTTTAGAAATGGGAGATGGATGCAGGGACACTTTATAATGGTCTTAATTGTTTGTCCTTGTGTTTTATTTCAGTAGAAATACTGAGAGTTGTAAATTGTACTTTTAAGCAGAATTTTTATGTAATTCAGATGACAATGAAAAGCAGGATATTAGTAACCTCAGAAGTCAGTAACCATCATAACCAGGTTCATCTTGGTGTAATTGCGTTATGAGAGCTGTGCATAAAGCACCTGAAATGCACGTATTGATAGAAGTAGTGGAACTCACATGAGTTCCAGGAAACATTTGCAATTAAATGGATTGAATTGTCCTGAAGAGGAAGAGATCTGCCTTCCTGTACTTGGAGAGGCAAGGTTTGTTCCCTGCTGTGTAAGGGAAGCAGTGGCAAGATCTTGAACATGGCAGTGCATTGCTGTTAAGATCTGTCAGATGCTTATGATTATGCAGCCCTGAAAACAATTGAATCCAGTCTTTCTTTAATCAAATGTATTCCTTGATGGTGCTTTTATTATTTTTTAATTATAATCATACAAATTGATGATGGAATGTTAGCTTTTCTCTCAAATATTCTTCAATTCCAACTGATGAGTAAGGCCCCAGATTTATAGAAAGCTGTTGAGAGTTGTACTGTTCGTTCAGTAAATTAAAAAGATACCTTTTGATGTGCATCCTCTTGAGCAGTATTTTTAATAGTGGTGACATAACATCTGTGCAGTTTTTGGGGATGACTGTGTATTAGAGGCAGTGTGGTCTTGTACTCCAGTCTGTGACAAGTAATCTGATTTTGGATCTCTAAAAACATTTATGCAAGACTTGAGGGATAACCAAGAATTAGATGGAATAACACCCACAATTCTTTCCAGTATTGCGATGAATAGTTTAAAGATTCTTTGACTGATACCTCTCAGATCTTCACTGTTCTCTGCTGCTTCCACTGTCCTAAATAGTCTTGTCTGTTGAGAAAGGGAAGAAAACACATCTTTTCCTGATGTTAACATTGATGTTGGTTCATGTCTTTATTCTCCGTTTAGGAGTTGGAACATGTTTGGTACACACCTGGATAGTTTAAGACTTCCAGTTTAGTTTTGTCTGACACCAGTTCACTGCTTTGCAAACCAGACAGACATGGTGTAGAATGGCTGGGACTTGGTTCTAATTCACAGGCCAAACCAAAATGCTGGCTCTATGCAACCTGAATTTTTAGTTTTTCTGCCGATGCTTTCTTATTTATGTAGAGAATATTTGACATTAACATGTTTAGCATTTCTCATATTCTGGAATATATTGTTGCTTCATTCTATTCAGAGTTTCAAGGTAAAGCTGTAGCTCCTGCTGCTGTTCTTAAGAAACCTTATTTGTGCCATATGTGTCACTTACTACTTCTACTTGCCATTTTCCTTTCCTCTTTGGAGAGAGGGACATGAGAATGTAGTGGGGATGAGGTGGGAAGACTAATTGAGTTCAGACAGTGACAAGTGGACACTTCAGATGGTGAAACTGCTTTAGGTAACTGTGTAGAGTTTACTGGAAATATGTAGATAGACATAGTTCTGTGCCTGGCAGATAGCACCAGAATGCAGACGCCTCTGAGGGCATTTCACTGATCAGAAGTCAAATTTCTCACAATTTCTATCATAAAAAGTAATTTCTAAATAGTGATAGCTGAGGGAATCCTTGAGAGGGCACTCTGGTCATCTTTTATGATTAAAGGTAATAGATTTGCTGTTTGTATTACCTGTATGAGAGTACAAAGAGATACAATTTAAGGAAGATTGCATATTTTTTCTGTATTTTAAAAAGCTCTCACATACAGGTCTCAGTTGCTTTCTGAGATGATTATCTGTTATACAGACTGAGATGCAGGGATGAGAGTATGTACCAAAGAAACTTCTAAGAAGTAGCAGAACTGGGCATTAAATAAAAATGTATATACAAAATGCAAGAAAAGATATGGATCTCCTCTTGACATCCTAGATTTCTACTGTCCTGTAAACTGAGTTACAGAACATGGTGTTCTAGTGAATCCACAGAAGCATTGAGAGCAGATGCTCAGTGTTCAAGACAGTTATGGAGTTGGGAGCTTCACTGCAGTTATTTTTGCCTGGACACACTTCCTGTTTACTGTTGACAGAATGCTTTTTGTTATCAGGAGCAGCTGAGCATGATGATCTGATAGGAATGACAGAAAGAGGCTTGTCTTTGTGGAGGAATTCTCTTCAGATGTGATCATATCGGTCAGGGTATATCATATCGGTCAGGGTCTATCATATAAGAACTATTGTTAGAGAGATCCTCATTTGTTCTTTCTACTTTGCTGCTGTTCTGTGCAACGCTGTGTAGAAGGACAAATCTGATCTTGGGGAGCTGCTCATGGCACAAAAGAAAACCTTAGTGTTTGTAAGGATTTTATTGCCACTTTCTGAAACTGCCCTGGCTTATACCTGAAGGGATCAGTCCCAAAATTACTTGATCCTAGGAATAAATCCTTTGTGCAAAGGAATAAACAAATTTTGGTCATTTTTTCCCTAATGAGCATTACATGAAGTCGAACTGGTTGCTAAAGCTGTTTTTTTTATCACTGAAGTCGGAGAAGGTTTCTGATCACTCAATGTTTAAACCTGAGAGCCAGGCTTGTCAGTGCTTAAGTCTGGGATTTTCCAGTAAGCTAAAAGCTTTCAATCAGAGACCTTTTAATCTCCCCTTAGCAACCAGGCTCCATGCCACACTGCTTCTGTTTCAAACACAGAAATGGCATAATGACCACTCTATATTTGTTACAGACATCTTTTAAAGAGCTGTGGCAATCACATGAATTAATCACAATATGTTTTTACTTCCTTTGTGCGTTTTTGGAAGTACACTTGCACTGTGTGGTTGACCTGCCTGTTTTGGGTTTATCCCAAAAATAGCCTAGTGACCTCTTCAGATATGGAATCATAGAATCATTAAGGTTGGAGAAGACCTCTGAGACAAGTCCAACATTTGACTGAACAGCAGGATGTCAACTAAACCATAGCACTAAGTGTCACATCCAGACGTTTCTTGAACACTTCCAGGGGTGGTGACTCCGCCCCCTTCCTGGCAGCCCACTCTGATACCTCACCACCCTTTCAGTGAAGAAATTCTTCCTGATGTCTGACCTGAATCATCCTGGCACAGCTTGAGACCATTTCCTCTCATCCTGTCAGTTGTTACCTGAGAGAGGAGACTGACACCCACCTCACTACATGCAACCTCTGTTCACGTGGTTGTAGGGAGCAGTAAGTTCCCCTCTGAGCCTCCTTTTCTCCAGACTAAACACCTCCAGCTCTCTCAGCCACTCCTCATGATTTACGCTCCAGACCCTCCTCCAACTCTATTGCCCTTCTCTGGATTCACTCTAGCACCTCAATATCTGTCTTGTATTGAGGGACCCATGAGAGTTAGGCTGAAACTACCATTCTGTTGATATCTGTCCCAAGAGAATATTCTCTACAAAGAATAAGCTAATCGTTTATATAGTATAAAAGGTAGAAGTTCCTTGAGGCTTAACCATCATGTCAAGAGCAGTTACTCCTATTTGTTTTTTTTTTTTTTTTCATAAATATTTGTGCTATTATGGTTCACCAAGATATTTTCAGAAAAAAATGAGCTTTGCAGAAAAGCCTGAGAAATTCAGGTCATATTCTGCAGGACCTTTGAAGGCTTATGTTGAATACTTCTAAATTGAACTATTTCAAGGCACTTCTCCAGCCCAGTGATTCTAGAAAAATGGCAGAAAGCTTCCCAGTCCTCTGTTTCACTGGGTAAAGCCCTTGGGAAGCATTTCTACTTCACCAGTGATGCAGGGCTAAAATCTGAACTTGCTCCTCTCTGTCTCAGGCTGTTTCTCTAACAGAGAAAGCAGGTACTTCCCCCTGGCCATACTTAACTACTGAAACATCTCTTCATACTTTCTCCAAGCATTGTAGGATTACTGCCCAGCCCTCAGCAATTAGAAACAACATACTTAAGTTTATTGTTACTTGCTAATCCTTCCATAGCATTAAGTAGTTCTGAGTTTTTATGGTGATGGGGAAAATCAAAGCATTTTTTCTTTGCCACCTCTGTCTTCTCTCTTGACAGTCCAAAGCCATTGTGCTGGAATGAGAATACAAAAGAAGTTAAATATGAGGGGTTATAAGCAAAAGCTCTTTATGTACAAAAGATCTGAGTCACAGCTGATATTCCAGTGTTGGTTGCACTTCTGCTTTTTTCCTTCATGGTTACAAAGATGCCTGAAAACTCAGCTGGCTATGCCATGTAATCCAATTATTCATCTAAAAGAGTAGATGCTTAGAGAAGTAAGGAAAAGTTAAGAAAATGGCCTCAAAGAGACATTTCACATCTGAAAACAAAACCTTCAAGCACAAATGTTCCATGTTTAGTCTTACTGGCTTAAAAAGGAAAGGATCCATGTAATTTTTTTCCTTTTTCTGAAAGGAGGGTGTCACACAAGGTTAAAGAAAATATACTGGTTTTGTGAATTTGTTCTCCTTTCTGTGAGACAAAATGAAAGGAAGAGGAGCAACCTGAGCTGCCTGATCTAGTCTTCTTATCTGTGACAGGGAGTTGGAATTAGGTGAACTTTAAGGTCCCTTCCAACCCAAGCCTTCCTATGATTCTATGAAAAGGGCTTTCCTCGCAGAATTTCAAGGGAAATAGTTTAAATTATCTTCAGTCAGAATGCTAAGATGTCAAAGAACATATATAAAAAGGATATAAAAAAAGAATCTAAATGTCAAGGATGCTTTTAAAACAAAAGTTTGTAACATATCTACTGTCCACAGGAAGAATTGTTTAATATAGCTACTTAAATCCTCACAGCAGAATTGACCTCAACTATCTCAGTTATCTCAGTTAATGAGTTAAAATTTACAATTTAGAAGTTTGGTATTGCAGGTTGCTTTGACTGGGTTTCCTTTCAACAGGTGATTTGCTTTAAAAAAGAAAAATATATAAACTGTAACTTCATATACAGCACTAAAAAAAAACCAAACCCACCCCCAGTTACCTTTGGTCTTGGTTGTGAACTCCATGGGCTATTCAGACTCTTGCAGATTAAACAAAAAATGCTCTTTTAATTTTTTTTTTTTTTTTGCACATAGAATTTCTTGCAACATCTGTATGTACCCTTTTCTTCGGGTCTTAGTCTTTAAGTTGTCTCATGTGAAGCTTTGGGTTTGTTTAACATGCAGTTGAATGGAGGGAGTTGTCATTGCTCATAGAGCACACATGAAGTAGAGCAGAGAACACTGAATTGCACTGGGCAGCTTTACCTCCCATTATAACTTGTACCTTTTGGACAGGTTATTAATTTTGAGGGGCTTCTCTGTTAATAAAGATGGGTTATGATGTGCTTTCAGTATAAGTAAAAGGTTTCTTCCTTTCTGATGCTTATTTGTTTTGCAGTTTATGTGCGGCAAAGTGAGTCTTTTGTTTAATAGATATATCAGATCTATGAAATGAGACACTGCAAAGTCATTCTGACAGGATTGACAGACACAGGAAGAGGGCTCAGCTGCTGTTGGCTTCTAAACTCAATAACAGCCTTAAAATAAATAATCAAGTACTATGTGGAAAGACAGTGAATGTCACTTTTAAGTTGGTTGTCAGAATAAATACTGTTTGATCACTGGCTGCTGCAGGACCCTTGTTATTCTGGGGTCCTCATCACATGGACTGAGAAACCATAGATAACATTTAGGTTGTATAGGTTTTATGGGTCTCCAGAGTGCATTCTGTTAAAAGTTTTTGTTTAGGAAGTGTTATACCAGCAATAAAAAATACTCACCCAGACTTTTTTTATATATGCATTTGCACACACCACAACTGTATTTTTCCTGTCCTGGTTGCTTTGTGAGATGTAAAACTTTTAAGTTAAAAAAAAAAAAAAAAACAAACCCAAACTAAACCACAAACAACCCAAAACCAACAAATTGTCTTCTGTCAGTTTAGAAGTGATTGTGATGTTTATTTTCTGTAAATGCTTTACCTGCTAATTCACGTTAAGGGTATAAAATTGGGGGGTTTTCTCTCTGGTGTTTACTTTGTTAGCAATCAATCTCTTGTTAGAAACATTTTGTCAATATTAGTAAATACTTGCTAGTGATCATATATTAGTGATTTCCTTCTCACTCAAGAGGTAATGACTTGGTAGCTAAAGTTTATAGAGTATTTTCCAAATACCATCAGCCCTGAGTCTGGCTGTGGTTAGAAAGAAAAGGGAAGAAACAATTAAGGCACTTGCTGTTGATGTCCTGTGAACTGTGTAAAACACTACCCCTAGCCAGACTTACATGAAATATGAAAGCATAATGGAATAGTGCATAATCAGGATTATTCTTCAGTTTCCATTCAGAGATCTTATTAAAAACTTAAATGCCGTTATGAAATGTAAGACTGGTTTACGCCATGGTTATGGTATTCATACATACTTTTGAATCTTAAAAACTCTGTATTTCTGCTTCTAATGTAGTTCCTATTTTCATTTCCTGCCTGAGAGTTAAAATTATAGCATTTATATTTGTGCACATCCGTTGTTTTGAAGACATTGGAACTTGTACAGGTATAGCAGCTATATAACCCTCTAGTCAGCAAGTTTCTTGTCCTTTATTACATTTCTATCAGTGAATTCAAAGATCCAGAGGCAAAATACTAGGCAACAGAAGATAATGAAGAGGAGTTTATATGACAAATTGGTTCAGTACCTACACCTCTGATTCTTTCACTGATGCTTATAAGGTCTTTAGCCTTCCATACTATAGGTATAATTTTAAATACAAAATTCCCACATCCACATTTACAATGTGAATGAGGAACTCAGTGATGAAAAAAATCCTAAATGAAAGTCAATATGGTTGTAAGTAATGAACAAGTAGAACCTCAGTTGTCACTGTCACATGGATGCTTGTCTATATCCTTCAAGCTTTCTTCTTTTCAAAGGTGGAATGTGTAATAAGCATTACTGCTCATAACTGGTTTATTTCTTGTTTTTTTCCACTTTCCTCTTCCCCCCACAGTGGAGCAGATTACTATGACTATGGTCACGGCCTGAGTGAAGAAACATATGACTCTTATGGTGAGTGGCTTTATGAGCTGAATGACTACAGTAGTAGACTCTTGAAAAAAATATAATCATAGAACAATTTCCATAAGGAAAGTCTCAGTTCTGCAGTGGATAACAGCTGCTCAGGGATTCCTGTGCTGTCACAGAGCTCCTTGTGTGCTTATTGAGAAAAATACTGAAAGGAGTCTCTGAGGTCTCTTAGATAATGTAGTTGTGTGAAACTAAAATCAAAGAAATAGAAAAAAAATCAAATCTAAATCGTGCTGCAAGCACCCATTTCATGTCACATTTAATGAGATTTAAAGAGAAAAATAGGAGTGTAGGACATTTTTCCAGAACTTTTGGCTACCAAAAGCAAATGCCTCTAGTGTGATGTAGCTGGCATTGAGACTTGGTACAAGGTAAAGATATGCTGAAGCTTCCAGCTGAATCAGGGCCTAATTGAGTGTGTTTTAGTCTTGTATGGTCTTTTTGTATTAGTTCATTTTCATGCATCAGTCTTGGGAAATCAAGCAGGGAGTCATTATGTAAAGGTTAGGGAAGTACTTTGGGTAGCTAATAGTCATGAGGGCAATGGGTTACTGTATATTATATAGAGACAAAACAATGCATAATGAAGCAAAAAACATATGCTGGTGGTAAAGATCACATTTATTTTTAATACAGAAGTGGGGTAGTGACAGGTTTAATTAAAGAAATCTGTTATAAAGAAGCATAAAGCATGTTAAAAGGCACCTTTGCTTAAGAGATAAATGTTAAATCTCTGGCTAGAGATTAGAGAAATATAATCTAGGCTTCTCAAATCTCAAACATTTGAGGGTTGTTAGTAACTAATGCAAAAATTGTGATTCTGGGTAATGAATGCTTCAATGATTTTAGAGCTCTACTAAGTTTTCCGTGGTCTATTTCTCTAACTCCATTTGGGTGCTTCCTGCTGAAAACTAAAATGACCTCAACTAAGTTGTGATAAATGCACCTAATCCAGTAGTTTGCCCAACATTATCTGCTTAAACTAATTATTTTGCTTAAGGAGAAAGTCAGTTTATCAAAAGAAGGTCATTTGGAATTCCTCAGTCCCCCAGCACTTTCAGTTGGTGCTGATAGATATATAGCTTAAATCTTTATTTCAGCATTAAAATAAACTGTTTACCATTATAAGCCTGATATTTCTAAGACTAGTTCATTAATGCAAAATTGATGGGGGTGAAAATGTATGAAACTGCTTAATGTAGATAGACTGATGGGGAAAAATATGGATTGTGGTATTCAAGGTTGAAAATATGGATTTTTCATTGCTTTTGCATTTAAAGTTGGTTTTCTATTTATCAAAGCACAGCCACTCAGAATATTAAGTGATGTATTTACTCAAGTTGAGAGGAAGACTATAAATACCTTGAAGAATGATTATATGGGTTGCAGCCACTGAAGTTTTTGCACATAAACACTTATACATTTTATTTCTTAACTAGCTGATGTTCAAGTATATCCTTTAAATGCAGAGTTACAGACTAATAATCTGTATATAAAGAACATTAGGTACCTCAAACTAAAAGTCCTAAGACTGCATAATGAACAGATGATTGGCTCGTGCTGGCCAGGAGGGAACTCAGATTCCCAGGAGGTACCTGAACTTCGTCCTCTGAGAAACTCAGGTGACAATCCAGGGAATATAGGACGAATATCAATCTTTTTAAGATTTGGAGCCCTAAACAGCACCAAAATGAAAACTGATAAACAGTAAGGTAACTCTTTACCCTACTGATTTGACCAGTTGCTCTAAAAGGAGCCAAATATACCCCTTAAAGCCAAGACAGCTTTTTACATTTGAACAGTGCCTTACAGTGGTGTTTAAGAGCTAGGATATTAATTCTTCCCCTCAGTCAGCTGCCCTTACTATTAGGCTCAGGTTCTTTCTGTTTTTTAATACAAACCTTGCAGTCTGTGCAATGAGGAAGCACAAGAGGTTGATTCTCGTGTGTGTTATTTTGTTATCAGATTCCCGTGGAACTTGCCTGAGGTGCAAGTTTAATTCTTTCAGCCTTACACCAAATTTGAACTTGTTCCTTTTACCTCCTAGGCAAATGTCCTGACCACCTCGGTATGATTTATAACCTGGACTCTGCAGGCAACCACCTACATTATTAAAAAGTAGCTAGGATGAGGCTTCTGTGAGGAGATGATGAAACTTAACCCTCGAAATATGGGATTCTTGTCACCTAATTTCAGATACTTCCTGTTGGAGCAAATTTCCTTAGCATTCAAGGGGTTCTTTGATTTCATTCTTTTTGACTACAAAGCAAAGTGATGCCTCCATTTTAGTCTACCATAGGTTTGGATTCCACCCTTAGTTTCTGAATTGCATTTTAGGGCAGGGCAATTCTAGTAGCTATGGAAACACATACGCTATTTTAAGGTCTATTTGCTTTTAGGGTTGAGGTTTTTTTGTGTCTTTTTTTTTTTTTCTTGCAGGGGTGATATAAACAGTTATACATTTTATTTTTTAACTACCCGACTAGTCTGATTTGTTTACTTGATTAAATGTGCCTACGTACTGTTTCATTATACTATGTGTTTGGTCCTGTGTTTTCCCTCTTGTGAATGCTTGGCACAGTAGGTCTGACTCTCATTTAAGATAATAATTTTGCTACCTTTTTTAGTATTTATTACCATTAAAAGGTGGTAGGATTATAAAGCATTAAATATATAGCACATTTTTTACAAACTTATTTTATAGTCAAAATACTCCTTGTCCTTTTAATTTCTTTTATAATGTGCCTTCCTGTTTCTTGCATTTTAGACAAGATGTGTGTTTACTGTGAAATGGAATATTGGCCTTAGGATGTTAGAAGCCACAGGTGTTTGTAGTGATACTTGAGGCTTGGGTTGCATATTTTGAATTAGCTCTAAACTGGTACTGACGCAAAGAAACTTATTTCTGAGGGCATCTTATTTTCTTATACATAATTCATACTCTCCATTCATTTAATCCCAGTGTAATTATTGATAGGTCTGCTACTGGAGCCAACACTTCTGTGCATTTGCAACAAGCAGGTCCAGCTGAATGCCAGAGCACTAAATATCTTTACCATTAGCTTATCACATTCTCTGCTCTTATGTGCTGAGAAATCATTATGGGGTGGCTGAGAAATCATTATATAGATGTGTTATACCCAGATTTTTTGGTTCAAGTGTTAGACGTCACTTTGTACACTCTGGTTTTGGTAAACAGAACGTGGTTATCTAATTAACAGTTAAGGGAAAAATAAGTACAGCATCTGAGAACACTGGAAGGGGTCTAACCATGTTTTCCTTTCTTGTAGGGCAAGAAGAATGGACCAACTCACGACACAAGGCACCTTCTGCAAGGACAACAAAAGGAGTCTACAGAGACCAGCCATATGCCAGATACTGATTGTACTGTCTGATGTTGTGAAATATCCAATCTCCACCAGTCCTGTATACTGTTCAAAGTAATTTTTTCTATGAACAATCCCTTTTTATTAACTCAAAGTGCATAAAAAATCTGAATGGATGGACTGAACTTTAAAATATTTTGTTGAAAGAACAACCTGGACAGAAAGATATGTAAAACAAGGAACTTTGTTATTTCCAAACTGTATTTGAAAAAATAGGTGATCAAAAAAATAACCTTTGATTAACTAGTGTTAAACAAAAAATAGGTTTACTAAATACGTTAGTCCATTCTTTATAACATAAGCGTAACCTTTTATTTTAAAGGTTTTCAACAATTTAGTTTTTAGTTTTCATTTTCAGCCATTTGCTAGATTTTCTCTTTGCAAACATGCATAAAAAGGAAAGCAAACTACAAATGCGAATAATGTGGTATTTTGTAACTCAAGTCTTGAAATGTTCTGTAGTGTTAAGCAAAGTTTTACCCTTGCTTGATACTAAATAAACTTTTGAAAGAAAAATCAGTGTGTGTGAGATTAATTTTATGCTTTATCTTATAATAAAACTTCATAAATAGTAGTAAACAGGGAGAAATGTTTAACAGTGATCAGCATAAAAGGCTCATATTAAACACTGCGCAACTTCTTTTAAAACAAAATGGTTTAAACCTAAATGTATCTCTCTATATACTCACAGTAGATATAAATGCTGTTTAAAGTATCCAAATGGTATGGATCTGCTTGAGTGCCACATTAAATCAAAATACTTTTGTTAAAAAAATGGTTTAAAATAGCTAATGAATTTTCTGGAAAAGATGTGACTAGTTTTCATCTTGTTGAGCATTTTTTCACTAGTGCAACTTTGGAATTTTTATGAGAATTTTGATACGTTAATGACCACCTCGCTCCGTGCTGGAAGCAATAAACACAAAGCTTTTAAAGACTTTCTGACTTGACTAATTGAGGTCGCTTTCGTCAGAGGCAGAGGATGTGTAACCCTTAAAACGGTCTTCATTTGCCAAGGTAAATAAATCAAATTAGATTTTAATCTCACTTAAGTTATCTCAGTATAACCAATAAAAACAGGGAGGCTACAACTTAGAAAGTTTCCTTTTAGAATGTAGGAAAGGCTTTGAGGACACCTAAATTCTCATTTTAAAACGTTTAATTTGTATCAGTAATCTAAAAAGCCTTAGCTTAGCTAGTTAAATTTGGACAAACTATTCCCTATTAAACAACTGTAAAACCTCATAACCAGTAGTTTGTAATATATTATTTTTCCATAAATTCTAGTAACTTAAACATTACAAATGCTTTTTGTTAAGCATTAAGTTTCTATTAATTATAGTTTGATTTACATTGTTTTCTTTAGTTTTTATTTTAAATTCTTTGAACTTTAGTAAAATTACCTCTTTTTTCCTCTCTTGTCAGGAAACCCACCTCTTTGGACAGCCAAGAGAACAAAAACCCTAATCTTCTGATGCTTTGGTAGGTATCTTTACTCATCTGGGAAATTATTAAATAAATAATGAAGGTCCTTAATTCTTAATTCTGCACAAGACTTTAAGTATCATTGACTCTGTTGAATTCTGGTGGGAAAAGTAATAGTTTTAAGCTACCCTTAATGAGGACATGAGACTGTCACAGTGTGTGGACACTCCTCTGGCTGTGTATTGAAAGGTATACATAGTTATGACAACATTTCAACCAATTAAGTATTTCATTGCACAGAGGAAGCTGAAGAAAATGTATGTAATTTGATGCAAGTACTGTTAAAATGGGAATTTAAAACTCTAATCTGGTCAGCAAACATGCCTAAAACTTGAAAAACACATTTTGTAGACTGATTTTCCAAGTCAAGCATTTCTGCACAAGTTAGCAGACTGATTTTTGGCACAAATTGAAGGAGAACAAATCCATTGAGAAACATTAGCTGAAGAATAGCTGGCTCTACTGTTTAACTGTATTTATGCTCAGGTGGTGTATATTTTAAATAGAAATAGGGGTTTTTTT
Source organism: Manacus candei (assembly GCF_025592945.1). Classification (NCBI taxonomy): domain Eukaryota; kingdom Metazoa; phylum Chordata; class Aves; order Passeriformes; family Pipridae; genus Manacus; species Manacus candei. The sequence continues at coordinate 8,790,888 of NW_026138061.1, forward strand.
TTTCTATTTGGAATGGTAATTCTCCCTGCTAATGTCATGATCTCAGTGCCTTTAGTTGACAAGGCTCAGATAAATAGAGCTCTGTACTGTGAAATACTGCATACATTGCACTGCCTCTGTATACCACAGTAAATTTAAGAGGCTGCTGTCACATCCTGAAGGAACCTTTTGTGCATACAAAATGGCTTTAGAACAATTTTGAGTGTTTTAAGGGTTTAAATCAAAGGACTCTTTAAGGATAGGAGAGCTTGGAGAAGATTTCTGCCCTTTGGGGCTCAAGGGGCAAAGATTTAATAACAGCTGCTAGAACTGCTATGGCAAAACTGAATATATAAATATCTTTTAAAAATATTTATAGTAGAATTGGCAAAATCTCTGTTCACATCTTAAATCACGTAGTATGATGAGTTACATAGGAAGCGTTCATCTGCAAATATCAAGTGTTATATTAAACATATACAGTGAAACTTGAAGGGTTGAAACTAAAGTATCTAGTGGCAGGGATGACTAGTAGATAAATAAGTGAATTCAGAAGTGAGTTCACTGTTCTATATTGTCAACCCAACTCTTTTTTTTTTTTTTTTTTTAATGGCATCTTTTCTTGGTTCCTCAAGTAGGGAGGATGAATGTATCAGCAAGCATGTGTGCCACTTCTCTGCTACTCTGCCTTGAAGTCCAGAAACTTTAATTGGTTTAAGTTGCTTTTGGCAGGGGAAAAGTGTGTTTCCCTGATAGCAGAGGCTGTTTGGGTGCATCATTGAATGATTACCATATGGTTTCACAATATAAACTAAGTCTTCCTGCTTCCAAAGCTCCATGTTGATAACTCTTAAAATCTTTCTTTCTCCTAAGAAAATGTGTTTTCATGCCTCTTAAAAAACAAAAGGTATCAATTATCATGTCCTGTAGAGGTGTGCACTCTATAAACTGCATCAGTTCAAACAGTTGATATTAGATACTCTTCAAAAGTATGTATTTGTAGTGCAAAACTTCTCTTGACAGTTCCTAAAATAACATACACTAGCAGTCTGCTATTGCATTTTCCTGTTAGTTTTTGTTTCTATAATCTCTGAAGTGAAATCCATTAGATTTTGAACAGAGAGGAAAAATAATCAGAGAAGGTCTCTAAATTAAAAAAATAAATCAATGTAGGGGGCAGCCTTTCTTCCACTGTAACAAATTAACCTAGAAGTGTGTTTTCATTCTAGTAGAGTTTCGTACTCTGACACTGGTCTGTTATTGTATGTTACCAGTCAAGCAAGTAATGTCAATGGTTATAATTAATAATATCATTAATTTGCCTTTATTGAACCTTTTAATAACATTTGCACTGAATTTCAATGATAGTTTCTGCAGTGGTTTCCATAAATCTACATACGTTAATTATATGCATAATTGCCTGATTCCACTGCTTATAATCTTAACAGTCTTCAGAGAATTCATGGTCACCAGTCTTAGGATATATACAATTAAATTGTATTTTGCTCTCTTTCAGGAACTTCTGCCATGTTAATTATGGACTGCTTAGAGCATTGTACTTATCCGTGTGCCCAGACATCAGCGAGAGGCTACGGAGTGTGAAAATCCTGTTCAGTATTTCTTGTATTAAAGCCTTAAAGTGTATAACAGTATACACTTTTTAAAATAATTGTATATTTAAACTCTTAATTGTATAGTGATGCAACAATGTTTTATTTGGAGCTCAATAAAAAATTTTCATCTAAGTTCCTGTTACAAGCAATAACGCAACCTCCCGTTCCTTCTGCTCCTTTAGTGACTGTTTTTAGCCTTATGCAGCAAGTGTAAGAGAGTGTGTGAAGTCTCATGACTAGAATTTAAATGCTTTTGGAAATAGCTTGTCTAACGTATGAACAACATGGATGAGTTAAAATGAAGATTGGTGGTTTATGCTGAGGCTTTTCCTAATAGCTGATTGTAAACAAGTCTGCTTAAAACAAGACTCTTGGGTAGAAATGATGCTCCAACTTCCATTACCTTCAAAAGCATGAAGGTGTTTAATCCCTGTCAATTATACTATGCTGCTTATTCTCTTTCACTTGGTGTTTGATGCATAGAAATGTTTTCTCTAATACACAGTCACAGGTTTTCTAGTAGTAGAGTCTTGGATGTGGTTTTTACACCTTGATAAATCTTATATCCAACAGTCATGTTTCCTCAGTGCTTTCTGTTTTATATTAATTGTGATTGTGATAATTTGCAACAGAAATAAAACTCTGATAGTTTAGTTTGTGGTCTTTTTCCTAAATACTGCTTGCAAAGCACGTGTGTTCCGTTCCTCTGCTATGGTTCCGTCTGATGCGTTTTTCTTCACTGAATCTCAAATTCATCCTAACAAAAGTATGATTTGGTTCTTTGTTCTGTTTTGAAAATAAACAATATCAGATGATAATTTCACACCAAAATGCCACCTCTTTAGCAGGTTTTCATAACTTCTAATTCCATATACTGACTATTGAAAAATGGGTTTGACATTATGGGGATATGGCTAAAATTAGGATTTCCTATTAACCTTGTCATCAGTCAAAGAGTCTTGAGTAAGAGATAATTTTTAATACCTGGAATAAACTGACCATAAAAAAAAATCTATATTTTTAAACTTCAAATATTTAAGGTGATTTTATTAGCTGATCTCTGAATTTGGAGAAGTTTTCCCTGCTGTCATTTTTTACTGTGCTAAAACTGCATTTTTAAAGTGTTTCCCACAGCAAGCAATAGTAATTATTTAAATAAATGAAAAGCAGAATAAAAAAAAACCTTTGAATAAGCACAGGAGATATATAGTAATCATTCCCTTCAGACTGACAGGCATGAGCCTCTGGAGTGGAACAGCACCTACCATTTTAAATGCAGGCCAAATATAAAAACTGTATATAGATACTGTGTGGGGAATTTAGATAAGCAGAATGCAATTTCACTTGCTGTAATTTGGACTGGACACCAGGATTACCAATACAAGCTCATTTAGGGAGTGCTATGAACAGTTCAAGGAGTGAAATATCAAGCCTTCCACTCTGCAGTTGTGAACAACAGAGCTCCTTAATGGCAATACTGAAATATTTTGCTAGTATGACTTAGCTTTGATAGTCACATATTAAAATATTTCACAAATGTGATAGTTTTTCTGAAGTCTTATTTCATTACACAGTGGCCTAACACAGGAACCACTGGGTTCCAGTTGAGGTGGGCTGACTGCAGACCATCCAGCTGTTTGTGTTACAAGTACTTTGCTTCATTTCACTGCAAACTTAAGCACTGATTGTCTCCAGCCTGGACTTCAGGCCCTTTCAACCCAAGCCGTTCTCTGATTCTATGACTCCATTTCTGATGGGTTTTATTATCACTAGATAAAAAAATTATGTCCTGTGATTGTGTTTTGAGTGAAATCTGGGTCTCACTGGAGTAGCTCTGTCATTCACTTCAAGAACATACATAGACATTCATCCTACCTGTGCTGCAGTGACTTTACAGTGGGACTGTCCTGATGACAGTTCCATGATACCAGTTCTCCATGACATCACCTTACTTAAAAGGTTTTGGGCAAGGACATGAGCCTGCCTTTGCATGAATTGTCCAGTCTGCATCACGGCATTTCCAATAGTGTCTTTGCTGTCTTGGGGATGTCCCCACATTTAAATACGTAATAAATGGCATGAAATAATGTCCCCTGACTGTTTGAATTAGAACAACTTTGAGGTCGTACATCTTTCTAAGTGATGCTGCAGAACGTGCATTTCAAATTGGAATTTCATCCTTCTGGGCAAAGGAACTAGAAGTTTAAAGCTCAAAATGCAATAGAAATTTGAAATGTCTGTGTAATGATTGGGGATAAATAGAATCATATCTGTTCTTAAGAGTGGTTCTGCTTCCATTTCCCCATCCAGAAATTTGCAATTTTTTTTTAAAACTATTTTAGCATTATAATTAGATTTTTGTAGTAAGTTCACAAATGTGTGCTAAAAGACCAAAGTTGTAGCAGGGTTTCCAGGTTACCAATGTCCAAGAACACCAGTGCTGTTGCAGCTAAAGTAAATGCACAGCAAGAATCAGAATATCTTTGTCTTTTTAATTTTATGAGAAAGACTAATTGGCTGAAGGGGCTCAGAACTATTTTTACAAGCTCAGCAGTTTTGCCCAAGACAGCTGCATTTGTTTAATGGGGAGAAAATCCCCTTTGGTAATGGAAATTATTGAAGGTATTTAGTATTAAAGCAGATATTGCAAAGATAAATGTTTGTGCAGCCTCAGGTACTTCATTGTGCATTGACCCTTGTCTTCAGGCAGGTTTTTGTACATGATTGCAAGTCAAGAGAACGTCTCTGGCAAACTTGGATTTTGAAGATGCTTAAGCTGTAGCCAAGGGCTGAAATAAAGCTACTCTGCTGTGTGGTTTTTTTTTTAGGTTCATCATTGGGAAAGTATTAAAAAAATATGAAATGTCGACACTTCTAAAAATAGCAAATCAGGGAACAGGCTTAAAGGAAAATTTCACTTTTCAGTCAAAGATGTACTTGAAATTGTGAAATTAAAATAATTTATGTTTAATAAAGATTTATGACAAGATTTATCAGGAATCTATATATCCAGTAATCAAAATAGCTTATGCTCTTTCAAGATAGAAAGCTACTGAGATAGAATTCCTGACTAAACAAGATTCTGATCTTACTACCCAGAGTAAAATTAAATATAAATCAATCCTTGCAGTTGAGTTCCTGCTTTTGCAAAGCTAAATACTAAACCAGTTTTTTATGCCTAGAACCATTTGATGTAAAATAGCTTAAATGGTCTTATCTTTTACTGAAATTTAGAATCAAGAAAGAGTTTTCACCTGAAGGGAAATTTTGGCACCTTTCTGAAGATAATGGAAAGTTGTAGGGGTTTTTTTCTGACCTCCATAGACTGATTTTTTTTTCTCCCTCTTACGCAAAGCATAGTGAACTGCTCCAAATGCTTACTCAAGCAGTAACCTGTGAACTCAATAGTTTGTTGGCTTCTATGGCAAAAGAGTAAGTGATAATTTGCTCTCTTGCTGTTGATCTGGTTGTGAAAGATCCTTATGCCTGAAACATCTCATGAAGATGAAACACTTTTTATTCATTTGGTTATTTACTTTGTTTTTCCACTCTTCTGTTAAGAGTTGGGGTTTCTTAGTGTGGAGGTTTTTTTGTCTTTCTTACTGAGAGAAAATATGTAGACTCCATCTCACATAGCTTCTTATTAAGGCTATATTAAAAAAGAAAATAAATACGTTTATCTCTTAAGTTCTTTCTTCTGATAATGCAATTACCAATTCAAAAATCCATGGGTAAAGCTGGTCTTGCTTCAAATAGTGAGATTGCTACAAAATTACACTGCTAAACATTCATTCATGGCTTTGGGCTTTTGCTAAATCATTTTGGAATGTTTATATTACAATATAAATATTTACAGTTTAAAGAATTGAATTGCCCTTTCAGGGTAGTTAATTACAGCTTGAAATCAAATAAGATTACTAAATATCTAAAGTATGGTGAATGCTGTCTGCATGCATATTGGAAATCATCTGACTGATGTTGATTATCAGAATTGCCCACCTGTGAAAATTGACCTTATTCTGTTTAGCGAAAGTTTCACTTTTTATAGCATTTGAGACTCTAAATTGAAATGGTTTAAACAGAAAATTCTCTAAGATATTTAAAATATTCCAGGGATGATTTTCTAATACAGAATATTCATAAGAAAGTATGTGTGGTTTTTCATTATTCACTTGAAGACTGTATTTTTTTTACATCAGAAACAAGGTCCCTCTAAGACTGACAGAATTAAGGAAGTATAAATCAAGAAAGCAGAGATGATCCTCAGGCAGTTACTTCTCTTGAAAGAACTGTGGCATGAATGCATTAGGGATTGTGGAGAAACATTGTGGTATGTTTTGAGGTGATGACCATGAATTGCATTTACGTTATTACACTAATTAGAGGTTTGAGGAAATGAACATTGAAAAAGTAATGTAAGCAGATTGCACAACAGGAAACTGGGTGAGCAGTGGGGAAGATAGGTTTTTAAAAGCAGGCCAAATACTAAAAGGTGTCTTGGATTTCAAATTCTGCAATAGAAGAGAAAGGCCTCCACATCTCAGAGCATACCTTCCCTGAGCTTGCTTGGGAAGCCATGCAATAGCTGCTATTCATTAAGTTGGCTATTTCTTTTAGAGTATTCCAGTTTTTATTCCCTGGAATTAACTCTTGATTTAAACATATTTGATGGTAGGAAGTTGAAGTGATGCATCCTAGCTCCCTGCAGTAACTAACATTTTTTTTTTCTACTTTTATGTGGTCTGGCATTGGAATTCCTCACATAGTAGGAATATCTTCATTAATTTTTGGTGATATACTTCAAAGATATAAGCACATAACTTGTAAATGCCACGATCAATACTCCTTTGAAAGGTCACTTTGTGTACTTCTGAATAATATTTATATGTGTGTGTACATAATTTAACATATTTGGTAAGGGCTCTTCAGAAGAATAATTCAAAGGACAGAAGATGATATCTCGCTGTGAGAGACTTAAAAAGCTTGATTATGGTTTATAATCACTCACACTGGGAGAAAATAACAAGTACTAAATGACTCTAATCTAGTAGTGAAAAAAAATAAGAACTAACACTGAGTAAAAACTCTGCAGTCTTAAATGAGAAATTAGGCTCAAATGAGAGTGATTAACCACAGCAGCAGGCTACACGCAAAAGAATCGGCTTCTGTTGGTTTTCCTACATAGCAGTGAGATTGAATGATCTAATAACTGTGTCTGAACTTGAAAGTCATGGGTCAGTGATTGTTGTATAATAATTCTAATCGTCACAAGAAAGCACTTTTTTTGACTGATTTTCAGGCTAGTGATCTGTGAGAGTTAAGATGATCAAAATTCCTTTTATCAGCAAGGATGAATACTCCATTTTGTGTATATGTTATTGTGCATGTCTTACTGCCTTTACAAGCTGAAAGCAATGTAAGTTGGTATTTGCTGATGGTGACATACCAACACAACTCTTGTTCCTCATGCAAGCTACATTTAGAAATTTTGTATATTGCTGTGGTTACCTTACAAATTATACTTTTTGAATAAACAGCATCCACTTATTAATTTAATAGAAGGATCTAAATTTTGTTAAAGAAACCGTCTGGAATTATCCGTTCTGACTTATATATCTACCACAGATGACAAATTCTTGACTGTTTGCCCAGGCTCTGCTTATCATCAACCAAGAGAAACAAGCTCAAAGGACAAATCAACTTTTTGAGAGAGAAATACATTGAGCTCAAGGCACTGACTCACCCTCTGAAAGTACCTGCTTCTTCCCCCTTGACTCACGTTGGTGATTAAACTTATTTGGATATTTAAACCTTAGATGTCTGAAGTGAAGAATGCTGAATCCCACTGATATTTCTGTTCCAAAACCAGCTTTGTTGATACCTTGAAAACAGCAGCAATTGATAATGTCTGGGAACAAACAGATACCCAGAGAAAATCACTGGAGACAACTCTCATAGCAATGGGTGTAGAAGACATGGTTTGCCCCACAATATGGAATCACAGAATCATTAAGGTTTGAAAAGCCCTCTGAGATCATCAAGTCCAACTGTTAATCCAGCACTGACAAGTCCACCACTAAACCTTGTTTCTAAGCAGCATACCTGCATGTTTATGAACACTTCAGTGATTCTTCCGCTGCCCTGGGCAGCCTGTTCCAATGCTTCACCACCCTTTCAGTGAAGAAATACTTCTTAATATCCAATCTAAACCTCCCCTGATGCAACTTAAGGCTGTTGCCTTTTGTCCTATCATTTGTTAACAGGGAGAAAACTGCCCCTCTCCTGGCTACATCCTTTCAGATAACTATAGGGAGCACTGAGGTCCCCCAAATAGAGGGGACTGTTCCAAATAGGAGTAGGTGAGAGGTGTACATAACCATGTTTCTTACCTGCTGTCTGTTTGTCCTTCTCTCCGTCCATCCTTCCTTAGGCAAAAGCTTTATGCTCTGCTTGTAAGCAGAAAATACAGACTCTCTTTTGATGGCTTCTGCTCCAAGCATTTCTCTGACAGCCTTCTCAGCATATGCATTTATTAGGACGTTTTCATACTCAGTGTTTGTTTCCACAGCCTTCTGTTAAACATGGCCACATGTTTTTATTTGTAGGCATCTTAAATCTCAAGATTTGCTGGAATATTGGCTGAGAGGACTTGTATATGAAGGAAATTCTCTTCCAACTCAGGATATTCAGTGGTTCTATGGTTATGCTATAAATGTTAGTTGCTGCTTAAAGAAAAGTTTTAAATTCTGAAGGAAAGTCTAAAAACTAGAAAAATCAGGTGAATTTCTGTGCATAAATACTCAGAACAATGGGAAGTAAAAGCTTTCCTCTTTTGGTCTATTTTCTGAAATATTAGTATCCACCCCCACTAATAACCACTAAAGGTTTCACAGAAGGAAAATAAAAACCTCCCGTGTGCTTATCCAGTTATCCAGAGCTGTTTAAATAACCTTATCTATCCTTTGGAATATGTGCAGGAAATCTTTTAACTAGAAAACAGAAAATATGCAGCACTTCTGCTAATGAAAATGTAAGGCTTTATACCTCTGTGGCTCATAACATTTAAGGAATTCACTAACTTTCAAATGCTGTTCTGTTAAAGAAGTAGTGATGCAGGTAGATAATTTTGCATGATCATTTTGCACTATACAGAAGAACAGCCAAAACAAGCCTGAAGTTTGTCATTGGTGCAATATTGGTGCAATATTCCTCAGAAACTGAAATTTTCCTAGGATAATTTGGTTTGTAGAAAAATGTGTATTGGGAATAAAATTACTATTTCATTTAAAACCAAATTCTTTTAAAACTTATTTTCAAAAAATGTACATTTTTAAAGAATGACTTTCTTTCGGGGCAGTGTACTAGTCACCATTTACCCAGCTCCCGAATGAAGGTAGCTGGGAGGAACCTAAGCCTCTACAGGTCCTTTCTCCTTTTCCTTCTTTAAAAAAAGCGTAGAAAGCAGGTAAAAAATACTCCACATGCTTTCTTCTTGTTACTTTTTCTTCTCAAGTCCATTGTGGTAAAAGAAAGATTGTGCACATCTTTATTTCTCCCTCGGCCAACAGGCTTTAGGACCATTCCAAGTCCTGTTCAACACAATCTTGAAACATCTGCACAGTGTCAGTGTGTATTGAGGCTTCTGTGTTTCGGGGGTTTTGGGTGCAGGTAAGGCCTGTGGTTGTTCTAGGTTCCTTTATAGGCAGCTGTGGTAGAAAGCCACTGAAGAGAGGGACAGAGCAGTGTGCAAACTATGATTTGTCTCTCCTGAGAAACATCAGGGCACTCCCTTCCTGCGCTAGGAGCCTCATTTGGTTGCCTGTTGTTACCTCACACCTCCTTCCTGACCCACATGAATGACTTTTGAAATAATTGCAGTTGTTAATATAGTAATAGAATTAATTTAGTAATGGATAAACACACTAAAGATGAAGTCTGTGCTCCCTCCTCTGTCTTCTCTCCTGTGCAAACACAGACTGTAAGTGAGCTGATTAGAAGTAAATTCCCAATGATCAACCTACATCAGCAGGAAAGTGTTGACTTCCTTATGCTTCTCCAGCACCAGACCTATTATTGTCCTTCACTGCTGAACCCCTGTTCTGCTAATTCCAGTGAAGGACTCTGTAAGTGGAAATACTGTTAATCACAGTGCTTGAGGAACAGTGCTACTGATTAATCATCCCTGCACATCTTTTGTTCTACTACAGGTACATCTAGAGAGCAGGCAACAGTTTCAATTACATGCAGGCATTTATTTTTCAAGGAGTTTCTTAGTATTTAAAAAACACACCAGCAAAAACAGCAAATTGCAGATTAGTATCTATTTTCATTTGACCACCTGCAGCATTTTAGGTCAGTGGGCAGTCATCCATCTATATCTTTAAAAAAACACAACAGTCAGAATTTTAAGTCCCTGACCATAATATAGTTTGGTTAGAATGGAACAAGTCTTAAAAGATTTACAGCTTTGATTTAGACTACTCACCCAAGTAAAAGTCATAGAATCAGAATCACAGAATCATAGAGTCAGAATCAGCTGGGTTGGAAGGAACCTCCGAGATCATCAAGTCCAACCCTTGATCCAACACTGCTGTGGTTACCAGACCATGGCACTAACTGCCACATCCAGTCTCATCTTAAAAACCTCCAGGGATGGAGAATCCACCACTTCCCTGGCAGCCCGTTCCAATGTCTGATTACCCTTTCTGTAAAGAATTTCTTCCTAATATCTAACCTAAACCTCCCCCGGCACAGCTTAAGACCATGTCCTCTTGTCTTACTGAGAGCTGCCTGGGAGAAGAGACCAACCCCCACCTGGCTACAACCTCCTTGCAGGGAGTTGTAGAGAGTGATGAGGTCTCCCCTGAGCCTCCTCTTCTCCAGGCTGAACAACTCCAGCTCCCTCAACCTCTCCTCATAGAACTTGTGCTCAAGTCCCTTCACCAGCCTCGTTGTTCTCCTCTGGACCTGCTCCAGCACCTCAATATCCTTCCTGAACTGGGGGACCCAGAACTGGACACAGTACTCCAGGTGTGGCCTCACCAGTGCTGAGTACAGGGGAAGAATCACTTCCCTGGACCTGTTGGCCACACTGTTCCTGATCCAGGCCAGGATGCCATTGGCCTTCTTGGCCACCTGGGCACACTGCTGGCTCCTGTTCAGCTTCCTGTCAATCCAAACTCCCAGGTCCCTTTCTGTTTGGCTGCTCTCCAGCCACTGTGCCCAGTCTGTAGCGCTGCATGGGGTTGTTGTGGCCAAAGTCAGTAGTCTTTAAGCAAATAGAGTTCAAAATTGTGTCATTTGAGTCGTACAACTTCCTTGTGGATGAAGAGGAAGGGCAGGCACTGATCTCTTCTCTGTGTTGACCAGTGACAGAACCCAAGGGAATGACCTAAAGTTGTGTCAGGGGAGTTTTCGGTTGGATGTTAGAAAGAGATTCTTGACCCAGAGAGTTGTTGTGCACTGGAACAGGCTCCCCAGGGAACTGGTCACAGCACCAAGCCTGACAGAGTTCAAGAAACATTTGGGCAACACTGTCAGGCACATGGTGTAATTCCTTGGGATGGTTCTGTGCAGGGCGAATGGCTGGACTTGATGATCCTTGTGGGTCCCTTCCAAGCTGGCATATTCTGTGATTCTGTGATATTTGCAAATCGGGGCTGCTATGGTTATTAAAAAAAAAAATAAATGTGTCTCAAGCTCATGGGTCAGGATAAAGATGGGGAGATGACTGGGGTGGGTTGGCCTTGGCCCACAAAGCTGCACTATCAGCCCCCTCTCCAACTGGCAAGGGGGAGAAAACATGACAAAGGCATATGGGTGGAGATGTGGAGAGGGAAACATCACTCAGCAATTACCATCACGGTATGGACTGAGATAGCTAAGCACTGCTTACCACACAAAGCTCAAGATCAGTTTGAATGTCTCAGTACTTAGGGCTGATGGACCCTGGGTCAATACACAGTGAATAGGAGGAGCAGGACTGACTCACAAATTCTTGGAGATGGTGGTTTTGTTGTTGGTATAGATCAGGCCCCCAGTGGAACTCAACAGCGTCTGTTCACCCGTGTCTACATCCTTTACTTAAGCTTGAATAGGATATTAGAAAAAATTTCTTCACTGAAGGGGTGGTCAAGCGTTGGAACAGACTGCCGAGGGGAGCAGTGGAATCACAATCCCTGGAAGCGTTCAGAAAACGTAGATTTGTGCTTAGAGACATGATTTACTGCTGGACCTGTCAGTGCTGAGTTAACAGTTGAACTTGATGAACTTGGAGGTCTTTTCCAACCTTTATGATCCAAAGATTCTTACTTTACTGAAGAGGCCTGGAGGTTAGTGACAGGGTGAGACACCGTTGCCACCCAGGCAGGTCAGGCAAAACCTAGCTGTGCTTTTAAAACAGGTATTTCTGAGGACTGAAAACCTAGGGAAAGTACTAACAGATCACGTGTTCTCCTCCTGGTTTGAGCAGCAATTTGGGAGCCTCACAGGGACTGCTTCAATGTTCCTTTTTGGATGCCTTTTACATTTACCAATGCTTTAATTAGGTGTAGCAAAATTCCTTTATGGGCAAATCCATCCCCACCTCCTAAGCCTCTGGTGAAGCTCATTATCTGTCTCCTAGATTTCCACCAACTGTGTTAATTTTCACCCTGCACTTCCTCCTTTAAGAAGCAAGTAAACCATATTGCTGAGCCTGCTAATGTTCATCCAGAGCCAGGTATTTATCATCTCATTTCTCATTGACTCTGTGGGTTGTGCAGCTTTTGATTCATATTTAGATTGCTGCCTTTCCTGTTTTCAGGAGTTTTTCTTTTTTTTTTTTTCCCTTTTTTCTTTCCCCCTTCTTGTAAGCAGCCCAAGTTATTCACACCAGCAAACTCCATCTGTAACCAGATATTGCTCATGAATGAACATGTATCCGCCGTTATGACACCAGAACAGCACCCGCAGCAGCAGCGCTGAAGCAAAAGGCCTTGTGAGCTGGTGGTTGCCAGGCTTCAAATAAGATATCAAGCTTCAGGCTTTGCCACAGAGGAGTATTTAAACGCCCTGTGGTACAGGAAGCCTAATTTCCATCTCTGTCCCGATAATCTGAAAGGGTAATGACTGCACAGTTTGTCTAGCAAAGTTCCTGGTGCTGCTGTGCTTTCACGTGCAATTTTTCCTTTCCTGTCAAGTTCCTGTGTGGCATCACTATGTGTTATTACACAGCTGCTTCTCTTTACCCCAGAGAGAGCTGCATTTCAGCAGAAGACAAAGCAATTGCTGTTCTTCAAGCATGTGAAATTCCCTGGGAGTAAAGAACTCCTAATCTTCTGCCTTATTTGACTTTAAAATCTTTTTCAGACATCTGCAGATTTAAGATCCGCGGTTTGGATATTGGTAGGGATGAATCCTTAAATTATTATATCCTTGCAGATGACTAGTTCTTTTCACCTCCCCCTACCCAGAAAAATATTTTACTTATCTCTTCTAGAAGAGACAGACCTTCAGGCTTACTAAATCAGACTAAATGTTTGCAATTAAATTTCAGTGTCCTAGAGGTCATTTGTGTCTGAAATTGAAAAAAAGATGGCCTTGTGATCATACCAGATGTGCTCCTTCTGTCTGTTCTTGAGATGAGTTATATTTGATCTGACTTTGTGGTTATTCCTAGTGTAGTTTTTCAGATTACTTCCTCAATTTATACCAAAAAATCTGACCTAAGTGTTTTGGCAAAATTAGATAATAAGTAAACAATCTATGATGCAAATAAGATGTTAAAAAAAACCCAAAACCAAAAAACAAAACACCCCAGAACACATTCATACACCAAATATCTATTTTTTCAGGAAGGAAGATGTATCATCCTGGCAATTTCACATAACACAGAATGAGGACAATGAAGAAGTGACCCTGATGCAGATAGCTCTTTCAGATTAGCCACATGTGGTGTGCAAGTTTGCTCCTTCCTGTCGCAGAGAAAAGTCCAGTCATGAGCTGTTTCTGGTTTTCAGTATTAGCCAAGCCAAGCTTCAAAAATGCTCTTGCAAATTTCAGGGATGATAATTTCCCAGACCCTCAGGATTGGTCTTTTTGTACCTTAAAAAAAGAGTTTCAAGTTTCACACAAAGGTTCTCTGTGCATGTATGAAATTCTCTTTCCTGCTGTGCAATCTCCATAACCCCCCCTCATTTCAGCAACCTTACCTTTTTTAAAGTAGAGGGTTGACAGTATGTGTACAGTGTAGAATAGGTATTTGACAGGATAGAAGGGTCGTGTCTTGTAAACAAGACAAGACATGGTCACCACTGGCTTGGAGGATAAGTTGCAGTGCTTCCCTAAATGATGGACATCAAACGATGACTTCAAATGAAGCAAAGACATCAATTGAAATAGGTTAATTAAAAATCATATAAATATGAGATTCTCTGATTCATGGAATCATAGAATCACAGAATGGTATGAGTTGGAAGGTACCTTAAAAATCATCTATTTACAACCCTCCTGCCATGAGCAGGGACACCTTCCACTAGACAAGATTGCTCCAAACCTCATCCAGCCTGGCCTTGAACACTGCCAGGGATGGGGCAGCCACAAATTCTCTGGGCAAAAGAGCTGAATGGGCTGCAAGAAGTGGTGAAAGGAGGCATGACTTGTGCAGGTGTCTAACAAAGTTTCTTTTAGTTCTGGTTTGCAATAGTTGATTCCACAAACCTCAGTTCCGTATCTGGAAATCAGCTAGTAAAACTCTATGATATAAATGGTGCCTAGTTTTGGCACTAAGCTGGATTGGAGGTGAGAGTATTTTAGCTATGAATATTTCACCAAATATGACAACCAAAACCAACTGCTTTTAACCCTCAGCACTTCTATTTCCCACCTCTCATATTTGAGTATCTTGGTATGGGACATGCTAGTTGATGTATATTTCTGAAGTGCATTCACCTGTGTATAGACATACACTGAGATTATTTTCATTTTCTTTGTTATAAAAGTTTAAAAGGTCATTCAAGCTCTCATTGGAACCAACACTAATTGCGGTTTACTCATTACTAACTGTTACAGTCAAATTGGAAAGCAAGGGCCACACAAGGTTCCATGGACACAAACCAGTGGAGCACAGTAGAAATGCTCTTCTTCTTCAAGTTTTATATATGAAATAAATAAGAATGGAATAACTAACTAACTAACTAATAGTGGAATCCTTCTGGATGTTATAGGTGTTAAACTGATAACATTAACTTGTAGTGCAAGAAATTATTAAGCCTTAGCTAAATTACTGTGTTATGAACACACTGAGTGTAAGAAATCCCATTGCTGCTACTATTGTTTGCAGACATTCAGAAGAGGCTCATATGTCCTTTCCCCCTAAAAAAATACAAATCCAGCAATTCTTTCCAAAGCTGGATAAAGGGATCTCAAACCTCATTTAAAAGGCCGCAGGAGACAGTGCCTGCCCTTCCTTTCCTTGTGTAAGCATTGAGCTTGTGCCAGCCCTTAGCAGTACTATTTCTAGGAAATCCTCACTAATTTTAAGGCTGAATTTTGCAATCTGCAGCTTCCAGCTCTTGTTACCAATGTCAAAATAAATTTTAGGGTGTTTGCGTGCAAGCCTATGGAGTGCAAGCCCAGACATGTTACCAAGTATTTTTATTTTGTACTAGAACAGCATAGGTGATGAGAATATTACATTCTATTTGACTAGTAGATGCAAGTCTAGAAGGTGTCACAGTGATATCTTTCCTAAAATTCCAGAGCATGTCACTTACACAGCAGAGAAAGCTTTTCTGAGTAAGGCAGGTAGAATCTGGTCCTAACAACATGAATACCACAGGGAGAATAGCTGTTAGGAGAATACACGGTTGGGATAATACATAGGAAGGCTTCAGGGATTAAAAAAAAAAAAGAACAACAACCAAAAAAAAACCCAAAACAAAACAAAAAACAAAACAAAACAAAACAAAAAACCAAACAAACAAACAAAACAAAAACAAAACAAAAAAAACCACACACACACAAAAAAAAAACCAACAAAAAAACCCCCCCAAAAAAACCCCCAAAAAAACCAACAAACCAAAACACAAAACCAAACTATCAAAAACCAAAGGGTGATATTCAGATTAAAAGATGTCTTGGAATGTAGAATTCCCTGCCTTGATGATTAACCAGAACAGTCACAGAGCTGCCTGTGCAGACAGATACAAATACTGTGCTCCATCACAGAAAACAGCGCAGGGGAAGAGGGAGCAGCTTCACTGCTCTGGTGGGACTGAGAGCTGTGCTTAGCAAAGCCAGAGCTTTTGGTCCTTTTAATAAAATGACAGTAATTTGACAGTAATAAACATTAGGCTGTCACTGTAATGCAGCAGTTTGCAAATAATGTTGACATTATCTTATGCTTCATGTCAGAATGTGGGGCTGCTTTATCAGCTGATTAATGGGGAAATTGGATGAAATTCTTTAAATCCTACAAAAAGGAGCTTGGATTGCACTGGGAAAAACTTTTGTTTTCACCTGTTCTTTTTAAGCCCTGGTAATGCTTTTTCATCTTTTTGTTGCTTTTTTTCTCATTTTGAGCATTTGTGCAAAGCTGTGACAAGTTCTACATAAATAGTAACGTTTTCTAAACTGCTGAAAGTGCCATTTAAAGAGGTCCTGGAGTGTTTTTCCTAGAAATACACAGTTCTGAAATAGTGAAGATTTGCTTTTTGTAGTGTTTTGGGAGGTGTTTTGGGAGGGTTTTTTTGTTCGTGTTTTTTGTTTGTTTGTTTGTTTTGGTGGTGGTGGTGGTGGTGGTGGGGTATCTTTTCTGGGTTGGTCTGGGTTTTTTTGTGATTGGGGTTTTTTTTAAATGCCTTCATCATTAACTTCTGTCTCCCTGCTGTCACAGATTGTGGGTGCATAGTAATGATCTAATACAAATGATGATTAGCCTTCCAGAATTCATTTTAGAACTGAGGAAATTATGGACACAGAAATTTGCCAGTGCCTTGCCAGGGATTTCCTTTCTCATTGCAGCCCACTGTTGTGAGCTAGGCAGTCTGTCACACCACAGGTCTCCCAACCACATCTTTCTAAATCTTATACTTGTCTTTCTCTCAGCATTTCTTAGAAATGCATCTAACTAGCAGGAACTGGGAAGATTTGAACTTTGCATGTGTTTCGTAACTGTGTACAGTTCAAATGCCACTGAAGAGGAGAGTCAGGAGCAGGATACTGGACATGTATGTAAATGCCAGAAAAAAATATCAACTGTCTTCTTTTCAGAAGGCAAAGTATCACCATCTAGTATTCAGAGGTGTTGGAGGAAGCTGCTGGAAGCACATCTGACTCATAGTGATTGCTGTGTGTGCTGAATGTGGAGAATAATGGATATTCCCGTCTGTCCGTTCTCCCAGATGGCTCACACAAAGGGAGTATCCAGCACCAATGTACCCATTTCATGTGGTCAACATGCATTCAGGTTAAATGGGAACTCAGGAGATCTCTATTCCAACCTCATTCTCAAAACAAGGCCAGCTATGGGATCCTATGACATTACTCAGTTTTATCCATTTGGGTCTTGAAAAACTCTAAAGATGAGAAGGCACAATGTATCTAGGCAACCTGCTCCACTGCCTGGATGTCCTCCTAGGAATAAAAAACTCCTTCTATCCAGTCTGAGACTCCCTGACCTTGTTGTGTCTCATCCTTTCACCAGGTGCCTCTGTGAAAAGCCTGGCTCCATCTTCTTGATGACCTTTCCACAGGGGCTGCTGTAAGTTCCCCCAAAGCCAACCTCTTCTCCATGCTGAACACTGCTCATCCCTTAGCCTCTTCTCCAGGTCATTCCAGCCCTGATCACCTCAGTGGCCTCCATGGAACTTGTTCTAGTTCGTTGATGTATTTTCTGTTTTGATCTATTTAACTCTTATTTAAGTCAGCTGAAATATGATATGAGTAAATCACTTAAACCCCTGTGCTCAGACCTCTTCTATGAAGGATAATAATCTTCCCTTTCTACCTCTGAATCCCATGGGCATGAGGACAGGATTATCTTGCTTTTAGGATGAGAGACGCAAACCGATTACCCAACTTGGACAGAGGTGGCCTAGCTATTCAGTGGCAGAGTCAGGATTATTAACTAGATCCTTAATCCTTTTCCAACTTTGCTGGACTGGACCTCAAAAAATCCATCTGATTTTGCTGGCATGGAGTGACAATGATAATTGAATTGGGAATGAGTGTCCGTAAGTACTCCCGAGAGGCACTTGACCCTCTCTACAGGAAAATCAGCAGCCAGTATTAAAAATCAATTAGCATTTTCACAACACAACCTTTGCCATACAATGCACAATGACCTTTACAGGCCTGAGAAGAGTCAGTTTAATGTACTATATAATGCCAGATGGTAATGTCTTTCCTCACTTAGGTGGCTCATGATTAAACTCAATTATCTCAGCCACCAATTGACCTTTATCCATCTCCCACAATTCAGCGAATGGAAGTTGGTAAAAGCTAACAGGATGGATGCATAATGATATGACAACTCCTTATAACAAGATACAAGTGGGAGTGAGGCACATCTGAGATGCAATTGTTTCAAGCAAATTTTGTATTCTTCCAGATAAAGGAGAACTTATTGAGACGCAACCAAGTTACTTTTGTGTCCATCATGTCCTACGTGTACATTCTGCATTCCTTTTTTCACTGCCATACTGTGTTGGAGGTGTTCAGTAGATAAATATTTTCCATTTAACAAGAGTTGGATGAAACATTTGACATACACAGCTGGTGGTCCAGTAAACAAGGAGAGAATTTACCCTCCTTGTTCACCTCTGGAGTGTTTATTCAAAGTACATCCAGTAGTTGATACTATGCAGAACCATAGTGCAAGAAATGCCCTTTGCAGTAGTTGTTAACCCCTTTGTTCATTCAGTAGCTTCCCATGATCGAGATGTTTTCTAGCCCTAGAGGTCTGACAAAAATTTTTCTAAGGTCAGCAGTAAAATAAAGTGTTACAATACAATCTCCTCTCACGATCCAGTGCATGTGATACCCCAAATAGTAGTGGCAAGAAGGTTACTTAATCTCATTTATCTCATTTTTAAATCCATGCCAGGGATTGACATTTCTTTCTAAAGCACATATATATATATATATATATATATATATATATATATATATATATATATATATTTGTTCAACCTCTTCAGTTCAATCTGAGGACGGATTTATCGTTTACAATTGCATTTTCACTGGGAAAGTTTGAATTTTACATGGCTTCAACAGGTATGTGGCACATTTGCTCTTCCTGATAAGAGTTCTTAACAAAGCATTTCTGTTTCTTGTAAATGTTCCTCGCGATAACTGTGTCCAGGATAACAGATTTTGAAATCTGGTTTAAATGAAGGCTGATTTGAGCTCTCCCCATGGAACAGGCTGTAGTTAACTCTGTAGTCCAGTAGTGCAAACACAGCATTTATAGAGTATTTTTTAAAATGAAACGGCACATCTTTGTAAGTAACTGAGTATTTTGCTTCTTCAGTTCTTCACTATATTTCCGTTCTATTGAAATACTCTGGAGGAAAGTAAGGGAAGGGCTGTTTTATCACGCCCCATTCCTGTGGGCTCATCTTTTCTTTCACTATCTTCACTCTGCTTGCAGTTTCACAATGCCAGAAATTTCTTCCCCATTACAATTGTCATCTGGAGCTCTCCTTTGGCAAAGCCTTCCTTAAGATGGTTTAATTTTCTCTCCAGACCCCAAAGATGCCAGCATATGGCAGTGAAACACTGCCACTGAGTTACTGTCTCTTTTCATGGTAATTAGTTTAGACTTTTGGACTACATCTATCCTTGTTAATTGAATGGCACCAGGGAGTGTTCCCAGGGATGGGAAGTTGATAGACTGTTCTGTTAAATGATTCCTGCTATGATTTTGGCCCCAGACAGCTGGCGCTCTCCCAAATGCATCCTGGACACAGTTGGGGAATCAGCACAGACCCGGGATTGTTCCCAGTTAGCAGTTTGGATGTGCCCACCATGTTTCCCAGGCTGGGAATGTTTAACAGTACAGATATAGGCAAATCTGTTCCAAATAATGATCCCAGACACATGTAGCATAGCTATCTAACCATAGAGTAACCAAAAGGAGTTTTGAGTTCTCTCTTTCCCTAAAAAGAATCATGATTACTGACCTTAACAAAACTTACATGTTTTTTAACATGTATAACACATAACTTGGGAATCACTAGAACTATCATTTTCTGTGACAGCTGAATTGGTGATGTTCATAAATATCTTTTACCTCCCAGACACTGATTATACAATTACATGCAGATATTGCATGCATGTATTGGACCTGCTCCACAAAGGAATCAGGACTGAGCAGTGAAAGTGCTCCACTGCTCAAGCTAATTGCTGGTTGCAGCAAATAGGAAGTATATGATGAATAAGAGAATATGAGGAGGAGAGGGAGGATTTCTTGCCTATCATGGTTGAATACTGAACTGAAGAACTAGATATTATCCCTCCACCCAGTGCAGAGCTCCCAAGACATGGTCCATAAGAGGCTCACAGCCAGTTAAACCTAAGGTGGAAATTATTATGACGTCTCAGAAAAATACCCATTGTATCTGCAGGTTGCAGACAAATTCAGACCGAGCTACCAAGAGGCAACCATGACTCATTCTCTTCCTTAGAAAGGTGTGGAGGAGAAAGAGACAGAAACTATGTCTTTGTGAAACAATCTAGATTGACTTTTTGAGTATTCAAGTAGTTCCTGTGGGATTTTCTGTCTAATCAGATGGAAGATGTTTTCATGCTGAGATCTTCCCTTCTCTCAGAAGACCTAGAGAGCAGCTCCCTTCCCATGCTTACATCTCCAGATACTGCTTTTCTAGGTGACCACATATTCACCCTCGAATAGTGATTGCTGGTAGTGTGCACCAACCATACACTCCTACAGATGTTGTGACCTTGACACCAAAAAAATATGTTGGCTTACCATGTTCTTAATCTGATTGCAAACTATCCTGGTTTCAGTGGCCTGGCAGGAAATTTGCAGCAATACCTAGAATTTCAGTTCAAAATTAGAAAGATCCTGCAAATAATTCAATTTTTGTGGAATGCATAGTTCTGGATTTAAAGTTCAATTACATCAAGTGAGGAGAAATTTTTCTTTCATTAAAAACAGAACAAAATTTGTAGTTCAACCAGCTATTAATATTAAAACATTTTTAAAGTAACCCTGTGCTCCACAGACATACAATTAAATGTCCCCAGAATGTAATATCAAGGAGAGCAAGTATTATTGATTAATTTCATTATACATGTTACAGTATTCACTTTGGAGAATCACTCAATACTAGTTATCAAAATATATGCAGAGGACAGGTAAAGGTTACGAAACTCTCTGGAGAACACAGCTAACAAAGTGAACTCTCAGTTATGAGTTCTGTGCATGACAGTATTTCTAATAATGTAAATATGTGCATATTAGAAGCCCTGTTGATCATCAAGAGCTAGATTTCAGGTCAGAAATAACAAAGGCAGTAAGACAAAACCAGAAAATAATAGCCCATTAATCTGGGTAACAGAATTGAACTGCAAAGCTTGGTGTCCATTTGAAAGTCACTGGTAGAACAGAGTTTTATTCTACCCATGTAGTAGCTACAGAGTGGAGGAGAAGAAAAAAGTAGCATCTTTCTCACATGTCTGAGATTGGTACTGCAACAGGTACCACTGCAACCCACATATTTACTATTTAACTGTATTATTATTTTTCCCAGTGTCCTTAACATCTTACACATATATGTTTGTTTTCACCAATGTACAGTAACTTCTACTACAAGCAATTCACTGGTTGGAAGGCAAATATAAGGATTATCTCTCTGAAACAAAGATGGTCTAAAACCATAGGCCATTTAATTAAACCTTCTCTGCTTCTGTTTTTCCTCTTACCACCTTTCCTTTTCATTACAAAAATGGCTACTTACCTCATCTTGTTCCAACTGATTTTCCCACTACAATTGCAAACTCTAATGCCTTATAACAATACAAATGAATAATAACCCTTACACACCAACTAAGAATTTAATGCTAACTTCCATATTGGTAAAAACTCCTCCCTTAACAACAAACAAATAAACAAACAAACAAAAAACATCCCTCCCCCAAAAATTTTTACATCGGTACTTAATTTTTAAAGTTTCATATTTATGAAACTGCACAGAGAAATGAGACTATCTGGAAACTGTTTTATACATGATAAAACCTTTTTTTACATGATAACTTTAGTCTATAGTATAGCAATTCCACTGAATTTACATGGCCATTTGCAGTTGTTTGAGGTGACTGGGACAGTGAGGGAAGTGGACCGTGTCACCCACGTGATGAACGTGGTGGACATTCAAGTTTCCTCTTACCAGATGAAATGAGAATCCCCTTTTCCCCCCATGTGAACGTGATCAGCCAGCCACTGCAACTGTGGGCTGTTACACTTGTCCAATCACACCGACTTGCTTTGCCCGTGGAGAATTAGAATTCCTTTATTTATTGCTAAAGAGGAAAGGTAAGGAAACACGGCCCATGAAATGGAAATGAGCACACTGAGCTCTGTCGCTGTGGTGACCACCTGTGTCTGGCAGGCTTGCAGATTCATTTAGCTGGTGGAAACATATGATGCCCTGGATTACAGGAGGGGAGAAGATGGAAACTTAAACCTGCCTGAATCCTGTAAAATTACTTTTCTTCATGATGTGACAGCTTTGTCATCTTTTACAGTGACTTACAGGTGATAACAAACACCCTCTACGGGGAGGCTGGTCTAACTCTCCTATTGATTTTTCCCAGTCTTATGTGCTTGTTTAAAAAGAAAAATGTTGCTCAAAACTGAGAGTGATAATCTTAAATATGTTATTTACTTTTTGAAAGGTGAGCTGGATTATGATTAATATGGTAAATAGCTCAAACATAATAGAATCAATGTTTCTTTGTATCTCACAGTGGTCCAGTCCTGGTGCAGAGAAGAAAGTAACAGTCAAGCCTGAATTAAGCACTCTCAGCTTTTATGTTTGTGCAAGGGATTTTGATTTATTTACTTATATCTATGGGTAGGCCCCCATTCAATCACAGGAGCTAATGCCATCCAGCTGCATAGATGGGGATAAAAAACTCAGCTATCTGCCAGGTACAACCTCCTTTCCCATTTCCCCTGCCCCTTTCTGGGGTCAGTCTTAGCACTGGCTTCCTCAAACACCCTTCCATTTTAGTGATCAGATGGGACACATGGTATGTGTTTTAATATGAGTGTATCAGACACACTTTTTGCAGTCCAGTGCTGGAAAACCATGAAGTTCCTCTGTTGTTTCCACTGGAGGCTGTGACATGCAGGGACCTCATGGCAACAGCCTAGCCCAGGAGGAAGGGTACAGGTGAACCATTGCCACCCTATACCAACCCCTGAACCTCTCTCCTCTTCATTCCTTCTTCTTTCCCTTTTTAATCAAAGTCACACCCCACCAGTGCACCAAGACCCTCAGCAACTCCCTCAGGAGTCACCTTAGGACACTAGATACCCATCAGATAGCTCTTACCTCCCTCCACTGAGTGGGGGATCATTCATCATGAACCTGCAGAAGATGCAGCTTCTCCTTGGCGGGTGAGGCAAGATCCCAACCTGTCAGTCCTCCCCTTCTTTGCTGGCTCTCAGAAGGGTCTCCAAGGCCCCCATGAACCATGAACCTGTTGTAGGTTGGAGGTTTGTGTGGTGACTTCCCTGTAGAATTTACAAGAACAAAAGTTCTTCTTGTTACTGATCAGCAACAGCTCAATACAAAAGTGTTTTAGGCAGCAGAGTTTTACTGGAACCACGGTTGCTCCTGGTGCTGCTGACTCCCAAAGACAGAGCACTGCTCATTACACTCTTCCTGAGCTCATCTTCCTTTCTCCTAAGATCACAGTGTACATTTGTCATGTTGTGCAGGAGCCTACAAACACCAGGGCTTGCTTTGATTTTCCTCTTGGCATCCCAGCTGGGCAGTGATATGTTGTCTTGTCATGCTGAACTACCACTTTGTTTTGATATTTTTTTACGGAGTGACATAACATCTTACCTGAAATTGGAGCTGGGCCTAAATGGGTGCAAAAAAACATTGTTAAAAATTTCCTGTTAAAATGGAAAAGTAAATGAAAATAAAAAACTACATTGAATAAACCTTTATATGTTAGTTCTCATAAGGGAATTTATTTACAATGTGGTTTGGTTTTAAGTTACAATTTTAAACTAGTGGTAACTTTTTACACTGTCAAAATATAAAGAGTTACCTACCAAAGTTATTTTAATAAACCATCTATCCAGAATAGTAACATTTTTACCATGTTCAGAATAGGATTGGAAAGAGAACTCAGTCAATCTAAAAGATCATTCAGTATTATTTTTTCTTACTGATGCTGGCAGGAAATTCTGGAGTGTTTTGTGAATTTGTACCAGAAATGTTTGACTCTTCAGTCAGAACTCATTCTGAGGAAGGAAGCAAGCACAATTAAGTTAGTAAGACACCAGTGACACTGTGATGAAGTCATGAAGAATAATGAAAATCCAAAATAACTCATGATTACTGGTCAACCTTCCAGACAACTGTGATTAAAAACAACAGTTGCAGTGGGTTTTTCTGTTTGTTTCAGTTATTTCACTTTTTTACTTTAAAAAGAATAAAATATACATCAAAAAGGTACCAATTAAAAAATGGAATTGAGGAATATTTTAAGTAATTGAGTATTTGTTTAGTAAGTGTTTCTATGGATGGAGAATCCATACCATCCCCCTTCCATATGGATTATATGGTGCTTAAATTTTAGTTGAGGTTCACCATTCCTTGGGGATGACACTAACTTGGGTCTTTCTTTACGTATTTCAACAGAACATAAAGAAATTTGGTAGTTTAAATTTATCTTCCTTCCACCAATCTGAGAGTAGAGGAATTTCATCCACTTCCCTATTCTGTCTTTTCTTGCCCAGTGAGTCTCCCATCTTGCAAGCATTTACCTTTTGACCTATCTACTCTTTTATCTCACACATCTTCAAAGAAAAAAAGGAAAAAGGAAAATAAAATATAAACAAACCTGAAAAAGCCCTATTTGCCTTTTTAACTTCTTCTCCTTGTCCCCCTTCTCCTCTTATTAACTGCCTACAATTATTGTCTTAAATTATTTGCTACAGATAATCCCACTGTTCTATTGGGTTTTCAGTTCCTAAACTATGTTCAAATTTAAGTCTTCCTCTTTCCCACATTAAAGGCCTTTGCAGACTTTCTGACATTCCTGCCCAGGTTTTGATCAGCTTTTGTTTTCATGGGCAAGATACGTTGCTGTCACCCCGTCATGTACAAGCTGGCCCTCCTCGTCTCAGTGTAAGTCGCTGCTGTCAGGAGTGATCTCCCAGGCTGCTGCTTTGACCACATCATCCCACCGTGACGTCTTTCTGCACTTCCCTGAGGATTCTCCTTTCTTATTACAAGAAAGCCAAAACAAAGCACCTATTTGCCTTAACTGAACCAACTGAACTGAACTGAACTGTCTACCCAGCCTCATTCAATCAATATCACAATGTCAGCTCCTGCCTCTGCTCCACCCACGATCTGCCAGCTTCCACTACTTGCCCTCTCCTTTTCTGCCATGTATTTCCCATAATAAATTGCAAAATTCATGGCCTCATTCTCCTAAAATACCCCTAAAGTCTATCCTCATCATGAACCCTACAAAAAACATTATGCAGACATTCCCTCTGCAACCTGAACTTTTGCCTTTGTTTTCTTGGTTTTCCTACTTTTACCCAGATGTTCAGTGTCAGCTCCACTGGGGGCAGTTTTGGGATAGAGCCTACATTTGCCACCTTGTTGGAAAGCCTACATTTTTCACCTTGTTGAAATTCTCAGAGTGTGAGAATTTTTTTCCCCAAGTGTCCCAAGTGTAACTTGATATGGTTTTGCAGTTTATATTTTAAAATATTTTGTTACATGGTTTTAATCTCAGAACACTTCATTTCAAACTTGATAGACTATAAAAACCCGCAGTGACCCCGAAGACTGTTCTAGATGTCTAATAGAACAAGCCCCACATGTGTGTTTCTCTTGGACTCTTCTTGAAGCTCAGTGGTGCTTTCCCTGCCATGGCACCTACCTTTGTGAGAAACCTCCCTATCAAAACTCACAAGTCTTTTTCTTTTGATCTTCATTGTCTCCATTATCAGATCCCATTCAGCCAGTGCCTTTTCTTCTTATCCCTTCCTTGTTTACCTGAGTGACTCATCTGTTGTATCCCTTCTGGCATTTAGCTTTGGAGTTGTCTGGGCAGGGACTCTGTTGTTGTGATTTAGCTTTATAGCATCTGGTCCTAAGGGACTCAGATCCCCAGTGATGATCTTTCAGCATTCTTGCTTTCCCAGTGATTCTCTCTCATATAAAAGGCAGCTCAGGAAGTACCTGAAAATGTATTAAGCATGCAGCAAAATGACATATTCCAAAAGAACCCAATTTAAAACCAAATCTTTGTTTTTATTGTATAAATTTTTGTTGAACAGGTTAAGTTAAGGACAAAGTGTCAGCCTAAATTTGCCATCTTTGGTTATCTTATGTCACAGTATTCATCTTCTTTTTATGCCACCTACTTAGACATGTAACAAATAATTTCATTCTTCTTAGAAGAATTTTTATTGCTTTATTTTTAAGAATGACCTTATTGCTAATGAAGAGATAGATAGACAGGCAGTTCAGGAGTCTGGAATACTTTGTTCCAGAGTTTATCAAGCATGGTGTGTCTGTCATTGATAGTGGAAAAGCCAATGCAAAAGGAACAAAGCAACTGCTCCTGATGATTTCTTCAGAGAGATATGTCTGAGGGTACATGAACTTCTGTCCAAGTACCTGCTTGGTAATTACTGAGAGAATTGATGAGGAGCAATTGGTAAGGAAGGATAAGGCATGAAACATTTCATTTGTGATACAAATGCAGATAGGGGAAGCATTGGGATAGAAGATATGGGTGCATGATGTTCAGCTTTGTGTTCTTGATACTGAGAGGCTTGGACACAGGCATGGGGTTTTGATTCAAGGAAAGGGAGTGAGAGTGCAGAATATGGAGGGTTAATTCATCTTGCATGTGTAAATTGTCCAGAACAGAACTCAGAATGAACCTACAGCTGTGGCGGTACCCAGAAAAGTCAGTTCTGAGAAACCCTTGTTTATGTGCAATCTTCTTTCAGACCATGCCACAAGCTGACTGGTGAGATTAGGATGGTTTGTCCCCCTCC
The DNA here is from genome assembly GCF_025592945.1 of Manacus candei. Classification (NCBI taxonomy): domain Eukaryota; kingdom Metazoa; phylum Chordata; class Aves; order Passeriformes; family Pipridae; genus Manacus; species Manacus candei. The sequence goes on from NW_026138061.1 coordinate 8,817,756, forward strand.
GTGTGCTGGCTTCACCATGATTCTTGCCTCTACCTTGCACAAGAGATAATTCTGTTACACAAGAATTTAGGAAACAACTACTAATCCACCCCTGTACCAGGAAGATGACATTACAATAATTTCAGAAAGGTAAACAAGGAGAGGGGTAGCTGTCACTGGGGAATTTTAAGGCAATTTGGCCTGAAAGCTGAGTCTCATTCCTGCAGGAGGTGGTTCTGCAGAAGTGCCACAAGACTTTAAATAAGACTGTGCCAGCTGAAATATTTAACACTAAGCAGCTTTTGAAATAAAAAGAACTAAGGAAAAAGGTATACTGAAAGAAACACCATGAAGACACACAAAAAAGACAGCTATTTTTATATATCCTTAGGGGTATGTGAAACAGGAAATTTCATATAATGGGATTTTTCAGTGTCAAAACCAAAATGGAACAAAATAACTATGCACTGTCAGAAATTACCTCTTCCATCTTGGGTTTTATTGTCTTTGAAAGCCTTTTCTAAATAGCAATTTTGAGATCATAGTGTTTCCTCCCTCTAAATCAGAGTTACATACAAAAGTTTGTTCTGCAATTGTTCCCTTCAGCCCCAGCACTGTATCTGTGTATCCTGTAATAACTGTGTCATCGTGCAGTAGCTGTACTACATTGAAATGAAAGTAAGACAAAGAGTTGGTTAGAGAAATTTGCATCAAGATTTTCTGTGTCCTGCAGGTCATCATCTGTGTGCTTGGTGACAAGTGCAATGATTGCACCAGAAATGCAGCACTTGCTATTTGGTGCCTGAAATGTTGGCAGGGAATTTTCCTCTTTGTCATTAAGGATTAGTCAGAATAGTGGAATTTCTAGAAAAGGCTGAATCTTCACAAGATGAAGTAAGGAGTTGTTTCCCATGTTATTACTTTTATGAGTGGAAAGTAGAAGTAATAATAATAATTTTTGCACAATAAAACTATAGTCAATTATACAAGATGTGGCTCCTTTATAAAAAGGTTCATATGAACCCTCTACAAAACCAAAACAAAACCAAAACCCACTCCAAACAAAACAGAAGAAAAAACCAATGTACTTTGAAATAATTATTCTGGAGTCAAGTGACATAACCTACTGAACTGATGCCTGAAGATGTCAGTTTAGTATGAAAAGTGACACAATCCATAAAAAGAAGTGTCACAATCAAATTTCTCTGCTCTGTAGCTAGGCACATTCAAATTTGTTCAACAAGATACAGTACAGGAGGTCCTGCAAAGCAGAACTTCTTTGCAATTTCCATGGATTGATGATTTAAACAAGCTATCTAGTTTTCCAACTAGATATGTAATCAGAATGGAAATGCACTGGAATTTTTTTTATTCATGCTACACTGGATTTATCTCACCATAAAGACACTTTGCAACTCCCTTTTCTCAGGATCAGTGCTGAAATGTCATTCTAGATAATGCTTTGCCTAAGAAAGGGCATATTCTATGAAACGTGAAGTTGGCTCTCCTAACAGTTAAAAGAATAAGTCTTCACGGAGGATAAAATAATAAAGGATACAAAACTACACATTTTTGTCTTTTGTCCATAGTGGCTTTTGCTGTGTGGGTGTGAATAAGGGGTGGGAAAAGCTGCTTTAAATTAATTAATTAAACAAAGGAAATGGACATGCTGGCTGCAGCTGTGAGTCAAGGATGTCATGTATGGGATAGCCTACCAACCTCAGTTCCTACACATAGTGCATTTTGAGAACTATTGCCTTATAATGCGTAAGATCATAGAATCATAGAATGGTTTAGGTTGGAAGGGATCTTAAAAATCTCCTAGTTCCAGGCCCCCTGCCATAGGCAAGGACACCTTCCACTAGAACAGGTTGCTTAAAGATGGTAAACTGTAATTGCTGCTACTGATTGGAGGAAGATTGCAGCTGCAAATTTTGCTAAAATAACAACAATGTTAATATTCCTTTTTTTTTGCCTTATCTGCCTTACTTATATCTATTACTTAAGTGAAGGATTGATATCAACAAACATAACAAAAGTACTACAAATTCATATCTGGACAGTCCTACATCAGTTTAAAATCAAACTTATTTCACATCAAGGCAGGTAGGGATAGAACCTAGTGAGATGCTAAAGCTGCTGTTTTGCAGTACACAGACAGCTCAATGCAGGTACACACAAATTCAGGACTGTCAGATTATAGGTGTAGCGAGAGACTATCGTGCCTGTTGGCTAAGGGTTGCTGCCCTTTTAGCTGTGTAATTCACTCTGTGAAACCTCTTAGACTGTTACAGGGTAGGATAAACAAACAAACAAATCAATCACCTCCCCACCCCCTTTCCTGATTTAGTCCAACCCTCTTTTCCCCCAGAGGGTGGTCAGTCACTGGAAGAGGCTCTCCAGGGAAGTAGTCACAGCAGCAAGCCTGACAGTTCAAAAAGAGTTTGGACAATGCTCTCAGACAACTGGTGTGACTCTTGGGGTGTCCTGTGCAGGGCCAGGAGTTGGGCTATCTTCCAACTCAGCATATTTCATGACTCTATGATTCTAAGAGATACTGCATAGCAATGGATATCCCATGTTTTGAACTGAGGAGTCTGGGCAGGGAAATCTGTCACCTAAGGTCTGATATTTTGAAATTTTGTTTTACTGCTTCTCAGAGGAGAAATCGCTGTTAAAAAACCCTGACTGTGGAACTGTGGAAACCCTGGAGAACCTGGGAGCATAGTGGTCTGCTAAGCCATCAGACAGGGAGTTCTGGATCTTGAGGATCCTTGAAGCAGCTCTGTGCTCTGATCGTGCCCTATCTAGCAGGTGAGCTGTCAAGAAACGGGGAATAATCAGAAACTTTGGTAACCTGGTGGACAAGAAAGTGGGCTGAAGGGTTTGAATTAGGCAGCCTGGTAGGGTGCATATAAGAAGCCTTGAAAACTAACCATTGCCTCAGAATTGCACAATTCTGGCTAATTCCCAAATTCTGATAAGAAAGAAAACTTCAGCCTAGACTGAACTCTAATCTAGACTTCTACAGAAAGAAAAACTAAAAAAAAACAAAAACAAAAACAAAAAACAATTACTCTCTTTTTGTCCAGACATTACCAAAGAAATAATATTAAGTACCATTATTGCTCAGACTGGTGTCCTTGGCCTTAACGGAATAAAGAATTCATTGGCTTTAATGGAATTAAGTTCAGACTCATCTTCAGTTTTCCAATTTCTATTTACTGATGTATCACCCATAGGAATTGCTAAAATGTTGCTAAGAGGTAGATTAGCAGAAGGGAAATGGAGACACAAAAGATGAGATCCCATATGGGTGAGTTTGACTCACCAGAATACATAATCAAGTGTTTATCTGCATTTGCTGGCTACAGAGCTGTTCCTAAGTCTTTAAGATGTTCACCTAGGTCCTGATTAATCAAGGCAATCAATGAAGATTAATCAATTAATCTATCAGATATTTGTCAATGGTGATATTAATAGAAAAGAGGAATTTAAGGCACAAGCCATACCAATATAATTCTAATTTGTCCATAGATATGTTTTAAACATCCTGTCCCTGAGAAGATGCAAGAAATATCACCACTTCTTATCATATACAAACTCTGGAAAGAGGGCTTTTGTCCTTCGTCCAAGATATAATTATGGCTCTTTATTGACCATGAAGTTTTACAGCCTTTGTACCTTTTCCCCCTTGCTTTTGCATGCAGATTACAGCAAACCTCAAGGGTGTGTTGTCAGATCAAATGCAGGCAGTAGAATTTCTTTTCCTTTAATTATAGGACAATATTTACATATGCAATAACATCATAGAAGATAACAGAGTGCTCAATTCTGCACACCTGATTTTGAAGAAAAAAGGGATGCCAGCACAAGTTGGTACTCTTTACAGTTTTATGGACACTGTCTGCAGGTGGCCCCACCTCTGCTGGTAGCTACGTTCAACTTTGATGATTCTCCACATTCTCCATGTACAAGATTAATTAGTTATCCCACAGAAAGTTCCTGTTTTCTTTAATTTGGTAATGCATCCATCTGTCAATGCAGACTTTCTCTGAAATCCTCTGCATCTGTGAACTGTCCATTTTCAAATAAGCTTTTTTAACTGTGCATCATCCATCACCTTGTATTTTACTTCAGATACACATCAAGATATGATATCTTCCTTTTCTTCCTTTTTTTACTTCTTTTTTTCCTTTTTGTTTGATACTTTTAATCACGTATGTATCCCTTAAGTTTCCAAGATTTCTCAGCATCCCTAGAAATTCAAATTACTCAGCCGTTGTAAAAGAATATGTTTGTATGTACATAATTATGTAACACTTCTATAATTACTTACAAATACTATATATCTAATTACAACAATGTTGCTGGTATTTATCAAACTTGTTTAATGTAATTTTCTCACATCTCTTTGGGCTTCAAATTGGCACGAGTCAAAGTGATCTCCTTATCCCTTTCTTTTATCTGGAGAAAAGGTCTCTGGTAAAATTTACTGCCTTGCCTTACCTCCTCCTGCCTGGGGAGAGGCTGAGGAGAATGAGGGTCTGTTGATGGAGCCTCTGCACAGTGGTATCCGGGCTTCCATCTGCTCCAGGTTGTTGCTAAGGAACGTCTGCTGCAAACAACAGCAGTGCCTTCCCCCACCTGCTCCCACGCCGGCTCCAAGGGCTTTGCTCTCTCTCCTTGACTCCACAGACTGGGAAGCACCAGATGCTGCAGGATTGTGTGGAAGATTTTCTCTCGCTTACCCCCCTCCCCAAGCACTCCTTAAATTCTTCAGAACTGAAGTACCTGCTGGCACCCCAGAGCCAGCCTTCCAGCCTGTTCCCTCCCCACCATGGTAACATCAGTCGTTACAGGGATTTTTCCTTGGGCTCACTTCCTTGCCTGCTTTTCCATGAGGTGGTGAACCGCATCAGGCCTTCAGACCCAAATGGTTTGAGCATGGATTTACAGTGAAAGAGTAAGAATTCATGTAACAAGTTCTCTCCCCTGTGCAAATGCATGAACTATTCCCTTACAAGAGCTGTGACTTGGATCTCATAATTCATGTATGCTTGGAGGGAAATGAAAAAGCGTGTGTCAGACTATCCTCATACTTTAATAATTACTCTGTTTGAATTAATTATACCCCTTTTCATATTTTTTTGAAAGGTCTGTGGCTGATGGTGTGAGATCTGATTTTATAAGAACAGAAGAGCTGACCACTCATGTGATTATGAAATGATAAACAGTTGAGCAAAGATTCTTTATCTCTACTGAGAGCTAAGAAAAAGTTCATAGGCAGAGCACCCTACTATGAATAATCTTCTTATTTCTAATGCCACCCAGCCATGCAAACTTAAAGATAAGTGCAGATGAACCAAGAGAGGCTGAAGTTATTAAATGTAATGGAAATGGACTTTAAATTTGGCGAATCAAAATTTTGCAGTAATTTTTTTCTTCAATACACTTAAATTGCCACCACAGCAGTTCCATCTTCCTCATCAAATCAGTTAAGTGGGAAGTGATGCAAGTTCTGATCTATCAAGGAATCACAGCCTCCGAGAAGAAACAATTGAAATATGGAAATAGCTGTTGCAAAGCTAGGCCTTGTTCCAGAGGGAAGTGGAGGCTTTTCTTCTTTAGAAATTCTTCTGAAAGGAGGGTTGTATCTCCAGTGAATACAGTGTTACCCACCATATTCTGATATTTCTTTCCATTTTGGATCCTCCAGGCCATTTTATTCCCCACTTTGGGCAGTGCAAAAAGTGACTTGGGGCCTCCATCAGCTGGGAGAGGAAGAGGTTTGAAGGAAACATGATCTATATTGGAGCTGTTGTGAGAAACTTCCCAGAGGTGATGATGTTTAATGCAGCCCATTTTATGGGTGGTACTGCTGGCTTGGAGGGAATGGGAAGGCTGGGGAGCTGCCTCTGAGGTATTCTGGGAAAGCTATGGCACAGCATGGACTCTGCCTGCAAAGACTGTGGCTGAAGAGCCTGCCAGGTCTCTGCTTACTCCCCTGGCCGGGGCTGAGAAGGCTGCAGCCCTCTTCTGGAGTTGGTCTTTGAAGGCAAGATCTTGTCCAGAGACTCACAGCTTATGAACAGCACAACGTGGAGTGTGGGGAAATGAGATATCTGTGGTTAGGATGGATAATTTCCTCCTGATCTCACACCTATATATAACTATAAAAATCTTTTTTCTTACTTTGTACAGTCTTCAGTACCTCAGCAGTGACAAAAGAAACCAAATCAAAGCAAACCACACAAGACACAATGTGTTTCCATCCAAGCATGAACCAATAATGTGCAAATTGCAACACTTCAAAATCAAATCGTCATGGGAGATACTACACTGGAGTCATCAAAAAGGTTGTAGTTTTTTTTCTTTCATTTTCATTTAATTTTCATTAGTTTTTAATAATACCTCTTTTAAAAATCTCCCCTATAAGCATAGCAGTGCAAATTTAAATTATTGTTGAAATCAGCAAAATTATCTGAAAGCTTTGACCCTCTGTAAAAATGCTTCTCTATTTAAAATCAATTTGGTCTCATCTGTGCTGTCCAGAGTCATGATTCCATGAACAATAAAGTGTGTGAATAGCTTGCCTCTGATTACTGTCCTCATGAGTCAGATGTCCTTATGTATTAGCAGGTTTGGGGGCTATAAACACTGTGATTCTTCTCTTAATTGAATCAATGGGAATTCTGCTAGTAATTTCCGTGGGAATTGGTTTTTATAATGAAATGTTTCATATTTTTAGGGCATCTCCAAGTTTGCATGAGGACTCTTTTCATCTTGGCTAAAGGTCGAGCCCAACTTTACACTAGACAGTTGAAACAAGTCACCTCTTGTTAAAATATCAGTCTAGGTGGATGGTGAGGATTATTTGAGCATTCTAGCTCACACCCAACACCAAACTAGGGCTGTGACTTTTGTCCCTGGTTGTTCTGATCCCTCTTCCACTGTTGCAGAGATACAAAACAAAGTAATTCCGTATTAAGGCTGCCAACTCCTTATTCCCTATCCCTTACTAAATCCCCCTAATATTCATACTAAGGAACTGATTATAGGGTGTGTTGATGGTTGGTGGCTTTTTCCCCCTTTTTTTACCATCTGTCTGCTGTGAATACATCTGAAATCTCTGGCTTCCACCAGCTAAAATGTTCTCAGCAACCCAATTTTTTTTCTCTTCTAATTATCCTTTTAATTTGCTTCTGCTCAGCTCTCACACCTACTTCCCCCTAACCAGATTGTTTATATATTTCCAAAGAGCTTCTGAAAATTGCTTATTCTGCTCTTTTCACCCTTTCCCTGCTCCTCGTTCCAGAAATTGCTCTCTTGTCCCCTCCCTTGCTGCGACCATGCAGGAGTGAATGTGGATCACAACATTCCCAACTGCTTCTGACAAATTACCCCATGGAGAAATAATCTGTGATATTAAGAATATTTTCCTGTTACTCAGACCTTTCTGTTCTGCATTAGCAAGAGGGACAGACTTCAGTGATTACGAAGAGGTTTGGTACAAACCAATAATACTTTATTTCTGGAGAGAGATACTTCATCCCGTGATGTCAACAAGATGGCAAGCAGCTGCTAAATGAGATTTGACTCAAAACATGCCTGTTCAGTAATATTTGAGTGTCTGGAAAAGTGCAGCCGGGAAATGAATCACAGAGCAGATCTGGGAACAGTATATCAGTGAAAGATTTAGGGATTAAACAACCAATCATCTTCCCAGCCTAGGGGCTTGACCTGGGCATGGATGCAGAGAATTAGCAAAAGGTCTAAGTGGGAATGAGGTATTTAGCTCCAAAATTGCATTCTCACAACTTGTTTTTGGCGTCATTCAAGACTGGTGACATTTATCCAAGTGTCCTGCGTCTTCAAATTTCCTCGGCCTCAGCACACCCTGCTCTGAGCCCCCACCTCTTGTCTAGATGTAATCACTGGAACAGGAACAAGGCAGCACCAGGCCGACGTCTCCTGAGGAGCTCAGTACAGTGTTCAGATCTTGCCTAACATACAGTGACAGAACTGGGTTCCTCAAGAAGCTGTTGCTGGTGGTTTTATATAATAACCAACTTCATAAACACATTTGTAGATATCTATAAAAAACCTTTGCTGTCATGTCTGCATATGAGTTGCTGAGCATTTCATGTAACGTACATAAAACACAATGCATGTGAGGTATTCATAACAAATTCTATATAAAAAATACACTTTCAATTCTCTAAAAAGAACCACATTTATATAATAATATATGTTTTATATAATATTGTTGTGGTTTAACGCAGCTGGCAACTAGTCACCACACAGCCTCTTGCTGCAGTCCTCACCCCTCCCTGTGGGAAGGGAGAGAGCATCAGAAGAGTAAAAGTGAGAAAAATGGTGGGTTGAGATAAGGACACATTAATAAGTAAAGCAAAAGCCACTCACAAGAGCAAAGCAAAACAAAGAATTCATTCACCACTTCCCTTGTTCAGGAGGGTGTTCAGCCATCTCCAGGAAAGCAGCTCTCTGTCACTCATAACAGTTACTTGGGAAGACAAAAACCATCACTCCAAATTTATTTAGTCATAAGAACATTGAGTCCAACCATTAACCCAGCACTACCAAGTCCATCAGTAGAGCATGTCCCAAGTATCACATGTCTTTTAAATACCTCCAGGGATGGTGATTCCACCACTTCTCTGGGCCTTTCAAGAACAATGACAAGTATCTTGGCAATGAGATCAGTCAGCTCTCAGCACCCTAATCTTGTGATCCCATGGACTTGAACACTTCCAGTTGACTTAAGTAATCCCCACCCATGTCTTCCTCTGGAGAGTTCAGTGCTGCTTTTCCATACATACAGTCTGCTAGTGGGATCAGGAGGCCAGAGAACAGATATTTTGAGGAAATGTCGTGGAGAAGAAATGGAACTTTGCCTTTCAAGTCCATCCACCTCACATCCAAGTACTTCATTTTAATAAATATTCAAATTATTTCAGTTCAGAGATATTTCATAGAATCATAGAATCATTAAGATTGAAAAAGACCCCTAAGATCATCAAGTCCAACCATCAACCAAACAGCACCACCACATTCACCACTAAACTATGTCCTCAAGTGCCAGATCCATATGTTTTTTGAACACTTGCCTGGACAGCATGTTCTGATGCTTGACAACCCTTTCCACAAACAAATTGTTCTTAATATCTAATCCAAATCTCCCATGAGGCCATTTCTTCTCATCTTGTTGCTTGTTACCTGGGAGAAGAGTCTGGCACCCTCCTCACTACAACCTTCTTTCAGGATTGACACCGAATCGTGTCTATATAAGCTGCTGCAGTGGCTCGTGGGAAGAGTAGTCCAGAGCTTTCCTCTCTTCCTCAGGCTTGTGTCTTCATCTGTATTTCCTTTTCCTCGAGGCACCATGGTTTCCTTGACAGCTAAATTGTCCCCAGGATTCATATGTCACTTTTTTTGAACAGGAAGTTTTACTGTTTGAAAACCAAAACCGCTTTGGTTTAGTTTATCTAAAAAAAAAATAAATTCAAAACCAAACAAAAAAAACCTCAAAATAGGCAGAAAGGACATAACTTTTCCAAACAGTTTTCTTTCATCAAAACCCAAACAAATTAATAGAAGCAGAGCAAATCTCACTGGTGATATTTCCACTGTCCATTATGTCCCAGCTCAGGGATTTTCTATGAGGTTAGATTTGCTCCTGTGAAAATGGAACAGTGTAACAGAGGCCTTGGTTAACCAACTGGAGACAAAGACCACAGGAATTCTTGCAATGGACAGGGTGACAGACTGGCCTAAGCCAAGGAATGGAGGACAAGAAGAAAGCCCCCCGACCTGGATCTCTTTCATGAACAATGAAAGGCAGCTAAGGGAGAGACGTAGGCAAGATGCCAGCTCAATAGTGATGCAGATTTTATTATAGTGCAGCTGCTGACCCTGAATCCTCCTGCCAGCCTGGGATGCTGTAATATTGACTACACAGTTAGGTTTTCAGTGGAGCAAGGACCCTGACTGCACAGCTGATCAAATGAGCCATCAATCAAGTGACTCACATTGTGTACTTAAACCTCTTGCTCAAAGTCAGGTTATAATTCATGTAGCTGAACACCTCCCAGAGCAGCTGCCTTACACTTAAGGCAAGAACTGCAAAAGGTGGTAAAGCAGCTGAAAAATTAAATCACCAGTTACTAATAATAAACATCAGAGCTCCTCCTGAGCTCCACCAAATGGGCATCTTATAAAACCATAGAAATTAGAGGATTACCTTTATAGCAATGCAAGGAGGAACATTAAAAGATTACTGGAGTAGGAAATTGCTGACCATGCAAAGAGTGGGCAGTGAACATGGTTTTAAAGGGACAGGACTAGTCAGGTGTGAAAGACAGGCATTGTTTCCTTGTGTGATTCTGCACCAACTAAATGCACTGGATCTGTCTGGATTCAAGATGGAGCTCGATTTTGTTGCCTACAAACAGGTTTCTAGTGCCACCTGAGATGGCTTGAGGTGTCTGAATAACTGCACTAGGAAGTCTGAAATGAGACAGTACTTCACAGATTGACAGTCTTCAATACCAGATGCTAAAAGCCAGACTGGGAGACTATAGGATATCTCAAATGGCACTGTCATGATCAGACACAGTAATATCTATAGTACAGATTGCTCAGGTTAGCTCAGGTGATTCCTTCCCCTTTCTGTAGTAGTCTGTGACTAGCAGAGGGGAAACCTTTAATGCAACACTACTCTTGTGCATAGATCATTTGCTGCTACGTTACTTTAAGCAAATTTAATTTAATGGAATAGGGAAGGAAATTACAGTAGTGTTGCAATTTGGATTCTGGAGAGTGATTCATGTCTGGGGCACAGACTTTGCATGTAAGTCACTGCAGTGTTTCTGTGTTCACCTCCTGTGCACAAAATGGGCATAACTGCATTTTCTCTACTTTATGAAAGTGACCTGAAGTAGGATGTGTTAAACAAGAGGAGGAGCTCTGATACCCAAATAGAAGGTATTGCCATAGAGATGGGACTGATGCACAGTAATAGCATGGTTATTGTCAGGTCTGCTCTGTAAGGGTCTTAAATGGAATACAGCTATTATGAATAATCATATAACTAATATTCAGACAGCTCCCTAATGGTGTATTCAGCAGGAACAAGGAAATAATGGCTTGCTGGAAACAGCTTTTTATTTTGTTAGAAGACAAAGGCCCTAAACGGTTTCTCCAGAGATCTCTGTTTTCCAAGTTGCAAATCTTGTTTTGCTGGAGCTGATGTGCTAAAGCACCTCAAAAAACATGAATAGACTGCTCTAGGGCATCTGAAAATGTAGCAGGAGCTATTTCTTAGCAACTCTTTAGAGAGATGCCCTGATGTAGATTGGGCTAGTGGTAGAAAGCAGAAGAATTTGGTCTTTGGGTCCCTAAGAGTGTGCATAAAAGCAGAATTAGATATCAGGATGCTGATTTTAATTGTTATCTATATATAGATTTTAACTCAAATTTACAGAAGTTGTTAATCTGCTGGCAGTTTTTCCATGGACAGTACAGAACTGAAGTGTCAGAGTGTAAGTCAGACCTCATAAAATGATCCTAACTGCTCCCCCCTAGGAGCATATGACTTTGTGACTTTCTAAACCTGAAGCTACTCTGGAAGGTGATCAAACAGATCTTTGTAACTGGAACATTGTTCAAAATTTTGTTTAGTACTTGGGAACTTCTCCTGTGACACAGCATATTCTGGGGGTATTCAGGGATGCCCTTGTTACTTCCTCAGAATTCTCCCTTCCTCATAGGACTCCTCTGTGCTACAGAGGATGTAGAGGGGAAGACTTAGGATTGGGTCCATCCTTAAGATCCCATGTCATAAAATCATAGAATCATTTAGATTGGAAAAGACCTCTAAGATAATTGAGTCCAACCATTATCCCAGCACTGCCAAGCCCACCACTAAACTACATTCCTCAGTGACACATCGACACATCTTTCAGATATCTCCAGGGACGGTGACCCCACCACTGCCCTGGACAGTCTGTTCCAATGCTTGACAACCCTTCTGGTGAAGAAATTTTTCCTTATATCCAATATAACCATTCCCTTGCACAACTTGAGGCTGTTTCCTCTGACCTTTGGAACGTGAAGGGTGTTTTGAAAATCTTTGTTTTGGTTCTCTGTTCAGTCACAGATTTTCTTTATGTTCCATGAGAACAGCAGACCATTAGAACCAGGAGCTGGAAGACACTGCACTTCACAGATGGCTTTTACCTTGTCTGGCAAGAGGCCCTGCTACTGTGCAATGCCCCAAAACTTCCTGTGTGATCTCAGTGACATCCTTTTCAGCTATTCTGCAATACCTGATGCCTGTATTCCTATGGTAGCACTGGGGAAATGCATAAATAAATATATAGTAAAGAGAGAAAAGAAAGTTGCTTGCTTGAGGACTTTTACTCAAGGGAAAACAAGACAAAGATTTTGGTGGCTCACGTAGCATCATATTCTGCTCCTGTACAAGGTAGGTGTAATATATCAGGACTGCATATCTATTTAAAATTATGACAGCTATCGCTTCCAAAATTAAGTCGGCTTTTAAGTATTGGGGGTCATATCAAATCCTATCACTATGTCAACAGTGGATGGCCAACTGTCATGAAATATTGAAAGCTGGTAAAAAAAGAGAACCTATCAAAGTTGGCAGTCAGTAAAACTGGTGGAGAAAACGCGTGTTAGTAAAGGCTTTATGATAGTTTAAGATAAAGAAAAAGAGAATTTTTTTTCCACTTATTCTGGTCTCAGTTCCTAAGCTTAATGCATATTTTAACATGTAGTTTTGACTTATAGGGTTTTTAATAGTTTGTACAATAGATTTGGCACAAACCAGCTATTCAGTGTATTGTCGTAAAGACAGGTGGGAGTCCAAAATTGCTTTAAGAACATAATTTTCTGATATGGAGAAGCATTTTTAATGTGCTATCTGTATTTATTGTGCTTTTATTGTCTGAAGTTTTATTAAGAAAAAAGTTGGGAAAGTGAAAAACAAAATGCAAATTTTCTCTCTATTAAATGGGTTTGTTGTTGATGTTTGATTCTCTAGGCCAGGATCTTTTCTTTTGCTTCTGTGAGTAGATAAAAAAAACTCAATGGAGAAGCATGGATGTAAAGTTAGTGCAAATCCTTTCTGTCCATTGTTTTGTGCTGATCCTGCCTCTCACCACCTTTTCTTATAAGAACCCCAAGAATGTAAAGTAAAATCTAAAAGCTGTACAGCAATAATTATATTTTGCTTTTGCATACTACTTTCTTTAAGGTTCTTTCTGCTACAGTCTCCATTTAATGACAGAACAGATCTTATAGAGAGACAAAAGGATTTTTTTTAGACATGTCTAGAAGATCTGAGAGCAAAATTTCTATGGAAAGTGCACTGATCATTCATCTCTTGCTATTAAGAATAGCAGGTCATTTTTGAAAAGGATTTTGTCTCCCAAATGTCAGTGCTAAGAAGCCCTTCAGCCCTTCCTTTCCTTCACAGGGAAAACTTTTTTGGCTATCAGAATTAGGTAGCAGCATTCCTAGAATACTTTAAGGATGCAATTCAAAATTCAAGACAGGTGAAATGTGGACAGCTACATCTCTACTAACAAACTGGCTGTGGGGAGAGGTTGCATGTTGCAGATTATGTGGCTAAACTCCCTTCTCCAAAACAATGTCTGCATCCAAACTGCTGCTTGGGTTGGACTGTTCCCTGGGCTAGCCTGACCTTTGTCTATGAAATGGGAGGACAGTATGCAGAGAAATAAAAGTATGTGTTACAAATCATGCTAGGGCCCCAGTCCAATGCTGTTCTGGTCCTTTTTATTTCATTAATGAGGATATAGCCAAAGAGACAGATCGGGAATTAAAAGCTCAAATGGGGGTCAGATGATTCAAATTTCATCTACTCTACCAAAATGTCAAGAAACCTACTGAGCACTGACCAGGCACCTCATGCATAAACAGTGAAAAACTAGGAACTATTTTCAGCTAATGGAGAACTTTCACTTTCATTCCCAGCAAAAGACCCTGTGGGAAGATGAGGATATATTGGGTAAAAGGAAAGTTTAGTACTTGTAGTCTGAAGCCTCTCCACCATGAGGAATGCTGCAGCATGTAAGAAGAACAGGGCAATACCAGGCTTAGAGCAAATGTAGATCCTCTGGTCCAGTTATGTTGTAGTAATCTAGGCATCCCAGATCAAAGCCAGACCTGCTGTAAATCCTTGGAAGTAGCACAAGTCTGTTGCTCACACAGCAAAAACTAGAGAAGACAGAATAGAGTCAGAGAATGGTTTGGGTTAGAAAGGGCCTTAAAGATCATCTAGTTCCAACCCCTTGCCATGGACAGGGACAATTCTCACTGACCAGGTTACTCAGAGCCCCATTCAATGTGTCCTTGAACACCTACAGGAATGAGGAGTCCACAGCCTCTCTGGGAAACATGCTCGGAGGAATAAAATAATTTATTCAAAGTCTAATCCCAGGTCACTAGCAGAGTAAGGAAAATAATTCTGAGCTCCTGCTTCCAGATGATCATGTTGCTTGCTAGCTTTATGCATAGCAATAGCATGCTGTTAGATGGAGATCAAATCTCAGTGTGAAACAAAAGCTTCTGAAAGTACCATTTTTCTTTTGTTGTCCAGGCAGGGGCCAAGCTGCTACAACTTGGAAAGGAAAAGCTTAAAATAATCCCCAAGTCACATTTTCAGAAATCTCCATACTTCCACCTGTACCAGAGAGATTACAGATATGTCTCCTAGAGAAACTGAAATTTGGTTTATGGTTAACCTATCAACCTATTGCAGTTCTAGGTCAGTTTTACTCATCTTTTTTAGTACTTATGTTGTGCTGGCTTACATCTAAGTTGAAGCAACTTCACTTAGCCCTTAACTCTTTTGGATAGTCTAAGACATATATGTTTCTTTTTCTCTAAGCTTTATCCCACCTGCCTGTGTAACTACAGATTTTCTGTGTATGTGCTGTCTTAGTTTTCAAAAAGCATTGTCTTTCACTCTGATGATGAAGCCATCAGGGAAGGTGAGCTCACAGATAGCCTCAGGTGGGATATTCTTGAGTCCTCTTGTATACAGACCTAAAAAAATCTTTTCAAACTCAATCTACTTTCCTGTCAGTTGCAGCATTCCCCCCTACCCCTAGCTCCCAACCTCAGTGTCCTAATTTCTCCCTCACTGATTGCATCAGTCTTTTTTCCTTCTGTTGTTATTGTTGCTGTCATTGTTACCCTTGTTATTTGGGAAAGTGTTCTGCAGCTCAGTTAAACATCCTGAAGCCAAAGAAAAATGTGTTAGAAAGTCACAGCGACAGGGAGGGATTCAGTGGGGACATGTGCTGACAATCCTGTTGGGTCAGCAGCCCATGGCATTGACAGCCTGATAGTCCTAAGACTTAGAAAATTGCAGTACTGGAAAGCTGACAACTGCTGCTGCCAGAAATTGGAGGGTCACTTGTGACAGCAAATAGCTCCTGATCAGTTAGGGTAAAAAGCTGAGCCTGGAAGGTTGTGGATACCTTTGCCTGCTGCTCTGTAAGATGCAAATTGAAAATGATCAGACCACAGATGGGCTGGACTGCTTTTTTCTTCTGAGCCCACATCTGCAGTGCTGTGCCCAGCACTGGATTCCCCTTTGCAAGAAAGACATTGCCAAATGCAGGGACATCATCAAAGTGCCACCGAGGGAACTGAGCCTGAGGCACTTACCCAGTAAGTAGAGGCTGAGGGAGCCCAGAGAGGCTGTGAAATCTCACCTTGGTCAGTTAAAAAATCAGGTGGATGAGGTGTGCAACCTGATTTTAACCTACCTTTCTTTGAGCAAGGTTTTGAATGACGTGGCCTCCAGAGTTCATTTCCAACAGTAATTATCCTATGGTTCTGTCCATCAGGAGGAATTGTTATTCCGGAGTTCTGATAAAAACTCTGGCCACTAATGTGTTTTATACTTTTATACAAAGTTAAAAAACCAAAAAAGAGTTGGGAAGAGTTAGTGGTTAAAGCAACTGATCAGTTAGTGGAAGTCATTAACAAACAAATGTTCTATGGACAACAAAAGAGACAAAAATTTGCCAGGCTTAAGCAAAAATACAACATTATTAATTCTTTTGAAAGAATATAAGACTTTCAGAGGACTCAAATTATCAAATGTCAATGAAGAAATAAGTTCATTGAAAACTTTTCAAAATTATTATAGTGGTGGGTGTTTTTATTTCTTTGAAATTTAAAATGTGAACTCTGACTTAGAATTCAGGTATTCAGTCTTCAGAGAGAAACCTTTTCAGTTCCATTTTTTCCATCTGCTTCTGATATCTGCCTCTAATATATAATGGTTGAAACAACCTGTGATACTATGACATAAAAGAAAAATTTCTTTAAGTCACATTCTGTGACAACAGAGTGTTTGCAGGGATCTCTGGAGCAGGCAGCACCGAAACCTTTTAGGGTTGTACTGTGTGAACTAGTAGAGCAAGAACACACCCAGTGGAGCCATGCCCTTCCCTCATGCCAAAAAGTAAAGTTGTCTCTTTGTTCCAGTATTGATTGCAGCCATTTGTTATATTCTGAATCTCCAACCTTAGAGTGAAATTTGTCAGGTTTATCCTCTGCCAGAAAGTCACCTTCAAAGCCAGTTCATCTATTTTTTTGTACAAAATACATATTAGGTTAGAAACCTGCATCCCTTTTAACCATCCTCTGTTCCTTCCACCATCATTTATTTTTATCCAAACGTTTTTATTTAATCTGCATGGGTGGCCAATTGAATAACTCTTAGATTGAAGTTGGACTCTTTTTGTTTACGTTTTATTGTCCTTCCTCCATTAAGTTAAGGACAACCTGATTCTATTTATGCTACCTCTGAGCTTTTCCTTTCCAGTTCTTGCTGAAATACACTTCTGATCCCTGCATGGCAATTGGGGTAGTTTAGATTCCAGAACAGATTGCTCCCAGCAGAGTCCTAAAAAAACCTCAGGGTCCAGCTATTTGTAACATCCATCACTTTTTCGTGAGGTGGCATATGCAGGACCTCAGCTAATCCATGGGACAGATTACTTTGTAATGGCTGGACACAGACTGCAGATGGGTCTGCCTTTAATAACAGATGCAAATAGGATCACTTTTGCAGTTTGCAATAAAATGTCTATTACAGAACACTACAGCACCTACTTTTTTGGTATGGTTGGCATGACTGTGTCCCCTTCCTGTGCAGGGACATCAGGGTCTCTTTAAGACTGCCTCTGGATGTGCTCTAAAATCCCACACCAGCTGTTCCATCTGGAGAGACAGGGCAAAAAGACATGCAGTTAGATAAGTAGCATCTCAGGACTTTAGAGGGCAAGTCCAACTTGAGAAACAATCATTGGACTGAGAATACTTCACGAAAGTCTCCTGCCTTTGCAGTCTTCAAGGTATCTTTGGAGTCAGACCAAGTGCTCACCGCAATAGCCAGTCAAATCCTGACAGTGACTTGGTACCAGAACTGCATAAAAAACCAGAGAGCAAAAGCCTTTTCACATGGAACTCAGCAAGTCATTAAAAGGAAGAAGGACTTGCCTTCCTCAGGGTGCACCAGCTGATCTGATGAAAAACTGCACGAAGCATGAACTGAGAATGCAGGAGCTGTCTTGTTGGTTTTTTCTTACTTTGGATGATGAACTAGATTATCTTTAAAGTCCTTTCCAACCCAAACCGTCCCATGATTCTACAAACAAAGTATGCCCAGCTGCAAGCCCAGCTGTCTGTAAGAGTAGCTCATCTCTGTTTGCTCATCTTGGGCATCTGGGGGGTGTATGTGTGTGTACAGGTCTGTAGAGAAAGGCAGAAGGAGAACAGCTGAAATGCTGGTAGAAATCAGAGAGGTGGTGTATAAGGAGTATTAGCTACACTGACACTGGGATCTAAAGCAAGGTCAGACCAAAAGGTCAGTACTGTTTCTGAAGATGTTAAGTAGCTTCTGGCACAAGTGGCTGCTCCTGCAGATGCTTCTTGTCTCCTATGTTTGCTGAGAAGAGAAACGATGCAGTAAAGAACAATTCTTTCCTACAGTAAGAGAAATAGCTCTGCCAAAGAAAATAGGGACATGCTGCCATTCAGATTGCCTAATGGCATAAGATAATGTTCAAATTCAGATCAATGATCCTTGGTCTGAATCAGGCAGAAAAAAGGCATTTACCCTTGATGTCTCACTCTGTACAAGTGAGCAGCCAAATCATTTACGTACCAGTCAGTGAAGCAGATCTAACAGAGAGTTTTGAAGCTGGTTTTGACCATCTCTACTGCAAGTTGCCACCTTCCAACAGTGCGGCTTGACCGGTGGTTTGCTGACTCTGAAAGAGCAGCACTGTGTCCCCATCCACTGATCCAAAGCTCTGACCTTGATGTAGTGAAATGGGGATGGGACCAACACTTTTTTTGGTGAACTGTTTTTGTACAGTGCTTATCCCTGCATACCTCTGGACCATCTGAAGTCACTGTGGTTACTCCCTTTACTATACAATTTCGTGGTAAAGTATTAAGTTATACAAAACATAGTAAAAGAAAACCACTGCAGACTGGACTCTTGCTAAGGGGTGATAGTGCAGAACCATGACCTTCCCTTACCTGGAATCACTGCAGACCATCCCATGAGGCAGTCTGATTCTTGACTTTGAAGGATTTCTTGGAAGCACTGGCTTTTTCTTTTTGTTCTGCTTGTATGTTATTAACCAAAAAAATCCATGGAGGAAATCAATGTGAATTAAGAATGTTAACTCCCAGTTATTATAAAGGGAATGAAGAGAATACAGTGAGCTGGGTAGCCTAATTGTATATCTTTCAGAGTGTTTGAAAAATATGGGTTTACTTGCTATACTTATTGCCTTTATTATCTAGTACAATTTGTAGCCAGAAATATATGAGTCAATTAAGGTTTTGAAGAAAAGTTTTCTTTTCTTTTCCAAATGAAAGTATCATATATCATGTGATATCAACTCCAGTGTTAGACTTGCAGAAATTTACTGCACCATGTCCCTGCAGTGAAAATTTGCAGATAGATTAATGTTCCTTTAGCTGGCATTAAATCAATTTCATACATATGCTCGTATTTTCACCAGTGACATTCTGCAATAGCTGATGTTTTGTAGGAGCTGTAAAGAAAAAAATCATCAGATTTTGTTCAAGCTTCATATATATATATGTAGGCTTCATATATATATGTATATATGTATATACAGGTATAGAAGATACTTCATGCTTCACTCGCTTTAAAAAGTCTTGAGTTTTCAAAGTCGGCCAACTTATTTCATGTTTTTCATGGCATATACACTGCTTATTATCTGTACACCTTCATATAGTTGAGAAACATCTAGAGTTACATATATCTAATCTAGATAGAATTGACATTTTCTTTTTTCCCTCAGTTTATTGAAAATGTTCTTGTTATGAAACTTACACTTCAGCAATTGACATATGGGGATAAAACTGTCACATCTTCCTACCTAATGCTCACCACGCTGTAGATGATTTAATCCTGGCTGGTTCTCATGAAGGCAACAGCACCCTCCATGACAAGACATGCAAACAGCCCAAGGAGGTTCTGCATGTCTGTGGGAGTTTGCCTCATGACTAGGGCATAGCAATCTCCTGGGCAGGACTCCAAAAAGGTCATTTTTTTCTTGAGTGCTCCTTCTGAAGAAAGGATATCGAGGAGAGCAGGATGCAGCTTACTCAGGGTGTTGTTGTGGAGCAACCACTGCAGCCCTGGGGACAAAACCAGTCTCGATCATCCAGGGCTTAAGGAGTGGATTGTGCAGCAGTGACATCCCTGTGTCATCACCATGATATCACTGGTAAACAAGCCACTGGAATTTTCTCTTCTCTGTTACCTTGTGGCAGGTAAAAGCATACCAGCTGCTTTGGTCATCAACTGCTATAACTACCCCTCTTGTGTTGAACTGGTGTCTCACCTGCTGCTTCATATGACTCCAGGGAATACAAATTTTCAGGGAAAAGAACATTTCTGTGTGGGAATCTCACCTAGAGGATCTGATCTGAAAAATAAAACCTCATTTTATCTCACAGTAGTAAAGGAGGGATAAGTTTAATGGGTGGAGAAACTGCTGCAAGTGAAAGGAGAACCAAGCTCAAGATTTGTAAGTAGCTTTACTGTGAATTTGCAATTGAGGAATTTACTGGGATTTAAGGATTTACAGGCATTCAAGTACAGGTATATTCTGTGCTGAGACACACTAGGATGCAGAGATAATGTAGCAAAGACAGATTAAATATATGGATATCTCTAGATATGCCCTGGGAAAAATTATTCCTTTACCAGCATTACTGAGGTGTACTGAGGGACCTGTGAGGGACTGCGAAGTGGAGTGGCAGTCAATGGCAAGTGCTGATCCTGAAAGCCACCCTCAAGGTGCAAGTGAGCTGATCTAGCCCTTTTTTTGTGTGATCTCTATTCTGTAGTATCTTATCACCTCATAGGCATCACCAGCTCTCAGTGAGATAGGAAACACTCATTGTATTTTACAGAGAAGGGAACAGAAATATAAGGAAGACTACCAGAAAAAACCTTGATTGGCATTAATATCCAGGGCTCCAGGTGATTAACCACAACCCTGAGGTGTTTTGACTTTCCTTATATATCTAAATTTTATGGCAGAAGAACTCTAGCTCAGGCAAGCAGCTCTTCCTGCACAGGGAATATTGCTGTGTAAGTTTTCCTTAGGATGCTGCTCAATGCTGATTAGTTACCTGTGATGTTTTTATGTTATTAAGGTCATGCATAAAGTCTGTCACTAACCTGGGTAACAAACTGGAGCTGCCTGAATGCCTGTTTTGCATGATTTTCTATCTTTCTATGTATTTTTAGCTATGTTGTTTTTTGTCAGATCAAACTGTGTTCCTAAGTGGCATCCAGAAACAGCACCCTCCTCCAGTTTTCTTTAAAGGAGGGATTCAGTTTAATCCTCTGTAAGGTTTTATATGTCTTTCGTCATTATTTCTTAGCCCTTTGTCCTGCTATCATAAGTACTTTTTGGCAGCACAATATAGAGATGACATCTAAATAGTGGAAAGAGAAAAGGTTTGGTTTTTTTCTGACATGGGAAGCAGCAAAATTATAAATTGATATAAATTAATGGGTCACAAAGAAACCAACTCATTAAGCATTTATTATTGCAAGTTGCTTGAATGGCTCACTTTCAGCTTTGGTAAGCTGTGCTGAATTTAAAGAGAGGCCTTTTACATGTGTTTTCATTATGGAAAATCAAAAGGACTACCAAAAGAGGCATCATGAGTGCGGTTCCTTTTTGATACACATATCATGAAGGTTTTTTTCCCCCTTTCCCTGATTATTATATAGTTTTGAATGCAGGGCAAACTATGCACTAGCAGCATTAAAATGAGAAGCTGACTTCAAAAATCCTCAGATATATGACAGGCTTGGAAGAGAGATGATTGTTAAATATCTTCCAGCCTTGTGCATGTAACAGTCAGTGCATTGGTTCATACACCTCCACCTGCTCCATTTTTCTTAGGAAGGATGTCACAGTTTCCACATAGGTGACTGTCTCTCTAAACCTAAAGATAAGCTGCACTAGAATTTTTTTTTTTCATAAACTTCTGATTTGGAATATGTGCAATGTGTTATATCTGTTGATTCTTTAACTCTGTTGTGCTTTGATTTTTCTTAATATAAGTTATATGATATATATGGTATAGGAAAATAAAGTTTGAGCATTATAGTAGTTTTAGGCTTTTGTCTTGAAGTGTTCAATTTTTTATTTTCTGTCCTACTCCTTGGGGTTTTTTTTCTTTATATATGCACATACATGCATACCCATACACATGCTTCTCTACCATCTCAATTGCCTACCCTGATTTTTTTAAACCTACTTTTAAAAATTTCTGACTATTCTCTGTGTCATATGTAATTTAATACAATATTTATAACCACAGTAAAATGAACAATCACGCAGTGATTCTCTGTGCATGGTTTGAAGCAATTTTCATAAATAAGAATTTAATAAAAAACAGGTTTCATTTTTTACACTCTAATTAAAAATTAAGAGGAAACAAAATAAAAGAAGAGCAATAAAAATAGAACGAGATCTTCTCTAAATTGCATAAACTAACCTGATTGGATTCACTGGATTTACTTTAATTTAAAAAGTGTGTAAGGGAGGAAAGCAGAGCTCAGAATAACTGTTTCTGAAGTGGTGAGTTGCTGCAATAACAGGGCAGCAATTAAAGACTGCCTCTAGCATGCTCTTTTGAAGGAGCTCATATGCCTTTGCTCACTCTCTCAGAGTGTTACCTGCCATTAAACACAAAACTTCAGGTTTATCAAAACAGCCAACAGATCAGCAGAGAGCAGGGAAACATTTGCCAGTCTGGAATTACCACAGCTCAGACGACCAATGGTGGTGGGTTGTGGTGCCTTGGCTGTGGTGGCCACTCATCCTTTGCTGCGTAATTGAGGTCCTCGTTAGATACTTCCCTACCTCTGCCCTGCACTGTTGTGTGACCTGTGTTGGGGGCTGGGAGAATGTGATCCATCAAGGACTCATTCTCACCCTCAGGAGACAAGTGTGTCTGAAGTGCCATGGTGCACACTTGCTATCAAAGCTCAAATTCTAGTTGTTGCTCAGGGGGACTTCTCATAAGCATTGTGGAATATACACAAGGAACTGAAATAATGGATTGGAGTGGGGAAATCCTTATCCCCACTATGGGAAAGGCTCTGAAAAGGGCCACTGAGCTATTCTCAGCTTTTCCTCTTCAGTTGCTCTTGCTTTGTGCTGTGTCCAGCTCTGGGTCCCAACGCAAGAAATCTCTTGGATCAAGTCCAGAGGAGGCCATGAAGATGATCAGAGGGGTGGAGCACCTCTCCTTTGAAGACAGGCTGAGAGAGTTGGGGTTGTTGAGCCTGGAGGAGAGAAGGCTCTGGGTAGAACTTATAGCACCTTCCAATACCTAAAGTGGGCCACAAGAGAGCTAGAGAGGGACTTTAGACAAGGGCAGGGAGGGATAGGACTAGAGCAATGACTTTAAGCTAAAGCAAGGTAGGTTTAGATTAGATACAAGGAAGAAATTCTTTGCTGTGAAGGTGGTGAGGCACTGGCACAGGTTGCCCAGATAAGTTGTGGATGCCCCATCCCTGTAAGTGTTCAAGGCTAGGCTGGATGATGTTCTGAGCAAGCTGATCTAGTGGAAGGTGTCCCTGCCACAGCAGGGAGTTTGGACTAGATGATCTTTAAGGTCTCTTCCAACCCAAATTATTCCATGATTCTGTGATTCTATGAGATGAGAGGCTGGATGGGGCACAGACACATGGTCTTTGAAAATAAATGTTGTACCTCAGTTGGACCTGTTCAGTACTTAGACCTCTTTAACAAAACACAACCCAAAATTAATTCCTATACTTCCTCTGAAACAAAATATATTTTGGGGCATTTTCAGAGAAGAAGTCTGTCCCTGTGGCATTCAATTGCAAAGCTCCAACTGACTTTTCTGGAACCAGGTTTTCACGTCTGAGTTTCCAAAAAGCTTAAATCAGGGTACTTGGAATTGGAAGCACAGTCAAAACCATGGACTTTTCCTCATTATGGTGGACTTTAAAAGGGACATGACATACTACTGCCAAACACACAAACCCTGACAGCATGGTAACTTTCATAGAATAATCTGGGTTGGAACTGATCTTTAAAGGTCTTCAAGTCCCCCATCCCCCTCGAGCTGGTCATCTACTCCAACCTCCAGCCACTTGCAGGGCAGCGGGACATGTAATTCCAAATTAAAAAATGGGAGAACATGGGGGCTTTTTTTGTACACGTGACAGTAAAAGTGAGTGCTATTTGTCACTGCAGCATGTCATGATGCAGACAGTGCTGTTGGAGTGGAGGTGCAATTTAGGTGGAATTAAGTTGCCATGGCTGTAAAATCCTTGATGTATTTTTCCATCACGTTGTTGCATGAGAAAAGCATAACCAAAGTATCCCAAATCCCAAACTTATTTTCACCTCAAAAACTGTCTGGTGTTGAATGATTTTGGGCATATCTGAGGAAACCAAGGTTCACTGCTTCTCTGGAAGGAACAGATGAGTTTAAAATGATGTTTGGATCCAATCCCTGTAACATAGAAAACACCTTACAAGTCAGTGTGACTTGACTGAATCTGAAAGGGTTACTTGTATGTCTGGAATTTCCATTTGTCCAGTTCAGAGAAAAATCTTTCTCCAGTGCGAGTAAAACCCCACAATTTTCACACTGTGGAGGAAAATGTATAACAAGGAGGGGACTGACTGTCTCACATTTTAAAAACTATGGTATTCCTTATGGGACATCACATCACATATGGAAGTGAAACACTTTTGATCTGCTAAATGCTTAAAAGTGAGTCTTTGTCCTGAGGGAGAGAAGGAAGTCTCTCATAAATTAAAATGTTCTCATTTGGATTATTAAATAGTTTCTCAGTGGGAAAAAAATAAAATTAGAAACTTTTAGTGTAAAAATGGTGGGGGGAGCTATGAAACTGCTTTCTTTTTTAGAACAACGAAAAAGGCTCACCATGTTTTCGTGGCAATCATTCAAGGACATTGCAAATATTACCTAGATGTCAAAATTCTGCATGTGAAAGGGGCAGGGAGGGTTTGGACTGAATGAAGTATCACAGAGGGAACCTGGGGCCCATGTAGCTCAGAGTGACTGGCAACTTGGAAGTTATTTGAGAGCTCTAGTACCATTAAGGCTGAGAGGCTAAACCCCTTCTGAGAAAGTCATTGAAGTCACTTATTCTCTTAATGCTTTTGCAAACGGTGCTCATAACTTTGCAAGATGACTTTACCTGGATAAGAAATGGAGAAAGCCAGAGACTGGATGCAACATAAAGGTTTTTTCTCAGTTAATTATTGTTAAAATGGAGGGATATAATAAGGAAGTCAGAATATAACCCTCCAAAGAGCACATTTGTTTATGCTTTATGTACTCACATGTACTGACATTTATTATTTTCTGTTGCAAGCAAGCAACAATAATCCTGTGTCTGGCTTCATAAAGTGTATGGATTTGCAAATATGTCTGTATCAATATATAGCAAGGCACAGTCGGCTGGCATTTGTTTGCATCTATCTGTATTTCTGCAGAGCTAATCTCAGCTCCTAACCAATATAAACCTGTCAGATTGTCTGTTATGCTAGGAGACCATTTATATTTCCACTTGTACATAGTTAAATTATTGTTTGCAAAGCAGTTTCTTAAGTCCAACTCATTCATGTGTGTGTGTGTGTGTGTTTCTATCTTTGTTTAGTTCAACCAATACTGTCTTGGAAACTACCCAAGAAAATTTGGGTGCTCAGCATCAGAGCTCTTCCATCACTAAACTCTTTCAGTGCAGACATTGAGAGGTCAAGAGATGGAGTTTCTTGTTTGTTAAAGCCCCAATGCGTTATGCCTTGTGCTGACTTGGAGAGAGTTTTTACTAAAGCCTTGTGAGATTAGGAAAGGGGGCTAAAATCTAGTCTGATTATATCAGAATTGATTAAATGTGCTTTAATCCTCATTCTCTGATGACAGACTTTTAAATGAATTTAGTTTCCCTGCATTAAAGTTTAAGACAAAGTTCAAGAAGTTTTAGCAAATAAAACCACAGAATTACAGTCTTTCTCTGACTCCTAAATGTGAAAAAACATGATATGAGAAAAAAAAAGATAGATACCATCAAAGTCATTATTTTGACAATTTTATCACAGCACAAACAACTGCTCAGGTTACTGAGTATTCGTTGATCTGTATTTCTCTCCTTTTTTGCATTCTTCAATTTAGGTCACTCTTTCAAAGCAAAGTTAGTAATTTTTCTCAGAGGCAGAGCACTATTTAATTTGCCTTTTCACAAACCACTCAAGGTGTTTTATTGTTGTCTGGAATATGACAGTAGAATCCTCCTCTAGCAAAAAATAAATGTTCTTCTAGAATAAACTCCAAATTCTCAAGATCTATTCAGAAAGAAAAAAAAATAGAAAATGGAAAGGTTTGAACCTCAACAAGCAAAGGCATGCAACTTTGCTGCCTATAAAGTATATGCCAGTAAGGTTTCAAATCTGTGCAATATTGTCCTCCTTCTCAATGTAATATTTATGTAAAATGAAAGCTGTCATACCCATCATTATGTCTGTCAAGTGTAGGCTTAGTGACTCTCCTGCAGAGGTGAGGTGGCAGCAAACGTCTGAGACTGGAGGTGCAGACAATTACATCCAGCAAGTGGAAACATAGCAGACCTTTAAAAGTGTGTTTCTCCCACCTATAAAACAATCTTTCTTTTGCTTATTGGATGACTTTAACACACACCAAACACTAATCTGCCTTAAACCCAAGGATTTTTTTCCATTAATCCAGCTGTCAGTGAATAGAGCCCTAGGGTTGCTTAAGGAGTAGTTTGTGAGCAGCTTCTTTCCTTCTTTTTTTGTATGAAGTGACTTGGATTTGCCCCTACTAAGACAGTAGGAGTGATGAGCCATGGGAGTGTAGGTCCCTGTGAGATACAGGTCCTTTTTCATTTTAAAGATAAGCATAGATGCCATTTGCTCCCCTTATAGAATGACTGTTAGTACATCATTTATTGACCTGTTTGGCCCAACAAATATCCCTGATTGCACTGGGCACAGCCCAAGCATCTCTGCTTATCCTTCAACAAGAAAATGCTGGGACACAGAGAGTTGGGTTGCTTTTTCCTCCATGGAGAGCTCTGTCCTATTACAGCTAAATTTGAAAAGCTTCAACCCCGACAACAACAGATGAAACATGTTGGTCCTGGCATGATGTATCTTCCCCATAATCATGTGTGCATGTATATGTCCTATTAGCTGTAACAAGGGTTATGTATTGAGAGCAGATGCTCTTTAACCAATAATTGTCTCATACTATTATGTCTACATTTATTTAAAAGCTGTTGTCTACTCATCTGATGTGAGCATTAGAGTGCAGATTTCCACAACCAACCATTGAGAAAATTGTCAGCGCTGCTGATCATCAGAGTAGAAGGATAAATTTTAGATCTGTAAGGCTGACCTTTTTTTTCTGAAGCTGACTTCACTGGTATCAAACAAAGCTTTGAACCACAAAAGATGAGTATTGCCCTTACAACAAAACTGCAGTTCAAAATCCTCTTGGATATAAGAAGATGCACCTCAATGTTAGATGTGCATTTGGACTGGCTTGTGCATGGGTGGGTTTTTGACCAGAGTTAATAAAAAGACAGAGGTTGGAGAAAGGAAAAGAAAAATAATCTGTGACAAGTTTGCTCTTGGGGTGACTGTGTAATTTGGTGTGAGCTGGGTTTGCTCACTTCGCCATGTCGGTGTCATGAAGCATTGCACAGCTCACTTTCCAGTTCAGGTCAGTCAGGGCAACAGGTTACAAAAACCTCTGTGAGAATTCAGGGGAAAGTAATGGGAAATGCTGTGTTTCGTAAAAAAAAAAAAAAAGGCAAAGAAAGAAAGAGACATAGAAGGGAGAGTGTGGGTGAAGAAAACCAATAAGAAAACACATTTACTGTGCAAAGGCAGCTCAGCATGAGGAACTGAAGTGAGTCAGGGGAAAGTAGAGGTTTTGTTATCACACACATTTTTCATCTCAGTTCTCTTCTGTCCCTACACACAAAAGCAAATGGATAGGCTCTGTTTACATAGCACAGGATTTCATATTTCTCCTTGAGCAATGGTTGCACATCTCAAAACTCAGATCTGCCCTAGGATCTGTCTCTTTTGGAGGTTCATGCCTTCTCTTCTTAAGCCTTTGAACCTCCTTGATCTGCTGAAGGCAGAAGGAGCTAGATTTTTTTAAAGGTACTTCTGAATAATTACATCGTCTGCCCCTACACCACATGAAGTCTCATGAAGCAGAACACTCTTCTGACATATAACCTAGAGTATATAATATCCTCAAGCTCACTTTGAAAAGTGCCCTTATTGCTGGTTCTTCACTGGTGGGTAATGAGGCTTCAGGTAGTGTCAGCTAATGTAGAATAGAGAACTGTCTTTGCTTTCTTTACCATGGAGTCATGAGTTTTTTTCCCTACTCCAGAAGGCAAATGAATAGTGAGATGGCAAGACTGCAACTTCCAAAATGCCCCATTTTATGTATTTACTTGAATGCACAAAACTCATTAACCAGGCAGAAAACCTCGACACTGAACTTCTAATTAGGAGGCACTGAGAAATCCAGGTCCTTGTTTCCACTGAGGTAACAGCACAATTGTATGGACATATTCACACACTGCTTGGGCCCCCCTCAGTGCTATGTGAGTGGGGTGGCACTCCTTAGAGGACTCCTTGGGGCAACTCAATTAGGATTCACTATTGTCTACCCAATGCACAGGACTCCAACATGGTACTTCTATTTCACAGACAAATTCCTTTTTCTCTCTAAGGTGACTGCGAGTCAGCTTGGAGGGGGAGCTCAGTCTATATGAATCTTTAAGAAAATACCTTAATATATTGTTCAGCCTCTGGCTTTATAGCAATTCAAAATAATTTAGTGACAGTTGTCCATAAAAATTCATATTTATCCATGCAGTTCAAATGCATGGTTGGGTTAGACCCATACATATTTAAGCAGATCGTTTTAATCCTGGGGCTGGATTCTTTTTGCATAAAACATTATTTTTTCTGAATATATATAATGTGCTGTGGAGGGTAAGTACCTGTCAGTGTTTAAATCTACTGAACACTCCAGAGCAACAGCAAAAATGACCTTACTAGCTGGGTCTTTAGATGAGGAAGGAGTGTTGCTCTGATGTTTCTGTCTGGTGTTTCAACCTTGCAGGGCCATTTTTTGCAGCACAGATGTCTGAGCAACCTCCCAAAGGCAGAGGTGAACAATTCCACGGAGGAAGCAAGTCAGTCATTTAAGAGATGAAGAGTTGTTGAATTCACAGTACTTCTGTCTGCTTTGCTAACCCAAACCCAGACTTAACAGATGGGTCCTAAGGTCTGTTTCATGACCTCCCATGCTGTCATTGAGATCAGAAATCCCTGCTGCAATTACTACTAAGTTCCCTTGTCCTCATCTGTTAGGAACGTTGACTCCCTGGGGAGAACATGGAAGTCAAGGAACTGAGTAACATTGATATTGTGGCACTGACCCCACAGGATGGACCCAAAATATTACTCTTTATTTTGGTGTGGATTTTTTTTTTAAGTGGTCTTTTCTGGTCCTTCCCAGCTTAAAGCAATTAGCACAGTAGCAACTTGCTTAAAGAAAAGCCAATTATAACAAAAAAGAAAAAAGGAAAGGGAGGAGATAGGTCACTTAGCTATGAAACCATCAGTAAACTGTGCAGAATTCAGAGTGCTTCGAGCCCCAGAAAGTTTCCAGCAGCAGCCCCCGGCCAAAGGATGAGTGGTTTGTCTCCTCTTCTGCAATTGCAGTCTTTGCTTCGGTTACATTATTCCTCCTCAGCCTGACTATGTTTTTCTATATTTCCCCTGTCTATTTCCTGAAGAGGCAATTGTTGTGAATGGTGGAGAAGGTTGAGTGCCTAACTGAAATAAAGGAAAATTAGTTTTTAAGGAGAGTAAATTGGATAGAATAGGACCCGTAAGGATAACAAGCTGACGATAATTCAGTGTAGTCTTCCTGTTCTGCTCCTGTTTATTAAATATTCTTATTGACTTCTGCTTCTCAGTACTCTATGTTCTAGTGTACTAAATTACAGTAACTGAATATTCTGTCTACATATGCTGACTGGTCATTTGAGAGATGAGTGCACTTAGGACAGAAATGTTTTCCTTTAGTCCTTGCATCCTTGAAATGCCTATTATAAAATGTACATCTGTGAGAAGGCACTTCTCCCTGCCAAATGAGATTTAATACTGAAAAAGCTACAGAGCTAAATAAAATAATAAACTTTAAGGAGGAACCTTTTTTTTTGACACACATTTCTTTTTTCTAACCACTACTAAAATTGTGAGTAGGATTTAATGCCTCCATACCCATATTCTGCCTTCAATAAAAGAAGCCCTAATACACAAATGTTCCAGAAAGCCTATTTTCCCCTTGTTGTGACCTAAAAATATTGATGGAGATTCTCGAACTTTATAAATTTTGGTCTCTGTTGCTTGGAGAACAAGATGCTCAGAATGTAAGAGTCTTTGGCAAAGAAGGGTAAATTATACTGGGCCAAGGAATGCTCTCAAGTACACCCATGCATTTAGCTGTAAGGTTTAACTGTTATTATTTTCTCTAGAATAGTTTTGACAAATACCTCTAAAACTCCTTTGGATGATGCCTGGATGTGAAAAGGGGAATAATATAAACCAGTGACTGCTCTCAGTAGACACCACAGATGAGACCATCCTGTTTTTGTGCGAGAAGTTTTGCACCATGGTTTTGTTGTCAGACAACAGGTCTTGGTCAATTTTCTTTACTGTTGCAGCGTAGATAAATGTTCCAACTTCCTTCCCTTTTCAGAAGAAGGGGGTAGGGAGAAATGCCAGTTCTCTCCCTTCCCTAACTAACTCCATCCCTGGAAGTGTTCAAGGCCAGGTTAGATGGGGTCTGAGCAACCAGGTCTAGTGGAAGGTGTTCCTGCCCATGGCAGGAGGGGTGGGAACTGGATGGTCTTTAGGTCCCTTTCAACCCAAGCCATACTATGATTCTATTCTATTATTGGGCTGCACAATCCTGTTCCCATTAATGCTATCTTCTTAGCTAAAAAATGAAAAAAAAATTTACTTTTTACTGTACAGTGGCAAAATTTCACTGCCTTTCCACCCAGTGTGCCCTGTTCCTGGGAGACAGGGCATTTGCCAGGAGGTTACAGCTCTGAGGCCTCTCCTCCTGATGAAAAAGTTGAAATCAAATCTTACAAGGCCCAGCCAGATATGTGACCATTAGGAGATTTTACAACAGTGTGGAATTTTCTTATTCTGTAATTCATTTATTTTTTTACTATCATTCATCTGGTTATGCTCGGAGAACATTTTTACAGTAAACTCCCAGAGGAGAAAAATGAGGGGATGAATGCCTAATTTCCAAATCCCAGTAAAGCTTGTTTGTTAATCAGATGTTGAAATGCTCAACAAACTGCACAGCAAAAGAGAAGTGCTCCTCCATTTGCTCAGAGATAGAACTTTCAGGCTTGTGAGATATTTGTGACTGAAAATAGTCACATTTATGAACTTCAAGTGCCTCCAAATGCAGATGGAAGAAGTACATTACTTTAGGACCATATTTAAAATTATAATGTATAAATATAAGTTCTATCCTTCAATGGTCTCATGGTGTAGGACTGCCTTAATTTCCTGTATTAGTGATTGAGATTTGTCCTTGCTTCCACTGCAAGACCATTCTTTGTCTTCCATTTCTGAACTAAATATGTGCTTTATCTTGCTTAGCTGTCCCCGAAGCAGAGGCTAAGCCTGCAATACAAAAGGGGATTCAACATCCTCAAATTCAACATGCACTGAGTGATTTGGAGACAGCTGTTCAGTAAATATTCAGCTTGCTGTCATTGATCTCTCTTTTCCATTTTTAGTCTTTTAATCCAAATACAACACTCTCCCATTGAATTGAACCCCAGAGCCCCACACTTCTCACAAAAGCGAGAATTTCCCTGCTTTAGAAAACCATGAAGCATATACAGTATTACTGGGGAGGAAGATATTTTTCTCAGTAGGAGGTAGAATCATAGGATCATAATGGCTTGGATTGGAAGGGACCTTAAAAGATCAATTAGTTCTAATGCACCCCACTGGCAGGGACACCTTTCACTAGACCAGGTTGCTCAAAGTTCCATCCAGGCTGGCCTTGAACACTTAGAGGGATGGGGTATCCACAACTTCTCTTGGCAACCTGTTGCAGTGCTTCACCACCCTCACAGTAAAGAGTTTCTTCCTAACATCCAATCTAAATCCACCCTCTTTCAGCTTAAAGCCATTAAGTTATTCAAGTAGTTGCCATTAAAGACAAGTAGTTAGTTTGTTAGACTTGGGATTTTTCTTAGCCTTTCCAGCTTAAGGTATCCCTCAGCTCCATATAGTAGTCTTCAGAAAGAAGAGTAGATGCCAGGTCCTATGTTTGCCTGAGAAGAACCATGGTGAATCATGAAGCAAACCTGTCAGACTCAGGTCTTTCACAAGTTGGAATTGACACCATGGAATTAAGGTGCCTATTTTATCATTCTGTCATGGGAGAAGAAAGGAAATTAAGAGAATAGAAGTGACCTGGGTGACAATAATCATTTAGACACAGCAGATTTCTTCCCTGAGTTTTTCAGGATTTCAAGACTAGTTTTAACTTGTTTTCTTCTTGTGAGTCACAGAGACTAGACCTGGGAGAACTCTTCTGAGTCATCCTTTCAAGTCTGCTATTGCAGAAAACCTCACCATCTGACCTCCAATGTAAAAAACTCTGAGCAGACCCAAAGATATGTAGGCACTTTGTAAAGTTTTGATTTCCCTTATACGACTCAAATTTCTTGAAAAAAAACATGCATAGTTGACCTTTGTTTACATTGAACTACATGACCTCCATATATCCCCTTTCCTGAATTATTCTTTATATGAGATTCCATTGAGTTTTCACGTCTCATGATCCTTCACGGGCAGAATTGAAAATTTGATAAGACCATTGCTTTTGCTAACCCCCATTAATAGCTGCTATTTTTGTTATACCATGTTAATTTCTCTGAGGTGCTTCAGCTTCCTGTGTTTATACCTCAAAATGGTTCAAAGCAGAAGTTCTTTGGAGATGCCAGCAGTTGGAGCAGAAAGAATCAAGGGGTAGTAAAAATCTGTTCAGCAAGATGATTGGGAAGCAAAAATCACTTTTTGTTTCCTTTATTACCAACACAACTGTTTCTTCGTCTTATGTTAATTACTAAAATGGAAATCTCCAGAGCATGGGGAATAAGTAGAAATATTTCTATTGACTTTAGTATATTCTTGACTTTGGCACATTATGGATCTGCACAGGAGGAAAGAAGCATGTATGCAGGTGGGAGCACATCCCTTCACCAAGTCTACTAATGGTTTGTTTAGTGCCACACTTCAGACCAGTTGACCTCTGTGCGTTCTTGTCCCCCTGCTGAGGCAGAAGCCAGACCAACAAGGCACAACAAAGGTTAAATACCTGTCTTTAGCATGTTGGCTCTGAGAGGCACCATGGCCACAGGGTAGAGCATACTGAAGAATATTCTGCTTAATAGATCATGTCTCATGATCTAATAAGTAGCATATCTGACCAGGGCTTCGAGATTTCTATCCCTTTTCCTGTGCCTGTTCTCCACCTGTTTTCCAATGAGGAAGGCGGGTTATTCTTACTGTCCTGGTCCAACTCTTGTTTTTGAAACTTTTTCCACATTGGTAAGAGAAACAAGGATGAAGAGCAAAGATCAGTTTAGTTGTGTGAGTCAGTCAGCACCTCTATTTGTGCTAGAGAGATACAGAATTATTATGGTACTCCTTACCTGGGCTTATTACCTCAGACTTGGCCACTGTGAGCAAGCACATGTGCCCATTGTTTTGCAGATACCACGGGAAACCCACCTCAAGTCCACTCCTAGGTCTGTATAACAAACAATACATTGCTCCCAGAATATGGACTGGGGTGAAACTGCAGACCTTCCTATTCTTGTTATGTATTACTCATGTAGTGAGGTTGGTTTGTGCAGAGCTTTGAAAAGCCCTCTCTGTCCATGCCTTTGCTTAATTAACAAACTGAATTCAGTGATAGATGAATTAGGGAGAGCAAAGCAAGGACTGCTGTGTAGCAAAGCCTTGACACAAATCAACAGGGGTACAGCTATCTGCACAGTAGAAGTCCTTCAAAGACTGAGAGCATTTGGCCTTGGATTTCTAGGAAATAAAGCTTTATCCCTCAACTCTCACTCTGTGTTTCCTCAACAACTCAAGGCAGTGCACTTATTTCTTAATCAAGATACAGTAACTTAAGTAGCTATATTGAAAAGATGTGGGTGGAAAAGATCCTCTCTTGAATTTCTACTTCAACATTTTCTCTGCGAAAGCGAGTAACACCAAATATTATATTTCAATGTCATTATTAGTGTAGTGATACTGATGTGATTACAGTTCACTGTGAACCAAAGAAAGACTCTTAGTGAGACTGTTACCTGATAGAGCAGTAACCTGTTCCTGACAGCTGCGGAAGGAATGAAGACAATAAAAGACAAGGGTGATATTTCTCCTTGTACAACTTCCTAAATACCAGGAACTAACATTTTGGGTACTTCTCTGTCTGAACTCTGCATCTGTATATTTATTATTAATTGCTTTGGATGGACTTTGTTTCCAAGAATCTGTCAAATCGCATTCTTACATTTCTGGAATTGTGTTTCAATGAGTTCCACTATGTCCTTGTGCTCTATATGAAAATATAAATCCTTTTTATGTTTGCTAAATTCCTACCTCATTATTTCACTTATCATAGGATTGTAGAATCATTAAGTTTGGGAAAGACCTCTAAGATCATCCTGTCCAACCTTTGACTGATCACCCCCTTGTCAATAAATCAAAGCACTAAGTACCACGTCCAGTCATTTCTTGAACACTTCCAGGGATGGTGACACCACCACATCCCTGGGCAGCCCATTCCAATGCTTAACCTCCTTTTCAGTGAGGAAATTCTTCTTAATGTCCAAACTTAACCTCCTGTGGTGCAGCTTAAGGGCATTTCCTCTTGCTCTGTTGTTAGTTGCCTGGAAGAAGAGGCTGACACCCTTTTGGCTACAATCCCCTTTCAGGCAGTTGTAGAGAGTGATGAGGTCTCCCCTGAGCTGCCTTCTCTCCAGGCTAAACACTCCCAGTTCCCTCAGTCTCTCCTCATGGGACTTATGTTTCTAGTCCCTCTTATTCTTAGGTTGTGAGAAAAAAATACAGGCCCATTGACTATTTATTTTCTCCAGAATTTTCAAGATATATATACTTCACTATTGTGTATCTCCCTCATCTTCTGTTTTCCAGACAAACAATCCTTCTGTTTAATATCTGTCCATATAGAAGATGTTCAACCTCTTTATTAATTTTTCTCTTTTTGCATTTCTTCTAGCTCTAGGGCATCATTTTTGTGATGTAGGGATGAGAATTGATACTGTATATAAGATAAAGAAATAATAAGATTTTATAGATTAGAATGAAAGTGTTTTCTGGTTTCTTCTCTGTGCCTTCTCTTGTATCTCCTCCTGAATGTCAGTCTCTTCTCCACAATAATAAGTGATAGGATGAGAGGGAATGACCTCAAATTGTGCCAGGAAAGGTTTAGATTGGATATTAGAAAAAAATTTCTTCACTGAAAAGTTTGTCAATCATTGGAACAGTCTGTCCAGGGAAGTGGTGGAATCACCATCTGTGGGCATATTTAAAAGACATGTAGATGTGGTACTTGGAGACATGGTGGTGACTTTGTAGTGCTGGGTTAACAGTTGGACTTGATGATCTTAGAAGTTTTTTCCAACCTAAATGATTCTATGACTTTGTTACACCTGACTTTCTTTCTGCTCTTGAGGATTGAGGAGGCATTTTCAAGATGTGAGTCTGTTATGAAGAATATGTTCAATCTTCAGAAATAAAGGATCTCTCATAAAGTTTTGTATAAAGGCAGAGGTGGGATAGGCAGTGGTAACAGAATATAGATCAAAGGGTGGGTGATGAGGTCTAACTAGATTGACTCTTTCTTGGAATTGAGAAGAGGTTTATGGTTGAGAGGACTGGGGTCACCACTGAGCACAGTTCCACGGTGAATCTCACATTCCTTAGGTGTGGACATCTCTAAGAAAACCCCAATATTAGAGATGTGTAGGATGGTTAAGAGAGAATCTCCTACTAAGCAAGATGCAGCACCGTTATCTCAGTTGTATATGGGAAACAAAAGATAGTTTAAAGAATAAATGACATTTAAAAATGGGGAAAAACCTCCAAACCCAGGACTTTTCTTTCAAAATGGTTGTGTTCCAGAAAGTTGTTTGCCTGCAGGTTATGGTTAACGTTGGAGTGAATCTCATGGCACCTGTTCAAGACACCAGGACAGAGGGTGTTGTTCAGAGAGGGATGAAACTGTCCTTTATCAATAACTCCAGCAAATTCAGCATAAACAAGCTTATCCCATCTGTGCTGCATCCTGTCATTGCCCAAATAATGCTGGAAGGAAAATCCTACGCCCCACTTACTTCCTGCTCTTGACATATGAAACACCAAGAGATTGAAGACAGCACATGGTTGAAAGAAAAGAAATGAGGTAATAGCCAAACATAGCACAACTCTCCCATCTTGTTGACTCCTCCAGAAATGACAGGAGAGATGGACCTGAGAGTGACTTTCCTGAAAGCCATTATGGTGTGAATTTTTGGTATGTTTTGATCTGGTTATATAGCAAGAGGAAACAGAATGGCAGATGGGGCTTTTTGCTTCCCATTTCCAGATCTCCCCACTGATGAACAAAATCAACGCACCATTTTACAAGTAGCGGACCTGGGATGCCAAGGTGAGGAAAGTCAGCCTTGTGCTTCTTATAGTGTTTTTTATGAAAGCAAACCAGATCCTGGACTGCATCAAAAGGAGTGTGGCCAGCAGGTTGAGGGAGTGGATTCTCCCCTTCCATTCTGCTCCACTCCACCTGGATTTCTGTGCACAGTTCTGGTGCCCCCAACACAAAAAGGACATGAAACTGTTAAACCAAGTCCAGAGGAGGCCACAAAGTTGATAAGAGGACTGAAGCACCTCCCCCATGAAGACAGGCTGAGGAAGTTGGAGCTGCTCAGCCTGGGAAAGAGAAGGTTGCGTGGAGACCTCAAAGCAACCTTCCAGTGTCTGAAGGGGCCTACAGGAAAGCCAGAGAGAGACTCTTCGTGAGGACTTGTAGTTTTAGGACAAGGAGTAATGGGTACAAACTGAAAGAAAGGGAAATTAGGTTAGATATTAGGAAGAAATTCTTCACTGTGGGGGTGGTGAGACACTGGAACAGGTTGCCCAGGGATGTTGTGGATGCCTCAGCTCTGGCAGTGTTCAAAGCCAGGTTGGATAAAGCCTTGAGCAACCTGGTCTACTGGGAAGTGTCCCTGCCTACAGTAGGAGTGCTTGGGACTCGATGATCCCTGAAGTCCCTTCCAACCCTTAAGATTCTATGATTCTATGATTCTGTGATCATGCAAGTTGAGCATTCCAGCTCTGAGTGAGAGAGAGGCAGACAATTGATATTTGTGGACCTGAATAAGCTAGTCATGGATTAGTAACAAGAACTGCAATGGAAAAGAACTGCATTACAGCAAGTGTGAGGAATAGCCATGTCTTATTCCTGCTGCCATCATTAAAAGTCTGCTCACTGACTCCATTGACCCCTACCCTTGCTGAAGACAAACTATTATAAAGGTGTAGTTACTGCATTTCCCCTTGCACTCTAAAGCACTTGTTTTTTGAGGTTTTGGCAAGATTGAGGTAAAACCTGATTTCTACAAGTTGTTGTACTGGCACCATTTGGTGTTGTGATGAAATACTGTTATGTTTTTCACAAAGGAAGGAAAAAGTGCTCTGTAGCCTAACATTTGAATCCATACCCATGTAGGTAAACCCTTTACCAGTCTGTCTGGAGCAGAGACAGGCATCTCAGATGCACCATTTTGCAGGCTATCCCTCACTGAATTCCTCAATCTTTCTTTTGCCTGCAAAAAAATTTGGACATCTGGGAAAGACGTTTCTTCATGCAATTGGAGGTAAAAGCAGCACATTCTCATGAAAAGTCATCCTTTTCAACTCCCACCTCCTAATAATCTTCAGCTTCCACAGCCTCACTGGTGAGCAGAGGTTGTGCAGACCCTCACATGATCAAAGGCAAGGCACCTAATGTATACAGCCGAGTTTGGCACAGAAGACTGATCTCTTTGGATGAACAGCAATAAACTCACTAGCCTTTTGCACTCCTGTGCCTGCTCACAAGATGAACAGTTCATTGCACAGCTGATCAGGAGCACCCACAACAGGAAACTGTTTTGGCCCATTCTTCATTCCCCAGACCCATAGCTAATGATGTACATCCTACCCAGAGGAAAGTGGTGTTTCAGAATTATGTAGAGTGCCTGGCTAGTGCCTGATTAATGGGGAGAGGCTCACGCTGAAGCCCCTGTGCAGTAATTCCCCCACATAAGAAAAGCATCCAAACTAAGAGGGGCATTGGATGTGACGTCTCATACTCCCCTGAAAGACTTGAGTTTTAAAAATAACACCTCTTCTTCTCTTTCTTGAGAAACATCTTGGCATATGCACGTAAGCAGCTGCAGTCTCAAGGCTGTGGCTCCAGAGCTACTCTCCCCACCTCCAGTTGTGTCCCCAGTGGGAGATAATTGCCTGATGAAGCCTAAGGATGATTGAAGCTTAAAATCACTTAAGGTCCAGGGCAGAGAGAGATTTAAGAGTCCTCTCCTCAGAATTTCCTACTCCTGCCTCAGCTTGGAGGATAGCTTTGGGGAATCAGTTTTTCATCTCTCTCTAGTCACTGTACAGGACACTCAGGTGCTTAATTCTGTGTGGTAATTTGACTGAGAGCCTGCTAAAACCTAGATGTTGAGAAACTGCCCTTCTTGCTTTTCTCTGACGTGTCTTTTACAGCCACTCCTCATTTTAGTGTCACAGCAACTGATGCTCTTTGATTATCTATGTCCTGAAATAAAGAATTCTCATTTTGAAGGAAAAAGTATTGTCAAACAGAGCTGCTGAGGACTGAGGAGCCTAGTGGTGTGGCAAAATCATCCAGTGAAAGGAAATACCCAGCCAACAGTTCCCTTCTTTTACCTCCTCTCTCTGGCATTCAATCTTAATAGCAAGGGGCATTGACTCCTTCTGTTAAATATGAGGAACCCTTCTGTATTAAAGAAAGTTAAGTTCTGGTCTCCTCAACCAAGGTGTGACTTTTCTACATCTAATTATACACTTATTTGCATCAGTGTAACTGTATCTTGATGGCAGTGGGGCTGTGTGTGGGTAATGTGGTCATAAGCGACTGAAGTCAGGCACGCATTTTTTTAAATCTTCTTCTCAATGGATAAACAAGAACAGTGACAGCAACAGCAACAAAATTTGCCCACCTTAGAAGTGTCAGTTCTGATTGAGGTGTTCAGATTTAGGTCTTACATGGCATCAAGTAACCCTTATTGAAGTAATCAGGGCTATTGCAAGCAAAATGTAGAATACAGGGAGAATATGGTTAATAATAATATTAACAATATAGTAATAACAATATTGTAAGAAATGTGGACAGAACCTTTCCCAAATCTTCGTTTGCGAAGCCTAACCATGATGAATCACAATAACAACATTAATAGTGTCTACAGTTTTAGTAAGGGACAAATAAACCTCAAGAAAACACAGAATTTAAGGCAAAGGAAACTCTACCCTGCATTTTGTTGTTGGTATATCACTGTAGGAGGTGGTAAGTCTGGCTTTAAAGTGCCTGGAAATATGGAAAAGAACATACATCAGAATCTGCCCTCATTAAAAACCATGTTACTTCTCTGACTTGAGCAAAAGCAGAATATTGGCTTCTAAAAGCAGATTTTAGCCTCACAGATGACTCTGATCATATACTTATACAGTGCTATAAATTGCTAATGGGCTTGTGGATTCTGTGAAGCAGGAAGGAATTGGTTGGAAAAGTGCTGTTTTCAAAAGAGCTTCTAAAAGAGGAGAGAAGGGAACATAATCAGAATTCCTGCAGAAATCCAAGGTCACAGGGTGGGAGCAGAACTTTGGAGAAGGAAATCAGAGGAGAACAAAAAGTTAGAAGAGTGAGAAGTGGTGGCAGGCAGAGAAAAGGTTAAAATGATGGTGGAAATGAAAAGGGTTTCACAATATCATGTGGCAAGAACTTCAGATAACCCTTGCTCTCTGGCTAAGCCACTTTGCCTGTGGTCCCCTTTATGATGCTTAGCTGGGATCATCTCTCTATTTGTACAAATTCCACCACAATAGGGACCTTCTCTCTGTTCTCTGATATCTTCAGGCACTGGCATCACACAACTAATTAACAGCAGTAGTAAATGATACTATATTACCTCTTAACCCTCAGCATTTATTTTTCTGTGAGCTGCATTAAAAAGAACAAAAAAATTAAAAACAAAGGAAAGATTAATAATCCTCAGTCAGAGCAAACCTCCGAAGAGATGACACCATCTGGGTGATTAGTACTTGTTTCATTTGCACGTTGAACTCAGTACTCTTCCAGCACCAATTATTGCATACCCTTTCCTTATACCATGACTTCTGGGGCTGTGTGTGGGATATAAATAGCTAGACTAATGACATGCTGCATGTTGCTCAGGAGACCTCATGTTAGTTTACAGCATTTCTCTGATTATTACTTTTTTAATAGAGAGAAGATAAAATACTGGTCTCACAAGCACGACATGAGAGCCTTAATTTGTTCACATTTTTCTCAGAGCCTGTGCATGATGAAATATTTATATATTCCTCTCTGCAGCATTTGGAATGTACTGGGTTGTTTATTGTTGTTAGTATTGTCAGTTAAGGACTGATGGGGAAAGAAGAACATTTGGTAGCAGGATATCCATGTCAAGTGTAAAGTAAAAAATGGATATAACCAAGGCAAACATAACTAAGGATTGGTGCTAAGGACCTGACCTGTCCTTTACAGGTAGAGAATTTAATAATGTGTCAATTGGTGAAACATTTGTAGGTGAAGTTGCAGAGTCAAACACTGATTTTAACACTGAAAGGCAGGGCAAAAGGTCATTAAAATGGCTGGTAATGCCAACGAAAATAATGAGGTTTGTCATCTTGTGGGGGTGTAACACAAACTATCGAGAATGTCCAAGAGAGAAAACAAAGCCACAGCTTTTTGGATGCTGTCTGAGATACAGACACTGCTGATCAGATGCCCATCCTTGGCTAATCTAAATCTAAATGTGACCTGGTGACATATTATCCTACTAAAGATTTCACCCCAATGTGTTCCTTTCTAGCTGTAAATTTACAATGTGCAGAAATCAGTAACTGATGATAAGCACAGTGAGCCTTGGCGTGGCATTTCCACTGCTGTGGTGACATTTTGGTGGGTTAACTCATCCCCCTTGGGGTGAGTTAATAAGCATTGGTTGTTATTCACTCCTTGTTTGTATCGGGACTAGTGAAGACTTCTTTCTTTCTATATGAAGCGTGGGTTTAATAAAGATTTTAAGAACAGTGTCATGCCATGTAAACAAGTGTATAGTCAGGCTTAAAGATCAGATTGTAATCAGAAGAAGATTTAATACCATTTCTGCTGCTGATTTTTGCTGTTATTCCCTTGCTAGACTGTTTTCTGCCCAACTCAATGCCCAACTCTCTGCTCAGATCTCAGTCCAGTGCCTCTCTGCTGCATGTCTGCAAGTCTCTGCAAATATACATTTAAACCAGTGAGAACAGCACAGTCTTGAAAATCTATGTTTCTGACTTATAGCCAGAAACTTCCAGTCCATCCTTGCTTTGTTATTGCTCACAAGTAGTGGGAACCTTGGAAGGACAGACTGATACTCTGTAGGATGCCTGCCTGAAGAGGTCTGCAAGAGAATCTGAAATACAGCTGAACACTGTGCTCTGGAGACACAGACAGAACTGAATAGGTGCTAGGGAAAGAAAATAAAAGGCAGTTCACAAATTTTGAACTGCTGAATATAAGGGCAGGATTTTAGCTGTCCATCTTGCATGATTCATCAGTCTTCAAATTATCCAAACCATATCCTGAAAAATTAAGCCTACTGAAAGGTTTTTAGCTATCTTTTGTAGTTTACAGACACTCAGAAGGTTGCTGCCCAGTTCGAAATATAGAATTGAACATGTTATTGGAGAGGTCTGGGTTAAGATGGGTAGGAATTTAGGGAGTCCATGGGGACTGAAAATACTCCATTGAAGCATTAAAAGTAAAGGTGATATGCTCCTCTTCCCCATCCACTCTGCTGTCTCCCCACTGACCTTGCTCTGTCAGCTATGAAAATGAAAGGACTATCACCATTTTCTGTTCTCCTCGGGGTTTCCACTCCTTCATCTCCACTCGAGCCCTCACATCGACAAAGTCCAAGGACCAAGAAGTGAGGGGAGGAGACAGAAGTCTCCCTACTACCTTCTCTTAACTTTTTGTGCACCCATGCAGTGCCAGCTGCAACCCTGGCCCTCTGTGATTCATAAACTATCCAATTCTTTTTTTTTTAAATGCTCTCTTAAATCAAAGAATTTTGTTTCATTGCCTCCTGCTGCATGAAGGTCAAAGCCTAGTGGTGCATACTTCACTGATTCTTTATAACAGTGCCCTCTTCAAGATTGGTTTCATTTGCCATGTGTCAATGCTTTCCACTCCTGTCTTCATATAATTACAGGAAGGTGACATGAACAACCCCTCTTCACCTTTGGGAATATCTGAAACTATCTCTGGATGTCTACAGGTAATTAAGATTTGAGCTTGCTGCTCATGTAAAAGGCTTTCTCTGTTTGGATTATATTTTTTTTTCATAAGAAGTCTTATATCTCCTGGCTTAGATTTTAGAGCTGGGCATGGAAAAAAACAGTGCATTAGAAAAGCTGAGTTCATCCGATACAACGGATTGAAGTATAAATGCTTCCATTTCTTTTTCACAGTTTAGTTTGGCCTCTAACAAAAGGCAAACTAAGAATCAAACCCACAAAAAATAACTAATATTAGAAAGGAACTGAAATAAATAACTTAAATTAAGGAGAATTGTATGTACTACTACCAGCAGAGTGTACTCAGGGGCAAAAGGCATATTATTATAATATTATCTCTCTTCTCAGAATAGAGGATTTTATGGATTTTATAATGTGTATAAAAAGCCACGTAGAATCATAGAACAACAGAGAGGTTTGGATTGGAAGGGACGCTAAAGACCACCTAGTTCCAAACATCCTTCTATGGGCAGGGACACCTTCCACTAGACCAGGTTGCTCAGAGCCCCATCAAACCCAGCCTTGAACACTTCCAGGGATGGGGTAGCCACAAATTCTCTGGACAGCGTGGTCCAGTGTCTTATCCCCCTCACAGTAAAGATTTTTTTTTTTGGTAATCTAAATCTACCCTTTTCCTGTTTAAAATCTATATCCTTTGTCCTATCCTCTTATGTGAGGATATGGTAAAACTTCCATTGGTTTAATGAGTGAAAACTAAGGTCTTGGGAAAAAAAATCCCACTCTTATTTGTAGGTTTGTTACCTGTGATTATTATATTTCAAATAATATGCAAATCTGGGTGCTATGTCATGACATACATATTAAAATGCTTACTATAATAAACATATTATAATGCATAGCTTACATTACAATTGCACACACTCATAATAATAAAATACAGATGATAAAATGCAATAAAAATATAGTACATGTAAAGGATTATAAAACATCACAATACATACTGGAACATATGTAACACAATCCCCTGGTAGACTTCATGATTTTTCAAAATACCTCTTTTCTGTTTGCCATCAAGTGAATGTATGATCAGGAGTTGATGGGAATGTAGGGTAAGAGATAAGAGATAATGATGTTTTTACTAAAATGTATTAAATTTTAGCAGAAGAAAATTTGAACATCATGGCCAAATATCAAGAAAATATTGCAATGTATCTTTGGAGCTACACAAAACAGGAAATGTCCCTTTTCCCTAACTTGCTAATACCATCTGCCTGAATGTCTTTGGCAGGAGAAGAGCTTTTGAAGGAAAGTGCTGGGACATTTAAGACTAGATTGGACAAAACCCAAGTAAAAATTCCATATCGAAAATTTGATGGACTGAAACATTTAAAAGGCCTTTTCATTCTCTTTGTGCTATTTAGTGGCTTTGGATATGAGCTTAATATTTAATGCTGAAATATTTTGAAAAGTGTCATAGAAACAGTATTGCCTTCACATCTTACTGCTCAACACCAGATAGCAAAATAGCCAGCTCAGTGCAATGATGCTTTTTCAGGATCTCATTCTTTCTCTTCACACTAAGGAAGACCCCTGACACTGAACAGGGAGGAGGAGGAGCCCCACTAGCTGTGCTTGTACCTGTATTTCAAGCCCAGTCTGGGCCAAATGGAGGTTTTTGACCCCATGACACTCCCGACTAACCACTGATGTTTCCCAATAGTGAGAGAAGCTTCCAGAGTAATGGAAACCTCCAGAAGGAGAAGAGTTACAGATTTGGTAGGAGGAAGAGTGAGGAAATGAAGGATTTGATGTCAGGGAATTTATGTAAATAAGACACTAAAAATTCACATTATATGCAAAGTGGAACCTTGCATGGTATGTAGAGTGTCTCCAGTTTTCTCATCTTACTGCACTGACGGCTGTGAGAGAGAAAGAAGGAGCATGGCCAGTCAGGTGTATTCACTGACTTGCACATCCAATTCCGGGCAGGACCCGCTTGCACACACAAGACTTGGCTACAGATAATGCTGTCACTCTTCAATCAAGTGTCATGTTTCTGTTAATATTGCAAACAGCCAATATCAAGACACCCAGGAATCCTGCCCTCCAAGATTTTATGTATACATTTCTTAAGCACACTGTAAATGCTGGAAGCAAGAGCTAAGGGACTCTTAAAATCTTGTAGCAGGTGTATTTTTTTTCTGAAGGAGCAGACAAATAATTTCTTAAATTTTATGGTCACCAATATTGACATTTTC
Source organism: Manacus candei (assembly GCF_025592945.1). Classification (NCBI taxonomy): domain Eukaryota; kingdom Metazoa; phylum Chordata; class Aves; order Passeriformes; family Pipridae; genus Manacus; species Manacus candei. Next base: position 8,862,430 of record NW_026138061.1, read on the forward strand.
TTGAAAAATCTGAGATGTTGAATATGTAACACTAATCTGTGCTGGAGAGTAATTTTGTTCATTGCTGTCTGCAAGAACTGGGCAGGACAAGGAAGGCTCCCCTTCCACTTTCAGTGTACCATGGCTGTAGTCCGAGAGACTGGAGTAGGGAATAGAGTTGTGAGCTGCAGTAATTTCTCTTAAACTAATTGTTTTACTACTGATTGTTGCCAGTGACTGGCACAGCACATGCCCAGTCACTCACAGCAACCTACACACTTGGATCAGACCAACAAACCTTCAATACAATGCAGTTTTTTGTTAATTTTCCTATTTGGAAGCATTTTCTTTGTTTGTTTTGTATTTTTTGTGGTTTTTTTCCCCTCCATAATATTCAAATCGCTTCACTATTCACAAAAAAATATGATTGATTCCTTCTTTTTTTACTGAAGTATTATTATTTACCCCAGAGACAAGATTTCTTGAGCACTGAAATAATACTTAAGAGTGAAGCAAGATTTAGTGGCTGTTGGGTACTGCACATCTTCCTTAGCTTCAGTGCTGAGACAGTTAACAAAGAGGGCTAGAGAATCCAGCAACAAGATTCCTCTGTCTTGGGATAGAATCTCTTAGAGTGCATCAATGTTGACCAAATTTCTGCAGTCAGTTGAGCAGGTTTACTACTGACTTCAGTGGGATTTGGGCTAAGTAATGGCAAAGCACGACAGTACCTCCCACTCACAGGCAGTGAGGCTGCTACTGAATTTGACATGAAAGACACTGTCAGGAGTAGTGAGACAGAGCCCACATGTTCCTCATCCAGCAGCTCATTCCATGTAGCTCAGTAAACAACCCTCAGCTGGTAACAGATGCTCTTTGAGTATCTTGAAGTGGCATTTTTGAGATGCTCCAGCCTGATGCTTTTCACGATGTTTGCTCTTAATCAATGGCACCTGCCTGTTCCAAAGATTGAGGGTTTTGAAATAGGAGCCCGTTCTGTTTTCACAGTAAAAACAAATGTACAATAACATGGTGAGCTGCTTACATGCCAGCTGAATGCTGAGAAGAAAGAATTGAGACCCAAGGATCCAGTAGAAATCAGAGGCTCAATCAGAAATGATTTTGGAACTGTCCTGACCCAAACAAAAATTAGAGAATACTGAAATTAAAAGATGTTAAGAGGAGAAGTGTCCATTGCTACTGATGAATACAGCTAACTTGTATTTAGAATTCAATTTCATTGAATTCTAAATTATTTTCAAAGCATTGCACTTCTCCCTACAGTTCTCTTCTTTGTCCCCTCTTTCTGCTGCTTTCATCTTTTTAATGTGTGTATGGTTGGCAAAAAAAAGGAGGAGAGTGGAGAATAGCTAATGCTGAGGACTAGAAAGTATCTGGTAGGGAAAAAGACTTTTCAGATCTGAAGTTGTCCAGAGGCTTTCAGCACAGCATTTACCACAACTGCCTTTTCCCTTCAGAATGTTAGAGAACTAGATCAGGGCAGGAGTCACAGCCCTTCTTTGAAAAACTTTGTAATGTCTCTTTTGTCTCTAGATGCTTCAGTTTTTACTCCGATAGTTTAACACAAAATCTTAAGAAGAAAACGTTTTTTCCAGATAAATTCTCAATAAACATTGGTGAACCTTATTTTGTATTAGAGAAAGAATAAGAGGTTCTCAAAAGAAGAAATGGGTAAAATCCTAGACATCAGTGATTCTAACATTTCATTTTCCCAACACTTTTGTGTTGGCAGCGCTTGCTGATATCTGAGTGTTACTCCTTGATTTAATTCCTTACTAAGAATACCTGGTAATAGGAGAGACCTAATAGGAAACATAAAAAAGCCCAAAACCGAACTCAAAAACGCCTCTTGACATCCAACCTCTGCACAACAAATGGAACTAATCATTTAAGAGACTGATTTTAAAGAAGCTACATATTAAAGAGAAAGAGAAGAGTTCATTATGTGTCAGTAAGAAATATTAAGTATCCGTGACCCAGGAGAAGAAAAAGAGAAATTGAATTTGACATCTGAGTGAAAAGCCTTGGAATAAAAACAATTAGGGCATTAATGTAAAAGGATTCAGCATTTTTTAATGTAATTGACCTTTGAAGCTCTATCAATCTATTTTGCTCTTTTTTTTTTTTTTTCAGATTACAAAGCATCTCTACGAGCCCATTTGGGAACACGACAATTTAGAAAATGGAAAATGCATTCCTTAGCCTGACTTTAGCACAGTCACAGCCTCCCAGCATTATCCATGTGATAACACTTCAATGCTCCTGTTTTTCTGTTTCCCAAACTCAGACAGTTAGATCCCCAGATACCGTCTAGGAACCCTGGGTGTTTGTGCATCATTATGCTGTCTGCTTCACTCTTTCCCACCCCCAAATTGGATTAGGTCCATCATCCTTAAAGGCAGGGGATAGAATATGAATCATCCCTTGTACTAACTTTGAGAAAACCGTTAAGTGCTGTAGAGTTTCAGATGCAGCTTTTAATACATCCATCAGATCATCCTCAGACGCAGCCTGATGTAATGGTTTCCATGGACAGTAAGTGTGATAATGAAACTGTAGATAATGAATAACAAGATTCTAGCAGGATGTTACAATAATAGAGGGTTTGGGCAGGCACTGTCAATCCTGGTGACACCTATTTATAATGCTTCATTGGTGTAAATGTAGCGAAGCCTAAGGTAGGAAACAAGTCCTTGATGCCTTCTCTGACAGTTTCCTAGTGCACTTCAGTATTAGTGTATAACTTAATGCATTTTGTCATCAAAAGGATTGGATTCAATTTTTTATGAGAGACTTACTGGGACAAATTGTTGGTTCCAGATATTATTCCAAGTTTTGGGCAAGATTTGTCCTCTAGTAAGTAGCCAGTCTATGGCTTGAAAGTGAACAGGACTTCACCGTAGTGGAAAGGGACTTCAAAGTCAGAAGGGCAAATTGTTACTTAAGAAATACCAGGAGAGACTGATATTGCCAAGGGATCCCAGCAGAAGTCAAGGACTCATTTCTCTCCTTTTGTTGATGAGTATTTGCTGCAGGGGCAGAGCAGCCTCCACTTTTTCCCCTTGAGCATTTCCATTCAGACTTGTAATTATGCAGATTTCATTCAAACTAATTACAAATAGAAGTTTCTAATATCTTTATTAACATTTTCTATTAGTCCACCACCCATACTGTTTTTTGCTCAGCCATCTTTCACGTTGACCCTTTTGTTCAAGGTGATGGCTCCTCTTGTTACAGAGCCAAGTGTCCATTTTGCATTTTAATACTCCAGGTGTACCTACTCTGCATTTTACTGGGTACTGTACAGGAGAGAGACAGCCCAGCCACCTTTACATGAGCTCATTTGAATGTTTGAGACAGCATAGTATAATGCACTGCATAAAGCACAAACCCTACTTGCTTGTTTTTTCATCTATTAAATCTCCAATTAATTTAGTTAGGTTTGAACTACCTTCTTCTATATTTGTTCCTGTGTGTAAGACACCAAATTTCTCACATCATCTGACCATGTACAATGGGTCAAATTCTGTCTTTGACACTGTTTATACAACAAGGTTGGAGCCTGTAGGGATTAGTGAAAAGTTAGGCTGAGCAACAAAGCCTGGTGGGACAGGGTGTAGCAGAAGTGAAACTATAGTGTTATGAAGAATTTAGGTTTACTGGACATCCAAAGGTCTGTGAGTGACTTTGGATGCCCTGTGAGGACATCTAGGGGAACAGCCAAAGAACTGATGTCTGTTTTGGAACTGAAAACCTTGTCTGGAAGATTCTGTTCCATAGCTGGTCCAAGTCAGAAACTGTTAATAAGACTGTTGATTGAAATTAGGTCTGAGAAGTGAAGGTGTTAAATCTCTTCACACTGACGGAGAAAAAAATTGCCAGTAATTCTTTAAACTTTTCATTGACCGAGAAAATAGTGAGTTGATATATATGTGAGAAAGATATATATTGGGACAATGACTTTTTGCACAGGTGAATAGTGATAGGAAAAGGGGGAATGGTTTTAACTAAAGGAGGAGAGATTTAGGTTAGACATTAGGAAGAAATTCTTTACTGTGAAGATGGTGAAACACAGGAACAGGTTGCCCAGAGAGTCTGTGGGTGTCCAATCCCTGGAATTGTTGGATGGGGCTTTGAGCAACCTGGTCTAGTGGAAAGTGTCCCTGCCCATGGCAGGGTGGTTGGGACTAGGTGATCTCTAAGGTCCCTTCCAACCCAAACTATTCTATGGTTTTATGAACCACCAAGAAAAGGAAGTGAGGTGGTTAGTTCACCTTCTCTTATTTAAAATCTAATTTAATTATAAATACATGATGGCAGTATGTCAATATTTAGGAAATGTTGCTATGAATACATGCAGTTCATTAGACTGTACCAGAGTGTCCTGGAGAAATCACTGAAAGCATTGCATCTTGAGACCACAACTTGCAAACCATACCATCCATAGCCCTCCATAATATGTTAAAAAGAGAGAAGTAGTAACGAGGGAGAAGAAAATATGGTTCAGTGAGGTCTTTAGCCTAATTTCTAAACAATAAAAAACAAGAACCTTGTTCTAATATAAGAGACAGAAGATCAGGAACTCGATCAGATAGTGACTGTTTCCTTAAAGAAGAAAAAAAGAAAAAGAAAAAAAAAAGGATTAAAAAAAAGAATTAATTTCCTTCCAGGAAAATAACAAATTGTTTCAGTACACTTGATATGAATAATTCACAAATAACCTTATTCACATAAGTGAGAGGATTCATATTGTGCAATCCTATTCATACAGGCAATGGAGCCATTTTAGCTGAAAGTAATTAGCTAAGGGTATTTTGGAAGTCTGTATCAGTGCCAAAGAATAAATCTGAATCACTTGAACCCTGATCTAGTTCCTTAAGTTCAGGAAAATATCTTTTCTTTCTTTGAAGCTGATCCTTTTCTCATGTTGTAGTGGTCAAAGGTAATGATTATTTTTCCAAGTAAGAAAGAAGATATTTAACAATGGTAGAAATGTTTGCATCTACTTTCTATATCTGATGAGTATAAATGCTTTTTATAAAACTGAAATCTCTGATGACTGACTGTATTTCAAAATAAGATTTTTTGGATTCTCTGGGAGAGCTTTTACTTGTATCCACATAACAGAAAACAGATTTTAGCAGGATAGTGTTGGAACTCAAAGACAATGCATAAATATTTTGGTATGTTAAAACCCTATGGAACAATTATATCAAAGGAACTCATGTTATTTGTGAGTCTCACTGTTCTTCTCTCTCCACAGTTTTGAAATCATACATAACATATTTTCAGGCAAAAATATATCCAACCAAGTAAACCCCCCAGAATTTTGGAAATGAAAGAAATAAAACCTCAAAGACTATAAAAGTAAAAATACATATGGTATGCTGACTCAAAAGATTCACAATAGGCTTATGGAGAAAGTAGCATAGATTTTGTTTTTGTCAATTCATACAATATTTTAATGTGGTTTTAACATGAATTATCTATGAAATTATGCCATCACAGATAATAATTCAAACAAGCTCCATGGGTAAAACAAGAAAAAGTGTTATATCAATGAAAAAGGACATATTTTTAATATATAAGTGTACTAATAGTTCATTTTAAACAAGGATATAAACTTCTATGTTCATGGAGCTGATTTTACTGACTATAAACAATATGTCTTAAAGACAAAAACTTTTCCTGAATTGTCAGAGAATATACATTATGTATAGGTAGTTGCAACCCCACAGGTCTCATGGCCATTTGCTGCTGTGTGAATTGAGTATCTCCACGATCCAGACAACTTACATAAGTTCTTTTAAACTGCAGCAATGAAATTATTCATAATGACAAAGAAGGGAACTGACCCAGTTTATTTGAAATGAGATTCCCCTCCTTCCCCCCAGCAATAGCTGACACCAGCAAGATTCACTTCAAACTGGGGTTAAGGAAATTCTTTAAAACAGAAGAACAAACTTACAGAAATAACCGCTGCAAATGGGAAACAGCCTTTTGTAAGCAAATGGCAAGCTTGTTTTTTTTTAAAAGCTGATGTTCTGAAGCTGATTGCACTCCTTGGTTATTTATATCTAAATGCCTCCACTCTTTAAATAGTGTCCATTTATATTTCAAGTGGCCTACATTCTCAGCGCTGGTGTTACACGGTTGCTCCACATGCATCATAATTGAATTACTGGAACAAAGTCCAGGCAGGAGCTGTGGCTTCTGATGCTACATAGTTATTGCAGCCTAGTAAGGTCAGCAGAGATTAATTGTGAAATCACACTGCTCCCTTTGAGGAGGAATATGCTGCAGATGACAGGAATAAAGTACCATCCCATATCACTTTCCAAAGACGTGACTGTTTTACTCTCCTGCACTTATTATTTTGTGCAAGTGAATCATGGAATTATAGAATCACAAACTGTTTTGGGGTGGAAGGGATCTTCAGGATTTTCTAGTTCCAGTGCTCCCTGCCATGGTCAGGGACACCTTCCACTAGACCCAGTTTCTCAGAGCCCCATCCAACCCAACCTTCCCGGGATGGGGCGTCCACAGCTTCTCTGAGCAGCCTGTGCAAGTGCTTCACAACCTCAGACTAAAAGGTTCGTCCTAATATCTAATCTAAATCTACTATCTTTCACCTTAAAGCCATTTAAAAACATTAAACTAAAGCAAAGGTGTGTTGTCTAGTACAACATTGGCTAATGCCAACTCAGGAGCGCAGGAGTTGGGAAATGGCAATTTCCCAGTCTCCCTTGATGATCTGCAGGTTGCAAGAGCTTCCTGGGAAAAAAAGATCAGCACTTGAGAGAAGTTTTTTTTGCTCTTTTTCCTCAGGTTAGAAAAAGCACCTTTTGAAATCCTTGGTATGCAACTCTGTGGAGGAAGGAACCAGGAGCCTGGAATGTGGTTAGTCCATGGTTAAAAGACTCACTGGTAACAGAGAAAATGTTCAACTGTGACAGAGAATCAAGGTTTCCTTCAGCTTCAGAGATCACAGAGGGCCTGATCATCAGTATATTGGATACTGTAAAGTAGGTTTTCTCTCACTGGGAATTTTACCCTGAACACAAAAAATCTTTTCTGATTAAAATTCAGTTGACACATTTCGTCATGAAGTGGTTCAGTTAAGAGGGAACAGCATATTCTAAGGAGAACAATTTCATTAAAAAGACCTAGCCAGATCTCTGCTTGCAACCTTTACAAAAATAGCTCCACAACAGGCAGATGTGGGATCATCTGTTTCCTTCATCCCCTGCTGTGTCCTCTTTCTGAAAAGTTACAGTTCAGTATAGTACAGTAGTCCCTCACTGCCAGTCCTACATTCAGGACATCATTCAATTTGAATAACTTACAGCATTTGAATTTTCATTTTCAATCTAGAAACTATAAGGAGTGCTTTTGTTACCTCTGCTCTGCTAGAAATACTCTTTCTAAGGCAGTTCCAAGGAGAATATCTGGTGTATCCACAGTTTTTCCAGATAGTTGCTTTTCTTTGCCCAGTCTGGTCTCCCAATTCATAGTATTCTCTTTCACTCTCACAAGTTTTACTCAATCAGTTTGTTTTTCTGTTGTTTCAACTCAAAGGATATATGTTTCTTAAGTTACGTAAATTTTCTTAATGATCATCTTGTTTGAGAACACATATCAGCCTGTGTCTTACACAGAGGTAACCAAGTTGTGGATTTAATTTTAATTTTTTTTTTAATTAGGGTGGTAGGAGGTTGTTTCACTGGCAGATACAATCTGTACCTTTTCCTTCTCCACAGATTATCTTCATGGCCATATGCATGGCTCTAATGTGTGTATGGTATATACATCCATTCTGATAAATGAGTAGGCTCTGCAACCCAAAATAGGGCATCTCACAATTTGAATGGCATTCTCATGGAAAACAGGGAAAAAGAAATCAACCAGATGGAAAATTTCCCATTTTGAAAATGTAGTTTATTTGGTTGATGTCACATTTTTAACTTCAGTAAAGTTTATACCAGTTAATGAGGGAGATATGTAAAAAGATAATAACACATATTTGTGTAGGGCATGTATTATTCCAGACTAGTAAGGTCAGCGGAGATTAATTGTGAAATCAGATTGCTCCATTTGAGGAGGAATATACTGCAGATGACAAGAATAAAGAAGGAGATTTTGTGAAAGTTTAACAGAGGCTGATCACGTGGCAACTTGTTGGCTCTAAAGGCTGCCCAGAAATTGAATTTGTACGGGCTAAGAGATAAGACCATGTTTCTGTAGCTTGTAAGTGCAGGTGACACACCTCTCAATTGGCAGGTCTGGGAGTCCCCAAGCTCTATAGTGAATAATGTGTGACATGAATTGCCACTAAGATATAGCAGAAAAGTGCTGAGACCACATGACGAAATCTCCTGCTGGTGCAGCTCACCCTCAAGCTAACCTTGGGGAAATGCTTTGAAATGGTAGCTGAATAACAAGGAAATCTGTTTTTGTATGTCAGTGGTGTTTCAGACAGTGACTTAGCAACATATAGAGTTGTTTCTTAGCTCGAACTTTTATATTCCACTAAGAGAGGACTACTGAGGAACACAGCATCTTCAAATGGTCAGTCATTTTTCAGCTTTATTTTTCCGAGGAGAAAGCAATTGCTATTTTTCCTTAAACCCCAGGCTCTAAAAACATCACTCTGTCGTAATGACCTAGAAAAAAATTGACTTGTTCACGTGAATTGCTGGGTCATTGTTGTCAAAGGCTCAAAAATCAGTTTCCTACAGTGTTGAGAAAAGATACTGTCAAAAGTTGAAAACAAAAGCACACTAGGAAAAGAAAACAAGAAAAGTTTCAAGGTCCTTTAGAATATTTTGCATATACCATTACATATATGTTATAATTTTCAGAATAAATATCTTAGGGCAACATCAGGCAATAAAAATACTTATGCAGTTCTTTTAAAATTAATTTTTAGAAGTGATGTTATAAATTTTGACAATTTAAACAAATGAAGACAATCCCATGAATTTAAACTGATTTAATTATATCATGAATTGCACCTGTCACATATATACTAAATATTTAGGATGCCTATAAGGAAACCTTTCCTTAGAGAGAGACATAAGATCAGATTTTTACATTTATCAAGGGTTTGTTTAAGTTGGCTCAAAGAGTATAGGAGGAGCTGAACAGAGCTGTTCACACTATCTTGCCATATTACTACCCAAAAGGCAAGCATGGTTCCTTAGGGATTTACTGTATCCTGGTTTGTTCAAGATTGGAAACCTAACAAGGAAGTAGAATATGCATCAAAAAGTCGTGAAATCCCTTGCAAAAATTGAAATAGGCAGGTAAGGATTCTACATTCCAACTTTTCCTTATTTCTCATTTTGGGAAGACTGATTTAATTTAAATTATTTGCATGGAGTTATAAGTGTGGGAAGTTGGTGCAAGAACAATTTTTAAGGAATTCATAAACCAAAGAAAATCTAAATTCCAAATTTAAAGTATTCTATGAACTATCGACTTTTTTGAAGCCAAATCAGGTTCTGACTAATATTTTTTACTCTATGTGTTACACAACAGGATTTGTTTGTACTGTGACTCTCTCCCAGTGACAAACATGTGCTTTTTGTGTTCACATGCACAATTTGTCCCCTTTTGCTTACGCAGTGGACTCTTGACAGGATAATCCTTTGATGACCAGGTTGCACTCCAGGCTTTCTCAATCCCTTCTGCCTCCAAGGGTCCACGAAAACAAATTGAGATGCTTTACACAGCCGTTATTTACGAACGCCATTGCAACTCAAGATAAGAAATAAGGAAGAGGTCAGGCAATCGTGACACTTCCCTTCATCTTCTCAAATCCTTTGTCCGCACTTTTGTTCATCTTCCCCATCTCCCCTGCCCCTGTAACATATCTCTGCTCGTTGCTTGGTAACCTCGCAGCACTGCTCTGCATGCCAGCATCAACTGCTCCCCGCTCCCCCTTCCACTTGCTCAAAACACCCAGACACATCCTAAAATCAGATGAGATTTCCTTCTCTCTGCTTCTGACAGACAAATCAAATTCAGATGAAATGTGGAAAGCTTTGTCAGAGGGTAAATTCTCAATTAAGAAAAAGAAATAGAGGAAGGTGCACATTCAGAAACAGTTGATTAACATCACAGGACTTCTATATATCAATTATTTCAGATAGCCAGTGGAAATCCAGCTACTACAAAAAAGATGAAAAAGGTTAAATGAAGAAAACAAAACAAAACAAAACAAAAAAAAAAAAAAAGAAAAAGGAGGGAAAAAAAAAGAAAAGAAAGATGGAGAGAGAGAGAGAGAGAGGGAGAAAGAAATTATTACTTGCATAACACCAGTGGCTAAAAATCCAGATGGAAATGAAGCCGTAATCACTTAGCTGTTATAAAATAAAAATAAAGCAGATCTTATCTGGAGAGGCAGCAGTCTAAAAAGATTGACTGAATGTTTTAAGCCTCAGGATGTCATTTTGCTACAGGACACAATATTTCCCCATCCTTTTTTCAAAATAAATTGGCAGCTTCTGTTGCATCTTGTGCTTGCTGTTAGTACTCAAATTATTATAGAAAGCTATAGATTAGTATATTTATTTTGAGATAGCTTTAAAAATGCATATTGAAGAGGAAAATTGCAGGATTTGGACACCAGCAGGTGGAAGTGAGATTTTAAGTCTCTGAGGAACTTGAGTATTGAAATTGAACATTTAATAGAGTGGGGTGCTTTGAGATATCAGTCAAATCCAGACTTGAGGAAAACATAGGTTTGAACTGAGCTGTGCCCTGCAGTGGGGATTTGGAGCTGGCTGAAACCAGCAGTGTCCAGCACAGGACATTGTGCCTCTTCCCACACAGGCCAGTTCTGCAGAGCCTCCCTGCCAGCACCTGGGTTTGGACACTGGAGACACTGACCTACAGGAGATCAATGCCTAAAGGCAGAGGAGGTTGAGCAAGGATGCTTTACGTAGCATTAGACACCTATATCTCTGCAGCTAAATTGTGCCTCTAGAGCTAGATCTATTTTTAGAGTAAGATTACTGAATTTTGGCACAGGTGTATACAATTCTGCACACTCTATCTAGGAATGCCTGCTGTCATTGCAGTCAGCAGAGATCTGGTAAAGGCAGACCATCTTTCAGATGGCCAGCAAGTAGAACTTATTTTAGATAAGTTGAGTTGCGGTCAGTGCCCTGTTGGCTGTGTTGGGTACAGGCTTGACTCCGTTGCACAGGTATGTGCCCTGGAATATCTCAAAAGCTTTAGGCCATCCTCCCTCACCTCCAGATATCTTACAGATTCAGAATCATAGAATGCTCTGAGTTGGAATGGATCCAGATGTGTGTGCAAAACGGTCTGGGTCTCTTGCACGCAATTTGTCCCCGTTGTCAACTCCATGGAGATACCTTGAATGATCCACAGGGTTCTAGATAGTACCATATATGTGCTTGTAAACCCAGATTGTCTTGATGTCTAATGGGAGCTCAGACATCTAGCACAAATGCAGGCATTGTATACAGAAGCCCAAGTTCAGATGAATCAATCTGGAGAAGAATGACACTCAGTCTGTTTCTTAGGGACTTCTTCCTCAGAACCTGCTTTCTGTGAATTGCATTTGTACAATGAAATTGTAGGGACACTTGAAATCTTAGACTTAGAGAGTAAGAAGACACACTGCACACTTCTGGGGCACAAATTTGTTAGAATTCAGTAGTAATTTAGTAGTAAATGAAGAGCAGCATAATTGATGTCCCAGTAATGACAACGAAATCTCTGTAGTGGGACAGATCTGTGTGTGTGTGTATGTATATTTTATATATATATGTATATGCAAACACTCACATATACACACACCATTTACATTCTTTGAAGTGCAAACCAAAAGCAAGACCTATATTCCTCTTACATTCAACAGATCTTACAGTTTGCTCCCAGCACTTCCATGCTCAGCCACCTCAAAAGAAGACGATGAGAGCTCTTGGGGATTGTCAGTGAGTGAAAGACCAATTTATTTAAACTTCCTTCCTTGGTCAGTAAGGAGTGTTTCTTTCTTGCCCTCATAATTTCCTTATACTTCACAAATTGGTTTTAGAATAATTTATCCTTTTTTTACCTCCACTGCCCTCCTTCTTCCTTTATTTTGTGAAAAAACACACACATGGAAACACAAAAGGTGGACTGATTTTTATTTTTCATAAAATAAGGAAAAAAAAACAACCAAGGGAGAGGGGAAAGCAAAAGGACGAACAACATGCTTTTTGTAGTTTTTTGATTAAAAACATTGACAGCAGCTTCACCTGAGGAAAGTTGTATTTTACAGAGCACCTGTCTAAACACCATATGTTTAGAGGCTTTCCTTCTAAGATTCTGTATTCTTCTAAAAAAGATGCTTTGATTGTTTCAAACTGTTGCTATAACTCATGACACTAATTCTAGCTGGCACCATGTGAATGTCATAAAAGGTGAGGAGGGATAAAAATATGCAAGATTGTAAAAACAATTCCCTTTCCTTCAAAGAAATTGATAGATTCATACCTCATCAGTTATTCTTCTCTGGGATTTTTGGCCTGAGTAGAAAAGATCTCCTTTTAGGAACATATGGGTGAGTCAAACTGCAATAGGAAGAAAGCCCGTCTCAGTAATTTAGTTTCAATTGCTCATTTACATCAATAAAAAAAATACTGTAAACAATGCAGAGTTGTTTTTTTAGCAATGCACCAGAATAGCTGTAGATGTCTGCATGAATATACAATGGGATCTGTCTGACATATCTCATTTATGCTTTTATTATTTTGCAAGGAACAGTGCAAGTTTTATTAGATTCTTTTGCATTAACTTAATGGGGAAAAACAAAATCCCAACATCTTCCTTCCCCAACAAAATCTGATGTGTAAGGATAAAGTCACTCTGACTGCAGACTGCAGTGGGATAAGAATAAATTGCAGCACATATTACTCTCCCAAGTTTCCTGCCATATTTAACAAGTTCCATACTGACAAAAGCAAACATTAATATGGGCTGACAAGCTGATGGGAAAAAAATCGTACAGCCACAAATGACATCATGGGTATCTCTGTTCCCTGAAACTCTGATAAAATTTTTCATCTGAAGTCTTTTCCTATTATCTGTGTAACAAAATGGATTCTACTCACCAAACTAATTCTACAATAAAATCCTGAACAATGAAATCAAATATTTCTCTTCTTGTAAATCCAGTTTACTTGGCTGAAAAATGGAAGCAAAAAGTAAACTTGTGATATTTCTTGGAAGATATTTTAAAACTAAGTAGAAGTTAATTGCTTTATTCTATATGTCACGAGAATGGCATAAAATTATGCTTTTAAAGACAAGACTTGTTGCTTCTAAACTCTAAGCAGACATAAAAAATGGCTGTACTGCTTTAAAAACTACCTATTTAGTCCTCTGTTGTGTTTTAAACCACAGCTGAAAGTGAATGCATAGAAGTATGAGCAGAGCAAGCAATTGTGATGCCTCTATTTAGCCTATACGCCAATCCCTAATAGATATTTTTTTTTAACCCATGTCCTATGGATATTCCATACTATGGGGTGACATGCTCAGTATATAATGCCAGGGAAAGAAGGAAATGGGGATGACACATTTGGAGTTAGTGTTTGTCTTCTCAAATTCCCATTACACGTGATAGGGTCTGGCTTTCCTGGAGATGATCGAACACCTGTCTACCCATGGGAAGTGGTGAATTGATTCCTTGTTTTGCTTTGCTTGTGAATGTGGCTTTTGCTTTACCTTTCAACCTGTCTTTGTCTCAATCCATGAGTTCTCTCACTTTTACCTTTCTGGTTCTCTCCTCCACCTCAATGCAGGGGAGGAGTGACTGGCTGGGGGATGTCTTGCTGTTGGCTGGGGTTAAACCACAACAACCACTCAAGACTCTGCCAGACATGGTGTGTCCTCCTGTGTGAGACAATTCGTGATCGTGGTGGAAATTTCACAGGCCAGGCTGCTGGCTGGCTCCTGTCTAAATAACCTCTGTGGTCACAGGAGTAAGGGTAGCCTATTAAAACACATTTTTAGGGCTTGGAGGATATTTTTACTGTTGTTGGGGATATATCCAACTGATAACCCCACCATGGGATAGCCTGTCATGTCTTCTCCTCATGCAAATTTACTTAGCCAGTTTTCCCTGTTTGAGAGGTAGTACTAAAAGATCAATAAAACTGGTCTGAAAATTTTCCAATCATCCTTGAATCTGTAAGAGCTCGTGATTCCCAGATGCACTCAGATTAAGGATGTGCCAGCTGCATCCAAATTCCTAGCAGTCATGTCTCTATAATAAATAAGCATAGTCTTTTTTATTTTTTCCCTGTGAAGGAAGAGACTAATAAGGTAAGAAATTGCATGTTATCTCCCTTGTCCATTATTATTTTCTTTTTTTTTTTTTTACTTTCTTGAATTCACATGCTGAATTTTATACATTTTCAACTTTAATCCAGGCTGTAAATTTAAGATTATATCTTTCAAGCATTCACTGTGGTCTTTTGAAGTAGAAAAAACCCAGATACTGCTCCATGTTTTTTAAATAACTTATCTCAGCATATTCATATTTCCTTAATAATATCTTCTTCAGTGAATAAAAGAACTATTAAAGTGAGTTTGCTATAACTGAATGTTACTTTAATTTGTATTTTTCCTCCTTCTGCAAGGTGTACCCCATAGTTCCTCTATGATTGCCTCTTTATCTATCTGCATGAAAGAAAATAATGGAAAAACAGAAGCCATAAAGAATTTTTAAGTCTAAGATACCAAATTTGCTGTACAAAAAGGTACGTTTCATAGATGCAAAAAGATACATTAGAGCACAATAGAATCACAGTCATTTATGATATGCTACCACTGGGTTGAATTCACAGTGGCAGGGTACTGATTTTTAGTATAATTCTTGAAGCAAAAATAAGTAAAAGAGAACTTCTACCCATTTATTAGAAAAAAATAACATAATAACAATAAAGTTAGACCTCCGTCTAGTAAATAAAAGTAGCTATCCTGGAAAGTTATTTCTGTGTTTAGGTGCAAACATTAGTTCTGATTCCTGAGTCCCTTTCCCACAGCCACCACCATTGCATTGTGATAAACGCCATTCATCACAAAGTCATTCTTCCCTTCTCTTCATCAAAAGCCAATTTTGAGCTTTTCTAGGTAATGCAGCTGTTACATTGTACACTGTGATCACCCTTAGGGAAGGCAGCGTTTGCCAACTGCTGTCACAAGACAGTAGTTAAAATATTTTCCTATATTTGGAAGAGGAAATTGGGTATTTCTAATAAAGTAGAGGTAATGCAGGCTTTCTGGTGTGACTGCTGCATTGACAGGAGGATTCTAAAAATGGGCTTTATGTCCAGTTGTGTTCAATACCTTAATCAAAGACATAGACAGTGGGACTGAGCTCACCCTCAGCAAGTTTGCTGATGACACCAAGCTGTGTGGTGGTCAACAAGCTGGAAGGAAAGGATGCCATCCAGAGGGACCTGGACAGGCTTGAGAAGAGTGCCCAAGGGAACCTCACGAGTAAGGTCCTGTACCTGGGTCAGGGCAACATCTGGTATGAAATATAGGCTGGGTAATGAAGGGATTGACAGTTGCCCTGCTGAGAAGGACTTCAGAGTATGAGTGGATGAAAGGCTGGACATGAAAGGCATGGAAAAGTGCACCTGCAGCCCAGAAGCCAACCCTATCCTGGGCTACATCAAAGGAGGTGTGGGCAGCAGGTCGAGGGAGGTGATTCTGTCCCTCTGCTCCACTCTCATGAGACACCAGCTGGAGTGCTGCATCCAGCTCTGGATTCCTCAGCATAAGAAAGACATGCACCTGTTGGAGCAAGTCCAGGGCAAGTCCACAAAAATTATCAGAGGGCTGGAGTATCTCTGCTCTGAAAACAGACTGAGTGAGTTGGGGAGAAGAGAAGATTCCAGGGAGAGCTCCATGTGGCCTTTCAATACTGAAAAGGGGGATATAAGAAAGATGGGGACAACCTTTTTAACAGGGCCTGTTGTGAAAGGACAAGGGGTAACAGTTTTAAACTAAGAGAAGGTAGATTCAGACTAGATATAAGGAAGACATTTTTTTACAATGCCCATGGTAAGACACTGGTACAGGTTGCCCAGAGAGGTGGGCCTCATCCCTGGAAACATTCAAAGTCAGGCTAGAAAAGACTCTGAAAACCTGATCTACTTGCAAATGTCCCTGCTCATTGCAGTGGGGTTTGACTAGATGACCTTTAACATTCATTTCCAACCCAAACCATACTGTGATTTTATCTGCATAATTAAAACCTCACCTGACATTAGTCAGCAGAACTACATTGCCTCTGGAACATAACAGACATTGGATATAAGAACTTGACTCTCATAATTTTTTTTTTTTTTTTTAATTTCTTTTAATTAGACTTTTTTCATCTTTCAACTTCTCTTTTCTTCCCACATACATATGCTTCCCCTACGTGAAAAAAACCTCAACCATCACACATTCTAGCCATATTTCCAGTATTCAGCTGGTTTCAAAGTTAAGCAAAACATGTTCAGCCAGCCTTGTTGCCAGACACTACTCCCCTCCTCCTCGCCAAAGTAATGACTTTCTATTTCAGCAACTCATTCCTAACTACAAAACCAGATGGATTGCTCTCTACTACGAGTGCACATATTCTTGATCAGAAAGTAGCAATCATTGAATACATCATGTACAGTGACACCAGGGAGGGAATTGTTCTTCATTCTGCCCAGTGAAGCATGTTGAAACACCTGTTTCCTATCCTGGAAATGGTTGTGATTACTGCCAAAGAAGTTAGTGCTGAAACAGCACCATTAAGCCAAGTTATTCTGCTTGGCCACCAGTTGAAAAAGAAAACTTCCAAGGCAATTCCAAACCTCAGCTGGTCCCAAGGATGTTACACCTTTCCCTGGCTATACAGAACTTTTCTTATCAATGAAAAAGTCTGCTCTTTGAGGAAAAGGAAAGCAGAAAGGGAAACTTTCTAGTTTATCAAAACTTTCTGTTATAGCAAAAAGTATCCTTTGCTGGGTAAGGTTCACAGAAAGTACCAGAAGTGAATCTGAGAACTGATGTATTTAAAGTGAATAATGTGAGCCCCATTCCTTTCAGGTGGAAGGAACCTGAGCCACAGTCACAAAAGGATTCAGAAAGCTTTGTTAATGCAGGCTTGTGCATCTTGTGTTTTGTTGCATATATTAACTAACTGTCCATTATTTAGCTCAAATGCACATGTGTATTTCATCAGATAAGTTCTACTCCCCACACTGACTGAATGAGAAACACATTGTATGTAGAGTGCATAAAAAACTCACACTGAACATTTACTGTTGAGATGAGATCATTACTTCTGCCACTTTATGTGCTTTCTCATGAATGGCTGAAAAGGAAAGATTGGTGATACTTGGCCTTGCAGAATTTCACTAGCTCTAGCACTGACATTAAAACTGTGCAATAAAACTAACTTTTTGGTCTGTTGATTTAAGGTGGAATATAAAAGGAAACAAAAAAATCAATTGATTTAAAATTATACAATTCAACTTTTCCTGTGGAAAATTGGACTCCTTTGCAGTGGATTGAAATTTATACCATAAACCAAATCAATTTGTTTTTCCTTTGCTTTTAATAAAATTTAACTTGTTTGTAGTCAAATATTTTTATTATTTCAAAGCTAATGTACTACTAAATTTGCAATTTTGTGTTGAATCAATTAAATCAGTTTTATTTAAAAAAAGTCTAAAACCTAGTTAACCTTAGGTTTTCAATACATTGTTTTTTCATGACATTAGTATATACAAATGGAGTAAATCAATGAAGTACTTTCGCTGTCTAGAGAACACATTCTGCCTTAAAAAGTTGTCTCTGGGCTTTCATACATAGGGTTGTTTATTTTTATACTGAAAATAGCTACTTCTGATCTGAGTTCTGTGGACAATGATAATTTGGGATCCCAGGCTTCAATTACTACAGGCAGGTGCTGGTGTTGCACCGCACTTTATATAGTGGGGACCACTATATAAAGGCATAATTTAGTTGTTTAGAAATATCAGTTGCACAACTGGGCCTACTTAGAACTTTTCTGATGAATTATCAAAATGTTTTGATAATATTTATGGTATTGTAAGAGAATAAAACATAGCTGTCACAAGCAACTGCAAGAAACTCGAAACAAAAAGATAGAGTATCAGGAAACATTTTTTTTGCGTCTGAAATCAATAAATTAGTGACTCCTCTACTAGAAACAATGTGTGTGTCTTGTCAAAGAAAACAGTATGTCAGAATTAATCATAGCCTGATTGTGATTATCTTAAACTTTTGACTATTTCTCATCATGTGATTGTTTCTTGACTATTGCTCAAATCTTCCCTGGAGAGCTCACAGCATAAATAGGTCAAAATAGAAGTATCTTCCACTCATTTTGCAAATTGCACTTTGATGAGAAACTGAAATCCCATATGCCTTACTTTGTGTGAGGCAACAAATGCATAGTTAGTTTAAAGAATGTTGAAACTATTCCTTAATCACAGGTCAAAATTACATAAATCTAAAAGCAATGTGCCAAATGACATTGGTATGGCGTGTAACTTTGATTTAACTGTGTTGATTGCACTGATAGAGTAAAGCAAAGGTAACAAAGGGAAATCAAGAAATCCCTAAAATCTCCTAACTAGTAAACTCACAGGAAGTAAATAAGAAACAAAGTAGTAAAACAGAGAGTTTCACCACATCTCACTAGGAACTCAACTGTTAGAAGTATCACTTCATATGAAGAGTTCATGAGAAAATTTTTTTACAAATCCATTCAAAATGTGTGTGGATGTGGCACCTGGGTACATGGCTTAGTGGTGAATGGGATGGTGCTGAGATAACAGTTGGATTCAATTGTCTTAGAGATCTTTTCCAACCTAAATGATTCTATGATTCATAGTACATCTAGTCTGTATATCAGGGCTTAGTTCCCAGCTATGAAACCTGTTGTCTTGAGCAATGATCTTGGAAGAAATGTGATGGAAAAGCTGTTGCTTAAAATATTTTGGGAGGAGACTGGGCAGATCTTGAGGAATACATATTGTGAAAAGCAATGATTCCTTTAAAGGGAGACAGACTAACTGACTAACTGATCAACAAGGTCTCTCTCCCATCTCTATCTTATCTTATTATAATTATAATAATATAATATATTCTTCTCTTGTTATAATTATAGCTTTCTTTCCATTTTGATCCCTCTTTCTCCTTTTCTTTGATAGATATTTGAAGTATATAAATATGTAGATTCATAGTGGACACAGGAAATAAATCCCACAGTCAGACAGAGGAAAATGCTCCTACTTTACTACTATGCTTTTATTACTATGCTTTGTAAACAGCTGAGACACAGAAAGGTAAAGATATCTCAGCTTGCAAGGTTGCAAGGGGATGAAATCATAAGGAACTTCCCTTTTTTTTTTATTAAATCCTTTGCGACAGTTTTTTCAAAATGGAGACTGTAAGCGAGAAAAAAAGAGACATCATGGGAAATACAACAGTGTTCAGTGGCCAAACTCTTCTTCCTTGACCACTCCCTAAATCATCATGTCTAATACAAAGTCATCCATCAGCAAGCATGGAAGTGTGGTGGGTGCTTTGCTACCAGGAATAAGATGAGAAATGAACTGGACTGGCTGAAATTTGCAACTGCCAATTGTATGGGCATTTCTGATTTATGCTTTTGTCGCTCATGAGGCAGAGTTGTGAAGAGCCAGGCTCAGCATGTCAATCGAGCAGGTCCTTGTTATCAGCTGTTGACAGTCAATGGTCATTGATGTAGGAGTTCTCAGAAATGCTGAGCATGGTATTGACCAGCCACTTCTGCTGATGAACTGACCTTCGCCTTAAGTGTCAGCCAGTTCAATAGTCAAAATGAGCCTGGGTCCACCAAGTCTCTTATTAAAATAGAACAATTGTCTGATTAATTTTTTTTCAAACTGTGAAAGACTGTCAGTGCATAGGAAACTGAAGACTTTGTTATAATGATTGCAGAGTCCCAGAAGAGAAGGGGTTAATGTGTGTGTCTCAAACAATGATAGCTGTATGGCTGTGGAGTCAACCAAGGATTGTTGGTAATAATAGACAAGAATTGTTGGTAATAAACAAGGGTTGTTGGTAGCAACATGCTGTGGGAAAGACCAAAGTGCGGCTGGAGAAGGGGCCATGCAGAGGTAGGGCAGCACTTTTCCATGACAAACATCCTTGTTGTACTTCCTGAAGATAAGAAGAATATAGTCAGAATAAGCCCAGGAATGAGGCTGAAAAGTGGGCATGGACTGTAGGGGTGGATCAAGACATCCCAAAGTCCCACAAGCCCTCCAACCCATTTCCAGAAAGTCTGAAAGAACAGATTGTGAATGATTTGCATAGGAAGCAGGAAATTCTTCAGGACAGGGAAAACCCATCTATAAAAACGCACCTCCTCCAAGCCCATGGGTGTATCCCAGGATCCTGGACATCCCATTGGCTGAACTGATGCTGGAACCAGGACTGCTGATCTCTTTTTCTCTCTCTCTTTTATTCCTTCCTTCCTTCCCTCCCTCCCTCCCTCCCCTCCTTCCTTCCTTCCTTCCTTCCTTCCTTCCTTCCTTCCTTCCTTCCTTCCTTCCTTCCTTCCTTCCTTCCTTCCTTCCTTCCTTCCTTCCTTCCTTCCTTCCTTCCTTCCTTCCTTCCTTCCTTCCTTCCTTCCTTCCTTCCTTCCTTCCTTCCTTCCTTCCTTCCTTCCTTCTTTCCTTCTTTCCTTCTGTCCTCTCTTTTCATGTTATTCAAAACCCAGTGCTATGTGCTTCTATAGTAGGTCAGGGGCTAACATACCAAATTCTGTGCCAAGTAATTTACCAATAAAACTTTGTGAGTTTTTGTGGACCTTCTGGCTTTTGTCAATCCTTTCGACCATGAGCATTTACAAATACTGGATGCTCCCTTCCCCTTAAGGGTGGGACATCAAAATGGTGAAGTAGAAGCAAGTTCAAATCAGTGACAATTTTTACAGTGACAATTTTTACTGGGTCCTCTACTATTTCAGAAGTAGATTGGTGAGAAGGTGTTCATGGAAAAAAAAATGAGGCCAAAAATCTGAATGTCTCAAGAGGAAGAAGGAATGAAGTTACTGCTGGATTGATTTGAATCTGGAACACTGAATAAGAAAAGTAAAAAAAACACCACCTCTGGGAATGACTTTAGGCAGCTAAGTCAGAACATACTGACAGTGGGGTCAATTTACATCATCTTTAATTGGCTATTGAGAATCTGTGGTGCAGAGTGGGTTTCACTGTCCTGAAAAGATTTGAAATGCAAATATTACCTGGAATTAATGATTGTTATTTGATATCTCTCATTACAGACATCTCAAAGCATGCTTCTCAATTGTTTGCTTCAAGATTGATTTTTTTAAATAAAGACTGAAACTTCTAATAGTAAATACTCCTTTTTGGTCTCACAATGCATATTTAGACCATTATGCATATCTTAAAGAATTGCAAGGCATCTGGACATGATAATACAGGGCCAGAACTGCTACAGACAAGTAGGAATTTTGTTTTGTCATGGCTATTGGCTCTCACCAAATACATGGGATACTAAAACAGACCATCTTTCCCAGTGACCAGGGAAGGCCATAGATGCTATATCATCTCAAAATCACCACCATGTAAATAAATCTTTGATTAATACTGTTTAGATCTTAATAGTTTATTATTACAGATTATAAGACTTCTTATGCATTTATCATCACTACAAAAGAGCCAAAATGAGAGCTCAGCCTGTGTTTGCAATACAACTAGGTTCCTGCTATGATTCTCCTGGATCTGTGCCACTCACTGGAGCTTCTCATACCATTGGAGGCCCATGATAATTTAGAAAGAGTCTTGAAAGTAGGTGAAAACTATCATTATTTTTCCAAACACACATGCATATACATTCCTGCAGTTAGCATAAATGTCACTGCCGGCTGGTAGATGAAACTGGGAGATGACCCTTGATGGCTGTTACAGTGTAATTAAAGTGCTTGTAATTATGACAGTAAAATTAAGGTTTTTTTAAAGCAATAACATTTTGATTATGAACATGCTAAGTATTTTATTTATGTGTCATTATCCCTGACCTGTAACTATCAAGCTGTAGGAGAATTTCAGATACTTTTCATTTGAAAAATTGGAGACTCAGTGCCATACAGTTGATTCATAGCTCTTCCAATCCTGAGTATTTTGTTGTGGAGGAATGTTTGTTGTTGCTTCTATACAAAGTACGTACATCTGCAACTCCTCGGAATCACTAAAGTACTTTATGACATTGGATGAGTTTTTCAGACAGTAAAATTTTCTATTTAGTTGTTTCACCTGCAATCAATTGAACTTTAGTCACTACAGTTTAGAGGGGAGGATCACAGAAATATATAATTATATCCTTGTTTGAAGGGACTCACAAGGGTCATTGAGTACAACTCCCTTCTCCTCACAGGACCACCTAAAGCAAAACCATAGGACTAAAAGCATTGTCCAGACACTCCTTTGACTGTGACAGGCTTGGTGCCATGACCACTTTCCCGGGGAGCCAGTGACTGACCACCCTCTCAATGAAGAACCTTTTCCCAATGTCCAGTCTGAACTTCCCCTGAGGTAGCTTCAGTCCTTTTCCTCATATCCTATTTCCCTTCCCCTCCCCTCCCTCTCCCTCTCCCTCTCCCTCTCCCTCTCCCTCTCCCTCTCCCTCTCCCTCTCCCTCTCCCTCTCCCTCTCCCTCTCCCTCTCCTCACAAACAAAGTGACCTTGGCCACTCTGGAATTTTTGCCCTTGAGGCCTTTCACCACAGTGATTGTCCTCCTCTGGATGTATTTTAGTAGTTTGATGTCCTTCTCATGTTGAGGTGCCCAAAACTGCAGAGTTCTCAAGGTGGGGCTGTACCCATGCTGGATGATTCAAGTCACCTTGCAATAGCCCTGTAGGGTTTAACTCTACCGCCCAAACAGAAGTGTTGGTGGGAATCCTAACATGGGCATGACACCCTCATAGCAGATGGGATATGAAACCTGCAGGATACCAGTGTCCTTCCAGGGAAATGGGAGGGATACTTGAGTGCAGTGCCTGGGTTGTAGCACTGATCTCCTAAGAAGCACCCAGACAGAGCACATCAAAAGAATATGCATCCTAGCATATGTAACACAGCAAACAACTGAGGTCAGCCCTTCCTGGTGAAATGCAATTATTCAACTCTCCCAAATATGGTGAAAATAATGTGTTTGATTTTCAGTGGGAAAAAAAGGTACCTGTTCCATCTCTTCCAGCTTTCCTGGTGTATGAACTTACCTGCTATTTTTTTCTTGAGCTGCTCTCAGACCATGTATCCTGTGGAGATGTGCAGACAGGTGGATTTCCAAAAACAGGGTGCCATGTTAGTCAGGGCTCAAATCCAAGGCAAACTGTGTTTTTGCTTGCAACCGATGGTTTAAAATTGCCAAAATAAGATCTCAGAAAACTGTGCATTTGAGGAATTCTTTCAAGGTTTATTTGCACTAACTACTGACACATGAATGCAGAGTATATTCCACTTGCTAAAACTGACACAATTTCTTTTATTCTCAAAAAGGAATACAGTTGTAATTAGAAATCAGAATTCCTCATTCTAACCGACTAAGGCTTGCAAATAAGTAACATTAAATTTACCAGACCACAAACCATTGTGACTGGTGCATCTATGCAAGATGTGTAATTATTAAGGCCTAGCTTATCAAGCACATGTGGAAATTGTCTGAATTGCTTGATTTGGTAAAAAATTACATGCTACATTTAATCAGCACTCCTTTAAGGAACAAATGTCATTAAACACCACTTAATTAGCTGTTCCTACATCCCCACTGTGTGAAAAATTGTATCCTTGATGACTACAAAACATTTTTAAGGTCAAATGTAGTGAATAAAAATATCATTGAATGCCCTCTGGTAACAGTCTACATAAAAGTGCAGCTCATTTGCATTAATTGCAAAGATTAGTTCTGTATCATAGTTAATCAGAATCTGATGTCTGTACTGTACAGATGGAGAAGACCTTCTATGGTTAAGCTTATATTTCTCTCTTTTTTTTTTTTTTTTAGTTGTTTATAAGTCTGTTAATTTGTCATGGTGGATAGACACGAAAATACCTTCTTGCTCTATTAATTTTGGATCCCTGCTTTCTAACACCAGTGTACCATGTTGAGAGAGAGGAGAAATGGACAGTAAAAACATAGGAATTTACAATTTTGAAAAAATAATGGTCATTTTTATCTCTCTTTTTTTTTCCTCTCTGTAACTAACATGATTTATCCCTCTGGTTATGTATGAGATCAGATATCCATCTTGCTCTTTATCATTTACTCACTAAAATCTTTCCTGCCTATTTACCCCCTCCTTGCCTCTCTCTGCCACTATTTAAAGTGCAGTGCTATGTGCCTGAGACTCCAGCCTGCTTATTTCACCAAAATCTCTGAGTGTTATTTCTTTTTAGGAGAAGTGCGATGAGCCAGATTTTTGGCAAGCTCCAGTGAAACAGTCAAATAATCTCAATTACTAATATCATCCCCTGATGTATAAAACAAAAGAGAGAAGAAAAAGATGAGCTATAAGAATCAGATTTTATTTTTAGATAGGGTGCCATGGCAGGTGCTGTGCTTTGTGACAAAGATTTCATCTGCTTTCTAAGCAAACTGTGGGAGGGATGTCAGCAGGATCCCTGGAAAAAACAGCAGCATAGACCCTAGCAGACTTGCAGACAGTCAGGTTTCCTTAGCTAGTAAGAATGAGTTCAGCATTACCTGAAAAATGTACTGATCCGAGGTTTTACTGTGACATTTGGTTTCACAGGATGCACATACAAGACCATTTTTCTTCTGGATATATTCCTAGAGACATAACCACCAGGACAGTGAGCTTGCCAGGGATATTTAATGGAAGAGTTCTCCCTCATGGCAGATGTTCAGTGGTTTTATTTTTCTCTTGAGCTAGGACTGGATAATAATGTGGGAAGAATTATTTTATTCCACTTTATTGCCTCCTGTATTTCAGGATTCTACGGGAAATTTCCTAAACTTTGGTATAAAACCAAAGGCAACCTGCCAAAAAAACCCACACCCTGCAGTCTTACTTACACTTTATAACACCCTTAGGGTGTGGGGTATTTGAGGTTACATTGGTATGTAAGACTCTAGTAACTGGAGCAGGGGTTGTACCAATCTGGATCAAGATCAGGAAAGCTCATGACACAGCAGTTTTCCTCAGAGGGTTCTTTCTCTTCTCTTTCCGTCTCTTCCTCTACCCAATCAAGGAAATGAACTTTGTTTTACTTCTATTTAATTGACTGAAAATGTTTACTATTGAATAAATATCTGAGGAGATCATGTGAAGAGACTGTTTCTTATTTTCAGGGTATGCTTGGGTCTTTTCTTTAAAGTTGTGACATCAGAGTGATACTCTGTATCTGGGAGAATGTACTGAGAGTTTTGCCATGGAATCTTCAAAAAATGGTTTTGTGTCACAGTTTCCTTTTTTTCCTGTTGTAGCTTTTCACAGTTTCTTCAGTTTTCAGCAAAGTTAAAGGATACAGGTGAGGTAATCAGAATACTCAGTTTTAAAGCCCTTGAACCACTGGAACAGGCTTCCTAGAGATTGGTTGATGCCTGAAGCCCATTAGTGTTTAAGAGATATTTAGACAATCCCCTTAATAATGTGTTTTAACTTGGTCATGATGATGCCCTGAACTGGTCAGGCAGTTGGATTGGATGGTCATTGTAGGTCCCTTCCAACTGAAATAGCCCATTGTATTCTATTCTATTGCATTCCATTCTGTTCCATTCTAATGTGTGAATTGAATTACAATCTTGGGAATAATAATAATAAAAAAAAAAAAGGAGCAGCTATCAAAAAAATCCCCCAAAACCCAATTAACCAAACAAAACCCTCCAAAAAAGCCAAACCAAAAATCTCTACATATTTCGTTGTAAATTCAAAAGTTAGGATTAAAGAAACCACAACAAACCCCACATTAACAATTTTTTTATTTTTAAAATTAAGTAGCTCCCAGTGGAAACAAGTTTCTTTTTTCAGTTACATTCCTATTTTCTTATAACTGCATAACCTTCTTACAACTAGGTAACACAAAAATAAACTCCTTTCTTTTCAAAGGTAGAACAATGTTTAGTGCTCGTAGTTCTGTTGAGAGTTAAAAAGTAATGTTCTCTTTAGATCTAGAAGTAAAATCTTATGCCTACTCTGATAAAAAATAAAGGCATTCCTGAAGTGGAGATGTAGGGGTTGAAGGGTGGGAGAAGAATACTGTCAGAACATTATTTATATAGAGATGTTACATTAGAATAAATATTATAAATATACATATTTTTTAACAAAGTTGAAAGATAGTTTAAGGAAACACAAAACATTAATAAGTATATGAAGAGAGGCCACAGATTCCTTTTCTTTGACAATGGGAAAGTGTCCCAGGCATATTTTTGCCAAGCAGGCAAGTTGATCCCAAATGTTCTTCATTTTCATACAGGGCAAAGGTCTAGCCCCTGAGTCCTTGTTATCTGTTGAGCTCTTCTGAAGTTAGCAAACTTCTTTAAGCAGGTCCTTGGTTCCACTCTGCTAAAATTCCCCAAAGACTGTAACAGGGGTGTTTCTAACTAATCTCTGAAAAATAACTAAGTTATTGAAGTTAAATCTTAACAGATTTCTCTTTCCATAGCAAAAGTGCTTCAAACTGTCCCCTTTGTCTCATAATGATGAACCTTTGAATATAATGAAATAATACCTAAGATCCAAATATTTTGAGGTTTAATAATGAAATTATTTATGGTACAAATTCTTCCTTAGCTATTTTTCTTCTCTCTTTTCTAATGGCCTCTTTTTTCCTAGCTTATGTAAACATTGAAAGCTTAGTTTGGATACTGCAAGAAAAAATAGTCTTTATGCAGTAAGCTCCTCTTTCTTATTTTTGTAAGCTTGTGGGCTGTGTTTGGATCTTTACTACTATAAATATGCTTAAATTCAGAGATTACCTCAAAAAACTCTTCTCCAATATGCTCTATGAACACGTTATGTTATTGAACATTACCAAAATATTGCAGAAGTATTAATTTTATGTAGTTTATGCACAAAATAGATAATGTGCTATGATTGCTAGTGATTTCATATACATACACATGCATGTATGCACACAACACTGGATTTTATCTATATGACAGTGTTTGTCTGATTAAAATCATTACAAATTTTTCTGATATTTTGGTAGTTTTCTCTCAAAAGAAATTTTCACTAGAAATCTTTTACCTTAAAGTTTACAGCTTCCTTAATCAAATAAGAACAATTTGTAGAATTCATCTTTACTATTATCTTTTTTTTATTTATTCAGTCTATTGACTTCCCTTCCATGGCATTTAGTTACAGGAAATATTTCCTCATGTCCAGTCTGAAACTTTCATTGCTAGGCTGTCTCTGGTTTCCCAGAATTATTTTATACTGTCAGGCTCTTGTTTATTAAGAGCACAGACAAGGAACCATGGTTGCAGGTACTTTATGAACACAGATAAAAAGGGTTCTAGAAAGGCAGGTACGAGTTAGCACTATCTTATCTGTGATCCTCAGCAGAGCAGTGAGTGGATATGCATCAGATATTCCTATTCCCATCAACTTTCATTTCTCTTCATCATGACTGAGGTATACTAACATAATGTGAAGGAAGCTCTACACTGATATTGTTACTTTTGTAAGAGTTATACTACAGCTTTCACAAAAAATGTGGTAGCTCTATTCCCTTTCTAGAGATCTCTCAATCTCCTTCCACCGAGGTTAACTTGATAGATTTATTTTTTAGCAAAAGGTGAGACAGAACATGCAGTTGATTTAAGCTTCACACAAACCTCTGTTGGGTGTGTGCATGTCTGTGTATCACCACAATCTGGAGCCAAACCTTCTGCTGGGACTGCTGGATCTGTTCACTGAAAATTATAAGCGTCAGATGTGATTGAAATGAAGCATTAGAGATTCACTGGTCCCTTATGTTGTGCTCTTTGGTCTGAGTGGATGATGCCTGGCAAAGAACTCAGAGGAAAAACAACATATTATATTTGGCTACTCTGTATACATAAATAATTAAAGCATCCATGGAGACTCTCAGTCTGTATCTGGAAGATGTATTTGGGAATCTTGCAATCTGTCCCCAGCAACCCAAAGTCCAAATTTAAGAATGAATACAGTAAGAATATATATTAACTTTTTTTGACTACATGAGCTATAGGTATCAAGACATGATTTCATTTGGTTACACAAGCATTTAAAGAACAATGTTTCCAAGACATTATTATTCCTGATGCATGACTCACAACAGGGACAAAGCAGAACAATTCCATGAAATCCCCTTTCCTGTGAATTCCTGATCCTCTCCATCCAGTAATGTGAAATAATATACGCACGAATTTTTGGAAAAAACCCCACAAACAAACACATTCATATTCATCTCCTGCATAGCTGCTGAATCCATCACCTCACCAGCTGTCTGCTGGTGGAGGAGGTGACCTATACCTTTGCCACTCTGTGCCAGAATAAGGTATCTTTTGTCTGCTTTTGACTTTAAGACTTCTGGAAGCCCTTTACTTTGATTGATACTGATGAGCTACCACATGAACCATAGCACTGAACAGGACTTTGAGACCTTAGAAAATAATGTTTTGTCACATCGCTCCAGGACATTTTGTTTTGAAAAAAATAAAAGGCACAAAATAAAGTCAAGCCCATCTGTGCCCCCAAAACCAAGAAAACGACCTTCTTTCATGTGACTCTGTCAGACTAGCAGGTATCAGCAAAACTTGTGTAATTAATTTTGCCTATCATAATCAAACTAATCTTCTTTTTTAATGTTGTTTCTGTACCATTTTGGGGGATAGTCATTGCATGCTCATTCTGTAAAAGAACTTTTTTATGATGGCAAACAGCTGATTTATCTTCCTTTTGTTTTAAGGGCTGCAGTAGACTTGAAGGCTGATTTATTTTGCCTGTATTAATATGGGCAACATCACTTGGTCTAATGATTAAGTATTCATGTCTGGATAAAAATTACTTTCTTTGGTCTAGATAATAACAGATTATTTTTCACTCCTGCTATACGTGAATTATGAAAGATAGTTACTTCTTTAATCTCCAGTATATCTTGCTATGAAAGGGCTTATGCATTTAATTCTCCTGGTTCAGGGGGGAAGTGATCTCTTAAGACAAACTAGGATGAATGTATAGCTGGTGTCAGAAATCTTTTCCTTTTTTAAACATACTTTAGGAGGAAGACAAAACTATCAAAAAGACAGAACATTTCTTCTGCCTCAATTTCTTAAAAGTTAAATTCAAGTGTATAAACAAAAATATTTGGAAGCCATTGAAAACCCCAAAATATCCATTGCTCAGCCAGGATATTTAATTCTACTATGTTCAGTATCCAACCCTTCAGCAAGCAGATGAATCTTCCCTCCCCTGAGCTGCCTGGTGAACTTGCCTTGTTGATGGGCTCTGAATTAGGCTTCAGAAAGATGGGAGTCCAATTCTACACTGAACTATCAGAAAACTCCATAGTTTTGAACACTTCTTGTCCTGGTTTCAGCTGGGATAGAGTCAATTTTCTTCTGAATTCTGAAAAAAAGCATAACAACTGTAGAGCAAATAGATCAACATTGTGACCAGCAACTGTAAAACCAATACAAGTCTCTATAGCTAGTTAACATATGTAGAAATTTGAGTAACAGCTCTCCCCGTCATGTGGAGAAATTTTCTACTTCTTTTTTAGATGAGGAGGGCTGAACCCAGTAACCAAGTTGACTTGATTTCTTTTGATTTTAAAGGAAACCAAAGGTGACTCAAGTACAGATCTCTCTGCTGTAGGCATGTGTGTTTAATCGGGTGAATTTTACCTACAGTTGAGGGCTGGATGACTGGGTGGATGCCAGTTCAACATGTTGCTTTTAGAAACTGTTTTTCCTCAGAAACAGCTGAAAAAATTTCCTTCTTCTGCTTTGATTCTCTCTATAATGTTATATCTCCTCATATAGGCAGGAAGAACTACTAGTCTTTTGCTTACCTGAGACATTGCACATATTCAGTCACATAGTATATGCAGCCTGACCACTCAGTGCAGTATGTGCTATTGCATAAGGATATATTTACATCCTCAGTGTATGTTTGGTCAAGTATCTTTCTCTGTCTTGTTGCCACATCGGGTGACTAAGACATCATAGCATCTTCCTCCATCTTATTGCCCTGCCCGACCACTAAGATGACATCATCCCCACATTTTAAAAGAAAACAGACTCTTTGTACAGGCAACAACAGCCACCTTAAATTCATTGCTTTCTCTTCAAACTAGGATTTTTTCCCTTGGGCACCAGATGTAGCTAATCTTAATGTGGCCTACTGGTTCTCGAATTGAAAAAGGTCATTATGGAGAGCAAACACTGTTGGTGACATACTGCTGTATTAAAGTTCCAGATGTCAGCTTTGACAGAGGAAACCATCAACAATTCATGACATTGTAAAAACATTTTTCTTGACTATCCATTTACGATGAAGTATTGTGTTGGCCTCTTGACAAGTAATGCAATATCATGTTAAGTATAAATAAATCAAAAATACAGATGCACTTGCTTGAATTATGATGGTCACTAATGGCATTTTGGGGAGAAAAAAGGAAATTCAAAGTCTGACTAATGTCTCTGGTTGCTCCTGCCCGGTGTTTCCGAGAAGCTCTGAAGTCCACAGCAGCAGAGTAGAACTTCAAGGGAGCAAATGTTTGTGCTTGTTAAGTAATCCAGTTGGAGATGCCCTCCCACATATTGTTCTTCTTTTTTTTAAGGGGATTAATAGGAACTCCAGTATAGCAAGACCACTGACACCCTCCTATGAGAATGAAATTCAGAGCTTGCCCAGGGTGAGAAGGGAGTGGACCAGCAGATTCTTGGGTTCTGAGTGTATAGCCACCCATCCACCCCAACTCAGCTTGGTGCCATAGTCCCTCTCAGGCAAATGTTAGTGGTGATGCTGCTCAAAACCTTATCAGCCACAGTTTGTTCCAAATTGATTTTTCTCTGTCAGTTTAAAGGAGAGTATACACTAGATAAACAGATCTATCTTTAAACAAATGTAACCTGCTAAGAGGAAGCTGTTAACAGATCAAAACCATTTTTCTGATGCTATTTGTTTTTAGATGGGTACCCAGCTTTAGAATAGAGAGATCTTTTTTAAGGACTAATCCATTACACAAGAAATGAAAAAGTGCAGTTAAAAATGATGAATATTTCTTGGGAACGGGGTAAAAAGGATTTTGAGTTGTAATATTTAAACTTGGTGATTCATGATCGCATAATACTTAAACTGCATAAAATTTACTCATCTTTTGAACTTGTTTTGCTAGCATCTAAAATGATGGATTCAAACATCTTCATAAACCACTAGTTTATTGTAATCTATGCTCAGTGTTCTGGAAGTACTATTATCTCATTGGCTTATTTATTATTATATGTAATGTATTAAAAAAGGGTGTTTTATTGACTTTAACCTCTGAAAAGATAATATATGAGAGTGAAAAAGCAATAGTTGTAATTAATTACAGACCTAGACATGACAGAGGACTCTCTGCCAGTGTATATTGGCATAGTCCTATTGAAGTCAATAGAGTAAGACCAATTTAGATCAGCAGAGGAGCTGATTTAACAGGCATTGGAAGAAGATGTGCTGGGATTTTCACTAATGTGAAGAGAGAGAAAGAGCACTGAAAACATAAGACTACTTTGCTTTGTGTTTGTACGTTGCTATTAACTTTCACACCTCTTTGTGTAAGTACTCCAAAAGTTACTTTTTATTTTTTTTATCATGTGCAGGAAAGGTGCAAAACTGCAAGGATATCAGCTGAGGGATTTTGCATGGACACAAAGCTTATTGAAGTCCAATCATGGTGTCTCATAAAATGGTAAAGCTCCTCTTTTTGAACATCAAAGAAGTACATCAAAGTGTACCTCCCGATGCTATGGAAGTTGGTTAAACAGATTCAACAGTTATCCTGTAATAAGCTTTGAAAAGATATCTATGTATAAGTGAGAGAGAATATTTTGAATAGTAGGAATCTTTCTAAAATTATGTGGAGTGAACAAACAGGTCTACTGCTTACCTCCCTTTAATTTTGCTTCAACGTACTTGCACAGACTTCAGTGGTCATATGCTGGATTTACACCATGTAAGGGTAACTCAAAACAGGCATTGTAAGGGCAAAGTGACAACAAGATTATTTCTGATAAATTGCAGCAGAGCAATAGGGAATAATCGGATAATGTCTTTCAAATATTAGTAGAAAAAATAGGGTTGGTTTTGGTTCCACTCTGTGAGTCAGAGTGCCTTTTCCTTTTACTTCACAATATGACTACACGAAAACCTACTTACCCTGGAGTTTTTGGTGAAGAGACTATTCTTTTAATGCAATGATTCATGCCTCCTGTTTCATATAAAGTGTTATTTTGTGCTAAGCAAGGGTCTCAGTGTGACAGTCCGGGTGCCAAAACTACCTATAGAAAACAGGCCTCCTATGTAGCAGTAGAAGAAGAACTTGTTCCATAGCCAAACTCCAGACTCTTTTGCTGGAAATAAAAGACTGTGAAGAACACTGTGTTTTAAGAATCAACCCTGAAAATTAGCTGTTATGTTTTTGTTTTGTTCCTTTCCTTCAAGCATGAATGACACTGGCATAAGTCCAAAGACTTAATTTGCAGTTAGAG
Source organism: Manacus candei (assembly GCF_025592945.1). NCBI lineage: Eukaryota > Metazoa > Chordata > Aves > Passeriformes > Pipridae > Manacus > Manacus candei. Next base: position 8,895,230 of record NW_026138061.1, read on the forward strand.
GAATCACTCTACTCTTTCTTTATGTAGCCATGAGAACAAAGAAGTGGAGGTGATGCCTGGAGTGAGTGATCAGGTCCTCTGATTGTTTCAGGCAGTTGCATAGAGCCACCTTAGCTATTTCAGAAGGGAAGGTTCAATGGGATGTAGCTATGAGTGTTGTTTGCTGAGGATGAGGATGGTGCTCTGACTTTCATGAGGCTAGGAGGGGTAGAGAGAAGAGTGAAGTAAAGCACTCGTGAGGACACTACAGAAAGAGAATGATGGACAAGTGAGGTCTCTGCCTCAGAGAAAGGCAGTCCCTGCTGTTCCTCTGGAAGCAACAAACCAGACTTGACACGCAAGAAAAAGGTGGATAATCTAAAGCTGATCTTGCATCCACATAATTTCATCCTTTTCAGCATCTAAAGACTAATATTTTCCTTGGTTTTATCAAAGTCTCTGTTAGGCAGCAAGTCCATAGTACTGAACTGTGTAGTTATCAAAGGAGTTTGCTCCCTTGGCTTGTTTGAATCTTCACTGTGCAAAGCCAAAGAAATCAGTGTGGTCCCACAAATACAAGACTGCCTTTTAGTAGGCAGAACCTAGATGTAATGAAGAATTGTAATGAATCCAGTATTGTAAGGAAGAATAAAACACACAAACAGGACTGAACAGGGAGACAGTACAACAGGGAACACGTCTATATGGGTCCATACAGATATCCATAGAAAAACCTTCATTAGGTTTGAAAAAGCAGCTGAAGTTCCCAGATTTCATCCAGCTGAAGGCATGGCCTGTTTAGTTTGTATTCATAAGGATCACCATATGTACAGCCTTTCTGCCATTTTGCATTTCTCTGATGTACCACAGTAATACATCATCAAAATACCATTGCTCTGATAATGTATTGCTGTGTTATGCTGTTAAAGTGACTTTGCTTGATGACACACTTAAGTAATACATCTTTAGACAGATGAACTGTAGCAGTGGCCTCTCTGTCTGTCACATGCGAGGGAATATGGGGAATAAAAGATGCAGTGGTGGGAGCAAAGGAAGAACACGAGGCTGAGCATGTGCCAGGCTTTCTAGGACATAAAACGTGTTAGGCAGGAAATACATAGGAAGTCATTTAAAGAAAAAATTTATTGGGCTTGCCAGAAAGCATCTAGATATGGGCTTTAGCAAAGTCAACTGCAAGGAATGTCATGAGAAAATTCAGACTATGTTAAAATGATGGCTGTGAAGTATATTCCATAGGGATGTAAAACATTGGCTTCTCTTAAGACCAAGATAATGCAGCCCAGGAGATCCTGGCACTTTATCTGGATGAGATAAAATGAGTTTGGCATTACAAACCCATTCCTCCAGTGAGTTTGTCTCCATCAACTGTTCTGTAGTACAGCAGTTCAGGGCAATTAGAAAGTTATGCTCAGGATCAAAAGGAGCTCCCTGCTGCTGAGTTTCTGAATGTTGGCAGGGATGTGTGGGAGAAACTTAGTGATCTTAGAGTCAGGAGGATCCTGCAGAAGAATGTGCATAAAAGACACACTGAGAGTCTCCTTTTTCGCTTTTCCCCGAAAGTAAACAAAACAAATTCAGGGAGAGGAGGTAATTCAATTCAAAGGCATATCCTTTTTTAAAAATTGCTCAAAGAACAATGTGTTTTGTTGAAAATTGCATAGCTCACCATTGTAATTCATTGCTACAGAAGGGTGGCTTGTCAATACCAGTGGGCAGCTTTGTAGGTGCCATAAACACAAATAACAATGGTATTACAACAGCAAGAGTACAATTGTAAGAGCTGTGCAATCTATTTTTAAGGTATAGTGTGACCTGCATAGGTTAGACAAAATCGTCCTGTAATGTCTTACACTACACAATCAGATTCACTATAATAATTTTGCACTCTCTTCTGAAGCAGCTGCACTGAAAACTGCTAGAGACAGAGGTTTGTCTCAGGTAGTCCATTGATCTGTTCCTAGGTGACAATCCAGAGAATCTGCAAAAACTGCCTGAAGTGCAAACTGAGCAACCTGAAGCTTAGAGACTCAAGTCTTCATTATCTGTTTTCTCACCACATATAATAAATCGAGGTAACATGACTAATAAATGACTAATTCTTAGGTCTTGTGTAGCACCTCTTATCAGAGCAGCTCTGAACACACTGAAAAGAATACATAATTAATTCTTGCAGTATGCCATTGGGACAGATATGTTTGGCTGTACACATTTCACAGCTTGCTAAATAATTTTGTGCCTTTCTAATTAGTGCAGTCCATAGTGTCCACAGACACAGAGCAGATCCAGATGCCCTGTAAGGTCTGTTGTCCCTGAAAACTGAACACACAACCCAAGTATAAGGAAAATTATAAGAATTTTGCACAGGCAGTGGGAAGAAAAACAAGCACTAGGGGTTTAGAGAGGGATTTCTGCATTTGAATTGCCCAAATAATTCAACATTTTCTGTAGGAATGCAGAACTCATAGTTGTGGTTTTTACCTATTTCATGGTATATCAAGAGCATTTTTATTTCCATTGGAAACTACTATTTAATTATTTCTTTTCCCCCCATAAAACCCTGAAATAAGAGAATGATTTTCTTCAAAAGGAAGTTGTATAAATTCCTGGAGAAGATAACGCATTCCCTTCACTTTTACTTTTGATAGGCCATGACCTTAGGTAAAGTATATCTGCCAGTATGTATCAAGGTTTGTGAACTCTTGTTGTACAACTTTCCATCCTCAAAAACACAAACAAGCAAAAAATTGGGGCTGTGGGAGGTATAACCTATCTAGTGATCTCTTCAGCTGACACTAATGAGTCCATGGAGAACGTGTACAACTCCATAAAGAGCTTAATTTTTGTTACAAATCCTTCCCTCCAGCTCAAAATTTTCAGAAACCCCTAGATTTATTTTCAAGTAATTTTCTTATAGTTTTTCCTGAAAAAGACAACTTTCCATCATACACATATCAATGAGTTATTATTCATGGATGACACGCTTTTGCTTTTTTGGAAAGGGCATAAAAGGCTGTAGTGAAACATAGGGTGCTGTGTACTTAAAAATCTAGCTCCAACTATTTTGCTGTAGGTCATATAACAAAACTCTGTCACTTGCTGTGACTCTGAGATAAAAGGTAAATTAATAGAGGCAGTTCTTTGCTTATGTTCCATGAAACTGTAACAGGGAAAACTCCATAGCACAGCAGGACACCTTTGGAAAGACAAAAAACAGGGGACATTTTTTTCTAAATCTTCACTTACTATCATAAGTTGTCGCAGTCTGTGTCATGCAGAAAATGTTAATGAGAAGTTCAGTGAATTCAGTGAAGCAAGTTATAAAGACTCCTTAAAAGTATTTTCTACTTCTATAACCAGCAAAAAAAAAAAAAAGAGGCCAGAAAGCTTTGCAATCTTAAGCCCCCTGTCTGCAACTCCATTCCTCCATTTCAGGTTAAAAAACAGCCTGCAATCTTGTAGAGGTATTAGTGTTTTCTTTCTTCTGTTGGAATTCACTAATTCTTTCCTTTGTATTAGGTTTATAGGAATTTATTCCCATTTTTTCACATGAGGTGGTTTCCATGATGACCAAAAAGCTAGCATTGTTTTTTGCTAGTGAATTGTTTGCAAAATACAAATATATATCGAAAAAATAAACACCAGTGACTAGGACTTAAAAGCCACTTCAAGAGCCCAGGAACTACAAAAATGCATAACCCTGGCTTAATCTCTTTTCAGGAAAGAATTTGAATGCAATTTTCTCATCTGTCTTAATGCTATTTTACTGAGTCAGAAAAAGGTTGCCCACAGAGAATTAAACTGCTATTTACATAATGTAAAATCAGGCAGTTTATACGCAGGTCAAATTGTCATAGCACACTGTTCAGTAGTTCTCCACTCCTCAAAATGTGAAGTGGTTCTAACTAAGGATGTTAAGTAAAATCTACTCAATTGCTTGCATATGAATAAATTGAAATGTAAATAAATCTGAAATAAAATTGTGCTTATAGCCAAAAAATAAATCCATTATTATAATACTGACTTAGTTGCATACTGTATCCATATTTATTGTCTTATGAAACATAATATTATTGAATACTTACATTTTTATTTACCTGAAATGCTTCAGTTAGGGTGGTATTTTTCTCAGCATAATTAAAGTAAGGAATAATGTGCTCACACACAAGTTTCTATCACTTGAGATGTTCTGGGGTACCCTCCCTCTACCTGTCCAGAAGAGCCAAATTCTCCCACTAATCCCCTCCCATGAATCTCCTGTGCTCCTGTGCTTCTCTTGTACACCCCAAGGTATTTGACATGATGTTGACAGGCTTAAAAGTCAATGAGGTAGGCATAAAGCAAAAAAAAAAATCACCCAAAGCCCCCCTATGTAAGTCTCTGAAGTGAGAGATAAAAGTCAGCTCTGGAAGCTGATTCATCACACACTGGGTGCCCGTTTTAGGACTCTAGAGCTTCCTTCTGGAAGCATTGTGTTTGATCACAGAAGGCTGTTTGAGACATCAAGAGTATTTGCCCACTGTTTCAGTATGGAAATAGTTTTCTTCCCTTACAACTAGTTCTAAAGGAAAACCGTCTTGTTTTGACTGTGAACACCACAACTTTAGCACATTACTCATGTCTGCTATGCTCAGATTCTCACATCACACCCTCATTGCTCTACTGCCTATATGCTTCCTGGAAACTACATGGCACCTTTATATCTGGGATGGATATTTCAGCTCTCCTTAAAATTTGTAGTGCAAAAGTAGGTAAGAGAGAAACTCAGATTTTACCTACTACACCACATCCAAGGTGTTACATTGCTGCCTGACTATCTTGTCCAAGTAAATCCTATCTCTTCAACTCACGAGTGACTTGGGAAGAGAGTCCAGCAGAGAAGGAATGCTCTGCGAACCTCCGGTGGAGCAAAGCATGGATGAATAGAAACAATTAATGGGCACGTCAAAGCATAGTTTTTCATTCCTTTTGACAATTATTTCTTTTATTGATTTTTTTAAAATAAAGCAGTTATGTTATAAAGCAGAGAAGACTTGTAATTACAATCCAGTACAGAAATCCAGACCAATTAACTCTGTTGAACACATCCAGGAGGAAGTGAACAGTTACCATGAATTTAAACAATTGTTTGTAGCACAGAGGGCAAAAATTACAGGGGGGGAGGGTGAAGAAAAGAAAGAAACTAGAAAACTTTTTTTAGTAGAAAAAAAAAAGAATGAAAGTAAGTTTTTATATACTATTTTGTGCAGTATGAGGGAGAGAGGAATTTGATCTTTTCTCAAGGTGTCCCTTGAGAGCTGGGACACAGGTAGATACCATAGATCATCTGTGCTTATTTTCCACTGCTGAGCAAAAGTACTGTTCAAAGCTCTTCAGTTGGCACTCTAAAGTACCTATTAGAGAAGGGAGCAGCTAGAGAAAAGTATTGGTACAAAACCTCAGTTATAATGAGACAACGAAGGAAGGCACCACTAGCACAGTCAAGCACCAAGAGGTCAGTTCAGCTGCAGCTTTACTGTTGAGACCAGCAAGACTTTAACCTTTAAAATACTGCATGAAAACTGCTTCAGGAAAGAGAAAGTAGTTGGTTGGTCCAACTGATCACTGATTGCTGATCTAGCTCATTGTTGTAATTAGCTAGTTATGTAAACAGGCTGTCTGCATGTTCATCTGCCTTGATATCTCTTCTCTTTAAATTAAAAAGAAAAAAAAAATTAAAATGTTTTTTGGCTACCTGATTCACATTTGGTGAAAAGATAAAATATGCTCAGTTGAGCATCAGAAGGTTCATTATAACTGCCAGAATCCTTTTTGCTCGGGGTTTAGGGTGGTGTTCTTTGTTTGTTTAGATTTTTTGCCTTTTGGTTTGTTTTTGTGGGAGTTTTGAGAGGTTGTTTTGTTCGTTTGGGCTTTTTTTTTCTGAGGTTCTGTTTGTTTGTTTGTTCATTCATTTGCTTGTTTTTTAGTAAGTGACCACCTTAAATTTCAGTTTTAACTAAGTCCTGGCAGAAGCCTTCACAGAATCATAGAATATTTTGGGTTGGAAAGGACCTTAAGGATCTTCTATTTCCAAATTCCCTGCCATGGGTGGAGAGACCTTCCACTGTTTATCAGGCTGCTCAGGGCCCCATGTGGCCTGGCCTTGAAGGCTTCCAGGGTGGGACATCCACAGCTTCTCTGGGCAATGTGTTCCAGTGCTGCGCCGCCCTCTGATTAAAACAATTTCTTCTTAGCATCTAATCTAAATCTCTCCTCTTTTTGTTTAAAACATCCCCCCTTGTTCTATCACTCTCTGCCAATCCAAAAAGTCTCTCTCCTTCTCTTTTTATAAGCCTCTTTTAAGTACTGGCAGGCTGCAATGAGGTCTCCTCAGAGACCTCACTCAGAATGTTACTCAAGGCAGGTGAAGGGCACCCTCAGCTTCGGAGGTGGCATGGACAGACGTGGTGATTTGGCTCTAATGTGTTTTTTACACAGAAATGCTCTGAAAATATGAAACTAAAGGGAACAGAAGAGATGGAACCAACCACACTGTAACACTTTATAGGAATGTTTTTCCATATACACAGTGTCTGATGCAGTATTTTCTCCTCTAATGTTTTCTCAGCATTCCCTGTTCTTCTTTTAGTTTCTTTTTTGACTTTAATAGCTCAGCTATTATCTTTTCAGATGTGGCCCATTAATTTCTCTCTATGAATTCATGCACAGTCAGCTCTCCCGTGCTAATGACCAGAGGGGAATAATGGGTAATGGCCACGGAGAAGGATATGTATTGTTTTAGCTGCTTCTTGATTTATTGTAATCTCACTGTACATTTCTGCATTTTCATTTTTCATAGAATCTGAGTAAAGAAAGCATTTCTGAAACCATTCAAGATAATGGTCCGTGTCTGACCACTGTGAAAACACAGGTGTTCTGGGAAGTGGGAGAGGAGAGGGTGAGAAAGGAAAAAAATATAATAAAATAATACTTATCAAATGCATTTATAAGAGTGGAACAAGGAATGCCCCAAGAAATCATCAGTAAACACATTAAAAACTAGGAAAAATAAAGTAATTTTGCATATACTGTGTTTTAATGGCAGAACTTACTAGGACTGGGTATTATGGGTTGTGAAAGTGCATGAGTTGACAAAAACAAACAAACAAAACAAGGATGTACAGTTCAAGAAATCACTAAACTCCTGCTTACCAGAATCTGCCTTGACTAAATCTTTTCCTTATCCTTATACTCACTATCAACTAACACTCACTATCAGACTAAATACATCCTTGTCTACCCAGTTATCCTCTTGTGATGCTGCTTCCTCAGCAGGTGAAACAATCTGCTGAGTATTGACCATGAAATAAATTGGTGAATGGGCAAGCAAGACCAAGACAAGAAAATCTAAAATATTTAGGAAATTATTAAATTAAGAAATTAACTTCATAAGTAGCTATTAAAATAATTAAGAAATTATTATAGTTTTTTCTCCTCAAATTTCATATACACTAAGGGTGGGGGTTCTGTTGTTCTGGTTCAAATTCTTTTCCTTAAGTCACACAGAAACACTATTTTTTATTTTCATCCATCCGTTGCTGGATAGTGTTATTATCCATTTTGTTAAGATTTCAGGTTCTACACCCTGGACTGTGCTGCAGGCTATCTGGAAGGGAAAAATACTCTGTCTTGTACATAGCTTGCAAAGTGTTTTAACATCCTTGAGGTAATATAATGAATACAGAGAATGTCCTCATATATCAGTGTTTCACCTTTTTGAGATTCTGACTTCAATATTCATATTTATAAATAAATGTCACAAATGACCGTTTCAGAACAGAAAGTTGGAAATTAATAAAAGCTTCCTGATAAGTCAGAAAACACAGACTGCCACAGACTGCAGACAAACAAGGCAGTGCTCTTTTTTTTTTTTTCACTATATCAAAAATTAGTTTAGTGTTCCCAAAACTGGCAAAGATTTGTCCAGTGAAAGCCGTGGAATTATTAGACCACTGGAGGAGGCTGCTGACAAAAAGGTCCATCTGCCTTTGTGAGTGACATATCAGGTTATTTTCCTTTTCAAAAATACAGATTCATATCCTACGTATTTTCCATTTAGAGTTTCAGCCATCACAGCAATTTTCAGTTTGAACAGGCAACAACTGCAATGATTCAGTGTAACTTTTAAGGAGTATATTTACACAGGATTTTAGTGGCAACTTGGCTGACTTCAAAACTCTTCTCAGCACACAATTTTTTCAGGTTGTCATGAATTTAAGAGGATTCTCTGTTCATAATTTCCATATGCCTGGACCACAGCTTTATATGTAGCTGTCAAAATACATGTCAGGAGCCAAGCTTTCTGTATGATGCAGGTTTTTGGTGGACAAGCTTTAAACCAAGTTAGCCCATTGAAGGTAAAATATATTCAGCTAAAATCTGTTTTCCTTAATATTGGATATATGCAAAGTAAACTCCACAGGTTTTGCTGAGGTGTTTTTTGCAGGGGGCTCTGAGGGCTTTTTTTTTTTTTTTATGAATGTGTAATTTTATGTTTTGGTTACTAATTAAATCTGCAAATCAGTCTAATCTTTAAGTTGATTAAACAAGAGGGTTGTAAGAAATATATAGCAAATATTCAGCAAGATATTTTCTTCAGGGGATACTGCTTATAGCAGAGAAGCAAAGGAGTACTATTTATAATTTAGATGAGCTAAACATGAGATAAACCCTGCCCTTCCCAAAGTTATTATCTCTTCCTTATTTCACAAGTGTAACCAACTATGAATCACGAAAGGAGGAAGGTGCTGGAAAAGCATCTTCTATGTCTGGCCATCTAGTCAGAGGGGCACTCCCTTCAGAGAAAGGAGACTCAAGTTTCCTCTTTCAGAGTTCAACCACTAAACTATCACTGGTTATAATCAGCTCCTTTATCTAGATCAGTGGTACACCTCTACGCAGAGGTGTGTCTAGAGTGTGGAGCTGAATTTTCTCTCTCTAGAGTCAGGTCAGGAGAATCCCAGTCTGGTAGTATCTGTTTACCTGTATAAATTACCCCTTTTAAATTTTCTATGTACATCTGTTTTTCACTTCATTTAGATACAGTAAGTGCAATGTATAAGGCCTTAGGATGTGACTCAGATACTTAATGTACTTCACAAAACCATAGAAAAAAAGAATAGTTTGAGTTGGAAGGGTCATAAAGACCATCCAGTTGCAATCCCCTGCCATGGGCAAGGACATCTTCCACTAGACCAGGTTGCTCAGAGCCCCACCCAGCCTGGCCTTGAACACTTCCAGAGCTGGGGCATACACAGCTTATCCGGGTGTCGTGGTTTGAATCTTGTTTTCCCCCAGAGGTTAAATTAAGTGGTAGACCCCAAGGGGTGGAAACCCCTGGAAGTTTTGGAGTTCTGCCCAATGGGCGCTTCTGCAGAAATGTAAACATATCACAAGCTCACCGGAAGAGAAGAGTTGTAGTTTGGTGGTTGAGAAGAGGTGGCCATGTTGTAGAGCCACGAGGAAGGGGCTCTGAGCCCCTTGGGCCCTCTGGGGCCTCCCAGCCCCTGGCTGGGGGCTGCGGGGACCTGGAACAGCATAAAGCTGGGCTAGGTGCCTGTAGTTATGCCGGGAGATGTTTTCTCCATGGGCACAGAGCAGCAGCCGACACTGGCCGGAGAAACGGTGGCAGAGAGCCAGGATAGATAACACCTGAACTGAAGGAGCAGCAGAAGCAACATGCAGCACCAGAGAGAAGACTCCTGGAAGGAGAGCCGGGAAGAAGAGAGAGCCAGCAGCCTGAGAGACAGAGTTCTGGGGGTAAGACTGTACCAGCCCCCCAAAACTCCTTTGAGACCTCCGAGAAAGGAGGAGTAGATGGACTCCTATTTTAGAGGAGCCTTGGAGTATGCAGCACCAGAGAGAGAGAGGAGCTGAGAAGCTCAGAGCGTCCCGGAGTTGGACCGGGACGGCCAGAGGAATGCGGGGGGAGTTGACCTTGGCTCCCCCCCCCTTGCACTGCTGCCACGGTGGCAGCCTGAGGCAGGGCACAGAGGCCCTGCAGAGGAGTTTGAGTCTCCTGGAGATACCAGACCGTCACGAAGACCCCCCTGTGTCTTCGTGATATGACGTGGTGAAATGACCTTGTCTGGGGTCACGAAGCCCACGGAAGACCCCTCGGTTGGAGGCGATGGGGCCAAGAGAGGCTTGGATACCTCCCTCGTGGATGCTGGCAGAAAACCAGCCAAAGCCGCTGCATCAATGTGAAGAAGACAGACTGCTGCCTCAGAAGATGCTGCTGCTTAAGGACTGGAAGGGATCTGTCCTTCTTTCCCTCCTGGACTTTTATTTGGAGGGGAGAAGAGATCTGATCCACTGTAAATACATACGTCATGGTAGAGATAGTTGTGATCATGTGTATAATGTGATGTGGTATTTATTTGTATAGTCATTGTAATATATTCCCTTTCCCCCACTTTGAGTCTGGTGTGTTTTGTCTGGAAAAAACCCATATCACATTAGGTTGAGATGTGGGAGGGGGGAATGGAGCTAGGGAATTGGATTTTGGGGCTATCTCAAACCATGACACTGGGCAACCTGTTCCGGTGCCTGATCACCCTCACAATAAAGAATTCCATCCTAATATCTAAACTAAATCTACCCTTTTTCAGTTTAAAGTCATTACTCCTTGACCTCTCACTACGTGCCCTTGTCAAAAGTCCCTCTCCATCTTTCTTGCACTTGGCTAGACTTGTGCATTTAGTGTTATTTTAACTGTTCTACAATATAGAATCATAGAATTGTTAAGGTTGGAAAAGACCTCTAAGATCAAGTCCAACCTTTTAACCCAGCACTGTCAGGTCCACCACTAAACCATGTCCCCAAGTGCCACATCTGCTTGTCTTTACACACCTCCAGGGACAGTGATTCCACCAGTACCCTGAGTAACCTCCAATATAATCTTCCCTTGGTGCAATATGATGCCACTTCCTCTTGTCCTGTCACTTGTCTGGGAGAAGAGACCAACCCTCATCTGGCCACAACCTCCTTGTAGGAAGTTGTAGAGAGTGAGAAGGTCCCGCCTGAGCCTCCTTTTCTCCAGGCTGAACAACCTCAGCTCTCTCAGCTACTCGTCATCAGACTTGTGCTCCAGACCCTTCCCCAGCTCCGTTGCCCTTCCCTGGACACACTCAAGCACCTCAATGTCTTTCTTGTCGTGAGGGCCTCAGAACTGAACCCAGGATTTGAGCTGTGGCATCACCACTACCCAGCACAGAGGGACAATCTCTGCCCTGGTTCTACTGATCACACTATTGCTGATACAGGCCAGGCTGTCATTGACCTTCTTGCCTACCTGAGCACACACTGGCTCATGTTCAGTCATTGTCCATCAGCACCCTCTGGTTCTTTTCCTCTGGGCAGCTTTCCAGCTACTCTGCCCCAGCCTGTAGGGTGGCAGGGCTTGTTGTGACCCAAGTGGAGGACCCAACATTTGGTCTTGTTATGCTCAAAGTAGTAGGGATGCGGAATAATTTAGGTAGACTATCTTGGTTCTGGTCAGGAGCTTGCTGAGCTCCTGCTTAAAGTTAAACCAGATTAAATCTTACTACAATTTCTCCACTTTTTATGTTCCTGGTCTGTAGATTTTTTACACTGAACTTTGAGCAGACTCCACACCACTCTGAGGGTTGACAGCTGAGTTTGGTGTAAAAACTTTACCTCTGTAATCATCGGCAAGTCACAGGGTCACTCTTAGCATGTCTTTTTAATGTCTCCCTTACATTTCAAAGAGGTAGCTTTGAGAGGTGAGAGGGTTAAGTACACCTTCATGCAATTAATAATCAGACCTATTCTTTTTTAGATAAAAAATTGACTACATCATAGAAATGGGAGAACAGATAATTATTTATCAAAAGGATAATAAGGTCCAGGAAGAACACACTGAGCCATCTTAGTGACAAAGCGAGTAATGCTGCTTTAACCATTTTAATTTATGAAGAAATCAGCTTTGTGAACATTTGACAAAATAATACATCTTCATGCAATTTCAAGTTTGTTAAGTGGGTCTCTTAATTGCAGGTTGAGAGGAGCACAAACTGTCTGTATCTATGTCTAACTAAAGTCAGACATAATTAGCATTCAAAATCACTCCTTAAGGAAACTATTATGTATTTATGTGAATTGTTCATCTGTACTTCTCTGTCACACGTACTTTAGTGGGCTGCAGTAGCATGACGACTTTCTACTGTACTGCTTTCACTGGCTATATATAGAAATACAAACTACTTTAAATCTACTTTTATTCAAATCAAAAGAAAAAAAACCGGAGGCCAAAAAATCCACTAGTAAGGGAGACAGAAAATACTCCAATTTTGATTATTAAAAGTTACAACTTACTGGAAAATATTTTTTATTAAAATATAAATAGAAGAGTGAAGACAGGGTGAACGAACAGGATTTTTTTGATTTGTAATGGGATCCTTTTGGCCCTAGTAAGGATTAAAAAGTCATGAATACTTGAAAGAGCTTTCACAGAGCTATATGTACACATGTTTAGTATCTAAAAAGTGAATCTGCTTTCTAAAGGCCTTTCTCTAAATGGATAGACTGAGTTTATTAAGATGTTTAGTTTTATTTTAATCTGCTCAGCTCTTTTTTTAATACCTCGTTAAGGACACAGTTTACCTCAGAATGTTACTCACATTTCAAATATTGAGATCTTTTAAAAATTGCTTGCCTAAGATCTTTGGATACATAAGATTTCAGTTTTGAAACTGGAGAAGTGACATAGTAAGGTGAAATGAAGTAGCACAGCTTGCTCCTTGAAGTTGGTTTGCAAGTCTGTGACATTGTTTATGCCTTGGTTATTTATACTCCAAGGAAGCTTGTTCTTAAAAAAAACAAAGGAACTATGAAAGGAATGAGGTCTCTGGACACAGCAAGGTAGAAGTGTGTGGGAAAACTGGGAGATGAAGCCTTCAGGACCACAAGAAGCAGTCACAGAATCAGAATCATAGAATATCTCAGGATGGGAGGGACTCATAAGGACCATAACACCTAACTTCCTTCTCCTTGCAGGACTACCTAAAACTCATAGGACTGAGGGTGTTGTTCAGAAGGTGTTTCTTTCACTCCTTGATACAGTTTGGATCGTGATCCAATATTCAGTTAAACTTGTTTGCAGTCAGTGTTTGTATCCAAGGTAACAAATCCTGTGGTTTGGTTCTGGGCCCTCTGGGAAGGCTTCATTCACAATTTTCAGGATTCAACTTCAAGAAGGTTTCATGATTGCTGAGAAAAATGGGAATAGACAGAGAAGCATTGTGTATATTTCTACACAATTTTCTGCCTCCAGTAAGCACAACTACAGAGCCTATAGGAGGTGAGAAAGAATTAAAAACTATTAAAACTGGTTGGGGAAAAAGGCAGGAAAATTGAGACACATGAAGAGAAAAAGAACCAATGAAGCATATGCAGTTAAGGAAACTGGGTTAGAGAAAGTCTGGAAAGCTAAGGAGAGAAGCAAATGTGATTACTCAAAAGAAGAAAAGGGGAAAATGCATGCTGTGAGTCAGGGAGGTATAAAGAAGGGTTAGATAAAGACCCACCTGCAGAGGCAACCAAATGCATTACCCTGAGGAGCCACATTATCTGTAGACAGAGATTAAAACACCTCAAAGGTATGAGAAGAAAATTTCCCTTCCTTTCTCTATCACAGAAAACTTGGGAAAAAAGAACTGAAGAGTGTTAATAGGATGATGGTGACTGAAGTCAGAAGTACAGCCAGGCTTAGAAAACATGTTTATATGATTTGACATTAATATCAGACAAGTGTCTATGAAAGTGATAGAGGATACATGTACTATCCCATAAAATGCCATCTTCATGCTAGTCACTGTCCCAGCTGGTGTATTTTTATCTAATTCCAAAGTTGGTTGTGGTGAGTATAACTTTATATTTCTAATATACATTATACTACTGGGAAATAAAGCAGCCATTGTTTAGATGCATAGCTGCAGATGGCACAAGTTTCAGTGCCATGTTTTAAATTACTGTAAAAACACAGGAAACTAGCTGTTGTACAAATAAATGCTGGCATTGAGGTTCTCATGAGGCTCTGGGGATGAGTAGCAGCTTTTTAACCTCTGGGTAACACGGTTCAATATCAGTTCAAGGGATTAATAGCGAAGGAAAAAAGCTCTGTGGCCTGCATGACTTAAATTGGTGGTTTCAGCCCACATCCCTGCAGAAGTGTTGCCACGGTCAGGAAACTTTAACGTTATAGCTGAACTGTCACAGGAACTTGTTACCCATATGCTTTGGAAATAAAAACCTTAGATTTATGAAAGGAGTTGCAGCAGTGGTGCCTGAGATCTCAGGGCCAGATGCTGACACATCTTTATTTTAAATTCCAGACACTGAAAAGGCATCAACTGCCTGTGTAACTGAGGTCACAAAACACATGCAAAAGAGTTATTTGTTCCCCCCGAGGTCAGAAATCTTCACAGTATAGTTTATTACTGTCTTAATGAAACCAGTCCCCATTGCTATTAAGTGGAAGATGCATTATACTAATATTATAATTAAAGGACTTATTGCCTTTTTTTTTTCCCCATGAATTTTTATGATTTGCACAGTCTGACTGTAGTTTCTCACATCTGATGAAATGGTTGAATGGATTGGAACTCAATACAGTGAAGACATATCATTGTTATATATGTGGTATATAGGCATTCCACTTCTACTCTTGACATCTGTACCCTAAAGAGCTTTTACTTTAAATAGGAGATGCCAGGAAAACTTAAAGCAATGTTGGCTGATGGAGGCTGTTGGAGATTCACAATGAACACAGGAAGTGTGACACTCTTGGCAGACTATGTTAATTGTTTACCTTTACTGTGATTTGGCTTTGATGGTTCCAATTAAAAAAAAAAAATCAAAAAAAAGAGGACAAGGATATTTCTGTCACCAAATTCTCCTCATATGACTGAGAGAAGAGGCAAATCTGTGATTGCACTGTGCATATATTTACATTACATATCCTCTGCTAACATTCCTCATCTGAATGATTTAGTGGATTTAGTGTAATCACTCTATGTAACAAGAAGAAAAGGGATTTGATAATGTTTTATTTGCACTACAGAGCTGACTCTAGACAGAAAAACAAACCCATACCTTGGCTATGCTCTTGAATCACCGAAGAGGTAAAATTTTACAGGATAAAAGGAGAACATGTGGAAGAAATTTACCTCACGGGCACTGAATTTGAGAACAAAGCAGAAAATTCTGTTGGAAGAAACATATCAGCAAAAATATCAGTCAGCAAACAAAAAGGATTCTTTTATAATAAGTTCAAATTTCTGTAATAACCATAGACAGGAGAAAGTTATAACTGAGGAAAGAAATATTAACATACCTGGAGTGGACTACTGAGAGAGAGGATTCCTGTCTCTTGCTGCCCTAGCTCCTCCTTGGAATACGTTACACTTTTATTACTTCTTTCGTAAGAGATGCCTAGCACCTTTCTTTTTTATTAAACCTATTTTTTATCATACTTTGAAAATAGAATCTTTCTTGCCACTGGAAATCAATACAGAATATATATATCTTCTTTGTGTGTGTGTGTGTGTGTGTGTGTGTGTGTGTGTATACAAACCTAAACCACTGAACATGGTAAATGTTGAATAAAAATGTAGTGATAATGGAAAAAAACCGCAAATAAACCAAACAAAAACCTAACCTAAATACCTACTCATCATTTTTATTAGTCATTATTACAGCCAACTAAATTCAACAAAAATCTCCATCAGATTTTTCAATGTTGTCCTTCATCTTTACAGACAGGTAAAAAAGGGAAGACAAAACCCATCCTGTTTTTTGGGGGGCTGATAATATTCCAAGACACATTTGAAACAATTCACATATTGAGAAGGCTGGTGACCTGAATGTGGCTAATATAATGACATAAATTGACTAACACTGACTCTCAAAAAGGAACACAACCTACTACAAAAGGGAAAAATAATATATCTTGAGTGTTTTCAAAGTCTAAGCAACTATGCTGATCAGTGTGTGGCCAAGACTTAAAAATGATTAGAGAAGATATAAACACATGACACTTTAAAAGGATCAATAATAGGCTGAATGATGTGTTAGACACAGGATGGTTTAAATGGGTTTAGAAATCAAATCAAATGTCAAATATTGCACCTTCTCCAAGTAGAAATATGAGTAGAGGTTGAATGCACAATTTTACTCTGGGCATCTCGAGATGCTGGTGTTGACTGCCTGGAATGGGAAAGTACCCCAGAACCTTTAGAGCCAACAATGTCTTTCTGTTGAAAGTTTGGTTCCCAAATCCTACAGTAAGAATGAGACTTCAGTTGATTGAGATAAAATGCTGTCCCTACTGAAGGGGAGTGAAACTCACCTTAGCTCCAGGAGGGCTACAGTTTCATCTTTGGTCAAAGAGGAGTTTGTTTTGGAGCTCAGGGAGAAGGGGAAAAAATCAGAAGTTGGATGTAGTTGAAAAGGGGACAGAGGAAGAACACTGTTTAAATCACATACTTTAAACCTTCTTATTATGGTTCTTTAAGAAACCCAAATAATTCTGCCTTCTCTCTTTATATGCTAAACCAATTGAGGCTAGAGGGAACAAATATCAATTAAATTATTTATTTCTCAGTACAGGTGAGTGTCATGGCCTGTAGACAGATATAGGCAGATACTCTGATTAAATTTCTGCTTAAACAAATTTCAAATTCTGCAAAACTCAATATTTCTGTGATTTTGAATTATACATATTTATTACCATCAACTTTTTCATTAATATAATGTTGAGGAGTCTTAATTGTAACAAAAAAATTAAAAAAACCCAAAGTTACTTTAGTCACATAGCAAATTTCCAATATGTTTCCATCAAGTTTCCAAGTATTGTTGACAGCCTTTAAAAAGATAGTATTTGTATTCTCCAGCCTAGTACAAAATATTTGCTAAATCTTAGCATATTAACTATAAAAACAAGTATTTTTTAAACTTCAGTAGAGTTACTAGCCAAGAAGAATTAGACTTGTGAACTAATTTCATAAATCATGAAGTACTGCTTTTAGAATAATGTCCTTTTCCTGGAGTTAAACAATATTTTCTCCTCTAATTTTTACTTTCCTTGTGTTACTGGTTGGTTTCCCTCACAGAGCATGTGCTTTAATTAAGTTTGCTGAGGAATGTTCTTACATTAGTCAGGATTCTATGTGCGGGATAGCAAAGAAAAGAAAAAGAAAAAGAGAAAGAAAAGAGAAAAAGAAAGATAAGAAAAGAGTTTGGGAAATGTTGGAACTTACATGAAAAGCACATGGAAGAAGAAGTGCAAGGATTTCTTGCATCTGAGTTTCTCTCCTCTGTCTGAGCCAATCGTGTTTACATATGACCTGCAAACCTCTTTAAAGAGAAAAGAATATAAACTGGAGAAAATCCACTGCAGCAAACAAAAATTAAATAGAGAGAGAAGACCCTAACATCACTACATTTCTGAAGGCTCTCTTTTGTAAGCCAGAAAGCTTTTTAAAGACAGACTTTATGTTAAAATTCGTGCAGTGAACCCATGTGAAAATGGGAGAGCTCAATATAAAAGCTTTTTCCAAATTGACAAAACACTTTGATCATTTGTTTAAAAGCCAGCCTGGGTTTCTGAGTGACATTTTCCATGTGCTGTAGACATTCCTCTACAATTCAAGACGTGCACATAGGCCATGGCTGCAAAGGTAGTCATGTGCCATGAATGCCAGCATTCACATGTGACAAAATACACAAAGACATAGAACATAGTTGTGCTCCATCAGAATGACTGATGTGGCAAGTGAGCTTGGGAAGGAGCAGAAATAAATATGACAATGGTAGCATGAATATTGTGATTAAATAAACGACGTCTTAGTTTGCCCTTTGAACTGATGGTTGGATAAAAACACTTCTCTCCTTTGAAGAATTTGAGTGCTTTTGTCACACTGCTTCTCAAATGTCCTCCAAAAGTTTAGACCTCCTTTCTTGCTGATAATTTTCAATGGGGCAGGAATTTTCATGTGCAGGAATCAGTACATTCTGGTGCAGTAGCAGCAGCAGAACCTTAGGTGATAAGCTTTTTGGGCACCTTAGTTATAAGTGCTGACTCTGGGTTAGAGTGCAAATGCAGCACAATGAAAGCTTAATTCTGTTCTAAGGTCAAGGTCAAGGAGAAAACGGAGGCACTTCAGTACCTCTCCACTTGAGATGGCAATGCAAGCAGCACATCTGAATGCCTTGTGTAGAAGTTCACAGTCTGACTGCTCATGCTTTAGCATTTCTTTGGACTAGATATTCTCTCAAAAAGATTCAAATTCACCACTGAGATTTACTCCCTGGAGGGGTGCAAAAATCTTTTTTCCTTCTTGACTGATTTCCTGATCAGATATGAATGCTACAAATCTACCCCCAAAAAACAGTACAGTGATATAAAGGTGTTTATTCTCATAATTTATTCCTGCTATTTGAAAGGATTTTCTACCATCTTGCTCGAACTAGAGTGTGATGAAGTTGAACAGCAACGTTCAGTGTTGTTTGGGATGTTTATGTCATCCTGCATGAAATTCAACTGCTGATCTTGCATCATATGAATTTCATGTTGGTCATGTGTTGTGTCTTCTAGCACATTTCTAACACATGGGATACTCTGGGACATCTAATATGGAATGAGGTAGATAGGGGAAGTGACTAATGCCCAATTTCCAGATACACTGAATCACAAAATCATAGGATTGCTAAGGTTAGAAAAGACCTTTGAGATCATCAACCCAGCACCACGACCATGTTCACCACTAAACCGTGTCCTCAAGTGCCACATCCACAAATTTTTGAACCCATCCAGGGATAGTGACTCCTCCACTTCCCTGGGCGGTCAATTCCAATGCTTTACAACCCTTCTCATGAAGAAATATTTCCTAATATCCAAGTTATCCAAATATCCTAATATCCAAATTATCCAAATATCCTAATATCCTAATTCCCCTGGTGCAATTTTCCTCTTGTTCTGTCACTTGTTACTGACTTCTAACTCTGTCTGCTTTGAAGAGGATCAGGGGAATGTGTGCAACACACTGTGCAAAAACACTCACTGAGTTGCACGTTCATGCTGAGAAACATTTGGAGATTTTAGTTTAAAGGTGTTACAAAAAATTCCACATTTCATGCTGGACACCAAGAAACCCAGGAATCATCTGCATCAACTTTTCAACTGGACACCCAGAAGTGACACTGGAAACAAAGAAAATTTTAATGCAAACTCTTTACAGGCACAATGTTTTATTATTCTTAAACTGAAGTAAAACTGACAGGAGTTTTTTTCTGGATGAAAATAGAGCCATTTGTTTGATGGCAATAAAGAGATATTGAACTAGTGCCTGGCTGCTCTTTGCAATTTGTAGTACTTGGGAAGTCTTAAAAGAAATTTGACAGTGACAAATAGACATTTATAAAATGTCAAGTAATTCTAAACATGAATTTTCATCTATTTGTAGACTTATTCTGATATCTCAAATGTTACAGAGCTTCCTTTAGACAGTATTTAGCTTCTATTAGGAGTTTTCAGAATCTCAAATGCATTGACAACTTGCATAAAGATATTGTGCCAGTGACACTTGTCACAAATAAATTATTTAAAATGAATGCTTAGTAAATTTTCTGAGTGCATTTTTAATACATTAAACCACTTAGCAGAGAAATTGTTTCCTAAAATAGAAAGTTACCACTTTTCTGAAAAATTCTGAAATCTCATATTGTCACATACGGACCAATTGATAACACTATTGAAATAAATATATTCCCTTTAATGTTAGTTGGATGTCCAAAAAATAAATGCAATATACTACTGTAGTGGAAAATAAAAACCAGGAAATTAAAAATTTCTTCTCAATTTCCTCTAACTTTAGCAACAGTGAAAATTTCTGGTGTATCAAGTTTAGAAGTTAAAAAAAATTTGTTATTCTACAGGATTGGGATTTTGAGCCGGGGTAGAGAAACTTCTATTTTATACTCACGCATACTTTAAAACTTTCATATCTCAATATTTTCATTCCTCCTAAATCTGTGTAGAAAGCAGAAAGCTCCGAATTTTTCATTGCAAGAGATGTATCTGTTTTTATATGAAAGAGTTTGATGAAAGAGTTTATATGAAAGAGTCTGCCAAAGACTTCATGTACTTTCCCATCTCATTCCTGTTATGTTGTATTCAATCGTCTTCTGACAATTCAGGTTTCTTCTGATAAAACCAAAAGATCTATGCTCACCTATGCTGGGAACCAGATCCTACTTCCACAATGTTCTTTCACCTGTAGACCAGAGACATGGAGATCAGCAATGCAAGAACACTTCACAGAGCTATGTCTTCCCTTTTTTCCAGGTGGACACAGCAAGTCTTGAATGTGCAGGGTAAATCATAGGAGTGGGTTCCCATGATTAGCTCCTGAAAAATTATTTTTTTCTTCTTTAGTGGAATAGTCAACTTGATTTCTGAAACTCAATGAGTTATCTGGGATTCTGCATACTACCTTAATTGGATTTATCAAAATATGCTTAATCTTACAAGTGGATCCTGTTTAAACATCCTAGTATTATTTTTCAGGACTATTACTTCTCTACTGGCACAAAAACTGAGTCTGACAGAATATCAAATTTTTCCGTCTGTTAATTTATTGATATCGGTTTGATTCACCTTACTTTGGGAATTATCTGTATATTAATGCATTCTGTTCAGCCAAATTCATTCCTGATATAGCTAAATTTATGTCACAGGCCATTAAATTTCATATTCTAGTCCTAGGCTCATTCATCTAGATTGTCAGGGCTATCCTATAAAGAGATTTTTTACAGAATTGCCTTATGAAAGAGCAACTTCCCTTAGTATCTTAACGTGGTTTATCTTTCCAGTGCTTTGCCTGTCCTGGCTTTATTCAAACCTTTATTAAATGCAGAAAGAAACCCAGAGACAAATCATGGTTATGCTTAACTTTGTTGCCTCTTTCTCTACCCATAAAATATTCTATTAGGAACTTTGATTACTAGTATCTAACTCATTTAAATTTAAAATGTGTAATTCACATAATTGATTGATGAGTCTCTACCACTGTAAAGTATTTGCTAACTGCATTTAGGTTTATACTATTTGTTCATGTGATAACTTGAATCCTTAAATTGTGAATGTTCAGGGCCTTTTAAAATGGAGTCTTATGCTAAAGTTGAATATAAATAAATACTCGCTCAGTACAAACTAGCCCTGTTTGGTTAAGCAAGGTAAAAAGAGATTTTTTTCAACAGCTTCCCTTGAACAGACCTGGGATTGCTTCCTTATGCACTAGTAGCACTGAAGAGTAGAGGTAAAGAAAGTGCACTAGTAAAAAACTAAGAGGAAGAGTAAGTAAAGACAAATGAGAATTTCTCACTATGAGGTAAGGATCAGAAGTCTTTTCAAATTTCTCTCACATGCATTTATATTAGCAAACATTTCAGGCATTTGGGACTTCCTTTGGTGCTGCTGCAGCGTGTTAAATGTTACACTTAGAAACGTGGAGAAAGAATAGAAATCACAGAATATAGAAATAACAACAAAATAATAATAAGAGAAATAAGAACAAAGAGAAAAAAACCACCAAAAACCATCTATCCCATATTGAGAAATGCTGGTGCGAAATCTGAGACTGGCATTCAGATATCTCCAGCAAATGAAAAGGGCACATTTGGAATACCATCAGATCAGGAGTTTCTCTGCCAGCAACTGGTTGATTGCCTCATTCCATTGCTGAAATATTGCCCCTTGAGGCTCCATTATTGCAGTAGCCGTTGGATGTTCATCTCCCATTGCCGCATGAAGTTCCAAAATCTGTTTTCACTGGCACTTATACTTACCTGGAAGATCCATTTCAAAATGAAAATGGAACAGGAAGCAACCTTTTCTCTAAAGCACAGTGATCAAAGAATATTATAAAAATTATGGTATGTTAAAGGAAAAACTAAAAAGAACCAGCAAAGACTATATACATCTTAAAATATATTTGGAGCTGAGATGGCTTCATATAGTTACAAAGACAAATGCAGCAACAGAATATTATGGAAAGAGGTTGATAATAGGAGAGAAATGTTAAGTTTTATATCAGTTTAGTAAGGGAATAAATATAGGAGTGTTGACCTTAATGATACATTTGGAAACTTTTCAGCATTCATGGAAAAGGTTACTAAAATTGCAATCTTCCTTCCTTGGATGACTTGTTTTGTAGACTAAAGTAGGGCCTAAATGCCAGAAGTGAGGTCAAGGTTTTGCAGTGTTGAATGTCATAAAATAAATGTTATAAAGCCAATCCTCCTCATAAAGACCACTGAAGAAATTGTGAAAATATTATGGAACAGTTTTTATAAATGAGCAGTTTTCTTGAACCAAAAACTTAAAGACATTTTCTAATAATACACCTCAGTGAAAAGGTAGGAATTCCACTGCAGCTTTTCGTTTTCTTTCAAAAATATTTCTGAAAATTTTATCTGATATAATATTGAGTATAAAAAACCCTGACAGTTATTTTGAAGAAAGTTTGTGAACCTGGAAAGTTTCATGAAAAATTATTTAGGAGTGCTTCGTTAGTTGTATTAGCCTGTAAGTCTTTAAAACAGAGCTCAAACATGGTAATTCAGATGGTAAATACAAGGAACAGAGTAATCAGCACAGAAACCAGTTACTCTACTTTGCTGTAATACAAAAACCAAGAGAAACTCAGCAAACTCAACTGCAAACAAGCTTCAAAGGTGATTAAAAGAATTTCATATAACAGTGACATATTTTGTGAAATTCATTAGCACAGCATATCACTTTCTGCACTTATGCTTTGTACTGGTTTAAGAATGTTCAGTGTAAACAAAGTTATTAATTAACCTGGATTTTCATATTGACCTTGTTGGATCTCTTCTATTTTCTTTGCTGGTGGTAAGGGTTGACCACAAGTTGACCAGACTGGAACAGAAAATGATACAGCTACCAGTGTGGGTTGGAGTATTTTCTGGCTTATCCTCAGAAACCAGATATGTACAATTTCTCTTCATTTCAAAGGACATTTCTATACATGTTTCAAAATGGTACCATGTTTTCTTCTGTTTAGAATATTGTCGTGGTTTGAAACTCCCAAGAATCTAATTTCTGAGTTCAAGCCCCCCCCCCCCACAGTTTGCCCCTGTGAGAAGGTTTAGTGATGGTATGGACTTGATATCTTTTTCAACTCATGTGGAGAGTTTTCAGATGAAACACAACCATTCGTTATTAGGGGAAGGGGAAAATATTTACAAAGGTTTATTTACACCCACATATATATTTACATTAAATTAAATTTCTCTTTTCTTCAATGAAAGTCCAAGAAGAAAAGAGAAAAAGTCTTTCTATCACTTCTCAGGCCACAGTTCTTTCATTTCAGTTTTTTGTGGCACTGGTTAGTGTCCTTCATTTTTCCCAAGGCAGCAGATTTAAGTGTGGCAGTCAGGATTTTTGTTCTTACTTTGTGAAAATTTCAACCCCGAGCCCGAGCCTTCGGGGGATTTCCTTGTAGATCTTCACTCCTCTTGGGTTAGAACACTGAAGGCAACTTTCAGTTCAGTCTTACTAAAGCTCTTTTGCTCTGTCTCAGCTCGCCAGCACGATAGAAACAGCAGCAGCAGCAGCAGAGGGCACAGCCACCTCCTCTGCATTCCATCCTGGCTCAGCTCTCAGGACAACTCTGGGTTTTTTAGCTCCTTTCTCCCTCTCTCTAGCTGTTGCTGCATTTCGGGACTCCCTAAGGGTTTGGAAGTCCACCCCTCTTCAGGAAGTCTCTGGTTTTTGGGGAAGTAATACAGTATTACCCCAAACCACCTCTGTTGAGTTTTCCTCTGTTTTGTTGCCAGCTCTCCCTCCTGCAGGAACATCTCTGCATCTTTCAGCCGGTTTCACGTTATCTCACTGCTACTGGTTATCTTTTGGCTTTTAACCATCGCTGTCTCTGTTCAGGACTGCTCCGCTGCCGCTTTCAGTGTCTTCTGTTGCTGCTGACAGTAAGGAAACTTTTCCAGCTCTTTATTACAGAACCCGGTCCAGCTTTGACACTATACCGGGTCTCCCATAGCCTCGGCTGGGGGCTGGGGGCCCTTGGCCCCCAGAGGGGCTCACTGGCTCCCTGCCTCCTCGTGGCTCAGATCATGGCTAACCACTTTCTACACAATCTTCACTACCTTCTCTTCCGTTTCTGTGGGCATGTAATTTCCGTAGGGCACACATGGACTATTGATTGGTCCGGTATTATCAATGGGGCAAACCATTACTACCTCAGAGAAAAGGTTTTTCAAACCACCACATCCTCCAAATATATATACTTTTTTGATAGAATCCCATTTCGCTCAAACTTCTTTCAGTTTTTTTTTCCCATGGTTTGTTTTCTCTTCCCTCTCTGGGAAGTAGACCTTGTTGTCAAGTTTCGGAGACTTGGTGGGAAGCCAGCTTGAAACTTGCACAAATGTATAAGAAGGTACAGGTCAGAAAATAGGCATTGGATTGTAATTCTGTCTTCCTTCTAGTACCTCCCTTACCTGAGAAAACCAGACCAGTCACACAGAGGATACAACACTCAAAGATTAGCCGGTCCTCATTGACTGACTATACAGTGGAGACAGAAACAGCTGCCTGAATTTAGCACCTGTGGTTAGCTACTGAAATTTGACCTCTGTGTTTTTTGTTGAATTCCCAGTTGCTGTTCAGTAATCTCACAACAGCAATATCAAAGAAGTCAACTTAGGAAAGAAAGCAGATTTAGTTGCTACATTCTGTTCTCCTGTGCCCATGGGACTAGAGCATCACGGAAAGGGCATGTTAAGCTACATCTGAAAGGTGACCCACAATGCAATCTGGCAGTAAAAGAAAAAGAGTCCTTGTAAAATAGAAGAGAAAGGTGGTGTTGCAGACCAGATTTAATATGAGGAACTCCAAGGGATTGCTTGTGGTCTGTCTTTTTAGCCAGTATTTCAGGAAGTGACACATTAAGGTCTGAAATTTGCATGAAATATAGGCATGGGCTGGACTTCATTTTATCATGATTGGCTATTTCTTTTTGGTTTGCTGATTAGGAGCAGCTGCTGGTTTTAATTTAAATTTCCTCTTTTATTTTTGGCAAAGATTCTCACATTTCTGGATGGATTCTTTTTTCTCAAGATTTTGATGTATTTATTATAAATAGAGAACAATAATAGATAGGATAATAATTTTGAGCTGAAAAAATGCAGCGGGGCCAGTTGGCTTCCTCTGACTCAGTGACCTTTTGATATTAGAAACCACCCACTGCCATTAGTTATATTAAAACTTTGCAGCTGGGTTGCAACAATGACAGAAATATTTACCAGACCCCCATCTTGTCTTCTCAGAGCTACCAATAAGCCTCTTTAGGCAAGAGGAGGGAGCTTATTCAATGTATTTCAAAAGAACACCCTGCTTGGATAAGGTCTGCTCTGGTGGAAAAGGCTGCTGGAGGATCCCCCTGGGAAGGACATTGGCTTTATTAAGGCACCCCAGTAGTTTTACTGCTTGTTGAATCAAACTGTTCCTATAATTGACACCCTTGTTTTCTTTACTTTTTCACTGAAAACCAGTTCTTTCACAATTCTGCCTCCCAAACTATGCTTATAATCAAGTGTAAGTAAAATAATTACTACAGCACAGTGGAAGGTCCTGGCAGTGTATGCTTTTAAAAGAGTCTGGAATAAGAAAAGAAAACAAACAGCAAAAAAACTTTAGCATAGCTGAATATTGAAAGTTTCTAGCTGTGAACAAAAAAATTAACATTTTTTTAATCTCTTGAAAGATGAATCAAGGATGCTGAGTTATAGCAATGTTTCAGAAGTCTGAGATGGAAACAAGCTGTGTGACACCACTGTTGGTACCATTCTGTGCACACAGCGTAAGACATTTTCAGGAGAAAAAATGTGTCACGTGTACAGAGAGGCAGTGGTTGAAAGTTTCCCTTTACCAGAGTAATACTATGGAATAGGTGGAACTGTCTATTTTTCTAAGAGTGCAGTTTGTCTTTTCAGTGCTGGCAGTTCTTATGCCAGAATATGGGGAACCTTCTGTTCATGATGTCAAACCTTAAATATTGTGAACGTGTTCAATCACAGTTCAAATGAATCCCATCTTAGGACAAATCATTCAGAATCTGGAAATAAGAACGATCATATTTTTTGCCTGTTCTTCTCGTAGGAATTTCTAGTTCCTAAATCCTACTGTCAGCACACTCACTTGTGCTCCACATCAGTTGCATCCCACTCAATACACTCAGTCCCTCTAAAGTGTCTGTTTCTCACATGCTGGTATTGCATGGCTACAATGGCAATAAGGTGCTGTTTTCCTCTATGCTACTTGGCATTTTTGTGTGGAACATGCTGCCATATGGGTGGCGTTCCTACAGTTTCTGTTAGAGTTTGAAGAGGCTGGGATAAGGGCTACCAAGGTTAATAACCACGTTCTGCAATTGTCACACTGCAAACAGCCAGAAACTGCAGGGTTACCTAGGTCAGGATCAAGTGGAGACCAAGACCTCCCCTCCCTGAAGAGTAAGGTGTATTGACAGACGGGATGGATGGGATTCGGCTTCAGATTGCAGTGGTGGGTTTTTTTTAAGACGTCTAAAATCTATTCAGCTCACTCTGAAATATGTTTTTGTATGTGGTCAGCTGATTCTCAGCTCCTCTGCTGTTTGTCTTCATGTTGCATTGACCTCTTCATGTATCAAAGTCCATTCAAAGGCGAATCACAAGCAAGAAATTCTTATTTCTTGTCATAAGCAGCAAATTCCTATAACTTAGGGTGTTATGTAAACAAATCATGATGGGTTTCTCCTCAACCAGGTGTTAGCCTCCAGCAAGAAGAAAAAGAAAGTGGAGTTCCAGCACAATCAAGCCTCTTGTGATGCTCTTGCAACCAGCGCTGCATCATTATCCTCCCATTAATTTCAAATTAATAGCGCTTACTTTGGATAATAGTGACTGGGGGGAAAGAGACATAACTAATTTAAAAAAAACCCACACTGAAATCCAACTTCTCTCAATAACTTTTTATTTAAGGCTTGGACACAATTAGTGAGTGACAGTGACTAAAGAGTGACTTCTAATTTGGCTTATTTCTGGATGGAGAGAAAATGACTGAATTTCCCCGAAGTTTATCTAGTAAATTAGAACAAGTGGGCAGTAGATCAAAGTGCTTTGGCTCTTGGGTTAATTTAAAGCATTGAACCTGTTCCTGTCTTTGAAAAAATGCAGCCATGTATTCCTAGTGTTGCCTCTGCAACTGTAACACCACTTTAAGCAAAGGATCTCAAAGTGCACTAAAAACATTAGGCTTCACGCATTTCTCCAAAGAGTTATTACTCGAGAAGAGGAAATAGGGATCTTGATCTTAATTCCACAGTCTACACCTTTTAAGGGTGCCAGACTCAAGATGACTTCAGAGAAGGCTGGGATGTCCATTTTAGCAGGTCATGTTTGACACCAAGAGTTAGTGTGACCTGGGCTGTCCATATATCTGGGAGACATCGAGAACCTGGAACATACTCTGCTCTGGACATTGACCTCATACTGCCACAAACCCATGAAATCTCCAGGTTCATTTCTGTGCTGCCCTGAAATCCTAGTCTCTTAGACACATCATATCCTGCCTTATTCTTGCCTTTATCCAAGTGCCTGGACTCTGAGCTTGCAATGCAGGTAATACTTGAGGCATACGTGGACACGAAGAGTACATGAAATATGGCTGGGACTCTCTGGCTGGCCATGAAAGTCTGTTTTCGACTAATTCGCTGGTGCAGCTAAACTTATTCCCCAAAAGTGGTGTCAAACTGTGCATTGGAAACAATCCTTGACTTGTTCTAACTTCTGTACCACTAGTAGGTGTACTCTGGGAGGGCACGTGCTGCTATGGGCAGAAAATATTCTTGGCACTGTTGATTGCAATTTAATTATCATTAAAATCTATCCATTTTACTAGATTTGAACAACACAAAATATTACTTTCAGATGTGAGAGGTGTTGGGACTCAGAAGACAGAAGGTCAAAAAAACTTATGCATAAGCATTCCTCCTTAGGAAATAAAGTGAATGAAACCTTTCATAAGTAGTACAATATTCTGCAATATTTTTCCACTTATCTGGAGTTGCTCCACTGATCTCATGAAGAACAAGTAGAGTAATATAAAATATAAATTAAAGAGAACCTATTAAGGAAATTGAGCTCCCTAAATGCTAATTGCAACAACAACAACAAAAAACCTAAAAGTTTAACAAGATTGCAATAAAGGAAGGAATTTAAGTATTCTAAATGTATTTAGATATAACACTTAATTGGTGCTGAGCAAGTTTAAGTTAGACAGCTAACAAGATAAACACTTTTGATGACAGAAAATTAATGTTGTGTCACAGGAAAAGACTATTTTATTTGATATTTTATACTTTATACATGTTATATGACAATTTAATTAAACACTGAAGTAATCCAGTCAAATAATTTCCTAGTGAAATAAACTAAGAACGATCAACTTCCTTTTCCATAAAGGATCAATGCAGTTTGACATCTGATTTATGTTTTACGACACTGCAGTCCTAAATTTTATGCCAAAATTAATGAGACAAAATAGATTTCTGAGAGCTATTTTTTTCACCATCACACGCGCATGGTAAGTAGGTTGCTGGAAATAAGATCTAACAGAGAAACAGCCATGCTTCTTGTGATAGTATCGCTTTGTAATTTTAATACAAGTATGTTGCTAAATCTCAATGGAAGGAGGAAAAGAAAGACTTTCTGTCTAGATCAGATTTGTAGGAGTACTTTTGGAATGTTTTGACTGACATTTATCATGCTTTGTAACCTGTTGCCTTTAACAGGAGCTAAAAGGAAAAACTCCCAGAACATGCCATGTGAGTCTGAACCAGTTTATGTGAATTGGTATAAACATTCTTTCTACTGAATTATTAGAATATTAATAATAATATTTTTCATAAACTCCATGAATTTCTCAAAGGTTTAAGCTGCTGTCAAGACTGATTATATCAGGCTTCCCATGAAGAGCATCCCCATGAATTTATAATGTTTTGTCCTTCAGGTAAAGCTCAACCAAAGGTCGGGAAAGGCAAACAGGGAGATTGCCTTGCCCAGCCTTTGAATAGGTCAATGGCAAAAGTGTGTCTCCTTTATGAGTGTCTTTCATTGGATGAGTCTCTCAAGAAGGTCCTAAAAATGTCTGCCTGAGGGAAGTAGATAATTTGCAAGACTGAGAGGTTTTGCAAATATTGGAAAGGTTGTTCTACAAATAGACATGTCTGGTTTTACGTCCCCCATGTTTCTACTTGGTGGACTATATTTCTGTTTTGATTTTTTAACGTATAACATGAACAAATCTTTTGGTGACAGAAACATTTGAAACCTGCATTTTCTGCTTCCAGCAAGACAGCACGTGGTCCTGAATTCTTTCATAAAGTACTACAATTAATATTTTATTTGTTTATTTATTGAGAAAAGAAATACATTCCTTCCAATAAAATGTACCCATATTTAAAAATGTTTAAAGAACATTAAAAATGCCTAAAGACCAATGTATTTCTCCTTCAAGGGGTAATAAAAAGAAAACATTTGCTTGCATGATTCAGAATCAGAGATCTCTATTAAACAGCACAGATAATTATACAAGATTGACAGCAAGAAATAAATGAATTTTAGGGTAGAATGTACATATGTCTGCATTAGCTTATCTGCAACACTTCACCTTGTGCCATTTTAACAACCACCTATAGTTTTTTTCCTTATTTCTTTTCACCATAGAAGATCTCCAAAGGAATTCTGAAATGTTCTGTTGATGACAAGGTTCTTTTTCTTAATCAAATATTAAAAATATTTTTACCCTGTGGATGGTTGACCTTTTCTGTCTACCAGAAGGCCACCAAGTTGCTCTCTCACTCCCCCTCATCAACAGGACAGGGACAGAAAATAAGAGGGAAACGCTCATAGGTTGAGAAAAAGACAGGGAATACTCTAATATTTTGTCACCTTAAGGCAATCCGATAGAGATTTAGTGATAGAGAAGGAGATATTGAATTTTTAAAAATGACAGAATTTCCATATAATATAGTCTTTGAAGAAAATCCATCTAGAGGAAGCTGTGTATCAAGGTACTAAATATTTCACTTTTAAAAATTCTTTCTTCTGGATGAAGTCTGACACTAATGTATGGTTATATCTGAAAAGTATTTAAAAGGCTGAAGTAATTAATATGTGATTCAAGAAATTGTTTCCTGAAATAAATGTCCCAGTAATTTGCAGGAGAGGTGTCCAGTAGCAGACATGTTCTAGCTGAGCAAGAATAATAGATAGCAGAATTTAACTGAAAAATAAAATCCTGGAGAAAATGTGTCTGATAGAGTCCCTTTTACTCCACAAAGGTCTTTTCACAACACACTGGGCAGATACAGCAGGATTGGTGAATGTTTGTAACAAATGTGCCATTGATGAGTCAATGAGGAATGATGGAACAGGAAAGCCTGTTGGCTGAAGGATGTGCTTTCAGATCTAGAAGTACATATGAAGCTACATACCGGCAAATATTGATGGGAAACACCTGAGGCTGCAAAGCAATGATGGTAAGAGAGTTGTGAGCTATAAAAAGACAATAATTTCATCTGTTGGCACTGACAGTAGGTAGGAAAATGTGAAGATAAAAGGAAATTGTGCATGTAAGTTAACTTTTCCTCTTTCTTTGCTACCTCCCTCTTTTGAAATATGATCATCTCAGATTATCGCTATATGCCTTACTCTATGTAGGATTCCAAGAGAATAAACAGCTACAAATTTAAATACTGAAATAACTAAGCAGTGACTCATAAAACCTCTGGTAAACACAAGGAATGGGTACAGCAAAGACTGAAAACCTTCAAAGGCAGCAGAGGTTTCTTTCTGAAGAGTGAAGATTAAAATTAGAATTGAGGAAGCAATTTGTAACAAATAACTTCTGAGGAACATTTTCCTTCATTTTTCTGGCCAAACAGCAGTTGATAAATTTTCTAGGTCTCTTTTAGTTCTGCAGCAAGAACATTGCCATTGGTTCACCTATAGCTGGTGAATAAGTTGGTAGTTGGTAGAGCTCTCAAGTCTTTGCTGGTGAAACTGTATGATGCTGGATGATACTTTCACTGGGGTGTTTATTGGTTTTGATTGTTTTTTTTTCATTTCTTTTTATGAGAACTTTAATATCTGAAAGTTAAACTTGTAATGCTTATTCTTTGTTAGGAAGGACTCTGGTTGGATTTAGGCCACTTTTCTAGGACTACCTGAATTTCAATCAGTTCCTCTACTTCGGAACACAAAGTCTCAAGCATACTCTGAGAGTTGGTTTTGGGTAGGTAAAGCTGTATTTTTTATTGGTGTGAATTACCACTTTTTAATTCAAGATTTTCATCTTTTTTTGTGCTTGTTGGAAGCAGGTATTTGATGACCTGATTATGTTGGTTCATCTCCTTACAAAGTTGAGTCTGTGAGATTCTAGGTCTCATAGGCCAAACCAAACACCAAGCTGTCTCATTGCCCGTGGTTTTATCAATTAATGGGAATTGTGCCATAGACTTAAAAGAAAATAGGTTGGAGCCCTGTTTCTACGTATTATAATTATTCCCTCTAACTCTGGGGTCTTAAGATGTAGACAGACATAAAATGTAAGAAAAAAGATTATCTCGTTTTTTCCACTAGATTGTTCTAAACTGTTACATTTGATGGCACTGCTTCAGTTAGGTATGTATTTATCTATGTTTTTCCATAAAAACTTAAAACACCATTAAACATCTAATTCCAATAAGCTTTGTTACGCTTTTTTTCTTGTTTAGAGAGATGTAAATATCTCTGCAGATACATTAAAGTTCTGTCCAATCAGTGAAAACCTAATCAAATATGAGATTTTTTTTCTCAGTTTTCTGATTTCACTGAGCAGCAGAATGACTCAGGAAGTATCAGATATAAAATAATGTAACAATTAAATTCACTCCTTTCTCCCTAGAAAATTGAGACAGAACAGCTTGCCCCAAGGGCACTTGAAATTTTGCGGTTTCATGGTTTTGAGCTGAATAAAGACCTTCGACCCTTAAATAACCACCTACTTCTCTCTAAATTTGTGTGAGAAGTAAAGGTCTTTGTGTCTCACAAATGTAAAAATAATATATTAATTTAATTGCAGTGATAAAGGAATAAAACCAGTGAAAACAAACCTTCACCTTGTTTCCTTCACCCTTGTGCAATGAATCAATGACTTGGCATTGTGGTCTGATGACCCAGATAGCTGAAATAGTTTAATCAATTTAACAACACAGATAGTGTTGAAAAGTATCCACATGTCACAGATCCACACACGGACTTGTGACACTAAATCTCTGACAGCTCAACAGCCTTTGGAGGCAGATAAGGACTCTGCTGTATGTGGTTTATGCAAGAGGGCTGGTAACACATCTCCTGCTGCAAGTGAAAGCACAGTGCCTGTGGTGGGACTGTGAGCTTGTGTGTAAAAAGATTAGACACATTTTTAACGTGTAAAAAGATTAGGTACATTTTTAGGCACTTTGATTGTCTAATTCCCTACCGGATTGTGTTAGTTGGAGGGCATGGTGCTGTCCATTAGGATTCTTAAACCAAGTGCAATGAGTATGTTTATGTTCCCCTAAATCAACTGTGCTCAGTAAGCAGAACCATCTTAGAATAATAGAATCATCAAGGTTGGAGAAGACCTCTAAGATCATTGAATCCAACCATTAACCCAGTACTACCATGTCCACACTAAACCATGTCCCTAAGCACCACATCTACAGTCTTTTAAATCCCTCCTAAATGATGATTCTACAACTTCCCTGGGCAGCCTGTTACAATGCTTGATCATCCTTTTGGTGAAGAAAATTTTCCTAATAACTAATTTAAAGGATGATAATAGTAGGAAAAGAGAAAGGGAAAAGGAAAGAGAAAGCGAAAGAGAAAGGGAAAGGGGAAACAGCAAGTGGAGAGGAAACAAGACGGAGAGGTTGGGGAAAAAAAAGAAAAGAAAAATAAAATTAAAAATTAGAAATATAGGAAAAAGAAAAGAGGAAAGGAAAAAAAATAAAGAAATTCTGCACAATTAGCATTCTGATAGTGATGCTAATTTTAAAGAGTAGTTTCTGTAGTGGTACCAGTCTAATGATTTCACTGGGACACATCCTAACAATGCTCCAGAGGAACAAGGCATGCAGAATTTGTCTCACTGATGCTCATTACAGAATAAAGTAACCAGGGCATCAGTCACAGTGCACATTGTTTTTTGTGGTTGGATGACAAGACTTGGTAGGGGGGAACACAATCCAAATAATACTTTATTCCTGTCTAGTTACCCATCTGAGTCCAACCCTGCTGAGTGCTTGGTATTCTGTGTATTCTGATTCCTTTCCTTGATACACTTATTCTTCTGTTCAACTTTAAATGTATGAAAAGTCCCAGAGGTTCAAGCTACATGTGTGTTCAATTGTTGCAATAAAGCTGTGGTGTTCTGCGCTTCACAAGATAAAGACTCTTCAGAGGATCCTGAAATCCTTCTGAAGCATTACTTAATTGATCTTTGTGATATTTCAGTGACAAATGCAGTATTGTTCCATTTCTTAGAACACTAAGCTGAACTATGAAAGGTAAAAGTCATGATCCATCTGGGAAAGTGTAAAGAAAAGAATTCAAGTGTCTGGACTACCGATGTCATGATATACGTACTAAACAACTTTAACCATGAAAATGTCATTCTTTCTGTAGCCCTGAATGCTTCTTTTTGTAGCCCTGAAATTCAGTAAATATTATTTTGTCATTCTCAGTAATACACTACAGGCTTCACAGGATCTCAGGATCATTTAGTTTGGAAAAGAGCACCAAGATCACTGAGTCCAGCCTTTGAACAATCACCACCTTGTCAACTAGACCAGAGCACGAAGTGCCACATTTGGCTGTTTATTGAACACCTCCAGGGATAGTGGCTCTACCATCTACCTGATCTGTCTTTTCCAATGCTTGACAACCCTTTCAGTGAAGAAATTCTTCCCGATGTCCAATCTGAACTTCCTGAGTGTTGCAGCTTGAAGCTACATACTCTCATCCTGTTGCTGGTTGCCTAGGAAAAGATGACAACCCCCACCTGGCTGTCACCTCCTGTCAGGTAGTTGTAGAAAGCAAGAAAATCCCCCGAGTTTCTTTTTCTGAAGGCTAAACACCCCCAGCTCTCTCAGTTGGTCCTCATATGACTTACTCTCTAGACCCGTCCCCAGCTCCATTGCCCTTCTCTGGACAGGATCCATCACCTCAATGTCTTTCCTGAATGGAAGGACCCAAAACTGGACATGGGATTCAAGGTGTGGCCTCACCAGTGCTGAGTACAGGGGGACAATCACTGCCCTGGTCCTGCTGGCCATACTATTTTTGATACATACCGGTGCTATTGGCCTTCTCACCCACCTGGGTATCCTCTGGCTCGTGTTCAGCCACTGTCCACCAGCATCCCCAGGTCCTTTTCCACTGGTTACCTTTACAGCCCCTCTCCTCCCAGCCTGTATCACTGCAGTGGGTTGTTGTGACTCAAGTGCAGGACCTGACACTTCACCTTACTGAAACAAACAAACTCTCCAAGATTTTAGACTTGTCAGTTTTTGTTTCGGCTTGCCCTGCCCTGCTCAGAGTTTTATTTAGCTTCTTTGTCTGCAGCAGCAATTTCTAATGGCCGGGTAACTACTGACTTATTTATCTACATTTTGCTTATTTTTGTGTTATTGTGTGCTACAGTCATAATTTTCACAGAGCTAATGATAAAAAACTTCTGAAAAAAAGTTCATTCGGATTAAACAAACTATTTGGCAGACCAGACTGAACTGCTCTTTGTCTTCTCTTCCACGATTAACTTGATTACTGATTTTTATTTATTTATTTATTTTTCTTTTGGCTATAGTAAGTGATCCAAAATAGTTTGGTTCTTTTCTAATTCCTGGTTTGCAGTCCTATTTTGTTCAAGGTACAGTGTAGAAAACAGCTTAAAGTAACCCAAGACTGAATGATAAATAGCTACTCTAGATGAATTGAGCAAAAGTGAGATGACTTTTGTTTTGCTAAGACAGACTTCACCAAGGGTAAACCAAGCTGCTTTAAAATGGGTATTTAAGATCTTTAGAGATGTTCCGGGATACGGAAGACATCTGGACTCAGATGGCAAATGTTACACAAATCTTAGGAGAGCCACACTCTTCTCCAGTCCCACAGTGCTCAAAATGACACCAAACACTTACAGGGAGGCAATCTCACCTTATTGAGCATTAAAAATATATGCTTTGAGCTAGTTGTCTATAAGCCTTTATTGGCCATTTTATAAAAGCAGATCGTAGAAGACTATCTGTTGAAAAGAAAGGAGCACATTTTTTTCCTAAAGTAGGGGCCTACAATAGACCAAAAGACTTCTTGGTAAAAACATCCATCTTTCTCTACAAGGCATAGCAGTGATCTAGTACAGCACATTAAGTTCCTGGGGATATCATACATTCCATGAGATGAATACTGAGCTATGAAATTCTGTAAAATTCTTCAATGCTTTTTGTTTTGTTTTGTGTATGTTTGTTTGTTTGTTGGAAATACCTAATGGCAAGAACTTCACTGAATTATGTGAAATAATACTTTGCTTTCCCAGTGAATTTGCAGGCTTGTAGTTTGACTGCACATAATTTAGGGTCCTCTGCTGTTCTCAAAGCTGAATAGATCTACTGATTTGTCCAAGAGCAGTACTGCAGAGCGTCAGCTTCATAGTCTATTCTTATTCACTGCATCCTAAAATTGTACAGTATTTGCCATCTATGAAAAAGAGAGTTGAGCACAAATGTTTCCATAAGCAATACCTTGAAGCTAAGTGGTACTTCCGAAAAATATATGCATTTAGGTTGTTTACATTACTTGGTTTCAAGAATGGCATACATCTTCACAGTGCTTTTCCCCTGAAAAGAAATATTAAATTGAGAATATTTGGTACAAAACCATTGCTGACTTAACAGATATCACATAGAAAGTCTAGAAGATATCTGAAGTTTAAGTTGGGATTTCGGCTCTAGATGAAGACAGGTGTCTTCATATGTAATCAGTTCCTAATTTCCCACTTTATTCAAAGGGATTTGAGACTAGAGACAAAATTTGCTAGATTTAGCTTAGTGGCAATTCATCTGAATGATCCTCTGAACTCCTGTATTTCTGCTCCAGGAATTCAGTTTAGTTGCCCACAAACAGACACCTATTGCCACTTAGGACACTTTAGGGTGTTCATGATACATCTCCATGGCTCTGGCAGACATATTAAAAGAAGTCTATTAAATGCACATATTTTTGGTGTGGATGCTCCAGAAATCCTATTATGCAAGCTACAGGAATCATGTGAAAAGTTGATAAATTATTTAAGAGTATTAAAAGGAAGAATGTAGAGATCTCCTTAAGCTGTGAGAGAAATTATTGCTTCGTGAGTGTCTTGGTAAGAAGAACTTAATTTCTAGATGTGTCTGAGATAGAAGTGAGAGGCCATTCCACCAGTGTACAGTTGTGGGATTTAATTTTAAATGGCAATCTAGTGCCAGTTTCAGCTCTGCTTTATCCTTCCCTCCAGACTGCCTCACTGTCCTCCTCACCAAGTTTTTCAGGTTTATATATATGTGTACTGTGCTATGCAAAAATTTTGCAGCCCAAAAAACATTTTCTAATATGAATTTCATCCATAATTTGATCTTGTAAACTGTCTCTATTGCAATAAACACACAATTTCAAAGCATCAGAAAAAGACGTTTCATTAAATCATTCTCAAACACCCATTTAGGACTTGCCTTTGAAATTACCAGTCTATACTCTGTGAGAAAATATTACATTTGTGGTATGAGAAATATTCTGAGGTGTAGTTGTCTTCAAAGCCACTTTAGACTTGTGAAGAAAAAGAAAAGGTCATAGCAGAAATCCTTGTGGCATGGACTGGAGATCCAAGTGCTCTTGTAAAGTGGTTTTCAGGCTTCTGTACCTAGAGAAAGAACAGAAGCAGAATTGAAATAAAAAAGAAGCAACCCAAAAAGTTTTGAAAGAACCTCATGAATTAAAAGGCTTGACTCATAGTGATTGTGAGCTTGGAATTTACTAGCTTATGCTTGTCCATCTTTTCTTCTCCTTGATCCATATTTTTTGAGTTCAGGAAACTTAAATGGCAGATTTTATCTTTCTTGTCATAACCAGGAAAGGCCATTTTCATCTATTTGGGCTTTGCATCAATGAAATTGAAGCTGTGTCAGGGGAGGTTTAGGTTGGATATTAGGAAAAAGTTCTTCCCCCAGAGGATGTTTGGGCATGGAACAGGCTCCCCAGGGACATGGTCACAGCACCAAGCCTGACAGAGTTCAAGAGGCATTTGGACAATGCCCTCAGGTGCATGATGATATTCTTGGGGTTGTCCTGTGCAGGGCCAGGACTTAGAATTTGATGACCGTTGTAGGTCCCTTCCAATACAGGATATTCTGTTATTCTGTGAAATTAGTGAGTTACCTTTGGAGATGGTATGGTGTTGGTGTTTCATTCCTGGCTACCTCCCCTTAGAAGAATATTACCCTTTGATTCCTGATACTTCATGATTCAGTCCTGAAAGCCACTATTGTTTTTCTTATTCTGTGTGATTCTGTGTGTCCTCCAGTCGGGAGTGTGAAGCATTTTGATGCTTGTTTTCTCATGTATGGGTTATATCTACACTTGTTGAGTACAACAGACGTTCAGTACTAACTCTTGGTACAAACACCAGCTTGCATTGCTGTATTTTGTTCTCCTAAGAAAACAGGAGATCAAGAGCCTCTGAAGTGTTCTATATGCAGGAAGAAGGAAGAAAGACACAGAGTAAATATTTCTTTAGTTATTGTCATCTTGGTAAAAGACCTCAAAAGCTCTGACTTACAGACCTAGTTACTGCTTGTGCTACAGCAGGATCCAATTAGAAGACCCAATGAAAACAGGTTAGTTCCACTGTGTGGTTCCTAGAAAAACTTTAAGTGGAAGACAGCACGGAAATGAGGGATTTGAGTATTTTTTGACAAATGGGGTCTAAAACCTTATGGATCTAATGTTCACTAGTAAAGGATTATGGAATGGGTCAAAAGAGGAAGTAAATAATTAGACAGATGAGAGAGAGAAAGAAGTTTTCAAGTT
Source organism: Manacus candei (assembly GCF_025592945.1). Lineage (NCBI taxonomy): Eukaryota > Metazoa > Chordata > Aves > Passeriformes > Pipridae > Manacus > Manacus candei. The sequence goes on from NW_026138061.1 coordinate 8,933,510, forward strand.
CATCTGGAGATGAACCGAGATACCGGGAATTCAAGTTAAGCAAAAAACAAATATTAAAACCGAAGACCTGCAAATGAGAAAGAGCAAGGCTATCAGAAAAACCTGGTTTGGGTCACAAGGACGACACATGGACAACATGGAATGTGCAACATGGAATGGACAGCATTGGAATGGACTTTAAGGATTATGATGGACTGCCCAGGGAGGTTATGGATTCACCGTCCGTGGAGGAGTTCAAGAAAAGACTGGATGGGGCACTCAGTGCCATGATTTAGTTGACAAGGTGATCAGTACAAAGCTTGGACTTGATCTTGGTGGTCTTTTCAACCTAAATGATTTTGTGATTCTGTGAATTGAAAACAACTGTGAAGTTCCACTACACACTGGTAATTTCTGGGTTTTCCAAAGTGCGCTGGCAAGTCTGAACTTGGAATGTGCTGTCCAGTATTGCACTGAACACTACCTGACAGAGAATATAAAATGTATTTTGAAGCCCCATCCACAAAGTTCAAATATTTTGTTATGATATATTGACTTAACATTACAAATATTGATCTAAGCCAAAAACAAAATTATGAATTACCTTAGAGGGCAATAAACATTGATATTAACTTTAGAAAAAAACCAACAATGTGCATTACATACAAATATGAAAAATATCTTGTCCAACAACCAAAATATTCCATGTATTATCTCTTTCAATTCATTCCACATTTTACCATATAAAAGCAGTGTAAATGTGAAAAGATGAAGACATATCAGAAAGTAAAATACAAGGAAGTAAGACATGGATATTTATACACTGCCATTTTAGAAGAGTATTAGGGTTTTATTCTTAGGATCTGCAGTACCATTTACCTATGGAAAATAACAGAAATGAATTCTTGACAGTATATATCTCTTTATCAGTAATTATGAGTTATTTTCACAGAAGTGTTAGAGTATTACCTACTTAAAGGGCCTTTGTGAGAGTTTTGTCATCCTTAGTAGTAGTAGTAGTAATAATAACTGTTTATTACTTCACCACTTTTATCTGTAAAGCTAAGAGATGAATCCCATCCTTACACTGTAGTTCTATAATGTCTAATAAAACAGGTCTTGAGCTTAGTTTGGGTTTCTGCTATGTAATTTCTTTTTTTTTCCCCAGCAGACTTAGAGATTTAGATTAGAAGCATAGAGCAAAGATAGATTCACTGTAGTAGTAAAGATTCTGCAGTGGTACTTTCACAACCTTGTGCAAATTCTGCAAGGAAAATATGGGTAAAAATAAGAAAAAACATGCAACTACCAGATGACATAACAGACCTGGCTCTGAAAACACACAAGGAGAAAAACTATGAGGCAAAGTGATATTTTTACTAACATTCTTCATTTTTTTTTTGAAGCTAGACACTGTTTGTGAAGTGTTTTCTTATGCTTGAATGATCAGCACTAAATAAATTGAAGTGAAAATGTGCTGGATAAGTGTTATTAGTAAAAATATGGATTGTTAGCTAAAGTGATATTTCATGATATAACACAAAAATAAACCAAAACCCTTGAGGTAGAAACTGTTTTGCTTTGAAAAGTCAATGAGTATTGATTTTAATATGAACTATGTTTGTTTTATATTGCTAGCTATATAAAAGATTTTGATCGTTTCAGAAGAATAATGTGACAAATAGGATTGTAGAGGATTTTTCTTATTGGACTAACTAAAAATGTAATAAAACAATCAAAGGCCTTTCAAAGATACAAAATCTTTTTATCTATTAAAATGCATAGATCAAAATGTTCATTCTGCTTATGCTGGCATTTAATTGAAAATTAAACTACATCATAGAGATTACTAAGAAATGAGAATAAGTGGGTGGACAATCTCCTTCAATGTCAGGGACTGGCTTTTTCAGCCCCACTGAGAGTATGTTTCCAAAAATTTGGAGAAGTAAAACCTGCCAGTCAGGGCCTAGAGTTTGGGGGTATCTCTCTCTGGCTTGGTTGCTAATGGAAAATCCTTTTTCTCTCTCATTAAAATGGATACAACTTCAAGTTATCTACCTCACAGCCCATTGCAATACTAAAAAGGGAGAAATTAGCATATAATCAAAGCAGTGTGTGAAAGAGAGTAAATGAGTTTGTATATTTAATGGGTGTGGGTAAGGGTGTTAAACAGCTTTTATTCTCTAGTATGTGCCATACATCCTGGTGAGATTCTGGCTGTGTAGACAATACTCTCATCTCACCACGTTGGATCAATGCTGTGTACATCCCTGCATGAATGTACATGCACGTTTACACAGAGTGGCCCACTCAATTCAGTAAGAAATCATTGCTAGAAGCTTCCCTACGGAAAGATAAGCTTTGTTATTTATCCTGTTTAAAATGCACTTTATCAAAACCCATCTGGAGGAATTGTATATTTGAATTGTGTTGAGGTTTAAGCTGGCACACCACACAGCTCACTCATTCCCCCAGTGGGATGGGTGAGAGAACTGGGGGAAAAAAAAGTAAAATTTGTGGGTTGAGATAAAGACAGTTTAACAGGACAAAGAGAAATGTATAAAAACAGCAAAAAACAGTAAAAACAACGACAATAACAAACAAGTGATGCACAATGCAATTAGTCACCACCTTATGACCGATGCCCAGCCAGATTCCGAGCAGTGGCCCCCAGCCAGCTTTCCTCACTAGTTTATATACTGAGCATAACATGATATGGTGTGGAATATCCTTTTGGCCAGTTGGGATCCTCTGTGTCTCCTCCTAGCTCCTTGTGTACCCTCAGCCTCCTGGCTGGCGGCATGGGCTGAGAAGCAGAAAAGTCCTTGACTGAATGTAAATGCTGCTCAGCAACAACTAAAATGTCCATTTATTCTCAACACTATTCTCATCCTAAATTCAAAACACAGAACTATACCTGCTCCTAGGTAGAAAGTTAACTCTATCCCAGCCAAAGCCAGGACAGTATCTAAAAGCAGATTAGCATAATTCAATCAGCCTGTATCTGCTGAACACTCTTGTCATCTCCTCAAAGATTTAATAGTGAAAGTTTTTGCCTGACCTTTGCACACTCCAGTAATAATCTCTGAGAATATGCCAGGCACATTTCTCTATAAGACTTGTTAGGAATCAAGCAACTTTTAAAAACTGGAAACAGAATAAAACCTACTTAAGAAATTTTTTGTGCTCAAATACAGAAGTTGTGAATTTTGAATCACGACCATTAGTATTAACTGGCAACAGTTCTTAAAAATAAGAGTAACCTAGGATAGATTTCCATAATAAAGAGGATTTTAGTGTTAATAAGATCTATTCCAATGCTCACTGAAAATGATAGAATGATTGTTTTGATGCCTATAGATGAGATACTCCATGTCATTGGTAACAAAAATTATTTTTTTCTTTTTCACAGTAAGAAATGCTTCTGGGTTTGATTAAAGTCTCATATAGCCTCATATCAATTCTGTAATATTGATATCCCTGTCACAAAGTTCCCAATTTTAGATATCCATTAATTTTCTCTTTTTTTCCCCTATTCACTTTCTCCATGCCAGATCTGATTTTAGAGACCTATATTGCATTTTTTCTGTGCCTCTTCTTCCTCTGCTTCCAGTTGTCAACTTTTCAGGCAAAGGACTCATAGTCTTATAATTTATAGAATCAAAGAATTACAGAATGGTTTGGGCTGGAAGTGACCTTAAAGATCATCCTGTTCCAATCTCCCTGGATGGGCAGGGACACCTTTCACCAGACCAGGTTGCTCAAAGCCTCATCCAATGTGGCCTTAAAGACTTCCAGAGATGGGGTATTCATAACTTCTCTGGGTTACCTGTGCCTCACACCCTCACAGTAACAAATTTCTTTCTAATGTCTAATCTAAACCTGCCCTCTGTCAGATTAAAGCCAATCCCCCTTGCCATACCCCTGTTTGCCCTTGCATTTTCTTCAATCGTTCTTTCTGAACAATAAAATGGTTCAAAATTTTCTTTACTATTTCTGTATATAATTCTCCTCTTTATAATAGAAATAGGACTGTATAATTTTACTATTTATAGTAGAAATAGGATTGTATTCTGCTGGAGATACATCTACACAATTCCTGTTGACAGGTGTAGGAGTTTCACAGAAAAAAACAAACCTTAAGAGCTGTAATGTCTGTGTGTACACAGTCTATCACAATTAGAGAATACTGGTTTACTGTGACTATGCTTCTTTCATAACCTAGTTTATGCTATATAGCTCCATTTTCTGCAGGTAAAATTTGTCAAAATGAAGAAAGATTTTTAGTTGTAGTAGTGTAAATACCAGCTAGATCCTCAAGTAATGCAAACTTAACTTGACTAGTAACAAGTAGTTCACTAGTAAGGGAACTCTGATATCAGATTTACATGTCTGCAGGTTATATTCTGCTTTAGGCAAGTAATTTCTTTTCTCTCATTAACTCAAATATACAGCTTGTTGATGAAGACACTAGAGAAAATGGAGGGTTCTGGGCTTTATAAACTATGCTTCTGTCTCACTGAAAGCAAGACCAACATATATAGATAATTAAAGGTGGAACTGACCTATTCTTACTTTGCTAATGTATGTGGGTTTAGAATCTTGTTAGATTAATTATATTTTACATTAGGATTAATTCTTTCAATTAACATTCTGTTATATGAATGACCAATAATTACTGTTTACAGATTAATGGGGTTTGACAATTGTACGGATGTTTTTAGTCAAATTTGGAAATAGCACAACTTTTTTTCCAGTCCTTCTCTTCAGTGGTTTTGACAGTTCCAGATGTTATGGGTGCTGCTGAGATCCATGCAATGTAGTTTTACAAAAAGAGCCTGCAATGTGCTTAGCGTGGGTCTGCAGAGTAAACCAATCCAGGAACTGATGAAGAAGGCAACAGTTTACTTGTTAAGAGTTATCACTCAGCATGAGAACCTGATCTGAAGCTGTTGAGAACAGAAACGGAGATTCTGGCAGTCATGAAGACTCTTCATCAAGCCCTTCATGTTATTTATTGTTTGGCACAAGGCCAAATCTACAGACTTAGAGGCTGTAGTTCATAAATCTGAGCCACCTCAAATGAGCGCAGGAGTAACAGCCAGTTCAAGCGGTAAAATAACCTTCACAGAAGGTGTCACTCTAAACGGGGAACTGCCTTATTCCCTTTCTCTTATGAGACGCTTAAACTTACATTCCATCTAAAAATCAACAGGACCTTAAAGGGTTAACCTTGGCTAAGGGCCAAACTCCCACCCAGAGTCTCTCTCACTCTCCCTCCTCAATGGGATGGGGGAGAAAATAGGGTGGGAAGGTTTGTAGGTTGAGATAAAGACATGGACGTCACTTACCAGAGATCCCTGCTCTGAGCCTGCACTGCTCCTACCCTCCTCTTCCTCCTCTGGCCCTTCTTGGGATCCTCTGCTGCTGTTCTCTCCTCAGCTCCCTCCTCCTCTCTCACTGCCACCTTTGACCCTTGCTGGAACTTGTTTTCCCCCAGACATCAGAAGCCTTGGGATGGCAGGAATGTTCCTTCTCACTTTTTGAGAGACATCACACAGTATATAAAAATCAGTGACGTCTTACATGAAACTTTTAAGTTCTCTAAGTTCTTTTCCTAATCTAACAATTTATGGCTCAGAAAGTTGTGGAAATATGTGTAGTCTCACAGTGAAGTTAGAGAGACATTCTGGGAAGAGATTTGCCATATGTCTTCAGCTCTTCTGTAAATGGCTGTAGTTCTATTCATAGGTACCATGCCAAAGCCCTGAAGAAAGATGGCTGAAAAAAGCATTTTGACAACAGGAATATATCCTTGTTAATAAGCTACTTTGGAAATCTGAACAATCTTCCAGGATGTCTTCTGTTCTCATTCCTTTCTCTTATATTAATTAATTTCCTGATCACCACTGATGGATATGTTTCAAGTGAACCATAGTATGTCAAACTGATTTATAGAATAAAATGTGTATTTACTATTCCTGGATCCTTCTTCAATTAATATTGTAAAGAGTGTGCTATTTTTATAGTCAGGGAGGCAATTTGTCAGGACAATCGCTATTCCACCTCTTAGCAATAGTATTTCTTACAATAAAACTCCAGTATATGCATAAAGGCTCTTATAGGCACAGGTTCACACTCATATTTGTAGATGAAACTGAATTCTAATTTAAATTTTAATTCAGTTTTAAAATAATGTATATTAACTTGAGTTAGCTTTGGGATTATGTTATCCTTCCGTTAATCCCTGAGTCAATCAAAAATACAGAAATGTTCAACTGGTTTGATAGCAAAGACCCTACCCCTTTCAGTTTCAAACACATGACTCTGTATCCCTGAAATGAAAGATCAGCCTTATTAGGTCCAAACACTCATGAGATGAAAAAAGGGATGAAGAGAGAGCTACACTGTGTTAACCACGGTAAAGGTACTACACATTTCCTGAAACTGATCTAAAAAGAACATGGCTCCAAGTTTTTGTCTGGGATACACCTCAAGGTGTTCAAGTTTAAAAACAAACTAACTAGCGAAAAAAGATAGGACTGTAGTTTGAATATCTTACCAAAGACAGTATTTGAAAGAAAACTCCACGAGTTTTATGGTTCACTCACAACTTAAGCCTTTGAATGGGACAATAGCAAACAGTGAAAGACAAAAGCTAACTGAACTGATCCACATCATCTCCACAAATGAACAGTGACTAAAACTGTTGACAACTGAGATGAAATATGTGGAGGTTCTCTTAGGAGTTATTACCTTGTCTATCCTGGTCCTTGAAGAAAGGCTGCTGCCATGTCAGCAGGGCTGGTAGATCTGAGCAAGTACCAAGTCCTCAGTTCCTAGTGGTTTATTAGCACTAGATAATATCATAGTGTTTTGTGCTGGTTTAAAAGTAAACTGGCAGGGGAAATGAACCCAACTCAAAAGAGAGATTATAAGTCAGAAAAACAATTTAATAAAATAATACAATAAATACGATTATACAGACAAACAATTGGTTTTAACCCACAAAACCCAAATGTATAACCCTGCACCCTGAAGCATGAACAGAGTGGTGTTCTTTGGGCCCCCTGAGTCCAAAATAAAAGGAGAGGGGAAAACCTGTTGGTGAGAGTACTGTTGCAGTCTGGTAAAGAGTGGTGATTGCTGTCCGTTCGACAGTGGTGGTCTCAGTCTGGTTGAGAGTGGTGGTCACAGTCCTTCTCTAGATCCCACAAGTGGTTAAAAAAGTCCCAAGACTCCAAGATTATATATCCTCTGGTTCAGGCAGGAATGCCCAGTACCTCCCTCAGGGCAGGGAGTTCCACAATGGGTGTGAGGACAGGAGCATCCTCCTATCTGGCAGGCCTCTTAACACCCAGTTTATAGCCTGAGGAGTCAGGCTGCTCTGGGCAGATGGTGTAAATGGTCTATCGATAACAGTTTCTGGGAAATGGCATGGAAGGCTATAGAATACACAGTTTTGGGTTACACCCATCCAGTGATGAACTAGTCCTAGCTGTTCTAACTAGGACATCTTTTTAAGAGGGTCAAGTTCAGTGTGTTTTGGTACAGAGCGAAAAAATAAAAATTCTCGAAATGTTCTGATGAGTTATCTGGCACAGACCAGACACTGATGTTAGTAAAATATTTGGTTTACTCTTGCTACACTATATTGAGTCTATTATCTCTTAATGGGTGGCAGTACTATTAGCAGGGTGACTGAGCACCAAGGAATGAAGAATTGTACTGAAACATCTGTTTTTCAGGTTTCCAATTAATATGAACAGTCATTAGCGGGGCATTTCTCAAAAAGATGCAGCAAAAGGTCAGAAGTTTTCCTGACGTAGCCGTATTTCACTGCTATAAACCTAGTGAATGACATAAAGGCACTGACTTTTCATTCAGGAACAACCAGCAGTCAGGAAGTCTGGCTAATGGGACATGGAGATATCAGACTACGTCACTGGTTAAATTTAGCTTATGACTGCAGTCCAAGTAGTTACCTGGTAGTAGCTGGTGCAAAAGGAAGTGCTGATTTCAAATGAAACATGGATTCCTGAAGTTATTTTTTTTCTTCACACCTAGTGGCAGATTTGCTAAACAGTTTTCTTTATTACTACAATTTAAGCAAGAAAATTATGAGTAACATCTCTCCTCGTATCAGTGTGTAGAGCACTTGAAGATTGGAGCCAGAAAAAATAAAGAGGTGCCAAGTTTCTCAGTTTGACAGGTTTCTCTAAATCTAATGTGGTACATGAGCAAGAGTCAACTGGACTTTCAAAGAGCAGAGATCAGTCCTATTGGAGAACTTATACCCAAAGTTATCAGTTAAGGCTACCTCTAATGTCATCCAAATTCAGAACCTAGTATCCCACAGTTAGATCCCTTTATCTAGCACTGAAGGAATTAAAATGAAATTTAAAAGTCTGAAAAGAAGTAAAATCATAACTATGAATTGGTTTTGATTAAAAAGTAAACTCCACCCGTCTGTTACTATTTAATAGCAAATGTACTGTATGAAAGCAAAGAAGAGACAAGAGAAGAAGAACGCACCAACAACTGCAGTCCCAAAGTATTTGAAATCATGTTCACAAGATAACATATTTTAGTACTTGTTTTGTTATTCATTGTAGAAGATTCTTAGCTTTTCATAATATTGTTGGGGAAAATGGGATAATATCTCTTCTCAGGGAGAATCTCAATTTCTTCACGTCCACTCCAGGATGAATTAAGGTAATTCAGGGAAAAAAATGTCTAAAAATATGTCAAGACTCTAAGAAGTCTTAAGTTGATTTAAAGCATAACTTAGCATGATATTAGTTCATATTTTAATGAAAATTTACATGAAGGACATTATTAGGTTCGTCCTTAATTTTAGTAGCAGGATAACTTGAGCATCTGAAGATCAAGTTTCTTTTTACTCTTCTTGCTATAGACACACTCCTTGGCAGTAAAGACATGAGACATTCATAGGTACAGAGCGAAAGAATGAGCAGCACAAAAAAATGACACAGGAAGAACTCTCTTCCTTGTGCTAAGGCCATTGATCTACATTGAAAATTTCGAGTATCGGATCTTGCTTCTTCAGTATTACACAGTTCACATTAAATAGTTCTCTGAGCAGAAATTAGATGCAATTTTTGGATCCGAGACCAAAACCTCGTTTGAGTGTCCCAGCTACTAAGTCATCTAGAAAGTTGAATATTTTGTCAAGATACCTTTTTGTACCATGCCTCAAGGAGAAAACAGAAGAAGTTTTCAGAATCCTTGCAGAATATGCCTATGTACCATGGTTCCCATGGGACTAAAACAGAAGCAAGATATATCTAATCATCAACAAAACAGCTCTGGACTTTTTTGGAGTCATGCTTTCTAGACACAGAAGAATATTTCAAACTAAGCAAGAAGGCACTTTAAGAAATTATTTTAGATCATTAAAGTTGATTCTAGATCACAGTTGCGTCACAGTATAACTGGTATTTTTAGACAATAAAGGTAAGGATATATAACAACAGTAGGATTGCTTTTCAGCTTAAGGGACTCTGTGTCTTGACTAATATCCCAGCTCTATAACAAAATGATATGTGAGTGCTGGTCATCACCTCCTTTCCCCTCTTTCCTCTTTCATGATATGATTTTCATACTAGTGAAGCAGAGATATAGGGTCTGATCTACAGATTTTCCAGATAAGATTATGGAGAGAGACTTGGATTTGTAAGACAAACTGCACCTTTTTTAGCTGTCCAAGAATATTCATTTCTGTGTTCTCTGTCCCAGCATTACTGACTGGTTTTAATTTCTTTTGGACAAATCACAAAATTCGAAGGTTGAATCGTTGAGACACTGGAATCTTCATTCCATATTCAGGTGCAGAATTGGCAAGTGGCCAAAATGAGAGACATAATACTGTTATACTGTGCATTACTGTATTTGCTCTGTTGCTTCTTACACTAGGACATTTCCTTTAAACTGAATTGAAGAGAGGTAAAACAAATACAGTCAAGATACCATCAATCCCTTAGAAGATTTTGACCATAAAGAGTAATGTTTGTACTTAAAATAGGAGATACCAAAACTCATTTCCCTTCCCATTATCTACATGCAGGTGGTCCTGTCTTTTTTTAAGTGAGAAAAAGATAAACATTGAAAACCAATTTCAAGAAAGGTTCTTTAACTATGAAAATGAAATAAAAAACCCAGTTACATTCTGTGTTATATTTTGCCATATTGCTGAACTCTAGCAGCCACTACACAGAAGAGCATTGCAAAGGAGGAATGGTCTCTCATATTAAAGTGTGATTTTCACTATTCTTTTTGTTTATGCCATGAGATGACAAGAAGTAGACAGGTGACAATGATTGGTCTGTAGGAAAAAGAAAATAAATTTACAAAACAAGCAAAGACAAAGAGTTGGGTCAAGTATAATCAAAACCCTATCTTTTTAACCTGATTCTGAATTGATGCCTTGGTCGATTTGACTTCATTTGGTCAATAATTGCCTCTCCCCTTTTTCCCAATCTGACAGACAACTCAATGGATGATGGACACTGTACTTCCCAGAATTGAGAAATATTGTACAGCTCCAGGAGTTGTCTCTGAGCTGATTTTGTGTCCTATCTTATCCTCAGAAGGGAAGGACAATCATACCTATGTCAGTTTAAGCATATTCTTTTTTCTCACCGAAGGTTGCATCTTGGGCATCTCTTCTTCCCCATCTCTGCCCATGGCTTTGGAGCCCATTTCAGACTCTCTGGGCTGTCAGTCCCTGCCTCAGTGACACCACAGGACATTGGTCTTCATCTCTGGCAGATCCGCGTCCTCTCTGGCCGAAACACATCAAGACAGTCCCATCAATGGGCTCATGTTATATCCTGGCCTCAATCCATCTCCATACCCAGGGAGGTGCCAGAACTCAGGGCTGGTGCTGTCCCCTCTTGCCCCTGATGCCTTCAGTTTACCCTGATCCTGACTGGGATGTTGGAACTGACCTCGGGACTACCAGGTCTTACCCTGTCACCCTTGGAAAGTCTCCATGGTCCCCGGAGCCCAGCCCCCGGGAACTTCCAGCCCCCATAGCATCCTGACACTTCTGGAGTTATACACCAAATGTCATAAACTACCGACCTTAATTTTAAACTAGCTCCATTTTAAAATTGATGGTCTTCCTGTTGCTTAAATGATAGTCAACTACCTTTAAAAGTTGTTTTGATAGACCCTTTTATTTTTGACGAAGGCATTCAAATTAAACATGTTTGTGCACAAACTAAAGATTGTCTCACGAAGCACAGGAACACTGAGGCATTGTTCTCTTGGGAATGGGTAGTGTTATTGGACTCAACAATGCCTGATGCAGCATGAGGTTGGAGGGTTTTACATCACAGATTTTGTGCCATGTCCTCTCATGGGATATTGTAGAAAGGAAAGGTGTGGTAATAGCCTTTCTTCTCCTTGAAACACTCCTTAGGTGCTAATTAAGAAACTAGAGAACTATATATAAGACCTTTGTCGAAAGTCTTTTTAGTTGGATGTGAATATTATGTTCAAGAGATATTTAAGGTAAACTTGTTCACAAATATGCAAAAAAGCTGTATAACTGCATGAGCTTTATGGAAACTTCTTTAAGGTACATGAACAAGACTCTCATTGTGGAAACATTAGGAGGACTCAAGCTATTACTCCCAGTTTTCTTCTTTATTTTTAGTAGTTTCCTGCATTTCTTTGCTAAAGAGCAAAGCTGGGCATCTTTGCCAAAAAACAGATCTGCAGGAATGCAACTTTTTGCAACACATCAAACAGTATGACCCTTGGAAAAGGAGAATGAGGCTGTGACACAAGCAGAGCGCAGGGAAGAGTGCCAGGAGCCATCCAGGAGGGAACAACAGTCAAAACCACAGACCAGAATTGCTGATGCCATCAAAGCTTTGCCACATCAAAGCTACTAGTTCAGGTTCTCAGGTAAGTACTTTAAACATTTGCTAATTCTAAAAAAAGACTAAGCAAGCTCACTAGACCCTTTTGTGACAGTTTTTACAAGTGTAAGCAGGTTATTTTAAACTGCTACCCAGATTTTGTGATTTCCTGCAAGTACTGAAGTGAAAAACTAATGGAAAAAATGAATAAATAAATAATAATAATAATAATAATAATAAATTCTCTTTTCTTTTTCTTCTTACCCTGTTTGTTTCACAACAGCAGAAACTGGATATTTTATTTCAAATGCCAGGCAATTTGTTGTAAACTGGGGGGTGACTGACCGATCCGTTAACTCTTATGGTGCATATGTGGGATTGGTATACTTTTCTGTTTCCTTTTAAGGGATAAATCTGAATGATTCAAAAGCACATGCTTACAGTACAGATAGATTCTTAGATAAGGTATTGATTTATCTGAAGTCATTATTTCTCACGTTTCTGTCCAGGGTGAGCATTTAGAATTTAAAACTCTAAGTAGAACAACGTCTGCAGATAGTTAGAAATTTCAAGTTGCTCCAAGGATAAATTCTCCCAATGACATTTTAGATGAGCAGCTGAGTCAGTGCTTTGGTGGTATGTAACTGTGAACCCTCGAGCTAATATCCCCTGGAAATGATACTTTCTAGAACAGTATTTTTTCTTACTTTCATCTCCTCGGACTGCCTGCAGCAGTGGCTGACTCAGTTATCGATTAGTAAGCTGAACTCTAATGAAGCTGAAGGGACCCTCAGTTGAACCTGTTTGCATGTCAGTGCTGAATTTCACTTATTAGTGTAGTGAAAGCATATTGTCTTACTGTATTCATTGCTTTCATGCTGTGTTTTAGAGCTGATTGGGTACTGAAGCCTTCTGCAAAGAATCCAGTTCTAATTTTAACTACTAAATAAATAAGTTGGACACAGATAAAGTAGCTGTCCAACAATACAGTGATAAACCTCTATTTAATATGCAGTCCTCTTTACAGTACGACATGCAGTTTTTATTTCAAAGGATAATTAGGGGTAGGTTCTCAATTTCACTGTAATTTAGTATAAACAATACTTTTGTTTCAAACTGTATTGTATTTCATCAGATATTATTGTTAAACCCAATATTTTCTGATATACATCAGTAAGAGCTCTTGTAGCTTCAGAGACTGGCAGACTCTCAAGGTGCATCTAAGTCTCTTCTTAAGGGGGTATGCTGTCACGAAGACTACTAGAAAAGGCATATTGAAAGATCTCAACTTGCTCAGGAAAAGCAGACAAGTTACTTATCTGCTTTAGGTAGTGCCTTACCTTTTACTGTATTAGCATCTCAAAGGCAAGGATTTTGATCCAGCAAAGGAAATAACAAGGTATTTTAGTTGTAGGATAAACATATGAGGATCTACAATTGATTTGAATATTAAATCACTGCTGAATTCTGGACCTCCATGAGGGAAGGAACATTTTCTTTTTTACCTCTCTCCACTGAAGCAATGTAATTTTTTTTTTATTTATTTTTTCTACCTTCAGTGGTTGCATATGGTAAAGCAAAGATAGTTCTGGATTTGTACCTTCATAGCTGCATATTTCTAGTGACAAAGTCTTCGATCTTGCGAGCACAGCTGCTGCAGTGCCAACTTCTGTGCCATCCCACTGCTCTCTGAACATTCCTACTGCTCCTCAAGTTATCATCAATGCATGAGGAGTCACTCACTCACCAAGTACTTATACACCACTTTCCTTATGATAGACATTTCAAGTTCTGTACTGCCTAGAAGCCCTTACTATGGAATAAGGTTCCCACTGGAGTGGGGACCACACAAAATCTGAACAAAGAAGACCTTCTCTGGCTCAGAAGTCTCACAGTCTAAATACAAGTCCCAGCAATACAGAGAGCTTGGGGAGCCTAAGAAAGACAGAATTGTTTCTTGGCATAGCAGCAACTTGCTATTGATTTATTTATCTTGTGTAAGAACAAAAGTGAATTTTAAGAAGAACAGTAAGAACAAAGTAGTTAGTTTTGCTCACTGCTTCAGTGTGTAAAACACTTTTGAAAGGTGGAATTCAAGGAAATGTAATTGGAATCATTGTAAGATTTACATTTACCCAGCATGTTACTATACCCCTCCTATCATAAGAATAGACTTTCTGTCAGATTTTTTGCATTTGTTGAGTTGCCACTTACAAATACTTATGATGCCAGCAATTTCTAAATTGCTTAGTGCACCACTGTTGAGACTGAGAAATGGCTGTGTTGTAACTGTCTATACATTTCTCAATGCATTTACATTGGAAGAAGTGGAGAAAATAGATACAAGAATTATCAGAGGAAAAAAAACTCTGTTTCCATTGGTTACTGAACATAGGATTTGTTTTTGATTCCCATCAGTGTTTTGAATCTTACCAGTTCTAGGCACTGCACAAATATATAATGATGTAAGAGAAATAAATTAAAATAGTCGGTATGACTTTGGAAATTATACTTAGGAACTTCCACAGAAGCTTTCTCCCACTCATTTTACTGTAGAAATATCTAAATTATTATGTCCATTTGAGTGGTTTGCTAAATCAAAAATCAATTTCTTTTATTGTGCATTATTGTATATCTACCTAAGCTTTTCCTTGGCTTATGAAACTCATAGATGTTGCATCTAAATCATGAATCATGTAAAGTGCTAAAAAATGGCTTTCTTATTTTAATATCCCCTTGAGTCCTAGAAGAAAGCTCTTGTACCCAGACTGAGACAGTGATAGATCCTATTCCACTCATGCGTTTGATAGAACATGTCATCATCATTTGATATTTTACTTCTTTTCAGCTTGGGATGTGTGTATGTTTGTGGGGAAAGACTGGCTTAAAAAGAAAGTAAAAATAATGTTTCCATTGTGTGTTTGGACAAGGCATACATTTTAAGTGCTCAGTTTCAGGATCAGACAAAACACTGCTGAAGCTTAAATGACTTCTTAATAGTACTAGGCAATTTAGATGCACTTAGAAGTGACACAGCTTCCATTGCTGGCCAATTGTGGAAGGAAGTATCATTTGTCAAAATGGTCTCCAAAATGCTCCATTTTTAAAGTGCCTCACATGCCTACATATCAATCTCAAACACATTCCTGAGTGTTTAAAAGTTCTGTAATAAATTTTGTTGTACTGTATTCTGTTTGTGTGCCTCAGAGATCATTACCAAACACATACTCACAGTGACAACCTCATGGTACACGGTTTTAATTCTGACCTTCCACTTTCAAGAAAACCAGCTATTAAATTCTGAATTGCAGCACTTTTCAAAATCTGTTGAGCTGCAGACTTTGTAAACAAACTAATCCATCAGCAGATATCAGCACTATATGCGAAAAAGGAAGAATAATTTGATGGCTATGGGTAGGAAAACAATGAACGTGTTAAATTAATGGAAGATATTACTTGGGAAAATGTAAGTCCTTTCATAAAAGTTCTTTAAAATTTAAATTCTTTTCTTCCTCACCTCTAAATCTCTTGTTTTGACAGCGATTATAACATTAATGTGTTTCCTGATAGTTTTTCCTGTGTAAAAGGCCTATAGTCAGGTTAATGTCTGCATTTTCTTCTTGGGTTGTATGTAAATGTGGGAAAAGAGTTTGATTTTATAGTTTCTGACCCTCTCTTCTACAAGTTATATTGCAATTCTGTTCCCAGAAAGGGGGCAATTGGATATTGAAATTATTTAACCCCACCACTTTCCACAGAACTAGAGGAGCAATAACATACGAGTTTCAGTACAACCTAATTTGAGAGAATGCTTTATTCAAGCATCTATACAGTTCAAGCTTATTAGTACCTTTGCCCCCTTTCCCAAGAAATCTGTAGGATTGCAGGAAAATATCAGCACAGTGATACAGGTGATATTATCACTATTTTGCTAACATTTAGATCCACCATTGAGGGGAGATTACTGTGTTACTCAAGCACATGAGAAAAAACATGTACAATGTATAGATAGGTTTTATTAACATGGAAAGGACTGTACGTTCCTGACAGGTCCAATACCTCATCACCAGCAAGGTGCAAAACAGCAGATCTGGGTTTCAGGCTTAATCCTAGAGGACTAGGATTTCCCATGTGAATTGGGAAATTGGGAAATTGTGTCCTTCAAATCAAGGGGTTTATGGAAGCAACAATCCTCCTGCCTGGGTGTAAAAATAGCTTTTCCTGAGATTTGTCATTGACTTGTCCTGTGACCTTTGGCAAATGACTTGGCATTTGTGTTTGCACATGCTTTGTCCAACCTGTTTTAATGCTGGAATCTGAAAACATCCTTACTGTGAATCAGTGGTCTCCTCCCTCCAGATGCATCCCCATAATATAAATACAAATCTGCAACATAGAACTATGGGCTGCCTCTGACTGTCCCCCATCCCTCTCTCTAGTCCCCCAAAGGATGCCCTGCTGATCCTGACTCCCATGGAGTCACCCAACATTGCAGCACCTGGCAGTTCAGTGGATCTTCCTAGAAGTTTTTTGCAACATATTGTACTTAATAAATGGGCTTTACAGAGTCAATGGAAAACACTGTTCCAGTGGTATCAGAGGCTCTGAGAACCACCTAGTCTAATAAGTTGTCAAGTAAAGAACTGAGGAAAAGCTTCATAAAAATATAAAGATGTGTCAATTGCCTTGCATCTGATGTGATGACAACAGGAAGGGGGCAGAGGCAGTTATGAGGACAAGTTGGAGTGAATGTGATGTGAGGACTATGACAGTCATTAAACCCCCAGCCCAGGCTGGATGAAATAAATTAATTTGACAGAGTACATAAGAATTTAAACAGAGTGGTGATAAGGTTTGGAGATAGAGTGGAATAAACAGTGGAAAGTGAGGTCTGAAACATCATTAAGAAGCAGCATTGGGATCCCAGAAGTGACACAAGAACCTAATATTCCCTCCAGTGATCAAATCTCCTTCAGTTTCAGTTCTGCTTACTTATAGTAAACATGTTTGATGTATTGTATAGCTGTTGATAACAAAATGGTTCCTTAGGGGCTGCAGTGTGTCATTCTACTTGTTCTTTGAAGTAAGCCAGAGTTCCTTTCCATCCTCACAGCAGGGACTCCTTCGCCACCTCATTTTGAAACCAGTTTGTGAGTCAGACTGTCAACTTCAGCTGTTTGGCCTGACCTGAGAAAGGCAGCAACCTTCAACTGATGTGCAATAATTCAAGGGAATAAGCCATATATTGGTGGGCATTGTACAACCACAAGAATTCAAAACCACCTTAAGGCCACCTAGGGATTTGACCAGAGATCACCTGTAGTCCACTGCAGAGTGTTGTATCAAGATCATCTTCCTCTCCTGAGGAAGGATCTCCTAACCTTATAAGTTAAGAAAAATGTAATTGAAAAAAAGGAGTCAAGAAGATACCTGGACTATACAAAGCCCTTAGGAATCTTGTTTAAACTCAGGAGTAGAGATGAGCAAATAATTAAATCTTGATTTTGTGTGAGCTCTGTAAAAAAAAAAATGTTTTGGTCTGAACAAACTATGTTGCTTTTCTCAAAAGTAAGGATTTTTTTATCATTAAGTAAAAATATATTTTATTCAAGATTTGCAAAAGAACAAAAACAATTTTTGCCTCAAATTACTTTCAAAAAAGCATTTGTAAAAATAATTTCAGAAAAAATAACATTTCTATTTTCAAAATCTTGAAATAAAAAGCATTAAGTTACTTTTTGATGACTTCTGATTGACACAAATCTGTACTTTTCAGAGGAAATATTTAGTGCAAAACACACTTTACCCATCTTTACTCAAAACAGTACAGAACATACAGTTGAACTAATCTCAAAATAGTCAGCTTCTCTTTCAATTTTTTTTTTTTTTAATTTTGTGTTTATAAGAACTTCCTCTGTTTTGTTAACTCTTAAATTTTAACTGATTTCCTGGATTTATTATCCTTCTAGGATAACTAAGGACATATGACAACCAAATGTGCTGCATGAATCAGTTTTGGCAAAGGGAAGAAAACAAAATGAAACAGAGCAATGTCAAAAATGCAGAAGGAGAAATACTTTTATTAGGGGCATGATCTTCTGTAAAACAATCAAGAATTTAGATAGAATATTATGTATAAGAACAGATCTGTCTATCCAAAGCTGAGAAGTAATTTATTTTTTTCTCAGTTTTGACATTTAGAATCACATAACATCAGTCTGAACCCAAAATAATGTATTGATATATCTTGGAGAAACCCAACACAGCACATCTGGATATTTTGTTTTTTATAAGAACTTTTCTTTCAAATACCTGCTGCACATTTAAATAGCAAGGAACTGTTTCAAAAATAGTTGCAGTGAGTAGAAGGAAAGCTAATAGCAGCACATGCAGATTCTCTGCAAAACAGCAGATGCAGAGGTTCTCAGGCTACCTGAATTATTTATGGTTAATTTGGCACATCTCTAGCAGTGAGGCTTTATAGGTCTCTGAAACACAACCAAGAAAAATGCACCCATATTCATGCACCTGCATACTTTTAATTATAAACTCCACGGTTTGTGCGACCCAGTCATTTAGAAATTTTTGGCTGAATCATTCAGGGAGCAACTCGACACATTGTGCAGTGGTTTGCAAAAGCCTCACATTTATTTGCAGGCATATTCATTTTATTTCAATGACTTTCAAACGTGATGTGATTCAATAGCACAGAGACACAGGAATCACCACACCATCACGGATCAATGTTCCCTCTGGGCTGACTTTGGCTCCAGTTCCACACCTGGATCCGGTAACACAAAATCCTACTAAAATCAATGGGACTGCACTGACATAGGATGCTCAATAACTGAGATGTTTGATGGGTGTGGTCCTTCAATAATAGTCAGAGAAAAGATTTCTCAATAGGAAAGTGGTTACCCCACTAGTTTTCATGTACCATTAGTAGATAATGTTACTTACTTAATTATTTTTCTCCTTTAGAAATGCTTTTACCTCCTTATGTTTATGCATATACATTACCATGAATTTTGTAGATGTGGATATTACATAAAATCTCAACTATGCACATAACAGTATTCAAATATCTGCAATTAAATCTCAATATTTTGTATACAAAAAAATGAACAACCAAAAACTTGCAACAAATGGATGTTTAAGCAAGCAACAGATTATTGAACATCTTTTTAAAAAATGGATGAATTAATGAGGATGAAAAAAAATTTATCAGATTAACTTTCTGCTTTGTCAGTGTTCAATTATAATTTTTCTCTCACAGAAACATTCCCTGGACAGTACAGACTAAGACTTTAGTCAGACCATGAATGTCCTGTGTCCATATGCAATTTTTTATTTACTTAAAAATACTTCTGCCTTATTTCTGCAGCTGTTACGTGGTTCAGAATGTCCTTTTATTGCTACAGCTTTAGGGTCAAGAAAGCTGAGTCGCCAAGAGCAGGACTTCACTGTGTTTGATCCATGCAAATACCAGATAAACAGCTCCTTCTGCAAAGACCCAAAGTACAAGAAGTATTTATAGTGATGCAGTTCAGGTACAGGATCAGACACCAGCTATTTAGTGCCTAAAGCAAAGCAGAGCTAGGACGCTCTTCTAATTCAGTCAATAGCCAAGAAAGAGCATGACTGTAAGTTATCCAGATACTTTTCACTCTCCAAAATGTCCCAAACATACATGTTAAGCATAGAATACAATATTCAGAGCAGCAGTCTAGAAAGATCAGTGCCTGAGGTATATTTATTTTAGAGGTTTTTTAATTTCTTTGTTTCCTGTCTAGGTAGAGGGGCTTTTGTTTGTTTGTTTGTTTGCTTGTTTGTTTGTTTGTAGGTTTTGTAGTATTTTTATTGGTTTATTTGTTTTTAATATTAACTTTTGGCCTTTCTGTATTTTACATCTTTATGCTTAAAATTTAATATCACTGCCCTCTTTTACAGTGAAGCTGTCAAGATAAAGTCCATTAACTATTTTGAAGTGCTCCGATAATACATTTTATGATGTCTGTAAAGATATTTCACTTAGAATTTTTTTCCTCATACGTTTCCTTGCTTTACTCAGAAATTTGTTCAATGATGTGAAGATTAGAAACAGAATATTCTGAAACTGAAGATTTCTAGCCCTAATTTATTCAGTAATTGAACTGCAAGAAGGAGTTAGGTATTTCAGAGTACTGTTAATCTACAAGGCTCACTGAAAAAGAGATGACTGCTCCTTAGATGATGTACATACAAAAATCTCTGCTAGTTTACTTGACACAGTCAAAATCAGAATTCCTAGGCTGAACATAATCCAGATTGCTTTCACCCACAATCTGACCTTCACAAGGCTCTGGTGAAACACTTTTCCCTCAACTAGCAAAATGTAAAAACATTCAAAATACTTCTGGAACTCCTACTGTTGCAGCTTCCTTGTTTTCTCCTAGCCTTCATCCAGTAGTGTGATGGAGAAACACATGAGCTTTGTGGAACCAACACAGACCTGACACAGTGAATGTCAGTACCAATAAAAAAAAACAGATGCACATTTGTAGTCATGTTATTCTAATAAATCTGCCCATTTGCAAAAGTAACAATCAAAAAATAATGTAATAACATAATCTCCCTTGGATCTGAACTGCTTTGCAGTGCAAGCATTTCTGACCTCCCTTAATAGGCAACTAGAAATTCTGAGTTGTTTCCAGTTGTGGTAGAGTAACTATGAGGCTTTTAAAAACTCATGGAAAAGCCTTTAAGAAGGAGAAGAGAAAAGAAAAGCTGGAGGGTTGTAATGGATTCAAACAAAAACCAACATGTACACAAAAGCTATCTCTTAGGAGATGTTCTTTTGAAAGGCTCTAGAAACATATATTTACCACAATACACAAAGAACTGCATTCATGTATTCAAAACACAGTAACCCTGTGCACTTCACGGTTGATGTTAATATAGATAAATTGGCATTTAGATGCTTAAAATAGGTCTACGTGGCCTAAAGGGGACTGACTCCCTATGAGCTAAGTGCTTTTAGAGACTGATTCTGATCACTGAAGGAGAACAGTTATTTCTATTTTTATTTACAGAGGACCCCCATAACATTAATTAAGCAGGGAGTGAGACTCCTTCTACAAGAGGTCCTCTAGGAGAGGAACAAAAAATAATGGAGAGGATGACTGGTTAACACAGAAACCCAGAGACACAGGAAAACAAAATGGGTGTGTAAAAAATTTGTAAGTTTTTTCAGCTATACTCAGTTTTATTCAATGGAGAGAGGTAGAAAGAGACCAATTTAGTGACTGGTCTGTGTGGTCATTTGAGACAGCCCAAGGGTGTTTTCCAAAATGGGAACATTTAAGGTTCTTTAAATACTTTATGAAAAACACAATCATCAAGAATCAAAATATCCCCTGTGGACATGTCAGTTTTGCAGAGAATATTGTAACGCAATAAAATACTGTCTTATATTAAATTCTTATATTATCTATTATTTATGTTATATAAAAATATCATATGTTATAGAATTATATTATATTATATTATATTATATTATATTATATTATATTATATTATATTATATTATATTTATTATATTATATTATAGGGTATGCTGCTTGATCTCCAATGACCAGTCCAAAAAAGCTGCTGGACTCTCTCAGGTCTTGTGTTATACTCGACTGCTTTGTGATTATTTTGGATACTCTGACGTTCTTCATCAGCATTGGATGCCTTGTTTTTTTTTGGGCAACTGAAACTGAATTTTTATATGACAAACAGTTGTACAGGCTATTTTTTGTTTTAGTATTGCTGATATCTGAATGATGTAATCCTGCTAACAAAACAAATCAGGTTGCTGGTTTAAGAAACTTAGCTGGTCAGTACAGACTTCTCAGCTGTTCATCTGATTTGCTTTTTTTGGCTCTAAATTCTTTTGAAAACCAGAACATAAGAGTCATAACTGAAAAATGTGAAGTGTGAATAAAAATATTATGTAATACTTAAAATAGTCTCTGTGAAAATTCAGATCTTGCAGGTGATTTTTATTTACTATTTAATTTTTTATTTTATTATTTATTTTACTTTTTTTACTTTATTTTCCACTGGGAAAGTCAACACATCCATTTTTCTTATGCAGTATGTCCAAGATAGAATATTCAATTTTATAGAGTCAATTTTAGAACTTTTTTTTTTGAATCAGCTAAAAATAAAACTTTTTTTCAACACATTTGCTCTTCGAGAAGTGACATGTACCAGAGTTACCTCCCATAGTCCGAGCAGTTGAAAACATCATTCATTTGGGGTGTGTCTGTGTTATGATCTAGTTATTAAAATTATTATAAATGCCTCTGGCTAAATTAAGGTGTAAATGAGACCAGATACCAAAGTCAATAGTATGGGTTTTATTTATTGTGAGACAGAAAGAGAGATAGAAAGAAACAGGAAAAAGAATGGGGAGAGGGGGAGAAGAAAGAGTTTAAAGTAGAAAATGTATCACCACTCCATGTAACCTGCCAGCGTCCCATTGGTCCGGTTCTTTTGGTTTTCTTGGTGGTGAGGGTCCCACAAAACATAGAATTCAGAGGATTAATGTACATTCAGGAGATGTCCAGCACCTCCCCTGGGGGTGGAGGGGAAGACTTGCAGTCTCTTCCAACAGGCTCTGGATTTGTTGCCTCACTTGGATCACGTGCAGTCCTTTGGTGGCAGAAGGCCTCAAGAATGAGTTGGGGGGATGCTTTGGGGGTCTTTGACGGTTTATGACCCTTCTCAGCTGCCTCTCACATGAATGTCTTGTGTGCACGTGGCCTTCCCGGAGGTGGGTGGGAGGAGAGGTTGCTGCTTTGGTTCGGTGTGGAGCAATTTAAGAAAGCACCATCACACCCCAAAACTGTTCTCCTCCACCACCCCCTGGGCCTTGTTTACTTCTCCTCAGACCTGAGATGATTAGACAACAGTCTTATCTCAAGTCCCCTTCACCAAATTCCAGTCAGGTTTTGGTGGTTGCTGACAGGCAGTTGCTTCCTTGTAGTTTGACAGAAAGTCTTTCTATGATTTTGACGATGTTTAAGACATTTACTAGCACTTCAGTCAATCACAGTCTGATTTCTTTTCCATTTTAGATGCATACAGTGTCTTGGTTTTGTGACATGAACAACCTCCAGATTCTTCTGCAATTAGTTTTATTATCCAGCACTTCCGTGCTTTACCCAAGAACTCTTTGGATTTCCTATACTTTAGGTACTTTTAACTAGACAACATCTTGAATCTCTCCAGTTTCATGGAGAAAATACATTTTCTTTTCGCTATGATGAGAGAGCATCAAAGTAAAAAATTAGACCTGAAAGTAATGGACTGGAAAGAAAAACTTGCATACACATCTACTCTTGTTTAGAAGTGTGAATAGTAGTGACTTTAAACATATAAACATATAAACATAAAAAACATACAAACATATAAACCTCTTGCAGGCTACAGAAACATACAGCTCAGAAGGGATATATTGGCTACAAATTCCTTACAATCCTGTGTACATATAATTTTACTGCCTTTTGTGTAATACTGAAAATTTGTTATGCCTGTTTTAGATTTAAGTCATAAAGGTATTTTAGTTGTTCAATATTTTTCAAAAAGCTTTTCTCCATTGCTCCTGGATTTTGTAAAACAAAGCAAATATTTAAGGCTTTTTCCAGCCAGTATTTTACATGGAAATTAAAGAAAATATATTTTTTAGGCATTCAGTCTTTTCAACACACAATATATCTTCTTGCTGCCATGCATTCAAAACCAGAAAGAACAAAAGACACTCTGAGAGAGAACAGCTTAGGCAAAGACTTGCTTAAGTCTTAATTTAGCAAAATGAGATGACCTTATACTCAAAAATGAGATATTGAATGTGATTTGATTAACTTTTATTTAGTATTATGAAATCTGATGAGTCCTATTGATTTTTAAGTCTATAACTCTATCCCTTTAATTGCTGCTATTATCAGCATTCACTACTGATTAATAATGTTAAGAGGTTCCATAGCTGTAGAGACTGATTCTTATGATTAATGTAATATATTTGATGACAATCATAACATTTGATAATTTCAGGATCTCATTAATTGAATGATTACTACATTGATTTATTTGTGCTGTGATAAATAACCTGACAAATGCAATATATCAAATGGGTTTTAACTTCCTTGTGTAATATTCAGTTATTAAAAAAGCAAATGCTTTTCAGTCTGTCTGGGGCAAGGAGCCCTTTTGAATTTTCCCTTTTGACAGGGGTAAATCAAAGCATGAAGGCTATAATTTAAGCACTTTCAGGAGATGTGGTACCTGATGAGGTGTAACCCAAGGTCCTGAGAGAACTTAAATGTAGTTGCCAAGTCACTCTCCATCATATTTCAAAAGTAGTGGCAGTCAGGTGAAGACTCATTGACTGGAAAAAGGGAAACATGATGCCTATTTTCAAAAATAGTCAAAAGGAGGTGTCTTGGAACTACTAACCAGGTAGCCTTGCCTCCATATGTGGTAAGATCAGGGAACAGATCCTCCTGGAAGACAATATTGAAACACTTGGAAGCCAGGAAAGCAACTAGAGACACCACCATGACTGGTGGCCTTCTATGTGAGTGGCTGCATCAGTGGACAAGGGAAGAGCTATGGATGTAATCTGCCTAGAATTATGCAAGGTCTTTGATGTGGTCCCCCACTACTTTCTTGCTTCTAAATTGGAGAGACATGGGTTTGGTGGACAGACTGTTAAATGGATGAGGAATCGGCTGGATTGCTGCATCCAAAGTGTGTCAGTCAGAAACTCCGTGTCCCAGTCAAGATCAGTAACAAGTGTCTCTCAGGGGCCCACACTGAGACAAAACATATTTAATATCTTCATCAGTGACATAGACAGTGGCATTGAGTGCACCTTCAGCAAGTGGGCAGATTACACCACGGAGTGCTGTGGTTAGTTTGCTGGAGGGAAGGAATCCCATCCAGAGGGGCCTTGAGAGGCTTGAAGAGTGTGCCCAGGTGAACCTCATGAAGCTTAAAAAAGCCAAATTCGTGGGCTGCACTTGGATCAAGGCAATTCCCAGTGTCACTGCAGGCTGGGTGATGAATGGATGGAGAATATCCCTGCAAAGAAGGACCTGGGGATATTGGCAGATATTGCGGATATTGGACTGGTGATGCTTACTTCCAGCCCAGAAAGACTATCATATTCTGGGTTGCATGACCAGCAGGTTAAGATAAGTTATTCTCTCCTTCTACTCCACTCTGATGAAACCCCCACTTGGAACATTTAATGTAGCTCAAGAAAAATGATGATCTGCTAGAGTGGGTCCAGTGGTGCAACACGAAAATAGAGAGGGCTGGAACATCTCCCCTGTGAAAACAGCTTTGGAGAGTTGGGGTTACCCAGTCTGAAGAAAAGAGGGCCCCAGGGAGACCTCATTGTAGCCTTTTAAGATATAGAAAGCTATATAATACATTTTGCATTTAATTAACAGCATTAATAGTAAGACACTTCTCTAAACTCAAATTGACAACAAAGCTGTGATTTACCTATAGGAGTTATACCTTTACCACTTGGGAGGACAAATCAATAGAAAACTATTTTTATTATTTTTTTCTTGTCAGATAAAATTGGTCTTACATTTTACATATAAAACACAGAAAGTAATTACCAAGGGTGAATGCTTATTTGATATTGTTAGTCTTGGACACTTTCAAGTGCCAAGAAGTAGAATACTTTCATTAATTTGGTAAAGCAAAAATGGTAGACTTTTATTATTTCTACTAATGAGGAGGGGATAATTAGCTAGATCAGAATATAACCAAAGTATGTCTAAGTTACTTAAGTCCTAATTCAACAGAGCCCAGAACTAATGAAGCAGGGTCAGAAATATCATGTGATCCAGTTTCAGGGATGACCTTTAACTCCTATCATGGAATTTTGAATTTGTTGCTAGAGTGGAAAAAACACTTCTATTGTGAGCATGGCTATAGTATGCAAACTTTATATGGTGTTTGAATAGTCTTGGGTTTTCCAGTGATTAAAATTCGCTTTAGGATATCATTCAGATCATGATTTTCATGTGTTTGTGATTCTTTGTTTGATGTAATTTTTTTTCTTGTGGTTGTTTTTCTTTTCAGAAAACAATGAGGTAAATGCACACTGTTAATTGCACACTTTCCAACTCTACTTTGCTGTAGGAATCTCATTAGAATAACTATCTTCCCTCCCATTCCCTTCAGTTTTCTGACACTTTCAAATCAGGGATTAAAAAAATTGCAGGCAAATTGTTATGACATACACATCGGCAAAGCTTGGTTTATGTCCCGCTTCACTGATTGGGTCACTAGAAAATAACAGCTCTTCACTTCTACCCGCTTATGAAATTATTCCCCTGGGTTTATGTCCTAATGCTATAAGTTATTGCTGGAGGTGCATAGGAGCTGATTTTCCCAATGTATGAATGTTTTTTTTTTTCAAATTTTAAGAAATGCCCCTTCCTCTCTGGGATAAAATTAAGTTTCTTAACATATTATATGAAAGAATAAAGAGGTATTTTTCCTTCCAGGAGAATTTTAGAGCCTTACTTTTAATATGAAACACCCCTATATTTCTGAGTCACGAAAGGTCTTGAATGTATATCTCCAATTTTATATTAATCAATATAATTAATCAATAATTGAATTATTGATCCAAAAACCCCCACAAATATACCTACAATCATTCTTCCACAAATCCACACATCACCTGATTACATCCATGAGATATTTTACAGAAAATTTTTAGTTCTAAAGAGCTACCATTTTATGTTTATTTTTGCTTGTGGTTAGAAATTCTAAGAAAATCCCTTTTTCTCTGTGTGTCACTCTACCATGCTCAAGAATATTTCTTTCTGATTAAGCACCAACCATATTTATGTCAGTTTGTTGATCTGATTAAGACTCAAAACCTATGCTCAACCTGAATTCTATTATTTCTGTTCCAGACATGAAAAAGATCTGAATTCAAAAGTGTCTTCCTTTTTTTCCCCCTTAATATATAGCAATGAGTTCAGAAAAAGAAAAAAATGGTATTACCTTCCATATAAACTTTGTTGAATGGATTTTGATTTTATCTGTGGATTAAACTGCTACTGGCTACCACTTGTTGGATTTGTTAGAAATAACCCTTCATTACTGGTCTTGCATAATGTACACACATAAGTTTGAAAAAGTAAGACTCTTAAAATAAGGCTGTTTTAAAATATAACACCTTTTTCCATTTTTTGCAAACAGTCTTTCCCAAAGGCTTCAGAATTCAATGATTTTTTTTTTTGTTAGTCAAATATGTTTTGCCATTGATGCTAAAAGATTTATTTTATCGGGATAAAAACATACCTCACCTGAGCTAGTTAATATGATGCTAATTTTTAATCATGAGATGAGGAGGATGAAGAAAACCCAACAATACAATATCAGTCTTCTGTCAAACCTGTCAAAGGGAATGTCAAAGTGGCCCTGAAATACATTAGAGATGTGAATGGAAGAAGGAAACCTGATAAGCTTTGGGAATGTTTTAAAGATTTCTGCAGTTAAAATAGGATATATAACCTTCTGGAAACACTGATGAAAAAAAATGTTTCAAACAGCAGGGAAAATGAATCTCCAGTTTCAGTACAGCCTTAATTTTATAAAGATTATCCCTAAGATGATATTTTTATTTGAGGCTTGCCACATAAATATTTCCATCCTAAACTGAAAATGTAATATGCAAAAGGAGAAAGTGCTATGGATGTGTAGTTGTGCTTGGGCAATGTTGAATTAGAAAGTATTGCAGATGTGTGATACAGCTTTGATAGTGCAGTGGTTGCTTATGGCAGATCACCCAAATAAATCTCCTGTAGCTTTAGTGCAAGAGTACTGTGCCTGTTCCAGATTCAACCAAATAAAACTGTGTATATATTGCCTTGTTCACATCATCTTTCTTTTTCTCCTTCCTTCTTTGTTTCTCCTTTATTTTTATCTTCAGTTAATCTGAACTCTTCTTCAAAATGAGTATTAAGGAAAAATCACGAACTCTTTCATTCGGGGAAGAAAATGAAACACACTGAAGTGGAGACTAGTTTTGTTTACAAAGGAGAAACATGCTTTCAAATGTGTGACTTGTGAAATATATCCTCATTAAACTGGAATACTGAGAATGTCACCCTTCTTTTATTTATGAGGCTTCAACAATATCAAGTCTCAGAGAAGGCTGATGCAAGAGGTAGTGACTTTGACATTCTAATTTTCAGTTTGTTTCTTGTGCTTTGCTTAGAAATCTGGTAACAGAGTCTGCAGTGTTGAACTCTGAAAAAAACTAAACTTTACATACAGACATGGCTCACGGCTTCAGCTCCTACTTGAGTTCATCAGAAACTTTTCAGCAATCTAAGGAAGAACCCTTAAAATATTCAGCTGTGGAAACAAATCTTAAAGTGAGTCTGTGTACATTAATCTCCTGTAAAGACAAGATTAAATTAGTGCTAGAAAATACATTGCATTTCAGGATATCAGGTAGGATTTACAGCCTAGCTCAAGTAGCTGCCTGGCTGGCCAGCTGATCTGAAAGTTAATAAAGAAGCCATGGAGTGTCATCAGCAGTTTCCCAGCTAAGGGTTTTAGGGAGTTATGCTGTAGTTAAATAATAATATTAAATAGCAGAAAATCCAGCACAGAAATCCCAACAAAAACACAACAATGAAGAAAGTGGAATGACCTTCAACTTCAGCCAGGCAGTGACCTGTGATCTTCCCTAGTGGGTTACACCCCAAAATGCAGCATTAAATAGTGAATGATGAACAAATGCTGCAGGAGAGGATGACTTTAATTAACTTCAGGGATGATTTCATAAGATTCTAATTTACCTCATGATGTAAAATGAAATAGGAACTTCTCTGGTTTACATTTTGGTGCCTCAGTGTTAGTTTATACTAGTGGAGAACCTGACCCTGGGTCTTCAAAAGGCTGTTGATACCTCATTTGTGAGTCCTTGAAGCTGCAGATCACACAAGGAATCTACAACCAAGGGAGACTGTTGTAGATTCCTTTGCTACAGGGAGTGGTGCCATAACCTGCAGGATATTTTACAGCTATCAGTATTAACATCTCAGCACTGGTATAGATGGAGTTAACAGTTTTGTGTTATATGTGAACATAAACCTCACTCTTTGGTTAGATTTTACGTCCTTGTAGCCCAGTATAATTTGTCTGAAAATGACCAGCTGCAGATTCTAAGAGAAAAAGAGCAGAATGATTTTGCAGAGATGATTGAACAGCAGAGGTTTTTATTTCTGTATGGTCATGACTGGCCTGGAGAGGATAAATAGGAAATGATAGTTCATCATGCCCACTATTGCAAATAGATCATCTGTTAAAATTGGTGCCAGAAAGCTTTCATGTGACCAAAAAAAAAAGAAAAAAAAATTAAGGAAGGGAAGAAAAGCTCATCAAAACTCTCAAAAACTAAACCTCCATCTCTGGCTCAGGAAATCTCAGTGTCAAAATGTTCCCTCTTGTTCCACAGCAAATTAAATTCATCAAATGTGTTTGTTACTGGACCTTGTCAAATACCTTTGGAAATTGTAGTGCTCAGACAGTATTAATAAAAGGCATTTAATAGTGGCCCTCATGAGAAGTTTTTAAAGATTCTTTAGTAAACAATAAAAGCTAGTATCAAACTGAGTATTGCTTGGAAAAGGTATTGTTGTGGGGTTTGTTTTTGTGTTGTTTTTTTTCTTTCCAAGGACAAGCAGCAAATCTGTAAAGGAGCTGTCAGGTCTAGCTACTATCCAAAAACCTCCCATGCTTTTCTAAGGAGCAGTGTTATCAGGTTTCACTGTCAGCCAATTAATTTGAGCTCACAAGCTTAACCAGCTTCTTGTCTTCTTCCAGACTTCACGAAGTCAGTCTGGCTGCCACCAGCCAGGAGGCATTCAGGTGCTCTCAGGCTTACAATTCAAGCAGAGATTGAAATGATTAAGGCATGGGGAGATGGCTGGAGTAGCACCTGAGGCTGATCAGTCTGTCTGCCAGAGCTGAGACTTAGAAAATGCTAGTGAAGAGTGATTGTTTTCATATTTTAGAGGTCATCTGATGTAGTGGTTTGTAACAAAGGCGGTTTAATAACGACAAAATCATGTACAAGATAGCACTGAATCCCTACACTGTTACAAATACCTTCCAGGTAAGAATAACTCTTTTCATGGTGGGAAAAACTTCCATAAATTTCTAATTAAGAAATGTATCTTTCTTCTCCTCTCAATTCTTGTTTCTCTAATTTGCATTATAAATAGATGAAAACACTCAGACCTTCATATAGACCTTTATTAAACTCTCTAGTCCTGCTGAAAACCCAGAAATTCACTCATAAATCACCCCAAACTCACTTATCTCAGCATTTTTTTTTTCTTCTCAATGCATTTGGATGTTATTCCATTACCTCTGAACAGTCACCCAGAAGCTGTTAGTCCAATAACATCCATTTCATGCTTAGCCACTGTTCAGGCTAAAGTATTGAAACACCCTTGAGGAGTTCCTTTTATCAAAGAATTTTAGCACAAAGGCAAGAGTGTCTATCTTATTTTTTTGTAGAAGATTTCACGAGTTACTCTGAGCTCTGCACAAAGCTTTGTGAGAGAAAGGACCCTGGATCAAGTCCTCAGTCAACGTAGTCATCTTCGATTTCTTTTGAGCCATGACTCTACTGGAAGCAATCTGGTGGAGTTAGGCAGGATTACTGGTAAACTCTGTATTTCTTTTTAATGCTGCTGCCCTCTGCAGTTGTTATTATCTGTGTTTGACTCAGGGCTCATTCTGCTCCTTTTCTTGTTGTGCTTATTCCCTGGTTTGGAAGGCTTCATGGCTTCCCCAAATGCTATCTCACTTTTTATGGGGAAAGACCAGGAGTAATCCCTGTCACCTTCTCATGTAACAGTCCTACTGCCTCTGTCTTCATTCATTGCCCTTGGACATAGCTGATGCTTTTTTTTGGATAGTAATAGAACAAATTTATACCATATGAGGATCTGCTGGGCTTTTACAGCTAAATAAGTATCTCACCAGTGCAATCTGACACGTGGGACTAATTGATCTTCCAATTTTCAAAAAATATTAATCATCTTCTGAGTTTTCTTTTGGAGTGAATCGACTCAACAAAACAGAATCTAGTTCCAGTTTTTGGCACAGGTCATTGCACGAACCCTCCCAGGTTCCAAAGTGGGTGAGGTGGCATCAGGTTTGTGTACTCCGGCCCTGCACAACCCTCTGACACTCAAGCAAACAGTAAAATCCTAAGCTATATTTTTTCCTCACTATACTGAGGATATCTCTGCAAAAGAGCAGGCAATCTGGGAAAGGCCTTGCTTTCTGGATCCAAAGACAAGTGACATAACTCAGTTCACATTCATACAGTGAATTTTCTCCCCCTTCAAAACGGTGTAGCCTCATCCATACAGCCTATTGCAACAAATCCCAAAACATACCTGAGCTTTGCCTGGAGCAAAACCTATTCCAGGAACTGTGCTAGCAATTAATCTGTAGTGACAATCTCAGGACAGCGCTCAGAATTCTACCCCATCTCTGATTTATCATTTAAGACATAGCTGGAGAGTCTGCAGAGAATTTGAAGGAAAACTTGGTAGTATGTGCATTTAAACCCTTTACAGACCAAAATCACTTTTGCCAAATTCTATATAAATCTCTATATCCTTGCCTGGAACTATGTCTGCCCCAGCTATCAGTGCTTAGCAACGCTCTGATACACTTTCCAGCATGAGCAGGTGCAGCAGTTTGCACCTTTGCTAACAGACAGGTTTATTACATGCATAGCCAGGGCTTGGAGCCACTTCTGGATGCCCAGGAGCAAGAATTGTGCTGTGGAAGCATGGCACCTACCTCTGAAAAATACCAACTTAGTGTTGATTCCAGTTATTTTGGGAGAGGAGGGAATATGGATGGAGAGTGAATACCATGGAGGAGATATGTCTGAAGGTACAAGGGCTGTGTGTTCTGTGACACAGCACAGGGGTTGCCATCATTTTGTAGATTGTGCCAGAATGCAGCTCATATATTGCAAGATTCTATGGCATATTGATCCTCCACACTTCAATAAATGACTAACATGAGCTTTAAGGCCATAAGAATGGTCAAAGATACAGACAGATAGCATAGACAATTTTAAATTGTCCTTCTTGACTAACTCCTCTGGAAAGCCCATATGTCCTTTAAATCTTAATCCTCTGTCATAGGATGTCAGCGATTTTTGCTTCAAACAGTGCAGTAGATAAAAGTGTTGCCTTCATCCTGAAAAGGCAAGCTCAGACTCCTTATTTCTCTCCACAGAGCAGTTGAATTTTAGCTCGCCAAGCATCCCTTTCAGCTTTGTTTCCTAATGGGAGTCAAGGAGTAATTCTTAGAGGGTTGTGAACTTTATGACAGATGTAGCAGCTTTTAAATGCCTCAGATAAGAATGTACAGTGAATTACAGATGGGAAGGTCATGCTATTACTATCTTGTAAAATATTTTGGTGTTTTATTATTGATATTGTTGTTTTTCCCCCATGAGGAATATAACAAAATCTTCCAAGTTTCTCATGAAAGAGGGAGGGGGGAGGAAATAGTAGAATAATACCTTAATCATAGAGTTAGCACTTCAAGCACTAACCCAAAGTGTAAAGTAAATCCTGGGTTCAACAAGAGACTTACACCTCTGGTGAATGGTTTCAATTCCCAAATTTATGAGAGTGTTCTTTTTTTCGTGTTCATCACTAGCAATTCCAGCTGGGTCAGAAGCATTTCTACTTGATGATGAAGTTGTTAAAAGGAGGAAATTCTGATTACTGTGGTCCATGGTGTTACAAAATAGGTGTTGTTGGGTAGTATAAACCAAAACATACTCAGCCCTCAAGCTGAGAAGGAGCAGACAAAGCATGCGAAAAAAATCTTGTAGATCTTCTCTGGCATTTTACCAGCTGTTTGTTGTCTTAATCACATCTTCTTCTCTTACTATATCTTTTCTTTTAAGCTCTTTTGAATTTCTGCTTTCTACATGATTAGGCTGAAACTGAGACAGATGGAAACACGGTGGGTGCTGAGCCTGCAGTCTCTATTGAGCAACCAGTGGTGTGTGGAAGTTGGGGAAGTTACTTCTGCTGCTGTTATTTTTTAACAATTAAAATAATATACCTGAGAGACTTAGTGACTTAGTGGTACTTAGCAGCATAAAGAAGGCAAAATGGGCTGGCAAGACGTTAAGTGAAAGTGAAAGAAAGCTTACTGGCTGAGCTGTCTGTAAGAATTTTGCAATTACATGTAAGAGAAGAAAAGCAGCAAGTTAGAGAAACAGATCTGTTTATCTCCTTCATGCTACTGAAATGGTTGAATCACAAATGCTTTTAGGAGAAGAGTTAGTCTGAGAAAAAAAACAAGGGGAAAAATGTTGAAATAGATGAAAATTACTTTTTCTAAATAAACACTTTTGATCTTATTGGAATTGAAGTTGTTGGGGTTTTTTTATTTTGAAATATATATTGATCTACAGGCAAAGAATTGTATTCATTAAAAAGAATAAAAATCAAATCAAGCATCATGAAACAGTTCAAATGCATTCTTTCAGCCCCGAAAGTTTTACAGGTTTCAGTGTACATGTTTCAAGATTTTTTCATTAACATCAATTTTGAAATGGATCTTTTTAAAAATCCCAGATATCTCTGAGTAATACAAAATGAAACAAACTAAAAATATTTCTTACAGGTTACTTTAGTGTGTCTTTTAATTATGTTTATTTTGTATTTTCAGTTCCATGCTAACACTTGATGTATATGATATACAAAAGTCTGGTTCTCAACTGGTGTCAGTTTTATTTCATTGGCTTCAGCTAAGTCAATGCTTGTTTCCATCAGTTGAAGTTTTGGCCTAGGAATTGCTATATAAATAAATATATAATTGAAAAATTTACTTATGGCTGTATTAAACATATGGGGACAAAATGGAGGGACTCAGTAAATTAATCACTGTTCTCAATGGTACAGACCATGAAATGTATGATAAAACTTATAAAAAATGTCATAGAATCACAGAATATGCTGAGTTGGAAGGAACCCATCAGGATCATTGAATCCAGCTTCTGACCCTGTCACAGTAGGTGTAATGCTGCATTATAGTAAAATATTAATTTGTGGCATTGGTTTTATTTGGCAACCTTGTCTGAAGTCCCTACATTAATCTTGAAAAATCAGGCATGAACCAGAGGGATACACACGTGAGAGAGGCTGTGGAGTTGCAAACCAAAGAAGAGAGGAGACTGTTTCTGTGATTTCAGCTTTGGCTTCTGATCCTGAGCTGATGACACTCTGGTGACCTGAAGTTTCAGTGATGCTGGGAAACAGCACTAAACACACCATCAGCTCTTGAATCAAGACTTTGTACTGGTGGAGAGATACAGCTCAGCCACCAGAGAGCAAAGCAGATTCTGCTACAGCCTCTTGCTCCTGCTAGGCACTACTCTGGGAAGCAAGTCTACATAGGAATTGCCACAAAAGGATCTCCATTCTGAAGCAAATTACTTTCCTCTTACATCCAAGTTAGTAAATTTGCCTTGGTTGTTACAAGGAACCAAAGGATCTTTGTGGGCACAACTGTATTAAGAGGATGTTGCTACTGGATAGCCATGGGAATATGTAATTGTTAGGCCAGATTCCTCTACCTTTTTTCACCAGTTTAGATCTGGATAAACTAAATTCATTAAGGGGCTCGTTCCAGATTTCAGTTGGTGAGCTGTGCAGCATTTGGCTTCTTGTGTGAGGAATATACTCCCATCTGTAATTGTTACCATCTGTTTGGTATTCAGGATGTAAAAATGTAATGGAGATGAAGTCATATTTCATATTTTTTCCTCCATTTGGAGGTAAGAATGAAGCTATAACAGCCTGTAAATGCATCTGCTGGTGACAAGATAGTACAGCTGGAAATGGGATGCTAGATTC
The DNA here is from genome assembly GCF_025592945.1 of Manacus candei. Lineage (NCBI taxonomy): Eukaryota > Metazoa > Chordata > Aves > Passeriformes > Pipridae > Manacus > Manacus candei. The sequence continues at coordinate 8,968,371 of NW_026138061.1, forward strand.
TGCACGGCTCAGAAAGCTGGTGTGTAGGAGCTGTTATGTTGCGGTGTGCACTGGTGTCCTGTGATCCCATGAGATGATTGATGTATCATATAAATAAGGTGACAGAAGACTATTTTTGCCAGTGTGATGGGAATAGGAAGTGCAAAATGTCAAAAATTACTTGAAAATAACCATTCAAATTTATGCAAATTACTTAATTAATTGACCTCATTTGCACTTGCAGATTTTCTTTGCATTTCCTTTGTGAATTAGTTATTTTTCATTGTAAACTGAGACAATATTCCAAGGCTAATTAAACCCTTTAAAGCTATAGGTTAATATCTGATTCTAATGTAAACACATTTATAAACATTAATCAGATCTAAATTACCCATTTTATAAATGATGTTTTATTCATTTGCAGCTAATAGATGTACTGTCTGTATTTATTCTGCTTTGGGCTCAAGGAATTCACGATACTCTGTAAAAGTTATTTTTTAAATGGTATCATGCTGTTTACCTGTGCATGTATTTCCAAGGGTCTCTTCTGCTTTATGAACTCATGGAAATTATTGGATAAGAGTCTGTTTGGAGTACAAAGACTGAACTCAGAAACCTTCTGAGCTTTGAATCCTGTTGATGGTTGTAGTGGATGCAAAGATGGTCTAGGGAGGAAGACTGTGCAAGAAGCAAGATAGGTTGATCCTCTGATGGAGAGGTAAGGCAAGGTGAGCACGTGGTAATATAAATCTTGAAATATCAGTGAATCACTTCTCTTGGGAAACTGAGCTCTTACCCTGTGTGAATTGTAAACTAATTCAGCTTTCAATGAAAGAGAATGGAACAATCCTTGGGGCATGAAGTTTCATATCCTCTCCACATTTTCCTGTTAGCATTAGCATTCTAAACCTGGACAATATAATTGTTTTCATATTTTTTTTTAATAAATATCCCATCCCCCTTGGAATTTTATGCAAATACATGGGAAACAGGGAAATGCATCTTTCTCTACTAGACAAGATCTGTTTTCTGATTCGTATTTAAATGAATGGTGCATAAATGCTGCTTCACAAGGGAAACTGTGGATATTACTTCATGGAACATATGGTGTCATGTTCAATCATACAATAATTCATTCTCTTACTAGACCAGATGTAAGTAAATTTTGACTCCTTGTGTTGGTGGCGTGCTTTTGCATCGAAAAAAGTTGACAGAGGCCATGGACTAAATCTTGTCCCAGTGTGCTGGGTGAGGTACAAATGCTGAATAGAAATCTCTCCTATTATGAAGGATTTAGAGCTTCTATTCATTAAATGGCCAAGAGCTGTTGTAAAAGGTGAAACTCAAAACCGTTAGGAGGCCTTGCCCACCATCACACCTGAAATCTGCAGCAGAGCTAAGATTAATGCTCAGGTTTTATCGTTCCCAGTGTGATACCATGTTTGCTCGTGCCACGACAGCACATTGCCTTGTATTTTTATAGCTTGGACATAGGTTAATTATTTGCTGTCAGCCTAGATAGCTGCTGAGTATGCCTTCCTGCTAGATTTCTTTTTTTACTCCACAGGTGCTTGCAACATCACTTGCCACAAATATCTTTTAGATCCTGCTCACTTCCTTCCTTCCCACTGCTAGGGAAGCTGGTGGGACTCAGCCTGCTGCTGATTCCTGTGCTGTTTTAGATTCATCCCACCAACTTTCTGCTCCACTGGCATTATATTCTATGGCCCCATATCCTGTTTCTTCTCTGTCACTTTTAATGTTCAAAATTACTTCAATGACTGTGATGCTATAGCCAGTGTTTTAATGTAAGCCAGGTATGTTTTCTATTCTGTTATTGTTGTTTTTTAATTTCATTTACTGACTTCTTGAGAAAAGCAATCAAGTTTGACTGCTATGATTTGTTTTTCTACAAGCTCACAGAGCTTGTTACTCATAGATCTGATTCCTTCTACATAGTTAGGGGTTTATTTTTGTTTCTGTTGTGGTTTGGTTTGGGTTGTTTTTTTTTTCTTTTTCCTTGAAACTCATTTTGTTGTGTAGAAGGCTTGAAATTAGACTTACAAAGCAGTAATTACCAGGGGCAAATGGTGGAAGACTGATGTCATGTCTAAATCTCTGGAACTTCTCCACAACATTTTCAAATAACTGTCAGTAGTTCTATGCATTTATTAGCTAATTAGATAAATTCTCTGAATGCATATCATCTGAACAGCTGACAGTTTTATTCAAAATTTGCAGTTTTTCCTTGTTTGTTTTTTTTTTTTTTTGCTTTTATTTTGGAGTACTGTTTTGAGTTCTGGGCTCCTCAGTTCAAGAGAGACATGGAGCTCCTGGTGTAGGTTCAGCAGGGAGCTCTGAAGATGATTAGGGGATTGCTACATCTCTCTTATGAGGACATCTCCCTTACTGAGGGAGCTGGGCCTGTTTACCCTGGAGAAGAGATGTTTATAGACACCTCATCAGTGTCTATAAACATCTGAAGGTAGAGTGCCAAGAGGATGGACCAGGCTCTGCTTGGTGGTACTGAGCAATAGGACAAGAGGCAATGGGCAGAAACAGATGCACAGGAAGTTCCATCTGAATATGAGGAAGAACTTCTTTCCTGTGCAGTGACCGAGCACTAGAACAGATTGCTCAGAGAGGGTGTGGAGTCTCCCTCACTGGACATATTCCAGAACCGTCTGGACACAATCCTGTGCCATGTGCTCTGGGACAATGTTGCCTGAGCAGGGAGTTGGACCCAGATGACCCCACCAGTGTCATCTGTTGGAAGCGACTTTCCAGCCTTTCCTATTCTGTGAATCTGTTATTCCAAGTCTATTTTATTGTCAAAGACAGACTTAAGTCTTCATTAATGGATATGTCTTTCCTCCTTTTCCTCTCCCTTACATATACATATACATGTATACACATATGGACATATAAACATATTAAAGGCACACACACATCTATATCTAATACATTTGGGGAAAGAATGGGTGAAATTGTGTTACAGCCTCTGGGCCATGTGAAGCTTGTTTACAGTCTTGCTTCTTAGACAGCTGTGTACAGATAGCTGAGTAAAGCAATTATGAAAATCGAAGGAGACATGTCAGGCAAAGGGACCATTCTGTTACACTTTGAGTTTTCTCCTCCATTTCATAGCTAACTGCACTTGTCTCAGGGGATAGTCTTGAATTTGTGGGCTTAAACTTATTTGCTGTGAAAAGTCAAGCAAAAGAAAAAAAAAGTTATGTGTCTTTTGAAAAATATAGACCTAATTATATACAAGCAGAGAAATTCCAGCTGAGGCTATGTGAACCAGAGGATTTCTGTGCCAAAGTGTTTGAAGGACAGTTTTTTATTATTTTTGGGTTATGTTCTGTAGGTTCATGCTCAGGAATCTTGTATCTGAGCTCCATCCTGAAAGGGCTCAAAAATACACCTCATCTGAAACTACTCAATTTCCATTTGGTGAGTCTTCATAACCAGGAAATCAACCAGCTGGTGTGACTTCCAGATGACCTTGAAAAACCCCATAATCCTACATAGTTTTAAGCCAAAATGTGCCCAGAATATGGACTCCGGTTGACTGAAAAACAACCAGAAGCTGGCCCAAGATTGCTAAAAGCTTTGCAAATTATTTCTGGTTTATTAGGAAAATGTTGCCCAGCTGTAGCAATTACAGATGCATTGTAACAATTATTATACAAGTGAAAGAGTGTCCTGGGGGTGTGGAAAGATGGAGGGTATCTTTTCATCTTGTGTACAACAGCAGGAAGGGAATCCCCATTTCATTTAGTAGAGTTCTAATTAAAGGGACTTACTATTTTCTCAGATAGAACAGAGTGGCCCAAAGAAAGTCTTCGTGCTGGTTCAACAGCTGGTTCGCTGAGACATTTCCAACAGATGGGTTCTGTTTGTATCCAGTGTGACAACATCACTCATGGGGCAAATATTTCTTAGACAGTAAGGAGCCCTATGAAAAGATGATTGTTTTTGAAGGAAGTAGTAATACTTCATTTGAGAACTGTAGCCTGAATCACTGCATTTTTCTGTTTTCACCCTCCATTGCATAATGTTGTTTATAAAATTTTCATCGTACATCATTGCAAAATAGGATGAGGATTTTTTTTGTTTGTGTGCCTCTGGTTCAGAAGTTGAAGGCTGTTTTTCTTTGTTGGTTATGAGAGAAATACCCATATAATTTATGAAGTTATCCTTTTCAATCATATTTTCCACGGTACGTTCAAGTGGAACTGTAACAGCAGTGGTTGTAAGGAACCTCTGGAGCCATCTAGTCCAGTTGTCTGCTTGGAGCAGGACTGTTGTCAACAAAAGTATATCTGGATCAGGCCAGCTGGGCTTGACACATGAAAGTGTGAAAGCCTCCATGGATAGAGAGTGTAAAGCTATGCTATCATCTATTCTTCTGCTGAGCTGCCCCCCTAGTGATGTGATTCATCTTACTGTTGCCTCTTATTGCATGCCATGACACCGTGGAGGACAGTTTGGTTCCACCATCTCCATAATTTTTCTTCAAGAAGCTGAAAGCAGAGCTTAGGTTGTCCCTCAACCACCTTTTCATGAGAGTATGTAGTGTGAGCTCCCTGTAGGTAGTGTGCCCTAGACTCCCAAATATTCTGATAATCCTCTGCTGAGCCTCTCTAGCTTTTTAACATAATAATCCTGTTGTATGCAATTCCTGTTAGCAATCTTATTCCACGTTTTTGATGAAACTTATCCATGTTGCCTCATGTTTCTTTGGTTTGGTTAACAGGCTTTTCTTTGATTGAGTGGAGAAAAATACAGAATGTGAGAAAAATGTTGAGAAACCATGTGGGAATTTTCTTGAACATCCAAGCAGGTCAGAGTTTGAATACTCAAACAACCCTCACCAAATCCCACCAAAACACCAAATAAAAAAACCCCAAACTTTCTCTGTTACTTCCCATCTCTCTCTTGCAGTCAAAATTCCTATAATGATCTAATATCTTGAAATGCCTATGATTTTTGAGCAGAACTTCTGCTTGTCTAACGGTGATCCAAATAACTACAATATTAAATTCAGCATACTAAGGCCGAAAACAAAGTTTCCCAGCAGCAAAAGAAATTTTAAAGGCATCTAGACTGCACAAAAGTATGAATTACTTTTCTGTTTCTGCACAGACCAAAGCTGGATGGCTTATAAGATTGCTTCCAGCATGGACTACTCCAAGGAATATATGACACTTATCAACTAATACATATCAAGATGCTTTTCTTTTCTATTGGTTCTCACCTTACAAAGGTGATATTTCTCTCACGCATGCAGATGCTTGATGAAATTTGTATTTTCACATTAGCAGCTATAAAAAATCACTAAGGTAGATATTCCTTTAGCTGATCATGCTTTGAGAGGAGCTTGGGTAAAGGTAACCTCTGGTGACCCCATAACTAAAGGGCCACATTAACTACTTTTCCTATTCACAACCATAAGACTTTAATTTCCCTCCCGACTTGACTCCACTCCAAGGAAGACAAAGAAAATATACAAGCTCTTCCTTGATCTTTTTCTGTCTGAGAAGAATCAGGCAACCAAAGAGGAGAGTGCAAAACCTTCTGGGATAGATTTTTCAGTGCTGTTTTCTGATGAGGCCAACAGAGTTATGTACACGTGCCAGGTACTTTTTTGCTTTTTTGGTCTCCCAGGAAAGTCAGTGTGAAGTCCCTATTAGGTCAAAAACCAGCAAATCAGGGAAAACAAAACAGTCAAAAATATTGCTGCAGGAGAATGGAAGTAATGCCAAGACTATGACCAAGAGTGACAACTGAAGTCCTGCCACAACTAACAAGGTTAATTCCAAGAAGAAACAGAGAGTCCATTAGTTTGCTTTGAATTAACCTGGCACAAAACTTCTCTCATTTGTATTTAAACAAAAGCCATTGCAAAAGGATTCAAAGAAAGAATAAGAAAGTTTCAAGCTAAAAAGTCTGACTTTCTAGAAAATTTCAATATTTAAACCTTTGTTTCTTTTTAAGTTAGAGTGAAATGAAATATCCTTTTAAGTTTCGTGGATAATAAAGTCAAAATATATTTGAAATTCTAAAACATCTCAATGAGTTGATTTTTAGTTTGTGTATTTTTAATCACTTTTACATCTTTTCATGGTATGTGATCTAATGCTGTTCTATTCATTAATATAGGTGACTTCTGGAAGTGCCTGCGTGGTTGTTGAAATAATTATATTACTTATTTTCCAAATCATAAAGGGCAACTGCTATTAGTAAGATTGAAATATCTTATTTCCTTTGATGAATCAGTGTCCTCACATGTGGGCTTTTCATCAAAATATTAAACATTTTTATACAAATTATTTAATTATACCACAAGTAGAAGATGCTTTAATCTAGGTGTTCAAGCATTTCACTACAGGAAACAGGAAAGAAGCTGATTATCAGATAGGCTGCTTCAGTCAGTGTTAACTAGCAGATGACCTTAAATTTTTTTACCAAGCTAAACTCAAAGACTGGAGGAGACTGAGGGGAGACCTCATTGTTGTTTGTAGTTTCCTCATGAGGGGGAGATGAGCGGCAGACACTGATCTCTCTTGGCCAGTGACAGGACCCAAGGAAACAGCATGAAGCTGTGCCAGGGGAGATTTAGGTTGGATATTAGGAAAAGATTTTTCACCCAGATGGTGTTTGAACACTGGAACAGGCTTCCCAGAGAAGTGCTCACAGCACAAAGCATGACAGAGTTCAAGAAGCATTTGGACAACACTCAGGCACATGGTGTGATTCTAAGGTCTGTCCTGTGCAGGGCCAGGAGTTGGACTTCAATGAATCCTGATGGGTCCCTTCCGACTCAGGATATTCTATGTTGTATTCTATTGTATGTTGTTTTGTAGTAAACCAGCAATTATAGATGAGATTATTTTGTGATACAATGAAATAAGGTAAAAAATAAAAATCTGTTGTCATTACTCAGGAAGTCGTGGTGATTTTCTTTTTCCCCAAAACCACACTGACCCCAAAATAAATACATGAATTATACTTTCTGAACCTTTCTCTTCTTCTGTATCTAGTGCATACCTTCTTCCAATTTTTAATCAATATTGTTATACATTTCTAAATGTTTTCATTTAGGAAAAAAGCTTGGATGTTTATGATTTTTTATATCCACATTTTTGCAAAGCTTTTCAAGAACTTTGTGTTATTTAAATGCTAAAGTAAGTTTCCCCTCTCTACATGTTCTTTCTGAAGAGATCTTTTGCTTGTATATGAAGAAAGCATCTGTGGGTGTAGTCTTTGCTTAGCTTGGGTTTGTTACATGCTATAAATTGATCTTACCTTTCACCCCAAACTACACCAGAAGAACGGAATGAGAGTGCAAGTTGTCTTCAGCCAGTCTGCAGAGCTCCTCTTTTTTTTTTTTTTTCAGAATTTAGGGGAGGACAAAAATCAGAAAGGCCCAAAGGAAAGCAAAAATTATCTCTGTTGCTCAGGAAATAATAGTATCATAGAATTATTAAGGTTAGAAAAGACCTCTAAGGTCACCAAGGCCAACCATTAACCCAACACCACCACCATGTTCACCTCTAAACCATGTCCCTAGGTGCCATAACCACACATTTTTTCCCTGTTATTTTCATGTGCTACATGAAATTCAATTCTCTTTATTATTCTTCTGACCTGCTAGTTGTAAGGAATAAGTAAAACATGGGAGTAAAGTGTAGCTGTAAGGTCAAAATTTGGTGAATAATGCAAGGAATGGGCAGCCAGTGATTGGTTTGGAAGGTGTGTCTCAATCCATCAGTCAGAAGAGCTAAACCTCACAGAGGAAATGTCCTGACATCCATATGTCAGCAGCTAATGATGGGTTATACTGAATCCTGCATTTCTGTAATGATCACATCCTTCAGAAAGTAAATGGATAGGGTTTTGCTGTGATCGCACACAGTTAAGTTGTGAAAGATTTGAAGATCCATGTTCCACTAATTCCTTAAGCCTTTTTGGTAGACTGAGAAGAATCAAAAAGCAGGAACTACACCTCTCTCATTATGTTATATTATTGGCAGTCTTTGATAACCTCATTATTCCAGAAGTACATTGAACTAGTTAGTGGAGTACTACCTGAAAGCAGCACAAGTAATGCCTGTCCATTTAATGCCTTAAATTCCTTATTTAAGTTGCCCTCAGCTTCTTCCCTTCTTCTTCTCCCCAGTTTCTCCTTTCCCACTGCAATCCATCTCTGTTCCTAATTTCTGACTGCAATGGGGTCCCTATCAGATCACAGCCAAGCTCTGCAGCTCTGAACAGAACTGGAGACTTGGGTTTACACAAATGTCTCTGGAAGGGGAATCACCCAGGAGCACCCTTCATTTCCAACAGCATCACTGCTCCTTGGACAGAGGACCAGCCAGGGAGGACTCAAGCCAAATGCTACCACATGGCTTTGACAGCAGTTGCAGGGGCCCCTTTGGAAGTGGAAATGCATCCCTAAGTGAACACCTCTAGTTTTCTCCCTGTTCCTCTCCAGTCTACATCTTTAACTCCACAATTTCTGATTTTCTTGTCAAAAGTTTAGTCATGTCTGTATGAAGTGGTGGGAAAGACATGAATTAAGGCATCTCTGCTGAATAATTTTCTACAGGTTTTGAGTACAAACCACAAGAAGGGAGGAAAACTCTTCCATTTGCTGTGTTGGTACACTTTCTCTGAAAGCACTAGCAGTTGAGTATGCATTTATATGTTGTCCTCAAGGCAGGAAAGGCTTAAAGTTCATTAAAAGACACAGCTCAGAGCCTGCAGGTTTCTTAAAGTACTGGTGTCCTTCTGCAGAGTAAAATGCAGTGATATGTGCAAATAGAGCTGACCTTGCTAAGACTGAAGCTGTTGCATGTACAGTCTCCAGTTTCATTGCCTTTTTTTACAGCTATGTAACTTATGCCTAAGGGAACATTTAAAGGGAATATAAAACTCTGGTTCCCACCAGAAAGAAGAAAAGAGGTTCAAAGAAAAATTGGGAGCGTAGAGCTTGCAGCCCAGAATGGCATCATTAGGGCCATGATGGTACATTTTGAACAGAAAATTCAATGGAGTTCTTAGAGAGATATTGAAAGATATGTTAATTTTAGTCCAATTTAATGTTATAAGCCCAATATAAAAATGTCTTGCATATACATAAGAGTTTCAGTTCTTGTGGTTAGATTAGGATGATCAGGCCTTTTCCAAACAACCTGACTGCAAGTGTTATGACACATATTATAATTACTGAAATTGTGAAGACAGCTTTCCCTATTCTACTGTATTACACTAGATGAAAGATTTTATTCACAAAAAATGACAAATGCAGAAAAATTTGAATTTTAAATCAATAAAGTCTCTCGTTTATCAGAACCCCAGGTTGCTTTTTTTTGTTGTTGTTTGTCCTCACAGAGGATGGTGAAGCATAACTGTAATACATCTCACCTCTTTTTTTAATTGTTTTTCACTTATTTTTTGTTCTTCTCCATTCTCTCTCTCATACTTCACACTGCAGCAGAAACAAAATTTCTGAATATTAATGCAGAATACATTTATGTAAGAACAGTTGGTAACACTACTCTGTTTAAAAGAACCCATTCATTTTTGTATCTCTGGAAATGATGGAAGATCTCGAGATAGACTTCAGAACTCTATCATTTACTAGTTTTTAGAAGATAATACTAGAAAACTGGCTCTAGGTGGTTCTCTCCTGAAGGGACCAGATGACCTCCACTGGTCCCTTCTAACTTCAACCATTCTGTGTTCCTATGAATACCAGTGTAACATATCCTAACTAGCTCAACTTTAGAGTAAGGCTCTAGTACCAAAAATGTCTTAATACAATGTTGCCCTGTAAATCTCATACTGATCTCTTTCAGCTCTAACTAAAACCTTTAGCAGCAACTCAAGATTTCTCTGTAGTTGTAAGAGAAATTAATCTATGTAGCATTCAGTTTTGGAAGTACCTTGTCATTCCACCCCCCTATCCTTTTTCTTCCTTCTCCCTCAATCCTGTTTTCTCAGCAGAAGCAACTACAACTAGTTAAGAGTAATATTTTCTTGTAGGTATCAACTGAAATCAGGATAGCAGTAACTGTGCTCTGCATGTTTGTGTGGTAGTTGCTATAACTGGGAATTAAGTGAAAATGGCAATTCAGGGATTAACACTAAAATAAGCATCACCTGTAAATTCAGTTTGTTTGGTTTTGCTTGGGGGTTTTACTTCGGGGGTTTGGCTTGGACAATTAAAGAAAAGTAAATGGACCATTTTAGCAACAGTTATTTTCCTTCTTTATTTTCCTTCTTTCTTGTTCCCTATAAACAGCAAATTAGGAAGACAACTTTTCCATAGAACCATACAATTGCTTGAATTGGAAGGGATCTTAGAGATCACCTAGATCCAACACCTCTGCCATGGGCAAGGACATCTTCCACTAGACCAGGTTGCTCAAAGGCCCATCCAACCCAGCCCTGAACACTTCCAGGGATGGAGTATCCACAAGTTCTCTGGGCAGCCTCTGCCAGTGCTTCACCACCCATCAAGTAAAGAATTTCTTCCTAGCACCTAATATGTCTCTCCTCTTTTAGTGTAAAACCATTTCCTCTTGTGCTATCGCTGTCTGCCTGTGTAAAGAGTCACCTTGCCTCATTTTTTTGTCACGCAAACCTACCACAGGTGTCCACTGAGTGCAAACAAGAGTACGAGTAAATCTGTCTTAAGAAAACAAGTTCGGAAAAAATAGAAGCCAATCATTTTTCTTAAAAGTCCTGGATGAACTTGAGACACCTCTTGTCGAAAATGCTGACTAGTGGTTTTGTTCTTTTCAGAAACAACTTTCTAAGATGCACTTTCTCTTCAGTTGTAGCTGTCAGCTCAATGGTGCATCTGAAAAAGAAGTTGTCATCCTACCTTAACTGTGGGATGAGAGAATCAAAAAGTATGAGCACAAAATTTAATTTAATTTACTAACATAATCATATATTTCACCTCTTAAAAAACTTGTGGCTCTGTTGATAATAATAAGGTCATAGGTTTCAACACATCGTTTGAATTGAATTAGATAACAAACATTGTAAAACATGTAAAAAATTTTGAAATCCAAACCTTAACATTTGTACAGAACTGGCTCCTTAACAAAGCCATTGCTAGATAAAGGCAAACCAAACAACTTAAAATAACCTAATTATAGTAATTATAATAATTACTGTCCTCCAAAAGTCATGAAATTACTGCTAAAACCTTCCAGAAATGGTGAGAGAGAGAACATAAATTTAATCCTTATTCTTATCTTAGCTGTTAGTTTTAGTACATGTTTAAGGTATTATAATCCTCAGGAAAAAAGTATTTTAATAAAATGTAAGAAGAAGTTGACAAGCAAGATGAGTATTCCAATAAATTGTAATTAACTGTGGATTTAATATGTTTTTCCTGGTGCTTCTACAGTTTTCAAGCAGTAATTGGAAAATAATGTTATTAAAATTTATGCAATTTGAAGTTTATTTTAAAAAGCTAGAAGCAAACATCTTTCCTCCCTGGTAATATAAATAGTTTGGTACAGATTCTTTACATAATCTCTTTCTCATATTCCCACCTTTTATCCTTGAAAAAAAGTGATACTGGTGTACTAACATTTTATATTCCTGGTGTTAATTATTACATCTCTCAGAAATATTTGTGAAAGTTAAATACCAAATAATTTTTTTCAGAAATTCAGACCTGCACAACATAGCATAAACAAAAATTATTTTCATTTCTAAATATCACCATGGGACAGGGTTTTAGCCATCACTTAATTATCTAGTGTGACATGGAATTCTTCTGCCTTCCAGAGAATTTGTGTCCTTTTTCGTGTCCTTTTTCATATCTTGTCCGTGGTGTGTCAAGAGAAATGGAATGGAGAGAAATAGGATGAATTTGAAACAGAAAATCATTGAAGATCACCCATGAAAATTTATTTGGAGAGAAATATTTCGATCTAGAATAGTTTATCAGGATTAATCTAATATACAATTAAAATTATAATATATTATTTCAGTTATAAGAAAAATACTTCTATAAAAATTCTGCATGAAGTAGATTAGATGTAAAATTTTCATCAAAGTTTATGTACTGCATGTTCCAATGGGCACTGTTATAGAAGGGTTACTGGGTTTAGTGCATCCTTCTTGCACTGGAGTGCAGGTTTCCATCATCACTTCCATGGACTCTCAGTTGTTCCAGTGTCTAACAGACTGCATCCATATTATGTTTGCTGCTGCTCAGTTCACATCTCCAGATACTCAGTTCACATATCTCACATCTCACCAGGCTTAGTAGCTGAAGGTAGTGGAGTCAATATTGGCAACTCCTGTCCACCACTGGCTTCTGCTTGTTGTATTCACAAGCATAATTTCACAGAGCTGAGCTTCAACCCAAATGCTATCCCACACATCTTTACATTCATCTGGGACTGGCTTTTGTGAGCCTCACACATGACCTGAATCATTTGAACCATCTACTTCTTGGCCTTTCAGTGTGCTGTGTTCAAATCTGCCATGCTCAGATCAACAGCATTCCCAATCAGCAAGTGGCATTTCCATGTACTTTTGCAGAGGTGATAGGAGCCAGGACTGTGGCCCTGGTTCCACTCTAGGAGGTACAGCAGTCCTGTAGGAAACAGTCTTGTGTTATCTGTACTTAAACCTCTGTAAAGTCCAGAAAAATTCTGGAGTAACAGTTTGGAAAATATGCAAAACAGTGGTTTTCACAATAGTTTCAACAGAGTATTTTGGAGTACCCAATGCACCAGACAGAAGCTATTATTCTTCTCTGCCTGACTGTCAAACCAGTTGATAAAGAACTGATGTAGAGTGAAGCCTATGTGAAGCATCACCAAAACAGGGGCAAATGGCACCATAAGGCAGAGATTTTATCTGTCCCGGTAACAATCAACAACATCACTAGATGAATCTTTCCCAACTATTTAATAACCAAAATAGCATTTATATAATTTATATATTACCTGTGCAAAGGGACCTATAAGTATTTGAATTTTAAGTGTTCTCAGGCAATCCTAAACCTTGATGGACTATAGTGGATATTGATAAAAGTTATGTTGAGTGTGTGGATGCCAGTCAAGTCACCAGATGTCCCCATCTACCCTGAACAATGTTGACACCCCTTTCCCTCTCTCAGGCAGGAACACTCACAGTGTCAGACCAAAAGTTCATGGTTTTATCAGAAACCCTTTATTTCTCTGAGTCATGTGTCTACCTGGAAAAAAATATCTCACACTCTCCATCTGGGATCTTCATGAAAAAAACCTAAAATAATCACTTGTACAGGAGTGTCTCAAATGCTATCATGCATTGTCACAGTCTCCTGCATGTTACAGAACACCTGGTAGCCCAGCAGAAGCCATGATACCAAAATTACCAAACAGGGTACTTTGGGCCAACCTTGTCCAACCCAGTGCTGTTCCAGGTCCCATGAGGGAAGTGCAGGCTGTAATATACTTACCCCTCCATCATAAAGAGACAATGCAAACTGTGAACATGAATCACAAGGACTGGAGTTATACTGTATTTTCTCTCATTGTACACCCCAAAACAGTCCTCTTACCCTTTGTCCCTGTCTTTGCGGTTCCTAGGCTAATTACAAACTCAGTTTATAATTCTGCAACCACAGAATATTTTATATTCTGAGGCTCACTCAAAAGGTTTTCCCTATAAAGCTCAAAGACATTCTTCTGAAGAATGAGAAGTCTTTATTAATGTTTTGCCCTTCCCTGCACTTGCTACCCACCAGGCTGTCTCTTTAATATTTTGTTAATGTTATTCCTTTACTCTTGCTTTTATTTACTCATGTAATTGCCTTGATGTTGAACTCTGTTTATCTTCATGGCAGCATCCCAGAAGACATTTGCAAGTTTGCATTTGGTACAATTTATCTTATTTGTGTTTGGAGATATTTGAGACATTCTATCTACCTCTTATTCTGCCGATCTCCAAAGAAGCCTCATTCTCCTCCACTCCTCCTTTCTGCTGCAAAGTTAGCCCTACCATCATCGCCAGAAGATGACTTCCAAGAGTTCTAGCAAAAATCCTAGCACCATGCAAGGTCTGGTACCTAGGTATGCCCACCAGAGCAGTCTCTCATGGTCTTTTTCCTGTTTTGTCTGGCTCAGAGACACTGGTAACCCCTGGTGTTTCTCTGCTTTTTGACTCATCTTATGTTTCTGGTAGGCCAGGGCATTGCTTCTAGTTAGAAAGTCTTTTGTGACTTTGCATTGATCTCAGAAACATTGTCCACAAACCATCCCAAACAGAGAAGCAGAAGGCTGTGTGTATCTGTGGGGACACACTAGTGCTTAATGCCTCACCCTCAGCATCCTGTGGGGAGAGGGAAAAGAGCCTGCAATGTGTCTGGACACAGCGCATGGCAGGATGCTGCGCTGACTACAACTGCTCAGCCAGTAACTAGGCACCTCAAGCTGTCACCAATACCCAGACTATGTTCCCTTACTAAATATATGTCCCTGTTCTCCTGTCGGGAAGACAGAGTTGACTTGATCCCAACTAAGCACAGGACATGAGCAAATATTGACAGCGACCACAGGGAACTCAGGTTGGAGTGCAGGTTGGTCTTGAGCATCACAACAGTGAGAGCAGCCTTGAGGACATAATTTAGACCTGTCAAAAAACAGACGAACCTCTAATGGGAATAATACCTGGGCCACTTGTGATGGATTATCACCTTCCTGGCTCACTCTCAAAGACCAGGTCTCTGCTGGCAGATCGGAGCCAGCGGGGATGGTCTCTGTGACAGCGCTTACAGTGGGGATTGGCTCAGGTGAGAGTGGTGAGAAGGGCAAGGAAAGACATTAATCTGAATTGTGGAGTGTACTGTGGTTTGAACAAACAAAATGACACATTGGGCTTCAAGAACTGGTGGCCGTAGAGGAGAGCTGTTGGTGTGCTGGAGAAAGAGGCCAGCACACCTCTGGCAGTGGTGGGTGTTTGGATGACTTGTGCTGGCCTGAAGAGCAGCAGCTGCCAGACACAGCTGTATTCCCATTTCCTTCGGTCTGCTGGTTTGGGCTGCAGGGCTTCCATTTACAGGATTCTTTTTCTCCTTTCTCCTAGCCACAGGGGAGCTTATCAGATAAAAGAACTTGGTGGAGTGACAAAGATTGATTAACATTGAGGTGGAATGGGATTTTTATTTCTGCCTCCATAAACACCTGAGTGACAGTCAGCTGTGTGTGACTGTGCTTTTATCAATAACAGTTTATGTGAGATGGGCTTGAACTAAAACATTTTATATTTAAACATCTAAATCTTTGGAGACTGGAATCTTAGCAATATTAGGTAAAGGAATCAAATGCTATACTCTTTCAGCATCAGAGAACAGTTGTAATAAACAGAGAATGACAAAAGCTGTACAACAAGATTTGGGGATATTCCAAGGGATAATTCCCCCCAAAATAAGGTCAGCATGTGAAATTTGGACTGAGATATTTAAGAAGATGATAGAAGACATATTTCAGATCCTTGTCTTCAACATCCACATTAAAGACTTGAACGCAGGACTCAAAGGAATACTAAGTAAGTTTGCTGACAACACTAAACTGGGAGGAGCTGTGGACTCCCTCAAGGACTGAGAGGTCCTGCAGAGAGACCTCAGCAAATCAGAGGACTGGGCAATCACCAACCATATGAAGTTCATCAAGGGAAAATGCTGGATTCTGCACCTGGCATGGGGCAATCCTGGATGTACGGAAGACTGCGGAATGAGGTCCTGGAAAACAGTGCTGGGAAAGGGACTGGGAGTCCTGGTTGGTGACAAGTTGGACACGAGTCAGCAGTGCCCTGGCAGCCAGGAAGGCCAACCATATCCTGGGGGGCATCAGGCAAAGCATCGCCAGCCCGTCGAGGGAGGGGATTGTCCTGCTCTGCTCTGCACTGGGACAGCCTCACCTGGAATATTGTGGCAGTTTTGGGCACTACAATATAAAAAAGATATTAAGCTATTAGAGAGAATCCAAAGGAGGGTCACAGAGACAGTGAAGGTCTGGAGGGGAAGACTTATGAGAGGGGACTGAGGTTGTTTGGTCTGTTCAGCCTGGAGAAGAGGAGACTGAGGGGAGACCTCATTGCAGTTACAGTTTCCTCACGAGGGGAAGAGGAGGGGCAGGGTTCTTTTCTATGCTGACCAGTTATAGGACCCAAGGGAATGGTCTGAAGTTGTGTCAGGGGAAGCTGGGCACTTGCACAGCCTCCCCAGGGAACTGATCATGGTCTCAAGCCTGATAGAGTTCAAGAAGCATTTGGACAATGCTCTCAGGCACTTGGTGTGATTCTTGGGGTGTCGTGTGCAGGACTAGGAGTTTGACTTCAATGATCCTGATGGGTCCCTTCCCACTGAGCATACTCTATGATTCTATGGTCTGATTGCTTTTTCTTTCTCATGCATCACTTTGTAATGGAAGATTAAAAGGGATGTGATGAAATTAAAACTGCTTTTAAAGCCTGAACAAGAAAATATCTCTCTGGGGTTTTGGGGAGATCTCTGTCTTTTACAATCCAGGCTCGAATTTTTGAACGCAACAGATCATATGTTACCATTATAACAGAATAATAAACTAGGGCCTCACTGGGATCCAAATCCTGGTGTTCACTCAAAGACTTTGGTAACAAGCAGAGTGCAGGTTTTGCAATTTGGGCTAAGTAGGACCTTGAGAGGGTAAATAACTATGTTTTCATTATAGGGGCCATGTGTAGGGACGAAGGGAACCACAGGAGACCATTTAGATGAGTGACTGGTTTTTAATCTGTTTTCTGGAGACCTTGGTAAGACTTTCATCCAATATGACATATCAAGGATGAAATTCGTTGGTGGAATTTCTCCTTCCACTTCTGCCAGGAGAGCTTTTTGTTCATGATGCTCTGTGTTGCTCACAGACCTAATTGGGAAGCAAGGGCCTATTTACAATGAAACTGCCATCTCAGACTGGTCTAAAGAAAAATTTCAAAATTCAGTAACAGCTGATAGAAGTCAGTCCACATCACCTCTGTGCTGGATAACAGCAGAAGGATGAAATTTGCATGTAATCATGTGGGTGCTTGCACCAGGAAAACAAACCCATTACCTCTTCTGAGAGCTTCTCAATTTGAAACCATAAGCTTATCTCGACCTTTCTCTTCTATTCTATAAATAAATGAAAACAAATCTTTTTTTTTTCCTTCTGAGTTCTGTGTTGAAGGCCATTCCACTCTTCTGAAAAATAATAATAATAATAATAATAATAATAATAATAATAATAATAATAATAAAACTCCTGTATTTTTCATCTGCCTTTTTTTTTCTTTAATCATGCCTTCCAAAATATAACCTGTGATGGCCACATAGGAAAAAAAAAAAAAAAAAGCATTCAGTATTTTTTTCTGTTTCACATTTCTGAATTATTTTCCAATGGATGGTTAGCCAGCTCCTTCAGCAGGATTCATTTCTGACCACGAGGTTGCTCAGTGGGCCCTGACAGATATGGTATTGCAATCCTCCTGTGCCATTTCAGGAGTCTGAAGCATCACAGCCGAGATTGGCTCTTAACGGGATCTGTGCTGATATTAAAAGCTGGAATAAGCACCAGTGTGAGAGGCTGGAAGTGTTAAAAGGCAAAATTTGGCATGAATCTTAAAAAGGGTGAGGGAGCCATAATGGAGCAGAAGGATTACTAAAAAAGGAAAACAAAAGATTGGGTAGAAAAACAAAGAGAAAAGAAAAATGGGGAGGAATTCTGGATCACAGGGTTAGGAGACTGAAATTTGCAGAGGAGAGAAAGATAAATTGTAGCAATATTTGCTAGGCAATTTTTTAACATTGTCATAAACAGAGTATCTTCTGAGGATGTTGTTCATTAGTTCAGTCGATACAATAACAGGGAAATCAGTCACCTGATTTATTTGTAGAAAACCATTTTTGTATTCCTTGGATATTCCTCTTTCTCTGTTGTGATACTAATGTCTGTGCAATACAGAAGTCCCAATTCCAATGTTGTTTCTTTACTTCTTTTACCTTTTTTACTAATTTTCTTAACTATCTTTGATTCTTTGCATTTATAGTAGGCTCAACATTTTTGTGGTGTTGACAGACTGCCTGAAAAGTGATAGAGTTTTGTTTGTTGCTGGAATGGGTGGCCAGAGTAGTGGAGACAGTGGAGAACCTGGCTCTACTTCAGTGTCATAGGTTGGATTTTTCTTTTTTTCTTCAGAAATTATGAGTAGTGTTTCTTCCTTCTACTTTCTATCGTGTATGCATGTTTAGAAAGGATTATATTTGATCCTTTTAAATGTGTTTCTACAACACAGCCAAGTGGAGTTCCCACTCTTAGCTGGGATCTGTTGGTAACATAATAAATATTGCTAGTGTTCCACTGCAACAAGACTGTAGAGTGTTTAGGAATGAAGTTGAATTGGGGATCTAGGCTTTATCTTTCTCACATATCTGTTCCTATAAGGAAAGTTTAGCAACTTATCATCAGGTTCCAATTTCTTATTGTTGTTGTTTTGTTTTTAAATAATAGCTGTTCTTTGTCCACATATTCAGAACTACTTGAGCTGTCCAAGTGTTAGACTTTCCATTCAGGGTCACAGAATCATGAAATCGGAATGGTTTGTGTTGAAATGGACCTTAAAGATCATCTAGTTCCAACCACCCTGCAGCGGGCGGGGATGCCACTCGCTGACCAGGTTGCTCCAAGGCCCATCCAACCTGACCTTAAACACTTCCAAGGATGAGGCATCCACAACTTCTTCGTGCAACCTGGTCAGCAGAATAGCTTTATCTACTTATTTATTTTTACTTTTGGCTATGTGGGATCAAAGGAAACTTTAGGGTCACTTAACAAAATACCTTACTAATATAAAATCTGTGTGTATTTAGCCAGACTAACTCATAACGGTTTGAAAATAACTGATAGGCCTTTAAGTAACCCATCATGGTTTGAAATTTATCTGTAAACTTGTGGGAAAAAAAAAATCTCTGATCTAAAATAAAGGTAAAAAATATTTTATACTTAGTTGTGCGACATGCCTTGAAAAAATTGTCAGTGATTGACCCTTGGAAACCTCAGTGAGTTTGAAGAAGGCTTTTCTAACTGATTTGATGGGAAAACTTAAACATATTTGAATAACACTTGAATGTACCATCCTCTCACAACTAAGTCTGACTACTTTAAAATTAGTTGAAAGATTCTAAGAACAGTGATTCTTATACACATATTCATTCCGTGAAAGTTCTATATGGAAACAAATTAGCATGAACACTTCCATTCAAGTTTTAATCTACAGTAGTTTCTAAGCATCTTAGCTCCGAAAGCAAACTTAAATATTGCACTAGCAAAAATAACTGAAAAACACTAAGAAGAATTAAAACAATGCAAGAAAAGAATTGCGTGTTAATGTTCACTGAACACATATTGAGGACTGAAGAGTTCGAACTACTCAACTAGTGAGAGGGAAGAAAAGCAACAAACTGGGAGAAGGAAAAGTAATCCTTCTGCAAGTTAATTGTGCAGAGGGCAATGACTCCAATGAAAATGAGTGACATCTGGCCTTTAAGACAGAGTACGAGTCTTTAGATTCCTTCTAAAGTTTACTGATATCAGTGGCATTTCCTACCTGAAGTTTTAAGCTCTCATAACTTGCAGTAAATAAAACTTGTTCTGTTTGCATTGACTTGCTGGAGGAAAGTCTAAAACGTATCGAGGGTATCATACCTTATTAATCCTATTGTAACAGATGGGAAAATTAAGACAATTGTCTTAATTGCCTGAATTTTAAACTCAAAGTCCCACAAAAAAATTAGAGATATTTAGATATCCATTCCTCATTCCCACTGGCTTCCAACCCTGCGTTTCTAACCATAAGGCCATCTAGAATAGTTACAATTATGTATAAGTGGACTTCCTGCAATCAATATTTTATCCACTAGAACAGTACATCACTGAGCATATTGGGAAGAAAAAATGTTCAAGAAAGGTCTTAAATCTTTCTGTTTCTAAGAATTACTGCATGTTTTAAAATCACAAAGTCCTCACTTCAATTACTGCTTTTTTTGTTCTACACAGGTAGAAATGGAAGATTTCATATTTACCTTTGTCATTCTGAGTATTCAAAGAACTTGCCTTGACCAAAAGAGTTATACTACATGTAAGAAATTTATGGGAGGAAAAAAAAGATCATGCAGGAAGATCTATAGCCATATACCATAGTAAGAGCAATAGCCCTGATGCATAACATTTAGGGGAAACACTGGACAGTTATACTAAATAACAAAAGGTACATATTCCTTATGCACCGATAAGGATTGACAAAGAAATCATCCACAGAAATTCATGGACTCGCTATGAGTCTTTTCATTTTTAATGGACTTGGTATGTTTATTTCTTGTGTCATAGTATAGCTGTAGTAATGGGAGCAGCCTGCACATGTGATCATAAAGATTGAATTTGGTTTGGTTTATAACTTTAGCTTTAAAACAACCTTAGAGATTGTGATAGGAACTGATCACTTCCTCACGTGAACAGGAGTACAATAGAACAGTTGAAACATCAAGAGTTCTGTTTTCTGACTCTCAAGTTCATTTATAACTACCTTTTCCTGATGTTCTGCTTTTATTCTTCTGGTTATACTGTTTTTAACATACTACTCTGTGATGGGTATGTATGAAAAAAATGCTGCTTACCAAAACATCATCTTTGCACTTCTACATTCTATAAAATTCTGTAAAGGCTGGCTTCTCTTCCTTTTGTTATCCCAGGTACATCTGTAACACTAAACGTTCAACTGTAAAGGGCTTTGAGGGAAATTCTGTGGAGAAAATACCTACAAAGTGACAAGTTTTACCTCTGTCCAAGGGTATTTTAACACTATCAATACTGATAGACCGTACTGAAGACACACGTACAGTACAAAATATTTGGGCTTTCGACACCCAAATATTTGGTCTGTCCTGTAATCCTTTCTTCTAGAAGAAATACTATTGACTTCTCACACTCCAGTAATTATAAAGAGTGAAGTTCCTGCTTGATTTTATGTGATGGATTCCAGTAGGAATACATGGAGCCTGGTAAAGCAATGGAATTGCCCATCAATGTGCTTCAATTCAAAATGTTTGTTAGTTTTTCATGTTTATGTTATTATTGATTTCTTGGTAAAAGAGCAAACTCAGAAAAAATGTACAATTTATATAAAACAGAGGTTGAAAACAGCTGTGTTTAGATTAATATATCTTTTTCAAAAAAACAGATTTTTTTTTTTTTAAAGTAACGTTACTTTCAATACCGAGAACCAGAATGGAGCAGACACTTCCAGTACACTTTTTGGACACTAGGTTAGTTTAGGGGGTTGTTAAGCAGTTCAAGGTGAATGAACTCACAAAAAGTCATGGAAAATGAAAAAAAAAAAACCACAATTATTTTGTGATGGAAAATTCTGGTTTGCAATATAATTTTTTATTTTTAAAAAGTTACATGACTGTGTTTTTAAAAATAGTATCTTAAAATTCAAAGCGTCCTTAAAACGAAGGAAAGGTTAGTGCAATAAGCTAAGCAAAAATGTTGCTCCTCTATAAAGAAAAATATTTCAAACAGAGAAGGTCAGGTTGAACTTTCTTGGTATTATACAAGAACATATTGAAAATTCCCCTGTTTGCAGAACTCTGGCAATTACATAGCCAAAGAACAAAGAAAGGAAAGGGGGTGGAACACAGAGAAAAAAGGTTGGCATTTAAGCGCTTAATAGAAACTTAATTCTCTGGCCATCATTCCAAAGATGGATGCCTGACATTGAACTCTTTGGCCTAAAGTAAGAAAAACCATTCTTACTAATCTTTTTCTCCCATTATTTTCCATAAAATGTGGTTGTCTAAAACTGCGCTAGAAGACAAGGTTCACATACTGTAGGAAAGGCAAGAGGAATTATTCATGTCATTTAGTGGATCTGATTGATGGCAACATTTTCCATCAAATAACTTATTTGCAAATCGGTGCCTTCCTGTTCACAGCTGAAACCCATCTGTGTGCAAAAGACCTCAGAGAAGCTTTATGTGTCACTTCCATCTCAGTTAAAATGTATTTTGAGGACTCATGTGGGACCAGCAAGATGAATAGCCCCCGTTCTGACCTGCTGCGCAGGGGTGAATTTTATCTTTTCTGAGTGGCTAAAATGATATGAACTTTAAATAAAGTACATATTGATATTGTAAGACACTATTAAGGCCCACAATGTACCATGGTGATGAACCATGACCAAAGTACTCCCGGGATTGTAATAATTCATTACTGAAATAACTTCCTTCTAATGACTAAGGCTGACTGTGTCAGAGAGCTTGGACTCCTAACCCCAAGGCTTGTTATATAGCATTAAATAAATCTCACTTTCTGTTCATTTACTTGCTGTATCAAAGGTCATGAATCATAGCTGACAGCAAGATTTGGATAGGTAACTTTTAAGGATCTCCCTCTGATTATGGGATGAAGTTACTGTTAGGCAAACCTGGGTTTGCCCTCCGAAGTGGTGATAGGTAAACATGGATAATCCTGAGAAATACCTTCCCACGTGCACAAGCTACCAATCCAGTTGTCCTATTAGAAATGCTTTCTTTGCATTTCTAATTCTTGTTTTCATTTTTATTTTGGAAATAGACAAACTCTGTTGTTTGAACATCCCATCTACCAGGGAACACAGTCGTGCTCCCTCAGTGTATTTAAGTCCATTGATCTTGAACATTTTCAAGCTCTACCAGGAAGCAGCATGATAAGATATGGAGGGTTCATCCTCCCTCAGGGGCCACCACTGGGTATTCATTGGAGCTGAGGGAAGTGGGAATTAGTTCCATTTAACAAAGTAGAGAGTGGAAGGTAGATGTTTCCTGCCCCGGGTCAGTGCTCTCATTGCTGCATTACAGGAGAAAAGCACTTCATGGAGCACTCAAGCTGCTCTTCTAAATGAAAAGTGACAGGTAGCACCTTATGAGTATCTCAGATTTTTCAGTGTATATTTGATACACTCTGAAAATACCTAAGTTTAGAAACACTATAAGCTTTCCCAGGACACCTGCCTTGAGACAATCAGGACCACCCTCATCAGTTTTGGTCCTGGTCCCATAACAGTGTTTTCCTCCCTGCATATAACCCCTCTGCCATCATGACAGTCCTTGGCAGAAGTGAACTGCATGTAAACCATCATGTATCTGGCACATCTAAACCTTCCTGACTAAACTACCACCATTTGTCTTTGAAATAAGCAAGCAAATAAATATTAAAGTTCTTAAAGATTTACTTGCATTTCTCAGAATGTAATAATCTTTATGCAGCGAATCAGACAGACCATGGAAATCCATGCATGAAAATAAATAACTCTTTCTCCACCAGTATCTAGCAATCATAGGGCCCAGTGATCACTATCTTTTGCCTATTATGTTGAAATAGCTCTTAAATTAGACCTGAGTTGACCAAAGGTGTTTTATGAATTTCCTTTCACTTTGCATCAGATTAATTTCTCTTATTAATAAATAAAGAGAAATAATTCAGATTTACAGAATAATTCTGCAAAGATTTGTTACATGATATTTTAAAAAAGTTAAGAAGGTGTGACACTGAGATAAAGCAAAGAACTGGATTAAAGGGTGGGAAAAACTGGATAAAATAAAATAATTTTTCAGTATGGTAAGAATTTAAAAATGAACTGCCCTGGATTTTGCAGAGCTTAGTCTATTTAGTAATTACAATCACAGGTAATGAGTTAGAAAAAGGGGAAGAGGATAAGAAAGTACAAGAAGAAGAAAAAAATCACAGGGGAATACATTACAAGAATAGTTATTTTGCCAAAACTATTTCTGATTTTGTTCACAGCTGCAGTATCAAATGTAGATTAGATCACTCTGGAAAAAATGTCTGAAGAACAAGACCATCAAACAGTTGGTAACTCTTCTTCCCAATAAACTAGTAGTTAGAACACGCCATAAAGAGACAAAATACTCTAACTGTTCTATTTCCTTTACACTAAGTGCAATTATGTGAATACTCCAACAATCAGGCTCAGTCAAAAGGTGAGCCATTGGAAGCATCTCCATTGACACCACCCCACCTTGTGTCAGGAGCACGTTCTGATGTCTGCAATTTCAGCTATCAGAATGCAACAGGTTTAAATTCTCATCCTAAAAGCTTAAAAAAAGAGTAAACCAGCATCCACAGGAGAATTAAAATCCATCAACAACATTGTCTTGGCATACCTTGTAACCAGAGGGTTACAGCCATCTCAGTCTGTAGGGAACAAAGGCACCTTCTCCACATCTTAGATGAACACAATCGCCTGGGCTATTGGAGTCTGTCAGCTCTCCCAGAAGTTTGAGTAGCTAATACTTTATTGATTTGACTCCTCAAAATATGTGAGCTCCAGAGCATTTGACTGGAGGTTCCGTGAGAGTATTGCCAAGTACAGTAACCTGCTCAACCTAGCCTTTCATTTTGAAAAGAAACAATGAAACATTTATATACTTGTTTAAATGCTAAGCAGTTTTTGTTTGGCAGCCAGACCAAAATATTAATTATTCTTACAACCTTAGTCAAGGACAAAGAGCCTGTTGATGAGCTTCAAGGGGACTTCATCTTACATAAGTGGGTTATTAAATGGCAAATGAAAGTCTGTGCTGAAAAAAAATAAAATAATAAGGAATAAGGAACTCTTAAATCACTTGTCAAACCTCGCAGCATTCAAGACTAACAGCAGTAGAAGATGAAAGGGACAAAGGCATCTCTAAAGATCTCAATGTTCAGCTGTAGTAAAAATGCTAATATTAGAGTGTACTAAAAATGAGATTGAAATATTTCTGATCATGTTATAGTGCCTGTCTGTGTTCTGCATAGTGCCTATTCCTGTATGATCTCATCTAAAGTACTGTCTGGCATTGGTGGAATATTTCTCCAGAAGGACAATTCAAAACAAGAAGGAATTAAAAAATTAGTAGGATTAATGAAGGGCAGAGAAAGTCCCCTCAGTTAAATCCAAGAAAAACCTTATGAGATTGTGAAGGAAACAAACAAGAATCAACCCATTACAAGGAAAAAAGTAGAATGAATATGGATTAAGAACACGTATTTTCCCTGACATCAGCCTACAATGCACCTTCACACATTTTTTTCAGAACTAGAAATGAGAAATGCATTTGTTCGTGTAACAGTCAATTAAATTTGGGATTTTTTTTCCCACAGGAAATCTGTTTAGGATACTTAATTTAAAAATATTCTCAAAGGAACCTGGACCTTTAAATGGCTGCTTAGACTACCCAGGCACCAACACCTACAGTAGTTTAGTTTTTAGAAGAGACAGTATGTGTGATAATGACTGTTTAAAGGGATGCATTTGTTCATTATTGCCTACTGCAAGTTTTCAAGATTTTCTTATACGCAAGTCTTAATACTGGATGTAACACTGCAACAAAACACTCCTAGATCTCATTTTCCTGGTCTTGTTCAGACAGACTTTTTTCTCCTATTCATTTCTGAACTGTGGTGACTTTTACTTCTCTGAGAGTATAATCTAATTACACCTCTTGCAGAATATCTCAGTGATATTTTGTAAAAGTAATTAATTGCATTCTCAACTTTTCCACATTCAAACTTTAGGAAAACCTACTATGGATCATTATAAACCTTTTCTTCCCTCATCTTCTCTGGAAGTCTGAGGGAGCTATACTTTCCCTAATATACATCTGTTGGTCACATTGCTAATGAGCAGAAGATAGCCACTGTCTATTAAGTGAATAGCTAATTTTCATAAAGGCTTTGGTATACATAATATTCATTAGAGCATGAATAAATTGCTCGTTTAACCATCCAGAAGAGAAGAATTTATTTAATAGCAAAACAGTGATTGGACCTGAAATATAAATAATGCTCTGGAACACGAACATTTGGAAACATTTAATAGCCAGTGAGTTATCTTTTCCTCCTATCATCACAGATATAAGACTATTATAGCATCACCTTGCTCTACCTCTACCATAAAATTAATTACCTTTGGACAGACCTCATTTGATTGCTCATAAAATTGATCTGACTTTCTAGCTTTTATAGCAATCTGTGTGTCATCAACAGAAGTGCTTAGAATAAATAAGCACTCCATCTTTTTCCATCTCTTTGATACAATCACAAAATTAAAACTAAATAGGTGTTCCAGTGTGTTTTGGCACAAGCAGTAGATATCTCAGTAATACACTAGAACAGTGTACATACATAGGCTCTTCATCATTTCTCTGGTAGAAAGAATACATGCTATTTAATATTCTGACATTGTTGAATCATTAGGATATCACTCCATAAAGGCCACTGTTCTGAAGCAAATGCTCTTGAAGAACTTGGTAGAATTTTGTGGATTAAATGGTGTATAGAAACGGACATTTTAGCAATTTCATGGAAACATCCACAGTGGAGAATTAAAGAATAGAATAGAAAAGAATAGAATAGTTGAGATGAGTTAAGCTGGAAGAGACCTACAATCATGCTCCTGATGAGTCCAACTGGCTGATCAATTCAGGTTGATCAAAAGCTAAAACTTGTTGTTAAGGGCATTAAATACCTCTTAAACACTGACAGGCCTGGGGCATCAACCACCTCTCTAGAAAACTTGTTCCAGTGTTTGGCCACCTTCTCTGTGAATAAATGCTTCCTTAATGTCATGTCTGAACCTCCCCCAATGTAGCTTTGAACCATTTCCATGCATCCCATCACGGGATACCAGGGAGAACAGCTCAGCACCTCTGCCTCAATTCCCTCTCCCTAGGAAGCTGCAGAGAGAGATGAAGTCACCCCCATCTTCCTTATCTCCACACCAGCCAAACCTAGAGTCCTCAACCGCTCCTCATGGGACATGCCTTCCAGACCTTTTGTCAGCTATATAGAATAATATATCACCAAAATGTGTTGTTATATAAATAATTTTTCACTTTGAGTAGACACACCAAAAAAAAAAAAAGATGTGTGTAGAATTGTTCTGGATAAATATTTTGTCCCCCAAAATTCAGAAAAAACACAAATAAACAAACAAAAAACAAACTAAAAAAAATTTAGGAAATTTCCTGTAGGATGAGCTAAGTTGCTTTGCTTAATCCCGGTGTGAAACATTACATATTATTTTAGCTTTCTAAAACTTTTGAATATCTAAAAATGAAGACAAAATAATTTCAAACTATTTTATTTAAAAGTAGGTAAAAATGCCAAACAACTTTTTTAGATTTTTTTTTTGAGATTTTTTGAGATTGAACTAATGGAAAACTAGTGTGACTCTTAAAACTGTCTATTGACTTTTCATAATTATCTCATTATCTTCTTTCTCAAGATTACATAAGTAGAATTAGTCTTTGACCGACATTTTTAAATAGTCTCTGTGTCTGATTTTAAACTCTGGTTTTAAAGTACTTGAGCCTAAAACTAGAGAGGCTATTTTAATCCAAACTACCTCCTCATTAGGAAATACAGTAGAGTATTTTGGCTAAAATCACCTCTGCTTAAATACATAATTCTGATGTTTGTGATTCAGTTACCTTTACACTCTGTAAATTGTCATATCAACACGAAGTTGTATGACTGGATACTGCCAAATGCATTATTTAAGGCAGTAACTGTACTGGTTTTACTGCAGGTGAATTGTAGTTGTCAGATAGAATCAGAGAATAGAATCATAGAATCATTACATTGGAAAAGACCTCTAAGATTGTCAAGACCACCTGTCAGCCCAGCACTGCCAAGGCCACCACTACCCCATGTCCCCAAGTGTCACATCTGCACATCTTTTAAACGCCTTGCCTGGGAGAAGAGGCTGACCCTCACCTATCTACAACCTCCTTTCAGGATATTGTTGAGATCAATGAGGTCTCCCCTGGCCTCCTTTTCTCCAGATTAAACAACTTCAGTTCCCTCAGCCTATCCTCGTAAGATTGTTCTTCAGACAGAGCTGGCATGTGTGTCTTCTAATAAGAGACAATCATGGTGAAAAAGACAAGAAAGTATTTTCCCCAAATGACTCCATGTAAGTCATTAATCAAAATGGAAATGCGGAGAGAAATTACAGTCAAACTTTACTGCGTAAAAATTGTTTGTGTTCATTAAAAGGGATTAATGGTGCCTGGTAGCTAAAAACAAACAAACTGAAAAAAGAAAAAAGAGGGAATTGCAACAAATTTTGGGCTTGAGGCTAAATTTATGCTGTTTTGGCAGTAGTACCCTTTGGCTAATCCACTCTGTTGTAGCTTTTGGAGCATGGACAGAAAGAACTATGAACATCCTGGCCCTGGCCCTGACCGTGCTCTTCAGTTCGCTTCTGAAGGAAGCAGAGAACTAGGACTGGTCAAGCTGGCTACAAGCAAATTGTCCTACTTCATCCTGCTGGCTTGATTTTTGAAAAATCAGGAACAAGCAGCCCATCTCATATGCTGATTTACCAGGATAGTCATATTGTTTCAAATTTGAAGTAATACTAGTAACAACTTTAGTTTTTGTAAGACATGAGACTGCAGCCAACCCTGCTCAGCTCCACATTCACAACAGTACTCCTCTCACACCCACTTTGCTTTGGCTTGCAGAAACCAGGTGTCCCTTTTAGGTGGCACCAGCTCTGACATTGCAAGTCAAGGAGCTAGACCTGAGCTGCTAAATGACTTAAGTGTGCCTGGAGATCAGACAAGCTGTTTCAGTGATCTAATTCCCTGGAAATCAGCACTGTGGTGGTGCACAGCCCTCAGCCTTTGTGAGTCCTGGAAGCTGGTGCACATGATCATTGCTGGAGCCAGCTCAGGTCATGCTTCTCTCCCTCCAAAAAATAACCACATCATTTTGGAGCAGGTGCTGATGCTGACCACTGCACAGATAAAAGGAAAACATTGTGATACTGTTTGTTTACATACAGGGTATGAGGATCTCACTAATGTGTCCTTTCCATCTCACCCCTGGACTGCTCCTTCCAGTTCCCCAGTCCAATAGTGCCTGATGGCACTTCAGAGGCACAGCACCCCAGGAAGGATTTAATACATACCAAAGATCCAGTCAGGAGAAGAGTGGCTTGTTCTGGGATGGCCCAGTCTGACCCATAAGGAACAAAGACAAGAGAATTTCCTGCTCCCTTTCATCTGTGTGCCCAGATGCAGGCATACACATGCAAACTTGCTCCAGTCATGCCCTATCCACTTCCCGGTGAAGTGACAGGATATCAGTATCCTGACCTTGTCATATTTCCCTAGAAGCCAGACTGACTTTTGTCTGACTCAGTTTATTTGAAGTCTTCCCAAAGAATGAGATTGGCACTTGGTAAAGTGCTTGGGACATCTCTGGAAAAACATATCATCGTGCTAACATAGGTGTCAGGATGAATCATCTCCTCCAGAAGGCTTTCTACAACCCACTCCACTGCTCGGGTGACGAGCCACGATCCTCCTTCACTCCGAGTTAGCACCTCAGCACACGCCTGCAGTAATTGCAGGGGTGGAAAGCAGCAGAAACGGAGCTCTGGGAATATTGATGAGCTGTGACGCAGCTTTGCCTGGCCCTGGCAACCACCTCAGTGGGCGAGGTCCCACTTCATCTTTGTTTTTCACCTTAAGGAGGCAGCTAAGTCATTCCTAGGATCATTCCTTGGACTTGTCCTTACACCTCTCATTCTTTGCACTGCTGTGCTGGAGAGGGAGAGAAACTCCTGCCTGTGCCTCACTGATCTGGACTTCCAGACAAAAAGCTTCCAGAGGGGAGCAGGGAGTGTCTTGAGAATCTGAAGTTGTGTCCCTTCTCTGCAGCATCAGTTTCTGAAGAGATCATTTGATTCAGCAGAGGTCTTGATGACTTTCACTGCGTGTTCACCACAAGGCAGAGATGGAATACTTGATATTAAGGAATATTCAATAGTAAGGAACCCACATGAGTTTCATCTACTAGCAAATCAAATGTGCCTGGCCAGACTTTACTGTGATTTAGTTTCCCTAAGTAAAACACATACAACTTCTTCACACTCCAATTACTTTCTCCTCTTAATCATACAGGGAAAAAAACCAAGTTCGAGATATTTTCTTTTATTCAATTGATACCTATATTTTTTTCCAAGTTTCTCCTTATATAGTAAAGGAAAAAAACCCTGAAGTGTCAGTTGGCTTATTTTCCTGCAGCTTTACATATCGTCTTTTTATTCTCTTTTGTTGTTCATAAATAATCTTGTTATTTTTAATTTTTCATTGATTTTTTTAATACCTCTTACACCTCTTTACATCTCTTTTTTTGGGGAGAACATAAGATGATTACACAGCATTCAAGGCTAGAATGTCTCATTGACTTACGTGATGACCAAACTATATTTTTATCTATGTATTACTGTGGTCTAACCCCAGGAGGAAAAAAGGAGAGAGAGAGAGAGTGAGATAGAGAGTGAGAAAGGAGATTTGTTTTAGGAAGATAAATATTAGCTGTTGCCAAATGACTTCAGCTGGACAAGAGGGGAGCCATGGGACAGATTTTGAGATATCTCCATATTCTACTACTGAGAATCTGGTTCCCTCTTTGTGCCCTCTAATTATTTCACAGCACATATGAAACTTCACAATGCAATTTGGAATTGCAGTTTTAGTTTTCATGCTGGCACCATCGCCGTGTTTTCCTTCCTTTCCCCTCCAACGGATTTTCATCTCACAAACAGACAGGAAAGCAGGGAGGGGAGGAAAAGGAAAAAAAGGGACCTTTTTAATTCTCCTTCTGTATGGGGCCACAGAAATGCCTTAAGCTAAAGACAACAGACTGAAAAAGAAGTGGGAAGAGATTATCAGAAGCCTGGCAAGAGGACAGTACCGTTGGTGGTCAGGTGAAGGCTGCTTTGGAGGATAAGCATTTTGTGTGTTATCAGTGCAGGAGAGAAAACAGTAGCTCCCTACACTGAAAGGAGATTAAAAAGTAACAATAGCCTTTTCTGTACGCCACAGGCCAATCTGCTAACTGCATGGAAAGCTGAGAAGCTGCTTAGAGCCGATGTTTGTTTAATTCTCACCTGCATCCACTTGAACTGCGTAAATGACATGGTGCTTTTCAGAACATATGCATGTGTTTCCATGCGGCACCATTTTGTGAAAGGGCTTGTGGCCAGCTAATCTAGCAGTGCTAGATTTGCCGTGAGTATAAAAGACCACATCCCTCTCTCACCCTGGGTAGCCTTGTGGTTCCAGAAAAGAATTATGAAAAAAGTTACTTGGCTTTTTTGTTGTTGTTGTTTTTGTCCAGTTTTGTTTTTGTTTTTTTTTTCTCTTTGAATCAACAGTAATAGGTAGCTGATAGTAATCAGGGGTGTGTAACATAGAATAAAGGCCAAAGAAAAGATGATCTTCTTTACCAGGGGAAAAGGTAGGAAACTCAAGCATTGGCTCAGTTCAGACCCAAGGCGACTAACTCTCTTGATGAATCAGTACCTCACATGTTTTTTTGGAAGAAAGAGGGTGATGGAGGAGCAGCACAGTCAGGTAGCCAAGACAGGAGTCAAGATTCAGGGATACAGGATTTTGTGTTTTTTTTCTGTTACTGATTTTATATAAATATATATGTGTGTATGTGTATTTGTGTATGTATATGTACAAATAGCTTTATATAAAGAATGTTAATTCCTCTGGCTCGAAAGGTACTAAGTACAAATTATTGGTATTATTGCATAGTGATGATGGAATTTTTTATTCCACTTGCAAGTCAGCTTTAAAAATGTGGCTGGATAGGCATCTTAGCTGTGTAGGCAGAAAGCTCTGCACTCTCAGAGGGTCTTTTGTTTGCTAAACAATGGCACAGGGCAGACCCAGGAAACCTTGCTGTTGCTTTCTTTGCAGAGTCACAGCATGTCTCAAAGTGCAGGCTCATAAAATGTAAGCTATCATATATTAATTACACAGAATTTAATAATTGCACATTGTCTTTTCTAGCTGAATAATTGATTTCTCATTCCAGCTGTTCTGCCGGCTGTAGTCTCTATTAAGATTACTGTTCGCAGGCTGCTCGCTGTTTTTATCCTCCAGGTATGGATATTGCATGATGGCTTCACTTTTGTTCATTTTTAATTTCTATTTATGTATAGTTTTATTTTCGCAACCACTTTTGAATCAAAAGAAATTTTAAGGATTGTACAGTGAAACAGTTGCATGAAGCAGAGTTTAACCATAGATAACCTTATTGTCCACTGACACAGGACCCAGGATTCAGTCCCACCTGACAGCATCCAAGTCCCCTTTCTGACAATAAATCACAGTGTAGCTCTGGAGAGGAATATGTTCCCTGTCACACACAAACATGCAAACAGGCATTCTCCCTTCTTTTAAAAGAGAAATACATTTTCTTAATAAAAAAGTTCTTTTCAAATGGAGTAACCAAACACATAATGTTGGAAATATTTTCAGTTATATTTTTTCACTCTTTTTCACAATGTCTTCTTAAGAAAAGTCTGTGATTGTTGTTTGTTGGTTTTCTTTTTTTAATTTTTAAATCTAGTAATGCTTTCTCTATGCTTTATGCAAGTTAAACTTCTGATATTTGATATATTCTCTCCTCTCAGTGAGTCAAACTCCGTGACAAATCCTTTTGCCCATGATACTCTGATGCTTCCTTTCATCCAAGCTGTCATCATCTGTTTAATTATCATCTCTATATTCTGGGTACCTTAGACAAACAGGAAATCCATTCCATGACACCAGGAGTTGGAGTCTAATGGACTGACTGGCTTATGAGTTCACTTAAAATATTTCTAAATAGAAAAATTCTTATTTTCTGCAAAATATTTTTTCTTTCTATTTTCAGTTGTTCCAATTTTTCAGGAAAAAAGTGAAAGTTTTACTCATAAAGGTAATTTTTTACATGCCCTAAAAACATTATCTACCTAAAAAAGAGTGGAAAATATTCATTTAAATAACACATTCTTGGAATTATGGCTTATTTAAGACAATGTCAAATTTGCATTGATGCTAATAAACTGCTGCCTTAATTATTATAGTTGTTATACTTTTTAAATGAAGGAATAGCAGAGAATATGAACTTTATCCTGCTGACTTACCACTGCACCATCTTCAGAAATACTTACATTCAAGTGTCTGCTGGAATTGCTCAGCTCTTGCCTTGTCTCTGAAAAGCAGGCAATGCTGCTCATAGAGAACTCACCAGAGATGTTTGAATTAAACAGAAACACTCTGATGCCACCCCACCTTCAGAAAATGCAGGTGCTCTGAGTGCTGTGATTTTATACAAACCTGTTGCAACAAGCCACTGAAGTGTATCTCTTTTTAAAGCTAAGAAATCTGGGGAGGAAGCTCCTGCTATGGGGCACTAGTGCTGAAACAGAACAAACCAGGGTTAATAAAATAAAGGCACCAAACACAGAACGAGGCTGTAAAACAAACACACTTGTCATGGTTCTCTCGCGGCCTCTCTGCGGTGCAGAAGCTGAGTTGGCCACATGGCCACATTAGCCATTCCATCAAGGTCAAGAATCCCGAATGAGTTGCTATGGGAAACAAATTACTGAGGTGTCAGCTGGAGCTGAAGGTTCAGATATGAGGGAACTTTACCCATTATATGCTTGAAAGGTTTCCGGAACAACAGAAGCTGGAAAAGAGCATACTGGTAATAACAAGACCAAGAAAGCAGATGTTTCACTGACCTTTGCTCTGTGCATTTGGACTACCCATTTGCCAGCATGCCTGAGTGGACCAGAAAGGAATTGCAAATAAGGTTGGCTCTCCTGAGGCACAAGTAAATAAAAGATTTCTTAAAAAATCAGATATCAAGTGCTTTTTTTTTTTAGAAAGATATGTAAAAGAAACTCAACAGCATATGAAACCACCTGGGACTCATGCTCTGTTATCAAAGATGAGGAGAGAAAGCTCTGATTTTATTACAGCATTAATTTCAGTGGAAGGCATTGAAAGCTGGAGAAGGGACAAGCTAACATGCCGCTGAGGTAACCCCTCCACCAAAACCTAGTTTCATTCCCTGTGATCTCTTAGTAAATGGTCACTGTGAACATGACCTTGGCTGGAATTGTCTCTGGAAAGAGAACTGGGAGGACTAGACCTTCTATCCAACACTGACATTCCTCTCTGTCAAGGTAACCTGCTACTCTTGAGCCCATGGCGCTTGCCTCCAGATCTGTAGAACCCGGATTGTTTTCACTTTCCACCAAGCATTAACTTTGACAAAAGAAAGAATTTATGCCTAATTACACAGAGACTTGTTCGGGAAAGTTTAGGATAAATCCCTCTCTCCTAGTTTGAGAGTGAGCTGCTGATCCAGCTGCTGATCCAGCTGCTCACTAAGCAGCTAAGGAATGGCTTGCAGATGATGGTGCTATCACCAAAAGAAAAACTAGGCATCTTGTCTTTATCACATATTTGTTTAAATTTTCTCATCCACTTACCTTATTTTCCACTGCAGAACTTTACATCATCTATCCAGAAACAGGAAAAGGAATTATTTTTCTCTGCTGAGATAGAGAGAGACACATCTTCTCTTGAGACTCACATTGGATGTGACTACTGGGGGAAAGAAATAGGTATAATTAATTCCCATTAATGAAAACATTTTGCTAAACAATGGCTAAAATTCTGGCCTACTATTTCCTTGACTTCAGGATGTTTTTTCCCAAGGCCTGCATTTTCTTCTGCCAATTGTTCCTCCTATGGCTTTACATTTGAAGGTTCCTTGTTAAATGTTTTAGACATGGTGCTGAGAGAAAGAATTAGTCATGAACATCTGTTTGTTAACACCTTGCATCATTTCTACACCCTCTGCCCTACTAAAAATCTTGAAAAGGTTATATTGCTGGGTAATTTTCATAGCAAAAAACTAGAGACCTATGTAGGAGGTCTTCACTTTCCCATAGTACTTGTATTTATACACTGTAGCCAGGCCTCAGTGTTCAGATGGCTCTCAATACAAATGTATAACGTAGGACCTGGAGATATATTTTTACAAAGGACAAAGGATCGGGCAGTGAAACTCTTTCCACTTCTGTAATAAGTCATTATTCCTCTCCAAATATTTGTCTTTTTTGGCTTTCTCCCTGTGTTGCTTGTTGGATTGTAATGATCTAGAGTGAGTTAAAGCTGGATATTTCATTTTAACCTGGCAATGACAAAGCTTT
This sequence comes from Manacus candei, assembly GCF_025592945.1. NCBI lineage: Eukaryota > Metazoa > Chordata > Aves > Passeriformes > Pipridae > Manacus > Manacus candei. Next base: position 9,003,519 of record NW_026138061.1, read on the forward strand.
CATGTTCTGAAAAAAGTTTTTGTGGGGTTTTTTTTTTTGGTTTTTTTTTTTTTTTTTTTTTTGCCTTTGGATTAGGCTTTATTGCACTTAAGTATTGTGCAGGAATAACTGAAGGTAATGTCACTGACAGAACTGTGCCAGCAGGAAGCTCTGTAAATCAAACCAGAATTTATACACTGTCTAATAGGTCTCTTGAAAACATAGTAGGTAGTAGGGTTTTTTTGTGCAACTACAGTTGTGAGTGCCTTTCCCATTCTCAGGTAGCCTGAACTGAAGCTACACTAATGAGAACAAGGAGATTTCTAAATGGAGAGATGCAGCCTCTGCCTGCTGCAGAAGTTGCTTCCAGTGGGTTTTCTTTCAAGCCTTTGCTAGTTAGTGTCCTGGAGCAAGCACAGGTATTTCTGGAAACACTCTGTGAAAGACCTTGAAAATGATCTCCATCTATTTCAGCTGCTGTCCTTAGAGCTAAAGTGCAAATGCTTCTGCATTAAGGATATCTATGCAACTGGAGAATGCTTTGCCAGTTACTGAAATGGAAACGCCTGGGGAAGTGGAACAGGTGTTCAACTGTGCACTGCAGCCAGAGCAAAAGTGGAAAAATACCTTAATTTGAGGACCCAGAGAAATAACAGGAAAGCCTAACTAGAGCAAAGTGTCGTTGTTGCTAAGGTGAAGGTGGACTAGAAATGACTGGTAGATTAAGGTAAAAGAGCAAAGGTAAGATACCTTTGAGAGTGTGGGTGTTGAGTGAAAATACCCTGAATGTAGAGAAATTCACTAACTTTAATACGAACTTATACACTGGGCTGATACCATTGCAAGAAATCTTGAAAATGTTATCAAAAATAATTTTCCTGAATGATTAAATTTATTGTAAGAAAAGTGAGTGCCTTTTTCCTATGAAAGACAGGAAACTGCTTGATTTAATATGTCATGTTCAATACTGACTTTGCACTGGTTTTATCAAAACTCACGCCCATTCTGTAGATTATACCTGTGTTAGACAAGCCAAAGGCCCAAACTGAGGCAGGGTGAGCTTTATAATGGTGACTTTCAGCTATGAGTAGCTAGGAAAGGTTTGCTCTTGTCTCTGCTGCCCTGGGAAGGAACTAAAGTGGTTGTTTGCAGTGTAGGAGACAGGATCAATAAACCAGGCACCCTCTCTATATTTTTCTTGTTCTCTTTTCCTGATTTTTCTTAATAAAAGGGGAAAACATTTACTTAGCATGCCTTAAGGTCAAGTTAGACAGCAGATGACAAATGGGAAGAAAGTGATGGACAGAAAAAAGAAGAATCAGCACTGATGCAATAAACTGGTGTGGTGGATGGGTGAACAAAAAGAAGCAGAGGAAACACAGGGAGCCAAAGCAGACCCAATCTCACATGTGGCTGGAGTAGGGTTAGAAGAAGAATATATGTGTTCTGGAAGGTTTATACTTAGAATAAGTGAGGTACAAAGTCATTAAATCACTTGTACAAAGCCAGATCAACATCATCATTCAGGAAGATAGTCTCGACCTCAGCAATTTGGGAATCATTCAAGTCGATGGTGATAAATCTTGCCTGCTCTTAATGTTCCTGTTGTCTTTGCATCTATTCTCCTATAATAAGATATATGTTACATTCTACTTCCCCCTTCACTCCTCATCAAATGGACACGCCTTGGTCAGGACTGTCATCATCCCTCCATTGCATCTTCCACAACTTGTATTACTAAGTATGGAAAGATTAAAAATTGTCATGTAAACATGAGATTTTCTGTGCTGTAGCAGGCTGGATAGGGTCCATTAAGATCATATCAGCCTCTGTCACTGAATACCAATATCTGCATTCACAAAGCACAAGAAATGTCGACAAAGATGAAGTAACTCAACCATAGAGGAACCTTTCCCTTAACTCCATTAGTATGTGATTGCCTTTGCAGGCTGTAAGAGTAATGTTTGTACATGTCAAAAGGTGGAGGTTTTATTTGGGTTTTTTTGCAGGTTTGTTTTTTTTGAACCCATATAAATGTAATTTGTGGTGATTGTCATGTATATAAAAACAGTCAAGTGTGTTTTACTCTGAAAAATACTATCATAGACATTTTATGGCAAACATGCTCCAAGACAAGATGCAAATTTTTAATAGAGAGAGCTTCTGTGTGTAACATCCTTTATATATACCATATTTTATATTGTATTTCTCTTTTTTTTTATTATGAGAGATTAAATAATAACTCATTTTTTTTCTTTAGTAGCAGCCAAACTTTGTTTTTGACATCATATCCTGTCATATCCCTGCTTCCTTAAGATCCATATCCTCTTCCATGTTACTAGTAATTCTCTTTGAGCATTTTTGCCTGCTGTTGACTCTCTCAAAATCTGTTTTAGGGGTTAAGGGTATATTTTTCAAAGCTGTTTATGCCCCTGATTATGCAGCTAGATACTTGTTAGGCTTTTTGGAGGTATCTTAAATGCTGAGGAGATTTACAATTGAGCCTAATAAGACTTCAGTACCCACCTAATTTGTAAATGTAATTGGGCACAAAATATATTTGACAGGCTGACCCAAAGAATCAGAGTGGTGCACAGAAGAGCAGAAGTGACATACTTTTTGGACTAGAATGTCATGGGATTCAAAATACTATTTTCTATGTCCATTGCTATTTTCCCTTTGCTCTTCTTCATCCTATTTGCAGTTCCATCATTTCATGTAGCAGATACAAATGACATAGATGTGCAGTTCAAACTGTCCTTTCTATTCTGTGGAACCTAAAATTCATAGAATGGTTTGGAAAAAAAAGTCATCTAGGAAAAAATCATCTAGGCCAATCATCTTGCCATGGGCAGGGACACTCTTCAATGGATCTTGTTGCTAAAAGCCCCATTCAATCTGATCTTGAAGACTTCCAGTGATGGGGTATTCACAGCTTCTCTGGGCAAGTTGTTCCAATGTCTCACCACCCCCATCATAAAAAGTATCTCTTTTTCATGTCCAATCTAAATCTACCCTTCTCCAGTTTAAAACCACTACCTGCCCCTTTTTCTGTCATTACAGGACCTCATAAAAAGTCTCTCTCAGTCTTATAAGCCCAGTTTAAGTACTGAAAGGTGGCAATAAGGTCTTCCTGGAGGCTTATCTTCTCCAGGCTGAACAATCCCAACTTTCTCAGCCTGTCTTCATAGAAGAGGTGCTCCAGCCCTCTGATGTTTTTGTGGCCCTCTCTGCATGTGCTCTAACAAATCCATGCCTTTCTTGAGCTGCATGCAGTGCTCCAGGTGGGACCTCATGAGAGCAGAGAATCAGCTCCCTCCACCTGTTAGTTACAGTTCTTATTATGCACCTCTGGGTATTATTGGTTTTCTGGTAACAAGTGCACACTGCCAGCTTATGTCCAGTATTTTATCTAGCAGCATCCCAAGTCCTTTTCCAGTCTCTCAATCCATTCATCACCCAGCCTGAACTGGAGATAATAATTGCCCTGACCCAGGTGCAGGACCTTGCCTTTAGCTTTTTTGAACTTTATGGGGTTCATATAGTCCCAGTCCATTAAAGTGCATCTGGATGGCATCCCTTCACTCCAGCCAATCAAATGCACCACCCAACTTGGTGTTATCAGCAAAGTTGTTGAGGCTGCTCTCAGTCCCACTGTCTGTGTCACTGATATTAGACATTATAATACTAGACTGTATTGGTTCCAATACAGGCCCTTTAGTGGTAACATCACTTCTTACTTTGACACTAAGCCATTGACTCCAATTCTTTGAATTAGACTATTCAGCCAATTATTTATCTATTTTATAGTCCATCCCTCAAATCCATAACTCTCTAATTTAGCAGCAAGAATATTTTGGGGGACTGTATCAAAGATCTTACAGAATTCCAGGAAGATGACATCCATAATTCTTCCCTTGTCTGCTGATGCAGTCACTCCATAATAGAAGGCCAACAGATCAGTGAGGCACAATTTGTCCTTGGTGAACCAGTGTTGGCTCTCTCTAATCACCTCCCTGTCTTCCACATGTTTCAGATTTCTTCCTATGGGATCTGTTCCATAATCCTGTGTGCAGGGCTGACTCCCATACCTCCAGCTGAGCTTTCTTCTTTGATTTTTTTTCAGTAGACAAAAAAATGAACAAGAAATTATAATCCAGACTTAAAAAATGCAATGAATCCCTTCAGAGTTTTTTTAGGTGGTAAAGTTACATCTGACCTGTTGCTTTCTATCTTTGCTGAGGAAACTAAGCAGTACTAAGTGTAATTACCTGGTGTACTTCATGCTGCTTGCCAGAGATATCTGCAGTAGTTAGCATCACACATTAATGGAAAGAAGCCCAGTTTTCTTCCTCCAAGGGAAGGTACAGGGAATTGTTTAGTTGGTTGGATGGTTGGTTAGGTGTTGGTTTTTTTTTTCCCTACCCTTCTATGGAGAGAATCTTTTGATCATTTTGAGTATGGTTTGCGTATACATAGTTTTGATGTTTGAGGTTTTTGGCACAGATCCATGTATGCACCAGCTACTATTTGTTGGAAGATTAGCAGGGAGCATTGCTCCTGACTCAACAAAACAACCTGGAGTTGTGACCAGCATGGACCTGTCTCATGTTTGATACAGAAAACATCAGAATGACCATTCACAAGACTGCTACTACCAAAAAGTATTGTGATCAGCCCCTGTTCAGAACTGTGGCTTGCTGAGTTGTCCACTGAGGTGACTCATAGCCAACTGTACGTTCTTTGTGTGTTTTCAGATTGACTGCTGAGGGGGGGGGTGGGGGGAGAAGGAGGGAAGGATTCACATGTACAGAGCAGAATTGTGATGAGGTCAAACATCCACATTTGCAATTGCTGCTAGTGGGAGCCATTATCTGTTCAAGACATTATATAAATTATTTGTGGAATTGATACTTCATTGATCTCCTGGAAGATTCAAATAATGTTGCTGATTCAGTTTAGAATAATGTTTAAGGTACTTTAATGCATTGTTGACCAAACATTTCCTTGTTTAGCAAGATTGAAGACAATTTTGCTCTACATAATGTACAGAAAAACATAATATAAAGGAAAAGCCTACCATCAGTCACCTCCAATCTCAGTAAATTATAATAGGTAAGAGCCATGAGTAATACAGGAGTATATGTTAAAAGCTATAGAGTCATTTCTCTATTCCTGATTGAGTGAAGTGTCTTCAAAATTAACTAAGGTCTTTCAAGTCTGCAAGACATTTCTTCTCTTTTCTCCATGTTTTTGCAATGCTGTTTTGTTTTGGATTTGTTTGGGTGTGGAGTTTTTTTGTTTGTCATATACATTTTGAATGAAGGAAAGAATGTGTAAAATAGCTATTTTTTCCAACTGAAAGTAGTAAATGATTGTCTTAATCAAACAAAACCAGTGTATCAAGCAAAAAAGGTAGGTATAAGTGTGAAATTTAAATGTAACATTATTCAAGTGTTATTTTAAAGCAAACAACCCTGGAAATTCAGAACGACTAAAGAAGTAGGGAGATGTTTCAGGAGAAGCTCATGGACATTTTGGTTCTGAAAAAAATACCTCACAAATAGTAAAGTATTTCTGGAAAATTGTCTCCCCTCTCAGGAAATGTGACCAAAAATTGCTGCAGTAAGGGCTAGTGGTTTCATCCCTCTGTCCTGTGGCTAATGACAGGAATACCAGATGAGTTCACTGAATTCCATAATACTGTCATTGAAGGTAATTATTTAAACTCTATGATCACTTTTAAAGACAAGATTGCCACAAGGCCATTAATGTGGGTTTTTTATTAGTATAATAACTGGAAGAAATGTCTCCATACCTCTAAAGGTTGCAGAGTTTGATTTTTGAATTAGTGGGAGGAGCTGTTAACTGCTTTGAAGAATTTGATCTTTTTTGTACGCTGCAAAATTCAACCTGAATTGATGAAGGCCACCAAAGTGTTTAAAAATCTTGAAAAAGTAACAGCTCCCTTGGAAACCAACCACTGAGGATGATTTGGAGAGTGTGATTCTGATTTCATATGGCAACATCTGTCCTTTAATTACTGTAAGATTATTGCAGAAAGGTTGATGAGATCAAGTAGTAATGTGTCACTTCTGAAAAAGTCATCGTTGAGCTTCATGGGAAGTCTCACATTTTCTAGGAGGGTTGGTGTTAACATTTTATTCTTTTTAGACCACTAGATACTTTGGGTAAGTAAAACTTCAGGCTAGTTAGCTAGAAGAAAAGAGAAAAAAAATTTATATCAATCTAATTATCAATTTACAGCTTAACCAATGAAAGATTTTTTACAGAAAGACACAGGCAAAGCATTTCCCCCACTGTTTATAAATACAGAAAAAAAGTCCTTCCAAGAAACTCAGGATGAAAGTTGTATTAGTAATTTTTACCTCAAATTTCATGTAGGTTTACTAAGAAAAAAAAAATCTTGCCTCTTTTTCTCAATATGATAAACTTTTTTTTTTCCTAGAAAAAAAAGGAGAATATATCCCACTAAGAAAGCAGATTCATGTTAGGGCAAAAAGAAGCATAAGAGGTAATTTCTTCCTTGCATTCCTGCTAGTCAGTAATGAAGTCATACTCCTAAACTGCACTTTCAAAGTTATGGCTAAACTCCTTGACTACAGTACCCTCCTCTATCAGGAAATTATTTAATTTTTCACATTTCCATTTCCATGCAGTCAAGCAGGACTCCTTATATCTACCTCCCCTAATTAAATGTCTTGAAGGTCCCAGGTTAGGGTGCTATTATAGGAACACCATTAGAGTTTTGCACTGTGATGAGCTGATTCAAATCACTTCAATGTTCTCCATTCCTCCTTTTCTAAGGTGTGCCTAAAAACACAAAAAATTTGCATGAACAGTTATGACAATTGATAGTCTGGTAAACAATGATGGCCATTATTTCTGTGGAAAGTTGAGGGATTTTTTTCAGCTCCATAGTGCTGTGAAGCCAGATGCAAGGATTATCCTTTCTCCCTTCCCTTCCCTTCCCTTCCCTTCCCTTCCCTTCCCTTCCCTTCCCTTCCCTTCCCTTCCCTTCCCTGCCCTGCCCTGCCCTGCCCTGCCCTGCCCTGCCCTGCCCTGCCCCGCCCCTCCCCTCCCTTCCCAAACCTTCCCAAACCTTCCCTTCCCTTCCTTCTTTGATAAACAAATCCATTTCAAGTTTAGGCAAATTCTGATTTAAAATCAGTGTATGGAGAAGGAGGAAATGGGATCTGATATGGTCACTCAAAAGCAATTCCAGTTTTAATTACTTTCCTTAAATACCCCTTGAAAATCAAACATACTTAAATAACAAAACTGTATTAAAAAGCAGAAATGTTAATCAGAAAAATGTGCACCTTTTCTTAAAGGAAAGGGCATATACTCACTAATTCTGTTTTATAACCTGAATGATCACAGAACAGTTGAACACTATTTCCTAGTACTGCTGTGTTATTGATGCTTTTTTCTTACTCTCAAATGTCCCTCTCAGTAATGGAAGCAAAAATTTAGCCTGACTAGAAATATAATTCAATAAACATATTTTCTTGGAATGGACTGATTGCTTTTTGTTTTTTACTGGATTTTTTATTTTATTTTGCTGAAACAGTGCATTGGGTTTGTGGAGCAGTCATTGCAGAGGTTATAAGTATTGGGCTTCTTTTGTAGGGAATCATCAGAGTAAAGAGAGGACAAACACAATTTCTTCCCTCCAAGTAAGAGTTTTTAAGTAGCAGAAAAAAGGGAGTACTGGCAGCAACACTGCAGTTCCCTCAGTACAGATCTTAAGTTAAATTTACTTTGAAAGCAGGCTATAATTCATATTTGGGTCCTGCATTTAATGTCTTGAGTTGAATTTTTTTTATCTACAGATCTGGAAACAAAATATTATTACCTGCCTCTTTATTGTCTATTGTTACTATTATTGTCATGGACTTTGGCAGAGGGTCAACCTTCTCCTTGTGTTCTTATTTCTGCAAAGAGGGAGTTGGGGAGAAGTTAGAAGGACACTGAAAGAATGGTGCCAAGAATGGGTGTTTTAGTGGTTTAGATGACTCTCAATCCTGACATGGGTGAATGTCTCTCCTTTAGCTACCTGTACCTTGCACCACTCAGAGCTGAAGATATGCATAAAAATTACCTAAATGGACTAGATCGGTATTTAGGTTCTCAGGGTGGTTATTAAGAATGCTAAAGACACAGTTGTAGCTAACTGGAGCAGTCATTTTCTATATTCTTTGATTTTCAACACAAGTTCAAACCCCTATTTAGTGAGTATAATCAACAGAAAAATTGTGGTTTTTTTCACATGAGGCTTTCATGGTTCCTTTAAAGACTTTCTTATGGTCCTGAGGAGTTTTTGCATCCTTACTGAGCTGGAAAATAATCAGCCCACAGGGGGAACAGTTTCACCACAGAAGTTATGGCAATTGAGGTTCCTCCTAGATTTTTACTCCTTTTTTCGTTCTTTCCTTCTCCTTTCTCCAGTATATATTGGCAGTTCTAAGCACTCCCTCTCCCAAATTTTAGTGCCAGCTGTCTGCTCTCCTCTCTGGCTTCTGTGGCATGATTCCATCAATCTGGCATTGCTTCATCTTTGTTTTAGAGCTCTCCAGTTATTAAAAAAAAAAAAAAAAAAGGAAAGGAAATGAAAAGAAGTCAGTCTTCATGTTACCACATTCACATATATTCAATAAAAGAAAAGCACACTTTTAATGGAAAATTTCTTTTTTTCATTTAACATGCATTTTTCTTTTCAATTCCCCTTAGCCTGTTCCACATAAGTTAGGATAAAAAAAAAAATCCCACTTCTACAACACTTGGCAGAAGTTTTCTGGATAGGTCAAAATATCTATCAACAAGCAATCCATAGATCTGACCTGGGGATCACCATGTTTGTAGTTGTCAGTATTTTCGGTTACACATTCCTTAATGAAACTCACAAAATTTATTTATTTATTTATTTATTTATTTATTTATTTATTTGTTTGTTTGTTTGTTTGTTTGTTTGTTTGTTTGTTTGTTTGTTTTAAATAATCTATGTCATCCCCTATGATGTTCACCCTTGTATGTGAACTTTCTCCCTCTTCCATGGAGAAAAACCATCTCTGGGTTGCTTAGTCCTCTGATCTCACCTTGATTATTTGTCAGTATATGGCTCATTGAAGCAACACTGCTGAAATGGGCCAGCTCTCAAGAGCCCCTAAATATCTTCATGTGCTACATTAAATGTAACTCAACCTCCCTCTGACCCAGAGTTTGTCTTTGCCTCCCTGTCTGGGAGCCTCAGGAACAGGCTGCTCCACAGGCAAGGTGACCTGGGAGCTGACCTTGGCGTGGCAGGAATTGCTACTGTTACAGCAATCTTTTATCCTTATCAATTCAGGTTTCTTGTGGTCATGGGGAATTCTTATGTAAGAGAACAAAGAAAAATCTACATTTTTATATTCACAGCCAGAGCCTTTCCCAGATCCTTTGCCACTTTGTGGGTGACCTCTGTGGGCTCAGGGACAGGTTCTGTCCAGGTAGCTTGAGGTTTGTTCAAAGCAGAGCATAACTAACATGCTCCTGTTTCCTCATAAGTTTAGTAAAAAACTAATATTTTTCCATCTACTTCTACCTAAAATGGATGTTGCTGGAAGTTTCCAGCTGCGGAATTTATACCAGAGGTTTTGTTTTGGTTTGACACCGATTTCCTGTGTGTACTGCTGGAGAGCTTCAGGTGAAGACCTGCTCTTCTTCTGCATACTCCTTTTTCTTCAGTGGATCATGATCCTGGACTACACCATATGACTCATCATGTGCTGTTGGTAATCCCTGATACACCACTGGAAGTTTCCGTTATATGAAAAGTCAGGTTATTTTTTTGTAATTTTGCTTAAATACTTTAAAGATTACTTACCTTTAATCTGTCACCAAAGTAAAAGTGCTTTGTTCATATTTGAGATCAACAACAGTGTTTTAAAATAATGGGGATTAGAAAAAGCAAATGTTACCTATGTTTGGAGGAATTTTCATGTGAAGTTTTTTTTTCTTTATTTTATAGCCTTCGTATAAACCTTTTATTTAAGCCTCATATAAAAAAATAGCTTGCTCTTAGGACTTGCAATAAGTTATATGAAAGGCAAACAAAATCCATTGGTGAAATCTGAGACACTACTTTATCTTGAACCTTGGCAGAGTATTGGTTTGGGATGGTAGGTTGTTTATCTCTTTCCCCGCCACACCTGGGTGGGTGAATCTGGCACAGGCTGTGTAGCAAAGTAGACAAGTACTACCCTGAGCAAGTGTTCATTCATTCTGCCCCTATTCTACTTCTACTCCTTCACTACCAGAAAGACATTGAGGTGCTGGAGAGTGTCCAGAGACTGGGAACAAATCTGGGGAAGGGTCTGGAGCACAAGTCTGATGAGGAGCAGCTGAGGGAGCTTGGAAGTGTTCAGCCTGGAGAAAAGGAGGCTCAGGGGGGACCTTCTCACTCTCTACAACTACCTGGAAGGAGGTTGTAGCAAGCAGATTATCAAGTTTCCTCTCCATTATTTCTGTGTAGCCTGAAGAGCAGCGTTTCCCACAGTAATTTGGACCTACTACTTCAAATCTCAGCTGGCATCAGAAAAAGTAGAGAAAAGAGGACAGATTTCAAAAGCCACAGTTCTGTACCTAAAATCCTTTTGTTAAAGTTCTAAGTAGGAAGTGAAGCCTAGAACAGATCATCATCTATTTCTATCCTCAGCTTTAAATATCACACTATCTCTTTATAAACTCTTCCTATTTTTTCATACTTGAGAAAAGTTAAAGATATTTTGGTTTACTGGGTGCAGGATTTTTTTTTGTGAAACTACCCACTTCTCAAAACTCAATGAGGTCTCAAACAGAATAGCTTTAGGACCCAGCACAACATGTAGGATAAAGAAAGATGTCAGTGAGATTTTACTACTTGGTCATAAGTTTTCATGGTCTTTCCCGGTATTTTCTTGAAGTTTCTAAAACAAGGACCTAAAACTGCTGCTAACACCTCCAGTCAATTCACTCTGATCTTCTAATCAAACAAGCCTGCAGAGAATCTGCCAGGCAATTTTTCTGTAAAGTGTTTGAACCTTCCAGGCATATTTCTAGTGCCAAAAATCATTACAGAATTGAAAACCTCTTAGTCAGGTACAGTCAAGTGTGAATCTTGGTCTCTGGGTATATAAATTTTTACATTTAGGGCATGTTAGTGTTAACAATTTGACAGCTTGTCTGAAACAATTAATTTTTAAACCAAAGGGTCTCTCCTGTCAAAACTTTTTACCATTATCATAGAAGTGTTTGAGTTCAGCCTGGCAGCAAGCCATCTGTTTTCTTTAAAGTAAATGGCATTATTATTATTATTACAATTATATTATTTATTTTGTGAAACAGGCACCCAAAATTTGACTAACTTCTGCCAGATTTACACTTCCTTTTAGTAGCGTTATTTTTAAAATTATTTTTTTTCTAAACTTCTGTATTTTTCTGTTGGAAAAATTCCTGCTGATACTTTATATGTGTGCAATCAGTGTGCACATATTTATTCCAAATTTAACAGATAATCAACACTTTTCCGGCATGAAATTGTGTCATCTTGCTAAAAACTTTTCTCATCACTCTCTGGCTGAACATCAATGATAATAAATAAATCTGGTGCTATTGTCAGGTAGCTGTTTGCAACCTTTGTTGTTTTAGAAATGAGACTGACACTTTGGGGCTGTATCAACTATCTGAACAGATGTTTGGATCTTAAAGAGAACTGATGGAAAGAAATATATATCAAATTTTCATTTATTAAGATATGTAAAGTTTTGTTTTATTTTAGTAAGTCTTTTTTTTTTCATCAAGGATGTTTAAATAATTTTCTGAAATCGGCAAATTTCAGTGTTCATATTTATGTCATATCTATGTCAGGTAAGTTCACAGAAACTCAGGCTTTTTAAATATGAGCATTTTCTGAATTTATCTTGTTCTTTGCAGGTTTGCCATGACACCACTGCCTCCTTTAGCCTGGATGTTGTCACCTATGGATTTTGACATGGTGTATCTTTGCATGAATAATTTATTAAGAAATGAGGCTTGCCCCTCAAATCTCTTCTGATAAAAACCTTACTTCCGCTGAAAACAAATTCAATTTCAACAAATACTGAATTAATTTTCCAATTTAATCTTTTGAAAAGATTTTTTTTCTTAATGTTAAACTTAACAAATTGTATAAGTTTACATACGTAAAAGAAAACATAGTGAAATTAAGTAGTCTGGCAGTGTTTGCTTCCTTCAGCTTTCTGTGGAAGCTGTTTCTTATCCTCTTTTACTCATGTCATCTTATTTTTAATGCAGATTTGCAAGACAAGGATATTGTTAGCCTAAATTTGGAGCTCATTGAACATTCTATAAACAAACATATTACTAAAACTGGAGAATTAATGGCACTGACTTAATAGATTAAAAGTGGATCGAGAACAGAGGTGCTGATGTTGTGCATTCCTGTTCCTCTGCCCCAATATACGTCTGTTTTCTGTGAACACCTTTGTACCCATTACTGTAAAGTCCATTCAGTTCCTTTTTCCCTGTGCCAACACACTCCATGTTGCACTCCCCAAGGCCCTTTTCTGACTATTCCCATTCTCCAGTCTTCCTTTCATATGTGTACTGACAGTTCTTTGGACCGTTCTTGCCTCTTTCAAAATCTGGTTCAAGAGGAGGGAGCAGCTTGACCTGCAGATATGCTCACATTCCTGGTTTTGACAGGATTGACTTCCACTCATATTAACTTCATTGACATCTGTGGACTCCCAAAACTCTTGCTAGGGTGCCCAAAATGCAGAGTTAGGAACTCCTTTGTAGGGACTGTGGTCAGTATTTTCTTTCACGACTGACTTAAAGTCACAGAGGGCTTTGGTAGCAAACACAAGCTAAGAGCTGCTCTCTGGGTGTTGCCTCCTCTATCACTCTGTCTCTCTTGCTGACGGCTGTAACTATTGGTTCAGGATGATTTCAGTGGCCTTGAGATCAGCAATATTTATCTCTGACAACACTGAGATGTGAATTATTATTGATGCTGAGGCAGACCCTGCATTTGTGGGGGGAGATTGTTTCAGGGTTACACCACTGTAACAATGAGAGAGTTGTCAGACAATATGATTTCTGATGCATCTTAAGTTCTCTAATTGTTTATCATATTGACCTTGGGAGATCTTGCAATCTCCTGTCTGTAACATTAATCAGCTGACATCATCCTGTGCTCTGAAAGGACATTATCAAATCCAAAGACAGGAATACATCTTCAATGAGAAGGGCAGTGGGGCTTGGTGACCTGAGAAAGGGGATTGAAAAGACCTTTACTTTTTATCTTTGCCATGTGACCTCAGATGAGTCACTCCCATCTTTGCACTGTCCTGTCTTTTGTCTGATGGGGAATTGTCTGAGCTGGTCTGCACACTGCTGGTACACAGGCTGTGCCTGCTACTGTGCCTAACACTGCTCAAACAAGGAGCTTGCACAGGTCAGGTCCATTCTAGGTCCAAGTTATCACCAGAAGGCACCTGCTGTTCTGCAGACAGGCTGAACCTAGGCCAGCACTCCAATTACAACATTCTAGTCATCTCACCATGTTTTAAGAATTATTGTTAGCCAACAGCTATTCCTAAATGGTCTTCAGTGGGAAGATTGCAAAAAATAGGGTTACTCAAAGGTTTAGAGCATTTTTGTTTGGTTGATTTGGGCTTTATTTTTTACTATTTTGGTGGGGGCTTTGTCTTTGTTTTCTTTTTTTTTTTTTTTCCCCGCTTGGTTTCTTCTCTCTTTCCCCCCATCACATTTGTAATGTGAGTTCATATTTGATGGGAAGAAAGGCTGAAGCTCAGTGGAGTCTGGCTAATGAAATACTTCTGCCACAAAACTACACTGCAGCATAATGAATATATAACAAATAACATAGCACTGGAAGGACAAAAGCATTGTGCTTATGAAATGCAAATTATTTACTTAATATTTAAAGGAATATTTCAATAATCCTCACTTGGTTAATGAACTGGTTTTGTTGTGGGATGAAATTCATAAAAGGTGAAGCAAATGTAACCTGCACAGAGATCAATTATTTGATTTCAGCGGCAAATACAATACCTTTCATAAACGGTTTAAATTCACTGGATCCCTGGGTTAAACTGATGGATGTTTACTTTGTATATCAGTAACACAATCCTTTCCAGACAATGATGGATAAGATTAAATGGCCTAGGGCTCTACTGGAAGCAGATACAAAATAATTCTTCAAATTCTCTTTGTGGAATGTAACACTGTGACTCAAAATATTTGACATGACCACTGACTACACTCTGCCCCATCAGGTATAACGTGGGTCTTTGTGTTCCCAAAACCAAGTCTGACCCTTTAGGTACATCAGGAATGCTCAAACTTGTGTCAAAAATATCACTCCCATGGGTTACATTTGGGAGCTTTTTGGAGAGGGTCAGTCCAGGTAATTGTATGGCTCAGGCTTAGTGTAGGGGTTTGACTGAGTCTGACCTGAGTCAGGGGGTATTTGGGAACATCTCCAGCAGGTCTGCAGGGTTTAGGATCATCCCAGAGCTAGGACCCCAGCTATGCTTGAGCTACCCTAGAATAGCAGCATGAACAGAAAGAAATGTTTCTTAAGGCATGAGATTTAAAAAAAAAAATAAAAATCCTAAAATCATACCCAAATTGCTGAGTTAAAAAAATAAACATAAAAAATTCCTTATGTTGGCTTCAAAATTAGCAATTGATCTGACAATTGGTTTAATTTGGGGTGCCTTGAATATGCGATAGATGCTAATTTATGCAGTAGGCCTGAGCTCAGGACTGTGACCAGTGAGGAGCCTTCCAGCTCAGTTTTTGTGCGGTAATAAGCTCCTCATTGCCCAAGTACAACAGGACTGGTGCCATCAGCACCTACTAAGCAGTTGCTTTTCAAACTGAGCTGTTTGGTAGGAATGACCTTCGGTCCTTCAAAAACACAAACACCTGCCCCCTGCTCAGATTAAAAGGAGAAGAAGAAAAAAAAAAAAGAAGAAAAAAGAAAAAAAGAAGCCGAGAGGGAAGGTAGACAGAGGAATATGTACATCTTGATGGGAATCTTTTATTTATTTATATTTTTCAATTAATAAATCCCTGACTACTGCTACAGGTCTGAACCTCTATTCAGGAAGAGTGAGACTGGCAAGATATTCATAAGATAAGAGTTAGCGAGGAAAAAATCTATTAGAAAACTATTCAGCTATGTTGACGTGGTGAGTGGAACAGTTTCATTCCATTAACATGCATTCAACAAAGGAAACTTAATTAGTTCTGAGAACTTCTGATATTTCAGTAAAACTTTGGACTAATTTTCAGTTGGATTTTTTTGCCTTCTGGGGATCCTGTCAGTATTTTCAATTAACAGATTTCCCTGCACAAGCTCTTCAAAGAAATGGTGTTAGAAATAGAGGAGGGCAAGAACTGCATTTTTCATTTCATGGGAAATACACAATTCCTTTCTTGTTACAAAAAGCATTAAAAAAAAAGAAAACAGTCAAGTTTTGGATATAAATTAAGTTTAATAACTCTGAACCAAGTTATACAAATAAATTCACTGTAATATTTTAATATATAAGAACTGAAATTAAAATTCACTGCAACTGCCCCATTCTACCCCATAGTAAGCAACATTCAAAGTCATCTATCTCATTTGTTCCTCTACCAAGCAAAAATTTCCTTATAATTCTTTCTGGCAAAATCCTACATCCTTTGTTGTTTTTTAAATACTTATAAGGGTGTATGTTACCTTCAGCGTTTGCTCTAGCATTAATTAAACAGATTTTTTTGAAAGCATGAAAGCTTTACTGTAGTATTTGTAACCAGAAACTCCAGTCCACAGTGAAAAAATATAGTTTGTCTTTCTTTGCAGGAGTAATCTGATGTTCTTTTAAAGTTATATGTAAGTAATAGATGCTTATGTTCCATATCAGCATTATACATTTATCTACAGTAAACGTGAACTTTGATCTATTATATTAAATGATGACACAAATGCATCAAACAAATGGATCTTTTGTCAACCAAGTGTCTAGTGAACAAGTAATGTAGCTGAATGATCCCTGGGTCTGGTACAAAGGAATTCTTGGTATAGACATTAGACATGTGTCCAGCTTGCTTTTTTTCATGTTTACAGTTAGCCAACAGTACTCATAGGCTGCAGCTTTACTGGCCTGTTTCTGTGTTGGTTTGTCCATCCTGCAATATTGGATTATCTCTTGAGAAGAGCCTGCTATTCTTCAGATATGGTTTTCACTGAATTATGATCATTCCACCATAAAAATCTTGATTTATTCACCAAAACTATATTCTTTATCCTTGTTTCCTCTGCCTCAGTGACAATGAGCTTTCCTCAGCTCTTAGAATTGTGAATATCATTCTCTTTTTCTTCTGTCTTTGGTTGTCTCTTTTCCAGACAGTTATTTTGACTTTTTCTAGTCTTGCCTTCAGGGTTTAAGTTCACTAAAAACTTCCTTCCTTTCAACTAAGGGTTTGTAGCAATTATCAAACAAGTCATAACTCCTAGTTTTCTGTACTCTAAAATTAGTATGTTGGGGCCTATAGATTTATTGTTTTTTCTTTCTTGGTATTTCTAAACAGTTCCAAAGAGCTCTGCTCATAACACTGGCCAGTTCTTCTACACTTGTTCCATCACATACACTCTGAATTACAAGTACATTACTGTTGAGTGCCCATTTCTTCCCTGATTGTGCTTTTGAAGGACTCTAAAAAGCGCATTTGTAATGATTTTTACCTTAGGTATTGTCTAGTTTCAGGTTGTGTAGACTAAAGAACAGGCAAGGAAGGACTGTGGCTCTCATGTGAGATCTGAGCCTCCTGGCTTTCCATAAGACAACTAATTACTGGGCATCTGGAAGAGTTTTTGAGCGGTCTTGGACACTACTCAACCATTCTGCTTCAGCTTCACCCCTCTAGAGGTGAACAGCTTTTGGTTCTTTAGAGAATCTGATGCAGCCAAACACTAGCTTGAAAGAAAATATATGACCTTTCTTCAGGAAAAGACACAGACAGCTTTTGGCATGAGTTTGAAAAAAAATTAACCTTTGCATCATTATTGTGATTTTGGATCATACTATAAACACCACACACTAATGTCATCTCAATCAGTGGAAATAATAGAGCTTATTTATTTCATGTGGTCTAATTTTTGTGAGAGTTTTTAAATAATTAATACCAAATTCTCAACTAGATGTTATGGTAAACAGCTGTAGATTAAGTCAGTTTGTATATATTTTACATTCTCTCTTATCATTTTCGAAGAAAAATGGTGCTGTTGAGAGCAACAGCAATAAAAGAAGATGGGAGTCATACTGTATATAACAGAACTGTTTTACTTTGATCTGTAGATTTGTGCTGTGTGTGGTGGAAAACAGCAATGAAGAAAGAGATACTAAGAAGAAAAGTACTTATAGGACTGTTAGCAAAAATAAATAAACTCCAATATCAGATCAAGCAAAATAATGCAAAGTCAGTTTGGGGGATTATCATGTGAAATGTCAAATCTGATACTCCAGTAATAGAAATTGGTTAAAGGAGATCAAAAAGTCTCCAACAAAAATTGTCTGACAGAGCTTCTAACATCTTTAATGAAAATTGCTTTCTACGGAATGTTTTAATTTTCTAGGACAAATCCCATATATAGAAGCTGGTGCCATAGAATTTTTCAACAGCTTTACTTCAGTTATTTAACACTGATTTGACACTACAAAGGCATAAAGACACCTTTCCCATGATGCTCCCAGAGAGTGAGATGCACGATACGATATCTTCCTTTCACACAGCACAGACATTGATTCATCACATGAGTCAAATTAACACCGAAAAAAAAGTTTAAGGCACCTACTACAATAAACATGATGTGTTTTTAATTCAATTTTAAATCAAATGGATTATAATTTTTTAAAAGTTTCAAATTATCTCTATTTTCTCAAAATTATTGCCAATTAGAAGTATTTTTTCAAAAACTTTTGCATCCTATACTACATCTTATTGTTAAACAAACAAATGAACAAACAAAGAAAACATACCACAAGAGTTTTTGCATTAATTCTGAAGGGAGAGTAAGTTCTATTTCAATTAGATGATTGGTAAAATATAGATTTATCTTTAATTTAAAACGAAAATTTTTAAATGCTGCATATTACCAGAAATAAGCAAAAGTAATTGTCTAATTCAATTAAATTCTCAATACACTGCTAGTATGCATTTCTTTTGAGAACATATATACCTTCCTAGAGGATGGGTTTGGAATTCTGACTCAATATATCTGTTTTTTAGTCTAGATTCTATTTTAAATTTATACCCATATTTAACAATTAGAAATATTTACTTGCCTATATGTATATTTTATGAATGTTTTAATTCTTACATTTCTAAAGCTAGACATTTATATTCACATTTAGAAACTTAAGGTCTAGGCTTCCAAGTCTGAAAGTTTTGGCATAATGAGGATTTCGCAGTCCCAAATGAAGAAGATGGCAGTTCAAAATACAGACCATGCCTGGGATGTTGCAAAATGAGCAGGCTCTTTGTGCCAGGTTTGCCACCTGGAATACAAGAAGAGAAAATCCATGTTTTTTGATTTGACTCATATTGACCACTTGATATAGTTGTGAGCAATTTTGTGGTGTATAATGACACACATTCATCAAATGGTAAGAAATATGTTGGTGCTTTACTACACTGAGAGTGTGACCATATTGGGACCCCAATACAAGACAGCTAAGCCTCAAATTTTTGCTTTGCTTTGCTTCAGGCTTTGTCCTAAACATGGTCTGATGTCGTAACAGTTTAAGCATTACAACAAACAAGATGTCCGACTGCAACTGGGGTTTATATTGACTGATTATTTCTTTACAGAACACTTTGAATGTCAAGAGAAACAGAGTGGAGGTTAAAATACATGCAGGGAACACACATAAAAATATTTTTTGGGGACAAGTCAACTTCAGAAACCTCAAGTTTAGGTGAAAAAAAACTCCAGTGTGGTTCAGTTTTGTCTTCTTTTCCCATGAGAAGTCTCCCAATCTATAGGTGATCTTTGCATCCATCAGTATGGGGAAACTCAAGGTGGTTGTATGTGAACGAATTTGAATCCAGAAGAATGATTACCATGATCATGTGGTGTTACACTCACATTGCTGCCATATCAAGAGGGTCTGCATGCAAGCTGGTTCTGACACACTGCAGTGAGCTCTGCTCTGCTGTTATAGATGTAATAAGTTGGTATCTATTACTGCAGACAACCCTGTGTCCCTTCTGACTGCATATTGCAGTCTTGGTCATTTTTCCTCTGCTAATTGGGAAGCACATGAAATCCTTCAGACCTACCTCTGCTTTCTGTGTGTGTGTGGCAGAGAGAGACAAAGTGAAATTGGATTGCTCCCAAAATGTCAGGTATTTTAATTCAGGTTTCTCACAGGCCACCTTGAGTCACATACCTCTAACACTAATATTTCAGAAGTGTTTTATGCCGTGATTTTGGCCCAGCGCAGCTGCACCTTTCCAAAGGGTTCCTGGATAAGATTTAGCAATTAGACTATTCTAGGGATCCCAGTAGGCAGATTTCAAGCTGTTGAGCTCTTTGGGTGACTGACAGGTCATTAACATAGATGCAGGACTCCTTGCCAGCCTATCTCAGTGTCTTGGGAATGCTTCAGGTTACACGTAGGTTATTGGTGTAGATGTAGCTACAGTGAAAAGACATTTCTCCCTGGATTTCAGATACCTTCCCATGAAAAATTTTACTGAAATATCTATGTTTCAGTGGAAAAGAGCAGTAACTAATGAAACAATAATTTTTTTAAAAAAGAGAGAGAAAAAAGATAAAAAATACCATTGCTTTGATTATCAAATATGCTTGTGACTACAGTAGATATTAGGGGATTATTATGCTCTCAAACACTGAGACTGTGGAGATTGCAACCAGTTATATATCTTTGATAGACTGGAAAAAGTAGTGAACTATTGACTGAGAAATGAGATAATTTTCCTGTGTTACTTAAACTTCTTCAGGGTTTTCTTTTTACTCTGATACTTTGGGTATATGAGGAAATAAGACCTTTTCTGTGTTGTGGTGGGGGAAAGAATACTTTTGCATGACCTGGCTGCAATATGGTGTCCCTGAAGTGTCAGATGATGGGTTGGATTATGGGAATTACTGTATGCAAAGGGGTTTCCAGATTTTCAAAAGTTTTCTCTGTAATAGGACCAACATAGATCAAAATAGTGAGTACTTCTCAAGAACAGTAAGTATCTGTTTTCTCTGACAACTTTCCAGCAAGTCAGAGACTTTCTCTCCAGCTCCCATTAAGAGTATCCATTTGGTAGCTATTATTTCACTTGTTCTGGGCTTCTTTCCTTTTTGCTATCCAAGCTTCTTGGCACCCCTCTGGGTTGACTAAATCACTAGCTTAGTGCTGACAAATAAATATCTCAATGTATGGAAACAGAAGAGGTATAATTTATTTTAGTTTTTCCTTCCTACCCTAGAAAAAATAAATGTGAAAGGTACATTGGGAACAGAAGTTCATGGGTGGAAACAACCCTAAATTGGCAGCTGTTGTTATTTTACTCTGTTTATGCCTCTCTAATGAGGAAAAGTCTATATGACTGATGCTATGAGCAAAGTAGATAATGATTGTAAAACAAAGCACAAAATAACTGTAATATAAGTTACTCTTTCCCTTGTGACAGAATGTAGGATTTCTGGGCATGGATCCATTGTTCATTATATTAGGCGTTGTGCAAACACAGGCCTACTTGCTGGTCCCTCTTTGAAAAGTTTCCAGCTCTTAGAAATGTATTCATCTTTATTTTCATCTGTGTAAAGGGAAAGTTGACATGACATGAGGCTTTGTCAATGCAAGTCAAATTAGGAGCAGACAACTCATTGTGCTGAATTGGTGGAGGCAGAAACCACATGATAAGTCTTTATGCTCCAAGTTTTCCCTCTTGCCCTTGGGATCCTCATTGCAATCAGTGGGTGGTAGGGCATTATCCTTTAGAGATACACCAATCTGCCCAGAAATAGTTGAGGGATCCCTATATGACACTTTATTGTGTTCTGCAGGTACCTTTGTGCCACTGTAGACTTCACTAATGTCTTTAGTATTAAGTGTAATGGGCCTCTGCAGTGCTTAGTAAAGACACTACGTGGTCCTGTAGCATATTAAGAAATTTGTGAAATGGAACCTGTTCTGTCAAGGCAAATAACATCCACAGTATATTCCGAAATATCACTGCTAAATAGAAAAAAAGTCAACAATCTCAGGAGTCTTATGCAGTGGCTCAGGAAACCTGGGATGTTCCTGTTGTGGTCTGTGAGGCAGCAGTTACTTTTCAGCACTCTGCTGGTTGCTAGGTAGGTTTTATTGTCTCCTTAAACACTTCTGTATCTGTGTGCATTCAGCACAGCAGATGCTTCATTACAGTCATGTGCTGACAAAGGCTCCTTCTGCTTTCAGAAATTTTGTCCCATGTTTGTCAGGGATTCATCTTGATGGTGGGATGAACTGCATTAAGGTGAAGCTGGATTTGTTGCTACTGAATCTCATCCATTTTGTCCTGCTGTTAAAGGACTTCTCTGTCTGTCTTCCCTTACTTTCTTTCTCCGTGAGTCTGTGAATCTGTCACACTCAGAAGCCTCACTCCACAGCAAACCCCTACCAGGATAAGGTGACTGAAGTGAGAGTGATGCCAGAAAGCAAAGACTTAGAGAAGTACATTCTTCAGAACAGATGTATTTGTGAGTTTGGAGTAAAATAACAGTAAATAATTGAGCTTGGAAAAAACCTCTGGAGCTCACCTTGTGTAACCCCTCCATTCCAAGAAGTTCAAAATAACCATGTCTTTAGTTCCATACAAACATTTCCAAAGATCTGTATTTGAATGCAAAACATTCTGGTATATACATAACCTGGCAGAAAACAGTACAATCCTGCATATAAGTAGTGTAAAGTCCTCAAGGACTAAGGTAATGCTTCTGGGGAAACAAAGACAAAAATAGCTGCTTTCCAAGATAAAAAATCTTCCAACCAATATTCCAATTTTTTCAAAGACATATGAACATTGCTCTCCTGATTTCTTGGGTAGGACTCTAAAATGATGAACATTTATGCAAAACATTTATCCCATTTATTGTGGGAGCCTTAAGCCACAGGTGTCTAAAGACACAGTGCCTGGAGGCATGTCTGGGTTTAAAATAAAGAGATGGAAGGAAAATGGAATGGGAAAAATGTGATATCTTAGTCATCAACATTTCTTCAATCTACCTCTCTTTAAAAAACAAGTATATGTCTTCTACTCTAAAACAAGAGGCCTCACAGATTTCTGTTTAACAGAACCTCATTTGAACCTACTGATAATTTTTCCTACTCTGTGGGTTTACTTTTTTATCCTTTCTCCTTTTGTCTATCTCTGCACTGTGGTTGAGGTTTCATTAACATTTTAATAGCTGAGACTAAATTAATAACATGAGCTTCTTGTCTCAGAATGCTCTCAGACTTTACAAGTATAGCCCAGCCACATGGTTTGGGTTGGCTGCTCTTGAGTGCCAGTAGTTGAAAATAGGACCAAGAAGTGAAAGTTCACACTTTTTTCTAAGAGCATCAGTTGAAGTTCCATGTCATTAAACTTCAATTAAAATCTGGTCTGATTAGTTACTAAACTGGGCTGGTGATGATCTCAGCTTGTCTTTGGAGACAGAATATCACTGCATCTTTCTTCTGAGATACATAGTGCTCATAACCATATTTTTTTCAGAAAGAGCTGTATTTTCCTGAAGTTTTATTGCTGTTCCTCTTGTTCAGAGTGTGACTCTTTTCACTGGGCAAAAATCTAGTCCTTCAGAAAGTCTTTTTATTCAAGTGCTAAATTTTTTCATTGAGGAACAATTTTCTTTTCGGTATTTACACAAGGTAGTCTAAAGTGTCATTCTCAAGCAGAGGAAAAACAACAACAACAATAACAATAACAATAGCAGTGAGAAAAGAACAGTGAAGTATTCAGGTTAATGCTGTTCTGAGCAAAGTAACATTGAACTCTTCTACCAATTTGAGTTTTAAAGATGAGGATTTGCAGACCTCAGCTTTTATTTCCCATGTGTAAGGCACTGACTGTTGCTTCTTACTTTTACATGTCTTCTTATCAGAGCTTTTTGGTTACCTTTTGCATCTCTAAGCTATGTGAAGAATAAGTTGAACAGCATCGGGAAGTGTCCCATTTCAGTCACTGAATTGTTAGATTAGTCCTTGTTATAGTTTTAGCTCTGGAGAACTGGCACTATCTTAATAAGCTTTGGAGCACAGTTTAGAAGCTTTGCTGGATCTGAAAAGATTCCTAAATATGTTTGGATTTAGCTTTACAGTTTTAGAGTTAAATGAGGTGGATGCAGACGATTCTGTGACAGATGATCTCAGTATCACAGAGTCATCCTGGTAATGTTTAATTTACTAATACCAGTATCTCTTTTGAGATTTATTGTGGTCTCATTCAATTCCCTCTCTTGAGGTGAATGGATTTTTTGTTATAATTTTTATCTGTTTTAATATAATGTGCAGAATTCTATTAACTGATTATTGTATTAGCTTGTATAGAAAAATTAATCCACTGATAAATAAACTAGTATCCCAAAGAGCTTTCAGTCCTGAAAACCAGGAACATAAGTGAATGAAAAACAGAGTGGGAAGGGATGAAGGAGTAGGGCAGGAATATGAAAATAGTACAGGCTAAATTCTTAAGCCTCGGTCATACAGACATTTACATATCTACTTTCTCTTTAATATTATAGTGAAGTTTATGTGTCAGGAATGAGCCTGATTTGGCAATCAAAATAAATGCGTCCCAGAAAATCAGTGGTAGAATAATTCCCTTTTTGAGTCTAGAAGGGAGATGCTGAAACCCTCATAATGCTTTTGGTTTGGTTTCAGTTTGTTTGGGTTTTTTTTCATAGAGACAAAGCATGGTGTAGGTGTTAAGATTATTAACTGGGTTTGAAATATACAGATTCCACTTCTTACTTCACTGTGGATTTTGTTCTTGAGCATGAGCATTACTTACTGTCCATCAGAGAAGGAAAGGTAGGTACTTGGCCAAAACACATAAAGCCATTTAAAAGAAGTACTAAGATGTATTAGTTTCTTCAAATAACCAAAGAAAGAATGTCATCTTTCATAGAGGATGCATCTAAACCTGTGCAAAAAAGAGGTAAGAGAGAGGACTATACTTAGTTTTGTGGAGCTTAGGTATCCAAATAGGTTTGCACGAATGGGCAATTCTGCCTACTTAGGATTCAGACACATCATCTCCTGAAAACAAGTGGTTAATTTGATAAAAATGTTTCTCTCTAAAAGATGACCAGAGGAAATAACACTGAAAATATTTGCTCTATTTAATTTTGCAACTTAGGAGCAAAGATGCTTCTGAGTTCCAAAGCAGTAAAAGTTCCAAGGAGAACTCCTTCATCGCCTGTCCAGGGAGTATGTTGAGGAACATACATAAGTCATCATCAGGGTGACTGGGGGAAACACCTGGAGAACAGAGTGATACAGACAATCAGAATGTGGGTCTGTATTTAAATTCTCCTAAAGTCCAAGTTTAGGTAGGCTTTGAAGCATCAAGAACTCTTGAGTTTCCTGTGTATTATGGGTATCCACCTTCCACAAAGTTTGCTAAAGAAATGAAGGCCTCATGAAAAGCCAAGTACACTTCTAGCCGATCATGCTAAGCACAAGTGTGTCCTCTGTAGGCCTTACTGCTTTTCATATCCTACAATTATGTCCATTTTGCTTTCTGGAAGCTTTCATTTTCACCCCATTTATCGTGTCAATGCCTGATGTGTTGCATGTGCTCTCTTCAGTTTCACACCAAACTTTTGCTTGGCTTTGTAGTTGGCTTCAGCTGTATTTCCTCCACAACAATCCAACTTGCACGTAGAGAAATAGTTCTCAGTCATTTAGACAAAGTAACAATGAATGGGACATGGGGACCTATTCTGAGTATTTGACTTCTCCAGGGGAACTTTCTTCTTCTTTGTTCAGAGTTATCATTCTCTTTATCATTGAACTCTTTTTTGGGATTTGAACTTTGTGCCCTGGTGAAGCACTTAGAAAGTAAAAAGGGATGACAATCTATTGCAGGTCACTGCAGTACCAGAAACAATTCTGACTCCTGCAGATGCTAGTTTGAGTTCCTACTATGAATCAAACATGAAGTGATGAATGTCAAAAAACTACCTCTAAGAAGTGTCTCATAATCTCTCTTTTAGGTGCATTTCTTGGTCAAAAAATCTGTGAGAAGATTTCATTTCAAAAATATTTTTTTGCCTTCAAGTAAACAGTTCACAATACTCCTGGATTACACTGTGTTGGAATTTGGCTAGAAATCCTGCTCTGTTGGACTGGAGACATTATCTGCTGAAATGCCATATTTTGCATGAAATGCAAAGCCAAACCAAGATCCAAGTCCATAGTCATCACTGCAGAACTTTACTCTCCCAGCAAAAAATACAACCAGGACTAAAACATTATGGCCAGAATCCAGGTTTTGTTAATACATTGTGTCAATGTAAATTATTCTTCATGTTCATTTGCTTGCAGGATATCTATGTAGCATTACTGAGAGTTATAAGGCAGAGGGAGGTGAAATTACTCTTATATTTTGGTACCCTGAAATGGATTATAAGTATATAATATGTACAAAACATGATTTTGGTTATTAAATGAGTTTAACATTGAAGTTTTTGTATAAAGATAAAGAAAAAGAAAACAAACAAAGAAGGAAAGTAGGGCTTTTCTCATTGTAGTAAAAAGATGTGTTGTTTAAGATTTGCTGAAAACCAAAAAGACTCCTGCAAAGCAGCAAAGTTGTTCCAAAGAAATCCACTACTTTGATCTATGCTTTCCTTGGTAGCTTTTATTTCAATTTGGTGAGGATGGTATTGGACACTTTTTTGGAAAGTTGTGCTCAGATTTGACTCTCTCTTAGCTGTGGAGACCAGAGTGCCACTGATAAAATGTAGAAAGAAGGTGATGGGGAAGAACAAGTGCTGGAGGGAGTCCTGTTTGCACTGTGCTGTTTTCTTTCAGAGTGCGTAAGGAGGAATAGCTCAGGTAGCAAGTGAAGAGGTAGAATAATGTCCTCCTGGGGAAAAAAAAAATATAGAAGTAACTAGAGTTCTGTGACCTTGGTCCTGATGCAATATAAGAAATGGTGTCAGATGCACCTCTTGATGCAACGTTAGAAATTGCCTCCGACCTTCTCCATCTCTCTTCAGTTTTTCCATCAGTGGTACATCAAAGGCATCATCAAAGCCTTAAGTTTTAATGGGGAGGAAGAATGAAAAATAGGTAATTTATCACACTTATAACTACCAGTGGAGATTTTGATTCCAGTGAGAGCACAGAGAATTGGTTGCAAAGTCTTCTTGAGACTGTCAAGGTTGGCTCTGTGGAAAAACAATTTGGTCTGTCTTTTTTTTTTTTCCCTATTTAGAATGTAAAATCTCTTTGTATGATAAAATCTGCTACTGATTCATCTCTATAAGAAGCAAATATGTTCGTTTCATATATAACTGGAAATTCCCTTAAAAAACTATTGACTCCCTGGGTGTTCACTTGTTGACATTTGGTCATGAAACCATTCTATCTGCATAGTGCCCTCAGTCTGAATATCACTGAAACCTCAAGCACAAAAGCAAATGCCTTTGTTAGAAAGCTGTATAAGCTTTGGTATAAAAATAAGAAAATAAAACTAAAATATTTCATCCAACATAGCAATTCAGAAGGGAGAAAAAAAAAAAGGGAAAAAAAGCCATTACCAGAAATGATTGTGTGTTCAGGACCGCTTACTTCATTGGAAAGTAAAATGGGCCATATCCAGCTCACCAAGCGTGTGGAATATATATCAAACATTAGAACCTGACATCCTCTATTGTCCTGGTTGATGAGAGCATGTGTTTGAACAGAAAGGTCATGCCCAGTCATGTGTGCTAAGTGTTTAGCTGGTAATGCAAAGTCAACACTTTTTTTTCTCTTCCTTCTTTCTTTCTTTAGGCACTGACACAATACTGAGCATTGCTTTGATCTAAAATCCTCAGCTGCAGAATCTTAAAATTTATTTAGATTTACCTTCATGGCGAAACATTTTCTAGCACTGTGTAATCTTACAGTATTCCTTTGTCCAGAGTGTCAATTTTTCAGCAATAGTTTTACTGAGGTACTTCCAGACCCAAGGAAAATCTGTGATGAGGGGCAGTAAATATTTTTGTACTTCATATATAACTACATGTCTGGTTTTGAATCGTCCAGATCTACATGTATTTCTGTTACTTATGCAAACAGAGAGATTGAAAAGCAAGGATGGTGTAGGTGAATAATACTTCCTTCAAATGATAGCAGATAAGAAGTCAGAGAAACAGACATTTTTCCCCCTCCAAACGAAATATTTCTGTCCTTTTACGAAATATACGAAAACTGAGTATTACCAGTAATATAACCCTTTTGACAGGACAGCTGTCTTTCCCAGAAGAAGGGGAAATACTGGGATTTGACATTTGAGACACAATGATCAAATTGAGAGACCATTTGATTTCTGATGGAGCAGAAATTCTATTTTCTCCAATAACAAGTGTTTGAGCCAATGAATTATTATGACCTTAAGCAATTCCAGTTCTGTCACTGATGCTTGAATAGTTCTATGTCCTTATTTCCCCTCCTGAGTTTTGATCATCTCGTCTGATCAAAAAAGGTGAATCTGGACTGTCCTGTATTAAGTATGCATACAATGCTTAGTATAATTAAGTTATTCTGACTCCTAGAATCACAATTCCACATAAATGGTAACAACTCTGACAATTTTTTGATGTTGGTGCTCATTGGAATGATGCAGAACAGAGAAGAAGCTTTGGCCTTGAAAATTGTGATCATAGTTTAAATTATAATTCAAATCTTCATAGATAATGTTCATTTAATCCATTTATTAAGATGTCTTTCCATGGGAAAGCCACTAGGAAGCTTATATCACTCTCAAACCTGTTTGGGTAATAAAGTCTTCTCTTTATTTCCTGGCAATTGCCATCTGTCACCTGAATGTTTTCCCTAGAAAAACAGAAAAATGAAATTTATTATTTGCCATATCAGATGGCAGAGTTCTGTGTTGTGTTCTGTACATTCAGTTACTACTGTTTTTGAAACACTTGAAAGATTCAACACTCATGGAAGAAGTAGAATCTTGTCCAAGTCTTCAGTAAAAACAAAACAATAAAATCTCCATAATATTGAACACTGCTGATTGAATGTTCTTTCTTCATGTTAACTTTTAGTTTTCAGAAATAAGATGTGTAATGCAGATGTGTTCTGTGTGACAGGGGGAAAAATCACTTAGGCATAATTTTGACACAAAAACATTGATTATCAGACATTTCATGTGTAAAGTACCTCAAAGAAAGGATTAGATATTTAAGTAAGGTACTTGAATGGTATTTAAGTTAGAGTAAATACAGTAAGACTTGGTCATTCTTAGTTATTATAGAACAGTGAGCTGTGGTCAACAAGTCTTTTTTGCATTTCCTTTTTCTGTAGGAAGCAATCTCAGAACTACACAGTGCAATAGAAGCCAAGTGTTGGAGAACAAATACCAATTAGGTGAATCCCTGGGAACTCAGATCTAATCCTTATGCAGCTGTATGTGTTTCCTTTGTTTATTGTGTAAATGAAGGATTTATCAATATCATCTCAGTCTATGTCTGTACAGGATTTGGCTTGTAGCTGTCTCAGAGCCTTTGGTAGAAACTGTAGAGCTGGTCATGCTCCTTTCACCTGCCTATTTATCCAGCATGATTTTAGTTACAATTTTTTTTCTACTGTGAACTAGCAAGTGATTTCTCGTTTCCCACTTCTATACCACTCATGATGTTTTGCGTATTTTCTTTTCTATTTGATGTTACTGCTCTGTGTGCAGAATGCTATAACTGAAAGAGTCAGATCTGAAAGCCTCTGATCACTGCTGAGCCCCAGGTAGGCTCCTTGCGAAGGCATAGGGTACAAAACTTTTCCTTAAGGAGGAAAAGTCAAGATATATTCTTGGCATGTTTTATACCAATGCTAAAACTCTTATAATCCAAAGCGTGCTCAGATGAACACATCTGCATGTTAGCTTAAAGTTTGCAACCTCATAAGAAGGAAACAAGCTACTATAATAACAGCAATAACAGCAACGTTACATATTTATATTTACACCAAAATTCAGTGTATTTTACAGTTCTGTAACTTCTTTTTGGAAGCAAACAGAACAATCTGCTCAGGAGGAAATAAATACAGAATGGATTCACTAGGCATAAATTGATGCAAAATGGCTTCTCCAATCAAGACAAAAAAACTTTCATTGTTTTCATCAATAGATGCTAGTAAGCCTCCATTAGGTGTTGTGCATGAGACTTATATCCAAAGGAAGTATTTAATATCACAGACTGGACTGCAAGAATAAAAAAAATTATAAAAAATGACATAAGTTTTCATTATTATAGAAGTAGCAGAAAAAAGAATGAAGAAATCTGAAGAAACAAACTTCCTGGCTCTGATATTTTTCTGTCTTTCCTTTGGTATGTTCTTACTCTTGCTGGCAAAGTTAAATATTAAAGCAGATCCAATTAGCAGTAGGATATTTGTGTATCAGGAAAGGCCATCTAATTGGCCCACACTTGGCAACAGAAAGGTGAATGTTTGTCCAATGCTGTAGAAAACAGATTTTCCAAAGAAAAATGACTCCTCAGTCCACAGTTACAAGATAGAGGTGCTGGAGTGTGTCCAAATGAGAGTAATGAGGCTGGTCTGGAGCAGGTGAGGGAGCTGGGGGTATTTAGCCTGGAGAAACGGAGACACACAGGGAACCTCATCATTCTCTACAACAATCTGAAAGGAGGGTGTAGGCAGGTGGGTGTTGGTCTCTTCTCCCAGGTAACAAGTGATGGTCAAAAGGAAACAGACTCAAGTTACACCAGGAGAGCCTTAGATTGGATATTAGGAAAAAATCCTTCGCTGAAAATGTTGTCTAGCACTGGCACTGGCTGGTCAGGG
Organism: Manacus candei; assembly: GCF_025592945.1. Classification (NCBI taxonomy): domain Eukaryota; kingdom Metazoa; phylum Chordata; class Aves; order Passeriformes; family Pipridae; genus Manacus; species Manacus candei. The sequence goes on from NW_026138061.1 coordinate 9,033,638, forward strand.
CAGTGGTGGAATCACTATTTCTGTATGTATTTAAAAGACATGTAGACGTGGCATTTGGGGCCATGGTTTAGTGATGCACTTGGCAGTATTAGTTTAATGGTTGGACTCAATGATCTTAGAGGTCTTTTCCAACTGAAACAATTCTATGATTCCATGATTTATACTCTCTTTGATCAGAGCAAAGGCTAGGAAAGGGGACTCATCAGTGACAGAATATGGTGGGTTTCCATAATCATCACTGGAAATCATAGCCCTCTTTAAAAGAAAAAGTGTGTCTCTGCCAGGCAAATACAAGATTTTCTGTGTTCTTACTGAAGTTGCACAAACACCTCATTTAAAAGAAAGGAAGGAGAAACAAGAATTCAATCTTTAGTTTCTATCTATTTCAATTATGAACCATGTTCTGTTACTCATTTGACTTGTATTAATATTTTCTTGTTCAGCTCAATCACTAAATTCATTCGGACTACATAGTGAGACACTTCTGTCTGAGTAAGAGTGATGTATTTCATCCAGTGGACTAGGTTCCAAAACAGCACACTGATCTCAAAGGGAAGCAGAATTTACCATCTAGATTAATGAAGGACTGAGGTTAAAAGCTTCAGTTTGAGTAGAGCTATCAGCTAAAGCTTCGTACATTGACACACACACACGAGTCAGGAGAGGTTTTGGGAACAGTTTCATGTGTACCTTGAGCCTAGAGACTTGTAGTGGGTCTGGCTGGACCAGAATTTATTTCCCCGTAGTAGCTCTCACAGTGCCGTGCTCTGCATTGGTAGCTAGAGGAGTGTTGATAACACACCCATGTTTTGGCCACTGCTGAGCACAGCACTGTAACATTCCTTCTTCAATCAAGGGCTAGATCCCGGGAGGGGACACAAGTAGGCCAGCTGACCCACACTGACCAGGGGGATATTCCATACCATATGACGTCAACCCAGATGTAAAAGCTGAGGCAAGGACCAAGACAGGAGGCACTCATTGTCTCTGATGGCTGCCTGCTGACAACCCTACACGTGCTGGAGCCCTGTTTCTCAGAGAAGTGGTCGAGCATCGCTGCTTACGGGAGGTAGAGATTAACTGCTGGCTTCTGCTTTGTGTGTGCACACGCTGCTTTTGCTTTCTGTTTTTTGCATAAATATAAACTGCCTTATCACAACCCACGGTTTGTGTTGTTTTCTTTTTCCACCTTACTCTCTCCCCTGTCCAGCTGGGAAGGGGAGGGATAGAGTGGCTGTGTGGGCACTCGGCGTTCAGCCAAGGTGAACCCACTACAAGACTACAACAGCAACTGAAGCAAATCACGTACTAAAATAAATTTTCACTTGACTAATTGTTCTCATCTCAAGTCCTTAAAGAGCTTCTGGTAATGAACAAATCTCAGCATGCGCAGAGTCTGCATGAGTGCAGAAAGCGTCTTATATTGAATTCTTGACATGAGCCTTCAAATGAAGATGACTCACAAATTAGACAAGGAATTCAAATAGGAATTTGAGCTTTACAGAAACACTTCTCCATGCCTGTGAGCCAAACTGTTCTTCCTGTCTGTGTTGCTAAGGGCTATACCTGTCCTACACAGTGAGGCAGACTTTCTCCACTAAGATGAACTGTGGTCATTTTAGTATGTATTTCATATATTTTACTGCAGACGTAATTAAATGCTTCAGGTTGTTGATCTTATAATTACAGAATCATTTAGTTTTTGAATTCATGTGTGAAAGGAGCCACACTTTCAGCATAGTGGCCTCTCACATGTTCAGTGGAAGTTCTTGCACTGTCTTAGGTTAATGCTGAGTAAATGCAGTACATAGAAATATTAGTGTTTTTACATACACAAGGGTCAAGCTGTTCTTCATCATAAAATGACATAAGAACATGGAAGGCAGATTGGGGGGGGAAAAAAGTTCATACTATGCTTTACGAATATTTAGATGATGTGAAGTTACATATAAAAGAATATCAACTGATGTTATAGTCAACATTCCTTCAGATGATTAAGCCACCTAAAGTGCATAAAAATTGTTGTTGTTATTATTAGTAATATTAGGATAAATTTTGTAAAATGTCTGTTTCTCTTTAATGACTGTATAGGGAGACCAGAGAAGTGGTTTAACAGTTAAAATCAGTGAGATGAATCCTACAATAGTGCTGAAGGTGCTGTTGACTATGAAGGGCTTGCAAGAAGGAGACATGCTAACCTATTCAAGACTATAAATTACCTTTAATATGCATTAAAATAATCATAGAATCATTGGAGTTGGAAAAGACCTCCAAGAACATCAAGTCCAAGCTTTGATCAAACACCACCTTGTTGACTAAACCACAGCACTAAGTGCCACATCCAGCTGTTTGTTTAAACACTTCCAGGGATGGTGATTCCACCACTTCACTGGGCAGCCTGTTTCAATACTTAAATACCCTTTCAGTGAAGGAATTCTTCCTGATGTCCAACCTGAACAGCCCCTGGCACAGTTTGAGGTTATGAACTCTCGTCCTGTTGCAAGTTACCTGGGAGAAGAGATCAACTCCCACCTTGCTACAACCTTCTTTCAGGCAGCTGCAGAGAGTGATGAGGTCTTGCCTGAGCCTCCTTTTCTTCAGGCTAAACAGCCCCAGCTCCTTCATCCGCTCCTTATCAGACTTGTGCTTCAAACTCTTCCCCAGCTCTGTTGCCCTTCTCTGGATCCATTCCACCACCTCCATGTCTTTCCTGTAGTGAGGGACCCAAAACTGAACACAGTCCTTTTCTGCTGGGTCTCTTTCCAGCCGCTTTTCACTGAGCCTGGAGTGCTGCCTGGGGTTGTTGTGACCCAAAGGTAGGACCTGGCACTTTGCCTAATCGAACCTCATGCTGTTGGTCTCAGCCTACAATCCAGCCTGTCCAGAGCTTTCCTGCCCTCCAGCAGATCCACACTCCAGCTGAACTTAGTGTCCTGCACAAAGTGACTGAGGGTGCATGTGATCCCCTTGTACAGATCATCAATAAAGATGTTAATCAGGACTGGACCCAACACTGAGCCCTGGGGAACCCCACTGGTGACCGACCACCAACTGGATGTGGCACCATTCATCACCACTCTCCAGGCGTGGTCCTCCAAATAAATAATTAATTATTAATAAATAATGAAACCTTTAATAAAAATGTATACAGAACACATCTCAAAGCTAGGGCAGTTGATAAAGCTCCATACCTTTTGATGACCGTGGCAACTGAAGTTTCCCAATAATTCAGCACCTCTAGGAGTGATTGCAAGGGCAGTGAACAAGAGTCAGATGGCCTGATTCCTCCAACTTTAGAAAAACTAAATGGAAAATCTGATCTACGTTTTTCTTTTGTCAAGAAGTAAAATCTGATTTCCCTGAGAACTGGTAGGATCATTATTGACCATCATTTACTGGGTAACCTTATATAGCAATTTTACATAGCATAAAGGGCTCTTTGGTGGCCTAAACCCCTATTTTTTGAACAAAATAAATGACAAATCTGATAGTATAAATAAAGAAATGGAACTAACATATGTTTCCTTGCTTTAAATAACTCCTTAAGTGAATGGTAGTGTTTCATAATAAAGTGAAAGGTTTCTGTGCTGAAAAAGAGGGGGGGGGAAAGGCTTCAAGAAAGCAACCTCCCTTGACAGAGAAAGAACAGTCTGACACAGAGAAAGAAAATAAAAAAAAAGACCTGACACAATTTTTCCTTAGTCTGGTTCTAAAAAGATTATTTTAATTACCTACCTCTGTTAACGTAAGATATATTAATACAGGAAGATTCATTCATCCCACATACTATCCATTCATCTAGTCTAAATTTTCCCTTCCCTATAATATATTCCAAAGGATGCAGAGTAAATGGGTTCTTGGTAATAGGATCAAATAAAGTAGTATATATGAGAATATTGTGAACAGATTATTTTTCAATTAAATTATCTTTCCATTAGAAGGGTATCTGCTGGATATTTTTCACCTTGGCTTTAATGTGTTTCATTTATTTATTTAATGAAGATATGAATGACAATGCATTCATTCTAAATTTCAGTTTTCATAATGGAGTGGTCTTTTCAGACCTCAGCAGGACCCATAATTTCCTGTGCTGAGGGCTGTACAAACATACAAAAAGGAGATTGCTCTTGCTCTGATTTATTATCTAACAGATAAGCCAGTAGAATACACCTACATGGGCTCTTGGCCTCTGAGCAGACATGAGCTCATTCTGTTTGCATCCAAAGCAGATGGAAATTTTGTCTGCCTGTGCTTCACATTAACTACAAGCCTCGTGAATACAAATAACATGGTGTTTAGTCCAAGCTACCAAGTGCTGATGAAAGATGTTATATCTTGTGTTTAGGGTTTCCTACAGCATCCGCTCAGGAGCATAGGTAAGGTGAGGTCTAGTTTTCTGGAAATTGTTATATATATAACTCTGAAGAATACAAAATAGCAACATGGAAGAGCGTAATATGATCTTTGGAGATGTCTGGACGGGTAAGATAAAGGACAAGAGTAGCAGTTTCTTGGGGAAGGACTGAGTAACTGCACATTCAAGCACAAGGCCCAGTCCAAGGCAGAATCAGTGTGCCTGTGTCTGCTCTAGAGTTAATCACGGTTGAGAGTCATTTAACTCTTGGAGTGAGCATTTAACTGTCTAATTATTAGCTTTATTAACTCAGATAGTCATTTGTATTCCCTCTGGAGTGAATGGAGACAAGTAGACACTCCCAGACAAGTTACCTGCCCAATCATCTCAGACACTTAAATTAAAATGGACTGAATGATCTGCAGATGCTGTTTTTCTCTGTCCAACTGATTACTGAAAAAAGGAAGGCAATTCTCATTTTTAGGTTACAGAACTGCTTCCCCTTGATTTTTAAATGCTTGATGTTTCCTTGAGTCGGCAAAGTCTCTCTGTTCTGACCTAAAACTACATTCAGCTCTTACTGGACACTATTCTCATTTTCCTTCAATTACCTTATTTTCTGGATTTTTTTTTCCTTATTTTCTGCTTCTCTGCTCCGTAGATTCCCACTTGGTTCCCACCAACCCCACTCCAAAGAAAATAAAAAAGAAGCAAGAAAAAAATCAAAGAATAAGAATGGTGAGAAAAATAAAAGTGATTACAAATCCATTTTACACTCACCCTCACTCCAAGCTGAAATTATCCTGTTCACTGAGGCACAGGTGGTGATTTTCCTAGCTTGATTTGGTCATTAAAAATCCTCTAGCTGCTTCAATACTTTCTCCCTGAGGCCCCTATCAGCACTCTCTTCTCCAGTGATTAGAATAGAGCCGATTGGCCTTCTGAACTTATTACAACCCTTTTTCTAATGATCTCATAATGACTGCAAACCTGAGCCCAGCAATCTGACAGATAATGATGTCAATTATGCAAAACTGAAATGAAGGCTTTGAATCTAATAGACTGTACTGGGGGGAGGGGAGGGAGGAGGTTTATTTATAGTTTCACTGAGTAACTGTCATATTGCAAAATATGTCAGTAAAAGTTAACAAAGGAGGGATTGGGTAACACAGAAAGAGATGCTGGTTACGAGACCTTTGAAAAATTTTAAAAAGACAGTAGGTTCTTTTTCTTTCCTTTTTTAAAAATCTTATGGTAGCTTTTGACTCTTGTGCTAATCCAATGAGATTTTACAACTTTAGTCCCCTCTTCCTCTTTTCCAGTGGAATTCCTATGGGAAATCCCAAAGCTTGTAGGTGCATCCACAGTTAATGTCAGTGAACTTGGTTTTAATAACCACTTATCAGTAAAATCATACTCTATAATCACTTAGATATGAGATATTTTAAAAATATTGGTATGCATCTGCTATAATAATTATTATTTTTAATATTTTTTTAATTGTGGCCTAATGACACACAAAGATTTCCAAATCCTCTTGGTTGTGAACAGGAACCTCAGGTCTGTGGCATGTTGCTTTATCATATCCCCACTTGTGAACTAAAACCTGAGCAAGCACCTAAGACAACACTGAGGGGTTTAGCTTTCAGCCTTGAATAACCAAAATTTGTTCTGCATTCTTGGAAAGCTTCTGTAACTTTGCATGAGAGCAGTCTTATGTGAGGTGTGCCAAAAAGCTGAGTTTGAGTCAGGACATCACATCACATATCCAGTGAAAAAAGTGGATTTCATGTCCTAGCCCAGTTTTCTCTTTACTCATCTGCATTGTCCTAGTCCCAATTATTTCCACCTTTCAGTGATCCCCAGAAAACAGCAACTTCCAAGCTCTTAATTCTAGTGGTATTTTCACTACCCCCAGTGAACTGTTCTTTTTAGACCTCAAAGGTTACAGAATCATGGAATTATAGAACCTCAGAGATCACTGAGTCCAGTCATTAACCCAGAACTTTCCTGTTCACCACTAAATCATGTCCTGAGGTGCCACATCCACATGTTTTTTTTGAACATTTCCAGGGATGGTGATTCCACTTCTTCCTGTGCAGCCTGTTCCAATGCCATTACCCTAAATCTAAACCCCCGGTGCTACTTGAGGTCATTTCCTCTTGTCCGCTTACTTCTTACCTGGGAGAAGAGACTGATGTTCCACAGTTCAAAAATGCAATAAATTCTTATCCAAATAGGAATCTGTCCCAGAGTACCTAAAGAAGTCATAGGTTCAGGACATTTTGTGTCATTTTTTGTGTGCAAAAACAGAGCTGCACAAAGGAAATTGCAGTCTTACAGACTTGAAGAAGTCAATGATATGGAGAGTGACACTTATATGATGGGAATAATGGCATTACAGAAGGGGGAATGTGCTTTGGAGTGGTGTTTCTGTATAAGGCTGGACCTGGGAAGTATGGAAATTACATCTTTTTATTCCTAACTTAATATGACCAGGAGGCAGCAATCTTTCAAACTGACATGCTACATTGCCCTTTCTAAAAAAGCAGTGATAATACTGTTGCCAGTTACAGGAGTGGGAATAAAAATACCTGTAATCAATGCAAATAAATGCATAATATTCTGCAGGTCTGATCCAGTACATAATGCAATTGACAGAAGAGCTCCTATTGATTTCCACAATGTTAGACCAAACCTCAGCTGGCAGAGATGTATCCCAAAAGATGATTCAAACTTGGTTATTTTTCTCACCTTATGAAAAAATAAATGCATGGATTTTTCAAAATCAGATGCATTTCACAGGGCTTTAGGATCTAATAATTTGTAGTGAATCATAAGTACTCTTTATATAATTTATTAGAACACATGTTTGCAGATGAATACTTAAATGGTGTTATTTATAGTAGCATAGGAAATGTACTTGTAATGATCTCAGTATTTACCGGTAGAGAGAGATGGTGAGAAATCCTGCATAGAGGCAAACTCAGAAATCAGAACTGAAAAAAAAAAAAGTCTTCCAGCTATCCAACTGAAATAGCTTCTCACCATAAATGTCGGATTTTTCTTTACAGTGGTGCTACTGTGCCATTCGGGTTTTAACATGAAATGTGACAGTTTTCATCACTGATACACACCACTCTCATATGATACTACCTGTCATGGAGAGAAGTGCCCCTTTACTGTGGTTGATCATAGTTCTATTCCATACCAGCCCCACCTTGTGACACTGAGCAGAATATCTGAGATGGGTGACTTCTCAGGGAGATCAACCAACAAAAAACATCCCCAAAAACAACAGACAAACAAAAAACCCCACCCCAAAACACCAAAGACAAGGAAGAGATTAAAAATCTCCTGACCAGGGAGACCAGTCATGGCTATATCTTTATTGCATTGTCAGTAATACGGGAACTTAATACTCCTCTCTCTGTGTATTTTTTCCTAGAGATTAATGGGTGTTGTAAATCTTTAGATGATTTTACTGAGCTCATGGATTTTTGCATATGTTGCCCACAAGTCATCCATTAATAAAACAAACAAGCCAAATGAAATCCATTGTTCTGTTACTCAGCTTGTATATAGATACAGTAATAACAAGGTATTTTTTTACTCTAAAAATATTTTCCTTACTGTTAGATCTCTTTAAACTAAGAGTATTCTTTTTCCTTACTGTATCTCCGATTTTATCACATTTTCCATACAGTGATGCCTCCACCAACGCCTGGGTATTTGCAGGATTTCCTGGGATCAAGGAATATAATTTACCTCTTATTGGTGGCAGCAGTGGGATGGATGACAATTATTGAAGAACTTGCTTTCAGAAAGAAGTTCTAGAGTAATTAACTGAATGGGAGATTATAGATTTTGTGTATAGCTTCATGTTTTTTTCAACTAGAAAACAATTTCATTTTTTATGTGATATTTTTGTTTTAATACTTGGAATTGGATTTAAGATTCCAGAGATATCCTCAGTCATAAACCATCAAGTTACTGCTCATATTTTCATGCCTGCACCCAGTAGAGTGCTACCAAAGGTTTTGTGCTCTTGTAGTGCATGTTCATGTCTAATTTGCTCTTCACTACAACTTCTTAGTGTTTCACTACAATAAGCACACTGACCCAGAAGGTGCTTGCTTGTACTGCAGTGTTTTGGATTTGATAACATCTTTATTTTCTATAAGACAGACTACTACTTTTTGGAGCAGCACCACTTTAAAAAACTTTGACTCAAACACTCCAGTGCAATGACAAAGTATGGCACACACAATAAGTATTGTAGCACTTCAAAAGCAAAGATATTTAATTTCCATCTTCCATTTAACTGATTGTTTAATATTAGCACTTGTTGCTGAGGGGTATGTTGAAAGGAGAATTGACAGTGAAGAAAATAAATTGAACTGAAGATATATCTGTAATATCAATGCTTTTATGTTCTCTACATGCAGTTACATCTTGTGTGATGGACAGGAGTATTACTCTTTCTGTCCGGAGAAAAAGCTGTATAGCAATAGTTATTAAAGAGCAACAGGGGAAATAGATATCACATACTGAATGTATTTGGCACTTTCATATTGTTGGGAAAGAAAAGCAAAATCTCAGGTACCAGGTATAAGTAATGTTCTAGTTCAGTTTCTGTACCCACTTCGCTTAATGTTTTATTTCCAGCTGTAATAGCTTTTTTTTTTTGAAAATCACAAAAGGTTATTAGTTTTCCTATAAACTGTGAAGTCTATCAGGTTTAGGAACAGACCTGTATGTCTCTGAGTATGTGACCAACCCAGACATGGTTTTCTTACCATTTAAAAAAACAGTTGATTGTTACTTACTATTCTCTGTATGCCAAATAGTAAAAGTCCAGGACTTTTAAAGTAAAAACCTACTGTGTTTTGCACTTCAGAAACACATATCAACAGAAAGCCAACCCTGAGAAATTTACAATGCAAAGATAAAACTGAACACAGCAGGTATATATGACAGACAGATGGTGAGAACACAAGGTACCAAGAGGACAGTGATTACCGGTGTCATAAGCAGCAGTCATGACCCACCAGCTGCCTACCTGCTGCAAGGAGTTTCATAGATACCCTTACAGAGATCAGAAGAGGAAAAAGAGTGAGGTGGATGTTGGCTAGAAGTATTACAGAAAGACTTCAATGGGAATTTTGAAATGCTGTTGTATCTCATGACTTGGCAAAGCCCTTGGGCATGGGGGTAAGTAGGATTCTGGATTCACCTTCCCTTAGATCATCCATGGACTGACTGACTTCATGGATTTTGTTTTTCTTGCCTCCCAAGAACAAGACAGCATTATTTATGAGGTACATGGGCATTTCAAATACACCTCACTTAAATTTCTTGTTTGTCAGACTAAAAAAGACATCTGGGACATGGAAAATTGGAACCTTGTAACCAGCAGCAGACACAATCATGAACTTCGAGGGGGCAAAGTACACTACATTCGCTGCTGCTCAATCACCACATGGTTTTGTTATTCTCCCCCCATGGCAAATCCAGACCTTCTGGTGTGTAGAAGAAAACATCTGAGGGTTCATAGATGTCAATAGACTTCAGGGCATGTGTGCCTGGGCAGCTGACTGTGCACTGCCAGGATAGCCCTGGTCCTGGCTGGGCAGTCTCAACAGCACTCCAGCACTCAGGTCATCACTCAGTCCAGGTCAACTATTGAAACTTGGAGAAAGTGTGAGTGACAGTGAATTTCCTTCCCGTATGCTTGCCAGCAGCTAATTATTTCCTCCCTCCTCCAGTCCACAGTGAGAAATGATACCTTAAGCCACAAATAAGAGCAGTTTAATAATAAAAAAGGGAAGTTGGTGACCACAAGTTCTTATGTGGCTTTGCCTAGTGGGATGATAGCTTTTTGAGACAAGCTGCCCTCTAAGAGCTGGTCTTCGTGACAGTTAATTACTTTTGCAATGGAAGTGAAAAAATGAATCAGAACATGCATATAAAAACTCCCAGTGTCTGCTCATGCAGCTCCCTCATATAGCCTGAGGTTATCAAGGAAACTGTCACTTGCACAACCCTCCTGTTGGGAAATGTGCTAGTAGTATAGAGCAACTATTTGGGAAACATATTTTGAGAAACATGAAAAAATGTGCAAAAAGTACTGGAGAATCCACACCCTTCCATCACCATTTTTTTAAGTTCAAGGATGAGATCATCTAGTACTATATTTGCCATAGAAAACATTTTTTTTTCCTGAAGGATAAGTACCTTAGTATTATTTATCATCCAAGACACAAGGGAAAAAAAGTCACTAGTCAAAGGTCAAAAAATAAAAATTGTCTTTGAGTCAAGGTTTCCTTGATCCACAGTAAAACACTGAAGGGAAGTACAAAACACTGAAGATAAAATTATAGCAAACAAACAAAAAGTTGGTTTGGAGGTCCTTTCATCCAACTTCCTGCATGCGTGGAACTGCTGTCCTCAATGGATTTCCAAAGGCTTGCTTAGAAAAATCTGGAAGACTTTCAAGGAGGAAGATTCCACAAGCATGGTTATTTGATCTGAAGAACTGGTTTTCTTTATGTTCTTAGTTTCATAAGTATGACCACCATTTACACAGAGAATATGGGGCTATATGGAACTTTGGTATGACCTAGTAGGACTATTTGCACATTCTTACATGTTCTTCTTATTTTACTTCATTTTCGGTTTCCGTCAATAGCAATGAATTCTTACATTACTAAAGATACTCATTTCCTTTGTCTTTTAATCAAAAGCTCTCTTTGATTTTTAGCTTTAAAATACAAAATTTCAATTGCTCCTTTGATAGAATTTGCATTGAGCTTATGTGTCAATGCTTTGGTAGTGGAAGGGATGCAGGGGTGACTTCTGTGACAAGATGTTCCCATGTCCAAGTGCTGTTCAGAAATAACCAGTAATCTGAAATTTATTTTTTTTTATAACTGTTTTTGCAAAAGAATAAATTTTTCAAAGGAACCCTAAATTATTACAACAACAGCAGTTAAAAAGGAAAACAAACAAATCCGCTGCTAACAATAGTAAGTCAGTATTTCCTATGATCTGCATATTTGGCAGTGGGAATGGGATAAACGGATCCTTCAGTTAAATGAAATAATACATGGTTTACTACATCCGTGAATTAGCTGCATAAAGACAACTGAGGCAGGTAAATGCTGAATTAAACTGGATGATGTACATTAGAGAACCAATTGCGTCTGTTAGCAAATATCCTTTCTATTAGGGTGCCCACTAAGCACTGATGCCAAGCCAGCACTTGAAATGAATGGCTGCAGATCCTAATTTGATAACTGGTATAGATATGCTGAAAGCAATGGAACTGTTGATTTGGGGTACTTAGCAAAGAATAACCGATGCCTTAAAACAGAAACATTATTCTGTAAATGCTGAACATCTGTGTTCTCCCTGTGACTGCCACAACTGAGATGAGATTTTCTTAATCCAATTTTCAGGATGTATTTAAATTGGACAATTAGACCTTCCATCTACTCCATATGGGCCTAAATGTTAAACTTTGGAACCTACAGTTTTTTAGATAGTTAAGGCTATGACACACTCTGGATTACATTCTGAGCCAGAATCTCAGCACAAAACTGTCCAAATTAGAGCTTTGAGGGAATTCCTTTGCCACTTTAACTCAGCTATCCTAAATAAAACCCATCTTAGATGACATCATTGCCCTATACTATCCAAAGAAATTGGGTTTGCTATTAATAGCATTTTTTCCTTCATAGTTTCTCTCTGAGCCACAATGTGGCTGTTCCTGTCACAACCTTGCTGTCACAGAAACCACCATTTTTCTCTTTTATAAAGCATCAGATTACCACAGCAATTTTTGTTCCTAAATACAACAGATTTGTATTGCTAAGGTAGAACAGGAAGTCAGAGAGAATGAACATCTGGGAATTATTAAATGTTGTTTTAAATTAAAAGCTGAACAAAGTCATTTTATGGTCACAGGAGAGAGGCCCTGATACAAGCATATACATATTCTTACTTTTAAATTAACTCCGCCACAAGGTTGTGAGAAGCCTGGCTCCTTTTTCCGGATGATCTCCTTGTGGTTTACTGGGAGCCTGCTGTCAGGTCCTCTGTAGGTGTCCCTTTTTCAGGATGAACAAGATTCTGTCCCTCTAATCCTGATCACCTCAGTGCTCCCCACTGAACTTGTGTCTTGTAGGTGTCTTTCTTGAATGACGGAAGACAAAAGCAGATGCATCATTACAGATGCAGTCTAAAATGTGGACTGATTCCACATGCTTTTTCAGTCAAAAAAGTGATCTGAGACTAAAACTCATCAATAGAGAGTAAGTTTGGGTTGCCTCTCTAGCTCACTGGAAAAGATGCAAACTCACAAATAACACATCACCTGCACTAGATACCTCTCTTCTCTTTCCACTGACTGTAGAGAGCAGTAGAGACTGTAGAGTCTGGTGGTTTAGTTTAGTAGGGATAGGAAAATATTCAATAGTTAAAGGCAAGGAAGATGAATATCATACTTGTAGACTTCTTTGTAATTTCCAGTAAAAATTGATTCTTCAAGTACAAAGTTGAGGGAGCAACTGAAGACTCATAATGGCACATTTTGTTCTTGGTCTGTTGCAGGAATAATGAGAAACCATTAGTTTGCAGTGCTGTCAAGATATGAACCTTTCACTACGATGAAGTTGATGTGGAAACAAAAAGAGTATTTTCTCTTTTTGCTTCAACAAAGGAACTTTGACTTTCAACTCGTGATTCAACAAAGGACTTTGTGTGTCCAGTGAGAGGGATGGACACAAGGAAAACCCAGATTAACAAAGTATCACTTATAATTTATGAAATATTTTCATAACTGAGAGTACAGATCTAGAGATCTCTGTAATAAAACACAGATATAAAATGAAAGAAAAGGAAAGTTAGGATTTCACGAGGTAAGAGATACTTTTGCAGAGAGTGGGCATCGTGCAGCTGACCTGCAGATGTGGAATATCTCTACTGTCTAAATCCCTAACTCTATCTCTTGCCAACATGCTCTTTTCTTCCATTCTGTATTTTTTTAATTTTCTGCTCTTATCTAAAACTGAATGTTTACTCACCTCCTCAATATGGTCACCACTAGCTCATAAGGCTCATAGAACACTGTCAGCCCTCAAAACACTGTACCATTTTCTGTAATTACAAGGTTCCATGAACCACCTGGGAACCACTTACCATGGTTCCATGATCCACAAACACCACTTGGATTTCAGTTAGGGAATCAGTAGTCTGTGTCATTGCATCTTCCATTGCATCTGGCCCAGATTCAGCAAATATTTGTGAGTTCACAATTTGTTAGACTTCAGTGGGCTTGAAGATTGTTTTTAAGGTGGAATGATTTGCTTAATAATGGTTCCATTTTTGTGGTTATGATTGGAGTTTTTTTGTTTGTTCTTTTTTTAAGATTGACTCTATATTTTTCATTTCACTTGAATTTTCTTTTTGAAAATAGTTTCTCCCAGTTTTTGTAAGTACAAAACTTAGAGAATAAACTGGTATGTATAAAGTTCATAAAGACTTAATTCTGCAGTCCACAGGTGGAAAAAATTCAAACTTGTGATACAGCTTATATTTTATTAAAAGCTATGAAGACCACAATTAAACACAGAGAGACCTCTAAACATTCAGTGATTTAATGGAACAAAGGGCACAAAAATCTTTTGAAATAAAGTCATGCCCATTCATTTCATGTTTCAGAAATCAAACTCTCATCTTATTTAGGGGTGTTCTGGAAACACATTCACTTGTTTGTCAAAAGCATATGACCTATAAACTCTATTAAAGAAATCTTTATTCTCATCCACTGTTTCAACATAAAGTCTTTTCTATCCTCAGTTCTCACTCATTGCTCTTTAATCAAACCTCCAATCTTCCCAGTCTTGTTTCACCTTTACTATTGTTTTCCCTCTAAACCAGAAAATAAACCAACCACCCAGCAATTCTTGGAGTTCTACCTGATTGCTTCAACTCTTGGAGCCGGATTTATTCACTCTCAAGACAATCAAACTCACTCAGCTCTAAAAATCATCAGTCTGAAGTAGCAAGGGTGTTAATTACTTTCAGTGTTTGTTGGAGGCTATTAAGAAATTAATAAATTAAACTTGATCATGTTTCCAGGAAATGCTACAGTGCTGATTAACCTCTTGTTAAAATAAGGAACACAGATGAAGCATTTCCATATAATTAATCTTTTCTATTCCTCATTTCTCCCTTATTTATTGAGTAAGATATGCTTCCTGAAGGCAGGATCTATGCCTAGGAACAACAGTGACACAATATCTAGAACTGAGTTAAGCACTTTGCCTACAGATATGTTGTATGTATTTCTTTCTGAAGCACTGTAGAGAGGGATTTGAGGAACAGAGAATTAATCATATTTCATTCTCAAAAGTTTGCAGGTTGGTTAGAAATATTCAGACAAGACATAGAAGACCCAAACAGTTTTGGATAAAGTCAGATCTCCACCTACATAAATCCCCTTCACCGGACCTGCACTGCACTTTAGTATCTCACCATACTTTTTTTGAAGTTCAGCCAAGCAAAGACCAGCACATTTATCTCTGCTATACCCCTAACTCAGAAAGAAGACCTTGTTCCCACAAAGACTTTCTATTAACAATGAAGAATTCTAATTACTCTTTGAAATATACCAGAACTTTGGGATTTACCTAACTTTGATTCAGTCTTTAGGAAAGGTTTACTTCCAGTTATGAAGCCATGGCTTGGGTTCCAGGCTTTCTATGTTCCTATTCAACTTGTCAGATAAAAGCAGCATCAGAATACTCAGAGGAAAGCTTTGCTACCAGCTAATAACAGCCTGGTTATGGCCTAGTGATTCACACTGATATATTGAGAGGTCTTAGATCCTCTGTCAAGCTTCATTTACAGTGAAAATGAGCCAATGACTTTTGTCTATTTTCCTTTCCGGGCTATCAGAGCAGTCATCTCTTGACCATGTTTCCTATCCCTAGGGAAGGGCACAATTACGCTGATAATCACTTTCTTGATTCAGTCTGACACACAATTTCTCTTCTTCTTCTAATCCAACAAGTCCTTTTTTAAACACACTTCTTCCCAAACATGCTTAAAGATTATATCTCCCACACACAGACAGGCATTACCTAAGTGATCCTGGAGTTCATGAATACACCTTTGAACCAACTAAAAAAAATAAAAATTGATTCTCTGCTAGATAATAACATAACTCTGATTGTAGTGTTCCCTCTTATTTCTATCTCCTTGCCTTTGCTTGGGTTTTGCCTGTTCCAAATAGGAGTTCCTCATGACAAAGATGACTCACTTCCTCTAAGTCTGTAAGGCACCTAAACAGCTGGAGTGACAAAAATGATAGCTACGTAATAACAACTAATGAGCACTGCTGGTGTGGGAGTTTTATTGTTGTGTCAGTTTTAATAAATAGAAACAGTTGAAAATTGTTCCACAGAAATTATTTTAGACAGAAGATTTTTTCTTTGACAAGAGGGACATTTTCATGTAATGGGAATGTTTCCTCTAAGGAGAAAAAAAATCAAAAAAAAACAACCCAACAAAAAAACCCACTGTTTAATTCCTGAAGAACTGAACCCCTAAAGCTCTGTCTGAAATCATTACATTCATTCATTCATTCATTCATTCATTCATTCATTCATCCTTTCGGGTTTTGGGTGTTGGGATGGAGAGTAAACAAAATTTGAGATTCTGAGTTCTTTTCAACTTTTAATTAAACAATTGAATATAGAAAGTTTTAATATCTGACTCAGTTGAGACACTGAACTTCAAAGCTGTTGCGTTGCTTTGCCCAATCAATAATGTATGCATACATATATATCTATATGTATATATATATTTGTACACATCTAAAACATAGTGGAGTTAAATTTGGTTGTTTTTCCTCTAATATATGTTTTAAGTCATACATGTACAGATAAGATACCTACTCTTATGTCACATCTGAGCAACCTGGTCTAGTGGAAGATTCCCTGCCCTTGACAGGGAAGGTTGGAACAAGATGATCTTTAAGGTCCTTTTCAACCCAAAATATTCTATGATTCTATATGCATTCTGTCGCAGCAATTTGAAATCTTATCTGTACTAGACTGAGTGGACAAAGTTATTGCAGCTGTTACAGTTGTATACTGTCCCATAGCTCGTTCAGAAGTGATGGTGGTAGCCTGTACAGTCAGTTCTGAATTTCATAAACCCTCATCCTGTCAGCACAATTTAAGTTAATTCTAAAACCTCAAAGGAGGACTTGGGTTTGAAGAGACCATGGGGAATTCCCTTAGTTTTTGAGTTGAAACCATGTAAACCCATCCACAAAAAGAAATTCACCTTTGCATTCATTTAAAACTTGCACCATGTTCCGTTATGACTTTGAAAATACTTGTTGATATCTAAAGTGACACTATTTTATCTTGGGGTTTTCAATCAAAATAAAAAATCTGAAAAAATTTTACTGATTAACGGTTGGCTTAACTGTAAAGAGACATAAATGGTCCCAAACCTATCCATTGTTCTTTTACTTTTATTTGCAGTTACTGGAGCACACACACATGAACAATGCACATTTCTATTTTTCCCTCTTCTTGCTTTTCTGCACCAAATAAGCAGCTGTGTCAAGGGGGATTTCTGTCTGTCTAACCTAAGTTGTTTACGAAGCAAATATCAAAACTTAATTTCTACCTCTGTACTTTGCAGGAAACCTATTTTATGGAGATGACAGTTCATTTCAACTCTTAAAGGTAATGTGGGGGATACATAGATTTTGAAGTCCAGACCCTGAAGGACAGACTTATAAATGGTTTGTAACCAACAGTTTTGTTCACAGTTCACACCATTTAACAGCTCAGCATGAGAAGGGTTGTGTAGTAAGGCCAGGGATAATTTGTTGCAGAGACCTAAGATTAAAATTTTTATTTATGAAATATGTCTTTGCTTCAGTTTGCTCCTACAGGACTTCTAGCTATTGTAAATGTGCCTTTCTGGATTAGCCTGTAATGATTGAAATTATGGCTCCCACTGAAAGTAAGTGTTTAAAACTGAATATGAAATTAAGTACTTAAAATTTTCAGAAAGAAAATTCAATGATAATCACACTTTATAGCATAAAACTACAGGGCCCGATTAAGTCTGACATTAGCACAAACTCTAACAAGACATTACTAAGAAAAATAACACACTCAAATCAGACGATTCAGTTCTTGCCACATTAAGGATGTAATAAACTTCTAATATCCTTACTGCCAGACATAGCAAAAAAAAAAAAAGAAAAGCATCTTTCGTGTCAGATACTTTTTAACATAAAATCTAAACAGATAAAAAAAGAGAGGAAATGTAGTTTAAACAGAAGCAAAGCAAGAATAGCCAGAGGCTGACCTACGTTTGAAAAATAAAAGAACCCAACAGCAGTGCTCACTGCAGTTCCAAGTATCCAATTTCATGTATTTTCCATGCCTTTCTATGAAATGGTGATGATTCAGCCTGAATCAATGCAGCAGCTGCTACAATGCTCTATCGGAATTATCAGCAATAAGTCCAAGAAGAGGTTGAAAATATGTCCCCTGTGCAGCTGAATCCTTCTCACCTTCTGCTGGACAGCAGATCCTTCTTACTCTGCTCCACATGCCCAGAGTACCACAGGGCAATGGAGTTGCCTTGTTATTTTTCCTGATGTCTGAGCAGTATTATTTGATAATGAACTTCAATCAGACTTCATGATTTTTGCAAGTCTATTAGTCAGAGAACCTGCTTTATCTTGCCCCCTTGTAATGGGATTTGCAAAGCAATTATACGTCGCCGTCTCACTTGATGTGCCTCGGACTAAAACCTTACACATGACTGCATTACTTTATCACAGTAACACACACACTCTATAACACACCTCTGCTACATGTCACAACAGTCAAAGAAATTAAAGAAAAAGAGAAAACTGGAAAGATCCCAACTGTTGTTGCTGTAGCCATTTTTCCAGTCAGTTTCAATTAATATCCTTTAAGGGTGAAAATAATCTGTGTTTTCATCCACAAATCTCCAAGTGAATGTGAAAGGTTGGGGATGTGCTGATTATTTTTCTTTTCAGAATAACTGAGAAGAAATAAATTATTTTCTAAACAAACAAAAAAAATCTGAGTTCTTCCGGGCAGGTATCTGGTCCAGCTCCATGCACAGTAATTGACTGCACCCACAGAGCAGTGGATATGTGTGACAAAGACCATCTGTAGAGTCAGTATTTCAGCCAGAGTAACTTTACACACTAAAAAAGTCAAGAAAGATGCTTTGTTGAGCAGTTATTAGGTTTAAATGGAAGTGGAAGAGGTGCTGACTAAACTGATGATGGTTTTTATGAGAGCACATGAAAATAGATTCAAGCAATGAAAGAGTAGTTTAAAGATTTTTCACTAATCCTTGTTCCTTTCAGTCAGAAAAAAAAGCAGTTTGTCAAAAAATGAAATTCATCTTATGTTTTTTTCCAGTTTAGTGGAATGTCTGCAGAGCAGGTTTCTGAGGTCCAGATGGATCAGAGAATAACACAGAAGAGAATATGTCCATGAATGACCGACAGATCAGGGATGTTGAGTCCCAGGTAGTAACCTCTGAATTAGGGAAGAATCAAACCAGATAGAGCCTTGATCCTCAGTTTACTATACTTGTAGACTCTAAATATCTAAGCCAGAGCATAAAGCTTTTTAAAACTATGTTTCTTTTCTCTTTTAACTATTTTTTATTTAGGAGGAGAATGAGGATGAAAATAGCTCTGAATTTATAATGTTTAAAAGTCCAGGTGTAGTAACTTCCTAGTCAGTGTATTTTTCCCTGCTCTCTCTTCTATATGCTACTGTACATCTGTTCCCTTTGGGTTTTTTCACTACAGGCTGGCAGGATTTGTTCCTCCTCCAACATACCAAGTTAAAAAAATAAATATTCCTGCATGGTGTATAAAATGCATTCCCATGAGATCAACCCTTTCCTAAAAAAGTCAGTTGTTTTATTTTTTTTCATATACCAGATCATTTACTGTGAGATGACATTAATTTGCAAATGGAATCACAGTTGACACCTGGCAGTGCACTAAACAATATGGGGCTTCCAATCTGCATCATTAGTTGCTCATGCTTTGCTGAATCTCTCCTCATTAAACTCCAAATCCTGTCTCCAATGAAGTCTCAGCAGCTTGTTGGTCACTGGAGAGTTCCTACTGAAACGGAGACACTTCACCAATGCCACAAAAATCGAGGACTGGAGCAGCTGTCCAAAAGCCTGTGCCTCTGTTTTCGTCTGTTGTGGCAGAAAAGTCTGGATGATATGCATAATGGTAGATCCATCATTTATACTTTCCATTTCCCTTATTTGCACCAAATCCTTGATGCATGTTGGCAGACTCGGCTTTAAAGATGAGTTGGGGATACTCATTACACACACGGTCACCTCCAATCAGCAGAGACGTGTTATCTGTGGTGTAGGAATAGCTATCACTTCCAACAGAGATAAGGACCAAAGGGAGATACTCCCAAAGCTATAAAACCCAAGTTCTTTGATTGTGAGCCATAGAAATACAGCTCTAGAGTCAAGCATCTGTAGAAATCTGCTTTCCTGCCTTACTGCTTTTCAAATTAGCTGTGGACATAATGCGAGTACAACTCAGATCTCAACCATGGGACAAATCTGGGGTACATCCATAGGGGCTGGTACTGTTTCTGTACAAGTTTTGTGGCCATGGAAAGAAACAGATGTTATTTCATTGGAAATTAAGCTCCCTGCTAGATAGGCCTTGTTAGCTTTGTGTTCCAGTATTTGTCTCTGCTGATTGCTTTTGAGAGTAGACCTTGCAGTAACATCAAATCATTTCTTCCATCTGAGAGAAGTTATTGGCTTGGTTGAGAGGTAGTTATGCCTTCACTCATCCAGCAGAATTTTTGACTGTGCACACAGTGTTGCTAGATTAGGTTTACATGAAGGAATATAAAAGAATTACTTATGAAGAAATATAAAAGATCTACTTATGAAGAAATATAAAAGATCTACTTATGCCAGTGTTGACTATAGTCTAAGAAGCATCTTTCCAGCTTAAGCTCTCTCTGGTGTTTTGTACCACTGGGCAGATACAACATAAGTGACAGTAGAAGTAAAATTGGATGAGACTTATTTAATGTGCCCAAGAAATTCTTATTCACAGTAAAAAAGGTAGTTGTATAAAAAAAATAGGAAACCAACAAGAAATTATCAAATATTGATTGCTAAAGATTAGGTTTACATGAAGGAATATAAAAGAATTACTTATGAGGAAATATAAAAGATCTACTTATGTCAGTGTCAACTATAGTCTAAGAAGCATCTTTCCAGCTTAAGCTCTCTCTGGTGTTTTGTACCACTGGGCAGATACAACATAAGTGACAGCAGAAGTAAAATTGGATGAGACTTATTTAATGTGCCCAAGAAATTCTTAATCACAGTAAAAAAGGTAGTTGCATAAAAAAAATAGGAAACCAACAAGAAATTATCAAATATTGATTGTTAAAGTGAAATGGGATTTGGAATGTAGACAGAGGAAGTTTTGAAAGTGCTTTCAATAGCAATGGAGTTATTTGAGGACTAAAGACAACCACAGGTGTTACACTGGCCACCTTCAACCTTGTAAAACTCATCTTTGCAGCAGAGAAGAGACTGGTGATGTTAACTGGACACAGTTCTTGGAAGAGGAGAGAATGGTACTTTGATTAGATTTTGCAAAGAAGCCACAAAGTGTAGGAAGTGAGATGTTCTCTCTGTCTGTGTACTAATATGGGCTGGGAGGAATTTACACGCTCCTGTAATATTCAACAATGGCATTCAACATGGAAGAATCAGCATTGCCTACACTTATAAAGACTGAATTAACTGTCACTGGACTTGTTTTCACTACTAGAAGAACAATAGAATTACTAAATTAGTTTGGGATGAACAGAAAAAGTCACAGATAAGGAAAAAGAGTATTTGCAAGGCTAGTATTCCTTGTGATACTGATAGAAACTGTTTGGTTTTCAATCAATGCTCTGCAAATTCCATGGGGATATAAGAAGTACTTCTATCAGACTCTTGAATGCTAAGAAAATCAAGATTTGTGCTTTTCAATGAAATTTTTTAGGAATCTGTGTACTGAGAAAATGTGGAATAAATTGGTAGGGTAGTTTGATTACAGAAAAAATTGGCTGTAGAAAAATTCCTTTTTTGATCACCTCTTATATTTATTGGTTTTAGAATCACAAGATCATTTGATAGGAAGGAGAAAGAAAGGTTGTTTTCTGATTGTAATACAAGTTTTGCTTTGGCATGTCTTAAGAATTCTAGAAATTCTTACTTAAGATGAATTTCATTATTTGTCTACCTGAGATACCTGTATAATTGCTCCTGACAGGAAAAGACTGGTTTTCTTTAGTTTGTGAATGAATATAAGACCTTGGACAGAGGATGACAGAGGAATGCCCATGCCCATGGCCTTATCTTAGTTCACACTTGCTCAAACTCTTCTGTTTATTTTTGTTATGAGCACAACTGAAAGTTGAAGACCTTTGTTTAATCGACTTTACATAGAGTTAGTTGAATGGGAATATTTTACTTCGGGAAAGAATAAGGACAGCATGGAATAAGAACAGGCAAGATTTTATAGGTGAAGAGCTGTGAGTTATTGATAACTGGACAATAAATAAGTCAGCCAAGACAAGTAATGTTACTGGTTTGGGCTGACATAGTGTTGATTTTCTCCACAGCAGCTCAGATTGTGCCACATTTTGAATTTTTGACCATAACAGTGGGGCTGAGCTGCCTATGGGGTTAAATGACAAGAGTAATCCAGTAAGATAATAAAGAAAACTGCGGAGCAGAACTGCTGCTGGGACTGAGCAGAGATGTTTTACTTACATGGTCATCTTTTGTTACCATCAGTTTTCCATTCCATATTTTCCATTCAACTTTGTGGAGCACTCAGAGCTGTGCCTGGCAATTGGTTCCAGCCTAGTTCTCCGCAAGTAGCAGAGCCATCTGAAACACTTGTTACATACAAAGTGACAAAGATTATAGTTTCAAAAACCCACGGTGGCAACTGATACATTCTCTCTCAGCAATTTCAATTGTTGCTGTTGATGTCAATAAAATGGACTCCTATTGTGGCATTTCTTTCTTTTCTCCATCAGTCTTTGTCTTAAAAATGGGAGTTAGAGTCCTTACATGTCACAGTCTCTACTGTGCAGTTGAAATAACCTCCTATGGATACTGAGATTTAACTGCCTATTATGGCAGGCCTTTTAGGGCCTCTGAAAAGAACCAAGATAGCAGCACAGGTTTCTAGAGAGAAGCTTTGTTCAACATCAAGTTATGCAAGACTCCTGTTATATACTTCGGATCTCATTTGAAAACAAATACTAGCAAGGGAAATTGAAGTAGGCTAAGTATCTTGAGATCTTTATAATCATAACCAAAGCAGTAAATAAGGAGTGAATTTGGCTCTTCCTTTCTGTAGAAAATGTCTCTTTTGAAATCCAGACTTTCTTGAGAGACTTTTTTATAAAATTTAAGAGCTATCTCATAGTCAAATGATTGCTGCAAATTTTCAATAGATCTTACTTCTCTACTCCTGTGATATGGAAATATAAGTAATCTATTATGAATAGCAACCCCACACTCCCCAGACTAGACATGTCTGAAATAATGGGGTAAACAAAAAGCCAAGCCAGAACCTTGTTTACTGAGTTCTGCCTGACTATCATAGCCTGAACAATCATAGCTGATGCAATAGGAATTGTTATTTTGACTTTTTTTAATCTTTCCAGGACAGAATATATCTATTCAGTTCCATAAAGTACCATGTATGATGGGACCTTGACTTGTGAACAACAGATCTGGTTACTATTTCAATATAAATAAACAAATTTTATCCTTTTTCAGTAAGAAATCTTAGCTTTTTTAGAATCTTCCTCCCATAGGATGGATTTCTTTCTAGGTGTGCTGACATTTGATGTGTGATTCACCCTTTTTCAATCATCCAGTTTTCATATTTTAATGCTCTGGTGATGAGCTTTGCTTGCCCATTTGCCACTGTGAGACTAGATTTGAATAACATCCACACACATACTAAAGAGTTATACCTGCACTCACGTGAGGTACCCAGACCTTGGCTCCAGGAACCAGTATAAGTGGATGCAGGAGGTACGAGTTAGGAAGAAATAACTTTCCCTTGAACAAAATGGAAAGGAGGAAGGACTGGTGTTTTGGAAGACGGTGGGTGTTTTGTTCTGTTTTATGGAGGCTGTCTCTAGCCCTTACACCTCTTCCAGCTCCTGGAGAAGTCAATGGATATTTGCTTTTGTTTGCCTCTTAGTTTTCCCTTTCCTGTGTTACTGAGTTATAACTTTAGGATGTATTTTAGAACGTCATGTTCCTGACCACAGTGGTAGAATCTGCATGTAACCTCTCATAATTGTTATCAGTAACAAAGTCTCTGGATGCTATAGGGTATTGTCGGTGTGAAATTGTCTTAGTAAAGGGAGTTACACCGTGTATTCTCGTCTACCAAAGGACAATGTCTTTCACAGGAGAACTTTCTGCACATAAATGGTGTGTCAGAAACATAAAGAAACAGCCAGTCCACATCAGTTAGTTCAGGTTATATTCCAGTGGAACTGGGCTCAGAGATGTGATTATCTGATTGAGAACGTCAATAATCACAATTTTTGGGTGAAGGCAGAATAAGGGTCACAACATACAGCTTACTAACTGCAGCACTGTGGATAAAATATCTAGACTATAGAAACCAGTCAGAAACAGGATGACGCTGACATAATCAAAGACAGTTTTTGTTAATTAGGATTTCTGTTTACATAATCACGCAGGACAGGCAGCACTGTGCTCATCTCAGATTCGGAGGGTGCATATGCATCATAGCCTTTAATTTTTTTGTGTCTTTTTTTTATTGTAATAAGACTTTTTTCTGCTGTGTCTGAGAAAGGCCCTTCCTTTTGAATGATTTAGTTGAATCATAGAGAAGGGGGAAAAGTCACACCAGGTGTGTGAAGATCATTAAAGTACACATTCATGAGGAATGAGGAGTGTAGTTCACTTAAGCACTTGGCTATTTCCTTTTCTTTATCCAACTTTGAAAACTGTTGCAGGTAACAGTTCTGCATTTGAAAATCATTTGAAAGTAATATGAAAGTAATTTTGTCACTGATACTGGTGGCTTGGGCTCTATGGTCTGCTCACTGTTAACAGTATTTCTTGTGATTTTTGTTATCTCTGCCTTGCCCTGTGTGCAGTTGCACAAAAGGCCTTTTGAAGCTCTGCCATGGAGCTTGGGCTCAGTAACAAATGAGTGAGGTTTTGTCATTTGTGTGCCAATATGAGAGATACAATAGCATGCCTCCTTCTGCAGCCATTAGATCTGAAGGCTTCTACCTGTGAGCTGCTCTTCTCATCACAAATGCTTTATTCATATGCTTCTTACTGAACTCCCGATCTAGATTTTCAGGAACCCTCTTACAAATAAACTTTTCTTTAAGAACTCATCTTTGTCTGTATTAATACCCCTGAGTATTCATGCCTCTTCATCTTGTCTTACCTGCAAATGAATTTTTAGTGTAGTTTTCATATTTCATTGTTTCTTTATAATAGTAGCTTAGCTAGTATAAGCTGTGGTGAGCAGTTGGACACCCTGCCCAATATTAACACGGTTTTTGTGTTAGGTGAGTGTCTAGGAGAACTGTCTTTTTTATACCTGTTTTGTTTGCTGATGTCATTGGAACATAACAACCTTCAGTGGTAATAGCAAGAAGAAAGGAGCAATAGAATTCCATATAGTCAGCTTTCTGATGTTCTTACTCATTCAGTAGAAGTACCCAAAGTCCCAAAATTACAGCAAAGTGTTCGTGTGTTTTGCCTTGTACAAATACACAGATCCTAAAATGTTTTGTGTTTGGTTGGTTGGTTGTAGTGTTGAGGTGTGACTTTGTTTTGGGTTCATTTTGCTTTGGTTCATTTTTTAGGGTTTGCAGAATCGAAACAGCTGAAGAAATAAGTAGGGAAAGGATTTTGCCTTTTGAGCCAAATTTGATCATAAGGCTGCTAAAGCCCAAAAACCTTTTTAATTTCTTTGCAGGGGCGTAACAAGGGAGAGGTGAATTTGTGGACCATGGAAATACAACAGCAGCTGTTTCCTTATGGTTTCCTTTTACATCCTTTATCCCCTGTGCAATCAAAATACCTTCTTGCCTTCCACATGTATCAAAATCTTTTACCACTGTTTACACAGGGTTATGTATCTAGAAAAATTCCTTGGGTACCTCACAAAATGTGACTCCTTCTTCAAAATTTTATTTAATTGTCCCTCTCTAACCCTCATATCACACATTCTTATAGGTCAAGAATCAACAAATTACCCTAATCACAGAATTAAATTGACTCAAATTAACTATTTGACTCAGTCTCTACAGAGCCAAGGGGACATAAGTATGTACTTACATTTAAGGACGTACTCAAAAACTTCACTAAATCAGGGACACAGTTAATGATGTTATTTCACTCTTACTGTTTAAAAAAAATACCTTTTCCATAAATCATGGAATCCTGGAAAACCAGGAGCTTTTTTTTTAAATTTCTGTATATTTCCTTTACATGTAGAACACTCTCTTTGTAACTGAAGAGATGAATTACTGTAGAGACACTGATCCTGCTAAATTTCCCTGCAGATTCAACACAACACTTTGTTCTTTAAACAAATATCTCCTTTGAGCTGAGAAATGGCACATTTATTGTTATTAAACTGCCATTGCTCTTGCAGTCACTGCAGTATTTTTCAGGTCCTTGGCCTTGGGACATCTCAATGTATAATACATTGGATTATGGTTCTAACATTTGAGCTACTTACCCCATAAGAGGATATCTGCTGCAGCATTGTGATCTAGGAACAGGGAACATTCTCACAGTTCATAAACAATTATATGTGTCTCTTGCTAAACATTATCACCTCAGGGTATTTGGATACCTAATTTTTTATTATTGTTGCTGTCATTGTTTTCTTCTCAGAAAGGCAATCACCATACTTAAAATGCATAATTAAAAAATAATAATAACGCAACTCTTCTGCCAGAACTTGACTGGCAACCAGAACTAGGTTCTAATGTGAAGAAATCAATATTAACACGCTCATTAGAGCCTCCACACAGAAATATGAGAAAACTAAAATAAGATTTCTGATGCTCAGTGATCTAGTTTTCCCCAGTCTCAAAGATTAATTAGTTTAAGAAATAATATTTGTGTTAAATGACGAAAACAAACTGTCAACAAGAGAGATAAGCAAGGCAACATCCAATCACAGGATCATACAATTTTAAAGGTTGGAAGGGACCTTAATGATCATCTGGTCCTTATTCTCTCTGCCATAGGCAGGGACACCTCCCACTAGACCAGATTGCTCAAGGCCATATCCAACTCAGCCTTGAACACTGCAGGGTTGAGATTCATAAAGTCTAACTGTGATATTTTTCAGACTTTATCCCTGGGGAAGCATCAATTCTGAAGTCTTCTGTTTTTCCTGTACACAGGAAGTCTATAGAGATCTTCTTGGAAGAATCCTATGGGAGACAGTCATGGATGAAAGAAGGGTCCAGGAGAGTTCATTGATTTTTAAGGATCACCCTTCAAGCTCAAGCATAATATATTGGGATTTACAGGAAGGCAAGTACAGGCAGCAGGAATCCTCTACAGATGAAGAAGGAGGTCCTGAAGAATGTCTAATATAAAAAGAAACCACAGAAGAGATAGAAGTAGAGACAAAAGTTCCTGGAGGTATGTATATAAGGGGCAGTGGTAGGGTTGGGAAAACCAAAGCCCAGGTGAAGTTCAACCTGGTGAGAGATATGGACAGTGAAAAGAAAGATATCGAAAGGTATATCAATAGAAAAAAAAAATAAAAAAATAACCAAATTAAAGAAAAGGTGGATCTGCTGCTAATGGGACAGGAAAAAGAACATGGAAAAGGACAAGGAACTCAGTGGCTTTTCTGCCCCATCCTTTACCGGTAAGACAGATTCAGGAATCCCAGGCCACTGAGAGCAAAAGGGAAGTCTGCACTAAGGAAAGCCTACCCTTGGTGTAGGAGGATTAGGTCATATAAACAAACTAGACATACAATATAGTCCATGGTATGTAATGGGACACAGCTTTAGGTGCTGAGGGAGGTCAATTTTGCCAGTGAGATGCCACTATTAATCATATTTGAAAGGCTGTGTCAGGTGGAAGGGATCTATGGAAGAAAGAAAACGTAAATCCTATCTTCAATAAGGGAAAAATAGTAGCCAAGGAATTGCAAGCTGGTCAGCCCCACTTCAGTCCCTGGGAAGGTCATGGAAGTAAAGAGAGAAGGATTCACTGCTTTAGGACTTTATGCAACAGAATTCTCCACACTGGTTAATTTGCACTAAATTTCATAGCTTTATCAGTAACTTTAAATTAGCCAGCTGTTCTCTCCTGTTGAGCACTATCAGAAAGTAGCTGATTGCTTAGTAAATCCAGATTTTCTCTGAATAGATTTAAAGAGATGGATACATTCACTTGCAAAGTTGGCTGTATATTTGACAAGCAATTGGCAGAACTTATTGATTGAACAATGTTTTTTTTCCTATCACAGGAAGAAACAGTCTTTTCCTCTACGCCTGCAGCGTTCTTACACCATTTCTTTGTTACCTTAAACAGGGAAAGACTAAAGGAGGCACCAAATTCTGTTTTCTCTGTCCAAAACCAGAAAGACAAAGCACTGAGGCACTTTGTAGAAACAGGGAGACACTGTTCCAAGGTTAACTTTCTGACATATATAGGTGTGCATGTGTGTGTATCTGTAAAGTGTGCAGCAGAACACTTAGTAAGAGAGTTTAAATATGTTATAGCCTTCAGTGAGACTTTAATGTTGTCTTCTGGCTCTGTGTTTCAGGGCTCTGTTATCCTGTTTCTAATAAAGTGTCCATTCCAGCTGCAGCTTTTCCTCTTGCTGTTATGGGTTGTCTGAAGTGTTTTAATTTTGTTGTTGATCAAAAACTCTGGATATTTCCACAGTGGGATCACTATTTTACATCACTCCCCTTTGTTTGTTGGCTGTTTTAATGAAACTTCTTTGTCCTTTAGAGCTTTGAGATATTTTCACTCTAGATGATTGAAATAGAAAATTAAGTTTTAAAGATATTTGAAGTGAGGACAAGAGAATGATAGACAGATAACACTCAAACTGATCATATAGGCATCATTTGCCTAGGAAAAAGGTTGAAAAATATGACTGTTTTGAAAAAGAAAATTCATAACAACATCACAACTTTTTCAATAAACCTGAATTAATATTTTCAATAGACAATAAAATATGCATAAAACAGTGGCTGATACTTCACTGGGAAACTTGAGACATATAATCTAATATGAACATTGTCTTATATGCTTTTATAGATATATTTGTATTTGAATTTCCTCCTTTTTCCTTATTCAACTCATCTTAAGGTAGACATCTAAAATGGGTTGGATACATTGCATTCTAGAATTGGGCATTTAACACCTGAGATAAATGTCAGGTTCTGGTTGCTGAAACACAGGCATCTTGTGTCATTTGATACTCTTATGAGCATCCAAAAAATTTGTGTGGGGATGGCAGGTATGTACAGAACTCATGTCAGAGTCATTTGTGTTTTTCTGGTGTAAGGTGCTGAAGACAGGTATTTCTGAGTGGACACTAGATGCCCATATTAAGTCATTGAAATCCTACTGCAGGGGTGGGATTTAGCTTGAAACTCAAATATTGAAATGAAGTGTCTTCAATTCAGGTGTCTACACATGAGCCAAGTGTTTAAACTCCCGTCATACTCAACTGAAATTTAGCAAATGCAGTCAGTGAAGCCTTAGAGATATATTTAGCTACAATTGAGATATAAAATCTCCACTTAGACATGTTAATTTTTCTATCTGCATTCTGTCCCAAATGTCACTGTTTGCATGATAGATGCCTCAAGTTTGATCAGAGGAATTTTCAGTTATGGGTCACTGCAGCTGTTGTAGGCTTCTCATGATCTGAGGTCATTCTTCTTCTGTGTCTAAGTAAAGGATGTCACTTCAAAGGCTGTTTTTCTCCCAGCACAATCAGCCAGGATTCCTACCTAACCTCTGAGAAGCCTCTCTGTCTTCAGGCAGTACCCAGTAGTCCTTCCTAACTTCCACAGGATACTCTGACATAAATATCAACTACTATTTTTCCGTAGTTCTTCTCCAAAATCAGCTGTTGTAAACAGAGATCTTCTCTAAAGAATGCATTACTTAGGAAACAGCCTTCCTGGTGCGTCTTTGCTAGCTCATATATATTAAAATGAACCCAATACAACTGACTCCGCTTTCCAAGTGGGAGAGGATTCCCTTTGAGCACATGGATACCTCATGAGGTTCAACAAGGCCAAGTACAAGGTTCACAGTTGAGTCAAGGGAACCCCTTTTGTCAATACAGGCTGGGGGATGAACAAATGAAGAGCAGCCCTGCCAAGAACTTGGGGGTGCTGGTGGATGAGTACACAACAACACACAACAGTGTGCACTTGCAGCCCAGAAAGCCAAACATATCCTGGGCTGCATCCAAAGCAGTGTGGTAGCAGGTTGAGGAAGGGGATTCTGCCCCTCCACTCTGGTGAGACCCCCACCTGCAGTACTGCATCCAGCTCTGGGATCCCTAGCACAGGAAAGACATGGACATATTGGAATGGGTCCAGAGGAGGCCACAAAGTTGATCAGAAGGCTGGAAAACCTCTGCTACAAAGACAGGGTAAGAGAGCTGAGATTGTTCAGCCTGCAGAAGAGAAAGCTCTGGGGAGATTTTCCTGCAGTCTTTTGGTAGCTAAAGGGGGCTTATAATAAAGACTGAGAGACTTTTCAGCAGGATGTGTTGCCATAAGACAAGGGGTAATGGTTTTAAACTAAAAGACTAGGTATAAGGAAGAGGTTTTTTACAATGAGGATGGTAAAACACTGGAAGAGATTGCCCAGAAAAGTGGTAAATGCTCCATCTCTGGAAACATTCAGGGCCAAATTAGACAGGGTTTGAGCAACTCGATCAAGTTGAAGATGTCCCTCCTCATTGCAAAGACCTTGGACTAGATGACCTTTAAATATCCCTTCCAACCTAGACCATTCTCTTTCTATAAAAACTTCTCAAGTCAATGTATTATAGATACTGAAATTACTTTTGCTATGATGCCTACAACATAACTGAAAAGGGCTACAACTCTATTTAGTGTGGAGACTACATAATGAAGCAATGAATTCTTTTGTACTATTTTCTTGTGTTCTCTCTGTTGGAACCTGTTTCTTACCTTGTGTCTTAGATATCAAAATTTTGAGGGCAGGGCTGCTGCCTTGTCCAGCGTTGGTAGAACAAAGGATGCCATCACAGGTTAGCAGGAGGGGCTATGTGAATAATATTGAATATTGTTTTGAGTATTTTTTACGTTGAGTATTGTTAAAAATATGGTTTAAATAAAACAGTGTTTGTTATCATCGAAGTTCCGAAAAAAATATAGGGATGAAGTTTATCTGTTTTGTCAGAGTAGTGAATTATCACGTCTTACAGATAAAGAGGACAAAAAAAGAATATAGGAGGTACAGCAGCACTGGTAAATCCAATCATGGAAGTGTTATTTACTGGGAATTATATCATATTATAAGTTGTGGTTTTCCAGTAGAGTCTACAGAGGTCTCATGGTACATATAATTGTAATCCATTTTCTGTTGATCCTTCTAGTTTTGATGTTTTGTAGTCTCACCATTCCTTTTAAGGATCCCTAATGATGCCCCTTGCTGGCTGCTGGCTTTGAAGTGTAATCCACTTGTTAAGCAGCTCTGCTACTAACCTCCTCTATAATTCAATAGATTAATTTGGTGCGGGATACTTTTAGGTTTCCACCTTTATGAGATATTTGGCTTGGCCAATATCTTGCTTTTTCATCTGGTATGAGCTTTTTCACCTGGGTACCCTGACATTCAGCTGGGCTGCAGCTTGTTTAGCCTCATTGTGCTGGTTGAGATTCACCCCTCCTTCTTTCTCCATTTCACACTTTAATTTAATAGTCATATTTATTGTTGTGTTTATGTCTCACGGAGGCTTTTGATGCAGTTCAGCAGGAGGTGATGCTACTTTTAGCACAGTGTTTGTCTGGTAAGTGAAGCTTGTCTAGACTCCAAAGTTATGCTAAATTTTCCCCTTACTGAGGGTAGTTCTACATTTGCAAAGGCAGAGGCAGGCTTAGGTTCTGAAGTGTGAGCTCCCTTCTTTGTTTCCCTACTCTTCTTGGATCCTCATTTGTGTTATTCTTGTGCTGATTGGACTTTTTGCAGTATATTTGTTTATTCCGTGGCTTATAAATAAGTCATTTTTTCTGAAGTGTGGATGACAAGCTTTTGCAAAGGCCTGATTTTGATCGTAGCACTCTGTATAAAAGTTACTTTGCAAGTGAAAATGGTGCTTGGAAAATGAGCAAAACATACATAAAAACTATTTTCCACTTTAATGTCCGTGCAGAAGAGATACTCAAGGGTACAACCCAATGAATGTGGGACTGTATGAGATCAACTGTAATGCACAAACCTGCCACTTGTGGACTGGGAGAAATGATGTGCTAAACGGTTCATTGCCAGGAGCTGTGCATAAATATTGGATTTAGGTCAATAGTATCTGCAGCTGGTATTTTAGAGGGCATGGTGAATCTGAGAGGGTAGAGGATAAGAAGAAAATTAGAGCTGATAAAAGGAAATGTCTGACCAGCCTATGAAATTTGTGGTCACAAGAGACCAAAGCAAGGGTTTGCAATTAAAACTAAGGAGCCTAATTTTCAGTCAGAAAAGAGACTGACCCAGAAGTTGGAATGTGTGTTTTTCTCCATAACACACATAGAAGAGACTTTTTAACTATTAGACCTGTTTCTTTTGCCAGCTTTCCCAGAGCAGGACTCATTTCTGTCTGCTTTCCAATATTATTTTGGCACAGCTTAGCAGAATTTTTTCTAGGTTTGCATTTAAATTCAGGTTTCCAACCAATGAATCTTTCTCTCTCTTATTTGAGTCCCCACCCTACAAGTGCTAAATATTCCACAACCCTCAGATTCAGTAAAGATATATTATTATGCAGAAAAATGAAATTAAATTAATTCTCCCAGAAAGTCTGTGTTGAGCAAAATTTAATAACAAGCACTTGAAGAATGACATTACACCTGTAATGGTGAGTAAGATTGGTGGATTGCAGTACAGTCCTCCAGGTGAGAAGTCATTTAGAGGGCAATGAATGTCCTTCTGTTGTCTGCTTTGAAATGAGCTTCTTCCTTTTGCTGAAAGGAGATTGGAGAATGTATTTCCTTAAGATGTGAAGATATGGCAGGACCTACAGGCAGCCCTTCAAAGGAATGTACCATGAATGACAATTTTTACAAATGGCTTTCTAGCTGATGTGGTCAGGCAGACAAGGGTTCAATAAGAGACACAGACAAGATTAATTCCTCAATGATATATTTTGGTATTTTGTGTGTTTGAGTCAACAGTTCACATATTTTTCCACTAATAATATACATATACATATACATATACATATACATATATATATTTATTTATTTACAAAAAAGAAAAAAATCCACTAGTGAAAAAATATTTATAATACATTGGGTTTTTATTGATTATTCTGACACATCATTCCCAAAGGGAGAAAAGAAATTATCTTATGTCTTCTACTTGTCATGGTTTTTGTTGAAATGGGTTGAAATATTTATTATGTCTGTTTTATGTGATAAATATTTGATACCACTATGGCATAAGTCTTAAATTTCTGTTTTTCTATTGAAATCCACTATTTTTCAGCCCAAAATTTATTTTAATAGTCTATTTTTTTAAAGATCTCTTAATGTGTTTTCATTTCAAACTTTAAAGAATTGTATGAGAATGTGATTTGTTAAGATAGCTCAGAATATTTGGAGGTAGCTGATTTACTTTAAATATGATTTATAGGTTTTGTTCTGTTTTTTGTGTCTGTGCCTCTAAGGTAGCTCTCATAACATCTGGAGAAGAATTTGATCTAAGAGGTTATTTTTCTTCCAGAATTTGTTTTCTCCTGATGCTTTACCCTGCCCTGTCCAGTCCTTTTTTTGTTCTTCTGTAATGGCAAAGAAAGGGGGAGGTGACACTTACACTGTAAGTGCCATATGCTGCTTTTTATTCTATTTGATATGGAGAGTAAATATCCACAGCACAAACCCAATAGTTGTGTTAAGGCAAATTAGACTGAGAGGAACAAACCATTTCTCAGTGATTTCCATACTAATGGAAAACATCTGGTTGGGTCACAGACCATATACTGCTCCAGCATATGGTACAATTCAGGTCAATGAGGAAGCCCAATATATTGTGCCTCTCTAGACAGCCAATACAGCAGACAAGAAAATGTGGGAAAGGTTCAGGTGCTGGTACTTCAAGAAAGGTGGATAAGATGGTTGAAAACATTGCATTCACTCTTTGGCTGGTTTCTGGTTTGCAGAGGGTGTCCATGTGCCCCTGAGAAGAGGGCAGCTGTACTTGTAAGCTCTGGAAAGGGAAACAGATTATAAAACTGCCAAAGAAAATCGAAAAAAAATAAGAGAAGGAGTTTGCAGCACATACATAAAATAAAATAAATCACATAACAAATTACAAGATCCCATATGTTCATACTCTTCCTGACCCATTTTTGTCCAGTCAACTCTTAAAAATCACTAGCAATGATGATTACACAAGAGTATTCCAGTGCCTCACCATCTCTACCCTTCATCTTTTTCCAGTGTCCAATGTTTGTCCTCCTAACCAGAGAGAGTTTTGTTCTTATGTCCTCCTAACCTGAGTTATGTCCTTTATATTACCTCTTATATTCCAGGTGTGTTTATGTCCACTGTCAGTCTTTTTGTGTTTTTTTTTTTTTTTTTTACTAAACTAAGCAGTTATGATTTCTTCAATCTTTCATTGCAGTTATGATCTCTTCAATATTTCCTCACAGCTCATATTCTCAAGGCCTCTGAACTCTTCTTGCTCACCTCAGACCATTGCCCATCAGTCCTATAACCTTCCTGAATTTTTTTGCACAAAGCAGAACACATAAATGAAGACTCATCATATGGACTTGATTTTACAGACGGAGAAGTGATCATCGAAGCCCCATGCAAAGCAGCAGTGCCAATTTTAGCTACCCACACATATGTGTCCAGAACCAGGCACATAGGCATGAAAAGTTCAGATAATGTCAAATAGAAACTCCCAGTGTCACCCTAAGAACAAATCTTTGCCTAATGTAGATTAACATTGTGCCATTAAAACAATTAATTCAGTGAAACTTTTTTGATTTGTAGCAGTTGAAGAGCTTGCTCACAACTTTCTTTGGCATCATTAATCCTTGCAATCATTTGGAAAATGTAGATAGACCACCTGAACTAAATCCCAGATGAAAGAAATTTGGAAAAAGTGTTCAAATTGACAGGGAGCCTACCTTTATTATTGCAGTGTCCCTCAAACTGTTCAAAGAAATGCTTCATGTCAGAATTCCATTATGAACTCCAGTTTCTGGGTTTAACACCAAGGCTGTTTCAAATTGCCTGTGTGTGAAATGAAAATATACATGTCAATCCATGTGAAACTTTCTTTAATTTAAAAAAAAAAAAAATCTTTAACTCAGTCTTTGAGCAAACAAAAAGAGTGCCCTGCACTCTTCAAAGTGGGTTTAAGGCTTTCTTTATGTCATATCCTAAATCAGTAATAGTCTTCCGCTAGGTAAACTAGAGAGGAAGTGAGCCCTTAATCCTTTTCAAGTCTTTGCATTCTCCTCCAGTTAGTGACATTGCAAAAAAGACAAAAGGGCAAAAATAACATATTTTGACAGTCCTCAGGGGGTTGGTAACTGCTGTACTTTAGTGCATCATTACTGCAACATCAGAGCAGCTCAGGCTGTAGTTTCAGCTGCAGAATCCTTGGTGCTTGGAGGTCTTGAAAAATGCACAGAGTGGTCCAGTGAGTTCCTCATCACTGAGCAGCAACTTGGAGATGATTTTGACACATGGGTACATCCAACCTGTGGCATCCAAGGATATATCTCTATAATACTGGAATCAGGGAGCAAAGCATGGTCATTGGCCCAAGTGGTGTGGAATGCATATGTCTATAAATGTCCTGAATAATCATATCAAGAAAACTAATTAGTTCCCTGTACCTGAGCTAATGTATTCATGGTGTAGGTGATGGGTAGAGTAGGCACACTGGGTGAAACGAGTTCCTTTTGGAATACAATTCTGAATTTCTGTTGGGCAAACTGATGTCATCCTACTATAGCTGGTAGAAGCTATATGGTTTTACGCAAGATAAATAGCTGCCCCAAACATTGGCATTTACTAGTATTTATTATTTATGACTATTTGTATTTATTATTTATCTCTGTAGCCAAGAGGTTCCTGTGCATTTTCCCAGAAAAGGCCACAGTGTTTGATCCCTGCCCCAAGGAACTTGCAAACTGATCTGTAATTACTAAGAAATGGCTTAGTCTGGCAATTACTAATTTTGTGCAAGAGGTTTGTGCAGTCCCTGAAGAGCTTCACAAAGGGAGGTAACAGAGATTGGAAAATGACTAATCCTGAACCATTAAGTATTTAATTCTTTAAGTGAAGTTGTGGGTGTGTGTGTTGCAAAAAGATAAAGTGATTTCTCTATACATTTGGTATTTAAATCTTTTACTTTTTTTTTTTTTTTTTCTGGCTAGGGGGTACCTTCCTCATCATTTGGAAGAGTGAAGTACACTGTGATTGCTAGTATACATGTCAGCAATACACAATTTGTCTCATTTTAAGCTTCAGAAAACAAAGTGAGAGAAGCAGAGAAATGCCTGGCCCCAGACATCTCACTGTGATGCCTTAACTAAAAAATAATACATCTCTGCTCTTATCCCAGAGTGAAGTCTGTGACACTTAGGTTTGCAAAGATCACTTGAAATAACCATGGCATTTCCCAAATTATATTACAGTGGAAAAATATGAATAATGAAAGACTTGGTTTTTTAAACCAGCCAGAACCTTTAGCCAGAACCTTTTGAGGAAATTCTGGCTAAAGGGACACAGAATCTGCGGTCACATCTCAGTCTTCATTAAGTCACCTGGTTTTGATATGAGCAGATATACATGGGCTTAAAAACATTTATTTTTGCAATAGAGGGAAAATTTATATTCCCAGTCTGTGGTCTAACCCTTCAAACAAATATAGGAATATGCTAAAGCATGAGTATAAAACCATAGCAGTATAGCCAAATACGGATGGTTAAAATTTGCTATATTATGCTTTATGACAACTGATAATTGCAGAATTTGTAGAGATTGGGTCTCATTGTCTTTCCACTGTTCAAACACATAAATGTCCATTGTTACAAAAAATATCATTAGGGAAGACTAAGAAAACTAATTTATTTGGGTGTGAATGAGAACAAAACAACATCATTCTGTGTGCGAGTTTAAACATCATTCTGTGCTTTGTTTAAATAATAAGGTCACACATTTGTACAGCCTCTCTTTTTCTCTTCTTTCTTACTGTTTTTGTTTTTCTTTTTCACTCCTTACCTTACATATAAATACAAAGACATGTAAAATGAGACAAGTCTTGATTACCATGAGTGGAATATTATGTGGGACACCGTAATACAAAGACATGAATAATACTGTGACACAAAAAACGACATCACA
The DNA here is from genome assembly GCF_025592945.1 of Manacus candei. NCBI lineage: Eukaryota > Metazoa > Chordata > Aves > Passeriformes > Pipridae > Manacus > Manacus candei. Next base: position 9,070,784 of record NW_026138061.1, read on the forward strand.
GATGGAAAACTTTCCAAGGAAAAAGTTAAAAGCTGGCAGAGGATTTCTCCATGACAAGAACATGTAAATATAGTCAATTAGATTTTAGTAATATTGTAATTTCTAAAGTGAAAACACATGAGGTTGAACACAAGCAAGGTGGGAACTGATGATGAGGGAAACAGTAAGCAAATTACAAGAATGTCTCTTGTTTTATAACAGGAAGCTTGGGCAGTGAAGTCATGAGCAATTTACTCATCCCCTATGCAATGTATATTGATTTTTTACTTCACTTTATTTAATCTGAAAATAAATTAATGTATCTCAAATAACTGGAACAGACTAGGATCTCACTTATTACTGTTTGTCCATATAAAATTGCTGGCTTAACAAATGGATGAAGTTTTATCTCCACTCTATAAATAAGGAACTTGGGCACAGAAAGCTAAAATATGAGCTTATACTGCTGCCAAAGGTCCAAGAGAAGCTTAAGTAGTTAAATTTGACCTAATTCTACCTAGCAGAATGCTACTTTTGTTGTGTTTACACAGCTTTTGACGGCAGCATAAACCAACCTTTTGTGATTTATGACAGAAGCTGCCCATAAAACTTCAATCATTTAAAAATCAGACATTTATTGTAAGCTTATTATCAGTGGAGAGGGACATGAGTATATCCCAAGTGCTAGTCAGTTCAATCTAAATCATCACAAGCTTGTACCACAATTGAGTCACCTAACTTTGCATGTCTTAAATCAGTTGTGTCCCCTCCACTAGGAATTTAACTTATCTTTTTAAAAAGATAAGTACTTTGTTTCTGGTGGCAAGGTTTCCAACACACTGTCATTCTCCATATTATATATGCTTCAAGGCTGAATGAAATTTGGGAAAGAGAGTTGTTCTACAGTGCTGCTGTGACTTCCCTGTTGCACTAACACAGTGTGTGTCAAGTGGCCATAGCAAAAGGACTTTTCTGCCTTTGGTTCCTGTCTTTTCCCCATTAAAAAGACCTCTGAGGCTTTCAGCAAGATGAAAGCAAAAGTGCTTTGTGTTCTGAGCTAAATAATGCAATAAACAATGTCTACCCCTTGACCTCTCTGACTTCAGTACCTTGATGGCACTGCATGAATTCTAAAGGTAGACAACTTCATTCCCAGCTCAGTTACAGTCTTCTCAGATGTTGAGTACAAGCAAATATTCCAAGAATTTATTTTTATTTGAAACTGCATTTGTGAAATACCACTACTTATATAATTATTTTCATCTGTGGTTCAGTTCCTGTCACATGGGCACTACCAAAATGTGTCAGGCAAAGTCAGACTCTCTGCTGACTATCAACAGATAGAAATCAACAGATATTGGGACACCTGCCTATACATGCTTAAAGTCAGGCTCCAGTCCCTAGACGTGTTCAAGGCCAGATTGGATGGGGATTTGAGAAGCCTGGTCTAGTGGAAGGTGTGTCTACCCATGACAAGGGGATTGGAATGAGATGATCTTTAAAGGTCCCTTCCATTCCAAACCATTCTATGATTCTATGATTATGATTCAATAAAATAAATTCCATTTTAGAACTTAATTCAGTAACTGAAAGGCACATTTTTACTTCCCTGAAGCACTTGGAATACCAGTGAAAGGGCTGGCAAGTGTCACACCTGTTTTCACTTGGAGGGTTCCTCAGTGTGCCTGAAATGTCTGTGTTGGCACATATGGTACAGGACATTCTGGGGTGGCAGCCAGAGGCTAGGAGAGATATTTTGAGCATCCACATCTGTATCTGGGCAATCCTAGCCCTTGTACACAGTGACATAAGGGTGTGATTCATCTGACCAAATATTTGCATTTACTTTAAGGTAGGATGACTTATACCACGAAGAACATTGCCTTTATTGGCCAGCTCTCCTCCTAGCAAAAGGAATCCAAGAGGGACTTCCAAACTACTACACTGTAAATGCCCACATTTAGCCAGTCAAATGTACCCCATTTTAGCAATTTAAGCATCAGATTTCTAGATATAAGAAGGAATCCTCTTTGGTCAAAAGGCAGAAGCCCAAAACACAAACCCCGTGGTCAAAAAAAAGGAGGAATATATCTGTAAGTGTGGTGTTCTAAGGGCATAGCTCATTATTTATTTTTAATTCTCGGTTCCATTTCCTTCAAATGTCAGTGGGATTTCACTGTCTCTCAAATGTGTCTAGGCATCTACTTTCCTGCATAGGCTCATGATTCCCTACCGGTGTTGTAAGTAAATAAAAATTGTGCAGTACAGTGTTTGGTGCCTACCCACTGTTCAATCTAACAGTCTGTGGTGACCTGCTCTTTACAGAGGCTCTCCCTCTCCTTGGAAGTATTCATTCTCTTGTTTTTGCAGTTTCCTAGTGAAAGGCAAAGCACATTGAACAAACACAAGATTAATGGAATCCTTTCAGTGGGCTTCAACAGGAAATTGATAAGGTGTGGGTAAAGGATAGATAGAGGATACCTCCTGAGCAGAGTTTGAGTGCAGGCATTGGCATGCAGTCTCTTAACAGCAGATAAAAAGAAAAGCACTCATAGCATAGCACCATAAAAAAAGCAGAGTGATGCCTTTACATGTTTGTGTCCTGTTTCCACAAGAATTCACATGCAGAAAGACAGGAGTCTTATTGTGCATGAGTAGCAAAAGTCCAGCTTCCCTCTTCCCAGTTTCCATCCAGCAAATCGGAGCAGCCAGGCAGATGTTAACACAGGGTAGCCAGAGTCTCTGGGGTGTGAGGATGAGAGCACAGTGTTGCAGCTGCAAAAGACCAAAGCTAGGCAGTCAGTGAGTGTGGAAACTGGACACATCTGCTGTATTTAAAAGTCAGTATGTTTATCCTTTCACAAAGAAATTTCATAGAATCTTAAAATCAGAGAATGGTTTGGGTTAGAAGGGACCATAAAGATCATTTAGTTCCAAAACCTCTGCCATGGGTAGAGACATCTTTCACTAGGCCAGGTTGCTCATAGCCCTATCCAACCTGGTCTTCAACACTTCCAGGGATGGGGCATCCACAGCTTCTCCGGGCAACAAATTTTATGTGCTCAGTAAATTTGTGATGTAGCTACCAGAGGAAGTCAGAGAGGCACTATATGAACATGTTTTATGTGCATATTTAAATATATATTTATATTTATATAAAATGTGTCCGCATATATATAGATAGATACACTGTGCTCATTTTCTCAAATATCTGTTTTTCAGACAACAGTTAAGCTCCTGATTAGCAAACCTGACAACAGTTCCTCTTCCATATACTTTCTAGAGGTTGCCTCTAATCAGGATTGCATTCAAAATAATAAACAGTAACTTTCCACTCTACTAGCTAAAACACATTTTTACACAATCTATTTTAAGCAAGTGCGCATACGTAATTCACACTTATTTAAATAGCTTAGGATTTTGTCTAAGAAGTGTTATGCAAAGATTGCTCTGTGACAGATCATCTGTTTTTATGGTATAAATTAGTGCGACTGTTATGTTAGCCATGTAATTATACACCTTTGAAAGAGAAAATTGCGACAGATAAATCCGTGCACACTATAAAAAAAATGTTTTAATGCCTGATACAGTTGCATATTGCTAGAAATCCAAACATTTACACTTTTTTTTTTTTTTTAAACAAAGAACTTTTTGAAATAGAAAGCAGAGATTTACAGGGTTGGTAAAAGTTATGTCTGCTGTTACAAACATTTTAAGGTACTTACATGCTTTACTGTGAGGTTGGTGAGTCACTGGAACAGTTTGCCCAGAGAAATTGTGGATACCCCATCCCTGGAAGCATGGAAGGCCAGACTGGATGGGACATTGAATAACATGGTCTAGTGTAAGGTGTCCCTATTCATGGCAGGGGCTTTGGAACTAAATTACCTTTAAAGTCCATTCCAACCCCAAGCATTCTGTGATTCTACGATTATTCTATAATTACAGGTATTTTGTCATCTGACAAATGATACTACTGTTGAGAGAAAAATGTTGATTGTATTGATTAACTTTTCCAAGACACTATGAGCCATATGCCATTACACTGAATTGTAATTTATTCTGAGAATAAGGTTGTTATTTAATTTTGACTGCTCCAATACTAAAGTAATATGGTGTGTGAGTTGCACTCTGCTGTTAGTTGATTATTTAGCTGCTACTATAGTTAGCATAACTTCTGTTCAGGTTGAGTGTATAACAGCTTTAAATGATAAAAAACTATTGAGCATTTGAAGGAGTGTCCTGCACTACAAGGGTATGATCTCAAAGAGAAAGAGGGAAAGGGAGGGGGAAGGGGAAAGGGAAAGGGATAGGGAGAGCGGAAAGGGAAAGGGATAAGGAAAGCGGAATGGGAAGGGGAAAGGAAAGAAAAGGAAAGGAAAGGGGAGGGGAGGGGAGGAGAGAAAGGAAAGGAGTTGACTAGCACAGCAGTGATCTCATTTATTGTCATGAGCATTTTTGCATTCCATATCTTAAGGAAAGTTCAGAACGTCTTGCTGCTCTATATTTTTTTTTTACCTCAAGAATAACTAGACAATAAATTATACTCCAGGTATCATTATGCTTTTGTTCTCACTGCTGATCAGGTCTGCAGCTGAAACAACTTTGAGGCCACAATCAGTTCTGGGGACTCCTGAGTGAAGCTGTCATCTTACCAATGGCTGTGTGTTTGGCTTAGCCCCAGCAGCACTTATGGGCTGATGCGAGGATCAGTGAGGGGTTTTGTAGCAAGTGTTTGTTGACTGACTCAGGTTCATTCAGATCTTCAAGAGAAGAAAAATGCAGTTGAAACTCACGTAGATTCTCCAAGTATTTTTGCTCCTTTTACACACTAAAGCCTGTCTTTCCTTACAAACTGTCCTTTCACTCTCCAAATCTCAAATGAGAATGACTATTTGCTCTATATTATTTTCTGTTAAATTAACCACACATTTTTTTTTGTAATTTATATTATGTTCTTTATTTTCATTGAAGTCTTTAATAATCAGATTTCTTTGAATTCAAAAAATTTGCATTATCCTCCGCAAATACCTTTACATCCCTCAGACTGTACCTGTGTCATCTTTTAAGTGCCTTTTGGCAGAAGGGTGTAGATGCCTTGCTATGATTTTGTGAAAATAGCAGTGAAGGTGCTAAATGCTATACTGTAAAAACAAGTGAAAGGAACATATAAAAGCACCCATTTGATTAACTAGCATAGTACATTTTAATGATTTTTTCATAAAAGCCTAGTAAACTATTTCTGTTCTATGTCAAGAACTAATAATAGGTATATTGGATATTAAGATGAGTTATGGTAGCTGGAATTATATACAACATATGCCATTAAATGTATATACATACATTTCAAATCATGGTAAGATCTTCTGAAAATCTGAATAAGATTAGGTCACCTCTATAAAAATGAGTGCAAAGTAGAGAGCTGTAAATCTAAAATAAAGATGCTACAGAGTGTTCTGTTTCCAAAAATTTCAGTCATTGTAAATGATCAGTTCAACAATACACTTTTTTTTAAACATGCTTGATGAGGACTCAGCACATTTGTCACAGATGGTTTTAATGGTTCTGAAGAACAGAAAATGCAGATGACAGCATTTCAGAACTACTAGCTGCTGAGAGCAACTATGGCCTGAAGTCCAAGCTTCCAATCCTGATTCCACTGAAGCTAGTAGCAAAATTCCTCTTGACATTAGGAAAGTTGGAATTCCGACTTTAGTGTGAGTTCTCCATAGAATAAAAATATATGTTGTTACATATTTCTTAGAATCATATATATTTTAGGTATAATCACTCAAAGTTCTGGAAGATTCGACTTTTTTTTTTTTTTCTTTGCAGCAATGGGTCTGCAAAACATTGGTTATGTTCAAAACATGACAGATTTGGGTGGATTTGAGGATATATTCTCTGGATACACACATCGGTTTCCCATAGGAGTGCCTTGTAGACTAATTTTAGAGGGAACCAGCTGTGTTGAGGCAGAGGGACCTAAGGTACCCTTGAAAATGATCAAGTATATATTTCCCTATGTAGGCCCTATAATACTGTGCTTGACCAGTCTTATATGTCCCATTTTCTGTTACACAGACAGCATAGAGAAAAAAGAAAAGTAACCAAACTCAAACACGATGTGAATCTCTTCCATGATAACAAACAAGCACTGAAGAATGAGGGCTTAATGTAAACCAGTAAACCAGCAAATCATATTACTTCATGTTACGATTAGAAGACTTTACCATATCATATGCAAAATTCAAAATTTAATAACGTTATCTTAAATAATATCAGCTTTAACTAAAAATGAAATATTGTGTTCCTACTGTTTTGCTGAATATAGCCAACACAGAAACATCTGCTGAACCTGTGACAAACCAGAACTGTAGCTCACAGGGATGTAAAGTACTCTAATTACTTTTAATAAGTTAACATCTCTAATATATGTTGATCAAGAGGTACAACCCATCTGTATTTTCTCCAGGGAGTAGGAAAATAGGGCTGCCATTGCTAAAGAAACATGATTTTTCTGAGATTGTCCTAAGGGTAGATCAAGGATAAATTGTCTCTTCTCTCAGATATTTCCCAGCTGACTTAGAGATGGCACAGGAAAATTTGCACAGAGAAAAGGTATAGAAATGTATGCACAGACATGAATGTTCTCATGGAAAAAACCCATGGCAGAAACTGGTACACACCTTGGTTTGTGTCTTTATTTACATTACTTGATCTTGTGTCAATGAACTGCTAATGTCAATATTCCCTTAGCATTACTTTGCAAAGTAACATTAGAAATCCCTTATTATATCCAAGGACACTACATACTTTACCTGAAGGAATAAGAGACCCTTTCACAAAACAGCTCAAAATTTTTACACCCGTTTTATAGGATATCACATAAAAAATGAAGATTTAAAAAAGGCTCATAATGCTCCCAAGACATTAATTTTCTTAAGAGTTTGTTATTAATATCTGCCATTAATCAGCATATACTTTTTTGTAACACAGATGATCAATAATCTAAAAAAATACATACTAACAGAGGTCAGTAGCTGGTCATTCTTAATTAGGTGTTGCTCATTAACTCACAGTCATGAACAGAAATGCCTAATCTATGTTTTCCCCTGCTATTCTTGAATAATCCCTGCTTCTATTAACTGACTGTGATGAACTCTGCTGCTACTGAATACAACTCTGTGTTTAGATAGATGCAGCTAGGAACAATGTTGGAAAGTGAGAGAGGCAGAGTCAAACAGTATAATGCAGATGAAGGCTGGAGAACATGGAGAGGAGCAAACTGGCAAGTGAGATCAGATTTGAGGATGAGGGGGAAAGACTGGGATGTGTACAGCTTTTGTCTGCGACTATCCAGGTATTTTTATTTGCTACTGAGAAAAAATAAGCTGAAAAAACTGTTTCATGTTGCAGAGCTGGCACTACTTAAAGCAAAGAGTGTACTGCTGGGAGGCTTTACTTGAGTTTTTTCTTTTTATTTCCCTGAAGCATTGTAAGATGTCAGGAAATTTACTGAAGACTAACAGATAAGCTTCTCTTGCAAGTCACAAGATATTCTGCACTTTCTGTAAAGATAGCATGTAAATAGGGATATTAAGATGTCCAAGGAACTTTTTAAATTGGTAATGGTCCCACTCTTTTATCCTGTTGCTATAACAAAAAGCCATTTTGAGGTTGTCTATTTCCTGAGATGTATGATGACACTTACCTAAAAAAACTCCCCCCAGAATCCCAACAAGCCATTTAATGAAATGTGAAAATTAAAAATAGAAAACAGATGTAACAGATTTTGCTATTGCCCAATAGGAAAGAGAAAAGAGGAAAGAAAAATGTCCTCTGTCTTTATAAACCAATTCTCTCTAGGAGTTCCCTGATTCACCATGAATTAAAAAGCAGCTTCTGCCCATAACTGACTGTTGCAAAAACGTTGTCTGAGTTTGGGCAACACGGTCCAAAGTGTCATTGCTATTCTGGTAGACATCTAAATAAGTACAGGAGTGTGGTTTGTCAGCCTTAAGGGGAAGGGAGTACCCAAGATTTGTAGATGCTCATGGTCAAAAAAGCGACAAAAGTCTGAGGGTCTAAGTTTTATGAATAAATTATACACTTGGCATGGAAATTTTGGTATGTTAGTCCCTGGTCTTCTGGTATAAACACATGACAGTGTGATTTGAATTAAAGGGTCGGGTGAAAGGGGAGAGAGAGAAAGAGGAAGACATGGATTATAGAGGGAGAGAGTAAAAAAAAAGAAGAAAGGAAGAAAGAGAGATCACCAGTCCTGGCTCCAGCATTAATCTAGTTGATGGGGTGTCCAGGCTCTCCATGCCTGGGCTTTAAGGGGGTACCTTTTTATAGGTAAATTTTCCCCACTCTAGAGATAAGTTATTTGCTTTCTATGCAAATTAGTTACCATGCACAGTCTGTTCTTCTAGACCTTGTTGGAAACGGGTCAGGGGGCTTCAAGATTCTTGATTCCCACCTACAATCCAGCCCTGCTTCTTGGCCTCATTCCTGTGCATGTGCTGTGCTGTGTTCTGCTGATCTTCAGGAACCAGAACAAGGACATTTGTCTCACATATGGCCCCTTCTCCAGCATATCCTATTCTTTCTCACAGCATGTTCTTTCCAACAATCCTTGGTGGGTTCCACAGCTATGCTGTCAGTGCTTGAGACATACACAGGAAACCCCCCCCCATATTCTAGGCTTATACAGTGAGATAAAATTGTCTTCAGCTGGTTTGACTTCATGTCATTCTGTATGTTTTTGATAGAAATCACAGTCTTTACTGGGGTAGGTACTTCTCTGAACAGTCATCTCCAAGTTCTGTGTGGGTCTGGCATTCATATGGTTGGTCAAAACTATAGTGCCATCAACTATGGCCATGTTCCACTTCTAGTCTGTGTCTTTCTTACCTTAAATCCTTAATAAAATTCTTATAAATGTCTTCAAAGAGAGGATATCACTTGCCTTGTTATTTCCCTTAACACTATGAATGAGGTTTTATTTCCTACTTCATCACCTAGCCTTATTTTGCAATGTTTTATAACTTACAAGGAAAAATGAGGAAATGGAATAAAAAGTCGTACAAATAGATTATAAAGATCAGATTGCTCTCAGTTTGAGAGCAAGAAAAATTAAGCACTTGATGGTTACCAGTCAAAAGTTATTCAGGGCATTACGAGCAAATACGTTAAATATATCCCTTACAAAAGCAAAAATATACATGTTTGTTTAAAAATGGGTCTTATTTGAATTTGGCTGAATATTTTTGAAGAATGCTATATAAAAATAAGCAATTTGAAAGTAGAAGAGCCAATATGTTTGTTAAAAAAGAGAAAATGTTTTAATTTTCATTTTGGAGGTAGATTATAAAGACAGGTTCATTTAGGAAGACAGCTTATCAAACTCCACAACATCTGGGCTGTGACTTATGTGGAAATGAAATGAAAAGAGAACAGTTTCAGGAAAAGAGATACAGATTGGTCTTTGGGCTGCTGTATTAGGATGTTTGGTAGCTATATGCCACATCTTCAGGACAGTTATTCTCTGAAAAATAGTAGTTAAAATAAATATTCTTTAGATTTCAAGGGTGTGGAAAATATATTCTATGGGTAGGATTCAGAAGACATGATAGCACATGAATCCAATCTGAAAAAGGTATCTTGGCTCTCAATTAGAATCAAAGAATGGCTTGGGTTGGAAGTGACCTTAAAGATCTAGTTCCATCTAGTCTAATGAAAGACTACCTATTATTAAGGACAATGCTTACAGTCCAGGTGTAGGCAGTAGAAGTTACAGGTATGGCGTTCAGGACTGCGAAACACCAGCAGTATTTTGTGCTGCTTCCCTTTGTGCTGCTACAGAACACGCGTTGCTCTGGTGCACCAGCTGTCAGTTGCTGATAGTCTGATGCTGTTTTGCATCATAGGGAGCTAAATGCTAAGTGCCATGATTTGAAATTTGCTATTGTATCTGTCCCTCAGACCTAACCTCACAAATAATGCAGTCCTCAATGTGAGCGTTTAAAAACTGAGGTCAATTAGGAAAGCTACATTTTAAGTGGATTTTTTTGTTGTTTTATTCCCAGTGAGAGGCTGTTGAAATGAAGCATATTTGCTTCCAGAGAAATCCTACTAAAGCAAAATTACAGTACTGCTCACTTTTAAATTTCACAGCAAAGTAGCACTTAAGGCTTACTGCAGTGCATTAGATTTAAAACCAATTAAGTACAATGCTAAATCAGTGTAAACCACATTTCTGAATTTATCTACAACATAATGAATAACATCTGCATCTGCAAAGAAAAGATTTACACTGAGCAGCAAAACAAAATGTGTTGACAATTTGAGCAGTTTTCATTCCCTTATGTCATATGTCTTCATTATTTGGTAAAGCTTTACTCCAATCCTTCATTGTTAGAGCAGTAAAAGCGGAAAACATCCAAATCGCAACACATTGAGGTAGAGGCTTCCTCAGTTCATTTCCTCTTCTCAGCAGACGTACATCTTTTTTACCTCGGGAGCTTTTCCAGTCTGAAATGTATTCAGCATTTGACAAGGATCACCGTTCTCCAGGTGTGTTGGAGGATCAGGGGTTGTCTTCTGACCTCCGATGGACATTTCTAGTACTGCCCTTTCCAGAAAACAGACTTCAGTAAAGCCAACCCATTCCATTTATCTTCCTAGATGATAACAGACAGAAAGTATGACAAGGGAACCAAAATGCTCCTCTACTCTTTAAGGCACCAAATACCATCTTCAACATCCCTGAGCTTTGTTGCTAAGCCTGCCTGAAATTTCATGTGTGACCTTTAAGAAATAACTTCAATAGTGATCTGAACACAGTTTGCACAAAATTGTTTTTTCAGGGTTGACTGTTAAAACTTGCCTGCTTCTTATTCTCCACTCTTAAAAGAAGGTAGGAATAGTAGTCTGTTTTACTTTCTTGGCTTGTAGTGTTGTTACCTCTATGTGGCTCCTTCATATTACAGACATGTACAACGCTTGAATCAAGGGAAGGGAGTTTGGTCTGAATATCTGAGCCCTGTGATGCAGGAGGAATTATTTCATGGTTATGAATGTTTTATGAATGTTCTGACAACACTACAGACTGTCCTATTTATTGGTAGTGTACATATTGTAATACACAGCAGACCAGCAAAAGCTTCCACTGCTGCTGCCCTTCAGCTCTCTGGCAGCAACATATTTCTTTGGGTAGGAGAGCAATTTTACTGCCATTTAGTTCTTAGTGTCTGTTATGTTAGAGGGCACAGAAGGAGAGTTGTTCTTAATGCTGAGAGGTTCTGTGAGACAGAATTGATGTCCACAGAGAGGTTACTAGTAAGAAAATATTTGTAAGGCTACCTCTGTGTTTTAAGGATTAGCCTTTTTTGTTCACAAAGCTGAGTCCCAACCTCAAAGAGGCTTTTTGTTGATAGTGCCCTTATTTATTTTCCAAGTTGAGTCCTGGTCCCGTTGTTCTGGGCCTGTAGTCCTCTCATGCTTCTAGAAAATACAGTGCTCTCTGGTGATAATTGAGTTGCATGAAATTTGACCAAAATTGATGTGAAATATTGTTGCAAATCTAAAGTCCTTCATCCTTGATATTCTTACATCTGGAATTTCTACTCTTCAGTGCTGGGATGTAGCTCAAACTCCACAGTGGGAGTTTGTGTTTTCTTGGCATGAAGTAGAAGATGTAATGTCAACAGAAGGTTCATTTAGCAGTCTATTCCTCCTGAATGGCATCCTGTACTGGAAATACATGTCCAAAGAAAAAAGTAATTATGGTACATCTGAAACCCCTGGGGGGTTTCTGAATCTGTAGGGACTAGTGGGCAGGGTGGGACAGGGGTAAAGATCAACCAAACTGTCTTACTAGGGACATTGATTCTTCCTTAGGTTTGAATGGGGAGCAGAAATTTGCTTTTTCTAGTGACTTTTCTTGAATTACACTCTGTTTTATACCTCTGGGGCTTAAGAATTGCTTCATTTACCAATATCAGGTAATTGCTACTGCAGCAATTTGGTACCATAGAAATGAACAGCTGGAAGGTATTGATGTGTTGATAGAAGGTTGTTATTGGTGTTAATTTTCCCTCCCTCGTTTTCATTTTTGGCCAGCCAAACTTGGTATCATGTGCCATTGTTAATGGGTATGTTACCTGAAGCTGTTAGAAAAGTCCATGCCAAGTTCATCCCAATGAATTGAGGAGTAATGTAGTTTTAATTTTAACTCCAATTATATCCAGGAAGATTAATTGTTGGGGGCAAATCCTTGTGTGGGGCCAAAAGGGAGTTATAAATCATTCAGTTAGATTATCAGATAATTTTCAAGCTCCTGTGGGTTTCAGAAAATGGACAAGAATAGCTTAAACCTGTCTCTTTCACAGAGAACTAGTAGCTTGTGATAAATTAGAATCTGTCTTTTTCCTCTCTCCAGCAATCTCCCTGGATGTGGGTGAAATGTCCACTAGTGCTAATTTAATTGCAAGTGGAACCCTCTGCTGCCTGCAAGTAATTCACATTTTTCAGTAACAGATAATGGCAATAGTGAAAGTGTCTCCTTGCTATCAGGTCATTTTATTTTTAAGTCAATGACAATGGAACTATTATGTACCAGCTGATGAGAGCTTAATTTGTTTAAGTATAGAAGAGGATTTATTAGCAGTCATATGTTAGTACTACTATGGCCCTCTACTCATAGCTCTTACATATGCATTAGACAATTTCATCTAATCTAAGCAAACGTAAACTAATCTAGCTAGATGCATAAGTATGGACTTCATTTTCCTTCCATGGAGACAAATGTTAATTAGAAGACACTACCAGACCTAGAGCTGAGTAACTTAGCAGAGAATCAGACCTCATATCTTTTGTCTAATCTGAATACTGCATGAATATGATCATGATTCTAGGCATAATTAGGGTCACGAAACATGACTAATTGCATCCATGAAAGTGAACTCTCCCCCTTAGCAAGGCGTACATCTGTGTCAGCTGTTAAACAGCACTGCTAGAGAGCATCTGTGAATCAGCCCCTCTCTATTACTGCATAAACAACTCTTATTTTAACTCACTTAAATAAATACGAACCAGAAAGAATCCAGGAAAACCTAGAAAAGTTGAGTTGGGGCTGTAATCTGTCCCTCCCAGCCCTTCTGGGCTACTTCTTCCTCCATCTGTCTACTCCAGCGTGGGCCCTTCCCTGGGCTGCAGCTCTTCAAGGACAACGTGTTTCAGTTGGGACCAGATGTGTCTGGTACTCGAAACAGGTTCCTCTAACCTTTCTTGAGGTTTTGATGGTTTGTTTTTTTTCCTTCTGTTTTTGTTTGTTTGGTTTGGTTTGGTTTGTTTTTTTTATGAAAATGGTAAAAGATAAGTAGGAAAATGGAGATCTGGGAGCACAGAAAGCTCTTGAAAACATTCCCACTGTCTGGATCACCAAAACCGCCGATTTGAAAGGAACTTCTGGACACGAGAACAGTTTTAAACAAGACGTAGAGGTGCTGAAAAAGGTACTGACTACTCCAGAGAGGAGTGGATCCATGTGTTTTGACAGTTTGTACTCCTGGATCTTGTTCAAATAAACTTTGAAGTTTTGTGGACTTTTCTAGGCAGAAGCCATATTTGACATCATATTGTGCAATTCATTGTCTATTTTCATTTCAGTTCTCTTTTAAGAAAGTCTGAGCAGTTATAGCAATGATTAAAGGATATATATACAGACATATACATTTATATAGTCATATTGAACCAGTCTTATGTAACTGTACACAAACATACACTTTTGGTTATGAATATTTTATCATATGCTTTTCACCTCAGAATCGAGGTTTGTTTTAAGTGTTGAAACCTAGCCTCTATTGGAACTGTTGTTCTTGAAAATGAACTCCAGAGAGGCTGCTAAGGAATCCCTGAGGCTGATTTGTCTCTCAATGACAGATGACCGATGCAGAACTGGGGGACATATTCTGATATAATTTACTCTCAAGTGAATTTGCACCTTGCTACTCTTGCAAAAATAAGATCAGAATCTTTATCCAAATCCTCTTGTCAATGACTATTTTAGCCTTTTCACAGATGTTTTTGAAGTTACATTGTTGTGTCTATTCAGTAAATAAAAGAGAAGTTCTTTATTCTGTGTTGTCATTTCTATCTTTCACACAATAGTAATCTAAAAGAAAGGAAGGAGGACAAGTAACATCTTGCTAGGCTGCATTCCTGATCCTTTTTTTGGTTATACAATAGATTTTAAAGAGCAACATACTTATTCTGATGTAAAAAGAAGCAAAATTACGAAGTGATTTTTCTAGGTATTCAAACTTTTGAGTATTGGAACATTTACAAGATACATAAAAATCAGACAGTGAATTCTAAAGAAGTAATCAATTTTAAAAGTAAATTGTATGATGCAGTGTAGTAAATTTCTCATTTTCGCTTTTATTTAAAAGGTTTAAGTGAGAAAGCAATACAGACAGGTGATCTTAAATGAATAGACCCCCCTGCTTAAATCTTGATATATTTAAATATATTCTCAGTTATAGATGGATATAGGAGAATGGGCATGGGCACCCCAACACAGTACTTTTTAGTTAAAGGTCAATATTCCATATTCATCTGATAACCAGCTTTTCTTGTTCTTTTTTGCCTTTGCCATTGTTTTCCTCATTCAGTCACGTAATATTTGAATTATCCAATTTCAAGTAGAGAGAGTAAAATCTGTACATTTTTAGGGATAAAATTAACACCAAAATCTCCATTCAGGTAGTCAAATAGGCTTTTTTGGAAGCCTGGCTTCATATTCACACCTAAAGCCCTCTGAAAAGGGCTTTGTTCTTAAACACTCCTATTTATTTAAGTCCTTAAATACTAAGCATTTGGAGAATGAATGTGTGGATGTGTGACTTCTACTTCACTCCACAATCACCAAGAACAGGTATCCCTTCTTTCTGAAAGGAAAAAAATGGAAATAATTTTTAAAAGCTAATTGATCTCTTGTCTATAATTAGAAGTTACTGACCAGTGCAAAGAGAGTCCATAGGCAGCAGAGAAATTGTCTGGAGGATTTCAAAGCTTTTCTTTGTTGAGGAACACATTAGAACAAGAACGCTTTGCATACTGATCCCTCTCTTAAAGCAGACTGGTCAGAGGAAAATCATAGTTTTGATACATCAAAGAATGATACTGTTCCCTGAGCAATGGTGATAGTTGGTAGCTCTTGGGACAACTTGAGTCCATGATTCCCAAGTCTAAATTCAATTTCCTTTCATACTCAAGTTCATACTCCAGGATAGATCAGAATTTCTCAAACTTTTTTTTTTCTTTCCCTTTCTTCCCAATTCAAAAACACACCTAACCACCTAAAAATATATTTATCTTTAAATTAGCAGCTATAGAAATAAAAGTCTGAAGACCATTTTTTTGCACTCTGTTCATTCACATTCAGATAATTTTTTTAGCCATTAAATAAGAAAAGAGGGTCTGAGCTGCTATGTGATGTGTTTTTTTTCTTTCAATGTCTATATATATATATATATATATACACATGCATATTTATACATGGATCACCCTTTGTTGTCAGTGCTCCATGAGTAACACAATGACAAAAACTAAGTAGACTGTAAACCTTGAGACCTTCTCTTATGAATATTGCTCTGAATTGTTGTGACGAAATATGCTGCCTAAAGTTGCACATTTGTTTTTAAATGTCTGTTCTATTCCTAAGAGCACTAAAATGGGTAAAAATAAACCAGGTTAAGGGTTTCACACAGATCCTTTGAATGTCTTAATGTGCACGACAGTTGTGTCACAGCTGACACAAAAGCTTGACCTGAATTCTTATTTTGTATATGCGTGTCAGTTGGACAGTTTTAGCTTTGTCTTAACTCCAAAATTCCCTTTTTTTTCTTTTTTTCCCTGGGCTGTTTTAAGGTCAGTCTTGGCACAAAGTTGGTTATTTTTCCAAGAATGAGTTGCAAATAAGTGCAACTGGGAGAAATCGTATTGCATTCTCCTCGTGCACTGCAGTCTGGGAATCCCAGTGTGACAAAGTGCACAGGGGAAGAATAAAAAATTCAGAGCTCCCTGTTTGGGATAGCATTCTTTGGATTGATTTATATATTCATAATCCTCTTTGGAACTGGGTGAAGTGTGGCATATGTCTAATAGGGGAAGATAAAATATGAAAGCTTTTTAAAAGGATTGAGATGATACACTAAAATGCTAGGAATTGCCACAAGCATAACTCATATTTGCAAGCATTATAATTTCACACTCAAGTCCATACTTCCATGTGGGTGAAGGGAGTCATCCCTGATCCTGCTTAGGAAGCTCTGATACATGTTTAGGACATCATTCTTCCAAGTCATGACAGAACAGAAATGGTTCAGAAGCAGTATTATGTGAACCAATAGGAAAGTCCAGATTTCAAAAGCACAGAGTGACTGTATGAACATTTTTGGCCAAGAAAAAGAGCATGTTTATTTGAATACTTCTGCTTCATTACTTTTTACATGCATTTGTTCCAAGTTTTATCAGTGCTTGTAATCATTTGAACCTAGTGGGACGTACATCAAGATGAGAGTTAAATATTGAAAGGATACGTCATTTTCTTTTGAAAATATATTGCTTAGATCTTTCTTCCTGAAAAGCTTTAAATACTTACATAATGATGTTTACATAATTTTCTTTGGGAAACAAACAAATGAACAGAGGAGACTTTTATCTTTCCCCCCTGCCCCCCCCTTGTTCTTCATCCTGAATGAAATAATTCTGCTTTCTCATTAGTAAGATGATACTTTTAGGCTATCCTCTTACCAATGCTTCTTAGTCTTCATTTATCCTCTTTCCGAATCTTTAATCCTACATTTAAAATAACAACAAACCATGAAATTAATGGACATCATGGGAAACTTTTGCTTTTTCAAAATCCATCTATTTTGCATGATAGAGTGTATCATAGGTCCTCTGATTTTAAGCAGGAAGATTCAAACTATTACAGCTCTGCCTTCAATTTTATTTTTGTTTTCAGTGCCCCTCCACTCCACAAATCTCCTACTGATTTAATTACTTGTTTTCTTTCTAAATTCCTTCCAGTTTTTCCATTTTTTTTTTTCCTCAGAAGGGAAATGTCCAAGTATAGGGGCAAGAGGGGGCAGGATGCACTGCACATGTTCCCCCTTGGTACAATGTAGATCTTTAGACAACTAATAGTTGCTGACGAGAGTAAAATGTGTTAATGAGAATTCTTTGTGTAGACTGAGAAGTTTAAACTGATTAAAAAGTAGCTAATACAGCTAATCAAATCCAAACAGAAAGTTTAGATTTGATTTATTGCAACAGGCAGGGCAACTTCATTATCATATATGCCAAAAGCAGATTTGGGCAGGTTGTTTTGTGAGTAATTTCTCTGTGGAAGGTGGTTGCTTGGCTTTCTTACCAAGGAGGAACTACTTTTTTTTTTTCTTTCTGGTCCATGCTGATCTAATGTCTCTATTTATCTAAAATCAGTAGTGGAATTTGAAATCCATCCTGTTCCTGATGATTTATTAGCAAAAGGAGAAATTTCAGCCCTGAGATTTGGGGATCTATCCACATCTTCAAAATAAGACACTGCCAGGCTGTGACTTAAAAATTAACTATACAATATCAGTCTGTGAGCTGTGGTTAATCTGCTCTATTAACTCCACTATGTGTTCACCGATGCAAGAAAAAAAAGCAGACTGACCGAACTTCCATGACTACTTTGTGGTGCGGATTTTTGTGACACAGAGAGAATTGGAAAGGAACATGGTTGCTCAGAGGAGTGAGAAGTTGAGGTACAATTTTCATTTTAAGAACCCTAGGGAAGCTTTTTTGGCCTTCAGCTGTGGCACCAGAAGGGTATGGCCTTCCATGAGCCTTTATCAGCATCCTGCATGTTAGATACCCCAACTGTCTTAAAAAGCCACTAAGTTTAACCTAATGGACTGATCTTAGTAGTAGGCATCGTCTACTTTGAAATTGAAGCTTAAGATGGAAGTCAAGTCAATAAATCTCATCCCAAGTTGTATACCATACTCACGTTTACATGTAGTAAAGGCTGAAATCATAACATGACCAATCCATATTAATTCCTTTTGATTTAGAAGGTCACTTTGAACTGTGTATTGTTAAGGGAGCTTTTACGTTGTGCAAAACGCAACACAGCAGAATGTCTGAATGCCCCTGGGTCCTCAGCACAGGAAGGACATGGACCTGCTGAATCAAGTCCAGAGGAGGGCCAAGAAGATGATTAGAGGGATGGAGCACCCCTCCTATGAGGAAAAGCTGAGAGAATTGGGATTTTTCATCCTGGAAAAGAGGAGGTTTTAGGGTGACATAACTGTGGCCTTCCAGTACCTGAAGGGAGCCAACAAGAAAGATGAGAGACTATTTACAAGGGCCTGTAGTGACAGGAGAAGGGGAAATGGCTTCAAACTGTAAGAGAGTAGGTTTAGATTAGATATTAGGAAGAAATTCTTTACTGTGAGGGAACTGAGATTGCCCTGAGAATTTGTGGACATCCCATCCCTGGAAGTGCTGAAGGCCAGGTTGGATGGGGCTCTGAGCAATCTGGTCTAAAGGAAGGTGTGAATTGAAACTAAATGATCTTTAAGGTCCCTTCCAATTCAAGCCATTCTCTGATTCTGAATCTGTATGGGAATAATGACTATTAGAACTGGGAAATACTTTGATGAGCAAATACTTCTTAGTTTTTGGGAAAACTTTTCAGGATCTTTATTTATATTTTTCAATTCCTTAACAAAAAAACACAGACAAAAAAAAATAATCAAAGCTATAACGTTACCCATATGTTACTTGAATACAAAAAAATATGGGAAAAGGGCGTAAGGTGAAGTGAAAATCATTGGGTTTTTTTTCCACAAACAAACAAAAAATAATATGCTTTAAACAACATTTCTATTGGTAGTTCTTCCTGAAAACCAAAACATTCTTATTTAAGGATAACATACTCATTTGTAACAGGAAATTCACAGCAAGCACATGACCTTTTTGTATCTACTGTGTTTGATGTTTTTATCATCTTTAAACATAGTTCATAGGAGCAACATAACTGGAAATTTCTGTGAAAGTTCTGAGAGGTTTTCTCAAGGAACTTAAATAAAACCATGATCATTTGAATTTGAGCTCACAAATTTCAAACTTAAATAATCTTATTCTAGGAAATATTTTGTTTGCTTATTTTAGTCATAAAAATAAGTTTAGGAAAGGAACTCAATACTTTGTCAAGTTCCTCCTTGTTCCCTAGGGCAGGATGAACAGTACAAGTACTAATCCTGACAGATGTTGTCTAACTTGTTCCTTGAGACGTCTAAGGAGAACTCCACAACATCCTGAGGGAGTTTCCTTCAGCATTTTATATTTCATCTTAAAAGCTTTCTCAATGTCTGTTCCTGAATCATTCCTTCTTCAGTTTAACCTCACTGTTTTTTATTCACCATAGGCACATAAATCAGGATTTTAATTCCTTTTGTAGCAACAGATATTTTGAGTCTATTTGCATAGTCTCCATCCAGTCTTCTCTCCCTAAAGCTGAGCAGCTCCAGTCATTTCAGTCTTTTCTGGTGGTGAATGATTAACAGTCTGCTGGAAAATCCTTTGCTCCCCCAAACTGATTGACACCTAAATCAAAAAGTGAAGTCCAAAGTGGAAAACCTACTTCAGCTGAAAGCTAAGAACACACCATTAGTGGGACATGTGACTCTCTTGTAAACCATGTTCTTGTTTGTGTCATCCAGTGTTCACTTCATGGACTGTTCATAGGTTAGAACCAGATTTATCAGTTTATAAAATCATTTAACTGTGTTTTATTTTTTATTTATAGAATATTTAGGAGGAATTCAAGGAACTGTTTTTATTTTACCCAAACAGAGTTTTGTGAAGAACTTCTTTAATATCCAAGTTTTTGAGAGGTCTTTTATTTCAGAGTTTCTGAATACACAGATCTGAAATATAAGAGGTCATATTTTTGGATATCAGTCTCCACCCTTTACAAGGTTATTTTTTTTCATTAATTGAATCACTCATGGTGACACTGATGAAATTTTTGGCTTGCTGTGGTTTTGCATTCACTCTGTGAAGCTCTAGCTATAGACCCATGTCCTGAGGAACCTTGACTTGCCTTCTGATGACCTGTAATAAAGACTAAGGAGTTACATTTCCATCACTGCATTTTTGTTATTTGGATCATGTGCACTTCCCTCACATAATGCTGGGGAAATCCTCTCAATTATAAAATACAACCCCCTCCCCCCCAGTAATGTTGGTCTAACAGAGCTCTAAATATAGTCCTGTCATATTCACAACTGTGGAAAAGTTTCCATTCTTCTTTTGCTGTCCTACACATGCAGAAAAAGTTGTACAGCATCCATCTTATCTTTTCAATAATTGTATTTTAAATTATGGTTATTTGTCAAATAGTTTTAAACCTGTAGCTGCAGATCTATAAGTACCATGACCTGTCTCCACTGGAAAGGGCTGATGTAATTAGAAAAAGGCCTATATCAATCACTGAGATAATGGGTGTTCTCTCTCTGTCCCTCTGCCCCTCTCTCCTTCTCTCATCATCAATTATCCTGACTACTTTAGACAAAATATCAGGCAAACCTACCTTCTTTTAGCTACACTGCTCCCATTGCTATTAATGGAATTGAAATTCTTCCGATAGGCGAAAAGTTCCTATGGAGACTATTCTGTAACTGCCAATTAAGGAAAGTCTAATTTATGTAATCTCACAGAATTAGCAATGGATTTAATAAATGTAGTAAAAATTGACATGTCAGATATGGAGTGATTCTTCTGGAAATAGGTATCTGAATTAGGAGTGTTTCCCTTTTTGACTTATTGTGTCTGATATTAAACATCATCCATCAAAATGCCAATGTAAGGTTAAAATAACGTTTACTATTACTGTTATTTCTAATAATACTCCTAAAGATGTTGAAAACTCCAGGCCTAGAAAGTTACTGCATGTCTGCTACTGTCAAGAGGAGATATCCTATCAGTAGTTGCCAGAAATGACTCTTCAACTAACATCTCTCATAAATGGCAGTATAGTAAAAGCATGTTAGAACTGAACCTTTTGCAGAATAAAGACAAATTTAAGTAAAAATTTAAACAGAGTCTCAAGAGAGAAAGTGCTCTTTTCAATATTTAGCTGGTGTAGCCCTGATAACATGAGAGAGAGTAAACAGGACTGTGTTGAACAATTTTGATGATGCGTGTCTTTGAGTTCTTAGAGAACTGGGCCCTGCTACAAGATAAAAAAGGAAAACCTATTGCAGGAAATTATCAGCTCTTCTGAATATCAAAGGCCAAAGAATTTTACTCTGGATTTCCCACATCAAGTCTTATCACTTACAGATAGATGTCTTACCATTTTAATAGAACATAAAACAAATACCACACAATTTGTGTAATGGTTGTAGCACCATGAAAATTGCTTTGCCTAAAAGTTAACATGACTGCAGTCTAATGAAATGAAAACTCTTGTCAGATCTTACTTTAAAGTATGAGTAGGTTTGAATATATTAGTACCAGAGTAGATTTAAGCTCTGGTATATTGTGTGGGGTGAGCCCATGCAGACTGGCCGTGGCCAGAGTCTACATGGAGGTAGTCCAGAAAATGAAGAATTTCCCCCAGGGGTTCTTCGGATAGAAATGGTGTCTACCAGGTGGATGAGAAGAGGCTTCAATTTACCAGCTTCTCTCTGAATTCAAAATACTGCCAATGGTCAGGTATTTGCAGGTCAAGAAAACAAAAGAAATTGATGATTTCTCACTTCCCTCACCCATATTTATTTATTTCACAGGAATGTTCTTAGGATTTGTATTGATTCCGGGATTATTTTCATACAATGACAATATTTAAACAAAGGCACAAGGAAACACTTTCTTCAGATAGATTTTCTTTTTGCAGAGGCTAGGCAAATAAATAGAAATTTCCCTACATTTCTCTGGCTTTAGTTGTCAGCTCTTCAACAGCAGCCAAAGAGATACCTTTAGACTGTTGGCCTGTGTTGGCTCCACTGGTGAGCCAAAACAATCCTTTGACTATGATACAGATTTATTCTTCACACTCTTAGGAGAACAAGGGTCCTACAGCTGCATCATTTTTCAAGAGTGATTTACTCATTGGTGAAGCAGTGCTTGACTTTGCTACACTTCTTATCTTTTGAAAATGTTCTACATTGGTAGGAGTCTTTCCAGGTATGCAGAGGAATGCAAAAGATTAAGAAATACTTGCAGCAGAAGGCTTCTGAATCTCAACATTTCAACCTTTACCAGACAACTGCTACTTATCTCTTACTGATAATGAGCACATTTGTTATCAAACTGCACAAAGGCCACCTTATAAAACATGGTGCAGATGTGTCAGAAATTTGCAATTTGTGGCTTGGCCTATTGACCTTATCTCACTTGGATGTTCTAAGCATTTTCCCCAAGTACAGTGCTATTGATGGTAAATGGATTAATACAGCACTATTTCTCATTTTGTTACTAAATGTTATTTTTTTTTTCATATGGCTTATAATTACATTCAAATAAAATTCAAAACTGATTAAGAATTGGAAATCCTGTGTCTCTTTCCTGAAGTCTGTGTATATATGTGTCTGGGTATGTCTGCATATGTTTCTACAGCATCTGCTGCAATTTATTAGGTTATAAAAACTCCAGCTTTCTGTAATGAACAGAAATAAGCCAAGGGGAAGCATTCAGTGATCTCAGCTTAGCTCTTACTGATATTTTGCATTGAAAAAGTATTAATGACAGTTTCTCAGGACCACAGCACATCTGGAGTATGGATTCATTTAGCAATTAATCTGAATTTCCCAGCTTGTTTTCATCTTACAAACAAGGGCAGTGGAAAACTGTGATTTGAACATCTCCTGGCAGAATTCAGTGATCTGGAGACTGTCAAGAACAGAATGGGCTGTAACCCTAAGTCTTGAAGGTAAAAGACAACTGCCTGGTGAAGTCATTCACTGTTTATTAGAAAAGGGCTTTTCTGATAAATTCCAGTTTAGCTCTTTGTTCACAGAAAGTGTTTTTGCCTACATTCATATAATGGTTTATTAATGAACTTTGACTCTGGATATTGGAGTGTTTTAATGTTGCTTGATTTGAGTGCTGCTCTCTACACTTTTGATTATAATAGCATCCTACTTGATCATGTTTAATGTTCTCTGGGATTAACTGGCTCTACATTTTGAGTTCATTTCTATCTTATTTGTCAAACACATCAGGTTTTTGGTTTTTGTGTTGTTAATTTTTTTTGTCTTTTCCATTAGGAGAGTTCTTTTTGTCTCTCTACTTAGAAGATATTTATGGGAAGGTTCTTTCATCAATTAAGTTCTGAAAACTATATGTCTCTTTTTACATTATTTTCTCTCGATATCTCACTTTGAGTCCACTGACTTTAACAACCACGTGGCTTTACTTTGCATGGTAGTATGATACATCAGCGTAATTCATATTCTACTTGCTGTGTCGTGGCTACCTGACTATGTATTTGTGACATGCAAGTGTCAATTACAATCAATTACAAGAACTCCAGCACACTAACAGAATAAAGAATTTCCAGTAATTTCCAAGGGAAAAACCTACCTTCACAAAAAATCCTAAGAACCAGGAAATAAAAGACAACTGGAAAAAAACCAGAAAATCTTGCCAAGACTGAGGATTGTTATGAGTGAGACAGCAGGAAACAAAAGCTTTCTTAACAGAAAAATGTTCTTCACCCAGAGGGTGGTTGGGCACTGGAACAGGCTCCCCAGGGAAGTGGTCACAGCACCGAACCTGACAGAGCTCAAGAAGCATTTGGATGATACTTCACATTTGGAGGCACATGGTATGACTCTTGGGGATGGTCCTGTGCAGGGCTAAGGGTTGGACTCAGTGATCCTTGTGAGTCCCTTCCAATTCAACATATCCTGTGATTTTGTGATAAAGCAAAAAAAGCAGTATATCACACCTGATACACAGGTAACAAAAACATAGAGACAGATTTTCCTAACAGGTAGATCATAGCTATGTCTTCCTGTCAGGAGCAAGAGACAGTGGTTGTGCTTGGACTTAGGCCAAAAGCCTAAGGGAGAAAAATATGGACACTCTTGACTGTTGTGCAAATAAATGGCTTATTGCAGTCCAGAACCCTTAAGGATGAGTTCAAGCCCTCTACCCTGACCATAGAGTTGTATAACCATAGAATGGTTTGGGTTGGAAAAGACATCTCTGTTGGGGGCAGGGACAACTTCCACTAAACCAGGTTGCTCAAAGCCCCATCCAACCTGGCCTTCTTCTTATTTCAAGAATGGGGCATCCACAACTTCTCTGAACAACCTCTGTCAGTGCCTCACCCCACTCACAGTAAGGAATTTCTTTCTAATATCTAATCTAAACCTGTCCTCCTTCAACTTAATACCATTCCCCCTTGTCCCATCACTACAATATCCTTGTCAAAAGTCCCTCCCAACTCTCTTGTAGGTCTTTCCAGATACTGGAAGTTTCTCCAAGGTCTCCCCAGAACCTTCTCTTCTCCGAGCTGAACAATCTCAACTCTCTCAGCCTTTCTCCATAGGAGAGGTGCTAGAGCCCTTTGAATATTTTCATGACTCTCCTCTGGATTTGTTGGAGTGTCCCATGTGGGACAATGTCAAAAGGTTTGCACAAATCCAGGTAGATGACATCAATTTTTCTTCCCTTATCTACCAATACTGTAAACCTATCATATGATTTTCACCAAAAAAATTATGGGGAGCACAAGGAGAAAGAAATTTATGATTTCTAAAGGGGTGTAAGAGTAGGGTATACTTTGTTTTGAGTTTAAAATGTATAAGGACATAAAGGATTTTATTAGAAAGAGTATGAAATTAATCAAATGCCATATAGCAGAAAATGAAAATTATGGCTTTTAAACATGTGAAAATAATCTAGAAGTATCAAGTCCCTTTCAAAGCTATCCCATGAAACAACTTTGGGTTCAGAGAAATGGATCAATAGACAACAGGCAGACAAGAAAATTCAAAGTCAAGGTACGAGATAGCCAGAATGAACCTTGCCTTGTGATCTGTACTGCATCAGCAAGACACGATGACATGCTAGATAACTGCACTTCTAAAAGGGATTAAATCAATGTGATTTGATCAGTCCTTTGAACTTTTTGAGGTCTTCCTACCTTTCTTTAAAACACTGTCCACACCATGGGAATGATGGATTCTTATGTCCTAATGAATTTGACACTGATGTGTTCCAGCTTTATTCCTCCTTACCATGCTAAAGAGCAGGCTGGGCCCAATTTCTGTTCCCTGGAACAGAGAAGGGAAGGACCACAGTGCAGTTCCAAACAAGTCCGTGTAAAGATATGAGGAGAGGCTACAATGGAAAGTAGGAGGGGATAAAACCCAGTCACAACATGAGATAGACAGTTCATTGCACTTGGCCTCCCATTTGGGTTAACATAAAAGCAGTATTCAATACTGGAATTATGGAGCAAAGGGTCTGAGGGGCTTTGATGCATCTGTGCGGAGCAATGGAATCTTCCCCATGGCAAGGGTGTTTAGAGGGGAGAGAGTATTTCTAAATGTCTCCAATCTTTTTGGAAACTAGTCTGTCTCTGTTTCCCCAGGCTGCCCAGTGTAACCTGCTTCATCAGAGCAGTCATGCATGAGGCTTTCCTCAGATTACTCTTGTGACTGTTTCTCCCTTCAGGTTTTCTAGTTCAAAGATGAACTGAAATTAGGAGATAAAATCAGAGTAAATTTTCCCTTTGAAGGCACAATTAATAGTCTGCTAATGAATTAGACCTGCTTTTAAGCACCTCTGATCTCCACTGTCCTCTTCAGTTTCTAGGTGGCCCAGAAAACTATGCTCCATGGCTTAAGGTGCCTCTTGCTGAGTGAAAAAGGCTTTTGGCACAACAACAGCAGATTAATTTACTGCTGTATTTTCTAGCTTTGTTATTTGCAAGGATAGTGTACAAGAAACTAGTGCAATATGCAGTAGAACTGTGTCCTTTGGAAACATTATTTGGTTAGTTCCAATAATGGTTTGTGCGACTTCCTAACAAATGCTGAATCTTCTGGAGGAATTCACTGGATAAAATACATTACCCTATTTTGTTCTGGCAAGGTTGACTCTGAAAGATGTTGTTTTGACAGTTAGCTCTGTAGGCAGCAAAGTTTTGCAGCGCCCAGTTTCCTTCCATTTGGATTTACTACGCGTCTGATAAGCTTTTTCTGAAAATGGTAGTTTCTTATTTTCTTCCTTTCAGATGGGTTCAGTGCAGAGTGGAACAAAGCTGAGGTACAGCTAAGGCTTTCCTCATGGAAAGCATGAGTTTGAGACTCCTCTCCACAGCAGTTTATTTTCACAAGATATGTAGGAATACAGTATGTTAGAGGACTTTTACTCTGGTTGCATTTGTCAGAAATTGGACAAGGGGATGAGAAGTTGTTAGGAACTGATAGGAAAAGAGCATGGGTTGGGTTTCCTTAGGAAATCAGTCTAAAAATTTCCCTGAATTGCATGGCAGGGGAATGAACTTGTTTATTTTCAGAACTTCTTGTAGTGCAATGTTTTCAAACAGAATATATGATCCTTCTCACAGCCCTTTTTACTGTGTGATTTAGGATAACTGTAACTAAGTGTAATGGATCTGGCTGAGATGGATTTAGCTTTCAAGATGGTAGCCTCACAGCCTGTGCTGTGCACTGGTAGCTAAAATGGTATTGATAACACACCAGTGTTTTGGCAGAGCTGGCACAGCATCAAGGTTGTCCCTCCAACATTTCTCCCCCCACCCAGTAGGTCAGGGGTGGGAAGGATTGTGGGCAGAGACATAGCCAGGACAGGATATCCCATATCATATGGTGCCTACTGAGCAATAAAAGCTAAGACAAAGGAGATAGGAGCTGGAATTCATTACTGTATTTGTCTTCCAGAGA
Source organism: Manacus candei (assembly GCF_025592945.1). Lineage (NCBI taxonomy): Eukaryota > Metazoa > Chordata > Aves > Passeriformes > Pipridae > Manacus > Manacus candei. The sequence goes on from NW_026138061.1 coordinate 9,097,756, forward strand.
AATCATGATGTGTGCTTGAGCCCTGCTTCCTGGGAAGTGGCTGGACATCACCTGCTCATGGGAAGTAGACAACAAATCTTTTGTTTTCCTTTGCTTTATTAACTCTTAAAATATTACGGGGAAAGTATGTAATGCAGAAACCACATAATTGAAAGACTGAAAATCCTCTGTTGAAAGAACACTTTTCTTAATGCCCAGATTCCTCAGTAATGTACTGTCAAGAGCCACGATGAGATCCTTTCTCTCCTTCTTGTGTAATGACTATGGAATTCAGACATCATCTCAAGTACTTCCCTGTAAGTCAATGTCCAGTGTGGGCAGAGCAGACGACACAACCAAACTCTGGTCCAAACACAGCAGACCTGTCTCACACGTGGTCACGTTTGCTTGCTTACACCTAAAAGCCTCAAGCAAAAACAGGTTAAAACAAGACAGAACACCAAGGAACTGAAAATCAGAAAAGACAGAACATCATCCCCATTTTACGGTGTGAAGACAGAGAAATTAAATTGTTTGTGGTAAAATGAGGACAGAAAGGGCACCTTTGGCAGAGGTAGAAATAAAATCACAGATCACTTTCTTAACCATTAGATTAGCCCTTCCTCCTGGCTTTTTCTTAAATCCATTTGACAGCAATTGACTCAATTATTCTTTGTAATTAATTTCCTGCATATGTAGCCTCTTTTAAATTTATTTTTTGCTCATGTACTGTTTTCAGACCAATCACAGTGTCAATAAATGCATTTTTATTACCATTATGTGAATAGCTTTGGTCAATAATGCTGAGAGAGTAGATGGTAATTTAGTATGAGACAATTAACAGAAAGTGGGAGCTATCAATCCAGCACAAGGTACAGTGTTGCCTTCTTACTGGGGAGGTTCATTGTGAAATGTTAAAACTAAATCAAAGGCAAAGAATAAATACCTCCACTGCATGGGGATCCCTTTCTTTGCATATGTCTTTAGCTATGCACATGTGTACATAAACATCACTGTCTATTCATGAGATGCATGAGAACCCATACCTTTATTTTCCCAGTAGCTCAAAAAACTTGTGGCAAACAGATTCTTATTTAAAAAGGTCATATTGCAGAGTTGAGAAGCATATCAGCTGATGGTGGTGGAACAAGTAGTTTGCACTATCACATATACTAACTTGCACTTGATAGGTTGAAGTTTCCCAGGATAACCTGCAGTAATACTTTGTTCTCTTTGAGAACCTTTGAAAAATACAAAAGGGCACCTAACTTGGATGAATGTCTTGCACATTTCTTAAGGTTCCTGCCAGCTAAGGATGGATGTATGGAATATTTGATCATCAAACGCGAGGCTGAATGGACAAGATTATTCATATTTTCATTCTCCAAATAAGGGGTGAAAAGTATTACATGGCAAGAATTAATCTGATTGTGATTGTATTAAATCAGAATTTTAATTAATTTTTTTGCACAGGAGGCTGTTTGCACTGGTTTGTTTTAATCCACTGTGAGGTTGTAAGGGTTGTGTACACACCTTGGCAAGGTGTCACCATGCTCTTGGAAAGTCCTTCTTATAATTTCTAGTGCAAAACTTTTGCTTCCTGCCGCCTTCTCTTCCTGCATGTGCATGGTCTCCAGCCATTCACCTTCCCTTCCTTTCCCTTCCCTTCCCTTCCCTTCCCTTCCCTTCCCTTCCCTTCCCTTCCCTTCCCTTCCCTTCCCTTCCCTTCCCTTCCCTTCCCTTCCCTTCCCTTCCCTTCCCTTCCCTTCCCTTCCCTTCCCTTCCCTTCCCTTCCCTTCCCTTCCCTTCCCTTCCCTTCCCTTCCCTTCCCAAGCCTTCCCAAACCTTCCCTTCCCAAACCTTCCCTTCCCAAACCTTCCCTTCCCTTCCCAAACCTTCCCTTCCCAAACCTTCTCTTCCCAAACCTTCCCAAACCTTCCCTTCCCAAACCTTCCCTTCCCCTCTTTCTCTCAGCAGGGAGTTTCACAATCTGCAGCAGTTGCAGTGCCAGCACTATGTAAATATGGACACTGTTGGCACCAAGGGAACGTGCCTGTCAGTGGACCGTGTTGTGCCCTGTTAGCAGAGGGAGTGCCCCCAACACACCCAATTCAGTTCTAAAGGAGAGATCTCCCCCGTGTGGGCAGGTAGTTACTGTTGCTCGCTCCCACCCAGAACCTCAATTAGCTAACAGCAGCTTCAGGATATTGCACTTAGTCGCCACCTACACCAAAAAAGCAAAGCTGCAGTGGGCAGGAGTCTGGGTGCTGGTGCTGTTTCCTGGGTAAGTGGGTATAGATCCCAGTGTTGTACTGTTCCTTGACACTTTTAGACCTAGACTTTCCGCTCTTTTTGTAGGTTTCTGGATGTTGAGCAGAACCAATCTCTGCCATCTTCTCAGACGAGCTCTGTCGTCTGCTGTGGACAACAGATGCTGCTCCACCATTCCTCCTACATGCTGCAGTTTTCTATCTGCCCAGTCCACTTAGTGACAATTTAAATTAAGTAATGCATCACCTGTTAGAAGGACGTTCTTTTTCCTCATTTTGTTGCCTCCAGACAGGTTTTTGGGGGTCGACTGCACTACTTAGTAGCTGTGCCTCTCCCCAGTTCTCTAAAGCACTGACTGTACTGCAATATAAAGCATTTTACTTCACACTCACACTCTTTCGCAAAGGATGTGGGGGAATTTCCATTTGTGATGGGGGAAAAAAAAAAGAGAATCTGGGGACGAAAAAGAAGCCACTACCACAGACTTTGCTAATCAACAGGTCACTATGAAATACCTCAGCCCCAAAAACCCCTGTTCAAGCTCACAGAGAACAGATGCCTTCCAAGCTTACCAGGAAGGCATAATGAAGCACAGAATAAAATCTGTCCACAAACTGGTGAGGTACTATATGTGTGAGGAAAGCCCTAAGGTTCAGCCACTGAATCCTCTGTAATCCAAAAAGTAGTAGCTGAAATACCACAGTGAATGAGTTAAAATGGCTTTTTGAATAAAGCAGGAAGAATTGTGAAGAACATTTGTAAAATCAAGACGTTTCAAAAAAAGTTCAAGCATGCAGTTTTAAGATATAGCAAAGGTTTGTTTTGTTTTTTTTTTTTTAATAGTCAGAATTTTTACCTGGGGTATCATGGGAGAATAAAACAGATTAAAAAAAAAAAGCTTTGTTTGGTCACTGCAAAATATCTTGGTGTTTGCACTAGTTTTGGCTATATGATGGAAAATTAATTCCAGTTATATATAACATTGTCAATTAGTTTGCTTTTAACCCCCCAAAATATGAAATGGGTTTCAGCATCAGCAGCTGAGATAAAACTACTTCCCAATAGAAGGGAATAGAAAAAAAATGTCCTTAGGCATTTTTGTTTTGTTTTGTTTTATTAAATTTCTTTTGTACCTCTTCAGGGGAATAAAAAATTAATCTCATTGCATATCATAAGCTACTGGTAAAACTACTTAGGACAAAAATAGCCACTTCATTGCTGAGAGTAGCCAGAATACATAAATGATTCTGTATTTAATTTTAAAAGTGATTATATGACATGGTTCTACTTATGCACAGGAAAATATTTAAGGCAGAAATTATTGCTGTGTCCCCATTTGATGCCTTTCCCAGAACAGCTAACAGCTCCAGAAACAAAATTCCTTTTGCCAAATAATTACAAACTTTAGGGATGGTTACATTAAATAACCAAAAAGCAATTCAGACCTTTCTAATTAAGGAAACTGAAGCTGTCTTTAAAGAATAGCTGTCTTCTATGGAGAAAAGCTAGTAATGAAATTATATAATTACCACAAAGATTAATACAATTTCAAGATATTCTTGGCCAGCAGCTTAATATACAGACTAGAACTGGAAAGTAATTATCCGGCTCCAGAAATATGTACTAGCCTTGTCAAGAACTATAACATGTCAGACATGGAACTAAATGACAAAGGCTTGGAAAAAGCTAAATGCAGAAACAAAAAAGCTACGTATTTTCTAGTGGCGGATGGTTCCTCTTCAGGGCCAGAATTGATACAAATGACAACAATCTGATGTAGGAAAAGCATTTGAAGGGATTTGTAAAGCACATTTCTTTCAGGTTACCACGTGAATTTGTTTCAGTTAAATGCTTGCAGTTTATTTCAGAGAATTTCTCAACATTACCACAGTAATATTTAGTTGAACACTGAGGTAATCACACACCAGCAAATGTATGGGCACAAGTCTTGCTGTTTGTACATAAGCCAGCTCATCACATAATTATTGCAAAGATAGGTTAAACCCTGCCTGTTCATAATTCTAAGGAGGGGAAAGAGGAAGAGGATAGAAGAAAGCAGGAATTTAAATCCTTAACATGTTTCAGAGAAGTCAAAGGGGAAGTGATTAAGAGAGAAAATAATCACCTGATTTTAAGTAAAGCTTAATAGGGATGCTGCTTCCCCCTTTGAAGTGAAAATAAATGGCTACAATTTTTCAAAGACAAAAGTTCTTTTACAGGGAAATTGCTGTCCAACAGGTAGTAGCAGGGTTGAAAGAAAAATTGGCAGTTGTTTTTCCTGAAAGAGCAGCACTAATGAAAGCAGGTTCATGGAATATGTATTATACTAACCATGTGATTACTGGGGTTATAGTGGTTATGTCTGAGGACTGTTTTAATGGTCATATTTAAGGAGCATTTGGGAAATGAGATGCTACATCAGAAAGCTTAGTTATTGCATTACATCTTACATAGCTACCAGCGTTGTACTTGCAGACAGTTGAACTCTACAAAACCAAATGATCAGGAGAATTTATTTGTCTTCTGACATCTTTGAACATTCCTGAAACACTTTAAAGTTCATTTCCTTTTTTCCCCCTTACGTTTATTTTATATAAGGAGAAATACGGATGTCACTGCTCTGCATTCCTAGCAAGCAAAATGTTATTTTGTTGTTTTATGATGTCACTGCTCTGCATATTGCAAAACTGTAACACTATGTAGAATAATATACTGTTGTTTATGACATCATCGGCTTGCTGTTAATTCAATCAGCAGATAGGCTGGTAAATAAGTACTTATCTGTCTGCCCTCCTTATGGATTTATCAGCCTTATTTGAGGGAATCGATCTGCAAAGCTGGGGGTTGTTTCTACAGACACCTCCTCTGATCAAATGGAGACACACAAGCTAAAATTCTCAAAGCAGCCAACTTCTGGGTTTGAAATGCATGGCATTCATGAACTTTATGGGAATATGCACTGCCACACTATAATTTTGTTTGAAAGGTGAAAGCAGAAACTCTTGCATATGATAAGATAGTGTTAGAAAAGCCCTCATATTAGATTTTTGTCTGCGCCTTTGGAGGCAAATGCAGTCTGATCTTTACCTCTAAGTCAGATTTATATTTACCTCTTACATGCTTATTTTTCCCCTGCTGTTTTTCAAATATCATCAGTTGCCTTTACCCCGTGCAGGAGGGTGGTGTGTGTGTATGACTGATACAAGCTATTAGTCTGACCCACAAAGACTGGCAACTCTGGGGAGAAAAAAATTACAGTTTTATTTGGTCTGAGTGATATTCTCTTAGTTTGAACATGTTAACAGTGGTTCTCTTGAAATGGGCTCAGGTGTTCCCTTTATTGTGTTACCAAACAAGTTGTTTTTGAGAAGTTTAAAAGAGTCCTGCTGGGAAGAAGAGGAACATATAAAATTAAAACAAACAAACAAATAAATAAACAAGGAACCTTTTGTACCCTTGGGGTCAACATTGTATTCATGGTTATAATTACAGAAACTATAGGCATCAGAGAGGATTGAAGCCTCATGCACTTCAGGAAGGAAATGACATGGCAACTGAGAACTTGTAGTTGACTGTATCAATTGCTATGGGCATCCAAGAGATAAGAACTATTCTATTTTGAAATTTTCAGAAGAGACCAGGTGGGGTTTTTCTTTTTCAAGAAAACTTTGGGGTTTTTTTAGTAATTTGTTGGACAGAAGTGTGACTTCCCATCGAAAATTCCAACATTTCACACCCAGATCATCTAATCTGAAAGGATTTTGGTGAAAGAAAAAAATGATCCTGGGAGGAGAAGGAGAGGAGGACAGATAATGAAATATTTTCCTAAGAAAATAAGGTTTAAGAAAAAAAAATCTTTCCCACTCACCCCTTGCTCACACATTGGAGAATAACTTCCAGCTCATTCTCTTATCTGTATTTCTAGATCATATTTATTTGCAGTGGTGCCCTGGGGGCGACCTCCAGCTTTGGGACTCCTTCATCCAAAGCATACCCATTGGATAAATCTGATTTGTGTCAGCTCAGACCCACCTGGTTCTGAGAGGTGTAAACACACAGTATTAGCAAGAGACTGGGGTTTTATATCACAGATAAAATAGCAGATACTTGCAAGCCCCTTCTTCAAAGAGTCATGCGAGAAAGTGCACTCTCCAGATCCTGCCTAGAAAGGTGTCCTTCCAAATACTTTCATACTCCCATCTTCTGGTGGATGGTATGGCATCCAATGAGAGAGAATAGGAGGTCTGGAGAGACTGGATATTTTAGTTCTATAGGACACCTTTATTCTTATCTAGATCTGAAGAAAAGAGAGACCATGGCATCCTTTGAAGTAATATTGTCTTGCATTCTTCTGGTTTTTAATAGCACTTAATTGTAATAATTTCTATCTTATCTGAAAAGTGAAATGCCTGGGGTATTTAGTCAGGCAAAAAGAGCTGAAACAAATTAAAACAACAGCAACACACAAACAATTATAGGAGGAAAAATAGAGAAGCTCAGTTCATCAGAAACTATTCCCTGAGCAGCACAACTACTTTTGTTTCTTTGAGGATGTTTTTTTTAATGAAAAGACAGATGCAATCCCATAATGGAAATGGAATGGACTTAGAATATAAGTGATATCTGGATAAAACTATCTTTGCAGTAACGTTATGGCAAATTAGCTAACCCTAATTGACAAGAATAACACTTCCTATCTCATTTTTGCAAATAACACATTTTACCAGGACAAATTTCCATAACTTACCTACATGAATATGTTTGTACCACCTAGATAGATAGATAGGCAGATAGATAGATAATACACTAATTGACTAAGGAAAGAAAATTCATTCTGTTGTGAAAAAAAGTTTTCTCACCACTTAAATTCCATTATCTTTACTGTGACCACATCTCCACAATCTTCAATAATGTTTGAAAAATACAAAGTCATGTGTACTGCTCCCTGAAATCAGAGTCATCTTCAATTACAGTAAAAATTACCTTCACAGGCCACTTGTCATTAAAAACTTAGAGTTTTTATGATAACAAATCTGAGGCAAAATCTTCATCTCATACAAAACAGTTTCGAAGAAAGAAGGGGGCAAAAAAAGGTATTTCTGTGTTGTATTTTAGCTTTTCCTCCCAAACCATAAGCAAAAAAAATTAGTGAAAACAAAGCCACCAAATAGTTATAATTTCCACTGGAAAAGTAAACCATGGTATTGTATCATCTCTAGTGCCATTGGTTTAAATGTCTATCTGTGTATCATCGTTTTGAAGTAAATGGGTGTAAAATGTGAAGCCTCCAACTGAGACTACAAATTCTGGGCCAGGTTCTGTAGTCACACCAACCAGTTTCAGATCTTTTTGAGAGAGAAAAAAATAGTAGTTTTACATGCATTTTCAGTGTATGGAAAAAAAATTCACCAATTTAGCAGATTACTTGTGTTGCCTTTAGTAGGTTCATTGCTATTGTTGTAATTTCTGAATAAAAGAGCATTTCCAGAATTTTCCAGTTCTGAAGCTGCCAGGGGCAAGTAGTTGATCTAGTAAGACTTGTAATTCAGTAGAAGTTCTGCTTGTGATTCAACTGTATAAAGAATAATCCTTCATCCGATTCCATTTGAGTCCAAATAAACTTCACAATAATAACTCATGTTAGGTTCCAATAGAAGAAAAAAATAATGTTGTATTGGTCTGAACTCTTTAGGATTCCCTGGCTATGAGAAGCAGCGTATTAAAGATGGTGAAACACTGAGACTCCATGGCAAGGGTGAGGCCTCACGAGTTCTGAAAAAGGATGTAAAGCTGAAATTGGAATTCGCCAGCTCCTGATAAACAAAACGAGGAAAAGAGAACAACAACAAACCCCAAACACCTTTGTTGTCTGTCAGAAGCACAACAGAAATAAAACAATAGTAATGATCATGTCCAGCAAAGATCTCCTTTTTTTATACATGCACTGTTCTCTATAATATCATATAAAACATTTATACCAACATTTAGGCATTTTGAGAAATATTGTTGAATTTAAACTGACTTGGACAGATGGAATAAAAAAAAATTGCTAAAATGCTATGATTTATTTGGTTGATAGATTCTTTAAAAGGCTCCTGCCTGTCCATGAAAAACAGATCAATTTAGAAATGGAAACAAATAAACAAAGGAGTGAAAGTTGGCTTAATGAACATTTCAGGGATACTTTATTACAATGGATCTAGTTCTCATAGTTTTCTCTCTTTGTGCTGTTTTTCTTGAATAAGCAACCTTTAATTTCATTCTCAGGCTTTTAAAGAAGGATGCCTTCCTCTCCCAACCCCCTCCCCCTCGTTGTTTAAAGGATTGTAATTCCATTAAATCCTAATGCATTTAGTGATTACAGTCACTTAAAAAATCCTACATAAAACACTCATTGTACACTTGGGGACTTGAATGATGGTCATTTAAATCCAGAATATATCTCTTTTATTCCTTTGAATACCTGAGACACAGGCAAAGTGCAACAAACACATAGAGCACCCAAATGAATAGCTTATATTGTCATTACTTAAGATGGTTTATTTTAACAGATGAATTTTTTTTTTCAGTCATTCCCAACCTTCCAGACAGTTTTGAACAATATCAGAAACTAAATCCTAGGATTTGTAACTATGGTCACAGATTCTGATGACAGTGTTTTGGAACAGATTTTTCAATCTTATCTTTCAAAAACGCTGCTCAATTTCTTTCCAAATATCTACCAAAGAACTGGCTGCGGGTTTGACTCCAGGCTCTGCTCTTGTGTACACTTCCAACACAAGGCTGGGGCAAAATGCTGTGCCCTGTTCCCCTCTCAAGTTATTGGCTCTGTTCTGTTTCATTCCTGTTTTGGAGACAGAAACCATTAATTTTATTAGGTGCTCAAATATTGTGTTAACAAGGACCAATAAACACTTCAATTTTACCACTGTGCAAAACTAGCAGGTCAAATAATGATGGAGGAGGATGGTAAGGCTTTTTCATGCATATACGTGGCTAGAGGAGTGAAAGAAATGCTTTGCATAAATGTCCTTTATGCAGTCTTACTTAACCCTGATTAGTAGGTGAAGTCTGTCCCTGAAGATGCTCCAATGAAAAACACAGCCAACACAGCATCATGTAAAAGCCAATCCTCCTTTCTCTCTCTGTTCTATTTCAAAAGAGATGGACTCATGTATAAAGAACATTTTTCTGTGTGAAGCAAAGCCATTCTCTTTCTCTTGGCCCGTGATTGTTTTCTTATAAGCTTTTTTTTTCTCCTTAAAAATTATTTTATTGTAAAGTTATCATAACTAAGCACATTCATAGAATTTGAAAAGCACAGGATATATTCTTGTCTTGTCAATTCACTTTCATCTTACAAGCTCTCCCTGAGGTGTGAGCAGTGAAGGCAACCAACCCAGTTCTGTTCTGAGATCACCCTGGAAAGCAGGGGAACCGGACTCACAACAGATGTAGTTTCTCTAGAGTGTCAACTGAAGTTTTTAAAAGCTGCAAACCATTATGTGAGGCACCAAAGTCTGATGTCACATAGTTTTTAAGCACTACAATTTCTCCTCTCTTAGGTATTATTCCAAATGTCATTTTCGGGGCTCAATTTAAAAAACATCACAATGTCTAGACAGTGGGTATATGTCACAGAAAAATGCATTCTGGCAGAGGAAAGCTCATTCTTTTTACATGCTGATGAAAGAGCTGTTAAAAGTGGTTGATTTTAATTGTTTCGTGTGTATTTCATGTTATACCTTTTACAAGCAAAACTGTCAGTGCCTGCAAGGAGAACACAAGTCTGCTAGGTCACTTTTCTCTGCAACCTCTTGTGGGTTATAAGGCTCTCAGGCACAAAATTCCACAAATCGAATTTTGAAAAACACTGTGCCAGATCCAACTAATAAAAAGAAGAAAACAAACCTCTGGGTGCATGTGTTCAGAACAAAGTGACTGAACCACTTTTTTAGAAAGAAGGAGAATTGAGTTATAAACAAGCCATAGGGTCGAACTCCAACCACCAATGTAAGAAATGGCAGCCTTGAAATAACGTTCTTTCAGTGCAGGTGAAAGTATAAGGTTTGTAAAGTGAACAAGGGAAAAAAGAATCTTCAACCTGAAGGTCAAAAAAGGAAGAATTTAATGATTTGGACTTTAGTAGGAGACTAGTCTGCTGTTTTGATGAATAACAAAATCATTCTGCAGAAGAATGATACACAACCAGATGGGATCTTCCTGAAACAGAGGAACAAGTCAAATGTCTTTCAAAAACACGAGCTGCATAAAGCATTGTCATTCAAGACCAACTGTCCTTCCAGAGGGAAAAGATTAAATACAGGACTAACATGCAATACTAAGTCTATGCTGTTATCTTTGCACTGGAGCTGTTGCTGGCTGCTGTGTTCTAGAAGCCATAGAAACAATTAGAGATCTTGTGTGGGGGAATAGATATGTGGTTTCCTCCTTAAAAACATTGAAGATGAGGGTGGGTAATATGTGTACAGACTAGATATGTGACAATATGATACCTGGGTGATTGCAAATAGTCACTGAGGCAGCAAGAACAGACCTCTCACCAAGAAATCTCAGAAGAATGGGTTGCAGCCTTTTTTACTGAACTGAATCAGCCCAGAATCAACAAGATTGATGAGATTTTCAGATAAATAACACAGTTTCCATGTTGCAGAACTAGCTTGAGTATATCTTTGTTGTCGTTGCGTATCCATTGGTAGGCCTTGGTCTGGGGGGGAAGAAAGACACAAGACACACACTAGGATGATGAGACAGAGAGATGTCTGCCTGCTCAGCCTAACAGGCAGCTTTATTGAGTTCCCTAACTTCTATTTTCCCACACATAAAACATAAACATATTCTTACAAAAAACACCCAGGAATGCAGCACCTGCACTTAGCCAAACAGCTTTAAACTTGTACTCTTTATAACTCAAGGCTGTGTCCATGGGAACTATCTAATTAGCTCCACTGCTCTCATGGAAAATGGCCCAACACTTTGTAATATTCCAAACCCCTCAAGCTTCAGTTGTGGGGCTGTGACTTCATCCCACACTTTGTAGCTCTGCATTGTGCTATATATCTGCCTATATCAACACAGATTAAAAGAAAATAGGTTGTGCTCTTGTGATAACCCTCAAATCATGTTAATTTAATGTTACATGTTCTTTACCTTCAAATATTTGGTAATATAGAAAAAGACTTCACTGCATTTGTTTCATACTCCTACCACTGTTGTACTTTACAGCAGTGCACTCATACCAAGTTTTATAAAAGCCAGAGCATAAGCTATACCTCAAACATATATAAGACAACCAGGGAAATGGTCAAACAAACATGTTCAGGTAGTTAATCCAAATTTAGAGGTGCATACGTATTGGTAGGGGAACACAAATCTGGTGGAAATTAAGACCTGTGGGGTTCTGGTTCTCAATGCTTGAAAGGTTCCCTCAAAAGTCCCTGTAGTGGGGTTAATCTTGGCTGGCTGCCAGGTGTCAACCAAGTTGTTCCCTCACTTCCCCTCCTCAGCAGGACAAGGGAGCAAAACAAGATCAAAAATCTTGTGGGTTGAGAACAATTTCTATCACCAACATGCTACGGCAATTCAGAAAAATTTAGTAATAGGAAGTATCAGTTTGAGAAAACAAACTCAGTGTTGGGATTTTTCCTCATAATTTCAATTAAAAGACAGGTGTTTTGGGTTCTTTTCTTTTCAGAAGTCAAATCTGCAATTCAGGCAGTCCTAAACTTTATGAATTGTAAGGCTATCTATACTTCTACAAGGAAGCAACCAAGTCCTCTTTTTTTCTCTGTGATCAAAATAGTTGCATCAAGCATGTCTGCAGCTTCACCTTTTTTAAATGTTTGATTTCTCATAGAAATACATTTTAACAAGTTTAGTAAATAATAGAATCATAGAATGGTTTGGGTGGAAGGGACCATAAAGATCATCTTGTTCCAAGCGCCCTGTCATGGACAGGGACATCTTCCACCAGACTGGGTTGCTCAGATGCCCATCCAGCCTGGCCTTGAACACTTCCAGGGATGGGACATCCACAGCTTATCTGGGCAACTTGTGGTAGGGTCTCACTATCCTCACAGTAAAAGAATTTCTTCCTAATATCTAATAGAAATCTACCCTTTTTCGGTTTAAAGCCATTCACACTTGTTTTACCCCTACCTGCCCCTCTCAAGAGTTCCTCATCATCACTTAATTTTTTTCATTTTCAACACTACTTTAATTTGAGATTTCTTTTCTACTTTCTTTTCCACTTCTGTTTCTTTCCTACTTTTTGCAAGTCTTTACAACTCTCTCAGTCTAGCTTGCATTATCAATAGATTGGGTTCAAGGCAAATGAAACATATTGATTGCTAAGCCAGCCTCAGGTCCTTTCTTGCTAACTTGTTTTGCTAGGTGGGTCCTGAGATCTTCAGCACTTGCCACTGAGCCTATAAAACACAATTATAAATTATGGAGTGTGTATGATATGTGTGTCTCTTACCTGCATTGACATCTCACTCAATCTAAGCAAATAATGCCAGTATTCTTATCTCGCTGCTCTCTTTAAGATAGTTTTGGGTAAACACCACAGCAGTGCTCTTCCCAGCACCATGATAGGTGATATCAGGGCCTTCCCTTACTGAGAAGAATTCTTGAAATAAGCCTCATTTTAACTCCACAACAATGCATCATCTTTATGAGGTGTGTATACAATCTCCACTTAATGAATAAACACTGTGCTAAGACGAAATTAATCCCCCAGTTATGTCCTTAGTCAGATGTTACCAATATCCCTGATAGTTCCTCTGTTGCTTCCTATGCATGACTAAGTATTTGTCCTGTGTGTAACCTTGGATATTTACCAACAACCAACTTATGACAACTACTCCTCTGTAAAATTTCTAAGTTTCTTGGACCAGTCTTTAAGACACAAAGCTTCCCAAGTCACCAGATTTATACTTCCTAATGTCAACACAGTAAAATATAAGTGGTATTTCTATATGATTATTCCAAATACCAAGTAATTGTTGAGAATAATTAAAATGCAAATCCAGTCAATGATAGAACTTCATAATAGTGTCACACTACCAAACATATGCACATAAACATGACTCATTTGCATATATATGCACAGAAAACCTCATATGCAAATAAGGGGTCCAAAGCATCTGTCCATCTTTATGTTTCTGAGAAACAGATTTCATATGAGCCGAAATTGCATTCAACATTGAAGGCCTTGGGACAAAGACCACCAAAAAAGGTAATAGGAAGTCAGATGCCAAGATTACTGCTTGCCAAAATTCCTAGTCTCAAAGAGAGCAGTGTGTGTCAGCAGAGACAAAGAGAAGAGATAATTCTCAAATTAAAAGTGTAAATTCATTTATAATGAACATGTAGCATTCATTTCTATCACTAAAGAAATGTACAGAGTTAAAAAATAATCTTTGAAATTTGAAAGAGATTCTTTTTTTATGATGAACTTGTTTTTGTAAACAGTATTAAAGAGTATTAATGATATTCATACTTTCATTTTCAAGGGAGACATTTATTTCAGAGTCTTGAATCTCCTATCCTTATTATCATTAAATATTGTAATTTTCTTCACAGGTCTCTTGTCTCCCTTGGACCAGTCCTGGAACCTCCATGGGGAATCCTGCCAATCACTTATGAGATCAGGTTCACTCTTTTTGGTAGGTATATTTATATGAGAAGCTCAGCCAGGTTAGCTTCTTCTAGTCCAATTAAAGGTCTGCTATTGTACCAGCATTATAGTTAGAGTAAACTTCCAAAAAGTATGAGAAACAGAGGCAGGAAAGAATTTCTGCATTGTGAAGAAGTACCTGCAATATAAAAATGAGATATTGTCTCACAGAAATGAGTATCTAAATGTGCAGGCTGTTTGAGGGGAGATAGAGCACCTATAAACAACACCGAAAAGCTTTGATGGAAATAATGCCCTGAGTGTTGCTTCCAGCGCTGTGTTTTAAACTGTCTGCCTCATAAAACACTTCTGAAAGGTAATTAGCACTTCAGTTAATGGTCTATCATTTTTCTGTAACACTTAGTTACTCTCATTCCTTTATCTCTTTTATAATTGTCCAATTACAGGTATTTAGAAGCTTTGACATTTGAAATGGAATAGAATCTGTGTAAAATATGCTCAATAACCACCTCATTTTTACTTCCAAATTACTATTTTGGTGCTTTACATTCAGCTTTATTTTATAAATTCAACTTCTGCTTCAACTTCATGGACCTCACCCATCTGGAGAACTGGTCTAAGAGTTGGACATAACTTCAACAATATTAAATTTGTATTGCAGGTTCACTTCAAGCACAGTGAGAGTCAGTGCTGTGTGTTGGTGGTAGCCATCCTACCAGAATCAGTCACATACCAAGATCTGTATAACATCCATGACACACTTCACTCCACTAAAGAGAGGGTGACATTGGCTTAGAGGATTTTGGAAGTCTCCCTGTTTTCCTGTGAAGCTGAATACACCATCAAGTGCCAGGGTTGACAACTGCTTTTGCCTTCAACAGCCTTTATCTTCCTGATCTCCTGTTTTTCTCAAAGACCTCATGATAGTACTGCCACTAGGTCATGTCATCTTATCCTAGTCAGGAGCTACACACAAAATGCTCATGAGCCACAATTCAGGCACCTATGCAACACCCCATCTCTCTTTATTTACTGTCTATTATACTGCAAGTGGTTTATTAGTCTGAAAGAGACTTGTACAGATTCAGGATGTGCTACTTTTATTTACCCTGAATAATAAACTAAGTCTACCCTATTTCTCTCAGAGGTTCGAGTATTGTCTCAGCACTATTGCAAAGTGCATATTTACTCCTGCACACCTACATAACAAAAGAATAATTGTGGAGCAGAGTCTTGGCATTCTTTCTCAGAAATGATTTTTTTTTTGTGTGAATCCAAGAGGATAGGGGAAATGAGAAAGTTCTGCAAGATTTGAATAGCCATTGTAGACAAAAATTAAAATACCTATGCTACATAATACTACACTACTACAATACATCGCACCTCGCTAGTACAGACGGTTTTGGTCCTACTCTGTATTGCTGAATAAACTTGTTTTGGTAGAGGTGACATCACATCAGGTGTCCTGGTAGCTTTGCAAGCTTTGCAAAACAAGAGGCTTTGCTTTCTCAGTGTGGATTTGTTATCTCAGCGAGTTTAGGCAAAGGCGTCACTGATTTGGCTGCTGAGTATTTCATAATGTTGCTGATGGGGAACATCTATTTCTAAGTTGTGCTTTGGAAGTGATGTGGAGATCAGCATACACATGGATTGTTCTCTCCCATTCAGGGACTGCCAGCAGCCACACTGCGTGGGGTTACTTTGGGACTCAGAGGTTTTCTTAGGTAGCACTTAAGGTGACAGGTTTATGGACTCAGAGCCCAAGAAACCACGATGGAAATCAACAACTAATTGTAAGCTGTGTTTGGTCAGTGTGCTGTGGGCACCCTGTCAGGTTTAAGTGGTTTTCTGCAGTAGATGAAAGAACTCCTGGATTAGGGGTTTTTGTCAGAGATAATTCTCTGTGTTTTGGGATTTGCATTAAGGCATTCATTTGCTATCAGGATAGAAAAACCTCTTTGCCGTGACAAGTAAGAATTCCCCCCATTCCCCTCAGTCCAGAAGTGTTTAAAAGGCTTAGATAGGTCATAAGAACTACTCATAAACCAGGATTTTCCATATTATCATAATACTAAAAAAATTTGTTCTCCCCCACGACCTTCCTAAAAGCCTTCCAAAATACTGCAGATGTCATTTCTTGTTGTAAAAGGTACTGGTGGTAAACAATTTTGGGAAAATATGAATGCTTAAACATGTCTGTAGAAGGACCTCACCAAATGACCTACAACTGAAATCAACCTGATGCTCTGCCTTGTGCTCTTCTGAAACTTCAGTTCTCAATAGATTGGCTCCTCCGTGCATGCAAAGGATAAGATTTTAATCAATTTATCACTAGTCTTTACAATTTAAGCTTTCAGTGTAAGCAGATTCCATGGGTTTCTGTACTTAGTGAGGCTGCAGAAATATTTTTTAAATAGTAATTGCATCCTGTAACGGGTGCCCAAAGTAAGCAAGGTGCATTTGGAGCTACCTATTTTCATTTCTTAAGTACAAAGTCAGCAGCACTAGTTTAGATCAGCCTTCAGGCTGACATTTTGAGACAAAGCAGCATGTGTCACTCAAGCATGGTAAAGCCTGTGTTAACTCCCTTCTGTGATGCCTCCTGGCCATGTGCTCCTGACCAGAGACTGGACAGATTTTGCTCTGTTTCCTGTTGTCTGATTTATTCAACTGTGTGGTATAATTCTTCTTTCAGTGATATAGTCCCTCCATGTTGTAGAAAAAAATTGCTTTCACTAAGCAAAATAATTCACAAACCTTGGGAAAAAAAAAAAAAAAGCACCACCCAAAGGAAAGGAAAAGAACCTCCTTCCAAACAATGTTTTGAAATTCCTCATTTTCTTCCTTCTCTGCATTTTAACTTCAGATAAAGATATTTTTCCTGTAGTCTTTGAATTCATTTCTCAGTCCTTGTACTGTGGTTTACATTATGCATTTTAGCAGTTTGTGTATGCTATAAATAAATGTTATAATTGTGAATATAATTAGATTTGTTCCACACAATTGCATATAAATGTAATTCCAAGGTGTTTTTAGAACTCAGTTCCTTATTGATGGATTAGTAACACAGTCTGTTTAGAAATGGTGTTTTTCTCTGAGGTAATGCTATTCATGAATCCCAGTCCTACTTCCCCCTTATTTTTGCTACAGTTTCTGCCCAGCATTTTGCTGAAACTGGGAGGCATTGGCAAGTGGCTGCCTTGGCAACTGGTAGCAAATTAACTTTTGGTTAGCCTACAAGGCATATTTATTCTGGGCCTTTCAACTTTAAATGAAAGTATGGATCATCTGAAATGTGTTTCTTGGAAATGGAAGAATGAACAGCTGTTTCATGCTCCTTCTTTTAAATCTCTGAGAGTTGGAGCTCTGGTTGTAGGTAGCTTTAAATAACATTTAAAGATGGAGCAAATAGCAGCCTGCTAGTCTACTGTGATTCACTTGCAGAACTGATCTAAAATGCTGGAGGTTTAAATGAGCTGGCAGCCTTTTATCTCAGTGGCGTGAATTTTGATTTTTTTTCTTCTTCATACAAATGATATGTGAAAGCTTATCCTCGATTTTTTCCCCTTCCTTTGTTTTCATTCTATCACAAATGATTCATTATAAACCAGTATTTTTTTTTCCTTTTGGAGAGGATGACAAAACCCCAAAATCTTTTGGGTTTTTTTAATGACAAATAAGGTCTTAACTTCTAGAAATGAAAGATACGTCTCTGGAAAAGCAAATGTTGTGTAGGTAGAGAATGATTTGTGAACTAAATGGTTAATGGTATGATGAATGTTAATCCAAGGAGGCTGAAAAATTAAATATTCTGGTAGCTTTGGATTTATGTCCACTTCCTAAAAGCAATTCTGCCTATACAGCAAAATTTTAACTTTCATAGTTTTATCTATTTGTCCTGCCAAGAACATGCAAGAGAAAGCACAGGAGAGCAGCCCAGACATCACAATGAAAGCAAAATATTTCAGACCTTTTGGGTTCATTATGGCTTCTCTTTGTTGGACCCTTACTGAAAACTGTGATGCATGAGTTGGAATAAATACCAAGAAATCTGCCCTGTTCAATGATTCATGGATACCTGACCTCTTTCAGCAATTTTCAGGGTGATGCTCTAAGATAAACTGATACTCATATTGCTTTCGAGCCTCGTGTTCCACTGGGCCATAGCAAAGCCACATTTGTGCACATTTTCAAGGACTTACAGGTTGAACTGTAAAACCTGGTGCATGTAAAACTCATCTGAGGGGGACTGATATTTCATTCTTGTCCATAAATGTTTAACACATTGATAATCTAATTGTAAAACACAACTGGTAATCTATGTGATGTTTCATTGTTGATTCATACTCTTTTTGGACATCCTAACTTGATGAAGCTTTTGCTTACCTCTTCATCATCTATATCCCTAATTTTTTTTTATTTCGAGCTGTTCAGTAGTCTAGTTCTGGGTAAGCTTGGGAAGCATGCCCTCAATAAGACATTTTTTCAGGCTTTTCTAATGTGTTGAGATGTGAACATCACCCTCCAGAGAGAGAAAAAAGGTCCAGTTTCCTATTTAATTGCATTTTAATGTAAATCATCTACACAAGTGATGCATTTAGAAAAAGAAATTGGACTTGTCAAGAGTCCTTGTTTCAGGGCTGGTTGGTTTGGACATTCTGAAGCTTACAGATAATGTGTCTCTGTGTTAGCTCCGCAAAGGCAGAGGGCAAAGAGCTTTAGTGTTGTATCCGAAGGAAGATTTCACCTAAGTCAAAAGAGCTGTCTCAGATAAATGATAAGATGATGTTTTTGTTTGTTTATTTGTTTTCCCCTCCTTTTTTTCCAGAGAAGAATTCTCCCTAAGTAGTATTTTGACCTATTAGCATCTATTTGCTCTAACCCTTATTTGTTAGAGACACAGATTAGAGTATTGATGCAGGGACGCTTTTGAAAGAAGAATTTGAGGGCAGACACAAAGAACTGATTTGACTGTGTCTTCTTCAAGAGTCAGACAATTCCAGTACATGCCATGAAGTATAACAATGTGGAGTAAGTGCCTGTGTGCAGCTTCATGAGGGAGTAAAACCATCCCCTGTTTGACATTCATACCACGTTCATTGATGCAGTCTGTGAGTATCATACAAGAACATGAAATTGCTTGTCTTCTGTTTTCTGTTCCTTATCTAAACTGTATTTTTCACTCAATAAGGCAAAATTATCTGACCACTATGATGAAATACATTGACAGTGTTGGTCACCAACAACTAAACTTCTACACAATTGTAACTGAATACAAATGAACCTTTTCTTTTCAAAGGAAATGAATTACTTTCTTTTCTGAAAAGCTCATATTAATAAAATCCAAACCATTCATTTATAATATCTCTTTCTTTAATAACACTAAATGAAAAAAGAAGTTTCATGTTGACTTCTTATATCACCATGTACAATATAGAACATTTTTTCATTAATATGTTTTTTTCTTTATTTCTGACTTTGTATTACAGTATAAAAATTCCATGTTCAAAATAAAATTCTTCAGCTGAGTACAAATTCAATGACAAGATCAGAAATGAAATTCTGGGGGGTTTTGTCTCGTTTTGGAATCAAACCCAAGCATAACAATTATAAGTTGGCAAAAATATCTAAATTATTTTATATCTCATGCCAGTATGATACATAGTACAGTCTAGTATGTTTGGTGTTCATCTTCTTTTGCATCAACCTAATCTTCCAGGTGGCTGGAAGAAGTCTCACATGTGCAGGCCCTGATCCTCCTGGGGGGCTTTTAGTCCCACGATATCTGTTTATAGACCAAAACAACAGAGCACAACAATTCTAGAAATTTTCCTGGAGAATATGAGTGAAAATTTCTTGATACAGATGACTGAAGAGTTGATAATGGGAGACAGACTGCCTGACCTCATACTTGCAAACAGTGGCCATGAGATCGTTAGTTCCAGATCTGAAGAGCAGTAAACTGGTCAAAAAAACCCAAAAAACCAAAACAGGACCATGGCCCTGGACTTCAGGAAAGGAGACTTTGACCACTGTAGAGTTCTGCTTGGAAGAATCCCATCAAAAACAGCCCTGAAGAGAAACAGGCCCAGGAGAGCTGGTTGATTTTCTAACATCACCTCCTTCAAGCTCAAGATTGGACCATCCTGAGAAACAAAGCAAAGGTGGCAGGAAGCCCACATGGGTGAACAAGGATCTCCCAACAAAACCTAAACACTAAATGGGAGTGTACAAGTAGCAGAAACAGAGACCTACCCAAGGGCAAAATAGAGAACTGATCCAAGGATGACGTAGTGGTGTGATTAGGAAAACCAAAACTCACCTGAAGCTTAGTGTGATGAGGGGAGTGAAAGGAAACAAGAACTAGCACAGGTTGCTCGAAGTCACTGTGGAGTCTTTATCCTTTGAGATATTAAAAGCCCAAGCAGATGTGGCTCTGAGCAACCTGCACCAGCAGATGCTGCTTTGGGCATGCAAGTTAAACTACACGACCTTCAGAGGTTCTTTCCAGCCTCAACCCTTAAGTGATTCTGTGAAATAAAGGAAAAAGTAAGACCCTTTTTCACTGTGATTCCATTTCCAAAACTGTTTTTTTTTTAATGTTCCTCTTTAATTTTCTGCATCCTCTAGCAGAAAGCCTAGCTCTAGTTGTGAAATTCTCTCTACCTCTCCAGGGAGCTTGAATCTAATCCATAATACCCATTCACAGGCACATCAGATTCTGAAGTTAACTCAAAATGCAGAATTATTCATTAGCTTCCAATCTGTATTCTGGCTTTAGTTTTATTTCAGATTTTTCTATTTAACATTAAGGGAATTATTTTATCCATCCTACTCTCTTTATCTTTCTTCCTGTTTTATCGGTTGCATTTCACGTGAGAAGAAAGGAAAATAATCTGGCAAATCAGTCATCTGATGTTAAAGGAATGCTGAAACATCACAAGTTTCACAATATGGATCAATTCCAGATTAAATAGCATGTCTTGCAATGGGTTTTGACCAGGCCGAGACAATGATATTTTCCTCTCTGTATCAAAGCATAATATTAGGGTCCTAATATTAAAAGTCATAAAAGTACAGATTTACAAATATTCATTATAGAGTCATAGAACTAAAGAATGGTTTGAGTTAAAATGCACCTTCAAGATCATCTCATTCCAATCCCCCTGCCATGGGCAGGGACACCTTCCACTAGACCAGGTTGCTCAGAGCCCCATCTAATCTGGCCTTGAACACTTCCAGGGGTAGACCATCCACAACTTCTTTGGGCAACCTGTGTACTGGCACCTGACAACCTCACAGTTAGGAATTTCTTCCTAATATCTAATCTAAACCTGTCCTTCTTCAGCTTAAAGCCTTTCCACATTGTTCTATCTCTCCATGCCCTTGTAAAAAGTCCCTCTCCCCTGACAGGCTGAAAGTTGAGGCTGTTTATCCTGGAGAAGAGAAGGCTCCAGGGAGGCCTTATAATACCTTTCAGGACTTAAAAAGACTACGAGAAAGCTAGAGAGGGACTCCCCAGGATTGCTCTCAATCCACTCACCTACCAATGTCCACTCATGTTTGAGGTTGCCCCACATCATGGTATCACTGCAAAAGTTCAGGCAAATGTGCTAAGGAACATCCTAAAGAGTACTAGTATTATGTTGCATCCTCTGCAGATACCTCAGAAAAGTTCTTAAAAAAAAAAAAAAAGAAAAGAAAAGCATCTTATGGAATTGAAAGTGTTTTAGAACTACCTTAATATCACAGTTTTAAAGCTGTCACAAAACTGTTCTCCTGGAATGCAATGTACCAACTCACTTATCCAAGATTTACTGTCATCTAAGACATGTAATTTTTTAGTAAATCCTTTCATCTGAGGCTTTCTCCTCCTGAGATCCAGTAGCTCATCATTTCATGCCAGTGGGATGTTTATCTGATCATCAAATAGCATTATTCTTTTTGTTTCTGTGATTCATTGAAAAAAGGAAAAAGGTAAAGAGAAAAAGAAAAGGAAAAAGAAGGTAAAGGAAGAAAATAGAATGCAAGGAAATGGAAGTGAAGGTGAAGGGGTAGCGGAAGGGGAAGGGAAAATGAAGGCAAGGCCAGGCCTTAATAGAAACAGCTGAAGAAAAACATTGTCTTGACAATCTTATTCACTGTTTCTCATCCCAGAGCTCCTTGTTATCTGGATTCAGAGAAAATTGAAATGTGCCTGTTTACTTTTGTATGATTTCAATAAATCTTTTGTTGACTTTTTATTCTTAATCTGCATCTCCTCTTTTATTGTCATAAACATGTAACAACTGATGAACACTTTCTAATTTCAATAACTCTATTACATCTTGTTTTCTTTCTCCTGACAGGTCTAAGAATGATCTTCAAACATGAAATTACATAATTCTCCTTCAATGTTTTTTCAGGGAGGTATTTTATTTTACAGAGTCCAAATAAGCAAATAACTAGTCTGTAAGTACATCACAATTACAGATTATGGACTAATTAGGGAGTTATTTATGCCTGAAGATTACGTGCTAATTATATATGAAGTTATTATGGAAAAACTGGCAAGTGCTATAGAAGCAATTACTATAAAATTATAAGTAGATGCCATTTGATTTTATGATTATTTGCACCATATGAAATAACAAGTTGCCAAAAAATCAGACCAGGCTGGTTTTTTGCATCAGATAACTTTGATTTTTTACTAACATAAAGTCTCCAAGCAAACCAAGAAACACTTTACAAGTGTTCTGAAAGGGCACAGGCATCTTAGTACCTTCCATTAGTACATTAAGTGCCACAACTCTTCTATGTGAGGTTTGTTTCACTTTAATCTTATCCCAAGGAAAAAAAATTTGTGTAGCGTCTTCAGTCAAGTTTCTTTTTCCATTTTTTTCCCCTTTTATTTTCCCTAATTGTTGTTTTAAGATAACCTCTGGTCTATTTGCTTGTCAGAAGTAGCAAGTTTTGCTCTTACTGCTAGGAACAGATGTAGTGATGCTAGTGATAGGTCCAGGATCCTGCTGGAGTTCATTTCAGAGCCTGAGGACCAGCCAAGCAAGGGACTGTTTCCTTCACAAATGACTGACAGCGTCCATTTGCCTGATGGATTTCAATCTCAAGGTTTAAGTGTCTCTCAAAGGAGCCAGACAGTCATCTATTGACAACATCTTGAATAATCAAAAGGCAGAAAAAGGCCTAATACATTAAATTAAATTATACTTCCCGTTTAAATTAACTATGTCTCTTTAATGGAAAAGGCTAATTTCAGTAGAATAGTGAAAAAATTACTCTATAATTTCAATGCTGAGACAAAAACAAATAACATCATACCATCCAAAACTAAAGTGCATGTGAGCATGCATGAGTGTTTGTTTTCCTGCCAAACCTGCAATATTTAAATGAGAGAAAATATTTTGTGAAGCTGAAAGAGAAGTAGTTCATAGATGAATATTTCTAATAAAAATCAGGAGAAGAAAAATTGGACTCTAATGTGCTAGTGATGGTCCATGATGTTCTTCTTAAGACACTTTTTTAACAAACTAAGAAATCCAGTTCTGTACTCATTTGTTCTGGGAGTGAAGTCAACCTCATGATCTCAAGTGACAATGAATTTGTTGCATAAGTTTCTGACTCAATTAGGATTTAAATATTTCATAGCAAATGGGCAGAGTCATTAGGAGAGACTGAGGGACACTCAGACACTTGGGAAGGTTTTATGAGGACACAGGAAAGCTTGTTTCAAACACTTCTGTGGATTCAGACAGAGGACTTGCATAGTGCTGTTCCCAGTAGGCCCAAAACCCATAAACTGGAGAGGTTTAGGAGAGGTTCCTCTCAGTCTTTCCTGTCAGAGCTTTTCTGCTTTGTACCTCTATTTTACAGTTCGTTCTGCTGTGCCTGGTGGTGGTCAAAACACCATCGTGAGGGACAAACTGCCTAGACCCCAGTCCCTTTCCAGTCAATATTTCATACAAAAGAGCTCAGTTGCAAGAGGAAGCACTGGAAACATGAAAAAACCAGCAGTGGTTGGAGCCTTCTCCTTAAGGTTAATGGTAAAAGAGCTCCAAACCATTTAGTGAGAACTAGGACTGGTCCTGTACATGCTGGTCAGTGCTCATTCAGTCACTGGATAAAAGAGAAACAAAGTCTGCTCCAGTTCCATTGTGAATTCAGATGGGAACCGTGTTTTTGTTCTTTCACTAAACCCTGGTTGAAATTATTCACTGAATTAAGGTCAAATTATCAAAGCCATTTTAAGATGCCTATATTGCCATTGTCGTGAAAAATTTATTCTCTGGGGGAAAAAAAAGGTGTTCAGATCTATATTTAACAGATCTTAGATGATAACTGCTTTAAAAGCTTCCCCTTTCCCTAATTCAAAAGAGACGGGTAATAGTGCTACCTTACTGTAAAGGGCAGCTTTCTCTTGATTACTCTTTTTGTCAGATATAAGATGGTTAAAATGTTTTAATACGTTATTCATTCTCTGGGCAAATGGATCACTGTCTTTTGTACTACATAGTAATTATTTCTGGATGTTGTCACTGAATCAAATGGGTCATTTTTACAAAACATTCACTAATTTCCATTGTTCCTGTATTTTGGTATTCCATATGAAGCTGTTTAAAAAGCTGTATTGCTTGGAGCAACAACCAAATACAGCTCCTATTAAGAGTCAGTGAGGGTGATAGTGAGTTAACCTACATTATTGGGTGGTCCTAAAAATATTAACCATATGGGCCAGGTAAATTAACCAGTGTAGATAATTTCAAAGGAGCTTAGTTTCAATTTAGACCAGTTGAGGGTTTAATGAAAGGAGTATTTTCACCTGAGTGAAGTCCTGGAGCAGTGTTTGCCATTTTGAGTAAGCTCCTTCTCCTTATGCCTTCAAGGCTGAGATGTTTAGAAAAAAAAAGATAACACATTAATAGCAGCAAATCTATTTAAAAAAAATCACAGTGGTTTTTCTTGACATTGTTATTACAGTAAAATTGCTTTAACATAAAGCCATACTTATAGAGGTAGAGGTGCTTAATATTATTTCCACAAGCAATTTGTAAGGCTCAGAGAGAGCCTCATGAGAACTAGTTATTTTTATTGTGTTTGATGCATGTAGTAACATTTCCTCTTCTAGTATTTTAGACTTCTCACTGTAACCCAGAAGTGGTGTTCAGCATTATTAAAAAAACCCCAACAAACAGAGACAATATTTACCTCTGTATGCAAGTCCCTCTGCAAGTTAGTACAGAGGAAACTATGTGGACTGGAGTCCTGATCCACTGACAGAGGGGAATTATGAAACCCATTTTCTCCATCTCTAGTGGTTGTTAATGTTTTATGAAGGGAAAAGGAACATTTTGACATTTGGTAAAGACAGTTTCTAATTAAAGTTTGGATAGAAGAAGGCACTTAAGGTCTAATGGGACTTAGACACATGCCTGACTGGAAAACCTGCCCTGCTCTGTCCCAAATTTTCCATCTAACCACAAAACCGCAGAGTCAGTTTCTTTCTTATTCACTCATCTTCTGAGTTCACAAGCTTTTCTCACAGCAACCTGTCTCATGAGGCAGGCTCAGGGGCTATTGCTAGTCAGTGTGTGTTTCCAAGTTTTGTTATACACAATCTACGCTACAGGCACAGTTAGAAATAGCACAGAAAACAAGGGGCACTGGACTAAGTGGTAAAGCCAAATTGCTCACTGAAGGCAGGTCTTCTACGTATTGGGGAAATATATCAACTACCAGGTTGCAGGCTCAGCCTTGCAGACGGTGTAAATACACATATGCCTGGCTGTGCAGCTTTCCCTGGTGAGAATATTGCTGAGCATACTTTTCTAGTGCTCAGTCTGGAAGATGAATAATGTTTTAGGATGCCTTTTGGTAGCATAAGTTGCAAATGTGAAAGACGGTATATTGCAATTTTATAGAATGAGAATCAAATTTCCTTATCTCTGGATGCTGGAAGATTGCACTGCCCTGTTTTCTCTTCAGGGTACTTTATGTTATCATTTTTCTATGTACTATCCTGCAAGTGAAAAAAAAAAAAAAAAGATATTGAAGTGAGCCCTGTTAATGTGGAAAGGCTTACTTCCAGGAAATAGGGAAGACAGAGCTTGAGAGGAAAAGTCAAGATAAACTATGAACTATGACAGAAGGCTGAACAATGCTACTGCTGTTGCTGATGTGTTTTAGGGAGAAGACTGAAATTTTCTCAGTCCTCATACCAGGAGGGGTTGTGCTGCAGATACTAGAGTAGGTTTTTGTTGCAGAAGTGTAAGTTCCAGAAATTTAGTTTTTAGACCCAGTCATTTGGCTTTGTTTACTATTGGCTGACTCGTATCTTCTCCCTCAGAATAAACATATTTCTGAGGTGTTTTGCCTTTCCATTGTTTTGCCTTTCCATTTTTTTGCCAGAGATTCTTTGGAGAACTCTGAATTACTGCCTAGGAGCCTGCTGTCTAAAATCAAGTCACTGTGTTGTTCAGTTTCCCTGTCCATGACAGGGAGGTTGGAACTGGATTACCTTTAAGGTCCCTTACAACCCAAACCATTCTATGATTCTATGATAATTGTAATCTGTTGTTTGCTTACTTTTACTATCTTTGAGCTGTTCCATACTCACTAATTAAAACATTTTCCCTTCTTTCCCAATTCTAATGCCAGTTATATTTAATATTTCTTTTTTAGTCTTTTGGCATTTCAGAAATTTTGAACATAGATCAGTTTATGGTTTCGTCATTTGTATGGAAAAATGAAATCTCTTTTTTACAGTACTTTTAAATATAGTACAACGAAATCCCTTCCATTGTAAAGCTTACATTTGTGCTAGTGAAAAAGGGAATATTAAGACACCATTTTCCAAAGAATATTTTGCAATTCTGGAATATTATAATTATCTCAGATTATGTTATTTTCTGGCCATGTGAATGACAAAAAAAATATTTACAATTTAATGCTCATCAGTGACAAAATCATCTTATTTATTCTGTTAAAAGAGACATTTTGCAGTCTTATATTTGCCAGATGAATAGAAATGTGAGGGAGGTTACTGGTTCATATTTTATGTAATGGAAGCTCACAGAAGAAAGAACAAAAGAAGTCATCTGAAGTTCATCATATTATAATTAAAGGCCAGATGTAATATAGAAAACCTAATTACTGTAAGACATTGCACTGTCCCAAATTACTCTAAGCATCTAATGTTCAAATTGTATCATGTTCACCATAATGTGAGGATCTATACTTCAAAAGCATCTAGTAATTTGGGCAAGAAAATGAAGAAGTCAAAAAAGGATTCACAGAATGCACCATATATTTGGGAATTACTAAGGACAAATTTTCTAAAAATCCTTCCCCTTTAAGAATCACCTTCTGGAGCTTCAAAATAGAGAGATAATGAAGTATCCCTGAAAAGAGCATTTGTCTTCTATTATTTCAGCTGAATTATGAACTTAAACTCCTTTCTATTACTTATGAATATGACTCTCATTAAGGAGTGATATCTAATATCAGAAACATTTTGTAGAATGGTTTGGATTGGAAGGGACCTTAAAGATCATCCAGTTTCAACCCCCTGCTGTGGGCAGGGACACCTTCCACTTGAGCAGTTTGTTCAAAGCCCCATCTAACTTGGCCGTGAACACTTCCAGGGAGGAATTTATGCTTCAGTATTTTATTTTTATTTTATAACTCTTACTGCTTCATCTCAAACACTACATAAAGTCACACTTTGGTAAGTTACAAATTCCTGATGAAAAAGTCATGGTTGCAACTTTCCATGTTATAACATAACATGCCGTTTTTATTCCTTTAACTTCTAGTAATATTTTTCAATAATTTACCATATTTTAAACTCTTATATCTTAACAATACGATTCAAATCTTCTGGGAGAAAACAATGCCATCAGAATTTTTTTCATCAATTCTGGTCACTAGCTTTTTTAAATTGTAAATATTGCCTCCTTCAGATGAGTCTGTACCTTACATTGTGAGCTACTCAGTGAGTACTGTAGCTTTCCTATCAGGTAAACTGATAAAGTAAAAAAAATTTGAGTTCTGGTGTCTGTTGCCTCTGTAGGAATCACCTTACTGCTCATGTCACATTTATTCAATATTGTGTTATGCTCTAAGAACTGTTACATACTCTGCATGTATATCGCAATAGGAAGATGTAGCCCTTTCTTTTTTAAATCTAAAAGTGCAAATAAAACCGTTTTTTTTTTTTTTTCATTCAACACAAAATGTGAGTTACCTGGGTGTCTCTGCTAGGGAAAAATAAAGGAAGAAAACTGTATTTCATATGTGTGACCTTAATGATATATATTACTCTGTCTGGCTTGTGGCTGTTTATGATTGCCTGCAGCTCTTCAGCTATAATTAAAAGAGTTACAGGTCACCCAGTCTGCATTTTTAATCCTTACAGCTTCAGGGTGCTCATCATAGGGAAAGATTGTGTTATGCGGAAGAGGATTTAACACTTAATGTTTTTTGCCTTTTATTTACCACCTAAACAAAAAAAGGCTTTCTGTTTGCTTTTTTGGTTAATTCTTGGGATGAAGAGAATAAGTAACATCTTTAACAATAATAAAATTATTTACCCAATGAGAAAATACTTGTGGTATGGAGATTTTCCTGAAATTTCTTAGGAAAAAATAAAACAAAACAAAACCCGACAAGAGACTTGTCAAATGTAGGCACAGAAAATTATCCTCAGCTGAACAAAGTCTTTTCTTTGCACCCTTACACATAATAAAAGCTTGAAGGGAATATTCTTCAGTTTGAGGCCTTTTACACCATAAAACACAGCAGCAACCTCAAGGAGGTGGGCAACTCCTTCATTGCTAAATCATCTGTGAAGGATTGAGCAAGTATGTATTGCAAGGTAGTGAAAACAGTCTTCTATGTCTTAGTTTTTATCATCAGCTGAAGAGAAAAGCAGCATAAGGCAGAAAAAAAATTCCCCAAACAAACAAACAAAAACATAAGAAGTGATAAGAATTTTCATTTAAAAGCCCTTTTCCTTCATTTCCTTGATATTCTTGATATTTTCTTTTCCTTAAACTATGTCTATCAACAGTCACACTTCACATAGGTTTGGGAAGCTCTCACCACCTAGTCTTGGTCTGGGTGAGAGCCACCTGACTGAATTTGAAAGTTCAGAGTGAGTGTTCCCTTTTTTCCATGAGAAGAAAGTCACAGTGAACAGCACTTTGACCAGCAGAGAAAATGAAGCTGAGGATCCTTCTGAAATACCTTTTTCATCCAGGGAATCTCATCCTAAGTAGCAGTAGCAGTACTGAATGAATTTCTAGTTGTCCCTCAGATGTAATGGAAGTCCAGATGGCAAACTTACATAAAGAGACACGCAAGGGAATGTAAAGGGGAGAAACTGATGTCCCCACAGTGGCATCTGGTGCCACTTCTGTATTTCAGAGATATCTCATGCAACTACCAGCTGCTGCTCCAGAACAATGAGGATCTGCCCTAGATCCAGTGTCACATTGCACAGAACCATGCAGAGATCTTGAATTTCCTAAGTTAACTCATAAGGCACTAGATTTAAAATCTTAGGTAAAGTCCCTTAGTTTAGGCAAGATGAGTTTGACATCTTCTGGAAAGAAACATGTCCACACCTCCAAAAGCTCTTTACATAATGTAGGCATATAGAATAATGTTTTGGAAAAGAGGGGAACATTTTGAGAATTTCCAGATTACACTAACCCTCTTTGTCCAATCTACTGTGGCCATTTTATTTCATTTCATTAAAAAAAAAATAAAATCCAAAACTGTGGTAAAATAAGAGCAAAATACCTTTACAACAAGCACAGATACTCTAACATTGATTTGAGACATTAGAAAGAATCTTATTTGCACTAAAAGAACAGAATTAAGCAAGAAAAAAAGACAGAAATAACCTCTTGTTTATAACCATTCAAAAAACAAATGTACCATTTCTTTCTGCTTAAGAAGACACATCAGAAAAGCCAAACATTAAGAGCTGAGCCAACTGTGGTAGTTGCTGGAGCTGCAAAACTCAATTTCTTGACTGATGGAAGTCAGTAGTTAAACCCAGGGCAGGAAAACTGAGTTTGAAGATGAATTTGATGTGGTATGGAAGAGGAGGGTGAAGAGACGGAGGCGGACAGGCTGTATGTAAAGTGAGCTCTAAACAGTACAGAGGGAAAAAAAGGAACACAACAACACCCCAAAACCCAAACAAAAAAAAAATGAAATTGAAGAAAAAGGGAAGAAATAACCAGATGGCCACAAACCTCCAAGTTTGTCATCTGCAAGGTGAATCATCATAGTCACTTTGGAGCCCTGAAGGTGAACGTGTCAATGTAATTCAGAAGTTGAGAACATTGGTTCAAAAACAGTTCTTGAAGGATCCAGAAAAGGGCTTTTCTCCAAGTTTAAATGTTTATTTACAGAGAAAAATGTGTCAGCAAAGTAAAATAGCGTTATTTATATATATACCATTATGTCAAATTCCCTAGTTACAATAGTTAAGAACTGCAGTATGAGACTCTCTGTATGTCTAGTGACTTTGAAAACACAGAAATATTAATACTCAAAACACCACTGAACTGTAAGCAATTACTAGCATCCCTTCCTTACCATGAGAAATGAGTAATACAGAGGAGATAGACTTTGCCTGAACTTACATGGGGAACTCTGGAGACTTGGGAGGGAAGAGTGAGCACAAAGGTTAGAACATAAAGCCAGGATTAATGCAGGCCTGTGGAGGAGTTGAAATGGCTTTGAAGCAACCTGCAGAATGCAAACTCAGTCTGGAGTGACCCACACAGCCCAGATTTCTGATACAGAAAACAATTCTGATAGTTCCCACTCTATCTAAGTGGTCTGCACTGTGAAGCTTCCAAATCAGATATTTTCTCAGCAAGACTAGAAATGTCAAGTTGCCTGATTTGAGCAAATAATTCCTTATATAAGTGAGAAACAAACATCTTTCCACCACAAGGACCTTTTCTTGAAATTCTTCAGTCTTTATTACTTATCAGTCTCGACAAACTATCATCATGGCATCTTTTTGCCCACTATGGGCAAGGTGTGCACACAGAGGATTTGGCCTCCTTGGTATAGCACAGAGGACTTGGCTCCTCCCCTGTCCCTGCTTTGAAGCTGGGCAGTGGTATAGTATTTTTGAGGAAAGGGTGGGTGGGTGGGTTGCGATTTCTGTGGCCTAAAAATAATAGCTTTTAAATTGATGCTGAGGAGGTGGAAAGACATGACAAAAGAACACATGTGAATACTCTGTAAGAAACTGGAAACTGAAATGGAGAGATACGACCTGACACACAGAATCAGCACAACTGGCACATGATTTATTGATTATGGCCTGTCATATGAGAGGGCCTCAGCTAGCTGAAAAGCACAAAGCAAAGTAGTATTTTTCTCTCTATAGAATTTGGCATTTGGAAATTGCATACACTTTACCTTTAGAGTGATTACTCCCTCCACACAAAGGAATATGTGGCTTTGCTTTTCAAGGCTGGCATGGTGCAAATTGTGTGCTTTTTTAGCTGTCAGCACAAAAAGCTTTGGATTATACTATTGATTCACGCAGATAACTTAGAGGGACAGAAAAATACTTGATGGGGAGCAGATGAGTGCAAAGTCTGCATGTTTTTGTGGATATGGAGCAAGATATTGCAAGACTGCAAAAAATACCACCGCAAAGAAAACATTCTTTTAACGCACTGGTTCTGTCTGCACGAACTTTTGAGTCACTCTTTTGAGATCCTACCTTCTTTCATGGTTTGGACAGTAAAATATACAGCCTGTAGCCCTAACCCCAAAATATGACCTCAGGAGAAAGAGGTAGCAACTGAGACCAAAAATAGTCACACAGTGAGTGATCCAAGGGAAATTTGACTTCCAAAATCCTTGATCTAGCATCAGTAAATCACAGGAAACTCAGGAAGATGCTGGGGCTGGAACACACAGCCCGTGAGCAGAGGCTGAGGACCAAGTGGTTGTTCAGCCTGAAGAAGAGATGGCTCTAGGGAGACCTACCAGCAGCCCCCATACACTGTGAGGAGGTCACCAAGAAGATGGAGCCGGGCTTTTCAGAGAAGTGTGTGTTGAAACGCTGAGAGACAGTGGACCTAAGATGAAAAAAAAGATTCAGATTGGATATAATGAGAAAAAATTTTCCCTTAAGGACAGTCAGACTGTAGATCAGGTGTTACCTCCATCCCCAAAGGTTTTCAAGACTCAATAGGATAGAACCCTGAGCAACCTGACCCCATAAGTGACTCTGTTGGAGAAGAAGTTTGGGCTAGGGACCTCCTGAGATCCCTTCACACCTGATTTGTCTTATGATCTTCATACCTCAGTGCTTCAAGAACTCATGTTACCTCAAGGATATGTTAGTGGTATGCATATTTACTAAAACATTTAATATAGAAATAACATTAAAAAATGTACATGGGGGTTTTATGGTTTATTTTTTTAATCTTCACAAGGCTATGTCAAACTTCAGTATTGGAATGTTTTATTAAAATATACTCAATTTGTAGGAGGGAATGTGAGCAACCTAGTGAAGAAACTAGTTTTTCAGAGAACAAGTCTAACTGGTAGGTGCTGGTGCTTGGGCATTTGTATGTATGTGGGCTTTAAAGAAGGCTGCTCTCTCTTATTTATGGCAATGAAGCTTTCACATATATAACTGGTATCCTAGAAACTATTGCAGACTGACATTTATGCATCACATATAAGAAAACTAAAACCTTCTTTACAGTTACCTTTTTTTTTTTAACTTGAGAAGAAAAATAATGATTTCAAATTTTTGAATAAGATTTTTTATAAGGAATCCAACTATTTCTTGGAGCATGATAGAATTTATATACTATAAATCCATTAATGCTTTAAACTCAGAATAACTTATAATGTTTTAATAAGTGTCTTTGGATGAACTTGCTGGATATTATGGATCTCCTTCTAAGCTGTTAATGGGCCAAACTACTGGTATTCAACTTGTGTGCATAGGACAAGAAAGGATATCTTACTATCTCACAGTGTAATGCACTGCAAATTTGGCCAAAGAGATCTATCGGGATCCTGAAGATATCTCTACAAGGTTCAGGGCATTCTTCTTTGTCTCCACACTGCTGTTAACTAAACAAAAAGTAGCCTAAATATCAATTAGTCAAAGTAATAATTTTAATTTACTTTCTTATAGTCTGAAACACCATTTTAATGGGGTCTAATTAAGACTACAAATAAAGTAAACAGGGAAGTATTTCGCAGAATGCTTATCCCATAAAATATTTGTGTTATTTTCTTTTTAATTCACTATCATTTCTACTTACATATCCTTAGAGGACTTTTTTCCTTTGTATCCATTTGAATTATGTAGGCCTGGTTTCAGTGTCTCCTATTAGTCTGGAGGCCCTCTGTTCATATGAGTGATTTAATGGCTAGATGATTTAGAGCTGAATCCTGTCTCATACAGCTGACAAGTCTTAAATTCCAGTTTTTGAAATTTAGTGCCTACTTCTCTAGCCAGACCTGCAGACTTCTACTGAAATGATTTCTTAGGAATAGTTCTAATGGATAACCCTTAGCTCTAGAAAGCTATTTCAAGATGATGCAATTGTCCACCACTAAGTCTTGATACAGAAAAGTTAATGAAAGGCCATGAAAAAGTGGTAGCATTTCCTCAGCATTTTCTCAGGAGCGCAAAATGAAGAATAACAAGTCACAGGCTCAGCACCAAAGGATCAGTTTTCCTCTATAATTAATCAAAGGATCAGAAAGACCCATTAATTACTGTGTCCATAGCATTTTGAATCACTATCTGACAGGTCATCTAGACAAGTAGGAAGAAACTACATGTTGGCTAAAAATTACAGAGCACAGTAGAATTCATCCTCAGTGTGAAGAAGCAACCAGTGTTATTATCTTCCACCTCTACCTCTTCCTGTATTATTTTCCATTTTTTAAACTGTGTATGTAGTTTAGAGGACATTTTCCTCTTTTTCCACCATCTGTTAGTTTAGGGGTTAGAATGGGGTCAAACATAGTCCTGTAAATCCAACTGGTTTTATTACCTGAGTTTATAGTTTTCTATTCTGTATTTGTTTTTCTACTCAATTTCGGAACTGACCAAGGATTGTGCAGTTTCTAGGGTGTGATGCATTTGGCACAGCATGGCTTAGACTGCCTGGCTATTGCCTCTGCCTATTTCAGCTACAGTTTTTCTGCAAAGAACTATTGAGCTCTTACAGGGGCCCTTAAGGTAGCAGAAATGCTCTGCAGTGAGAATAATAAAAGCATTGATGCAGATTCTGAGCTAACTGAGAATCACAGGATGCAATCTGAAATTAGCACTAAAAATGATAAATTACTATGATCCCACATCTAACAGAAGGCCAACAGTCTTTTCTATCAGTCAACAAAAGCATGGCCTAGTTACAGGCATGCTAGTTGGACAGCAAGAAGGCAGCAGACAAATTCTGACACTTTTTTACACTTTGTTTCCTTTCAGGGCTTTAAGTATATAAATATGTGTTTTAAGAAATTGCAAAAATAAAAGAAAAGTAATTGGAATTTTGCCAGTTTAAGCACTCAGATGTAGCTGTGGATCAAAATAGATGCATGACTTCAGAAAATCAGTTTAAAAGGAAAATGCCAAAATATCTTCAGAATCTCCACTCCAATCTACAAACAATGAACTATGAGAGAAAACTGGCAATAAAAAATATGTGCATCTGGTCTTTGAAAGGTCAGTTTAGAACTAGTGGGTCAGTGGCTACATGGTTATGAGTACAGCACTCTGAAAATAATATATAGGATCTCACTGTGCATCTTCTTTGTGATTGTCATCTCCCCTCAAAATATTCTTGGAATTTACTGTCCAAGTGAAATCTGATTTATTAAAGAGAAACAGACAGCATTTACACTATCTTGCAGAAATATTATGGAAAAGGTGTTTGGAATATACCATTGGGAAGAGCCTGGGAGCTCAACCTTTATTTGGCAGCAAGACAAAATGTTTGAACATCACAAAGAGTTGGTCAGTGCAACAACACACAGGAAATCATGGGAAACTGGAGTTCCATTTGTTCCAGTGCTCATGTGAAGGTTTGGGTGCCATAAGGAAGAGACAAATAGGCTGGGGCAATATATTTTTTGCTCCTGGTCAGTCACTTTGGAAGCGAAAGGAAATGAGGTCTGCATGCCGTACATCTGAGGGGACACAATCATGAATTTTAATTACACATTTATTACAGAAACTTCAGCTGAACTCAGAGGCAATTCCATTAGGCACTGCACAGGTATGTGGTACAAGATATCCTCTGCTTGAAAGTGATTGAAAAACAAAAAAGGGAGAAAAGGTAATGTTAAATAGAGGGAAGAGGAGGAGAGGGCCAAGGTTACATGTAGTGCACTACTAAATTATGTTTGTTTTGTGGTGGAATATGAGTAACTTAAAATATAACCGTTACAACTAATTAACAGGAAAGGAACTGAAGCACATAGAGACAGTCAAAAATTGGAGAAGAAATCTGTACAGAACTAGCACCTCGCCCCCAAATGCCCAACTCTGGTTTTAAAAATAGATTTGCTACCAAACGTTTATGTTTCAGCCAAGGATGCATAGATTCTCCTAGAGCTCAGAGTCTGGATGAGTATGCAAGTTCATTAAATCTGTATGTTTATTCAGACTAACCTTTCAGAATTCATTACATTGCTGCTGCAATCACTAAATTCACTATAAAATTTCATTAAAATGGTTTAGAAAGATATGCCTACCTAATTGCAGAAGGGTAAGGAGTATTGAAAACAAACTTGCCTACATAACCTGACAACTGTATCATTCCAAACATTCCCAGTGTTATCTTAAATATTACTATTCCATGCTCTGGCTTTAAAAAGAGAACATTTATCCGAGTTTGGCTTTTATTTTATGTTCTTCCTCTCCAAACAATGCATAACCCACTAAAAAAAAAAAAAAGAAAGAAAGAAAAATGTATAAATTATCCTTTCAGACAAAACTTCTACAATCAAAAAATAAAGCTATAACACAGTGAGTTTTATTTTATTAGTCTGAAACCACAAGCAGCAGCCTGTATATGGTATAATAGCTTAACCAAAGATTTCAATTGCTTCTGCAATTCAGTGACTTAAAAGTTTTCTCTCAACACCACAGCTACGCTTCCCTACAACATCATCTTGAACATTTTCCTTTGTCCTTTTTTTCTAGTCTTTAATCATCGTTAGTCTGACAAACCTAAGAAAATAACTTGAAAGATCAACTTAAAAACATTTCCATATTCTGCTTTGATTTCTATTCTGTAGTTTGCCAGAAGCCTGATACTACTTAAATGCTGCTCATGTAACTTGTCTTGAAAAAATGATACCCCCCATATATATCTCTGAATTCTTTCCTCACTTGTTACCTTCAAAATATCTGGGTGGGTGGAGGATAAGAGCTAGAGTCACAAATGTTTTTTATTCCTTAGGTGTGGATAAAGCAGTTCTTTTTAAAAAGATCAAGTTTTCAGAGAGATCTAAGCCCTCACTGCCATCTCTTTGGTGTCCTAGGTTGTACAGCAAAGCAGAGAAGCAACCCATCATTTCTAGAAAAGGATCACAGAATATTCTGAGTTGGAAGGAACCCACAAAGATCATCAAGTTCAACTTTAAGTAAAGACACTTTGTTTTTCCCTCACAATGGTTGTTTCCTCTAGTTTCAGCAGATGCTAAAGTCACACTGTCAGGCACAGTAGCACAGTGGTTTTTTTGACACAAGGAGATTTTTACCGGTATAATTCTGGATCAGTCAATTTACTTTAAATTGCACTGAGTCTGATTCACAGACTTATTTCACTTCACAGATTTCTCCTGAGACTCTAATCATAACTGCTTATGATTTAGGGTCAGTCCTCTGCTGAAGTATCAGTCTCATGAGATTTTAAAAGGCAACGACCAGATCTTAAAAAGATGTTCAGCAAACATTTAGTAATTTCTTCCAAATTTGCAGCTGGTGTAAACTGAGTTGGTGCCACTGATACGAAGGACTAAATTTACATCCGCTGAGAGTATGGCCCTTGTAATTTTTTCTTTGTTCCCTACTGTGTGAAAGCTTTCCCAGGTGCCAAATTCACAGGTTTATCTCTAGTTATAGAAGGACCAACTAAAGGTCAGAAAATGCTGCCTCCGCAGCACTGATCTGAAACATTAACCGCTTCGTGCTCACACAGTCACCACCTTGTATAGAGATATAAAAAATATGCACATATTTAATTAAAAATTATAGAAGAATACTCCAAAAATATACCCTTTGACTGGTGAAAAATGCCTTCATGAAATTAATTTCCTAAAACTATGATGGAGAGTGATTAAATTATAACAAATGCACTTTGCACCTGAAAAAGTATGAATGATTTAAAAGAGATAAGAACTGAATCTGTTAGAAAGTGGAATCATCATCAGTTAATAGACTTCATTTCACCGAATTGAGCTGAGCTTGAGTTAATTTGCAGTCCATTCACCAAAAACTATAATAGCTTGGCTGTGATGGAAGTGTTTCCATCAGAAGACATAATGCAGTGAAATTGTAAGATTAGGAGAAATAAGGTGAAGGAGAAAATTTGATACACAGACTGGTATACATTCCGATGAATAAAAGTCTTCATCAGGTACTCTACTGAATGGATACTAATAACTTGTCATAAAACACAGAGGGTCCATTTGAAATT
This sequence comes from Manacus candei, assembly GCF_025592945.1. Classification (NCBI taxonomy): domain Eukaryota; kingdom Metazoa; phylum Chordata; class Aves; order Passeriformes; family Pipridae; genus Manacus; species Manacus candei. The sequence goes on from NW_026138061.1 coordinate 9,135,385, forward strand.
CAGGTTTTGCTGTGCTAGAAGCTCTGCACAAATATTTCCAAAAGACAACCAATACATTAGAAAGTTTATAAGTCTAATTTATGATAAAAGCAACAGCTACAGTGCAATCTGTTTCATTATTAAAAAATAATTAAAAAAATAGGGAGGGAGAAGATAGAAGGTACTTGAGTTGGTCATCTACATAGCAAAAAAAGGCATAACAAGGAGCAGTTGTCGTAAGGGAAATCAAAACAAATGGAAATGAGAAATTAGTCAAAAAATCATAATTAAGATAAATAGCCCAAGAAAAAAAAAAGTATTGACAGGAATAGCAGGTTCTCCATCTTTTCAAGCTTTTCAGCTAAATCTGAATTCCAGCAATAACAAGGCGAAGTTTGGTCACAAAGCAGTTAGGTCATTGCCACACCAATTTTTCCAGGCAAGTGTGAGCTTGTGGTATTGAAAGCCATTTACCCAGTTTAACAGAATACACCTCTAAAACTGTGACTGCAATGATCCTGCATCTGTTTGCAAAAGACCATGAGGGGATTGGTAGGAAGGCTGGGACAAGTGTGCTGATGTGGGATTTTACTGTGGGCATTAAACAGGAGGCCAGACCAGGTGGTAGCTGAAAAATAAACCCTACAAGGTAGCAGATTCAAATTAGCAGCTGTAACGAGGGCCATCAGACACCCATTTGCAGCCAAAGGCTGCTTTAGCTAGTTCAGGCCTAGTGAGCAGCTGTATTTTTGTGCTTTGAAGATAAACCTGAAGGAAAGTGGGGACCTTGTAAAGTGGTTTACATCTCAGTCTTCGTTATGTTTTAGTTTTCTCCCAAAGTCACAAAACTGATCATCTTTTATGATTTCAAGAACAAACCTTTGCAAAGCTGTCTAATTTTCCCCTGTTTTGTCAGTGGTTTTATAACTGGCCTTAGTCTTGGTATACAGCATAAGATGTGCAAGTTGTCCATCAAAATACCGGTGGTACCTTCTCAGCTCAATGAATTTTCTTCTCCCATTTTTAGAAACACTTATCCAGGTGTTGAAATGTTTGGAAGAGACTTTTGGAATTTATAGAGTGTACTTCCACAAAAAAAAAAAAAAAAAAAAAGGCAGCTACATTTTTCACCACAAAAAACCAACCAATCAAATGAGAAATCTCACAAGAAAACCAAAACCAAGAAACACACAGGCAACAACAACAACAACAACAATCCCAAAACCAAAGAAAAAAATCAACCCTCCCTGTAGTTTCACAGCCTGAAATTCTACACCTGATGTCACTGATGCCATACAGATAGGTAAAATACTTTCTCTATGCTTTACTTTATATTTCCATACTTTGTATTTCCTTATTTATATTTCCTTACTTTCCATACTTTCCTTACTTTATACTACCATTCCCCTCTTTGGTCCTACCATTAGCTCATCTTCTTTTCATATTCTGTTCCACATATTTGGGATTAACACTTGGAAACTTATTCCTAAATAGTAATTGGAGGTTATAACTTTTCTGGCAGATTCTTTTCTCCACTATTTACTTAAAAAGTCACAAGTTTCAGAAATTGAAATTGATTGGAAAAACACAGGAAAGGAAATCCACACAGAAAATTATCCCAAATCAGGCCAGAGGTACCTCTCAACATTTTCAATTTGGAAATTACAGGGAAAATAGATATCTGTATTTGAAAAGTATCATATTTAAAACAAAAAGACAAACAAACAAAAACCTATACTGTCATTTCTTGTTCTATATTAAGGAATTGTGTTTATTAGCAACAGAAAAAAAGAAAAAAGTTGGAAAAATGTGGCTCAATGGGTTTTGAATTCTTTTCCACACAGAATTACCCAATGCAGTTTTTTTGGTGTCATCTGTGTCCAAAGATCTATGGGACACAACTGCATCATCCTCAAGGTGCAATATTTGGCATGGTATGAAAGGGTCAAGGCTTCTGAAAGAGGCAGAAAAAGGATAACTTGAGGGATGCAAATTCCAAGGCTACCTCTCGATCCTACTACCTAGATTTCCTTCTCTTGCCAGTGCAGTCTCATGGGAAGCTTTGTTGCTGGGGTCAAAAACTTCATGTCACACCCTTGGGAGTGAAGATGTAGAAGGAAATCACAGCTCTTAGTGCTGTCAGCAGTTTTAACCCATGTCTGCACCAGGAGATGAAGTTGTGCCAGTTTCCACTCCCAGCAGGCAGTTTGCCAAAGGCCAACCTGTTTTACTCCCATGGGCATTGGCCTTGTGCATGTCTGAGCTGTTCATGGGAATAGGCAGCACCTCTAAGCCTAATTCCCTGAGGAAGGAAGTCTGAAAGCCTTTAATGGAGTGAAGAGGAGGAAGAGGGACGCTTTTTAATTTAAATTGCTTCCTTTTCTCACTCTTTTCTCTCATCTCCTACCATTTGTCCTCCAACAAAGAGTTGCAGCAACTGTGTAGTTAAATCTAGGGAAAAAATTCAGTAAAAGGGAATTAACACATTAGAACAGTAGAGATAAGACACTATTTCTCACATATTGTTTTCAGTGTAGAAAGTAGTTTCATAAATTCCTTACCATGTTTATTAGATTAATATGATGGCTAATTTTTAGTTTGCACGCGTGGTTTAATATTAATCAATCAAAGAGAATAGTACTGAATATAGACTTAGTGCAAAGGTTTAAAGGCAATTGTAGTAAAATATAGCAACAAATATCCCAGCCTGATCCTCCTCTAATTTGTCAAGGTGGAAGTCAGAAGAATTCCACATTCATGAGTGTAATCATAGTGGAGTAAAACTGACATAAACAAGAGTAAATTCCTTCTGTATAAGGTGAAACAATTTCAGATTCTTCACTAAAATCTGATAAACATGCTACAATACAGCTGTATATTAAATAACCAATTTAGAACAAAAACAAGCCACTAATGCCTACATTTTTCTTCAGACTAATAGGTGGCTGAAACACAGTATTTTTGAAATAAATGACAGGGAGTGTTAGCTTTTGAAACATGTTTTCTTCAGTTGCCTATAATAACAGTAGAAAATGAAGGGAAAATTGCCTTAAATTTACAGAAAAGAATATGCTTTTATGCCAAAGAGACATTGGACCCTGATGTATACAAGGAATTTACGACATCCATGCCAAGATCCATAAAGGTGTTTGGATATATAACTCTGCTACAGAATACCTAAAGCCCAAGTTGGGGAAGCAGGAGAAGGAGGCTACAGGCATGTTTGAATAGGATATCTATGTCCTGAGCTGTGGCTCTCTTTCACAGGAGGATACAAAGTAGAAGCCAAAAAGCAGAGGAGAAGAAGTGTAGTCTGTGCCAAAATCCCACACTAATCAAAACACTGTGTGAAAAGACCTTGATTGTCTTTCTAAGAAGAGCATACCAAAAGTACAAACCAAGCTTTTGTATGGTTCTGCTTTATCTGAACACATAGGAAAGTGAGATTCCCAAAATATAAGGAAATTTAAATTTCCCGTCAGATATGAAAAAGTGAAAGAATCAAACACACAGATATCCTTCCTGACATATATCTTTTTGAGATGCTGCTTTTTTTAAGTCTTAGTCTCAAGCTAAGACTTCCAAGGACGTACTGAACTACAAAAAACTCTACATGCTCTCCAATGAAAACATCTGTTACTCTTGATTTGCAGGAATGATGACGTACTGGGAAGGTACGACTTTATTCCATGTGAAAGCACCCCATTCTTCCTCAAATGAAGCAACCAGAACAAGAAAAATGCAAACCCTCCTTCTCTGCTGCTCTGCCATGACTCATTAATCAAAACACACATACTTTCCAAATAGAGCATTTTCATCATATTGTTGAAATCAAGCTCCTCAAAACTTACTGGCATCTTAGCTCTGATCTCAGTAGCTGAATTTATGCAGATGTCTTAATACAGACCCAGCATCTCATAGAAGCCCATAAACTACTGGTTAGAGCAGTCTTCTGATACAAAGATCTTATCTCCCTTCCAATTAAGACAGGTCTCTGACTCCAGGTATTCCAGTTCCTGAAGAATGATGAGCTGAAGAATGCTGAAGAACTACTGAGCTGTTATACAAAAGACAGCACAAATCTCAGGTTCTGTATTTTAGGAATTTCGGATTAACTTTCTAGAGAGCATTACTATCTCTAGAAGGTGATAATTCAGCTTACTTAAGAAACTATCTCTTCATTAGATACAAAAGAAGCCTTGGTTGTTGGGGCTCCTAACCTCACAGAAATAATGCAGTAATGAACACTAAGTAGGGCTCAATGGTCTTGACTAACCTTGCCTGGATCCATTACCTGCACCATGAGAACAGAAATACTGCTTAAACTTAGGTCATCCAGGGTTTGGATTTTCCTATATTGTTACTCCTCTGCAGCCTTACCAGTGGTTCTTGCACAGACACCAGACCTATACAGTAGGTACCCTTGCCTCCTGGGTAGATTCCCTGTGTGTGCCTTGGAACTCATCTCCAGTCCTGCCTTTGTCCCTGTATCATGGATATATCCTTGGACCTCTGTTTAGCTTTGTCTCCATTCTTGTTTCCAGCTCCATCTCCTTTAGCTCCTGACCAGGCTCACTGGATGAATCCCAGACCTCGTTCATCACGTGCTGTGTCTACCACTTCTTCTGGACCCTGTTACCAGCACCTGGCAGGACACACCCCATGGGTGAGGGCATTGTGTGTGCTGGGGCCACTTTGGGCTCTGAACCCCATGTCCGTAAAGGAGCAACCAGATCCTGCTGCTCCCTTAGGTCACAGGCATTGCCCTTTCCTGTACTGAGCGTGCTAGGAATGTTTGAGCTGTGATCTGAGCAAATGGGCCTTCAGGTGATTTAGGCATTTAAATTTCCAGGTGGCCTTAGGTGGGTGCCCACATGCTCACCTCCACCTAAAATCTGGTGACTCAGTGTCAGAGAACAGCACTTAAAGAAAATAGCCCTCCAAAAATAGAGGTGCAGGAGCCAACCAGTCTCAACAATCTTTAGAGCACAATCTGACACGCACATTTTGTCTCTCTTGTATTTAGCAGAGTTTTGTTTTACATTTTAGCAGTTTTACTTTATATTGTGGTTTTGATGTTTATCTACCTTCTGGACCAAAGCATGTCTTCCTATTCGATTTTCTGACTAGTTCCTGTCAATTAGAGTATTAAGCGTTTTATGGAGAAATTTGTGCTACAGGTGTGTCCAGCATTTACCATTATAATGACTGGTTTTCTGCTGGAGGTCTCCGAGCAGTGCTTTAAGGGGATATAATTATGCCAGTAATAGTGATGATGTCTGAGTGTTGGTTTCAATCTGACTAATGATTTTTTCAAGGACCTGGAACACCTTTTCAGTTTTCTGTGTCTCATACCTCTACACCAGCAAGAGGGAAATCATATCTACGAGGGCCACAGGATAACACAATATAATAAAACTTTCTGAGTGTTGTCTATCACATAAGCAATGCCTTTGAGAAAGAATATATTTCTAGGAGTGTGAGCCCTCAACTTACTTGTGGTTTTAACACTTTGATGGAGAAAGGGGGAGTTGCATTAGATGTGTTTGCACAGATATTCATATTCACATGTGAATCCACACCTATTTATGACTGGAATTGTCAATTTGAAGGGCAAGAAAAATCTGATACAAGTGACAGAATCTGATCTTATCTCTTTTTCTCACAGCTGCTGAAGGAATTTGTAATGCAAAAGACACAGGGTGAAGCAGGTTGGTATATTTGGGATTCAGCATTTCGTTTAAAGCCTGCTCCCAGAACTGCTGTAATGATATGGGTGAATGTTGATTTCTATTAAATACATTGCAAATATGTACAGCATGTTCTGTCCCAGGGTAGATGCCACTAGGAAGAAATATCGCAGCTGAATTGCCAGAGAATTCAAGTGTGATGGGGAGGGGGAGGAGGAAGGAAGGAAGGCACAAAGAACAAAATGTCCCTACAGCCACCCACCAGGACACACTTCTAGTGAGATATGAATCAGCAACAGCTAAGGAAGCCCTGATGCCTAAAGAGGATTATGTAAGAATCTGAGATAAGTGGTGTCACTAGCACCTTTGGGTATTTCTCAGGCATTAAACTGTGTCATTTAACCTGAGAATAGGTACCCTGCACTCTCCTCTAGTCTATGGAGAAAGCCAGGTAGCTTCTGAGGGTGATAACTTCAATAAGGAACCTAGAGCAGACAGGTTTGTAAATTAGGCATCTCAGGTAAATGCTCTTTGGGTGTGCTGAATGCAAGCCTTAAGGTTAAACCAGCTTTAATGCTTTGTGGGAAGCTCTTTACTATCCAATTTTGTAGATCCTGGTCTCCCTGAGAAGGTACAATATCTTCCCCATTCCAGTACACAGGTGCAAAGGATAGAGATCAAAATAATAATGTTAAGGCATAATTGTCATAATGATAAGACATTTCAAGAGTAATCATAAAAGAACAAACTGTAAACTCTTCTCTAAAAAAGTATGTCTCTGTGCTTTCACTGACCTAAACAAAACAGGGATTTCTGTAGAGCCTGGAGACACAAGCATCAGCAATTTTCATTGCTGTGATCTACACAACAAAGTCAGTAGGGATCAAGTTGTGTTCTCGCACACTGATATCTCTTAAGTCAGGTCTCCTTGGCTTATGAGAGTATGAGTCTTTGTAGATCCTTACCTGCTGTACTGGGGAGGTCTAGAGTGACTGAACTATCCAGACTGAGTGCTTGCAAAGCTGATCACAACTGTGATAAATCACAATTGTTACCATATATTTCTGAAAAGGTTATCATAATTTTGATATTCAGCTGCTAATTTTGAAGTCATATTAGGCCTAAAGAGATACTAGGCTGTGTATGATTTGGGTATCAGTACCATAGAAGCACAGTCAGAACAACTCTCAGCAGTACTGCAGTTGCAAAGTCACTTAATTCGTGTGATATTTAGCTTTCCTCTTGAGGGACATCAAACAACAGCCCCTAGGCTCTACAGTTGTCCATACTGTGATTCCAGTTTTCTTCTAGGAGTGGCTGTCCCATACTCTTCTGAAATTTTCTGTGAGTCTGGGCAGTAGAGACAGGAATAGGAAAGCAGAGGAACAGAAATTAAACGAAAGAAGTTTCAGTATTACTGGAAGATCTGCACTGAACATGTCACAGCCATGTGACCTCGCTGTGTGATTTCAGGCTCTGAGGAGCTCAACCACAAGTAGAGTTCCAGTAATTGTGTAGAAAAGAGAGAGTTACAGAGTTGATCACCTCAATGGTCAGTAAGTACACGGGAACAAGGTCATAGTTGCTGAACACTGAGGATTGCTGCTGCTCACTATTTAAGGTAGCCAGTTTCTGCAGCATTTTTGGTCTGGCAGTGGGCTCGTTAAGGAGATGAGCAAGATGGTCCTTACAGAGAAGGTGAAAAAAAACAAAAGCTCATATACACTTGGGAGAATTTGCTTATTTATTAAACATATTACTACAGGTGGAAAAATACAGAGAAATTTCAGTGGAGAGAGGGAAGGGAAAGACAATAAACAGGTGGAAATCCAAAGAAAGGCATCTGAGAAAGTATTATCTCACATAGGAAATTCTATCTCATTTTATACAAGGTACAATATGAGACTTTACACAAGGATCATTCACAAGCAATATATGTTGAAACATTATATCAGCTCAGTGACCTGAAAAAGTCTGATTTTTATATACCTGAAATTATATATCTTGTAGGCAGGGATTTCTCATTTATGGTTGACTATACTCAGACTATTGTCAATGTGCAGAAAGGCTATATACAAATGAAGAGTGAGATGAAATCTTTAAACACAATAAGGAAGACAAGATTTATATTGTTTGATCTTTGCTCTCATTTTTCATTAGTAGTATTATTATTATTTACTTCCGTTTCAATACTTCAAAACGCAAAATGTATAATAAGCTTTACTGCTTTGTTTAGTTGTGTGTGTCCAAGGACTCAAAAAAGTGAGATGAAATGAGATTTTGGTTTTAAGAGGTGTTCACCCTGTTATTGTTTGTATTATCATTTTAGTAGTTGGACTTAGTGTGGATTTAACAAGTTATTTTGTAAAGCCAAAAAGTTAATTTTCCAATTTGAATTTCATTCAATATCTACTCTAGAAATAGTGGTAAGTCAAATAAAACCATGCAAAATAAGAAAAGTCCCGTTTAAGTCATTAGGCTTAAAGTACCAAGCTTTGTAAAGACCCCTAGAAGTACCGGTTCTCTGATGAGTACTCTAATTCCTTGCATATGGCAGGTAGGATTGCAGCCTCTTTCAGATTCCTGAAATCAGAGTGCTGTCTGTTTACAGAGAGCAAATTTTTTCCACTTTTCTTGTTATCTGTGTGTTCCTGGATCAATACCAAAATTTGTTTGAAATGGGAAGTTCAAAGCTACTTAGAAGATTGGACACCCATTCTATTTTAGATGCTAAATATATCATCAACTATTTACCATGGTCTCAGAAATCCACAGGAAATGTCCCCTCTACAACATCTATCCTCCATTTCTTGCAGTTTGCTGTAATCTGGTGTGTAAAGCATGCAAAAGTTGTAGAACAGCCTATTTTGAGAGAACTTGTAAGCAGGAACACATGAATGGGTATCAGGTGCAGCTATGAATTTAATGAATGGTTTGTTGGCAATGACATTAAATAGCAACATCCGTCTGCAGATGAGCTCCGTAATGTCCTTATTTCCAGCCCAGGCAGATGGAGGATTTGATACACATTCCCTGTTTTCTGTTTCACACAGCATTGCTTGCCTGTAAATTCATCCACAATCACATTTGAAAAAATTTGGAGCTCGGCTGTCCAGCCTTTTATTTTTTGCAGCTTCCTCTTCAAAGTAATGACCGGAGGAAGAATGTAACAAGGTTCATCATGAGAATTAAACTGGTCTAGGATTTTGTGCTGCTCCAAAACAAATTACAACTTTTTTTCTTCCTCTCAAACAGCTTTAGCCTGAAGAATGGTGGTGACAGGAAAGCTGTCAGGTTCTTTTTAAAATTGTCCTTAATTTCTGATGTTAAAGTAAATTTAGAAGCTTTATATCAGGAAACCAGAAAGTAGAAATGCCACATCAGGTATCAAGACCAGTAACTTGGTGACATATAGCAAGTCACATCATACAGCTCTTGCAGAGCATCACGGGAAATTAATTTTTAACGGTAAAATAAAAAAAAATCCCAATTTTTTTAATTATCAGCAATTTCAATCCAAATACCTTCTATATTATTTATATATAGCTGTCTACTGGGGAAAGAAGAGATGAAAACACTTTCCCAGAAAATTATTTCTGTAGTACGTGAGTGGATCGACCAGACCAGTAGGTACTGCTTTCTTCCCTTAGTCCTTGCCAAGGATATGAAAGGAGTTAATTCCTTATATATAGTGTGAACTGTAGCCTTTTCTTCCCTATGATTCAGATGAAAAGAATAACAGATTGAAAGGAAGAGCATATTCAATATTGATCTTTTTGTCTCAAACACAAGGAAGTCCATTTTGGCAACGGGTACAAAAAAGAACTGTTTATTAATGATATCCTGCTCCTAAATGGCTTCTGAAAGACACTGATCAGTATTTGGACTACATTTAACCTCCTGCATATAACTGTCATGTCTCTTGCTCTACAAAGTACATAATTTAGACCAAGTTTTTGAAGGACCATGCTACTGATTTGGTGAGACAAGATTTCTCAGAGACATACAAAAGCAGTGGAAAGGTCTGAAAAACGAAAATGTCCGTTGGTAAGATTATACAGGTTAAAATATCAAATGTAAAATATCCTACTATTCAGTTCCAGGTAGAAAAATAGTCTTATTCCCAATCTCTCTCCTACCATGTTAATATAGCTTTATTGACTTCAGAACTACACCCAGTAGACAAATAACATAAATATACAACAGTGTTGAAGTCAAAGGGTCTCTGATGACTCACATCAGTTGGAGGTGCAGTTCAGCTTGTTGTTTGCAGAAAATTTCCAAACTTGGAAACTCTTTTTCACATTTCTAGCAAAGTCAAAATAGGTCTTTGTGAAATAACTGCAGCCAACATTAAATGATGTATGAAATGAGATACCTCATCCATCCCATACATGAAGGATGTGCAGAGGAAGTTTTGCTGCTCCCACCACGCAGTTTCAAATGAGTTGCTGATGCTGAACCATCATTTGCGTGGAGTGATGGGAGGAAGGGGGTGATGCTGTCATTCTTATCTGCTGTCAGGTATGGCACTTCCATACACAGACAGATTTTATCCTTCCCCATTTTATCTAATAAATACTGTCCTATATTCTCTCTAGTAGCTTCCACTGAGGTTGATAGGATTTGAGACTGCAGTACTGGGGATTTATTCAAGACTACACAAATATTTTACATTAAGTTAATTTTTTATATATAACAGATCTGATCTCTTAGCACATGTCTACAGTACGTAGTGAAGTGGTGTGTTAAAGACCCCTAACCTTTCCATCAATAAACTGGCATATTTAATGCATTGATATACAATAATGTTATCTCAGGTGATAAACCCGGTACTGATTTACCAGCTTGGTGACATGGTTGAGCTAATATTGCTTGCAAGGTATTGCTCAAGCAGCACCAGCTCTGCATCATGTAGCTTTCATATCCTTCAGAAAGCCTACATTTCACCTGAATTTCTTCCGTTTTTGAAGTTAGACAGGTGGTTTATGCAACTTACCTAGTTTTTTTGACTAGGCATTGCAAAATAGTAGTTCATCTTAATAAACATAAACACCTATCTGAATAGCTTTTATGAGCTTAATCAGAATAGAAGGAGTGTAAATCATCTCAGTCTAGTGAAGTTAAGTGTGGTGAACCCTCCCTCTATGTAACAAATAATTCAACAGTAATAATAAGATTTGTTCTGTGTACAACAAAAATATTAAAAATAAAATAAAAAATAGTAATAATAATAAAAAACCTCCTATTTGATTCTGTATCGGTACAGTACTAACAAGATCTGAAACTTTAAACAAAGCCACAGCAAGGCTGGAGAAGCTCCTGAAAAAGACCCTTTGTTTAAAAATCTTTCCTCAGTTTTAGTGGCATGAAGTCATGTCATTACATGATGGGCAAGTGACCTTTGCATTATGCTTATGATTTTGAAATTCTGCATCTGCAGATGTTTGAATTTTTTGTTGGTATCTCCGCTATGTTGACCATGTCTGATCCCCACAGGACAGACCTTTAACCAGGATTGTGCAGCTGTTCTCTGCCTATCTCTGCATGGATCAGACCCTCTGTGCTGACTACAAGGGCACTAGTTTCAAGTAACACTCAAGCGATCAGCAAAGCAGCTCATATTCAGAGTTTAAACTTCAGTAGAATTCACGCTGTTTTGGTGCATCACATCTCTAAATTCTTATTCTGTTCTATTATTCATTTGACTGTGAAGGTCTTCTTGGCAGAGATGTGGTAGGAAATTTAGCCATCAGGCTTAGGGTGCTTCTGAATTCCAGTGTGTTCTTCCTGAAGCTTTGTCAGAAACAGTTTGCTTGTCTCTGAAAGCAGGGTGATTTGATCACTCTTGGCAGATACAGTTTCCCCCACGTATTTTGTTTTGTTCCAAGAATGCCAAGAAAATGTTCTTTCTTTCAGAAAATAATCTTCTTCCTGCTGAACTCATATTAAGATATCCTCAGAGGGCTTTGCTGTCACCTTCTGTAGGTCAAAACAACCTCCCTCGCTCCCCCTAACTTTGAAGATTGCACTGGGTTCCCTTTTAAAGATTTTGAGCTGCAGTCTGTTACCTACATGCAGTCAGCATCATGCCAAAGAGCACCATCTAAGAATCTGAAAACTGCATTTGCTTTTTAGTACAAGAGAATCAACATGCAGAATTATTAGCTATCCTCGTTCTCTTCCACTCTGAAGGAGATAGGACTGTGGCTGCTGCTGCTGTGAAGTGTAGACACACCCAAGTTAATGAGAAGCTGGCTTGGTAAGGCAGAAGCAACCATTTAGTCTGTCCATTCCCACATGTCACAAGATTCTCTGTGCTGTTTGGTCCAGTCTGCTTGGGACACAAGCCATCTAATTCCAATGCAGTTCCTGTGCACTTTTACTGGGTGACAGGTACAAGGGTGCAGCTGAGATTCATGGCACGGGGTAAGAAACAGACTTCTATAACTCATTATGTTTATGTATCTCAAGAACACCTATATATCTGCTTCCAAAAGGGATGAAGGAGTTGACAAGCTCGTGCTGACATCTATCAGCTGGCCAGAGCAAGAGCTCCACAGAGGAAATAGGGTGAAGTTGAAGAGTTAAGATGAACATGAGAGAGTGACAGAGCATAAGCAAGGAAACCGTATAGTTCACCATCCCCAGAACAGGTAAAAATAAAAATTATTGCCTCTCTCTGCCATTGGGAATCTACAGGGGCTTTGACAGAAAACGGTTATCACGTATTGATTTACCACCTAAACCTCAGTAGCTTCTTATGGTGAGCAGACTTCACTTCAACCTCTCTTAGCATCTGTTAAAAGATATGAGATTACCTTCAATGCCTTTATGTTGGAGTGAAGATCCATCTTATGGTATTTGGAGAGAAATTTCGCTTAAAAATCTCTCATCTGCATTAGTAGCTAAAACCAGACACGGGATACAGTCGCCATGAGCAGAGAACCCCTCATTCCTTTTTGATAATCATTTCCTGACCCAGAAGCCAGCACATCACTTTTCCAAAATTTTGTGCACTGGAGGACATACACATGGGCACTGCTGCCACCTCAATAATGTCCTTTGAGCTCTTGGTCAACATTTGATACCATCTCAAACACATACCTAAGAAGACAGGAAATTAAGGACAAGATTACTTTTAATACCAAATACACTGTAATAATATATCATATTATCATGTCGTTCAGACACAGAAAGAGGTGAAAAAGCGCCTCTAAGATGTGCTTTCTTACAACTCATGATAAATATGGGGTTAGAGTGGGGTATTGAAGAAAGACAGAGGGAGTTTTTGTTTTTAATTGCCACTTTCAGAGATGTCCCTACAGTAAAAGCATTGTTTCAGTTTGCCAATAGTTAGATAATATAGAAGAATTCAGAGCAAAAAAAAAAATAAATAAAGGAAGAAGTTAGACTGAATATTTAAAAAAAAAAAAAAGAAACAAACACCACAAAAAAACACTTTAAAAAGAGAGCTACAATGAGTTCCAAAGTGAAATGGTGAAAACCTCTGAGCATTCAGGGAAATGAAGTGTATTTCCTACTCTATCTTTTTTATCTCAGGTTTCTATGAATACATCATAAGATAAGATAAGCCAATGGGGGAAAGCCATTGGCTTCAGTGCTCTGCAGAAGAAGAACAACATTAATGCAATTCTGTTATTGAAGACTGAAGATTGTATTTATTTATTTATTTATTTATTTATTTCTGCCAGGTGATAGAAGAATTATAGTTGACAAAGCCTGCGTGGAAAAAAAAATCAAACCAAACCTGAAATATAGCTCTACTACTTTTGTTAACTGATGTTCCCAATCCCAGGTTGAAACACCAGGTTTTTGTGACTATAGCTGAGGGAATATCCATGAAATTACTTCAGGAATTGTGCCCGCTTTTGCTAAGCAGCAGAGCAGGTTCATGTTTCTTTGCAGCTTCACTGTGAATTTTAATCTTCATGTCCATGTATGTCTGGTTAAATACCTTCAAGGCTTTCACCTTATGCTACTTATGACTACATTCCTATTAAATCTGGCATTTCACTGTTGTTTCAAAGAGATTGAATAAAGATTGTCTTATACATGACTTGAACCTTTGATATTTGCATCCAAGTGTGTTCAAGGAATATCATTGTATAGTTAGAGAAATATCCTATGTAACAAACACGCTCTAAGAAAGAAGTAAAGTCTTGGTTCAGAGTCTTTTATTCTCTGAATAGGTGTTTTACTTTTAATACTGTCTTTTTCTTGTTAACTTAGAAGGTTTACAATCATATCTCATTTCAGTAGAAGTGATAATTCAGAGGAGCTGATCACCCTTGACAGTAAAAGGATATTTTATGTGGTCTTCTATAGATATCTTTTATCTCTATCTCAAAGACAAATAAACAAAATCATAAAGGTCCAGCCACACGAATTTCATTTCAACAGAAATATTAGAAGGAAGAATATTTTACCAGTTAGAAATTGTATAAAAAAGTCAGAAAAAATTACAATGTACTATCCAGACAAGTACACTGAGAGTGTAAATGAAAGATTAATAGTTCATATGTTTCTCATTGTGGTACACTGACCCCTTTGACCAAAAGGAGGGAAAATATCCTTCTGTTAGAATTAAATAGTGATTTCTCAGTCAGACAGTTGCACTAGATTCTTAAAGGGGTTAGCCATCAGACAGAGATCAAGACCTACATTTTCCTGAAGTCTGCCATGCAATCACTTTCATAGTGCAAAATAAGTCTAAGGAAGCAATTATATGTCTTAATTCTTTTATGCACATTATTACAGGCTTTCTGTTTTAAAACCGTAGTTCCAAGGAATTATTGGTGTGGTTTTACTAGGAGATATACTCTTGCATATGAGATTTTGCACTAGATAATCATAGAATTCACTTTGTGTTGCCTGTTTATAGGTTTTATTTTACTTTATTAGATCTGGCTATGGATGTGGAGTTGAGCAGCATACCTTTCAAATGGCTCAGGGTCAGATTCATTCAGGGCACTTCAGATGTTTTTCTGTTTTAGTTTTACAAGGAAAGGTAGTGACATTGTAAAAGCAGAGTGTAAACAGGGTGTATTGCACTTGTCTAAGCAGCAGGGCATGTTCCCACGCATGTAGGAGTAGATGTGTCCTCTCCCCTTTGCCGCTGGTGATGTACCAAACCTCTCCTGTGCACCCCCAGGGCTGCAGCACGGATGAACATTGTTCTAGACAAGTGGGTGCCCTGGGGAGACACTCTTTTGGGTCATTTGGTGGCATTCTTTACAACTGAGGTAGTCTAGAGATCCTATGAGTATAATAGACTCCCTGTAACCAAGAGATACCAGGCATAAGCCTGTTTTGGAGGACACCTGGATTCCTGTCCCTGATGCTGCACTGCTAAAGGGTCACTGTGTGCTCACAACTACCAGTTCCTCTCTCTGCCTCACCCAGTAAATGCAGCACCAAGTTCTCCATTGATGGTGGTAGGGAAGAATGGGCCAGAATTGTTCAAAATCACTTTGTGGCCAAATATTGATTTTGGGTACAGAACAAAATAAAAGAAACCTCTCTGTGACCCTAACTTTGCTGTCTGTATCTACAGATCTGAGACTTTTGCATTCCTCTGCATGATGATTCATTCCTCTGTAGAGATTTTCCCTTTGTGGAGTGTTAATATATAATTAGAGGTGTGTTTTGTAGGTTACTATGTTATACTTACTACAAAATACGAAGGTTCAGAGCCTCTCCCATAAAACAGTAAAGCTTCAGGAGAAGCAATAGAGCTACAGTGATCTCATCTTCTCATGCATTTTAATTTCATGATTTTCTTCTTTTTATGTAAAGTACTATTTTCTGAACTCAGATAAGTTATTATTCTAAATTTACCCACCACAATGCTATATTTTTATAGAAATAAATAATTACAGAGAATAGCTACAGTAAACAATAGGAAGTTTAAATATAGAATCTTATGCCATAGCGCAAAAAAAGCAACTGATATGACATCTTGCTCTAATTAAAGCATATTAATTATGGGAACAGATTTATTCAAATTATGCTTCCTATGGGTAAGTGCAATATATAACAGATTTTTAAATATTTTTGCAAGTATGAAAGGAAGATAATTGAAATCCCTCACCTTATGTTTCAGTTAGCCAATTCCCATTTCCTGATGCCATATACGAAACACTATGTTACAAATAAAAAGCTAAGTGAAAAAGATGAGCCACTGATTTTAATCTAGAAGAATGATTGTAACACTGTGGAATCAACAGGAACAATGCAATCTTAGTATCACTGTTTTCCAATTTGGGAGATTTCCAAAGAAACTGAACTGAAAGAAAGCTTTCAAAGAAAGCTTCAGTCATTTGTACTGCCTTGGGCACCATCTCTGTTTCAGGGCGCTTTGCTATATGTGTGTACTGGATGACGTGGTCTGGAAGGTGGGCTGTGATAGTACCAAGACAGATAATTTTAGGGCCATAACCCATTGCCACAGAGTTTGTCTGATGTAGTCCTTCCGTGGATGTGAATGGACTTAGGGGAAATCAGGTCTCAGTTGCTTAAACACAGGCAGCTGGTGTCATTTTGAATGTACTTGGGCGTCTGAGGCATCCAAATAGTACTACTTGATAAGAACCCATGACTTTCAGGTGTGACAGCTAAATCTGGACCTGTGGGATCCCCTCAGGCACAGCAAACAGAACTAAGTGCCTCTGTGTGGACAACTGAATTGAGCCCTCAGGGCTGAATTCATTTTCCCCAAGTAACCTTACACAATGAATATTTCTACATCCCAGTTAGTTTCCCTGTTGGACTTTTACTGACAGGAATAGGTACAGTGCATTTGACTGGGATGAGATGTCCCCGATTCTCTTCTCTGGCTCTGAAAATATTTCAGAGAACTCAGTTATTGGCATCTTCACTGTAGATACCTTGGCTTGATGTAGCGCTCTAAATACAAACATGAAGGGGTGCCTGATTACCGAGTAGGTCATGTTAGTGATCATCTGTTTACCCTTCAGAATCTACCCTGCAGATCTACCTGCCTGCAGGATTAGTGTCCCAAAAGTCTTACAAATCCAATTAAACCAAAGAGAATGTTTGTGGCAAATTCAGACCTCTGACTCCATCCTTTTGACCAGTACCCAGGTTTTCTATACACTTTTCCTCTGATAATTAGTCACAGTCCACCACAGGAAGAAGGTTCTTGTGGTTCTATTATTTCACAGCTTTCTGCCTCCGGCTGAGAAGAAGAAAGTGGTATTGGTACCATAAGATGTTAATTTAAGGCAGCAAGATGGTAATTGGAAGCTTTCCACTAACTTTAATGAACTTTGGACAGGAATCATAGAGAAAAAGTCTCAACAAACACCTTCACTGAGAAAGTGACTTGTTGAAATAAGTCATAGAAAGTTGATCAATGATTTCACACTGTTCACAATACCTTGTGTGCCTTCAAGTTTCTCAGTATGATGCAATCTCTTCACACTCTCCCATGGCTGTGGGGGATTTGACTGTGTTTTGATCTCCATTTGAATTGTGAATCTTCACTTCTCTGAAGTAAAGGTCTGCTGTGGGTTGGCCTTGGCCAGCAGCCACACACCCACACAGCCACTTGATCACTCCCCTCTCCCTCCCACCTCCCTACAGGATGGGGGAGGGATTAAGAACAAACGTGAGAAAAGTTGTGGGTCGAGGTAATGACAGTTTAATAAGTGAAGGAAGGATTTAAAAAAAAAAAAAAGTATAGAGAAAAAAAGGTGATGCAAAAGCATTCACTTACCACCTCCCACCAACAGACCCATGCCCAGCCACTCTCTGAGCATCAACCACCTTGGAAATCAAACACCCACCTCTCGCCCCTTCTTCTTCTGCTCCAGTTCTTCTTGCTGAGTGTGACACTATGTGGAATGGAATAGATCTTTGACCAGCTCAGGTCAGCTGCCCAAGTTGTGTTCCCTTCCAGTCTCTTACCCATCCCCATCCTACTCACTCCTCAGGCAGAGTGAGGAAAAAGGAAAGCCTTACTATTGTGAAAGCACTACTCACTAATACCCAAAATACCATTGTGTCATTGTAGTGAACTATTTGGACCTTGCAGCTAAATTTTGCCTTAATTAAGCTGTTTTCTAACTAAAGGTGAAACCACTGTTAAGCAGTGGATCCTGCAAAGGCTGGGTAATGTTTTGGGTTTTTATGCTGGTTTCTGTCCCACCACTGCTCAGCCACAAAACTCAGAGTAGTTTACTCAGAAACTTTGTTCAGAAACTTTTTCATGCATGCCCAGTCACACAGACACACACATATTCTGCCTTCCCTCTCAACCCAGAAAAAAGACTACACATGCCCAGAACTCCTCCTGCAGAAGGTATTGGGGCATTTACTGGAAGAAATGGGGTTATGAAAACCCCAATTTCTGGCATATACAGAGGCCCCACCTCTGACAGACCAGGACTGCATAATACAACCATGGGCTACAATCACATGACATCTCTGGAGTCACGTGTGGTGGCATCTTTCTATTTCTCTTCCTCTCTCTCTTTCTCTACTTTTCTCTTTCCTATTTTCCTCTCTTGGTGTGATCATACAGTCCAGAAGAGCTATACGCCCCTTTTCTAATCCATTATGTTTTTTTCCCAGTTCAGTTGTTCTAATGAAATTTTTTGTCTTTGATTGCACATCCTTTCCCTCCTGCTCTAAATAGATGGAAAGCATCACTACATTTTACTGAACATTTGCCAAAAGAAAGTGCTGGTTTGTATGGGAAGTGTTGGAAACATCTCAAAATATAGGTTGTAGAGCAGAAAACTCAGCTTTTAAATTGGTTTAGGATTTTTTTTCCCCCTGAAAAGTGTCATATTGGCACACAAAATATCTCTCTGTGGAATAGACACCCAATTAGCAACAAGCTGGTTCTTAGTCCATCGATAGTTGAAGTGTTTTGTTTGGTCTTCCTTTTTGGTTGGATTGTTTATTTTTTTCAGTTGAAGAATCTATTGTTATCACACCATGGAGGGAACAGTGGTGCCAACTGTCCCAAATATTATTTGCTTACAGCCTCACTGGCACTTATTTAATTGTTGTCTCATTCCATTTAAACTACATTCTGTCAGAACATTTTGTACTTTAAACCATAGAGAACACTTGGGAACGTTTTTTACCCCTTATAAATAGAGCCTCGGAAAAAAATAGGGGCACCTGGATGCATCTCTCATTTAATATATGATTAATTGTATTACTTTATAAGAAAGATTTTGCTTCAGAACATTTAATGTATCCAGGAGGTTTTTATATAATTACTGATTTTTCAAAATACAAGGGTTTCATACTGATACTCCAACTTTTTCTTTTGGGCTGAGGAATTAACTGAAACTGTACACTGAAACTGTACATTGATTTTTAGTAGATTTATCTTCCTCTTTGCTTGCATGATGACAGCAAGTCAGAGGCTATAACTGTAATCTGGTGTGAGTGAGTTTGGCTAGATTGTCTCATTATTATTATAGAGACTGAGCCAAAATGCTGGATTCAGACATTTTTGTATTTTGGTTAATTTAAAATGAATATGCACATTTTAACGTGTCCTCATCTTTACAGACATTTGTCAACTCAGTGGAGGAAAAAAAAATAATTGTATTTGTGGACAAGTAATTGTTCATCTATAGTGATTAAAAGCTCTTCTCTGTAAAATCAGGTGTTTGGTGACAACTTAGAGAGCACCACAGTTCCTCCTGCCTGTCCCAGGCTGTGTATCTATCATGAGAGGTGATCTCCATGCTTACACTGAGTGGATCACTGTGCCCACATAGCACTGTGCAACAGTGGGAGGAGGTGTTAACTTGTTCCCTTAAAATGCTACGGGTACGTAAACAGGAGGTGACTGAACCAATAAATCTTTCCTCTCAGGGCATTGTAAGTGTGAGCACCATATTAACATGACAAGGTTTCACTGCATTTTGCTGAAGGAAATCTGTATCAAGCTTCACTGAGTCCTTGGAACATGACCCTTTTTCAAGCACCTCTCTATGCTTGGGAAAAACTTTCTATTTTGTCTTTTTTTTCTCCAAGTTGCCCATATATTTGTCACAAGACACAGGGGCTAAAGCACAATTACAGAGCAGAATGCCAACTCATTTACCTGAAACATGGAAAGTGCTCTATCCCTCACTGATGAAGAAGCAGCAGCTGAGAAATAAAACTATAAATGAAAGAAAAACAAATCTGTCCAACTTAGTAATAGGAAAATAAAGGATTCATAGATGGCAATTGAATGCTTAGAAAATATTGAAGTTTCATCAGCTTGGCCCAGGAGGAGTAACAAACTGTAATTCTTAATGTGAAAGAATTATTATTGTATTCATCTGAGGTGCTGATGAAGTACCACTGAGAAAATAAGAAGCAAAAGCAAATATCACAAAGAATTTTCATCTTAGGAATTAAGACATTTGGTGAGAGCATTTACTTCACTGTATTTCTGTTATCCTTCAGGTTTTGTATGCATTTGCCCGCTTCTCTTCTATATCCTTTATTGTCTGCATTAGGGACACAAATAAAGGAACATTTACCTGTGTCAGGTTTTCTTTTGTTCTTCCCAAAGTGAATTCAAAATAGTGTTTTTTTGTAGTATCTCAAGTTTTCCCTTCTGGTCTATGTGTGGGAAGTGTGTCAGTAAGCAGAGCTCAGTGGTCACTTGAATTTTAATACTTCAATTTATTAAACACGATCAAAAAGTTTGACATCATTTGGACAAGATGGGTGATTCCATGCCTTCTGACTGTTAATGAAGTACTGCAAAGCTCAGGAGAGATATAATTACACTTTTCTGTTAAAAAAATAATACACAGACATTTTTAGAACAAATGACAACTACGAGTTATAAAACAGATAGAAAGCTCTAGAAAGAACTTACCAGGACCCTGGAAAAACAGAAATGAAATGGGTAAGTGTTTTTACAGGGCAGAGAATGATGTGCCAGACAAAAGAGAGTTAAACTGACCTCACAGCTTAAGCTGTTTGAACATGTGAATGGTAAAGGTTTTGTCATATGCCTTTGTGCTAATGGGTGTCTCCATGTCATGCTGTGCTGCCTCTCCCCACAGGACTGCGCTTCTGAGTGGTGTTTAAAATAAAGCCAATGGTACACTATGTTGATCCTGAGAGGATCGACGTCCCTGAATTCGGGGGTGAGATTACCTTTTCTTGGCCAAGAGAGATAAAATGCAAGCAAGAAAGGATTCGTGAGATGTTTTTGAGTCAGTAAGGGTCAAAAAGAATTGTACCCAGCTTTTTCCCAGAAGATTTGTCTTCTCCTATAACGTGACATTTAATCTTTATGTGAACTTTTGCAAATATGTCAGATTGAAGAAGATTGTGTAAATATTTTGTCCCCAAGGAAGAAAATACACCCAATCCTTCCCTAACATAATGTAATTAATTAGTGTATTGCTCTTTATCAGAAGAATCTCTCTGGCTGTTTTGCATAATTATGACTGGGTTCATATTTATCAGAAACCTCTCTAGAACAGCCACAAACAAGATTTGCTTTCCTAAACCCACATCTCATTATGAGAGTGGAGAGATCACCTCTTGGTGGAATTCATGATCTCTGGGGATATAGGCCAGGCAAAATTTGTAGACATAACCCCAAACCTTAGGAAAGTGAACTTTTAGTTTTTTAAAGAACTAGTAGATTGGACCTCCTGGAAAACTGCCCTCAGGGACAGAGGAGCAGAAGAAAGCTGGAAGCTATTTAAAGATATTTTTCTTAAAGCACAAGAGCTCTCAACTCCCACATTCAAGAAATTGGAAAGGGAAAGCAGGAGACCAGTGTAACCAGGTAGGGACTACCTGGTCAAACTCCAGCACTGGAGGGAAGTGCACAGACAGTGAAAGAAGGGACAGACATTCTGGGGAGAACAGAGGGATTGCTATCCTTACTTCCGGGGACTGTAAGGATGGGATCAGGATTGATAAGGAACAGCTAAAGACAAATTTGGTAAAGAATGTGGGGAATAATGAGAAGGGCTTCTACAGGTACATTAAGCAGAAAAAGCAAGACAAAAGAAACTTTACCGTGGGGATAAGTGGGACAGGGAACCTGATGGCAACTGACATGGAGAAGGTCAAAGGAGCCGACAAATTTTTTGCCTGATTTTTCACTGAGAATTTCTCTTCCCACAGCTTTCAAGACATCGGGGAAATAAGTTCCCAGCCATGACAGGAAAAAATGTAACAGTTTTAAACTGAATGTAGATTCAGACTAAATACAAGGAAAAATTTTTTTTTGCTATGAGGGTGGTGAGACACTGGAACAGATTGCCCAGGAAGCTGTGAATGCCCCATCCTTGGAAGTGTTCAAGGCCAGGTTGGATGGGGCTCTGAGCAACCTGGTCTAGTGGAAGATGTCCCTGCCCATAGCAGAGGGGTTAGACTAGGTGATCTTTAAAGGTCCTCTCTATGAGTCTATGATCATGTAGTTTGTTATTCTTTCTGTCTGTCTGCCTTTGAGCACTCATTCACAGCTTTAAGGTTATATAAGAAACCTTAGGGCACAATCTGTTTGTTTTTATATTAACACTAAAGGCTGTGTCAGAAGAGCTGGTTTTAGAGGGGGCTGGCAAGTGACTCAGCCTGTCTGGGGGATGCTGCATATGAATTCCTGAACTTACAAAGAGGAGCACGATATCACAACACTGAGTTGTCATCTTTGGGGCATCTCTTCGATACAAACGGATCTGCAGTTGACACTACTGTTCCCACTTTCTGACTGTTCTTATTAGGAGCACTGGTATTATACATGAAGTAGTAACTTAGCATTTAGGAGTCCTGGATTAAATTTCTGGTACCTCTGCATACTTTTTTGTCACTTTGGACAAACCTTTTAGGAAAAGATATTTAAAGGTACCGGACACTTACAGCTGTAAAGTTGTGCCTAATGTTTTAAATGGGACATGGGTGTATTTGAAAAAATAAATATAAAATATTTAATATTTAGTTATGAATAATTATAATAAATTAAAACATACTGAAGTGTATTAATTATATTTATTTATTAATATTTAATATTGAAAATAGAAATATCACAGAACATCAAATAAATAATTTTCAAATTTTTTGGTTTAGTCTTTTTGTTTCTCAGTTGCTCATCAGTAGGCAGGAGATAAGAGCACTCTCCTGTCTCGTGGGATAAAAATCTATCAAGATTTTGATTTTCCTTTTTCTCTTTCATGTAAGAAATACGACAGTAGAAACATTTGATGCAGCTGTGAGATGGAATTTTAGTATCATCTGAAAAATTACAGATTACCGTGGTACTTATTTTATCATAGCAGGACAACTTTGAAATATCCAAGTTGCGTATTTATCAAATAATGCAATTGTATAAAGAAAACTGTCTGCTACTCTAGGAATGCTACGGTGAGAATTCTCAAGGGCACATGTATTCATTTAGGTATAAATATATACTAAATGGCACACTATAAATTCATAGGTATATAACAGAAAATTACAGCCAAAATAACATCAGGAGATGGTACTGACACCTGTAGCACAGGTCTAAGAACAAAACAACCACGTCAGATACAAAATCCATGTGTACAAGAAAGTTATTTGCCTGATCAGATGTTTTGGTCTGTAGCTCTTTGCCTTGACTTGCAGCATATTGAGGTGGTGGATCTTCTTCTACCAAAGACTGTAAATTCTTGTGACAGTGGAATTCTTCTTCAAGAAGAGACCATCACCAATATGTTTTTGCCCAACTGGTTCTAATGCTGCTTCTGCAACACCAGTGTGCCTTTGCAATCCTTATCTTTTCAGGAGTAGAATTGAGGAACACGTGGTAAGTTTAGTGAAAATGGCTATTTTGTAGGGTAATAACACATCAGAGTATCTGAACATGAAATTAATGCCCTTTAGTGCAGATTCTGTCTACCTGTCATAATCCTGTCTCCATCCTTTCCATTTGCACTAAGTGCCCAGCAGAAGGCATCTCTACACACTGAAGTTGATGGGTTTGCTCTGTGATCAGTTGGCTTGCTACTTAAGTGGCAGCTTAATACATATTTCTTGCTTAGCTTTTGTGTTTGCACCTGTGTTGCATCATAAAGGGAAAGTAAAGTGAATCTCTCCTACACACTGATGGGTCATCCTGTAAGGACAGGGAGGAATTCACATCAACCTCTCTTCCTATCTCCATAAAATTCCTCCTCCCAGAAAGACTTTATGTTGGTAATTGATGGAGAATACAAGAATAAACAGATAGGAAATTATTAGATAAATAGTTTCTGCCTATCTCAGTGTTGAGTGAGTTGGTCAAATTTGCTGATCTGCCTGAAAGCTAACCCAGGAAATAAACCATCAAAATAAAAAGGGCTTTTTTGGATCAGTTAGTGTTTTAGTGATCCTACAGGAGTATTATCACTGGACCTACTTAACAAAGAGGGCTGGCACGCTTATGTAAGGAAAAGAGAGAGAAGGAATAGCCATTTTGGAACTAATTCCCACTGTAGACTGATTCAGTTGGCTGTAAACACACAGAATTAGAGCAGATTTTACTTCAAAGCACAATTTTGTGCTCTCTCTATAGCAAACATCAAAAGGACTAGGCTGTTTTTCTTTAAAATGTACTTAAACTTTGTTACATACAAATATTTGAATTAGATTTATCTTTATAACTTGTTGTTCCAGATATTATTGTAATGCTTCATAAGCTATTAGCCACAATTACATTCTTCCATGGGGGCCACTGGAGATTAAAGGAAAAGCTCCCAAAAGAGAAGACATCCTATGTGATGGGCAGACTGGCCTGATATTAGAATGCATGGTTTGACCTGGACAGACACTGCTGCACTGTGATTTTACAAATTGCTTTTCCTTTCTTACAGCTTAGCTTTGACAGCTGTAAAGCAGAAACAATTATATAGGCCTCCTCTGAAACAGCCTTCAGATTTACGAGAAGAGAGTGTGCTCGAGGAGAAATGTGCATTATCAACAGTTACTAAACCTTACTGGGGTTAATGGAAACAAGAAGACCTAGGAATAAGGTGGAGATGAAGCTCTTTTTTCCTCTACAACACTTCATTTTGTTTATCTTTGATGAAAACTGGAAGAAAAAATTGTTTAGACAACTAAAGTGCTTAGTCCCATGCCTAACTTCAGAGATATAAGAGGTTCTACTGCCGTCATTGACATCACCTGCATGGTAAAACTTGTCATATATGTCAGCAAGAACTGATGATGAGTTGATAATAAAAACTTATCTTTGAAATGGATGGAAAGTTTGTTTTGGATAGTTAGAAAGTGGTCAAAAAAGAGTTTGCCCTGTACTGTGTTTCTTAAAAAAACATAAGTCTTAAAATTCCTTCTCGTAACTTCCTACTCCTATTGCTGTGCAACATGGGACAAGATTCAGATTCAACTGAACACACAGGAGAGTCGAATAACAAACAATAAAGCCAACAGTTTGTAAAGCAATTTGAGGCAGCGGTAAAACTGCTGGAATTTGCTGTAAATGGCATCAAGTTTGTAGCAAATGTTATGAAAGTCTGCTTCCATCAGATGTGTTGGGTATCCACTAAATGCACGAGGTCCTTTTCAGACAGCTGTGTCAATTCATGTCAGAACAGAACAATAAAGCAGTGGATTCTGCAAAAGTTGAAGATTATTAAATAAAATTCCAGCAGATTTGCTCTGTTGAGTGTTGTATTATATATTTTTTAAGATTAAATGAAGGCTTTCTGATGAATCCTGACATGTTTATTTCTTCCTTTCTCAGCACAACTAAAATAAACAATAAATACAAAAAACTGTCCTACAGAGATTATGTTATTATTTTTCTTCCAGGTTTTGAAAGCCTGGCTTTTTGATGTACAATTCATTATTTATTTTATGGGTGATAGTAAAAATAAGTAACTAACTAACTAGATATGTGTCCCCTCATCCCAAACATCGACAGAGCTGTAAACACTGGTTTATTTGAGAAAAAAAAAAGTTTATGGCTTTTATAGAACACTTTTGGGCAAACTTAACAATGGTTGTTGAAAATGTTACATTGCAGTAAAATTATTTTGGTCGTCCTACATTGCAGTGACTGGTATTTCAGGTGAAGAATTATTTGGCTTTGTCAGCAGAACGTTTTTTGTCTAGGCTAAGGTTTTTCTGGGGAGTTCAAAACATATTTATACAATGGCTTATTTCCTTTGCCCACTACAATTACTGCATTTATGTGATGACAACATGTGCAAGCTCTAAGGACAACACTCCTCTAAGAAAAAACATCAAACATTTTGGCTCCACTTTACACACATAAATGTACATATTTGCTGTAGTACTTCAAGAGCTCCTGTATTATGTTTGTAGTATGCTCCATAAACTGCTCTAAGTGAAGCAGTAAAGACTAATGGTAAGCTGACTACATTTCTATGGAGAGCAGAAGGAGTTGATCCAAAATTATTCTATATAATGCGATAAGGGAGATGATTACACACAAAGAAGTGAGAAAAGGGTTGGCAAGCAAAGTGTGCAGTGTGATGTGGAATAGAGAGACCCTGAAAACAATAACAGGGCTGAAAGGGCTCCACCCCAAGAATATGCTCACCAATAATGAAGTGCCTTACAGGATGTCAGGGGCAGCTCTCATACCTTATCAGGGAAATATCCAAGACTAGGGGCCCACCTGAAGTGTTTGAATAATAATTCACACAAGGAGGGAGATGGTTGAAGTCATGGTAAAGCCAATCTTGATTATTTTTAAGGGTTATTATGATCAAGAAAGGTTCCGTATGATTGGAAGCAAAAAAAATAATCACACACAGCAAGAAGGAGGATCTATAGAAATACAGAGTTGCCAACTTTATCAATCTCTGGCAAAATGATGAAGCAAATCCTGCTGGAAACCATTTCCAAATATATGAAAAGGAAGAAGGTGATTGGGAGTAGTAATCACAGTTTTATGAAGGTAAAATCATGGCTGACCTGCCTGATAGATTTCTACAAGATCTGTCTTGATGGGCAGGAGTGGAGCAGAAGTTGTTTATCTTGAATTCAGCGAAGCTTTTGGCACGATCACTCATAACTTCCTTGGATAATCTACGAAAAAAGGGCAAGATAAATGAATGGGGAGGTGGACTGAAAGGTAGATGAACTGCTGGAAATGAAGGGTTGGGATTAGATGCGTGAAGTTGAACTGGAGGTCAGTTACTAGTGAAGTACCCAAGGGATCTGTTCTGGCATCAGTGTTGTTTAAGCTCTTCTTTAGGGTGCCCTCTCACCAAGTCTGTAGATGATATAACACTGGAAGGAGTGGCTAATGCCCCAGAGGGTTGTGCTGCCATTCAGGGGAACTTGAACAGGATGGAGAAACAAGCTGACAGAAACCTCATGAGGCTCAGCATAGGTAGAGAGAAAAATCCTGCCCCTGGGGAGAACTAACCCCGTGCAC
Source organism: Manacus candei (assembly GCF_025592945.1). Lineage (NCBI taxonomy): Eukaryota > Metazoa > Chordata > Aves > Passeriformes > Pipridae > Manacus > Manacus candei. Next base: position 9,162,469 of record NW_026138061.1, read on the forward strand.
CAGTACAGGTCCCAGGAGTCCTGGTGGACACCAAGCTGTGTGTGATTCAGCAGTGTGCCCCTGCAGCAATGAAGGCCAGATACCTCCTGGGCTGCATTAGGAAGAGCATTGCCAGAAAATCATGGAATCACAGAATGGTTTGGGTTGGAAGGGACATTTAAAGGTCATCTACTCCAACCCGCCTGCCAAAGACAGGAACTTCTTTCACTAGATGAAGTTATTTGAAGCCCTGTCCAACCTGACCTTGAACACTGCCAGTGATGGGGCATCCACAATGTCTCTGGGCAACCTCTTCCACTGTCTCACTGTCCTGGTGAGAATTTCTGCTTAACAGCTGATATAAACCAATCCTCTTTCAGTTTGAAACTGCTTTCAATCCCACTGCTTATGCTGTGGATGCACATACTAAGAAGTTTTGGTTGCAGTACAGACCCTTAATAAACACAACTTGTTGGTTCCCCCTTGGACATTGAGACAACGACTGTAAATTTTTGGACAGCCAATTTATTATCTACTTAAGAGTCTGTCCATCAAACCCTTATTTCTCCACATTAGTGGGAAGAATGTTGTCTGGGGCCATACCAAAGATCTTAAAGGAGTGCAGGCAGATGACACCAGTACCTTTTCCCTTGTCCACTGGTGCTGTCGCTCCATCTTAGAAAGGCACCAGACTGGTCAGGTACAATTTGCCCTTGGTGATGATCATAAGAGATTATATTGTCCCTCTACTTCAGTGAAACAGACCTAGTGTGCCATGTCCAGTGCTGGTGGCTGGACGAGACAATCTCTAAGGGTCCCTTCCAACTTCAACTATTCTGCAAATCTACAGCTTATATAAACATAATTTTGTGTGGAAAACTATCCAAAAGATTCATGAAAAATGCAAAATGTTCAATTTCAACATAACAAGAACGTGATTAGAAGACTGCTGATATGCTAGAGTTCTTTTGCAGACACTCCAATGATTATGCAAAGATGATATTACAGGAACTTTGGGAAAATGCAACTCAAAGAGATCTTGTAAACATCAGTAAGGCAAAAAAAGAAAAGAAAAAGTCACCAAGAAAAAGCAAGAAGGCAGAAGAAAAAACATTGTATTTACCTTGGGAAAATGCAAGGTAAAAAACTTAAGTAAAATAGTATTTAAAAAAAGAGAGAAAACGCAATCAAATAACAATATTTAAAAACTGGAGTTGACAATCAATTAAAAAATATACTGTGGAAAGCACTGTTGCCACTAAAGAACAGAAAATAATGTGATTTTCTGCTACCTACTCTGAGACCTTGCATCACAGGAAAAAGACACCTGGTGAGATAACATCTGGTACACTCATAGATTCAGGGAATTTAAGGTCATTTTTGTCATTTAGTCTGATCTCACTCAGCAAGAGACTTTCCAGTTCTGACATCAAATATCTTGTGGTTCAGGTTTCCTCTTGAAAACTTCTTGGAAGTTCAAATTTCAATATTGTCCTGAACTTGTTGGGACATGAGAAAGTGCCACCAGTTAGGAGACCGATCCTATGTTATGATTTTGCTCTTAGCTCCTTGGACTTGGAAAACAAGGGGCTTAACATCTGAAAAGAAGGAGTGACAAAGAGAAAAGAAGTAGAGGTGCAAAGAAAGACAGGGTCCAGAAAGAAGCAGGTGAAGGTCCTAGAAATATCCTGAAAGTGGGAAGCTGTCTGGGAGACGGATGGATGAGATGCATGGAAATGAGTCCCTGAGGACACCCAGGAACCTCAGTCAGTAGAAGGAGAAGATGGGCCCTCATATATGCTGAAGGGCTTGCAGGACAGATATAAACCTAATCGCAGTTCTTTGTCCAAAGCAAGTTGCTGTTCCTGTTAGTTTGTTTAACATGTGGAAAACACATCCCTAGTTTCAAATCTTTATTTTTATTATTATCATTATATTATTATTATCATCATCATCATCATCTAATGACAAATGCACAAGTCAAGAATTTGAAGGAAATTTTACGACTTATGGGATACATGATCATGTTGATGATAAGGCAAAACAAAATCAACCAAATTAAATAAGAAACCAAAACCTCACTACATATCATATAATTTCTTTTACATAAAATGTATTTCCCCTTTACTTTCATCAGTTACCAATAGAAACACAAACCATACCTCTGGTCATTGCTTTAAACCAAAACTGTAAGAAATATGAGCTTATCAATGAAATGTAAAACCTCTGCAAGATCAATAAGTGAAAGAGAAGATGCAGAGACTCCAGGTGTCTACCAGGACCACTGACTTTGTCTCCTGAGTATAAAAGTAATATGTATTTTGTGCTCCAAAAAAGAAATGACATGATCAAATGTATAGAAAGACCTTCTTCATAAGGATATACAGTTCAAATATTAGTAACTAGTCTCAAGCTTTCAACCGCTGACAACTTATACTGTAGTATATAATGTATCACCTCACATACTCTAAATTCCTGCAAAAGCCTTGAGATTTACTTTTGCATACCTTAAATCCATGGAGTTCTACAATCACAGTCCCAGAAGTGTTGTGTTTTTGTCATCTGTTCATAGATGCAGACCCAGAAAGATTAATTACCTGGACAGGGATACATCTTTATCATCTTTAGACAGTGCAGATTTCTACATTTGAGTTAATTACCTGGCTCCCAGAGAAGAAGACTGAAAAATATAGACTTGTAGTTAATTTGATTTGTGTTAGAGGTCTCCTTAGTAATGAAACATGAACTATTTATTTATAGATATTAAAATGAAGAGAAACTAGAATAACAGGCTTATATGAAGTATTTTCCTTGGGAATATATCCATATTATATTGTTTTGGGATAAGATTAGTAAGCAAATGATACAACATGGATCATTTTGGTGCACAGAACAAGGAATGACTTCAGTGGGCACCAAGGGCTCACAGAGCTCCAATTAACTGAGGACAACCTGGAGGCAAAATCCTGTATCAATGTACATGGCTGTGTAAAGCACATCAGTCATCAGTGCACTCAAACCTCTCCTGGCACCAGTCCTTCTGACCTCACTGTCCTTCTTTCTGAACTGTTACAGTGCTTGATTACTCTAATTGCTTGGAAACTGTGCTCTATAATTTCTGGGGGTTTTTTTTTTCAACTCAGGGATGCACAAACCTAAACGGGTCTCACTGTTCACTGAATCCTGTTATGATTTTTAGTCTACCCTCACCTCATTAGTAATGCATTGCCAAACTCAATTTCTTAAATAAGCTGAATAAACTGAGCTCCTAAATTTTTTCAACAGAAGACATGATCAATAGAGCATTTTTACTGTCCTTCTGCCCTATTCCTTCTTCGATGAGTATTTTTCTGCATCATTTAAAAGTCTGCACCACAGAACTGTTGGGGATCTTGACAGATTTTGTACAGAGACAGGGCAATTTCTTTATTTTTACTTGACAGTCCTGCTTTTTATACTTCTGAAGACAATATTAGTCCTTTCTTTTACATCACTTCACTGCCAGCATGTTGAGATGATATTCTCTTGTTGAACAAAAGGGTGATTTTTTTTCTATGACTTACCACTTTTCATTGTAAAGTCCCTTATCAAATAAATTCAGCATGAATTTCCTGCTCTTGCACATGTTATTGAGCAGCTGATCACTGGGAAACAATTGTAAGATACTTTACAATATCCTGTAGAAGAAGTACGTCTTCTTCATTTTTTATCCAGTTTTTTTCCTTATCTTCAAGATTTATCTGCAAATATTTGATATAATTATTAAGAACTTCACTATGAACGTTCTAAGTCAGTCAGTTCATGGATGACTCCTCTTTTACAGCTGCTACAAGTGATGTTAATCCATTTGATGCTTTATTTGTTCCATAGAAAGTAAAATATTGTGTAGTGCTTTCACAAATGCCCTGCAGAAATCCAAGTGTGCTACATCAATATGTTTATCTTGATCAGATGGATGAATTATAGCAGCATGGAATGGGAAGAGACATTCCATGTCAATGAATACAGTTTTATCACAAACAACGATGTTATGCAATACAGAATATAGACTGCTCTTTAGGGAAAGAAGGATATTTGTCTGACTACTGCAATTAACCTGGTGTATCAAAACCTCATTGCTGTTAAAATTAAAAACTTTCTTCTAATTGCTAGCATAAGTTTATTAATTATTATAATGCTTTCTTGTCCCACAATTGCCCTTTTCCCAAAGGAGTTCTACTGTCATCTTGATTTTTAAAACCAGATATAGTGACATTTAGTTTCAGACTTATTTCTAAAAAGAATACTCTTTTTTTTTTTTCCTCTCTCTCTCTCTTTTTTTTTTCCCAAAAGGCAATCCAAACGCAATTGTTTTACTTTTGGGACAGTAAAAAAAGACTCATTGTTCTTGGATTTCCATGGAAATTATTTTCAGCAGTTATACTATGATGATGAAAATGACAGGTTTATTTGATGAACCACATGGATAGATGATAATCATGGGGTTTACTGCTTTGTGTATTGGATAACCATTTTATCATTACAGTTTTCTCTGGGACTGAAGTCAAGCATCAGACTCTTCAGTTTTTGCAAGATTTGTCTGTTCTACTTAAAGCTACAAATGAAGTTGGTGGTTTTTTTTTCACTCAAGAGGTCTTACAAATCCAGTTTTTTTATTTATTTATTTGACACTATTTCTTGTTCAGGGAGCTTCTCAAAATAGATTTTATAAGAATGAAATTTCTAGCCATAAATATCTCACATTTCAGGAAATGCTGCTTTGTCCCACTTTTATTAGCAATGCCATGCTTTCCATTTTATTCACAGCAGCAGACAAAGAAAAAATATATATTGAAAATTTTTCCTTGTGCATCCTGACCTCTTCTATTTCCATTCAAATGTAACAGGGAATGCATACATTACTTAGGAGCTCGCCTTCACTGCAATATACCTACTTACTGGGCCATGACCCATGATTTTTGCTGGGCCATTTAAACTTCAGGGATGGTTTTGCTTTCTTTATCAGCTGCCTGCATTAAATATTCTATTTGAATTCATTATATTAGAGTGGTTCTTTCTATATATCATATTGCATATTAAACTGGAATAGTCATTTTCACCTCTTCTTTTAATCATCTTTTTTGTGGAACGAAAGATTCTCTCTGTTTGTGAAATCATGGCTTCTTGTGCAACCAATAAAATGTCCTTGAAGTATTTACAATGTCCATTAACACTTCCTTCTTTAAATTTATCACTTCATGTAAAATATCATTAAATATTGGGATTAAATTTATTCCCTATTATAAAACATCATTAGTGTTAGGATGTTAATATAATCTTTTAAATTCAGAGAAGGATTTGACAGTGCCTGTTGTAAATGATTACAATTAATGAGAAAATTCTAAGAATTCTGTAAGCTTAATGATTTCCAGAAGTCCAGATGATTTTTGTAGATGTGGACATGTCTTTTTCCTCACCGAAATAGCTGCTATAGTGACTAATCTCACTAGTCTCCCCCAGCAACTGAACCCTGTGTGGTTCCTCTTGTTATTTTGGAGTCAGCTCTCTAATTTACTAGTGCTCCCAGTGCTTATCATTACTTCTTACAAGTGGCCTTGTAGATCTGTTGCTAAGTCCTGTAACTATTTACTTTAAACTGCTGCTTTCTTGAATTTTATCTGTATTGTAAAACTGCCTATGACAACATATTTCTTTTTGAAAAGGGTCACATCTTTGCAAGAGAAAGAGGACTTTCTGAGGGTAAGGCAGGATGTCACTGAGGATGCAGTAAGTGCACAATAAAGGTCCAGTGAAGCCTAGGAGATTGTCAACATAGTAATGGCGAATAGAAGGGAAATAGCCTTTTCTGCAGGAACAGCCAAGTTTGTACTTTTAAGGAAAAAACATGGTGTGCTAAAAAATTTCTATGTGATTTAAAATATGAGCTGACTGCATAAATAATGCCCAGAAGGTGTACTATTTCCTTACCAAGGTGTTACAAGAAAAAGTCTTTCTTGTTAAATGAAAATGCTTAAGATAATGAATGGTTTAAAAAAAAAAAAAATCCTTATTCTTTGCAGTGATGAAATTGCACAGTATCACTAATGTTGGAAGAGATCTTTGGAGGTCATCTGGTCCAACCTCCCTGCTCAAGCAGATTGTTGCTCAGGACTGTGTCCAGGCAACTTTTTAATATTTTCAAGAATGGAGATGCCACAAACTTCCTAGACGATCTGTGCCGGTGGCAATCACCCTCACAGTAAAAAGGTGTATCCTCCTGTTAAGAGGGAACCCGGTGTGTTTGTACCCTTTGCCTCTGGTCCTGTCACTGGGCATAACTAAAAAGAGCCTGACTCTGTCCTCTTTGCACACTCCCTTCAAGTATTTATACACAGTAATAAGATTCCCCTGATTCCTTCTCTTCCCCAGACTCAATAACCCCATCTCTCTCAATCTTTCCCCACAGGAGAGATCTCCTGTTCCTTCATCCTTTTTCCACATTCACTGGATTCTTTCCAGTGGGCCCATGTCACTCTTGTACTGTGGAGTCCATGATTGGACTCAGTGCTCCTGGTGGGTCTTACCAGTCTCTTGACTTTCTGGCACTGCTCTTCCTAAAGCAGCCCAGGAAACTGTTGGGCACTTTTATTGCAAAGACACATTGCTGGATCACTCGTTGTCCAGCAGGACCTCAGGACCTTTTCTGCAAAGTTGCTTTCCAGCTGGTCGGCCCTCAGCGTGTATTGCTGCAGGGGGATATTCCCCTCCAGAAGCAGGACTAAATTTTTCTTTGTTGAACTTTTATTATGTTTCCATTAGCCCAGATCTCCATCTTGTTGAGGTACCTCCAAATGACAGCACAATGTGTGAATGTGGGAATTACTTGATCTGAATTAGGACGGGAGGAATTTTGGTCCATAGTATGAGAAATAAAATAATCTGGTTTTATTATAAGTAAAGTTATGTAAGTAGGAAACGGGGTGTTGGGACTTCCTTCTTACCTCCCATTTAATTTTATTTCAGGCGTCTCGCGAAGATTGTAAGGTGAAAGGCCCCGTCAGGGCTGTACACCAAGGGAATATTGCGGCCGAGGTAGGATACAATATCAGCCACGTGTCTTTTTGTACAGGGGGGACCCCCTGTACATGTACAGAGGGGTACGTCACCAATCAATCAAACTGTACAGGGGGTATGCCCTGATCCAATCAGGTGGGACCAATCAAGTGAGGAGCCAATCAGGTGGGAGGGTGACACCCACCCGCCAGTTTGAAAAGTACCCTTTTAAGGTAAAATACTTGTTACCTGCTGAATATTCAAGATATTGGGTAACTGAAGAGTATAAGAAAGACACGGGCTCGGGGAGGGGCGTAACTGAAGAGTATAAGAAAGACACGGGCTCGGGGAGGGGCGTGCTTTTCCAGGCGGGCGGCTTGGGACTGCACCCAGCGCTGCAAATAAAGGATCCTTTTCTGTAAGTTTCCTTGTCCTGCGAAAGTTTTTTTTTGCCGTTTCTATAAATTGATAGAAGAGAATTTTCTCACAATTTGGGGGCTCGTCCGGGATCCAACGCCCGGCAGCCTTGGGCTGGGGGGCCAACATCCAGGGAGGCGCGCGCCCCGCCCAGCTTGGCGGCCCGAGGACGAGACCCCCCGGTCCAGGGCGGCTGCGGAAAAGGACCCAGGAAATACGGCTGCAGAACAAGGAAAACAGAAGAGCCGGCCGGCATATAAGGTTAAAAAGACCGCGGCAACACACGAATCACAAGAACCCGGTAAGGGAGTCATTTAAACCTAAGGGGGTGGATTGGAGTCCCTCGGAGGGGCAAGTTGGGGTCCCTTGGCTGAGGGGGGCTAATTGGGTTTCGGGAGAGTGCGTGAGAGTGACTGAGACGTGCCTAAAGACGCGAAGCGAGAGGGAGTCTTTCTAACTGCGTTTCCACGTCTCTCGCGAGAGGACTGGCCAGTGAAGAGACGAAGTGATTGGTGAGACGTGAGACTGAGAACTCCCGGGGGAGAAAACACAGTGGGGGGGATAAAAATTGAAAAAAAAAAAAAAAAAATATTAGTTTGGGGTAACTCGTAGTAGGGGTTTGATACGTTTTCAGCAGAACCGGAGCGAGAGAGGCGTGCTGTGCTGTGTAAGTCCCAGGTGGGAGAGCTATATTGTAGCTGCTTTTGTTTGAGGAGGTGCCTGCCTGCTCCGGAGGGGCAGGGCGGCGTGCGCTCCGGTGGAGGGGCAGAGCGGCGTGCTGTGTATGTCCCCGAGCGTTGCGGCCTTTGTTTGGAGGGGTGACACGTGCTCGGAGGAGACCCAAGCGTTGCGGTCTTTGTTTGGAGGGGTGACACGTGCTCGGAGGAGACCCGAGCGTTGCGGTCTTTGTTTGGAGGGGTGACACGTGCTCGGAGGAGACCCGAGCGTTGCGGCCTTTGGGGACCGGAGAGGCGTGCTGTGCTGTGTGAGTCCCGGGTGGGAGAGCGATATCGTAGCTGCTTTTGTTTGAGGAGGTGCCTGCCTGCTCCGGAGGGGCAGGGCGGCGTGCGCTCCGGTGGAGGGGCAGAGCGGCGTGCTGTGTATGTCCCCGAGCGTTGCGGCCTTTGTTTGGAGGGGTGACACGTGCTCGGAGGAGACCCGAGCGTTGCGGTCTTTGTTTGGAGGGGTGACACGTGCTCGGAGGAGACCCGAGCGTTGCGGTCTTTGTTTGGAGGGGTGACACGTGCTCGGAGGAGACCCGAGCGTTGCGGTCTTTGTTTGGAGGGGTGACACGTGCTCGGAGGAGACCCGAGCGTTGCGGCCTTTGGGGACCGGAGAGGCGTGCTGTGCTGTGTGAGTCCCGGGTGGGAGAGCGATATCGTAGCTGCTTTTGTTTGAGGAGGTGCCTGCCTGCTCCGGAGGGACGGGGGCGGCGTGCGCTCCGGTGGAGGGGCAGAGCGGTGTGCTGTGTGTGTCCCTGAGCGTGCGGCCTTTGTTTGGAGGGGTGGCACGTGCTCGGAGGAGACGGGGGTGAAGCGTGGTCTGGCAGGGGCCAGAGAGGCGTGCTGTGCTGTGTGTGTCCCAGGTGAAGACTGAGACAGTGATATTGTCCCTATCTTTGTTTAAAGGGGTCCTCCCCCGGCCAACCCCTGGGCGGGGCATTCCCGCAGGGGTCCTCCCCCGGCCAACCCCTGGGCGGGGCATTCCCGCAGGGGTCCTCCCCCGGCCAACCCCTGGGCGGGGCATTCCCGCAGGGGTCCTCCCCCGGCCAACCCCTGGGCGGGGCATTCCCGCAGGGGTCCTCCCCCGGCCAACCCCTGGGCGGGGCATTCCCGCAGGGGTCCTCCCCCGGCCAACCCCTGGGCGGGGCATTCCCGCAGGGGTCCTCCCCCGGCCAACCCCTGGGCGGGGCATTCCCGCAGGGGTCCTCCCCCGGCCAACCCCTGGGCGGGGCATTCCCGCAGGGGTCCTCCCCCGGCCAACCCCTGGGCGGGGCATTCCCGCAGGGGTCCTCCCCCGGCCAACCCCTGGGCGGGGCATTCCCGCAGGGGTCCTCCCCCGGCCAACCCCTGGGCGGGGCATTCCCGCAGGGGTCCTCCCCCGGCCAACCCCTGGGCGGGGCATTCCCGCAGGGGTCCTCCCCCGGCCAACCCCTGGGCGGGGCATTCCCGCAGGGGTCCTCCCCCGGCCAACCCCTGGGCGGGGCATTCCCGCAGGGGTCCTCCCCCAGCCAACCCCTGGGCGGGGCATTCCCGCAGGGGTCCTCCCCCGGCCAACCCCTAGGTAGGAATCCCTGCAGATTTTTCCGCTACCTCTGGGATAAGTATTTCCTTTCCCAAGTTTCAAGTTTGGTATTTCTTGTTTAGTTTTGGCAAAGTGTGTATAATCCTATCAATTAATTACAATGGGAGTTACGGGAAGTAAAACAACTGTAAAGGAGAGGGGAAAGAAAAAATCAGAAAAAAATACCTAATATTCCCCAAGACTCCCCCTTAGGCAGAATGTTAGAGACATGGGACGAAGCCAGGTGGACTCGGAGAAAAAATAAGGCAACTATGATACAATATTGCATATATGAATGGACAAAAGAACCAATAAAATCAGACTACCTTATCTGGCCCCAATTTGGCTCTTTTGACAACTGGATTTGTCAAGCCCTTAATACCTATGTCAATAAAAAGGAACCATGGAACCAAGAAGAAAGCGTTTATGCGGCATGTTGGTTAAAACCCATGAAACTCTTTCCAGTTACTGTAAACAGTAAAACAAACAAAAACGAGAAAAAGAAAAAAGGCCCAAATTGGGATCCAATAGAAGAGTGTTTAAATAACCCCCCTCCATACAACCCAGACAGAAACCAAGCTAATGGAGCACAAGATCTAAACAGAACTCCTCCTCCTCCTTCTTCTCCTCCTCCCCCTCCCCCTCCCCCTCCTCCCCCTCCTCTCCCTCCTCCCCCTCCTAGCCCTCCTCCTAGTCCCCCTCAAACACGAAGGAGGAGAAAAGAACAGGAGTCAGAAACACCAGGAAAACTCTATCCCCTCAGAGAAGTTCCCATGTACGGAGCACAAGGAGGGGTAGGATATGTAAACGCTCCCCTTACCAGTACAGAAGTCAGGGAATTCCGAAAGGAAATGAAAAAGTTACTAGAGGACCCACTAGGGTTAGCAGAACAATTGGACCAGTTTTTAGGCCCAAATGTATTCATGTGGGACGAAATGCAATCTATAATTAAGAGTTTATTCACTGTAGAAGAAAGAGAAATGATTCAAACTGCAGGAATCCGGGTATGGAACAGAGAACACCCCCAAGGAGTAAATGGTCAAAATGGGGAACAGAAAATACCCGTAGCTCGCCCGAATTGGGATCAGAACACAGATGAAGGGAGGCAAAATATGATTGATTATCGTAGTTATATCATTAAAGGGATTAAAGAGGCGGTCCCTCGAGGGCAGAACTCAGCCAAAGCCTTTGATGATCGACAAAAGAAAGATGAATCACCGTCAGAATGGTTAGAAAGACTAAAAAGAAATATACAACAATATTCAGGGGTACAACTAGACTCTCGAACAGGACAAGAACTATTAAAGGTCTGTTTTGTAACACATTCTTGACCTGATATTAAGAAGAAATTAGAAAAGATAGAGGATTGGAACGAGAAAGGATTGAACGACTTATTAAAAGAAGCCCAAAAGGTGTATGTACGAAGAGATGAGGAAAGACAGAAAAATAAAATTGAAATAATGATGGCTACAATTAAAGAGATGAATAAACAAACAACAGAACAAAAAGAAGAAGAAGAACCCCAGAAAGGATATAGCCATGGACCCAGAAACCAAAGGAAACAGAGGACTCAATATGTCAACAAATTCACTAAGCGGCCAGACAGGAAGGAGACAGAAGGAAGAACCCCAAATACGCAAGGTAGAAGACAAATGTGTTGCTACTACTGTGGGGAAGAAGGCCATATACAAAAAGAATGCAATAAGAAGCGGAAAGACATCCGAGTCTACCAATTACAAGAAGACTTAGAATAGGAAAGTCAGGGGTTCTTTCTCCTGGGGTCAGAAGAAAGAAAAGAACCCTTGATAAATTTAAAGATAGGACCCCAGGAGAAAGACACTACCTTTTTAGTAGATTCAGGAGCCCAAAGAACTTGCATAATTCAACCTCCACCAGGAGTAAAGATTTCTAAACGCACAGTTACAGTAATGGGAGCAAAAGGAGAAACGTTCGAAGTACCCATAGCCCCAGCTGTAACCATAAAAGGAAATGGGAAAATAATTGAAGCAGATTTACTAATTACATCACAAGCTGGAGTAAATCTACTAGGAAGGGACCTAATGGGCATTCTAGGGGTGGGAATAGTACCCCAAGGGGAAGAGGTGACAGTCAAACTTTTTGTGTTGCGTGAAGACTTAGGGATAAATCCCCAAGTCTGGGCTGAAGATGGGAACCGAGGGAGACTGGAAATACCGCCCTTCAAAGTAGAATTGTATTCCAATATACCCATTCGCATTAGACAATACCCCATTCCCCTAGAAGGGAAAAAGGGTCTTCTACCAGTAATAGAGAAATTAATTCGTGACAACCTATTAGAACCCTGTATGTCACCATACAATACCCCCATCTTACCGGTGAGGAAAAGTGATGGAACTTACCGATTAGTCCAAGACTTGAGAGAAATCAACAAAATAGTTAGAGTACGTCATCCAGTTGTTCCAAACCCCTATACCATAATGAGTAGAATATCCCCCGAGTATGAGTGGTTCTCAGTAGTTGACTTGAAAGATGCATTTTGGACCTGTCCATTAGATGAAAATTCTCGAGACATCTTTGCCTTTGAATGGGAAAATCCAGAAACAGGAAGAAAACAACAACTAAGGTGGACAGTACTTCCACAGGGGTTTTCAGAAGCACCCAACTTATTTGGACAAGCCCTAGAAACTGTGATGAGCAAGTTTGATACACAAGAAGGAACCGTCATCATACAATATGTAGACGATTTACTAGTGGCCGGAAAAACACAAAAAGAAGTAGAGAAGGAAACAGTAAGACTGTTAAATTTCTTGGGGGAACAGGGATTGAGAGTATCAAAGAATAAACTTCAATTCGTGGAAAAAGAAGTAAAGTACTTAGGACACATTATAAAGAATGGAGGACGTAAGCTAACCCCAGAAAGAATAAAGGGAATTTTAGACCTCCCTCTCCCAAGAACAAAGAAAGAGATCAGACAATTTTTAGGATTAGTAGGATTCTGCAGACTATGGATTCTAGATTATAGCAGTAAAACAAAATTCCTGTACGAAAAGTTGACAAATGACACAGCACCCGAAAAAGCCTACCAAGCAGAATACTCCCCAGAAGAGGTGAAGGAATTTAACAAATTGAAAGAAATTTTAACCCAAGCCCCAGTGTTATCTTTGCCCGATCTAAAGAAACCCTTCGATCTTTACGTGAATGCCTCAGAAGGGACTGCCAAGGGGGTGGTCACCCAGGACTGGGGGGGGGTCAGAAAGCCGGTGGGTTTCCTATCAAAAATATTAGACCCAGTAATCAGAGGATGGCCCGCCTGTGTCCAGGCGGTGGCTGCTACAGCCATACTGGTGGAGGAAGCAAGAAAATTAACATTTGGAGGAAAGATTAAAGTACACACTCCACATGCAGTAAGAGCAGTCTTAAGTCAGAAATCTGGAAGGTGGATGACAGATTCTCGAATTCTAAAATATGAAACTATATTAATGGAAAAAGACGACTTAAGCCTGACAACTAACTCATGTGTAGATCCATCTCAATTTTTGTATGGACAAGGGAATACCGAGAATGATATAACTGCACACAATTGCTTAGACATTATTGATTACCAAACAAAGATCAGAGAAGACTTATTAGACATCCCTATAGAGGGAGGAATACATTTGTTTACAGATGGATCATCAAAAATCATAGAAGGGAAACGAAAAAGTGGTTATGCAGTAGTTGATGGAGAAGATCTCACAGTGGTGGAGTCAGGGACTCTGCCAAAGGACTGGTCTGCTCAAGCGTGTGAAGTTTATGCAGTGGTCAGTGCCCTACGCATAATTGGCAGTGGGATGGGAACCATATATACTGATTCTAGATATGCCTGGGGGGTTGCACATATATTTGGGAAAATCTGGCATGAGAGGGGAATGGTAACCTCCCAGGGGAAAGGTTTAAGTCATCGTGAACTTCTAGAAACCTTGCTAGAAGAAATCCAAAAACCACAAGAGATTGCCATTGTACATGTGAAGGGGCACCAAAGGGGAAAAGATATGATCTGTCAGGGAAACGCTCGAGCTGACCAGGCTGCCCAAGAGGCCGCTCTCAGCCTCAGGACACCTGAAGCAAAAATTATGGCCCTGATACCAGCTCCAAAAAAAGTATCCCAGCCAGTGTTTACTGAAGTTGAACAACAAAAACTGATTGAAATGGGAGCCAAGAAAGACGAGGAGGGAAAGTGGTTTCTCTCAGATGGGAGACAGATACTATCAGAAGCAGTTACACGAGAAGTACTAAAGGAACTCCATAACAGCACACACTGGGGCACCCAAGCCTTAGTAGAAACATTTTTGAGAGCTTACGGGCACCTGGGGGTGTATACTGTTGCTAAACAAATAACAAGCCAGTGCATGATCTGTCAGAAAGTAAACAAAAGGGTACAAAGAGCTCGCTCCCTTGGAGGGCGAGAACTTGCAACTAGACCCTTTCAGAGAATGCAAGTAGATTTCACCGAATTTCCTCCTGTACAAAGATGGAAATACTTATTGGTAATTGTAGATCACTTAACCCATTGGGTAGAAGCATTTCCAGTCTTAAAAGCCACGGCCCAAAGTGTAGTTAAAACATTATTAGAGCAAGTGGTTCCCAGATTTGGACTACCCGAAACCATAGATTCGGACCGGGGATCACATTTCACTTCAAAAATTTTAAAATTAACGTGCGAGGCTCTACAGGTCTCGTGGCAACATCATACCCCGTGGCACCCCCAGAGTTCGGGGAGAGTGGAACGAATGAACCAAACTCTGAAACGAACCATAACCAAAATCACCCTGGAAACAGGGTTGCCATGGACAAAATGTTTACCTTTAGTACTCTTCCGGATCAGGACAGCCCCCAGAAGAGACCTAAATATATCTCCCTATGAGATGTTATTTGGGCTGCCTTATCCATCGTGCCATAAAACCCACCAAAGTCCAACTCTGGAACTAGGCGAAAAATACCTCAGAGAATATGTCACAACAATAGCCAAGAGGTTAGACGACCTCAGGCAACAGGGACTACTTCCCCAAACTGTTAAACTAGAGATGAAAATACACAACATTTCAGTGGGAGATTGGGTTTTGATAAAAACATGGAAAGAAGAGCCCCTCAAAGCAGAATGGGAGGGGCCATACCAAGTGGTATTAACCACTGAAACAGCAATACGAACTATAGAGAAGGGGTGGACCCATAGTACAAGAGTCAAAGGGCCTATAACACCCCCTTCCTCCACTCCCGAGTGGAAATGCCAAGGAGAGTACCCAAAACTGAAAATAACCCGGAAGTAAAATTTTGTTTTTACAGTCTCCAGGAGAGGACAACAGCCAAGGAACACCACTCCCAACAAACGAAATCAGAGACCCAGCACGAAGGAGTGACTACCGCTACTAAGACCCATAGTTCTTAGAGAACGACTGCGCATTAGGAAATAGATAACCAACCAACAAAATTTTTTTTTGTGCTATTAAGTGCCAAGCTATACTCGAGCGCAAAGACAGAGCAATAGAGAGCAATAGAGGGCAAGACCAGATTAGCCTCTATACTTGCCACAAGAAGATCTTCCCATCCTGCTGTCGGCTGCAATCCGATAGGCATGGACAGTGGAGGTATATGCTATACTGGACCTCTGCTTATCTTAGCTGCGCTCCTGCTAGTGGTTGTTGCCAATGACCACTGCCAAAAATGTTACCAAAAGGCATACTATGAAACAGGTGCGGTAACCATCTTTATGGCACATGAGTATGTGAACGAAGTTTGTTATGACAAGGAAAAATTAGAAACCTGTGTGATAGGCAACAGACGCTATGGGATAGCACAAAACTTAGGACCAGAAGGGACACGACTAGGACGAAGTTGTCCCGTAAAAGAAACATGGATTTGCTGGGATATCACTAGTGAATGGGGGGCCCCTGAAATAATAATAGAAGAAATCATTAAAAATACTGAGAGAAAACAATCCAAGAACCACCCGCTGTCACAGTTAAGCAGCCTATATTCTGAACTGACAGGGGAGATAGATGGAAATTTTGAGCTCCCGGCAATGGGACAAAATCTATTTGTTGATCTAGCAGAAAAAATTGCAAAAGGGTTAAGAGTAAGTCGATGTTGGGTATGCGGAGGGCCTTTAATGGCAGAAGAATGGCCCTGGAGAGGTTTTAGTCTGGATGCCCAAGAAATACTCAAAGGAAATTACACATTTTCTCATAATAAAGTGAATAGGCCAGAAGGATGGATATTAAGCTCCACAGTAATAGGGAGAGATTGTATACGGAGAACAGGACCACATTTTGCGTACCCAGTCGGAGAAACCCCTTGCAAGCGAACCCTAAAAACCAACTCCACTCACAGTGGGTATTTCCCACAAGCCCCAACTAACTATTGGTCAGAAAAAAAGAGCCCCAACTGTGAGTGGGATGCGAACAAAAAACTATATCAATGTAATAAAACCAAAGTAAACCCTTTTTCCGGAATAACGGAAATATCAATATTTTGGGAAAATGCTGATAGCCTGTCCAAACATTTTTGGAAAGCACCAAATGGACTTTTTTGGATTTGTGGAAAAAGGGCATATACAGTCCTACCAGAAAATTGGAGCGGTTGTTGTACCATAGGAATAATTTTGCCTGGATTTTTCCTATTGCCCTTGGAGAGTGGAGATGAATTGGGAGTCCCGTTATATGACTCCCTTAACCGAAAAAAAAGAGAAGTAAAAGGGAGAACACCTTACATTGGGATCAAAGAACACTCAATAGGGGGAACCCAAAAATGGGGGGAGGAAGAATGGCCTCCTGAGAGAATTATTGAGTATTATGGACCAGCCACATGGGCACAAGATGGTACATGGGGTTACCGTACACCCATTTATATGCTCAACCGAATTATACGACTCCAAGCTGTAGTAGAAATAGTTATAAATCAAACCGCAAAGGGATTGGAACTAATAGCTGAACAACAGCGCCAAAGTAGAGCAGCCATATACCAAAACAGATTGGCCCTAGACTACCTTTTGGCAGAGGAAGGAGGAGTCTGTGGGAAATTCAACACCTCAGACTGCTGCTTACAAATTGATGATAACTATGAAACTGTCATGGAAATAGCCTCCAACATCCGAAAAATCACCCATGTCCCTGTTCAAAAATGGAACTCCATAGTTGATGGAGAATGGTGGGCTAAATTCTTTGGGGGGGTATGGTGGAAAAAAGTGGGATTCTTTTTATTATGTGCTGTCTCTGGACTGTTGTTCATACCCTGTCTAATCCCATGTTTTATGAGATTAATTTCTAGTGTTGTCCAAGGGATGCAATTAACTGCCATGCCAATGGACCCGAAAACCACTACAGCTAGAGACCCAGAAATCCAGAAAATCATGATCTTGCGACCAACCCCCAGACAGACGAAAGGCATGGAGAAAGCACGGAAAGCACTGCTGGAGTGGGAACTTGCCAAGCAAACGAAAGAGATGAATAAGGCACAAGATATACTAACTGAGTGGGAACGAACACGGAAAACCTAAAGACAATCAACAAAACAAGAGACTTATAATAAAACCATGAATAAAGACAAAAAGGGGGGATTATGAGAAATAAAATAATCTGGTTTTATTATAAGTAAAGTTATGTAAGTAGGAAACGGGGTGTTGGGACTTCCTTCTTACCTCCCATTTAATTTTATTTCAGGCGTCTCGCGAAGATTGTAAGGTGAAAGGCCCCGTCAGGGCTGTACACCAAGGGAATATTGCGGCCGAGGTAGGATACAATATCAGCCACGTGTCTTTTTGTACAGGGGGGACCCCCTGTACATGTACAGAGGGGTACGTCACCAATCAATCAAACTGTACAGGGGGTATGCCCTGATCCAATCAGGTGGGACCAATCAAGTGAGGAGCCAATCAGGTGGGAGGGTGACACCCACCCGCCAGTTTGAAAAGTACCCTTTTAAGGTAAAATACTTGTTACCTGCTGAATATTCAAGATATTGGGTAACTGAAGAGTATAAGAAAGACACGGGCTCGGGGAGGGGCGTGCTTTTCCAGGCGGGCGGCTTGGGACTGCACCCAGCGCTGCAAATAAAGGATCCTTTTCTGTAAGTTTCCTTGTCCTGCGAAAGTTTTTTTTTGCCGTTTCTATAAATTGATAGAAGAGAATTTTCTCACAATAGTCCCTGAAACCATACATATTTCACCCCTGGCAATTTTCTTTATCCAGTGATTTCATATTCAGACACTGAAACTAAAATGTTTCTGTGAAAGGTTTCCATTTGACAAGCTGTTATCTGATATTTAACAGCTCATTTTATCTCTTCCAGACATTCTACATTCTTTTATTTTCAGGTAATGAGTACATCCCTACTTACTGCCTAGGTGCAGAATGAAAGACATCTGTGCTCCTAGTTGCAGTAAGCCAACAAAGGGAAAGAATATACATCATTACTTCAGTCTTAGAGAAATTTCTACATTCAAGGTCATAAGTCAAGAAAAGCATTAGCTCCTCAAAGGGGGCATTGAGGCACTGTGGGGAGAATTTGAAGGAATATCATCATAATTCCTCCATCTGGCAACAAACACTCTGTCATTTGCTGTCCTAATAAGGAACACAGTGATTAAATATGGCTAAGCACTCAGGCTAGTTGTGATTTTTTTAATTAAAAGAAAAGCAAATTGTTTTGATTTTTAATCATAGGAAAAAGATTTATTGTCAACCTTTGTGCACAGATGCAATGCAATTCAAATTCTGACTAAGCCTCTGAAGTAGAGAACAAAACCCAGCATGGTCTTGTTTAGACTTTTTGTTCAGAAATACAGAAGCACCTGCAATCAACTACATTTGTTAATGTATGTTATTTTATGCAGAAATGCTTTGGGCTTATTTCTGCTGCTTTTGAAAGTATCCATACACTAGAACGCGTAGTCCTTTGAATGTAGTACAGATTGTGTAGTACAGACCTGACTGAGTCAGGTCCTGGAAGGAAGGAAAAGTATCAGATGTTGAGGAGTGCCTGAGGGCTCTGTTAGCCTGTAAATTTGCATAATTTCTGTTTCATTGCAACAACTCTTTATTTTGTGTTTTTCTTATTTTCTATTTTCTCTTTTTCTTTTTCTCTTTTCTTCGTTTAGAGAGAAGGACATTGTGCTAGAATGGAATTTTGGGGTGGACCCCACATTCCTTCTAACAGAAATGTTTGAAGCAGAAGTAACAGCAATACAGAAAGTCAGGCGATCATGCACAAAACTGAATATCTGTTGACAGCTATGTCAGAGCATCATGTCTGCTGAAAATGGTCTGGTTTGGTGCCAAATCCCATTCAAATATCACAATATCTTCTGTTGATTTCAACCAGATACTTTGTCTTAAGTAAAAATGCATCCTCTGAAACATAATCCCTTTTTGTTACCTTATGTAATATTTGGTTATTAACCAACTGTTATGACCCGCCCCAGGAAAAGAGGGGGGGGGGTAACCCAGGTTTTATCAAAAATTCCTTTGGGGTGGATTAAAGCGAAACGACACTAAATAATCGGTGTATGAAAATATATATTGATAAGATTTATTTTAACAATTTTGAATCAACAGGTAAGGTAACATTTTTGGGTGCTGTCATAACCTTTCTGGGGAGAAGAAAAATGCATAGGGGAGAGAAAGGCAGGATAAGAGAAACTGTTTAGGGGAGAGGAAAACCAGGATGAGAGTAAGAGAAAAGAGAAGCTGAGAGTATAAAAGAAATGGACATAGTCACCGCCCACTGAATCCAGCGATGCTTGAGAGCGATGGTCTTGATTCGCAGGCGGTGGGGGAGAAGGAGAACTCCCAAATTCTCAAAGTCACCAGTCAGTTTATATACCCTCAGCATGCTCTGGCACCTCCCTGGCATGAGGGGTTGTTTTTCCTTTTTTGGGCTTAGTCCACCTGAGGCACCTTGTGCTGTGTCTTTTGTGTTTCGCCTGGTTCCCGCCTTTCAAGTTTAGCAGAGGGAGGGCGGGTCCTGATTGCCCATCAGATGTGTCAATAGTCAAAAGCCTGCAAGGTCAGTTCTTGCCTTTTCAGGACTTCACACCCCTTGATTGCCCATCAGAGGTATCATGCAAGTCAAAAGCCTGCAAAAGTCTCCTAGAATGCATAAATCATCAACCATTTCAGTCTCTGACACCAACAATTCACTAATTTCAACTCCAGCAATTCCTTTTGCCCCAGTGATTATATGCCAAACTTACCATAACTGACAAATACTCAAAAGTTCTTACCATCTCAAAGGTGTCTGATGGTCTACATGAAATAAGTTCTTAGATCAGTTCCACTATCTACATTTTTTTTATAGTCATGATTTTTTTTCCCAAGTATAAAGACTGAACATAGGCCTCAATCCTCACTAATGTATACCAGAATCTTTCACCGTACTGTCATGGAAACATGTAAATAACAAAATACACTGTGTCTAATTGAGACAGTTCTAAAGAAACACTATATTATTTAATTAAACAGGAAAAATGATATGCAGAGAGAGAGTGAGACAAGAAGAGAGAAGGTTGTCAATACAAAAATATGTCTGGTTATCCTGTGGCAGTACTTTGAGATATTTTTCACATTGGTTGCTGTACCCAGTTAATCCTGTTAACTATAAATGATGAGTCAAGTTGACAGCTTGGTCCCTATTTATGCTTGTATTTTCTTTATGCTCAAAGTTTAAATAAATGTAATTTGATGGGGATGAATAAACCCTTCAGGCTTTTTACTGAAACAGCTCAGGAAAAGACTATTTTAAATGGAAATAAAAGAATGCAAACCAGAATTTCCTGAAAGCAAAATAGCAGAACAATTCTAAAATCTTGTGTACCCTGCTTGCAGAGTAGAGTCAAAATGGAAAAGAACCTTTATAAAGAATGAATCCACTGTCTAATAACTTCAGCTTGGTTAGTATCACAAACTACATGAGCAGGAAAATAGCTTATATATATTAAACCTTATTTCTTTAAAAAGGTATAATATTTGTTGGAGAAGATGAGGCAACAATGGAAAACATCCTTAATAGATAGTCTGAACATGAGATATCAGCAAATTTACCTTCCACTACTGAATGATCTAAACAGCTCTGATCATTAGTGCAACATGTCTTAACTCATCAGCTTATGCTCAAGATAAAACATTAATGAGAGCTCTCCTCTCCCTCTCCCTCTCCCTCTCCCTCTCCTCTCCTCTCCATGATTCTATGATGCTACTGTGAAGGTGGTGAGATGCGGGAAATGGTTTCCCAGAGAAGTTGTGGATACCCCCAGACCTGGAAGTATCAAAACCAGGCTGGATGGGGCTTTGGGCAATCTGATCTAGTGGAAGGTTCCCTGCCCATGGCAGAGGGTTTGGAACTAGATGATCTTTAGGTTCCTTCCAACCCAAACCATTTTGTTATTCTCTGTTCTGATGTATTGCTCAGGACTGTAGAGGCATCTGTGCAGACCACAGAGGTTTCTGTTAGCACAGAGTGATATAATTCTTGTCAGACTGATATTCATCCTTACTTGCTTCCCCTTTTCTCTCAGCTGAAAACCAGATTTCAGCAGCAAGCAGAAAACTTAGAAGAAAAGAAATAACGAAAGAAATATAGAGCTTTCACAGAATCATTTTGTGCAGATGTTAGCATCTTAGGGGTATCCACAGAGGTTCACACACTCACAAAGCTTCCAGCTGAAAGATAGATGACACCTAGTCTAATAAGCATTGGTCTCTGAACAGGCATTCATTGATTTTAATCTTGTTAAATCATGTTCTAGTTTCTCAGAGACATAAAGAAGCAAAGAAATACAAAACACAACTCAGTAATAAGCAAATCACCCAGGAGATGAAATCAACAATTTTACTGACTTCTCAGGCTAGAAAACAGGAGTTTAAAAGAATTTAAAGGATAAGTAATTAAAGCTGTTGTGTTTTACAACATGGTAACACAACAAAAATAAGTGGCTGCAGAGAAAGCAGATTTTTAAAGGCAAAATGTAAAGAAGACCCTGAAACAAGAGTAAGAAAAGATATGCCAGTGAGATCCAAACTGTCATGATATTCATTTATTCATTAAAAAAGTAATATGTATTTATTTATGAAGCATATTTATGAGCATATTTATGAGGCTAAATCATAGAATTGTGGAATGGTTTGGGTTGCAAGGGACTTTTAATGGTCATCTAGTCCAAATTCCCTGCAATGACCACGGGTATCTTCAACTCAATCAGGTTGTTCAGAGCCCTGATCAACCTGATCTTGAATGTTTCCAATAAGGAGGCATCTACCACATCCCTGGGAAATCTGTTCCTGTGTTTTACCACCCTCATTGTAAACATATTCTTCCTTATATCTAATTTAATAATTCAACTTAAAACTGTTACCCCTTGTCCTATCACAACAGACTCTGCTAGAAAAAAATTTGTCCCCGTGTTTCCTTTAAACCCCCTTTAAAGTATTGAAACGCAACTAAGACGCTAGTAAAAAAGTGGGTTTGACACTTTTCAGGGAGGTTACTTTGGGCCAGAAACACTGAAGTTCAAAAGCAGAAATCAGTCTTAGCTGTGAGTCCCAGCTCTTGAAATATGATGAAGAGTAAATCTTAACCAGGTACCCAAATATTCAGTTGTTGTTGTTAGTGGTGGTGGTTGGTTGGTTTTTTCCTTCTTTCTTTTACTAAATGGTAAAAATCTTCTCAGATTGCACAGAAAGTGTACTTTCTCTGTAACAATAATTCACAGAGAGAGGAAGAGCCTGGGCTGGAGTTCAGAGCAGAGTGCACCAGGTTGCACACCTCTCCCAGTTTCGTCAGTGACTTAAGGAGTACTTCAGGGCAAACATCTTTTTCTGTTATCCCCATCTGTAGAATCACAGTATCATAAATGTACTCAGGGCTTTAGGCCATCTAAAGTGACACCATTCCTATCATGGAGAGATAGCAACCAAATATCACTGCAATTAATGCCACTTACTATCCTTGCTTTGGGTATAGTGAAAATTAATCCACTAATGCTTGTAAAATGCTTCAAGATTCCACAGTGAAAGTCAGCAGGAGAATGTAGAGCGTTAGAGTTGTAAATGACAACAGAGTGCACTCTGGAAGGAAGAATAACAATAAGATCATTGAGTTAAACTCCAAACTCAGAGGAATTTTCACTTATTCCTCTCAGCATCTCCTTCTCAAGCGCATGTCTCAGTAGCAACTCTAATCCTGATGCTAAGCAGTCCTGACTTGATATGAACACCAGTGCATCATAAGGTCTCCTACTTTTGCTCCTGAGCCAGAGGGGTGGTATTGTACTGAACTTTTGCTAAGAAATTACCCTGTTACTTGTACATGTCTCCATTTCTGCTGTAGTGACCACTGATGTTTCAGAAGAGGTTGCGGTTAATGCTGCTCTCTCTTCCTGTAGCTGCTTAGCCAGCTCTTGGATATTGCAAACTGCTCCTGCTACACATGGTTTTGGTCTTAAAAAGACCAAGGAATTCACTGAAAAATCATCACTGTCTCCCTGAGTAGTTTGACTGTCAATATTTTTACAACAGGCCTGCTGACCCTTTACTGCTTTTAGCTATTTGCATATGCCAAGTTGGAAGTAATCGTCTGGAAAAATTGCCTCCAGACAACTGGCCAAGGCTTTGATCAACTGATCTTCATGTCCCAGTCTTATCTGGTATGACTGTGTCAGGTGCATACAGTATGAGTACACCCTGGATTAAACACTGTGTAGTGTAACCCTGGGGTCTGTCCCAAAGAACACACCTCTTAATGTGTGACTTGGAACCTTGATTCAGTCGAGACAAACATAAACAGAAAACCCAGTGCTGACAAAAGTTATTCTTTGTGCTGACCATGGATTACTGTGGAATGCAAATATGCCTTTAGAAAAAAGTTGTATATGGCTGTAAGGTTAAAGAATATAGTCAGAGCATTTCTCTAGTCTGGTGAGTGATTCACAGCACTCTCCTGCACAGCCCACTAAATCACCAGGTGCTATGAGCACACAAGCATGATATTTCCATAGTGTCCTTTTGAAATGTTTAGCCTCACAAACCCAGCAAGTAAAAAACTACAGTACCTACCCAGGAAGTCAAAATTTGTATGTTCTAGGTGAGCATCACTCTAGTGAGTCCTGTAAAACCTTGTCTCCTTAGGGTGAGCAGAGACGTGTCCTTCTGCTTGGTGCTCTCACATGAGAGTCAGTTACTCATGTACATTCAGAGATCATCTGTGTCTCATCTGAGAAGCACAATAAATTGTTTTGGTAGTTTGTAGCTCCCATATTATCCCCAGATCCTTGTTCCCTGCACTTCTTTTTGTTTGTGCTTGCCCAGAGAATAGGGATTATCTGAGAGTATAAATCTCAGTGACCTAAGTAGAAATCATCTGTCAGTGAAGGATGATAATCATCCACCAAAAAATAAACAACCAATCCATTTCTCCCCCCTCCTTCCTTCCATTTTTCCTCTCAAGTGAGCAGCTCAGTCACTCCCAGAACCCAGTAATAGAAGGAATGAAAGACATGGGAATTATATCTGCATTTACAGAGGGTAGATTTTCACCTGGCTAAGATGTGGCATGAGCACTTGAAACTTGTGTAATGGGCATTCAATTTGTTTTGTAAATGTCCAAATAGCTGCCATTTTACTGCAGAAATGTCAGGGAAAAGACCTATCCCAATCCTGGCTGTTTCTCTTGTCATTGTTAAAAAGTGAAATTACTGCTTTCCTTTGCCTCAAGAATTGTCAGGAGGCAGGTGGAATTGTCTAACATCTTCAAAAGGGACAGTAATACTATACTGCCCACATCCTGCTGCTGTTATATATGTAAAATATAAGTTAAAATTGCTCTGTCAAACGTTGTCACTTGGTCAAATGGTCCTTTCTGTAATGCAAATTTTTATTAAACAAAAGTAGTTAGATTAGACTTGAATAGAATGGAATAAAATTATACTAGACTAGTCCCTTTCAATTGGAAGGGACTTATATTTTCAGTGACCAAGGTCTGCCTTCTTTCTAAGCTCCATAATTTCTCTTTTCATGGCCATTGTCAGGAGGTAGCAGTGGTCCAATTTTTTCTTCAGGATTAGGTTTTGAATTGGTGATATTCCCTTCCTCTTATGTGAGTTTATGCAGAGGAAAGGCAAAGCACAAGATGTCACCACAAGTCACAGGTTTGGTTTCAGAAAAACTATCACTAGATCACTGCTTGATATGTTAACGTTGTTTAATCTAAATTATACTACGTGTTTGTGCTTGCCACATAGCGACAGGAAAATGAGGAAGAGTGCACAGACATGGTGGGAAAATAATTATTTTGTTTTCTTGCTAGATATAAGCTCTTTTTCATGAGTCTGTTCTGCAAACACATTGCTCTGATCTGCAGTAGGAGTTGGTGACACATTAGATGATTTCCAGAGCCTTAAATGGACAAGTCCTTTATACTTCATGTCAGAGAGCAGTGAGAGTGGACTGCCAGAGGCGACAGCCAGGAAAGCAGAGCACTACTCTTGAAGACAAGGGGTACAGTCCCACAGTACCTAAACCAGGAATAGAGCAGCTCTGGTGACAGCAACCAGGGGCAGCACAGACCAACAGTCACCACATTAGACCTAATGATGAGTCAAGTCTGAGTTAAGCCAGCAAGGCAGGATCTGCAAGGTGCAAAGCCAGGCATGGACATACCTGCAGGGTAGCTAAGTCAAAGACAAAGGGCAAGGGCTGGGTTAAAATGCAGATTCTGAACAGGACAGAGGGTCAAGTTCCTGGATAAGTTTTCCACAGGGCTTTCTCTTGGTTTATTTGTTTCCACCAAAGCTTTCTCTAGAGTTATGCAGCTGCATCATATTAAGACCCTGAACACAACCCTTAGGCTGGAAGGGGAGAGAGAGAGTTTGCAGAAGAGGATTTTCAGGGGAGGTGTTTCAGGCCATCCAGAGCAATCAGTCCTGAGTTTGCTCAGGTACCTGACACTCCTTGTTTAACCTCTGACCTCTGAAAACCATCATTAACACTAACCTCAATTTATTGGACTCTGAATCTTTCTACATCATTAAAAACCAGTCTATAAGGCAGGTAAGATTAAGCTCTGTCTTAACATAGCCATCAGGCTTTGAGACAGCTGATACACTGAATACCTGAGATATCTGCAGGAGCTGGCAGATGTGACAGAAGGCTTGCAGAAAACCTGCAGCAGGAGGCCAAGCATGCTGCAATAAGACATTTAAAATTGTGCTAGAGACAGAAGTTTGGCACTTGAATCAAACAGTTCCCAGGATCATCAGG
This sequence comes from Manacus candei, assembly GCF_025592945.1. NCBI lineage: Eukaryota > Metazoa > Chordata > Aves > Passeriformes > Pipridae > Manacus > Manacus candei. Next base: position 9,188,442 of record NW_026138061.1, read on the forward strand.
ATTATTTTACCTTTGTTTAATTAGATGATAACTTTTGCTGTAGATTGGCATGCATAAGGCTCCCTGTGAAGTGGAAAGGCATGTCTTTGGGAAATGTGCTGTGTTAAGCAAGCTGTTAGGGATAATTGTAGATGGTAATGCTTCTGACACTTATATGACCCATTAGCTTGTCTGGCAGAATAAAACCCTAATGTCAAATTGTGCATGTGCTATTAAGAAAGCATTTTTTCCTTGGTCCCTTGGACTCAGTGCCCCATAGTGAAAGAGAGTAATAAATTGGTATCTTACAACTGGGAATGTGCATAGGGACTGTGAGTTTTGAGATAAAGAACCACCTATGCATCAATGGTATTGTTCCCCTTAATTATTGCTACAGCCCTACTCTTTTTTATACCAAGAACCCCAATGATAAAACCTATTACCTTTGTTGATAACTATGACTGACAGATGATCAGAAGAAACAAATAGGAATGAAGAGCTATAAGGAAATTCATCTGGCTGAGCATGAAACTAATTTCCAGTGAATGCTAGAATGATGAATGTAAAGTTGTTTTGTTTGAAGGAGAGTCTGAGATACCAATTTGTAGAGGAAGAAACATGTCCTATTCCTCAACAGTGCAACAGATCTGGATCAAATAGCTCTGTAAACATCCTCCTCCACCTTCTTTTTTTTTTTCCTGCACATTTTTATACATGAGCCAGGAAGTCTGAACACTTTCATGGGGGAAATTTAAAAACAGACCCCATGTCCTTTAACTTGCACATTAGTGTTTGGCAGGTGTATGTCTCATTAAGTCTCTTTGAATACAGCATCAGTGCATCAGGGAACAACTCTTCCTCCTCACTATATATTTAGAGCGAGTTATGGTCTATGCCTCTACTGGTAGGGATTTGTGTGTTTGCCACATCTTGTAAACGCTAATGTAAATAATGTTTTTCCTTATGCTTGAGCCACTGTACAAACTGAAATTAAGATGATATTTGAAATAGTAGGGGAAAACGTATTTAATCTTCGTGGACCAGCTTGTGTAGCTGACTATAGTCATAAGAAAAAGAAAGTTTAAAATTTGTAAAAATAAAAATTTACTGCTTCTTCCTTCCATTTCTGTCACTGTCTTTTCTTTCCCTATCACAGATACATTGAATATCACAGTCCATAAACCAAGATGGATTTTTTGGGAAATGACAACATATGAAACTGACAAAGGCTGAACTAATATCTCAGAAATCAAAATGTTTTAAAATGGCAGAAATCTGGAATACTTATGTCAAGAAAAAAATACAAGCTAAAAGAAGGTCTACACAACCATCAACTATCCTCTGACATTTGCTAATGTTGGAGGTTGTCAAGTCCAATATTGTATATGGAGTTATATATACATCTTTTAAATGGCATGTATTGTTTGAACCTAAAGATGTAGTTAGGGGATCATTTCTTTTTGGCAGCTTAAATCATTTCTCTTTACCTCTTCCCTCTCCATGTTATCTATTTACTGGTACCTCAGTCTCCTCTCAGGATGTGCATGGGGGTATGTACATCCCAATGCAGGAAGTCTGAACCTACTTTGAAGATTCATTCAAATTGAAAATCAGCTTATTTTTCTGCAAAGTTATTTGGCAAGAAGTGTTTTATATCCTAATCACCATGTAGATCCGTACAAAGAGTGGGTAGGTGTACTGGTTTAAAAGTTAACCAGCAGGGGAAATGAACTCAACTCAAAAGAGAGATTATACGTCAGAATAACAATTTAATAAAGTAATACAATAAGTATGATTATACAGACAAGCAATTTGGTTTTAACCCACAAAACCCAAATGTATAACCCAGCACCCTGGGGCATGAACAAAGTGGTGTTTCTTGGGGCCCCCTTCCCCGAGTCCAAAGTAAAGGGAGAGGGGAAAAAAAAAAACAACCTGCTGGTGGGAGAGCTGTTGCAGTCTGGTCAAAAGTGGTGATTGCAGTCTAGTTGAGGGTAGTGAGCTGCAGTCTGGTTGAGAGTGATGAGCTACAGTCTTCCTCTCAATCCCACGAGTGGTAAAAAGGTTCCAAAACTCCAAGTTTATTCTCCAGTTCAGGTAGGAATGCTCAGTCCTTCCCTCAGAGCGGGGAATTCCATAAAAGTGTATGAGGACAGGAACATCTACAGGCCTCTACTGCTAACAATTTCTGGGAAAATGGCATGGAAGGCTATAGAATACACAGTTTTGGGTTACACCCACACCATGATGAACTGGTCTCAACTGTCCTAACTAGGACAGTAGGGCAGAGAGAAAAAGGAGTGTTAAAGAGTAGATCTAGTGATTTGGCATCATGACTGCCAAAAATAATGCTTCTTGAATGACTCCTTAATAGAAAAGTAGTCAGAAATGTCACTTCAGTTGCTTAAATTATTCATCTTAATTTATTTAGGGACACTGGCTTTTACATAGATGAAATTGGTTGCAAGTTCAGTACATTTCTCTCTTTTCTGGAGTTAATGAACACAGAAACAAATAAAACTTCTACTTCAATGTTTTTGAACTGATACTCTGGAGGGATGGTGACTTAGGTACTATTTAAATACCTATGATATCACATTCTCTGTCAGGCAGTGGAGGTGGCTTAAGGAGTTACTACCCCATAGCTGCTTTTTATGGCCTCCCTGCTATGCATCATTATGGGAGTAGCACATGACATGGACTTATACTTAAGCTACTTCATTTCTTGGAATAGTTTCTATATTCTAAGCAAAAGTATCCTGACCATCTCTGAAAAACTGGTTACTAAATGCCATCCCTCCATTTGACCACTTAAATCCTGCTTCACAGCTGGAGAAAAAAAGATCACTGTGTATTTACTGGACACTCAAAACTTTTAGATTATATAATGTTATTTAATGTTCTTTCTGGCTAAGTTCAAAGCAGCTGCTCTTGTTCAAAGAAATCTCTCTGCCTTCATCCTGCTCACACGAATGTTCCTCCAGTGTTATATGCTCTTGAAATACAAAAAAGCAACACTTACTTGGGAGAGAGGAACCACCCTGGTCCCTGCACTCTTGGAGGTGTATGTGCTGTTTATTAGACCTCCAGGGGAAAGTGCTGCAAGAGGCACTGTCTCACAAATTATCTGGTTGGGAAAGAGAGAGGAGTACATGAGGCAGGGAAGCGTCCTTTCCACAACTCTCAGAGAAAGTTCGTATTGCAACTCAAGCATCTTCAGTCTCATCTCCACCGAGGACACCAGTCAATGATGCTTCAAACTGCCTGCAGCCTACAAGGCTGTCACCTTTTCCATTAAGATGAGGACAACAATGGTATAATGCAGGTGCCAACGCTGGGGAAAAAATTGCTGAAAAGGGATGTGGCTGCTGCCTTTATAGCTCATCTAGATCTCTTAATCCTCTCTGGCATTCTCACTCACCAGAGATGTGATGCTGGCCAGCAGGATATAATTCTTGATGATTTTCTCTGAATAACCTTTCTATGGGTCAGCCCTGGCAGAGATAAGACTGTCTCTCCAGAGAAAGACAACCAGTGATATATTTGGATACTTAGCAAACGTGCTGTCTGAAGCACCTGTCACTGATAGCAGTGGAACAACACTGGTATATAGCTGCTCAAATTATCTCAGGTTCAGAACGATTTTTCAGTGTTATCCACTTTGCTGCTTTTTTCTCAAGAGGCTTTTCAAATGTCATACCACCCCTGTTCTTATCACAATAGTCTTTACATTAAAACGAGCTATAAAAATCAGCCAGCTCTACCAGGGAATGCAGGCTGTGCATATTTCACAACAGGGCAATGCAAAAGATCTTCAAGGGAAAAAAAAAACTCAACCAACCAAACAAAAGGCTTTGCATATCTGCTGACTATTTAAATTAAGACAGTCTGTGGTATAAAATTCTACTTTCTCTGTTTATCTGTACAGAGGTACTATGTCAGACATCTCAAATTGACTAGACCAGAGCATCCTAACAAACTAAATCTGAGGCTAGATGCAATAAAGAAATAAAAATCACAGAAGTTAGGACCTGAATAGCATAGATGGCTCTTGGAACCTGGAAAGCACTGTAACTGGGTCTTTGTGTGATGAGATTTTGGAGGCCTCAAAACAATGAAAGAATCATGCCCTTAGGATAGAACTGCTTGGAGCAAGACAATGGGAAACATTAATGCCAGAGGTGATTTTAAACTGATATTACTCTCCCAAAGATGTACAACTCCAATATCCAAAAATGAAATCTCAGACTGAAGCAAAGCTGGCACAGAATTGTTCTTCTGAGGGCCAGTCTCACTTTTCGCTTTTCAAGAATTAAAACAGACTTCATCTTTCTTCAAAAGAGCTTCATGGTTTGAAGAGTCACTTGGGATGTGTGGGAGGACCCAATTCAATGCCATTTTTAGGGGGAAAGGCTCTCAAATCCTGCACTCACATTTGCTCAGTGAATGCCTCAGTCATTGGGCAATTTGTACCCATCACTGATTTTAAACTGTGGGCACTTGGAAGTGCCACATTATTCGAAGAAACAAGAATTAACATGGAGCACAATATTGTGAACCCTTGCATCAGATCCATCTGTTACCAAGGTACTAATTAATAAGTAAAATTTAAAGGAAAAAAGCCATGCAATTGCAGCCTATTCACATCAGCTTATAGTGCCCTGTGAAGGTACCCTGTAAGTCACATAGTTGGTGCCTTTTGGAGACCATCCTGAGCTGCCCTTACTGCTACATCCCAGTGAAAAGCCTCCTCAGGAAGACAGGACCAATCTTTTCAGGCAGAACAAAAGCAATACAGTGATCTGATCTCTGTGCTGTTGGGGATAACCAACTCAGCCCCTGTACGGCCACTGGTCCTGTGGAAGGCCAGAAGATCCATTCCTGCAGTGTCCTCTGCTGCACATCTTTTATAACCATAGGAGGTCGACAGATTCATTTTTGCCTGTGCACTGTAGCACAGTTTGTGTAACAAAGCAGCAGGTAATTCACAACGCAAGTGTTCTTTGGGAAAAGAAGAAAACAAAGAATTAATTTTCGAGTCCTTGGTTTGCATCACTGATGTTTAAATGTGAAACTGTGGCATTTTTTATTTCAATGCCCAAGTTCCAATCACTGTTGGTGGGGAGTATGTTTCATCCACGGGGAATTATGCCATTGATTTACATGAAACTTTTCTGACTTAAGCTGAGCTGTATATTTTTTTACTCCACTAATACATTTAAATCTTTCTCTTCAAGTCTAGAATATAGTCCAAAGGGAAAAAAAAACCCTTTTGACATGACAATTTCTCTTAAGAAAAGTTGTCTTCCTCGGCCTATTCAAATGATCTCTGAGATCAGAGATCAGAGGTTGTCTGGTAGAATAGAAAATCACATAAATTTTTATGCCTGGGCAGGGAATCTTCTATTTACTTCAGGATGAAAAAGTAAGAACCAAGACCTCAGAAGGATCTAGGGAAACAAAACTTTTCCTTCTTTGAATATAAACATCCTCAATTGTTTTTTCTCTTCATTATTCCAAGAATATCATGGGAAGATTTGGTGGGATATGCTTGCATCCGTCTGGGTATAAGTTATATCCATCAAAAGGTAGATCTCTCAGTATTAGTAAGCATAATCCCACCTGGTTGAATCATTTGTATGATGTGTAAATCTACTGTAAATAGATACAATATTGACATTTCTAGAGGAGTTCCAGTTCTCCTTAGTTAGTTAAATGCACTTTCCTTTCTGCATTTGTTTACAGTCATGAAGATACCCCAGTGACGTGTTTTAATATTGAATATTGAAATTCTACACTTCCTCACAGATAACAAGGCAGACTGCAAGGATAAACGTGAATCAGCTGGTGGTGCAACAATCCCTCTCCTGTTCGTTTAAAAAATGTGTTTTCCCCTAATTTGGTTCCATCAGCTTCTACCATGAATAAATTTTCTCATGCCAAAATACAGTCTTCTTGTTCCTGTTCTTTTTGTTCCTAACTGGTCACTAATACAGAAACAATTTCTGCGTGGAATAGTTTTTTGGCATTTTAATTGTAAGAGCAGAAGAGGTGATAAAAATTATCCTTTATGCTGATTTCCTACCGAGAATTCTGACACTCAAAATCAGAATCACTCAGAATCACATTTTGAGTTGGAAGGGACCCACAAGGACCATCGAGTACAACTTTTAAGTGAATGACCCATACAGGGGTCAAACTCATGACCTTGGTGTTATTAGCACCTAATAATAGCTGCATACTCTGACCAACTGAGCTCTCACAATGCTTCTCCTCAAATCCCTGGTCTTTAGAGGTGATAAAATGATGTGTGACATCATCTCCTTCTAAAGTCAACAGAAATTGAAAAGATTAAACATTTCTCATAGTCGGGATCTTACACTACAAAGAAATAATCAAATAAGCAAAAGGAAAAAGTCCCCGTTCTGTACCTTGTCTTCTCTTCATACCTAAATTATGAGTAATAAACGGTTCCTGAGCACTTTTCAAAAGAAGAGATGCATTTTAATTTTCTTTCAGAGGAACATAAGAATTGAGTGGTTGCAAAAAATAAATAATAATGGCACCAACGTTTTTTCTTGAATAGTATCAAATATTGTAATGAATGTTTCCATGTATTCTATATATTTTCACCTCTGGAGAAATCAACTCTATGATTATAGGAGTACATTTCAGCTCTTTTTCCTTTAAAGAATCACCACAGTAGTATGGATTATGAAATGATTATGGGCAGTAAGCAAAATTGGGACCTAATTTTATTTGCATATTGACCTCAACACCACCATTGCAACATACTCAAAATGACAATTGAATATTTAAGTCAATATTGATCCACAAAGAGGGAGTTCAGAAAATCTAAGAAAAACAAAATTTCATCTATTTTATTAAAATACTGACACTTCCCCTACAAAACAAATCAGTATCAGTTTACACTCATTTTCCAATAAGAACTGATATTTCTTCATTGCAGCATGCAGACCTGTCATAAAGATTTTTTTCTTAACATTCTCTTCATACAGAAATAAATAAATAAAAAATCCTTAGAGAAGTGTAAATAAGAGTTGGTGAGACATTTCTTCTCTCTTTTTTATCACAGGAGACATGACTCAGGGTGTTCTGTGCCAGGAGATGCATCCCCTGGGTCTTGTTTTGGCAGTTTTTGTCAGAAACCTGTGATTTCTTTACACACATTTAGTACTTTAATCTGTGGAGTTCTTTTTCTGGCTTTGTTTTCCCTGCATACTGAATACAATTTCTTTGCTTTGGAAAAGAATCTCACAGTACTGTAGGCTACAAAAGGTCAGAGTCCAACTTCCTGCTCAAAATATATCTTGTGGTCTCTTATTTCCTCCTGTCCTATCACTGCACTTGTGAGAAAATTCCCATTCTGTTTTCTTTACACTTTGCTGTTGGGTGGCTCAAGACAAAACACAAGATATTCACTTGCCTTTGTCTTTACAAGGAGAAAGCAACAGCTCCCAGTCTTTCCAGCCTCCCCTCATGTCACTTATATTTCTTTTCTAGTCTGCTGTTCATCTGCAGTGCATGCACATTACTTTGAATCCAAACTTTGACATGGAGCAAAATATGTTTAGTTTTGTTTTGGTGTTGTTTTTATTTGTTTTGTTTTGTGGTTTTGTGGTTTTTTTTTTCAATTATAGCTCCATGAATGAGGTATAAATTTCATTAGACATTTTTGAATGGGCATTTTCTATTGTAAGCATCAACTATCTTTTTCCGTCAGAGAACAAAGAGTTAGCTATTTCGGCACTTCCTAAAAAAATGTTATTTTGACTTGACTAAGTTAATTTTAAAAGTGAAATGCTTGCATAAACTATTATATGGCATTTTATTATCATTGAAAACTATCTTGGTGAAAGACAAAGGGTTAACATTGAAATAATGTGATAATTATATTTGACATAACTATTAGCAACAAATAAAAAAAATCAAAAACCCCAGTCATACGACTAGGGTCATAAAGATTTGTTTCTTTGGACTATTGTCTGTCATATTTGTCAGCAAGTCAATTACAAGGAAGTATTATTTAAACAAAGATACCAAAGAAAATGTTCAGTAGTCCACTATGTATTCCTGAGAGAAAAAATGGGTGGAAAAAAAAGCCATGGCTTAGAGATTGTTTCTAATTATTAAATCAACAAAACAGTTCCCGAAGTCTCATCATTTGGAGATGTAACTATGAATAAGTGTTTAAAAGTTAAATCTATTCCTACTGTTTAAAACATTTATATTTTCACCTAAAATTTGGTGCTCTGTGATGTCTGCAAACACTGTTTAAACTCTGCTAAACTGATATTTCTATACATGAGTTTCAAGCAACCCACTAGCCAACTTAGTATTAAAATTCACAGCTCCTACAAGCTGAGTTCTGCCCCCCCCTTAATAGTCTCTGTTCCTGCAACTGTATGTTGGGAACTAGGAAAATTATTTAATTTCCTTGCAACCGCAGTTCCCAGTTGCACACTGGAGATGAGAACACTTTGTAATCCTTTTCTGCCACACACCTGTTCTGTTTTCTTCACAGTTTTGGGAACAACTGAGCTACAAATTGCTGGAAGCCAAGAAGTTTTACCATGAGCTGAGTCACTTTATTTTTTTTGTGATATCACCTTTGTTCTCTAAGCTTTTGTTTGGGCCATTGTCAGCAATGGTTTCTGGTATTAAACAGACTGATACAATACAGATGCTCTCGTGTTCTTATAATCCCAAATCACTGCCCGCAGCAATGCAGTTTGGATTAGACTCCTAGTTTAAAAGCTTTTGAGGAAAATGTGAAGGAAAAGAATGGGAGCCTTCTATTTGTACTGCCTATGACAACCATTATATAACTACATAAAATTATCATTCATTATCAGTTTCTTGGCAGAAGTACACAAAGAACTGAATTATCCAAGATTTTCTTTGGATTTACTGAGAGCAAAATTATATCTTCGTTTCACTAATTTGGCTTGTAGGCATCTTAAGTTTCCTTAGTGCTTAAATAAATAATAAAAAAGGCTAGCTGTATATTTATTCAATAATTTGTTTATTTAAATTACAGCCGTTCTCATCTTTCAATTTCTTGTACATGGAGAATATTGTTACATCAAAAATTACTTTAGGTCACATTTAACACTTGGAACAGTTAGTCATACAAAGGAATATTATCTTAAGAGACAAGTGACTGTTCTAATGGTTTTTGCCACTCAGTATGTGTCAGAGAGAATATGCAGGGCCTTAGTGATAATGACAGGTCTGCAAAAGATATAGGGTATCAAGACGAGTTTCCCCCCACATAAGTGGTGAGTGATTAGTATTTTATTGGCCCTTTATCAACTTCAATTTTGTCTTTTGAAAATTCAGTTTAGAAAGTAATGTTCAAAATGTTGGATTTAGGGAGCTAAGTGTTAATCAAGTATTTAAGTCTAATATAAACAGATATCTGTAAATCAAACAGCTTTAGTGTTTCAGAAGTAATTCAGATATTGGTAGTCTTTTACAACAGAAATCAATTCCTCTCATAAAATAAGTCCCAGTAAAAGATGCTGTTATGATATATGTGCTGAGATTACCTAGCCATCATTATTTACCAGTATGGATTTTAAGGACAAGCTTTTCAAAGCCACTTAGGGGCTGAGTATGCCCAATTCTCATTAATTTTATACGTGGATGGGTATCCAAATCCCTTTGAAAAGCTGAATAGCTCATTTTGTGAAAATCCAACAGGCATCTATGTCTGGGTATTTCCTCTTGGGATCACAATTTGTATGTGCCCTAGACACTTGAAAAATGATTTTGCCCATTAACTTTTGAGGCAAAAAGTCGGGACATGTCACTAATGCAATATGTATATGAAGCTAAAATGGAAACTTTGATCTAACAAGTCATGTGATATGAACAAAGATAGAAAGTGAGCACAGAAGAGACAGGAAAGAATTTTCCTTTCTGGAGTATGTTTTACTTCAGGTCAAAGAATTCTGTATGACAAGGTAAAATGACACCTGGTCATTAATAAAAAAGCCATAAAGTTACTGGTAGAACCTAACTTTGTCAATTTGTCTGTTTTTCTCTTGGAACTCCACATTATATCCCCAAATTCATACAGATTTCTAACAAAGGTAGTCTTGAGACAAGTTTTTCTACCTCAGAAGGGGGGATTTTTCTCACTTGCTTTTATGAGGAGATAGCCTGTTATGAATGAAAACCATGAGTTTTAGTGCTAGGAAAACTTTCTAGCAGATCTGCTATACTTGACTGTTGTTATCAGTGCTGGCAGTAGGCAAGATAGCAAGCAGAGTACTAGATATAAAAAAGGGTGATTTCTTAATATTAGGGGGGTTTTTTGTTTGTTTTCTGGGTTTTCTGCGTTTATAATTTCTGTGGTTCTGGAATAAAGAAATGTTCATTTCAGTGGAGCAGGTGATTAATGAGAAGTGAGTGAATAGTATATTACCAGAAGTAGATGTTCAGTAGTAGACTGTTATATACTTGGAAATAAGAAGATTATTTTATAAAATAATAACATTAAACAAAATAAATACATTTTTTTTAATAATCTATGGTATTCTGGAAATCTGTGAGCTTTTTCTTAGTTGTCTAGAATGTTCTTTCTTTTTTTTTTCTAAATCTCATACAGTTATTTATTTTTAGGAGTTGGTGCTTCCAGTAAATCCTTGTCTAGTGCCCTGGAGCTGCCAGTGCCTTGGTTGTAACCTAAGACCTATGCACCAGCTGTCACTTGGCCAACAAAGAATTGGCCATAGTAGATGACTTAATGAAAGAATATTTGCATTGATCAATTAAGTATCAACAAACTTGTCTTTCTCCCTGACCAATCTTGTTTCCCTGTAGGTATCCATCCTCCGAGACCACTCTCATGAAATCTCCAGTTTGACATCCAGTCTAACCTCATAAATACATGTCTCTGTTTTCCCCTCATGTTCAGCTCTGCATCCACACCAGATACTACATAAACCTACTAAAAAAAAAAAAACAAACAAAAAAAAACCCAACCCAATTTAATCTCTGAATTAATCTGGTCTTTTTGTTCCAATTTTTACTGTTTGCAGATCACAAAAATAAAGAATAAAAACACCAAGAAAGGCTTTTTTTTTTTCCTTTCTTTTTTTTTTTTTTTTGCCCCCCTAGTTTGTAAACATTTTGGGGCAAGTTTGTTTATTTGCTCTGAATGTACAGGGAGATCCACATCTCTACTGAGTGTTTAGCTTCTACACAATGCTCTGCTCAGGGCAGGGTATAAAGTGCTACTCTAACCCACAGTGTGCAGTACATCAGTTCACACACATTTCTAATTAACATCTAATTTTGGATTAATTTCTGATTACCTCCGCTGGGCTTCTGTAATGAGATCATGAGCTACCTTAGCAGAAGGTCTATACTTAAAATGTATCTATAACGTAGAACCTACCAGGTAGTTAACTGACAATAGGATTTAAAAAAAAAAAACAAAACCAAATCAAATACAAAAAAAACCCCACCCCAAATCCTTATTTGTTAGACATCTCTAGTCTTATTTTAATTTCATCAGCTACAATCAAGGAAAGAATTTGAATACTTTCCACTCCCAACAGTTCTTTCCTTGTCTCTCTTTCCATGCACTAAGAAGCTGGTTGTTATTACTATGTTTTTCTTATTTTTTTTCAGCGCACTGATTCAGGAAAGCAGATAATTTTACTAAATAAACTGTCTTCAGTACAAAATCTACATTCTTAAATAATTTCTTCCAAAGTATTTGGTAAAAAAGCAGCAGGGGAAAATATGTACTTTAAATATAGAATAAATACAGAAGTTAAACATTAGGTCAGCTGTTCTTATTTACCCATCCATGTATAGGAATGCACCATTGGAAAAGAGTGTCAGTGTTGAAGACACAGATTAATGAGTCGTTTCAGACAATGGAGGTTTATAGGTATGGGGCATACAGTATAAGTTGTGAGGGTGTATAGGAGACAAACATCTTGCTGGAACAGGGAAGATATCTCTCGGTTTCTGAAAAAAACGCTGGGAAATAAAATTCTCCCCTCCATTTCCTTTGTCCTGACGTGAGATCTTCAATACTCAGTTGCATGAAGACATTCATGTTTTGATGTCTTATAATAAAATTGAATACCACCCTGCACATTTAAAAATCTCCTTCTTTCCTGGTTACTAGGAGTTGCTAAATGCAGTTGTCCAACAGAGGCAAGATGGCCACAGCTTCATGTGCTGAAGTGCAAACAACAGCAGGACTGAAGGTGTGTTCCCAGTAGGAACTCCCACCCAGAACACATCTATGCAACACATATGTACGTATGTAAACAGCCAGCCAGAGCTAACACAGACAGACACACAGCACTCAAACAGCATCATAGCCTGATCTTATTCTTTTCACGATGTGATCAGAAGGAAGATACATCTGTGAGAGTGCAGATGTACACGTGTACAGTGAGGGTTCCTACAAGAGCTGCTCCCAGACACTCAGTCTGCCCAGAAGCTGCTCCTCAGTCCCAGTGTTCCCAGTTGCTGACATTTGGGCATTCAAGCTGCTATAGGTTTCCTGTGTGTGCAGTAAAACACACAGACACAGGCACCGACATACACACAGGGAAACTGGGCTTACACAGCCACCCTGTCCAGCAGCTGGTCCTGGATCCTCATTCCCTCTTGGTGTCTCCTGTGCAGACAGACACAGACACAGTCACAGACACAAATGGGTCTCTCAGTTCACTCCTCTAAAATGTGCTGAATCAAGGAGTTGTTCTGGGCTCCTAGGTGTGTCAGGCAGTCAGGTCCTCCAGGTGTCTCATCCTGGAGAATGTCACACACCTCCCTGGCTCCCCGGTCTGCCTCGATGCTCAGAACAGCTTACACTCAGTGACACACCTAAACTCACACAGGGACATCATGAGAGCAAAATGGATGTGACAGTATATGGGGTGTTGGTGCCTAGGCCCAACCTAGAGCAGAGAGACAAGAAGGAGCAGCCCAAAGGGGCTTGGAGGGATCGACTGCAGCCCCATCCCCATCCTTGTAGCCCTCGGAGGAGAGGATTCGTGAGCAAAGGGGGGAAGGTGGTGATGGGAAAGGGGGATGGAGAGAGATATTTTAATTTCGATTTTGTTTCTCATTAGTCAAATCTCTTTTGAATAGTGATAAATGCAATTAATTTCCCTAGGTCTAATCTGTCTTGCCCATGATGGCAACTGGTGTGTGATCTCCCTGTCCTTATCTCAACCCATGAGCTTTCTCATTCTGTTTTCTCTCTGCACACTGTAAGGAGAGGGAGTGAGGGTGCAGCTGATGGGGGATTCTGGCTGCCTGCCAAGATCTCATAACAGACATGCACAGAGAATAGCGAGTCATTCATTCAGAAAAATCATCAGAAAGAAATTTAATGAAACAATACGAATTCCAAGTACAGTCAGACAAACTCACTGACAAACAACTTGTTATGTCGCACTTTTATCCCATTTTCCCTTGGTTTTACCATGCTCTTTGGACCTCAGAGGCCCATCTATTTCCATATCTTTGTTTCTTCTGCTAAACCCACATAATAAGTCATGCACAATCCCAGGATGTTCTTCCCCTGTATCCCATAATATGTCCTGTGACTCTGGGCAGTGAATCCATAGTGTGGGTGCCACCCTCGTCCCATGGGACTGAGGTTTTCCTGGGACAGCACTTGCAGGGGTCAGGGCAGGTAGTCATGTCTCTGACTGGAGTCTCTGACTCTTATGCTTTTCTTGTGCCTCTGAGTTCCTCTGTGTGTATTGGGACAAGCTTTATATCACATAATCTGGCATTGTTAAGCAGCTTGGACTTCATTCTCACTCCAGACCTCTGAAGAACTCACAGCTCAGATATCCCTCTGTCTTACCTACAGTCATTTTCAGAGTATTCCTAGGAGTTTAGACTCTGCGAAAGGCACAGGGACAGTAAGCACCAGTATAAGTACCTCTAAGAGGTCTCCTTGTTGTAGAAGAGGGGAGAGGAAAGGGGCAGTAGAGAGAACTTTGAGCATGAAGAAATTTGCACCCAAACATTCCCGGAGAGTGTTCAAACAGACCTAGTGTAGAATCTCAAAGCAGACTGGAAGTTGAGGAATCCTATTCCCTTCTAATAGACCTCTTCTATTTCAAATAAATCTTAGATGGAAAATTAAATATAAACAGTGAGAAGTAATGTATAGAACTGAACATCTATCTCCCATGATAGAACTAGCAGGCAGAAACCACAATCTTCTGCAATGGTCTGAAAAAATAAAGCCTATACTATGATTTTTCAAAAACATGTATCAAATACTTGACCTCAGTAATCAGTTTAGGATAGCAAACAAAAAGTGGATAGATTTGAATTCCACAGGCAGAATATGTAATAAAATGTGTATTTATTCTTTGCAACTCTTATAGTAATAGATGAGTGGTTTAAACACATTTTTCTTAGGAACTAAAGAGGATACCCTAAAGTCTTTGTCTCTATGTATTTTATAGAGGACTATTCAATCAACAGAGATACTTCTTCTAAGCTGTAAGTGTATTCAACCTTTTGTGTAGATATTCTGTATTTTCCAAACACTATTGAATTCCACTCTGCAGCTCCAGAATGTGGCTGTATTTCCATAGCTTTTGTATATTCTTTGAATCTAACAGCAACTTTATCTTCCTGGTAGATCCAATGACACAAAGGGCTGAAATGAAATGCCACACAGCAGGCCAAGACCATAACTGAGACTAGAATTGAGGTTTTTGGTGTCATTGGTAAAGATCTAGTTACAAGTCCATTATACCCTCAAGATACACATTTAAACTGTACTTCTGATCCTGTTTCAACTACTGACTGCCTTTGTTTTTTGTACGGGTTTTATTTTTCCTGAATGTCTCAAATTGTTTGTTTTCTCTTCCTCCTGTCAAGCAATTATTTGTGAACTCTGAACAAATGTCTATTGTAGGGCTGCATTACAGTGAAGACAGAGGAACTGTCTGCTGCAGCTTGCTTTTTGGAGAAGCAAATTTATTATGGAGATAAAACTACTTTACAACTTTTATAGAAGGACATTTAGAAGGAAAGCTGAAGTGATTAATTATTACACAGTAGACAGTTAAATATTTATTAAATACCAGGGATTCATACTGTTGTGAACTAGCTAATATGCACATGAATTGAGTTATCATTATGGCAATAACTGCATGCTCAAATTGAGCTAGGCAACTTGCAAGTGTTTAAGATGCACGTTCCCAAGAGAGTTTGAAGCTTTATGGGAGATATTCATGCACAGGTAAATCCATTTAAATAGTGGACTAAACAGTCTTTACAGAAAGGACCACTTCTTCCTGCCATGAGCACATTTGAACTCCTCAAGCTTCTCACAGAAACCCCCCCTGTAGCTCCCCTGTTATGCAAAACAATTGCAGGGACTAACAAATACTGGAGCTACAGCTCCATGTGTTGTACAAGCAATGGATATACTCTTCCCTCAAGAGGTCTATCAGTTGACATAGTTGTCTCAGTTTTTATCCTGAATTTATTCTTGGACTTGAGAATTGCTGTTCCTTCCTATGACCTGAAGAAGATTTTGTGCTCTTCAAAGTCTGCTCACCCTTACTGTGTGAATTGTCATTAAAAATAGCACTACTTCCTACAAACCTTGCCTCTGTTATGTCTTGTGTTCCACCACTGCAACTACTGCAAATGATAAAACTAATTAATGCAATAGGGATAAAAACTATGTTATAGAGGTAATAAAGATACAAGTGTCTTCCAGAGAGCTGCCATGGCAGCTAGGAATCCTCAAAGGAATGATACCTTACAGGTATATACAAATCTCAGCAAAAATAACTTTTCTAGCTTAAGTGTGAAGGAAAGACTTTACAACAGATGGGATATCAGAGAAAATGAGAACTAGGAAGAAGCATAGGCATCTAGTGCCACTTGGGTTGCCCAAAAGTATCTAAGGTTGCCACACGACTGGCAAAATGACACAGAACTTATAGGAGGTTAATATCTGTCTGAACAGACGTTTACAGGCTGTGGTGAGATCTGAGGGAACCCAAGGTTTCAATTTTTAGCAAACTGAAATATTGACTCATGACTGAATGGTGTTGCACCATCCCATAGATTTTGCTGCTTACGCTGGATGTTACTTGTTTTGGAGGGATAAAAGGCTCGATGTGAGTACTTTTTATTTTGAATTTTGGGACTCCAATGAAGAATATAGATATAGATATTGAATGAAGATATAGAGAGATGTATGAGACTGGGAAATAGACAGGAATGACCGTGGGGAAAGGGAATAAAGAGCAGTGACACTCCAGCACTAGGAAGAACAAAGACAAGGATGCTACATGGAAAGGGGACCACTGATGTAGAGTAGAAATGAGGTAAGTAGAAAATCAGTTTTTGCTGTTGACAGTTAGTATTGTTGAGTGATTTATTTGGAATCTGAAACCCTTTACATTTTCCAACTACTGAAAAGTATGTGCCTTGGTAAGCAAGAATAACTTCACAGTTACTGTTAACAGGGTAGCTTAAGTAGTCTTTCCATTAAAAAAAAAAAAAAGGATAAAAAAAGTCAAAGTGTAGCTTTTAAAAGATAAAGTCATCTTCATTTTGATTCAAAGACTTTTTCAGAAAAAAAAAGATTTAAAATGTACTCCATGTATTAAGAGTGTTTCTATGCTCCAAGAGGCTTTCCTTTGGGTACTGTAAGATGGTTTATTATCCATTATCTGTAACACAAAGATAATGAAAGTGGTTCTATTGTACTGTACATGAAACCCACAGGAATACCAGGATTTGACAGTCATGATATATCTCAGTTAGTTTCTAATGTGTAAAGCCATCACAAATCATAGAGAAGACAGTCTGTTGGTTAAATAAGTCTACAAAGTAAGATGATAGAATTCTTCATTTATCTTCATTGAAACGGCTTTGACTGCTCTGTGTTGTTAAAATAAATCTAGTCCTATTCAAAATGTCTCCTCTCTGCCCATTTTAAGCAAGCAGTTTCTATTCTCACGTATTAATTCTTACTTAACCCACCAAATTGGACTATCTTCCATTAGCACATTAAGTGAAGTGACTAACATGTGTCAGCTGTAGCTCATTTTCTTGCTCATCTTCTCCCAGAGGAGAGAATTGTTTATGCAGTGAAGCATTTTGATTGGAAGATTTTTTTCTTTTTTTATTTCTTTTAATGTGTTTATGAAAGAGATGGTAGGCCAAATAAATGCAATAGGAATGATACCTTACAGGCATATACAAATCTCAGCAAAAATAACTTTTCTAGCTTAAGTGTGAAGGAAAGACTTTACAACAGATGGGATATCAGAGAAAATGAGAACTAGGAAGAAGCATAGGCATCTAGTGCCACTTGGGTTGCCCAAAAGTATCTAAGGTTGCCACACGACTGGCAAAATGACACAGAACTTATAGGAGGTTAATATCTGTCTGAACAGACGTTTACAGGCTGTGGTGAGATCTGAGGGAACCCAAGGTTTCAATTTTTAGCTCATTGTATTATTTAGGAATAATCTCATGAACCTCCATGAACTTCAATTATATAGCAATTTTAGTGGTGACATCCTCTCCAAAGGCTATAAAGACACTTGAAGCACATACACGCATATATGATGCAAACTTTATGGTTAGACAAGATAAATACCTCTCCTCTCTCTCTCCCTTGAGGATCATAAATAAGGCTCAAGATTCTGAATTTGACTTCATAATGAAAACAGACAATTATGTTTGTTATGTCTCCTGGACACACGAGATCCAATGCAGACAGTATCTACAATTAATGATTTAATTCTAAACTATATTTCATGGCTTTAACCCAGCCAAGAAGTGATAAAACCATGAATATCACAGTCATTGCCACAGCAGTGTTGAGTCTCTTTGGACAGCTCATAACAAATAAAAGGCATCACTCAGAGGTATTGGTCAGTGAGAGTCTAAATCATCAAGGAATGTGGAAAGGGGAATAAACTATAGACTGTGTTGCCCGAAGATAGAAATGAACACTTCAGACTACAGTTGTTTCTTAGTAATAAAACTTTTAAAAGCGCTTTTCTTTCCCCATCAGCATCATCACTGACCTTTCTGGCTTTAATTTCAACAAACTGTTTTTCAGCTCAGACCTGGACCTGCTTTCCAAAATTTGTGCTGTGTGTACTGAAGTGGTGTAGACGTATATATGGTGAGAGGTTGCTGGTATATCATTTTATGTCTGCATTTAAATGCCATGCAGCACCAGGGAGATGGTTGACCTTTGTAACCATTTTCCAACACGTTCTTTGGATGTACTTCAGTATGAAAACATCGCCTTGGAAATTTGACAGATGTGTCAAATGACTCAGGGAGGTCTAAGAAAAGAATGTCTCCCTGTTAATCATCCCTGGTGGTAGCAAACCATCTATCATGTCACCAGGGCTTTTCAAGTGCTAGTCTGAAACTAGATTATATCAAGTTCAGGATATTAAATGTAATTTTGCAAGCTTGAGACTGCCTTGGACTTATATTTATGTGAAATTCAAATGGGGAAAAAAAAATATTTGATTTTGCCAGAGAAAATTAGTCTTTCCTGAAAAGAGTTTTTCTGGCATAAATTTTTTTGTGCACTAGTAATTTGTTTACAGGAAAAATTACAATTGGATTTTAAATATAAAGACGATAAAGAGGATATAATATTTAACAAAACACAAAAGAAAAAAGCAAACAACATAACCCATGATAAATTGTTAGAGAAGAGAAGGGAAAGGAAAAAATTCTATCAGAGTGAAATTGAGAGTTGTGAGGAATGAGCTGTTTAAAGTACCTTTGTACTTCACTGATCGCCCATCCCACCTTTGGTATCATTCTCTAGCATGTAGCTATTGCATAGCTGCTATTGCATAGCTGCACCATATTTTGAAAAGAAATAAGATAGAAAACATAAGCATAGGTTGCATTTAGAGCTGGGCAAAGGGGTAAAGACAATTTAATTTTCTTTCTTTTCTTTTGCAACTCCAATGTCTGTGGTGCAAGTCTGTCAGATTTCAGTGGTCAGATAAAGCTGGACTGAATTCAGGAGTGTGCAGTAGAAAGGGAGGGGGGACCAGCACACAGCTGCTAATGTCCCTGGATAAACTGGTGTTACTTTTCCTCTTGAATGAACACTGAAAAAAATGTCCTGTAGCAGAGAATAAGCATCACATGTAATCCTTAAAACTCTTTTATCAAAATAAAATCCCAAGGACTGTGGTTTGCCTAGTTGTATTGCCAGTGCTCCTTCTGCTGGAGACTGATTGCTTAGTCACAGAAATAATATTCTACTTCAAAACAGAGCTGAGAAATAAAAAATATTACAACAAAGCACAGCACTTTCATCAAGGAGCAATAAGTGCCACTTGCATACATCTCACTCAAGGATACACTGTGACTCTAAATTATTCTTTGACAAAACTGTGAGAAAGTAAGATCAATCTACCTTCCTCAATAAAATTTGAGGACTGTGACCAATCTTTCATGGTAGTTTGTAGCACTTAATCCTATGAGGTCTGGCTCATCCAGGCCTGAGTTCTTTAACTTATATTTATACCTGTGAAATCCCCAAATCTTCGTTCGCAAAGCCTAGCCATGATGATACCTGTGAAATATATCACTGCTGAAAAAACAAGAAATAGTCTTAAATTATCCTTTTACACTGCATATGAGCTGTAGTGCAATTTGCTACATTAAATGATAGAAATAATTTTTCTACAAGCAAATGTAAAGTGTAAAATGTTGACTTACTGCTGTTTACTGAATTTATTCATCAATTCATTGATTTTAAAACCAGAAGGGGCTGTAAAAAACAAAGGGGTCGACTTGGAATCATCTGCAAACTTGCTTAGAGTGCCTTAAATACGCTGTCCCATAGTGTTGACAGAGATATTACACAGGACTGAGCCCAGTACTAAGACTTGGAGAACCCCACTAGTGCCTGGCCTCCAGCTGGATGTGGCTCCGTTCACCACTCCCTGGGCCCCACCCAGGCAGTTCTTAACCCAGTGAACAGTGCACCCATTCAAGCCACGAGCAGACAGTTCCTACAGTAGAATGCTGTGGAATAGTGTCACAGGTTTTAAGGAAGTCCAGGTAGACCACATCCACAGCCTTTTCCTCATCCACTCTGCCAATCACTTTGCTGTAGAAGGCGATCAGGTCAGTCAGTCAGGACCTGCCTTTCATAAATCCCTGCTGGCTGGGCCTGATCACCTGGCTGTCCTCTGTGTGTGATGGCACTCCAGATGAACTGCTCTCAAGATGATCTGGTTACCCACACAGTGAGCTTGCACACAACTTTGAGTCATTTGCAGCACATTCCGTTCATTTGTGTATTTTGAAATGCTGTATTTAGCGATTTCCTGGGTTTCATATTCTCCTTCAGAAAGTACCAAAGGTGTCTTATGTAGAACTTCATTAGCCCTTTGATGAATTGCAATCATCCTGCTCATCAGTCTAGTACCAGCTGCTCATCAGTTAAACTGCTGATTTTTGCTGATATAGACATTAGCATCTGCAATTCTTTCAAAACCAACAATTGCACTGGAAGTCAGTCCCAAAGAAATTTATTTTAAAGTTAGGCATATAGTGTAAGCTTGACTTGTTTTATAACTGATTGAAATAGGTAGCCCGGGGAGTCATTTGATATAAGATGAATGCTAATTTTAAAAGAGAACCACCCTTCAAACTCTGTGGACTATGGAGGGAGCTTAGGTGATTAGTTTAGATTTGACTTTTAGATGGTGTAAGTTCAGCAATAAAAATCCCAGCCTGCATGCCTAGAGTTTATTGGTATTTAATCAACAGATCTTATTTGTATGCAGTTTTCTTTTTGAAACAAATGTAATCTAGTTAATGAAATAAGCTGAGACAACAAAAGGAAATTCTACACTTGTAGTGCCAGCTATAATGAATTCCATGGAAATTTGCACTACTATACCTGCAAGTAAGGCTTTGCCTTCATTTCCAACTCCCAGTACAGAAGTATCGATTGTATATACGAGGACTGAACCTGTCTTAGCAGCATCTCTAAATACTGTGTTATCAAGATATTTGGAGAGATATTATACTTTTAAAGATTGAGAATTTACCTGTTAGCCTAATTCTACAGTTACATAACGAGGAAAAAGAATTTTCTTACTTTGATACATGTGTTAAGATGCAACTGTTAGATACAGTAATAAGAGAATTACTGTAATAATTGTCTAAAAAAAAAGACAATGCAAACCAAATCATCAATAACAAAAAAGATGATATAAAACAGAAGGAATCTTTCATATACATTGATTTGAACTATAGTTGGCTCTTAGCAAATTGCTGTCCACCATAACCTTCTGTTTAGTCACTCTTTTCACTACATTACATGAGTTTTACATTAAGATAAGCCATGTCCATTGACCACTTTTGTTTCTGTAAATCATTTACCAAAAGTTAGTTAGAAAACTAAATTGTTAGAAATCCAGGGTTATTGAAGAATATGCAGCAATAATTTTTCAGAACAGTCAGATCTGTGTAACGTCCATCCTGTCAGCTTGGAACATTAATCAGCCATTTTAGCACAAAAATCGGTGCAGGCACAGCCTGTACTCCCTGGGGGAGTCTGAGACGTTGTGAATTCACACATCTTTAGAGCACCTGAACCTAGTACTTCATTGTGAAGAGGGCTAGGAGGTCGGTCAGCCATCTGGTCTCAGGTCAGTTTATTGTCTTACACCAGTCTATTGTTTCACCCATATTGAGAAGACAATAAGGAGCTGACAAGAAAGACAAACTGAGGAGTTCCTGGGTCATCCTAAGGATTAATGAGGTAAGTGCACACAATGTTCGCCTTATTTATAAGGAAAACATACAATTCATGCTTATGACTAAAATTCCACAGCTCTTGCCACACTGGTATTTTTGAGATTTTTATTTGAAGGCCAGAAGAATGGGACTGCAAATGGTTTTTGCTCTACTGGGAGTCCACAGTCTTTGTTCAGATATAATTTTGTGTTCAAGGTTAGAATTAAGATTATTTTTTATTTGATATGTCTTCAAACTTGTTCGAAAGACTTGCTGAAATGATTTAAAAATTATATTTGCAAACTGATTAGTTGGAAAGGTGACCCTAGTTTTAATTCATTAATTAAAAAAAAAAAGTGTAAGATATGGACTGTCATTTCTCTCTCTTTTAATTAAGTTTCTGGAAACTTTTTAAGATATGATTTTATGTTTTGGTCTTTTTTTTTTGGTCTTAGCCTCTTACCAATAGTTCAAGGTTCTTTTTTTTTTTTTTCTTGCTTTTAGTGCTCAGTTGAATACCAATAGAGTTCATACTAATTGTCTGTAGCTGGAACTAGCTTATTCATTAAAAAAATGCTAAGTTTCAGTATCAACTTTCAAATGTAGAAGGCTATGTTTAAGACCAGAATAAACAACCTATTTTTATTAACTAAGCATAGAATGTATTGAAGAGAAATAAAAATTAATAAACTGAATTTGGCAATTATACAAAATGCAGAATATCTTTGAAACAGTGAAAACAAGTATCTATATTTTTGTCTGAAAATTAAGAATGAAAACAAGTGTTCAGACTTAACCAGAAACATGGAAATACCCAAGACCAAGCCTTCTCTCCTTCCATTGCAACAGATACTTCTTCCAAACTTGTCTTTCTTGAAATCGGTGGAAACATACTCAAGTGGCTGCTTAGAAGGTAGTTTGAGTTCTAAGTAATATATAGATGAAATTTCTGACTTCACCTCAAAAGAATACTAGATGGAATATATAAGATAAGATCTACTTATAAAACATGTAGATGCATGTGTGGTAGGTTGACCCTTGCTGGTGTCCACCGAACCTCTCTGTCCCTCCCCTCCTCATCTAAACAGGGGAGAAAGAATATAACAAAAGACTCGTGGGTCAAGATAAGGATAGGGAGGGATCATTCAAGAACTACCTTCATGGGCAAAATAGACTTTATTTGGGAAAATCAATTGAATTTATCACCAGTCACCTCAGAGTATAAGGGAAAATAAGACCAAACCTTAAAAACATCTTCCCTTCACCCCTTCCTTCTTCCTGGTCTCAGCTTCACTCAGTTCATTACACGCTGTCTCTGCTGCTCCTTCCTCTGCCCTCTCATCCCCTGCTCCAGTGTGGATTCCCTCCCACAGGAGACAGTCCTCCATGAACTTCAACCTGTGTCCTTCCCACAGGCTGCAGTTCTTCACAAACTGCTCCAAAGTGGGACCCCCACAGGGTCACAAGTCCTGACATCAAACCTGCTCCAGTGTGGACTCCTCTCCCCACAGGTCCTGCCAGGAGCCTGCTCCAGCATGAACTCTTCATGGGGTCACAGCCTCTTTTGGGCATCCACCTGCTCTAGTGTCGGGTCCCCCATGGGCTGCAGGGGCACAGCTGCCTCTCTTGATCTGCACCACGGGCTGCAGAGGAATCTCTACCCTGGCACCTGAGGCATATCCATCCCTCTTTGTTCTCTGACCTCGGTGTCAGCAGAGCTGTTTCTCTCACATGTGCTACCTCCTTTCTCCCAGCTGCTGCTGCACAGTAGGGTTTTCTCCCCCTTCTTAAATACAGAGGTGTTACCACCATTGATGATGGGCTCAGGTCTGTCTTGGAGCAGTCTGGCGTTGGTTCTATCAGACATGGGAGAACCTTCTGGCATCTCCTCACAGAAACCACACCAGTAGTGCACCCCCACTACCAAATCCTGGCCGTGCAAACCCAACACAGCATTTTTCTTTTGAAATGCTTGCTTGGGTAAATTGAATATTCTGCTTCAAAATCTTAAAACACATTGAGGAATAAGAGTGATCTGTGAGGTATAAGACTATGCTAGATCAACAAGACACACCTGAATGATTAAATAACTTGATTGAATATTCACAAGATATAGGCTCAAATACACTTACTTTAGCTTTTGCACTGGAAATGCTGCAACCTCAGATTCAAGAAGAATAAAGGAACAATTTGCCCAGAATAAGAGAAGACTTTTAGTGCAGTGGTTATTTTTTTATTCCTCTGGCATTTATAGATGAAAGAGTAAAAAATATTAATGCAGTTGATTTTTTTTCCAGGTGACAGGTCTTTTCCAAAAACAACTGACTGCTATGATCAACATGTTTTGCTCAAAAATATCTCTGACTTATTTTGTGAAATGTCAGAACAATAAAACATTTATCTTCTAGAAACTGGCCTAAAATTAGCAAAAATTGCTGAAAACTCCAGGATTTTCAGCTGCAGCCAAACTACACCACCTTGAGTATATTTTTTGAAGAATGTAACAATCAGTGGGTTTTGGCTGGACACCTGATATGTTCTAAAATGACTAATTTTAATTGATACTGTTAAAACTATAAGATTCCTTAGCCCATGGCAAGACTGGATTGCAGACAACACAAAACTGGGCAAGAGTGATTTAATCACCATATGGTTGTTCTGCCATTCAGAAGGACCTTGTCAGGCTGCTGAAATGGGCTGACAGACCCTTGTGAAGTTCAACAAAGGGAAGAGCCAAGTCCTACACCAACAGAGGAATAACCCCATGCACCGGTACAGTCTGGAGGTCAGGTCTGCTGAGAAAGAGATGGAGGTCATGGGGAAGACCAAGTTGTGCATGAGCCAGCAGCATTCCCTGGTAACAAAGAATGTCTCACTGCATATTAGGTAAAACCTTGGTGGAAGGTCAATCCAGTTAAGTGGGTTCTACAGCACCACAAATGGAGTTCAAGGTAGGATTTGAAACACACACCATGTAGATACTTGTCTCTGCACTTCTCAGTCAGTACAAAGCAACTGTCAACAGAAATGAGTGCTACTAGTAAACAATTTATCTAAGTGGTTTAGATGCACATCTTCAAATAATTCCATTGAGAAATACCTATTTATCTGTGTGACTGTATCAGGTGAAGACACACTCTCTTAAATAATTCCTATCTCTGGAGAATTTATTGAATAAGAAAATGGGTTAGCTTGGATGCAGAAGTGCACAACAGCAATTAGTATGTTGCCATAAGCTTATCTCCACACAGTGCTGCATTGAGCTTTATACACAAACCAGTTTGAGCTGTCCTAACTCATGATCTCTGAAATCTGTCCATCCTTGCAAAAATATTTATTTTCTCAGTGATAAATCCCCAAATTATATTTGGAGATTTTTTAGTTTCCTTTGGATATTTCAGTTTTAAATAAACACAGCGTGATTCAGTGAGTTGTCGTTTTGAAGGAAAACAGCCATCTAAAGTAGCATGATTCTGGTTCGCCTTGTGTCAGTGGCTCTATTTGTACCTGTTTCCAGGTCTTTGGCTTTTCTTTGTTGATGCCTTGGTATCTTATGGACATAAATGCAGCACAAGCCAGGAAAGAGCTGTTGCCTTCTTTAGAGCAATCCACAGGTACATCAAAGAGTTGACAAAAAAATGTAGCACCTCAGAATGTCAGGTCATGTTACCAACTGCCTTTTGTGGTTTTAGGGATTTCACTGTTTTTTGAAAATATCAATTTAAGTTTAAGCAAGGTCACATGGATCTCAAGGAATGTCACTTCCAGATCCTCATTTCTATGTGTCTTTCATTTCAGCTATGCTAGTTTTCCTTTTAAAATGAGTGATGTTCTGCTTTTGCCTTCTCCGTTTTCCCCTGTTTGTGTCTCTTGAACTCTGTAAGGAGAGGAGAGTGAGATGAGTCCAGATATTTTAAAGGTTAAAGTCTGTTTGTAAGGCCATTAAGAGATTACAATTTTTAAACAGATTTTACTGGTCATTAAAATTCTGATGCCTTTGCCTGACAAAGATTGTAATGAGAATAGAAAATGGCATTAAATGGAATCCATTCTGAAGATGATTGCAAAAGATAGAAGTCTAACTCATTCTCATTATAGCTTTGTCTTGGTATAATTGTGAGTGTTATTCAGATACCTGAAATACTTGGAGGGAGTTTTTTACAGTGATTGTAAAAATGTGCTACTTAATTTGATTTAAAATTGGAACTGGAATTGCTTACTTTTGCTGTTCTGCAAGTGGCACAGGAGCAGCTGACCCTGGTTTTGT
Organism: Manacus candei; assembly: GCF_025592945.1. Taxonomy (NCBI): domain Eukaryota; kingdom Metazoa; phylum Chordata; class Aves; order Passeriformes; family Pipridae; genus Manacus; species Manacus candei. The sequence goes on from NW_026138061.1 coordinate 9,214,489, forward strand.
GTAGGCCTGCAGGAATATTTTTCTCTTGCATAACCCGAGTTACTGACATTCAAGGCATCTATGTATGGTTTTTAGACTCAATTTGTTATCATCCACAGAGCTGACATGTCAACTGCTCCTGTCTTATTGTTTAGAGTGAAACCAGACTGGAGAAAATCCTACAGCTTTAGATCATATTGTAACATGTCCTTGCCTTTGTGAGGATGATCTCAAGGTCGCTGCCTTGATATTTGCTTCCAGGTAGGGTTGGGTTTGTGTTTTTTTACTTTTTGGTGAGAGTGTCTCCTGGAAAGATTCCACTGTGGCCTACCTGGGAGTCTAAGAAGCCTCAATTCAAGCTGATGGATCAGGCTAATATGAAAGCATGAAGTTATCTTCAAGGAGTGCTTAGGCAGCTCCCAGAGCCAATGGTTTTAAGCAAAAATTAAAGACTTTCAGTAACTGTGTGGAAGACAAGTCCATTCATATCCAAGAAGTTTTAAAGCAAGGAAGCCATTCCATACAGGGTGCCATTTGCTAAAACATCAGTGGAAATTCATGGAAATTGAGTTTGCGACTGCTGAAGCACATTACATTTGCACCCTTATTTAATGACATTCATGGAAAGAAAGTACTTAGTTACTCTGTCTAAAAAAATTAATGTATTTCTATCTTTTGAAGTGATCTTAGAGACAAACTTTTGAAGGGGACTGTTTAGACTTCAGAATTCTAGCTAAAGAATAAACATTTGTGCTTTTGTCTGTTACTAGATAGCATGCTGATAATATTTTGAAGGGAGCCTAAATGTTTTGTGAATGTGACTTCCAAAGTTAAAAATCAAAGATTTTGGGAAAGAAAGCTTAGCTTTATTATGTACCACAGCCGGATTTCATTGCCTCTAAGAGGCGTATAATAAACAGTCAATAATTTGCAATACAAATTACCAGCTTTTATTTAGTTACTACTAGCAGAAACTGTAGAAAAAGAAAAAAACAAAAGCAGAGATCAGAGGATGGTATTGCATTTTGGGGAAGAAGATCATTGGAACCTACTCTCACCTCTTGCCCTTGAGCAGCCTAACACAAAGATTAGTTGTACCATAAATTCAATGTGAAAGCTGTATTATTCTGCTTCAAGTATCATTTACGCTTTAAGCAGTCAGATTCAAAACAAAGTAACAGGGACGGAACTAGTGGGTTTCTCAGGCACCCAGCAAAAACTCTGAGGATTTTGGCAGGAAAAAATATTATTTTATAAAATTTGTAAGAATTTAATAGCAATTACAGAATCGTTCCTTTCTTTCTCTATTTTTGTTTCTGGTTTTCTTGTTGTTTCTTTGGGGTTTTTTGGGGGTTTTTTTTGGTATTTTTTGTTTTAAAGGAAATACTGTAACTACTTCTAGTTGAAGGACTGTTTTGCGAGTACATTTGAGTAAGTAAAATATTAGCAAGTCCAGTCATCACTTTTTCCCAAGTTTCATGCATGGCCATAACCCAAGGAATAACCTACAAAGAAAGAAAATTTGAACAACATTTACATAACCTTAGGCTTTTAATTTCATTTGAGGCATATCTCAGATCAACTGAAGGTCATAGTCACGCAGAAATTTTAAGCGATCTATCCTTCAGAGTGAATCATTATCTAAAATCCTCCAGCTTCACACATTCCAAATGCTTTGCCTCCCACTTTTTAAAAAAATTTCAAAGTAGGTGGCTTCATTTTGGGATTTGGGGGGAACTTTCCTTGTTTGTGTGTTTGTTTGTTTTCAGAAAAGCATGGAAAGAGGAGAGAGAGAAAATTTGTAAAAAATACATTCTCTAAAACATCTTGTACACAATGCACTCCAAAATTGTCCATAGTGGACAGTCTTTTCAAAACTAATAAAGATTTTTTTAATACTTGCAAAACTAAAATAAAATATAACTTCTCCCATGTCAAGTCAATTCTTTCTTGGTGTTAATCACATAGCTCAAGGCTAATATTGGACCTAAGGGGCTAAAAAGTCCTCTGTCTTAATACAGGTCCAAAATGCCATTAATATTGCATAAGAAGAACAGCCAGTCCTTTCAAATCATCTATCTTGATTCTTTTTACCTCGGTGTGTTATTGATGACTGCCTGTATCAGCTTGTTCTGAGTGTCTATGTACTGAACTTGCTGCAAGAACAAATAAATCCTATGAAAATCCTTGTAACTCAGAGAACAGTCAGCAAATGGCAATGTAGCATCCTCTGAAGGAAAAAAAATCACAACAATATTAAAAGCTGCAGGAAAATTTGGAAAAATCAAAGATGACAATCAACTGAGAAGAAAAAAAGATACTTATGGATTGTAACAGTAGTATGAGGCCCATATTCTTTTTGAATTGATTAAGAATCAATATTTCATACAAGTGGAATCTGAGAGAAAGATAACTCAGCCGAGAAACCATTGATCTGTTTTGTGCAATACATACTGTTTATTCAGCTCTATGTTTGTGTTTGCATGTGCACATGTATCTTCGTGTGTAAACACACATTTGTGTATATTACTTCCCAAGAAATCAATATAATGCCATGTTCTTGCTTAAACTTCCATTTTGTAATATGGATTCTTGGGGAGATTCATGGCCTGCTAATGTAGCGCAAATTGTCTTACAAGATTCTTAGCAGTGGTCAATATGTTTACTGGTTTAGAGAATAAAGCATTGCCCCTGAGAGATATGGTTCATATCCTAAAGAACAAAGAAATGTTTCGTGAACAGAAAGCAAGGAATACAAACAGACCATAAACTGAACATATTAATTTTAAATGATGTGGTCACATTCTTCAGCACTTGCTCACAGTAGACATACTAGAACTGCTTCTGATTTATGTCATGTAAATAATAGGAGAATCTCTGCTGCCATTTAAATGTGCTTCACTGGAAAACAATGAAAACAATTCTAAAGGCATGCATTGTTGAACAGCATAAGCAGTCCAACTGCATAAGCAAGATATCTGTATTGATCCAAACAAAGTCATTTCAGTCTTACTGGGAAGAAAATAGAAATAGAGGAAACCAAGATTGCGCAGCTTGTCTGGACTTGGCTTAGCCTGTGCTGATTTTAGCTTCTCTCACTTGAGACAATTGTCTAGCCATCTAGTGTCACCTAAATTTTTTTAAGCTTTGGTTTAGTTTTGTGTGATTATATGGTGTAATGCTTATTGTTCATGGGTAATTACTAAAGCAGGAACTCTTCACAGGGTGAACTGTCCTATGGCCCCAGAATAAAAATGTAGGGTTTAGGTGAGGGCAGGCACAGGACAACACAATTACTGGGGCTTTACACACAAATCACAGTGGCCAGATACTGGTGACTAAAGGTATAAACAAACACATAAATAAACATATGTGAGGCAGGTGAAAGAGATTTTGGTGAAAGCAATAGAAAAACAGGTATAATGTTACACTGGAAACCAATTACTGGGTGAGTCACTGCAAGAATGAAAAAGAATATCCTTCTAGAGAGGGACTGAAGGTGACAGCCTTCAGAGATGAATGCTGTACAGGTGAGCACAACACCACAGAAGTACGTATAGATCCTTGAAAGCTTTTGTTTATTAGTCTTAACTGTGTTACTAACTAAAAGTATTGTGTCATCATAATTGGCCTGTAGTAACTGTTGTGCTTGTTTATATTGCCCCAATTTTAATTGCAATAACTATAAATTCTTGATCTGTAGGTAAAGTGTGTTTCTTATAAACCAGAACTTGAATGTAATTCTGTGATTGCAGAATCTGTGATTCCAAAATATTTTGTATATGTAAATGACTCAGATAATTGCAACTGAAACATATTTATTCCAAACATAATCTCTTATGCTGGGCCATACCAGAAATGTTATCAAGACACTCCCTCTCTAGAGATAGGGGCTAATTAAGGAAAGAGTAGTGGATATGAGGGAATAGGGAACAACTGCCCCTGACTATGATCCCACTAATTAGCAGCCTGAAAATTAGGAAATTCCTGGAACAGATATATTTTGGTTTCTTTTTAAATGAACTAGTCCTCCATGAATTTGTCTAAGCCCTTTCTGAAACAATAGAGTGTTTTTTGGACATAACTACCACAATTTAATTATGCATTTTGTTAAAATGATTAAAAAAACTAAAAAAAAACATTCCAGTACTTCCTTGTTTTGTATACATGGAGATATTCTTTATGCCAGCATAACTGGTAGTGTATCTTAAGCTGTATATTTTTTAAATAGCTATCTTTTGAGCCATGCTTTAAGTTTATAAACATGATGTCAGTTATTATTTTGCAATTCATTAAGAGGTCATGAATGATACAGGAGAGATATTGATTCAGACTGCTTAGAAATCAATTATAAAAATCTGAATAGAAATCCTTTACCAAGCCTTTATCCTGTTTTGTTTCTGCCAGCTGAACCCATCTGCTTTTTTCTTGGGACTTCAGGGAGTAGTCCAACTTAGATACAAGAACAGGACAACATGGCTTATACAGACTGTGCTACTACTTTGTGATCTAGTAAATGTAAGTAAATATGAGGTGGTTTCTAGATTGAAACTTTATCTCCTTTCACAGTTTATATTCAACATTCATTTCATTATTAGGACATTAAATGAGAACTGAAAATTCATTACCTAAATTCATATTGAAACATGTCCTTTTATCAAAATATTGACTATTAACAAATAAAAGATTTTGGATTATGAGCCTGTTTTTGAGTCTCTACAGCCTTACCTTGGCAGTTTGACAAAGATGTCCCTAATAGATTTGTTTTTATGACTGACATTCATCCCAGGTGGACTCAATTGATACCAAGGGTTTTATAATAGGTGTAATAAACAGGTCTTGGCATTTCCAAATTCATTTCCTTGGTCTGATAGAGAGTAATAATCATAATCTTGGGTCTTTTTGCAAGAAAATTCTCCCATTCCCATCAGTGCAGAAACAAATATTAGCAAAGTTTAGGCTGCCATTCACACTAGAGAAAACTTTGTAAGAGTTCATTTGGATATTAGGGAGAAATTCTTTACTGTGAGGATGGTGAGGCACTGGAATAGTTTGCCCAGAGAACCTGGGGATGCCACATCCCTGGAAGTGTTTAAGGCAAGGTAGGATGGGGCTCTGAGCAACCTCGTCTAGTGGAAGGTGTTCTGCTCATGGCAGGGGGGTTGGAACTAGATGATCTTTAAAGGTCCTTCCAACCCAAACCATTCTATGATTCCGTGTGTCATTTGTCAGCCCTACTCTCTGTGCTCAGTGAGAGCAGACTTCATTTGTGGCATTAAAAAGCACAGACCCATTTTGGTGGTAAAACGAAGACCTTTATTTTAACAATGCAAAAGCTTATATATCCCAGGCAGAACAATAGGTAATTCAAGCAGAACAATTGGTAATTTTCTATTTATGCTTACTCTCTCCAACTACATGATTCAGCATATGCTTTAACAGATACAAATAACTACATTTCTTAGCAACCAAGGTCCTTCTTGTAGTCTTGTATCTTCTTTTCCATGTCTTCTTTGTCCTACTTACCATTCCCACGGCTTTCTGCTAAGCAGTGCAACAATGTCCAATGTCCTGGGCCCGAGGGATGTGACACTGTTCGCCTCCATAATTCTCCCTTCTTTTGCTTTGTCTATAGATCACTGAATGCATTGCATCAAGCATGGTAAGCATATTACAATGCACAGAAACATCCCCACACAGTCTAATCCGATCTTTACTACAGATTTAACTCATCTTGATATTCCCTGATAATTCAGAAGATTTTCCAGCCAATCCCAGCTATCCTTAACCTGCAGCTTTGCAACTCCCTCTTGCAGCTGTTGGATGCTTCTATGAATAGACTCTGAATGATTAGACAAATTCATACAACACATTCCTGTTCACCTCCATATTCATTCCGGAGTCCTTTCTCATGTCTATGACAAAGGGATGTTAAAAATTACAGTAGTATCAGTACTTTTAGAATGGTTCAGGTTTCTTTTTTGTATTTCTTACTCTTCAAATCAGTATGTGAGTGACTGCCTTCTACTGCAGTGGACCTGAGCATATATAAAGGATTTTCCTGCTAGCATGGATTTGTTCACTATTGTGGCTCCAGCAAGCTCAAGCTTGTTGTTAAAGAGCATCAGACCCCACATTCAGAAATGCTTTTTGCAGCTGTGTACAGCTGACTTGCATCCCCAGTACCTGTGTATCCATGGTCACAGATTCTCATAGCTAAGTCTCTCTGTTCTGTTGGTTTAATTACCAGGAAGAGTTTGCTTATAAAATGAGTAGTCAGGTTTTATACCTTATTAACTTTGTTACATTACAGTGTTAGTGTTGCATAACTCTAGTTAATGTGTTGTCTGTCTTTTGTGACCTCTCTACCTTTTTTTGCACTTGTCCTTACAGAATTTATTAAGTTCATCAATGACGTGGACAAAAGATTGCACAGGATGCACTGTTGTTAGCTTAAGATGAAAGTAAAGAGCTCTGGACAGTCCAGAAATACAAAATGAGAACAGGAAGACCAGCTGAGGCAGCAGATGTAGCAAATTTGGATCATCTCCTGAGCATTGAGGATGCTCAGAGAGGACCTGAATAATCTTAGTCTATCACTGAGCCACAGGATGATGCTATTAAAAATAATTTACTTTCTCAATGTGAACATATCCATGTGGACCAAAGGAGTAAAATGCAGAGATTTTTGATTCAGTAGAAACTTGAGAAAGTCCATATGATTCTGCACAGTGTTTATGATTTTACCTATCTGGAGTTATAAGCAACGTAGTTGTGTTTGTTGTGAATGGTGTCCCAAATCCTCTCTGTTGGCAGAGATGCAATACCACACAAATACAACAAAGACTAAATTTGTGCTGCTTTTCATTTCCCCACCTCATTTTTGGTTCAGATAAATATGCAGCATTAGCTGTTCCGTGCATAAAACCAACAATGCTTTACAAGGCAGAGTATCAGAAGGCTACAATTCTCAGCACAGCACTTCTTCAAGAACATAATTCCCCTTTTCTTCCTGTCGCAGTCTGTGGTCATAGGTTAATGATCTTAAAATTGTTTCTGTTTTACTTGGACTTATTCTTACTAAGATCTTATGAGAACAGCATTCTTGATGTAAAACTATGGAATCACAGGATGGTTTGAGTTGGAAGGGACCTTGTAATAGTTTTAAGTACTAGACCTCCCTGGAGACCAGCTTGTAACCAGGAAGGAACTAGGGAAGTGACCGAGGAAGTATTCCATGTTATTCCTTTACGTAAACTGAGGTATAAATAAAGCTGACTGGAGAGACCTCGCTCTTCTTTTCCGGCGAGGTTTGAGAACAGTAGATCCCTACGTTGGTCTTGCTTATCTGAAGTTGAGACCTGTAGCGACTGCTGTTGTCTGCCACGCTTCAAGGGAGAGTGCTGGGCTGGGCTGACCATCCTGTTTTTCTCAAGGGAAGTGGTGAGATTTTGCTAGTTCTTTATTTTGCTGATTACTGAGTATTTAGATTGTGAATACCTGTTTTGTTTCTGTTCTTTTTTGTCCCTTTTTTTTTTCTGTCCTTTTTCCCTTCTTCCTTCCCCTCTTCCCTTTTAGGGAACTTCTTGGGGTTTCTGGGGTTATATGTACATAGCATTTACACTGTATATATCTGTTTTATATGTAAAATATATATTTTTTTCTATAGCTTTGGTTCTTTTATTTTTTTCCTCCCTTCTCTGGGAGAGAAGGCTCTTTGCTGAGTCTTTAGAGACTTGGCAGGAAGCCAGCTCAGACCTTGTAGATCGTCTGGTTCTGACCCCACTGCCATGGGCAGGGATGCCACCCATTAGATCAGGTTGATCAGGGCCCCATCCAACCTGGCCTTGAACACTTCCAAGAATGGGGAAGTCAGCTGCAAGTGTCCTATCCAGAGCTTTGCAGAGCTTCACACCTCAGGTCCTCATACTTTTTTCCTCTGTTAATGGTCATGCCCAGCTGTCCTCTTATGAACTGAAAACACAATTTAATCAACATGGATTTTAAGAAGTCTTACATCATGGACCATCGTAGCTCCCCTGTGACATATGGTGATATCTACTATAGGTCCTTACTGGTCAGTAGCAATGTCTGGAATTCCTGACACAGCTTGTGCCATGACTGTGCTATCAAAGCTGTCTGATGCCACTAATATATGTTGGCATTATCTCTTGAGCTACACAAGAATGTAGGATAGGGATTTCACCTTACAGTTACCCTGGTAATAAGATGGAAAGAGGACCGAGATACTTTATGGAACACCGTACTCATCAGCCACGACCATATTTTCAGTGAGAAGAAGTATTGCAGATCCTGATACCAAGTGACCAGATCATAAGTCTGTCAGTCCAGTGTCTTACCTGAAGCACTGGACAATGCCAGGTAAGTGATGAGAGTTACAACAACTCAGTCTCACAGGTAAATAGGTTCATTACATTACAGTCCACTTGCATTAAATCAGACAGAAAGGGAAAAGCTCCTGCCCACACAAAAATAATGGACTGACCACTGAATTACACAGACACACCCTCCTCAGCCAAAGCTGCTGTCTTAGAGTCAACATTGTCCCACAGGTATCACCTGGTGCCTCATTCAACAATTAGGGATCTGTCACATCACGTGCATTTGGAAGCAATTTCTTTTAGTAATGCATTGCCATGATTTCAGGCCATTTTTCATAAAGCTAATAATGGTTCAACTGTGAGATATCATTTCAAACCAGTATGTAAAAATAGGAATGCTGTATAGAAGACATGAGAGACAGTTACTCGGTTGTATTTTTTGTACTGTGGACTTACTCTGAGAAAAGCAGAAATAGCTAAGTGTGATAATTTTTTTTTAGCTTTGTAAAGAAAAAAGGGAGAGGGAGGTGATCCTCCATTAGGAAAAGGATGAGTAAAGTACAAATATTGATCAATTGCCTCCATTGCAAAAAAAAGAAAAAAAAAAGTGTTAAACCTGAAGAAAGAAGTCTAGTACTGCAGTTTATGACTTTTTTTTGGTAGGAGAAGCTTCATTTTCATCAGTCTTTGAGGTCAGTTTTAATTAGAAATTTAGAGATGATGTAAGTGTGGTTGGCCCAGGTGAAAAGACAGGATCACTGTAATAAAGAAGTTCTTGAATTGAATTTCATATCATCTTTTCAGTGACTGAAGTCTTTTCCTAACTTTGCTATCCACATGCCAGACTCCGAATTCCTGCTTTAATTTCCCAGGTTGTTCCAGTCTGGTTCCAGTAAAAAAATTCAAAGTAGGATTAAATGCAGATTTTCAAAGTTTGAGTTTCCTGCACTGTCACTTCAGACAGATTTATTTGTTTATTTTTATAATATATAAAGTTTCCACAAGGAGCTCAGGTGTAAACCTTGAAAAGTATTTACATATCACACTCTGATTGCCATTGTCACCTGTGCTGCACAACCCACGACTTAGTAATGGTGATTTAAATGTCCTCCTAAGCCACAGATACTTCAGAACAAGAGCCTGAAGAGGGTTTGCCAACCTGAACTCTAGAATCCTTTAGGATGTTCTTCGCCACAAGGCTGTTTGAAAGAAGAACTCACCTGAACAATACAGGTTAAAAAAAAAACCAAACCAAAAACCAAACCAAAGCAGTACATGTTATATATCATTTAACAGCACTTTTTCTATGACATTCCACGCCAACATATGAAAAAAAATTCATTTATTCCATCTGTTACAAAGTACAAGACAGACAAAAATTAAGACTTTTGTCCCCTAATGGAGTATCTGTATTTTTAATTAAAGAAGTTTCCTTAAAATAAAGTGAATGCCATGACCTCCCCAGTAAACTTTAAACTGTGTTATGGGTTGTCTGTGTTATCAACACCATTAAGTAAAAATTTATTGATTTAATTCTTTGGCCTTCTTCTTTGACTGAATGCAGGCATACTCAGTGTGCTGGTTTTTGTAGTGTGGAAATTTCATATTTTAAGTCAGGACTGACACATGATTTCACAGTGTGATTTCACAGTGTGAATGAAAAAGGCTCAACATACCAGTGGATTTCAGTTCCACACTGCTCGAGGCTCAGCACAGAATTTTAAGACAACTTTGTCCAAAGCCCTCCAGAAGCAGACTTGGACCTCCTGAAGGTCCCTTACCATTCTCTCATGCAAGCTCTGCTCTGCGCTAAAGAGATAATCAGGACTGAATTTCTTTGTATCTCCATTTGGCACTTTTGTGTTTTCTTCCTCCCTCTGCAAGAAAAGTCATCAGGATTTTTAGCCTACTAAATCCTAGTTCATAAATGTTTACTAGGAAAGGTTTTTCAGCAATTGTTTTCTTGCTGCTGGGTTTTGTTTTTTGTTTTTTTCCATTCATTAAAAAGTAATGATTTATACCAAGGAAAATTTTACTGGGAATGACTTGCCTTTGTTGCATTTGGGAATTTCCCAAGGTTGAACGTAGAAATGTGCACCAGAGGACTATCCCTTCATTGTTGAATAGCCCAAATCTCTATGTTTTATGTAAAGCCCAAGTTCTTTCTTCCTCCTTTACCTTAATCAAGACCTCTTCAATAAAGGCGGAACACAAATTTCTCCATCAGAAATTATCATAAGTGGAAAATTATTTTTTTTTTTTCTTCCTCCTCTGTAATGAATCTCATTGGCAGGTTTGTTTGTTTGTATGTTTACAGTAAAGGACTAGGCTGATTCTGAATCACATGAAAACAAGTGTTTAAACTTAAGTCACTTAATATACTAGATATGAAAGGGGATATGTTGCTACTTGTTCACTCTAATTTGGAAGCCCATAAATCTTACAGTTTTTGTGTTGAATTGCTAACAGTTGGAGTGGGTGGGTGATATGTTAAGGAAGAGAATAAGAACAAATATTTAAATAAGTGGTAAGTATAGAAACATCCAGTGTTCTTTTAGACAGACCTGAAAGAAATTCATGTGACCGTGAAAAAAATTGAGGAAATACCTGCATCTTTTTGCAGCCTGACTGGCAAGAAACAGTAGTGAAACCTCAAAACGTTTGATTGTTAAGCTGAGATAAATCTAAGAGCTGTGGAAAACTCTACCTTTAGTTACAACCAGGCAATCTGACTGACTTCACCAAGTGTGAACAAAGTTAGTCTCAGAACTTTTAGAGTTACAAGATACTCACATGGGCTTCATTTCCCACAGATTGCACTCTGTTCCTTTGGTCTTGCTGGGAACATTAGGAGCATAACACAGAGGACTGAAATAGTAATACTTCAGTGTTCTGTTCTGTCTTTTCCATCAATGCACAGAAAGAGGATTTGGGGCTCGTAGAAAGGGAACACCTGATGTATGGACCTCATCTTTCAGATAGCTCAAATAATGTAACTCCTGACTCTTGTGTGTCTTGGTAATTTAGGAGAAAGAGAAGAGAAGAGCAAAGTGGGCCCAAAAGTCTATGGGAGTGTGAAAATGAAGCATATTTGAAGGAAAATTACAGAGTCACAGAAGAGTTTAATTTGTAAGGGATCTTAAAGACCGTGTATTCCAAATCCCCTGCTGTGGGCAGGGACACCTTCCAGTAGACCAGACTGTTCAGAGCCTCATCTGGCCTGTCTTGGAACACTTTCAGGGACGGGGAGTGTCCAACCACTCTGGGCATCAATATACTGGGTTTAAAACTTTAATATCTTTCTGGTTCAAATCTGGTACCAAAATTGACGTACACTTGGGTGAGAAGGTTTTATCCACTTATACTATTCAACACTCATGATTTCTGATTTTCAGACTATATTGCCATCAAAACTGCCGGCTATTTGGGAAACTTTGGAATGTGTGAGTAGTTGGTACAGTATATTTAAAAATTAAACTAACATTTAGTGATAAGAGTGCTTATCAGAAACAAATCTGATGGATTTGAAATATTTATCTACTAGTATTAACGTAGTAATCTGTCTTTCCAGTTCAAAAGCAGCCTTTGTAATACTACTTTTCAGTATGTTTCTGATGTCTTCTGCCCTTGTCTGTGTAATTCATGTTTGAAATTAAATAAAAGATTCTGGAGAACAAGAGAACTACATAAATCCTTCCTTAAATCCTTCAGTCTTTAGATTAAAAAAAAATCCCCGCATTAATGTTTGTAAACCCAATAATGGGACCAGGTCCAACCATTTATGGATACATTTGCAATTCAGACCTCTGTTAACATGAAGATTAAAGAAAGGATTACTTTCCAGCCCTAAAAGGCTCTGTTTAGCAGCCAAAGTATGAGTGGATCACCGGATGCGCCAAAACATAAAAAATACAGGAAAGATCAAAATGGTCATTTCTGATATCTCTTCTTTGAAACAGAGATTAAAACCATTTTAAATGCCTCGGCATTCTGAATGTCCCTGTAGGACTTTGCCAAACTAATCCTGTCTCATTGACGTTAAAAATTACAAAGGCCTCGGCTTTGGCGTCATTCTGCTGAGGGTAATTTGACAGCGTTAGGGGAACTGAGCCGCTTCCCCCGTGCACTGACCCAGGGTAGCAAAATGGCAGCCTGATGTGGCAGATAAACAAGTCTGTGACAAATAGCACTGACATCCCCGTCAGAAGAAAAGACATGACTCAGAACCGGTATCTGCACGCAGCCCAACGTTGGCTTTCAGTGACAAATGGTTTTAGTGTGACAGTGTGTTTCAGTGCTTGAACTTTCATCTATCAAAACAAGGCACAGAAGCACGGGGACACAGACAGAAGGAGGGAGCACGAGACAAAGCAACAGATACAGGCAGACAGCCTGGCTTGCCTGCTCATAACAGGACTTATAATTTTTTTCCAGTCTTTTAGTAATTTATCATTCTCTTGAAAATATTTTATTGCCCCTCCCTGTTTTTCTAAAGCTAAAAAAAAAAAAAACATATCAGGGAAATTTTAATTTCCTTGCAGATTCAAGCATTAGAAAAGAGTCATGTGATATTTTAATGTAATTTCTCTCCACACATCCCCATATCACCACTGGTCAATCAGAGCTCAAATCAGTCCAGCAGTTTAATTACCTAGGTAGCCTCAGCTCCTCGGATGGTAAGATTGACGAGGAGATAGACAACAGGTTAGCAAAGGCATGTAGTGCCTTCAGAAGCTTCATAAAAGAGTTTGGCGAAATAAACACCCGAAGAAAAGTACAAAGATCAGTGTTTACAGAACCATAGTGCTGTCTACTCTCTTATACAGATCTGAATCATGGGTCATCTACCGCCACCACCTGTGTCTCCTAGAACGCTTCCATCAATGCTGTCTCCGTTCAATCCTAAACATTCACTGGTCAGATTATGTGACCAATACATCTGTTCTAGAACAAGCAGCAATCACAAGTATTGAGGCCATGTTAATGAGAACACAGCTGTGTTGGGCAGGGCACATCTTCAGGATGAAGGACCACCGCCTCCCTAAGATCCTGCTTTATGGTGAACTTGCCACCGGCTGCCACAAGAGAGGAGCCCCGAAGAAAAAATACAAGAACTCCCTGAAACAACATCTCAGTCTTGGCCATATTGATCACCATAACTGGTCTACTCTGGCCTCCAACCGGGAGGTCTGGAGACACACTATCTTCAACACGGCTGATGTTTTTGAGAAAGCACGCAGGATCACCCTTGAGGAGAAAAGACAACGCAGAAAGAATCGTGCCTTGCAGAATTTACCATCTAAGGAGTCTTTCTGCTGTGCCTTTTGCAACCGGACATGCCTATCTCATATTGGCCTTTTAGCCTCCAACACGTTTGTAACAAACGTGGGTAGAGCCCTTCCCAAATCTTCGTTCGTGAAACCTGGCCATGAAGTCTCCACACAGGACACTAAGTTTTGCTCACCCATGGACAGAGTCTAATAGTTAGTATTAACCTAATGGAAAATGTGGTTAACTTCCAACCAATTATCCATGCATGCCTTGAAGCCATCAGCAGGTAGAAAATCAACACCAGGCAGTTTGCTCTGGATGTTCCTCATCTTTTGGCATTAGCAGTTTAGATCTGGATTTCTGGATTTTTTTTCCTCTGCCTCTAACTTCCAGCCAGGAATTAATTTAAAGCTTTTCTGCACTAGAATAAAAAAAAAAAAACAACAAAGCAAACATAAAAATCAGTGGGCAGTTGTACTGCATGTCCATTTCAAGGTGCTGGCAGGAGACCTCTGCAGGTTGGCCTCTGTCATGAGAGGCTCCGAGCTGTTATCTGTGTCAACCAGCATCATTTCAATAACTTTTCCACAAAATCTGTATTCTAGAAGGCTGTTTTTGCTGTCATTGATTTAATTCCTGTCTTTTAATTTTCCTGTCTTTTAATTTAACATGAAATTTGAGCGATAGTTTTCCCCTCTTTAACAGACTTATAATCACCAAGGCATCCCACATATTCTTTTTTGTTCTTGTTTTGAATACTGGGCAAATGTTTATTTTCTTCAGGATTTTGTAATGTTCTATTATTATATCCCTTAATAAATATCTAGCTCTATGTCCAGAGATTTGCTCAACAAATTCCCTAGGAAACTTACAGACAGTTTTGGAGGCCCCATGTTTAATGAACCGAAGCCACGGATAGTGACTTCTTTAATGACAGTAATTCAAAATTACCTGTTTTGCACCTGTGGTGCAAGAGCAGGTCAGTTTTCTTGTTTTATTTTGGTTTTTTTTCCAGATACAGTAAAAACTTCTGTGTTTTCTTAAAAGTTATTTTTAATACTAGTAGACTTATCCTCAGAACTTGTTCTTATTTGCACAGTCTTTATTATTTGAGCCATTCATTTTCCTTTATGTGTTTGGCTTTTCTTATCAGATCTTACTCTTAAGAACAGCTCAGTCATGTCAATTAATATTTTTCTCTTTTCTTCCTTTGATACGTAATGATTCTTATTTTCCATGTATTGCCTTAATTTTTCCACCAGGACAGGCTAAAAGCTAGACAAAAACAGTCTTCTTTACAAATATTTAATCATGACTTCTCAAGTAAATAGTAGAATAGTCTTTATTTTTATAAATCTCTATTTTTCAAATACTATACAATCATAGAACCATTTAATAGTTTGATTTGGAAGGCACCTCGAAGATTATCTAGTTCCAACCCCCTGCCATGGGCAGTAACACCTTCTACTAGACCATGTTACTCAGAGATATTCAGATACTATTCTTCCTTTTTTGACTTTTTTTGTCTTCTTCTATTTCCCATTTAGTTATCCTTAGCTTGGAAACATATATTATTCATACAGACGAGCTAATCACCAGCTTGGAAGCTGGTGGTTTCCTAGGAAGTGGTGGTCAGGACCATCTTACAATCAATGAAACAAAATAAAAGTGGTTGGAACTATCTTTTATCTTCTCTTATTAAATATAAGCAGGTTATAATCACCAGTCTCTAAGCAACAGACAGAGACTAATCCAGTACTTAATTCATCTTTATCCATATAATGAGGTCCAAAATAGAGCTGGCTTGTGTTAAATACTATGCCTCTAGTGTGAAGGAAAAAAGAAAAAAAGAACCCACCTGTATATGCATGTATTCAAGAACTCTAATGACTAACTACTGTCTGTGTGAGACCTTTAATATGTCTCTAAAATTGAAATCCTCCTTAGTAACACAGCTTTTCTTTCTGTTACATACAGATATTAAAAGGTAAACCCTCTGTTCTCTGCCTTAAATTAGAATCTTGAATAGGTTCAATTTCAATTCTTTATTATTTAACCCTTTGGTTCCTTATCATTGAGATCCATGGACCTATTAATGCTAAAACTGGTGTTGACATTGCTACAACTGAGTGACACCATTTTTTCTCCTCTTCACCCTTTCTTTTCCCTTGTTCAACCCTTTCTGCTCTTGCTGAACTCATTATGAGCAGAGCTGAGAATTCCAGTCATGTAAATAAGCCCAACATCACTCCACTCACTCCACTCCACCCCATTACATTCACTCCAGTTGCACCTCTCTTTTCTCAGAAGTGGGACAGTCAAGTCTGGCCCCCAGTTTTGTATCACAGATATCTTAGCAACTAGGGGAAAGTAGGAAACTTTGTTCCACTGTGTTTGTTGCAGATATTTAGTCTGCATCATATAGATTTTCATTTTTATGCAATTTTAATCTAAATCCTATCTGTTCACACCTGACTATTTCAGCCACTCTCCAAGTGAGAGTAAACCTCCATATTAGTCCTCATGCAAGATGTATGCTACCCCATACACATAATGCATTAACTACGATGCCAAAAGGCCTTTACCATCACCCATTCATCAGGGCTGCTGAACCCTTGTCATAAGTTGGCAACCAACAGTGTATAAAGAGACCCACCTTCAAAGAAACCAGACTTTTACAATAATATAAAAAAAAGGAATTTTTAGCCTAATGCACACATAGCTTTCTATCAGCTCCAGGAGTACATTGTAAATGCCCTATGGCATCTTAAATGGCAATAAGACAGCTTTGGTGAGTCAAATATTGCACTCCAAGGAAATTGTCAGCATAAGGCTCTTACATTTAGGTCATTGCTTGCACATTACTATTTTTAATCAGCACTGGTTGTTTTTTCACTTTTTTTTCCTCCCCATCCCGCAGTGGCTTTAAAATGTCTTAGTAGTATATAGTGTACATATATGCTTTTTATTAAAAGTATGTTATTTCTTGACAGTAGAGCCAAAACTACAATAAGAATATACTGAGAACATATTCGTATTGCCTGTAACTTTTACATAATTGGTTAAGTTGCCAAGAGTATTCAAGTGGAAGAATGTGTCAGTCCAGCTGCCCTTTTCTGGACTGACAGGAAGGCTGTGACACAAGAAAAGACTGTAATTCTTGACTTCTCATTACTGCTCAACAAGTCCAGACTGCCTCCTTCCAACATCTGTAGCCTAGTTTATTTAAGTGCTCTCTAATTCATTGGTGAAATGACCAGTTTTGTTGAGACTAACAACCCATTGCAGTTAATCTAAATTTAATCAGGTACTGCTCATGAAAGTTTTTGAAGATTAAGTGCAGGGGTTGGTAGTATGAAGTGGACAGTTAGTGAAGCAGGGGTAACAACAGTAATCTCTTTTAGCCTAACAGATCCTGAGGTGAATGTCTATCAGTTGCTTCAGTTACCAGGAAACAAGTTGCAAATGTTGCACATAATTCCCACAAACTCTACACTGGAAGTTACAAACCACCACCTAACAAGAAAAAAAGAGAAATGTGCCAAATTAGCACAACTGCAGGTTCCTTTGCTCCTGTTCATGATAGCAGAACCTTTCCAACACTCCTTTTTTTTCTGGGTTTCTTATATCCCCTCAACTAGACTTTAAACTTACCTTGCAGACTCAATAAGGCGGAGCAATAGTAAAAGATCAAAAACAGGACTTTCCGAAGTGTTCATTTTTTCATCTGGTTCCATGGGGCATTGAACCATTGGCTTCAACATGTGCTACCACTATTAGAGATTCCATATTTTTGCTTTAGTGACATATTGTCAGTTCTGTCCGTGTTCTCTTCTGTATATTCTTTTTACTGACACGAAAACTGATTAGGGGAAATCTACATATTGGGTGAATGACATTCATAGAATTATAGAATCTTTGAGGTTAGAAAAGACCTCAAAGGTTATCAAGACCAATTGTTAACCCAGAACCACTGTGTTCACCAATAAAACATGTCCCCAAGTGTCACATCCACATGTCTTTTAAACACTTCCAGACACAGTGACTCCACCACTTCCCTTGGCAGCTTGTTCTAATGCCTGACTGCTCTATCAGTGAAGAAATTTTCCCTAATATCCAGTCTAAACTTCCCCTGGTGCAACTTGAGACCATTTCCTCTTGCCCTATTGCTTGTTACCTGGGAGAAGATACTGACACCCACCTGGCTACAACCTCCTTTCAAGTAGTTGTAGAGTGATAAGATTCCCCCCCCCTTTTCTCCAGGCTAAATGTCCCCAGCTCCCTCAGCCCCTCCTGACAAGACTTGTGTTCCAGATCCTTCACCATCTTCATTGTCCTTTGGACACTCAAAGCTTCTGGGCGGTTATCAGCATTCAAAATACATCTCTCCAAGAAGGATTAAAAAGAAAGAAATAAAGTTTAGAATACTGTCTCCCTCTTTGTTAGTGTGAATGCAGGATTACTGAAACATTGTTAGAGGTGCACCTCAATGTCAGCCACACCAATGGGACTTTTTGTCAGTGATGGTTTTAAATTTTATTTTTCAGAGGAAGTAGCTAACTGAAATAAGCACAAGGATGTGATGTGCAGTTCTAATAAAATATATCCCCATACAGAACTGCTCTACATGCCTCTTTAGAATATTAAACTACTTCTATTTTTTTATATGCTATTTAAACTGACATGAAGATTTGTAGATACTCAAAACTCGGGGACTATAAAAGGACATTAACAGAGATGTAAGATAGGAGGGATTGGTTTGTTTGTTGTTTGCTTACTTTTTCAATTTAAAATATGTTTTTGAGCTAACTTGGCCTCTATCACTTATTAGGTGCATGAATTGCTTACCAATGCTTGAAAATACTTCTGTTCCATCTTAGCCACTTCTTTTATGTGCAGAGTTTTAGCACTGCTCTCAGCAGTTCTTTCTTTCGTCACGTTCTGATTTACAACATACAAAAGTCTCTGAAAATGTTTCTTATGTGTAATTTGGCGAGTTTGGATCAGCTGTCCTGGCTGTGCTCTCTCTCAGGTTTTTGAGCGCTGGCTTGCTGGCAGAGCCTGAGATGCTGAGGGGTCCTTGACTTAGTATAGCACTGCCTGGCAACAACCAAAACATCAATGTGTTATCAACACTATTCTCTTACTAAATCCAAAACATAGCACTGTATCAGCTACTAAGAAGAAAGCTAACTCAATCCCAGCTGAAACCAGGCCAAAACTGAAAAGTCCTGACTAGTTATTCAATGTTAAGGATTAATCACTTGAACTTAGCATGGAATTAAATCAGGTGTCTTTTCTTGAAATGAGATATGTGAAACCTATTTTAGATAGCCCAATATCATTACAGAATTACAGAATCACAGAATATGCTGAGACAGAAGGGACCCTCAAGGATCATGGAGTCCAGCTCTTAACCCTGCACAGGAACATCTATATAAGTCATACCATGTGCCCAAGAGTATTGTCCAAATGCTTCTTGAACTCTGTCAGGCTTGGTGCTGTGACTGCTTTTCCTCCCTGCAAATTCCAGTTCCCAAAATGTTAGTAATTAACTAATACTCCTTTTGATCATTAAATATAAAAAAAACCCACCTGTTTAAATTGTACACTGTGGTTCAGTAAGAGGAAAGGTATGTCATGGTTAAAATGTTCTAAATTGTATTTACAAAACTCTCCACTTCTCTCCTCTTTGAAAACGGTAGCAACATAAATGCTTATCAGTTCAGATTCTCCCGAAAGTCAGGGAAACATGTTTTCAATTTTCCATATGAATCCATAATTTCACCAGTAGGTGTTTCTACACATGTGGTTATTAGGGAACTGTGAATTGATGCTACAACAAAGGAATGACTTGACTACTGGGAAACTTCTGCAATACAGCTGGGAAACAGAAAATTTTCTAATTTAGTGTTTGAATCAGATCTGAAGTCACCTGATTATCATTTAATAGTTCCAGAACTATAAATAAGTAAAGATAAGTCTCATCTGACCAATACAGACATCTATAATGTAGACATCTAACTACCTACCTGGCTACCACATGTAGATCTATCTCCAGAGGAGACCGAGGAGAAAAATGAGCATTTTTAGGGAGTAGGCCAACTATGCTGCTCTACTTGTTAGTTAAACAGTGAAATAGAACAAACATTTGAAGTGCCAATTTTCTTCCTCGACTATATTTTGAATTTAGATAGTCAGTTTAGAAACACATCTCTACACTGGCAATTCTTGCAGCTGATTCCCCCTTAGTGGGTAGTATTTACACCATCAGTTTCAAGCTCTTATTTTTAGATGGTTCTGTCACAATTTGGCAGAACTTTGCTCTCTCCATTCTTGCATAGAGGGACAAATATTTGGCTTTTCCTGGGTTCTTAACTTTTTGCCTTTGAAATCTACAGAGAATAAGTTCCACGCTTAGCAGTGATTTGAGAGCTATTCAGGATCAATTGACAATCATATCTAAACTCTGAGTTTGAACACGAAATGCAAAGAAAATTTTAAGGTGGTGGATCTAATCAAAGAAAGTATCACACTGATCTATATTGACCAAAATTATTTAAATATAGGATTTTACTTCAGTCTTTATTAAAATAGTTGCTCTATCATTCATCTGATGTAAATCAGGATTAACAGAACTTTACAGAAATTGACAGTTACATTGATTTATACCGACTGTGTTATATCACAGAAAATATCTAATATAGACAAATAAATGACTGGGGATTTAAAATGGCTTGTATGGTTAAATTTTTGTCTCCATCACAAAGCCTGTGAATATTTTTATCATGCTGATCAGTATTTGAAAATTATCTCCTATTTATTGCATTTGCATGTCTCTTGGGTTATACCATTTTTGCCTTTCCCTGAAGAGATCCTATTTCATTCCAGACATGTAAATGAAATTTATAGGCTTGGAGTTGCATTGCTCTTCTTTGCTTTTCAACAGAGATACAGCTTGAGAAGCAAATAAAATACAAAGTTTGATTTTTGGAGGATCCTTTCTCTATAATGACAGAAACACACTGACACCGACTAAGATTCACTTCTTTTTGTTTGATCAACACACTCCAGTTCAGAGGGACTAAATTCAGCCTTTGTGTCTGTCACAACAGTAGCTCCAGTTTGGAGACTCAGTATATCTCTGGGGTGGTATAACCATCTTAACAGCACAGACCAGAATGAACCTGTTCTGTTCACAGACAGTTCACATGGGCTCAAAAATGTCATGGAATCATAGAATCGATTGGGTTAGAATAGACCTCCAAGATCATCAAGTCCAACCCTTGATCCAACACTGCCATGGTTACCAGACCATGGCACTAAATGTCACATCCAGTGTCATCTAAAAAACCTCCGGGGATGGAGAATCCACCACCTCCCTGGGCAGCCCATTCCAATGTCTGATTACTCTCTCTGTAAAAATTTTTTTCGTGATATTCAACCTAAACCTCCCCTGGCAGAGCTTAAGACCATGCCCTCTTGTCCTGCTGCTGGTTGCCTGGGAGAAGACACCAACCCCTATCTGGCTATACTCTCCTTTCAGTGACTTGTAGAGAGTGATGAGGTCTCCCCTGAGCCTCCTCTTCTCCAGACTAAACAACCCCAGCTCCCTCAGCCTCTCCTCGTAGGACTTGTGCTCGGTATGGAAGTTTATTTTCCACTGACTCAATTTCTCCTTCTTTTCAAAAGAATTAACTAGCAACATATTTCTTTTTCACATAAATGATAAGTTCTCGAATTCAGTTACCCTTGCAGCTGTGTTTAGAAGCCATCTGATGAAAGATGAAAAAAAATATATATGTATAGAGAGAGAGAGAGATCGTACGGTACAGATTTAAGTCCCAGTCACTGAAATTCAAAGTAATCTTTCATCTAATTTCCATGCAAGTGAAATGAAGTCCCTTCAAGAGGGGAGCAAAAGAGAAAAGCACTCTGAAGTAGTCACCCATTATATCTTTTCTTTTGCAAATTAATGTTAAAAAAAAATCATTAAAAAGAATGCTGAAAGTGGTCAGGAAGTAATTAATTACCACAATGAATCTCAGACTTTTATTCAATTATGCACAATTCATGATAATAAAATTATACATCGTTCCACTCTTACAACTCCTTAACCACACTTATTCGACAAAAATGCTAAGATCAGGAAAAGCAATGAAGAACAGAGCAGTACAATTAGTGAAATGGCATCTGAACAGTATGAGAAAAAGTAATATCAGTGATAACTATATCACAGAAACATAGAAGCAAAGGCTGTTATGTCTAAAGAGGTCATCTCATTAATCTCATGTGTTGAAGAGTTACCCATCTTTTGTTTGCATCTTTGCTTTATTCTTACTATTTCTTGTAATGGAAATTTTGTTCCAGGGCCTTTGTTCCTGGTATTAGGTAATTTTGGTTTCTTGTTTGTTTAAGCAAAGTTCACAGCTGTTTTCATCCCAGTGAGTGTTTCTTTTTCTGTTTCCACAAGCTACAGACAAAAATGAATAATGATTTATAAAAACTCTTTTCATACACAAAAATGTTCACCTTATCCCTGTCTGTGCCAGGGGGCCTAGAACTAAATGATCTTTAAGGTCTCTTCCAACCCAAACCATTCGAAGATTCTGTGACTCTAATCACTTTTTTTTTCTCACAGCACAATTGCCCCATCATTGTGCATTTCTCTTTTCTTTCTTTTTGGTCTTTTTTCTTAAGTGATAGTGAGCCTCTTCTTTTTTATTCACTTGCTTGTCTTTTGGGGATTTTTTGTTGCAGACTCATGCAAGGGGAAGGAGATGAATGTTCAAATTCAGTGCAAGCAAATTACCCACATACCTTAACCACCACAACTTGGGGGTGACGGGAGTGTCCTGGCAAAGTTTCTCACTGTGCAAAAGGAGGTGCAGATACTTTGTGAACCTTGCTCTTCTGCCTTCCAGGTAAACACTTTTTATACCTTTTGTTCAGTTATTGTTCAACAGAAATTTTGGTTCCCTGACTTTGGTGAATGTTCTAAACTTTGCAGGTTTTTTGGTTTGGGCGTTTCTTCGGTTTTGGAGAATGTGGAGTGTTTTGTTTGGGTTTGGGGATTCTTTTGGAAAAAAAAAGAAAAAATGAAAAAAAAGGTAAAAGAAAAAAAGAGAAAAAAATAGGGGGCAGTGGGGAAGAGCTTGCATTACCATTAGCTTCTGCCACATGTAACCATGAAAAGAGAATCCCTGGCTGGAAAAATCCTGAAATAAAATGCATGCGTACATACCTTCCAGATATCATATGTTGCAAATGGATGGAGTAACATCTTTAATCCCTTAATGACATGCCCACTGTAGCACTGCAGAGCTGTAGGCAGTGCCAGGCAACGTATCCTGCTGCCAACCTGTGGGAGTTTTGTGAGATTTCCCTCTGCATGCACTGTATTGTTTTTAACCCTGTTTGCCAGAACTTAATTTTCTTGCACACTGTCAAAGAGACTGGGGTTTGAGTCCTTTTGTAAGGAAAAAGTGTTATGGAGTTTATCAATGTAAACTTCAAGTTCTTACTTCTTTATTTATGCTAATCACAAAGGTTTCACTAACTTTACTGGATATGAAATTAAGCTTTCATTACCCTGGAGTAATGAAATCAATGTTTCCTTTGTCATGAACATGTCTGATTGAATTAATTAGAGCTTGCTTTGGGATGTGATCTGGGTTCTCTTTCATGTTTTTAATTAATTATTTGCTATCTGCCCTCTTTTTTTTGTTCTAGTTTTAGGTTTTTTTAAATTGATTTGTGTTCAATTAATGTCCATCAAAGTGTAAACTTCAGTTAGTCATATTACATGTGTATTTTCTACATGCTGTCAATATTCTGTCTTGTCTGAGAATTTATTTCAATTTTTTCCTTGCATAGTTTTTTTATATCATTTATATTCATTAAACTCCAGATTATTTTCAGATTTTTGATACATGTGGCCATTCTACCTATTCAAGATGCATTATTTAAAAGAGAAAGTTCTCCATCAACCTGCACCTCAGGAAGTCCCCCATCATCCCCACATCGCCATTGGCCAATCAGAACTCAAATCAGTCCAGCAGTTTAATTACCTAGGCAGCCTCAGCTCCTCAGATGGTAAGATTGACGAGGAGATAGACAACAGGTTAGCAAAGGCATATAGTGCTTTTGGAAAGCTTCATAAAAGAGTTTGGCAAAGTAAGCACCTGAAGAAAGTACAAAGATCAGTATTTGCAGAGCCATAGTGCTGTCTACTCTCTTATACAGATTCGAATCATGGGTCATCTACCGCCACCACCTGCGTCTCCTAGAACGCTTCCATCAACGTTGTCTCTGTACAATCCTAAACATCCACTGGTCAGATTATGTGACCAATACATCTGTTCTAGAACAAGCAGCAATCACAAGTATTGAGGCCATGTTAATGAGAGCACAGCTGTGTTGGGCAGGGCACGTCTCCAGGATGAAGGACCACCGCCTCCCTAAGATCTTGCTTTATGGTGAACTTGCCACCGGCTGCCACAAGAGAGGAGCCCTGAAGAAAATATACAAGAACTCCCTGAAACAACATCTCGGTCTTGGTCATATTGATCACCATAACTGGTCTACTCTGGCCTCAAATCGGGAGGTCTGGAGACACACCATCTATAACGCTGCTGATGCTTTTGAGAAAGCACACAGGATCACCCTTGAGGAGAAAAGGCAATGCAGAAAGAATCGTGCCTTGCAGAATTTACCATCTAAGGAGTCTTTCTGCTGTGCCTTTTGCAACCAGACATGCCTATCTCATATTGGCCTTTTCAGCCACCAACGCGCTTGCAACAAACGTGGGTAGAGCCCTTTCCCAAATCTTCGTTCACAAAGCCCAGCCATGATTTAAAAGAGAAGAGTGATGAAGGAGATTTTTTTCTGTTTTCTGATGAGACGAGTACTAGCAAGTATTAACAAGAAAATAAGTATCAAATGATGAAGAATTCACTTCCAGTTATGATGTCTTAGATAAATAATCACTTGTTCTAAATCTCTCCCATATTTCTGAGCTTTCTGAAATGCAGCATGAGTACTCAGGAGGTGTTTGGGAAACAAGATTTGCTTGTTGGTTTGGAATCTTTTGAAGCCAATTGTATTATAAAGCAGATATTCCATTTTTGTGCAAATCACCTCATAAAACGCCTAACTGCACTAGTGAAGTTAACACAAAAAATATTTATTTTTTATTATATACTAGTAGTTATTTACAAAAAGTGAAGTGAACTAAGAGGTTTTAATTTCGTTACATTACAACACAAAGGTTTTACCTCTGTGGTCATGAAGCTGCCAGGCTCCATGATGGGGGACACTGTGGAAAATGCAACATCAGACAGATTCTGACAGGTGCAATCATAATGAATGGGAGAAAGGACAGGACTGAAATAGAAATAGTGTTCATTACCCTTGTAATATGTTCTAAAATTGCTAAGTGCCAGACTGAGCCTAATATGCTGTGAAATATTCTAATGACCAATGAGTACATAAGTCTGAGTGAATTAGGAAGTCCACCTAAATCAAATAAATCTCATAACTTAGTACTCACAGATTATTATTAAACTTGATATGAAGGATAATAAGGGCTGCCCAGGGAAGATTTCATCACTGTGAATCCGTGGCCATAGGTGACTTGCAATTCCCTGTAATAATCAAAAGACAAATTTTCTTTGGATTTCTAATAGCTGCTTGAAGTACTTTGCTGTTTGCCTTCACTTATAATTTCCATCATATGCAATGAGAATACAGTGGTGGGACAATTACAGCACACTGATGAACAAAGGTAATGGATTTTAGTATTCAGTAACAAATTATTTTCAATTGGTAGAATTATTTGCAAAACATGCTCCAAAAATAAGGAATTGTTAAGAAGTCAACAAGATACAAAAATAACAGATTTTGATGTGTTTTTATATTTCAGTAGACTTTGGTTCCAGTAAGTACATCAAAAGGAAGTGTTAAAGATTCAAATTAACCTTAGAGCTTCCTTGTTCCTCCCTTTCATGCACAGACTTAAAAATGACATCAGTCTGGAACGTAGGTGCCAGTTCTAGAGATAGTATGTCATATCCTGAAGTAGTTTGAGTATTTACATCAGCACAAAAATCTTATGTCATTTAATATTAGCTGAGTGTTTCACAGTGAGTGTCCATTCAGCTAGAGTTCTCAGTTTGGCAAAGGTTATCCAGTTCTCTGATGATTTTCAATGGTGAAGATGAGCTACCAAATTATGTCTCTCTGTTAAGACTGTGATTAATATAATCTCTGCTATTAAATAGGAATAACACAAACATCTGCACACACACAGAAGTACTTCACAGATGCAACGATATATGGTCTTTTTTTCTTATTCGGGATAGGAGTGATTTTCATGAAAGACAGCTAACATTGGATGTTCTCCTGTTAACACTCACCACAGAACCTTAGTTGGACAACTGGCACTTTGAAATAGTATTACTGATGTGACATTGTTATCTGTATCAAGTTCCTGGACTTTGCCCTCCTTTTTTTCTGATATATTACATCCTGAAAGTCATCTTTCCTTCATTTCCCACATCTCATTTCTCTTTCTTCTTTGCTTGAAAGACTGAAATTGCTCATTATCTGCTATAAATTGGCATCAACGGAGTTATTTCAATTTATACCAGCTGGACCAAAGCAATGAATGGCTATAAAATGCTGTTCTATTTTATGATAGATTTGGCTTGGATTTAACCTATTATTTTATTTCACTGGCAGGTTTTCTTTCTCTCAACATCTTGCAATAAAAGTATTTAGTAAATAAACATATTAAGCCATAATAGTTTTCCTTAACTTAAAAACTCATATATTTATTGTACCAGCCAGACTAGATAAAGTTAAGTTTGAAAGGCTATTGAAGTAAAGAATGTGTAATGTTACTTTATGTGATGGAAGTTCATATACAAACCCACAGAAGAGCTCCGAGAGAAAAGGAGGGACTGACCAGGTAATATCTGTCTGCAGCTACTCCCAGACCCAGCCCACAAGCTGTTAGACCATCAGAGGTCCACCTGCAGAAGTCCAGAGGAGCTCTGGTGCAAAATGGCAAGGGGAGGACAAATTAAGGATTCAGAGGAAGGGACACCCTGTCTGGACCCCTCTCAGGACTGCCCAAGGAGACCCTTGGACCAGCTGTCCTGGTGTAAAATCCTTTGGATTGAGAGGGTTTACTGCCTGGGAGTATGGGGTAAATTATGGGAAGCAGAGGGAGAGCATTTGGGGATTGTAGAGAACCATTGGGATATTTAGGGATCTGTGGCAGGGAATGAGTTAAACAACTGCAAGCTTTGGTGTGATGACACAACCTGGTTCAATTATGCACACTGTGTGCAGTTAAATCATATGCATGTTAGTTCACCCAGAGGGTGGTTGGGCACTGGAACAGGCTCCCCAGGGCAGTGGTCACAGCACCAACCCTGACAGAGTTCAAGAAGCATTTGGATGATACTCTCAGGCACACGGTGTGACTCTTGGGGATGGTCCTGTCCAAGGGTTGGACTTGATGAACTTTGTGAGTCCCTTCTGACTCAACCTATTCTGTGATTCTGTGATTCTAGACCTCATTTACTATTCATGTAACTCTTTACTCAAGTCATTTGGAATATTAACTCAGTCATAATTCTAAAAAGACCATACAGCTTCTTAAAACTGTTTTCAATGTATTGAAAAGCATAAAATTCTCTTGCATCACTTTGAGTTTTCTAGTAGGTTTGACCCAGATTGGTTTCTATTTCATCTAGATGTGTTTACCTGTTTCTATGTGTTTGCTTTTATTTTTAACATCTCCAAATCTGATTTGATGAAGGAAATGCCATTCAACTTGAATCAGGATCACAGTGGATCTCCTTAGGAAAGGAAGAAATCTGCCAGTGAACAATAGGTGGGAACAGCATTTTCTAGTATTTCCATCCAGAATATACTCACAGCACTAAGCAATCTCTCTCAATAATTTAGCTGGCATTTAACTATAACATTGTTAACCAATATAAGTAATTATAGTTCTTCTTTCTTAATATCCCAAATCTCTTGTGCACAATATAGAAAGTTGTTGAATGGTATAAAATAGACAAAGGACTAACTAAAAGTTATAAGTTTATTTAAATGCTGAATTGAAATAAGAATATATCAAAAAATCGTAACAGTATCTACTTTCGAAATTCAATCAAGAAAGGGGACTACAAACTATCCAACTGCATAGAAGTATAGCAGGACAGTACATTCAGTGAATCAGAACTTTAGGTTGTACACAACAAAACTCTAGCAGTGCATTTGTTGATTTATATCCTCCAGAAATGTGAGGGAACACGATTCAGGATGGAACAGTTCCGGGCGTGGAGAGAAGCGTGCAGCGATTGGCAGGACTTTGTCGTGTGGACTTTGCTGTTATTCTGTGGTTTCATTGTATTCACACTGTACAGTGCACAGCCTGGACAAGCCCAGGCTTGACATGAGTTTGCCCCCACTCCTCCCCCTTTTGCAGGTGTCCCTATGCTGGTTTGTCCCTCTGCTTGTTGGTCTCATGCTCCGCCCTATGTTCTGTCCCGTTCCACTCCCGAGCGGATAAAAAGAGAGTGGGCATGCCTGAAGAGGGAACTCTGCTTGCATCCTTCCTCCTGTCCCGTCCCCTCTTTGGACCGCGACACAGAAATCTAATATATATATAAATATATATAATATACATCTATAAAAGGTCAGTGCAATAGATACAGAACAAAGGCCTATCTGTTCTTTTCAGAAGTGTTCTCTATAACTGTACCAAGATAAATTATAGCACTGCTCTAATTAAAATGTCTAATTTAAAAGCTGTTGTGTTTCCATCTATGCTCCCTAGAATTACATATCGATATACATATATAATTTGTATCTGCACACAAAAAGAGACAGTCTCATACATACATTTAAAATTGAAGTGGATTAATGAAAAAAAAATTGATGTATTTGATTAATATTTTATCCTGACCTGTTGTTTATTAAGGAGTAACAGTAGAAAGTTAATTCAGTAAGGTTTCTAGTAAAAAAAGGAAAGAACTGGAGCAATATCTGTAGATGAGCAATCTGGTAACAAGTAAGTCAAAGTGAAGAGAGCAATAATAAAGCTGTTACTTGAAACTTTGAACTCTGGGTTGTCGTAAAGTTGTGTGACATATTTGCCTTGTGAAGGAAACTTGACTATCTTGATATATAAATATGTAAATGTGAGCTTCTCCATAATTCTCGTAGAAAGTCTCAAACTTCCTAAAAAAATTTTATCTATCCCAACATTATTTCACATTAGCTTCCAGAATGACCAGGCATTTTTTTGCCTAGAAAATTATCCTAGTGATATGGATTTTAACAAAATACTGGAAGTTTGAAGGATTTTTAATATTTTTCTTCTGTGCAGCTATTTATACTTTGAGAAGAAAAGGCAAAGATGATGGATGAAACTGATAAAAATTGCAATAATGATTTCTTTTTCTTTTCTTTCTTTTTCTTTCTCAATCTCATTCTTCTTTCTATTCTCTCTTTCTCTTTTCCCCCTTCTTCCCTTTCTCCATTCGTTCCTTTACTTCTTTCTGAAATGCAAAATAAAGGGGAAAAAAAAAACAAAAATACAAAAAAAAAAAAAAAAAAAAAAAAAGAGAGAAACAGAAGAAAAATCCAAATCACTGCTAGATAAATTTTATTTTCCTACTAAACTCAAAATTTTCACTTCTTGGTTCATGAAAGACTATAAATGTCTTAAACTCTAAACCATTAAAATTTTCTGTGAAATTGAAATTTTATTTTCAGTCATCTTTGCTTATTGGCAAAATTAGTGTCCTAATCATAGCTATGCAATATTTGATCTGGTGTTTATATTACATTTTATTTCTATTCTTGAAGTTTCATCTGTATGATTTCTTTAACCATAATGAATCTGAGTATTGAGATTTCATAAATCAGACTGTTCTAATAATTCATCTGGATGGGAGGATGTTTGCATGGGTCTTACTGTGATTGAAATGTTAGATTTTGGTTTACAATATTAGTTGTCTAGAGACAACTAATCTAGAGAGCTTTTCTCTCTTGTCCCTTCCTGTATAGGTCTAATTGAGAAATAATTAAAAAAAACCCAACAAAACCAAACACTAGCAGCTCTGGAAAGATTCACTTTTCCTGTTCAGGAAGTTCACTCAATTTATTGATTCAACTTACCCAAGTTAACATAAAATCCAAATTATGGTTGTAATTTTCATGGGAATCAGCTAACCATAAATAGCATTTGTTCCCTCCTGAGAAGCAGAACACTTAATGAATTGCAACAATCATGTCAATTTTGACCATATTTTAAAGCACATTGTAGTTTTTTGTCATGATAATGTTTTGTTTGTCTGTCTCCTGTATTTGCTTAACAGAGTTGCCTCTTTTAAGATGGAAACAGCTCGGGATACCTTTGACGACTCATTTTTCCTATAATTTCTATTTCTCTCCATGTTTCTTTCATCCTTGATCTCAGGAGAAACATCTACTCAAAATTTAACACACCCCCTTCCTACCCCTCTGCTCAGCACGGATGAGAGCACACATGAAGTTCTACATCTGTTTGGGGGCTCCCCAATACAAGAGAGACATGGACATTATGGAGAGTCCATGGAACTATGCTCCTGTGGGTGTTCTCAAATGTTGTCCCAAAGGCAACCTCCAGGGACATGATGGGTGACACCTCTGCTTGACACTTCCCGTAATAATTGGAGACACAGCATGAATTTGCATCCACCTTTTGGTGTTTGTTCCTCAGGAAAGGAGCTGGGCAGCAATTTGAGGGGAGCAAACCTTATGCTCATGTGCAGAGACAGACACCTCCAACAGAGTGCTCTGTGTGAAAAGAGTCTTGGAAGCATGTGGAGGAGTGTTTTTGCTCAAATTATATCTGGATTGTTGGATTTGACTCTGCTTTTATTATATAACAGCAGGACCGGCCACTACAGAAGAGAATATTAAGGCATCACTTACACAACCAATTATGCAAGTATTTATGATATCAGTTACTGTCAAATGCAGCTAATACCACTATTTTGCTTAATATTCAGAGCACAAGAAAGTTAATGTGCCATTCTACTGAGTTTATTGATCTCAACAATGGTATTATGATGCTCTGGTGACATTCAATTATTGCAGGAAAAGTACTAGGGTATGGGGTGGATACCAGAGGGGATACAGTTTCTCCAGGATTTGGAGATGTGAGAGTGGCAAATAACTATTTGCACTGACACAGTAGAGATGAGATAGTGTAAACCAGCAACCAGATAGGAATTCAAGTTGCTATTAAAACGCAGTTTGAATTCATTTTACAAAGCTTTCTGCAGCACTGCAATGTGCTGGCTGTTACTGTCACACACTCCAGTTAGCCAGGCACGGTGGTACAGTCTCACCTTCAAAATGGTGTGCAGACTTAGCCACCTGATTTAAGCATCCAGAAATATGCAGCTAGTCCTGAACTTGCTGCCTAAGCTTTTTTCTATAGTCCATGGAGAACAAAAAGTGTTTCCTGGAAAAGACACTCCAGACAGACATCATGAATCACTTTCTGATGGAAGCTCTCACACTCTCTACTGATT
This sequence comes from Manacus candei, assembly GCF_025592945.1. Classification (NCBI taxonomy): domain Eukaryota; kingdom Metazoa; phylum Chordata; class Aves; order Passeriformes; family Pipridae; genus Manacus; species Manacus candei. The sequence goes on from NW_026138061.1 coordinate 9,245,684, forward strand.
ATGTATAGAAACTAGATTAATAACTTCACCACCTAATTTAAAGAAGGTTAAAATGAGACAAGATGAATTCCATGCATTTGAAATGTATCACTCCTGGATAATTACCCTGAATTAGAAAAGGGCAGAACTGGACATTAATTTGTCAGCTCACAGCATATCCTAGAATATCACTTATGCCATTATGTTTAGGGGTCAGAGATCTTTACAGGAGAGGTAGCCTATATAGCATATATATATATGTATATATATGTGTGTGTGTGTATCTATCTATCTCAATATCTATATATATTATATATAATATTTTTATATATACTATTATAGGATATTATTATATTATATATGGAAGAATGCATAAACTGACTGCTTTATTGACATTATATAGGGATTTTTATTTAGAGGTCCAAAATATAATAAAGATTGGACTTGGATACCTTTGTTAGCCACATTACTTTTGTTGCAGCCCAGGATATGTTTGGCTTTAAGGACTGACAGTGCACATTGTTATTTCATGTCCAGCCCTTCATCCACCAGCATCCCCAAATCCTTCTCATCAGGGCTGCTCTCTATCAAATATGACTATGGGCCACCAAGATGATTAAAGGGATAGAGCAACATTCTATAAGGAAAGGCTAGGAGAAATGGGATTGTTCAACCTGGAAAAGAGAAGAGTTCAGGGTAACTTGACTGGGGTCTTTCAGTATCTGAATGGACCCTACAAAAAGGATGAAGAGTCTATGTCCAAGAGAATGTAGTTTCAGAACAAGGGGAAACGGTTTCAAAGTGACAGAGAGTAGGTTTTAGATTAGATATTAGGAGGAAATTCTTTATTCAGAGGGTGGTGAAGCACTGGAACAGGTTGCCCAGGGAATCCGTGAATGCTCCATCCCTGGCAGTGTTCAGGCCAGGTTGGATTGGGCTTTGAGCAACCTGTCTAGTGGAAAGTGTCCTTGTGTCTGGAACCAGATGTTCTTTAAGGTCCCTTCCAACACAAACCATTCTGCAATTCTGTCATTCTGTGATGACTCTGTGATGATTCTGTAATGATACCAATATCTCAAACTGAACATATTCAGTAAATTATTCTCATTTCACTTCAGTAAACAGTTCAAACTAAGAAAATACAGAGACAGATGCTCTTTTGGGATTGAAGAAAAGTTTGTGTTACATCTTATACTTTTGCTGGGTGCCAAACATCTTCCTGCATGCTTGATCATTGTTTAAAAATCTGAATATCTAGCTCAAAATCCAGCCAGACCTTTCTCTGGGGATTTCTAGGAAAAGGAGTGATAATCTTCCAATCCTCTACCTCTCATATCCACATTTCCTAGTTTTTTTCCTCTTAAGAAATCATCTCAGTAATTTTTTCTCTCTTTACCCTGTATGTTTGAACTGCATAAACACTTAACATAAAATGATAGCTTATAAACAGTTCATCTCTACACCACATCTTGATCCTCATCTGTTTTTTACCTTGCCTTCCATGGGGCATTTTTTTGAAATTATGTCAGCTGCATATTGGATGTCTCTCCATGTTGCATAAACGCATAGCAGACTCTTCCAAAACAGCATTTGCTTTTAACTTTTTCATTCTGTTTTAACCTTTCCATTCCTGTGCCATGTAGACACGAGGTTATTTGATGCATGGTAAGACTGAGAACTGATCTTTGTCACGAATGTGTTCAACATTAGAGTGAAAGTTGAAGACTGTGATGTTGTCTCTGTGTTGATAAAATATATGAGTCCCTTGATGAGTTTCAATATCAAAACCTCTAGTCCAACCTTTTCTATGTGTATTGAGATTTTCACATCTAAGCAGATCCATAATGCAGAAAATTTTCCTCAGCAGGTGGGAAGGGAAAAAGTAGATGTGTGTAATCAGACTTTCTACTGCAGCTCCTTCAGATTTTGCTTTCTGCCTTATGTAGTCTCCCTTCCACTTAACTTCTTGCAAACCTGACACCTTTTTACACACCAAAATTACTGTTCACCTTTCCGAGGTAACATTGACTTGAATTATTGACACCTTAGTGTTCTAGTTCAAGAACCGCAGTGTCTGTCTCCTCTGTTTTTAAACCCTGAGTAGGTCGAACCTGTATCATAAACCAGGCAAAAAATACATTGAAACACTGACATATCATTAAAAGACTCATTTTGACACATTGCCTTTCTCTTCCTTCTTTCCCATGTCTTTGTATCTTGTCCCAGACCTGAAGAGTATGGAAGAAAAAAGAACAGAGACACCAACTAAGGGTAGTGGGCAGTAGTGTGTACTCAGAAAAGGTGTAAGAATGGGGCATACAGTGATATATTCTCACAGTTGCATTGCCAAGTTACAACACCTTTTGGTTTAGTGGCTTTCTCAGCCTAAGAATTTATGTAAATCTCTCTGTTCTATATCCTTTGATGGGTTTTGTTTTCAAGGGACCATATCACTGAGATTCAGAAAGAAGAAACAGTGGTTCTAATAGATGAATAGACAGGAAAGAGAGAGGTGGTAAATGAGGGGAAAACTACATCCTGTGGAAGGGACCCATGCTGGAGCAGTTTGTGAGGAACTGCAGCCCTTGGGAAGTACCAACATTGGAGTAGTTTGTGAAGGACAGTCTGCCCTGGGAAGAACCCCAAGCTGGAGCAGAGGAAAAGCGTGAGGAAGAAGGAGCAGCAGAGATGAAGTGTTAGGAACTGTCTCTAACTTGTATTCCCTTTCCTGATGCTCTGCCTGGAGGGGGGAAGGTAGGTGAGTTTAGAGGGAAGTTGAGTGTGTGAAGAAGAGTAGGGTAAAGGGAAGGTGTTTTTAATTTTGTTCTTGTTTCTCACTACTTTGTTATTAATTGGAAACAAAAAATTAATCTCAAGTCAAGTCTGGTTTGCCTGCGACAGAAAATGAGGAGTGTCCTGTCCACATCTTGAACCATGAGGTTTTTCATTGTAGTTTTTCCCTCTGTCCCACAAGAAGGTGAAGTGATAGAGTGGTTCAATGGGCTGACAGCCCAGGTCAACCCAACGCACAGAGTTAGTCTCATTTTGCAAGCCCAAATCCAGCTTTCTTTGCTGAAGACTCCTATGAAAAGGTATTAAGGAAATTAGCAGATACCTTCCTTTATTACTGTGTTAAAGTATATGGCTACAAGAAAACCAAGAAGTTACTGTGTGTTTCCCAGACTCCTTTCCCTTTTTTGTCTACTGCTTTTCAAATCCTTTTGGACAGACAGTTTGAGAAAGATTTTTTGGACTTTGCAAAAAGCAACTAAAATCTTAACTAGAAACTCTAATGAAGGTTTATTTAAGGTTGAAAAATTCAATATTTTTGGCTCCCACTCCTGTTCTCTACTTCCTAGAACAAAATTGTCTTTCTCAGTGTATGAAATTTCACATCTGACAAAGCCATAATCATTCACTTCAAAAATATAAATACAATGAAAGAAAACCTTCCTAATGAATATAAATGCAAAACATACTGGATTGCCAGATCAGTGGATTTGCTAATTCAGTATGTAAATCTCTCCAGGAACTCTCTCCTACAGAGAAATTAATTCACTCCTTGTTCAGTCTTTGGATAATGATAATCTATTGGTCTATACAGCTGACTGCACTGCAAGGTAAAGATAGCTGATAACATCCTGCGAACACTGGAAGACAGTCTTGCTTTCCTCTTCTGCGTGAAGGATCAAATTTTAAACACTTGCCTGGTTTAAAGAACCTCCTTCTCACTAAGCAATATGCTACTAAAACAGAAGTGTGACTTCTCTATGATCACTGTGCCTTGACATGTATAATCTCTCAGATGTCAGAATAAACTCAGCCACAGCAACACTGGGCTTCTTGGCATCAGCAGGAACAAAACATAGGTCAGTGTTCTGCTTTTTTTAACAAGAAAAATCCTTGAACATTTTTAGGGGCCTTCTCCAGTAGTTGTGGTATATGCTGATTTCCAGATCTGGTATATGTTTCTCTCTCGGACAAGTTTTCTGTAAGACATTCCTATCTGAGTTCAAAATAATAACAATACAATATTTCAGAAAAATATTACTGACATCAGAATATCAAAGCTAATTTCCCTCATTCCCTTTTTGCTTTACAATATGTCTATTTGTTCATTCTCTGCCACATTCTCCTATACCCTTGAATGAAAATGATTATTTATTCCAAATCATTTCCTTTTTTTATTTTTCTTCTTTTTGTAGCTGACATGCTGTCACATACACTCTTCATCTGGTACATTAGTCAGTTCCTGAGGCAATGAACATTCACCAGGTTGTGTTTGACAAGGGGAAGTAGTGAGCTCACACAACAGTTTGGATCCCAAGCAGAAACTTCCTCTCACTGAACTGCACCAATAAGGGACAGATTTTAAGGTGAGTCAAATCAATACACCGAAGTCCCTAGATCAGATCTTTCTCTGAAGGATCCAAGCACTCAAGATGCCTAAAGAACCACCACAGAGGTTAATCCATTACACAAACTAGATAAAGTATTTTCAGTGAATCATCACTAGCAGCAATCATCAAGTTCATCCTCCTGATCTAACTGTATTGACAGAAAGAAATGATATACAAACTTCCTTAACTTCCTTGGACAAATCCATTTGTTCACAGGCATTTTCAAGATTAAATTATTCCAGGAACCATTAGTATGACTAAAACTGTAGGTAGCATCATTTATCTAATCCTGATTATTGTGGAGTTTGGGACAAAAGACCAGGACAAAATGAGAAAGCAGGCAAAAACACAATCAAAAGACAAGGAAGTAAAATTGTGTTTACACTCCATATTCTAGCTTCAAATTGCAACTCTACTATAGTAGAACTTTTAATTCACCTCCTCAAGATGAAAGTGTCCCAGATGTTGAGTTACAACGACACAGGTGGCAAGGATACCTTCAATTTTAGAAGAGCTGTATACCTCTCAACTGATATATATCCAGAAACTAGATTTTCCCTTTGAAAATACTTGAGGGATTCAGTAATTTAGAAATATTTTGATAATGTCTGGAGTTACTCTGAAGGGACAGATTGCATGAAAAGAGTGTCATCTGCTCTTTTTCAATTTTTGCTCTCTATGAAGGCAGCAAAACCACCCACGTTTTTCTAACACCTGAGTGGTTATAGGACTCTGATTTAATTCCAGCCTCATATCAAAGGGTTTCAGATTTAAAATTCTTTAATGCCCTGAATGTTTCATAACCACTGGTTTATAAGTTTTCAAAAGACAGAGTTTACTTCAACCCTTCAGTGACTGCTGTCTTATTCTGCAGAAAATAATTTGGATGTGGTGGTGAGAAGACAGAAATAAAGAAAAGTTTTCTCTTTAAGTCATTAAAATAGTCACTTGAATATGGAAATCTAAGGGGTTAATCTCTACACCCAGCGCTTGCTTTAGCATGTTCTTTTTATTTACATATTTATTTAAACACTCATTCATTTTTAAAATACCAAATATTAGAACTATCTGTCAATTTGTTACATTTTAAGCTTTGTTGCTAACATCAGCCAAAACATACTTTTAGTGAAAAATAGCATATGAATAAAGGAAAGAGACCAAAATTCATGTGCTCTCTTGAAAACAAATAAACAAAATAGATAGAATTACCTTAGATTTTTTCGGTTTCGCCTCTTTGTTAGAGTGTAAGCATATATTGGCTAAAGCACTAATGAGCATATGTACAGCTTTAAAAGCTCTGCAATGAGTGCTGCTTCCTGTCTTATAGGAGGAAAGAGGATGTAGGAGGGAAGCAAGAGCACTGTGTCATTTAGAGAACATTCTGGGAAGTGCTGGCGTTAAAATGCTAATCGAAAAATAGAGGGCAGAAGCTCTTAGGAAACAAGATCTGATGTGTTTAGGTGATCTACCAAATAATTATTTATATTATATCGAGTGGATGTGTAATATAAGCTAGAGAAGCTGTTCAAGGAGAGAAGCAAGAGCAGTTTTTCCTCTGTTTGAAAGCTGAGACACTTGGATACAGTCAAGGCATACTCCTTTTCTCTGGGACTCATTCATTTTTTTATTTACAACAGCATAAACACGAGGGTAGTAAAACCCTGTTCTTCATTCTTAGCTCTCACAGTAGACTATTCCACAGACTGCTAACAAGAACGTGCTTCAGGAAAGAAGTGATACTGTTTTGAATATCAGAAGTGAAGTGAATAAAATGTTGATTGGCTTTGTCTGAAGACAGTGTTCTAAGTACCTGCCTACTGCATGAAAAGAAGCTTGCTTTATTTTTAATGTGCATTGATCTAAAGTGGAGGCCTTTGCTATACTGTGGATGTATTACAACACAGTTAATGTTCTGGATGAGACACAAAGGGAGGGACTTATTCTGAGTCCCTACATTTGAGTATCTGTGAGGGTACTAGATGGCTCTAAAGTCCATTTTGGTGGACTTTGTGTTGGCACACAATATCCAGGAGGAAAATCCATTCAGGTATTGAGCTAACATAGACTCAATTCTGTTATCTGAAGATAGCAGATAACATCTGTGCTCAGTGTGTCCTCAAGAAGTCTGCCACAGGACTCAGATCTGACACAGGAAGTTCAAAAGACACATGTCATTTTGGATCAGACATTGGGAAGCAGATAAGATGTATAGGGCTTCTCAAACAGCACTAGACATGTTTAGTATACAAGTCATGTCCTGTATGTCTACATTTGGGTGGTCTGAATAATTCAATGAGCTCTATTGATGGTAGTAAGTAATTCAATAGTAGCTTATACAGACTCAGACAGGTATATCAGCCACTCATGTGCTTAAAGATAGGCATCCGGTACCTTATAAAATACTATATTTATCCTGACTGGCCTCCTGCTATTGCCAAAAGACATAATTCTTCTGTAGGTGTTGAACATTATCTTCCAGCTCAATTCAAATGTCTTAAATATCCAAAGGTACCTTTAGCAACAGATGACCTCTCTGTCATGAGATTTCACCCGAAATACTGTGTCCAAGTCTGGGTTCCTCAACACAAGAAAGATGAGGAGCTGTTAGAGCAGGTCCAGAGAAGTCCAGAAAGATGCTCAGGGGATTAGAGCACCTCTCCTGCAGAGACAGGCTGAGAGAGCTGGGGTTGTTCAGCCTTGAGAAGAGCAGGGTCTGTGAAAACCTCATTGCTCCCACTCAGTACCTCAAAGGGGCTTATGAAAAGGAAGGAGAGAGACTTTTTATACAAGCAGATAGCGAGGACAAGGGGCAGTGATTTTAAACTGAAAGAAGGCAGGTTTAGACTAGATGTTAAGAAGAAATTCTTTATCGAGAGGGTAGTGAAGCACTGGAAGAGGTTACTCAGAGAAATTGTAGACACTCTATCCCTGGAAGTGTTCAAGACTGGGTTGAATGGGGCTCTGATCTGATGAATGGCATCCTGCCCATGACAGGAGGATTGGAACTAGATGATATTCAAGGTCTCTTCTCACCCAAACCATTCTTTGATTCTATGACTCCTACATTTAGGCAATCGAACTGAGAATCTACACTGAAACTGAGTCACCTCTTGTTGCAGTAGCTTGAGTGGGCTAAGAACAAAAAATCCTAAATTTCTCTTAGAAACAGAATGTTCTGCAAGAACCTTGAAATGAAAGTACAAAGGAAGAAATAAACAAATGATAAAATAACTGCAGCGTTAGGTAAGGATTATAACAATTTTAAGGGCTGTACAATTTTCAGAAAAATACAATTTTAAGTGTCATAATTTTGTACTCAGCTATTTAATTCTTTAATTGCAAATTCTCTGAAGCAGGTTGTTATTATGCCTGAATATTACCTAGCATAGAGTTACTTTCAGATGCAGCCTCTGTATTTTGTCGTAATAGAAACAGCAAACAACAGTAACAAATGTACAAACTACTAGAGAACATAGCCCACTGCCTAGTAATTAACTTGTATGTGTGTATATATAATCCACATGGTTTCAGTGCCAAGAGCTCATATATGTATTATAGTTTAAAAAACGTTGCCCCAGCTGGGTGAACAAGTTCCCAAACCTGTGGCAATTTCTTTGAAGAGGTACCTTTCTGGGTCAGAATTCAAGACATGTCTGCACACACTGCAGTGTCCAGGTTTAGATACAGTCTCTGTTGAGAAGACAGCCCCATATCTTCAAATTACAAAACTCTATTGTTTTGGAGACATACTTTGTCACTGAGCTAGCTATGGGCTGATCATAAATATTTATGCTTTCAGCAAATGGAAGAGTTGTGCCAATGAACACTGGTGTTTTGTCTTATTTTTCAATATTTCATGAGTGGTATGCAAAAGCTAGATTGTGCAGTGACAGGTAACACAATCCTCTTCAGCAGCATTGACTTGGAGTTCAGAACCATGGAAAACTCAAAAACAAATAACACAATTGTATTGTTTTAAAGCTTTCATTTCGTAATCATTCTCCTGTGCCATCAGGCTTGCAAGGGGACATGCTCTAACTGGTCAGTATGTACTCTGGCTTTTTCAGTGGCTAATTCCAGACAATAATGAAGAAAGCTCATTGTGGTTTTCTGATTGTTTCTAATAATAACCAGGTAAAGCAGAATGGAAGTTCTTTCAGGCTACAAAACACACGTCTCTCAAATATATTCCTTTACAGTTACATTTAACAGAGATTGTGCTGCTTCTATCATTCTACTCTTTAGAACTATAGTTTTCAGGAATATATTATGATCACACAGCTAAAGTTAAACCTCTGTGTTTATATGCACAGACATCCATGTCTAAAATTCTTCCTAGGCTCTTTTATGTGTCCAAAGGCACAGTGCCATAATATGCCATTTTCATAACATTGTAAATGATTCAGTAACCTCTCTCTCCTAAGCTGTCCTTGATGCAGCAAGGAGCTTCAGACTAATGGATATAGACAACTCTTACTGTTGGACTTGGACAGTAAAACTCTGAAGTTTATTTTATTGTAAAGGGATGCTGTTATATTTTTAATGTTCATTTTAAATGCCACTGGGGTCAAGGTTGTGTTTCTCTCAAAGTTGAGAGGAAAGTTGGATTTTGCTGAAATTGCAATAGCAAAAATATAAGACTTTAAAATTACTTGCATTCACAGTTCTATTGTTGGTGGACCAGAAACCATGGACAGCACATGAAAGAGCTCATTAAGGAAAAATGAGAGTTATATTTTGAGTGAGGGATGAATGAAAGCCGGTTAGAACTCAGATCACTTGATACAACTCAGTCACTCAAATCACTCCCAATTTCATATTTTTTGGCATGTTGTCATTTTTTTGTCTCCCCAATGGTAAAGCAGGAATACATTATTCCAAGATCAAATGGATATCAGAAGTGGTCTGATCTCTGCTTTCTTTCAATATACTAAAAGAAAAGTTATTGACTTTAATGATATTTAGAATAATTTTGGAAGCTTGTTTTACTACACTGAGATACCTGAGTTGACTGTCACCTGTATGTTATCTCTAAGCTGCAAATCCAAATGGTTCTTCATGTTGTTAATTCATTTATATACTATACACACAAGATTAGTCCATAGTTCTTGGTAGCAAGGAAGTGGAACCACCCTAAAAATGGGTCTCTGGGCTATTCCTGTCTCCATGAAGTCCTTTATATGAGAGCAAATATAGGGCTGCAAAAAGTGTCAGGTATTACCAGACACATTGCAGAATAGCTGGCAGAATTTCCAGTTTCAAGACGAGGAATATGACAGTGATTTGCAAATAAATTACAGAGACTCATTGGAAGCAGTCAAAAGGAAAAGTAATCCTAGATCAATTTTCAGCAGAACTTCTCAACTCTAAGCACCTGCTGCAGGTTGAGCCTAATGCCTTGCAACATAGTTGGTCCATGGGTATGACCTGAAATGTGATGTATAATCCAAGCCTAGTAGTAGTATATATATAATTAACATGCTTTTAACACAAAACCTGAAAGAAAAGAACTTTAAAATTGGCTGTGATCTTCTATGAATAATACCATTATATGCTTAATGAAGAGTAATGTTTATATATTTTAAGTAACAAAAAGAATATGACCCATTGCTCAAAATTAAGTAACTTTGGACTTACATCCTGTAGAAAACAAGGATGTTACGAAGGTATGGACAGAGGGGCCTAATGAACACCAGCACACTGATACCACAATGCCTGATTTGCCTGGCCAGCTGCTCTCTCAGAGGGCAAGGAAATACCTTTCACCCTGGTCCCTTGACTGCAAAAAATCCACTTTTAACTCATGTGGCATAAGTTAAAAAAAAAGGCTTTGTCTTGAAATTTCACTTTAAAATAGCCCTAACACCCCTTAAACCACATTAAAATACCCACTCTTGTGAGACCTCACCTAGAATATTGCATCTGGCTCTGGGGTCCCAAGTACAATGAGGACATGGACCTGCTGCAACGAGTCCAGAGTAGGCCAAAAAGATGACCAGAGAGCTGGAGCACCTCACCTGTGAGGAAAAGCTGAGAGAGATGGGGTTCAGCCTGGACAAGGGAAGGCTCTGAATTGAGCTTATTGTGGACTTTCAGTCTGCACCTGAAGGGAGCCTACAAGACAGATGGGAAGGGACTTTGACAAGGGCGTGTAGTGATTAGCTTTAAGCTGAAAAAGGGTAAATTTAAATTAAATATTAGGAAGAAATTATTGACTGTGAGGGTGGTGAGGCACTGGAACAGGTTTCCCAGAGAAGTTATCCCTGGAAGTGTTTTAGGCCAGGTTGGATAGAGCTTTGAGCAACCTGATCCAGTGGAACATGTTTTTTGGCCATGGTTGGAGTGGAGAACTAAATGATCTTCGAGGTCCTTTCCAACCCAAACCATTCTATGATTAACCACCTGTTGAAATGTTTAACATTTTCTTTATCTGTTTTCAGCTTCTCACATTTGTCCCATTTGGTAATTTCTCAGGTGGTGTCCAGAACTGTCTCACATCTTGTTTGTTTAGCTTAATCTCAAGTCAGACTAGGTAGACCTAGTCAGCAGCTTAATCATTTGTCTGCAGCCTGAAAGAAGAAGTAATCAAATCTGAGGCTACAGGCACTGATGATCTCCAGAATGGATATTCTTTATAGCCTTTGAATTCTATAAGTAAAAGCATTTAGTTTTTCCTAAAGAGGGAGATAAATGGGGCTCAGTAACTCTCACATCCGTACTGCAGTGTGTGTGAACATAAACCCTCCTCAGAGCTGTAATGCATTTTGCCAACAGCAGCAGTTACTACAGGTGCCTTATAACTTGTAGATGAGTCACATTCTTGGAAATTGCTAGAATTGTAGGAATGTTCTTAATTTTATGCTCATCTCATACATTTTGTATGTCTGCTTGAGTTGGAACATTCTGTCTTCAGCTATTACAGCATGGATTTTTCTTGCAGAATTTTGGAAGAAACGTATATTTTGTGCAAATATTAGAGAAAAAAGAAAAAATCTTGTAACAGGATTATTCAACTGAAGTATCTGTCTTTGCATCATAGAGTTTGCAAACCCTCAGTGATTGGATATCAAAGTATATTGCTTGTTCCTAAGAAATTCTCAACTTTGTTTTCAGAATCTAAGGGTCAGAAAGACAATTTACAGTTCACCTTTTATATTAAAAATTATATAAATAGATGCTTTTGATTAAACTTTAGATCTTAAAGCATGATTAGTTCTTCAGTTAGAAATAAGAAACATCTAAAAGATAATTCTGGTCTCATTTAGAATTAAGAAACATCTACAAGACAATTCTGGACAGCCAGTGCTATTTTTTTCCTGTCTCAACTTTCTTGAAGGTCATATTTGCATAACAGTTCAGATTGCCCATTCATCCAATAAAGATAGATTTTAGTCAGGTTGAAGATGCATATACTGTCACCAGAAACTTCTACACATCTTAGAGAAATATTAGCCAGATAGATTTATTTCTTCACTTTTAAAATTGCATTGATATTTATTACAGTGTGTAATGACTGAATTATATGGTTGATTGTTTCCAGGTATTACTGCAATATGAATATATTAGTAGTCCCTTTCTTACTGTAGTAAAGCACAAAAGCAAATGATACAAAACAGATTGAAATGGTTCAATATGTATTTACAACCTCCAATAAATGAACACCCAGAAAGTACTGAAAATATAGAGTAGTAATGCTTCTTAACCTTGTTTAAACAATTGTGAAGGGCAATTCTGCCCCAGCTTTTGAGGGACTGAGAAAATGCATAAGGAAATCTAATATGCAGCTTTGTTTTGCACTCATAAAAAGCTTTATATTGATAGATTAGGAGACGAATATTGTATCTCTGCTCTGTTCGATAACACTCGTTTGGTCAATTCATCATGGAAATTAAATGGGTCACACAGAAGGGAAAAAAGGAAGTGCAGAAGAAATGTATGTTACATTACAGTGGAAGATGCCTTACAAAGTCTCTGAAAATGTGACATAAACTGACTTCTTATAGGAGGTTTGTCACCACTTTCTATGCCTTAAAACTATTTGAACTGTAAAATTTTGAATAGAGATGTGAAAACTAATAGTATTAATTGATCTCTAATTTGATGTATCTACCCATCAGTTGAACCATTGGTCACGGGGACCATTATGTTTCTGTGATATTATTTTTAAATATGACGAATTCCATATTTTGAAGAGGTAATTTGAGGAATTTTTGGCAGGAGAAATATGAATTAATCTGGCTATGTAAAAGTCATGTCAAAATACTCAACTTCTTGTGAAAAAGTTTTTGGTTTTTTTAAATTGTTTTGCAACAGCCATTTTGTAATTATCAAATATCCTCCTCATACATTGAAAGACGTGGAGCAAATCTTCTTTGCCTGTCTCTTCCAGATCATTAGGACAAGAAGGCATGGTCTTAAGCTCTGCCAGGGGAGCTTTAGGTTGAATATTAAGAAGAAATTTTTTACAGAGAAAGTAATCAGACATTGGAATGGGCTGCCCAGGGAGGTAGTGGATTCACCATCCCTGGAGGTTTTCAAGATGAGACTGGATGTGGCACTTAGTGCCATGGTCTGGTATCAGTGGTGGTGTTGGATCAAGGGTTGGACTTGATGGTCTCAGAGGTCTTTTCCATTCTGGTTGATTCTCTGATTCTATGATTATTTATTTTAAAATTTGGATTTTCTTGTTGTTACTATTATCATCTGTCTCATGAGTCCTTTGTTTCATTTCATAACCAGATCCAGACTTTTCACTCACTTCTTTTTGAGAAGCTTTTGCATCACTTTTATCTACTTTTCTCTTTGGAGATCCTTCTAATTCTGGCAAACAGATTGAAGATTAACTTCCCTCAGCCGACTGTGCCAGGAACACTGTAAAAAAAGTGGGGCTATTCAGCATCTGAACACCACTGTGTTTGCTGGTGACAAAAAATTCAGTTCAGTGCAAAGTAAATAAATGCCAAATCTGCAAGGCTGCTGGAGATCTCTGCTCCAGACCTGCAACCCCTCCTGCCCTCCTCCTCCTCTCAACTTTATGTTTGAAGGACTGTTTTCACACATTTACTCCATACTCCTCACTATGCCTGTGTGGTGTCTCACTGTTCCCTGGTGTATTTTCAAAGAGGCTTCTTCAGGTTTCAAAGAGAAATACAATCCATTTTTTACTCGTGAGACAGGTGTACCTGCTAAACACACATGGGGCAAAGGAAGTTTCTCCACAATAAGGTAGTGACAGAGGTTGCAGTGATGTTGAAGGAGAAGATTTAGTTATGGTGTTGGACCCAGAAACAAGAATACTTTATCTCTGAGGTTTAAGTGTTTATTTGTTTGGTTTTGGTTCTTTTTTTTTAATTGGGGGACGGATAAAATTTAGAACAGTATGTGTAAGTCTCTAGGTCAGGTTTTCAAAAAACTACAGTATAAATCAGAAGTGTGGAAAAATTACAAAGTACCTTTTTAAGGTTTTAAGCTGGAAAAAAAAAAATCAAAAGAAGATTGAAAGTTTCCTTGCTTACAGTGTAGATGTATCTTCATGGACAGAAAATCACAAGTAGTCAAGACCACTTCACTGCAGTTGAGAAAGTAATAAAAATAATAAAAAGATTAAGAGCTGAAGCCAGGAGAAGATTCAGTGAGAAGCGAACATCTTAATGGTAAAGCTGGTTAATTACTGGGACAGGCTACCAAAGCAAATGACATAATTTCCATGGCTTTCTGTCTTCAGATGAAAACCAGGATGACTTTATATTTCCTTTAACCAAGCTCAAGTTATTGGACCATGTGCTGAACTATATGCAATCCAAAAGTACCTTTTTTCTTTAAAGATTGAATCATCTTTAAAGTAAAATTCCTCTCTGAGGAAGTCAGTATCTTTTCCTTCATCACAAATAGCATCGGTTAATCTGATTTGCTCTTAGAGTTTCAAAAGAGCTTTTTAGTTGACACTGGCTATTTTTTTCTGTTCTTCTTGAACTTCTCTGCTTTTGATTGCTTCTAAGATTCACAGGCCTTGTCAGATCACTTTATACTCTGGAGCTGTGTTACTATTATACTAGTTAAGGGAGTTATTTATTCTTTTTAACAGCACCCTCAGAAATTAATGTATCACCAACATCTATAAGTGGCTGTTCTGAGGGTGGCCTGTGACATCAACCTGCTACACAGTCCCAGCCTGTGTATGTGTTTTCAGCTCTCAGGTTTTAGCAGAAATAGAGTCTTCTGCCACTGGATTTACGAGTCTGCCTTCTCACAGCAGTTAATCTGTAAATTTAGAAAAAGCATGGCAACAGCTTTGCCATAATGCTAATAAGTGACACAAGAAACATGATTGCTTGCTCCAGCTGCTCCAGTCCAGGTTTCTGCTGCCCAGCTGCTGGATCCCAGGCCAGTTCCCAGGACTCAGGGTCTCTGCCCATGCTGAGGGATGTGGCTGCTGCTTTCCCAGTTGCTGCTTCAACCAGTAGCCAAACAGGGTGTGTGTCCTGGAGACAAAAACACAGACACACCGACAGACACAGGACACTGACATGACTAATCACAGATACTGCATTCACGAGGTGCTGCCTTCAACAACACCTACATACAGGATTCACAGCAGAAACACAGGGAGACAGGTCCCTTCCTTCTCTTCAGCTTGCAGAGGAAAGGTGGCACACACACACTCTCACTCTCTGTGTTCATAAGCATTGTGGATCCTTCAAGCATCAGTAGAGCCCCTCTATTCTTTCTGCACCCCTACTTGGATCCCTTGGATCCCTTGAATCTCCAGGTCACCTTAACTGCCCCAAGGGTCCCCTGCTTACCAGCTGGTGCAGTTTGATGCTCACTGCAAGCACACACACACACACAAACACACACACACACAGTTGTCCCTCATGTTCTGCACACTTGCAGCTTCTCCTGTGTGTACCAGCACAGACTCCCTGTCTGCCTGATGCCCTGTCCCAAACCTGAGGTGCCCCTTCTTGCCAGATGGTCCAGTTTGAAGTTCACTGGTAAATACACACACATCACCCATTCACAGCAGGATTGTGGGTGATGCAGACACTCACCCCACCTCACCAGTTGGCACCAGGCACCCAGGTGCCATCTCCAGACACTCCTTCACATACTTTTACAATTATCTTATGTACTTTAATAGTAGTTTTGCACCTATCTTTAAATGGCGAATGTGGGATCAATGATCTGTTGAGTTAGGAATTCACATCCATAATGAAATGATACTTCCAGCCTTCATGATTTTACAATTTAACACTGTAAGACAAAGATAAAATAGAGAACACGAGGGAACAGATTAGAGTAATCCAGGGTAAGAATAAAATTATTAAATTTACTACAATAAATTATGATTGTACTGCATCAGATGTCTAAATTAAGGAAAGTGTATCAGTATCAGGGAAAATTAAAGAGTAATTTATATCTCTGCCCTTCTTATGTAAGGCATGTTTAAGAGTGGTATTAAAGCAAAAGAATAAGGAGCATGTTTTTTGAAATAAAGGAATCAATCACATTTTGAAATCAATGAGTTTAGACCTTTTAGCTCTATCCTGTTGGTAACATCTCAAATCACCGTCCAATTTTGTTGGAACTCAAAGAATAATGTCTTTCATCAAAATCTCTGACAGACTACATTGAAGCCTTATGATAATTGGATTGCTTAACTATATTGCTATTTATATTGCAGACCAACTATGAATTTTATATTGTACAAATAACAATTCACTGATAACAATCTGTGGCATGAGTTTGAAGTCTGAGCTTCTTTGTAAATGCACAAAACAATATTGTCCATCCGAAACAGCTGATAATATAGAAATATTTTGACCTGAAGTACAAAATTTCATTCTCATCTACTTCTCCCATAAACACTGAAGAGAACCTTGAATGATCAACTTCCCAAAACCGTAATTAAAGGTAAAAACCTTAGTTACCTCAAACTTTCATCCTGGATTATTTCAATAAAACCCTTGTAATATACTCCACTGTATTTCACATTGTCATAACTTAAATTGTATAATGCAAAATAGGGTAACAGTCATAATATTCAATTACAGCAACATGTATAAGCTGTGACAGTGACAAACATTAAAGTCTTTGCAGTAGAAAGCCATTGGCAGTGGTTGATTAACTCTTTAAAAAGTTGCTTGCATAATTAATTGGTTTCCATTCTCCATATAATTAGTGGGTATATTGTCAGTACCCAGATGGATATCAAATGATATACACATCGCATTTAAAAACTTAAGATTTAATTTCTTTCCTAGCAAAAAGGAAACTCCTTTAATTTATTGAACAAGCCTCTCTCCCCATACATCAACTGACAGCCAAACCTAAACAAAACTATTTGTTAAATTTGAAACACATCTGAACACCCCACTCTCCAGTACTACTTACATTTACTCACATTTTGTATTTTGCCTCTCTTGGTCTTTCCTCTTTAATCCTTGGTCTTTCCTCTTTAATTTGCCATTAAATTTTGCTTAAATTTAATGGCAAAATTGTCATGGATGTCAATGGTGTTGGTCTCCCAAACTAAACCTGTCTGGTCAACTTGCTATGTGAATGTAGAAATTAATCCTACCTGTAATTCACCTGTGTTTTGAAAACATATAAGATAACCTCAAGGGAAGGAAACATTCATTCACCACCCTTTTTGTTTCCTCTTCCTGCATCCTGTTTGAGAAAAGTCTCTGAATTTTGTAATTCAGCTACATATCCAATTGGTAAACTGGCTGTCAAGATGTTTACACACAATCACACAGAATCAATTAGGTTGGAAAAGACCTCTGATACCATTGATTCCAATCTATGACCAAACGCCACCACATCAGTTAGACCAGAGCACTAAGTGCCACATCCAGTCTTCCTTAAACACTTCCAAGGAAGTGACTCCACCACCTCCCTGGGCAGCCTATTCCAACATCTAATCATCTTTTCTGTGAAAAAATTCTTCCTAATGTCCAACCTAAACCTCCCCTGGTGCAACTTAAGACTATGTCCTCTTGTCCTGTCACTGGTTGTCTGGGTGAAGAGGCAGACCCCCACCTGGCTACAACTTTTAAGGTAGTTGTAGAGAGTGACAAGGTCACTCCTGAGCCTCCTCTTCTCCAGGCTAAATAACATCAGCTCTCTCAAGTACTCCTCATGGGACTTGTGCTCCAGACCTTTCACCAGCCTTGTTGTCCTACTCTGGACCTGCTCTAGCACCTTTGAGAGGCCCAGAACTGGACACAGGAATCAAGGTCTAGCCTCACCAGCACTGGGTACAGAGGGACAGTCACTCCCTGGTCCTGTTGGCTACACTATTTCTGATACAGTCCAGGATGCCATTGACCATCTTATCCACCTGGGCACGCACTGGGTCACATTCAGCCATTATCCACCAGCACCCCCAGGTCCTTTTCCTCTGGATGACTTTCCAGCCACTCTGCCCCCAGCCTGTAGTACTACAGGGGGTTGTTGTGACCCAAGTGCAGGACCCAGCACTTGGTCTTTTTGAACTTCGTACTTTTGTCCTTGGCCCAAAGATCCAGCCTATCCAGGTCTTTCCGCAGAGACTTCCTACCTTCCAGCAGATCCACACTCTGACCCAACTTGGTGTCCTTCATGAATTTGCTAATGATACACTCAGTCCCCTCATTCAGATCATCGGTAAAGATATTAAATAGAGATAGAACAAAAACTGATCCATGGGGAACACAACTAGAGACCAGATGCCATCTGGATGCAGCACTGTTCACAACCACTCTCTGGGCCCAGCCCTCCAGCCAGTTCCTAACCCAGTAGAGAGTGTCCCTGTCCAAGCCATGGACTACTAGCTTTTCCAGGAGAATTCTATGGGATGTGGTGTCAGACCCTTTGCTGAAGTCCAGGTAGGCACATTCACAGCCTTACCCTCATCCAGTAGGCAGGTGATCTGATTGTAAATGGAGATCAGGTTGATCAGGCAGGACTTGTCTTTCCTAAACTCGTGCTGGCTGGGCCTGATCCCTTAGTTGTCCTGTATGTGCTGGGTGATCATACTCAAGATGATCTGCTCCTTGAGCTCACCAGGCACTGAGGTCAGGCTGACTGGCCTGTAGTTCCCCAGATCCTCCCTCTGGCCGTTTTTGTGGATGGGCATCACACTGGCCAACTTCCAGTCATCTGGAATACCCCCAGTTAGCCAGGACTGATGATAAATGGTACAAAGGGTCTTAGCAAGTTCTTCTGCCAGGATCATTATTACCCTAGGATGGATCCCACCTGGTCCCATAGATGTGATCATCTGAGTGGTTCAAATGGTCACTAACTGTGTCCTCCTGGATTGCAGGGGATTCATTCTGCTCCCTGACCCTGTCTTCCATCTCAGCAGGTCAGTTGTCCAGAGGATAAACAGTCTTACTGTTGAAGACTGAGTTAAAGAAGGTGTTAAGTACCTCAGCCTTTTCCTTGTCTTTGGTGACTATATACCCCTCCACATCCGATAAAGAATGGATGTTTTCCTTGCCATTTTTTTTGTTATTAATGTATTTATAAAAACATTTTACAGAAGCAGCCTGATTAAGTTCTAACCAAGTTTTAGCCTCTCTAATTACCTTTTTGCATGACCTAACGACATCCTTAAATACTTCTTGAGTTGTCTGCCCCTTTTAACAAAGGTAATACACCCTTTTCTTTCCCCCGATTTCCTGCAAAAGCTCACTGCTCAACCAGGCTAACCTTCTTCCCCATTGGCTCATCTTTTGGCACATAGGGCTAGCCTGCTCCTGTGCCTTCATAATTTCTTTCTTAAAGTATGTCCAGCCTTCCTGGGCTCCTTTATTACCAGAAATAATGTGTTTATTTTGCCTAACTTCAAACATCTGCAATCTAAGGATCTACAACTGAATTAGAGAATATAGGTTCCTTTTACAGGTAAGAGGCATTTTTAAAGTTGATTTCATTTTTAATCATGTACTTAAGTAAAACTAGGATTTTTTTTTAAGATTTCTCTATGTTTTTTTTCTCATGTTTTCACTGCAAGTAAGTCAGTTGAAAGAGTATACAAAAATTGTTCCAAAATGTTATTTATGAATGTTCTGATATCTTAAGATATCTACACTTATATATAAAAAAATGTATGTATATAAAAATGGAAGTATAAACAGTAATTTTCAAATATATGCACTGGCATTTTTCATACGCTGTTAAAAATATTCTACTACTGAAGAAAAAAAAGAGGTGGTATAGAAAATGGTATTTGAGGTTTGAGAAGTTCAGGTATAATCAGCCAGGATATGTTGTCCATACTTTAAAATGCAGTGTAGCTTTTTAACTGGTTAGATGGCAGATCCAGTTCTGATCAGGCATCTTTAACTATCTCCACTTTCAACTTCATTTCATTTTTTAGAAAAACAAAAAATATTATGTTCCTCTTTATTCCGTTCATAACACATTCAAGCAAAATAGGAATTGGCATCACTAGATGAGTAATCAAACAGGTGGCATCCAAACTGCTTTTTGATGTGTGCCCAGAGAAGACATCATGCAGCTGGCAGATTATTTTGCATGCCAAGTAAGTCTGATGAAGAAAAGCAATCCTTTCAAAACAAAAACAGATGAAAAGAAAAAAAAATAAAGAAAAAAGGAAAAATTTCTGAAAACAGAGGAGGCTTTGTTTTTGGAGATTACAAGAAGCCTGGCCCTTTTGGCTAAGCTTTTCAAACATTGCTTGTGAGACAGAGTCTAATTCCTGTCTTGGCCAGTCTACCTCTGTGAACTTTGAGGAACTGAATATTTTTATGGCTTAGAGCACTCTCTGCAGCCTTTTAGGCATCATTATGTCTATCTGGATTTCCAGAGTAACTCAGCCAACAGAAAAGAGTAGAAAAACATTGGATATGATCTTAACATACAAAACACAGAGGAAAGAACAATGCTTTACATAACTGAAGATTTGGAGTCAAATCTGTTTGGAAGGGAAACAGCCCTTTTTTGACTTATTTTCAGAATCACAATCCCAATCCCTTGAAGAAATATGAAAATAACTTCTGTCTGTTTATAAATTTTCTGTGTGCAGTGGAGATCAAAGTGACATCATCATAGCAAGGAAAATTCTTGTCCTATACTTAATATTTTCTCTGATGTTATACATAAAAAAGATATGTTATCATGATGTTGCCGTGGAATTTTGATGCTGAAAAAATCTCCAGAGCAGTTAATTAGGGGTGAGATAAGAAAGGGTTTATTTTGCCAAGGCAAAGATGTTACAAGACGCGCGGGCCACGCCTGAGATGTTACATTTTATAACACCATCCATCCAATCCCAGATGTGTCCACCCTGTGGCCTTTACTCTGGTCCGCCCCGGGGTCCACCCCCTGAGAAATGGGTCTGGGGGTTTTGGGACCCTGTGTTCATCCCACCTTCCTCTTCATCAGAGCACAAAGGGTACATAGTTACCTAATTCTTGACCGTATTCTGTGGTTTAGGCCCTGATATGCTGTTCTGCCAACAGTCTAGGTCTTGCCTTGACAAAAGACTAAACATTTCTGCTGTGTTCAGGAGTAGGATTGATATAGGGAGCATAGAATGGGGTAAGAGGGTTAAGGAATGTATAAACAAGGGTGCTAGAGAAAGGGAAAGGGACAAGGGACAAAAAGGCGGGGGAGGTTGCTGCTTTTAAAATCTACTTCCACTACTTATAAAACTTACAAGTCTTACAAATAAATTAAAAAAACATTAGGGACTTAAGGCATCAATGAGAACAGTCTTCTTCAACAATCCATTACTGCAAGAAAAGGCATCTCAGCAGCGTTATGAAGAGAAAAAAAAATTCATACCTCTGGATTGAGATCTCTCAGGATTTGATTAGAATTGAAATGCAAATAGCTTCATAATGAACAAATTGAAAATAACATTAAAATGACAACTCTTTTGAGGTCTGAAAAATTCAAATTGTCCAAAAAAACCCCAAAAGTCTATTTGCAAAACCAAACACACAAAATAAAAGGGTACTTCAAGCATGTTTTTATGTCAAAGGAGAACTCTAAATATATAAATATATACGCAGATACACATTTTTTATGTTTTAAAAGTATGATTCTAAAAATAAAAATGTTACTTAAAACTTTCTTCTCAACTTTTAACTTATCTCAATTTGATTTTTGAGCTACTAAATATGAACTGCAATACTAGTAATTGCACTTTATTTTTATGACCATAAAGCATTCCCTTTAAAAGAAAGACCGCTATAATAACAACGTAGTTAACAATTAAATAATATCTTGCTTAAGAAAGAATTCCAGTTCCTCAAGAAATCTGTTAATTTTTATTTAGTATATTTTCATTTACTGTTTTATATAGTAGACTTAACTATGTATTCTGTTTGCTTTTTTTTAACTTGTGAAGTAAAAAGCACTACCAGTGCAAAATGCTTTTACCTTACACATAGTCTTAACTGTTTAGATACCCACACAATGGCTCTGAACTGATGGAATAATAAAATTATCTGTTAAATATATAAAATAGAAGCTAAAAAACCCTGGGCTTTTGTGTCACATTCTGCTGTTGGTGTCATAGACCATGAAAAGCAGATGTAAAAGCCCTGATTTAAAGTAGACTAAAAAGTTAAGAAGCTTTTGTATCATGAATCATGTTTCTAGGGTCAGTTTGGTAGATGTCCTTATCTTCAATCCTCAGTCCTCAGCATGTGTAGAGTTATCACACCCTCGGGTTTCTGGTCCCAAAAGACTTAGTCAAATTCTGCTACCAAAAGTAAAGTTATTCTTGCAGAGGATGTGATGTCCCATGAGTGCAATGATAACAGATCCCAGCTGAGATCCTAGGGAATGCTACAGAAATAGCTGTCCTTTGTAAGACAGGAGAAAGAAGGTCTTCATATCTGGGTAGGGGTCCTTTGCATTTCCTTTGAAAAATGATCAGTAATCCAATTACATGCAAACCAATGAGCAAACAGACTTGATATTTGATGCATTCTTCTAAACCGTGCTTTCTAAAATATAGACTGAACTTTTCAAAGAACATGTACATCAGAACTAAAGGACAACCATTTGCATGGAATGTTTATTATCAACAGATCAGCCATCTATCTGAAAATAGTATTATTAAAGCAAAGGCTGTAAGTGATCTCAGGAAAAGCAAATATTATTAAAGGCACAATTAAATTATGTTTTTTGTTTGTTTGCTCTGAAAAGGCACTGCCAACTCTTGAAGTAACCAGGAGTAAGGAGAGCTTGACACCTTGCATAATGATCAAGAACTCAAATACTTAACACTTTACTTAAAAAAGAAACTAATCTCCACAGACACATCTAGCAATGAGTATTCTTTTATTGTGTTTTTTCTTTGTTCTTGTAAATAATATTTTTTGTGCAAAACCTAACATTCCACATGTTATTTATTTTTCAGTATTTTTAAACACCACAGTGAGTGTCATTAAATCTAAGGGAACACAAGCAGCTCACTTCTTCCCTTGCAACTTCCTTTCTTATCTCTGAGGTGAAAGTTTTGAGAGAGTGGTTTTGGTTGCCCCCCTCTTATAATGTTTGAAGGTGTTCAGGGATTTATTTTCTTCTTTACATTGTTTGATGTGGGGTTCTTTAGCACAGTGAATTTCCATGTGAAGCATCACATGAAATATGACGTTTCATCCTGCTTTGTGCAGCACTACAAAAGTTTTCAGAAGACTTTCACCATTTGAAAACTGCTTAGGTGCCTTTATATTGAATACTTGAATGGATCAATGTTACCTTGTAAAGATCTGCTTCATTTTTGGTCCACAATATATGCATTGCCTGATTATTATCTTACCACATATTTACAGTCTGTATCCATGTGATATATCACTTCCCTGTGAGGATTCATACTGCTGAAGGCACAGGTGAAATTGTTTTAGCAGTTTGTAGACCATCTAGTCATATTAGGTGCTATAGAGATGAATAGATTTTGTACCTAAAGTCTGCATGTAAATTAGCAAGATAAGAAAAGAGGCTAAGGCCTATTATTTGGGGGGGTTGGTTTGTGGGTTGGGGTTTCTTGTTTGCTTTTTTTTTTGTTTTTTCTCAAACAAATTAATAGAGCAATAAAACGGCATTTCACAGACCTATTAAAAGCATAGGCGAAAATGGAGTGCAAGTCCCCTGGATCCCAAATTTGCACAGATCCTACATGTCCTGAACCTTCACATGCTTTTCAATCACATGGATATTCATAACACCATTATGGACTAAAACAGAATCCTAGTTTATATATTATATCAGGACTAGGGATGGCACCACAAGGCCTAGCTCACGTGAACTGAGGATCTATTAGATACGGCCTAAAGTTCACCTCTCACAGTTTAATGCTTATGAACATCACAAAGTCACAACTAAGATCAGGGAATGGAGAGTAGAAACATTTTCACCTAATTTCTGCCATCTGAAAGTCAGGTGCCTGGTTCAGGCATAACATCTGGTCTTCCCCTGCAGGTATGAAATCCAACTCCCCTAGGAGATAGCCCCACTGCACATGTGACAACTGTCTCCAACATCTGCTGTGTTTTGTTTGGTAGCTTAGCTCAGGTATCTGAGTTGTAATTGACTACAGTGAGATGAAGTGAATCCATCCCCAAAGCAGAGAGACAGGTTCCTTAAAACAGGCCTCACCTGACTGACTGCACTTTTACAGCCCTTTCAGAGAAACTGAAACCAGACTGAAGTCACATATTTCGTTTTCCTTTTTGGGGTATCAAGATGTTAAATATAAAGCTTAGAGGAGGTTAAGGAGATTAACACCATGACAGTACACAGTACCTGATTACCCCTGAAAATATGGCAAAGAAATCAACAGTGTGGATGAAGACTTTTTTTCAGGTATTCTGTAATGTCTTTGAATCAGATCAAAATTTACAGTGTGACTGTTTACCTCTAGTACACTGTACAAAAGTTATGTTTTTCCTCTCCTGCCTATAACCAAACACCATTTTCTGATTCAGTGTTTTCCACTTCAGCCTTTTTCAATATGTTCACTTTTCTGTATCTTTTCTGGTTTGAACAGTAGAGCTTTCTTTAAGAGCATAAGAAGCTTAGTTATTTGGTGCCACATTCAGAGCTCAGATGCACCTGTATAAATTCAAACTTAACCACCATCATCAGCAGGGCTACTGTGAGAGTCACTGTAAGATGTACTGGTGCTCTACATCTAATTAAAGAACACACTATGGTTAGATCACAATTGCTTTTATGAGGAACAAAAATACATCTTGTTCTTTCTACCTAAGCGGTGTAATAAAAATAGGATTATTAGAACTGTGTCAAGTTGTTATGACAACCTGTATTTGGGTCTTGAAAAATTGTGTCTGATTTCACTTGAGTATTAATAAAACCTTTCCAGCTGAAGAATGCTGCTGAAATCCTAGGTAGATGAATCCTCTGGAGAGTATTCGGTCACAGCTCTGCTGGATGTGGGTTGTTCAAGTAAGCTATTAGGATCCTCTAGTCCTTCCTCCCTAAAATCCAGCCTTCCTTCCTCCTGAAAAGTTTCAGGAACAGTGACTGCTCTCCCTCAGCTGCACACTTTCTCATCCATGCTTATCATTTATTGCTCAAGGCCACACACCAGAAGATGGTCTGGAAGTTCCAGTAACCCCACCAAGTAGAAACAAGAGGACAAGAGACAATCCTTTCTATTTCTTCTCCTTGTCCTTGCTCACACTTTCTGCTGTGTATCCAAAGCAGAGAACTAAAAACCAACTTCTACATAATCCTTGTAATTGTAGCAGGAAGACTTTTCCCCCTGAAGTGTAATATACCAAGATGAACAAGTAGTTAGAGAGCAGGAGGTCCCATATTTGTCTCCATTGTTCATTCTAAATATGTCTATCTAGATCTGACCCTTAAACTACTGATATTAGGCAGCAGGCATCTTCTTTTGCACAAAACCTGTTTCTTTGTCTTAAAATTCAGTATGAGGGTATCTAAATAGTTATATAAATATTTTGCGTTTACCTTTTTTTTTTCTGTGCACTCTGAAGTAAAATCAAATCCATATGGGAAATATTTACTTTTTATTCTGTAACAAAAATGTTTAAGATTTAACACTTTGTAACAATATGTTGCTTCAAAATATCCTTTGTCTGGTATTGCAGACAAAACTGGAAAAAGATTTTTTTTTTCTAACGTAGAGTATTTAATTTGAAAAAAAAGTTCTTCATAGTTGCATTTTTCTTAAATAATTTTTTTTTTTACTGTATCATGCATTTTTATTTTTGATTTGTTGGTGAATCGACAAATTATTCTTTCCCTACTTGTACTCATAAGGCATAATTACTAGATTTTGCTAAAGAAATTAAAAATAAAAGTACTGTTTCTGGTTTAAGTTATTTTAAGATATCAGAAGCATCAACTTTTTAATATAGTTTCTGTCATTTGAAACCAAGGTAATTACTTTAAAGGAATATAAACCTAAAAAGTCTGGAGTGAACAATATTGTTTCCACATAAGTGTTTACAGAAAACTTGTCGGGGTTTTTTTTCACAGAATAAAAACCTGTCCTCTTTCTGATTTTAATTTTTGAACTTTTAGCAAATGCTAAGATTTTGTATTTCTTTGGGATAACCAGAGAGACACATTTTTAACAGGCCACCCTGATGTGACAGCTCTAGTTGTACTTCCAATTCTTGTCTGGTCAAGGTAGAACTCCAACAGCAAAACCAAGCCATGTTCAAAATGACAAGTTTCTGAACTGGCTGAATTTTGAAAATGTGGCATAAAACTACTGTATATTATAAGTGAAGATGATTGCAAAGAAACATGTACCTTCCAATGGAGGAACATGGAGGATCACAAGAAATTTTCCATGTTTCCACTCAGGACAGCAAAGTGAATACATAGGCAAATATCCACGAGAATATAAAATAGGTATTTACACGTATATATATATTTGTTGTAGAGGAAAAAACCACAATTTTTTATAAGAACATACAAGGGCATGTATATGTATGCATACTGCATGTGCACATATTTCTACATATATGTCAGCAGGTTTTCCCACGTGTATGTCTGTATTTGTCTTCTGATTTATGATTTTCTCTTTATATAAGCTCAGCAATGAAGCTATGAAGCAACGGATACAGTGTTGCTGTGCAAAGTACGTTCTTACACCAGCAGTAAAAAATCAAGCACATAACTGCTCTCAATCTTCTTTTTCTCTCTGTGCTTGTATTCCACCCACTGCCATATACCTTTTTTGGTTAATTTCAGCTCCTAAATTTGTCCTTGAATCAAATTGCATCAAAATGCTAAAACTGTCTAGACAATGAAATTACCTGGGTTTGGGTCCTCTGCTGGTTTGGAGGTGCAGTTGTACCACAGATCTGCATCTTCTCACAAAGCAAAGCTAGAACTAGCAAAGCATGAGAAACGGAATGTATGCTGTATGTTTTCATTCTCCTAGCAAGACTGTGATCCTAGGTTGGTACAACAATCTCACAAGTTGATAATTATCGTTGTTCAGTGTAAGGTCCAAACCCAACGTAGTTCTGAAGTAAACCAGTATTTCTTTGAACCTTTTCTATGGGTTGCTTCTAATCCGCACATGAGCAGTTGACAATGGCAGCTCAGCCTTTGGGACAGTTGGCTGCATATCCATCTATGTGATATGGACTTGTCATCCAATAAGCGTGACCCCTCAAGTAATCTGTCCAGAAACTGGGCAAGCCTCTTGTGAACATCTCTGCTTTGAGGTTTTGGTGGTTTTTGGGTTTTTTTAAGTTCACTAGAATTTTTTGGTTTCATGTATTTTCACTGAACATTTTAAGTAATTGCCCTTGTCACATGCAAGCCTGTTCAAGATCTTCAAAGTATTTTCAGCTATAAAATCATGTCCCTTTTTTTATTCTAACATTTTTACTGGTAACACTGGTAAGCAGGTTGTAATAAAAAACCCACAAGGATAATTCTCCACTGTTACAGTGTGCATCTTTAACCTTGAGATGCCACAAGAATAAAAGAGTAGGAAATGAATAATCACATTTTCTTGGAAGGAATTTCTTCATTTACAGCTGTAGACTGAGATTTGCTAAGATGATGATTCAGCTGGCGAGGTGGAACGTGATGAGAAATGATAATAAAATGGCTGTAGGCGAAAACCATAAATACAAGGTAGAAGATTTCCACAGAATTACATTGCATAGTGTTTTAGACTACATGTAAACATTTATTGATACTGGTATACAGTAATCGATAATTCTCAATGCTGGAAGCATTTTGGGCAGAGATATTCAAACCATAACTAAATTTTATTTTCACTGCATAGTTAGCAAATAAAAATATTACCTTAAGGATAAATTACAAACTTGTCCTTCAGAATTTATTCACAAACAGTAAAAAATAAATAATCTGGTGAATCTTTTTAATTTCAGTGCATGTGGAGAAGAGCAAATAAATACAAGTGGAATGTTTTTAAAATATTTTATGTTGCTTTATATCCTTGCTACCTTGGACACATAACTTTTCTGTTCCTGTAACACAGAACACATCTGTAGACCTCTGTCACAATTTACTCAAGACACCTGTGTTGGGAGATTTTAAGTTTTAGTGGAAGAGCTTTAGATGGTTTGCCAGAATGTTACAG
Organism: Manacus candei; assembly: GCF_025592945.1. NCBI lineage: Eukaryota > Metazoa > Chordata > Aves > Passeriformes > Pipridae > Manacus > Manacus candei. Next base: position 9,273,656 of record NW_026138061.1, read on the forward strand.
TGCCAAGTGAAAATTCTTGAAATGGAGTGGAATGAATAAGGGGTGTCACAGACCTTGTCTTTTTTTTACTCTTGGTATTGAATGACAAAAGACTAAAATCTATTTTTGCCTTTTTTTATCACCTCATGGTTACTGCTGCCTAACACCTGTAGTAAAGGTATATTGATGTTTTTACATAATAGGCAAAGTATCTAAACATGAACTGCAACTGCTTTAGCACCAGATATGCCCCAGTATTTATTTAATCCTTATTCATTGCTACAGATGTTGCTTCTTATCCTTCAGTGAGATCTATTCTCTTGCAGTTGCTGTGGAATATGTTAGCACAGCTGTGATTTTCTTTGATTTTCTCCAAATATTCCCCCAAACTAAACACACTGTCATGAATCCTGGTTTAGTATCTTGTTGACTATGCTAATTTTTGGCAAGTTGTTTAGGTTGCTTAAAGAAATCACTGGCAAAGGTATCAGCAAAAGTGGGTCTAACACAAATTTGTAAAAGGACAACAAAGTTCAAAGGCAAGGTTCACTCTACGACTTACTACAGGAATGAAACATACAGAGGAAAATCAGATTAGAACAAATTTAAAATTATTTATGTGGAGGCTGGGTATACTAAGAGTAAGGATGGAAAGGGTGAGGGTGAAAAAGGGTAAGGGTGACCTTTCCACTGAGTCACAAGGTTCAGAGTGGACCCTCTTGCCAAACTTAACCTCAAACTTGATCAACAATTTCTGTCTAAAGGATTTAGCAGCACTTAATCAATTGACTAATTTAACTTTTATAAAATGATTCAATAGAATTTACTACCATTACAACAGCGACTTAATTATAGATCTGTGATGGCAATATTTATGCTATATGGTATTTAAATCAATTCATATATAGACATAAAGAAGAAGGTACAAAGGTATATGGAAAATTTCCCTCGGGTTCAGTGACATACTTCAGGTACCTTTGTGTCTCTCAATGGGCTAAGGCTTGAGCTTCAAGTAATGAGGTTATCAGTCCAGGCCTCCTCATCAGTTTTGAGCAATGGTCCTCTGAGTATCACAAATTCAAGATCTCATGAGCTCTGACAGGTGTCCCACTCAGAGCAAAGTGTCCAGGAGACCTTGAAGACCCTTACTTAGGACCATTGTTTATAGGGTCACAAAATTATGGGCTTTAGTCATCCATAAAGCTTTTATCCTTGGGTTGCTAATTACTGGAGTTTCTAAAACATTTGGAAATTGTTTCCAGAATTCCTGTAACAATTGTACTGGAGTTTACAAAACTCCAGCTGTAATAATATTGTTCCCCTCAGGCTTTGATTAAGGAGGAGAACATTCCAAGGCTCTCAGGGGATGACTGATTATTGCTTCTCTTACCCTTCACCTCAGTGCTGCTCCCACCTTGGCCAAGCAAGAGTTCCTGGTATGGTGAAGGGACATTTCACTGCCCAACTCATTACACAAAGGCTAAGGTCTAATGGGAATTCCTGAGATCATATTCTCTTCCCCATCCCACTGTTGGAGAGTGAGTGAGTGGATGTGAGGGGGTTCAGTTGCCTGGCCATAAACCATTGCAATGGGATTAAACCACCCTAGCCTTCTTGTATCCAGAAAACCTCTAAATCTGCAAAAGTGTAACACTTGGCTTGGCAATGGCATATTTGCAGGGCTTCTAGCAGATCCCTATGAGATGTTATAGTTGCTTTCTAGGACTGCACACAAAAAAAGGAGATGTAGAATTTTCCCTAAGAATTCCTGCTCAGTATCAGTAACTATAGGCAGGAAATTCAGCAGCTGAAGATCATAGGGACCTACAGCTCAGAACACAGGTAGACTCAGTCAGCATCTCCTCAGATAATCAGTAGAAGTTCTGTCTTTAAAAGGTAGATAGAGGCATCTTTTGATGCATGACATACTCACATTTCCATCCATTTAGTATTGACCATGTTGATTTATGACTATTCTATTTTCCTAAAAAGAGATATTATACACTACAAAATCTAATGCTTCACAGAAGTCTAAGAATATTTGAGCAACAACATTACCTTTGTCAATATAATCATCAAAAGATTATTATAGTCATCAAAAGTATCCACAGAGAATTTGTTGTATTCCATTGATTTTTTTTTTTTTTTGGTGTTCTAGAGACTGAGCTGTGAATTATCATTAGTGTGACAGGGGAAAACCATTTACACTTCTTTAAGCAATTTTACAGTCTTATTTTTGCTTTTTCTCTTACCATCTCTTTCTGATTTTTGTTTGTTTTTGTTTTAGTCTGTTCTTTTCTGTAGCAAGTGAAGAATTCCCTGTTGCTTTCATTATTGATGCACATGAGGCCCATATACCAGTGAAAGCCAGAAAGCAGAGCTGCTGAAAGATGTTTCTGAGTATTGTTATCTTTAATGATGTGGAGCAGAACAGAAAATAATGTCACCCTCTTCACACTCATTGGAATCCAACCTGAAATAGTGTGAATATTTAAAAGTCATAAAGGATATTGTTTACTTTGATATAATAGTGTCTGGATCTATAAATTAAAAGCACCAGCACTGTTCACTTTTCAACACTCTTTTCTCAACTTTCTCCTGTGCACACAGGCAGGTTATTTTGTTTCACAGTATAATCTTTCTGTGAGGTAGGTAAAGGAACAGAAAAACACACTGCCCGTTATCAGCCTTATTTTTGTATTTATTAATATGATCTCCCACATGGAGTTCTAAGGTCCTGAAAATCAGGAGATAAAGAAAAGAAAGGGGGTTTTAATTATTTTTTGGGGTGTGTTTTTAGCTGGTTGTTTCTTTTTTTTGATAATTTTTATTGTTGTGGTGGTTTTTATTTGTTTAGTTTTATTTTAATGGGGGTGTTTTCTTGTTGTTGTGGGTTTTTTAATATCACTGCAAGGACTGTTACATCCTTCAGAATGGAAGCAGTGAGTAGGAAAATGTTAGAGGTCATTACAGAAGAAGACTACAGCAGCAAAAATGAGGAGATTTTACTCCATCCTCTCATTACGCTAGTCTCTTTGCAGACACTCAGCAACCCCAATTATATTCTCAGATTATGATATTTTTGTATGTTGTTTAGATCTTAAAAAATTTAAAAAGACCTCAATAAAGTTGTTTACTCTTTCATTCATTCATTTTCAAAAACTAAATTCTGGATTTCCCTATTTATTGATTTCTTTAGGATGTGGTTTTACTCATGAAGTTCGGAAAGCTAAATTGCCTTAGATACCCAAGGACAAGTGCAGCTCCACACTTATTTGTGTGTTTCCTTGTGTATTTTATAGTCAGAATGACTAATTGCAGTCCAATGTGTCATTTAGACATGTCTCTTTGGTAAATGAGAAAATCACGATGGACTCCCTCAAACAGGCTTTAGCAGAACTGCTTCATCCCCAAGACCCAACAAACAGCACAAGAGTCCCATGAGAATCATAGAATACAAAATGGTTTGGCTTGGAAGGGACCTTAAAGATCGTCTTGTTCCAACCTCCCTGGCATGGGCAGGGACACCTTCCACTAGACCAGAGAAAGGTCTATAAATCTCCTCAGAGGCACTTCACTATTCCACTATTCCACTGTTCTTCATACATGCTCACAGTGCCTTAACACAACTCCGCTATTTCCAGTCCTGGAATTTTTCGTTAAGCAAGAGTAGGGAGATCTCAAGCCACATTGGATAAAAGCCTTATTAGATTAGGCAAAGTACATAACAGTCTTGCCCTCTGGCACTCTGTGACACGTCTTTTGAGGCGCTGTGAGGTAAATTGATTTCCTAAGGGTATGGCTTGAGTGACATGACTTTGCTTTTTCCCTCCATGAAAGAATGTTCCCTTGCAATTCGCTTTACCCCCGTGGGACTGAATGCCGAACAAAGCATTTCCCATTGTAAGAACAAGAGCAGAATCTAACCTTTAATCATTAGCACATTGCTGCTGCAAACAAGTGCCTTCAGGAGCACAAAACATATCCTGTGAAAGTCAGGCTACCTATTTATTTGGCTGAAAATGAAACAAGGAAAACTTAATTTTCTAGATAAAACACTGTGTATGGTGTTGAACTTTTTCCCCTCCCCTTCTGCCTCTTGAGATATGTTAGCTGTTGGGAAGATAATGTGTGTCACTGCAATATCTGCAATATTATCAGAGTGCATGGGAATGGTCACATCCCCATCACAGTAATAATTTGAATTTATTCCTAAGGCATCAGCATCTTCACCCAGTTCCTGCCTGAATGACAGCTCAGAGTCTGCAAAGGCATCACAAGCCATCCTGGTACGCTCTGAGCAGCTGACTAGGTTGACAGATTTTTATGAAATTCAGCATAGCTCTCTGCTTCTCTCAACCAGTTTTCAATCATTTTTATATCTATGTGCATGTGTGTATAATATCTATGTGGTAGCCTGATGTGCTCTGTACAAATTAAGGAGGATTTCCATCTACGACTTTTTGTGATATCTTTTTGTTCTTTTAATAGAAAATCTACCTGTCAAGGATGAGGTCCTGTTGTGCTAGCTGCCACATAAATATTCACAAAGAAGGAGACAGGGTCATAATACAGAGAAAAAATAAAAGTTAGGGGAAACGCTGTTATCCCTAAAGAGGTGAAGTAGGGAATTACTAGATGACTATTGTTAAGACTGAGGGGATCAAAATGAAGTGGGAAGTCTATCACAGGGCTCAGGAACGTACGACCTTCTTTTGTGCTTGCTTATCTTAGGCCGAAGTTTAGAAGACAGATTTAAGCATATGCTTTTCTTAAACAGTGATAATTTTCTTTGAAGCCCTTGACTGAAATCTTAGTGGGTCAGGCTTTTGTTGTTGCAGACTGTGACTGCTTGCATGCTCAGGGCACTGATACTCTGCTCACATTTTAAATAGCAGTTGTTCCTACCAGAAAGCAGTGTCAGACAAGGCTCAGGGGTGACTCCAATGGCATAAACCAAGGAGTACTAAAGGTCAAAGCTGAGGGAAATTTCCAAAAGTATTATGGAAATCATCCTTTGCTTCACTTCTAGCAGACCACAGGCAGCTATCTACAAGTTTGGGGGTTTTTGTTGGTTTTTTTTTTTTTTTTTACAACTTCAAGGTGAAGTAAGCAACTCTGGGAGAAGTGATCTGTACTTAAGTTTAGTTTACACACAGTTCAGGTGCTTAGACTTGGCTCCATAACCATGCCTTGGGTCAATAACCATGCCTTAAGCACATTCATTCTTGGCACAGGATAAACCCTGGGCAATAGAGTACAGAATCACAAAATCATAGAACTGTTAAGGTTGGAAAAGACCTTTAAGATCATCCTAGTGCCGCCACCATGTTCACCATTAAAATGTGCCTTTAAATGTTGAATCCACATGTTTTTTGAACACTTCCAGGGGTGGTGACTCCACCACATCCCTGGACAGTCAGTTACAATACTTTACAACCCTTACTCTGAAGAAATTTTTCCTAATATCTAATCTAAACCTCCCCTGGCACAACTTGAGGCAATTTTCTTGTCTTGTCCCTTGTTACATGGGAGAAGAGACCGACACCCACCTGGCTACAATCACATTTCAGGTACTTCTAGACAGAGGTAAGGTCCCCTCAGAGCCTCCTTTTCTCCAGGCCAAACACCCCCAGCTCCCTCTGCCACTCCTCACAAGACTTGTGCTCCAGACCCTTCACCAGTGTTATGAAACAGGGGTTTGCCTCCAAGTTCCTCAGCCCAAATCCTGAGAACAGGAAGAGAAATGGTAGAAAATCACATGTAGCTGCTTCTGAAAGGAGAAAGAAGATATCTAAGCAAGGATTGTAAGGTGGTAAAGTTCACTATCAAGATTACTTAAGTTAATGAGTTTCTCATAGGAATAAGTCCATTTATTCAGGAATACTTAAAGGGTTTTCTGGCTATAGCCTAGGAAGAGATGTGTAGATAATAAAACATATGCCAAAGTTTGGTGATGTTAGAGGAGTATTCTTTCTTCTTATTTACTGACTCAGTAAATGATTTTACATTAACACTATAAAAATAGCTAAGATAATTAGCTGCTTTTTAAAAGTCAAAATTCAAAAGGAACCAAATAATTTTCCTCATTTTCCTGAGGTAATTTATTCATTCCAGACGACCAGTTTTTGGACAATAAAATGTCTTATATCATCCAAATTTTGCTACCAGAACATATATGCAGCTCTGTGTTGCTGGTACTGAGTTTGCTGCCCTAGTTACTCAGTGTCATCATAACTCATACAGTGTGACAACGAACAAACAAATGCATCCCACTTATGACTATAGATTAGGATTGACTTGAGAAACTCAGGAAACTTTCATCTTTAAAGGAATATTAACTGACTGTTTTGACTTTCCTCAAAACTGAGTTCACCACCAAAATGTAAGACATTATGAACTCTGTCGTTTTGTTGAATCTGTTCTGTTTTGCCTGGCATACTCAACAGAGGCAAGGACAGAGAGTTTCCACTTGCATTTTCCACTTGTTTTAATGTTTGTCCTTTTGTTTCCCACTAGTCAAAACATTCATTTATTTACTTACTTATTTCATTATTGAAAAGAGTAAGGCAGTTGAGTCCATGTTAAAAAAGGGGTGGTGACAAGGTGTTGTTTGATTATATTTTCTTGTTTATTTCCCACTACCCAAATGTATTTTTCTTGGCATTAAATCAAATTACTTTCTGACAAGCTGAGTCTGTTCCACATACAGCAGTAACTATTCAGCAATCCACCTGTCTTTTTGGTAATCCACAAACTTTTCTACCTGCTTTTCTTCCTCTGTCCTGTTGCAGGAGGGAGGACTGGGCAGCTGAGTGGCCATATGGCAACTGACCAAGGCTAACTCTCTGTGATCACCTATTACTGTGCGGAAAGGGGAAGTTTGGGAGAAGAATCTGTTTATTTTGACAAGTGGATATTCTTTTTTCTTTTTTAAGATGATTATTACAGTAGTTGCAGGGAAGTTGTATGTTATCTAGTCACTGCGAATTCCTGCAGAGAACTGAATCGGGTATTTTTTCCCTTTTCCAAGTACATTAACTTTTCCCAGTTTACATGGACACAGAAACACTGTCTAATAATTGGCTTCCAACAGAACTATCTTGCCATTCTGAACCCTAAGGATAAAGCATCTTTGTTTCCTTGCCCTAAGCTTGAATTTAGAATCTCTGCTACTATGAGTGAAGTTTAACACTGAACAGAATATCAGGGAAGAAAATTGATCATAATAAATTTTCCTGTTTCACGGGTGAACCGTTTTATATCCAGGCAGTAATTCTTGAGAGAGAAATGGTTAATAACAGGTAGGATGAAGCTCTTGTTTGCTTTATTGTATATATAATCTCCTGCAGTAGTAAAGTATCAGAAGTATTTTCAAATTATGTAGACTGGTGTAAATGATAAATAACTTGCTTTTGCAGGGTTTTGCACACAACCAGACACAGACACATACATTCATATACATCCAGGAGAACTCAGGCTAAAACCTGACATTCCCAAGAGACCAAGGAACTTAATTTTATGTTACTAGTTCCAATTACGAGAAATTAGAGCGTCATGGAAGATAATAAGTAATATTCATTATTCTGTTTCTTTTTTAGGAGGTGTATGTTGTTGGGGTTTTTTGTAGGATATAGAAATGTATCATTGTGCGTTTTTACAGAGAGCTGGTTTTCCTGGTGACTTTGGTAGGGATAAAAGGAAAAAAGTGAATGTAATTCAGTGTGTAAACCACAGAAATAGGCTCAGTTGTCTTAATACTGAGTTGCTTTGTATGCTCAAGAAAACTGTGTTGCCTTTGCTGATTCTGCAGTTCTGCGCTGGATGCATCCAAGACCTTCATTATTGGAGTTTGGTGATTCAATGCACTGTAATACAAATAATCAGTAGATAGAAAGTAAATACATTTTCTAATTTAAAAAAAGTAGGAAACCTAAAACAAGGGTTGCTCTTTTGCTCTCTTGTCAACTTCTGAATATACCCTGAAACAGGCAGCCTGAATGAAGATCTGCCGCATATTCAAAGTTTAATTGACATAATTATATTTTTTCAGTTTATACCTGTATCGTCTCAGTGCCTGGTTCACTGTGGATATCACAACATTTGAAAACAATGTCTAGAACTGCATATGCCAGTAGAGGGAAATAAACTCTCCCCATCTTTATTCCTTCCTGGTTCTGTTACTGTCCTGAGTGTAAAGTGATTATTTGAATCAAGTTAAGAAACAGAATGTGAATCTGTCTGCTGGAATAAAAATAAGCTGTACTAGTTTTGGCTAGGATAGAGTTAATTTTATCCATAGTGGGCAGTGTGGGTTTGGATTTGTGCTAATACCACAGGGGTGTTTTTATTATTGCTGATCAGCACTTTGATACAGAGTCAAGGCTTTTCCTACTCCTCACCCCACCAGTGAGGACGCTGGGTGTGCACAAGGAGCTGAGAGGGAGACACAACTGGGACAGCTGACCCCAACTGACCTAAGGGATATCCCAGATCACATGGCATCCTGCTCGGCATAAAAAATGGTGAAAGAAGAAGAAAGAGGGGGACATTCAGAGTTATGGAGTTTGTCTTTCTAAGTCACCATTATACACAACAGAGCTCTGCTTTTCTGGGGATGGCTGAACACCTGCCTGCCCCTGGGAAGTGATGAATGAATTCCTTATCTTGCTTTGCTGGCATGTGCAGCTTTTGCTTTACCTGTTAAACTGCCTTTATTTTAACTCACGAGTTTTCTCACCTATACCTTTCTGATTCTCTCCCACGTCTCACTGGGATGGAGTGAACAAGTTGCTGTGTGGGGCTGAGCTGCCAAGTGGGGCTAAACCACAGCATCACCATATTAGAATTTGACAGCTGCACTGAACTGATCACTTTAGGCTGTCCTTGTATTGACTGGAGAAATAAATACATGAATTTTAGTAAGAACTGAACTGCACCTCAACTGGGCCAATTTCTATAAATTAATATAAGGAGATCATAAGTAACTTAGATATAGATATATAGACCCCTAAAGGAGAAAACTCATTTGGTGAAATGCATCCAAGTAGTGCAGGAGCAGTGTACACTCCTTAATCACTAGGTTATAAAATTGTTATCTTTAAGATCAATGAAAACTTAATATCCTATTCCAAACCAAACATCTTTAAAAGTGAGACTGTAAGATTTATTCCAGATCACTCTAAGGGGGTTGGGGCATTCTCACTGCAGATACAGTACCTGGGTTCTAATACAAATATTATCTGTTTGAATGCATGAATTTCAAGTGAGGGAAACCTGTCTTCCTGAAAAATTTTTATCTCCATTTATGGTCATTTCTATAGTGTGTGAACACTATATAACAGAAAAAGAGAGGCTTCACAATCAGATCTTTTACAGTTCATTCTGTCACAGTACAAGGTTGCATCTTAGGCTGATGGTTCACAGCTCCTCAGTTACTGTGAGAAAGAAAGTGTGATCAGCTACAAGTCTTGCGCTTCCGTTGCAGGTATTCTGAACTGAACAACTTCATGTACTGTCTTGGAAGCAAAACAGTTTGCACAGTGTGATAATGAAATGAAAACAATATGAGAGAGAATCAAACTGGCAAAAGCTATTAACAGCCTCAGAAATATCTATTGATTATTTTTTTTATTTTTGGCCTAGTTATCAAAGCATTTATTGAACTTGATGTACTATTGTTGGGGTCGTGAGCAGGCTCTAGCCTTCTGGGAGTTCAGTTGTTTGGGTCAAGGAATTCAGCTGGCTGAGGTCAAGGATCCTGTACTGAGAAGACCAGTTGTGAAGTAAGCTGAAGAGAGGGCTGCTCAGAGCTGATTTTAAGCTAAGCCTTTACTACAGATTCCTACATGGGCAGCATCTACATCTAGGCCTGGTTTTCTGCCTCTCCTATCCTGACCTGAATCTCCTGCCCTGACTTTGTGGCTTTATCTGACCCATATTGTGGCTATAAACTTGCTAGGTGATCCCTGGACTGTGTCTGACCCTGACCTGCTGCCCTGGCTCCATGTCAGTGAGGTCCATGCTCCCACTTGTCTTGTTACTGTGTTTGGCTCCTGGCTCACCATCTCTTGTGGAACAGCCAGACACCATTGTTCCCAGACACAGAGCACATGCCATCATGAAAAAATAAAGCAGCTGGTGGGTCACCTGGACAATTAGCATCCAAGTGTTAACATTATATTACATATGATGCTCTACACTGAAGGATGTTCTTCACAGGCTTGACTTTGAGAATTTCACACTTACTTTGCCTCATGAGACATTATGTCCTGTAGAATGCTGGTTTTATTTTCCATCATGTTGGTTTTGGTGGTTTTTTTCCCCCTTAAAACATCACAAGTTGCCTTACATAAAGTTGGTACCAAAACTCCTTTGATTCTTTCTTATAACTTTTTTACTGCCAGAATTAAATATCTCCTGTCATAAACATTGAGGAGGCAAAGTTGAATGCTGTATTCATATTGGCTGGGAAAGAGCTGGTTAAAGATCTGTCTGTCACAACATGTAAACAGTAGATATAAGTAATCTCACATCAGCATCTTTGACACGTTTTCGAAGAGATGTGTGTCAATGGGCTATATAAAGTATCATTAAGACCTAATTGATTTAATACACTCACTTAGAAACTTAACCTGAAGATGAGGACTAGGTCAAAGACTATACTTCAGCTTCACATCTTCTTACATTTTTATATGGGACTTGGTGCACCAGCACTTCAAAAAAAGCTGCCAATCACCAAATTGCACTTTGCAATGAAAACATGTTGGATTGATCAAATGAATCTGTTTAGGACTTCCTCTGTCAAATTATACAACACATGAAAAGGGAGATCACGATGATGATGCTGGGCAGGCAGGGTTGGCTTATGAATATTTGTGCAGTTCTCTGAAAGTTTGATCATAGCAAAGCTAGAGAATAGTAGAATCATAGAACCATTTAGGTTGAAAAAGATCCCTAAAACCATTGAATCCCACCGTTAACCCAGCACTGCCAAATCCACCACTAAACTATGTCCCAAAGTGCCACATCTACACATCTCCATGGATGGAGACTCAATGACTTCCCTGGGCAGCCTCTTCCAATGCTTGACCACCCAGTGTAGATCAAGTGAAGATACCGCAGCTGGCAAAGACCACCGTTAGGATATACACTCAAATACTTCAGAAAGTACATTTGAAACTTTTTCAAACTGTTTAGAAGTTCAGAGGCTGAAAGTGCTGAAAATTTGTCCAAATGCAGAGGTGAAAACAGAGACTAGATTTCTTCCTTTTCAGTCTATTATACCATGTTCTGCTCATTGAACTAGTCCTTGGCTCTCTATTTCCAGCTGGGAGGGTTTGCAAATCTGGAAATAAAGTGCAGTACCATTTTAGAAAGACCCAAGTGGGTGGGGAGTTCAAAGTCCTTTCATAAATCTCTTTCCTTTCCTACTAAATATGTTCCTTGCTTGACGTAATATATAGATATAGGTATATAGATATAGATATGGATAAATATCTGGCTTTCTAATTTTGCACCCAGTAGAATGTGACACGAAATTACCACTGTATAGGCCATTTTCTTTTTCCACTTTCAGAGTAAAGTGATAGACACTTTATCTCTAGAGATGATCTCTCCCAGAACTACCACACTGTCAGAATTCAAAAGATTTTTTTTGTCTCTTTTCAACATGAAAACTACAATTCTGGCAAATTGGATTCAATAGTAATTTCAGCTGACATATATTGTCATCCTTGAAGGAAAATAGATAAGAAAACGCAAAATCCTTAGAAAATTGTCCCAAATTACAAGCTCAAGGAAAAAAAACAAATCCTCTGGTTGAAAGTTAAATTCTCGTCTCACTTTCATATGTTTGGTTTCTCTGAGAGAGACTCTGAAAGCAAATTATGTCACTCCTCTAGTTTCCACTTCTTCATTTGGAAAAATGTAAGGAGTTTGTATCATCATAAGCAATTAACATTTTAAAGTAATTGGTTTGATGGATGAGTTTTCCAAATGTGATTGTGAGCATCCCTTTGAAAAAACAAAAGCATACCAGAAAATTAAAATACCTAGAAGTCACTACCTGTGTGTTAAAGTCTAGACCATCTGAATTATAAAATTGTAAAAGTTGAACATTGATTCTGCTTTGGTGATCATCTGCATAGTCTAGTTATTTACACCAATGTGATGTAAATTAATACCCGTGTAATGAAATACCTTCATTTTGATTCAGCAGAATTAACACTGGTTTTAAACAGCCTAAAATCCTCTTGTTCAGAGAGTGATGCAAAGACAGGAGGAAAATTTTCACAGTTTGTGATCTATAAAACTAGTTTTTATCTTAAGCTTTTTCATAGGTACATTTTTTTCCCTCATGTGCATTGATTTTGCAGCAGATCTGATGGGAATATGCAAAGTTAGATAAGTTGAGTAGAGAATAAACCATTTTCACTGTCTCTTTTCAGTTCTCAGTTTTGATTTCCCTTGCAACAGAAAAAGATGAAATTTTCAGAGCCAAGAGGATTTTGTCAAAAACATATGTTTGGGTTCTAGTTCACTGTACCTCAATCTGAATCACACAGGCAGGGTCTTGGAGCCAAATTTTTCAGTCCCAGTTGATCACCCTGCTTGCTTCAGATCTTACTTTCCTGATACATCTTTCTCCTACTCAGTACATACAAAGACATATACAGAAATCTGCGTGTGAACAATATCTATCTTTATATGTTTATAAATATATATATATGTGTGTATATATATACACATATAAATAGGTATATTTTTCCCCTGGAAGCTCTGTGCAAACTAAAGCAGTGAAGGAGTAACAGAATTATTTCTGCTATTTTTAGTTACAAATAAAACCCAACAGCTTAACAGAAAGAAAAAACCCAACACTTTTATTTGTAATTTTTTTTATTGTATTTTTCAATCTTGGAAGTTCATAATACCAGCAAGTTTTCTTCTCAGTGCATATGGATTCCTCATGTTTGCATCACCTCAACTATAGATAATGTCAGCTCCAAGTAAAAGGCTGTCTCATCCTCATGGATGATGGGTTTTCATGTTTTCCTCATGTCTCAGTTGTTCTATGGCAATTTGGCCTGCCAGGGTACAAGGATTACAATACTTCAAAAATACTGAATGGAGCATGCTACCACAGTACATATCCACAGCCACTCTGCTGTACACTGCCTTTTGTTAGAAAATGAATGAAGGTCAAGGTCTTGCATGTTCTTTTCAAAGTATTCCAGCACTTGGCTTAGGATACTTAAGGAAAAAAACATCACCTAAATCTTTGAGATGAAGAATTTGGTTGACAGTTTTAGTCCCTTGACACAAGGAGCTGACTACAGGTACAGGAGAGCAAATGAGAGAAAAATGGCATATTTTCAGGGGGCAGTCCAAGGCTGCAAAGTATTTCACTTCAGAAACTTGGAACTGTCATAAGTGTCACCACTTCTCACTCTAAGTGCTTTCTCTAACAATACCTAGCAATATGCATCTGAAGAAAGGGAGAGCACAAAGCAAAATAAGTCCCATCATTACAGGTACTTCTCTCTCAGGAGGTGGCAGAGAAGAAAATCAACAGCTGAGAGTTGTTAGTCATATTCAAAACACTGTGGAAAATCTTTGGATACTAGAAAGATTGTCTGAAAGAATAAGGGTAAGAATAAAATAAGAATAAGAACATGGTCAGAATAGAATAGAATAGAACAGAACTTTCAGACAGAGTTTAATTAAACTGTTTAATTGAATCCATGGTAAAGGTACTATCTCATGTGCAGGAAGACAAACATTCTATTTTTTGTACGTAAACCCTCGTACCTCAAGGCAAAACATGCACTGGTAGCACTCCATGATAGGTGATTTCACTAATATTATTCAGTATTTTCTTGTGTTCTCCAGTCAGTCCATGTGCAGTGACCTGTAATTACATACATTATTCTCACATTATAATTTCTTTGAAGTGAGATTACATTTTTTAGGTGCTTGTACAATGTCCAGTTTAATAAGCTTTTTTTTCTGCAGTGAAATTATTCAGTTCTACTGCAAGAATTGTGGCTGCTAAAGGCTGTCAACACACATTTTGTGTTCTTTTGTTGTAGTATATAAAAGACACAGAGTTGAACAAAGTCAGCATAGATTTCAGTAGGACTCGGGTGTGACCTGTCCAGATCGAAAACATTTACCTCCTCCTATCTGAAATAATTGTGGACTGCCTCCTGATGTAGCTCTAGTACTGTCTCTGGCTGTTAACAAATACAAGAATCATTGCCTTATTCCTTGTCTACTTTTTCAGTATTTGTTTCAGAGCTTTTTTCCCTTGTTTTCTCTCTGACTAATGAGCCACTCTTCTCGTACTCCTTTGCCAGAGTGCATTTCTAGTGTTTTTCCCCCATTTTAAACACAGTAGTTATGACAGTGAGAATATTTTTTTAATTCTATTGCAATTTCATTGTGCATAGACACAGACATTTTTTTCTGACAGCTCTGAAATGACTAACATTGCAAGTCTGCCTGAGAGGAAAAGGAGGGAAGGAGGGAAATTTAGAGTCACTTAGCTTGCTGCTTGACTTTTCATTCAGTTTTTCTGATGTTTGTTGCTTTGCCAGATAGATGTCAGATTCAAGAAAACTAAACATAGTGAAAAGCACTTTTATGAGCAAGTTTTTGGTTTGTCTTCAACACCACAACACTGGTCTGCTCTTACAGTATGAAAAGAAAAAGGAAGAAACAAAATCACTTATCAAATCCCAAATATTTCACTCAATAAACTTATTTCCTGAAGAAAAGCTGAGGAAATAAATACAGTGTTGAGAATGTACATATTGTTTTCTGTGCTCCCACTACCCTTCTCAATCTGTAAGGTAAACTCCAACGCTGAGGCACAGCAATAGCATAGAAAGAATGAAAGGCCACTCTTTGCCAGTACGTGCACCCAGTCCTCCCTACAAGTACAATGGTGAAGCACAGAAAGCACAGAGAGTTCATAAGAGATTGCAGTGAAGCAAGCATGTAGGAGGTAGAGAAATAAAAGTGTGATGGAAGACAAGCAGACACTAAAGGTAGTCATGAAGCGGTAAGAGTAAAGACAATATAGGACCAATTATAGAATCACAGAATCAGAGAATATGCCAAGTTGGAAGGGACCCACAAGGATCATTGAGTCCAGCTCCTGGTCCTGCACAGGACCATCCCCAAGAGTCACACCATGTGTCCAAGAGTGTCATCCAAACACTTCTTGAGATTTGTCAGGCTTGGTGCTGTGACCACTGCCCTGGGGAGTCCTCTGACACAACTTCAGGCCATTCCCTCAGGTCCTGTCACTGGTCACCACAGAGAAGAGACCAGTGCCTGCCCCTCCTCCCTCATGAGGAAGTTGTAACTGCAATGAGGTCTATCCTAGTTAGGACAGCTGAGACCAGTTCATCATTGGATGGGTGTAACCCAAAACTGTGCATTCTATAGCCTTCCATGCCATTTCCCAGAAACTGTTATCAATGAACCATTTACGCTATCTGCACATAGAGCCTGACGACTCAGGCTATAAACTAGGTGCTAAGAGGCCTGTGAGATAAGAGTTGCTCTTGTCCTCACACCCATTAAGGAAACCCCCACCCTGAGGGAGGTACTGACCATTCCTGCCTGAACTGGAGAATATATAATCTTGGAGTCTTGGGACCTTTTTAACCACTCGTGGGATCCAGAGGAAGACTGCAGATCATCGCTCTCAACCAGACTGCAGACCACCGCTCTCGAGTGGACTGTAACCACCACTTTTCAACCAGACTGCAACCATCACTCTCGACCGGACTGCAGTCACCACTCTTGACCAGACTGCAACAACACTCACCAACAGGTTTTCCCCTCTCCTTTTCCTTTGGACTCAGGGGGCCCAAAGAACATCACTCTGCTCATGCCCCAGGGTGCTGGATTATATATTTCAGTTTTGTGGGTTAAAACCAATTGTTTGTCTGCATAATCGTACTTATTGTATTGTTTTATTAAATTGTTATTCTGACTTATAATCTCTCTTTTGAGTTGAGTTCATTTCCCCTGCTGGTTTACCTCTAAACCAGCACAAGGTCTCCCCTCAGTCTCCTCTTCTCTGGGCTGCACAAGCCAAGTGCCCTCAGCCGCCCCTCACACGGCTTCCCCTCAAGGCCCTTCTTTGTTGCCCTCCTTTGGACACTCTCTAATGGCTTAATATCTTTCTTATATCATGGTGCCCAAGACTGCCAGAATATTCCAGGTGAGGCCGCCCCAGTGCAGAGCAGAGCAGGACAATCCCCTCCTTCACCCGTTTGGCGATGTTTTGCCTGATGCCCCCCCGGACATGGTTGGCCCTCCTGGCTGCCAGGGCACTGCTGACTCATGTTCAACTTGCCATTAACCAGGACCCTCAGGTCCCTTTCCATGGCACTACTTTCCAGCATTTTTGTGCTGGAGCAAAGCAATACACTTGTCACGCATTCTTTACCGTCTCTTTTGCTGTGTTTGAATGAGGAATCTTTTGCTTTCTAGACTTTATTCAGAACAATTAGTATCAAAAAAGAACACAAGCTTGTCTTGTTTAAGTTTGCTAAGTATATGTAATCTTGGGAGGCCCAGTTGCATAACAACTGCTTCAGTCATTACCTTTTTTCTCTTTTGTCAGCTCTCAAATAGGTGTATTTGGATTTTGACAAGATGTCAGTGGGGTACAAATGCAGCAGGTAACAGAAAACGTTATAAATAATTTAAAATTGTGAATGACCCTTTTTTTTTTAGCAGCAGAAACTGCACATTAAGTGTTCTGTGATATGCACATTTACTTGTCATAAGTTATCATGTGTAGTGCTCAGTTGTCTGTAAATTATGCATTCCAATCCACGCTCTGAAGAAATGGAAAACTGGCCTGAAAATTTCTTATACCTAAAAACTACCCTGGAGCCCACTTCACAGCTGCTGTGACACCGTCATCTTGTACGGAAGATACTACTGAGAGTTACCCAAGAGGGAAGAGACTGTCCAGGAATCACATGTCCTTGTATTTCCAGGCTTTAAAATTTACTGGGATGGTACTAATGCTATTTCACACTGAAAGAAGAAAAACAAAAGTAGTTAATGAACAAATCTTGGTGAATATCAGAAAAAGATAGAGGCTGCTTTACACTGTTTTACATGTAGAATTTTGAAACCTAATGCCATTGGAATATTTGAAATGGAATGGCTATCTTGTTATTTTCTAGTTTGTTTTGGTTCCAGAGCTGTTTCATGAAAGGTAAGGTAGACTTGCAGAGTACCCATGAAAATATCCACAAAAATGCTCTCTGTGCTCAGAGCATGACTGAGCTTTTGCTTTTTTAGACAAAATCTTTCAGGGTACCTCCATTTCTTAGTTGTGCTTGCCTGGGTGTGTTACCATGGTGATTAGGAGAGACTGGGAATTAACTTCAGTTTATGATTATTGTGGAACATTCATATGTGAGCTGATGAGCTGTATTTCAGAACCAGACCTTGAAGAGAAATTAACCAACAGGGGATTAGCAGCTTTTCCATCGTGAAAAATAAAGAGCAACCTAGATTAAAGAAGGTCAGATTCGTAACTGATGGATTGAACCATTAGGGATTTCACTCAAGTCACACCTCTTTAAATCACCCAGAAATCCATCTCACTATGCTGTTAATTTTCCGCCAAAAAGCAATTGGATATGTAAACACCATGAAAATGAAACAGAAAAAACAGTTAAACAAACCAGCCGCCAAGTCGTGTGTCTTCTGCCAATGACTGCTATCCTGCAACACCCTGGTCTGTCAATGAAAATATTCCCTTTGCTGTTCCACAGTTACAATTGCTATTTCACTCTTACAGGAGTGGATAACAATGACAACAATGACACTCCCTGGTTAAACCTAGAGAAGAGAGATTCCTCCTTACTGGAAGTAAAATATCAGGAGTCTTCTTATTATAGAGCATGTTCTTACTATAGAGCTATTGTCAGAGCTTCTGATTATAATCACACATTTGCCTGTTCATTATATGTTTGTTGCTCCATTGACAGCTGCAAGAATTTTTAACAGTATCCTTGTAAACAGAGGTGAACACTGACATGAAAAAATGTCTATTTATAGAAAGGGTAGAAAATTTAAAGTGAGAAATAACATAGTATGACTGGGTTTCAATCTTGGCTGACTGCCAGATACCCACCCAGCCACTCTCCTACTCCTCCCACTCATCTGGACAACTTTGACCAGTGATGGGTCTGCTGGAGCCGAGTGGAGCTGGTTCTGTGTGACATGGCAGCAGCTCCTGATCTCACAGAAGCTATCTCAGTTTATAATGAGTGTTCACCTCATCTCTTACTCCAGGATGTGGTGTTATACAGGAAAGATCCCAAGATAGATATCTATGCTACTCTACTTGTAACCATTCTCTAGGTGGAACATGGTCCCTTAACAACTATCCTCTGAGACAAAGCCCCTCACTGGTGTTTTGTCTATCTGATTGTCCAGATATGTTCACTTGAATAGCAGAAAATCTGAGAAACAGTGTCAAAACCTTTCTAAAAACCAAGGCAAATGATGTCCACCACACCTCTCTCAGCCACAAACAGGTAGCTTATCACAGGAAGCAATCTGGCTGGTCATGCAAGATTTAGCCATGATAAATTCATGCTAATTGTTACAAATCACTACTGGTTTTGTGTGCCCAGAAATGTGTTTCAAAAAGATTCACTCAACAATTTTCCCTGGGCCTTTAGTCTTCTGGATTATCACCTTTTGAAAATTGGTGTGATAGGTGCTTTTCTGCAATCAGGAATCTTCCCAAATCTCCACAGTATAGTGAAGATAACACAGAGGTTTTCAAGGACATTGACCAGGTCTTTCAGCAGCCTTGGATGTAGTTTCTTGGATCCTACAGTTTTATAGGGTTTGAGTTCTTTCTAGAAATCTCTGAAAGGACTTTTTTTCTCTTAAATTCTTCCTCCTTCAGCCCCATTTTCCCCCACCTTTTCTGTTTTGACATTAAAAATAAAAAGCCACAGCTGGGCTTAGAAATATTCTTAAATTAATAACAAATGGTATAATTCCTCTTTTCCATTGCCTCAGCCAGAAAAAATAGTTTAAATTGATTGTAATCTGATACTTACTTGATTGTTCTATTTCAATAATCAGGATACTTGAACTATGATTCATATGCACTGCTCTGTTTTTAAGTACACTTGAGGAAGTAAAGAATTCAGACCTTGGTTCTTCAAGGCTGAATGCATCACACAAAAGCCAAAAGGTTCCACTTTCACAAATCTCAGCAATGACTGGGAATCTTACTAATTTATCAAATATAAGATTAAATTGATTTTTGATGAGATGCATAGAACCAAGCTTTCAAGCAATCTGTGGAATCACAGAAAGCAATATATGTGTTATTAGGAAAAAATTGCGAATATGAGTCTGTTATTACTTGTGCTTGACCGTGAGCAAAGTTCAGAGGCCAATAGCAAAAATATTTCCTGATCTGTAAAACACAGTATTAAGTGAAGGAATAGAGAAGTAAAAGCACAAGCTGTTCTATTTATCAGAGTGAAATACAAGAAGCAAAGACTACCTTGGGAGGTTAAAATAGGTGGTCAGTTTCCACAGGGTGTGTTATAGAAGGGATAGTCTTCCTTGTCATAGTTTTGGGATCTGTGATTCACATCAGTGAAAATCAAGTTTGCACACCAGAAAAAATCAAGGTTTTACTGCGGGATGAAGGAAATAATTCTAGGCTAAAAATAGGGGGACTACTATATTTCTACAGATAGTTTAACCCCAGCTGGGAAGTCATACCACACAGTCACCCACTCATTTCCCTCCGGTGGGGTGGGGGAGAGAATCAGAAAGGTAAAAGTGAGAAAACTCATGGGTTGAGATAAAGAGAGCTTAATAGGTAAATCAAAAGCTGTGCATATTAAACAAAGCCAAACAAAGAACTAACTCGCTACTTCCCATGGGCAGGCAGGTGTCCAGCCATCTCCATGATGTCAGGGACCCATCACATGTAACAGAGATTTGGGAAGACAAATGCCATTGCTCCAAACATCCCTTCCTTACTTCTTTTCCCCCAGCATTATATGACGAGCATGATGCCACATGGTCTGGAATATCCCATGGGTCAGTCCCAGTTGTGTTTCCTCTCAACTTCTTGTGCACCCCCAGCCTCCTCACTAGAGGGGTGTGATGAAGCACAGTAAAAAGCCTCAGTGCTGTGTAAGCACTGCTGACAAAAACATTCCTGAATTACCAACACTGTTTTCAACACAAATCCAAAGCACAGCTCCATACTAGCTGCTGGGAACCAAATTAACTCTATCCCAAACAAAACCAGTATGCTGTATTATGGGGTAGTACATTTCTATATCCCACACTATGGTCTGTGTGTGACCTGACCACTTTTGCTGACCCATCTTTCTGATCTGTCTGGCCCTGTGTGCTCTGCAGCACAGCTATTAGAGATAATGCAGGTGGAACCAAACAGTCAGTGGAAATGGAGATACTAGACTAGAGAAATAAAATTAAACTGTTCTTTCTTCCTCCCTCTGTCTTTTATTTATAATAGCAACCTAGACCAATGGGAAGGCATGTGAAAGTCTCATGTTATAGGAATGGTGAAAATCCTGAAGGAATCCAGCAGGTAGAGGCAGAGTACCTGGAAATTATTGTAATCAAAAATGTAAATTTCTGAATTTTTTGAGAATATGAGGGGATAATGTCCTGGACAAAGCCTGTGGGTATTTTTCTGTGCTCTAATTCAAGACTTTGTCTCTAGTTTGTCTTCTTCAGGTCTCTGGTATTTATCTAGAGAGAAGAGCAGCAGTGGAAAGTCACAACTCTGTTGAATCAGATCAAAGATCTGTTTGTCTGAAATGTTCTTTACCAGGAGCAAATGCCTTCAGAAGTGCATAAGAACAGAGGAAATGTATGTGGCATCTTCCCTTCTCACTCCCGCATTATATATACCTTCCCAGCTTCCAGAAATCTGTGGATGATTGATGAATGAGTACATATAAGAAGAGATCTGTTATATATGGATGTGCTTGACTGCAAGTAATCTTCACAACTTAGATTTCTGGAGATTTTGGAAACATTTCTTAAAATGAGAAAAAAAACCAAATGTGTAACTCATCCCATTTCATGAATGAAATTTTGAAGACGAGTTCATGTTTCAAACAAGGTATTTTTCTTAGCATTTTAAAATGTTTTGCTCAAGTAATGATCTTTTATGGGTTTTAACCATCAAGGAGACTATAAATTCTGTTGTTTTTTTAGAATTATTAAGAAAATAAAAGCGTTTGAATGAGTGCTCTCAGCTTTTCAAACATTTTTTTTATTTAATTTTCAACCAGAGAACTTAATTGAAAGGACCTTTTCAGATGAAATGTCTTGGATAGAAAAAGTGGTGGTTTTTGAGGGGTGAGTGTTTTGGGATTTTTTTAAAATTCTTGATAAGGATGCATGTCCTGCAGACTCACTACTTAATTATTGCATGCTTCCTTCCCCCCAGAAAAACTAATGCCAGAGAAAAAGGAGAATTGGTAGGAATATGGATGAACATGGAAGAAGGGCTGATAAGGAGTGGAAAATTACTTTGAGGAAGAAAAGCAAAAAAGATAAATTGCAGAGTAATGTAATACTCCTCATATAAAAATCACAATGCAATAAGATTGAATTATGAGGAAGATATGATTATGTTGTTAAAGAATAAACACCATTATGCAAACTACTAAAGAGAGAAAAAAATTATATGTGACTATTGAACTAGATTCTGTCTAAAATAAGTGGGGTAATAAAAAAATATTAATTTAGAATTCCTAATGTAGTACTTTTTACATAATGTTACTTTTTAAACAAAAATATTTCACACTCTTCTTTCCTTTTCCTGTCCAACCTTAAGACACGAGAGACCATTATTATTGAAAAAGTAAGAGGTTTTAAATTCTTGAAAACTACATTCTTTAATAATGGATTCAATGTAAAGGCATAGAAAAAGTCAAACATGATTTTTTAATATAGAAGTTAGCAAAATTTAGAGGAAGAGATGATCAACAAAAGCAATTATAAAAGCATGACACTCATGGAAAACAGACAGACAAACTAACAGAAGGAGTCTGGCTTCTCTCTCAGACTGTCTCCCTTGTGTCTTCCAAGGGAAGTTTTTTATCACTTCTGCAATTTGAAGTGTAAGAAAAATAATAAAAAAAAAATCATACCGGTTGAATTCTTTGTGGTCCTTCATTCCAAGTCACCCTCCTGTCCTTTACGTACCTTTCTGTGGGATTTGTCAGGCACTTACTGAAAACTGTTATTTAAGTGCACGGTTAGTGCAGCTCCTTTCATTTTCTTTTTTAACTCCCTATAGTTTCAAGACCATATGTTCTTTGACATTCTTTTTAATTAGTGACAGATGGATGAAAGAATTTTAGATCTTAGACTGAATTTCTTGTTGTTGTGATTTTTTTTTTTAATGAGACTTTTCACGCACTATTCATTTCTTAAAATATTTCTACTTTTTTTTTGGTGTCTTCTCCCCTCTCTGCTCTATCAGCACCTCTGTTTTGTTTTCAGGAAGTAACAAGGAAAAGAAAGGACTATTTATTTGAACTGTGGAATTTTTTTTCATCCTGTATTCCATGAAAGCCGATCATGCTGTAGGCCTAGTCTGCTTCTTATTCTATTTAATATTCTCAGGATTTCTGGAAGAAAAGTCTGGCATTCAACTAAGTGAATTACAAAACAATTCTAAAGAGTGTGATAATTTATTTTAAAAGCATGTCCAGGAGACAAAACACAGCAAAACACCACCACCAAAAATGTAAAACAAAGACTAAGGCAGTCTCTCTAGTATAATATGACAACCATCAATTCATATTGCCTTTTACTTTAGGACTACAAGAATGTTCCTTTTATGTCTGTCATTCACAGACCTTGTGTTTTCTTGGTTAGTGCTTTTTTTTGATGTGTGTCTTTTCCCCCTGCTCACTCCCTCTCCACTGCTGTAAGTAACAAAGCCCACTGGGTATTTAAGGTCTTTATAAATTACTTGCAATAGTTGCTCTTCCTTTTGCTCATTAAATTGTACCTTGCTTCCAGTGAATATGGTACTGTAAGCACTGTGATTTTACAGGCATTTTCAGCACATCAGTTCTATCTCCTGCCAAATAAGTTAAAAAAAATAAATTAGCACTTAGTCCCTTGTTTGATCTATTAATCCTCTAAAATTTATTTCTTATAGGAGAAAAAAAAAACAATAAAGAAGACCTAGTTTTATACTTAGAATATGATTAGTAATGATGAGTAAAGAGAATGGAATTTTAATCTTTGGCAACAGAGTAAGTGCTGTTAGTGTTGAAAAGAGAAGGTCGCATGGAGACCTCAGAGCAACCTTCCAGTATCTGAAGGAGACCTACAGGGAAGCCGGAGAGGGACTCTTCATCAGGAACTGTAGTGATAGGACAAGGAGTAATGGGTACAAACTAAAAGAAAGGGAAATTATGTTAGATGTTAGGAAGAAATTCTTTACTATGAGTGTGGTGAGACACTGGAGCAGGTTGCCCAGGGACGTTGTAGATGCCCCAACTCTGGAAGTGTTCAAGCTCAGGTTGGATAAGGCCGTGAACAACCTGGTCTGGTGGAAGGTGCCCCTGCCCATAGCAGGGGGTTTGGAACTAGGTGATCTTTAAGGTCCCTTCCAACCCTTAACATTCTATGATTCTAATTGGGGAAGGTCTTATTGTGTAGATGTCATAGTTTAAGCCCAGCTCACAATTCAGTACCATACAGCCACTTGCTCCCTTGCCTTTACCCCCTGGAGGAGACAAGAATCTGAAATAAGATGTAAGCTGAGATAAGAACAGTTTAATAATTGAAACAAAATGAATTATAATACTAACACTAGTAATGAAAAGGAGAGAAGGAGAGAGGTATAAAATTCAAGAGAAACAGGTGATGCACAGTACAGTTGCTCACCACCCACTGATCAATACCCAGCCCATCACCGAGTGATCCAACAACTCCTAGACAATTCCCCCCAGTTTATATATTGAACATGACATTCTATGGTGTGAAATACCCCTTTGGCCAGTTTGGCTCACCTATTCTGGCCATGCCCCCTCATAGCTTCCTGTGCACCTGCTTGCTGGCAGAGCATGGGACACTGAAAAGTCCTTGATTTTGACTGAACACTACTTGGCAACAACCAGAACATCAGTATGTTGCCAATATCCAAAACACAGCACTGTACCAGCTACCAAGTAGAAAATTAACTCTATCTCAGACCAAACCAGGACAGTACATATATCATTAAGGCATAACTTTGAGATATATCTACTCAGTAATACCCTCCAAAGGTACTCAAATCTATGCAGACCTCCAAAATTATATTAAATTATTCAGAATCAGAACATTCAGAATGAAGGGATGGTGGCTAGTGTATATCTTAAGAAACAACTTTTTCTTAAATAGATTGGGATGTTACTGACCAGAAACACACCCAAAATTGCAACATATGATAAAACAGATTGTACATATACATTGCATTATATATTACTTGGATAAAACTAGACATTAGCATGTCTTTGCCCTTCAAAGAGAACAAATAACAGTCTCTTTCTTTGGTTGACCAGAAGAAACAATAACAGAAGATAAATTTTACCATGATATTCTTTGGAGGATTAATCTCTTAGTATATGCATCTACCTACTTCTATCTTCTGTTAATCTACCTGCTGATTTATATACCTACTGTCTTTATTCATGTTTACCATTTTTCAGTGTGGCTATAGTCCTTTATGATGAGGAGAGAGATTCAATGTGTGCTTTAAATATTGCTTCAATTTCCTCTGTCAGAACCCCTACTAGGAGACAAGAAATAACATGCAAAGAAACATATTTATCCAACAGGACACACAGTGATTGGCATTTCTTATCCAGTCACCACTATTGCTTAACTTACTATACTTTTTTTCCTGAGTAAAAAATCCTGAGAGATTGAAGAGGATAACGTACGTTGCATAAAAAGTCTTTCAGATCAATTCCTTGAGTACTTACAAAGGAGAGGAAAAAAGTTTTTTGTTGCTGAGCTGTTTTGGAAGAGCAGATTGGAGGCCTAGAGCTCAGCACAAACAGCTGCACCTGTAACTGTGAGACAGTGGCAAACAGCTGGTGATGATTAGTGCAGCAACAACTCATCCACCCAACATATTTCACTCTGATAAAGAAGAGAACAAGATGCAAAAAAGCATCACAGCCTACAGCCTTCACTTTTCTTGTAAAAACCTTGGGGGGGGGGGGCAGCTTTTTAACGAAGGGATCTCAAGAGCAGCAATAGTGTGCTGTATATTTGTGTTTGCTCTCCCACTCTTAGTTAGGGCAAACTAAGAGAAAATGTAAAAAGGGAGCTGGCATCACTATCAAATTTTGCAAATTAAGCTCAAAAATATCATTTTATGATAAGGATCAAAAATTGAAAATACCTTTGTCATTATATACTGTCTACCACCCTAACAAAAATTGGTGGCTGTACCGTGTGACATATTTTTCTGGGTCCGACTTCCTATTATTGTATCAAGCTACTTCTTGAAATAACCTATAAAGCAACACAAAAAATAACAACTGATGTCATATAACTTTTGGATCAAGGAGCTAGTAAGTCTTAGTTAAGCTTCAAGTCTAAGTTTCAAGTTCATCTCCTGAGAGCTGTTCAGTGCAAGCCAAGATGGATACCTCAGTGATACCAGATGAATCACTGTCTGGCAATGAACTGGTAATACAGACTGAGTAAAGTGATCTCCCAGTCTTTTTCTCAACCTACAAGCTTTTCCAGTCTTTTTGTCCCCTTGCTCTGCTAAGGAGGAGTGAGAGAAAGGCAGCCCACCAAACTCAACCCATGGCAAGAAGCTACTACTGTTCCCTGATGGAACAAAACCTCCCCATTTATTAGTCCAAATATTGATGTCCATTTAGGATGGGATTAGGAAAATAAACAATCCCAGATCTTGCACAACTTTACCCATATGTTCTGGAGTCCTTTCTGAATGAAAACCTACAGTACTTGGATTATTATTGGTTCTCCAGCTAGGTTGTTTGGTGTCTCAGAACTTTTTACACTAACTTATGGTCACGATGTCTGCAGTAGAGACCTAATCTTTAGGGCGTCTGTAGAATTATTTCTTAGGTAAATACATTATGCTCATAAATTTAGGATGATAGCTTGCTTGAATAAAATGTGTTTGCCTCCATAAAGGTCACAAAAGTAAGATAATGCTATTCTGGGATGGGAGTGGGAGGAAGAGGAGGAAGAAAATAAGGCAAGTTCACCAAGAATCATAATTTATCAGAAGGTGATTTTGTGTAACACTTTCTGATCAAATGACAGTGCTGAGAACAAACAGAGTCAGAGACAATTTACTCACAGATATATAAACTCCACAGCTGCTGTGTACTGTGGTAGAGATGACACAGCCCAGGTGAGAATTCAGGTGGGAGGTGTAGTGCGGTCGTGCTCTGTGTAGTCCTAGTAGCATTGTGGTAAAAGTAGGGTAGTGGGGTCCCCTGAGATTCCTTCCCATATAACTTTGGATGTAGTCAGTTATAGAATTGAATAGAAAACGCTAAATTCTTATTCAACCCATTCAAATTCACTTCTAAAAATGGACTGTCACCATCACTGATACTCAAAACATGCTCCCATCCCTTGCACCTTTCACAGTGATGGACACAGTGTTTACCTTCCCTCTTCTTATAATAAACTGAATTCCCCCTTCTGTAGGGTTAGATGAAGTTCTCATGCTAAGGTCCTGTCAAATGGGCCTAATTTATGCTAATGGATAAAGTTTGCTAGTTCTTAATTCCTAATACAAATAAAATTCATAGATGATAGGCTTTGGTCCAGGATTGGACTCAGTCCTAAAAAAAAAATGTGCTGATTTGACAATTTTCAGAGAAGTCCTTTGGATGGGTAGGTTTGACGGCTTTTTGTATTAGTACAAAATAAATAACAAAAAGGAATTTCTGAAGTCTCCATTTTACAATATGAAGAAAGCTCTTGATCACAGTTAGGTGAACAATTAATTCTTGAGTTCATGTCCAAACTGCAGTATTTTATTTCTAATGAATCAAAATCTCTGAATTTCCTGCTTCTAAATTAAATATGAGGCTCTAATGTTACATGAGAAAATCTGGGTAATTTTTCTCATCAGATTGTCTTTTACTTTGGGAAAGTGTTTGAATCACTCTGGTTTCCTGTACTAGAAAATTAAAAAAAAATAAAAATTGGCAATTAAAGTGTTTGTGTTTAAAGAAGATCCACAAATAAGCCTGTGTAAGGCACAAAACAAAAGGCAAACCCAAAAAAATCACATATGCAGTCAGTTAAATGATTTATAATATGATATTGTCCGAGTAGGTGTCTTAAACTGGAAGAATTTGCTAAAGCAGTGGGTTTTTAAATACAGCTTAAGAGGTTTATGAAAATGCATTGATTCTCTGATAGAAAAATAGCATAGTAGAAAAAATGATTGCATAAAAGACCTTGTAGCAGAATGCATGAAGTTCTGCGGTCTTTAGTAAAGGACCTTCAAGTGGAACTCAGATGAGGTTGTCAGACTCTGGATGGCTTTTTATTCCAGAATTCAAAGGCATCACAAGTTCCTCTTGCCGGCAACTGAATTCAGCTGCATTCAGACAAGAAGTTAGATGTGAATAAACCCACACACTTATTGTAACTTGAATAAAATGTCAACATAAACAACCTTGGAAGGGATCAGCCACAGATATAATTCACTCTTTGTGCCTTAAATTTGTAGACTCAAAGGTGGTCTTTGGAAAGTTTTGATGCCCAGCTTAAGGTGTAATAAACTAGAACTTAGAAGAAATAAATAAACTAAATTTAGGTGAAATTTTAAGATAAAATACAAATACAGAACAAGTGTGAAGGCACCTGTAGACATCATCTAGTGCTATTCCCTTCTTCAGAAATGGTTAAAGCAGGTTGTTCACATTTGTATCTCATTGGAGATTGAATGTCCCTAAGAATGGAGACTCCACAGCCTTCTCGTGCAGCCTGTTCCAGTGTCTTATCCAACTCATAGTTAAAAACTCTTTTTTTTCTTCTGTTTTAATGGAGTTCCCTGTATTTCAGTTTATGCTCATTGCTTCTTGTCCTTTCACACAGTGTCACTGAGATCTTCCTTTCAGTTATGTCAATTATTTAAAGGGAATCAGATTTATTTTTGTCTGAATTCCTAAGGTCTTGATAAATGTTGAAGTCATTAATATAATTTAGTATTACAGTAACAGCTAGAGGTATGAGCTGAGAATAGTTCTCTACATAATGTAATAAAGACATTTTGTTATTAAGATGTAATAATCTGCATAGGGAAGGAGAAAACAGAAAAAAAAGGAAAGAAAAAATATGAAACTAAAAAAAGGTTTTTGCTTAACTTGCATGACAGACAATTGTCAGAAATAGAGACAGATCTGTTTCTTTTCATTTCAGACAGACTGCAGTATTTTTGCTAGAAGCATCCACACTTCTAAAATGATTTAAATTTCAGACTGTATAATTCTGTGCTTTCCATGCTCTTCCTTAATTAGTCAACTTTTTTCTTTTCAGTGAATGTTTGCTTATTAATCTATTAATTATTTAAAACATCTTGTTTATATAAAAGCCCTTATATGAAATAAACTCAATATATTTTTATTTAGAATATATTTATTTAATTATTAGGCTAGGTAATTAGTTTGCTTTCAGAATATAATCTTTCTTATATGTGAACAAGCTAAGAAGGCCTTGTGGAAGTGTGACTGCTTAATTATCTACGATTATGGGACACAGTGTTTATTTAAAAGTAAAGAACAAACAGGTTGCTACTTCAGTGATTTATGGGAAAGCAGAGCTGCAATAACTACATTGTTATCTTCTCACATGTACTTCTTTCCAAAATTAGATAGTAGGCCTTTATTTCAAGTACTTAGAGTTACCTTCATGAAGGCTTATCACGCACTTCCTATAAAGACCTTTGAAATCACCACAGCAGAAACATATAGGTTTCCTTCTACCCACGTGCTAGTTTTACTCATATCTGTAGGACATCAGGTGAAATCCTGGCTCCAGCAATGCCAAGAGGCATTTTGATTGACCCATTAGGTTGTGTGGCTGAACTCTGGTTGGTCATTCATCTCACTACACAGTAACAGTGACAATCATAACTAGTTTTGTAAGTTCTTGACCATAAAATTATATCATATTAGCTATAAATGCCTTGAGGACCATAATTCATTGATATTTCTGCTGCTACTAAAAAACAAAACCCAACAAAACCAAACCAAACAAAACAATAAACAAACCAAACCAAACCAAAGCAAACAAAAAAAAAAGAAAAAAACAAGCCCAGGGAAATTCAGTCTGTATTTTGGGTTAGTAATGAAATTTAAACATGGATGCTGATCAGCATCCCCTGAAGACAATGTCTATGTGCTACCAAAAAAAGAGTAAATATTTTAGGAGAACATTAACACATCTTTTTACATTATTCAAATGAGAAGAAGGGTAACTTCTTATTAGACACATTTGTGTTCAAATCCAAAGTCTGTAACATTGGAGTTGTCCTGAATTGCATTAGAAATTCAGCAAAAGAAAAACAAAACAATGATTTTCATTATTTATTGATATTTACTTTTTTTTTAGTCATGCTTCTCATGCATAAACAGACTTTCCATTTCCACTACTGGTATTCTGCTATATCCTTTTGTTTCAGGGCATGATGTAAATGTAATAGAAATTAGTTTATTTTACAGAATCTGTTGATTCAAAGAAAAGTGATAACTAGAAAATATCAACACAGTCATTGGTTATGCTCTGTGAAAAAAACAATGCCTTAATATTGCTTAATCAAATTTATGGTTATTATTGATATCATCACCCATAGAAAGGAGAAACCAGGAGACAGTGGAAAATGGGTTTTTTTCACATGATTGAACATGAAGAAAAGCCTGAGTCCAATATCAGCCCAATATCCAGACAATAAATAGCAATAAATTAATGGATGAAGAAGATAATTTAATATCCCAAGATGATTCTGTTTAGTTCTTTTGGCATTAAACCGTTGACTTTTTTCACACAGATTTCAAATTTATAATGGTGTCATCTAATATTTCTTGTGCAACAAGAAATATTTTCCCATAGATTTTTAATAAATGTAATATCCTCATTCTCTTCACTGGGTCCCTAATCTCTTTGCTCCTCAGTTTCCATGATGCATATAATGTATAGCATTTATTATCTCACTGAAAGGTTTTTGGGAACATGTTCACATTTGATACATTTCTGTAATGTCTGTAGCACAATGCAAAAATGCTTTGCCCCAAAATTAACATGACTACAGATGATTTTTTTAGTCTCCTTTGACCTTACCCTCTCTTTCCCTTTGAAGCATGAAGCTTCAATTTTTCTAGTATTGCAAATCGAGTAAAATCCTTGCTTGATTTCATAGCATGTTTGGTTTCTTAAAGAAAGATAGCAGGTTTGTGCAGATGAAGCAAATTTGTAGTTTTGTCCCCTGTTACTCACCCTTCTAAGCCTCTCAGTTTGTTTCTTTGACAGAAGTAATGTCTCTGAAAAGCTGTGCCTTTATGGCCTAATCCTGCCAAACTTTTTATGTGTGTCTCTTCTGGAAGTCAATGAAGACTCCACTGGCACCAGCCATCCATGTCAAAAAAAAAGCAAACAAACAACATATTTCAGCTCTATGCCATGCAGAATAACATGTATCTTGATTCAGCTGACTTTGTTTGATTCATTTGAATCTTAAAGGTTTCAAGACGTAACTGCAATGTAGGAGCTTTCTTAAGTGCACCTAAGTGGATTCAAGCAGCAATATATTCTCCTATTCTATTCTCCTATTCTATCCTTCTAAAAACCCAGTCTTTCAAAGGGTATTTTAGATGTGATCAGGAGTTTATCCTCTGCCTGAGTTCAGAACATGCTAGAATCAGAAATCTGTAGGTTTACAATCTCTAAATAATTCATTTGTGTGAACTGTTCTTTATTCCTACAATCTTCCACAATGCAAAGTGCAAAGTGTGTTCAAACAGTGCTGTCAGCCCCAAAACAAACCAGGCAGAGTGTTGCCAGGAAAGGAACTGAGAAAACACTGACCTCATAACACAGAATGTGTGACCTGTATTTAACCTGACCCAGTGGTAACATAGATTGGCACAGTTTAGAATTCACAAGCGAAAGGAAACACGAAGTGAGAGTCACTATCCATGACGCATGTGATAAAGTGTCTTGATAAAAGAAACTTGCTTTGCAAAGCACCTCTAAGACTGTAAAAATTGCCTTACAATTATGGAAAGGAAAAAAAAATTCAAAAGAAAGAAACTACTGTACCAAAATTATCAAAAATAAGCAGAGGACCTGAACAGTAGAGGGATCTGAGAAATCATCCAAGGATCAAAACTCCCAAAAAGTTACAACTAAGATCTCGTTAATCTTGCTTAAAAGAAACTTTACTATTTAGTGAGAGGTTCAGTACATTAACTATTGTTTGCAATAATGGTGTCACTTGTTCTTTGAAGCCTCACAGTAGGATTAAATACTTATGTGCCTTCCTTGTGGACATTCCCCAATCCAACCTCTTTAAGATCCCACTGCAGATCAAACTGATGTATTTTTTTTCAATCATCTGGATTGATTGGTATATGGTATCAGGTTTTAGGGCATAACAAGCACAGAAACACTGTGTGGAGAAGTAAAAATTTTATATTTTGTCTACTAAACCATTTTTCTTGATGAGATTTCTTCCAGTTAAAAATCTTTTTTTTGAAAAATGATGCTTGCCACAGACTCTGGCACTACCTTGTGCTGACAGAAGAGTGTTTCCTTTGCAAATGGGTTATACTGTGGTATGTAGTGGATTAGGAGCAGCAGACTTGCCCAGCCTCTTCCACATCACTCCTGGGCAAATGTAACTTTTCCTCTGAGGTGTCATTAGGGTAATATCAACATTAGTAACTTCAGGATGTGCCAAACAGTATATATTTATTATCTCCCAAAAAAAGAGATAAATGGTGAGCAGTTAATACTTTTTTCTGCCACAGTTATAGTTTAGATTTGACCTATGAACATCATAACAATGATTTTAGGCCACGTCATTCGGGATGCTTGGTCACAAAGATCCTCCAGGGTGAAGTTAATTAACACAATTATAATAGAAATTAAGGGAGAGATTTTGAATGGCATATTCATTTGTTAAACAAATTGAAGCACCAGAAATGGGGATGAGACTTCATATACATACCAGATGAATCATGAGGGCCCCAAAGGGGCTTCCTTCATTTTTCTTTAGTGCTTGTTACTGCACAGAGTTAGGGGTCTGGATGAATCATAGAATGGTCTGGGTTGGAAGAGCCCTTAAGATCATCTCATTCCAACCTTCCTGCCATGGGTAGGAACATCAAAAAATTTTGCTTTCTGTCCAATCTAGTGTGACCATATAACCATCAAAAAATGCGTGTTTGAGGAGACCTCTGGAAATTTTAATTCAATCCTTGCTCAAACTAAGATCAGCTCTAAGCTAAGATCAAGCTACAGACTCTTAACAAATTGAGTGTTGAAGATCACAAAGCGTATTCAAAATATTCTCCACAGCCTGTTGGGCTTTAACAGCCACACCTGCTTTAACAGCCTTATCTGAGCACTGTCTGGCTTCAGCTCCTCTGTAACACCTCATTAGCTTGTAGTAAACAGCCATTAGATACCCCCTGAGCCTTCTCTTCTCCAGCTTAAACATGCAATTTTCGCCAAATCCACTTGCAATTCCCTGGCACCTTGTTCTTTGTGTCTCTGGACATGATTTCTGGAGGGATTTGCTTCATATACTTTCCAGGGACTGAGACTGAGCTGGCCGGCCTTTACTTCACCTTTGTCGCCTCCCCGTCCTTCTTGAAGTTTGTGACAATTTTCTGTGCAATGGGAATCTCCTCTGATTGTCGTGGCCTTTTAAAGAATTAGGAGTGGTCTTCACTAAGTTTACTTCAGGAGTCAGCAGCAGAGGGAAGGAGGGAAGAGTTGTCCTGCCCTGGTGCAATATTTGCCAAGATGTTGTGGTTCCAGACACAGACAGCATCGAGCTGAGCCCATATTGCCGACACACAGACCAACGTAGACAGAGAATAATGCCTTTATTGATACCCATCTAACCACAACCAACACTTGCAGGAACATCAGCAGGGACAGCTCAACCCTGCTTCTCAATCCCTTTGTCAGTCAGGACTGAAAGTTGTTATTGGAACATGCATGCATCAAGAAGGAGTTTCCAGCACTCTGTATAGTACTCAGCTCAGAACCTGGCCTCCTCCAGCTGCTGACCTCCAGGGGGTTCTTTCTACTTCTTGTCTAGTCCTGTTTGAATTTTACATAATTTCACATTAACATACTCAAAGCAGAAAATTCATGCACATGGAAGATAGTTACAATTATAGTTTAATGAGAATACAGACTGGGCTGAATTGTCTGCCAGACAAGAGAGCTCACACTCAGCCACCTTTCTCTTTTTGCCTTCTGTTTCACATTCTTGCCCTCCTTGATCTGCCTTAGACCCTCCTTTTCCCTAGTCTTAGGTCCTTTTCCTAAATTTTCTGCAGTAGGTTTCACATTTTCCCACAATTCCTTAAAACTTTCCAGGTCATTGTAAACAAGTCTGCTATTGATCATTAACCACTTCTTATTCATGAATGGCAGATCCAGAATGGTAGGACCCTTGTACTATGTTTCCAGCACCTACAGCTAAAAATTCTCTCTGTTCTCCAGAAATCTCCTCAATTATTCATGCTCTGATATGGCATTTCTCTAGAAGATCTTAATTTAGCCATCTAGAACTCTTAATGAATTAGCACCGTTTTTGAAAGTGAAGGAGAAGCAGTGTTTTAGATGTAAATACAGTGTAATGTTCCTGAAGAGAATAAGTATAATGACTGTCTTCGTGTTCCACTGTAATTATGACTCTCTCCTTATTCCATTGTAATTTAAAGAAAATATTGTCAATAGGATTATATTATATTTTAGTTATAGATGTAGCAAGTCCCTCTCTGTTACATGAGTTTCCATCTCATCAATCTATTTCTAAAATGCAGATGGTTCCTTTTTTTTTATTTTGTTTTGATTTCAAAAGCAACCTAACTAAAGAGTAACATTTAAAAGAGGTGGAAAAACAGTCCCAAAGGGCTAAGATGAGTAATGTTTCAATTATTTTCTATGCTTCAATTATATTTTCTGCCCTAAGGGAATGCAACAAAATATTGCTACATTTAAAAAAAAAAGTAAAAAAAAGAAAGAAGCATTTTTGTACGTAAGAAGTGTTGCAGTCATGTTTCTAATTAGCACTCTGTAGTTTCAAGGCAAGTTCACAAGTTCATATAAATAATTATATTTATAAACATAATCATGGCTGAAATCCTTCGCCCCTCATAAAAAATCTTTTCGTAAAACTACTTTTCTAAAGCTTATCAAATGATGCATTAAATAGAAATATTGTCTTTCTTTATGTTATACCTCGCGTAAAGCTCTAGATTCAAGATATTCTGGAAGTTAGAAACCAATGCCCTGCATTTAAAACATATTTAAAAGTTTTTTTCCTATGTGAGAGATGTTATTTTTATATTTTTCTCTGTTATGTTTGCCTTCCTTTTTATATTCTAATAGAACACAATGTTTTGCATCTCATAGTGATATCAGATGACTTTGTATTCAATAATGTTTCAACACAACCCTCTGAGCTCCACTACTTCTTTGTGTATCAGTTATTGTCTGCGCTTCACCTTTCATAACTTGATTAATATTTGCCTCTATGGCACTATAGCAAATGCTTTTCATTCTTTGTCAGAAAATCATGAGCTTTCTAAGCACAAGACATGCTCATCTGATATGATCTGTCTTTATTAAAAGAATCTTCCATTTTGCCCTCTGGTGTGGTCAAACCGATTGCCATACAGCTGACCTGATAAGATGTTCCGATGTTCTTTTTTTTTATATATATATATATATATATATATATATATATGTATATGTGTATATATATATATATATGTATATGTATATGTACATATATGATAGATAGATGATAGATAGATAGATAGTTATAAGTCTCTTTGGATAAGGAATTGAAATTATCACTGTGTTAGAGAAACTATAAATATGTTATTATAAGAAATTATATGTTGCTCTGAGAGAAGTACTGAGTTGTTAATTGTATCCCAAAGGTGCCACATCTCAATGTTCCAGACTTTTAGACTGAAGATGTTCCTAAAAATTGAATGAGATCCTTCAGATCCTTCTTACTTTAATTAGGTTCATGACGTTCAGTCTGTAATCCAGGAAGTCTTAAACTCATTATTCATCAGTTACATGTTCTTTGGACTAAGGTATTTGAAGAGATAATCCAATCCTGAATAAGGTAGAGAAAGGAGTTGTGCTGCTTTTGGCAGCAGCGTAAAGAATTTGATCATTAACTGCTTTTGTTTGAAGTTTGGGGAGCCACAGACGCATTAAATTTGGATAGGGCCACACAAGGAAAGTTTGGTTGGGGCTCCATAGATAGTTTGATCTTGCTTGATATTAAGCAGCATATTCTCAGGCCAGAAGAATATATAAGCATTTGACTAATTTTAAGCAGACAAATTGTTCAATGGATTTAAGCAGTCTCTTAAAACTGTTACTTACATGGATTATTGGTGTGTTTCATGGTAGTAATACAAGGACTAAGCTGTAAAGAGAGAAACAGAAGACAAGGGGATCTACTTAACTAATTCTAGAAATATCAAGTTTCGTTACAGTCTCACGAACTGGTAGAACTCCAAGCAAAAATATATATTGAAAGAAATAAAAACTTCAAACCCTGCCCTTTCTTTCAATATTTTTTCCATGAAAAACTGCATTGTTAACAAAAGTATGATAAACTCGTCCACAAACGCAAATTAAAGCTTTTTTAAGATTCTGAGGAAGAATTTATAGGGAATACTGGACAGTTAACTAATTAACTACTTTCTGTTAGTATCTCTGTCTAATTGCCTAAAATCAATTACTTCATTAGGAAAAATCAATAGGGTTTTTCTTGTTCATCTGTTTTCAGAAATGAAACTAGGAAGAAACGTGCTCATATTCTGAATAAAGTATACAATGGAATCTGAGAAAAAGGTATTTTAAAATCAGTATAAATTTGCTGGAAGTAAAATCTCGATTGGTGAGTTTTATTTTTCCACTCTCTTTAGAAAAGTACTGATTAAATTTTGATGGAGAAACAGAGAGAATAGTGGTTAGATGTTCTTTATTCCAGCAGTGAGATGACAGAATATGTGTTAGAGAAGTCATTCAAAATATTCTTACACCTGTTTCAGTTTGTTTTGACTAATGTGATGATGCAGGTGTTAGTTGCTATGAATGTAAACTTTGAATATTTCAGGCTTCACTGAATTTTCAACATTAAACACAAATCAAGACATTATAAATATTATAAATATATCCATCCTAATATAAAAAATGAGCTTACCACTAAAACTGGAATGAAAACTCAGGGGGATTTTTATAGAGCAGTAATATCTTTAGGGACCACAGTAGGAAGACAACTCTCTACCCCAGGCTAATCAGCATGAACCAGTTCTCTTACTTCCATGCTTTCAGAGTTACTCCTCTCTGGGGTTGACTTCTGATCCTGCACCACTTAGTCTTAGCCTGCTCCTGGAACCCTGTAGTGTTCCTGGGACACAATCTGTGTGTGTTCGTGCTTGCCTGCACTTATTTTTCCACATAAGGACACGGCTATGCTGCAGTTTAATAAAGTGTTTCTTGTAAAGCATGAAGTTAATGTTGCATGTTGCCTGCCCTTGGAAGTCACGCTGGTAATTCAGCAGTTGCATTGCCCTCTGTGCAAGGGCACAAAGCCTCCTATCTTAGTGTTGTAGGATACATAATGCAGAAGGATTCAGCCTGCATTTGTCTGAAGTGCAGCCTGTACTGAAGGATCCTGTCATCGGGATACAGCCGCTTCTCTGAGACAATCAGCTTGCTTCAGGATCCAACCAGGGGGAGAATCAATATGCATGAAGTGTGCATAATGAGAGAAAGCTGACCCCACAGTGAAATACAGAGCAAGCCAAGTTAATGTCTCCCTTGAAACCTAGTAAGGTCTTCTGCAGGTTTATGAAGGGATCAGGGAATCAAGGTAAGATCAGGCTGAAGTGCAGTGCCCCTGAAGAATACCATGTGGGATTAGGACATCCTTCAGACTTGCAGAAAAAGTTCCACCAGAAGATACCTCAGTCCCTAGTTCAAGTGACCAGGGGTGAGATACTGAAATGTTTTGAGCTTATGTTAAAGACTAATTTTAGTGGAAGAAAGTGTGGTCTTATCAGATACCATAGAAATGCTGATATAGTTTCAACAGAGTCACCTGGAGGAGACAGAAGAGGAATCATAGAATAGAACCATAGTTGAGTTGCAAGGGATCACAAGGATCATTGAGTTCAACTCCTGGCTCTGCACAGGACACCCCAAGAAACCCACAGGTTGTTGGAACATGATGCAGGAAACAGACATGCCTGACAGAATGAGCCCAGGAAACAATGAATTTACCTCTGATTGGAGGTAACAGGGCTTTTGAACAGGGCTGCCGAGAGAGGCAGCAGTGATGTGTCAAGGTAAAAGAAGGCTGTTCTTCAACAACTGCAGAATTCTCTTGGGCAGGAAAAGCATGTCAGATGAAGCAGCAGCTGCAGACTCGCTCAAGGACTGAGCGACATGGTCAACTGTGAGCTAAACAATGGTCGACAAGAATAAGGGCCTGCACAGTCATCTAACTGCAAACTGTACTTGACTCAATTCAGCTTGTTACTGCACTGGTATATAACCATCAAGGACTGAGAACTATGACACCTATACAGGCATTTTGGCCATGGCAGTCTGTAGAAATGTTAAAAAACAAACAAACAAATAAACAAAATATCACAAAAAAACCCTGTGGCTTTTTTTTTACACTGAAGTTAGTAAAGACCTTGTATATAAATTTTATTTTTAAATACAAGGAAAAAGGAAAGGGATAAAACAGGAAGAAATGAAAGATAGCTCACAGGCTTTGCCATGAAAGACCATTTGCCCTGCCATTTGAGACTGGGTCACTAAATCATCAGATTGGTTCCCTTTTCTCATCTGCACAAAAAGTACAGTGGTTTGAAAGACCAATTTGCATGCAAATAGGAATATAGATCTACTTCTTGTACTGAATTAGGGCAACAACAGCCCTAGGCTTCTCAGGTTGACCAAAGCTGGTTAAAAAGCAGATGATTAATTGTGGCAGGTTTTGTGTACTTGTCTCTTCACATAAGGATGAGAGTGTAGGTCAAATTTCTGCCACTTTCTGATATTTATGCTGCATTCCAGCAGGGATTCACATCATTCCAAAGCTTCCTCCTGTACCAATGAGATAGGAAAAGAGAAATGACCCCTACCTGGACTAACCCATTCCAAATATCAGGAGAGACAGATCAGTAACTGTGGTTGCAGTGGTGTCAGAGTTTGAGGCAGCTCAGCTTTGCCTGTCTGCAGGACTGTGCTTTGAGCCAGAGGCTACTACAGAAGAAACTACTGTTGGATAAAAGTTTTTTTTGACCAGAAGATGGAGGTGGGCTTCAACCAACTTCATTTTAAATTAGACATCTACAGCTAATCTAATCACCCTTGATTCTCATTCTCAACAGCAGCAGCATTGAGTTTTTCAGTGAGTGATTTTTCTGCCTTATTTTTAACCATCTACTTCAGTCGATGCTATATTGCACCAAGAAGGAACTGCTTATCGTCATTGACCAAAAAAGAAGGTGAGATATTTAGTTTGACTACGCACAATTGTGCAAGATGAACCAAACTCTAAGCCCCCAGTTCATTTTTCTGTGGTAAAAGACAAAACCAAGATGTTAAAATTCAGTCACAAACACATTTGAAAACCAGGCAGCAGAATTCCATTTAAGGAGCTCTGGAAATAAAAATTATGAGGTTGACTTGAGAAAGACAGGCAATGAAAATGGATATTTGAAAGAGGCAGTCTTCATCCTAAGTTATATCCCAGTGGACAGATCAATACAAAGGGAAGGGTATCAGACCAAGTGCTTACACAAATGTCCTTCAGACAGTAGTTGTGAATCATTAGATAATGAAGACTCTATACAAGCTGTTGTTCACAATCTTAGAAATGTTCCTGGCAATATCTCTTTTGTGGTAAGATTGGTACAAGGCTTTAAAAACTGCTACATTCAGAACTCATAAGGAAATTGTTCAGCAACGTTTTGATCTCTGGTCTTATTTCAAAGATGTCAGCCTTTTGCTGAGTCTCAGGATCAGATAAATCTCTTAGTTTGGTGCCAGCCTGGGACACACTGACTAATTGGTTTTGACTGCTTTTAAGAGTGTGTTGCGTTTTTTTCTCTCGAAAATTTAAATAGCTAGTGTTTTTGCCTTGTGACATCTATGTACTCCAAACCTGAAATCATTAGGGCTCATTTGGCGTATTTTGCTTTAGTGAAGCTATTTTGGTTCCTTGCTTTCCCCCATAAGTGTAACCGTTAATTCAGTCTTCCTGGGATACACAGACAGGTCAGGCAAAACAAGCACCTAGATGATGTCACTGGTAAGAAGGAGCCAGTTACAAAAGATATGTGGGATTAAAATGAATCTTGCTGAGTTATGGAGTTAGTTTAAATATTTGTTACTTCTTCCATTAAAGTGGTAAAAAAGAGAAAGGAGAATGTGTATGTCAGAAGCGACAAATGAGGAGAAAAAACTCCACACAAATTAAAGCTTTGAAATGTGTAGAGCATTGAGTAAGGATTTCAATTTAGCAATGCCCTTCATTTGTTTATCTAGAGAGTGATTTTGTAAGGAAAAATAATAAAGGGAGAAAAAACTGTTAAATAGTTTTTTAAAATTACTCCACATAGTAATATTTACACTTTCTGGGAAGGAGTTGTCTTCTCAATAACCCATTCCTTTTACTTATTGGAACTAATTTCCCCCCTTTTCCCTCTCCCCCAGTGTATTTGATGGTAGTACAGAGCATATAAAATGCCTTATTTATTAGTTATGAATTAGCTGAGAATGTCTAAAGGTTTTGATACTGCTTTCATTAAAGTCTAATGCTGTTTTCTTGAAGACAAAACAGAAATAACTTACGAAAGTGGGGAGCAAGAGGAACAGTGGAGTAGCAATAGTTCTTCCTGCTGATGGTGCTTGCTTGTAAACCTCACTGATAACAATAAATAGACATGCATACAGTTTTATAATGCACTAAAGAAACTAATAAACTCTTGCTACTATCAGGATGTTTAAAAAGCTTTAACTGGGTTGGTAGATTTGTGTTTTGTGGGTTTTTTTCATCATTCTTTCAGTTTTTCTCTGATAATGGGTTTACAACAGAATAGTAAATGAAACAGTCATGGTTGTCTGCATCTTTTTAAACAGAAATGTAAGAAAGAACTAGAACAAGGACAGAAGATATCACTAAAGGAGAGGATCAAGGTATATTTGGAGTTTCTCCATCTCTGGCAGTGTTCAGAATTTACCGAGAAGTAGCAGAGAGATTATTTCATAGAATCATAGAATCATAGAATCAGTCAGGTTGGAAGGGACCTCTGAGATCATCAAGTCCAACCTTTGATCCACTACTGCCGTGGTTACCAGACTGTGGCATTAAGTGCCACATCCAGTCTCATCTTAAAAACCTCCAGGGATGGAGAATCCACCACTTCCCTGCACAGCCCATTCCAATGCCTCATTACCCTCTCTGGAAAGAATTTCTTCCTAATATCTAACCTAAACCTCCCCTGGCAGAGCTTAAGACCATGCCCTCTTGTCTTACTGAGAGCTGCCTGGGAGAAGAGACCAACCCCCACCTGGCTACAACCTCCTGACAGGGAGCTGTAGAGAGTGAGGAGGTCTCCCCTGAGGAGTCTTCTCCAGGCTGAACAACCCCAGCTCCCTCAGCCTCTCCTCACAGGACTTGTGCTTGAGTCCCTTCACCAGCCTAGTTGCCCTCCTCTGGACCTGCTCCAGCACCTCAATATCCTTCCTGAACTGAGGGACCCAGAACTGGACACAGTACTCAGGGTGTGGCCTCACCAGCACTGAGTACAGGGGAAGAATCACTTCCCTGGGCCTGTTTGCCACACTGTTCCGGATCCAGGCCAGGATGCCATTTGCCTTCTTGGCCACCTGGGCACACTACTGGCTCATGTTCAGCTTCCTGTCAATCCAAACTCCCAGGTCCCTTCCTGCCTGGCTGCTCTCCAGTCACTCTGTCCCCACCCTGTAGCACTGCAGGGGGTTGTTGTGGCCAAAGTGCAGGACCCGGCACTCGGTCTTGTTGAACCTCATCCTGTTGGAATCAGCCCAACTCTCCAGCCTGTCCAGGTCCCTCTGCAGAGCCCTCCCACCTTCCAGTTGATCAACACTCCCCCCCAACTTAGTGTCATCTGCAAATTTGCTGATGATGGACTCAATCCTCTCATCTAAATCATCAGTAAAGATATTAAACAGGACTGGGCCCAACACTCATCCCTGGGGGACACCACCAGTGACCGGCTGCCAACTGGATGCAGCCCCGTTCACCACCACTCTCTGGGGCCACCCTCCAGCCAGTTCCTAACCCAGCACAGAGTGCCCCTGTCCAAGCCATGGGCTGTAGCTTTTTCAGGAGTGTGCTGTGGGAGACGGTGTCAAAGGCTTTGCTGAAGTCCAGGTAGTCACATCCACAACTTTCCCCTCATCCACCAGGCAGGTCACCCGATCATAAAAGGAGATCAAGTTGGTCAGACAGGACCTGCCCTTCTTAAACCTGTTCTGGCTGGGTCTGATCCCTTGTCTATCCTGTAGGTGCCATGTGATTGCATTTAGGATGATGTGCTCTATAACCTTTCCAGGCACTGAGGTCAGGCTGACAGGCCTGTAGTTTCCCAGATCTTCCTTCTGGCCCTTCTTGTGGATGGGCGTGACATTCGCCAGCTTCTGATCAGTTATGGTGATCAGTGACAGATTATGTAGTTAAAGTCTCACCTCTGCAGGCACAAGGAGTCCAGAGACATAAAGGCAGGCTGGGGAGCCTCAGCCTTACACATGAGTCCCAGGATGTTCCAGGAATGTCCCTGGCCTCCACCGAGTGGGACAATGGGTCTCCAGGTCATCTCACATCCCAAGGGAGGTCACTGCCGGGAATATGGGATCCATCATGTGGTGCAAGGGAAGACCACTGATGTGGAGATAGTCTGAGTACAAAAGAGGTTCAGTCTTCAAACCAGGTGATGGAGTGGTTAGGATGTCCCAGCTGCTGAGGAGTCCGTAAGTTACAGTCTAGAGATCAACCCAGGAACTCCTTTGCACATGTGTGTCTCTCAGGGTGAGAGGTTTCTGGAGGTCCCTGAGGGTCCAAAGACCAGCCTCTGAGTAAATTGGATGTCTAAGGGGGTCTACAGGGATCCACAGTGTGCATGTGTTTCTGTGTGCAAGTGGGTGTGTGTACCATTAATTGGATTGGGGACCTCACCCCTTAAATGGATTCATGGTTGGAAATGATGCTCTTAGAGCTCTTTTCCAACCTAAATAGGTCTATGATCTTATGTCCAAGTGTTGGCAGCTTTGAGGGATCGAGATGCAGGGCCAGCAGCTGGGCAGACTGAGCATCTGAAATCAATTACTGCAGGCATCCATTTTGTATATATGTATATATATATTTATTTTTTTTTTGGTAAGGAGATCAGGTTGGAGATGCTCGCTTTATAACTACAGGGACCCACCTGCTTGTGCCAAGTGGCCAGACAGCAATTTTGTCTCTTGCAATAGTTCATACAGTTTCAGGACCACAGGACTATTACCTGCATCAAGAGGCAAAATCCCACCCCTAAGCAGCAAAAACTCTTCTGCTTTACAACTACTTTCTGGCTCCAGGGAAATTCTGGTCCAAGCTGTGGTGCAAAGCTGGGAAGAAATGGCTGATGGGGAGGTGAGTTGCCATTGAATTGCCATTCTGTGCTTGAGTTGACAGCTTTTCCTAAGGTCTGATTTCTACAAAACAAGACTATTAATAATTAAGGAGTGAGTAAAAGCTTGTGTCACTCCTCAGCTATTTGGTATTGGCATTTGATGACAGCGACATTTTTAAATGTGATTTAGATGCTGGGCTTTCCATAAAGCGAAATAAAATATGTCTGTCTGAGTGGATTTGAGCAGTCATCTACTCTTGACTGTTCCTAATCATTCCCCATAAAATATTTACTTCCAAGACAGCCTTCCTATTTATTCCCACAGTTTTAATTTCATATAGGTGACAACTGTCAAGTTCGATTCCACGATTTCTTTCTTTTCTTATTATTCTATTTATCTATAGCTAATTATTTTGTTAATTGATTGATTCTAGGTTTGGCATGTCAAATCTGTCCCACTGCAGCCACTCCAGATTCTTGGAGTTTCCCCAATATGATCTATAAAGGTGTTCAAAATATATCAGTAGGAGACTAATTGGACTCTTTATCTCCCAGGATTTGTTTTTTCAACATCTTGTGAGTTCACTTAGACTTCTGCTTTCCAGTGCCACACACTGTCTCTGTTGCTTTTAATTCAAGTGCAAACAGTAAGAAAAAGCCCAAGACACGACAACTGTTATTTACAGGAAGAAATTGTTTCTCACTTTTCTCTCTGTTCTCTAACCTGATCAATCCCAAGTTCTTTTCCATATTGTGAAGCAAATTCAACAGGAACTTAACATCCTTCTTGATCTTAATAGTCTCCTTATTAGAGATTATGTTGCAATGAGGAAAAGCTGCATGTTTGAAATTATTCAGGCATAAGGGTTTGTTTTTTGGTGTAAC
Source organism: Manacus candei (assembly GCF_025592945.1). Lineage (NCBI taxonomy): Eukaryota > Metazoa > Chordata > Aves > Passeriformes > Pipridae > Manacus > Manacus candei. The sequence continues at coordinate 9,317,539 of NW_026138061.1, forward strand.
TTCTAAAAAGTTGTTTTGCTTGCACTTCAAAATAAACAGCAAATGCTGCTGTATTTTCTCAGCAGCTGAACAAGCCTTTCTTTACACATTTCTGAGAGCTACCAGATCAAACTCCTTAGAGGTGATGTATCCTGCTTCCAGATCCTGTTTTATCTCAGGTGGCAAACATTAGATTTTCAACATTGCAATGGGCTGCCCTGGGAGGTGGTGGAGTCACCAGCCCTGGAGGTGTTCAAGAAAAGACTGGATGTGGCACTTAGTGCCATGTTCCAGTTCACAAGGTGGTGATCGGTCAAAGGTGAGACTCAAGGATCTCTGAGGTCTTTTCCAACCTAATTGCTTGATTCTGTGATTCTGGTAGAATCCGAGATGTCTCTGAGTTGGGATATTTTGACCTCTATATGAACAAGCTGTACAGCCAGAGGGAACATACTCACAGCAAATCTGGGGGAAGGTGTCGCTGTCCTGAGGGGCAGGGCCACTGCTCAGGGGCTCTCGACAAGCTACAGAGTGGGCTGACAGAAAACTCATGGAGTTCAACACCACCAAATCAGCAACTTGGGAGACGAAAGGCAGTGTCTGATTTAACAATTCCCAGTGAAAGAGATGTTAACAAACTGGATATGCATATTAAGAACAAGAAACTCTTAATATGGTTGGGGTTTGGAACAAAATGGGTACCAGAAGAGGTTGAGTTGATTTAGGTTGGAAAAGCTGCCTCTGAAGGCACCTAGCAGTTCTCTGCAACCACTAATGGAGCCAGACTCTGCTCAAAACTATACAGTGAAAGGACAAAAGGCATGAGTTAAAGATGTAAATGGGAAATTTCTGAGACACTCAACTTAAACACTGTTTACAAGGGAAGTGGTTATTCACAGGACAGGCTGACCAGAGAGACTGTGGAGACTGTCCTTGGAGACATTCAAAACCCAATGTTTCACAGATCTGAACAACATGATCTAAGTTCAAAGAGCATGCACAGAGCAAGTGGAACATCCAGAGGGTCTTTCCAACTTCAGTTTGTTCATATTTCTGTATGTATACACAAAAGTTAGTCACTCTGGAACCTGAATCTCCTTGGAGTCCAGATTACAGTTAAGTAGGAGCTTTGTAGATCATAATGGTGTTATTTTACTAAAGTGGCTCTACCTTGAATTGGGATCCCAGGACTTTCAGATCACTTTTCCACCTACCCTGGTTTTTTCAACTGCATGGCACATCATCAAACCCACTGAGGAACAACCTGAAAGAAATGGAGACCCTTATGCTTCTACATATTGTGTTCTGTGGGCTTCCTCTCTTGTAGAGCAGGCTGAGCTGTCAACTTCTTTGTATCAGAAGCCAAATAATCAGTTTAGAATGACTTTTGCCATTTTTCTTTCTCCTTCAGAAATAACTTGATGTGATGAAAATTCAATCTGTTTTTAAGAACAAGGAAAAATTTAGCAGCAATAAAAAGTGAGGGCTTATATGGGGTCTTGACAGGTAAGTGAAAAAGAAGAAAGTTTTGAAATAATTTTCAAGGATAATTTAGTTCCAGAATTTCATTTGGAATTACAGCCTATAATCTGAGGTTAGTATTTATTCCTTAAGGTATTTCAATTTACTGCTGAAGTAAATGCTACAACATGGAACAACTGTCACAGTACCTTAGCTTTAAGGCCTACATTGCTAATCATGACACCTGTGCCCCAGGGCCCTGAGTCTGCAAGTTCTTGTTCAACAAGGACAGCAGGTGGGAGGGGAAACTGTGCATGAACACAAGTAAGATTAAGCAGTCGACTCATTTCTCTGCACAGAATGGAAGTGCAATGTGTTTTCCACAAAACTGCCTTCTTATTTTCAAGAATGGGAAGGAAGAAAGGACTATTGTTTGCCAAAGAATGTGGGATCTGACAAATTGGTATGTCACATCCTCAGGCAGTTTATGCTGATTTACACTCACTGAGGGTCTGGCCTGCATGCTGAAATATAAAACTGAGCTTGGTGGTAATGAGACATTTACTCATGTGGTCCTGTTAGCCCTATTAGAACTATTTGGGAATCAATTCATAGCTGCAGAGCTCAGGTAGCTTTCTACTCTCTGTCCTGCTTTTTTAGCTCCTGCTTTCACGTAGCAACTGGCATCTGCCCAGAATGAGGGATCAGCTTGCTAAATCCATTGTGCATGCTTTTGTGCAGTTGCCAAAAAAAGCTTCCTGATCTTCTGGATTGATCAAGGTATTCAGAGCTTCATTAGATAAACAAAAGAAAAGCAAAAAAAGTGTTATCTGGCTACTGTAGTAGGGAACACTCTTAATGATTTGGAAAATTCAGCTTTTGTTTTTCATGCAGTTTTTGATTTTGTTCATTGCATTGGGGATGTTTTATGGATGTGTATATGCATTTTTCCCTCTCCAGCTTCGGTGAATTTCATGAAAGTTCTACTGGCCTGTGGGTGACTTTGGTACCTGTTGTTTAGGTTTATTTGTGTTCTTCTCATCAGTTAAATTTAGTAATAAGGCATTAAAATTTAAATGACTTCACAATATGCAAGAAAGAATGCTTACAACCTTTCTCGGTAGGGGCAGTCTTTGAGACTTATGTACTTTAAGTTAGTGCCCAATGGCATTCTGGTCTGTATCAGGAACAGTGTGGCCAACTGGTCCAGGGAAGTGATTCTTCCCTTCTACTCAGTGCTGGTGAGGCCACACCCTGAGTACTGTGTCCAGTTCTGGGTCCCTCAGTTCAGGAAGGATATTGAGGTGCTGGAGCAGGTCCAGAGGAGAGCAACAAGGCTGGCAAAGGGACTCGAGCACAAGTCCTATGAGGAGAGGCTGAGGGAGCTGGAGTTGTTCAGCCTGGAGAAGAGGAGGCTCAGGGGAGACCTCCTCACTCTCTACAGCTCCCTGTCAGGAGGTTGTATCCAGGTGGGGGTTGGTCTCTTCTCCCAGGCAGCTCTCAGTAAGACAAGAGGGCATGGTCTTAAGCTCTGCCAGGGGAGGTTTAGGTTAGATATTAGGAAGAAATTCTTTCCAGAGAGGGTAATGAGGCACTGGAATGGGCTGCACAGGGAAGTGGTGGATTCTCCATCCCTGGAGGTTTTTAAGATGAGACTGGATGTGGCACTCAGTGCTATGGTCTGGTAACCACAGCGGTAGTGGATCAAAGGTTGGACGTGATGATCTCAGAGGTCCCTTCCAACCTGACTGATTCTATGATTCTGTATCAATGATTTCAATATTTCACAAATTCTGCTTCCAGTAACGAGGCAATTCCTGACGTCAGTACCAAGAAGTGCATTGACTATTCAGCCAATGAAGATTTGTACTAATCATTGGTACCTAAAACATGAAGGCATGAAAATGCCCACCAAAGTCAGGTTGCACAAGAAATAAATCAGAAATGAAGCCTTGGAATTGTTTTAAAATCTTTATGACAAGAAGTAGAGATGAATCTCAAGACTGAATATGAGGAAAATTGTTCAGTTTTTTAGCCATGGAAAGCACATCAATTAATTTTAATGTAATAATTTTATGAAATTTGATGGTTTACATCAGAACTTACTGTAACAAAAGTCTAGGAGAATAAAATTTGGTAAGATTATACAGTAACTTGAGACCCTTCCAGATCAAATTCCCTGAAGTGAATTAACAACAATATTGTGCCTTTTAGAGAGCATTTTTTTTATATAGCAAGACATTCCTTCACCATGGTGCTTCAGTGGGCTGAAGAAAATAGCTAAAGGCTCTCATTTGATTGTGATATGTCAACAGAAATTCAGGTTTTTCACCTATCTGTTGAAGAAGTTTTCTCAGTGGTGATGGAACATCAATGCTCTTCCTGTAAGGCAGGATTTGATTTTATAAGTTTAAAAACAAAACAAAACAAAACAAAAAGCATATTTATGAGGAAAGAAGATGTTCACAGTCCAACACGTTCGGTGACTTCCCATGGTTGGACTTTCTACAACTTAATTTTGTGACACATCCTAAGCTAGGGGCGTATCTGTCTCTGCTCAGACCTCGAGTTTTTTCTGCTTTTCTGCCATTTCCTCCCGTCTGGGAAACACCATGGTGTAAGAAGGCATGGAATAATGTGTGGAGGAGAGGAGAAAGTGAAAGGAAGGGAGGAAGGAATTATGAGAGGAAGGGAAGATAGGAAACACAGAGGGAAGGAAGCAAAAAAAAATGAAGGAAGGAAGACTTGGTTGTTTCTTAGTTCAGTTTCTTCCCTTCTTTTTCCAGCATGGAAGGAGGTTGTGCCAGTGTCCTCAGCCTAGTTCATGGGTCCATGCTTCATACATCCCCATCACCCAGGGCTTTACTATGGCTCAAGGCATACCCACAAAAGGTACGAAAAGGTGAGGCAGTTTGGGATATTTTCCACTTTTTAACAGTACCATAGAGAAACGACAAAGCCTGTGTCCCTCTGAGTCCTTGCAGAAGGGTGGCTGGAATGACTCACCAGAGGCAAGTACAGAGTTCCTTTTAAAAGAAAGACCCTTCTTTCTGTTTTTAGTCTCATAGATCGCTTGACAAAAAAAGCAATATTGAGCCTAAAAAGAGACTTGTCTTTCTACTCAATTCATTAATTTTGACTTCTTGATATTTTTATTTTCCTTTTATAGTTTATGGCCTTGCATGCTCTTAAAAGAACTTTTCTTCAGTGGTTCAAAGACAAATCCTTCCCCTTTGGGTCTGACTTTAGTTTGGGCTACTCGTTTCTCTCAAAACATTTGTATAAATTCCTAAAGAAGATATAGCAAGAATTATTATGTCTTTGGGATGTGGGGATGAAATGTTTTAGCAACAATTCTCTGGTTTGGGGAACACTGTCATTTAACATCCCATACCTTCTTGAGGCAGAGAAAGAGTGAATTGAGGAATGTGACTTTTTTTTTTTTTTGCCTATGTAAACCTTAGTATCTTCTGTGTAGAAATATCTAGGACAATTACATTACCATTTCACCACCAGCAAAAAACCCACCATTTATGTGGGTTTGCTGAGGTATTCCAGTGCCATGGAAAATGAAAATGAGACCTTTGTCTGTATAAGATTTCTTTCAGGATAATAAGAAAAAGACACATGTAGCGATTGCCTGTAGTCAAGAAGGAAGCTTACAGAAAGCAAGACAAATATGTTCAACATTGACAGTCTTCTGTTTCTCAAATGAAAGTTTTGAAAATTGGGATTTTCAGTACTTTGAGACTGCTTTCTCTCTTTCTTTTTTGTCTATTCCTTTTCAGAAGTTAACCCTTGAGCTTTAGAACATCTTATTGGGAGTACTGTGTACACACATAATGCTTTAGATTGTCAAAAAAAAAAAAAAAAAAGGGAAAAAAAAGAGGGTTTCAGCAACACTTATGTAATGAGCTCTACTCCCAAGGGTGCATCCATTTTCAATCACTGCTCAGTAGTAACTAATTTCCACTTGATATTTCTACAAAGCCATAATACTATGCATATTTTACTGCCACTGCTAATCCTGCCCTAACGCCTGTAATTCAGACTGTTGACCTCAGTAATAAAGTGTTGTCACCATTCTTTTACTAACTGGCATCAAATTAGGATTTAACGGGTATTTTTCAAAATTTGAGATCCTATCCGCTGCTTATAGAGGAGTATGATCAATTTGTTTTGGTGACTGTTGCACTTCTGTTGTTTATGATTCTTGGCTTCTAAATTTGAAAACCAAGTGCAAAGACTCTAGACCTTATAACATTGTGTTATAAGTTCCAGTAAGTCATCTGGCGCGTTATTTCAAGCTGATGATGTTATCACTGTACTCAGAAAAAAAATTATGTTTGGATAAACCATGATTCTCAGAATGGCATCAAAGCATCACTTAGAAAACCCAACAGATGGATGGTGTTAACAACTGTAAATTAAGGACCTAGTAATTGCTTAAGATTAAAAGAATTACTTTACCGTTCCTTCTAAACAAAAGATGGAATGGATTTTCAGAAATACAGGTCTCTAGCACCATTCCATATGCTTCAGGTCATCCAAGGTGTCTGCATGTGAATGATGGGAAAGAAAAAGGACTCGAGGAGTTACAGCAGGATGCCAGGCAGGATATTCCGTCATACCTACAAGGACATTAATCTGCATGTTGGTTGCTCAATTCTGTCTTTAGTGTGTCTCAAGAGGGTGTCTGTCTTCAGTATGTCTCTCGAGATGATGCCTTCAGACAATGGAAGATCCTGAAAAGTTAACTTAGGAAGACACAATTTGCCTCCAGAAATCTTCACTGTGTTGTCCTTCACTGTGCCAGAAATGTAAACATACACATACTTTAGGCTGGCAGGTTCACTGGGAGCTTAAAATATAGGTAGAAATGAGAAGACTAACTGAATGTGTTAATCCTTCTGACAAATAAATAACTGCCTTAATAGTGTGTCCAAAAATGATTCACCTTCACTGTTTTAAAAAAAAAAAATCATTTGATTTTGCCTGTTGTCTCTATCTGGCAGTTTGATTTTATTACATTTTTAATATAGAGACTGAAGGAGTCCTTTGTTTTCTTGAACTTTTGTTGGTGACCTACATTAATCAAATTCTCAAACATCATTTAGGTAAACTAAGCAGGCTGTGCTTTTAAGCTGTAGTTTTTCCTAAGGCATTTTCTCTAACCCTTTAATAATTTGAGTGGTTCTTTCTCATGTTCTTTCAAACTATTCAAAATAATTTAAAAATTGCAGATCTCAGAACTGAACAGGTTAAACTTTTAGTGGGGGAGAGAAGAGGAGGAGGTGTGGATACCTTTTTTCTCTAGTGACCAAAGATAAGACATGTGGATTGGAAATGAAACTGCATTAGGAGAAGTTCAGATGGGACAACAGTGTAATGAGACAGACAGTTATTGGTCACAGCATCAAGCCTGTCAGAGTTCAAGGAGCATCAGGATGACACTTTTAGTCATACAGTTTACTTCTGCGTAGTCCTGTGTAGGGAGTAGGACTCAATGATCCTTAGAGATCCTCTCTATCTTGGGATATTCTATGATCTTGTATACATAAATCAATGTTTGACTCATTTATGTATCTATTCTTACCTGCAGAGATTTTTTTCATGCCTCTTCTTATACCATTGCAAGGAAGACTGATGTTGAGTATTTGATGTTGAAAAAGCCTTTTAAGAGCCATTGATTTCAAGAGGAGAAATCTTATACTTCATTCTTTAAGGCTGCATGACCCTCACAGAGTTTTCCTCAGACATGTACTTTTTCATTCAGCTCTATAAATTAGATTAGACTATCTTTGTAACTTAGTGTCAGTGTTTGTTCTTATTTTTGTTATACCTCTTTTTGAGTTACCCAGTAATTTTAGGTTTAATTCAGGTCTTTAATTTTTATGTTGAATAACTTACTACCCAAGTTTTGATCTTTACACAATCAAGCTAACAGAAAATTCAGCATGACCTGGATGTTGACTTGTCCAATGGATATTCTTAATCTTTTTAATACACACATTATGATTTGTATGATGGTATTGTCAGTTAAAATGCCATGTTAGGTTAAGTGAAATGTCTATGCATATTAGATTAAAGCACATACCTTTACCTGTAAGGCTTGCTGCCAAAGTGAGACTTGATGGGAGGAAGGGTATATGATTTGTTTACTTGCATTTGTGCCTCGTGTTATGGTAAAAATATTTGACAATTCAGAAACTTAGCATATAATGTTTCTTGACTGCAGACTTGCAGTTTCATCAACATCTCTTGATAAATTTTCCTACAAAAGTCCTACAGAACATCGATGTTCTTCATTACAAATTTATCTTGCCTCTTAATTGTACTCCCAAGTTTACTTCCCGAGGATAAGCTATTCCTTTTGTAATTTTGGACCCTCTTCTGTTCAGAACACATTTTAAATATGAGCTCTTGATCACTGACTCCTAGTTAGCTATCAGCTTCCATTCTAGTGGATTCATTTGTACCAATGACATTGGTAAAAATGTGAAAAATAATCATTAAGAATATTTTAGCGACATAGAGGAGGAAGAATGAGATTGAATGACTCACTTAAGGCTATTCAGAAACTGTTAGTCAGAGATAGAATAGCACCTTCTCAATTCTAAATCAGTGCCTTCAACAGAAGACCATCCTGTCAAACGTGCTGTTGACCCTGCATCTGTCTGAGGCCCCCATCTGTTTTCATGCATAAACAGATGGCAAATAGAACTTTTTCACATGAAATTTTATTCCCTAGGTGCTATAGCTTCAAAAATTATATTTAAAAAAAATCATAATTGAAAGAGGATGTTAGAATATACCAAACACTCACAATGTGAATCCTACTACAAGATGAAAATTTTTTTATGAGTAACTAGGTATATTATCACAAACCAGTACGAGAAACTTTAATTACTGATTGGAAAGACAGAATAAACATTTAATTACTCATTCATATTTTATTTAATGCAAATTCATGAAAGGTCTGACTGCAGTTAAATGAGGTGTATATGATAATATGCACAGTGATTTAGTTGGTGCTAATATATTAGTAAACAGATATTTCTCTAAACATCATTAATATTTGAAGGGTTGTACGGGGAGCATATGATGTCTTCTTCTTGCAGATTAAAATATCCAGTATATTTCAGTACTTCTGTTGGCAGACAAGAAGGATGAGTGTTTAATGGGAGTCTTGTGGAACACATTGCATTCAAGGAGTTAGTTATCTTGAGCAAACTCTGACAGACAGGGTGGGCCTTGTGCTAAGGCTTGAGATACTGATAGATCAACTTAAGTAACCCCAGGATAACACCAGACATAAAAATAAAGGGAAACATACTAGAAGGCTCTAGAAATGTTTATCCATGTATGTTCTGGTGGGCATAAAAGATTCCTGTCAAAACAAATGTATAGTTTTGTTTGTTATATTAGATATAAGGAGCCATGGTAAGGAGGGGTGTTGAACCTCTCCATGGGATATGTGCAGAACTTTAGTACTGTTCATCTGGGATATGTGCTATACTAAATGAGAATGGGGTTTCCAACAGCTGAAGGAACAGCAGATTTATTCACTAGCTAAATTTCTCTTCCTAATTCTTATCATAGTGTTATTACTGTTGCTATTACAGCAGTTTTGTGGCAACATTTGCTGCCGTGCCCTTTTATTGGGATCTGGAAATAACCCTGCACCTTTCCTGGTGCAGAACAGAGGGCTAAGGAGACACAGTAAAACTTGCATAATCTCTATAAATTGAAATTCACATTTCTCCTGCTTAACCTTTTGTAGGAAAAATGTAAGCGTATTGCAAGAATAGACCACCTTAGGATGTGTGTCTGACTTCTGTCCATGAGCAACATCTTAATTTAACAGAAAGTGATGCAGGCTCACTGTGTCTCAGTTGTTTAGCTCTGGAAACAGAAGTACACCCAAGTGCATTATTTTAGTTATGAACCTTGTTTCCGAGAGGATCTCCACTGCACAATAGAGAGACACTGCAGTGCAAGGAACAGCTGTAGTGAAAACATTTCAGATATCATATTGGCCATCAAACTAGAATCTTGAAACACCAGACGACTCTATATAGACTCTTACAAAATGTAGGGAAAATTGGTTTAGCTGGGTCAGGTGTATTTTATGTAGTGACTAAACAAGTCAGTCTTTAGAACAGTTTTAGTTTGTGGCAAGATTCAAATAGTAGTGAGAGAGCTGCTAGTCTAGAAAGCATCTAACTTTTTTTCACTTTTATAAAAGCAAAAATGATGCTGTTGTTTACAAAGTCTCAAGTCTAGTGTGACTAATTTAGCATTTAACTTATGCATGGGCAAGCCTCATACATAGTGTTCTAAATATGTGCAGTAGAGAGAGAAGGGAGAGTGGTGGTAAGAATTGAAGAAATTGGTGGGAAATGAACCAGTACCCCTAAATGAAATATTTTAACCCCATAACTAGCCAATGGAGAGCAATAAAGTGTCTCTGACAGTCTGCTTAGAATCATCTAGTTTGACTAAATTAGCTCCCTGGGCTAAAAAGACTTGTGAATATATTTGGAGGTTTACCAGTCTGCAGAGAATTTGAGCAAACTGGTGAATTCTAGATTGTCACAGTGAGAACAAACTGCACCATTATCAGGTCAATATATAGAAATAGCTGTAAAATAATAGGGAAAGCATTAAAAATCCTATAAAAGTACTGTAAAAAGTAACATGCTAAGGGAAAAATAAAAAAAAAATAAAAAAGGAAAGAAAATTAACAGAATAGAAAAAAATACTTCACAAAAATATACACACCAGTCAAAAAAAGTTTTTTTGAACTCTTAAGTGTATAGGGGAACTGTTGTCTGGCATTTTTTTTACTATAGACATTGCAGAAATGCATGTGATTTTTAGAATATATGTAAATTAGCTGGCATTTTTCCTATTCTAAAATTTACATTTTGTAATCCTTAATAATGTAAATATAAAATATTTGAATGCAAGGTTTATATGTAAGGAACTCACCTGGGTTCTAGTTAATGGATTAGTTTGCATTGACAAATCACTACATAAAATCCTACTAAGGGCTATCCTAACAACTAGGCTTGATATTCACATCTACACTTACTTTCACTTCCTGTCTGAATACAAAAATGTCTCCAAATTAAAATTAAAGAAATCATAGAATAAAATTAAATGCACAAAAATTAATTAAAAGAAATATATACTGCTTAGGAAAACAGCTTCCATAGTGGGTTCTGCTGTCATGGATCTGAGCATATTATTAAGGACCTCTGGTTGTCCATCTTCTTTAGGAAGTTTTTATGTTCTGTAGAGAGATAAGAGGCATTTTTCCCCTTCTCTTTATAATTATTTTTTTCTCTATCTTCTGTAGAAAACCTTCTGTCTGCTGCTCAAGTCTTGTGAAGTGTGTAGAGGTGACCTCCTGGTTAAAGTCCCTCTGCAAACACAGACAAATATTTAGTTTGTGGCTCCATATCTTGGCATGAAGATCTTCTGACCCGTCCAGATGAGCATCTCTGGCCACATGCCTCAGTTTAGAGAGCGGGACAGGCCAGAGATAGACCCTCTATGTGTCCAGAACACACTATGTGATACAGAAGAGCACATCAACCCAGTACTTTTAACCTCTTTACAACATTTTCTCTGCCCACAACATCCAGTGTTGCTGTTCCCGTTCCCTAAATAACGTTAAGACCAAGTGAGCTGTGGCATAGAAGCTTCTTGCACACCAACTGCTTTTATGGAGAAAATAACTAGGAAAGCATATGGGGCCAGTTCAAAGCAGAGCATCCATGGTGTTCTCCTGAGCCTTCTAGAAATTCTTCAAACTGCTTGGAGTTTGATCTATCCTATTTTCCTGTACATCACCTTCTTGAAGAAACTCTACTCCAGTCCAGGACATCCCCACCACAAAATGCAATACTTACAATTTCTAGTGTTATTTCACAATTCATCCAAAAATTAGGATCATGCTTACTGATTCCTGAGAGTTAGAAATTATCTGCACTCCGTAGCTGGCCAACCTTGTTGATTCAAAACCGAGTATATAGTCCAATCTCCAAAATCAGGATATCTCCAGAGTTTGTCTTATTTGATCACTGTTTATCACTAATATTATGTTCCCCTCTTCTGTCCCCTATGGCCGGTCAGAGATGAGATCAGCTCATCTTTCAAGTTTAGAAAAGGCAAACAAAGGCAAAAAAAATAAAAATATAGTTATATATCTTAGATAAGAAGGTTTATGTTACCTGAGCAGCCATGACAGGAAAAAAAAAAATCGAGGCATTTAATGAGCCTGCAGTTAAACAAAAAAATCCTAACTATAAATATGCAGTTATGCATCTTAGTTGATTTTAAGCAACTAATTTGAGCTATTGGGCATGGTTTCCCTGATTTAATCAAACATATCAAATGAACAAAATGTTTGTAAGTAATTCCTTTCTGTTTTTCCCAGGTTTGTGCCAATATTTTTTTTCCCATTGCATTGAATTTATCTAAGACAGCTACACCTTTAAATATGTAATTACTTTCCTTTGCCTACTGCTACAGAGCTTTCCTTGGGGGAAAGATATCAGAAGAACAGTTATCCCAACCTCGAATGAAGTGGAAAATTTAGTTGTAAGTGGCATTTACTGCTCTCTTCAGTAGCAATCCAACCATTGAAATGTTACTAAGATTGCTTCTTTTGACCCTTTTTAACAAGATCACAGCTTTCAGCATTTCAAGTACCCTTATCAACCAGACCCAGCAGTGGTTTTGGGAAAGGCATTACCTGATGTGGGAGGCTTTAAGGTGTCAGAGAGAGTCAATCAGCCCCAGTACAAAGCAATTCTTATCAGAAATCCCTTGCTCTTTACTTTGTACGATTTTTCCCTTCTGTATTGAGGTGGGGGCTGGAAAAATGATTGAAGAAAGAAATTGTTGAGTAATGTACAGGCGTTTTCTCTACATAAGTGTCTTTTATGAAACATCAATTTATTAAGGCTGTTGCTACAGTGTGTGCATTGGAGGTGATGAGAGTGAAAAGCTTTCAGAGACGAGGTCTACAAAACACTAGACAACCCTTAAGGCAGTCAGAGTAAAAATCAGCAGGTCTCATCAGTATGGTCTGTATAAAATTTTTACTGTGCACCAAAGTCAAGAAAAATTTCCCCTCTTTTCTCACCTTCTCGATTGCAGTGTATCTCTATGTTCAGGATAAAGATAAATTGATACTACAGCAAAAGGTGAACGTCCTTCATGGTGGAAAATAACCTTTGTCAACATCAAAAATTAGGAACTGGAGAAGCAGGTGTTGAGAATAGCTCTTTAGGATTATTGGGCAACTCTTTTGGAGTTCAAAATCATAGCTTTTTTTAGACATGTGAAGCTAGGAAGAAATAGAAAGAGGACTTAGGTAAATTTAATCTGAATTTTCTACTCTATGAAAATATCAAAGATACTGCTGCTTCTTTTTTTTTTTTTTTTGTATGCTAGGAAATGAATGGAAGCAGAAATGCTTGGGTTCATTTGTCTTAATCTTTTTCTAAGTGTCAGCACTGTATTTGCTTTCTCTGCTCTATATCTTGCAACTTTTACGTGGATTAAATAATTTTAGGTTCCACTGCAAAATATTTCAAGATCCATTGCCAAAAAATGCTGGAGAAAACCTGAATCTCCTTATAATAGTAAAGTGATAATTACTGATCATTCAATTGTTGATTACTTAGAAATACACATTATTATTATTATTATTATTATTATTATTATTATTATTATTATTATTATTATTATTATTATTGAGATGGTTTAAAAATTTTAAATAAATCATATTAAGCAAATTCACATCTTACTGAAGGGTTTTTACATCATGTTCATAGCCCACTTGTATGTTTCTTATGAATAATAGAAACTAAAAAGTAAGTTTTGTAGCATGAAAAAGTTAATATTTAAGTCTATCAATTTTGGACAGATCTGGTATATTCTTCATCATTTGAAGTTGCTTGATGCATTGGGAATGCCATTCTACAGAATTATCAAACAGCAATCAATAGAATTGATGCAGAAATCATGTAGTAAGGTTGAAAATCTTGGGGATGTCAACCCCAAGACCTTTCTAAGCCTACAAAAGACAATGTTGTGAAGATACACTAGAAAATAACACTGGAAATATAATATTCAGCTACCTTTGATTTCTGAGACAGAGTGACTTGATATTCCAGCTTTTCAGACAAGGACATGGTAGTCCTAGTGGACACCAGGTAAAACATGAGCCAACCAAGTGGCCTTGTGACAAGGAAATATGTTCTGCAAGGTGAACCTGGTATTGCACATCTGCGTGCTAAAATTGCAAATACTTTCTATTTTCTTGAATCTATCTATAGAGTTCATGAGTGCTCAAAAGAGCAACATTCAAAGGATTTGTTTACACATTTAGTAAAGATCAATATCTTTTCAATATGCCTAGAATAGCTTAATGAGCATCCTGAAAACCTAATGCAAGATGAAAAATTGATTTGATGTGATTCTTCTGTGAGACCATCTATGAACTCATTGATTTTTGTTGGATGTCAGATTAGCAAAATGCTTCTTAGAAGTTTTCGACTCTGAAACATCTGTGGTGAAACTAAAAGCCCACCTGAGTAAATAAAAAACTTTGATACCTTCCTAGTGTTGAAAAATTTCAGCAAGTGTACACACTTTGTAAAAGATATAACACATTAGCATCTACTGCTCCTCTCCTTCAAAGCAGTCATTTCCTATTGAATATTAGATGAGTTCTTGGCACCACTCAAAGAAAAAGGAAAGGGAAGGAGGACACTTCATATTTCCCTTTCAGCAGAGTTTGAAGCATTTTCTTGGGAAGGAAAATTAGTGATCTCTACCCAAGCTCTCCTATACACATGAGAGATATGATTCCCAACTTATGCTTTTCAGCAGACAGACATATTAGAAATGCTCTCTGATGGAGGAAGGCTTTTAAATTCCAAATAGTTTAGTCCTCCAAGATTCATAAACTGATCCTTCTCCTGAAATTAAATAGTCAAGTAGTGTATTGGGTTTTCATGGCAAGGTTTTGGTAGTGGGGAGGCTGCAGGGGTGGCTTCTGTGAGAAGCTGCCAGAAGCTTCTCCCATGTCTAGTGAAGCCAATGTCAAACAGCTCTGAGATGGACCCATTGCTGGTCAAGGCTGAGCCCATCAGTGACAGGGGTAGTGCCTCCTGGATAATGTATTTAGGGAGAGGAAAAAGTACTGCACAACATCAGGCAGAGAAGGAGTGAGAATATGTGAGAGAAACAGCTCTGCAGACACCAAGGTCAGTGGAGGAGGAGGGGCAGGAGATGCTCCAGATGCCAGAGCAGAGACTCCCCTTCAGCTCGTGGTGCAGGCCGTGGTGAGGCAGTTGTGACCCTGAAGTCCATGGGGGAGCAGAGATCCCCCTGCAAAACATGGAAGATCCCCATACCAGAGCAGGTGGATGCCTGAGGCAGGCTGTGACCCCATGGGAAGGAAGCCCATGCTGAACTGCTGGAGTCAGCACATGAAGTCAGCTTTTGAAGTATAAACTATTTGTTTTCATTTGTCTGCTGTTAAAAACTCTCTACTTCATAAAAACACATAGGTGAATAAATAAATCAACAAATAATAATCTTCAGCTACTCACAAGTTTAAGAACAGAGAGCCAGTCTTCTATGCTAAGTAGTTGCTGCTATGGTTTCCTACATTCTCAGCTGCTGAATATTTATTAACTTACAAAAACAGAAACAGCTTCAAGAAAAAAATTATTGGAGAGTCTGATATCTGAATGACTATGTCTGGTCTCAAGTGACTTTTCACAGGCTATTTGAGTGCAAATACTTTCAGGTAAAGCTCAGGATTGTATTTCCTTTATGAGTTTCACTGCCATTAAATTAGAGGCTCAGTCTCCTTTTGTTTTGCACATAGTCCAATTTATGCTTCACTCCTTAAACATGGTTAGATGTTATAAAAGTAATACCTAAGCATAGTCTCTGACCAAATGGTCTATGTGTTCAGCTGGGTGCTGGAGACTGGAATGCAAAATCTCTGATTTAAATCAGAGGGCAGAGTTGATTCAGTGTTTTGTTTATTACAGATGAGTATTTTTAATTATTGGCTAGTGGATGACAAAGAAGTACCCACACCTCTGTCTTTATCATAAAGTGGCTTGGGTGTATTACCTGCTTCAACAAGATGGCAAATCGTAACAGGAAAGGTGCATCAAAATACCTGAGAAGTGTCATCCAGATGACAGTATCTGCAATCAACCATCTTAGATGATTTTTAGGGTCAGTATTATGGATTTATAGATAATATTCTTAAAGCCTAGATAGGTGATAACACCAGGCTGCAGATCCTGTCCTCTGACAAAGCACTGAAATTAAACACTGCAGTACTGACCTTAAGTCCTTTTTTGAAATTAGCTCAGAGGTTCCTGCTGTAGGTATGATTTCTCTCTCTTTCATAATTATTATCCATCTTGGATCTAGCACAATGGAACAAGACAGCTCAAGGTTAGAATGAAGATCAGCTGAGAAAAGAAGAGAGAAAGAATGTGATTATGAGAATAACTAGATTAGGATGCATTTAAATATGTCTGTACTAAACTTCTCAATTTTTTTTTCTTCCAGGCAGCAGCAATGGGCCTGGCACCAAAATCTGTTTTGAATGAGTTGAAAGGTTTCTGCAGATATATGTGATGGCTGCAAATCAGTTATTCTGATTTATACATAAAGCCACTTGCCTGCCATCACCTGCCATGAGAATGGTCGAAATAGGTATGTAACCATGAGCTGCCTGAGTACATTTGGGCTACCTGTAGGGATATTATACTATTATTTCTGTCAGTTCCTACCTCCTTCTGTAGGTTCTTCACTGCCTTAACTCTTTTGAACCTTATGTCTTAGATTCAGTTTAGTGTGAAAGCTTCTTCTTTCCCATCATCACAGTGAATAAGAATGGTTAGAAATACCTTTAGATGAAGAAGATTTTAGAAAAATGACAGTATATATGGATTTTTGTTTGAAATATAGGATATTTTAGAAGACATAACTAAAACAAACAAAAAACCCCAAAAAAAACCAAACAAAAAACCCCCACACAACAAACTAAGAAACAACAAAATCTTTCTAAATATCAAGAAACTTTCATTATCTCAAATTTGACATCCTAGACCTATTACCACTTATGAAGGCTAGAATGGAACATTTTGATGTAAATATCTAATATAAAGAACATAGAAATCATTGTGTTTTCAGCTTTATCTGAGCTTGTAAAGTAAGGAAGAAACTGAAGAGAACTTAAAAAAAATAAATTAATGCTGTGAACTGATCAAAACACATGCCTCAGGTGTTCAACTAGAGTCAATTAACTCCAAGTGATTATTTTCCTTGGCTGGTACACATTTAAAAGCTGTCTTCATTTTCCCACCACTACTAATAGAATTTTTCCAATTTGATCTATGTTTGTCACAACCTGTTGCAGCATTTCCTTGAATTGCATAAAGCAAGAGGTCACACTTTGCACACTCTGCTTCCCAACAGGATGTTCTTTGAGCACATCAGCTCCTTAAATATGGTTAGCAATGCAAGGGTGGTCTGTACAGCAGCACTTACTGAGGGAAAAAGGAAAAATTTAGTCTTCCTCACTGTTGCCTGTGAGTATTAGAACCCAATGGGTTCATTTGTTTTCCATCTGCATCAGTAGTTTCATTTTTGAGTATAGGAAACATTTCAAATGACATACGAGATGTGCAGGTTCAATTGTGGTTGTGTTCATCTTTGATTTAACCTCATCTTTTTTTGTTTTATTTTTGTGGGTTTTTTTTCCCTAGGCTGTTCTGAAATAAACAGCTGTTGTGCAATTGTCACAGTGATACGGAGAAAAGGCTGTAAGAGAAAGGTAAATCACATAATCCCTCTTAAGACAAAAATGAGCTGCAATTGCCAGTCAATGAGCAAAACTATAGGAGTGCTTTTTTTGATGGGCAAGCCATCAGTGTGGCCATACAGTGTGCCATACAGTTATGCTATACAGTGTGTAAATCCAATCCATTTGCTGCACTAAAAAGAAAAAGACATCAGGAGGGTATTTAACTGATGCAAGAGATGAGGCTACTTCCCTTTACTGACAGCATGGATTGAGTGCAGGATTTAAACTCCAGGTCAGACAATGTGGATTTGACTGTAGGTAGAAACACGACTGCATCTTCCAGTTCTCAGCATAATGAGTGAAGCCTCAGATGGGTTCGTGGAACCACAGACTATCCTGACTTGGAAGGAACTCACAAGGATCACTGAGTCCAGCTCCTGACCCTGTACAGGACAACCCCAAGAGTTACACTGTGTGCCCTAGAGTGTTGTCCAAATACTTCTTGAGCTCTGTCAGTCTTGGTGCTGTGACCACTTCCCTGGGGAGCCTGTTCCAGTGCCCAATCACCCTCCGGGTGAAGAACCTTTTTCTAATATCCAACCTAAATCTCCCCTGACTCAGTTTCAGGGTATTCCCTCAGGTCCTGTTCCTGGTCACCACACAGGAGAGATCAGTGCCTGCTCCTCTGCTTCCTCTTGTGAGGAAGCTGTTGACCACAATGAGGTCTCCCCACAGTCCCTTCTTCTCCAGGCTGAACAGACCAAGTGACCTCATTCACTCCTTGCATTGATCCCCCATGTTTTGCTGAAATGGCCCTTAGCCAGTGCTAAACTGCCAGTACCGGGATGGTCTTACACCTACTCTGGGCATCCACCCTGAGATCCTAAATTTGATCAATGATTCTGTCTGTAACTTTGCTGGAAATAGTTAATAGTGATGATGACTTCTGTGTTTGTCTAGAAGAGTGACAATGGGATTTGGTAATGTCTTGGACTATATTCCCACAGAATTTTAGTAACTGTCCACTAAATTAAGTGTTAATCTTTCACCTGAACTATAAAGCCCAGTGCACCTTGATATGCTGATCTCCAGTAGCCTAGAGGAGCATCAGTTGTGAACTAGCAGCAACAGATATAGGCCATGACACGTGGTCCGCTCTTTACAGTATACAGAAACTGCTTTATGTATATAAAATGCTGCCTTGGATTCATTTCTATTAGAATTCGCTGAGAGTTCATAGCCAGTTCTGGTCAGAAATAATAGAATCCAGCTACACAATGATGCACAAGGGGATTTGAAACAACTTGGGCTCACAGAATGACTTTTCAGTTTCTTGTTGGATTTTAAAGTGTATATTGTCCTTGTTTGTTTTCTTCTAGTGTAAGCATGCATTTTTCCATGGCATTTTGTTACTTTTTTTTCCACATTTTCATGCTTTCTTGACTTCAGTTCAGGACTTAGTCGAAAAAACTAGATCTGAGAGTTGGTCTACTTCCAGGTCCATCCAAGAACATCCCCTGAAAAGGAATATAATCATTATCATATAGTAACTTTTAGAAATTATACATGGTGGAGAAGCTTCCCATCAAGCTTAACTGCTACCAAACACATTATACTGAAACTGCAGAGGCCTTATTTTGCAACTAAGTGTATGTCAGACTAGATTAACCTCAAGTTTTGAAAACATGTTAAATAAGAATGCAGTTTAAAATGTGATCTAAGGGCAATGTCTTTCAAAAGTAAATATTTTCCCCCATGCAAGTACTTCACTACAGTAAAGAAATAAACAAATTAAACTTGACATTGAGAAGATCCCCAAATGCTTGAAGTGTTTCATGCGGAGGAAAAAATTCTTCCCACAACTTCTGTCTAAAACCTGATTGATCAAAGTACCCTATTCTGATCTCCCTCGATTGTACTGCTTAGCAGGCTTTGAATGAAAGTAGGAGAAAAGGAAACATGACACTAAGGGAGAAATAAAACAAAACAAAAGAAAAAGTCTCTTGATATTCACTCAGTGTGTCGCTCTGAAGGAATTATTTATCCATTTTAGTAAGCTATGCTACTTACCAAAATGAAAAGGTTTAATATGAACAAGAATGTTCTGAGGGCAAATTAATTTCAAGATAGACCCTCAGCAGGTGTAAATTAGTGTAATTTGATGCAATTCATAGCCTGACCTCAAGCTTCCCCAGATGAGCATCTGGTCTGCTGCGTGTTGTGTGTTTTAACAGGCTAAGTATTATATTCAGCCATTCTAAGGAGCTTTATTTTTCTGTGATTTTTCTGCTCTCAAATCATGCCTGGTAGCTTGTTAATAACCTCAGAAACTTAAATTAATTTGTTAAAAAGTCTCTTCTTATATTGCACTGAACTAAACTCCTTTAACCTTTCTCTATGACACATCTCCAAGGATATTATTCTTACTGCTTTGCCTCTTCTTAGCTCAAGGGTGATTATGTTCTTGCTGAAGTATTGCAACAAAGCTGTGGAAAGTGCTCTGGGTGAGGTATTCCAAGTGCTTTTCACAGCAGTAATGCCACCTCTAAGAGATATACTCCCCTCCCATGGCACACTAAGATGGCATTCTCTTCATTTTTTCTTTGGGAGCTGTATATTTCATGACACTTTTAAAGGACATTTCTCCCTTTTTTTCTCTTTTTTTTTTTTCTCTATTTTGTTTGGCTTCTTTAAGCAATTTTAATTCAAAAGACAATTTCCTATCTACTTTCATGATTCAGCCTTTATTCCTCATTAACTTTTGGATATCATTTTACTGTGATTAATTATTTGGATTCAATAGCATTCAGGAAACCAGTAGCTAAGTGCTAATATGTTTTGCATAGCAACAGGCAGCCCATGTTCCAACAAGCATACTGCAAAAGGAGTGAAGAGGATTAGGGCAGAAACTCTCAGAACTCACTGTCAAGATATGGCTGAAAAGCCAGTCGAGTCAATCTCTGATACAGAGACATCGAATCACTCATCCCACAGAAAGTTTGCACTTTTTCTGGCTGCTGCTAAATATAGAGCCCAGTGGTCTTTTCTCATCATAAAAATAAAATAGGTTAAAAATATAAATACCTCACTATCTAATAAATGTCAGATAATGACCTAAAGTATAGACTTGTTAATCATGAACATTTCTTGCCATGCAGGTCAATTAATCTAAGATTCTAAAATACCCTTCTACATAATTTCTGTAATAATCTCCATCAGTAAAAAACAAAAGGTCTCTCATTTCATATTCCCACCTCTCCATTTTGAACAGTTTAATTAGCTGACTCATTCCATAGGCTTTTGACATGAATGAATAGACATGAATGGATAGAACATATGGTTTTCCATTTAATCCATAATTCTTTATTCCATATTTTATGTTTTTTTAAGCTCCATTTCTCTTAAAGGATTTTAGTCATTCCATGACTTGTCATTTTAACATTCTTAAAGGATCCCACCTTTCCAACAAGCATTAAAGTGACTAATCAGTTCTTCACCCCTCTCCCCAATTATGTTAGTTGATGATGATTATTTAATCACTTTGGTTTTTTCTTTGTCTTCTGTCTCTAATCCCTTATAATCATTCTTAAGAGAATCCATCTTTCATTTCACTATTGTTTACTTTACCTACCACGAAATTGCATTATTTTTTTCAGTAGCTTTCCATTCAAAGATCACTATAGTTTTCTTCTCTAGATCATTTCTTTGTTATTTTCACTTCCAGAATAAGTTACATACACAAATTATTAGATTCTGAGTAACTTTTAAATGTTTTTGATCAACCTTTTATATTCGTATTTACATCTTGGTCTAATCACATTGGCTTGTGCCTCATGCTGCCTGTTTGACAATTAGGACAATATTTATGAAACAAATGAATTATTTACATGACAATGACTTATAACTGATGTCTGTGGGGTTTTTTAATTTGTTAGGTTTCATGATTTATCAAAACCCTACCTTGACAGCTGTCTCCTCTACAGGATAGAGAAAATGAGTGCTTTATATAGACTGTGATTATTTCCTTTTAGCATCCTTTACAGACGAATGAAGCCATTATGAGATGACTATTTGTGAAATTATCTGAAAGAGGGATAGGTCAGGCATAAATTATTTGGAAAAGGGCCAAACTCTTTAGTCACGAGAATGATGTCAACTGCTAATACGGTGAATTTAACCATCTCATCCTGCTTTCTGCACTAGTATAATGAAGAGGGCCATCAAGTTGATTAGAGGGGTGTAGCACCTCTCCTTTGAGGAAAGGCTGGGGGAATTGGGATTGTTCAGGCTGGAAAAGAGAAGGCTTGCATGTGACCTAATTGATTGTGGCCTTCCAGTACCTGCAGGGAGCCTACAAGAAAGAGAGAGAGGGACTTTTTACAAGGGTGTGTAGTGAAAGGACAAGGGGAAACACCTTCAAACTGACAGAGAGGCTGAAAAGATAAACATTGTCATGTTACTGTCATGGGATTACTGTGACCATCAGCTCTTAATGGCAAACACAAGCCTGTCCCGCTCTTCTCTTCGGCGCAATATGCTGGAAGGACTCTCAGTCCTTCCACATTGCTGTGCCCCCTGACTACACAGGCTGCTTGAGTCTGTAATCATTTTGACATCTGACTATAGCAGGTGGAGTTTTCTTCACAGTCCTTAATAATCACAACCACTACCTGGAAAGCAATCTCACCCCCTTCTCTATGGACTTAATGGAAGTTCACTGGAAGCTGAGGGACTTCATGGGAATGAACATGATAAAAATGCCATTATCAGAGGACCTTTGCCAGTTTTGTTACTATTACTGGCATGGAAGTAAGTGGCAAGTTTTTCTTATTGATCCTTTATTATATTTCTCTACCATCAAAAATGGTAGTTGCTGGCTTCCAATTATTCTCCTTCGTCTCACTTCCTGTTCATCAGCCGTACATTTTCTCAAAGTCTAGCACTAAACGCTTTGCTCTTCACTGAGCTTCTCAAAACTCTCTATATTGCCCCAATGCACTGTCAGATGTGGCAGATAGAAGGCTTGGTGCTCCTGGCTGCTTTCTCATCCTCATATACTTTTTTCTACGTGGCACTTAGTAAAGGTAAGTGTTCATGAAGACCCTCAATCTCACCTAGTCTAAACTGGCATTAACTGGCTCCCTCGGTGTGAAAAGCGCAAGCCTAACTGTGTACCCGTCCCTCTGGGTAATGATACTGTAATTCACATCTGGATTTCAAAGTGTTTTAACTCTTGACCTTGTCAAATATAAAAAATATAAAAGGTATATGGATGGTACCTGTAAGATTCAATCACCGTGTTGGTTCTCTGTATTGGCTTTGGCTGGGATGGAGTTGACTCACAGCAGCCCATGTGGTGGTTGTGCTTTGGATGTATGACCAAAACAGAGTTGATAGCACAACAATATTTCAGTTGTTGTTGAGCAGAGCTTACACGGCATCAGAGGCTTTTCTGCTCCTCACTGCCCTGCTGGCAAGGAGGTGGGGGTGCACAAGGAACAGGAAGGGGATACAGCTGGGACAGCTGACCCCAACTGACCCAAGGGATACCCCAGACCCTTTGGTATCATGCTCAGCATATAAACTGGTGTAAGACAGAGGAAGGGAATAATGATAATCAGGTGTCTGTCCTCCTAAGTAACCATTAGGCATGATGAAACCTTGGTTTCTTGGAGATGAGAAGTAGCGAATTAATTCCTTATTTTTCTTTGGTTACACACACAGCCTTTGCTTTACCTATTAAGGTGTCTTTATCTCAGCCCACAGTAGTCTGGAATGTTTGAGACTGCATCAACTAATCCAAGACTGCTGCAGTACTCTGTAGACAGGCTTCCCCAGCTAACCATTGTAGCAGTGGTAGTGCTCAAGGCAGCCTAATATCTTCTCTCACCTCCTGTCCCAAAAGGTCTCAGAAGACCAAGGCAGAACGTTCCTATATCTTTATGCATCTATTTCTGCAGAACATTCCTATATCTATATGCATCTATACATGTGCATACATGTATATTTTGGGTGTGATAATCATATGTATATCAACTTACTGAAGTGAGTCCAGAGAATGGCCATGAGGATGATGAAGGGATTGGAACAATTTTCGTATTGATGCCTGTGCTGAGGCTAAAAGAAAAAAAAACTCAGGAGCAGTTAATTGAGAGTGAGATAAGGAAAGGGTTTAATTTGTGCCAAGGCATAGATGTTACAGGACGCCTGCCGGCTGTGCCTGAGATGTTACATTTTATAATACTACCTGTCCAATCCTAAGTGTTTCCACCCCATTACTTTTGCCCTGATCCACCCCCTGGCCCACCCCCTGGGAATTGAGTCTGGGGGGTATTTTGGGACCCCCTCTTCATCACCATCTTCAGAGCACAAAGGGTACACAGTCACCCAGTTCTTGACTGTGTTCTGCTGTTCAGGCCAAGATATGAGTGTTCTCTAAACAGCATAGGCCTTGCCTTGACAAGAGACTAAACATTTATACTGAATTCAGGGGTAGAATTGATATGGGAGAATGGAACGGGGTAAGAAGGTTGAGGAATGTGTAAACTAAAGGGTGCTAAAGGGTGAGGAACAAGGGCTGCTGCTTCTACTTCTTATAAAACTTATAAAGCTTATAAAATTAGAAAAATAAGACACTAAAAGGGTCTTAAGGCATCAGTATAAGGAGAGAGGCTGGAAGAGCTGGATCTGTTCAACTTGGAGAAGAGATTGGAGATGTTGGATAAATACTGTGCAGGACAGAATGAATCAGTGAGAGATGGACTCTTCCAGTGGCATCCAGTGACATGCCAAGAGACAACATCTGAACACAACAAAAGACATCTCAACATAAAAAAACCCTTTTATTACTTTGCAGGTGCTCAAATACTGGGACAGATTGGCCAGAGAGGTTGTGGAGTCTCCCTCACTGGAGATTTTCAAGAACCATCTGGATGCTCTGGGATGATCGGGGGGTTGGAGCAGATGACCCACTGTGGTCCCTTCCAGCCTTACCTTTCTGTGATTCTGAAAGTTTGTAATGTCTTCATCCTTAGACACAGTTGAAATCTGACTGGACACAGCTCTTGGCAACCTACAGGAGGGACTCTGCTTGAGAAGGGGGTTGGACCTGACTCTGTAATTTTGTGATTCTTTAATGTTGTGAGTTGCTGTGCCTTTTTTTCCACAGAAATCTAATTTGAAATTTTAATTGTTGTCATTTAATGATACACTTTCATTAGTATTCTGCAGAATATTTATGTGATCTCTCCCATGTGCTTTCTCTCTCAGCAGGGACAGGTAGCTCATTTGGTCACCTTCTCTCTTGTTTTACCATAATTTATTTCTACAACAGAGAGATTCTGTCTGACAGAAATTCTTGGCCTTTACAGATCAGATGAAACTCAAGATAATTCAAATTTCAGATTTTTTTAAGGAAAAAAATAAAAATCAGTTTTGCAAGTAAACATAAATATGACCAAAACCCTCTTTTATAATTTAAAAACTTATTTACCTGCAAAGTGTCCAGCCTGTCCTATTTATCAGTACATTGAATAAAATGGCCACTAGAGGGGGAATTACTGTGAACATCTTTCAGTAAATCTTGTATTTCTGTGTGGAGTTGAATAATGTGATATAAATATGCAGATAGATAATAATTTAAAATATTAAACGTCTGATATCACTGTTTTCTGCTTTTATTTTTATCTTTTAAAACTTCTAAAAATGCACTCAAGCTGCTGGCACTTTATAGAATGAATAAACACCCTTAGGAAAAGCCATCAAGTTTCAAGGTGTTCTGGAATGAATGTTTAATGTTTTGTTATTATAAACATGCTTGAAACTTTTTTAGTCTTTTCATTTTCCTTTCATACTAGTTTCATGCATCTGATGCTGAAACATCTTGAGCTCTTAGCTGAAAAAAACAGTCAAACTGAATGAACATGAGTCCTGGCATTGCAAAAACCTCAGAGCTTTAAAAAAACAAAAACAAACTAGGATAAAGAAGAAAAAAAAAAGAGAGAAAGAAAAAAATCATAATTGAGGAAAAAAATTACATTTTAATTTGGAGTTTTAAAAATAATATAGTCATTCAAGTGGATAAAAAGTGAAGAAAAAAACCAGAAAGATGGTGATGTTTAAAGTCTATCTGATATGCAACTGGCCTTCTTTGATGCAAACATTTAGAAGTAAGATTGCAAGAATGCTAAAACTAAATGGGAAACGGCCCCTGCCAAATTATTTTTATGCACACATGAGTATACAGAGATATACATATGCTATAACCAGAAAGCTAATAATAGCATTCCAGAAATCAGCAAAAGTTGCGGTGGAGAATTTTTTACGCTGGCTTTAATGATACTGAGTAAGTGTTCTATGAACAAATAGCAAGTAACAGAGCTCTTGATATCAGTGCTGCCCTCTAATGAACTACACACACCTCTAGAGGTCTACTTTATGGGGAAAAAATTCATAGAATCACAGTGGTTTGGGTTAGAAGGGACTTTAAAGATCATCCGGGTAATGTGGACTATGACAGTAATTTATGTCTGTAGCTGTGCTTATTCCAGAATGAACTATTCCAGTGCTATGCAATAAAAGTAAATAAATAGAAAAACACTCTCAAATTCCATTGTCACAAAATCTGTGTGTTATACAAACCTAATTCTTCACGGTCATGAGCATGAACGGCTCTGTGCGTTGGGCAGGAGTTTAACTGCAACCACAGCATTAGTGCCAACCACATTCTCTGGTTTGTTGCTGTGTTTGAGCCTCAGCTCTAATTGCTTTGATACATTTTGAGGGCAAGCAGCTTAAAAGAAGGCATAGTGATCCTTTTCCCTTTCCACCTGCCCTCAGCCACTCTATCTGTAATGTTCAGGAGATTCTATGAAGCACCTTTTGGCAGTCAGCAGCGCTGATGTCCCTCATCATGTCTTTGGCAATGTATTTTTATTTGCACCTTAAGGGGACCAATTTTCCAAACCATTGTTCAAAACTGTGATGGAGCTAAACGTTCTATTTTTTTTAAAGGCCTGATGATATTCCCTGTGCCATCATTGTATCAAAGAGGCTTTTTGTTTCCCGGGGAAGAAAGCAGCAGCTGAGCATGAATGAGCTGTTTGCGTGTGAATCCAAATGGGGGATCATCATATGGCTGCAATCAGCTCAGGGCTGGCAGCTGCTGGTTGATGTCACACACAGCCTTGGCTGACATCACACAGCCAGCCTGGAGCAGTCGTGTTGCCAGGCAGCCCATTGCTACTCAAACTCTTGTTCAGTCAAGAGAAACATAACCACCCATTGCCCTCCAGAAAGTCCACACTTGAAAAGTGCCAGCTCCACTGAGCAGAAGGTCGGACTTAAAGCTGCAGAAGAAAAATAACCTCCCACCTGAGTTCCCTGTTCACAAAGTTTGCCAAATAGCAGAGGCAGATAGTTTTGAGTGCCCACAAAGCTACTTTGCACAAGTCCTCCTTCAGTTCATTCTGGAATGCCATAAGGCCATACCCCTGATGCTGCTTACGTGCACAGAGCCTTTTGGATTTGCCAGTCAGATCCTAGGCTTGGTTAAGTTTGAAAATAGGTGAGTCAGCTGAGACTGACCCATTCTGGATCACTTTCATTCCCTCTCTGCAACAAAAGGTGTGATCTGCAGGAATGCTTTGGTGGCCACTGCTCCCATTTGGCTTGAAATAGTTAAGGCTCAGGCTTTGTTAATAAAAGGTTTTAATTTATGCAGGAGTTTGGGGCAGCATATACAGTTTTGCCTTCACTGCCAAGTGCAAGAGTCTGATCTTCTTATGATTTTCACTGACCCCTCACTACTGCTCATGGCAGTGAAAAGCAGGTGTAAGTCAGAAAAAAGCTTCCTGAAAAAAAAAAAAGTGTTATTCAACAGGATGAGACACATACACAGGACAGAAGAATCTGTTGCAGGATTAGTATAATGGCTTCTCCAATCTACTACTTGGTCAGCTCAAGTGTCAAGAAACACCTTAATTGTGTGATGGGGTCATAACACTGCACTGGGTTAGAAAAGACACTCAAACTATGCTAGAAAAAAGCCTCTCCATAGGAAGTGTAGGAAAAAAATAATGTTAGGCTGTGTCATTCCAGCAGATTCTCTTTGCTGTTATCATGAGAAGTAACACAGTCTTTTTTTTTCCCATAAAACTGTAAAAAAAGATTCCCTATTTTTTACTCTGAGAAAATTCAATAGAGATCTGCCTGAAGGTCTCCGCGAAAGGAAGATTTTACTTACTCTGACTGTTTGAGCTTTGTAGTCTTGGCATTCGACAGAAAGTTTAGGAATCTCCAGGGAGTTCCTGTATACTAACTATGGGTACGACTCAGGTCCAGATTAAGACCTTAACTTTTAGTGTGAATACATTGCTATTTGCACATGAACAAGTTGTTCATCCTTACATTATAGAAAGGGAAGACCCAGGATTCTTCTCTGTTATCAATCACAGGCAGTGATGCCTATTTGAAGTTCTTTGTCATACCCAGTTTATGTTGGGTTGTTAGATACACACATTCTCCCCTCAAATGAGAGCTAGAGGCCAGGCAAGATGCAGAGAAGCTAAAGTGGCGGTGGACACTTGTGTTTGGGCAGATGAATCCAGTCCCATGTGTCCAGTAACTCAAAACTGTCCATCACCTGTAAAAATAGATGATGCCATAGGAAAATAATAGCTTAAAATATTGTGATCAACTTTCACTTCAGCAGATGATGTCGGTTCCCTTGATATAAGGTAATCCAGGGATGTCTAAAAAAACCCCACAATAGAAAAGCTGTGATCTTTCCACTGCCCACTGTTCCCAACCAGGAGCATCACAGTCACGGTTAAATATGCTCTGAACATCATATTATGTTAATGTATTAATGACATGTAAATATTTTCAGAATAAACTACACTCATGCAAATTTGTTGGCTCTGAACTCATTTTATCTTGACAGAGCAGTGTATTTGATCTGGGCACAAAGCAAATTAACATTTTCAGAACTCATTAGTATGTGTGAACATCAGGCAAAGGTGACAAATCAGTTTGGTAGACTTCCATTATTTTAGGCCAAAAAGCCAGTCTTTTGGGTGATTTGGGATGCCTGATCCAATGCATACTGCAGGCTGTGAGAGTTCTGCCAGTAACTAAAAGGGAATAAGAAGGTCAGATCCTTGGACATGGTAGATAATGCAGTGGCAAAACACAGAATGAAGTTTAGATTCAAGCTCTGTTAATATATTGATATGTGGAATTATCAGGCGGAACAGGCTCAGTGGTATCAGGTTGTTTAATTTCCCTTCATGTAACACTCACTGTAAGATCGTTCCCTTCGGTATTACAAGTCTCTAGTGCTTCATTTTAATTGTTCACTAAATTTCAGAGATGCAGTAATTAACATGGTCAATTAAATATAATCAACTACTTACTTCTAACCAATTGGAAAAAAAAAACCAACTTTAGTCAAGTGCATCATTAGTCAGTACTTACTACTCACCCACCATTTGCTAAATTTTATTGTCTCTCTTCATAAATATTTGTTCTATGCAGACAAATCTTGATTTCTTCATGATTCTGTGAGAACATATTGATTCATATAAAATCTAAAAATAAATTGCAATATTTGGTAACAAATACAGGACTTCAAAGTACTTGGGGAATGAATCATACAACACCATTTTACATTGGCAAGAAACAACATTTGAGTTGTTGTTGTTCATGTACAGGCACTGACAGCTATTTGAGGTTCCTTGAGTGTGAAAGGACAGATAGGAGGGCGAGAGGCAATAATACATAACTTACCAGAAATTTCTATCACTCAATTACAAATATCTGAAATTTGGAGAAATGACATCTTATCAAGTGGCCTTATGTGTTTAAAGACAATGAAAATACTCCAAGTCTTTGAGCAATGTTTGGGAAGAAATAGGCAAACCAAAATCAGAGAACAGCATCCTTTTGAGCTATTCTGAGCCAGCCAAATACCTCATGTAACTCAGCAGAACTTAGAGAAGCAGTCCCTGAGTTGTCAGTGATGCAAAATAGCCTATCCAAAAGAAACATTGCAATATATCTGGTGGAAATACACACCCACTATCCAAGTACTGCTGGACTCAGAGAGATGGGTTTCTTTGGGATGTGCTGTTCTGAACCAAACATGTCTTCAGGTACAGAGTCAAGCCAGATGTCCTCATATCATCCTCAAGTTATATCCACAAGACAGCAACATCTCTAGAATCGTTCTGTCTTACAGTGTTGTTACTCTTAACAGTTTTACATCCATCCTCTAACACAGCACAAAGCACCAAGCCTGTCAGAGTTCAACAGCTTGGACAACACTCTCAGGCACATGGTGTGATTCTTGGGGATGTCCTGTGCAGGGTCAGGAGTTAGAATTTGATGATCCTTGTGGGTACCTTCCAGTGTTTCTGTGATTGTGACACCCTGTGAGATCGTTTGCACACTAAGATACGTAATCCACACTTCAGTCAAAATGAATGAGTAGTGCTATTAATTCTGGTAGGGCTTCCGGCATATTTTTAAGATTCATGATGAAAACTTATTATCTCTTTCTTCTTGCATCCTGTTTCTAGATAAATTTCAAGCTGTTTTGGGCATATGCCTTCTTCCTCTGCCAAGATGGCATGTCCCACAAGGCAACATGCTTATTTAAGCATGTCTTCCAACAGTTATGTGACTAATAAAAACAAGAGAAGAATGATGACAGGAATCATATCTCTATCTCACCTGCCCTGTTCAGCTCTTCCCACTTTTTAAAAGTTCTAATTTATGTTTTTAAATGAAGTAAATTCAGATAAAAGAATACAAGACTAATGATAACTTACTTCGGCTGCTCGAGGAAGTCTTGGGCGAAGAGCCCCTGATCCTCCTGGGTGATTTCAATTACCCAGACGTTGCTGGGAAGACAACACAGTAACTGTCATAAATCCTGCCAACTAGACCAATTTTTCACAAAGGAGTTATTTACATCACTTAAACAATAACTGTCACAGGTGGTTTTAAGATGATGTTGTGAAAGTGCAATTTAATGGAGATTGATGGCAAGGTTCACTCTGTTACTTTGTCACATGGATTAAACATACAAAATTTTGCTAGAATCAGACTAGAGTAGTAGAGACACAAAAGGGTGAGGAAGATCTTCCTGTTGAGTCATGAGATTCAGAATGAACCCCCTAAATTTCTCCTTAGGGGGAGCACAGGTGCAGCTGGAAACAGACTTAGTCCTGAACTCAGTCAATTGTTTGTGTCTAAAGGATTATACATGGAAAGTTTATAACAATTAGTGTTGAGTATCAATTTAACTAGTATTAATTTAATTTGCTATCAGCCCCTTACTAAAATACCAAAGGCGTATATTAAGTCCATGAGTTAATATCAAGGTAGATTCAAATAAAAACCTTGAAAAATGATTTGTGAGTACCTTACTTTATCTTCATAAACTGTTCCACTTTTCAGATATCCTAGTGTTGCACCACGGTGCTTGTTAATGTGGACTCAGCCCTTGGACAAAAGCACACAATATACAGAAGATTGTTGTCTCACATTCTTTCCCTCTTGAAAGTCAATGGGCATCTTGCCATTTCATATCATGCTGCCTGATTTTATCAATTCTAGGGATACTGTAAGGATATGCTGAACTCTCTAAATAGAAAATAGTTTAAACCTTATCTTGCTAGATCAATACATAGAAAGGATTGGATACTGTTCCATCAATTCAACAAACACTTTACCATTGATTTCCATGCATACAAAACAGGGCTTCAACATGAGATTATTGTTGATTTATCATTCAAATTTTAATGAATGATTAAAAATAGAGAAACTGAATTGAAGGAAAAGCAACTGAAAGTATAGTGCCCTGTTTCATGTAAAGAATCAATTGAACTGGGTCACAGAGAATCCAGATAATCTGAACATTAAAAATGTATTAGTGTTATTCTTTGTTAGAATGTGACCATGAGATAAAGTTGTTTGTTGGAAGAATAAAAGCAGAACAGCAGAGGATTTCATAAAGGCTTCCTTTTGGAAAGTACTTAACCAGCAGCTCTATTTTCAGCCCACGCTTAATCCTTTTGAGTTCAGTGGTTTAAATCTTTCCCTGTAAGGAACAAATTCTGAATTGAGGCCTAACTGCCTTAATTTTGTGAATAGTTATAGCTTAGGCCAAAGCCCATGGCAGACAATACAAGTGTTTTGCAGCAGAATCAGCACATTTTTGACACGATAGATAGATCTAATCTGCACATTTTGTATGCAGGGGTGTTTCACTCCTTTAAACACAGAAACATATGATGGAGGCAGATTTATTCCAAACTAGAATGTTTAGTAGGTATCATAGACTTGATGATCCTGATGGGTCCCTTCCAATTTAGCATATTCTATGATTCCATGATTTTACACCGTACACAAACTATTGAAACAGATAATGCTGGTGGAAATGGATATCACACATCAGAATAAAAACATTGTGTCTGTAATATGTTGCAATGTTTATTAAAATAGGTCATTTGAGGATAGAAAAAGAGGGATGAAGGGAAAATGAATGACCTAATGGTTTCCTCATATTGCCTGTTTGGACCAAATCTGTTATCTGTTTTGTCACCTGTAAACCACAACACTTTTCAGTGGCAAAGTCCACTGGCTGAAATTTAGAACTTTTGAAGAACTACAGCTGTTCAGAGAAATATGTGAAGGTCAGGAGACTGCACAGAGAGTTGTTATCATTCAATTTTTGGAATTGTTTGCAGTTGCCTGGTTTGTGCCTTTGGGAAAGCTTCAGATATTTAATTTTTCAAGAGTAAACCCAAGAGTTTTGATGGAACAGCTACGTATTTTAGCACCTAAGAGGGGATTTCTGGAGGATGCTGTATTTGAAAGCATGGGATTAGAAGGTCAGGTGAACAACCTGAGTGAGCATTGCATATAGCCAAATCTGAAGCAGTCCAACTAGCTATAAACACTATCCTGCAGAATTCCAGAGAAGTAACTGAACCCTTTTATGATAAACAGGAAGGAGAATGATTTGCTCATGTTGTTCAGTGGTTCCAATGTTCATGAGCCATTAGGGAGTACTCAAGCAGGTAATGCTGAATTTGCAAGTTGATAGGTCTGATGTGGTATCAAAGACATATCCCCAGTCCCCTAGATGTGCATATGTAAGTAATAATTTATAGAGGTTTCTTTTTAAACTACCAGTCTGGCAACATTTAGTATGATGTTGAAGGACAATCCATGTACTTCTATCCAAGCAAAAATTCTCTATATATTTCTTCAGGGTAGATATTTCAGCTGTTGACTTACATCCTTATTTGGCTAAGTAGTACTTTTGTGTTTGTTGATTTATGTTATGTACTGTAAGGACTAAGTTAGCAAAATATATCTCACAGAACAACCTGATGCTATGAATGAAGAATATTTGTTTACAAAATGAGAATTAGTCAGATACTTTTGTATATAGCACAGATTTCTATTAGAACATTCAAAAAACCATGTAGTCATTAGGTAATTTTCTGTTATTCTCTAGGAGCTTGAAGGGTGTTTTTCTTTCATACACTTTTGTAAAACCCTACCAAAACCATTTCTGCACAATTCTGCAGGCTATTAATTTGGTGACCAGTTTCATCTATTTCAAAAGTGTTGGAAGAGATGAAACAGAATGGCAGAGATATGAAGCATGGAGAAAAATCTATAACCCATAAATGGACACTTGCATACCGAACTGGACTCTTTTATACCGGATGTGACGCCCCATGGACTTGACAGTTTTGCCCCAGTTCTCCCCAGTTCATTACTGCATTGTTGTATTGTTATGTATACTCCCAGTTGTTGTTTTTAAAATCACCCTCCATATTGTCTCCTTCTTCCCCTCACAGTTTTCCCGCCTTTTCCCTGTTTTCCCGCTCCTCTGCCTGCCATTGGCTGATCCTTGGTGCAGTGCAGAGGCAGCTACCATTGGCCCATTTCCCTGGTTACA
This sequence comes from Manacus candei, assembly GCF_025592945.1. Lineage (NCBI taxonomy): Eukaryota > Metazoa > Chordata > Aves > Passeriformes > Pipridae > Manacus > Manacus candei. Next base: position 9,350,820 of record NW_026138061.1, read on the forward strand.
CCCAAACTCCTCCCCTCCTTACCCAGTTACCCAATCACGTTTATCCCTGAGTTGTCAGTCCTATGCTCCTCCCTAGCCCAAACTCCACCCCTAAACCTACCCTATTTAAGTTACTGTTTCCTTAATAAAGATTGGCATTGCTTCACGAGACTCTCTGCTGTGTCCCAAACCCTTCTTGCAGTGCCCGATCCCGTTCCTTTCCCCGCGGGTCGTGGCACAAAAGGACCAGAGGTTCTTTTCTTGCCCTTAATATTATGGAAAAATAAAGAGGATGAATGTTGTTATAAAGAGTCAATTCAAAATATGTTGAAAATCCATTCCACTTTCCACAGAAGTGTTTTAAACACGCGAAACCCCCAATAGCATATGAAGGTATGAAGAAGAATCTTTAGTATAGAACATCAGCTGAAAGAGTTGTCAAGACAATTTTGCTGCTTCGCAATGACAGATGTAAAGAAGAAAAACAAAACAAACCCCCCAAAACTCCTTCCAATTGGGGGGGAAAAAAGCTGGTGAAAAAAACCCTAAAAATAAAAGAAAATACTGAAATATATATCTATCTAATGTGAGCAGAAGAGGAGGCATTAGTAGCTGAAGTGATGCCTCAGTGACAGACAGATGTGTGGTAGAGTTGCTTTACACCTCAGAGGCCACCTTGCAAGGTAAAAAATATTTCCACACAAAACATTTCATCAAGAGGAATAACAGATGGCCTCTTTCTTACCCTGTCCAGAATACTGTAATTTGCTTGGTGAAAGGATGACTGAAGACATATTACTACCTGGTTCCTGTAGGTTGCTTCAGAGACAGCTGTTGCTGTTTTCCTAAGAGAAGAAAATGGGCCTGCTGGTAGATTGTCAATCATTTTGGGTTACAGGGTCACAAAGACAGAGAGTCAGGATCATATATTTTGCACCTAAATTGCAGCATGAGTAACCACTGCTCTGATCCTTTCTGGATGCACTGATGTTGCTTGGTGCAGATTTATCAGATATCTTGCCTGCCAGATCCTCTTCATCCATATATGACTCCCAGTGCCTCACACATGCAATGATATATGATGTGCTACCTCTGGATGATGATAGATTCAAACAGAACTGTTAAAATGGTTTTTCTTCCTTCCATTGAGGACAGGGATCTACCTCTGTATTTAGTACTAATCAGAGGGAGCATCAGTCAGGCAGTGGCTGCAGAAACTTGAGCTCTTACTCTCAATACATTGTGTAAAAATTCAAGTGGGGAGGAGAAACAAAACAGTGAACAGATAATGCTTTCTGACGTGTCATGTCCACACAAGCAACCAGCATCATTTGTGTATTCAGGGCTTTTGTGGGTTTAATCTTCCTGGACTCGTGCAATGCATTTGACTGTTCCACACAACATCCTTGTCTCTTGGATCTCTCTTGGATCTGACAGATGGATCACTTGGTGGATAAGGACTTGGCCGGATTGCCACACTCAAAGAGTCATGCTCAATGGTTCAATGTCCAAGTAGAGGGTAGTGATGGCATTCCTCAGGGATTGGAAGTGGAATTAGTGCTCTTTAACATCAGCAACATGGACAGTGAGATTGATTTACCCTCAGCAAAGTGTTTTTGGGGCACAGCAATCCTAACTTTAAACCAACAGTAGAGGAACGTGAAATAACCTCCCCCTCTTAAAGGGGTTATGACCTCAGCCATTTCCTGGGCAATTACTTCTGCCATTTATTGGAAAGGCAAGTTGAAGTGACTGACCTTTTAATTCAGATATCTATACTGTGCTTAAGTTAAGCAGATTAATCTTGGCAAACAGACCTAAAGACATTGTGAGAATCCTGCTTACCTGTGTCTGCATCTGAAGGCAAGGAGAAAGGTTTCATAATATTGCCTTCTTGACCTTATTCCTCCATAAAGGAAGAGCTGGAATACAGTCCCTGAGAACTTTAGGCACTTGAGATGTCATTCAAGTTTTAGGGTTTACAGGAGAACCTTTGACAGGATATTTTGAGGAATGCTAATGAAAGTCTGTCCATTTTACTTTCTTTTCTGGATCGGTGTCAGTAAGACAAAAGATGCTTCATGAAAAACAGTTCAGTGAAAACAGCTATAAAGTTTACAACTTTAAAGCTGCATAAAACTTACCACATTGTAAGTTACAGCTAATTCATGGAATCAAGGAACCAAAAAATCATCAAGGTTGGAAGGAACTTCCTGAGATCAAGAATTCCAAACCCCTGGTCAAGCAGGGTCAGCTAAAGCAGACTGTGTGTAGGACAGTGCCCTGATGAAAACTCTGCAGTGACTCTGAGCAACACGTGACAGTGCTCACCCTCACAGTCAAAAAGTGCTTTTTTGTATTCAGATGGAATTTGTTGTGGATTTTCTTTTCTTTTTTTTTTTTTTTTTTTTAAAAATTAATTCCATCTTGTATCACTTGATTCCTCCAGAAAAAGTCAGTTTCCCTCATCTTCATTTCCTCCCCTCAGGTATTTATACAGAGAGGTAAAACCATCCTGAGCCTTCTCTTCTTCAAGCTGGACAGTCCCAACTCCCTCAGCCCTTCCTCATACAAAAGGTTTTCCAATCCCTCAATCATCTCAGCTCTGGTGGATTTTGTTATTGTTTTTAGGCTTTATTTCTTTGGGTTTTCTTTTTTGTTTTCTAAGACACATATGGCACCACTAAGAATCCAGACTTGGAAAAAAACCTCTATGCATCATTTTCCCACTTGAAACTAAAGGATCAGCTTACTTCATTGTTTTATAAAAAAAAAACTTTTTAGTGTGAAAGTTTGGCCAGTACAGTTTAGCCATGTCCCTGCTCGCCTGTTTTTCTGACCCTCCCAGCTTTCTGGCAGTTTGCCCAGACAAAAGTTAGATGTACTCAAAGAAACTATCACTTTTCAAGTTAATTTTCTTTCAGGTAAGACCTGACTGACTGCACAAGTCTGAGTGAAAAGGGTCAGCTGGAACAACTTATTACCTGAGGACTGGGAGTCTCCATCGGAGAGAAGAAAACCTCTAAACATATTCAATCACTTGTGATCATGTAAACATATGCACAGTTCTTCACAATGAGGGTTTGGGTTTTTTTTTTCAATTTTCTAGGTTACCTTTATCTAGTGAAAAAGTAACATTTTCTTGTGGCATAGAATTTCCATTTCTCTCCCCTTCCCCCCCCAGACATTAATACTAAGTGCTCTATGAGTGGATTTTTAGTAAAAATCAAATATATTTAGAAGAATGGTTTTTCCACCCTTGAATTACATTGCACTCCATGTGATCATTCTTAATTCAGGAAATCATCTTAGCCCTTGAATTAGCACATACATATAGCATGTTCTAATGATGTACAGAACTTAATAATATCTATGCACTTCCATGCATAAATGTTGTCTTGAAAGATACAAAGAAGAATTGTAACCTTTAATGCATGAGTGCTCATAGTATTGGATGCATACTTTTGGGGAAACTCAGATTAAGTTAATTATTTAATTAGATTAGTTAATTTAATGAGTAAATATTAATTATCATTAATTCATTCACTCTAAGAGTTACTTTATCTGTGCAAAACCACCTTAAAAGAAAAGTAATTCTTTAGAGTAAAAAGTAAATTATGCTTTTGCTAATAGAGTTTGCCATATTGTCTCAAGCTGGGCTAAATTGCAGCAAGAGGGTAAGCCCAAGAGTAAATATGATTTGTGGTTTATTATTAGTGTTCAAAGATTATCCTGTTAGGTGGAGAATATTTGCTATGGAAAACTGATCCTGTTAATTTATCTTTGTTTATAAAACATTAGAGATGATGTTTAGATCATATATTAACATATCACCCATAATATGGAAGAACCAGATGCTCATGTTGTGCTTTTAACTGTGATTGCTTGCTCTTAAAGCTTCTTCTTATGCATTTTTACTTTTATGGAAAGTGACAATTAAACTTCAATTATAAGTTCATTCTGGATTCTCTTTGTTTTAAATTAAAGGCTTTTTTTTTTGCCCTGTAAAAAACCTGTATATTGCTTTCTTTATTTGCTGTGCCATCTGTGTCACTGCACGTTGGTCTCCCAATTTGCATTCTTCGGGAGTGGAGTTCTGAGCCCTGCTGAAGCCAGGGGTCATCTGGCAAATCTCTCAGTATGATCATGTATAAGGGTACAAGGGACATCTCCTATGGGGTACAAGCGACATTTGAATGTCATGAAGCCATGTCAGGGGAGATTTAGGGTAGATTAGGAAAAGGTTCTGTAATGGGGTTGGGCACTGGAAAAGGCTCCCCAGGGAAGTGGTCACAGCACCAAGCCTGACAGAGTTCAAGAAACATTTGGACAACACTCTAGGGCACACAGTTTAACTCTTGGGGTTGTCCTGTACAGGGCCAGGAGTTGGACTCAATGATCCTTGTGGGTACCTTCCCACTCAGGATATTCTATGGTTCCATGATCTTCTACAGAAATGGGCATAAAGGTATAAGTCAAGGTCAGTTACATCAGCACCTACTTCAAAATCCTAATAGCGTGGCTGTGGGAAGTTGAAGTAGTCTAAATTTTCTAGTCCCTCACAACACACCATGCGGTTCCATTTCTCTTTTCACCAGCACTGCAATCAAAGGCAAAATCCACGTGGTGAATCACATGCTCACATTGACAGACCAGCACCTCTGACTGCCACACATTACAGCTATTTGAGAAATTAATGTGCTTGAACATTGCCAAGTTTGCTCCTTCAGGTTTTATTCTAGAAGTAGCATTGTTAATCTTGACAGGTAAGTACAGCTGGGGATAAGTCTCAAAAATAAAACAAAAAACATAAGCAGAAAAAGGGTTAAATGAGTGATATAGAATATGTTTCACTGGATAACTCCAAACTCTTTAACTTGAACTCAACTATCCAAAGGAGTGACTCAGTTGAGGCCAGGAGACCCTGTGGCAGACAGCAGGGCTGGGATGCTGGAGCAGGAACAGATGCAGAAGGTGTCTGTCCTGTCAAACCGTGATGAAGCTCGAGAGGTTCCTGATTCCCCAGGCTCTGCAAATGCTGTGTCATCTGGTTTGTGTGGCAAATGTCAACACAGGGTTCAAAACCTCTAATGAGATTCAAAGAAGGAGCATCTGAGAAGAAGAGGATGGAAACATTTTCGACACATCAGAAGGAGGTAAACTGATATTTTTCTTTTTCCCAATTAAAATACCTCCAGCTACAAGTACATCGAAGATTGGATAAATCTGTATGTGAATGGAAAGTACATTTTTAGTCATGCTACCAGTAAAGCGGCAGATTATCTTGTGTGATAAAACCTACTTGATAAAGCTAATAGCAAAAAAACTGTCCAATCTGTGATCTGCTGTATCAAATCAACAAAAAGCTGGTTTGGTTTTCTGTCACTAGCTAGACCCTTTAGATCATAATGTAATTGAAAGTGGTTGTGAAAGTTCACCCCAGTCCTGAAACTCCTCTTGACATGCTGGAGAGCCAAGGGAATTGTCCTTGGATATGTCACACCCTGACTCTCAGTGCTTGGAGCACTGGCAGTCACGTTGATGAGGCTGGGAAGAAAAGAAAATTAGAGCTCATATAGACACTGAAATAAAATTAAACAAATTAAATTTTTTATATATTTTTTCTGGCTATAAGCACATTTTTTTTCTCAAGAGAAAAAAAATATATTTACCTTAGATAAACTTTTAACTGTTCTGAGTGTTCAAGGTTTTTACTTAAAAAGCTCGGTGCTGTCCATTTGTTCACAAATGCACCTGAGTTGATTTTAATTAAAAAACAGCTTTAATAAGAGGTTTATGCTGTTGAAACAAAAATAATTGGTTTTTCAGTAGGATATTCATGTGATAAACTTACTGTTTTATTAAACTGAGGATATCAATCTTGGAACTACTTTTGTCCAATTATTCGGGATCCTTTAGGTCAGAACTACCGATTGCTCAGGTTTCTAAACCCATTTTATTTTAGGGAAATATTCATGAGAATTTCACAGAATAGAGAGTTCAGCCAGTTTCTCATCTTTTTAATATACATTTTTTTTTTAGATATCAAAGTGTTACTCACATTGCTCCAATAATCAATGTTATAGTGTTTGAGCACTTAGTCTCTCTCTCAAGACTGAACATAAGCACTTCTCTAAAGCACTCCTCTTTACTCCTATATGTTTTATGCAGAAAAAAAAATTATTGGATAATGGATTTATTCAGAGAAAGATCATCCCAGAAACTGAAGCCAGTGATTCAGAGAAACAAGAGGGCTGACAGAGTGAAAGGAGGCAGAGCCAGTCCTGCGAAAAAGACTGAACTCCTCCTCTTCATGTTTCATCCCCCAGGATCTCATTACTTCCCACCTTTATCACCTTCATGCCAGTGTGCAGCTCTGAGCCCGGCTCATACCACAGAGCTGCTCCCCTCCACAGAACAGGGAAGTTCCCTTCGGAAGCACTGTGGGCTTGCAGGGTTCAGAGCACAAAAGAAGTGGAGTATCAGCTGTCTAGTGTGGCTGAAAGAAGCAGAGTGAATAAACTCAGTGCTCCTGGTGCAGAGGGGAGTGGCAAAGGGGGGGAGAGGTATAGGATGGAAAAAGGAGAACCCTTTTGCTGCGGTCCGAAGGAGGGGTGGGACCGTGGCACAGCACGAGTCAGGACACAAGGGAGGGTGCAAGTAGAAACCTTTATTCACGCGTGCACGCGGTCTTTTATCAGCTCGGGAGGGGAAAAGGCCAGAACATAGGGCGGAGCATGAGACAGACAAGCAGGGGGACAAACCAGGATAGGGACACGGGCAAAAGGGGGAGGAGCGGGGGCAGCAGGGAGCAGGCAAACTCATGGCAAGCCTGGGCGTGTCCAGGCTGTGCACTGTGGAGCGTGAATACAATGAAACCACATAATAACGGTAAAGTTCATATAATAACTGTAAGGTCCATATCATAAAATCTTGTCAATTGCTGTATGTTTTTCTCCACACCTGGAACTGTTCCCATCACACCCTTTATTGTGAGATAAATTACACTCATAGACTTTACATGCAGAGGACTGTATTATTTCCTAGAGACCCCTGTGCAGGTAGATATCTGGGGAATCCTATAGTGTGTTTTATTGTGCCAAGTGTAGTTGACACCCGCGGATGTTTTTGAGCTATATTAGGAAGAAATTCTTTGTCTTGAGGGTGGTGAGTCACTGGAACAGGTTGCCCAGTGAAGTTGTGGGTGCCCCACCCCTCAATTTGTTCAAGGCCAGGCTGAATGGGGCTCTGAGCAACCTGGTCTAGTGGAAGATGGCACTGCCCATGGAGTGGGGATTGGAATCAAATGATCTTTAAAGTCTCATCCAACCCAAGCCATTCTATGCTTCTATGAACTCCTACCAAGCCCTAAAACAATTCCTCCTTTCCCTAGACACTGGAGAGGAAGATATGGGTTTTAATGCTTCATATCTGATCAGCTTGAAAATTTATCCCATCATGCATAAGAGAATGTAACTTTGCTCTAAAGTGTTGAATCTTGAGATTCTGTGCTATTAATAGAATATGTGGAATTATCCTGAAGTTGATGCACACACCTGGTACAGCAGGTCTTTTGATCACTAAAGATTTGCCAAGACCTTTTACAGTTCAAAATAAAATTTCTAAAGTAATAAAGTGCATAAAACATGATAACAATCTCCGTGGCTCCTGAGGTCAGCAAAACTATTTGCTATTGCTATTTGCTATTTTTAGAATTGCTGTACAGTTTCTGCTCCCATTAGCCAGAGTAGGGGAGAAAGTGTAGAACCATAAAACATAAAGAATCCAGTCTTTTCATTTATTTCAGTTGGTGCCATTCTCTTCAGTGCTATTACTTAAAATCTCACATATGAAATGATGTTTCTCTGATTTAACAACAAATTTCTCTGAGGTTCTTTATTTGGTGAGTTCATCTGTTGGTTAGGAAAGGTGTTTGCTCTCTTTGTAATCAGTGCAGCACTGATTATGTGTGCTGATGGCATATTTAATCTGATTCTAATTTTCTGGATAATTTTATAAAGCTAAAATAATCCTTGTGGTGTCGACATAGTGATTCCAGATTCACAACTAATTAAATTAAGACTGTGTGTTTGTGATATTGAAGGCATAGGGACAATTCACCTGAAATAGATTACCTAAGCTTACGACTTGTTGATGCTTAATAAAAGTTAACAAATTTCAAGGCTTACATTATCCTAAAAATCTCGATCTGTGAGGTTTTTTCACTCACTTTTTCAAAAAGAGTGGGTTGTTTTGTTCTGGTTTTTTCCCTGAAAGGCTATATTACTAGACAGTATTTCCAAAAATAAAGGATTTCTCTTGGGCTCCTTTGTCCTTCTCTAGTTCTGTATCACAGCAGAGAACTGTTACTTTTTTTTCCTGTTCTCAAAATCATATTACAGCTCTTCATGGCACATCTGAGCCGTGTGTTGACTTCTGAAGCTACTGCCAGAAGATGTTTAATAATACTGTCACTCCCAGAGAATCCATGCCATGGCAGGTTCTGACAAGGTGCAAAATACAGGACAGGTGTGAATTTCCCATCTGCACTGCCCCTACAACACTGAGTGGTGTCAGTAGGAATTAACTAAAGGAAAGACCTTGGAAGGGAAAGTCACAGTGTACCTTGTTCTTGGAGTTACTTCTATAATGGGAAGCAAAACAGTCACAGAGCATTGGTAGAAGACTGTGTATCTTTGTTTCCCTGCCTTTGTAAAGCCCACATACCCAGGTAAGGAATAAAATCTTGAGGTTTGTTCATAGGCATTTGATAATACAAACCCACATAACCCTTTGTTATCCTAGAAGACAGCAGATGAACTCTTTCATTTTGGCATTTCCAGCTTCCAGAGTAGTGTCAGTTAAATCTGAACAAACCATGTTACAATGGAAAGGAACTTCTAAAAATCTATTCTTCACTAAGGGGATTTGTGGCTAGAAAAATGGTCTAAGAGTCTAAATATTTGCTTCCCTCTGTCTCTGCTAATAACTCACCTTAGTAGCGAGCTACAGCCAAATTTCTTGAGCTGCCTTATTTTAGGCATTGCTATTCTTAAAGAAAAAAAAAAGCAACCAACAACAACAACAACAAAAAATCCTAACCCAAAAAAGAAAAAAAAAAACCAACAAAAACCCCAAAAGAACAACAACAACAAAACAAAAAAGAAAAAACTCAAAAAACTCAAAAGCAATTGCTTGGCCTCAGGAAAATAATACAGATCTGCTAAACTAGGCACATACAGCCAAGAACTGCACACTCAGTAATGCCAAATATTCATTTATCACTGTAAACTATATCATTGAAAGTTTTACTTTGTGATAGGGAACAGGAATTGTTTTGCAGACAGGAAAGCATGTCACCAAACAATTAATTCAGGAGAGCTACATGTCTGTTCACTGGGAATTGAGAGCTCTGTGTCTTCCTTTGACAGGTGGTACTTTCCAGCAGAGGTAAATATTCTTTTACACTAGAGTAGTAAATCAGTGGCCCAGGAAAAGGGAAGCAAATCCTGAATATCAACAAATCCTGAAAAAATCATCACTCCTGAACATCAGGAGACTTGAGTGTAAAGCTCTTTTAAATCGCTATACACTCTCCTGGCCATATTATGGTTTAAAATTGGAGAAGGTGGGAAATTAAATGAGTACCACTTTAGAACCCAGAACCACTGGTTTGAAAGGGTTTCATCCCATTATCTTCCTTGGAGACTGGTCCCGATGACTTGAGTATTCCTAGTCTCATCTTTACTTATGTGGATAATTCACTGTCCTAGGAATAAAATACAACCACAGGATAATTTAGGTTGGAAGGGTCCTTCAGGATGTCATCTGGTTTGACTCTGCATTCAGAACAGATAAATTCCACAGTAGATCTTGCTGCCCAGGTCCTGTCCAGTAGTGTTTGAAACATCTCCAGTGATGGGTATTCTAAAGTATCTCTGTGAAACCTGTTCCCATCTTTGTCCAGTGGCAGCAATCATACGGACTGAAGTAGTTCATGGACTAATCATACTACTAAGTCTCCTAAGGATTTTCTATGGAAGGGTTACATTTTGAAAAATTTATGATCACGGTACTTCTTAAAATGACTAGATCATGCCAAGAGACAATAAAATCAGGTAGATTTTAGGAAAAAACCAAAACCAAAACCAACAAATAAACAAACATACAAAAACCAACCAAATAAACAAAATAACAACCCACAAAAATACTAATGGGTGATGTCATAGGGGATTTTTCATGCTGACCTTTCATAATAATTTTTCCAGTGGCTGGCCGGCTCTCTCCTCTCACTTTCTGTCCCAGGAAAGGCAATGAGTTCTTGCCAGATGTATTAATTCTTTGAAACATATCAGACTTTTGTAAAACCTCGGCTTCAAGGTAGTTTATCTTGTTGTATTTACTTGTAAGGTTATTATGACAGAAAAAGAAATGCCAGACCTCTTGCAGGTAGGTAAACAACTGAGAGTTCAAAGTCATGGTGCATCAGTGACAGGGAAGCATCTGACCTCAGCTTTGTTCCTGCACACTGACACTTCTTCAAACATTTGCCCTGTTTGTGGTTCCCACGGGAAGTTTTCCATGTCAAGGAATCACAGCGCCACACATCAGTACCTGAAGGAAAATAACTTCAGCGTTGGAAACAGGAGTTTAGTGTGACAGAGCAGAACTTTGTGACTTTCAAAGTAAGACCCTCATGAACAAAATAAAATGCTCCTCAGGAGCCCCTTGGTGCCAGATGTGACATTAAAGATAGTTGTTAACTGTCACATGCAGACTGAACTTTTCCATTGGTCAAACTCTTCTCTGTGGTACCCAAAGACAGAAAAAAGGGTAACACAGAAAGGTCCACCTGAATATGGGGGAAATCTTCTTTACTGTGAGGCTGACGGAGCACTGGAACAGGCTGCCCAGAGAGACTGTGGAGTTTCTCTGGGGATATTCAAAACCCACCCGGACGTGATTCTGTGCAACCTGCTCTGGGTGAACCTGCTTTAGCAACAGGTTGGACTAGATGGTCTCCAGAGGTCCCTTCCAACCCCAACCATTCTGCCATGCTGTGAAAATAGTTTCCATTTCTACAAAAATAATGTGATTGTCTCTAAAGCTCATCTGTATTCCATCTTCTTGTACAGTTCTTGTCATTTATATCACAGCATAATCTCACTATATCAAATACTGAAAGAAATTCAGCTCCATATTAAGACTGCAGGAAGATTTTGAATAATTTGTGAACCAATAATTTTCTGCTCCTTTTTGTAATAGTTGAATTGATGTTCATTTTTAACAGGTCGGAAACAGCTTAACCCCTGACTGTAAAAATAAAGAAATACTAATACAAATACATTGTGATTTCATTATTTATTTTGATAAAATACTGATTGTCTCCTCTTTTTAACATTGATTAAATAGGTTCAATAAAATATCAGGTTATCTTCTGACCTGTATCTGACAGATAAAATGTGTAAACTTTAGTGCCTTCTTCAGTCCACATGGAACTATTTATTGTTTTCTCAAAACATAAATATACCCTACAGTATTTTCTTCAGTGATGGCTTCATAGAGGAAGAGGGTTTTAATTTTACCTGTGACATGGAAAGTGATAAAACGTCCATTAGCTGGAGAGAGGAACATATTTGAACACGTTTGGTCCTTTTAATGTGCTCCTTGTGTCCCCATAGGTTTCTGGTAAAAAATTAAGGCATAGATGGGGAATTTACTTACCTGTCTATTGTCCAAGAAATACTCTTGAACTAGTTGATGATTAATTGACTAAAGTCATCCAGCTGAATCTCACTGTTTTCTATTCCTATTGCCTTGAAACTGTGAAAAAAAAATAATTATTATCTCTTAATATCACATTGAGGCTGCACATAAATATAATTCCAAGGATCTTTGAATTTTTCTTCCATTTATACTAATGCAAACAGAATAAAACAAAAAAGAAACACATACCTGAGAGTGAGATGTGCTTAAGTGAGTATTGTGCAAAATTTTCTTTGACACCAGCTATAAAATGTTCTCATCTTTAGATTTGTACAATAACTCACACAGGAAATTAGTGTAGAGCCTGACTTATGTACAGCGTGGTGATATCCTTTGAAGTTTGCAAAGTCACCAGACTGATCAACAGCATGAAGGACACTGAAGAGAGAGGCCTCTGGAGAAACTTTACATGGTTTATGTGCCTCAGATATTGAAAAACCTGGTACAGGATTGGACAGAAAGGGAATCTGCAGCTTACAACCCATGGGGTGGAGTCTGCATGGCCCTTAACCATAGGAATGTGAGACATCTAGTTTAAGGTACTCATACAGGCTCCTTTGGTGAGTAAGAGTTACTATCAGGAGCTAATAATGGAAAACTGATATCCAAGATAATTAGGACAAATTACCCTCTGGAGGGGTCTATTTCTCTGCACAAGCATTAGAGAGAGTGTAAGGACTAGCTTAGATTAGATGTCTGATTTTAAAGGGGAATAGTGTACACTGATCTAGAAAAGCCAGTGAATATAAGAACCTGGTAGTGTAAATAAAGATTATTAACTGCTGATGAAGGTGTATTCCTGTGTACCTCCTAAAGAGAAAAAGGTCATCTAAGCTGAATATTGATTGAATTAGTAATTATTTATTGATATTCTTCTTATTAAGTTGTGGGTAGGGGAGGAAAAAAATGTAAACACCTCTTCCCAAAAAAAAAAAAATTACCCAAGCCAAACCACAAACAGAAAACCCAAAGAGCTTAAGAAAGTCTCTGTCTGACCTCTCAGGATCATTTTTAAAGCATATAATAAGTTAACCAATTGGGCATTCTTTCCTATTCTATTGCAAAATGCCTCTTGATGCAATTAAAAAGCTCAAGATTCAGAAACCCAGACCTACCAGTCAGCTTGTGACGGGCAGTCGTGTGAGAAAGGTCGGTCATGTAAAAGAAATTAAACGAGTTCTGTAAGGATTTAACTGGAATTGATGCAAAGCTCTCCAAACAGGAAAGGTGATGAAAAGTTCAATCAAAGTCAGATACAAGAAAAGATGCTCATTAATACCCACCTCACTTGGTGACAAACACCTTGCTCATCTGTATGGCAGGATTGTGTACTTAATGATGTGATCAAAAGTGATACTGAAAAGAGAACAATGTACTTCGTCCCACCTCAGCACTATATATTGCATATCCTGACAGTACGCCTAGAAAAAATACAGGGATTTTCATATCTGCAGGAGTATTTTATAAAAGGAAGAAATGCATTTATACAAAGTCAAATAAGTAGTTAGTTACACACTGAATAAAATGCAGCTATTATTATTTTAATGTTCAAAATAAAACAAAGTACACTTAAGGACCTTTCTGAAACTTTGTTAACATCAAAGAAAACTTCAAGCATTAAAGGAATTTTAATACTAAGAATGCTAATGATCTGAAAAGGCATTTCAATAACATTTTATTATTGTATAAAAAAAGATGTGCACTGAGTACAAAAAAGCCTCACACTTGAAGTGCTCAGAACTGCATATACCCAAGTTCATTCACCTAATTACAAAAGAGTACTCTTTTAGCAAATTTTAATAAACTTAGGAGTAAAAATCTAGCAGTTCTTCTTATACTAATTTAATAATTTTAAGTAATACCCATTTCTGGTTTAATTACCTATTAAAAAATAGGCTGATTTATGTTTATTATTCTCTGCTCTGAACTTTTTCACTTTGTAGTCACAGAGAGTTGAATCAGAACACACAGAGGTGCAACTTTTCAAAAGCAAAGAAGGCATATAACTTCCTATCATTAAGTATTTAATTTCAACATTGCTAGTTAAGGTACCTACATCACTCTGGAAGCTGAAAGATGGACACCTCTAGTAACATCTCAGATGACACTTTACAGAGCACTAAGGGGATGAGTAGTTCAGTTCTCACCTCCCAGTGCAGCTAAAGGGCAAACTCCAGAGCTCCCCCAGAGCTGCAAGAGGAGAGGTACCCTCACTGGTGACCCCAGACTGCCAACCTGTGCTGCACACACCACAGTGGTAAAGACACGTGTTCCTACGGATCAAGATACTTAGCTGGAGAAATGTTGGTTTACTCAGTGAGGGACTAACTCATTGTTATGGACTACACACCAAAGGATTCAACAAAAACCCCCCAAGACCATACAGAATTCTCACCTCACTTTTGGCATTTGGTCAAATTCAGTACAGTTTTATTCCATGAAGAGTAAGATCAAAAGCACCTTCTAGGATCCAAAATGACTGAAGAAGTCTGGAGCTGATACTGTTATTTCATGAAAGACTTTTTGAAGACTGAGGGATCTGAGAAGATAGAAACATTCTTCTTGTGTGGTGTTTAATGCAACGCACTGCATGTTTGCTTCGCCCTCCAGCCCTCATTTTTATACCTTTTTTCTACCTGTTCAGAGATGGTTTCAAGAAAAAATACCCTCCCATTGTATGAAACAATGACACAAAAGAAACAGCTTCTGAAGAATCAGATACAGAATCATTCATAAATAATGGGGCCCATTGACCCAGGTATGAGCACAGAGGTCAGGAAAAACTTCTCATGTCCTGCTGGCACAGACATGAAACTGAGTAGAGGAGCCATCTCAGAAGAGCTTCATTTGTTTAGATGATACTAAAGTAAGTGAAAAAATAATCTAATTATTAATTTCAATAGATTTATTTCTTCTTCTGCATTTGCTTCATTATTATTCTTTCTTTTTTTTCAAGTTCTACTGCATTTCTTCTCAACATAACTACCTACAGCTTGATTGGAAGAAAAAAACATGTAATTATTTGATCACTTTTCATTTCAGCTGATTAAATGAAAAAGGAAATGTTTGCTTGGGTCAGAGGTTATTACAACGTATAATTAATTGTCCAATATCATCATAATCAACAACTTTCCAGTTTCAGCTTTTTTGCATCTACCAAGGGAAAGGTGGGGTTAAATAAAGGTGTTTAATCAACCGTGCGTGAATTGCCAGAAATGGATTTCTGTTAGGGAGCATTCAGCCAGTTATTAGGAAAGGTGCTGAAGTGAAACCTCCCTTCTCTAGGAGTGGTGGATTACACTGGTTTGTAGGGAATGAGCTTAAGTATTATTGAACAAAATATTTCAGTCACAAGTTCCATCTCCGTCTGCTTAATGAATTGAAGTGTCAAGAAAATTTGAAGAGGCAGCCCAGGAAAACAGAAATGTAATTTAATGCAACATGAATCATTTGTTGGCCAAATGTACAGTATTGATGGGATTCCAGGCAAAGCATTTAGATTATGGCTATTGTTACAGGAAAAGGCATTTAATTGGTCCAACAAGTCATATGTTTAAAAGAAGATTTTGTGAGAAAATCAGAGGAAATTAAACTTGTCACAGGCTTCTAGATGACCTAATTGGCAAAGCAGTAAATCTAATTACATTCAGAAATTTAACTTAAGGGCATCTCTGCATCATTAATGCAGTCAGGAAAACATATCCTGCATAACTTTCTCAAAAATCACCTAAAATCTGAGGCTTTCTGATAAAGATGTACAAGCTGGTTAAGCTCTTCTATCAGTTCCTGTTATTTGTCTCATTGCTTTGAATCTCTGTAGTTTTGGAGGCAATAACTCAATTTACTGAATCTGGAATATCCCCAGGCTCCACTAAGTGGACACCCACTCTGTTTTCCTCTTCTTGATTTCCCTGAGGCAGATATTTTATATGCAACACACACTAGCCAGCTAGTGATGTAGCTTCTCTCTTTCTCTTTCTTCGTCTCTTCAGAGCACAACTTAATATCTAAGCGTTAATTTATTGTCTTTTACCTGTGCATTAATTGATTTTTGCCCCCCTTGCAGTACAGTGTTTGGGTGCAGGAATGCAGAAAGGAAGAGATTGTGTCTAAAAGAAAATCTGATGTAAGTCGGTTACATACATGATCATCCACCATGTCCCCTGGCGTAGCTTTGACCTGGGACAATGTGCCTGCTCTCCCTGACCTGCTTCCAGGGCAGCACAAGCCAACACAACACAAAACTACATGAGCTTTATGTCTGCTACCAAGGTGCAGGGACAAGACTGTGTGCTTTAGGCAGAACTTGTTTCCCTCTGGAAGTAAATCTGTGCCACACCATCTGCCCTTTGTGAAAAAGGCTGTTTTTATTTGCTATGAGAGATGTAAAGAAGTAGCAAGTTTTAGAGACCTTTGAATATAACCACAAGTAGTATGATGTGGTGTGTCTATGAAGATGACATTTTGATTAATTATCACATGCTGTAACCTCCCCCTTTATTCCTTTATCTCTTTTATCAATACAAAGATAAGCAAATTTATTCAGATCCTTGACTGCCAGAGATGGAATTCTGTAACTAAATGGGCACAAAATAGTGTAAAATGTAGGCACAAGTGATACTTTGCCACAAAAGACAAGGCCTCCAAGTTGCAGAATTTGTGGAAGGAGAAAAAAAAAAGGCAATGAAAAAGATGATAGAGACCAATATCATTCTGGTTCTTCCAAGATAAGGTAACTCAAATATGCAGCTGCAGTTGGACTAGAACATACTCTTTGCTGAGTGAAAAACTGACTGGATGGCCATGCCCAGAGAGTGCTGGTGAACGGAGTTACACCCAGTTGTGGCCAGTCACAAGTGGTGTTCCCCCAGTTCAGTGTTTTAGAGAGTTCTGTTCAACATCTTCATCAATGATCTGGGCAGGGGGATGGAGATCGCCCTCAGTGAGTCTGAAGGCAACACCAAGTTGGGAGGGAGTGAAACTGAAAGGGGTTGTCAGGCACAGGAAGAGGCTGCCCAGGGAGGCTGATCATCATCCCTGGAGACCAAACAACCATGGAATCATATTTTAAAGGACGTGTAGATGTGGTACTTAGGAACATGGTTTAGTGCTGCATTCATTAGTGTTAGATTTATAATTGGACTTGAAGATCTTAAGGGTCTTTTCCAGCCTAAAGAGTTCTATGATTCTAGATGGTTATTAAAGATCTCTTCTAAATAAATATTCTATTATTCTAGTCTAGTCTAAATACAGTCATTTGGATCTTAATAACAGCATAATTTGAGGAGCATCTGGAAGTGTGTCAGTGGGTTAGAAGGTGCTTTAAAATCTTCAAACCTTCACACTCTGTAGAGAGAGAGCTGGAATCTTTACCCCATGGCTCTATATGCATATCATGATCTTTCTATTTTCATCTAATAATTTGATTAGTCCTGTTATGTGACCTATAGGGCACCTTGACCTCTGTAAAACTTAAGGATTTTTCCCTGAACTTGGACCTTTGACTCAAAAGGCTGAAGCAATTTTCTTTGTGCATCTGTGTCTATACTTTTGGAGAAGCAGTGACATTGAAGTCTCTTAGATGCTGCAGTCCGTAGAGTGCCAGGTTAGCTGGGGTCTGAATCTACCATGTTTTCCCTCAATCTACCTACCACCTCCCTTATTTCAAATTGGGACAGCAGGTAAGTAACTTTTACACGAATTTCCAGTGCAATAAGAACATAAGTGACTGAATTAACAGTAATAACACTTAACCATGTGCTTAAAATTATAAGCAAACCTCAATGCTACTCTAGCTAAAGACAGTCTGGAGCTCGGACTTTACCTTCTGTCTCTGCCATTCAGTCTGCCTACTTCAGTTTACTCATTTATAAGACAAAACCTTTGCCTATGTGATAGACACCTTTACTCAATTAATATTTTAAGTTGCCAGGGGATTCTTGGATGAAAATCATTATAATGCAAAAATAGAAAAATTCTTTTTATTTAATCCTTTGGTTTTCAAATGAACTCTGAAAGAACACTGCATGTTCAGATAAAAGCTGAATGAGTATAATTGTAAAGGACCAAAAATCCCACAATTACAGACAAATTTCTTTACCGTGATAATACCTAACAAAGCTTATGAAATCTTTCAATTAACTCTTTCCCATAGAGAATACCTGAAGCTACATGTAATGAGCAACATTACTATTCTGTGATGAATACAATTTAAATCCCAACAGTTTAATTCCTGTTCAGATATCTGGAGAAAGATTCAGGGGAGGTTTGTTTGGTTTTTTGACTGCTTGTTTTTGGTAAAATACATAAGAGCTGTCAAGATTTAAAAATCCTTCTCTTCACCCCCTAATTAAAATTGTATTTTTACTAAAAAGTTTCGAGCTCTTTAGAGCTGAATATAAAGCAAAAAACTTCTGTGTAAACTGGTGGGTTTACACAATAAGAATTACAAATCCTTTATAGATTCTGCTAAAGCCATTTTCTTATTGAACTGGCAGTTACAACATCAGGATTTCTGTTTGCAGGTAAAAGACATTTCAAATATGGTAATTTACTAGTGTAGTCAAAGAATAAAATCTTACATTTGCTCCTGTTTTATCATGGAATGTGACTCTGAGAATCTGGAGAAAGAAATTAATCTCTGAGAATTTGGAGAAAGAAATTAATCTCTCAGTGTCAAATACCATAATCTCTGACATACACCTTTTATCATTTAGAGAAATGAAGGACTCTTCCTTACCATCCATTCTCATTTATGAGATCAATACAATCTCCCAGTGGTGAACAGTAACTTAACAGGACCTAAAGGATGTTTACATAAATTTCTGCAGGGTGGAATTTTTTTCCTTAGTATCATTTCATTTATTTCTTTAGCATTAAGTGTTTCTGTAAAGTTTCCCACCTCAAATCAGCAGGTTCTTGCGCATGTCTATTTTTTGTGCCGAGAGTGGGAGACAAAAAATTAAAAACCAACCCAGACCATTATCTTCACTAGAAAAGGTGCACACTGCATGGAAAAAAAGATTCCATTTGGAATATCCCTTGACAGATCTAAGTGTTCAAGCCTGAAGCTTCCCCAATTTCATCTTGAATATGTCATACCTCTAGTCAAGGCAACTTAAACCTATCACTGTAGGTTTAAAAACCTATCACAAGATAATTTTTGATTGAACTAAATGCACCCAGCAGTATAAGCAATGACTGTATAAAATGACTCTTCTGCACTGCCCCTAGAGAGGGTTTCTCACTCTTTTGAAAAAATAAACTGATAATATGACTCATCTATTCCTTTCTTTTGGTTTTGTACCTGTTTGTTTTCTGGCAAACAATTTCATATAAGCAAAACCTGGTAAATAGCTAAGGCAGTCATTAAGATAGGAATGATATTTAATACCAGCATCTTAATGTCTAAGTGGAATTCACTGTCACATGTACTTTCAGCTATCTTTAAGGGATTAGCCAAAATAATCAGTACATGCACAAGTTCCCAAATAAGAAAGCTTGGAAAACACAGTGAGATTCATTAAATTCCTTTAAATTCCTTTTTATTTTTGTTTGTTTTAATAAAGTAATAGGAAAGTTTTCTGTCTTATTTCTCTTTTATCATTTTTTGTTTCTTCTGAGACAAAAAAAGAAGCTGCTTTAAAATTTACAGATAACCTTGCTATGGGGTGTCATCTTCCAGAACTACAATGGAGAAGAAATGGACTTTGCTTCCTTCTGATGAAGAAACGTAGAAATTTCACATCTCACTGTTGCTGCTTAATAGGAATGAAGACCCAAAGCTGAGTTCTTGCTCCTCCACATGGTAGATCTCTGAAATGGTTTAGATGACCCAGCCCTTTAACATGACTCTTTATCCGCATGAAGGTTTTCCGTCACAGTCAGCACTACTGTGAGGTTCTAGATACCTAAAATGCATTGCAAACACTTGAAGGTTTGTTGTGATGACTGCCATTTCTTGCAAGAGAGTGTGCTTTCCCTCTATAACCCATTTTATAACTATTGGTAAAATTCCAGACCAACGATGTTTAATGTGCCTCCTGAATAATTGTTCTGTGTGCATGAACATCTGTTCTTAATGCAGTGGTGTCATGGAGAAATACAAATTTATCCTGAATGAGGTCTGATCACATGATCACACATTTTTAAAATTAGTCAATGTGTATGAATGGTGCCTGTGCTAAGATAAAAGTTTGATGACTCCCTATAATTATAGGTAGATATAAATAATTGATGAAACTCCTTTTTAACAATATCATATCCAGATCAGTGAAGCAGGTTTAACTCACTTGTCCTCCCATAATTATAAGGCAGTGCTGAGACAAGGGCTCTTGATTATAAAGGAGAACTCAAGTCCCAGCTAGATGAAGTTATCTATAATATTGATATGTCTTTGGTCAATTGAATTCCATGTCAACCTTATTATTGTGTTTTTCTTCTTCCCCACTACCACAGGTAAATCATTCCAAAGTGATATGGGTAGTTAATTCAGGTATATCTGCATTACCAGTAAAATATGAAAGCTTCAAAATAATCTAAACCATTGAGAACATATCTACAGTCATCAGTTAATGGATGAATGGCATAAATGGCTTGTGATTTATAGTGTTTACTTTCTTCCCTGATTTCTATTAGAAAGGAAATTTTTTTAATAATGAATAGAGGTAATAACAAAACATCATATTAAGCACATAACCTTTCCCATTGATGAAGGAAGACCGAGGTTTTGTTTTGTTACCTGGCTTATCTCTTTACTCTGCTTTTTTGCTGCATAACTGATAGAATCTTGTTATCTTACTGAATATCTCCAGTCCCACTTACACTGATATTGACATAAATATTGATTAAAACAAGTCTTTAATAGGACTAGTCGTCAAACTTGTGTGGCTTTCCAGCTTTCTGTCTTTTGTAAGAACATGTTGGGCCACACCATCAAAACTGGCACCTAATTTTGAGAAGGAGGGTATCTGGTAAAAAACCGCATCAACAGATGTGACCAGAGAGATAGGCTTGAGTTTTACAGCTGCTGTGGGTACTGAATTGAAAATGTTGGCTTCTCAGCCAGGGCAGAGGAGCAAGCACTGGTTTTGCTGTTATCCCAAAGTGCCTGTTAGCTCACATTATGGATGATGTGGTGGGATGAGCAGCAGCTGGCACATCAGGAATGCAGCAGCTCAAGTGTCATAGTCCACGCCTGATCCCAAGGTTTCAGTGTGACATGCTTTACAACTGAGATGGTTCCAAATGCACCAAAAATTGGCTAAAGGAAGAAATGTTCCTCTGGTACTGTCAGAGGGATTTATAGAGGTAGTCAAGCACTTTTTCCTGAAAGAGAACCTAACAGCCTAACTGTCCTGCCTCTTTCCACAAGGCCTCATGATGAGAATCCTGAAAGAGTGCAGGACAGAGCAATACTCTGCCTGTTTGAACCACAGCCTGAGTCCTGTGACGACCCCTGATCAACTGGATGGCCTTATAGAGGTGTATAATGGTTTATACCATGTCAGTTATAGGTAGGTATAGAGAGAGATGTGCACGGGAATCTTTCTAACCCAAATATGCTGCTGAGATTTCAGATATTCCTTTTACCTATATCAGGATAAACTCAGCACCTCATTAAAAAAAAAAAAAAAAGTTGCAAATTACACCAAGGCAAACTAATATTCAATACACTTCTCTACGTTAGAGGTCTGAGTAAAACAATTTATGCCACTGTGGATTTTTCATTCATGCTTAAATAGTCTACTGAAGTCAAGAATTTGCCAGGTTGTGTCTTAATTCATTATGGAATGTAAGATAAAAGCTTATTTGATGGATGAATCAGAACAGCTTCTTAAATAAAGGAATATAAAAAAGGAAGAGTTGAACTGGAAGAGCTTTAACCTTTATGGAATTAGGCTTTTGTTACTTTTTCTATGTTCATGACTATTAAGCTCTTTCTTGAAAATCTTCTTTTTTATTTTTAAAGATCAAAAATTGTATTTATAAAGAACTTTTGGTAGAAAAGTGGAATTAGGAAGACAGAGTGTGTAAATGAACTACGTACATGCATACAATTAATAGTATTGGAATGGTTATTTAAGTATAGGAGGGATTGCTTAACTATAGTTTTAAAGATATTTAATTAATCAGTTATAAATACACAAAAGAAATTAAAATTTCCTCAGAGCAAGTAGAAGTGCAGTCTGAGGCCAGGAATAATGTTTTAACCTGATTTAACATTAGCAGTGATTTCTCCATGATGTCAGAAAACAGAAAATTACCCTGCTTTAGAAAAGGATCTTTGTCTTGTAAGAAATAAAGGTGAGGGGAGAATTTAAGCAGTCTCTTGGTAAATGTCATTTACTTTTCTCAGCCACCAAAGTGTGAGTACTTATTTCCATTTTGAAGTTTAGTGATTTTATCTGTCACAGGCTTGATTTTATTGTTACCTGCTTCACAATGTAGAGTTATAGGGTGCTGTGGAAGAGATAGAGATGCTTAAATATAGATGTGTAGCATTTAGAATCTGCAATGTGACTGCTGCCTGCTGCTGCACACCAGCTCAGGTCTCCTAGAGGGCCTATGTTATTCCTTTTATAAGCATATCTCAAATATTATTAAACATTTCTAATTGCACTAGGCTTAAAGAAATGAAACAAACTCTCTACTAGATAGCTGAAGACCATCATTTTCCTCAGAATCTTTCTGTGCTTCAACTTTCTGTAAAGTTAACATTTACAATTAAAGATTGCTTTTCACCAAGCTTGGCCATAAACCACTCTTCAGCAGTTTCTATCTCTTGAAATCCCTATACATTTTCAACAAGAAAAATTCCGCTCTGAACTGTAATGACAAACTTATTGCAAACAGACTAGAAGAAATCTCACATTCCAGACGGGATGGAACTAAACCAGTTCTTTTTTCTTGACTTCAGATAAAAAGAGATTAATTTTATCTTTGTGGAACTGATGATATGAGGTGGTCAATGATGTGGCTAAATCCATAGCAATAGTCTAAAGAGTGACAAGAGATGATCTTGGACACTGGTGCTTGGTTGTTCTTAGTACTACATTGTTCATACTGTCTGTGGCATGACTGGGGTGTCTGCAAGATGCAACTGTCTCAAACAGATCATAGATATGGATTGGAGATAAGAGGGTCCAATGCCACTCAATAAAATCATAGAACCATAGAATGGCTTGTGTTGAAAGGGACCTTAAATATCATCCAGTTCCACCCTCCCCTGCCATGGATAGGAACACCTTCCACTAGAACATGTTGCTCAGAGTTCCATCCAACTTGGTCTTGAACAGTTCTAGTGATGGGACAGCCACAACTTCTCTGGGTAACCTGTTCCAGTGCCTCACCACCCTCACAGTAAAGAATTTCTTCCTATCTAACCTAATATCTAATCTAAAACTACTCTCTGTCAGTTTGAAGCTGTTTCCCCTTGTCCTTTCACTACGTGCCCTTGTAAAAAGTCCCTCTCCCTCTTTCTTGTTGGCTCCCTTCAGATACTGGAAGGCCGCAATTAAGTCACTTCCAAGTCTTCTCTTTTCCAGGCTGAATAATCCCAATTCTCTCAACCTTTCCTCACAGAGGAGGTGCTACACCCCTCTAACCACCTTGGTGGCCCTCTTGACTCACTCAAACAGGTTGATATTCTTTCTGTGCTGGAGACCCCAGAACTGATTGCAGCACTCCAGGTGAGACCTCGTGAGAACAGCGTACAGGGGCAGAATTACCTCTCTTTCTTTAGAGTCTAGTAAAGAAATTGGGCTTTCTTTCTCATGGCCTTCAATGTCTGAGATTGTTTCTAGGCATGTGGAAACTACTATAATAATATTTTGAAACTCGGACTTCTCTAAATCATCTGGACTTCTGAAATAAATAAATTGCTGGGAGATCCTCCCAGAGCTGACACTGACCCTGAAATACATCCTTCAATGTTTCAACATCCTGTCTGGGTCATTGAGGTGATGACCTCAAATTAGAGCAGATGCAGAGCATGCCTCTGACAGAAAGGGACCAAACCAGCTCTGATTCTAAATGTCACAAAACCAAGTGGCCAAATGGCTTAGTTAATAGGATGAAAATTAGGTGAGGTTTTGTCTGTTTGTTCTTTTTAATATTTGGTCAGTGAATTTCTGGAAGAATTTAAGGCTAAGATGCTGCTACACTGAAGGAACTGAAACTTAAAACATGGGAAAATCCTTGTTTTCTGTCCTTATGGAACCACATTTTGGACATTATTTGATGGAGAGTCAACAGGGTTTGTGAGTGCTGTTTTCAGCACAGCTACTGCAGAGCAAGGCTCCTTCCCTAAGCATATCACCTCTTAGCAGCCAAAATTTGTAGCTGTGTAAAAACAGATTGAAACTTTCTGTGAGCAAGGAATCAGCATGTAGCAATTTACATTTTCATCAAGAAGGACATGCTTCATCCTTTAACTTATGCCACATTGCTCTATTATAAATAAAGGGGCTTGTTGTGTATAGATAGCATTAGGCTGTAATACTGTTTAAAGAAGAAGTGTTATCCTGTTTTTGAATTACAAAGCCATTCGGATTCCTTTTCAACTGATAAGCCCAGTGTCATTTAATTTAGCAGTAGCTTACATTAAAGGAATAAAGAAATGGTGAATATCCATAAGATGAATATCCTTCAATTACTTTTTTATTGTTTCTGAGAATGTTTTATTTTTCTTTTTACATGTGGAACATGATCAAAAGAATTAACCGGGGGAATCAAAATATTATTATTGGTTCATATTGTTGTTATTTGTATTATAGCAACACATAAAGGAACAAAATGTACAGGGCTTCAATTTGCTAAGAACACTGTATGAGCCTTGCAGTCTAAGTAGGCAAAATGCAGTCATTGTGGTACAATTTGAATAGAGGACAAGCTACTGAGGCACAGAACTGAACTCCTGAATGGGAATTGGATTATAACCTTTTCTGCTTCAAGAGAAATTTAATTACCTTCCTTAGTATTTAGCAAGAAATGTGTAGGCTCTCAGCACTGAGTACAATTCTTACCCAAATGATTACTAATCAACGAGCAATTCTTTAGATGTTAATTTGTGTTTCTTCACTGATATCTGGTTTTGTGCAATGTATTAATGGACTGATCTCCCCTACCTGTTGGTCTTTTAAAATAATTCTCAAGTATATGACCAGGTTTAAGCTGCAGTAACTCTAAAAACACGATGCAAACAACAGCAAACTCCATGCTATATTTAACTTCTTTGACATTAAATAGACAAAATCAAGAACTCTACCATGGCCCCATTGCACATAAATGATTTTTCTGTACTCTTTGGCACTGTCAGATTCAAGGGCAGAGACTGACCTTGCAGAGATGGGAAATGACACAGAGCAAACATGGAATCAGTGTCAAGGCTAAACACTGTCAAAGCTCAGATCTGTTTGCCACTAGTCAAGTGCTTTAACCTTATGTCCTACTTACATAGCTGATCTAATATATTTGGCAATAGATGCAGTGTGTCAGCTGTAATAATAATCCCAAACACTTACTGCAGTCATGCTTAACACTGCCAAACTGCTTCATAGCCTTGGGGCTGTGATGTGATTTTTCTTGGTATTTGTCCACTTTTTTCAGTCATGTAGACTATGACCAAAGCAGAAATGCACTTGCACTCATGGTTATTTCTCCTGGATTTGGGAGTGCTTGGTTTCGGAGCACTTGGTTTTGGATGCACCTTGTGCCTTCAATCTACTCACTCTAAAGAGCCTTATCATCCTTAATGGCTTTCCACTCACTACTCCTGAGAGAACAGAAATCTCTTATTTTTGTCTTATAGATGGGAAACTGAAGTATAGAAAAAGACAGAGGCAGATACCTAAAATTATTTGTGCCCTTCAGTCCTCACTGATTTCTGTAGGTGTCAAGGTAAGTGTTATTTTAAGTGTACACCAATCCTTTGGTACCTGTCAAGGACTGAATATGTTTTTACTAACTTTATACTTCAGAAATGAGATCTGTAGCTTAACTTCCCTGTACAGCCAGTAGAAAGAAAGAACAACATACTCTCTAATGTAGTTTTGTTCCTTATTCTGACTGCTATGATGAATTATCCAGAATTAGTTCCTAGACATGCTTCTATTCTTCTATTGACTATAGATATATTTTGCATGACCAGTATATTAAATTAGATAGCCAAATTTAAATGGTCAGAGGTGATTCAGATGAATCCTACCCTTAGCTGCCATTTAAAATCTGTCTCAAAAATTACCACAGGCCACAAGAGAGAACTGAACACAGATATTTCAGATCCTGATCACTTGTCTCAAAACACTAGAGCATTCTTGGTTTTGAGAAAAGGTTTGTTGAGAAAATTTGTTATGCTTAAAGCCAATGTGATCATTTACCTCACTGGAACAGTGCTATTATGAATCATTAAGACATGGTGCAGCTTTGTCTTGGAAGGAACAAAGACAATATTATGAATGTACTCATGAAACATTAGTGTTTTGGGGATGAAACTACAGCTGTAATTAAATAAATAATCCATTCTTTCATGCTGCTGACAGTTGATATTTCATTCCTAAAGTTGTGCTGCTACAGACAAGGGCTTAGCAATTGAGATTTTGTCACTTTTTTTTAAACATTCACTCAGAAGAAAGGGCATAAGGGTATAGAGAAAGAAGGACAGAGGTATAGAGAAAGAAACTCAGGGGAGAGGAGGCATAAATGAAATAAAAAAATGCTTCATTATTTGTAAAAAGAAATATAAGTAACACCTTTAACTATTGTCTAGTTATAGAGGTGGAGCAGGATTTATTATCCCATATATTGTGAGACCCTCTTGTGAGATATTCAGAACATCATTATTTAGCTGTAATCAGGAGTACCTTCCCTTTTTTTTCAATGTGTTTTTATGCTGACTGATGTTAAGCACAAGCTGCTATTTTTGGGGTACCTATATGAATGAAAGGCATGAACTTACAACCAGTTCTAAGAGTCCAGAAATGAGGATTCAGGTCTTATTTTCTTTTCCCTCCCTGTCACTGTTTCCCTCAACAGTGACATAAGACTTATTAAATATTATTATTTATTTATCTATTTCTTATTTATTTATTTGCTTATTTATTTATTTATTTATTATTGCCTCTTTCCTCCACCTTGCCAACACCAACAACTGATTTTCTTCATCAAGACCAGGATGTTCCCTATCATTATAATCCATGCAGAGCTGGTTGAGAAGAAGAGGGAATGAGAATGCCCTTACCTTTCACTACATCAGACTGTAGTGTGTTTCCCAAAGAGAAAAGCATTGAGGGAGTTTTGATTCATTCTGCTGCTATACAGATGTGATTGATACATCTTCCCTGTACACAACAAACTGCTCTCCTTTTTGAATAATTTTTAACATATTTTCTTCCTTTGCTTATGCCACTATGGGGTCTAGATGTTTACCACAAGACAAATATTAAATTGAGTAAGTGGTGAGAGTTTGAAAAGCATCCAAAACACTCTTGTATAAGAGGGCAATGTCCTCCTTATAATTAATGCAAATCCGTCTGGGGATTTTTGCTTTAGAATATAATTTACTGGCCCTAACTTTAAGTATCTAAAAATAGATGTCTCATCTAAACTAATCATTCATCTGTAGTCAAAGGAGAGAAATACTTCTGAGGGTCGAGTCATCCTGTCCTAGGACAGATAAATCATTCTGTATATGTGCTGCTTTTTCCCTTCATTGAATATAATGAGATCCTAGAAATACATATTAGGTTATATCTTTAATTTACTCATAATCAGAATTAATGGAAATAAACCCTTCATGAGATCAAACGGGGTTAAAATTTCCTAAGCTATCTTTAGTTCTACATCTTGGGTAGGACAATCCCCTTGTCTTTCACTTCACTGAATATGTAATAATTTAATCTCCAGATACCAACTCATTTGTAGCTGGACTGTGAGGAACTTGGGAGCCACTGTGGATTTAAGGGCTGGGTAGCTTCTTAGGTACCCTTTCTATGCAGAAAAACTTCTAGTCTCTCCAGTGCTTTCAGATGAAAGAGATGTACTTTTAATCTGCAACAACAAGAGCGAGGTCATGAAATGATTCTTAGAGAATTACTTGATCTTCATAGAGCTAGAGAATTTGTGCACCAGTATGAAAATTTTCTTCTTAGGGCAATAGATATGAAGTGTAAACATTTTAAATTCCTTCAAAATTATGGCCAATAATATCTTGTTTCTTTCACTACACTTCATGCTAAATTTCCTGAAATTATTTGAGTCATCATTAGCCCTAAAGACAGAAGATCAAGTTTACAGGGAGAAAAAAAGGCTTTCTATTCCTATATTTCTCATTTGTGTAAAACGGTCCAGTAAAAGACATTATCACTATCCAAGGGCCTCACCTCAGTCATAGAATTCAAAGTCACTATTTCTAGTTTCTACTGAGAGCAGCATTTAAAGCCCACTGGAGCCAATGAAAGGACTTTCAGAAGTCACAGGAGTAATCTTCACATTTAACCTGATGCTTCTGCGCTTAAAATGACTTGTCAGAAAATACTCAAACTTTTCCTGTGTCTGAATGCTGAACTAATACAATGAAATCCTCAGTCAGGTTATACAGACAGGCAGGACATGAGGGAGTAACATATCAAAAGACATGATTCCCTTCAGCTGGAAGCCAACCTAAAACCAAAGGCAGAAGACAGAGATGGAGTAAAATATTTAATATCATGCAGAAGATCTGCTTCATCTTCTAATACAAGTTGTCCCCTGGAGGGCAAAAAAAAAAAGGTGATGAAAAACTACAGTGAAATAGATAGAATGTCTATGGAAGCTGAAACTTTGTGAGCTTTCCCATGAGCTGATTATCACCTTCCCCTTGTGTACCTAAAGAATTTTTCCCTATGTTTAGGCATGAAAGTGCCTCTAGAGTGCCTCAGTGTTTTCAGTGGGAGGTGAAATATGTGGGAAGGAGTTGTTCTGAGGGCACACAGCTTAGCAACAGGCTTAGACACCTAAACAGCCACTTGAGGTGCTTTTGAGTATCCATATCCTTTTCCCATTATCACTCACTAGCAATTAGATAATCCAATCAACAAGTATTTCATCTGAGCATTCCATAGCACCTAGGATCCATTCCTTGTTATGCTTCTCCTAATAGAGATTAGTGGTCATCAGGCAAGGATGACTGCAATTCTCAGTGTGCAGGAGAAATGGAGATCTGACTGTTCAGGTGTGCCCAGAAACTGAAACAGGCACCTATTTCCCATTACTTATGACTTCTGAGCCCCTGCTCTTGACACAGGCAGCATGGCATGCTGTGAAGAGACAACTGGATTTAAAGATTTATTATAAAACACTGATGTGAGACTTATTGTGAAAACAGAGAGGCGATCTAAAAATCATGTGTTTTCTGTAATACTTTGCTTAGTTTAAATTTTGAGATTTCATTTTTAACACTTTTAGGTGTGACCCTAATTCATTTCAATGGTGTTTCAGGCTCCTGAAAGTCACTGATGAACTCTGAGGTTTTATTTTTTATGTTTCTGTTTGTAGCTGCATTTTACCTCGTTGAGAAATTTCTTTTAGCTCCCAACTTTTTGACTAAAACTCCGGAGATGCTCTGCCCTCTGGGTAGGTTGAGAGAAGGTTGGACTGAGGCTTTTTTAGGACAGAGGGTGCATAAATCTGAACAGAATGACTTGGAACTGCCTGAGGTACCTGTCAGTGTATTCTTGCAAAGGAGGGTCTAATTACTGATGTCAGTTGGTCTCTGGAATGGTTTGTATATGGCCCATGAAGCAAGGAGGAGGGACCTGAATCTAGACCAAACACAGCAGATGATCACTTTTATGCTTTCACATGGCAGGGTTTGGCAGCACTGTTAAAACGGAGGCACTGACGATGGTTCCACTATAAAAGCCCATGTGCTCAAGGATTTATCATAAGTTTTTTAATTTGCCTCAGACCAGTATCTGGCTCTTGGTAGTCCCCCATCTCTTTTCTCTTCCTCTCCTGAGGTGATTTTTCTAATTTAATTCAAATTTACTTGACTGCTTTATAGAGGGAGGCTATTATATTATCATGCCAGCAGTTGACACAGTGTAATGCATCTGTTGTAATGCATCTCCACTCTCAGGTGCCTGTACTTTCTTAAATTCACAGTTCCCTGACATGAAAGGCTTGCTTTTGAACCACAGTGATGCCTGGTGACTTTCTGTGGAAGAATTTTGGCTCCTCCACCATCCTGCTCCTTTCTTCTCACCTTGTGCTGTTGGTGGACACCAACTATGCATCATCAAAAAAACCTCCATTATGGAAAAGGAGAAACTATTTAGGAACTATTTGAGTTCAATAAAGTTCTATCATTCACCAGATAAGGCAAACAGTCGTATCACATCACTAAATTGAAATGTTGGCCAAATCAGAAAGAAGAGGCTGGGAATAGGAAATGTCTTAAACAAGCTCTGCTGCTGAAGGAAATATATGTTGACCTGCCCCTTAAGTTTTCTATGTATGGAGGAGCTTTAAGAACAACCCTGTGTCTGTTGTTAATGTCAGCTTGGGGAGATTTATTCATGTTCTCCATATCAAATTGTGAAATTGGAAGAGAATTATTGAAATACAAATGTTCATATGTGTAATTAAGTAATTAAAAATAACATCTCAGCCTTAGAAATCAATTTTCTGGGGGAAAGAGGAAAGTGAAGAATATAACTTCCAATTAAAGATAGGAGCTGAAAATCTGAAGATACTCAAACCTGGAAAAATTGAATTTAAAATTAAAAGGTAGATGATTATAATTATATTATTTAAAAAAAAAAAAGAGAGAAAACTTGTTTTATGCAGCACTGTATTTTTTATTGCTTGACTGACCTTTAAGAAAATACTTGAGACTTCATAACATAACATTTAAAAGTCTGGGTTAAATCTCTGGGAACCAGAGCAATTCTCTACATGACTAAGAGAACAGCCCAAAGACACTGCCCTCTGCCAATACAGCAATGGGCATCCTAAACATTCATGCCATTTACATCAATTCTGACACCACTGGTAGACATCTCAAAGTGAATTAAGGACAAGGTAGCAAGTTTAACTTGAAATTCATTTGCTTTTGTCAGTTCACATCAGATCCTTAATGTCATCTTCACATAGATTTCATGTGTAATATTAATGATCTCTGGAGTCTCATGCTAATGTATTCTCTGAGCTTCTTTGATAATTTAAGACCATTTCAGATGCCAAAAAACTCCAGGGTATATTTGTCAATGTAAGTTTAAGGTTTGTTGAAGGTATAATTAGAACATAATGTGGGCTCATCATGCCTGCATTGTTGACATCAACATATCTTTCAGGGAAGGAGCTGCGATTAGAGTAGGAACTGCATTTGTTTAAAAACGAAATTACTTCTGATCTTCTGGTTCTCAGGATGATCAGTTAGGAAATTTCAATAGTGGATTCCTCTTTCCATGGGTCGCAGTTCTACCATGAATGTCTCATTTTTGCATGGAACTTGTGGCTCCTACTCTTTATGCCTTGTGGGGTTTCTTTGTTTACACTGGAAAAGATAGAGACATCTTTAATATATATGAAGTGATTTGCTTACTATAACATTATGCTAACAGTTACTGTGTGTCAGCTGGGCTTAGAGCCCATGTTTATTTTCCATTAGTAAATCTTTGTGGCAAAGGAACTGATATTGTTTTAACACACTTTCACATTTTTTTTTATTTTGTAGTCTGCCCAGAGGAGGAGTATTTGGACAGGGACTTCTAAGGCCTTTATATATTTGCAACCTCCAGAAAACCAACCAAGCATACACACATATATGCATATGCAATAGATGTTCATACTGTGAGCATATGTGAAAAAAATACATATATATAGCTTTAATCTTTAACAAGAATGTAAAGGAAAATTTACACATGGTAAATTCTACTATTAACACCCATTAATAGCAATATGTAATAAATTATCCAGTCTTATATTAAATGAACACTTCTTTATTTCTAATGATTGAATTAAAAATTCATTTAAATCTCTTAAGAGAAATTTGTGTTCTTGGTGAACACACTGTGGAGCATTTGTTGTGAAGGGGATTTGTTTCTTAATATCTTACTCTTTTTATCTCCCAGTTTGCAAATACTTCCTCATATGTGGCTGTTAATTTATCTGAGTTTCAGCCAGTCCCAGAGAGAGCAGATCGAGTGGGAAAGGTGGTTGATACAAGAGAAACATAAGCTGTAAGGGAAACAGGGAAATAAAGGATTGACATGAACATAATTTCTCTCAACTGGGTGTTTCACACCTATTGTAAGTTACTCTGTCTTCTCGCTGACCAAAGCAATAAAAGAGCACAAGCCAACACAGTTTCTTATCTCACTCCTGTCCAATTCCCCACTAGGTTTGGCTTTAAACTAGTTTTTCATCTGATTTCTGTTGCTGCAATGAAAAATCTTGTCCTTGTTGTGTTTCTTCCAACAGGGATTACACCTGAGGGACTCCAGCATTTTCCCATATAACAAAATGACTTAATCTGATGCTTTTTTAATTAAACATGTCCAGTGATAAATCTGGAGCAGGCAAGGTCAGAGAAGCTCCCATCTGTTTTGCAGCTCTGCCCACAGTACGATCTCCCAGTCAGGCAAATGCATTTTTCCACCTGCTGTCAGTTCCTTTTTGTGTTACTTTCTTGATTGTGTTGCAGACCTGATGGAGCTGCTGATCTTTGCTCCCTTGGGTCTGGAAAAAAGATTTTGGCTTGTCAAAGTTCTGCTGCAGTTGCTGGTAAATTGACTGATAGGGTGTACCTACAAGTTGTGACGATGACATAAAAGAACCTGCCTGGCCCTATCTTCCAAGCAGGGGGACTTAGATACTGATAAACATGAGGAGATGGCAGCCTGGATTTCAACAGTGGTTAGTTGCTCAAGTATATCCTTAATCTGTGCTCAATCCGCTGTCATTATGATGCCATATTACAATGACAGCCAAACTAACTCAGCTAAAGGCAGAAATGTCTATACATGCTCCAGTTACTTCCCTAAATTGCATTGTGCACATTATTTGATGGGAGTCTGGGTCATAGAATCGTAGAATAATTCAGGCTGGAAAGCTCTCTTAGATCATCAAGGCCAGCCATTAACCTGATGTGAACCCATCAGGAGTGAATTGGAGGTTATTTGGAGTGTGGCTGCAGCAATTTCCACAATTGGTGAACGGGTATCAGTATCAGAACTGTTGCACCAATGTGCAGTTTCTGAGACTGTGAATGTCCTGGTGAACACCAAGCTGTCCATGAACCAGCAGTGTGCCTTTGTGGCCAAGAAAGCCAATGGAATCCTGAGGTGCATCAGGAAGAGCATTGCCAGAAGATCGAGGAAGGTGATCCTGTCCCTCTGCTTGGCCTTAGAGAGATGCATCTGGACTGCTTTGTCCAGTTTTGGGCTCCTCAGTACATCAGAGGAATGGAGTTCCTGGAGCAGGTCCAGAGGAGGGCTACAGAGATGATTAAGGGACTTGAGCGTCTCTCTTATGAGGAAAGGCCTCAGCCATATCCTCAGGGATATGGGCCTGTTCACCCTCAAGAAGAGATGACTGAGAGAGGATCTCATCAATGTCTATCAATAACTGAAGGGAAGGTGCCAAAAAGATGGGCCAGACTCTTCTTGATGATGCCAAGCAGTGGGACAAGAGGCAACAGGCAGAAACTGATGCACAGGAAGTTCCACCTGAATGTGAGAAAGAACTTCTTTACCGTGCAGTGACTGAGCACTGGAACAGATTGCCCAGAGAGAATGTGGAGTTTCCCTCTCCTGAAGATGTTGAAGAACCATCTGGACACAATTCTGTGTGATGTGCTCTGGGATGACCCTGCTTGAGCAGGGAGGTTGGACGAGGTCCAACCCTGATCCCTTCCCACCTGACCCTTTCTGTGTTTCTATGATTCTTTGTTTTTTATAACCACTCCTTTTTTCAGTGTGGCATCACACAGAAGAAAAAAATCCATCAGTCTCAACTAAAGTCTAGGAAAATGGATTAAAAGATATAGTCTAAATGTTGAGCTGGATTTTTATGGGGATCCTCTGAGGAACATCACATGATGAAAAGCAGTTCAACTTAACGGTATCGATGATTTCATTTATGCTCTTTCAGGTAAGTCTGGGATTACAGAGGATGAATCTAGATGAGGTGAAAGAGACAATGAAAAGTATAGATAAAAGAGTGTCATATGTACTCAAAATAACTAACAGTTGGGAGAAATTAATTGAGCTTAAGTATATGAAGCTTTGAGAGTGGGATAATGAATAATAAAGTGATATGACTGAATCTGTATAAGGTTTCCTTTGAAGTTATATATAGGCAAATATTAGAGGATGCTTATACCTGTCTAGTAACCCAAGCTTAACTTCTTCATATCTATTTATATCTCTTTGACATTTTTGTGTTTCTGAAATTTAAACCTATAATGAACAATTCTAAAAGGATATGTGTAAAGCCACAGTCTTCTTTAAAGTAAAAGAAAGTGGTGATTATATCATGAATATAGGAACCACAGAAGACTGGGAAGGATGATTTCCTCCCACATTTTCGTTTTAATATTTTCACCCTTAAGAATTATGAACTCAGGCATCACTGACAAGAATATAACAAAGCATCACAAAATTACTAGACAGAAGAATTAGATTTTTTAAGTGGTTCTGAGCTGTCTTCTCTACAGGGATGTAATTCCTACTCTATTTCAAGAGACATTCACAACTGAATCAGAACCAGCCCATTTAACAGTATTTTATATTTCTTTGTACCAGCCAAAGACTACTTATATGAAGACAACACCAGTATGAATATATTTAGGTCAAATCGAGGCTTGTTCACTAATTGAAGAAGTCATAACTAACCAGAGATACAAGCAAATATTATGAGGTTTGAGAGAAACTTATTTTACTTCATTTCAAATGTGTAAACAGACCATGACTTTAAGTCAAGAACAAGTGTGCTTATGTTATACTCGAAAAAGAGGCTGTTAAAAGGAACAGACAGTAAATAACCAGAGGGAAAGAAAGGATAGAGACATCTACCAGAATGTCAAACACCTACAGAGGAAGATCGTGAGTGGTGTATAGAAAAATCAGGAATAAGATAATTCAAACAGAAGAAAAAAAGATCTGTAAGCATGTGTGGAGATTCAGTCTGGAAATGGCTTAAGTTTATATATGACAGAAGAACCTGTTTTGGGTAGATAACTTTAAAAATCTGCTTTATATGTCTATGTGTACATGTACATTTATATATTTGTACATCAGTCCTAACGCAGATCAATGAGAGCATCCAGGGTCAACAGGATGCCTTGTCATTCCAATAAGTAACATGAACAGTGGACTGACAGATATTGGCAGGAGAATTAAAGGTTCCAATAACCTCAAAATAG
Source organism: Manacus candei (assembly GCF_025592945.1). Classification (NCBI taxonomy): domain Eukaryota; kingdom Metazoa; phylum Chordata; class Aves; order Passeriformes; family Pipridae; genus Manacus; species Manacus candei. The sequence goes on from NW_026138061.1 coordinate 9,385,969, forward strand.
CTTGGAAACAAAATAAAAATAGAAGGCAACAAAAGGCAGCATCGGCTTTACTGCTTTCCAACTTGCTCTGGTTATTTCCAGGCACCCAACAGACCAGAATCCGAGGTTTAGTGCTGCTGAGAATAGGCAGCACTGCATATTGTGGAAGTCTGACTAAACAGAGTGTACCATGGGAACTCATGGACATGTTTAATTGAGACAGTGATTGTCCCTATTGAAGTCATAATTTACCATCTCCAGGAGAAGAATTGCCGTACCAGAAGGAAAACAAAAACTGCGCTGCAAAATGCTTGATGGATATCATACCAGCAAGACATACATGCTAGTGCTCTCCTATTCATTAGTTTAGATTTTGGGTGGAGGAAGATTATGATTACCCCCACAAGAGAAGATTTGGTCACAGGAAAAAGAAAAGTGAGTGAAAAAAGGGGTTGATTTGATTGTCCAATGGTAGAGAAGCTGTAGTGGTTTAAAAGTTTGGTTCTACCCCAAAATTGCATTTTTACACAATACATAGAAGAGTTTCAGCAGGAGATACAATGGGGTTTGGTACATCAGTGAAGAAAACTTCTATTGAAGGTGGCTAACAAGGGAGAATGTTTAAGCAGCCTCTTTCACTTCTGCTTATTTTAAAGGTCTCTTTTTTGATTAAACAAAATGTGCTCTTTTCTCAGCCTTCACAGCCTAAAGCTGGTTTTAAAATGCAATTACAACAAACTCAGGATTAAATGGTTTTCATCAAAGCTGAGAAAGATTTTTACACTCCAATTAGCTCTCCCTAGTAATAGGATAGTGGCCCTCAACAGAAGACGACAAAAATATTAGGATCAACCATTACTGTGACTTACAGTCCAGGATACTGTGGTGAAATACAGGTGCCTTTAGACAGGAACTGAAATCTTTAAAAGTTTCTATCTCATACAGATGGTGAAATATGGCCTGATGATCTAGAAGAAATGTTATTGAAAAAGGGCTGGGGGACAGGCAACCTAGTTGTTCTTCATATCATGTTTCTCTCCTTCATTTAAAGAAAAAATCATTATGAAAATTTGTCTCATTGCCCAGCATCTATTAAGTACGAACATGAAAGAATAAACACAGACATGCAAAAAATAAATCACATGAAAAACATTCTTATGAGCAGCATCAGCTATAAATGTACTATGTAGTCTCTTCTGTTAGGACCATCTAAGTCATATATTTTTTTGAAGTCACACAATTATTTTTAAGTCTGTCTCCTTTCAGAGTGATTAATGACTCTCAGGATAGAGAGATTACTTGGTATCACAGGGAAGCCTCCTGTTAAAACACATCTCTCTCTCTCTCTCGCTCTCCCTCTCCCTCTCCCCATTCCCGAGAAGGATGATACATTTAATTTGAGGTTCATTTGTTAACCCTTACAGGTTAAGTGCTTTTTAATTCCTAAATTGTCAGCCCCAAACAGCACAGACATTAGAATCCAGAAATGTGGTGTTCTGAAGGCAAAACACACAAGAGGTTCTCCTATTAAATTATGGTCCCCTTCACCTTCTGGTGTAATTCACTTGAAACTACTTAGTGAAAAGCATCTCCAGCAGTAACTATCTTGTAAAACCAAGGCATCAAAGCTAAGTGTCAGACTGCCAGAACTCAATCCACTGCAATTTGCTGATATATTCTGTAAGCTGTTACTTAAACACTCAGGGATTTAGTCATAACTCTTGTCTGAGGGTGGAAAGGAGAGCACCACTGAACATTTGATCAAGCTAATCTTTATCTTCCCACTGGCTAGAAAGATTTACTAAAAATATAACTATAAAGCTGAGGAGAAAGGTGCTGTTTATTCAGCATGTTTGTTATCATTCTTGCTGTACTACATGACTCATATTCTTTAGGCCAGTGCTTAAAGTCTGCACAAATAGGTCACCAAAATGTGCTGAGATAGTGTTCTGGTCTGCAATGGCTTCAAAGAATGCTGCTAATACAATAATAACAATGCAGAGTAATTAATCCAAGTCATGTATTTATATTTCATTTGCAACATACACAAAAACAAAGCCTACCATGTCTTTGACAAATTAAAAGTAAAATCACAAAAAATGTTAATCCAAACTAATCCTTCATCGCAATGATAATAGATACTCAACCAAAGATGGAATCAAAACCTAGTGAATATAGATGATTCAGCTGTTGACAGAGGAGCCTGCATCAAGGATTTATTTCATGGGTTGTTGAATAGACTCCCTGCCAACTCAAGGAACCGCATCATCTATTCATACTCATAAATTCTTCAAGCTCCACATAAAATTAATTAGACCCTGCTTTTCCCATAATTCCCACAGAAATTCTATTCCAAGTCTCCTCTTTTCAGATTGTTGGAGCATACCTCTAGTTTCCAGCCTAAAATAATTTACAACCAGTTTATGATAACCTTTATCCAATAACACAATTCATCTGACATCACTTGAACTACTGCACTTTTCTACCAATCAGTTAAAAAACAGATCAACCTTATTTAGTGTTTAACTAGAGAAATGCAGTCCTCTACTGCAAGTACCATGGTAAGTCAAGCTGGTACTATGCCATCTTGTCTTAATTGTCAGGTGTGTTTTTGATCTCCAGATGGCATTTTTAACAGTGGTATTCAAAACAATCAGATGGAGATGTAAAACAGTAGCTTAACTTTAGTTCTCATGTTTGTTAATTCTAACTCTCCTTAAATAAAAGATAGCGCCTAGGGAATGGAAATAAAAGGTCTGGATTTGAGAAGGACAAATGTTTGTCATGGAGGCATTTTTTTACCTGTCAATAGAGAAAGGCTTTTGGTCTTTGGCTCTTATAGATTTGGTTTTATGCCCTCTTATCAGCTTGAAACATGCAACTCAATTTTAAGAGGTATGGGCAGACCCATAGAATATACTGTGAGCAGGACTGAAATTTATAAAGATATATTCAGGAAAAGAGGGTTTATCATTCCCATACTTATGGACTCAATTTATTATTTGTGATTACTGGAATATATCTATAAAATATGTTGTGTTATCTGTGCTTTTACTGGGAAAAAAAAAAAAAAAAAAAGAGGCATCTAGGATTTTTCCACATCTTGGATTTTATTTAGTGGAGAGTGTCTTAACCATCTTGCTTACAATGAGATTTCTGCATTGCAGAGGGAAAAGTGGGAAGCAGTAAGTGTGCATTTAACCTTTCAGCTGGTCCTCACGTTGCCAGCAGTGCCCAGGTAGCACTGAGGGTGAGTGAGCCTAAGGGATAAAAGACAGTCAGGTAATCAGGGTATATTTAGTGTCTATCTGTTGTATGTTGTCTAGTCTTTTGGAGCACCTCCTGGAAGACTTGTAAAAGTGAGAGATAAATTATTGTTTAATTTAGTCTCTCTTCGGTGTCAAAACCTAAATAAGTTTTGACATTGAAAAGTGATTAAATTCAGCAAGGTTATTTTTAGTGACCTTTTTGTGTTCATCTGGAAAAGCAAGATCTTAAGAAACTAGACTGAATTTTAACCCTTGCTAAGGGTTTTGGAAGTTTCAAAATAAGGCTCCAGTCTGACATGTGACATGAATGGTCTCTCTTTTATGAATGGTCCCATTTTTATCATCGCTTTCCCTTGTTATTCTCTGTCTGTTGGAAACTGTGAACAAAACTGATCCCAGAGATAAAGATTCAGCTTGAAAAAAAAGGCCAAGTTTATTCTTATAGAAAAAAATATTCTAAATGGCTTGATTTAACAGTATTGCAGATGTCTAAATCACAATCATTTTAGATTAGACACATTGAAAAATACCTTACCTATCTGATGACTTTTGAAATATGTCCACTGGAACTCCCAAGACTTACCTTTAGTCAAAAGTTTCATATCTATAAAAGCAGGGGGAAAAAAGAGTGAAATAGTTGGGGTTCTTTTTTCCCCATAAACATACAGTAATTTTCTTATTGGAATTGTTGAAAACAGGTAGAAGAAGAAACAACCCAACACTAAAAATAACTCACATTTTTTATCCACAGACTATGTAACAATATGTAAAGAAAGTGATCTTAAGCAAACCAGTCTTTCAATTCTACAATCATTTTATCTGTTGTCCCTGTTTATTTTGAAGCAAATTGAACAAATATAACTATGGAGCAAGGTAGGTAATTTTATTACAGGAATTTTTTTGTTAAAGAAAATGGCTATTTAATGCATTTAAACCTAAAGTCTATTTTCTATTACCTATTGTGTAGCACTTATGGGTTTAAACAACTATTTGCTCATGTAGATTCCCTCTCTTCCACCATGAATCAAGCACGAAACTCACCCTGTCCTTTATATTCAGGATGTGCAGATCTGTGAGTGGCAACCTTACCCTCAGGATCTTTCTGTTTTTCATGAATCATGATCCAATCTCACACAGTTTTCAGGTCCAGCAACAAAAGCATATTCCAGTTGATTGGCTTTTCTCAGCAGAAGGTACCATTGCTGCCAAGAGCCAGTGAAAGTCATTGTAGTTGATTTCATGGGACCTGGAGATAATTCACTCTGCCTAAAAAGACACACACTAATTTTGAAAGAAATCCTCTTGCTGTCATCTGCTAGAACACATTCAATTTAGATAAATCCTTGAACTGGGACACCTTATGCATAATATATGCTGTTAAACAAATAGAAGTACAACCACGACATTAAGAGTGTCCAAATGATTCCTTAGATTTAGCATCCTGGCTGTCCAATTTCTTATCTAAACTATTACAAACAAAGGCAGAATTGGATGATTAAAATTTTCAAGTGACTGCTGAAGTTCAAAGAGTGCTTGTATTTTAATAACAAATACTGTATGTATTTCATGGAAGTGTTAGCCAGCTGATCTATATGTTAATTAGCCCACCATTTGAAAAGGAAAATGATTCAAGTGCTTTCATCTCATTTCCAACACAAGCAGCCATGCTGAGTACATTAGGAAGCATCATTCTTGCATATTCTGGAATCAGCTAAGCTCCTTTTTAGGCATTAGAGGAGGAAGAAAGGAGCAGAAATGATAGATAATTTTATGGTAGAATGATTTTCAGACAGGGAAAAATCCATTCAGAAAACAATGCAATCAAAATTCTCCATAGGAAAAAAAATCCTTAGGTTTTTTTGTTGAAAAATTGTGATTACGGTTTTGGTTTCTATTACCTACCTGAAAAAAAAAAAAAAGGAAAAAAGGAAAGATTGTCCAAGACCCTTCATGTGAAGAATTAGGGAACTGGAAGTAGGCTTGGTACAGATGGGGATGCTGAGAAGCAGAGAGGCAGAGAAAGCAGGTGACCAGCATCTGGCTCTGGCTCCCTGCCTGGAAGAGTCTCATTGGAGGCACTTTCTGCCTTCTGGCATAAAATGAAATGGACAAAAGTTCGAGAGGTGAAATTGGCCGGAGGGCTCAGTTGGCAGGAATCAACAAGATACAAACCTCTCCATTTTCCTTCTCCAAAAAGACTTTCTTAAAGTCTTTTAGTTTGCGGGGTTGGTAGTGGGGAGGGAGGGAGGGAAGGAGGGAAAGAAAAAACTCCCAAATGGTTTTAATTTCTCATTCCAAATACTGATATTTTCTGAGGTCAGAAATTTATTTTTCTGGTCAGATTCAGAATGAAGCCCTCAGGCTTCAGTACTGTTGTTGCAGAGTCCACCTGTAAAACAGTTAGGAGGAGTGGAGGAGAGAGCAGGAACTCAGAAAGGGAACTCAGAAATGCAGCTGAGCATTGCCTCATCTCACTCCCTCTTGTGTATCCAAATACAGAAGCAGACAATGAGGAATCCTGTTCAAAAATGCTCTTTAGCTAAAAACATCCCCCAAAGATCCTGGTAACAGCATGTTGCATTCCAGAGGTACCGTGTGGCTCCTAGTGAATCCTGTTTCAGCTGGAGCCAGGCACCATGAACCTGGGACTTGAATCTTGAACTACACATTTGCAAGGTTTTTTTTTTTTATCATAATCCATGAAGAAATACATCTATTTTTGTCCTATGCATTTTTTGTTTTTATTTTATTTTGTTTTTCCAGCAAATTGAGTTAATAAAAAGATTCCATATTTCTTGACTAGTCATATACAAAAATACCTTGGAGAACAAACACAGCAGCCTATGAGCTTTACTACTCCAACTGAAATGCTTTGAAATATTACTTAAAAAAGAGGAGTTGATATTGCTATGAAGCAGTAATAAAAGAAGAATACTAGCAGCGCTCTGTATGGAAGTCATAAAACACATTCACTTCTTTTTACACTGGGTAGTTCAGAATAAAGTTGGAACTGAAGCTCTGTGCAATTGATTATTTCAAAATATTGCATACATATTGTCATTTTCCTCATTGCATAATGTTCTGGTTGGCAAAATATTTGACATTATTTCCCACACTTAGTTCTATTTTTTTTTTGCTAGTTGATGACTGAACTTTTGAAAACATTTCTCTACTAATAGGCTGAAATACACATTACCCAGCAATTTAATTCAGTGCTGCAGGAATGTATGATGGACTGATGACAGACTTCTTACTAAAATAATCCAACAACTAATTTCCCCCTTTATAATACATGTATATAGTCTTACCAAAATCAAGGAAGCAGAGATAATTCACATCAAGTAATGATGTAGCACCCTGATATTACATTTACTCACATCACTTTATATATATATCCATACAGAGAAAAGGAAAGACAGAGGGAATTTTAGTTTGCAACTTCTCTGTGACTTATTTGCATGTTTTCATCTAATGTGTTTCCCCAGCAGACACTTTCATCTCTTTAAGCCCTTTCTCCTCCTTGAAATCATTGCCATTGAGTTTATGCATTATGTCCAAAATATCAGTTACATAATCATAATAATTTAACCTTAAGAATCTATGACCTCCCAAAAATGAAGGTGGTCTTCTTCACAGTCTAGTTAGGAATGCAAATGAAGATGAGAACATTGCAAGATCTATCAGCTCATGTCTACAACTGCACATTGGTCTGATGTGCTTCCTGTACAAATGAAGCATCTCACTTTGCTTAGATTTTAAATTGTTCTGTCACACAGACCCACACTGAGGAACACTACAGCAAATGTCCAAAGCCCTCTGTTGAGGTCAATAAAGCTAAGTCGAACCCAGGTGGAAGCAAGAAATTGGAATGGTTTATTCATACAAAAACGGGTATTTTATGGGTCTGGGGTACTATATATTCATGGCGGGGTTTACATATTCATCAGGGGGTCGGCCTATTACAATTGGGGGTTTTACAGAGATGAGGTAAAGGGGAAAACCCAGGTTTACAAATTTTGGGGTCTTAACACTTACACCACAGGAGAAAACCCACTTCATCTTAGAAGAATTACATGGGGGGAACAAGTAATACAAAAGGAGAGATAAAACACAATAGGTCTTCTGCAGATGCTTGATATCAGAGTATAAAAAATCCCTTGTGCAGGCTCGAAGGCCTTACCCACATTTGCAAAACCATGATGATGGTCTCTCTGGCTTGGGCAGGGCACTCCACATCACTGATGTCTCATTTGCTTCTTAAACTGAGTTTTTTTCCCCAGCTTTTGTAGCCCAAGGCCTTTTGCTGAGACTGCTCAAATTCCTCTCTGCAGGTATATGAATTTGGGATCCAACAGCCCTCCTTCCACATTCCCTGAAAGCACTAAGTAATTTCCTACTGTATCAGAATCAGGACATAACTTTTCTGAGGGTTAAACCTCACACTGTTCTCAGAAAGTTGAACCTGTCCTCCCTTTTTATATCGTCACATTCAAGGAGCATCAAGAAAACGATGATTCCCTGAAACTCACAGAAAGAAAAATCACAAATATATGGTTGCAGTTACGAGCAGAGGTGTATGAGACACCAGAGCAGTAGAGAGGGATCGGCCCCATAAAGAACAATCAGGCAACAGTAAAACTGCCCTCGACCCTGGTCAGATCAAAGCCATGCTCTGTTTATAGTACAAGGCTCTGATATGAAAAAGAGAATAAAGCTGTCTTTTCCTTTATTTGGGGGTTGGACTAGGTGACCTTTAAAGGTCCCTTCCAACCCAAAGGATTTAATGATTTTTCTTTTGATTCTGTATCTGGCCTCCTTTTCCACTTTAGAAACTGCCCTAAAAAATGTGAAGATATTAACCCTGAATATCAGGATGCATTACCTTCCATTTGATGCCGAACTGTGAAGACAAGATCCAGTACCATATTTACACTTGCAAGAGCAGCTTTTTATAGCACTCATCTGCACAACAGGACTGCCTCACCAGTTTCCCTTGTGAAACCACTCCAGACATAAAACCTGTCACCACTGTGTGCTTCAAAGTAGCCAAAATGACAAAAAATATTTAATCTAAACTAACCTCTGGAATATCCCTGACCTTAAACAAACAAAGTATGAGAAAGAACATTTACATTTGGAGTCATCTCAATAACACTGGGCAGTTGTTTAACTAAATTTTCGATGAATGTTCTCTCATTTTGAATTTCTTTGGCTTTTGTCTCTTATACCACTTTAAAACCAATGACATAAGGCCAGAGGTTGCTAATGACACTCCAAGGACAAATAAAATAAAAAGGATTGCTTCACATGTTGCAGTTATGCTACTTCTTAGAAAGATTCTATGCTCGATACTTGAAAAATCTTAGAAAAAGGCTAGAAAAATCTTCGTACATTTTGATTTTGTAATTTGCATTTTGGGTATTAAGTTTCAATCTTTGATCCAAGTCACAAAATTGCATACTTTCTGGGTTTAGTGTCGTGCTGAAGACTTCTGGGTAGCCTATTAAGGCCTCCTTAAGTTCAGCAATAATCAAGCAGGTAAGCAATACCTGCAGAATCCCTGAAAGGTCTGCCAGCAGATTTTAGCCCTCTGCTGGGAGGCAATTATTCTGTCATCATCTGGAGAGTATTACCTATCTGCTTCTGGCAGGTATTTCAGTTCCAGGCATGAAGTCTCGTTCTGAACTTACTGCATGTTCCCCATGTGATGGATGCTCTGGTCAACAGTGCCATCAGTGCAATGAGCAACAACCTGCCTGCCAAGAGTCAACCTTTAAACAAGGGATTCAGGATGAAAAATGCCTTTGTCTGTTCTAATTAGGATCAACACTTTTGCTTTGTTCATCAGAATCCATTTGCTCCATTATCTGGGCCTGACATCAGCACATGAGCTGAAAAGGAAAGCAACTTGTTCAAGTTTCTGCATTACCTGATGCTTTCCACTTCACACATTATCACCTGTAAAAGGAAACAACAAATAAACTCTCCCAATGTCATCTATCAAGTAAGCTAACCTGTTGTTTTGTTTTTTTTTTTTTTTTTGTAAGGAGTGCTTTCCCTGCCTTTCAAACAGGTTGAATAGCCTATTTTATCCTTTTTACCATCTGGACACTCTTGGAACTCTGCTCAAGGGACAGAGTGGAACATCAACAGGTTGTTCATAAAATCCTATATGCTCTTTTTGGGTATTTTCCAGAAGTGACTAGCCATCCATTTGGCTCATTAGGAGGAACTACCATTCCTCTGCAAGATGTTATCAGTTCTAAAATGAGACACAGTAATAAACCATGCAAACATGCCTAATTCATGGCAATAAAAAGCAAGCTGGTTTACCTTCTTACCTAAACCTTGATGGCTGATGTGTTCCGATTTCTTGTGGCAGCACACATTGGCAGGGATGAGGGGAGGGTGACAGCAGGGAAGATAAATAATCTTAAACTTTTTGAATGGAGCTATTAATTTTGTATGATTCATGATGCACAAGAGACCTGTGCTTTGGGTACATCAATATGGTTCATGTGTATTGGGACACCAATGTAAATCCAACACGGTCTGACTGTCCAGGATCACTTTCCCGGTCTCTAGAAATGTCTCCAGGAGTTGTCTCCAGGTGGTCTGTCCTGTCTTCAGAGCACAGGAAACCTTCTTAACAACAGTTGATGCTGCCCTTGAAAGCAGCCTGAAATAAACACATCAGTGGAAAGGCAGAGGTGACTGCAGCTGGAGGGGGAATCCAGCAGGGAAGAACTAATTCTGTTTTCTCTGTGCCTGGTGCACGTGAGTCATCTTACCCAGACATTCACTGAGATCTAAGTTTTAACCTTCCTTGCTTGTCAATAACTATGGCAAACAACATGTACCTTTTGAGCAACTCCTTCTTTGTCCTTGCTCACAACTGATATGAAGAGTGGAAAAATATATTCCTTGAAAAACAGAAGGAAAAAAAATGAGAAGACCTAAAGCACTGCTGTTTCTCAGAGTGCTAGTGTGACTTACACTTACTTGATTTTCATTTTTTTTAAAGATTTTTTTCATTATTTGGATGATTCCAAAAAGCCCTAATAAGGAAAAATAGATGGGATGATTCTGCCTACCTGGACTCAAGCACTGATAAGTCTTTCATGATCAGGAACAAAGACACATGAAGGAAGGTATTTGTTTCACAAACACAGACAATTCCTTTCTTAACAAGGTGGTTGACAGAGAGTGTATAACCTGCTTCTCCATTACAGAAGGATGCTGAAGCATGGAGAGCAATTTACTTCCATGCAATGACATTCATTCTATTTTTAATAGGCACCTTGGTGTTTCAGATTTCAAACAGGAGTTTTCCACAGCAGTAGAAAGGCTATTTTCCTGGGTTTATGACTCAGATCAAATTCTGTGCTTTATCACTTCAGTATACCTATGATGAAAATATTCATAAAATTTTAATTGTATTTTTATTGCAGAGTCTGTATGAGTACAGTCTTTTTGCATGTGCAGACTCCTCTAGACAAAACTTCTGGATACTAAACTCTAAGATATATTTGATATATGTACACTTAAGTGTGTCTGTACATACATTTTGGGGTTTATATGTATGACATTTACACAGTATTTGTGGCACTAAATCTCTTATGTGTGAAAATATACAAAAAAAAGAGCCTTGACTCTGCTTAAATGAGTCATGCATCAACGTAACCAAGGAGGATTTAGGGAACTGCTTTGTAATTATGTTAGTATAAATTAGAGAAAAATAAAGGAGCTCATGAGTCATTAGAAGTTTGAAATGGATCCCTAAAACTTGTCCCATGTTGTCCATACACTTGGTTGCCTTCAATTCAGTAGTACTACTGTGGCTGTAGGATAACTTCACACCATCAATGCTACGCTCTTTGAAGAATGTTTGAATTAAGAGTGGTTAAGCTGACAGCATTTGGAACAGCACAGTGCTTAGAGTGGAACTGTGCATCACATTAACTATGACATAATTTTGTACAGAATTCGGTCACCTCAAAATCCAAAGCAAAACACCTTTCCCTTTATAAAAATCCATGTACCACAAGCTTATTTGCCTTGCAGAATTCCGTTTCAAGATATAGTTTCATACCAGCATGGCTATGAAACACTCAGCAGTGGGTATCAGGATAGTAACCTTTTCCCTTCTGTCTCCTTCTCTTGCCTTGCTGTAGTTGCTGCTTGCACCAACAACGCCTGTGCTCTTTTCTTCTACTTCATGGGATTTATTCAGTTCATCTTGAGGACAAATGAGCAAGGGGAATCATAGATTCATATGATTCTGTGATTAGACCATGGGTGTCCAGCAGATCTGGAATGTATGTCTACCCATCTTGAAACAAAGGGTTGTTCAGCTTCTGTCATTCAATCTAAGAGATTCACATTGAATTACACTGAAGGAAATTAAAAAGATAATTTTAATTCCCTAATTCCAGGTAATACAGTACCTCACACTTTTAAAATTTTCTTTGAATCAGAACTTAATTTATTAAATTGTAAAGTCCTGGAAGATCTGTACGTTAGGATAAAGACGGAAGAGAGTAAAAAAAAATCAGCTGGAAATTCATGAGTTTCAGAGATTCTGTGATGGAATTTCCTGAACTAATTGACCTAAGAGGTGGGTGATCAGGGTTAGATGTTTTCAATAAAAGCTTGAGAATTTCTTCCTAGCCTTTAGCTTAACAGTATGTTCCACTATCTCATGTTCTCTGTGTTCTCTTTGTGCTTAAACACTGTATGTTTTGAAGTATTTGTTTGGATTTTTTCCACCTGTCTATTCATCTGATAAATATTATTTATATAAAATTTGCAGTAGTCTCTTTCTATGAACATAACCAGATAATTCCATGGGATCATGTCCTCTGCTTTAAGAGTTAATGGGAAAATTGTAGTACATTTCATCTGACCCAAGATCATATACTAGCATAACATGCATTTTATATTTTGAAATTATACATTGGATGGGGCATTTGAATAAAAATGCTAACAGAAAAGTTCTGATATGAAATTAGAATATTTATTGTAATGAACATAACATTCATCTCTGTAATATTCATATTCATTAAGCTATATTGAATATAAAGCAATGTCACAAAATTGATGAAGCAAGGATTTCAACTGGACTATTCCAGGTGTGTCAATCAGAATTATAATATGTTAAGAATCCATTTTGTCTACTGCATCAATGTTGTTGCTAGTACTGCCAATGCTTCATTTCTCAGCTGTATTCCTTTTACTGTCACCAACAGACCTCCCTCCTTGTGTCAGTGGGTGGACCTGACACTGTTAAACGCACACCTGAGCTACTCATTGCCTTCTCAATAAGCTCCAGCTGTGAGAGTAGGCTGACCAAGATCCTGGGGTAATTTGTCAAAATTAGCATGGTGACAGTAATTCCAGACAGCTTTTCCTAAATGCTGTTAACAAAGGCAGTGTCGTAGTCTGAAAACAATTTCTACTGGGCTGATTGATTAGTGCTGGCAAAGTTCCTTCGCTTTTGTTTGGGTTGAAGTACTGTTCAGTAGCCACAGAAGGACCACAAAAAATGGTTAACGTTTAGAAAGAAAAGTGGTATTTCAAGACATGACAGAGACACAGAAAATGCCTACTGGATATGGGATAAGGAGGAGTGTGCTTCCTGGGTCCATAAGCAGTGAGTAGTTAACACTGCTGCACTGACACAAATAAATGTGGTGCTTCTTGGAATTTACCTTATTTGTACTTAATTTGGCAGAATGTTTCCATTCCATGCCTCAGCTTTCTATCCTTATTTACTGCCCCTATATTTACTTGCATCTCAAAGGAAATAAAGGAGAATGAAGAAGAAGAAAATTCCAAACAATTTGCTCAGAACGAAGATCAGGAAACAGTGCAGTAGAAGACACTACCAGAAGAAGTGGACAAGTGTGCAGGAGAGGTACCAGCAGTGCCTCATCAAATTCACACCCAGTTTCCCCAGCAAACAGGGCAATGAAAAAGTGATAGCTCGTCCCCTCCTTCCCATCCCCCTAATTGGAGCGCAGAGTGATGCTGGCATTGAGTCACACAACTGGAAGTGGTTGTGCAGCTCTCCTCGTCCATTCCTGCGCTAGATCTGCCAGGGCTGTTCTCTGTTACTTAGACCAGTTGGCAGGCAGTGTCTTTGACTAATATTATAAATTATCTTAGTCTCCAAAACCACATGGTCACATGCAAATTGTATTCAGGGAACGATTCCTGGCCTGTCATCAGTCTCAAACCATGCCCAATAATTTTGGGGAGACTGCTAGCTGGCACAGTTTAACACCCTCATAGGATGCATTTTAATAATATGAACAGTTATGTCTCCTTACCTAGAATCATTCCTTGGCACTGTTTGGTGAACTAATTTTAACAGCACTTGTATGTAGAGCCAGTGTATACAAAACACTATTTCCATACTGAATTAATTAAGTACTACCAGAAGTATAGCTTGTTTTAATTGAGATGAATTTCTTTCTGTTTCCCTTGAGAGCTCAGACCTCTTTCAATATAAATAAAATGGACCACAAATTTGTTTTCCTTTATGAGGAGAAATATTCAGGTAGTGTGAGAAAGAGTTGCAGAACCTACAAAACCCATTGTCAATGAGAATTTGGCAATTACTTTCTTGTAGTTCCTTTTAAATTCTTAGCATTAGTGAAATGTTTCAAACCAGAACTGCATTTTTCTCTGCACTACACTGAGCCAAAAATATTGCCATGCTATAGTAATGGGCATCATGTCAAACAACATGACGAGTAAAAACATATTGTGGCTATGATTAACAAATCTGCTATAGTGACTGTGACAATTTTGAGCAAATTCTCTCCTTGTGGCTTACAAAGCTGGCCTTCACTGAGGTTTCTTTAATTTTCATTGACACAGTGAAGTTAGTGTTTGTCAGTAAGCTATACACGTGTCTTACAAGCTTTAAAATGCAGCAAGAAATCTGCTGCCTAGAGTTGCTAATTGTGATCTCATGCACAAAATCCTCCTGTACCTAACCTATACCTATACCTACACCTACACCTACACCTATACCTGTACATTAATCACTGAGAGAGTATCAGAGCGCCTTCTTTTATACATCAAATGCAATTCCTGGTGTAGTTTGACCCAGACCAAATTGCAGTCTCAGGGCACAATTCTAGGAGGTACTACAGGACATGTACTCTTCTCAGTAGGCAGCCCGTGTGTGGGTGCTGTGTTTTGAAGTCTAAAAGTTTAACAAAATGAAAACAGGATGTTCTGTGTTGACAGATTTCAGTGTCAGTATGTTTTTTATCTACTTAATCTATTCATATGGATATAACCTGTGTGTTCAAATAGCAATAGTGCAGGAAATATTCCATAGATACATCATCTAGAAAGAGTGATTCATCCTAGACAGGGAACACTTACTCCTAATTTACCAGAAATAAACATTTTTGCAATGCTGTGATGATCTGATGTTTGTCCTGAGTGTAGGCACCTTATCAGACTGCTGTAATTAAGGCTGGCATCATTTGCTAATAGCACACTAGGAGACAATATGGCCAGTACAACATAGTGCTTCTGGTTCCACCAGACTGTCAGTTAACTAAGCAGAACAAGAGTATTTTTAGTATGACTTTGGAATTGGATCTGAACACCCATGTGACAGACAACATTAATTATCCATTTTGGCACTGACATGGATGGAGGGGACATATTCTTCAGACAATGGAAAAGGGAGATGATTTCTTCTCCAAACTATTTACAAACTAAAAGAAAGGAAAAAATAGCAATAAAATAATCTATTGGGCTAGATAAACCCTGGAGGTAGAATTTATGGCAATACTAATGGACATTCAGCACACAACAAATAGGCGACTGTTCAAGGTGGTGCTTTAACCATGTGCTCATGCAAAACCAGTGACTGAAGGATCCAAATGGGACACAAGAACATTCAGTGGGCCAGCTGGGAGATGAAGGAGATGTGCAACTGTCATTCTATTAGGCCTAAACTGTCCAGAAAATCAAGAGATATGGAAAATAAGAGCACTTTGATTCCATGAGTGCTCTGCTGGACTCTTCTCGATAGTTTCTACACAAACCCATGCATACCTCAGCAAATCATTTCATAGTTCTAAAAAACATGACTTACACTCCATTAATAATACCCTTTCAGCTGCATAGATCAAGCAAAGTTCCCTAAAACAGTGGAATGAGATAACATTTTGTAAGCAAGGTGTCCACAGAGCTTTGCCATAACAATTTAGGAAATGGTCCTGAAAAGGGTATTTAGGGAGACGTGACAGACCTCAGCACAATGCAATTGTTTATATTTATATTAATATTGGCTTTGGATGCAGCATCTACTTATCTGTGAGAGGGGGATGATGAAGAGATTTACGTGGATAAAGCACAATACAATGAAGATAGGAGATTTACACACTGGAACGTTAGATAAGCTTAAGCCAAAGAGACTGAATCACTAGTGGCACTTTTCCAGACTTAGAAAGCTTTAAACATAGATACTTTTCCCCCACTCAAATATTACAAAAATAGGTATACAAAATAACTAGGACACACTGGAAACAAACAAACAAGGAGAGGATCATGGTTTCCAGTTTGCAAGGACTGAAACACACCTGTTGATACTGAAGTATTTATAGTTCTCAATTAGGAAAACAGATATAGGTCCATGCATGAATATATGTGGGACTAATTTGTAAGCAGAATCAGTATCTGGTTGAAAATTGTCTGAGAACTTGGTTTTAAAGATATTTTGGCATTGATTGTTCATTTTGCATTATTCCTAGTTCTCCAATTTAATAAAGTATCCCTGCTAATCAATAGATAGACGTTACATGGTGTATGAAAGATATTGACCTTTCCTTTTGTTAGAAACCTGAAGTTTATCCAATATTCAAAATCCCCGTGGTAAACTTGGACCAAGTTCTAAATAAACACAGGCTTTGTTTGCTTAGGAGTTATGTGTATCTCAGATGATTCAGAGGATTCACCTTCGAAATAGGGAAAACTTGTGTTCAGAGACTGGTTCTGTCTTGTTTAAACTGATATTACTGTCTTTCAGACATGCAATACTGAAACAGAGAAGCTGACACAGGGAACTTTGGTGTCCTTTATCCTCTGGTGATTTCCCCATCAATTGAACAGTACCAAATAGTACCAAGTAGTACCAAATAGTGCTTTTAATAAGCCTATCTGAAAATAATCACCATTGATTATCCTGTTTTGTGTATTGAAATGTTAAAGCACAGAATGATCAAAAGATTTGTTCAGAAATCAAGGAATAGAGCCAAAAGGTTATTCGAGGTCTTATTTTATCTGAGGACAACTAGTCAGTAATAATTCCACTACGAAAACATATAGGCTGCACTGATGATCACTAAATACTCCTAAGGAGTGGTTGAGGGAACTGGAGTTTTTTTAGCCTGGAGAAAAGGAGACTCAGGGGAGACCTAATTGCTCTCTCGAACCACCTGAAAGGAGGTGAGATAGGGGCTGGTCTCTTCTTACGATTAACAAGTGATAGGAAAAGAGGAAATGGCCTTAAGTTGTGCCAGGGAAGGTTTAGATTGGATATAGGAAAAAATTCATTACCAAAAGAGCTGCCAAGCACTGGAACAGGCTGCCCAGGGCAGTGGTGGAATCACCATTCCTGGAGGCAGTTAAAAGAAGTGCAGATGTGGGGCCTGGCAACAGGATTTACTCCTGGACTTGGCAGTACTGGGTTAATAGCTGGACTTGATGATTTTAAAGGTCTTTTTCAACCTAACTTATTCTAAGATTCTATGATTCTATTATTTACTTTCAATAACATTTACAATCAATCTATTCCTTATGATTAGCAAAGAAATGTCAGAACAATTTCAAATATTAACACATCTTGGATTTTTAGGAACTTGATCAAAGTCTGGCTGAACTTACCACAAAACTCTGCTTTGAAACACATTTCAAAATGGTTTTGATTTACAACCAGTTCTTACCGATAGCTTTTTAAGTTTTACTTTGTATGCTCCTTACTTCCAAATCTCCTGGCTGCCATGATGAACATGAAGGTGATCTGCAGCATTGGATAAAGTGCTGCTTGTCGTCACACATCAGGGAAATTCTCTGGGGTAATCTTGGGTGGTGATTAAGGTAAACTCTGATTTACAGCCAAGAACCACAAGAAGTTTTTAATATAACAGGTAAGTTAATAAATACCAAAATAAAGAGTCCATGAGGCAGAATGGTGTCTGGACATACCTCAGATGCTGCCTTCTCATTAACTGGTTTTAGTGCATAGGTTTTATTTCAGGTTCCTTAAAGAGAAAGACAACTTCAGATGAGAACACTCCTGTCATTGAAAACCACCTTCTGCTATCTATCCTGTAATAAAAGAGTGATAAACTCAACTGAAATATGATCTCCTCATCCATCTTAATTATTGAGCAATGTCACTTTTGGGAAAATGCAGACTTTCTGTTTCAGAATACAGCAGATATAAATAACTATGCACACAGTGCTGAGCTAAGTCTGGGTGTGAATGCTATAACCTGCTTCTGCATCTCTGGTGAGGCAGGTGACTGTGGCTGCACAGAGAACAAGCAGGAGGATATTCTATTCATCTTGTCAGCAAAGGAGGATGTGGTGGTTCTGATTTTGCCATTTGCTTTCTCAAACTGGGATGGAACATGCTGCTAAGTGAGCCATATGGGACATAATTTTCTCTAACACAAAGATATTGGATGCAGGTCCTTGCAGCATCAGGAAGTTTATCTTGTCCATCCCATAACCAGTCAGTCCTTCCTTTTGTAGCTCTATAAATATGCAAATATTTTCTCAATTGGACCAATTATTTTTAAATGGCAGCTCTATTGTTGATAAAATGCAAAACTCTAGTGTGACATAATGGTTTTGGTGAAGACATGATACCTCAATTGCAATACAGGACAGATGTCAGGATGTCAAGTGAAGGATGTGGAAGACCTTAAAGTCATTTTTAAGAAGGAATTCAGGATTAAAATCTGAGAACATCTTGATTGTCTGAAGTGTTGATAAGCACATTTTAGGAACTAAAAGTTAAAAAAAAAATAACCACAAGAAAAAGGCTATAAAATAAAAATATTTTAATCCATCTAAAGAATAAATTTCTGAACTACTTTTCTTTTAATAGAGTTTGAATAAAAAGACTTATGACATCATTTCATGACCAGCAAGTTTGACTGTCTAAAAGTTAGGTAATTAGTCTATGCTAATCTTACAGGTACCTCCAGTCATTTCAACCTCTACTTAAATTATCCAGTGCTGGATTCTGCACTGGATGTTTGTGCAGACTGGAGAAGGAAACACTGGCAGTACCGGGAAAGGGAATTGAGGGTCCTGGTTGATGGAAAGTTGAATATGAGTCAGCAGTGCCTTGGCAGCCAGGAGGGCCAACAGTGTCCTGGAGGGCATCAGACAAAGCATCGCCAGCCGGGTGAGGGAGGGGATTGTCCTGCTCTGGTCTGCACTGGGGTGACCTCACCTGGAATATTGTGGCACTACAATAAAGGAAAGATATTAGGCTATTGGAGACTGTCCAAAGGAGGGTAATGAAGATGGTGAAGGGCTTTGTGGGGAAGCCGTGCGAGGAGTGACTGAGGGCACTTGGTCTGTTTGGCCTGGAGAAGAGGAGACTGAGGGGAGACCTCATTGCAGTTACAACTTCCTTGTGGGGGGAAGAGGAGGGGCAAGCACTGGTCTCTGCTCTGTGGTGACCAGTGACAGAACCCGAGGGAATGGCTTGAACTTGTGTCAGGGGAGGTTTAAGTTGGATATTAGAAAGAGGTTTTTCACCCAAAGGGTGGTTGAACACCAGAACAGGCTCCCCAGGGCAGTGGTCATAGATACTGCCAGAGCTCAAGAAATGCTTGGAGAATGCTCTTGGATACGTAATGTGATTCTTGGAGTTGTCCTGTGCTGGGTCAGAAGTTGGACTCAATCTTAGTGGGTCCCTTCTAATTCAGAATATCGTACAATTCCATAAGTGAAATTAACAGGGACTAAATCAACATCCTTGATGTACCACCACCTCCAGAAAAGCCATGGTGATCCATGCACAGCTGTGACTGAGAAATGGGACACTCTATGGCAATTTGGATGGCAGATAGTAGTTTAAAGACATTTCTCAATATTTTTGGTAAGCCATTTGAGCATGAGAGTTCAAGTGACTCTAGGAGATAAAGAGAAGTTGCAGTCTGTCGTTCAGAAAGCCAGTCTGCATGGACTCTGGTAAAAGAACATGTTTCCTTCTTCATAAGCCATTGTCAGAGAGTCACCTCACAATCAGTTGCCATAAAATAGTTTTCCAATCTTGTTAAAAAAAAAAAAATCCTTTTATCTGCATAAACAGTGAAAGATCTTGCAGTGATTTCCTCAGCTCCCCAGACCAAAGAGACACTCAGTTTTACCACACTCCACATGAAGAGCAGAAAAGGGAAGTGGATTCAGATGGCTGAAACTCTATGAGCTTGTATGAAAATACTCTTTCTGGAATGGTTGAATTGCATTTTTTCACTCTGTAGCAGCAGAATAATTAAGAATGTAAGCCAGTTGGCACCTAGGAGAGAGTGCCTGGAAAGCACTTCCTGAAGGTTATTGCTTGTAAACAACAAAACCCTGTAGAACTCATGCAAAGCTTGTGAAGCTTTGGGATTCTTGCTGTCCAATAGAGATTTGGCTCCAGCAGGAATAAAGCCCACATTTTTCAAGAGGGATTTCAGTGTTATTGAAAGCAACTACTTGCTGTGAAATCAATGGGCATTGCATACTCAGAGACCTTAGACTATCTGGGCTGTAGTCCAATATGATAAATAAAAGCTGCTGATGACAAAACATATTTTAGAACACCAATACTGAGTTAATGGAGGTGTT
Organism: Manacus candei; assembly: GCF_025592945.1. Lineage (NCBI taxonomy): Eukaryota > Metazoa > Chordata > Aves > Passeriformes > Pipridae > Manacus > Manacus candei. The sequence goes on from NW_026138061.1 coordinate 9,406,101, forward strand.
TCAATTCTGTTTCCTAATTGTGTGCAATCCCATAGCTCACAGATCAGACACAAGGTGAGAAATTTGGGTCCTGATGTCTTATGCTACGCAGATTTTATTAACTTTAAGACAAAATTCTTAAGTGAAAAGAATATGCTTAGAAAATAAATGAGTGAGTTAAACTCAAGTGAGGATTTAAAAAAACAAACAAACAAAAAGCTGAAACAACTTTATTTCTGCATCGTATCCTAGGATAAACTACAGTATTAGGATAAAAGACTGTTTTCCAAAACTTTTCTGCATGTGGATAGGATGGAAACTCCTGTCCTCCTTTTTCTTGCACATGGAATAGAGGCATCGTCTGGCCTGTCAAACACACTGAGGTACATTTCCAGGTGTTTGGGCTATATTTGCATATATTGTTGCCATTCCTTGGCCTGCTTTAGGAGAATGATCATGAGAGTTGGATCACAATGCCTCTTTGTACCCTTTTTTTAACTTAGATAATAAGGAAGGAAAAAATCTTAGAAGCATCTACTCAAGTGAAGAAATGAACTTAGTCAGATAAGTTCACAAGTAGGACCATGCAAGAACTTTACAATAAAAGGAGGAACCTGTGATTCTTTTAAAGTAAACCTTTAGAAAAAAGCTGACTTAGAAAGAGAAAAAGGGTATTTTTTTTTGTTTTACTGGAAGTTCCCTGAACAGAATAATGTAATTGTTATTATTAAGACCTTCTATATGGGGAAAAACTGTAATGATTACACTTAATTTTTTTCCAGCCTTTTATTTTAATGGGCATTTAATGATTCTATATTCCAGTTTAAAAAAAAAAATCATATAACAGAATTCCTTGTCAAAATAAAAATACTTTTTCTGTTCTTCTCTATAATTCTGTCAAATATACCTCTTGACAATACCCACAACTACCTGTACAGAAAAAATGGCAATAATAGCCAAAAAGATTATTTTATAAAATGTTGGATATTTTCTACAATATATAGGGAAGATTAGATGTTCATAGTAGTTGTGTTTGGTATTTAAATTCACATAGTATGTCACTCTGAAACAACAACAACAACAGAAAAGTAAAACTGCCCAATAAATTGCACCAGATTCAGTCTTTATTCTGTTGTTCAATTTCCCCTGAAATCCAGTAAGAATATACAGATATTAAAAGCAAGGGAAGGTTTATAGAAAGGTTAAGGAGTCTTTATTTCCACTTCTCACTATTTCTGCTCGCTTTCATGTCCTGCTGTTGTCCTCACCTTTTTCTTTCTGGGTCTACATCCAGTTCTCAGCTTTGCACCTCACCCCCGAAAACCAAATTATAGTGTGTGAATATTCACACCAAATATCTCCTAAGGATTTTTTAAATAAAAGAAACATTCTTGATTTTTTTTAAAAAAATATTTTATTTGACACAAAGTGTATCAGATAATTTTAGGCTCTTCTCATAAACAGCTCATCAAGAAAGCAAAACTACATTGGTAAGAATTTTTCTGAGAATTATTTACTTAGATACACCTTTTCTTCATTCCTTTAATTGCCTTAAATTTCTGTGTTGCATACTATTTCTGAGTCCTTCTTTCAGGATTTATAGTATATTTATAATACTGTGAGTTTTTTTTTTATTATTTTATAAAGCATAGTTTTTTTTATTTAGTCTATATCAGCTACCATTCAGCTTTTATAATATACCTGGGGCAAAATTCACTTCATTTATTCCATTGTACTGGGCATGTGAGCATAGATTCTTCAACATGTTTATTCTCAGCAGTACAATAATATTTGAAAATATAAATGAAGGGAAGAAAAAAATAAAGGTCTTACCTTTGCACTCAAATTTTCTATAACATTTATTATAAAATGTTGATGTATGGTATTCATCAAACTCTCACAACACTTGCAAGTACAGTTTTTGAAAAACTAAGTCCATCTGTTGATACCGCATGCCAATCACAGTTATCCTTTAAATATATTTACCAAGAGGAATATTTTGAGAAAATATGTCTGACGGTGACAAATTGACTTTTATGCAACATCTAGGTATTAGGAGAGTTTAAATTGAAGGTATTACTGGGTTTACTGCCTGTGTCATTTTTATCCCTCTTTAAGACTAAACTTTATTTATGAAGTAGAATTAATTCAATGAGGGATAAGTTTGGTGCATACCAGCTCCCTGCAGTCATTTTATTCAATTAACACTTTTATTTAAAGGTTGTTCATGTGGATGTGTGAATTATTTGCTCTTTGTCTGCACCGTGCAATGTGCTGCAAAGGGAAGGCTTGAGACATTAAGGGCAAAACTGCTTTTGATTGAACAACATGACACACTGACAACTCAACTTGACCAACCTTAAATTTTATTTTCTTTTTTAATTTGTTAATTAAATATTTCAAATACAAACACTTTAGTAGAAGAGCTCTTTAATATCTGTAGTTTTATATAACCTTCCCAATCCTTCTGAAAATATCACAGACCTATGCTTGCTAACCCATTGTTTTAGCTAATGATTCTTTGATAGAAGCACTCTGTGGCTCTTCCTAATTCCCTGTAACTTCTTCCTTCACGTATTTGGGACTGCCTGGATTTACTCTTTCTGTTTAAAGATATAATACTTCCACAAAGGATTACCTCTGAATGTGAAGAGTTTTCACATGCATCCCTCATCTCAGGGTTTTAAAGTCTCTGAGATGGTTATTTAAATAAACACAAGTATAGCAGCTCATCCTCTAGAAAGGGGATAAGAAAGTAAGCAAGTGTACTCATCTGGGCTTAGAAAAAACTTTTCATGTTTCCTGTGCCACACATTATTTTAGGGACAGCTCTAGGTATTTCTAGGTTATAGATGGGCAGAAAATTACTTCAAGATATGAGGTTTGAAAGCTTTTTCTTCTAAATTAGGTGAAAACCACATTTTTCAAAGTCTTTAATGGAAAAAAATGTGAAGATGGGTTCAAAGTCTATATTAAAAAAAAAACAATGGAGGTTCAAGCAAAACAGATGAGGAACTTAAGCTGTTCCTCCTGCTTACCAAAAGGACAGAGAAAAGAGCGATTTGACAGACTACATAATAAAGTTGTTTATTTTAGGTTAAATACTACTTTGGAAAACAATCAGGTGGCAGAACCAACTTTCAAATCACTGCTCAGCACTAGGCAGAGTGAGGAAATGTATTGGGGACTCTTACAACCTAATGAAGTAGCCCAGCTACTCCAGTGTAGCCTTCCTTCTTGTTCCATTGCATCTACAGCTAAGCAGCTTTTTTCCTGATGAAGTGTCCTGTTCATTTTAAAAAATAAACAGGTATTTGCAAATAAAAACACACAAGTGAGTCTCTGGAAAACAGATCTTGGCCTTAGCCAAGAAGCATTACAAAGCGCACAGGACACTCTGTTGAGACATTCGTGACTCAGTTTGTTGGTGTGACTGCTTCAGATCCTGACCAGGTCAACTACAACAATATTAATGCAATCTACACAGCCTTTTTATTTTTTATTAACTGCAATCTTCATTTTGTCATCATGTCCTTTTGATCAAGTAAAAGCACTCTCATCATCCCTGATGCTTTGCTCTTTCATAGTGGTTTTAAATGAAGAGAATTTTGGTATGTTCAATTGTGATCTACTAATACATTACATTAGGGTAAAGAGCAGCTCTGTTTACTTAAGTATATGTGTGTATGTAATTTTCTGTGTCTTCTGTTTTTGAGGATGGAATGGACTTCAAGGCTGTAATTTTTTCTGTGTGTGTATTATTCCAGATTTCCTTAATTTTCTTAATAGTTACTCAAGTGAATTCTTAAGCTTTCCCACACAGACACTTTCAATAAAATTAATCTGAAATAAGTGTTATTTGAAAATGGATTGCTTAAGCACAGGAAATTACCATGCAGTTATTCTGAATGGAATGGGAGCAGCCTTAACTGATTTCCCCCTCCCTTCACTTGCAAAGCAGGTAGAACCCAAATTTATCAAATTACGGTGCAGTTTCATGGGATGTTTAAACCAGGACAACTCCTTAAAAGACTGACATGTATCAAGACCAAACTGTGGTGCTGTCTGGGCCCCCCCACAGGATTCAAAGAAAACCAAACAAGCATAGATGGGACAGCAGCATTTGAGGAAAGAAGGAAAAAAAATGAAGAATTCTGACCATATACCTGCACATTTCATATACTTTTATTAACATGTCTGTGTATGAGTAAAATTGATTGTCGAAAATGTAATTTTTTACACGTGCTTAGTAGCACTATACCAGTAGACTTGACTATGCCATATCTTCTAACACACTAAGCTTCCATGGAAGTGGGAAGATTTAGGGTGGTGAAAATCTCATTTCTGAAGATGGCAACAGGTTAATTTTCAATCTGATTGGAATCCAAACAGCAACCTGGCTTTCCAACCAGCACCAGTGTTAAGTACATTGTAACATACTCAGGTACTCGAAGTGTCCGGGCAATTAGAGCAGGAGTCAAAAGGAACTGAAATAGTCAGGGCTTTTACCACAATCTCTAGCAGTGGTACACACCTAAGACATCATAGACTAGATTAGGAAAAAGAATTTTTAAACTATCCATTGAACAAGCTTCTAAAGCTGTATAGCATTCACCATATTTTGAAGATGGTTAAGATGAAATCTTATGAATTCTCCTGTGCTCCTCCATGATCACAAAAGTTCCATCACCCCAATATAATGTGCAAAACAGAAGACTATCATAACTATGACCAATTCTTCATGGCCTGTGAACTGGAAACTTTGAGATAAATTTTACACAGAGAGGGTGGATGTGGGAAGAGGCTTGTGCTAAATCCTTATCCACAAGTCAGTGACCTATTGGAAAACTCCAAAGTGCTTTATTTGTGTGATGAAGAGGGCAGAAAACAGGTGTATGGTGTGATCTGTTCACTTACTGGAAACAGGTAAAAGAAGGAGAAAAAGTTCACGAATTCAAGGAAAGAAGGAAAAAGGCTGTACAATCCTGGCCAGTATCCAACGTTTCTTATATCCAGCTAACAACATTTTTCTGTGTAGAAGTTAAATTATTGCTCAGTGTTTCATTTCTTACATGTGTGTGGTTAGCAGCATGCCAGCAGATGTGTCTGTAACACCACATCTGTTAAAACACTGGTTATGTTCCTTGGGAGGTGGGAAACTCCTGAGGAAAGAAATTCCCTCTTTGAAACGACTGACAAAAAGGTCACTACTGGTCCCAGCAGAAGATACATGGAAACTTGGCTTGTAAGATGGGACATGCAGAGTTCACAAAAGCTGACAAGAAAGTGGTTTAAAAGAAAAGAGGATTATCATAAAGAAATTGAATTCTTCTTTATCATAAATATTGATGTTTTTCATATATTTATGACTATTGAAGCAGTCTCTTTAAATAAGATTACTCTTTTCTGTTTGTTTTCTGATGATTAAATAAAAATCTCATTGTTTACATAAAGATTATCAGTGAGTATTTTTATCTTGACATAGCATGCAAAAGTAAGATTTAATAAAAGCGATTTTGGCCTGATCATTTATGATGAACCCAGCATTTCAAACAAGCTTTGTTCAAACCACTATATATTATTCATCACTGTTATACTGTTGATTTCAGGAGCTGTACACCATATGTGAATAAAGTTAGATGCTTCAGCAGTTTGAACTACCTACATGATGTTTCAATTTATATATTTTTTTTATTGTTTTTTTCCCTTATTAGAATTTTGTGACCTACAGCAAGTATTTGAGTACTAATTCCTTCCTCAGTGAACAAGGAGTTCATGTCTGGAGAAAATAGGACCAGGACTAAAGACATGATGGAAATACCAGCCTGAAATTAATTTTGTCACATCTGTGTGTGCCTTGGGACAATATTTCCCTTTTTCTGTTTAGCTGATTTATAAGATTCCATCGTGATGTAACAATTTAGCAAAACAGAATTTTCCTGCTGGTCTAGCACATATCTCTGCTTTTGAATGATCTTATAGGCTGCAGGGATATAGGATATGTATTCAGGGAATGCAGAACCATAAGGAACACAATTTAATTATTTACTTATGTTCCTTATTTTCTCTTCATGTGAACCACAGTATTTGAAACTGGATGTCATGTGAAGGCTGCTGTAGAAGACAGCAATCCTAACAAAGAAAATAGTCTGGAGAGCTTGCTGTTCAGTGACTTAATCTGCTTGTGAAGGTCTAGACTTTTCCATTTTTACCAGCAGATTTTCGTGATTATTCTGATGGTTCTGAAACAATTTGCCAAATTATCTTAATCATCTCATGATAAAGTAGTTGAATAGTTTCTTTTCTTCTACTTATGGTATTCTTTTCTCCAGCTGTTCCTAACAGAATGTAAGACAAGATACAAACATTATGTGCTATTTGAAGTTCTGTTTCAATGTTTGATACTGTATGAATTGTGGTCTGTAAAGTAACCCTGTGCATGAACAAGGTTCTTCCTGTTGGTATGGGTTCATTAAATATGCCTGCCTGATTTTTGCACAGTTTCATTTTCTTTTCAGCATCACAGCTTTCTCATAACAGGGATTTGTGGTACTGAACTTCATCTAGGGCTGATCATTAATCTCAGGAGAGAATCAGCTGCCTTTCCCAACCACAAATGCTGAATATATTATCTGGATATTTATCTCATGTCAACTGAAATGTCCATTATAAACTACACCAACAAGGTAGTCATTGGTAAATATGTAGCAGGACATTCAGTGAAAGAGTATTATGACAATTTGCTGAAAGAGTATTTAGAACATTATTTAAAAGAGAAATCACGAAACAAAACTCAAACACAAAAAGAAAGCCTACACAGGGTAGAAGCAAAGGACAGGACCCTGGAAGAAATACACAGAAGCTCCTCATGATCCAGCAATGTGCTCTCACCACCCAGAAAACCAACCACATTCTGGGCTGCATCAAAGGCAATGTGGGCAGCAGGTCAAGGGAGGTGATTCTGCTCCTCTGCTCTGCTCTGGTGAGACCCCACCTGGAGTATTGTGTTCAGTTTTGGGGTCTCCAATAGAAGAAGGTCATGGACCTGTTGAAGTGAGTCCAGAGGAGGGCCATGTTCTAGCCAGAGAAGGCTAGAACAGCTCTCCTATCAAGACAGGCTGAGAGAGTTGGGGCTGTTCAGCCTTGAGAAGAGAAGGGTCTGTGGAGAATTTATAGCACCTTCCAGAACATAAAGGTGGCATAAAGGAAAGCTGGAGAGGGAGTTTTGACAGTGGCAAGGAGTGATGGAAAAGAAGGAATGGTTTTAAACTGAGATAGGGAAGGTTTGTATTAGATATTAGGAAAAAAATTTTTATAGGGAAGGTGATAAGGCACTGGAACAGGTTACTCAGAGAAGTTGTGAATGTCCCATCTCTCGAAATGTTCATGGACAGGTTGTTTGGGGCTTTGAGCAACCTGCTCCCCTGGAAAATGTCACTACCAGGCAAACTGAGGGCAGTGTGAAAACACACATTATGAAATTTCATAAAGTGTCAACTCTCTGTCATATAGAAGATGAAACAAAACGACAGCACCAAGTATTCAGTGGGAGAGGGTTTCCTCTTGTGACACTCAGCTGAATTAACCTGCTTGGGTGGCAGTGGGGCTGTGGGTCCTGCCAGTTGGTTCCAGGTAGTCTGTGAACATGCAAGTGATGGTGTTACAAAATTACAGATCCTGAAAAAGATGTTTGGAGCTTCTTTCTTGCAATGTGTATTAGATGGCTGTGGCCAGGGGCAGTGGGGCTGCAGGGTGTTTCCTCTGGGGGGAGAGGATGTTGGACACAGCAGGTCCCACATGGCTCCAGTGTCCCCACCACAGGGCACAGCTGAGCCCCTCAGCCAAGCTTGGGGAGCCCGGGGGGGAAAGAGGTTCCAGAAAGGGCCCAAAGTGCAGTGAGAGAGGACAAGGGAGGCAATGAGGGAATGGCAGCAGAGGGACCCCAAGGGGGACCAGAGGAGGAGGGGAAGAGCAGGAGGGGCTGCAGGCCTGGAACAGGGACTTCACCCCACCTCCCCAGCAGTCCTGCAGAGACCCCGCTGGAGCAGGGACACCACCACAGCCTGGGAGACATTCCCTGCACGAATACCACCTGTGTGCCCTTAGGGGAGAGGAGTTGGGAGCAAAAGGGGAAAAGCGGGACTGGGGAAGAGTCGTGGTAAGAGGGAGATGTTGTAGTCTCTGTCTTCATTTCTCTCTGCCTGAATCTATTTTAATTGACAATAAATAAAGCTACTTTTTCCCAAGTCAAATCTGTTTTGGCCCTGGTGGTAACTGGTGGGTGATCTCCCTGTCTTTATCTCAATCCTTGAGCTTTTCCACCTTTTCAGCTTCTCTTCTGTTGAGAAACAGGAGGGAAAGAACGTCCAGGGAAGGGGGCCAAGTTAGCCCACCAGGCAGAGATAGTTACCAGCAAAGCCTTGATCTGGGTCACCCTATGAAGAGACTAAAACACCACTGGAAGCTCCCACCACCGAGGCAGTAGCAGGGACACCATTTCAGACACTTCACTGCTGCACCACCATTTTTAGATTAGCACAGGCTCCCAGGGTATCTGCACCCACAGGCTGCACTGTGACAGCACACATTAAGAAAATACTGATTTAGTGTCTTCTAGTCATATTCTTTTCCCTTCTGTGGTTTGGTGCACCCATGGGTTTTTTCCTTTGTGAAAGCAGTTGCATAAGTGTGATCCCTGTGGGCATGAAACCCTCAGGTGACCCATAAAATAAGTACAGTAAAAAAATATACTACTTTCTCTGAACTGCTTCTCTGAGGGATCAAATAAGCCCCAGCAGTGGTGTGAAGGAGGAGATGAAAGTGAAAGTTACTCAGGGGCCTGAAGAGAAAGGCAATGAGACCATCCTGTGGCAGAGGGAGACCAAGCTGTGAGATCGCTTTCACTGTGACACAAAGCTGCAACTTAACAGTTCACAGAGAAAACACCCAAACTGGTAAATAAAACTGAGTAAAGTACATTCTCTGGCACTGAGATAATTTAGCACAGCAGCTTTTTTGCAGGTGGAGTGACATGCCACTCATAAGAGAAGTAGCACTTTTTTTTACATAAAACAGTGATTTTACAAAGTTGTTGTAAATGTGACAGTGGTTAAACCAAGATTTGCTGGCAAGGTCTACTTGAGTATTTACTGCATAGAGGATGGGATTAGACTGTCAGGGAGATCTTTTCATTGAGTCACACATTTTGAACTCCTAAATCTAGTTGTGGTTGGATCCAGATTTAGTCCAGGCTTGGTCAGTTGATTATGACTAAAGGATTATATCTGTGCAATCAATCCTTTATGTCCCTTATCTAAGATTTCAAAGTGTCCCAATTCACTGAATATCTGACACATTAAAGACTCTCTTGGCCTTGAGGAGTAACCTCGAGAGGTGTCCCTCCTCTAAAAGACATCCTGATGTGCAGCTCACTGCCATTTATTTATGTTCACTATTTATGGAGTAAGATGATTGACTCAGTTATATTTGCATTCTGACTGCAAATGTTAGTTTATTCCAAACTTGTCTTGAGTCAACCCTTGACCAGCACTATGGTTCGACAGGTGATTGCTCAAACTAGCCCCTGGTTACTATGTTGTTATCTGCCTCCCCTGAAACCACTTTGAGTGACCAGACAAATAGATTACCACTGGGGATTATCACTTGAGCAGGGGTACAGGAAATAAAGGTCATGTTGGGGTGCAGGGGGGAGAGTACAGCATTAAAAACTTTCTTGTCCACACCATAAAACAGTCTTTTTAGTCAAAGCAGTGTCTTAAACACACAGTTGCAGTAGACCATGATCTTCTCTAACTCCTGATGTCCTCAGGCGTTAATAAAGTGCAAGTTGACCCAAGCCATTGACCTGACCATTTTTAGTTTATTAGTATAGACACAGTCATATCTGCTCACTGCAATGATTTTTTAGTGTCTCCTTCAGGACAAACTCCCTGATTAACAGTCATTGAGGGTACAATTCAGCTTCAGATCAAAATACCTTTTGCACAAGCATATAAACATAGGTCATTGCTTAAGTATTGGCATGTAAAGCCATGTGAAATGTCATATGTGTTTGACAGCTAAGGAGCCAGGGAGATATGTCATAAGACCCATGCCATTCTGCAGTGGCATATGAGTTGAGGGAAAATAAAGCAGAGAAAATCAGAGCTGTTAAGTCAAGCAGTGAATTTTCATTATAGTTAGTTAAGTGAATGAGCTTTCATTGGAGTTTAAATTCAGTTTTCTATGCAAAGAGATTTGTCACCACTGAGTTGTCCAAAGCTGTCAGAAACCTTCATAGTTGGACTGCTGAATATAATAGAGAACCTGGGCCCTTCTGGAAGGTGGAAGACATGCATGACATCCTAAAGCATCTGAAATTACAGTCAATACCTCAGGGCAAACAACTGAATCAGGCCAAAGAGTTTCTTAAAGAATGGTAACAAGTGCCAGTATTAGCAGTTTATATGGTAAACCAGAGCACCAAACCATCAAAATTATTTAAGAAAATTGATCTGAATTTTCCCTGCCATTAAATTTTATTGGAACAGAATGGCCTCTATTTTTCCTGCTAAACTCTCTTAGCCTTCAAATCAAAGCAACCAGATCCAAAATGCTTATTGAGAAGGATGTCAAACTCGCACTAAGATCTGAAATGTCCAGGCTCAGATTAAAATCGTACCAAAGTTAATTGTAATTTCACTGAAACTTTGGAACCTATTATTGTTTCTTCAAGCTATTTAATTAACTAGAATAGACATAGTGTAGAGAAGGGATTTATAATAAAGACAAGTAAATTACTTCAGTACCTGAAAGAGATAGTTTTACTCATCCCCTATCAATGAGTGTCATTGGTGCCATAAATATTTTAAGACTGGAATTTCTTTGACTGCTAAGAAGATGAGAAAAGCAGAATTTCAGAAAATTCTCCTGGGCACCGACCTGTAACTTTGAGAATGTTAAAAAAACTGGAAATTGGACCTAAGAACATTCTTTAAGGACTTTGGCTTCCATGTTCTTGAAACTTCTCTCCCAATCTTTTTCTTCTTTTTGACAGCTGCATGGATTATTTTCCACTTCAGTTACCACCATTAAAAAAGTATTTTACTAAAAATCTGCTACTTTTTCTTGCTACAAAAATCTCCTGCTCAGACATAAACTCTATTTAATCTCAGTCCAGAGCAGTAACACAAAGGCTTTGCTTGCCTCAAGCTGAGGTTGCAAACCATTTTGTTTAATAGATGCCTATCAGGAAAGCCTGCGATTCCTCATGTGTGAACGAAGCTATTAAACCCCAAACCTCATTACACAAATAATGTCCATTTTGATATTTCAAAGTACTTTTAGCAAGGTGCTCACAAGAGTGTTGTAAATGATCCGTAAACAATGGAACACTATAGGGACAAATTGTAGATTGGGCAATTTATTTTCACAAAAGTTTACTGCCAAAGGAGAAGCCAATCACCACGGTCACTTGAGGGCCCGATCCTACAAAAGCTCCTCTCCTGTGTTTTCCTTGCTCATGCTGTGACACTGTGCAAATCAGGAAGATTAATCCTATCAGTAAGGTATTCTTAGGTGAGTAAAAGGTTTGAGATATTGTATTTTGCAACCACACAAAACAGGTGTTCCCTTTACATGCTTGTCATAATTCTCTCACCTTTCTAAATATTTTTTTTAAATTCTTTCTGGCAGATATGCCATCACCATAAGCACCAGGAACTAAGACTAAAAGGAGGAACTAAGACTTAAAAAAAGGAACTAAGCAAGAATTTCCCAGTATAGTTTGGAAATTAAAAGAAAAATATTCCCTTCTTAAAAGTGTAGATTTCTTCAGCATTTCCTGCTTCCAAAAAAGTGGAAAGGTGAGGTAAAAAGCCTATTTTCACTTAAATGTACTGTGTGCAATGCTTTCAATTTGTCTCAAATAAAACAAAAAAGTCTGAATTTTGGTGGTGCTTTTTTGTATTAATTTTCTTTACTATGTATCAAAATGAGTTTAAATCCTGTATGGCATCATTTCCTGTGTCTAAACTATGGAGGTAGTATCCAAAAGCTCAGGATGATTGCATTTAAAATCACATTACCTGGCACCAGCTGAGGCAGCAAAACTGATGACGGAGTCTTCAAAAGGACTGTCGTTTTATGACATTTGTCATATTATTTTTGAGGTCAGTAAGGGACTGATTCTGGAGACAATCAGCAGAAACAGCTTCATGTTAATCTACTTCATTGGTAATTTTTCTGTTCTTGAAGTTTATTTCAGAGTCCCCGTGGTGGGTTTGACCTTGGTTGGCTGCTGAATGCTTGCCTGGACAGTCTCTCACTACTCCTCAACAGGACAGCAGGAGAAAATAAGATGAAAAAGCAGGATTTTTCCCCCTTATATCTTTTCTCACTGTCTTTCTCACAGCTGTTACATCGTTTTTAATTCTATTTTAAATGTGATGTCACAGAGACATCACCAGCTTTGCTGAAGAAGCAGGCTTTGGCTAATTGTGGGGCCGTTTTGGAGACAGCTGGAACCAACTCCATACAAAATAGGATCAGCCCCTGATTTCTTCTCACAGAAGCCTCACCCACTACGTGAACCTTGCCATGTAAACCAAATACACCCTCGTATCCATTACTCTAGTATTAACTTCTATCACAACCTAACCTTCATTTTGTGAATGACTACTCTGCATCAGGGCATTTACATTCTGCTCTTATATTAGCTCAAAACACTCATCATGTGCCTTCATACTAGGTTTATTTCCCAGTGCACCTGTGGCACAATTAGAAATTAGATATAAGGATAATAACGAAAGCAGCTGAAATTTTATAGGTAGTCTCTAATGATTCTCAAGCTGCCACATTGTGCATTTCTCATAGGAGTGTGAGTAACAGAAATCAGGTTTTTTTAGAGGAACCTTAGGTGTCATTATTTCATCCTTAAGCTCTTTATGTTAAGAATGATAACAAACCCAAATTCAATAGAGAAAGGTTCCCTCAGGACTGCAATCAATATTCAGTCCAGATTTCATGCTCTTACTCACAGATTCTTCTAAAGGATTTGCCATGTAAAACTTTCCTTTTATGATGGACAAATCAGAAACACATTCCAGAAATAAATCTGGCTTCTCAATATCATTGAAAGACTAAGTCAGAGGTATAAGGTGTTCCACACCTTGCAGTAGCAGTATTGTCTACAGTCAGTTCTACTAATCTTTTAGTGAAGATTGATTGGATATCAAACCCAGAAATTTATACAAATGAGTTTTAAAACTAGAAACTGACCTAATGACAGTTGCAGGCCTTTGACAGATGTTTGGAATCCCGAAGCTTTAATATTTGTGTGCCTGTAGATCTAACTTTGAAACTAGACCAGCTTTGAGACGTATGTTAAACCATACAATATCCAGAGATCCCTTCCAGCCACAGTTACTCCATGTCTGTATGATACTGTGTTAATCTAATCCCTCATAAACTGTTAAAAATTACTTTTTAACTAAAACAATAGCTATGAAACACAAATAGAGTTACCTGGCAGCAAAGGGACAGCTAATTCATCTGTTGCTGAACGCTATTATCAGATGTAATCACAATGTTTCCTGCCTGGAATTATTGGCATCAAGCTTGTAAATGTAGCCCCTAAGGGAGGAAAAACACTGTAAATAACTTGCCTTTAAAGAGGAGGTTTATTGGATTTTTACACCACACAACATGAGCTCTGGTTAAATGCTGAGTGATATTTATGTCCTTGTACACCCAGCCATACCTCAACTTCGTTTTTTTTTTTTTTTTTTAAATTTCAGCCCTAATGAACATAGCAATCACTGGTATTCACTTTTTGAGTCTTTCTAGTTTTCAAAATATAGACACATTAAATGATGGTGATCACAGCAGCTGAAAAAATAGTCTTCCAATTTCTTTTACTACCTCATGAATTAAGGAGAAAAAAGAGATGGAGGGGGAATAAAGGAGAGATGAAAACAGAGATTAAATTATTCTGCTGGTATACATATCCAGTAAGACTGAATGGCCTAAAGCAAATGTGAACATGGGTTTTCAACATGCTCAGCTGAACTGTGAGTTGTTATCGGGTTATCAGGCAGTGCAATTTACACAACCCTCAAGGGATATTGGGTATGGATCAGCACAAGTGTCACAGGAGCACAAATATAGCTTAAATCTGACACACTGTGTGGCACAAGGTTCTGAAGTATTGGAGCTAAGGACTTGACCCTCAGCTTGCCAGACATGATGTGTTACTGCAGATCCCTGGATCAGTCCATCTCAGAGCTCCCTACATTATACAATTGCTCAGCAGTACTTTCAACCTGTTTACGCCATGAGCTTAGAGACACTATAATGAGAGTTGGCCTGTTGGAAATTATGCTGGCCTTATTTGCTAAAGGCAGCTGCATATGTGTGGCAAACCCCTTAAAGGTTGTTTAGCTGTGTTCCAAAGGTGGAAATTTCCTCCCAGAGAAGTCAGAACACAATGCGTTGTTACTTTGAGAAAGCCTGACCTCAGATTTTTACATGGGCACTCTGTTTGTTGTACATACCTATGTAGTGTAATTTCTCCCAATTTACGTGTGAAGTGTCATCTCTTCTTCCACCACACTGCAGAGAAAATAAGCTAGAGGAAAGTCCTCTTGCTCTGTGTCTATGAAAAGAGAGCAGCTGTTTGGTGACCTGCTTAGTCCCATCAGGCTGGGTTAGACAAATATTTGGAACATTTGTAATTCCGAGGTCTTCAGTCAGTGTCCCTTACAACAGGATTCATCTGACTAAATGTGGGTGCTAATGTGCATTTCAGCAAGTCACTTTCAATTCTCTTTACTGCCAGGGAAGATCTAGTAATAGAGACAATGGAATTTAGAGTGTGATTCATCTCATCCTAAACAGATGCCTACATTTGTTCAGAGGAATTGCATCCTAAACTCCATTAACGGAATTGATCAGATCTCTACTGATGATAATGGGAGCACAAATAACCAGTTAAAATGTAGGTGCCTGCACTAAAAGTCAGGTGAGATTTATAAGTCCTAGCCCTTGTTTCTGAAACCTTCTCAGACTGAGGTGTATGCCATACCCCCAGCTGCTCTATCCTATTAAAACCGAGGTCCTTCCCTGGAGGATCTCTGTTTTAATGGCTGTGGAAATAAATCCCAGCAAGCTGCAGCAGCAAAGAACTTCACATGCCTGCAGATTTTAGCAGGAGATGAATGTGGAGCTGCTGGTAGCAGCAGAAGCTTGAAGCTTAACCACCTAAAGTTCACTACTGCACATTTTGGAAGTTTAAGACTTTTTTTTTTGGAGTTGATCCAAAATACTCTGCACAAAAATCAAATGGAGGGATGGCATCTCCTTCAACAATGATCTGATCTTCCTAACGTAAGGATGATGGCCAGTACTCGAGTCAGAGCAAAGGTTCATTTAGTCCACTATCCAGTCTCCTGCAGAGTCGTAGTATGTGAAGTGTTAAGTGTAATAACGGGGCAGGCATATATATGTGATACTCCCATAAATTCTCCTCCAGAGCCCAGAAACAAGTCTGGTAGATGTTGAAACTTTTCTTTATTAGTTTTTCAGCTTGCTGTTTGTCTTTCCTCACTTTCTCTAGGTTAAAACCATTTTAATTAATGCAACTTGGGTGTAGACCTATAATAACCCATATAATTCTTATTGGATGAAAGGTTTTGTAATAGCTTTTTTTTTCCTATTAATTTATTATTACTAACATGCTTAAAGATTATTTTACCGGTGTACATTTCATCTCATCTGATGAGAGGGATGCATTTCATGATGAGAGGGACAACATGGTCTCAGAATAAATTGCTTTACATATTAATATGCTGAACCAGGGCATCTACCTTCTTTCCAAACAAGGGATTATTTAGTCTCCAAATAACTCTCTGGTCTTGAATACTATACAGGAAGTAGAGGTCAGTTGTAATTTCTGATTAATTTTGTGTTCTCAACTTGAGTTCAATTTAAACAGTGAAATTAATGCTTTGGTAATTAAACTTTTACTTTCATTGAAACAAGAGGAAAGTGCTAAGACCAGGATACAGCACTGCACATCCATGAAAACAGTGCTGGTAGCCTGGGATCTATTTTACAAGCATTGTAGATTACATTTGTATCCAGGTAATATCCCATCACTCTGGCAGCAAAGCACAAAGGGACCTTATGCAAGTGTAATGCACATCTCTTAATTACTAGCATGTAGGTAGAAAAACATTCCCTAATTTTTGAAAGTGAAACATCAACTGGGAAAACAAGATAAGACATACTTTTTTTTCAGCACTGACTTGTTTTAAATACTTCATGTATTTCAGTTGACAAGGTGTAGCTTCATGAACAGCCTCTTTTCCTCTACCGATATTTACTGTTTTACATATGTTTTTCTCTCTTCTGCCTATTAGTCTTTTACAATTCTATCCATAGTTTTAGTGAAAGACAATGCTTGGACAATTGAATTTAGAGGCCAGTTACAGTCTGTGGTATGTTTTTAACCCAATTTTAAGATGTGATATCTAGACCCATCTTTGGTGTTTGTTTCCTCCGTAGCAGCTCCAGGAAATGTGTGTGTGTTCTGTACTTTCGATGCTTCCTTTTCCGCGAATAGCATATGGATGCCAGTAGGAATGGTTTGCATGTCTGGTGCTCTGCTATTTCTGCTCGTCTGTTTCTGAGATCAACAGATGGAGATGAGGTAATTCTGTAATGCTGGAAGTCATAAACAACTTAGTATAAATATCATTGCCTCAAATATTATGCTGAGCTTCCTCCATTTGAACTTCAGTCTCAGCGGAGCTTTGCTTCGGGTTGTAGCACGTGCCGTGTATATTTGGTTGGTTATTGTCTCCATCCTAATCAATATACAATCTCTTGAACTGGTCTTCTAAATTTTTCCCATCTTTAGACTAGAACTGACTTCCACCTCGGGGAGCACACGCCACGATTCACAGTTAAAGCCTACCTTTATCCTTCCCTCTTTACTTTGATGAGCAGACTAATGGAAAATATCATTATCCCTAAGACCCGGTAATTGCCCAGGAATTTGCATGCAGTACATACTCTGCTTTCAACTATAAAAGGTATATGTATACACCCAGATTTTTACAGATATCCACATAAACCACAACAACAGGAAGAAAAGAAAACTAGGCAAATACTTCGAGGGACTTTTCAAAACTTGTGAAGTAATCTCAGGCAGGACCTCTCTCAGGGTATCAATTAGAAATGTAAACAACCTGCTGCTCAGCCTTTAACAGAAATGACAGCTCAGACCCCGGAACACTTATCTTCTCCCATTGCTCGTTGAACAATAGGAAAAATTTGAAAACCTTGCAGTGACATTTAGCACCTTCTTGTCAAAACCAACACCCACTGTAATCTGGATAGCACAGTCTCTCGGTGTACCAGATTTCAATAGCCTTCAGGTGGTCTTTGCCCTCTTTCCACCAAATGTCCCAGAATCATGTTCATTCCCATTAGATCCTCTCATTCCCTCCCTCCCCACTATTGCCACTGGGCTTGTTTGTGATCTGTATTATCAGCCCTCCTTTTAACCTGTTACACTCATGTTTAGACCAGATTAGCTCTCATAATGCAACCCAGTAACTGTTCATAGTAGTAGAAGTGGGGAAGTCACCAAGCAAAACAAAAAGAGGAAAGGCAGCAAGGAGGAGAAAATCATAATCCACTTTTGTTACTGGAATCGCTTTATGAAAAAAAAATACAATTTTCATTTTATTCAATTCTTTCAGTTCTAATAAGAACCATAGTAAAGTCCAAAAGGACCGTATCATATCCAAACTTGAAATAGAATTTATTAAAAAGCAGAGTGTCAATACACCCTGTAAACAGAATTACTTTCTATCTGATCATTTCTACATAGGGTAGCAAATTTGGAGTTATTGGAGTTTCCTTTTTTTTGAGCAAGGTAGAACTGAAAACTGAATCTGTCCACTTCAAAACACTGGAAAGTAATTAATTTTATTTTAAACAATCATGACTGGCAGACTAAGAAAGTGTGAAGGGAGCAGGTTGGGAATATAGATCATTTGGATTGGAAAGGAAATTGAGTGTAAGAGGCTGTCAACAGAAAACAAAAACTCAAATCAACAAGTTGTTCTTACCTGATTTGAGGAATGGAGAAATGCAACAATCCGTAATAACAGAAAAAAAACCTTCTAGTCACAGATAGAGATAGGAAAATGATGTGTTTGTATAGACCAGACTGCAATAGTGTAAGCTGTTAAGTTAAAAAATTCAACATGAGAAAAGTGTTATGATAATAAATCTTTGATTACTTAATTAACAGGAAACCTGATAACATAGTTGTTCTTATTTTCCTTAAAACAGCATTGGAAAAATTAAAAGAGCATACTAAACATTGATAAATGAGAAAGAAAAATTCATTTCAGTGCAATGGTAATGTCTTCTTCTAAAGTAAAAGGATGTTTAGATAACAGTTTGGGATTTTTTGTTATGCCTTAAAATACATGAAGTGAGCAATAAATAACCATACCACAGTAATTGAAAACACAGACATCAATTTTCATGTAAGACAGATTTTGTTAGAAAAGAAGGTCTTTTTCAAAAATTGAGGTTTTATGAATAATTGTGACAGTGATTTTCTTTTTCATCATGTTTTCTGCTGCAATTTTAATGATGTTTTAATAATTACATAATGAGATGAAAAATGAAAGCTATATCAAGTATTTTGTGTTTTCCAAAATATCAATAGATTTAACTGAAGAACATGCTATTTTTAAAAGTCTATGTTAACCTAAAAACAAGCAGAGACACAAAACCCCCACTTGACAAAAAAAATCCCCAAACAAACAAAATAAAATCCCCAACAACTATAAAGTTATCAGCTTGGATATAGCAGGAAATGTGATGAACTATGGAAAACAGACCCATTTAAAACTAGGTGAAGCAGAACATTTTTTCAGAATATTCCCATTATTAATGTAATTGGTTTCTCTTGGCTCAGTCAACTGCAGCAATTTTTCTTGTGTGCTCTGAGTCTTCATTTGTACAGAATGGCATTAGGGAGGAAGCTCAGGCAAACTGTATGAAAGACTTCTGAGCTGTGTGTCGCTCACACCAGGAATGGGAATATCACTGAATGGAAAGATGCCTCCCACAGCCTGTACATTTGTATAATGTAAAAACACTATCCCACCTTTATATATCTCACAATCATAGAATGGTTGGGGTTGGAAGGGACCTTAAAAGTCACCTAGTTCCAACCCTACTTACATGGGCAGAGATTTCACCCACTAGATCAGGTTGTTCAGGGCTCCATATGAAAAAGAAAAAAAAAAAAGAGGATTTTTTTTATCCTCCAAGCAACCTTTTCTGCTGTGTTGACTCTACATGAGGAATCATACCCAATTTACAGCTGAACTAATCTGTGCCAAGGCAGTGTTGCTTGAGTGATGTCAGTGCTCACTGCTTACTCATGTTTTCATCTCAATGCACATTACCCCAAATCTATATAAAAGAACAAAGGGACTAGTTTGATGAAGTTAAGGTAACTATTGGGAATTCTGACACATACACGTGAAAACCATGTTTATGAGGAAGTTCTATTCCTAACTTTTATGTTTCTTTCTGTCTATAGTTTATCAGTCTATCAGTCTACCCTATCGGGGTAGTGGGATAAGTGTGTTTATCAACTGAATAATTACTGTAATATGTAGTCACTTATGAAATTTTGTCATAAAATCATTTTAAAAGCACAATCTCACCATGGTAGAGGAAATAAAACTAAATAGAAGGATTCAGCTAACTTTTATTTCTCTTCTTTCTTTTGTAAAATGAAATTAATAATCACAGTTTACCACTACAAAATGGGTCCAATTTTATCAGAATCAGCAATGGTATGGTGAAACCTGGAATTTGGTAAAATCAAGTCATGGTGAAATCAAGTCATACATAGATCAAAGTTAATACTTATCCCTCTATTTCTTACTAAGGTTTTACTCTAAAATAGCTCTACCTTAGTGCAACTAAAAAAGTAAGTGGAACATGAACTTTCTTTTTATTCATTTCATAAATTCCCAGAATCATAATTTCCTGCTTAAGCACACATTTTCATGTGGTTTTTATTATTGTTTTTATGATATCTCTCTGCAAGAATTAAATATCCTCTCAGCTGCATTTAACTGTAGTACAATATTCCGAGCAAGACCTTGTGACCCTGAATGAGATCTAGATTAGTAGAAGTTTACAGTGTTTTTAATTTCTCACATTTTAAAAATGTATGTTTCTCAAACTCATGCTTTTTTTTTTTTTAGTTCTATGTGCCTTAATCTTACATGTAAAACAAGACAAAATATTTTTTTTTTTTTTTTTTTGTATAGTAAACCACACACTCTATAAGCTGTTCCCATAGTATAAAACAATAGCATGCAGGAAATATTCATTGACTTTGGAGAAGAACATTTGAATAGCTGCATGATACTCTTTTATATTCTAATTTTCCTTGTTCCATCAATTTGATAGTAGAAAACAGAACAAGCGATCTGAAGATCAGACCTCTTGGACTGCTGTAGGGCTGAATTTTGGGAGCACAAGAAAATTAGTCAGGAGTGAAAAAGAAAGATAGAAGGAAAACCTAAGAATAGTAGGAAAAAAAAAGGTGAAATGTTAAATGTAGAAGTTAGTTTGATTAAGAAACAGACAATTAACATTCAAAAAAATATTTATTACTGGGAGAGGACATTTATAAGGATCCATACTAGGACTGATGCTGTTAAGCCTTTTGGTCAGAAGTCAAGAAGAAATTGCAAAATTGGCTTTGATTTTAAATGTTTAGACATGCCTGTGAGCTAACATTAAAGATCATGGCAAGATCATACTCACCAACAAGGAGGGTCTCATCAGGGATGTGAAGATCAAAGGCAGCCTTGGCTGACCACAAGACTGTGGAGTTCAGGATCCTAAGGGCAAGAAGGTCTGCTTAGAAATGACCCATGGGATAAAACCCTAAGGGAAAGACAGGCCCAGAAAAGATGATTAATATCCAAGTATCACATCGTCCAAGCTCAAGAGACCTCCATTCCAATGAATAAGAAGTCAGGAGACCTCAGTGCAAGAAAGACAAGGACATTGTCCAAATGAATCCAGAGGAGGACCATGAGAATGACCAAGGGGCTGGAACACCTTTCCTGCGAAGAAAAACCAAGAAAACTGGAGTTGTTCATCTAGGGGAAGTCTTGGGAAGACCTTATTGTGGCCTTTCAGTATATAAAAGAAACTTAAAAGAAAGACAGAGAAATACCAAGGACAAGGGGAAATGGATTTAAACTGAAAGGTGGTAGGTTTAGGTTGAACATAAGTAAGAATTATTTTATGACCAGAGTTGTAAGATACTGCAACAGTTTGACTAGAGAAGTTGTGGATACTCCACTACTGCATCTTGGAGAAACAGAAAATCTGTTAAAAAGGTAAGACTGAGTTAGCATTTTTGTCTGCAGTGAAAAAGAATTCAGGCAACTCAAACACTTGATAAGTGTATTGGATTTAGATCCAAACATTATTTCTCAGGATTTAAGAACATCTCAATCTAATGTATTAATTTTGTTCATGACTGGTGGTTGTTGGTTTGAGGCAACATTCCCATAGAGTGTTTTAGTTTGAGGTCCTACACTAATCTGTTCCTATTTTTTTAACTATACTGTAACTTCATTAAAATAAATGGTAATTAATTACAGCTAACAACTCCTGTCAGTGCTATCACACCAAGTTATGTAACGATTGTACATTTACAACATAGTTCTGCATTTAGGAATATTGTGTTTATACCATAGCAGAGGATGTACAATGGACAGCCCAAACCCACCATTAATCATTGGTCTAGGAAATCTCAGCTGCACTACTGAATACATCCATAGATCATTGTTCACATACATTGTAAGACTGTCAGTAGTAAAAAATCAGATTATGTGATTCAAGTTACAATAAATCTCTTTTTCAATACATATATGACATCTTTTAAAAACAGAGGGAAATGATTAATGAAAGTTTTTCAGACAAACGGGAGTTATATTCCCACGTTCTTACTTCATTGTTTTTTCTTCTGTTGGTTTAGTTGCTCAATGGGGTGAAAATGAACTAAATATTAGTACATTTCCCAAAATATGATGATTGCAACTAGTGAAAAGAAGGTTTTAGAGAGAGAAATAAAGGACTTTTACATGTATTGAAAGCCTTTTTCCAGTATTCCTAAGACAGTTAGGAATTTCAGTCTCATACTGGGTCACCTACAAGATTTATCAGTGCTTTAAACAGACATGATGTGAACTAGTACAGATCCGAAGACTTAACCTCAGGGCACAGATAGCCAGAGTTTATAGATGGGTTAATATCACACTGAAATATGCCCATTATTCTCAAATTGAAGACAACTTCATTGTATCAGACTTTAATATTCATGGAGTTCAATCATACTAAAATTTTTGCCCTAGAAAGTCACACTTTCACTTCCTATGCACATGATCCTAAACCTTCAACCTCTAAAATGGTTTTAGCACATAATCCCCCATATTGAGCACTGCTGATATCCTCATAGCCTTAATTTACCAGAACCTAACTTGATAGCCAACCTTACACCTGGATTAATTTCATCCAACATTAGCATTTTAAGGAGCTCTCTTCGCTGGTTATCTCAGACCTTGCTTACAGTAAATGCAAAAAAGAAGTATATTTTGAAAATAGTTTAGATCTTAGATCTCTGTGGAGGCAGGCTTCTCTCTCTGATGACATGTGAGACAATTTGAAACAGTCAGTTAATGTGTAAATGTAGAATGAATCGTATTCTTAATTTTCACTTATATGTGCAAGGCTGCTGAGATCTTCCCACTACTTCATGGCTAATGGGATGCAAAAATCCGCTTAAAGCAAATCCCTCAAAGTTTTTAACTTCTTTGCCAAGCTGGGCAAAGAACACCTCTCACACTGGGACAGTATTAGTCCTCTCTCTCTACCAACCATTCCCTGGTACTTACATAGGGCTCAACAGGGAAAGTAAAGGAAATGCCAGCAAAAGAAAGTCTGACATGTTCTATTCAATTCCTGATGGGTGATTAAAAGATATTAGGCATTAATACTTAAGATATTAGGCAATGTTGATGGGGATGTTGTGGTTCGTCTTCAGCACCTAGAGTCTTTCACAGGGATTAGTATGGTATTGGTGGCTTCTTTTTGCTTCAGGATACATCTGGGGTAATTTTTGATGTTTTTTAACACATTTTTATACATTTGGTCTCTCGCTTCATCATCAGCTTCATGTCACACTCGGATTTGCTATGCATGTGTAAGTTAGACACTACTTTTATATTCTCTGTTACTCCTAAAATCAGATTTGTCCAGATTATGCCTTCGTTTCTTTAACTGATCATTGTTGAGTCCTTTACAAGTGTAAGGTCTTCAGTGCCAGGCCTTCGCCCCATCCCTTATCATTCCATGCCTGCCTTCCTTTCTGCTACATCCCATGCCTCCACTTTTCAAGGCCTCTACTGTTTTACAAGACCTGTATTCTCTACATATCACCATTGTGATGGTCATAACTAATGCATTCCACACAGAATAACTGCTTTTTATTGTCTCCTATATAAAACTCTGTTTGTTTGACTCTTGATAAACAAATGTAAATCAATTTAATTATAGGTTCCTGGTTAATTAGAGAAATTGTTGTCACGGATAAACAACAAAGCTGCAACCAGGTCAGGAAAGGTTCAGACAGAGAAAGTTTGACAAGCCTCAGTCCTGAGGCCTTGCAAACTCATTACAAAACTTATGACCTGTTACTGCCAATGACTGTTCTGCACTGCAGGATTGCACAATTAAAATTTAGTCAGTAGAAATTCTTCTGGGAATGTTTCTTAGGAAAATATAATTTGGGCATTGTTTATTGCTCTCCAGAGAAGCCTGTTATTTCTGTAGAGTAATATAAATCCTTCATGTTTATCCCAAGAAATTTAGCTACTTAAACAAAGCAATTATCCCTGGAGATTTGCATGAAGCTCCAAACAAACTTTTGCTCTCAGTTTGTGTCCAAGCCCTCTGTTATTATTCCAGCTTTCTGTGATAGCTTTTGTCTTGAATATGACTGCTGTGTTGCCACTTTATCTGTAGCATGCTGTACTGTTGGTGTTTTGACTATACTTAACTATGCCCTTAACTATCTCAGCACAACTTCCCAGTTTTTTTAAGCAGTACCAAATGCTTCATTACTTCTCCCAGCAGGTTTCAGAAATGCAACCATACCTCTCCTGCAACCACCCAGCATCCCTCATTTTCAATGATTACCATTAGACCATCCATACGGGCTTTGCTTTGCAGACATCTTGTAGTTGTGGCCAGTAGTCAAGGTACTGTGGTGCATATGGTGGATCCATTCCAGTTTTCCTCCCATTAAAATTCGTTCTCTCACATCAGAAGGTAGGAGAAAAATTATTTTCTCTTTCTGTCCGAGGTTGTTAAAATATCCACAAAATTCTGCTACCTGTGGAAAAAAAATAACACACTTGTAACCTTACTTTATAGTTGACATTTCACAAACCTTCAGATTAGTGATAACGACACAGAGAATTCTCTGACTGGTACATCACAGACATCAGAAAAAGAGACATTTCCTTAGAAATCACAGAAGAAAAGGACAATTACTTAGCTGGGTTTCAAGTGGAAAACGTTTTACATCTATTTGCTTTAGCACTTGAGACATTTCAAGCCATCTTAATAAATCCTTTTCCAACATCACAGTGGTCAATAAAATTAAATTTGACCTTGTGCAAAATGTGCTAGATTTTAATTATAATGGGATTATGTGTTAGATTAGGGCTAAATGTATTATGCTGTCACCCAATATGTCAAAGCTGGCAAACATAGTAATGCTTGGCCTGCAGCTCCTTTTTTTTCTCTTGCAATCTGTATCATTGGCCTGGAGCCTGATGCCTGAAGCTCTAACATTTTTTTTTATGTAATGCCCTTTTTTTTTTTCTTCTTGAATGTGAATTAACCAAGCATCACAATATTACATTTGTCAGAAAGCATTTGTATCTATGTGTGTGCACTCATTAGCTTCAGTGCCTAACAGTGCCTTCGGTGCCTAACCTATACTGACTCTTTTTTTTCTGTTTCAGATTAAAAAAATCACAGATTAATCTGTATTTTCAAGCCTTCTATATATCTATGTACATAAACATATCATATATCTTTCTGGATATAGATGTACACGTTCATACACTGATGAAGACAAAAAATACACGTGATATGCTGCACAATATTTCAGCTAATTCTTATGTTTTACTAAATGAAATGTAGGATTTTGTTTTATGAAAGCTAAAATATTTCATAGGTGTAACAGTTTTAGACATTATTTTATGAAAGTCCAGAGGATTTCTTTTGCTTGGGAATTTTAGAGAATGAAGAGAACAAGCAGAGGGAAGACCTGTCTGAGGAAAGCAAACTGCAAACTGCTGTGAAAGTCTTGGGAGAAACTGATGTGAATCAAAGTAATCTGGAATGAAAATCATTGCTCTGAAACAGGCTGGGTATGATCCCCTATGAAAATTCAAACATCATTAGGTGGTTTAAGTTAGGTAACTCAGACTCATATTTAATATTTGGAAAAAAAGAGGGAAACAAAAAAGGACATATATGAGAAACCTACAAAAACCAAGGTTTGGAAAAGAACTCTAAATTCAGAATAAACTTTGTCTCATGGCTGATAACTTTTGATGTTGTAGTGGAGAGATTCTTCAATCTGTTTGTTCTTGCTACTCATGAATGAAATAAGCTCAATAGCAGCACAAGACCTCTTATTTATAATAAAATAAAAGTACAGAGAGCATGAATCTGTTGGGGGCTGGCAGGAAGGACTGGAATACTATTTCTGAAAGGAACATACCTTTGACAGGCAGTAAATTGATTGATCTTTAATCACTTCTTCAGTCCAAACAGGGGTGTTAATAATACAACTTTCCCTCCTCCCTTGTCTGTTT
Organism: Manacus candei; assembly: GCF_025592945.1. Taxonomy (NCBI): domain Eukaryota; kingdom Metazoa; phylum Chordata; class Aves; order Passeriformes; family Pipridae; genus Manacus; species Manacus candei. Next base: position 9,432,098 of record NW_026138061.1, read on the forward strand.
AGATTATCACTCTACATGTCATGCCAAGCAAGAGACGACCTTGATTTTGGAATGAAACTGTAACTTTACTAGATTACAAATAATTTATAACAGCTCATTCTTCTGTCTTCACCTGGCTTCCTCCCACAGCCAAAAATAATTAGAAAGTAATTAAGCCATCAAAAGCAATGCAGGACTAAATTACAGTAAATTAAGCTACTATATGGCTGGTAAGAGAGTCTCAAATGCTGTAGGAGTTAAGGACAGAAAAGAAGGAAGCAAAAATTATTATTTTGGTAAAATCTCCCCACTGAATTTCATGGAAAGCAAGGATATGTCTTTTGTGAACTATCTAAAAGAATTTTAAAATATGCCTAGGATAAAGAAACTAAATACCAGTTAACTTATCAGCTCTACAGGCATTAAGATTGAAAGTTTCCCTGAGAGGCTCATTTGCCCTGCAATTTTCCACTCCCCATTTTTCATCTGCTTTGCTGAGTTATTTATTTATTTAGTTATTTGTCTGTTTATTTATTTATTTACTCATTCATTTATTTTTATATCCCTGTTCTTGGTCTCTCCAGAACTGTGCTTTCTGAGAAGAGGAAAAGGAGGAAGGGACTTGGAGGAAGTTGTATGGAGCAAAGTTGAGAGAATAAACCTAACTCAGCAGGCTGGAAGAGGGTAGTAGACAGCTGCTGACATCGGGATGGAGAAAATGACATTCATACTGCAGAATGTTTTTATCAATATCACAAAATCTTTGTTTCAACTACCTTTTTTCCCATCTATAAGAGTCTCTACCTGGCTCTTTTCCGGAGTTTTGTCCCAAGCTCATACAACCATATGATTCCTAACACCCCAGAGAGGTTGTCCTGCTCACTCTCGGGTTCAATGGCTGTTCCAGCTCAAAGCTTTTCAACAGAAAGACAGTGTGTGCAGCCACATGCCAGAATCCCTCTCTCCCTTCCTGCCGCTTTACACTGCTCAGAGAACTACTGAAAGGTGTGGAGTTCTCTGTGGCAGAGGGAAGCTCACAGCTGGTGCCAGGCAGCAAAACCAACTCTCTCACCAGCTGCCTTTCTGCACATTGCTAAGGGGAAAGGAGAAGAAAGGAAGATGAAGTGGAACCTGTGCTCTGTCAAGCCACGTAGACTTGATGACACCATGGATCTGGGGAATGTGTGAATGCAGCTCAAAGAAGTGCAACCACAGAGCAGGAGGACATTCCCAGCCTGGATTTAAGCTCATTACTGCTGGCAGTGTTGTTCTGGCATAGTGAAGTAGAATGGCTGCTCAGATGCCTCCCAGCAGGGCTGTGCAGCCTCTGTGAGCTCTGACTCCTCTGAACACCATTGCCCAGCAGGACCTCGGCTGCCTAATTTCTAGGTGGTTCAGGTATGACTTCCCAGTGAGACCTGTTGGTTTCTAAGGCATGTACAGCTACATCTACCCATCACCTATGGATTTCCTGACTTCCTGACAGGTACTGTGACAGCTCCAGTCCTTCGCCTTCCTTCCTGGGCAGTGTGTACTGGAGGTACCCTCTTGTCTCACCCTTGCTGTGGCTCTGCAGCTCTGATGAAGATTTTAAATGCAGCAGACATCACTTTATGAGCCACCTCAAGCTACTATGCTTCAGAAATGAAATCTTCTCTGTGAAGTTTTCTGCAGCCCTTTGTAATACACCTCATCATTGGATTACTGAAGCATCAAGGGGATTTTCATAATTCTGACATGCAAAATGCAAACTGCTGCAGGTAACAATGACTGGACTTGCAGTCCAGTGGGCAATAAGTGTTTTAAACCCCCAGCATTACAGAGAGAACAGTGAATTCTGCAACCATAATGGAAGAAGAAAAGTCTGTCTCCCGGCATATTTTTGGATGATGGGACAACCAAGATCTACAAATCTAAAACCTATTTACAGGATATGGCTCATCTCTGTATTTTGTAGTAGTAGTTTTATAATACAAACACAAATGTTCAGAAGAATACAAGGTTTTCAATCACTTTTTTCTTCCCCCAAATACCATATCAATGATACGGACACCTTCAAAAAAAAAACAAAACAAAACAACAAAACCAACAAACTAAAAAAAACCCCAAGCCAAAACCATTGTAGACTGGCAGTGTGACAGCTTGCCAGTAGTAAAACAAAACAGGGAGCTGGAAATGTCTCAATGAGAAGTAAAAAGCCAAAGACGGTATCCAAGAAATTTATGGACATACTGTCCTCTGGAAAGTCTTATCCATATAGTTGCCAACAAGAAAAATTATCCTCTGCCAACAGACTGGATGGCTACAGTGAAATGTTTAGTTTATTCCAATTTATCACATCAAGAACCACAAATCCTACTTTTTCACCCAAGACAAGTGTAACGGTGATAATACTTAAAACATACCAAATTAATGCCAGATGTAGGTTGAGATTCATTTTCCTTCACTATAAAGACCCAAAGGTCAGGCTTTTATTCTGTGCCACTTGCTTAAAATCCTTCCATACAGAGAAACAGGAAGTTCTTGAGGGCAATTTATTTGGTTGGAACAGATTGGCAACATGGTTGGAAAAATGTTCTTAGTCTGAGGATGGCAGTTCTGGACAAGCATGTGGGCCATTGATGGAAGTACACCCAGATGCTTATGGCATGTATCAGAGAAAGCTGGATTCAGACTGTGACTTACTCAGACATCCTTACCTTGTAAACAGCTTCTATTTACTGTTTGTTTCTAAATTAAATGATCCCTGGTTCTGAGAAAGACAAGTGACATGGCCTTGTGTTCATATTGTTCAGGGTTATTTCTCTTTAGAGAAAACTAACTACATCTGCTCCATCCAACCCTTGACCTTCTGTCTCCTCTTGGCCTCATTAGCTCCAAAAATAAAAATAATACATTTTTTGCGTGTTTGTTTTGTTGGGTTTTGTTGTTGTAATTTTTTTTTTTTGTTTTAATTGAAAATAAGTACAATGATGTTGTGTTCACTGCAGATCACCACACTGGTGTTTTTATAATTCTATATGTGCTGCATGTCCTTGCATGTGAGGGTATGGAACCCTACAGGACAACTGGGAAGACTCTGGAAGGGGAGGAAACAAAAGCTTACATAGTGTTTGAGTTTTCCCTTGGAGACATCTAGTTGATAATCCAAAACAAAGTGCAAGAATAAGTTTACCTTTGGATACAAATTGGCACACTCAGTTTATATCTTTTGTTAGAATTCTTAATATTTTAATAAAGAATTATACATTCATGGATCTGAATCTTCAGTATATTCCTACCACTTGACTAGAAAATCTTTTCATCTGACAAATTCATACATGTATTGTTGCAGTTGTTAATAGCTTTAAAAGGTTTAATGGGTCACAGTTTTATCCCAATGCGTAAGATTTTTTTCAAAATTTAAATTCTGAGTTTCTGTTTAATGAATAAAGTTAACTGAAAAAAAAAATAATTGGTCAATCTCTACCAAATGTAAATATGATTTTTTAGAGAAAAGGGGGGGGAGGTTATTATTTTCCCTGTCATTGGTGATAGATGTCTGGATTATGTGCTATGACTCCCATGTTCTTAGTGCTTACAGAGAAGGTAGAGGAAGGAAAAACTAAACAAAGCAACAAAAAAAGCCCCCTCTGTTCTTCAAATCTTGTTTTCCAAGTGTAAGTGTACCTGTACCTGGATAAACCTACCCTGCCCTCCATCAAACAGAGATCAAAGGATACCAGGGCCAGGCTGAATGGGACTTTGAGCAACCTGGTCTAGTGAAAGGTGTCCTTGCCCATAGCTAGGGATTGGAACTAAATGATCTTTTAGATTCTTTACAACCCAAACCCTTCTGTGGTTCTATGATCCATGTTTTTATTAGTCTACCTTTGAGAAATCACCCCTAGAAATGGAAAACCTATTCTTGTTCCCAGTTCAGAAGTCGTGAACCCTATTAAACTCTGCCTCGGGGTGGAAAAACTCCAGAGGTACATCCATGAAGACCACTTTCTTAATCCCATTCTTATAATTAATCATGAGTTTAAGCACAACAGAAGTAATGCAGCTACATCTCTTACAGTTAGTCAGAACCATGAAAGGAAAGGCTGAGGAAAAGAAGTTTTCTGAGGATTGGTATTCTCTGTTAGGCTCTGGAAATCCCCTGAGCAGAAAATAATCAAAGGCTGAGAGAATACTCTAGGTAAGTACATCTGCCCTAATCTTTCTCTTTCTGGGGTCTGCTGATGCCCAGTTAGACATAGGAGCTTGGTCTAGATGGACTCTTAATCTGAAACAGCACTTTTACATGCTTATACTTTTGAGGGATAGTTTGTGACAAGAAATTTGGTAAACTGCTCTTAAGCTGTAGACTAGAAAATCTAAGAGCTTTTATGAAAAAGCAGTAAGTCAACTCAAAGCAAAAAATATAATGACACAAAAATACAGCAATGCTGTTATTGATTTCTTAAACATCAGTGTTTTGGGATGTAGAGGGGCTATAATTCCCCTCACCTCTCCAAGTCAACAATGAATGTCTATACAGCAACATATGTAATAGTAACACATTTGAAAATGTTTCTGTTAAGAATCAAAGCTTCTGAAAGCACACCAAGAGCTTTATTTATCTTGGGCATTGGGAAGCCAACGCAGATTTCTCGTGCTCAATTTACTATGAAAGAAATGGAAACTATTATCTGTGAAAGCTTCAGAAGATTATAATTAAAGGAGACAGGCTTGAAAGAGGATTTCATGTTTCTTTCTATAGCCAGTGCTGTCAGTTGAAGAAGCTACAGTACTTTGCTATAGAACTAAAGCTGCTCCCAGACACATAATACTCAGTGATTTAAAAGCCCGCCCCCACAGCTTTCCCTCTTGCATCATAAATTGATTGATGATGACAAGTGAATAAGATTAACACCTCATGGGGACAACCTTCAGCTTAAATAAAGGATAAAACTACTTATCCTCCTCTAGTTCTTTCACCTTCTCCCAGGAGAATATACAAAGTGTCCTAAAAGCTAGCTAGCTGGAATAATAATCCAAACTTCAGGCTGGAAACTGTCAGACCCTAGGAGACCTTTCTTCTAGCACTTTGAATCTACCTTGTTTGTTCCCAAAACCAAAGAGGTATTTTGCACTAATCTGCTCAAAAAGTTGTAAAATGTGTCCTGTTCATCTGAATCTGGACAACCAATTTTTTCACATTTTTTCAGGGAAGGACTTTTTTTCTTTCCCGCACAGCCATCATATAAAAAGTAAGTCTTTTCTGATCAAGTTTGTGTTGTTTGAGTTTTTTTCGAGCTTTAACTACCTTACATGCTAAAAACTGTACTTGAGTCTGAATCTAGGATTTAAGCAAAAGATTTCTCAGTAATGAAGTTTAATTATCTTTGATATTGCAAGGCTGAGCCCCTCATAGTAATATAATGAACTTTAGTGTAAGCTTTGTTTAGACGTTTCTCCAGTGAGTGGTAAACACTAACTCCAGAGACTGGCTGTGTGGGAGTGAGCTGCTGGCTGAGGTTAAGCCACAAGAATAAAGTAGTTTTGCTATATTTGGCACAGAGTTCAAGATACTCAGTAACGTGGGATCATGCATACTCTGCAGCAGTCACATAGGACTGATAGACAAGAAATTCAGCAGAACAGAGGTTTGGGGGGTCTCATCAGGTGTAGGTGAAGTTTAATCCACCTCTCTTGTGAATTGCTGCAGGATGCCTGACTTTTCATGGTCCCAGTCACAGGTTGAGGTGTTCAGTGCCTGGAGGTGCTGGGTGTGCCTTGTGCTGTGAAATGTCAGCAGGAGTTTTGATAATACTGACACATAGAGTATCAAATATTCTGAAAACTCAAGCAATAGTTTTTAGGTTTTTCTAAAACACAGATGACTTACATATTTGAAGGGTTTGAGATTTATAGTAGTGCAAACAGTATAATTAACGATCAATAATGATTACAGAAATCTGATAGGAAGGCCCATTTCTGCTGCGTGGTTCCTGGGGACTAGATTTGTGTCTGACACTTAGAAAGAAAATGTTATGTGATCCTCAAATACCAAACTCCCTCCTACTCACATGAGCTTGAAGTGGGTTACACAAAGCAACTTTAACTCATGCATTTCCTTACTTTTTGTGTCTTCAGTTTGACCTCTTGAAGTTTTTTTATGTAAAAGCTTTCTGTTTTGTTTCTGGACATCACTTTGGCAACTCAAAAGACATTTATGCATGTATTTTTGTCTCAAACCTGTCTACTGTGTCCTTGGTCATTCAAAAATTTTTGCTGGCACACAAATGTTAAAAATCTCTGGATTTATTCCAGAACCTACCCTGGTAGGTGGGATTATTCTCTGTACGGTTTCCTTTGTACCTGCACTAATGAGGGTGAGGTAGCTCCTAGAAGCAAACTGATATCCCATTTTTGACAAACTGTGACTTTAATTTACAAGACTGTCAATGTTTTCAAACCTTGAGGAAGGGTTCTTTTTTTTTTCTCCCTATTTTTTCTTTTTCAGCATCTGAATTCACTTTTATTCTCTGGGAATAATATGGAGATTCGCAAATTCATTAAGAAAGAAAAGAAAAAGCTTAGAACAACTGTAATGATGTCATAATATTATAATTAGTAATGATCATTAAAGTACCATTATTTCCACCTTGGGTTTAATTTGTGTTGGTGACTGAGGGAAGTGTCCTTTCTTCAGTTTTGTCCTTGCCCTTCAAATGTGATGCCCATGATAGACAGCAGTGGAGACACATTGGCATGCAGCAGCTGGTAGTCCTGTCCTCCTTTTACATATGCATCTTGTGTATGACTCTGTTCCCATCTTGGAAAGGACTTGTTCTGCAATCTCAACAAAGGCGCTGTCATTTCATAACATACATTATCCACTCTTTTTCAAGAACTGACATATACCAGAACAGGCATATAATCCTGTGCCTATTTATGTTGGATTTATGCAAAAAAAATACTTCTATATGCTTTTTGAATAATTGTGTATACAATCACTAAGGTTCTGGCTTTCACAACCTTTACAAAAGATTGATTTTTGACCCTTCCTGCTTCAACTGGGTTTAGCCTCAGCCATGATGCAAACAGCCTGTGACCTGACAGAATATTAATCTACTCACTACTCCCTTGGGATGAATAATTCTTTCCATTTTAAGAACAAAACAAATCTCCAATGTTTTGCTTAGTAAATCACTTAGCAGGGTCACAGTGAATGGGTGGTCAGATTAAATGATATAAAGTAAATATAAACAAGCCCTCTTGTACACACTCTTAATTTGGGTGAAGAACACATGCTATCATGAGTCATTGCTTGCATAATGAAAATCTTCCACCTGAAGTTATTTCCCTTCTTTAAATGCAGGGGTTTGCAAAGACTGGTTGGCTTTTAGGGGACAATAGTCTTGACAGATGGATTTGCATAACTTGGTGTGAGGTGAGGGCAGAGACAGGATTAATTCTCAGCTAATTTCAAAAAACGGAGAGATCATTTTTGCGTACAGAGACCAGAGCTCTGAATGCTTTTATATGTACAAAAATTATATTTTAAAATAAGGTAATTTTGCCTGATGTAATCAATCTCAGTATCAGAGCACTACACAGAGAGGTCTAATTAACAAGTAACAGTGTCTTGTTTTCAGTCAGCAGGTTACCTTACAATGGGTACTTAAATATTCATCGGCTTATGCCGACAGAAAGGGAAATGTTTTCCCTTTTAAAGATGGAGATGTGGGCACAGGACAAGGATTTGAACCGTGATGTAAAGACTTTGCAGAGCTACAAGTTCATGATACCAAGTCTTCCTACTCCTGATCACCTTAAATATGGTGTCATAAATTAACACCAGACCCCCTCGACAGAAGCTGCCTTTTGTGACAGCTCTTTGGATTTCTTTCTACATGCAGGATTATCCTTTCTTAATCTATTTCTAGACTTTTTCCTTTTCCTTTTTTTTTCCTTGCACGTTCTGTTTTTTATTATCTGTCAAAATACAAAACCAAGAACTAATGCGTGTATGTGTCTTCCCAGGTACAGGACAATAATAAATAGTCTCTTCTCTCAAGGTTTGGCGTGAAGAGCAATTTAAATAGCAACATAACTCAGACAGTGTTATTAAAGATGTTAATTAGATTAGTTCAGTGGCAAAACACCTATGTCAACCTTTGTCAATATTCTTTGAACAAATTATCTAAATCCAAACCCGTGAGTTAAGAGGTTAGAATTAAGTGGCAGATTAAAAAAAAGAAAAGAAAAGAAAAAGAACACAAAAAGAGATCAAAAAACCACATCAAAAACCCACACTGAAACAAAAAGAACCCCCAAACAATAACAAAACCCCACCACTACAAGGTGTGATTGCTTACTAGGTGATAGTTATTAAGTGTGTTTTCAGAAAAGGTAAGCTAAAGGACAGACCTCTCCTTGTTTTCTCCTTCAGACCTGGGTTCAATTAAAGTGCAACAAAAGAATTTTTCACAAATAAAACCATTTTTCCCCCAGATATGATGGATTTTGTTCCACTTCTTGACAGAAAATGATAAAACTTGGAAAAACATGGCCAAATGTGTCAGCTGTCCTGCTTAGCTGCTCCCTCAGTCCACTGGAGTAATGATGCAGCCACTGCCTGCTTCTTGTTTCCTCCCTTGGATCTCCACGGACACCTTCAGGAATTCACACTTGCAGCTGTTACCATAAATAAGTGAGGAATGACCTGAGAAAGCAACATTAAGAGGCAGCAGAAGCAACACTGAGCAGTCCTCAGGGTGCTGGGTAGCAAGGCAGCTGGTCTGAGCCAGTGCTTCCCCCATCTTTTCCTTTCCACAGATCTCCCTTCTCCAGTTGATTTTTTTCTCTATTCCATCAAACTCTGTCTTCCCCTTTGATTTATCTTTGCTATGTCCTTGATCCACGGCATCTGCATTTGCCTTATTTTCAAGCCCAATAACTTACACCAGGAACATGCTCCCATGTTTGTCTTTGAAATCAAGCACCATTTTTTCAATTTTCCCTTGTTTTATCTATCCATCTATCTATCTATCAATCAACCATCTATCTATCTGTCTATCTATCTGTCATCTATCTATTTTCCTTATTTTTTATTTTTTTTCTAATTTTTGCACTTAATTCTTCATTTTTCTCCTGTAGGCAAATACCAGATATGACTCTTTCCCCTCATGATCTGCTTCTCTGAGACAGTGTAGAGTCCTGAGAATTGGCCCAGTATCTCTATTCCTTTGTTATTCTTTTCTTGTCCTACCTCTCCCCGTGGTAGAAGTTTGTGTGACCACAATACATAATGTTATCTTTTAATCCAGGTTCCCTGATCAGATTGTAGTTTGTGTGGAGTGCAGGAAGGAAGGGGCCTTCATGATTTGATTTATGAGTCAATCCTGAGTCTTCATGAAGAAGTACATTTATCAGTGATATTTTCCTGACTTTCCTACACAGGATTTAGTTTGCTGAAAACCAGCCTTTACACCTCAGGGCTGAAGTATTACTGTTAGGAATAAAACATTATTAAACACACACAAATTTTGTTCTAACAAAATTTTTCATTTTCTAATTTTATTTTGCCTTTTTTCCTATTAAAATATACATAAGATTCATTACTATAGTAGAGTAAAAACAAACCAAATACCAGAAATTACTTTTCTTATTATTATTCAGCTTGATTTTGTAACCACCTTTTTACTGAAAATTTTAAAGACTTGAGCATTTTTTTGTTCTTGGCTTTTGATACTTAGAGTATGTGACTATGAATTGGAGTTCAGGGAGCATTACTAACTTTTTCCTAAGAGAAAAAAATCCCAAATTTATATTGGCTTTGAACCTACACCTTCCATTCCATACTGTAACACTGAGTGAATGAATGTCAATTGCTGATAAGTCTGGTCGCATTGCTCCTCAATTCTTATGAATTTAAGTACAGAAACAGGGTGGAAGTACCAGAGCTTGTCAACAGAAATATTTTAGTTCTAGCAGAATGCCCAGAGAAACAGGAGCATTATCATCTTTGCCTCTGAAAAATTCCTCATCCCAAGCACTCATTGGAGTTGATTGAATCCCAGACCAACCATCTTATGGAACAGTAATTTAATTCCTATACTTCAACCCCCCTTTCCCAAACAACTCATCATATGACTTCTGCCTAGATTTTTTTTCTATGAATATTTTCAAGTTGAAATTCTGAGTTACACATGAAGTGTGTTGAAGTGGGTCAGTGGGCTGCGCAGAAAATGATCAGTGCAAGCTCATGGGATGTTATTTAGACAGACTAATTTCCACTTGTGATTAATTTTGTCTGGATGTCAGCCTTCAGAGGAGCTTGACAACACAAAATAACAAATGCTTATGTATATTTAGGAAACAGAAATTTTGGGACTTATTCCCTGGAGTAAGACATGGAATTGGGGATCCTTCAGAAGTCCATATTTTAAGAATTTCACAGTAAGTGTTCATAATCTTTTCAAAAGGAATCTACTTCAGCAGTATCAGTCAACATCAAATGCACCAGATACTCACAAGGGAACATGAAAGTTCATAAAATAATCTGTCTTATTTCAAATGCCAATCATGGGACTTGCCAATCAAATACCATTGTTCAAATACAATTGTTCATAATATCTGCCTTCTAAGACACAATTGCTAAGATAAGAACTGAATATTTTCATAAAATATATAGCTTGCTTTTGTCAGCTCCTTGAAGGTACCTCTGAAAGAGTTCAGGCACTAGAAAACCTTCCTCTCCTAAAAAAAAAAATAAAAAAAAATTCAGATTTACAGAAGATAGAAGGAAATTTGGTGGTAAACACTTTACTAAGCAATAATATCCTTGTCCTGAAGTACCAACTAATCACTTAGCAAGAGCAACCTGAAGGGCAAAGAGATCAGTTTTTTATATTTTTCATATTATCTCATGCTTTTCAATCAAAGTAGTTATTAATCTACCCCTTCTCTTCATTATAACAGCTGTCTTACTGTTGTCCCCCAAGGCTGGTCTCACAGAACAACTTCTCTTTAGCTACTGCATGTGGAAGAAAAAGATTAATTTTTAATTGACTATGCAGATATTTGGTACTACATAATTTTTAAACCCTCAAGAAGACTTAACTGTGCTTTCCTCTGGAAAGCACATGTCTGTGTTTCACTGATGCTGTTGCTCAAGTGCTTTGAGCAAGGCTTCTGCTCACAGAAATTTCACAGAGATGTCACAGAAACCGTTTTTAACCTCAGGTTAGTGAGTTCCTGAGTTACACTTTTTTCTGCATTCTGAAGACTCTTGATGGCAAGTGGAGATTTAGAAAGTAAAAAAAGAAGATGTGGACCCTTGTCAGAAGATCATGACTTGTGCATTGCTCTAGAAATAAGCCAGGTCTTCTTGTGTTGCTGGGGTCAAGGAGAGTACATGCTCCCTGTCAAACAGGATGAACTGAAAAAGCTTCCCAAACCAACATTTCCATACCATTACAGATGTTTGAATCACCACACTGTGCACCTAGAACAGCTTCCCAACAAGTTACTGGAAACTGTTTACATTAATTGAACAGCTTTGTAGCCAGATTTTTTAGTGTAGTTTTAGGGCTAGTGTAATACCAATTCTATAAAAAGTACATTTATGAACTGCAGAAAAAAATATTTATCTCTAATTCTAAGCTGTAGGCACAAGGAGATTTAAGATGTTTTCCAGAACTTATAATGACAGTCAAGGTCATTGTCCTTATTTTAATTTTATATATTTTCTATAAAAATAATATATAATTATATATTAAATATAACAGTTGTTATGTAATATGTAATATATTATATAATGTTACATAATAACATACAATAGTGTGCAACATGTAGTACATATTTACTATATGAAATTTATAATATATATGTAATAAAATTTTTACACATTTTCTACTCTATCCAGTGTTCCCTGACAGACTTTTCTATCATCATGGGTTCAAAACAGACAAACACACCATTCCCCTTAACCTGTGGAATCTCAGCCTGATGGTTTTGTATCCTTTAAAAACCAAACAAACCAAAGAAAAACACCACGCCAAAAACACCACCCCACACATATATAAAATCACAACAAAAACTCCAAAAATCCAAAACAAAGCAAAACCATAACAGGAGGTGTAAATAAACACAGTCCCTGATTATCCTACCAGCCATGCCACGAGGCTTTGTACATATTAAAGGAAATGCAATGGAATATCACAGGTTGCTTTCCCTGCCAGGACTGAGCAGTCAAGTATCATGGGTTGAACAACACTTACATTAAGTGCTTCAGAGAAGCCTTTGTGCTCTAATCAGAGTGATAACTTGCTTAACAATACACAGTGTGGTTAAATTTTCACAATTGTCTTATTGTTTAGCCTAAAATGTGGAAAGGTATCTGCCAAGGAAAAAAAGCACATAAATCACAGGAATCCCAATTAGACAGATGATCCAGGGAAAGCTTAAAGACAAGAGGCAGAGATCCCTCCAGTGAGGGAGATCAGACATAGCACAAAAAATGCATCAGACCTATGTTGGAAGTTCAAGGACAGCACAGAGATGTTCCAGCCAGACACCCAGCCTCCACTAGGACCAATGGAGACCCCTCCTCAGACCCACCAGCAGATTGCTGAACCTAACCTTGCACAGTAGCACAGCAGAGGAATAGGGAATTATATCCTCAAAAAGGGCACCTGCGCACGTGTACGTATCCTTATGTGTTCTAGTTCTGTATACTGTGTCTCAGGGGCACAGTTGCACTTACAGTATATGCAAATCTTTTTGTTATTTTCCGGTTCTACCCCTTCACCTACTTTTGTCAGAGGGAATTGTTATCTCAGAAGTTTTGTTATTAAAATTTTGAAGGTATGTTCAGAGCTTGTATTCCCCACTCTTTGACAAGTGACAGCTATTGACAAACTGCCCTGTTAATTTGTCCATAATTTAAATCAGAATTTTACCAAAATATCAGTTTTTCCAAAAACCTGTAATTTTTATCAGAGAAAAGAAAGAATTCTTGGATTCTAAGGCCTGAAGTTGTCACCCAATGCCCCCTGTAGTGTTTAAAACTTGGAAAAAAAAAGAACAACTCCCATCTCCAAGGAGGAGCACAGAAGATACTCTTCTGAGGCGGGTGGCATCTCAGTACAAAATAAGATTTTGTATATCACCCTTGCCTTTTGAAGGAGATAATGACTTTGCTCTTTTAATGGAACAGCAGATGAAGGTCATCCAATACACGTGCTGTACACAACATGTGAAGTCTTACTGTCAATCATCAGGTGTCTTTCCTGGAGACCTTTTATTATGCCCAAGTAGAAAAACAAGAGAATATACCTCTTAATTTCAGTAGCTTGCATGATTTTACATGCACTGCCCACTCTGATCCTGGCACACTTTAAGCAGTAATCTCTCATCCTAAAACTCTAGGAGGTTTTGCATGTCATTGACTGTGGATTGTGATTTCTCTAGTAGGTGAATAAGCTACAATAGTTTTAACAATTGTAGTGGATAACAGAGACAAACAGATAAAACTGAAATAAAAGGAAAAAACCCTCACAAGTTTGGGTTTTTTTATTGTTTGTTGTGAGTTATTTTTAGGTCAGCTGAGAGTAACACAGAAGCTAAGTGTCCCCAGATGATGCAAATCAATGCAGTCCAACTGAACTCAAAATCTCTGTTTATTCATATCAATTAGTTACAAAAACCAGGTTTTTGGTTTTGGTGGCTTTTTTTTTTTTTTAATTGTTTGCTGTTTTGTTTTGGTTTTTTTTTTTTTAAATATAAGACAAGCAGCCTTGAATGACTCAGAATTGATTTACACTGTTCAACTTGATCATCCTATTGCTGTCCAGGGATGTCTCAGAGCTCTCGAAGCCAGCAGGCAATGAGACCTAATAAGACAAACTTTTCCACGGTATTTCCAAATATTAATACAAACACTACCTTGCTGCTGGGACACAGGAATGCTGTAATCATGCTGCTTGTGGCAAAACAACCACCTCAAGTTAAAGGGAACAGCAAGTAGCACGGGTTTATTAGATGTTAATAAAGTCTGGCCAAGCAGAGATATTTTATGCAGTCCCCAACTGATTTTGTATACTTCCTTATGAACCCAGAATTACTAGACTCATCAGAAATTGTGTCTATGTGGTCTAGTAAATGGTTCTAGCTGCCTTAGGAAAATTATGTCAAAGCTCAGTAAAATACACATGCACAGCAGAAAGAAAAGTATCAGAGAGAAAGATAGTGTTTCACTACACAGGAAATCTGTATCAAGCCATGAAGGTGTTAGACAAAAATAATGTCAAGAAAAGAGAGGAAATTAAAATATTGCCTTGGACTTTATGATGTCTGATTCATTAGCTGCATATTTAAAAGATGCACTGGAATAGGTTCTTTAGGCAGCATAAGCACATTAATACTTAGTTTTCTGTTGAAAAGTGTTGAAAACATTTGTGAAAGCATAGGGAAAAAAATATCCTCAGGTGGGGCTGAAGGAGCAACTGAATAACATGGTTGATAAGTGGGTTTTAGTATTCCTTTTAGAGGCCTTTTTGAATCAGGCTATTTGGTTCCTCTCTGTCCATGCAGTATATTATTATTTCTTCAAGCCTGATTTCTGCTGTTAACACATTATTTATGCAGATCATTTAAAAATACATATAAAGTACTTTTTTTTTTTTTAATCCCAGGTTTATCATCTGTGAATAACTGATCACAGATGACTTGAAGAACTATTACTGATTTAGATGAAGAAGAGTAAATGAGCAGTTATGATTTCTGAAACTTTAAACCCAAGGACACGATGTCACACAGCACCTCAATAGTCGTAAGAGGACAGGCACCTGAAACACAATTTACTTCACATAAACTACAGGTCCACCAGATCCTGATCTCCAAAGATTATGTATTGTAATGGTCACAATTCATCCAAATGTTTGGGGAACTCATGATTTTAGATTTGGAGTTCAAATACTCCTCTCAACCAAGAAGGCTGTAAGTAGTGCATGGCTCAGTCAGATCATGGAATCATTAAGATTAGAAAAGACTTCTAAGATTGTCAAGTGCAACTCCTAACCCAGCACCACCACCATGTTAACCACTAAATCGTGTCCTCAAGTGCCATACCCACAGATTTTTTGAACACTTCCAGGGATGGTGACTCCACCATCCATGTACAACCTGTTCAAATGCTTGTCAACCCTTTCTGTGGAGAAATTTTCCCTAACATCTAATCTAAACCTGCCTGACCAATCTAAAAGATGAACTGCATCTTTGTACACAGTGATTATTTGAGTGCTGGAGGGCCAGGGCGTCTCTGACTGGAGGAACTATTTTAACCATAGCATTTGAACATAACAAGCTAGAGTGGTGGCAAAGTTGTGTGAGTACTATGTGATCATAAAATACAAGCATAAACTCTAAGCCCACATCAGTTTTGGTGCCTGAGGCATTTTTCTCATCTTGATGCTCTTTAGAAGTGATCTCATCTGGAAATAAGATCTTTTGAAACAATATTTCTCCACAGTAAATAGAAATGTGTCTTTATCTCCATAAGTTCTCTCCAGAGCGTCATGTGGATTTGTTGTCTCACAGGTCTGTGTGTCTGAAAATCTTCTGTTCCGCTTACAGCAGGGAACCCATACAGGAAACTCTTATCACGTCCCAACCAGAATCTGAATTTGCTAAGCCATTATAGAAGAAAATTAAAGCTCTCACCCCTTTTCTTTTCTGTATGTGATTTGCTTTATGTAATTTAAAAAAAAAAAACACAAAAAACCCCCCAAAAAACCAAAACCCCACAACCCTGCACTAGTGATTAGAATTGAGAATGTGATTACTTCTGTTTTCTGTGGTTTATTCTCATGCAAATGAGGAGGTTTAAGTCCCAGCAGTTACTAGAGTATGGTTCTTTAATCACTGGGTTTATTTACTGAGAATGAAACAGTTTGTGAGAATGATGTAGAGGCAGGAAGGATAACAAGGAAATGGGACAATCAAGGTTTCTGACTCACAAGCTCAGATTCTGAATATTAACAAGTTAAGGCTGAAACATGAATTTTCATAAATATCCCTTTCTGTTCCCTTCTTTTCTCCACACCATGACGATTCTCTTAGGTTATCTGGGCAAGTAAGTTGTGTTCAGATAAACCACGGCCACACATTCAAAAGCAAATATTTTCTGGTTATTTTGATGTTTATCTATTTTATAAACTAGTCATTACAGGGAGAAAATTTTTGTTAAATAATGCAGAGTTCTGTCTAACTATGTTACATGGGACAAATGCATTCCAATACCTTGGAATAGACATTTATAAATATTTTCTCCCTATAATTAATGCATTCTGCATTCTTCTGAGAAATGAAGACTTACTCATATATTAAACTTTATGTGTTTGTGTTTTTTGTTTTCCTTTAGCAATTGTCCCAGAGACTGTGGTAAAATTATATATGATCTTTAATACTGATAAACTGACGTCTCTAGTTTGATTCATATAATATCTAATAATACTGGAAAAATCAGAATGTGATTTAACTCATTTCTTAGCTCCAGAAAAGTTCATATTCCACAGTGCACAGTAGCTGGAATGACATTTTATTAAAACAGTTGTTGAGCCCTGAGGAGCTTGACAGTAGCAAAGAAGTGAATGAAGAGGTCATGAATTTTTCCTAGCAATGAAATCAACCTGTAGTACTCATGAATAATTCACTGAATTTTGAAAAGCAAACCTTGGGAAACATCTCATCAAAGCACCCTTAAGATGAATTGTCATGAACGTTTACCTAGTGGTCTTGAAAACCTGGCACGATCTTGTTTCAAGCATGTGTATGGGATCTTTCTTGCAATAGTGCCGAGTCCGGGTTGTTAGATACCTCTTGCCTTCAAGTTTCACCTTAAAATTCACTTCTCCTACAAATCCTACTGAATCCTTGAGAGTGGAAAGAGAGATAAAATGCTGTGGTACTTTTATGATGTTTGTGTTTAACTCAGGTCTGGTTTGAACAGCTTCAGTTTCTTAAGGTGCACACATTCACAAATGGCTAACACATAGGATCTATGGTTGACCTGCACTCCAGATAAATAGCTAGGGTCACACAAGATAAGAAAAAAATGTGTTTAGGAAACTAGTGAGGTCTAATCTATATAGTCAGTGATATCTGGAAAGCAGTCCAGAGCAAGAGTCTGTATCTGGTCATCTGTGTGTCTCTACACGAGCTGATCTGTTTATTATACCAGTCAGTGTTGCTAGACTATCCCTTCAACTATTTCCAACTGCTTCTTTATTTTACACTGTGAATTCTGAACTTACTACACTTTACTATACTGTAAATTTCACTGAACGTTGGCTACTAAACTGAGGTTCTTGGCTACAAGACGAGGCATTGTGTACCTTAGACCTCTCAGTAAGAATATAAGACAGAAAACCAACTCCACAGCCTGAAAGATCTCATTTAAGTCCTGCATCACTTTCTACAGTGTTTCTTCCTCTTTCTAATGACTGTTGAAGAAACCTGAAATACTGCACATAAGCAGCATCAAGGCCTCAAATCTTTGTTGAAGGTTGGCACTCAGGCAAAGGTTGAACTTGCTAGTCTTGGAGGTCTTTTGTAACCTTAATGATTCTATGATTCCAAGTTCTTTATTTTGCCTGCAGAAATCTTTTCACATAGTTGGGCTTTGAGTCGTGAGGGAGCTGTTCTTGCTCTGGGTCATTGACAGAAGCAATAACCCTTCTGATCTTAAACACCTAAGTTGGGGTGGCTCTTGGGGACAATGAGGTCTATCCCCATCAGAGACTTGCTGAATTGTTTCTTTGGCAAGGAACAAGTTTCTAAAGCTGAATTTAAATAATTTTTTCACTGAGGATTCAATGTGCTGCAGAATTCTCAGGTACCACATCTGTGCCCGGATGGTGCCTAAGTTAGCCTGTGAGGGGGATGGCTGAAACCCATTCCAAAGAACGGTTTCTTAGTTGTTTTTTGCATCAATCTGGACATTGCAATACGCAAATTGCAATGTATTTGAAGATGAACAAAATCTATCAGTGGTAATTTTCCTGGTTATTTATAAACTTGTCTATGTTAAACAGACCTCTGCCAACTTCATCAAAATGGGACAAGAGAAACGACAGAGAAAATTAAAAGTTCCAAACACTTTGACAGCCCCATGAGTATGATCAGGAAGCAGTTGAGAAGTATTTGCCACACAAATGTGTGCCTCGGTAGTAGTTCCTTGTGTATGATGTCTTTTGTATGATGTTACTCTTGAAAACCTCTGCTGCATTTTACACCTGTGTACATACAAAATTTTCTTTAGAGATCCCTAACAGCAATAAAGCATTAGAGGTGATGCTGGTCTAAGTCAGTGCATATGAATCAAATTTAAATTTATTTAGATCTACCATATCTTGTGTTATCACCCCTTCAGTGCTACAGGTATTTATCATATATACAGAAATACAATAAAAGGTCAAAAGGGCAGTAAAGAAATAATGGTAATGTCAGTTTGCCTGTTCAGTTTGGGAATAAAAGAAAAAGTAAGAGGGAAGGGGAAGAGGAAGGAGAAGGGGAAGGGAGGTATAGAAGGTTGAACAGTAAATGCTTTGCTACACCTCAAACACTGACGACTATTCAAGTAGGCAAGTTAGAACAGGATATGTCTGGAAAGGGGGGCCATACAAAGGTAGGGCAGCACCTCCCTGGAGCCAGTTTTTCTGTTCAGGTCCGTAGTGACCACAGAACATATATTGCAAGTGCAAAAGTGGGGTGGAGGAAGAGGCAAGACCAATAGAGGGGGATCGAGACCCCCAAGGTACTCCTGACTCTCCATCAGAAAATTGCACATGGCTCATAGGTCTGCATCAGACATGAAGAGTTCTTTCCCTGTGGTGGGATCTAGGTGTTATCATCCTAATTTTGATGTATATAACCGTGTATATCCCTGTTGCTAATGGGATGCAAACATCATGACGGCACACCTGCCCTATCCCTATTGCAAAATGAAGGTGAGGTTGGAAATGATGCTGGAAAGGATCATCACCTTTCCCACATCTCAGATCTCTGAGCTATGTGTGCTACAGCTTACAATGATGTGACAATTTTGAAATATGGCTGGAGTTTAATCCCAATTCATTGTGGTTTTATCTTATGTTTTGTATTATCCTATATTTTCTATTTATTAGGCGTTTTTTTTTATCCTATGTGCATTCTATGCTGCTCCTTAAATAATCATTAAAGACTTCTTTAATAATCATTAAATGAAAACAAAAGAAAAAAAACTAAAAAAGATTATAAATCCTGACATTTACCTCAGTAATTACTTCTAAATGTTGCAATTTTTTCAGCTGTGCTGAACCATAAAAAAAAATCAGTTGTGGTTTAAAGTTTAGTACCTTCATCCAGAGAAGAAAACAAGATTGTTTTTGAATCTTAGAAGTTCATTGATATATTAAAAATAAAGTCAGAAATCCACCTTTTATTTAGACACATATATGACCCGGATTTCATAACAATTTTACCAGCAACAGAGAGTTCAGAAATAAGAAAAAAAAATAAAATCATGCACTAAATTTTTTCCACCATCAAAGACTAAAGAACAATGTGTTTCCTGTTTAGCTGCAGCATGTCATGAAAAAGACTGCATTAAAATAAGATGGGTTTTTACAAGTTGCTAGACAGGTGGAGAAGATAGTCAAATAAAAGAAAGGAAGTTATAAGCAAGAGGCTTGGGTCCCTTTGAAAGAGAAGATACTTTCCTTTTTACAATTAATCCATACTTTAACTATGAAGGCCTGACAAAGCTTAAGTGTACAGTGCTGTACAGCTGACAAAACCACAAAATTAGACAAGCTATTGCCAGAATGTCTTAATTTGCCTTTCTTTTTTTTCCTTCTTTTTGCCAGAAAAAGTGATTCAGTACTTTATATTATTTATTTTATTGTTCCTCAGTTAGAGATCATTCGTAAGTTTATCCCTTGAGAGTCATCAGCTCATTAAGCCCTTTGTTCTGGTGGTCTTGCAGCATGATGTAGTGTCTTAAAGAATTTTTCTTACATCCATTTCTAATAAACTCTTTTATTTAAAGAGATACCATCAAGGCACACAAGCCAGTAAATGCCCAAAATCAAATTTACAGGGAGAGTGTGGTAGTACCCATTCACAGCTTGAGATAAAAGCTGAAACCATGTACTCTAGTTATGTGCTGCCTGCAGGTTCTCAACAGGGGATAAATTTAATGTACCTAAATCCTCTCCATATCACTGCAACATCTAATAAAACCTGCCCTGCTCCAGAAAACACCTCCAAGGAAAAAGGCATCATAGTCAACGTACTTCCTATCCGAGCAATTTAACCCTTGGGACACTTAATAATCTGCCAGTGTGTTGCCCTGAGGAATAATAATTTCTCCAGTATTTTGTCCAAGTCTCTAGAGGGTGAGCTGTCACAGGGAACAGCTGGTAAGCAACAGGAAAAGCTATTCTCTGTGACAAGGAGTGTCCTTCCTTCCCATTGAGAACTCCTCATCTCACCTGTGCCTGCATGTTGATATCCTGGTTCCATTTTCCATCAAATTGCTTCGCTGTGTCCAGAGACCTGTTGATCACAAACTGCCCTCTACCTAGATGAAGTGATTTCACAAGAATGAAAATATTAAAAAAAAAATTACTATTGCCTGCTTATTGCTTGGTAATTTTATACATTTGGGGCAGGAAGCAATATAGCAAGGTAGGAGCAGTTAGAGAAAAATCAAAGCTACCAGCATTGGAAGGTGATTGAGACAGTTCAAGGTGGGGAAGTACAAAGTCTATACCTGTGGAAGAACATCTCTATGTATCAATATATGCTGGGGGTTAGTGTGGTGCCCAACTCTGAAGGGGAAGGGAGCACACAGGATTCATGTATGCCTGTGATTGAAAAGGAATGAGAAAAATTCAGAAGATCCACAAAAACTTACCAATTTTTATTAGTAAATTATACAGAGGTCATGGAAAATGGAATAAGTTAGTCCCTGATCTTATAGTAAAAACACACAGTGGTGGATTTTGAATAAGGGAGAGGGTGAAAGAGAAGAGAGGAAGAGAGATTAAAGAGAGTAAGAGAGGAAGAAAGGAAAAGAGAAAGATCAACAGTCCCAACTGCAGCATCTGGCTAAAAAGTTCAGAAGCAGGTTAAAAATAAATTAAAAACAACAACAACAACAAAGTTGAGAGGTAATTGTAGAATTGATTCAGTTGAAAAAAACTGAGAACAGCAAATCAAATACATAAAATAACAGAATGAAAAAAAAAACCAGAAGTGAGAAAATTTTTCCAAAATGTTATAGGGCCTACCTTCAGCTGTAGCAAAAGTAGAGCTTTGGAATTGTTTGCTTGAAAATAGCATTATCTGTTTTAGAAATGATTTATTTTAGAAGAAACCAGTTTAAACAAAAAGGTTAAACAACCTCAAAATGACAGGAGATCCTTTTGCTTCTGGTAAAGTCAATGCCAAACAAGATAAAAATTTTACTTGCATTTTGCCCCCAAAACAGTACCTATTTCACGCTTAGTCTAATACAATTTTTTTTTCATTGACATTTCTATTTCTCCTGAAATTGAAAAAACACCACATAGGTTTTCACCTGTAAAGTCAACCTAATTCTTCACCTGAAAATCAAGGATTTTGCACCTCTAGCCTGATTCAGATTGATGTTGCGATTTTTCTACCAAAAAAAAAAAAAGGGAAATACTTTCTTTTTTCCTTTCTCTTATTTTATTTTCTCTTGTTATCTTCTTCAGTTGTTGTCTTTCAAAGGTTGCACATATACAAGTTTCTATCTGAATTGAATTTCTGACTCCCATTTAGGAAAGAAAGTATAACATTTCTAAAACAGGGAAGAGAAGGAGAAATTAAAATAAAAATCCACATCTTAATCTGATGGAAAGCAATACCTTCTCCTTCCATAAGGTTCTACCTTGTACGGTTTCCACCACTAAAAAAAACTACTATGCCATAAAAAATTCTAAGTATATAAATGACCTTTTCAAGTGCCCTCAATTTTACACAGAGATGATCAGAATGCAATGATACATAATATTCTAAAATAGGTAAGGATGATTATCCGTTTTATAGCTGTTGTTAAAATAGTAAGAAGTTTGACTTAAATTATAAAATTTTGTAATTATTACACAGGATGCTTTTAAAAATTGAATTTTTTTTTTCTACAAGAGATGTATCATGCAGAGGCTGTAGATTTTGCTGGAAGATGTCAAGTTGTTTATCATACATGCAGTCCTTGTCTTTTACTCTGGTATCAGCAAACTGTGGTTCAAATTCATCAGTAAGGTAACTACTGCAAGGGAATGTAAAGCAAAACTAAACCAAAAAAATAAAAACAAAACAAAAAAAAGCCAAAAAAAACCAAACCAAAGCAAACAAGTAAAACTCTTTTTGAGTGGGCTTAAAGTATCACATTGCTATTAAATCTGAGTACTGACAGAGATTGGGCAAAATTTGACTTCACTTTTCTAATGCACAGAGAAGCTTCAACCCTCAAGAAATAATGGAAGTATAAGATACCCCCCTATTAATATCACTTAATTTCTGGGTATTATGGTTTACCCCCAGTTCATCATTTGTGCACTGTTTGTGGTAATGGACTAAAAAAAGCCAACAACATATTTGGTAATTTCTTGTCTACAATCTGTGAATTTACATGATGAGGTTTTAATTCATAAGCCAGTTTCTAAGGCTGTCTGAAATAGTGCTTTTATCCTTCATTAGGTATTCTGTTAATGAAGGTATGCTTGTTAGAGAGGGTCAAGGTCAGGTATGCCAGTTCTTCATTACAAATTAGGCTCAGCAGCGATTTTGGTGCTGCTATTGATTTAACTTGTTGAGGTATGACCTGTCCCACAAAAATATTGTTAATAATTCCATGCATCTCCAAGTACTGACAGCAGCAGCAGTTCATCTCATATTTGTCTACACAATGGGTGTTTATTTGGTTTGACAAATATCAGTTCGTTTCATCAGGTTACTCATCTAATAATTGAACTTCACAGCTGCCAGAGTAACAAATACCCCTTTTTTTTTTTTTAATTGTTGCTGCAGCTCCAAATTAAATTATTATAAATGTTTTAAGGCTCTAGAGGAATATTTTTTTGTGGCTGTCAATAAATTGTCTCTTTCTTCTTTAAGTCTTACTGTAAAGGAGTGAAAATAAGCTAAGGGGAAACACAGAATTATTCATCCACAGCAGATGATGAATTTTCATCAAGAAAGAGCTGGACTAGGAAAGTTGCTTATTTGCAAAGCACACAATAATCAGGCACTGGAACAGGTTACCCGGAGAAGCTGTGAATGCCCCATCTTTGGAAGTGTTCAAGGCCAGGTTGGACAGGATTTGGAGCAATCTGGACTGATGGAAGGTGTCTCTGCCCATGGTAGAGGGATTAGAACAAGATGATCTTTAAGGTCCCTTCCAGCCCAAAACATTCTGTGATTCTCTGAAGTCTCCATCTAGCACATATAAGCAGGCACAGGATACACAGTCATGAGGTAGCTAGAGTAAGTTAGATGGTACATCTGGAGGTCACTTAGTCCCATCGCCCTATTCAAAACAAAGTCAACTAAAGTAGATTGCCAACCATGTATGTCCAATCATGTTTTGAATATTTCTAATGATAGAGACAATAAAATGTCTCTGCACAATCTTTTCCAGTGCTTGTGCATGTTCACAGTAAAAATACTTTTTTCTTCTGTTTAAGTGCCATTCTCTCTTTCAGTTTGTGTCTCCAGCAACATGGATCACACAAACACATTAACGTTATCTAAATTAAATTTGAACATCCAGAGAACACTGGTTTTTCTTAGGGCAAGTGTAGCTGTGGGATGCAGCTGAGCTTAAAAACAAAGTGAAACATGTTTTTCCCTTTCTTCAGACATAATCAAGTCCCTCCCCTGGCCCTGAAATAGGTTTAATTACTTATCTACATTTATTTAGAATGGTGTCAACAGGAGCAACTGAACAAGTCAGCAGCATGTAATCCTCTGCTTAGTGAAGGCAAAATGAAGTGGGTGAAATTTTTTCAGACATTGTTCCCACTTGCAGTGGGAGTCCTGTGCCTAAGGCAGCAGATAGAAATGTGAGATTTCTTCTCTTGCATTAGTGAATCAAAACACAGATATTATTTTCTCTCTCCAGAATCCCTGAGTCCCACAAGACCAGAATTTTACTTTCCAATAAATCCACTATCTTTGGAAGAACTTTTGGTTTTTTTTGGTGCTACTACTAAGACAGAACTGTTTGCTTCCTTTTCTCTTTTCTTTTTAACACTTTGTTTGCTCTTGTTTAGACACACAATAGAAATCCTCCTATCAGGGATTTTCTTTAAGCATTTGATAGTGTCAGTTTTTTCTAGATTTGGAATTGAAATATTTCAGCCTCACTTTTTACCTCCACCCATTTGTGTTTGGTCAGCTGGTACAAATCCACATGACTTTTCACCTATGTAAACACAGAATGAAGATGTTCTAACCTTCCCTTCCCTTCTCTACCCTTTCTTCTTTCCTTTAGTGTGAACATTTAAAACATTCAACTGTAGTTTAGTTTCATAAACTGACTAATGCCTGTAATTATCAAATTATCAAGATTGGAAAAGACCTCCAAGATCATCAGGTCCAAGCCTTGACATCAGGCAGTGGCTTTATGTGGCTACCTCTTTATATAAAGGTGATTTTATGACTAAATATATCTCTAGGTCAGCTGCTCAGGAGCACACCAGTGACGGAAGTTTCAGCTGACTTTAAGTTTTTCAATATTTGCCTCTCATTAAATATATATCTCACATGTTCCGTCCTAATGTTTTATTTTAGAATGCATTTTTTAACTTGTTCAGTTGTGGGGGTTGTTTTTGCTTACACAATCACCTACTAATGTGAAGAATAAGTGCTTTAGAATATGAGATTTGAGAACGTGAAACATTTTTGTCATCAGTTCTAACTAGAACTGTAACTTGTTTTAACTGATAAATTTTCTTAAAATAGAGCATTTGGTTTAACTGGACACTCTTGTAAATGTGCATGAATCACAGTAATTTTTTTTACAAAAAAATTACAAATTTTACAAATTACAAAAGTAATTTTGATCTTTGTGTTTTAAAGAGTTTTTTGATTTCATTATAAACAGAAAATATAGATCTATGTAAAACTGCTATAGCTGTAACTGAACAAGTTATTCATCAGCTGAGGTGGACATGTATTCACCATTATTTGGTATAAAGACAGGAACATGATGCTTGTTACCTGCACTCAAACACAGGATTTTGGAAAGAAATCTGGGCAAGAGAATATCTACTTTTTGTTATTTTGATTCCAGCAAATAATAACTGAAATGCAAAAATATTCTTCTAATTACATTTAAAATGTCTCCTAAATGGTCTGGTTTAAAGTTAGTGTTTAAAGAGAACTACATTTGGTGTGAAAGAGGACAGAAATATTGTGAGTAGTTAACAAACACAAAGGTATTTCATTTTCATCTCTTGAAACTGCTTTGAAGTATGTAAAGGACGTAAACTGACCTCTCATTTCTGGATTAAGTAGTATAATAATTGCTGTGGTGTAGTTACTTTCAGCAGCTTGTTAATGATGGTGTTTATTATAATTTTTGGGAAACTGTAATTAAATTTGAACCCACTTGAACTTGGCATAGTGGTTTACGTTTTAGCATTAGAGATTCAGCTTGGATCCCTTGTACCACATGGAACTGACTTAGGCTTCAATCTGGAGCCAAGTTTCCAGTCAGATAAAGCAGTTGTAAACTCTTTTTAGGGCTCTTTTAGTGTTCTTAGACTTTAGGATCAGCAACCTTAATGTGAGTTCTGCTCATTTTCCAAATAACTTAGGTGGAACACTTCCAACAGATTTTGAGGTTTCTGACTCTAAACAGTGAAGCAGGTACAATCTAAATGAAAAGCTTCATAATAGCTCTGCTTTAGCCTCTCATCTTTTTGGTCTGTGTTGTGACAGTGAGAGATCACCACTGGCCACTTTCTTCTGATGAGCTCACACGGCTCATGTTGTTCTAGGATGCTTCTCTGAGGGATCCTCAGCTCCCAGACCTTCAACAGAATTTGATGCAGCTTCGTGTGATAGAACCTCTTCTCCTGTTTTCCTATATAGCGAAACTGGTCAAGTTTCCATATCATTTGATCTATAATGCAATCAAAAGTTCATTGAGGGGAAAAAAAGAACCATAGAATGGTTTGGGTTGAAAGAGGTCTTTAAAGGTCACCTAGTCCAAATCCTCTGCAATGACCAGGGTCATCTACTAGGATCAGGTTGCTCAAAGCCCTGCCTAAGCTGACCTTGAATTTTTCCAGGGATGGTGGATCTACAGCCACTCTGAGCAAAGTGATTCAGTGTCTCACCACCTTGTTGTAAAAAATTTCTTCCTTATATCAAATCTTAATCCAACTTCTTTTAGTTTAAAATCATTACCTTTTGTCCTGTGACTACAGGCCCTATTAAATAGTCTGTCCCCGTCTGTTCCCGTCCCAAGTCCCCGGGAATCTTGGCTGGGCCGGGACCCCTGGTATGGAACAAAAAGCAGTCATCCCTCAGCCAGTTTCTTGTTCCATACCAGGGTCCTGGCCCAGCTGAGATTCCCCACACCCGTCTTTCTGATGGGCCCATTTAAGTATTGAAAGGCTGTCATAAGTTCTTCCTGGAGCTTTCTCCAGACTGAACAATCCCAATTCTCTCAACCTGTCCTCACAGGAGAGATGTTCCATCCCTCTGATAATTTCTATGACCCTCCTGTGGACCCAATCTTACAGCTGCCTGTCTTTTACTTTGTGCTGAGAATTCCAGAGCTGGACACAGTACTCGAGGTGGGTTCTCATGGTAGCAGAGTAGAGGAGCAAAGAGAAGACTAGAGGGACAGAGGATATACAGGGCAACAGCTTGACATGACACAAGGAAATATGCATTTAGGTGTGCCAAGAATTGCATAATCTCCTGCATTTTTGTTCCTCTTGAAATATGCAATCAGCCCCAATAATTGTCGGGCAGTTCCATGTTTCCTTGACATTTGGTATTTAGGCATGTGACAGAAATAGGAACCATTATTTTCATATTCCTTCAATACTTGATAGGTCCATTGTTTTAAAGCACACTGAGCCATAAGTATTAAATTAAAATTATTAACTTGTCTCAGCAATATTAGATTTTTTTTAAAGGTTTACACTGATTACCTCTAGGCCAGAGGTATGAAATCATTAAGATCTGTTTTCTGTCACTATAATTGCATACTTTCCCTCTCTTTTAATTTCACATTCTAAGCTAATTTAGTGTTAAGAATATTAGATAAAACTCTGGGGTACTGAGTAGATCATATGCTAAGCCAGATAGATGGGCAGTTTACCACAGCTAACACTGCCAGCCATGGTTTTGTAAGTGGCAGAATAAAAGACTATCCCTTCTCTGTCTCTCTTGGTTGTTTTCATTTCACACAAGTGAAATAAAAATAAGCTAACCTTTATACAAACCCAATTCGAAGGATGACTGTATTGCTGATATGAAAGATATGTTTACCCTGCCAGACAGCTTAGCTCACAGTTCTCATCCTCCAGATTGCAGAAATGTTAGTGTCTTCTAGGGCCATCTTTTAGAGTGAATCAGTCAATTCCATCTAAAACAAAATTTGTTTCCTGTAAATAGTTTATTTCAGAGGCCTGTCCCACTAAATGGTAGATGAAAGGTAGTTTTGACTCCCTTTGTCCTCAGCAATCCTCCATTTCATTGCAGCAGCTTTTATATCTGCAAGCATGTTCCCATATTTTCTTCCTCTACCCACAGCACGCAACTCACATCTTCAGGTTTCTGGGATAAAACACCAATCCCTTACAAGGTCACAACACAGCCCTCCCATTATTGCTGTACTTAGAAGCAAAATAATGCAAAATGCCATACACACACACACACACATCAGCACATGTTAGTACTGCCTGGAGTACAGAGGAGAACTAAGGTCAGGTGCTGTTTGCTGTGTGACCAGTCACCTTCAGAGAGGTCTGGCACTGAGAAACAGGGACAAAACTACTCTGTGCTTCCTGGATTTGAAGTCAGGGGTTAGTGACTGCAGGCATTGTAATTAGCAACACAGAGTAAATCATATGCAACCATTTGAAAATACATCACTTCCAATGTGCAAGAAGGAACATCTTTTAACATGAGCATGCCGGCAAATTGTTACCCTGCAGCACCACCCCAAAGCTGTTTCAGATCAGTGAACTCCTTTCTGAAGTCAGAAACTAGTGAAGAATGTCAGTGACAACAAAAGCAATCCTATTCAGTGTTTTACTGTGCATGAGGCTTGAAGGTTTGACAGAGGATACTTGTCCCGGGAGCAGCAGAGCATTTCAGGAGGGCTGTGGGGAGGAATATAAATTGCAGAATCTTGGAATTATAGAATGTGTTGAGTTGGAGGGGACTCACAAAGATCATCAAGTGCAACTCCTGGCCCTGCCCAGGACATTCCAAGTATCCCACCACGTGCCTAAGAGTGTTTGCTAGATGTTTTTTGAACTCTGTCAGGCTTGGTGCTGTGACCACTGCCCTGAGGAGCCTGTTCCAGTGCCTAACCACCCTCTGGGTGAAAGAACCTTTACCTAATATCCAGTCTAACCCCTGCCCAACAGATCTTCCTGCTGTTCTCCTGGGTCCTACCACTGGTCATCAGAGAAGAGAGATCAGTGCTTGCCCCTGTGCTCCCCTTCATGAGGACATTGTAACTGCAATCAGGTCTCCCCTCAGTTTCCTCTTCTCCAGGCTGAACTGACCAAGTAACCTCAGTTGCTACTCATACGACTTCCACTCTAAACCCTACCATCTTGGAGCTTCTGCAGCTCTTACAGAACTGTTTGCTGCATGAAAACGTGAATAACTATCTCCCCATTCCATGATGTGATATCTGTTGTTTTCTTTAATTTTCTTCTAGGTTCCAGCTACTCATGTACTGTAAAGTATTCCATAAATTGGGATCATGGATAAATGAATGAATATGAGAAGTCAGCACAATCTCATGACTGAGAAGACAACCAGAAGAATACTGCTAGAAAAACAACAAATAGCCATTTGCCAAATACTGACATTTAACTGGCCTGAGCACTCAGCTCTGACTTGTGATTTTTTAAATTTTTATCAGAATGGTATGAGGGTGGAGTTCTTCAGATTCCTGACTGACCTCATGTAAGTTAGGAAGTTGCCTGTGTGCAAGTCATTTGCTTTCAGATGAAGTTCTGAAATTGCATGTTATGAAGAATGAATCAAATGTACTTTCCAGTTAAAGATATGTCTGTATTCAAGATAAGGTTTTCTCTAATTATGATTGTGCTCATGAAAACAAAAGACAGGAACCAGACCTCTTCCTTTCTCTCTTTGTCCTGCATTGCTGTTTTTTATGCAAAATTTTCTCTTCTGGAGACAATTTTGTCATTAGAAATCCAGCATGCTAAATCTGATGCTGATAATGCAATGCTGTTAGCTTTTTCCAGCTCACTGAAAGTCCAGAGGAAAAAATAAAAGGTAATCATCAGGGAAAATTTGGTCACCAGTCACTCATTCCTGTCTCCTCTGTTGACATAGGAAATACATAATTTATACCAGCAGGTCTTCTTCATGAAGCTTTTTCAGTCACTTGGAAATTGGGTCAATATATTTGCATTTACTTTGAATTGACTGCATTTATTTATTTATTTGCTTGTAGTGTGGCATGAACATTTATATTCTAATAATTCCTGGCAGTTGGATTAACATTCTGTTACAGCTAATGGTTGAACAATTATTTTTCCTGGAATGCAAATTGAAAGGTTAACCTTAGTATTTCTTTTAAACATTTTAAATTGCTTTTAATTGCAGGAGTGTTTAGGATACAGTAGCAGTTTAGAAAAGGAAATAAATAAATAAATGAATTACAATTTCATCAGCTCTATAGGGACATTGAAAATTAAACTCTAACAACAAAGAAGTTAATATAGGCACATGGTATTATTGCTTAATCCACACAGAAATATTGATTTCTAAACAATATGAACAAGTGTGTCCTGTCAACTAGTGTGAGTTGATTTTTTTTAAGTTTGTTTTAATGTGTTTACACTAATGAAAAAATCTGACTCTGTAGACAAGTTTTGTTGATTTTTTTTTTAATTTAGGACCTTCCTTATCAAAATAATTGATAATTTTCTCAATTTTGCTAATAGAAAAGTCCTAATTAAGCCCAGAACATATATAAATCTTTGTAAGATTGTAAATACAGGATTAACTAGAAATGTATACAACAAAAGTGCAAGGACATTATTTGTCTGATTTTCCAATTGCTGTAGAATTTAATGCTACACACTAAAATAGTTCCTAAATCCTTCTACTGAAAATCTTGGATATATTTTAGGAAAAAGAGTACAGTCTAGATTTAATTTGGCAAATTAAATATCCTGGACTTTTCTTCATAGTTCTTGCAGTTTAAAATCCTTATATTTCTTGAGAGCAAATTGAATTGTCTTAAAACAGCAACAAGTAAACCTTAATGACACAGCAGTGTAGACCTTTATTCTTTCTCAATAACTATTTGCAGGGCAGTGTTGACATTTAGTTTTGTAATTGCCAAATGGTGTATATGAACAATATCTGCCTAGGGAATGTTCAGAAAGTGTTTATCTTCAGTGATGTGCTTCAGTATTTACAATATATTATGTTTTCCTTTCTGTTACATGGTTATTTGCTTAGATCTTCTTAGCATTTCAATGAGAAAGCTAAATAATGAATGAATAAGAAATAAAGCAAAATCTTATTTTACTAGATGATAATTCATGGCATAATGTTGGTCTTTTTTTTTTTTCCAATAATCAAATACTTAAATATATTTAGGCTTTTTATTTGTGAACAGAAATTGTAAAATTTCACTAATAAACACTATAGAACAATGTTATAAATAAGTCAATGATTCTAATCCTATTATTATTAACAAAACATATTCTCATTGATAAATACATAATTATAATTAATGCCATATAATAATACTATATAATGTATAGTATACAGTCAATATAATAACACTAGTGATAATGACAGTAATAATAAAAATGCAGAAATCCAACTTGTATAAGAATTAAAGGAACAAAATGATCCTAAAAACATTAGAGGTGGGGGAAGCTAATCAATAAAAAAAATAAATACATATAGACAGCAAACGAATAACCATAGTGAAGCAATAGCTATGCACATTTTGATGAATAATGTACCTCTGAATTGTTAAAAGGCTGAGATTATTATTAATTTTTATTGACTTTTTTTTTATACCCAACTCACTTTCAAATATATATTTAAGGATTTAACATTTTGCATTAAACAATTATATGTGCTTTTTGAATAAGAGCTGGACAAACAGAAGATTATCATACGCCTGTTATGCACTGTGTTTCAACAAAAGCTGTGAATTTAAATTTATTACTTTGCAAATGGAAAATAATAAAACCAGATGCCCAGAAGATTAAAAACTTATTAGAAAATATTATAAAGAATAAGATACCAGTGTAGTAATGTTATTTAATTTTGTCGTATAAAAGAAATTACCTCTGAATTGTCATCCAATTGCTTTGATGAAACTTTGGATTTGTCTGTGGTTTGGTAATAAAATTTTTGCCATTGAGGAAAGTGCATGAAACAGTGATGAAAACATTTCTAAGGTTCAGTTCTACAAAAAATTCAGTAGAAACTGGATTTGTTAATTAACAGAGTGCAAGGGTGCTGTGCAGGATGGTCCATCTGCTCTAATGGCTCACTCCCACCCATGAAAGAATTAATTCTCTGCCTGGTGATTTCCTGCCCCTCAAGTGTGCTCCTGACACAACATTTCTACTCCCTCCTTTGCACCAGCTCTGACCACCGACTGACTGACCATTCACACCAAAACTGTGATATTCCTGCAGAAATCTCACTAAGGGAGGAGAGGGGAATTATTCTATTATTAGACATCAGAATCTGTCTGATTTGAGAAACAGGTTGAAACCACAGGGTTGGGAGCTTGGGTAGATCAGCAATATGGGAAGGAGTGAGATAACGTTTTGAGGGAAAAGTAGTTTCTTTAGATGTGCGCCGGTAAACATTTATGTCTATGATGTGCAACTGAACCAATTACTGACACCTTGATCTTCATATGTTATCAAAGAATTCAAAAAAGACATGATATAACATGATATAAATATAAAAGGAAACACAGAATCCTTTACTTCCATCAGGAGTGTTAAACACTCTTCCTAATTTGAGTTTTCTCAGCTTCGGTGTCCAGAGATAAATTCTCACCCCTTATCAGTCCTTTAAAATAAAATGTCAGTCAGGAGTTAATTGGAAGTACTTAAAGTGTCCAAGTCACCTTTCAGTATTCTATTTGATAAATTACACAGCTTGAATCCTTATTTTTTTTACCATTTAAAATCCTCTCGTATCCTCAGATACTTTGTCTTTTTCACCTTCTCCAGATATAGAAGATTCATTTTTTTTGTTAATCTGAACAAAACAAGTACACACATTCTCTAATTTCTACCTAATTCTATTGAGAAATTTGATTATGTGGTCTCTTCTGTATTGAAGTCCCATGTTTAAACATCCAGGACTGCATTAGCAGTTTATGACTGCACTGGGAAGGGAGAGTTCACGTCCCCTGTGATGCTCAACCTTTTTCCGGGGCCACTTTCTTCCGTTTGATGGTCACAACCTGCTTTCCCTCTTTCAAGTGAAACTTTGCATTTTGTTATAGTCAAAGTTTTGTCTCCACATGCCTTGATAACAAGGTTATATTAATATTTATGGGACAGTCTTGTTCTTCTCATCTGTAACTTCCTGTATTTCAATAGTACAAAAGCACTTGGTCAGGAACGTGCATCTCATTATGCTTAAGGCCAGTAGCTGGCCCAGTCTAGATTTAATTTAGTTTGAAGTTTTAGGCATTACTGATTTGCTAATTAGGTAATACTGTTTAGTGTTATCACAATAGTTGAGTTGGTATAACATGAAATAAAAAAGTATCTGT
Organism: Manacus candei; assembly: GCF_025592945.1. Classification (NCBI taxonomy): domain Eukaryota; kingdom Metazoa; phylum Chordata; class Aves; order Passeriformes; family Pipridae; genus Manacus; species Manacus candei. Next base: position 9,465,123 of record NW_026138061.1, read on the forward strand.
TCTCTTGCACAACTCGAAATGTAAATATGGAGTAAAGCCTACCCAGAAAGGTTGCATGAAAATCAGTTATAATAGAATGGTATCATAGAATCGTAGAATGGTTTGTACTGGAAGGAACTTTAAAGATCATCTAGTTCCAGCTGAAATGCTGAAAGCTATTGGAGCTATGGGACTCTAGATTAACCAGCCAAACTTTTTTTTTTTTATATTTGTGTTTTATTATACAATAAAGTATATACCCCAAGTCTATGAAAAACAGCCATAACCTCCCATAGAAATAAAGAGTGATTCCCATCTTAGTTGTTCCAAAAGGCAGTAAAAATCTTTTGTCAGAAGTAAAATAATCTTGGGCAAATGAATGAGAGAATAAGATCTCAATTCAACAAAACATTTTACCATTTTGTTTTCCTCAGCCCTCTTCAGTAAAATGCTTAACTTTAAATGGCAGTTGAGGTACATTGTATACAAGATTTAAACATTATACCTGACTCTTAACGATTTGATGATTTGAGGTCTTAAGGGATTGGAGATGGTACAAGAGTTTGTGTCACTTAGGTTTAGGCATTTGACCAATGCAGTGGAGAGGATTAAGCAAATTACACATTCTGCTGCAGATTACACACAGACTGAAACACCTGTACTGAGTATTTATTATAGAAGGATTGATAGAGAAATGATATCCTAAATTAGGCACCTTAATGAAGGACTTAAAAGTTGAGTGGAATTATTTGATCACCTCTGCAGAATGCAGAATGCAGAGGTGATTCTGTTTTCCCTAGGAGCAAAGAACGCTTGTTCCCCTCCATGTGTAAAGATGTGGAATCTGGGCCTGAGCAGTACTGAGCATCTGCAAGTTGTCTTGACTTACATTATGAAGTTACTCAGGTTTCTCAGTGTCAGGCATCTACTGTGTTCAGACCTGTTTTCTTCAAATAAATTTGTGAAGAAGAATTTTAATTATGAATAATTATTAAAATTAGGAATATTTACTTAGGTAAGATTCTACTTACAGCTCCCAGAAAGATGTAGATGGGCATGTGAAAAAGGCAGAACAAATTAACTATTCCCATAAGACACCCAGAGTTTATTGCAGGGCTGAAGCAACTCAAAATTTAGTGAGAGGAAAAGTAAAATGAGGAGAATTATTAAGAGTATCCAGTGGTTCACACATAACATATCTGGAGCTCATCATGGTCACAGACATGAGGAGAGCAAGAACACTTGATTCAAGTGAAACCTCCTAGCCCAGGTCTGTGTGAATTTCCCATGCTGTGGAGTGCAGCAAGGGGATTTATTTTACCTAGAAAATCTGTTAAAAATACAGGTTTACATAGGATACTGGAGCAATTATAGAAACTTAATAAATCTGATTGTTCCAGAAAAAAATAAATAATGATAATTAAAAAAAAATAATGAGTCAAATGTGGATTTGACTTCATATTTCCCACACATCTTTGAGCATTCAGAAGCTTTCTGTGGATGGTGGCAGACAATAGACTCAGAGCATAGGGTCACATATGCACTCACTCAATTACTTATTAAAAAGATAACCAAAGAATGTGGAATATTAAATCTGGTATACAAATAAACCATCCAGCCCAAATTTTTGCTTCTAGCCATCAGGGAAGGGATTTATTTTAAATATACTCTTTCATGCATGAAAGATGGCTGATACATTTCTAACTCAAAGGTTTAAGGAAGTTTTTATTTTTCAACAAAACTTTGAAATGTAAACTTTTTTATTTATAATATGTGTACATTTATAAATATATGTATGGCCATGATATCTTAAATCTATTTTTTATATTGGTTACACTAGTAAAATTCTAAAGGAATTGCAAGGAATAGTTGCCCTATTCTGCCGTCATATTTAAAGAAACTACTGTAATATTACTAAGTGTGAATTTCAAGCATGCAAAACAAATAATAGTAGTGAAAGACTGGACTGAGATTAGACTCAGAAGTCTGCTAAATACCCTTAACATTCAACTTTTAAATTCTTTATTAACTTTGTGAAATAATTTGAAGAAATTCTTTGGGATGTTGTAAATATTACATTTTCTTAAGGCCTTTTTTGTTTGAAAGAAGTCTCAGAGCTTAAGAAAAGTTGTTGACAGCTCATTTCTCCAGGAACTTAAGCAGGTGGTAAATTAATAGCTTAGGTGGGGACTGCCATGAAGCATGAAAAGTTATGACTGGTGTCAGTCCAAATTACTGTCTTTAACTGCACATAAGGCAGTGAAAAAACATTAGCTATGCAGTAAACATGGGTTTAGCCAACAAAAATAGATTTTACAAGGTTTCCTCGAGCAATCTCCAAAAGGTCATTCCATACATCTGCTTCAGCCATTGGTAACGTTTTATAGCCATTTGTTGTTTTTCTAAATCTGTGGCTGTAACAATGATCTCATTTGGTAAATCAATGGACAGGGGATATGTTGCAATCATTTTTTCAACAGAACTCAGAGAAAAAAAATTTGGATATTGCAAATGCAAGCTAAAATATGAATGTAAATAATTCACATATTAATCCTAATACTTTTCTCTTACAAGAATGTTTTGTGTAGACTGGCTTTCAAGAAAGGAAATACATTTCATTTGTAGACTCACTGAAGTTTTGTCTGTTAGCAGAAGCTCTAGGAACCAGAAAGAGAAAAAAAAACGCTATAGCTCATAAACGGTACGTGCTTGAGATCATCCTCTAAAGCTGGTATGGATATGCCCACACAGAAAAATTTCACTTAGCTTCTGAAAAAGGGTGGTTTTCAAGCTGTCTCTTAGATTTTATTTTGGGCCTGAGCTGGTTCCTGAACTGTGCACAATTGTCTGTGAGTGCAAATTGTTGCACTGCAGCAATTAAACGTCTCCGCTGCTCAGGGCCAGTCACTGACACCAATCAACCAGAATGGATGCAGCCACAGAGCACAGACATACAGCTGTCTAAGGAGTTTCCAGCTGGTGAGGGATTTCTTCAAGATACCCTGTTGCTGGATCTGCAGAGGTTGCATCTTCCTCCTATCACAGAAACACAGAATCATAGAATGGTTTTGGTTGGAAGGGTTGACCTTGGTCCAACCCCCCTGTTATGGATAGGGACACCATCCACTAGACCAAGTTGCTCCATTCCCCATCCAATTTGGCCTTGAACACTTCCAGGGATGGGGCAGCCACAGTTTCTCTGAGTAGCCTGTTCCAGGGCCTCACCACCCTCATGTGAAGAATTTCTTCCTAACATCTGGTATAAACCTTCCCTCTTTCAGTTTAAAGCCATTCCCGCTCATCCTATTACTCCATGCCCTTATTAAAAGTCCCTTTCCAGGTTCCTTGTGAGCTCCCTTTACTTACTGAAAGGCTGCAATAAGGTCTCCACAGAGCCTTCTCTTCTCCAGGCTGAACAGCCCCAGCTCACACAGTCTTCTAGCACACTGTTTTCACCCACTGCTCCATACATGTGTACTTGCATTAACTGTGCTCTCCTTGGCCCTTCCAACCAGTATCCCAGCACTAGCATTTAGCACATCCATAATTCTTGAACGTTCCCTTTGTGCACAGTCTCACTCAGTAGAATTATCATGAACCAAGTCTGCTTGTTTCCAGGACTTTTCCCTCTGGAAAATCACCCATAGGGTGATTGTTGTTACTTACTAGAATTAACTGCAATGTAGATACACTGGACAGAAAGTTAGTGTCCCCTTAGATTTCTGTCTGTAAAAGTGGCCCCTTCTGAAGATGTCACTTGTGCACATGGTGTCCCTTTGTGTCTTGGCAGCTTCAAAGGAGCTCCATCTGTGTTCACCTTTCTGTATTCAGAGATCTAATTCTGCAAATGGGTGACGGTGAGGACGGCTGCACAGCTTCACAAAGATGCCTGAGAGTGATTAGTTGATCTGAACATCACAAAGAAAATAAAAGAGCACATCCATGTGTGATTTTTGTGTAACTGGAACAAACATCAGACTTGCTGTGCATAGGTGTTGGCTCCCTGTGAGCTCTTGAAACTTAGAGGAATGAGACTTAAAAGATCAGCTTGCTTTTAAAGGCAAGGAACAAAGTCTGAAAGGCTTTTATATGGGCTGAAGGTGTAAAATCATAAACATTTAAAGTGAAAGGATGAGTCTGCCTAGACCTCCTTCTAACACCTACTGCATTTTACAAATGTGTGATATCTGTCTTATGGGAGAATTATACTGTAATATTAGTATGTTAATGGAGCTGTAGATAGTCTCTGACAAAAATATTCAGACTCGTGTCTTGGATAATGTATTGATAAAGTTTTTGTACTCCAACTTCAGATAATGGTTGCCTAGAACTAAACTTTGTAACTTACTGAGCTTACACTGTTCAGAACATAAAAAACCTGGACCTGGGCATGAATCTGTTTAAAAAAGTCAAGATGGATGAGATGAGGATCAGGATATATTTGTCAGAAAACCTGGGTTCTACCAGAGAGCCTTGTATTAGCTTTCATTTGGATTTTGTGGAGTCTTATCTGTATTCTTTCTTCATGGCCTTTCTCCAGTTTTTTTTTTTGTTTTGCTTATGCTGAGAAGATATCATGATGTCAACACTTCCATTTACAAGATAGAGTATAAGAGGGACAGTGTTTATTTCCTGTGGTCACTAGGGGAGGCCTAGATGAATAAGACTTATTGAAAAAACAATTTAAAAACCTGTTTCAGTGTGTGTTCCTCTCTCCATGGGTCCACAGGTCCTATCTTGACCAACAGTGGGTCCATCTTGGAGCCACCTGGTATTGGCTCTGTCAGACATGAGAGAAGCTTCTGGTAGCTTTTCGTAGAAGCCACCCCTGGAGCCCCCCCACTACCAAAACCTTGCTGCACTAACTCAACACACCTGCATATTCTTACATCTTTGGACATTCACAAGTGGTAAATACTGCAAATAAAATTGAACTCTTTAATGGGTTATTTATTCCTCAAATATATAACAGGCAGGAGTGTGGCTATTGCCATTGTTCCCAGTCATGGTACAAATGATTCCTTGCATGTGTATCTCTGTTGTGTTTCAGCTACTCGAAATAGTAAATAAGATTTTTTTTCCAAGTTAAAAATTTTCTTACTTCTTAAAGTTCTTGGGGTTTACCACATTATTCTCACCCTTTTTTGGTTCTTGGGTATATAGCATGTTATCCATCACCTAAGCTAATTTCTCTTCAGTCTCCTATTTGTGCATTCAAAGGTGAAAGAGCTGTTTTATGTGGACAGTTCTTCCCACTCTTCAAAGGTGCTGCAGTCTGGGGTCTCCAGAGATATTTCTGGGTGTGAACAACCCACATGGAGATACTGTGAAATCTTCATCTTTGGTCTTTTTCTTGGGAACTGAGAGGAGGAAATGCCTGTCAGAATTGTAAACATACTTGTGAATTAATGAACTGGATGGAAATAGATGATTGCTTAATGCTGCCTCCAGCTCCACATGTCCTCATGCGTGAATATGGGCTGGTAAAGCAACTACTAAGTAGCATTCAAATTATACTTTTGTAACTGTACCCATACCGACATTCCAGGCACAGGTACAGGATTTCCAAGAATTTCTTCGTAATATCTGGTCTAAAACTGCTCTTTTTAGTTTGAAGCCATTTTCCCTTGTCCTGTCACTAAAAACTCTTGTAAATAGTCCCTTTCCATCTTGTTTGTAGGTCACAATTAGGTCACCCTTAAGCCTTTACATGTAACTCAAGGAATCTAGGTGTAACTCAAAGGGGGAGAGCTGTCACATCAAATTAATACAGAGAGCTTGTAGATATGTGTGCAGTGCTGTCAAGCAGTGCTTCCCTGGTTCCAGCCTCCAGTGGGATGGAGTCCATCTGACTAAATGTTCTTATCTACAAATACAAGTGCTTATGCCAACAAGTGACCCAAGGCTCGTTTTCTGGTCATTGGGGAGATAATCAAGGTACTTAATGGAGATTAGGACGTAAATAACTTCATCCTAAAGTAGATATTTACATTTGGTGAAATCATATCAAATTCTGTTGACTAAATGGTCAAATCTCTACTCTGTATAGTGGGTGCTCTAATAACTACCTGAAACACAAGTACTTGCAGGACAGATATAACAGGTTCAATGAAAAAATCTATCCTGGGAAATGAAGGAAGGAGGGATTTCTGAATGTTCAGGAACACTTGTTTTCTCATTTCCTTCCCACATCACTCCCTCTAAACCCCACATGTATTTCAGAGGACGTGAGATGGAGAGAAATGCTGAGATGCCTGCTCTACCAAGGAGCCTGTTACCTTACAGGATTGTAGTGCTACACCAAGCTGTTCTGTAATACAATTCACTGAGTGCAAGAAAGGAAGAAAACCTACTTCGCCTTTAAAGATCTGAGAAGAGACTTAATCCAGTAAAAATATTTCCACGTTGACAGTAATTTTAACTAAAAATACAGCATTTTGAAAGTACATCATAGATTCAATTAAGAACCATGACTCAGGGCCCTAGGTTTGTTTTTACACTCAATGCAGCCCTAGTTTTCATGCATAAAGGCAGAGTAGTATAGGTCATGAAAAAACCTACCACCTTAAGTGGTAGTAGTAGCACTTGGTGATGAGAAATGCAAGAAATATTTTGATGCTACTTTAATTACCCACAGCTCCTATGTCATGTTACCTACTATTAGGAGAAGACTTCAGTTAACTATTCAGCACAAACTTTGTCTCTTTCCTATTACTTTGACAATCTTGAAATTCCCTGAAAACTAAGCACCGATCACTCTGTAAAATATCTGCTCTAGCTTTAGAAGAAAAGTACAAGCAAAGCTACCTTTGAAACCAAGTAGGGCAAAGTCCTGGTAGTGATGTGACCTGTTACCCCTTCACCTGTTTTTGGTGCCCTGTAGGTGTCTGAGGGTAGGCTGGAGAGGCTATAACTGAACATGCAAACTCACATGCTGTGATGAACTGTGGAATGGGGACAAGACATCTAGTAGACATTCCTGAAAGAAGATGGCCCCTGCTTTTTCGTATGCAGTGGGTCTTCTTCCCACCAAAAATCCTTTTTATCATGTCAGTGACTTAATCTGGTTCCCACTTACTCTGTTATACAGAAGTTATCCTTCCCTCCTCTTTATCTTCTCTAGAATTTTCCATCATTCATCTCATACATATTTAAAATATTGCAGCAAATCAAACCTGACTCTCTTCTTATTCACTCCTATGTTCAGGCATTTACCTCCAGAGCTCACAACTGTGATTGATATCCCAGGTCATGTAAAACCAACAAAAGACTATTTTACTGAAGAGGAAAAAGAAAATTGTGTACTACAGCATAGGCAGCATGGTCCCTTTTATCTCCTTGCTTCATCCTTAATATAAATTTTTTGATCAAAAGCAACTACATCTGAAGTTGATGTCAACCACAATTTTATATTACCTTTTATAAAGATATTTAAGTGAATGGATTTCAGCCTAAGTGGACCTGTCAAGAGTGTTGAAGGGCAGAGACTTGATTTCTCGGTTGTATTTCAAATAGTGTCCTGAAATCAATTACACCAGCTGGAAGACTTCGTGTGAGCTGCTGGATCCACTCTGTAAACAGTGGGATAAAAAAAGGACAGCTTCTGCAGCGTGGGAGAGCAGCAGGGCAGAAATCGAGGAGGTTTCAACACAAAAGGGTGACTTGCTCATGCAATCCCTGCAAGTTTAGGATGTGATTTGGCCATAGGATGGTTGGAGATGGGTTAAAGACAGATTTTCCTTGTAATTGCAAATGATTCAGGCTTTAGAGTTAAAAAAAAAACAACAACAAACCAACAACAACAAAATAAGCAAAGAAACAAAAAAGAAAAAGCAAGCTCTGCACTGCTGAATTTCTTTCTGGTCCTGCCCAATGACTACTGAACCTCAGCAATTCCGAAAATGCTCTCTGATATAATTACAGAAAGTGGAGCCTATGGGGGCTAAACTTCTGCTGACATTACTATGTTCACTACAGAAGTTAAACATAAAATAATGTGGAACATGAAATACTTCTGTTAACAATAATTTTTTACATTTTGCAATAGAGAAAGCAAGCAAGCAACCAAACCCCAGCACACTCCCAACTTAAGGTTCAACTTGATGATCTTGGAGGTATTTTCCAATCTTTGTTCTTCTATGATTAAGCATAAGAAACAAAAATCACTGTAATATATTAACAGTTTGACATCTTATTTCTGTTAGTGGTCAAGAATGTGTACTTAGAACAAAAAATGAAAAAATATAAATAAATAGTTGGTGATACTTCCTTCAATAGTGTCTTATTTCAGGATAGTTGTATGATTTATATGTGATTGAGTCAGTCCCTCTGTTCTGCCTAAAAAGTATGCAGTGTGCAGGTGAACCCCTTAACCAAAACATTGTTACTGAAGGGTATCACAACTCCTCTATTTATTTTAGGCACATCAATTAAAAAGGAAAAAAAAAGAGGAATATTCATAATTTCCAATTATGTGGCCATATAGAATATGATAATGAAACACAGATATAATGAAATGTAAGCATAGAATGTAAATCGTGTCATAGAAAAGAAGAAGCTTTATAAAGCATTCACAATTAGCATAATTTTGAGGACAAGTGATTGGTTAGTTCAGTAAATTTTTATGTTTTAATCTGTATTTAATTGTATCTGTCATCTATGATCAAAATGGTGATTATTTCATCTGTGGCTGGAGAAAAGGGTTAATACTATGTAAGCATGTAAGGTAGAACCACGAATGATCATAATTATATTTGAAGATTTTCAAAATGCAACACTTTAGGTTTGCTCCACATTAGGCACTGAGTCTAAGCTCCTCATCTAGACTCTATAGAGAGAATAAAAGACACAGATTGGGATCTCCAGAGACAGATGTCTTAAAATGGGATGAATGACCTTCTGGAAGTGCTCATTTATCTTTTCATTGACAGTAGTATGATTCTAAATGATAATCCAGACAGATAACTTTTAGACAGTTAAGGTTAGGTAAGATTAATCTCTCACCTCATGCCTAAGGAAAATAATTTTATACACTCTAAATTTTATCCCTAGTCTCATCAAATCTAATTTCATCATATCTAATTTAGTTTTTTTGTGTCCACATTGTCTCAGATCTAGCAACCAGATTAATAGATATTTTCTTTTCTATTTAGAAAGATGGTAATGTCAAACACATGCACAAAAACACAGTCACAAAACTAATACTATTTAACTTTACACGCAGTATGCCCACAACTTAATTTATGAACTGAGAAAAAATACTAATGTGAGTATACTCACACTATAATATACATAATCCTCATTAAGCAAAGTCGTTTTAAAGCTCCTGCCTCTCCTTTCTCTAGTAACTCTTCATGTTTCCAATTCTTTCCCATTTCCCAGTGCCTGAAAGTAGGAAGATGAGTTTTGACATAAGAATATAAAATAAAATGCAAAATTTTATTTACCACATATCAGAATTTCCTAGACTATTACATCTACCCTTCAAGCTGGCTGAGGAGAAATTCACCCTTGCATAAGCCTGGCTAGAGACAGTGTGTCCATTCTGATCATCACTGGAGTACCTGAGCACTACCACAAATCTTTCCAACATTAAATGCAGAAAGATTATGACTTTGATGTCACCTAGATATTTGCATAGTAATAATAAAAATGTGGCAGAAACAGGTCAAGAGGATAAACAAAGATCTATTCAGAACTAAGTCTCTTATTCGGGAAGCCAATCTGTATTAATAAATGTGTTTGACACAAAAGAGGTTAATCAAGGTCTAATCTAATGATCAGCAATATCAAAGGGGGTGTAGGCTGAACCTTTTAGACCAGCAAGATCTGTTCTCTATTATCTTGTCCTTCCTGAGATTCTCCAAGAAAGTTATTTATTTTCTTAATGGAAATAGGGTATTTTTCTAATTTAACAATAAATTTGGCTTTCTAAATTCTACCTGTTTATATGCAAATGCAGAACAAATTCTTATTATCTCATCTAAATTGGCAACACGTCTTGGGAGAATCAATTCCAATGTAATACAAACCATTATCTCTCTGACTTCACCTGGGAGGTTTTCACCCCCCACAGGAGCAATACAGAAGGATTTGCTTGAAGATATTTTCCCTTCTCGTTAAAGTTGCAATTATGCTCTAAAATTATTGACTTCTGTCATTAGCAGGAATACAGTAAAACACACATTTTATGTAACAGAAAAAGATATGGATATGAGAGGATAACTTGCAATATATTTCAGCTCCCTGACCTGTGCTCAGAGCATGTCATGGCTTCTTCCCAAGTCATGTGCATTTGCTATTTTTGCTTCAAATCTAGTGAGTCTGGTAAGGCTGGTACCTGCCATCAGCAGGTAGGACTGGAATCAGGACATGGACATGTCACACCTCTATTTGGGGCTACCCAGTGTTTGTCAGTATCTGTGTAACAAGTCTGCATCAGGGTCCTAAGTCTCAGCCTACTCCATCTGAGGGCAATTATTGCAGTTCAGTTCCTTTACAGACATTTCACCATGGGAAATGTAACTGTGACTCGTCCACTCCTGGTAAAGTGGCAGAAGTGTGAGCTCACACTGTTCTTCACTCATACAATTGATTCTTTTCCTGTCAGAGCTTCATCTCCCATCTGTTATTTTCTTCCATTTCCTCCCCTACATTGAACATGAAGATTTTCTTCTCCTTCAAATATGGATTCAAGATCTGGGGAACTTCTCCTCTTGCTCAAATGGGAATGAATACAGTCCTTACTTCCCTTTGATGTCACAAAAGAACAGGCACAACTAAGCCAAAACCTTGTTAAAAATAACAATAATAGTAAAGAACAATTAGAATGGTCAGAATAAAATCTACATTTGTCCACAGTACTAAAACCAATGCAAGACTGTCACCTGGAAGTAAATCATTCAAGATGTTTTCCCCATGGTGGAGATACTGCTCACAGCTGAGACACCTGTATCAGAAGTGAGGTGTGTTTTCTACCAGAGGACGATGCCATAGGACTGGGAAGTGCAAAGCTGGCAGTGCTTACAGCAGCACAGAACCAAGGAGCTGCTCATTTGTTTGAGTATCCTAGAATATACATTAGGAGTCTTGGAGTTGTACCAAAGTACCTGGCAATAATTGTAGCAATCATCTGTGAATAGTGATATCTGGCAGCATATTAGTAGTTAATTTAATTTATTGTCTTCTCAGCTTATTAACAATACATCACAAGGCTGGAAAATTTTCTAAGCTCATATTTCAAAGGCAGAGCCCTTAAAGCTGCACCTTAAAACTAGAAATTTGGCTTATGTAATTTTCTTCAGTCCTGTCAATATAAACTACAGACAATATCGTGTTGCAGAGTTCTCATTCATGCAGTGACAGTTCTGTCTCCTCAGTGGCTAAGCTGGCAGTTAAAGTGATTCACTGCAGTCAGCCTCAAAGGTTTCCAAGACAGACCCCAAGGTAACTTAGAAAGTTGTAGGGAAGTTTGACAGGATGCTTTATTTTGTTTTGTTTGGAAATAATGGTCAGAAATCACAGTGAGCAGTGATGGCAAGGAAGAACATCACCCTTTGTTTCAAACAGGTTGCTTTGTTTTCTTGTGTATACAACCACAAAGCAGAAAATAACAGGGACATCAGTTACCCACAAAGCTCACATGGGCTCAAACAAACTCAGCAGGAAGGATGACACTTGCTGTACATGATACCACATATTGCATTCTTTCCATTATTCTTCAAGCATTTGATGTATTAGAACTGAAAAGTTGGTGCCCTCAGCCTTGTTCTTTGAATGTTCTGCCTAAACTCATATATTTACATACGTGTCCCTCAAAAGGTAAAACTAAGATTCCTGTAGTCCTTAAACATTTTCCTCCTAAGCTCTGTGTTCCAAGATTTAGCTCAACCACGAATAGATTCATCTTGCAAATTGCATTATAAATATTGAGTCAGCCAATTGATTATCTTTTAAATGTGGTCTGGCACACTGCCAAGATAAAAGTTGGATGTTCTTTAGGGAAGAGCACACATTGTTCTCTACTAGGCATAAATATCACCAGCTGCTATTCTTCAAATGGTGCTGTTCTTCTTTAAATGATACAGTCTCCCATCCCAAGTTCAAGTTGCAAACATTTCACTGCATCTTGAAAAATGGAAAATAGAGAATAACTTATGTTCTTTCATGTTGATTTAGTATAAGAATAGCAGATCTATTGTGTCAACATTTTAGAGGCAACAGGTCACATTATTTCCAACCAGAGACATGGGAGGAATGCATGACTTTGAATACATCATATTTATTAAACCAGAAAAAAAAAGTATATTCTCAAATAGGAAAGTGTTTTCAGGATGTTTTATTGACTGTGATGTTTATTGGTCCAAGTCTTAAAAGATACAGACAGGTAAGCACTAAAACTGGCCACATACCTTTCACTGTGGGTAAGAATTCAATACTTTACTAGGGTTTGCTGAATAAATTATTTAGAGACTTGTTTTTTCATTACATGAAAGCAGACTTCCATTACTCTCGTGGGGTTTATTTTTGTCTTCAAAAGTTTTCATAAATTTATGCTGAAGTTTCCAATCTTTAAGGATCATTCAGATAAATAAAGGAAGACGAATAAAGGAAATCAGAGGGCTATTCACGATCCCATGAAGTCCACACACTCACATACCCAAAAACCCACCCAAAACCTGACAAACCACCCAAACCCAACAAAAAACCACAAACCTCTACAGGTTAAGTGTAATGAGGTAACCACAACAGTCAGTGTTTTTAAGCCTTATGATGGATGTAAAATTGTTTAATTGAATCCCCCAAGTTACTTGTTAGTATGAAAAAATTGAATGAAAAGCCTGCTCCTAAAAATTTCAAATTCAGCAGCTGATCTTTAAAATAGAGCTAATAATTCTTGATAAAATGAATTAGAGGACCAGGGAATGCTTCATCCTTCGCAGGACTTGATCCAAAAGTACTGCTGAAAACAGTCTGCAAAGTACAAGTTAACATTTTCAGGACTCATAGTATCATTACGGTTGAGGTAAGAACTATAGAATTTAAGTTATAAAGCTTAAATAAGGATCAAATTCAAGTTTCCATTATAGTTGTGATGCAGCTGTGCATCCAGGCTGTTCTGTGTAAACATAAATTATTAAGACAACATCAGACTGGTCCAGAAACTCCCCATGTAGTTGGTTGTACAAGTGGTAGAACGCACTCACCTGAAATAAGGCAATATGCTGAACTCTTAGGTGCTCCACAGCAACTCATTCAATTAATTGCTACAGAACCTCTCCAGTATGGGAACTTTTCACTGTCCCACCAAATTCCCTCTTCCAGTTAATTATGCTCTTCAGTGTGGTGACTGAGATGCTTGGTGAACACTCTGGCTGGTCCAGGCCCTGCTAGGATGCTCCTGCTGCAGAATTCACTAAACCAAACAGAGGTCAGAGCCTTGTGAATGACTAATAGGAGCTGCTCCTCAGAAGCAGAGACAGCCAAGTAGTTTGAGTTGTTAAGTTATGTTTTGTATGCAAAGTTTAAGATATTTAATAAAGGTGAATCGTGTGTGTGCTGCACTTGGCACATCAGATCACAAGTCAGCTGGATAGAGGAATTCAGCAGAACTCTTGCCTCAGCACATCACACAATCCCTTGTTCACCTCTGCTCATTTATACCCATCTGTCTGCCCTCTTTCTCCCCATTATGGTTTCAGTGAGAATGTTTGAACAGCAAATGTTCTACACATACAGAACCTTTGGTGGTGCAGACAAGCATAAGGTCTGCAAAAGGTTGCTTTCTGAATGACAGCCAAGGATTTTCATTTGGTCAGCCAAAATTTTGCTTCAAAACAGTTAAAAAAGTATATCAGAGATTCCATTCACACGTTCTGTTAAACGTCTTCTTTCCTGGGGAATGCATGTCCAACCACTCAGCCAATTTGTGCAGCTAAAGGCAGTACTTGTCCTTTTTCCCTGTCAGCCTTCCACCACAGCCCAGGAGGTCATGGATATGACACACAGATGACACAAATGGGGCAGGGATTGTAATAGCTTTTATTTTTTCCCTGAAAATGTTAACATTTCTGCTCACAAAGAAAACAATTTGTGCTTGAAGGTGCAGATACTTTAAAATAATATCTACTGTATTTTTCCCCTACAGAGATTTCTCTGCAGCTTTTCAAGCAGTCAAGGGGTAAAATCCCAGAAAACATGCTGTAAATTGTTGATAGAAAATGAAGCCACACTTATTCACACTAATGATTAGCATGAATATCCAACCATAAACGTCTCACGAGCAAGAGAGCAGATAAATTGTCTGCATGCTACTGATGGTATCCAGTATAAGCCTTCTAGCATTCATCTAGTCCTATCTAATTAAATGATGTTTCCTACTCACATGGATTTATTTACTAGTTGCTATATCCCTTTGCTAATCCAGGAAAGCATGAAAAGATATAGCTGCAATTAGTACTTATATTTGGAAGGAAAACTGCTCACAAAGAAATAAAGAATGTTTTTACAGGCAAGGCGTCTCCTGCTTGCTTACAAGGTTCAAGCTTGAATCTGAATTTCAGCAGATATCAGACCAATTCTTTGTCCAATACTTTAAATAAAGAACAAGTTCTATTTCTGAGTTTGAGTGATCAGCACAACTGGCAAACTGACCATCTCTGTCTCCAAATAGGGTGATATTATCATGCCAAGATGGTTCATGCTGCCCTATAAACTCTGCCCAGCAGAATACTATTTGGTAGCATGGGTGATCACAGACAATATTTAAGCCCATGCTTTAGGTCTTCTAGCTCACAAATATAGATACAAGTTCCATGTGATCCACAGAACATTATTTACTCTCTAACTTTCATATAATTCTAACTTAAATAGTCCTTTCCTGTCTTCTTTGTCTGCAACAGTAACCAGCTCCTCCTATTTCAAGAGATTAATGAACCTTTTCTTTGGATAGAATGTTTAAGGACTAGGAATAACAAAAAATAACACATCTGTGTCAGGACCATCACTTGGGAAAAATATCATCATGTACCATGAGGCTTTCTATGGAAAGTTCAACACTGTCTTAATGCTAAAGATTAAAATTGTCATATTTCTTATCTCTTTGTACACATTTCCAGTTCCTGAAACCTATTTCTGCTTGTTAAGAGTGGAAGAGCTGAATAAATTGACAGTTAGATAAAGTCCATAGTATATTTAATTTTACACCCACTGATCATTTCTCAAAGAGAGTCAAAAGAGTCATCTTCCTTCTGACAAGAATGCTATGTACCTTTTGTTTTGTTTATTTTTTGTGGGTTTGTTCTTTTTTTTAAGATTACCATAATGACAACAAAGCAACAATCAGAAAGTCCACCTGTGTTCTCTGATTTCCCTGAGGAAGCTGAGCATGACAATTGGAAAACAAACAAAACTCTTGACAGAGAAGCAACACAACACTTGTGAGCTAATGATTAGCACAGAAATGGGCCAGGCATGCAGACAGGTTCTGCAGCCTAAAAACAGGTATAGAAAAATAGGAGGGTAGGATAGGGAGGAAACAGTGCTCTGTTATATTGCTCTACTGTGCCACAGAGCTGCTTTCAAAAACAAATACCTTAACCTTCCAGGAGCATGTGCTTGTGCTTAAAGGAGAGTTGTGAGGCAGCAGGAGTCCTGGATTTCTGTTCACACCTTTTCACACGTTCCTTTTTTTTGCCAGCCCCTGAGTGTCACAGTCTGATGTCTGCCCCACAGGTACATCTAGTTTATGTGCAGCTGCACCTCGAATGGTCATGCAGTTGCCCTGGCATGCAAATACCTCATATCCCTTCCTGTCAATCAAGGAATGGTTTTGCATCCAAAAAGGCATCTTTATATTGACTTCTGTTGGCACAGCTTCAGCAGTAAGTGTCAATAGGGTTGACACCTGACTGGCAAATGTGAGCTGGCAGAAGCTCCTTAGCTAAAGGCAGGCCAAGTCCTTCTGGGACTGGCACAGGTTTCTTTAGTCAGTGCTGTTTACCTGCATATCAAAAATAGTTTGCCAGTGTAATACATGAATATTCTGCTCTCATGAAAGTAATAACACAGACAGACTCTACAGCTATACAAGGGAAATTATTTATGTTTTAGTCAAAGAAGTGCTATTTTCAAGTACAAGAATGGAAGAAAACAGAGAAGGAGGTTTTGCTTGGCAAGGCACAGCAGGGGTGAAAGGCCAGATTGTCTGTACAAAACCTGTTTCTCCTCTGAGCAAACACAGAACCTGAGAACACCTGAGGAAGGAGCACTGATGTTATTGCCCTCATGGGAGCACAAGTAGCTGCCAAACCTTTTTGTACTGATGTGCATGCAATGGAATAGCTGGGCTGTGAGCCTATAAGCCATAATAGCCAAGAGATTCAACCCTCAGAGACAGTGTAAATTCAGTGGGCCAATTAGCACCCATGTGAGCTCTGTTTCAAAGACCAAAGACAATTTTCTACATTTTACAGCATGTGGTTTAAGCCTTCAGTTAATCTAAGCTCTGTGGGTTTCTTCTTTTTTCCTTTTGTTTGTTTTCTGTTTGTTTTGGCTTTGGTTTGGTTTGGTTTGGTTTTTTTGCTGTTGCTGTTTTTTGTTTGGTTTTAATTTAGCTTCTGCTTCTCCACAGAGAAAAAGCTAAGCTGGACACCCACTAAACCATCCCCATAAAGCTTGGCCACCACAGTGAACATGTGGCTACCCCTCATTTCTGCAGGAAAGCCACATGTTCACAATCTGTCTATTTTAATTGTGCCATGGATGTCATATTTGTGTCTAAGAGGCTACTGGGCCTTGCTGAGTGCCTTGCTGTCTCTGGCACATGGGAAAAACAGATGAGGAGCTGCTGGACATTGCCAGCCAGTGCTCAGTTGTGGCTGCATGACAAGGAGGGGCTCAGAGGGGTGGGAGTGTCTGCAGCTCCCTGCAGACACCCACACTCTGAACATGGGTGTTCAGGCTCCACTGAGTCATGGAGACAGATGCAGAAGAGAATTAAAAGAGGCAGAGAAGGTCAGTAAGATAACTATGCAATTTCTTCCTAACAGAGACAAATACTGGGGGTTTGAGGAAGAAATAATGAAAACTGTTTCTTTAGTCTACATGTGTGACGAAAAAAGAGAAAAATAGAACCCTCCTTTTTCAGTGGACAGTGGAGTTATTGTTCAGTTATCTACTCCTGAGTGCAGGCTTGTGACAAAGAGTATTCCCTTCAGATCTTAACATTGTATGAATTTTGGAGGACAACATTGTCTCATGCCCTTTGATAACCCATCTAGAAAATGCAGGGGTCTGCCTTCTTGCTGACATCTCCCTGTGACAGGTCTCCCAGGATTTCAGCTCATGAAGCCAGGGAGGTGGCTGGTGGTCCTTCACTCAGCATTATCATGCAGGTAAGAAAACAGAGGGAGAAGGTCCCAGTTTTCAGAGCAGAAACACTGTGAGCAGGAGGGTCTGTCTCTGAGAAACTACAATTCTTATAGGGGTAAATTTTGCAAATAATAACAGACGACTGTGATAAAAAACTGGTAGTTTCTTTAATACTAAATTTATATACATCATTATGAACAACTGTAACTAATACACAGAGAAATATTTCTCTACGTCTTATTTCCTTATTGGAGAAAAAAACATCATAATGCTAATGGTTCCATAATGATCTGGAAGTCTTGCTAGTACAGAAGAACTATTTAGAAGGAAGTTCACCTGTGTGGCTCTGTGTGTGTGTGCACACTTTTGTTTATTCATATGTAGGTTTGTTGGGTCTGGCTGAGGTGGAGTTCATTTCCCCAGCACAGCCCTCACAGTGCTGTGCTTTCCATTGGGAGCTGGAAAGGTGTTGGTAACACACCAGTGTTTTGGCTACTGCTGAGCAGAGCTGGCACAGCATCAAGGTTGTCTACCCAACACTCTCCCCATCAGAAGGGAACACAACCAGGCCAGCTGATCCAAACTAACCAAAGGGATATTCCATACCATAGGATGTCAGTTCAGATACAAAAGCTAAGGAAAAGTGATGGAAGGGGGGACATTCTTTATGTATAACGTTCACCTTCTGGAGCAACCACTACACGTACTGAGGCCCTGTTTCCTGAGAAGTGGCTGGACATTGCTTGCTGGTGGGGAGAAGAGAATAAAACCTCTTTTTTTCCCCTCTTTGCTTATGTGAGCACAATCTCTTGCTTTTGGTCTAGCAAACTGCCTTATTTCAACCTAGGAGTTGTTTTCTGTCTTATTCTCTCTCTCCTGTCCAGCTGAGAAAGGGCAGTGATAGAGCAGCTTGGTGGGTACCTGGCATCCAGTGAAGGTCAACCCACCACCACAGTGGGGTGGTACCAATATTTGGTGTTACAGTCAGTGATTAGGACCTTCATCTTAGGAGGCACTGTGCTGAACCTGAGCAAAACTGTTTGTTTGGAGGATGTGTTTTGTACAGAAACCCTGAATGCCTCAAATATAAGATAAGAGGCAATGGGCAGAAACTGAGGTACAGGAAGTTCCACCTGAACATGAGGAAGAATTTCTTCACTGTGCGAGTGACTGGAACACATTGCACAGAGAGGGTGTGGACTCTCTCTCACTGGAGATATTCCAGAACAGTCTGGACGCAATCCTGTGCCATGTGCTTTGGGGTGACCCTGCTTGAACAGGGAGGTTGGACCAGATGACCCACTGTGGTCTCTTCCAACCTGACCCATTCTGTGATTCTGGGAAGTGTGAGGTAGAATACAGAAATTGCTTTAAAACAAAGAAACAGACAGTTTGTAAAATAGTCTAAACTAGGAATGTAGACAAATTTTGAAACTCCACAGAAAAAAAGATGTGATTCTAGAAGTTCTGATTAATTTCTCATGACAGTCGGATTTTTAATAATTGGAAGGGATGAAACCAATCCTACTTTTTTCTTTCCTAGAATTCCAGATTTAGGATTAATTAGATTTATGGGGAAGAGTCTGAAACTGCTCTTCGTCTTTGAAGATTTTAAGGCAAACTGGCTTCTGGGATATTTGACACCTGTAGGTAAAAAGCGGTCCAAAAATGTATCATATTTTTTTCAAAACTTTCTTCCTCAGCTGAGTCAGAGAGGATATGTCTAAGTCTAAAATACCTTTGGAAACTTTTCCAGGCATCGAGAGCAACTGCTATGGAAAAGCTCACATCTCTACAGTTGAACTCTTTCAGCTTTCAAACCCAAGTCACCACTCTCAAACTGTTTATTGGGGATGATTCCTGACCTGACAGAGGTGTGACCAGGACCTGTGTGGGACAAGACTGTTTTTCCAAGCAAGAGACCAGTCTAACTACTTAACAGTAAACTAAAAAAAAAAAAAAAGTATTTAACAATCATGTGGTGGTGCCAGGAAACAATCTCACATGCTATTTAATCTATTAGTAAAGCAAAAATTGAAGAGGATCCAGACAGTTCCTAATGCACATACAGTGTACCAGGCAGAAGCTGGCAGATAAAGCCAGTGTCAGATCCTTGAAAGCAATATCAGTATTCTCTTCTGTGCTCACGGGTATTCTCAGGAGGAGCCATACATGACAGCAGCTTATCAGGTTGGTGAGAAGCTATCTTCATAACTGCAGAGCCATAAGGATCATTTCTACAGAGAAATTCCTGACCAGAAGAGAGAGCAGGTGTAGTCATATTCTAATTCATATTCTTTATCCATGCATTTCTTTTTATTTGGCTCACAATGAATGCATAATATATACATTTTATTATACCAAATAAGAGGGTTGTCTGGTAAGATAATATTTCTAATTTCCCATGGTTACTTGTACTTCTGAGCTAATAAAATACTGCACATAGCTATTATTGGATTTCAAACCTGACCTGAGTTTTACTTTTATTAACATTTGTATTAATGTGACTGCACTGATAAAATTATAGATGAACACATGGTCTCCAAAATGAAAAAAAAAAAGGGGTTGAAAATGAAATTCCCAATAATTTGATATTTACAAGGAGGTGGGGGGAAACAAAAACAAAAGAAGGAAGCAGTTCTGAAGAATAAGTCAAGCATACAGCACTGGAGATGCTGAGCAGGATACCTATTAGAAACTTAGAAATCCAAATGTCCAAGGCAGGAACGCAGAGAAGGCTTGAGCATTTATGGTGTAAGAAATTGCTCCAATGATCCTGGACATTTATATGTACCTCCCCAGATCGTGCAGGGCACAACAACAAAAAAACCCAAACAAACACACACAAAAAACCCACAAACAAACAAACAACAAGCAAACAAACAAAAAAACCCCCAAAACCCAAACCAAACCAACACTCCCAAAATGAAGTAGCTAAACACTTAATTTGCTTATTAACAACTCTGTATAACTGTGTCTCCTCAAATAAATCAACAAAGTCTTTTCTCCAGAGCAACGACAAGGTAAATGCTGCCATCTGGTTCTGCTCAATGCAGGAAATTTGATCCATGGCCCAACCCTGACAGTCACTGAAATCTGCAGGAGCCTTTCCTTTTATTTCAGTAGCTATTCCAACATCCTTCTCATTGGACTTCAAGCACCTGACCGAAATGTATAAGACAGGAATATAGTCAGTTTAGACTTCATCTAAACTCTATAGAGAAAGAGATTGATGCTACCCACCCAAACTCTAAATAACCTCTGGAATGTCCTATATTTCTCCATTGATTTCCTATCTCTCTCCATTCATTTTAATGAATGTAGGGCAGTTACATCCCTAAATTATGTAGTTCAGATGTGTGCCAAAATTTATATGGCCCTTGTGCTTAACCTTGCTTGAATCAACACGCTGCATTAGAACATTTTTTTTCCTGAGAAACCAGACCTTTTCTTTTTTTGAGGAAACATCTGTAGTTTCAAACACATTTTTTGTTTTTAAGAGAAAAAATTTAAAAATCACATATAATTTTGGGTTAAAAAAATGTTTCACGTTTACACCTAAAAATACCCTGAGTATTGTAGAGATAACTCAACAACAGCACTGGTTAAGTTAAAATGCTTTCAACAGTTCTCAAGAAGCATTACAATTGGAAGTAGTCTATCCAAAACGATTTGGTTTCCCTAATGACAGCACTAAAATAGTAAAAAAAACAAAAAAAACCAAAAAAAAAACAACACTTATTCTAACAGAGAATTTGTACTTAAAATTACCTTGTACATGGAGTAAATTGGGAAATTGTTGTACTGAGACATACTAATACAACTGAGACAACTAATACAATGAAGAAATGCTAACCAGTTTGTGGTAAAACTGATTTTCCTTCTCTTTCTCAATTACTGTGTGTTGTCAAAGTACCAGCACCAGCTGGATTAGAATGACTTGGATGAAAGCATCAGGAGTTAGCAGAGCTCACAGTCTCCAGTGAGATTGTTGCCCTGTGCTTTACTGTGTTAATAAACTCAGATATGAGTTGCCTCTGTGTGCTCAAAAGGGTTGTTTCTTGTATACAGGGCTTCCCACAGAATATGAAAGCAAGACAATGCTTTTCAAGAATTGTTTTATAAGTGATAAATTACAAAAATTTCTTTAGACTATTTATCACTGAATAATTTACCCAAAGGATAATGAAGCATGCCTCAATAAAAAATGTTGGTATAATCACAATTTTATTCACAAGCTATTTAGCTTATGCTCGCTGAAGGTATTTTTCTCCAGTTATTTTGATTTTCCCCACTCTTATCAATTCTGAACTTTGCTGCCTGCTCTTGTAACTGAAAAGTTCATGTGAAAACTCTGGTTCTGCTTTGCTGGAGTCTTTTGTGTCATGATAATGATTGAGGAGAAAATGCTTTTCTTAGATCTTGATATTGTTCTGATTTTTCTTCTTAGGCAAGCAGAGCTCTTAACATCCTCATTGGATAAAGTTTAAAATTGTTGGCTTTTTCAGTGAAGTTGTAACAAAGTGTTTACTTTTGGGGTAGAAACTTTGCTTCTGTGTTGAAATTCATGTTAAAACTCAATGGTTATGTTTATATTAATAAAACATGAGTTCCAGAAGACAGACTTGGCATGATTGTCAATACTTTTTGGCTATTTGATCCTTGCATGCTCTACCTGAAAGTTCTTGCAGAGCTAAAGAAATCCTAAATATTCAGAAGAAACACAGTTCGAGAAAAAAAGTTGTGATTACCATATTAATCTGCTTTTGCCTTTCCAGAGACATAATCTGTATTCCAAGTGCATTAACAAATGCAAGACCTCCCAAAGAGACTTTGTGGAAGCTGAGCATGTTGAGCTAAATATTTGTGAAGAGCTATCTTCACAATAGCCCAGTGGTTAGGACGTCAGATCCCCAGAAAGAAAAATTTATTTTTCACTCATCTTGAATGCAGAGGAGTTTGAATTCAAGATGTTTATGCTGTTTATGCATTTTATATCAGGAAGAAAAAGAAACAAACAAAAAACCCCAAACACAACCAACTAAAGAAAGGAAAACCAAAAAATTTTTAGGTTAGTGTGCAAGTAGCAGTGAGCTGTAGGCTCCTGAACTAAGTTAAATTTTATTTTGAAACTTAGTTCACATTATTTCTTATTTTTGACTGAATGAGGGATCCACCTGTGAAGATAAATTAAATCTTTTTTCTCTTACTTTCTGTTGCTCCTCTACATGACCTTCACCTTCATGATCAGGGGTCAGCAATTTAGCTTAGTGAGCAAGCTGCAAAATTATTTCCTTTGTCTGGTTTCTAAGCCCAGAACTGACACTGGACTTGAATATGCCTGAACCAGTGATGATAACTTTGTGTCACTTTTTGCTTTTTCTTTTTGCAACCATCTATATTCTTAAAATTTCTAGATGCTCACAGACATAGACCTACTCTAGAGCAGATAAATGCTAATATAATACAGATATAAGCCAATAATCAAACACACTTGGACTCCACATTGCTCATTTTTTTAGAGATCATTTTAGTAACTGCATAGTCACATGCACAGTTAACCCATATCTTTTATGCTTTCAGATATCTCTGTAGTATCTTAGGACATGACTAATAAGTTTGTGCTGAGTCCATCTGAAAGCATCTTGTACCATTGTAATTTGTCTCAGTTACTGTTCAGTAATGTCTTGCAAAAAATTCTCTTGTGAACAGAAGGTGGAGGGAGATAAATTTTTCCAAACATGTTCAACACTTGGAGGGGGACAGAGGGAGAGAGGGGAGGGGGGAGGGAGAGACTACTATAGGAAGAAATAAAAATTGACTGGTAGAGAGAAATAGGGAAAGAAATGTGGTTTGTTCTCAACTGGCAAACACAACTTGCATGTGAAAACTCTCACATACAACATTTAACACACTGTAAAATAACATTATTTATATAAACTTTATCAGACCTTTCATCTTTCAAATTTTATTTCAGGATTAGTCTTGAAATATCCCTAAGGTATTGTATTACTTGCAAAATGTTATTTCAATTAGTTGAATATCATTCTTTACAGGATTCAGGTCAAACGAGGGGCAAAACTAAATCCAAACCAAACAATATGTGTCTGCAATAAATTTCTGTTCCTGAATTATTCATACATAATGGCATAGGTGACTCTTCAAGTATTTTGAATTAACTAGAATTGATTTCTCACTTTTTTATGCCTAGTTGTACAAGCTTTTTTGTACTTTTACTTCTCCTTAACAAATAAAGTATTGATTTAACTCCACTGAACATGTTTTATTTAAACTTTGCCCTTTGTCAGCAACTTAGTCCTGTACCCAGAATTCTCCTCTGTGACTTTCTATTGTCTCTTGATCTGGAAGGTGAAATATACTGGATAGGCTGTTTGGTATGTTATAATGTATAAAATACACTCCAAATTTGCTGGGAACAGTTACAGTAGAAAGCACATACCACACACTTTAAAGCACTTAGTGCTGCTTTTCTTAACTAGACCCTCAAACTACTCCCTAGGAAATTCAACAGTTTCAAAGTCAAATAAACAGACATATAAACTATAGCCATTTTTTCTATTTTTTTCTTTTGGCTAGTTATTCTTATAACTAGCTGAACTCACATGCTTTCTCACTCTATCTCCTCAATAGGATAGGGAGAATCTAAGATGGAAAAAATCTAAGATAAGCAGGGAGATCACTTACCAATTACCATAATGGGAAAAATACACCTAACCTCAGGAAAACTAATGCAATTTTCTGACAGCTAAAATACAGTTGGATGGTGAAAAACAAAGACAAGTATTAAAAGACATCACGTCCCTCTCTTCCCTTTTCCCCAGTCTCATCTTCCTCCCTTAAATCCTGACTCCTCTAACATCTACCAAGATCAACAGAAAGTCTAGGTAATCTTGACTTTCAAGATAATCTTGACTTTTTGACAAAACCAAAATTTATTGGTTCATTTTTCACTTGAATTCTCATTCTGCATATACCATGTTATGGTCTTACCTGTTTTCCTTAATCCAAGCTTATGTCTATGCACCAGCAAGAAATTCCAGTGAATGCTTTATGATTATTCTATCAGATATGAGAAAAGTAGATGACTGATTATGAAAAGCAAAATTGGTAAAACTTAATCACACTGGTCACTATTTTACTACAATACTAGAATCCATTCAAACAGTGTCACTTACACTGCAGCCTAATTGTTTCAAATTAAGGTTCTTCTTATGTTTGTGTTAGAAGTAAAAGCAGCTTATTTCCAAATTTTATTTTTTGAAATGCCATAGATTACCCCATTTCCTAAACTGTAGGTGCAGAGTTCCAGCTCTGAGCATGGCTGACATTTTTGTAATGGTAGCTACCAGTGCAGCATCATGTAAAATACAGATAATTAACATCATTACCAAAGCATAGGAAAAAAACCCCTGTGCATTCCATTTGTTCAGGCGAAAGTATTTGATACATAATCTATCCAAAATATTAACTGTATTCCATACAAAGCCTTTTGACTCTGCAAAACTCTATACATGGACATAAGTATATTTCATCTGCAAAAATTACCTGATTGTAGAACTAAAGACAAGTGAGGAAACAAGAAAATATCACATTGACAGGAGCACAAAGTACCTGCTCTTCACATGCCAGCACTTTCCCTTTAGCAAGTGCAGCTGTAGAGCATTGCCTCTAAACAACCCTCAGTAAAAACCAACAGCATTCTGTGTTTGTACATCCCTTAGTGACACTCAAAGAAAAGTTAGTCTTTACTGAGTCAAGGCAGATATGATAAGTGAAAGTTTATTTTAGTTGATAGAATACAGTATAGAGATAAGTAAAACTTCCTTGTGTATACATAGAAATGTAATAAAATTGCAGAGGTAACTATTACTCAGTGTGAAGGAAGAATGGGACCTTTACTTTATAATTTCTTTTAGAAAGGCAAAGACCTGATTACAGAATTCATTAGGTCTTACATTGGCCTCAGTGTCAGTCTCCAATTTATGATTTGAGGTGATTGTTTTTATACTCTCAGTTCCAGAGTTGTGAATTGTCTGAAAATGTAAAGAAAGAAAGAAAGGAACTCAGTAATTCTTTCTGAGTTTTCCTAAATAAACTTAAAGTACATATTATCTTTAACTAGTTTAACCATATTGAATGTCACAAATTTGTATGAGTATTTCCCCTACAGTTGTTTTAATGAAGCTCTAAGAACTCTTGAAACTCATAAAACCAGTCTCTTTTCCTAAGCATCTCTTCAGTAAAATCAGTGTATTCTTATAAAAATTTTGCTGCACTTTCCAAATTTTTAATACAGAAGATCATCTTTGTTCAACTGATTAAAAGCAAAATAGAAATCACAAGAGATGTAGTTTTAGTACCTGACACGGTAATTGCAAGAAAATTGATTAGACACTCTAGAAAGAGGGAAGAGCTGCTTTGACAGAGTGACCAATCCTGGAAACCATTTCCAGTCACTCTAAGGACAGGAAGATCATGAGGGCACATCAGTATGGCTTCATCAAGAGGAAGTCATACTTGATCAACTGATAGACTTCTATGGTGAAGTGACTGGCCTGGTAGATGAGACAGGAGCAGTGGATATTGTTTACCTGGACTTCAGGAAGGTTTTTGATACTGTTTCCCATAAGATCCCCATAGAGAAGCTATTTGGTGGATGGGCTGGATGAGCAGCGAGGTGTAATTAAAACTGTCTTAATGGCCAGATCCAGGGGTGATGATCAGTGGTGCAGACTCTAGTTGGAGGCCAGTGATTGGCAGTGTACCCCAGGGATCAACACTGGATACAGTCCTGCTTGGCACTGTCATTACTGCTCTGGGTGACAAGACAGAGAGTGCCTTCAGCAAACTGGCGGATGACACCAAGCTGGGAGGAGTGGTTGATACAGTGGAAGAACACACTGACTTCTGGGGGACCTCAACAGGCTGGAGAAATGATCCAACAGGAATCTGATGACGTTCAACAGGGAGAAATGCCAAATTCTGCACCTGGGGAGGAAAAAAGGTATGCATCGCTATCTCCTTGGATACTCCCAGCTGGAAGGCAGCTTAGCAGGAAAGGACTTGTGTGTCCTGGTGGACACAAGGTTGAAAAGAAGCCAGCTGTGTGCCCTTGCTGGAAAAGAGATGAATGGCATCCCCATTAGGTGGAGTGTGGTCAGCAAGTTAAGGGAGGTGAACCTTCTTTATTCAACGCTGGTGAGAACAAATCCTCAGAGGGACCTTATTAATGTGTATAAATAAATACCTGAACGGAGGGTGCAAAGAGGCAGAGCCAGGCTTTCATCAGTGGTGCTCGGTAGCAGGGGGCACAAACTGAAAGAACATTCACAGAATTCCAGAATCCCAGAATATGCTGAGTTGGAAGGGACCCACAAGGATCATAGAGTCCAACTTCTGGCCCTGCACAGGACCATCCCCAAGAGCCACACCATGGGCCTGAGACTATCATCCAAATGCTCCTTGAGCTCTGCCAGGCTTGGTGCTGTGACTGTTGCCCTGGGGAGTCTGTTCAGTGCCCAACCACCCTCTTTCTAACATCCATCCTAAACCACCCCTGACACAACTCCTGGCCATTTCCTTGGGTTGCCACTGATCATGATAGAGAAGAGATCAGTGCCTGCTCCTCTTCTTCCCCTCACAAGGAAGTTGTAACTGCAATGAGGTCTCCCCTCAGTCTCTTCTCCAGGCTGAATAGACCAAGTGCCCTCTGCTGCTCCTCATTCAGCTTTCCCTTACCCTCACCCTCTTTGCCCTCCTTTGAACACTTCCTGATGGCTTAATATATTTCTCATATTGTGGTGCCCAAAACTGCCACAATATTCTAGGTGAGGCCACCCCAGCGCAGAGCAGAACAGGACAATCCCCTCACTCACCTGGCTGACAGTGCTTTGCCTGATGCCCCCCAGGACAGAGTTGGCCCTTCTGGCTGCCAGGAAACTGATGATTCATGTCCAACCTGCCATCAACCTCGACCCTCCAGGTCCCTTTCCTCAGCACTGCTTTCCAGCATCTCATTTCCCAGTCTGTTTCCTTGAATATTAGGAAACATTGTTTTGTGGTGAAGGTGATTGAGAATCAACACAGGTTGCTCAGAGATGTGGGGAGTCTTCCTTGTCGGAAACATCCAGACACAGTCCTGGGTAACTGGTTCTAGGTGGCCCTGCTTGAGCAGGAGGGTTGGACAAGATGACCTCCAAAGTCCTTTCGAACCTCAGCCATTTTTTGAATCTGTGATTCTGTGATAAGTATTTCCTCTATAATTTTAGTCCATCAAGTCCATTAGACTGTAGGATTCAGACAATCATTACTATACAGTACATATGTTAAAATTTGCCTGAGACTTTAATACCAACTTCATTGTTTCCTGTAAAACTGCAATATTTTTACACTTGTGTTATCATCTGTAAAACAAAAATCCAGCATGTACCACCACGACTGCCAGAGGAAATCCTGGAAATTCATGAAGTTTGTGAAGGAAAGCAAAGTCATTCTCTTTTACACTTGTCAGACAGAAATTCATATGACTTTTGAAGCCGTCATATCTCATGGCTTCCTAAAGTAAGTAACCATCTCATGAAATGATTTTTTTTCATAATCTCACAAAGTCCATTTTAAAACTAGATTGCCTTGTGGCCCCTATATACCTTGTGGAAAGCTATTTAAGATATCACTTAGATTACTTGAATCCTTCTATTTTCTAACTCAAACGTGTACCATTTCTTCTCATGTCAACACTGACAGTTAACTTAAGTAGTTCTTTTCCCTCCTTAGTTCTTAGCCCTCTTGAGTATGATCCAATCCCCACCTAATATTCATTTAACCAAGGTAAAAGACATTCTTCCAAGGCTCACTTTCTGTAGCTGTATTTTGTATTCTTTGGATCTCTCTAGGAGCCTTTCTCTGTACTTGTTCCTGTTGGAATGTATCACTCTTGAATGCAGCTGACCAGAACAGCAGAGATAATTCCTCTGGGCTCTTCCTGATATTTTCTGCAATGTTCTCAATAATCTGAATCTGGGTACCCAGACTGATTCTTTTAAAGCTTCTATTTACATTTTTCTAGGTGAGTAACATCCATGTCCCAGGGATATTTTGCAATTCACCGTTCGAGGAAGTAGTTACAACTCTGCCTACTTTGCAGCAGCCAACATCCATGTGTGATTGGGGAATGAGGATGCTCCTGGGAGCAGTCTATCTTCTGCTTTTCCTCCATGGTGGTCCACACCAATTGTACAGCCTCTATGATCTGAGTGAAAGCCCCAGATCTTCATTGCTGGACCACAGTGGAAATATGAGACCTTTTCCCACATCACAAAGGAGACAAAGCCCCAGAGTGCTACCACGTAGTTGGCCAAGGCAGCTTTTCCCTGGAGCAGTAAAAGTCTGACCTTCTTCTTGCTAAAGCAACTTCTCACTATGGCTCGTGTGCATAATGATCTCCCTACAATTCCTTCTCATAAAGGCAAAAAGGGGATTTGTGGTTCTGATTTGCTTTTTTATCAAGTCACCTGGTGATTTTCAGGAGAAAAATTATCCTGGAGCAGGAAATCTCACATGTCATATTAAATGGTATGTTTGAAGTAGACATTGCTGAGACTGACCAAGCACAGAATGATTTGCTTCAGGACAGGAATACTGATACTCAAACTTTGTGTTTCTTGGTTGCTCAGTATTGAAGACTTGTTTCTTCTTTTTGTATGTTCTGCCATGGACAAGAAAGGAGCAAGACAAAAGTTGTGTGGGTAGTTCAGGCATCCAGTACAGAGACAGAGGAGGTTGGTAAGTAGCACGATGTAATACTGAGAGCTGGAGAGAGAAAGCACAAATGTGGTACTTGTTCCTTTCTCCTTCCCACTTTATTCTCTGATGTTTTGATATTACTGGAGTACAAAGAAAGTGCTGCTAAAAGCTATCAACAGCATATTAAGAAAACACAACAGAAAACAGTGAGTAGTGGGCAATCACACAGAGTTGCTAATAAAGTTGAACCAGCTTGGAATAAACTCTGTACAATGAAGTTGCACAGATTCCAGCAATGACATTAACCTCCTATGAATATTTCCTCCTTGCTGATTGCATCAAGGCACAGTAAGAGACTTTTACCCATATCTACCTGATGAAACTTGTCCTCTGTTGAACAGTGCATCTTGCTTTCTCTCGCAGGTTCTAACCATTAGATTTGAATCCATGAGGTGTTAAATTAAACGTTTGATTTCAGAGCCAGAGGAAAATAACAGAATTTTTCCTGTTCCCTTCATTTGACTCAGGATTAGTGTTTCAAACAATAATATCTCCTAGTAAAGATTTAATTCTGTTAATCAGGCTTTGCCTGATTCAGTTTTCAGAATATATAATGAAAGGGTGATATTTAGTGCAGTTGGTTGGTAATTCATTTTTATAATAATTTTTTCTCAAATAGAGAATACTGATTTGTCAGAACCTACACTTCTGAAGGCAAAAACGTGCTTTGACTGATATGTTCAGTCAAATTTTGAAAAATTAAGTTCTGGATACTGTAATATGTTTCTTGGGATTTCTTTTCCCCTCAATTTATAAAAGAAAAAAAGACTTTTTTATTTTGAGTTTCTGATTAATTCAGATTGTCATGCATGCCAGATTGATAGCAAATCCTTTCTAATTTTCAAACTGAAATGTTTTGACTTATCCATTTATATTTCTTCTTTCCAAGGGTTTCAATTTCTTTAATGTTTTGTACATACTGAACATTTTGACTTCTTTGTCAAATCATGACTAAAACATCATTGCACTTCTAATTTCAGAAATTTTAGTGTGCTAAGAAAACTTGTTCGCAAAAATTCAGCTCCCACAGGTGCCTTCTCTTTAAAATTGCTGTCGTGGGTTGACCTTGGCTGGTACCAGGCAACCACCAAGCTGCTTTATCATTCCCTCTCCATCAGGAGATAAGTATGTGGTGAGATAAGGACAGGGAGATCACTCACAAATTTATCATGGGCAAAACAGATTCTACTTGGGGAAACTAATTTAATGTATCGCCAATTAAATGGAATAGGAGAGAAAGAAACAAAAACTAAACTAAAAACACTTTCCTCCACCTCTCCCTTCTGTCCAGGTTCCACTTTAGTCTTAATCCTTCTACCTCTTCCCCCCAAGATGGGGAACAGGAGCACCGTCAGACATGGGGATAGCTTTTGGTGTCTTCTGACAGAAGCCACCCTTGCAGTCCTTCTCCACCAAAAATCATGCCAGGTAAACCAAATACAGTTGCCTTGAGATCCATAAATGAGGAAGTCTGAGTAAGAACTACGCTTTTAACTTCACAGTGTGAAAACAGCTCCAATTCCTTCTATTAAATACATCTGGGGATGTAAATCTGGTGCACATGTCTGACACACCTGCACAGCACCTCTAAACCTGCAAAGCGCTCCTTACCGGGATCCCTGACACAGAACCTCCCAGTAGCACAGGGAGGCTTCCTTCCATTCTAGTTGTCCAACTCTCTAGGCAAGGTATCCTTGCCCATGTTCTTTACTGGGAGTCCTAACGTCTAAATTATGCCAAGAAATTCTCTGCGAGTGCTACCAAAATCATGCCAGACTGTTCCCTGAATTTAACAACATGGACTATTGAATTCCAGTGCTTGGCATTGAGGCCAGTGAGGCCCAATTCAGTTCATCAACCTACAAATTGCCTTGAGTGCTGTTTGATTTTCACCATCTTTTCCTAAATGCTCCTGTTGCCTTGGTGTGTGGAAGTGCTATCTCACACTTTAGAGGTGAGATACTAATACGTCACGTATAAAAGTAACATGACCTAACTTCTATAGGATTTGGTCTCATCAAAATCTGAAATTAGGAGACTTTATTTTGTTACAGAGGGCTGTCAAGTGGTTGCAGAAGGAACTGGGATGGTTGATTTTTTGTTGATACATGCACTGGGCTGTGTACGAATAATGTGCTACTGGCTGGAACCACATGGCCTTTGTCATCTATGTGTTATTGATGATAACATCCAAGACACCACACAGTGGTTCCTGCACCTCAGTACTGTCATTGGAGAAACACAATCACAACATCCAGCTTTGACAGCCTTGGTAGGAATTCCAGATATATCCTCTTTCTACCAGTACTGCACAGAGACAGACTCTTTTTGATGAGCATGTCTAATCATTGCCTGATGAAGAAAATGCACAGTTCCTCCATGTCTCCCATTCATACCCCCTGTTAGCACTTGTTTCACCATTCTGTGATTTTTCTGAAGTCATTAAACAGGCAGGAAAGCAGCCCACCAAAGCTAGAATTATGTTCTGTTAGCTTTTTTTGTCAGAGGCTGAGAAGACAGATGGATGCTCAATTCACTTCAAATTATAAATGGAGTACCCAGCAAGAAAGGGAGGAGGACAAAGTGGTCTAGGACTTCTTTGAGCATCAGCAAACAGTTGCATTACCTCATGTCTCTCCTGGCCACGTTGCCTAGCCTTGGCTGCCTGATAATCAGAGCTTTTAGCACAATCATTTCAGTTGGCAACTGCAAAAATTCTCTTTGCCTCTTTTTGTAGTTTTAAGCCTTTATCAAACAAACAATGATCACTTCAAGCATCTTATGATTGCTTTTTTGGAAAGTCGTTTTTCTAGTCACTTAACTCCCCCTCTTGCAGGCTCTGAACATGGTTAGATGGGAGCTGTTCAGAAAAGAGCTTCATCTGGCTTCCCTATTATGCATGTTCAGCTGCTACCTTGACATTACCTCCCTGTCAGCATTTCTCACCTGCCTCACAGAGGTGTTATGTGATGTAATTAGTTTTATTATTATTGTAATTACCATGAAATCAAGCTGACAAAATGAGACTGCTTCCCCACACTTTTCCCATCATCTTTTTGCTGAGTTTTAAGATTATTTTAGCAGTTAGAACTTCCTCCTGTACTAGCTACCCATTCTTCCTACTTGTTTCTTCTTCTTTTGTGTCATTTGACTATAGAGGTGATAAAGCAAGCTGACATATTTTGCTGTATCATTTTCTGCTGCTGGCTTGAAAACAAAACTCACTAACAAAATGCTGTTACTAGTAGGATCCTGCTCCCATTTGCCCATGTTATTTGAAAGGAGTAAATAAACTTTTTGTATTCTTTATTTTTTTTCTCCAAGGAAATTGAGCACAATGGACACACATACTCTGCACACTCACAAAGCCTGGAGAATGAATTGAATGGTTTAGGTAATATTTTGATTCAAGTTCCCTGGTTTTGTCCCTGTTTTGCAGAGAATTCAGGTGTTGCCACACTAAGCATTTCAATGCTTTACTATGGCATGTGTTCCTCCAGGAGGCAAATTCCCAAGGTTCACTGTGCTGGAAACGAGCAGGAGGAGGTGTTGCACACAGGAGAGGCAAAAGGCATCATGCTGAGCCAGTCTGTGCTTGTCACAAGGGGAATGTTGGAACTGTGTCTCTCCCAAACACACTCAGGGAACAAAGAAGTTCACAGGTATGTGCTCTGCAAAATTCATTTTTGCAGCTCTGGATGAGCAGAGATTGCTGTGTTCACCAAGAAAAAAATGTTGATGGTTAAATTCCATCCTCAAGAATATCAAGGGTTCAACTCCACCTTTCTCACATCCTAAAAGATACTGCAGGTGACAATTTCTAACTCAGGCTTCCCAAATCAATCTGTGTGTTTATGAGGACCTAGCCCTCAGTTTATTCAATTTATCAAAGGAAAAAAAAAAGCAGAAAGAAGGGGAGTTTGGAGGGATAATGTTTACAGCTGCAGTCAAGTAGTTGCTAGTAATAGATACACTGTTAGAAAAGGCAAAGTAAAATCAAATGCTTTAAAGATGATGTTTGAAATAAACTGTTTGAAAATGTTAATTCTTTTAAATTTTTATATATCTGTAGAAAAATATCACTCGAACCTAGTGTACATTTCCTATTAGTTTAAATCTTTCAAGTAATTTAACAAGTAACCTAATTTCAAGTAACTTAATTTCATTTTCAAGTAACTTAACAAATAAGTCTTCGTTTTTCTGTGTGTCTTTTTCTTTATTAAAAATATGGTTTGAAATATTATTATATATAATTTAAATATACCTTATTAATTATTTTCAGCCTTAAAGATATTTTGAATACATTATTTTTATCCACCATAAATTAAAGTGTACTATAAATTAAATCTTTTTTTTACCATTAAAGATGCACTTGGAAGTTTTGTGTATGGCAAATTATTGATCATCTAGATGATTCTTTCTTTCTAATAATCTGCATTCGATTTTGATCTATCAGTTTTGACACCAGAATTTAATAACCTTACTATTTTTATTTGGATTTATTATGTCAAAGTTTTTTAGTTATTCTAAAATCCAATTTTCTTCAATATATACCTAATTTTTTATATACATGCTAGTGCTATCGGAGTACCTAGGTGATAAATGTATGAGTCTACTTTGCTTGGAACAAGAGCAACCTTACCCTAATTTTGTTTGAAGCAACTAAATAGTTTTGTAATTTCCACAATACACCATTTCATATTCCAGGTAATATTTCATTTTCCAGTGAATTTATTCACAGTTAACTGCATTGTATTGTCTCTGAATATGTGATACAGTGAAGCAATTCCAGAAAATTCTGGCCTGATTCTTCAAGATCTGAAACCCAAAACAATAGGAAAAAAAAAAACAAAAATGTAGCAGAAAACGATGTCCAAGCCTGAGCTGAAGTGATCAGGAGACCCTGATTCTGAAACAACTCCTCTGAAAAGCAGGATCAGAAATCCTTGGAAAGCTGCTATTATCATTACAACTGAAAGCCTCTCTTATCAGAAACTTGATTAGAGTGCCTTTTCCTTTCTTCTTATTTTTAGCCAGAGCTTTGTGGAATGTGGGTGTAAGGGAGTCTCTTTCAGAAAGTTTTTTTAGTATTTCCGCTTTTTTACAGAAGTATTGAATAATGTCTACATTACTTGTCCTAATTCTTATCTTGTTGGAAAATGAAAGGTAAAAACCTTGTTGTCTTTACTTCAGATACTGAAATACACAATTCAAATGGAGAAATGTTATAAAACCGTATGTGGTTGGCACATTGTCCTATGCTGGAATTGAATATGGATATATCAGATTGTGTGCAGGATTTGAAAGGGAAGCCAATGATCTTCTCTTGTTCCTATTCTCTTTTATCCTTTTTTAGCTTCACTTGCTAATAGTTATTTCTACAAAATTAATTCTATCTATGCAATTTAGTGATCTGAAGGATGCAAATTTAAGAACTGCAGCATTTGGAAGACTATATATTGGTACACATGAATAATAATTTAAATAAAAAATGAAATTTTATGCACTAAACAGTTATTTCCCTCCATGGTCTCCATCAGATCTGTACAAGGATCATCGAGTCCGACTCCTGGTCCTGCACAGGACCATCCCCAAGAGTCACACAATGGGCCTGAGAGTATCATCCAAATGCTTCTTGAGCTCTGTCAGGCTTGGTGTTGTGCAGCTTGGTGCTCCTCCTCTGAGGAGTCTGTTCAGTGGCCAACCACCCTCTGGAGGAAGAACCTTTTCCTAATATCCAACCTAAACCTCCCCTGACACAGCTTCGGGCCATTCCCTTGGGTCCTGTCACTGGTCATCACAGAGAAGAGATCAGTGTCTGCTCTTCAGCTTCCCTTTACCAGGAAGCTGTAACTGCAGTGAGGTCTCCCCTCAGTCTCCTCTTCTCTGGGCTGAACAGACCAAGTGCCCTCAGTCACTCCTCATATGGCTTCCCCTCATACTTCATCATCTTTGTTGCCCTCCTTTGAACATTCTATAATATCTTTCATGATCCTCAACACCCTTTAATACTCCCAGTTGCTTTGCAATGGTCTTAGCCCATGCCACCAGGCACTGTGCCAGACATAGCCCATCCATAATTTGGAGGACATATGGGCCAGGGATGTGGATGGAGTCACTGTTCCAGTGAGAAAGCTACCTGTTGGTCATAATCCAAATTCCCAATTTTCATAAGAGTTGGATATATAAAGTCCTTGTTTTGTTTATTAATATAGACAGAAATGGTGAAAATTTCATCCTTTCTCCATCCCTCTAGACATCTATTTGAATGACCACGCTCAACAGATGCAACGAAAAATGTGCTGAGATGCAGAAAGGGTATAGTACAGGTGAAACTTCTGGACTCAAAACCACAGGCAACATTGTGTTTGTCGGTGTTTACTGGGAGAAAGGAAAAGAGAGCAGTAGAAGGATCTTGTATATCCAGGTGACTCGTGGCATGCCTAACAAACAACAACATCAGTAATTAAAAGATTTCACAAATAACAAACCTACAGTAATGATTATGCAGCTGTTCCATCTTGATGCCCAGCATTACCAGAAAGGAGAACAAGAATCTGTGGGACACTATAGTTTAAAAAAAGGAGGTACCAACTTTACCATACTGACTGACCTAGAACAAAACTGGATTCCAACTACAAGTGTGAATGGACTACTTATTTTGGAGAGGGTGGAGACAATAATGGGGAAAATCTTTGGAGGGGAAAATGGAAAAGGAATTAAAAAAACGAAGTGGGACAAGTCATGTGAACAGGGTTGTTTGGATGTATCTGTAAAGCAGGTGATCAGATCATCCAGGAGCAGGGCAACAGTGCTGTCACTGCTCCAACCATGCCTGTGTCTGCTTTACTCCAGTGCCAGGGGAAGCTGGGTACTTTCCCAGTCACTGAGAAGGGAGCACCTAGATGGAAAGAATATCTTCTTACCAGCCATGATTTCACTACTGTATATTTTTTGTCACTCTTATGTTAGCCATTCTGGTCTGCCTTCTTCTGCTCAGGTCCATGAATAGAATAAAATTGAATAGAATAGCATAGAACATAATAAGACTATTTCAGCTGGAAGATACCTATAACAATCATCTGGTCCCACTGCCTGACCAATTCAGGGCTGACCAAACACTAAAGGTTGTCGTAAAGGGTGTTGTCTAAAGGAGTCTTAAACACTGGCAGGCTTGGGGCATTGACCACATCTCTAGGAAGCCTCTTCCAGTGTTTGGTAAAGAAATGCATGCCAAATGTAAGAGTGTAATTACTTTAGGGTCTCTCAAAAACAATGGATGAGCTAAGCACCTTGTGAGGCTAAGAGACCTTTGGAGGCCTGAACTCACTTGATGCTACAGAGACCCTGTAGGGGTGGGAGGGAAAGTTTGGCCTGGGTTAGTGCTTCAACTCAGTAGCCAAGGCTAGATATGCTTAATTAAGGACTCTTGTATCCATGTCTGTAGTGTTTTTCCACGTGACAGTAAAAAATAACTTCATTAAAGATTGTGTAGAATTTGAACATTACTTTGATG
This sequence comes from Manacus candei, assembly GCF_025592945.1. Lineage (NCBI taxonomy): Eukaryota > Metazoa > Chordata > Aves > Passeriformes > Pipridae > Manacus > Manacus candei. The sequence continues at coordinate 9,501,811 of NW_026138061.1, forward strand.
AAAGACAAATAAATATTCTTTCTATTTTTTTTTTATGCTTTGCTAGGATGTGAGAGCCCTGTAGGTGTTAACTACTGAGCTGCTATTCTAATTGTTGAGAGACTTATCTTTGCAGGTGCAGCTGTGTCAGTAAAAAGCCTTTCACCACAGCCAGTTCTAGTCACTGCCTTCCTCCCAATATGTCCCTTCAATCTTCATTCCATGTGCTTGAAGTGTAGCTGCCAAAATTACTACAATCTCCATGACCCAAATTAGCAAAGATAAACTATTCTTAAACTCACCTGTCCCATTTTTACTGAATTGTGTTAGATTAGAATCAAGGAAAAGCTCATCCAGCAGGTCAGAAGGGCTGCTAACCTTCCAGAGAGGAGCAGGGGTGATAAGAATGGTGATCTGTACAAATGGCATGATATAGCTAAATAGGACAGCAGAAGAGAGTCTGAAATATTCTGTCTGTGAATATATCATGAACAAGATAAGTCCTGGCTTTTGCATAGATGCATATATGTGACATTTTTTATGCAAGAATCTTTCTTTTTCTTTTACCCTTTACTGAGGTTTCAATCACAATAAGAGATATTCTGTTACAGGGATAAGAAGGACTTCACTACCTGCCAGCCTTTAGAAATGCAGATCATTGCAGCTGGTGGAGAAAGATCCTGCAGCTTAATTGCTTCTGGGATCTTGGGAAGTCCAGTATATTACAGAATCACAGAGTGGTTGAGGTTGGAAGGGACTCTGGAGGCAATCTTTCTGCACAATCTGCTCAAACAGGGCTACCTAGATCTGGTTGCCCAGGACCATGTCTAAATGGCTTTTGAATATCTCCAAGGAGGGGAACTCTAAAACCTCTCTGAGCAACTTGTGCCAGTGTTTAGTCAACCTCATAGTAAAAACCTTTTCAGAAGAAACCTCCTGTGCTTCAGTCATATCTGCTGGTTTTGGTTCTGACACTGGGTACCACTGCATAGAACCTGTCTCTGCTCTCTTTTCACCCTCTCTTCAGGTGTTTATATATATTAACAAAGTCCTTTCTGAACCTTCTCTTCTCCTGGCTGAACAGTTCCAGCTCTCTCTGCTTTTCCTTATACATCAGGGGCTTCAGACTCTTGATCTTCCTCTGGGCCCTTCACTGGACTCCCTCCTGTATTCCATGTATCCCTTGTGCTGGGGAGTTCAGCACCGGCCACAGCGCTTGGTGTGGCCTCACCAGTGCTGAGCAGAGGAGAAGAATCTCCTCCCTCAACCTGCTGTCAAATACTCTCATATGAGCCATACTAGGTCCCAGATGAAGAAACTGTTTCTAGTGTCTTAGATGAAAGTTTTCAAGTGCTTGTTAGGCATGAAGCAACACTATTCTGTAGTGAAAATGAATTGTTATTGATGGACCTAAATTCTGAGCTATTGCAAAAGTGTTAACTAAATGCTTCTATACCTTAGCAGTAGAATATAAGACAAACAAATATCTTACCCCATATTGGTTTGAATTTGGTCAGTGAACAAAATGCTTTCCAGGCCCCATCTTTCTGACACAAAAATGTATGTCTGTACATAGATTATTCAAACATAGATACTGTCTTTTCCACAAACTGGGACTGAAAATAACTCATCTGTTCTCGATCTGAAGACTCCAGTTAATTGCAACAACTATAATTTACAATATGGTTTTGAATTCATTCTGCCTCAAGGAAAAGTCAAGAACTTAATTAATCTCATCAGCAGTTGACCTGGACAAGATGAAACACTGCACAAAAGTGAAGAGTTTTCAGTCATTGATACACCTGGTGCAACTTGGTTCAGTCTCAATCAGTTTTTTTTTCATCTGGCAAAGTTTTGGCATGCTTCATCTATATCCACGATCAGTTTGGACTAAATATTCTAGACATTATCATATGTCTACTATAGATGCTACTATTCCAAACTAATTTTATTATTCCAAAATAGATTTAAATAGCAAGTAAGAAATTTGACTTCTGAATAAGAATATATATTGATATGCTAATATTGAATGATCATCCCACTTTAAATGTATATCTTTTTATTCAGATTATGTTTCGTGGTAAATAGATGCTGATGCAACAATTTTTTGCAGTGAAAAGTGGAATCAAAGCTGTCTTTATACTTTTGAAGAAATTCTAAGGAATATATTAGAACAAAAAGCTACTGAGAATTCAAAGTTATTAGATCATTAATTGAGAGTATTTGTTTAATCAAACTTGAAAACAAGCTATAGTAACAGAAGCAGCAACGGGGTAAGGTGTAAGAACACTGATTTTGTATGAGGAAAGGAAAGGGGAGGGGAAGGGAAGGGGAAGAAGAAAGAGAAGAGGAAAAAAAGGAGAAAGGGAAGGGAAGCCACTTTACTTCTTAAGGGAATGAAAAGAGAGAGCAGAGAGAGAATTAACCACAGGCACAGCACCCTTCTTTGCTTCTCTTTCAAGGTTGCTCTTCCTGGGTGCTGGATGGAACCTATATCTGTGTTTCATGAGGTTGTAGCCTTGGACAAACCACATTGGCTGCTTTCCTGCTGCTTACTGATAACATGCAGACCTTTCCTCTAATTGAGCGTGTGCCACTTGACCTTGGATTCAGTAATGGCCAAAAAGTTTATTTCAGAGTATAACTCATGCTTGGGGTCTCAAGATTTGGCTTGTCATAGTGCAGCCCTCTCAGAGCCCTGCATAGTGGCAGAGTAAGCTGCTTGTGTTCTCCAGCACAGTGATTTATAACAGCACACAGCTTCCACAGAGACACTGATGCCTTTATATTGACAGAATTAGATCATCTAAAGCAAGAGTCCCCCAAAGGGATGTGCTGCAGGAGAGGGAAAATTATTCATGTAGAAGGTAATGAATGATGCTTTTTTTCTAAAATACTCAGATTTCTGTAATTTAACTACAATAATCAAGTTGTTTCTGATGAACACAAGATTTTGAGTGATTTGAGGATCCTATTACAGGGTTTTTTTCCTCCAAGTCTCCCGGAAAAACTTCAGTCTGGATATTCTTCAAAAGTCTTCATAGATCAAAACAAAGAATAAAGTTCTATACTAGTTTTATACCTCTGTACTAGTGCTATAAGGCAAGAAATAAGCAACCCTAAAATATATTTTTTTATCTTTTTTATTCCTTTATCCTGTCCAATGTGGGCAAGTTTCAATTAGCAATAAAAGATATATTGAAGTTATAGTCTCATTACTTTTTGAGATTGTGATAGAGAAGTTGTGGACTGGAAAATTTTCTCCACGGACGTGAGTATTTTGCTGTGCCTGGAAAACACAACCATGAGGTGTGAGAAATTTATTTCTAACATTCCATGTTAGCATGTTAACCTTCTACTGAAGATTATATTCATAAAATCACCTCAGAAGACAAATTGTGTACAAGAGCAACTCCTGTACTGATCTGCAAAAACACAGACATGGCTATTCCAGCACCTTCTCACTGTGGGGGGAAATGTGAGACTTACTCCACAACCTTGTGGGTCAGCAAGAACGAGGAATGTCTCAAGGATGCAGCTCTGCCTCTTGAGTGAGCTGCTCCAAGAATTCCCCTCTACCATATTTCCCCTGTGGTTTTAATGTATAAAGAAACATGATGCAGTGGGAAAACTTTAAGCTTGACCATCAGAATTTAGTTCCTCACAGGTGCTGAAAGCATAAATTAACTGCTGTCAAGGCATTTGCAGTGTGGCTGTAGATCTCAGCTCTTTTTTTCAGTAATGAGTTTATTACAGCAGTTCTGAGCAAAATACATTGGCCTACAGTGAGAGCTAGTGTGAACATACCTTGGTATTTGAATGCTGCATGTAGAAATATCCATAGGCTAGAATGTTACTTTGGGAAGATTGCTCCCTCTGCTAAGGAAGGGTACTTCAACCCTTGCTTTGCAGACATCTATATTTGAGCTCTCTTTTATGGTGACTGGAAATAAATAAGCATTTCTGGTGTAGGAGTCCTTTAATCTTGCAAGAGTTACAGAATACAGAAGATGAATTGCATCTGTTTCTCTCCATTTTCTGCATAGAGAGTTCTTTTGACCAATTCAGATGGAGAGTGCTTCATTATAGCGGAGACAAACTAGGGGAGATAAATCCCACAGCTAGTGAGTTCATTTCCTATCTGCAAAATAGGAATAACATTTTTCTGACAAATACTGCCAAGGTAGACATATAAGAAATCTTGATGCATCTTATATGTGTAAGAAAAAGAGAAGAAGATGGAATGAAGCACCTGCTGATCAGTTAGTGATGCAAAATCAAGGTAGGGCATGAAATAAAAGTAGACTTCTACTACAGTGATTGAGGTCAGAGTCTAAACAACTACTTGCATAGCAAGTTTGAGTTTTTTAAGTGATCAGATCCGCTTGGTGGGAATGGTGGCAGATTTGCTCTGCACACAGCACAGCGATGTTTCTATCTTCAGGACTTTGTCACTCATCTTTGCAATTTTACACCAAGTGTTTTAGTTATATCTGATAATTTTTCCTTTGATTTTAGATGAAGGTACATCTGTGGTTAACCACAATTTTTCCCCCATGCAAGAGAAGTAGAAGTTTGGAGCTAAATGTAAGTTAAATAGTCAATACTGGAAAGTTGAATAGATACACACACACACACTCCTCACTCCCGAAGCCCTGAGACATAATAAGATAAAATGAGGTTTGGGGGATTTTCTCCATTTTCTTTGGATACATGGTTTTAGCAATCCTACACAGGAAATCTTAGAATGTAACCAAAGTGTAAACAAGTACTGCTGTAAGCTCAGTCAGAATGCTGTAAAATACTGTGAACTACCAGTCTCTTACATGATCACAAATTTTAAAACAAAAAAAAAAACACCTATTTGGAGTTGTAGTCCTTACTCAGAACTAACCTTCACTTTCTTTTGCTGTGGAAAAAAAGGTATTGCTCTTCCATCTAATCCATGGGAATTCACAGGAGATTGCACTGATCTAGGTATCACTCTCTTTTAAATTAAGTGGATGCTGAGTAGAAGGCTGTAAAATTGGCAGAAGTATAAAGCTGCTTGTCTAACAGCAACATTTGAGAAGAGGATTTTTTTTGGTACATCTTGGGCTCTGAACTCATTAGCATGATCCTTGGTAAACTTTTCTGACCCGTTTTTTACTTTGCACAGGACTGGCACAACTGCATCACTCATTATATCACATCAAATGAGTCCCACTGACACAAACCAGGTATCAGCTTGTTAGGGAAAGACAATAAAGGCAAAATTCTCCCAGCAGATCTTCATGACAGGTCCTGATTACTGATACTCTGCTCTCTAACAACGTGTATTCTTGTCTTTGACATGTAGTCAGAACCACAATATCAGAGAAGAAATATTTTTCCATGAAAAAATGAGTTTGTCAAATTGCATAAACAATCCTGTTTTTAAGAATACTTTATTTTTAGATATTTTATTACTACTGTTCTTGTAGAACTTCTCAATAACAAAAGTGATCACTGTTTAATTACAAGAAACAACAAATCACATATTCTTTCCCCTCAATGCATTGTACAGGAGAGGGAGAAGATCAATATTTGGACAAATACATGCAAACTCAGCTGGGCACTTGGAGACCAAGGAGTATCCTACAGATATATGGACTGTGGATTAACCCTGATCTCACCAAAGTAATACACAGAGAGACAGAAATGTGATTTCACTGATGGACTGACAAACAATGCAAGAAACTTGTCCCTATAAAGTATCAAAATCTTCGACATAAAAAAATTCTTAATAAAATAAAAAAATCCTGAACAGCTGAAGGAGTAGTCCCAGAAGTGCCATGAAATCAGCTGTTGTGTCTTGTGTCCTTACACTCATACACAATGATTCCATTTAGTCACAGTACAAAATGATGGAAAAATTCCAGGTTGGAAGTAAGGCTGTGTCAGAATTTTTTCTGGGAGAACCCCCACTGCCTCTCAAGGAGACAAATTTTCTGCTTGATTCCTTCTCTGTAAGGACAGATAGGACAGTTTGAGTTTTTCATGCTGTTTGCATGGTAAAATAAAGAAGGTGAATGAGACAAGCTGGGAAGGATTGTTGTGGACACTGCAGCTGCTGAGAATCACCCCTGGAAAGATCTGGGTTATTCCTGTGCTAAACCTCTGGCCATTCCCACAGCCAGTAAGTTCCCCATAAAGTCAGGGGCTCTCAGGAGGGAGTGTCCAAAGAAGATTGTAAATTGCCATGAAAAAAATCTCATTTTTATTTTACTAGAGGGCAATTTCTTCTTATTATCACACCTCTGCTCTTATATCTACTGCCCGTATGACATCTCCTTACAAAGTCCAGGTTTCAGTTCGTTAATCAGTTTCCAATCAATAATTCCCTACATTCATTTCATGACTAGAAGTTTCCTGAAAATATCTTCTTATAATTTAATTCTCTGTAAAATTATAAGTTTAATATAGAAAAAGATATATTTTACTGGAAAAAAAATTCATTAAACCCTCCCAAGTATCAAATGAAATCTGTCGTGTAAAATAAGAAAGCAGAGTGTACATTTTGAAGGAGGAATAGTTTTTTAAACAAATTATGAACTGAACAGACCATTCAGCTTAATTATGGGTTTAAAATTCAGCATTTCTCTCCAGATTCTAGTTCTCTGTGACACTGGAGAGTTTAAGAGAGATTTTTAATCATGCTATTATTTATTAATGTTTTGGGTGTTATTTATGTAGCCACTTTGACAATCAATATACTCTAGGTACATCTATAATTTATATTTTATATCAAAGGGCACCATCAATTTCAGTTTGACTTCTCTTTTCAAAAGAAATCGACAATCAAAACAAATTTAGAAAATTCACAAGTTTTTATAAACTTCAGCCCAATAAGTTTTTTTCTTGATATGAAAACATCATTTGAAAGCTATGGTATTCCTTACAATATTCATATAACTGTACAAATTGTAATTTTGGGTTTTGTAAATTAAAGACTGAATGGTCTTGAAAGAAATGCAATCAGAAATGAGGAAGGAACAGAGAAATTAAACACCTAATCTGCACAGATCTTCAAAACAAAATTTTAACTATTTCTTTACATACACTCTGTCCTAGAAACCACAAACCACAAAAAACTGACCACCACACTCCTTTGCTTCCTTTTCACAAACTTACTTCAACCCACCAAAACAAAGGTAACATTTTCAGTATGTTGTCCACACATGTAATTTCTTTGCAGACTGTAATCTTGATGAGAACAATCTCCCATCTTCCTCTTAAGGAAGACGCAGCTTTAGCTGTTGAAATCTGATAAGAGTAAATCATAATGATTTCCTAGAGCCAAGCAGATTGAAGATATGCAGCTTAATCTAGATGAAACTTTCTTGTAATGCAAATCAATCCCCAGTGATCACAACCAAATGATTGTTCCCAGCATGTTTCATCTCTCTGCCATCTCCCATACCCAATATCCCTGTGGCTTATGGGGATGGAGTGATGGTGAGGTTATTATGAAAGTTGTGCTTTTCTCCAAAACATCTGAATACCAAAATGGGAAACAAGCATGACTGATTAGAAGATAATTTAGTTCTTCATTTGTAGGACAGGTCTCACTGAAGCAATTCAGAAGTGCTCTAAAATAAAGCATGTCCTTTGATCTTCCATTTGGTGTCAGTGCAGTGGAACTGAAATTCCCATCTACTTCTGGAGAAGACTATATTGGCGTCATCCTAATTAAATTTAATGGAAATAATTGTTATTAATATTTATATAGAAGTCTAAAATCATGTCTCCTTATTACCAGTTCTCTACAGAAGCAATTGCTGGATGATCATGAATGGTTTGTAATGATTTGTGTGTTTTCACATCACCAGTATTTCCATTTTCTCCTTCATTCCCCAAGCAACTTTTGAATTTGTTATCCAATCTCAGCAAAAATTTGTGGACTCATGGCTCAAACTATACCACACTCCAACAATTTCTATGAAAGCAGGTGACTAAGGAGAGGACAAAATTTCCCACTAATGAAAAGGCTAAAAACATCATTACTAGACATGAGAGAATCCACATGGGTGAGGGGAGCATCAGTAATCAAGCTTCATTAATTTTGCCCCAGACTGAATGATCAGTTTATTACCTCATTTTTTACCTGCTCAGTTCTTATGATCTCAGCATGACTCTTGTAGGATTCACACTTCCCTAAGATAAAGAGGACTTGGTTTTTTACTATTGCAAAAAGATATATTTCTTTCTACTTAGGGAGGGAGAAGCTTTCTAAAGCACTTTCAAATGCTCTGTATTCATCTGGTACAAGTGGTCATACTCATAGTAGCAGGCTTATTGTGACACTCTGGTCACTTTTCAAAATCCTTTAGAATTAAACATTTTGTGGAGTGATAGGAAAAACCACTCCTCATTCCCCCAATCAGCAGCTTCATGTCAATTAAAAAATTTCATTCTTAAATTCCAATAGGGAAACATGAAAAATCTTTTGCGTAGTCATATCCCTGATGTTAACAGAATGGGAACCTGCAGTTCCTTATGCCATTGTATCCGGGATAGTTAATGCCCTGCTGTTTCTTACCTCTCGCCTGTGTGTCACCCAAGCTACTTTTTGTAGGATTTATGTTAGGTTTACAAAATAGAGCTTCAGGTGCCTGATGGTGCTCATGGTCAAGCTGCTGTGCTCGTATTTTTGAGGTTTGTACATCGGAGTTGAGGACATACAGGAGAAATAAAAAGCAAAATTAAACATCATGAGCATTAAGGAATTCCAGGGAGGAACCTGAGAGACTTGTTAGTGGAAGCATAAAAGCTTTATTAAATTTATTTATTTATTAAAACTTTATGAGCTACGTTATCTCAGTGAAACCATGCTTCAGAATATTTACCAATCTTTGGCCTATAAACTCTTACCCGCAAAAGATATTTTAGTGATAAGTGAGTGGCAATCTGGATTCACATCATGTACTTTGAAGATGTAGGCAGTATGGATTAGGCTTTATTATCCAGTGAGAACTTCATTGAGTTCCACAAAGCCAAGGTCCTGCACTTGGATCAGGGCAATCCCAAGCACAGATACAGACTGGGTGAAGAAGGAAGTCTTGGGGAGAAGGACTTGGGTGTGCTGTTGGAGAAGAAGCTCAGAATGACCCAGCAAGGTGCACTCACAGCCCAGAAAGCCAAATGTGTCCTGGGCTGCATGCAAAGCAGTGTGGGCAGCAGGTTGACGGAGAGGATTCTGCCCTTCTGCTCCACTCTGGTGAGACCCTACTCGGAGCGCTGCATCCACCTCTGGGGTCCCCAACATAAGACGACCTGAACCTGTTGGACAAAGTTCAGAGAAGGCCACAGAGTTGCTCAGAGGGCTGGAGCACCTCTGCTATGAAGACAGGCTGAGACAATTGGAGTTGTTCAACCTGGGAAAGAGAAGGCTCCAGGATTGCTTAGAGAACCTTCCAGTGCCTAAGGAAGGTTTACAAGAGAACTGGAGAGGGACTTTTGACAAGAGTATGTAGTGACAGGAGAAGGGTAATGGCTTTGAACTGAAAGAGAATATGTTGGAATTAGGGAGAAATTCTTTACTGTGAGGGTGGTGAGGCACTGGAACAGGTTGCTCAGAGAAGCTGTGGCTGCTGCATCCCTGGAAGTGTCCAAGGCCAGGTTGGATGGAGCTCTGAGCAATCTGGTCTAATGAAAATTGTTCCTGTCCATGGCAGGGGTATTGGAACTAGATGATCTTTAATGTCTCTTCCAACCCAAACCATTCTATAGTTCTGTGATCCACTTTCTCATTAAGTTTCAGCACTATAAGGCAGATTTTGTTTTTCATTGTCACAATGAAAAGATACCTGAAAGAGAGGGTTTGCTGGAGTGAGACAGACGTGGAGAAGCTGGGAGGAGAGAAGGGCATTACCACAGAGTAGAAAAGTCTGATGCCTAAACACACCATGGAGAAAAAGAGTCCAGGCCAATTTAGTGTATAAGATAAGATAAAAACAGTAGGTCCTTTAATCAGCCCACAGGCCCAGGGGAATACACACGACTCACGCACACCCAGACAATGGTTCTATGATTTTATAATAAGGTCCATCCAATCCCAGATTTATCCACCCCCTGGATCTGCCTAATTTTGCCCCCTGACATGCCCCTTTGGGAACTAGGTTTGGGGTCTTTGGGACCCCTTCTTCCCAATTTCACCTTCTTCATAGTCCTTGGAACTCCTCCAAAATTCTGGGCTTGAAGGTTACTGTTGTCTGTGTGATATCTCCTCATCCAGGCTTAGGGTGAGATGTTCTTAAACAGAGGTGTTTTTCTAAAATTCTACCTTGAAAAGAAGACTAAATACGTTAATGGAATTTAGAGGGATTGATATGAAATGGGGTAACAGGGTTGGGTATGTGTAACTATTATGCGACATGGTAAGGGATATAATACAGCTACATTAAAATCTACATTTACTACACAACTACTTCTAAAATCTATGAAAGTTACAAAAATCCAAAAAACTCTGAGGGATAAAGTCAAATGTGTGTATTATTGTGAGAATGTCAGACATTGTCAGTGTAGCATCTTCTCTCCAGATCGTTGACAGAAAAAAATCTCATGCAGAGCAGCATGCGACAAATTGATTTTCTTTGTGACTTTCAGTTGACCTTTGAATACATAGTAAGTCAAGGTGACAATAAAAGATCCCTTACCTCCTCTAATTTTCCCCTTTTTCTTAATAAACTGCCTCTGAAACATCTGCTCATTTTGATCGATTCCTTAAGAGAAAGCTATTCTGAGTAACTGCAAATAAGATTTCTTAGTGTGAACTTCCATTTCTACATGCAACTTACCCCTCTGTTTCTTCTCTTTTGGTATAATTCATTGAAGAATAATATGCATTTTGAGATGATGAAACCCATCCAAATCAAAATTTTTACTGAGGACATCTAACCAATTTTTTGCAAGAGAAATACAAAGCTGCACAATATTTCATAATTCATAGGAACTAGTCATGCAGTTCAATAAAAGATACCAAAATTAGATAAGCTGCAGTTTTGGCTGGGTTTATAATTGTCCTTCTGAGCTTTGAAAATGCATTTTGCATCTAACTTTCTACAGTTTCTTGTTGTTCTAGTATAGCACAAAAATTGTCTTTTAGTCATTAAAAAGACATTCTGAATTGAGAAATATGTAGTCTAAAAACATCAGCCAATGCAAGTTTCCTTCCAAATACATAACAGAGAGCCTGTTAAGATGGTTACTGTACACTGACAAATACTCAGCATCTCTCCTTTTTCTCTCTGCACAAATGTGCAGCACCAATCCTGCGGAGCATTGCTATGACCAGTATCTGAGAAGGAAAACACAGCTGCTTACAAGCTTGGGAGCATGACATAAGGAAGTCAGGCACATGATTTGGGAACTGGAAGAACTGTCTGAAAAGTGTTTGCATTTTGTTTTGTTTTGTGTTGTTCGCTTGGTTTTGTGTTTGTTTTGTATGTGTGTTTTTTTAGAAAAACAATGAAAACAATAAGTTTTCTGAACCAGATTTCTGGTTTCTAGGTTTCCAATGGAGAGAGAAAATAAGAAAAAAGTATACTGCTTGTATGAAGTGTTTCTTTAACAAAAAAAAAATATTTAAAGAGAGCAAAAAATGCACTTTTCATGCTGAAATTCACTCATTTCTAATGGTTTACACTCCTAATATCTAAAAATAACAGGCCATCCAAGAGGGTTTTAAAATCTTTTCTGAACTTCCTGAGTTATTACAATAGATATGAATGGAAAAAGTACCTGTGGCACAATAATTTCTGTCGTCTACCTATCTATCTATCTATCTGTCTATCTATCTATGTATCTATCTATCTATCTATCTATCTATCTATCTATCTATCTATCTATCTATATCTACCTATCTGTCCTACTAGTTCCGTATGAAATTTACAAATCACTTTTGATCCTGACAGTGTATAAGGGATATATATAACATTATAACAGATAACTCACCCCTAACTCACCCCAGAGATAGCCGGTATGTTAAAAAGACTAACAGAAATCCCATTTTTGCTTGCATTTCATGTGGAGTACAAAAGTTTGCAAAATATGACATCCCACTCCTCAGAACATCTTGGAAAGGAAGAAGATATTACAACTATTCTAATACATTGGGATTTTATAGTGGTAATGATCTATATAAGACATGGAAAATTTTGTGAGAGACAGCTACTAAAATACTGTGTAATGTAATAAAAGTAATCATAACAACATAGGAAGAGTTGTACAGTGTTAGACTGCAATTAAAACCCCCAGATTTATTGTCTCCCTCAGTAGATTTAAATGCATCAGAAAATAAACTATCAAATATTTGCACTCATTTCAATGTTTGTTCTTTGTTAATAACTGAAATCTTCATGTCAATATTTCCTATATGGTGAATGATAGCTACTAAAATAGGTGCATGTACACTTCAGAAACTTAGGGATTTTGGTGTGATAAGACACTCTTCATAGCCTCCATTTAGCACTCCAGGGAGCATCCACCTCCATAGATCCTGCCAAGTCTGCTAGCCCCAAGCAGAACTTCCATATAGCCTTGGAACATTTAAAATGTCAGCAGGCATTTATATGCTGTCAGTGACCTCTACCTCTATTTTTGCCTTGCACAATGCAGTGACAGACATTTACAAATGTCCAGAGCTTTTTTTTCAGTTTAAATACACTTTACTCCACAGAAATAGTACTTGAACATTTTTCTTTCTCAAAGAAAGGAAGTTTCTGTCATTTAATCCATTTAACATGCATTGATAAAATTATTTTCAACCACTGCCTTTGGAAACAAAGACGTAAAACTGTGCTGATGTAGAGTTGCTAACTTGATAGCTGAGATTGTCCATTTGTCTATGGTTTGACCTTTTAGAAAAGATAAGACCACCAATACAGGTGAAGAAAATATAATTAGCCCTTAACTTGGTAACTAGATTTGGAAATATCCCATCCATTTATTCTCCATATCTGGTAGATATATCTCCCCCTCCTTTTGAACACATAGTTCACTCCTCCAGGAGTGGATGTAGACATGGAGAGCTGGATCCCTTCATTAGCTGATTCAGCTTGATAACTTACTGAAATACCATTCCCTTTTTCTGTCAAATTAGTATTTTATCCCATCTCTTGTATCTGGAAGCCAGACAAGAGAGAGAGCATAGGGTGGGAAAAGGGATGGATGAAGCAGGTTGGGGAGAAAGAAATCTCATTCTTCTTTTCTCCTGTTTCAAACTGTTATCTGTGCTTACCCCATCTGCTCTAGCCCTATCTTGATGCACAGCTTTTACCCCCCAGTAACTTGTTGGCGACTCAAAATTCTCACTTTCATTGGAAAACCTGAAATTTATGGATCCCAAGAAAAAAAGTAGGTGTGTTTATTTGTCAGGGATGTGGGAAGGTGTAAGAAGGTTATAACAAACAGTAGTAAAGAACAACGGCCCAAACAACAGCTCTGACAATAACCAGACGCTACAGAGATCCTGTTGTTCCCTGGGGCTGTGCCAAGCACTGAAAGAAAACATACTGAGAAAAATTTCCTCTTTATACAATGGTGTCTTAAACCAAAGCATTTTTGCTGAATCATTTTTTTCCCCATTAAATCCCTTTCTCTCTCAAAATAAGAAGCTTCTCTTTTTGATGAGAAGAGGGGGCCTTCACACATTTTCGATTTATGATGAGAAATCTCCCGTTCACTTCCCTGCTTCACATAATGACTCCAGTCTCTAAGGCTGTCTCTAAAGTGGTTGGAATGGCTCAGAAAAAAAAAGAGCTGATCAGTCTCCAGACCATCCCAAAGCTGCAACAGCTCAGCGACCTGGAGAAATGATGATGGCTCTTTCAAAGCCAGCACAGACCAGATGATGTCTACGTTTAAATGCCAGATGGAGTGATTCCTGTGTGGCAGGTAGCTTCAACTTCTCAGCTTCTTGGGTTTCAGTGCTTTGCTGGGCACAGATAAAGCCTCCTGACTCCAGTGATAAGGAGAGCCTTGATGTGATGAATCCCTCTGAAGATTCATTCCCTTTGCTCTGATATAAGCTGATTCTGTTCCAATCCCTACAATCTAAACGTCTTTCAAACCCTACGATCCAAGCCCTGTGAAGTTCAAATCGCTCTGCTAAGGTATGGTTCTTACACTTTGCTCTCCCAGGAAGGGTCTGAAAACCTGCGGTTTCTGACATGAAAGGGTTTCCAAAAATAGGATTATTTGATAGTTCATAATTGGTATTATTGAATGTTTTCCAAGCCTGGCTCACCAAATAATGGCAATATTGAGAAACAAAGTACAAAAGCCTTGTCCTTCCTTAATCATACAGAAAAAAAATAATATCAGCTGTTATATAGAGTTTGCAGGGCAAGGTTTTGGTAGCAGGGAGACTGTAAAGGTGGTTTCTCTGGAAGTGACCAGAAGCTGCTGCCATGTCAGACAAAGCCAGATCCAACCAACTACGAGATGGATCTGTCACTGCCCAAATTTTGAACCAACCAGTGACATTAGTAGAGTCTCTGTGATAACATATTCAAGAAAGAGTGAAAAACGCTTCACAGCAGCTGGAGAGACGAGTGGGAACATGTGAGAGAAACAGCCCTACAGAGACCCAGATCAGTGAGGAAGGAGGTAGAAGATGCTCCAGGTGCCAGAGCAGAGATTCCCCTGCAGCCTGTGGTGCAGACCATGGTGAAGCAGCTGTGCCCCTGCAGCCCATTGAGGTCCACGGGGGAGCAGAGATCCACCTGCAGCCTTTGGAGGATCCCCACACCAGAAGCAGGTGGATGTGCCTTAAAGAAAGCTGAAGCCTGTGAAGAGTCCACACAGTAGCAGACTCCTGGCGGGATCTGCGGCCCATGGAGAGTACCCTACACTGGAATAATCCATTCTTAAAAGACTGTAGCTTGTGGAAAGGACCCAAGCTGAAGCAGTTTTTGAAGAACTGCAATCCATTGGAAGAAATCCCAATGCAGAAGTCCACAAAGGACTGTCTCCTATGGGAGGAACCCCATGCTGCAGGAGAGGAAGATGATGGGGAGGAAGAAACAACAGAGACAAAGCATTAGGAATCAATTGCAATCCCTATTTCCCATCCCCCTGCACTACCTGGGGAAAGTGGAGAGAAGGTAAAAAACTTGGTAGTTAGTGATGTCCTAGTTTCAGCTGGGACAGAGTTCATTTTCTTCCTAGTAGCTGCTACAGAGCTGTGGTTTGGATTTAGTAAGAGAATAATGCTGATAACACACTCATGTTTTAGTTGTTGCTAAGTAGTTCTTACCCTAAATCGAGGACTTCTTTTGTGTCCCATGCTCTTCCAGTGGGCGAAAGGCATATTCCATAGCACAGCATGTCATGACCAGTATATAAACTGGAGGGAATTGTCTGGGAGTCAGCAGTCGCTGCTCAGGGACAGGCTGGCACTGGTCAGTAGGTGGTGTGCAAGTGTACTGTACATAAGATGTCTGTCTTGGGTTTTGATCCTTTCTTTCCTTTTCATTACAATTCTTACTGCTGTTTTTATTTCTCTCATTCCTACACTGTTTAATTAGCAACAAATTAAATCAATCTCTCCGTGTCAGTTCTGTTTTGCCCATGATGGCAATTGGTGAGTGATCTCCCTGTCCTTGTCTTCACCCACAAGCTTTTTCACCTGTTTTCTCTCCTCGCTTGCTGAAGAGAGGGAAAGAGTGTGGCTAGGTAGTTATCTGGCAGTCAGTTGAGGTCAACCCACCACAACTATGTTATAGAGAGAAGTTCATTTAAAGCAGTAAGAACAAAGATGGAGGCTGGTCTCTTACAGCTCTTCACAAAATATTTGATAGTCAGAGACCAGTACCAATGGGTCCAATCCAGTACTGCTGCTCTTACTGTTTGTTGTTACTTTGGAACATGATGACATTTTTGGTGTCAAGTGCTAAAATTATATTTAGAGTCTTCTGAAAGCATCAGATACTAATCTATCATCCTTCTGGATCCAAATATTCTCTAAATGCGTCTCCATAATGCACTAAGTTGTCCTCGCAGTAAACCTGTGGAACAATAATGTTTCCAGTCCTGGATCACAGATGGGGAATAGGTTTCCTACCAAGATCAAAGGGGCAACCCGGTGTTGCACCAGCCCAGCAGAGCCTTGGTTCTGACTTCAGCATATCTCAGTCTACACTCTAAAGGGGCTCACCAGCCCTGTGTTGTAGGAGAGCTAGGGAACAACTCCCCATCTGTCATTGGACTATTGTAAATGAAATACCAATTTTTATTTTTCCATATATATTAATTTGTGGTTTTCAGCCCACATAACTCAGTGTAGCAAATGATAACAACAAAAACATTCCCACAGATGTGATAGGACATGAAGCAAGGATAGGAAGACTCAAAGCCTTAGAAGTAGATTGATATAGCTTTTAGAAAAAACAATTAAGTGAACTTTTAAAAAATTCTTAAATGCCAAATAATGATATCCATTTGTCTGGGATGATGACTTAAACGTCAAATCCATAGCTTGTTTGGAAAATTTAAGAAAAAAAAATGTATATATCAATTTATAGCTTCTGTCTCAGCAGGTGCATCTTAGGTTATGGTAATGTATATAATTTAAGTATGATAGCTAGTCTAAGGAAAATTACTTTATTGGATTTGTCAGTAAAGTATTTTACCCAGACAGTGTATGATTGCAGTTCAGTGTCAAAAAGGATGAAATTACTGTTCAAATTAATGAACTGAAAAAAATTGAAAATCAAAAGTCTGAATATTAAATACACTCATAAGAAGTTTCTTAAGATAGAAATTGAACCAGCTCTAAAAAATGAGCCATAATACTGTGACTGTAGCAACTGTCATTCCCCTAGGAAGCACACAATCAAATAAGTAAATCCGGAATGCCAAAGGGAAGGGAAGGTTTGGGAAGGTTTGGGAAGGGAAGCTTGGAAGGGAAGGGAAGGTTTGGGAAGGGAAGGTTTGGAAAGGGAAGATTTGGGAATGTTTGAGAAGGGAAGGTTTGGGAAGGTTTGAGAAGGGAAGGTTTGGGAAGGGAAGGTTTGAGAAAGGAAGGGAAGGTTTGGGAAGGTTTGGAAAGGGAAGATTTGGGAATGTTTGAGAAGGGAAGGTTTGGGAAGGTTTGGGAAGGGAAGGTTTGGGAAGGGAAGGTTTGAGAAGGGAAGGGAAGGTTTGGGAAGGTTTGGAAAGGCAAGGCAAGGTAAGGCAAGGCAAGGGAAGGAAAGGGGAAAATCCCAGTTGCTGGAAACTGGACATATGAGTCCATAGGACCACAACTCTTGTCCAGTTTGCCCCAGAACACACACATATGACAGGTCAAGACTCCCCTGGACCCCAAAAACCAACCCGACAGGAGTTTCACTCTTAGAGACAACTTGGGTCCTAACCCCATCACCTGCTCTCTGGCTACTTCAGTTTGATCTTGCCTGACTCTTACAAACCCTCATGAATACCCATGTCTGCTCCAAGGGGTGTACAGGAGTGGTGCACTCTTCCCTGCTCCCATCCCAGTGGGTACTGCTTGGTTTTGCTCACTCCTGTCTCTCCAGCCAGGGAACCTCTAGCCTCCATGCCAGCCCACCTGCCTGCACCCAGCTCCCACACTGGGTCTGGTTCTGAAAGAAATTTCCCATACTGCTCAAAGAAAAAGGGAATCTAATAGGTATATTGCAAAGCAACTACTTGCAGATGACCAATACTTTTTATGCACTTTATCCCTATTTTCACACAGTTTTTCCTCCTCAAATTACCTTGATACCTCTGCTCCTGCATGTCTTTGTGCCCCTGTGCTCCTCTGGATTCATACAGATAGGCTTTTGATGGACTCATGTGTCCTGGAATGGGCCTGGGATTTTAGGATGTGCTTTTCTCACTGAACATCATGGTCTTCTCAAATCTCCATGGTGGGGTGTAAAGAAGGTTAACTGATTCTGCACAACACACTGGGCATCAATACTCCATATTTCTATATTTGAAATTTTTAAAGGTACAGAAAATTAAATCCAGTTCAGATTCAAGTAGAGACTTGGATGGGCAGGATGGGAAAAGTGACATAAGGAAGCGGGAACCAATACAGTACAAAACACTGCTTCCAAATCAGAGAAGGAAAAAAGATCCAAAGGAGTATGAAAAATAGCCTGGAAAATGCAAGAACCACTTTCTGTGTCTTTTTCTTTCATAACAATCCATAAAAGGTGTTAAAGAAGCACACTTGGCAAACATAAGTCCTCTGGTCTAGTTTGCTCTGCTGTTTAAATAAAAATATGCAAATATTTGTGTAAAGACTGATATGACTGTTAGTATATGTTTCTAACTATTTCAGCAGTTTAACTGCAATGTGATTTTAACCTGAAATAATTAATTTCTCACGAATAACAAATAATGACCTATGATGACTTAGGTCTATATCATTAACATTTGTTAAAGGACTTACAAATCTCCAGGTGGAAATTAGCAAAAGGTTTTTATAAAATACACATTACAACAGGTTTTTTTTCCTATATTACATTTTCATGTACATATTTACACTCACCTCATGCTGCTATTTATATTTTTTTTTCCCAAAGCAAGCCTATATTTTAATGACCTGAATACTAGGATTACATTTTCTTATTAGAAAAATATGCATTTATATGATAAAGATGTAAATATGCATTCCTGGCACATCTCCCTGCTCCAGTGTGGTCCTTCCCTTGGCTGCAGGGGGAAATCTCTGCTCCAGCAGGGCTCTCCATGGCTGCTGTGGGATGATCCCTGCTCTGTCCTTGCAGCCCCTCCTGCCCTCCTCCTCTTCCAGTCACCCTCAGGGTCCCTTTACTGCTGCTCCCTCCTCTGCTCTCTCCTCCTCTGCCCCTGCAACCTTTGTCCCTTTCTCAAAGAATTACTCAAATGACTCAAAAAACCCATATCACACCCTAAGTCATATAACATATCTGAAAAAGCTGCTATTTCATTTCCTGAACTTTAGAGAGACGTAGAATTATAGAATGGTTTTGGTTGGAAGGGACCATAAAGATAAAATCACAGAATCAGTGAGGTTGGGAAAGACCTCCAAGATCATCAAGTCCAACCCTTGACAACCTTGTCAACTAGACCAGAGCACTATATGTCACGTCCAGTTGTTTCTTGAACACTTCTAGGGATGGTGACTTCACCACTTCCCTGGGCAGCCTATTCCAATGATTGACAACCTTAGTGATTATCCAATTCCAAACTCCTTGCCATGGGCAGGGAAATCTTCCATTAGATCAGCCCATCCAAGAAGATCAACTAGTCTGCCCAACATGGCACTGCCTTTAGGTGTTCCTCTGAGCCAGCTGACTCCAACAGAGGCCAGGAACAAGACTGATAGCAGAAACAAACTCTCTGCTAGAAGACAACACAGAGTATGGTTGAATTGGTAAATATGACAAGTATTATAATCTAACCCTTGAAACTGCCTACCTGTCCTGTGGCGACGGTGAAAGGTTTCCATTGTAGGCACCACCCTCCAGGTGGGTGGAGGAGACAACAGAAAAACTTGAGCATCCTACCTGTGCTGGTGCTCCTTGAAATGGGAAAAGGTATGGATGTAAGATAAAAATAAAGGAACTTTTGTCTTTGGAGACTGATGATACATACAAACCAAAGTGATGCCTCTAACATTTGCGGGATGTCGATTTTGAAGAAAATCTGTGACCAGTTTGCTGGAAACATATGGTGCCTGAATGCCTCAGAGGGGATCTAGGCAGACGTTTCAGCAGTTGCAAATACAGCTTCTCATTATCACTTACAGTTTCACTGACTTTTATAATTGTTTGCATTCAGTGAGGTGCAACACTGGTGTACGTTCCTGCTTTTCCAATTAACAAAGTTTAAAAAGTTACATCAGTGTGTATGTTTATTAAGATATTTCACATTAATTAAAACTTGAAAGTGAAAGATGATTTTGCTCCCTTCTTCCCACATTTTTTTAGCAAAAATGTCAAAAAGGGAACACATTTTTTTCTTTGTTTGTTTTGCACTTTTATACTGCTCATTTTTCAAATAGATTTGATATTTCCCTTTCTCTTCCACCCATTTATTTTTTATTTAATATTTTTTATTTCTTTGTTTTAGAGACCAAAAGGAAAAGAAAAACTATTGGAGGGAAGGTGAAAATAGAAGAAAAAAATAAGAGAATATATGAATAAAAGAGAAGTGAGATATTAACACATAGATAAATAAAAACATTCAAAATTATGCAAATAAAATATAATTTGAGAAATATGATACTACACATATTTCAAAATATCGTTCTGTGCAACAACTATACAAAAATGTTCTCTACAGAAATTCTAAATACGCCTAACGCTAATGTGAGTATACATATTTCTAGTGGTCATGTTACCTTCTAAAAGAGCACTTTAGCATCTTCATTATTGTCATAGGATTTAGCACAATTAAAAACAATAAATGAAATTTAATCAGTGTTCATAAGCAATGAGATGAGCTAGTGATTATGCTAATACTGAAGAGGATTTTCCTGCCTTGTGTATATGCTTGATTAAAACAAACAAACAAACAAACAAACAAACAAAAAAACCAAAAACAAACAAACAAACAAACAAACAAACAAAAACCAAAACCAACCAAACAAAAAAACAAAAAAACCCCAAAACCAAAACCAAAAAAAAAAAAAAAAAAAATAGATCAAGTGTTCAAGACCATAGAATCACAGAATGGCTTGTGTTGGAAGGGACCTTAAAAATCATCTTGTTCCAAAACCCTGCCATGGGCAGGGACACCTTTCACTAGAGCAGGTTGCTCAAAAACCCATCCAGCCTTTCCTAGAACACTTACAGTGATGGGACATCCTTCTCTGGGAAACTTGTTCCAGTGTCTTACTGCACTCACAGTGAAGAATTTCTTCCTAATGTCCGGTCTAAGTCTACCCACCTTCAGCTTAAAACCATTCCCACTTGTCCTATCACTGCTTGCTCTTGCAAAAAGTCCCTCTCCATCTCTCTTATAGACCCCCTTTAGGCGCTAAAAGGTGCTATAAGGTCTACCCAGAGCCTGAAAATATGTGGATAAATAGTTGCTACCTCAAATGCACGACTTTGGCTGTGCCCTATCATATCCATCTAATAAATCAAGTGTAAAATCCTTTTTTTGTATAGAAAAAGGAACCTTAATATTTCCTGTACAGCAGAAAATATTAAATACATCTAAAAAGTTTGTTGCAAGACATCCTCCAAGTGGTTTGTTATATATAATCTGGTATTACATACCACCAAAATGCTCTTCTTTATTGCAGCTTTCCAACCTCATTAAAGACCTTTTTTTGGTTTGAAGGGAGTAGTTTTCAAAAATGAGCAGAGCAGCAAAAGTCACTTCAGGGACTCTGTGTACATAGTTGAAGTTTTTGGTTCTCACAAACTAGCCCTCCTATGCCCTATTCACCTTCATAGTTGAAATGAACATGGGGGATAGGTTAGAAGAGACAAAAAAGGGAGTGAAAATGCTGTTATTACTTTCATAGTCCCAAATAACTCTCTAAATGCTTCCCTATCTCTTCCTGCTACTGGCCTACACTGCAAATTCTCCCCCACAGGATCAGCCCTGCTATATATTGCCTTTTTCATTCAGGGAACTCAAAGTGCTTTAAAAGATATCAGTTTCAAGGCCCATTAAAATCAGTGTGCATCTTTTTCACTAATGTCAAGAGGCTTTTAATCAGACTTCAAATTACTCCCCAGCTTTAACAGAGTTCTGAGCTGTTTCTTTTCCACGACTACAGATTTCCTGCTTGAATCTCGTTTCCTGCCTCTCCTTCTAATCACCTTTTTAGGGCCCTTCTGTTGTTTCTCTCTCTTTACATTATATTTTACAACACTTCCCACTGCAGTGTCACCTGCAAGGTGTGCTCTGTCTTCCAGACCATTAACAAAGGCACTAAGTATAATGCCAGGCGAAAACTGCCTGTGATACCCCACAGACACACTGTAAGGAATGAGCTGCATTTGTCTGCTCCCCATAGGATTATACATGTTTTCAAAATCCCTTACTGTTGGCTCATCAAGCTCATTCAATTACTTTTTCCTCTGTATCGACAGAAAGATCTAACACACACGCAGACACATGGATATATGTGTCTATATCATATTCCAAAATTGAGAAAAAGTAGAGAAATGGTGTATTGCAGACCTACATACAATTCATTTTTTATACACATATAAAAATACATTTAATAGCACTGGCAGGTTACAGAATCCTGTTATATTTTTGATTGAATGCAGCCCTCACTTTGTATTTCAGTTCCATCAGTTAAACAGGCCACACTCATAATAACTCATGGAAAATAAAATATTTATTACACCCTAACTACGTGTTGTGGTTTAACTACAGCTGGCAACTAAGTACCACACAGCTGCTCACTCACTCCTCCCCCTGCCCCCAATGGGATAGGGAGGAGAATCAGAAAAAAGTAAAACTCATGAGTTGAGAACAGATTAATAATCTAAATAACAACAGCAACGACAAATAATAATAATAATAAGGAAAGAGAGAGAGGGCAATCAAATCCAAGGGAAACAGGAGACGCACAATTGCTCCCTTCCCAGTAATTAATGCCCACCACCCCTGAGCAGGGATCAGTGGCTTCCAGCCAACTCCCCCTGGTTTATATACTGGGCATGATGTTCTGGAGTATGGAACATCCCTTTGCCCAGTTCAGGTGCACTGTCCTGGCCATGTTCCCTCCCAACTTCTTGTCACCTACTCACTGGCAGAGCATGGGGAACTGAAAAGTCCTTGATTTAGAGTAAGTGCTACTGGGCAACAACCAAAATATCAGTGTGTTATCAACCTTATTCTCATACCGAATCCAAAATACAGGTCTGTACCAGCTATCAAGAAGAAAATTAACTGTATCTCAGCCAAAACCAGGATGCTACTAGAGGTAGAGAATGTTCTTTGTTTGGTATTTATATACTTCATATTCAGCTTTAATCAGATAAGAAGTCACATTACTGTTTACCACATTACTCAGTTAAATTTTGTATGGTACAGATAACTCATGTACTTTATTTTCTTATTTATTTGAGTGGGTGAAAAGTATCTGCCATTTTGCTAAGGCTTATCAATGCAAGTGACCCTCAGTATCCTAACATTGTGGAATAGCTGGCAGCAGAGAGGTTTGGGAGAATAGGGGTGGCATTATGGTCACAATATACACATATGTATGAACAGCCATATGGATACAGGTACAGAGGGATCTCTGCAGGGGCCAGCAGCATAAATCTGGCAGTGGATAGAGGATCCTTCACCTTTACTGCTGGCAGCTTTAGCCAGCCTGGTGTCGATAACTACTTTGCTCATCTTCTGGTTATCTGTGTCTGCTCTGAAGCTGAGAGAAATATCTCCCCACTAACTCTGCACTCTTTATTCAGTCAGTCCTGTGAGAACTTTCTGCATATGATCAGAAAGGGTAAATTTGGATTTAATCTCCACTATCCACCTCATCCATTTCTAATTTAGTTATATGGTTATTACATGGGTTGTGTAAGTAAATGGCAGCAAAGTATTCCCGCCATGTAATTATATTTTAAAATCCAAGTAATAGCAGTTACTTTTATTAGCAATAACAATTATCATCTCTCCTAGCATAGACTCAGATAAAGAAATTCCTTGTAATGATCTTGTAATGACAGTCTTACATCCATGTCATATTGACATGAATAATAGATTTAATGTCAAAAGGAAAATGATTAACTGCTTCTTCATTGAAGGAGCATGAATTTCTCTGTATCCTTGTACTTACGCTCAGGGATCTTGTCTCATTAACTGGAAAATATATTATAAAAATATAATGATTAGCAAATTCCAGGTTTAGCCTTTTAAACAATGGAAGTCCAGAAGAGGATTAAAAAAAGAAAAAGAAAAAAGAGCTGAGCTAATAAGGATTCAAGGCAGGTTTACAGAGACCGTGCAGAAGTAGAGACACTGAGTTAACTCCTAGGAAACTAGTATGTCTAGACTTATCAAAGGCTGCTGGGATCCTAAAAGCAGCAGAAATATTTCAATGAGGGCTTCCTGGCATCTAATGAGCCCCACCTCTCTGTGCACCTAATTAACCCTGACACAGCTCTGGTTATGCAGCTTCTGGTGGCAGAGCCAACTTCCCCAGCTGTACTTTAGGAACTCTAGTGGCTGAGTCCTCCTGCCCCACACAGCCTTGCCCACGGTGTCAGAGCCAGGGGACGTGTTGCATGACACTGTTTGCATGGAGTTTGTCACACAATAGGGCAGAATCTGATCCTGGCACAAGGAGTGCAAGGGGAGACCAAGCTCTGCTGTCTCAAAAGCATCCTGTAGAATTACAGGGAACTCAGTCAAGTGGAGTTTACCCTGAGGCATTTGGGTGCCTGCCCACTCATGAAATGAGGCACTGAAGTAGGTCTGTGTCTGCATCTGCATATATCAAGTTATTCTTTTGTTTGCAGAGGAGGCACATGTACAATCTGCTACCTCAGGCTCTGAAAATGAGAGCAGAGATGTGAGGTATACTCACGTGTAAAAGCAATTCTGGTGCTCTTAATAAGCGTTTTGGGGACTTTTCTTAGGCACCAAAGGCCAATGAGCACAGAAGGATTTGTACCCATATTCTTAAATTTTCTTAGTCTTAAAAACAGTGGTCACATCAAAACAGCCTGCTGGGAATGGTTCATGCCACGAGTTGATTTGTGCACTACTCATTAATTTCTTGAAAGAGTTGTACAGGATTCATGCAAAATCAACTCCACAATATAGATAGGACTTCCAGTCTTTAGGTTCATTTACTAGGATTCTTAAATTTTATAATGTAGTTGCAACCTGTGGTATCCTACATAATATACTTTTTTGTTTACATGTGTGGGTTTTTTTAAGTTGGATTTATAATCAATTCTCCCTTTTGTTTTCTTTCTGTTTTCACAAGAAAGAAGAGAACCCAGATATTGTAAAATCTGCTGAGTGCATTCAGTCTGACTTCATTCTCCAAATAAAGCAAACTGCACATACAGTTTCATGTGTTAATAAAAAAGGTGCTTAACTGCTTTCCACCAGCTAAACAGCACGGAATCATGTTTCAGAGATAGGAACCAAGGGGAATGACAAACAAGTGATGAAGCTTCGATACCTACAACTATCTGGGATACCTGCAGAGGGCATGAAAATATTGCACAGTGTTTGCTGGACACCCTCAGCTTTCTCATAGATGAGTTGCTCAACAGAGCAGTTACTCCAGGAGCCTTACATGGCACTAAATTTACCCGAGTAGTTCCCTTAAGAGATACTACTAGAAATGATGTGGACAGTCTTCCTGAAGAGCAAAAGCAGATGTCATGATACCATGAGCCAATTCAGTGTTTAACAATCAAACCTTGGACAAGAAAACTGAAGTTAATATTACTCTGATTCCATCTCAAAAAGATATATTAACCTCATATGTAGCTAGCAGTACTAACTCTGATGTAGTGAGTGACATGAAAATGCCTTGTCCCAAAATTGTATCCCGGGCTGAATCAAAAGCAGTATGTTCAGCAGGTCAAGGGAGGTGATTCTGTCCCTCTATTCTGCTCTGGTGAGACCCCTCCTGTAGTGCAGTGTCCAGCTCCGAGGTCCCCAGCACAGGAAGGACATTGACTTGTTGGAGCAAGTCCAGAGAAGGTCACCAAGTTGATCAGATGTCTTTTACATTGTTTAGATTCTATTCTTTAGCACACGTCATGTATATATGAAGTCTTACAACTCTGAAATGCCAACAATTTCTGCCTAACACAACGAATAATATGGAAATCACGGAAAAAGAGATGCCTACTTTCCTTTGGGACATGTCTGTGTGTACACTAATGCAGAAAAAAACTCACGTAATTTGGCTGTTTCCTAGAATACATAACTTAATACTGTATAACTCAATGTAAAATATAGTGTATGCTTTCTTAAACAGCATACAGAAAGTTGAAAATTGGAGCATTTAAAGAAAATTAAAGCCTGCGATGTCACTATTTTTGTTTTATGAAATTCTTATATAAGTTTTGAGCCATATTTTTAAACCCTGTTGGCACTATTTCATTTAGGAAATACTTCACTATCATCAAGTCTTCATGTGTACACATAATTTCATCATTGTAATTGTTCTCATAATGGTAACATTTGAACAAGCTATAAGATATAATCACTTTATTAGAACTGCATACATGCTAAGTGCAAGGGATAGAGACTAAGATTACTCTAAGTGCATACAGCACAATATTGAAACATTTTTTCCGTACATCACTTATCTATAGCATTTAAGCTACAATGTTAGACTTACAGAAAGGAGTGTAATATGGGGGACAGTGCAGAGCTGTTTTAATTCATTTTACTAATACTTTAATAACAAAACTTATTGTGGGGTTAATATTTCGCCTCATCTGAAGCAAATGGTGAAATCCCACCCAGCAAAGCTCCTGCTGCAATCTGTGCAAGCTGTATTTGACTCCCTCCCAGACGTGTTCACTTAGGAATTCGGCTCCCAGTGTCAGTGGAAGTTTGCCTGCCTGTGTGCTGGGAAAGAAAGTGGGAAAATCTTCAAGATATGGCCTCGGGTTATCAGCAGTGAAGTCTCTGCAGTACCTTTGTGCCTCTGAACTTTAATTTTGCTGAAGCTAAGTAAGGTTCACAGACCTGGCACTGGAGCTGAGCCAAGTCTAGTAGTCCTAACATTAGCAAAGTTCTCATCGAGGCAGAGGAGTTCCATCTGATTAAAAATTTCAGGGTCTGGCCTTCTATCTTTTAACTTTGTATGTGTTCACTAACCTGTGCTCAGGAAGTGTAGGGCTGTAAGATCTCAATCCCTTCACTGAGCTTCAGCTGAAATAAATGTGAACAGCTCCCGTGGCTTGAAATATAGGACATAATTTGAGAGATGTTTTTGAATTATTTTTTTGATATAAGGTAGCCCAGCACTGCAGATACAGAAACCTTCAAATCAGAGCTGTTTTCAAATAAGCTGCTTTCCTCACGTTGATTGGGGTTGGATTGGAATGTTCATTTTTGAAAAACTAATGAGGTTAATCATGTCCAGATCCAAGGATCGCATCCTCCTAGAAAGGACAAATCAACTGGTGATGAGGTCTTGTTCCAAGGGATAAGTGTTTAAACAGACTTTATCTTGTTGCCTTAGCAAGTTTTTTAAATACAAAGTGTAAAAAACAGCCTTGCTGTTCCTCATGGAGAGATGGGGACACCAATGGAAAAAAACCAGAATAACAGGAAACCTTTTAAATTTTGAAGAGATGTGAGTTGTGCTCTCATTCCTCTGAGAGGGACTATCTTTGTCTTGGTTTTACTTTGGGGTTTTCTAAAAAGAATAGTCAAAAAGTATACATTAAACATCTTTCCAAGGGGCACAATGTTCTCACAATATTAACAACTTCTGTACATCTTTTGAAATTATTTATTTAGAACCTTGTGCTATCCCAAGTCATTTTTCACTATTTCCAAATCCAGAAATGTATATTTAACAGCTTCCTGCAGTCCTTCAAAGGATGCTACCCTATCCCTGTTTTATACATCACCACCAAGACTCAGTGGTAAATGTACTTTCTTGTTAACTAGACCATGATTGAATTCTTCCATCTCTTTCTTGATTTCTGTCTGTCCATGACATATCTGTCATCTTTATCTGTGAGTGCTGTCATTTGGGGTTTTCTGTTGCTCAGATGATATTTTTTTCTTTTGTTGCCTCTATTTTATTCTTTGACCTCTTGAAGTGTTTTCTTGTTGTACGGCATGAATTATTCTGGTAGTTTCAAATGAATAGTTTTGCCAACTTCAGCATATTATAATTTCTTGCTTGAATGCTGGTAGTTTTTGTATCTGTTATTTTCTATTGCTTTCTCAAGCCCCTTGAGATACTTTTTAAGTCCTTTATATGAGTTATCCTCACTTCATTGCTCTTCTTTTTTATTACTTGGTCAAACACTTTTCCAAAACGCTGCCCAACTTTTCACTGACAACTGAAGTGCATGTGGCTTAGAGTTCTTCAGACTCTGAAAAATATCATTCTCAGAGTAGCAAGAAATTCAATTTTCTCTTTCTTGTTGCTGAAAAACAGTAAGGAGAATTATTTTTCATTTTAATTGTAAAAGGTTTGATCACGATGACCGGTGTCATTTGTTAACTCACACCGTGGCGAACAGCACAGGACATGGCTATGGTACCTTCAACCTATTTAAATACCAGTTTGAAAAATGACAGAACTTTACCAACAGCATTGCTACCTGTCTTCTCTACATCCAAATGTATATTCATTTAAATTTTCACATAGTCCTCAAAACATCATGAAAAATTGCATGATTTAGATGAAAAACTATTCTTATAAATCTGCTCAAGACCATGCACGTTAGGTCAAAACTATTGATGGTTGGTTGCATGGTGGGTAAAATCAGTCCTGATGCTGAAATGAATGGTATTATTGAAATCAAGAGAGTCCAATCTGGAATTAATTTGATTCCATATATAGTTTGCCTGCCTATGTGCTGGGCTCAAAACCTTCTGAAGCCAAGAGTTTAACCTACTTTTGAAGCCAGCAGAGGTATCAAAAATAAAACTAACATCTCAGCCCTCTGCATACCACATTCAAACCCCAAACAGAACTTGCTGTTGCTATAATGTTGGTACTTAAAAACAACAAAAAATCTCAGGCTGTCTTCTATGTGGTTTTCAGCATTTTATCCCACATATTGGGTTTTGTTGTCTTTCTTTGGACAGACCTACTGGATCTGGATTGTGAAATTGGTGAGGACCAGGTTATGTACTGCATATTTACAATTATGAAATGTTATTCTGAAGAAATAAATATTCTTGAAAAAATATAGCAAAACTAAACAAAAAAATCCACAAGAAAAATAATAAAACAGATTCAAACCAGCTATGCCTCTGGTCCAGTGTTTCACATGAATCCCCATTCATATTGAATGATACATATTCATATTATATATACAAGATGCCATTAAATTTTACAAGCAATTTAACGGGTTGTGTACATTGCACATCCGTAGATATTTTCTGGTAAGGCACTGTTTTCAAAAGCATGAGACTTTCCTGACTTTAATCATTAGTCACAATCTGATTTATGATTCAGCTGAAATGATCCATCTGTTTCTGAGAGCTAAACAAAAGAAATGCAAAAGAAAATAAGGTATTATTTTGCTCAGAATAAAACTCTTACAGCGGCTTTAATAAAGAAGTACTTCACTTTTTGTAGTGTGCATTCTGGAGATAGTGAAAGAATATTGCATGCCTACAAAAATTAACCCAAAGGTGGGTATGTTGTCCTGAAATTTCTCTTTGCCTATGTTTGCGTTTGATTTTTATCACATATTTACATTAAAATTTCAGTGCATTAAGAGACTGCTGCAGATCTAAACTGCAGGAGGTAAGGAAAGCCATATCTGCTATTGTGACCCTCCTCTGTCAGGAGTTACAGGAATGATGAGAAAATGAAATTTATATTCATGCAATATGACAAAGATGGGTGAAGAGGAGTCAGGGAAAGGTTGGGAGCAGAGATTAGATTTTGCTGAAAGAATGGAACTCTTCCAAATCACCAGCCCTGCATATGCAATGTGCATCTTATTTAGAAGTCCAAGCTCCCACTGCAGTCAATGAGTGCTCAGTTCAGTTGATCACATATCACAATTTTCTATCATTAGTCACTGCCCAAAGACATCCACATTAGGCTACCAGGTATGACCCAATACCTGGATCTACATGGTAGCTCCATGCCCTTCTGGAGCAGAAACTAAACATTGGTGATGGATGTCCTAGAGCCTGACAAATGGTCTAGATGAAAATATTTTTATTTGAGGAGCTAAACAATGATTTAGAGATCTTTCCTTATTAGCTACTGGAGTGCTGAGAGCTGCTCAGCTGATTAGACAAAGGAGTTTAGATTTAGTTGCCAAAATATAGACACATAGCACCTTTTGAATTCTGTAGGTTAACCATGATCATAAAATGGAACATCCATGTGGGATCAGAGACTCCTGTGTTCCTGGAGAAGTTTTTCCTTGATGCACCAGCTCATGGAGGGGCATAATACCAGTTTAAAGGACAAAACTTTGTTCTAGTATGGATATTTATTCCATAGAATAGGAGAGATGATGAGATTTTCATTGTTTTCCAGTATTAATTGTACCTCTTCAGTAGAAGAATGTGAAGGTGTAAGAACTGAGTTCTCAAACTATGGGAAACAATTGAAAAGAGGTTTTGTGAGGGTTTAATTCAGTCCCTGTTTAGTTGTTTTTCAGTATAATGATAGAATTTTTAATTACCCTGGAGATTGTCTGCAATATAGAGAGATAGATACGCCATTTGTTCCTCAAAAGTGCACCTGCTCCTAAGAAAATTTAAATCAAGATGCCCAAAGATCTCATAATCCAGCCATGTGAATCGACAGTGTAAACAGCTCAGTGACATGGGGACCAGGTGAATGTGTAAATCCAGAAAACATCAATAACTTTTTTGGAAAGAAACCTCTTCCTCATCTGAAAACCCACAAGTAGAGTTCTGTGTTCATATAGAACACTGCCATTCATGCACTCAGTTTGTCTTTTATGATAAAACATTTGTCCTTATCTTTTCATTTTGAATTCCCACACTGTTCTTTGTCCTTACTTTATCTGGTGGTGGTACTCTCATCAGGGAGCAGAAGATTAGAGGCTGAACATATGTCACATTTTACGTTAATAGCTGAGGTCTCTTTAAACAAAGCTGATATGTATGACTTTATATCTTCCTTTACCTTTGCTTCATACAGTGCAAAAATATCCAGGATACCCACAGAGCTTTGCTGTGTGTGAGAACTCTATGTTCTGTCAAAATAAATACAGAGGAGCTGTGCAAGCTTCTGAAGGATAAATCAGAGCTCTTTTGAGAGCTGTTTTGTTTCTAACCCCTTGATAACTCCCTCAGTGGTTACCAAAGTACCTAAATGAATGAGAGCTATATCGAGATGCGCCTGTTTTAGCTGCAGAAAATGTAGATTTAATCCACGAATAAGAGGCACCAACCTATATAGGCTTTAGAGGTTCTGTAAAGGACACTGGCTAATCTATGAATAACTCCCCAGGACTCACATTCTAGATAGCCACCAGGGAATCAACTGAATTGGCTCTTATTCCATTCAAACTGAAATTCTGACAGAGCTATAAGAAGCCTAGAAGCAGAAAGGATTTTTAAAGAAATAGTAAAAGGAACCGCAGGTTAGCTGCTTAATGCTTACATTTCCAGCTTTCTGTCATGTAGATGCTGCACTTCTACTATGAAGGGAAAAGGGGAAGGAAGGAGGGGGCAGGGAAGGTCTCTGGAACAGATGCCAAAACACCATTAGACTTTACAAGATGTCTTGACTCCCCAGTGGACTCTGATGGTAGTTATGGAAGAGGTTATGTCACCATTACCCTGACCTTCTGTTGCTGTGTTGAATAGAGTGACCTTGAAAAGTCTTTGAACGAGAAACTGTGTTGGTTGTTTCTTGCCTTGAGAAAGTCATGGTTTCCATGAGAAAAACTATAAACCTGTCAATTTTCAGATGCAGAAATCCTGGAGACATACGATGGGATTTAGGTAACCACTCTGCTTCTGTCACTGGATGCTTGTGTCAATGCGACCTGTTTGCTATGTGAAATGTGAATTGTAAAACAAGAGATGCACAAAGAAATCCTCTTTTCTTTTTTCTCTTCCTTTTTTTTTTCTCTTTTTCTCTAAGGTGGAAATACAAGATCTGTAGAAGGATGTAGATTTGCTTAATTTATAAATAGTGATTTCTTGGTTGATATTACCTAGTTCCTGCCTGCAGAAAACAACATTGGTGTGTTTTTCTTTTTTTTTTTTCAGTTTTTGTTCACATGCTGCACAATATTTTGTTGATGAAAATTTCAGAGCATGTTGTACTGCACAGACTTGGCATCAACATACTACTGAATGCTGAGACTACCTCATATAAGGATATCCATTTCTAAAAAAGAAGGTCGTTTAAATCTATAGTCAATCAAGAAAATGAACAAGTGCATTTAACAAGCAGTAGGAGGATGTTTAATCTACAGTGAAGAAATATAATTTTCAGTCATTTAAAGCCATACATCTGTTCTGTTAAGCTATGAAGGACTGATTCTCTTCTTACTTAATATGAAATAAGTCAGGAGTATAAAGGTTTAAGTGTGTTGGCATATACCAGTGTAAAATCAGGATTGAGGGAAAAATATTCAGGGCCCCTCATACTATGGCCGCTATCTTCCCAAAATACATCAAAACGTATTCTGACTTCAAAGAGACAAATGGTAGGTAATTGTGGTGAGTTGAGCTTAACAACGTGCCAGTTACACTCCCCTTCTCAGCTGGACAGGAGAGAGAAAATACAATGAAAGTCTTGTGGGTCAAAACAAGGACAGGGAGAGATCACTTACCAGTTACAATCAGAGGTAAAATGGACTTGGGAAAATTAATTCAATTTATTACTAATTAAATCAGAGTAGCGTAATGAGAAATACAATCAATTATTTAAAACACCTTCCCTTCTTCCTGAGTTAACTTTGCTCACGATTTTTCTACCTCTTTACCCACAGTGGCACAGGGGGATGGGGAATGGGGATTGTGGTCAGTTCATCGCATGTTGTCTCTGCTACTTCTTCCTCCCCATGGCAGGGACTATTCACACTCTTCCCCTGCTTCAGCGTGGGGTCCCTCTCATGGGAGACAGTCCTCCATGAACTTCTCCAATGTAAGTCCTTCTCATGGAGTGCAGTTCTTCATGAGCTGTTCCAGTACAGGTCCCTCCCAAAGAGTGGAGTCATTCCAGAACAGGCTGCTCCAGCGTGAGTCCCCCATGGGGTCGCAAGTCCTGCCAGCAAACGTGCTCCAGCATGGGCTTCCCGTCGGGTCTTAGCCTCCTTCAAGATCCACCTGCTCTGGCATGGGATCCCCCATGGGCTGCAGGGGCACAGCTGCCTCACCATGGTCTTCACCATGGGCTGCAGGGGAATCTCTAGTCCGGCACCTGGAGCACCACCTCTCTCTCCCTCTTCTCTGACCTTGCTGTCTGCAGGGCTGTTTCTCTCACATATTCTCTATCCTCTCTCCAGCTGCAGTTTCACAACATTCACCCTCCCCATTCTTCTTAAATATGTTATCACAGAGGAGTTATTACCACCACTGAGGGGTTCAGCCTTGACCAGTGGTGGATCCATCCAGGAACCAACTGGCATTGACTGCCAGACATCATGGAAGCTTCTGACAACTTCTCACAGAAACCACCCCTGTAGCTCTCTGCTACCAAACCCTTGCCACACAAACCCAATACGAATTATATTTTTCTCCTCATGTTCCATTATGAAGAATGTTAATACTAGGTAACGTAGGTAGCAGAAAGAAGAAAATCTGATTATTGCATGACTGATTAGAGCAGGAAACATTCTTAGTAAATTCCTAAGTGTTATATGTGCTGATTTGAAAAACTGGAGGAAATTAATTTGGAGCAATCATTTCTAGCAACAGACAAGGCACAGTTCTGCCATGGCAGGACAGCTGGCAGCTGGGAGGATGTCGGTAATTCAGTGCCAGTCTGCAACAGCTTTCTTTCATTGAAATTGAGGTGTTAAAACCAAACTGGATATTCAATAGGGAATGCAAAATATGAGCATGTCATTGTGTTTGTCGGCAGCACAAATGGAAATGTGGATATGCTTCCCAGTTATTGTTGATTTCTTTTCTCATCACTGAATGAACAAAATCATTTTAGTAATCATCATGTCTGGAGGTATCTCTCTAGAATCTTCCCAATTTCTTTTACCTTACAGACCCTCTACCTCTCTATTGAAGATGATGCCAATATTTTGGTATTTGCTATTGCAGGCTGTCTTTATTCCATGCAGTAGAATTCTTTTCCATTATTCAGTTTTGTGTAAATAAGCCCCCAGAATGTAAAAAATTGTTGTGCTTCCTTTTAGGTTACACTTGCTAGTGGTGTAATCAAAACTATATAAGAGCATTAAATATCAAGAGTTTTTGTACACAGATTAGAGGTAATCTTGCTGCACTCTAATCCAAACCCATTCTGGTGATTTCTGCTGGTCTCCTTTGCATTTTAAATCGATTTCAGCCTGTCTGGTGCTAGAGTGTGGTTCCACACTGATGAACTGCTCTAACGTGTAGCCCCTGTGGTACTTATGCTTGAACAGACATAAATATCATGTAAGATACCTTGTCCAACTGCATGTGAGGCATCTAGAAACAGTTTCCCCAGCTTTAAGAAAATGACTAAAATTTTTAAATTCCATAATAAAGTTTAAAATCTCGTGCACCTTTTGTAGCTTATTTTCAAAATAATGTAGTTTCTTGGAGAAAAAATTTACTTCTTTATAAAACACTCAACTTAGAATCTCTGGATCCACCACAAATTTGTATTGCTTCCCACTGTCCTGTCCATTAGTCTTGATCCCACAGTAAGTCCTATATTAATTTGACTTTACTAGAATGAAGTGCTAAAATTATGAGCATTAGGCTGAACCGGAATATTTCTAGCTTTAACGGAGGACTCAAATTGCCCACACGTATGTATTTAGTGGCATTTTAGACATCTGCATTTGCCATCACCAGGTGCTTCAGAAGCATGTAGTTCTGGTATTGTATCCATCCACTGTATCATCCATACTTCAGAAATATTTGGGTACCTCATATAACAGTAGTAACTTACTTATTCAGGAAGATAAATTCCATCTCAAGCATATGTAATATAGATTATCTTCATTTCAGTCAGTTATGGAGGTGTTGTTGCAGTTAGTGTAGATCTTGTCTACAGTCATTGAAGTTTAGATATAATTCCTCTAAACAAAAGTAAACCTTGGGGCAGGAATTACATCTCAGATACCAAAAGCTGTAAGAATTAGCTCTCTACAGACTATGAATGAAGCCAAGAGTGGTCTGCCCGACTGTAGATCTTCACAGTACACATCTATCTATAGCCAGAGGAATATCTCACCTTTTTTTAAAGTCAAATTCACTGAAGAGGCACAGGTGCTTGTGATCATTATCCAGAACCCAGCTCCCATTCTGAGGTATCTCTTTCTTTTGACTGAATATAAAGGGAGCCAGGTGGTTTGATTCAGGTGGTCACACATGGCCTTCTAAAACCATCAAAGGTGCTCTGTGATATCCAAAATACCTACAGAGCTGCTTTGACACAAGATCTGTGAAGGATCTGACCACTTGTTTGGTGGTCAGGTAAAGTACAACAAGGCACTTCAAACAATGCCAGATAATTCCATACAGCCCAAACTGTCTGAGCTAAGTGTCTCGTGTTTAGGTAGAGCGAAGTGGCCCAAAAGCTGCAGATAGAGCTTGTTCAACACAACAAGAAACCCTGAGGTGAACCTCCTCTGTTACAGTCAATGTTATTAAGTGGTATCTGTTTTCAGACTGTAACTCTTTCTGGCAGTGTGTGCATGCAGACACATATTGTAATATGGCTGCTTTTGATTACACAATTACAACGTTGGTGCCATTTTCTGTCCATATTTTCAGCACTTCAACTTTCTCCTTCCTTAATTGATCTGAACTGCCAATTAAATAAGATGTCTTTTATAAGCTAATCAACTGGCAGTACTAGCTTTTCTCCAGCAGAAAAAATATAGTCATTTTTGGTTTTGAGAATCATATAATGTGTCTCAGGGTTGAAGAATTCTTACATATATTACCTTTAATTGATTAACTGAAATTTTCATTGGCCTCTGTTGGCCTCCATCAGTTACCTTTCTTATCTCCTTGAACATTTTTTCACAATATTGTATATAATTAATCAGTCAAAGTAACTTTAAAATTAAGAAAAGGGCTAGCAAATGGGTTTGTTCCATAAAACAAGCAGCAATGGGAAAGATGTAGGTCTTTAGAAAGCACATGAATCTACAAGAAAAGGTAGGTTGATTATTTCCATTTATTAAATCCACTAGAAATCATTTATGACTAGCACACTAAAGATCATCTAGTTCCAACCCCGCTGCCGTGGATAGGGACGCCTTCCAGGTTGCTCAAAGCCCCATCCAGCCTGGCCTTGAACACTTCCAGGGCTGTTCCAGTTCATGACTGTTCCAGTGCCTCACCACCCTCATAGTGAGGGTGTGCATAAGTGTTGCATTTTGTAGTGAAACAAAGAATAAGCCTGTGTGTATATCCAGATTTGCACAGCAGACAAATGCAAGGGGGTATCCAACATTATGCACATTAAGTCCTTTGGAAGATTAGCGATCCAGTTCTAAATCCTCTTTTATCAGGGTTTTTACTCAATTTTTCATCTCTGGATTTATGTAAATGTAATAGTGAGTGGGGGTTTTTTTTGGAGCTGATGAAGACTGACACCAGCTGAACAGAATTAACTGTATGAGTACTGGGCACTACTGTAATCTCAAAATTAACAATGTTTAACTTTGTTTTTCTTATAAAAGGTAGAATATTATTTTTTCTATTTTCTCCCCTTCTTAACTGTATATGGGAACAGAGCTTTAGTATCAATCATCATTTAAAGTTATTTAATTGAATAGTGTTTATACATTTGATTCCTTAACAGGCAGGAAAAATTATCATGGACTAAGGCATTCTTAATTGAATGAAGATTAAGAAATTTATGTAAATATATGGATTTAATATATATGGAGTATGTTCTTGGTTTAAACAGAAAACAGAAGAAGAAAAAAAAGAAACAAGGAAAAACTGAAATATTGAAAAGAAAGAGGGTTAAGAGTCAACTTTCTTAACATTTTGTATATAATTAAGAGATTATGTAATTCACTATACCATTGCCAGATATAAAAAATATTAAGGGTAGACCATTATGTCCCTACTTGGTGATCATGGGCCTAGTGAGAAAGTCGCATTTTCAACTCTTCTCAGCCACTTGCTGCCACTCTCTGTTTGTAGTTGTCCAGTTTTTATTCTGCCACACTCACTGCAGCCACAGACACAACCACGAATTCTGAGCATAGTGAGTTCCCCAACCAGACTGTTGTTGACCTAAACAAGACCTAAACAAGACCTAAACATTAGTAACAACTGCATCTTGTTTGAAAACCGATTCAGACCAACCAAATCCAACTGTTTCATTTGAGTCAAGCTTAAATATTCCCCTAAGACCATAAACTAAACTGACTATGTGGCATTACTGAGCTATTTTCAGCTTTTCTTTGTGAAAATAAAAGGCACTCCAGCACCAATAGGCCTGCTACTCCCTGGCTGGTTTTGCACAGCTGACTGACAAAGCCTCAGCATGGCAATCTCCTGGCACACTCAAAAGGAAACGCAATGATAATTTGCTTCTGATAATATGTATTGCTTTACTGCTTAGCTTCCATGGAAATTTCCTTTAAATTACACACCCCAAACTCTTTCTTTCTTTAAAAATTAAGACTTAAATGTAAACATAAAGAATATCTCTATTTGTTAAAAATGCTGAAGAATAACCGGAGGGTGTATTGTTGCAGGCAGCTAATTGGTCTGATTTTTAATACACATATGCATAACTGATTCTAGGTTATGGCACAGAATAGTGCAAATTCAGGACCAAAGATGCATGCTCCATCCAGGCAGGATGTGGGTATTTTTAAGTGTAATAAGATGAATGAAACACATTATTTTGGACCTACTCTATTGCGCTTCTGGCCAGAGGCTACAGCTTCTAATAAGAGGTTGATGGTATGTGTTCAGTTTTAAAATAACTCAATTCTCTTGATCTGCAGCTGGAAATCATCTAGGCTTGACTCAAATTTTGCATTTCCCCTTGTTCTGCTCCCTTCTGCTTTTTATCTAGAGCTTCAGAAATGGGTTGCTCTGGCTCAGCTGGTATTGTAGGAGAACAATAGAAAGGTCCCATTGTATGGGACAACTCAAGGAGATATCACATGCAATGTAAATAAATAATGCAAAGCAAGACCACAGCTCCTGCTGGACCTGAATTAAATATTATTGTTATCCCCAGTCTCATTGGTAGCTCCTCAATTTAATTAGAAAACAAACTGCCATTTCCACTGGTGTAAACACATATTCATACCCTCAATATTATTACAGTAAGTTCTGATTCTCACAGATGTAGCTGGGAATAGAATATAATTTAATTTGATAGTTCCCACTATGTTTTTAATTGCAAAAAGAAGGTCCTTGGTGCTTCTCTTTCTTAGCTTTTTCTTAAGGTATTTCTATTAAAGGCAAAATAAAAAAAATAGATCTAAATACTCTGCTCAGCTATTCAGAGAGACCAAATTCTTAAATCTTAGACTGAGTTGTGATTTTTTTCTACATGTAGTTCAACTATATAGAACAAAAAAAAGCGTGTTTCATATATTTTTATTGGTGTTTAAAATAGTCAGTAAATTATGGACTAAATCCAGCAAGAATAAGTGAAGAGTAAATCAAAAGGTATCTCCAACTTCACCTACTGAAATAAAAATATTTTTCTTTTTTTCCAGTGTCTTGCCAGAAATAAGAGGTAGACTAAAACACATTTGTTATGTGCTTTTCTGGATATATTCAACAACAGTGAAGAAGTTTTTTATTCAGATGTATGCTAAAAGCATGCAGAGAAGCCTTTATTAGTAATTGTTAATTGTTAATTAGCTGTTAATTAAGTTTTTTATGAGAGCTGAATATAAAATACATTGTATAACCCTAAATAGATTTTCATTTCCATAAATAGTCTTTTTGCTGTGATTTTTGAGGCTGAAGATGAGAAGGCTCAGGAAGATCTTTTCAACCTGTAGAATTACTGATGATGCGAGTAATGAAAGTGGAGCCACACTTTTCTCAGTGAGAACCAGTAAGAGTACAGGAGCCAATAAACACAAACAACATACAGGAAATTGTGTTTAAACACACGAAAATACTTTTTACTGCTTGTGTGGTCAAACACTGGAACAGGTTGTCCAGGGATGCTGTGGAATCTCCATCAGGAGATATTGAAACCCACCATGATGTGGCCCTGAGCAATCTGCTCTAGCTGCCCCTCAGTTGAGCTTGAGATTAGACTGGGTGACCTGCGAGTGGTGCCTTGAAAAATAAAAATATTGAAAAAAAAATCTCTTTTGTTAAGACAAAGTTAGCAAGGGTTGAATGGAAGTTTCTTTTACCTCTGCAACTTTCACTGCTAGTAGCAAAGTCATGGCTAAGACAAATGTCTTTTAATAACAGTACTTCAACATTGTTTTCTGGAAGAAGAACTCATGTCGGAAAAGGCACAAAAAGTAATTATCTTCTGACCACTCCTGTTTCTTTTTTTCTTTCAACAACTCATCAAGATATTGCATATACCCCCACTCCCATGGAGAAACAAAGTCTGTCCTTGTTCATTTAATTAAATGTCATTTTAAATGAAGCAAACAGTGAGAGCTCAGAGAGACTGGGGAATCTTGTCTGGTAAGTAAACTTGTATTTTAAAACGGTTATTTCGGAACATATGGGCAGCCTAGCTTACAAGGGCTAGAAAATATGCCTGGACATGCTGAGAAACATGGGTAAGCATATTTAATACCAACAGCTCTTCAGTGATTATGTCTCTTCCATCCAGAGTACTTTCCTTCCATTTTCCTATCCTTTCTGCTCTTCTTCAGGGGCACAACAGGAACAGTGATATTCTAAAATGTACAGCACTGCTCTTGCTGTCCCAGAGCCTCTGTAAAGATGTCTGAAGTTGGTGTCATGGTTTAATACCCTAGCTGGCAACTACATGCCACACAACCACCTCCTCACTCCTCACTGGGGAAGAGAATTGTAAAGAAAAGGTAAACCTTGTGGGTTGAAATATATTAATAGTAATGATGCACAATAGAGTCGCTCATCACCCGCTCACCAATGCCCATCCCATTCCTGAGCAGTGATTAGCCCACCATGGCCAACTCCCCCCAATCCTTACACCACTCTCCATCATACCACTGCTCTCACACCTCTCTCCCCTCACACACTGCTCTCCCCTGTCACTGCTCCACCCTGACACGGCTCCCCCCTCACACCCCACTCTCCCGTCACACCCCACTCTCCCTTCACACCCTGCTCTCCCCTCACACCTCTCCTCCCTCACACCACCATCTCCTCACAATCCACTCTGCTCTTGCACATGATTTTTCAAGCTATGGAATATCCCTTTGGCCAGTTTGGGTCACTTGTCCACGCTTCCCGCCAGCTTTTTGTGCAGTCCCTCGCGTAGCTGAGCATGAGACACTGAAAAGTCCTTGATTTCGAGTAAGCACTACTTAGCAGCAACTACAACATTGGTGTGTTATACATGATATTCTCATACTAAATCTGAAACACAGCCCTGTACCATCTAATAAGAAGAAAATTAACTCTGTCCCTTCCAAAACCAGGACACCTGGTAATATAGATTCTCCTCCAGCAATGATTCAGAACACCTGGTGCAAGCCCATGTGCCATCCTGGAACCTGTTGTAAAATCAGGCTCGAGCTTTTTTTTTTTTTTTTTTTTTTTTTTCTTAATGTAGAAGGCCTCATGTATTTCAGTAATGGAAAGAAAAACAACTAATGGAGAGATAACTGTGTATATCTCTGATGTAAGTATCCTGCCTAAGACACTAAGGCACTGACAGTGCACTTCCAAGTTTGATATGGGTTTTAAAAGAAACCATAAAAACAGGAAGGAACTATATTAGTAACTCTGAAGAGTGAAGATAGGTAAGATATTTCCAAAAGATCAGAAGTTGTTTCTTTTGGTAAAACCATGGCCATGTCAGCAGAGATCACAGGGTAACACAGTGCAGCTTGTGATCTGTCCAGATCTGATGCTCATTTGCTGAAATTACTATTGTGGATCAATACTTTTTATGGTTGCAAATTATAAAACTTACTTTGCTTTGGCAGTTCCCACTTCTCACCACCAGCAGAAGGTAGGAGAACTAGACCTTTAAACTACTGTTTCTTGATACACATCTGCCACCAAGGCAGTTAATGCCACCCTAATAGTTGAATGCTGTTCACAGAACAGGTGGAAAGCCAAGATTAAGATTAAAGATGGACTGATCAGGAAATTATTTATCATGATTCATGACTATAAAGATGAACTTACTGAAGATCCATAATTAACTATCGCATCCCCCAAGCAGAACCCAGATTATTTCAAGCTGCTCGTGTAAATCCTTGAGAGCTCCTTTGAACAGGCTGTGGTCAAAGCCTCAGGACAGGTTTTTCCTGATTCTACTGTCACTCCTGCCACCAAAACTGTACTGCTGCTCCTACTAACACAGTGATGGTAGTACTACATGTTAGTAGACAGATGTAGTAGCAATATTGATAGGTGGGAGCAAGAAAACAATAGTTTTCTAGGTCTAGCTTCACAGGGGGTGGCACTACGAGGGGTAAATAGATTCTGTGAGGCCTGAGAGGAGGTGAACTTAGAAGGATAAAAAATTACAGCAATTTGTTCCATGAATCTACAAGGATTATTTCCAGTCACACCATGACACGCTTGCATAATTTGTGATTGAGCATAAGCTGGTCGTGATTTTTATTATATTTTTGAAAGGGAGAAAATGTTTTCACAGTGGGACCAATGCAATAGGATTGTAGATGCACACATGCTGTCTGTGATAATAAGTACTCAATAAAATATGAATATAGATGACTTAAGATACCACTCTTGCATACGAATGAAGGCAAAGAAGAGGCAGAGGATGACACAAAGAAGCATATTTGTACCCATAGTGAAGTCAATGGTAACTTTACTGTTGTTTTCAATGCCAGAACAAATCACCAGACCCCTTAAAAAAAAAGTTTGTCCTGTCTGTCTGGATTTTCACAGACTTTGTTTTTCTCTTCCATGTTCCAGAGGTTGACCATAATAAAGAGACACAGGTAAGAGTATTAACTTCACAGAGAAATGAGGAACAGAAAAGAGTAACTTGGTTACACAGTACAGAACATTTCCTTCAGAGCACAATACGTAACAGTGACAAAGCTGCTGTTCCTATCCTTCACTACTTCTAATATCATCTTACACTATTCCTAGTGAACAAAATAGTAGGACAAGTGTACTAAATAACATGAGGCATAAAATAATGCCCACCACTGTTTTAAAATTTATTAGCTGTCACAGGTGGTCCAAGGCATACCCATGGCCTTGGAGGAAGTTCCAGTGCTATCAGTGTAACTCAGTTTTGAAGCAGCACTTTGAATTTTACCTGGAAATTCTTATGCAAAGTAAAAGGATAGGCAGAAAGATTATAAATATTTATATTTATATTTGAAAGTGTTTTATTGATTTTATTATATTTTTGAAAGTGCTTAATACGCAGGGAAAAAAATGTCTCTCTCTAGGTTAAGACATTCTTACCAGTGGTATTCCTTCCATGTCCCTAAAGGTGCTGTTCTCTGAACTGGTAAACGTTAATTTTTCATAATGTTCAGCCAAATCATGCCTTTACCTAATTTCACCTTATTTTCTCAAATAAAGTTTGATATCACATGAAAAATCTTGAAGGCTAAGATGTTTGTAATTGTATTAATTGGTTGTATTCTACACACTCAGCTAGACATCACTCTCCCTGTGCACTAACAGCATTTGAAAAGGCAAGGAAGAGCTTGAAAAAGGGTATTAAAGGGAGCTTGAAAGTGAATTTGTGCACTGAACAGAGTGGGTGGATTTTAGCTGAGGGTGTTAACCCTTTTCATTAACAGGACAACACTATGCATTAAGTAACCACATGTTACTAGCACAGAAAAGAATTGTTCATAAATGTCAAAATTAGACTTGGAAAAAGGCATCTGTTATTTTAAAATCTCAGGTTTTCAGTTCCTTTCTATTCCATTTTGGTTGTTTTGATTTAATTATGTTTCTTTAAACAATGTGGTAGCTGTGAAACAAAAATAATGTTCAGTGATACAAAAGGTAAATGCAACCTTTCAAATAAAGTTCAAGCTTCCTGCCAGGTCTGTGAATGGTTTTGTCCTACACTGCTAATTCTGGTGTTCTCATTCCCTCCCACTTCTTTCTTGTAATTTACTGATCTCTTTAGGCTTTCTGGCTTCTATTTTATTTCCTTACCTATTTCATAGTGTCCTTTCTGCTTCAAATTCTGTTTTTCCTTAAGTTCTAGGTGTTGTCTTCTGACCCTCCTAATCCAGTCTCCCATTTTCTCTTTCCTGTGCTGTGTGTATTCTTTATGAAAGATGTGTAAAACTTCTCTGGAACTTAGACTAGTGTGAATAGAATGGTCTGTGTATACAATACTACGCTATATGAAACTTTATTAGTATCTGATACTAAATTCAGCTTCACAGCAGGGCCACAAAGTAAGTAATTATCTGAAAAGATCCCTGGTCTGTGCTAAGTCACTGTCCATATTTTGAAAGGAGATTTAGGAGACTGTTAGCAAGGGCCATAACCACACAAAGAACATTGCGGTTATTTAACTGCATAAGTGATCAAGATGCAGTGTTTAGATGAAATTTTTTTGCCCAGTTTAATTTGCTAGCACAGGTGTAG
Organism: Manacus candei; assembly: GCF_025592945.1. Classification (NCBI taxonomy): domain Eukaryota; kingdom Metazoa; phylum Chordata; class Aves; order Passeriformes; family Pipridae; genus Manacus; species Manacus candei. Next base: position 9,545,296 of record NW_026138061.1, read on the forward strand.
TCTAAGTTCCTCATCAGAATTTTCAAAAAAATTCTACTGGGTATTTATCTTTGTTAAATTTAGTTAAAAATCGATTGGTTTGATAATAAAAACAAAACAAGACAAAACAAACAAACAAACAAAACACACACACACAAAAATCCCAAATCAAACTTTTATTTCAGGGGTCTTATACATTGCATTAACAGAATACTTATATTTTCTTCAGGCCAAGGGTGGTTTAAAGGTCATAACCTTCCAATGAACATACAAAAAAAAAAGCATATGGCCTTTAAACTTCTTACTTTAGGGGTCAAAATATAAGCTAAAATGTCTCAAAGTTGTTTCTTTTGTTTGAAGTCTTTCAGTGTCTTATTGTTACTGGAGTAATTGTGAGCTATTTTAGATTAAGTAACAATTCAAAGAATTTAATGTGCACAACAACCAACTGTGACTTTCCTGGAGCCTGACGTGGAACAAGGGTACTTCACAATACATTTGACCTAGACATCCCAAAGCCAGTCATATAACAACCAATATCCTCGCTGATAAGGCTCCTAAAGTCAGACATTACTCAGGCACTGCTGTGATTTTACATTGTTTTCTAAGGAAACAGATTTTATGGAATCACTTTGTCCATCTGCCTCTCGAGTCATTTTCTGTCTGTCAGTCTGACCACATGTCTTTGATTTAGTGAAATATTTCAGTTCAATTCTATAGAACAAAAATCTCCATGCTTCTACATTCCTAGAGGTTTCCTGACAGAGAATGTCTAGATTGTTGAGAAAGTCTATAATTAGGACCATATTAGGGGAAAAATTAGATTTTCAATTAAAACCAGCTTCAACTAAACGTTTTCATTCTTTTTTGTTTGCTTTTCCATACTTAGCTAGCACCTGACTGATCATTATTCCCACGGATACCATTCCACATGGTAATACATAACAAAGCTCTAGGAAGCCCAGTTCTGAGTGTATACCAAAAATGAATTGGGAATATAATGGAAAAAAAACCAGCACAAAGAGACAGAGATATCCAATTGCTTTTGGGTGGGCTGAAGAAGGTGATGGAGAAGGGAAGAAAAAGGAGGAGGATCTGTTAATTTTTTATTTCTTCCCACTTAACACTAACTTTCCCTTTTCTTACTGTTAACAAAACATTAATATCCTTAAATTACCACAGGTAGTATAAAAATATTTAAATATTGAATAGAAGTTCCTCCCCCTTCTTTCTCTCCTCAAAATTCTTATATATCATTGAAGCACAGAATCATTAAGTTGAGAAAGACCTACAAGATCATCAAGTCCAGTCTTCAACTGTGTACCACCACGCCCACTAAACCATATTGGGAAGTGCCACGTCCACTCGCTTTTTGAACACTTCCACTGGAAGGGAAGTGGTGAAAGATATGTGTGCCTGTAATTCTTTCTGATTAACACAACACCCTATTAGATGCTGAACTGCAGAATTAGAAAATTAATGATTCCCATCAGATATAACAGAAGAGAATCTAAAAAGAGTATCTCAGAGTGGACCTGTGCAGGACTGGACTTGTTTGCTTCAAATCATATGAGCTTTGACATTGATTTCCAGCTTCCAGTCATCTTGTGAACTGTTATTCATTTTCAGCAGTATGTCATCATTAACAGTACATCTGCTTTCTTTTTTGACCAACACGCCATCATTAATTCAGAGCTGCTGCATTCCTCAAGACACTCAGCTCAAATCCAAACTTAATGAGGCTGAGACACATAAAGTTAGACAATTGTGTATGAGGAAAATGAAAATGGAGAAGGAAGAAAAAGGGAAAAAAAATAAAAGAAAACAAGGGGTGGAACAACATAGTTTTGTTAAAGTGTTTAAGGAATAAATTGAATTTTAAGAAATTCCAGTCCCTCTCCATTTGCCTTCATCATTAATGCACCCAAGACTGAACTTGTTTCCCCCTTGTCTTGATGAGTTAGTTGATGAGTTTTGTTTTGCTTTATGGAGGAGCTGATGATATTCAATCATCTGATGGAATCTGATGAACTCTGATGTTCCTCCCCAGAACAAGAGATTTGTAAGGAATAGGTTGACCTGGTAGCTTAAACAGTTAAATGGTTAACATGAACCTTCTACAAACGTCAGAAAATTGAAAGCAGTGGTATTTTACATTATTTTAAACATTCTGTATTGCTGACAGTGGGAAATCATTTTGACTGATGCATCTGCTGGATTCCTAGATGTAGAAATAATTCTTTAAGCTCTTTTAAGCAGGATTATTCCTGCACATTTTTTATATCATCTGGTATGATTTGAACATTAATAGTTAACTAATAGCAATAAAAATATTTATTCATGACATGGAAAACTATCAGCAGGGAGTTTAACTTTTTTTTTTCCGAAGGAGAGAAATGATAAAACAATGATATAAAATGGGAAAAAATTACCATGCCAGTGAAATGAACGGAGTTTGAATTAGTACGGTGACTTTTCATGGGCTCATTTATTTGACTTATTGCTTTTAACTCTTCAATACTGCCTCTATTAAAAGAACCTCAAATTTTCTGTTCTTTGTTTTAGGCTAAGTTGATGAGGAAGGGAGACTTTCCTCTGTCTTCTTTAAAGGGTGACCCATAGTATGCAGCTTCATCACAGTAAACATTCATGCTGGTGCATCACAACTCCTGCTGTCCTTCCATTTCTTGTCATCCTGTGGTATAGGTTGATAGCAGCTTGACAGAGGCATTATTCTCACCCAATTTTTCTAAATTCAGCCTATTTATTTACTTCAGGACAATAAAGTTTGGCAACAATAAGGGAGGAAACTGTCATGCAAAATCATTATCAAAATTAAACTTGATTCTTAACAGATTCCTTACTGTAAGTACATAAATACATTTTATTTAATTTGAGTTATGAAAATGAGGTGGTTAAATAAGAACTCTATTCCTCCTTGGGAGAATTTTCTCCTGGTAAGGGCTGCATAGTAATAAGACAGTTCTGTAGCATTTTAATAGTGTTGATTTTATTGTGCACACAGAGATAGATCTTAGTGCCCAGAAAACAGGTGTTTCTCTCGTCCGCTTAAGATACTCCTTAAAATGCTTGCAGGCTTTTAGTAGGACACTAAAAACTTAACCATTGTTGGGAGTGTATAAACAGGCAGTTCATTAATTGCTGTGTAGGGAACACTTGGTCTAATTTCCCACCTGAGCAGCGTCATATCTTGTAGGGGTCAAAACAGGCTGTAGTGTCCCATCTTCTCTGATGATGATACAAAGAAGATACAGTGTGCATATCCCCAATTTAAGCATGTTAACTGAATTTCAAAATGTAAGAAGGATTAATGTAGTCCCTTCCTTTTAGGTCTGGAGGAATTCCTGTGTGTTTATTTTGCTGTTATCTCCTGATATACTTCTAACTCATTCCTCTTGTGGAAACGTGTCCATGTCACTCATTTTAATCTTGACACAGAAATTATTCTATCCTTTTTTCATTAGAGTACTCTTACTGGTAATAGTAAGTTCTGTAAATCTATTTGGTTTAGGTGACAAGGTTTTGGTAGCAGGGTGCCTACAGGGGTGGCTTCTGTGAGATGTTGGAAGCTTCCCCATGTCCAATACAGCCAATGCCGGACTGCTCCACAGTGAATCCACCACTGGCCAAAGCAGAGACCATCAGTGATGGTGGAGCCCCACTGAGTAAACATATTTAAGAAGGGGGAATAAAACCTGCTGTGCAACAGCAGCTGGAGAGAGGACTGAGAATGTGTGAGAGAAAAAACCCTGCAGACACCCAGGTCAGTGAAGAAGAAGGGAGAGGAGGTGCTCCAGACACTGGAGCAGACATTCCCCTGCAGCCTGTGGTGCAGACCACGGTGAGGTCCCTGCAGCTGTGCCCCTGCCGAGAGTGGAGGTCCATGGGGATGCAGACATCCACCTGCACCCCCTGGAGGATCCCATGCTGGAGTTGGTGGATGCCTAAAGGAGGCAGTGAGGATGCCCAAAGGAAGCCTATGATGGAGCAGACTCTTGACAGGACCTGTAACCTGTGGAGAAAGGAGCCCACGCTAGAGCAGGACTTGTGACCCCACGGGGGACTCACGCTGGACCAACCTGTTCCTGAAGGATCAGCCCCCTGTGGAAGAGACCCACATTGGAGCAGCTCGTCAAGAACTGCAGCCCACAGGAAGGACTCACGCTCGAAAAGTCATGGAGGACTGTCTCCCATGGGAGGGACCCCACACTGGAGCAGGGAAAGAGCATGAGCAGGGAAGAGAGGCAGAGAAAACATGTGATGAGCTGATCATAACTCCCATTCTCCATCCCCGGAGGTGGAGAATTCAGGAGTGAAATTGGGCCTGGGAAGCAGGAGGCAGGAGGAGGGAGGTGCAGGGAGGTGTTTTTAAGATTTGGTTTTATTTTTCCTTACTCTATTCGATTTCTTTGGTAATAAATTAATTTCCCCAAGTGAAGTCCATTTTGTCAATGGTGGCAATTGCTGACAGCAACTCGGACATCATGAGAAATTTCTTCACTGAAAATGTCTTCAAGCATTAGAACAGGCCTCCAATGCCTGTTGGAGGTGCAGATAGCCGACACAGAATTTTAATCTTGACACAGAATTTATTCTATCCTTTTTTCATTAGAGCACTCTTACTGGTAATAATAACTTCTATAAATCTATTTGGTTTACATGATGAGGCTTAGGTAGTGGGGTGCCTACAGAAGGCGGTGCAGATAACCAACCGTGGCACTTGGTGCTGTGGTTTAGCTGACAAGGTGGCGATCAGCCAAAGGCTGGACTCAATGGTCTCGGTGTTCTTTTCCAGCATTAACAATTTTGTGAGTCTGTGATCTCTCCCTATCCTTATCTCAACCCAGGAGCCTTTCACTAGATTTTCTCTCACTTGTTCAGTGAGCAGAGAAGAGCAGCTTTGGCGGGCACACGGTGTCCAGTCAGAGTCAAGTCACTACAATGAAATTTTGAAGAACAATAATGTGAAAACTATAACCATGGAGAGACCCATCCACAACATAAACACAGTGGAAAGAGGAAAAGGAAAATCACAGTGATCACTATAGCAACATTTGACTTGACATTTCTGCACCTTGTGGGGCACAATGTGTAAGAATCTAGTTTTTCTTCGGATAAACCCATTGTACTCTACAGTGACTCATTCTTGCTTAGAGCATGATCTTCGCACTCTGAGATTATTTCCTGAATGTAAATTTTACGCCTCAAATTTTGCTTGGCTTTGGGCTTTCATCATTTCAGAAATAGAATTTTCAACTAGAAGAACCACTTTTCCTCAGCAAATCAACTTCTTGCAACACAAGAGAAATAACAGTTGAGTTTGTATATTCTTGGATTCTCAGTGTAACTTAATAAACCTACTGGGCATTTGCAGTGAAAATTAAAATGTTTTCCATTAGATACGAGAAATGCACACTTGCCATATTTACTGTAAATTTGTGTGTGTCCTATTGCTCCTAATAATGAATTAATAATGACTAAATATTTCTGCAGTTCCATGAACTAGGAAACACTTGTTCTTCAGTTTGCCTAATGAAGTAAACTGAGAAAAGAGCTTCTTGTAATGAGGACATCCAGCCTGTACATGAAATAACAGGAGATACTTCCTGTTCCATGGGGAAAAGCAAGAAATGATGAAACATACAAGTATCTTTTTGCTCACATTTCAACTGACAGATCTTATGAACATTTGACTTGTCTTATCAACGCTTTCTTTTCTCACTTAATTTCCTCATTGGCTCTCCCAGCTCCAGGCTTTGTGAAAAGCCAAACAGGTGAAAAGGAGGAGTTGAAATTTTAGACTTGCTTAATGACAGAACAAGAATAAAATTTAAGTTAGTTCAAATTTTTTCACATGAATATTTGACTTCAGAGTTGGTTTTAATAATCTAAAGCTGGATCTCCATTCCAGCCATTCAGTGTCTGCTCATCTTTAATGAATAGTAGATTAAATACAGCCCTGACTGTATAATAAGCCTATAATGAAACATATATTTAATAAGCCAGTTATATTTACAACATTTGGATGAAGTTTTAGGTTGCCTAAGTGGATGAAGTTTTATATTATATGTCTGGTATAAGAACTTAATGATACTTGCCTCTAAGGTTGAGAATTTGACTTGCAAAAAGGCTGTATGGGAATGCAAAATAGGCATACAAAGCAGATGCCAAGCTTTTCTTACATGTCACCTACAACACCTGCTGAAAGTGACCTTATGTAGCTTCGATTTTACCTGTATAAAAAATGTAAATCAGACTCAGTAGAAATTATACAAAAACAGAAGATTATCTAGCATGGAGTCCTCATTGAGTCCTCATTATAAACTAAATTGTCTGTAAAAAAGTAAACGTTCCATACTCTTTTTCTGAGTCCAAAGATAAGTCATTGTTCCTTCAAAGGGTGATGCCCTCTGGAAATATGAAGTAGAATTTCTTTTTCTTCTATTATGTTTTTCAGTTTGTCATTTGTCATAATTGCAAAGTGTGTCATTCATTGATATGACTGCAAATTTCAATCCCATGCAGGCTTCTCACTGTTAATGTGAAAGATAATAAATTAGTGAAGTAAGGACAGTAAATATTTTTACATGGTGATGGAAGGGACGCTGGGAAATATGCTAAATATTTGCTATTCTTGTTACAATGGGTGTACTTTAACTACAGAGGTAAAAACAAACTTTCCATAATTTGGGGTAGTAAGATTATGAGTTGCAGAACCAAGTAGAGATCAAGACATAGTTCCTCAGACTTTCAAAACATATGAAATACGTCTAAAGTAATGTGGAAATTACATAAAAAACCCTTTTTATCTCAGCATGAATAATAGCAGGAAAAGCGGTGATTTTTCTGTATCAGAACTGTACCATTTTAACACCTGTAAATATTTTATAAGTCAGTAGGTTTTCCATTGCTCATTGGAATTCTTTAGAGCTCTGCCATGAATGAAACCATTCTGTGAATTGTATGATAGAGCAGCTGCCATTTAGGATCCTCTGGAGCAGGAACAGAGAGTCTGTGCTGTGGATGATGACTCAAGCAAAACCAATGTTGTTTACCCTAAAGGGAAGAGGTCTTCCATTCAAAATTGTTGCATGTTCATAAAACCAGACATGACTTTCTGTATATTAGAATGGAGAGCTGTGTCATGGCCCACCTCTCAGTCCACTACAGACACCAAGGGTGGAATAAAGCTCTTCTAACTTTAGTTGTCTGCAGTGTAGATCTCTACATCTGAACTAGGTATCTAGATTCCCTCCCTGACAGGAAGTGGGGAAGACTTAGCACTTGGGCAAGATGATTTGTCTCATTCAGAAACAGACATCTTCAGCAGATTAGGGGAAGCATCCTGCACAGTTGCTTATTTTGCTTCATTGATTGAGGGAATAAGAGGGTCTTGTTCAGATGCAAAAGCCTGCACAGAATCCACCTAAAGGATAGGTAAATGCAAAATCCACCTATGAGAGAGGCAGAATTAATTCTACCTCTATTTCACATCAGTTTCCATAGGAAACACAAATTTTTTTAAAAAAATATTGTGAGAATTTTGATCCAATATGAGGAATTTAAACAGTCAACGAAATTTTTCGATAGAATAATTATTCTATGCTTTTTGGTATATTCTGCATCCAAAAGTCTGTATAAACATGGGCCATGCATCATCATGGAGATCAATATTAGTCTGAAGGGTTTAAATAAGTTGTGTTTTTTTCAGCAGCTTATAATTTGGGTTTTTTTCAGCGGCTTGTAAACTGATGTAGTAAAGTAATGAACTAGCCTGACAAAATTGATGTAAAATATAATTGTAAACTTAGTATACACACATTAATTTTTATTATTATTGAAAAATTTATGTCTTTTGCTATTTTTTTTTACTGCTCTTCATTTCAAGATAAAGGTCCAAGGACCATGTTGGCAGCTCTTGTTACATAATCTAAAAATCTATATTAAAAAAAAAAGGACAAATGCATTTCATTTTTTTAACCAAACTAAAAGGTTTTTATAAAGGATTTTCTTCATGAGAGAAGAAACTCTGGCATTTCTTTATGACTTTAGGATCCTAGTAGCTGCTTTACAGAAATGACAATGTCCCTTTGTCAGTTATTTAGGTGATTCACCATGTAAAACAAAGTGTACAATCCAAAAGTGTTTCAGAATGCACACACAAATTGTTTATAATAACAAGATCATATCAAGATCTTACATGTTTACTTCTCACAACTCACTTTCTGGCCCAATGTGTCCTACTAAAACCCCTCTTCTCACCCAGATTTTTCAACTCCTCTTTCTAGCTTTTCTCATAGCTGGCTTTGCTCATTCATCTTGGGATCAAGACACCCACATTTAAGCCTCTATCTAGCTAGGAGGTCTCAGTTTCCATGGTGATTAGTGGAGTTCAGTCAGTAAAGTATAGGTTGTATAAATCCAGTTTATTTCTCTAAATATCTTTGCAAAACTTCACTAAATTATTTGCAAATTATTTGCCTAAACTCTAGTTCTATTTGAGATGTTACTATGCACTGGTGTAGACACTGAGGGCTGGAAAAAGGTTGCTTGAAGAAGAATAGACTGTACAGGGACAGATTACATAATTTTATGTCCTTTGGATGTTGGGAACCCTTCACGTGGTCAGTGCTGGCTGGACTTCTCTGTCAGGTGATGCAGAATGCTGTGCAGGAACCCACCCGTGCTGCAGAAAGGTGAAGATCACACCAGAAAACGTGGGAGACCATTTTCCAATGTTATACTCCCCCTGCTATACCCATTATTCCTGTTCTTGTCAGTGCCCAGTACTTCACTTCATTTGTCATCTCTGTACTCTCTCTGCCTTCATTCAAGCAGCCAGACTTACTTCCTCTGCTGTTAGTATTTAATCTATAACTTGAGCTTCGTTCTCTTTCACATGACCATAAATAATCAAGCTATGGATTCAGCTGCAGTTCTCTGCAGTGCAGGTGCTGGGTTTACACTCCTGCTGAAGCATCAGAGAACTACCCAGCCGGGAGAGGATGGAAATGAGAGAATTACAAAAGCTAAAATGCCTCAGAGTTTAAGGGATTTTAACATTTCTTGGGAGAGCACATCCAGCACTCCCTCTAATTTCAGGAGGAAAGAGAGAACTCTTACAGGGCCACTCCATGTATTATCTTCCTGGACATCTCTGAAGTAAGGAGTCAGTGAATAAACCTGTGAAAAAGTGGGGGATCCTGACCTTGTATTTAACAGATATGAAGACTTAAATAAAAACTATAAGTACAAACTTAACCTGATGAAGTTGGCATCTGGGACATGAGGTTCTTGATGGCTTGCATTTTGAAGCCAAAATATCTTTCAGTGAGGCAACTGTCAGCATAATTTCTTTTACTTGATCTACAGCTTTTAGATCTGTACGTGTCTCTTGCGCTTACCCCCAAGATTCATGCTTTTAAACATTTTATTTCATATTTCCACAATGGCATTTCAGAGTCCCATTAGAGAGAAGGGTTTTTCCTCAAAGCTAATTACAAAGAGCTGGGAATATACTTACAGAAAGGAAAACAAGGGCATGAAGTGAGAGAAGAAACCAAGGTTTATTTAACATGCAAGGGACAAAACCAGCTTTCAATATGAGGTATTTTTTTCTGCACATATTTACAAAGTACCGATGTTGGTGCTAAAAAGAGTGATCACTAATCTGAAATTTGTGAGGTTTTTTTCCCCCACAGAAATCTAGTTACAGTATTTTTTCTTTATTCTCTTGGGTTCTTCAAATTAGGGTAAGTCATCCATAAAGTCTAATGCATAATTCATGCAAAAACTTAGTGCACTGTGTATTTGTCCTGCTTCAGTAAAATCACATTATTATAATTTGGCTTTTGATATACAGTGCTTATTTATTTAAAATTTTAATTAGAGTAATAATTATGTCTAGTGCTCACAATAGTCAATATCAATAGTAGACCTGGACAAAACCAATTAGATCAGGGTGTCTTCTTATAGATTTCTTTTCTCCTCTCCCAAACCCTAAATTAAAGTGAAAGAGCATATGAAGAAAAAGCACATGTATCCAGGTTTAAAAATAGAATATCAAAATAGAATTAAAATTAAAGAAAGTGTTACTAGATATTAATGGCAATTTCTGGAAATACATGTATTATCAGGATCTCACCTGCATTCTAGGTAAACAGATAAATAATAGCTCTACTGAAAACATTGTAATTTTATTGATATGAATGAATGGGAAGTCTGAGATAAAACAAATTTACAAATCTGTAAAAGCTGTAGGGAAGGATCTTCTGTACTGACAAAAAATAGAAGCAGTAAGATTATTACTTTTCCTGCTTCTAATATTAATTATGAGCTAGTTCATATCTTAACTGAAGTTAAGAGAGATCTGTAATTATCTCTCCCATAACAATAGCAGAACATCATAACAAGAATTTATTATTTCAGCTTCTTATTACATGAAAAATGATGTTCAGGCTAATCAAATACATGCCAGGAAGTTTCTAGTTTTTGTCATCCAAGTATCAAAACAGAAAGCATCCTCTTATCAGGTTTCAGAGCCCAGAACAGCTTTCTGATAGTAACCAGCTGAGTTTCTAAGTATTCAGAGCATTCTCCTCCTTGTGAGACCATTCAAATCAAACCTTTCACAAAGACTGACTTAATCAACACATTCAATGCTATCCTAAGGGATTCTATCCTGCATTCAAACCAATGATTGCTTACTTAACTTTAATCAGTTGTTGACTAAAACATAATGCTTGAAAATAGCCCCAGGAAGCTCGGCGTGATCAGCAGCTTGACCACTGGGCTATTAACTTATATCTGTGAAAAAGCCTTTGCACTGAGTACAGAAGATATGGAAGAATGCCAAAGCAGAGAAACTTGTAGGAAAAGAAACTCATTTAATCACTTCCTCAGTCGAATAGCATACAGCTTGGTGGTGATGGAATTCCCTCTTGCAGATGATAGCTTCAGACATGAGCTTTCCACACCACCTGGAGAGTCAGTGAGAGACAGATCTCCAACACCCCGGACAGAGAGCTTCCAGAATGCAGGTGCTGAAGGAGAGGGAAAGTTGCTTCTTTTTCACAGCATCCTAGAACAAGTAGGTGATGCTCCATTTACAGCACAGAAAAAAATCCATTGGTGTTCCCAACACATTTCAATTTGATCATTACTCTTAAATGAAATAGGCATAGGGATGACTGTTTTGGGCTAATGACTAATGGCATGGCAGACCATGTACTGAGCTGGGCTTGTAGATCAGTGCCTTGACTTCTGACAGTGGAATGCAGCCTACAGTGACTAGAGGACCTGAGCAAGGGAAAAATAAGATGATGTTTACCTTGAGATGTCTGGCATTTTGTACACAGAGGGCGCTCTGCTGTAGGGGGCGTGTTTTAGGGATACCAGAAAGAGCATCCTGGGAAATGAAGTCCCAAATGTACTCCAGCACACATGGGCAATGGGGTACCACATTGTGATTGGTTAAGAGAATAATGTGTTGGTTTAAAGTGCATATAAAAGATGCTGTTCACTTCCAATAAACAAATTTGATTGTTTGGATGCTCGACCGACTGGGTCGTGTGAGCTTATTATAAAAACACCACACTCTGGAGCTTGTGCCTTGTTTTGTGTGCGTTGTTTAATACCCTTCACAGACTTTTCCTGCATTAAAGTGCTTAATCACTTCTTGAATTTTGTTTTTTTATTTTTGGCCTTTGGAGACTCTTACAATGAGTTCTGTAGCTTAATAATTTTGTTTTTGAGAAAGATATCCTGCCATGCTCCCAGTTCGGCTCAGTACTCTCGTGGTCACACTGTGCTGTATGCACTTTTTTAATAACATTTACAGTTTTAATTTGCCTCTCCCAAACTGAAATTTATGCAGTTCCTAGAATGGTGACTCTTCTGTGTAGCTGAGGGTATTTTACGATATATTTCTTTTCCTCCTTGTAATTTGCTTTTGACATTATCCCTTTTGAGATATGGAAGTATCAGCATTAAACAATTTGAATGCATCAAATAATAATCCAGATAATATTAATAAAAAAAAATTCTCCTATATTCCTTTCTAAAAAGGTCCTGCATCATATTTGTCATCGTTAAACAACATCATAATTTTTTAATCAATAATGGCAAACCTGGAAAGCTTAAAGTCCCCAGGAAATCTAAGTTGGTTTTCCATTTCTTGCAATTTTTAATTTAACAATTCATTCTCACTGGAATTATATGAAATTTTTGCTTTTCTGGGTCTTCCTATCAGCTGAAAAAGTGAAGACCTGCATCATTAAAGAAAAATGCCCATGTCTTCTGCAATATAAATGCAAATCCACATTTTAAGGATCATTTGAGCCTGAAAAACCTATACTGAGTACAGAGAATTTTTTTGTATGGGTAGTAAAGGGTGTCCGAACTTACTTGAAATAGAATTTTACTCCCATTAAAAGTCAGTGAGCCCAAAGAAGTACCTCAGAAAACGGACTGAATAAAAGACTAAGTGAAACCCCCCATTTTAAAGCTTTGCTGAGAACATTTCACCACAAAGACAAAGACAGTGTAAGTACTAAGCTAAGGAGAATTACAGTGCCATCGCATTTGTCAGCACAGATCACTCCCCGGGAGCCGACAGCATTACCAAGGCAGTCTGTGTCAGGTTTGAGCTAATCAAAGGTTGACAATGAGAGGATTACAGAACTGGGGAAGGATCTTGTTCTTTCCCCTCTTCCTCAGTATTCTACAACTCCTTAAAGACTGTTGCTAGAGCAAGGCAGTTCAGGAAACAGCAGTGTCCCACTTCAGATGGAAACGTCAAAAGGACTCAAACATATGTTCTTTAGATTGGGTTGTAAAGCTCTGACAAGGGATTTTGTTAACATTTTCTCACAGTGATTACACTCATTTGTTGAAATGTTATTGCAATTTCAAACAGTAACACTTTTCCCTGGTAATAAACAAATACCTTTAGACTCTGGGAGAAGAGATGCAAGCTAACATTATTCTACAAAGAGAAACAATGGTATTTAATTTTATATATAAGATACTTGGTATTCATTAGTTTGCTTCCTGTGAGATTATCCTTTATTTTTTTTTCTTTGCTGATATTTATTTTGTTTTTTAGAAGATTATGTTAGGATTAATTTATCCATTTACAAAATTGTTAGTTATTCATGGACCACCAGATTAGACTATCCTTAAATGAAATTTATTATTGTTTACAATTTTTTTTCAATTATCTATGCCACATTAAATAACAAACCATGACAAAATGTGGAAATAAGGTACATGTCATACTTTAGTACATTTCACCTCTCAGGGGAGAAGTCTTCACTAAAATTTCTTTTAATTAAATTTCACTTAAAAGTGACTCTGTCAAAGTTTGTTGTTATTATTTTATTTTTGTTTCCTGCTTTTTTTTTGCAATTTCTCTTCAGTTAAAAGTTATTAAAATTAAAACCTCATTCCTTTTAGCTATTTTTAATTGTATTCACTTAACCATGGCGTGACTAAAATATGGATATCCTTAACTTGACCAGCAAAAAGAAATGCAGTTACTGAGATACTTTTTGTTGTTTGTTTTTGACAACTGGACTGCTGCTGAACAGTTGGGGATAACAAGGGAGATTCTGGAGATTAAAAGGTGTTTCACTTATCTAATATGACTTATGAGGAGAATGTGAGTGGCATACTGTAATTCTAGACAAGAGTTTATGGTTCACTGGAAGAGAATACATTCCTCCTATGCTGATTTATCACATCTTGAAAGCAAAACTTTTTGTCTTCCATAGAGGTTTGCTGCCCTTATAAAGATAGGGAATACCTTCAGAGAGTTGGTGTTACCTGAAAATCACATTTCACAAGCAGACAAACACCAGAGAGAAAGCTCATAACTGACTTTTGTGAAAGCATAAATCAAACATAAGTTGCAAAGGCTGCTTAAGAAAATTTCTCCATGGAGATTAAGGAGCTTTCCTGCTTTTTCTAAAGACTTTCAGTCTGCCAATTATTTTGCAGATATAGTTTCCTAACTCTCACCAGCAACTGCACAGAGGATAGATGCCTGTAAGCTCCCTATGAGTCACACAGAAGATAGGAGCGTAGAAAGGGAATAACTTGCCTCATACATATGTGATTGGCTTCCCATCAACCCCATATTCCTACTGTAGGTGAAATAAGGCACTCAAAGCAATGGTTATTCACAAAATCCTTCTTATGCTGCCATTTAATTTTTTAATTATTATTATTATCACCTTGCATTCAATATTTCTTGCAAATCTCCATTCCTTATCCCATTAACATGTGGAGACTCACCTTGAGGATGCTCTTAACAGGGTTGAGGGTTAAGTCAGCAACTTTGCAAACATGTCAGTCCTTTAGTTTCTAAGGACTGGGGAGCCCTGCTCCTGCCTCATTCAGATAATGATCCTTTAGAGTCATCAGAGTCTGTATCTGAATACCATGACATAACAGAAAAATATCAGTCAGGGAAATCATGTGAAATGATTGTCCAGAACAAAAGGAATAAGGTTCATATTTCCTACATTTAGACATCTACCTGACTGCAGACATCTGTACCTGAGGGTAGGTAGCTGGGTCCTTTATTGCAGTCAGTAGAAAAATAGGCATTTGCAGGACAAAATTCCCATCTCCTAAGGCAGTTGTTTCTGGAAATGTCTATATCTCTCTATTAAAACCCAACAAACAAATAAAGAAGCTTTGACAGGTAGGTCACTCAGAGGGGTCCAAACTCAGACAAGGCAAATCTTCTCAAGAAATCCGCCTGTGACATATTTAACGACAGAGCTCTGTTCTGTGGCCACTCTTGAGAAGACAGGCTTTGTCATAACATGTTCAATGTGTTAACGTTAACATGCTCTGCTGAAAGGGGAAATAATTAATTGTATAGACTCTTTCAGCAACAGAACTCAAACTGTTCACAAATATTACTCATGGATGGTATTTCTCTGAAACTACATGAATGAGAAAACATTTCAAAACATAAAAATAAAAACTAACATACATTTCGAGATATTAAAGCACTTCTTATTTTAGATATTGTATTACATTTACCTGTTATTGGTGATTAGTTTTTTATGATTATCAAGGTGAGTCATTTATTATGAACAAGTCCACAGATTTCAAAAGCTTTATGCATTTGTGCACATATTATTGTGCTGTGCCAAAATATGTATCCAACACACATTATCCATTATCCACTTATTTGTTGTTATTATTCTCTTTCATAAATTTCAGTTATGTAGTCAAAGAGCAGAGAAAATTTCTTGTATCTGACAACTGAAAACACCACATGAACAGTAAATACTTTGATGTACAAATTAGGATGGAAATGATCTGGATAAATTATTCCAATGTTCTAATAATTTAGTGAAAGAAAGTAAGACAGGTTCACTTACAATTTGCTAAAGAGACAGGGAATGATATTATAGATAACACTAATAATAAGTAGTTCAATTAATTTTATTTCTTCTAAATATTTCACAAATTGGATTTACACAAGGTTACACTGAGCTGAGGAACATTATTTTATCCATTCATTATTGATACAAAATAAAAATCTTTGTGTGCAAAACTCTGTACAAAAACATCTTTATTGAGCGATATATGCAAACTGGAGGCAATCCTTACAATAATAAATACCTGTTTCCATGTTATTTTTCTACTGGCATTGTGCTTTCAGGTAATATCATTAAGTATCAGTTAGTTTCTTATTATAGTGATCAGCTCTCTTAGGCACAGATAAAAAAATGCTTGAGAGTTTAAAATAAATATAATAGTATTTTGGTTATATCAATAATTAACTTCTTATCAGCAAAAGTCACATCCTGCCAAAGAGATAACACTAAAAATATATTTTTAACCTATTGAATGAGACAAATGTACATTATCTTATTTGACTTCATCCGAATCTGGAGGACTTTCTTTTCTCTTCTAGGTCAAAAGAAATGTCAGTGAAGTGGAACCGAGTTATGAAACCTCTGAAAAGCTGGTGCATTTTATTCAAAATCAATTAATTAGTGTACTGACATCCATATAAAGTAAGAAAATATCTGTGGGACTAGTGATTATTTATAGCATGAAGGCTACTTTAGTGAAGTAGCCTCTCCTCTCCTCTATTCTCTTCTCCTCTCGTCTTCTCTCCTCTTCTCTCAACATCAATCATGTCTGAAAAATGATTTTGTGTTTAGATATATTTGTTAGAAAATAATATTATTATTTTAATATTAATATAAATTATTTTAATATTAATCTATTTTTTTTTCACCCATGCAGTGGTACCACAGCCAGAGGTACATGTAGGTGTACACATTTCGCTCCAGAATTTACAACCCAGTCCATCAAAATCAACATCATTCATCTATTTGGTAGAACCTGTTTCTTTTTTGCAGACACTGTGAGGAGTTCGTACTCACTCACTTCTGGTTCTTAATATTTTCTATGTACACTTTTAACCTAAACAGTTCTCTCTCACTTCTCACTTCCTCTTATTCATTTTTTTTTCCCTCTCATGTTGTTCTGTGTAAGCTTTTGCATCAGGAACATCTTTGAAACTGCAGTTTCAGCAGATGTGCCAAGAAGAAGATGGCCCAATGAAATGATGAAGCAAGCCCTTCAAAAGGATGAATGTTGCTAAACAATTTGTTCACATATGCCTTTGTCTGGCTGCTTTACTTGGTTTTAGAGTGGGAGATTGACCCAATTTTCTCTTCATTTGTATGCCTCTAGTGCACTGATTCATACATCATAGAATTTAAATTATCTTCCCTCATACTGGGAGCTAAAGTGTAGTCTTATCTGAAAATCTATTTCTTCCTAAGATACTTATTCATCATGTATAGCAATGTACTTTTAAAAAGTATACCTATAAAATGGATATATTGGACTCACGTCCTGCTATTTCAGAGAAATTACTTGAAGCACTGTTCTGGCATCAAAAGCTGTGGTGTAAAACCTGAGATTTTGGAACTGTGTTCCAAAAACTGTTGAAAGCTGAGATGGCTTCCTTAGGCAGATACCAATCTTTCATGAGGTCCTGAGAGTCTCATGAGCTGTAAAAGACATTTTGGAGAGTGCTGATGGAAAGAGTTCAGATCTGTTACTGATGAGCCTCCTGATCAGAGCAGAACAATGTGCATTGACTAAGAATAAATGGAACCTACAGTTAATCTTATGAGGAAACAACCTAGGATTCAAGGTTGTGGAAGCTGGAGGGCAGCTTCACAGGATTACAGTGACAACGTATTTTTCTTCTTTTCCTCATGAGGGCATTCCCTTTCTGGTTAGTTTTGGACATGTGAAAGATCCTGGATAGATGGATGGACCTTTCCTCTGGGTTTGTTTGGCCACTCCTTTGTACCCTACTCAAGGAAAGTAATTTACATGGTGGTTCATACACATTTCCTTGTATTGTATTGCTAAGGATGAATGTATAACCTTTAAAGTTAAGTAACTATTTAAAATTGTTTTGAGGGGTCAAGTCCATGTAACTTTCAGAGATCAAGTTTCCTACATTTCTAGCAGTTTGAATTTGTCACAAATTATTTTATAGCCTTTATTACTGCAAAACCAGAAGATTATCTGCTTAATGAAGCATTTTCCGGTCTGAACTAAACTTTCTCAATAGAATTATTTTCACAGAAGGCCAGGTGAAAACATCCTTATTTCTTATAAACAGGAGGTATGACTGTATGTTTGTTTTCTTGTTTATTTTTGGTTATTTGTTTTATTTCTTCATTTTTGGATGAAAAGATGAGTCATCCTTGTAGAAATCAAAGTTACACACTTGCAGTGACCCAAAGCAACAGTGCAACAGTAGAGACATGGTAAGTGTAGAGCAAATACACACTGCATTGTATTCAAGAGTCACTATTTATAATTATCCTATGAGTGTGGATCAGTAGTAGTCCTTGTGCTGCTTTCATAGTGAATCACGACTTTTGGAGACAGAAGGATATAGGGAGGTTGTTTTACATCCTTAAAAGCAATCCTATACTTCACTATTGAAAATATTCAGTTTTTCAGTTCTATGTGTAAGCATTCAAGGTCAGGTAGGACGAGGCTCTGAGCAACCTAATTGAGTTGAAGTTCCTGCTTATCACAGGGACGTTGGACTGGGTGACCTCTAAAGGTCCCTTCCAGTCAAAACTACTCTATGATTCTATGAACCAGACAAGGCTTTTCTCATCTGTTTTCTGTGTCTTACTTTTATTTTATTTTATTTGTCTTGAGAAACTCCTGTGAATTAATAGAGTAACCTTGAACACAGAAAAACGTAGTTTATTGTGTAAGGACTTGAATTTAGCTCCATGGGATAAAGCACTCAGAGAACAAATGTCTGGTTCCCTGCTTGTTCTTTAGGATACAAACCAGTAGAAACAGTCAAGGATAAAAAATAATGAAAGATCAAAGCTATCCCAACTGTTTTGAAAGGACTTACTTCAGATTTGATTCCAGATTAAGTTCAAGCTAGATCTTGCCTGAAATGAAGAAGTTAATCTACCCTCGAACACCATTAATAGAAAAAGGGATGAAAAATCACCATACATCTTCAGCTGAGTATCTAAGAGACACAAGGTAAGAAGGCAACAAATAAAATAATAAGAAAGAATATATGAAACCAGATATGTGGATGCAAAGATATGAATGAACCCGTTTTCATCTGGGAACTGTAAAGGTTTTTCTGGTGCTTATTCAGTGCAGCAGTTCCCAAAGATGTTACTTTGCATGAGTTTCTCTCAGTCTGTACTGTTCACAGACTTTTTGCTCTAATCTGTTCTATCAGCATTACAAGACTAGATTTTTGGCTTAAAAAGAAAGAAAAGCAATACAGAAAGGAAAAAAAATGGGTTTGTGCTTGTGTTTTATTTTAGAGATGCAAAGACAATGATAAATGAGGGAAATATTCATTAAAGTTGTGGCCTAAACAGTGTTAATTTCATGTTTCCCCTCAGTTAACTGAAGTAAAACGTTTGTCAAATGCATAAAAGGAACGAATACAGAGCTGCCAAAATGCTGTTCTGCTGGACAAAGGAATATTATTGTTAGAACTCTTTCTGTTACGAAACTAGTAATGGATGAGAACTGTGAGACAGGAATTTGCCATCATTTTCTCCAGTCAAGCAGAGAAATAAGGTAAAACTGACTTCTCTAATCAGCCCTGTCTCATTCAAATCATCTGATCATGTTTGGTTCAGAGCACAGAGCGTCTGCAAGAACACACACAGGGAGAAGATGTCATTTTCAAAGAAAAGATTTCTACTTGCACAGCCTGCAGCAGATTAGCTTCTTGCAGCTAAAAGGGCACTGGGGCTCTTCAGTTGCCTCTCCCAGCCCCAGAGCCAGCTGTGTTATTCCCTTACTATCAGCTTTGTCCTCTAAGAAAAGTTTTTGCCCAGTCCTTGAGAATGGTAAATGATGGAACAACAAGAAGTTTTATCTTTATTTTCTGCATGAACACCTGGCATGACTTTGTCTCTTGAATTCAATCTTACTGGCATAAGAAATGTGAGCAGTGTATTTTTGTCGTCTTTATGTTTTCAGGATGCCATTATCGCTAAAGGCAATCAACTTTAAGTAAAATGCCTTTAATGAGAGAAAAGAGTATATCAGAAGAAAAGGGGGGGAGGGAAATCTGTGTTTCAGGATAAGGATGTCTCAGAAATAGATGTCAGGGAAAAGTGAAATCTAACTTCATACATCTCTGTAAAAAGCATTTACTTAGGTAGTCATTAGGATTTATTCCAAAGGATCTTTAACTCATCTTTCAGGAAGCGGCAAGGCTAAGCCCTGAAAGAAATCATATCAAAGAAACATGTTGTAATGCAAGGACAAACTATCTTATTTGAAAATGGGTATAGGATCTTCCTACCTGCTGGGTTTAATTTAAAAATATAGTGATACATTATGATAGGCAAAAAATAGAACAAAGAAAGAAAAGAGCTGTTTGGTTACGTGTTTTTGTACTGCTTTATATTCATTTCATCAATAACTGAAATAGCAGAAAAAATGTTATGGAAGATTATGTTTTCTCAACATTCCTGGAACTATTCTTTTACAACAATCTCTTAAATATGCTAATTGGGCTGTATGGAGAGACTTTGCCAGGTTTGCTTAGAAGAACAATGTCACAATGTATGTTCACTTGTTTCTTTAGGTAAGGAATACTCTTCCTATTGAGAATTATTATTCCTTCCTCTATGACCAGTCGTTGGATGGGGAACTGGAATATTTTAGGACATATAAAATAGCAATAGATGTCTATATTTAAGCAAATGAGTTGATAGATAGGTACCTTTAGTTATCAACAATTGCCTCAAAACTCAGGATGCTTGCCTTTTAGAAAAATCTGTTTTCTGTCAAGTCAGAGACTGCTCTTGAACTCCGTTCAGAGACAACCAGCTGCAAACAGAACCTTAAACAATGCATTAATTAATGACTTCTAAAATGTGAATATAAATCAGTGGGCCATGATAAGAGATATTTATGTAATGCTTTCTCTTTAGGAAGTTTTCAGCTGTGTGCCTTCAGGAGTTGCAATTTGCCAAGTGACAGTCACTCTCTGATGTATTCACAAGCCATGCTTTACCAGCAGGCAGTGTCAATACAAGCTGGTGGTGGAGGAAACAGGATGGGATGTGATTTAGTGAACCATAGCCAGACTAACAGGAGATCTCTGAAGAAGGGCTTTCACTGAAAAATTCTGAATTTTCCGAGCAGAAATTTTATGAAGAACAGCCAACAGTGGAAAGTATTGGGAATTTTCTCAGCCTCATGATAAAAGTGATCAAAGCAAAGAAGTCCTATGATTAGCTAACTACCCAAGTGCCAGTGTATTCAGCCATGAGAGACCTCATTTCAGATTTCTGCTTAATATGACTCAGATCAAAGTCTTCTTCATTCTAGCTGAATGCCCTAAATTCCATATTATTAAGAAATTCTCCCTTTACCTAAGTGAATTTTTAATTATTCTATAAAGAGAGGAAATCAGAGAAATTTAATTGAAAATGTGAAATACCAAAGAGGCTTAACCACAAACATCCCAAATATAAGGCCTATTTTTTAAAGACTGACTTCACCACGGGTTTTCCAGGCTGCTTTAGCATTCTGGAAATCCAAGATCTTTTCCAAAGAAGGGGCAGTTTAACAAAATAAGGGCCTTGATGTAGAATGTGTGGGGTTTTTTTTTACGTTAATGGATGGAATGTGAGTTTGCAACCCTATTCTAGTTTTATACCTTCTTTTTTTTTTTTCTTTTTCTTTTAAGATAATCCTGAAAACATTAAGTAAAACTGTGCTCATTATTGAAAACCGATTATTTGCAACCTTAGGCAACTCTCTAAATTACTTTTTTTTTATCTCGAGGCCCCCTAACTTTCTTTCAATTCAATTACTAAATTGAAATAGTTCCCCCTCTACTAAATTATCTTTAGCCCCCAATATCTATGCAGTTTGTATGCAGTTTGGAAAATATTTTTAGAAAAAAAGTATTGGCAATTGTTTATTAAGCAAAATAAGTGGGTAACTAAAAATGGGTTTTCCTGCTTCTTCTTTTTTTTGATCCTCCATTAAACCATTTCCTTTAATCAGATTTAGTAACCAGGGCATGCAAGCAGCAACCCATCTACTTATCAATGGGGAGTTCTAACTATACATTTACTTGGGTATTCAAGCTACATGGCAGGTCTCAGCTGCCTATTGATTTTACTCCATTAAAATAGATGGTTTTGTTTAGCATTGAAAAAGTGAACAATTTTCCTGACATCAACCACTTGTTTAATAGTCTTGGAATAATCTATATTTCATTAAAATGATGACTTATAGCACCCAAGCACTCTCCTGTCTTCTTAACTATTGATTTAAGGCAGTTTAACACTTGTATAGCGTATAATAAATTGGTCTGGACTGGCAGCACTTTGTTATGAAGTCATTCTTAACTAGATAAACACTGAATTGGCATGTTTTAGAGATGTTCCTCAGATTAGTTTCTGGAAAAGCATCTTTCCCACCAAAACAGAGTCAGTACATTTTTTTTAAGGGCCTCATAAAACTTTTAGATAAGTAGAAGGTACCACAATCAATATTCATAGCATGATTTATAGGAGAAAGAAGCTTTCCACTAAATCCTGACCGTAAACCCAGTACTGTAAAGTATTTAGTGCAGTAATCCATCTCGCAGATATTTTAAACTGGGCATTAATGGTGCTCAAAAGTCGAGTGACAGTGAATCAGCTGTATTAAGGAGAAGTAGTTAGGAACTTTATTACTGGAAATGATTCAAGCATTCCTAAGACCTTCACCCCTTTATTCTCCAATCAGTGACTTCTTATTTTCTCATATTTTTTCCTGATCACTTTCTTAGCTGCTGATATCACTAAAGCCTTGCTTTGGCATGGTGGAATAGATTCATCTTCCTTGAGTTTATGAGAAGGCAAACAGCAGAAAGAAGCAGGTTTCAGCCATAATCTGGTTTATGAACTGCCAACAGATACTCCCCAACTATTGTCATTTCACTTAAAATTCACCTGAAGAAATCAAAATGGGTTCTCTTAAGAGACTGCAAAATTATTTTTGTAGAAGTCTTCTGCGAAAGCTCAAAAGCATGCACAGGAAACTCCACTGGAGATATTGCTCCCACATTTATGATAATACTCCAAATATGTTGCTGTCTTCCCTCAAAGATTGATGTCTTAATTCAATAGCAGGATTTAGTCATATTAAAAGGGGAGTTTCAAATATGTTGCTCTTTCATAGGGCAGCTGCTGTTGCAATGGGGAAAAATATTCTCTATAATGGAGGCAGCACTTTTCTGCTTCCTCAAGACACACAAACAGTTATTTTCTCCTTTACCCATTTAGAAAGAGGAACAAGGGGAAGAAAACAGTTCATTTTAAGTGGAAAAATATGAGGGTTAAAGCAGAGAAATTCTCAGGAAGAACCAGATGAGGCTTGGAACATTTTTCCTTCTAAATTGGACTTCCAAATGATGATGACAGCCCTGAGAGATACTAGAGTGATATTATTATTTTAGTTTTCAGAGAAGAACATCAGAGTACAGAGACTTGAAGTCAAGCAAGAGTCACTTACTTACTCTTTGAGAAATTCATAGACAGAAATTACTGTTGTGCTGTAATCGCCCAAAATTTATTTTCACCTTTCCTGGATAAACAATCATGCACTTTTCTCCAGTACAAGGGAGAAACACAGTATCATCAATTTCTCTGCCACAGAACCATACACTTACACTCACATGTGTGCAGTAAGTCTAAAGCTATCCTACTGCACAAGATCTAATCAGATAAACACTGCTGCTCATAAAACGTAGTTTGGGAAATTCTGGGAAGAATTAGTCCTGTTGCACATGAGCCACAGAAATGCAAATAGAATACAACCAAACTGCCTTAACCAGTATGATTCATGAAATTCACTCCAGTACACCTTTTTTACATCCATCAGCTGGCAGGAACAGAGCAGATGTGGTGTCCCACCCTCAAGATTTATAGATGCTCATGGTCAAAAGGAATGACAGCAGTCAGAGGGTCCACAAAAGTTTATAAAAATTTTATTAGTAAATTACACACTTGGTATGGAAATCAGTATAGGTTAGTCCCTGATCTCCTAGTATAAGCACATGGTAGTGGGTTTTGCATAAAAGAGTAGGGTGAAAGGGAAGAGAGAGATTGACTGGTTGATTGATTGATTAATTGATCAAAGAGGGGACATGAATGACATAAGAAGAAAGGAAGAAAGGAAGAAAGAAAGGAAGAAAGGAAGAAAGGAAAAAAGAGAGAGATCACCAGTCCTGGTTTATTGATGGAAGGGCATGGACAGATGCTCACAGACCCTTAGGGTCGGCAAAATGTTGGCTTTATTAGAAGAAAGACAAAATATATAGTGGTTATGACGCTTAGTTCTTGTTCACACTACATTGGTTACATAAGGAGAACATACTCTGCTGTCCACTGCTAATTGGATCACAACAGGTGGTCACAGGAGATGAGAAACCTTTATTCACCTGCCAAAACTCCTCCTTGGCATCTGGCATGAATCCACCTTTGTTCTAACTTCAGGTCCTGTAGCCATCTTAATGGTGTATTATTTTTTACTGTCTGCACCCAGCCATGCCAAGGCAATACACACAGAAATGCAAGGGAAATTGTTCACACAATTTCTATCCTGTGACACTGGCTCCAGCCTCAATTCAGGTGATGAGGTGTCCAAACTCCTGGGCACTTTCTATAGATCAGTTTTTCCCATTTCTCACTTTCTATGAAAATCAGTTATCACACACAGTCCATTCCTCTAGACTTTCCTGGAAATGGGTCAGAGGGCTTTGAGATCTTCAGCCTCTTTCCTTCACCTGCACTGTGCTGTGCTGTGCTTATCTCCAGGAGCCAGAACGAGGACATTTGTCCTGGAAAAGTGCTGCCCTGCCTCCATATGGCCCCTTCTCCAGCCACATCTTGTCCTTTCTCACAGCATGTTATTACCAATCATCCTTGATTAGCTTCACAGATAGCCAGTTCTCAGTGTACATTGGCTCCTGGGTCTTCTACACTTCCACAGCAGGCCACAACTGCTCCAAATTACCCAAGGAGGTTTTATGGAATTCATAGACATTATAATGATGTATTAAACTGTATTAAACTAATGTAAACAAGTTATTCAATATTACTTCTTCAACCAGTCAAAGTGAAAATGAACAAATTTAATCCTTGTGTTTTCTACTTACTATAAGAAAAGCATGTGAGGTGTGCATTACTGAATTTAACTCACTAAATGAGATATATATTAACAACAGGAAAATAATTGTTTGTAGTGTATGCACCTCTGACACATAAGGATACATCTGGTAAAACATATAAAACATTGTCATGGGTTGAGATTGGCCCCCCTGAGAGCCGAGGGGCCCGGAGGTGATTTGGTGCCAGGGCAGTGTTCCCTGGAGGGCCAGTCACCGTTCATCTTGTTCGCTGCTGCTGAAAAATCACATATACACAACCACTGGAAACTGCTGGCAATTTCTGTTGGCGTCTGCTGCGGTGTGTAGGTATAGAAGGCTGAAGGGGTGGCAGGGCCTCCTCCTTCTTCCTCCTCCAAGGAGGGAGAGGAGGCCCTGTGGCCCACAGCAGGGCTAGAGGCAGCATTTGGATCGAGTGTTTGTGAGGGACGCGACTCACAACACCTGAGGTAAGAGGGAGGAGGCCAGGCCCTCTTCCCCCCCCCAGCTGGGCTGTGGGGTGCTTGGGACAGCGTATAACTGAGCTGAGCTGCCTGTGGCCAAGGCTAGGGGGCTTCTTTTTCCCCTCTCACTGTTAAGTGGGAGTGGATGCAGGGCTTAGTATTGAAGCTGAGCCAAGAGACAGGCTGATAACAAAGCAACTTGCCAGGGAGAAGAATCCCAGGTGAAATGGGAGACAGGCCAGAGAGAGAGGCTCGGGAGTTGTCCTGCTGAGGTTTTACCAGGGGCAGCTGAAACCCGACTTGGAGGACACTTGATAAGCTGAGTACACTACAGCAGCAGCAAACCGAGGTATGAAAGTGAAAGAGAGAATCACACAACAGAGATGGCACAGAACCGAAGAGAAAAGACTCGGAGCTGTCTTGGACTTCATGAAGAAGAAAAGACTGCAGCAAACAACTGGAGGTCAGTGGGGGAGCGTTTCAGGTTCCCTGAACACTCCCACGAGAGAGAAACTGCATTACCTATCAGCCTTGAAAGGCTTTTCCTGGACTAATTGAGGGAGGAGCTTCGAAGGGACTGATAGAAGTGTAATATAGATATATATGGTTGCTTTTAGTTTGTACAGTATATTTATTTGTGTAAATAAATGTAAATACTTCCCCTTTCCCCTATAGAAGCCTCTTGTCTGAAAGTTTTCTCTTCGATGTTGAGATAAATTTTAGGAAGGGGTGGGGGAAGCCTGGAAATTGGATTTTGGATTTCTAATGTGGCTCAAACTGCCACAAACATACACACCAATGTGTGTAGAGTGTGCATCAAGACTCATGAAATGTTTATCAAGAAACAATAATGTAGACATATAATGTGACTATATAATACTACATAGTCATATAGTGTAGGCTATATACATATTAGACTATATATGTTATAAATTTCACTTCCTTTTGACCATCTGTTGGTGGCAACTTTGTCTCAACTGTCAGACTCCTTCTTTAACATATTTGTTTGTTTTTCCTTATCTACCCTGTGTAATCTGCTTTGGTGCCCACTCATTCTGGTCCTCACTGTCAGGCAAATCAGGCACCTCTTGTCCCTCAGCAAGGGAGGGACTCACTCTCTTTGTGTGGGTCTATATTTTATTTGGTGGAAACCTGAGGTGTAAGAAAACAATGGGACAAAGTTGTGCCTGTGTCTTGGCTCTGTAGAGGGAGAGAAGAGATAAGATGAATTTCTACCTGGAGGTCCTTGTACATAGATGTCTGTGTGAAGATGTCAACGCTTGAGCAAGGAGTCTGTTTCTGTCATAACCGGTGGACAGCCAGGGTTTGATTCAGTTCCCTAAACATCCATCTGGGACAAGTAGCTTGATTAAGGGGTTGCAGGAGACCCATATTAGTCTGAAGTAGTGTCTGTAGGGCAGACTGGTTATCTCAGAGCAGCTCAAATGGCACCATTTTTCAGTTTTTAGATAACTGAATAGCACACCTGGTTAGTGAAGCCTAGAACACAATTCAAGTATCCCTAAAATAAACATCTACACTAGTCTAAATCACTATCCAGACTCAATGGCTGATTACAGATCCTTTGAGCAAAGTTGGAACTTGCACATCTGCCACAGAAGGTGACACCTCACCTTAAATGGCTTAATCTCTCACTGAATTTGCTTTTTATATCAAGCAGGGTCTGGGAACATGAATATTTTGTCAATGAAGAATAGTCTACACGCCTACTACCCAAAAACCTTTCTCCATGACCCAATGCAGTGACCTGAATGAAAACATATGTGAGTTCTGAATAATCTCCTCTGGGACCCAGTAGTAGGACAACCATAATAGTATCGTGCTCTTCCAGGGTTTATATGTCAACTTTCTCATTTAGAGCTTATTCAGGTGTGTCTCACATTACACTGTACCTTTCTGATATACCCTGAATGCCTTTCAGTAGTGTGTTAAGTGATGTAGCTAACATCTGTCACATGTAATTTGTCCTCTCTTTTCCACTCCCCAAGGGAGGCATTATGCATGCAGTGTAGTGTTTTGTTTTAGTTAAGAATTTGTGCTTGCTGTTTACACATAAAAGATGCTGGGACAGAGTGGCTGTAAGATAAAGGTCTCCTGCTGTGAATTCAGAGCTCTGAGTTTTTACCCTGTTTTGAACCCTGACAAAAAGCTGACCTTCTGCTTAGCCATTTGTGACTTCCCATGTACCGTAGTCATAAGTGTTTTACTACTCACAATGTTTTCTCTGTTTACCTGACTGAGAACACTAATATACCATTAATTAGCAGTTTGCTGAAAGGTGATAAGACCTTTTGACCTCTTGATCCATGTGATGGTTGCTGTGCATACAGTAGGAAGGCAGGAGCCAAAACTCTTCTGAAAGGAAGAGAAAACAGCAAGCTTTGCAATTACCTTAATTTTCTGTCACAGCTTGCTCTGTGTTATCATACTGGTCTTGGAAGCAACTCTGCAAAATGTACATTTTAAATAAAACCTCCCTTCCTACTTCTTTTTTTTTCCTGCTATCAGTAGGTGTAATATTAAAACTCTTCATCAATGCCAGAGGCACAATTTAAAGAAACAGTATATATGGTAAGTACAACAGATCTACAGGGAGAAAGCTCAATCTTCTAAGCTCACCAAGTCAGCTTAGAGATTCTCATGCTTTTCAGGAATATCTGCATATTATGTGAAATGAAGTTCTGACCCATTTCGCACTTATTCTGCTACAGATGTAAGTTCACTGGAATTTAACGAAGTTCAGTCTGACCTTCAGGAAAGTGAAATCATGTAACTTGGTATTGGATTGTTCATCCTACCTCCCAGAGCTTGCATAGAATCATAGAGTGGTTGGGTTGGAAAGGACCTTAAAGATCATCTAGTTCCAACTCCTCTACCATGAGTCAGGACACCTTCCTCTAGACTAAGTTGTTCAGGCCCCCATCCATATGTTGATGACTATATGTGCTGTCACAAAATACTCCTGAAAGGATGAGGTTCCAGTGTCTACCAATTTAAATTTTCCTGGAGGTTTCTCTTTTGTACCTATGGAGTATGTTGTTCTTTTTCCTGAGTGCCCCAACGAAATAATTTCCCACGAGTGCACCACTATAACCTCTCTTTCTGCATCAGAGGATGGTTTGAGAGGGAAAAAGATAAAGAATTTGATTGTTGTCTTTTTGTATATGGTTCACGAATATTTATAATATAGTTTGCTGAAAAGATAACTCTGTCCTTTAGAATGAGCTGACATTTAGAAAGTAATAAAAATTAAATTCTTCCACATCCACACCTATCTGTATTCCAGAAAAAAAATCCTCAACTTCTGCAGTTAAGATTCATATCAAAATTACACTCCATCAACCCAGAGGCATTTTCTTTCTTAAGAATTCATAACCAATTCTGCAATTGAGTGTATGCAGCAAAATAGTTATGCAGGTCTTCTCCATCTCTCTATAGTGAACTTCTCCCTACCTTTAAACCTCCCTAAAATGGGAAGGGAGGAGAAAATACAGTCAAGGTCTTCTGCCTGCTCTTCTCAGCATAATGAATCCTCCCCCGTGTTCATTTAGTTCATCCCTGCTATAAAAATGACTTTTTCAATCAAGGCATTGTACTCCTTCCAAAGACATTAAGCCAAATGACAGAACACCAGTTGAAATGACAAGGACAAGCCAGCTCAGTGCAAGGCAAGGTGAGTTTCTAAAGTGAAGGATTGAAAATGAACACATAGTAGGACTTTGACCAAGGACTCTTAGCAAATTTTTCCTACAGAGAACATGAAATTGGATCAGGATAGGAGAAAAATTAGGTATCAAACAAAAAAACCCTCTATACCACTTTGTTTCTTGTTTTGCTTTCCTTGCTTACTTACCATGAGTAGTTCTGCTTCTTATTTATGGGGTTTGAACCTTTATGTGCTCAAAGCCCAAAGAAATTTCAGAAATCAGAATCAAAACATGAAGCTCAGCCTTCATAATGAGGGAGTTTGGTATCTCAGAATGAGAGTCACAGGAATAGTCACAGGGAATAGGTGGATTAATAAACAGAAAAACAAAAATGCCCTTAGGAAGAACACATCTGATGCCAACACATTGCCAGAATTAGGAACTTGTCTGAAGATCTACATGCCTACATGTAGAACAGGACTCACATACCAACACTGCCATTTAGAATCAGGTGCCTTATTTCTACCAATGGAATTTTTTGTTTGGTCTCAGTCATTCAAGGCAAATATCAGATTTCCCGTTACTTGGTCAATTTAACAGAAGCAGGAAATTTCTGTTTTTTAAAAAAAAAATTCTGAAAAAATTACAGTCCTTTACCATGAAATTTCCTGCAGAGATCATTTTAAGCATTGAATTCACATTAACCTTTTTTCAATTATATTTTTAGAGGTATAAGTATGGTTATCTGTAGGTGAACTCAACTAGCATTCTGCCTTCAGCATTATCTTCTAATATATTGCTCTATAAATAGTCAAGAACATTATTTTCAGAGTTGTCAAAGCATAGGAGGGATATAATGTTGTTTTTGACATTTTCCCACATCTTCTGTTTTCTCCATCCTAAATAGATGATAAATTGATTTTTAGCACCTCCCTCACATTACCAAAAAATGTAGCACATTTTTATAAATCCAACAGGGTTTGATTTTTGCTAAAAACGGCAAAATTCTGTTTCCTTTTGCTATAATAAAACATTTTGTTTTCAAGTGTTATTAATTAAAGTTCACATTTTTTTCTCAGTAATTTCATATATTTTTCACATGCATTCTCTCTTTGGACCCTTTTCTCACAGAAAGCAAGCTTTCTGTAGTCCTCTATTTCTCTATTTTTAAACATCACTTCAGAAAATGTTAGTTGCTTTCAATCCAATTTACCATAGGGCTAGAGTTCTCAAACATATATTAAATTTCTACAGTTTTGTTAAGAAAAAAACCCAGAACAGCAACAACAATAAAATCCCCCACCCTCAGAAGAGCTTTGTCTTCTTAGAAAATAGCATCAGTTGATCAAAAGAAACAGATTTATAGGAAGTGCAGTACCATCATTGTGTCTGATGAAACCCTGCCCAACCAATGACTGCTTTGATTAAATTATTACTGAATACAGTTACAATGTAGAGGAAGCCACTGAACTCATGACTTCATCTTTTTCTGTTCAGAGCCAACCATGACCTACATGTTCAACATCACATGTGCTGTAATGATTCATTGTAACTTGACTGTGATGTGCTGGGTTGCACTCCCAGAGCTTGACAATTTGTCTGAACATCACTGACCATCTCTGGACTCTTGGCAGGAGTCTAATTCCCTGATTCCCTCTTCCTGGTCATAGTTCGCTGTGGACATTACCTGTACATGTCCACCATTTCCTGTACATAATTCAGAGTGCACACAACTGGGTCAGCCAGGACCCTTTCTGTTCGTGTGCAGTGTCTCCTTGTCCACTGTTATAAGCTGAGGTTTTCTTACTTGCCTTTTGTTGTTCTGGCAATGGAAAGGTTTCACTGTAAATAACACTGATCAGCTATACATTGCACTTGCAGCGATGAAGACCTAAATAAACGCTGCCACTTCATATAAATAACTGCTGAGAGCCATTTTTCCCCCCATCTATTTCCTCAAGAGGTCTTAGGTTGTTCTTCCATTTCCTGTGCAAATTTTAAATGAAAGAATACATCACTAAGCCCATTTTTCCACAGCTGAACAAAATCTGGTGGTTTATGTTTTCTTAATTCCTTTAATCTTTATATGATCGAACCCTTCCTATTATTTAACAGTTATGGTAATTTTGATTGTTTTATATTGCAGCTCCCCAAGAAATACTTGTGTCCTTCCTCTCATAAAAGGAGAAAACAGCTTGGGGACAGGACCCACAAATATTTTGTCATACCCTCAGTCAACTTACTCCACAGAAGTTTGTCGGGGGCAGTTGTGTACGTAACTGAGCCAACAGCTCTGGTTTGTGTCTCCACCACCCAATGGATACCAAATTGTTTTTCTTTTTGTCTTTATCCTGTAGACAGCAAGGTGCTTGGACAGAGATGCATACCTGTAGAGGTGGCAGAAGAGAGCATTTCCTCCTACAGTCTTGGTGATGTGGAGAACTCTGCCTTATTCATTCATAGAAGTTTCCCTTCCACAATTCCACATTTGGCAAAACCTAGTTCCACATGCTTTTCATCTGTCTTGAGAAATTACAACAAATTGCAAACACTGTGGTGTCAAAAAAACCATAAATCATCTGACTGCAAACAGCTGGAAATGAAGATTTACAAACCTACAAAGTGTGTGCAATCACAGCACGAGGACAGCCTTTTTTTTCTTTATGTAAACAAGATGATTGATTATCTACAGACAAATAAGCTTCCCTGTAAACAGACTAAACATGGGCTCAAACCATGTTGTGATCTTCAAAGGCACTTAATATCAACAGTGTATGAATAAAAATACCATCTATTGTCTCTTTCTGTGATATATATTTTTTTTTCTACTCTCCATTGCCTTATCAGAGATCTGCATGGACATTTATTGCTTTACAGACACAACTTGAGCCCCTGACTCTGTCTTTGCACTTTGGTACCGTCTCCTTTAAAGGAGACTTTTTTTCCTGAGCTACATAAAAGTAATCAAAGTAGGCAATGCATGGGAAAAGGGTGACACTTTGTGGCAATGCAAGAGAACTAAGGTCCCTTCATCCTTTTATATATCATTAATTTTGTGTGTCTCTTCCTGATACCGTTAAAATGTAAAAGTGACAAACGTAGAATGGACTTTGACCATGATTACACATGGTTATTATTAAAAACAAACTAAAACCTCCAAACCAAGAACATGAGAAGAATTTTTGGGACATTTAGCTTCTGAAATCACAGCTAAGTGAGTCGTTGAAGGGTTACCACAAGTTTTCTGGAAAGCCCTTGATATTCTATTCAAACACATTAGGAGAAGTCAATTTAGGAAATAAGAATTTGTAGAAGATTTTGCCCCTCCCAAAACCAAATTAACTTCCTTCCTTTCTAGATAAAATATTTTCTAAATAACTTGAGAGATCAGCCACTCTCATCAGATCTTTTATTTTATGAAAACTAATGGAAAAATCACTTTTTCTGCAGAAAACTTGGTCTATAATTCATAACTGCTAGAAGTCATCATGCCTAAATCCAGATTTACCTATGAAAAAAAGGAGAGAGAGAAATTCTGTTGTTGATTTAAAAAGCAATGTGTAAGACAACGAAAGTAGTGAAAGCTAAAGAGAATTATCAGTCCTGTACTGAACAAATCAAATGTTATAAGCTTACACCTTGATTGTCTAATATTTGTAGGAGTTATAAAATGCCAACAGTGTCGAAAAGAAGAGCCTTTCAACTACTTGCACTCTTCACACATGTTCTTTTCATCAGGTCAGTGCAGTAAATGCTGTCTCCATGCACCAGGATGTCCGAAGATACTTCCACTTTGCTAGGAAATGAATCTACTGGTGAATCCTCTTCCACCTCATTTGATAAGATGATCTTCATCCTGGAATTATATGAGGCGCATACACTACATACTAACAGATGTGAACAATATTTTGGTGAAAGAGTAACTTTCCAGTTCTTTGTGCCTGTGGTAGGACCACTTGACTTGCTAGTGGTGTAGCTTAACTGAAAATCCCACTTCTCTCAAGTGATAGAACTGCCTCTCCCTACATATAAATACATAAAAAAAATATCAGTGGCACTGACAAAGAAAGAGCCTTCATGCTAAACTGATTTTTATGGGTCTGTTCCTTCCAGGAATAATGCTTCACACTTATTTGCTTCACAACACCCATGAAATTAGTGGCATAGTAAGTCCATTCTGAAGAGATAAAAATTTCGATGCAGAGTGGTTTTAAATGCATTTTACAATTAACATTGTGCAAAGAAGCAGTAGCTGGGAGTCCTAGTTCAAGAGCTCTCTTTTAGCAGATTGTTAACTTTTGAGTAGAAATAGAAGAGCATTTGCATAGTTATCAGGAGTCAGACTGGGTCAGTGTAGCAGAGAGTCGGACACGAGGCAATGAAACAATGCGGAGCACTAAATCAGGGGGGAAGCTATCACCCCCCACCATATCCATAGAAATGTTAATATTGCTGAGAAAAAAATCAAAGGGAGATCAGGTGCCATTCAATCCACTACCTTCAGGCACTGGGTTTAGCCTGCTAAACCTACTGGCTGGCTGATTTCCCAGTGGTCCCTCTATTTTGTCAACAGAGGAGAGGAGGTCTGAGGTGGGAGTCATTCAGAGATCCCAGGATTAAGTCTGGTTTTAATTCAATGGCTGGCTGTGATGAAGTACAGGAACATTTAATCCAGGTATCTAAGTGCATGAATGGCTTCAGGCTCCGAGTCCCAGAGGGACTTAAAAGACCATTTATTTCAAATCTTTGCCCTGAAGCACGATTACTTACACACCAACTTCATTCCCAACACAGGCTTTTCCAATCCTGTTTAAGGACCTCCAGTGATGAAGGTCCTCATAGTTTCCAGGCAATCAATCCCAGTTTGATATTGGGAAGATTTTTGCTGTGCTGCAATTCACATAAAAACTCCCCATGGCTGTATTTTGGTTTCCATAGTGCAGGCATGTCTTCTTTTGAGCAAGATCTTGAAGCGTCCATTGCAGTCAGTGGAGCATCAGATGATTTTAATTTCAGCAACTGAAGAAGCTGTTCAGTCTTTCTTCTTACTTTCCAGGCTTATGTTTATTCTTGGTTAATATTTAATAACTGCACACTACTAGGTCCAAAAGTTCCATCATTCTTCACACATTACTAGACCTGAAAGAAAGTGAATGTATTCACATCTTCTAGAGGCTTTTGGAATTTCTGTTGCACAAAATAAAGTTTTCTATTTTCACTTTACAGTCTTTTTGGCTCATATTTGACCCATGTTGTTCTCTATCTCTCAGACACCCTTTCCATAGATTAACTGTGGTCATACCCCATCCTGTAATTGTGTAGTTGACTATTTTTTTCAAATTTAACACCTCAAACTTATCTCTGCTCACTTAATCTCATTCAATCATTCCTTTTAGCAAGACTGTTTTGCCAATTTTCAAATTTACTTTTAGTTCTATTCATTTCATTTAATGTACCTGTTTTCTCTCTCAGGTTCATTTGATCAGCAAACTGAAAAAATAAACTCTTTTTTTAATTGTTTACACAGTTAATGAATGCATTGACCAGTTACAATGTAGATTTCTCCAAGACTCCAAAAACATATTCTTTTTCTTTTGAAATTGTTAACTTCTTTATGTGAATGGTTATGAGACTATTGTGGTGGTGATTCCATGTTTTCATGTTTCGGCTCCTCAGTTGTTAGATCACCTGAGAGCATAAAATAAACCTTTTAAAATTAAGTTTTGGTTTTCACTGTTTACTTTTACCGTCTTTATCCAGAAAGCTTTTAGTTCTGTCTTAGAAGAATATTGCAGTGGTTTGATGTATTCATATAATTTGCTCTTGATTGCTACTGGTTTAGATATTCAATTGTTAAGGTAGAGATGGTTACTAAAAATGTAAGATTATTTTAACTGGAAATTTATCAGGTCTTTGTAACTACTTTTTCATTTCTGTTTTCCTACTCAAAGCAGAAAAGTCAGAAATCTTATCCTTTTATCACTGTATTAGTATTTCCAGACATCTGCTACTCATTGACCTTTTACAGGGAAACTTAAGAACGACATTAACTTGAGTATCAGATCAAGATTTTCCATGATGTTTCACTTACTGCTCAAAGTATGATTCCTTGTTACCCTTGATGCCTCTTACACATTGCACTCCATACTGCTTTTTAGTCTTTCTGGCTTTCTGTCTACATGTTGATGTTATTTTATTTAATTTTACGTTTATGTTCATTTTTATTAATCTCAGTTTCTATTTCTTGTTTCTTTTTGTATCTGAGTATAAGCTTTAACTACTTTGTTGTTTCATTAAAGTGCTACCCTTTATGTGCAATGGAATTGTTTGCTTATGTAACTGCTTTATCTTTTTTCAAAGAAATGCCAAGCCTCCTTCAATTCACCTTTTCTGAAATTATAGCTGGAAGTTATCTAACACTACTAATGACAGAAAATCTTGGTGCACAGGGCTGTGTCTCTTACTCTTTCTTTTTTCCCTTTTTTTTTTTCTTTCTGAATGAACCTCAGTCATTTCCTGTTCATAGTGAAGTCATATGTAATTGCCTCAAAGCTGGGCTGAAGCAAATAAATTGTAGCTGTGTTTATGCACTAACGTTTTTAAAAGTTCTTGTTTATCTTCATACTTCTCACGTCAGTATACAAATACCCAGGATGTTCAGCACACACATTATTTTCTTCTTGTTCCTGATATTACAAACCCGAGGTAAATGAGTCTATCCTCTTTTTCCATGAGGGAAACTGCTCTCTAAGCAAAGTGTTCATAGAAAGCGACCACCCAGAGGTACATGATGCAAGTCTACATCAACCAACACTATATGTGCACCCTTGTACCCACAGTATGATTTCTGTCTTTTGGTGAGGCACCCACATCTCTCCCAGTTTTTCCAGCCAGTATCCAGCAGTAGTTCTGTTCCATGTGGCACTATTTGCCCAGAGTCATTCACGTTCATGACTTTGATAACTCCAAGAGCACATTAAGCCTAAACAACCTACTGGCAGTACCTCATATTCAGGATGTTGAGGTTTCAATTTCTGGAAAAAATGGGTCATTCTGAAATCTAAAATATTTGAGTTGCTTCTTTGTGTTTCTTCTCAAAGGTAGTTGCTCCGAATTTCACATTTCTGAAAGAATGAAACTTTTTCTATAGTGTCATAATTTTAATCTTCTGTCAGAATCAGCATATCCACTCTTGATCCAAGGTCACCAGTGAGGATAAAGTGCTTGTTATGTACCAGAGAAATTAACATTCAACTTCTTTTTTTGGTATTGACTGGGTATATATGATTAGATCTTAAGTTCTTGGTATTGCTTGATCAACTCAACTCCCAGAATTCAGTAGCTGGCTTTAGCATCTTGTGTTAGAGTGACCGACTAAAAGCAACATCCCAAATACTTTAAAGTATCACTTCCCTTTCAGAAAAAAGTTATAGATTGTGTGATTGTACCATTTCAAAATAAAAAAAGAAAAGAAGTCAACACAATGTGGTTTGTAAATTAAGAGTGGGACCCTTTTCAAGTAATGGTATTTGTAAAATATACCATTGTATAAAAAAGGAAGAAAAAAATATCCCAGATTGAAGATATTGTGTGGCTGTTCAATAAATACTGATTTGGATGATTCTGATTATTTGTACAATTTATCCTGAAGTGTCAGAATATTACACACTTTGCTGGCAAAATAAAAGGTATTTTTTTGATTAAAAAAAAAAAAAAGAAAAGAAAAAAGCAGCTAGAATTTCTAGACTTCCTTCTTATTTGTTTCTGCACAAGTGGGTACCAGATTTTAATAAAGGATCCCCATGTTGCATTATGACTCTAAATTGTCACACTAGAAATTATTCACACAATAAATACAGGTAAATACAGATGTTTAAATTATATGGCTATGTGCCCATATTCTCCGTTGGTCAGACTTCTAAGGTAAACACTTTGATTTGGATGCAGCTTAGATCAGTGACTGATCACATTAAAAATATACTGACACTTGCTCTAACATAGTGATAACCACTGTAAAGAAATGAGTAGCAGATTCTTATCTGCAGTGCTGACCAACATGAAATATGTTTCTAAAAGCAGATTTGCCTGCTTTTTATCAAAATTTTATTAAATATATACTGGTAGGATTTGCGTTTTGTTAGCTTTAGGCTATGTTTCCATAGCAGCCTCACTGCTGGTCATTGCATTTCTCCTGTCAGTTGTACATTTCCACCTTCTTCCTTACAAGACTTTCTGCAAAGGTCTTGTGGTTTTATAGTCTAGAAGAAAAAAAAATAATAAAAATAGTATCTTCCTGAAAGATTACTGGGCTGATGTTACTCAGAGTTCAACTAAAACAAGTAACAGTAAAGGGAAATGAATGGGAGAATGAGCCTGGGGCACGTTTCATAGGAAGAGGACAAGGACTGTGGCAGTCAGGAGTTAGACCTGCCACAGAAATAAAGATTCAGAAAACTCAAGGAGCTCAGTTCAGTTGCTAACATTTAAATGTCTTGTGCCATGTGAGTTTCTAGTACCCCCTGCCTGGCCTCCAGCTGCTGTTCCCAGAGATTATACATCCCCCAGAGGTCCTGCTGTTGACCCAGTGTGAATGTCCCAGGTACCCCAGGCTATCTCAGGCAGCACTAGGTGCCCCTGCATCAGTAGCTGAGTCAGACCCAAAGTGTGCTGAGTGCCCTTCTGAAGTTACTTTTGTCTTCTGAAAGTATCTTCTGGGCTGCCTGCAGAGCACGTGTCTGATCAAAGAGAACCTCAGATGATGACCACCTAATGCTGATACGCCCAGCTTCCAAATTCCTTCCCTTCCCAGTTTCTTTTGGGTGAGAATGTTGATCTTCTTGAGTGTAGGAAGGATCTACAGATGAATCTGGATGGGCTTGAATATGCTGTGCAGGTAACGGGTGGAATCACCGTCCCTGGAATTGTTCAAAACATGTATGGATGTGGCACTTGGAGACACAGTTTAGTTGTGAACGCGACTGTTAACAGTTTAGATTCCATGATCTTAGAGGTCTTTTCCAACCTTAACGATTCCATTATTCTAAAGAAGTCCCTTGCACTAAGATAGCAGTGCATGATCCAACTGATCACATATTTAGTTCAAAGGAATTTATAGCACTGGCAGCAGAATGCTACATTCTCAACTGAATATACTCAACACCACTCACTGGGTGTGCAGATCTTCATGCAACCAGTGTTAAACAGTAATTTTCGGCCAATATTTTTGAAACAAAAGCTTCTAATTTCCCTCTTTCCAATTATCTTATAATTTTATATTATAAGTGAATGTAGCACAATCTAATCAATAGTCTAAGGAGGGGTATTTAAAGAGATCAGATCCATGCTCATCAGATATTAGAGAGAAATTCTTTTCAATGGGGGTGATAAGACACTGAAACAAGTTTTCCAGAGAAGCCCCACTTCTATAAATGTTCAAGGCCAATTTGGATGGGGTTTTGAGCAACCTGGTCTAGTGGCAGCTGGGTTGGAACTAGAGGATCTTTAGGATTCCTTCCAACCCAAACTCTATGTTTCTGTGATTCATGTTGGAAGTGCACTTAAAAGGAGTTAAAAGAGTATCTGAGGAAAAACAACAACAAACACCAAATGAAAACAAACAAACAAAACCCCTACAAAACAAAACAAAGAAGAAGGTATCATTAACAGCAAAACAGAACATATTCCTAGTGAAAATCATTCAAAG
Source organism: Manacus candei (assembly GCF_025592945.1). NCBI lineage: Eukaryota > Metazoa > Chordata > Aves > Passeriformes > Pipridae > Manacus > Manacus candei. The sequence continues at coordinate 9,583,849 of NW_026138061.1, forward strand.
ACTTAAATATAGGATAGCAATTTGTCCTGGCTCTAGAAAATTTAGATTAGCTTGCATGCTATTGGAAAGAAATAAAGTGAATTTTGATGGATTTAGTCACTGCACCCATATCATTATAAAATGCACATAATATTTCATTACTCTAATTCTCTCCACTTTGGAGTAGCTTGCACTGAAATCACGTTCTATTTTGACTTCAAATCCCATGATAGACCACAGTCGCGTCTCTCTAATTGGGTATGGATTAAGTTTTTGAGAGATTTACATTAGTTCTTTTGCTGTGCCCATGCAACCTCTTTCTAATTCATTTTTTAACGTGGGACAGGCTTTAGGTGACCTAAAATAGAGATCACAGGATGTGCACTTTGTGTCAAGTGTCTCCTAACAGAGGTAGAGAAATAGGTGATTCCACAATAAAATGGAATAGATGGAGGTAGGAAGGGACTCAACTAAGGTTGTATCAGGCAGGATGTGAGAGCAGAAGAGAAAGTCTAGTTTTAAATGTTGGAATAACAGAAAAAAATGAAGTAGATGTTGTCAATGTAACAGGCCTAAAGAGAAGAGCTGTGGAAAAAGACAGATTACTGAAACACACAGATTTATCATTCCCAGGATACTAAAATAATCTATATCAAAATAGATAAATTGAACTAGTTAAATTGGTTGAATTGATTGAATTGATTGAACTAGATAAACTGATTCTATCTTAACCAGATAAAAAACTGGAAAGATATTCATCTTACTGGTTGTAAATATTAAATTAATACCCAGGTGGCAATTAAAAAATAAAATAAAATAAATGTTAGAACTAATCACAGCAGAATAACTAGAGACTTCAATATAAGATATCAGTATAAACAAGCAATAACTAGAACAGCAAAAAAGCCAGAATTTCTGCATTGCTGAAATTCAGCAGATATAAGATACATCAGATAGATCAGATATAAGGGAAGATACACAAGATACCTAAAACCAGACTCAGTCTTTGCTTTGATGTTATCAAAGCCAAAAATAATAGAGTTTAGTGTGATAGATAGAAGGTCATTAGATTTCTTTTTCCGGAAGTTATAGTGCAAGCAACACTATGAGAAAAGACTTTGAAACCTATAAGGGACAATGTGGTACTGGCCACTTGGGTGTAACAACATTGCAGTTAATCATCACAGAATCATAGAATGGTTTGGGTTGGAAGGGACCTTAAAGATAATCCACAGTCAGGGGCACCTTCCACTAGACCAAATTGGTCAAGGTCCCATCTAAATGGCCTTGAACATTTCCAGGTAAGCATCAGGATTCACATGGGGAGATGTAAGAGAAAACGTCTTGCAGATATTTCCTGCTTACCAATTAAGATGAATGGTGTTGCTCAATGAAGGTATTTTGCAGGTTTTGGAGAAGGAAGAAAAGTTGTGTTTTATGGAACACTGATGTATACCAAAAAACCCTGGTTTTGGAGATACCAGTCTTGTGACCAATGGTGAAGGGGAAGTCAATGTTTTCTAGGCCTATCAGATTTCCATCTTGAAAAGAGAGGGAGGCAAAGCAACGTTCTTTATTTAAAATGCCAAATATGGAAACCTACTTCTAATTATCACCCAGATGGTAGGTTGTACAACAATCATAACTACTAGAAAGCAGAAAAAGAAGGTTTTTAAAATTTATTTTGCAGTAGTACTAGTAACACTGACGTAGATATTCTTGTGTGTGAGGTATTATATGGCTGTTGATGTTCACATTTTTTGGTGTATGTTTTGCTGCTAGAAGGTTACAACTAATAACCTTAAAACTTGTTTATCAGCTCTGGATGATTTTGAAGTGAGATTGTGTTAACTCGTATTTTCTCACATTGCTTGGGATATTGTCTAAGTGTGACAGGGAGATTTATGGATAGTAATAAAATGTCAAATACCTGTGACAATCGATATTCACATATGCAGAATAAGTGGGAGATATTCTTGAGAAATATTTTCATATGTATATTTTGTTGAAGTATTTTGACTACAGTGAATCAAAGTATTCTGAATTGGAGGTGTTCATTTAAACAATTCTTGATTAGCCTTATTCACTGTAACCTCATATGTCCTTAGGCAGTAACTAGGCCACTTTTAAATTCAGATAACCACAGTGATCTCAGCTTTTGCAGTTTCATTGTAACATAACATTATTTAATACAGCATTGCTGTTTCCTGCTAGCAGTGTTTCTCCCGTGAAGGAGGAATTAATTAAAAAATAATTTTGTCTATGGTTTAAGTTGTTTTGTTAGATGCATAGAGCATTTCAAGAAGATGATAATTTGTTACAGGAGGCTTAGAGACTTGTCTGCATGTCTGCTTTACAGATACCAGTTTTCTGTGAAGTGAGCACACAATCAGGTCTGGCCTTTTATCAGAGTTCTAATTCATCAGTTTCTTGTCATTCTCTTCGTGTAAGGTATTAATAACTTGCTCAGCTGATCCTGCCAACCACCCCATTGTACAGACAAATAGTTCATTTGCTGTCTGTGTTGAATCACCATTCAGTCATAAGTCCTGTATCTGGTTTTCATAAAATCATAGGATATCCTGAGTTGAAAAGGACCCACAAGGATCACTGAGTCCAACTTCTGGACCATCCCCAAGAATCCCACCATGTGTCCGAAAGCATTGTCCAAACACTTTTTGACCTCTGGCAGGCTTGGAGTTGTGACCACTTCCTTGGTCAAAAAACACCTGTTTTACTGGTGTTAGGATGTGGACAACTTTCTTTCCTACTCATCACCATACTTCAGCTGTCTGCATGGCAATAAGTGTGTTCCGTATGTGATGTGAAATTGGCTTTAAACACATACAATCCTAAGCCAACACATTTCAAGGACACTTGTTCTCCAGAGTTCAGCCACGTGCCAGTCAGCTTGCTTCTAATTCCTATTAAAAGGTTCATCAGAGTGTGTTTAATTAGCTAGATGGTACCATAGCAGAGTGTTAAAAAATATCTGGACCCTCACAAAATTGCTCCAAAGGAGCTTTCCCTGAACAGTCCATCCTCACACATTTCAATTCTACCAGAGAGGAACCAGCAAAGAAGTCATTATTATCATCACTGATGCCACACAGCACATAGCCAGCCTCAACTCAAGGCTTGTGCTTCTTGACAATGAAGCATAAGCTATGGAAAAAAAATAGGAAAAAAAAAAAGGCAAATAGCAGAAAATCAAGTACTGTCTTGGCTGTGTGGGAGGCAGTTGAACTGCAATGTAAACAATCCAGAGGCATCAGAAAACACTGGACTAATCAGATCAGAAATTTGGCCATTACCAAAGTGATATCTCTATACATAGGACCCTCAATGTGGAAGGTCCTCCTTAGAAACTAGAGAAAATAAAAATTTTCAATATAATTTATGTCCAACAGGAAAATAATTTTAGAAAGCCTACATTTTTAAAATTGTGTGACATTTTTTAGCAGAAAATATCAACTGGAACACTCAGTTTTCATTCATTCAAGGCATTTTTATAGAAAACTTTTTTTTATTAGCTTAATATGCAACCTATACCGTAAATGTCCTTATAAAAATATCTAAAATATGACAGTGACTTTACCTTCATTTGAAAAGTACCCCGGGTACTTAAACAAAAAAAAAATAAAATTATCCATATGTGATTCACCTAAGTTTATATGGAAAACAAAGAACAAAATAAGTTAGAAATAAAAAAAATGTTTTCTGACCCCTTGACTAGCAGTTTTGCTAATGGTCTCATTTTTTTTCCTTGGAAATATGATTCAGAAGAGGAAGAATCTTTCACTTGCTTGCTATAGGATGAAATATGATTGCTTGATGTTATGGCCATTTCATATGAATTTACTAATCTCTTCAACACACACACACACAAAAAAAGCCTCAAAAATTATACAAAAATAGAATACAATTGTTAAGATTATAATGTATATTATCTTGTAAATAAATAAGTCACTCACTGCCAAGGGAAAATTAAACTCCTGGGAATAAACACTTATGAAGAAAAGTTCTGTGACAGGTAAAAGAAGAGAGAAATAGCTGTGTCTTTAGTCCAAACCTCCTTGTCTCTCTGTCTTTCACTCCGAGTTCCCAAGCTGACTTTTAAAATCTCAGGCAGAGCACCAACAGCACAGTGGTAAACCAAACCATCTAATCACTTCCACCCAATTAGGTCGGATTTATTCCTTGTTAAAGGGCAAACTACAACAATCTCAGCCTTGGAGGCTGATGGATACTGACTCTGAGGCAGTATTTGACTCATTTATATTTTCTTAGAGTGTCTCACAGAAATATCAGGGCTAGTCCTATCAGGGTTTGCTTAAAGAACTGGAAATCCTCTGAGATCTCTCTGACAGTATTGGTCTTGGTACATTATTTGTCAGAGTGAAATAATTTTCAATAAAACTTAGTTAAATATATCCTGTGCATGTGCCTTTTTTCCTACTTTATTCTCACCCAATGACCATCTAAGAAGATGCTTTAACATTCTCATTTCCTAAGCTGGACTCTAGGTGCCACCAAATGTGTGCTTTGTCTTTCAGCTTTTACCAGTACCTTCATGAGTAACACTCTCCAAGCTGTTCACTAACAACAAGGCTTGTTGTTGTGCCACCTTACGCTTGGCATCTCTTAAAGGGTCCCATTCTCAGAAGGATACATGAAAAAAAGAAAAAAAAATGTTCAGACTTAGTTTGGCAAAAAGGTTTTTCACCATAAAGAACATCAAATATCAGGAAAGGTTGCCCAGACAGGTTGTGATGTTGGCCACCCTTGGAGATTTTCAATACTAGAGTGGAAAATGTTCTGAAAACTTGGTCTCTCCTCATTCATAGCTGACCATAATTTGAGCAGGAGGTAGACTAGATATTTTCCTGAGGTCTCTTTCAAGATGAAATGTCCTGTGATCCAACAAATGAGAGTCAGTAAAACCAGGGGACTAACCTCAGAGTTCTTTTTATTGCCTCTACCTTAATCTAAACTTATTGATTATTTTGAGCCAGGCTCGGTGGGAAATCTCTACATTTTTTTCTGCTGGAGGCTGATGCACGCAATAATTTGCCAGTAACTGTGCAGGAGTTTGTATTTTCCCAATGTCCATCTCAAGATAAAAGTCATATTGGAAAAATCTAGGGCAAAGCAAGACATCAGCCTGTAAGAAAGACAGCCTGTATGAAAAGTCTCAGTGTGTAAAGCTGAAAGAAATTATGTCTTGTTTCTGCTTTACAGGTGGCTTTATGTAATGCAGAGACATTTAAAATCTTCTGCACTGAGGTCACGCTTGAGAGAAAAGAATTCATCTTAGGTCTCTTTGTTTCAGTCAACACTTCAATAAAACTTCACCTCTTTCATCACTGGCTGTCTTTCCCCACTTGTACAGTATGTAGCACACTAAAGTCTGCCTCAGTCCTGTCTGAGTACTCCAGATAGTGCTGTAATTCCCAGAGTAAGAAACTAAGGGTAGAAAGGAATGTTTGGCTCATGTTAATGGAAAAAAACCCAAAGTGTTATTATGACCCAACAGTCTTTTTTTATTATATTACAGCATTCCTGATGGAGAAGAATTTAGACAAGTTTAAATAGCAGTATCAGTTTTCTGGGTGTCAATTGTGTTTAGATGTTACAGTTGTAAGTGTAAGAAATAAAGATAGCAGGGTAAATAGGCAGGTAGAGGACAAGATGGCCTACATGAGCCTATCCCCATCGTCTCCAAATAACTAGAATGATTATTGCTCTCAAATATTCTTTAAAACTCAGAGACAAAATTATTCTTTTTGATTAATAAATACATATAAATCCTACATTAAATAACACAATCCCTTAGTGGGGATCTGCCAGAACTGGACAGAAAACCCCTGTGAATATTTCAATATTTTCTATTACTATCTCTCTGTAGTTTTTCACAGTGGATAGATGAACAGCACTGATCTCCCCCGTTGTGGCTTGGAAATGGAAATTGGCCATAGAGCTTTGTGACCTGGAGGTGACACTAATTATCACTAGAATCTAAGAAGTGCACTGACAGTAAAGGGGCTGCAGTAATGGAATACCAGAACCAGTACCTTTCTTACATCTTTTTAGACACCTTCGACAATTTTTCTCCTCACTCTGAATCTCTCACTGCATCCTTTTAGCACTTCAAGTCATCCATCAGAACATAGATGACACTTCTTTCTTCCCACTTGCTTTCCTCTGGATGACCCTGCTCTTCTCTTTCTCCATGAATTAAGACTCTTATGAATTCCTACAGTATTTTACTGTGAAAGAATAATCTTTAGCAGGCATTTGGTCATAAATGGAAACCTGTCACTTATCTTTAATGGTCACAGTACAAAATATTACTCTTCCTTTTCTGAAGTGCATAGTGGAGAAGGTTATTCAGTGTCCATCTATACCCTCTTTAAAAGAAGTTTTCTTCCCACATTTCCTAATCACTGCAGTGAAAACTGAGAATGTTTAATACTGTATAATCACACTACATGGCAGTGACACAGACACTGACCAGGTGTAGCTGATGTTTTGGAACTCTTGAACTTACTGGGTCAAGTCTTTCAAGAACAAACTTCTCAAACGGATACCAGTGTTCCAGGAAGTGTTGTTTTGTATCATGTACCTCATTAAGTTCAACAGGGCCAGTCCAAGGTCCTACACCGTTGTCAGTGTCAAAGATCAAACCGGTCTTTGAGCAATCTGATCTGGTGGAAGGTGTCCCTGCCCATGGCAAGGGAGTTGGAATAGATGATCTTTAGTGGTTGCTTCCAGCCCAAACCATTCTGTGATTCTATGATTTCTTGCATTTGAAACCTCAGCCACAAAATACTTCACTGTTCACTGAGTTATGTTGACACTTTGCCTGTAACTGCAACAAAATGGTAATGAGGAGGTTACTAAGACATTTATTTCTTGGTTTTGGGTTTCCTGCAGTGTTTAATGAACCACATTAAACCTTCCAGGAATTTAGTTTATTAGACAGATGAGAATGAGTTGAAAAGGTAAACTCCACATCTAATTGGGGACCTGCATATCAGCACTGTTTATTTTGAACCCTCAAACATGAAGTTTTCAGTTTATGCATAGATTATTAGAATACTGTTTACTGCTACATCAGGTAGGTAAATCCAAAATGTTTCACATTAAACATAATCTGTAGCTCTTTCTCTACATACATGTTGTTTGGAATTACAAGTACTGCTGATTTGATTAGAAGCACAAGTCCTCAGAGTACAGTTTAATGAGTTGCATATGCAATACCCCACTAAAATCAAATACATTAATTTTGCACTCAGAAGTAATCTAATATCTTGCCTCTTTGACCTATATTCCATGTGTTTTGTTTACAGTATGCTGTAGCAGAGCCAAAGCCTATGGTTAGTACTTAATTAATATGCTTCTGTTATACTCTCATTTGCACTTCAGTTAAAATCTCCAGATGCTGGAGATAAGTAGATCCATGAAACCAATTGCAGTGCATATTCCAACCAACAAAATAGTGGCATACTTCTCTATACAGGAAAATATTCAGTTAAAAGCTATCATCGTTCAACACTTGAAAAGCAGCTTACACTGTTTTAAAGTGATGTTATGGATAATGACAGATGGGGAGAGGGAGAGAGAAGAGAAGGGAAGGAGAAAGGAAGTGAAAAAGTTAAGTCTTCATTTTCTCAAAAGTCAGTGGGCTTTCTTTGGGTTAATATGTTTTTACTAAGACAAAATAACATCCGAAACCTCTAACTTCCAATTAAATATTTCCTATTAAAATCACAGTTCTTCTGGAAAACATAACTAACCTTTGAGTTATGCAAGAAAGTACTGCCTTATTTGCTTTTTTTTTTTTAATGTTTATTTTAAAAATGTTTTACGAGGCTTCAATGCATTTTTCAATGAGAGAGTTTAATGAGTCTGGGACCTTTGGTGTGCCTAAGAGATAAAACTAATTCATTAATACAGTTGATTTCTTTGTTTTCACTGGAAAAGTGTCCGACAGCTTCAGAAATGGGCCAAGGCTTCATTGTTCTGGGTATTACACAAACACAGGCAAGAAAGTATCCTTTCCAAGAAGCACAGAGTAAAATGTAAGAGCTGCAGGTAAAGGTATAGAGACACAGACACTTGCACAAGAATATGGCAGTGATTACAACACACTAATAGTCCTTCTCCTCTCTGAGCTTTGTGAATGGTTTGTGTTGGAAGGGACCCTCAAGATCGTCCAGTTCCAACCCCCTTGCCATGGGCAGGGACACCTTCCACTAGAGCAGTTTGCTCAAAGCCCCATTCAACCTTACCTTGAGCACTTCCAGGGGTGGGGCATTCACAACTTCTTTGAGCAGCCTGTGCCAGTGCCTCAACACCCTAACAGGAAAGAATTTCATCCTAATATCTAATTTAAACCTACCCTTTTTCAGTTTAAAACCATTCCCTCTTGTCCTATCACTACATGCTCTTGTCAAAAGTCCTTCTGCTACTCTCCTGTAGCCCCTTTAGGTACTGGAAGGTGCTATAACATGTGCCCAGAGCCTTCTTTTCTCTAGGCAGAATAATCCTGACTTTCTCAGCTTGTGTTCATAGGTGAGGTTCTTCAGCCCTCAGATCATCTCTGTGGCCTCCTCTGGACTTGCTTCAATAATTCCACACTCTTCTTATGTTGGGGGCCCCAGAGCTGGATGCAGCACTCCAGGTGGGGTGTCGCCAGCTAGGAGAAGAGGAGGAGAATCACTTCCCTCGACCTGCTGCCCAAGCTGCTTGTGATGCAGCCCAGGATGCAGTTGTTTTTCTGAGCTGTAAGTGTACATTCCTGGCTCATGTCCAGCTTCTTATTCATCAGCATCCCAGAGTCCTTCTTTACAGGGCTGTTCCTAATCCATACTCTGACTAGCGTGTACTTGTACCTGGGATTGCCCCAGCCCCAGAACAGGACCTTGTCCTTGTTGAACTTCATGAGGTTCATACCAGCCCACCTCTCATGCAGGTCCCTTTGGATGGTATCTCTTCTCTCCAGTATGTTAACTGTACCACACAGCTTGGTGTTATCAGCAAATCTGCTGGGGTGCATTCAATCCCACTGTCCATGCCCCTGACAAAGCTGTTAAACAGTGCCCATCCCAATACCAAACCCTGAGGAACACCACTCACCTTTTCTCCAGTGTCATATCATCCAGACAACATGGATGTGGCAGATACCCTGTCTCAGCCAGAACCAAACACCTTTATTTAGAAAACTAAATTGAGGCTCCAGAGATCCAATCAGTCATCAGATTTTCTGCTGCTCTTTGTCCTATGAGACCACTGAACTGATGGGCACCACTGAAATAAACTGAGCAAAATCTCCCTTAAGGTGCGATTAAGGAACTGGTCTCTTCCCAGGGAGTTTTTTTCCTCACAGCTTGTCAGGGCATCTTCAATTAAGTATGATCCTTTCATAAAAAAACTTTTTCAAGTAGAAACTGCTCAGTTCAAGTCATGCAATAATATTTTAAAAGTCAGTGGTCTCCACTTCTTTGTCATTATCATAAGAAACAGAAGGATGACTTTTCCAATCAAAGGACATTCTGTGAGTCTCTCTATCTAGATACTAGATTTTGTAGATATTTCTAAGGCAAGAGTTTGTAGGAAAGATGTTCAACATTGAAGCTCTGAGATGGAATAATGGTCCCAGTGCCTTTGGAGTAAACTTAAAGAAGTGGATCTGTCTGTTTTCTCTGATGCACAGAAGAAAAACTAGGTGGTAAGATGGAGTGATAGTTTTATTTATAAAAAAAGGGGAAAACTAGTCTTTGGAGGCAAACTTTTGAGGAGGTATATAGAGATAAGCAGACATTTGTCCATCTCTGCAAAGCACGACAACACCAAGACCGAACTCTGCAAATCACTGTAAGATGCAACATGTCATTTTGAATAAGCTGTTTAAAAGCAACAGAGACAGAAGAGTGCTAAGCCACAGTTTAAGTGGAAATTTCAAGGGCAGCTGAAGGAGAGAGACACGTGATATGAAAGATACCATAAGATATATTAAAAGGGAAATGAGGTGTCAGTGAAATATCAGGATTTCTGGTAGCATTTCCAAAGCTACAGCTTTGATCTGTGCAAGGCTGATCCCTCTCTAACTCTTTTTTGCATTCTTTCTCTATTAGAATATTTCAGCAAGCTTGCTATCAGACAGTTCTCTCCTAGAATCATTATTTTTGTATTCAATCCATGATGTCAGGTGACTGAGCAAAATGCTTAAGGGAATTGATTACCATTTGCTAACTATGTTTGTTTTTTTCCTCAGTCATTCATTCTTGCTATAGATAGACAGATAAACACTCTGTTTATTGTTAATACATATATGTATTCTAGCAATGTCTTGTACACCGTCACTGTCTCTACAAGTTACATTTATTAGGCAGATCAGGTCTCATACAGGTAGAAAACTATATATTTAATATCTTTTGGTTTGCTTTAGTATCTATGCATAATTTGCAATAGGAAAATATACAGACTGAGAGGAACTTAAAAGTGAGAGGGAAAGGAAATTTTAGGTTTTTCAGCAACTTTAAAAATTCACTTTCTACTGTAGTTTTACAGTTAAAAAAGTCATAGCTAATTTGGGCCTTCAGTAATTCCCAAGTAACACTAGCTTAACTCTAGTTCAAGGCTCCTTTTCAAGCTTATCCTCTTTCAAACCTCTTTTCTCTGACAAGTGTTCTCAAACTGTATTCTCTATCCCAAAGGTTGAATTATGCTTTGGGCTGGATCCAGTGAGCCAAAGTTCCTCCAGAAGGTTTTCAATAATTGACCTCCAGCTCCTACTCTTTTGTCTGATAACATAATCCCACTGGAAATGACTGCAGCAAGATATAGCCTAGAAATCAAGCCTTCCTTGGGTGATGTGGAAAGTGTAGACCCAGTGCTGTATGAACATTAATGCCATAATTTCTGTGTGACAATGACATGATATCCTACTTTGTGTTGAGATAAAATATGAATATTACTAATGTCTCCTGGCACAGATAACCTGTATTAGAATAAGGACATATTTGTTTATATGGTGTATATATAATAGAATCCAGGTCAAAACCATAGGGTCAGATACAATACATCCTTGGGCAGGATGAGCTCGTTAGCCTTCTGGCAGTCATCCTAGGAGAAGGAAATTCTAATCCCAAACCCGGGCAGATGGAGCTCGCTTAGCCCTGTAAGGGCCCATCTAAGAGAAGGTCTCTTGTATGGTTCCGAATCGTGGGTCATCTACCGCCACCACCTGCGTCTCCTAGAACGCTTCCATCAACGCTGCCTCTGTACAATCCTAAACATCCACTGGTCAGATAATGTGACCAATACATCTGTTCTAGAACAAGCAGCAGTCACAAGTATTGAGGCCATGTTGCTGAGAACACAGCTGTGATGGGTAGGGCACGTCTCCAGGATGAAGGACCACCGCCTCCCTAAGATCTTGCTTTATGGTGAACTTACCACCGGCTGCCGCATGAGAGGAGCCCCAAAGAAAAGATACAAGGACTCCCTGAAATAACATCTCAGTCTTGGCCATATTGATCACCATAACTGGTCTACTCTGGCCTCAAATCAGGAGGCCTGGAGACACACCATCTATAACGCAGCTGTCTCCTTTGAGAACACACGCAGGATCATCCTTGAGGAGAAAAGACAACGCAGAAAGAACCGTGTGTTACAGAATGTACCATCTAAAGAGTCTTTCTGCTGTGCCTTTTGCAATCGGATATGTCTGTCTCGTATTGACCTCATAAGCCACCAGCGTGCCTGTAACAAATGTGGATAGAGCCTTCCTTAATCTTCGTTCATGAAGCCCAGCCATGATGATGATATAATAGAATCATAAAATCATAAAATCACAGAATGGTTTGTGTTGAAAAGGACCTTAAATATCATCCAGTTCCAACCCCCCCTGCCATGGACAGGAACACCTTCCACTAGACCAGCTTGCTCAGAGCCCCATCCAACCTGGCCTTGAACACTTCTGGGAATGGGACACCCACATCTTCTCTGGGTAACCTGTGCCAGGGTCTCACCATCCTCAGAGTCAGAAATTTCTTCATAACATCTAATCTAAGCCTACTTTCCTTCAGTTTAAAACCATTCCCCCTTGTCCTGTCACTACATGCCCTTCTAAAAAGTCCCTATCCATCTTTCTTGTAGGCTCCCTTCAGGTACTGGAAGGCCACAATTAGGTCAACAGTTCTCTCAGTCTTTCCTCATAGGAGATGTGCTCTATCCTTCTAATCATCCTTTGGACTGGTTCCAACAGATCAGTGCGCTTCTTGTTCTGGGGACTCCAGACCTGAATGCAGCACATTCCTGGCTCATGGAGTAGAGGGGCAGTTTGTGTGTGTCTATACATATATATGTATGTATATATGTTATTTATATAATAATAATAATAAAGATATATTCTCCTCACTTTCCTCTCTATAAGCCAATTTGACCCAGAAGGGAAATCACTGCTGAGAATGTGTTTTGAAATTAGACATTCAAAATATGTTTGTTCTGTTGGGACAGGAATTGACACCTCCATGGTTAGGGTACTTTGGGAAAGCTCTAATCTCCACAGTAAGACAGGAGTTCTGGGTATTTGGGACTGCTCATTAAAACAAAATAGCTTTTTAAAAACCTGTTTTTCAAAATAAATTTCCCTTTAACTCCCCAGTGCCAGCAGATTTCTCCCTTGTGGTAAGTCCACTAGCAGCTCAAAAAGAATAAATAAATAAACATGAAAATGTCTGGCTGCTAATCAGAGCCCCAGAAGCAGGACTGGAGCTTGATACACCACTTCTGTTGCTTTATTTCTGTGAGAAGGTACCAGCTCCTGCATGATGTCGGCCTGAACGTCTGGCTTTAGTACCTGAATTTTTATAAACTTTGTAATCAGCTCTTGAGTCCTGGAGGGGCTATAAGGACTTAAAATCAAGAATTCAGGAGAACTGCAGTCATGTAGTGTGTGGGGTAGCCTCATCACTGTGTGCTGGAACATTAAGCTGCTGCTGCTCTCTTCAGACTGATGGTACAGCCACGTGATGCTTCTTTAGGGTGCACTTGTGTTAATTGAGATAAACATTCTTCTGCAAGATGCAGCTGGTGCTCAAGGAGCCCTGGAAGAGACATTATCTGATTTGAGGAGGCCGATTCCTGATGATTTAGTTTCATGTTTCAGGGTACTGAGGGTGAACCTTTTGGTTCTGTGTCAGTATCCATAATTTTGGCTGCAACGTGACAATACTTGTATCAGCAAATTTGTTTCCTAGCCCATGTGCCTGTGTCATGGTACTCACGGCAGCAGGTCTGTGAGTTAAACTCATTGTGTGTTTTGAGCTTTTTGCAGGGCGGAACAACCTCAGACGGAGAGTTGTGCTGAGGGAAAGCTTCAGCGAGTACAATTGCTCCTTCCCTGAAAAGGTAATAGTTTATGCATAATCTGATGCTTATTCATGTTAAAAGATTTATCAGCAGAAGTGCTCTGTTAGTGCTACACTCTTACTTCTTGAAGTGGCAGCATTTCAGCTCATGGCAAACAACTAAAGGATTTTCAGGGTTCCCTATCCAATGCCTGCCTGCCTCCTGCCTTCTGGCTCACAAATCCTCTATTTCCAACGTTCCTGAACAAACATGAATGTGGATCACATTCCTTTGGGAAGACAAATCTGTTTCAAACCTCTCCCTGTTTCTTCTTCTAACCAGTACTAAACCTTTACATTGTGGTTTCTTTCATGAACCACCTTTCAACTAAGTCTGTTGAAAATCTAAGTCATGAGAATTGCCATCATCTGAAATTCATAAATAATTGGGAGAAAAAAATTCAGTCAGAACAGCAGGAGAAGCAAGGAGATTTTTTTTTTCTATTCTGGGCATATAAAACACTAGAAGTAAGGAAAAATCAAGTATTTCCAAATACTGTGAAACACATTCTACATTTCTTGTAATTATGCTTAACTCTTCTTCCTTCCTGCATGACAAACAGAACCCCTAACGAACATCAAAAATCAGTACTTCCACTAACTAGTAGCTAAAGAAAAGGTGATTGAAAAGTTATTTTTCTCCAGTGCTAAAGCCTGTGTAAACACTGGCTATATCAAAGGTTAATTAAGTGTCTTCTCATATGTGAAATCATCTGTGCAATGGTCCATAGAATGAGTAAGAGCCCACCTGATCTTTTTCATGACTGTAATTGAGAAGTTGTTTCCCAATTTGGGTGTTTTATTTTAAATTATGTAAAGTTGCCACTTACTCCTTACTAATACATAAGCAAGGGAAATTCAACAGATGGTGTCACACCAAGCAGGACTATCTCATTTGAAACTACTTCAGCAAAAATTGCTTTTGGCAGATGCAGATATGTTTTGGGCCATGGATATTTTAGTTTTTGTTGCTGTTATCATTTTCTTAAAGTTTCTTTCTGGATTGAATTACCATCTTAATATTCACATAGCTTCCACAGTAATCTGACTGTGCTGCTGCAGTGCAAGTTTTCTTGGTCAGAGCCTGTACATAGTCCATTCAAAAAAAAGAAACAGAGATAAAGGGGGTCAAGAAAGAGTTCTATTTTAAGGAGGGAAATTTATTTCACTGTATTTCATAGTGTTTAATTTTGCATGATGCAGCTTTGAATATAAGAGTTATTCAGATCATGTCTTGGCCTTTCAGGTGTCCTTGACTTGGATCTGGCTGGGATGGTAGTTGGTACAGAGCTGTGTTTTACACTCATGACTAAAAAAATACTAATAACACACTAGTGTTTTGGCTATTGGTCTATTGGTGAACACTGTTCACAGGGCATTAAGGCCTTCTCTGTTTCTCACTCTGCCCCCCAGTGAATTGACTGAAGGTGAACAGGAAGTTGGGAAACAAGGAAGAAAACTTGAACTAACTAAAGAGGTCAATGGAGGTGATTCTACCCCTCTGCTCTGCTCTGGTGAGGCCCCACCGGCAGTGCTGCCTCCAGATCTGGGGTCCCCAGAGCGGGAAAGACATCTTACTGTTGGAACCAGTCCAGATGAGGCCACAAAGGTGATAGGAGGGATGGATCATCTCTGCTGTGAGGAAAGGGTGTGAGACTTGGGTTGGTTCAACCTGGAAAAGAGTAGACTTAATGTGTGTGTGACCTAATTTCAGCCTTTCAGTACTTGAAAGGAGCCTACAAGAAAGATGGAGAGGAACTTTTAACATGGGCATGCAGTGGCAGGACAAGGGGAAATGTTTTCAAACTGAAAGACATAGGTTTAGACTATATATTAGGAGGAAATTCTTCACTGTGAGAGTGGTGAGGCACTGGAACAGTTTTTCCAGAGAAGTTGTGAGTGTTCCATCCCTAGAAGTGTCCCAGGCCAGGCTGGATGGGGCTCTGAGCAAGGTGGCTTAGCGAAAGGTGTTTTTGCCCATGGAAGGGGCTTGGAACTAGATGATCCTGAAGGTCTTATCCAACCTAAGCCAGAGAATATCCTGAGTTAGAAGGGACTCAAAAGGGTCATGGAAGTCCAGCTCCTGACATGATGCTTGTCAGTTAAAAGGGAGAGAAGAGGGCTTAGGGAAGTTAATAATCTTTTTGTTCAGGAATTGACTGGGATTTGGTCTATTCATGGGATGTTGTGAGTAATTGTTTTTGATTCTCACATACTTTTTGAATCCAGTCTTGGCTTGATATTCTGAATTGGACACTGTTCAGAACCTATGTTTTTCTCTTCATTTGAGGTCTATTTGATTTGTCAGTGCTCACTTTGCTTTTGAGATAGATTTTTAATGGTACTGTCATTAATGTCACCAAGGACACTTGTCCATGCACATCATTCCAAAAAGAAAATGAAAAACATGATGAAAAGTGAATGCCTGGGAGCATGGAATCTCTGGGAGCATGAGGCAATATTTAGAGAACAGTGAAAAGAAAAGGACAAAAATTTAAAAATTTAAGATCTTCCAATATACTAAATGAAAGAAACAGTTTTGAAATTATCATCATCCATTGGTGCTGTCAGAGGAAAGAAAGATATCTTCTCTGAGCTACAAATGAGTCTGTTTTTCTCCAGACTTCATCAAATGAATAATAAATAGTACAGATTCACTCTGAATTCTTGAATTTGTTGCCCAAATGAGTATCATGAGAGTGAAGAAAATTGTTCTTATTCTTCTGGATAACTTTGAGGGACACAATAGTAGTGAATGAACCACTCACCATGTCCATCTGTCATGCACTCAGGAACAGCTGAAGCTCAATAACAAGCAGGATTCAAATACAAATTATATTGTTCAGTGTCCTTACTCTACTGGCATTCAAACAGACTGACAGAGTAAATGAGATCTGCTCCCAGTTCATTAACAAATGCCTTGAATTTTTTTTTCCTGAGACTGCAGTCATGCCCAACTAATACATATAAATGTGTTTGTGTGCTGCCTAAAACTGTGTACAGCAGGAAGTCCCTCCATCAGAATATTCTCTGATTTCAGGTACAACTGCTAGCCCACTCTAAAAGACAGTCTGAGCTTCTTAACACATAAAATACAAGGCTACAGCTGTGCTTAGGGAGAGCACAGGAAAAGTTTCTTGGCACTGAAACACAGTCATGGGTAATGGTAGAACAGCCCTCTGCAGAGTTTGACTTGCATCAATAATGAGTGTCCCAACCAATTCCCAACTAGCATTCAGGGCTTAGCTCAGTCTAGAAGCTCTTTCAAATAAACACTTTGGATGAAAGTACATGATTCTAGGAAGTAATAGTGTTTAACAGGTGTTAACAACAGGAGGGACACAGGTTGTTCCTGACAGTTGGCACTGCTGCCAGATAGGAGTATGAATTAAGGGTGTTTAATTTACTTAAGTCCTTTAAAGCCATTCCACTGTTTCCAGAGGACACAGAGACAAGCTGTGAATGAAGAAAAACACTGCAGGCTCTGTAGTATATATATATAATGGCATCTATGCAGTCTGAATCAAAGGCTTTCTTGTTCTCTCTGAAATGACCTCAACAGCTTCTCCTGAGTGACTTGAGTTCAGATAAGTGAAATCATTATAGTTCCTTATCATATTTTATGTGGATTTGTTTTGGGGGTTGGTTTTTTTGTTTTATTGCTTTGCTGCTTTTTTTCTTTTCCTTTTTTTTTTTTTTTAAATAAACATGCATGAAAAACACTTCCCAGCATTTTCTACATTATTCTCTGAAGCTATTCCTGATTTTACTAGGAGCACAGTTAAACCATACTGATGGACACTTATAAACTTTTCACTTTGGATACTTTGGTGGCATCTTGTTTTAAACAATCTCTGCCACTTCTGATTAGTTTTCACTGCAGTTTTTTTGGTCAAAGAAGGTAATGTTGAATCAAATAAGCCTTGTAAAGGAAGAGATAAACAAGTTAACAGTTTTTCTGTCAACGTGAATGGACATGAACTGCAGTTGCCCCTATCTTTATTACTTTTTATATCTAAAATTTTATCTATACAGCATATTGTGTCTATATTTTAGCACATATTTTGTTTCACAAAGTTTCATGAAAACTCAAGAAATTTCAGCAGAGGAGAAAAGAAAAACTCTCAAACCACAGTACTATGTTTAATCAGCCTTGCATGTATATTTTTCTATTCTGTTAAATAAATGAGAGTGATTTTTTTTAGACTAGTGAAAAAATTGCATATTTATCTTAGTTGAATTTGTGTTAGCATAGAAGGAAAAGTAATCACATATTTAAGCAAGGTTATGGCAGTGGCCACTGTGAAAGAAGGTTTCTTTATCTGAAGCAATCTAAATTGGAGCAAGGTTGTAAGTCAAATAACAAAGGTTCCTGACATAGCTGTGATATACTTAATTTCTTTTCTCATTAAAGAATGATACAATGTCCTTAGGAGACAGTCACTTTTTGAGTATCTCAGGAGATCAGATTAATATGGAGCTAGTAGTAAAGTGCTTAAATGGACTCGATCAAGACCAAGTGAAATCCATCCTAGTATTATTAAAAAGATACAAGGAGAAATTAAAAAACTCCATTAATGTAGAGATTTGTCTTATTATATACTATGGGGGGGAGGAAAAGGAGGAAAGATAAAGTGAGCTTCTCTTTCTCCTTGTCAACTTTTCACCAGTTTCCTGAAAGACCTTGGAATGAGGACTATTTCTTTTTCATTTACTTATGAAAATAACCCCAGGACAATCCTAACACTCTGTTTATTCTCCTGACTAAAATATAAGCAAGTAATATAACCCCTCTGAACAGAAGATTTTCTCCTTGTTAAACTGCACTAATGGAGATTATCCTTCACTCAGGAAGAGCGTCACGAAGACATAAGTAGGTTGGAAATGGTATGTAGGACTCACAGCAGCTGCCTGACTGCATGCAAATTTTGCCTTGATGTTTGTAAAGCAGTGTGAGCAGGGTGGAGGGCAATATGCCAGCTATAGTTATGTTAAACACTCAATTAACAGTTAGGATTTTGGCTTCACAGAAGGGAGCAGTCTGCTATTACAAAAAGGCCACATGTTCTTATACTTATTTTGCAAAGCAGGTCCATACATTTTTATAGCATCATTATCAACTATTTTATTGATGGTTATATTAGAAGAAACATAAATACTCACAGTTTTATAGTCATAACTGCAACAGAGAACTACTAGCTTCTAGAATATTTCTTCTCCATCTCCACTCTTGCCAATCTCTAATGAACTTTAGGCTATTTTCCTTCCATCCCAAATTGGTTCTGTGTCTCTTTTGTCTTTGGTTCCAGTATAAACCAGGGACATTGCCACTGGAGTGGAAAATCATAATGAAATCCATAAAAAGGCTTGAAAGCAAGTCCAGGATGAGAGACCAAGATAAGAAAGTTCTCATCAACACACTACTTGTGAGCAGAAAGGTAGACCAGAGCTTTGCTACAAGATGCCATCCTCCCCTGTTTCACAAATCTATAAACCCTCTCGCTAAACAAATTCCATTTATTCTCCTCAGTACCCTTTAATTACCCAGTGCTTTCCCATTAACTTAATTATTTAAGTGCTTTTCACTCCCATGCTGTTGCATGTACAGATGCTATGTGTATAATACATTAAACCTGCATAATTGACTTACATTTAAGTGTCACCAGTTGTGTAATGTTCTGTGTTTGGTTTGTATTCATGACACCGTGAAGAAATGAAATGCCTTGTGTTAGCAAAAAGACCTCATTTTTATTGCTGCTCAGAGCTGGAGCAATTTGGGAAAAGAAACTGCTATTAAAAAACATGGAGCTGTGGAAACAGAAGCAATGATAACCACTCAATCATCTGCATCATCTGAAACTGTAAATATTTTTCTGCTAAAACCATGGGAAAACAGTGAGGGCATATTTTGAGACTGACATTTTCCTGTATTTAAGAGTGTAGCTACTTACTGAGCCAAGAAACTACAGCTCTGAGGAAGCTCAACAGAACTGAAACATTAGTGGTTGAGTATTTCTTAATTACTTGAGGTCCTGAGTGGCCTGTTGAAAATCAAACCATCCAGAAACACTTTAAAGGCAAAAAACCCCAACCAGCAGCCTCTGAATCACTTTCCTGAGGTTTGTCATTACTTTCCGTTTATCTTACCCAAGTGTTGGGATTATGTGTAAAGTCTCTGGATAAAGCCAGAATCAATATTAAGGCCTTCTGGCAGCTGAGATCCCAGGTAACAAACACTGTTTGCAAATACCTTCACAATACTTCTCAATGAAATAAATGCAGTATGTTTTTCCACCTTAAGTTTAAAGTTATCAGTCAAGTATGTCTGGCAAGGCCAAAAGGAGTCGGGGAATTTCCATCTGAGGCAGGTCATCTCTGTGCATTTCCCTTTAGTAAATTTTCCATAAAGGCACATTAATCAGTAAAGGCTGGATAACTTGGGTACAGCAATGACCTTCTTCTCCCACAGCGCAATCAGTCACCAGGTGCCTTTCTCAGTGAGATGCTTTTATTCTCATGGAGGAACATGATCTAGTCCAGCCCAGCAGGAACTGAATAAAACCAGTGGTATCCTCAGAAATAAAAAAAAATTGATCAAAATAATTTGTTTATTATATTTTTTTTATTCCTCTCTGCAAATTGAATACTGATATTAGATATATACTACAAAACATACCTCTGCTGTCTTATAAAGCCTACATATATATATGTCTGAGGATGAGCTAGTTGTCTAGCATCCCACCACACTAATTGGAGAGCTAGTCCAAGGAAATTGGCAAAGCTTAGGGTGTGACTCATCTAAAGTAGCTGCTGATGTTTGATCAGAAACAACTGTGAAGCTGGTACAAGAGACATGCTTAGGGAATGAAATCAAAGTTTTATTGTCTAATAGAATTCTACAAAAATACTTGAGTTTGAGTTTGATTAAACCTTAAGGAATAGTTTTGTCTGAAAACATAAAAGAAACAACAGTAAAAGAAAACACATCCTATTGCATTTACACACGCAAAAAAAAAAAGCAAACCAAAAAATGAATAAGACACCCAAGCTAAGAAAAATAACCATTTTTAGAGGGTTTTAAAATTGGAAACTAAATCTGAAAATCAAAAGTTACTTTCTGTGTATTTTTATTCTGCATTTCTCCAGGAATAAACACAAGGGAAGGACTGTGAGGGTTAGCTTTTCATTTTTGGGTATGGCTGGTGAGCAATTACAGCCTTGACTGTTGTTATGAATCTGAATGGCTCTACTTGACTTCAACCATCTGGGCCTGCCTCTACATTGGTAAATAAAACAGGACCAGGGTATAGGCTCAGGCTATGAACTGTTAGTCCTGAAATAATATCATGTACCAGCTAATGCTTTCTCAAACACTGCTCAGTTGGTTCAGAGTGTAGGAGGAACAAGAGACAAGTCCCAAAAGGTCGTTTGGAAAATGATGCATCAGGTTTGGCTCTTTATGCACTGCACAGCATCTAACACTGTTCCATCAGGATGTGCACTCTCAAACACTACCATCTGCTATGCCCAAGGGGCTGTAACACACTATCAGCTTCGTGGTGTGAAAAACCACTGTGAGATGTTGCTATACAGCTATCACATTATTTATGATACTTTGAATTGAGGGGGAAAAAAAAGAAAGAAAAAATTATGTATATTGTTTTTGACTCCAAAGAGGCAATCATAGGGTCCAGAGGAGACATGATGCCAAATGCTAAGCAGTATTGAGATGTCTTGCCAGTGTAAATATGTCTCAAAGGCAGAGAACAATCCTTATTTAACAACATATATAGAACAATTTATTTTTGTTTATGTATATTGTTTACCTGGTCACTTCAGTACTTCTGTAATGAACAAGAAAACAGGAACTTCTAGGTGACCATATATATTCCAGCCATGTCAGAAATATATCTCAGCAGGGGATCCATCATTCTCTAGAGCTCTCTTCAACTGGATGTAGTTCTCTCCAAGCAGACACTGAACTTTTAGAAGGATAAAATTAGTAGAGACAAGTCCTCTAGTTGTGAGCAGTCTCATAAACTTGTTGGATGGTTTCCACTTTCCATTCCTATAATGAAAGCTTTCCCCTCCCCTCCCCTGATCTGTATGTTCCTATTTTTCTCTGCATGAATTACCTTTCATTTGGCATCATTAGACCAGATTACCCTCTAAGCAGAAAATCAGCAGAAGTCATGTTTGTCACATAAATCTCAAACATACATCATTACCATGCTAAGTGGAATGAGATGTTAACATATCTGTTCTCTGTGCTGAACCCCCCACAAAGCAGATATTTTAATCAATAACCTGCATTTAAGAAAGTTTGACATTTCAAAGAATTAGCAGTGTAAAATTAAGCATGTAAAGCAGTGTCATGCACAGGATGTATAGTAAATTAAATGCAGATTTTTCTCCAGATGAAATTCACCCACTGAACAATTCAACTGTTTCATAAGCCTGGCTTACACATGACATACTTTCATTCCAGGCTGTGCCCCTCGTTTCTCATGAGGATAAGATTTCTTCCTTCTTTCATGATTTCATTGACTGTCATATAATTACTCCATGAGATAATTTAATCTTTTCTTTTTCACAGAATCACAGAATGGGTCAGGTTGGAAGAGACCACAGTGGGTCATCTGGTTCAATCTCCTTGCTCCAGCAGGATCATCCCAGAGCACAAGGCACAGGATGGTGTCCAGATGGTTCTGGAGTATCTACAGTGAGGGAGACTCCACACCCCCTCTGGACAATCTATTCCAGTGCTCAGTCACCAGCATAGTAAAGGAGTTCTTCCTCATATTCAGCTGGAACTTCCTGTGCATCAGTTTTTGCCCATGGCCTCTTGTCCCGTTGCTGGGCACCCCTGAGTAGAGCCTGGTCCATCCTCTGCCCCCTCCCTGCAGACACTGACAGACATGGGGGAGGTCCCCTCTCAGTCATCTCTTCTCAAGGCTGAACAGCCCCAGCTCCCTCAGTCTTCCCTTATACGAGAGATGCTCCAGTCCCTTCATCATCTTTGTTCCCTCCACTGGACCCCTTCCAGAAACTCCATGTCTCTCCTGTACTGTGGAGCCCAGAACTGGACACAGCACTCCAGATAGGCCTCACCAGGGCTGAGTAGAGGGACAGAATCTCCTCCCTCAACCTGCTGGCAATGATCTTCTTAATGCACACAAAGCATATTAGTTGTCTACAATTTCATTAGTTGTCTCCCATTGCATTAGTTGCCTCGTGCCCTGTTTTCCACGTTAGAACTACAGGACCTGGTGATACTGAGCTGAGAGATAAGGAGATTCTAGTCACGTGAAAATATGAGAATGTGAGTCTGCAAGGTGTCAGCGAAACATCTTGTAAAATAAAGCATCTTTTTTCTTCACTTTGAGCCCATGTGTGAGGATTGAAAACTTAATCATATTATTAAAATCAGGGGAAGCAATCCTGCATCTAAGGTTTGACTTATGACAGAAATTTAAAGGATTACATTGTTCTTGCTCTGTTTATCAACTTCTGGTTCAGTGTCTCAGGCAGATAAACCTGCTACTATCCATACACACCTCTACATATTTCAAATGCAGAGGAGATCGAAGGAATACTGAATGCGTATATTTTATGGTAGACACTTTTATTTTATCAGCTGTGGAACAAAAAAAGAGGCATAAATGAATCATAAATGTTCAAAGACAAAGCATTTGAAAGACTGAAAAAATTCAAATTAAGGACCATGTTCTGGGGCTGATTGAATAGAGAATAAATCCTGGGATGTGAAAGGAGTACCCCTAATATAATCCAGAGGCTGACTTGTGAGATTGCTTAACAGATTAAGGATTCATCTGTACTACACATCCTGCTTACCTTTTTGGTGCAGACAATGTGAACAAAAATAGTAAATGACAGTACATTATGCCCAAAGAGAGGAAATAAAACTGCTTTGTGAAGACAGCCAAGTCAATATAGAGTTTGTCATGTTTGGGTTTGGTATTTCCTAGCATTTTTCCAAATCACTCCTGAGGTTGTTTTTGAAGACAGGACCCTAAAGTAAAAGGACCTCTTGCTATATAATCTTACTGAGAGGGATTACAAATGGGTACGGCATTAGCTCACCCTTCTTATGACATCAAAGGCTGACTAAACCTCTGCCATTGCTGTGGGACTGATGAAAGATCCTTGCACATGGAACGTAATTCTGGAGGTTGGAAGAAAGTGATTTTGTGTCCCATTTACTTTCCCTGATCTAAGAATATCCCAGAAGGACCTTCTACATAACCCAGTAGTGCAAACAGATACTCAAACTATTCCTGTAGCACAGTCACACTACCAGGGAGCTGTACCCCAGTTTCTCATCCATAGCTATTTTCTTTCCAGCTATCCATTTCTACTAAATAAAGCATTATGCTATGTAGATATGCTCTGCATGGTTACCCTTTTCACTCTGACAGCTGCTCAGGGCCTCTACTGGGGATGTCTCCAGTGGACTGGAGCCCATGGCAGAGCTATTTGCTGACTAGGGATAGTAAGACTTCAAATGACAATGTGGGACTGGTTATTTTAGGTACAGGGTGACTCAATCATAACACTACTCTCAGACCTGACTCACAAATCTGTTTGTCAAAGGCCACTTCTTTTTCATTTGGCACGGTGTATTGGGTTTACATGGCAAAGTTTTGGTAGTAGAGGAGCTGCAGGGATGCAGGGAACTGTGGGAAGAGACCAGGAGCTGCAGCCACATCAGGCAGAGCCACATCCAGGGGGGTTAACCTTCCAAACATGTTCACCATCAGGTCAAGTGTTTCCAAACCTGTAGGGGTAGGGTGACCAAAGCCCTGACTTCATAAGTTTCTTCGACCAGATGTATCCAGTTAATTTTGTTAATTGTTTTTCACAGTGCAGCTTGTGATATTATCTAAAAATATTTACAGTGGTCCACAAGTCAGTTTTACTGTCTTACCCATCCTGTAAAAGATTTTATCTAGTCATTTCTTCAAATCAACAAGTGATGGGTGCTGGACTTCTCCATCTCTGAAATCATTACCAGCACTGCTAATTAAATTCTAAGTTCTTAATCTCTACTGTTTGTTTAAAGATTTAAATTTTGAGAGATGGGCCGTTTAAGGAATAGGAGGGTTCAAGTTTTGACATCTTATTTTTTTTGGAACAGAAAAAAAAAAAAAAAGAAAAGAAAAAATTATCTTCCATTATTTACATAGGTTATATGAATGCAATGTAAATCCCAGAGCTCACTGCCACAAATATTTTCAGTGTAAATGCTTTCATTAATCAGTTGCACATATAATAGGGAGAGAATATATTTAATATTTAAACATATAATATATATCCATAAGAATATCTGTATGTATTTTCATGGCAAGAGAGGTAGGGGTGTAAGTCAATGGCTTCTCTGTAAAGGTTTTGATTCTCTTTTTTTGTGTGTTGAAATATTTGATCTATTTTTGGGTAAAATCACTGGCTAGTGAATGAGATCTTTACATTGTTGCTTAATGATGTTGCTCAGTGGAAGAGTTAAAATTCATATTTAAATACATCATTTTAAGCAATTACTAAGAATCAGGAGTAAAGACTCTTTAAACTCTTTTAAATGAAAATAGATTAATATAATTTAATATAAATGTTCTGGTATATATATCAGATTAGTTATAAAAAGTTTTATTTCCCATACACCTAAAATTTGGAATTTCTTTATCTTCAACTGTAAGTGGCTTTCTTTCCTGCCAATGAGTTCTCGAGTCTGAACTAAATTGTGCTGTCCTGTGATCATGCAGTGGTTGTCCTGGGGAAAAAAATGGCAATGTGATACAGAAACACAGTCAGGCACATGTGGGTGGCAGTGACAATGGCAGAACCATGTCTCAAAACAGGAGTCAGGCTCTGAATACTAGATCACTGATCATACTCTAAATATATCCTTAAAATATTCTCCTGAATATATGAGCGCATTCATGATCACTTCCTAACGAACTTGTTGCATGTGCTTTTATATCCCTAGGTCACTTTAATGCTTTTGCAGCTCTTTGTGACTGCACAGAGTAACAAGGTGAAATGTGTTTGCTTCCTGGTGTCTGAGATGTTGAGAGATCTGTTAAAACTTGTTAGAGTATTGGATTCGTTTCTGAACTTCATACCCAAACTTATATGTAAATGTAAACATTTCCCCTGTGAAAATTTGGCCTGAGAATAGGTTGGAATTCAAATTTCCCTAAGAAAGTTTGCTTTCAGACAAATTACACTCTGAAATATCAAAAAACTGAGATACCGAAATAGTGATTTGTTAGACATGGTATTTATATTCTGATTTCCTTATTTTATCTTAAAATATTTTAGCAATACATTTAGTTGTGACTGCTGTATCCCGGAGTCCAGAAGAGGTGAGCTTTGTCATACGAGAAAAGCAAAAGGATGTGGAGATGTATAAGCACATGTGGTACCTTGAAGGAAGTCCTCTGTCCCACGACAGCCAGAATTCTCTGTCTGGTTGACATGCCACAGTTGAAGAAAAATGTGAGCTGGCTGGACAAATAAAGAATAAGAGTGACCAGAAATTCATAATCCATTGTAAGGAAAGAATTAAGTAAGTCAAAGTAAATGGGAGAAGTCTTCAGTGATTGAAAACATCACTGAGAAATAGAAGGGGAAAAAATCAGTTCTTGTATCTACCACAGAGAGGAGAATAAAAAATGGATTAAAATACAAGAAGAGACATTAATGGTGGACATTGATCAAGGTACTCTGTCAGTGGGAACACGGGAAAATATTGCCAATTATGGTCCCAGGCTTTTTCTGTGGCTGGAAGTTTTTAATTAAGAGTTGAACATAGTTGTACACAGAATACTGTAGGGACAGTGGGTCTCTATAGTTTAGCAGATGGACAAAAATTTCTTTCTTTTCCATGACTTCCTTATGAGTTTAAGTACCATTTTAAAAAGACAGCTGTTTGCTATGCACAACCTAGAGGTGATAAATGCTTAATTCTAGTCCAGTACAATAATATGCTGAATCTGACTAAATAGATTTCACCAAGTTCAGCAATTTTTAACAGTGTAAGAGACTGGAATGAAAAGTTTTTATCTATTCAATGACCTCTTAATCACTTGTAAAAATCTAAGCAGCTTGAAGAGGTTTCACTTCACATTTGTTCAAGAGACAGAAATTCTAATCATCCTTGTAATGAGGGCCAACAGGAAAAAAATGCAGGAAAATATATAGAACTATTTTCTTAGAAAATTTGTAATTTGTATTTGATTTTATGGGCTCTTATGGCTTCACTGGAACACATTTTGCTTCCCCAATAAATTACACTGGAGGAATAGTAAGATAGAGATACAAATAAGTCCAGAATTGCTAGAACTTGTATTCAAGGAAAGAAGAGTAACTAAATCATCTCCATAAATAAAGAAAAAGTGGTTAAATTAGTTATTAAATGCTTTCAAAAAGAAGTAAAAAATAACATTACCTAACAATATTAAAATCTAAATGTTCCACTTAATATAGAGACAATATTTTTTTGCACTTTTCAGTTATAATTGAAAATATGTGTAAAGAAAATGGTTTATATGACCTCTAGATATGTTTTACAAATGTTTTAGATGATTCTAAGAGAATAGAGACACAAAAGAAACCTCCTGGATTGCCAAAACCAGTCTAAATGCTATTGCAGACAACCACAATATCTAATCCCTTCACTACATTGATAAATATCCATTTTAAGATGCAAGAGAGTTTTTTATTCTCTCCTGTCCTGCTGAAAAGCTTTTTAGCACCTCACTGCTGTGATAGTTATAAAATATGCAATTTCAGTTCCAAAATTTATTCATGGCCAACAATAAAGAATTATTTCACATTTTATTGGTGAGATAATAAATGCAATTTCTCTGTAATAGGATGAAAATCAGAACAGATTGTGAATCCCTTAAGAAAAGAGTACCAAAAAAAAAAAAAACAAAAAACATCAGGATACTAAAAATAATATTTTCCTTTTTTAGCAATATTCTTTATAGTTTTTCTCCAAGTCTAATTTTGAACAGTTAAACTCTTACAAGATGAAATGTTTGACCCGTGATATTGGTTTTGACTTTGTAGCAAGTCAATGCATATTCTTTATAGGAATAAATTAAAATATCTGTAACTTGCTCCCAGTGCATAACTTATGAGTTTACTTACTGCAAATATTTGTATCAGGTCTTGTCCATTCCAATAAATTGCACGTCCTATTGCTTAGGAGATGCCTACAGCTATGGAACTAAAAGTGCATGTAAGAAGAAAATTAAATTCAGAATGAAAACATATCTACAGCAAAAGGTAGTCAGTTTTAAACCTCTACTTCCAAAAGGTTTGTATTGGTTTATACCAGATAAAGCTTTGGCTCAGTGTTTTTCTGTATATATTTTTATCTTCCTGCATAATGTGTTCATCATCCTAATTTTCAGGCAGCACATGGAAAATGAAGAGTGACAGTTCTATAAATCCCAGGATGCACCTTGTTGTCCACCTAATAATGAAGTGTCTTTTCTGAGGGAATTTGTGTTACTGAGCATTTTTCGTAAAGAAATTTGCAGGGTGGCTCACGTTGTTTCATTAATTAAACACTTTTATTAACCTCATATTATTCATAATGGCTTTAGACTTTCATCTCAAATCTTTGTGTAGCTGAAGCACAGGGCCAAGACTTTGGGGACATAGATTTATTCCTCACCATATAACATATTTCAAGGCTTTAAAGGATAGGAAGGACGTTTTTCTTTCCTCACCCATAAATTTTTACTAATGTCACTTTTTAAGGGGTGGATTTTGCTATATTTAATAAGTGTCTTTTTCCACTGTGTTTCCCTAGAATAAAAGACAGTAGCAATTACAGTAGTGGAAAAACAAAACATTTAGGTCCTAAATTAGACAGGAGAGATTTAAGTCTTTAGATTCTCCATTGATGCTTCATAAGGCAACAGTGTTGTAACAGGTGCTTTCCATATTAATTTCTACTTCTGTTGAGAGCAGCAGGTGCCAGATGAAACCTTATTCAGGTGACTGAATTTGTGAAACAGTCGGGTAATGAACTACACCTCTTCATGGAGATTTTAAAACTTTGTAACCTTGAATATTCCCAGTATACCAGGTCTCTGTGCCAAATTTTTGAGACCTCTTCTTGTGTTGTTCAGTTTCTGACCCCTTGCATCATTTTATGCATTTCAGGGAGGTTCATGGCAGAATTTATAATCTTTTTATTCAATAGTATGAAAATATTAAATGTTATTATATGATAATAGGTGAGATGCTATGTCTGTTTAAAAGGCATAGCAGTTTCAGGGAACAATTAATAACATTGCAGCTCTATGGATAGCGGTGACATCCTATTATTTCAGGTAAAAAAATGTCAATGACACAATGTTTGACAAATGTGTAAAACCAAGATGGATCACTTGGAATGACAGTGAAGCCATACACTATGTTGCAGAGCACTTGCAAATTTGCAAGCTGATGAACAAGGTCTTGGCATGAAGTATTAGAAACAACCCCCAAATTATGGAAGTTACTAGCTGAATCAAGATTTCAAATTGTTGTGGTAGCAAAGGGAACTGACTTGAACCCAAAATGCATTAACTGAAAAACATCAAGCAGGGGTAGAGAAATAGTGGTGAGATCATTCTGGAATTGATTTGATGTCCACATATGAAAAAAATGGCCAATCGCAAAAGGTTTAAAAATAAGTGAAATTTCATTGATGTTTAGGAAGCTTGAGTTATAGGCAAATTCTTCAAAAGTCTGAACTCTACACTTCACCCATGAACAGTCTACTACTAAGTGAGCATTTACAAAGTGAAATGAATGGGTGGGTGGATGAGCTGGAAGCTGAAATTAAATGAGATAAAAGCAATGCATTTTCTTTTTACCAGGGAAAAGATCATGTTAGGGCAAGGAAGACTTCCCTGACTTGAAGTCTTTAAATCAAGATTGGATTTTTTTTCCCTGTTTTGAATATGTATTTTATTTTAACTAGGTATAATAGACTGAGTGAAAAAAAATGCAATTTCATTATTATCTGTGTTATAGAAAGACAAAAATAGAGGGTCACAACAGTTCGTTCTTGACTTAATGTATAGGCCTGTACGAAACTAGTGGCCAGTCAGTAGCTGGACTTTGGCCAGCTGATGCAATTCTTTTCAGTGTCAGTGACCCAGACTCTTGCTGCTCACTGGTGAGCTCGTTACAGTAACTCACCCTTTGGAAACTGTGGTTCCCAGCAATTCCTCACAAAACATCCATACAAATCCTCTGTGCCTTGGTTTCTACTGGGAAGGAAACCCAAATGCATGTCTATACAGGGGACCAGTGAGACCAGTGGTGCCCACAGACTTTTACTTTCTGTTCCTCCTTTTTTTGCATCCTGATGTACACGAAACGGGAAACAGAGGTCCAGAAAAATAATAGGAAAATGTCATTCTGTATCCAGTCCTGACCAGGTGAAGTAGTTTTCCTTCCAAGACAAAGGTTGAATGACTGTAGCAAGAGTCAGCACTTAAACCTCAGCCTCAACACCATTTTTTGTTCCTGTGTCACTGCATCAACAAACCTTTTCTCAAGAATATAATCCTGAGCCATCCAGCATTTTCATATTGTATTGTCAGTGATGTTCCTTTACCTAGTAGAGAAGAAAGACCCTTGGAGAAGACCAAGCATCTTTTCAGAACAAGGGGGAAACGGCTTCAAAAGGAAAGAGAGTAGGTTTAGTTTAGATGTTAAGAAGAAATTCTTGACTGTGAGAGACGCTGGAACAGGTTGCCCAGAGAACTTGTGGATGCTGCAAGCCTGGAGATGTTCAAGGCCAGGTTGCATCAGGCTTTGAACAACCTGGTCTAGTGAAAGGTGTCCCTGCCCATGGCAGGGGGTTGGAAGTAGATGATCTTTAAGGCCCCTTGCAACTCAAACCGTTCTACAATTCTAATATTCTAAGCAGGAAACTGAATGATTGGATTCTGCATCCCGATACCTGTTTTATCTGCAGAACTCATACTTCATACATTGGGTATACTACAGAGGATGATGGGAAATTTGGTGAGAATTTCTTGTTCATACAATCATGGAAAAACAATAAAAAGTGAAACCTCCTCTCCTTTTCCCCAGCTGTCTGCCATTCATCAGCTAAGCCACCTCAGTATTTCCTGACATTTTCTGCTTTTTGCTTTAATATGATTAAACTTGTGATACATTGTCAGAGGGTTTAGCTAATGGCAGGATTACAAAATGCCAGACACATCACTGCTAGTTCCACTCAAGCTCTCCTTAAATATGTTCCTTTTTGACACAAATTGCTCACGATCTGTGGGTGGAAAACCAGATCCCATCAACTCCAACAACTCCTGTGAAAGCTGAGAGGTTAATAGTTCATTTAGGATTTGACACAAAAATCTAGCCAGCAATCAAGAAAACCTTTTGTTTGAAGTTTGTTGTGATGAAATCAAGGAACATATGTTCCCATACTTAATCTCTGGGGCACATCCAGAAAGTGAACAAATTAATTTCATGGAATATACACATGAAATCAATAAATACTTCCTGGAAAAATTACTCTGTCTTCTCCAACTGCAACTTAAAATGTACATATATATATATATATATATATATGTAAAACTAAATACATATACATACAAATGCTGTCCATTTAGATGGATTGGTTTGTCACCTAGAACTGGAAAGTACCACTATCTTCATCACTGAAAAAAGAAGGGACACTGCATGAAGTTAACACGTTCCTAGTTGCTTTCATATTCCTAGTATCAAGCAAAAGTTATTGATTAGTTACATCAGACCTAATGATGATTCACTCCTTTTCTCCCATCCCTTCTTTTGCTGAGGTGGGAAGCTGAGTGAAGTCCTACGTGGCCATCTCCTTGGTGCCTGCTCTCTTAGTTTTTCCATGGTGTGCTGCCAAATCAAACCTCACCCACATCACCGATTGCTTTCAGTCTTTTTCTGAAAAACCACCCCAATGACAATGAACATTTATTGATTACTCAGTAACATCCAGCCCTGAAATGGCTGGAAATGGGCACAAATAAATTATTCTGAGAGCTGTCCTGAGTGCCAACCCAACCATGTCTACTTTTTCTTTTATTCTTTTCACTTACACCCCCCTGTTACCACTCATTTCCATGTGTGCTTGTTTCATCTTGTTCTATCACTTTATTTTCTACATCAGCTCACTTCCCTGGTGAAATGTGTGGTTCCAAGCGTGCTGAAGTTAGATAACAACACTGTGTTTCCTTCAAACCTTACCTATTTGCAGAGTATGTGTTTCTTTGATCATGAAATGGGACCTTCTCAAGGAGGAAACGAGGCCATAATCAGTTTAGGGGTGAATTGGAGAGATCCTGTGTCCCTTGACCCAGTAGTATTTAACATGCCCAGAGGAGGGTTGTGAGATGGTGGGAGAGAAAGGGCAGGAAAGGTATTTGGCCAGAAGATTGGAAGGCTTATAAATCCCACCCTGTTGGATGAAAGGGGCATTATGGGAACCCAAGGTTTTTGTATTTGCACAATATTGAGACAACTGTGTGGGACAGGTGGTTGTGAGGACTGCAGGCAGTGGGGCTGTGCCTGGAGTTCAGAGCCCTGTACAGATTTCAGAGGACCTCAGGTGTTGAGGCTAAATATCCTTCCAAGAGATAATCCTGAATCCTGCACCTGGTTGTCACAGGAGAGGAACCCTTCACACCACCATGAAAGAAGGAATTGTAATTAATTAAAAAACAGATTTCTTAATGCTTCAGCTTCATCAATCCATATTGCTTGTAATGAAGAAGAAATGCAAGTTTCTGTGCTAATGTTTTATTTCTATGGTCCTGTTCTATGTGCCAGTGATTTCCACTAGATCTTATGACACATCAGAATAACCTTTCTCATCCTGAGGTCTCTAATGGGACAGATAAGGCAACATGTCAAAGTGTTCTTAAATAATGGGTAGTGATTGTTTTGAAATTACTTCATCCCACATGCTCTTTGGGCATTACATGGGATTAATCAAGAGTATATGACTGCTAGAATCCATGAAGCTCCTGCCAAAATAGTCTTTAATTTATCTGGAACATAAACGAGCACAAAATAACAGCAAATACCCACAGTGTTTATTTGTATAATGAAGAGCAGTGTTTGGTGACACCACAAATACAAGGAATAAAGAATCATAGAATGGCGTGGGTTGGATGGGACCTTAAAGATCACCTAGTTCTGACCCCACTGCCATGGGCAGGGAACCTTCCACATCTATTTGAAAACAAAACAAAACAAAACAAAAACCCAAACAAACAAACAAAACAAAAACAAACAACAAAAACCCAAACAAACAAAATCAAGAAACAAACAAACAAAAAAACCCAAACCTTGTTGTGTTATAGTTAATCTCACTCTAGCCTTAGAAAATTGAAAAGTAATACAGAGTTAAGTACTTCATGTCCTTAATTTTTATTGTCTTCTTTTTATATATATTGTATCAAGAATATGGAGCATAGTCAAAAAAATCATCCAGCTGGCTTGGAGAATATTTATTGAAGAATATTACTTTTTAGTTTAGTTTATTTCTATATATACATAGCCAACTGGGGTTTAGGGAGTGAAATGATGAACAAAAAAAATGCAAACCAAAACAAAATAAAAATCTCAAACACAGGGATTCAGTAAGATTTTGAAATTACTTATAGTGATGAACTTTTCTTAAGTGTCAGCTGTGGAAAAGGATAACATCTGAAACTGGGGCTGGAATGGGATGTGCTGAAAGATATAGATGTATGAAGTGGGGATGCAAACACAGCAACTGAAGGGGTGCTCTCCCTTAAGGAGAACTGGACCATCGCAGTTTCTTATTGTTTCTGAGCTGTCCTCTGTGACCCAACAGGCAGCAAACTGATTGAGTGCAGCAGTGACATCTGCCAAGTCCTACATTTCATTGTACACTCATCTTGTGTGCCCTCAATTTCTTGAGTCAAACCAGTTTCTGGAGATAAACACGTGATTTTTATAGCTCTTCTGCCCAGCTCTCACTCCTCACATGCAGTTACTACTGCAGTCATATCTGTGACTCACAAAGCATGCTGGAAGGAAAGTGTGAGCTGAAAAGGAGGTCAGTAATAAAAGAAAAAGGGGAAACTGCAGGAGATCTGAAGACAACAGCAGTCTGAATTTGAGACTTATACCAAAGTATTAGTGATTAATGGGAGAGAAGGTGAGCTGGTACAGAGCTGTGAGAGCATCCTGCTCTTCCCTTTTCGTAATGTTTCTAAGGCCATCTCCCATGCTACATCCTGATCCCCCTTTCCTCACTCCATATCTGTATATTTGCTTTTTTGCCTTTTCTGGCTTGTCTAATATATTCAAATTTCCAAAATGATGCTCTTTCTAATAGTGATGTCTGCCTCTGGCATATCTTAGGCTGTCAAATGTCCTTAAGTAAAGCCTGTCAAGCCTGTTTGCAAGGAAAATAATATGCTACAAATAGCAAAGGGGAAAAAAAGACTCCTCCAAAAAATGTTAAATTACAGCTATAGAAGAAAACATTCTGTGACTTCTTTAATATTAAGATGCCACTGCCCTTTGAAAACCTTTCTTCCTCCATGCTCCACATGCTTATTGTAAAAATCGTGTCTGAATGAAGTACAACATACGTATAAGTCATATGATAGTCACAGATGGTGTGCAAAAAGGTTTATTTTTATCAGCTTTCAAATACTTCCCATCTAAAAAAAACCCCAAAATCGAACACATCTGGTTTTAGTTGATACAATGAGAATTTCGGAGAGGATTTATTTGCTTAGAGGGAAGGAGGATGAGAGGTGGTGAAAAAGGGGAAGAGTTTAGACAAAAATACCTAGCATTTCATGTTAATCTTAGATGCCTTGGTTATGTAAAACTCATTGCATGTTCTCTAACTACATGACTTCTCACTGAGCTACCCCTGTAACCCCACTGCCAATGTCTGGTACAATGATATTTCTGTAAATGGTAAAATAGTAACCTTCTTGGAAATGTAAATTAATAGGAATTGGCCCATACTGACAGATGTTAATTTACAGTTGTGTTTTACAACTTTGAATGTGTTAAGTATGGGGTCATGTGATGAAAGTCCATGTGCACACCTGAAAAGGAACAGAGTCACGAGGGCAGAAGGAGGACTGCAAATCAGAACTTCCCCTGTGCTCTTCTAGATCCATCACAGAAGCCATCAGCCTACCAAGACCCATCTACACCAGCCTGGAAGAGCACAGGAGCACAGTGACAGGTGGGAACATGATTTAGGAACTCAGAGAAAGGGTCAGCCTGTCCAGCCCCTCTCCCTGATGTTTTTTTTTTACATCCAGGTGCCAGAAATTGAAGAGACAGGGACCCAGGAGCAGCAACTGGGAAAGCTGAGTATCTGGGGTCCACTGCTGGAGGGATTCGTCTTGTTTGGATGTAGATCTCTAAATTCTCATTAATGGACTTCCATCCTGCTCATCCAGAGAGGAGAGCAGGGTGAGGGGTTTGGTGCTCATGTATGGGTTTTGTGTTCACATGTGTTCATTGTGTGTGATCTGTATGTCAGCCAGGTACATAGGAGGTGTACAGATGTGCTCTGTGTACCTGTGCCCATGGGAATGCAGACTCAATCTTCCTGCTGTTTGGACCTAGGGACATGGAGCTGCATCAGCCTTACCTCTCCTTGGGCTGTCACTCTAACAGAATATATTCCCCTTTAACATTAAACATATCTGCTGGATGTTCTGGTCCTGCTGCCTAAAGAAGTTTAAGATAATACACTAACCTTTTATTTTTAGCTGGTAAAATCCAGAAAGAAAACAGAGTGTTTTGAAATGGGGGAAAGATCTCTTTGTGTCAACAGATCTCTACCACGGTCATAGTTTCGTGAATATGAATCAACTCACAAATCTTTGTTGATGCCCTTAACTGCAAGTGTCACATCAGTTCAAAATTGTGTTTGGATACTGCAGCTGCTTCTCTGTCTGTTTAGCTGTCAGACGTCAAAATTTTATCAATTTTTTTGTCAAAAGGTGCTGGCAAGCTGCCATGATGGACATCTCTGATCTAAAAATGCTTCTACATTTTGTGAAGCATATCAACCGTTTCTCTTCAGACTAATTGGAAGCAGAAGTCAAATCCTTTATGTCATAGCATTTCCAGTGAGGAAGGGAAGTTGCTGCCCAAGGAACCTGTGCTTTATCCAGAACTTGCTTTGGACTATGAATGGGTTCCTCCAGCTTCCAGCCTGAAGGATTTGTGAAGGAGTCTTTCAACAGGAAAGAGTAAAACAAAACTGACTACTGAGTTTAGAGATGCTAAAGACATGGGTGAAATTTGATAAAAGAATTTTCATTTCATCAGGATTTTTAATTTTTTTTCCCTTTTCATTTTATTTTTCTTCCTGTGGTGGAATTAACATATCTTTGTGCATTTATATTCCTTCTTCCTTCCTTCCTTCCTTCCTTCCTACCTGCCTGCCTTCCATTCTTTCCTCCTTCCCTTCCTCCCTTCTTTCTTCCTTCCCTCCCATCAAAATAAATTTCCATGTCTAGATGGCTTTAAAATATCTCAAACGAGAGAGACTCATAATCTCTCTGAGCAACCTGTGCCAGTGCTCACTTACCCTCAGAGTATTAAAGTATTTCCTGATATTCAGAGGGAATCTCCTATGTTTCAGTTTCTCTGCCCATTGCCTCTGGTCATAGCAAGGGGCCACCACTAAAAAAAGCCTGGCTGTGTCCTTTTCGCGTCCTCTTTTCAGTTATTTGTATCATAGAATTACAGAATTGTTTGGGTTGGAAGGGGCCTTCATGATCTTCTAGTTGTTGGGGAACACAGAGCCGAATGGGAGGAGTTCCAAACATGGCGCAAGATATACAGCCCTGAATAAGACACCTTGCACAGAATAAAGACAAAGCTTTACCGGAAAGGACTTTCATTTACCGGATTTGACACTATATCAGACTGGACAGTTTCCTTGTTATCCCCAGTTTTCCCCCGTTTGTTGTTATGCTGTTATATGGTTGTGTGTACCCCAGTTGTTGTTTTTGAAAAATCGTTCTCCATATTGTCTTCTTCATCCCCTCACAGTTTTCCCGCCTTTTTTCCCTGTTTTCCCGTTCCTCTGCCTGCCATTGGACAGCGTTTGGTGCAGTGCAGAGGTAGCTGTTATTGGCCCATTCCCCTAGTTACACCCAAACTCCTCCCCTCCTTACCCGATTGCCCAATCACTTTCACCCCTAAGTTGTCAATCCTACGCTCCTCCCTAGCCCAAACTCCACCCCTAAACCTACCCTTTATAAGTTACTGTTTCCCCAATAAAGATTGGCATTGCTCCACGAGACTTCTACTGTGTCCTGAACCCTTCCTGCAGTGCCCGATCCCTTTCCTCTCCCCTCGGGTCGTGGCATCTAGTTTCAACTTCCTGTCATGGAAAGCAACACCTTCCACTAGACCAGCTTGCTCAGAGTCCCATCCAACCTGGCCTGGAACACTTCCAGGGATGGGGTATCCACAAGTTCTCTGAGAAATCTGCACCAGTGCCTCACCACCTCTGCAGTCAAGAAATTCTTCCTCATATCTAATCCAAACGTATTCTCAGTTTGAAGACATTCCCCCTTGTCCTGTCACTACATGCTCTTGTAAATAGTCTCTCTCTATCTTTCTTGTAGGCTCCCTTCAGCTACTGGAAGGCCACAATTAGGTCACCCCTAAGCCTTCGCTTTTCCAGGCTGAATAATACCAATTTTCTTAACCTTTGCTCATAGGAGAGGTGCTCCAGCCCTCAGATCATCTTGGTGGCCTCCTCTGGACTTGCTCCAACAGGTCCATGTCCCTCCCGTGCTGGAGACCCCAGAGCTGGATACAGCACTGCAGGTGGAGTCTCACCAGAGGGGAGCAGAGAGGCAGAATCACCTCCCTCCACCCGCTGCCCTCACTGCTTTGGATACAGCCCAGAACAGGTTTGGCTTTCTGGGCTGTGAGTGCACATTGCCGGGTCATGTCCAACCTCTCATCCACTGAAGGGCTGCTTTCAATCTGTTCATCCCCCAGCCTGGATTGATACCAGGGTTTTCCCCTACCCAGGTGCAGCACCTTGCAGCTGGTCTTGTTAAGCCTCATGTGAGAGCATTTCAGGTGTGGCCTCACCAGCACTACATAAAGGGAAAAGATCACCTCCCTCAGCCTACTGACAATACTGTACCTGATACAGCAGAGAATTCCATTCACCTTCTTTGCAGTAAGGGCACATTGCTGGTTCACGTTCAACTTGGTGTCTACCAGAAACCATCCAGTCCTTTTCTGCCAAGCTGCTTTCCAGCTGGTGTCCTCCAGCACATATTGGTGCATATGCATGTCTGTATGCAGTCCTGAGATCACCCTGTGTGTCTACCTAGTGAGAAGAGACTTAGGGTCTGTGAAATTCAATGGTTAAACTCCCATCACTTTTTTTTCTCACTGTCACTGGGACCAGGATGACTCCCTCATGGTTGTCCCATATAGTTTTTAATCAAAGTCCCCATTAGTAAACATGAGGTATGCCCTCCCACTGGACTCAACAGGACTCAACATGCCTGTACCAGCATGTAAATAGCAGGATTAGTGTAATAACGCCTAAAGACAAAATATGATGCAGTGGGAGGCAGCAACTAGAGAAAATGCAGAGGCTGAAAGCAGCAAACACAGTGGTGATACAGCACTTCACAGCAGTGTCCCTCTTACCACCAAGTCTTCTGCTTGTTTAGAGCCCTACATGTTATTTGGTCAAAAGGGATCGGGAGATCAGTGCCAGGAAAATGATAGGCACTGGGGGATTCTTTCAAACTGTTGTTCTTCATTTAGGGGAACAATTTGGGATTAAGGACTTCTAGGGGGTTCTCATTCTGATACCCTTGTGCACAATTTTCACTCCAAGAGTGAAATGAGTCTCATTCTTTTCCTTGGGAAGAGAAAATAACTATTTAGCAAGAACAGGACTAAGTCAACCCCCTGTGTATCAGTGAATTAAAGAATCATAGCTGATTCTTTACAGATGCTCTAAATTCAGGACAAGGATGCAAAGGTTGATAGAAGGCAGTGGGGAGTTTCAAATAAAGACTTTGGTGATTTAAAAAAAAAATCCCTTTTCCATAGTATTAATTTTGCAGCAATTCATTTTAACAGTTTTGATTGCCCTCAAGAGGTCTGATCAGAAGCAAAGGAAACTAATTCTAATCACAGGAAATTTATGTTGCTTAATTTTGACCTAGCTCAAATAGTAGAGGATTATGTGTCTGAGTTTTCTGACCCATGTCTGCAAGGCTCTGAAAATGGAAACTGAGAGAGGACAGAGACAGACAAAATTATTCTGGAACACAAGAAAAATTATAAGAAAAAAGAAAGTAGAACAGAAGCAAAATACAGCAAAGAGAAGGTCCTGAAAAATAAGGTAATATTTTGAGTTCATCTAATCTAACGAATATGCTTTCAAAATATAGAAGTGAATAATTTTCTTGGCAATGTGTTATGTGATCTACTGTAAAAGAAGACTTTCCACAACATTTTCAAATCACTGCAAATAACTAGATATTTCTGTCCTTCCCTTTCTTTTCTGTATTTTTTTTTTTAACTGCAAAGCATCAAAGAGCTTGCAAAGCAATTCTGGTCGCTGTGACCTGTGCTGGAAGTAGCAAATCTTTATATGCATAAGGAACTCAGTTCTTCTCAGCTGCTTAATTGAAGGCTGTCGTGATGTCAGATTTACATCACCTGTAGAAATGGGGAGCTGGGCAATCCACTCACACAGGGAAAATGGGAAGTGTGGTTACTTTGTACTCCAATAACAGCACAGAGCAGACAAAGCAGATACAACTCCACTGGAATGGAGACTCTCTGATTAGCCTTACTCTTTTGATCCTTCAGGCATCCAGGCTGGATTCTTGTGTTCTCCCAAAGGAGGCCTGGGCACAGTTGGGAAGCAGCTTGAGGAGCAACTACTCCCAGGAGGAGGATGGAAAACAGGGTTTATCTTGTCTTTGACCTATGCTTTACAATTGCCTCTCAGGGCCAGAGACCAGATCCTGATCCTGTTCTGCATATCGAGGGGCAGCCTCCACTTTGATCCAGGCTCAGCCTGCCATAGCTGTGGTCTCTTGGAGTCCTTAAACTGTGACCTTTACTTCTTTCCATGAATTTACTATTTCACATGTCAGCTTGGTCCTGGGCCACTGTAGAGACCAGAACTCAGATTAATAGATGGTTCTCTTCTGTCAGGAGTTGTCCTAGCATAGACCAGCTCTGAGGACATAGCCACTTTTACTTAATAAATGTTCTCCCCTTGCCTTCTATCCTTTTCCAGGGGGTTTTTTACATTCAAAACTGCATTTTCATTCCTCATCAGATTAGGAAATATATACATACATACATACATACATATATATATATATATATAATTGTCCTGACTAAAGAAAAAACCTTAAATGAACTCATTTTAAAAGCAACAATTAAAAGATTTACAACAAAATGGTGGTTTGATCCAGAGCGTGTCATGTATTTCATGATGTATGTAATAGAAATGTTCATGTGGCATATACTGTGTTATAAAATCTTACAGCACCACACTCTGTGACAAAATATTATTTAAAGCATTCTGTTATCTTTCTAATGACTATGAAGCTATTACATGAGGAAGTAGATATTTAAATGATTTTAAGCTCATTTCTGAATCATTCCCTCATGCTTGAGTAAAATACTTGGACATCTTTGATGTTTCCAGCAAGAACATAAGTACTAAATGTACTCATTACAGAACTAACCCTTTTAAGTCTTCTCATCATATTAGATTTGAAGAACTGGTTCCATGAAAGGACTCAGCTCTCAAGAAAATCGCGATTGATTATGCAATATTATATAGATATATAATATATAGATATATAATAGATATTATATATCTATTGCAGAATGTGTCCAAAACTGTTAATTCTCAATAACTTATCATATTTATCAATATATAAAGTTTTAAACAAAAACTGAATGGATAATTTTTCCACAGGTAGTTTAATGCATTTTTTTAAGTTCTGTTTTTTGTAGCAAATTCACTCTTTTCTTCCTGAATTAAAAAAAAAAAAAAAGGTGAAAAACTGTGGTTTCATGGAACACT
This sequence comes from Manacus candei, assembly GCF_025592945.1. NCBI lineage: Eukaryota > Metazoa > Chordata > Aves > Passeriformes > Pipridae > Manacus > Manacus candei. The sequence goes on from NW_026138061.1 coordinate 9,624,400, forward strand.
TTATCCTACAGGCATATCTTTATTAAACACATTGATCTCTATCTTTCATGTTTCTCTGGTAGTCAGATACCACACTGGGATACACATGCATCTGAGTTAAGTCACTTAGATGAACAAATATTCTGTGAGTGCTTTTCCAAGGATATCAGTGTAAATGAGGTTATTCTGCACAATCCAAATGTCTCTGAAAAACCATCACCTTGAGTATCAAATGCCATTTATGTGTTAACCTCAGCACTTACTCTATGGCACATAGAGTCTGTGCAGCTGCAAGTAGTTTAAAGTCAATAACTCTGGAATATTTCCCCCTATTTTAATGGAGATCAGAAAGATCAATGCACTGGCTATCCTGTGCTATTCAGTTTGGTTTTACTTGGGGCTTGGAACAAATTACATTATGTTATGCTGCATGTTCTTTTGTTTGTTTTGCTTTTGGGGTTTTTTTCCTCAATTATCCCAGCAGTGAAATGACACAAAAACCTTGTGGACAGAAGTGTATTTTTTCTTTCAAATTTAATAATAATAATAAAAATAATAATAATAATCCCATTTGAGGTGTAATTTAAATCATGGAACAGAAAAATGGAAGACTGAAATTCGCTACCTTCCACAGAGTGACACCAACAACTCATTCCTTTCATTCAACAGCTTGAAGTTGAGCGTTCAGGGAAGGGCTCATCCTCAGTATAGAAGTTTCAATCTACCAGTTATCTTTCCTAATGGAAGGTTTTAACCCCATTTCATAACCAGATTCACCAGCCAGTGACCAACTGGGGACTGCCATGATGGGATGAAACCATGGTACCACTTTAATTTTTATGTTACACAAAATATTCAAAAAGAGAACAAAAATGGTGCTTAATATTTCTGCTCTTGCTTTAGTGTATATTCAGGAATTCAATTCGACTTACAACATCTACACCAGGAAGGCACAGAGGACTTTCACATCAAATGCCTCAGAACACAGTGACAGGATGGGAAATAATGTTCACATCTCTTTATAATTTTATCCTTGGAAAAAATTTCCTCACAAAAAGCAATTCAAGTTTCAATCTCTACCAAGAAAATTTGTGTTTAAATTAGGGGGCAGAGGTCACAGTTCTCTGAAATATTTTGAACCAAGAGTCTAAGCTACCAAAACTTAGATTAAGTTAAGATTCTAAAAGGGAAAAATTCTGAGAGTATTCTTTTAAAGCACTAACTCCACTATTGTTTCAGAAATGCATTAGCCATATTATATACCTCTGAGTGCATCAAATGGGAACCTGGAGCACAGAAAACTGTTTACAGGTATACCACCCACTAGTCATAATGAGAGACTGAAATGAGGTGCAGAGTGACATTCACAGATGTATGGCAAGAAGTGACAAGCAATTTTGAAGTGAAAGGTCAAACTGTCAATCACTCATGGCAAATAACCATTTTCAAAGATTCTGATGTCCATTACATACAGACATCCTGGGATGGAACCCAGGCAACATAGGATGCATAATGATTTCAGGGTTTTGATCTTTTCCTTTGGTTATTTTTTGAAAGAAAAGTACTTAATGGATTTGGTCTCAAAATAGACACTGTGTTACAGAACACACTAGAAGAAAAAGCTCTCTGCAGGAGAAAGTCTGTCAGGAAGTTCAGGTTTACTTTCTCCCTCTTCAGTCATATCAGTTAAGAAAAGGATACAGCAAAGACCAAGTTCTCTTTTTTTTATTAATGTTAAAAATAAACATTAATACCTGAAAATGAAAAATATAGATTTTTAGTAGATAAAATAATTAAATACAACCCCAAAAACATTCTATAGCCTGCACAGACCTTAGAGCATTGTTTTTTGTCTGCACCCACGGTAGTCCCTAACTAGAATTCCTAGGTATGGTGGATATGTGGAGTAACAGACCAAAAGATTGTTTTAAACACTTTGGTCTGAATGCATTCCCCTATATTTCTGAAAGACACACCAAGTTCTGCATTGGCCTTATGACTCAGATAAAAGAGTATTTTTTTTGTCTCTAGTTCTAATCAAAAATTTTGGAAAAAATGTTATACTTCTCCCTCGGGCAAAGAGGATTGTCTTCAATTTCTCCATTGCCTTCTTTTGACTCTCTCATGAGTCAAAATTTATTTTTGAGATAGATCAGAGCATTCAGAGACTTCCATTCTGCTGACTTAAGGGACAATATAGTAATTATTGGGTAGGAATGAACATGAGAAAAATTCACTATCATCCATTGCAGATCTAAAATTTCTATGGTGAATTAATCAAATCAGCTCATATCTCCTGTATGTATTAATGTCATGTCCCAGGGTTTTTGGCTCTAACTCACACATAAATGTAGTAGAAAATTTGCAACTTCCTCTCCTTAAGCTGTTGCACTACAATTGATTTGAAAACACTATTGAAAGATATTGCTGGAAATTCTTACAAAGAGGGTGTTTATATTTTTGTTCCACCACAAAAAACAAAACAAAACAAAAAAAACAAAACAAAACAAAACTTTGTGAAGAAAACAGTCCAAGTTAAAAAAAAATAAATCAGAATGGCCATTTTCTTTCTTTCATGGTCACATTTACTTCTTCTTACCACCTTCCCTTTCAACTGAGTGAAAGTATTACAGATTATTTTAAAGGGCCTTTTATCTGAAAAGAGTAATGTCTCTTAGAAACGTGAGGAAAAGAGCTGAAAAATAATTCTGTGCAGTCAATATTCTCGTGTGGAAAATAGTGTGCCAGACAGAGGATATGTAGACTCATAACTTCCTGTTCCTCCATTTATAGCACTTAACTGGCATCACAACACTCCATGTGTCTGACAAACAGCCACACCAAGCTTAATTATTCAGCTTTGAAGCTACACCATTTTTTTTGTTGTTTCGCTTCGTTCTTTAGGCACCTGTGGAGTGGAAGTAAAGCCAGTGGCCACCTCCTCTAGCCCAGGTTGCTCCTGCCCGGCTGCTGGAGCCCAGCCTGGTGCCCCAGGGAACTGGGGATCTCTACCCAGGCTGGGGGACACATCTGGGCTTTCCCATGTGCAGTTTCAAACATTAATGAAGCTGTGCCCAAGTTCCAGAGACAAACACATATACACACATGCACAGAGCACTCTGACACGACCGGTCCCACAGATTGCCACAGGCAAGATGCTGCTTTCAGCAGCACAGGACCCAAAAAAACCGTAACCATAGACAGCTGAGTCCTCTTCTTCCTCTTTGGCTGCTAGAGATAAAATTCAGTGGTGAAGGCAGCTATAAACAAGTCAGAGGGTCTCATAAACCAATGTCTGTCCCTGGCTTGAACTTTTAGAGTATAGTGAAGTGATTTGAGTCAATTTTTCTATAAATAATCTTGCGAGTCATAATTTTGTCTGATTGATTTAATGATCTATGTTACTTCCACTTTCAGTGTGAATATTAGCCATCAGAGTGAATATTAGCTATCAGACCTTTACCTTGTGACTTTGCAGATTGATCAGTAAAACGTTCGCATTCTTCATACTGTTGCTTCCACCAGAGCTTATGGTCTAAAATTTCTGGGTTTGCTTTGCTTCAAACTCTAAAATTTGTCTTGGACTAAAATTATGGGTTAAATTATGTAATTAATGTTTTTAACTAGTGTTAGTTCTTTCTGTGACATTGTTAGAGGTTTTTGTGCAGATGTGTCTGCAAAAGAGACAGAAAAGATGAGTTTGCTTTAAAAATGCATTAGCTAAGTAATAACCTTGTTCTCCGATGCAAATATTGCAGAATAAGTAAACCGAGTTCCTATTGAGAACCCGAAGTAGGATGGTAGCAGAGTAGAAAGGGTATCACCACACCATATCCAGAAAGATTTCTCCCTTTACGGATGCAGTTTGGGAAGAGGCTTGTGCTCACAAAGGAAAGTTTTGATCGCTGTCAAGTGTGTTGCAGATGCCACTTCTATTGCAAGTACAAAAACCTTTTTACATAGAATATGGATGCTGTCAATTATAAGTTATTATTCCTTGAATAAATGGGTAATTTTTTGTTCCCAGAACAGGTCTCTGTGTTGTGTGTCCCAGGTAAACATAGGTGGATTTTATTTCAAGTAGGCTATGCTTATACACACCCTCCTGTAATAGTTACATGATCTGAATCTGAGTTTCCATAATACAAATAAATACTTAATCTATTACATATGGACACTTTTTTCTTCCTTCTGCAGGTACTTTATTTTAAGTCACTTTGAATTCTCTGAACATGGACACAGGAACCCTTGTGACCATGAAGCAATCTGGGTTGGAAAGATCTCAGGTTATTTCCAGTCTAATCTCCTGTTCAAAGAAGGCTGAGCTATAGGATTAGATGAAGTTGTTCGGGGATTTATCCAGATGGCAAATATGTACAGTGGGATATGTTCTGGGTTTTCATCGACAAAGTTTTGCTGCCATACAGACTTGAGGAGTTACAAAGGATTACCAGTAAATTTGGAAATTATGTAACTGCACTGAGACTATGGATCCAAAGAGGACCAAATCTTGATTTTACAGAGATAGAGGAAGTTTAAGAAAAGAAATGGCAACTTCTAAGACATAAAACCACATTTATTCCAGTAACAGAAATTTGATCACTAACAGAAGGCAGATATCTCATCTAAACAACAAATGAGTGGAGATTTACAGCATCTTAAATTTTTCAGTTTGGTGCCTGAGCTACAGTTAGATGCTACTTTTAAAAATTTCATGTATAAGATATAATTCTTTGAATCAAGAGCCTTTTACCAGATAATCCCAGTAATGTTTTTCTTGACAAAAATCACAGTACCATTTAAGCTCATCTGAACATTCCATTTATTACTATTTATCTCCCTTCTTATTAGTAACTAGACGCCAGCTAAATTATTTCACAGAAAGAAAGAAAAATATTTGCAGGTTGTTTTGTTGTACATAAATACGTAATTGTAGACAGGTACACATCTGTCTGGGAGAGCACAATGTGTATGTAATGAGTACATTTAACAAGCTAATGACAGGAAGCTCAAAGGATGGTACAAATGGATTTGAAGAAACATACTGTGGGATAGTCAGTGCTCTGTACCATAATATTCCTGCACAGATACCATGTTATCCTGTCACATCTTACATCACCGTGGGTCACTGTGTTATCTGTTATTCAGACCCTACCAGAGCAATCAGGAACTGACATACCAGTAGTTGCTTTAATTTTTTGTCTCACCTTTTTATTTGTCTACAATTTACACCCTTTGTTTTGATCTACAGTTCTCACGTGCAGATACTTCATACATAAAGAATGCCAAAATAAAAGCTTAGTAGAAGAAATATAGCAAATGGAAAGCAATGTGTTCATTCTGAACACACTGCTAATTCCCTGCCTGTAGTAAGGGAGACTGATAGATGGTTCTGGTTTTGTGTTTTCATTGAAATATAAAACTTTAGAAACTGAATTTCTGGATTTAGGTGCAGTCAGTTGAATGATAAAACTTTCTCTGACTTCAAAGGATCAAAAAGTTTAGTAGCTTTTTCTCATTCTCCCTGTCTTTTTTTTCCTTTACTATTAAGTATCTGAGGGTTTTGGATGTAGCATTGCTCTCAGGTCCTCCACTTTCATATCTAGCTTTGAGAAGGCAACAAAAGCAGATTGTCCAGAATGATTATTTTTCTTAATCTAGGAGACTGGATAGCTTTCAGAATCTATGACATGTCTTTTGCATACAGGAACATTTGTAAAAATCAGAAAGATAAATATTGTTAGTTTGATAGTGTGCTGCATAATGCTGTAAATTTTTTTGAGTATTATTTATCTTTTTCCCCATCAATCCTGATTTTGTTTTTAAATGTTGCATTAGTGCTGGTGATTTGAATATTAATATGCTCTCCTTAGGGTTATAAGAAGCAAAGTGCCAAAAGAAATCTGAGATTAATAAAAAGGAGTGTGAAGAAATGTTTTTCATATAATATTCAGTTAATTTTTTGGAATGACCATGTTAATAGACCCCTAAGCTGTCAATATTCCTTGCTGTCCACTTCAAAGCTCATGGTCAGAAATATTGCTTTTGTAGTTTATGTCTTTTTATTGAGAGGTCAGATTTTTCAGAAAAAAAGCACTTAATTTGTATCATCAACTACTTACATGTTTCTTAAAATATTACATCAACTGCAGCTAAAAGATGCTCATATTCAAAGAAACTTTCCCCTTCGACCTTCCTTATTATGGTCCATTTGAAAAATAAAGTTTTATTAAGAGTGCTGGAGGTTACCTTACTTGCTTACTTTTGCTTTTTATGTAACAGTTCATGTAAGCTACCATAAAGATGACCTAGTTAGAAAAAATATTGTTTCTGTAATTGATTATTGCCATACTAATATATTATTGATTGTCGACAGCTTGAGAAGGAGCTATATATCCACTTTAGTAATTATAGTTATACTTGCTAATGGTGATTTTTTTGTGCTATTTGTGGTACTTTACAATAAACTAGAGAAATTTAGAGGATAAATCTTCTTGTGCATTATGGAATCCTACAAACCCATCACCAAAATCTTTGTATACCCACAGACCATGTAACCCTTCAGATCATGACAACAGTATACTCTCTAGTTTTTTAGCCATTAAGAACTTAATCTTTTCACTTTCCTCCTCCTAAACTCCTTCAGTGCTGCACCTGAAAAAGCTGAGTTACCTATTCATTCTAGATTGGGAAGAAGTGAGACTGTGCAAGAAAAAAGTTCTCCCCAAAATGTGGTGATTTACAACCAAGAGAGACTAAAAAATACAACAGGAATTCAATTTACTCATATTTTTACCCAAATCTACAAAGACCAAGGTCTAGGACAGCAGTTACATTAGACATTTAATAACTTGTTTTCATTCCCTAGTCTTCTAACCAAAGAGGGCTACAAACCATCAACCTCAGTAGAACTCAAAACTTAACTAAGAACTCGTCATAGTCTAAGATATCAATTTGAAATTATTAATTACCATCCTATGGACAAAATTAGCAAATAAATTATTATTGAAAAGGGTTGAAGGGTGTTTTGTTCTTAGTAGTGGTGGTGGTAGTCGTTTATTCTGAGGTTTGTTTTTGGGGTTTTTTTTACATTAGAGAATGAAAAGAGATACCTTCAACCTGGGATCTTGGAGGTCATGCTCTTGTAGGAAATTCTATTCAACGTCCACCTGACTGACAAATGGTGATCACAGGCAAGAATCATGGGTCACCTAACCACGCATCCAAACCTTTTCTGAAGCAGGCCCCCCAATTCTGTCTGGTACAAACTGGCAAAAGCCAACTTGGTGTTTATTTTCCTTACTGCAGGAAGCGACTAACACGCAGTGAATCAGAGTCTGCAAGATGAGCAACTGAGCTGTTCCTGCTGTGGAACAGGTATCTAGGGGTGCAAACCATGCAGTGAGCCCTATGTGAGTCATTCTGCCTGTAAATCATAGCCAATCCTCAGATACGTGGGCACAGTACAAAAATCTGGATAAAGAATGTAGTTCATAGTTTAGGAAGCTTCTGACTGGTGGATATTTCAAATTACAGGAAATTTGCTTTTTTTGGTTTTGTTTTTCTATTTTTTTTTTTTTTTTAATGATGGTTTGGTGACCTAGTCATTTTGAAATGGTCTTTTAACCTTATAAAATCACTGGCCAAATTTTATGCACTGAAATATTTCTGCATACTCAGTGAGTATTCAACATAAGCACACAGATTTATATCCACAAATAAACAAGCCAAGTAGACACTGATAATCAGGATAATGATGCCAATAATGCACAAACCAGATTACTCTAAATGCCCAACTAGTGTTGAAACGGTCCTGATTCATAATAGCATGCTTTGAGAAGTTTCATTCTTTTAGCAGCTGAGGCATTTCTCTGCTAGTTAAATGCAAGATCATTCTAACAAATGCTGAATTCCTTCCAGTAAACAACAAACAGCCTAGAGCCAAACACCAGTGACACTACTAAGTGACTGTATCAATCCAGACTGGGTGTTTTTGAGATCAGCTTGTGCCTTTGAACTGTGCATCTTGGATCCCATCAGTGCAGGCACCAGGGTATTTAATTTTGTAGCAAGCTGCCATCAGCATGTTGTATTACACTGAATTCCTGTCACCGTCTTCCAGACCCTGCCAGCCTCCATTACTGGCTGAGTCTGAGTCATCGTTGGGCCGTGTAAGCATCAAACTGTGCATAGCAGCTTCTTCAATTATGAATTGCACCTTATATTTCTACTGAGCAATGTTAGAAGCTCTGGCTTATCATTTCATGCTACCCTTGGACAAGCTTTCCGTCAGATGCTTGCTACCAGATCAGCTTGTTACTAAAAACAAAAACAGAACAGGGTAGTCTTTTAACAACTAATATTTTCAAAGATAAATATCATCTGCAAAATAGCAGCAAGAATCAACAAAAGAACTTCCAAAATGGGAAAGTTTATTTTATTGCTGACATTAATGAGTAATACACTACAGTCAAGATTCACACAATGCTTGGAACTGATGATTTTAGAGTTTTTTTCCAACTCTAACAATTCTATGATTCTGTGATTTAATTCTCATCTCATTATTAGAAGTATTGAACTTCTGTGGAGAGAGTGGTCTGGATTTTTTACCATTAACCTAAATCTTTTATTTCTTTTACTACCCACAACTCCACTCATAAAAAGGATTAAATTATGCACATTCATGTAAGGAAGAAAGTTCTTGAATCAACATTGCAATCAAAGAACATGTGTATACATATAACTATTCAGAGAACATTTATGGTGCTGCAGATTAAGTCTGAATTCACAAATATGCATATTATTCTGGATCTGGGTAAAAAAATAAACTTTCTTATACCTACCACTCCCGGCTTGTCCCTGACCAAGAGAAAGGCAAAGCCGAAGAATCTGGGTTTTGCTTTCTATTTAGAGTTTTCAACCCAGATTACCCCAAAAAGTGACTTATGTATTAAGCTATAGATTTTTCTGATATTAAGTTTTCTATTAACTACTTACACACTTGGCTAACAAGGAGATGCATGCAGGACCCAATTTCCTGTTATCCTGCACGGTGCCCTATCTCACCTCTCTCTGGTGAGAAGCCGATTGCTGTAAATTCCCTTTGCCTCACTTGGGAATCTAACTTTTTTCATCAGTAGGGTAGTATTGATAGAGCTAAACTGTTATTTATAAAGGGTAACTGGTCACCCAACACATCCACTTATTTGTTCATGGTGCTTAATCACACACACACACACACACACACACACACACACACGCATTTATTTACAGTTATCTAATTGGAGGGCAGCCCAAGTGCAGTCCCAGTGATCTCAACCACAATTTGACAACAGCACCTGCCTCCTCAGAAAAGGAGGATTGTGCTGCCTTGCCAGCAGCTACTAGTTCATCTTTTAAAAAGTGTCCTATAATGGTCCTTGTTTCCTGATTCTCCTGTGCAACCCTGTAGTCTTCATCCACAGCCACCTTCCATTTTGGTGCAGGCTGAGTTCCATAACCCATTTGTGGCACTACTGGTCCCTCTGGCCTTGTACAGATTGATCAGGCTCTTGGTGTGCTGATTTTGTTACTTCTTGCAGATTAAACAGGAATCCTCATCTCAAGGACTGCCAGTCCTTGGGAAACTTCCAAACACCGGCTTCTTGGCACGTACCTCTTCTGCTTGGTGTTTGCCAGTAGTTATTTCTACATCCAAAACTATGTACACAGAGTCTACTTACAAAAATGTACACAGTGACTTTCTGATATTATCACTTCAGTGACAGAGTCATGTTCTACAGTATAAAATGTAAAAAAAAAATAAAAATAAAAGTTGTTGAGTAAATCCAGCATCAGTATTTCTGTGTTTTAACATGACTATTTTTGCTTGTTTTCATCTCAGACTTGTTGCCATCCCAAAAGCAACATCTCAAAGAGAGCAAGACCACAAGAGTTAATAAAATTTATGATAATTTTAAATTCCCTGTTGGTGCTTAATCCCTTACAACACGAACAGAAACAAAATAACCTACTGCGATGCAATAACCAAAGGACATTCTCTGTTATGCAAAGGACACTCAGCTGTTCTCCTTTAGTTTTTTTATCCTTGTAAGTTGATATGATATAGAACTATGTAGGTGTTTTGGGAAAAAAAAATCCGAATTCTGAAGGAAATCCTGACCTTGGCTTAAAATAAGGATGGAATTTGTGGATAGTATTTCACAAAATATAAAGCTCATGGCATTTCAGCCCAGACATTTTTTAAAAGGCACATCATTAATTATACCTACCTAGTGCATTGTTTGTTATCCCTTTTTGAACACAGGACTGCACAGCCTGTGTCACATTATCAATCTGTATTGAATAATGAGGAGTTTCATACCAGTAAGTGCAAAATGATATTGTTCTCTGATTTTCGCGTTTGTCAGTTTGTTTTAGAAACATTCCCTGGTTGTGGTGTATTGTTAAGTGAAAAAAAAAAAAAAAAAGAAAAGCCATAAGTAAAATTATTTTCAAAATAAAAAGACTTAAATAGGACAGTTCCTTGCATGTTTATTCTCAAGAACTATTCAATCTAGGAAAAAGAAGAACATCTGTTGAATTACATTGCAGAGAGGAATGCCAAGTTGCTGGACATGTCTTCATTTCTTTGTGCTCAGTAGTCTATATTTTCAAGTTGAAAGACCTTTATTTTATAAATAGTGTGCTCTGAAAAGCTAAGACAGCAGGAAAATGAATGTCTAAACCAAGAAAATAAGAAAAGGTAATTCAACACTGTTGGTAATCACAGAATTTCCACACTGGCTTGAAAGAGATCATCTGAGATTTACAGTAACTCTATGGATATTACAAATAAAATAAAGTTTAAATGGATTCTCCATCACTATTTGAATCTTTGTAATCTGTACAGTGTCCCATAAGAATAAAAAATACTGAAAAATCCTGCAATGATTAAAACACCAAACCTGGGTTTAGACACATGGTAAGTAAAACATTCAGGTGGAAATTCCTGTTGCTACCTTAGGGAATTCAGTTGGAAAGAAATCTACCAAATAAATTAGAAAAACCGAAGTACTTGCATTCAAAAGAATGAAATTCATCTTTTCCTATTTCTTTGTAACATAATTCATTATGCATTTCTACTACAACACTTTTCCGTGAAGATGTTAGAAAGAACTGTCTAACATTGATCACTCAGACAGGATCTGCAGATAAACAACCTGCCTCTGGGCCTCAGACCTTTACCCAGAGCAAAAAACTTCCATCAACCTTTATTTACCTTATTCACCAGTAAATATTTAATGTAGAGATAACCAGTTCATGAAATTTGTTTCTCTAATTTGAGCAACAGGAGCTTAAGAAGATCTACTCAAGAGAAAAATATAGCTACTGAAGACATCAGAGCTATGTGTGGTAAACTCCACTGCAACTTCCTAAATTTTTGGCCCAAGTTGCATGGGCTGCTTAGACAAGCAAGTTCTGTTGAGTTCCCAGCTCTTGATCCAGGGATTTTTGTGTTTAAATGGCCTTACACCACTATTCTTTCTATCAAGGCATAGTGTATCCAATGTGAGGGGTTGTTGCATTGCTATGGAGGCAAACAATTAAATTAAATGCCATCTAAATTAATGCCAAATTAAAAATAAGAGATTGACACACTAAAGGACAACCATTGCTGTTTGTGACACAGAACTTTGCTGATGACACCAAGCTGTGTGGTGCAGTCACACACAGAGGGAAGGGAAGGCATCCGGAGGGACCTGGACAGCCTTGAGAGGCGGGGCTGTTGGAGCCTCCTGGAGTTCAAAGACGCCAAGAGCACGGTCCTGCACCTGGGTCAGAGCAATCCCAAGCACTAATACAGTCTGGGCAGAGAAGAGTAACAATTCCCTGAGGAGAAGGACTTATGGTGTTGGTGGATAAGGAACTTGACATGAGCTGGCAGTTTGCACTTGTGGCCCAGAAAGCCAACCATATCCCAGGCTTCATCAAAAAACCTGGGAAACTTCATCTAGTGGACAGCATTCCTGCCCACGGCAGGAACTAGGTGATCTTTTAAGGTCCCTTCCAACACAAGCCATTCTACAATTCTCATTCATGGCTAGGCTTCGTGAACGAAGATTTGGGTCTGTCATGTATTGGCCTCATAAGCCACCAGCGTGCCTGCAACAAATGTGGATAGAGCCTTCCCAAATCTATGATTCTAATTGCTTGGCAGTACTTGCCAATAGCACATTAGGATGTAATGTTACACACGCAACAATTTCTGTAGGCATAGCAAAAAATAACTAATTTCTTGGCACCTGTTTTTTTGGTTCTTTTCTCACCTCGCCTCCAGCTGATAAAGATCCTATTATTTTTTCCTATAGTATGCAAAAATTATTTCTACTGAATTTAGAGGAAGCCGAGTAAATATCATTCTAGCAATATGCCCTTAATATAGCAATTTGCAAATTTATTTCTTTATGCTAATGTGTGCAACATAGATAACATGCAATTTAGAGGCAAAATGTGTTTGTTGAATAACTCCTGCTGGACTGCAATGTTTTTAGTTCTTTAAAGGACTGTGAATACAGCACATTTGGGTTATCAAATGTGTTTTGATGAACTGAAATACTGCAATAGGTCTAGATCAGTGAAAGAAATTCCAGTGAACTGGGACTGTTTGGAAAACAGAACAGAGGCTTTCCTTCTATTAGAGCAGAGTAAACAAAATAGGTTAGATGAAGATCCAGAAATTAACTTAGAGACCAAAAATTATATATTTGTTAATGACAGCTTTCTATCTTAAAAGACAGCATAAAGCTTGTCCATTTGAAGTCACCTTGTCCCCAAAGTCCATTTTACAAGAAGAAATCTTCACTGTGATAGGTGAAGATATATGCACTTGAAGTCCTCCAATTAGTCACAAATTCATCTCACTATCCAAAAAGACTTGCTTCTCTCAGTGTGTCTACAGGGTTATAATCTTTAAATAACAAAACAAAATGGAATGCTCAAGGATTAATCAAAAACATCTGTGTAAAGTGGCCTGACCATTTTCAGACATGCAGACACATTTGAGATTTATTCCCATGAACCAAATAAAAATAAAACAAGAAGCAGTTAGGAATGGCTTATGGCTCTAATACTCAACATAAAATGCAATTATTCTTTTAATATGCAGCTGTTGACAGCAGTGCCCAGTTTCGGGAGAATCTGAGTTCCCCTCTGTTTAACTATTATGATCATCAGCATTCCTTTTTTCTGTGTTTGCATTTCCAGGAGCTAACACAGTTCATTTCTCGCAGGGAACGCTTGCAGACACCTACTTTGAAGACTGATTTAAAAGGTCTGAACAGAGCTACCTTTCCTGAAGGATTAGGATTTCAGACACATCATGTGCTTCCTATTACAGCTCTTGTTCACAGCCTCCTATTTATGGATCATTGTAAGGCTCCTAAATATCTTCTCTTAAATATAGGGGGCCTGTTTCTGGGTTTTGTTTGAAATTCACATAAACATTTAAATTAAATACAGGAGATACAAATCTCATTAGTAGCTTTATTAATCTCTGTTTGGAGAGATCACTTTAATCAGCCAATATTTGCATAGACATGACATTGATTATTCCAAAATCATCCATGAATATGAAAGTATCTAAAGTTTGATTGGATCCTACAGCAAAGAAAATTAAATAACAAATTCTAATCACTTTCAGCAGTTGAATTTGGAAACTCTTTGCCAGTTTCCAATTTAATCTAAATATTTGATCTCTTGCTTATTTTAGCTAGTCTCAAATTCATTTTCTGTTTATGTCTTCATATTATATTTACTGTCAGGGTATCAGTTCCTTATCCCTTTAACAAAAGGTCATATTCTCTCAAGTCTCCTTTATAGAGAAGATCTCCTGGGGAAAGTTAATAGTATAAAGCCTCTAAATGCTGAAGTGTTCATGCTGTTTTATTAAGACTGATAAACAAAATGGTCTATCAATACTAAGGGCAGTTGGGAAAATAATTGTCTCTCTAGATCTTTTTTTCAGAAAAAAAAAATATTTGTATGAAACAAAATCATTCTTCTGTTGTTCAGGAAATCAAAACTTTTATTTTATCTTTTATTCTTTACACTTCCTTGGTGTGTTTTTTGTTGTTTGTTTTGGTTTTTTTTTTACCTTTTCAATTGTAATGTATGTTTCAGTATGATAAAACTTGATAAAAAGCAATCAAAGAATATAAAGTCAGATTTGGTTTTCCCCAAAAAATACCCAGAAGTGAAGATGGGAGTGAGGGAGACGAAAAAAAAAAAAAAAGAAAATTCTTAATTTCATAGGTGATTCTATAAGGCAACCAGCACACAACAAGGCCTCTCTATTGCAACAATTAATTGAACTGGACTCAGAGAACCCCCATACAGATTGCACTCTGTCTTGAATAAAAAACCAAGCATTTTAATTCAGAATCTTTTAGGAGTTTGTATCTTACATGGTCAGAAGCATCAGCTCATATTCTACAAGCTTTGAAATGATACTATAGACAGAGGACAGACTTCACATACTCCTTTTTCTAGAGGATTGCTATATTTTTCAGCCCTAGAAGAGTATCTTTCTTTTTATTTCCTCAAGTATGGAAAACTAGGTAGCTGAGGGATTTACTTTAAGGCTTCTGTTTATGAAAATTTCAAGTTTCCTAATATACTAATCAGTAATACCACTTCATTATAATTAATAAGCAATAAGCAATAAGCATATTTTTTAAGGATGCTAAATGTTTAAATTTGTGTTTTTCCATCTCTCACTTCTTTTTCAGTAACTTAATATCACCTAGATATTAAGTAGGCAAAAGATTTTTTTCTTTATTGTTATTACCAACAGTGTTCAGTTTTGACTAATCCATTAAAACACTTTAGATAATTGGTGCACTCACTTGAAGCTGTAGAAGAGGTAAATATAATCCCCAATTGAATTTGACCCAGTAAAGTTATTGTTTTGTTTTTCTACACTTTTTTTAAATAGAAAAAAAAAATTGAGGCTTAGAAGTAAGTACATTGAAAATATCAAGGACCATCATTTCCAAAAGTTTCTTGATTCTATTATTTTATATTTTGATTAAAATTTGTCTTTCTCTTCCCATAGCTTCATCTGAATTCTGCCATCATGTGAACAAGAAAAATCCTGTAGGCTTCACTAAGGGCAAGTGGAATTCTACACTCACATAGTCTAAGGGATAAGACCATGATTTTTTTATCTGCTGTAGAGTTTGCGATTATGAGAAAATAAATCAGAATTAAATTCATTAGAGGTACTGAATGCTCCAAATTACTGAGTAGAAGATGAGATCCTCTGAAAAGCAAATCCCCACTCAGTTTCTACTGCAACTTCAGAAGTTTCTAAGATGTCACAGAAATCTGTGATTTTCAAGAAATGATTGGATGTGGAATTTAGTGGTGATCTTGGAGGTCTTTTTCAACCCAAATGATTCATTGATTCTATCTAAAATTAATATTTTTATTCCACTCAAAAGTATTCTGACGACCTTGATAGATACTGTAGAAAGAGAGGATATTTTTTAAAAGATACTATAGAAATGGAGAATGCTCCTGTTTTAACCCCTACAAATAGAACTTATGGGGTTTCAGTATCAGCCTTTAAGAGAAAATGGTAATGGAAAACTAAGGGACCAGCACTTCCTCCTCCAAGATCTCGCTACGTTATTCTTTAGTGGGAAAAGTTCAGCAAAGTTTCAGGCCTTGTTTGTACCATGCAGTGGCTGTTTTCTGCATGTCCGTACAAGGCAAAGATGATAATGTTTCAAAGAGAATTCCTACACCCTCCTTACAATATTCACAAGACCCCTGAGGCTAAATGTTATAAAGGATTTAGGCACATAAACCCAAACTTTTCTTTCTCTCTGACCTTCCCCAAATTCACGTAGAGGGTGCAGCCTTTGTAGCATCTTACTGAGGGACTTCCCCATTGAACAATGGTGTTGTTTATCTCCCATTGTGCTTCCATGAATGACCAGATCATCCTATGTCTGAACAACTTTCCTCAAACACACCCATACACTCATTCAGGATCTCTGAATTTATGGGTTCTCCTGCACAACCTCTACGAAGGAAACAACGAAGTACATCTCAGATACTCTTCACATGCACTGTGGGGATCTGACACCTCACATCAAGCAGCTATAACTTTTCCCTAGAGAAGAAAAAATGCCTGGTCATTGCTCTGATTAATGTGATTTCTCAGTAAAAAGTGAGCTCTGTCAAATGATTTGGACACAGAATCAGTGTTTGAGATTCTTGTCATTTATTCCCAGGAAGTCCATATTGCAGTGAGCATCCTACAGGAGGATCAGGGATATTACCATCTTCAGTGCTCCTTACGCCTCAAGACAGGATATTGGGGGATACACTTTTATAAGAGAACCATGACAAAACTGAGATCCTTTTCAGCTCCAACTCATATATCATCCGTGGACTGTTGATATCATTATTCCAACTTCTTTTTCCCTTAGTGTCACACTCATCTCCAAGGGGCAAGAGGGGGGAAAATAAATCATGTCAATGATTGCTCCTCTTTGACCATTGACAAAGGAATTCTCTTGATCTGTAGTAGTTTTATGCAGACCTTATGGGGTTTTGCACCTCAACTTCATTATGAATTTTCATCTAAATTACTTTAGGACAGTCCTGTTGGAATAAGCCAATAAGTGAAGCAGAAAGGATCTTTTGACTTAAGTAAATCAAAAACGTGCAGTTTCCACTGGAAACTGTCTTACAGTGTCAGGATTGGCTTTGATTTGGTGCAAATAAACATCATTTATGGTCTTCAAGCAAGATTCTATGATTCTAAGATACCCAGTTACTACAAATTAATACAGCTGCAACATTAGGTAGACCTACAGTGATTTGTACCACCTGAACACCTGATCTTTATATTTTATGTTGGTATTCTCTATAGATATCCCTTGAAAGTGAATCTACATGAAACTCTGAGTATTTTATATAATATTCTGATGAATTCTGCTCTTGGATTGAAAGAGAGAGCAGATATAGAAGTCCTATAATGTCCCAAGAAGGAATACACAAACAGGTTATGTAGTATATAAATGTGATGAAGTAGATATGCAAGAAGAAATTGTGCAACAAATCAACAGTCATTTCCCACTGCTCTTTTCAACTGTAAAAGCGTAAAACAGACAATGAGGGGGGTGTATAATTTCTCAATGAGTAACAATTTGAAGCAGACAAAAATATTTGCTTTTAACAGAAGCAATATTTCTACCACACATTTATATATTACAAAGAAAAAAAATCACTCAGGACATCTGTAGAAAATACTCTAAACTGATTTCATCCTTTCATCACACTAGGTGCTCTAGTCCGGTTTATATATAATATTCACTCTCTCTCTTTTCTTCCTAAAGTAAGAACTATGTAATTAGGGTAGAAAGACATTTTTTGTTCAGGAATTTGGGTGCTAGAGACCTGTTTTATAGCAGTATATGGGGCTGACCCTGGCTGGATGCCAGATACCCACCACAGTCGCTCTCTCATTCCCCTCTTCAACTGGACAGAGGAGAGAAAATATGACAGAGGAGAGAAAATATAACAAAGGAGTCATGAGTTGAGATAAGGACTGAGAGAGGTCACTTACTGACCACCATCATGGGCAAAACAAACTTAAAGTTGGTATAATAATTACATTTATTACTAACAAAATCAGAGCAGGATAATGGGAAGCAAAATAAATCTTAAAAACACCTTCCCTCCACCCCGCCTTCCTTCCCAAGCTCTACCTCCTCTCCACAGCAATGCATGGAGATGGGGAATGGGGGTTATGGTCAGTTCATCACAGGCTGTTTTCTGCCACTGCTGAGGGAGAGAAGTCCTTCCCCTGTTCCCCACCATGAACTTCCCCAGTATGAGTCCATCCCACAGACAACAGTTCTTCACAAAACTGCTGCAACGTGGGTCACTTCTCCAAGGAGTGCAGTTCTTCAGGAACATGTTGCTGCACAGTGGGACCCCCACTGGGCCACAGATCCTACCAGGAAAACCTGCTCCAGCATGGGCTCCTTTCTCCACAGGTCAGCAGGTCACTGCCAGGACCCTGCTCCATCATGGGCCTCCCACAGGCTCACGGCCTCCTTTAGGCATCCACCCACTCCATCGTGGGCTCCTCCACGGGCTGAGGGTGGGTTCTGGGCTGCAGGGGCACAGCTGCTTCACCATGGTTTGCACCACAGGCTGCAGAGGAATCTGTGGTCTGGTGCCTGGAGCACCTCCTGCCCTTCCTTCTGCACCACCCTGGGAGTTTGCATTGCTGTTCACATGTTCTCACTCTGCTCTTCTCTGACTGCAATTTTCATCTGCCCATTAACTTTTTTTACCTTCTTAAATATGTTATCACAGATGCATTACTGTCATTCACGATTGACCCAGCCTTGGCCAGAGGTGGGTCTGTCCTGGAGCTGGCTGGCATTGGCTCTGCTGGACAGCTCTGCCGGACTCTTCTGGCAGCTTCTCACAGAAGCCACCCCTGTAGCCTCCTCACTACCAAAACGTGGCGACACAGACCCAACATAAACACTGGCAGATGAAGAAGCTTTTTTTAATGATATGAATCAACCCTAATCAAGTGTTTGGAGGTTCAGATTTCTGAAATCATTTATGCTGCCTCCCATTCAGTCATCCTTCTGAGGATCCCTGTCTAGCAATGGCAAAACACTCTTTTTTGAAAAAGGAAGAACACACGAGTACATGAAAACTTCAAATATATTCACATATAGTGATTTATTTCCTACTTTAAGAGCCACTTTCTGATTGTCCTCTTCTACCATTAGAGCAGAAAAAGTGGAATTATATTAAGCATCAGATTTAATTCTAATTTAATCCTTTTCCCTCTACAATGAGTCACACAATTTTGCTTGTACAAAAAGAAAAAAAATTAAGGGTGGGGATCAGGAAGAGACAATGGAGTTGAGCTTTTTTTGAATTTTTGTTTGTTTATTTTTATTCTGATATATTCAAGACTTCACAGAAAGGTAAAAATGAAAATGATTTTTCATAAATCCTCCCAGCCCATTTGCAAGGAAAGCAATTTCCACTGCTCTAGGTTTACTTGTAAAATAGTTTGCATAATATTAATCATAACCATCTGATTTTCATCCCTCAATTTCTTGGGGTCAGGGACTTTCATCTCATATATCATGAACAAATAGCTTTCTTGTACACATGTTCTGGTCAAACAGATTTAGGTATTTGTATTTATGAACTGTCAGACTTTGCATCACTTATCATATTGTTTTCTTTCACTACAAAGATGTTGTTAGGAACATGAACACCTTATTATCCAGAAGTCTTTTTTTTAAGCCTAATATTAGTTAAAAATAAAAATACATACATTAGACAGAAGAGGAAAAATAACCTAACTGAAGTTATCTTGTTATGGTTGCATTGCTAAGAAGTAGGTGACTAAAAAAATAAAATTAGGAATGAGGTAAAAAAACCCCCAAAGTTCAGTGTTCTCCATAATTTATGTGAAAATTAGGATTGGTGGGGGTAAAACATTCACCTAAAAAAATTTTCAGATGAAGAGGGCTGGAAAATAACAAGCTAGCTCCTGCCTGCACTGTGGTCTTACATCCATCTACATGTAGTGTCTGGTTAGAGCAATTACACTAATTCCAATATAATTTAAGGCAGAGTTTGCCCCTAACCACTCCTTGCACAGTTCCTGATTTCAGCTCAGATCAGCACCCAGTTCATTAGCACCTTTCTGGATGCTGCTCCTCTGTGGTGTTTATGTGGTTGCCCTTCTACCTTTATGATGCAAATCCCACAAGGCAGAGCTCCCTTTGAAGGACCAGCATTCCCTGGCATCACCAGTTATACCTATGCTGCCACAAAAGCTTCTTCTCCAAAACTATCTGAACTCAGATTTCATGCTTTATTCTCGCTGCTGGCACTGCTTTGCTTTGTTCATGGCCAAGTCACTAAAATCCCTTAAAATCAAGAGAAACAGCTCATCTGTTCATTCTCTTCTGTGGCATTACTCCAGACTTTTGACCACCTAGGTACCAAAAATTATGGTTTTGCCACTCTCTGGGATATTACACCATATTTCAGACATGGTGTTGAGGTAACTGCTTTGTGTGCTCCCAGCTGTGTAGCCATGGCTGTACAGAATAACAGCACAGCCATAAACAGCCACCTAAAATGAACAGGGACATAGAGAGCCCAAGCAGAAATTTGTGCCATTAACATGTCATGGACAGTCTCTACAAAAACCTATATCATAGTTCTCATGATAAGACCCTAAAATGTGTTGCACAAATCTTTTTTTTTTTTTTTTTTGGTTAACATGCAAGTGGGAGATTGTTATAAAGGAATAAAAATGCTTCTGTTGCTAGTTATGCTTCCTTGGGAGAAAAATAAACAATTGCAGACACATGATGATGCCAAAAAGATCTTCGTTTCTGTACTTTCGAAAGTGTTATAATGAAGTTTTTGGCTGCAATTCAATTTAGCTTCTGATGGATGAAATGAAAAAAGGGTAGAAAAAGAGGTACTTTAGGGTTCCATTTTTATTTGGGTAGGAAATCTAACTTTGAACAACCTTGTGAGGGTTCTGTCAATGATTTTAGGCACAAAGACCACTTAAAAGCAAGGAAAGCATATAAAAAAGTACTCTTGTTTATCCAAGATGTAAAAGTAGCCATAAAAGCTCCTGATAGAAAAAGAATTTAATAAAAAAATAAAAAAAAAAAAGAAAAAAAAAAAAGAAAAAAGAAATTGATTATTTTAAAGAGACAGAATGATCTTACTTCTTAGGTAAGAGAGCACCCCAGAGCTTCTTTGCTGAAGACCCACCAAGGTGAGCAGTTCAGGTGCCAACACAATGGGCAGTGGAGCACATTAACATGGTGCACAGGGAGGTTTCCAGAACCAGGGGAACCTGAAAGGGAATGGAGACACCCATCAGTAGCCCACAGTTCGTGTGGCAGCAGCTGAGGAAACTTGGGCAGGGTCAGAAGCAAAGGCAGCTGAGCCCCCAGCTCCAGTGCCCACAGGTTGGTGGCCTGGTGGTCAAACAGGTCATGGCAATCTGCACAGGAAGGGCACTAGGACAGCACTGGGACCCTGCTGGTGTGACCAGGAAACAATGACATCTACCCACCAGAAGGCCATGGCCTCTCTGATCTCTGTTGCCACCACGACTGACAGAGATGCCCAGACAGAGCTCCAGTGGGAACAGCAGAGCTGCAGCAGTGAGCACAGCTGGAGGACTGTGCCCAGGGAGGGCAACTCCTCTGCTCCATGATATAGCTCTGGGAAGAAGGGAATAGATTGAGGAATATCATAAAATCATAGAATCATTAAGGTTGGAAAAGACAAAGAGAAATCAGGGAGAAAAAAAACAGAGTCTGAAGAGAGAAGGAATGGTGGATGATGTGATGGTTAGAGCCTGTCTTTGGGTGCAGTGGTCATGAAATGATGGAGTTGTTGAATCCTGGAGAAGTAAGGAGCGGGGTTGATAGAACTGCTACCTTGGACTTGCAAGGGGTAGGCTTTGGCCTGTTTAGTTGGACTGAAGATACCTAGGAAAACCATGCTGAAAAGAATGAAGGGTGTGTCATCAAAATTTTTTAATTCCCAGTGTTAGGAAGAACTAGACTTCAAGGCATTATGAAACATCTGAGACATTATCACTGAGGAACTCAATTAATTCCTCATCTCAGCTGTTATAACCCAATCATGTGTTTCGTGATTTGCTTTACTTGAAATGCTTTACCTGTACATATCTGTATATATTGATGAACTAACAGGTGTGTGTGTTATCTATTACATGTCTGTAAAGGGTTCTGATGCAGAAAATAGAAGACAAACCCAAGAATAAATATGAATATATTTTTATTATTTGACTTCCTTTCATAATTAGTACAGGAAGGTTAAAATACTTGACACTTAATTGTATTTTTAACCTCTATTTGAATTTACAGAAATTGAGTTCACAGTTTGAAAATTAAACTTAGCACTTATTATACTGTGATACGAAAGGTAAACTACAAAGAATAGCTAATTCTTGATTAAACAAGTTGTTCATCAACAAAAGCGGATGTTTTTTATGTTCTTATATAATTTTAAATCTAATACACATAAAAATATTTTTACCAAGAAATATGAGAAAATAATCACATATGCTAGCAAAAGAGATTCAGAAAAACTCTTTAAGAAGTGTGTAAACAGAATTGAAATAAATTCAAAATTTTTGTCATGATGAAATGACAGTTTGATGTTGCACCTCCAAATAAGAAGTGTCTAATCTTTTTAAAATTACCAGTAAAACTAAATTTCTGTGATATTTGGCTTTATAGAAAAAGAATCTGTGAATGTTTATAATTTAGTAAGGAATTTTATGCCATTTAAAATGTTACATCAAATTCATATTTATTTTTTATTAGCTTTATTATACCAGCTGTATTACAGACAGGACAACCTGCTTATGTTAGAAACATTTGATTTATGAAGTCACATTGTGTAAATGCAACTCTGTACTAATTGAAACATCATTTCCTCTCTACACCAATCTGTTTCCCATAGTGTTAATAAGAGAGTTTGTCACTCCAAATAGGGTTTGCTATTCAGTGCCAGAGCCAAGCATACCATAAAATATTAGTATGATTTAAATGATGCACAGTGCAATTGCTCACCACCTACTGATTGATGCCCAGCCCAACCCTGAGCAGTGGCTTCCACCCCTGTGGTCAACACACCCCAGTGTTATTGTTCAGCTGATGCCATTTGGTCTGGGATATTCCTTTGGCCAGTTGGATCACCTGTCCTAGCTGTGTCTCCTCCCATCTTTTTGTGCATTCCCAACCTCCTCTCTGCCAGGGCAGCATGAGAAACTGAAAAGTCGTTGACTGAGCGTAAGCAGTGCTCAGCAAAACGCAAAGCATCACAATGTTATCAGCACCACTCTTATCCTAAAAACACAGCACTTTTCCAGCTACTAGGAAATAAATTAACTCTATCCCAACCAAAATGAAGACACATTACCTTAGTCACTCCCTTCTCATCTCACAAGCCTTGTATTTGAATCTTTATTTATCTATTTATTTAATCTGAATTGTGGTTTAGCAGGAAAATTTGAGATATTATTGCATAGTGACATAACTTATGGTCTAAGTGTTTTAGCCAGACCTGAAATTCCAGTTTCCTTTAGTTCTTGTCAATGTTAAGAACCAGAGTGACCTAAAAAGAACAGAAGGTAGGCTGTGTTACTTGGTCATAACAAATAGATCTTCTCAATAAGTCAAATGTCAGAATAAAATAGAATAGAATGGTTAAAATATTATCATGATGCATCAGCAAGTTAGGCATAGAGAAAATAATATACAATTAAAATACAAATTTTTGTATTTTAACAACCAAGATCTTAAAAAGTAATTTTAATAAAAAATGCATTCAAAGAAAATCATTAAAACTTTTTATTTCATCCTTTTCATCAAAATCTGATTAAAGAAATAAAAAGTAATCCATTCTAATTACAGGTAGAAATTCAGGCAAACAATCCAAACCAAAATAAATCGAACATCTTTCCTTACAATAGTTTAAAAGTATTACATCCCTAAGTAATTCAAAGGATAACATCAGAAATGAGTTCATTAACTCTCACCAGACACATCTTTCCTAAGAACTGTCCTGTTACTGTGGGGATCCATCGCTCAACCCTTCCTTCATTACTAATTTCTGTGAAATCTCATTAGCCATCACTGTAAAAATCATTCTTTTCCCTGTCATAGGAATCAAGGAGTTGTGGGTCTGTCTGCGGCACTGAGGCCAGTGCAGTGTTCCATGAAGTCTCAGTATATAATGGCATTTCAGAAAATGAATTTTCTTTTCCCTGTAATCCTTCCTGAAAGGCTGTTCCCAAGTGGTACAGCTCCTGAGATTTCGGCATTTTGTTCTGATTTCCAAACACATTGTTTCTGTTTGCCATTGTGCCAAGGTTTTGTTTCATCATTAGCTCTCTCTTTTCTGCCTTCCTTCACTCCCTACACTCCCACGTATCTTTCTCTTTAACCTGCGTTTATAGATGGCAATCACATCCCTTCTTAGCTTTTGTTTCACTAGGGTAATCAAGCCAAAATCTTCTCATTTACTCATGGAACATAGGCTCTTCATTTACTTGATTACCCAAGGAATTTTTTTTCTGCATTTCAATTAGTATTTATTAAACATGTTGAAAAGAATTTGCACACATTTTCCAAAAATATCTTGTCTGAGCTTTCACCCTGACATTAATAGATTTTTACTTCCCCAGTAAATACCTCTAATGCTACATTATACTTGCATTGCTCATGGCTGTTACCATGTTTGTTACCCTGTATCCCTCCCTGTAATGAATGCAACTGTAACCAAGGTAATTAATTAATCAGGTGGTGTCTCCTAAGTATGTTATTGAAATTCTCTGTGACTGAATCACTGGATAATACAATACTTTTAGTTCTGGGGGTCCCCCAGTTCTCTGTGGTGAAATCCTAGTCTTCCTCTTGTTGCTCAGGGCTCAAAGTGCCCTAATCTTTGTGGTGCTAAAGGTCTTCTACCTGCAATCCTGCAACCTCTCTTTTGCTTGCAACTTTTGAATCCTTTCCTTACTTACTGAGGCAGTTTTTCAGTGGTTTTTGGGCAGTGTATTTCCTTGTGGTTTCATGCTGTTGTCGCACTGCTTTCATACAGTTCTGTTCATTGCCTCACACCTGCAAGCCCAGATCCCATTCCAGTGCTGGATTTTCATGGGACACGACTGCTAGAGCAGGAGAAACCTGTGCCTGATGATGCAAATCCATTCAGCACTAACAGCACCATAAACCAGGACAAGAAAAGTCATAAAGGCATCTTAATTGTTAGCAGTCAAGTCCCTGGAGAAAACATTAGGAGGAAGACGCTTCTCTGAGGACACTGCTGCTGTTCTTTGCAGCTAGCTTCCCTTCCCTTCCCTTCCCTTCCCTTCCCTTCCCTTCCCTTCCCTTCCCTTCCCTTCCCTTCCCTTCCCTTCCCTTCCCTTCCCTTCCCTTCCCTTCCCTTCCCTTCCCTTCCCTTCCCTTCCCTTCCCTTCCCTTCCCTTCCCTTCCCTTCCCTTCCCTTCCCTTCCCTTCCCTTCCCTTCCCTTCCCTTCCCTTCCCTTCCCTTCCCTTCCCTTCCCTTCCCTTCCCTTCCCTTCCCTTCCCTTCCCTTCCCTTCCCTTCCCTTCCCTTCCCTTCCCTTCCCTTCCCTTCCCTTCCCTTCCCTTCCCTTCCCTTCCCTTCCCTTCCCTTCCCTTCCCTTCCCTCCCCTCCCCTTTCCAAATCTTACCTTCCCAAACCTTCCCAAACCTTCCCAAACTTTCCCAAACTTTCCCTTCCCAAACCTTCCCTTCCCTCACTTTTGTTTTTCTCCAGAGGTAGTTTTAAAGTATGTGTATATCATCAGCTCTGTACCCCATGGTAGGGTTTTGTGCATGCAAATCTGTCTTTGTGCATCACTACTATCAGTGTCTTTTTTTAAAAATCTCAATTACAATTTATCATGAAATTGTTTCATCATGAATTGATCACACAAATATCTATGGAAAAAAATTATTGCATAAATCAGTAGTTCCCATGAGCTCACATTGAGATCCATTCCTCAGAGTCTTAGAGTCTTAAGTAAAACTAACAATAAAAATAAAAAAGAAGACACAATAAAAAGTAAAATTCTTGTCATAAGGGTTTATGGAGTAATTGGATAAACCAGGAGACAGTGATGAGATATACAATAACATGGAAAAGAAACATAATTTTCCAAGTATAAAAAAGCAGCCAAAGAATATGATTCCTATTTCCTTCATCCCATTATGGTGTTTTCTCATTTGTTAAAAAAGGAAGCAAGCAAGTAATCAATAAATCAAACCTGCTTTCTGGAGTATTTAATAAGTTACAGGTTGTGCAGAATTATATGCGACAATTTATTCAGTGTTACTGGTGTGAAAATTTCTCAATTTCTAAGCCATATGTACTGCTGTGCTATTTTAACACATTAAGAAATAGTTGGCCATTCTTAGTTGGTGAAAAAGTATTTTAGTCTTCAATTATGACTTCTAATGTGGGCAGAGATATTTCTATCTAGTCAAATACATTAGGATCTATGATGAAAACATCTATATAATTAGATTTGATTAATCAAGTCTGAAAACTGTGAACTCTCTTTGCTTTATATTTTATAACATGCCTCTGCTTCTAAGCTGATCACATCCCTTGGTCCTTTACTGTGAAAAATGACATAACTTTTTTGATACTGGATACTTGAAACCTGAGTCCAGAATTCAGTGAAATCTACAGAAGCTTTGAATCAAACCCAGGAACAATAGATTCAAAATGACTTAATATTTAAAAATCTTATTAATGTGTCTGAACTATCTTGGGTCTTTTTTTTCTTGACACTCAGAACATACTGCATAGTTCTTAAGATTCCTACCTTGTAAAAGAGTAGTTTGTTAACCTTAATAGCAACACTAGTCCATGTTTGAAAATTCTTGTGGGTTCTTTTTTTTTCACTCTAAACTTCTGTTTATCGCCCCTGCAAAGTCAAATATAGCATTTAATCCTCCAATCCTCAAGATGCATCCAGTCAATACAGTGTTGTAACTGAATATATTTTTGTATGTATATGTTTTTATCAGCTAAGAAACTAGAGATCACGAGAGTTTTTAGTAGACTAATAAATCAGATCAGCTTCAAACTCTAAAGAAAATTTCACTAGTTTCATTCATTAGAACAAACTTTGTGCTAAAAGTTTGTACTGTACTTCTCACTAAAATCGTTAGAATTAACACTTCATCTGCTAATTAGCTGTGACTACACATTGACATGGAAATGATGCTGTGTAGTGCTGGTGGCCACAGCCCCTCACTGTCCGGTTCTTGGTCTCCCAGGTGTGGGGTTGAGAGCTCTTTCATTAAGTCAAAACAAAAGTAGATATCTTCCCAAATTTTCTTTGCATGTTCATGTAGTTTTATACTGCTCTTCCCACTCCCAGAAGGGGTAGATGGGGGATGCCATCTGTTCCCAAGGCTCTCTTTCTTATTTTGGGTTTTACTAGTCATGTTTTTTGTTTAATGGGCAGGATGTCCTTCCTATTTGCTGTCTCTTATGCTTATCTAAATTTTTCTTCTCTATCTGGCAAACTGTGATCCTTGTGTGACACCTGTTGATGTGTTTCCCCGTGTCTCTTAAGTGCAACCACACAAACCCCTCCTTACCCCTTATTACTGACCTTGCTCATATATTTATTTTAAAAATGCTGGAACACTGTTTGCCCATGCCATAACACTGTCACAAAAAACTGCTGTTTACAGTATATTATCACACCTATATCTCAAGTAAAGGCAAGCTAAGAGTAACCACATCCTCATTAACACAATTGTAATTCACAGGTGTCACAGGCCTCTGCTTTGGCTACAACAGCTCCTATCCAAATTCTCTTTTTTTTGTACTTGAAGACATTGTTTTCTTCTGCCTCAACAAATACCATAATTTTTGGTGTCATCCATCCAAAAGGTTCCTACAAGGATATTTTTCTCCCCATTTCCCTATTATGTACTCCTAACTCTTGACTTCCCCTACTCTTTTGCATTAAGTCAAAGTTGAGTGCTTCAATTTTTAAGGCTCTTCATATGCACTTGTGATTACTCAGCAAATAAAGAACATCTTCCTGCTCCAGTATATTCCTATAGACAAAACATGCCATTCAGTGACAGATTTCCAAAGAAGTATTTTCTTATTTTTCCTCACACTTTCTCCTTTGCTAACATAAGCTCCCATAAGAGTAGAAATTTAGTGATGTTTGTCCTGAAAATCACAGTTATTCTGTGATGTCTACAAAAAGAATTAAAGTATGTGAATGGAGAAGCTGCAGAACTATTGCTTCTAAATATTGTTCATTTTTTTAAACTGCTATCCTGTTTTCTTTGTTTTCTTTTTCTGTCTCCATCTCTGGTTTCTGAATTTCAGATGAAAAAGCCCTTACCCTTGAAAATGCTGCCTTGCCCCTATAGTTTGTACAATGAAGCATTAGTCTAAGATTTTTGACACTATCTCAGTGAAAATAATACATAAAAATAATAGATTTATAGAGCAAACAAGTTATATTTTTATAACAGCATAGAAATAGAAATAGATCAGATTTCCTTACAAGAAGCATATTATTTCTATTGCCTGGGAAAACAAAATTAAAGAATTTTAGGTATAAATTAGCTTTCATTTATCACTTAAGAATGAGTCAATGTGCCAGGGAGGTGCTGTTGCAGTCTTTCCAGCAAAATTTGTGAGTAGATGGTTGTACCTACCCCAATGCTCAGACCCAGAAGTGCAAGTTCTTTTTCTCAGGTAAATGGGAAGATACAGCCATGTAAAAGAGTGAAATCTGGAGTTATTGACTATTTGTTAAAATAACTATTTGTTGAAAGTGTATTTTGTGGTGTGTACAGGAAAAGATAATGACAAAAGGGAGAAAAAAAGGCCAGGAAATTAATAGAGGGAGCAGTGAAAGCTTCCATTCAGCTTAGCCAAGCTTATTGAATTTTATGAATGAAGCCTCTACAGTTTTTCTTTCTTCCAGTTTCTGTGCCTGCAGCAGGGTTAGCAGGTGGGACATCCTGAAAGGATGCTGAGAAACAAGGGACCATTCTGAATTTCTCTTTTTCTTTGTCTCTTTGCTTACCAAACCTTGTGTTACTTTGTGCTTGTCTCTTACTTCCTGTATGCTTAGCATGTATACAAGAATTGAATGAGACTACTATTACTCTTAAAATTAAGTAAAATAATGTTTGCAAGAACATGAACAGCCATTACAAATCTCAGTCTTTCTCTGTCCGGGCTAAACTTTATCTGAAGCTTAATCTATGATTTAAGTGGTAATTTTTTTTTTTATTCAAAACTTGTGTATAGAGCAACTTGTTAGGGTTTTAGTATATGAGTTGCACTGGAACAGATAGAAACAAACCTTATTTAAAAACCAGTTTAAATGTTAAATATTTATTTATTCGTATTACTTCCAAATTCCTGGTAGAAGAACTTTAAGTCTGGAAGGTGAGTAGTGTGAAAACAGTAGAAGTACTTCATTCTGCAGCATTGTAATCTGAAAGAGAGTAGGTTTACATTAGATATTAGGAAGAAATACTTTATTACGAGG
Source organism: Manacus candei (assembly GCF_025592945.1). Taxonomy (NCBI): domain Eukaryota; kingdom Metazoa; phylum Chordata; class Aves; order Passeriformes; family Pipridae; genus Manacus; species Manacus candei. Next base: position 9,653,560 of record NW_026138061.1, read on the forward strand.
GTGATGAGGAAATGGAACAGGTTGCCTAAAGAAGTTATGATGCCTTATCCCTGCAAGTGTTCAAGACCAGGTTACTGGGGCTCTGAGCAACCTTGTTCAGTGGAAGGTGTCCCTGCCCATGTCAGGGGGTTGGAAGGAGATGACCTTTAATGTCCATTTCAAACCAAAGCATTCTGTGATTATGCACTTGGCAGAATGCCTCCACAAAGCTGCCCACCTGGTGTAATCCTGACTCCTGGCTACAGTTCCAGTTTTTCCTTCTCGCTGATTTTCCATTCATTATGTCAGGTTACTTGACATTTCAGATATACAGTATCTCCCGGCTCAAGGTGGAGTATAAGAAATCATTGTGTAAGTAATTGTACTTATTTTAAGGAAAACAGTGACTTTGACATAAAAAATGAAGCCCTTGTAGATCAAATGGTGCATGAAGGCAAGGAAGTGCTGATTTCTCACAAAATGGGAGAAAACTCCAATAAACCAGCAGCTGTAGCATTTTGAGATCTAACACTTATATAGACCATATTTTTTTTCTAAATTGCCTTTCTCTGAAGCCTTTTTCTTCAGATTCAGTTCAGCATGACTTTTTTTCTGAGTAAAGCTCTCAGCCTTTCACAATGCCATTTGATAGGATCAGACTTTCAAAGACATACCCATGGTGGTCTCCATTAGGAATTGGATAGCACAAACTTGAGATTTGGGAAAGAGAACAAACTGGTCTAATCCGACCTCTACTACAGCACAGAACACCAAAAGGAATGGTAATGATGACATTCCTTGCTAAAGGAAGTTCATTAATGGAAAGTGCCAGATTCTGTACCTGGGATGGTCGACTCCAGATGTACAGACAAAATGGGGAATGAAATGCTGGAAAGCAGTGCCAGGAAAGGGATCTGAGGGTCCTGGTTGATGGCAAGTTGAATATGAGTCAGCAGTGCCCTGGCAGACAGGAGGGCCAACCGTGTCCCTGGCAGTATCAGGCAAAGCATCACCAGCTGGTTGAGGGAGGGGATTGTCCTACTCTGCTCTGCACTGGAGTGGTCTCACCTGGAATGTTGTGGCAGTTTTGGGCATCACAATATAAGAAAGATATTAAGTCATTAGAGAGAGTTCGAAGGAGGGCAAAGAAGATTGTAAAGGGCCTGGGGGGGGAGGCCATATGAGGAGTGGCTGAGGGCACTTGGTCTATTCTTCCTGGAGAAGAGAAGACTGAGGGGAGACCTCATTGCACTTACAACTTCCTCGTGAGGGGAAGAGGATGGGCAGGCAATGATCTCTTCTCTGTGGTGACCAGTGGCCAAGGGAATGGCTGGAAGTTCTGTCAGGAGAGGTTTAGGTTGGATGTTAGGACAAGTTTCTTCCCCCAGAGGGTGGTTGGGCACTGGAACAGGCTCCCCAGGGCAGTGGTCACAGAACCAACCCTGACAGAGCTCAAGAAGCTTTTGGATGATACTCTCAGGCACATGGTGTGACTCTTGGGGATGGTGATGTGCAGGGCCAGGAGTTGGACTCGATGATCCTTGTGGGTCCCCTCCAGCTCAGCATATTCTGTGATTCTGTGCTTCTGTGATAAATTTAACAGTGCCTGGGAATGTTCCCAGCCAGTGGATCTTGTGATATTGTAACTAGAACTGTCCCTCAAGTGATTTTGTCCTGTGCTAACTAACATGTTACCAAAAAGTTTCTGGACAGAGTTGGTAAAAATCCATCCTGGTTTTCAGTCTCTTAATTTTGATCTGTTTAAGTAATTTACAGAGACTGCCTTTCGCCCCATTTAGGTATAGACTTCAGTGTTTATTAACTTCCATTTATTTTGTAGTCGATTGTATTTGTTACTCTTTAGCTTGAGGAGAGAGTCACCAAGGGAGTCTTGGCAGCTCAACCATTTGAAACTTTAAAAATTAGTTTAGATGAAACTTTAGAACTTGCACCGCCAGGAAAAGCCTTCCATTTTCAGGGAAAGCATAATGAACAGTGTCTCAGATCTGTATTACAAAGATTTTATTCTCCCATATAAAATTATTTGTTCCAGTATAGTGTTTCAAAAGCAACGTTGCTACTTAATGAATGTAATGTTGGCAAGTGGACCTGTAAAAATATTAACTCTTGGGTTTTGCTTCCCCTCTCCCCGTATTTTCAAAGGTTTGCTTTGTCACCCATTAGGTCTTTGGAGAAAATCTTGAACAGCACAAAGTTGTACAAAGTCTAGGAATAACATGAAATGAATTATTAGCAAACAGAGCCAAGGAGCTTTGACCTCTCAAATCACTTAGCTGAGGGAATTGCTATAATTTTGATTTTTCTGTCATTTAACTTCTGTACTAGATCTTTATCAACTCTTGCTGTTTCTTTGAGCGAGCTGATCAGTCAAGTAGTTGACTGCAGATGGAACCGAATTCTTCATCCAAGCATGAATGTCGTGTCTGAGCGAAAACAGAAAGGGTACTGAAAATTTAAAAGAACTCTTTTGAAAATTGTGTTTGTTACACAAGAAAATTTTCTGTCAATAATATTCAGCAAACTCTTACACCCACCTTAATAAAACCCGTGAATATAGATAACTATTATACATAGGTAGGAATAAATAGGTAAAGGGAGCTGTATGCATACCTAGATCTCATCTCATTTCAATGTAAATGGTTGTTTCATGATGTGTAACATCATGTGTAACACATCACACTTGTGATGAAAAATGTAATATCAGGGAATAGTAAGCTTAAGTCCCCTGATTTTTGTAAGGTAAAAGTTGGCAACTCAAGTTTTCATCAGTCATGTTGGTAACACTATCTTAAGACAAATAAGATCTTTAATGACTCAGAGAGCAACAGAGAACAAATTTATCTACAAAAGAGGATGTTATTCAGGATTTTGCATTCAACTATAGAAACGTGGGGGGTTTTGTTGGATCAATGACAGAGTATAATTTTCTATATCCTTTTAGCCTTTTTTTCCCCAAAGTTTGTGCTTGACCTGAATTTCTGTAAAGGATATGATTCATTTTACTGAGAGTGAGTGACGTCAGAGCCTGAGGCGATATGACTCAAAACTGACTGCACATCATTTTACAATGAAGTTTTATCATGCTAAGTGAATTTAGACTGAATACAGACCTATTGTGCTTTAAACCCATAGAAATGATCAGAGTTAACACTAATCATGACCTTTACTCAGAGAGAAACTCGACAATCAATATGACCTGAAATCTCTTCACCATCAGGAATATTAATTAGAGTAACAAATCTGAAGACCGAGATCTGAATTACAAAGATTAAATTCTAGTAAAAGATAAATGCAATCAATTAGTGGAATTATTGTTTTATCAAAATAACTCAAAAGAGAACCAACAATTTATTTTGGCTAAATTCAAAACAAAAACCAAAAAAACCCAACCATGTTTAGCTGATATTTATAAATTTTTTTCTAGTTCCTTGGTACATCTAAAGTAATTGAGCTGCATGTAATTGAATCTGTGTGAAAATTTAAAGAAAACTTACCAAGGTGTGCAGAAGAAAGAATTATAAAGATTAAGAAATCATTACATGAAATCACTTGTTTATATATTTTAATAAAATTTGATGCCAGCATTCTGTTGTAATTGTCTAGTCCTCTTACATAACTGTGGCTTTCTGTTATCTTTGTTGAAGATTTTTTCCTCACACACACACATATTACCAAAGAATTTAAGGCTCTGCAACAATATTAGAATCTACACATATGTATATATATGTGCATAATTTGTACAAGCACATAGAGAAAAATAATATCTGCAAAAATGAAATCATATTTAAAAAAAATCCGTTATTCTTATTTCGTAGAAACCAGGATGAATATGAAAAAAAAGTAAAAACCTGAGAAAGAAATGTGAAATATTCTTGGCAGGGTCTAACTCATAAAGGTGCATGAGAACTGGTTTTCTTACCCTTGGAAATATTTATGATTTCAAAACAATTTCTTCCAAAATCAGCATAAAAACTTTCAGGTATATTCACATACTAAAAAGTGTTTAAGTCGATGATTTGGGGTAACTGAAGCATTTCTGTACTTTTTGTATGTTTTTGCTGTGATTAATTTCTCGTTTACATTCCAAATTGCCATTATATAAAGAAAGGCAAAAGCAGTATAATTGCTCGGTTTAGACAAACTGGCAATTTACAGTAAAAACAAAAAAAAAGATCTCCATCATATGCTGTTGCAGTCCTTGATGGGATATACTGGGATCCCTGTAGTATGTGTCATTGAAGTCATTTTGGTCTTTTCTTTATATTTGAAGTAAATGCTCCTGTTTTTGCAATTGTTCAAATATTGTATGAGGTTATATTTAATATTACTTAATTAATTTTAAGTTAGAAGAAGCCAGTTTAACTTTTGAATTAATTTTTATATCTTATAGTCTGGTGAAAGATACAGCAGAGATTTCACATTCTGTCTTTTAGAACAGTGGAAGAACCCATCTCTGTGCATCAGAGAGGTGTGGTGCCAAAGTTATACCCAATACTACACAATCAAGCCCTTGTGTCGACCTGTAAAATATCCCACAATCCATTGATTTCATTAATCAAAATGAGAGGCTTGTGAGCAAAGCAGCCAAATGGTAGAAATGCATCTGATGGATAACAGTAATGGTCAAGGTGTTCTAGTAGGTGTGGATGGACTTGTCTCAAACTGTGAGACAGATGCATGTGTGGACATTTACAAAATGATTTTATGAATTGTCACAAAAAAGCTTTACCAAGATAACCAAGTGCATCAGGGCTCTTGAACCAGAGAAGGATTAAGACAATGTTCCTGAATGAAAAGGGAATATGAAAGTGAAATAAATCAGAAAGAATGTTCTTCCTCTGTTGGTTTGGGGTTTTTTTGGGGGTTTTTTTTTTGGTTTTTTTTGTTGATTTTTTTTTTCTTTCAAGGCACTTTGAAGCTGATAATAATGTATACCTACGTCCTAATAAAAGCATCAGAATGCTAATAATCCTATGCTGATTGAACTACTTGTCACTGAATTTGACATTGATGGAAAAGTCAGTGTGCTTAATTGTCAGATTTATGCCATCCGAAATGGCAAAACTAGCAGCAGTAAAAAACTAAGAAATAAACAAACATGTTGATATTTTATACTCTTATTTCCCTTGTAGTCTGCAATTTAAAGACCAATATCTATCAATCACACAAGCCAACAATTCTGAAAATTAATTCCTAATAAACATTTGTTAGATATAATCTAAAAGCACTTATAAAGGTTATGTAGGACATAGTCTTTAATTTATGTAGCTCTTACAAGTGACCATTTCTCACTTTTTTTTTTTTATTATTCTGTAGATAGTTGGAAAAATTCAACTGGATCAAAACAAAGGGTCCATGTCTACACATGTGTATATTCATATGCTTATATCTGTGTGAATATATGAATATATATTTATTTAAATTCACAAAATTATTAGTAAATATTTACTTTTTTAACTCCTAATTTCTATTTTATCATGTGCTGCAAATATGTTTGCTTATGTCAGTATGCATGCATATATACTGAAATACACAGGACCAACAGTATAAGCTTATTATTAATATTTTATTGACTTTTAAATTACCTTTAAAAACTGGTTAGATTCCTCAGGCTAACTGTGTGTATCTCTCTCTTGCAGTTAAATACACAAACAATTCTCTGTTTAAGTGGCCGATGTGAGTTGAAAACAATTTTGGTGTCAGACAAACATCTTGCAAAATCCATTTCCTGGATTTAAAGAGGTGGCTTTCACAATAGTCAGATATTTGGGGGTAGAATCTGGTTTGGATGTAACATGAACTCTCAACATCTTAATGGTTTAAGTTTGGTGAACTATCCAGCTTACACTAAAAAAGAAATATTCTCTAACAATGAGAGTCTAAATAATTCAAGCTACTTCAGACAGCTCTAAAGTGAGTCCAACAAGAAGACCTTTAGAAGTCGAATCTAAATTAAAAGGCACTGACTTAATTTGGGAGCTGTCTACATGCACTTTAACTAACCTTATGGATGTTTTAATTTATCTGAGCTTTTGTTCTCTAGCTGTGGAGACTGCAAGACTTTGGGGCAAGGGTGCTGTTACAAAGATATATAGATCCCTGAAGTGGGGACAATCAACTTCTAGGTCACCTTTTTTGAATGATTGTACTAGAAATAACACTTTTAATTCAATAAAATTAGAATTAACAGAAACTGGTGGGGCAGTAGCCATGATATTAGAAGAAAGAAGTTCAGCTTCATCTCTATCCAGGTTATTAATGACACAGGCCAAGAATTAACCAGCCTCACACTCTTACAAATCAGTAGAGATAAGATATAATTTTTTCTATCAGAATTAACTAATCACTTGCCATTGTTAACACTGAATTTAAAAGTCCAAAGCACAGAATATCTACTTAGTTATATGGCATGCCCATGTGTTATGAATTGTCATTTGTGCAATCAAATGTATTCTGAAAGGAACTAATCTGAAATTTTCTTTCTAAAAATAAATAAATTTTTTTACAAAGCTTAAAACTCTTAGCCAGAAGATTATCTTCTTCATATAATTGACCTAAAGGATGAAGGTAATAAACTGCAACAGATGACATTTTCTGACTGTTCCTTTAAGCAAAACTTGTAGGAGAAGCAATAGGATAGTTTAAAAATTCAGATGGTGAATATTTAAAGAAGGCTAAGATGGGCATTACCCTCAACCTCTCACACTGGAGTGTTTAAGAATGCAAAGATAAACTGGAAAGATCTTTTGGTTGGCAAATCACCACCAAAAACATCATTTAAAACGATATGTAATGATGCAGGGTCATAACTGAATGACCTACATATAGGCATCTAGTGCTGTTTGTGGTGCCCTGGAATATCAGAGGCATCTTGGGATTGGTAGTTACATTGGACCTACAAGAGATATAAGCCCTTAAGCAGAGCAAAGTATAGGTGCAGTAAATGCCCCATGTAGCTTGTACCAAATATCTGCATTTGCAAAACTGAATCCTTTTTTAATGTGTCTGCAACAAAGATATCTTAAATGTCATATATCTCATTTAATGTCCTGCAAGTCTGTTTCTAGTTGCAAAACGGGCACTTCTAAGGGTGGAATTTCTCTGACCTATCATGGTAGGGTTTTTTACTCTCAACTACAAAATTTATATTGCATCTGTTGAGTCATGCCCATGACATTTACAGCTACCATCTGTGTGTTGGAAAAGGTTCACAGAAGATCCTGAAAAATGACACAGCTTGTAATCCAAATCAGAAGTTTCTCATCCCAAGAAATGACTAAAGAGAGGCCAGAAAATTACTGAAAGGTGTGATCCATCTGATTTAATGGAGGCATCCTCCATGAAAACATAAACAGATGAGGAAATAAGTGTAGACAACATTTATGGTTAAAGCATCGCTGATCAAGGGAGTCAAGGATGCAATTTGTTCCATTTGAAAATCTGAGGTGTAAGTTATGATTCATTCCTGAATTGTATCATGAATGATTTGGAATCTATCAATATGAGCTTTGTGGGCTACAAAGGAGTATCAGGGCATCCATGACATATCCAGGTGTGTGCTGACACAGGTTTTTCGTTGGCCATGTGAAGAGAGCAGCTCTGGTTCTCAAAGGCACATAGTCATGTCAGGACTGAGCACACTTCAGTAAACTGGTCTTGACTCATTCACTTCAGCAAAGCCCTGTTTATCCAGGATGCGTTTTTTCTCTTCAAAGAAAATATAATTTCAGTTTTCTACCTTGGTCTGTTTGATAGCTTTTATTAATCAGAAAGAGCAAGGACAGTACAACATGACTGTTTCTACTGCCACAAAAAAATATGTGGTGTATTACATAGGAATCAGTGAAGACATAATTATATCTGAACTAAACAAATCTTATTGTTCTTCAGCTTCCATTATTTTCTTTTGCCACATAAAATACGCTTCTCCATTATTAATAATATTTATTCATGATTACTGTTATAGAACTCTCCCTTTTCATTTAAAATGAAAGTTCTCATAAAAACACGGAATATTGCACATTGTCAAAAGTGGTAGGAGCTTTCTTTCTAACTTAACAAAACAATTTATAAATTTATTTATTTATCTGCTAAGAAAAAAATCATAGCAATTTCAAGTATAGGCAGCAAAAAGCACATTTTTTTTGCCATTGCTCTGAAAATATTTATGTACCAATTGAATTTTTGCAAGGATATAAAATTTTTATTCCAAAGTGATATACTGCTATTCTATCACATTTTATAGAGTATTTTGTTCCTGGGCAATTTTAGAGAGAAAGAATTGTTTGCTACTCTTTGAGAAAAATATCTTGACAACTAGCCTGATGAAGTTGTTTTTAATTTCATTCAATATTTTGCCTATATTTTAATAATATCTTCCTCTGAAAGTAAGAATTCACAGATTTTGATTATTTGATTATGCACTTAATAGGATATTTGTGAAATACTTTAAAGTGATGCCATGAAAAATGCTCTGTATGACACACTGAAGTTCTAACTAAGGGTATTTGTATTGAAATTCAGAGATGAAATTCTAAGCTTTCTCAAGTTTGAGTTCTATCAATTACCAACTCAACTGACCCAGCTATAAATGGACACCTTATCTGTCAGGCTGAGCAGTCAGAGAATGTCACATTGTTCCTTTGGGGGCTATTGGCTGCCAGAATTGATGTGCCATTCTCAGGCTTGCCAATGTACTGCCTGACTCAGAATGGAACTTTGAGCTTATGGATGGGTTTTTTGTTGTTGTTCAATGACATGCATGTATCAGAGCCATTGAATACTCTTGGAGGTAAATAGTATTTGTCTTGGGCTAAAAAAATATTGTCAAAACTTGTTGATTTAATTCATAGGGCTATTAATTGTAAATCATTTTCAAGATAGGTGATTAACTATTTCTGTTGAAAAATATATTACAGACTGTCACTGTGGCTCAAACAGTGATGAAACTAAAACAGTCAATATCTTTTCATTAGGCTGGACCAGAAGACAAATCTTCAAACCATCAGACATTCCCCAGGGCCTCAGAAGAACATGGCATTCGAAAGACACATTCTGTCAGGAGTACCAACAGCCAATAGCTAATGTTTGATCAGTTTGTTACTCGACTTCAGATTTTAGCACAATTCAGTCTGCACAAACAAAGCCTGTACAGACAACTTTAGTGATAGTTTGACCTCAGACAGATTGAACTGGCAGGGGTTGCAGACACTTGGTACAGCAATGGCAGAACATAATATGGTCACAACACATGGTTACCCAGGTGTTACCATCTGTTAGATGTCCTGACAGGTACCTCTTTCACACCAGAATTCTGAAGAAAATGACACAGGGACTACCTGTGTCCTTTCCATACTTAGAAAAGTAAGTCCTTCTAAAAGTGCTTCTTGATTTTTTTCTTTCCTTCTTTTAGAAGGGGAGGTGTGTGTATATCTGGTGTCATCACAAGTAGCATTTGGAGTCGCCTTTGACAGCAGAAGTGAACACTAGAATTTTCCAGTGAATTGTAAGTACTTCCTACTCCTGCTGAAATGCCTATCACATGTGATAGGAAGAAACACACTCTGACATTTCTTTTTAGAGCACATTTTGGCAACTTCTTAGTGTCATAAATTAGTTACACCAAATTAACAAAAGCATTGATCCACACGCCAAACTCTTCAATCTGAAATATGTTCGGTGTTTTGGGGTCAAAAGCTACTACGGAAAGCAAGTGAACTTTCATAAGGCACATCCTCAAAATAGTCTTTAAATTGGAGAAGGGCCTCTTGTTTTCCTCTGTGTGAAGCACACAAAACATTTAGCTGCTTGGAATCACAGGATTGCAAAATCACAGAATATGCCAAGTTGGAAGGGACCCACAAGGATCATTGAATCCAACTCCTGGCCCTGCAAAGGACCATCGACAGAAGTTACAGCTCTGAAAACTACACTCAGATCCAAACTCCCTCCAAGACTATAACTGTAATGTCTGCAATTCAGCCATACACTTATGCACAATCTTTATTAATATATACATAAATACAATGAGCAGAAAACCAAGAACAAAGTTTCTATAATGACGTTTACAGCTGTCTGCTTCAAGACAAATGTGTTCATGTGTCAAATGCAAGCAGAAACAGATAAAACACTTATGAGTATTTAATTTATATAAGTCACAGAAACCTCTCTGCAAACAGATTTTTCCATTTCTCTTAAAAGTCTATCAAATATTTTTTCTGAAAGAAGTATACTTTCTGGGTCATTTATGGCTTGAATAAAGTATTAACTTTTAAGCATATAGTCTTAATTATTGTACTGATGGGTGTCTTTCGAATATGATAAATAATAATGTTGAAAATTTTAGGGATGTCACACCCATGTTTTCTTTTGCCTTTCATCTGATGCATTTAAAAAAATTTCATTGAAAAAAAATGAAGAAGTGATTTCATGCTTAAGGTATACATGTTATATTGGAGAAACAAGGTTTTGTCCTTGAGTCACATTATGCAGTTCAAGCATTCAAACATCAATCTTTCGTAGCCCATAAACATGCCATGAAAACAAACAAAGACTCTTCCATCTTTCTCCTCAGAAACCAAAGAACCTTAGACCCACAGAAAATCCATCAAGAGGATCCATCTATTTCAGTTATATTATGAGAAATGTTTATTTCATTAAAATAATTTTTAAATTATATATATATATATAAATCTAGTAGTAGTATAAGCCATTGTATTTTAACCTGGAAGATGCATGCTTTGCTTCCCACCCATTCACCTGTAACAGTACAAATCACAAATCTGTTCTATGATACCTGAACAAAAAAAAAAAAAATCCAGAAATATTAGCAGCTATTTCCTGGAGAACAAGACAAAACAAAACACAGGACTCAAGACACCCGATTCCAATTTATATAGAACTGGCTACAGTTCTACAGGCTTTGGAGAGTGCTTTGAGATGGAGAGTAAAAACGGAATATGACTTCCACTGCAGCCTTCACTCTAACCAGTAAAGCACCACTATTGAAGGAACATCCATCCCACTGTCTTTCCATCAAGGAATGAAGGGATGACACAACACATGAAATGGAGATATCACCATTACTAAGGGTAATATTTCCCGTGAGAGGAGTAGAAGCAACAGATAACACGCCAGTACCCACTATAGGCACCTTCACAACAGTTCTGTGGACATTGTGATTTTTAGGAAAGGCCCCAAAAATGGATATGAGGCAAATCTAGCCACTGAATATATTGAGGCATCCTTATGGGTCTGGCTGGGGAAGCATCTATGATGTCAGCTTTCTTGGAGGCATTTAGGTGCAAAATGCATAGGTGTAGATGATCCTCATAAGCTTTGTAGGCTGCAACTGTCCTATTTGTTCTCCCAGTTATGGTATTAAGAAGGATAATGGTCCTTCTGTGCAAGATTCTATTTAGAATGGCCTGAAAGAGTTTGCCACAATGGCAAGCTAGGTTTGTAAGCCCTCTCAGCTCAAGCAAAATGAACAGCATGTTCACTTCATTGTCTTTCCCATCCACCAGATCAGGGTTCCCAGATCTTCCAGTGGAGCGACAGAAAGTTTTTGTCCCATCTTGTCAGTACTGGTTGAGAGACTTTAATCCAAAACCCATCAAGAGCCTTTCCTTCGATTTCCATTACTTCTGGAGTGTTTTTAGAGTTTGTTCTTGCAGTGGTCTGTATTCATGCCTTCTGTCCCAGACCACTTTTCTACACAGACGGAAAAGAGCTCTTCCATCTCTGTACACAACTCAGACCCATAAATCTGTGGCTTCTCTGTCTCTCCAGACTCATGTCGTTAAAACACAGAGTTTATTGAGATTCTCCATGTAATTTTAAGGAAGAAAAAGCTAAGAAAACAAGCAACAGCCAATTTGTATTTTGAATATAAAAACCAATTTATATTATACAGTTTTTGAAATGCGAATTATACATTATGGGATGACGTAAATTGTCATCTCTGGGAAGAGAAGATTTATATTTTTCCCTAATATATACAGTTACTGATTGATTGGCATAAGTACTTGATATCTCTTTACTTTTCATTTTCATATCCCCTTTGATTCCAATTAGTCTCTCATCATTCAAACAGTAGCAAGAAACACTGACAGGTAGAAGCAAAAATAAAGTTCATTTAGCATCTAGCTTTGGAAATAAATGTTAATAATGCCAATTTAAACTGCTACAGCTACAGGTTAGCATCTAAGTGACAACACAAAGATTGTCTTACATTTTGAAAAAATCTATATTCTTGAACATATATTCTATGATACATCTTTTTAACTACTCATCACAGACCAGTTTTTCAGCTTTTGAAAAACCCACAGTGTTACAAGCTTGTAGACATGAAGTTCTTTTATATATTTTTACTACTTTGATTTTTAATATTTTGGGAGAGGAGGAAGTCAAATTATAATCAATTGTCTTTTCCCCTCAGATCATTTTCCTGACAGCTGCTGATAATGCCTCAATTTGAGGCCCTGTCAACATTAATTCCTAATTGCCTCTCAGAAATGTTTTATTCCTAATAGACTCTTTCAGGACTTACATTCCTACTGTCAGTAATAATAAAAATACATCAGAACTAATATTAAAAATAGAAGAAAATTAGCTAAAATGAGGGCTAATGTGACATGAAGACTTTTGTGTGTAGCCTGTAAACTCATTTTTTTTGTTGAGGGATATGAACGCTACTGTAATGTAAAGAACCAGTATTACCCATTCAAAAATATATATTTCCATCATTACTGGATTTTCCAGAAAAACATCTTTTGAAATGAAAGACCAACCTATCTCCAAACCCCTATTTTTCAAAGAATCAAATGCATTGTTATTAGAAGTAATTTTTGCAGGTGTTGAAACAACACAGTGACAGAAAACAAAAGGTAATAGGTATTCTTTCTAAATCAATATTAGAGAATTGTTTCAGTACAGTGTCCCACAGCTTTCAGGGGGAGAATCACCTGTTTTGAGCTGCCAAAATAATAAATTGAAACAGGAGCTGTGACCAGTAAGCACAGAGCTGTTAGCACAGGGTGACAATAGCACTTTAACAGAGACATCGATTCAAATGATAGCTTTGACTTGGAAGTGCAGATTGCACCCTAATAATTTATCACAGACAGGGTATGAAATGCTGCAATGGCCCTGGATGGTCTAGCAGGAGGTAGTGCAAGCATCTTGAAAAAATGCCAATGAAAAGTACTATTTTCATGGATTTATGTTGCCATGCATAAAGACAAAGACAGCTACCAGAGTAAAGTGATAAGGAGTGAACAGGTGAAACAGGAGTTTATAAGTGCAAATGTAACTCCTGTCACTTCTTGTCAAAAATAAATGGTTTTTCTAGGAAATGCTGAGGACCAACAGCAACCTAAATTGCATGATAATAAGATTTACAGTATAGAGATGTTACAAAGTTCCCATGTGTTTTTCAAGCAGGGGAAAGGTGGAAAAATGTTCCAACCCACACTGGAACACTTTTAAAGGTACTGTCATGGCTTGACAGCTTCCACCCCTTGGGGTCTACCACTTTTCTTGGCCTCTGGGGGAAAACAAGATTCAAACCACTACAGGTACCCAGTTCTACAAGGTATTATTCTCCACCTAGATTCTTTAAAATAATGGAAACTGATTGAGAACAATTATAATTGAGTTCAATAATTCATAAAGAGGTAAATATGGCTTACTTTTTGAATAGGTAGGGCCGCAATAGCTTTTCAAATACTGAGTAATTCATTCAGGGAATAACATGATGAGACAATTCAAAATTCTGAGCTATAAAACACAAAGAGAATTTGATGTCAGAGGTCTGGGTGCAATGCAGGGGCCTGGGATTTACTAAAGTTCCTAGATACCCCATCTAGAAAGGCAACTCTGGCAATTGCCTATAAAGACAGTTTAGATCCCCAACCCACCCTCTAGGAGCAGAGGAAGTTTGTACACCAAAAATTATATTCAAACAAGTGAGAAGGCCAAAAATCACCAAGACAATTCACATATTTGTTTATTTACAGATTCTAACTTTATAGGAAATGCATTTACCTGTGCGTTTGATAAAGCGTATTTTAAAGGGATAGTTTTGCAATACAATCTCTACCATTTGGACCTACAAGCTGTTCCAAATTGCTACTCATCTTACAATAGTTAGTCTGGTTTAGCTGCACTACGACTTGTCCAAATAAAAGGAAAAGTCATCTTGCTAGACTTATGCACGGGCTTTGCAGGATAATAGCTGAAATATTCATCTCTGTCAGATGCTGATCCCTGATAAACCATGAATGGGACCTTCTCTTCAAGCAAATTATTTAGACTCTTAAAAGATATGTGGAATTCTGCACCTTAAAAATGTATGGGACACCTGTAAAACACCTAAAACCTAAAATACAATTTTTTTTGTACGAATTCAATAGTCAGCTTGGATGTTAACTTCAATGAGACTTTTTTAAAACTACAAAGCTGAAAATATGTAATTGCATTTAAATACTCCTGTCTGAAGTGCTAATTAATTGGGAATGTTTTCATTTCTGAAAGAAGCATGGTTAAAGACAATTAGCACACTGATAAAGGGAAAAAAATGATAAAAAGATTAAAGATTATGAGAATGAAAGTGCCCAGAGACTAAAATAAAAATTAAAATACTTCAGGTCTTTGTTTTTTAAGCATTCACTTTGTGGAAATCACTTTGGATTCTTTTTTTTCCTTTCTTTTTTTTTTCTTTCCCAGTATGACCCTGTTTTTGCTAGACAGTTTAGTGTATGGTGTAATTTAAATGGGTGAATAATCTAAAAAAAAAATTAATAAGGTACTTGTTTATTTATATTTTTTCAATACGGCGTCAAAGTCTTAGAGATTTTTTTCTGCACTTTTTCATTACTTTGGTCACATCTACTTGTGCTTCCAGCGGAAACAAAGCGTGAGACTTGGCTCCAGTCTGTAATCAACTATATTTTGATGTCTAAATGTGACAAGAATTTCTAAGCTTCCACTACATTTAGCAAAAATCTACTTAATATGTGCAACAGAGTCTGGAGAAGTACTAACCTGAGTAACTGCAACACTTTATTTCAGTATGAACCACTCTTCAGAATTTATTTTTGGTTACAGGGTTGGTGCAGCTACCCTGTAATAAGCCTCTCTGTGCCTTGGTTACTAATTCATAAAATCATAGGATCATAGAATCCTTAAGGTTGGAAAAAAAAGTCCAACCTTTGACCAAACACCACCTTGTCAACTAAACCATAGAACTAAGTGCCAAGTCCAGTCATTTCTTGAGCACCTCCAGGGATGGTGACTCCACCACATCCCTGGGGAGCCTGTTCCGACGCTTAACAACCTTCCAGGGAAGAAATTCTTCTTAATGTCCAACCTGAACCTCCCCTGGCTCAGCTTGAGGGTATTTTCATTTTTTCTGTCACTAGTTCCCTGGGAGAAGAGGTCAACCTCCACCTTGCTACAACCTCCTTTCAGGAAGTTGTAAAGATCTCCAAGGTCTCCCTTGAGATTCCTTTTCTCCAGGCTAAACATCCTCAGGTCCCTGCACAACTGCAACACTAGAGCTGCTCCACAATGTAGAAAAAAACAAAGGTCCTACAAAGGCTGGAGAAAAAAGGTAGCTTTAGTAAGAGTGTATATATTTTCCAGAGTGGGTAAAAGCTTTCACAGAGAACTTAGACTTCATTTGACAGGTGATTTCTTAATAGTAGAAACTTTATTTTGGGTTCCCTATCTACAAGACAGGCTTATTAAATACCAAAACAGCAATGTAGTCAATCACAAGGCAGATATTAATAGGAAATCAGATGTTATTGAAATAATTGATAGTCCATCACAAGTTTCCTGATGTCACAATTGATGCATTTGGCATTTGTAGATGCCTTTAATTGTCTCTGTCTTTTGCTTCCCCCTCCCACTGCATTTAAAGCAGATTTTCAGTTCATAAAAAAATTACATTTTAGCTAAAAATAAATAAAGCAAGTATAATTTCAGAACACTCTCTGCCTGCTTTTATACCTAGTTTAATGTAAATCTAATATGATACAATCAGCTCTTTGTTTTCATACAGTTCTTTTAAAAGAGAATCCTGGGTTATTTATTATTCCCTAAGTTTACACTTGATGCAGTTCCTTTATCTTCTTCACTGAATTCTTGCAAATTATGTTGCTTGCATTTTTACTTTTGTCTGTGAATATTTCTAGTTTCCTTTTCTTAGTTGCAGCTAATTAATTTTCCTGCTTCCGTTGCTCTTGTTCCCCTTGTAGGTTTATACTTAAGCACATTCTGTGAGCACTGGAATCATCTCCATCCTTGTAGCGTTGTCATAGATACACACAGAACCATTTATTGTGGGAGAAACATAGAGAAATAGTTGCCCAGTGTTCTGCTCTTTCCTGTTTATCTTTTAGTTCAGACTGGTGCCATCAATGGCTCGCTCCCCTCTCTCCCCTCACCTCTGCTAATGAGGGGAACATCTGTGTGACTGGCAGACATTGCCCCAACGAGACAGGACTCATTATATCCCTGCTCAGAGCCCAGTCAGAGAGCCAGGGTGGATCTGTCACTCTGAAAGGACAGAGGCACAGTCAGTCCCTTTATAACTGGTCTCTACACCTGAAGATACTGAGTTTTAAGTTTTGAACCCTGTGTATTTTTCATTATCTTCAGAGGGTTGGGAGGGTAGGAAAGGGAGACCCTGGAGCTCTGCAAATCTTTGTTCTCTCTGTTGGACTAACATTTTCCTGCAGAAAGGACTTCAATGCTCATTTTTTATTCAAAATCAGCAAGAGCTTGGTGGTTAGAACATTACTATTCTACTCCAGCTGGAGCTGCCCTAGGTCCTAATCTCAGCTGCAAATGAAGAATCTGTTTTATCTGATGTCTGTTACAAGTTTGTTTTGTCCATTTAACCTGTATATTGCTTAGAGTGAGGGTGAACATATTTTGGAATTACTGTTGCTGTTATTAATATATTGTTGTAATAGCAGTAGTAGTAGTTGCTATTATTATTATTATTATTACTGTTATTATGTGTAGCTATAGGATTAAGTACAGTCTTGCCATGACATAAGTTAAAGCCTTAGAAATTTGTGTTAACATTGGCAAAGATCCTTTACACCTCTGCACAAATGAGCTTTGTATTTTACGTACAGACAAATCTCCAACAACTCCTCAATTACTGCAACAAGCAACACATCACAGTTGAACCAGAGGTGCAAAAAATCCCTTTACTGCTCTGTAGAAAAGATAAAAATACTAAAGACTGTGTTATAGGTAAGTCCAGATTCATTGGACATAACAGGAATTTTAACACTGCCTTCCATTACAGGTCAGATTTTTACTCTTTATTGCTAAAAGTAATTTAATCTTATTTGAAGAGTGTCTTCATAGTGAGTGAAAAATAAAAAGATTTCTGCATAATGGCAGACTGTGATTTCCTATCAGATAAATTTCTAGCTTCTTTTGATCCAACCAATCTTAGGCTATTTTATATTAAAAAACATGAACTTTTATAAATTTCAGTGTGACATGTTCCAGTTTTAAGCTTTGTCCAATACAAAGCCTGCAGCTCAAACATTCAGGCAGAAAACTGTCTCTCAAGTTGCCAGAAACTCAGTAACTGCACTAAGAAAACAAGATTTTAATTTGTTTTTAAATTCCTGAAGGACTGCCTTTCATGTGCCTTTGGAATAACTAAATTCTGTTTCTCTGTAAGCTGGGATTGACTGGAGTCTTTAGATAAAAGTGTTTTGCCCAAATTCTGAGCTAAGTATCCTGTATCAATGGAATACCATCCTCCAGGAAGAGATGCTGAAGGAAAGGTTCTTACTATGGAGCCTCTCTACGGTATCTATGTATAGTTTAGAAGCTTGCTGCAAATCAATAGTGCTATAGAAATGTGACATATAAATAATCATCATAACTAATGTGCTGTGCTCTTGCTGCAGCTCTCAGTTCAAAAGCTTATCTCAGATTGGATATTTCTGTATCCCACATTTTCCTCTTTGTTACTCCCTTACTGCTCTGGTAAAGTTATTTGAGTTTGACTGCTCAGGACTGAGACTGATGCACTGTGTTCTCTCGCCAAATATATTGAAAGAAAAAGATCAAAACATTTTGATTAATAAATTTATTACAAAAACATATTTATTTGCTTATGTGCCAACTGTTCCTTAGCAATTTTCAAAACCACTTTTTACAGACACTTCAGGGTATTTTTCTCCTCCTTTTATAGATAGGGAAGCTGAGGTAGAGCTAAGTGAATATCCATAGTTTTCTGGAGGCAATACCAGTTTGGGAACAGAGAACAAAAAAGGTCTGGTTTTCAGAGCTTTTAATACTCGCAACAGTTATTAAGCTCAATAGGAGCTTTTGAACATTAGGAACACCTGGAATTCATGTTCTTTCATCCCTGCTTATCTGCCTGAGTACGGATGAAAGCAGCCATGATGTTTAATTCTGCTGAGCTGGAATTCATGGAGCTAGTGCTGGATCCAGCCCCCAGCACTTGAACTAATCACACCTATCTGCACTCATGTGCTCAGAGGTAAGAGAGTACCTAACTGGAATTTAGTACTCAGGAAGTACAATTTCACTGCACCTTGTGTATCATCCCATCTAATATATAACCCTGAGAAGGCAGCATGAGATAGTGATGTTTCCTTAAATCTATGCAGGAGTATCACCAGTCACTGGTAAACCATGCAAGCCTCCTTTCAATTCCATTCCTAATCCTCCTGGGTTTTTTTTGGCAGAAATTCTTAATCTTCCTTACTATAAATTGCACTGCTACAAAAAACCAACCAACCAAACAAAAAATAGGACTTTAAACCCATGCTGTTAGTGTTGCTTCACGCCAGCTATATTTACCTCTCTCACTTTGATACATTTTTTCCTGCACTGCTCCACCCAAAACCACTCTCCCTTTCACCACTGATTGCTATGGCAACCAGAGAAACCAGGAAGAATATTTCAATAACTGCACTCATGAAGAAGAGTACCTGGGCTATCATTTGAGCCAGGTTCTTCCCAAAACAGATGTGTGCTGGGTTCTAAGAGCACAGAATAAATAGCAGAAAACCCCTGTGAACGGACTGGGATTTGAACTGGAGCTTTGGAATTATAAATCCATAGGAATTAGAAAACTCCTGTTGGAGTATTTCATGCACTGACTTAGCCAGGCCCCAGGAAGTCTTTTAGCTGATAATAAATAAAGCTCATGAGATGGTAGGAGACAGAGGTAGCCTTGGAAAACATCAGTCTCTCATCAAAGGGCTGGATGCAGCAGGCCAGTGGTTACTGACAACATTCCCAAAAGTGCAATATTTGGAAGATGCAGATAGAAAGCTGGAAGTGAAAAATGAAAAGATCCACTTTTGGCACCTCAGTAACTTCCTTGTTATGCTTTAATTCTTAGATAACTTTTCACGTCTGGTGACTTCCTCACTTCTTTCATATTTTCTCCTCTATTATACTTCAGATATAACTTTTGTTTTCTTGTATTTCACACATATTGGTTAAAATTAATATCTATACCTGTAGGTGAGGACAAAAAAAATATTTTCTAAGAAATTTTTCCCCTAAAGGAAGGGAAAATCAAGGAAGTATAAACAATAAAAGGTCAAAACTTTACAAAATCAAAGGTACTTCTTCTGGTCAATTTTAAACTTTCATTTAAAAACTGTTACCACAGTGAAAAAGCATTAGGAGGCATTGTCAATTCAGAGGAAGATTCAGGAAGGAAAAGATGACCTTGTAGCCTACTATGTCTAAAGTGAAGGGAAAAAATTAAATAGTACAAAACATAGGGTTGTGCTACTAGGAACTAATAAGAACTTCTGGTAGTAGCTGAGACTTCAGCATACAGATAAAGTGACAAGGATCTGGATGTACATCACAGGATGATTTTGAGTCAGCAGGGTAACAAAACCATGAAAAAGTCTGATGGGATCCGAGGTTGGCTCAGAAAAAGTAGTGCCAGTGGACATGGAAAATCATTATATTTATTAAGCAACTCTGGTAAAACCCTGACAGGATACAATTGAAAAAAATATGATCTTGAAATTGAATAAATAAAGATAAGCCTTCTGGATAATCAAAGAAATTAAAACCTTCAATTACATTTATAAAAATAATGCCAGAATAGATTTTAATCCAAACAACATAGAAACCTGCAAAGAAAAGCTATGCTATGACAAAGGTTGGCATAAGAAGTAGACAATCTCACCAAAGGAAAAAATAGTGGGAATTTCTGGCTCTTCAAGTACTGAGGTTCTGAAACAAATTTACAATAGGAGGGGAGGAGCAAAAAAATGCTTTGTGATGTATTAATCCTCTTTCAAATGTCTTAAGGTAATTAACTACCACTGAATTCAGTGACTGCTGAATAAGGAGCCATATTACGTTCAAGAGGAGTAGCACCTGTTTCTGGAAAGGACAGGTCAATTGAAAGAGCTGAGGTTCCCTGTGTCTTTTACACAGGGAGCCTGAATGGCTGGATCAAACATACCATTGCATGGACTGTGCCAAAGCCTGGCACAAGGGGCTGCCCCAGAGATATCTTCTCCCACTCTTGAGTCCACTCGAGTGAGCACTGTCATTTTCATACACATCTGCACAGAGATGGTGTTAACTTGTCATCATCTGCCTGGAGACAATAGAGATTAAAAATTAAAATCAAACAAGCAAGTAAAGCAGGATTTTCTGAACCAAATTGCTGCATTGGACACAGTACAAGTTAGTGATAGTGGACTTTCAGAATGTTGACAAGCAGTGAGCTTCATCATCAGGAAAGAGGAAAAGAACATGTTGACTTTCAAGGCTTCTATGTCTGTGAACATGAGACAGGGGACTTTTAAGAGCCTCCTTCAATCAAAATCAAGTGTCTCCTGGGGAAATGAGAAGCTAGTCACTCAGATGAGCTATTTAATGTTTGTGATGTTTTCCTTGACGGTTGCTGAGACAAGGTAGGATCTGGAGTTGCCAGGGAAGGGAATTCTATCCCAATTACTTATTAGCTCTTCACCTGACAGTATAGTTCAGTCCCTTTTCCGAGAGCAAGAGAATCTGCTCCGGTGGGTCCCAGACATGTACAAAAAATATATGACTTCTCCTCATTCATGTTGCCAAGGACATTGGCCACCTGCAACCACTTACTACACCATTCCAGGCTCCTCAATTCTCGGTCCCAGCAGTTACAGAAACCACAGTTATTTCAGGGATGATGACTAAAAATAGCATGAGGACTGAAATTTATAGTTATAGTTATAAATATAGATACCCTTCTAGATATAGGTATATAGATAAATAAAGGTATATAGGTATATCAGTATATAGGTATAGATGACATATCAAACTAAAGGTGGACATTTTGGAGTCCCATCCTGATGAGACCTGACAGAGAAAAGGATGACCTTAGAGTGGTGTGGTATGACATTTAAAAAAATGCCAACCATGAAGAAATGCAATTTTTCCTGGTCCCAGACCTAGTGAAGGGCTGACTGAGAATAGCATCTATATTTCTGCTGTTCCTACCTTCATTCTGGAGTAGCTGGTCCTCCTCCTTATTTTTTTTCCCTTTTTCCTTTGACTCTTAATCACAACAAGGAATGAAGATTAAAATCTGCATTTAAGATTTAGAGAAGGAAAAAAGGTCTTCTGAATAAACATAATTTAACTGCAATTTTCTACTCTAGCTCTGAAGACTCATGCTGAAGACTCATATTACCACTCTTTGTGTCACAGTATATATTAAATGTAGGAAATCAGTCTGAGATGTATTATTGGTTTAGGAGAATCCATGTACAATTACTTTTTAAAAATTACAACATACTTCAAACTGTAACAAGTGTGCCTCTTTATAGAAATAGAGGTTATAATCTAGCCATTAAAATTCCATAACGAACTGCTTCCAGCTATTCACATGCGTGAAACACCGCATAGCTTCCAATTTTTATTTTTTTTTTTAAGTTTACCACTTTCAGGCTCCTGTAGAGAGCAATTTCCTTGGAAAGTGACTTCATCTAAATAATATTTAAGTATGCCACAAAGAATATCAACAAAGACAAATTGTGTCACATCTCAACATAATCAAACGTTTATTTATTAAACTGCTGAAAATCTGATCAACATGGAATGAGCTGAAGTTCTCTCAAAGCAAACTAAAAGAGAGAAGCGAGGCAAAGCTCTGAGGTGGCACAAGTTTTACAGTGTAGAAGCACTGCTACAGGCACACAGAGTTATCTGTAAGAATGGAATTGGACAAAAGGCTGTTGTGAACACAGGATGATCTTGTAGCACTTATGGTTGTGTAAAGGATAACCAATAAGATGATTACTTCACAGTATTTTTAATATATTTAAAGAGCAGATCTGACACCTGGTGTCCAGGGTGTCTGTAGCTCTAATCTTTAGGGTGTATAGGATCCTCATCCTACACAGGTGTTTTCTAGTGTTACATTATTTTATGTTACACTATATTAAGTTATCTCCAGAGAGGAAATGGGTCCTGTGCAGCACAAAAGATGAACCTGAAGAGTTTACAATTCAAATACATTGAAATTCTCAGTGCTCTGCATAGATTGTCTAACTTCCTACCTATTTTGACAGACTTAGGAACATTGCTATTATTGCTATTTATGAGCTAAGAACTTTGTAGAAAAAGAAATTCAATGAATTATCAGACATGGACAATATTCATGTGAAACAAACTGTGGGCTTTATGTAAAATTTACACAAAACGCCAACAGGATTCTTATTTGACCCTGGAATGACTCTTTCAGTGCTAGAACAGTCAACCTAACTGCTGTGTTAATCACACTGATTTTCTCCTGCACTTTATTTCAAACAGTGATCTCTGAATGATGGATGCTCATAAAACAATAGAAGGAAACCCATGAATTGACTGCAGGAATATATTTAAGACAAAAATAAAGTATATTCTGCCCCCACCAAGCATATAAATTGAATCAAAATGACAGGAAAATTAAGAACAGGAATGATATAATATTTCAGCTTCTCTGTTTTTAGATTTTATTTACTGAATGCCACTGTGGTAACAAGTGAAATTATGAAATTATGAAATTATGAAATTATTCATGGCTTTTAGAAAATATACAAGTTCATTTTATCCATTATTAAGTCATCTAGATTAGGTACTTACCTATAACTGGACTGGATTCATTAGGAAGCAGCCATTGTATAAGGCTAAATATCACTATCCCAACTTTTCTCCATTGTTCTGATGTCTGGAAGGAGCCCAGCCCTGTGGATTGCAGAGGGCTCAGAGTTTCTGTTGGGACTCAGCATTGCAAATTCTCCTCTCTGGAAGAAAACATCTCTGTACAGAACCTATTTCTAGGCATTACTTTCCAAAAATTGTATTAATAATTTAGATTCTTGAGGAAAAATACGAGGTTTAATCTCCTTCTAAATCTCACTTTAATGAATAAATTGTGTAGGAGGGAAATCATGTAATTGAACTTTAATAATTTGAGATGTAACTTGTGATTTTATATCCCCTAAATTTGTTGGGGTTTTTTCCCTCCACCTTATGTAAATCCACTTTACCACAGCTGCACTCATATAATATTCACCTGGAATATGTGATGTAAATTTGATTTTTACTCTATACTGTAAAAAAAAAAAAAATCCTTCTTTCCAAATCAGACCTGCTGCAAGGACTATCCTGTACAGGGCAAATAAGAATCTGTAAGTGCTGCACATCCATCAGTGTGATTTATAAAACAGGTAATCTATTAATCTTCTATTCATTACTCTAGAGAAGAACAAGGTCTTAATTTATTAGAAATCACATAAAAAAAAAGCTAACAGAAACGATGCATAACAACTCTGGATACTCCTGTTTTGATATTGTCATTAACAGTTCTCAGATTAAGACATTCATAAACTGGTTTCTAGTATTTCTTCTAGGATATTCTTTTTATTTTTTTTGTGCAATGTTTGAAAGATAAGATAATCTTATGGTAAACATATTGTATTAAAGATTAGAATATATGAAACGCTTTCCTAGTTCTGGCAAAGGATGTTTGCATAACCTTCATAAAGTCACTTAATTCCTCTATCCCGCTTGTCAACCATTTGAAGATGCCTGACTACCACTCATTTCAGTGAAGTTATGCAGTTCATACGTACTTCAGGCTTTCCGAATCATTTAATTTGTTTTTTTTGGTTTTACAAAAGTTTCTCTAGTTGTCTAAATGAGAGCCTGTAGGACAGAGACTGTCTTACGTTCTCTATCCTCACTAATCCTACTGTAATAGGGTTTCTAGTGCAAAAAGACTTCTAGGGATGCATTTGCAAGAATGATAAATACTAATAATTTAAGGAATTTAATGAAACTATCCATTTCCATGAGCTATTGCCATGTTAAAAAGAGAAGTTAAGTAGGGGAAACATTTACAAATCAGGACACTAAATGCAGTGTTGAGTTTTCCATAAGGTAATATTGTGTAACAAGACTGTGATGGAAAGTTGCTGTGACAAAGTACTCAATTACACAGTAACCATTTTAGAGGGGGGGAATATAATATTCATTAATATTAATCTTTTAATACAGTACTAGCATAGATTTCTTAGTTATGAAGGTAAGAGGACATTATTCTCATTAAAGCTCATTTTTACTATTATTATTCAGAATTCTTGAGGATCAAAAAAAGCGTTCTACTGAGACACAGTAGTGAGAAAATAGATGCAGACCAGTAAATCTACGAATTCTGCATTGAATTGCCACCAATGAAGAAGTGTAATTCATACCAAACTTACATAAGCCTGAAGTTTATGTTACTGGTCTGGGCTTACCTATAAAGAACATTATCCAAGGTCAACCAGTAAGCCATGACCATTGCATTGCAACCTACTGGGTCATTCAGTGGCTTTCTAGTGGAAGGTGTTCCTGGCCATGGCAAGGGGTCAGAACCAGGTGATCCTTGAAGTTCCTTCCAATCCAAACCACGGTTTCCATGATTTCAAAGTGGAAGTCATGCATATATTAGTTCTGGCTCTTAGTTCATGCTATATTAGTTCTGGCTCCATCAGTGACTTTTTATATATCCTTAGTCCTGGCTCAATCAGTGACTTTTTGTATATCCTTAAAATGTTTCTGTGAGATCTTTCTCCAAAATAAAAAAGTTTCACCTGTTCAGTCTGTTTTTTTCAAATATTTATGCTCAAGATTATTAAAACGGGCCAAATGCTGGAAAAGCTTGTCATAGCCTGTAATTCAGTCCAAAGTCTGTGACTGAACCAAGTTAGGATATTTTTGTCCTCTGCAAACTTATAACACTTGGATTTTCTTTGTTTATTTGTTTCAAGGGCTAAAGATTTAACAAACTATTTGGAAGATAAGCAGAGTCAAAACTTCCAGTCAAGTTTCAGATATTGTTCTGCATTATAATATAAATGTTTTGAGTAGATTAACTGTATATTTAAAAGGAATGTAAGTGAATAAGCTATATAAGTTAGTGTTTAGATTTAATAAAAAAAAACCCAAAACCAACTCCAGTGGAAGGGAGCGAGAAGAGAAAATCGAGAATTTGTTGCCCTACTCAGCACAGTTCTTTACAATAGTATGATTTTAGACTTTTTCACCTCTACTTTTAAAATGAAATGGATTTTTATCAAATATAGCACTCAGGAAATGTGAGATTAATGCCTTTGACAGAAGCAGAAAACAGAGTAAATAGGCATTACACAGGTTTCATGAGAAAGTTCAGCAAGTGCACTTGAATGTGATCTTTCAACTTTTATTATCAACTCGAGCTCCTCAGACTGCCAGCTATGTGATCTCTAATTTTTTGGAGCCATTTTACAAGGAGGCCACCACGGTAGCAGGAGGTAAAAGGTTAGGCTGAGTTCAAATAAGCATTTTCCTGTTTGCCTGGTTTACCAAACACAAAATCCATCGAACCCTATATTAAGTTTGAAACAATATCCTGAAAAATATAAAAGAAAAAACAAGTTTATATTCCTTAAAAAAATATGCATCTGTGGAGAGCAAAACTTACTTGCAGTTTATGGTGCTTTGACTCTTCTGGGTGGAAGTGTGTTAACCATTGTTACTTGCGACCTCAAAAAATATTAACTCACAGTCTTCAGTTTGAAAAATCTGTAGCAATATTAACAGGTGTGGACATAAGTGTAGGTGTGGTGGAGATTGAACTTTATCTGTGGGAGTCATAGAATAGTTAAGGTTGTAAAAGACCTCTAAGATCAGCAGGTTCAGCCATCAACCCAGCACCACACCATGTTCACTGCTAAATCATATCCTCAAAGAAGAAACAGCAGATCTTGAAAGATCGTCTGCTTTGTTTGTCCACTTTCTGTTTGAGATGAAAAAGGAGCCCAAAATCCCTGGAGCTCTACCTTTCACTGATGATACTTCAGCAGACTCCATGAATTCATCTGAGACAGGAGCTCAGGAAGACTGTTGTTTCTGGGAATTAGAATTAAAGCCAGTCAGAAACCTTCCAGGGAAAAAAAAAATTGCTGTAAAATGATCTCTTATAGAAAGAACAACATCAAAAAAAAATCACAAAAATTTAGCCAAGTTTTCTTACAAGCATTTTTTTAAGACAGTGACAATAAAGATTTGGAAGTGAAGTTTCTTTCTAAATAATATGATGTTACAAGCAATTTCCTAGGTGATGGATGACCCATGTCCAAACCTTCCACTGTCTTGATTTGAAGCTGAAAAACAACTATCACTATTTCATGGTTTTCCAGCCAGCTCTCATATCATCTTCTTAGTAAGATGAGACATGCTGTTTGCTAAAGAGCATGACAAGATTCCAGAGCTTTTTGGAAGTAGAAATGGTAAATTATGACTCTTGATGTTTTCATCTGTGACTCTTGGTTTACTTTTTCACACAGTAAAAATAGTTTTTCCAGGAACAGAGATGTCAGGTCAAGTGCCAGGAGGAAAATCCTACATGAGGATTATGGGTCTCACCTTGACTCACAGACCAGCTTTGGATCTAAGACTGTGACAAAAAATTTTGGCTCCAGCTTTATAAGAATTTGTTTCCTAATTTCTATTGAAGAAGGGATTTTTTTTCTTCAATTTGTATGAACTTCTTATTATATCATTTTTATGTGGTATTAAAAAGCTGTCATTTTGCATTTTGGAGATGGCTTCAAATCAACAGCACAATTTAAGGTTCCTTTTCCCCTTTTATTTGGAAGTAACAATCACTTTTGGAAGCATTTGTTATTGCAATTGCACCACAAGATGTATTTACTGTACAACTCATTCACCTACAGATGGATTAATGCCTTGAAAATACCCAGAGGAAAGAGGGCAAACAGTTGCAAGTGCTTATCTGTATAATTAGCAAAACTTAGTTTTAATAGATAAATTACTAGCTACAATCTTTGTTCCTTTAAGAAATTACTTAGACCAATGAAACCCCTTTTTAAAAACTGTATCTACTATACCAGCTATAGGAATGTAAATTTGTGACTGCAGCTGCATATAAAGTAGTGAATAATTTATTTTGCTCTTATCTCTTTTCCCTCTCTTACATAAGTGTTTTTCGCTGGAGATTGGCAGAATTTTAAAGCTATGGCATTTTTTAAACCTATAGATCTTCCAATATGATCTCATGTTTATTCTGGACAATTAAATGTCACCTATTTACACATATTCACCCCAAAAGACATGCGATACCTTCCAGAAAAGCATTGAATCTTGATTTTTACAACAGAAGCATCTACCATTTCCCTTTGTAGTTTATCTAGTAGTTATACTCCCACAGTAGAACAGGTGGGATGTGAATATATGCATTGAGGGAACATGTAAGACTGAGATCTGAGAAATCCAAGAGGAATTCCAATGATGAATTTCTAGAGTTTGAACCCCCAAACCCTCCTCATATATGCAAGCAGGCTCCACAGTAATCTTAAATTCTTATCATGGCTTTAATCTGTGTTCTTTTTACATGTCTTTTTACTTTTTCTTTGCATGTCATTATGAGCACCAATATAGACTTTAAAATATTTTTCTTCAAATAGACAGAAAAACATTAAGAAGTTTCTTTTCCTCACAGTGTTACTTTCAGTGTTGACACCTGTCATACTATTTGTCCTTTGAAATGCAGTATTTGTACAAATGTATAAGTTACACCATATAATTTGCAAATAAAAAATACTATCCTTAAATGTTATGTAAGTGATGTCAGATTTCAGACCATCTTCATATGCTGCTTTGGTGAATAAGTAAATCACATGAGATAAAATATATATTTTTACTCCTTCCTAAATAGCTCAAAGACTTTGCCAAAGTAATCTCCCTACATTCTGATTACAAAGAAGATTTGTTTTAAGATATAAGTATTTTACTGAACATCTCCAATCAAATATAAAAAAAGTTCAATTTATGTTTGGGGTTTTTTTTGAGCAAACAGACCTTAGAGAAAGTACATACTTTTTCTTTTCTTTTTTTTTTTTTTTTTTTTTTGTTTCTTTAAGGTTAGGAGAGATTTTTTTGTCCATATTAATTCACCATTTACTCTCAAAAACCACACCTCTATTCATACTGAGTTACTCACTCTCATGCAGGGAATAAATGAGCCTGGGAAAAAGGCTGGTCCTTTCTTTTTGTGGGGCCTATTCTCCCCACCCTTTGTTAGCTATTTAATTTTTTGTTTGCTGATGGGTAGGAGATCCAAACATCTACCAGGACCTCAAACTGCAAGAAGATGTGGAAGAGCAGAATAAGAAGAGGAGCTGCACCCTGGAATGTTTAGTAAATGTAATCTGTCACAGAGCTACAAACAGGACAGCCAGTGAAGATGTGAGGGTGACCTTATTAACATGTATAGGTACGACTCTATGTTTAGTCAACCAGTAAGAGCACAAAAAAACCAGCCAATTAAATATCTGACTTCACTAGCTCTGTGATACTTGGAAACCTTTCCATTTGATGTGGTAAATGTTTAATATGTGTTTTCAAGAGACTGTTACAGCGCTGTTACATATGATCGTCTACCAGATCTCTATATGAACCAAGATGAACCCTCTGAGAGACTGCACAGCACTTTTCTGTCTCCAAACTCCACCACATACTTTTAAAGTAGGTACACAAGCATGGACACAGATGCAGACAGACTAAGGTGCCTCTGACCTCCAAACTGTCTGTTTGGACAGAAAGGTGTGAAGGAACAAGATTCAGGATGGGAGAGGTTCCAGTCGTGGAGAAAAACATACAGCAATTGACAGGACTTTATTATATCGGCCTTACAGTTATTATATGGACTTTATTGTTATTATGTGGTTTCATTGTAGCCACACTACACAATGCAGAGCCAGGGCAGGCTCGGGCTTGCCACGAGTTCGCCTGCTCCCTGCTTCCCCGCTGCCCTCTCCGATAGGCTGCAGAAGCTGCAGAGAGGACACAGTTACCATTCGCCCTTTCCTTCCCCAGCTCCTGCCACGTTCCTCCCCCTTTTGCCTGTGTCCCTATCCCGATTTGTTTCCCCGTTTGTCTGTCTCATGTTCCGTGCCATGTTCTAGCCCTTTCCTGCCTGAACTGATAAAAAATCCCGTGCACGCTTCAATAAAGCATTCCATCTGCACCCCTGCCTTCTCTCCAGACCCGTTCGTGCTGTGTCACGGCCCCACCCCCCCCCTCGGACCGTGGCAGAAAGGTGTCTGAGGTAGCACACAGCCAAAATTAAAAAAAAAACAACCAAACAAAGAAGAAGAGATATCATATCATCTCAGTTGCAACACTGTGATGACCACAGCTGTGTGTTTTGTGAAGTGCAATTCATCAGAGTGAATTGCATTGCCCACAGACTGTGTGAATGCCTGTCCCTCTACAATTTTCCATTTTGCTTTTTATTGTTTCCTCCGTTTTCTCCTTCTCTTGAAAGTTAAATCCCTTTTGCCTCTTAACACATACTTTCTTTCTGCACTGAATTGTGCAAAAGATGTACTGATATCAGCTAAATACTGTTCTGAATAGTTTTGAGATGTAGTTTCTCTTGGTCTCTAGATAATCCAGATTAATACTTTGTTCCTGGACATTTTACGAGGTCTATTTTGAAGATGATATCACTGAATGTATTAGAGCCAGTTCCAGCGATATATGTCAGACAGAGTTTTCTAATACAGTTTAAACTTTAGATTATTGATAAGCATTAAAATTTAAAATACTTTTTTTTTTAATTATTAAAAAGTCCAAGAGTATAAGATTGCAAGGAGTCTGCTGGATAAAGTGTGCTATCACAGCACTACCATCACAAATTTCTCATAACCTGAATTAGCTTTTTTTTTTAAATTAGATTATTTCCCTCTTCCATCCCTCTCTTCTTACCCGTTGTGTTCCAAAATGTCATTGATCTCATGACTAAAACCTTCTTCTAATTTCCAGCCTAAATTTATTCATAGCCAGTTAATTCCCATTTGTTCTTATGACAATATTGTCCTTTAACCTAAATAGTGCTTCACCTTCTCCTATGTTTACCCCTATGATGTATTTACAGACGTAAATCATATCTCTTCTCAGCCTTTGTTTGGCTAGACTAAACAACCTATGCTCTTCCAGTCTCTTCTTTTAATGAGAATACCCCCATGAATAAGGGCTTTGGAATTAGGGCCTAATTGAAAATGCAAAGCAAGCAACAAGGAAGATCCTATGGAAAAGAAGTAGCTCAGAGCCCTTCCTGTGAATGACTCTTGGCTGAGCTCTTCCACCTTCTTTAAAGTAAATGGCTGATTCTGTTCCACGAGTATCTCAAATGTTTAGGTTTCATTTTTTTTGGTCTGAAAACTATGCAAAGGAGAACATCACTGAACAGTGACTTTCAGCACAGCCAATCTCCCAAATCCAAATTACTGGGCTGTTGCTCCCTGGCAGAGACATATCTCTTCAAGCTCAATTAAATGCCCTCAGATGGACCACAAAATTTATTTACACTTTTTAAGTGTTAAAAACATTTGAATATATTTCACTAGGCAGGTATCAGCCCTAGGGTGTTCTTGCCCATGTAGCTGACCATACTGGGGAGAGAGCTTGACACAGTGACTTGCAGAGATGCAGGGCAGGAAAACAGACCTTTAAAGGGTTTTTTTTTGTTGTTTATTTGTTGACTTTTTTGAATCATGCTTTGAAGGCATCTAAGTATTAGCTTTTCAAGCAGTCCAGGTTGCTACATTCAGTCAGCATGTCACCCTTCTCTGGCAACACACTGCATTTTCATACCTTGCACTAAAACCACTTGGGACACCTTTACACAAAGGTCATGTTCAGGACAACCTGAAGAACCTGAACATACATAAGTTCATTGGACCCAATGAGATGCATTCCAGAGACCAGAAGGAATTGCCTCAGGTAGTTGCCAAGCCCCTCTCAATGACATTTAAAAAGTCATGACAGTCAGCTGAAGTCCCAGGTAACCTATAAAAACGTTTTAAGTTAAAACAGCACTAAAACAGTTAAAATATACATACATATCAGAGAAGTCCTTGCCTACAGTGTCTCTGACAGAAAGACATTTCCTTATGAAATTTTGAAATTCAATTGGTAACACTGCCCAATTCAATCTAAATTTAAAACCTGATTTGAATCAAATTTTAGACTTTTGAAAGCTCCTTGAAATATGTTGTTCCTTTTTGTGACGTGTAACTGAAAAGGAGGTGCATAAGTATGGGCTGTATTGTAAGATTTTTTTATGGCTAGCTATTTTATATTGTTTTAAATGACAGTTTTTGGAGGAGGTTGTCAACTCGTAGGCAAACACTAACATTGTGCCTTTTTGGCTGAATTCCTGCTCCAATTTCCCTAAATACATTTGAGTTTATTTTTTGTACAGTATAATGGAATCTGAACTAAAAAAATTGGATATACAGGTGAGCTGGATTCAGCTTGCTACTGATCTTTACTAATTTGACACGTTCAAGTTGGAATATAAAAGCTATGTTCATGAGCACATCACTTTTTTTGCAAAACTAATGGACACTGCTTTGCTCTTTGGGAGATGCCCTCTGTTTCTAGAGCTGGAGGTCCCAAGTTCTATTTTGAATGCCACTTGCCTTCATTTGGCTGCAAATGAAAATAAAAATTAAAAAAAAAAAAAATATGTTTAAAGCCTCAAGATGGCCTTCAATGGGGCAGGAAGAGGCCAATTATCATCACATTTTGCAAGGCTCCTCCCACCTCCTGTTCAAAATGGCAGTCAAAAGACCCAGATGCCAGGCTGAAAATACTCTCTTCATTATTTAATTTTGTGTGTGTTCTTCTTGCAGCTGTGCTGGCAGCATTAAATATACCTCACAGCTATTCACTAGGTTACCGCCTGATCTGATGCACACAGAAGACTTTTCATTAATCTCTGTGGCTTTGGATCAGTCCTGCCGACTGTGCCTCTGCCTTTTTTTTTGGACTGTTATGCTTCCTGTTCTCAGATGACAGTTTTTACGAAGTTTAAACATAGAGTATATCTTCACAGAAGTTCAAGAGCACCTTTACCTTGCACTGGTGTGGATTATTACGTTGAAAATCCCTGAGCCTTCCACAAGGAAGCAATTACCAAGTCCTCACTGCATTACATTACAGTTCATTCTGTGTCTGTATGACTACAGAGTGTACATTGGATAAACAAATGAGATATAAGGAAAAAATCTGCACTGGTTTATAAACAAAGAGTGGGGATGGAGACAGGAGGGGAAGGCAATGTACTTGGAATTCTTTCAGAGAAGGTAGAGCCAAAGGATGTAAGGTCTTGTTCAAATAAATTTTCTAAAGGAGGGTAGAACAGGAAAACAACAGCAGAATTGAAAGGAGTTTTCATTGAGAGCTTATCAGGAACAAAAATGTTTAAAATGTGAAGCTAAGACTGGCACACGTACGTTCAGTAGAAAATTCGGAAGAAATATTTCAAGAGAAGATTTGACCCAGAAGTTTTCGAACCCTGGATTTACCTCTTTATTAATATAGAACATCCTATGATCCTGAGTGTAATTTTCACCATGCTTATATACATACACTTGAATACTTAATGACATCGACAATCATAGTCTGTGTTCAGGTTTTACCATGGTTTGTACCGATATAAGATAAGATTCAGAGACAACATAACACTTTGGCTGATGTTGCAGCAGTGTAAGTGGCACACATCACAGTCAGTCTGCCTGAACAGCTAATGAGAGTGTGTCACGGGATACCAGGAACTGACACGGCTACCTGTGCAATTCTCTGCTTGCTGTCCAGTTTGTAGATGAAATATTAGCACACTAGGAATTTTTTTCCACTTGCCTCATTTCAGCTTCTTAAATTGCTAAAACTAGGCTGATACAGAATGATAATTTTACATTCCTGTTTTATCTGGTATTGTGGTGGGTTGACCATGTTTGTCCATAACATGCCCACCAAGCTGCTATTTCACTCCCTCTCCTCAGTGGGACAAGAGCGATAAAGTAAGATGAAAAAATTTCTGGGTTTCATAAAGGAAAGACCATAAATGAAACAAAGAAAAACAAGCAAAACAAAACAAAACAAAAAAAAAATTAACTCTATTTCCCCTCAGTAGGCAATGTCCAGCTATTCCTGGGGAGTGGGG
This sequence comes from Manacus candei, assembly GCF_025592945.1. NCBI lineage: Eukaryota > Metazoa > Chordata > Aves > Passeriformes > Pipridae > Manacus > Manacus candei. Next base: position 9,687,134 of record NW_026138061.1, read on the forward strand.
TCTTAGCACACATAGTGGAAACTTCAGAAGACAAACACCTTAGTAATGAATGCTGCCCTTTATCCTCCTCCTTTCTCTTAGCTTTTATTGCTGAACACAAGGACATATAGTGTGGGCTATTCCTTCAGTCAGTTTGGATTTGCTTCCTAGCTGTGTGTCCTCCCAACCTATTTCTCACTCCCAGCCTACATCTTTGGATGTAGATTGAGGTTGGAGAAAGCCTTGATGCTGTTCCATTGATGCTCAGCAGTAGCAAAACCATTGGTGTATCAGCACCTTTCTAGCTAAGAAACTAGCACAGCACTATGAGGCTGCCATGGGAAAAGCTAGCTCCATCACAGTCAGATCCAATACTGATCAATAACTGTTACTGCATTTTTGAACTAAAATATGAATGGATGCATACTTCAAGTCAGTATCAATGCACTTGTTTACATGGAAAAACATCCCAGAAAACATTAGATGTGTGTTCTAGTTACTCATACTGATATGATTTTCCTCTAATTCCTGAGAAAGAAAAAAATTACTTTCACAGTGTTTGCAAGTTCACACATAAAGAGGCCCCCAAAAGGATTTTGAAGCTTTCATTTAGATTTTTACCATCAATAAATCCTAGCCAGAAAACCTAAAAGTGAAAACTTTTTCACTGTATTCCTAAGATGTCTTACTCCCAGATGAGAAAAACGAATTATCAAAAATATTTGCTGTGTGTTCCATAAAATCTAATAGGCAGAAAAAGCAGGAGCCATGCTATATTTTTTTCATGATTTGTGTAAGTTATCAAAACAAGGATGAACCTTGAAAAAAAAACCACCACAGATCAGAAGTGAGAATGGCTATGGAGAAAACAGACAAGGACGATACAGAGTAAGGTGATTGCCTGCCCTGTTGATACCTTTGCTCTTCCACTGACTTTCTTTGCCCCCAGGAGGTCTCCTAGTGCCTACCTTACCTCAGGGCTTACCTGCACTCTTGCTGGATGCTTTTAACTCTTCTGTAGCTTCCACGGCTCCAATGATCCTTGTACCTTGGATTCACTGACACAGTTCTGAGCTAGAGAATGATTTTTGCTTCCATTCAAGTTTTCTTACCGAGGAAACAGATTAAAATGTTCAGAAGGGGACAGTCCTCCAGGGCATCACCACCAGCTCAGAAAGTCTGATGCCTTCTCATCTCACATTTCTGTGAGAAATGTGAGATGACTCCATTTTTGATGGAGTCCCAGGTGACTCAGGGAAGAATGGAAAACTGTCAAAAAGTCCTAGAAGGGTTTGTAGGGGATGGGGTGGTGTTGGGTATTCAAGCACATATACAACTCTCCCTAACTAACTCTGTAATGAAACCAAATCTTTATGTTTTTCTTAGTTCCCTCTCTCTTTAATATTCCTTCAAGTAGTATTAAAACATTAATCTTGAGGGATGATCAAACACTGAAGTAATGGGCAAGTATGTACATAATAGAGATAGTGGGTTTTTTTCCTTAAATCTTTCTTCCAGTTTTTATTCTTTGTCTTTGCCAGACAGTTATGGAATTCATTTTTAATATAAATTCTACATATTTCTTTCTAGAAGATAAAAGCCAACGTAGAGAGTTATACTCTCAAAAAGGATCCATGGGGTATAAAGAAGCACTGTTTTGCTTTTATGTCATGAAAAATGTTGTCAAACAGAATCAAAATGAAGCACAATCACTTATCTTCACATTTCTACCATACAATACTTCAAGGATACAAAATTGTGTTTAAAGACATAGGATTGATTAACTCTCTGTGGTTTGGGCTTCTTTAAATTACCTTAACAGCAACACACAGCACAAAGGGAATTGTTTTTTTTTTCACTTTGGGATTATAGCAGCAATTTGAAGATGGTCTTTTTACCATTGATTCTTTTATCAGAGTGGAAAAGGAAAACAAGCAATATGGAAAAACATCACCCAAACTGGCTTTAACAGTTTTACTACTCTGTTAAACAATAAAGGCAACACCTTTTACAGAGGGTCAGAAATGAGACACTGACAAATTATTGATGCAGAATAATTAAAAGAAGATCTCGACTCTTCAGTGTAAATTACTCTATTTCTTCATTGTTATAGTTTTTCATCTCAAGCATAAATAACTGTCAATAAAAGAGGAAAGGGAAGGGAGAACTATCATCAAGATACTGAAATGAGGAATGTTGCACAAAACACCAAGTACTAGCCCTAAAAAAATACACACAATTGCTTTGCATTAGTGGAGGGGAAAGAACTAACAGGAAAAAAAAAAGAGGTGGAAAATGACAGAAGGTGATTTCTGTAATAATTCTTGCAACTGGCAGTAATCTATATTATTCTATTTGTGTTTTCATTCCATCATAGGGGAAAAAAATAGCTATGAGTAAAACACTTTCAGTATGTAATAAGTTCAACATCTCTTCATCCCTAAGCACACTTGGGAAAGCTGAAACTATGCTGAAATTCAAGCCACAGGGGACAGGATAGAGAGGACACGGTAGTTGTATGTGAATTTAAGGAAGGAAATATCTGAAAAATCTGAATATTTAGTTCTGATATTTTCAAAGTATTTGCTTGTTTCAATGCAATATATTTTTTCCATTCAAAATTAACTTGAATATGAATATTAAACAGGATTAAACCACCCCAAAATTAATTAGAGATGAGTTTTTCTGTTGAAGCCCTCAGATAAACAGAATTTTTGTTCCATTTACCCAGCAAATAAAACCAACTCCTTCTTTCCTCCACCAGTCTTAGTGCCAGCATCTTAAGGATGCATGCATTGTACAACTGCTGCTGCTGGCAAACATGATAGTTTTCTTGTAGGAAGGGAAAATAAGAAGACAAGCTACCTCAGCCCTACACACTTCTTTATTTTATGCTAGACAAAGGGATCACTTTGTTCAACTACTTAAATCTTGCACTGAATAGAGAAGTCGCTGTGGGGAAGTGGAGCTTGCAGAATGCTGTCTGAGCCTAACACTCTAAATCCCTCACTTTAAGCACACCAGTAGCAACTAAACAAATATCCACACAGATGTCATGCCATTCTACTGAGCAGTTTTATTCCATTTATAAAATGAAAGAGCAATCCCTTGGCTGCTTGTCGTGGCAGGTGTCTGCATATTTAAATGCCGGTCAGTTTTAAATGGAACACGTGTATTTAACTTTCCCAGCATGTCTAAAGCTTTTAAAGCCCATCACACTGATGTTAAAATAATAAGGGCCAGCAGCCTGGTGATATGATTGCTTTTTTATTGCTCAGTTTGTGCTGAGAACTTGTTTTAATTCCAAAGGTTATGGCTTTTAAAGCAGTGCTACACCCATTTCCCTCCCCCAAACTGAAGCTGGATCAAGAAGGGCCATAAATGAGAGCTGAAAACGTATGCTGGAATGTCAATCCATCCTCTGATTCTTTTTATCTTTGGTGTGCTTTCTAACCACTCTTCCCAGCAAAGATCGAGAGTGTGTCTCACTTAAGAAGAAGATGTCAGTTGTTATGAGGTTGGCAGATGGACAATTAAGATACTTCAAGGTAAAAAAAAAATAAATAAAATGCAGGGGAAAGAGGGAAAGCAGTCAATTATTGCTCACTGCTGCTGTCTCCTTGCTTCAGAATTTCAATGTCAGAGGAAGGATTTTGTCAACCAATTGCTTATTGTTAGCTATGGCAATTATAATCCAGGAATACTAAAGGAGAGGCAAAGGAATAGACACAGTGTCAAACTAAGTCTGGAGGAATGGCTCCTGAATAGTTTAATGGTGTGATTATGTTCTCTGATAGGAACATACTGCCTCTGTTTCCATCAAGGTTAGTCTTGTGTGATATTTCATAGAATCATTGAATAATCTGAGTTGGAAGGGACCCACAAGGATCATCGAGTCCAGCTCCTGGCCCTGCACAGGACAGCCCCAAGAACACACCGTGTGCCTGAGAGCACACCCAGAGAGCAGCCACTGAACACAAGGTTTTGAACAACTTATCCCATGTCCTCTGGAGGAATCACAAAAGAAGGCAGGAAAAGAGAGAAATGAGTATCAAGAGGTGTGGGGGACCAAGGCTGAGTGGAGTTTTCTTACAAAGGACTGTGGTTTTATCATGTGTGTATATGTTAAGGAGTTAGAGGTGACATATCTATGAAACGAGTTTAATGGAGATAACATGGATTTAAGCACCTTCAGGAGGAATTTTCACATTGAAGTAAATCATAAAAATGATATTGAGAAGGCAAAGAGCAATTTTTTCCTAGTTATATAATAATTATTCATTTTTACACTTTTGTTTCACGTGAATGGTCACGTCTTTAAAATCCTTTCTGTTTGAATGGATGTTCTTTCAATAACCTCACTCTAAATGTCTTGAAACTCACAACAGGAGACTGGCATTTTAGAAGCCAAGCTTTCATGCCTACTTTGCATTTTTTCATCTCTCTTATAAAATTCAGAATAAATATTTCAACTGACATGTAGGGTAACATTTATGACTGATGTTATGAGCAGGAGATGAATCTTTCATTTTGTAATAGAAATAGACAACAAATCCTGGAGCAGGGCCCATCTGTGCCACGTTCTGCATGGGTGGGACAGCAAGGTTTCGAACAGATATGACACTGTTTCCAGCAAGAAAAATCAGAAACATACAAGTACAAAAGAGAGCTGAGGAACTGAGGGAAGTTGTTTATGGAAATACTCTTAAATGCCCTTAGCCAAAGAAACTACACAATTATTGGAAAAAAAAACCTATCCAGAATGGGGCAAATGCATCAAAGGATGCACTTTCCACCAGTCACAGTGAACAAATCCTGGGATGATCTGAAAAGGGAAACCAGTGCAAAGATTTTGATCATCTGTTTAACAAACTCAAGAGAAGCCAGAGTTCTTGTGCTACGAGTAAATAAAGGACACCCTACAACTCTTCTCTTTATACTTTCCTTTACCCAGAGAAGTAAATCCTTATTTGAAAGCTGGTCTGAAACTGTCCTCTGATAGAGGACAGCTTTTCTGTTGTTTTCAAGGTCATGACAGCAGAGTCCCACAGAAAAGGAACTGGGAAAGCAATCTCTGCTCAGGTGTGTATCTGGGAGCCTGAGCCTCAGGAGGAAGAGATCAGGTCCTGCTTAGACCCAGCTAACTTGGAAATCTGTGAACCTCCATATCAGTGCTCTTTACCATGAGCACTGATTCTCTGTTAGGAATTGTGGGATCAGTTTCTAAAGAAACACTTATCCCTTAGTTTATTGTTTGTTAGCGAATTGTGTATTTGGAAAGCTCTTGTAGGACAGAAGTTATTTCATTGCAAAGAATATAATGAAACTGTAAAAAACAAAATAGACAAAAATAACACATGATCAAAGCTGCAGGATGATTTCAATGACAGGAGAGGTTGAGGAGACTGAGATTCTTCAGATGGAAGAAGAGATAACTGACATATAATAATATAAAAGAAATATAGAAAATGCAGAGAGCGAGAGTTTCTTGTAACAGGCAGAGGACATAGAGGGAGAATAAAAAAACCCACAAACATAAAATAAGCAGAAAAAGGATCTTTTTGTGACTTACATTTTGACATCCTTTGTCCCAAGAAATTACAGAGACCAGGGGCAGATTTTATCTTGGGAATATAACCCTGGAAAAACCTTATTTCCATCTACTGCTCAGCACAAACTACTCCCAGCCATTTTGGTTTTCCTTGATTCAAAATAACAATGCCTGCTGGAAGGAGGCAGGAGTAGCCTGTGGTGACATGGTGCATATTCTGTATCCAAAGAAGTGTTCAAATTATGCATAAATCAAGGTTAAGTACTCAGGAAATCTGCATGGGCACTCTATATTTCTGTAAAAGGTAAGATGTTTATACCCTCAAGCTTTGTCATGAAGACACTTTTTTTTTCCATTTTTTTCAAATGCCCTAGTTTTGTTGATATGGAATTTCTTTTTTTTTTTTTTTTTTCCACCTGCTGCCAATTATTTATCATGCCAGAACTAGCACAATTCAAACAGAGAAATCTTTACTTTGTAATTCAGAAGACCTGCCCGCTAAAGATTATGTACTCTGTGATTATGAGCATCACAAACTCCAGGATTCATTTAACTATCCATGGATTTCTTCGATGTTGAGGCATCTGACCAAATTACTCTGAGTTTCTTCTTCGAATCCGTGGGGGACTAGTCAATGAACTCAACAGAATTGAGGTCTGAGGAGTTTATCTTGCCCTAAAATAAACACATTTGTCCAAATTAATCACATTAAGCTCTATTGACTGTATTGATTAAGCTCCATTGACCATAGTGGAAGCCTAAACAGCCAGCTCAGCTGTAGATAGTTATATTTTATAATCAACAAACAGATACAATGGATCCTATCCCCAAATTCCCTGTTCCACTCATCCACCACAGAGTGATATTTTCAATAGTTTTGTTTAATAGCAGAAATGGATTGTTTATTACCATGGATTTCAAGTACTTTGCATAGCTGAGCCTCAAGACAAGTTGAGGCTTAGTATCACACAAAGGATATGAACAAATTCTGCCCTGGAATAGCCAAATAAAGCTAATTCTCATTCTATACTCTATGCTTCTGTACTCTGTTTTTTTATAACCTACTGAAATAGAAAATGTGACAGGATTTAGCATCGAAACTCTAAATGAACAGTGTAAAAAGCCCAAACAAAAAACCAAACGGTCATTAAAAAAAAGAATAAAACAAAAAAACCCTTTAGGACTACATATAGAATTCACTTAACAAACTATTGCAATGAATAGTTGATTTTTTAATAACCGTGAAGGAAGTGAACAACAATTTTATGGGGTCATCAGAAAACTGCAGAACCACTCGCTTGCTTTGGGTCTCAAGTCCCTTTGTATCCTTCCCTTCAGCACTAGAGGTGAGAAAGAGTTTGTTTATCAGCTACCAGCAGTAAAACAATTTTTCCATTCATTAATTGTTGCTGATTTCATAATTCATAGATGCATTTTATTTTTCTCCATTGAATTTCAATTGTGTAAGTTGTATTTCTAAGGAAAGCGTCTGTGTGGACGTGTACAAGCAGCAACATGTGCAGCATCCCCTAACACTCCCCAAAATATTGCTCTTGTTCAACTGTAGTTCCTTTGAAAAAACTCTGTCTGGAAAAACTGCCTTCATATGCCAGAGAAAGCCCCTCAGAATAAATGATAGAAAACCTCTGTGGCAGCCACTCTTAATTTTATACTTTTCTAAATTTGTTTCTTGAACTTATGCTGAGTAAGAGAGAATACTATGTGCTTTCACTAACAGGAAAGATATATTGTTATTTATAGATAGTCTTGTCACTATATATTTAATTGAATGCTGTTTCAGATAATAAATTACATCATCCAAATATACAGAATCAATTTTAAACCTAAATAAACTTCCTTATGCATGTGGGGGTCTTCTTATATTTATAAGAATCTCACCTCCTTTTGGCAAGAAGATGAAAATTGTCCCTGTTATGGCATAGTTTTCTGGATTAGAAAAATTGCACCAAAAATAAACCTAATTCCTAGGAGTTTTTATGTTCTCTCCGTAATAAGTTTTGTTTTTCTCAGTATCAAGAGCAGGGAAAAGGCTTTCTACGGAAGACCTAACCTAGACCTTCAAGTCCCAGAAGTGGTTGTTTCTCATTTTCTGCTTAATTTCAAAATCTCACCTAACACCTTTTGATTCCTCAGCTCTCCCAGGCTTTTGGAATCCCAGGAAACTGGTTAGCCATTTGTTATCCATCTTGTTGATGACGTTTGCACTCCAGCTTGTGCAGTAAACTCCAGGAATAAAGCCTGAGATCTGATTTTTCCTCCATACCAGGGAGCTAAATCTTAATATGTCCCACTGTTAGAAAGAACAAAACTTTGCCACATTCACTAGTTTTAAGGTGCTTCAGAGAGTATTTCATCCAAAGACCCTGATGGCCAGCTCTCAATGTTTCTTGGACTACAACATGTTCCTCAGATCCACAATTCATTCTTTAGCCATAGAACTAATTACTGATACATGCTAATGGAAAGACAACACTTTACATACATAAATATAGAATTTTTTTTAGGTTATCAATTCAGTATTGGAATTCACTTGACATTTATTCGCTTCCTAACTTTTTTATTCCTCAAATTACCAAAATATTTGTTCATACAAATAGGACAGGTGTTCCTTATGAACTCAGAGCATTTGTGTGAATACTGTCCTAATCCCAGCGTGCAGTTTAGTATTGTTGAGCTGTAAGAGGAAGTATCGTAAGTTACTCAAACTGGATATGTACCAGAATATCACAAAACATGATTTTTTGTCTTTTGAATGACCCATTCCTCTCCATAAGTCAATAAAATCACCTCATATATCTCCTATAACCATTTATCCTTATTCAGTGACCAAAAAATCAAGAGATATTGGAGTCAATATCTGGTGAATAAAGACTATAATTTAATGCTAAAAAACAGTACCAGTTGGAATCTCATAAACTTCTCAGGGTGATATAAAACAGGTAGCATGGTGTATTTATTACAAAGAAATTTCGAGGTGAACATATCATACAGATATTTGATTTTGCCACTGGCATAAATATAAGGAAATATGTTTAGAGTTTTGAGAAAGTCTTGAATTCTTAGAAAATCAAAACTTGATTGAAATAAATATAGAGAGTGTTTTTTACATAACAGTTAATGAGTGCTTGGAAACATGAATTAGTGGAATTCTAGAAAGATATTCAGAAACCTAAGACCTCTTTTCTATTTGATTTCTATAATATCACAAATTACATGTGTCCTATCTCTCTTATTGAAAATATTTTCTATTATATTTTGATTCTGTGGAAATTGCTTTACTTCTGGGCCTTTCTTCATCTACTACCTAAAGATTGTCTTCAGATACCTCTCTGTGTGGAGAACCCAACAAGTCCACTCCCTCATCATGTAGCTGAAATTTGTAGTTGCCACTCTAACAGAGCTATTAGGGTACATATTTTTTTTTTCCATTTTGTCTTCTACCACAATTTAGTCCATTCAAACCATTTATGACCTTTATTTTGTTATATTCCCTTCCTTTTCTCCCTGACATGGCACTTTCAAGAACTGATAGGATTGCCTGTCCAGTCTTGACAGCATCATCCTGGCAGACATGATGTCAAATTGATGTAGCACATGCCTGTCTTGTCAGAGCCTTGTCAGAAGCTAAAGATCCAGTGACACACTTTGGGGGAAAAAAAAAAAAAGAAGGGGGGAAAAAAAAGAAAGAAAAAAAAAGAGAAAATTTTTATGTCTTTCTGAATGTAAGAAAAATGGGAATAACTGTGTCTGTGTGAACTACTACTAAGTGAAAACTACCTGTTGCATTATAGTCTCATACTGTCTTTACCTAACACGTGGCTGTGCAAAATCATGTGTGAAATATAGAAAGAAATATGCTTAAAACCCAGATATTGAAAGAAAGATGCTGCAAAACATATAGCAGAAGTGAGGGAAAGATTAATTAATTAATTACTACCCCTCTTGAATTCATAGAAACTATAAGATTATAATTTTTATTGCATCACCATTCCAAATAGTAAAAAAAATATTCTTTAAAAATTATCGATAAGTTTACCATTGGTCAGTCTAGGTTAGATGTTTTTCTTTCCTCAGTTATCAGTATCAGACATCTCAGGAAAGTCACAAACACGCTAAGCTTTCACCAGACATATCATCCCTAGTTCCAGCAACTGTCAGCTTAGAGATGCCTTGAACCAGAAATGACCTCTAAATGACTTTTTTTAAAAACCACTTAACATGGTCTCAGTGGAACAAGCCAGGCATAGGTTGTCATTGTGTCTGAATATATGTAGAAGCATTGCAATCTTAGAAGAGTTTGGATGTCAGTTCTATAGGAAATTTTAAGCAGAAGCCCAAAGAAAAATTTTCAGATGACAAAACCTAACTGAACGTTAGCAGCAGGAATGGTATGCATGCTCATTCAAGAATCAAAGCATCTTGCTTTGAGAAAAACCTTGCAAGTGGAAAATTAAAAGGATTGTGTTGCTTTGGGTTTTTTTTTTTGCCTCAGTAAGAGTTGATGGGTGTGGGCCCTGGGGTTTCTTACAAAAGTTACTGCAGTATCCTCTTCACTTTTAGAAATGAAACTGAGCTACCAGAAGACCTCTGAAATAACAAACCTGCATATTTTCATGTCAGACTTGCAGGAGGAAAAATAAAACAAAAGAAAAAGACATGACGAGAGCAAAGGACAAAATAGCCTCTCTAATTGGTGAAGTTTCTGATCACTTCACAGTGATGGAAGTTCTTAAGTGACAGGTATATTTCCTGGCAGACTGAGATCTGGAGATATGGCTTGAACTTTACCTAGTCAGATGATGTGGGATGGTACCAGCAAACTCCAGGCAGGGATAAACAGTGTGCACCTTTTCCCAAATGAAGCATGCAAAAAGCAAGCTAATGCGTCAATAAGCCTCACTTCATTCTCTTTTTGACAGGTTTCAAGACACTATAGTTATAAACCATTTATTTAATCTCTTGGACAGAGAGACCAGCAAGCCCAGCAAACAGAACATTCTTTCTTTTCCATGGAACATTAGGATAAGAATAATCAAGCCAGCATTTATATCGTCTTTCCTTTATATGAATGAATGACCTGTCACATCATTGCCTCTTTGAGATACGAGAGTGTTAAAACCCTTCTTGGTACAGTAGAGGAAAAAGATTTGCAAACAAATGATGTAACTGGTCAATAGACAAACCACACATTGCATTCTAAATTCCTGGACCCCCATTCCCACAGTGATCATCAAGAGCTGTGCTCATCACCTTTAGTTCAAACTTTTGGCCAGTGGCCAATAACCCCACCAGTCTTCTTAGGAAAAAGGCAACCAGCATCTTGTCAATGAAGACTTAATGCAGTATAAAAAGGCAGTGCAAGTGAGACATGTTAATGACATCGATGTCTTAATCCTAAACTGCTTTCAGCATAGACTTTTATTTTATGTAGATGACACAATAATGCACATTAACAACCATCCGCCAGAGAGTTAAGGCATTAAATCCTTCCAACAGCAACAGGGTTCTTAGCAGCTGGCAGGAGGTGTGATTGAGGGTAAAGCTTCCAGAGTCCATGAAAAAATGTGTCTGTAAGAGTTCAAAATAAAGGAAACAAACAAACAAACAAACAAATCTGAGCTTTTTCTATCATCAGGGTTAAAAACCTACAAGTTGCATCTGCAACCTTAAGATAGGCATTTATGTTTCTTATTAAAAAGTCTGTGTGTCTGGAATAAGTGTCCTCATAATTAAGCTTTCATGTGTTAAAATGAGCATTATGAAGAGAATACAGAAATATGCATTGTGTTTGTGCTTATGTCAGAAGATCTTAAATATAAATCAATGCAACCAGCACCATTCATCCCGTGAATTTCAGCTTCCAGTTTGCTCACTCAAGTCTTTTATTTTAGTCTGTAATTTTGAGTCATAACATATAATAATCATTATTTAATCTTAAAACTAGCTGTTATAAATTCACCTCCTCTAATAAATACTTTCCCTTATTTCCATGGTATTTTCTATAGAACATCTGGCATAATCAGTGGTGTTGGCTGATCAAATGTGGACACTTTTAGGAGAATCTGTTTCAATTAATATTGAAAGTCTCTGAACTATTTTAATTCTAGAAGGGAGCAAGGAATTTTCCATTAAAAAAAACCTTTATGCTTATTTATAAATCTTTTGTCCATCTTATACTGGGGTATCTATGTTAAAAAATAAAATAATAAACTAAAGTTTATTGAGGATAAAAACAAGCAGAAGAAGGTGGGGATTTAAGGAAACAAAGAGGCAATGCTGGTAACTGTCAAAGGCAGTGTTCTCCATTCCTCAGGCACCTCCACATGAAGTAATTAGGTTATCTTTATGAGAGTCAGAAAAAAGGGGATGATCATAACTGTTGTTTCCAGAACTCTGGCTGTACTATAGGTGAAACTACATGAATTCTATGTTTATATCCTCAAGTTCGAACTGTACACGGTTTGCATTGCAGAACCAACATGCAGTGCAATAATAAGAAATGCCTTGGAAGAATAGGTTCCCCATTACATGAAGGCTAAGAAAGCAAGATTATAATGACATTAAGTCATTCTTTTGCAGTAGCCACTCATAAGCCAAAATCTAGTTCTGACCTAGCTAGGAAATATTTCGTTTTCCCTTTAACCACTTTTATTTTCCAATTTTCTTCCTCTTATATTTCATTATTCATCTACAGAAGCATACAATCAGTGCCTCATTATTTCAGGACAACAGTCACTCTAATTGTTTCTTGTCTGATGAGCATTTCAGTGATGGATGACCTGCTTCATTCTACAGTATTTTACAGCTGAATAATAGGTTCAGGTTTAGGAGAAAGTAATCCACAGTCTAATATACACCATCTATTAAAACAGTAAGTCTTTTGATTTATCTTTCTGTTATTGTATATTCCTTATATACTTTACAAAACCAGTGATGAGAGATGAATTTATCTCTCATTTACTTTCCCAGAGAAGTGTAACTCCTCTGCCCTTTTTTGGAGATATAGGGGAAGAGTCAAGTGTCAACATTAATCATCTACTTGTTTCTAGGAAAGAGCAGTTTTAAAACTTTGAAGGGTCTGAATCAGTGCTTTTCTTATCCAGAGCTAGATTTTCCAGTTGAATAAAATTTAGGGTGAAAAAATCCTGGGATTAAAAATAAATTAATAATAATAATAATAATAATAATAATAATAATAATAATAATAATAATAATAATAATAATAATAATAATAATACCCTAATGTTTTTACTAGATTTGTCTCTTTGAAAATGAAGTGGATTACACGAATGGTCCAACAAAAACTGGTGGAGTAACACTGTCTTGGCAAAGAGCTACCAATGTCTAAGAGCTAAAACCAAAGTCCTGCTGGGTTTACAACAATCTACGTTATTTTTAAAGGCTTTAGTATATTTTCCTGCTGTACTGGTTTTGACTGGAATAGAGTTAATTTTCTTCCCAGTAGCTGGTATGGGGTTGTATTTTGTATTTGTGTTGAAAACAGTGTTGATAACTCAGGGATATTTTTGTTAGTGCTGATCAGAGCTTGGCACAGAGCCAAGGTCTTTTCTGCTCCTCATCCCACTCCACCAGTGAGGAGGCTGGAGGTGCACAAGGAGTTGGGAGGTGGGATAACTGGGACAGCTGACCCCACCTGATCCAAGGGACATCATGATCAGCATTTAAAGCTGGGGGAAGAAGAAGAAGCAAGGGACGTTTGGAGTGACGATGTTTGTCTCCCCAAGTCCCCAGTATGTGTGAGGGAGCCCTGCTGTCCTGGGGATGGCTGAACATCTGCCAGCCTGGGGCAAGTGGTGAATGAATTCTTTGGCTTGCTTTGCGTCTGTGCATGGCTTTTGCTTTAGCTGTTAAACTGTCTCTATCTCAATCCATGAGTTTTCTCACTTTTATCTTTCTGATTCTCTCCCCTATTCCACCCCAGGGGAGTGAGCAAGGAGTTGTGTGGGGCTTAGACCGCTGGCTGGAGCTAAGCATCTGTTAATACTCTTTTCCCTTCCCCTAAAATCTTGTCTGATTTTACTTTTTCTGTATTTTTTGTTTTTTACCTCCAAGCTGCATCATATTGGAAGCTTACATGCAGAAGTTGCTGATTAGTGCCAAATTTGTATCTTCATCATCTTCTAAAATACATGTTCTTTGGAAATAAGTACCACTTTGGTATATACTCTGAATTTCTATTTGTTTTATTGGTCCCACTAATTTTGAGACAATAGGCTATTTTGCTTCCCCTACCTCCCAAAAAAGTCCCTGAAGTCTTCACTCTCCAGATCTTTTACAAATTTTTACTCTGTAAGTCTTACTCTTGTCTTTAAGAACTTGTTTCCAACACAGTCAAAGAAAATACACTATGTATAAAACTACTGTTTTCTTTTCTCTCAAATCTTTCCAAATGATCACTCCACCTGCAGTGCCAAGAAGGTACAAGCTAGATTTAGTGGGAAAAAAGTCAGTAAGTATAACTAATATGTATTTTACATAAGAACTTGTGCTACATTTTTTCCTACTACCTTGACACATCCTAAGCCTTAGGAGCTCTCAGACTCTGTCTTATTATTTGTCATGCCAATTATTAGTGTACTGTTGGTGCTATCACAGTAGGACAAAATAGCAGCAATTTTCTGAGCATGGTTATAGGTTATAACAGGAAAATATGTTGCTTTGCAATAGTGCTGAAAGAGCTGGATGGGCCTTTCAGAGGCCAGTACTTATTAAAATAAGAATTGGTATATATTAAGTTATAATTGTGACTGATCACAACCATTTAATCAGCCTGTTTAAAGGTTAAAATATAGACAGATCATCAGCCATCTCTTGGACAACTTAATGCCTTGTCAATCAGTTTTGGTATCCATTTTTCCGTCCTTACTTTCCTAAATCCCACTTGTACTTTTAAAAATGCATTTTGCAGCATTCTACTACCATATTTTCTCATCTGGGTATCTACCAGACTTTACAAAATGCCATCTCTCCTACCTTCAAGTGAGTAAGTGGTGTTATCTCTGTAAAAACTCAGGAGAAGGAAGGAATATTACATATCCAACATTTGCGTTTGTTTGCTGGACATAAGAACCTGGAAACATCCTTGTGCCATCACACAGAGATTGTCACAGTTGGTTTGTAGCTGGTTTATAGCTTTATAAATCTCATTTATAAGAGTTGCCTTGTTTTGATCTTGCTCTGGAGGCTTAAACCATTTGCATTATAACTTAATAGGTTTAGATTGGATATTATGAAGAAATTCTTTACTCTGAGGGTGGTGACACACTGGCACAGGTTTTCCAGAGATGCTGTGGATGCCTCATCCCTGGAATTGTTCAAGGCCATGTTGGATGGGGCTTTGAGTAACCAGGTCTAGTGGAACGTGTCCCTGTACTTAGCAGGGGAGTTGGAACTAGATGATCTTTAAGGCCCCTTCCAACCCAAACCATTTTATGATTCTATGAACTTACAGGTACAAGACTTAAAACTGACACCAAGTACAATATGACCTTAATTTTGAAAGCAAGTAGACTTGTCCTTCAAAGCCAAAAATCCTCTAAGAACTCTGACACACACAGTGGAAGCCAACAAAACACATGTTAAATTCCAGTTCTCATTTATTAATCCATACAGTTTTAGAGAAACAACAAAAAATACCCCAAATTTATTTAAAAAAAATATAAAAGGGAGGTTTCGATGAAAGAAAAATGTGGAAGAATGGTGATGAGAAAATTAGGAGAAAAATTATGTTTAAGCATCTTCAACACTCTCACTTGCATTTTTTCAAACCTACAAGGTAACTTGTCAAAAAAGGCAAAACATGATGGATTTCTGATCGCAGAAATTAAGGAGCACGACTAGAAGTTAGTTGTTTATTTTAAGCAGTATGCAGCATAACAAAATTTTATATGTGTCCTTGTTAGCAAGGGTTGTTGGATCATTTGTGTTTGACAAATAATTCAACTGTAGAAGAAAAGATTAAAAAAAAAATCAAAATTTCAGAAATAGAAAAATCTCCTATTCCTGTTAGTGTGCTTGTAAAGATTATCAAAGATCCAACAAATATCAACTGCAAATCTTAGGAAAAAACCCCAAATAATCCAGTAATAAAATGCAGGGTACTTATTGTATGCAACAAACAGCCTTATTTTCCTCTAAAGTGATCAGAATAATAAAGAGGAAGCTCTAATCTGCAAAGAGCTGGTATAATCAGAATAGTGTCAGCAGTGTGAGATTCTAAGATAGTCCTGATGGAATAAATATATCATTGGTACAAGGAAAGCTTTTAAATTTCTGACATATTCTTTAAATGTTGGGATGGGGACTGCGTGATAGTTTTATCTTAGCAGCCCAGTCTCCTATCTTTTTATTATTCATATGTGGTTTACAAGTCAGCAGAGTATTTTTTGAATTTGTAGGAGCTCAGACACCGATTAATGACCTGATAGTGTACTCCTAATGCACTCTTTCAAGCCAATTAGTTCTCACATTTATTGTAATTCTATATTATAAAGTGAAAAATTGTTTTTGTTGGAATTAGAAGGTCCAGAGATTAAGTATGTCAACTGTAAAATATCTGCTAGCAATAACAAAGTTGATGGCCTTGGTAAATAAAATGAAGGCACAGAAAATATGTTTTATTGTAACTTTACTCAAGCTGAAAACTTCAAGCCTCATTTTACTGTATTTTTCATGTCTTTGTGGTAAAAAATAAAGGAGGATGGCATATCACATGAAAATGATGAAAATGAAAATTCACACAATTACCCTTATCTTCAGCTGTATTCATAAACAATGGCATCCGACAGTAATATTATTTGCAAAGGCAAAGTAAAACTGGTGTTATTACAATTAATAGACTCTAAATCTGCAAAGAACTCAGCATGAGGTTTAGTTTACAAACCAGAAAGCCAAATAGATTTAGAAATCTTTTCTGTGACTACGGTAACACAAAAGGAGCCTGAATTTGGCAGGAATTGCTCTGATCATTCCTGTAGGTAGAAATGGAAATGTCAAGTTAACTTTTAGGTCAAAGAACATGGTCCAGGGTTAAACAGGTTCCCAAAATTGACTGCCACTGAGTTTTAAACAGCCAAAATTTTCTAAGTCCTGTTGTAGAGTTTGAAATTATCTTTTCAGTTCCAATTCCTGGGTTCTGTCAGCACTTTTGAAAGTGAAAGTATTCCATGAAAAGAGCTTTAATCAAAAGGTTCTGTATAGTTATTGTACAGAAGACTTCCTCTGATTTTCATGAGACATCTTTTAAATGGAGGTACTTAACCATCCACAACTTTTGTTTGCAGATGAGGACTCAGAGAGCTCCTACCAGGCACTAGATACCGACCTATCTGAAGTACACTCTTGTGTTAACCACTCTTTACGACTGGCATAGTAGAACAATCATTTCCAGAGACAGACTTTTCACTACAATGTGATTTTATCCTTGCATTTTCAACATTTTTCCGTGGATAAAACTGTCCAAAATCCCAGAATCAGCATTCAAGTCAACACTTACAATAAGATGTGGTGTCCTTCATGTGTAAAATGAAACTTAAATCTTTGGAGAGTTTGGGGTCTCATGGCAACACACTAATTAAAGCCTGGGTATCATTTAATATGACACCACTGATATCAATCTTAAGCCTCTACCAGGAGCAGAAGGAATGGTGTTTCAAAGAGATGAAAGAATAAATGATCAATCCGTGAACAAATTATTTTGTATTTGATTTAATATTTTTCAATTACTCTTCATCAAAATGGATCCTTATAACACTTTAATAAAAATTAAGAGATCTAGCTTGCTTCATCTATGATCAGAAATCCTTAAGAATAGAATTGGGAGGAAGGAAATTAAAATAGATTTTTGTCTTCAGTCAGACATAATTACAAGGTAAATCCCTCTCTTATCAATGCAGTTATGGAAGAGATAGTAAATCTAATCTCCCTTGGTTTCAAAATATGAGACTCTACCCCTCCAGTTCAGACAAAATTGGCTCAATGACAACCGCAAAAAAGTCTTTATTTTCTATATCTGCACCAAACCAGCACCTGATTCCTACATTTTGAATCCTAAAACTGACTCCAGGAGGTTAATGTAGATATTAAGGCATTCTTATACCCATTTCCTCACACAGAAAAAATAATAAATATTTCCTATGTCTTATATCTGGCAAAAAGTAATTATGTATTTTCCTGGAAAACTCATATCTGTTTTTCTTGTTTTAAGATCAAAAAGAAGTTTAAGTTGCCACAAGTAGAAATGCTGAGATTTCTATATCGTAATTATTATAAGTTTAGGAAGATATCCATGTAGATCTATCTATTAAATCTTTTAAATACAGACAGCTTAGAAGGAGATACTGAAACACTCACAAAGCCACACTATTTAGAAGCCAAATAAATATCTATAGCTTAAGTGAAAGTTATTTATTATTTAAAGAAATAAAATAGCAAGACAATATAAACAGATGGAATTTAATTGCAACTTGACTTTAACCAGGACAACAAGGCTAACACCCCAACTGATCCCATATTTTTGCAATCAGTTACTTTAACAACCTCATATTTGCATATTTCTCAAGTGAAAGAGCAGTTAGAGGTGAGTGTGGTTGCTGCCAGTATAATACACTGAACCAATATTATTTTTGCATCTTACCTGTGCTCTTGATTGCTCTGCAGTCTTACAATGGAGTTTGGAAATTAATTTCTCGGACACAGAAATGGTGGTTGGTGTTTATCAGGTTTAGATTCATATCTTCTAGACAACCCAGGTGGAAAATTAGGTGAAATGCAAGACTTCATTAAGCAATCAGATGTTATGTCTCTGTTGAGATGTCCAGGGTCAAGAAATTACACCCCCACACCCTCCCTTATTTTCTTAGTGACAGTAAATAGCATAATCTTTTAGTAAATCACAAAGTAAGTAATCAATGACTTGTTTCTTTTTACTTTTTTTTTTTTTAATAAGAATATTTTGGGGACTATATATTTTTATACTTTACTCAAGCCAGAAAAATCAACAAACTTTAAAATATCAATCCATTATTCTGGGTCAATTGTAAAGCAGAAATAAGTTTGCTTCCTAAATTGCTGCCTTCCTAAGTCATGTCTTTTGTTGGCCAGTTAGTCAAGACTATGGTTACACTGATTGTATGTCTCCTAATGTACATATATATATATATATACATAAACACACACACACATATATATATCCTGTTTTCTTAATGTTCTTTCTCTAACTTATCTAATCCTTCTATGTGTTTATTACTTATATTCAATCAATGCTTGGGGCCAGGAGGAACCTTGCATTGTATGGTGCTCCATGCAGATGCACCATCAGAAGTTGCCACCTGTCTGAAGAGCTTGTAGTGTAAAAAGAGAGGACAGAGAATGGGATGGAAAGTCAACAGAGGCACTGCCACGTGTCCAGGTTGACAGAACATCTTGGTAGTCTCAAGCAGGTCTGCCTGGGTTGACCACCCTGACAGTTCACGGGAATTTATGTGAAGTTCCTCTCACAGTGTTGATTTAACCATCTTCACGCAGAAGATCAACAGCCCATTTAAAGAGAAAAACTAACTCTTTCAGTCATCATTCCCTAGACCTTATTTATTTTAATTTGGTTTATGTTTCCAGTTGTTTGCTTGAGGAAGATTTAACACTACTCTGTTTATATGTCTACATTACTTAGGTTTTAATACAACTAGAAGTAAAAGCTTAGCTGAAGGGCCAAAGAGGGATTGCTCTGCACATTTGCACGTGGAAATGTGAAATTTAGATTTGTTTTTTTCTAAATACCAAGCCCTCTCTGTTCATTTGAAGGGATACATGACACACAGGAATTACACCTAAGGGGAAGTGCTTTGGTTTTAAACATTAATAAAACAAAAGAATTGTAATTTCTGATAGTCCTTATGTAAAAGAAAGAAGTTTTGTGTATAGATTAGATTCAGAGCTGACCAACCATTGCCAGGGTTCATTATGTGTAATGGGGTGTTTTGTAAAAATATCTCTCAAAAGGCCTAATTTGTGAGAGCGTGAAAAGACAATGTGGGCCCCAGAGGCAGATGTTTTCATAGACCTGAATGACCTGGAGCATCCCTCAGGAAAGGAAGAGGGACACCGGCCTCTAGTGCAGTGACAGAGTGACCTTTCCAGCCAGGATTAAACAGCTCACAGGAAGCCCGAGGCAGGGGATGGCCATGACTTTCCCTGTTTTGGAACCTGAGCAGAGACAATAGCAAGTGATATTCTCTGGGAATTTGAAGTTCACCTTTTCTGCTAAACATTCTTCTTTTATTTTCATTCTAAATGGCTATTAGGGAAAGACAAAAGCATCCCAGTCACAAGCACACCGATAATTAAAGCCAATAAGTAAACTTTCAGAAATAATGCCTTGGGATTTATTCTCTTCATTAAAAAAAAAATGCTGTTATAGTAAAACACACTGTTCTCATAGACATATAGAAAACATGACATCCTTTTTGTCTTTTTTTTTTTTTCTTAAAAAAAAGTACAGCAAAATGGTTTTAGTGTTTTTAAACAATTTGAGATAATTAAATTGGAGCATTGATTTTTCTTTTTATTTTAGATTGGGATTATCTCTAACTTCTTGTCATTAAAGTATGCATCTGCATAGAAATGGACGATGAATTAAAATAAAAGTTAAATTAAGCTTCAAATGATATAGTTTAAGTAACACTGATCCTCCTGGGTGCAGGGAAATACCCTATTCCCTTACAATTGACTACATGAACACCTAAAATCTTTTTCAGAACTATTTCCCATTATATTTTTTTGTTTTAAATCACATCAATTTTTCTTTTTATTGTTGTTTACTCTTCACCTATTTCTGATTGAAAGTAAGTGTCAAATATCATGACTTTTTGGAAAAATTATTGTTTTAGATTTTGACCACTTCCATGGACATTCCATCAGTTATTAGTTTCAGGTTTTTGCTCACTTAGTTATTGTCACTAATAACCTCTATCAAAATGAATAGTTCAGAATTATATTAGTAACTTGAATCAAATAGGCAATACATATTTAAAGAATATGGCCATAATGTTAGGTCTTTATCACAATGATAGGAACAAAGACATGCAATCCAAAATGTATTCTTCTGGAAAATTGAAAAAAAAATAAACAGCTAATAAGCAGAAGGAAGCATATCAGAGAAAAAAATAGGATTTTCTTTTCCATAGTTTTGAAATGAAAGGCAGCTGCCCAGGAATCAGAAGTTAGATTGCACAGACTAACTGCCTGATTTGTGCCTCATTAAAAATCAAATTGGATTTTGACAATTGCATAAATCTATTATTATTACTAATAATGCTGATCAATTAAAATACAATTGCCTCACCAGGACCTGATTGCAGTAGTATCATACAAGTCAAAATTAGCACTCAAGTGGCTCTTAAATCCCAGGTACAGAACAAAGCTGGATGTTTTTAAGCCTGAATAATGATTACCAACAGAATATATTGCTAGGAAAGGTCCCTGTCACAAGGAAACACTCTGGCAAATAGCATTAATTGATATCTCTGACAGCTGTGTGAGAAGAAGCATCAAGGATTTGTCAGACATGGACCTTTTAAAATCTCTACCCTATGAGAATCAGACATCTGTGATGGATAAAAATAGAGTTGATGGCTTCAAAATGCAGGGACACAGAATAGTATTGCTATCTGAAAACAGCAAAATGCTGTCTCTTTCCAAAGGAGATGAATTCAGTAACACAGGTATTTTATCCTTGTCAAACATCAGTTTACCTTACAAGTATTTCAACTCACGTGATTGTATAAATACCATAAAGTGACAATCAAGGTGTAGAAAAAGCTCAACATTGAATAAATGATATCTATTTCCTCCAGAGCAACTAATGTAAAAGCACGGCTGCCAATCTGAGCAAGCACTGCGTCATCTAAACCTCAAAATGGGAAGAATTTATATTAATTCTTTCAGAGTTAAGCCACTGAGTAACCCAAATAAAAATCCACTTTACTAAATGTGCTTTTAGCCTTTCTCATTGCTCCACTAATTAATACTCCAGTGGCTCGTGGGTCCACGTCTTCACTCAGTGTATCTTCTAACCTTTAAATCAATGAGAGCATTACACAAATGTACCACGTTGGTGTTTGGAAATTCCATGGCCATCCATCATATTTCAATTGAGATGTCCTCACTCTCTGAAGGAACAGCAAACATGATCTAAGAACACCATGACAAAGTGCAAGGACTGCACCAAAAACAAGGAGAATTTTAACTTCCTGCCCACTAAACTCTAGTTATATGAAATTTTAAAGAAACTAAACCTTTTGAGACATAGTATGTCTCAACTCTGATGCCAAAAGGTCTTTTTTGTGTGTAAATTTATATTTAGATTTCTGCTAAGGTAGTGTGTCCAAATGCTGACTACTGTACCTAGTGTACAAATCATAGATGCTGTGATTAAATTATTTTCACATAGATTATATGAAAAACATATTTTATTGAAGAAAGTGAAAATACTTTCTTGTTGCCCACAGTATGGTGGCATTACACATTCATCCTGTTCAGTTCATCCGTATTAAGTCACTCGCCTCCCTTCAAATGGCATCTGGAGCCAGCTTTACTACACTTTTACCTTTCATTTCCCTATTAATTGTTGTCTATAACATTGTCATTTGGAGATAATGATAAATATATTCATTTAAGACCATCTAACTAATTTTTGAACACTCTCAACCACCATTCAATCATTCATGGACATTATTGAAAACAGAAAAGACTTCTTTTATGTCATTTCTCTGTTAAAGATAGTGAGGTTTTATTTCTTTCTTTCAAGCGGAAAATGATGCATAATAAGAAAGCTTATACTTTAATTGGAATTAGAAAACAAGTCTTCAGAAATACATTTTACAGTTATTGGCCTTTTGTAATCATTTGGTAATTAGTCCCAATTAATTCTTAAACTTGCAGTCTGTTAAAAACCTGAATAACTTTATGTCTCTATATAAATATGTTTGCATTTATAGGTAGGTATTTTCTATTGATAAAATAATATTTTCTCTTTTATTAAAATATTTCTATTTTTCTTATGTTCCTGTTATTCCAGGAATATCTTGTTCAGTAAGCCAAGGTAACATTTGTTTCAAACTCTAGATTTTAGTAAAATTTGAATTTTTTCATCTGTAGAATGCACATTTTATCCAAAACCTGTCTCCCATCAACATTTAGAAAATACTTTTTTATCATACTTTTGTCTACTACTGAAAATTATAAATCTGCATTTTCTTCTACAGATAAAGGAAATCTGAAGGTTTCTTTGAAAAGTTTTAATAACACACTCTTAACTCTCCATTGTACCAAGGCAGTTTATCGAGGCCTAAATCATTTAGGTCATTAGGAGCTATTTGTGCCACTGTTTTTTTGTCCAGCAGTTTTCATTTTTCTTTTAAATCTCTGATCGATGTAAGTAGCTATAAATTCCAATCCACTGGTAAGTCTGAAACTTATTTGTTTTCCTCTCAAGTGATATTTGTGCAAGTCAATAAATCCCAAGGAAAACTGACAATACAGAAAGTACTTTTTTTCTGGTAAAATAAATTCTTAATAACTGACTTTTAAAAAATCTATCCCATTGACAACGTTGATTTCAATTTCCTTAGCGTAAAGTTTTAGATGAAATTGGACCATCCAATACCAGAATCAAGGAATGAGATTGCAATAAAAAAATAATATGGAGATGATACAATATCTCTTTATAAGACAGTCTAAAGGCTATTCAATTCAATATAGATCATGATATGCTGACAGCAGACTTTCTACCTAATTTTCTACACTATTTGAAAATTAAGTACAGTGAGGGGAATAGCTGTATATAATAAGGTTTCCTTACTTTTGGATCAGAAACATCTCAAGCTGTTCTAGCCATCACACTCATGAATCTAGATAAATAACATGTGTGAGATGCAGAACCACAGCAGCTGCATCTTCACTTACACAACCTAGTATAAAGTGAAGTGATAAAGTGAAACTTACACTTTATCAAATATTTTTACAATTTAGATATGTGGGATCCTGTTACATGAAATGGAAGGAAGTAAATCCTCACAGGGACTGGTGTAGCTGAGCCTAAATGTGTCAACTGTACCTACTCTGTCATTCTTCTCCACACATTTTAAAGGATGATGTCTTGGTTTTGGCTGGAATAGAGTTAACTTTCTTCGTGGAAGCTCATCAGATGCTCTGCTTTGGATTTGTGACCAAAACAGTGTTGATAACACAGGGATGTTGCGATCAGCTGTGGCTGAGCAGAGCTTTCATAACATCAAGGCCTTTTCAACTTCTCACACCACCTCCCCACTGAGGGGGCTGGGGGTGTACAAGAAGCTGGGAGGGGACACAGCTGGGACAGCTGATGAGGTCTCATCCAAAGGATATTCCATCCTGTATGGTGTCATGCTCAACATATAAAGCTGAGGGGAAGGATGAAGAGGGGGGACACAGGGAGTTACGGATTTTTTCTTCCCAAGTCACCATTACACATGCTGAAGCTCTGCTTACCTAGAGATGGCTGAGCACCTTCCTTTCCATGGGACATGGGAATTAATTCCTTGTCTTGCTTTTCTTGCATGCGTGGTTTGTGATTTAGCTGTCCCTAGAAAACTCCCCAGGGTTTTTCCTTTTTACACTTCTGATTCTCTCCCCATCCTACTGGGGTGGAGTGGGGCTGAGTTGCCTGTTGGGGTTAATTCACAACAGATGATTGGTTCATATACAAATATCTATACAGTAATCATTAGGAACTTAGCCATTTGCCCGCTCATAGTCATCTCATGATACATAAAACACATTAGATAATCAGAGATTACCTATTTCAACACAGAATCCCTTTGTGAGCTGCCATAGCTCATTCTCAAAAAGTACCAGGACCTATCCTTAGGCAGCAACGTCATTCCCTGGATTCAAAAAACTGCACTGAATAGCTTATAATTTGCTCTCATTCAGGTTTAAGTCATAACACTAATAACAGCTCTATTAGATGGGTCTCAGTGTAGATAACAAACAGGAGGACAATCACAAGGAAACAAGAAATTCAAAAGCTTTAAGCTGAATAACTAGTCTGTGGAAAATACAGCTCATCAGAGACTAAGCTCAATTGTCAAATAAAGGCATCAAGAACCACCTGAAATTCCCTAGGATACCTGAACTGGTAGATGTGAACTGGTACATACAAAACATGTAGATATCAAGTTTGACTTGCAGAAAACCCCTGTACTACCAGAGCAAGTGCTAGAGGCCAAGTGGTAAACCCTAGGACATGTAAAATGTCAGCAGAAGTAAGGTAGGGTGATGCAGTTATTGATGTGAAAAGAAAACATCTGAACAAAAGAGGTCACAGCAGAGAAGTTGGGGTGCCCCATCCCTTGAAGTGTTCGAAGGTTGGATGGGGTTCTGAGCAACCTGATCTAGTGTAAAGTGTCCCTGCCCATGGCAGGGGGGTTGGAATGAGATGATCTTAAAGGTCCCTAACATACTGGCCATTCTTTGATTCTAGGAGTTCAATTTTAGGTTGCTTATTAATACCCTCTTCCCACCCATTGCTGAGCTGCCATCCTTGGATAAACCACACGATCCTGCCAGGTTTTTTTCTCAATTTAAGAGTTATGTTGAAATTATTTCTTTAAACTTTAACAAAAGGGATACTGATGCCATTATAACTGTTGTGACAGATTGCCTCAAATAATTGTTATTACTATAAGTTCAAGAAGCATCAAAGTGAAGGACTTAGCCCCTTCCCTTTCCCTTCCCTTCCCTTTCCTTTCCCTTCTTAATTTTTTTTAATTATTATTTTTTTCTTTTCCTGTAGAGCAACATCGGAACACATACACTTCAGTTATTTCCTACCACAACATTTAAAAGGGATATGACTTCTCTATTATGTACAAGGTGATGGTCATAGTAACAACAATCACACACACAAGCACAAATTATACTTATAGATGTAGATTTGAGTAATTTTAAAACTGAATTACAAGACATTACCTGTGTATCTAGAGTTGTGGCAGCTCCTTTTAAAATCTTATCATGTAGGATTCAAGAAAACAATAATTGGTTAAGAAAGAATGTTATTGGAGAGTGGAACAGCCTGAACTCTGTAATGGATTTTTTTTTTATAGTGATAAAAGGAACTGAGACAGGGCTGAAGAGTCACTACCGTGAAATACTCAAAAAACAAGGTCCTGGGGACAGAGAAGAGGGGACTGCAAAGAGTGCCTTGTTCAGCCTGCACAATGGATCACTGTCAAGGATGAGACCACAGTGTTTGCCTCTTCGCTCAGCAGTCTCTGCAGGCTGAGATGGGGTTCAATATTCAGCACAGAGATTGAGCCTTGGCTACTTGTGGAACCTTCTGCAGGCAGTGGAAAGAGAGAGGCACTGGAAGAGGGCAATTTATCCAACCTGCCTTCAACATCTTCCATGATGGAATAAATCTGTCTTTGCAAAGTCTTCTTTTCCCACAGCTTACATGAGGCACTTAAAGGTCTAATTTTAGACCTAAAATTTTTCAGTGCAAAATTGCTACTGCAAAATGCATTGTTCATATATTTTTACATTTTTTATGAATGGCATAGCAAACCTCTAAATATGCCAGATGAACACCAGAAAACACAGGATCCGTGTTAGCTAGGAATTTTGCCTTGTCTTGCAGTCATTAAAGAAAATAGCATGCTGAGATTTTCAGCACTCAGATGAAAAAGACATTCAAGGACCAAAGGGTGATTAAGCCTAAGATAATGATGTGGAGGACGAGGGCATTAGCTAAATTCACATTCATGCTTTAATAATTGCTTAGATTATCCAGTTCACAAGTGACTTGGAGTTAATAACAGCCAGGTCAGCTGATTAATAGCAGTGCTTTTAATTTTACCAGTATTGTTCTTTGCTAACCCATTTTTATTCAAAGCAGCAGCACCCGAGTGACATTGCTCTTCTTTATTGTTATTTCTAAAATTTTATGCAGATTAGTAATAACTACAAAGGAAAGAAATGAGCTACAAAAACATTAACAAGAAAAATAGTTTATTTATTCAAGAAAATGAAAATTTAAAAAGTGAAAATAGGGATTTCTATACAGAAAGGGAAAAGGTGTTGCACGATCTATGGGGATTTCTTTGTTTTGGTTTGGGTTTTTTTGTGGTGTGTTGTTTTTTTTTTCCCTGAAGCAACATTTGTCATTTCCAGTGTCCCCAATGCAGCATGTATTTTTATTCATGCAATTCCCTCTCTTTTTCCCTGTAGCACGTAAGTTCCTACAATGCTGCACAGAAAGACAATAGTTTTTCCAGCACCATCGACTTTCCAACTAACTTCTTAAAGAAATGCTGTGTCCATGGACAGACAAAGAACCTGTGATACACATGCACCCCCCAGTTGCATGTCCTGCAGTGCATGTAGGTGGAATTGAACTTCAGAATATACTGGGCAGGGAGTTATGGCAGTTCTCCAAGCTATACCAGGAGATCTTTAAGACTGCTTGAAATTATCCATTCCAGGTGGGAAATGGGCTCCTATTGAATCATATTGGATCATATCCTGCAGAATAAAAAGCGAACATTATTAATAGAAATAAAGAAAATAATACCTTTATCTAATATCTTTTTTTTGGAGAAAAGTGTAAAAGAATGAGGCAGCAGGGACTTCTGCATTGGAAAGACCTAATGACACTGCTCCACTAATTTCTGGAAAAGACTCCAATGACACAGTGATGATGTGCTGTGAACAAGAGAATAGAATTAAAGTAAGAATAAGGGGTTTTGCTGGCCCCGTGTGCTAGAATAAATTGAGTGTTCTCAGTCTATGAACTAGTCAGGATAATGACAAGAAAATATTTTACAAATTAAAAAGGTACAGAAAATATATTAAAAACACTATTAAATAATTTATATCATTTTTCTCCTAGTCATGAGTTTCTGATTATAGAGGTTTTTAATACAACAATGTATTTTGAAACAGTTATTCAAACACTAAAAATTGATGTATAAATTGACTTTTGTCAGGAGAGTATAATTACATGTCAGCAAATATTGTATAATTGTATTATTCAATCCAGTTCAGCACATACTTTTACAACAGGTGTACTGTGAGTATAGTCAGAATTGCATCTTCTATTCTCTGTTCTAAACTAATTATAACATTTTTTTAGCTTTTAATAACAGCATAATGTGATAATTCTGGTGGATGACAATTCATATAAGTGAAAGACTAATATAGTAAGACAGTAAGAATTATTGGAAAGGACAAGTCTGTGAATAAATAAAACTTTTGATGAAAAAACTAAAAAGAAACATAACAAATTATAGCTGCCACTGGATTTGCATAACTGTGTGCTGGATTTTTCATGAAGAATAATAAGGCTGACATTGTTTTCTGCAACTGGACTTGGTAGCAGCACGTGGGCAAGATGAATTCTAATTCTGTGCTAAGTTACAAGGGGGTATACTGCACTGCACTCTTCCTTTCCTCATTGGAACAAAGATCCTTTTTTGTATTCCTTCTATGCAATGTGAAGCCAAAGAGAAAACATACCACTCATCTGTGGATATGTAAAGTAATGGACCAAGTGATGGGACCAGGAGTAGAGGAAAAGAAAGATTAAAAACAACAAAAAAATCAACAAACCACCCAAACAAACAAACAACAAAAAAGTAAATCCTTTTGACCCTCTCTTTGTGGCCCATGTTTTCCTTCCTCAAGAGCACCACCTGTGTCCCCATGCAATGGGGCAGAGATGAACCTGTGACCTTTACATCTCTCTGCCACCCTCATCGCAGTGTCCACACCTGTATTTTCTCTATCTGCCCATGGTTACTAGAGAAGAAGCAGAGCTGTGACACTCTGAGTCCTCCCCCATCATGGAGCTTGTTGGACTTACCCAAGTCAGGAGTGGAAACATCTCCACATCCATGGTAAGGATCTTATCTTAAGTGGCATATGAAAGGTATCTGGATGGAGCCCCAGACTGTTTCTTCATTATTTAAGAACACACAGAATCCTATAAACAGTAAAAATAAAGATTTGTGTCGTAGAGTCAGATGCTTAAAGGAAAACATAAGGACAAGATATTTAATCTGTAATTCTTCAAACTTCAAGTAGTTCTGAATTGAATACACACTTACAATTCAACCTCCGAAATAGTAAGGATCATTTATTTACTTGCATCATTTTTTTCTGTTCTTTTTAGTGTGCCTAATTTCTCTATTTAATATTAACAATTACCAGAAGCAAAAGATATTTTCCTCAAAGTTATGGCCAATAGTGAAAGTGGCAAAAATCTGAGACAGCAACAGCAAATTTCTTCATCATCCTTTTCTACCTCCTCAATTCTCCTCAAGAGAGAGAGCCTTTATTGTGAAAACCTTCATTTCACATTAACTTGTTCTGTTGTGTCTGTTTGTTATGGTTGAGAAGACACACAAAAACATACATACAAATAATTAATATAATATCTTTCCATATAAGATGAAATTATAATATATTGAAAACAGGGAGCCTTAGAGTGATTTCCCAATCATCTTTCCCCAAAACTCCACTGTTTTTTTTCTTCCTGGTAATCCTTTAAGATGGATATGACTATGATTCACAGTCTTTAATTGGATGAGCAATTAGAAGTTTGGGCATTCATCTTTATTTATCTGAACTCTGCAAAACTGGCCTGGGATTTGCTAGAGAACTGGATGTCTTGGGAAATTTCCTATCATCACTTGGTCATGCATATTACCAATGCATGAGGGTCTCCTGAGGGTTTTTTGGGGCTTTTTTTGAGAGTCTGATGCTCGGATTTATTCATATTTGGAAGAGGAATAATTTTGAAGTTAGCTTAAAATGCATGGGAATTAGAAACAAAATTAAAAAGGAGGATAATGGGGCAGCATGATGTTTTAATTAATCTTTGTCTTACCCTGGGATGTGGAAAATGTCAATTTGCACTAGTTCCATGAAGGATTAAGACCAGTAATATGTACAGTTCATTTAGCTTTGAAATAAAGCATAAAGAAAATAAAAATGAGAACTTTTGATTCAATGTGACACTGAAGGGGAAGGGAATTAAAGAGCTATTAAATGGAGCTGGCTCAATTACCACCATTGGAGGTGACCCTAACAAAATACAGCTGGCTTTACTAGACACCATTTACATCCCCAAGCCACATTCATAGGAGTGTTTGCCAAAATCAGAATTCAAACAAATATCTTCCATTGACTGCTGTGCAGTCCAGATCATCGCATTTTTTCCACTGAAATGCCAAAAAAGATTGGGGAAGAAGCCAAATGAGTTAACTGAGGAGATTCTGGCTTTGTGTAATCCATACTTCATACCTTGTACCCCTCTGCACAGATCCAGCTGCTAAAAGGATGAGAAGGAAACAGACTGGATGTATGAGATCTATAGTTCGGGTTCAGAAAGTGGGCAGGAGTCACTTTTCCAATGCTGTAGGTATCACTCTCATGCCACAGGTCCAGAAAAACATTTATGCTCACATCAGCCAAATTGTCCCTATTCCCTTGGTTTAGTCATTACAGAAATTAGATCTTCCCTAAAGAACTGGTAAATTTATTGAAGGGATTAAGACATTAAGTAGAAACTTTGTTACTATTAATAATACAAAACTAACTTATATGGGGACAATAAAACAGAAATAACTAATCAGAACATGTGGATTTGGTCTATCCATGATCCTTCAGTCTTTAGTCCAAGCCTTGTTTTTAAATCCTCTACCAATTCTAAGTATTGCAACCTTTCACTTTTTCAGTAAGTTACTTCCATTCTTATTTCAGGCACTTGGGTTCTAAATGTTTCCTTTATGAAACGGAACAGAGGGACAATTCTTTCTAAGAATAAGTGCCAACTTTTCCCCTCTGCCTTACCTACCAACATTCCAAACAAATGTTATAGACCTGCTCTCACATACTACAGACCCTCACCACATCTGAACTGTAAGCAGACTCACACCCAAAAGACATCAGACTACAAGAAACTCAACATTGGAAAGAAATAATGGACAACTATAAAGGGTGTTTGCCGGTATCATGAAACACCCTGCTTTGGAAAACTGAAATTTGGAAAGTTCCCCACTCCCACCCTTTCTTCTGATTGAACAGTACTTTCCACCCTTCCAAGATTACCTGCACACATTCTCTTAAATTTTAGCCAAATTTATGGACACAGAAATGACAGTGACAAAACTGAGTACTTCATCCAGCTCTGGGGGTCCAGCACAGGAAGGACACCAGCCTCTGGGAGCAAGTCCAGAGGAGGCCACCAAGATGATCAGAGGGATGGAGCATCATTCCTATGAGGAAACACTGAGAGAACAGGGATTGTTCAACCTGGAGAAAAGAAGGCTTTGGAGTGACCTAATTGTGGCCTTCCCAGTACCTGAAGGGAGCCCCCAGGAAAGATGGAGAGGGACTTTTAACATGGGCATGTAGTGACAGGACAAGAAATGGCTTCAAACTGACAGAGAGTAGGTTTAGATTAGATATCAGGCAGAAATTCTTTACTGTGAGGGTGGTGAGACACTGGAATAGGTTGCCCGGAGAAGCTGTGGATGCCTCATCCTTGGAAGTGTTTAAGGTTAAGCCAGATGGGGATCTGAGCAACCTCTAGTTTCTCGCACTTTGTTGTTTTTACAACCCCATTTATATAGTATAAAAATGCTTATCATGTATTTGATGAATTTTCAAAGTATTTCAATAAAACATTAATTTGATTTTGTTATGCTGTTCATTCAGCTCTTATTTCCAAATTTATGTGCATTCTTGAAATATATAGTCATGTATAATTTGTGTCTTATTTTTTCTTTTCATTTTTATTTTCAGATTACCCATCAATTCAAGAAATATTTAAGTACAATATTGCCTCCACATCTGTTTAGCTCCACTGGGTTGTACATTTGAGCATCCACTTTACAGAAACATTGCAAATTGGTAATAGACTCATAAACCATGGCTGCACTTGAAATGATGAAACACTAAATAGATTTAAAGTCAAGAAAACCTTTATCAGTTCTTCTCTTTTCTTAATAAATATGTCTGCACAGGAGAAATAAAAAAAAAAACAACCAAACAAGAATTTCTACATTTTTTTGTCCTGAAAGGTATTATGATCATAATAATTTGAACACTATTTTTAAATGTGCATACTTAGATAATATGATCCCTGCAGGAAATCAGGTGGTATTTTAATCTCATATAAAGCTGTTGACATCAGTAGAGACATTGAAATAGTTACTACACAGCATGAGCAAGAACAATTCATGACAAAAAAGTGTTTATATAATGGAAAACAAGGTACTTTGTTTGAAATTGGAGATGTACAGGTGGGCAGAAATTTGTGAAAAAGTTTTATTGTTCTTATGAGGCATTAGGGCAGAAATTTTCATCTCATTTCTGCTTGTGACTTCACTGTGAGTAAACCAGAAAACATTTTAATTTATTTTAAGCTTTAAAGCCATTTAGGATATGATATAACTTTTTTAAACACTTGTCCTTGTCTTACTGTTGTCTAAGAATCCATCCAACTACATCTTCACACACTTAAAAAAAGGCGTTTTTGTGGTTTTATTATATATACATACTTTATTTTTTTTATTAAATCACAGTATCAAGTATTATGACAGATCTCTGCACTCGAAACCTGTTTCAATTCTGTGTCGGGACATTGTCACTCTTTATGAATAAGGCTGATTAAATTAATTTATGTCAAGCATCTAACTGACATCAGGGGTATTTTTAGCATTTGCTAAATGCTGTTTGCATGTAATACATAAGATAAAATAAATGAAAATAAAGAATTTTGGGTTAAGCTGCCCAAAATGAAGCGATCTACCATACTGCACCTATATGTTGAAATCCAGATTCAGATTCCATTTCCAAGCTTTGAAAACTGCCCAGGACATTGTTATCGCTCATACAATTACAAAAGTATCTGCTTCAAAAACAGTAGTCGTATGGACATGTAAAATTAATATTAGTCAATGTATCAAAAAAAAAAAAAAAAAAAAGAAAAAATCTAACATAACTTTTAATCTCAAATCAAGGTAGTATCTCTGCTCCTTACAAGTTAAGGTACTAATCATTGCCTTCCATGGAAGAAAGTGTCACTTCCAAAGGGATCCTGAACTGTGTTGTGTATGAGATCATGCTCTTTACCAAGGATCATAGAATCATAGAATGATTGGAGTTAGAAGGGACCTAATGATCATTTAGTTCCAATCTCCCTGCCATGGACAGGGACACCTTCCACTAGACCAAATTGTTCAGACAATCAAGTTATGCCTTCTAAGAAGCCTTACAGATATAGGAATGTCCTAAATACAAAGGATACTTAATCATCTGTAATGAAAACCTGCAGGAACTTCCTTTGTTATATGCTTTCTGCTTTCTATTTTCCTAAGAATACAGTCTTTAATGAGTACTGGATGCTAATTATGAAAGGAAAAGTTTGGATTCAAAAGACAGGTCAGAAATACGATTGTAGAAAAGACACTCACATGCAGTAATGGTAGAAAAAAAATAGTTTTGCTGTGTAGGTTATTCTTGCTATTTATCATAGGAGAAAAGGCTGAAAAGGATGGGACTGTTTAGCCAGGAAAAGAGAGGGCTCGGGTGGATTTTAGGGCCATGTGTAAATACCTGATGAGAAGGAATGAAAGAGAAGGAACAAGACTCTTCCCAGTTGTGCCCACTGACAAGAAAAGAGGTAATGGACAAAAGTAAAAGTACATTAAATTCCATCTGTATGCAAAAAAACCCCCACACTTCTGAACTGTGAGCATACTCAAACGCTGGGAGAGGTTGTGCAGAGCTTTTGCTAAACACTGTTTGCACAGCTAGAACGTGACCGTTACAAACCCAAAATAAAGCACTATATGAGCTGCTATGAAGAATGTTAATTCTATTGCAGCCAAAACCAGCACATATCTCAATGATTCTGTGATCCTGCAGTTATCATAGTGTATACTGTCCCCACTCTATAGCAAGGCTTGCTTTGTAAGAGATGTTGTAAAAACATGTAAAAAGCTCTTTACTGGAAGACTTCTTAGTCTGTGGATTGACACCTCAGGAGGCTGCTGTCAGTTCAGCTAAGCAGATAAACACATGGCTAACAACACACTTCATATTTTAGAACAATCACATTTTAAAATCTAGGGTGAGATTTCTAAAATCTCCTAGATTTTTTTAAAATCTAGGAGAGATTTCTAGGGTAAAAATAAATATTGTGAATGAGAGAAAATACATTCATCAATTTTTTTAAGTTCTGTGACTGCATAGCTTAGTTTTCATGTAGGTATGTCTAAATTTGCACATGTATTCAATCCTCTGCATAACCTGAAAGAGAAGATTTCACTGCAGAAAATTCACGGTAGAACAGTCAGAAATGGGAAAAGGATAACCCAGTTACATATCTTTTTCTCCATACTTTCCCTAATGATTTATATTCCCTCACTAAAAGAGATATACTTGCCAAGAACCCCCACACTGAACAATGTGTGGACTCCTTTTATACCAACTGAAGAGGGGAAAAAGGTCAGTCATTAGAATGAATAAGATCCTCATCGATTTTAATTGAATCCTATTGATTTGTATAGAAGACAATTAGTTTGAATTGACTTTTATTGATTGGTGCCTAATTTGACTCAATTAAAACCCAGTGACTTGCATTGAAGAAACTAAATTGCACTGACTAATTGGACTGAACTGAAGCTCATTGAAGTGAAGAGTGTTCAGTGAGATGAGCGAAAAACTGGAGATTGCTTTTAATAAGACTCCTATGCTGCTTTTGAGTGCCTGCTGAAATCTGAGTGAATGTCATTATTAAAGACCTTCTCTGAAAAAGAGATACTTGTTTGCACATGAGTTGTGATTATCTTCAGCTGTTGATTTATTTAATTTGTAATTTTTTTTCCTCCTGCCGAAGGATCTTGCTTTAGTGCTGAAAAGATGAAATTCAATTTAATGATTTTAAAAGGTGTTATAGCACTTTTTTTTTTCTTTTCTGAAAAATCTATCTTGCAGATATAACCCACTTCACAGGTGGCATTAGGAGTAAGTCTAACCAAGGAGGGGTATTATTAAAACATTCAGACAGGATCTTGCTTTCTCCATTATGCAGAAGGTTCACTATACTCACACAAGTAGTACCATGGGTACCTTAAAACACAGGGCAGGGCAGCTTAATGGAGCACTGGTAGCCCTGTCCAAATGAAAGGTTATCAAATGCAGCTGAAGTTTGATCAATCCTGTAAGTAATTTGATGACTTTGTAAAAATCATAGAATAAATTTTTAATTAGGGTCACCACCACAGAGTGAGGGTAGCACTCTCCAGCAGAAAGCAGTGATTTCTTTGCTTATTGAAACTTTATAATACATGATGATGTTAGTAAAGGCTATACAGGTTGTGGTTGAAGGGCTGAATTTGGAGTGGAATATGGTCCTCTTCAGCTTTTGAATGATTCTGAACCCACCCTATTTTACTCAGTACATGAGAGCAGGGACCACAGCTGTAAGTCACTACACTCCTCAATCTAGTAAAAGACAATCAAACAGATAAAAGACCCTAATTCTCTAACATTTTGAAAAAGAAACATGGAAAATTGGAAAAGAAGGGACTTCATGGGCCCCTAAGACCAATGCTTTTCTGTCCCAGGCATGCATCATGTGTTCCCTTACATAAACCTAATAGCTTCAGTATAAAACTCCCAACTTTTTTACCATATTACTCTTACCAGAATATTTTTTAAATCTCATTTCTTCCATGGAAATCCACATCTAGCTTTCAGTATCTGTCTTTTCATAGCTACTTTACAGTAGCTATGTAAAAACATTGTCCTTTAGCAGTACTTGTCTCTCATTACATACTTATAGATCACAGTTATATTCCTCGACAGTCTTTGTTTTATTACGCTAAATAAGCCAATTCTTTCAGCACACTCTCATGAAGTACAGTTTTAAATTGCCTGTGTTACAATCATTTGTCTCAATACCTATTCTAGCCTGATTTGATATCTGTTTTGACTTACACATGAATATCAGAACTGTGTTACACAGATAGAAAAACTGTAGACAGAGAGAGAAAAAGAGAAGGAAAGGTAGTAAGGGAGAAAGAGAGAAAGAGAGAGAAAGAGAGAAAGAAAAAGAAAGAGAGAAAGGGAGAAAAGGAGAAAGAAAGAGAGAAAGAGAAAGAAAGAATGAAAGAAAGAAGGAAAGAAAGAAAGAAAGAAAGAAAAAGAAAGAGAGAAAGAAAGAAAGAGAGAGAGAGAAAGAAAGAAAGAAAGAAAGGAAGAAAGAAAGAAAGAAAGAAAGAAAAAGAAAAAGAAAGGAAGGAAAGAAAGAAAGAGAAAGAAAGGAAGGAAGGAAAGAAAGGAAGGAAGGAAAGAAAGGAAAGAAAGGAAAGAAAGAAAGAGAAAGAAAGAGAAAGAAAGAGAAAGAGAAAGAGAAAGAAAAAGAAAGGTAAGAAAGAAAGAAAGAAAGGAAAGAAAGGAAAAAAGAAAGGAAAGAAAGGAAGGAAAGGAAAGAAAGACAGGAAGAAAGAAAGAAAGAAAGGAAGGAAGATTGAAAGGAAGAAAGAAAAAAAGAAAGAAAGAAAGAAAAAGAAAGAAAGAGAGAAATAAATAAAGAAAGAACGAAAAAGAACTAAGAAAGAAAGAAAGAAAGAAAGAAAGAAAGAAAGAAAGAAAGAAAGAAAGAAAGAAAGAAAGAAAGAAAAGGGTGTTTGGATTCTGGCAGAGAGTAATGTCATGATAATTTAATTTTCCCAATTGTGGTGATGGGTTCTTTGCATCAGTATCTTCACTAAAATCAAGAAAGATGTCCCAAACCAGAAACGTCTTGTCCAGAAACCTCTTGGACCATGCCAGTAATACTCTAACGGCACTAGTTGTGAACACAGGCACAGCGCTAAACACAGATACTCTGCTGTTATAACTAATGAATAAACCTGAATTTCATAAATGTAATTTGCTTTTAAGTCCCATAATCTTGCCACAACTCCACAGAATATTCCAATAGAGTTTTTATTGGGAAATGACATAAAGACTTCGGTGTTTCTACAGAAATTTCATCCTCTGATAAAAGGAAGGACCATTTTCTTTTTCACAATTAGTTCATATTGGCCTGTCCATATTCATCCTTTAATGAGCTAAAATAACAGGATTTTTCTCAGTCATATACAGCTAGTGAATTATATAGAAGGAGTGCTGCTATTAGAATCCAAGTTCAAGAAGCACCTTTGTTTGGAAATATACTTTTACAAGAGATATCTTGGTCTCCTTTATTGAAACATTTCTTGAAAAAAATACTGAATTTTCATAATAGATCATGTCAATTTTTTAAAAGTGAAACTATGAAGTCCTTTATTTTAAGTGACTTTTTATTTGAAAACATAGGATAATTATTTATAGAGTTTATGACATTGTATCAAAGCAAAAATTCTCTGTACTCAACTTTGTAAGACCGTCAGCCTTTGGGAATAATTCAAGAATGGAAAAAAGGATACTCTCTCAAAAAGAAACCAATGAACTAAGGATCTTTTTCATCTAAGAATCATAATGGTCTATTGAGGCTCAAATACGAATGAGAAGTAAGAGACTTGAGCACTCTTCTGCAATAGATTACCCACTTAGTAAGCCTTCACAAGCATTTTATGAGCATTTATTTAATATTACATAAATATATCTCTAGCACTGTTTTATTTCTAGATTTGCTTTAATGACTATTAAATTTTCATAAATGAGTCATTTCAAATATCATATATTTCTGCTATAATATGATAGTAATTTTCTTAATCCATGTTTTAGGATCATCTTGTGCATCACTGCTGTTTATCTTCACTATCAGAATCTATGTACTTGCCAGTGTCCTTTATTACACTGATGTAATTTCACATAGATTTTCTCATTGCCAGAAAAGTGCTTTTCTTGAGTCAATTTTGCATTTAAATTAAGCATTGTGTATTTCATTCTAATTTTATAATTTCACGGCTAGCTTTTTCCTATGATTTTTACAGAAATTAAGGAAAATTATCGTCATAATGACAGCTACTATTATTATTATTATTATTATTTTTATTTGGCATGCAGCTTCCTGTGCTTCACTGAATTTTTATTTGCTTGGAAGGGAGTGTAAGCAGGGTGAGACATCTTTACATGAAGCCAGTTTTAGTATAGAAGTGCAACAGAGGGGTCATTTCCATCCTGAGTTATTCCCGTATATACGATTTGTGTCTAATTTTCTGGAGTGCTTATTCTCTGTATTGAAAGAAAGCTATTGCAGGCTCCTGACCACACACATTAAAGACTGCTGTGCCTTTGAATGAAAGATGAAAGCTTGTGATTTCAAACACATAAAAGCATTCAATGTAGGCACACTTGAAGATTTGCCAGCATGGTATTGTTTGTACTGTTCAGGCTGGTATATAAGAGCATCATTACAAAACAAAATAAACTCAGAAGAACCCAACCCATCTCCTAAACCTTCATTGCCTGCCTATTTGATGATGCAAGAGCACAGTCTTGCAAAACTCACAGAAGAATACTGGGAAAGAAGAGCCTTCTGGAAGGTTATGTCTTGCTGCATCCCCTGCAGAAAAAAACCCAAAAAATTACAGGAAAGGTAGACCCACAAAATTATCTTTGTGCTTAGCAAGCACCATGGAAAACATTCAGGAGTTTTTTTGTCACTGGTTACCCTTTTCAGCTCATCACCAAAGCCCATCCAGGGAGTCATTGTGGTCGCAAGGAATACTCCAAATTACCTGTGGATACTTCACTGCAGCCAGAATGTCCTGAAAGTAACTTTTTTTTCTGTCTCAGTCACAACAAGAACTTCATAAGGCTGGGTTATGGTTTGTTTGTTAAACCAGAGTGCTACTCAATAATAAATGTCCACCATGCCTTTGGAATAAGTTATCATCAGGCATCTCAACAGATAGAGTCCATTGAACCCTAATCCAAAGCCCTCTGATCCAATACTGCTCTAGATTTGAGGCATTTTTATTCAAGACTAATACTGACCTCTGCAAACACAAATGCTTTTTGCTGAACTTGTTGCTGCCTGTTAACCTTCATTTTTTTGCACATTTATATCTTCTGGAAATCTAGACAAAAAAAAAAAAAGGTTTTAATATATCTCACAGCCATCTCTTCTGTCCATTTTCTAGACTCTTCCTACCTTACTGGCCCATAAGTTTCATCTCTTTTTCTATATATATATAAAGATTATGAAATATTTTTTAGGATGATTATTTGACCGCTAAAGCACAGACTTAGGATCTTACATACCCACCTTTCTCTGTTCTTCCTTGCCTTCATTCTCTTGTTCACCTCCTCATCTTGCCCATCCATCATACTTCAGCATAAATTTATCTCTTTTCCTTCTGATGCACTCTGACCTCTGTTTCCTGGAAGATTCCCCCAGTGAACAGCTTTCACCTCTCCTCCCTTGCTGTCTTTTCATAGCTTCTGTTTTTTCCAAGCTTTTAGGATCTTATATCCTCCTAAGACACCACTTATATGCCCTGTGCTCTTTACTACTCTCAGTCCTTGAAAACTCCTTCTTCTTCCTCCAAAATGGAGTAGAAAATAAGAAAAACCTGAAGAAGTTGTTTCTGCTTCTTCTTTGCATCCCTAAGGTGCAGGATACTGAGAGAAAGGGGATAAAAGAGAGGTCTGCTTAAAAGAAAGGCAGATCACCTTAGAAGGACTAACCTGGAAGGCCAGAGGTCCTGTTCTGAACTTTCAGATGAGAATGAGGGTAGCTTTTACTGCCTCCTTATGGGGAAGAGAATGGACATCACCTGTCACCATGGCTCACCAGCCCTGCTTTAGCTCTTTGAATGCTACTACATTCCAAACAAATAAAAGTTGTTACATATTCCAACTTTTTCTGATCAAGAGGATTGATCTTTCATAGCACGTACATGCTAGTCCCTGGAGCACTTAACACATTTAATTTCAGACTATGCGATACTCGGGCACAATTATCTTTTATGTGAAAGAAAAATTCGCAAGCTCTGTCTATATTATCAATTATTAAACTCAGACAATTAGAAACACATTTAGTAGATCCTGCATGCATCCATTTCCTAGTCCCTGTATACCTGTTTCTACCCAAGGAGGAAAAAAGCTCTGAATTCAAACTTCCATTAAAAGGACACCCTGCCCTTAGCATTTTCTTAACCTCTAATTGCAATGTCATCCACCACAACCCCTCAATATAAATTTTTAAGACATATTTCCTTCCCTTTCTAATTACATTTCAGGACACTTGGGAGAGGAAAGATTTCTGAATGTATCCTCAAAAAAAAAGGCATAATAGCTTTAAATTGAATAATGGAAAATTTGAACTAGATAAAAAAAAGTAAAAAATCATGGAATCCTAGAATGGTTTGGGTTGAAATACATCTAGTTTCAACCCCCTGTTCTGGGCACAGACACCTTCCAGTAGACCAGGTTGTTCCAAGTAAGGGATGAAAAGATCATCAAGTTATGAAGTTTAGCTTGTGTGTTGCCTTCTTGGGTGGGAGGTCTTCCTTACTTTGGCTAACAGATGGCAAAAGAAAATAAATAAAAAAGGTATCTCTGGCTGTAAAACCTGTTGGCCCATAGAAATGTCGATCTATGGCTTCTGAAAGGGACAGAGTCCTGTGAAAAGTAAAATTAGCAAAGAAAAAAGATTGAATGTATTGTACAGAGAAGATTTTCAGGTTAGAGAGCCTACTGTGACTCTAAGAAGAGTTCCCTGTTGTTGTGTTTGAATGATGACGGGCCAGAGAATGATCAAAATGAGTGAAGCTGAAGAAATTTAAATAATTACCAGGATAAAAAGTCTGCACAGCTTTATCTCTAAACCATCTAGGATAACAGGCTAGCCACTTTTTTCTGGGTATCTCTTGTTTGGAAAAGTTTTCTTTTCCTAAGATCATGCTTTCAATCAAAGGAAACTGAAAATCACCAAGGTCTTGGTATAATTAGAATTCTTCATTAAAACTAGTTGAATGTAACAGGTATAAAAGATCTAGTTACCATGGGAAAGACAAAGAGATGCCAATGCTGAGAGGAGATAGGGATCATTCTTGCTTCTGGAGAACTTTCCAGGTTCTTTGAAGGGAAGTTCCAATGAGGTGTAAGTACTACCCCAACTTTCATCCCTTCAGTTTGCTTTGCACTTTGCTCCAAATGCTTCTGTTCCTTTAAAGGGT
This sequence comes from Manacus candei, assembly GCF_025592945.1. Taxonomy (NCBI): domain Eukaryota; kingdom Metazoa; phylum Chordata; class Aves; order Passeriformes; family Pipridae; genus Manacus; species Manacus candei. The sequence goes on from NW_026138061.1 coordinate 9,727,928, forward strand.
TAATAGATAATGCTTTATGTGGAAGGCAGTACTTTATTTCTGCATCACTGCAAGCATGCTCTCACATTTTGCTAAAAGGAAACTGCTGTACAGTCCAATTACCCCTGCTGGGCCTGCTCAGGTGGCCAACTCTTAACACAACTTTAGAGCAGCTGAAAAAAAACAGTTACAAAAAGCAAAGCCTGAAGGTGGGATGCACATCGCAGTGCATCCACTAAGACCTTGAGAAAGGGTTCAAGGGTAACTAGCCAATAAATGAGACCATGTGCATGCATTTCTTTTAATACATATTATAAATATTAAGGTGATTGTAAAAGAAGAAACAGATTCAGAAAATATTAACAGCTAGTTTCTAGTGCCCCCTTCTGCTATTGGTGATGCTCTTCTTTTCTATATAGAATTAAGCCCATTGTGTACCTGAATTTGTTTTCATGCTGATCTGAATGTAATTTAGCTGGATTGTAATACAGCACATTAAGTCTGTTTGAAGATGAACGAGACATAAATTACTGAAACCTACACCTCGGTTTTTATTTTTTTTTCTTTGTTGCTTGTTTTGTTTGTTCAGTTCTAATTTAGGTTTTCAGATGATGCGCACATGCAGAATGCTACCAAATCTTAATGATGAGTGGCCTGTGCTTAACCAGGTGTCTTACGATGTCTAAAGCAATAGATTTGCTTTTGCAGCTCTGAAACAAAACTCATCTTTAATAAAAAATGTGGATTCAAGTACACTGGGAAAACAACAAATGTTTAACAAACAGATTTATACTTCTGACAATCTTTTTGGAAAGCATTGGACCGAAACAAAACAATACACAATCCTTAGTCAAGTCAAACATTTCAATTTCCGTGTTCATTGCTATGGGTATGTTCAAAGAATATTCGATAGGCATATTGTGCTGGTTTTGATTGGGGCAGAGTTAATTTTCTTTACAGTGGCTGGTATGGGACTGTGTTTTGGATTTGTGCTGAACACAGGGTTGATAACAGAGAGATACTTTTGTTATTGCTGAGCAGGGCTTTTACAGAGCCAAGGCCTTTTCTGCTCTTTGTGCTGCCACAACGGCAAGGAATTTGGGGGTGCAGAGGGGGCTGGGAGGAGACACAGCCAGGACAGGTGACCCAGACTGACTAAGGGGATATTCCAGACCATATAATGTCTCACTCTTAGTATATAACGTGAGTGGAAGAAGAAAGAATGGGAGGACATTGCACATGATGGGACCCTACTCTCCTGGAGTCAGCTGAACACTCACCTGCCCATGAGAATCAGTGAATTAATTCCTTGTTTTGCTTTGTTTGTGTGAACAACTTTTGCTTTCCCTATTAAACTGTCTTTATCTCAAGCCATGAGTTTTCCATCTCTTACCCTTCAAGTTGTCTCCCCAATCCCACCAGTGGAGGATTGAGTGAGCAAGTAGCTGCATGGGGCTTGACTGCAGGCTGGGGTTAAACCACTAAAGCATAGGCTCTGGATAGTCTAGGTAACGGAACCCATATGTTCTGGTTTTGGCTGGGGTAGAGTTAATTTTCTTCACAGTGGCTGCTATGGGGCTATGTTTTGGATTTGTGCTGAACACAGTGATGATAATACAGAGATGCTTTTGTTACTGCCGAGCATGGCTTACACAGAGCCAAGGCCTTTCCTGGTTTCTGTACTGCCACGCTGGCAAGGAAACTGGGGGTACCTGGGAGCCTGGGAGGAGACACAGCCGGGACAGGTGATCCAGGCTGACTAAAAGGATATTCCATTCCATGTTGTGTCATGCTCAGTATGTAAAGTAGAAAAAAGAATGAGGAAAGGGGGATGTTTGAAGTGATAGCGTTTGTCTTACCAAGTCATCATTACATGTGATGGGGCCCCACTCTCCTGAAGGTGGCTGAACACCTGCCTGCCCATGGGAAACAGTGAATTAATTCTTTGTTTTTCTTTGCTTGTGTACTCAGCTTTTGCTTTCCTATTAAACTGTCTTCACCTCAACCCACAGTTTTCCTCCCATTTACCCTTCTGATTCTCTCCCCAATTCTGCTGGTGGGGGAGTGAGAGAGTGGCTGTGTGGGGTTTGGTTGCAGGTTGGGGTGAAACCACAACACCTTATAAATATATAAAGTGAATCCTACTGAATTCAACATATCTCTATTTTCAGAAAACTCTTCAACTCAGCTGCTGTACCATAACAGGCATGTAAAAATCCTTCCAGACTTCTTGAGAAAATCTGTATGTGCTTGTGTTCCCTTTTTTTTTCAAGGGAACACAAAACTTTATTCCACCTTAATTAAAAATGTAGCTTTTCTTTGTTGCTTTTACTGTAGAGCTAGGATGAAGTTCAGCTAGAATTAAAGACCATTAAATATAGATGTCTACCTGTAGGTGTCTGAACAGTACATAGAAATTCACTCTGCCCTGTATTAAATATCTAGGCTTGATCAAGGTTCATAAGGACAGGCTACTTCTCCTGGTTGCAAATCTCTCAGCAGATCTATATATATAACACATAAATGGATGCCTTGGATACAACATGACATCTCAAATGGAACAAAATATCTTTTCTTAAGGAGAAAAAAAGGAGAAAAAAATCAAGTCCATCCTGGTTAATCAGCAAACTAGATCTGCAATGGGAATTTAGACATCTCAATTATATGTAGACTCCTATATACAGAATTCTTCATCGAAGCACCTTGATCTTGGGCTAAATCTCATACTGACTGTGCTGAATGGGTAATGTCTGTAGGATGGAGTCTCAGAAGGAGCTATCACGCAAAGATCATCAGCTACATTACAATAATTAAACCCCAAACAAACAAAATCAAACAACAACCAAAAAAAAGGTTTATATGTATTATCAGGAAAATTCAATATGCAATAAAGGGAGTCTAAAGAAAATAAAATTTTCAACTACTGTCAGTATTAGATTGCTAATACAGCTATAGGCCATGACTCAGGGATTTGAAATCTGACTAATGCAGTTAAGAGGACTGTACTGTTTGCACAGGCCAGAAATGTTGAGTGAAAAACATAAGAGGGCCAGCACACGCTGCTGCAAGTGTCTGTAACTCACAGTAACTGCACTATTACTTTCACTTAGATGTAGACAACCCCTGAAGTGATGCACTAGGGAAGAGGCTGTTCCGTGAATCAGTAAGACTCTCAACAACCAGTTCATGCATTAAAAGAGACAGTTCACAACTTATGGTAATATTTTTTTTCTGAGCTGGAAAGATGTGGGCCTGATGATTCAACACCAAGCTGCATCTTTAATTTAGAATACCCATTTATCTGGACCAGAGTGTTTTATTCATGGAAAACTTAAATACAAAAAGCCCTGTGCTCTTCACTGAAACCCATTCACACTTCATTAACTGAGTAGAAACCTTTGAGGACACACAGTCAGGTAAATTCTCAGCTCCAGACAGAAGCCTGGGGTTTGTAAATAAATGCTGAGACTTTTACTAAAGGTAGTAGGTACACAAAAAGTCCTTTGCTCATTTGATATTTCTCCCTTTATTCTGATCTGTAGTGCAGGAAATCTGGAAATAAATTATCCTGAGCATGATAGATTATGATCCATGGTACCCCCAGATTGTGCCTTTGTTGTCCATTCATGCCAAATATATTGCACAGCAAAATTAATTTAGCTGGTTTATTTGCTTTTGCTTTGTTTGTTTTTTTTTTCCTTGAGAGAAGGCATCACCAGTTATAAGAGATCTCATATCTCAAGAGCCTCTGCTTCTAAGATCTGAAGAACTTAGAGGAGTGATTTATACCAGGGAATTCGAAGTTAATGGAAAACTGCAGTGTTAAACCCACTGACAGAGAGCATCAGCTTCCATATTGTTATTAAGTTATCAGGAAGTCCTTTAAATTTTCAACAGGATGTGCTTTCTGACTGAGCATGTTGGCACAAGAAAGACGGATCCTAATGAATCAATCTCAGTGTTTGTTCCTTGCATGGCAAATGGTATAGATTTCTCTGTTGTGTTCACTTAGCTGGCTGAGCTGATTGCATTTTGGGTTGATGAACTGAATCTTTCAAAGCATTTAAATTCAAGAGGTAATGAGGGAATTAGAGCTAAGACTTCCATGTAACTTGTAGAATGGGGAGAGCACAGATAGATGAAATAAAGGTTTCAGATGTCTTGCTAGTAAATTCTCACTCTCTTATTTATTTCTGGGATTTTAGTTGATACTCTCTAGGACTGATGGTATCCAAGGGTAAATTAATCCTCAGGATGCCCCTCTGATTAAAACTAGAGCTCATTCTGTGTTACCAGGGGTAGAAGGGCCTTTCCCATCAATCATAGAATCACAGAATATCCTGGTTGGAAGGTATCCGCAAGGATCATCCACTCCACCTCCTGGCCCTGCACAGTACCATCCCCAAGAGTCACACTAGGTGCCCAAGAGTATCATCAAAATGCTTCTTGAGCTGTCAGGCTTGGTGCTGTGGCCACTTGGAGCTTGTTCCGGTCCCCAACCACCCTTTGGTTGAAGAACCTTTTCCTAATATCCAACCTAAACCTCCCCTGACACAGCTTCAGGCCATTTCTGTGGGTCGTATTTCTGGTCACCAGAGAGAAGCCTGCTCCTCTGCTTCCCCTTGTGAGGAGGCTGTAGACTGCAATGGGGTCTTCCCTCAGTCTCCCCTTATTACTATAAATAATATTTGTATATTTGCAACCAGGAACATCTTGGAACGAAGACACCCAGATATGAAATCAGTGGTCTAAATAATCACTTTGGTAAAGAAAAAAACAGTTTTAATATGCTCTTTGACCAAGGCTTCTGACTTACCAGTGCAATCAAATAATTTTCTTTTCCAAAGAGGTTTTCTAGGACAAAGATAGAGATGGAAGGATGTGAAATGTTGCAGTCCTGCAACTTCTGCTAATAGACTTACTCTCTCTAGTGTAAGTTAGAGGAACCTATGAACCATTAGGACTCTACCAAGAGCATTTTGATCCACCAGCAGTCCCCAGGTTTCAGAGTTATGAGGAGAGTAGTTGTTTTTTAATCCTTATTAATCTTGTGTGTATTTTAAAATCAGGCTATTCCCAGTCTATGTTTTCAATAGCAGAATAAGACAGTTTATAACTAGCTGAACAAAGGATTGCTATATGGTCCAGGGTCATTGGCAACCAGATGTTTGGTAGAAAGTCCTCACAAAAATATGCATTTCACGCATGTCAAAAACAGCTTTCTCATACCATTATGGCTACAGTACAGAAGCCTTAAAAATTAGACTCTGCTGTTGAAAAAAATCCAGGATATCACCACTGTTTTAAGTCTCTTAAATATTAAAGGAAAAATTCTGCCTTATCCCAAATGTATGTAAATTATAAGTGTATAAGAAAGATATATGAACTACACACCCAAAAACTTCCAGTATGACTAGGAACCACAGTTTATCCAGCTCAAATCTATTTCTGTCATGGGCCAATACCTTTCAAATAAAGATAATAAAACTGAAGTGCCCTCCAAACCTCTCATCTAAACTAAAAAAAAAAAAAAAGGCCAGGGGAGAAGCTGATGCTTTCATGGTCCCTCTAAAGGTCAGATGTGTAGGATAAATACTGTGTCAGTGCAGTGTCTCAGTTATAATAATCCAGTAGTTCATTTACCTTTTCTTCAAGATGCTAAAAAATCAAATACCCAAAAGCAGGGAAGGAACAGTTTGGGTGACACTAAAAATTTAAAATATTCTAGTAAATTTTAAAAAGGACAGTCAAGGTCACTTTGAATTTATAGCAAAATAACAGCAGAAAAGAGAAACAGTAATGCCCAATGATAGCTAGGTGGACAAGAGGGCAGACATTTATGGTGTCGGTGGTTGTAAGAAGGAAAGAAACTGTTATCTGTTGTACCAACACCATAGAAAGAAAAATATTGCTGCCACTGAAATATGACCATTATATTGTTAGATAGGATATTTAAAAAATACACTCAAATCTAATTACTTAAATTATTTCTCCAATATTTATTGTTTCTTCTTTTCTTCTGTATACCCAGTGAAACATTTTGTATTTTTATACTTGCTCCACACTCATCACTGAGTTACACTGTAGGCTTTGATTTTTATTTGATTTGGCTAAATAACCACAAGTGATTCTCTCAAAACATTTCAATGGACAGAAGATGAAAAAAGACCCCAGCATTTCAGACCAATATAGAAGTTAGAGGGGAGGCAGAGACCAGAGTAAGAAATTGATACCTTTTTTAACACCAGAGTGCTTTGTTTGTTTCCTTTATAATAGAGAGAGATAAAAAGCCATAAATGGTCATCATATTTCCACGTGCATCAGGATGGAATGTGCAGAGCAAAGAAACAGATAACACTTTCCTGCTATGATGAGATGTGCAAACCACAGGGCTTAACATCAACCTTGAGTTTCAAAAGGCTTTTGATAAGGTTACACATCTAAGATAATTTGTTACAGGAAACACAGATATTCCAGGAGTTAAAGAAGTTTTTAAAACTCAGATGGAATCCACAGATAAAACTGTCTTCAGTTTTTGACTGATATAGAAAAGGTGAAAATCAGCTCAAAGAGGCAGAACCTGTTCCCACTTCATGTGACTAAATACCACTCTGATTAAAATCTTGGGTATAGTTTATGTCTTTGTAATCTTGGGCACAAAATTTTGAAAAATACAAATTTAAAAGGCTACATTTCACTGTTCATATTTTCAAAAAAGGTCTGGGCCCTGCACTTGAGTCTCACAAAAACCTCCATGCAATGCTGCAGGATCGGGGCAGAGAGGCTGGAAAGCTGCCAGCAGGAAATGACCTGGGAGTGTTGGTTGACAGTGACTGAATATGAGCCAGAGTGTGCCCAGGTGGGCAAGAAGGCCAGTGGCACCTGGGTTATATCAGCAGTACTGTGGCCAGCAGGACCAAGGCAGTGACAGTCCCCATGTACTCAGCACTGGTGAGGCCACACCTCAAATTCTGGATTCAAATTTGGGCCCCTGAAGACAAAAAAAATTGAGGTGCTGGAGTGTGTCCAGAGAAGGGCAACAGAGATGGGGAAGAATCTGAAGCACAAGTCCCATGAGGAGCAGCTGTGGGAGCTGGAGGAGTTGTGGTGGGGGGAAACAGTTTTCCCCCTGCAGTTATAAAATGGTAAAACCCCAGGGGGTGGTGACTCTTGAAGTTTTGAGGTTTTACCCAATGAGCGCTTCTGCAAAATATAAACATATCACAAGCAGAATGGAAGAAAAGGTTGTTGTTGAAGAAGTAGCCATGTTGTAGGAGCCACGAGGAGAAACAGCAGCAGCCCCACTGGGGGCTGGGCCCCCCCAGCCCCCAGCGGGGGGGGCTGCAGGGACAGTATTAGACTGGGCTAAGTACCTGTGACCGAAAACTAAAGAAGTGTTCTCCACCATGAGGGAGCAGAGAGAGCAGCAGCAGCGTCCAAAGATTGTGGCTAAGAGCCAAGAGATAACTGAAGAAGCAGCAACAACAGGCAGGTAGCAACACAGAGAGAACTTCTGGAAGGAGAGAGAGGAAGAGAACGAGAACCAGCAGCAGAGGGAGCAGAGTTAAGCTCTACACAGAGTTTTGGGGGTAAGAACTGAACCAGACCCCCCAAAATCCCTTTGAGACCCTTCCTAGGAGGAGGGAGATGGACTCCGGCTTGATAGGAGTCGTAGCGTGCAGCATGCACCAAAGAGAGGAGCTGAAAAGCCCAGGCGTCCTGGAAAGCTGGACTGGGACGATTAAAGGAATGCGGGGGGGGGTGACCTTGGCCCCCCCCTCGCCACTGCTGCCAAGCTGGCAGCCTGAGACAGAGCACAGGAGCTCTGGTAGAACTCTTGAGGCAAAGGCCTTCAACTGAAAGATGTTCTGACTCAGGGGTGAATCCCCTGAGGAAGGGACCTTCATGGGGGTCTTACACCCCATGATATGATGTGGTGAAGCGAGTTTTGTCCCTGCTATGCAGTCCACGGAAGAGAAGACGCTCACTTGAAGACGACGGGCCGAGGGAGCCTGGATACCCCTCGTGTGTACTGGCAGAGATCCAGCCACAGCTGCTGCATGCATGAGAAGAAGAAAGCCTGCTGCCTTAGAGACTACTGCTCTGAAAGTGGAAAGGGATCTTTCCTTCTTCCCTCCTGGACTTTTATTTGGAGGGGAGAAGAGATTTGATCCATTGTAAATACTATTCTGTCATGGTAGAAATAGTTAAGATTGTATATAATGTATTGTAGTATTTATTTGTACAGTCATTGTAAAATATTCCCTTTCCCCCATTTTGAGTCTCATGTGGTGTCTGGAAACCATCTCACACTGGGTTGAGATGTGGGAGGGGGTTTGGACTAGGGAATTAGATTTTTGGGGCTCTCAAACCATGACAGGTGTTTAGCATGAAGAAAAGGAGGTTCAGGGGAGACCTTACTGCTCTCTACAACCACCTGAAAGGAGGGAGTAGCCAGGTGGGTGTCAGTCTCTTCTCCCAGTAACAAGCAACAGAACAAGAAGAAACAGCCTCAAGTTGCACCAGAGGAGGTTTAGATTAGTTATTAGGTAAAAATCTGCACAGAAAAGGTAGTCAGGTATTGGAAGAGGCTGCCCAGGGAAATGGTGGAGTCATCATGTCCAGAAGTGTTCAAAAACCATTGGATGTGGTTCTTGGGGACATGGTTTAGTGGTGACTTGGTAGTGCTGGGCTAGCAGTTGGACTCAGTGATCTTGGAGGTCTTTTCCAACCTAAATAATTCTGATTCTAAATTTTACCTCTGATGTCTTTCTTGCTTAGCTGGAATTGGGATACTCTATTCCCTGAGTATATTGCAGGACACAACTGAAAAAAAAATCATTACTATTATAATGATGTAATTAAAAATGGTTTTAATAGAAAAGTCACATCAATTTTCTGAAGAAAGGTTTGAAAAGAGATAAGCATACAACTATATACTGCAAAGTCACTTTGCCCTGTGAACATCACAATTGTGTGTTTTCTCTTTTGGAAAGATTTTACATATTTTTTTTGTTGGCAAGGACAACTTGTGTAGAGCTGGTCTTATGCTTAAAGGTTTAGAATTGCAGGTAAGAGACCAGGAATCAAGTTGTAACTCCATGAAGGACACAAAATATGACTGAATAAACTAGGACATATTTTCAGTGTGTTGTGGATGACAAGGGCTAATTTGGATCCAGAAATCATGAAAATATGTTGGTAAGATGCTAATGTGCTAAATCACAGACAATAAACCTTACTAGAGAAACAGTTTCAAAGGACCTTTAAGACACAGGGAAGGACATGTTTCTCAAAGTTAATTCATTTCCCATGGCCATAGCTACTTGGCTATGTGGCTTTTGTTTGGTTCAGAGCGAAGTGAGATTAAATATAGTTGGTGAAAGGGGTGTTAGAACGCATGCAGCATAATATATGATATTAGATGTGGGCATTTACAAATCTGGAAAAATAAATTATATTCATTTCTGGGGGGTATTAAATTGAGAAAAATATATCTTTTTTTTTACAGTATTTTCCTCGAAAGCGTATTCCACCCACTTAATAAAGGAAACAAAACAAGCCTGGACTCACAGAAATTAATAGAAGTTTGATGTTCCCTGATTAATTTTTAATTTTGTTTAAAATCAAAACAAAAAAAAAGTCAAGGATATTAAAGGTATTATTCTGACTAGATGCAGTATTTTGGCTGTTTAGCATGCATGTAGATTTGTTAATATATATGTGACAGCTATAATTCCTAAAAAAAATCAAGAAAGAAACTCAACCTCTGCAGATTTATTTCAATATACATGTTAACTGTTTTCAAAACCATGTCAAATTCTGTGGTTTTATCAGTAAAGACTTATGAAAAAATACTTTGCGTATGATCCTAAATACCAAATAAATTTCTAATGTGAATAATAACGAATTATTTTTTCAGAAGTGATCCATTTTCTTTGCCAGACTGTATTTCAGCAAGACAAGAAAACATTCACCCATGCTTACAGAAAAGTGACACACCCAAATTCTGCCTCTTCTTGACCTTTCAAACCAAGGTAAAGAAGTGCCTCCTTCAGTCTGACTTATCTGTCAGGTGCAAGAGCTGCTACTCTGCTGTAGTCAGCTACATTTTTATCACAAGCTTATCAAGTAGGTCATTCTAATTTTGCACGTGAAATGATTTCACCTTCATGAATAGTGATGAGTCGAACAGGCTTAAAAAGATTCTGAGCAGTTTGATTAGGAATGCTGCAACTGGTGGACCAAAGATAAATTTGACCAGGAGCTGAAACTGCCATCCTCAAGTCTGATTGATCTTGGAACTTGTTCGATTGCACCTCATGCTATGGTCACAGGGCTTTTTCATGTTAAAAATGCAGAAAAAAAATTACAAAAGATTCATTTAAATTTATCTGGTTTTGTTGGTAAGATCTTATTTTGCTAACCTTCTTTAAAACTACAGAGGGAAAATCTATGGCTTGTACAGCATCTTGCACAATGGAATCATTCCCTTGATTGAAGTATTAAAGTCCAACAATAGTGTGGATATTCATAATAAGTTATTAAATGTATAATTCAATCTGTCTGTTGATACCAATAGGATATTGATAAGAGGAACTGCAACAGCGAAAGAGTGGTTTACATCATTGATGCAAAAATAGCATGTGCTAAAAAAACCTAAATTAAAAATATATTCAAAGATGGAAAACTAGAGACCTGGAGAAACAAAATACCACTTCCAAAGTTAGGATGAGACTAAAGATTATCCCAATAAGTAAATGAACGTATGGAGTGCTGGCATCTACATCACTTCTTGCTTGCAGCACTGCACTGCTCTGTCAAAGGCACCTCTGCAGCAGGACACCCCAAAACAAACTGCACTCATGACACCCATTTGGGGTTACCAGCCCAGGAACACACAATCATTGGGTGCACGATGGAGATGGACCATCTGCTTCTGGACTCTCAGTGAATTAGTGAACATTCTTTAAAAAACAGTTAATTTTAGGGTTTTTAAAGTACTTCATTTCACGCCCCTTCCAAACCTTGCATTTACCCTTCTAAGAGCTTATTGCAAAGTATGTGTTAGAAAGGATCAGATCAAACTTTTTGTTCTCCTTACTGTGATACTTTGATTAAAAAATAATGAACAGATTGGATAACAAATGGGTTATTCCCACTTTTCATGTAGACCCTGATTTTTAAAGATAAGTATAAATAGTTGTTAACTTGAGTCACCTTCAAATGTAACTGGGCAATTAAAAATGCCTTTGACGATATTCCTCACCCCAAACCCATGAAAGTGAATTTAATTTGAGATTCAAGACTAGTCCCTCTGCTTCATTCTTTAACCTGTGCGTAACCACTGAGTGAATAAAAACTTTTTCTGCTTTCTGTCACTGAACATAAAACTCCAGTTTGGTTTTTCAGCCATATTTTCCTGCTGAGATAAATAGTTCCAAAGGAAGTCCCCAGGAACAGTGATACTCCCTGGAATATCCTGTGCACAAGCTGTCTGGTGTATTCCCACACTATTTCCATGCATGGTACAAGATGCAGCACAACTTCAGATACATTCCCAGCTTGTTTTTTGTGTGATCACCTTCCCATAGGGGGAAAAGAAGGGGAACAGAATGCTATGCATGTAGTCATTGTCTACCATTAGGCCTTACTGCTGGGACACTCCTGGGCACTCAGACTTTACTGCACATGCTGTGTGTCAGACTGGAGAAATGCTGATCCTGTACGATGCAGAACGAGCCCTATCCTGTTACAGACAAACCAGGTCAGTCTTAATAAAAAAGAAACATTCAAGGATTCAGTCCCTGTCTGCTTTGCATCTAAAATAGCTGCCTCCATGCATGGTGCCTGTTTTCTATGAGGTGTGCCCATCAGTTTCCAGTGTAATGAGCTCAAGCAAGGAAACCTTACAGAAGCCAGACCCAACAGTGCCTGCACACGGCAGTGCCTGCAATGTGTGCTCCTTTGTTAGAATCAAAATCGCTGTCCTAGTAACATCTTATTCCTAGGACCATCCCCACAGCACAGGGAACCATCTGCTTGTTGCTTTTTACAGAGACTGTGATCCAGTCATACCTTACTGCTGTGAGGGCCTTCTGTCCAGATAGCTCAAAAAATTCTTTACATCCAACCTCACCTGTCAGTAATACTTTTTGTCATGGCTAATGTGAGCACAAACTTCTTTCAATTCAGACCCTGCTGCCAGTAAGCAACAATCTGCTGAAGACCTCAAAATTTCTCTCTCATTGGCAGCTGGTCGTCAGATAATGTGCAGATTGCTTTAATAAGTGATTGGTGATTTATGAGGATATCCAGAATATCCAGAATTGTCACAGTGATAACAACAAATAGATAATTAAAAGACATTTCAGGTAGGGCTCAGTGAATATTGACTGAATATTCATATTTTCTTAGCGTTTGAAATAATTCTTTTGCTTTTTCACCATCAAGAAAATTTTTATCAATATGCCCCATCAGGGAATCATAGAATCAAATGGTTTGAGTGGGAAAAGACCTTAAAGGCCAATTTGTTCCAACCCCACTGATGAGGGCAGGGACACCTTCCACTAGAAGAGGTTGCTAAACGCCCTATCCACCATGGCCTTGTACTCTTCCAGGTATGAGGCATGCACAGCTTCTCTGGTTAACCTGTTCCAGTGTCTCACCACCCTCACAGTAAAGAATTTCTTCTTAATATCTAATCTAAACCTACTTTATTTCAGTTTAACCCCATTATCCCTAGTCCTGTCCCTGCATGCCCCCCTCTGGGCAAAGCCCTCATTGTCTTGACCTATTTCATTGGACGAAGGTTGGAGTCATCACTCCCACCCATCCCTCAGCAGAGCAGCCTCAAGTTTTTCTTCACGGTCCAGTGCCCGGAGGGTCAAAGTCTAGTCCAGACTGCCAAGGCTGCTTATATTCTTTGTACAACTATTCTCACATCATAAAATAAGAGAGAATAAACAAAAGCATCAGCTTGACCAACAGAAACATCAACACAGTCCATGTCCTACAAAGCTCTATATTGTCCTAACTTCTCTCTCACCACCCTTTTCCTAGTAATCATTTATGATGAAAGAGAGTAGTTTTAGATTGGATATTGGAAATAAATTCTACACCATGAGAGTTTTGATGCACTGGAACAGATTGCCCAAAGAAGTTGTGGCTGCCCCATCCCTGGAAGTGTTCAAAGCCAGATTGGATGGGGCTTGAAGTAACCTGGTCTAGTGGAAGTTATCTGTGCCCAGAACAGGAGGGTTGTAACTAGATGGTCTTTAAGGTCCCATTCAACCCAAACCTTTCTATGATTCTATTAATTCCCACTGGTCAGATTTTAAAGGAGGAAATACAGAGCAACCGCTGCTTCCCTGTAACCCCATCCCTAGCAAAGAGTTTGACACGAGTTTTGCATCCTTCGAGGAGAGCAATACCCATGGAAAAACCTCCTGCTTCTGAGAAGGCAATGTGGTAACCAGCCTGTTATCCACAACATGAGACTGCCTGGTGTCTGAAATCTGGTTTAGTATGAACTCAACCCCATCAATTCAAGTGCCCTAAGTCCAAGTAAAAGAATTTTCTGTGTCAGTCCTTTTGCATTCAGGTGCCTTAATTCTACCTAAGTCCCTACTTAAAAGCCTGTATCTTTTCTCAGAGGTGGCTCCAATCACCCTGCATGAGCAAGATGAAGCAAAATCTTTGAATTCTGGTTTGCTGAGCCAGTGCTCATTCCTTGCTCCGAGGGCAGAGAAACATTTTATTGAAGCATTTTTTCTTTGTGAAGCAAGTGATACATGCTCTGTGGCAACATATCCTTCTCAGGCTGTGAAATACTAATTAACACTGATTCTTAAAAAAAATATTTTGTTTCCTCATATTCAACTATTAATTCAGATATAATATTGAGAGGGAAATGAAAATGAAAGATGTTTTATTTCTTCTCTCTTTCTATAGCAACATTCTAATTTATACAAATGAAGGTACAATTAAGCAGCCTGAAATTTAATTACAACCTGCATTTCATGTAAGCAAACACATTAAAACAGAGAATGCTAATCTTGAAGGCAGAAATTGCCATAGTGCAACAGAAAAAAATCCAAATGCAAGCAGCATAGAGTATGTTTTTGCCATTATGATTTTGCACATGGCCATAGAAGTGCAACATGGGCAGATACTCTTTCTCATGTTGTTTGTTAGCAATAGGACATGATTGGAACAATATGGACCATATCCTCAGCTAGTTTGTATCATCACAAGTCCACTGAATCTGTTAGGATTACTCAGTTTACACCAACTAAGGGCCCACCAGTGAGTTTCAATGATGCTTATTTACAGACTGTGAATCAGATTTTGTAGAGTCAGAATCCCACTCAGTTTCTTTGCCAGATTAAAAAAAAAAGTAGGCACTAGTCTTTTTTTAAATTCTAGATTTCTTAGTAAATTTTGCTATAACAGCTCCAAATTCTTCTTTGCATTTAAGATCTGAATGCAAGTAGACTTCTAACTCATCAGCTGCTGATCAAGCAAATCAGATGGACAAGAGATGTATTTGTTCCAGTAATTTGTATTATTTTGTTCTTTATAAGTTGGTATCCCACCATCATCATTGTAATATTGAAAGTAGGACGCCAGCCATAAAGGTGTGCAAAAATCCTTTGCTCTATGAGATTTTATTCTCTCTCTGAGAGAGAAAAAATTTTTAGGAATTTTTCTTTGTTTTTTTTTGACCTTGAATTATTTTTCACATATCTGAGGACAAAAAATGTCGGCTCAGGACAGTGATTTTGGTGACCCTTTTAATGTCTAGACAGCTCACTGAGTCATTGCCCTGGGTGTGCAGGTCAGTCCTTACTTTAATTTTCTTGTTGATACAAGGTAAGAGTGCAAAGTACAAGGAGAGGTCACATACCAAGGGGAACCTTTGGGTCCTTGGAAAAACTGAGAGGAGACTCCCTGACTACCTCTTCACTGAAAATATCTTTCAGAACAAAATATCCACTTAATCTATTCCTTGAAAAGACCTCAGTGAGCATTTCCAGAATAAGAATCTTTGGGTAAAATGCTTTCAGAGTACATCTAGCTGCCACAGAGGTTGTGGTTCTGTATGACAGTTCCACCTGTGCCACTTAGGTGATGACATCATGAAAAAAACAACTGAAGAACTTCCAAAGACTGGAATGAGGATTTATCCAGGGTAGTCTCAATCTAAGCTGATTTTAGCCTTCTTTAGCTGTAATAACAGTTGCCTAGCTGTCAGATGAGTATTGCCCAAATTGTTTTAGGTTAAATCACTTTATCTTTGTGAATGCCGTATATGAAAGGCCTAGCAAACCTGGGTTGTCATCATCAAAAAAACCATCATGTCTTTGTGTTAACTGAAGAGGGGGAAGATGATGGTGGAGCTTCAAACTTTATCTTGAAACCAATGAAAAAGTAGACTATGTTAAAAAAATCCAAGTATACCCAGGAAGCTCCCCACATTACAAAGTATGACATTCCTCGCTGTAAGCATCATGAGAAGACGGGTGAAGGACCTGGGACTGTTGGTGACTCATCTCAATCCCTTCCTCCTTGGGAAGGGCAGGCAACGACCTCGGCAGAGAGACACTGTAAGACCAAGTGTGACAACATAACAACAAGAAATAGGGTAAATACTAGAGTTTGTCTAAATCAGTCAGTAATTGTATAGCTGTGTGCTTGGCCTAATAATGGTAGTATTTCTGCTTAGAAAGTTAATACATTAATTATACTAGAAGAAACTCCCCATCTCTGACAATTGGATGCCTATAACAAGATTTTTCTTGTAAAAACAGAAGGGATTTATAAGCTGCTTGATCTCAGGCAGAATAAAGACCATGTACAATGCACTTGTAGAGATCAAGGGAAGGATTCAGTTACCTAAACACAGGCATTTAAGGCCCTTTGAGACATCCTGCCTAGCTTACAGCTGCTGTGGTTTATGGATTTCCCATAAATTATGTGTCATATCTGCCAGCTCATATCCAAATGATCTCCTGACTACACAATCAAAGCAGGTTGTTTGCAGAAAGACCTGAGCATCCAGAACCACCAAGGACATTTCTGTACATCTCAGGATGGAGTTGTGACCTGTTCCATACTCTGACTGCTCAGGTGCAGAAGGAAATCCATCATAACCACCTTTCTGCCAAAAAATATTGCTTTGGTTAGCTTGACTGGAAATCCTGTTTTTATTTGTTCATCTCCTTTGTGTCTGACAGAATTAAAAACATTCTGGGGACTTGATGTGTCAGTTTTTTGAAAGGCTTTTATCTTTGTGTTTTGGAGTTGGTAATTACCTCTCCTGAGTGAAATAAAAGGCTAGTCACTGCTCTGGATGCCTTTCATTTCCCTTCCAAGTAAATGTGACTCCAGACTGCTGTGTTCTTGGCAATGATTTTACTAATAGAGCAGGTTTTTACTAACCAATGTTTTTCGCATGATACAAAATTAATTAGAAAAGTCTGTTCTAATTTATAAATATGCAATTATGGTTAAACAAATCAGAAGTCAAGGCTTTGCAAGGTTCCCAGTGGGTTGTTATTTGCACAATTCTAGTGCATCCAGAAGAAAGAGTCACTGATTGTTCCTCTGATGTAAAAATGCAATTTGCCTTATTCAACTGGGAATTGCAGATGTATTAAAACATATTTTTGGAGTTTGTTCAAATTAATTATTATGAAAACAAGTGAATTTGTGGAATAGCTGTTACAAAAAATCCCTGTCACCAAAATACCCTAATTACTTTCAAAGACTAAATAAGCTCTCTCCAAATAAGCAAAAGGAGGGTGTAAGCTTCATATTGCTTTATATGATACCCCAGATATTAAATTCAAAGAGATCAAAGCTCAGAGAGAGTAAATAAGGCCTCTTGTTCTATGTCCCAATCTGCTCCTCATTGGAAGTTTTTACTTCCTATCTCTATTTCACAGGATCTTCTATGATTCTCTAATCTCCTGACTTCCTGGCTACTAAAGGTCATAGAGCTTCCCTCCATGACTCCAATACTGAGTTTAATTCAGTCTGACTACCTACTACAAGCTGCCTGTCTTTGACCCTTTATATATGATATATATTTATTAAAAAAAAAAAAAAAGTGAAAGCCTGTCATCCCAAACTTTGCTCTTATCTAGGTCCTTTTTTATTCTGTCTAAAGACAAAAAGCTGTGATAGGACTCCAAAGAAAGATGCTGTGTTCAGTGCTGGTTATTACTTGGTCATTGCCTGTAACTGTTGGATTCCTTCACAAAATAGTGTTGTTATTAATTTTGTTAGAATAGTTCATAGGGGACAGAAACCTAGACAACATAATTTAACAATTCCTACCATGCACATCCTATAGCCTACATACAGGAAAGAGTCCTCAGTCCTCAATTGCCTTCTCACAGTTTCTTTGAAATGTCCAGACAATAACTTGCCCTCTGAAACTTCATGAAGCAGTTTGGACTGCAAACTGATGCAACTTTGAGTAAATGGAACAACAGTAAGGGTAAAAGAACGTTACTGTGGTCTTCCTCACTCAGACAAACTAGAACACCTACTTTCGGTTGATTCCACATTCTATTAAATCTATGAATGACAACAGGATGGCAGGACAACAGGATGGCAATTTCCCACTGACTTCAGTGGGACCAAAATTTCATAGCATAGAATTATGCAGAGTTGGAAGGGACCCATCAGGATCATCAAGTCCAACTCACTCCTGCACTTCAGTCAGCATGTCTGTAGGTTTAATTAGCTGCATTCAACTCAGCTCACTGGTGTAAGTCTGGAGTACTTTCAGAGCCCTGAACAAAACTGAAGAAACCTGAAACCATCAAATAATATTTGTTTGATTTGGAAATCTGGAGGAATGAATAGAAGGGAAAGCAGATTTTTACTGCAGGACTGATTGCGAACTGATGTAAGTTTGCACTCTTCTGTTCTTTGAGGTTTTCAATCAAACAGGGAGTCTCTAAGGCTTTCAGATGCACAGTGAGACACAGAATACAGAGGTATAGTCATTCTACTGTCCCTGAATGAATGTCAGAGTTTTAACTTGGTGATCTTGGAGACCCTTTCTAACCTTAATGATTTTGTGACTTTATGATTCTATATCTGGACTGTGCCTGCAGAAGACAAAACAACCCAACAAAGATCTGAATCACTCTCGATGTTTACTGGCTCAGTGGGAATGTACATTCATTCCACTCTGATGATCATTTTTCATTTATGCATCTGAAATTAGGTGAAATGAACCTGGCTCTTAAAAATCTTTTAATCATGTAAGTTGCTAATTTGATCTAATCTTTCTACCCCATTTATTGGTTTAACCTGAAGGGAAAGAAAAGAAAAATATGGAAAAAAACCCCAAAACCCTGTGGTTGAGTGAATCTGAACAGGACTAACAATGAGCTTTGATACTGAGCACATCAGGGAGAGTTTGCTTCCCACTCAAGAGCTGGTGAAGTCCATCATAAGCAAGAGCCATTTCAAGTGCCCTAACAGAGTCCAAATCACACGTCAGATTTGTGCAACTGCTTCTGGTGTCAGGGAGTGATCAGGTTCACTGGCCTGATTCACATTCCTGCCTCCTCTTCACACAAGACTGTGTAGGGGAGAAAAAAGCCAAAAAAAACATAAAAAAACCCAAACCAAAACAAAAAATAAATCAAGTCTTAGGAATGAGGAAGTTCTGAATCCTTCCAAGCACAGGTTGCCAAGGAAACCTCTGCTTGCTCATTTTCATCCTGTTTGTCCCACTCTCTGTGGAGAGAAGTGACACTGAGGATCTCTTCTTGTACAGGGGAGGATTTGATCCAGTTATATATACGTTTTATTTAATTTCAAATGTCACTTTTTTTGGTGACAGTGTTCGAGTTCATCACAAGGGTAAGATTTTAAAAAGGGAATTAATACAACTATTGACAAGTCTTTTGTAGAAAGGGAGATTGAACTTACTTATAAACACTTAGAGTTTCAGTACTTGAAGCAAATGAGAGGTTTCCTTAATATCATGACTTTTATTAATTCTGTGCTGTCATGTCAACCCCATGCACTATGTGTATAATGTGAAAAATAATTGGGAAAATGGATTATTTGATGCCAGTCTGTGTCTTAAACATGAAGTGAAGCACATTTCTTCTCACTGGTCAGTAACCATGCATCAAAGATAAGTGAATTAAAAGCACTATAAGGTAAAAGTATGTTGTTTCCCCATTTTAAAGTTCAGAGAAAGACAAGGTTTAGGGATGAACAATTCATATGCCTGCATAAAATCCATAGTCTCCGTGCCCCTTCATCTGACTGGGGGATGCATGCTCCAGCTCATAGATCCCACTGCAACCTGTTTGGAATTGCTGTATAGAGAGAGATAAGTCAATCTCCCCCAAGGGCCCCAAAACCATGGGATCTGCTGAGCTCCATAATGATGACAAAAGACAGGAAAATTTATTTAGATCCCTCCTTTTGCCAGTATTGCAACATTTTTCCCAAGACTACTCTAAAACATCATTGTCCATTCTGCTCCATGCCCTAAGCCCATTTCTAAAGGGAGTTACATAGTTCCTATATTTAGAAAACTGTACAACAGCAAAGGTTTGAAAATATGCATAAGTAGCCCCAATCTTTTTCAATTGCTTGTCTGCATTTCATATACTCAAATAATAAGTGTATTCACTTAGACTGTGAAAATCACCTTTTTGTGACAGAAGGTTGAAGTCCCTTGCCTTGACATCTGGGTATGCACAGAATGACAGGGATAACTCACCCTTTTCAGAATATTATGCTCTTCTGTCCCACTTTTCTTTAAAGATTTTCTCCTAGAGGGAAAACCATGTACTTAAACTTCTTGGTTTCATGAAGGAACTGAGCCATTGGTGTGCATATCCTTAGGGAACACTGTAACAGTGTAGGTTTCATTCTGGAAGAAGAATAGGGAGCAGGAGTTCTCTTGCCTCCTCCAGGGCTGAACTATAAAGAGAAATGACCAAGAGTTTTCTGTGGTCTATGAAATAGTAAGCATGCATGAAGAGAGAAAGGCTCCTTTTTCCCCCCAAAGAACTGGTGTATATCACTTTAGGACTGGTCTGCTCAGCCCTGTCCAATGTAAAACTTCTGTCTCCTGACTCACCACAATGTCAAAACTCTATTGGTTGCACAGTTTGAGCACCATAAGGGCTGAAAGGGAGGCTGAAACAAAGACATGAAGACAATCCTAAACTTAGATTCTTTAGGTTGTCCTTTTTCAGATCTGAGTCCAGAGAAAAAAAGCCTTGAGTTTCCTTGAAGGATAGGAAAGATGTGGACTTCTTAGAAAGAGTCCAGACCAGGGCCACTAAGCTGATCACAGATCTGAAAAACCTTTCCTGTGAAGACAGGCAGAGAGAGTTTGTGCTGTTCAGCCTGGAGAAGTGAAGGCTCTGGAGGTGAGTGGTGAGACACTGGAACAGGCTGTAGAGAGAAGCTGTAGATTTTCTATCCCTGGAAGTGTTCAAAGCTAGGCTGGATAGGTCTTTGAGCAACTTGGTCTAGCAGAGGGTGTCCCTGCTCATGTCAAGGGGTTTGGAACTAGATGATCTTTAATGTTCCTTCCAACCCAAACCATTCTATGATGGTTCTATGATTCTAAGAGGTGCATATCAACTGGTTTAAGATATCGTGCTCTTCCTGTGTCTTCCCACAAGTGCTGTAACCATGGGTGAGTATTTTGGTGAAGGTTTCAGTTACAGGTCTGCTCTCCAGATTCTTTCTAGCCGTGTTTTCCCACCACATACACAGACTGTCTGATTTGCACACAAAGTACCTGATGAAACTTGAGCCCTGTTTTCCTCTCTGTGTGATCCCACATTTGGCAACTACCCATTTATATCTGGCATACTCCATAGTCCTTGTAATGAAACCCTCTACAATTCTTAATTTTCAAAGGACACTGCAGTCATCCATGTAGTGATATGTTTATTGAGGAAGCATTGATACTAGATTAATTTTTGGGGTTCTCTATACTCATTTCCAGCTTGGATCCCCAGCCAAGGTTACAATGCATCTCGAGACTTACTCAGATATTCATAAATAAATGGCTGTCAAGGGATAGAATAAATTCCATATTAGATAGTAAAGGGAAGACATAGCACCAACGAACCTAAAGTTAATAAAAATAAAGGGGAAAGAGAGAGGGAAAGAAAAAGATATGACAAAATTAAGGGATGGGGTCATTAGTTGTCTCTAAAAGACAGAAGCAAATCTAGGCAATTTAAAAGTAACATGGGCACAGCCAAATGCCATTTGGGCAGTAGCAATGTAATGTGAGAAAGAAAAGAATGAGTCATGTGCATTTCTACATTTAACACCAGGCTTGCACTCAATAAATCAACACATGGGTTTAATTGCTGTGACAAATGAATACAGTGAGGGGAGTCAGATTCTCTGGGTAGTGCAGTCATCCAGCAAAACCCTGGTCGGCAGAGATATGTAGGTCAGTCATTATGGACCAGTGAGCAGGGGGAGTCCCCAGTGTGAGAGCCTAGATGGAAATCTCACACCGTAATCTCTAATAAAATACCAGTTTGGAAGTGTGTCTGGCTTCAACATCCTTCTTAATAACCTTTAGCAGAAGAGGAAGGTATTAGGTAAAGTGGCAATTAACAAGACTGACAGAGCAAGAGAGTGGGATTTATAGCTGAATTTTTCAGTTTGCTTGATTATTTGGGTGGTTTTTTTAGCTGTAATTCTACTTCCATTTTTAAAACCTGATTCAAAAATGAAAGCAAGAGAGATTTTTAAGTTAGAAAAAAAGGACATGAGAGCTCGATAAAAATAATACCCCAAATAAAGGCAGTAGGATGCTATTGCAGACCACATTCCCCATCACCTCTGTCATAGTCTCTCATGTGTGGAGGTGAACACTCATAGGGAGTGATAGGGCAACCCTGATCTGGAGGATGCAGATGTATTGAGGAATGATGCCCACTCCTATGCAAGGGTCTCAGCAATGCTGAAACCCTCCTAGCCCAGTGCTAGATGATAGCACTTATTAATCATATCCTGCAATTGCATCACAAGATTTCCCCTAGAAAACTCAAAATATTTTATAGGAAATTCTGTAAGTTCCATATATCAATATGCAGTGCTCACTGGTTGAAATTAAGGTATCTTGCTTTGTTATTCTGATTCCATATGAAAGATTTATAAATTTCTCCCCTGATTTCATAATCACTAAAGCAGGGACAATCATTAGAGCAGGTAGAATTACAAAACAGCAGTGTAGTCATCTCCATCCAGCAGTGTAGTTATCTCCATCCTCTGCACATTCATCTCTGGGTGCCTCAGAGGGAAACTTAACAAATCCTATATATTAATCTTCAGGGTTCACAAAAATGAGTAAACATAATTTGCTTCATGAAATATATCTAGGTCAAATTCACCTTTTCGAGCAAGTTATTAGTTTTATGGATTTTCCTATCATGTTATGTGTGGTTTTTTTATCTTTAACCTTGTGACTTACACACTTTCCCACAAAGAGCTTTTATATTTCCCTCCCTTCCCACTTCCTTTTCTTTTCTCCTCCAATGGCATGTTTTCAGTTACATGGCACAAACCACACAGTAAAACCAAAGGGATATTAAATTTATTATTTTTTTCCAATTTTCCTTTCAGTCAGGGATCCTGTCTGCTTTGTCAATTATTTCTGGGAGACTTTAGAGAGGCAAAAGGGCTAAACTGATCAGAAGAGACGTATGCTAACTGTGAAGTGCAAAAAACCAGAAGCTGTTCCTCCAGAATATGAGAGATGTAATCTTAAGTTATATTACGGTCACAGAAAAAGGACAATTTAATGTTTTTTTTCCTGGTGACCCCTAAATTACTTACAGTGACAAAGTCTGGGCTTTCTAGCTGCACGTGGTTTACACCTGAGCTTATTTTGTTTTGGCTTAGACACTAGGGAGTGTTATCAAAAGAGTGAATGTGATGTGTTGTTAACAGAAAGATGTCTTTTTGTCATTTAAACCATATCAACCATATTGTATGATTGTGACGTATTTTATGACTTTATGTAATGAGAGATGATAGTAGAAGACAGGCAGGTAGAAATGGAAACAGTGGGAAAATAATGTCTGTATTAAAGAGATCTGTCTTTACCAAATGGGTCCTGAAGGTAGGTTGCTGATTTTTATTTCCTTCCAGTAAATCCTTCATTGCCAGAAAAAATCTTCTTCCTTTATTTTATTTATTTAGGTAATTATGTTACAAAACAGAACTCTGATGATTTTTTTAGGTCTCACAAGTAAGTTTACAGTAAGTTTATTCAGTTGCCACAGGAAGGGAACACAAGAGACAAAAATAAACCTGAGTCTGAGACACCAGAGGCAGATAAGTGTTTTGTCTCAAAATTTGTCAGATACAGACCCATCATCTTTTGCAAATGAGAGCACTAATCAGTAGTCTTGAGTCTGAGCTGAATCTTCAAGTTGCATTAGGTAAACCATCATTTATATTCTGAGGTTGTTAAATGTTTGAAGTTAGATTGAAAGTGGTAAGGGGAAATCTTGTATGAGATAAGTTTATTAAAATAAAATCTGCACCGAAAATATAACCTCCTGAGGAAATAAATTATGTTGCATTATCTGGTAAGTTAATTTATTTTTCTTTCCTTGTAATATATTCCCTTCAGGACTAACAACTTTATCTTCTCAGTTATACTTATCCGGAAAGATGCAGGTCATGTTGCCCAACACACCAGTGTTACATAGAACAAAGCATAGGACAGTGACTTAACCAAACAGTAAGAACAGAATTAATGTTCTTATATTGTGCTTTGATTTCATGTTCAGGGAGCAAAAAGTTCTTTTTACAATGTTTTCTTCAGAAAAATTGGATTCATAACATAAAAAGATAAATAATAAAAAGATGTACTGTGAACAAAAGGTTCATGCTTGGAAAACATGCCCAAAGTCACTTGGTGACCTTGAGGGAACATTGAGATTAATCTCTTCTTTTTCCATTCACGTAAATCAGGGCTTACTTGGAGGAAAACAGAGCATAATCAGACCCATTTTTCAATGTAGTACCATACAGAGGCCCATATATAATAATCAGTGTTGGCCTGATCAAATCACAGATCTATCTAAGTCTACAAATTCTAAACTAGGTCATTGGGCTTTTGTTTTATTTTACTTGGGTTTTTTTCCTCAAAAGTGGCCAGCCACAAGGGCTCCTGATCATCTCATAGTCCTTCATGTGTTTACCCTGATAACTGTACCAAGAATTACAATTATCTTATTTTTAGAGACAGAGAGAGTTCTGAGGAACAGAATTTGTTTAGGTGACAACAACAAAGCAGCTACTGCTGTTTTGGAGTGGAAACAGAACTTAATTCCAAGGCCTTTCAGCACTGTAGTGGAGCTCCCCATACAGGCTTACAAAGACACATTTCCCTAAGCCAACCCTATCCCCTTCATTCTTTGACTCTAACTCCTATTCTATTGCCTGTAGTCCACAGAATATTTAATAGTCTCATGCAAAGTGGAACTGTTGTAGCAGTAGGGATCGAGGGAGCCTTAAACAGAATATCCTAGTTTGGTGATTAGAGGATCGACACAGGAGACTTGCTTTCAAATCCACTCAGAAAAAGAAGACAAGAACAGTAACAAACAGGAAGATTAGATCAAATTACAGGATTAAAAATAGTGTAAATGGTGAACTACCTTGAATTTCCTTAGATATAGGAGATGTAGAGCCAATAGGTGCATCCCATGATGCCTAACTATTGACCCTAAAGATAAGTTGTTTGAAATAATATCCAGGTTCTCAAACACTTAGACCCTACCTGTCCCTCTAAAATTCCATAACCATAGGCAAGTCTAAGTGTGCCTGGTATACTTTTAGGCTGTATTGGAGAAATCTTAAATACCAGAAATCTTTCAGTAGTAACTAAGTAAGGGTCTTTGAGAATCTAAACACTCTATTTGAGAGCACCCAGATGGATTTAACAGCCTAAATGGATCTTTTAATAATCAAGCCATAGTTATCTGTGAGGAATTAGATATTAAATATTACAGATGAAGTCTCCTAAGTTCCAACCCAGCTTCCTAACCAGGAAAATTAGCATATGTTGGTTCAATTAGCTACTGTCTTTTTTTTCTTCCTGTTTGCTAGTTTATGTAAGGTTTCATTTATAAAAGTGACACATTGTTATTCTGTGGGCTACAGAATTTGCAAGTTATTTCAGATAGTAGAAACAAAGACTGGGAAAACCACTGACCTCTGATACAAATATCAGTATTCTTAATCATGCTTACAGGGATGCTGTATTCCTAATAAATCTATAATAGAAGATTTCCTACCACAAAAATTGCTGCAAGCTCCCTTTTTCTGCTCCCCAGTTCAGGCTTTTTCACAAATTACTCTGTCTGCATGGTCCCCTGGGAAACCTGTGCACAGACATACATTACTTTGGGGGGGGGAAAGAAAAAGAAGAAAAATCCCTTAGTCCTCAACACACAACACACACACACACACACACACACATACACAGAGACATAGAGATATTTACCTAATGGATGAATGCTGATTATTTCACACTATAGCTACAGGCATGAAGCATTCAGGATTGGGGGAGAAAAGGAAATATACTGTTGGCACTAACCCCTGCAGGTGAGGGGAACACAGGTGGCTATAAATTTCCATTGAATTTGGTACCTAATGGGTGGTATTTTTTCAATAATTCTTGTGCACTTGTCACAGAAATTTCACAAAATGGTCTATATATTGTATTGCATGTCATAAATACAGTAATTTATAGTGCATTGCTCCTTGCAATCTACTGCATGGTACTAAATTTGGGAACAGCATTTTTTTGTCAATTTGGAAGTGTAATCAGTGGTAACATATCTTCAAGATTCCTTTCTCTTCTCCCACTCCCCAAAATGACTAATATTTCTATTAATGGAGAGAAAGGGAAAAATAGTAAGCCAGACAAAGATGGATTTACAGCTGGAGGTACAAACTATATGAAGGAGACTTGGATGACTTGTATGGTTGAATGGTCCCATCAACCACTGGGTAGTGGCCAATGGCTCAATGTCCAGATGGATATCTCTGAGGAGTGCTGTCCCTCAGGAGTCTGGTGCTCTTTAATATCTTTATCAATGACATAGACAGTGAGATTGATGTTTGTGAGTTTGCAGATGACATGAAGTTGAATGGTGTAATTGACAAAACAGAAGGATGGGATGCCATCCACAGGGATTTGGACAAACTTGAGAAGTGGGCCAGGAGAATCTAATGATCAAAAAGTCCAAGAGCAAAGTGGTGCATCTGGGTCAGGACAACCCCTGGTATCAATACAGGCTTTGGGATGAACTTATTGGGAGCAGCCCTCTGGGGAAGCTTTGGGGGTTCTGGTGGATAAAAAGCTGGACATTAGACAACAATGTGCACTCACAGTCCAGAAAGCCAACTGTATCCTGGGCTACATCAGAAGCATGGCCAGCAGGTTGAGGGAGGTGATTCTCCCTCTCTAATCTTCCCTCATGAGACCTCACCTGAGGTGCTGTGTCCAACTCTGGGGTCCTCAGCACGAGAAAGACATGGACCTTCTGGTGCAGGTTCAGAGGAGGCCATGAAGATGATCAGAGAGATGGAACACCTCTGTCGTGAGGACAGACTGAGAGAGCTGGGGCTGTTCAGCCTGGAGAAGAGAAGGCTCTGACAACCTCTCATTGTGGCTTTCAATACTGAAATACTTAAAGGGGTCTTATAAGAAAGATGAGAACAGACTTTTTAGTATGACCAGGATAAAAGTTTAAAACCAAGAGTGGGTAGAATTAGTCTAGATATAAGGAAGAAATTTTTTATAATTTTTTTCAATTATCCAAATGGTGAAACATTGGACCAGGTTGCCCAGAGAGGCGGTAGATGCCCCATCCATGGGAACATTCAAGGATAGGTTGGACAAGGCCCGGAGAAACCTGGTCTAGTTGCAGGGTGGGTTGCAGTAGATGATCTTTAAAGTTCCCTTCCAACCTGAACTATTCTGTGATTTTATGACTTTAGGAAGTGGAAATGCAGTCTAGAGTTTCTCTTTCAGCGGGTGTTGGACACTAACTCATATGGGTGATAGGGTTACCAGTTAGTAGTCTTCTGGCTGAATTGCTTTCAACAGCACTTTGCTTTTTAAGAACATACACATCTGCATCACAGAATCCATAAAGATAATCTCCTAGGAAAATTTAAGAGTGAAAGCTCCTCACCAAAGGACTTCAGGTATTTCCATTCTCCTTTTTAACTTCATATTTGTAAGGGTCTCAGCAGAGAAACTCTACCCAGTCTGGGAATTCAAGACTAGCATAGCCCACTTAAGGAAATATAAACAGCAGCACTGATACTTCACGAATCGCTGAACAGGATTTGCCGCCCAGCCCGGCTGCCTAGCCTCTTCTCTAATCAAATAAAACAATCTTCATGAGCTACATGGGTAAAGAGAAACAGTTCAATAATGTGTCAACTTTTGATATTTTCATTTTAAGTAACAATCTCGTTCCCTAAGCTGGAAAGAATTCCAGTATGAAATAGTGTTTCGGGGGATCGTGTTCATTTAAAAAAAAAGGCATGAGGGAGGAAATTCTTCTCCTGACTATTAAATAATGAAAGTAGGCCAAGTCTCTGCTTGGATCCCAAGCTCTTCAAAACAATTCATCATTTTCTTTTCCTTCTTCCCTTACCCTAGTTTCTGATTCTGGAGCTGCTTTTTTTTTTTTTTTTTTTTTTAAAGTTAAATGAAAATCAAGCTTCTAAGGAGCTCTCGGGATCCCTATGAATTCCACATCAGGGCTTCCCAGTCTAGTGCTCAGCTGCAACAAAAGGATAAAAGAATATCAATGTCCTCCTGTTCAGATAAACAGTTGTAGGCCTTTTGTAACAAAGTGAAAGATTTAGTCTTTTACTTAAGCAAGAGTAATAAAACATTCTTTTTCATTGCAGTCTGTAGTATAAGTAGATTTGTCCCAAATGTTGTAAAAAATCAGTAGTGTGATATATTTACTGTCATTCTGCAAAGATTCAGGTAACAGAACAAGGGCCCAAACAAGTGAAGATCTGACTTTCCATTGTCACTGACAATTTGCCTTTCTTAGGGAACAGTAATTCACCTCATCCAGCTTCAGAGATCTACAGTGTAGATGCCTCCAGCTGTGCTGGTCACCCCAGGTTTCTTTGTAGTCAGCTGAGAGAACAGGCACAAGTGAATAAGTACAATTCCCATGACCTACTTTGGAAGTCTAAATTCAGACTGTACAAGGATTTATATCTCTTCATAGACTAGAAAGAGGTCCTGGATGGAAATGTCAAAATTTATTCAGATGAACTTTGCTTTGGGTGACCTGAGGAAGGGGACATGAAAACATATCATGAGTTGCAATGTGGTATCATTTGTAAGGCCCTGCTCAGGAAATAAATTTCTACTAAACTTAAAGAGATTTTGGTCCAAAGGCAAGTTGTTAAATCAAGGTAGGAGAAAGATATTGTAACAGGAAACTACAAAGAAGAGTTTAAAAGAGAGAAAATAAAGGACACTAAAATTACTTCTAATTACAGTGCTGAGAATCACATTGCCTGGAAAGAATAAAGTGTTAACTTCATCTAATTTATCCCTTAATTTCCTAGTCCTGAGTAACCTCCACACAGGGAAAAAAAAAATCCATAAGTTGAAAGTGACTCATTGTCAAACTTAAAATATTTTCTTTCTATTTTCAGTAAGACCTCATGAAAGCATAACAGTTTTCAAATGTTATATGGGAAATTAAAAAATACTAATTTCAATGTTTCTGATGATGTCTTTGGGGTGCAGTGATAATGCTGAGGGTCAACCTTTCAAGAATCAGCTGCAGGTTAGTGACTGAAGGCTTGCACTAGATTCACTTATAGTGGGTTCGGTGTCACTAGCTCCAAGGGGCACAGATTTCTTCCATCAGCAGTGTTATCTGCAGGGCTTAGGTCAAAATCTGCTATGAAATTTGGGCTAAAAATGTTACTGAGCCTCCATAGTATGTGTGACTATGCACTGTTTCCTCTCATTATCGTTAATGTTGAATAAAATCCTATCCTGGGTCAAGTCCACAGGCTTCTGCTTCCAGGCACTGACCCTGCCAGTGCATGAAGTGCTGGTGCTCAGGGACCTCCAGCCCTCAGTCTTTGACACCTTTATGGATTCAAAGCAGAGTGTTGCACTTGCTGGCAGCCCTCGCTGGCACTGCTCCCTCACATCTCAGCTGTCTCTCCTGCCCCTCAGACCGATTTAGGGGAGGGATGGCTCTCAGCCAACCTTGCTATGGCTCTGTCTGACATGAAATGCCACAAAACAGTTCTTATTCAAAAAAATTGGGTCAAATTCTAGTCTCATGATGAAAGAACTCTCTCTTTTCATGTGAGTGGGTCTTGCACTCCTTCAATTTATTGCATGGAGCGACAGACATCCAGAGTTTAAGAGGGATGATGCTATGAAAACTGTGGAGTTTCTTACAGTATAGCTGCAAGAAAGGAGTAGAAGACTGAAAATCCTTTCAGTAGATATCTATGAAGGGGATAATCTTGGCTGAGAGTTAAATTGGTGAGTTTTGCTGTCTTTATAGTTATTAATGATCTGTAATTGCTTCAATTTTCATTACTTACTAATTAACTGCATGGATCCTTAGTGCCACAAACAAATGGATTACAGAGTACATACAATGTTCAGATTTTTGTTAGGTCTAAAAATATATAATGATGACTTTTGAAATTGTCACTGATCCATGATACCATGTGTATGCTTTCTTGAGAATAAAATTACAAATTAATACTATATATATATGGTTTTTTTAAACTGCAAAACCAACAATGTAATTATTTCAAGAGCTAATGGAACAGGGGGATAGGGAATGACTTTGACTTGCCGTGTGGTCACTGACAAGTGGGACCTGAGTAGATAGGCTGACAAAGCTTCAATGAATATCAGTTTGACTTTCCCACCACAGCCTGGAAACAGGAGAAAAAAACAACAGTTTGCTAGAGCCACTTTTCACAGAAATAGCTTCTTATTTCTTGTATATTCTCACATGAAGCAACAACAGCAAAGAGCTGACAAGCAAGAGATGACAAATGACTCTAACAATATACATTGTTCTAGTAGCTGCTCTCCACCTTTCAAAGGGCAGAGGATCAGTTTTGCTGTCCCTGATAGTTCATCACACCATGTAACAGATTATTTTTCCAGTGTCCAAGCCAACTCTACCTTGACACCTGGCATGAAACACAGAACAAGTAGACACTCCAAGTGTTTTTTCTTCTACGTTGAAGTATAATATCACACAAAAGAATAACTATAGATCTAAGTTGGCCCTTTCAGAAGTCCTTGGGAAAGAGTAGTTTTAAAAACCTCTTTCTTAGGCTTACTCTAGCAATTCTATCTTAACATAAGACTACCAAGGAAAGCTGAGTTGGAACTGTGATAGCCCAGGTGTGGGAAATAACTGAATCCTCTGTGTGTATACTGACACTGACTTCAGAACCTGCATGCCCATGACCATATAGGAAACCAGCTCTTGCCTGAAATGTTCAGACAAATATACAGTCTAAGGAAATGAGGCCAAAAATCTCACAGAAAACCTTTCACTGAGATTTATGATTATCTTATACTTCTGATGAACACTCATAATTTTTTACAGTAGTGTTTCTGATGATGTTTCAAAATTTTTACTTGATTATCAGGGATAATCTCAATACAAGAACCACCCCATCTCATCTAATAGGAAGTTCTAAGAAACTGGAAGACAGTTTTTGCTCCTACTTACTTTTCCCAACTTACATCTCCCAAAACTCTGAAACAAACCTATCATATTTGCTCATTAGATTATTATATTCACATAAGAGTAGTCCCTTACTTTTGTAACTCTGAGCAGTAGCCAGTGCATTATCATAGCTGAAGAAAGAGAACTACCAAACAGCTGTAACTGTTTTAAAGAATAAAATCTCAGAGGAGTGTTATTGTAAAGACAAATTTCATACAGATAGACAAGCTGGCACAAACTGTGTCCTAGCATAAATCACTCTAGTGCCATTACGAATCTGGACCAGGTTTTAGACCCGCAGAGGATCTGACCTCTTGCTCTTGCAGCGGGCAGCAGGAAAGGTGGTTACAGAAATTGCATCCTCAGCCATGCATGTGTTGGGCTGGAGCACGTTCCTCTGATCAGCTCGTGGGAGCTGAGACACACAATTCATATAAAGGTGGAAAGACAGCATAATTTATGTACCGTGTGAAGGACCTACCAAGGTCACTGAACCAGTGGTTTTTGTGTCATTACAGAAAATGAAATGTTGTAGGAGAGACAAATTTCCACAAGGAAGGAAACAGACAGAGCAAGTGTTTTGCAAATGACTGGGAAAAAACAGTACAGAAATATTGTTCTCATTATGAGTACTAGCACATGAGATAATTGTGTTTGAGGTTGGTAATTACCATATTTGCATGTTTAGGTTGTATCTGTTCCTTCCATGTTATTAAGTGACTGCTGCATTATTTCATCAGAATGCCACACTGTCATCATGGGGGCTGAAATATCTTCTGTATGTCAAAGCACACAGCTGTAAAAAATATTGTATAGCCCTTTGTTTTCATTCTACATCAAACTAGTAAAAAGCAAATTCATTCCAGGAAAAGACCAGCAAAGCTAATGGAGCTATAGCTGGGGGAGGAGGATTTGGAAGCATAAGGCTGTATAATTTAGAGTACCTGA
This sequence comes from Manacus candei, assembly GCF_025592945.1. Classification (NCBI taxonomy): domain Eukaryota; kingdom Metazoa; phylum Chordata; class Aves; order Passeriformes; family Pipridae; genus Manacus; species Manacus candei. The sequence continues at coordinate 9,759,670 of NW_026138061.1, forward strand.
GCTAAGGGTCTCTCCAATACTCCCACACACAGTGAGATACAAAATTAATAATTATTGTGTCTTGTTCTGTGCACTTACAGACCTTTAGTCTGAGCAGCACAAAATGCTTTACGGATATTAATTAATCAAACTTTAAAAGCCACATTTAGGGCACTTAATTTGCTGCTACTTATGTCAGGCTTCAATTTATCTGTAAACATCATAAAAGTCTTTAAAAGTAGGTTACTCCATACAAACCTGAAGATAAACCCTGATTATTTCCTTAAGCCATTTGTAAGTCACCAACTGAGATATTTCTACATCAAATATGTAAAAATATATCCCCCCTAAAGAATGACCTAAGAAGAAATCAAGGAAAGAACTGAAGACTAATGGAAAACAATGCAATGAGAGATAATCCCTTCGTAGAGAAACTACCCATCTTTATCCTCACATCTTTTCTAACACCTTCATTCCATTCAGCTATGGAAGGTCAATGCCAAAACTGAGTAATTAACCACTGAAAGTAAAGAAAAAGAAAAAAGGTGCATTGTTTGGAAAAAGATTTTTAGTACTGGTCCTCAGTTCTTGGGCAATATAAGCAGAATGACATACTTGCAATTAGATGTGAGTATACAAGTGAGAAATCTAATGTTAAATTTAGATCAGCTCATTTTCTGAGGTCCTGCCATTTTCAGTCTTATTCTTCAATCAAGTCAATTACTGAATATTGCAATTAAGCAAATCACCAACTGGTCATCCTCAAAAAATTGCCTGATTTCAATGTTATTCCTCTTCTTTCAGCTACATTTGCAGAGGTTTATAGCTAAGAACTTAATGCAGAGGTAATGAAAATTATAAACCATTTTGTGAAATAAAAATTATTATTCTATTTGTCTTGGAAGCAGTGATACATCCAAATGATTTATTTCACTGAAAATTAAGCTCCTATGCATATCCACTATGATTCTTTGGCAAAGTGACCTTGTATTCTTGTTTCTCTTTTCACATAGAAATGATAAGTGAAACACGTGTTGGAAAATGAAGACTGTTATTAAAGTAGAACGCAGGGAAAAGTTCTAAGGAAACTGAAGAGTCCTTGAAATCAAACAGAGAGCTGAAAGTGAAAGGTACAGAAGGACACAGTGGAACAATAAAGATTCAAGTTGAGGTTAAAAGAGAAAAATAGTACAAAGTGACTAGGAGGTGGGGATAACACTTTCTAACTGTTAGAACCTAATCAGTTTTTGATTTCAGACATTCAGTACAAAATTTGGAAATGGTGAGTGGGAAAATTAAAACCAGAAGATGCCTCTGGAGGCAGAACAAATCACTTCTCTTATATCATGTTGTATGTGTAGATGTGGTGCTTAGGGACATGGTTCATTGGTGGACACAGCAGTGTAGGGTTAATGCTTGGACTCCAGGATCTCGGAGGTCTTTTGCAACCTTAATGATTCTATGATTCTTTGATTTTCCTCCAATCAACTCATATATTGAATTATATGATTGCAACCTAGGCCCAGCATTTGAGTATTTAATTAAGGTTCCATAAAAACCATTTTCCAAGTTGAAGTTTCTATGTCACTTATTTTAACACTGCTTATGCCATACTTCATGAAAGGTTGTCTGAGAGGTTCTCAATATCAGTAACTGCTCTATGAGGAACCAAGCTCGCATGAGAAGGGTGTTAGCTTTGACAGATCACGTAACAATTACACAACTTTAGAATTACTCTTGAAAAGATAAATTTGGGGGTTCAAATATTCAAGTACAGAATTTTATAACAGAATCTTCCGGGGCAAAAACCAAGACTGCGTGCTAAGATCTTGGACCCACCCTCTTTTCTGGTCATCATATCCTTTTCAGTTCATTAACAGCTATGTTGCTCCTTCCTTAAACTTCTGTTCAACATCCCAGTTTGCAGGACCAAGAGGAAAGGTTGAAGCTTTCAGTAGTGACATATGTGAGAACAATGTTTTTATCTACTGAGTTAAAAGAAAAAGTGGCTTATTTCATCCTAATATTGCTTGGCAATTTAGAAGAAGAGAGACTCCTCCCTAGTTTAGTGTGTCACCTGTCATCCCCAAAAGCTTTTGTCTGACAGTCTGATTTGCCTGCAGGTTCCTAGATTTTTTTTCCTCAGCAGCTGCTCTTCATCCATTTCCTCCTTGCCCTGGAGACACAATGGCATCTGTCACAGCCATCAGGGCAGCTCGAGGCAGATGTTTACACGGACCATGATTCAATTCAGGGTGTCAGGAGCAGCCTGGTGACAGTGACTCCCAAGGCATCTTACAACACCTCTGAGGGCTTACCTGTCTTCCTTAAGTAGAGGAGAGATACTTGCTAGACCCTACATTTGGACATAAAAAAGAGATGGCAAGAGTTCTTGCTTGTCTCTTTGTGGTTCGTGGCATAGGAAAGCTATTGCTCTTTGAATTCTCTCTGTTCTCCCTAAGTTCTGGAGATGTAACAGAAATACCTTAGCCTGACAGATTTAGAGGCTAACTGGCCCAACAAAGAGTGTATGTAGAAATGTTTGTCATTTATTCAAGGTTCGGAGCACGTCATCCAGAAGCCATGCTGTCTTTTGACCATTAATGAATTTAAACTGCTTGCCAAAGACCTTTATTTTGTAGCTAATGCTTCAGTTTCCACACTAGATTTTTATTTTTCATGGCTCTACCAAATTATTTTACTCAATATTTTCAGGAAAGAATATTCCATTAAGGATCATCTTGATTTCCTCTGGTGGCAGGTCAGTTGGCTGCTTGCCTCTAAAGAAGACATAAAGGCTTCAGTAAGAAATGGGTCAGTTTTTCATTACTGCTTTGTGTGACATAAAGAAATCTGATCACATGCATTGCTCTATCCATCAAGTTTGACCTGCAAGGTTTTGTGAGATGACAAATTTCTGTGCAGTGAAAACAATTTCTAGAGATTTGCCAAATATGATCCAGATACTCTTGCAGTAAAGCTCGTGTGACAACTCCTCAGTAAATGATTCCTTAGAGTATTTCCAAAGTTTTAGTACTGATGTGTCTTATGGAATTGATAATGAAAAATACATTTATATGTAAGCACTCAGGACTTATGTTGGGTCAAGAGTCTTTGAACAAATGCATTTCTAATTGAAGACTTACTGACTTTTCAACCTATTGATTTTCAAAACTGTTTTCACTATAAACTTATCTCTTATTAAAGGAATAGAAAACTCAATGTGCTCATGTATTGAAAAGACATAACCAAACAAATGTTTTCTGAAATTCCTTGCCCTTCTTTAATCTTTAATTAGACAGTTACTACTTCAAGTACATGACATACTTTTGGAAAGACCTTTACAGGCATTTCCAGAAATTGCAGAGATTCATGTGTTTAATTCTGGGAGGCAGTATTTGCCTGGATCAGTAATCTCCCAGCACTTTAATTGTATTCTCCAGGCTCTGTTGATGAAACCTAAAATTGTTTAAAAATGGTAACGTACTGTAACTAATCTGCAGCAGTACAAGTCAACATGATTCATACTTCCATTAAATTTTCTTAGTCTGGTAAATTTTCCTATTTTTAAATTTCTGTGGAAAGAAAGCATGTCTGTGACACTATGAATGGGGTTATTCAGGGCCACCTTCAACAGAACACATCAAGATTTTTCATAATTACTAATTATACCAGAAGACTCATTTTGGTGCCCTTTCCTGAATCCTAACTTCTGGGACACCCTGAGGGTGAATATGATGAAAAAAATAGCCAAAATCATGGATTACTTTTGAAAATCCTTGCCTTTCAGAGGGCTCAGAGTGTAGTTCACACTCCATTGATGTAGAGTAATGTGATGAGCTGCCAGCCTCCTGTTGGGGGATGTCCACAGGTGCTGGGTCAGCAAAGACAGACAGACTGAGGACACACATGCTGCTCATGTGTGCTCAGTACCAACCAGCAAGATTGCACTAACACTGTGCACACATGTGCCTCCTTGTAGTCACACAGGCTTTTCTCTGTGTGCTTTCTCGTTTTCCCATCATTTTGTGCTATCTAATTAACATATCAATTCGGTTTTTATCCTCTGCTGTAAGAATCCTGCTTTTACTCCCTTTATTTCACCCTGTTTTCCTTTTTTAATACCTTTTTTTTCATAATTTATCATTCATTTACATTTCAATTAACATTAGCTGTTTGTAAAAGCTACCCTGATGGGAAGTATGAAATAAATTATTGATGTTAGTATAATCTGCTCTTCCCATTACTACCTCATTTACCTTAATGGCACTAAAAAAGGCTATCTCCCTCAGTACAGCTCATGCTTCTGATAGGAATTCCCTCGGGAGCCAATCTCATGAGAATTACACATGAACATATGGCATAGGTTGTGTTCGGTGATTGTAGGCTGAGCTTTAGAGTAGTATCCCTTAAGGATGACAGCTACACAGAAAGTTGCCTTTCCAGAGTCAAAAGATGACACTGCTTGATTCAAATAGCTAACATGAATAAGAGGAGTCACCATAAGTATTGTCAATTTATTGGGCACTGGCAAAATTGTTTGCCAGTTTTAAGAAATATAGATTAAGAAATGCATAATTTATTAACAAATCTGAGGACAAATTTTCCATTTTGTATGAAAAACTTTTCTCTTTTATTCCCAGGACGAAATGAGGAAAAAATATCACAAAACTAAAGCTCTTCATGAAAAGTGGAGTCTTTTTCTTTGGGTAAGCAGAAGCTTGAATATTTTTTTTTTTAATTTCTACAGATTCCTGTTGCTTTAATTGAAATGTTTCAAAACTTTTAAGAACTATATTTCAAAGTATTTTTTTAGTTTAAATCAGCATCTTGCAGCTAAATCTGCTACCCATTGAATCAGAGTTTTGTCATAAAGATTTCAACCTGGAGGCAGTCAGCAAGCAATCTTTATTGCTATTTTCAGTATGAAAACACCCAGGCACTAACTAGGACTCAGAAGTAGATGAAGTAGAGCTATGCAACAAGAAACAGTCCCATTCCTAATGTGTTTTTGCTATCTAAGCAAGTAAGATGGTAAAAGCAATAATATGGGATGGAGGGAAAAGAGACACGTATGGTGACTTGTTCATTAGATATGCAAATTTCTGAGGAAATCTGATAAGTAAATTATCCAATTTTTCTTTCTTTGTTTTCAGGATGTCTTAGCTAACATCATTCAAAATAACTATGTACAGAACTGAGCAAACTTAGTCCTGGGGAACAGATTTTACCTGTTCACTGCTCTGTGTGGCTACATCCACACCGTGAAACCACAGCATCCAAATTTCATGATCTAGATGTTGTTCCCACATGAAAGTTGACCTTGGCTACCCCTTATTACCATGAGGAATCTTTTGACTTTTGAGACATTCTTATTTCTATTCATGTTTGTGCCTTTCCTTCTCTCAAATCAAATTGTGTTGAAGCCCAGCATAGTGGTGTTTTTATAACAAAAAGCTGATGTTGCACACTCCAGGTACAACATCACTGCGTACTTAACGGAGGAGGAAAACTTGTTGGGGTAGTTTGGGTACCTATATAGAATGGAGGGGGATTAAAATAGAATCATAGAATCATGGAATGGTTTGACTTGAAAGGGACCTTAGAAGTTCCAACCTCCCTACCATGGACAGGGACATCTTCACCTAGACCTGGTATCCCTCTGTTTCAATGACTGTAAAGGAAAGAAATATGCAAGAAATGTCTACATTTGCTACCCCAGGGATGAAAAAAATATTCTTTCATAAATAACTCATTTTTTATGTGGCAGGTTTGTGCTTCACACTATCCAAGCCCATTAAGTAAAGTCAGAACAGTTCCAGGCTTAGTTAAAGGTGAAAACTTTACAGTTAGAATTTTGTCATTTAGTGTAACACAAATCTCCATGAAAAGCTATTTCCCTTCCTGGAGTCACTCCAGGTAAACATGCTTGTAAGTGAGAAAAGGAATCCTAATCCTTTTGGTAAGAATAAGATAAGGGAAAAAAAATGAAAAGAGAAAGAAAATAAAAGGAAAAAGAGAAGAAAGAAAGAAACTGCAAACTAAGGGCCTCAAGTCTTTACAAAGGAAAGGGAGCCAAAAGTTAATGATCTATCAGAGCTGACAACCTATAAGTCATGTCAACCTCATCTTCCTTTTTCAAATGAAAGATGTGACAATATAGTTATTGGCGGTTTCCCCTTCATTCAAATTCTCTCAACTCAATCCAATTTTGTACTGCAAGCTTTTCTTAATGGTGGTAAATGTCATCCCACACAATGACATCCCACGCAAAGAGGGTAGTGAGGCACTGGAACAGGTTGCCCAGAGAAGCTGTGGCTGCTCCATCCCTGGAAGTGTCCAAGACCAGTCTGGATGAGGCCCTGAGTAACCTGGTCTAGTGGAAGTAGTCCCTGACCATGGCAGGGGAATTTGGAACAAGAGGATTTTTAAGATCCCATCAAACCCAAACCTGCGATTCTCTGATGACCCTCTCTGATTCTTCAGAGCCACAGTCACGTGAAAGAGAAAACCACTAATTTTACAGTTTCTTTCTGCTTTAGAAATGAAGTGTAGCAACTCAGTGCCACGAGCTTTCTCAAACAGGGAGTCTGTTTCTACTTTTCTGAGACTCTTCCTTCCACAGTACACATGTACTGTCTTCCATCAAAGCTGGAACCAGCACACCAGTCAAAACAATTCACTGACTAATTTTAAACAAAAGCCCTGTTTACATGAATAATCATTACTGAATACATCTAACTATGAAAAGACTGCTCACAACAGCCACCTATTGTTGGAAGTCAATGCATTATGCATTGTTTGTATTAAATCAGGATCTACATTGCAGTGGATTAATCTAGCCAGTGTCTTGTGGACTTTTTTTCTATCTTCATTTTTTGTAACCCATCTGCCAACTACAATAGGTTGCAATTTTGTTGAGCTTTTCATGCTGAAAAGTTATTAATACCAGATGTTCATTTCTTGGATATTCTAAGCACAAAAAATTCCATAATGAAAAACAAAATGGTAACAATTATATGTCCAAACTCAGTGGATTAAAGATCCTATTAAAATTCTGTACTATGTCTTATGTTTAATACATTAACTCTTCCTTCCATCAAGGGAGGCCTGAGGCAGCGTAGGTTTCATTTTACTCAAGAGAGAAAGGAAATGTATTCACATCTCTAGCATTGTTCTTTCACTGTGTTTTGTCCAAAATATCATGAATATAATAGAGTTCCGGAGAGGACAATGAAAATACACAGGTCATGGGTTTTAGCTGGGATTCTAGAGATAAGGATTGCTGTGCAGGACTTTCAATGAATTTTCAGCTGAGGTCAGCTCTGCATTCCAATGAACAAATCACCCACTGACAGAAAAATAGAAATTATAAGAAAAAAAAAGAAAATTCTCTGGTCTTAAAAAGAGAGACAGCTTTATCGAGGAAGAAGATAAGCAAAAGACTGGATCTTCAGCTGCTATAAATTGGTTCAGCTGTATTATTAATTCTAGAGAGTTGTCTCTTTTCATAGCTTATCTCCCTCCATTAGTTTTGCTGAAAGCCATTGTTAATTTTCTGTGGCCTGGCTTTGGGGGAGTATAGCCTGGTTTGTTAACTTTCAGTAAACCCTTCCTGTCCACATTATTTAAGATGCTGTAGATATTCCCAATGGATTTCTAAGGCCAAGAACAGGGAGGGGAAGTAATCATGGCAGACCACACAGGAATGTTCCCTAATTTACAACTCATGACAAAAACTGGGGGGGGAATGTGGAGGGGAAGGAGTTCATTTGCTCCTTTGTATATTATACAAGCCCCTTGTTGCAGCTTTCCACCTTGAACTACTTTCAAGTTAAGAAGCAAGAGGACAAAGCAAGAACAGAGCTTTGAGAGTCAAGAGAAAGGGCTGTGCTTGCTCTTCTTGGTGCCTCACAGGGTTGCAAGGCAAGGGAATGGTAGAGAATCCAGCCAATTTCCCTGGCAGGGCTGTTTCACACGTACCACTTTTTATGTTATTTTCTAAACATGTGCTGGTGAATACTTCTCTGGAAATGTTTAGTGTCACATTGGATGGGGCTCTGAGCAAGTTGGTTTGGTGGAAGATTTCCCTGCCCACGACAGAGGCCTTGGAACTACATGATCTTTAAGCTTCCTTCCAACCCAAACCATTCTGTGATTCTGTGAGTAATTAATTTTGGTTTTGCATAAACAAGAAATGAACCAATTAAATGCTATGAAGTCTGGAATACACCGCTGGGACACATAGTGTTATTCTGATTTGCTAAGAGTGAATTCAAACCAAGAGGAAAAGTAGTTTTAACTTCTGCACTCTAAAGAAATGTATGAAATTTTTTTAGTGATTAAATTTTTTTTCTCCCTTTTAGATCTTGCAAGTGCTTCTACACAGAAGCATTTTGGAAGATGTTCTCTATGCTGAAAACCAAAGGTTACTTTCAGTTCATAATTTAATCAATTTAGTTTTATGTGGTAATATTTTTAGTTTAAAAAGAAAACTGCCTGACATACCACAAGAACTAATTTTTTGGCACTGTTTTGTCTTCCAATTCATACACTGATAGCTTTTCTTTTTTGTGGATATCTGTTGAATAATCTTCTCTCATTCAGTGCACAGAACTTGCATTAACATTGGTGAAAATTTCCTGCTTGGAACAAGTGCCAGATTAGCAATAGGTGCACTTCAATAACTTCCCTTCACTTTGGATAAAGCCTGCAAAGGTCAGATGCTTATCTGGAATTTATCTGACTCATCCAAGCCTCTGGAGGCTACTAAATATCATAAACTGAACTGTTCTTTAAAAACTGATGGAACTTTCTAATCTGAACCTGACCAGAAATGCCACAGGTAAAGGTTTTCCAGGAGGACTTTTTCTTTTTTCCCAGTTTCAAAGGCACATAATAATGAAGAAGCCTGTTATTTCATATCCACAGAAAATCCTTTATGAAATTTGGTTGTAAGCGTGAGTAAAGAAATAGGAGAGGAAAGGGGTGATATGAGGGTTTTCTCTACCTGAACTAATTTAGCTGTCCTTATGAGGGTCTGGACAGAAATATTTAATAAGACTGGAGAGTTTTTCCCAGCATGATTAAATTTCTTTCCCTTAAATGATGTATTGCTTCTCTTTATCCTCTGCTTTCTTCCACATATGCATGTGCACCTGTATACACACATAGACACACACACGGACACATATACATTTACATATATATGTGTATAATAGTTGATGTGAATAAAATATTTTTGTACTGTAAGATATACTACATTTTTCAAATTTGCAGGCAGGCTGTGAGAAAATGGTATTTGCCTGAAGTAAGATTATTTCTTATAGTTCACAACTCTGTCTCCTTCCAAAATAGCATTTTTTGATTTTTCAACAAATGAAAAAGAATAAAACAAAGATTAGGAGTTTGAAACGATACAACTCACAGGATTAAATAAGCAGGTGTGATAATTCAGTGGGTACTTTCAGAGCTGCTTTTCCAAGGCAGAAGAAAATAAGAGACTGGAAAAACACTCTCACTGAATTTCTTTTTTACCCTTAGCTTTATCAAACTGCTGTTTTCTCTCTATATAATTCATTTATCTCTCTCACTGTAAACACTCCTGCTTCTGCATCCCTCCCCTCCATATTTGTCTTTTTCCATCTTGAATTCATAAGTCTTATATCAGAGTGCTCTGCAATCCAGAAGCCCGATCAGGTTCCTTTCACTAGACATTTTTGGTGAGTTTTGTTTCGTTTATTTTTGGTAGAGTTGTTTGACTTCTTATTACATATCAATTTTGGGTATAAAAAATGGCTATCACACTGCAACCACAAGAGGACTAAAGGGCAAGAGGAATAAAGGCCACCTGCCTTACAGGTCCAGCCACTTCCAGCCCTGCTTTTCTTTGTTCTTTAAGCCTGAATGTGATTCTCCACCTAGTGTCACAAATTTCAGAGATTTCTAAGAGCATTCAACACTAACACTCACCTCCCTAGACTGAAGGTTAAGATACTCTTGTCATCCAGGAACTAGTTGCACAAAAAGTTGGAGATACTTAGAAAGACAATCAAAAATTAGTGTGGAAAAGTAACCAAAGATAAGAAATACTTGAATGTTCATATATATATGTAGTACCTACATTCCTTGGGGAGTCGAAAGATATGGTGGCCCATTCTGCAGCTATAAATGGCTGGTTGTCTTTCTTCTGCCTAATTCACACCAGATGTGACCTTGGTCCTATTTCTGATCTCTGGGGAGGCTGGATCTGCAGTCCTGGCTGTAAGGCTTCACCTCAGAATTTGTCTTCACCTCACAATATTTTGGTTCGGTCTTTTGTCCTGAGTTGGGCTGACAACCCTCATGGTTTGCTGATGATCCTGCAGAGTTGTCTATCTCAGAGCCATGTATGAATGTTTCGGACTTAATTTCAGCACAAAAATGTACCCATGGTATCCTTTTTTGCCATGGATATATGTACTGGTCTTTTGAGTGCTTAGTGGCAAACAGAAGTCTTTCATACCTTTGCAGAGAAAACTGATTAGAATTTGTCTGTCCCACATTATAGAGACCTTAAGTGCCCTTTCACAATTCATAGACATGTAAATTTATCAATGCATCCCATCTTCCCTTGAGATTTTAATGTCAATTTTTAAATTATTTTCAACAAGAAATCTTGTAAAACAGACCAGAAGTCAGATTTGAGAGTTTTATTCTGTAGCTGGAATTTTGCTTTAGGAAGAGGCAACTCAAAAGCCATACTCATTACCAATATGTCATTTAACAACTTATTGACCAGCCTGTCAGAACTGAGGGGGAAGGACATTATAGTTTATTGTTGGAGGACTGCAGTTACTACTCTAGAGATACTAAGTTTTAGTCATGTAAGTAAAAGTTCCACCTTTTTTTTTTTTTAAATAAAATATATGAAACACATTTCAGAAACTGGCTTCTAAAAAGTGTTCAAAGAACCCAGAATTTTTTGGTAATCTTGTTGTTTTGTGATTATACTAATTTACAAAATTTATGTAAAGCCTCTGATATTTTTCAGAAGGTTCTTTTTTTGCTCTTTTATTACTGATACAATGACTTTCCTGTCACATATTCCAGACATGTATAGTCCTCTTCATCAAAAATCTAAAAGTCATATTTCTTGCTGCTAACACTGCTTTTCAGAAGGAAAAAATTTTAGAGTTCCTAATTTTTTATATTGAGACTGACCTTTACCTTCCAGATCAAGATCTTTATCTTACATGTCTGTGCCAAGTGTATATTTACCATGTAGGATTGCAATTTAGAATCAACTAAATATGTTTTGCTTCAGTTAAGTCTTTTTTACTAAACACTATTTGCTTCTTAGTACAATTAGCATTGTAGAAGACATGTAGCAGTAGTCACGATAATCTCAGGATACAAGTGAGGCAGGCACTGTAAGTTGAATTATTTCCTTTTATTAGACCAAATTATCTTCATCATGGCTAGACTTCGCAAATGAAGATTTAGGAGACCAAATTATACTTAGTCAACTAAACTCAAACATAAAAAGGCAGTGCTTGACAGGTAGAAGTCAAGTCAGGTGATTCAGAAGGAATACAAAGACTATATCTGTAAACATAGGAAAAAAGCATCCTTACTGTGAGTGTTCAAACCCAGTGAGGATGCAGAGTCTCTGTCCCTAGAGATATTAAAATCCAACTGGACATGAACTTGAACAACCTACTCTAGCAAGCTGTTCTTTGAGCAGGGGGTTGGACCAGACAATCTACAGAGGTGCCTGGTCACTCATCAATTTTTTGACTCTATATCATTACCAAAACCAATGTGTGGGCTCAGAAATTTGAAAGAATTACAAAATATTTTCAGTATCTGAAAATCTGGCCTTTTTTTTTTTTTTTTTGCAAGTAGGTTATCTAATAAAAAAATTATCTTTTTCCAGAGTTACAGCTCAGAGATGAATGATTCTGCTTCAGCAAGTCTCTCACTAATTACTGATGGTCATGGGCTTTCTTATCCAGACTAGTATTGAAAGCGCCAGTTCCTAGTAACTTTCTTTGAGAATGACACAAAAATATTAAATAGGAACTACCTGAATGTGATGTGAAGGATTTTGTCCAGCATTTCCTTCCTTAGCACAGCTGACAATGAAGGAGAGAGCACAGCTGAGTCTCTGCAGTACACAAAGGACATCAATAAGGTATTGAAAAAACTCACTGAAGCACAACTGAAATGATAAAGGAATTATAGAACATCATGTGTGAGGGGCTATTACAGAGTCTGAAAATGAAGTTTTTAGAAAAAAGAAAAATGAGGAGAGAGCACTTTGTGGTCTCTGTATTAATGCATAATAAATAGAAAATGTGTGTACAATGATATCATGTCACAAGAATTTTTTGTCTGCTCTGTACAAGATGCTAGGCAGTGAAAATGTGCCTCATGTTGATTGTATTTACTCTGGTGGGAAAGTAGTTTAGGATTTAATTGTTACTTAATCAATGAGGTTCTCTAGAAATTACTCTAAAAATCTAAGTCACTTAATAGAGAAAAAGTTTATTCTCTGTAAAATGTCTGAGTCATCCCATGGAATTCAATAGCAGGGATCTAATTCTCTACTAAATGTCATATTATGTATGGTTTCAAGTAAAAAACAAACTATTGAATCCTTTATATCTTCTGTCAAGTTCTACACAATTTTTCTCTAAGAAAATGCCTTAAAGCATGAAACAGTAAGACAGAATGATTCAAAATGATTTTAAAATATGTTATCAATGTATTTAACTAACATTTTTTAGGATTAGACTCTAGACAAGACTGTTGTTTTTAAAAGAGATAAATTGTTTAAACTGAAGTTTAATTCAGTGAGCAGCATTACTCTTCCAGATGTAATTGTTATTTATTTTTCTAATTTAGAAGAAACTGAAGGATTGAAGTCTTAATTTTTCCTATTCCACTTTTTAACTTCTGGTGCTTTTGAGGACTGTTTGATTTTTGATTGTTTGTTTTGGGGGTTTTATTTTTACACAATATCAAGATCTGAGTTTTCCTCTTCTATAATCCTAATCCCATAATTGCTGTTTAAAATGTTATTTTAATATTTGTTAGTTATACTTGTTTTAAAATTTTAATTCTTTCTGATGTTTTATTTCTATCTTTATTTGCAAATTACTTAGCCACGGGAATGTAACCAGTCCAAACATAAGAACAGTATGTGGTTGTCTAGTATAAACTTCCCTCTGAAACGGACCAAGCACTGTTTAAGGAAAACTGGATTCTACCCTTCTACAAGCAAAAATGTTCAGAACTGTGATTTCAGGCTTCCTTCCTTCCTTACTGTTCAGAATTGCATTCAGATATTGACTGCTTGGATGAGGGACAAGGCACTATTCCACAATACACAATGAAAACAAATTTTTAGCATATTCCCGGTCAGGTTTTGTCCTGCATTAAACAGCCCTCTCCAAAAAAATTTCAAGATATTTCTAGGAACTGGGGCTTACACAGGGCTGGGATTGTTCACAGAAACAATTTGCAAAGGGCATTAACATATGAATGCAAACCAAGATGTAGTGGCTCCCTGTGGGATCAGGTAAAAAGACCTGGTACTTTTTTTTTTTTTTTTTAATGTAGCCTTATGGTAAAGGTGGTTATTCTACGACAAAGCCACCAACACTAACTGGAAATAAAACAGATGGTTGCCTAGAGATGCATCTACAGGTCTGCTCTACCTACTACAAGCGCAGGGCATGTGTACTCAAAGGAGAAAGGCAGCACCTCAGGTCAAAGTAAATGATGGAATTAAACATCTGAGTGTCTCATTGTGTCCACATTTTTCTGTTTCTTGCACTTCCTAATCAACGAGCAAAGAACTAAGACAAAACCTGGAGACCTACTGTACACACAGGATCGGTTTGAATCTTTAGATAAGGACCTAATAAAGTACATGAGTCCCAGCCTGGAGTGTGGGATAAAGGACTCCTTTTGCAGAAGGGAAAAGGGTCCCAGAGGAGAAGGGTCAGATTATCACACTGCTGGGGGATCTCCCATAGCCCTCACTCCTGCTGCCTGGCAAAGCCCCTGAGCAGTCCCAGCTCTCCCAAACCAACAAGGGATACCCGTGCAGCACAGACCATCCTATGGAGTGATGCTACCAAGGAACCAGTGCCATCCTTGTCAGAATTAGATCAACCTTTGAGGAGGTTGGAGGGATCAAGAAAAAAGAAGAAAGAAAGTACAATTCAAATCTCTTCATAGTTCCCAAATTCCTCCCAGTTCCCTTTTTCCACCATGACACCAGAAACAGGATGATGTCTTGCAGTACTACTGAGTTACTGCCACACACTGAGCACTGCTGTACAATCTGATGGGTGTGTACAGCCTAGGGCCAGCTCCAACCTCTAACAACCCTACTGAACCTATTCAGTGAAGTTTGTGCCAAAACAGTCCCTCACATTAATTAGTATTGCACACATACAAACAGATACCTCCTCTCAGTGTGTTTCTCGTGACAGACAGGATGAGAAGCTATTGAATTATGCTAAAATCCTGTGACAACAGTTTGCTTTGGGATCTTCTCCAGTGAACCTGTTTCTTTTTTTTTTTTCTTCATGCTGTGAGAAATTTTTGCAGTCAATGTTTGACTTCCTGAAGGATATTTAATTCTGTAACAAAGACAGACAACCATTCCCTGCCTGATTATTTTTTATTTTTAACTATGTAGATTTATAGATTAAATTGCATTACAGAGTCCTTCATTATGAAGGGCTTTCAGAGGAAAAAAAATTATCTCACATACTTCTCTTTCCACAAGATATGTCCTGTTGAGTAGAGGTTTACAACCATATAGTACAAAGTACACACTAACTTAATTTACTGTACTGAGCACCTCAGAGACATGACTGCAGTAAAATAAACAACATCAATTCAATTGTTTCCTCTTATGTCACACTGTAAACTTCATAAACATGTAAATTCAAAAATCTCCATAAACACTTCAGTATTATGAATCACTGCAGGGTATCACAGCTGGTTACCTGCAGAAATTGTGTCTGGAAACTAGTCCATCATTTAGAGGCAGCAACAGATGTTAAAGGGAAAGTGTTTCATATAATCATCCTAAACACAAAATACAGCAAGAGAAGCAGCAAGATATGTAGCCAGGTATTTTTTGTATCTGTTTGATACAATACCAGGTATCTGAATTTTGTTAGTGAATCTATACACATGGATGGGAAAGATCAGTCTGAAAATGCGTTTGTTCAGAGCATCACTGCTCTCAGATTGGGTTCTGACTGTGAATCAGAAATGAGACTCCCATATGTACCACAACGACAAAAAAGTTGCTGCCTACACTCTTGCCTAGAACTAGCACTGAGTTAAATTAATATTCTATGGTCACAACAATCATATGTGTCTATTCTTTTCTGGGATTGTCACGGGATCCTACAACAGCTGGATGCCTAAGTCCAGCTGTGAAGCAGTTGTGTTCTCCAGTTTCCCAGGCTCTACTTAGCATCCAGCTCCTGTGTTTAAAGGAACCCCCGTGTAAGATGATTTATAGTGTTATTTGACAAACACCTGAACCTCTGACCCAGCATGGCAAGAGTTGTGTCCTATCATGATGGATTTAATCCAGCTATTTACCCACTCTCAGACCAGGCTGGAGTATTTTAGATAACAGTCCTGTTACCCAGGGCTCAGTCTGTGGGAGCTGTGACCTGTCAAACAGTACCTCACATGCCATTTGTATTTACTCAGAAAGAGGTAGTGGAAGGGCTTCTTTAACTCTCCAGCTCAACTACAGTGCTCCCTCTAAAATAAAAACCCTTGGAGACTGTCTGAAGCCCTTCATGAGGTACCACCGACTCCAGGAGAACAAGAGAATTCACTTTCCTGGTTTTGGTATCTGCTTCTATTTGTTATTTCCACCTGTATTTCCCTCCTGCCATGAGTTCCTAATAAGCAACAAATCCATTTCTTAGTGATATACTTTTTAACAACTGAAGTAAGAGAAACCCTGAAAAATGAAATTGTTGATAACGATAATTTATGGAACAGTTGCAAAAACAGTTGTAAAAACATACATGAGATACTTGTAGATTTGATGTTGCATGGTATTTAGGCATTATGTGATAGTCACCTAAAACCAAACCAAACAAAAGAGTAAAAAAAAAAAAAATGTGAATAAGATGAAAATATAGCTGTTGGTCATTTAAAAGAGAGATCTCAGAGAAAAGGCTGTATCTAGAAGGCTCAAGTGGATACCAACACCAACAAGGGACTCAGAAATGTGCAGTCTTCATGTAACTGCTTTGTATAAGTAAAAATGTCAACCCGAGAAGTTACATTTGAACTTGACCTACTTTTTACCACTATCAGCCAGAGGGGAACAATAAAAAATAAATTAGGTCAGGTATTTATGACTTGAAACAATAAGCTACTTGAGGGGGGGAAACATTCACAGTTTCTATAATAAAGTTCTGATTATATTCTTCATTAAAAAAACATTATATATTATGATAAATAAACCATGCTTGGAGACTCTGATGGATAGTGGGACACATATTGACTATAACATTTGCTGATTTTGGCTGGTGAATTCCCAGGTCAAAAGTTTACGGAGTGAATTTTTCCATTTATTGGCTGGTAGTTTGCTCTAGCAATTCTCCAATGTACCAGCAGCGACATTTCCTTCCACTCTGTTGATGTGTTAAGGTTTGCCCACGAGGGAGATGGTTCTTGCTTGCTGATTCCCATAACTAGGAAATTTGCAATTCCAAGAAGAAATAGCAGGAGTAGCACCATGTAAACAAAGCTAAGTGTTGCAACTCCAGCTCTGGCACAATGGGAAGCCTCAGTTAAGGATGGTTGAGCATGATACTAAAATGAGTCTTTGGAGGTTATTTCTTGGAACTGGGGGCTGATTCCCAGCCCCTCTGTAGGTAGAGAAGGCTGAAAAAATCTGAGTGTAGTCCTGAAAACCACGTTATCCACAGATTATAGGCCAGGCATTCAGCATCTGTAAATCACAGTTATTCCACAGAAAGTGGACAGCATTGTTTGCACTGGTCTGTATTTTCTGCTCTTGTCTCACTATTCGTTTCTGATGTATCTGCCTCACTTATCTTTTTATATATAATAGGTATAAAAGGAAGATTAGCTTTGGCCATTGATATCCACTGTCTTCTATTAAGTTGGCCTTTTTTATCGTTCTTTTTTTCCCCATTACTAAGTGAGGAGAGGAGGGGAGAGGATGCATCATGAAGAGAGGAGTTTGAGAGGAGCATTCATCTCTTCCAAATTAACCAGAAGTGTCATTGCCCACCTAACTCCTTCTTAGCCCTTCCAAGTGACAGGTCAATTGTTGTCTTTTGTCTGATATCACCAAACTCACTTTCCCTTGCTCACCTTTCAAGGCCATCTAACCTATGATTTCTGTTTTAAAACAAAAAACGTGATCCTTTCTGTAGTGTATGGGATGAACTCCCCACTATGATCCAAAGGACTTGCTTTCCTTCAAATTCCTTCTTAAAATTATTCTTTCTCAAAAATTTGTATTCCCTAAAGTTTTGCCATTTTTTCCCAACCTATGTAATTGGTTGGTTTATTGACCCAATAAAAGATATTAATTTTTCTTCTCTAGTTATACCTTGTTTGCAAAATTCCTGACATTGCTTCACCTGCTGATATATGTCACTACGTCCTGTCACATTGATTTGATCTAAAATAAGTTCATATATCTTGTTGCACTTGCCCACTTTTGAATCTGCTGCTCTCTCTCTGTTGGCATGTAACTGCACAAATCTCTTTCTCAAGGGATCACCATTTTGCTCTGTGTATAGAGCCTTACTCAGGTCATGCTTCATAAATGTGTTGTAAAGGAAATAAATGAAAAAAAATGTACTGCACTCATTTCCTCTATGTTTCCTGTCATTTATTTTATGAAACAGTAAGTTTCATGAACTGAGACCTGTTCTTCCTCCCTCCCAAATGATCATTCCATCACCTTATGACCTTCTTTGTTCTCAAGAATGAATGAAAAAAATGAAACCTTTTTGTCTACATTATATATTGTCTTCCACTGAGTAAAGTACCTGCAAGGCACCTGGAACCATGGGCCACGGGATTTTGTCCCCAGAAAGGCAGGGACCTCCAAGCTGTCTGTGTCTTTTATTCTCATTCTGACCTTCGATTTGCCATATTCTGTTCTTATTCTTCGCTTTTGTTGTCTTCCTCTTCTACTAGGATTTCCTTTTTCTTGCTGACATTTTTTTCTGGGGGCCCATTGCACTTAGCAGCCCACTGCACTCAGGTACAGAGCTCCCTCACACATCGATTTTACCCACAAGTTCGCCATCTTAAAAAAAAAAAATCTTTTCATTTGTGATTTCCCCCTTTTTCTTGAATATTTTCATACCTTCAGTTCCGTACAAAGATCACCTTTCAGTTGGAATTTTATCTGCAACCTTTTATTTTGTTCCACATCATTACCTCACTGGCTTCCTGCACTGTCTAGCACACAGTGGCAAAGCACCAAGCCTCTTCCCACTCTAACTGCCTTTGCCATCTGGTGTGCTCAGTGCAAATCATCTTTCCTTTCTGGACACAGATATTGGGCAGCAGAATGATACTAGCCCAAAAATCCTTCACAAAATTTTGTTTTGTGAATCATTAGCCAATCTCAGCATAAGGACTGAGATACATTGACTTTAAATACAGAATTCATTTGGTGAAAAGAAAACAAAACACACAACCAAACCAAACAGCTTTTAATATAAATTTCTGTATAGATGTATTGTATATAGAAATTTGTATATTTATATGTAATATGTATAAATATCTATATAATATCTGTAATACATACATACATATACATGTATATTCAGATGATGAGGTGAGAGGCTCTGATGCCAGCACAATCAGCACCAGAGCTCCAGTGTGGGGCACAAAGTGGGTTCCTGATCCAGGGAAACCTCAGAAGCAGAGACACCCATCAGGAGCCCATAGCTCACCCCAGAGTGGCTGAGACGACCTGTTCATAGCCAGGGTCAGTAATGAACAAGTCCCCACATGTATAAAAGAGACCCAGGGACCAGGAGGCTCAAGGAGAAACTTTATTGCTCTCTACAACTCTCTGAGAGGTGATTGTGGGGAGGTGGGGGCTGGTCTTTTCTGCCACATAACAAATGATAGGTAGGAAAAGAGTAAAAGGCCTCAAGTTGCAGCAGAGGAATTTTAGATTGGATATTAGATTGGATATTAGAAAAAATGTCTTCACTCAGAGGGTGGTCAAGCATTGGAACAGTCTGCCCAGGGAAGCATTTGAATCACCATCCCTGTGAGTGCTCAAAAAACATGTGGATGTGACACACAGGGACAGGGTTTACTGATGGACTTGGCAGTGCTGGGTTAACGCTTGGGCTCAATGATCTTAAAGGTCTACTCCAACATAAATGAGTCCATGATTCCATATACTTCCATGATTCTATATACTTCCAGATACTTGTGATAAATCTTAAACAACAATTTAGAGTAATTTAAATGTCTGGTGAATGGGAACTTTATGGAGCCATTCCCTGCAGGTTTAAGGCTGGTCCAGGCCATTAAGGACTGAAACATTCCTGCTGAAATATTTCTGCTGGAGTCACATATGAAATTAATTGAGTTCCTCAACTGTGTCACAAATTCATTATCCCAAATAGCTGCTAGAAAGCCAATGATTTCGAAGTCAAGGATGGCTGTCAATTGCTCGCACATGATTTATATATGTTTTTTGATAAACCAGCTGAATAATTGGTATATTGTAAGAAATTCAGAGCTATCTAAATATTTATTGGCTATATGTGACTAGCTGGAAACTCTTTCATCTCTTGGGAGACAGAATAAGGGTTGAATAGGGTCCACAATTGGATCCCTACCTGACTAAGCCACTAATTTTGAAAAAATACATCTTTTTTTTTGTGTGTGTGGTTTATTCTCACTTCTTCAATGTCCTTGAAAGTAACCAGTGAATCCAAGAGTTGTCAGATCAAATAGAACTGATAAGCAGAGAAATGGCAAAGTCTCATCATAAACTACAAACAAAAAGCACGTCAAGAATAATAAAATGCTTGTTAAAAACTAAAGCTAAACACCCCCCCCCCCCCAAATAAAACTACCCAGACAAAAAAATCCCCAAACAACAGCAACAAAACACAAACAAGAAAGAAGGAAAACTCCACTCAAGGTAGAATAAACCTTAAAACTCAATTTTACATAAATACATGTATCAAAGTTCTAAGAGTAGCATTTCTAGGTATAGCAGAAAAATGTTTGAGCCAGCTGGAATGCCATTAGCGAAGAATCTGGATGTTTTGCCTGACATGTAGGTGTGTCGGTAGAAAAAAAATCTACAGCTTATTGATATTACAGAGAGGTGCACTCTCACACACTCCAGAGCACTGGGCACTGCCTAGCTTTTTTAGCCTGATTTTGCCTTTTCCCAGGCTGCAGGATTGGTCATGAGTAAACTTCTGAGAGTGGGCAATGCAGTCAGTTTGAGTGACTTTGAGTGTGGTCTTACAGAAAGCGTACAGAGAGTTTTAGGGGGTTAAACAGTGAACATATGGGCTACATTTTCTTAGAAATGGAGGCCAGAGGATCTTTCACTGACCTAGACTGACCTTCACAGATCTCATACTGCACTGTGCTTCATTAGATACACTCATGTCTGCCCCATTATGCCTTGACCATACCTCAGAAGCATTCAGTCCAAGAAGTCAGAATATGTAGAGTTAGTCCAATCTATCCTCCCTTGTAGAGTGAGTCTTGTTAAGGATGTAACTTCTGCAAACATATACCCGTGTCCGATTCCTCATAGTGGTGAATCACCTCTAACCTGTCTGCCATGCAGATACCTTAAGCTGGGGTATGCCAGTAATTGTACGATTCTTGGTTTTACACTTGCTTCATATTGTTTCCAGCAAACCAGCTCATCTGTGCTAATTAGCTAATACCTCTTTTCTTTACCATCTCCTGCATTTTTCCTCCTTTTCTTAAGAGCAGATTAGCTTTTGCTAGCTCTTCCAACTATCTCCAGTCACACAGGATATGATGGTGGCACTAGGTCAGTGTTTGCATAATTTAAGTGGAAAGGGACCTTTTAATGAAAACAGTATTTCCCAACGTCCCTCCACACAGCTCAGCAGCAAAGCAAGATGCTCTGCCAGCCCAAGCACTCTGTGATCAGGGCCTGTGGCGTCAGACTGTCTCCTTAGTAACAATTCAGCTAAACTGCTGGGCTGACCTAGTGGTCCCTTGGAGGTTTTCTCTATCCCAGAGATGAAATAAATTGGGAACTGTATATTTAAAATGTCTACTGCAACAGCTCGTGCCAGAGCTAAGCTACTGTGACTGTGTTTACCCTGAAATGAAGGAGAAAGAAGTTAGAAATTAAAAGAAATATGAGGCAGAACTGTACTGAAAACCAAAAGACAACCAATGAGATTTTTTTTTCTTATTTAGAACCACATTCCATTTCTATAATTTCTAAGCCTCAAGAGTCTTGAAGAGGACACAAGGGTTCAAAAGGTACTCTTTCAGTAGATATTTTTTCCAGCAAACTGATATTAAATGAAAGGTGAAAGCCCCCAAGGATATACCTCTCCCTTAATCCTTTTTCTTTTGATTTCCCCAACCATTTTCATTTCAAGAAGTTCTGTAAATTGACAATCCTGTAGTGAGGCCTACCCATCCTGCCCAGTTCTTTTTCCTTTTCTGAATGATGTGATTCTCTGAGTCGCTTCACCTTCTTCACTTGCCACTGAAGAGCTGGTTGTCCCAGCAGCCAGCTTTCTACAGATAGGCCCCCTTACGGATGTGGAAGTTCTCAGCTTGTCTCTGTGGCTTATCTTTGTTCTTCATTCCAAGATCCAGTCGTGGAAACCATCCATCATGTTTTGCTGAGGCCGCACTGGGGCACTTTGGGGTGTGAGTTGTGCTTGTTGGGATCTGTGCATTATTTGATGAAAAGCAGAGCTGCTGTTAAAGTGAGTTACTCTCACTAAACAACACTCCTGGCATCTGTGCTGTGCATACCTGTGTGGAGAGATGGCTCATTACTCTTTACATTGCTTTATACAGCTTCAGGTAATTCTATGCCATCCATGCTGACACCGACAGATTCTCCTTTCCATAACCCTAGTTCTGTAGTCAGCACATGTTTTGTCTCCTAATTCCACAGCTTTCATGCAATTTAGGAAGTGTTTTCAGAGCTACAACACATTTTATCCCATATTTTGGGATCTGTGGCCTGACTTCCAGGGATTCCCCCCCGGACTGTTTGACTAATGCAATTTCTACAGCCTAAAAGCAGCTTTACAGCAGCAGCTCAAGCCCTCTCTCTGTTGGCATTAATTAATTTGTTGGTGCTGCATGCAGAAAATAAGAGCCTTCCAAAGTTCATATTCTTTATTTTTGCAGACTTTGATGACACATTGGTGCCTCTGAGAGACAAGGTTTATCCTACCAACAAATCTTGGTGTCTTCTCAGAGGTATCCTACTTGTATCTTCATCTCAACAGGGTAGATCCCATCTCTGCAAAAGGAATAGAAATCCACTGGTCATGGTGGTGTTTTACCTTTTTTCAACAGTGCTCAAGTATTAACAAGTTTTAACACTACCAAGTAGTATGAAGCTTCTGCTATGTCTTTGTACGGTGCTGGCACTCTCAGACTAAATACGTATACCAGTGGGAAACAGCTAATGGAAATAACTTTTGGGTTGTGACCAATCTGGTTATGTCTGTAACTGAAAAATACAGACCCAAGTTCTCATTTATATGATACTACGGTTCTCTGAAGTACCGAATGAACCTTTTCAAGTGCAAGAGGGCAGGATTTTAAAAGGATACAAATTTTAGCAGATTATTTTTGTACCATGACAGTAACATCTACAGTTTAGAAACTATTTAAATTGTTGGTTTCAAAAATATCTTTCAGCAGGAGTTCCTAAATGGTTTTAGGGTGTAAAAAATAAATTGTTTTTAGGTACTTCTTGCTATACCAGTTAAGCATATAAAATATCTGTCATGCAGAGGAAGAAAGATTTATTTGATTTGTTTTTCCACCTACACAGGAGCAAGAAAATTTTTGTACCTGGTTTGATGTACAGTCCAAGGCCTGAATAGTTATTGACATCAGAAGTGAGATTAGATATTCAGATGATATATTAGATATACAGTTGTGTGAAAGCAGATAATGAAGAAGAGCTGTGGTGGGTTAACTGTGGCTAAGGGCCAAACACCCAACCAGCTGCTCAGTCACTGCTGCTCCTCAAGTGGGCAGGATGGAAAGGTGGGAGGGTTGAAGTAAAGAAAGAGAGAAAACTACCAATTACTCTCACAGACAAAACAGAGTTGGGAAAAAATTATTTAAATTATTGCCGGTTAAAGTAAGATTTAGGTAACGAGAAACAAAGACAAGCATTAAAGCAACACCTTTCATTTCCTTTTCCCCTTCCCAGGACCACCTACCCTCTCTCACTCCTGAATCCTCTTCCTCCAGAGCAGCATAGGAGACTTGCATCATAAAAGTAGGTTGAGATAGATTTGTCAGGTTAATAAACACCTAACTGGGATCTACCCTGTGTGGTGCTGGGTTGGCTTTGCACTAAGAAGGATGTGGCCCAGCATCTGCTTTTATCAGAGGTGACTGAAAATCTCTTATACTGTTACTAGAGGCTTATTAAAGATATACCATTAGAACAGTATCTGATTTTTGAATTTAAAAAAAAAATCAGGTAAAATTACTTCAGGGAGAATTTGCTTTCTGTAGATTTTCCCTTTTTAAAAAAAGTGCATATATCTCTGAAAGGTTAAACTTGCTGCAGTTCTGCCTGTACTGCGCAAGTTATGTTCACCAAGTGTTCTACTAATGGACCCAGGTGTTTGATTGGAGTTCCCAAGCAGAGCACATGTCCCATCATGAAACGTGGTCAGAAATTGATGCAGAAGGAGAGAAGACTGAAGCCCACTGAGAGAGCCTGACAAAGGAGAACATATCAAATGAGTTACTGACAAAGAAAAAATTCTTCATTTGTTTCCATTTAAGTTGTTTGACTCTTGTTATACTATTTAAATGCTACATTTTTCTTTCTCTTTGAATTACCAATTGCGAAAATTGAAATGTCCCATCTGTTCTACAATCCACAGTCATGTACCTAAGATAAACTAATATCATATTTGTTTTGCAAATAAACAAATAAGAACCTGAACCTCCAGATTAATATATGATATTCACTGAACTATTTCTTGCCTGTAGAATAACATTCGTTTTGCTACAAGTTGACAATAAGCAGTGTGCTAAAAATGAGCTGAGTTTATTTAGTGCTTGTGATGGAATAAGGAAATTTATTTATCTAAGATTTTGGTCTATAAAAGCTTAAACTCCTTTTGGAATATTACAAAACTTTTTCTGTTAATCAGTTTT
Source organism: Manacus candei (assembly GCF_025592945.1). Taxonomy (NCBI): domain Eukaryota; kingdom Metazoa; phylum Chordata; class Aves; order Passeriformes; family Pipridae; genus Manacus; species Manacus candei. Next base: position 9,784,090 of record NW_026138061.1, read on the forward strand.
TAGGGGTTTTGGGGAGGGTATTTTTTTTTGTTTGTTTGGCTGATTGGGTTTTTTACATTTTTTTAACTTTTGCAAAGAGCCATTAAATTTTTTTTCCAACTCTTTTCTTACACATGTAACCCAAAACCCACTAATAGTATCACAGAATCACAGAATAGGTCAGGTTGGAAGGGACCACAGTAGATCATCTGGTCCAACCTCCCTGCTCAGGTTCATCCCAGAGCACATTGCACAGGATTTTGTCCAGACATTTCTAGAATATCTCCAGTAAGGGACACTCCACAATCTCTCTGGGCATCCTGTTCCAGTGAGTGGTCACTCACACAGGAAAGAGGTTCTTCCCCATATTCAGGTGGAACTTCCTGTGCCTCAGTTCCTGCCTATTGCCTCTTGTCCTCATGAAAACAGTGAAGGAAAAATGGGTGACTTAAGCTAATTAACTATATAGTAAAATATGTAATTTGAGAGATGCCTGAATTTAGTTTGAACTCACTGAATAATTCTGGATAGATAGAAAAGACAACATTTTTGGAAATGTTAAAAACAATTCAATTAGTAATTTTCAAAGGATAATGACGTTCCTGAAGTAGAAACTTGTAAAAAACCCAAAAAAATCCAAATAGATTCTCAAAATGGTGGATGCCAAAATATCTTCATTTGTGCCTAGTTAGTGTGCTTAGCCAGCATGTGAGATAGAGAGGCAGAAAGACAGTAGTAGAAGGAATGACTCTATATCCTGGCCAACAGTACGCCCAAAGGACATATTTGTGTTGCAGTACTTGGTCTAGTGAATATTTAATAGAGTTGAATATGGAATAAAATCAGAGGAGATACTGAGAATATCACATAAGATTAGAGTACACTCTGGGGAAATGGTTAATGTGGGTTCAAAGTCTTTCAGAAACAAGGAAGATTTGAACATGGATCTCTCAATTCTGTGGGGTTTGTTTTGTCTAGTTTAAAATACTTCTTCCGGGCATTTCTGTGCCCTGTCCTTCATTGGTTTTGGACATAAAATATTTTTAGAAAAATATTGTCTAAATATTTTTGTTCTTGGACTAAAAACATGTTATTCATCTTTTCCTTCAGTGAGAAGTGATATAAAGGACATGCATGGAGATAATGTGGTGATTTGCAACAATAATGCTTTATTGCATATTGAAAAGGAAGGGAGGGACCTTGGTTGTTGTCTCTTGAGAAATGTGCTCAAATTTTAATCCTCTGTAACAGAAAAAGGATTTTTGTCACCAACTAATTAGGAGCATCTCTCCTCATTATTTTCCAATCCTTGTTATTCTTAATTGTAATATAAATAATCTGCTTGTAATATAAATAATCAGTAAAGGAAAATATATTTAATGATGAAGCTATCAGAAGCAGAATAGATTATTTTTTAAAAATATAGCAGTAAAATACTAAGTAAAGTGAAAAAGTTGCACGAACTTGCCTAAGAAAAGTAATTACCTAGTTCAGAAGATGTTATATTCAATTACTGACAAACTAGACTGAACTACAAAATTATAAATAAAAATCGTATCTTTATATGTATGTATGTATGTATATATGTAGAGAGAGAAATACAGAAATATAAAGAAAGAAAAATGTATTTTTGTATGTGTTCCGGATTTTGCTTTATTGTCTCAGCCTTTAGTCCTCTAAGTTAGAAATCTATTTCTCACAAGACAGAATTCCTTATTAAGAAGTAGTTATTGTTTCCAAAGCCAGGTAGATGTTGTTCTGTGACTAACACACTCTTTTCTTTTTCTATTTCTTCTGTACTACTACTCTTGAAACCATGGGTTGCATTGATATGTTTTTCAAAGCTTATACTTGTTAACTTTGAAGCAAAGCATAAATGAGCAGAAATAAAATAAAAAATATTAAAATAAAGGAAATGCCCATAGTGTGACAGATTCAAAATGTGGTCTCTGCTTTTTTGTACTTGTTTATACCATGATATAAAGGGGTTTTTTATTGAGAAACGTTAGCTGGTGTCTGAGACCACCCAATAGTGCTAGTCCAAAGGCTTTTGAGCTTATTGGCCAGTATTGCTAATTATCTGTTCATTTATCTAAAATAGCTAAGCACTGCATAAGTCATAAAATGTAATAAAGAATTCACTTTAATTACAGCACTTCAAAAATATTGCTGATGGCCGAGCAACAGATATCTCCTACAACTGTGATAAAGGAAGGCTAAATATGTTTCTCAAATGTTATTGAAGTAAACTTAAGGGTAAAAGATAGACATTCAACAAAATTTGACTAAGATCTTGCACTTTAGAAAAACCTCAGGCACTGGCTGACTATACCAGCATCAGTCACTGGTCACTATTCCTATTTCCACATCAATCTCCTGAAGAAACCAGCCAGAATCAGTGATAACTACTATAGTGTTTTTAAATCAGTAATTTTTATGGATAATTTTGTAGTTAATTCATTGATAAATTAGTTCTCAAAGCTGGGATTAGAAACATGAGCTGGTTTCTTTGCAGAGTTATTCTTTAGAAGTTAACTAATTGTCGTGGTTTGAATCTTGTTTTCCCCCAGAGGCTAAATTAAGTGGTAGACCCCAAGGGGTGGAAACCCCTGGAAGTTTTGAAGTTCTGCCCAATGGGCGCTCCTGCAGAAATGTAAACATATCACAAGCTCACCGGAAGAGAAGAGTTGTAGTTGGGTTGTTGTTGGAGAGGTGGCCATGTTGTAGAGCCACGAGGAAGGGGCTCTGAGCCCCTTGGGCCCTCTGGGGCCTCCCAGCCCCTTGCTGGGGGGGGCTGCAGGGACCTGGAACAGCATAAAGCCCCCAAAACTCCTTTGAGATCCCTCTGAGAAAAGAGGAGTAGATGGACTCCTATTTTAGAGGAGCCTTGGAGTATGCAGCACCGGAGAGAGAGAGGAGCTGAGAAGCTCAGAGCGTCCCGGAGCTGGACCGGGATGGCCAGAGGAATGCGGGGGGAGTTGACCTTGGTTCTCCCCCACCTTGCACTGCTGCCACGGTGGCAGCCTGAGAGACAGGGCACAGAGGCCCTGCAAGAGATACCAGACCGTCACGAAGACCCCCCTGTGTCTTCGTGATATGACGTGGTGATACGACCTTGTCTGGGGTTACGAAGCCCACGGAAGACCCCTCGGTTGGAGGCGATGGGGCCGAGAGAGGTTTGAATACCTCCCTCGTGGATGCTGGCAGAAATCCAGCTATCAGCTGCTGCATGTGGAGAAGACAGACAGACTGCTGCCTCAGAAGATGCTGCTGTTCAGGACTGGAAGGGATCTGTCCTTCTTTCCCTCCTGGACTTTTATTTGGAGGGGAGAAGAGATCTGATCCACTGTAAATACATATGTTATGGTAGAGATAGTTGTGATCGTGTGTATAATGTGATATGGTATTTATTTGTACAGTCATTGTAATATATTCCCTTTCCCCCACTTTGAGTCTGGTGTGTTTTGTCTGGAAAAACCCATCTCACATTAGGTTGAGATGTGGGAGGGGGAATGGAGCTAGGGAATTGGATTTTGGGGCTATCTCAAACCATGACACTAATTTACATGATGATGTAAATCAGGGCAGTGACAGTCTTTCTTCCTTTTAAGTGGAAGCCTGGGTATTAAAAAGCATTTATTTTATTAAATAAAATAGTTAAAACTGTCTAGGAAAGAAAAGGAATATTTTGGAGGCAGTTCGTCTGGTGAAACTGGTGTAACAATATCTCTTTAAGTCCAAGTTATTTCGGAGATGTGCTTCCATATTCAAACTATTTAGAAAAAAACCTATCATGGCTATTTCATATTCAGTATAAATCCTTCCCTGGAGGTCTGCAGTGAGCTCACAATTATAATTGTAAATTTCCAAATGGAAAGTTTCACATGCTAAGATATACTTTGTATTTAGGAAGAGAGTTCTGGAAGTCAAGATTTAATTGTTTTATACCTTAAGAGACGTGGGATGAAAATACCAAACAACAACCGCACCAGATCATCCCATATTAAGAAAGCCCAGGACCAGAGAAAGCAAACAAACAAACCTGTAGAAATGTAACCGGCTTCTAAAATCGTACTTTGTTTTAAAATGTAAATGAAATGTGCTTCGTTTCACTGTTCAACACTGCTGGGTAAATTTGCATATTATCTCCTTCTCCCTTTTCAGTATCCTGGACCAACAGCTGTGACTTGTCAAAACTTGCCAGCACAAAGGAAAAAAGAAAATGAAGGGGCATATTGGAAAGTGTGTCAGCTTATCTATTGCTTTCAGTAAAATGTAATTGCTGAAGATGCCATTAAGAGGTGCCTGAAAAAACGTGTTAAGGCTGCTTAAATTGTTTTTTCTTTTTTCTTCTCTCCCCATAATAATGGTGGTGTGATACCTGGGAAGGGCAGAAGCAAGAGAACAGAACATCATATGTGCTCTTCTCACAAGCTGCCTCCCACTGCTGTGGTTTTGTCAGTCCTTCATCACAGGTGTTCCGTGGCATCCTTTATATTCCTTCCTGCACTCTGAACCCCTTCACCAGCCCAGCTCCTCACTGATAATCACTTTTCCTCTGGAAGTATCAAATCTATTGTACAACAAAGAGCTCGAGGTTTCCATGTCACTGGGCAGGGAGGTGAAAGGAGCCTGATGTGCCCCTCTAAGGTGACCCTCCAAGCAATGTCCTTTGTGCCAGTGAGAGGGGTCAGGCCTGGGACATGGCTACTGAGAGTGGGCTATAAAAACAGGTCGCGTTTGGCTGGAGAAGTGATGTATCTGAGAAGATGTGCTGAATTCTGAACCTCAGCTTGATAACAAAGCTCCAGTGCTTTGGAATTCCTCTGGCTCTGAGGCTGGAATGAAGGTGGACATGGAGCAATGCAATGTGTGCTTTGTCCATGGGATTTGTGAGACTCATGCTAAGATTCAGGGTTTTCAGTACCAGTGTGAGCCATGGAGTACCTTGGCTTCTCAGAGATTCCTTCTCTGGCCCCAGAGCTGAGTGAGGAAAAGGAAAGGGAAAGGGAAAGGGAAAGGGAAAGGGAAAGGAAAAGGGAAAGGGAAAGGGAAAGGGAAAGGGAAAGGGAAAGGGAAAGGGAAAGGGAAAGGGAAAGGGAAAGGGAAAGGGAAAGGGAAAGGGAAAGGGAAAGGGAAAGGGAAAGGGAAAGGGAAAGGGAAAGGGAAAGGGAAAGGGAAAGGGAAAGGGAAAGGGAAAGGGAAAAGGAAAGGGAAAGGGAAAGGAAAAGGAAAGGAAAAGGGATGATAGAAATCTCTTTCACTCTGATGACAACTCTGAGGTTGAAGTCAGGATGTCATCAGTTAAGAATGAAGTCTCTGGGCTGCCATAGGATGATTTATGGAATGTGGGGTTATCTGATTGCAGTCCAGAAACAGACTTAGCTGTACTAAATTATCTATGCTTTTCTGACTAGTGGATCAAGATTTTTTGTGTTTCCTGGCTGGCCTCATTAAGTTTCTATAATTATAATTTTATTGATAAAGTGCCTGCCCTTGGTGAGACTCGGGGGATGCTGTACAATTAAAATAACTGATTAGGTGAATATAAGATAATATACTAACAGTTAGAACAAAACTTAACTTACAGAAAAAAAGGTTTAATGGTTGGGATTCTTCCCTAATATTAGAACTGAAGAGGGAATATTTCTGGAATTGAAAACCTCATCTATTTAAATGTGATATTTTGTAAAAATATCAACCAATCTGAGTACTGATGTCTCTCCCTCCTATCTGTCCCCATGGTTTTGCGACAAGTCCATACAACTGATTTTCTGAATTCTAACTTCCAACTAATTTCTGGGTCTTGAGTTAGATTCTTAAAATTAGGGGAAATTAGTCTAGGTAATCAAGATATGATATTAATTTAAAAATCTGAAATTCCAAGTTAAGTTCTTGCTGAAATAAGTGCATAGGCATAAAGGACAATGATAGAGATCCATGGAACAATTTAGGCACACAGTTAATTGCTTAACTGACAAAGAGAATCTGAAGATAGAAGAGGGTTGACCAAGGGGACCTAGGCATTGTGATAGCCATGCAAAGTGTGAGATGAAGGGTACCAAGACTGACAGGAATTCCTAAAGATGGGTTAAGGTGTGTACTCCCCTGTCAGAGGGATGAGTTAAGGTTCATCTTTTATCATTCACACCAGCCCAAAAAAATCAACAGTTCACCAGCGGGAGAAATTCCAAGTACGTCTGTCCTTTCCTAATCTGCCTCTTGGAAATCACCAGGTTTACCTTTTAGAGTGCAGGCCTTTGTGCCTTATTTAGGAGTACACTTGAAATCTTGTTCTCATTCTCCAAATTATTTCTATACTATTTATCCAGTTATCATCTCATTAGACAGTACTTAGTTCTTTTCGCTCTTAGCTGAATGGCCTAACCACCATGCTGTAAATTCAGGATTCATTCCAGTTGCCTTCCTTTATAGCTTCCAGATCTTACCTCTTTGGTTATATAGGTAGTATCACTACAAGACAGGAACAGCACTTCAAGCCAAACGCAAAGCTATGAGTAAATGGTAGTGGTGGACTCAGGAAGGACCTACAGATTAAATTTTATCCATTACTTTATGACATCATGCAAAGGAGAGGTATCCCTCCTTTCCTTCAGAACAAGCTAAACAAATTAGGCATAGGAATAAGTAATGTAGCAAGTGGACCCACTTTAGGAATGAGGGTTGAGACATCTCTTTCTGTATTCCTGTCTCTAAGCAGTTTGAAGTAGAAGATAAGTTCTAAAGATAAAGACACTTGGCAGCATCTATCACCTGCCTGCATTTGTTAAGCAAAGCTTCCCTTGAAGGTGACTCAGGCTCCTGAATGCTGTGTATTTACAATCCCAGTCACACTCCAAAAAGTGAATATGAGGTCAATACTGGACAACTACAGCAGCCTGAAAAAGGTATTTTAGTAGCCCAGACATGAAGGCAGAAGGAGACTCATCATTTTGATGTTGATTAGGTCCATGTAATTATTTTAAATCTTTTTACTTCTGTGAGATTACTTGCACTGTGCAAAATAAATATTTATTTAACGCTTTCACCTTGTGGGCAATTCTATCACTCTTCTTTTAATTACTATGCAGCTTTTAATAATGATGGGTAACACTTGGCATGCTACTTCCATATTCACAGCACTTTGCAATATGAAATTTGTCACTGACTTTCTATATTAAAACAATTGGAACTGAGAAAAAAACTGGGAACTGTCTTTTTCTCTGTCATTTCTGAACATTCAAATAACGTTTATATAAATAATATTATAAAAAAATCATAGAATCATAGAATCATAGAATTGATTGGGTTGGAAAAGACCTCCAAGATCATCGAGTCCAACCCTTCCTATATATTTGTCTGAGAGCAGGTAACTGAATCCTTGGTTTATACTGGAAGTAAAAATTAGTTCCATAAAGAACACGCCTTAATTTCAGCACATGGAGACAGTCAAAATTGCAATCAGTGTCTAAGCTACCTTTACAGTCTGTACAAATCGAGCCAACTCAGACAGCAGGATCTCCATTCAATCAGCCCCGTGCAAATGTTTGGTTTGAACTAAGTTGCATTTCTGTCCAGCCCCTTTAGCGACTCAGTTTCCAACATTGCTACACACTCTGACAATGGCAAAGGTAACCAGGATCAAAAAGCTCAGGAAAGAAGAGTCTGAAAATACGGCAAAAAAACCCCAACTGACTTGCCTACCCTTTATAAAGCTCTTCTCTTTGTATGGTCCAAGACTTTGATGGATGACAAAGACGTTGCAATTCAGTCCCATGAAATAGGGCAACCAGTCATAATCCAGGAAAACCATGAGAGATGGACACGTCTGGATATAAATTATTTGTACTGTACAACTTTTCTGTGTTAACTGGTGTAGGCGTCAAATTTTTGCTCAATTACTGACTTCAGGATACCTTCATGTATTTACATATCTATCTAAATATAGATATGAATATATACATATGTATGTATAACTATATCACATCTATATATGCAGTATTTATAAAATTATGTTATCTCCATTGACTTTCAGTAGTGGTTCAGGAATTTAGGAATGAATATATAATCTGCTGCTACTGTACAAAGTACCATTTGACTTGTAAAGGAGTTAGAGAGAGGGTACCAACTATAAGCATGATCCAGACTCCAACTACAACCTCTCGCCATTAAAAAAGTAATAACAGAAGTGGTACAATCCCACTGTGTTTTGTACAATTCTCTAATGATTCATGATCAGTGGTTTGCCCAGTCCTCAACTTCTGTGTGTATATGATGCATATATAGAATCATAAAATTATTACAATTGGAAAATACCTCAAAGATCACCAAGTCCAACCTCTAACCCAGCACTGTCAAGTCCACCTCTAAACCATGTCCCCAAATGCCACACTTATACATCTTTCAAACATATCCAGGGATGGTGATGCCACCACTTCCCTGGGTAGTCTGTTCCAATGCCTGACATCCCTTTCTGTGAAGACATTTTTCCTAATATTCAATCTAAACCTTCTCTGGTGCAACTTGAGGTTATTTTCTCTTGTCCTATTGCTTGTTGCTTGGGAGAAGAGACTGACCTTGCTACGACCTCCTCTCAGGCAGTTGCAGAGAGCAATAAGGTCTCCCCTGAGCCTTCTTTTCTCCAGGCTAACACCCTCAGAGAACAGTGCACCTGTCCACACCACATGGGAAGCCAGTTTCTCCAGGAGAATGCTGTGAGAAATGTTGTCAGAGTCTTTACTAAAGTCTCCAACAATATTGACAGTTTTTTCCTCATCCACTGAGTCATCTTGTTACAGAAGGAGGTGAGATTGGTCAAGCAGGACCTGCCTTTCATAAGACTATGCTGGCTAAGTCTGGTCACCTGGTTGTCCCATACATGCCAACATGATGCCACTCAAAGATGATCTGTTCCAGGACCTTCCCTGGCACCAAAGTCCAGTTGACAGGCCTGTAGTTCCCCAGAGCCTCCTTCCTGCCCTTCTTGTAGATGGGCATCATATTTTCTAACTTCCACTCAACTGGGACCTCCCCAGTTGGGCAGGACTGCTAGTAAATGATTGAAAATGGCTTGGTGAGAATTTCTGCTGCTCCCTCAGTACTCTGGGATGGATCCCATCTGACTCCATACACTGTCTGTGTATAGGGGGTGTAACAGGTCAGTAATCATTTCCCTTTGGGTTATGGGGGCCTCATTCTGCTCCCAGCAGAATGTTTTCCAGCTCAGACAGCTGGATACCCAGTTGTAGTAAAAATTGTTTTTACTATTAAAGGCTGAGGCAAATGTGGCATGAAGTACCTCAGCCTTTTCTTATTCCTTTGTCATTTTTCCCCCACATCCAATAAGATGGAGATTCTCCCTAACCCCCCTTCTGTTGCTAAAGCAAAACAATATTTCTGTAGAAATGTAGAAAACAAAACAATAGTGAAGCAAGCATCAAAACATGTCATGAGATTGGAGTATGCTAGATAATTACCCTTACAATTTTTCCTATTTTCATTATGTTACTATTTAATCACTGTGGATTTAATCAGCAGCCAATATCTCTGAGTCATTTGCACAGGTTCTGTGTCTTACTAGTGGTTTTGCATGTAATCACACATATAATGAGGCAACATAACCAGAAGTCCTTTGAATCTTTCATGTGTTATCATTAAACTGATGTCACAACAAATTTAGTTCCACACATCTGTGGTGCAACTGTATTCCTAACATTTTATGAACAATAGACTCTCTTAAAACAAGGCGTGCAGACTGATGTCAGGTTGCCAACTGATCTTGCATCTGTTCCCTATGAAGTGAAAGGGCAGGAGAAGGAAAAATTCATGTCTTGCAGAGTATTTTTGTTATTCTGCAGCTTTTCAAAAGATCTCATAGACAAGCTTGGGAGTAAAGCAACTCGGTCTTCCTACATAAAAGTTGTTCATTTCACCACAAACATATCTATACACCAAAGAAAGTTCATCAGAGCAACATAAGACTTTGTTCCCTTCTTATTTCCTTCTGTTAAGTGAAGGGATATTGATCCTTTTTGCTTTGTTGGTTTGTTTTGTTTTGTTTTTAATTCGTGGTAGTTTTAAGCATCATCTTTATGCCACAAACAAAATCAGAGTCCTGTTGTAGTAGCCCAGGCTCCCCTTGTGCAAGGTAATGAATCAACAAATAAGAAGGAATAGTCTTTGTTCCAAAACACTTGCATCAATTTGATAAGATTGAAAATAAACATCAGAAAAAATAAATCCCTCATCTCTCTTCCAGTTGATCACTGGTGGAATCCAGGCTAAAATAGTAAGGAAGAATGTTACCATGAACTAGGCATCTGCTGTTGATACCGTATTTCCAGACAAGCTCACCTGTTATTACAGGAATAATATTCTTAGTGTCATAGCTTTTTTAATTACATAATTGTTACAGTGGGCATTTTGTTTTGAAAAATGAATCTGGACACATTTATGCATGTTAAAATATGTCCATATACCATCAGTACCACAAATACATATGTGCTAAGCTGGTGCTACATGTGTACTTAGCTTAAGCTAAGTCAATGAACTTCCCATACGTGCCAGATAAAGAACTTCATGAATTTATCTGTGGGTATGGTGCACTTATACCTTTCCAAGAGTCTGACAATCTGATTTCTTAAGTTAGACAAGCATTTTGTGAAAGTCCACAGGTTGACAATGTCAAAATCTAGTCTGAGAAAGCACTCAAGGTCCAACTGCACCTAATAGGGGGTTAATAAACAGAGTGAATGCAACTCCAGCTGATCTGTGGGTGCTCACATTAATACGGACTGAATCACATTAAGAACTTCACTGACAGTATTGACCAAGCTTCTGTGAACTAGTAAGGGGTATAAAAAAACCATTGATTCTATGAAATGCAGGCACCTTGACTGTAGTCAGAAAGCTCTTAACCTTTATGCCTGAAGTTGTATTCAGAGCAGATGCTTCAAGCATTCAATTACAAGTTGCATATATATAATAAAGCCATTTTCATTACTGCAAATCATCTACAAATACTTGCAGCATGAACTTAGCATGTTATGAAGTAATTGCTGTTTTCTAGCCTCTACTGTCACCTCTTAAAAGAAATATCAAGTATTCACTGATTTTAACAAAGTTCAAAGGATCAAGCCTTTGCTAGTGGGAGGGGTGACAAGAAGCAAAAACCTCGTTATAATAATGATAGCTATATTATTAGTTATCATTCAGTTTTTAAGCATATGCTGGGATTGGTTCATTATTGTGCTTTCTTTTTCTGTTGGTCAATATTTAAGCTAAGAACTTTTAAGGACTTTGGTTAAACCTGGTTTTTTAGTGTGTCTGTAGTAGAGTAATAAGTGAATATTAACAAGATTTAAATGTTACTCAAAAATACATGTGGAGGAAAGAGCAAAAATCTCCAAACACCTATTGCAATTGAAAATGAGAGTACTGGAAAAAGGACGATTTAAGGCTAACCTACTGGAATTGTATAAGGGTGTTTTACAATCAGACAGATTTAGTGCTGACCCTGGGAGGGCAAAAGGAAATTTTCAAATCAAAATTAGAAAAGCAAAAGATTGACTTCAGTCATTTATCTAAAAATGCTTTAGATCTTGAAAGTTAAGTTTAAATTATATGTTTGCTATGTAAATATTTTTAACCCAAATAAATATGAGGAACCACAACACGTGCTAATGCAACAGAACAGTGTCAGGAAGGATCCCACCTCCTTTTACTGCTTCTTTCTCTCTATTTGAGAATTTCAAATGTAAATATGTATTTTCCTATTTGCTTTTTCTTCTGCTATTTTTCATAGAGTGCCTTTAAAACAGTAGAAAGGTCTTAATCAATTCTCTTCTACAAGATGTAGAGATATTATCACATTATCATATTCTGCTTGCTATTAAGGTAAAACAGAACAGAATAATCTGTTCTCAACATTTTGTTCATCATCATGCAACATCTGTTGAGAAGGGGAGGAACCTCTCATGGGTTACTGGGAAAACCTTTGTCTTCAAACTGGGAAACCATTCCTCTCTACTCCCTGTGGCCTCCAGAGGCACAGCTCTCTCTGGAGAAGTGCTAAATGCATGAACAGCACGCTTTTCCTTTTAGGCAGAATGCCTGGAAAGCAGAATTGTCATTAACGTGAAATTGCTTCGGCCAGCACTTAGGCTCAATAGGACAATATTTAAAACATTAACTACAGACTTCCAGCTGAGCTCTTCAACTCTTCTTTTCTGTCACATTACACAATGCAACTGCTTTATGCTGACTATCTGCCCTTTATTCCTCTTTCTTTGGCTTATCTCAATAGGGCCTGCCTCAGAGTCACTGAAAGGAAGAAAGAGAAGCTGAATATATCTGACAGCTATTTCTATCAGATAAACTAAAGTTCAAATGACTGGAACTCTTTTGCCTTTCAAAGGCCTTCAGTCCCCTGATGCTTCCTCATGAAATATAGACCTTTCTGAAAACGGTGGATTGCTGTCAGTGTCTTTGTGCAGTGATGTGGGACCAATCCACCTTTGATTTACCAACTTTACTGAAGGATAAACATTTCTGCTGGTGGCAAGGGGAGTATGACCTCACTCAAAGGAAAGTGTAATGTTATTGACTGCTTTTCTAACTGTCCATCAAAATAAGTTTAATGTTATTTACAGATATCACCCTCCAGTCCTTTCTAGGCCAGATTGTTCTCTGTTCTTACGGTGTTAAATGGGCACACAGAAGGTTTCCTATTTGATGAAGTTCACCTCAATGATCTTTCAGATTAAGGTGAGTATATTGATTTGAGCTGATTTGGAATAAAAATTGCCCTTCAATGGAAACATTTTCTACCCTATTCAGCCAAAAAGAAAGCATACAGAACAATGTGGTATTTTCAACATTAATTGGCTTGGCTACTGCAGACAGGGAAGGTCTTTGAAGTGACCTCCAGGAGGTCCATGATGTTTCAGAACAATGAGATGCATCCTGGATTTGTTCAATCCTCTCCCTTTCCCTGGAGGTGAAGTTTTCTGTGCATATCTATATTGAACAGTGGGAACTTTTAGCCCCAGCTTCACTATATCTGCTGTTTAACAAGGGGTGGCCCTGAGTCTCTTGCTGTTAAACTCCATTAAAGCAGAGCTCTGCCCTGTTAAACATTAATTGTACTTTGAATCTAATGCAGCCCCAAGACCAAAAGTTATATTTTTGTCAAATGACTCTGGCTACTAAAGTGGTTATAAACTTTATTAGTGTGATTATGACCTATTAAAATCCCATTAACTTTTTAATGTGCTGGGGTTGCCACTGTAGTGTCTGATAGACTAAACCAAGGGCACATTTGCTGCTCTTTACGCTTCAGCAACAGATTTTTACAAAAGAATTTATATCTGCTCTGTAATTAGTAAGTTCCGTAATGGAAGCTTTATCAATATCGTCAATAAGCAAGGCTGTACTCCTACTTTACCAATTTCTGTACCTGCCCTATGAGATCCTATCTTCCTTTTTTGTTTTTATTTATAGTTCCAGATCTTGGGTGTCAGTTTGGGGTTTGATGAAGGCTGCTCAGTAAGCTGGCTTACTGGATAAAGAGTCAAAGATTTCAAGAGATCAAAGCTTAGGTCCTGGCATAGTACAGGCTCAGAGCTGCAAAACTCTGCGCTGTATTCGTACATTTACTTCATGGTCAAGTGATAATGATGTATTCAGGAGAAAATCTGCGCATCATTGGTGAGAACTCTTAGGAAAGCTTGTGACTGTTAGAAAGACGCACCCTAGATCCAGTTACAGCAGCCTCATTCACTATGAAAAGGTAGAGAAGGTCTCTTACACAACCTGCAAATCATCACAAAGATACTCTTTCTTCCGTGGATACAATCAGAACATTTCACTATTTTTTTCTTTAGATTCAGCACTGGACTTTCTACTAGAAGGAGTCTCAAAGACATCTGCTGGTATTTACCTGCTCTTCTCTCAAGGAGCTTGATGTGATTCAGCAATGTGTGCTCACAGCCCAGAAAACCAACAGCATCCTGGGCTGCAACAAGAGATGTAGGCAGCAGGTCAAGGGAGGGATTCTCCCCCTCTACTCTGCTCTCATGAGACACCACCTGGAGTGCTACAACTAGGTCTGGGGCCCTCAACACAAGAAAGGAGTTGACCTGTTGGAAACAGTCCAGAGGAGGCCACGAAGAGGATCTTGTCTGCTGTGGATACAGGCTGAGAGAGCTGGGGTTGTTCAGCCTGGAGAAGAGAAGACTCCAGGGAGATCTTCCAGTACCTAAATGGGCTACAAGAGAGATGCAGAGGGACTTTTTACAAAGGTATGGAGTGATAGGACAAGGGAGAATGGCTTTAAGATGAAGGAGGATAGATACAGATTAGATATTGGGAAGAAAGTCTTTACTATGAGGGTGGTGAGTCACTGGCACAGGTTGCCCAGAGAAGCTATGGATGTCCCATCCCTGGAAGCATTCAAGGCAAGGCTGGATGGGACTTGGGGCAATCTAGTCTGGTGGAAGGTGACCCTATCCACAGCAAAAAGGTTGGAACCAGGTGATCCTTAAGGCTCCCTCAAACCCCAGCCATTCTATGATTCTACTAGGAGTCACCTGACCATTTTGCAAGTTATTAGTATTAGTGTTAATTTTAATGTTGAAATGTCTTTGAACATTTGAAAATGATGTGAACAGACCTGTTCAGAAACAAAAGTGTTTAAGTACCGTACCTACTTGAACCACAGCCATTAGTAGAAGCACACATCTATTTTTCAACAGATGTTTTTAATTATAAATTACCAGTGTGATAAGCAAAACTCTTCACAGAAAACGGTAATGTCAAAAGTTCCCCCTATTAAGGACAATTTTAGAATGGCTGAAATGTAAGTTTTTTAAACATAAGGTTTTGGTTTTCAGTTTGGTATTTTTAAATTTTAAATTTTATTTCACTAGTAGAAAAAGTTACGTGTGAAATGAAATTTTGAACAGATAAATATTTAATTATATGATTACCTTAATCCAAACTTCTGTTTTTTATATTTAAGAGAGAAATATGTGGGGGTTTTTGCCTCAGTATGGGTACTTAAACCAAGCATTTTGCATGGTTCACAAACCTCTATTCAGTCCTTTCTATATACCTTCAAGATATAAAAAATACTGTCATCTCCTTTTTACAAACATGTATTTGATTGTTTTTTTTTTAATAGAGACAAAGTTAATTTCCTCTCAAAGTAAATAAGAAATGCTGGCCATCTTGAAATCTGACTTGTTCTTCATCAAAACTTGATTGTTTTCTGCAATTTCTTGAAATTACCATCATATTTTAAAATCTATCTTCTACCCATCTATTAACACTTTTTCTTTCTTTCTTTTTTTTTTTTTTTCCTGAAACATGTGAGCGGGGAATGGATTAATTTTTAACTTGGTCAAGTTTATGAGTTCATGGTAGGCTTATTGTGAGGAATGAGTTTGACTCCACAGCTGAAAAACTGAGTTATTTTAAAACTTTTTACCGAGACTGAAAAGATACAAATTTAAGGCCTGTACTACCCCCTTGATTAAAGTTAAAACAAAGCAAATTTTATGATCTTCCTCTAAACACTGATATAATTTTTTGTAAAATCTACATCCCATAATTCAGGGATTAAAAATAATCTGTGGTGAGTGCAGTCATTATTTTGGATCTTAGCTTCTTATTTTCAAATGAAAGTAAAATAAGGTGGTTGAAACCAAAACAAAATACCTGATTTATGGCCCCTGTCACATTTAGACACAGCATCTGAAGAGGTCACCTTCCAAGGTGTCTGCCAAGCCACTCCAACTGTGCTTGCCACACCAGAACAGTAAAAGTGTAGAGACCAGGTGTAGGGGTTAAAGTTTGCAAAGTGGGAAAAACCAAAAATGTTCTGACTTTTGTTTGCATTATTTTGGGGTGGAAATGGCAACCACAAGTGAAAGAGATTTAATTTTATTTCCTTTCCTTTCCTTTCATTCTTCATCATCTTTCTCTTCATCATTTTATTTGCCTTCTTCTTCTTAAAAGAAATCTCAGATCCCATTAAAAATAAGATTTATCTATGTAGAAAAATGTCAAATATGCATTCTGTCAAATTGCACCATTTCTCAGCTGTTCAGCCACGTGAGCTGCTGTTAGATTTCATTGCCCCACATCAGATCTACAGAATTACAGAAGTATGTCAAATATATCAAGAGAAACAATTAGCTTTTCAATTTTTACATGGCTTCTTTTATTAATCTTTCTTGGTATGACAGGTTCAAAAATCACCTCTCTTCTTATTCAACTGAATGAGGTTTGGGATTGCCAGGCAATCAGATAAGGAGTTTACAGAGAGAAGGAGCAGTTCTACTTCTGCATATTGGAACCAGGAAGCCAGTTACCAAGACATTAGCCTGGTTCAGGATACCCAGTATGATCTTCTGAGTAACAGTTTCAAATAAATTTTAAAAACAAAGGAGAGGACTAAAATAAACATAAGTACTGCATGTAACCAGGCCACTAAAAATCAAAGGACTGTTTTAAACCAAGGAATGAAAGAAATCTAGAATAATATCAATTTGACATAAAAATATTTTTTAATAAATAGCTTTTCCAGTTAAATGGTTTTGCCACTGTTTAGGTTTTTTCCTTTTATATTTTAAAGGGGAAAATAGATCTCTCACAATCTACTTCATATTGGTTTTTTGGATGTTTCTTCCAGTACCAAAAGCAAAAAGAAAACCCAAACGACCAAACAACAAATTAATCAAGAAAATATTTATAGGAAAAAATTACCTAACTAAAGAAAAAAAACAAAACCAAAATCAAATCAAACTAACAAAACAAAACATAAAAGCTCTGAAGCATTCAGAGCATGAACATGTTTATGTTTTTTCCTGTACCTGCAATTCTTAAACTTTGACAATACCAATGCAGTTTTAGTTCCCAGAGCTATGACTTTGGGTCATGTATTAAGGATACCCTGAATAATTCCATATTCTGCAGCAGGAAAGAGAAGCCATACAGTGCATACTTCTTGGTGGAAGCCTTGTGCCATCCATTGCCTAAAACATCTGAGGGATCCAGATGTCAAGTGACTGCAGTTGAGGGTACCCACCCTGCCTCTGCTATGCTCCATCCCAATTGTCTGATCCAGCAGAAAACCTCAATGATGCACACTGCTTCTTTCTAAACCACACACAGATGGACTCAACAGGCCAGCAAACTCATCATATCCTTTGCACAGGAACTTTCTCCATGACAAGGAGGCACCATGTTTTCATAAAGAGAAGGATTAAAGGCAGAAAAGGAGATTTATGATGCCGAGACCAATAAAAAGACCTAATCAGAGAATATAAAAAAATAAATTTTTACTTAACATATCTTGAATCTTAGTATTAAACATGTGGTGAGCAGAAATGGCAGGCAAGTGTGCTGTAACCAGATCAACTGCTTCATCAACAACAGCTTTTAATATAGAATCTTCATGTATGTTCTGAGTTTGAATTGCAACCTTTCTTAGGTGTGTAGGACTTTTTCATTTTTTTGTCTGAGTTAATGCAGTTTGCTTCTCTTAGGATTAAGACCTCAATAAAAGGATTTGTTTCAATGTATATTTTTATCAGAATTATTAGAATCATTATTCATTATGACTGGACAATAAACAAGTAAATAAATGAGGCTTATGAGCTCTTAAATAACCTTATCTATATTTTTCCCTTTAGTAGTTCTTACAAATATACAGAGTTTTTAAATTGAAACCCCCATTTTATATGCTGAGATTTTAAAAAAATATTTTAGACTCTGTTTTTCTTTGTTTCAATCCCTCTTCAGCATTCTGTAGATATTGTTTGGTTTGCTTTTATTTTTCCCGTTTGAACTCCTACAGGAGTTCAAGAAGGGTTGGCCTCACCTCTCAGGCAACAAGAGACAAGAGAAGAAGAAATGACCTCAAGCTGTGTCAGGAGAGGTTCAGCTTGGACATCAGGAAGAAATTTCTTCACTGAAAGGGTGGTTAAGCACTGGAACAGGCCCAGGGAAACGGTGGAATCGACAGCCCTGGAAGTGTTCAGAAAACAAGTAGATGTGGTAGTTCGTGTTATGGTTTAGTTGACAAGGTGGTGATCTGCCAAAGGTTGGACTCGATCATCTTGGAGGTCTTTTCCAACCTAAATGATTCTGTGATTCTGCGATCTCTCCTTCTCCAAAATTTATTCTTGTTTGCTGCCTTGAATATTTAAGAGGAGGTTGGTATTTCCCACTCCTAAAGCATAGCTCTGGCTGGCTCAGAGACAAACCCCTGATGAGGAATAGAGTAGATAACATATATGGCCATTTTGAGAAGACTGGAACTGTTTTCAAACCCAACACAAGATAGCAAGGAGATCAAGACTGGAAACAGTAGATGTTGAGCAGAGACATGCTGAAATTAGTCTGGGAAAAGACAGCTTAATGCAATATCAGGGGCCTTCCTGATAGCACATTAGAGAGTTGTTACACTAATCTTTCTCTCATTAGTTCATTCTCTGTGGTTTGACACTTACAACTTAAGACCTCATGAGTTAAACAGGCTAAAGCAACTGTGGAGTCCTGCCATGTACAGCTATTTCCCTCTGCATGGAGCAATTAGGAAACACTAATGAGCCTCCCATGAGGATCCCCTGAAAAGTCTCACTGCTGAGTGTCATAGGAAGAGCAGCAAAGAACAGTGGGAAAT
This sequence comes from Manacus candei, assembly GCF_025592945.1. NCBI lineage: Eukaryota > Metazoa > Chordata > Aves > Passeriformes > Pipridae > Manacus > Manacus candei. Next base: position 9,802,757 of record NW_026138061.1, read on the forward strand.
AATGCTTGGAAATGCTTATGAACTTGCTCATGTCTTGCTGCTGGTTTAACCTGTAACTGCAACACAGCAAGCACTGACAGCTTCTGATTTCCCTGAAGAAGCAAGACCCAGTATAAATCTGTATAATAAAGAAAGCTTGAGTAAACTATTAAACCCCATCCTGCTTGTGGTAGGAACAATAAAGCAAAGGGAAATGCAATCAGGGATTTAATCTGTAATCTATTCAATTTTGTATAGGTTAATAAATAAAATTAAGGCTGCAACCTGAGAGGTAAGAAAAACTGAAGCTGATGGACAGTTGGATGAGGCCAGGGCAGCGTAGCATTGGTGAGCAATGGAAGAAAAGGAACAATGGAGGTTAATTACACAGTCTGACTTTAGACATCTAGTTGGAGTCTTAAGTAAAATACCTCTCAGGGGTGATTCAGAGCTTACTTTTCTACACTGGCTGTATTAAAAGCTTAGCATCCAAACTTAAATACAAAAACTATCTGCAAAAGATGAGAATACCCACTTCCTTCATGCTATTCTCTCCCAGTTATTAGAATAATTAGCAGTTGAGATAACCATGAAGCTTTTTCTTCTATCATATCATAGAATCACAGAACGATAGAATGGTTTGGGTTGGAAGGGACCTTAAAAACCATCTTGTTCCAAATGCCTCTGCCATGGGCAGGGTTCCCCTAGACCAGGTTGTTCAACATTCCATCAACCCGGCTTTGCATACCTCACGGGGTGAGACATCAACAGCTTCTCTGGGTAACCCCTTTTAGTGTCTCACCACTCTTATAGCAAAAAATTTCTTCCTAATATCTAATTTAAACTTACCCTCCTACAGCTTAAGACCTTTCTCCCTTTTTCTATTACTGCCTGCCCTATCAAAAGTCCTTCTTCAGTCTTCTTGTAAGGTGCTTCCCTTTTAGCTTCTGTAAGGTGCTTTAAGTTGTCCTCAGAATCTTTTCTTCTCCATCCAGGCTGAACAGCCCCAACTCTCTCAGACTGTCTCAATAGCAGAAGTGCTCCAGCTCTGTGATCAACTAAAGGACCTCCTCTGGACTGGTTCCAACAGGTCAACATCTTTCTTGTGTTGGAGACCCCAGAGCTGAACATCTGAGATGCAACTACCCTCCCTCCTTAATTTTTTCAGCCAGTGGACTCTGTGATTGAAAGATACTTCCAATTTTGCAAAGGGAGATTTCTTTGAGGTACTATATATGCATAGAAACAAAATATGACTTACGTTTCCATTCCTAAATCTAGATATTTATGTTGAGTAGCTCTTTCTCACCACAAAACACTTAAGCATCATTAACATGGAGATAGCGTGTATTGCAAAGTAATTTTAAGACAAATTTTACCCCCTGTCATTTTTAAAAAGCTAACATTGCTTTGGTTAAAGAATAAATGAAATGATAATCAATAGTGTGTGACTGTGATTTTTGCAGTGAAAAAGAGCTGTAATATCTAAAAAATTCTTTCCAAGTATCTTGGAAATATCAAGGAGCAACAGACAGTCGATATTTGTCATGAAGAAAGTATGTCAAATCAGGGGTTTTTTGTGTTTTTTTTTTCCTTTATAAAACAATTTGTGGATTGAGTAGAAGCTAGTAGTATCGTATTTTGACTTTGGTAAGACTTCTGACACAGGCTTAGTGGTTATTTTCCCAAACAAGCCTGAGAAGTCTGGATTAGAGGAAACTACCACAGAATAGGTGCAGAGAAAATTAGAACTCTGTACTCAGGGTTTATTTTTCAGTGGTTCATAGTCAAAACAGAGGGAAGTGCTGGGTGGGATCCAACAGGCATCCGCCTTCATTTTGGAGCTACTCAATACTTTTGTTAATGATCCAGATGATGGAATGGAAAGTGTACTTATTAAATCTGCAGGTGACAACAAGCTTCAAGAAGTTCAAGAACAAGACTGGAATTCAAAATTATGTTGAAACACATAAAGCAGTTGGAAAAACTATGCTGAAATTCATCAGGGACTCATGCAAAATACAACACTTCACAAGCATAATCAGCTGTAAAAATTCAGAATGGGGACCAGCTGCTTGAGCAGCCGTTACACAGGAAAGTGTTTAGAAGTTATAGTGGGTCATAAGTGAGCACTGTCATCCTCCAACCCCTCCCTCCATCACGATTGTAAAACCAGAACTATAATCTTCAAACCCATATGCTGCTATCCCCTCAATGTATTCAGCACTGGATGGACCTTTTCTAGAACAACACATCCAAGAGAGCTATGGACAGGAGGGAGAGTGATCGTGTATCTGAAAAGCATGATATTTTAGGAAAGATTAAAAAATTAAATCATTCAGCCGAAAGAGGAAAAGACTGGAAGCATACTGGTAATAGTCTTCAAGTAGGCAATGTGTGGCTGGAAACAGGAAACAATTATCCATGTAGGACAGGATAAGAAATACCAACATAAATTTAAAAAAAAATAAGCTTAGATTTCAGGACAAAACTTCTAGAAGCAGTGGAATGGGTTTCATGGTGTCATGGAAATATTGGTTTGAAAGGATCTCTGCAGGTTATTTTGTCTAACCTTCAATTCAGTGGTGTACTGTCACCACCATTAACTTTTCTGGAAGAGGCATGGGGTTTTTATAACATAAGAAGTTTTAGAAGGTAAAACCACAAAAATGTACTTACAAGGAATAGACATCTCCATATTTCAGTATTGCTGTACTAACTGTTATGTCTGCCAGCTGCCCCAGTTATCTGCTTGGAAGGGGAAACATGTAATTTTCCAAAATGTCTTAATTTTGAGAACTTACTTTTAAGAGAACCTTCTTTAGGATTTAAAAGTCACGTTTAACTTGGGGAGTTTTTGTTTGTTTTTTCGTTATTTTGGTTGATTTTTTTCACTGCTGCTGTTTTATTTGGAAGTTTTTGTTACCTTGCACCTTCAGTAAGTTGTGGAATCTCCTTACTACTTGGCCACTTACAAGTGTTTTGTAAGATCAGCTGCAACTCTGTGTTTGAGTAAAGGCCAGAAACAGCTCTTTCACTATTGGGAAGCAAAAAAGCTGTGTGAGTAAAAGTGATTTTAACAACTAGCAGAATCTATTGCTACAAATCATTATGTTAGACCCCATTCCTATTAAATCGTCTCTATACGTAGCTATTGGCTGCTCAGAAAATCATTCTTATGAAGGGACATAACACCTGGACATTTTGGTCACAAGGAAAAAGAAGTGGATATTCTGTGCTTTACCGTGTAACAACTTTTACATTCAACAGTATTGTTGGAGGAGTAAATTAGATCTCCAGGGGGTCCTAATCACTAGGCTACAGACTTATGCTGCCACTTGTGCTCTGCTGGATTTCATGAATCTCAAATTATTTTGCTATCTAGAAGATTACTTTCCTCAGGAGGGAGTAAAGAATGAGAAATATGCACAATTTACCTCATTCTCCCTCTCTGTTCCACATCTAGACAGTTAAAGTAGTTTACTCAGAAATCGAGAGAAGTAGGACTTTGTCCAGCAAACCCAAACTAACCCTAAACTGCCAGCAGATAGACTGCCCCTTCTTACACATTTGGCATTTCTAAGGTGCACCTCAGAGACTGCAGGCCAAACACAAAGATCTGAGTTACATGTGATAGTACAGGGGACTGTAGATGAAAAAAAAAAAAAGTTAAACTTTGAATGATTTGAATGGCATGTATACAAGGGCATGTAGTAATAGGACAAGGGGGAATGGTCTTAAATCAAAGGGTGGTAGATTTAGATTAAGTATTAGGAAGAAATTCTTAACTCTAAGGGTGGTGAGGTATAGGAACATGTTACCCAGAAAGCTTGCAGACTCCCCATCCCTTCAAGTGTTCAAGACCAGTCTGGATGGGGCTTTGAACAACCTGGTGTAGTGGAAGGTGCCTCTTCTCCTGGCAGGGGGGGGGATGGAACTCAATTGTCTTTCAGATTCCTTCCACCTCAAACCACTCCGTGATTCTATGACTACGTGATGAACTGCTAACCTTGCTGCTTTAGGGCCCAAATTCACAAGCTCGTATCCTCTAAAGAGCACATCAGCCCAGTATTAGAATTATTGAGAGAAGATATGTGGGCACTTTCTGCAAAATGCAAGTAAGGCTGTGCACTGTTCTGAGGAATTAACTCCTGATGGAAATCAAACAAGGAAAAAAAATGCATCACAAACTGAATGTCAGTAACTTGAACAAGCAACACTAAGGAAGTCTAAGCTAAAATTTTTTCAGCAATGATAAGTTTGCTACATTACTCATTGTGACAACACAATAATGTCAGCAGTTTTGACTAACTAAAATCACTATGCCCACATTGTATCAATTGTGTCACTGTAATTTTTTTTGTTCTTGTGGATTTAAAAAAAATAATTTGTAAATAAAGCTGTTGAATTTTCCTCTATGGGTCACAGAACCATAGAATCACAGAATACAGAATTGTTTGGGTTGGAAGGGACCTCTGAAGATGATCCAGTCCAACCCCCCTGCCAAGACAGGATGGCAGAGAAGAGGTTACACAGCAGTATGTCAAGGTGGGTTTTGAATGTCTCCAGAGAGGGAGACTCCACACTATCCCCGGGCAGCCTGTTCCAGTGCTCTGACACCCTCAGTGTAAAGAAGTTCTTCCTTATGTTGAGGTAGAACTTCCTGCCTTTTAGTTTATGGCCATTGCTCCTCACCCTGTTGCTGGGCACCAAGGAAAAGAGTCTGGATCCATCCTCTTGGCACCTGTCTTTGAGACATTTGTATGTATTGAGTCTCAGTCTTCTCTCCTCAAGACTAATCTGTCTTCAGAAGAGAGATGCTTCAGCCCCCTAATCATCTTTGTGGCCTCTGCTGGACCCTCTCCAGTAGCTTGTTATTCTTGAACTGCAGAGATCAGAACTGAACACAATACTCCAGATGTGGCCTCACCAGGGTCAAGTAGAGGGGAAGGATCACCTCCCTCAACCTGTTGCATTTTCCCAGTGCAGTCCCAGGCATTATTGTCCCTCCTGGCCCCAGGGGCACACTGCAGGCTCATGGTCAACTTGTCATCCACCAAGAGTCCCAAGTCCTTCTCCACAGAGCTCCTCTTTAGTAGGTCAGCCCCCAGCCTGTACTAGTACTTGGGGTTATTCCTCCTCAGGTACAGCACCCTATACTTGCCTATGATTCTTTGATTGAATTATCCTAATATTTAAATTAACATTAAAAATGGATTCTTCAAGAAAGGAGTTCTCTCCTGTTGTTCTGTGCAGACACAGCAGCTACAGGAGTGGGGATATGATCCACAGTCCGGATCCTGAACCACTAACGAAGCATATAAAGTAAAAGATAAATGCTGACCCATTCCTCTAGGACTTTCCTACAGAGCTATTTCTGGAACACATGCTAATTGATTTCCATGTAATGTCCATTGACTGTCCACTCTAACTTTGAATTCCCATATTTTGAATTCTCCTATTTTTGAAAGGATTTGAAGCGGAAGATGCAATTTGTCAGTAAATATGGATAACATGGTGCAATTGATTCCTTTAGGAGATCCAAGTATAGGTCTGAAACTGAAGTCTATACAACATCTACATCACTGGTATTTCCAAAATACTGTATTACAGCCTCAGCTGACATGAAATGGTGTGCACAGTGGAGCCAGAGTGATTTACACCTGCAGAAAAGCTGGATAGCTTTAAAGGTTTGTTTATAAAGGTAAAAAAACAAGCAAAAAAACAAAAATAATTTTTCTGTCTGTTTTCCTTCTTTTTTTCTTTACTTATTTTTTATGATCTGTCAAAAACCAAGGAAGAAAAGTAAGAGCAAACTACTGGGACTGAAAAAGAAAAAAAAAAAAAAACAAAACCTGGGATGGTAAACAATTACCAGAAAACAGCATAAGCAAATTAAAATGGAAAGCAAATGCCACAGACTACTACTGCGCTGCATTCTTTGGAGAATCAACTTGCAGTGGATTAGCACAAATGTGCCTTGATCCATCATCATGTTCTCCAGTTCAGCAAGCACAAACTGATAGTTTGGAATGGAGGTAGCGTGAAGTAAATGCTGTAATTTGTGACTCTGTGACAGCAAATGAAACTCGGCAAGAGGGCCAAGCTATCTGAAGCAAAACAATAATAGCTTGGTGAGCATATTAGGGAACCCCGGAGGAGAGAAGATGAAAGATTCAGGCAATAAGGAGAATGTATGTATTTTGGATGTTAGGCAACCTTATTCTCAAGGCATTACAAGCAAAAGAACATCTGAAAAGTGCATCCGGGTTGGGCAGAAACATATTCACCCCTGGTAAACACATTTCCCAATAATGCCTTGGTGAGAAGGTTAAAAAAAAAAAAATGAAAATGGAAAAGGATTATCACCCTGCCTGGTAGATTCTTTTCAGATAGCATCTGGCTAGAGGTAAATAGTATTATGAGATCTTTGCCCAGTTTTTATGATTTATGTGTTCAGTTTCATCAGATCTAGGATATGGTGTTGATTGGGTACTACATGCTCTGAGAATTTATGTTGCATAGCTAAACAACATGTCTGTATATCTTTTCTCAGTAATCTCTAATAATACCCAAATGGGCTTTTTATTTTAAACATCTGGACAACCGTATGGTTCGTGAGAATTAAGGTGCTAAGTGAAGAAAACAGCACAACCATAAAACCTCTCAAATAAACAAAGCTTTCTTTAGAACATTAACTTCTTTACAAAGAAATCTTCTCTGTTCCTAAAAATGCACTTAGTCCTTTATGTCTTAATCTCAAGGTAACACTTTTCTCTTACAAATAATCTCAAGGCATTTAATGGTACCATTACTGTAGAAAGCTATGAGATATTTGCATAAAAGGCACATCACTAAGAGATATACAAAAAAGCTCTTTTTTTCCCCCAGCTTTTGTCTTCTTTTCATACTAAAAGCAGGAAAATACTGTTCAGCAGGGTGTTCTCTTCTACTCAGTAATAACAGTGTCAACACTGTCATAAAAATAGCTAAAGGTGTAATTTAAGGAAATTTGTCTGCATATTAATAATTGAGTTTCTATTTGTTGACATTGAAATCCAGAAGAGAGGGAGAGATAATGCAACGTATTCAGTTCTTTGTCTTTATGCGTGTGCATGTCTATGTCAGTGCATGTCTGCATGTGAATAGCTCAAAAACCATACATAAAACTATTCTCCCATGTGTAAATAATAAAAAAAAATATACTGAGAATCACTACACACTAGTCATATAAAGAAATAAAAATCATTGCGTATAACTCTCCAAAGTACTTTAAATTAGAGTTACCATTATGCTTCTGTTTAAATTATATATATATATATATATTCAAACATATACATGAGAGGTGACTTAAGATAATCAATCAAAATATATAGAACTGGATAATTTGGTAGTCTTGGTTTTTTTCAACGCATTTTTCTTCGTGAATGTTTCTATTTCTGTTATAAAATATTGTTACTTGATTTTACTGAGGATTTAGTTCCAATCTTAACCAAAGCTTAGATATCACAACCTGTAGTCCTTCCTATACTGACTCATACTCATGCATTTAAGTGTATTAAATGCAGTGGAACAGAGTGGATAAGAAAACCTTGTTTGGATAACCATGATTGCAAGACTAGACCCTCAAAGGGAAGGATCTATCTCAATCACACTTGATCTGTGTTGCATTATATATTTTGAGGGGAATTCTTCTGCCTTTCTTTAGAGGCAGTTAGAAAATGTCTGTGCAGATATAGAGATTTGTCCTTATTTATCATGCTTAGCAACCTTACTACTGACTGGTTGTATGGACATACCTATGGTGAAAAGTCAGATTAGATATACGCAAGGATTAAGCAAAAGTCAACGTTTAGAGTTCTTCAGCTCAGTTGCACTTTGCAGATATACTTAAAGCAGGTTTACTAGTTTTTGGTTGGATTTTATTATTTTATTTTTTTTAGCAAGAATTATTTTGTAATTTCAAGGCACAATTTTGCTGAAGGATAAACTAGATGGTCTTGGCAAGACTGTCCAATTGTGATTCTGAAAAACAGTGATTTCCACAGAATTTGATCAGTACTGAGCCATAGCTTAAAAATAGAAGAAACTGTGCAGTGGCAAATCCCAATTTGTGTTAGGAAATATCTCTGTAACCTTGAACTCGCCTGTATATATAGAAGTTGCTGAGTAGTGCTGACACATTTGGAATGATCTCACACTCCTTATTATCATTACTTTTGTGAATAAACCAGTGGCAGTCCAGTAGAGGACCACTAGGATGATCAGAGTCTACACTGTATATAAGGTCAAACTGAGGGAATGGAATTACTAGAGAAAGCCTAGAGAAGAAAAAGGCAAAGGTGGTTGTAAGGGCTCCAGTCATTACATAAAACAAGCTTTTAAACAAGACAGACCCAAACTCTTAGAGCTATTAGGGAGGATTAGAGACAGAAGTCTTCCTTCAAGAAAGGAAATTCTGATTGGAAATGAGGAAAATATTTTTCCCCAGGAGAACAATGAGTGTTGTATCTACATCTTTGGAATAGATTATCTGAAAGCTGACTTAACTTTGGAGTTAGACTTGCTTTGATGGAGGAGTAGGGTTGAAGACCTCCAGGGATTCCTTCCAATTGACCATTCATTATATTTACTTAAGTGAAGAACATAAGTGCAGACTCTAGTCACTCTACGCTCTTTTTGCAGTCAAGAAAAAGAATAAGTTTCTGCAGGAGTCATCCCTTCATTGGTAAAAGAAGGACCCACGGTCGGGATATTTTTTAACTCAGTTTCTATGACCAGATATTTAAAATATCAGACCAAAATGCCAGTCTTCTAGTCCGGACAAATATTCATTATAAGGTTTGGATTAAACCGTGGGTAATGACTTCATCCTCGTTAAGGAGGGTGTGTTTCGCCACCCTGTTCATTTTCTGTGCAGCTTTTTTGCTTTGTTGCCCAGCTACTGAGAGGAGAGGGAAAGGTGTGATTCGATGGAGAAGAAAACAAAGCAGCCAGACGTGCTGTGCTGTACTGACACAGTCTGTGACCCAATTTGAGCCCTACTGGTAATGAAGTAAATGCAAAGTAGCATCAGCAGGCAGCCTAAATGCAATCCTTAAGGCAAAGGTTCTTTTTTTTCTCAAGCTCACACTCCATTTTGCATATAAAAATGCCAGAGGACTATTTGTCCAGAGATTAAAAACTGTTCTAATATATAGGGATTGACAAGTAATAAGTTTCTTTGCATTTGAGGTTTTGAGACAGTCTTGTTCCAAGTATTCGTTAATGAAAAGGGGAAGAAAATGAACTGTCTGGGTCACTGATCTTTATACAGATAATATACATTCTTTTGAGAAAGAAAAGGAGAGAGGGCCTTCAAATTTTAATTCTACTCAGCTTCCTACATCCAGATTTCCAGTCTGAAGGCAGTTCATCCTTTTGGGAAAACTGGTGCTGAAAAACTCATTCTAGGTTGTAAGGACCAAGTATTTTTCAAGTGGTGCCAAAGAAGGCGTATCTGTGTACAGCTCTTCAGGCCTACCCTTTAAATCCAGAGTACAACCTTGTGTGTTTTTCCCAAGGAACTGGTTAAGACCATAACAAGCAAAAGAAATCTGGATGCATTTTCCTGTATTTCCTGCTATGCATTAGAGGTTTGTGCTGCCCTCCTTATGTGCTCATAAGAAATGGGCTGAGCATGATGCCTCGTTCACTTCAGCCAGCCCTTCAGTCAACAAAAGTGGTTGACTTTGTTGAGCTTTATCTGATCCACAGCCTAGCTGGGAGTATGAGGGAAAGCCCTGGATTGCTTCTCTGGAAAGCTAAGCAGAAAATTGCCCTGCTGTTCACTAGCTGTTGACTGTTACTTACAAAGACTGTGAGTCCTTGACTATTTTAGAGGGAAAGACTGGGAAAGTATGGGCCCAAATACCCAGTGTTTCCACCCAGAAAAACAGACACATATTGTTAACGAGTATGACTTGCATTGGCCTTGACGGACTTTCTCTCCTTTTCTTTTCTTCTGTTTTCTGTTGCAAACAAAAAATGTAAACACAGCCTAGAGCAGGGGTGGAAATCTGCAGTTTAATTTTGGGGAAGTTTATTTTGTTTAGCTCTGGTTTGGGTTTTTGTTTTGGTTTGCTGTTTGGTTGGTTTTTTGTGGGTTTTTTTTTCACCTGAAGGGATATTTTGAGAAGAGTTCAGTGTGCAGGTTGTCATTTTTGTTGAAGCCTAGCACAGAACTGCCTTTATTTATCAAAGTAATGCCTTCTACAGCACAAATCTAATATGACAGGAAGGACAGACCCTTTCCTTTTGGGGGCTTGGATTTTATTTATGATAGTACCAGTGGTGTTATACTGAGAACCTCTGGTCTGAGAAACAAAAAATTGTTGTTGAGTAAGAATTGGAGAGAAGAAACCAGTGTAGGGTTGTCTCTGCTCCACTTCAAGTGTCTTCACAGCAACATTATTGTTATTTTTATAAAGGAGGAAAGGAGAAAAGGAAAATTATTCCTCTGTTCTCTGTTTTCCTCTCCTATTAGGTCTTGTATCCTAATAATTTTTTTTTTGAATGGCTCAATTCTCACTATTGTTTGTACTTGGTATGTTGATGGCTCCAGGGATTATTTCAGTAATGAGATAGGCATGTTGTAGCTTTTCACTTTCTTTCTGGCGTGACCCTTTTGGGTCACATACACTCTGAATATTCCTGTCAGTGTCTGAAGAATATTTTCTGACTGTTTTTTAATGTTTCTTGAACAATATTGTTTTTAATAGGAAGTATTATGAAATTGGTAATTTTACTCTATATGTAGTCATCATTCACAGGCAAAGCAGACCCCTCATCTAGCAGGAGGATAAAGGGGGTGTATGCAGATAAGGGGTGTGAGGAGAGAAGGTGTGTTTAGCAGATTGCAAGTCTTAAAGTTTCAAATATTTTGGCTGTATATAGTTGGCTCTTCACATTCTAATATGCTATAGAAAGTGAGGTAGACCCTTTGGGTAAGGGTTAGAAAAGGAAAAAATCCATGATTATCCTAGGCTATTTTGAAGTCTTATGTAGGAAATACTCTGCAGAGAGCTACCCTGGTGTCCTTGCTCCAGACTTCCTTCTCCAGCTCCTGTGCTGTTGCTGCCTGTTGTCTGTCATTCTCTGTCTCAGACATGGCTGCATTAAATGGATGAGTGCAGCGATTCCTTCACAGGCAGAGTTGACAATTGCCAGGGGAATCCTCAGGGGAAAAAAAAAAAACAACAAACTATATATGGAAACAATATTTTGGTTTGAGATATATAAAGAAAGGAAAAAAAAAACACCACTGTTTTCAGGGAACATTTTCTTTCAACTCCTTCACATGACACAAAACATCATGTGTTGTCTGACCTGCTGCAGAGCAGTGAGTGACATCGCTAATGCAAAGTGACTGGACTAAGGAAAACCAATGGGATGCAGCCGGAGTTGTTGTGTTGATGGCTCCAAAGTGGCTCCTGGGGCTGTCAAGCAGTTAAGCTACAAATGGGCCATTTGCTCTGCCGTGCTCCTTCACATACAACGTTCTTTGCATTACTAGACAAAGAAGGGGGGTGGAGACAACACTGTTTGCCTTTTTTACTGAGATTTCTTCCCTGCACAAAGGCATATGATTTATGATCTGTTTTTGTTTTGGTTCAAATTATTTTCCAAATACCGCCATGACTCAGGAAACAATGAATGGTGGGAATGATGTACACCTCCAGAATGCTGTGCATGAGAACACATTATTTTACATCCACCGCATTAGCTGTACACTGGCTTTTGTTTTCCACCACATCATTCATGGTACAAGTTAATTACACACTTTCAATGTGCTGCTTTCTCTCTTATCATACAAGATAATACAATTCTGAACTCATTTGAGCAAAGCAAGTGCTTTTCTCCCTATTATGCATTGTGCCAAGCAGTAAATAATAGTAATTAATAAAAAGCGGAGCAGAGATCAGCAAAGTCACTTCTTTCTTTTATTAATAAATAAAGCCAAGATTCCATTCAGAACAGTGCCTGACGTTCCTTTGCTGTTCCCAAAATGTAATATTGGTCATAGGCAGTTGTTTCTTGAGAAAGGCAGACAGTGACAATGAAGACTTTAATCTGCTCTCCTCAGCATACCCCAGAATCAGCTTTTCTGTGGCATAATAGATGAACTGCAAACACATTGCTTATACTTGGTGAAGCAAAGCAGTTGGTATAAGATGTTTATCCTGGTTATGGATATGCCAACAAAGCTGTTGCTCTGATCTTCCTGATCTTCCTCCTCTTCTGTTAATTCAGTATGATTGACCAAATTGTAACAGTCTTCATGGCTTTTCTCTTTTACCACAGTACTTATTCAAATTTCTTTATCAGTTCCCAGCTACACACACTGATGTCCTTTTCCTTACATTCTTATCTACATTTATCTACATCCTTGAGATTACATATGTCATATCACACGCATTACGTATATATCCACTTGAGTATTCACAAATTGGGGATTTGCTTCCTTCTGGAACACATTACTGACAACAAGGTTGTGAACTTTCAAAGGAATATAACTTTCAGAAAATTTTTGTATTTAATTTCTTTTACACTGGAAGCTGGTTTGATCAGCAGTGTCTACTTCCTCTCTTGTGCACCCTGGTGGGCAGATGTCCCTGCCCATGGCAGGGGTTTTGGATCTCATTAATCTTTAAGGTCCCTTCCAACCCAAATCATTCTTTGATTCTGTGATTCAGTTATCAAGGAGGATGGGTTTATTTTGTTTGCCTTTTTAAGAAGGTTGTAGGTATTAGCCTAGGTACCTGAAGAGGGTAGTAACCATCAAATGCCACCTCAGTTAGAAAAGACAGCAGGCTACAATTTCAAAATCTCGTTAGTAACTTGATGTTTCTAAGGTTTATGACCTGAGGGGAGTCTAGGAGAAAGGAAGGTAGGGAGAGGGAACTGTGAGTGGAGAAACTTGTCACACAGTCAGGCTAGATAACAATGGGGAATTATTCCATCCATCTTGTTATTTAATGTCTCTCCACTAGATGTACATGTCACGGGCCTGTGGATCACTGTTGTACTGAATTCTGGATCATCAGTGCCAACTAACTTATAGCTATATTGTTGTTCCAACACATGAAACACAGAGGACAGGTCATACAATAATTCTAAAACTGAAATATTTGATGATAATTATATGTCTCCATGTAGACCTCTCCCAACACTTTGTCCTGGTACCAATTAATTGCTTAGTCATTAGTACATGAGGACTATACTTTGGGATTTGTTATAAGTAAGTGTTTTGTAGTCTAGGATAGTAATAGTTTCATTACTCATTTTCAATCGCAAAAGCCAAAGGTGTCTTTTATACAAACAAATTGACTCCAGCATGCCTTCATTTAAATGGTCAAACTAGGCTTTAAAATTAGAAACATTTAGATGAATGACCAGGAATTTTCAGTTTGAGTAAAGCTAATTTTTTTTTTTTTTTACTCTTATTTTCACTTAGGAAATAAAACATGTTAGTGAGTAGCTGGAAGTTGTGTTTTGAGTGTTAATGGAAAATTTTAGAAGAAGGAGGGATGGGGTTTCTATAGTACATTTATGTCCTTTTCTTTTAGTTCAGTAACCTCCATGTTGTGCCTAATCCCTGCCCCCTGCAATAGTCAGAGACTTTATCACACCTAACAGAAGATATAAAACTAATAGGTGCTGTATTACAAGTGAATATGCATCTTTCAAATGCAAGAACATCTTTAATTAAGTGCTAGCATTGATCTAGGCAAGGTAGTTTAAGTCTGGGTTATAGAAATGAATTGCAGGCCATGAATTGAGGCTGAGAAGGGAGGCTGTATGTTATGTACTAGACACTTATGAAGAGAATTGTTCTGGTCATTTCAAAGAGATACAAGAACTAGAAACGAATTGTGGAGTGGAAATAGGGAGAAAAAAATTATCTTGCACTTCCCTCTAACCAAATATCAGTGAAAATGCTGAGAAAATTTTCCTATGAATAACTCTCATTTTGCATTGCCTAGCTTACTTCTCACACTACCTACAGTGCTTTAAATTGCATAAAGAACTTAATTCAAAATTTTTATCTCTTCAATGAAAATTACCCTATCTCCCTGAAAAGATGATTATAAAGCAGAGTGCTCTCTGGGGAAGAGAAGGGTAGGTCAGAAAATCACAGATACAGAGATTTAATACATCATCTTTAGGTCTGAGTGATTTGACACCACCTCTGTTTTCTGACAAGGCACATCACAATTATTTTTTTGTTGTAAGAAATAGGGTCAAAGGACCAAGAGCATTATTGCTATTACTACTCTTAGAAAGGAGTAGTAGTTAGCACCTTTCTGCTGAGAGAAAATTTTTAACAATCAATCTCAAATGCTGACATTCAAATTTGGCATCTTGATAGCAAGGAAAGGCTTCTTCACTTGGTGGGTGATATTGTCTACTCTCACAAAAATCATACTGGATCTCTGCTTTATGGGTATTCTTTGTTTTAAGCCATGTTATATTGTTTATTGCTCATCTTACGCTGAAATGGAAGCATGTTATGCTTGAAGAAGACAAATCTCATGGAAGTAGTTCAAAGATCCACAGTGGCTTCACTGAGCTCAGAAAGAGGTTTCCTTTCATTGAAAGAACTACAGCTCGTGCTTTTCTATCACCTGGTGACATTTAAGTGACAGAGGCAAACTGCCTTAATGCAACATTAGTTTGATTTCCCCACACAGACACTCAACACCCTACCCAATTTTGCATTCAGCAATTCATGCATTCAGATTTGTATTATTGCAATTCAGTTCTTTCTTTTTTTCTCTCTCTCCCTTTATGAACTTCATAGACTTAACTGTGATTGCAGTGGTAACAATTTCATACCAGTTTTTAATTTGTAATTGAAAAAAAATCCAGCAGAAAATGGATATCAGCTGCATGAGGAACCATTAATACCTGCTGAATAATCACCCTGAGTAGAACACTGATTTTTGCAGTGTGTCAGGAAAACATGAACAAAAGCATTAATATTCATATTTCAGTAAACAAGGGTGAGTCAAGTGTAGAGAATTGAAAAGAAACTTAAAACAATGTTATAACTGCAAGCTCACACTGCAAAAGATTTGTCCCTATCATGATTTGATTGAATTTATATCCATGTAGGCAAGATACCTTGAATAAATGCTCACTGATTTGAGGACCAGAAGGAACACCATATCTATAGATAAGTCATTTCATCTTCCAGCACATTTGCAGTTGAATAACTTCTTGGTCTCGGAAGAACCCAGAACACAATTGACCTTCTAGACACCAGCTGTAAGGGGTCTATTTAATTTGTTCTGAAGTGGTTTCACAGAGTGAATACGACAAATAGTTTTCTTCATTAAATAGTTTTCTTTATTATTAGTACCTGGAAGGAGGACAGAATGCTACTTGGGTCTCTGCTCTGCCTGCTGCAGAAACTACTGAAAGGAAGGAGATATTTTTCCCTTGGAACACTTGTAGGATTGCTGAAGAGAGAAAGAATGAAAGAGACCTTGGAGAGGTCTGCAACACAAACTCAGAGGGCAAATGGACTGTTCTAGAGAAGGCACCACAGCAAATGACTTGAGAAGGAGGAGGAATCCCTGGTGAACAGTGTTGAATTTGTGCATCACTGAAGATTACTGATTGGGAAGAATGAAAAAGGAGAAAACCACTTCGTGGTTGCACTTGATAAAGGAAGATAGTTCTAATGTTCTTTTATTTAGTCTCAGGATCTAGCATTGCCTTATTCTAATTTGCCTTGTTCTTACTTGTGCAGTAAAAAGTGCACAAAATTCTTGCCCCTCAACACAGAGCTTTCAGTCTGGTGTGTTAAAACACATTTTGTTTGAAGTACTCAAGTGCTTCATAATGCCCAAACTGCATTCTCATTACCACTGTGTCAATCTTCATAGAATCTACAGCATTAAAAGCAGGGTTTGTATTCTCAGTCACTTACAGAAATGTTCACAAATCTTTCCAGTGTAGACATCCGTACTGTAGCCACCTAAATTTGTCTGAATTTCCAAGTGAACTCCATCACCATTATCTATAGACTTTGTTTTCAAGGGTTGGTTGTCCAAGAAATATTAGAAAGGACCTGTCTGTGCTTGGCAAACACCTTCCACTTCCATAGGACTCTACCAGGTTTATGTCTCATAAAATCAAAGCCCCGTCCAACCTTGAACACTTCCAGGGATGGGTCATCCACAGCTTCTCTGGGCAACTTGTTCCAACCTGTTTGCCTCTGGCAGCACTGTACAAGTGTGATCTCAGGCACATCAACTGACTACGCAGCAGAATTACAGCAAGGATGACATGAAAAGGGAGTTAAATGCTGAATTGGTATATAGAGAATGATAGGTGATTTCTGGGGATATGCTAAGAAAACTTGGTTCTAGGGGAACAACAGAAAGCTTTTAAAGAAATTTCATATGTTTTAGCTGATTACTTTCTCTCTGCACTGTGAATTAGACAGATTGCCACCTGTACTTACAGCAGAACAATTTTCAGGCTTCAGTCAGTAGATGCCCCCAAAACTTCCCAATTTAACTGAAAAATCTCACTGTTTTCAGGCATATGTAACTTACCTTTTCAGTGAAGTCATACCCCATTACCTTGGATAGAGTTTCCTGAGTACTACTGTTCATAAGATTAGGAAAGTCTGTCCTCAAGAAAGAATAGGTTTTAGTAACACCTTATACCAAAATTTACATAGATTTTACACTCAAATTCTCTCTCAATGTATTTTTCTTTTTATGAAAGAGCATGGGGAGACTGTAGGACTTACTTTCCATTACCTGTGCATTCATTAATGGAACTGATATGTGCCATTTTGAGTAAAGTAATAGACTTTTTCCCAGCTGGATCTAAATAAAATGGAAGAAAGGGTGAACTGTGGTTCTCAGAACATACCAATTGCTAGTAACTTCCCACTCAAAATCAAAGAATTAGTCAGGAAATATAGAGAGTCAGGAACTGCAGCATTCCAGAAATACAGGGATTTCTTCAGTAGAGAAAGCAACTATGCAGAAAGAACCCTCACCTAAAGAAATTTCCAGTATATGTAAAGACACAGGTGGACTTGAGAAGCAGAGTCAAATGAAAATGTATAGCAGGTTCAGAGAAATTATTTGGAGGTGGAGTCAGGGATTGATAATTAAGTGCCACAGTAGAATATTCAGTACTGGGGTTTGGATTTTGTTGATTATTTTTGGGATGTTGTTTTTTTTCTTTTTTTTTTTCTTTTTTTTGACCACTGTTCAGGATACATATAATTGTGAAAATAATAACTCTGCAGTTTAATATTCCAGACTGTGTCTCAGCCAGAGGTATCACTGAAACATCTTTGAAATTCAAACCATTCTCCTGAGAGTCTAAAAATATATATCAAACTGAATTTGCTAAAATTGATATGAGATTGCTTGTATATTTCTTTCCTTTAGTCTAGATATATCCCATAATTTCAGATAATTTGCTGACTTGCTTTTCTTCCTTTTTTTTTTTTTATCCCAGGAACTTGTGTTCCACAGTTTGAATACACAAATATTCTCTTGTTTGTTGCTCCAGACACATTCTTCATTTGTTAATAGATTCATATGCTTGTGCTCTTGATGGATTTTGTTTGGTCTTAATTCAGTCAGAGAAATCCGTGTGTAGCAAGAAATTTGAAAAGAGCATGCAGATGTTTACCAGCCAGATAAACTGACACATTATAATTCCATACTTTTGGTGTCCTCCTTTGGTTTAAGAGTGGATGCCATGTCTTTATAAAGAAGTACTTTAAGGTTTGAAGTCCATTTCATTATTGACTTTCTCTTATTTTATCTCTTATTTTCTCCTTTTTTTTTTTTGTCTGTATACGTATTCGTGGACTTTGGAAGTACCTAAATCTGTAGCAACCATATCACTTTCAATTTGCACAGGGTTCTTTTGCTGTCAGACTTGGTGTTGGTTCTTCTTTATACCATGGCTGAAATGTGCTAGAACCTTTACAAGCAAATAAACAAGATCTGTCTGGCCTTGGCTGTTCAACTGGGCTCAGTCCCATACATAATCGCTCTAACTGAGTACATAATAATAGCCCACAATTTCACTGTCTCATTTGCAGGGTTTAGGTGATAGCAGACTGAATCCTAATTTGGTTACTCAGGACTGTGTGGAGTAACTATGAGCAGAATTCTGCTCTTGTGTCTGGAAGCTTAGGAATATGCCAAACCCCTGGCTTTTTCAGTAATCCCTACGGATTTATTTATCTTAAAAGAGAATGCAGTTTACAAATTGATTTTGTCACAGTTGAATGGTAAATGTTTTATAAACAAGAATATAGTCTAAATGTGAGCTGACAATGAAAAGAGAAGTTACAAACCTGAATTTGGAAGTATCAAAATGCTCCCCAGAAGTATCCCCTGTGCACCTAGAGTGGGGAGGAGGGACCTGTACAAAACAGGGTTCATACTGTGCATCAGTACTAAGCAAAGGAACAGCCTATATGTGAAATTGTAGGGAATTCAGCACTGCTTGGTCTTTGTGACCACAACTTTGTCACTCTATTTGGTCTTCCCAGGGCTATCAGTAAGGACTGGGTCATGTCCTTGGTCTCTCTCCTTTTTGCAATGCCCCTTTCACTTTGTAAGTAATATCTTGCCATGGGAGCTTCACATTAGATATTAAAATTAATTTTTTTTTCAAAGAAAGGGTTGTAAAGCATTGGAGCAGATTCCCCAGGGATGTGGTGGAGTCACCACCCCTGGAAGTGGTCAAAAAATATGTGAATATGGCACTGGAGGTCATGGTTTAGTGATGAACATGGTCCTGGTGCTGGGTTGATGGTTGGACTTGATGATCTTAAAGATATTTTCCAACCTTAATGATTCTATGATTCCATGATTCTATGAGATTCTCTAGAGAGGACCAAATTCCAACATTAAGAGGTCCAAATTTAAGAGTCCAAAGATCTTCTTATTTCTTGAGAAGGAAAACCTTGTTATTATCCTGGCATACCATCACTCAAGTTGACAGGATGCACATTTGAGAAAAATCTAAAGACATGCACCACTTTCATGGTTACTCTTATAACCTGTAGGAATTTGCTCCGATGTCATATTATTTCTAGAAATACCAGAAAAGGATACAATTAAAAACCAAAAAGAAGCAACATTTCTGACTTTCACTGGTTTCTGTTTTTTTTTTTTTTCATATTTGTCCAAAGATGAAACTGGAACAAAATCCTGTTTTGCAACAAAATCAACAAAAGGGTTTTTCTTGAAGGAATCTTCTGTTCCATCTCTAACTGTACTCACATCCTCGACTGACAAGCAGAAGAGGTAATAATTTGGTTTTTCATCTTCCTTTCATGAAATTTTTAGGCACCAATAGGGGAGTAAATATTCCCTGTTGGTGTATCAGTCCCTTCATCTCCACTCAAGCACAATCAGAATAAATAATTACTGATGTAGTATGGTAACAGAACTGTGCTGTGCCTCACATCAAGTAGTTGTTTGAATATCTCCAAACAGTGAGAAGTCTCTCCAGAAAGCAGCAGCGAATTGCAGTCTCACTGTGAAAACTGAGCACACAATTTTCTGTAATTTTATCAGCTCTTTATAATGTGTGCACATTTTCACCAAGTTGTCCCCAGTCATTTAGAGTCACATTCTGTCTCCTCATATTTTCAGGTCTCCATTTCTCCTCACTGAGAATTGAAGCCCAGCCCCACGATTTACCTGACCTCTTCCAGACCATGGATATACTCCTTTTCCAATCATGGTAATCCAATAATCTTCCACATTACTGATAAGTTATAGGTAAAATACCAAAAGATGGGCTTCCTTGAAATACTACTAATCACCCAAATGATGATACCTATTCTACCCAGATCAGCTGGATCTGCCTCAGTCAAGCAAAGAATGAAACTCCATATTTAAGGTCAGTAAGATGCTGATGCAGTGAAAGGAACCTTACAGCCTCCACTTAAAATATTTTGTCTACTGGGTTCAGCTTAGAGCTCAGCATGTCCTAGGTTCAACCAGTAGTTGACTTTCTAGATTAAAAGCTGCATCAGTCCATGCCACTGAAATACAATTTAGGCTTGGATGGAGCCTTCTGTAAAGTACCTCCTTCACAGCATCACAGGACCAGTAAAGAGTGCTCTAGCCACTGCTTTGATTCCTTCAGGAATACATATTAACCCATTTGGGAAAAAAGGGGTTATCAAGTGATTATAGAATAAATTTCAGCTGATGGGCAGGATTTTAGCTGTAAAAATTGAACTAATTCTTTGCTGAAACGAGTGAAAAGCACGTAAAAATCAGACATATATCTGAGGAGTTGTACACCCAGGCTGGGGATGTCCCTGCCGTGATTCAGACGACTTGTGGGCATTATCGTGGGAATTGGTTGTTCCCACTGGGGCCAAGAAAAGGTATAAATCTAAGAGGGAAGCTCCCCAGTCATTGAACTGCAACTGTCTGATCTTCCCAGGAACAGCCGGGGTGTTACCCCAACTCTGTAACAATGAGCAATGGTATTGCCCCAGCACTGCATACAACGGCTCCACACAGTGACAAATCCTTGATCCTAATGCTACCCATTCCCTTTGTACAACTTTACAACATTAGTTCATTTTTCTGTGCTACTCTCAAATATCTACACCATTTCATGAATGCCCATACTTCAGCAATAGCCATAAATAATTAAATCTGCACAACAATGCAGAGTTTATTGAAGGAATTTAGTCCCTGTGAATTATTCACGTATACCATGAAAGGAGAAAATGAGCTCATTGTATTCAAGTCCATCATATTAAGGGTAAGAGCAAACATTTAGCTTTAAACGTGGTTTCCTGAATTAAGGTTCACTCTATCTGTTATCAAGATGACATTAAATGTGGCCACAAATATCTGAAAGCTTTACCACCAGATCAATTTCAATTATTTACTGCAATTGAAGAAGGAATTTCTGAGGTGGTCACACTTCTTGTGTGTCTGTCCTTGCGTGTCATATACACGTTTGCACACATGAAATAAAGTTTGAATCAGCAGCTTCACAATTTGCTTCAAACCTGCATTTTCATTGCCAGAGTACAGAACACTGAAGTATGCTGTTTCTTGCTGACTCAAAGCAGTATAGATGGTGGCTATTTGCTTTGCTTTTAAAGACAGTGGAGTTTTTAGTTTCTTCTGGTGCAGTGTCATATATCCATTAAACATAGAGCCTCCATGCTTATTCCACAGAAAATAGAAAAAGGAGTCATTGGATTGTTCTGGGCTTTTTCGCTGTATTTGCTTTAACCACAAAATAAATAAATAAATACAGAAAACACAGAAAGTGTAGTGAGATAGACAACTACTTGTATTACAAAATTAACTCTTTTGCTCCCAGTGAAGTCTCTTTACAAGAGCAGTTCATTTCAACCTTCCTAACTTCCTGAAATTAAGTTGTAGTCAATATTTCCCTATTTCCAGTGCCCCCAAGTGTACCTATTTTAATTTGATGGATTTATATTAGTAATATATTAAGTTTTATCATATATTTTCTTATATATATGTTTGTGCACCAGTGAGTAGGTGTGTTTGTGTGTGAAAATTCCCCAGACAAGACCAGATTTGGCCACCACGACGATTGCCACTGACAGCAAAACGGAAAGCAGTTGTAAAGATATCTAGTCCCATCTCGGGGTCTGCAATGGCTGCTCTTCATGGAATTAGACTGAGAATACTGACATTTCCATCCTGGCTGTCACAAAGCTTCTCAGAAAATCAAAACGTGGTTTAAATCAACCTCATGGTTCTGAGGATGCTATTGTCTTGAGGTGTCCCCAAAGATGGTCCATTACTGCAGCAGCTGCTGCGGGAAGAGATTCTACACAGTGGATGCAGATTGAGTTAAATTTAAGAATCCTCCAAGGATTTACCAAAAACAGCTTGATTGAAACTGAATGGAGGGAGAATTATTTCTGAGTGCCTAAATTCTGACTGTCATCAAGAGGACCACAGAGTAAATTGTGGCATTAGGAAAACTTTCATTTACAAGTGATAAATGAGCATGAAGGCAGTGAAAATTTTACCTTTTTTTTTTTTTTTTTTAACATTTCATTTCAAAGCTATGTGTCGTTTAAATGGAGGTATTTAGGTGCACTACCAAAGCACCCAGGTTCGTATGTCCCCAGTGTAAAGGGACTAATGTGAAGCCTAATGTGGCTTCAATCTCATCTCAGGAATAACTTCAATGCTTGTGGTTGAAGCCATCTAACTCGACTGAAGGTGTAGAGGGTTCATATATGTCTGTAGTCCTGCAGATCTTATAGGTAGCTGTATATAAAACACAGAAAATTCTAAATACCCCTATGGAAAGTTTTGTTGAGTTCATACCTCCTGGGTCATGAGAAATACAAGTAAAGTGTGTAGAAGAGGCAATATTTTAGATTGTGTTGTATGAGCCAGCATTGTTTTGTCATGAGTAAGGCTGCTGAGTGAAAAAGCTGAAGAAAAAAGCAAGGGGAAAAAAACCCAACATTTCCAAAACATAATAGAAAGGGGTTTTCTAAGCCCTATGAGGGATCTAGAAATGTAAAAGAGCAATGCTATCCCAGGAATAACACCAACAAGGATTTCCTTGGATTAAGAAAGTCTGTTAGGGCTCAGTCACTTGAGATGTCCCCTCTCTCTTCTTCAGAACTCTTTTTTCTCCTCGAAAGAATCAGAATCATGTATGTTAGAAAAGACCTCTAAGGTCATCAGTTCAACCACCAACCCAGCACTGCCAGGTCCCACCATAAACTGTGTCCCCAAGTGCCACATCTACAGGTCTTAAAATACCTCCAGGGATGGTGGCTTCACCATCCTTCCCTGGGCAGTCCCTTCTGACCACTCTTTCAAGTGTTTCAAGAAGCAGAGATAACAAGGATGTTTACTTTCCTACGAGTTTCACAAAACCAACAATCTGAGCAGAGAAGGCAGTTCAAATGTTCATAACTTTGTTTCTAAAAACTTCCATGTGCTGCATTCTGTAATCAAACACTGCAGTCTGAATTTACAATCAAACACTACATTAAGAGATTGGTATATATGAGAAGAAACCCTTTATAGTTTAATGGTTGGTCAGCTGAGAAACACAAGTCCAAACATGGTTTCATTTATTCTGCATCTCCCAAACTGCTGGAGTTCAATGAAGTTGATTTTTACTAGAGCATGATATTTCTTCATTTTGCTCATCTTCCCCCCCCCCGCCCCCGGGGAATATGGTAAAAATAAAAAAGGAAAAGGAAAGGAAAAGAAAAATTAAAAGTGTAAAACTGTAAGGGAAAGGAATTTCTCTTCTTCTTCTGTGAGAAAAGCTGAGAATTGATGACCATCTATTTCTGATCATTTTGTTGCTTGTGCTTAACTATAGTGCTTTTAAAATCAGCTGTCATGGAGCCCACTTTACCTCCATGGAGCTGCGAAAAATATTCCTGTTCGATCTGCTTTTGTGTCTTTTGGATGTTTGTTCTAACCCACCAATTTTCCTTCACAGAGCTATGTATTGGCAGCATTTGGCAAAAACTCCTGAGGAAAAGAGGGGCATTGAGCCTGAAATGTTGTTGTTTATTTGTTTTGGGGGCAGAGGGGGAGGGGGTCAGGGACAGATCAGGAAATTACTCGTATCTTCTTAAACACACTCTGTAACAACTGTCCTTTCATACAAGGCAGCCACACAGAGAGGGAAAGGGTAGAAGGTGGAGAAATAATCCCACTGGAGTCCAGCCAGGAACTGGCTGTATAGTACGTTCTGTACCTGGGAAATGCCAGATGTCTATACATCCAGGAGTGCAGAAATTACCATTAAAATTACGTGTTTGTCCAACTAAATAGCTCCAAAACAGAAGTGACAATCACAGGGGATTATTATTGGATGCGTGGAGTGGTCACAGCTCCAGCCAGAGGAACCCAAAGCGTCTGTGTGAATCGGCTCTGTGCAGACTGGTCCCTTTGTCCCGGACTCCAAAGAAAGGACTCGCACACAACCCAAATCTGTAGCAACTCAGGGTTTGTTTTTTGTTGTTTTTTTTTGACCCACTTCTGTCTAAAAACTGAGCAGGTGTATTGGAGGGAAAAGCAGAAACTAACAGCGCCATCTAACGGGTATGTGATATTATTGCCTAATACAGCTAATTTTAGAAATTGAGAGAGAAAACAAACAAGAGCAGCAGATATTCAGGGCTATAGGATGTCTCTCTCTTATAGCTTGGAATATTTTTTTTTTTCCCTAGAAAATCTAAAGTAGAAAGAAAACTAATTTATCCCTGTTACTTCTCTGATAGGAGCCTGGACTGCTCAGCACTGCTGTATTTTGGACAATTATTTTTGTTGGGCCTGATATTACAGATCAAGATGACTTTCGAAAATGGTGAATGAACAGCTGGGTCAGGTTCGTTGAAAGATTTGCTTTCAAATGCATGTTGATTTAAAATGAAGCAAACAAACTAAAACAAATTAAAACCAATCAGATGTATTTGTCATATGTTCTTGATGTAGTTGGACTAGAAGGATGAGGACTGTGAGAAAAAACGAAAGCTAAAAACTTTTGGATGCACTGAAGTCCATGCTTTTCTCACCTGGGATTGCAACATGAGCTTGGGAGGCTTCTTGAAGGGGAAGCACTGATATCTGATTTCAAAAGGGGCTTTTTGTCTTCATTTTTTAGTCCTAGATGACAAGAATCTCTTAGGTAGAAGGCCATGGCTAGACATAAATTGAAGTAGGAGAGGAGTGTTGGTGGTTTTTAAATACTCATTAGCAATCAACTGACTGTCTCAAAAATGTAGTTTTGCAAACACCTTTACAAGGGTCTTAGTAGATATCAGAATATTTTTCTCAATTAAGATTCATACATTTAAAAGTTGTGGCTCTACTAACCTTTTTTTTTTTTTTTCAGCAGCAGTCTATTTGTGTGGTAAAAACTTGTCATCATCAAAGAGAGACACTGAGCATTTTATTCCCTGTTGGTGCCATCTGAGATGCAGACCTGAAAATACAGACTGACTTCTGCCATATCAAACCATTCCTCTGAAAGGCATGATGCTTCCCATCCCACTCACCAAAGTCCCTATGCCAACAATTTGCTACAATTGTATCCCTGTCACCATGAAATGAAAACAAATTTACTTTATAAGACTTTTTAAAAGTTAATGGTGTTATGATACTTCAGACATAGTAATGTGGCTACAGAAAACAGCAAAAACCTGTAGGGTTCATAACACGTAATTGCATAATCCAAATTAAACTCACATCTGCCTTTGGTTTGAGGTAAAACACCAAAGCAGAAAAATGAGATCTGAGGATGCTCTGATGCTCCACTGGCAGACAAGATCTTCCTTTGGAAGAGATGAGTCATCTTCTGAATATGTAGAAAAGCACAACTTTTATGACAAAGTGAATAAGGGCACAGTTTGGTTTTGTTCAGGCTTCTGGAAAACTGTATTTTATACCAAATTATTCAGTTCTTCTTACCTCTAAAATGAAAACAATCAACTGTTAAGTCCTTGCATTAGTACTAAAACATCTCTCATTCTGATTTCCTTTAACAGCTCTCTATAAGAACACCCAACACTCCCTTGTTTCTGCTCCAAAGAGCTTACGATTTAAAGAACAATCAGGCTGTCTTCCTCTTTCGTAATTCAAAACCAGACGGCTGTCTCAGTTACAATAAAGTGTATTATAATTTAGGGAGGTTACACTTTGCCATTTCACACCTACCTGCAGGATGCAACCCTCCACAGTATGGATGGTTGCAACATTAAAAAACTCATTGTCTTCAGGGCTTTCTGATGGCCCTTCTGGAAAAACTCCCGTGTGCACAGAGTCCGGAGCAAGAAGAGAAGACACTGGACACTGGCTAATGGAGTCTTGAATTGAGACACTGTGATCAGTCAATCACAGAATCAAAAAATCATTTAGGTCGGAAAGGACCTCTAAAATCCCCAAGTTCAACCATTAACCCAGCACTGCCAAGTCCACCACTAATCTATGTCCTCAAGTGCCACATCTACCTTTGAAATACGTCCAGGCTGTTGACTCAGCCTCTTCTCTGGGCAGCCCATTCCAATGCTTGACAACTCTTTCACTGAAGAAATGTTTCCTAATATCTAGTCTAAACCCCTCCCTGGCATAACCTAAGGCCACTTCCTCTTGTCCTATTACTTATTACTAGAGAAAAGAGACCTTCATATCCTATGACAGCACTGACTTCCAATATGAGAGTAGGGTGGAGTACCAGAGTAATAGAGGAGGTGATCATTTATGTAGTATCATGCTTGTTTTTATCTGTTTTGGCTTTGTTTTGCTGTTTCCATGGGAGTTACTGTCATTTGCTGTCATCAATATAACTTTTTTCTTTCCTGGATTTCAAGGCAGGAAATTATACTAACACCCCTTGAAGAGGGTGATGTGATTTTCGCACTACAGTTCTCAGTCTCTTCCAGATTCAGCTTCCTTCACAGGGGAAATTGATACTGAAGTGATATTTTAGTGATTTAAATAGTATCAGAAGGGTTTTGCTGGAGAAAAAAACCCCAGCAACTCACAAGTAGCAATTTACCCAACAAATCTGTTTCATGCAAACAATAGCTTATTTCAGGATTTTATATAAACTGATGCCTGGTTAAAAGGATTTCCCAGGTGGTCACAGAAAATGTAACTCCTTCCATTAGCACTCCTGGTGTGATGGGAGAGCTTTCTGCAACGTGATAAGAACATGTAGTTTACTGCATGACCATTTTTCCATTCATACCAGCATGACATCTCACTAACATAGCTAAGAAGGAATTAATATTTTCATATAATGGTGTGGCAGCATCTGTCACTATGGAGTTCTCCTTAACAAACACCAAAAACTCACCAAAAGACAATCAGTATGATCACTTAATCTAGTCCTCCTCTAGCCTTTGAGGTCTCCAAGCCTTTCACAGTGCTATTGCTATTGTTTATTCGAATGTATGATTTGGACTCATAGCTCAAAGGGCTGCTGGCACCTGTTCTCAATGATCCTACCACACTCTCTCTTATTAAATCTGCCATCGCTTTCATTCTGCTGTTTTCAGGTGTTCATTTCTTCCAGCATTACCCTGGAGTTACCCATAGTATACACATCAGATGGTGGCTCAGAGACACCTAAAAACAAAGGAAAATCTGTACATGTTCACAGATGTGCTGCAACTCCATTCCCAAACTCCTGCATGTTCTATTTGTTTTTCTGGTGAACAGGTGAAAAATAATCACCAGTGACTGGTTTTGATGGCAAAAAATAAGCAGTGTTACCTGACAGCCTTTACAGGATATCTGAGTCATGACCTCACTGTTTTGGGACTCTGCTTTTCTTAAGTTAATAAATTTCATGTTTATAAACCCGTAAGGAGCTCACTGGTTTTCCCAGTACATGTCAAAGACCAAGTGTATAGAAACTTGCTCACTTTTTCAGCACCATTATGGAATCATAGAACTTTTGGGTTGGAAGGGACCATAAAGAACATTTACTTCCAACCTCCCCACCGTGGGCATGGGACACCTCCCACCAGACCAAGTGGCTCAGAGCCCCTTCCAACCTGGCTTTGAACACTTCCAGCAATGGGGTATCTACAACTTCTCTGAGCAACTTGTGCCAGCGCCTCACCACTTTCAAAGTAAATAATTTCTTCCTAATATTTAATGTAAATTTACCCTCTTTCAGTCTGAAGACACTACCCTTTGCACTAACACTACTCATCCTTGCCAAAATCCCTTTCCAACTTTCTTTTCACTCCCTTTAGGTACTGGAAAGTGCTCTAAGGTCTCCCTTGGACCTTCTCTTCTCCAGGCTGAACAAGCCCAAATATCTTAGCCCATCTTTACAGGAGAGGTGCTCCAGCCTTCTGACCATCTTCATGGCCCTCCTCTGGACCTGCTCTTGAAGCTCTTAATAAAGCGTTGAAGCAGGAGATCAGAAGAGTTAATAATCAAGTTGGACGGGGTTTGCAAGTGTGTTAGAGAAGGGGGGAGAACATAATGAAATTTGAAATTTCAGCTAAGAAAATCTGGGATGTATAGATTTTCCAATAGACTGAGTGGTGGAAGTATGATTTTGGATTGGTCCCAGTGTACTGCTGGAATTTAGAACATTTCTGGCAAGCACAGAGATGGAATCACACTCCTTTCCCAGATGAATCACAGCAATCCAGGATTGAGGTCATTGACAAGGCAATCTGAAAAACTCCTGTTTGGTGAATAAAATCAGTACATCTGTTCCCTGCAATAAAAGCAACTTAATCTTCCATTAGATTTTATGCTATTAAAAAACAACAACAACAAAAGCAACGACAGCAACAAAAAAGACAAACCCACACAAAACTCTAAAAGTATAAGCATTAATTTCATTTAGAAATAGAAAGAAATTTATTCAGTCATTTCTGTTTTTAAATACCTCCCAGTCAACTGAGCAAAACCTGACTTATAAAATGTACATGCAAATATATTTTAAAGTAATTCTGGATTTTACCTCTCCTGAAACTAAAAACTACACTTTGCAATGTGGCTTAATTCCACTTTCCGCCTCTCTTTCCATTCTTTCCTTTTCCCCTTCCTCGCCCTCTTTCTACCATGTCATGGAACTGGGTTCTGAATTACTTTGTCAGAAGATCCACTGGAATGGGAACACAATGTTGGGCCTTCTCTTCCTCTTAATCAATAATAACATAAGTTAATGTGAAAAAAATGTTTAAATGCAGGTTACATTGGTTTTGTGTCTTTTCTCTTTCATGCAGACCAGGGTTCCTGAACCTGAAGTCAGTGTGTACTTTGGTTCCCCTTGAGAAAATGCAGGAGTGATGATTCCTTGTGGAGTTTCTTTTATGTGTATCTGTGATTTGAACATCAGACATCAGCACTTTGCACTATTAGACTGGTCTAGCAAACAACCATAACATCCCCGGGAGACTTCACATCATCCCTGTGATATCCCTGCTCCAAAGGAATGTTAGATACCAGATGTTCCCTGGAGTCCAAGCCAAGGCCACACCTCAAGATTGGTCCCATCCCAGCCACTTTGTTCCTGGCCATCACATCACACATGTCCCAGAACTGCTACCATCTTGTCCGAGAGGAGAGTCCCTGGGCTGTTCCCAGCTCTGGAATTCAGATTAATTAGCTAGGCATCCCTGGACAGATGCTCCCGCCAGGAATTTTTAGTTACTTTTATGTCAAAGTTACCTTACATACAAAAAGGATGGCTTTCCTGCATGTTCTCATCAGTACTTCCTGTTAACTGACTTAGCTCTTCCCCCACTGTAGAGCAATTTTAGGCCTCTGATGCCTAGTTCATGCCTTCCCCTCCATGGTAAGAAACACAAAAGTTAAGCATTTCCATGGCTCAGTGAACCTCACTCCTAGAACATTAAGCTTACTGACTCTGAAAAGGTGGTTTTGATGCCTTCTTTTATCATAAAAACCAGAGCATATTAAACTCTTACTTATTGCTCCAGTGGATTTTAGTGTTGTGGGTGGGAATAAAAGCTTTGCTAGTGGTAAGAATCTTCTACTGGTGCTGCACTGTATCCTCTTGGCATAATTTCCGTAGGGCTATTCCCTTCTCTTTTCCAGAGGGCCTATGCCAGCCCTGTCACCATACCATCTGGATGCCTTCCAGTAGAGGATTAGCAGCTGTCACAGGGATGCTTTCCATTTTGTTCTCCTGCCTGAGGAAAACCAGACTGTCACCCTTGCACAAGTACCAGATCTGACTTAAAGCATCATTTCCCAAAAACAAGATCCATATACTCTTGTATTTAAAATCAGTGTACAGAAAATTATACTCTACTAAATAAATCAGTCTTTCTCTCTTCCTCTCTTTCTCCTATTTCCCTCCCTCCCTCATACATGTAAATATATGAACTGCACTGTCTATTCTACCTGCAAAACCTGTTGTAAGCTCTCAACTGAGGTTCTCTATAAAGAAACTGCCACACAGTTATTGTATGTTTAGTGATGTATGTGGTAAAGTAACTGCAAACAACCCTAAACAGAGATCCCTAAATAAAGTTCTGCCAAAAGATTCTACAGGACTGGGATGAAATTCTGAACATGCAATTGGGTTTTTACCTTGTTTTCTTTTTTCCCCTCAAAATCTTTCTGCGAAGACTGTGGGAAAATAAACTACTTCATTCACAGATACAGCTGCTTTATTAGATCAATCTTGACTCAAGCACAAAAGTGAGATGTAACTCACCATCCTAAGGTAGAACTGACAGTTCAAGAAAATATTCAGGGCTGACAACATACTCAGGGCATTAATGTATTCCACCCACTTCAGTGGCCCTTTCCTCTTGAAAGTTATCACTCCTGACCTGATCCAGTTTGAAGAAAAACATTCTCAAAAGTCAAGATAGGCCTGGAAACAGGGATCATGGATCTGATCAGGGTGAAGACTTCCCAAGAAGGAAGGTAAAACAGGCTGATATGTCCTGCCATACAAGCAGCAGCTCTGCTCTCCTAAAGAATCAACTGACATGAGATGTGTGGAAGTGAAAGGCAGGATTCATTCCTTTCTCTTGTCTCCTGGAAGGTGTCATGGCGATACAACAGCATCAGAAGACTTTGGCTGCAACAACAACAGAAAAAGAAAGGGGGAAAATCTTTAAAGGAATTAGAAACAAGAGGATAACAGACAGTTTCTGTTTCCACTGTGGCTTTGTGTGTGTGTCTGCGTGTGTGTACATGGGAGAGAGAGGAAACAAAAAAGACATTTTCTTCTGCTTAAAGTTTTTTTTAAACATGACATTTGAAAACCCACTCGTCCCATCACACCTGATATCTTATAAGAAAAGTGTTTTTCCCTCACAGTGAGATCTCAGAATTAATGCTTACCAACATAGCACTCATCATCAATCATGCATTGTCCATTCTTTATTGAGTTCTTGTCATTATCATGTCAATATTTTCCCATTTTATTAAACTCTTTTGCATTTGTATAAT
Source organism: Manacus candei (assembly GCF_025592945.1). NCBI lineage: Eukaryota > Metazoa > Chordata > Aves > Passeriformes > Pipridae > Manacus > Manacus candei. The sequence continues at coordinate 9,833,734 of NW_026138061.1, forward strand.
TCATTCTCTCACACACTCACTTCCTCACAGTTTGCTCTGGTCATGGTCTGCAGCATTCAACAGAAATAGCACATCAGAATCAAAGAGCTTTCTTTGAGAATAAAAACCAAACAACAAAACAGCAAATAAATTCCTTAATATAGTACCTTTCATATTCCCCCCCTTAAGAAATTCACTGTAACACCATGTTCTTCAATCAGACATTATTGTAGTTTGGATGGAGAAGGACCAAGTATACCTTGATATTCCATCTCTAATCTCCTAAGATTCAGCCTTAATCATCAGGTAACAAAGTACCCTGAAGGAAAGAGAGAGGGAGAAGGGAGGAGGACATGGGAAACTCAGCTTGTAAAAGAGGGAATGCAAATTAAATTACTATGTAAACATTTTAATGTAAAATACAAGAAATGAAACAACTGAGTCTTAACCCCATCGTAAAGGTCCTTCTCTCTCCATGAGAAGGCACAGCACAACTCTGGCATTCCTGGTATACTGTGCCTGCTAGACATGGAAACGGGCAGAACTGAGCATTCCTTGCAGTATGTTAGAGAATTTGGGACACTGAATTGCCAAAATAAGTGAATGTTGAGAAGAAATTGAAATGTCTGGGAAGCCCACAGCTAAACTCCACGATCTTTGAAAGAACTGTATTTTCAGCTGCATTCTCAGCACCTGGCTTTTGCTACACTCTCTTCAGGATAATGTCTTTTGCAGGTCCCATTTCTATGTTCCTGCCTCTTCATCTTCTCTGTGCAGGGAATCCAAGCATCTCCTTCAGGGTCAGGAATTAATTTAGGAGCTGGGGAACCTGAATCTCTTAGGTTTCCAGTGCTCATTTCCTTGTGCAGAATCCTGGAGGAGTGATTCCACCTTTGGCTCTGCCCTCACCAGGAATACACACCAATTTAATAATCTCTAAGACTTCAGAGGGTGCCAGAGGTATTTAGAGCAGTGCAATATATTAGCTCATCCATAATTTCTGACAGAGTTTTACTGCTTTGTGGCAGTGACAGAAAAAAAGAAGCTGTTTGAATCTACTGTCTGTGTAGAAGAGGGCACTGAGCATTGGAGTGCATACAAAACTTCTCAGAAAAATAGGTCAAACCTGTGTTGCCACCACCAGTACCATTGTAAGGAGGTACCAGCATCCATCCTGCCTTTTCTGGGCTCCCACATGTAAACAATGCTTCCTACTGCTCCCAGGAGCCTGAGGCTAAATCTATATGGGCCTGGAGCATCTCATCCTAGCCCTACACTCAGTGCTGAGAAACTTCCACTCCAGGGGCTAGGAGATAACTCTGACAGTCATTTCACAGTCATTACACTGACACCAGCACCAACCCAACATTCCAGAGTGGGCAGGAGAGACTGAACATGACACACCTCCATCTTACAAAGGTAGAGAGAGAGAGTACAGTCTGGAGGGAGAGCAGCAGCATACATAATCACGTGAACAAATTGATGCATCCTCTTGCTTTTTGACCCAAACTGGAAAGGATACTGCAGCAGCAAGCATATAATTCTCCCATTAACCAACCATAAGAGATAGATAATATCAGCTCAATAAAGGACAGGAAACTGCTGCTTCTTTCAGATCATAATTTAATTAACCAGGATTTTCTTAACAAGCACATTTTTTCTCTTTTCACTACTATAAAATGAAGGACCCTGGGATGATCCCACAGGCTTCAAGGCTTTAAGGACAGTAACAATTTAATGAGACAACTTACGTCCTGCCACAGGCACAAACACTCCATGGGCTCCGGGGCAGGAGCTGAGAAGGAACTCAGCCCACTCAGGACTCAGGATGCATCTTAGACCTTTCTGGGGGCAGATTCAAATTAGCCAAATTAGCCTGGGGCTTTTTCTCATGTAGTTTTAAGTGTCCCGGACCTTTTTAAGATGTGTAACTGTTTAAGAACCTGGCCAAATTAAAAATGTAGACTATTTTGCCAATGGCCTCCACTCTGCTTCCCTTTCTTCCCCCAAAGAGACTCTCTGCTATTTCTTTACTCTGTCTGAGGCTTGGAGAGAGGTTCTTAGTAAAGCATGCCGTGATTTTAAGTTAATAGTGCCATCTAGTGATGTAGGGGACAATGTGACTCAGAGTCATCAGGCAGAGCTTCAAGGCTCAAGGGCTTCCCCAGGAGTTAACTGTCTTGTATAATATTTAATAATATCTCTGTGGCATCAGGATGGCCTGTCCCAGAAGCAGGGATAGTCATATACACTCCTAACAGCTGCCCTGGAGGTGAGAGCAAATGTGAGGAGATCATTTCCAGAGCTCGAGAAAAAAAGGAAACCCACTGAAATTTATATGTGAGATTTTAGGATTCTCTGCTTAGTAATTACATAAGGGGAAGAAAGTAAAAAATCTGATCCTGTGATGCCCTTAAATATTGCTGGTACATATATATACCTATATTCCACATATATACATTTTATTTTTGTTTACTTGTTTGTTTGTTTATTTGTTATGTGTGTATATATATATATATGTATATATGATGTGAATGGGTGCATTTATTTGTGAATAGATGCACCTATATCTCCCCAGTGACACATACAAATATCTGTAGAATCTTCAAAATTTAGCAACCTGATTCCCAGAGGCTGTATTTCATTATTCCGTTTGCAAATAGAGGAAAAAGGCATGTGGACACACATACAGAGTAACCAATCCCAAATGCATGATCATTTGAAGTATTTCACTGCTGCAAATTACCCAAAGGTTTCTAAAATCTCAGGGACTCTCTAAAACAACCCAGAATCTGAATTTTCAACAGTAGCTACAATGAAAGCTTGTTCTCAGTCCCATTGTCAAGGTTTTTCTCCGTGCTCTCCCCATGTGCCTTTCAGAGTTTGCCTTCGAGCCTGTCCCTTAAGATATAAAGGACCTGAGGGCTTCTGTTTAAGCCCAGAGCAGGTAATGACAACACTTTCTGTGATTTATTTTAATGAGATGGCAAAGCACCATTATGAAGCCAGACTCCAAGCAAATCATTCATTCCAGCTGTTGCAGGAGGATGCTGGATGACACATTTCTGTGCCTTCTTGTAGGTGAGAGAATGAAATGAGGTAAAAGCTATTCTCTTTTTCTTGAATAAAAGATAGGAAAAGTGGGTCTTGAAAGAAGGTCTGCAGGGACTTGTACTAGTGTGCTTGTGTCAAAGGTCTGAAAGGAGACCTAGCTGCTCTTTGCTTGGCTTGTGTTTATTCTGTTTTGCAGTTTCCCCTAATGACTTCCAACAATTGAGGGAAAAAAGAAAATCTGATTATTTTCCCTTCCCTGCTCATTATTTATTTCTGGTTTTAATTACTGGTGGATTTTGTCTGTTTGTTTCTGTGTTTTCCTCTGACATGTCAAAGTTTACCCAGGGGTGCAGGGGGAGATGTGCTGGTGACAGGAGTAATACAGAATTTCCTCCAGAATCTGGATGGCAATTCTTTAACATATAGTCAGGGTTGAAATGATTTTAGGTTGAAGGACAAAGATCTGCAGACATGCAAAGTATGGTTTTCTAATAGAATCAAATGTTAATTTTTCCTAAATCCTCTCTGGTTTTGCAGGAGGTGAGTACACTGGCAACACCCAACATCTCTCACAGCCTTTTCCTTTGACACATCATATTTGGAGATTTCGGTCTCACACTGTAAAATTTAAGTTTCATGTAGACTCTTTGAAAGTATTTTTTGCCCCAGGTTTTGAGGTTTGAGTTTTTCCGACCAAACATTAATTGCATTGTTTCCCATGAGTTTGAGGACTGGACTTTGTGATCCCCATGAGTCGACTTGTACTCCTAAAATTGTTTTTTCCTTTCTTATTATTTTTTTGCACCATTGTTTTCTTCAAATCTTAAAATAGGTACAGCATCTAGTTTAAAATCAAGTTGAAAAAGTAGGATAGGATCAAAGAAAGCTGGGAGATATATATCTAGGGACTTGCTTTCTGTCTCTCCCCTCACCGATTGTTGCCCAAAATTGCAGAAAGTAAATGTACTCCTGAAAGACTCTGAAGGGCTCGTCCAAGGAGGGGCACATGTCTCCAGTGAGGAGGTGCAGGGTCAAAGTGTTCTTTGCATGATTCAGGCAGGGAAATTATGTATATTTGTGGCACACAAAGGCTGACTACAGCCCTGCAGCCTCTAAAGATCCTGCGGAAGAACCTTCTCACACACCCCGATGTTTACAATTTGTTACACAGTGGGCTTGGGTTTTAATGGCTATGTGTATCCAAAAGAAATGTCTCTCAATTATCCTGATCAGTGGGTCTTTTGGATATAGAGATCAGTTTGAAAGCTCTGATGTTTTGTCAGAAGCAGAAGAGAATTTCACACCATCGTGAGTGCCATTTGCCTGCAGGTGAAACGCGTCACTGTGCCAATTAGAGCAAATTATGAACAGAGTGACCTGCAGTGACATGGAGATGTCAGACAGAATTTAGTTTGCCTTTGCAGAACAGAGAAGGTTGATTCCACACTGGTATCTGGGATTTTCATATCTGGGTTTTCTGCAGCCTTTGGATATAGGATTCCTGACTCTGTCTTTAAAGAGTACATATTTGGACCAAGTGAAAGTGTACCAGTGTGGGACCTTGGAAAGAATCACATCTGCATGAGGTGGTGTAGAGCTGTGGGTTGTGGCAAAGGCCATGCAGCAACACATGCACTGATTGCCTTCTCTTTCCTTTCCAGCTATGGATCAGCATTGCATCTGTCCCCCGTGAACAGGCAGAGAGTCGTAGAACCATACAATGGTTTGGGTTGGAAGGGACCTTAAAGATATTTGAGTTCCAATCCCCCTGCTAGAGCAGCTTGGTCAATGCCCGATCCAACCTGGCCTTGAATACTTAAATAAAAAGCAAAATATCTGACTGTATTTGCTGCAGATTTTTTGCAGTCGATTTTCAATCTGAAGTCTAAATCGAGAACCAGATCCTAACTCCCTTCCCATATTCACATCTATTTTTTCAAGATCAGTGGCAAACCCATTACATCAGGAGATTCAGTATTATCCAGGGTTCTTTGATGTATTCCCACCTTCTGTTTGCTCTTCAAAAAGAACATCAGGTTGGTAGGCAAAGCCTGTCAACTCTGTGACTCTGACACGCATTGTTCTCATCCCTGAGTGTACTTGTGTGCTCAGGAACTGTTGTTCCCTGCCTGTCTCAAAGTACTTGTGTCAGGTTTCAAAAGAGGGATGTACTGTCATGGAACCGAGTGAGGTGACACTCGTGTTTGGAGCAGTGGGTGTGAAACATGCCTACAGAGTTGAAATCACTTCTCTAAAACACAGAACACTTGATTCCTCTGTGACTGTGCTTTGGCTTGTTGCTTGCTTATTAATCAAAGGATAAGGGACCAAATTTGATCTCTCTGCACACTGCTTTACATATAGAAATGTCCTCTTTGGTTCCAGGTGAGGGGAGAATAAAGCAGTGAAGCATCTTGAAGGTCAAAACTCAGATCAGAAATTCCCATCCCTATTCTAGACTGCTCTGTGCCCTGCAGGTCTCTCTGAGGGTAAAGGGCAAGAAATAGGTGATTTTAAGATCTCTTCCAACACAAACCACTCCATGATTCTATACTGGGTGAGAAGAATCCCACCCTGTCTTCACAGTCATCCAGCAACCACACCTAAGAGTCCAAATATTTAAATGAGAGGGCCTTAGGCAGGACAGTGATCATTAGTTCATATTTCTACTAGCCTGTGCAATGCTTTATGGAGAGGGTGAGGTATATATAACACATGTACAAAGATATTACAGATCTGTGACTCATATCTTTTCCCATTGACTTCAGTGGGAGCAAGAATTCCACAAATGAAAAACAATCAAAAGTGAAATTGTAAATAAGTAAAAACCTGAGTAAACACAGAATGTGTTTCTATGACTGGAAGCATAATGATCCTTTCAATAATACAGTATCTTTGGATTATCAAATCCATTTTTTTTAAAAGAAACCCTCTTTGGAGCCATTTCAGATGAATATTGTTAGTCTAACTAGCAGTGGGTTTATCACATTCCCCTCTTATTCACAGGCAAATGCATTCTGAAATGTTGCTGCCTTTGTTTGAGCTCATTAAGGTTGTATGTGCCATTACAGTTACAAAACTTATTCTTTTGCTTATTCTTTGAAAAGAAAGAAAAAATCTACTTGGAATAATCTCTGATTATTCACATTCAGATTTTTTATGTTCACATCATCAATACCTTATCTCATTTGCCCTACTCCTGCCTGCATTTAGAGGAAACACCTTCAGCTCAGAACTAACAAATACTACGAGTATTACAATTTCTTTACACTTTGATAGGTCATGAAAGAGAGAATTTACTAACATAGGTCTTGCGTTTTATAAGACTCTTATCCTCATTTTCAGCTATGATGCCAGACTGAATCACAGCTGAGTAGGGGTACAGCTACCCTAATTCAAACTGTTTCCCAGCAGCTTGGAAGCAGTTGCAGTGTACTGAGAGAGATCACGAGTGCAGAAAAAGAATGTAATTTTCATTATTAGAATCATAGAATGGTTTGGGTTGGAAGGGACCTTCAATATCCTCTAGTTCCAGCCCCCCTGCCATGGGCAGGAGCACCTTCTACTAGACCAGGTTGCTCAGAGCCCCATCCAGCCTGGCCTAGAACACTTGCAGGGATTGGGCATCCACAGCTTCTCTGGGCAACCTCTTCCAGTGCCCAGTCTGGTTGCTTCTTTTTATCCTGTTACAGACTAGTGATGCTTTTAGACCAAAACATCTTTAAAACATCCATGTAAACTGAAATCATCCATTTAGGTTTTTCCTTTTTTTTTTTCCAACCCTTCCTTCAAGAACTGTATGATATGCACAGTACAGTGCACACACACACACACACACACACACATTTACGGTGACATCAGATAATTCAAACCTACACAACTCTCCTAAACCTTTTTCTGGCATGGCACAGGACACTTTTTATTCCTTGGTACCCTAAGATAATACAAAATGAAAGACAGAGAGGAAGAGAAGGACAATGTGAAAAAAAAAAAAAAAAAGATCACCAAGAACAAATTACTTCACCAAAAAAAGCTGTTGAGAAAGGGAAATTGAAACAAAAAAGAATGTAGGAGAAAAAAAATCCCAAGCATGGAATACTGTCTGTATTAAGTCACAGAATTTATTTTCCATTTATTTGAGTGGAATTGGCATTTCAGAGCATAGTCTGCTGCCACTGAAATCAAGAAGAAATTTCACAGCAAATGAGAATATGCTTAAACCAGGTAAGGCATCACAGGTTAACGAGAACCCTATTGGAGGAAAGAATGGACTTGCAAGCTCATTTTAAAGAGGTAGTTAGTTGACCATGATGGACAGGTAAAACAGAGATAACAAAGGTAGACACCTGCATGTACAAAAAGTGTGTGCAGTATTGAAGTGATGTCAATGACCTCCAACACATCCACTGCAGAGCTAAAATTCTGTAAAAGCACTGGAAGTTTCCCAGAATTAGCAAATCAATGACAGGGAAGGGAACAATTCTATTTAACCAAGTGCGAAAAAAGAGAGAAAGAGAGAGAGAGAGTAATGAATGCATAAAGTTTAAAAAGAAAGGAATTCCTGAGAGCATTTTTTTATTTAAAACCAAGGAAAGAACATATTGTGAACAAAGAAAAGGGCACCATTAATGCAATTACAGATTTAGACTCATGTTGTAGACAGAATTGGGCCAGTTGTTACCATAAGACCCAGCATTCATTATGATTCATTTAGAAAGGAAAGTCAAGCTGTTGGAAAGGAATTAGGACCCAAAGAAAAATAGCAAAGGAAAGATTATCAAAGATGTGGCCTGGGTTTCGTATCTCTCTTCTTTTTGTCCACATGTGTCCAGATCCCCAGGAAGAGACACTTTCTCTGATCAATACCTATGTTTCCATCTTGTACTCTGGAAACTACTCACAGGTAAAAAATGGGTTGCCAAGTCAAGGCCATAGTTTCATTAGCAATGGGATAAAACTGGCCATGTGTTGCTTAGTATATATGGAATAATAGTACTCTACTACTCTTTTTTGGTTCATGCTTGGTGTGAATACTGAGAAAACTGGGAAATAAGTCATGAAAACGAAAGGTTGGGCAGAGAGTTTAGGGAAAAGCTGGTTGATTTTTGCTCTTGTTTGTCTATTCTTTTTAATAGTTGACATTGATGCCTTAAACCCCTAATTTTTTTTTATTTTTCTGATATTGGTAAGCCTTATAAGTAGATTTTAAAAGCAGCAACCCTCCCTCCTTTGTCCCTTGTCCGTTTCCCTCTAGCACCCTTGTTTACACATTCCTTAACACTCTTACCCCATTCTATGCTCCCTATATCACTCCTACACCCGAATACAGCAGAAGTGTTTAGTCTTTTGTCAAGGCAAGGCCCAGATTGTTTGGAGAATGCTTGTATCTTGGTCTAAACCACAGAACACGGTCAAAAACTGGGTGACTATGTACCCTTTGTGCTCTGATGAAGATGAAGATGGGATGAACAGAGGGTCCCGAAATGCCCCCCAGACCCATTTTCAGGGGGTGGACCCGGGGTGGTCCAGAGTAAAGGCCACAGGGTGGACACATTTGGGATTGGATGGATGGTATTATAAAATGTAACATCTCAGGCACAACCTGCGCGCGTCCTGTAAACATCTTTGCCTTGGCATAATAAACCCTTTCTTATCTCACCCTTAATTAACTGCTCTGGGAGATTTTTTCAGCACCTAACTCCCACGGCAACAACATTACCCACATATTTGCTGCTCATTCATGCCACACACAATTATTTGTATTTTGCCGGGTGTTAGGGGCAGCAAAGATAACAAATATCAGTCTTTCAGTGGATATTTTATTTTTAAAATAAATAAAATTAAGGGTCAGGTTCCCTTTTCTGGCCCGGGGATTTTTTTTCTTTTTTTTTTTTAAGCAAAAAAACAGGCAAGAGAAATAGGGAACCCTTGTAGATGCATTTAGGGATGGTTTCAGACACAGATACCTTTGTTCTGCATTGATCAAAAGGCTTGATTTCCATAAGCAGAAGGCAGAACTCCTGTTGACATGAATTCTTTGTATGGCACTATGGGACATTATTTGTGATACAATCATCAGAAATTATTAGCATTTAACATATTTCAATTATCTATGCCCAGTCGATTATTATAATTTTTTCTTTTTTCACAGGTAAATGCTAATTTAGGTGAGTAAATTATTTTTCTAAAATTTCAGATAACAACTAAAGTCTTTGTTTATCTTCAGACTTTTGCATGCTATGGGATCCTGTTCCACTTGAGAGCAACTTCTGTCATGTGAAAGATAGCTGAAAATGTTCCAGAAAGAGAGAACGAACCCAAACTATGTGGGAGCCTGGTCATGACCAAACTATGGTCATGGTCCCTTCCAAAAATGTCTGAAGGCTCCATGCAGCATGAAAGGTTCCAGCACTAAGTGGGCTTTTGAGTGAGAAGCTCCCAGAAGCTTCTCCCATGTCCAACAGAGTCAATGCCAGCAGGCTCCACGATTGACCCAACACTGGCCAAGGCTGAGCCCATCAGTGGTGTTGGTAGTGCCTCTGGAAAAATGTATTTAAAAAAGGCGTAAAATTACTGCACAATGGCAATTGCGGATAGAAAGAGGAGTGAGAATATGTAAGAGAAACAACTGTGCAGACAGTTACCTGCAGCCACTGAAGGACCCCACATGGGGCAGGTGGACGCCCAAAGGAGGCTGTGACCCTGTGGGAAGCCTGTACTGTAGCAGGCTCCTGGTAGGACCATGGAAAGAGGAACCTACACTACAGTAGGTTTACTGGCAGGACCATGGAAGGAAGAACCTACACAACATCAGGTTTGCTGGCAGGACTTGTGACCCCATGGGGGACTCCTTCTGTAGCAGCCTGTTCCTGAGGAACTGCACCCCACGGAAGGGACCCACGCTGGAGCAGTTCATGAAGAACTGCAGCCTGTGGGAAGGACTCATGTTGGAGAAGTTCATGGGGGACTGTCTCCCGTGGGAAGGACCCAACTCTAGAACAGAGACAAAGTGTGAGGATTTCTCCCTCTGAGGAGTAAGGAGCAGCAGAAACAACGGGTGACCACAACAACTGACTACAACAACTGACCACAGCCACCATTCCCCGTCTCCCTGCATTGCTGTAGGGCAGGAGGCAGAGAATTTGGGAGTGAAGTTGAACCTAGGAAGAAGGAAGGGGAGATATTGAAAGTGTTTTGAAATTTGGGTTTATTTCTCATTATCCTACTTGAATTTGATTGGCAGTGAATTGAACTATTTTCCCCTGGCTGAATCTGTTTTCCTGTGATGATACGTGGCGAGTGATCACTCACTCTCTGTCTTATCTCACTCCTCAAGCCTTTCATTATATTTTTCCCCCCCTGTCCAGGTGACAGGCAGTTTTGGCGGGCACCTGGTTTCCAGCCAGGATCAGCCCACCACAGCAGTAGATGCTGGATGGCTCACATAGTTTTCTAAATTAGTGTACTCAGAGAGCTGGAGCCCTTGGCCTCCTTTTGTGCAAACTGTCTCTCAAAGTAAATTTGTGTTGCTATAGAAACACAATACTTGACACATGAATTGCATTGGCAAGGAAAAAAACCAACACACATTCCTTCAAAGTTCCTCAGCATTGACCATTCCCTTAGGGAGGATCTGCTGCAGTAACATCTCTGACTTGTTTATTTATGTCATTGAAATCCCTACAGGAACCACAGGACTGGATGCTTTCCTCCTGAGTCTTTCTCCTCCCCCACTGACTGTTTATCCTTCCCCTGTTTTAGACTCACAGTTGGTTCTGAAAATTGAACCTTCTTGCTGCACTTTTATGACGTTAAAGTCTTTGACTGCAGCCACTCTACCCTACTGCATATTTCTTTTTATAAGCTTAAGAAGTCCATGGCAGCATTTATTTTCAAAAAAAAAATTGAGGTAGAATCTTCCAAATGATTTGTTTTCTCACAGTTATCAGACACAGTGTCAATGGAGTGAAAACACAGAACTTGCAGGTACCACCCCATTATTATCATTATCTGTATCAAAAACACCCCCCGTTTTTTTTCCAGCAAGAAGAAAAATGCCATACCTCCAGTTGCTCATGCAGGACACAGCATATGCATTATGAGAGAGCACTTATCAAATTTGAACAGAAGTTGATGCAAAATTCTGGAGAAACAGCAACTACCTTCTTTTACTGTAGCACAGAAATGGCACGGACAGCACAACACAAGCCTGGATTCAATAAGGATGCTGACATATTGATGTGGCAATGAAAAGATGGTGCTGAAGTCTTCAAAACATTAGAAATTTACTTCAATAATTATGTTTACACATTGGTAATGAATTAGAAACTGAGCTACTTCATGCTTCAATATGACATCTACATGCATTTGTATCACAATTTATGAGCTGACAACAGACATTGAAAAAACTTTAGTTGATAAGAATATGCAGAAAACCACTGGTACTAGCGAGGAATGCAATGTTGTAATAATATTTTGCTACCAGACACCTAGGATGTGCTTTCTTCAGAGTTTGCACTGATACTGTCATCTGACTAAAGGCTAAATAAATTAAACATATGAACCTGGTAAGGATCAGAAGAACAGTGATAAGTGAAGCAACACCGGTAACTTTATCAGGGAAAGCCAGAACATCGAACCAGCCCATCAAAGGAAAAGGACTAGACCATTTTTCTGGTTGGGAACCTACCAAGATGAGCCAGCCCAACAAAGGCCCTACCCTGCGGGTTATTGCCTAAAGCAATTTACACCTTTGGGAAATGCTGCTTTATGTGAGGTTTCATGATAAAAGTGCTGCAAACCTGTTATGTCTAAAATTTCTAAATTACTTCATCCAATGGTATCAGGTGACTGATACAAAGTTACATGTATGACTGGATCATCCTTCACAGCAAGCAGTCAATATTGAAAACTTTTACTACATGTCTTGGAGTTCACTCAAATATGAAGCCTTCCCCCAGCATTCCCTGTTTTTAGCTTTTAAGGTCATCCATGACCAATTTTGGAAACGGCTGGTGATTCTGAGCTTCCTGGATTTCTTGAAATTGTGCCTTGCATCAGCAGATCCTTCTTCAGCCTCACAAGCTGAGCAGCTACGTTTCAAGCATTGAGTTAGTCACCTCTTAGGAACATCTTTTGAAGTTGTGCCTACACGGTCATGAATGTACCCACGCACAACTCAGGAAGAGACTCAGTTCCTTTCTGTATCAGCTGAGACTTCTGCATCCCAGTGCTGCAGTGACCACATATATTTTGGACTGAGACGGAGTATGAAAGCACACATTTATGTGTACCGAGCAAAAGAATTGCACTTCAAATTGCAGTGGAAGTTCAGCACCTTCGCTGTCCCCAGTAGCTATATTTCACTCCCGGGGGATGGCTTGAGCTGCAAAGATGAGCATTTATTTTCATCTCTCTTCTAGAGGCTGATTTTGGTGGGTTAGAGCCTGAATTTGCACAGATTCTTTAGATGGAAACCCAGGTTCCTGAGTTTTATCCCTTGTTAATATGGGATATTTTGTTGGTACACAGGTACTCTCAAAAATAGAAGCATATTCTTCAAAAAATACATATAAACCTTTATTAAAAAAAAGAGATTTTCAGCCATTAAGCTCATGATTGCTTCCTCAAATAGTTCCTCAACAGCTTCTTCCACAAAAGTTTATTCTTAAGCCTTTAATTTCAGATTCTGCAAAGTTGCACAGTGCCATAATCACCATTTAATTGATGTTTTAATCCTTCTGTTTGTTTGAGTGACAGTAAAGGAAATTTCAATTAAACAGCAGTTTTTCTGTGATAATATTTAAAAGCCTTCTAAAAGAAAAAAATAAAAGTCTTTGACATTTCACAGCACTAACACCTACCTGAATATATAATAAATAATATTTTAGTGAAATGTGCCGTGAAAATGAATTTTTATGCAGTATGCAGTTCTCAGTTGAATTGCAGATACTTTTTTCCTTTGAAAAGAAGATGCCAAGACCTAGTTGAGTAGACCAGGGACTGGGTCACAGGCTTAGTGCGTGCTGTTTGTCAAATGCACAGTTTTATTTTCTTGCATAACTATGAGAAAATTTATTAACTGACTTTTTTCTGCATACTTTTCATGGATAAAATGGAGAAGACATCGACCTGAAGACACAATCTTATGATACATTTGACAGAAAAAAATAATTTTTGGATGAGATGTTGGAAAGCAGCCCTATGGAAAGAGATCTGGGGGACCTGGCTGATGGCAAATTGAATATGAGTCAGCAGTGCCCTGGCAGTCAGGAGAACCAACTGTGTCCTGGGGGACATCAGGCAAAGCATCCCCAGCCGGGTGAGGGAGGGGATTGTCCTGCTCTGGTCTGACCTGGAGCAGCCTCACCTTGAATATTGTGGCAGTTTTGGGCTCCAAAATATTAAAAGGATATAAAGCTATTGGAATGTGTCCCAAGAAGGGTGATCAAGATGGTGAAAAACCTCAAGGTCAAGCCAGGATGAGCAGCTGAGGTAGTTTGGTTTGTTCAGCCAGGAGAAGAGAAGGCTGAGGGGTGCCCTCATTGCAGTCTGTACCTTCCTCCAGAGGGGCAGTGAAGGAAGAGGTGTTGATCTCCTCTCTCTGGTGAGCAGTGACAGGACCCAAAGGAATGGGATGAAGCTGTGTCAGATGAAGTTCAGATTGGACTTCAGGAAAAGATTCTTCACACAGAGGGTGGTTGGTCACTGGAAGAGGCTTCCCAGGGGAGTAGTCATGGCACCAAGCCTGACAGAGCTCAAGAAGCATTTCGATGATGGTCTTAGTTATATGGCTTAGTGGGAAGCAGGCCTGAAAGGAGTAGGGAGTTAGATTCCATGATCCTCCTGGGTCTCTTTTGACTTGAGATATTCTCTGATTCTGTGTTTTTCCTATAGGCAGTGATTGAAGTTTTCCTCTGAATTTAGTTTTCGGCTCAGAAACCAACATATTTCAGCTACAAAGCATGTCTATGTATATATTTATTAGAACTATCTCATTGTACTGATATTTGAGAAAAATCAATCTTTATTTTCTTTCTTGCTTATCAGTCACTGTCACCTAGATTTCAGTTCAGACCATCCTGAAGCCAATACCAAGATTTGGTTGCTTCTGTGGTATCAAAGGAGAGAGATTTTGCGTGTCCTTGCAAAACAAAGTATGAGAAAAAACTTTATTAATGACTGAAGAAATTAATATGTAGTTAACTCTGAATTAATGTAGAAGGCTGTTTCTAATTAGGACCAATATTTCCCTAGAACATCCCCAAAGTTGTTATGGAGAGGCAAAATATATATGGAGGTGGAGTTCCTTCCTCTCTTATGGTCACTCGACATTGTGTGTTCTGATTAAGTTGGAAAGGTATGATTGGAGGATTTGGGTAGCAGAAAAACAGTCCTAGTAAAAAATAATGACAATAATGGTTTAACATAAAGGCTAATACAGCCCCTGAACAAAATGCTTCTGCTGGGGCAGGGTGGTATTTATTGTGGTCTAATCTGCACTTAAGTGTTTTCTCACCTTTTAGATTAAGATGGTGACTGACAGTGGAAAAAAAGGAAGAGAAAGAAAAGAGCTCCTACTTTTCTTTGAATATGCACATCTCAACAGGGTTGCTCTGACCTATATTTAAAGGTCCAGCTTGAGTTTCCCTAATTAATTTAATTTACTTTTCTATTTCATTCTGTCTTTCTCCTTCACTCATCAAGATTTCTCTTGACAGATCTTCACCTGAAGGTAAGAATTAAGGACAAAGAGAGCTTCCTGGGTTGCATAAAAAGGAGCATGTCCAGTGGGTCAAGGGAGGTGATTCACCTCTGCTACTCCGCTCTCAGGATACTCCACCGGGTGTGCTGCATCCAACTCTGGAGTCCTCTGCTCAAGAAAGACATGAATCTGTTAGATCAGGTCTAGAGGAGGCCACAAAGATGCTCAGAGAGATGGAGCACCTGTCCTGTGAAGACAGTTTGTGAGAGTTTGGGCTGCTCAGCCTGGAGAAGAGAAGGTTCAGGGAGCCCTTATATCACCTTCCAGTGCCTAAAGGGTGGTCTACCAGAGAGCTGGAGAGGGACTGTTTACAAGGGCAGGCAGTGATACTGCAAGGGGAATGGTCTTAAACTGAAAAAGGGTAGATTTAGCTATTAAAGAAGAATTTTTTTGCAATGAGAGTGGTGAGGCACAGGAACAGGTTGCTCGGGGAAGCTGTGGATGCCCAATTCCTGGCAGTGTTCAAGCCCAAGCTGGAGGCACTTTGACCAATCTGATCTAGAGAAAGGTGTCCCTGCCCATGGCCAGCGAGCTGGACTAGATGATTTGTCAAGGTCCCTTCCAAACCAAACTATTCTATGATTCTATGAAATCTGATTTCCAGAACTTCTTCCTTTACATCTTTCTTTAGCAAATTTCTCTCTGGAATACTCACTCATTTATTTTAATTAGTGAGAATTCTGTAGCCCCCCACAACAAGCAAAAATCAATAAAATAAAAAATAAAAAAGAACAAACTGGTCAACCTCTTTCTTGCAATTATTTGTTTTTAATAAATTTCCCCCAGTCCCTCAGGAAATGAAACATCCACAACACACAATCTTTTAGGTTGTTTCTTGCTATTTTATTTTTCTCAAGGTATGTTCTGACGTGTATCTCAGCTTTCAGGCACATCTCACATATTTATTTCTCAAATGCCCAGATCACAGATTTTCAGACACAGTGTACATTTCATTTAATACAACTGAGGTTTCATCCTAAAGTAGACTATTTAGGAAATCCATCAAAGTAATAAAAATAGTAATGATAGATCAGTCTCAGGGTCATTCCCACACCTAAGACAAAACAGAAGTCCAAGATACCTCCTACTAGCCCTGACAAATTACAAATCAAAATCAGTAGTGTTGTATCACTATTGGTTTCATCTTCCCTGTCAGGGGAATTTTCAGGAAAATAATAAAGAGCTTCCACTGCTGTATTTACAATGTCTCTGAGAGTCCTGTTGTTGATTTTCTGGGGTTACTTATGATGGCATATATGCTTCTTACAGAGTTGCAGTGGATTATTTCTCTTTAGATGTGAATTTACAAAGGGTAAGGAACAGTTTCAGTAAAAGATAGGCAGGTTAGGTAGAAAAATAAGATACCACTTTTGAAAGACTGAGAACAGGAACAACACTGGGAGAAGGACACACAGTACTGAGGAAGTAATGAAAGATAGAAAAATGCACTGTCCAGTTGCCTGACATGGGGCACACAGGTAAGCAGGGACCTGTTTCCTCTGCTTTGCAATGCAAAATTGTCTTGGACATAAAGGATGCAAAGAGGCTTACTCTGAGCTATAGGTGTCTGGAGTATGATAAGCTCCACTTGATCTTTCAGGTTCCCTGAGATTCACATGTAGTGAGAAACAAGATACCACAGTGCAGGAGGGAAGGGAGAAATTAGGAATCTATTGATAGGATGACATCATGGGTGGTTTCCATAGGATAGGGGGTTTGGAGAAAGCTTATGAATTGCTATTTCATAGAATCATACAATGTTTCAGCCTGGAAGAGATCTTCAAGATCATCTCTTTCCAACCCCCCCTGCCATGGGCAGGGACACCTTCCGCTAAATCAGGTTGCTCAGAGCCCAGTCCAACCTGGCCTGAACAATCCCAGGGATGGAGCAGCCACAACTTCTCTGGGCAACCTGTTCCAGTGCCTCACCAGACTCACAGTAGTGAATTTCTTCCTAATATCTAATCTAAACCTGCACTCTTTCAGCTTGCAGCTAGTTCCCCAGTACGGTATTTGCAGTATCTGTAAAGAAACTGGACTACAGTTTCCTGATAGCAATAAACAGTAACATGTAAAGTTGTGTTAAAAGTTGCTGTTTCACTTCATCAGGTGCTGTTTGGTGACTCCAGAAATTGAAAATTACACAGAATTGGGTTAGTGGATTCTTCAGAAAATTTAAAATGCTTTGCTTTCTGCTTATGAAAAAAACTTCATCCAAGGTCCTTGCAAATCACAAAATGAAAATAAAAATAATTGTGAGGCTTTTTAGTAAAGAATATTTTCCAGAATGAGAAAATGCTTGATGTTCATATTATATACCTCAGCCTTTTATTTTTTTTTCTGAATGCAGACTGCTCTCAGGTAGGTAAAATGTCATGTGTCTAATTGCTCCTATTTCAATCTGTATTTAAAAAAAAAAGATATTACTAACAAAAATTATATTTTTTAACCAATATAAACTAATTTTTTAGTATGTCATCATGAATATCCTGCTCCATGGAATCACTAATATAAGCCTAGTGCCATTAATAGAACTGCAGAATTACAAGTAGAATGAGCATGAGTGCGCCTGTTCTAGTGAACTTCCCTTTCACATTTGTTGCAAGCTTTTTTTTTTTCTGTATCTAAAACTCCAATGTCAAGGTGGATCAGTAAAAGCTTCCTGATTTAAAAGATCAATTATTGTTAATGGTGTTTATGCAGAATTTTAATTGGTTTATAGCTGTCTATTCTTTTGCAGTTAGCTTTTTTCATTGGGTTATGAATGCTTGAAAAGCACTGGTATGATGCTTTTAAGATCTGTGTGCTCAGCAGTCATTCAGTGAATAAGTGGATGGGCTTTTTTAGCAGGATGGGTCATGTGTAATTAAGACTACATCATTCATATTGGATAGGATAAGAACAGCAGATTTTATTTCTTTTGGAAAAGTTTTCATTAGTGGGAAGTAAAAACAATGTACCTGTTGAAAGGACTTTTAGGATGTCTTGGTAAAATTGGATAAAATGATTTTTCTTCCTCATATTTCTTTTTCGTTTTCTACTCACCACTCCCTGAATCATACAGGACATAAATAACAACAATACCAATAATTAAATAAAAAAGGTAGCCCTCTACAAAGGGTATCCAAGCTTCTCCCACACACCACTGCCTGCTCCTCCCCTCCCCTCACCCCAGCAACGTCAGTCTCTTTATATAAGCACAGACTTGTATCTCAGGAAATAGCCTGGCTTCTACAAAACAGCTGAGCTACTTACAGCAAAGTGGATTTGACTTTATCACTAAATCGTAAAAAAGCAGGATTAAGGATTGTTTCCTTTTCAATTTCTCAGGTTTGTGCTTCAAAGCATGTAGAAGTCCTGCCACAAAGCATGGCCCCAGCACTGGGAGCTAATCCCTTTCCTTCATGCAGGGGTAGGGGGTGGTTTTCTCCACTCTGAGATACTGCCCTGTATTTACCCATCTCTGTTGGTGTCACTAAACAAATTTTCTTTCTCCTCTCATCCTTCACCATGTTTACAGCAATCTTCTCCTCTGCTTGCATCCTTAGGCACCAGGCAACCCTAGAGTCAGGATGACTCCTTCAGGAGAGAAAGAAAGAGACCAACCAAGTGAAAGAAGTCAAGAAACTAATTCTTCAGTTCTGCTCCTGAGCAGAGGTTTGAAGGGTGTGTGGGCAACCAGGGGGAGAGCTTCCATTAGGACCATTCAGAGCATGCAGACATCAAAGTCTCCCCACACACTCCCAAGCTCTCTGAGCCAGAGCACGCTGTCAGCTATTGTAGCTTCATGTATTATGCAGGCAGTGAAGTCTGCTCTTTGATCAGGGGGAACTGAGAAGAAAAAGCACAGGAAACAGCCCAAGAGGGTTGCTGTGAAGTGAATATCTGTCTGCTCTTCTGCAGTTAGCTTCGATTTCAAGGCTCTCCCTTTTGTCTTACCAGAATTCAAAGGATGGAGATGAGCAGCTTTGTGTTTGATTCCAAGGTAAGGCCTCATAGAAAAAATAAAATGCAAGGAATAAGCAAGAGTCTGAGAGTCTACTTCTGTGAGAGGGTTTGAGTTAGCTATATGTTTATATGTAGTGTCCTAATTTAACAGTACATGAAAACAGGGACATTGTAGAGCAGAGGAAAGCAAAGCAAGGATTCCTGCAAGTATCATTCTGCAATTATTTGCTGTTGTCCTGCTTTATTGCCTTGTTGGTCAAAAAGCAGAGCATACGTGGGGAGAGAGCAAGACTCTTCTGGGGGATGAATCCCTGTCCTACCATTTCAGCTCTGCCTTTTCTGCAGTGTGGCTATCGCAAGGGGTGGACTCAGTGTGCAAGGGAGGATTCTGGTCTTTTGCTCAACACTGGTCTGATGAGCTATTTGAAGTCTAAGGATCGTTGAAGTCGGGTCCGTCTAAGAGCCACCTTCACTGAGGTGAGTCCTTTTGGGCAGAATAACTTCTGGTGGCCACAGATATTTGGCAATCCTAAATAGCTACAGCAGATAATCAGGTCACTGGCCATTTGACTGTGTCTATATCCTAGTCAGCCACTGACAGCAACTTGCTGTGTAATACTGTTGATTTGTTAAAACAGTATCTGGCAAGGTTTTGGTCAGGACCAACCAACACTCCCTAGACAAGTCCCAGGTACTTAACTGGTCAATGAGGGGGCCACAGGCCATTTCCAAGAAGCATATTAGGTGCAACCTTCCTGATTTGGAAGGTAAGAAAGTTTGATAGGATACACATTGACCACTCAGTGCCAGGAGTGTCAGTGCCAGCACGAAGTCCCAGCACATTTAATTGTGTACATGTAACCTTCCCCAATTTCTGCTGCATAAGCACTGACTACCAAACTGAAACAACTCAAGAGTAAGGGTGAAAACTGGGTGCTGATTATTCTCACTGTGAGTTTGAGCTCTCTCATACTGTCTTCCTCCTGCAGCCATACACTTTGCTTTCCCTTGTTTGCAGCAGCACAGGTTCCTCCACAGGAAGGATGGCAGCATCTCTGCCCAGGTTCTGGGATGGCGTTGGGATTCCGCCTTGGGACAGGAGATACTTCCAATGAAAGAGGGCCTAGGACTCAGGTGTTGACTTTCTGAGCTCTTTCTTATGAATATTTCTGCACAGACCTGGTTGGGCTGGAGTTTATATCCTTCATAGCAGCTGCTAAGATGTCTTTCACATCTGTGATAAAACCCATTCACATTTTATCTATTGCTGAACAGTATTTGCACAGCATCAAGGCCTTTCTTATTTCTCTCTCTGCTCTCACAGTGAAGACATAAGGAATAGAGGGTTTTTTTTTTTCTATAAATCTATCCATTATTTTCTGAATTTAATCCCTTTTCTCTCTATTTCCCCTTCTTTTTACACACAGAACCATGGCAGAAGTAAATAAAATACAGGTTATGAAATACTGAAAGTGAAGAGTCTAGACATTCAACTTCTACTAACCTATAATATACCTTTCTTCAATTGTTTAGTTATTATTCTATTCAGCTATTATAAGTATTAAAATGAGTGCACATGCTATCCAAATCACCTGGAAAGTACTTATTACAGCAAATAGAAAATGCCAACCTGCACCAATAATAATAATAATATTTAATTTAAAAAAAAAAAAAAGAAAAGAAAAAAGAAAAAATATCTCCATAATGTTATTTGTGAGGAATGCAAAAAAAAGGAAAAAAAACAAACACCAAACCAAAGTGCTCCCCCACTTATTTATATTTTTTAAAAGACTTGATAGCTTCTTTGCTTGCTGAGAATAGTCCCACAGCAGATGTCTAATGGTACTTACTGGGGTCCTGGAGACCAAGTTGATAATAACTAAAAAGTGCAATTACAATAATTTTCTCAGACTGCCACAGGGTAAAATCCTCCCTGTTACTGTGCACAGGCTTTTAAGCAATTTTCAATCTGTGCCTCATTACACAGTTAGCAACATGTTCTTTCTCACCCCCAGCCATTTGGAAGGATAAGCAGGAGTGGAAGGGCTTTTACTTCAGCACTATTTTCAGTGTTATTTTCCCATTTCATTGTGCTGATGAGGCTTTTCTCTCAACGACTACAGATTTTCATCCTGTTTTGGTCCCAGGGAAGTGAAATCAAACTCAAGAAGGTAATTCAATTGCATGTCTAGCACATGAAAGCTGACAGTTTTCTGCTGTGCAGATTGTTCCGTTTCTGAAAGTTCCCAGTTACCTTTTGGTCATACTTTGAAATTGGGGGACTCGAGGGTAGAAACTGCGAGATATTCCTTGTAACTTTGTTAAGCTCCAGGGTTTAGCACAATGTGGTCCAAGGCTGAAATAAATTAGGACATAATGTATTTCAGCAGCAGGTGAAATTCTGCTGTTGGTAAAATACACACTGCAGAGACTCCATGGTTCCTTCTGGACATAATATTTGACAATGAGTCCAAAACTCAGCTTTTGGGACTGAATATAACAGTATTGCATGAATGACTGGGCAGTAAACCATATATCTTCATTGATGATCGATTTAAAAAGGAAGCTAAATGTTCAGATCATGAGATAAAGACTGAAACTTGCAAGTCCAGTGTGTCTACATTAAGGGACAGAATGATAACCAAGGTTCCATGCACACGTGCACTTGTTTTTAGCAAGCACAGTAATTTTCTTTTTATATTGCCCTGCACTTGTATGAATTGAAAGTACTGTAAACAAATTTTCCTTAGTGGCAAAGGTTTGGGAATATTTCAAGTCATATTCACAGCTTTTTTCCCCTGATGCAAGGTGCTCTGAAAAACAGCAGAGAAATGAGAAATTATTTCTTTTTAAAGTATTGGGATGACGTAGGTTTCTGGATCTTTTTGAAGGGAAATGGAACTTTGATTTTCAAAGTTACTTGAGGATGAGACTTAAGCCAAATCATTCATGTATTTCGTAAACTTAAGCCATGAATATCTTTGTAGAAAAGAAAACCTACTTTTCCCTTGAAGCAAATCACACATTTCAACCTCCTTGTGAAATTTGTTATGTTTGCAGCTGCAGATGTTTCTGTTCTTCCTTCTTCACACGTAGCTTACCGTGAGCATTTTTATAAGTAGTCAATAACAGCTTCCACTCTCACTTTTATTTCCTATTCTCAGCATTTATTTTAATATTTGGAAAAGATTTGCTGAAAGGAGAAAATTTCACTACTCTGAGAAATGATGAGAATCAAATTATGATTTGGAGACACAGATCTGTATAGAAGTATGAGATTTGATTGAAAGAGATATCTTAGTTTGCAGAGAAGGGAGTCCTGGAGCCTTGGTTAAAAAGTCTGACTGACCAGCACCTTGAGGCATGTTCAGTTTCCACTTTCCTTTATTCTCACCAGAAGGCTGTTTCAGACCACAGTGCTTGGCGGTTGGAAACCTTTTATATTTAGTCAAATTATATTCATAAACAGTTTGTAAGAGGTTTTCTTTTCTGTTCTATCATTTTTCTCTTCTTTCCTGTTACTTCCTGCATTTGTAAACATACCTCATGTTTGCAGGCAGCATTCCTGCCCTCTTCAATGTGATTTTTTTTTATTAAACTAAAGTCAAACTCTTTAAATTTTGAAAGGTTTTTCTTCTTCTCTGTGTTCATATTAGTCTATTTATGCATTCTTTCATCTCCTTATTTTATTCAATAATTTTTGGACATTGATTGGCCAGGAGTTCAGTTTCAGATGAGATTTCACTGGTAGTTAGTCTGACAGATGAGATCTATGACCTTTCCTCTGTTTTTTAAATTAATTGTTGTGTTATTTTAGCTTGGCTTTTTGTTGACTTCTGTTGAATTTTATCTTGGATTTGCAAGCTTCTCAATCTTTATTCTTAATCTTTAAAGCATGTCATGGTGATCAGTTTCAACACATGGATCTGTATCTCTTCAGAATTACTTCTTTACCTCTAGACTCACCTCTGTCCTGTAAGGACATGCATTGATGATGTACAGTACAGCAGCAGCCTGTGAGCAGCTCATCCCTGCTCCTCTGGAGTGTGCCAGAAAAGATGCAGGAGGGAAGAGCCAGGTGCTTCCCGCCTACTGCCTTTCTGTTCCCACAGGACAAGGAGAACATAACGCTGTTACAAAACCAGTCTGAGTAGTCAGAAAAGGATATTTTACATATCCATCCTCCTGGAGTTTTTTTATATGGTGATATCCACGGAATAGAAGATATTTTACCTGGAGAAGAGAAGGCTGCAAGATAACCTTATAGAAACATTCCAGTACCTAAAGGGGCTCCAAGAGAGCTGGAGAGGGACTTTTTACAAGGGCATGTAGTGACCAGAGAAGGGAGAATGGCTTTAAACTGAAAGAGTGCAGGGTTAGATTATATATTAGGAAGAAATTCTTTACTAAGAGATTGGTGAGGCACTGGCACAGGTTGCCCAGAGAAGTTGTGGATGTCCCATCCCTGGAAGTGTTCAAGGCTAGGTTAGATGGGGCTTTGAGGAAGCTGATCTAGTGGAAAGTGTCCCTGTCCATGGCAGAAGGGTTGGAACTAGATGATCTTGAAGATCCCTCCCAACACAAACTGTTCTATATTCCTATGATCCCTTGATTATCTGCTATAATCTGTTAAATCTGCTCAATTCTATTCCTTTCTTCCTTCCTTCTTTCCTCCTGCCTTCCCACTTTCCTGCCTGCCTTCCTACCTGCCTGTAATACATGATTCCTAAATGAGAGGAATTGAGCAGGTGCTTGGGGTCTAGTTGGCTCCACAGTCACATCCTGTCTTCAGACACTGACTTATGAACTTCCCACTGTATTCAAAGGTAAGACTGCAGGAAGCTTGACTGTGTGAGGGACAGGACCAGCTGGGACTGTTGAACAGATTAGATATTATAATTATTTAGATATTGTAATTGTTATATGGTCCATGTAACAGCAGGGCTGGGACAAAATAACTCTGCTTCCTGGCCAGACCAGATAGTGTCGTAGTCTGCTCTGCTAAAGCAAACACACCATGTAATTTAGCTCTAGCACTGAGCAACCTACAGTCCTCCCCCAAATAACATTTCTTTTTAGAGGATTCCCAGCTAGTTCTGTCAGAATTTGTAGTTATTGCTAAGCATAAAAACAGCCTCAGAAGAGAGAAGGTAACACGGGCAATTCGTTATTCATCACACCACGGTATTGCAGAAAGTAATGGCCGGGAAAGCAGAACTAACTGCCCATTACACTCACACCCATCAGGAGTCTCCTGCATCTGGGGTCTCTAACAGGCACAGGCACTTTGTCAAAAAACATCAGTTACAGTTTGACAGCCAAATAACAAATAACAAAGCAAGAGCTCTGCTTTTGGCTCTAGGACAAAACCTGCTCAACCTGGTGGGAAGGGACAGTACAGCAGGCTAAGAAATATAAATATATATATTTATGACTACTGACCTGCCTGTGGTGACAGCAGGAGATGTGAGATGAGATATTGGGTTCCATCAGGTTTTCCAATACAGTTTTATTATTTGTATTCAAAAACACACAGATGCTACAGTGGAGAGAGTGGGTACCCTGAGGGGCAGGTACCTTGGGAATCCCTTGTGTCCTCTTTGCATTTGATGTAACTGTTTATAAGCCCACAAAAGGTACGTGGCACACTGATCAGTGAGAACATTATCCTCCTCTGCCACTGGTGAAGATGGAGTGATGTACAAGACCTTTGGTAAATTTTTTTGCCTTTTTCTCTATACTTTAAAGTAAGACTCAGCCTTTGAGCCCAGACTGAATGCAGCAATACAGGACATCAATCTGAGAGAAATTTTGGATCTTGTCTTTTGCCTACAACTTTTACCTCTTCAATCTTTCCTCATGACATATAAATTTTTAAATTCATAACATCAAGAGATTTTAATCCCCTTAATTTTTATACTGTAGATTGGTTTAGTGTTCAGATGAGCACAGTGGCCACACAGTTATTAACGCTAACTCCCTTCAGAGGCAAAATAAATACTGTCTGGTTACTAGCAAGACAGACTGGATGTGTTTTTAAAATTTAAGGGGGAAAACGAGAGTAAGAGGAGAGTTAACAGTTTACTTTGTTAAGAAATACAGGAACTACTCAACAAGTTTAGATTTCTTAGTGTTAGGCATTACTTTCTAGCGCAATAAATAACTATTTCAAAATAAGTCTATACTGATGCTAAACTACTCTGTTGCTAAAAAAAAAAATGAACAAATTAACATCTCTAATAAAGACCAAGCTTGCATTTCAGTTTTGTTTTTTTTTTCTGATGGGTTCTCCTGCTTAGAGGAGTGAGAACTTAATGCCTTAGTGACTTCTATCTCCCCATCAAACTTAGATGAAATTGGACTCCAGTCGAAATGCTTAGAAGGACTGTATGAAAACAGTCTACAAAACAGCCAAGGGAATATTGAAACTCCTTTACCCTGAGAGAACAAGTGGAACAGTGATACTTCTTAACTACACCACTGCTCCTTTAGGATTGATTTGAAACCTCCTCTCTCTAGACTGGCAGCCAGAGGATATGTTTAATTGATTCCACTTTTTCATTTTGTCTTGTTCAAAGGAAGGGGTCAATATTTGCACTAATTGAGGAAACACTGAAGAATTTCTGTAAAAAGCCTTGAAACTACAAAAACCTATGAGCACTCTTGTCTAATAGGAATATTGCTTCAAAATTGCCCTGTTGAAGATTAATCAGATGGTTGAAACATGGTGGTTGATATGTTTTCAGAATCTCTCAATTTTATTTTTTTTTGTTCCTATTTGTTTCTTTTGACACTTCAACCTAACAATGTTCTTTCCTCTGTGAGGGGTGAGTACTATAGAGATAGCTGAAATAGTTTTGATAAATATGTCTGAAGATATAAAAATCTCTAACAGGGTCTTGACTGATTGCTCTCTAACTAAAGGGTTTTTTGGGTTTTTTTTTCTGTTTTCTTTTTATTGTAGTGTTCTTCATTAGTTCCTTCTACTTCATGTATTTCATTCTGCATTAGGACTGCACTTGGTCTGGCCTCTGATACCTTGTTTCAGCCATTTGCCACCTGACTCGGATACTGCACCCACCCTTGGAGGACAGTTTACTTAGCTGGACATGCAAGAATATGCTATCAAAAAAAGTTAAGGGAAGCAGAGTTTTCTCAGTGAAGACCTAAAGTTGCACCACAAACTCCTCTAAGAGCCAAGGACCACCATGCAGACTTTGCACTCCTTGGATCTGCTTCTTCCAATAAACCGGTGGTAGAGGATGGGAATAAAACTGATAAACCCTTTGACAGTAGAAAATATTTGACTCAAGTTGACTCCAGTTCCCCTCTGAAAAATTAATATTAATGAGTAATTTGCACTCCTGTGGGAAGTGCACTGGACAGGAGGGCATTCAACCCATGCTGCTGGTGAGTACAGGCCCTAAGAGGAAGAGAGGAAGAGAGAGTTGGAGGCACATGTTGGAGGCACATTTTGGAGTTTGGGTCTGTGTAATGATACCTTTATCATGTGGTGGAAATTTTCTTCCAGGAGAAACTGAATGACATTGCAGTAACCCTGAAGGAAGGTAGGAGAATTGTGTGTCTGAGGATGCTTTTCATGACTTGAACTTCCATTTTCCTTGTGTATGATTACGAAAAAGTGAAAGTCTTTCACAGAGAGGCTGTGACATTCACTATTTTAGTTGCTTGGTTGAAAGCAAGATCACTCTCACAGAAGTAATTTCACTCTAGATTTTAGATCCCAGGATAATACAGAAAGTAGTGTCTGTGGCCTGAATCCTCCTTCCTCCCTTTGGATCAAGAGGGAATGGAAGAGGAAGAACAGTGGTATAGTGTGATCCTGTCATTTTCTGAAGAAACCTGAAGGGGTCAACTGAAAAGCTGGTCCAATTGTTGCATCTGTTTTTCCAGAGGCAACCACTGGAAGACTTTTCAACAAATATCATGCAAAAAAAAAAAAAAAAAAATCTAAAATTAAACTAAAATAGAAACTTATTTCTTAACTATAACACCACCACCATCTGGCTTCCTGCTAAAGGGATTTAAGAGGATTTCAGTATTAAACTATGATTTGGCTTTTCATTGTTGTTTGTGTTTATACCATCAAATATATGGCAACAGAAAAAACATGATGTTATATAACATATGCAACAAAGCTGTTCTAATGCAGAACTAATCTTTCTCTGTGTATGAATCATCTCACAGAAAAGGAAGTGTAGAACACCAGAAACACAGG
This sequence comes from Manacus candei, assembly GCF_025592945.1. Taxonomy (NCBI): domain Eukaryota; kingdom Metazoa; phylum Chordata; class Aves; order Passeriformes; family Pipridae; genus Manacus; species Manacus candei. Next base: position 9,860,718 of record NW_026138061.1, read on the forward strand.
AACCTAAGAAGGTTTGCAGAATGTATCCAGCATATGTTCTCAGTTGAGCTTTGACATATCACCAGTAGAATGGATTAAGTTTTTCAGTAAAAGCTCTAGAGCATCATTCCTTAAAATAGTTAGGGATGTTCAAACTGAAGGAGAAATCCAGGAATGGAGTTGCCAAGTAACAGATCTGTTCCATTTCTAGTTCAGTACTTGTATATTCTCCAGTGGAAAAAGACATCCAAGCTTTCACATAGATTTCATATAAAAAATATTCCCTTCTTCCAGATTCATGAATCATAAAGGTTGGAAAAGACCTTTAAGATCATCGAGTCCAACCCTCAACCCAGCACCACCACCATGTTCACCACTAAACCATGTCCTTAATTGCCATATCCACACATTTTTGAACACTTCTTGTGTGATAACTCCATCACTTCCCTAGGCAGCCTGTTCCAATGCTTGAAAACCCTTCCATTGAAGAAGTGGTAGTCATTTCTGGGAGGACATGTTAATACCAAAGATTCACTGGTTATTTTAATAAAAGCTTGTAAGAAGCACAAAGGTAGTATTTGACTAATGCCTCATGGCAATTCCATTGTTAAAAGCTTGATCTATTGAGATGTTCCTACTAAATTTCAGCAGGCTCTGCGCCCTCACGCTTTTTGATAGTGAAATATTCTAATCTGAGCTCACAGATTTGTTAATAAGAAGCAGCAAGTCCTGAACAGCCTGTAAATCAGATTTGTGAGAACTCAGTAGTCAACTTACAAGAAAGTTGTGATGAAAAGCACAAAACAAGCTGTAGGCACTAAGCCAGGTGCTGGGTCTGATTCTCCAATTTATGTCATCAGCAACTGGAAAAACATAAGGAAACTGTGATTCATGTACCCTTGGGATACATGGTGGTAGTCTAGAAAAGATAAATGATTTATCAGAGGCAAAATTGCACATCAGAAGAACACACAGCTTTGCCTTTATGACCATTCCACTTTGCACCCAGTTCTGTGCTTGGGCATGGTGTTCCATCTTCCTGGGGTTACTTCCAGCATCATAACCTTGGCCTGTCACAGCCCTGCCAGGTGCACAATGGCAATCGAGGGAATGCACAACTCATTCTCTTTGTATGAGCCAATACTGACATCGTGTGGCTGTTGGTAGGGGCAGGAGACCTCTTCCTCAGACTTCCCTTCTGACTGTCCACTGTCTGTAGGACTAAGAATCCCTGTGATTTTTTAAAAACATTTGTTAATGATTTGCAGCTTGGGAAGCCAACATAAAAGTAACAAAATCTGGATCATCCCTCCTATTTTTCTTTTGCAAACTGCCAGTGGCAAAAGCCCTCCTGTTGTGTGTGAAATGACTCTGTAGGTTATTTGGGGCTGTTAATGCCACCCCACTGGTTCACTAGGCAGTGGAATTTCAGCTATGGAGGAAACAACATGGACATGCAGACACCAGACTGGATTCAGAGTTTAACATTGAGAAAGGCAGCAAAGATGTGCTGCCTGTTTAGCCCTGCCAAAGGCCTTGCTTGTCAAAGCCTTTCACAAGGAGACGAGGCAGCAAACCAGTTACACAATCACAGATCCAGAAGCACAAAATGCTCTTGGGAATGTTCACATCTAACCCAGACTGAACTAGACAGGGAGAGTCTGCAATTACTGTTACTGGTGATTTAAAATAGCTTTCCCTTTGACTAGCTGTGTCTCCCTGCCATGTACAGATTGCTTTTATGATTTATCAAAGCTTCTTAAGGATGCTCTTTCTGAGCTGCCTGCTGCTTCTTTACAGTTAGTACAGTAGTGCAAAGCACTAGAGAGGTATTGCTGTATATGTTCCACATTAAAGATCAGACAGGGTAATCCATAAATAACTCTGCAGCTAAAAAGCTTGTAGCAGTTTGGGATTATACAAGCAGGCAAGAAGCATGTTTGCGGCAAGAATTTGTACAATTTAAAGCGAGAAGATTCTATGATTTTGATGTCCAAGCCCACCAAAATAATTTGAAATTCAATAGAGAAATCACACGATCTGTCTAAAAAAAAAAATTGGTGGAGTATAGGCAGTGTTTCCTGAGCTAATCTATCTCTACTGTACAGTACTAGGCAGACTTCTCGTACTTCTATATATTTCTCTGCAGTCCCTGCAATAAACACCTCATGATGCTCATGGGATGAACATATTCCAGATACAGGCACAACAATTGTTGCTAATGATTAGTTAATGGATGAGTTTGCATACAAAATGCAGTAGACATGTAATGAGAGGGAGAAAAGGCAAGCAATGATGAAAGATAATATTTCCAATTTGGATGTTTATTCTTACTTTCATTTTCATGGCTCAAGGAAGACAAGCACAGCCCAAGTTTGATCTGTATTCCCAAATGTATGAAATTTGGTATGAATATTAAGCTATTAGTTGCCTATTTGGACTAAGCCCTGCAGCAGAATTAACTCTAAGTATAGTAGAGGCTAATGCTTATCTCTGTGTGCAGGTTTGTGTGTTTGTGTGTGTGACAGAGTGCACATGAATACATCTCACTCCTTCTCTGACTCAAATCAGAGAGGAAATCTCTTTGGAGAACAATAATAAAAATTTGGTCGAACCACTGTGAACTTTCATGAACCATCCAAGCTAAAGAGTAGGTTGCTAATGTCACCACTCTGTACAAATCAGTGTGTGACCAATGACACCTGGAAGGATGAAATGCAAAAAACCCACACTTACTCTTTTCTTCAGCAATTAGCCCTCAATTCCAGCACAATAATTAACTCAAAGTCCAGCAGACCAATTTTGCCCTGTTTGTTTACTAATTGCAGTCTTAATTGTGTAAATAGGCATTTGGGTCTGCACTAATTCAGTGTCTTTGAATTTGCCTTCTGACTTTTACTGTCAATTGTTCATAACATTGGGTTCTATCTTTGGTAATGGGCAGGGAACAAAGATGTGTTTGTATGGGAGGCATGGGTTAGAGGAAAAGGAGAGAAAAATTGGGATATAAATATTATGGGACCAGGCCAGGTTGCAGCTACAGGTATCAGTTACATCTCCAAGAACAGGTCCAAAGCCCAGCCATTCAAAGGCTAGAGCTGTGCAGAATTCACTTTGCTTCCAAGCATTGAAGAGGCTTTAGACCAGATTCACTCTAGGCTATAAAGAGTAGCATTTTACCAGCCAACTTACATTTGGTTCTCAAACCATAAAGGAAAAAAAGCATATTGTCTCTAGTCTTGAAGAGACTATAAAAGCTCATGTGACCTGGGCTGTACTTCTCATTGCTCATGCCTGGCAGGGAGCTATTTGTGATTCCCTCTATAGCCCTCACTGTTATACTCCCCTAAGAAGGCATTCAAAGCACCAAACTGAGCCTTTGACCCCTTATAGGTACCTGCCCATTGTCTTTGAGAAAACACAGACCTGTCTTTCAAAGTGTTGTTCTTATCTCTCTTTATTGGTCCAGGAATCCCATGTGTCTATGACTAAAACCTAACCAGCGTGTGGGCTGAACCACAGATCACATGTGTACTTTGTTTTGGACAGCCACAACACCAAATCATGGTGTTTCTTCACTAGGAGTCCCCAGTACAACATTGGATTCTAATGAGGATATGGTTTCCCATATTAGCACACTTTGATTCAGAGGAATACTGAGGGGTATTTAGCAATTCTTTTAATAATGGGCTAAAAATACCAGTTAGGACCACACATTATAAAACTGGAATTGGTTTGGCTTTCCTGTATAGTTGTGACAATGAGTCTCTCCTGGAACTGCCCAAAGTATGTGCTTGTCTGCTTATCCTGACTGCTTTGAGGTGCATTCTGCCAAATCTCACTGAATATGCCAACTCCTGCAACATTTTAGGGATGGATAAATGACTTGTTGGGATTAAGGTGAAGTCAATTAATTTTCTGTTTGTGAGAGTGGAATGTAATTGTAATCAAAAGGAAAATGCATTTAACCAATGCACTAATTATGTCCTCCCTGCTGCTGCCCCCTTTGCCATTTGATATGATTGAGAAATTAGTCAGGAAAAAATCTATCTATACAGACACAGGCACAACAACACAGCCCTTGTCGATTATTAATCAGCTTGCAACATGAAGCCAGCAGTCCTCTAAGTTTTACACTCCTTCCCTGTCTGTCTCAGGGCTTCCATCAACTTCTGAGTGTATTTGCTGTCTTTTGGAGTCTCTGTGGAAGACACCTTTGAATACCTCTTTTTCCACAAGCATTGTTTGAAATAGCATAAAACACTAGTTGGGACCAGGAACCTTCTTCTGGAACTATACTCTGCTCTGTTTCACTTCCATCCTTCCCTTTTCCCAAGACAGATACTTAGGGATAGATCCCATTGTACCACACTATACCACCAGTGCCATGAGCAGTCAGTAAATATCTCTGGAGAAAAATTAACAAAATTGACTGAGAGGGATGTATCCTTGCAAGAAGGATAAACAGATGCTTGTCTCGATGATGCATGGATGTGATTAATTTTAAGCACAGATGTATTTTTGCAGAAATTTTTGAGTTAAGACCAGAACTTATGGTTATAGTCTCTGTTCATTTGACTACACAAAAAGAAGAAATCTCCATTACTTGTTTGGTTAATTGGTACAGACATTGCCATAGAGTCATGAAGAAGTAGCAAATCCCTTCAACCCCAACCCACTGATCTCTGTAACTTCCTAGTAACAGTTTGCAAATGGATGTCAGGAAGCTCACAGTCTCAGTATAAAAGGCCAGAGGAACTTAGGTCTACTCATGAATTACATCCCTGAAATGAGTTCTTAAACACCAAACACCAAAAAACCTGCAAAAAAACTTTCCAGGCATTTACTAATTTTCTGCCTTCAGGGTTTTGCTACTTCAAGGTCTCATTCATTTAACTGGTGAAAAAGAGCTCCATATTCAAGGGCTTTTAGGTCATGATTAGTTAATCTAATAATTACCTATTCAATAAGTCAGAGATAGTTTTCATTCTTCAAAGAGAAGAACAATCTGAATTGTAGAATCACAGAATAGTTTGGATTGGATGTTAAAGACCACCTGGTTCCAGGTCCCTGCTATGGGCAGGAACACCTTACACTTGACCAGGTTGCTCCAAACCCTACCCAATCTGTCCTTGAACACTTCCAGGAATGGGACATCAGCCACAGTCCTTCATATAGCTTATTTATTTGCTTGCCCTTGAGCATCTTTTATCCTACTTGTCCTTATCACTATCATGTTTGCCACATTCTACACGGACAAAAGGAGTTGGGGAACTTGCTAACAATCAAGGACCACGGAAAGTACAGACAAAAGGAAGCAAAGATTTTATTGACATTTCTTTACACATAACACAAGCTACACAAAATGCCACAATAAAGCATATGTAGAAAAATAGTAGAGTCATATTGGCACTGATGTCTATTCATTATTATTATTACTATAATTATTATTATCATCATCATCTTATTATACAGGTTTCATCATAACCATAATAAATAAGCATTGAAATTTCACAGTGGCATTATAAGCTTTACATTCATGATCTTGTTTATACAAGGGACCATGTCATATTTCTTCAGCTTTTTTGTATGGTCATGATTAAAAGTAGTAGATTTAAAAATGAAAAGCCCTTTCCCTTAACCTATAAGGATCTGTCCACATTAATCCATTGACTTGATCCCTTGGAGAGGTCTGTATTTGTCTAAGAAGACGTTACTTTTAAAATACATTTGACCAACTGGAAAATTGGCTTTAAAAAGAACCCAGAACATTTGCTATCTTCTGGTGGTCTGATTTTGAGATGCCACGGATGCTGTTAGTTGCCATTCCATAAGATCCTCAGGTTGTATAAAGCTCTTCATCAGGTTAATCCACCTAGGCATCTCACCCATTATATCAAGAGTTCCTTTGACCAGCATTTCTCGGGATCAGACCTTTAGTAAAGACCTTGTGAATGCTGTTGAGTCAGAACCTACATTTCAAGAAAATTGATTTGCATCTCTGTTTTCCCTAAAATATCATGGAATTGACTCAACTTCATTTGTTTCCACTTTGTGAGATTAGTTTTGGTTCTTCAACATAAGTCTCACTTAAATCTTGATAGACACAGCTAAAGAAAATTGAAGTGTGTGACAGTTGACAAATGTTCATTAGGGAAAAGGAAGTAAATTAGAGAGAGGTAGACAAAGTATGTGTTGTAAATCTTGGTTTCTCAAAAATAAATAAATAAATGATACAGATTTTCACTCCTCTCAGCCTCTAATTATTGCCTCTTCTGTCTGATTTGAAATAAAATTTTCAAGAAACATAACTGCCTCAATCAAATGTAATAATGTCTCATTTAAAAGTCCAACCTGTAGTGTCACATGACAGAATCAGCTGTACTCATATTCAGACCACAGAAATAGTTATAATTAAAAATACCATAGACTACTCATCTACAAAGTTCAGCCTCAGTTTCAAGTTAGTCTTTAAATTCAAATTTGCAGAAGGTTGCACTTACTGTGACATGCACCAGTTATATCATGCATATTGCTTATCCTGAACAATCAGCCCCAAAGGAATTACTTGGAGAAGGATATATCTCTGATGCTTTGCTTTGCAGTTTGTGTGCACAAACATGGGCATATATCCAATGTTAGTATTTTACATCCACTATGCAAGAGTACAAATGGTTATTAAGTTCAGGGGCCAAGATCTTGAATTCGTATAGGTTTTTTATGAAAACTAAAAATGTTTAAAGTATTACTCATTTGAAATTCAACCCAATAGTATTTGGCAGGTACTTGTCTGAAAAAAAAAAAAAAAAAACAACCAAAAAACCCCCAAAACAAAACATATAATTTCTTTTAAAAAAATTTCTAGCCTTGCGTTTGTTAACTAAAAATTGTAAGAGTGTGCTTAAAGAAAAGCACTTTCAGAGTTAGTTATTTACAGGAAACAGTAGGTTTTAATTCCAAGACATATTTTCTTAATATTTAATAAAATAAGTAAAATATAACTCTTTGAAACATAGGATGAGGATCTTCACAGAACTTTGCTCCTGTTCACAGCATTCTATTCCACATGTCAGTTGAGGAAGAGTGAAGGTGTACACATTTGACCCAGTTGCTCCAAGCCCTATCCAACCTGGCCTTGAATACTTTCAGGAACTGGGCATCAACCACAGTCCTTCATATAAGTAACACATTTTAGGTGTTACCATTGAGCTGAGAATTAATCCAGCAGCGTAAGTAACGTGCTCCATTTGAATAGATACTGTAAAACAGGTTACTTCTGATGACATTACTAACTTTAACCATTAAAAAAGTTAAAGCTTGATTTTGAGAGTTACAATTTTAATAAACTTTGAAGAAAGTTTCATCAAGGTTTCCAAGACTCTTAAACCACAATAGTGGTTCCAGTGTCAAAAACAAAGTAACTGTGTTCATACATTGCACACAAGGAAAGATGTAACATAAATCAAGACCTGCCCCACAGATGTGTTTTGTTTATAACATAACTAGAATGTTTAGTTTTAAGTGCCTGATTGTGAATTTACAGCATGGAACAGAGGGCTAAGAAAGAGGACAGAATTCACTTACTGTCTTTATTTGACTAAATTAGACTAATAAACATAAACTCCTTCTAAACAAGAAAGAAAATCTCCCAGTAGACAGGTCTTCCCTATTAAGGCTTGTACTGTTCATTGAAGGTAATTCTGCAAATAGAGAAGGTTTAACTCTCTGTCTCAAGTGCTGTGGTTAATTGTTTAAGCATAATTAAAAGACGTAGATTTAAGACCAGATTTTTATTTTTTCTAAAAAGATTTAAGGATATATTAAGGGAGTTATAAATATGACTGAGGCCTGAGTCTGAGACTCTGGTTGAAAAACCCTCAATAATAAATAAATTCATAGTTTAAGTCCAAGAAAACAAGTTCTAGGTTAAAGTGTACAGCATTCAAGGAATCTTATTATTAGAGACAAATCAAAGTAGTAAAACATCAACACAAGTTTCAATTTCTTTCTGAACTTTGTGTTTTGGAATATATTGATCTGTGGTTTAGTTTTGAACTGATACTTTTCCCAAATATCCAATAATACTCTGGAGTGATTTATTTTGGTGAATTGAGTAGCGTTTGGAAAGTTGTTCTCTTTGCTTTCCCTGTCATTATTGCCATCCTGGTGGGGTATATTCCTGTCACATCCTAGACAGATGAAGGGCTTATCTTTGCCTTCTTAATCTATCAGAACTGTATCTAAACTCTGACTCACCTGGAGATCCAAAAAAGCATGGGACAAAACATTACGTGTATCTTTTTTCTTGGTAAAACAAACACAGTGAAAAATAAACATAGAATGCACTACAAAATATTAGTGGGGTTTTAGTGTGTTTTTTTTCCTGGGTATGCAGTTGCAAAGGAATACCGTGGCTTGTCTAGACTGATCTCCCTCATACTTCATGAGAAGATTTAACTGCAGAAAAAAGAAATAATTAATTTCCCGAACTGCATGCATAGTCAAATATATACAAGACTAAAATTAGTAAGAAGAGTGGCAAAGCTGATAAATCATTGGTCTATCAGCTTAAAAATGAATGCTTGGTTGAAGAGGATTGACATGAAGGAAAATTAAAAGATGGTGATAAGCTTCCTTCTCAGAAGATAGGGCAGCTCAGTTTGACATGTTGCATTGACCATGGAAACCATGGAGGTGGTAGATAACACACATAAAATGCAGGACTGCTCAGATAAGTTTAGTTGGTTAATGGTGTGCCAAGAGGTTGACAAATCACTCTACAAAACAATCTCTCTCCTCCAATGAGGTGGGTGAAGCCAACAAGCGGCTCTTTCACCAGAGCTCTGGAGGATAATCAACATAAATTCCCCCCAAAAGCAACAGAAACCTGTTAGACTCAATGATCACCACCAGCTTCCTTCTAAGGGAATGGTACATATACAGCGTGTCTGGGAACATACAGACACCACACATGGAAATAACATATTTCTCATATGGGAAAAGACACTTTCTGTGTACATATGTAGGTAGGGTATACATCATGTGGTATAGATGACATACAAGAACTATACTTTATATTATCGTTTTTGCTGAAAGTGATGACTCATCTTAGATCAAAAAACTTCCCACAATCTATTCTTCAACCTTTCCCATGCATATAGCTGTGTATATGACACTGTATCAGAAATTCCTGGACATCTTTCCACAGCTGGGAATGATGCACAGTCTTATCCGTATAAAAGTAGCAAAGAAGAAGTGTCTCCTGGACTGGAACAGGTAGATTTCTGCTAGCACTTATGCTTTCAGGAAGGAATGATAAACTTTTTAAATTAGTTGCTTAAATATTGGAATTTTCAGCACCAAAATCTGTTTACTTATGAGTGTAACCCCATTTATGGGATGCATAGAATAATTGAGACCATCGCTGTACTCAAACTACCCACTTCAAAAAAAAATAATTACTGGAGACTGGACTTTTATGTGGAGAAGGTTTTTATTTGTTCCTTTGGATAAGTGGTTTGTGTTTGTAGCTGATATCTTTCAAAGACTGGAAGGCGTGCTGGATTGCAGCAAGAGCAGACCTATTCACTGTGTCACAGTTTCATCTTTTCAGAGGCAGAAGATACTTGAAGCCGTGAAGCTCCATGCATTTAGCATTTAGCCAATGGACTTCTGGCACCTATGTGTGCAAATCCATTTCAGACAGATATGGTTAGTTTGCTACTCAGATAATAGGATCTTGCAGCACTTTGGGTGAAAATAGAGAACGGAATTTTCAAAAGCAGAGAAATCAAGTTTCAAGGTTGTAACAGAAGTTAATTTAGTCTGACCTTTTGCATAAGAAAAGTTTATACATATTTATTCTTTATGCTTTTATCCTATGAGAGGAAAGCATGACTCATCTGCATTTAAAGCAGTCTGTTTAAGACTGATTAAACTGTTTCATAAGTATTTTTATTCAGTGCATGGATTTCTCTTAGGGAAGTGCATATGTATTATACAGTCTTACTAAAATAGAGAAGAAACAGCAGCTGCTGTGCCCAAAGTAAAGGTTAACTCACAGGGGGCTGCAAGCTGGAAGATTGAAATTGTGGGAACAGGAGAACAGCTCCAGCTCTTTGGATTAGAGCCTCAGTTAGGAAGAGGATGTGATGAGTGCCAGCAGCCACTGAAGCCCTCCTGAACAGAAAAAAGGCACCCATTTGCAGCAGAGTTACCATCCAAGGAAGTTTGCCGGTGTCTGGAGCCTCCAAAACCCAGTTCAATGTTTAGAAACTGGACAGGTCCCAGCAAAAGATTACCAAGACAGTGAGGAGTCTAAGCACACAGCTTCTTAGTTGCCTCAGAAGGCTGAGTTTGGGTTATGTAGTCCAGCAGAAAGGATGCCAAATCACAAAGAGCTGTCTGAAGGTAGGGAAAAGGGAGTTTCAAGTACACCAGAAGCAAGACTGCCCCTGTAGAATAAAAAGGTGGGATAAGAAAACATAAGAGGAAGAAACTGCAGCTCAGAAACTTCAAATTGGATTTTATCTTTTTTCCCCTTCCTTATGAGAGGTGTACAGCACCTGAAAAGGCAATCCAGAGGAGCTGTAGTATATCCATCACCAGATGTTTTCAAGACTCAGCAAGACAAAGACAGGGCTGACCTTACCATGATGCTCATGATAATCCTGCTTTGAACAGGAATTAGACTGGGACATTTCCAACTGTTCCTTCTGAAACAAAATATTCTGTTATCTGTAACGTGTATGGGTAGGTGCATAACAATCCTCATAAAGGGCTGAGAAAATTGACTGGAATGAATGCGAGACCACGATGTCCCACTCCCGGAGAAATGGAATGACAGTGCTGGATATATTTGTGAATGCACATCTGCACTACTTAGCAGTCTCTGAAGGAGGTGCAGTCAGGTCATGGAAAGGTGACCATGCAAATGGAGGGATGTCTGGACAAAACAGAACAGCAGTTTAGGGCAATTTAGGCATCTCAAAGAATAGTAAATTAAGGGAACCATGAACACAGCCAGAGGCACAATCTTGCTGTGATTGTGTTTGACTCAAAAGGTAAAACCAAACCAGAGAAGAGTGAACTGCAGCTAAACAAGTCTCAGACTCAGTATTTTATGACTCCAACCATAATTGACCCAATTTTTAATTCAGTGATTATTTGCCCTGAAACTCTGACACTACAACCATAAAGCAACTGCATTAAAGAAGATGAACTCTGACTCCAATAGACCTGTATTTATACTGATTTACAACCTGAAACCAATTCAATGATTAAACAAACACTGAAAATTTGGGGGAGGAGGTAATTTGAGCCAGAGACTGTCAATTATGCGACAACATTCAATATCAAAATTGCTGAGCATATGTATTATAATAAAGGAAAACATTCGATAAGTGTTCTCCATGGACATGACCTTTGACATTTAAATAACCATCTGGAGTGAAATATGTTAGGTTGTTCTGATAATAATTTATAAGTGGAAATTTAAGTCCACAAAGAAAATAATCATTCAGCTGGGCTGACACATATTTGCATGCTAAGACTGCTGCAGAAATGCCCCATGACTATTCATTATATATTAAATTTCATGGAATATTTTCATAAACCTGCACAAGAGTCTAACCTTGTTATTAGAAGTTCTCACCTTTCTCCTTCATCACCACTTAGCTATTTCAAGTGCAGAGGTATAAAGGAAGATAACTTCTTTTTTTAAGCATACCAAAAGCACCATAGAAACCTACAAATAACGAAAACTTTGGCTTGAATTCCCAGTTTTCACACTGTCTTGTAACAGCTTTATCTCTCAAATGTGGTTATTCTCTGGTGAGGGAGTGAAGAGGATTGGTCAGTGGATATTTATGAAGTGCTTTGAAGTGAAATAGTTCTCAGTGTTCCTGTAAGTAATTCCAAAGCTCTGTACTAAGGTTTCAAGTCTTTAAAAAATAATCCTTTAAAGCTAAGAAATTTCAACTTCCCCTATTGTCAGTGGACAGACTTGATTTTGAAAACAAATTATAAATTTCATTAAAAAGAAAATGAGCATCCATTGGAGGCTGGGAAAAGACACATTTCCTGCAAATTTTAAAGGAGTCTGATTTATATATTCAGTGTTTGCTTTTGTTCAAGGTATACAGTCAAAAACTGTGCCCAAGTATGAAAAACTGAAGAGCTAATAAGAATATCATCCAGTCCTCAAATGCTGGGCCTCCAATTTTGGTCTATGTCTTAGATATCTAAAAAGTGAGTCTTATAATAAGTCCCCTGGTCAGAGAATAGAGGTAAGTAATCCTGAATGTCACTGACTACATAGAGAAATGAAGACTTTTATTTTCATAGAATAAATTCATTTTGCAACTACTTTTTAAGCACAAATTAAGTAATGAAATTAGACCAGTCAAAGTCTATGATTCTCCAAGTAGAAACATCTCCAGAGGATACAGGAGATGGGCTCTTCAATTTCTAGGAGATTCAAAACCAACTCCTTGAAAATCCTCAGCCCACCTGCAGAAAGAAAGAACTCGCTCTTCTGTCCCTCATCTACTCAAACTTAGTCAATACTGCAATTTCTTTTCAGTCAGATTTAAGAAAAAAATATTCAATTCCAGAAGATACTAAATTCTTTCAAAAGTTGAGCTCAATGGGATCTAGAAGCCCTAAAATATTGGAAAATATTAATCCAGTTATTAATAAAAGCATAATCATAGATATTCATTGAATTGTTATAATTGCACTGTTTTCAAGTGCTTCAAATTTTTTAAAACAGTTAATGTCAGTCCTTTTAAATGCTACAAACTGCTTCAGAAACTTCTTGTCTTTTCCTTCCCTCCATCATTTCCTCTGTCTTTCAAAGCTCTGAGATCTGTTCCTCTCTTCGTCTCTGCTCCTCTTTTTCTATATGTGGGCTATCACCTTTCCTTCCAGAGAACTTACTCATCTGGGCTATACCCCATCGCTCATCTCTAACACTGGAAACTTTAACAGCCAAATGCAGTTCACCTGGTGGAGCCAGGAGATCCTCCATGCTGGTTATAATCTTCCTACATGCCAAAGAAACAACCCTGGAATGCTGGCTTTGTTTTTTCTTAACTGAAGAATCTCACGGAATTGAAGGGGATTTCACTTCACATACAGCAAACACTGACACTGACAAGCTACAAAAAACTCCTGTTTGTCCCTCCTCTGTCCAAGGTTTTGAAAAACTATCTTATCCTCTATAAATGTGAGAGCTGAGTTTAAAAGTTTAACCCTACCCCCATAGACGCACGAAGCCAAGGGGAGTTTGTGCAGTTTCCATTTGCAAATGCAGCTAAATTTATTTTAAAAGGCTTTATGTGAAAGAACAATATATTAAAATTCCAATGGTTAAGACAGAAACAAAGATGCTAACTATGCATTTAGTTTGCTATTTTTATGAAGATAATTTTTAATGTATAGTTCTTTCTGTGCAAACAAAAAATCTGAAAATAAGTCCATGCTGATTGCTATAGCTGATGAAGTCCAGCAACTTAGATACTATTTGTATTGTAATGAAAATGTAGATTTCTTTGCAGTATAGTCTATACAGTTAAGTGGGTTTACAATATTGAGAGTCATTATCAAGGCAACATACTGTTAAAGAAGAAAAAGAGAGGGAGGTTGTTCTGACAATGCTAAAATGAAAACTCAATTAGTCTGTTACTGCCAATATACCCCACAATGTTCTGCCAGCAGAAGGAAGATAAAATCTGTATCTTATCTTTTGATAGGAATGACATCTCCCAGATTTTTCTGAGGCTTGATAGAAGCTCTCGCCATAACCCACAAGGTGTAAGTTTTATGGACCTAATCCAACTCCATATACATTCCAATTCTGAAATCAGACTGAGTCATCAAAGAATTCCATATGAATAGGAGCACTGAAACCTTTAGGTGTATTTCTCCATCAGCCAGAGCACTGGTAGGAGTGTAGGATGTCAAAGTGAACACATGGAAAGGCCCACCAATTTCTGCAGCAAAACAGAGATCTTTTCACATGTCCCTTGTCTCACAGTCATGCAAGTAGAAGGCTGGGAATGCTGTCCAGTGTACAAGGCAAGGCAAGAACCACCAATCTGAGTGGAAGAACAGTTACACTGGTACGTTGTCAGGCTCAGGACACCCAGGATTGCAAAAGTTGGTGTGAGACTTTGACATAAGCATATTTCCTCATACAGACTGTATACATACACACACACACACATCAGACATGTATGTAGGTGTAAACTAACTTTCTTCTAAATATTTTTTCCGAATTTTCTGGTGGCAGACTCCTGAACATTTTCTACAAGTAGACAAGACCCTCATACAGCACACTGAAGCTTGCTGATGGTTCGAGATTGCTTTTCTTTCTTGTTTTTTCACATAAAATCCATGTCCTGGCTCAAAAATACTGCACTGTATAACAGCTCAATCTCCACATCCCATAATATTAAAATTCTCTAGACAATTTACCGAGGAAGAAGTAAGCTGTGATATGTCAGTGTAGGTGGCATTAGACAGCTGAGGCTGAAAAGTGAGAAGGAATTTCCAAGCAAGAAGTGAAACCGAGAAGTTTTAATTCCTGACATAATTTATTTGTTAATGGGCTAAAATCGACTTTTAACTTTTAATTGTCAATTTATAAAAAGGAAAAGAAATAAAAAAAGAGAAAATAGTATTTATCTATTTGATTATAATACTGAGGTAATATTTAATGTTTAAAAAACTTGTTGAGAGTGAATTACACCATGGAACTCTTTCTATATAATTTCTGCCCCTTTGAGGACACGAGATTTTTATATGTAATATACCTTCTTATTTTCAGTTGATCTTAATCTCACTCTTTGGTATATTCCTTCTTTCTCCTTCCTTATTAAGGAGAAGAATGCCTACCTTATCAAACCAGACTTGTTCTTTATCGGTGTTTGCCAGCCTGCTAACAACTCTTTTCTTGAACTGATTTTGTGTAAGTTTTTCACATTTTTTCTTTTGAGAAAAAATAGTTTTACTTTTTGCATGTACAAATGTTTCCCTGTGGTTGTGAGGTTTTTTGTTTACATTTTTTATTCTCTTATTTCAGAAATCTCCACTATCTTGATCTTATTTTACTGATGAGAGCCTTGACACCTAAAACCATCTTTTTAATTTTTTTTTTACAGTCTTTGTTACAAGATATAGAGACCTGTTTATTTATGTTTTTAAACAAACTATATCTGCATTAAAAAATAGCCTACCTTTCAAACAAAAATAATTGTGAAGGATTATTCATTTTCTCTTTTTTTGAAAAAACTGCTGTGACATTGAAAATTTATCAAAATGTTATGAAAATGTACAGTGTTATTGAAATTTGCCACTGTAAATCTGATAATTTTTTGATAAATATTTTAATGAAAATTTGATGAAAAAAATAAAAAGTGAGAAAAATGTTCTTTTCCAAACTCTTAAAAACAACTTGGATATCTTTGCATGAATAAATTTTTGAATGTTCAAACCACCTGAAACCATATAATAATTAGGACTATACAGCACTGCAAAGGGGCATTAACAAAACATTCATAGGGTATTGCAGAGGATCTTAATAAGACATTCTTTTTCCACAATCCTTACTATTCTACATCTCCAGCCTTTTTTTTTTTTAAGTGTTTGGGGTTTTTTAAGGGTATTTTGAATTTCAAATCAGAGTAATTAATTAAAAAATAAATAAATAAAATTGTCAGGGTAAATGTACTTGCATACAAAGGTTAAAGTAAAAATTGTACCTCTAAGGTTATAACAACCACAATAAATGTAAACAGAAGAAATGTGAACAGATGCCACTGATATTTTACAAGTAATACAGTAGATTCCTCTTGGTTTGGTAGCTTCTTATTTGAATAAAATTCTTACCAACTTAAAGTTGAGGTTTCTTTTTAAAGACAAATACCAATATTTCTTCATTTTATGTAAAATATTTCACTCCTTTCCCTTATTTGAATGTCGAATTTGTGTATATTACAATTTATGTATGTTACAAATTATAACCAGTAATTATAACCAGTAATGGAATCATCCAAATATTTTCTTGCAACAAACAGAAATACTGAAACTTTCATAAATGGTTTTCAGACTTCTCAGCTCATCACAAAGGAGGTTTTAACCTGAGTTCACATACACTTGTTTCCTCTTGTGTTAACTACCCCAAAAGTGCTACAAATGTATAGCTTTGTTAATACATAAATAAGCATTAAATCAAGGACAGACAAATTCCTGGTTTAATATTCAGGAGAAACAGGAATTATATTGGTCCAAACACATTTGGAGAATTAGCCTGCTTATTCTGATTCTGTAGTCCAGAAGTGGCTCATGTCTTTATGTGGACAAAGAACATAGAAACCGAAGAGGAATATTTATTTCTTCCAAAAGCACCAATACTTGGAAGCTTGAATGCCTTAAAGCCATAGCACTTTATTCTCTGAAAGAGAAATGGAAATGGAAAGTTTGAAAGTCCCACCTGATCTCATTTCTAACACTGCATTCCTTTGGCTAAGGGATTCTCCTCTGTTCTGTGAAAAGGTTGGCCTCTGCTACCCGGTACTTCAGGCACTATTTGAAGTAGTTGAGTCCTGCCACAAGGAAAAACTTCTCCAGGAAAAGTTCAGAGTCCAGCACGGCAATGTGGGCAGCCCGGCCTATCAACGTGTTGGCCGTGTTCGGCAGGGCATGGAACACGTTGTGTCGGATCAAAGTGCAGTCCTTTGCCCCAATCAAAGGCTGGAGCAGGTTGTTAATCATCTCTGCGTAAACAGGACCTGAAAAAAGAGGTTAGATGTCACACCTACATGCCACAGACCCCAGATCCTCTCTTTCCTTCCAGTATCATTTAATTACAGTCCCAGTGAGAAGGAAAATAGAAGCAAGGCCAAAATGCAGGAGATAGGAGGCCAGTTCAAAGATTTGCCAGGTGCCAGGGTGTTGTTAATCTAGTGGAGGCACTGGCCATGTGGAGTGATCTGCTGAAGCTGCGAGTAGGAGGAGTGGGAAAATCCTGGGCAATCAGTCACATTTCCTCTGTCATTGAAGAAAATGCTCTTGTTCCTTTCAGGGGAGTGCGGTTGGACTCAGAGTGCCTGTGGATTCAAATGTGAAAGGGTCTGCAGGACACAGTGGTCCATTGAGTTTCTCTGCAGAATCTGATGCAGGAAGGATGTCATGTAGATATTTGGGGAGTTTATGGGGCAAAAACTATGACTCAAGAAACACGTACTGATAAATGATCTACACCGAATGCAGATCTGGCTCCTACTAGGTCAAGTACCTCCCTGAGAAACAAGAACTGTATGAGAGTTAAAGAATGACCTTTTAGTTCATATCAGAGGTAGGATAGAAAGAGCTGGCATTTAGGCAAGAGGTGTGAAGGCAACCATGCTGATTACTGGGCCTAGGTGTCTCCTGTTTCTAAAGGGTACCTTAATTTCTAGGTAATCACATATATGAAACAGGGATGAAATTGCACTGAGCATTATTGCTGGAAGTGGTATCAAACCGAAGCCACGAAACATTTTATAAATGAGGCAGACTTAATAACAAAGGCAATGCCTGGGACAACACATGGCCTGAGCTCACAGGAGAGCCTCTGAGTGGTGTTGAGTCCTGATATGCTTTACAGTTTTTATTACAAACCAACACAATTTTAGATCTGTCCCTTAAATTATCTGGCAATCACTCAAACACTCTTGGAAAGAAAGAGAAAATCCCTTGGCTCTGGTTATGCTGAGAGAGATTTCATTATGTGTAACAAAGATGAGATAATATAAGTAAATCAGTAGACTACAGAAAAATATTATCAAGAGCTAGTTCTATTATCATCACTTTAAAGAAAAAAATTTAGAGGGAAGAGGAAGAAGCAGTAAGAAACCTTTGATTATGACCTGATTGAATGTTTTTTTTCATCAGGCAAAGAGCTTCTTGAAAAGCTTATTTTATTGATTTCAGTAATTTCCTGTGGGAAGAGAACACTTTCTTCCTTATCAAATAAACATTTGAGTTTTCATCATGCTGATGAAAAACCCTTCTAATGCAATGACCTCAGCTGCACAAAACCACAATTCCTCAATAGCTTTGTGAATATAGAAAAGATCTTAAACATACCTGTGTGTCTGTCCTTAAGTGCATTTTTGCACATTTCTATTCTTGCTGAATGGAAGGGTACATATCTGTCTTGGGGTGAGGCCACTAACACAACATTTTTAAAGTACTGAAGACCTGTGGCAAACATATTAAATACATTAATCACAGTGAAGTGCAGAGATGAAAAATACACACAGTGTCAGCATGACTACTTCATGTTCAAAGGCTTTTGAAAACCTACAGTGCAAAATACATGATAATTATTAAAACACACAACACGAGCTTAGAAAGATTCCTAACAGCTTAAACACATTTCTGCTGCTTCTGAGACGTATTCATTACTTATCAACAACCAAAAAGGTTAACTGTATGCTAACAAAAAAAAACTGTGAAAAAAAAACCTGATTAAAACCTTAATTTTGCAAATATTTATACCTCTAATCAGAAATAAATTTAAAAATAACACAATGAATTAGCACAATTCTCAAATATAATAGAGAGAGGGAGGAAAAAAGGAGCCAGCTTCACTGCTATGATGTCATACTGTTACACCACTGTTGACAGAGCCTTGGGATCCATCCAATCCCTGCATTCAGCAGTCCCTTGATAAATGTACACTGCTGGTACATCGACTGGAAACTGGAATCCTCCCTCTTCCCTAGAGGTAATAGGGCCATTGATGAGTTGTGGAAACAGGCTCCTGCTGTTTGCCCTGTCTGTGGTGTCTTGAGCCCTCCACGCCCACATTTAGCAGAAAAGTAAGAAAACAGATACCAATGATCTGGGTTATTAGTCCAGAGAGTACCCTGAACACAGAAGAACTATGGATTTGTCATTCATCCTTCCCTCCCATCTTGTGTGAAAGAGGTAAGGAAGACTGAACTTTCCATCGTGGACATTCAATTCCAATAACAAAGTGTCCTTTTCAGCCCTGGAGATGCCTCTCTTTATTGGCAGCATCCAGAACCAAGGCCTGGCTGGCTGGGGCTGATCTAGAGGAAGGTGTCCCTGCTTATGGCCGGGGGGTTGGAATGAGATGACCTTTAGGGTGCATTCCAACCCAAACCATCCTATGTTTCTATGATTCTGTGACTGTGATTTCTAGATTTTCACAGAAAAGCTAACTATCACCACCACAAAGAAAAGACCTGCTGCCTGCCCTTCCAAAACCTGGCTGAAGCTGTTTTTCTTCTTGTGTAATCAAACAGAGTTTACAACTTAATTCTAAAGTAAAAAGTAGGAGAAGCAACAGTACGTGTTACCATATCTAAAAATCTATGTGAAGAGGTTGAATACAGAAGAATATTTTGTTGGTTTTTGTTTGATTTTTTTTTTTTTAGACAAGCATGAGGAGTATTTTTTAAAGAGGTTGAAAAGTAGCAGGGACTTCAACTTTAACAAGAAGGTCAGAAATCGCTGGAGGTTTAAAGTGTCATCTGGGAATGCAGGTACAACACTGCTTCTGGCATTTCTTCCTCTGTAGGTTATCCCAACCACTTCTTGGAGCAGGGTGCTCAGGCAGAGGCATCTCTATATTGACTCAGTATGCCAGCTCATATATTCATATATGGACCCATCTGCTTCTTCAGACATTTTGCATAAGCTTGTACCTGGATGATTCTGACTTTACAGGCAACTCTGTCCACATTTAAATTTCTGCTTTCTGCATTTTCAGGTACAACGCCTTAATTTATAGTGTGTTACATCTCCAGTCTACCAAACTAAAAAAAACCAAATCACTTTGACTCGCAACACATGATTAGAAATTCTTTTTCTTGGGAGTTTACAATATAAGCTTCCTGTGTAGACCCAATTTATTTTAACTCAACGGTAGTGGAGCAGACATCAACTGTACTCCATGGAAATGAGAGACAGGGAATCAAACAGAAAATTCAAATAACACCAGTATACACCATCTTCCTGTCACTGATTATGCTATGTAGTGTGTTCATAAAATTAAGAAACAAGTCTATGTTGGTCATACTAAGAATTAAGATGTTATACTCATATTAGCATAGTCTTTGTTTCCTATTAGCAGTGCAACAAAGTAAGAGAAACAAATTAAACACCAAGTAGAGACCTTGTGACTACATGCTTGGCACCAGTTTGCTCAAACACAATATGAAAAATAACTCTTAAAAGAAAACATTTGCTTGAGTAGAAGGATCATGCTTGCTTTCTTTTCTTAAGAAAAGCCTGATTTATTTTATTTATTCATGACAGACCGAAGAAGGGGTAAAAAGATTCTTTATTCAGACACCATTTTTCCAGTGTTAGGCCATACATCTTTCTTTAGTACAGAAGTGTCAAAATAGACATGACTAAAATTTGCTCTTCATCTCACAGAGTCATATTTCCCAGAGACAGGAGATGTTAAACTTACAAAAAATAATAAGAAAGGAAAAATGGTTTTCATCTAGTAACATAAATTAAGCAGTGGTGGCCTGTCAAGAATGATGTTTCTTGCTTGCAGAATATAAACTTAGGTGCATGTTTACTGCAGCACAAAGATCTTGTTTGATGTTTACTGTTTGGAAAATACATTCTCTGATAACCAGTACAGAAAAAATGCACAAATAAAATAGATATTAGATTTTAGAAAGAGCCACCCTTCCTGAAAACAAGAGTGTTTAAAGAAAGATCACTAACAAAATGGAGATTTCCTTTACTCCCTAGAGAAAATGGCAATCTAGCACAACCCATTGGAATAGCCCTTGGTATTTCCAGAGGCACATCAAGCCCTACTCACCCGTTTTTTGGCTGAGCTGATAGAGGAAACACTTGCGCAGATCCGCATTGTCCCTGAAGGTCAGTTGCAAAAGAGACCCTGACTTTTTCAACTTCTGCATGAGCCACAGACCTGGAAAGAAAATTGGTGTATATTTTTCTCCTGTTTGTTACTTATCAAGCAAGGCAATCAAAGATATGTGCCTACAGTAAGGATAGCACTGTAATTCAGAAGTCTTTTTTACTCTTGCATTCCTAATCAACAGGGAAAAAAAGTCTAAGGGTCTCACAAGATAGACATAACAGTCTTAAACTAAAAGAGGATAGATTTAGATTAGATATAAGGAACAAATTCTTTACCATGAGGGGTGTAGACACTGGAGTAGGTTGTCCAGAGAGGTGGGAGATGTCCTCCCTGGAAACAATTCAGGTCAGGTTGGATGGGGCTCTAAGGAAACTGATCTTGTTGAAGATGTCACTGCTCACTGTTACAGAGTTGGAATTAGATAATCTTTAAGGTCCCTTCCAACCCAAATTATTCTATGATTCTATGATTATCCATGTCATGCTAGCAGAAACATTCAGGGAGACTGAACTCTCCATCACGGACATTAGATTCTGATGAAAAAGTGTCTTTTTCAGCCCTGGGGATGTCTCTATTGTCAGCATCCAGAGAAGTGGAAAACTAAGTGGAAGCAGGGTCATCTCTCACTGCTACGCACCCTTGGGTTTTCCAGGGAGCACTGTGATGGACCTTGCAGTAGATATTGAAAGCCACTCTCATTGCAATTTTTTCTTTGTGGGTTTGAAGTCTTCAGAAAATATTTTCCACAACTGCAATGCACAAGTCATGCTACGATTTATTGCTGACTCCCTGCGTTGCCTTCTCATGCATTCTGCCATGGACCACAGGCAGTCACAGCTATCCCACCAGCTCTTACCTGTACTAACCAAAGTGCTGTTGTTGTAAAGGGTTCCCAGGTGAGGGCCAGAGAGGGACAGGAAAGTGTGTAACTTGTTGAGGTAATAGCGAAACCTGGGTCGAGTTAGTACAGATCGAATGATGACGTTACCAAGGGAATGTCCAATAAAACTGTTGGGAAAAAAAGAATTACACTAACACAAAACCCATCTGTATTTTCTTTAAATTAAACACACAGATAGGACAAATTACTCTTGTGGGCGACTCTTTTACTTAGTTATCAGTTAGTCCTTTAGCTGTCGTTTCATGTTTTTTTCAGTCTACAAGATACTCTTTCATCTATAACAATGTAAAAATTAGTCTCACTGATTCAATGGCTTGTAGTACAGAGTACTTTTGGAAAAGCTAATTTCACTGGGTGTTGCTCATGTAATTCAAAAAGTTACAGACTATTAACTACCATAGGGCTTACCTTATTCGGGATATGGAGAGGTTGTACAACTGGATATGCTGAATAATTTCATCCAATAATCGGTCAGTCATTGTATCAAAATCAGCAAAAGTATCAGTCTGATGAGAAATGAAATGAGTCAGTGAATTAAAATATATGCACTAATTGCAGGCAGATGTTGTTTTTCAAAGTAAAATGCAAATAGAAATGTAATAACCTGTGTAAATTTTCTTTATACATGCTCAAGGAGGAAAAAGGGCGATTTTTCTCAGTCTCCAGGTCCTCTAAAAATTGAAGTTCTCTTTTCAAAGAGATTTTTGAGTGACTCCACAATCCTAAGTATTATGCTAAAGCAGCCTGACTTGACATCAGTGATGACTGCTAATGCTCAGCTGTTCTAGATATCAGAGTCTGCACATGGAAGAACAGCTTTTGCCATTTGGGAATCAATAGATTACAGCGATAAAACTGTTTACAGCATTATACGCTGACATGAGAGTTATGCTGATGATCAGGATGTCATCACGAAATTATTTGGCCATCTTAATCAAATGCTGTGTGTTTGTTATTCAACAGCCATCAGAAAGAGAATGAGTTTAGAGAAGCGAACAATTTGTTGCTTGCAACAGTACTACCAGTTGTGAGACAATAAAACAAATAATATATTGTCCAGTCTATACAATTACAGGCAGATCTTACTCAGAACTGTGTCATTTGGCAATTCAACAGAGCTCTGAATCAAATTCATAACTAATGAGATGCCACAAAAACAATCATCAAGTGTTGGAACAGCTATTCAGTAAAACATATCAGTAATTAATGCTTTTGAAACATATCATTAATTAATGCTTTTGTGACACAACTCATCTTGCTAATTGCAACCCTTGCAAAGGAAAACATGAGCATATTCATTTTGCAAGAGACTTAAAATAAATGTTCTCATAAACTACAAACAGTCCACTAACCTTCTGCCTGTTTGTTTTGTTTGCATTGATAATTAATGATTTCCTTCTCGGCTCATTATCCCAAACCGTTCAGGTTGTTTAAAACTGGAAGAATATCAGCCTGAACATTAATCATAAACAAAGCGCATCAAGCTTCATATTTCAACTGGTCATACCTCCATCCTTTACTATCATTTCAGCCTGACTGAGCTTTTCAAATGCATCACAAATGAATGCCTAAAAGAAGTGATTTGCATTTTCCTCTGTAAGGTAAAACAGCTAAATGACTGATTTCTTGGGTCATTTTCAGTGTGGTTCTCAAAGAAAGGAAAAAAACAGTGATGGAATGCTTTGAAGCATCAAAATAGTCATCAAACCATTCATGTTCTATTTCCAGTGCCATGAGAATTTCCCCACCTTCGCAGACTATGAGACCTTTAAAATAGTTCCCATTATGGGCTCTGGATAATGTTAAATATAGATGCTGTATGATTTTTCATTCTTTGAAAACATTCTCTTCTCTGAGGAAAGGCTTTGATGGAAGTATGAAGTGGTCTCATTTCACCTTGCTTACATTCACTGTACAGGTCTGCAGCTGACAGGGATGTGAGCTGGAAGGTGGTAAGTTCACGGATTGACACCAACCAACCACTTCAAAAAATAAAAGCTGTTGAACAAAGAAGGTTGGAAAGTTTTGACTCACGTTTCCCAGCGGCTTATAAATCAGAATAATGTTTTTGACTGGGCACTGGAAATACTTATCTTGTGCATAAAGTTAGGCCCTTGTGCCATAAATATGTGTTTGTTGCAGAGCAAAGCACAGGATTCATTTCTGTTTCTCTGCCTAGACCAACAATCAATTTTTCTGGAAGACATTTCTTTATCATTCAAGGAAATAAATCTCACAAACATTGCAACAGGAGAAACAATGGCTGATGTAGCACAGGGAGCTGACAACACCTGCTAGATATTCCATATCCTCCAGAGAATTTACCATAACTAAACTTGCTGCTTTTCATCTGTGCGGTGTTGCAGAGGCACCAGGCTGCCAAGTTTGCAAACTGACAGGATAAATCCATTTTCTTCCTCTAAGGTCTAGCTCTATTACTGATAATGTCATTGCATTTGACTTTAATGCCAGAAATATTTTCCAATAGGTTTGAACACCCTACCAAATTAGAGAGTAAGAGGACCAGGCCTTTGCACTAAATGCTACATAAAATTCCCTGAATTCACAAGTGCTTTTGCTTCATTCAGCTGCTGAAAAGGCTTTTGTTTAAGGCTCTGTGTCAGTAATCTAAAGGAAGCCAGAAATTTGTTCTGTACTACCTGATTTCTTTCAGACATTAGGAAGTCCAGTTTTCCACCAGGAAGTCCCAGTTCTATAAAAGTCTTTACCAGGCGCAGATCTGCACTATTACCTGGGAATAAAAGGTACTTTATAAGATGCAATTCAGCAGAAAACTAATGAGTATAGAGTCAATTTAACACAACAACCTTGACACCAGGGAGCTCTTGCTAAGTGCTGACAAGAAGGTTACCACACCATGCATTGAAACAGTGGGAGAGCAAGAACACCCACATCCTGCCCCAGGTGGGCTGGACCTCACTTGCTGCTGTGGGGAAAAAGGGGCAAAGATCAGGCACAGAATAACTCTGCCCTCTATTTGCTGAACAACAGAGGTAGGACACAAAGACAACAAGCTGAGGTCTGTCCTTCCATCTTCACAGATGGGGAGGACCCCAGGGACACCTCGGCTCATGTGCTAGGTTATAGGGTTGTACCTTCAGATGAAGAGTAGCCCACCTCTGTGTATTCACTATTAGAGATGGTGCTGAAATATTGTTAGGCTCCTAATATTTGGACAGATGCCTCATTCTATACTAGGAAATTAGAAAGTCTTCAAAAATATTTTGTTAGAAAAGTAGGTATGGCCACCTCACGAGGAGGACATTCCTGCCATTGAGATATTCAATGGCAAACAGCCAGTAAGTGTTTGTTTTCCATTTTTTTGAGATTTCAGTCTCTACCCCTCTTTCTCTGTAGCTTCAAGGTTAAAATCTACGCTTTTCCCATTAATACCAAGAATCTGACAAGAGAAAGTTCACATTTAACATAACTGTTTTCTGCTCAGAAAGCACACATGTAAAAAAATTCCAAGATCTGCTTCCTCTGCAGTGAATAATGATTTTTATTCTCCCACTTTCTAATGCCAGCCACTCACTTCCCTATAACAGTGTTTTGGGGAGTTAAATATTTTTTTCTCCTGCTGACATACTGCAAAACAACAAAGTATCTGTGGAAAGACAAAAGAAGTTACTGTAATGAACTTTTACTGTACACAGGAGGACTGATATGCTTTGGTGTAAAATTCTGTTTAATCATAAGCAAACAAAGGTTGCAGCACCTCATTTCTTAGCCCAAATATTTCATATTCTCCTGGGTCCTTTATTACAATGGACCAAATAGCATGATAAGGAATAAATACTTAGCTAAGAGAAATACTTAGACTCTCTGTTCTTTCATACTTGCTGAACATCTGTTCTTTTTTTTTTAATTTACGCCAAAATGACTTACAAAGTGTAACTCCTCCTGGCCTTACCATCCAACCCATGGACACACACAACCAGGTGAATTCCATCTTCTAAATTTTCTTCCTCTTCCTCTGGTGGAAAATACGGGATATCAGAAGCTAGTACAGATAAGTCACTGTACAGAAATCCTTCAATCTTCATTTCTTTTTTAAATTTTTCTTTGGCCTGATAAAAACTGGAGAATACATTAATTAATCACAATAGAACTGGGTGTTCAACAACAAACCTTCAAACTAGAAATGAGAAGGCTTGTATTTGCAAGAAGTTATGTTTGCAGTTTTCAAGTAGAGACCTGGATACTCTTCTTTATCTGTTAGGACTGAGAGAGATCAGGATGCAGGGAAGAAAGTCTGTTTCTGAGTAACTTGGTTAAATACAGGGAATAGCTAAAGTGCATTAGCACCTCACACATGCCAGAGGAATGAAAGAGTAGGGTAAAAATAATTGTCTGGTAGCTTGTAACAATGAGACTAAGATACAGAATTAGCAATTTTGCATCTTAACAATATCACTGGCCTTATAGGTAATGGAATACAAAATGTGTCATTTTGCTACCATCAGATGCCTTTATAGTCAGGTAGAAGGTGTTCTCCTCCTTCCTCAGACTAGAGTTAAAAGATGCAACTCATATGGTAGATATTGTTGGTTTGGTTTGGTTTGGTTTTGGGTTCTTTTAAAAACATTTAGTAGCATTTAGACGAAGAGTAACTCAGTGCTCAAAGAATTAAACTAATCTCTTTCCTAATAAAGGTCTAAAATGTGACACCTGAATTCACCCTGAAGCATTCCGCTGGTTGAAGACGACAAACTCTTCGGGTGGGCTTTTGACTTAGCAAAACTTATCCAGAGATTTTAGGAATTAATAGACACAATGTAAGTGTAGAATTAGGGAGACAACTGGGATGAATCAAATCAGGAGACATAAAACTTCAAAGCTTGGGGACAGCTTAAGGTCACTTGATATAATTATAGAATCATTAAGGTTAGAAAAGACCTCTAAGATCAATGAGTCCAATAGTGAGCATTTACTTACATCAAGCCAACTAAACTTTAAGGGACATGAGAATGAAAAAACTAGCTTTTGGGTGATGGACGTGGAGGCCTTGGATTCATGTGCATGAACACATGCTTAAATGTTCTGTTTCACAAATAAGAAACAAATTTTGTGCTTAAATTAAGCAGGACTTACAGTATTGTGTATAAAACAAACCTCAAAATGCTTTCAAAAGAATAAAAAAAAACCCCTTGGCTTTCAAAGGAATGCACATGCAGACAGCCAACATTTTGGAGGACTGAATGGGTTGACAAATTCCAATGTTACTGTTGGCACTCAACACAGCAGAGACAGCAAAATATGATGGAAGTGTACATGTGGTAGTGTACCAATCTGTTCAGTGGGCCCCTAGGACATCATGGTGTGGCACTTCTACATTGGGCAATGAAGCCAAAACCAATAATAATTCCTCTTCTCCAGATACCCATGGTTCCCATTGTCCCCTTTTTCCAGTTTGAGAAGCTGAAACTGAGACCTACCAACCAAGCTGTGCTCCCATTTCAGAGTTAAGCTAATGAGTGCAATTACTGAAGCAGAAGAGAAAAATAATCTATAGCAGATCTATAGTGTACTGACTATCTGGGGTTGATATCAAGTATGGGTAGCCTTGATTTCATGAAGGAGGGTCAGATCTTAAAGATAATTTAGACACCTAAATCCCACTCCTTTTCATGAGAATTAAGGACCTGTTGTCTTTGACAATCTTGGTCTCTCTGTGTTTTCATCCTTCCTGTCTATTTAGATAATTCATTCTATACAAACCATTTGTCTATTTGGATTATTTATACTGAAATTCCTCAGGTAACTGTCTCAAGTGCAAGATTGCTGTGTGCCTAGTGTACTAAGGTCCTGAACTTTGCCGGGGTCTCTTGGCATTACAGTTACATTAGTGAAGTAATAAGACATTCTTACTTCAGCATTCTTTCGTTCGTCTCTTCATCCACCTCATCAGAATTAGAAGAGACAACTCCGAAGGAGCCCAGGGGCTGGCGCGTGATAGGGATCACAGCCTGCTTTGCAGAGAAGCCGACCATGGCGGGGGTCTCTTTGAGCACGGAAGAGAAGGGAAGACACGTGGCTGTGCAAGAGACTGACAGGTTAACCACATCAGCAACCTTTCTGCTTTCCAGGGTTACTCCCTCCGTCACTGCCAAAGGAAACCCGGTGCCGTTCGCTACAAGTTTATGCTCTTGGCTGTTGGGTTCCTGAGGATGTTCAGCCTGGTAGGACCCTGCTGCAGGGTCTGCTGGGGCAGGTGAGTCATTGAGCTCTATTTCTTGTAACACCTGCATTTCTGCACACACTGCTGAGCTCTCATCAGCAAGAGAGCTGCCATACTCTCCTTGCAGTGAGTCAAATTCAGTGGAGGTCTCTGACGGAGCTGTAATGGGATAGCACAAATCTGGTACCACCTTTACACTTTGAGAGAAACTCTCCTCTCCTGAAATTCTGCTATTGCAGAAGCCCTGTTGTATTTTTAATTTGTCCAGCTTAAGTTTATCCTTTGGATCCTCAATGAATGTATCGAACTTATCTATATTTTGGTCCAAGTAATTACAAGCCCTTGGTGTTTTTAAGCTGCACTCACCATTGCTCTCCAGTGACTGGCTCTCAGAGACATTATCTTGGAGCTGCTTTGGACAAAGGGGTGGTCTTGCATTTTCCAAACTACAGCAAGTCTCTGGAAAACCTTTCTCCTCCTCCCCTTGTAACTCAGTGTTACTGCTACTGTGTTTGAGGGGGAGTTTGGGATGTTGTCTTGGCTCTATTTGTCCACTTTCAGTGGTGATTTGACACTCAGAAGAGTCAATGATTAATTTCGCATCTTCACCCTCTGTTTCCATGCAGCTTTTTGGGTTTTGGTCTCCTGAGGTCGCCTCACCATGTTTGGATATATCCACCTCCTCCGTGGGCTCTTCTGGGCTACTGATCTGAGGAGCTGAGACAGATTTTGTCAGTTTGGTGAGCTCCACTTCCCGCTCCTCTTCCTCAAAAGGCAAAGAGCTGATGGATGTGAGCGATGCTTGGATCCCACTGGGTAAGCTGGTGTTGCTTTCCGTGTGTCCGCCCTCCAGGGAGTTCCGGTGGATGGCGTGCCTCCGGACCAAGGGGTGCAGGATCTCTCGATCACTGGGCAGCTCCAGCGCCCGACTCCGAGCATCAGACCACGCCACTGAGCTTGGTTCACTTTCAATGCCCGAATCAGATATTATAGAGGAAGATCTTTTAATGACCCCTGTCATGAGGGTAAACTCTTCGCTCTCCTCACTTCGTTGCTCCTTTGTGAGCAATTTCGCTTCAAAGCAGTGTGAGGGCAAAGGTTTCAAAACAGGGAGATGAGCCTTGGTGTCAGGATCTTCTGGTTTTTCAAGACTGGTCAAATCATTCAGTGCAAGCTCAGATGAAGTGAAATTATTCTCAGGATGACCAGATTCATCTATTTCATGTATTTCAGTCCTGTCTTCTGAGCCATCAGTTCCACATGCTCCACACTCATACTGACCACTGACAATTAACACAGGCTCACTTTTGTGAGAGTCCTTATTGCTAGGTTTTGTGTCTCCACAAGTAACATCTGCCCCAAGTCTATTATCTTTTAATAAAACTTCCTTGGGTGTTTCAAAGTCTCCTGATATGTGTTCTGTATTGCCTGACTCTGAGTCAGAAACAGTTTCCCTTCTTGAAACAAAAATATTTTCAGATTTCCTTTGGCCTTCTTTGTTCGCTGTATATACCTGAGACGTGGAGTGCTGGTTTAAACCCTCAGCAGCACCTTCAGTACTGCTGTATAAGCATGAGGGATTCCTGTTTATCCTGTCATGTATTAGTGGAATACCTTTCCCAAAGTCTCCTTTCATTACTGCAGTGGCATCATTTGATGCACAGTCTTCATTTTCATTTATTACATCCATTTGAGTATTTGCAGGAACCTCAAAATCTGAGACAACTTCCAAATTCTGATCTGAAAGAAAAAAAGAAAAAAAAAAAAGATAGCAGTACTACCTGTAAGAACACAATAAATTACACCAAAGTCATACGGGACTTTTAAAAGCAATTTTAAGGCCTAAAAAAATATCCTATATATATTTATATTATGTAAATTATACATACATTACAAGTAGATTATAATGCACATATCAGAGTGCATTTAACTAGAATTGTACTCACTGAACAGTTATTGTTAGGCCAAAGAAATTATCAATGTCTTCAGTACAACTGTACATAAACTCTAACTTTTTAAAGCACAGATTAGTGAAATAAAGCTGATAATTCTTTGTATTCCTGTTGTCATTTGACATTGTTCACAGTATAGCTCTTACTTTTGAAGAAGTTTAATACTCAGTTTAACAGTTTAAATATCTATAATGAGCACCATCAAAATTTAGGCAGTAGAATAACTGTGGAAGAGTGGAAATTTTGTGCCACAGGTTATGTTCATTAGACTATGGTCACCTATAATATTAATTCATATTGCTTTCTTGCTAATCTTAATGGTCGAGTTAAAAGAAAAAATTACTAAAGTCTGAGGTTTTACTAAAAAATTAACATAGCTAAATAGTTTCTTAATTAAAAATTTTGATTTGGATAATCAAGGGCAAAATATTTTTGGAAGGCAATACTGCCTTTCAGGAAAGTGTTGAGCTTCACAATGAAATTGTGGCTTTTTTGTTCTGAGATTTCTTACCACTAGATGTCACAGTGGGGATGACAGTCATAGTGTTTTTCCTTTAAATTTGTACTATAACAAAAATCCAAACAATGTAGTTTTCTTTCTAGATTTTGCCTCCAGCTCTTTTAACAAAACAGCTTACTTTGAAGATGAAAAATACGAAAGAAATACTCTAGTTTTCTATTATGGGAAACAGAAGAATTCAGATGAATTACTTAGGGAGTCACACTCTCTTCCAAGATCACCAGCACAAGGGATGTGAGATGACTTATCTCGGGCTGGAACAGCAAAACTCCCTCAGTTCAAGCTGTCCCAGGAAGCTGCACCGTGTGGTGTTTCACTCACCTTTGCAAGGCATATCCATGTACCTGTCTTCAAAGATAACTGGGAGAGTGTTCCAGTCCCCGTCGATGTCGAGGCATTCTGCCGGCAGCGGGGGCATGCTGGTGAAATACTCCGAGTTACGAATTTCTGTAGAAATCTGTGCGTGGCTTTGGATCCTGGCAGTAAAGTACAAAACAAATTGAGGGTTTGAGTAGCTACTGTGCTGTCTCTCCATCACTCCTGCAAGCCCCAATACGAAGGCAGAGGACAGAGTCAATGTCCTTAAAGGGAGAAGGAAGATGCGTGATGGGAGATACCCAGCATTCCTCGGACAATTCGATCTCTCTGTAAGAAATAGCTGCAACTTGCACAATCCGTTATTGAAGACCTCAGCATTTTTGAAACTATTCCAGCTGCCACTGCCACAGGCTCCTGTTAGCTGCCATAAACCATTGCTGTCCTCCCAGGAGTCACAGTTGCTGGTTGGGACTGGATCACTTAGTTGGTTTCCCGGTCAGGAAAAAAGGTCTGTCACTCTGGCTAAAGTCAGGGTTTCAAAACCCAGATGCAGGAAGCAATAATCGAAAATTTGGTTGAGCAGTACAGGGAGGAACAAAGTCAAGGAGATTCATGGCAGGTCCTCTGTCTCACTTGTACCAGACCTCAGAGCACTGTGGTATCTCACACACATACGTATCTGGAAGAGCTAAGATGCCACTGTCTGTTGGCAGAGCTAGAGTTATAGAATCATGGAATGATTTGGGTTGGAAGGGACCTTAAAGATCAACCAGTTCCAACCCCCTTGACATGGACATGGACACCTTCCACTAGATCAGTTTGCTCAGGTTGGCCTTAAACAAGTCCAGAGACAGGGCATCCTGAACTTCTCTGAACAACTTATTTCAGGGCCTCACCACCTTCACACTAAAGAATTTCCTCCTCCTATCTAATCTAAACCTACTCTCTTTCAGTTGGAAGCCTCTTCCCCTTGTCCTATTCCTACATGCCCTTGTAAAAAGTCCCTCTTCAGCTTTCTTGTAGGTCCCTGTCTGTTTCTATCATTTGGGCCACGCAAAATGCTACCAGGTTCTCATCAGTTAAAATTGGAACAAGAATGTGTGTTCAGTTATAGTAAATACAATAATTTTTAGTCCTGATGAACTTTCTTATTTAAATATCTGTCCCAAAAAAAATGGGAACGCATCAAATACAAAGAAGAAGGCAACAAGCTTTTCATAGATGGTCAGCTGAAAGTAAGTCTGCACAGATCCCATAGGACAGCACAGTGGCAATCCTTCAGATTAGCATTGGCAAAAGGCAGGTTATCATGTGGTAGTTAACTGTAAAAATGCACTTTACACATTATGAACCAAAACTGAAACAGCAGGTGTGGAATTCATGCCAGAATGGAAGATTCCTATGTCCATACACAAATAATTCATTCAGAGCAGTATATCAGCTCCAACTTCAGATCATAATTATTGCTATCTATCATTTTTTCTTACCTCTAGACAGGTAATTTTTTCCTCGGAGATAAACAAGTCATTGGTTGCTAAAACATGACTCAGATAGGAGCCTCAAACAGCCAACTGATCAGTCTTGCTGGCAGTAACACCTGGGTGTTTGGAGTTAACTCTTAGCACCATGATAACTTTATCACTGACACGTTAATTAATAGAATCATAGAAAGGTTTGGGTTGGAAGGGACCTTAAAGATCATCTAGTTCCAACCCCCTGCCACTGGCAGGAACACCAGACCAGGTTGCTCAGAGCCCCATCCAGCCTTGAACGCTTCCAGGGATGAGGCATCCACGACTTCTCTAGTAACCTGTTCCAGTGCCTAAACACCCTCACAGGGAAGAATTTCTTCCTAATATCTAATTTGAAATAACTGTCCTTCATCTTAAAGCCATTACCCCGTCTCATTATTACATGCCCTTGTGAAAAAGATGAATAATTGTTATTAAAAGGACTGAAGAAAAGCATTTTTGTCTGTAAATCGAGGGAGGATATACCACCTGACAGGTGCCTCCACACTGGGCCATACCCAGCATTCTGGAAATGGTGTGTCCTCTTCAGTCTAACCAGTCAAATGCTATCAGACACGTAGGTGCACGGCCTCACACAAACTCATAACAGTATAGGAGGCATAAACCAGCTCTTGTGTAGTAAGAAGGAAGACAGAACTGAGGGACTAAACTGTTACTGCTTGAGGTGGTTGTACAGGACCTGGCACACTGAGCACCGATCTCAGCTGGAGACTCTGTGAGTCCAATTAATACTTGCTACTGCCACCCACAACATTAATAATACTCTGACAGTTAAGACTGTTTTTCCAGCTCTATCATCTAGCAAATTCAAAAAGAAAGCATGGTTGCCACGAGGTCTATATAGACTATATTTGCTACACAAACCAATTTTTAATTTTTTAACTATTTTACTTTTTTTTACTCAGTCTCCTTGATAATCATTAAGAAAAACACTATGTTTATATGTAGGAAATAGGCTAGTTCTGTGGTTGCCTGGAGAAATAAAAGCACTTCATGCAATTAGGCTTCCTCCTGTGCAGGGTTATGTTTGTTTGAATGGGGTCATGAGCGTCTGTACCTTCACCCCAGGATCTTGACATGGGGATTTTCCTTGTACACAGTTCACTAAAATCCTGATGTGGGAGAACCAAGTGAAGCAGCTGGGCACCTGCAGCCCTGGTGCTGCTCTAACTTGGCAGAACAAGGTAGCCTGGTACCACTCACCCACTAATGAAGTCATGGCCCTTTCCATCGACACTGAATCAGCCTTAATGTCCCCAGTGACAGCTGTGAGAAAGCAATTTTCTTCTTTGCACTGGGTCAGAAGCAAATGGTTCACTTAAGGTTCATAATCATGACAGGACCTGATGTCATGGCCTTTAAACCCCTTCTGAAAATGGGTTTGCACACTGGTAGTGCTATGGTCCCCCCATAGTGACAGGCTGTTTCAGCAGACAAATAGTCTGGACATTCCTCATTACTCAGAAATTCAAATCTGAGCATCTTTGAACTCTGCCTTCAAGGGTCAGGTCCTGAGTATTGTCCACGTGCTCCACTTGGGATCATTGGCTAAAACTAAAGGCAAAATTTGCCCAGGTGCAGGTTTAAAACTGGCTTTACATGCTGCCCTACTTGGTTGCAAGCAAGAAATGTCCAGCAGAGGGAAATACTTACATTGCCAATGTTTTAGGGCATATTTTTATGAATGCAGCCCAGTTCAACATTTGTTTTTCTTGTCTGTTTTATATAGTTGGTTCTTGATCAATTCATTAACAGCCCTGAACTCATATCATACCCATGTTTTCTCCTGTTAATATAGTGGTATTCCCCATTCCTGCCCTCCACTGCTGCATCTACTGAACATCCACAGCTTTGCACTGGTTGTTTAATGCTCCTGTCCACATTTAAATATTCTTTCTGCTATAGAAAATAGGGCTGGACTAAACACTAAAAGAAATCCATGACTGTCTACCCCAAAAATGTATATTAGGGATCATAGAGAGAAAATTTGTAAATTTTAAGATTTGTTTCTTCCCAGTCGTTCCCATTAAACTACCTGTGCTGGATTTGGTGCATTTGGTTCAGGAATTTAATTGAAGAAAGGAATATATATATATGTGTGTGTGTGTGTGTGTGCGAAGCTTGAAGTTAATTCTTTCTGGGTCCTGATCAGAGTCACTTACTTTTGAAACTCATTTCAATGGTTTTACAGTATGGAGCTAAAATAGAGCCAGTGACTTCTCTCAAACCAAACTCCTCCATATCCAGCAGAAAAAGACCTCAGTCTTGACTGTGAAATGTTTTAAAGTAAATTTTCAGTCATTCCAGTGACAGGGGAGGGTTAATGGGTTACTTACAGGCCTTCCTGGAATGTGAGCACAGCAGGTTTCTGGTGCTCAGTGTAGAAGAAGGCTTCTGAGAATCTCCTCACCTGAGAGGGAGAGACACACAAGTTAAACAAAAGATTTGCTGAAAGATGCCAAGTACCACAAGTCTAATAACAGAACAGTGACTGTCAGGACCAGATTCCTCAGCGTGGTAGCATCATTCTGTTGACAGAAAAAAACAAAGAGTTCAATTCTACTTCACTTCCCCAATCTGGCACAAAGCAAGTGGTGCTGTTGCATATTTTGCTGTGAGGTAAGAAGTGTCCTTTGACAATAAATCAAAATTTGGTTATCTACATCTTCTACTACTTTTCTAAAAGCTGTGAAATTTACCATTTCCCCTCATATTCTTAAAGTGGGGAAGATTTCTTCCTTTCCAAATTATACAGCATTAGTGGAGCAACTAACTAAATTAGAACAATTGATTGTCTCTTCTATGGGAATATCCGCAGTGACTCACAGTGACTTTCAAACCACCAAGACAGTGAAGGAAGTCATACATATCAGTCCAGAGGAGAATAAACCCTATCATTGCAGAAGCACACCTGCCTATGTCATGATACAAAATGAGAGCTCTTCAAACCCCTTCATGGGCATTAGATCTGTTCAGTGCTGGATAATCAATTACGAAAGAGCCATGGATCTGAAGTGGTTGGCAGAGCACAGAGTGTGAAATAAACTATAAAAAACTCAGTGCTGTCATCTGCCCTGGAATAAGCTTTGAGTTTAAATGAATCAAGCATAATATGCAATCAAATGTACTGAGCTATTAAACTGCAGCCCATACATTCTTAATAGTAATTGTAAAAGTGACCTCTGTTACAGTGACAGAAAATGGCAGAGAAAAACATATGTCACAGCATCTCAGCATCTCCCTAAACCCCAGCTGTGCTTTAACAAATGGCCTTTCTGAAAAAAAGGACTAGTATCCCTTAAAAAACCTGTATCTTAATAGTAGGAATTTTCATTTAGGGCTCTCAAACTGTTTTCCAGAGGTGGAAAAGTATAATTACACACAGTTTATACTGGAAGGAACAATTTATGTGGAGCATACAAGGGTATGTAATTTGACAAAGGTCAAGCAGGCAGTAGGCATCAGTCGAGGCTGGAAGAAACCACAGGCCGGGATTCACCTTGCTGGAGCTGGGAGCATACAGAGTTGGGTCCTTGGACTGAAAGACACCCAGGTCCTCTCAAAGTCAAGGGAGACCTAGTCAGACTAACCAGGGCAGTCTCAGCATAAGGCACTCGTTCACCTCTTCCTGAATTTTATGCCACACTTTTGCAAGCTCAGCCATGCTCCTGGGGAGAGAAACTGGAGGTTTGTTCTGATCACTCTGGAGAGTCAGCAGACCTCCAGTGACTTTGACAGGAGCAAAAACGTAAGCTGAGATGTCAATACTTCATTATATGCTCCTAAAGCTAAGCAAGGTGAATCCCACCCTTATTTCTAATGATTAGATCAGACTGAGTTCAGCTCAGGGGATGTGCTGAACTGATGTCTGGTCAATAACCAAGAACGTCCTAATGGAGGACAAAGCACTTGCTGAACTAATCAGACAAGCAGATCTGACAATATTAAATCAAATCACAAGTGCTTTTGTGCCTTCTTTATTACCAAGTACAAGAAGAAATTTCAACATCAGCAATATTAGTATTTTGTTGTGTGCACCTCACTGGAAGAAAGGCAAATAGCTATATATAAAAATATATATGTGACAAAGAGAAGAGAACAAATTTATATTCCTCGCGGCAGTTTTGTGAAAGCAGTTGAGATAAAATCATATTTTTGGTTATTTGTCACTTTAATGTTTGTGGTTTCTAAAACAAATGTTTATGATTTATGGATATCTGACAAGTACCGGTGATATCTACCTCTTCCCACCCACCTCGTTTTCTATGTCTGATGCTGATGCTTGAAGTGCACTCATTTTAAATAGAATCCTAGGTTACACAAAGGCAACAGCATTCATTCCAGAAATTGAAATCTGTAATTTCAAATCCTGGGCTTCACCTCTTCACCTCTTGTCCTGCTTATCCCATTTCACATAAATACTCATAGAGGCAGAATTGCATTGGAAATATACATTTAGATAAAGCATTAATGCCTGTTAGGTGATGACCATTACTGAACTTGCTTAACATTACCCTTAGCATGTGATGTTCCTGAGTCAGATAAGCTGTGACTTCTGGATGGAGTGTTGCCACCTCTAGGAACTGGGTCCACAGGGCCAGGAGGTGAGAACAAAGCCAGGCAAGGTCCTTGCTTATCTGTTCTGCTATCTTTTCTGGATTGCTCAGCAGCTGGAGGAAAGAAAGGAAATTCTGACATCAAGACAGAATCAGTTCCTATGTCGGATTAAGTCCTTTTAAGAACAACAGCAATAACAAAAATTCCTCTTGATTTAGAAGTAGTATTATTAAAGTTACCATTTTGAGTTATTTTACTCCAAATAAATCTGGTGACACTTTTTCTTTTACTCTTTAAAAGCCATATATTTTAGTGCAAAGGTTCTTAGTTACCCAGTTGGAGAGCAAGAAGTAAGAACAGACTCAGTCTTTGCAGACACTTTACTCAGATGTAGTAACCAGGGGAAAAAAAAAAATCAAAGAATGTGGGTTCCAAATTATCCACCAGATGGTGCTGGATGCTCTGAAATACTAAACCATGGCCCGGTTCTCTTAGCAAAAGGAGCCCTTTCAGCCATGTCACATTAGGATACCAGATGGGCAACTGGGGAGGAAATGAACAACAAACCCAAACCACTGTGTCCTCTACACATAATGAAAACAGACATCTCAAGAGTCTGCTGTTGCTTCTCTCTCACACTAACACATGTTGGGACCCTGAATGCCCTCCAGCTCTGGGCTGCAATTCTGTGCTAAAGCTTTGCAGTGAGAAAGCTTATGCTGGCAGCAAAGTCTCTGCACATCAGGCTTCCTGTTTCACAATTTTATAGAATCACAGAGTCATAGAATGGGTTTGGTTAAAGATCATCTCCTTCCAACCCTCCTGCTGAGAGCAGGGACACCTTCCTCTGACCAGGTTGCTCAGAGCCTCAGCAAACCTGGCCTTGAGCACTTCCAGGGATGAGGCATCCAGAACTTCTCTGGGCAACTTGTGCTAGTGTCTCACCACTCTCACAGTAAAGAATTTCTACCTAATGTCTAATCTAAACCTGCCCTCTGTCAGTTTAATGCCATATCCCCTTGTCCTATCACTACATACCACTGTAAAAAGTCCCTCTCCAGCTCTTTTGCAACCCTTTTAGTTACGGGAAGGTGCTAAAAGGTCTCCCGGGAGTTTTCTCTTCCCTAGGCCCAAAAACCCCAACTCTCTCAATTTGTGTTTATAATTGTTAATGTAAGGAGAGACAGAAATTGCATTTTATCTCCATGCTTTGGCACAGAGAGAACAGATCTGAGCCTTCATCTATTCCCAGGGTCTCTACATGTTTCCATGAAACCATTAATGACACCACAAATACTCCAGAAATAATACCAAATATCACAATCAGCTCTTCACCAGGTCTTTCTTTCAGTTAGAACTGCAATCCAGTTGAAAGTCTGCTTATTTTTCACATTTTATTATACAGATAGTTTTCAGATTTATGACACTGAAAACTAAGCCGCGAAAAAACAAATTGTCTGCGTGTGAGAAAAGCAGAGAAAATTCGTGTGTTGATAACACAGATGTTGTCACTATGTTTATATTGTCTGGATGCTATTCTATTTTAAAAACTAGTCCAAAATGGCACAAGTTCATTCCAGTACCAGAAAAATCAGGGAGATACTGGGAAACAAAACATTCTGCCCAAATGTTTCCATTTGCAGAGTCAGGGAACTACTTTATTCATGGCACCCAATTTTATATGCTGTGATTCAGTGTTAATTTTTAATTTTTTAAGCCACTTTCTTACATCATAAACTGAAATCTCAGTCTTCAAGGAAGATACATTATTAATGCAAGTCATTTTAGGAATAGTTTTGTGATGGTTATTTTTCAAGTTTATTGGTTCTTAAACTTTTGAATGTATCAGAGAGGAAGGAAGGAAGGAAGGAAGGAAGGAAGGAAGGAAGAAAGGAAGGAAGGAAGGAAAAGACAATGCCTGTTTCTGTTCCCATGGGAGTTAGGTGCTGAAAAAATCTCCGGAGTAGTTAATTAGGGGTGAGATAAGAAAGGGTTTATTTTGCCAAGGTAAAGATGTTGCAAGACACGCCCAGGCCGTGCCTGAGATGTTACATTTTATAATACCATCCATCCAATCCCAGATGTGTCCACCCTGTGGCCTTTACTCTGGACCGCCCCAGGTCCACCCCCTGAAAATGGTTCTGGGGTGCATTCCGGGACCCTCTGTTCATCCCATCTTCATCAGAGCACAAAGGGTACATAGTCACCCAGTTTTTGACTGTGTTCTGTGGTTTAGGCCAAGATACAAGCATTCTCCAAACAATCTGGGCCTTGCCTTGACAAAAGACTAAACATTTCTGCTGTATTTGGGGGTAGGAGTGATATAGGGAACATAGAATGGGGTAAGAGGGTTAAGGAATGTGTAAACTAAGGGTGCTAGAGGGAAAGGGAAAGGGACAAGGGAGGGAGTGAGGGATGCTGCTTTTAGAGTCTACGTCCACTACTTATAAAACTTACAAGTATTAGAAAAATAAAAAAAACATTAGGGGCTTAAGGCATCATTCTACTGCAGTGCTACACACAGGTCAAATCCCAGGGACTCAGTTTCTCAGACTAAAATCCAGCAATTAAAAAGATCACCAGCTGTGACTTACTCCATCCACACACCTGCTGTCAGTCTGTGCCCTGTGCTGCATCTTTCAAAACCCACACTGGTGGACACTCTGGTTTTAACAACGCTGTCACACAAAACAAATTAACAGGGCTTTTTGAGGAGTTATTTTTCCTTGTTTGTTTATAAATCAATCACACAATTGAAAAACTAATTCCCTTCCACTTTCTCCTGCATTGAGTATCTGTTGTTCTCTTGAGTTGAATACAAAGTCATGGCAGGTTAAACTCACTTTTTTTTCTTCTTCCTTTTGTTTTTTTTTTAATTTAATTTTAAAAATGGACCTGGCTCTGGTAATACAGTGGTAATGGGAGACTAACCCCACAGGCCTCTCTCTGTATGGGTTCTAATAGCTTTTTCTTCCTTTATAAATGACTGTTTTTCTTATGTTCTGCTGAAAAAAAAAATGGTTTCAGTTCACATATCCCTAGAGGCAAAATACTGGGAGAGCTTTGCAATACTAATCTGTACAGCACAGAGGTACGTGCACTGACACTGCGGTGATGGTCAGGGCTGCACCTATGTCCTACCAATATTGTGCAAGGTCTCAACTTCTGTATCAAGTCCCTGCATACTCACTGTCTTTATAATCAAATAGATACATAGAAAGCTGTCATCCTATGATTCTAAGGCAAAACATTTTCCAGCATACAGGAAAATCTACAGAACCGGCTGTTCTGGCTGTTTTGTTTCCCTATCTGTTGCCACACTGTCCTCATCAGATTTCAAGCACCAGTCAAAGCAGACTGGTTTTATTAATATTGCCATGTAAAACAAGTCAATAAGATCTCAGGAAGAAAAATTGCACAGGAAGTAGAAAATACAGAGAAATTAATGATGCCATTTTCTGATGTATGCCAAGCCAAATCTGATTTTCACAGACTCATAGAAAATCAGTCCAGAGGAGACTCTAGATTGTGTTGTCTGTCCTATACTCTTACAACTTCTAAATCTAGTAAAGTTGAGCCCAATAACTTACGTTTTTCTAAATCAATTTTATATGAAATGAGATTTCTTGAAAAGTATCCAAGTTAGGACTTAAAACTAATAAATTTTTAATTTCAAACAGTTTTTAAGTCATGGACGACAAACATTACCCCACATTTTGTAACAGGAGTGTAAATGAACTTCCTGTTAGGTTTGGACTCATCTTCCTCCTTCGTTATCAAATTCAGTTCCCTGGGAAAATGGTGGAGTTATCAAAACTGTAATTGTTCAAAAAAATTAGTAGATGATATGGTTTACTGGGCATGGTGATATTTGGTCAGAGGTTGAACTTGATGATCTTGGAGGTCTTTCCTAATCTTAATGATTCTATGGTTCTATGATAAATAAAATCTATTAAATGTCTTATTCTAAAACACTTTTTCCAGAGATCAGCTGGTGCTTGCATTCCTCCCTGTCACCCTTGATGACTTGTCTATGTCTCACTTGAAATAAAATTGGCAGAAAGCAAGCTCAAGAGAGTAGTTCAGTCACTTCTGTGCCAAAATAACTTTTTTCCTCCCATGAGCCTTCTTGCACTTTTAGGTATTTTTATTTGAAAAGATGTGGTTGTACAACCTGCCAAGGCATCTTTTCTCCTGTCAGCAGAAAAGCTGTAATTGCAACCTACCCCAAATAATTTTTTTCTTCATACTGATACTCAGGACTAGGCTCACTGAAGGATGTTAGAGTAATCCAGCTGGTGACTTGTTAAAAGTGACAGGAACACCTTGTACGTGACTAATCAAAATGATGTGAAACAATTGGTGGAAGAGAAACAAACTTTCTAATGGCACCAAACTTCCTTTCTCCCGGCTCTGATATGTGAGTGGCCTGTCCCAGTGCACTTGAAAAATGGACCTGAAAAACCTATGGGTAGATTCTGCTGAAGAAAATACCTGCAGCTCCATACAAAGCTGGGACAACGTCTCTTCCACAGATAGCTCCTCTGGGAAAAAAACACAAAGAAAGAGATCAGGTTTGAGAACAGCAGACGTGAAATGTTAATGCTCTGGTGTTTAGTCATGTGAGGTCAATTTATGACCTCATGTTTATTCATGAGGTCAATTGTCACTTGCCTGACAGGCAAGTTCCTATTTGGACATGGGCACTCCACAACCCACCTTGTACTGATGCAGGTGCAACTTCTGCTCCTGAAACCTAGACCACTAGACCAGTAGAAGTTGTTGTTGTGAAGACAAAGACAACAGAATTTGGCTTTTTTGGCTTTTCATTGCCTACTCTCTCTTTTGCTAGGAGTTTTCTTATTAGCCTTTGGTATTTATGACCAACTGCAGAACTGAATGCAAAGTCTGAGCAAATGACGTGCAGAAAGTGGTGATTCCTGGTATGTTACAAAGGACTGTGTAACAATACCAGATGCCTGACTAGTAAAAGATTGGGCATCTGCACTGCCTTGGGAAGTTTGAAGCACCTCATTACTACATCAAGGAGCAGTGTTTTGATGCAGTCCTGAGAGAATCCAGCACAGGGACACTCCACTTTACATTCACTGTGGACTATAAGGCAAAGGAGGACATCAATCAACTCTGTAACTTTGGCAGATTGATTTTGCAATGCGGAACTTTCTAATAGTATCCGTGAAAAAATAAAGCAGGAACAAGGCAGAACAACTAACAAGCCAATCCCCTGCCCAGTCCCCAAATGATTCTTCTCAAACAGTACTAATAAATGGGAAAGGACAGGCCAAGATCAGAGTACCTTGAAAAGACCTAATCTTAGCTGGTAAAATTTGGGAAATAATTGTTACTATTTTTAATGTCTAAACTAAGATATTATTTTTTTTAATATACTACTCAGGGAGCTAGGAAAAAAATAATTAAGGAAGTGTGTAGAGATTTATAGTCTTGGATTTGTCTTAAACTTCTGTAGAAACCTATGATGAGATTATTCTGACC
This sequence comes from Manacus candei, assembly GCF_025592945.1. Lineage (NCBI taxonomy): Eukaryota > Metazoa > Chordata > Aves > Passeriformes > Pipridae > Manacus > Manacus candei. The sequence continues at coordinate 9,903,116 of NW_026138061.1, forward strand.
AATACAGCAGTTACAGTTGAGTCATTTACATTTTTCCCCTAGTCAGTGGATAAATATAGCAATTACAAGGTGCATTTCATGCCATCCCAAAAGTAGAAAGCATTACCTATCTTAGATAACATATTTTTAAATGGACCTGTTTCACCCCAATAGTTGCAAGGAGACAGATATAAAAATTTGATTTACGTTCATCTCTCTCAGTGAATCTTACACCCCATGATTTTATTGAGTTTTCCAACAGGTGTCAGAAGATCAACCTTAAAATCAAATCTTCAGTAGGTTTTCAGACTGTGAATAAAATGATACAAATAGCACTCTGCTCAAGAGGCTAAAAAGGGTATTTGCATTTAGCAAATTTGCATGTGTTGCAAGAAGTACATTTGCAAATGTAGTGCCTGCCTCAGTACCAGTAATCATTTGAAATCCTAGCAAATTTTATTTAGAAAACCTGTCTGTGCTCTAAGGCGGTTCTGGAGTTGTGGTCAAGCAATGAAACATAACTCTTACATCTCCCAACCTATAACCCTGCCTGAGTGAGCCACAAATCTTTTATTATATGTGCCTGATAATCCAGATGCATGAAGCAGGAGTTTTGTTTCATGTTGTATTCTGTCTGAGAGCTCATAAATTCCAAATTAAAATGCTGTAATTTTTTTCCTCTCGTAGCTGGATTGAGTAACACATTATGTACTCTTACCACCCTATCTATGACTTTTAGGCAACCTTGAAGGGAAATATACATTGGGAAACAAGACATGGAGTGAAAAATAGGAGCTATCAAGTCCATAAGTGTGTGAAGCATAATGTATTGTGTTTGATGGTTCTTGTATACAAGCACTATACTGGAAAATGCATTTTACTCCCTTTCAAAACCTGCTGGCCAATGCAATTGACCCTCCTAATGTAATTATCTCTGCAACATAACAAACTGATAATTCAAAACCTGCACATAGAAACACAACAGCTCAAAAATGCAGATGTGAAATTATGGGTCACAGTTCTTGAATTCAAAGAAACAGGTGGGAGAGCAGGAATCAGTCAGGAATGTCTCTCATTTGCATAGGAGCTCATGCTGTCATTACAAAGATGACTAAACACAAATTGCAGAGCTCCATGCAGCAAATCTAGCCAGCATTTTCACATTGGGCCTAACAGGCCTGACCAGCCAAAAAAATCTTCTGCCAAAACCAGAAAATCTATTAAACAATTGAATTAGGAAGCAAATCAGAATAATTTTGAAGAGCAAGATGTAATTGGCAGGGGAGAAATACATTGTGAATTATAAAGAAAAGAATATTATTTGAAACCACTCATATCACCTTTCAGATTTTTCTTTTCAATTTAAAAAAAATGTTTACTCAGGAAAAAAATTATGTTAAAGTCTTCCCTAGATTTCATGGACATTCAGAACTGGAATTTCCACTTTTGAAAATGCAACTGAGGCCAAAAATCACTGAAAGGCAAGTATTTTGAGAAATTTATCAAAATATTTTCTCCCTATACACATTAGGCCACATCCTATAAAAGGATCCATCTAAGTTGAGGATTTATTTTGACAGTGTGCCAAAATAAATACTAATCAGAAAATAGAGATGAAAATCCTTTTCATTCTCTAAAGAACCCAAGAATTTTGGTACTGAAATGCATGTTGATAATGCAGCACTGTAAAATATTCAGTGATTTTAAATGTCTGTTCACTTACCCAACTTCAGCTGTGGCAAATCAGGAATCTCATTCATTATGAGGGTGTAGTACGTGTGAAGTCCTCTTTGAGCATTCAGGAGCAGAAGACAGAGGTCTTTATGCCATTTGTATGCATGCTGCATGCAGTTTTCAGATGGGACATAAAAGCTGCCCTGCGAAGCAAAAATATCAAGAAAATAAAATACAGAGATTAAAATTCATGGTCTCAACTTGTGCTAGAGATTTCCACAAAACCCCAGTTATGGAGAGCCTTTCATTTCTTTTTACAAGGGTATATAGTGATAGGACAAGGGGTAATGGCTTTAAACTAAAAGATATTGGATATTAGGAAGAAACTATTTACTGTGAGGGTGTTGAGGGTCTGAAACAGGTTGCCCAGAGAAGTTGCGGCTGCCCCATCCCTGAAGTGTTCACGGCCAGGGTGGATGGGGCTTGAAGCAACCTGGCCCATGTCAGGGGTGTTGGAACTAAATAGTCTTTAAGGTCCCTTCCAACCATTCTGATTCTGTGGTTCTATGGTTCTAATAAAGCAGATGGCCACAAAGAGAGATTTTAACCATCCCAACCTCCCAGTCACCTAACTAGCTAGATGTGTCATCCAATAGTATCTAATTCCACACATTCATTTTACCCAAGCCATAACAAAACTATTAGGTCCCAGTAATGTTGCCACATGAAAAGACCCTCAGAGCAAACAGTCCAACAGAGAAATCTATCTCTGTCCATCACACACGTCCCACTGTGGAGCCAATGTCTCTCCTCATAACACACCCTCTCTGGCAGAGGAGAAAGGGTGGAAAGGACTATGAAGTTGGTTGCATTCACTTTCCTATTCCATCATATCCTCTTATCCCCTCCTGCAAAGGTTATAGCTTGATGGTATCATGGTTTGCTTTGTTATGTGTATTAGTGAAATAAAAATGCAGATGGCATTGCCATCCTGTCAACAAATATGAACTATTCCTTACTACAGGATCAATGTCTGTATCAGTATATCTCTTGTGGGAAGATGCAACTGGACAGATCACAAACATTTCCCAAACAACACACTTATCCTTAGAACATAATATGAGTTTGCATTAGGGCACCATAAATCAGAAGTTCTAACTACTGTCAAAAAATTCTTATTCTTGTATAAATTACTCATATTTGAAATTCGTAATGTTTAGATTTAAAGTAAAACAACTTATTAATCCATGAGTTTGTGAAACATGGACAATTTGAAATTTAGACCACTGTTTGCCACTTGATGGGGTGAGAATACAATTCTTACATGACAGCTAGGTATTGGCTGCCTTTTTGGACAGTCCAAATATCTGTGCATCTCCAGGAGCAACAGAGAAGCTTCACCAACCACATACTGATTCAGGTCCTGCAATTTTCTCCCTTTGACTTCCCTAAAACCTGTATTTCGAACCTTTTAGCTTGAGCTGGGATGTTCTCCTGAGCTTTCTCACTTAAATCTTCAAGAAGTTAATTAGCATTCTGTGGTAGACACAAAGGGAACTGCTCATCTAGACCCACAGAGAGATGGCTGATAATAATTTATGGAATTGGTTGTTTTTCAAAGGTTTCAAAACTTCCAGCCTCAGCATGAATATTTTTTACTCTCACTACAGATTATAGAAAAGGGGAGCATAAAGAAATGATGCTTCTATTGAAACAATAGAAAATTGGAAGTGAATTGATGTGCAATGTCATAAAAATATGCCCTCTTTTACAATCCATTGCTGATTTTTTTTTAGGTTTAAGTTAATCTGGCATTTAAATGCCACACTGATGAACAGAAGGAAGAATGTGAGCTAATTTCATAGTTTGTATCAATGGTATAGCATGGTGTTATGCATGACTACATTTTAATAGGTCTATTTTCAGCCTTTCTTGGCATAGACTATAGTTGCAAACTAAAAATAAAAAGTAATAGGAAAATGCACCTGCAGGTGGGCTCAAAAATTATGTGAACTAAAGATGTTTAAAATCTTACTCAATTAGTTCAGTTTTGAGTTCTTTAGTGTTTGTCCGTTTCTCTCATGGTACTTTATCAAATTTATCCTTAGCTGAATTGATTAAAATTCTGAGAGACCAGATACTTCAAATTATTGAAGCACAGGGAGAGTATTGCAACAATTTACTTAGTGGCAAAACACAGAAGGAAACACTATTTAAAAAAAAGAAGAAAAACAAAACAATAAAACCAGCCCATTGGGCATTCCATATTAGCAGCACAACTTGGTCATTATTTTAGAAATTTAGAATAGTTTAAGTGGGGACCTTTGGAGATTACCTCATCCAACCACTTACTTAAAAGAGGTCTAATCAGATCAAGGTGCTTAGTGTTGGGTCCTGCTGAGTCTTGAACATCTCTGAAGAGATGGATTCTACTCCCTCTTTGGCAATGTGTCCCAGGGTTTTACCATCTTCACAGTTGGTTTTGGTTTTGTTTTTTTTTGTCTGATATGAATTCAGAATTTCCCAGGTTTCACCTTGCGTGTGTGTAGCCTCTCGTCCCATTCACCATCAAGAAGATGTGGCTTCATCTTCTCTTTGTTTGTTAATCAAGGTAGTTGCAAATGACAGTAACTCTCCCCCCCCCCCCCCCCCCCCCCGAGTCTTCTCTTCTCTGGACTTAACAAGACCAGGTTTCTTGGCCTGTCCTTGTATGTCCTTGTACCTTGTATGCTCCTGTCCCTGAACATGTTGGTGCCTTTTGCAGGACTGGCTCCAATAAATCCATACATCTCTTGTACTGAGGAGCACAGGATAGCAGACACTTCTCTCCATTTCTGAGGACAGGGGAAGGATTGTCTCCCTCAAAGTACTGGAACTGCTTATAGGGTTGCTTTTTTTTGGTAGCACTGTTGTCTACATCAGAGAAATGTATCTGCTTTTGTTGAGAATGACCTCAAATTTTACTTTCTCTTTTGTAGCCTCATGAATGGGAATTTAGCTGTTTTGTGCTCTCTTTCAAACATTTCTGTAGATTAACCCTACAAATCAGGATTTATCGGGGACTAGGTTGGTTTTTTACCATCAGAAATAAGTTACCTCCCAATTAAACTTTTCAGAGATCCAGAATCCTCTGAAATCAAGAGAAAGAGCAGTCTTTGCACTATTTTGGTCATATTCTGTACAATACAGTCTAGATTTTCATTCTGCAAAAGGAGATGCTTTAGGATGGAAAAAGTACAGCTAGAAAATGGTGCAGTCCTCTAAAGTAATATTGGTTTTCTGCATAAGTAGGATCATATTGAGTCCATACAGGCTGTTCTTTCTGCTCCCTCCTTAGAGGAATACCATCTTCTAATATTAAGCACTAATTGAATAGAGACTATATCAGTGTACTTATCACAGTGAAAGGTTCCAGTTTTATACCTTCCACCTCAAGAGAAAACATGTAAGGAAAAAGATTTTCAAATATCTTCATTAAAAACATCAATAAGAAAATTCCAGGTTCTGAGAAAAGGACTCATGTAGGCAAACTTAGATCTCTGTTTCTGAGCTACCATCTCTGATGAGACATGGAGAACTGATAAATAAAAACATGTTGCTGGGGAATGATTGTTTTCATCACAAAACTGACATCTCAAAACAACTGAACTGTGGTCACTTTCTCCCCTTAATTATGAAGGAAGCACAGGACAACTGAGCACAGGTTCTACACTGTAGACACAGAATTAGAAGCACTGAGTACAACCACAATGGACAGGTAAGATTTCCTCTGACGTTGCTGTCCATTGTGATGGAACTTTCTTCAAACTACAGTAAGACATGGTTGGAATACGTTTGGATAGAGACCTGAAAAGATTGCTTCAAGATCTCTTTTCTCTTCCTGATCCAGCTCTCTGGGAGGAGCATCTGTGCCAAAGAAAGGTGCTATGTTCTGAGAATGCCATTGCATGAGAGGAACAGCACTGCACAGTCCAGGCCATGCCATGCATGAGTAAGAGGCCATATCATTAAGCTGAGGCATTTTGATGAAATTCTATGAAATGGTAACTGGCTTTGAAACCCTTTTGTTTAATGGGAACATCCATCCTAATTTAAAAATCTTTTTGTCAAGACAGAAAGTGAGTGTGACAGAAAAAAGAGGACAGGCTTCAAATTTCTGGTCCTTTGGTGACTTAAAGACATTACTGCTCTCACAGGGCTGCTTCTTCTGAAAGTTGACACACACATACAGGATGCAGAGCAGGGCATTAGAGAGATTATTAAACCCACCTCAGGGACGGTTTAAACTAATGTGAACTAAGGTCTGTGCATCCTTGTCTGCAGGGACTCCAGCAGGGCAGGCATCTGTCAGGTGATGCCATCTTATAAACTGCTGCAGCTAAATCAACTCATCTGTCACTGTTCAGTAAGCTGAGAAATGTCAAGAAATATCTTCCATTGGGATGGTCTAAAGATTGCAAACCTTTCCCACTCTCTATTTTAATTGCATCTTCTGTTCATTTATTCAGGTAAACCCCTATTTCCTTGGTTATAGCCTGAAACAGGGATCCAGACTACAATACTAGCAAATCAAGTTCAGAAACAAATATTTCACACACTATTCTAAGGGAAAACACTATTGTAAAAGTAGCACTCAGGAAAAACAGTGGCTATGACCCATTAAACAACTACAGCTCAGCTTTCTAGGTTTCTTGAATCAGGAGGACAGATATTTGTTTACTTCTGGTTAAAACAAATCTCCTATTAAAACAAAAAATTCATTCTGAAGCTGACAATCCCATCTTGCACAAAGGCTGGTGGCTGCCCTGGTCTTGTAAGATCCTTATGAAAGTACACGTTGGTTTCCTTCGTAAAAATTTTCATAGCCTTTTGAGCTAATTCCTTTGGTCTACTGTTATTTTAATTCCATTAGTCTGTAGGTAGACAGATTTTCCTATGCTGGTTGTAAAATGTATCTGCATGATTTCCTAGTCCAAGACCCTCTCTGTCTGTCATGGTAGACTGTATCTCTGGCTTTTGCCCTTTCCTATTTCTGAAAATTTTTGGAGGACATGAATGCCTGACAAATTTCACTTCAATACTTAAGACCTAAAGGTACTCTGATAGCAAAGCTGGATGACAACACAGAAGTTAATTGTACTGACAAAAAAGGATTTCTTCTACTGTGCCAACATCATCAGAGGCAAAAAAGATCAAGAAAGCCAAGATATGATGAAAAAGAGGCAGCCTGGAAACTCATCCAATACAAGATGGAAATTCTGCTTAGCCCTCCTTTTGTTGTGAATGTATTTATACGAATATTTTTCATTGTCTTTTAAGTAGTAGCCAAATTAAATTCTAGTTGGGCTTTGACTGTTCTAATTTTCTCCCTGCATAACCTCACAACACCCTCTTGAGTTTCCTGCCCCTTCTTCCAAAGGCCATAAACTCTCTCCATCTTAAGCTCTCTTCTCATGAAAAATCATGTGAATATAGGCTTAATTCTTCCATTTCTCTTTTTACTGTGAAATGATCATCATCAAGAATACAATCATAGAATGATTTGGATTGGAAAGACCTTAAAGATCACCTAGTTCCAACCCCCCTGCCATGGGTAAGGAGACCTCCCACTGCATGATCACATAAAGAAAAACCTCATCAAATGTCAGATGAAAACAACTGCCTATTGTTTTGGAAATGTAAAGGCTTCGGTTCAATTTGATCATGTTGTGCAAAACTAGACCCCAACTGGACTGTCACTGTCCTTTGTCCATCTATCTTCTAAGATGTTCTGCTAGATTTACCCAGCCAAGTAAAATAGCCTGCAATATCAACAGCTCCAAAAAAATTAAAGATTCTGGGCAATATCCCCGCTGAATACATTTAAATAAATCAGCCTTTTAAATGAAAAGGTTTCCCGTGTAAAGCTTTTTTCAGTCAACGGATTTCTCCTGTAATTAGAGTGTATTGCTTTATAAATGTACTTTTCCTTTATAAGAAGAGAAAGGAAAATTACTTGCAAAAAGCAAACATCTTCATTAAATAAAGTTCATGCCAATTCATTATTCAAATGCAGAGAACAATTTGTGGATATGCACTTCCAGTATACTGAGTCCATCTAGTTTCAAAAGGCACCAACTGGATTTTATTCTTTGTAAATACAGTAAGTAGCTTGTATATGTTATGTATTAAAGCATGTATATGTTTTGTATTAAAGCAATTTCATAAGCTATGTTAAGTATATGCAATGTTCAAGAACAGCACTAACAGTTGGTAAATGAGACCCTTTATGTTTAATTTAATTCTTAACACATTTCACAATTCAGATTCAAATTGCTTGTCAAGAATTTTAGGATACTAAAAAGCCATTCCAGACTAACTAGACTAAGTTTTACTGTTTCCAAGAGTATTCCAGTAGCAGAGAGATCTAGCCTACCTTACCTACTTCTGTGAGAGATCTAGAGAACTGCCAGGAACAGAGGAATAAATCTCAGCATCCCAAGGTGAATACAATTTCTGAGTCCAGAGCACATGCCCATTCATCTGCAAGCCCATTTTGATCCTCTAACATGTAAATTTCATTGTAGCTGCAAACTCAAGAATCAAGGAATTTCTTCATCTCTACTTTGGACGCTGTTTTCTAAGGTAGGAAATTTCCTGTTATTTGGTGGTTGGAAATGAAACTGTAGTTATGGCTTGAGCTAGAATCGAGTGTTTACACCTCATTATCACTTTTTTCTCTAAAAGTAAGAGGATTAAATGATAAAAAATTCTGATAATTAGAGGTGTGACTGAAGGATGTGAACTGAAGAATACTCTTTCACATATGTAGGAACACAAATGACAAAGAGAGATAATTTATGTTATAATTAATGGGGGGGGGGAAAAAGCAAACCAGAAAGGGAACCAAGAGTTGCATCATGCAACTTATATTATGCCAGTTTCTTGTACTTGTTAATTATTTCATAAATATTTATATCTGCAAAGTTTTTTTAAGGAAAAAAAAAACCAAAAACCAACAAAACCTCTGTGGTCTTCTGTGACCACTTCTCCACATGCATCATCGAATGTCCTTGAATATCTTAAATTCCCTATGAAACGACTCATTAATATCTCAACTGTTTATGAAAGACTGTTCTAGAAATACCTCTGCAGGAATATTTCCCAATGGCCAACCACAGGAGTCTCATCTGTGTTTGGTTTCTGTCTCAGGAACCTCCCACCAGGGAACCCTCAGGGTGTTTGTCACTGTGACAAAGCACAAAAGTTATCTGACCAAAATTCCCACCCAGAAAGGTTCTACAGCAATGGGTTAGTGCTGATTTGTTGTTGCCTCCTCCTCTCAGGTTGATTCATTATCTCATCTATACAGCTGATAAACAGAGGAATTCCTGGACCACCAGTGAATTAACACCTAAATGCACTGGGTGTCCACACAGACAGAGCCCTGACACCCTACTATTCCAGAACTATAGGATGAACTTGAACTTCATATTTTTAACACACTTATCACTTAAATTCATACCCCTTGACACTGATGCTAAAATGTTTTGTATCATAGAAGCTGAAAAGTCTTTCAGAAGCATAATTTCTAAAATATTCATATTACTTATATTGCAGTAAAGACAGAGACCCCAATAAAAAGAGAGTCTGCTAACCCTCCACAGAGATAGAAAGCAAATATAGATTTACTAAATGGCTAAAATTATTTTCGTTTTTAATTTATCCTGAACATCAATTCTTTCCTTCCTTTAACCATATTTTATTTCATGCTGAGAAACCAAGAATAGACACCTACAGATGTTCCCTTTTCACGTGAAGGCACACGCATGACTACACATGTTGAGGGAGATATGATATATCCCTGTTAATCAAATCAGTGTTGTGAATGCAAAATGTAAAATCTACAGCTTGAACAGTGGTGGGAAAAGGACAAGTTTTTACTCTATTTTTTGAAACTTGTTGCCTGTCAGAAATTGTTTTTGCCTTAAAGAGGTTATCAAGTAAATATGTCAAAACTGAACTCTCAGAGAAGACCAAAGAGGCAAAGAATGTCTTCTGAGTCATTCTTATGGTAGAAATTACATGAAATTCAAAGGGAATAAAAGAACACAGATTATTTTAAATTAACAAATTTCAATCAGAATATTTTAGCAGGAAAAAACAAACAAACAAAAAAACCCAGAAAAATTCTGCTTTTGAGTTGACTGAGAAAATTTTTATAAATATATACGGTATATATAGAAAAATATCTATGTAAACATATAGAGTTTTTGTAGATGTTTAGATTGGCTATTAGGAAAGATTTCTCCACTAAAAGGGTTGTCAGGCATAGGAACAGGTTGCCCAGGGAAGTGGTGGAATCACCATTCCTGGAAGTGTTCGAAAAGCATGTGGATGTGGCACTTGAGGACACGGTTTAATGGTGAACATGATGGTGGTGCTGAGTTGACAGTTGGACTTGAGGATTTTAAATGTCTTTTCCAACCTTAACGATTCTATGATTCCATATGTGTGTAAATATGCATATTTACATCTCCAATAAGCTATGGAAAAATGCCAAACCAAAACAACTCCCCCTCAATAATTCATTCATCAACATAAACAACTTCTACATTCCTGTGCCAGGCAGTGAAAAATTACTGGCAAATATGAAAATAAACCATAGTTCAAATCCATGGAAGTCCACGGTGGCACAATTTGTGGATGCCATTCTGTGGTGACATTCTGTTTCTTCTCAGCCTTGTTTCCTCAGCAAACACAGCGTGTTCAAGACGCTATCTGTGTATGTGTCACTCTGCCAGTGCTCCCAACGATTTTCTAAGTGGTGGCTGAATTTATCCCTCTTTCAGATAGAAAAAAAGTCATGAAATATCTAAAGGTGTGGTAAAAATGGGCAGCCAAGAAAAAAAAGTGAGTATTTATCTAACAGAGCAAACACAGACTACATATAGCAGGCGTGGTACACAAACTTTGATCCTATCTGGCAGCAAAACAATGCATCTCTCTGTTCTCCATCTATCAGAAGCAGAACTTTCTTGAGGGTTGGGTGACAACCACATAAGCTAGCTCCTATAAACCTCTTTCCTTTAATATCCAATAACAGGAATACAGTAAGCTTATGGGAGAAACAGTTAGGGAAAATTGGAAAAATTAAGTGCTTTCCATTAAACAAAGTAAAACCTGGAACTAAACATTTAAGATGAACAGATACAGTAGACTAGGATGCACTTGAAAGTGCATAATCTATCAACTTAATAAATGGCTTTGTTTGTATTGATTTCATCATCATCATGGCTGGGTTTCGTGAACAAAGATTTGGGGATTTACTGGCCTACTATTTGATATGATGGTTCATTAACCAAAGTTCTAAAATTAAAATAAAATAATTATATTATATTTAAATTTGATTTCTGTTACACTAATGACACTAAAATGTCAATAAAGGAAAATAGTTAAAAAAAATTGACAATATATAGAAGGCTTTATGATATGCTTCTCACTAAATCTGCTTTGTAAGAAAACATAGGTTGGTATTTCATAAATACAAGATACAATTTGACATTTATATTACCTCTAAAATTTGGAACTATTTTACCAAACCACTGGAATTATAATGCAGTAGAAAAAATATTTGACATTGCAGTCAGGTTTAGTGATAATTTACACTTTGTACAAAATTAGCAGGTAGAAAGTATTTGACTTGAGACCCATGAGGCTTGAAAAAGAGCATCCTCTGGACAGGTAGAAGAGAATTATGCTGGTTGGCTCTAATGATTGTGTCTTGTGGTTTCAATACTAGAAGTTACTGCTCTAAACACAGACTGTAGATTTCTTAATTACAAGTGGATGAGGAAGAAGTAGTGACCAAGAAAGTATTTGATAGAAAAAATTCCATCCATCAAAAATATCAGTCTATCATTCTAGTAAACAAAAATGCTTCACAGTTCACACCAATTTCCCTTTAAGTTATTCTAGCACAAAAATCTGAAAAACCACTGACAAAGATCTAAATATCTCATACTGACCCTCTTAAAAAAAAAAAAATTTTGATTTTTCATTTAAAATATAATTTCTGGTTTTCTTGCTTTTTTTTTTAAATTAGAATCATGTTCATATTGCAATATATTGTAGAATTTAAAGGGCAAAAATCCCAAAATGCTTTAATTCATGCATAGGTGTTTTGTTTTCTTGTAGATTTTTTTCCAGATTTTTATTTTAGGGAACATTTCCCAATTTTTTTTAATTTCTATTCAATAAAAATGATGCCAAGTTCTGAAATCTCCTTAGCTTAGAATAGACTGAAGTCTATTTCCCACATCTTTTTTTAAAACTGAACCCAAGGTTACATTATATTCTTTATATCATAACGAGTGCCTACAATCTTGATGGCTTTTAATGTAAAAGCACATGTAGGGTATTCTATAGAAGTTTTTGAACAATTTTGATAATGATAAATAAGAAGGGGAAAAATCCATTTCCTCCACCTGATCCCTAGGGTTATACATCACCACAGAGAAAATTAAAGCCGTAAAAACATTGCTTTAGCAGTAAATTAAGCACAGGGGGAAACATCTCATGAAAGTCAGAACAGTGTTTGACAGGAGGCATACTTCTTCCAAGATGAGCACTGAATCATCTGGCACAAGAAAAGTTGTATGAATCATACATCATAGAATCATGGAACATGCTGAGTTTGAAGGGACCCACAAGGATTATCGAGTCTAACTCCTGGCTCTGCATGGGACACCCCAAGAATCACCTTGTGCCTGAGAGTATTGTCCAAACATTTGAACTCGTTCAGGCTTGGTGCTGTGACCACTGCCCTGGGGAGTCTGTTCCAGTGCCCAGCCACTCTCTGGGGGAAGAATCTTGTCCTAATGTCCAACTTACACCTCCCTGACACAACTTCAGACCATTCCCTCAGGTCCTATCACTGGTCACCACAGAGAAGAGATCAGTGCCTGCCCCTCCTCTTCCTCTCCTGCAATGAGGTCTCCCCTCAGTCTTCCCTTCTCTGGGCTGCAAAAGCCAAGTGCCCTCAGTGGCTCCCCTCAAGGCCCTTCACCATCTTCATAGCCCTTCAAAATCTTCATATCCCTTCTTTGGATACTCTCTAATGGCTTAATATCTTTCTTATATCATGGTACCCGAAACGGTCACAATATTCAGGGTGAGGTCACCCCAGTGCAGAGCAGAGTGGGACGATCCCCTCCCTCCCCCAGACGGTGATGCTTTGCTGATGTCCCCCAGAACATGGTTGGCTCTCCTGGCTGCCAGGGCACTGCTGACTCATATTCAACTTGCCATTGACCAGGACCCCCAGGTCCCTTTCCTGGCATTGCTTTCCAGCATCTCATTCCCCGATCTGTCCGTACATCTGGGTTTGCCCCACCCCAGGTGCAGAATCTGGAACTCACCCTTGTTAAACTTTATATTGTTGGTGATTGCCCATCTCTCTATTTCCTCCCCCTGAGGGAGTCCACAGCTACTCCCAATTTAGTGTTGTCAGCAAACTTAGCATTTCTTTGAGTTCTGTGTCTAAGTCATTTACGAAGATGTTGAAGAAAACTGGGCCGAGGATGGAGCCCTGTGAAACCCCACTGGTGACAACATCAGGCTGATGTCACCCCATCCACTATTACCCCCAAGTATGCTTTAATTTCCCTCTGTGAGATACAAGTATAAAAATGACACATATTAGTCCATATCTTTCTATTGTTATTATGAAATCTCCATAGAGAACATTCACAAAGCAAACTGAGATATCCTTGGGCTAAGAGACGATAGAGCAATACTGAATAATTACAATTTTATGGGGAAAAAATATTTTAATATAATTGTTTATGCAGAAAAAAGGAGGCAGATAGAAAGAAAGAAAGCTGGTTTTTATATGCAATTATAAATTAAATATTTATTAATACATACCCATTAAAGTGTAAATTCTGATCTCCTAAACAAAAATAAAACAGTAGAGACATCAGAAAGGGTCTTAATACATTGTCCTTCCTGATTAAAGAGAGTCCATGCTGCCTATTCACAGATAAGGAAAGCAAATCCACTCCTTCTTCTGTGATCAAACAAGGACCCCCGAGCTGAAGAGCTGCCTTGTTATTACTCATCACTGCAGGCAGCAGCACAAAACCAGTCAGTTTTTAAAGGACACTTGTTAACATTTTTTTGTCTCTTCCACCTGTATGTACACACTCACACATACATAAGGAAATCCTGTTCAGTGACATTAACACAGTTAGGCCATCAGAATTGACATTCAGGTCATCAGAAAATGCCGAAAATGCCAAAAATGGTTTGATTCAATTTGTATACCTAGCAACAGGGAAGGATATGTTCAGCTGCGCTTCCGGTTGGGGTGGAAATGGCTTTATGCTGTGTAATCATGCAGATTGGCAGTTGGCAGAGGAGTTTTTTCTCTTTACATCAATGCTATATACTGTCGGATATTAAGTACATGAATAAATAACTAAATATCTAAACAAACAAATAAGTGTGTCCCTGGACTTTATAGCATATTAATGGTTTTGTTCACAAATGTTTGCAATTAATTACAAAACGGTCAAGGATCAAAGCTCTAATACATGTCACAGTTTGCTTACATAAGAATGGTGAGATTAGTATCTAGCAAAATTTTTTGCATTTAAACTGTAAACATGTCCAGCTCAACTTATCAGCCTGGAATACCTCCATAGCAGATAGAGAGGAACAGGCATTTTTGGAACACAGTTCATCCACTCTACTTCAAATGCTGATGTTATAGAATCATGAAATGGTTTGGTTTGGAAGTACTCCTAAAGGTCATCCAATTCTAAATCCTCACCATGGGCAGGGACACCTTTCACTATCCCAGGTTGCTCAGAGCCCCATCCAACCTGGCTGTGAACACTTCCAGAGCTGAGGCATCCACAGCTTCTCTCAGTAACCTGTGCCAGGGCCTCACCACCATCACAGGAAAGAATTTCTTCGCATATTCAGTCAAAATCTGCCCTCTTTCAGCTTAAAACCTTTTCCCCTTGTCCTATCACACGCCCTTGCAAAAATTCCCTCTTCGCCATCCTCATAATGCACTACTCTCCAGAAATACTCCTTTCTTTCCACAGACTGTGTATGAAGGAAACAAACTAGAAGCCCGGATGCAGACAATTCAGAGATGGGCAAAGAAGTTCCCCCCTCAGCACTTATTAAAAAAAAAAAATCATGCAGTTTTAAACAGACAGAACTGTGGCATCCTGAATTTGAAGAGGTGTTTTCTTCTCTCAGACAGGACAAATGTTTCAGACATCATGATCTGGATTCTTTACTCAGAGTAACTGCTGACTCCAAGAAGCTGACAACCAGTCCCAGAGCATGTATTTGTTTAAGTCTAATGTGAGCTTTGGAAATACTCTAACTTAGAGAAAAACTAGGACCTCAATGGAGCTGAGATGGAAGTGGTGTGGAGGGATGTAAAGGTCTCATCTTGTCCTCACAGTGTTCATGTCCATGCAGGAGAGTATGGCCATGGTTGACACAAGAGCCAGCTGAAGATATTTTTCTGATGTACGTGGTTCAGTTTGGACCTAACGAACAAATTAAACTCAGTTCTCTTGCAGATGCCTTTTCTCTCATAGCATTAGTCAGAATATGCCATTAAACACAGTGAATTTCTATCACACTGCATGCACCAAACTACTTTTCTCCATGTTGCCTTCTGAAGCACAGACCCAAAGCAAATGGTCACCATGAAATGTTCTTTATTTAATAAAAGCAACAACAAGGACCATAGCTTCCTATTTAGAAATGCCAGGCTCTATTATGTACTGGCAGTCACTGCCAGAGAGAAAGTGACTTTAGGCTTGGATCTCTGTTCACAAATGACAAGAACCACAGGAATAATTGATTTTACAATTCAGTGCCCAAACTGGGGAAAAAAGGAACGTGTTAAGTCAACTTAGAAAGAAGTATTTCCTTGTTCAGAGTGAAATGATTTTTTCCCCTTTTTTTAAAGACATTTTTCTTAGTTATTGGTTATTCTGACTTCACATTTCAAGACTTGTCACTTGAACACCATAAAAAACCTTTTACAACAAACCTCTTAATGTGCTACAAATACAAATTGAATCATACCTTAAGCTCACCTGTACATTATGAAGCTCAATAAACTATCGTGTGCTGAGTCATGTAACATAGCACAGGATGCCATAGCAATTATTCAACCCGGGGAATAGCAAACAGTAGGATGCAGAGCGGATGTTTGCATGGAAAATATATTCAACCCACTATAGTACATGCCTGTTTCACAGTTTCCCGCAGAGGTGGTGGACTGAGCTCAGCGGTCATATCACTTCCCTCCTGTCTCTGACCACAGTATTCAGGATCTCCCTCTTGTTAGGAAAATATCATGTCAATGGGCTACAACATGTAAGAGGAGAACCAGGTTGACTCTACATCATTGGCATTCCATTAAGATTTTAGAAATAACACCAGTCTCACTGTACTTGTACCACTGCTACTCAATTTCGGACTTTCTGAAGTTTAGTTCCTTTTTTACCTTCCCAAAATGTTCACAGAAAGTGTTTCATAATTAAATATCAAAGGGATCAAGTATTTGATGAGTTCTATTTCTAAGGTATAGTATTATTACTTTTAAGCCTAAAAAACCCAACCACTTGACATCTCGCTACTCTCTTAAAATAAAACTGTTCTCAACTACAAATATGTCCATATATTGAGGAAGAATTATTTACTTCAAACACAGGAACACCAACTTGTCATAAGATAAAGGATGGGGTTTAGTGTTATTGCAGCCTGAAAAATTTGTTTATCTTGAAGACTAAGTTTATTGTTGTTTATTTTGAATCTGAAGGTGCAGTAAAATATATCAGCCAGGATGTTCTGGTACTTATGACCCTACGGGTACACAAATCATGTTCAAGTTATGCACAGCAGTAACTTGAGTTAGAGAAAAATATTTGAATTATAAAGTGAGCTCACTGGTGCAACCCTCTGACTATGGATCAGCCTTACTTATAAGCTGAGCAGAGACAAAAAGCACCCACAGCTAGCAAGTGGGGAATTTGATGACAAAGTGGACTTGGATCCTCATGTATAGAGAAGGAGAAATTAGATGGAGGCATAAGAATGGAATCTTTCTTTGGAATATGTGTAATGAAAAATGGGAGAAGATGGATTGCTGGTTACTCTAAGTAGTATTTTGTTTCTGTACCTCTTCTTTCATGACTGGTGTAAAACTTACAAGTAGAAGCAGAATTTGCTAAGAAGGAAAGACTCAAAGGCAAAGACAGGGATCCTCCTGTCCAAAGAAAAGAATATATAAAGAACCAGACCGGACAAAAGTGCAGGAAGGATATTAAAGGGATGATAAAAAATCAAGTCCCACTTAAATGAGGTGATGAATTTCCTTGTTTCCTGTTTGTATTTTGTCAAAAAGGCCTTTATGAGTTTGATGCTGCCACAAGCACAATGTGAGGACCATTATTTGTGCATCATATAAATGCTGTACAAAATAGGATGTATTCGTTTTTCTTGAGAAACCTAGAATTCAAAGAGGCCAGACACACACACACACACACACACAAATGTATATTTGTCTATATTCCCCATCAATCTGATGTCCTGACTCTTTGCTTTAATCAACGCTCACTGGTATTAGATGTGGGGAACATATATCTACAGTCTTGCAACATGGCATGGTGCCACCAAGAAGACTTGTAAATTATTTTAATAAAAAGGGTATAGGGACATGAACCCCTTGGGATTTGTGATATGTTGTTAATCCTGCCTATAAACAGGATGCTTATAAATTGCACCATTTGATTTCCAAGCTACTACTGCAGATGGACACTTTGAAACCTGGCATTCTGTTCCCTCAGGCTTGGCTTCTTTTACAATAGATACTATCTGAAAACAGGTTCCTAGTGGGTCATTTTGGTTCTTGATCACACAGCATCTCATAGGAGAGAAGAGATGTGGCGCCATCCATGCCCACCCCGATCTATTTGTTTGAGAGCTTTGCCCAGAATTCACTGTGGAGATGTCTGTAATCAGAGCAGTTGCTGCATGCTGGTTAATTAGCTTTGTCTTTGCAAATGGAGATAAAAAATAAAACATTGACAACACTATTTCTGATCTCTTCCTCAGCTTGGTAAATTTAAACATTAGCAGCAATGTCAAACAATAGCTAAAAAGGAAATATTTAGCTGTCTTTTGACAGTGACAAATTACTTCAACCTTTATGGGTTCATTTTTTAAGTAGTTTGACATTTTGTTACCAAGGCAGATTTTTTATTTTATTGTTTCCTTCAGTCTGTTACACAGCCACAAGTGTTACCAAGTAGGTTCCTATGATTCATATGCAAGTGGGAAGAAATCATATCTCTGTTGATAGCATTATTATTTATTATTATTATTATTATTTACAAATGCTCTTGCATATCCCAATGTTTCTACTTCGTTCATGATTGACTTCTCATTTTTCCCCAAAGAGGTGAGTAAAATATGCTGACTTGTATAGGCTCTGTCAAACTGGATCAGGAGAGAAATCCAGCAAGTCTTGTGCTTTACAACCGATCACAGTCAAGTATCAAATACTCACCGACAGGACAGAAGTAAAGAAAACAAATGTAAGACTAAGCCCTGACAGCTTCAGAAATTGCATGCCTTCAGGCAAAGTCTTCCTTAAATTGCCCAAGTATTGGTTTATACCACAGCCCTCACAGTTCCCATTCTTTCAGAACAAGGACTTCAGGAACTGTCAGTGCTGTTATTTTGCACAATCGTGTCAAATCCTACAAAGTTCACAGAAGTACCTTCTGGTAATGTGTTATACCAGCTCTCTTATGGTCTACAGAAATGGGGAAGTGATAATCCCTTTATTGGGTCTAAATGTGCTATTTTTCAGGTTACCTGAATTTTTCCATTATTGTATTGCAAAAGATAATCAGCAGAAGATCTCTTGAAAGATTCTACTTCGAGGTTGCTTGTAAAACTAAACCAAATCCATGTTCCATTCCTTCCCCAGTCATTTTGCTGAAGATAATTCTGCAGCTCAGAGAATCCCATTACTCAGGGATTCACTTCAGGTAATTGAGTCTTCAAAGTGATCAAATGGGTTCCATTATATTTTTCTTTTAGAAACATTTCAAGGCCTGTTTTTAATGAGTATTATTTTATTTCAACCAATGACACCCAGAAAAATCATTTAAAGCTTGTCTTAAAGGCACCTTCTTTCTTGCAAACAATAAGTCTGCACAAAAATTACTGCTCTTTGGCCCAGATGCTGTAATGCTGCTCTGGTTTCTTTGATGTGGGGGGAGGATGTGGTTTCTGTGCCTTTTGCTGCCAGGAAACAGCTCAACGTCTAATCCTGTCATTATGCCACGTTCCTGAACTCTTCACTTATGATACTCTTAGGCAATGAATCATTTATAGGCCTTTCACATGCATGCAAACATACATCAAATGGCAAAGCCAACTATAAAACAATATACAGTCCTTTTTATCCCTACAGAAATCAACAATTTGTATTTTAACACTGAAAGAGAAGTAATGGCTAATCAGAAACTTTCCAGTGTATATAACTTTAGGGCAATTACATTCATCTGCTACAATTTACTGCTATAAAATGGGTCACTTTTGAATAGCTGGAACGGTATAAATTTGTATAGCTATTATATTTTCACAGGTTCATTTTCCTAGCCTAGTAGATACCTCCAGTATTATGCATAGTACATATACCAGCCCTCAAGTAATTTACACTCAGAGACAATCAAATTTCATGAGCTATGAGTAGCTTACCATTTATTCTGCAGGCCTTCACTTTATGGTTTTAAATAAAATACTTTTAATGAGTTTAGTAGAGGAGAAAGAGATTAACTGACTGACAGCTCTGGAGAGTCAAACTGTGTTTGTTTACAAAAGAAACCTAATACATAGATCAAAAACAGAGCTTTATCACCTGCAAAAAATATAACTTAACACTGCTTTGGAGTGCTCCCCTCTGTCCTGCTCAGCCTTTCCCCCCTGCTTCTTATCAACCAACTGTGTCTACTAATGCCAGGTAGACCTTATTCCAACAGAGACATTGTTGATTGCATCAATAAAAACCTGAGAGATGACAATTGTTTTTGCCTTGGGTCGTCAAAGAGTAGACATATAGTGCCTTCAACTGACTTTATGGTTTTATCTTGCACATGAAAAGAGTCTGGGAATATCTTGGGAGGCTTTATAGCAGGCTTTCAATGCTTAATGAGGGCTTAAAGATAGGGACAGACTTTTTGGTAGGGCCTGTTGCAATAGGACAAAGAGTAATGGTTTAAAACTAAGAGAAGGTACATTCAGATATAAGGATGGTATTTTTTATGACAAGGGTGCTGAGACACTGGACCAGGGTGCCCAGAGAGGTGGTAGATGTCCCATCAGTGGAAACATTCAAGGTCGGGTTTGGCAGGGCTGTGAGCCACCTCATCTAGTTGACGATGTCCCTGCTCATTGCAGGGAGATTGCAGCAGGTGACCTTTAAAGGTTCTTCCAACCCAAACCATTCTGTGAGTCTATGAACAGGACAAGGAGGAAAAGTGATGGGAGTAGACTGTTGGCTTTATCTGACCTGGTAGGAACTGGAGGCTACAGATGAATGACACATTTCATGACACACCCAGATAACCTGGGATCACGCAGTGAGTGAGTGCACAGACATTAACAATACATCAGATCCTATTCAAATACCATACTGTAAAGCTGGGAACAGCAGAGTACTGTAAAATCTGGCTGACTGGAAGCTTGATTCCTCAAGGTTTATGCTAGTCAAAGAAGTAGTGGAAGCTCATACACATGTGACTGTGTCTGGCTTACCCTAAACAAATCTTTAGACCCATATTCTTATCTAAATACTCATATATGTAACTGCATGAATACTTACACACTTTTCCTGGTTATGCAAAGAGCTTCCTCAAAGCATTACCCAATTACAATCTAAATTGGTGTTGTTTTTTTTTTTTTTGCCACTCACCACAACACTTGAATACAGATTCAGAACACGTGATTAAGTCATCTTCAGAAGTTATTCTTGTACTGAAGATCTTCTAAAATTACTCTTATCTTTCCATGAAATTTTTGAAAAATTGCTTTATCTATATTAGCTGAACTTCTGTCTAATGTAATTCACCTCTGTCTCCATTTGGCAATACTTTTGAGAATCATAACACACTGACCCATCTCTATTTTCTTAGCCTATTCTTTTCTTTTTGTCAGAACTGCTGAAACTTGTCTGATCCTTGGAGAATTTGTGAGATCACTGGTGCAGTGTCAGTCGTTTTTGCACAAATTGAAATTGCAGGGACTGCACTTCAAAGTGTTCCTGCCAAGCACTGCACCAAAACTTTTAATTCTTATCAGTTGTGAAACTGTTTCTTGGATCATTAGGACAGACATGATAACTGTGAACAGAGGTATAGGCTTTTGCTGTCACTTGAAGATTTGTTTCCACAAAACAAGACAAAGTGGTTGGAAAAAGAGGGAATCTCTTTTCTCATTCCCCAGTCCCAGAGCTGCTGTCTGGGATACTTGCCAATAGCAAAGGATTGGTTTCCAGATGACGGATCTGGACTGTGATGTTGTTGGCATTTCTACCCCTGCTGGAAAGGCCATCAGCTCAGAAGTTGTGAGAGTTGATTACGTCTCCCTTCAAGAATTGTCTCATCATCAGTCAGTAGGAATTATTGTAGTGTTCTTTAGGGCGTATGAACATGATTTTTCAACCAAGTACCCCTGGGAAAAAATACTGACAAGAAAGAAAAAGTGAATCATAGAGCGCTCTTTCAAAAGGTAGAGAACAGCCAAGTCTGATTCCTGAAGTGAGGAGCAGAAAGGCTGTTTCTGCTGCCCCTGCACTTCAGGAAAGAAAGAAAAAAAAAAACAAAACATATCTCCCAAGCCCCCTCCTATAAATTTCCTGAAAAATCAAAGCTGAAATCAGTAGAGAGGAAAAACTTGAATTGCAAGAATGTCGGTCAAGTAAATGACTGTACAAACCACACCAGTGGATTTCAGCCCCAAAGTGAGAAATTTTGGTGAGAGGAATCAAATAAATTCTTCAGTATATCACTGTAATGGCAGTTTTGTAAAAGAGAAAGAAATTCTCCATGCTTAGTCTGCCTTTTACCACCCTATTCACAACTCTCTAAATTAACCATAATAAAACTGTTTTCAGTTATACAAGTCTAGGTGTGATTTACTTTTTCACAGTGGTCTGCAGAGAAATAGGAAGATTTGGAAAGAGAATGCAGGAGACTGATTCTTCCCAATACATAACCAAAAAATAGTAAAAAACTGAATTGAAAAGTGCAAATTCTAATGCTTTACAAAAGGAATAAATTTTCAGTCCAATATGAGCAATTCCTGAGGATTTTGTCCAGAACAAGACTCCATCACCCTCCTATCTGAATTCTCACGAGAAACTCCAGATGATTTCATAACATTTTAATTGAACACCCACAACAAAAATGTTGCAGAGCTTTTTCAACACCATATTTCAGGCCTAAATCCAAATTAATCTCAGTTTTGAACTCTATCACAATGAAGATCATTGCCTTGCCGTACTCTGCATATGCCAGATCAAAAAGAAACGACCACAGAAAAGAAATATGCCAATGATTAAACAAACCAGTTATTGTCATTATTAGTTACCATGTTTTCTGCTACAGCTAGAAAACCTTTTAGCTCTTTCTAAAGATCAGCCATTTATCTTCAGGCGACGGAAGATTAAAGACCTCATCAGTAATTATCACAAATGGTGCCCTGAACACACTGATTAAAGATACTTGTCATTATACCTTATAAAGAGCACTATATCAGCTCTCTTACTGTTTTAGAATAATTGTGTGTTGGACATACACTGGAGTCCCAATCACAACTAATCACCATTGGCATCAGTAAGACACCCAAGGAATCTTTTAAAAACACATGAAAGAAATGCCTGCCATTACACACACCAAAGCAGAGAAGTCTGACACAAAAACTAAAACCATTTCCATGTAAAATTAACAATTCCAGATGAAATCCTGAGGTACACTACACTTCTGCAGTCTGGATTAGCTACATGGAGTAATTACAAATAAAAGTTATTTTAAATATTAGGATTTTAAATTTTTTTATTAAAAAAAAGAAGTTGAATGATATATATCAACTATCTTAGAACCACGGCATGGTTTCAGTTGAACAGGACCTTAAAGATCATCTTGTTCCAACACCCTGCCATGAGCAGGGACACCTTCCACTAGACCAAGTTGCTTAAACCCCAGTCCTTGAACACTTTCAGGGATCTTACACACTCAAGTTCTAAATTGGTAAAATCAGAATCTTAACAATACTTTGAGTTTGTAAATAATTAGACATTGCTTGTAAAACATCGTCCTTGGTACAAAGTTAAGAAAAACCAAAAAAAAGAAATTAAATAAAGTTTTGACGACTTCAAAGCCCTCCAGACACATCAGGTCCCTTTTTTATTTCTACCAGGAGATAGAGAACCTCTGTAAGTTTTCTGAAAAGGGAGAGGAAAAAACAAAATTCACATCACCCTTTCTTTCAAAAGAAACAGGAGAGTTTTAGTCCTTTGCAGAATTTTAGTTCTTTTATAAAATTAGTACCTCTTTTTGTCCTTGCCTTGCCTTACTTTCCTTCACCCATACCTTCTCCTTCAGCCTTCCCCTTTCTCACTCTCCCTTTCTCTCCTTCTCTCTGTATCTCTCATAAAATTTTGTTTTGGGGTCAGTACATAGCAAGTACCATGAAAAAAAAAGAAGGAACAATTGAATAACGTTAGAAAGATGGATGCTGTGTCAGTATAATAAATACAAAAAGAAAAAAAAAAGGATAACGTGAGTCTCTACATTAAGGTTCCTTTGTCTATAGATGAATGACTTTCACAGCTATGCTCTCCTCCCAGTCAAACTGGGATTTCAGGACGTATTACAGTTCCCACAATGAATCCTATCTGGGCTCTTCTCTGATGCACAGTCTTCACAGAATCACAGAACATTCTGAGTTGGAAGGGACCCACAAGGATCATTGAATCCAACTTTTCAGGGAATGGACCGTACATATCAAATCCACAGCCTTGGTGTTTTCAGTACCATGCTCTTACCCGCTGACCTAATCTCAGGCTCTTCCTTCTTCAAGAGATGAAAAAGTAAACTAGTTGATCAAAATGCCATAACTATACAGAAAAAAAGAAGACTAAACCACAGATGACTCTTATGTGACATAAAAATGTGGGTTTGAATAATGTTTTGGTACTAGGTTGGAAGAGCCCAGGTTTTGCATATGTTGCTGAAAAGATGAAAATATTAGCAAACTGTCTGTGGAAAAGAACTCTTATAATCAATGAAATTTTATTTGAATGACACTCCTAGTTCTTGTGTTATGCCAGGTTTAAACTTCATGTCTTTTGGGATTGCTACCTCAATGCTAGATGAAAGAAGAACACTTCTCATCAAACATCAGCACGTTATTAATGGGAAGTCATATGATTAATCAATCTGATTACTTAGAAGTCAATTTATCTGCAGTGCAACTGCTAGCCAAATGAAAATAAGATTACTGTGAGTACAGTTTATTAATAATTCCCAGAATGTCATTGACTCAACTTGATTATAACACAGCAGGCATTTGATGCACAATATTACAAAGACACTAAACCAAGCTGACAACAGTGGATAGAGAAGAGGTTTATTGTACTGGGTAAGGCATAAGAATCCTGAAGTGTAAGTGACCACTCAATTTGCAGTTCTGCAAGGAACATTTTATTTTTTTGTAAATGTAGTAGCTGTTGAAATTTTTCAGTGTCCATCTCTTATGGTTGTTGAGATCACCCGAAAGCATGAGTCAGTGTGGCATTGAGATACAAAAAAAACCTTGAACTTCCTCACAGGAAAAAACAATTTAGTAGACCCAAAAGGGAACTCAGATGCCCCCACGGGAAGCTAGTCACACACAGTTCATGAGGCTGCTTCATTCCACTAGAATGCTGCACTATCTACTGCAAGAATGCAGTAGATACGATCCTATTCTGAACACACCTACTGTGATGTATATTCCCCATGAGAATAGGTTATGGGCTGAAGACAACTTGAGAAAGTCCTAGCACATTTTATTATTCTGTAGATTATTCTCTACTAGTTTTTTGACCACTAAAATGTCTTCCTTTGTATTTATCTGACAACAAAAAATATTATTTCAATAATAAATATCTTTGTTGTCTTAACTGTCCTTGAAAGGAAGAGTGTAGTATAGATAGACAGAAAGTATTAGAGAGAGAAGAAAGGAGGAATGGAGAAAGGGAAGATTCCCCCTTTGCTGAGTAGAGGACTGGGAAGAGACAGGAAGACTTTTAAAAAAAAATTACCAAGGCTTAAATACGATTAATTATTATAACTACTCTGCTAAGCCAGGAGATGAGGAAACTGTCAGTGATGTTCAGAAGTCACTTGGGGAGAACTAGGGAAAATGTGTATGTACAGTCCAGAGCTGCTGACATTTAATTAGTCTCTGCACTGAGAAGTCAGAAGTGCAGAACGAGGAGCCTTCGGGATCTATTATTAAGCAGTGGCACCTCAGCAGCCCAAATGCTGAAAATTAGCTCTGGAAGAGACAAAAAGAGTTGATTGATATGGACTTTCTTTAGGCAGTCACTTGCCTTTTCAATAAGGGAAAAGCAAGTCGATGATGTAAACAGGATGAGCACTTCCGCAGTCAGTCTGTGGGCCTAAAAAGAGAATTAACTCTCTGATGCATCTATGTTTTATAAGGAAGAAAGAGGGAAAATGGAAAGTGTGACCTAGAGATGACATGTCAAGGTGAGTGTCTTCTGCTTTGTCTTCAAAAGATGTCTAACTTGGTAGTCATAACTCCAGATTTCAGCACATTTCTGGCTTTCCCAAGAGATTAGCACTACTGTAAATCCAGTCACTACACTACTGTGTTCAAATCTTGTCTAAACCATATGGTGTGGGTGGACTAAGCCACTGTACCACTCCCCTTCTTCAACAGGACAGAGAAAAAAACTCAACAAAAAGCTCAAGAGTCAAAGTAAGGACAGGGAGATCACTGACCAATTAGTGCCATGGCCAAAACAGACTCTGCTGGGTGGAATCAATAGAACTTATTACCAATTAAACAGAGTAGAATGAGAACTAAATCTAAAACCACCTTCCTCCAGGGCACAACCACCTGCTCTGGCATGGGGCTCTCCAAGGCTGCAGTGGGATAACCTGTGTCTTTACCACAGGCTGAAGGGAAATCTGCTCTGACACCTGGAGCAACTCCTCTCTTCGTACTTCACTGACATTGGTGCTTGGATAGTTGTTTATTTCTCATTTTCTCACTCTTCTGTCTCACAGGTGCTGACAGTGGTTTTTACCCTTTCTTAAATATGTTATCAAAGTGGTTCTACAGTTGTTGCTGTTGGGCTCAGCTTTGGCCAGCAGTGGGTCCACCTTGGAAACAGTTGGAGTTGTTTCTATATAATGTGGTGGAAGGTTCTTGTTTCTCTGGAAAGAAGCCTCCCCTCATCCCATCTCTCTCTGGTACCAAAACCTTGCCACATAAACCAAATAGACCATGCCACTAAACCATCTACTTCATAACATGACACTAGTGAGAACAAAATTAATTTTGGGATCTAGGCTGCTTCACAGATTTGTACAATTTATGTCAAACCTATGAAACTGAATAAACTGTGGAGTTAGTAAGTGCCTCAGACACAAGAAACTACTACTTTGTGGGGGTTTACATCTAGACCTCAGGAAAATTGCAATAGAAATGATTTAGAGTTCCTACCCCTTACAAGCTTCTGTTCAAATGTAATATTCTGGAAAGTATTCTGGAAAAATAATCTATCTGCAGCTGTCAGAGAAAAAAGCTCTTTTAGGTTTACTCACAATAGCTAAAGCTTGAATAAGAAAGTCTTGGTTATTTGCAGTCTTACAGTAAATTGAATAATGAGATTTGGTTTCCTAGAAAAGATACTAAACAGAAAACACTTGCCCATGAGATGTGTTTTAAGACATTAAGCCTAGAGACTTCTCAGATCAAGAAAAACACAGAAATGTACATGAAAAATAGAAGGATCCAAACTCAGATCTGCAGAAATGAAAACAGAACAAAACAAAAGAAAAAAACAGGACAGAGCAACATTAACTGTTTCAGAGAAGTTTATGACATAAAAAGGAACTAACCAACATCCCTTTAATGTTCCCATGTCCTGACTCTCAGCGAAGCTTTGTCAGCCTTGGAAGATGAGATACATTAATTGTCCTAGCCTAGATTTAGCCAGTTGCATTGAATCAGAGAAGCTTACAAACAAAAATATAACTGGTATATTTTGAATTAAGATATTCAACAGTTAATAATTTGAACATGCAGTAGGCAAGGTCCAAATAAAAATATGTAAAAAGTGAGCAGAGAGGTCTGCAGGCTTTTTTTTTTCATCTAATGAAAAGAGTAGGATCCATTCTCATGCCCAGGGGCAGTGACTGCAAAATTTCCCAAATCTGGAAATGTCTATAGTTCAGTTGAAGTTACATTTAACAAACACATTCAAACAATCTGGAATGGAATCTACAAGGTTGCAAAGGGAAGAAAACTTGACCCAGTGAAAAGCATTGTAACACTGTATGAGCTAATATTTCTCCTCTTCCTTCAATCCCTTATGGCTTGATATAAAGTCCCATATAAACCAGCAGTCACATGGCCCTTGTTTGGAATTAGGTTTACTCTCACAATAGGTTCTTTTTAGCTCTGAATTTTTATTTTTTATGTTAAACTAAGAGAAATATCCTTTGCTCATTATCATACATCATGGATAGCATAGGTAAAAAGGCCATCACATTCTATTAAATTAAAATGCTCAGCTCAAGAACAGATGCCATGACTTATGGAGGTTTCTGAAGCTAAGCAAATGCACATCTGACCACATGGGCCATGCAGCATTTTATTTATGATGGTTTGGTGTGCGGCATTCTGATGACTGCAGGGCAGCAGTGTGCTAAAACCAGTTCTTGAGAGAGCCCTTTCATTTTGGTATGTCGTAGGTCACCTGCCAAGATAATAATTATTGTATGGGGTCTGACTGGGATGGAGTTAGCTCTCCCCATGGCAGCCCTCACAGCCTGTGCTGTGCGTCAGTAGCTACAAAGGTGTCAGTGTCACACCAGTGTTTTGGCTACTGCTGGGCAGAGCTGGCACAGCATCAGCGTTGTCTCTCCAACATTCCACTCCCCTTCAGTAGGATTGGGGTGTGCAGATCTTGGGAGGAGACATAGTTGAGACAGCTGACTCGAACTGACCAAAGGGATGTTCCATTCCACATGACATCTGCTGAGCAATGAAAGCTAAGAAAAAGGAGGAGAAGGGGGAGCATTCACTATTATGACATTTGTCTTCCAGAGAAACTACTACATTACTGAAGCCCCACTTCCTAGGAAGTGGCTGGACATCACCTGCTGATGGGAAGGAGAGAATAAATCTTTCAGTTTCCTTTGCTTCTTCACGTGGTTCTTGGGTTTGCTTCATTAAACTGACTTTACCCACAAAGTTCCTTGATCCTACCCTGTCCAGTTAAGGAGGGAAGGGATGGAGTGGCTTGGTGGGCACCTGACTTCCAATCAAGGTCAACTCACCACAATTATATTGTCACAAAAAAACCCCAAACCAAACCAGACCAAACCAACAACAACAACAAAAAAAAACAAAACACAAAACAAAACAAAAAAACCCACAACAAAACAAAAAACCAAGCAAACAAAAAACCACACCTCATTAAAAAAAACCCCACAACCAAACCAAAAAAAAAGACGATTAGTCAACAGAGATGAGTAGAAAATAGTGTCCAGCTAAGGAAGAAATTTGGGAAAGCAATAAGGTTTTTCCTAATCACAACAGAACAAGATTTTTCCAGGGAGACTAAAAGCAAAAATGAGAGTGCAGTTAGCCTTTCCATCTCTCTTCTTACAATAGAGATCTGTCCAGAGGATAATGAAAAGTAGGCACCACTCTCAAAAGAAATCTCTTTTGTGTGATGTACAGAGATGTACACAGATTAATCTACAAAATAAATATTTGAATCAGCTATTTAAACATCTATGATGTGACTGCCTACCAGAGAGACAGAGGTTGAGGTCAGTTTGTTTGCCAAAAGCATACACTGACCCAATGTTTCGGATAGCAGCCTCAGGTCAAACATTCTCTCAGCCCTGGTAGTTCTTCTGCACCAGCTGCTCTAGGCTTGGATGTTTTAAATATTTATAAAAAACAGCTTTGACAAGAAAGCTTGAGGGAAGCTGAGGGCAGCATGTTAATCAGAAACCTTGAATCATGGTTTCCTAACAGGTTAATTATTGCAATATTCTGGGCTGAGTTTCTAGATCTGAGGAAATGTTTCTGACAAAAAAAAAAAAAAGAACAAAACAAAACATACCCACAACAAAACACTGCACAGCAAGTGCTTAAAAAAAAAAAAAAAAAGAAGAAAAAAAAAGGAACAAAGCAACAAAAAACCCCCAATTAATCATTATTTTTCAAACAAACAACTTTCTACTAAAAATTGCACAATGAGCTCTCTCTCAAAGGCACACACTAACTGTGGGACCTGCCATGGGTAAGGCAATGTGTACAATACCCCATCACCAACACACACAATACTCAATACTCAGGACACAAAACCTTCCTTTACAACATCCTTAATAATGACTCAAGTCCTCTGGCTGTCATACACAAAACCTGAAAGCCAGGGCCTCTTCCTGAATAATTAATTTCACCTTCAAGCAGACACCTGATCAGGTGAATCCTGTCTTAAAAGTGCCATTGGCAATTGGGGTATATATCCACACATCTTGAACTTTCTGAACACCAAGGGATTGTATATCCAAGTGCCAGCTAGTTCATGCAGAAATGTTTGAGGGTTTCTTCTTCCAACAAAATCCCTCTACTAGAAATACACAACCATGACAAGTTCTCCACAGGTAATAGGGACACTCGGAGTGATCCAATGGAAGTAAGACATCATTTTTCATCCTCCTTACCTCTGAAGAAGTGGGTTTGCAGTAGCCAGCTCCAAACACTAGATTTTCTAAAGACATACTGGACTGGTCTTGTCCCGCCTCCAGGTTGCCTTTACCAAGCCAAGAACCTTTCCCTGGACGAGTGAAACTATAAGAAGAAAAATTGAGAAGAAAAACTAATTAAAGGAATATTGTTAGAGAAGAGTCATTGTTGTCATTGTATTATTTCCTTCCTTAGAAAATATTGTACTTTTGGTGGTGCTGGGTTTTGCTTTTATTAATTTCAAATTGACACTGTAAATTCATGTTTCTCTTAAAAATGATCATTGTTCAGTGTGTTGGACATCACTAGCTCAAGTTTGTTTCCTAGACATTCAGATGAGTGGTTTGAGTGTTATCTCTAACTCATTCCTTTCTCTGCTCTCATACAGATCTTTTTCCAGCATAACATCTCACCAACACAACCTTTCCATCTATCCACACAGATAAATACTCTTATCCAACTTCTCATCAGCTTTCACCTTGATGGATGCAACAACTTCCTCTCTTGCTTTAACCTTCCTCTTTGAGTTGTGCATGACCTCTCTTATCTTCTATATCTCATATCTCTATATCTATATCTTCTATAGCTCATCCCAAACTTCTTATAGATTGGAAGTGTAGTTCCCACTTCTCACTTTCCCATGACATTAGCTTCCAGCACCAAATGACAAGACTACAGCCCAAAAGCTACATTTGTTTTTGCTGGATGCAGTCCATTCATCTGGGAAATGTTCTCCCATATCCTTGGTGCAACATGAATTCACTGTTCTCCAAATTCTTCCTCAAAATCCTGACAGAATGTAAGTTGTTTTGGTGTTTTGGTGTTGTGGACATTACCTCTCAGTGCTGACTATTATGGCCAGTGTTCCCTTCTGGCTGTATGTCTCCTATCTTCGACCATTGAACCCATTGAGAGTGGAATATCTTGACTGGAGTTTACTCAGCCTCAAGCCCACTAGAGTCCTGATGCACAGTCAGGGCTCATGCTCTGGGTTAATCTGAGCAAAATACACCTCCCAGTTAATGATGTAGGTTGCCTTTATATTCACTGGAGAGGAATTGGCATTTCCAGGGTATGAGTCACCTCCTTCTAAAGCAGTGATATCAAATAGATCAGGGGACTTGTACCCTCAAAGTACTTATTTCTTATTGTGGACTATAAAGAGAGGCCTCATCAGCAACTGGATTTAAATGAGATAACCCCACAGTTTGTCCCTCGGAGAGCATGTGCTGTACATAAACTGTATCAAGATTTCAAGAGGGAAATCAGGCTACTTGGGGTGAATACAAGGAGTCAAATTACTGAGTCCAAATAGTGATGCAAGCAACCAGAAGTGTTCTTTAAAAACATGTAGGTAAACGTGGAACTAAAATAATGAAGTGCAGAGAAAGAAGGAAAACACATTTGCTCTTCATACAAAGTGCAGGGATAATGCCACTTGAGGTTGTGTTACAGCTCCCAAATTGGGATCACCATCCACGGCTACCTGATGCCCATCCAGGCATCCCAAATTACATCATACCCAGGAGACCTGGTCTCCTTGAAAGAATAAAAACTTCCAGGGTGGAGAGCACAAGAAACATCTTAAAACCATAACGTGCCAGAACTAAAAGCCACAGGGCAGTTCCATTCATGCTGGGAACACTTTCCAGTCTGAGGTTGTTCCTCTGTGTAGATGTGCATCACATGGCCACTTCAGCTCAGATCAGCCTAATTCATTGATATCTACACCTGATTCAGATTTTAAGGACAGATTAGAGCACTGACTGCTGTACAGAAGCATGCACATAAAAAAAGAATCATAGAATATCCTGAACTGTAAGCGACCCACAAGGATCACTGAAATCCAACTCCTGGATACGCAAAAATCACACCATGTGCCTCAGAGTGTTGTGTAAATATTTCTTGAATTCTGGAATGATACTTATGCTAAAGACAAAAAAAAGGTTCAGGAATACTTGTTATACTCAAACAACATGTGAGGATCTGGTGTGAAACAGAGCAAGGTGTACAAAGTCAGAAAAAGAATCTCAAGGAAAGTTAGGAATTGGACGACTTTCAGAAGGTTAAATGCAAATCCCTGCCTTACCTGTAGCTCAAAAGTGCTGCTTGTTATATATAAATACTGGCAAAAAGACCATCCCGTAAGAGGGATGATGGGGTAGAAAAACTTAGCAAATATCTGTTCTTGCTTATGTATGTTTTATTTATGTGATCGAAGGAATTTCCAGCTGGTTGCTTCTAAGAAGCATGAAGTCTTCCCATGTGTTTCCTACACACAACATTTAAGATAAAAATAACAAATAAATAAATAAATAAAACTATTTCAAACAGCCAGGAAATAAACAGCGCTCTGAATAATTTCAGCTGTTATTGAGTGATGTTATCTGCCCTGGTCTGCTGGCAAGGCTCAGGAAGCAGAAATAAAAAATGATTGCTGTGGTATCAGAGAGAGAAGCTTAAACAAATGTTGCCTGCACATGAAAAACTCCTCATTTGAATATTAACAAAGCTTTCAAAGGTTTAAAGAAAAGCACTTTTTAATGCCTTTTTTATTTATTTATCTTTTGCTTTTACAGCAGAGAAGGGATTTTAATCTGTTGATTTTATGGAAATTGATTTCACATAGCACTGTAAAACAAAACCCTTTTTTGGGAAACATGCCAAAATGTCCTCAGTATGCTGAGGGAAGTTTAAGCGGAAGGCTTACAAACTGCCGAGGTCCCCCTAATGCTTTCTGAAGTACCTTATGCTTGAAGATAATTTTTATTAGCAATACCAGGTCAATTTGTTACATCTTTTTTTTGTATTTATTTCTTCTAATTATTTCTGCAAACATGTTTATCTGTATGAATCATGAACCTTGTTTACTTACATGTCCATTCAGACTATTTAATAGCATTGATTTAATATCAACATTTAGATCCTTATCCAGTATGTTAACCTTAGCTTTTAATTGGATTTCGGATAAAAAAGGTCAAAAGAGGTAATGGGTGCATGTCCAAGAGGATTAACATGCGTGCAGGACTATTAATATTATCGGTGAAATGTTTTATGGGTTTTTTTTTGAGCTGACCTTTTGATGACCTTATCCATGAGATCATGGATGGTGAGGCACCGTAACAGTTTGTCCTGAGAAACTGTGGACACTCCATCCCTGAAAGTGTTCAAGGTCAGGTTGGATGGGGCTCTGAGCAACCTGGTCCAGTGGAAGATGTCCCTGCCCATGGCAGGGGAGTTGGAACGAGATGATCTTTAAGGTCCTTTCCAACCCAAATCATTCCATGATTCTATGATTCAATGTCTTTATCCTTCAGAGGAGTCTCCCAGTTATTACAGCAGCCGTCTACGGACACATAGTACAGTAAACTGCATTGAAAACTGCATTTTTTCCCTTTCTTATAGCCTGCAAGATATCAACAATCAAAATTTAAGAACTTTCTGAGTCAGAGGTTGTACTCAATTATTTCCAACAGTCATGGTTACCTTCTATGAATTTGTGTCCATGCCTTTTTGATTTATACTCTTGGCCTCTGTAACTTACATTCATTTTGGAACGAACTGCACTTGTGGTAAGTTCTGAACTTTCTGATTCTTTTGAACTCCCTGTTGGGGAATTGGTTGTGGCACCTCTTGGTTCTTGTATAGCACAAAATATTAAATAATCATTCCCTGTTTATTTTACCTTTGGACAATTCTCTCACGTATAAATGAGATGGCAGTTCCTTAGCATAACAAATGGATTGGCCTTGATAAATGTTAATTCAGATGTGTTACTGAAGCAAATCAGAAAAAATACTTCAGGGCAGTTTAAAATAACATTGTTCTCTTTGAGATTAAACTTCTCTGAAAAAGAAATAACCTTTTTGAATTTTTAATTTTGTTTTGGTTTGGTTTTGGTAAACAAAACTTTTTTTTTCCATGAATTTTAGGTTTTAGCAGAATGGGAGGAAAATTAGAAGATTGGGATCTGAATCTTCCTTGGGAAAAAAAAATATCTTGCTCTATTTGAAAGGATCAAACTGTAAAAAATTAAAAACCCCAAACAAACAAAACCTCACACAATCATCACATTTCTAATTACAAGAAATGACAATCTTGGGACTATATCAGGAGAGGAAGTTCAGGAAATTAACTTTTATCCCATTTAGGCCAGATCCTTGGAGAAACCACTTATTTTTCCCTCAGTCCCTTATGCATAAAATATTATTTCTTTAAAAAATTAAAAATATAAGTCAGTCCCATAGAAATAGCAGACCTCAGAATTAAACCCTCACAGCCCCCACTGCCAGCTGTTTGCATTTCACCAGGAGCTCCCTTCTAACTCCCACACATCAGGAAAATTGTAATGACAACACTGATTTCCCTCAATTTTTTGACTCAAAACTTTAATATAGCTTTTGGGAAATTACTACTGGCATGTGGCCATAGGGTACATGGGTGATCTGTTACTTATTTTTGAGAATAATATGTGGATGTTTGCAGATTGTGCTCCTTTAGGCATGTATTTCTCTTACTCAAGGAGTTTCACTAAGGTTGTAATCAGTGGCTGTAAAATATTCTGAGCTTTTTGGGTAAAACTGATAAGATTTATTAAAATAAAATTTTTAATGAAAACAGATATCTCTCCTTAGATCCCAAATGGAGGCAATCTGGTCTGAAATCTTTACAGATTTTGACTGCTGGAAAATATTGGTTCGTTTGTCCTGAACTTAACCTTAGTTGCTATAAAATTTGAAAACAGATAAAGCCATGTGGGGATATTTAATTTTCAGTGGGAGTTTTTGTTGTTGTTGGGTTTGGGTTTTTTTAAGTTTAACTCAGAAATTTCCAGTTTTTTCTTATGTGGTTTCTCAGCTGGTAACTCAGGAGACTGGCACGTCAAAGAGGAGGTTTATCTTTGCAGATGCATAACAAACTACCAAATAAAAGAAAATTCAAAGGAAAAATCATCCAGTTGTTATGAGGGGGTGCTTAGAGGAAAATAATATCAACCAGTATTCTTCTAATAAGCATACATAGAAGCAATAGGTCTTTACTGCATAAGTATTTAATTTTCTTTCTACAGATTAATTTATTTGTAAATAGAATGGAAAGGGAAAAAAAGTTATGAATTTTACTCCCCAGTATTACATTTCTGCAGTTTCAGATGCAAGCTCCCCATAAGTAGGTGCCAGCCACTCTTGCAACTGTAGAAAAAGTGACCTGCATAATCTGCACCCAGATTCAAGATGCACAGGGCAGTACAGTGTGTGTATTACCTATAGATAGATCAGTCGTGCTTTTGAGGAACAGGATGCCTGGAAACAAAAGAACTTTGGTGAGATAAAATTGCTCAAGGATGGCCAGGGTTGGCCTGATTCCTCAGTGCAGTGGAGCAGATCTGAAACCTTGGAATATTCTGTGACCTTGATTCTGTTTCTTCTTTCTGGAGCAGAACAAGCTAAAGACATTAAAACATTGAATATTTGTGTCTTGGTTTCTCCACCAACAAAATTTGTATTATATTATTTTCCCATCACAGATCCCACCAAGATTTCTTGTTTCTCATACAGTCATTTGATTGTGGGCAATTAAGGATTCAATGTTAATAAGTAAAATCTTGAAAGTCAACTTTGTTTTTCATGTAAATTTATGTATGAAAGTGGGGAAAGGAACAGAAAGCTGAGGAGAATCCAGAAAGCTGAGAAAATTAAACCCCTTTCTTGTGCAAGCAAGAGAAAACAGGTTTGCCAGCTGCCTATGGTGAAAGATATTGATTATATGTAGCAATTTCAAGACTTGTTTTTTTTTTCCTTGGTGTTTTTGGGGTGTTTGTTTGTTTTGGGTTTTTTTTTGGGGGGGGGAGGAAGTGGTATAGAGGTCTATGCTATAAGTGAACCATGTTTCTTGTTGTTTGCTTTTTAAATGAGTCCAATATAAGAAAGGCACTATGCTTGCAGCATGCCTGAGACTAAGTAGACCTTACACCACAGATCTGCACATTTCGCTTTCGGAAAAACAGAAATATTTCTTGAAGTCTGAGCTATGTTGGAGCAAAGCACCTTTCCTAACAGCTGAGACTGGGTTAATAAGTGCTGGTTGCACTTCCAGACTGGACCAGTTGTGAAGCCAGTGACAGGGAGCTGAGGGAGAAGTCAGTGCCTCGGGCCAGAAACCAAATCAGAAAACTGTAGTCCAAAACCCCTAAATCCTTCTCCTCCTCACCTTCCTCCTGCAGCTGTCTGCTCACATTTAGCCTCTGGAGCTTAGGTAAGAAAATAAAAAGGGTATTTAAGCATTTAATGAAGGTCAATGCATCAGCAGGGGAACAGTCTCAAGCTCGAACATTGTTCACTTTTTCTGTTTATCTTTTGACAGACTTGTTGGGCTCATCTTGTGTCATCCTGGGTAAAATGTGGTTGCCTTTAACTTTCCAAAGAGAACTATCACTTCCGTGATATTAGGAGAGCAGTGCCATCCAACTTCCTGCTCCAGATTCTCCTCTGTTTGTCCCACATCCCAAAAGTCTGAAATACAGCTCTGTGATCTGCAGCTGCCGAAAGCATTTGGTGCAGACATGGTTGCTGTCACTGAGAGAGGGCAAGGAGTTACCACAGTTCAGCTCCAGCCCTGCCCTGACAGTGTCCTGTTGGAAGGGTCTGGGTGTAGGGCAAGACACAGGTGAGGGGAGCAGTATTTTGGGCCAAGACAACAACTATCAAAACCACTGAGCCCTACACCCCAGTTCTCCCCTATTACTGCATTCCTACCTGGAAAGCAAAGTTTTGGGCTTGACTCCAAGTGGTCCAGCTTCCCCAGTCACTTCTGGAGTGCTTTCTAGAGGAGTCAGAGAACTCTAAAGGTCAGAGTTTTTAACCAAGTTCGGCTCAGTAAGGACAAGCAAAAGACACCCAGTCCCTTCCCTGCTGCTCAGAGTTCCCTCTGCAGAGGGATGCAGCTGCCCAAGGAACCAGGAGAGATGATCCAAGCACCAAAGCATCACACCACGCTCCTGGTCATCCCACATCTAGGCCAAAAATGACTGCTCTAGAGATAAGTGGGCCCATGAGAACCTCATGAGACTCAACAAGTCCAAGTGCAAGGTGCTACATCTGAGTTTGGGCAGTCCCAGATACAAGTACAGACTGAGACTCACTGAGAGGAGCCCTGTGGAGGAGGACTTGAGGGTTCTGGTGGATGAAAAACTTGACATGAGCCAACAGCATGTGTTTGCAGCCCAGAAAGCCAATTGCATCAAAGGCAATGTGGTCAGCAGGTCAAGGGCAATGATCCTGAGCCTCTGCTCTGCCCTTGTGGGACCTGGAGACCTGCATCCTGTTCTGGAGTCATCAGCACAGGAAATTGTGGGAAATTTTAGACCTCTTAAGAGTGGGTCCAGGAGAGACCACAAAGATCATCAGAAGGCTGGAGTTTTTCTCCTATAAAGACAGGTTGAGAGAGCTGAGGTTGTTCAGCCTTGAGAAGGAAAGGCTCCAGGGTGACCTTGTAGCAATAAACTAAAGCACTAAACTACCTAAAGGTAGTTTACAGAAAAGTATGAGAGGGACTTTTTAACAGGGTCATGCAGTGACAGGACAAGGGGGAATGGCTTTAAATTGACAGAGGAGAGGTTTATATTAGATTTTATGAAGAAATTCTTAAATGTGAGAATGATGAGGCCCTGGCACAGGTTGCCCAGGGAAGTTGTGGGTGTCCCATCCCTTGCACTGCTCAAGGACAGGTTGGATGAGGCTCTGAGCAACCTGGTCTAGTGGAAAGTGTCTCTACCCATGGTAGAAGGTTGGAATGAGATGATCTTTAACATCTATTCCAACCCCGACCATTCTGTGATTCTAGAATTCTTTGATAACAAAGCTGGAGATAAACTGACTCCAAGTCTGTCTCACCACCTTCTTACCCAACCTCTCACCTTCTTAGTAAATCCACAGAGCCATTAGCAGCCACCATGAATGCAGTATCTCACTAAAAAGCTGGGGGTTATACTCTTTAGAAAGGTTGAATCACAAAATTTCCATCCAGAAGCTTGCAAATGATCCCAGAAATATGAATTTTAATCGTTCTCAGGTTGGTAAAAAGTTAGGTCTTCAGAGTCTCAAACCTAATGTAATATTTGTTAGCTCAGAATTATTAATCAGGACAAACAACAATATCAAAATATTCACTTGTCAAAAAGCAGAAGGCAAGAGAGGCATCCTGGAAAGGTTTCCCTAACTATTTGTGAGTGTACATTTCCCTGAAGGCAATGGCCTGAATTGGTCTGTTTGATTTCTACCTTTAAATACAGACAACATGAAAGAACTTTGGGGAAGAGTATCTAATTTGTCAACAGAGCTAACAAAGTATGAAGAGCTGAGTCCACAGGGCATATGTGAGCACACAGTTGTGCTTCAGGCAAAGTGGTTTTCCAGGAAAACTTCAAGGTAGCAGTGAATTTTAATTTTACATAATTATTTTCAGGGTGGGTCTAGAACTGTTGCAATTTTACATTTGAGTCTATAGATATGTTGCTATCTACTCTCTTATACAGATCTGAATCATGGGTCATCTACCACCACCACCTGCGTCTCCTAGAACGCTTCCATCAACGCTGCCTCTGTTCAATCCTAAACATCCACTGGTCAGATTATGTGACCAATACATCTGTTCTAGAACAAGCAGCAGTCACAAGTATTGAGGCCATGTTACTGAGAACACAGCTGCATTGGGCAGAGCACGTCTCCAGGATGAAGGACCACTGCCTCCTAAGATCCTGCTTTATGGTGAACTTGCCACTGGCTGCCGCATGAGAGGAACCCCGAAGAGGAGATACAAGGACTCCCTGAAACAACATCTCAGCCTTGTCCATATTGATCACCATAACTGGTCTACTCTGGCCTCCAACCGGGAGGTCTGGAGACACACCATCTATAATGCTGCTGATGCCTTTGAGAAAGCACGCAGGATCACCCTTGAGGAGAAAAGGCAATGCAGAAAGAATCGTGCCTTGCAGAATATACCATCTAAGGAATCTTTCTGTTGTGCCTTCTGCAACCAGACATGCCTGTCTCGTATTGGCCTTTTTAGCCACCAACGCGCTTGCAACAAACGTGGGTAGAGCCCTTCCCAATTCTTCGTTCGTGAAGCCCAGCCATGATGCTACAGATATGTGCAGAAATAATATGTATATACACACAAAGTATGTACCATGATGGGACAGTTCAAGATAGCAAAAAAACCATTGTGAAGCACTGCATAGATATTTTTTTCCCAAATAATGTAACTATCTCCATCCTTGCAAGTGTTCAAGGCAAGGTTGGATGGGGCTTGGAGCAACCTGTTCTAGTGGAAGGTGTGCCCCTGTCAGGGAGGTTGGAACTAATTTATCTTTAAGGTCCCTTCCAACCCAAGTCATTCTGTGATTCTATGATCTGGAAATTATTTTTTCCTATAATGTGACAAAAAAGACTTTCCAGTCATTCAGGTTCTATACAGTTACCAAAAAAAAAAAAAAAAAAAACCAAAATAATGACTTTACAATGGTCTTTTTTCTATATTCCTACTAAACTCCTATGATAAGTGAGAAACAGGAAAGCTCTGAGCTATGAGCAAATTAAACAAGTCTTAGTTGGCTGGTTTTGTTTTAGAGTGCAATTTATTTTATGCTAGTGTCTTCATCCTGATTTATACTGAGAAAATCCATGATATAAAAACCCTTCAGGTTTGGAATATTTATCAAGAAAAAGATAAATCCTTAGTATCACACTTTAAAATGATTTTATGGGCTTAAGCAAATGAGAGTGTATATTGTGTTGTCAAAAATCTTCATTCCACTGCATTAAGTAAATACATTGTATACTTCACAAAGGTCCACAAAACAGTATTTTAAAAGCTATAATAATCTGACTATGGAACAATTACTCATCATGTGATTTATGCCTAATAACAGTAACAAGCCTGTGCAGCCCCATTCATTAGAGGATAAAACAGCACTCAAAACAGTCATTAAGCCTGGTAACTATTGTTCTTTCATCCTTTTCTATAGTAGAACAGTAAGTAAATTATCTGAGCAAAATTATCTGGTTAGTAGTCTGTTACAATTTAATTTCATCATTAAAAAAGTCGACACATAGCAGAACAGAGATACAGTTGTTACCTGTATCACATCAGCAGAAGACAGATATATCAGTCTGATCTCTGATATGAGACACATCACTACCACAGCTCATAGAATCTTCAAATGGCTTGAGTTGAAAGGGATCTTAAAGATTATTTAGTTTCAGCCTCCTGGCCATGGGCAGAGATACCTTCCACCAGACCAGATTGCTCAAAGCCCCATCCAATCTGGCCTTGAACGCTTTCAGGGGTGGGGCAGACTGACTTCTCAACCTCAGGCTCAACCTCTTACATTCTCAGTTCATTCTGTGACACTGTGTACAAGCAATGCCTTCACACAAATGGAGAACTGAAGCAAAGATGTATCAAGTCAAAGCATGAAAACCAAGGAAAACACTCTACAGGTTCATCTTTCCTCTCTGACACTGTGTTCTCTGCACAGTATTTGCCAAGCTTTAGAGTTTCATGGTCGTTTGGTAAACGACAAGATCTTGCTGGAGTTAAGGGAAGCTGAACAATGCTGAACACTGCATTTTGCTTCAAGACCTCTCAACACTCTGTCTCATGCACTGAAAAGTTTGAGCACTAAGTAAATTGCCAGAAAGACCTTTGCTTCCCTTCGCCTGCTCTAATATGAGAGGATATTGACCTCCAGCCCTGTTTTACTTGAAGGAGTTCTAAGTTATTTTCGAGTCATTGTGAATCAGATAACATAAATCACACCTAGACCCCATGGCAGCTGGTATTATACTGCTGCACAGTAAAACCAGATGATTCTGCAAAGGAATAACCCAGTGAAGCCTTATCCAGCATTGACTCCTCTGTGCCTCCTCCTAACCATGTTATGAATTATGCTCATACACAGAGGCCATGGATGAGATTAGAGTCCAGTTGTCCTGAATGCTTTACAAAACATCACAGGGGGGGAAATGTAAATGTTCTTAGTTGCTTTTAGACTAAAGAGAAAAAACTGCCAAGGAAAGCACAATTTTAACTTTCTCATTACAAATAGGGAATAGAGAGATCAAGACTAGTCAAAATTTTTAACCTCTTTCCCATAATTTTACCACTTTTTCATCAGACCTCTGGTGCTTTACCAAGGGAAGAGGCCGGTGTCAGAGCTTGGTTGTAAATCCCAATCTCCATTAGCCCAGGACCAAAAAACTTTAAATTAAATTATCCTCTATCCTTCTCCCATCCAGTAAGCAAATTGTATGAGAGAACTCAGCAGAGAAATCTCCTCTGCTTTTCCACAGACATTTCTGTGCCCTTTACCTGATCAGAGGCTGGTGTAGTGCCACCAGGGACGCATGGACTGTGACAGAGATCACTGACAGGTGGAAATAGTCAAACATGACAGGGACATGGTGGTGCAGACCTCGCTGGGGGTGGAAGTGGAGACACAGTGTTCGGCTGCTGATCACGGGGATCGCTGGAACATCCCTCAGCCTGCAAGGGAAAGAGGTTTAACAAGGGTTAGTGAAGGCCTGAGTTGTCACAGCCTATAACGTGCTACAGGCAGCAGACTGAGAGATGACTCGAGATGTGAAATTTATCACTTCTCAGCTTCTTAAGGGGTAAGATAACTGAAGAGTGTCTGGTGTTGTACTTGTGCCAAGCATAAATATGAATATTAATATAGATATTTGAACATTAATATAGCTATAACTAATATAAATAGAAACACAAAGAATAAATAACATATGTAGAGTTATATGAATGTACTGTATAAAAAAAAGAATAAGTGCAATGCAATTCCGGTTTTCCCCGCTGGTTGCCCTTGATGTCCGTGTACCCACTAGTTCTGGAGATGTCAAGAACTAAGCAACAGAAGGAAGTGCATTTAGTAAACTGTTCAGATTATTTGGGTGCTCATAGATGGGACAGCTTACTATTTATGATTTTCTGTACAAGAACAATCAGCCCAGGCAACCAGCGAGAGTTAAAAGCATTGCTGTGCCAGACACAGTTGAAAATATTCAGAGTGCCTTTCCAGATTGTTATTCTGAAAAACTTTTTGGAAGAGGTTGAAAACCAAAAGACTAGGTGAAGTAATTGCAGAGAAACAGTACACGTTGGATTAGCTTTCCTTTTTTTTTTTTTTTTAAGTAAATGAAAGTCAAGACTTTAATTTAAATTTTGTTATAAGTATTCCAGAATAACTGTCCTGGTGTGCAGGCAACCACATGACATCTCAGTCACCTATAGTGAGAGACTGAGTTGTAAATCTGGAGTGTGCCTCACCACATCCTTCCAGTTAAAGTGAAATTTCTAAAGAGGAATTATTTTACAGCATTAAAGACCCTTCTGAAGCCAATTGTTTCCCAGAACTATGAAAACCTAGGATGAGATGGTTGTGTATGGTATATGGTTAGTCCCAAGCTTCCAGAAGCTTTGCAGAATATTTTTTTTCTAAAAATCACTACTTTTGTTTATAGTAAATCAGAATAATCTTTAATATTATAACAGAAATTAAATGCATGTGTTGGAGCACAATTTCATAACTTTGAGTTATTTTTATTCCTGGCTATCATTTAATGTTTGTTTTTTTCTCTCTTCAAGACCCACCAGTACTGAAGGTCCAGTCTCACCTGCATGAGAGAAAAAATTTTCACTTTTTGTATCTTGAAGATAACAGAAATTTGTTTAAGTTCTGTGTGGGTATGAATAAAATCCCATCGGGACAGTCTCAGCATGAAACACACCTCAGATGATTTCCCTACACTACCAGTCCCTGCAAACCCTGCTCAAGTCATTGGCAGACTTTTCCC
The DNA here is from genome assembly GCF_025592945.1 of Manacus candei. NCBI lineage: Eukaryota > Metazoa > Chordata > Aves > Passeriformes > Pipridae > Manacus > Manacus candei. The sequence goes on from NW_026138061.1 coordinate 9,945,727, forward strand.
TGATTCAGTGAGGCTGAATAATATATGGGGTCACACTTCCTGCTATGTCTCAGGAAGGGATGTTACTCCCACTTCACCTAAGATTATGGGATCAAATACAGTTAGATAAAATCAAATTCAATGGGAAGACTCCTTCCTCTTGAAAATATTGAGGCAGCTTTGGTTCTTAATAGGAGAAAAGAGCTTAGCATGTTTATACTCCTGTCTTCAGCCAGGAAATACTTCATTGCCTCCTGAGATAAGTGCATTCCTGAACCACAGCCCCTGCCCACCTGCAGGTCAATGATGATATTCCCTTTAACAGCAGCAGAGATAGAGCAACACTTATAACCTTTGAAAAAACTTACATTTAAAGGGGGAAAAATGTTGTTCCTTTAAAGAGGAGCATGAGATACACTTTTCAAAGCAGAGAGAAGAAACAGAAAAACTTCAACACTGAGGCAAAGGGAAGACTTATCAAAGTTCTTTTTACAAAGAACTCTCATTTTATCAAAGTAATTTCCCAATTGAACAGAGCCCCACATTACCAACTGAGCTTCAAAACAGCACTTACTGTTGTTCACTATCAGTAAAGTGCAGGTCCAGCTTGAGCTGAAAATCTGCCTCATTCAAAGCATCTTCCACCTACAAAAAGAGAAAGACAAGGTTACCTTTATAAATTGGCACCTTCAACATAGAAGGTAAAGGTGGGTGGGTTTGTCTGATAAGAGCAAAAATATGCAGCAACAGCCGCACCCCACCACAGAGGTAGAAAGAAGCAAATGTGACAGTGAGTCGAGGTAATTGCTGAAGGAGTCAGAGGGAACCAGAGCAGTTAGAGGTGTTATCTGCTCCTGGGTGCCCTGTCATGTCAAGAAAATCACTCCAGACAAGAGTAACCAGAGTGCACAGAGTTCTGCATTTGTTGGATCCTTGCTCTTTGCACACCAAGAGTCAGAGGAGCATTTCTGAGGCTGCTCTCCCTCACTGAGTGAATCTTCCTTTGAGTTGTCTTGTCAGGTGAATGACAGCAAGGACTGGGTTTTCTTGGATGAGAAATAGCCACAAATACTTCTGTTTGCCTACCTGTAACTAATTCAAGGGACAAAGTTTACAGCTTAAAGCAATCAGAAATGGTTCAGATAATTCTGGCAATTTCTGATCTCCTATCATTAGCCTTTTACTTTGTTTCTCAACAAACTGAGGCTTTCCTGCCTCCTGGTAACCCTTTCTTGCCCTTCACAAATTCGTGGAGGAAGTTTGCCATCGATCTTCATCTAGACATTTTTTCTTTCCAAAATTCAAAGGCTTTTGTTGTTTTTAAAGCTTCAATTAACAGAAGTTTAACTGTTCCCTTTGTTGCAGGGTCCTGAGCATGGCTATACATGGTAGGATTCTGCTTACCAAAAACCACTGAAGATACCATGTATTACTCACTGGTACATTCATCTAACTCATTCAATAGGTCCCACCAGTAAAATTACCCTTCTTTTATTGCCAATAAAATTGTTTAATTGAATTTTTGGAAACAGTACTGGAGTTGACAGTTCATTACCTTCATCTGTAAAGAGCTACATAGGATAACACATCCCAGCTTGGCACAGTTCAAACAACTCTAATCAATGGAAATAAATAAATTAGAATGGAAAAAGGATTAAGCTGACCAGCTCTTTCTCCTTCACTCTTTTGAAATCTTTTTTCCCCCAAAAAAAGTAGGGTTAGTAGAATAAAAAAAAAATAAAATCATTTCCATCAACTGAAATGGAAATATGAACCAAAAAAATGCACATTTTATAACAAAAATATTCTTCCTCTGTGAATGTAAGCATCCTTTATTGTATGCCAGAATATAGTAGGAGATGCACAGGAATGCAGGTGGAAAAGTGGAGTTATTGACTGGAGATATGGTATTATAAATACAACTTATTTTTACCCCATTTTTGCCAAAAAAATGTGAGGTGAGACGTTTGGGTTCTGTCTTCTGTTACTGGAAAGCAACGAGTAGATGCACACAGTGAGCTGCTCCATCTTTAGGTACATGTTGGAGAAGGACAACTGATTTCTGTTTGTGCCTGTCTCTTCCTACTAACCATAGACAGAGACTAGAGAAATATCTTGGTCTAGATACACTTGCATGTTATATGGCTTAAATTAGGCAAAATTAATTGTACTCTTCAAAGCTGATCATCACATTCTTAATACCGGATCACACCAAAAATACACTGAAGGCATCATCAGAGGTATCTAGCCTGCCCTGACAGGAAGGATCCATAAAATACATAACATGAACTATGTTTAGCTGGGCTTTTCAAAGGTGAAACTGCATCTACAATGTGCCATTGCCTGAATTGAGAGTTAGGGATTGATTGTACTTTGACAAAATTATCAAAGATGTAAAACATAATCCCTTCTGCAGTAATGTGATATTTCTTCCAGCATGGCCACAGGCATGGAGATGTGAGGAGACAGTTCCCACTTCTATTTACTGAAAATCTGCTTTCTCTGTTGTAATTGTCTCAAAACACCTGGAAATGTGCCTTTCGTAAGAAAAAAAAAACAACTAAAAAATAAAAAAAAAGACTTTTTTCCTTTTTAATGACTTGTTGTCACTAAAAATCACAGTTGCTGGCAGTTGCCAAGAAAATAATCATTACTGAAGCTACAGTCTGAATTTAAACTAGGAATTCAGTGTAGTGCTTCAGACAAAGCAAACCTCCTTCTCCAACAAAGGGGATGAAATTTTGGGTCTGTGCCTAATACTGCTGAGCACCTGCAACTGTCACTGAGATCTAAGACTGTGTTCAAAACAAGTTCAATAGCTGGTGACACTCACTCAAAACACCTTGAGGCAATGAACAGATGTCTGAGAGACTGAGAGATACTCATCACTGCATGGGGTCATGTAGTGAGCTGCATACATAGGGTATTTTTAATCCCAAAACTGTATTGGAATCAGACTGCTCAGAATACTGAAAAACCCCATAAAAAATCAATCACAGTTTTCACTACAGAAATGTTTTCCTTTTTATACTGGGGATGTAAATATTAAATGAAAATTGGACAGCTGCTCAAAAACTGATCTCTTTACAAGAAAATATCATTAAAAGACTTATGCACAGGTTGAGATACAACAGAATTAGAGTAATCATGTGACATGTTACTATACAGCTTTGATATTTGCTGGACTTTTGGTTGATTTTTTTTTTTTTTTTTCACTTATTAGAGACATAGGTACATAAGATCCTTTACACAGGAAAACAACAAAATGGTCTTTCCAACAATAAAGGCTGCCTCAGCAATATTGTTCCCTGTGAATTCAAAAAGCTGTTGTATGCTGGGATAATATAGAAAAAGGTATCTAAAAAAATGGAGAGTTTTAAGGCACCATTTATAAGGTGAAAGGCGTGGTCGGTGCCACTTCTTGGCAGATAATTGAGGTTTCTTCCATTCAGTGCCACACTAAAAAAAGATGTATTTACGTATTTAAGCTTATCTAGGGTTATGCTAGAGGAGGGGGGGAAGAATTAAAAAAAAACCAGTAGCAAATAATCTAATCTGGACATCCACATTGGGTTTTGTCATTTAGGGGTGTTTTGTCTGAGCCTATCGCAGCAAACTATCTCATCAGCAAAACTACCCAAGCATCAAGAGAAGAAAGTACATTGCTCCCTTATTATGACCATATGAACTCAATACTTCCATTACCCAGACTAACTCTTTTGTCTACTTGTCATAACTTCCATTCACACTAAAAACATTGAACAGAACTTTCACCCTCAACCAAGAAAACTCACCATAGCACACAACTGGCACAAAAAAGGATTCACATCTGTTGTGTTTTAAATAAATTAAGAATTATGAACAGAGATAATATTTAAAACACTTTAAAAATCTCTGGGTGTCTTGCCAACACCAGATTGCAAGGATTTCAGCCAACACAGGAGATTACGTGACAAAGGTGTAAAGCTGTCTCTGAATAGTTGTGGATATATTTGTCTTCTTCTGAGCATGGTGCCCAGTGGAGTGGCACACTTCTATCTCTCCCACATTTATATCAGATTTGTAGAGTTGTGCAGGACAAGACATCAAAGTTGAAAAAAGAGGCCTGGGAGCATTAAACAGAGGTAAATTGTGCTAATCTACTCAACACAAAAATTTTTACAGACCTCTATGTTTTGTATTTGATCCTTTAGAGTGTCTTCAGCAACTCATCTGGGACAACAGACGTGTTTATCCTCTTATTCTACTTCTGTGAAAACCCAAAGCAACTTCATAATACAGAAAAATGGAGTTCGTGCAAAATCATTCTGTGAGTATAGAATTGGGCCTCTTGCCAAGGGGTCTCCTATGGAAAGTCAAGTGTCTGCATGGAGCACAAGAGTCAGAATGAGTTTTAGCTGTGAGGAGTCTTGCGGACTTTTATTTCTTTTGCATTTTGTGAGGTGCACAACTTTCCTGAATAATAATGCAAAAATCATCAGAAATCATTCGTGCTCAACACAATGGAAAGTGCTATAATTTGAAGTGAGAGATGTTTAATCAGAGATGTTCCACACACGCAGGATAAATTTAATGTTTGACTAAGCATGTTGGGACATTTTCCTAACAAATATTGATAAACTTGCATTTAGTAATTTTTCATATAAGCACAAACCAACAATTCTAGGGAGGAATAAATTGAAGACACTATCTTAAAAAAAAAAATCAAACTAAAACCGCAAAAAGAAAGTGGGAGAGAAAAGGAAACATGTTAAGCTTAAATTAGGTTCTCAAGTTGTTTTAATTTTGATCTGTATATAACACATATATATGGGTTGTGTATATAACACATATATATGGGTTGAAATAGGACAAAAGAGAAATATTAAATCTCTTCATGATCAAAAAGAAAGTTATACAAGGGAAGACAGGTGAGTGCCTCTGGCCCCACGCCCAATACACAGCACATAATTCACACTGGCTGTGTAACTTATAGCACCTATTTTTGATGATATGCTGACTTTGCAAAGATACTGATGTGTCTCTCATCATCATCACTTAGGGCACTTATAAAAATCATGCACTTTCTGCCAGTCCTTGGGCTGGCAAAGCATAGCTATGACACTTTAAGGCAGACCTGAGTGCCATTCTACTATGACACTTTCTATCCTTGGTATTTAAGACTCCAGTTAAACAGTATTCTCCACAAACAAAGATTGCTCCTCTCTTGTAGCTCCTGGTAAGGAGCCACTGGAAGACATTTTCATATCAGTAAGAGTAAGTCATAGGTGCTCTACAAGTTGGGTGGCTCAGATGCTGTACATCCCTTGTGTGGGTGCCACTGTTGGCTGAAGGAGTAAATGGAAAATCAGGAGAAGGATCTCAGTGTGGACCTAATCTAGCTGAGGTGCAACAGAAAGCAAAGAGGTTGTACATGGATTATAAGGAAGGGTAAGCTCGGCAGCACTTCCACACACTCCTGCAATCAGGAGCACTAAGGAGAAAGGTCAGGAGACCTCTGAGTGGTGGAAATGGACTGGGCAGCTGTAGCAAAAACCAGTGACAAGAGAGAGGAGAAGATAGGGATAATGGAAGAAGAAGCTGGTCCTGGCAAGATGCAGCAAATTCCCAGTTTTCTCAGGTGGGGTTGATCTACACTATGGAAAGTGAGTGACCTAGTGCAAAAATTAACAAACTATGGTTGAGACACTTGAGTGTACCAGAGTACGTCAACATCTTATTGCACTGAAAAGCCAAAGTGTAGCCTACTCTTTATAACAGGCTCAATGCAGGAGGTTTATAATGTCAGCATTTACAAAAAATTCTACCACCACCACCTGCATCTCCTAGAACGCTTCCATCAACGCTGCCTCCGTTCAATCCTAAACATCCACTGGTCAGATTATGTGACCAATACATCTGTTCTAGAATAAGCAGCAGTCACAAGTATTGAGGCCATGTTACTGAGAACACAGCTGTGTTGGGCAGAACACATCTCAAGGATGAAGGACCACCGCCTCCCTAAGATCCTGCTTTATGGTGAACTTGCCACTGGCTGCCACAAGAGAGGAACCCCGAAGAGGAGATACAAGGACTCCCTGAAACAACATCTCAGCCTTGTCCATATTGATCACCATAACTGGTCTACTCTGGCCTCCAACCGGGAGGTCTGGAGACACACCATCTATAACGCTGCTGATACTTTTGAGAATGCACGCAGGATCACCCTTGAGGAGAAAAGGCAATGCAGAAAGAATCGTGCCTTGCAGAATATACCATCTAAGGAGTCTTTCTGCTGTGCCTTTTGCAACCGGACATGCCTGTCTCGTGTTGGCCTTTTTAGCCACCAACGCGCTTGCAACAAACGTGGGTAGAGCCCTTCCCAAATCTTCGTTTGTGAAGCCTGGCCATGATGATGATAATGATTTACAAAAAACCAAATCACAACAGACATCCTCATCAACACAGGTATTGATGGGTGCAGGACAGTCAATCTCCTCCTAGGGCAGCTAATGGTATACCAGGCAGATAAATTGTGCCTTTACCTTCACCAGCTACACTGCTGAGACCTCTGACAGCACATGGACCTCATGACAACTTCTTAAATGGAGTTACCTTTGTAATGCAGACCTAAAGTTAGATTAGAGGAATCCCAGCCCTCCTGGTTTTCACATGCATCCCAAAACAACTCACCCTTTCACCATCCAGAAGCAGGTGCACTCTGAAGTTCATTGATTCATTAAGAATGATCTCTTCATTTCTGTACAAAATCTGAAATATTCTGCTGTAAACGTTGTTTTCATGAACACAGGCTGAGCAAATGCTGGAATCACCTGCACAAAACAGACAGATTCCTGGTGTGATTTCTGCAGGGAGATTACTTTTTCTCCTGTGATTTCACTTGAGGATTATCTACGTAGTATTCGTAATTAAACATAGCATTCTCAATAATTAATGATAGCAGGGCAGACTGTTATTGTGAGTTCCAGGTTCCCAAACATGATATTTAAAGAAAACTAATGTTAAACTGTAGGCAGGCTGAATTTCAAAATGAGAATAACTGATCCTGTGACAGCACTTACCCTATTAACATTATTTCTAATAAAAGTTAAAGCTTTAAATGTATCCTAGAGAGATCTGCTACCCAGCACCATGAGGACTGTGGGAGTTCACCCGGGAAATTTCATCTTTTATCTGCAATGGGCATCTTTCAGAAGAGGGAGTGTTCTTAAGAGGGAGTTTTTGTGTCATCTCTGGTGCTCCCAGAAGTTACTACCTGGGAGCAGACCTTGAATGTAGAGATTAGAAGTGCAGAGGAATCTTAAGTTAAAATACAGAAACATAAAAAAGTAACCATTTTTCTAAGATTCCTGTGTAATCCTTCAAGCCCTTGACACATGTGAGAAATGCCAATTTGGTCCATAAAGCTGGGATAAATCTGAGGAACTCAAGAACCAAAACCCTAAGCTTCTCCACATCAAATTCAGTCAACAGCTTCATTTGTGTGATGTATCACATCATCACCAATGAACATCGCAAAAACTGACGTGGGATTTATTCTCCCCAACTTTGAGGTGGTTTTGGTTTTGGTTACAATCGAGCTTATGGAATTTAGGACATCATTAAAAAAAAAAAAGTGCCTGCTTTATAGTGAGGCAAATTTTTACTCCAAGTCCACCATTTGTTGAGTAATCCCTCTTTCACTGAGAGGAAAACAGTGTGACTTGCTTAACTGTACAAACCCACATTGGAGGCAACAATATGTTCTACAGCGAATACCTTCCAGAGGAGCCTGTAATGACTGTGTGAGTTTTTAATGAACAACTGGGCACCAGAGTTAGGTACTTTCAAGTTGTGTCTTTTAGCTGTTAATCAGAACCCCCTGCTAATTCTACTTTCATAGCCCCAGAGCAACAACTTGTAGCAAAACTTACTCAGGGCTGGTTTTATCCCTTTCCAGCATTCAGTTCTGTAGGAGTCTGAGCTTTTGAAATATGGTCCTTCAGCAAATGGTATTTTGGAACTCTCCCAACGAGGTGTGCTTAAAACAGGTGTACCAGAACCAGTCATTCAGAAAGAGAGACATAAAGAAAGCCAGAAGGCACATGGTTTTTAGAAAGCATAGTTTTTCAGAAGGTACTTCTAAGAATTTGGAGTTCTGTAGAATTGTTTTGAGACCACGAGCTGTGGTAAGACAAAAGTCCAGGTCAGAAAGTCTTAGGTTTGTCAAGAGTTTGTCAAGAGTTTCAAATCAGGACAGGTCTATTCTGCTCTGCCAAAGCTGCTTAGCTAAAGCTACTGAAGTTTTGCTTTTCAATGCAACAATTGTACATAATTTGCAATTAGAGGTCAGTGAGTCAAGACTGAGGGAGAAGAAAAGAGTTCCTGAGGTAAAGGTTGGTTGGGGGGAATAAAAATAAAAGAACAGAATGGACTTTAAAGCAAAACAAACTAACAAACAACAACAACAACAAATGTACTAAAGGTCCTGGTAGATAAGTGAATGGAAGTTTGTCATTATAATGGTTAGTTTTGTGGTGCCAGTCTACTGGAACTGGAATAGCCTGGACAAAGAAATATCTTAAAAAAAAAAATCAATCATATGGGGCAGAGTTGATTAAAGGCCGATAAGATCAATAAGACCAATAAACTTGAGTTAATTAATTAGCAGAACCATAGTGCTGTCATCCAGACTACACTCAAATAATTTTCCCATTACTGACTTTCGCTAAGCACACCCAGGAACAGCCCAAGTGTTTCATCCAATCATTGTCTTCCCATCATCCATCCTGCACAATAGTCATGCATAAAACCAGGTAGCCTAGAAAAATATATATTTATTTTCATGTGCTACACCAGTTAGACTAAAATGTTTCAACTTGATTAGCTCTTCAAAAGCATACAGTCATATTTATTTTAATTAAACCTCATGATATTAGAGACACTGTAAAAATCATATTAGAGGTATAATGCATTCTTGTTCCTAGCTGGCAGACAAAGGAAACTTTATGTTATTTGATTTGGATATTGATATACTGGTACTCTTCTAGAATGGAAAGTTTAATCTCATTTTCTTTTCAAACACACTCCTGCACAGACCACTCCTCATGTGTAATTACTTTAGGAGCTGGATTTGCAAGGTGGCATAAGGAGTCATTTCTCTTGTTGGAAAGGTCACAGTCAAAGACATGCTACAATGTTTGGGATTGTCTCAAATTAGAGTGAATATGATATTACAGGGTCAAAAATCTCTCAGTTTTAAGCAGAGACCTACCTTTGCAGAGATCTGCAAATCTACAGCAACGAGTGACTGATCATCCCCTAAATGCAATCTATCCCTGCCTGATTAAATGGCCACAACCAGCTTCTTCCTTTCCTAGATTATGGCATAAAGCTATAGTAGGGATTTCCTCAGAGGAGACCTTGGCAGCAGGAACACGACTAGTAATGCTGACAGCAATGCAGGCATCCTGCCTCTCCAGGCAAAGGGGAACAACAACATCCTCACAGCCCTTCGGGCTGCAGCACAACTGGTGTATCCTGTGCTTTAAGGAACAGACAGGGACCAGGCTGTATTGCTCTACCTGTGCTTCTTGCACTAACTAGAAGAGGTACCTGCACCAAACATACTCTTTTTTACTCTAATCCATGAAAACATCATCATCCTGGTAACTTTTCCAAACTTTCCCTAGTTCCTGGGATATCTTCTGAAACTCATGTGTCTCTAAACTCCAGACTTGTCTGCTAACAGACAGTGGCAATAAACGTGGCATTTGTCACAACTGTCACTGTTCACAGAGGGCTGCTGGCAGAAGACACAGCAGACATCCCCCCGGGTTCAGGAGACGTGGCAGATGTATCCCAGTGCTCACACAAACACCTCTGTCCTTTGGCACAAAGCACAGGATGGTGTGAGAGAGAAGCTTGGAACCACATCCCTTTCTGGCATAACCTGGGCTATGCAAACAGCTCAGAGCAATGCCTGCACTGCTCAGCAAGCACAGACAGTCCAAGGAACACAGACTGTCCAGTGTGTAGGAACTGCTGGGAGCTCTCACTCTCTGATGAGAGTTGGAAATAAGACTCTACTGACCTGCATTTAGCTCTTTATCCTACAGTTTCAAAAGCTTGAGCTTTGGTGAACCCCAAAAGGAAAGTCTAATTTTGTGGTAATGAATTTTTGATCAGCAAATTTCCTTGTTAGGAGATTTATCTGTGACATGTGCAGTATTCCTTAAACCAGAAGGAATCCTGCTTTCCTGTCTCCCCTTCCTACATGTCTATTCCATTTGCTGCATATTGTCTTTGTGTTGAACAGGTCTTCAATTTATCTAGAAAGAGCTCTCAGACCCATAAGAACTATAGCAAGCATGCAGAGGAGAGTTGTGTTCCACACACATTCAGTTAAGAGAATGAGAAAAGCATGTTTATGCATCTCTTTCTTACTGTTCTTTCCATGCCATCCCACCACCACTCCTAGAAATTCCTTTACAGACTATCGAGCAACAGCAGTTTTAAAAAGGAAGGGGAAAAAGGCTCTTTCAATTGTGGACACTTTCCTACATAGGCTGCCTGTAAAGTCAGTAAACATATTCTGCTTTTCCACTGTTTTCATATACAATTTTCTAGGCTTCTTCAGATATGCTCTATTCTACCTAATCTTCCCATCTGGAAGTTTCTATAGATGGAGGTTTCTAAATATTATTGTAGCACATCATACAGAAATTACTCATCCCTTTAAAGATTCAGAGAGAGGTTATTAGATCCTGGAGGCCCCTGAAAACCTGTCCTCAGATAATCTTACAATAAAGGAACTGATAGATAGGTGACGTGTAAGCAAATTTGTTACTTATTTCCAACCAATTTAGTGACAAAGAGGATATTGTTCTGATGACCACTGTCAGGAGGAAGGCACTGAGGTGGATGGGGGTGGTGGATGTCTGTGGCAGGTGTGCAAAAGCCCCTAAAGAATGAAATTAGAATAGAATAGAATAGAATAGAATAGAATAGAATAGAATAGAATAGAATAGAATAGAATAGAATAGAAAATAGAATAAAGAATAGAATGAAATAGGATAGGATAGGATAGGATAGGATAGGATAGGATAGGATAGGATAGGATAGGAAAATTTTGCACAATGCCTCAGAGCATGTGAGAATTGCAATAGGAGAGTAGAAAAAATAAAGCAATTGATGAAAAAATGTATTTTAACATCTTTAAGGGAAAGCACTAGAACTGGAAGGATAACCCCAGGAACCTTAGCCTTGTAGAGAGACATGTGACATCTGGTCAAACCCACTTAACCATAGTTTTAATGTTGGTAGTAGGTATAATTTGATAAAGTTGATAATGAAATCAACTTTAATTGACTATTCTGCTATTTCTGTTTTGAAGGAGTGTGATATGCTGGAACAACTTGCCTTTCTACTTGAAGGTCCCACTGCTACATAAACTGAAAGTGTTGCCCAACCAGACAGGCAGCATCCCTCAGCTATGACAGGGGCACAAGTTTTCTGGATTTTCAAAGGTTCTCATTTGTGTTACTTCCCCCAACAGAACCCTCACACCACTTCCATTCATGTGAGGAGAGGAAGACATTCCTAGGGAAAAGTAGTGGAAGATATTGATAATATTCTGCAGGTCAGAAGTGTTCCCCTGAACTTTCTAAGATCCTAATATACGCAACAAGCAGATTAGCACACCTACTCCCAAACTTCAGTGGTCAATTATCCCAACTGTCCTCTCCAGATAATGCAATGTCTTCATTTATCAACTCCGAGCTTTTATAGCATCCTTTCTCTGCTTTCATCATGGCTAAATTTCCTTTAACAGTCCTTTATTTGAACCCTCCTTCAGCCACTTTTTTTTTAACTTCTATAAAAATGGTTTAAGAAGTTTCATGATTCTTCTATGTCAATAACTTTTCCACAGAGCAAACAAACAATGAACTCATCTCGGCAGAATCAACAGACAACGGCACACGCACATCTCAACCTCTGATTTCTGCCAAGGACAGACTCTGAAATGGCAAAGTCTTGGTATAGTTTGATAATGAATGATTTCCCCAGAGCCAACTAAGTCACATGGACCCTTGCTGTTTGCAAAGCAATAGGATTGGCTGGCTCTTATGCCTTCTGCATTCTCTTTGGCGTGTAAGTGATTAGAATGCTCTCATCTCACCAGATAGATTCTTTCCATAATTAAATGTTTGATTGTGCTTCCTCATGCTGTCTCTAACTGCCAAAGAAAACTGGAATAAATGTTAACCAACAACCCTTCTGAGCATCCTGATCTGCAAACCCATATTTGCCCAACAGCATTAACCTTTGAAAAATGCTGAAGGTTTGTTCATATTTATTTTTTCAAGGCTTTAAAACATGTAATTGCACAGACTATAACTCAGATGTCTTGCATGAGGTAATGTTCCTGTGACAGGAGGGTACCTCAAAGCCATGAGTGAAAGGCAGTATGTTTTGGAGAGTTTCAGAAGAAAAATAAAAAGTTAGAAAGGAAGAGGGTTAGAAAAGGAAAATTAGAAATTCTTCATTACATCACTTTGCATTACTTTTCCAGTACAAACAGGTACTGGAATCATGAACAAAGCCTTGGAATTAGGTCTTTGGTTTATTTTAAAATTTACTATCTTGCTAAGAATAACTTTCAATAATGGTAGATTTCTCTAAACAACAACGAACATGAGACTTCAATGAAATGTGAAAAACTGTGTTCTCCAGAGGAAACACATTAAAATCTCTTGCACAGCAAATTTTTTTCCTATATAATTTTTCTTTTAGACTTGTAGTATTTGGCTACACAATGCTGAGAATTGCAGGGGAAAACCACATAATTATACCCCTCAGTTGCCTTCACTTTTAGTATGCTTCAGCTTCTGGGTTTGACAAAGAAAGAGCAGAGACAGAATTGATCATATTCTGTAGTCCATAGAAGTAAGATCATTTACTACTTTTTCAGTGTAAGGAAGGAGGAAATGAGACAACTCATTACAGTCCTTACAGTGCTGCCAGAGACATTACATTGCTTCCTATCCCAAACACAAGGCAAAGAATAAAGAAAGTAATTTATTTTTTTTTATTATTCTAAATATAAAATTACAGCTCCAGGCCTTTTAGAAGGATGACTTCAGGTTTATATCCGCCTTCTCTAGAATTATCTCTCTACAGTTTCTTAAGCACTCTGTGAGAGGGCTAAAATGAACAGATAGTGCTTACACAGTCAGGAAAAAATCCATATGGAAAACAGATCTAACTTCAGATCTAGCCTCTTTAATGCCTTTATCTCTACAGCACTGGAAATTAGATAATTACTCAAATGCTGGCAACTTCTTGAATCTCTCTTGCTGTCTGGGAAAAGCAGTATTATTATGCTGCTATTCAGATAAATGGAAAAGCAGGATACTGCTAAGTTTTGCTTTAATGAAAGAGATGCTCTTCAATAACGTAGGGAAATCAAGATACTGCAGCTGTACTACAGCTTTACTGTAAATATTTCTTCATAAATAACAGCACACGCTTAAACATCTGTATTCAGCCTAACTCATGATCACAAGAAGCTTATCATAGTCTCTATACTTGTGTTGCCACACAAGAAAATATCAGAGACATATGATACCTCTAAAGGCAGATAGGTTCTTTCTCCCAGGTCACTCGTGCGCAGACGGATGGAGGGCACTGCAAGGCACTCACTTGGGAACGAGCTGGGAACGTTTTGAAACTTTCCTACCCACAAGCCTTATGCTACCACCCACCCAGACATGTTGTGTCAGCAGTTCATGTGATCTTTCTTAATATGTCTCAGTGGAAAGTCAACTGTTGGTAAATCACAGCAGGAGGCAGTTTAAACTGAGCTGGATGTCCCTGCCCTGAAGAGAGCTGGAAGCAATCACACCATCTATGGAACAGAGGTGAACAGGGAGGGGGATAATAAATGGGTGGAGATAGTATTGTAAAGTCATCACAGAATCACAGAATGGTTTGTGTTGGAAGAGACCTTAAAAATCCTCTAGTTCTAACCCCCTGCCAAGCCCCATCCAAACTGGCCTTGAACACTTTCAGGAATGGGGCATCCACACCTTCTCTTGGCTACCTGTGCCAGTGTCTCATCACCCTCTGAATGAAGTATTTCTTCCTAACACCTAATCTAAAGCTCTCCTCCTTTAGATTACAACTTTTCCATATTTTCTATCCCTATCTGACTATGTAAAAGGTCACTCTTCCTCTTTTTTACATATTCGAAGGCTGTTATAAGTTCTCTCCAAAGCATCCAAAATCTCAGTCTGGACTAGCTGTAGCCCACCTACCTGTAATCTGAGTGATCTCTGCAGCACCCATCGTCCTGAGTGGTACATAACTGTCTAGTGGATGATTATCTCCCTCATCCATCCTGACACATGCTGATCTGTTCCTTGGTCTTTAGCATCTGAAATTCCCACTAGTCTCACAAAGAGAGCTGTTTCTTGTTCAGAGTCCCCACAAAATAGGCACATATTTTCTAATTCTAAGTTTCATCTCAATTCTTCTGCGGTTGTCAAAATTCTTAAATGCTTGCAGGTCGTACTAATTTTGGTATTTTTTAGAGAAATTAAAGCATGTAAGCATTCCTCGTATGAATAGGATGCCATCTTGCTAGAACCTAAGCAAGCACTGTGCTGCAAAATATAAGCAAAGAAGATCAGAAAACCTTGTGCTGTCCTGTTTATCTAACTTGCTTTTTTTTTTCTTTACCATCTGTTGGAGCCATATGCTTTCTTAAATAAGAGCTAATTATAGATCTCCAACAAAACTAATCAAACAGTGGTAACTGTTGTGAAATTCAGCTGGAAATTTCATTTCTTCTTTATAAAAATTCCTCCAAATCAGGTACTAACAGGGTTGCCTTTCTTTGGTTTTCTGGACTTAGGCACACAGCAGTTACAGCTACACGTTAACTCATGTCTTTGTTAACACATGGAAGAAATTCATAATAAACTGGAGAAATAGTAAACTGGAGAAATAGTAAGAGACAAAGTACAGTGACCACCAAGCACATTAGGAGGGGTGACTCTGGGACAAGAAGTGTCTGTGTCTAGTAAATACCCACTGACATGTACTGTAGTAGTGCTCTTGATATTTTGACTTTTCCTTCACTGCCCCTATGCTGCTGCACTGAGCAAAAGAGAGGAAAGAAACAACCCCATCACAAAATAAACCGGCTTTTAGCACTGAAGAACTGGAGCAAAGAAGGATCCAACACTAAAATGAAATTTTGGAAGGGAGTTTCCAGCCTATTTAGAGAACAATATATCTCCAATGAGTTCAAAAAAGACAAGATATCTCTTTCATGTCCAATGGGCATTTGTATAAATGTCTATTTGTATAAATGACAATTTGCACTATTCAGGCAAATGTTTTATAGCTGCCTCCAACGTCAATGTCATTCTGCATTGCTGTGTAATGTGAAAAGAATGAAGGATAAAAATTAATCCAGTCCTAAATATGGCAAATGAAGAGTCGAAGTGCCTTTTTAAAAACCTCAAACACTAAATAGCTCTTTCAGCGTCACAAGACTGGTAATTTTAGACTGTTTTGCTGACCTTCCAGGAAGTTTAGAACTATTCTAGTAAAAATTAAGATTAAAATAAATAAATAAATCAATAAACAAACAAATGAATTAATTAATAAATGGGGAAATAAAATAATATGTTTTAAATTAATTCCTTCCACCCATCAGGCAGGTAGCTCTTTCCCATTATAACCACAAACCCTTCTTTGTGTAAACGAGTGGTGCACACAGAGGAAAGAAATCATATCCAGGATTTCATTTCAACTTGTCTATTTCTCTGTTACCAATGGGAAGATTCTCTTCCACTTTTCTCACCCCTGTTCACATGACATTTTGGAGCTGGAGCACCACAAATGTTTAGAGGTCCAAATATGTAAGAGTTGAAATATATATAAAAATGTGTCTATCTGTGCTTTAAAGACACTTTAAGCATGGATGTTACATTAGGACCCACTGATTATTCCCTCAGTGTCTCACAGTATATCTGGCATCATCTCATCAGCACAACAGCTACTGAATCAGAAAGAAAAGTCCGGAGTTAAAATCCTAGACCTTAAATCAAACTGGAAATTAAAGTTTTCCCTGATGGGTCTGTAACATTTTCAAGTCCTCTATCAGTGGCATAGATTAGGAACTAAATGTTCCTCTAATGTACTATTTCAATGCCTGTTGTGTTCAAGAAGTTGATGAATGGAGGTTGTACGTTACCAAACTTTTATCTTCAGCATTACGGCCAGTTGCACTTTACTCAGAGGGTAAAATACTGTGAATTAAATATGTAAAACATTTTGTGACAGTGTAATAAAAAATCTGACAATAAATCTAATTTGTCAGAAATAGGATGTAGTCTGTAAGATCCCATTCTAAAATAAAAAGTCTGAAGATTTAGGGTAAAGAACTTCAGATTTCCACTGAAAGAATCCTCCACTGCTGGTGGTTAGTGTTTCTGAAAAGCCAGGCGAGTTATCCAAGTATTTAAATACATGTTTCTGAACTCCACTCTCCCCACTCTGGATCACAAAAGTAACTACACAGAAAAGGCTTCGATGTCCTACAGATTTTTATCTCTTTGCTTACAATACCAGCAAGAAGGTATTTCATATCCTTTCTATGGTTAATCTCCAGAGAGATACAAGAAACCTGTTATCTCAGCTGTAGCTGCTGCAGCTGAGTGTCTTTCTTTCTACAGGCTGCGGGTTCAATGTATATTGTGATGTTCAAGGTGGGTATGTGACATTCACATCTTCAAAGTGATCCCTCAGCATTATGTTCTTCCTCCACATTCAGCTGGACCTGATCAGATTCCTTGCTCATTCATGAGAGACCTGATCCTAATGCCCAGGTGGTCTCTGATTCTGACACTAGATTTGGTATTCATATACAATGGGAGAAAGGGTAGAAACACATTCAGCTCCTTACCTGCCCATAAAAGGGTGGAAGAACTCTACGAGTTCCCACGGCAAGATAATGCACAATAAATTAGATGTTCTTCGTCTGACCTAAATTCTTTCCACAAATTACTATGCAATCTTTGTTCTGGAGGCATTTCACATGTACAGCTCTGTTTTCTCAAGGCAAAGAAATACAAACCAGCCTCCAGAAAGGCAGTCAATGTGATGGAGGACTGGCAGAATCAGACCACAGTTATGTCAAGGCCTCATGTTTTCGACACAAATGTCATTGTGTCTCCTGAAGCAGATAGGTGTCACGTAGATCCTCAAGCAAAACTGTACAAACACAATTTTATCTGCTTATTAAAAAATCTAAAGCAATAAAAAATTATCCTAAATATTAACACATATGCCCACACAAACAAATTGCAGTTCCTTTTGCTGAGAAAGAGTTTCTGTTAAAAATAAAACCAGTATCATTATAAAGATCATGATCATGGCTAGGTTTCGGGAACGAAGATTTGGGGAAGCTTCCAAATAATTAAACTATATTGCTAATCTGCCACAGGAACTGTTTCCATAAGCCATAAGCTTAATTGAAACCCAGAATGTTTTTTCTGTATGTTTTTTATCCTTTAAATATTCCTTTGAGCAGATATTTTTAAACTTCCCATCCAGCTGAGACATGAGATTTTTTCCTTTCCTAGGTCAGCCAACTCTTGCCTGATTAGGGATTTAATTGATGAACTGTCTACACAGCTCAACACAAAAATACAATAGAGATTTTTTCTTATTTATTTGCTTCTCCAATTAGATTCCATCAACCTCTGCCACTGCATCAGTAATTTATTTTTTTTTTTTACTTTTTAGTTATGCACATTGTCTCAGTTGAAATCCTCTGGCTTTATTTGGATCACACATGCACATAAATCAGCAAGAGACTGATCTTTCTTTGTCAAGGCATGTCAGGCACAAGCCATTTGGCTTTCTGTCTGGGTTTTCATCAGGCTGTATTAATGTTCTCTCTACCTGCAATGTGCCAAGAGTATCATTAGCTGTTCTCTTTCTTTGGACTGTTGTCGTGTAAGGCTGTTCATCGTCTTCAGTCTAAGCTAAGGGTCACTCAAGAAAAGGATCTGTTGTCACTTTCTTAACAGTCTGTCTTTTTATTTGGCATAGACTTTGTATACATATCATGGTCCTGCAGTAAGATCTTAAATGGACTAATCAATATAAAACCAAGGGTTTTGAATCTAATTCCACCCGCAGCAAAACTTCATATAAGACTTTGAAACTGAAAGGGGCTACATCCTATTGATCAAAAAAAATTCTTGAGAAACTCCTTGCACTCAAAATTTTTAATGCCTTTACCTCTCCAAGTAAAATAAAGGTGTCAAAAAAAATCTTATTGCCACCACACTATAGAGAGTAAGCTTGCACAAAGTTATGGTTGACTGTCCAAGATAATTCTGAAAATCTGTGGTAAAGCTGGGAAGGAACACATAGAATCACAGAATGGTTTGGGTTGGAAGGGATATTAAAGATGATCTAATTCCAGCCTTCCTGTCATGGGCAGGGACACCTTCCACTAGACAAGGTTGCTCAGAGCTCGATCCAATCTGGCCTTGAACACTTCCAGGGATGAGGCATCCGCAGCTTCTATATGCAAAGAACTCACATATAGTGTGAAGAAAATTGTGTATTTACTACCAAACACATTCACTGCCACTGTATTAGACAACATATTGTATGGGTATGTGGGTCCACTAAGAGTATCCTACATCAAGAGATCTGGATTTCTGTGCTATCACTATCTTTTTGAGAGACGTGAAGCAAATCACGAGGGAAATCTGTGCCTCATTTTCCCACTTATTAATTTCTCTTTCACCTTGTCTCTCATTTAACCAGTCTGCCATTGGAGCACTGAATCTCACTACAATACTCACCACACTGCTCTCAGCTGTTATTCTAATTTGGCTGGGAAATGCTGCTGAGCCTGGGATGTGAGTCCCTAACGGCTTCCACAATGGATAAATTGAAAGCTATTTCCTTAGATATTTTTTGCCTAGTGACATACTCATAAGTTTTTCTAAAGACTTAATAAAATATTGTCTTTTTTTTTGGTCCTCTGAACTTAATGATCAACATTCCTAATAATTTTCTGAGTAACAATCCCAAGTGAGATTAGAGACAAATACACCTTCCTCATGTAAGCTGACAATATTCAGGACACAAGATTTGTAAGGTTTGAATTGAAGTTCATTTCCTGAAGGTATTATAACTTCTTACAAGGTTCACAGAAAATGACAGATGGGACCTGTGTTGCAACTGTTTACAGCTCCCTTCCTAGCTTTTAAACTCCTTCCAAATGAATAATAAAATGAATATTATATATTCAAGTGGCATAACTTCGGGGAAAAAATCATCCTTTCTGATGCTATATTTGAATTAAGAGAATTCAGGGGTAGGAAAGTCTGAGAGAACAAATATTTGAGATCCCTGTTAGAAAATATTTACAGAATCACAGGATCACAGAATTGTTAGGGTTGAAAGGGACCTCTGGAGATCATCTAGTCCAACACCCCTGCCAAGGCACGGTCACCCAGAGCAGGTGACAAAGGAACACGTCCAGGTGGATTTGGAATGTCTCCAGAGAGGGACACTCCATGCCCTTCCTGAGCAGCCTGTTCCATTGCTTTTCCATCCTCAATGTAAAGAAGTTCCTCCTCATATTGAGGTAGAACTTCCTGTCTTTTAGTTTATGGCTGTTGCTCCTTGTCTTGTCACTGGGCACCACTGAAGAGTCTGGTACCATCCTCTTGACACCTACCTTTGAGATATTTATATGTATTGATGAGATTCCCCCCTCAGTCTTCTCTTCTCTAGACTAAAATAGGCCTCACAGTCTCTCCTCATAAGAGAGATGATCCAGTCCCTTAATCATCTTTGTGGCCTCTGCTGGACCCTCTCCAGTAGCTCTTTGTCTCCCTTCAACTGTGGAGACCAGAACTGAATGCAAGACTCCAGATGTGGCTTCACGAGGGCCAAGTAGAGGGGGAGGATCACCTTCCTCTATCTGCTTCCCACACTTTTCCCAATGTCCTCCTGGCACCAAGGACACACTGCTGCTTCAATATTGCACTGGGCTAATCAGTAAAGTCTCTATAAAGCAGGGTAAGCCTCAAACTAGTAGAAATAATGTCTCTTCTCTTTTCAATACTTTAACAATACTTTCAATTACTTTTACAAATGCTGGAAACCAAGATGTTGTTTTCCGTTACCCAGGGAATAGTGATTTAGGTTAAGTTTCTTCTACAGATATTAAGAAGTAGAAAAAAATTACAGTGCATTTTGCATAAGGCTTTTTCACATGCCCATGTCCTTGCAAGGATGGCTGTCCTTCAAAATGAGAGCTATGGAAAATCATGTAAGAGCCCGTGGATATGAATCACGAGGAAAAGACTAAGAGTTAGCTTGTTCTTATTCAAAATTAATAAAGGGAATTTAGAGACTTGATGGGAACTTTTCACACTGGTGAAAAAAATAATTAAAATATGGGGAAATTGGAAAGCATCCAAAATATACATTTTAGAAACTACAGATGACATTCAATAGTTATCTATCACAATCCTCTTCCTATGTTAATACTCCTATTCTGTGCACTGAAGTCAGGTACTTGCCCCCAGCACAGCCTACCACAGTCTATATTTTAAACAATAATTCTATCTGGACAGCCAGAGTTGAGTAAGTAAACAGCAGCAGAGGATTGTCAGGTTAATCAAAAACAGTAGATGCAATGTTTGCAGACGGTTCTTCAAGAATTTCCATTACATTGACTCTCTCTCCATTTGTGAGCCACACCTGTAGCAATGGTCAGCGCTGGAAGGTGACAGAGGGAGCTGTTCTGAAATCTGAAAGTGTTTTGGGAGGAGTTTGTGCTCCTTCTTTATTTATTAAAAAAAGTACAGCTGGGGGACAAAATAAAACCATGGCACCAAATGCTAATCCTGCTATAGTGACCTCAGCACTGAACTTAAAACTAGAAACTTCTGTGCCAGCTTTATCAGACACTTGGTCTGGGGTACTGAGTAAATTACATGTGACTGGATTAAAGTTCTGCATTCGTATTCCTAAACCTGGATCATTAATACACACACTCAGTCCTGTTCTATACTCAAATTACATGTGACTGGATTAAAGTTCTGCATTCATATTCCTAAACCTGGATCATTAATACACACACTCAGTCCTGTTCTATATCTAAATCTGGGCAAGGTTTTCTTATTCTCTGAAACATTATGCAGGCAACAGACATTTCTGGAGCAAGACATGGTTGTTAGAAGCTTGGGAATTTTGGAAAAGTGGTCAGTTCAGTAAAATAGCACCAAAATTTTTTAAAAATAATTAGGCTCTTTGTTTCTTGGAAAAAGAAAAACATTCTTTCTCTGTTTTTGCTTACTTGCCGCTGAAGTTCGGCAAAGGATAAAGGCAAGAAGGTTCTTTCCAGAACTGAATCCTGCAGAAACTGTATCTAAATCAGCCAGAGTTAGGACTGAGCAGCTGACTGAATCCTAATTTCTACAACCAGATGAATAATTTAAAGCACACTAACATCAACACCTGGTAAATGTTTATTTAAACTTGTTTCCTTTTTCTTAATTTCTGCATTTCTCTGGATGAAACTATTCAAATTCAACCGACTTTCCTTCATATTTTTAATACAGACTTTGATGTCTTTTTGAGAAAATGCTTTGTCAGGAAAGAAATGTAAGTGCACCATTTTCAACAAAATTTCATGTAAAGCTGGGTCAGCACCTCTGAAGAGAGCTTATGTTGGAACAGCAGCTATTCCTTCAGTGCAGTTGTGTTTTTTCTGCTTGAGAACATTGTGGAATCATTTGCCATTGGGTCATTTCTGGGGACTCTCAAAAGATGTGCAAGAGATTGGTTTCAACCCAAAAGTTCCATACTGGAATGCTTTTGTTTCCTTCCTGCTACAATTAACTAAGATGTTTCGTAATGCTGAGCTCTTCCAAGCCAAGAATGGCTTTTCCCTTCATGCAGTGGTTGTAAACTAAGGTTTACCTTGCACTCAGATGGTCTCAAAACTTGCAACAACAAGGAGCTCCTGATCATCAACTCATCCAGGCACAGCTGTTACTCATCCTTTAGGTTTTCATTAAACTCCACCTTTTGACCTTTAAAATCAAGGATACTGCTAAGGTCCCTTAGGCCTGTGCTGAACTATCTCGGCAGATGGAAGTGATATGAAAATCAAGTGCCTTCAATGTGAGGTTTAGATCAGTGGAGAATAAGCCCTTCAGTGGACTATAAAGTATGTGAACCTTATGACTAATCTCCATGGAGGCATTGCTCCTTTTTGAATTCTTTTAGGAAAATAGAATGGAATTTGATAATTTCTTTTTTGTACAAAAGCACCACCAACATACTGTTTACCCTTCCTCTGGTGTTGGATCAGCCATTGGAATCATGAAGTATAAGTGAATGAAAACAAATTTCTGTGCAGGAATAGGCTGGCTACCTCAGGTGTCTGCATCCCCCCTTATCCCCAAGCTGCTGATAAACCTAAAGTCTTGAAGAAGAAGGAGAAGATTTCGTCCTTTTTACCCTCACAGCTCAGACTACAAAGTATATATTTAATCTATGGTGATCACTCTGTATGAAATAGAAGTACCTCTTCCCATTCTTCCCCCCAGTCTGTGTTCACCATCTCATTTTGCTGTGAGTACAGTTGTCAGGCTTTTGTTTGCAATCACCAGGCAAGTAACCTCACAGAAACAAGCAAACACTCAATTCAGTTCAATTACCCTGAGTTTTCATTAATTGGCTGGCTAAAGTGAAATACTTCTCCTAAAACCACCCACAACCTGCAACTGAACATTAATGCAGGGAGCACTCTCTCTGCTGAAGATGCTTGTCACTAATGAGCCTCAGGCTTCTTGCATAAGCCAATTTCCCATTCCACATAGCAATTATGTAAATGAAAGTGAAGTTCTTGATAACCTTCATCGGTTCCACTTGTCTCATAATTAAAGAATGGAAAAGCCTTAAAAAAGTTCATTTCAGTTTGAGGAAAGAACTGGCTACCCAGACTAAAAAATAAAAATAATTTTTTAGAAAGGACAATTTAAATGGGCTTTCCTCTTTATCCCAAAAGACAACAATAAATGGATGAAAACCCAGCTACAAATGATATTGTTCAAAGCATTTACTTCATTATGTGTAGTCACTCAATTTCCTGTTGCAGCCAACTGCTGCTGAAACCAGACACTGTGCAATGCACACAGTGAACAACATTCTAGATTAAATCTATTGGACATGACATGAAAGCCTTCAAATCCATCATGTGAACATTTTTATGGCCTTCACCACATTTTCGCAGAGTGAGTTCTCCACCTTTATCCCTCACAATGTTTGTTGTAGATATTGTTCATGTCTCTTTTACAGGTGGGAACCTGAGGCACAGCATGACTTGGACCTGTTTCCTCAGGAGTATTGAAATTAAGTCAATGTAAATTAGACCTTTGAGGGACTTGGAAGATCTGAATCTAAGTGTCTTGTCTAACATTGGAGAGGAAGGAAAGTTGTTGGAGAGCAGGAAGCAGAAGCCAGATCTCACAGTTCAGCAACAGTATGGGTTCCCTATTCTCTTTCTCTGGTATTATAGCAACCTCTATTTCTAGAAATCAAAACCCAAAACAATCTGCAGTTTAATTTGGTTTCATTAAAACTTAAAACCCAATTCATCAATAAAAAATAAAAATTAAAAAACTCCATCCTCCCTACTATAATCCACAAATAAAATGAATTCATTATAGAAGTCTAAACCTCTCCTTTTGCTCCCTGTGTGCAATGCTAGTACGAAAGTACACAGTATTTTCTTGTATCCTGTTAGAGATCCTTTGTAGTCTCTTCTAATCTAAGCTTGAGACTCTGAGTTCTGGTGAGTGTATTTTCAATCAAATATTATTATGTCTAGTAACATGAAAATCCTTATTGTGTTATTTGTGCCAGAGATTTTTCATCTCCCACAAATATAATCCCTACTTTATTAGTGGTTGAAAGGAGTTATTATACTACTTCCCACTACCTAAGAGGGAGGGAATTAACCTTGACATTTCTGAGGAAGTCGCATGGTGAAAACTCAAATCCTGACTTCCACACACTTCTTAGAACAGAGCCTACTGGTGAGGTTCCCCAGATCCATCTCAGTGTCTATATAGCCTCTTGGTTGCACCCACTAGCCTTGAATAAAATTTTTAGGGTGGTATTTTTCATATCTCATTTTAGTCACAGAAAAGGCAGGCAAGTAATTTGATTTTTTCTTTTTATATCAGTGTCAAGAAATCAAGACCTAATATCAGGAAGTTGCTGTAACCTAAAATGCATCCTTCAGACATGTGGAATGAAGTCCTCCCGGTGTTACTTATGGGGGAAACTTCCTCTATAACCTTAGGCTACTCAGTCTGTCTGTACTGCTAAGATCATGTGAGAAACCCCCATTCCTCCTCCTGAGATTGTGAGTTGAAGTCCACTGTTAAGAGCAGCAGACAGAGATGCAAGAGATGATTCAGAGCTATGAGACATGGCAGAAAATGTGCCTGCATATGCAAAACTCAAATCTAAAGCAAATTGATATTCGCTTTTGTAAATGGTTCCTAGGTGAAATGTAAGATAAGGGATAACAGATGGATAGACATAAATAGACAAATCCAGGAAATTACAGGATGATATTAGTCACCATGACTGGAGCTACTCTCAGCGCAACAGTAGGTTGAACTTGCATGGTATCTTCATCTTCACCAAGGCATCATTCCTGTAGGAAAACCTTATACTATTCAGGTAAAGAGTAGAGGTTCAGGGAGAACCTCACTTGGTATTTCCCATTATTTCCCTGGATAAAACTTGACCTCTAGTTAGACTGTTTTCCAGCTCCTGAAGATGAGCTTGCAGACAAAATCACAAAATTTTCAGCCTATATCTGTGCAGGGCTTTTTTGGGGGTCTTTTGGTGAAAGTTATGGGAAATAAACTTGGCATGATACCAACGACTGCACAAGAGAGAATGGTGCAAATACTCCTGAGATAACAACCAGCAAAATTCTATCAGAGCAAGAGGCAGGATGAGTAATGTGCAACGTGCTGACGAAGAGACACAGCACAAACGCACACTCTGAGGAGGTAAGTTAGTTCAGAGAAGGCGTTTATTAGGTCACTGAATGCACCAGGACAAAGCCAGGCTAAAGATCTTCAATATGTTTTTGTGCTTGGCAGTATAGACATAAGCTCTTTTTTACCTCACAAGAATTTGGCCTCAAAGCTGAGTTAACTCACAGCAGTGAGACACGTTGAGATGTGCAGATGGAAAGTGCTACACAGGAGTGGCAAGACCTAGTAACTGTTAATGAGCAAACACCAAAAATCATTAATGGATGTATCTGAGCTGTTTAAAATAAAATAGGGGGGTTTTTCTCCCATTTTCATAGGTTTGCTCTGTTGCTTCTGAAGAGATAAATGTGCATCTTTCTCTGTACCCATGACAAATTAAGCTCAAGTTTCCCAGAAAGTTAAAGAACATTGCCCAGTAAACAGGAAGGTGTCATCTGCCTAAGAACAGCCCAAAGGTGAAAAAAGTATTAAAGAGAAAAACTCCACCAAAGCAATATCTGGCTGTATATATTATGCTACTCAGGTACTGTGCAGAAGGGATGTAGCTAAACTGATGGGGGAACTGATTTTTGCTGTTTGAGATTTTAAACTACTTTCCCCTGAACAGCTCTTAACTACACACTCATCTCAGCTGGTCTCTGTTTTATATTCACAACAAACTGTGTGTCCAAGCTTTGATGAACACAGAGGGTCATGGAGCAAGTGGGGCAGTGTAGTCTCCTGCCGTGGGGTGTCAGCCCGAGCTCCAAGGAAGCTCTGTATTCATCTGTGCTCGGCATGTGACTCACCTTCTGGACCCGGTTCCAGAGGTGTCCACCAGACACTCTGAGAGATGTCTCCCATGTTGGAGTTCAGGTGAAATAACAATAGATTTAATGTGTATGTAAAAGAAGTAGTTTTATATTTTCCTTTCCACAGAACAAGAGAGCAGGTCCTAGACCTCTTCTCCACTCCCTTTCTGTGCCACCTACACTGGAGTGCTGAGAGCCGATACCTTCCACCACAGTAACCCTCATTTCTTGCTGTGAAGGACTATAGTATAATGACACTCCAGAGCCAGTGGCTGTATTCAGACAGTCAAAAGCAGAAATTGGTTCATTGATGAAGATTTTCCAAAAGCATATTAGCAAGTTTTGACAGGTTAATATGTAGAGATTTGGGGAGAAATATGTTCACGAGCAGAATTATTCTCCTAATTTTTGATGTGGTACAGAAGCTACAATGACGTTGCAGCATACTTCAGTGTCGGACATCAGCCATATATAAAACCTCCCGCCTAGGAGCAAAGTCAGTGGTTTTAATTACATTAACAGATTCCCAGATTACTGTTATTACTGCGACTCATTGCACAGTGCAGAGTGGAAGTAGTAGGTCAAACATTTCCCTTTTTGGATCTGTTTTATTACTCCCTAAAATGTGAACCAACCACAAAAATTTCAAGACCATAGATAAGGATGTACTCTCCTACACTGTCACCTATCACAAAAAAAAATCAGAGCTCTTTATATTAAGTAACTGAGTTTCACAATATCCTTATAATACAGCTACAATTAACCCCATGACATACACATGGGGAAACTAAAACGGGGAGGCTGATTGCTCAAGATCAGAGCTGGGAAAAAGAGCCCAGCAACCACAGGAATTAAGGACTAGTAAACCCTTCTGGGTCCTCAGGTCCTCCACAGACACACAGCTCAGTGCTACGAGACTCAGGGGGTTTTGTTTCTGTTAAGTTCTACCCTCGGGTTCTGCTTTTGGTATTCACTGGCTTGAGTGAGTCCATCGAACAGAGGGTGTTGGACATATACTGGGTACTATCCATATGTGTCACAACCTCATTTTTTTGTACTATTTAACCAAATGAAGTATCAGTAACACAGGGATCTTCTCTACACTACAATTTTGATTGAATTTCTTTTGTAAAAGCAACAAATGCTGAAATAATTCTTGGGAACCTAAGTATGAGTAGCATGACTGTTTCTTCTAACATAATAAGAAAAAATTATTCTTATTCTTATGGAGTTTATATTCTGTTTATATCATATATGATTTTTTCTAATTTACTTTTTGCTTGGTCTGGTTTGGTTTTTTTTGATATCAGCTTTTGATACTAAGAGTTAATGCCTGTTTGGTAATGTGCAATATCATTTCTTCAAGATGAAAAATCAGAAGATAGAGCACCATCCCTCACTTACATGTTTTTCTTCTAATGCTGCATTTTCTACATTATCTGCAGCATTATAAAATAGTCTTGTGAAACAGATCTCTCAAAGTCATAGCCTGCAATGCTAGAGTAAAAAATTATGGCCCAGAGTGGCTGGAGACTAAGTGATTTTATCACTTTCTATACTGACACTGAAAGACGTAGTGAGTTAACTACTCTACTGATCTCCCCACCACATGCAGCCCTTGGAGGCACATTTAAATGGTATGATTTCAGAGAGTTTATGATCCAACCAGTGGAGGGGGTTGTGGGAGCAAATTTTGAATGCTCATTATGACTTCCCACACACGTATGTAAGGGGAAGAATAAGTTACACGGCATCTGCAGTAGAAGGTGAACTTTTATCACTTGTCTGCAAAATCCAAGCCTGTCATTTTGAACTTTCTTAGTTCCTACAGAGTGCGTGATTTGCATCATACATTTTTATGCTACCAGCTGTATAATTTAAAATCAAGGTGAAATTGTTGGTTTTCCTAACATTCTCCTCCATTCTATCAAACCTTTAAGCAAATGCTTATCTAATAAATGAGCAGGTTCCATTTAAACCAAAAGGATTGGTTTTAAGCTTCAAGTAACAAACCAGCATTTTACTATACACAATTTTACAGCAATCACCAGACAAAGTGTCGGCTTCTGACAGATCAGATCATATTCACAGGCTACATATAGTGTGGAGGAAGCTGTTTCTTCACGGAACACAAAAGAGGACCCAAATTTACATGATCTTAGAGATAGCAAAGAAGAAACCAAAAACCAAAACGCGGTTTTGTTCCCCCAAAGATTGCACCTGTTTGAGCCATTTGGTTTTTAATTGTACTTCAAGCACTTCCCAGTCATTGAAAATGCAAAGATGGGATAAATTGTAAATTATTCCCTGTTCAGGATACACCTGGCTTTTAATCTTCGGCAAAGGTATGAAAACTTTGTATGAAATCCAAGTGAATCCAAGTGAATATATAAACATCCAGACATTACTTCTGCATGTGGAAATCTGTAGGAAAGGAAGTGTTGAGTTCCAGCATTACGTACAGGCTCTGTGGTGTCACACCAGCAGGGAATGCAAGTCCAAAGAGGAAGAAGAGAGTTGAGTTGTTCTCCTGTTCTTCAGTATGTCACACAAACCTGAGGTCTCATTCTCCTCAAGCCTCTATCTTCTTGTTCAGTTTGTTGTAGTTCCCTTGACTTCCTAATTACTCCATCTTAATCTTTTTGTTAGAGAGTGAGTAAGATCAGGTTATGTGGGCAGCGAATGGTTCAAGGCTGTTGTTCAAACCAGATTCACGTTCCATGTAAAGTAAAACTGTGCGTTCCAAATGTTTCTGCTAAAAAGTTAACCACAGAAAGCAGGGCAATGTTTTCTCTCAAGTGGAAATGGAAAAGAAAAAGAAGAACCCAAACAAATTACAAACCCGACTCAAAACCAATTACCCCACCCACACGCCTCTTTTAAAAATTAATATTGAGTATACTTCTACAAAGATATGACACAGTTCACATACTGGAACTGTGCTTTGCACACAAGCACTGGTTAAAGCTCTATGGCTCAGATTTAGAGTGTTTCAGACTAGCTATTACAATGGTCCTTTTCAGACATAAAAGAATTCATGCACAAATTACCTATAACTTTCCCCTTTTATTATGACATCATTATCCAACCTGGGACATAGGTTTTCTGCAGATGGAATATCTTGAGTCAGCTGCTAGAGGGTATATGTCTCTAGCTATTTGGATTCCTCTTGTTTATCTCACATGTTTGGAAAGGTATTAGATTAAATATATATATTTGCATCTTTGAAGCAGTGCCATCATTTTACAGATAAGACACAGTTTGTTCTGCTGTCTGTGTTCCCTGTTTTAATCTCTAGACTGCAAGATTTTTCAGAGTAGTCCCTGTCAGTAATATTGATGGGAAATTAAACCAACCAGCATTCCTTGGCTAGAGTAGCAAATTAAAAAAATCCTTCTGAAAGGCCCACGTATACACCTGAACGCACAGACAATTCTCTTGTTTTTCTTTTTTACAGTCACATCTCATGCATAATGTTAAGCTACAGAGGCACTGGCCACAGGGAAATGTCCTGGAAATCAGTTAATAGCACAGAATTATTTGCTGAACCCCAGATTCTATTTCTGGTTTGTCAAAATTCAAACCTGACTTCTATTTCCCAGTATATTTTTTGTCGATTTATGAAATTCATGGTGAAAATATAATCATGGTTTTAGTCTTACAAAATATAAATAAACAAACTACACCACTTCTACAACTTCATTTCAATTAATAAATCCAGAAGGAAAATATTATTTCATTTTTTATATAATACAGTGGATTTTTTTTTTCTGTTAGTGTCAGGATGAAGTTCTAGGAAAAGAATAAGAAAGTTATGCTCATACCGGAGTCTTCTCCTTACTCTTACTTTTTACCCTGAAAAACCCTTCAGGAGCATTATGCAGAATCCTGAATCAAGATTCATCTTTGATTCTTTGCTGGGAAAGATAAGAGCACCATTTTCTTTCTATGTGGACTGTGTCACCTTTCCTACCTTTTATTATTACTTGCCTAATTTGCACACATATATGAAGGCACAAACCGCAATCACAGCCTTTTTGTGCCAGGTCTTTTACAAACACAAAGGAAATGTCTCTCTCTGCAAAGTTCCTGCAACTTTTTTTATAGTAAACGGACAGAAATAGGTGTGATTCAACTCATCTGAAAATAGATAGGTTAAATTACTCCCTCAGATTACCTGTTTCTCTCCTCTGGCTATAAAGGGAGACTGGTTGATTAGCTTAGGTGGCGACACTCACAGAATAGATATCAGCAGTTAGATAAGATTATTTTTACCCTTAGTCACAGATTTCCAAGGCTTCTTCCATCTCACAGCCATAACTCAGGTTACAGATGATTTATTACCTGCCCTTCGAATATAGTCTAACACAAGACAACTATTTCCTGCTAGTATAGAAATCTTGGTGAAATAAGGTTTGTTAGAAAGCTTATATATAAATCATGCAAGGTACCCTCCCCAGGGAAGAACGACTATTATCTGTAGCTGGTAAGAATATATATTTATATATGTTTTAACTAATGAATATTGTCTTCTTTCTTAGCAACTGTCATCTAAAGTGCCATCTATAGATCTCAGGATTTTTAGATCCTAATTTTTTAAGATCTTTTACATCCCATAGTCACTAGAACATCCTGACCACCAATATTCTCAAGAAACCATCAATCCCTCCAGCATGTCTGTAATGATTTGGTCAGCAGAACACTGGGCCATGATTCACATGATTCACAAATTTTTTTAAAGGCAGTCTTAAACATACTTGTGGTCCCCATACAAAAATTTAGTTTCACCTTCCTGAATTTGTAGTCATTTAGTTCCTACTAGACCCCAAAGTCTCCCATCTCAGATGACCGCTGAGACTTCATATTTATCACCTGGGTTGTTTAGCAAAGTCTTTATTGCAGAATTACCTGAGAGATGTGAAAGTAAACACAAAGAGACTGAGTCGAATGAGAATGTAATCAGGCTAAATGATCTTCTGACTGAGGAACCCCTTTAACATGTGGCTACAGGCATGCTGCAAACTCCTTCATATATTCCCTCACTCACTTCTGCATTTTAGATCCATAGGAGGTTGTCCCTTAATCAGTGGGTCACAGTCTTCAACAAAGATGCCTGTGGCCTTTCTTTTGGGAGTTTAATTTTTTAAAAAATGTAGAAATCAACTTTTAGAGAAACAGAAAGATGACAGAGGAAGAGAGCAGATGATACCAAGTTGGGTGGGAGTGCCGATGTGCTGGAAGGTAGGAAAGCTCCACCAAGGGATCTGTTCAGGCTGGATCAATGGGCCAAGGCCAATTGTATGAGGTAGTGAAGTGGGGGTTGGTCTTTCCTCCCAAATTATAGCACAAGCAGAAATGGCTTCAAGTTGGGCCAAGGGAGGTTTGGATTGGATATCGGGAAAAGTTTCTTCATGGAAAGGGTTGTCAAGCATTGGAACAGGCTGCTGAGGGAAGTGGTTGAGACATCACCCCTGGAGGTATTAAAAGACATGTAGATGTGGCACTGAGGCCACATGAGTTAGTGGTGGGCTTGGGTTAATGGTTGGACTCAATGACCTCAGGGGTCTTTTTCAAACCAAATGATTCAACGGTTCTGTGCAAACACTCAGTTGTGATATCTACGTATTTCTTAGCTAACATTAATCTGGTACAGGAGCACCTTCTGCAGAATTTTCTAGTATTTCTGTAGACCTGTTCAGTATGTCGTATTCCCTCTGATATCTCCTACCTCAGGGGAAAATGAGGTTATTAGGGCTGTCAGTTACCCATGATACTGCTCCTAGTTCACACTGAATTCAAGGTGCAGGATAAACTTTCAGTTTTATCTGTTACATCTGTAGAAAGACAATACACATGTTCTTCCATCTTAGCACTAAATCTGCTGTACCATCATTTCTGTACCATCCTAATGATGTGAGTTCATCATTACTTGGAACTCACAGGAATTTATAGCTCCATGAACTGCTAAGACAAACTCTGGTTTTGGTTCTGATGACAGACTTGAAGGAGCTTTGTTGGTAAAACAAAGTTGTCTCCTGCATGGAATTCTGGATACATTTTGTGGTTTTTTTTTTCTCCATTGATATATATATAAATTTTTTATATGCTAGTTTGTTACAGCCGATTGTCAAGATTTTCGTAATTTATTGCAAGCTATCCATTTTTTAATGCTACTTTGCCTTTTTGGCACTCAGTGAACAAGAAATATTAGAACTTATTCCAGACTTTAAGCTGGGATATGCTATTTAGTTTGCCCATTTTGACATTCCAGTTCTAGAAGTGCTTTTCTACTGAAATTTCAGTGTTCCAGACTAAAGAAAAAATAAATAAAGACTAAACCAACACTAATAACCAGTGACTTCTGAAAATTTAGACTCTGAAGTCAACAAACCAGGGCTGAGCATGACACATTTATCTGCCCATGTACTGAGTTGCAAATCCACTTTTTAGAAGGTTTGAAAACTCAGCTGCTGAAGGTTGAAAATACAAATTCTTTACCAGAGCAATACTCACACAGACCCTCCAGGGATAAAATAAGCCTACTTGGAAAGTGCAAAGACAACATTTTTCAGGCGTGAACTTGTTCAATGCATCATCATTTTCCTATTTAAATGTTTGAAGAGACTTGTTTTAGTTTTGAAATATTGTGTTTAGCATATTTATATTTAGAATAAATGGAGATGTTATATTTAGTATAAATAATTTCTAAAGGAGACACCATAATTTTAAAATTACTTGATCAAAAAGTTCAGAGTGTTTTCTACCTCAGTGTGACTTTTGATTAAAACTGCACATTTCTGAGATGAATTCTTTATCTTAACCTTGCTTTTTGACATTTTGAATTAGCCTCATGGAAAGAATTACATACAACTACCTCTCTACCCATACATAGATTCCGTGATGATAAAAAGCAAGTTGTCCTATTAATTTCCTTGTACAAAAGATCCTAACATAAATGCAGTCTCTTATCTCTGATTTATTCTATAAACCAAGGTTTATTTCTCAGACATACTGAAATGTGAGACGATAGAATAACTGACCTGCTTGGGATCAGCAGAAAGTTTTCCTCCCTAAATGCTTAATGCTTTGTTAAAACAGAGACGATCTATGCTTTTTGTAGTGTTTATTTCTGTTTCTAAACTCATAGCCAGTTATCGAAGAGACTTTTTAGTTAGAGAATTCATATCTAAAAAGAATTTTGTTCTTCAAAAACTTACAAGATTGTTAATTTGTTGTGTCACATAGTTGTGTAGCTGACACTCTATGTATTTATTCCAAATATTAATTCAGGTGGCAAAATTCCCTGACTAAAGTATGGGACATTAAAATAGGACACCATATAGTTTTTTGCATCAGTGCAGAGTGGGTACAACTGTTGCCTGGGTACAATTTACCTACTGAATCAGTGTAAATGACTCATCAGTCATTTTAGAGCAGTGGTGGATTTTAAAGGACTCTGAAGACTGAACCATTAGAATGAAGGCAACAAGGATCACTGTATGGGGAAATCAAAGGCACAAAAGTGAACCTGGAAGAAAAGAGAGGTCTGTGAAAGCCCAATTCACACAGGAGTGGTAGGCCTGAAACATCTGTATGGATGATTTAACCCCAGAGCTGAAGTTCATCTTTGGCCCCAGGCAGCAGAAATACTGTGTTGGCTCTCTGCAGGTAAACAACTGGATTCTGTCCCTGACAGACCTTCAGGTGGCCACTGATGATGAAGTTTTGTATCTCAGACTCACTGTCCAGGGGAAGAGACTTGTGGCACATATTGGTGCTTACAGACACTTCCTAGTTTGGACTTTCTCCACTAACCAGGTCTCAATTTAAGGTTGGGATGCTGTTTAGCATCTCCAAGACTGTGGCCTGTATGATCTGTCCCAGCTTCTGGAGGAGGGAAATGAGGGCATCCAGATTAGTTTAGGGTCTGCAATGGAAAATCTCATAGCCACTAATCTGTCTTTTCAGCTTCCATCCTTGAGAAATTTATGAAAGGCCTTGAATGGAAGATGATTGAATATTGCAGAGAGAAGTAGCACATCTGTCAGACATATCTTCAGTTTTTTCCTTTTTTCCTTTTTTCTCTATTTCTCTCTTCTTTTCTCTTGGAATATCATGGAATTAGTTCTGTTTAGATTGTGAACTAACAATTCTTAAAATGTCTGACCATAGAATCACAGAATGGGATTCGAAGGGACCCTAAAGATAATCTAGTTCCAGTCCCTCTGCAATGGGCGGGGACAACTTCACTAGATCAGGTTGGTCAGGGCCCCATCCAGTCTATCTTGAATGTTTCCAGGGATGGGGTCATCTCTTATGATCTCACAGGCGAATTTTTCTAAGAGAACTCATCCCTAAAATACCTTCTCTCACAGTGAAGTCCCCTCTGAATATAATTTTTATTTGTCAGGTATGCTTTATTATATGTATTAAAAGCATGTTTATTTTCAGATTAATTTTAATAAGCTTTGAAAACAAGCCCATGTGTTTGCTAAAGCATAAATTTCTCCGCTCTTTTCTCATGCTTCAAAAGCAGTAACCTTATCTTCAGTTAATGGAGGCACAAATTACCTTCCAAAAAGTTATTGGAACTAATGACTGCAATTTCATACTCTTTCACAAGTCACAGTGTTGTTTCTTCTTGCTCTAATGAGCAACTAAAAGCAACTACTTGTTTTGACTGCATTAAGAAACCATTTACAAGAAAAGATTTCTCTTTAATTATTGAAGCAGAATTCCTTCATTGGGAACTTTTCTGAGATAGTCAAACACTAACAAAGAAATTAGGATAACTACTTGTTTATTAAAATCAGGCACAAACAGTTAATTATGGAGCATATCAGAAATGTAAATAACCCTTCAAATTATGTCTTAGGTGCAAGGTAACCACAGATCAATACTTAATTTATAGGAAAAGGCATTCAGTGAGAGTGATCATGAACTTGTGTAGTTCAGACACAGGTTACAGTAATGTTCTTCATTTTAGGGACATGGTTTAGTAGTGGACTTCAATGTGTGAGGTTAATGGCTGGAGATGATCTTAAAGATCTTTTCCAACCTGAAAGATTCTATGATTCCATGATTTTCTGATCTACTTTTTTATTTTTTTTCTTTGCATACCACAATGGAAATTGTGCTACTTTTTCCTTGTCACTTAATGTCAGATATTTCATTTTATGAAAAAGCTTAAAACTGTGGGTACATGAAACACTTCTACATCACCAATCAAAAGAGTTAATGTGTAATGACAATCACAACTACTTTTTCTTAACTTGTCTGGAACAAATATTGCATCTTATCTCCCCTGCCTTGTATGAGATAAATTAAGAACAAACTACATTCTTTGGCTGTCCTTGGCCATCTGCACTTTTAGACAATAATTCAATTTAATTGACTGCAATTAGATGGAAGACTTCTACAATCTAATAAAGACTAGCATGGCGGGTGATAATTTTTCTTAAATAGTCTGTATTACTTATAATTACATTTTCAGGCCAAGTTTTCAAAAAATATTTGTCTATTTGAAGTTTTGAGAATTAGTAATATGGTACTATTGGATGGAGAAAAAAAAGAAATCAGAACTCAAATCAAAGTCCTGAGTAACTTAATTAGTTATATGCCATGCAAAATATCTTTTGTTCTTAATGTTCATCCACCAAAACACTTTTCTTGGCCTGGAGGCCAAGGTGATAGGCAAGCAGCTTCCCTGAAAGAGCAGTTAAGCATTGGAACAAGCTCCCCAGGGAAGTGGTGGAGTCACCATCCCTGGAGGTGTTCAAAAAACGAGTAGACGTGGCACTCTGCAACGTGGTTTAGTGGGCATATTGGTATTTGGACAAAGGCTGGACTTGATGATTTTCGAGATCTTTTCAAAATTTTATGATTGCACGATTCTGTGAAAAGTCATCAGCCACCAGTATTGTCATGTCTCTAAGAAAACCCACCTTGCTAAAAGTGCTTAGGAGTACGAATTAAATGTATATTTTTTATGAATATGTGCATATGCAGATAGGATTCAGGCATATTCCTGTTCATACACTGACTCATTACAAGCTGATGTGCAGCCTTGATGACAGAAATGACCAGATCACAGGGGCTCTTGGGCTCCAGCACAGCTCTCCTTGGGTTTGGCTGAGCCGCACAGCCCATTCTCTTCCCAAAAAGGATGTGGCCAAACTGTGGCCCATGCAGTAGCTCATCAAGGCTTTCTTTACAACCTGTCAGTGCTGTGCCATGGACGGAGTCCTTGCTGAACACATTTGGTTGGTCACCACCAAGGGACACAGACTTCAGCTTCTCCTCTCCAGAATTACTGGAAACTACAAGGGTTTTTGCCTCTGTTGCTGAAAACATACAGTGGGAAGCAAACATTGCTAATGCTGCCAGTTTGCAAGGTATTATTGTAAATCCTGTACGTTTAATAAAAATAAAAAGCCATGTGTGTTGGAAAATAAATACTGAGTCTTATTTATTTTATATATTTACATATTTTATATATTTTATTACTGCATATATTCACAGATTTTACTACATAAATTTACATAATCATTTTCAAAATATATTTTCAGTTCTCACAGATCCTATGAACCCAATAAGGGAAAGATTAAAAATATTTCCTTTACACCAAACTCACGAATGTCAGTTATTTTATATTCTTGTTGGTGAGGCAGGAGTTTATTCACAGTTTTATAACACACTTGTTTCTTTGCAATGCTACTTTAGTAGGGGTGTCTTATTGAAACATGCACAACAATTTAATTAGTCCTGTACCAGCTTTTCATACTGAGAGAGGTCAGTGGTATGAAAAAAAAAAACAACAGTATGGCCTGTGTGCCTTTAAGTTCATTCCCATTAAATGATGCTCTCTTGCAGATCTATGAAATCAATTAGGGAGTACTTGCAAAGATAGCCAAGGAGAAACTGTTTAAATCCTTAATAGTTTAAATACCCCTTGTCTCGATGTCAGCCCTATAAAGCTATTAGAGCCCAGTCTGGATTGCATTAGCACTACAAAAGTCAACTGCTAATCCTGTAACTGCACTGCCTGCCTTGTCTTTCTCCTGCCCCTGCATCTGCATGAATTGTTCCTTGAAGAGGTGAAAGAACCCTCAGTATTGGCCTGACACTGAAGATGTATGGGGGAGAAGAAAATACTGTTCTTTTAAAAAAGTAAATATAGTAAATATTTGAGTTTTTTTCTTAAATAGTACAGCCATCCCTGGTACAACGGGGAGTAGTTTGCCTTTTTTGTTGTTTGTTGTTGAGTGTTTTTTACCCCAAGAAAGTAAAACTCTGTCTGTCCTCATACTGAGAATATTTAATTAGTTTAGGACTACTTATGCCAGAAACAACTGTAATTTGAGGGCATTTCTGGAGAACTTCAGGTGGCTCTGGATATGCCAAAGGAAAATTACACTGGAATATCAAGAACAATATTTTTCTTTCTTCCTTGATGATTTTTCACAACAAGATGTTTTTCCAAACCTAGACTAAATATATAAATTATACATTCATTGATTTTGCAAAGAAATTTCTTTATTCAGATTTTGAATTTGGGATTTTTTTTTTCATGTGATTTATTTTCAGATTTTGGTTTAACTTTTTCTATTTTATACAGATAAAACTTGTCTAATAATTTTGGTTTTTATTTAAAGGAGACTTCCAAATTGAACAATACACCTTTTTCCTTAAAAAAAAAGAGAACCTTAAATACATAAAAGAATATTAAACTGGAAAATTGTCAGTAAGGAACCATGTATAAAAGAGATGCTTGCAGATAAGATAGTGAGAATTTCCTCTGCTTTTCTGACAGACACAAGCCCAAACCTCAGCCCAAACCCACACCAGAACAGAGAGATGAACAACTACGGAACATTAGGGAAATCCAGGCTTGGATCCAAATCCAGGCTCACCTGTTCCCCCCACACACTCCTCCATCTAATCCACGTACAATCATGTCACCTTCCTCTAGGATCTGCTCACCTGTCTGTCCTCCAATCGTAGCAAACAGCCTGTGGGGAATTCTGGATGGGATCTTCAGTCCAGCTCTTATCTGGTAATACCTGGGGAAGAAGAATGAAAAATTACATGCTGTTAGAGAAGTGACCACTTGATCCAACCTAAGTCTGGGAATCCTGGGCATCCATTCTCAAAAACGCTTAAGAAAACGGACATGCTCAGGAATACTGGATCTTTTATTCTACCTTTTAACTTTAACTAAAGCAGTTTTAATCTGGCCCCTCCTATTTTACAGCAGGCAGAGTGGACACTGTGTGACTAATGAGGAAAGGTTGTGAAAAGCTCCTCCTGTGTGGCCTCCTGTAGGGAAAAGAGACATTGAGAAACATCTATGATAAAAAGCAGTGAGATCAGACAAGGAGGGAAAAAAAATGAATACAAAAAAAAAAAAAAAGAAAAGAGAGGAAACTTCTGTGGAAAGAACAAAAGTGCTAATCTCTCATCTGGGAATATTTAAATTATGCATAGTGGTTATCATTCTACTGTTCCATGTTGAGGCTACCCCATCAAGAAAATGTTAGCATTAATCATTTGCCCAGAGAGCGTGTGGAGTCTTCATAACTGGAAATATTCAAGAATTGTCTGGGATGACACTGCTCAAGCAGTGTTGGACCAGATGACCCACAGTTGTCCCTTCCAACAATACCCATTCTGTGATGTTGTGAATCATATTTAAGCCAGTTGTATTCTTGTTGTTTGCTATCCCATAGCAGATAGATGTGTTAGATGAAGAAAGACAGGAAAGACAGAAAAAGTCAGTGATTTCACTGGTTTAAATTACCCATAGAATCACAGAGTCTCCTGAGTTGGAGGGGACTCACAAGGATCATCAAGCCCAAGTGCTGGCCCTGCACAGGATAACCCAAGAATCAGATTCTGGTAGGCTTGGTGCTGTGACCAATTCCCTGGGGAGCCTGTTCCAGTGCCCAAAATATGAGCTGAAGTCTAAACAGAGAAAAGAACTCATCCCAGTCTTCTCTCATCACCACTTCCATGGAAGAAGGATAAGAGGCAGTGTACAGTACATTGTACACAGTACCTTGTAGCTCAGGATACCTTCACCTGTTTGCAGATCTCCCACTGACCTGCTGTAACACCATGTTGGTGTCAATCTCCCGTTCTCTGCATTTTCCCTTCTTTGGTTTCTTTGTTTATAAATCTGTCATATCTCACAAGCATTTGCAGATGTTTTTGGACTGATTTTTTTCAAGCCTCTAAATACAAAAATAAAGGTTAAATTTTGACTTGTAAAGGTCTACCAAGCAACTAAACACGTTACGACACTTAGCAGAATTATTTCCTTGGAAGAGTGTATCCGTATGTGGAAATGAACAGTTAAAACTGGCTAAGAGAAAGAGTGAGGGAATTGGGATTGTTCAGCCTGGAAAAGAGAAGGCTTCATGGTGACCTAATTGGGGTCTTTCAGTACCTGAAGGAACCTAGAAGAAAGATGGAGAGAGACTATTTACAAGAGCGTGTAAGGACAGGAAAAGGGGGAATGGCTTCAAACTGAGAATAGGTTTAGATTAGATATTAGAAAGAAATTCTTTACTGTGAGGGTGGTGAGGCACTGGAACAGGTTGCCCAAAGAAGCTGTGGCTGACCCATCCCTAGAAGTGTCCAAGGTCATGTTGGATGGGGCTCTGAGCAACCTGGTCTAGTGGAAGGTGTCGCTGTCCGTGACAGGAGGATTGGAACTAGGTGATCTTTAAGGTTCCTTCTTACCCAAACCATTCTACCTCTAAGAAAACACCGAGTTTTCTATGAACTCCTGTATGAACAACAGCTCATACAGGTTACACTTACCAACAAAATCTTTGCTAAGGGCTCAATAGTGGATAAACTAGATCTGTCTCTGCTAAATTAAAAGGTGAAGAAAGGAGAGGGGAAAAACCAAAACAGTAAAACGCCACTCCAGAGGCAGTTGTGCCATGGTCCTTCACAGATTAAAGCCCGCATTACTCTGCCTGGCAGGTCCTTGCCAACTTGGCACAACCTTTGGCATTTTTAGGTACCTGTTTTAGTTAAGAACTTGCACATGAAAACTCTCCATTTACATTTTAGTTTTCAGAAAAGAAAATAAAAGCAGCTCAGGTTCTAAATGCACACAGTATCTAGTTAAATGTAACATCAACCAAATCTAAGCTGCCTGATCTTTTTATCCCTTATGCTGTCCTTAAGTATGCAGGAGTTTTTAACCGACAGCATTGCTCGTGATTTCTTCTAGAACAAATATAAGAATTATGCTTTAAGATTCTTTGAATTTTCATTACAGTTTTTTGCAATAAAATTTTTTAACTGACAAAAGTACCCTATTTGGACAACTCATAAAGACTAATAACTTCCAAATGCACATTAACGTAACAGGACATTCCTCAGAACGTGCCCATTCCAATATACCTATTCTAAATAATAACCTCCTATAACTGTTTGGCCACATTTTTTAGATTTTTGCTATTTAAGACTGTGGTGGGTTATCCTTGACTAACAGCCAAATTCCCAACCACATGCTCTCTCACTCCCCTTCATCAACAAAATAGTGGGAGAAAATAGACTGAAAAATAGGATGGGGCAGATCACTTACCAGTTACTCTCACATGCAAAACTGATTCAACTTGGGGGAAAATAATTTAATTTATTCACAATTGAGTAGTAAGAAACAACCCAAACATTAAAATTACATCTTCTTCCACCCCACCCCCTTGTCCCCAGGCTCCCCTCATCCCACGCAGCTCAGGGGGATTGGGATGGGAGTTACTGTCAGTCCATAACAGCATGTCTCATCTGCTCTATCTTCTTCATACACTCCCTACTCCAAAGTGGATGCTTCCACAGGCTGCATTTCCTTCAGGGATTATCCAGCTGGCTACCTACTACCACACTATAATAATGTCAGCCTTCCCTCATCAGGTGTCTCATGTCCAGAAGCATCTCAGCAGCCCTAAATACTTCCATTAGGAAACTGATTTCCAGTGGCTTGGCTGGTGTTTCAGATTAAGCCACCTAAATCTGGGGAGACTACCCATAGGTGTCTTAGGTGACAGTTTCATATAATGGAATCATAGAATCATGGAATGGTTTGGGTTGGAAGGGACCTTAGAAACCATCTTGTTCCAACCTTCCTGCTGAGGGCAGAAACACCTTTCACTAGACCATGTTGCTCAGGGCCCCATCCAACCTGGCCTTAAACACTTCCAGGGATGGGGCAGCCACAACCTTTCTGGGCAATGATGACGAGGCAGCCAAAACTCTCAGCAGACTTAGAGACATTCAGATCCTAAGAGGATAGTGGGCAGAACTTTGCTTCACTCATTGTCCAGATTAAAACTGCTGAATACAGTACTGCCTTGGATATCAAAGACACATGAAGATACCTCAGTACTGGTGACTTCATAACAAGGTTAGTTCCAACCTTCATTATGCCCTTTGCAAAATGGACTAGGTGTAAGGACATAGAGGAGATGGGTCTTCATCTTATTTTAACCGTTCCCTGTTCATCCCCTAAATTTTCATAAATTCATTTGAATGTCAGAGATATTCTAAAAGTCATAAAAAGGCGTCTTTCTGTGTACACACCAAATTTAACTGCTCAGAACAAAAACGGAATAGAAAAGTCATAGAAACCTAAGGAACTCTCAGTCGAATGTCAAACTATAAGTTAAAGGTCCAGATGTAAAGAGAATCTGGAGACTAGTAAGGTCTGCAATATTAAGGATTGCCGCCAAAAATGACACTCATATTTTATAGGTAGCCAAACGTTTTAATTCTTAATTAAAGAAATGACACTAGTCAGTCATTAATAAATGATTTATTGTTGGTTGTTTGGCATCTGATCCAAAACGTCTGGCCTTGATATTGCAATGGCATAAAATAATTCTGATATAAATCATCATGGAATTAGATACCGTCTTCCTTAAGAAACACTTTAGAGAATGGTCCCATCCCCAAAAGACACAAGAGGCTTCTAAATATCCTGTTGTTGGTTCAACTGTGCATAAGAGTGCATTGCAAAGACTTGTGTCTCAAGGTAGTGACACTGGTGGTCAGCTGGATTAATGGTAGAGAAAGACAGTGATGTAGAGGACTTCAGATCAAAGCCTTAATAAACCTGAAGACATCTT
Source organism: Manacus candei (assembly GCF_025592945.1). Classification (NCBI taxonomy): domain Eukaryota; kingdom Metazoa; phylum Chordata; class Aves; order Passeriformes; family Pipridae; genus Manacus; species Manacus candei. Next base: position 9,987,754 of record NW_026138061.1, read on the forward strand.
CATTTGATTTTCACCAGACTTCTTGTTTTCCAGTTAACATAAAACTCATTACCAGTTTTTTGGTTATTGGTTGTCGTGGGGTTTTTTTCTTATTTTTAAGCCACATGTCAATATTTAAATCATTAAGCAGGTAAATATTACCCATTTCTCCTCTGAGCATTTGAAGGCAGGGAGAAATTACCAAACAGTGACTTTATAAATAAAAAAAATCAAAAAACAAAAGTTCTTGCTCTCACGCTGTGAAGCTGGATGTTACTTCATAATAACTTATGCATTGTGAGGAGGGTTTTGCTGATCAAAATACAGGCCACTGCAAGATGCAGAGTCCTATATGATGTCTTCAGCAGTAAACACAGACAGGTACCTCCACTTCCCCATCCTACTGTCCTACATACCTCTGAGTTGTGTCAGTATGAGTGAAAGTGAGACCAAGATATAAAACAAAGCCATGTTAATGTGAGTGTAAATAACAAAAAAAGCACTCTTAAGATCTAGTTACTGAGAGATGTCTCCGCTCAAATTAAGGTGCAAATGAGACCTTATGATCATAAGTCAATAATATGGATTTTACTTAACAATGAGTGTGAGGTAGAGAGATAGAAAGAAATGAGAAGGGAGAGAGATATCAAGCAGAAGATAGTCACTTCCTGTGGACCTAGCAGCATCCCAGCCTTCACCCTGGACTTCTCATTATTCTCTCACAACTTTTTTAACCTCCCCCTAGGTCTGAGATAACACCTGGACAACAGTACCACCTTTACCTCATCTCAAGCTCCTGCTGTGGCTTAAGTTACAGTCCAAGTTCGAGGTATCCACAGAGACATATCTGGGGGGGCTTTGGCTGTTGCTGATGGTTGCAGATGGCATCTGTCCCATAACTTGGGGTGATCTTTTTTTGACCAGTGATACGTGTATGAGCAGTTGCTTCTTTACACAGTTTGCCACAGGGAGAATTTTCCTCTGGATGCATTACCCGGGATGTGCTGACCAGATCTCAGCTATGCCAGGTCTGGAATCAGCACCATCCCATTACTCCATTCTGTTCTTATCTCACGGTAAAGTCCTGTGGTGATGGTGTTTGAGATGGGCAACTGTGCTCTTTAAGTCCTACAAAGACTTTGTCAGTGCCTCTACAAAAAAAATTATACTGTTGAATGGTTGAATAATATGCTCAGTCCCTGGTAAGGGACAGGACAGGGAGGAATGGCTTCAGTCTGAAAGATATTAGATTTAGATTAGATATTAGGAACAAATTCTTTACTGCGAAGGTGGTGAGGCACTGAAACAGGTTGCCCAGAGTAGCTGTGTATGCCCTATCCCTGGAAGTGTTCAAGGTCAGGTCCTCCACCACAAATGTCTAGGAAAGGACTGTCTGATAGTGATATGGAGATATTGCCTCCAAAAATAACAAGCTGTTTTGCTTCTAGAACCTTGGTAGAAGCGACATGTGAACTGGACACTTACAGACTTACAGCAAATCCAAGAAATACATAAAGGTACAGAAGGGCTGCTGATGAGAAGAAGCTAAACAGTCATTTTGCAAAGGGGGTGGACATGTCTCCTTGAGTGTGGCCTCAGAAATATATGAGGCTTTAGGGTAGATTTTAAGGAAAAGAATAATTAGGAAATAAATTAGAAACTGCAGTACAATTCCTGTTTTGCTGCAATTAAGCTGAGTCTGGCTCATTAGAGTTAGACTAGGCAGTACCTCTATTTGAGCAAACAGCTGGTTTGTAGTGTTTGGGGTTTTTTTTTCCTTTTTAATGGCAAGAGCAGTGCAGAAAAGCTTATTTGGACTTCAGTAAAGTAGGGACAGCATGGAAAATTGCCAGCTAATGTGGAACAGGCACTGTGAAGGGAAGATCGGGAAACAGAAAGTTGATTTTAGGAACTAAAGGAACTTGGTAAGTTAACTTAGCAAAACACTGAACTATCAGATCCCCTCTCCATCTAAAACCATGGGAGGAAAAATGTCAGGAACAAAAAAGAAGGCTGAGGTACAAAAAAGTGCACCTTTGGCACAAGAACAACCACAAGAACATCCAAACTGGCCATGAATAAATCCAGTTTAGACATAATAAGCTGTAGCTGGCAAAGGAGCAAGACTGTAAAAAAACAAAACCGAAAAACACCTCCTAATAAAAGCAGGAATGAAAAAGCCAATTTGTTTTTAGGGGAGGTCTGTAAATTTCCAAATGATTTATAGGACATGGATCCTTCTTATTTGCAGGACAATGCTATGTATGCAGGTAGAGCATATTACTCCAAGTCCCTTCTCTCTTACAAGACAAACTGCATGGGTCACCCGAGTAGCAATGAATTTGCCATCCCCACCTTAATGGCTATTTGTGAATTGCTCATCTTTAAAATTAAATAATTTGAATAGCCTCTTTGTTTTCCTGTGCCTGGACACATATTAAGCCCATATTAAGCCCTGATGACCTGTCCTGACTCACCCAGAATGCTGACATAGCCCCCTTGGGAGCCTGACTCCACTGACACACGTGCTGGGTGACACTGGCTCCCCTTGCCTCCTCCTTCAGGAGGCAGACCTGCTGATACCTTTCAGTCTCTTGACACCGAGGGAGGTGCTCAGACCTCCTCTCCTAATGTCAGGATAAGAAAATGTTTTAGCTACAGATAACTCATCATGTCATCTCTAGTGATCTAACCATACCACAGGGCAGTACCTAATTCTAGAGGATTTACATAAAAACCAACAGAGAGATGGGTCAAGAGAGCAGGGTGGTACCAGCCCTGTTCCTGACACTTGGGATTCCATCTTTCCCTTCCTTCCTGCTCTCGGATTAATATCAGAGTATCTCAGCTCTCATCTAGTCCTGCAAGTTGCTGCCTACTTGTCTTTCTTCACCATTGACTGGCAATGAAGTCAGGTAACACCCTGGTTAGGAAGGGTTGACTAGTTTGAGAGAAGCAATTTGTAATATAATATTGATGTATCATGCCACCAAACCAGATCACTTCCACCAGGAGCCCTGACAGACCAGACTGCTCCTCCTTGATCCTTCCTAAAGAATGGAAATCAAAACCATTGGCTCAGTAACAGTATCATAGGAGCCAGCCAAGTTCAGAGCTGAATAGCTTTCCTCCTGCTTTGAATTATACCCAAACAGCTCCAAGCCTTAAAATTTCATCCTTAGCTAGGCCACACTCAAATAAACAACCCTTAAGCTAATACATACTACAAACAAACGAGCTATGTGCTGAGCCTGATCAGTCAGCCTGGAGTTTCTCCTGCTCCTCAGACCAGTGTTGGAGTTGCCCTCCAGCAACTCCAATCAGCAAAACTTCTCCACTGAATTACTACTTCCAGGGAGCCAAGTGTTGCAGAACACTTGGAAGTCAGTGACCTGACAGGCAAGGAAAAAGACAGATTTCTTCATGAAAACAGCATGAGAAGAAACCTCAAATCTCAATGCAAAACTTAACTTCATGGACCATAAGAAAAGTTTGAACTCAGGGTTTTCAGATAGAAAAAAACATGTTCCCCCCTCTGGAAACATTAGGAGAGCTTTCTGTCCTGTACTGATGTTCCCCAGAAGAGGATTGCCAAGTGTGTTATCATCTGAGAGCTGCCTGCTGCATATTTCAGAAGTTTACACAGGACAGAAGAAACCTCTCTGACCATCCAGGCTGATTCCCAGAAAAATATAGTAACTGATAATCTGCCAAACACACTATTATTTCCCATATAAACACTGGGGGCCAAAACTTCAAAACCAAAAGCTTTCCATGCAGTTAGCTTCCTGCTGGAAAAGTGAAAAGTGAAAAGCTGTCAGGTGAAGTATCTGTCTTGGAGGTATAGGAAGAAAGCCACAATAAAAGGAGGTAAATAGACCCTTGTTTATTTCTCCTTTCCCTTCAGTAAAAAAAATCAGAGGTGTAGCCATGCAAAATTCTGCAAGTTTGCATAAAAAAATAGAGAATTTTCCTTGCTTGTGGTGATAATGCTTGAGGTTACATATCTAAGAGTCAATAATATTTCACAGATCCATAAAATGCATGAGTCACACAGAAGTGCATTGTATGAATCCATCTCTATTTTGTATATAAATGTTTTGGTGGGTTTTTTGGCTATTCAAATAGGACAGCATGGGAGAAGGTGATAATTTTACACCTAAGATAGAAAACAGGCAAACAAATCAGACTATGGGGGAAAATTATTACACTGCTATACAAGCCAGCACAATGTGCAATACCATGTGCCTGAGTAAGTCCCACAATATGACCACGAAATGTGTCATTTACATCTACAAATGCTGATACAGATATTTTCTCAATTAAATATTATTTCAAGAAGCCTTTTTGACGCCACTCTACCTCAGGGTCCTGCCAGGCTCTAGAATAGCCCAGAAAAAAAGGACTGAATGTGTGACACAGGAGCTACCAGCAGGCAACACGTCGTTACTCACAGCAGCCATCACCATTCCCACCGTCAGAAATTTCTTCCCACCTTCTTGGCAGTAGGAAGGAAACCTCGGACAGCCCAGGGAATCTCACACTCCCTCTGGAAGCTATTAGAGGTAGAAGTGGAAGGCTTTCCTCAGCCCTCAGTGCTGAGTCTCACACAAATATTGCACAAGATGATAGGTCTATCTGGCAGCTTCCCCTGCGATGTCAGAGCTGTTGTGACAGCAGGTTACTCAAACACGGCTGTGGTACTCAGGTCCAGATTCCACAGCCATTTGTCACATCAAATTTCTATGATTCTCACTCCAGTTTTAATCTCAGGTTCTTTAACTTTTGATGAAGGTAGGTCTAAAATTAATAGTGCGAGGAGAGCCATCCACATCCTTCCCCACAGACGTTGTGTCTCTCGGTAAAAGACAGTGGTTCTACTGAAAGCAAACTTCTCACCTACAAGGGGGCTGCATCTTGCAGACACAGATAAGAGGAAACTGTTTAGTTCTACATGTATGGCAACCTCTTTTTTTTTTCCTTTTTTTTTAAACTTATGACAGAAAATCTTATTTTAAAAAACAGATGCTATCTAGTTTTGCAGGCCTGAGAAGTACTTGATGTGATTCCTTCTCACCCAAGCAACCAGCACACAAGGGTTATCTGCATCTTCTGAGGGTGCTCAGCACATCCCAGGATCAATCACAGATAGTTATGTCCTGAGTATAGGATTTAGGGCTAGAAGCTCTCAAGAGCTGAGTGCTCTGGGTACAACACGAAAAAGATATAAACAGCTCCTGGGAAATGAGCTCTAATGTTCACAGGAGCACTCCCGTATTTCAGTGCATTGCTGAATGAGAGCCTACCCTTGGCACTTGTTGTTTTGAGGCAAGGCTTTAGTTTGGATCCAGGTAAACCACAGCCTTGATTGTTTTTATACATCTAACTTCTTGTAGTTTCATCAGATCATCTCTCCTCTGTAGAAACTTGCCATAAAAGCTTCAGTCCGTGCAACCCTGTGGCTCTCTGACAATTACACCAACCAGCACTCTTTACATCTCCTTTCATGCTCACCTCAGGGGCTCTTGCTCTCTTGTGCTCACCAAGATAACAGTGCTGTCTATTATTTGGTCTCATATTCATACCATTAAAGCAGTTTGCCCTTTTCTTCCCTTTCAGTCATCATAGTAAAGCAGGGGTGGAGTGGGCAGTAGAATGGTGAACAGAGAGCAAAACGATAGAAATGTGCTTTATTGTTGGAAAAGGGAGACAGTGAAAGGAAAGGGTAGAAAAATTAGGACCCAAATAAGGATATGAGCACTTATATTCTTGTCTCAAAGGCAATAAGAAACCTTGAAAAATAGCTTAATTTATTCTCACAGTCAAGTAGTAACCTTTTCCAACCTGTTCTTATATTATATGAAGAGCGAGAGATGAGAGATTTTGTGCTCTTCTGTCTGAAGCACCTGGAAAAACTTATGCTCTGATTATCTCAGGGAGGTAATTAACCCTTACCTGTTCTGGGTGCAAATAAGAGATGCTAACAGTCATTTAACAGATATAGAATGAGCCGAATAATCCTGAAGATTAATTCAAACTTTTGTATTACATCTTCTTTTTACTAGAATAAGAAAAACATGGTGTCTCATGAGAGTTCTGAAGTGCTTCTGTAATGTTTGTAGAGTGAAATTGACAAACAGATTTGGAGATGTGGTTATTTACACTACATTTTGTTTTGTATCCCACTCCTGGAAACAGGAGAAAAATGAAAATTATAAGCATGAAATGGATCCTCAGAGGCCATTGCTTAAAAGATTGTAAAGATTTTTTCATATCTCAGACTCTTTCAGAAGACTGAAAGCCAAAGTGCCCTTGAAACAAAGATGTAAACTGTTTGGGGAAACAATAAATTTGTCTAATCCCGCACACTAAGGAGAGACTTTACTCACAGCCTGGTAGTTGTCTAATCCCAATTGAATACGAAGCCTGAATATCTTCTAGCCACTGGTCCTGAATGAGATTCCAAAAGAAGGAAGTTTAGGGAAATGAGCAAAGTGGAGATACAGTGCCATCTGACACACAGTGAATCGCGATCCCAGGACAAGTTATGTTACTCAGTCCATCCAGCAGATCCCTAAATTCTGCTGTTAATAAATTGGTCATTTCCTTGAACTCTGACAGCCATTTCCTAAGATATCTAGATGGGTTTCAGAAAGGAATTTGATCCTGCTCTCTTTTGGAGTCCAATTCCTAGAACTCATAACAACTCAATTTTCTCCTGCTAAGGAAAAAGAGATGGAAATGGTCCATTTCTTCTCAAAATGAGGTTCTTAATTCAGACAGACAGATTTATTTATGAGGGTAACTCCGATGAGACATAAACAGAGATTAAGACATGACCGTGTCATATATGTAACAAAAAAACCCCCAAAAACAAAAAAAACCCAAACAAACAAACAAACAAACAAACAAACAAACACAAAAAACCACCAAACCAAACAAAGAAGGCAGCATTTCCTATTCTAACAAACTAAAGATCTCAGTACAAAATCATGAAAAAAACACTCAGCAGCTAGGAAATGTGGACACTCTTCAGTGTCAGATTTGAACATGGAGCAAAAACTACATATTTGTAAATACATCAGTTTTTTGATGTTTCACATGTCCTGTACAACTCCATAAGACAATAAAAAGAAAATGATATGCCACAAAACTTTAATCTCTCTGCTCCTGTTATAATTACCTTCTAGGACTGGAAGTAGAATTTTTAACAAAGGACAAATTAGAGCTTCGGTGTCAAGAAGAAAAGGACCATTCAAGCTTGCCCTCTTAAATGAAAAAATAGGATGTAGAACATGGAGAACAACTGCATAGAAACCAAGACTTAGCTAAGTAATTATTGGAGCTTGTATATCTAAGCAAGCAAATTCCAGTCCTTGAAAAACAGTGGCAACTGATGGTAAGTGATAAAAAGGAAAATTTAATGGGATACAATAAATCAAGGAACTGGAAGAACAGTTAAAACAAAAGTAACATCAAAGACTTCCGAATGTGCACAGAATATAAGGTAGAATTTTTACATGCAGAAATAAAATAGAAGATGGATGAAAACAGTGAGTTTTTATTAGAAAAGGAACAAAACCTTCAAGAATTTACAGCCTGTGACAAAGAAATAAAGAAACTTGTAGCATAGATGCAAGAACTGGAGAACAGAGCTACTGAAGTCCTAGAGACTGCAAGCTAGTTGGAACAACAGCTACAAAGAATTAAGAAAGCGGTAAGATAATTAAAAGAATATGAAGAAAGATTACAACAACAGTACAATAACCTGATTCAGATGTCTGCTTTACAGTTTAAATCAGATGATACAATGCATGGCTACCTAAAGAAGGCAGCTCTGATTGAGTGCTAAAGGAACTGTTAGAGGCAGAACAGGAAGCACTTGTGACACAAGAGAGATTGCAGCCTCATTAGACCAATTAGAACAATATAGAGATAATCTGATCAGTAAAAATAAGGAGATACTATAGCTGAAGTGGCAGTTAGAGATGCAGGAAGAGCACGGGACTTGCACCATCACTCAACTTTGGCCAGTGAAGGTGAACCTGGGTGCTGTGAGTTGACCTGGGTCAGCTGTCAGCTCTCTCAGTCCCCATGCCACAACAGAACAATAAAATAAAAAATAGCTCTTGGCTTGACATAAAGACTAGAAGAACACTTACCAGTCACCATCACAGGCAAAACAGATGCAGTTTGGAGAAAATTAATTTATTGACATAGAGTAAGTAAAAGTAAAAGTAGAGTAGGATGCTGATAAATAAAAATAAACCACTTTCCCCGCATCCATTTCTTTTCCCAAGGCTCAGCCAGCCACACTCTTTGATCCCCGACTTCTCTCCCTGCCTTTTTCCCAATCTCAACCTTACTCCTTCATTCCCAGCTCCTCCACCTCCTTGCCCCTTGAATCATATGTGTCCAGTAGGTGCAGCCCTGGCCTCTCCCCGCAGAGCCCTCCCTGCAGTCCCTGCTTCCAGTGCCTGCACAGGGACACCAACTACCCTTGATTATAGTGACCCTTCAGCTTTCCTTTTCCCATAAGTATTGTTTCAAGGTATAAATCTAGAAACTGAGCAGTTGAATGAGTAGATAAAGAGAGTCCAGACTGTCAGACACAGGAGCATTTCTCCCACACCAGGACTGGGGACAACCAAATCAGTGCACCCTAAGCAAGTCATCCTTCTCCCTTTCTTCTCATTATCTTTATTTTTACTTTCTGCATTACATTTTATTTCCTAATCTTTCTCAGGAAATGGGTCATCTCTGTTTCCACCCACTCACTCCACACAAATAAAACTAATTGCTAAATGTGGGATCTTACCAAAATTCACCTATTTTTCTCACTGAAGTGTTGGCAGCACTGAAGGGACATTTCCCCCTCTTCCAAGAAAGATGAATACTCTCTGATGAAAGTACATGCAGTGCTGGCACAAGGCTGACAGCTCTGGAGATGGAAATCCCATTTTCTTTAGAATGGAATCAGCACTAACAACTACATCACAACCTCCTCACAATGTTTTTGTCAATATGAGTCCTCACTCCTTTACAGAAAATCTATACAGAGAGGGGAAAAGAATTTTCATTCCCAATTGTATCATGAATCTGTCCCCTCTGCTAAAGCTATGACCTCATTTTTTAGCTAATCGTAAAAATATTAATATTAATAATATAAGAATTCACACAAACCTTGTGTTTCAAAAGTTTTCTCCCAGGAGAAATTATTCACAGAAGGCAAAATAGAACCAGAGTAGTACTGAACAACACAGCAGTAGAGACAAATGATGTGTCCACTTGAGCTGCCACTGAATTCTGGAAATGGAAAGAGTTTGTAGTCACAGAATCAGAGAATAGCCTAGTGTGGAAAGGACCTCAAAAGATCATCTTATTCAACCTTTCGTGGGAATGGGAGCTAAGATGAGATCATCTAGCAGCTTGTCCAGTCAGATCTAGAAAACCTCCAGGGATGGGGACTCTACCATGACCCTGAGGAGGTTGTTCCAGTGAATGATTGTTCTCACTGTAAAAACTTTCTCTCTTATAAAGGAATGAAACCTCTTCTGGTGTAAGTTGTACGCATTGCCTTCTCCATGTGCTCCTTATGAATAGACAATCTGTCCTCTTTGTAGCCACCCTTTAAGTATTGGAATACAATGATGAGATACTACATGAGCCTTCCCTTCTCCAGGGAAAAGAGACCTCCAGTGAGAAGAGATTTCCTTCCATCATTCTTCAGAGGTCAGGTCAAGGCAATCTTTTGGACCTTCTCCAGCCTGTGTCTTTCTTGGACAGTGATGACCAGAACTGGACACAACACTCCAGCTGTACCTGAAAGGCACTGTGTGGGGTAGATCACATTTCTACGGGCAATGTCCCTGCAGATGCAGCCCAGGATCCAATTTGCCTTTGTTGCTGCAGGAGGGCACTGCTGACTCCTGTGTAGCTGGTTGTCCACCAGGAGCCCCAAGTCCTTTTAAGCAAGGCTGTCACCAGACACACAGGTCCCAGCCTGTACTGGGCCCTTTGTTATGTCATCCCAGGGACAGGACCTTGCACTTGCCTTTTTAAGACTTCATACAGCTGCTGTTGCCCACAGTTCAAAACTGCTCAAGTCTCTCTGTAGGATGTCTCTCCCATCTGACATGTCCATCTCACCACCAACTTGGGGTCAACCAGTAAACCTGGTGAGGGTGCTGTCAATGTAATTATTCAGGTCATTGATGGAGATGTTCAACAGAGTAGGGCCCAGTATTGATCCCTGGGGGACCTCACCTGTAACAAGTTGCCATCCTGAATAGAAACCATTGATCACCACCCTCCGAGTGTAGCATATTAGCCAGTTTCCTACACATCTCAGAGATCATCTCCAGTCTGTGCCTTGCCAGTTTGACTAGGAGAGGGCTATAGGAAACTGTGTTGAACTGTCTGTTGAATTTCAGTATCACATCTGCTCAGTTAAGGTTTGTGCAAACTCCTTAAAGAGGAGAGAGTGCTGCTACACTTTTCTCTGTTCAGCAAGGTACAGTTTCCTCTCATGTTTTTTTATCTTTGCTGTGCTTATCCATCTGGTTTTGTTTTCATTCCTGCTGAGGCTGTTCCTGTTTTAATTGAATAAAAATATGAATTGGATCTCAAATCAGCATTTTTACTAAGCATTAGTAGAAATAAGAATAAAAAACGAGGCCAGTGGCAACAGGACTGTATCAAAATTAGTGTGGCCAACAGGACCAGGGCAGTGATTGTCCCTCTGTACTTGGCACTGGTCAGGCCAGACCTTGAGTCCTGTTTTGGGCCTCTCATGACCACAAAGACACTGAGGGAATGGAGCGTGTCCAGAGAAGGGCAACAGAGCTGTGTAAGGATTTGGAGAGTAAGTCATAGGAGGAGTGGTTGAGGGAGCTGGGGGTGTTTATCCTAGAGAAAAGCAATCAGGCTCAGGGGAGACCTTATTGCTCTCCACAACTACCTGAAAGGAGGTTGTAGCCAGGTGGGGGGTAGCCTCTTCTCCCCAGAAATGTGATGGGACAAGAGGAAATAGCCTCAAGCTGCACCAGGGGAGGTTCAGGTTGGACATTAGGAAGAGTTTCTTCACAGAAAAGGTGGTTAAGCATTGGAATGGGCTGCCCAGGGAAGTGGTGTAGTTACCATCACTGGAAGGGAATAAGAAACAACTGGATGTGGCACTGAGTGCTTTGGTCTGTTTGACAAGGTGGTGTGTGGTCAAAGGTAGGACTCCATGGTCTTGGAGGTCTTTTCAAACCCCAATGATTCTATAAGTGAATTCACTGTGATGGAGTTGCACATGCATGTTTCTCTGACCCTTTATCCTATTTCAGAATACAACAACTCAGCTACACTCATTCCATCTCTTCACTATGCATGAGATAAACGGGACTTGTGAACTTCAGTCTGAAAAGCAAAGCACCTGAATATTTGGCCTGATAACACTAAACACCATCAGACTCGAGTGTCTCTTTGGATCTGGATCGTCATGCCAGCATTTAAGATATTAACGATAGACATGTGAATTCTTTTATCAAACATACAAGAATCTCCAAATGGAGCCAGGTCTGCTTAAACGTCTACCGCAGGCAAGTCTAAAGACAATCTCAAATGGTGCCTCAATCTGTAAACTTTATGTTTCATTATAGTGGAATAAATGTTAATTTAATCTGAATAATAATTCTGGTAATACCTAATATTCAGAATATTCTTTTCATGTCAGCAGCCTCAGAAGAATATGGGTAGACACTGATGAAGTAATTCTATCTTGTTTATTCTTTTTCTTTCAAACCAAATAGATTTGCTGTCTAATTTAGAGAATTAAAGCCTCACTGGCTCCCTTTAACAGTTTTGCTACTATCCTTACTCTTTGCCAGGATTTTCAGTGCCTGAATTCTGTGGATTTTGTACCTTGCTAATTTGGTTAGCAGAGAATCTTGAAAAATATAGGATGCTATCCAATGCCAGGCTAATTTTTTGGTTGGATCATCCTAAAACCACAGCGTCTATCTGCAGGTAGAAAACAGGCTTGATCATCAACTAAGTTCTGCAGAGTTCAGAAGCAGAGCAACAGTTCAGGAAAAATCCAATATTGCTTCCAAAGAGGGAAGCATTAGGAGTTGTGAAGAGGGGCAAATTTTAATGATGTTTTAGTGCCGAGATGATACAATAGAAATTGTTCAGGCTCAAGAAGAGAAGGCTCCAGGAAGACCTCATTGCAGCCTTCCAGTACCTAAAGGGGGCTTATAAAAAAAAAGGGAGAGGGACTTTTTGCATGGACAGATCATGAGAGGACAAGGGATTTTAAAATAAGAGGAGAGTTTTAGATTAGGTTTTATGAAGAAATTTTTTACTCAGAAGGTCATGAGGCACTGGAACAGGTTGCCCAGAGGAGCTATGGATGCCCCATCCCTGGAAGTGTTCAAGACCAGCTTGTATGGGACTTTGAGCAACCTTATCTAGTGGAAGGTGTCTCTGTCCATGGTGGGAGGGTTGGAATTAGAGTGTTTTTAAGGTCCCTTCCAACCCAAACCATTCCATGATTTAGCCTTCTTTCTTTATACAGTGGTTGAACAAGTCAGGGCTGCTTTTATCTGAGAATCTTCACAACCAATCACTTTCCCTGTGCTTTAGTAGGTCTGATACATCAACTTACTTCTCTCCACTGCTTCACAAAGTTTATCTCGTGAGGGGGATGTGTGAGTCCTGGCAATATTTAAACCTTAAATATCCAATACTTTAAACTGGTCAACAAAATATCACAAAAAAAAATTAAAATCCCACAGCTTCCTCAGTGTTTTGGTGGTTTTGTTTGCAGACATCACTCCAGTCACACTATAAATTGACTTTTTGTTTGTTTCAAGACATCATTATAAAGATTTATCACGCATACCAAAACAGGAACAAGAGATTACTAAGCAACAGTTCATTTTTCAGTTGCATTTTATTTGTAATACCTTTTATTGGCAGATGTTATCCCCCCAAATGAATGAATGTTCTGCAGTAACAAAGTAGACGTGGATTGATGGGAGAAATTGATCTGCAATTGTTAATGCACTTTTGCTGCAGCAAGCACATTAAGTAATTAAAGTGCTAAAAAAGATCTTCCCATCCAGACACACAATATACTGAACTCCATTAATGCAAGGACAAAAGTCAACTGCTTTTTTCATTGCATCTCAAATGCACCTTGTCTGCAGCACACACACCATATAGTTTGATTACACCCATAGAATTAACCTCTCCAGTTACAAAACCAGTTATTATCTCAAGGAAACTCTAAAGAATGAAGTGTCAAGAAAGAGTAATGATTATGACTTGCAAGCATGAGCCATCTTTAAAGGATCTGATCCAGAGGCAGTATACAGTTTTCCACTCTGAAAATTAGACTTTGAGATGTTTCAAGCTGAATACAAAGATATCTGAAAAATAAAAGTCAGAGTCACTCTGGAACAGACTTTTCCCAGGTACAATTATATTTGCTACTATCACAGCATCAGAGCATTTGTAATTGTACCCTATACATAATCGTCTGAGATATTATTTCTACTCCCATGTTTGCAGATAATGGGTGATGAGCTAAAAGGCTGTTCAAGCCCACGTCAAGTAATTTCCCAAACTCACTGTTCACTTGAACAAATAACAACAGTCATAGATCTTTTATTTCAACTTGGAACATTTACATTAAAATTACAAAAGTGGGATGAAATGTGTGTGCAGTATTGCCAAGAGACAGGATTGCTTCAAATGTAGGACAAGGCAATGAAGCTGAACCACAACAGTGACATAAATTACTAGTGTGGGTTTTTTCTTCATCTAACACTACTGAGGGTTGCTCAGATGTTAGTGATGGGTATCATGTAAAAATCTCATACAGAATAGGATTTTTTAAAAAAGCCTGCCACCTGGGGTGCTTATGTGCATGTTTATGCACATTTGTAACTCAAGAAGGTTACAAAATTTTAGATGTTTAGATAAAGCCAGTTCCATAGAATAATGGACACTTAGTAGTGATCTTGTCACAAACGAGTCGTGATAGCTAAATAAACTAACACAAACATCTACATCTTGGAAAATACAGGGGTTTCACTGTTCTTCCAGCCTAAGTTTTCAAGACTGTTAAGCACTTGGGAAATCAATTAAAACTGTGTGGCATTTTATTAATCAGGTTTCTATAGTCTTCAAAACCACTGACATTAACAGAAGTCTTTCCATCAGCTTGTTTGATGGTGTCTTCTCCGATACAGAGGCTGGAAAGAAATGCGCATCTGTAACTCTCACCTCCAAGAAGCTTTGTTGTGACACCCGATATTAAGCAATGACTTCTAGAGTTTCTAAGCGAGCTTTTGGCTATATCTATGATTTCTATATCCATCCTTCACCTTTCTTTTAAAACCACATTTCCTGGAGTCAGGCAACTAGATAAGAAACTCCTTTACTATTTAAAATTAACCTTTTAATGCCTGTGATTTCTATGAAAGCCATGGAAACTTGTTTCCCAAAGATTCAAAAATAATGAGATATTTATTAGTTTTAAGAAATATTTTAAAAATAATAAATCCAGTTTCCATTCACTTGTTTAACAATTCCTTGTTGGCAATCAGTGCTGAAAGACTGGAAAGAAGGTGCATTCCTTGTAAGGCTTTATTAAAAAAAAAAAAAAAAAAGAAAAAGAAAGGAAAAGGAAAAGAAGGGAAAGGGCAAAAGGAAAGGGAAAGGGAAAGGGAAAGGGAAAGGGAAAGGGAAAGGGAAAGGGAAAGGGAAAGGGAAAAAGGGGAAGAGGAAGGGGAAGGGGAAGGGGAAGGGGAAGGGGAAGGGGAAGGGGAAGGGGAAGGGGAAGGGGAAGGGAAGGGAAGGGGGAGGGGAAGAGGAAGGGGAAGGGAAGGGAACTTCCAAACTGGGCTAAATGTTGTATTTGGTTGACAAAAAATCAAACCTTTGTCCCTTAACATCTACATACTATCTCCTCTAAGGAAAGCAAATACCATCCCAAGTCCAAGTGACATTTACATTACTGCTTTGAAGACTTTCTGAGTGAATTATGTCAGAGAGTAGCTTCAGTTTGACTTAACATGATTTATGTTTACAGAGAGCTACACTTCAGATGTTGCCTGGAGTTCCTAACTCATAGAATTACAGATGGACCCATGTCTACTGCTGGGAATCATTTAGCTGTGTGCATGAGTATGTTGGGGAAATAAGTCAAAGCCCTCAGGCTTGTGAAAGGATTTATGTGTGTGTGCTGCAACATTTTATTACTTAAGAACAAGTGAAGTGACACATTTTTTAAAGTACTGGGATTAACTAGTACAAGGCAGAAACATGGCACCAGCATAGACAAAGAGAGTGCCGGAAATTAGTGAATGAGAAGCTCTGCTAATAAAATAACTATGAGGTGCTTCAAAAAACCACTGTGTTCCTTGTGTGCAATTTTTTAGGGAATCAGAAATGATTCTCCAAATTTTCATGTGAGGGTGATTGTGGTGTTTGTAGCTCTTCTGGCACTTTTCCTCACTAAAGCACTTTGCAAACAGCAACTAATAGAGATGGATGAAGTTATCTGTATTTGGAATGTGTTATCACATTGTTACACACTGTGCATATCCCTTCAGAAAGCATGGCAGATCACCAGCAGCAAATCTTGTCTTTAAATACAGGACAAGCTATTGGGAGAATGGTTACACCTGGTCCCTTCCTACAGTTCTTGGTTGCAAGGGAAAACATAAAATCCTATGATTATACTCAAGCTCTGGAACTTGCTATCCAGAGAGGCTGGAGAATCTTTATCCTTGGAAGTTTTTAACACCTGACTGGACATGGTCCTGAGTGATTTGTTCTGAATTCAACAATTGGTCCCGTTTTAACCCGGTGTTGAGCTGGAGATCACACAAATTCTCTTCTAGCACGAATGATTCCCTGACTCTAGGATGAGTGTGACCATAGTCTTCCTCAGCAAAGAAACATCCCTGTGTAGCTTCTTTCTGCACCCCTCAGTTTCAGCCCATGCAGTGGACACTGTGTTTTAGTGATTTACCATCAGCACCATGGTCTCCAGTAATTCATCTCACTGTTTATCTTATAGCAAAATAGGTTTACTTGGTTATCATTAAAAAGTTATTTTAGCTGAGAAATGCAGTTTGCAAATAAAATTAGGCTCTTCTTCTCATCTGTGTGCAATGCTCCACATCTTAAGTCTTGGTGTCATTGTGTCCGGTTCCTCAACAAATGTGTCACATGCCAGAGGAGCTCAATTTTCAGTGCTGCATTTAATGGCACCCAATTCTAAGAATTTATGGTGTTTGTGTCATCAATTCATTAAGCAGAAAGACTCAGAGAGTAAGAGTTAGATCTTAGTGCATCAATGAAGACCACAGCCACCTCTAGAAGACCTATGAATGAAGAGTAACCACTTATTTTACAAAGTCTATTGGTTCAAGTAGAAATTCACCTCAAAGACATGCATTTAGCCCATTAAATTAATATATTGCTTAGCAAAATTTAAAACTTAGTTAACTTCCTTCTGGGGGATCAAAGCCATTCTGTGACAACTCGATACTTTAAATTTAAGATCTCTGCTTATAGAAATATTTTTATTTTATGAATTGGATTCATAAAAATGGGAAAAGCAGTGCCAAATTACAAATCAAGAGCTTTGAAGAAAATCTTATATTGGTCAATTTTTAGTGTTATAGATGATAGAATGAACTGTCTTCCAGGTTAATGGTTGATGAGCATTAAAAGCTGGCTAAATCCCAAAAGTTTCATTTTACTTTCTTCTCCTTTTATTTTTTACCCATGACTTTAACATCACAGTTTGCATTTGATTTCCTAAGAGAGTGAATCCCATCTGTTTGCACAACATTCCTCTTGGCTATCACTGTCTGTATGATATATTTTAATGTTTGTCTTTCAGGAGCAAGCAGAATGCCTTCTCTGTCTGCATCCTTACCTCTTGATTTATGAATTTTCCTGCTGTGTACAAAGCTTTCCACCTGGCTGCCACAGTATCTGTACCATACTCTTCTCTGTATAAGTATCACCATCTTTTATCTTTGGATCAGAAATCACTTTACAGTATCTACTGATCCTTCAAAACGTCTTTCTTAAGTCCTAGTTGTTTATTTTCTACAGATGGGGAAAACTTGAGACTACTCTAACAAGACCAGGATCAGAAAGAGAGATAGGAATTGAATAAATTGATTCACTAGATTGTACTTAAACATTTTTCCCTTGATGCCCATGACTAAACAGAGGCCAATTTGTTGAATGTTGTGCAGTGTGTACTTTTAAAGAAGTTGTTTTAATGGCCCATTATCATTCCAGTGTTCATGACCAAGAAAAAACAGCTGCAGTTCCGTGTGTGAAGGGTGACTGAAGTGAACACACTCCCTCTAAACATTTGATTCAGTCAGCTCTTGCTGTGCTACATAGGCCCCAGATGGGAGCAGAAGAAGTGGTGTAGCTTGCCCATATGGGTTTGGAAGCGGTAAGATGACATTTGGAGTTCTCATAAGCTCTCATTTCTGGGCTGTCCAACATGTATTTGCTTTAAATAGTCATGTAGTCCAGAATTTTCCCTGTGACACTGCACATGTGTGGATTCAACTCTGTATTAATGATCACTGGGAACTAGATTTTACTAATTCTATGATATTGCCTTTGTTAACCAACCTATTGGGTGAGTTGGAGTTGACTTTTAGCTCAGCTGTTTGTAAGTGACCAATGGACACAGAACAGTTATCTGATGTATTTAGGGACAGGTAAGCCATAATATTGTTTATTTGAAGGAAAAAGGTAATTTCCAGATACAGGAGCACCCAGTTTTCCACTGACTATTCACTTGCCAGCCAGTGGAGTTGTTGAGATGCTGCTCTTTACCTGCAGAACAGTCTCATATCTTAGTCTCCACTGTATTTAGTTTCAATGTTTTATCCCCTACCACTGCCATGGGAGACTCCACCTCTCTTCAGCAGACACAGGGTGCCTGAAAATTAAAGATAGCTATATTAATTAACCATTATTAATGAGAAAACTGTGTTCACCAGCTATCATGGCAATAACTCAGCAGACATGATTCTCCTGAAGTTGGCCATTTGCTACACTTCAGGATGCTGAAATTTAGCTTCCTGCACACCAGCACTCAGGTGCTTTCATAAGTATGGATCTGTGCTAAACTACCTTCTATCTTGTCAGCTCAGTGCAGCAGGTTCTCAGCTATCACTGCATGACCACATAGTCACTGCCTTCTTACTCATGAGGATTTTTTTGCCCTTTTTTTTTTTTTGACAAAGGTATCTGATGCTGCCTTAAAATGAAAGTAATATATTGACTGAATTTTTTTTTTGCATGATGACATATCTGTTCCAAGGGACAACACTTATTATTCTAAAAAGACATCACTTCATCATGCTTATAAAACCCTCTTCCTTTTATTTTCCCCCCTTTTCTTCCTACTTCATTTATATTAAAAAGAATTCATGCATCATAAATGAACTAGGTAAGTATTTTCAAAATGACATAGATTTACAGTCCAAAAGTGATTTGTATTTCATTACAGGTGAGAAGTCTAAAGAAATTCATATTTTTTATGAACAAAGTTACAAGATCTACCTCTGTCCTACAATTTCAAATGATTTTTTAAAAAATATATTCTGACACTATACTTCAAAGATTCCAGGAAATAAGGTCTGAACCTCTGAATACAATATGTATTTTTCAAATATCCATCTGACAAGAAAGGCCTGGTGGACTGCAGAACCCCAGTTTACTGGGGGAAGGAGTTGCTGTATTTTGTCTCTGAAGGAATGAGCTCATGTCTAAGTACATCTTGAAGCCCTGTTGTCCAGCTGGTAGTTAACAGGGATGTTTTGCCACATAAAAGCTTATGATTGTTAAGGCAGAAGATCTTGTTTACAGCAGCTCTGAATTCTATTGATCCTTGGTCTGATCCTTGTAGGGTTTTGCAAACTCTGAGATCACTGATCTTTCCTCCAGGGCAATGTTGCATTCCTTTTAGAAGAAACTCGACTTCATTTTCCCAGTCATTTTTAATCACCACCAGCCCTCACACACATAAACCACCAGTATAAGTGTCAGACACTTACAAATCTCAGTCTGGAGTTGAAAAGACTGATAAGTAGTTGATTCAGACCTGTGATAGGTAACTAATGACTTACCTTGATCCTAGTTTTATAATACATCATTGCCAAAATCCTAGCACTAGCCAGTCACTATTTCACCTTCTTTGTGCCCTCTATTCCCTCACAGACTTCAAATATTACATATCCTGTGAACGCAGTAGTTGTGGGGTTCATTTCTTTCCTTATACAAATAGATTTTGAAAAGCTTTAAGGAAAAAAAAGGTGCAGAAGAATTGCTTCTGACAGAATCAGACAAATCAATTAATTGATCTCTGGCAGTCAGGGATAATTTTATTTCCTACTCTATTAAGGAAAATCAGAATCAGTTAGCTAATTTCACTAGAGAAAATGTCACCAGTTATTAAACAGCACACGATGGAAAGAATTAAGGACGGAAAACTCAAAAATGTTTTCCTTCCAGAAACTGCATTACTTATTACTTAGCCTTTAGAACTCTGGCATCAAACATCATTGCAAATCCTTTGGTTTGACCAAAGAAAAGGTTTTCTTCCCCAGTAGCGTCACCTACAGCATTTAACCTTTGGAGTCTATAAGTATTGACACTTATATTTGTGCTCCGGAAGAAGGTAAATTTAACAGTAACTGACCAAAGTATTATCTGCAACACTTAATTTGCAGACTTTTGCTGTTATATATGTGCCAAATATTTACAAAAAACCAAAACCAACCAAACAAAAAAAAACCCCTGAATTTTGTATCAGTCTCTTTTTTAATAATAACTATTCATACAGGTAAAGAAACATGATTCAAATACCACAAGGTGCAGTTCAAATAGATTAAGGCACTTCCATTTCTCATGGGAAAGGAGAGGTGGCAACTGGCTGTGTATGCACACGGAATTCAAAATAGCATCCATTACAATCAAAAATAGAACAGGATCATTCATTATGGGCAGCCTAACATTTTAAAGCACTTTGACTCTGTGGCCTATGGCCAGCAGATCATGTCCTTAATCAAGTTTGATTATTAACCATCACCTAACAGTTCCAGAAGAGCTGATTCTCCCAGGATTTTCTTGCTAAATCTTGCTGATTTATTCATTCCATTATTTGAATGGAGTGCTCTTCTCAAAAAGTCTCACAGCTGGCACATCCACAGTCTCCCAAAAGGCACTGTCTTTAGAAGGACAGTTAGCCAAGACTAAGTGTTTTGGGAAATATTGCCATTATTTCTGCATCGTTACACAGTTCCAAGCCAGAAAGTTCAACCTTATGTCAGTCGGGGATACAGGAGCAGGACTATTCTGTATTTGTGGAGATACACAATCGGGTTTTTATTATGATTTTTCTTTTTGTTTTTGTACCAAAATATTAAGGGAAAAACTAGGTGACATACATCATCATTAATATTATTCATTGTTGTTCATGCTTTTGAGGTTAAAAAACACGTTAGGTTCTCACCAAAATTAAGATGAATTTCAACTTTGCTGCTATTCTGATGGACAGCACTTCATGAATCACCTTTCTGACCTTCAGCAGAACAGAATGATACTGACTCAATTTACAAGGCAGTCAAAGAAGGAATAAAAACTAGTTAAATAGAAAATACACATCATTGATACTTCTGCCACCCTCTCATCTGGGGGACCACGTCAATTCTAGATATCCCAGAGGTCTATAGGGAATATTAACAATGGCAATAGGGGAAAAAATAAAGTGTGCCCAAGTTAAAATTAAATTTGACAAACTCGCCTACTCTTTTTCTTCATACTTCCATGCTACAGTGAAAGGGGCTGCTTATCAGATGAAGCCAGCCAGAGGACACTGATCAGCAAACATGAGACACAAGGATTTTGCTGGAAATGAAAAGGTTAAAACTATGGAAGGAAAGCAAATGTAATACTATTCAGGACACATAGAAAGAAAAATTACTGTAAACAAATTAATGCAGTATAACCTATAGTATCATGTGTTTGGAATATTAATCAGCAAAGCATGGTAAGCATCAGTGGAGAAAAAAGCAAAGGTAATTAGGAACTCATTAGTGTGACAGCTGAATATATTATCTCTGTTAGTGCTAGGCTTACCCCCACACCAGAGATTTGATCTGACTGTCAAAGCCAAAGAAAGCATTTTACAGAAATTATTGAATGCACAAGCACACCAATATGACAAAACACCAGACAGTTTTTCACACAGTAACATGAGATGTGGGAAGATTCCTGACCAACCTCTGAACATCCCATTGTCTAAGTCCAAAAACATCATTGAACCCACTGACGGATGTGGATCTTCAACAGTGAGGAAGATCAAAGATATTACACTAATCACAAGAAGTCAAGAAAAAAAATCTATAGCTCAGGCTGTCTTCTGTGATCATAAGGGCCAGAATACACAGGAGACTTTTTTTATAACTCAGATAAACCAAACACCTCAAGCTAAGAGGTAGGTGTTTTCTTTATGATTTTTTTCTATATAAGACAAGTACTTGGCATAGTCAGAATACTCTCTGACTATACACAAAGTTCATGGATATTCGCCTGGAGACAGCAATAGAATGACAGATGCCAGCTGTTAAAACAAAATAGAGTTGTGTTTTCTTCATTAAAGATCCAAGCATCCTTTCCACACAGTTCATCAAAGTAAATAACAAGATGCCTGTAGAGATGGAAACAACCTAATCTATCCCAAAACCTGAAATAATTCCCCTGTTTTCTTGAAGGAAATGGTGCTTGAGATAGACAAATCAGTTGTGAGCCACCTCTGTGCCAAGTTAAGGCTTAAAAGGGAATGTGTAGTGTTCTGTATACAACAGCCATAGATGAAAGAATCCACTGTTGTCCATGAAGTACATTCTTTGGACCTGTCTGAGTGTCCTATTCTTCTCAAAAATAGTTTACCTAATTTTTCTTCACTGAAAAACACCTGTGGGTTCCAATATGCAAGTAGATTGACAACTCACACTTGGTCAGGCTTCTTCACAGACACCAGTTTGCTATAAAAACTATTTGGAAGAGTGGTATAAAAATAATAGAGAAGTTTAAGTAGACCAGAGTTGTACATGCTTTTCTGACTTATAGGGGTATGAAAAAACAATGTGGCCACCAGACACAGAGCTTTAGTCAGACATGAGCATTCATTTTCCCTTCTAAAATGGTAGGATTCAGCTAAATGTCATTAAAATAATATTGTAATTAGATTTATGACCCTAAAATCAACATGTTTTCATTATAATTCCATGCAGCTATCATCTACCACAGACTCAAAACCAGTCCAGAAGCATTTAAAACAGCTATTGTACTTATATCTGAACAGAGGCTTAAAACAATTTAGAGCATTATAACATTGTATTGCAAAAACAAGTCACTCAGTCTGACTTTACAGTGAAAGTAATGTACATTGATCTTCCTTGACAGCAATGAAAGCCCAATGACAACCTTCTCTGCCCTGGAGATTGCATGAAATATAACTACGTTTGGCAGAAAAGAACCTGTTTTGCAATTTAACTCTTTTCTGTAAGCTGCTCCTCTGTTGTCAGCTGCAAATTAATGGAAACATCAACTCACCCTCTCTGGAAGAGGTCCACATTATGGAATTTGTGTAGCTCCACAGAAAACTCGACCGTTCCCTGGACCTCAGACATGATTTTTTCAGGTCATCACCTAAATAACACATACACAGAGATATTATAAACATAAGTATACATAAAGCATTTTGCTTAAGAAATCCATGAATGGATTACTACGTTTTAGTTGGCATCTTGGGGTTCATGCAAAGCTTTAAAGTGATTGATATCAATTGGAATCTTTCCAGTGACATAATTTGGCTCCATATTCAGGAAGACTCACTAAAAGCCAGATCAAAGGAGTAATTAAGAGAGGTAAGAAACCTGAGGACAGAATGATAATATTATGGAAAGTATAAGGAGCAAAAAGTAAATAACATAATATGTGCAAGAATCTCAAAGCAAATTTTAATTAACTCTCTTGCTGCTCTTGTATGGGAAATTGATTTTTTTTCCTTCCCATTTTACGACATGGCAGATATCCAGAGTCAGCACAGCTCATTTCTGTAAAAGCATAGGCCAAAAAGACAGGAATCCCAGATAGATGAGAGCAGAATTCAGGATTCTCTTGCTTTTGACCCCTTCGATGACTTAAATAAAGGCCCTGAAGGGAAGCTTCTGAGGGGATATGAATAATTCAAAAATTAATGAATGCAAGAGATTCTTCTAAGGAAAATGCTGACAATCATGGCATCTAATAGGCCTCAACATCCAAATCAAGACTTTGAAGCCTTACAACCATTTATAGGTAACATCTCATATGTTCATTGAATTGTAGAATAATTCAGGACCTCTGGAGGTGGTGCCTTAGTCAAGGAAGCTTTGTGAAAATAAGTTCACTATTTAATACACCAGTGTAAACCGTCAATATTTCCCTAACTGTAGCAGAGGCAAGCCAAGGACTTTTACAGCTTTTGGACAGATTTAGAATTTTCTATTTACCATTTCCTCTTTTCCTCCCCACAAGTTTACTTCTGGTAATCTGCCAAGATGTCTGGAATTTATCTATAGGATCATCAAGAGGACAGAGATAAAATTTATTTAATTAACACAATCATATCAGCAGCCAAGTGCAATCTCTGAGGAAGACCCATGTCAGGGCTCTTAACAATCCCCCTGTCTGAGATATATGGGGATTTAAGGGCACATCTAGCTCAGATGTAAAGGGAAAATTTCTCCATGGGTGCTAATCAATAATTTCCATGGCCTTCATAGATTTGACCGTATCCTCTAATAAAGCAGGAATGAAGAGGAGTTCAATACACTAAAGTCCTCAGATAATCATTAGGCTTTCACATAAGTCTCGGGGCTCACTCCTGATTAGTGATTTTCCAAATGACTGGCTAATTACACCTACTATTTTGAACTAAGTTTTCTTTGTGGCTATCCTCTCAAGCACTACTGTTTTTCAAAAACAGCCCATTCCAGAGTTAAAGGATCATTGATTTTTCATTCACTGTCCTCAAAAACTAACATTGTGGATGATGACTTTGAAATGACAACAATAGGATTTAAAATATATGTAATATATATATGTGTGAGAAAGAATAGCACAATTGCTAAGCTACACATCTGATACACCTACGAGGTAAGGAACTCTACATTAGCTTGTGTCAGGCCACGATTTAGGTGCAGTGAAGGTATATTCAGAATCCATTACTTGTCAAAGTACTTTTTTTTATTATTTTCTTTCTCCCAATTTCAACAGGAATGAAACTAATACTTTCTCCTTTTGCTTTTCTGTACAGATTAAGAGTTTGCATACAGTTTATAAGTCATGAATATCACATATCTGCCAGGTGTTGTGTGTGTCTCAGTATGCCTGTGATAGTCTTGCCTGAGTCAAAAAGCAGACTGTGTGGGAAGCTGAGAGAAAACCATACAACACCACAAAGCAATACTTTGACAAGGTATTTGGTCTTGAGGAAAATGCTAATTATAAGAATTGCCTCTGGCAGTAAATCAGCGTGTTGTGTTGAGGCATATTTCCCTAGACCAAAAGCTCAGGATCAAAGGAAACTCCAAGTGTTTGAAGACACTCATTTAAAGAGGAGAGGTGTGAATGGATGGCCAACCAGTTCAGAACAATACCAATATTGTCCAGATAGAAAGTATGACATGAAGTTAAGATTAACAAGGGTAAATTAAATATTAAATACATGGAAATACACACACAGATCTTCACTGTATTTACATTTTATTTTTCAAGCTTTACATCTCTTCAAAACAAATATAGAAGAATTATCCTGAAAAAAAACTCAACTAACAACCAAACAGAAAAGTTGTTTCTGAAATTTTATTTCCCTCACTGATCAACAAAAGCATAAACAGCTACCAGAAGTTTGAAATTGCACCCACCCCACCAGCACACCACAAGATCAGAGTACATAAATCTATGCTTCCAGCAGCATAACCTGCTACTTCAGAGAACACCTCACAAGTACTAAAAGGGGCCTCTGGTGCACCTTATTTTCATGGTATTTAGAAAGACTTAAAGAAAATCTGCTTAGACACATGAGTATCATTCTTCAGTGAAAGAAGCTATGAAATTTGACAAAACAGCTGCAGGCACCCCTAGAGCAAGAAAATGTTAAGTGGTTAAAATGATGCACTAAGTTTTCACTCCTGTACCAGGTGCCTGCTTAAAGGAACCTGATCATTACCATCCAAAATCCAGAGCTCATCAAGGACCTCTGACACCCTTTACTCACTGATCACTATGTGGGATGACCTTGGATTATAAATAGAAGAAGAGGTGGTAAAAATAATACTGAAAGTTGCCATGACATCAGCATTGTAAACACACTAGGGAATGCTGCCAGTACTGAAGTATCATCAGTTATCTAATAAGCAGTTTAAAAAAAAAATATAGAGGTCATTCTTGGGAAGGCTTTAGTACATTTGTATTTCTGAAATGCCTGTTTCTAAATCAAACTCTTCGCATTTTTCAGGAGAGACTCAAAGACAACACTAAAAAATATCAATGTGAATCTAATAAAGCAACATGGGAAGTGTTTTGTCCTTCTGTCCCTGTAAAATTGGTCCCTGTGGTCACCCCCATCACTCCAAAGCACTGGATTGCTTCAGATGGTGCTGCCACTGTCACTGGCAGTGCTGTGCTGTCCTACACGCACCAATGGCACGAATCAGGTCACCGGTCTGACAGTTTGTCCTTCCAACCAGAGCTGGTGTCTGACCAAGAGACAGCCAATTCCAATTGTCATTTTACTTATAGCAAGGGCACACTAACTGAAAATCAGAATTCTTTATACAAAGAAAGCCCTCTGAAAATCAATACGTTAAAAAGTCTGGAGACTGCCTCACTTGCATTTTTAAAGGAAGGCTGGATTTTACTCCCCATATCTCCATTGCTGTCACTGGAGATACCCTGAGCATTAGAGACTGTTCAACAAATAATACTGGCCAAACTGCAATAGCTTTATTCATCTTAATCTTCCATTGCTCTCTGCAATCTTTTTGACTTACAGTATTTGTACTTAATGACATTTTAGAGATACAGTCAACTGACCCAGCCCTCTGTCAGCAATTGATTAGTTGATTATGGACCACACACACAGCTGTTGAACACCTTGAAGATAAAAATTAATCTGACAATTCCCTGATGAAAAAGCAATCACCATCAACCCAACCAAAGGGAGCAAAGTAAGGTGAGATGGGGACAGAGGAGACTGGATAGAAGGACAGGACATTACATAATCTGACAGTCCATGAACTTTCTAGCATTGCACAATTACATCCAAGCAAAAAATAAACCAGACAAATAAACAGGACTTTTTTTTTTTTAGTGCTTTCACCATTCTTGTCCTTCTCCATCACAGAAACTAGGAAAAAAAATAAAAAGCCACGAGGGACAAAAGAACAAAATGTCAAGTGATCAAGGGCAATGACACAAATCTAGAAACATTCATTTAGGAGAATAAAGCCGTCACTCAAGAAACACAGCACTATCTCCAGGATTGCACCACTGTCCTTACTGGTTTTAAAGCATCTATTATTTTTTG
Organism: Manacus candei; assembly: GCF_025592945.1. Taxonomy (NCBI): domain Eukaryota; kingdom Metazoa; phylum Chordata; class Aves; order Passeriformes; family Pipridae; genus Manacus; species Manacus candei. The sequence continues at coordinate 10,014,416 of NW_026138061.1, forward strand.
TGAAGTTTTTCAGAAGCTGGCATTTGTTGCAAGGTAGGCATTTTTATCCACTTATTTATTTAATAAAGAATTCTTTCATTAAGGAAATAAAGTCATACTGAGGTAATTCATTCTTCTCTCCACTAATGCTGTACTTCTAAGTAGGAAACAGAGGAACACAATACAAGGAGGACAGCAAACACACCCAAATATGCTCTGAGATTAAATGATTAGAAGAAGCAAACTCATCTGATCAAATCTCTTTTTCATTCTTATTTTCTATTTTAATTAAATTCCTCCAATGTTCACCTTTGTGCAGCTGAACTGGATCTCAGTTCTTATGACAGTGATTGTATTTCAGTAGCCTTGTCTGAGCATACATCAATTGCTTGAGTCAAAGCAGTCACAAATGTCAGTAAGTACTTTCACTACAGCACTGTCATCAGATGTTCCCCACTTTACAAAATCTGTCAGTTTTTCCTGCTAGCACATCAGCAAAATGGGAGAGATGAGTTCTTCAACAAAACAGTGATTTCAGAAGTTATTTGTTAAAATAAATCAAGCCAGTATTTATCTTCTACGATTTAATGCGACAGCAAGAGATCTCCTTTAGACTTCTAAAAGAAGCCAATCTAAGTACAATACTGAAGGTACAAAAAAATGACAAGGCTTATTGATGGCATCCACCCTTTGATCACAAGCCCATTTGTGTGTTACATTCCTTCCTAAACACCCTAATGTGTCAGGGACCCATTGAGCTGTAACTATATCACACATATGTTCCTAACCCAGATCCACCTGAACCACTTCAATTCTAGCAGCCTGGTCCCCCTGCCCATTGTTTTCGCGTTCTTCAGCGGCACTGGAGTGTGTGTCTACATGACATGCTTTAAAAACCAGGTTCTCCATGCAAGCAGCAGTATCTTGCCATAATTCAACATCCCTAATGGGTTTCCCTCCACATTGCCAGTTGCTCTGTTTCCATTGCTGCAGTCACCCCCACAGGGCATTTGACACCTATGAGTGTGTAGTGAGAAAGTATACCTATGAGTCAGTATAGTGAGAAAGTATTGGCCATTTCCCTCATTCAGCAATATCTAAAGCCAGCTGGAAGGCTTTCACCTCTGAAAACTGACTCAAGTCACCTTGTCCTTCAGCAGTTTCTGTGACTTGCCTTGCAGGACTCCACACAGCAGCTTTTCACCTGCGATGATTTCCCACAAAATGACAAGATCTGTCTGTAAACAGAGCATATTGCTTCTCATTTTCTACTAATTTATTCTATAGAGAGTCCTCTTCAGCCCATTTTACCCCCTCTGGTGACACTCCAATGTTTTGACCCTCTGGTCAGTCTGTGATCCACATTTCCCAGGCACTCAGGGTTTCCAATTTGAGCCCATTGCCTTATCAGTGCACTCACTTACTCCACTTAGCATCAGTTGCATGATGTGTAGAGGTGACCCTCCCTTGACCATCCAGCTGATCCCAGGGAATCAAGGTGGCAAAGGGAGCTGTGCTTCAGTACCAACTACCTCTAAAGTGGCTCCAATTCCTTCATGTGCTGCTGATATTTCTTTCTCAGTTGGACTGTAATGGACTTTAGATGCCCCATATCCCCCGGTTCAAAACCCTAGAGGCCAACCTAGATTTTCTCCAGTGACTTTTTGCCAGATGACCCAGATGGAGCCATTATACCTGCCTGAGGTATAGAGCAAATTTTTTGCATCTTGTCTTGTCTGGACTGGTTCAAGTGCTACTGCACCCATTTAGTTTATGCAAAGGCTTACTCAACACCCCTTATAAAGTCTTTGTTCTTCCAGGTCACTCCATAGAGAGGTAGACTATAACCAAAAGAGATCAGACTATGGCCTGGAACATGCATTCTCCAAAAACCTATGACACCTAAGTCATCTGGTGTTTCTTTTTTGTTGGTCATTGGAGACATTGTTGTTGTTGATCACACCCATTGGAATAGGGTCACACCTACCTTGCCATTTTAGTCCTAAAATTTTAATTTCCCTTACTAAACAAGCTGACGTCTGTTTCTGATATTTATTTTCGTTATGGGGATGACTGATATAGTGTTTCATTTAGCTGCAGTGACTGTTGATTTTCTTTCCCTCTCCTCTCCCTGAGGCTGCTGCATAATATCAAGCAATGTTTGGTAGATAGTGGCCAGGGCCCAGCATAGAGTATGAAGCTGTGCCTCTTTGGAATAGCCATAGCATTTTTTTCAAACATTCCATCACTTCATCAGCATCCTGAGTTCTTTGGGAGTGAAGTTCCAGACCAGTGGAGGTGAGAAGTTCTCTAGATACCTGTCTATATTCTCCCACATGCTGTGCTACCCATGACCTAGTGTAGCCTGGGTCATATTCCTAGATTGCTTGTTACCTTAAAAAAACCTGAAGCAATATTTCTAAGAAATACTAATAGAAGCATTGTAACTACCCAAGGATGATCAAACTGAGAAGTTTTATAAGGAGGAAGAAAACAGCACTCAAGACAGTAGAAAACATGCCATTGTGTAGTTCCTATACACACACACACACACACACACACACACACACACACACACAAAAACTTTCAGAGGAAGAAGTATAATTGTTTATTGTCTCCATGAGATGACACCCAAAGTACAGTCATAGCTTCAGATCAGAGCCCAAAAACCACAATAAACTCAGAATTAGTGTTTCAGTAACAAATCTCCCAGGCACAACTCCACTAATCACTACAGAGCACAGCAAACTACAAAGCCAACATCAATCTGTAACAGGAACAACAAATCAAAAGAGAGTGGTGCAGATCACAGAAACTAATATTGAGAACAGATTAATCAATACCATGAACCCACAACTGTTAACAGATATGAATCACTTCTAATATGCTCTATCAATCTGCTATCATCTCAAACTCTTCAAGCCCCGAAGCTGCTAAAAAGCTGTTGTGGTTTAACCCCAGCTGGCAAATAAGCAACACACAACTTGTTCATTGACTTCCAGCAGGATGGGGGAAGAGAACTGGAAAGATAAAAGTGAGAAAACTTAAGTGTTGATGTAAGAACAGTTAATTAATTTAAATATAGTAATACTAGTAACACTAATAAGAGTAATGAAAAGGAAAATTAAAAAAAAAAAAAGAGTGACATAAAACCCAAGAAAGATAAATTGTGCAAATGAAAAACAGTTGCTCACAATCAATCTTTCCAGACCCCAAGCAGCAGCCCTGGGATAATTTTTCCCTAGTTTTTATGCTGAGCATGATGCCATATTGTCTGGATTATTCCTTTGGATCAGTTGTAGGCAGCTGTTCTGACTGTGTCCCCTCCCAATTTCTTGTACACCTCCAGCCTCCTCACTGGTGGTGTGGTAGAAAAGTCCTTTATTCTGTGTAAACACTGTTCAGCAGTCATGAAAACATCCCTGTGTTATGAACACAGGGTTTGGATGTGTTATCAACAAATCCAAAACACAGCCCCACACCAGCTACTGTGAAGAAATCAACTCTTTCCCTGCCAAAAGCAACACAACATGTACTGCACATACACAATTACAGCTGGACTCAATGATCTGAATTCACGGTGGTTTCCATCCTAAATGATTATATGATTCTATGATGTACAACTCAGCCCAAAGACTTGTTAGTCTTGTTAGATTTCTGGGTCCCTGCTTCTTTTTGTTTTTCTGTTTGTTCTAATATGTATTACATGTAAGACTTCAGTCTCAAGTCTTCTCTTTCTCTTTCTCCATGGGAAACATTCTAATGCTCTGTTTAGTCATGGAAGTGTCAGGGATTGCTTTGTAAGATCTCCAGTCTTTACAACAACCTAACAACACCCAGCATAGTTTACAGAATGAGATAATATCACAGCATAAAGTAGCAATAATCCCTTGCAACGCTCTTGCTAAGGTTTTTAGGTTTCCAGTCTGCTGTAATCCTTTGCATTTTTTCTTCAATATGGAAGCCAAAGTAAAGACTTGTAGTACAGGTAAAAACAAATACAAGACATATAATCTTATTCAGTCATACCTATGTAAAATGCTTTTCCCTCAGTGCATAAACATTTAACCCAGTTTAAAATTAAAAAGCCTAATTTGGGTTTTATACTCTAAGGAGATAACACAGCCTGGATGCAAGCCCTGAACATTATCTTCCAATATTGTAAATAAAAAAAAAAGTTTGCTGCTTAATATTCTCAGGAAAATCAATATCCACAAATTTGTTGGATGCATTAGACGTGTTCATAAAGAGTGCAACACCATAAATCATTTTTCCCATGGTTCATTGATTGCTACCACCAAGATGTAGAGAGACACAGTGACAAATATTAAATGATCCTTTAAAAAATTACTCATAACCCAAAGAATATTGAGAGTGGAGCAAATAAGACAGAAAGTAAGAAAGTATGGTTTATTTTACGTAATTTTTTTTCATTTACAAACTCCACTGTGCTTTGTCTTTTACCAGTACAACTTGAATTAACAAAGCACCAGTGATGCCTAATTCACTAAGGGTAGACACCCATTCAGCCTCCAGCAACAAAATTAGTGCTAAGATTAAAACCACTTGGACTTTCTCCCTAGATCAATAGCTTCAAATCTATGGACCACATAGTCACGAGTGAAAACAGACTGTAACTAAGGGACCCAAAGAAAGTCATTTAGGAAAACAAGTCAACAACTTACTTCAAGTCCTCTCCCATTTTGCTTGTGGGACCAATCCACGCTAGAGATTTTGTACAGGTCACCAGGCCCAAGGAGGCTGAGAAGCAAGAGTCTAGACTCTACCTTCCATAAAATGGTCATTTCAAGGGTATCTAGATGGAGGAATAAATCTTCTAGGGGAAAAAAACCCAAAAATACCAGGTTGTGCCAGAGGATTTTTAGGGCAGAACTGAACGAGGTCCAGAATAAATGTCAGGTGCCAGTAGGCTGCTCCTACGAGATATAAAGCCTCTGAGCTATTACACAGGATTAAATGTGAACACAGCTGTGCAAATTTAGGTCAGATCATTGGGAAAAAAGGAATGAAAAGCAACCTCGATTTGTCCTCTGTTAGCACGTGCCTGTCAGGAAACCAGTGCTGAGTTCAGCTCAGTACAAATCACTACCTGCTTACACCACTTAATAATAACCTGCCGTTGGTATTGTGCAAAAAGAGGAAGCAGCAGGGGAAATTCAGGCAGAAGAGGAGGGACAGAAAAACAGAAGGAAAAAGAAGATAATACAAACTTTTCCCTGGACTAGCTTCCCACTGCTACGTAATCCTCTCTTCTTCACGCCTTCCCTACCTCTTCCTTCCCTGACTTGTATTCATTTTTTATGACCTTCAAAAGAAAATGACATTTTAAAATTTTATGCACAACTGAGAGCTAAAACTTCAGACTCCTCAGAACATTGTTGTATTCAATCTTCAGCAGTTTTTGAGTCTTATTCCCACTGTTCACCTGAATCTTTTTTTTCAGATATTCCCGTTGTCAGTCTTAGAAACACAAAATTCATCAAAAAGCAGCAAGTTATTTGAAGCCTATTTAGGACACTCAGGCAGAATTATCCATTATTCTCACATTTGACTGTGCTCCCCTCCCCAATAAAGAGAGGGATATTCTTCTCAGTCTGGGCTTTTCTCTTGGTCTCATACAGGAAATTAGATCTCTTTAGGGCATATATTATTTTCAGGTACTCACAGAAGAGCCCCCCAATTTATTTTTCTAATTATTTTTTTAAAGTTCTACTCCAGCTCATACCTGATGACTCAAAACTGCATGAACATAGGTCTATACTAAGTCCTTAGGAGTCTATTTGGATGTTTGACCACATTCAAATCTTTAACAACAGCTAAAGGTCAAATCTATCTGTCTTCTGAACAGGTCACATCTGCATGTGACAGCAAACTGACCAAGATTCTCCTTGTAAAGAGTACAGAATCAGGTTTTGTAGGGCTGGAAAGGACATGTAAGATGACAAATGAGATACATCCTCTTGTAAGAGATGTGGCTACCTGATGTAAGAGTAAGGGAGCTCTCTGCTTTTGAGCACAAACTGTCATGTCAATACAGACATCACCAAAGAAACCAAATAGGAAACGGAGGGACTTGAACATCAGCATGATGCTACTAACCAGTCACAGCTAATGAACTAGTAACAGTTATGACAGTGAAAATCTACTGGATTTTATGATTTTTTTGGCACTGTTTTGACTGCATTTCCATTTCTGGTCATGAAAAATTATAGTGGTACTGTCTAACTGTGCTGTAAACTCAACTGTCCTTGTCACATTTTTAATGCTTATTTTGCATTTTGCCTGATCAAATTCACTGCAGAGTTTCCCTTGGACAAGTTATGGTCTCCTTCAGGACATTTTAAATAAGAACATACTTTACATTAATTGCACTGATTATCCTTGTTTGTGAAAAATTTAAAGCACAGACACTTGCCTGTGAGATTCATCTCACTAACTAGAAATGTCTTCATATGTATGTGTTTAGCATTACACTGTATCAGTAGGGATATAGAAAATACCTTCAACCATTGATACCTACTTCTGTGCTGGCTTCCAAGGGAGTTGAAGGTAACTTGCTGAGGTGCAGACATATGAGCCAAGTCCACATCTAGTTAGAAGAATGTCATTTGCAGCAAAATTGCACATACAACCAGGATTTTGAATGCGTCTGCAGAATCGTGCATGGAAAAGCTGAGAGAGGCAGAATGTGTGTGCCAAAAAAGACACATTTATGCCTTGTGTTGGACTTGATGAGATGATCTTGGAGGTCTTTCCTAACGTTAATGATTCTATGATTCTTAGATGCATTTAAAAAGAAAAAATGAAAAAGAAAAAGCAAACCCTCAAAATCTAATGATACATTTTGCCTTTCTTTGCCTAAAAATATTCTGCCTTTTATCATACAGATGTAGATATCCAGCTTGAATCAAATTGGAGTATCATTGGTTGGAAAGGTGCTCAGCACTTAGAAGATAGGAAATGTCAAAGATAAGGTCTCCATTCTCTCCTTTCTTAATGCACATGAATCACATTATGATCAGACACTGACCTACAAAACCACTTCTGCCTCTTGCAGTATTCAGGACACATAAATTCTGAGAATTAAGCTGGACATTACAGAATAGTCTTTTCTGCTCTTTAGATTTCAGAAGGCATGTAATAAGGGAGATGAGGGATTCCAGGAAAAGAAAAGAGGACTGCTGATTCATGAAAATATGTGCATATTTAACAAGTCAGGTTCTCTGTTGTCTTGATTACGTGATACAAGTTTTGAGCAGATTAAAGGCTCTTAGTGCAGCCCTTTGTATTTAATAAAATTCTCTGAAGTCACTGGAAAAGAAACATTGTCAGCAACTGTGTTAAGGTTTCATGTGGAGTCAGTGAAGCTGTTGATGCTTGTAAGGAGCTGTTGCATTGAGTGTTTGCAGTGTTGGACCAAAAGAGAACAGCACATCAAGAAGTGTCGTACCCTCACACACTGAATAAGACAAGAGCTCAGAGCACTGGAAGCTTGAACAGCAGTTTTGGTTCAATTATTATCACCAAAAATGCTTAAAGCCTGGGACAGGTTGGGAAGATGCCCCCAACCTAGTGATGTGCATGACCAGGTTGGATGGGGCTTTGAGCAACCTGGTCTAACGTAAGATGCCCCTGAACATGGTAGGGGTTTGGAACTAGATGATCTTTAAGGTCCCTTCCAATGCAAACAGTTCTATAATTCTAAAAAGGATGTTGGTTAGAGAACTTTACAGAGAGAGATGGTTGGAGCAGCATCAGCAGAACTAGGGTCTTGGTACTACTGGAAGAGGGAATATTTGCAATACTGAAATTAATAAAACATGGTTTTACTTTCAGGTTCACCAAAAAAAAATAATTTTTTCATCACCATCCTCAGTTGGTGATGCACACAAACTTTGGAACAAATGTATTACAAGGGGTACTGACTCCTTTAGTATGTAAAGAAGCTGCAGACCATTTTCCATCATGATGACTCTTTGGACAGGCAGTAACTATTAAACTGGAATGAGAGAAGGGAGGAACAGGTGCCTGTTTAGAGCAGTGTGAATTAAATGTAGGCAATAAAATATGCAGAGCCATAATCAGAATGTTGACTCGTTTTAAGCACTTGGGGCCATGTTGTTATAAATAACTGCACCAGGTTTTCCTATAGAGCAAGAGCTAAATTAAGTGGTTTGCAAACAGAGGAAAAGGCTGACTTATTTGTCATGGCATTGCTTGATCTGTGACTAAAAAAGAAAGGGCCAACTGCGCCACTGTGAGACATGAAGGCAACACAACAGGGCCCGAGGTACAGCTGCTGAACATGACAAGGCTAGCAGAGTCTATCAAAACAACAGGAAAAACATTTCTCTCTCAAATTCAGGGCAGCATCTTGGCAAATTCCCCCAGAGGGTTTTGCACAGCTAGAAAGTTTGCCTCAGAGATGGGCTGTAATTTTTCCTAAAGGCCTTGGCTCATTTTCCAACCTCAGAACAGCTGTCCCTTGAGTTTTGCCTGTCATGCTACAGGCACACTGCTTGATCATCTCATGGAGCTAAAGTCCCTTCTCAAATGAGGAAAGGCTTGCAGGAGGGATGGTGAACTCCTGAGGTTCAGTTGGACAAGGAAATGGATTTCCCTTTAGAGTACTCGGGGCACTGGCAACCCATTAATGACAGAAAATTCCTGATTCCCCACATCATCTAAGTGTTGGCTTTGATGCTGTCCTTTACACAGGTACTTGAGTGGTTGTCCTTAATACAAAACCACTTAACACACCTGAGTTGCAAAACAAACTGCCTGAAGAGAAAGGAGAGATGCTAACAAGATAAAGATATCCAGCTTGGGGCTTTTCCCTCTTTGCTTGTGCCCAAATACTTCCAGCCAAGCAAACCTGGGCAACACAGACAGGGAACCCTCTAGAAAGTCAGACACTGAGGCACCAGCACCACCGTCCTGCCATGTCACCTCTATGTCCCTTGAAATTCTGCTTTTCTAGCAGTGACTATGATCAGACTGGATGTCCATGGCAGCCTGAAGATGGACATAAACCAGCAAGGAACTGCAGTTTTCCAATGCAGATAGCAGTCTGGTGATAGCAGCACTGTGCACAGCAAGAAAACACACTTTCTGCAGTTGCTTTGGAGCCTGTAATGAACAGCATACTGTCACAATCTACACTGACACCAGGGCCCCAACAGGTTGGTTTAAGCCTGGTTTAAGGTAAGCAGGGTAACCATATCCTAAAGTTATAGAGACCACTATTTAAAAATAGCCCTCAGTTTGTAAGGTTGAAGCAGTTGGCAGCAGGAGATACTTCTTGCCAAAATCAGACAGAACTTTGTTGCTAGCAACTCTACTCTCAGAAGAGTGTTAACCCATGCTGAGGCATGGCAACAGAGAAACTGTCCCCTTTCCAACGGGACCACAATGCTTTCTAATGGGGGTGAACTGCACTCAGGACTGGCTCCTCCCAGAGAACAGAGCTGATATTCTGCCAGCAATAGACCAATTCCTGAAATTTTGTAAGCAGTGTCATAGAATATTGAATCATACAACCTAGAATGGTTTGGATTGGAAGGAGCCTTAAAGATCACCTCGTGGTATTCAGAGGGGTTAATAATGAAGCAATGGAAGGAATTCACTTTGGTGAATTCTCCAAATGGTCCTTGGGCCTCTTGTGGGAATTGAGTATCTTTACAAGAAATGAAAAAGCTGATTATGTACAACAAACTTCCTCCTTTTGACACTAAGTGAATCATACAATCATAGAATCACCAAATGGTTTGGATTGGAAGGGACCTTAAAGATCATCTTGTTCCAATCCACCCCCCATGGACAGAGACACCTTCCACTAGACCAGGCTGCTCAAAGCCCCATCCGACTCAACCTTGAACACTTCCAGGGATGGGACGTCCACAACTCTGGACAAGCTGTTCTAAAGTGCCTTCTAAGCAAAGTGTTGAAGGCCTCATCAATATTTTCTAGGTCTAGGTAATTGGTCTAGGTAAGCACCCAAACTCTCTCCTAACTCCTCTTTCGCAGACAAGACTATGCACAGGACAGTCCTCTTAGAAGATGCCAATAGCAAAGCTGGAAGCTGGAAGCAGCAGATTTTTAACCTCATGATCAGTCCAAAAGCTGAGGCAGAGAGGTGTGACATCAAAGGCTTTATAATCTTTTCATTACAACATCAACAACACCAAATATAAAAATTATGATCAGCCCTTCCAGTAACAATCATTAGAGAATGAAGGCAATACAGAAGCATTAACAACAAAACCAGACTTGGTTCCTCTTCACTCAGCATCCCAACTCTAGCAAGTCACAGGAGAAAGTTAGGAAAGACTGTATTTGGTAGAAGAAATTTCATATGGACATTCACGTGAAAAACCCCATCGAGCACAGAAATCTGAGGACTTTGTGAGGACAAGGCTGTATAGACATCACTTCTTCATGACGCTGCAGTGAAGCTCTCCCTCTTAGATGCACTTGAATGTCCTTCTTAAATTTGCTGTTATACTGCTATTCCTGACCAAGCAAAATAAAGAAGGTGTAACTTTATTACCTGTTTTATTGTTGTTGTGGTTTGTTTTCTGGGTTTTTTTTTAACCTCCTTAGTCAAAGCTCTATGTACACTGGACACTCTCTGCCTTATTAGAGAATATTTAGAAAAACTAAGGGACATTTAATTGTTGTTCTTTGTCACTGCCACACAGCAATATTGAGTGTGCTTTGGGTGCTGGGCTATTTACAATACAGCAGTGATGTCTGCTTTTTCTAGTTTACCACAGCTTAAAGCTGGTTATCTTGGAGCCCTATTTAATTTCTTTTCATTTTAGGTAATGCAGACACACAATTTGCATCAGCAGCCAGAACCAGACTGTAAACACACCAAACACTGCAATTTTGTAAAAACTCCAGCACTTCCCATATAAATATTTATACTGATTCTGTAACGTGGGAAAAGATTTTAGGAAACCATCACATGGGAACTCTTCCCAAGGCAAAATATTGCAAATTTGAAAATAGTGGAGTAATTCTCTCAGCTACATGTCTTTGCCACCCTAAAATCCTGCTTCATCATTTTAGGAATGACAGAAAGTTTACCACCACACTTTTTCATGTCTTTAGAACATTAGATATGCATCCAAAATACACTGTATGAAGATACTACTTGATATCCATTGGTCCAGCTGGATATTTTCATAAAGTTTAAAAAAAAAAAAATCAGATGGAAAGATGCAACTCTGCCTGAAAAACATGAAATGAAAATGTTTTCTGCTGAACCTTTCTATATAATGTGGGATAATCTCAGCAAAATGAAGTAGTACACCCAACACCATGTATTCCTTGTGACAAATTTGCAGCCAACAAAGGTGTCATTTTGATAGTTTTGCTCCCATTTTACTAATACAGTGCCAATCCAGGAACAAGAATATTTTGAGGAAAATATATATTACAATGATATCTTGTACAACACTGCAAGTACACAATCTCACACCAAATCACTGAGCTAAAAACCAAAACAAACCAGCTTCAGGTACCTAGCCAGGAATTCAGTAAGAATAAAACACCCCAGTCAGAAGTAGAGAGGTTATCTATGAGCAGAGGAAATTTCTTCACACAAGCTGAAACTGGGACAGCGTTTTGGGTGAAACACTTATTCAAAGCAGGAATCTTTTGCAAACAAGGATGACATGCAGCCCAATTTTTCAGTTTTATGCCAACCTGAAAACAATACTATTCAGATTTCCACTGGCACATCAGAATTTATCAGATCATTGGTTTCTTATCAGCTTGAAATAAAGTGTCATTTTGAAAATTATTGACAGTATTTCCTAATTAATTGAATTATCCATAGAGGACTAGCCTCCAAATCCTGACCTTGGTAAATTTTTGAGCTCCTTGTACTTATATATCTTACAAGGAACATCCATGATCTCTTAAGAATGAATGTTTAGGAGAGGTACTTACAACTTTTAGAGCCTGATGTAACATGAATGTCAGGCCTAGATCAAGAATCCATATTCAAACAAGCAGAGGGTTTTTCCTCCATCTCCAAACAAGACAGTGAGGTGTGTGTGAACCTGAAGTGACTGTAGTTAACCAGAAAGCTGTAACAAAAATAGCTACATCAACATCCAAATAAAAGTCCCTCTCATATGAACATCCCTGTTCAGAGCAGGCATATTTACCACAAATGTCTGCTCTGTTCTTGTGGGGTTTTCACAGCCTAATTCTTGGTAACAGATTAATCATTCCTGGTGTCCCACAATCAAATCATTAACCTCACTGGTTTTGGGTTTTTGTATTAGAAATACAATCAAGATGTGGAACACCAGGAGAACTTTCAGTGCACTCAGTGCTGCGTGCAGCTTCACAATATCCAGGAAATGTCTTGAATTTCTTATGACCTCATTTTACCTCTGCTGTAGTCAATTTAAAAGTTCTGAATGGCTTTTGTCAGAGGCATGATTTTATTTCCAGAACTAACAGTAGAAGTCGTGACTGGCCTGCAGGGCTGAAACTAGTTTCATGTTTGTACCTCACTCTGAATTTTAGACACTAACCTGTTGTGCAGGCGAACATTTCAGATTTGATCTGAAAATCAACAAGACACAATGAACAGAGGGCCTCCAGGGTCCTTTTATCGCCTTTTTAGAAGCAGTGGCATTTTGCCTCTCATTTTACCATCTGAGAATGTTTGTATCTATGTAAGATACTTTGGAAAAAAGGGTAATTTTGGACATCTCGCAGACTCGAATGCCAGAATGTCAAACCACTACTATTTTCACCCATGACACTGGATATGAAATTACTAAAACTCTATTTTCAGCAGCACTTAGATGCCTAGGGAGAAATTCCAATGCTTAAACATAGAGATCTCGTGCCATTTTACACCCCCTAAGGTATAAAATTAGTCAACTATTCCTAACTGTCAGTTTACCCACAACATAGGAGAGTCCCATTTTCTTTGGAAGCAGCAGCTAAATATCAGATGAGGCATCTTAAAGCCTCTCAAATGACAACACACATTTATGGTTAGGCAACTGAGTGTTTCCTCTAATGTCTGAAAACAAATAAAACCTAGAGAGTGATTGAACTTAACCTGAAACAGTCACACAGATGAATTAATTCAGCCTCTACTGACTTCAACTCTGTTAGATGTAATGGAAGGTTAAACACTTGGATGTCTACACACAGTCTGTGCCCTAACAACTAAATGGAGGTGTTTTAATGTGGCAATGCATCCCATTCTCAAACCCAAATTCATCTCACCTGTTTTAGGAACATGCATTGTCTATCTCTACATAGGGGTTGCTTGTCTAGGAAAGAGAAAAAGTAGGCACCTTTACAAAGAGATTCCTCTGACCCACTTCTTTAAATCCATTTTAAACTGGAATAAGTCACCCCCTTTCTTTCCACAGATTACCAGGAGAATATGTGCTTATCTCTGATGTAGCTTCTTAAAAACAAATGAGAAATCCCACTTCTGGAAAAGTGGGTATTGATTGAGAACTAGATACCTCTCAGAAATACCATAAAAGATCTTCACAGATCTTCAGACACCTGAGATGCATTTGAAACTCTAGATTTTAAATTCCTAAATTTCACTGCTCTCCAAAACAATCCCCTTATAGGAAACAGAATTTCAAATTATATACTTATCAGACAAAAAAAAAATTGCTAGACATCTAAACACAACTTTGGCCTACAGACTTTATACCTCAAACAGAAAAATAAATCACAATATTTAAAAATGGATCCAAAACTTCGATGTAGGGACTTCGTGTATGAACATCACACCAATCACACTTACTAGTTTTAAATGGTATTTTTATTTTATTTATATTTTCCTAATTTCTAAGGACTCAATAGAAAAGAAAGGTAAAATTAAAGAACATCAAAAACGGTCCTAGATGCAACAGGAATTACAGTATGGAACAAAGTCCTGTCCACTCACAGATAGAAGTTTTATTGCCCTTCACCTAACTCCCAAAACAAAGAATTGCATTTTTTAGCTTATAAATTTTCCACTGCTGTATAGTTTGTTTCAAACCAATTTCCAGTTTTGATGTTATAAAATAACTGCTTTCTTCAGATGATAGAAAGTAATGAGATATATGTATACTGGAGAGAACTTCGGTGCTCCCCTGGGTTAAAGAAATGTGAATTATTGTTGAAACAAAATAAGAAAGCAGCAAGTCACATCTTCCCCAGGAGCATCTGTCATTCTGGGCAAGAAAATATAGAGGCTTATATTCTCCCACTCATGTTATCATCATCAACATCAGTTTTCAGTGGCTCACAAGATCCCTCTTACAAAAAAAAAATCTAAAAAAATAAGTGTCATATCAGGGGAAAAGCCTCTACAAATCTTTGCAGTTTTAACCACAATTGTGAACTTGATGTATTGAATAAACGTTCATCCTGGATTTCTGATTTCATCCTCCTATTAGCAGCCAGACGCCCATGAAATATAATTCTCACACAGCACTGAAAATGAGGAAAACAGACGGAACACACACAACTGTGGCAGGTACATGATTTCATCAGGCCATAAATAGCAAGTTGTGAAATGTTCTGTTCTTCTGCATTTGAATAAATATCACTATGAAGCAGATGAAGACAGGAGACCCAAGTATTTACAGTTCTGTCATGACAAAAATGCAGTCGCATTTCCATCCTGAGAGCAGAGACAGAGGGTGGTGGAGCATTTCCCGAGTATGTGTTTCATGGTTTATAACAGCTGAGCAACACACGGGCTGCTAGGTAAGAAAAATCAAATGTGGGTCAGGACAGACATTTCACCTGGTCTAAAATCTCACTCTGACCCTGCAAAGGATAGTCAGTGTTGGGTGGGTCAGAGTCCTGTTTGCAGAACCCAACTCCCGCAGGATGAACATGTTTTAGGCTGCTCCAGTACTCCTTACTTTGTGTTTATATGCAGAAACATGCCATCTGTGTGTCTTCTGAGAAAAAATTTTGGCAGCAAAGACAACATCACACACTGAGTAATAGCCCAGTGATTCCTGGAATATACTGACTGCAGTAAAAGTAAGGATGTTGGGTTAAATTCTGGTTATGCTGGCATCAATAGAACAGCTTTGTGAGTGTTAAACAACTATTTGAGGATATCAGAAAAATGAGGAAGAGAAACCACTGTATCTGTCTTCTTATTCCAAGTGGCATCTTAGGTGAAGGTTAAGACTATCAACACTATACACACTAGAAAGGGCAGAAGACAATTATTATTTTCATGATCTAGATTTTCACACAAATTTGCTGTTGAACATCTGAAACATCAAGTGAACTTCAATATCACACCTGTAAAATTTAAAAGCAGCTACAGAATTGTAGAAATAAAATCTTTGCAGGCCAAACAACTCATTTAACCTTGTACACCCTTAGCACAATGTAAACTTTCACATTAACCCCTCTTTCCAGTTGTCTCTCCTTTAGATAGAATAACTTGTGCAGTAATTGCAATTTTTTGTTTGTTTTTCAGGATAGAAAACTTGTTTCTGCTTGCATGGTCAAAGTAAGGATATAATAAGACATAAGATGTGATTCTACTGAAACCTACTCACTGCACATAATCTTATTTCATGCCCATGCTAAGCCGGGAAAAAAATGTCTGTGTCTGTAGAAGTAAAAAATAACTTCAATTCTGCATTTCATTTATGAAACTTTCCAAATTTGGCCATCAATAAAACTTTCTCCAGAAGATGTTCCCCCTCTCATCCAAAGCAGCAAAATGGCTATTTTCAAATTGTTTTGCGTATGACTACATGTCACTATTGAGATCAGGAGATACAAATGACTCTGAAAATTACAAAAAGCGTTCTCACGAATCTGTCAAGCTGAATTGGTTTGTGGGCTGATACTGTACAAAGAACATTAATTATCAAACAGCATGGAATCTGAACAACATGGTATCTAGAATATCTCTCACCAGTCAGATGTTCAGCCAGTGAATACTGGGGCAGTTTGACAGAGATCAAAGGGGGTTGTACCTACTTATACCACTGGAGAATGTTTCCCACTATATGTTTAAAATATCTTGTCCTTTTCTGTTCTCATATAATAAACCATTATTTCTACAGCCAAGGCTTCTGAAAAACATGATTTCTGTGTCAGAGGAATAAAAATATTCCTGACACACACAGATTTAATTTAGAAAAGCATCAGAAGATTCACAGTTTGAGCTGGAATTTATTATTGATCCTTTCAGCTCGATGCCAATTTGAAATTGTGCTCTGAAACAAACACTACACTTTCCTTAGTCAAATCCTTACAACAGCATTAAGAAAAAGATAAAAACAATTATACAATTAACTACTGTTTTTTTAAGTATTTTATGGATCCATCATTAGACATATAGATAAAAAAAACAAAACAGGTAGGAATTTGTTTTGGATAAGAACTTGCAAAACTTGCATTTTCTTATCTTTGATACAATTGTAATTTGTGTCTTCAGAAACTGGAGATCAAATTTAATAAGGCCTATAGAGACTGAGTAACAATAAGTAATTAATCCTTGGAACTTGTCAGAACACTGTTTTAAATCTGAAGCAAAGCCTTGTGAAGAAAAATCAACATGATTCAACTTCTCTTCCATTCAGATTGATGTGCCCATAGAAAGTTCTGCAGAAAAACTAAACTCCAGTTTGTTTCTTTCTTATGGATTTTTTTTTTTTTTGGTGATAACAAAATGTCCAAATTTATCAAATATTTAAAAGCCCAAAATAGCTCAGGTATTTATAACCCTTCTCTGCCAAAATTTAGGTCAAGAAGCAATCTACTTGCTCATATTCTTCCACTCCATCCAGTGTCTTACCTAAGATTTTAGCATCAGAGCTCTCTTGGTGCAGTTCTCGATAAGGTCCCACTGACGTAATTTTGACTGGGCTGAGCATCTATGTTGCATTTCTTTGATGATGTCCCTTAAGTGTCCTAGTCCAGAAGGCATCTTCTGGACATACTTCGAGCATATGGAAAAGAGCAAACTGCACCCCAAATACAGTGTCCAGGAGTGGTTTCACCCCAAACCCAAAATGTTCATTGCAAAGGCCAGAAAGGGAGAGGATTTGAGGACTGAAGGAACTAGATATCAGAGTGGAGATACATGACTTAAACATAGTCAACATTCCTTTACTACTATCTGTCCCCACCTTACACGTTGCCTGGCAAGTCCTAAATTTAAATTCATTCTTTTGGCTTTGACAATTTAGCAGTCCGTGTCTGCCACTCTTAGCCCTCAAACAGAAGTTTGCCTGCTGGAGCACAGGCTGCAGGAGATATGTGCAATGCGAGTTTCCAACACGTTTCTTCGGTGAGACATCCCTTTCATCAATATCTCATCTAATAAACTGAATTCTGAACTGAACCACAAATACTTCCCATCCTTACTCTCCTTGGTTGGTAGGGTAAAAAACTTCCCATAGAGGGAAGACAGAGGAGACACGAGCATGACTGTGTCTTTAACATTCAGACATCTCACTACAGTCATTCATCTGTCAGAGATTTCATCACCTGAAACTCCGTCACTTTAGAAACCAACAAAAATCTTTACTGGTGCCCTTTATTTCTAAACTTTCTGAAATTTGGGTATTTTGAAAGGAAAACCATACATGTGGAGAGAGTAGGACTTTCCTGGGGAGCATCAATTTTGGCAGCAGGCACAGTTAGCAAGCTGCAGCTGCAAGTTCCAGCCTTTGTACACCTCATTTACGACACAGCCTTTCTCTGGAATAAGCCTTTTAGTGATGTTACAGCTGTTAAGGTTGTAATTCTACAGAACCAGCACATCACAGACTCCCTCTGAAATCGCAGCCGTTTTGGAGGTATAAAAGAGCACATTGGATTTCAGTGGGAATTCAGTACACCAGAAAGCTGATGAGGATCCCTGCTTTTTAACGAGTATGTTTTCAAAGAAACTGCTTTTACAAGGCTAGTTTGTGAAGTGCTGGCTAAGCAGCCAGGTGCTGGAGCTTGTTCCAGATATAGCAGGTCGTAAAAATGACAACCACTGTATAAAAATAAGATGGGGAGAGTATAAATTCTGAAGAGGAGAAAAATTATTTTCCACACTTCAGATAATTTTGAGGCTTGGCTAAAATGACTCTGGAATGTGTCAGTAGCAACTGACCATGTGTGGCCTCTCAGGAGCAAACTTATGAATGTTCGTGCATAAAGACTCTCATAGTGTTGCCGTGGGAGTTGGGTGCTGAAAAAATCTCCCAGAGCAGTTAATTAGGGGTGAGATAAGAAAGGGTTTATTATGCCAAGGCAAAGATGTTACAAGACGCGTGCAGGTCATGCTTGAGATGTTACATTTTACAACACCATCCATCCAATCCCAGATGTGTCCACCCTGTGGCCTTTACTCTGGACTGCCCCAGGTCCACCCCCTGAAAATGGGTCTGGGGTGTGTTTCGGGACCCCTTATTCTTCCCATCTTCATCATCAGAGCACAAAGGGTACATAGTCACCCAGTCTTTGACCGTGTTCTGTGGTTTAGGTGCTGATATGCTGTTCTGCCAACAATCTAGGCCTTGCCTTGACAAAAGACTAAACATTTCTGCTGTATTCAGGGGTAGGGGTGATATAGGGAGCATAGAATAGGGTAAGAGGGTTAAGGAATGTGTAAACAAGGGTGCTAGAGGGAAAGGGATAAGGGAAGAAGGGAGGGATGTTGCTTTTAGAGTCTACTTCCACTGCTTATAAAACTTAAAAGTATTAGAAAAATAAAAACCATTAGGCGCTTAAGGCATCAATAGAAACACGGAATCCTAGAATATCCCAAGTTGGAAGGGGCCCACAAGGTTCATTGAGTCCAGCTCCTGGCTCTGCACTGGATAACCCCAAGAATCACACCATGTGGCTGAGAGGATTGTCCAAATGCTTCTTGAGCTCTATCAGTCTTGGTGCTGTGACCATTTCCCTGGAGGACATTTTCCAGTGCCCAACCACCCTCTAGGTGAAGAACCTTTTCCTAAATCCAACATAAACCTCCCCTGACACAACTTCAGGTAGTTCCCTCAGGTCCTGTCACTGGTCACCAGAAAAAAGAGATCACTTCCCATCATGAGGATGTTGCAGACTGCAATGAGATCTTCTTCAGCCTCCCCTTTTCCAGGCTGAACAACTCAAGTGACCTCAAATATTTCTAATGTGGCTTCCCCTCTAAACCTCTTGTATAAGACACTGTGTTTCACTACTATTCCTAGTAGTAGGGAAAATATATCAATGCTGAAACTTAGTGGTTCTACAAAACCCATCACAGGGGAACTTCAGCAGTGCTTCATCTCCGTGTTCCCCTGGGACGTAAATTAACATTATCATCCTTATTCTATAACTATGTGTAGGCAGTGAAATGTTTGCTAAGAGCAGATCAGGAGAAAAGTGTTGAACAGAGAATGCCATAAGCACATTCATAAATGATAAAACTAAAGGTCCCTCTAGGCCTGTAACATATTTTTAGTGACAAAGAGTCATAGAAAGATCCTTCCAGCCCTCTGCAGTAATGCCCTTGCTCCCTGGGAGTATGTCTCCAAACTGGTTTGGGTTGAAAGGGGCCTTAAAGATCATCTCCTTCCAACCCACCTGACATAGGCAGGGACACCTTCAACTAGACCAGGTTGTTCCAAGTCCCATCCAACCTGGCCTTGAACACTTCCAAGGATGGGCCATCCACAACTTTTCTGGGCAATCTGTTCCAGCACCTCATCACCCTCACACTAAAGAATTTCTTCCTAATATTCATTCTAAATCTACCCTCCTAATATTTCCTACCTCTGATTTGCCTTTTTGTTTTCTCAGTAGTGAGCTGCTTGCATGAATTTTTCTCTGTCTTTCCCATATGTCTTGTACTCTAAGCAACTACTTTGGAGCATTAGTTTTGTTAACTACTGAGAATTTTGAGGATTTTCTTCCTTGAGCATTTCTCCTCAACTGACACAGAAATTCTGCTTCTACAAAAAAGTTCATCTGGGCTTGACTTGACTTTTATTGAAATCAAGGACAGTTTGAACATTTAAATACAGCCTGTGTTTTGGTGGAGAGCATGTCAATCCAGGTGTCAGCTGAAGGGAAAATCCTCTTTTATTCCATAGGGAAGATGACAAAGAAGTCAATATACAACTGAGAAGTTCATATCAGACAGAGGATGATACTACAGTGATAAGAACAACAATAACAAAGTACAATAATCTTTTAGAATCTAAAGGTAAGTACCTTTCTAAGAACCATTTAGTGGATTATCCTAAAATCCCCACTTATCAGCATGTGGGTCAGTTAATCCATGGTTGGGGAAAGTCCTCAGGCAAAAAAAGAAAAATAACAAGTAACTAAATAAAGAGAAAGAAAAGGAAGAGAGCAGCAGAGATCTGTAGGGACACAGCTGTGGGTCCATAAGCACACACAGGGACATGAATCTCCTCTCTGCTCACAGAGAAAAACAGCTTCACCTCTCACCTTATTTGAACCAACAAAAGCAAATCTGATCTCAGAAGCATTCTGCAATAGGAGCATAAAGATGATAATTGAAAGTTTATTACTTAACGCTTGGCAAAGCTATTTCCCATGGCAATTTGATAAATACCTTGACTTTTCTGCCCGTCATAACCTCAGACGTTTATTGCCTCATTTGCTATAACAAACGTTCACTTATCTTCTGACTACCCAACCTATATTTAACAGACCATGCAGAGGAAACGCTGCTACTTAGAAAAAAGCCCAGATGAGACTGGAATTTCAGGTGGCAGGGAAGACAGCAGCTTTTCAGAGAACTGCAACCCATTTTATACAAGAAAAGCTGCTCAGTTGAAGTAGAAATCTTCTGCTAAATAAAAAAATAAATTGAGTTTTCCAACAGAAAGAAGATAATATGCATAGAATCATAGAATCATAGAATCGTGAAGGTTGGAAAAGACCTCCAAAATCATCAAGTCCAACCTTCAATCAAAGACTAACATGCCCACTAAACCATATCACCAAGTGCCAGGTCTTTGTTTTGAGCACTTCCCGGGATGATGACTCTACGACTTCCTTGGAGATCCTGTTCCATTGTTTAACCACTCTTTTAGAGAAGAAATTTTTCCCAATATCCAACCTGAATCTCCTCTGGTGGAATGAGGCTGTTTCCCCCTGTCTTATCACTAGTTGCCTAGGAGAAGAGGAAAAAAAATACTTGGAAGAAGATTGAAGCATGAAACACCAGTCCTGTTATTTTCACTGTCCACCTTTGTGCTTGGGTACTTCCTGCACTTGAGGAAAGATCAAAGGATCTCAAAGAAACCAATGGATTACAATTTCCTATGGAACCAGTATCAGAAGTTTATTCTTTGGTCTGCATTTCTCTGATATTATTCTAATATATGCATTATGATGGGGATGCCTAGAGGCTCAACTATTTCATTTCATCAGAGATGGTTGCAGTATTAATTTTTGAACATTACATTTTAAATATTTACTGAACTTGTTAAAAACCTATGATAAGATGCCAAGGCCCTTCTTAATAACAGGAAGGATTCAACTGTATTCTAAAAAGTTCTGCTTTTTTTATCATTCAACCAAACTTCAAAATTTAAAGGGAAATATTAACCTGTCCTACTTTGCAATAACTCTCCAACCTCAAAGAATTTGTGTTGTGGGGGGTTTTCCATTTATTT
The DNA here is from genome assembly GCF_025592945.1 of Manacus candei. NCBI lineage: Eukaryota > Metazoa > Chordata > Aves > Passeriformes > Pipridae > Manacus > Manacus candei. The sequence continues at coordinate 10,036,075 of NW_026138061.1, forward strand.
TATTTATACATTTCACCTGGATACAATTATGGTGAGAGAATTTATTCTTTCAGTAATATATTCTGCACCCTGGATTAAGAGAATAGAAAGGGGAAAGCCAAAAAAAGAAGAAATGGTGAAAATGTGATTAATTTACAAATATTTGGTTCTTTTCTTGAAATTCCAGATGTCAGATGCAACTGGATAAAGAAATATTCATAATCTGGTACACAGAGGTAAAACAGGGGGAAAAATAGATTTCTAAATTGTAAAGGAAAATTATGAACAATACCAAATTATTTAATTCAGAAGTTCAAAAACAAGTTGACAAGTAACAGAAATTTTTATTTACATCTATGTATCTACTTTGATCAAACATTTGAAACATTTGACTGGGTGTCCAGAGAGGCTATGGGATCACCACCCATGGAGATACTCAAAGTTCACCTGGATAAGTCCCTGACCTAAATTTGAAGGTGGCTTTGTTCTAAGTAGGACATTTGTATAGGTGACTTAGAGAAGTCATCTTAAATCAGTCTATGACTCTATGTCTATAAATGGTAGAGTATCTTGAAAGACCTTCAGTGAAATTGCAAAGCATGTTGTACATCTCCAGGAAGGAAACCCATTTGTTCAATCCCTCCTGCAGGTCCAAATTTCTCTGGGGATTTAGAGATGCAGAAAGAGAAAGCCACAAATGCAAGGACATGGATGAATGGGGACCCTCAGCAGTTCCCCTGACCATGCTCTTCACAGACCAGATCCCAGCAAAGCCATATCAGGGTATTCTTCAGAGAGAAAGGTTGGATTTTGAATCAGAACCAATGGTGAATTTAGAGGTTTCTTATGGAAAACTTTCAGTGGAACAATCTTGGAGAGATTTTTTCTTCTTTGTTATTGAGAGATACAGAATATTTGTTGTTGTTATTATTGGTTTTTTTCAAAAGAGATTGTTTTGGCATTACTAATGCGTCTCAGTATGTTTCGGTTTTATTGTTTATTATTCCCTCTCAAATGAAAATTTCATCACAATCAACACCTTCGTGTAAAATTACTACATTTTTCTGATGAAAGCAGTATTTTCCAATAGGAAAATATTTCTTGACAATTTTTTTTCCTCCAGCTTGATCTTGTGATATTTGTTCAGCGACTTTGTGGTGAGTTGACCTTGGTTGGACACAGGTACACACCAAAGCCAGTCTATCACTTCCCTCTTCAGCTAGACAGGGCAGGAAGAAAACAAGATAGAAGGACAAAGAGAGATCACTCACCAGTTATCATCACAGGCAAAAGAGATGCAAGGTGGGAAAAACCAATTCAATTTATTACAAATTAAATCAGAGTAGGATAGTAAGAAAAAACCCTAAATCTTAAAACACCTTCACCCCTTCTCCTCTCTCCTTCCTGGGTTCAACTTCACTTCCAGTTTCTCTGCCTCCTTCTCCTCAGTGGCACAGGGGGATGGGAAATGAGGATTGTGTTCAGTTCATCATACGTTGTCTCTGCTGCTCCTTCCTCCTCAGCAGGAGGACTCCTCACACTCTTCCTCTGATACAGTGTGGAGTCCCATGGGAAACTGTCCCCCCAATAAAACGTTCTATTCCCTGATCAGTAACCATCATATCCTTGCACCATGGGCCCTAAATGAAAATTAAGATAAACTAAGAACAAAACACTTATCCAGCCTGAAGCAGTGGAGATGGAGTTATTAGATCTATGCTCAGTTACACATATGAAGGGCAAAACCTGCAATATAATGGACAAGATTTGTAGTGACACCTCAAAACCAATCACTTTTATCTATTAAAGAATTCCCATTTTCAGCATTTACAGGAAAGTTTTCATATCTTCTTACTCAGCTTATCTAAGTATTTCATATACTATTTTAATATTAACATAACCAAGCTAATTTACTGGGCTTTCTTGGTTCACAGATGAGGAATTAGGTGTGTTTGGTAGGACTGAGTATTCAGCAATTGAAGTGATTCTTCATGGTGCTCTATGTTATCCTGATTGATATGGGCAAATCCAAGGAGCTGCATGTTCTGCTGGAAGCTATGGGTCTGGTACAATATTAGTCTAACTAAGGTGTCACTCAGAGCAATCAGGATTTACACAAAAGGCAGGTTAAATCCTTGATGTCAAAGTTCTGCCACCTTCTCTGCAGCAAGGAACTTCCCTACAACATTTTTCTCTGTCCACCAAGAACTCTGCATAAATAACACAGAATCATCCTATATACAAGAAAAAGTTCATGAAATCAGCCAAAATATTTAGCTTAGATGACAGTGGGCATACGATGCAGCAAAGGAAATTATGATCAGAGGTAAGGGAAAATATCTTTCACTCTGGGTGGTTGCACACTGGGAACTTGCCCAGAGAGGTGATGGAATCTCCATCCCTGAGGACATTTAAAACTCAGCAGGGCATATCCCTGTGCAACCTGGTATATCTTCAAAGGCATCCTTGCTTTGAGCAGGGGTTGGACCAGATCTCCAGAGGTCCCTTCTAAATCAAATTAGTCTTTAACAATATGATGAAGCTTTGTAGTCCTTTGCAACATTTGTGACATGCTGACAGATAGCTAAATCTAGTCATGGTGCCTGACTGGAAATCTACAGTATAAGGCTGATCATTTCCCAAGAGGCATAGCTAAATCAGGGCATTTAAAACTGCACATCTGTGTTGTTACAACAGGAAGGATAAAAGGGGAAAGGTTACCACGAAGTGCCACATTTTCTGGCATATGTAGAGAAATGTCATCAACTATAGAGAAACCCGTCAGCTGGGGAGAAATTCATCAGCAGAGATATTGTGGCCCTTTCTTCAGGAGAAAGAATATTTCAGGGCAAAATTTAATGGATAACTCACCAGTCATAACTAAGACAAAAATCTTCAAGTGTTACCCAAAGACTGTCATGTCTACCTCCTTGAGGTCCTTTCCTTGTACCCCAGGGCTCTGCAAGGTCGCAATTACAACCTGAGAACAATCAGGCAAGCAGGACGGGCTGTAGGTACTATCTCAGGAGGGAAGTAGGTGGAAGCTCTGCAGCTCTCTGAGCTCTCATAGCGGGGCCCTGGCAAACACCTACACAGAATTGCTCATGACTGTGAGACTTGCAGCTTGTACCAACCCACCTGAATCCCTCTGTGCTTCTCAATCCTGCCAGAGAGCAGAGGGAAGAAGGGGCCCAGGATGGAGGTGAGCACTGTAGGTTGGTGTTACAACAACCACAGAGGTCTTTGGCCTGGGAAATCCAGGGGTCAAGCTATAAAGGTGAAGAATTGCAGGATGCCCAAGTCAAGGTACCCTTGTCATTCCTTGCTTCATACTTCCCTTGTCAACCATCTTGCAAAGTTAAGGGTAAGAGCAGGAGTGGAGGAAATGAGATGAAAAGATCTAATGAAAATGGTGCAAGGCAGACTAAAGAAAAAGACTGTCAGATCTGCAAACTTAAATCCACACCAGCACACCAGTGTGCTAATACACTGCAGCAATATGTGGAGCAATTAACAGACAGGGTCAGCCCTAACTGAAAGTCTTCTCCATTGTATTGTATCACATTCTGCATTTACATTTTTAGACTAATTCAAAGAATACTGAGAGAAGGTGAAACCTGAAAATACTGATTAGTAGCTTTCATTTCCTTACTTCACAGAACTTTGTTTTAAACTGTAGGAAAGCATTATCTCTAGAATAAATACTAAATGTGTTAATTGTAGGCTTATTGTTTTCTCCATTCCTAACATCCATAGGCTAGTCTTTGCAGCAGAAAGATCAACACCTTTTTCTTAGGTTCTCCCTAAGATTTGTGTTGTGAATGCGATAAACAAAGAGAAGGAGTCTAAAGAAGGATGAATGAGAAGACTGGAAGATGTAAGTTTCCTGGTTGGGTAACATAAAGATCAACCTTAATGAAAATGCTGTTCCTCTTGTCACTCTATCATCCTCCACTCTAAATGCATACAGGAACAGACATAAAATATATATCAATGTTTTAAAAATACTAGGTGACACTTTTTTCTCTTCTCCAGGGCAGTTTTAATAAAAGCAAGAGCTTTATTTCACATTTAAAAAAAAAAAAAGAAATAAGAGAGAAGCAAATTAGACCAGTGTCACTCATTATCCCAGAGTCTATGTCACTCCTGAGAGGCCGAGTGCTGAGCTTTAAATCCTCCATCTTCCCAAACCAGAATGGGCAGCTCAGTACTCACAGGCCTCACAGTCCTGTAATCAGCTTTTACCCAGTAGACCTATTCCAATGTGTACAAATAATTAAAAACTTGATTAGTCAGAGAAAATTTGTTTTAAGTGGGGCTGAAGAAGTTGGAGAGGGTGCAAGATACATTGTCTCCAACTGTACTCTCATTAATTTTTTAAATACAAAATAGCACAGTTTAAATAAATCAATAAAAAGTCAGCCTAAAACTTAAAGCCCTCTACAACGCTGGCAAACCTCTCTGCTGGGAAAAGGGAGATTAATTTCTGCTCTGGGTAGTCTTCTTTAGCGATCAAACCACTTGAATAGAGGATTTAAAATTCCTAAAATCCCATGGATGGGACTTGAGCTTTGATGTTACTTAACTCTAAATGCGAGGGGAAGCATGGGGGCTGCAGCTGCAAGAGCACTGCAGGCAAAGCAGAGTGTTTCTGAAGTCTATTTGCTCACCTCTCCTTTAAAGAGCTTCTGAACACCTGCAGCTCACATTAACTGCAATTTGTGGAAGCCAAACCAGTCTGGAAATCAGCCCCTATGCCCACACCAAAAAGTGCATTAAAATGAATCACTCTGGTACTTCAATATCAGCAAGTCACTAATAACCTAAATAACTAATAATTACTGAAAACCACCTGTATACAGCCCGCCTAGAAGTCTTCTGTTACAGAAATACCAAGCAAGCGAATGCCTCACCCTTTCAACATCTAAATTAGCTCAACATACTATCTGCACATCTGCTTTTTGAAATAGCTATTAAATAAATTATATTGTAGTACATCCTTTTTTTTTTTTTTTTGAAACAACCCACCAATTCAGAATTTACTCCCATCTCTCTGTATAATTTTTGTGCCAGGAGCAGACTGAAATACTAATATAGCCATTTCAGGAGCTATTCACTGTTGCTAAGAGGACATCAACACAACTGTTAGCCAGTAGCAGTCATGGTAGAGAATAAGAGAACGATGTTTCAGTGGATTTTTAATCTAGCTTCATAGTCTAAATGGAGGGAACAATAGAAGCTATTTTCTTTCATAGGAAAAATCTCCCATTAGCAGTTGAAAGTCATTTATTCGGTTGAACTGGCATTTATTCTAAACACATCCACCAATGAGCTGTTTCAGAGCAGTCAATAAATCATCATTATGCTCATTTAGGAAATAAAATATGATTTTCAAAACAGAGCACAAACACTGATATTCATTATAACAGGCATGTAACTACCTGTGTAACAAATGTGGGATCACATCGACTCTAACACACACACGATTACTGTGCCTGCAGAAGAGCAGGATGGTGCATTAATTTCCATTCCAACTAGTGTGGACCTGCAGATGGCAAATGTCCAAAATCTCATCATGTAAGTTTACTTGCTGTATGTATCCACAGCTGCCAGGATCATTCAGCAATGCACTTTGATTCCACTTCAAGGAGATCATCTGCAACTTCAGATTTATACATTAATGTGTTTATTTATTTTCCTGAGTTGAAAGCATCTGTGGCATGGTCAGGAGGCAATAATTCCCCCAAGATTTTTAAGCACACTGGTACTTTCCTACCAATACTAACCCCTGGGCATGAAAGTGATAAGAGCTGTAGAATGCAGAGCAAAGTGCCAAACTTGACTTTTCTTGCATAAGGCAAACATCATATAGCTCACCTCTTTAATATGATCTATGATAGAAAAAATTACTTCTTAGTACATTACTTACATTTCACCCCAGGTGTGCAGCATTTATTTAAAACTAGTAATTTTTGTTGTTGTTTTTTTTTTTAGGAAAGAGGAAGGACAATGAGATATTTCTCTCTTTTGCTAAAAGTGGAAAGTGAAGAAGGATAACGGAAAAACCGAAAAGGCACAAGGTGTCACCTGACAGGTGGATGATTCCACCATCTGTGAACTTAGATACAGGCTGCCCAGGGAGAACATGGAGTCTCCCTCTCTGGAGACATTCCAAACCCACCTGGACACGTTCCTGTGTCACCCACTCCAGGTATCCCTGCCTTGGCAGGGGGGTTGGACTGGGTGATCTCCAGAGATCTCTTCCAATCCTAGCAATTCTGTGATCTATAACCTATTCAATAATATTACCCCTGAGCTCAAAAGGAAACAATGCAACTCAGAGAAGGTTATGAAGCTGGGAATGGGCAAAGTGACAAAAATCTTTTAAGAAAATGAATGTAAAGAGGATTATAACAGCATCTTTTCGTTTCCCTCCTCTGACGTGCTGGGTCTACTGTTATCGTTGTTTCTTTATTGTTTAGCTGCCATCTGAAGATTTAATAGGATTTGGTTTAATGGGAAACCAAAAAAACCCCAACTTAAAACAGTAAAGAAAAGCCAATATTTCTATGATCAACACCATGTCTGGGAAAAAATATTGTTAATTTTGGAGAGTTTGTAATAAAAGCATTATAATTTTTAAGTCCTATTTGATTCTTTCCTATTGCTTCATTAAAGATTAAAATAAGCCAACTTATTAGAAAATAACTGAAAAAAACTGACTAGAAATCCAAAATACTAAAAAGATATGTAAAAAGAATACATTACATAATAAAACTTTGAAAAATTTATTTTTCTTCCTTTTTTGACTTTCAGCTCAGAGCACTTTTATACTTTTATGTTTTCTTACCAGCATGGTCGAAATAACCTCAGGAAGGTAGATGATTTCAGAGGACAGGGACAGTGCCAGGACAAGAGAGACAGAAGGCTGCACACCCAGCCTTGACAAACTGGTGTCACACAATAAAGGTACCACACCAAAAATGAAGAATTTAGAGGAATTGACTCAAGTCCCCTCACCTTTTCCCTTACATATGAACATTATATTTTAAATGACAGAAAAATTGCTACTCATCCACTAAAATCTTCAGACCAACAAACTACAACAGCAGACAAAAGGAAAAGTGAATATTGGTCCAGCTTGAGCAGCAGGAGCAAGATATGAAAGATATCATTCTCCTTCCACTCTGGTACACATGAAGACTGATCTTAGGAGCTGTATTTTATTGGCCTGCATACACATGACACAACCTGGGTGAACAGGTTTCTTTACAGGAGGAGAAACCAGTTGTTGTTTCCCTCTTTCCCTGTGCTAAAATCCTCCCTCCACCATGAGGAAATTCTGCCTTCTGGCTTGAGGAGTCAGAAAAGAGAAGAAAAAGAAAGAAAAAAAGCTAATTCTTCCTTTTCAGTGCATTATTTTGAATGTGGGAAATCAATATTCAGCACCTGATCTAGCAACCTCAAATCCAATAATACACTATTGATGCTTCAATCAGGATTTCAGTAAAGAAAGCTCAGGTTTAGCACAGGCACTGGGTACTGTCAACCTGGCATACAAATGTGGTGATATGAATTCAGGTATCTAAACAGCAAAGATGGGAGCTGAAGCACCAGGGAGCTTGTCTTGAATTTGAAGTACCCAATATAATTTAGTTTTAAGTTTAGTTTAATTAAATTCTTAATCTTTCTATACTCAGTCTACACCTGAAAGCAATGAAGCAACTCCCATCCCCTGCTTCCCAGGAGTTTTCATGCTAAAATATATAAAGCTTATATATTTTGAAACATGTAAAATTCCAGCTGTGTGGAATGACTGGATTATTACAATTTAATGCAGCAAGAAATGCACACAGGAGGTATCTACATGCTGTATTTGGTGAAGCTGACATGTCTTCATTCCTCTCTGCCTGTCAACAGCCCAGAATGTTTTGTAACTACAAAAGGATGGGTAAATGTTTTAATAGGAAACAGTATTTATTACAATTCAGGAGGGAGAGGGAATAGCTGAGTATTTAAAGATTGCAAGTAAGATGTGAGGATAGATTAACATTGAAAGATTTCCTTAGTCAACAGACCACAAGAAATGCCATGGCTGAGGCCTACTCAAGATATGTTTGTTACAGACTAAAGGAAGAAATATCATAGGATCACAGAATGATTTGGGTTGGAAGTGACCTTACAGTTCATCTCGTTCCAACCGCCTGCCATGGGCAGGGACAACTTCCACTAGACCAGGTTACTCAGAGCCCCATCCAGCCTGGCCTTGAACACTTCCAGAGATGGGGCATCCACAACTTCTCAACAATATGCCTACTGTCACACATGCATACATCACATGCATCACCTGCACAAAATCATACACACGTTGATTTCTATAATGTGAGGACAAGAGAATTCCTTATATCATTTCCATGCTTGTTGCTTTGATGATGATATCTAATGGCAAAATCTAAATGTTTTGAGGGCCATATTCCTGTAGTTTGTGAGCATGGCTGGCAATCCCCACAACAGGAGCAATAATAATAGTGCTTTGTTCCACAGCTGAGCCACAGAGTGTCTGAGAATATCCCCAGTGCTTATCCAAAGCACAGAGAGGTGGTGAATGAAGAGTTGTACAAACATGCCAAATGCATGTCAATACTGAGAAGTAGACCTTGCAGTTTTAAGACTGAGATTTTTTATCATTTTTGCTGAAAATGTTTCAAGTTGCAGCCAGTCTCTACTCTGTTGTCTCATCTCTCACTTCACCAAGCTTTGGTAATTGCCACTGAGGGAGCAGCCTTTAAAATTGCTGGATCACATCCAGACCCTTGAAAGGACACCCTCAAGTTTAATCATCCTGACAAAGATGAACAATATTGAAACAAGTTACAGAAGCAAAACCAGTCAGAAATCAAAGTACACCTCTAAAGCCTGGGTTCCTGCAGCAAGCTCAGTCAGTACTAGAGCCTCTGTCTTTTAAAGGAACTGCTCAAAACCAGTGTAAATCTCACAAATGTGATTAATGTCCCAGAATCAAAGAGGAATTTTCTGGGTTTGGACTTTTTTCTTTTTTAATTTTTCATTTTAGTTGCTGTTAATAGGCATTCATGTCGCTATCTGAATTAAAGACTGTTAAAAGAAAATATTTCTTAAAGGCAGAACAGTGAGACTTATATCAGCCCTTTGCTGCTTGTAGAAGGTCAATGTGGTTTTCCACTGAAAAATTCCTCTCTTACACACATAGGAGCTTTTAATCCATAGAATTCAAATAGATAAGAAGAACTGTCTAACAAACTATGTTTTCATCATCATCATCATTTTTCATCATCATTAGATGATCCCAAAGGTGTCATGTGGTTTGATACTATTGAAGACTAAAATGTTTCAGATGTTCTCAGAAAGAAAATAAAAAGTATGCTTGGTGTTCATCACCAGATGCCTCTGAAGATACATAGTTCTGTATAAATTGGAGTTACTAAGTTTTATAGAGAGAAATACCACATTTTCATAACTTAGCTGAGAAGATATTAAATTAATATTTGTTCATCGCCTGCGAGTATAGAGTGAATTTTACATAGCTTGGGGTAACTGCTCAAAGAATTAAATAGACTAAATTCCAACCAAATGAAACTACATAATGTTTTAAATATTCCAATGAACTCTAAAAGAATTTTCCTATGTTTATGAGTTCTGCTTCTGTTTTCCTCAGTCACTTCAGTGGGGGTAATTGGCCAAGAGGCAGAGAGCCACTATAAGCATCATTTTTATTTACTGAACATCAGTGAATGTTCCAGTCACTAAATATTTTGATGAAATTACCTGATCTAGTTAGTTCTTGGATGTTCCCATTATTTGGTTTTTGGCTGAATCCAGAGCAAACACGATCAGTTCTTCAAATCTGTGCTTGCAGCGGTCCCTGCATCCTTTCTGAAACTTCATTTCACAGTCTCACTCACTCTTGAACAGATATTTGTTCAATACAAATTACCCTGGTACCCTGGTCCCGTGTCAAGGTGGAAGAACGATTCCATGAACACCTTGTGAAACAAGAAATCTGAATTTCTTTCTGTGTTGAGACACATTTTAGTTTCTTTGTGTCTTTACTCCGTTTATGGAAAAACAAAACATAAACCACCCTAAACCCACAGAATCAATACCATTCACTTGACCCAAAGGTTACAATTAAATGCTCCCAACAGAAAAGTACTTCAGGCACTGTTTTTCTCACGCCGTTTCAAATAATTTCTTCTTGCTCCAGCACACGAGGCAATTTGTACTTCAGCAGCTTGCAGGCATTGAACTGATTTCCATAAAGTCTCACCAATAATTCCTACTCCATTCCACAGGTGGTCCTTTTTAGCTCATATTTAACAAGATAGTTTTGGAACTGGTGAAGTGGAAACCTGGTTGAAGGGCTTGCACAGTGACTACCAACCCACTTCTATTCTTACTGCAGTCTCAGTAAGACTAGACCTGAAATCTCTTCTTGAATACTTTCAAAACTTTTTTTGCATAGCACTGGTTACAGGCAAAGGAAACCTTTCAAATCTTTACTGTTTTGATCAAGTATCATCTCTTTTCTAAGCTTTCATAGAAGCATAGAATATCCTGAGTTGGAAAGGACCCACAAGGATCATCGAGTCCAACTCCTGGCCCTGCACAGATCAACTCCAGAAGTCATACTGTGTGCCTGAGAGCATTATTCAAACACTTCTTGAACTCTATTGGTCTTGATGCTGTGACCCCTTCCCTGGGGAGCCTGTTCCAATGCCTGATCATGCTCTGGTTGAAGAACCTTTTCCTAACATCCAACCTGAACCTCCCCTGACACATCTTCAGGCCATTCCCTTGGGTCCTGTCACTAGTCACCAGAGAGATCAGTGCCTGCCTCTCTGCCTCCTCCTGTGAGGAAGCTGTAGACCATCAAAAAGCTTTATTTCTCCTTCGTGAATGCTGTACACAATGTGACTGTTTTGGGAAACAACTAGGACTTGGTCAGTTTATCACTTCAAAGGCAAATCTCCTCTGTGATCTTCATACTAACTTTGGCTACAATTTTAGTTTTTAAGTAGCTTCTGTCTGACAGCATATCCAAACAGCAAGGAATTTAAAAAAAAAAAAAAAGATGAAACAATGACAGATAATTTTAAAGGTTAAATGTGTTAAATTTTAATCAAGAATGGTCAGCACAGAATGGTTTAATTCTTTACTGATTTATATCCATACAACCTGACTAACTTGGTAGGAAGGGACAAAGAGCAGAATTTTGGTTTTTTGAAAGGCAGGGAACTGAGAGTGCCTTGTGAAGAGGCAGGTTCTTTCGGGGTCACTGTCTCTGCAACAATACACCATGAGTTTGAGCAGCAGTAGTTTCAAAGAAAGGTCACAATCTCCATTTCCACTAAGTGCTTTCAGCTATAAAAATTGATCAGCTTCTCAAACAAAACCAAAAACACCTCCAAAAAACAAACAAACCCAACAAACAAAACCCAAACAAACAAACCCACTGAACATACATATGCAGTGTTGTATTTGTTGTGATGATGTTGCATTACTGATGTAGCAGTGTAGGATATATATGAAAACAGAAATTATACGACTCTTGGTCACATCATGGTATGAAAATTACACAGAATACCCACAAAACAGTGTTGAAAGTGAACAAGGAAGATACACTCAGTAACCACATCGAGACAAAGCACAAGAGCTGATAGCAAGCACACACAATGCAGTGATGGAGGATATTGAAAGAACTTTGCCTGGGATTCAGCTTCATGTTTGTTATTATGAATGTGTACCCAGGTACTCTCTCCCTTTGCAGCCAATAGAATTGGTGGAAAACAGAGGATTTCCAGTGCACTTTAAAACAGGAAAATCAGAATTGCAGTCAGTCATCTGAGTACACTATTTCTAAGTCTCTCATTATTTCCAAGAATTTTAATAGTTTTGAAACTCTTTTTAAAATCTTTAATTTCTCCTGTAACCTATTTGAAATCAGTGCCAGTAGTAGTCACTGAGCCTCTATAAAGGCTTAAGACTTAATACTGGTTTCTCACCAGTATTGCTAGTCCCCCTCACACAAAGTCCCACAGAATAAAAAACACCTATTAAAGCCTGTATCTTTATATTAGTATGTGAAAATGTTTGTGTTTTTAAAAAATTATTATTATTAACTTTTTCCCTGAATGTAGTCAAACATCAAATCCAGAAAAAGTTAGCAGGTAAAGTGCATTTAAAGTTATATAAGTCAAAAATCATATTTGTTAACTTAGCTGACCCTAATATGGTAATTAACATAGAATTAATCTCTCTTGAGGAGATATAAAACATATGAAATCAAGACAATCTGGAATCCAGCCCAAGGGTTATATAAAAAGGATGTACAGAACCATTTAGTCAAAAACATTGCACTAATCTTTTGAAAGGAGATTCTAAATGCTAAATTTTAAAGTGCTAGAATAAATAAAACCTCGAGGACTTTATTCCTAACCCCACGAAGGAGAGTATTAATTACATCTTCAGAACGAGATAATTTCATATGCATAAACATGGTTCACACGTTAACCATCCTTCTTGGTAAGGGGTTTTGACAGCTGGGAATATTAATTCATTTAAAGGAAAGAAAAAACCTCAACAACCAGACCCAGACACATGCTGTCAGTTTATTGCAATGGCAAGGAACAAATGTTGTAAGAGCATTTTGTGGCCAAATCACTGACTCAGTCTCTCCAGTAAAAAAAAAAAAAAAGCCTCCAGCTAAAACGTGGAGAACAGAGTCATGCTATTGGAAAAAGAGATTCAAACCTGGTTTTAAAAATAAAAACAGCACAAATGTTCCAAAGAAAATGAACAAATTCACCAAGAAACAAGAGCAGTGAACAAAAGAAGGGCTAAGGAAATAAAATCCTCTACAGGAGGACTCACAGCCTCACACACAGAACCCATAATCTCAAAAGTGATGAAAACTAAACAGACAGGTATTTTTTATTCTCCCCTCTCCATAACTTCCAGGTCTGTTTCTGTCAGGGAAGAGGACTTATCCCTTGTTTCTCTGCAAACTTTGAATCTTCAGTTCCTTTGAGGCTCCTAGAATGTTGAAATGTTATCCTGAGATGAGCATGAATAAACTACAGAAGAAATTCAGACAAAGCTGAAGTCTAAAAGCGTCATGCTATAGGACTGTAAAACTGTGTGAGAAGCATCAAATTGACAAGGCACCACCTAAACCCACTTGCCTTTGGAACCTTTGGAACTCAAAGCTGTTGTTCATGCAACTCCTCAGCAATGGCCAAAAACCAAGAGAGGTCAATTTTCAAACAGGAGTGTGTTGCTTTCTCCTAGAACCTGAGAGATCAAACAGACATAAAGGTAATATATTTCTTTCAAGAGATGTATGGTTGCATCCTTCACAAGGCAATTGGTGATTTCTAATCCCCTCCTTTTATTAACCCGAATCAGAATGGATCTGTTAGGTAACATACGAAGAAAGCAAAAGAAACCTCTGGGACAGAGAAGCTGACTTTTCATGCCAACGGTCTAAATATCCTTCCATCATCCCTCACAAAGACTAAACACATACCTGATTCCCCAAAGATGTCAAAGCAAAGTTATCAAGGGAAGACCCTAAAGACACCTAAATATGATAAATACATTTAATAGATGCACCTAAAAAACCTCGTAGATTTTGTAAGGGGGGGGGCACAGAAATTGGAGCTTTATTGGGCACTGAACAATTCCCATGTCATTTAGATCTCTTCTTTGCCCTAAGGAAGCAAGTCTTCCCCTTGCCTGTTTGTACAGCCGTGGCACTAGGGGTCCATCATTCCCAGGATTAGCCAAACATATTTAGTCTTATAAATAGAAAAACATTTGCGTCAGCCACTACACTATGTTAATTCCCTGAATTGCCATATTTTCATTACGTGTTATAAAACATCCCTTTCCTTTCTCCCCTCCCCTCCTCCCAACATCAGGGAATGATCTCTTGTGTAAAGGAGATAACTGTGGTTAACAGTCTAATTAATCCTCATGTTAGATCATGTTTTCTTAAAAGGAAACACTTAAATTTGTAGAAGGCAAAGAAAGAATATTAACAAAATGGAAGCTTCTTTTTCTCAATATGATAGTTCAGATTTTCTGTCCAATTATAGTCCCTCTAATTGCAATACTTTAAACATTATTCATTTCATCCATATCAGAACAGGTTGCCCAGAGAAGCTGTGGATGCTCCATCCCTGGAAATGTTCAAGACCAGGTTGGATGGGACTCTGAGCAACCTGGTCTAGTGGAAGGTGTCCCTGCCCACGATAGGGGGCTGGAGATAAATGGCCTTTAAGGTCCCTTTCAACCCAAACCATTCCATGATTCTATGATAATCATTTCTTTCCCATTTCTCAGGAGAAGCTTACAAAGATGATAATCCTCTGCCTGTTAGGCCACTCTCTCACCACAGTGGATTCCCATGTGAACAGAAGAAGCTTCTTTGCTTCCATAACAGGACAAACTTCCCCTTGTCTTTCCTGTTCTCCCCAAGTCTGCCACAATACAGGAATTATACCATCTCACTGACTAACCTTTACAGTAAACAAATTCATAATGGCTGGCTTCAGTGTCCCCAGTTAGCAAAACTTTTTTTTTTAATTATACATAGATCATATATATATATATATATATGTATATATACACACACACAATATGTAGTCTCATGAGCAGTATGGTTATTCTCATTTACTGGAGAACCAGATAATCAGATAACTATCATCATATTTCACAGGGCAATGAGGCAGCAATTAATTTGTAATAATTGTGCAGTGCTTTGAAAAGGTAGATAGCTCTAAGTGCTGGGTACTATAATTAAGAAATTGCTAAATGTTGATAGACTGAAAGCCAAAATTTTATATCTGAAATTGCTACAGAGCTATTCACCCTCCATCTGTGGATACTGTTCTTGCAGCAGCTATTGATTGCTCAGCAGTAAGCTTGAGAAGGCTTCATTCTGAAAAACTAACAGGTGAAATGCTGGTTGTATTCAAGGCAATAAATACCTTGCCCTGTCTTCAAAATGTACCATCTACTAGGAAGAAAATTAACTCCATCCCAACTCTAACTTCCATGGTGAAATTTTTCTAGTTTAGACACCAGGAAATCATTTGAACTAAGCAAGTTTTTTTTCCCCTCAAGAAGCCACTTTATCTGCAATGCAAGGATTGACAGAATCATTAGCTTTGTACATATAGGATCATGGAGTCATGGAGTGTTTTGGGTTGGAAGAGAACTTAAAGATCATCCAGTTCCAACTCCCCTGCCGTGGACAGAGACACCCTCCACTAGACCAGGTTGGTCCAAGCCCCATCCAGGCTGGCCTTGAACACTTTCAGGGATGGAGTAGCCACAGGTTCTCTGGGAAACCTGTTCCAGTGACTCACAACTCTCATAGTGAAGAATTTCTTCCTAACATATAATCCAAAGCCCCTCCCTTTCAGTTTGAAGCCATTTCCCCTTGTCCTATCACTACACGCCCGTGTAAACCATCCCTCTCCAGCTGCTTCAGTAATATTGCAGCAGGAAGGCACGTATGGAAAAAAGGCTTCTCTGCTTCAGTGCCTGGAAATCAGCTTTAATAGCTTAAAATACCCAGAACTAGTGGAAAGTCTTTAAAATTTCATCATGTTCATTGGAATATACTCATATTGCAAATCAGACTGAATTTTTACTTCGAAATAGGTCCTGAACTCTTTACTTTGTCTCATATTCACTGATATCACTAAAGGCACTTTGGCAACTGATTTGCCACAAAGTACTGCCACCTTGCTCTGCGTCCATCAACAGAGGACAGTGACCTGCAGCAAGGAGTGACATGGGAAGGGATCACCCTGGTTTACCTCAATGAATCACTGTGGTAAACTATTTGAATCATCAATGGAGAAAGAACAGCATTGCTGTAGCTCAGACACTGTACAAAAAGTGTACGGGAATTATCTACTGTGGTCTACTAGGTTGAGAAATCAGAATTAGCCTGTTCTTTACACTGAACCAGAGAGCTCAACTGAAATGTTGTCTCTCTAGAAAAGAAATTAAAATCATCCTTCCACTAATGAAAAAATACCAAATTAGAGGCAGTATGACTTGCCTTATATCTTCTCTTCCAGTGCAAAAACTGGTCTCAGTGGTTGAGTAGGGAAGATTTATACAGTGAACTTGTTTGCAATACCTAAAAAAACAAAATCTGCTTTTCCAGAGAAAACTAGGTACTGAGGTCAAGGTAGATGTGTAGCAGCTCAAGTCCATTTGCAGTCTAACCTGATTTTGGAGGCACAACACCCAAGGTAGAGAGCACAGTTTAATAGTGCAAATCTGTGCCTAAATCCAAGCAAACAATCTTCAAAGGATTAGACTTCTCTATCGACAACACCCTCCAAATCACTCTGCTTTATTTTGTGGTAAGTCTTCCTGTTTTTGCCAAATCTGACGCTGGCACCACTGGATTGATTGCTCCAAAACATGTTTCCTCACATTTCTAGCAAAATTAAACAAATTTAAGCAACAACTCAGTTCGCTTTCAAAAATATACAGAGATCTACTACTTCATTTGATTTTGTGGTAGTCAAAAGATCTTCAGCCTCTCCCCAGTCACACAAATAAATCATTGAGCAGAAAAACAGCATTTGAAGCATCATGGTTTAACAGTCACTTGTGGTAATACAAACATGGGCAGCACAGCCACAGAGCCTGGGGGCATGGAAACACAAGACTCTGCAAGGCTCAATACAACAGTAGGGAGTTTGCTGCATAAAGAAGAAACTTCCAGCTTTCATGCTGTTAGGTAGGCAAAAAATAGAACTGGTTTGCTTAGCACAGGCTTTTTTGTGTTGGGAGAAAGCCACTAACATCCAGGAAAATGAAATGAAATTAAACAACCCATTGTCTAAAGAGATTTGGCCACATGAGACTGAACAAACACCCTGAAATGCAAAAAAGTAATCCACCGTTCTTCATTTTTTGGTCAGCTATCATGATAAAATGGACCACCCTGACCAGAGTGAGGCAGCGTCTAACACAACTCGAACCAACACCACAGTGTCTTTGGAGGCACAGGGTGGAAAGGCCCCGATTCTGCAGGAAAACAGAAGCATGAAGAAGCCATTCCTTACATAGCAAATGTCCAGATAAAAGAAGAAGAATGTTATGAATGTTCCCCACAGCTTTATGAAGACATCTTAAATATAGAAAACAATCAGTGGTTTTTTTTTTTTAATCTGTCTTATATGACTGGAAGTATCTCATGTTTCTTTTTCAGATTTGCTCTGGAAGTTTCTTGTCTCAGTGCACTACAAAGACAGTAGACCATTTTAAAGCTACATATGTTCATGTTCGTGTTGTAGTTCCAAGACAGAATTATCATCATCAACTTCACTTGATAAAGGTTGTTAGCAGTTCTTAACCAGTCTAATTAAGGCTGCTTTTTCCTGAGTGGAAAGATCACAGTAAAAAAATAAACTTCTAGCACCTACGCCTCATCTCTCAATTTTTTGTGGTTCTGAGAAGCACACAATGCTGTGTAGCACTTAATGTACTTGGAAAACTTGGAGAGGTTACCGGTGAAATATTGGCTTAAGTACAATAAAAGATGATAAACTATCTAACCTAACCCCTGGATATGACTATCACAATTAAAAAAAAAAAAAGTAAATGAAACTGAATTCAAGGTGACTCTTCCCATAGATTCACTTTTACAAAATATAAGCACGTTCTGGGTCCATCTCTCTTCCTCTGAAACTCTTACCACCACATCTCAAGGCATTTGAAGACAAACCTGCAGATCTAAAAATAAGCAGATCCAAGACAGTGAGTAACTGATTCCTCTTCTCCGTTCGACACCAATCGTAGTAATGAGACTTTCCTTGGAAAATAAACGAGCTA
The DNA here is from genome assembly GCF_025592945.1 of Manacus candei. NCBI lineage: Eukaryota > Metazoa > Chordata > Aves > Passeriformes > Pipridae > Manacus > Manacus candei. The sequence goes on from NW_026138061.1 coordinate 10,053,958, forward strand.
CATAATTGGTCTGCTATGTGGAGTCTCTTATATTCCTCATTTCAAGCAACATCAATCACTCGCATCCCACATTACTTCCACTCAAGCACAGCATCCTTCTCCATGTTATTACAGAGTAGTAGTTCTGTGAGAAATGCCAAATCACATAAGCAAAGTGAAACAGAATATTGTTTACAACAGTGTATGGAATCCCATAATGTTTTATATTTTCTGCCTAAATTATATATATATATATATGTTTCCACTTCACATTTGAGCCTTGGCAGGCTCAGAATGACGCTTAGCAGCTCAGTTAAGGCATCGGTTCACACTCTCACAAGATGCTCATGTAACTCCCAAGTGAACCAGTCAGATGTTGGAAGATAGCTTTCAGATCACAATAGTACAAGTCAAGGAACACAGTACCCTTCATAAAAGCTGGCTATTAAAAGATATCAGAGAGGAAAGGGAAGGGAAGGAAAGGGAAGATGTAATCTGGAACCTTAGGGGAACACACACCATTTAGTTATTGCTGTCTCCTGGCTGGTTTGCTGACTGATGACAGGAGCTGCAGATGGAAAAGGTGGGAGGGAGTTAAACGGAAAGCTGTCCAGCTCTTACACTTTTCAGACTGTCAACAGCTCTTCTCTGTTGTTTTTTGTGAAGTTTTTTTTTTTTCAGTTTCCCTGGGGAGAATTGTTCATAGCTTTAATTACTCTCAATTACTAAGAAAGAACATTGAAACAGAAAACAAAGACACTAGAGTTCTTCCCTGCTCTTGAATTCAGTAAGGATCATGTCATTGACTCCCACCAGCTTCACAGGGGCCCTCAGAGAACAATTGCAACAGGTCAACACAGTTTAGGAACAGATTTTCAGGGTTTGGTTGTTGGAAGCTCAATTATGAGCCAGAGGGACCCATCTTTTAACGAGATCCACACGTTTCCAAATTGATGCCTGTTTCTCTGAGTTCCTCTGATGACACTTTGTCCCAGCTTGAAACTCAACAATTCCCTCAGAGTAGCCTGTACAACTGGGAAAATCTCACTAGAACTAGATTTTAAATATGACATTGTTTTTCTTCCTTACCCTTTCCCCTCCTATCTTCAAAAGCCAGTTTCTGTGCAAAGCGAACTGAAGAGAACAATAAGGTTTGACAGAGATCTGAAGCCTAAATAATATCTCACCAAGGCATAAAGTCTCCTGAGCCTTTTGTGATAAATAAATGGCATACTGTAAAACACAAATGAGTATCACTGTGGCTGTGATTTCATTGTCCCAATGGAGACCTGTGCCTGGCACAGGGCCAGCCATGTAATTCAATACTGAGACAGAGCTCACAAATGGACCTCGGAAGGAGGATCAATTTTAATGTAATCCCATCTGCTAATCAAAAGAGACTGAGGGATTAACATTCACGAGGAAATGTCTGCTCAAAGTTGTCATAGTTCATTGATAAAGATAGTTTTGTTTTAATTAAGATACGAAATGCCAATTCCAGGTCTAATTTTAGCTGCAAATAATCAGTTATTGATGATGTGTCTGGTTGAATTGTCTTAACCTCTCTAGAAGGTTGGGGTTTTAACTCGATCAGCCAGTGTGGATTGTTTTTTCATACTACAAGGAGACCCCATTCTCATACTGTTTTAATCCTTCTGACATGAGTTGTCCATGGTTTCATGTTTTCCTAACACCAAATTCATCCTTGGTCCCATGCTAAATCTTACTCATGGCACTCTATCCACTCCTGTCTATCCACCTGCAAAACTGTATCCCTCTTTGTCTATCCTATGACATGCTCAAAGCAGCAAGCTGATATGCACACCTCAAAAGGTCAGAGGACATTTCAAAAACCCAAACAAGATGGGCCCAGACTAGTTATCTCCTGCATTTACTCCTCAGAGAGAGCAGAAAACGCCATAGCTGGCCTAGGTTGGATGAGTTTTCCAAAATAAGCAGAAATGACTTGCTTGTATCAGCAATAGTGTGGCCAGCAAGACCAGGGCAGGGATTGTCCCCCTGTACTCAGCACTGGTGAGGCCACACCTCAAATCCTGTGTTCAGTTTTGGTCCCTTCATGACAAGAAGGATGTCAAGGTGCTGGATTGTGTCCAGAGAAGGGTAGCAGAGCTGGGGAAGGGTCTGGAGCACAAGTCTGATGAGGAGCAGCTGAGGCAGCCAGGAGTGCTCAGTTTGGGAAAGAATTTTTTCCTAACATCTAATATCTCTTCTTTTAGTTTCAAACTGTTCTCTCTTGGCCTATCACTACCTACCTGTGTCCCACGACATTGATCTTAAACACTGAAACTTGAATTTCTTTTCTGATTTGACTCAAATCACAGTGCATTCCTATTCCTAATGCTGGTGTTAAGGAGTTACATAACAGCAGTCAGACCAAGGAGCAGAGACTAAATCCTACATGGCATCTCACAGCCTGACCAATCCTCTGCTGATCTCCGACTTCCTTCATTCAGACGGAATGCTTTAAATGTGTGATTAACTTAAAAGCCCAGGCTCTACTTTGGCAAACACTCTGTTGCCTCTATCTTACTGCTGCAGAGCTGTCAGTCCAAACTCACCGCTGATCATTTCCCAGACCTGTGGATAGCTCTTTGTTCCTACCTTGCCAGTACAAAGCACAAGGCCCCTTCCCCTCCCACCCACTCATTTGCAGTCAGCTGGTGCATCTATGACTCATCCTCTTCCAGTACAGACTTCAGAGACCTGTTCAAGGCATTTATTAGCTCATCTCACAGTAGCTGTAGCCTTCATAATTAGTTGTGACCATTTAGAGAGGAACAATTTTAAATGTTGCCATTTTCTCTCACATCTTTCTCTGGGTTAGAAGAGAATGGGGTCTTTTCAGAAGATAGCTGGCAGCAGAGACAAGAACATGATCCTGCCTGGCAAAACTGGCCCCCTCCCCAGTACAGAACTAAAGAATCACAGGATGGGTAGGGTTGGAAGGGACCACAGTGGGAGAAACACAGATTGGTTATAGGTTGGAAGGAAAGGTAATAAAGGTATGGAGAGGGAAGCCAGTAAATGAAAGGAAGAACACGGATAATCCAGCTTCTTTTACCAAAAAATACAGCAATCTCAAGCACACCTAAGGTGTATGGGGTACAGATTTCAGTAAAGGTATGATATTTGTTTCTTCATCACTTCAGACCATCACATTCAGAGCTGAACAAGATTACAGAGACATCAACCAACAGAGGGAAGGAATTGAGCATCTCCTGTGAGACAACGAAGAACAGGAATAGACCCATCTCAAGATCACCCTTCCCCAACTGGAAAAAAGGGGAGAAGGACATATAATTTTGAAGGAATGAGAGGTGCCAAAACCAGACACGGGTTATCACAGCTTTGTGTCTTGGGTAATGGGGAGAAGGACAAAAGGAAAAGCAAACACCTGGTGGTCATGACCTGGCAGTCAGTATGGTGGTTTGCTGGGCTTGGCAATGAGTTGAAACAGAAATGTGTCAGGTTCTCGTGCAGGGATAGCAGAAGTAAGGATAGAGAAAATGAGTGGAAGTCAGCTGGAGGCAATGGTCAGCACATGTCCAGGAAATTGGAGACGGGTAGGACAAATCTGCTGAAACACCTCTGAAATGAGGACTTGTTCTTCTCAGGAATTATGCCTGAGCAGATTAGCACGAAGCAGTAATGACAAACACAGTTGCAGGAAAGTGGCTAGGAGAGGATTTCCCTTGTTTCTGCAGCAATCTGTTCATAGCAATGTGGGAATAAGAACTGGCCCGAGCAGTAAGAGAAGTCCATTTTAATGAGAGATATTTTACATAACTCTGGATCCATTTTACATGTGACCTACAGGAGGCCATGGAATATACTGGCAAAGAGGGAAAAGAGAGAGGACAAGATGTGAAGCAGTTTCTAAGGTAAAAGATAAAAAGAAAGAAAAATGCCTTTTGGAGCTTTGCTACCTCTATCCTTCCTGCTCTAAACATGCCATAATGAACACTGTGGTTTTTAACAACTCCCTTTACAATCACAGCTACACAATGATGGAAAATATTAAATTCTACTACGGCACAATGGGCTATTTTCTTGAGAGAGACACTGAATGTTTTAATTTACTGTGGTAAAACAGATGGGTCTCCTTTGAGCCCTGAAAAAGAGATTTCCAAATAATCGATTTATTATAGGACAATTTTACCATGCACATGGAAGAGAAAAAATGTTTGCAGTGTTGTCAAAAGCATCTTATTTTTCTCTGTATATACTGTGCCCCAGCATTCTGTAGTGTCTTTGCATTTCCTCCTCTCCATTTTCGGTATAGAGTTCAACATTCTAATTTTCTACACATTGAACAAATGGAACTTTCATTTTTACAAAAAAAAAAAAAAAAATTCCTGAGAAAGTTAATTAACAGGTTGGGTTTTCTTTCTTTCTTTTTTTTTTTTAATCTTGCATAACACAGTATGCAGCATCAAACCCAGGCTTTCTGAATGCTTTTAGCGAGGAAGGCACTGTGACATTTAAAAAGCAAAGCAGAATACAGATAGCGTTCTATATACTAAAGCATAATGTTATGTGCACTATGACCTAACAATTTCAGTATGGAAAGGAAAAAAAAACCCACAAACTAGAAAGAACTCTACATATGGATAAGGGTTTATGACCCAAGAAACAGATGCTGGAGATGCTTTTCACTTCAGAATACTGGAGACAAATACAGCATACAGATATGCAATACCAATACCAATGACAGAGGTTTCAATGAAAAGTAAAAATATCCTGAAATGAAAAATTAGACAAACTGCATCTATGAAACAAGCTGGTAAGTTTTGACTGGATGGGAAGGCTGCAAGATGGGTAGCAAATGGGCTAAAAGGCTGCACTCAGAAGGTGGTGATCAATGGTTTCTATCGAGGCTGGCAGCTTGTGACAAGTGAGGTCCCCCAGGGATTGATACTGGGCCTCACACAGTTCATCACCTTCATAAATGACCTGGATGACTCCAAGATGGTGTTGAGGTGAACACATCAGATAGGAGACACATCTTACAGAGAGACCTGGACAGGTTGGAACTCTGGGGAACTGTGGGCAACAGCAGCTGTATGAAGTTTAACAAAGGCAAGTGCAGGATCCTGCCCCTGGGATGACATAACCAAAGAGCCCAGTACAGGCCTGTATGTCTGGGGACAGCCTTGCTTAAAAGGACCTGGGGATCCTGGTGGACAACCAGCTACACAGGAGTCAGTAGTGCCCTCCTGCAGCAACAAAGGTAAATTGGATCCTGGGCTGCATCTGCAGGGACTTGACCATCAGAGACAGAGATGTGATCTTCTTCTCTACTCAGTGCTTGTCAGGCACAGCAGGAGTGTTGTGTCCAGTTCTGGTCCCCACAGTTCAAGAAAGACACAGTCTGGAGAAGGTCCAAAGGAGTGTCATGACCTGACCTCTGAGGAATGATGGAAGGACATCTCTTCTGACTGAAGGTCTCCTCTCCCTGGAAGGGAGAAGGCTCAGGGGGGGTATCTCATCACTGTATTAAAGGGGGACTACAAAGAGGACAGACTCAGACTGTCTCTTCACAAGGAGCCACATGGAGAAGGCAAAGGGCAATGGGTTCAATTTACCACAGAAGAGGTTTCATGTCTGTGTAAGAAAAACAGTTTTCACAGTTAGAACAATCATTCACTGGAACAATCCCCTCAGGGTCATGGTAGCGTCCCCATCTCTGGAGGTTTTCTAGATGTGACTGGACAGGCTGCTAGATGATCTCATCTTGGCTCCCTTTCCCACAAAATGTTGGGCTGAATGAACTTTTGATGTCGCTTCCAATCTAGGCCATTCTGTGATAACAAAAAGTTAAAAAATGTATTTCCCAGTGAGTATGTTTGGTCATAATTTCCCTCAGATATTGCTTGATGCAAAAATGAACCTGATGGGAATCTTTCTATTTTCTCAGCCTCTGTGTCAGCACCTAGGAGATTTTAAGTCATCCTCATCCTGTAACAGGAAATTTTTTCATTGGTTATAAAAATTAGTAGTACTTTTCTCCCCTTTCCCATTTTCTTTCTTTCAATTTGCATCTTTTTCTTTCTTGGTAATTTGTGTTTTTTTGGGGGGGTTGTTTTGGTTTAGTTCACTTTGATTTATTTTTTGCAAGCTTCATGGCTTTAAAGTGTTTTTTTTTAATTTACATATAATGTAATGCCTTTGACTTTCACAGAATACCATCTCCTATATTTTGGAAAGTAATAGAGACTATTGTAAATTATTTCACCTTCTATTATTCTAGTACTCAGCAGTTAGTTCTGCAGGGCACTACTGTACAGAGTTTGGCATATGGACCACCTTGTTGATATCAAAACCAGGAGTGAAAACCTTTCCCATCCAATGGGAACTTTTTCCATTAACTTCATAGGAGTCGAGAACATAAGTACCTCACCTTTCAGCTAAGAGATTTCCTTGATTCTCAGTTGAAATAAAATATCCATTTTACTCAAATGCAGAGCACATATATCAGTATGAATTCTGGTCACCTGCTTTGGAAGCCTCCTACATGTGAAATGGACCCGTAGGAGACAATGACCATATTAAAATGCACCAGTTTAGGAGATGCCACGCTGCTGGTAAGACATTGCAATGTTTTGGAGAACACATCCATGGGACCTATAGCAAGAAATTTTCTGACTGTGAGTGGGTGGGTGTTTGTGTTCAGACTCAAAATGAAATCCCTATATTTCCCACAAAATTTTTTGACAGAAATAAAAATATTTTGATGGATCAGAAACACTGTGTCTCACTGAATCAACACTTTTCATTTAAGATTTTTTTTTTCAGTTTAAATAGCTTCTTTCTCTAAAACAATTGCAATTCAGCATTAAAAAAGGCATTTCAAAACTAAAGAAAATGAACTTTCCAATAGGATCCCCTAATTTTCAGATTTTTCCCTAAAAAAAAATCTAGATCAATACTTCCCACAGGTTGATGTTATTTTAAGTGAAAACATATTTTAATTCCCAAATATTTCACAGTTGGAAAAATAAGAAAGCACGATTAATTCTTCTATTAATAAATAATCTTTTTCACAGTTCTTATGCACCAAATCTTCTATTTACTCACAGAGAAATTTATTTCCTGAGGTAACCATACACATAGAATCTTCTCTCAGATGGTGAGAATTTATTTTTAAGCTAGCAAGGGTTATGAATCATTTAAGTTAATTCTTTCCATTGTAGATTACCCTGTATTCATCAACAGAGAATTTCATCTTCTTTCATGCAGCTTTATCAAGTTGCCACAAGTCTCGCCTAAGCATAATAATTCTGCATTTTCTACCATCTTTACTACTTTTTTGATCATTAAATCAATGATCTGAAAAAAGAAGGATTTATTCAACACTGATTTGGGGCTTACAGTAGATTTACTGAGACTTGACAAAGATTCATAAACAAAACAGGACAAATATTCCTCTTAAAATTAAAAGCGAGGAATTTGTATTCAGTCTCAACAGTTCCAGTGCTACAGACTGGAGAGAAAAAAATGCTTAAAGGATTTTTAGGATCCTGGTGATAACCCACTCTCTTGACCTGCAGATCCTGAGAAACCTGGTCTAGTGGAAAGTGTCCCTTCCCATGTCAGAGGGGTTGGAACAACATGAGCTTTAAGGTCCATTCCCACTGAAACAGTTCTAGGATTCTATAACGGATCCCACCAGAGCACCACAGAAATCAAGTGAACAGCAGCTGTGCAAGACCAGGTACTACATTGTGCAGTGGTGGAGAGAACACATTGACTGTATTTTACACACATCATCCAGGGTGACAGGTTTGTGTGTGGGATGGGTGACAAGAGCCGTGGGTCAGAAGTTTAGTCTACTGCCTGGATTTTTCAATTTAATTCTTAATTCTAAACACCTCAGGTTTTAGGTATTTTTATGGCATCATACTGCTACTCTCCTTGACTTCAACCAGACTCAGAAAGACTTACAGTGCATGAGCCAGGATAAATCTGCAACCACATTGGAAGTTTAGTCTCTAAAGTAACAAAAGGCAAAGTCCAGGAGAGTCCTGATGGACACAATGATGTTTAAGCCTCATAGAACCATAGAATCGTAGAATATCCTGAGTTGAAAGAGACCCACAAGGATTATCCAGTCCAATTGTCCTGCACAGGACACCCCTAAGAATCACACACCTTGTGTCTGAGAATGTGTCATGGTTTAACCCCAACCAGCAGCCAAGCCCCCACATAGCTGCTCACTCACTCCCCCACCAGTGGGATCAGCAGGAGAATTAGAGGCAAAGGTAGAAAACTCATGGGTTGAGGTAAAGACAGTTTATTAGGGAAAGCAAAAGCAAAGCACACAAGCAAAGCAAAAACAAGGAATTAATTCACCGCTCCCCACGCGCAGGTAGGTCTTAAGCCATGTCTAGGAGAGCGGGGCTCCATCACACATAATGGTGACTTGGGCAGACAAATGCCATCGCTGGCAATGTGGGACATCAAATGTCTTCACCTTTCTCCTTCTTCCTCCCATCTTTATATATGGAGCACATGTCAATTGTCATACTGTCATATAGTCTGGAATATGCCTTTGGTCAATTTGGGTCATCTGTGCTGGCTGTTTCCCCCCAGCCTCCCATGCACCCCTAACTTCCTTGCCAGCGTGGCAGTACAAAAAGCAGAAAAGGCCTTGGCTCAGTATTAGCCCTGCTTAGCAATAACAAAAAAAGTCTCTATATTATAAACCCTGTGTTCAGCACAAATCCAAAACACAGTTAACTCTGCCCCAACCAAAACCAGTACAGAGAATTAGCCAAGCACTTCTCGAACTCTGTCAGGCTTGGTGCTGTGACCACTCCCCTGGGAAGCCTGTTCAGTGCCCAAACACCCTCTGGGTGAAACACACATAATATCCAACCTAAACCTCCCCTGACACAACTTCAGGCCATTCCCTCTGGTCCTGTCACTGGTCACCATAGAGCAGAGATCAGTGCCTGCCCCTCCTCATCCCCTCTCGAGGAAGTTGTAACTGCAGTGACGTCTGCCCTCAGTCTCCTCTTCTCCAGGCTGAACAAGCCAAGTGCCCTCAGCCACTCCTCCTATGACTTCCTCTCTAGACCCTTCACCATCTTTGTGGTCCTCCTTTAGACACTTTCCAAGAACTTTATATCCTTGCATCCTCAGCATGGCTTATTGTCACTTTAATAGCAGTTGTAGGAACTAGGCCTTAAAGTATAATTCTTTTCATAAGGTTGTTGATTTGCTATGTACAAGACATACTTCATCCTTCTGGAAATCAGCTTCCAACTCCTCTACTTTCCCCACAGAGAATAAGCTATTAAGGTACAAATAAGATATTCACAACTAAAAACTGGTTGTCTGCAAGGAACTGCTGGTGAATAATGGAATTTCCTCCACCAAAATGTCTTTTTATTTTCTCTTAATGTGCAGCCATAACATTTGTAAATACCAGAAACATGTCTACTTCTTTAAGAGAAGCTGTATGTTCCATAAATGCACCCACACAAAGCACTGAATTACTCCTTCCAAACAAAGGGTACTGCATCTCTGAACCACTGCAGAGGTGTGTGTGTGCTTTCTCTGAACCAGCAATCTCAGGGGCAAGGAAAGGATGCTGCTCTGCTTGGGCTAAAGCACCCAAAAGCTGTGGATCCCAGTGATGCCCTGCTGCAGCTGAGCACCAAGCTAAGGAAGTTATAGTGCTTCTGTTATCCAAACTGGCTCACGGGTTTTGCATCTTCGAAGCTCAAATGCCCTTTCCAAACAGGTTACATTTTTGCCAAATATGCCATTTTATCCCCTGACTATACCTTAGAGCCAAAATCATTTAGTATGCATAATGTGAACCAAATGCTAGGGTCTCTTCACTGTTCTTTCCCTGTGCTAGTCCAGCAACCAGTCAAGGGTCCAAAGTGGGGCATCACACAGAGGAATGTGAAAGGTGATCTTGCCAGAACAGTGTGGAAACATAACTAGCAAAGGCAGGAGGCCTGTGTATGATCCCTCCTGCAAAAAACACCACTATGCCACACATCTTAGGAATCCTAAAGACAAGTAGCAAGAATTTCTGGAGAAGAGGGATAAAGCTCAGGACATGTATCTTCTGTTTCATATTTTGACAGTAAACAAGTTTGGATACACTTGATAAAATGACAGACATCTACAGTGTAAATGACTGTTCCTCAACTATTTGTCCAGGGTTTAGACAGTGAAGACAAAGTCTGAGCATGACCCTTCTGTCCTAAAGCAGGCATTTTAAAAAAGTTATCTGTGTAGCGCTTTAGAAATAGCTATTTCTCTGCCCTATCCACAAAAAGAAAGCTGGCAGCTACTTTGGATGAAGCTGACTCCCCTCTCACTAAAATAAAGAAAAATAAGTTCTTCTCCTGACCAGAATCTCAGATAAAATGCAAACACTCGTGGGCCTGCACACTCCCATAGATGAATTATCAATGGAATTTCTGCATGGAGATCCTTGTGTAAAAAAGTGTGGTGGGATGAGCAGATTTCACTGCAGTTCAAAGGACTCCCAGATGGTGTGAGTGGTCCTCAAAGTTGAGGCAGCCTGGAGGGGGCATGGCATTCATCCTCTGATGGTCTGGCTGCACAAACTAATGTCTCATAGGATGAGCTGGAGCCAATATCCTTCCAGTTTTGTACCTGTGCAACCATCAGAAGAAACTCACCCAATACAAGTCTGTACTCCACACTGGGAGCAAACGGAGCTGCATCACCTCCAGACAGTGTTACACCAAAGGTAGGATAAAGGAAGAAAAGAGGACTTCTGATGACACCATCATACCCATACCAAAATGCACTGTGGCTGAATAATCATCTTCTTTTATAAAATATTTTGGAATGGAAACTACTTAGAACCAAGACTCACTTCATCACTCACACTGTAGAGCCAGTGGTATATAACAATTTTGGATAATTTCTGTCTTAAAACTAAGAAATACTGTTCTTTCTAGCAAGAATAGGCTACAGGAATTCTATTGCCAACCATAACATATAAAAGAACCTATAAAATTACAGTCACACACTAAGGCATATGTCTCACATTTAACTTAATGTTTATCTTGTCAGAAAATTCAGCTAGACCATGCCAACATTTTGTTTCATTCATGCTGTCTTCAAAATCATCTGTTGTTGAGGGAGAAGAAGAAAGGAGAGAGAAAAGAAAATGCAACAGAATGTTTCAAATATATATATATATAAAGGGAACAAAATTCAAGTTAACCTCACAAATAAGATTCAAAAGCACTATACAAAAGACTCCATCAGTAACAGCATTCACCTTTATTTATTAGATTGAAGTTGCCATCTACAACTTCATCTGGAAAATAAAAAAATATTTTAAAATTCTGATATGGTTTGAAGCTGGCTCCCTGCCAAATCTCCAAACCTTACCACAAGAAGTCTCCCCCCCCCAAACCTCAGAGAGAAGAGGGAGAAAAACAACCAAGAAAACCTGAAATGAGAGAGAGACAGCTAAAGTGATATATATAAATATATATAAATATATTTACACTTATGTTACAGGTATATACAATTGAAATATATATACAATTTCACAAGGGAATGGGAAGGGGGAAGGGAAAAAGAACAAAACCAAAATAATATATATATATATATCTCCCAATTAGCAGCCCAATATCTATCCACTAAAAGAGTTAGCAAAGAAATAGCTCACTACTCTCCTTGGGACAACCGAGAGTCGCTCTGGAACGATCGCCGGCAACCTCCGTCTCCCAAGGTTGGCAAGGTCTAACCAGGCCTCGCTCCCCAACAACGACAGACTCAACAGCAGGGAACCTGCACCTCCAAGCCGCCGGAAGGAAAGAGAGCAAAGGCCTCTCCTCCTTTCTTCTTATAGTCTGGTTTACGTAAAAATCGTAGGGAATACTGGGTAAATCTGGGCCCTTCCTTGGTTACAAACTTGTCACCAAGGAAGGCCTAGCCCAAACCACCACAAAGTCTAAATTCTAAAATGTGCCCTTTGCACATCTACAGCAGGAAGTGGACTCCTTGACTTCTGATAAGCCTTATTCTGCTGAAAGGTTTTGTGATTTTTGGTGCTGAGGAAGTCACCTTCACTACAAACCCAGTATCAGCCACTCCTGAAGAACACACTCATGACAAAAATCAATTGCAACACAAACAGAAGCAAAAGAGTGAAACAGCAGCTAATTTTTTCAAAATTATCTGAAATACTTTAATTTCCGTCATATTAGGAAAAATATTTCCTTACTTAAAACACAACTTACACAACTAAATAATTCATCATGATGAATTATTTAGAGAGATGTGGACTCAGTATGTTTACAAGTCCCAAGCTGTTTTACAAAAGAGGAAACATTTATATAATTGGTCCTCAAACGCTTTTTTTAAATGTTCTTATGATGTGAGGTTTCTGATTATCAGTGGCACTGGTCCTGAAAGCAAAGCTTTTATAAACAGAGCTTTTGGTGGGAAGATGGGAGCAGCAGGAAATGACTAAGTAAGGTGATCTTTTCTTAGTAATTGGTGATTATTGCTGCTGAACAGATGATTCTTCCAAACACCATCCTGTAAGCCTTGAGTTATCTCAGGTATGGTGAAAGGTCTCCAAACCAGATATAATTAAGTCACTGACCTGAGGCATTATCTCCCAGAACAGTCATCTACCATGTACAGACACAGGGCAAGCCAGACCCATTTCACTATAAATGTCAGCACTTTCCCCCTGGCAACGCATATTCCACAAGTCCCCAGAGGAAGCCATTTATGCCGAGGAATAAACCTGTCCTTGACAGCCCAAGAAGGCTTTTGATAAGTTCATTTTCACCTCTGTCATGCTCTGTACACCATCCTCTTCTCTGCCAATTTCCTCTGGATGTCTCCATGGTCAAAGGTCCTTATAGACATGTGGTCTTTGCACATGCTGTCAGATCTCTCCTCTCTCTCTCAAAACAATTTCCCCTAAAGCCCCTGCTGATCCTAGTCCTGACAATTCAGAAGATCTCAGAGGCCACTAACTTTTTGTTATAGATGGGTAAAAAACTGGACTACATATAACCTTAAGAAAGTTGGTCTGACTCCACAGGTGCCCCTAATTTCAGCAGGTAATTGGAATAGACGTTCCTACCAATGGGAATTATCCTATGAAACTATCTTATAAACAAAAATGTTTTTTTACTGTTCACTTCATCAAAGAGTAAGAACAATAGCAGTCTCAGAAAGAATCTGACTGGCTAAGAGGAACAGGCAAGCAAACTTGTCATTCCTGGTGGTCCCTTTAGTCAGAGTAACCTCAGCCCAGAGAAGCCCACACAAGAAGCACCTATCCCAAGAGAAATAACCTCTGTGCTTCGCCTGGTCTGTCTCCAGCTGATCCCCACAACCCTGAAGAGTCTCAGACGAGACACACAAGGGAGATCGATGTCCTTGGATCTCCTGGCTGTAATACAGCAAAAAAAGGAAAACAGTCACAACAAAAGCTCAGGCACATTGAAGAAAGGACTTACCTCTAGACTGAATCTTATAAAACCAGTTCTGTTAGCTGACATTTCTTCATACAATATACTGACACTTTCTGCTTTGAGGGAAGCACTTGTGCTTGTACAGTTAGCAGGCACCTGACTTTGGGAAGGGAAGCAAGGCAGGAGCACTGAAGCAATCACTTGTATTCCTCCTGTCTGCAGATGTGGTGACCAAAGTAGCTACAGCCATATCCTTGCCCATTCCTATCCCAGCCACAGGTCTCTCTGTATTCAGACACAGAAAGGAGTCCCACAACAGCTCGGTTTCATTACACACCATGCAGGAATTTTGAATTAGAGCATTCAGGCCTTGCTTCTTGTCTTCACTCTTTCAGCACTATGTTGTGTTTGTGTCCTTTATCTGGAGACAATATCTCATCACTTGTGCCCAACACCATCAATTAACTCCCTCTTTTCACTGAGCACTTTTCTTCATCTTGGCAGTGCTGGGTTAGTTTTTGGACTTGATGATCTTGAAGGTCTTTTCCAACCTAAATGATTTTATGATTCTGTGATTCATCTACAAGGCGTTCCTCACCCTTGATCTACCATCTGACAGTGCAGCAGATACCCATGTTGCACTGCTGATTCTGGTATTATTTGTGTCCTCTAACTAACCTATTTCAGGATCCCCTATCACCACTACATCTGGGCCACTCTTATCTTATTGTCATGGAGACTACAAAGCTCTTAGCAGAAAAACATGCACACACTGAACCAAATATCACCCTTGTAAAACCCAAGTTGAGAGACTAGGTAAACCCTGGGAGGCTGCAGAAAAAAATTAGATAAATCTTTCTGAGCACAAACAACCCTTGTGCCGAGATAACTCCAAGGCTCATAATTCAGCAGCAATCTTGACATCTGCTGTTTATCCCCAAGCAGGAGCAGGGAGCAGAGGAACAGAGTAGCCATGGTTACATCTCAGTCCCTGCTGCAGGTCACTTCCATGTCGTCGGGTGATTCCAAGATCACAAAGTCCCACCCTGGGACCGACTGGCTTCCCAAGTCATCTGACATGGTCTGTTTCACCCTATATAGTCTGTTTATGATTCTGGATAATGATTAACTTGCCAAGGATACTCATTAACTTGCTATGAGGGGCCTCGCACATCTCAGGTGGTGTTAGGCCGTCACATACGCAGATCATCACAGAGCACTGCTGATCCAGCAGCTGCCAAAAACAAAGGAAAGCCATTCCCCTCACTGCCAGTGCCCAACGTGTGTTCAGCATGTGCTGCTCTAGACAAGAGGGTTATGCTGTTGTGTATTTTTAGTTCAACTCGCAGCGACTATTTCCGCATTCCAATTTCTGGTGCCGACTTATCCCACCTTCAGTTTCTCGATTAGGGTATTATTATTAGCTACACTATAACCATGAGCTTCTCAGCATGGCAAGTTTAATAAAGCACTAATGTCACCCACAACCAACGCAAGTCACCTAAAGAAAACAAGGTCTAATTTTCAGTGCAACTAAAAATTAGTAAGAGCCGGCTGATCATTCCTTACTAGTTTTTTATTGTATTTTTTTTCCCCCAGCAATCTTTCTTCCTTCTTCAGACAAATGAATTGATGCAATCCAAAAGAATTTATGCAATCCAAAATCTATTCCTTCCTTCCCCACCATAAAAGAAAGAACATATCTAAGGGCTTTTCATATAACCTTCTAGAATTATTATTCATTTCCATTTAGGGCCAACCTTCAGATATGGACTTCTCTCCAAAAAGAGTAGCCTTGCTGAAATAATATCTCTCTGACTTGTCACTCTTCTGTCTCTCGATGCCCCTGAATTTGCTGCTTGGTTCCCCAAGCAAAGAAAAGGAATGTTCAGGTGGCCATGGCATCCCAGGGTAAAACAGTAGCATGACTTTGATCCATCCATGGCAGCCAACAAAAGCTTTTCGACCGATGTGGTTCAGGCTTCCACACCTTCCTCAAACAACAGTCTCTTTTCAGCCTTGTGCATTATCTTTCCTTCTGAAAAGACTTTTGTGCACGGGGATGACTCCTACTGATCCTGAGGTCAGTGGTAAGCATCCCATAGCCATCAGTGGTGAAAGGGCTGGGTGGCTGCAGAGCAAAGCACTCTAGAACATCACACAATGCCACTTTATTTTCTCTAATATCTACCCTGGCAAAATGCACCCTCACACTGCTCAGCCTAAACACAGCTGCAAAGACGGGGAGAAACAGAGGGAAAACAATGAGGCAAGGACAGAAAATAGAAGTTTTCAGCTGGGATTTTAAGTCAAGACAGGCAGTAAAAGAAAATAAATAGGGCTGTGCTGCTGCGTGGTGTAGAATAGGTTTATGCAGTGCAGTCAACTCTGTAAATGCCTGTAAGAGGAGTCACTTGCAGCAGCAGATGCTGCTCAGCTCTAATGAAATCCATCTACCTTGCCCCACAAAGATCCTGGCGTTTTATGACGTGGGATAGTTGGGTCCTAATAGAGCAGAAGAGCTGTGCAGATGTAAGGCAGTACCTGCTGAACTCAGGTACTCAATCACACAGAGGGTGAGCAGCTGCTACAGGTATTGGCAGCTTGCAAGCCTGCATCATGTGCTCAGAACCTGTAGCTGAGTCTCAGTTCTCTGCAGAAACCATACAAATCCAGAATAGCTCACAAAAATCCAGAAAAGCAGCGTACAAAGGGACATGATCTTCCACAAGTGTGTGTTGCCCCATGCTTCTCCACCACCTCTAAAACAAATGGAAGACTTTTTATGAAAAAAAATAAAATCAGTTGTTTCATGTAGATATCTCAAAATGGACACTCACAAGCCAGGGCCCTATTTAGCTAGAACATGAGGTTACACCATCTACAGGCATCATCTGCTCACAGTTAGGTCAAGTCAAAGCCACTGAGAAGAATAAGAGGCTATGAGTGGGAAGAACAAGATAATTTAATAGAGATGGAAATTTTCATACTGAAACGCTCCACTTGTCTGGGACTCAGTGGATGGAAATGCTAGTCCTTTTGCTTTGTCCTTTAAGAAATCATTCTCAGAAAACAGGATTGCTTTTCCTGCTGCCACAGTGGTTTTCACAGTATGGGTTGACAAATTGATAGAGATATAAGCAACATTTCATTCAAGCTGCATCCTCCAAGTAATACTCATGTTCTTTTGGGCCGTAAAAAAGTAATGGGACAGTGCTTGCCAGCTTCAGAAATAAATGCAATGTTAGCAACTTGAGAGAAACCAAAATTACATTAGAAGATGTTGGCAGATCCAGATTCCTTTCCAGTCACCCAGATCCTGTAATACAACAGGAGAGATTTTTTTTCCCAGCTAGCTGGACCAAGAAAAAGCCTGGTGCTCCCCAGGTTGCTAAATGGTGGCATCAGTGTCTTAAAATCACAGGTAGTCCCTACCAAGCCAAGTTACATTACGAAAATCCCATTCATCATTGTGCTGCATTTTGTGAATCCTTAAAAGCTACACTGTGATCAGAGGTCAGAGGTTGAAATTTCCATGCAAATAAGACAAACTCATTTATTGTCACACCACTGCCATGCATTATCAGTACAAGACTGTTACTTCCTATTTGCAATTTCACCTCTAAATTCCAATGGTATGTATAAGGTCTTACCTATCCATGGCAACACTACATAGTTAAGAACAAAAAAAAGAAATTATGATAAATATAACTTCTAGATATACCTGTACAAAATATATATGCCGATACACTACTACAAAAGCAAGAATTTGTAAGTATATAGACCAGGAAAAGTTCAAACTACTACTTAATTTGTCTTACTTCCATGATCCTAAACAAGAGAAAACACAACAGGCATGAAGAGCATGTGAAGATATTGCATCTAACTACAGTGCCTCATGTGCAGTAAGGGAAGTAAACTTTGTGGGTCTTTCTGTGTCCACTCAAGATAATCTTGGTACTGAAACATACCCAAGGCTGAGGTGTGAGGGCTCCAGACACACAGCAAACATACCAAGGCACATCTGAACCCGAGAGAAAGGTAAAAATGCAATGAAATTTCTGGTAAATTTGTAGCAGCACCAGAGAAAGTACCCACCCCCCTCCAAGGTATTCTCTTTTGACTTGGGACTGCACATGGGTGTCAGTAGCATCTAAGTGTAGAAAAGAAAATCATTCTCCCTTTTAGACTTTGTTTGGATGCTCTGCCTGCTGCAGTGAAACAGGGAAGAAATAAAGCTGCTGAATAACAGAGTCCTTAGTATTGCAGGCACTAATAATGAGATTAGGGAGAGAATAAAATCATATCTTCTTGGATTTGGAAGATCTGGAAGAAGCCAGCCTCTCACTGACTCTCCCAACAAGTTGAGATCAGGCATGTCACTGTGCTGACCTTCTGAAGAAGGACTGGGATCAGCCCAGCAGCCACATCGGTTTGGGTAATTTCAGTCCCTTATCTCCCAGAGCAGTGCTTGCAGAGGTCATGCTACATCACAGGCCCGGAGTTTCTTGCAGCCTGTCAGGCACTGCCAGTGTGCAAGGAAGGAAACTGGGTATAGGGGAGAGCAGAAGAAATGCCCACAATGTGAGACACTTGCACTACTCGTGCTTGTGGACACACTTGGCGCAGTGCTCTGCTGTGGGAAGCACAGACAGAATCTGACTCACCAACCGCGGGAGAAGGTTTCAGTCCAAGAGTAAGGAAGCTGATGGACCCCAGGGATTGCAGAACGAAGAGACCAAAAGCTTGCACTACCCTGAGCCAATAGTCTAGGGAGGAATTATAACCTTTCCAAATTCTCATGAGGGTAACTGCTCAGTGCACAGAAAGGTTCACATTGCATGATCCTGGGTATGATTTAGACTTTAGGAGAACCTGCCAAGACCAGTCTGATTCCTTAAGAAGATGAAAATTGGCAAAAAGTCTGTGGACTTGCTACATATTTTTAAGGGAACCAAACAGACAGAGAGTGTCCACTCTTTAATATAAAGATTTCACCCTTCCCCTGGGTGGTGGAAAAACTTTTCTTTTCCGTGGTTAACTGTCTGTCTCATTAAGCAGTGAATCTAGTCAATCACCATACAGTATAAAAGGAAAAAGTATAATATTGCAAGAGGGTGATTACTGGATAGAGTAATAAACAGCAGTTTACACACAGGCTCAAAATAAAATGAATAGCATTGTTAAACGAAAGGCAAGGTACAACATTCATCTTCAAATCATCTTTTGCCTCAGGTTACTACAGAGCAGGATCTGGAAAATAGTAGTTTCCTTATTTAAAAAAAAGAAAAAAAAAAACACACGCACACAAAAATCCAAATAAACAAAAAAACCCAAACAAACACCAAAAAAACCAAAAAACCCCAAACAAACAAACAAAAAAAAACCCCCTTGTCTGCAGCATTTCCCAAATTCCTGCCTCAGCCTCAACCTGTTGGCAAATGCTGACTTTAGAACAGCAACTATGGTATAAGTCTTCATTTGTTCTGAGTTCCAAGAGCCACAGTGGGTGACTAATGAAAATAAGAAGAGAGATTTTAAAAGATGCTCAGTTATATCATGAGATGGAATATTTTTTTCCTTAGAAGAGTGCTAGTGAACAATAAGTGGGCATCGAGAGAGCAGCTCTTAACAGCCGTGCCCAAAGCAAAAGAAAGACCATGTTCCCTTCCATTACTAAACTAATATAATATAATAGAAAAAGCCATAAGGCAAAGTGAAAAAATCACTCCTAAGCTTTCCAGTTTAAACAAGGGAAAGGGTTGCAGGGGTGGGGGACACTGAGCATTAAGAACTGGTTATCTGAGGGGGTTCCTTGCTGTTTCCACTGATATCAGCCTCCGAATTTCCATGAACAGTCCTCCACAGAGGGTTTTTATGGCCAAGCAGTGCTCATGAAAACCTCAACCTTCCCTACCTTTCCCAGAGTCATTTCTAACAGTAGTTTGGCAGCCCCATAGTAATCGAAAGTCCATGTATGAGTTCTGGCTTCTCCATAATCACCTGCCCACATCTAGGAGCAAAGCAGGACTGTGCAGGAATACTTGCAGGGTGTTAATGTGTGATACCCAAAGCCCTTTGACCTTCAATCATCTGCTTGTACTCTGCGCCTCGCTGAACTGCCCCTGGATTATGCACTTTACATCTCTGCAACACGTACAAACAGGGGTTTGGCTCTGTAACTGGTCTCCCAGTGTCAGCAGCATGATCAGGTTTATGCTCTTTTTACAGACATTTTTACAGCACTTTTATTCCCTTTCTGTCACTACAAAGAAGTTTCAAGATTTAAATAGTCTCCAGATTTGAAGCAAAAACCAAATCTTATACAGAAATACATGATCTAATGTGCCCAGACTTGTCCTTAAGGACTGTAGCCCTACAGAGCCTTAGTTTAATTAATATAAGTATCCAAAATCATCCTCTTCAGTTAAACTTGATGTCTGTGAGCACTGTTATTAACATGGATCAAAGAGCCCCTTATAGAGAAGACCTGTTGTGATGAGAAGGTCAAGTTCCTAAGGAAATTATTTTGCAAATCAAAGCACTGATTCCAAATACTTGCTTATATTTTCTTTTTTCTATCCCTCATCCTATCAATTTCCTTTGGGATGGAACATAGTTACCAGGTAATTTTTACAACATTTCTGCATAAGAACTAGGTATGAGGTCCTGACTACCCAAATTCCTTGTTCTGTACCTTGCAGGAGGAGGGTTTTTATAAACATAGAGAAAAGGTGGGCCCAATTCTGCCTTCTGTTCTATACCTATAAACTTAAATTATATTCTGTCTCCTGCTGATTTTAGGAGGATCTGCAGATGTAGCAAAACAGAGGACTGGGACCAAAAAACACTCTGATTCTCAAATCAGGTTGAACATGAACGACAGGTACCTCTTAGCCTTCAATGAATGACAGGTGCCTCTTAGCCTTCAATGTATGTACAAGTATATATGTGTGTGTATATATATATTATATATATATATATACACACAAGTATACCAGTACTTGTACTGGGTCATACGTAGACTGTCCCCACATTATAATTAGGAAGAAGAATTAAAACTGTATCATATCCTGGGATGGGCTCCAAAGTCTTTTATTAAAATACTTATTATCAGTAAAGCCAGCAGCATTTCCAGCCACACAGACAAGGATGATTTGAGGAGGACAAGGAACACCAGAAGGTAGAACAGGGGGGTTTAGAGAAGGAGATAGACAGCAGCAGCAGCAGATCTCTTTCTCCTTACTGCTGACAAAAACAAACAAATAAACAAATAAAAAATAGTTCCGTGGAAGTGGAAAGAGCTCTCTGCAGTCATTACACAGCAAACACTTACCGCTTGGCTGAAACTTACTTCTTATCCTCTCCCCCTTCATGATCCTCAGACAAACGCACTCATCCACATCTATTTGCCTGCACAAGGACACTCCACGGATTTGTATCTCTCCTGTTTATGAAATTACAAGGACTGTCCTCATGTGCCGTTGAGTTAGAACTATTCTTCCGGTAGAAAATGTACCCAGTACATGCTTTCTCACAACAAAGTCAGCATCTTTGACTGTCTGGCCATCAGACCCACATCTCTAAGACAATTTTTTTTTCTTGACTTCTTAGAAGTTGTAAAGGTTTAAGAGCAATATTTTTACAATTATATATATACACACATTCTCAGGTATGATTGCATTGTTACTGCAATTTTTTTTTCTGATTTTAAAACACTTAAGGTAAATCTGACAGTTGTGGACTACAGTGAGGTTTCTAGTCTTGACTATTCACACACCTCTCCTCTTTACAGTTCTCTGCTGAATGAGATTTATTTGTAGAGTGGGCAGAGGCAGAAGTGCATTGTCGCATATTTTTTTTTCCTTTAGGGGTTATTAATTATCATGTCAACCTTTGCTCTACTGCTGCTGCCCACTTTTATTTTGGAAGCGCAGCCGTTCCCCACTCTGATCACATTGGGCTCCCCCATCATCCCATTTTCTACCAACCTTTAAGAATATTATTTATTATTCCTTATGTATCTGGGTGGAGGAGAGGGAGACGGACAGTATGGCAGAGATGGGAAAGATGAGCCAGAAAACATGCTTGCCTGGAATTGTCATCACACTGCTGTTGGAAGGAGTGAGCCGGAAAACTCGCAGCCAACACTCGCACGCAAACACACGCCAGGCACACAGCACATCGATCTCGGGGAGTTTGTGAGCAGCCCCACAGCTCTTACCTGGGTTATCTGGGATCCCTCTGCAGTGCAGCTCCCTCAGCTCCCTCTGCCCTATTCCCCCCGGGAGCAGTGGGGCCGGGGCTGTGACCGGGTGCCGGTGCGGGTAGGGGATGGCAGCAGCTGGCTGCAGCCTCGGCTGCCGGGCTCTGGCTCCTGCCAGGGCTGCTGCTGCTGCTGCTGCTCCTGATGATGCCGAGGAGGAGGAGAGCCGAGTGAGGAGGAGGAGGATGCTGGCGGTGATGCTGTTGCTATGGTTACCCAACTCGGCGGCGGCACCGCTCAGAGCAACAGCTGCCCCAGCACCCAGATCTGCTCGAACCCATCGCTGCCAAGCAGCCCTCGATGTACAGGCACGGGGGTACCACCCCAAAGCCCCCCTCCACGGGAACAGTGACAGCCGGGAGGATAGAGGTCACTCCTTGGCATGCTTTTGGAGCTCCGGGAAAACAGATGGAGCGATGCATCCAAAATGTTTGCATTCTGCACTTGTCGGTCAAGAGCTCGCTGCCCTGCAAAGGTCAAACACCAGCTTCCAGGAGGGAAAAGTTTCCTTTTACAGGGTGTTCTTGAATTTTTATAAGAGACTGAACAAAACAGCAAAGCTGAGGAGGGGAATAATTTTCAAAGTTCGTGTTGTGATGCAATGTTAAACTTTTTTCTCTTTTTAGCTAAAGGACAACCTTCTGTCTTTAAAATGGGACTTAAAAGTGGAAGTTTACTGTCTTCTTGTGTAAAGGGTTTTTTGCATAGACAAATCCCCTTAAAAGTGAGTTCCTTGTGTGAGAGAGAACTGCCTCTTACCACCAAACAGTGAGAAAAACACCTTTCAGAAAGGAACACTCTTACACAGCACAGGACACTAATCTTTCATGCATGAAGCAAACAAGCTGAACTTTGCCTTTGCCTACTGATCTGAAAATAAGAAAGGAAAAAGACCTCAGGTGAATGGACTGCCACAGGATCAAAACATGGAGTATTAACTGAGAGAGACATGTGAAATCAAGGCATTCAGTTGCCATTTATGTATCAAATATGCATGTCATGAGGCTCTCATTTTGCACAGGAACATCACAAGACACAGTAAGGTCACAACAATCAAATGTCACTTCCATCCAAAAACGTTAGTACAAAACTGCGTAACGCTCATAAGCCATGACAGTTCTTTCAGGAGCTGGTACTCTTTGCAGGACATTGTGAAACCCTGGCTCAAACCTACTGAAAAAAAGAAAAATCACTGGTGGAAACTTTCTAAAGGGATTTGCTTCCTACTGCCAGATCTCTGCTTGAAACCTGGATGCTGCAGACAATAGGAATCTGAGCTTGAGACACCAAGAAAATGCACTGAGTGCATCTTCCTGATTTTTCCTCTTTTTCCTACTTTACCTATTTAAGTATTAGACCTGGAGAAATGGTTACAGGAAATGAGGGACTACAAGAAAGATGGAGAGGGACTTTTTAGAAGAACATGTTATGACAGGGCAAGGGTGAATGGTTTCAAACTGAGAGTAGGTTTGGATTTGATATTAGGAAGAAATTCTTACTGTGAGGGTTGTGAGGCACTGGAACAGGTTGCCCAGAGAAGCTATGTATGCCCTGTCCCTGGAAGTGTTTAAGGCCAGGTTGGATGGAGCTTGGAGCAACCTGGTCTAGTGTAAGGTGTCCCTGTCCATGGCAAGGAGTTTGGAACAAGGTGTTCTTTAAAATAGGCAATTCTACGATTCTGGGATGTGCTGGTGGCACCATCTCTCAAGATATTCTAGAAGAACACCATGTTCATTTGCAGTCATAATGCGATTCATATAAAAGCATTTTCTATATATCTCATTACTATGAGAGAACCTGGAACTACCGAACTGAGGAGGAAAAATGTGCCAGCCAACACACATTGTCAGACCTCCATGGAGTAGCTTCCCATTTCACAGCCTCCATGTGTCTTATAAAACTGGTCACCATTCTCCCCATAGACTTTTTAATTATTCTCCTTTCAGACAATAATTTTGATGTCCACTCAGAGATTATGTAGAATAGGTGACTCAATGGGACTTTCTAGCCCTCTAAAAAGAAATAAGAAATATCTATTTTAATCTTTTAAAATGTCATGCATATAAAATTTGATTGTACTCTGAAACCCCTTCTGAGAGCTAAAAAGTATGTGGTGCTTGTGTGGCCATGGGGATCCTCTGCTTTAATTTTGAATGCAGGGTGAGAAGATCTCATTGCAGTAATGACTGTGAGCACATCTAAATCACCCGCTCGATAACTAACCAGCTGACAGCAAAACTCATGGTTATTATGAATAGATCACTGACACCACAGACAGATCTTATTTCTGCGCAATCAGGATGTGTACTGCAAAATGTAACTGCTGAGGTACATGTAATCAGCTTGCAAGGTTATATTTTCCAACTTTGCTTATTTGGGCTGTTTTTTGAAAGGTGCATCTCTATTTTCAAGAACACACATAAGAATAGCAGAAGAGAGCTGGCTCTGGCTTCAAGTACTTTGGCTCAGCGTGGTTGTGTTTTACCACTCGGAACTGCCCACCCTAATTCTCCTGTTGGTGCTAATCTGGAACACTGAAGAAAAGTCCCCCCCTAAGGACATGCAGAGCCCACTAAAACCAATGGCTCTAGTACCTCCCTGTCTGCACCCTGCAGAGCATTCATCTCAACTGTGCCAAGTGAGTACAAAGCGGATATAAAGCTCCAACAAAGCACAAAAAAACCCAAAACAAAACAACTAAACAAAATAAAAGATGAAATGGTTTTATCTGCCCTCAGTCATGCAAGGAGGTCCTACACGGTGGGATTGATGACTTGCATCAGTTCACTGTGGAGATAAGTGATGTTACAGTGTATAGAGCGTGCTGATTTCATAAGGAGATATGACTCGATAAAGAAAGGACACATCACAGACATATTTGACAGAGCCTGGAGGAGAGGTTGCATTTTCAACCACAGCATTAGTTTTTAAGGAAAGAACCTATGTCACATCTTGCAGCCCTGTTTAGGAATTACAGACCAGATGGTACTAGGTACCTGTGTTTATGCGTCTCAGGCATATCTAGATTATTTTCTTGCTTTAAATACTAAAGACAGGCAAATCAACTTAGCTTAACACAGATTTCTAAAACAAGTCAGTTAAATTCTCCCTTGTACCCATTTTTCTCTACCCTGTTGTTAGTAAAACACCAGGACTGACTAACTTAGCTGTATTTATCTACAGCATCCTGAGGTAAAGGCAAATCCTACCCCTAAGACTTGTTTGGAAGAGCTATCCCACCAAATCAGCCATTTGAGCTCTGATGTCTGCTAACAAAGATTAAAATGTACCAAAATGTACATTCTGGAAATACCTCTTAACTGCCATCTTAGTCCCACAGCAACCTGAGGTTTCAGCCATGAGGCTACCTGAGTGCCTGTTTAGCTGCTGAACATTCCCAGACCGGCTACAATCTCAACAGCACAGACATCCTTGGACAAATTGGTGTCCCATAGCCCAGCATAGGCAGAAAAATGCATATTCTAGATTCTTTGTGTAGAGGTTTTGGGTTATTTAATAATAATCCGAAGCAGATATTCCCATTAGGTATCAGGATACCTAATAGATGTTCAGTGGAGCAGTCCATGCTGCAGGAACCACATTGGGCTGGTAAACATTTATACAGGTTGCAGACTCTTCTTCAGTCTCAACACTACTCAGGGTGCACTGTAATAATAATTCTTCAAATTCTGTTAAGAGCTAGGTTAAGTAAAAAAAGCCTTAAAATAATTGAAATAAGCTCAGAATTACAAAATTCTGACTGCCTGTTCATGCCTGACAAATTTTGGTGACCTTCTAGGATGGGGCTACAGCACTGGTGGATGGGGGCAAAGTAAATGCCATCTGCTACCTGGACTTATGCAAAGCTCTTGACACTGTCCCACATGATGTCTTTGTCTCCGAATTGGAGAGACAGGGGTTTGATGGATGGACCACTCAGTGGATAAAGAATTGCTGGAAGGCCACACACAAAAGGTTGTGGTCAAGGGCTCATTGTCCACATGAAAGCCAGTGACAAGGGGTGTCCCTCAGGGGTTGGTTCTGGGGTCGATCCTGTTCAGCAGCTTAGTCAATAACATGGAGAGTGAGATTGAGGGACCCGCAGCAAATCTGCTGATGACACCAAGATGTGTGGTGCAGTCCCACACTGGAGGGAAGGGATGGCATCCAGAGGGACCTCTGACAGGCTGGAGAGGTGCACCAGTGCAAATCTCACGAAGTTCAACAAAGAAAAGTGCAAGGTCCTACACCTGGGTCACGTCAATCTCAGACACCCCTGCAGGTTGGGTAGAGAAGTGATTGAGAGTAACCCAGCAGAGAAAGACTTGGGGGTGAGGACTGATGACAAATTCCCCATGAGCAGCGTGTGCTTACAGCCCAGAAAGCCAAATTAATCCTGGGTTCCATCCAAAGGAGTGTGGACAGCAGGTCAAAAGAGGCGATTCTGCCCCTCTACTCTGCTCTAGGGACATCCCACCTGGAGTGCTGCATCCAGCTCTGGTGCCCCCAATATAAGAAGGGCCTGGAACTGTTAGAGCAAGTCCAGAGGAGGCCAAAAAGTTGACAAGAGCACTGGACCTCCTCTGTGAAGACAGGTTGAGGAAGTTGGGGTTGATCAACCCAGAGAAGAGAAGGTTGCATGGAGACCTCGTAGCAACTTTCTGGTATCTGAAGGGGTCCTAAAGGGAAGCCAGAGAGGGACTCTTCATCAGGAACTGTAGTGATAGGAGTAATAGGTAAAAATTGAAAGAGGGGAAATTTAGGGTAGATATTAGGAAGAAATTTTTTACAAAAATTACACTGTTTCACTGGAATAGGTTGCCCAGGGAGGTTGTGGATGCTCCAACCCTGGCAGTGTTCAAAGACAGGTTGGATAAGGCCTTGAGTAACTGATCTAGTGGAAAGTGTCCCTGTCCATGGCAGAGGGAGTTGGGACTACATGATCTTTAAGGTCTATTCCAACCCCTTAACATTCTATGATTCTATGATTCCTCAGATACCTCAATGTCAGCGCATAAAACCTTACATTGCGAGGTCCAAGCTTGTGAATTAACCCCACACATTGGGGAAAGGAAGTGAATGTGTCTCAGGCAGACTGTCTCACATGGCAAGGAAAGACCACAACCCTCAGCATCCCCACTGGAGCATCCAGTGAGTGGTCACAGGCAGAGTCCACATCTTGGCTGCAACAGCTTTCTTCAAGCTCTGAGACACAGTCTGCAGCATGAAATCCCAGTGAGAGCTCACTGTGAATGTGTGACATGTACCACTGTGACTGGGGAGCAGAAGGTAGGACCAAATGCCTGCTCCAGGCTAGAAGCAGGAAACGTGACAGCTCTGTAGTTAATGGACAGAGAAAATGAAGCTTTTTTAATAAACTCAGAAGTTGAATTTACCTTTTGATTGTGATGCAGCTTCCAGGGACTGTTTATTTCTACTTTATAATTTCAGGAAAAGGTAAGGTCTAAAGGGAAAGTCTGACACACAAAAATGAACAGAACTCTCAGGCTTTGATTTCTTCTGGATCCTCTATATGCTCTAGGACCATTCAGATGGTAAGACCCTTTTAGGAAGCAATGCACCATCTTGCTATAGCAGGATTTGAAACACCCTCTGATGCAAATTACACAGTCTCAAATAATCCGTTTTCATGCTATGCAACAGAGAAGCAGTTAAGCAAAAGGAGGTGAAAAACAGGAGAGGGGATCAAAAGATGTCTTTCATGTAGCTATGTGATAAAAATATATCCAGAAGTGTTAACTCAAATATATCTATATTTATTTTGATGCAGCTGGTGACAGACAGAGGTCCATCATTCATGTCCCGTCACTGGAAGCATTCAATACCAGATTTGATAGGGCTTTGGGCAACTTCATCTAATGAAAGGATTTGGAACTAGATGATCGTTAAGATCCCTTCCAACCCAATTTTAATAAACAGATTGTTGGCGAGTACCACAGTATAAAAGTATTTTTAAAATAATACAACTTTTTTTAAATCATGTAGTGTTTAAAATCACACAGGATTTTCATGGATCATATAGGTAAAGACTGCAGTACCAGGAAAAGTATAATTTATCATTTTACTAAACATGTGTTTCACACAAAATCCACTTAGTATAATATAGCAATGATCACAATGACTTGGCTTGTTTTAATAGTTGTATCCAAGAGACTTCTCTTTGAAAGTCCTCACACTTATCCTGTCCTCAAGCCACAGAGTCCTCATTCAGCTGCCATCCATTTAATATTTCATTCATTCTACTGTTCATTTTTTAGTCCAGCATCTTGTTACAGCCAAACAGCCAAGTAAACAGCCTTACTTAAAGTAAGAAAAAGCTACTTTTACCCGCCAGTTCTTCCCTTACCTGGAAGGCAGTGGGAAATCTCAGGTTGCAGTCCTCTCATTTAGGGCTCTGGAAGATTGCATACTGGACAGAAAACAGAGAGTAGATAAACTAAGCACATTTCAGATGTTTAACATGATACAAACGTCGAAGGAACTACAGCAGTGTTAGAAGTTAGGAGAAAAAGAAAGGATTTTGTGAATAACACAGACCAGACCCAAATTATCATCTTGCAGACAGCCTTAGTAGCTGCAGAGCACTGCTCAGCACTGCAGTACCTCACAGAATCACAATCAATACTTTTCTGAAAACCCCTATGGAAAAAGGACTGCCACTGTCATTTATTTTGTGCATGGAAAACAAGCCCTGGACTTTTTCAGAGGCATCCATACAAGCAGCTGAGATTTTCTGGATATCAATGCTGAACTCCCTGAACACTGAAATAGCTTGCCCAGACAGGATGTGGAGTCTCCATTACTTGAAATATTAAAAACTCAATTGAACATTGTCCTCTGCAACCTGCTGTAGCTGATTTCCAGAAGTAACTTCTGATATCAACCATTCTATGAAATCATGAACAAGTCTTCTACCCGACTGCTCTCAGCACACAGATTCCTGATCTCTGCCCCCTTAGTTCACCAACTCTCCCTTGGTTTTATACACAGCCTCCTTTTTCCTCCACACAAACACATATTGCCATGCACATATGACCACACCTTATACACATCCATCCCTGATATCCTAAATCCAAATCACTTGGTCTCATCCTAGGCCCCTTGTTACCTCCTAGACCTCCCTCTGCCTATTTGGTGCTGTAAATCATAAGGGCAAATTCTTCCCCTTTTTAGGTTGGGCACAGTGCAAGGAACTTTCACCAGACTATTGCATCTCCCAGCTTGTGTCCCACCTTAGATCTGGCCTAGCCTACAGCATTCCAGAAAAAGGAAGGAATGTTGCAGAGAAACTGCGCAACTCTGTTTTGACACAGACTTGGAAAAAAACATCCATATTTCCAGACTGGAAAACTTAACATGTCAGAGGACCTTATCTGTTTATGTCTAGCTGCTGCCAAGCACCCAAAACCTTTTTATTCAAAGGATAATGGGCTGTCTTATGGCACAAGTTATGAGAGATGGACACAACAAAAATACCATTTCTTCTCTTTTTCCTTTGGAATATCTGTTCCTAAGCACACAAGTTCAAGTCTTCCAAAGAAGAACATATGATCCATTTCTAATGTAGGCAAAACTGGTTATTTCTCCTAGATTCTTTTATGGAAAGGGCTAAACTATTTTGGCTTCAGTTTTCCAAAATTAATTCAGTGCAAGGCAGATGCCCCTGCATAAAGTTTCAGCCCAAGCAATTAACATACAGCAAAACGATAAGCAATAAAAGCTAGAGTGTTACTATAAGAAATGCTGGACAACCTTAACAACACTCATTGGTATCACTCCCACCTAAAATATATATTAATTCACAAAACAACCAGATGGGTTTGTTTGTTTAAGACTCTTCCCTAGAGGTTTTCAGCTTCTTTTTTTTAATATGTCTTTTATTAAAATTCAGAATACCAGCTGGTAGGCAATACTAGTAGTACCTCGCTATTAACTGGAGTTTGCATATAAAGATTATTTTAAAATATCAGAACCAAACATTATTTCAAAATATCAGAATGAACCACTTGTCTAGCATTACTCATAATAAGCATCAGATTGCAGCCTTGTAAGGAGAAGAAAAACATCATCCTTATTTTTGTCTGGATAAACCATGGTACAGAGAAGCTAAATATGCTTGTGGAAATGTGTGTTACAGGTGGGAAAGGACAGGGTAGCTGGCAACTTACTCCCAAATATGCTTGGATGCAAAAGGTTATTCAGCCACTGGATGAGAATCTGTTGTGCAAAATCCAAGCCAGTGGCAAAACAGCATTTTCAGCGATGAGGGAAGTTTCATATTTGAGATTTTAACTCTTAGTTTAAGTTGTTTTAAGTTCTAACATGTAACTTCCAACCACTATATCACTTTCTAGGTCAATGACATTTAAGTGAGTAAGATGGAAACTGTTAGAGACATTATTGTCATCCCTGGCTCAAGGTTGAAGTGCAATGGTGTGAAGGAGTAAGATCAAGGAAAGTCAACTAAGATGTGATTATCCAGACAGATGACTCCCACCTTTTATCATAGCTATACAGCTATAGCCTCCGTTACAACAGAATCAGAATAGGATATTTTTCAGCGTTCCCACCACCCCTGTCAATGATAGAAGTTGCTAGTGGACACTTCCTTACCTCATATTCATAGTCACTTTCAGCAAATAGGACATTCATAGCTTTATGAGAAGGAAGGAGCTTAGGGTAGAAACTTTTGAGGCATGTCTACACTGCTTTGGAAAGACTTGCAGCCTTACTAACCTCTGAAATTCCACAGATCATCACTAAATAATGCTAAAGGACCAGTTCTCACTTGTCTTCTGGTTGGTTGGAAAAGTTAATCAGAAGAAATTACACCAACCTACTTTGTGGAGTTAATGTCAAAAAAAAAAAATCCTTCTCTCTTTGCATGAAGGGGCAAACAGTGTTTATGAAATACATGTGTTGTAATTTTAAAATAAACTGAACGTAAGGGTTTTCATAAAGGGGACTATGCCAGCTAGAAAGATATTGTCTTCCATACAAAATCACAGAACCTTGTCTTAGTACCTGTGTAGATATCTGCTGTTCTTCTTAAAGCTTATTATTTATTGAAGAGACAATGAGAACTACTACGCATCTAAAGAGGTAAAACACAGTTTGAGAGAGCAACTGCAGGACTTCAGGGATTTGCCATAGAATAGGACTGACCTTGAAGTCCACAGGGAAATAATTCTAAAACATTTCATCCTCTTAATGCCTCAATTGAGCATATGTCAACAGAAGTCAGTGATAATACAAGTCATCAAATGGTTTATTTCAATGGGGAGGACCAAGACTGAGTAGATATAGAGTTGGAGCTAATCTGGGAAGATGACAACATTCTATTCTCTCACTGCATATCCCAGCCATGTAGGCATGTCTGCCTCACTGAGACCATACAGCCAGGATATTGACAGCAAAAGATACCTGAATGACTAGAGATGGAATGACTCGGGCCCTTGTGTGTATTATCTTCTCAACTGGAGGCTTGGCAGGAATAGATAGGGATTTGATTTCCCAGTAAACTGACACCCTCCCCCCCAAAAAACTCACGTTCAGTGTTCAGTCAAAGCAGAATATCTTTTTACATGCTATTACCAAAAATATTATAAAAACACATTATTCATCTCCATAGGAAATAAAAATAAAACTATTGAGGATTTTCCCTCTAGTTGCCCCTACAACATGCCTGTTATTCTTGAGGAACAGCTGCAGAACACCTTATATAATTAAACATGGTCAGAATCCAGGGAACAACTGCAAAGGCTGGATGTACATGCGACAGAAGGAAAGACAGTTTCCTTTTCCTTCTCAACATGCCAGTTCTGGGGAAGAGGTGGAAACATGTTTTGATTTGTCCTCTCCCATTCCACTCTAGCAGGAAAAATTCCCCATTGCACAATCAGCAACAGAGCCTTGAATAGAGCCAAAACTCTGGGCACAGCTCCATCAGACTGTATTTTATGGTCTTCCCTGCCACCTAAGTGCAAACAGAAAATTCCATGTGCATGCACCACAGCCCACACAGATGGTGTAGATGGGAGCATGAGGCACCTGGCACTACTCTGCCCACAGCAACATCATGGCATAACATCCAGAATACTGTTATGTATAGATCCAGCAGCCAATGAGGAAAACTGTAAAACATGGCTCTTACAAACACTACTGTATCCTTAGAATCACTGATTTAGAGTAGGACACTGGAAAGGAAGAAGAACTGGAAACAACAGAGACTGGGACTGATGAACTGCAGCCTTGGTGGACAGTGAGCTGGTCGTGAGCCTTGGCAGCAAAGACCAAAGGCCCCCTGGGCTTTGCCAACAAGGTTACAGTCTGTAGATGAAGGGAATAGATTATCTCTCCCTGTTTCAGTGATCTCCAGACCACACCTAAATACTGAACCCAGTTTTTGTCCCCCCAATACAAGAAGAATCTGGATAAACCAGAGCAAGTTCCACAGAGGACCACTGAGAAGGTAGGATTGCCCGATAAGGAGAGAGTGGGGGACCATGACTTATTCATCTCGGATAAGACACTTTGGATGAACTGTTAAGGGGTCAGCAGCCCTCCACTATCTACGGGGAGAGGTCACCCAGAAGATGGAAAAAATTTCTTCATGGTTGTGA
This sequence comes from Manacus candei, assembly GCF_025592945.1. NCBI lineage: Eukaryota > Metazoa > Chordata > Aves > Passeriformes > Pipridae > Manacus > Manacus candei. Next base: position 10,086,309 of record NW_026138061.1, read on the forward strand.
ATGGCAGGGGAAGCAGAGACAACAAGCATAAGCTTAAATAAGAGAGTTTCAAGCCTTTTCCCCATGAGGAAAGTCATACAATGAAGCACAATGTCCAGAGAGGTTACGTGGCTTCCATCCTCAGAAGTTTTCAAGTGTGGACTGGTTAAAGCCTTGAAGGCCTTAAGTGACCCCACAGCTGACTGCTTGGAGCAGGGAACTGAACTAAAGACCTTCTGAATTATTCTATCATACCTGTGACTTGCCTCATTATAGAAGTCATTTTCCCAGTTTTCCAAATCTTTCCTTAGCCTGCCTTGCACTCAGTCTGTAAAAGGAAAAGCATAGATTATATGTTTGTGTACTTTTCAGTGACGACATCCTGGCTAACAGATTGGCACAGCAGGTACACGTCAAACCAATAAAAAGGAAAACTAAAGAAGGCTAAAGATAATCATGGAATTTATCAGAGCATTACATCACATTCTTTTTATTTTCCTTTCTTCTCCAGTCACAAACACAGCAATAGCATTGGCTTCATTACCCAGCTCTGAAATTAAATGGGGCAAGAGAGAGACTCAATCTCTTCAACACAAAGGGAAAAGTAAACATTTCCCTCTGCCTTGAAAGCCTGCATGACCCAGTTCCCTGCCAACACCCAGATATGAGAGATATGAAGGAGAAAGGAGAGATAGATTGAGGTGAAAAGCAGCAGAAGCTCTTTTCATAGCCTACCTGTTGAGAAGTGATGAACCTTTGTCTGCTGTTTTGTCCAGTTCCCGTTACAGAGCATGCCCTTGTTTGCCCTTCTTGCATGGTACAAGGATGGTAACAGCCCCTTTATGTTAATTAGGTGTTAACATCATCCTCTGCAATGTACAGAAACAGCCCAAAACAGCACATAGTGTTTGGATTTTAACGGGATCCTTGCACTTGAGGGTCACAACACAGACCCATGACCAGCACTGCCTCCTAAAAGAAATCATAGCATACTGTGTGTTGCATGGCACTGGACTCAAGGTGGGAAAAACCTTGAGAGAGATCATTCCCTCTCTGGCTATCTTGTTATGAAGTCCATGGGCTCCTCCAGGATTCCAGTCCTCAAAAGATAGCTATACTTTTCCTTTCCAGGCAAAATAGAGGCTCTTCTGTTAATGTGGCCAGGCATCACACACCTGTATTTCTGTTTGAAGTGGAGAAAAAATGGGACCTTTTTTTTTCCTGCTCTGCTCTGTCACCAAACACCATCATTACTTGCTTCAGAATAAACTTTAATAAATCCCATGCTGAGCTATAGCAGTGACATAAGGAACAAAGAGGGTCAAGGTAGATGCAGAATAATCATGTGTCACCCACAAGCAGTTGGAATGGACTCTGTACAGGTATAAAGAGATTAAAATGGGAGGCTTTGTCAATACTGGCCCTGAGCAACAGGTCTGTGTGCTGTGGCTTTTCCTGCTGCAGGGTCTTCACTGAACCTCTTGAGAAAATGAAACCTGGTGGGGAATTCAATCTGCTCAGATGGAAGAGCTCTTTCTCCTTGCAGAGGCCTGGAGGTCTCCAAAGTGCCATTCAAAGGACACCCCAGCCTATCCTCAGCAGTAGCTAGGAAAAATATCAGATTAGAGATAATAATCATTTTGAACTACTTCATCATAGGGACCAAGTCAACTGAATCCCTCCATAGGCCTGGGAGGGCTCCCAGTTTCCAGGAGATTTTCCTAGAGTCCAAAATAGTGTTTAGCAAAGCTGGTGATCTCTCTTCCTGTTCAGTAAAAGTGGACCAGTCTGTAGGCAAGAGGGATCAGGCACCGTAGGCTTCTAAGGGTCTCCCCTAGAACAACACGAGTAGCATTGCACATCTCTGCTTCCAGAAGGGGCTAAGAATTAATGATCTTAAATGTTATTCAAGTGTCATAGTGGGAAATTCAGCTGGGTAGTCTGGAGAATGTGGCTGAGCACCTCATTCCAGATCCTCTAGTATCTACTAAAACAATTTAGAAGTCCAGTTTTCTGGTTCCTTATGTTTTGATGACCTAGAATCACACATTTATATATATATATACATAAATATAAGGGACGCGCGCACTTGGTGCGGCAGCCCCGGCTCGGCCCCTTGTTCTAGAACAAGCAGCAGTCACAAGTATTGAGGTCATGTTGCTGAGAACACAGCTGCGTTGAGCAGGGCATGTCTCCAGGATGAAGGACCACTGCCTCCCTAAGATCTTACTCTATGGTGAACTTGCCACCGGCTGCTGCATGAGAAGAGCCCCGAAGAGAAGATACAAGGACTCCCTGAAACAACATCTCAGCCTTGGCCATACTGATCAACATAACTGGTCTTCTCTGGCCTCTAATCGGGAGGTCTGGAGACATGCCATCTATAACGCAGCTGTCTCCTTTGAGAACGCACGTAGGATCACTCTCGAGGAGAAAAGACAATGCAGAAAGAATCGTGCCTTGCAGAATTTACCACCTAAGGAGTCTTTCTGTTGTGCCTTTTGCAGCCAGACATGCCTGTCTCATATTGGCCTTTTTAGCCACCAGTGTGCTTGTGACAAACATGGGTAGAGCCCTTTCCCAAATCTTCATTCGCGAAGCCCAGCCATGATGATGACATAAATATAAATATGCACATACATTCATACATGTATCCACACAAACACTCTCTCTTTCTCTAAATATATATATGAATTTATTCAAATACACAAAGACATTATGTATATGAGTATACACACACAGTATGATTTAGTCCATAATCACCTATTGACAAGAAATTGTATGTGAATGTGTGTATGTGGGTGCGCTTTTGCACATCCAGGTGCAAAAATAAATTTGGATCTTACAGAACTAAGCCACAACTAAGTTACACGTACTTTTAGTGCACATATATCATAAACACAGTTTTGATTCACATTCCTCAAATGAGTTAATGCTTTTTTATGCAAAACCTCTTTTCTTCTTGAATTCAAAATTTAAAGAATATTCTTGGAAGATGACTAATACGATGCTGGCTCTAAAGGATAAGCTCAGTTAAAAAAAAAAAAAGGTGTTTTCTAAAATATTTTCATATTTGTATTTTTCAAGTTCTAAATTACCATAAATTTACATTTCCAATTACCCAAAAGGCATTTCTGTGAAAGTTCAACAAATCTGTTTCAATCACAAGGAAAATAATCTCTGATTATATCAGTCTTTCCACAATTTCACAGACATATGAAGACTTTGTCAGCTTAATCTTTTAAAAGAGTAAGAAATCTGAGATGATATTGAAGTTTTTGATTACTTTTGTGATGCCTTTTATCCCTCCTGTTTCTCTAATACAACAAATCAATAAAATAAATGTAGTCCTTTGAACTTATATTGGGAAGAACATTAGAAAGCTTTTTTCACTAATTCAATTACTATTCCATTTTCTTTTTTTTCTTCAGTTTCCACTCTCAAACAAATCCTTGGACATGAGCATGCTTCAGAGGAAAAGGAGTCATGAACACTAGAGGGCAGATAAGAAACAAACCATCAAGTTTATCCCTCACCAATTAAGCCCCTGAAATAAAAATTTTCTTCTAGTAATTTTTACTCTTGCTTTTTGTATTCCATAAGCAACTTTAATTATTTTAATTTTAAGAATCAATGCCAATGGTCATAATTGCATAGAATTTTATTTTCTCTGGAATATTCCTTGAGAAGGAAGGAGGAAACTCCATGAAAAGGAAAATCATATTGAGACTTCAAGGTTGAAGGTCTGTTACTTGCTGCAGACAATGGGAAATGACTCATGGCAATACTATATTCACTATACATAGAGTGATCTCTAGTGCAAACCAAATTTGGACATACACTGGTAGTGCAGGCATATCTGAGTTACAGTGACCAACAGCCAGGGCTACATGTTTGCACATAAAAAATGACATTCACTTGCTTGGTTCTCATTTCACTGAGTGCTTCCTCACTCCAGTCTTGTCTTTCCTTTCTTCCACCCCTGTCAACACTGTGTGCAATTATGTGGTCCCCCTCCTATAACCTCAGACACGGAGTTTCCTGCATTTAGGTGACAAAGATGAGATTTCTATCACTGCCACCCATTGGTGGTCTCTGTAGACAGGCAGAACTCACATGCACAGCAGAAGTGAAACACACATTTACAAACATAAGAGGATTTATAGTAGAAATATAAAAAATTAAAAGAGTTTGGTTTGGAACAGACCTTCCAGACCATCTGCCAAATGCCCTGCCATGGACAGGGACACCTTCCATTAGACCAGGTTGCTCAGAGCTCCATTGAACTTGGTCTTGAACAGTTTCAGGGATGTGACACCCACAGCTTCCCTGGGTGACCTGGTCAGTGCCTCACCACCCTCAGAGGAAAGAATTTCTTCCTAATAGCTAATCTAAATCTCTCCTCTTCATTCCCCCTCACCTTACCACTATCTACCCATGTAAAAAATCTTTCTCTCTCCTTTTTATAAGACCCCAAACCCCTGATCATCATCCCTCATGCTGCCAGAAACAGTCAGTCTATAAACATCTGAGACAATTCACCTCATATCTCAGGACAGCTTGAGTGAATACTTTTTTTTAAAAAGTCAGTCACAGCCTCATATAACCTCTGAATCACACCTGGGGTGAAGCAATTGTGCTTAACTCCTTTGCACATCCTTAGCATGTCTCTTCTCACCACCAGGAGCCCGGCAGACTGCTGTAATTCAGAGGGATGCTTCAGGACTATTTACAAACACATCTCCCTGTGCAGCATTGCTCTCTCAGCATAAATGCAAATACAGCCTCTGCAGTACCTCACACACACAACACTTACTGCTATGCAGTTCATGCCTAGATCTTTTGGGAAGCTGCTTTCTTCTAAATGCTGAAATAAAAACTAAATCTGCTATTCTTCAAACCAATTTTTTTTTCCTGGCAAACCTTGGTCTAGGGTCACCCAGAATATATCTTGTGGATTTATGTGGGCAGAGAAAACAAAAATAGCCAGGCTCTGCTGCCTGAGTGTTTAGCAGAGCCCTGCAGTTGCATTTGTGTGGCTCAAAGCCTGAACTGATATGCATCAAGGGCTCTCAGGATTTATTAACTTGTGTGTTATTCAGCCTCTGGCTCAGAGTGGGCTCTCACAAATGTGCAAAAGTGCAGACCACAACCTTCATGTGTTCAGTCTCTCCTGGAGAGCAACACACTTCTCTCAACCATCCAAAATGGACATTGAGAGCCTTCAAAAATCACTTTGAGAAGCCTTAAGAGAACCAGACAATGTAGTCATTCCTGTCGTGTTCTTTGTCCTGAGTTAACCTTGGCTAAAGGCTAAACACCCACCCATCATGCATTCACTCTGCTCCTCAGAGATCCAAGGAGACAAAACATGAGAGCTCATGGGTAGAGGTGAAGACAAGAAGATCATTTACCAGTTACTCTCATGGGCTAAGCAGGATTATAAGGAGAAAATAAATTTAATTTATTCACAGTTGAAATATATTCTGGTATTGACAAAGAAAGACAAACAGCACAATAACCATCTTCCATTTAGCTCTTCCCCAGCCCCCTCTTCCTCACTTCACTCCTCACTCCTCTCCCATGAGACAGTTGGGATAGGGCTGGGTACATCCCTGATAGCCTCTTTAGGATACTCCTCCCTCCTGACCTATCTCCTTGTCCCAGGTCAGACCCTTCCCCAAGCTGCTGCCCTTCAGAGACAGATGGTCCCTCCTGGGCTCTCCAAGGCTGTGAATTTGCTGTGAATTCATCAGGGATGTTGTTGCAACATGTCTGTGAGGAAAATGAGAACTCCATTGAATTACCTAAATGCAAGGGGATACTAAATCATACTCTGATAAGGACAAAACTGTATCCCCCAGAGATAAAACACACAACAATTAGTTTCTTCAAGGTCAGCTTATACCCTTAGTGGTCTCCCTTGTTGCCACATGTTCAATGGACTGTGCCTCACCTTTGCTCATCCCCAACAAGTGTCATTTCTCTGTTTGTGAGAGCTCAGCCCATGAGTGAGTTCCTCACAGCACAATATAAGAAAGATATAGAGCTATTAGAGAGTGTCCAAAGAAGGGCAATGAACATAGTGAAGTGTCTGGAGGGGAAGCCCTATGAGGAGCTGCTGAGGTCAATTGTTCTGTTCAGCCTGGAGGAGATTCAGAGTGTGCTCATTGTGTGCTACGATTTCCTCACAGGGTGAAAAGGAGGGGCACACGCTGATTGCTGTGGTGACCAGCGACAGGACCCAAGCAAACAGCATGAAGCTGTGTCAGGTTTAGGTTGGATATTAGGCAAAGGTTCTTCACCCAGAGGGTGGCTGGGCACTGGAACAGGCTCCCCAGGGAAGTGGTCACAGTACCAAGCTTGAGAGACTTCAAGTGTTTGGACAAAGCTCTCAGATATATTGTGTGATTCTTGGGGTGATTTTGTGCAGGTCCAGGAGTTGGATTTAATGATCCTTGTGAGTCCCTTCCAACTTAGGATACTCCACGAATCTATGGGCACAGTACAGGTACCATGGTGGTCGTGGATCAAGGGTTGGACTTGATGATCTCAGAGATCCTTTCCAATCTGGCTGATTCTATAACTTTGTGATTCTATACAAATGCCACAACATTCTGAATTTGGTTTAGTACTGGTAAGGAATTACCCATACAGTTGTAAAAAAAGCCTGGCGTGGCCTCAGAGGGAATTGTATTTACATTTCTAAGCACCTGTTTTCAAGAGAAAAGAAGGCAAATGGACTAAGATCGCTGGGGACAAGGATACACAGAAAGCTCAACTTGTCATAGGAATATAAAGGTTAAGGGAGGATACAGTAACTTATGCTTGTAAAGGTTGAATGTCAAGATAGTGGAAGAGTTAGCTAACTTTAAATATGATACTGGTAAAAGATCAGTGGGATATATAATGTTCAGAAATAGACTTAGGTTGGAAAATTACATGATTTCTGACAATCCAGGAACGGTGGTTTTGTCCAGGAAAGACTGATAAGGTTTGTCATGGACTGAAGAGAGAAAAAATTGCTTCCCTTGATACTACTAGATATCATGTTCTTCCTCAGATCTCAGAGGGGATTTGTTAGATTGAATTTGTAGTGCTGCAGGGAGATAGAGTAAGTGCTAACAGCCACGTCGCTTACTTCTTGAGGAATCATGTCATAGCAGCTCTAGGTTTCACATGGGAAGGTGAGAAGGTTAGTATTATTTATCAAGCATCAAATTATCCAAGTGATTGTGCTAAAAAATGGGTTTATTTTGGAATGTCTATCAGCAAAACTAAGGGCATTTTTTTCCTCTAGCCAAGACCTGGTATCTTTGTTTTTTTAGATGTCACTGTCAGCTGGTCTTTTAACCAGTCATGTGGTACTTCATTCACGTTCATTTAAATGGAACTGAGGTAACTAAACACCTCAGTAAAACTGGTCCCTGATTTTTTTTTCATACTTAAATCCCTGGTCAATAAATAAAACATAGAAAATCTGTGCTGCAGCTCTTTGGGCTTTCTCTAGACTCAGTGAAGTGTCACTGAAGATACTTTAGTCTGAGTGTGTGCTTGCACAGCAATTCAGACTGATGGGGACTCCTGTTGTTATCGTCAGACAAATAACAATAGGAGCTGGGAACGCATAAGTAAGTCACATGATCCAGCAAGCATGAATCCTCCACCCTCTTGAATAAAAGAATACTCTGCAAAAGTAACTTTAAACCTCTGTAAGAAACTATATGGAGAGGGGGAAAAAAATCCCAGCACATTCATTTGTCCTGGTTTTGTAACACTCAAGCAGATCTTGCCCATCTATTAATTTTGAATGCATTTATGCACTTGGCCTAAGTATTAACTGCACATTTGTACTTACCTAGAAGAAAGGAGGTCAATGCTAGAAGTGTCCTGGATGGCAAACTGCTTTAGGCTTCATCAAATAACTGAAAGAATTAAAAGCAATAATGAACCTACGATGAAGCAAGCAAATGTTACGTAATCAGGCTCATTCATAAAGACAGATCTGAAGTTCCTGCTTATTTAACAGTCTAAGTTCCTCCTGTTCAATAATACATAGTCTATTGAACGATTTGAGTTAGAACACAGAACTGAATGTTACATATTAAATATTAAGTGTATAGCAAGGGAAACAGTTGAGTTCCTTGCAGGCATGGAACTCTGGGCTTAGTGGTTCAGAAGGAAGCAGGAGGGTATAGTTCCCATGTGGGGGAGCCCTGGTGGAAAATAAGGATGGAAGGAAGCAAAGGGAAGAGTTCTGTGACTGGCGGGCTTTTTTCTGCAAATTTAATGAATCTACACTGATGTGTGTAATGAAAATAAGATGTAACTAAATCTCCCCACATCTCTCCAGCTCTACAGAATATTTTTCATGGAACAGTTCCTTTGGCAGTAAAAGGAGTTGTAAAAGACTGATAAATCACATCAGTCATGCTGGTTGCATAATGTTAGAGTATAGTGCAGCATTTCTCATTCTTGTCATTATTTATTTAATGTTTTCAATGGGGAAAAAGGTCTTTTTATGGACTATTATACCTTGAAATACATAACTTCACAAAGTTGAAAGGATTCTAATAACACATACTAAATAGAATTGACACAATTGGTACTAAAACTTATTTGACTATATTGCTCTACTCTGACCCCCTAAACAAGGAGCCACAGCAGTAGAAGTTGTTCAAGAACACAGTGAACTTTGAAAATTTGTGAACTACTCAAAACAGTCAAAGAAACTGGATGGCATATGATGTACTACAAAGCAGGGACATTTTATTGAAGTGAACAGCTAAAAATGGTAGATGGTTGAATAACAAACCCACATCAGGGCTATAAATGAGAAGTTTAGAAACTTCTTCTAAAGTTTGTGCATTTAAATACTTTTGATCAGTGTTTAAATGCTGCAGAGGGTACCTGGTGTGGTCAAGCTGGACAAATTCAATTAGTTATTTTGAACACTCTGGTCATCTAAACTGGAAAAGGTTGCCTAATACCTGGAGACAAGGTAGAGATTCATTTTTCTAAAAGATGGCCATGGTAAATCTCATGTTCTTGTGTAATTGCAGCTGAAATTTCACCTAACTTTAGGACCAAGCAGAGGCTAACTGGGTGACACTTGACAGTTGTACTAAAAAGTACAAGGATATATTTCAACCTTAATTTTCTCAAATGGAAATTGCACTGCTTGCTTTGTATTAAATGTGTGACCTGCTGTTACATTGAGAGTGAACAGTGATGGATGTTTGTCTGGGCAATCTGAGAAATAGGGCCCTCATTCTTTTATCTGAAGCAACCGTTCTTTCTTTCACAAACCTAATTACTATTCACTATAGCAATGACTTGTACTGAATTATTTATCAAGATTTAGATGCTGGGAAAGGCTGAAACAACACTGCTACCATCCCTTTATGAATCCCTTAAAAAGGGAGCATACACCTTGCTCTTGAGAAAAAACACATCAAAGACTTTTTTCTTGCCCACAATATCTACCCGAAGTTGAAATTAAACGATAAAATATCAGAGAAATTAATTCCGCATCCAGAAATATACTTTCAGCACACAACACCTCTTACATGTGGTCTCCTTTTCATACTTTTCTAGAGAAACAATACCGATGCATTTGTACATTCTTCAGCCTGTAACTGTGTTGAAGTAAATTCTGCATGAACAGGAAAAGAAACCCTACGTCCCTCAAAGTGCACATATCAACCAAGTGCAGTTTACACTATTCTTTACTGTCCTACAGAATTCACACAGTACCAAACTCCAGGTACTTGGTTAATTGAAAACCTGAGCTTTCTCACTGATCACTGATATCTTCATAAAAACAATGTACATAGAAATAGAGGTGGGTCAGCAGAACTAAGTACAGTTAATTAGACACAAACCCCACCACCCCCTAGACTAAGTTTGTCAGGTTTTAATTCCAACCAAAAGAGTAAGAGGTATTCACAAGTCACTTGAAGTTTATGTTTTGGTGCAGACATACCACTGCTTTTGCAGCAGTGAAAGCATTTTACTAGGCAGAAGGAACTTGAGGCCTGCCTGCAATATTCTCTAAAAGTATTAGGGCCCTTTAGAACATTCAGTGGAAAACTTCAATTTCATGTTGACTTCATTCATTTTTTTACAGCTTCTTATAGCATTCTACAAAGAGGTAGATTTTCTTAAAGTAAACATTCCTATACAACATGTGATGAACTGACCATAACCACTATTCCCTGTCCACCTGCACCACTGCAGGGGAAGAGATAGAGAAAATTGTGAGTAAAGATAAGCCCAGGAAGAAGGGAGGACTGGGGAGAAGGTGTGTTTGAGATTTGGGGTTGTTTTTTATTACCATACTCTCTTGAATGATAATGAACTGATTTCACCCAGTCAAGTCTGTTTTGCCCGTGACAGTAACTGGTGAGTCCTTATCTTTACCCGTGAGCCTTTTGTCATATTTTCTCTCCTCTGTCCAACTGAGGAGAGGGAGAGATAGAACAGCTTTCCTGGGCACCTGGCATCCACCCAGGGTCAAACTACCACAGGTGCTTTTACCTGGTATCCCAGATTACCATCCTGTAAAACAGAAGTCATCCACTTATTACAGTATGTTATTGTGTTACAGGCACCAAGAAATGACACACTTAAAACTCACAAGTGGGAAATTTGATCCATCTCTCTTGATCTTTATCAGTCTTCTCTATGCAAAAGCAGAAGATTTAGGATCCACTTCAAAACCAGCAAGGTTTCCAAGTTTCTTATTACCCATGTACAAACATCTAACCCCTTTCTAACTCACTTTCACTGCTGTTCTCAGGACTTTGCACATCTTAAGCACAAATTTTGGGGACAAGAATAATTTTATTGTTTGAATTTGAACTTCTCACTATTTAGTTTCATTAACTGTACCTAGTTCAAAATGTTCAGATATAGGGTAAACACAGAAGCTGTTGATCTACCTCCTCAAGAGTATTGTTATTTTTTTAACAATAGTATTAAACTTCATAGCTTAGCTTCAGAGAAGATCTCTCACAGCACTCATTGGTCATCACCTTTCTTTGCACTTATTTGAGGTCTAAAATATCCTTTCTGAGATAAGGCATCAGTTCCACACATAGTATCTCAAGTAAAAATGCACTTTTTTTTCTCAGAAGTCTCTAGCACACTCTGTATGTATCATCTGCTGTTTAACACTGCAGATGACCAAACTAGAACAGGCTGGGGGGGTTTGGTTCAATTAAATTTATTCTGAAGCAGTTAAAACTGTAAAAGTAGTCACATTTTTGTCTCCAGATAAAGATGACCATTCCATTTTGGACCAAATAATTGTTTGAGATGTTTTTCAAGAACATATATTACATATAAATATATACATATGTATATTTTATATACATATAAAAGTCGACTTTCTATGCTCCCAACACCAACTGTGATTCCAGTGCAGTGGACATAAAAGGAAATGGTTTAAATTTCAGCCTCCTTGCAAAAAAAAACTCTACCACACTGAGTTCTACTTCTGTCTTTGCACATACTCTCTGATAATCTTTATTCTTTCATGATCACATTATCTGGTTTTTTGAAATATCTTTCTCCTTTTGTATGAAAGCCTGAGCTATTGCAAAAGAATACTTGAATCTGACTCTCATCAGGGTACTGTTGAACGGGAATAACAGAAGTCAGTGGAAGAAAAGGAGTGATTTTCCCCCCCACCTCATCTTTTCTAATCTCTTTCTCTTAGAACTGTATTTTGGACAATGCCTTTAGACAGCACTGAGAGAAAGGTGGGAAGGAAACGCCAACTGATAGGACCAGAGCACAAAATTAGTCTTGAATTCTGTTTTTATTTCCTCTCTGCATAGTTCTAAATTTAATTTGTTTGTTTGTTTGTTTTCAAGTATAAAATAGCAATAGGTGGTATGGAGGCAATAGAGGTCCTCTTAGAGATGTGAGCAGGTTCATTTGTGGAAGTGAAAAAAAAAAGTGAGGAATTACTCAAAATTAAAAATCAAAATGTAATACACTTGGAGTATTCCGAGCATCTATACTGCAATGCTGTAACAACATTTGGTGGCATCTCCTGCCTGGTGGTACGAAGACTGGAATATCTTGAATGGCACTTCTAGTTAAGTCTGCCTCAAAATTCTTTCAGAGATACCAAACGCTCCACATCAATTAGTTTAATGACAGAAGCTTGAACCCAGACGTGATCTGCTCCAGAGTAAGGCACAATATCTCTCCATCAACAACTAAGTAAAGAAACCACAACTTTTTTTGTAGTTGTTTTTGTTATGTTGTTTGCTCCTTTGCTTATTTCAACTGCAAATTGATGGAAGACGCCTAAATGTACTGGACTTTTGGGATATGCCAAAGATCTCTACTACAGTGCACTGAAGTTTTACCCCATGCTCAGCAGAATTTATCCAAGTGGGAGAAGATAAACCCTTCAACATGGTTGTAAGCCCATTAGTAGCAATATTATATGCCAGGGGAGGGATGGATAATTTTTGATATAAGCCAGAAGAGCTAAATTGTAATTATGGAGGTCCTGCTATACAACTAGGCAGAAACACACCCTTCTCATTACCAAAAAGCACCAAGAGAAATTAATGTTCATATGAAAGAAAATGAAAATTTAATCTTTTCTCCTGGCTCTTTTTTTCTTTCATTAGTCCAATTAGATGGCAAATACATCCCTATTACAAGTATGGCCTGCAAGGCAGACTGTGCTTAGAAAGCTACACAGTGCCACAACTCTCCCAAACCTTCAGGCACTGTAGAAACACAAAACTTATCAGCAGTGTAGTCTTTCTAAAAAGTAAAATACTTTCTTACCCACTTGTTAGATAAGAACATGATCAAACACTCGTGCAAATTTACAGAATTCAAGTTTAAAGCCCAGATCTTTGAAAGTTGCTGATATGGTGTGTGGTGCTGCTAGGATGTTCAGGGCTGAGAGACAATAAATTAACACAGATAACTAGATGTCCTTCGGTATCAAATCTCACTGGGAATAGAAAACATCAATAAAATGTGAGATGAGCAGGAGGGCATGGAAAACTCCCTGAGGAACCTTCAAGACAGCATATTTCATGAGCAGATGTGAAAATAAAGATGCCACAGTGAACACAAGAAGGTATCCGAAGTGGAAGCTAGCAAAAGCCACAGGATGTTGTCTGAAGGAAACCAGGGGAACCACGTACCACAGAAATTAAAGCAATAATCTTCCAATTATGGACAGATATGAGGAGAAGATGGAGAAGGTGGGTCAGAATATTCTGAAAGCAGGTAAGGAATGAGCCACCCTTCAGCCATGGAATGATAAACAGGAGAGAAGTCTGTCTGTCTCTTTTCATCAGCACCTCATGTGTTTCCTTCTCTGCTGTTACCACAATAGAGTCTGAAGGAACAAGTACCATTATTCATGTTTACAGTTCCACTATCAGTAAAACCAGGATCCCTTTCCCTATGTTGCCCTGAGAAGCTGTGGCTGCCTCATCCCTGGAAGTTCCCTTCCAACCAAAGCATTTCCATGATTCTAATGTTATTAACTTTTCAGGTTATCTGAGTTATTCATTTGCACCTCTACTTCAGTAAGTACGTTCAAACCCTCTATATGTTTAACAATTATTTTCTAGAGAGAAAATGCACACAAGTACAAATGTTTGAGACAATACAAGCCTACAGTGTTGGGTTTTCAGAGATGTGTGGCAGAGAAGCAGGTCAGGAAAACATCAAAGACAAAAATTTTAAGATATTTTTGAAATAGAAGTTTCAAAAGTTCCAGAGTTTTGTTAGAGGATATCAATACAGAATTAATTTTAAAATTCCCATTTAAAATTATCATTTTCATTGTAACAAAATGAGAATTTTATCTTCATGTATTGCAACAATATTTTTCCCGTGCTTTCTTTCCCCCATTCTGCCTGCAAAAATATTTATCATAAGTTCTGCTTGCCACAGTCTTCTCAGAAAGACTCTGAAATTATGTAAAGAGTTCAGTGTGAAGAATTGCAAGGATTTTAATATTTTTAGCATTAGATAAGCACTTGCACTGAGAGCACAAAAGGTCAGTGAGGGCTGTGTAGACAAAGATGATCTGCAGTAGAGCATTTTTGGTACAACCAACCTCCCAAATATACCAGTACTGATACACCTGCAATTTGATAAGAGGGATTCTGGTTAGTCTTCTCAGAGAAAATCTTTATGGAGTAGCAATGAGAAAGGAGAAAGGGAAGAGGACATAACTGCTAAAATCCACCTGCTTCAGTTATCAAGAGAAAAGGTCTCCAGCAGCTGGTTCACAAGTGTTCAGCCTCATGGAAGCCTATAAATCCTTTCCTGAAAATTTTGCAACCCAGAGGACTGATTTTTTAAATATTGTGTGATGAGAGCCTCCTGAAAACCAGGACAAGGATCTTTGCCTGTACTTATCTTTTCTGAGTTGACTTACTCTACATAGACAACTAACTGCCTTTGTTCCATAACATCTTTCTGCATTCTTCCCAAGTCAGCACTAACCCCACTATCAATACAGCACAACAGTAGCCAAAGATAAGAAAAACAAAGTGATTGTAAACATATTCCCATTACAAAAAAAGTGATTGTCCTGATCATCTAAGAGACAAAAGCTACTTTTCCAGACTAATGGCAGAGCATTTAACACTGCCAACTGCAGAGGAAACTGTTCAGTACAGCTCAGGCCACTGCTAAATTGCAAAATGCGCCTGTGGCAGCTTTGAACACAATCCATCTGAGGGCTGTGCCAGCCAATGGGCATGAGTTGTAATAAAAAGGCTATTAAACACTTCTTGAGTTGCAGTCTCAACCCTTGGCTTCCTCTTAGGGGACTTAATACAGCAATAATGTCTTGCCTGAAAATACATTCAAAGAGTCATTATGGGTCTTCCACACAGTCATTTCAGCTAGCAGAGGAATGTTATTTGGGAAGGTCATCCTGGCTTTCTGTCTGTAGATGAGATTTTTACATGGAATTCTTTACTACTCCACCACCACCACTTTAAATTTTAATTTATTATTCTATAGTATGTCTGGTTATAGTCTGTTTCCAGTTGCTTTGGTAGAAATGGAATTATCAAGGCATTTTTATTTTCCTGACATATGGAGCGCTTCTCTTGACTGATTAGAAGATCCTTGCCCTGAACCTAGTGCTCTCCATGACTTCTAGGCAATGTTTTGTGAAAGTTAACATTTTTTCTTTTCCTATTGCATGCTCCCTATAAATCAAATAACTTGATTTGAACTGGTAGGAAAAATTGTAAAAGGCTGTGTTTGATTATATGGGAATTAGGGGTGTTGTTTGGTTTTTACAGTTTTCAATTACAAATCTCACGTCCGAAAACATTTAATGAAAATTTTTGTTTTCAGATTCCCTTCAAAAAATTTTTTTTTAAATTGAAAATAAAAAAAATAATAATAAATAGTTGTTCTGTATGTATCACACTATATTAAATTAACAGCATGACATCAAATCAACAGCTCTAAAGCTTCTGATGAATTATGGCCAAACGCCCTGTAAAAGGTTGACCTTCTTTGCTTTCTTCATCACTATGGATTTAATAATTTCTCTGCCTGCAACACAGGGTTTAATCTTGCAAGACCTTAAAATTAAATGAAAACATTTAGGTCCTTACATTTAGTTTGTATTTTGGCAGGTTCATTTCACAGAAACTTTGCTTTTTCTGCACATACCTAAAACTCATCCCCTGCTTCCCCTTATCTCAGTCTGACTAGGAACAGCCTTTTTCCTGTCCTTGATGAATGCAGCCTTGCCATGCTCACTGTCTGCTTGGCATGATATTTCAAAGGCCATTTTCCATCCTGCCATGGGGTTATTTTTTGCATGCAGTCGGCTACCGCACAATCCTTCTTCAGATACTTCCTTTGTCATCATGCACTTCACAAACACAGCATGGTTTATAACAAAAGGCATAGGGCTTACTGACACACAGATCCTAAAATTAAGACTTGGAGTCTTACAGGAAGCTGGACTCTAATATAAATATGGTGCAAAATTCTGCCATCTGCCTTTTGGGAAGGGCTGAGTAAATAGGTATGGTGAACCTTTTCTCACAGATCAGAGGGCTGCACATCTTCCCAACTTTCTTCCTTCCTAAGCCACAGAAAACACAAGAGTAACCCACTTTGTCCTCATGGCAGTCTTTACCCTAAGAAATCTATGTCACATGGGCTATAGTCACACTTCAAGCTTGGTCACACTACCTTGGAAGCCTTTCCCTCCAAGGAAAAATTCTATTTTGCAGGACATGGGAAAACATCTGAATTTCTTGGTAAATAGGAGACAGGTAGAGTAAGAATTCTCTTTTATACATCTGGAAAACAAAAGAGGGAAACTAAAGAGAAAAAAATAATTTTAAAAATATCTTGAATTATGTTCAAAGCAAAAAAAGTGTAGTAATATAACACACCATTTTCTTTTAGTACCAAGTATAACCAAAGCCTACCATTTCCAGGCATGTTGGTTTAGTCTAAACTTTAGTAAGCATGCATCAGGAGATCAGGTTTCCACATTACTGGAAAAAGCTACCAAGGTCTGTTGTTTCTGGTGAGGTAACAAGCCCTAGATACAGAGTCCTAATGCTCCACTGTCTCCTTTAAAATAATTTTGAGCATTGATTGCTGGAGAGTGGAAATAAGTAGTGTTGTTTTTTTAATATAAAAAACACAGTTACTGTTGTAATAAAGTCTTTCCATATCCAATGGAGGAGAGCAGGACAAATGAATGGATGTTCTCCCCATGGAATTTTCCAGGATAGCAAAGCTTGTGTTGATCTGCAGTCAACACTTCCTACCATTTTACTCAAACATTGAATCAAACAAGGATGGAATTAAATCATACATTTTCACTTCTTCACCCACTGAATATACTTTCACATACAGAATCCTTCCAAGTATATCACTGTGAGCCAGACACCATCTACACCACACTGAGTCTATGTAATCAAGTCTCCATTGAAAACACAAATATAGAGCTGGCTGAGTGACTGATAGGCAAATTACTTCCTGCCAGATAGGTTTAGCAAAGTAAGAGAGTATGTGATGTCTTCTAGAAAACCAAAGAAAAGAAAAATACAGAAAAAGAAAAAATACAGAAAGCTTTCAGTTCAGGAATTACAGCTTCATTCTTCTTCAGTAAATACAGATGTTAGAAATAGAAGGTTGCGTTGCTGTGTTTGCCAGAGAAGGCGAGAAGACATATTCAGTTTTTTGAAATAGAAAAATTACAGCTTTTTTGCACAGAGACTCTTCATTGTGCTTTCACAGCGCTAAGGCATGTTCCAAACTATTTGGCTTCCTGAAGGTGTACTGCTGTTAGAAATGTCCAAGAACCAGATCTCCAAGAAAGTCAGACCCATAGTTATAACCTAACCTTCAGATATGCACAGGTGTCATCAGCTCTGATTGAATTCATCCTCAGTACCTTTGTCTCACTGCAAAGCCTGAAAAAAATATTTCAGAGCCTGTTCCTGAAAGTGTATTGAATATAGAGCTGTGGTTCATACATCACCAGTTTGAAAGCCATAAAGAATCAAGCAACACCTCCACCAGATACTTTTTACAAACAGCTATGTCACTGTTAACGATTCAATGAAGTAAAGTAGGAAGGAAGGAAAGTAACACAAATTTACTATTTGATTGGACACCTGGGTGGCACAGTTGATGTATTGGTTTATTCAATTCAGTAGACACTTGAATGATTCAGTAGCTTCCCATAGATTTGAAGTATCACCAATCTTAACCACTTAATTATCAAAGTACTTTCTTCCTTTGGATATAATTGAGAGGAGGAGACAAATTTGCTCATGGTGTATCCAGCTCCTGGATCCAGATTGTTGATAAATGTATTTAACAGGACTGGCCCTAGAACTGAACTCAGAGAAACACCTCTGGTAACTGGTTACCAGTCAGATTCACTACAACACTTTGAGCTCTGCCCTTCAGCCAGTTCTTCACCCAGTGCACCCTGTACCCACTCATCCCACAGCTGGACCACTTGACCAGAAAATGCTGTGAGTGACAGTATGAAAAGTCTTCCTAAAACCCAAAAACTCTGCATCCACCACCTTCCCCTCATCCCCTCGGAAAATGACTCTAACATAGAAGGAAATCAGTTTTGGAGATGCTGATTTTGTTTCAGTCTGTTTGATTACTTGATTCTTTCCTTGATGACTCACTGAGATAATAATCTCTTCCACTGGAATCAAGTTCTTCAGCCAAAAGAGCCATGGAGCTGATCAGATCTCAGCAATACCTCCTTCTCACTCATAATATTTGTAGTTTATTTTTTGTTTTGTTTTGTTTTTTTTTTAATGTTCTCTATGTGTCAGAATAGCTAGTGCATTCCCAGTTAAATGTATGTGGGAAGTTAGCACAGACCTACAACTTTGTTAGGGGCCCCCTGGTTGTCTAGTGGTTAGGATGCAGCACTCTCACCGTCGTGGCCCGGGTTCGATTCCCGGTCAGGGAAACTCCCCCGGGCAGATGGAGCTCGTCAGCCCTGTAAGGCCATCCATCTAAGAGAAGGTCACTCTAAACAAACCTACATCCTGAGGACCTCACTGCCACTGTCCAAGCTCGCTCGACCCCGGCAGATGAACCTTAGGATTAAAGGGTGGGCTCAGTTCAGTGCACACTGTGTCTCACCTAAAAAATTCATTACACAGGCTCAAAGGGTAAAGACCTTTCCCAAATCTTCGCTCACGAAGACTGGCCATACAAGTTTGCTAAGGAACTGTCAAATTATTAAAACTTGACAGAAAGGTACAATTCCATCTGATCCCACAAAAAGTAATCTACTACTGCCACAGTTACATACCAGTGAAGAAAGTTTATCCCATCTTCCTTGGTATCTTTGGCCATGTAAGACATTAAAGGGGAAGCAAAAAGACAAAGTTTCACCAATCCTTGTTCTCTTGGCATGGATCAGAGTGGTGCTAGAGCCTCTTCTGTGCTCTCTCTGAAATGGAAAAGATTTGTTACTTCATACTCTTTGTTATTTTCAAAAACAACTCAATGGGGAGAGCTAAGTGAATGTCTCCCTTCTCTGTCTGGCCACCAACTGTCCCTCAGTTCCAAGAAACAAGGCAGGGGGAAACACAGCATCAGCAGACATTTCGTAATATGTCACTTCCTACCCTTTCAGTACACAGTTCCTGGAAGTTGCCAAGGTGTCGATTTTAAACACCTATAGCTCTAAAGATTTCTTTTTCCATGAAAAACCCTCCTGGGTTGCAACAATTCGAAGTTTTAATAGACTTCATTTAGGAAAAGTTGCTTGACTTTGTCTGTGCCAAGAGTTGTGGGTTTGTGTTTTTTGTTTGTTGTTTTCTGAGGGGAGTTTGTCTAAAGATTTGTTTGGGGGTTTTTTGTTGTTTTTTTTTTTGCTTTTTTGCCTTTTTTTTTTTTTTTTTTTAATTTGTGGGATGGCATTGAATTAGGACTGGGCACAGCATTGGGCACAGCATTGGGCACAGTAAAAAAAGAAAGAATAATTTTGAGCCCACAAAGTCTGCATGATGTCAAAGTGAGACAAGTTTATCAAAAAGAAATGCACTGAAGAGACATAGTAAAGTATTGCATAGACTTCAGGAAGACTCTGAAGGTGAGAATAGTAGAAGGTTGGGTGAGATACCTCAGGGAAAAACACCATGAGGACAATCAGCCCTGTTTACTCCCCCTTGGATATCCACTTCAAACCCAGGGCCAGCAAGACCTTTAGTTTTGTATTTTGGGATATGAGTGTCTAGTGAACGTTGATACTTCAACATGTGGAATGAAAAAACAGGGCTGCTGGATGTCATCTGGCACCTACTGGAAAACAGTTGGTTCTGAATGAACCATTCACAAAAGAGGGTCGAACACTGAAGGTGGATCTGAACTTTCTCGTGAATCAACTGGTAGCACAAGAAGGCCTTTGGGAATAAAGGGACACTGCCCTTTTTGCTCTGTGTCAGTCTTCACAGATTTGATCCTCTGGGACTTACAGTATTATTGCCAACGAGGAGGTACCACTTTTGCTCTGTCAAAGGTGAGCAGGTTGCACAGTGCATTGTGTGCCAGAGACACACTCCAGCAAGGCAAGGTTCCCCCTGTGGAACAACAGTCTCTGTAATAGTTCCAAAAGAAAACTTCATGTGCTCAGGAAAAACAAGTCCTGGTATGTTCCACCAACTGCCGACATTTCACTTCACAAACTGTCAAGCAAAGATCCTTTATAAGATGAGCTTCCTATCAGAGCAGAATTAAAGCCAGGCTATGGATAGCTAGAATTATAAAATAAAGAAAGTCAGACTAGATATACACTGTGTTTTCTGCATTAGAAAAAGGTAATTAAGTTGGAGTAACTGATCATTGCAGATCTCTTCCAACTGGAACTATTCTGTTTTATCCCTGATGACAATGAGGACTGAAGATGACAGCTCAAAAACAGGTGTAACAGAATGCAATCTATGATAACATGATGGCTAGAGATCGGGAGAGTTTGTCTTAACTCAGTCTATGTAGAACTGCAGCACTTTCTATCAGGGTGGCTTTTCCTACAAAAGTAACTGGAAAATTTAAATATACAAATGTGTAGGGGAGAGGGACATGGAATGCTTCACAGGGACATGGAGTTAGAGCAGGTTGATGAAAAGCCAGTTTAGAAAGAAAGAGCCGTGAAAGTAATTTCATTTGGATTTGATTTTGGTGACCATCTACTGAGCAGGAAAAACTATGTAAATGCAAATTAACATCAAACCCATACTTAGAGGAATTAAACCCTAGGCTTCAACAAGTACTTGAACGAACCTTACTGAAAGATGCTAAAACTTACTTTGTAAAATGAACGACAAAGAGGAATTCAGTGTCCAGGGAATCTTTTAAGTTATCCATTAACTATGTGGCTGTGTCAGACCTAGGAACTAATTCTGCAGTGTCTGGAAGCAGAAGAAAAGTAGAGAAGGAAAATCAGAGCAGCTGGAGAAAGACAAATTAATTGCAAGAACACAGACAGTGGTAGCCTAAAAATATGACAGAGGATAAAAAAAAAAAAAGTAAATAATTTGAACAATTATTCCAGAAGGAAAATGGTTGTCAGATTGACCACATCAAAATCCAAAAGGAAACCTAAGTATCCATGGTTATTAACCTCAGGCCTCTTACATTCAGACATTACAGAAAGGTCTCACTGCTGTGAATGAAAAATGGGACCCAGAAAAAGGTAAATGACTTTCAGGAGTCAGAACAGACTCTGATACACAGGAGATCTAAGATGATGGGAAGGAGGGTTCCTTTTTCATGGAATATAGGGTGATAGTCCAGGCAGCCTGGTCCTAAACAGTCAAGTCCAGTCTGAAAGCAAGTAGGCACAATGATATACTGATCTCCTTCAGTGTTACCAGCAGGGCAGTAACACAATATTTGTGCGGGAGAGGCAGCTGAATTGCTTAAAAGTAGCACAGTTCCCTATTTCCTGCATCCCTCATTGTCCTTCAAACACTTCACTGGTGGAGCTTTCACTGCCAGTTCCTTCACAGGAGACCAAAAACTAGGCAGCCATGAGGTAAAGTGGGAGCAATGGGGATGTGAAAAGCAAGAGCAGGAAGGCAGGACACCACAGTTCTCTACCATTCTCATCACACCAGGAACATTAAACACAAAATGAGACCAGTGTTGTAAGTGTTATTACAATTCACAGAAAGGCATGGACCTCTTTTCCCAGGGGGGTGGGTGATGCCCTAAAG
Organism: Manacus candei; assembly: GCF_025592945.1. Taxonomy (NCBI): domain Eukaryota; kingdom Metazoa; phylum Chordata; class Aves; order Passeriformes; family Pipridae; genus Manacus; species Manacus candei. The sequence goes on from NW_026138061.1 coordinate 10,108,034, forward strand.
ACATTCCTAAGAGTCCTTGCTTAGCCATAAAATAGCCTCAACTTTATGTTGAGTCCATTGTCCCATTCCACTCCATCTATCCACTCGTACCCTCACAGCTCTGCAGGAAACTCTTTGGCATGAGTATATGTTTAGTCATTTTTTAACAGGATTTCTGTGCCTGGAGGGTTGTCTCTCTTGGTAAGTCTATTAAGAGACACTACCTCTACTTCACCTTACAGACCTTGCTTTACATAAAAGTTTAGGCCCACAGAATGTAACAGTAATACTAATTCATTCCTCTCTCTTTATATAAAATATTTTTCAACCTTAGAGAGGAGTTTCCATAGCAGAACCATAATATAAATTAATAACCTCATTATAAAGGTCATTCTCAGAATCACAGAATCATTTAGGTTGGAAAAGACCTTTAAGATCATTGGGTCCCAGTGTTAACCCAGAACCACCAAGACCACCATTAAACCATGTCCCTAATGTCTTTTTAGACGAACACAGCTCATTCCTAGCTATGAAGTAGGACTATCATTCTCTGTTCTGGCACTAGAAATTTCTGGGTTTTGTAAATGTTGCTTCATATTTGGTTTCTGGATGGGAAGCAAAACCATCCTCCATGGAATCAGGCCCCTGAAGTTGAGTTTGAACAAGCCCTTGACAGTGGTTTTAGCTCCGAGTACTTTTAATATGAACACTTCAATATAATCTCTTTCTGTTGTTACCTGGCTGAGCTTCAAGAGTGGGGCAGCCACTTAGCAAATGAGATATTTCTAAAGAGAAAGAGAGAGGGAACAAGAAATCATTTATCAGAGACAGCTCTGCATTGCCTTGGCAATTAAAAAACTAATGACCCCATAGCTGGAGCCAAAATACTTTATTGTCTTCTCCTATTATAAATCAGCCAAGCCGAATTCAGTCTAACTAATTATTATGCCAACAACCTACAGCAGAGAGTGCCTTATGAAATTACTGGCCATGGAAAGTAATCAGTCACTCTTTGGAGCCTCACACTGGAGCTCAGAAATGGACTTTGCAAAGCTTCCTTTCAACCATGTCAGATTTTGAACCCGTAGATCTAGTCTTGGTCAAAGTCTGGTGTCATCATGGAAGGGTTATGAAGTAGGAGGAGGTTCAACAGGGAATGTGAGCTGCAAAATTATGTTAAGGATGCAGACAGTAACAAGCAGAGGAGTCAGAGGAATCTTTGCTGATACTGTCCCTACAGACTCACCTAAGCCTTCATCCTGAACTGTTCGCTCTTTACCAACATTTCTAACTACTGGTATTACTTGACCAATTTATTCTCAGCCACCTATTTAGCCATTCTGCAGTGCTGCTGTCATTTTCCATTCAGTGATACGTGCCAGCTGAAACTACCCTCCACAATCTTGCATCAGTGTAAGGTAAAGCATACACAGGTATTCTTCCCAAGAATGCCAAGGCAGTAGAAGGATTAAAAAGAGGTTTACTTCAGAGGAAAGGACCACTTCTTAATGATGCTGCATTCCCCAGGCCCCCAGGGGAAAAAGGGCAATGCCCTTTTTGTATCTTCTCTCCCTCCTCCCCCATCCTCTCTGGCCAGAGGAGGCCTTGTACATGTCTGCAGACATGTTGTTTCTCTGCATACCAGGGAAAGAGAGAGCTTGCTCACAACTTCTCCCTGTAACTTTCTCTGAAATGCAGAAGGAAGGGGGAAAAAAATTCTAACCCATTTGAGAAGGTATTTTACAGTCTTCCAAATTGAAATCGAGTTCTAGTTTTCCATCTCAAATTCTCTCAAAATTGTACCTATCCCTACAATCAGCCAAAAAGATGTTTGAAAGGTTCACCCCCTTTTGAGAAAGCCCAGCTACTTCTGTGTCAGCCTTTCTGACAGCCCTTCTGACAGAGATTCTTTGCCATAGATATCAGACACTGACCCTGTAGGAACGGCATTCAAATAAAAATGCTTATTCCAGTCTCACTTTACACTCCAACCCTTCCTATAGAATGAACTTTTCCATTAAAATCTTTTGCAATCCCATTCGACAGACATATGTCTATCTGTCAAAATAAGAATCTTCATATCTTTCTAAAAATTTACTTCCTAATCCCACAAAATTTGCCAAACCAGATCTTAGCATTTTCCCCCAGGATCCTAACTTTTCGGTATTTTTTTTAAAATCACATTTATAGAAGCCAATTGTGGCAGCTTTGTCAAAATGTCTGCAAGAGGCAAAGGGGATATATATAGTAAAAAAGGAGACCTTTCCTTCTCACACCATCCCTTCAATCCATTCCTGTGAGATCTCTTTGCTATCAGAGAGCACTCTTTTGGGGAACACCTCTTGAGGAAATGGACTTCAGTGGGTTCAGAAAAGGGAAGATGAGTGGAAAACAAATATTGTAGTGACCTACACAGCCATGCAAATGTACCAGTCAGGAGCTTAACAAGCTACTGTAAAAGTCCCTCAATGACTGTTCTGGTCACAGTGTCCAGAGCTCCAATTTCAGGAAAAAAACCAACCATGTCTCACTCCTACCCTTGAGCTCAACTTCAGTCGAGGGATGGTGGTGAGAGGTAGCAATTGCTGCTTCCTCCAGCCCACAACCTCCAGGACTGACCCTACTGTCTCCTCTTACTCCACTTGAATTTGTAGGCAAGTCCCCATACACACTCTTGCCCTCCATTTGAGGTTTCAGAGTGACCCAGAGAGAGAAATAAGCTGCACATTAATTAAATCCACATCAGCTACAGCAAATATTGCTGCTGCTAGCACTGCAAAGAGATGACATAAAAGGACCCCAAGCCATTACAGAGACATTCACTTGATTTCCTTCCAGTGCTGCTGACTCAGAGCTGTCTCCCCTGCCCTTGATCTCTCTATGTCTTTGGCCTGTCCCCTTGACCCCATCACTCCAGGGTTTCTGACTGGTTCATTTTTAGCCTAATTCTCTCCTCTCTGTTCAATGCCTGTCATATTCATGCCTGTCTCCCAAGTAGAGCAGGAACATAGCCTTCATCCCCCATCTTTGAATGTATGAGCCCTTCTTTCTGCATTCAAACTTTGATGGCACATTCTGTTTTGCATATTTAATGGCCTCAACACCCTGTATCATTGAGTGAGATGCATTAGTACAAACAAACAGGGTCATGACAAACATTAACTGCAATTGTTCCTGGCTTTTAACTGTTAGCACAAACTTGCTCTGGTGTGTTTAGAATGTCAATTGTAGCCCTTCAGGCAGGTTCAGGGAAAGCACTTGCCTGGGACCATTCCCTGAAGGCAGTGTGAGTTGAGGGAAAGGGAGGAGGAGTTGTGTGGATACAAGCAATCCCTTGCCATTTAAACTCTGGGTTGGGGATCAATGCCTATCCTGTTTTATTTAGCAATGGAGCAGCACCCTGGCAGTCTAATTTCTTCTGTTGCCATCGAAAACCACCTTGATGTGTCCATTTGCTGGTGGATGGGTCTTATTTGTCTGTCATGACAAAGTGTCCTCTTTTCCTTCAGTGATTTCACTGAGCCCTCATTATGTTGTTTTGTGTCGTAACTGCTGTGTCTTCTTGAACACATGTCATATCCCTCCAGGAGCTGTCCTCATTTCACCCCTTTGACATGTCTGGGCTTTTATTTGATGACAAGCAATCACTCAGTGTTCATTTCTGTCTCCCAAACCTGGTAGTGCCCAAAAGCTGAACTGACCTCTGACCAGTTTTCCTGTCACATCTCCATGTGGCCATCCAGAAGCCGAATCTAACAAGAGGTGCCCTTTTCATTTATGTCTGGCATATTCATTTACAACAATGTGTGGCAAGATCAGAGAAATCAAATACAACTGTCAGTAGGATTTTCCAACAAGGTTGCGTAAAAAATAAATAAAAAACATCACCACTGTTTTCTCCAACCTTCTTTCATCATCGGTTGACATCTCCATCTAAGGTGTGTCTGCAGCTCAGACAGGAACTGGGTACAACAGTTGTTGATTAGGATCAAGGGCAGTTCTATGCATGAAATATACATTGGGACATGAATGGCCTTTTCCTGACTTAAAAATATCTGTTAATTGATTATCCTTTTTCTTCCTCTGTGCATTCAAAGTATCTAAGGCATATCTAAATTCTCTGATTTCTTCTTTTCCAGCACTAGCAACAGGGACCATCCACCTCAAGCATTTGGCCACCAGTTCTCCATCAATACAGCTACTGCAGTCTTTGCTTTCTTCTGAGGTCTTCATTCTCAGCTCATTAGGTTTGGAATAATCATTTAGGTAAGAAACATCTCTCCTGCCCAAACCTTAATATTTGTCATCCAAACTCTTTAATTAATTTTAATGTCTTCCTTTTGCCTGCATCACCTTTTTATCTTCTTCCACAAACTTTTGCTCCCACAGAATTGAGCCTGCCTTTCTTTCTTCACTGTTCTTTCCTGAATCATTCTAACCATATCACTCTGTTTTCCCACAGGGAACTTTCTGGCAGTGTATACCCATCTATCTTCCTCATCAAAAACACAAGACATTTCAGGAAAACACATTTGATAAACATTGTTATATTGTAAACTGAACCTGATTCAATTGAAAATCAAATCCAGACACACAGCAGACTTGACGACTTTGTGTCAAAGGAAGCCCATGTTTTATTTTAAAATAAATACATGTTTATGTTTCTAAATAAACAGCCTGAAACTCACAGTATTTCGACCTTCAGAGGGGTGTCTCTTCTGCATTAGCAAAAAACTTTCATAGAAGCATTTCCTAGGCTCCTAAAAATGAAAACACAGGTTTTTATTTTTCCTATATCGCTACTTATATCTCTCAAACTGCACACCCTAACTTTTGATGTTTTGTGCCTATTGGTTTTCGTTACATGTTATACTGGCAATTCATATGACACTACACGGATTGTTTGTGAAGATATGGAGTGATTGAGATAAAGCTACTTTATTATTTGCATTGAACTATTTAACGATGCTCAATGTATTAAGGGACAGAAAGAAAAACCACCTTCTGGTGCTGTTGTTTTGGAGAAGGAGGTATGTGAGGCATTATTCAGATTAATACACTCACATCATCTCAGAGGGCTCATGTATTTTTTATTCTTCCTAACGTTGGTCTTGTTCTTCATGGAAATGAAAGTTTCTTCAATGATAAAATCACCACTAGGTTTACACTGTGCTGTTGCTTAATTATATTCAAACATTAATTAAAGAAGAGGTTAGTTATATTGGCACTGGTAACTGCTGAAGGTGTGTTAGTCTTAATATTGCAGTAATTTCAGTTTCCTGAGTACACCTCACACAAAGGGATTCTTCAATCCTAATACATATGTATAAGTCTCATTTTTAGAAAAGGTAAGGAATTATTCTATCGAAATTCAACTGTTCAATCTTTGCAAAGCCTCTGCTCTTCTGTTCACATTTACTTCACCATAGAAATCCTACCTTTGAAGCAATATCCACAATAATAGCAGAAAAATATGCCTTCTTTACCTGTTTAAGCAGCAATCAGCATCCTTACTACAATCATTCTTGGTATGTACTCTAAAAAATGCTATGGTGCCATGCAGCAACACTGCTTTAGGGAGCTCAGCTAAAACGAGCATGGATCTATGCATCAAGGTTAGTTTCATTCCTGGGAACTGCAGGAACTGCTCGTACCAAAACTAAATGTTTAAGTAGCTCGTAGGACACTGGAGGATAGAGCATGTATTAGAGTACACAATGGCCTGCAACTGGAGGCATGTCTACACGGACCTCTGCAAAATTTCAACAGAGGAATCACCCTTTGAAAGCGCCAGTAAATTTGGATGCCTGAGGCCCATGATACCACATGACCAGAGTGGTCTTCTCCTAGCCTTTAAGACATTCTAGCCATCTCTTAAAAATTCTCCAGGTTTTCTACCTATTTTCAGTCTTCGTGGATGACAGTGCAGTAACATCTTCAGCAGGGACAACCTGTCAGGCACACACCCACAACCATTCTAATTTGGGTGTCATGAAGAGCTGCATCAAATGCTGTGCCTATTTTAGGGATGCACAGTCCCCTCCACCGCTCCACCCCTCCTAGATGCATCCATTCACCATGCCCAATTTCCTGCTGTGATCCAGACTTTTAATAGCTATACAGCACAAGTCAGTGATGTCTGTCTGACACCGTGCTGCTTCTCTCCTCCGAATCACTGCTGCTCAATAAGTACATCGTCCTGATTTAAAGGTTGCTTATAAAACTTTAAATAAATAGATACATAAATATAAATCATCGGGTGTCCATGCTCTCCAGTGAGTGAGCCCTCTCCTCAGACAATGACCCATGGGCAAGCACAGCCAGCCTGCAATGCTGCAGACAGGCTAACAGTAATGCAGTTGGATGTTCCCTCTGAACAAAACGTGGCTTCTGGCGTGCATTCTGTTTTTGAGACAGTACCAAGGGGACAGCTCTGACAAATGCCTTGAAATTCAGTGCCCATGGCCCTGCCCTTGCCATGCTGCAGCACTGTAGCAGAGAGTGGTGACAGTTCAAATGGCTGGCTGGCAGATACATTCACAATACATGAACATTTTGTTAGAATACTGCCAAGTGTGTCTCTGGTCTCAGTGGGAACCAACCAACTGTTTCAGCTACATTTGGATGGGACAGCTGTTTCATCAAAATATCCCATCTGTGAATGCTTTTGCAGGGTGCACTACATAGTAATAGCCTTTTTCACCCCTTTCAAAATGTATCTTTCACGTTAGAAAAGTCTAGCTTAGTCTGCATTTGTCCAGTCTTTAAGCATCTTGTGTCCAGTCCAGAGGAAACAAAAAATTCTCAATTTACCAAAATCCAACACAGAGATCATAAACTGTTCATGAGTCTTAGGGCAGTTCCACCAGGCCCTGGCTCATGCCTTCATTCTGCCTCTAGGAGTATGTAGAGACTTCATTAATGGCAGGTCAAATTACCTTGACATATCTAAAGGTACTAGTCCAGCTACCTCTATGCACTCTAGCAGGACTTGCAGGCAGCCCCTGAATCACCCAGAAGTTGAATTATCTCACCTTGATTAGTATCACAGAAGGTCTCTCTCTGCAGAGAAGCTCTTGCTTGCTTTCAGGGAGTTCCTGACACGACCTCAGACGTGTGTGATGTCAAACCAGGGCACAAACAGGAAAGTCAGCAAGAGCTCCAATGATAAAGTGCATCTTCCTCACTCCCTCGGTAAAACAGTGCAATATGGATGTATTTTAAATCATCAGCTCCCTACTCTGTTATGTAGAAACTCTGCTTCCCATTTCACAGTTCTGGGTCCTCCACTCCTGTTAAGACCTTGTTGACTCAGGGCAGCAATGAAAAAGATTTGAGTTTTAGCCCAACTTGGTAGTTCTAAACCCCTTGCCAATTGACCAGATTCATGCAAAGCCACAAAATTTGGTTTTCAACTCTGACATGCAGAGATAGGATTACAGATATTGAAACATCTGTTTCCCACTGTGCAAATAGTGTTCTTTGTCTGGTTTTGGAGTTGATACAAGCTGCTCTCTGGAAGCCAAGGGTCCCACTGTTATACTACTATAGCAACTCTAGTTCCATGACATGGGTAGTGGAAGGTGTCCCTGCCCAAGACAAGGGGGTTGGAATCACAACCTTTGAAGTCCCTTCCAGTCCAAACTGTTATATGACACTATTTTTCTGATGACCCTGTTCTCCCTCAAACTTACACTTTCTGGGCATAGCTTTCTAGACTAAAATAGCCATAGGAACGACAGAATCAGGCAGTAAATTGCTGTTTATATTAGGACTCAGGGGTCAGAAGTGAAGGTAAATGAAGAAAAAAGAAGATCGGGGTGAAATTGGACCTGTTGTTTTGCCAGGTATTACATTTGCATGGTTGCTTAACACATTACAGTGTGAGCCCATTCCTACTCAACGCAAAACATTGAACTGAAAACACAGACAGGAAGAGGAGGGAGGCACAGAATCAGAGATCAGCCTTTGGTTGGAGACAAGTTCTGTTTGGTTTTGCACAGTATAATTTCAGAGAACCCATGAAGTGTCATCTCAGACAATCCATACAGTAATTCCTAGTATAAATCCAAGTCAGCAAAACAGCAGTGATTTATGCACACAGCCATCAGATCCATACTATTTGCTCCAAGTGTAACACAAAGAACATTTTAGCTTTCTGTCCAGAAGACAGACAGTGTAGGAGAAAGGAGCAAGTTGAACATTACCTTTCCCACTGGAAACCAATCTTCAGCCCTGTCCAATTTCAAAGAGCACTGGAAGAACAGAAGTAGCTCAAAATGGATCACAGAGTATTACAGATACAACCATGAAGGGAGTCTATTAGCAAATTGATCATGGCAAGAATGGACCATAAAGCAGTCTACACACACGAAAGGTTAAAATAAATTTGACTTCACTGACCAGACATTGTCTTCTCCACCTCCAGTAGTAGCAGGTTATAAATTTGTCCATAAAAAATTACTGTAAAATAAAATCATAGAATCATAGAATAATAGAATAGCTTGGGTTGGAAATGACCTTAAAGAGTATCCAGTTCCAACTCTCCTGCCAAGGGCAGGAACTCCTTCCACTAGACCAGGTTTCTCAGAGCCCCATCCAGCCTGGTCTTGAACACTTCCAGGGATGGGGCAGCCACAGCTTCTCTGGGCAACCTGTTTGAGTGCCTCACCACCCTTACAGTAATATCTACTCTAAATCTCATCTCTTTCAATTATCCAAAATCTGCTACAGCCTGGAGGGCTAGTAGAAGATTTTGTAGACACTTACCCATTATAGTTTATAAGTGCCCAGTTTTTCCTTATTTTCCTATTACCCTTGGTTGAAGGACTCAGCTGTTTGTGAACCAAGACCCAGTTTGGTGCAGAACAGCTGTGTAATCCTGGTTCTGTTTTTCTAAATAAGCTGTTGTTGGGAGGTGGTGGTGAGTATGTCCATCCTCATGGTAAGAATACCCAAGAGTTAAAACCGTGCAAGACCAGAAAGGTGAAAACAAAGACAGAAAGGTAATAGCAGAGCCGTATTAGTGAGCATTCAAGAGAGAAAATGTATTGAACACAAAAAAGTATTAGACCATAATTAAAAAAACAGGCACTCAGAAGATAGCAGCATCAGGGCTAAGGCTGTTCCAGGGAGCAATGGAAATGAGCTCTTCCCCATCTGATTGATGAGAACAACAGAAGCACTGTGGTGAGCATATAAATGCTTATCCTGTTGGCTCATTAAACTTAGGTAACAACTGTGTATATGAGCCAACAAAAAATTGCTGTGCACTCTTTAAGTTGCCTACAGCCTGCTTGGAGAATCTCTGTGTGCATACTAAACTTGTCAGAATCAAATGTGCTGAAAAGAGAGAGTTGCAGTCCACCCAGAAAATCATCCACACAACCAAGTCTTTGCAGTAGGTCAAGAATCCTCCTGTCTGTCTTCTCCCACTTGCAATCACCCTTTTCTGTGCTCTGACCAAGAGGTCAGATAAGTAAAATTCTGTCTCTGAAGTAAACCAATCGAGGAGGAATGGTCAAGGCAGAAATGATTTCTGGATCACTGCTGCTGTATTTCCTCCTCCCATCACAGCTCTCATACTGCTGCTCAGGTAAAGTTTAAAAGGGGCAGATGTTCCTTTGGCCCAAAGGATCACTGAGCAGTAAATATTATTCCTCAGTTATGACACAACTGGACACCCTCAAGCACCTTGCAGAAGAATTTAATATTTTCTATTGGGATCAGATCTAGTCATTTGCTGCTGTACCTCTCAAAAATCTGAAGAAAAAGAAAAAAAAACACAAGCCAGGTAGTTTCAGGAAACCAATCATTGTGATGAAAATTGAAAGCATATATAGCAACATCCAGAAATTTCAAAGTCAGAAAAAAAAAATCTAAAAAGATACTATGACTAAAAAAGAGGTATTGAGGTGTAAGATGGTTAAAACACTATTGTGACATTAGTAGCATTGAAACTTGGCTGTCAAAAATTATAAAACTGTGGTGGAGAAAAAAAGTTTTCCCCCTGGGGTTATAAAATGGTAACCCCCAAGGGGGTGGTGACCCTTGGGGTTGAACCAATGAGCGCTCCTGCAAAATATAAACATATCACTACCAGACCGGTAGTAGTTGCTGTTGAAGAAGAGAGTAGCCATGTTGTAAAGCCACGAGGAGAGGGGCTAGGAGCCCCGTTGGGGACTATGCACCCCCGCCCCGGCTGGGGGGCTGCAGGAACTTGGAACAGTGTTAGACTGGGCCAAGTATCTGTAGCTGAGAAGCTGGGAGTTTTTCTCCACCATGAGTGGGCAGAAGGAGCAGCGGCAGAAACAGCACTGAATGGAGAGACTGTGGCAGAAAGACAAGAGATAAGAAAACAAGCAGCAAAGACAAGCATGCAGCAACGCAGAGAGAACTCCTGCAAGGAGAGAGAGAGAGCCAGTAGTAGAGAGAGAGAACTAAACTCTACAGAGACAGAGTTTGGGGTAAGAACTGAAACAAATTCCCCAAATCCCTCTGAGACCTCCTAGAGAGGAGGAGGAGATGGACTCCTACTTGAGAGGAGTCGTGGAGTGCTACAGCACCGGAGAGAGAGGAGCTGAGAACCTCAGGTGTCCCGAAGCTGGACTGGGACAACCAGATGGAATGCAGAGGGGGTGACCTTGGCCCCCCTTGCTGCTGCCAAGCAACAGCCTGAGACAGAGCACAGGAGCTCTGATAGAACTCTTGAGGCAAAGGCCTTCAACTGAAAGCTGCCCGAGGCATTCTGATTCAGGGGTGAATCCCCTGAGAAAGGGACCTTCATGGGATGTCTTACACCCCATGATATGACGTGGTGAAGCAAGTTTTGTCCCTGCTACTCAGCCCACGGAAGAGAGGGGGAAGAGGAGACCCCCTTGTGTGTATTGGAGAGAGATCCAGCTACAACCATCCAGCTACAGCTGCTGCATGGAAGAAGAGAGACTGCTGCCCTTGAGAGGCTGCTACCCTGAGAGTGGAAAGAATCTTTCCTTTTCCCTTCTGGACTTTTATTTGGAGGGAGAAGAGATTGATCCATTGTAAATATGATTTATCATAGGAGAGATAGTTAAGATTATGTATATGATGTATTGTAATATTTATTTGTACAATGCTTGTAATATAATTCCCTTTCCCCCCACATTGAGTCTCGTGTGGTGTCTGGAAAACCCATCTTACACTGGGTTGAGATGTGGGAGGGGGTCTTCGACTTGAGAATTGGATTTTAGGGGTCTCAAACCACCACATTATACACATTAGAAATCCAAAATCCAATTACCAGGCTTCCCCCACCCCTTCCCACAATTTATCTCAACACTGAAGAGAAAACTTTCAGGCAAGAGGCTTCTATAGGGGAAGGCGGAAGTATTTACATTTACTTACACAAAGAAATATACTCTACAAACTAAAAGCAACTATATATATATTATTATTAAACTTCTATCAGTCACTTTGAAGCTTCTCCTTTTAACTTTAGTCCAGGAAAAGCCTTTCAAGGCTGATAGGTAACCGGAGACCCGAACGCTCCCCCCTCACCAAGCTCCAGCTGTTTGTGGAAGTCCTTCCTTCCTCACGAAGTCCAAGAAGGTAGCTCTGAGTCCTTTCTACTTGGTCCTGTGTAATTTCTGCTGTGTGATCTCTCTCTCTCTCGGTCTCATACCTCGGTTCTGTAGGCTGCTGTAGTGTAGCTTATCAACGTACACGTCCTCCAAGTCAGTTTTCAGCTGCCCCCAGTCAAACCTCGGCAGGGCAACTCCCGAACCTCTCTCTCTGGCCCGTCTCCAATTTTGCCTGGGATTCTTTGCCCTAGCACTGAGCTGCTTCGTTATCAGACCATCCACTTGGCTCTGTTTCAATGCTGAGCCTCTCCTCCACTTTATAGCGGAGGGAAAGAAAAGGCCCCCCTCCACAGCTTAACTGCAAAAGGGTGAGGGGGGGAAAGGCTTGGCTGCAAGGCCTGCTTTCTCTCTCCCGCTTACCAGTTGTTTGTGAGTTGCGTCCCTCACAAATATACACTCACTCCAATGCTGTCTCTAACTCTGGCCTAGGCAGAGTTGGGGGGCCGCAGGGCTCCCCCTCCCCCCCGAAGGGGAGAGAAGGAGCCCAGCCACCCCCTGGCCTTCTACACCTACACGCAGCAGACACCAACAGAAAACTGCTAACAGCTTCTGGTGGCTGTGTATATATGATTTTTCAGCAGAAGCGAACAAAACGAGTGGTGATTGACTCTCCAGGGAACACTGCCCTGGCACCCAATCACCTCTGAGCCCCCGACTCTCGGGGGGGGACCAATCTTAACCCATGACAAAAACCCACCCCCCATATTTCTTTTTATTTTTGTACTGAAATAAAACTTGTTTAAGCCTTATACAAAGCAAATAATCTTTTTAAATCAAGATCTATTGATTTCCACCTGGCTTTGAATTTATCTCCTTTCTCTAATTAACAGGCTGTGTCACTGGAAGGAAAGAACATTAATGGCACAAGACAACAGTGTCATCTCCTACTAAAGAGTAAATCTTGAAGGAAAAAAATCAAAGCAGTTGTTTAAAATAAATCACCAGCCTTGGCCGAGTTGGCTGTCTGCATGGCAGGTATTTATTACCTCTCACAATATCTGGCACCAACTGGATAAAATAAATTAAGAAAGGTACTTCCAGTAAAAAAAAACAAATAATGTTGTTCAGAATTTTCTTTCTGGTTAATGTAGAAATAGCCTCTTGAGCAGAGGGAGCACAGCACATATATGTGTTTAAATCACAGCCCTCAGCCCTGAATTCCACCCTCAGTCAATTCGAGTGTCCATTTAACAATATGTATTGCTATTTTGTTTTTATTTCATGTCATATTTCATTTTATTCAGGAAACACACTGTATAATTTAAAAGGGTCAGTCATCCTGGAATCCTCCTTTTCCAGACACAGAGTACCCAGCTTTGTCTGGGCATCAGTTAGAGGCACTTCAATATAATTCCACAGTCACCATGACCACTGCAAAACATATGGCAGGGAAGCTTTTCTGCCATGAGGATCAAAACCATGGAGCCAAGCAGCACTCTGGGATACTTCCTAGCTCCTGCTCTTCCCAGAGGAGGCACTGTGCTCCCAGGAAGCTCAGATGTTTTCCAGTTTAGGCAGAAGTGTCTCCTGTTGCAGGTACCATCTCCAACGTCATCAGTGGGCACACAGCCTGACAGACAGTCCAAAGTCAAACACCACCCAAACATTCACACCTACTTTTAAAGTTTAGTGTCCTTGGATTATCAAAGACTTCATTTTTAACCTTTACATCAGTAAACACAGAGATCCTGCAATCTGTTCTGCTAAAAATATATTTTCCATTGACACAGACTTAGTTTTTTGATGGGAATTGAGTTCAATACTAACAAATATGACAGTGTAGCTACTCTCAGGCTAAATCTAAGAGAGGATTGTAAAGTTTAGCAAAGGTCACAGATCTCCTGCTGTAGGCATTTGTGGTTTCCAAGATAAGACCATAGGGAACAATGAAGTCATCTATTCTTAGCTACTCCATGACCTTAGACCCTTTCACTCGCTGCAGCAGGGAAACCCCTTTTCCTTTAGTGTGTTCCTATCTTTGAATTCTTTAAACTGTCATTGAACTAGGTCAAATATTTTCTAAGTGATATTGTACTGACCCTGTTTAGGGTTGCATCTGGGACAGCTGAGTCTGGTTTTTCATATAAAGAGCTTTCTAAAATAAATGTTCATGATCCTTTCTTCTCAGTTTGTGTGACAGTTTTCAGGAACAATAAAGATCAGCACCTTAAGGAAATGGTACAAAAATTCAGCTTTGTTGTCACAAGATCTTGCCCTGTCTTTGACCAAAATGCCCTCTGCTATCTTAAAGAAGAATGAGGCTTCTTATTTTTCAAATCTCAGTGCCAAGCGTCTCTCACAACACTCAGAACAATTCCTGATGCCTGTGGTGACTCTTTCAATGCACACTGTACAGAGTCTGGAAGACTGAAACAAAGGATTACAGTCTCAGAAATCAGATTTCATGTAAGAGGAAAATGTACTTTCGGGGTCCTTTTGCTTTATTTTTGCTTTCCTAAGAGCTTTTCAGATAAGCTTTACACACACACACACACACACGCACACAACATACAGGGGTGTTTAAGGCAGTTGCATCTCACAGTGTCCTGGTTAACCATGGATACACAGAATTGTTATTTGCTGAATAAAGAAACCTGTGTCACAAGTCTGCTGTTGAAATCTTATTCCGTGGTTGAAGGTAGTTAAGCCAGTGGCTTCAGCAAGAGGGCCCAAGTGACAAGCCAGAGGTCATGACAGAAACCCATGACACAGAAATGAGTCAGACTCCTGTTTTTCCACCCAGCACTGGACTGTCTTTCCTGTGAAACTCTCCAGAAGATAGAAAAACAGCAGTGGACATGAGAACAGAGAAGGTTTAATTTGCTCATGAACCTGGCATGCAGTATTACAACTGAAATGTCTGCATTTTTATTTTTCTTCTGGCTTTGTATGTCTTTTGTTCACCTGTTTTTTCATGTGCATTATTGCAGAGGAACTGCTGACAGTCACTACTTCAGATGTGGGACTTTATCACAGCAGGATTAACTAAAGCACAAAGGCAACGCCCATACAGCATCAACCCCCTTCCTTTTCACATCCCAGAAGCAGATGGCAATAAGAAATGAATTTTCTCATATTATTAAAGCTTATGGTTTTTCACCTGCAAGAAGGATTTTTGCTTTGGTTCAAGGAGGGAACCGACTTTGCAATCACAATAGAAAATATTAATAGGCTCTACAACAAGGTGACTAATATGTTCTGTAAGTTTGTGAAAGGCAGGGATTGAAAGGTAGGGTGTTTTTTCTTTTTTTTTTTTCTTTTTTTTTAAAAAAAGAAAAAGAGTTGGCTTTGCTTTGTGTATAGCCTTGTGCTAAGATACTTGTAGATTACAGTATGAATTCTTGCAACACAAACGTATAATGATACAATTCCATGATGGATCTGCTCTTTATCCCACACACAGACTGGGAACTCCCATGATATTGGGATATGTTAGGCTGGTGCATGACAGATTTATGAATTTCAGGCTATCACAGGATTATCGCCTGTGGCAAGGCACTGAACATGATACAATCAGCACTAGGTTTCTCAAGATCTTTGAGATACAGGAGAAAAAGAACCCCTGCCAGAATAATGCAATGAAAGAATTGTGCAAAAAGATTTCTCCCTGCAAAAATCCTTCTTTAGAGCGAAAGATATATAACATGCAAACTATTAGTCTGAGGATGAGGTTAAACCCACTGCTTCACTAAGGATACATCCTACAGCTGAATGATTTCAAATAGTCTCAAAAAATATAGAAAATCCATTTTTAGTTCTGATGAATATAGAAACAAATGAGGCTTTTTACTATCTTCAGATAAAATGCAATGAATCAGAATGGGGCTTTGACCAGCCTGGTCTAGTAGAAGGTTTCCCTGCCCACGACAGGAGGGTTGGAATTAGATGATCTTTCAGGTTCCTTCCAACTCAAACCATTTGATGATTCTATGAATAGACATGTAAAACCATGTCCTGCAATCGTAAAAGCAAACTGCTCCCTGACAACCTACTTTTGTCCACAGTCAGATCTTGGGCTGTACAGGCAAGGTGAAACCCAGCATGGACAGCCAGTACATCACTCCCAACCTCCTCCACTGATACTCATCCTGCTCCAAGTGATCTTTTGAGGCTGCTCCAAGTTCAGTCCCAAACAGACACATGTTGACTAACACAAAAACACTGTTTTGAAGAAATTCCATGGGCAAAAGACATTCCAGACAACTTCCTGAGACAGATAAGCTCTAAAAAAGCTATTTAGTCAGCATTTTCCTTAGTCTTTGAGCTTTGCATAATAATATTGCTAAGGGGAATGTTGTGGGTGTACTAATGACTTCTTCCCTACAAACTATTTATCAGTGATCAAGATTTTGGGGCTCTATGTCCTAGAACTGAATCACAATCCAAACCCTTCTTCCTAAAAAATATAAGACAATAACACTTTTTCCTCACTCAAAATTGAGAATTGGTTTGAATTATGAATGACTGACTATAGACTACTAAGTCTCCCAAGTTATATACAAGTCTTCCAGCTCTCTATATTCAAGGGATTCTTCCAGCTCTCTATATTCAAGGGATTCTTTCTTTTTTTCCTATCGATTTTTCCCTAGAACTCTGAAGGACACTCCACGTGATACATTGGAATTTGATCACACAAAATGGCCAAGTGCAATCTCCATCTTTCTAGCTGATTTTTTCCTTTAACATATTCATTAATAAATGGCTTTCTTTTACTGCACATCATATTGGTTATATATTAGATATTCATAGCAGTAATGGGAATGTGGAAATCATCTTCCATTATTGAGACATTTAATATAAAAGGATATCTGGAACAGATTAGATAGCCATGTCAAACTAGTATGAAGGTGTAGCTATTAAAAGAAGCACTATTGTTTAAGTTGCCTTTTTTTTTTAATTCTTAATTTCTTAAATTCTCTACTGATGCCTTTATAACAAGGACAAATTTCATGTAGAAGACTGTCTACCTCGTCACATACTTGTTCACATAGCCATATGTAGAACCAAGCTCTAAGCTTTTGACTTGCTTTTCTGCCATGATAAATTGGTGGTAATTATTGCTATTTAAATGCAGGTTGAGCTCACCACAGGTACAACATGTGTGTCGGTCATTACTACAAAACAGCTGGTCCTGAAGGCACGTGGCTCATAGTCCTTTTGAGAGCTATTCCTCTACATCACTAACAGTCAGCATTGATGAAACATATACTTTAGCTTTATTTAGCAATTGTTTTCTTGAAATTCAAACAAACATTGCAGTGCTACTATTCTTTTTGGACCTGACAATATTTACTGTTTTTCTTAAAATACCCCCCCCGCAGAAACAGAAATCCCAAGTGAAAATTCAGTTTTCACTTAGCATATTTAATGCTTATTGTTAGAGAAAAATCTTTCAAATACAATCCCTAAAAAATTAGAGTTAAAATAGAAAAAGAACCCAGGGTAATTTATCTCTGTGAATTTTTAACACTTCAGATTGACAACTCTGAAATTAGAGCGTTTGATTGTAGCTGCTTCTAAAATAAAATCTCCCCAGACAAACATAGGTATATCTGATTTCTGTCCCTTTTCAATGTATCTATCTTCATCTTTACTAATTGATCTGTTACTAATGAACTCTCAAGTTATTCTTAAAATGGTTTGAGTTCAGTTGCAAATTCAGGATTCACAGCACACCATGGAAAGCATTTTTATAAAATCCATCTCTTTACAAAACATTTTTCAGTTAGTGTATTAGCAGGCTGAATTGAACACAAAGACAAACAGGAAAGAGATTTAGAAATAAATATTTGAAGTAAAGGACTCAAAGAGCTTAAAAATTTGGTTTACTTCACCTGTCAAAAAAAGATTGCTTTCTACAAATACTCAGACCAGAAGAAAAATAACTCTACTCAGGCATTTCTCACAAAAAGATTCATCTATGGTGCACACCACTGTAATATGTCTGTGTTTCCAGATGGGAAAAAGAAACTCCCAGTCAAGTGGTTCCTGGTTTGTTTTGTTTTAGAGCAAACCTTCCTGACAGTGCATTATTCCCATCAGTCTGAGGTCCATCCATCCCAGTTCCTCCCATCATCTCTGTCTCTGCAGGTTCATCTCCTGATCTACATCCTCTCCCCAGAGCACCAATTCTCCTCACACTTTGCTCTCTTCTCACCTCCAAAATGTGTAGGTGAGACTGGAAATCAGTGCAGATCAGGGGAGAAGAACAGAAAGCACAGAACTGCAGGTACCACCAACTCACCTGATTGACTGGGCAATGAGTAACTTCAGATCAATTTGGGCTGACTCCTACTGTGGACTGAGTAATTGGCTAAGTAGAAGTGGGAGGCTGTGTGAGGACACATGGCATAGCTAACATTTCAAGATTATTTCCAGTCCCACCTCCTTCCTGGAGAAATGAAGGCAACAGGGGTGGTACAACAGGAAGCAGGAAGCAAGCAGAGCTATTGAGCCACCCCACCCTACGTCTTACCTGCAGGATTTCTTGCTTTAATGGTTTGGTACTCTGCATTAGACCACACACATTAGTGAAGAGAGAGGAAAATTAAGACCAGGGTAGAAGAACAAATCACCACAATTCAAAATGTTTCCAGAAGCACAGATGCTTTTAACACCTATTTGCATGAATTATAAACATCTTCTCGGAGTAAAAGCAAGAGCAACGCTGTAAGTGTTATTTAAGATACTTGGACTGCACTGAAAATATTTACAGCTTCTGCATTAGTGCATATATTAACTGCTCTGGTAACTTTACTGTCCTATAAAAGTATTCAGTACTGAATAGAGCAGATTGTTTTGAAGTTCTAATAAAACATAAACAGAATTAATTTAATAAGCTCAATTTTCAGTAAACATCAGGAAGCTTCCTCATTTAAATTAAATCTCCTTCAAGAAGGTTATGCTGGACAAACAGGAGCTACAACATCACTGATAACAGATCTTAATGCTCATCTGCCTCTACCAGCTAGGTCAAGTCTACTTCTCTCTACAAACCCCACCATTTAGCCATTACCTCTTCCCACTACTGCTTTAACAACTCCAGTCTTCCAACATCACTTTTACCTTCTCCACTGGCATCTGCTAGTTCTGCAATAACTTCCCAAAAATGTACACCATATAGCTTCTTGTGGACAGGAAAAAAGAGAGCATTTTCCCAGTAAAATATTTCACACACTAGTGTTTCATTTAATGCCTTCTGAGCTACGTGAACCTGCTGGCTTCTATACCTGAGAGTTATTAAGATCAAAGCAAGCTTTACTGTCCCAGCGTGAGAACATGAGATATACCTCAAATGATCCTCACTTTATCTGTCCCAGTGTCCCATCGTGATGTTTGTAATCTGTTCTGAGACAGCACTGTGACAAATAGTGCCTCATGCAGTGCTAATTCCAGATTGGTGCTAATAAAGACAGGAGTGGTAATAATATCTAGAGTTTTCCCACTGGCTGCAGTTGTGCTGGAGTACAAATGATGCCTGGAGACTGTGCAAAAGGAGATGGGAATTTTATTTTCTCTTATGATTCACACTATCTTATTTTGCCTTTAGGACTGCTCCCCTCTGGTGATAGCAGAGACAAGCGTAGCTGATTTTCTTTATGGCTACCACTTAGTGACACATAAGTGCTAGTTGCTTTACCCAGAGAAGGATATCAAATGCAAAACAAGTCACAGCATGGAAAGTGAATGAACAAGCAGGATCCTTGGGTTTCATCCTTAGCAAGCTGAGCAGTTTGCTGATATGATATATCAACACCCTCTGAGCAGCATACTGATGTCCATCTCATGTTCTGGGTGACAGGTTCTGTGAAAGTCATTTTCAGACTCAGTGGCTGAGATAAGGATAGCTTCATGGTCTCAGCATGAGGCAGATTTCACCTTTGTTCGAGATATTTTGACATACTGAAGCACTTCAGATACACTGCAGAATGATAGACCCATCATGATTATATACATTCTACAAAAATCCTTCCACAGAATGTTGGCTGACTGGATCCACATTTAAAAGTTATCTAAATAGTTCTAGATATATACAATATAGATATACAAATACAATTAAAAGCCCAAATTTTTCTAGTTACAATCTATGTGAAAACTCATATTTCTCTGAAAAAAGAGCCAAAACCATCCAGAGGGATTGTGGCAGATCTTGAGCACAAGGTAAGAATTCAAAACAAAACAAGAAAGAAACACAAACAAACAAACAAAATTAAGATTATTCCCAGTTTCAGGCTCTGTATCTAACACTCATCATTTATTTGCTTTGTGTGAGACAGCATCTTGCGTCAGAGGGACCTGCCTTTGAGGAGAATCTCTCAGAGTTCATGACTTACACTGTGCTTGCATAATACAACAGAAAGGGACTGTAATAGACACTTTATTAATTTTTTTTTAACATAGACACCCACTCTCCCAGATCGTGATAGACTTTTATTTGTAACAATATTTTGCCCTCTGCAGCACCATGCATCTCAGTGTGACAGAATACACTGCAAGCATTTAATTAACCCCTATGACGTCCCACTGAGGTTGGCAGGGAGGTGTTTCATAATGGCATCATGAATTTAGAATGACTTACCCACACAGGCACACGAAAACTGATCATTACATTAGGGGTATCAGTGGGACCGCAGAAATGTCACTGCCACCTCTTCAGCGTGGCTGCCTGAGCACTGTCTGACTTTGAAGTGTCTTGTGTGCTATGTCAGGCAGCAGTAAAGCTGACAGGTAGAAGGGAAGTTGAAGCAGAGTGTGTTATGGCAATCTTCCCAGGATTTCAGGTGACAGAAGTCAGTGTGTCTAGCCTTTGGCTCCGTTCACTGAAGGACAGAAGGGTATGAGATTATTCTCCATCTCGGAAGAGGCTGTGGACAACCGCAGTGCCCAAGTGAAATGTGTTCTGTTCTGGAATCCAGAATGGCATCCCAAAACAGAAGGTCAAACCCTCGCCCACACAAGCTGACAGAGCTGGCTGTGGAGCTATAAACTGGTATATTACACGCAATTCAAAGACATTCCCATGACTGTCATAATCTCTGGCAGCACAGCATCTGTCTCACTAAATTACAGAGACATGGGCCTCCTCAGACAACAGAAAGAAGGAAAGAAAAGGAAGGAAGTCAACACTGAGATCTTACATATACTCTGTAGTGAAGTCTCAGCCCACTGGCTAATAAAATCAAAACTCATCTGGGGTTTTATCCACACGTTCCACTCGTCATATTCTTTGTGTCTAAAGCTAACTCTTAAAATCCTGCCTGAATCTGTCCCTTTTCTTTTGCTCCAGATTTCTGGTAACTCACTGGTTTGCAGAGGTGGTTTAAGAAAGCCACAGGACTGTTGTCTGCTCACAGTGGGTATCCAAGCATCTTTGGCTGATATCTTTAGTTTTGTTTGTCATATTCCAGTGACATGAAGTCAGAGTTGGCAATCTGGTAGGTGGCAGTTTCCTGTTCACTGCTCAAGAGGCAGCTCTGAATCCCAGCCCAGGCGAGACTTTTTCACTCATATGAACCAAGCCACTTCTTTGTCACATTCTATGGCACCCAATCTTTAACAAAAGGCAACAGAAATTCCCTGCCTTGTAAACTTGCTCTGAAGTAGAGTATACATCAAATTAATGAGGTTTTGCATAAGTACTGATGAACTAAATGTTACCTAAATTCTGCATTTAGATAAACAAAGAACTCTGAGTGTGAGGAAATACTTTAATTGCTGTGGTCTTAACTCCTCTGCCTCAGCTTTCCTATCTAACAAGGCCTGCAGTAGCTTCTGAAGGAGAGGTCAGATGTTCAGGGATCCTTGTGTACCTTCCACACTGCTGTGCTGGTACAGACTGCTTAAGCATCTTACTCATTTCTTTTATTTATTCCTTTTTTCCATAAGCCTTGATTGAGTAACAGCACAGGGAACAACAAGTCCAAAGGACAGAGAGGAAAGGAACACCTGCCAGATAAATATAACTGGTACATATACACCCATCTGAGCCAAGCAGGGTGGGTAATTAGCAAAAGCATTTAATCCATCCCTCCCAAGCTCTTTGCAGGCAAAAGCAATTGGGACATTCTAGTTAATCACTGCATACAAGAGATTTGATGATCTCTTGAAGAAATAGATTACTGCAGGATTTCATACATTTTAAGGGGATTTTATCTCTGATGGTAGAGGAATGTTGAAATATCTCTGCCCATTCCACAAGCACACTTTGCATCAGTAGGATAATTTGGCTAATGTGCTACATTTGAAGACCAACCAGGGCCAGGTAGAGAGCCACAAGAGGTATCTTTTCTGCCACTTTTTAAAAGCTGCAGTCTCCTTCATCGTGTCCATATTTTACAAATGTGTATGCTGGCATTTCTAAGTAAGATTTATGGTGGCTGGCTACATGCAGAAGATTGCTTTAAATAACCATCAAGCACTTAGTCTAGCCTAGCTTTCCTGAGATCTAGAAGCATCTTAGTGGGACTAAGCACCCGCAACACATTTTAAATTCGAAGCATTTAAAATAAGGATACCTTTTTCTACTGTATTATGTCAAAAGGTTTTAAATAACCTGCCTAAGATCTTACACTGAGACCATAACCAGTCCTCTTTTGTTGCTGCATACCTGGTTCTTTGGGTTTGGGAAAACCACTGCCTTAGACATGTCACAGCAAAGCAGCAACTGAAACACTTTCTGCTGAAAAAGCATAAAAGTTTTTGCATCATACTACTGAAAGAACACATAGTACTTTGGTTACTCCTTGATTACTCTTGAGAAGGAATGCAGGGATCCGTCCTCTGTACGAGCTCTCACTACTGCAGAGCACAACATGCAGGTCAGGACAGATATCAAATATTTCCCTTCCTACCTCATTATATTTCTTGAAGTCAAATACCGATTAAAGGATGCATGGGATGGGGCTGTTCAACATTCTCTGGGAATTATTCCCAGGTAGTGTAAGTTAGCAGGTGTCCACTGACCTAAACTGGGAGAAGCCAAGATGATCTACAAAAACAATCAGCATGAGAGTTTAGACCTGACTCTCCTTCCCATGGATATAAGCTTCTCTAGGAATTTGGTGCCATTTCAGACTTGTGGGAAACTTTGTGTGGGAACACCAGCACCAGATCCCAGAAGACTTAATATCAATTTGTTAATTCCTGGGAGATTTTCAAGTCAAGATTCAAGAATGACAGGGTCTTCCTAGACCCTTATGTTAAGAATGATGTTTCTCTCAGAATTTCCAGCACCATGATGAAGCTAAGAAGGAATCACAGGGAGACTAATGAAATTTATCATCCCTTTAGCAGGAAAATTTGGCCTTATTTCCAACAGCAGTTCTAGCTAGTGAAGATTTGGGTGTTGCTCCAACCACAGCAATCACAAACAACACCCATACCCAGCCTCCCTCTGCATTATGGTGTGTCTGGGGCACTGGGGCGACCAAAAGGAGGACTGAAACCTGGGGGGGAGATGTTGAAAGAGAAGACTAGAAAGCAAAAAAGGAAGGGAGGAGCCTGTGACAGTTGAGGAATCTTTTGCGTCTCTACAATCAGTTGGGGTTTTATTGTTTACCCCTCAATCTTTTAACGTGGAAGAAAGCATCATTCAGAAGGAGAAAGTAAAGTTCTTTTTCACCAAGTAGACAAAATCCAAAGTGTAACCTCCTTGCTCCCTGAAACACGGGGTGTGGAGGGTGTCTTATCTCAGAGTCCTGAGATGAATTGACTTGGAAAGAGACAATGAGGAGGACAAGCACTGACAATCTACAACAACCCAGAAACATTTTGATTTCCCTCTAGGTGAGGAGGACAGAAAAAAAAAAAAGAAAAAAGAAGCACTCATAAGGACAAACAGTCCTCTCAGGACATCAGCCTGAAATAGGTTTCACGTAATCTTCATGCCCTGTAAAGGTGAAATAAGTCTGAGGGACAGCAGACAGGACACAGCAACTCAGACAACCAGAGGGCCATTTTCTTCCCACGTTGTCTGTCTGAAATAGCCTTGTGAGGGCTTCATGCCATTTGTCACCTTCACCTACACATACCTCCTGGGGAGGGGTTACGGATAGAGATTGGCTTCCCTGAAAATTCTTCATAACTGTCTAATACCAGCAGCGTCTGATAACCTCCATGGTTTCAGCCAGAAGGGAGATGACAGGCAAAACAAAGAGAGAGAAGAGCATCATGGAGGTCTGAGGGCATATGAGGCTGGAGCAGGGAAAGCAACGGATTGAGAAAGGATTTATGAATTCCCAAAAGTAAAGGTTACAGTGGATGTCCGGACAACCTTGAGCTGAGGGAGGTTGGAAAGTGGAAAGGCAAGAGAGAGAAAAGTCATGTTTGGAAGCTGCTTGCAACAGTTAGATGTTAATTATCTCTTAAACCCTTTTAGGTGGGCAGCTGCCTGAGACCAACCCTGTAGACATCAGGAGTAATCCCCATTTTGCCATGTAACTGCAGGGCAAATCCCATTTGAAGAAGAGGTATAAGCAGAGAGCAGAGAAAGCCCAGTGCACACAAACCATTTTGCAACAAAATGCATTCAAATTCGTCATTTCCAATGTCAGCTGGGGATCCTTTGGACACAGTTCTGAATGTGGAATCCTCACAGACAGAAACAATGGCACTATTCAGGTTTTATTTTAGACATCACATATACAGTGTCTAGATGTTTTTTCCCCAGGCTCTGGGCAGTCAGTGCCACACGACAGATCAAACAGTCAACCAGGTTTCTGGTGATGGCAGCTCAGATTTCTTCCTTTCTCAAACTGAAGCCTCTCTTCAGGCTTTTCTCAGCTTGGCCATAAATCTCTCTTCACACTAATTTATTGCTCTGTGCTCTGTGGATTCACATGAAGACAGCTTCATAAAAGAACATGCAACCACTCTTATGCCTGCAATGGCATAAACAAGATTTAGTGTAAACAAGGATGAGACTGAAGGGAGAGCACCAGTGGGAAGTCTGGTCTCGTGACTAAATTAGTACAATGACAGCCGCTCTGAAATTTGTCTTTTCTAGCAAAATGATGAGGTAACCCAAAAGTCTCCATGACAACACAGCCCAGCCTTGTGTTACAAGATGGTTATACAAGAAAGCATCTAAAGGTACAGTGCCTGGGAAAAGCCTTCCAACAAACAAACCTCACAGGGGTTCAGCTGCTTCCCCTTCACCTACCTTATTACTATTATTTCCATATGTGTTTTAATTTTCTGAAAGTTCAGATAAAAAAGGAATTTTACATAGTCTCTTGACTATATGGCTGCTTGCTATTTTAAATTACAGAGGCATGCACAGCAATTTCGACTAACATAGAATCATGGAATCATCATAGAATGGTTTGATTGGAGAGGACCTTAAATATCTAGTTCCATGCCCCTGCCATGGGCAGGGATGCCACTCGCTAGATCAGGTTGCTCAGGGCCCCGTCCAACTTGGCCTTGAACACTTTCAGGGATGGGGTATCCACAACTTCTCTGGGCAACCTATTCCAGTGCCTCACCACTCTCACAGCAAAGAACTTCCTAATACCTAATTTAAATCTCTCCTCTTTTAGTTTAAAACTATTGCCCCTTGCCCTCCTATGTAAAAAGTTGCTCTCCTTCCTTTTTATAAGCCCCCTTTAAGTACTGGAACATAGCATATTTTACTTGGGTCAAAGTACTGAACCCTCATGGCTTAATACATTTTTATGTTTCCAGAAGAGCTGTGTTGGTTGTTAATCACCGTAGCAGTGCCAAACCTCAGAAGCACTGTTCTCCACAGTGTGTGCTATCTTAAATATAAACGGTCAAATTTAATTAGAATATGCTGTAATATAAGATTCTTCTATAGCAAAAGAGGAGACTTTTACATCAGTCAGGTTCTCGCCCATGGCAGAATACAGCTGCCTGCATGAAGAAGTCTGATGCTACTGGAGATGCCCCAGGTTTCCTTCTGGCCTCCAGCTGTTACTCCAGAGGAGACCAGGGCTCCTACAGGTCTGGTGTCACATCCAGCTCTGTGTGAATAACTCAGACACCAGAAAAATTAACACCCAAGTTAGGGACCTGAGAGCTAGCGGTATCTGCCACTACCAGAGTCAATAAATAGTCTTTAGAAGTCAGGAATTCATCCCATAAATCTAATCTAGTGTATATCCACAGTAAAAATAAGTAATAAAAAGAGTAATCAAGTGCTTAAGCTTAGATCCCATCTCTAGAAAGCACCCAGATCTTTGCAATTTTGGGGTCCATTCCACTGATTTCAGTTTTATTAGGAAACTGCAGAAGGTCTAAAAAAAAAATGCAAAAACTGGGGGCTTGAGGCAGTCCCTTTGCCTACATGTTGGCCGAGTTTTCCAGCAAAGTTTTCCACTAGGATCACAGAAACACAGGTGGAGCGGAATATTAAAAGAGGTCTTATTAAATTAACATGACTGGAGAATTAGTCTGCAAACAAATAAGCCAGGCAGGGATTATGTAGGCTTTAATACAATCTTTTATCAGAGCTGAGAAGTCCCTAATTAAACTAACTACGGAAAATAGTACTTAATGAATCTGTAAATAAATACCAGTAGGAGAGATGGCAGGGCTAAAGAATACCTTATCAGGGAAGGTCTGATCTCCAGAGGAGAGTTAAAAGGAGCAAGGCAAGATTAGAACTCCTAGAGCATCCCAGCTCACTAATGGACATCCCAAATGCCCACGAGGACACCCACAATCTTCTACCTTTCCCTCACTAGCTCTTACCATGCACCTTCATCTCTGGTAATTTCTGTGAAGTGTGACATCACTAAACATTCAAAACATTCATCTGTTCAAACGTCCTTTGAAGTCTCTCCTTTTTCTCATTACATTTCACTGTGTTTAAACCACCACAGACTCTCCAGCAAGCTCTACCTGACACTGTTTGATTAGTGGCTGTGTGCCAAGTCCGAGAAGTAACAACTACTGAAGGGTCTGTGGAAAAGGTTACCTGAGTTCACAATAACAAGGAGGTCACTCAGAGTGAGTGAACCAGTAAACTCCAGCCAAGCCAGCTGAAGGGCATGGAGAAGCTCCACAGGGGTCAAGATTTCAGGTGAGTCAAACAGGATGTATAATTTAGTCATTCTGCTCCAGGGGAAAGTAAGTAGATGCTTTCCGTGGGAACAGGGTTGATCGTCTTTCTCTTGTGGGACACTCCTCCACAATCAAAACACTCTAATGGTCTGTTATGGATACCACCCATCCCTCTGCTCTGTTACTTTACAAGCACTGTTGCCACAACCAGGCTGTACAACTGTCCAAGTAGCTTCCCACAACTTCCATTCCTTCTGAAAATGATTCTGCTATCATTGTCCCAACATCATTCCAGGAAATTCAAATGATACAGAAAAAACCCCCAACAAAACAAACCCAATCACCAAAACAAACAACCCACATTTCCACAGACACCCATGACTGTATCTTTTTTCCTCTCTTAGCTCTTCAGTAGTTCTCCTCGTTCTCCTTGTTTAAAGCAAATACCGTGCTTGGAAGATTTCCTTTCCTTCAGCCATCCTCAGTCATGTCCAACAAACAGATTGTTGGTTAACAGCAAATTTAAATTCATCTTACATACTCTGCAATGCTGTTTCCACAAATATCTGCAGTTGGACCATGCATTGGAGTTGCACCTTGCAGGAAAGGTACAATGTCCCATATTGCTCACAGCTTTTCAAATAGACTTCTCCTTCCCTGACCATCCCTTCCCAAAGGGTTGGAGCTCAACAGTAAGTTTATCATGGATCTTTTATCTGAGCTTACTCTCAATTCTTGTTTTTTTCTCATTTTTAAAAGAAAATGACAATTTTTGGATTTTCTCATCCCTGACAGTCAAGCCCACCTGAGCAGTTGAATCTATTAACTGACCCAAACCAATCAATCCTAAGTGCAGAAAACTGTATTGTATCTTATGAGCAGTGTCACCACAACAATCTACCGCTACAGCAATCCTTTCCCAGCTACTGTCTGGAATAATTCCTGCTACTTCAGAAGCAGCAGACACATGAAGATTTTACCCAGGAAGAGAAAAAAAAGAAACAAAACAAAACAAAGAAAACCAACAAAACAAGTCAGAATAGTCTCATATTAAAAAGTCTAATTCCATTTCTGTGATTAGCATAATACAACTGTGTACAAGCCCATAACTTACAGGACAACTTTACACAAGCCACTGAGCTGGAAAGTCAAGCAGGGGATCAGCAAATAAACAAATAGATTATTCTTTTCATTCCATTTGAATAATTTGTTTCAACAAGGTTTTATTGCATCACGCCTCATTATGGATACTAATATGCCAAGATCCTGAAGGAAAGCTTAGAGACTAGCATCCCAATTTCCACATGCAGCACAAGAGAAATAGTATTTTGGAAGCTCCATACAACATACAACATACATGGATTTCTCTTATTTATCAGTAAATATCTTTAAATGTTACTTTTGTCTCAACCAGATAACTAAAAATATACCATGGTAAGAACAGAATGCCATCATCATGGAGAAGACCATACATTAATGAAGTAACAGATTATCTGGTATTTCACCTCCTTTTTGTCAGTTTTTGACAGCTGATCTTGCCACCTCATTCAAACAGGAGTTCTTCAAAGCATTTCAATTATAGGAAGACAATAACTAAAATTTTGCACAATAATGAGCTAATGTCAAAACTGACAGCTAGGAGATTTGAGATGTCTCCTTGCACAGAGAACAATATTGATCTGCAACATCTATTTCCAACTCTTACTTCATCCCTTTATCCTATTCTAATGCAAAATAACTTTCTTTCTTTCTAAATCTGTTTCTCTCTATCTTCATCCTTTCTTAGTTCAAATGACTTACCAGTTTCAGCGAGCTTGCTCTTCTGGGTGGCGTCTTTTAAAAAAAAGGATACGTGCCTTAGGAGGCAGAGTGTTTATAGGAGAAGTTCACCACAATCTAGATTATGTTAAGTGGTGGGAAGGACTAAGATCCCAAACATGTGCATACATATTCATCTACACCCACAGAATCACTGACAGCCTTAGGTGAGCTCCTCTTGCTGCAGCTGCTGGCTCACGTCAAAGCATTTTGTTTATATGTATAATATTGAAGCTTGGGTGTGTTTTGTTTCTTCTTCTGAAAGCAGAGTGATGGGGATAGCAGCTGAATAAAATTTTATTTGAGATAACTACATTTTGCAATAATGAGATTCTGGTAGAACATACAACTGACCATGGTGACTGTCAGCTTGAGTTAGACCTGGAAAAATGGCATTCAAATGGGCTTTTTTTTCTTCTTTCTTTTATATTTCAGTCCTGATGTTTGAAAAATCGAGAGTCTAACATCTGAAGTTGGAGTTATAAGTAAAGTAAAAAAAAACCCACACCAAAACCCTACAAACAAACAATACAGTGGTCTTTTGCTGTGTTTTACAATATTTTGTGCATCTTCACCACTGTGAAGCTGTTTTGGGGAATCAAACAAGCATAAGGGCTGGTTGTTGCACCTGCATCTGGAGAGCTGCTGTGAGCCTTTCCTGAAATCAAAGGGATGTGCTACTTTTTGCCAGCTGATGTCCTTTCTAATTCAGAAATCTTCTGTTTATGCATAAAAATAGCACTGTGGTGACAGGGCTGTGCCCAGCCCTTCTCTCCAGCCCTGAAACAAG
The DNA here is from genome assembly GCF_025592945.1 of Manacus candei. NCBI lineage: Eukaryota > Metazoa > Chordata > Aves > Passeriformes > Pipridae > Manacus > Manacus candei. The sequence continues at coordinate 10,137,263 of NW_026138061.1, forward strand.
ACAGCACCTGGCAAGAACCGGCTGGTGTTAATGAGGTGATGTGCAAACACCGATGGTATCAGCTGCTCTGCTCCTGTGCAATGTGACTTTTCCTCTTGCCCTCTCTGCACAGAACCACATAAGTGCCACATGTAAGGACTTGCCATTTGTTGTGTTTCTCCTGCATTTTCCAATCTCAGCTGCTGAGCTTTTCCTTTCTGCTCTCTGCTGTGAGGGCAGGTCATATTTCCAAAGAAACGAATTTAAAACTTTTTTTTTTTATTTATTTTAACCTTTAGTTCTTTCTGTTTTTACTCCTGAAATGGTTTGCAAATGTTCCTGTCCCCTCCTCATTATCCCTCTCCTAGCTTTCCAAGTTTCAGTCACATAGAAGCAGATTGGGTTTGGTTTATTTTTTTTCACAAGCAGAAGGACAGAGAACATGAGTCCATCAATTTTTATCTGCCTACAGGGTTTAATTTCTTCCTTACTATCATTTCATTTTCTGGGTCATTTCAGAGGGAGTTACCTGTGTGGACTTTCACTGTTTAAACACCCCCCCCCCAAAAAAATCATTCTAACCTTTAACATTTATTTACTGATGTCTGTTACTACTTAGCTTAAATACCTCTGTTCCCTTTGTTTCCTTTGTGGTGTTACCTTTTTTCCCAAGTGTATTTGGAGGTAATTATCTCTACCCTAATTTCAATAAGCAAGGTCTCAGAGTCCCAGTTGTCTTAGCCTATCCCCGCATCCTGTTCTTCATAGCTGCATAATTGAGGGCTGAAGCATCGCTCTTCATCTAAAATGAGACCTGGGAAGACTGTGGAAGAGTTCTCCCTTTTTAAGAGAGAGCAGCAATGAACGTCTCCCTCTCCCATTTTTGATCCCTAAGCAGGTACAGCTCAGATGTACAATATCTGCTTTCAAAGGAAAGCACATCACTGATGCTCTATATCCCATAGTTGCAGGACCACAGTAATTCCCCCAACAGTCCCAAAGTAGCTGGTGACAGTTCACCGCTCCTGCACAGAGCAGCATCTTTTTATTGGGAATACACCTACAGAGTTTCAAACCTTCCCCTACATTAAAGAACTTGAGTCATAGAATCATAGAATGATTTGTATTTGAAGGGACCTTAAAGGTCATCAAGTTCCAACCCTCCTGTTGTGGGCAGGGACACCTTCCACTAGACTAGTTTGCTCAAAGCCCCATCCAGCCTGGCCTTGAACACTTCCAAGTGTATGTGTGTGAATGAAGTGATGGATCTTACACTTGCTTTAAAAGTAATTCCTGGCTTTAATTAAGGTTTTATCAGTCATATGGGAGCAGAGTTATGAAGGAGGGAAGCAGTTAAATCATTGATCTATTTAATATTTGTTTTTTTCCAGTTGGTTTTGGTGAGGCACTGGTATGGAATGGAGGTCTGTGTCAGAGAAGATCACTACATGTATAAACAAATAACTAAGACATTCACATTTCTGCTCTTGGAGAAGCCTGAGGTAAAAAAAAATCACAGTGAGCAGATTAAGCAGAATGAACCAGGCAATGAGAGCCGACATCTAAATCAGAGAGAATCTTAGCCCTAGTGATGCTTCAAGTCAGCATCCCTATATCCCTTCCAATTAAATGATCCAGATGAGTGAGAAACATGAAGATTAAAGTAAAGTAGCATTCAAGTACATGTAGTAGCTGAATGTAGCATAACAGGAGTTGCTGCTCATGGCAAAAAGATTCCGAGTCTGAGTGATCCATTTTTTTCAAAGGACATTGCAGAGTACTCTAAATTCTAACCTCAGAAAGGCTGCAATTATGTATTTAAGAAAGCAGATGGCTAGAACGGGATGTGGTAAAAGAATATAGGATAATGAATGCTCTGGAGAAGGTTCTTCCTTTCTCATAAGTCCAGACAGTTGTTCAAAGAAATTAAGAGGTGAGGAATGAAAGGCAGATCAAAGGAATGTCATTTCTAACTCACCATGTGATTAAACTGTAATTAATTGCTATAGGATGAGGATGAGGCCAAAAAATAGAAGAATTCTAAATGGGACAGAACATCTACATAGATATCAGGAGCATCCACAGTTATTTTTATTGATGATTAAAATTTTTAATTAAAATAATTCACCCTGTCAAAATATTAAGAAAGGATGCTAAATCTCATGCTGTAGGGCTTAAGAGAATCTCCAAATATTAAGGGCTCTGGATGAGTCCCAGCTCGCAGAGCCGATTATTCACATCTTTCCATCGTTAATTCTGACATTTCAATCCTACCCCAATGGTTTCAAATGAATGGAGTTGGGCCTCTGCTTCTCTTGGGCTAATTGGAATTTCTGAGCCCTAAACCATACTGTCCTTGTGCCTGGAGTATCTGAGAAATGCAGCTGTAGAAGGACACTTTGCTACGCATTACTTCAAAATATATCTCCATGAGCAATTGTATATGACTATTTGTCAACCCAAAGCCCAGAGTAGAAGATAAATTATATCCAATTATCTCCTGTTGGCCTCTCTGATATAAGAATTTCTAACTTCTCTTTAAAATAACTTCTCTTTAAAACTTCTCACCTTCCTGGTTTCCCATTAGTTTGCTACTGACTCGGTAAAAAAAAAAAAAAAAAAAATTCAGAGCAGTTTACCATGGAGACATGACTGTATATAGAAATAGGGTGACGTGTGGGAACCAAGGACTCAATGCAGAGATATTATCTTTTTTTGGATCAACTCCTGGGAACTCCAGAAATGGTTTCCATCTCACATGCGTCTTTGACCTAGTGGTGTTAACTTCATGTACTTCATACGCTCAGTTAAATGCTGAGGCTAATGACTTTAGCATTCAGATCAATAATCCCTTGAAACAGATTGGAATGAATTTAGGGCGGGGCAACTGTAATATACTGAAGCCCTGTGGACCCACACTGTAGCTCTTCCAAACAGGTACAGCACAGGTATCATAGAACCTGCCTAGATCATACCACTCTGCCAGCATGGTCTGGTCTAATTGTGGGGAAACTGCTTCCAGGCATGACAGAATAAACCTCCTCCCTCTTTAATTTGCCTCCTTAGGGTGCCAATTAGCACAGGTTGATAGGAACTCCAGTATGGTGAGAAATCAATTGTATGCCCAAAGGTAGAGCTAAAAACTCATTTCCTGTCAGGACAAAAAAATTCATGCAACTGTGTTATTGCAAAAATTAGAAACCCCAGCGAAATGCACTAACTTGGACGCAATTAACTTTAGTTCTTGAACTTTAAGTAGATTAATTTTCTAGCTGCTATTAAATTACACTTTATAAAGATAAAACTTTATTTTAAAGTTGCATGTTTTGTTACTAGGTCTGGTTAGTAAGTTCTGTCAGATTTTCTCCTGCAGATCTGGTGATTTTTGAACCTGCAGAAGAAGGAAGTAAAAGTTAAAAGCATATTGATCACTGACACTCTGCTGAAGGGTAGTGCAGGAGGTTACACTGCAGCAGTAGAGATTACCCCAGAATTACTTTTGGACCACAGATGGTTTCCTTTTGTTTACATTTTCCTTTTTTTTCTCTTTAAAATTGTCCCCTGCAGTTGATTCACCCATCATTAGTTAGATAGGATCCATCTTAGCATCTGCTTTGCAGGGTGGGACATCAGAAATCTTTTGACTTTGTTCTCAGAAGAAAGAAATACCTCACATCTCAAGCAGGCCAGTGTACCTCCAGGTGTCCTGCAGTTGTGGTCTGTAGCTCTCAGAGAAGAGCAGACCCTTCATTCACATCTATTGACTGCTTTGTGGATCTGAGCTAGAGACCTCATGGCTGTAGATCAGAGATGCTGATCTGTGATGATCTCTTTGATGGCTCAGGTTTGCCTAACCAGACCCATAATTAACGAAAAGCTGTTGTTAGGCTCACCCACTTGTATTTTTCAATAGCTAATTCCTTCCTCCAGCAGGAACTCAAGATACCAAAACCATCTCTGATTCCTTCTTTTGCACACAAAGTCTTCAGGCACTGGTACCTTTGTATTGCAAATACAGCCACATTTACACACACAGGTATCAGAGCAACTACATCTGTGCAACAAACCTTCTGCAGACTCATCTAAAGGCAATGTTGATTTGATCTTTCCTGCTATTCACAGAGTGCTGGGTTGAACCGAATGGGCTGTTTCCTTCCAACTGCCTACACATTCCTGTACTTTGCTGGACATAAGATACATATAACTCCCAGCAGTATGCTCTGTGCATGCATATGCTCTACTGTGAGTCAACAGGATTTCAGGATGAGAGCCCTCAAAAGCTGGAGCTGCAAAATCCTTCTTTCATTCCTGTTTTATCCATGATGCCTCAGAAAAAACAGTAGTTACTCCAGGCACTTAATTCGAAGCTGTGTACAGATTTTTAGTTTGAAGGGTCAGAGCACCTGAGGGTCTAGATCATATCTTACCCAGGAAGGACCCAAAGGTCAGCAATTCCTCTTTCGGTGTTACCAAAGAGGTTTTCACAGGGAAAGCATAAGGAAATATGAGCACTCCATAACTGTATTTTCTGTATCCTGGTTCCTCACAAAGCACAGCTACAGCAGCCACAGTGATGTCTTTTATTCAAAAAGTCAGTGAATAAACTATTCACAGTCATATGGTAGACTCTCAAGATCAGTTCCCTTACTCTCCTTGTGTTGATCTTAAACCACATGTCCTCACTTCGTTCTGCCCAAAGGGTTTTGTTCCGTGAAATGGAAAGAGCAGTTTTGGAACTAGTGTGGACCTCACATTGAAGTTAGACTATTTGGGGTTTGAGAGTCTAAAAAATGTTATGTGAACCCAGTGACTGTGCAGAACTCCTCACTACCTGCCTCCAACATTTCATTAATTTGTGTTTCTCCCCTTAGGTGCTCAGTGAAACAAAGGTTAGAAAGATTTCCCCTTATACATCCCAAGGGCAGATTTACCATTAAGTGAAATCACACTCTCTCTCTTAAGCTAATGAATTTGTCACTATTTAAATCGATGTGAAACTGCCTCAATAAATTAGAGGAAGGGAACTACTCTAGAGTACTTTCGAGAACATCCTCATACCAAAATCCTAAGCTCTTTACCTCAGATTTGGAGTTCTGGTTGGTTCTATATTTCCTTTAGGCAGAAGAAGGAGTTGAATCTCCCAAACCTCCATGAGTGCTTTAACTACTGATCTGTTGGATGAAATTTTGTCATAACATCTTTCCGTATACTGCTCCAGGCCAGATTTGTGAGTCTTTCTACCAAACTGAGAGACACAGCTAGATAATCACTGTGAGAGACTGTTTATTTGGTTAAACATATGAGTAAATCAGGATTTACAAAGCTAAGGCTCTTCTAAACACATTCAAGAGAAGAGTAGTGACTACCTGAGGAATTTACCTCCCGAAACTCAATGTCTGCAATCTTAGTACTTCCAGAGTTAGGCAGCTGAGCAGAGATTTACTGAGCAGCCCCACCAAAGCAAGCAGTTAGCAAGGTTTACTTACTGAAGTCCTTCTGTTCACTTGTTCTATTCATCACTGGTTTTCCAGAGCTGGTCCCTCCACCTTTGTGATTTATTTCAAGCAGCCATATGCTGTTAACAGAAATAGGTCTCTGTACTGGTTGACTAATATCTGAGGAGGGTAAAAATATTATTCTATCATGAAGAGCAACTTGTGCTACTCTCCATTTGATGTGGTATTTACTGGCTAGTTTTTACATGTGACTGTCTTGTGAAAGTGGGAATGAAAGCAGCTTCTCAACTGTGCACCAGAAAAGCTGGATATGGTGTTAAGAAGCATGCTTTACAGAGGTTTTATCCCACAAGGCTGATTATCATTCATTTTTCAGAATGATCCCAGCTAAACTTATGATCTTATGTTGATCAGATCATTCTTTCCATCCTGCCTCTGACGCAGAACTGTACTCAGCTGGTTGCTACTTAGGGTTGTTGCCTTTTAATTTTAGCCAGGATAGAAATTTCTTCTTCTATATATGTTCTCTTTTTAACAAAATCCTCTCAAATGATATTTCCATGACTTTGACTGTGAACACAGGTAAAATCCTCCCTCTCTTCATCTCATTCTCTTCATTCTTTGGCTACCACAGGTTTCCTTTTCCACATTCACTTGGCTACTGTTAAGCTGGGCACATTGCTCCCTTTGATCATTTAATCTTCCTCTACACACCAGAAACAAGTTCCTTTAAGCAGACTTATAATTTATGCTCCATCCCATTCAACTGCCTCATTAGTATCTTAAAACAAAACCAATTTCTGCTGCCCTTCCACCAGACTTAACACTAAGGGATTAAGTGAAACACAGTATTGCTCCCAGCTTTCCTTCAAGTGATGACATCCACCTCTTGCTCTGACATGATAATCAGGAAGTTGCCACAGCAGGGATCCAGCTCTACAGTGTGCCTACTGGGAACACACTGGGGCCCTGCTGCTCCTCACTGGTGCTATGCCCAGGTGCCATCACATTCCCCTGCAATGTTCCATTCAAACATTAGTCCTTGACCCACAGACATCTGCAGAGTTGTAATAACACAGGGGTTTTTAATCACTACTTCTCTAACTCACCTGTTATTACAAAGCTAAATGTTTTATTTGAAAAATTGCCAATCTCATTATCAAAATTACTTTTTTTCTTCCTTTATAAATTGCATTAGAAAATGTGTGACAATATACATGTGTACTATTTGAGTAACTTTTATGTCAAGGCTTGAAATGAACAAACAACCTTCTTTATCAGATTGATGTTTTCAGTTCACAGACGGTGTCCTTGTATCTAGGATTACTATGTGAACTCTTAAAAACCATCATCCAGAGTAATACTGAGGATCAGACTCTATCCAACAAGTAGAAAAACATATATCCATCCTCTCTCTAAGGAGCCTGTGCAACCAGTGAGTTGAGCCAGGGTCCTACAGACAGGGACTCAGACCTCAGGGTGGGTTAAATTACTCTGGATACGGTTCTGTCTTTCTATAGTAAAAACATTTACCAAACAGACATGTTCAGTGGTTTCAGGTAAGTATCTGAAATCTAGCAGTATGAATCTAGACTTTTAAGCAAGTAAAAAATTTTCACAGTTGAATGTTAAGGATATAAACTTCTGCAAATTCAAGAACAATAATAAAATTCTATTTTTGTGGATATAACCATTTCTAATGGTCTCCTTTTCTCCACAACAGTAAGTTTTTACACTAGAATGCCTTCATAACCTTTTTTCTTCCACTTTTTCTTCCTTTATGTATTTCTGTTTCAAGTATCACAAGCAAACTTTGAATTAATTATTCTTTCCATCCTTTTACTTTAAAATCCATTTGCTATGCAGTGCACATCCTTTAAAAGGCACTTCAGGGATATCTTCTTGCTTTGCTGTTATGCCTTTACAATGTTGTATAAATCAATAAGAATTTCCTTTGTTGTTTTTATGTTAAACTTCCTGCGTGATTACACCTAAAAGGGAAAGAAATGCTTACAGAGGAAGCAATGTACTGTGGCCCCACAAGACTCAGATTTACAGCTGGGGTTTCTTTCTGGGTCTAATAATTTTTGTTTGTAGGCTGATAGTTTTAATGGAAAAAGATGATAGCAGATATAAACAAGTGATGTGAAGAAAAAGCACATGGATAATTTTCTTCATTCCAGTGCATCCTGTTGAGGTAAAAGTTACTGAATAAGTGAGGTAATGGTTTAAATATTGTTCAGATTAGTCACGAAGTAAATCTGTTCCTAATAAAAACTTCCCAGTGACCTGTGTACAAGATAACAATGTTCACCCAGACCTCCTAAATAGACTTAATTATCACCTTTCTTGGTTTTGTTTTTGGGGCTTTTTTTAAATGCAAGGTAGTAAGAGGGACTTCTGCTCCTCAGCATAAATTCCCTCAGTTGTGACAGCTGACATGCTACAATTGCCCTATAGCAGAGAAGCATCACATCTAAGGCTTGTCATCGCCTCTCAGGAACATGAAATCACTACAAAATTAATGCAAAAGACCACAAAATGTAGGTGTCATCTTTGACTAAACCTGAAATAACACCATCTTTCCACTGTAGGTACTCCTGAAATGTTTTGGTCAGAGTTGCCATCCTGGAAAAAGCAAAAATCATTACTTCATTGGATTGTTGTTTTCCTTTTTATCCTTTTTCCTCCTTGTTAACCTCCTCGATCTGTGTGTAGTTTTGAGAGGAGAGTTGGAGCTGAGGAGAGAATAAATGGACTCCTGTTTTCTCAGATCAACTCTCTTTCTTTGATACAGCCTTATTCCCTGGCCTGGGCAACGTTCTCTACTGCATCCTGCATACTTCAGCATTCTGGTTTTCCACGTTACAGAAAGATTCAAAGCAGGAGAAGTGAAGGCAGTGCAGCTGATTTGGTTAGGAGAAGGTGTGTCCTACAACAGCCAAGCCCAGGGGAGGGTGAGGAGAGAGAAGATGACAGGATTAGGAAAGAGCTCCTGGCACCAAACAAGGGCAACAGAGCTGGAGGAGGGTCTGGAGCACAAGTCTGATGAAGATCAGCTGAGGGAGCTGGGGGTCTCAGCCTGGAGAAAAGGAGGCTCAGGGAGGACTTTCTTGCTTTCTACAACTACCTGAAAGGAGGTTGTAGTTGGTGGGGATCAGTCTCTTCTCCCAGGTAAGAGTCAATATGACAACAGGAAGTGGCCTCAGGTTGCAGCAGGGGAGGTTTAGATTGGATATTAGGGAAAATATCTTCACCAAAAAGGTTGTCAAGCACTGGAACAAGCTGCCTGAGGAAATGGTGGAATCACCAACCCTTGAGATATTTAGAGGATGTGTGGGTGTGGGGCTTAGGGACACGGTTTAGTGTTGGGCTTGGCAGTGCTGGGTCAACAGTTGGACTCAATGATCATAAAAGTCCTTTCTGACCTAAATGATTCAGTGATTCTCTGTACATTAAATTCAATGGAGCTACTCCAGATCAACCCAGAGATTTTAATTGGGTTACCACCCTGTGTCCTATTGAGCACAGTTTCCCATTTATAGCCAGATGTACACCTCAGCTGTCCCACTGATGCTGAGAGCTGATGTTTGAGCATGGTCCATCTTCATCTTAATTCTGCTCACGGCTGTCATTAACACATCTCCACAGCAGACTTGTAGTCCCAGGCTCTTCCTGTGAAACTGATGACATGCTAATCAATAATGTTCTGTGCATGTTGTTCAGAATGCCTGGCAGGGACCTGTATTTGAAAAAGGAACATGTTGGAGAAAGAAACCATCTTATATAACTTCCTCTTATGATGCTCAAGTAGTACCTGTTGTGAAGAATACGGGGTGCTGGATATCTCTGTCTGCAAGACCCCCTTATGAAAGAATAGTTTTGGTATAATCTTGCTAATGATATCTGTCATGCTCAGACTCATAGAAATTGAAGTAGTGATGTTTTAAAATAGCTTGAAACAAAGCGGCATCCATAGCACAGGTGGTAAAAGGCTTTCAAGGGATGAAATGTGGAAGAAGCATAAAGAAACTTAGCTCACCCACTTTAAATGAAAGGAAGGAGAGGTAAAGGCAAAATGAAAACCTGTGACTATTTTTCAAGTGAAAATTAGATAAGGGCAAGAGCAATCTGTTCCAGGTCACCCTGAAATATATTCTAAAAAACTTTTGCCTTACATTTGAGATGAGGAAAACTTGGATAAAAAGGATGATTTTCCACTGAAAACCATTTAATCATCAAAAGGTACCCAACAACATTCCCAAGCTACCCTTGGTCCTGAGTGAGCTGCTCTTACTGTTGAGCATTCAAAGGGTTTTAGCAAATGTGATCAACAGAATTGCATAGGATCAAAAATACCTTCAAGAAGGCAAGTCTTTATGGTACAAATGAAAAACACAAGGTGATTTTCACCCTCTTAGCCAATATCAGGAATATCCTTGGCTTTCCACAGCTGGAGGTATGGAAACCTTATCAACTTGAAGATGAAGGTTTTGGACAAGTAACAAATCTATGTCGTCCATTATGAAGACCAAAGCAATACATAAGAAATACAGGATGTCATCTGCAGACATGATGATCCATGTGAGAAGGAGATCAGGGTGAAACACCTTCAGAGGAGAAAAATGAAGTTTTAGGAGCCTGTACTTGATGAGATGGAAGAGGTCCTCCAGTTTTGGCTGCTAACACTGTTGATGGGATATCCTTTGGAAAATCTTACATATATTTACAGGAAACAGTAAACTCAAATGACTTAATGAGGCCTAAAGCTGGCACAGGTGCTGCCTCTTGCTATTGAGACAGATCAAAGGGAAAGGCTTAGCACCTGGCAGTGGGAGTGGCTGAGAGATGCCAATCTCCTGTTCCCAGATTTCTTATGTTTGTATTTTCCCCAAACTGCTCTGCACAGCAGAGGCCTTAAACAATTAGTCAGAAATAGGAAAGAAATAACAACGTGAAGCCCAGCCCCTGCACTGATGGTTGTAGCTCAGCTGTAGCACGGGGAGGAGAGACCTCCATGTTCTCAAGGAGAAAACAGTATATGCTTCCTCTGTAAACTGTTCTAATTATACTCTAATTACTGTACCTAGAGGAAATCCTTCAGATACTCTGTACCAAAGTCTCACCTTTAAATGTTGATGAACAGCTGCAAATTGCTGTCAGAGTCATTAAGCTACTGTGAGAAGGTCACCAGCCAGCTCAGTATCAAAGCTTTAACACTCCCTCAGTCTCCTTCATTCACTTCTTTGTTCTGCAGCTCACATACAACCCCGACACAGGATTATATCACCATCTCCCTCTGACAGGAGAGGCTGAGGTAAACTAAGGTGCTTCATATAGGACTCTTCAAAACAGGTGAGAGTGGTGAAGCACTGGGACAGGTTGTCCAGGGAAGCTGTGGCTGCCCCATCCCTGGAAGTGTTCAAGGCCAGGCTGGATGGGGCTTGGAGCAACCTGGGATAGTGGAAGTTGTCCCTGCCCCTGGCAGAGGGGTTGGAACCAGATGATCTTTAACATCCCTTCCAACCCAAACCATTCTATGATTCTGTGATGAAATACTGTGATGAAATGCTGAGCTCAATTTAGTGGGCTCAGCAAGGACATTGGCTGCTCTGTCACTTTTTCCACAGAGGTGGTCATTGGGTTAAGATGAAGAGGAGACGAGTACAAACTGCAAAGCTCTGGTGTTTATCATGAACCCTGAGTCCTCTGATTCTCTGCTGTATGAATTTTGTTGTTTAGTTTTCACTCCCATTAACAAGACTACAAGATTCTACATATGTAAAACACATATCAGTTCTAGGCAGGACATTCTCTTGAGAATTCTTAATGTTTGATGAAAATGCTGAATCAGGTAGTTCCTCACCCATTTTGTTGCCCTGTGTATGAAAGATATGAAATCACAACAGGGCCTATTGCATCAGTGCAGTATATATAAACTACTTTAATCTAGGAAAAAAAAGGGGTTAGAATGAAGACATATCCTGAGGTCATGCTGTAGTGCTGATGGTAATTAGAACCAGTTCTAAAACAAGACTCCAGTCCTTGATCTAACCACTGGATAATATCTGATAAAATCATTTGGCTGTGAAAAAATAATAATAAGTTTTAAGAAGTGTCAAATGTCAGTTCTCATGCTTCTGTGAGATCTGTGTATGGCATGAGCCCTCAGTTTCCTATTTGCATGGCAAAGAGACATAGCACATGTGTAGGTGGAATATTCATGCGTGTTCTGGTTTTTCAGGAAAATGTTTTTGCTTCTGGAAGACCTGGCACAGCTCATGTTAAATCAGAAGGATTCGTCAATACTAAAATACTCCATTTGGCAGTAGCCAGGAAGTTCTCATGGTGGAGAGCTGAAGGAGTAGCCTTCCTGGTCTTCTCAGCTAAATGTACCTACAAACTTGACTGGACCTATTTACTGGAGGCCTAAGAATATCAGATCTGTGTAGCACTGATAAATGCATTAATACTCTCTAGTTCAGCCACAGGTTATGTAGCTGAATACTTACAGAATAGATGCCTTGAAGATAGAAAATTAAGATAATAGTGGAACACTGGATCTTATTTTGTATAAACTGGTTATGCACAATCCAGTGCAAAAACGTTCATCCATCTAGTAAAAGCAAAGCACAGTCTGGCATCATTGCAGTTCTTTCATTTGTGAAAGGAACAGGGCCCCAGTACCATTCAGTGGAAGTTAGCATACAAAACAGGTAACTTTTCAGGATTCAGAACACTTCTGTCAGCTTTGTTTTTGTTCAGCTGTTAAAATCTTTAAACCATTTAAAGGTGTTACCTGGAAGATTTTTCTGCCCAGTGTTGATCTACAGTGACTGGATCGTGAGGATGAGGGTGAGGCTGTCCAGTGCTCTGCACATACCATGGCAGACTGTGTTGCCCTCACCAGTCTCTCACTAGGAAACACCCCTTTTCCCCCCTTTTCTGCTCCGCAGGTGGAAAGAAGACATAAAGCATTCACAGAAATCAACCTCTTTTTAAGCCTCCACACACCCATTCAGCAGCACCACAGTGGAATTGACCCTGGCAACACCCAGAGAGGCAGGAGCATCCAAATGAGGATAATCTGAGTTTATAGGTCTCCTTGAGAGACATTGTTTAAAGTATTGGGTTGTCCTCCTCATGCGTAGACACCCCTCTAAAATACTGGGTGGTTCAGCCTCCAAAACCAGAGAAGTAATCTACCGTCACAATCAGGTTTTGAAAGAGGAAGGGAGGCACAAAGTCATATACAGGGCATCTTCCAAATGTCTCCTGTGCACCAGAACCTCCGTCTGGTCTGTCTGCACAGCACTGACAGTGCTGAGCATCCCCAGGCCTCTCTTTTGCACCGAGACAACATAACTTTTCAGCATCCATATAAAATCACGTGCAAAACCAGAAAGATCTGGGAAGTCAGGGGAGAGCATGAAGCAGAAAGACGGAGAACAGTAATAATTGGTTTAATCCACTCAAGGACTGGGCTGCCAGTTGGCACTGCCGGCATTTAGAGTATTAACTGTCAGCGCCTGACGGATTAAGCAACAGAGCTCAGTGATATGTTTCTGTTGTAGGAGGCAATTTTACACTGGTGAAGGGCATTTAATTTGAAGGAAAAAAACTTGCTCTGTACCCCGTGTTTTCGTTGAAATAACAACAAAGTGGCTTTAGATACACACCAGGGTAGCTGACAACAGATTTTGACCTGACTTCAACAAAGCTACATCCTATTAGAGGGGAAGGGATGCTATCCACAAGGATGGAGAGTTCATTGTGCCTGTGTTTGTACAGCTGCTACGGCAAGAGGGTTCCTGATCCATGACCAGGGCTCCTAGGCATTACGAAATACTAATTATAAAATCCATCTATGTGACAACACAAGGCTAAAAACACAAGCTGAAGCACTTCTCAGTAACTTTCTTACATTTAGAATGAAACACAGACAATCTGAAATGTAAGGATTCTGCAAAGCTATCTGCAGTCAAATTTTGGATAAGCACAACAAAGCTTGCAGAAATATTAGATGAGATTTGCTGTAATTCAGCAAAATAATTACTTATACCTCGTTGTGTTGGAACAGCTAGGCAAGGAAATTAATTGACTTCTTTTCAAAAGATTTGAAAGGAAATGTAGGTGGGTCAAAAGCCATATCAGACCCCTGCACAAGATTATTTCCAGCTGGGAGAACCATGTGTTGGGTGGCTATGGAGACTGTGCAAGAGGTCTCTCTTTTTTTTTTTTTTATGAAAACCACAACAATTCTAAAAGTTATTGTCTTCCCATCCATCCCTCATTTTCTAAATAAATGAGGTTATGACATAGATATCCTCGAGCCTTGGAATTTGACTCTACTACGTGTTACACAAGGGCATTCTTTGAGCCTTATTTTGCATTCCTTGTGGAAAAAAGCTGCTCACATCCTTCTAACAAAGAAATAGTTTCCTGCAACCAAAAAAAGAAATCCTCTCTCACTGGCCCTGTTTTAATCTGATTTGTCCCCTGTCTGCTTCAGCTGACTTTCATTTCCACCCTTCTTTCCCTAGGTCATTCTGGACTTCTTGGACTTTGCTCTCAGGTTTGTTGGCTTGCAACCCCCCACTGTCAGATTTAGCCAGAATCTCTTCTCCTTCATCATGGTGCCTACACAAAAAATGACAATGAACAGAGATGATGGGATTTCTGTCATTAACAATCCTTCTTTCTCAACACCCTCTGCTGTAAACACCCTTTACCTCCAGTTGTCCAGAGGCGGGAGGGATGGGATACAATTTCAAATCCAAGTAGCTCCATATAGATGTCTTCATGTAGGTTTCCAACTTTTCCTTAAGTCAACAGAGCTTTGGCCAATCAGTCAATAAAGCCTAGAGAACAGTTCATCTCTCCTTGCTGTTGGACAGCCTCTCTATCCCCTAGGTCTGTCTGGAGGCTACTGTGCACCTTCACAGAACCCGTGTGGCCACTGACACTTGGAAAGACCTCAGGTCCTGTGATAACCCTGTGATAGAGTCAATGAAGAGAAGGTCCTGCTCAATGTATGGGAGCTGCAGGTGCTACCACTGTTTATGGGGATGCTGTGAGATGCTGGGACATCTGTAAGAGCGCCTGTGTCTTGAGAGCTATTTGCTTCTACCATGTTTTCCAAGATGTACAAACCTGGATATTCCTTACCAGCCAGGCAAAAGACACATCTCTATCATTAATATTATCAACAACTGGACTTTCAACTACCCTCTTTGTGCATTAGAGCCTCTTGAGGAAAAAAAAATGTCTGGTGTCTTTTCTTTCACAGGGAAAAATTTCTTCTTTTGGTTCTCAGTTTTCAGAATGACTGAAATAGTAAAACACACAGACACACACATGCACCCTTCAGTTTTAGGCACACACCCAGCAAGAAAAAATTCAGCCAGGATAATTAAAGTTTGGCAAAGTTACAAGTAACAGAAATGAGGGCAAGTCTTGTATAATCTTAACCCTATCTGGCTCTACTAGCTCAGTTAGAATAATAAAAGCTTTCCTTCACTTGACAACACACAGGTCTTTTTCCTCCTCTATTTTCACTGACTTCTCAAGGAGAGAAAGTCCTGTTCTCTGTTCTTATGCTTTACTGGTAAAAGCAAAAAATTGCTTCTCTTACCTAAATAAATGAAAAATCAGTCTTCTCTCAGCTCTGCCAGTGTAATTCCACTCATTCCATCTGACCTCCTCTCAGGTTACCCTTGTGTGACCCAATGGTTGCTTCTCAAATCCTTACCTCTTTCAGAGATTTCCATGTGATCTGTGTTGGTTTCTTTTCTACCCTGTGCTTCCCCGTCACCTGTACATACTTAGTTACCTAGATTTTTTTCTTGCTGTACATTGACAGTAACATTTTAGGTCAGAGACCGTTGTTCTGTTCTGTTTCTGTGGCTTTCCCATACACAAGACTCATCCTGTAAATACCAGTACACAGATACAAATGAAAGACATGAGAGACATGTACAGATAATGGCTACAAGCAGATCTTAGCAAAAGTTTCAGCTAAGACATTCCAGTCATCAAAAATGTGTTATTTTCCTTATTAATCCCTGGGTCAAAACACAGTTTTCTAACCTTTGCAATTAAAATTCAGCAAGACCTGATAATGAATCACTGAGTCTCTCTCCAGAAATTAATCACCTTTCACAGTGCATCTCTTCTTATTGACATTCCCCTTGGCTCAGGAGTGACTCACCAGCTGCTGAGCTATGAACTTTGAAATGTTTACTTTCACACCACACAATTTGGCCTCTGTTGCTAATGAAGAATGAGGACAAGACAGGGAGTCCAACCTCTCTGTGCCAGAAAGGTCTTACCCTCAAACATCACAACAACCTGGCAGTTAAAAAAATTCTTAACTTTTTACACTGTATGTTGAAAACCATTATTAATTAATCATTTTCAAGAGTCCTGTACATGGAAATAAGAGATGTTACTCTGCTCTGCATACAGGACCTTATAGTCAAAGTCAAAATCAGCAAAGATTTCTGCTTTTGCCTCTGTTTTCTGCCCTCCAACTGTGTGTGGGACAGGACCTATTCTGGGCTCAACCGTCTAGCAACAAGTGAGAGAGTTATGGCCAGGGACCTGAGGTCTGTAGGTGAAAACACAGAGCATTGGGCAAAACAGTAACTGTCATAATTTGTGTCTCCAACAATTAAAATGAGAACAAGGGAGAAAAATATTCTGGAGTTAAGAAGAGTAAGGGCTGTTTGCTTTTTAAGGATCTCCAAGGGACTTATGAAAATTTCAAATTTAAGCAGTTTTTGAGATGAGAGATAGAAGTGGACGCCCTTCTCAGGCACATGGTGTGACTCCTGGGAATGGTCCTGTGCAGGGCTAAGGGTTGGACTCGATGATCCTTGTGGATCCCTTCCAACTCAGAGTATTCTGTGATCCTGTAATTATTAAGCCATAGACAGAAATTTTATAAATGGGAACATCTAACTCCAGTGATGCTTTCTGGAGACAACAGGTTAAGACTACTTAACTATCCTAAATGACCACACTTCTCATCTAGTGATTCATACTTTTTTTTTCATATTATGAACCTGTTGTAGGCAAAAAATAAAACCTTAAATTGTAAAAGCCAGATGGCAGATAGTTGGGTGCATGTATGCTTGCCCCATATCTGTGTTCAAGGCCAGGTTGGATGGGGCTCTGGGCAAGCTGGTCTAGTGGAAGGTGTCCCTGTCCCCCTGGAAGGGGGGTTGGAACTAGATGAACTTTAAGGTTAGTTCCAATCCAAACCATTCCATGATTCTATGTTTGTGGGAAAAGTCTGAAATCAAACTGAACTCTGAAAGCAGAAGCCTGTTACTTGCTAACTGCAATGGTAGAGGCTGGTTGTAAGTTTTTATCAGTTCTAGTGTAAACAGAAATGGCACATCCTGAATCTTTCTATAAGTAAAGGGATATGAAAAGGGACCACCAGAGAGGAGGCTGAGCACTTACTGTGGTTCTCTACCTAGACCATTCAAACTGAGAAAACTGAGACCTCTTAGCCTGGGAAGAAGAGAAGAATCATACTTGAAAAGAATATGTGATTCTGAGAATAAATTGGGGGCTTGGAAAGAAGAAGGTGAAGATCCTGACTGGAGAAAAGTCCCTGAAAATGGAGGGAAGTCTTGGAGGTGGGACAGATGCATGAGGACAAGTCCAGGAGGACAGCCAGGGACCTCACCAGTAACACCCAAGGGTTGTACATGTGAGCACCAACACAGAGCAGACTGATGTGATTTCTTCCCAAATATCCCAGACCAATAGCATCCTCCCTAAAGGGAAGGGAAATGATTCCTGATGAATGCAAACATTGTGTGACAAAACATGTGCATGAGTCTGAGAGAATCAGTAGGGTAAAAATGTACATCTCCTCGGTTCTTAAATAAACCCCACATCGAGATACACTACAGGTTGTGGTACACTTTGTCTTGCCTTTGGTAAACCCCTATGGGCTTTACACATCTGCCCTTAAAAAAAATTTCCTCCAATTATTACTATGCCTCTAAAATTTGGGTTTATTTCAACTCGAATAAATAGCCCCATTTCCCAAAACAGTGGACACATTAGAGAGAGTGCAAGGCATGTGGAAGATAGGCATTTCAAATACTGGCATGATTCTCCTTATTTTCCCTTATTCTCTACTCTGAAAAGATCTTGTAATCCATCTCAGACAGATCTAGACTCCCATAGGACGTCAATGACACTCTGGGTGGTTGATTGTTCAACTTCCCTCCTGTGTGTGCTATGCCTTGGGGTATGAGGCATAAGTCTGACAGTTCCCATGTAGTAAATGATGGACTGATCTAAATGACAGAAGATGTTGACACAGTATAACCTGTTTGGGAAAAGATATTCACTGCACTACTAAGGATAGAGTGCAAACCCCTGCAATTCTGAATGAGACACATTGAAAGCTCACATTAATCTCGTCCCAGCTTTGAAAAAGATCTCTTCCACGTTGCCTAAGTTTTAGGGCACTTTGTGGTTTTTTCCCCTAGAAGTCTGACTGTTACACAAGTGTAGTACAGCTTTGCATCCAAGGATGAACACAATGTTATAGTGTCAATTGTGCTCCAGATCTGTTCAACGGTATATTGGTACTCTGGATAATGTACCCCATGAGACAGAGCACAAAGATCTTAATCAAATATTAAAATCAGCAAGGGCCCACAGTTTTAGATGCAGATTGTTGACTTTCTGCATGGGATCTGTTTCCTCATTGTTATAATAGAATATATCGAAGCAAAGGAATACGCAGCTTTCCGATACCTTACTTCTACAGTTTTTATTATTAATTGACAAACCAAATCATTAAGCTTGAATTTTTAAGGCATTACACAATTTTTTGTTCATTATTGGACTTTGTAGCCAGCATCTCTGAATTTTTAAAATGAATATAAGTGCTGCACCCTCTATTGCTTCTCCCAGCAAAAAAAGCCTCACGTACAACCCACTGCATGGCTATAACTGGCTTAAGCTTAAGTCATGATACCAGAGCCTACAGTGTGCTCATAAACCTGAACCACAGAAATATTTGCCAACTATAAATAGAAGACTGTCAGCCAGATAAAAGCAATCTTTTCTGAAAACACTTTCTGTTGCTCCCGGACAAAACTCCACAGTGATTACATAAAAAATGGATAGAAACTACTGCTGCTAACCTGAAGGATTTAAGCTTATGACTTGCACGCAATTTTATTGACTTTGCTCTTTTTTGTTGTTTTTCTAGAGATGTTGATAAAAACAGTCAACAGCCAGAAAAATCTATATGGAATGAGATGCTACTGAGGGCCAGCATAGAGAACCTCATCTAGCCTGAGACGTCTTTGATAGGTGAGTGAGCAGCAGCTAAATCAAGCAATCAGGCAGCCTGTTAATATCATTGCATTGCCTTCCTCTGTATCTAATTCAGCACATCACTCCACTCCCTTAGTAAAGACAAGCATCTTGTGACCCTTGCTGTGCTGGTCTTGTTCTTCACCACATTACCTGATGACTTTTCAAGCCTTGGTCCAGTAAGCAGAGACTTAACAGCAATTCCATCTCTGCAATCTGCTGTCTTCTCTCCTCTTACTGTTTTATCAAATCCCTTGGCATTAGCCCAGGCAGACAAGTGTGAATGTGAATGCTCATTCACCACGGTCTTGTACTAAGTTGATTTTAATTTCTGGAGGCCAGGGTGTGTTTATCTCTTCAGTTATTGAAACAGATACACATTGATCCAGAATACTTACTGTTGTGATAATTCACCATGAAGGCAGGAAAAAGTACTTCTGTATGCAATTTATTTTTCTCGTGTGAATGACTGAACGAAATCTGGACCAAAGGAGTTTATCAGTCACTCTACTCCATGTCTTCCTTCTGTTCTGTTAACATGGCATGAAGAAAGCGTGTGACTGATGTAATTACATTTACTGAGACCTTTGACAGCTCTGAAAGCTGAGGAGGCTGCAATGTATTCATGCCTTGCATTTTCATGGCACTTCTTCATTTATAGAATTTCTCCACACAAAAATGCTGTAGCTCTTGATCCCTGCTGCTAACTCAAGCATTGTTATCTGTGGTGAGTTTATGCATCAAGAATATAATATGTGCTGAACACTGCATAAAATTCACTTGCATCAGGAGCAGAAAAAAAGGCAGTAATACAGAAGCACAAGGACACCTGATGTTGTGAAATCTCATTTTCATTTTGGACACCATTTTGGAAAGGTATTTGTGTACAAAAGTTAGCACCTTTCAATAGGTGCAACAGAATCCAGTCTGAAACTCCACTGCCTGGGTTAGAACTGGTTTCCCTTTGCCTCATGGGCTCCCTTAGTAGGAAAGTAGGCAAGGAATGGAAAAACAAGACCCAAAATAATAATGAAAAAAAGAAGTGCTCTTGTGCTTTATTCAGTAAATATCACTCAACAGGAAGTGAGTGGAAGGGTTAGAAAGAAAGCCTGTGTTCTTCATTAATATTGAGAGATGTTATTCTGTGGGAAAGATCAGTATAGACCATACAAAGTGGCCAGTACCATAAAGTGGGTTCTGGAATTACACACTTAACTGCATGAATGCAACTCAACTTGCTACGCTCAAAAGGTTCCTTCCCAAAAAAACATTCCTATCCCCTCAGTGTTCATCATCATACCCTAGTTCTGAGCCATTGCCTAAAACATTGTGTGTGCAGGTTTGCAGCACTCTCCTAGTTCAGGAGCTTCATCCAATGGTTTATGGATAGATATTGTGTAGATATTTTATAGTGCTCTGCTATAGTGATGGTCCTGCAAAGCTCAGGGCTTAAAGCTTGGTGATACAATTCCCATTCTGTCTTTAAAAAGACAGAAATCATACTGGAAGGTTCTATGCAGATATCTAGATGTGCATATTGAAATTCTAGAGTAAAATGAGCATGGTAAGAATAAAAGCAATGTCCTTCTCATCCATTATTGAAAGAAGTCTGGGTGCCAGAATAACCAGTGGAAATTACTCTGTGATGACTTCATATATAGCCAGCACTGCTTACAAGTGAACAGGGCAGAAAAGGTCCAATTCTTTGCTGCAGACACTGTGGCTGGTTTATGATGGGACTCCTGAGATGTAATTTCATGTGAAATTTAGAGCTGATTCCCAAGTCGTACAAACCAGAGAGGAAACAAAGCCTAAAGAATGCTAACCCCCAGGGTGGGCAGATTTCCACCTATTTTAATAAGCTTCATAGATTTTTCACTAAAAAATAAATTTGTGCTGACTCTCAGAATACTTCTTAAAAGTCTTTTAGAAAGAATTTTAAAACAGGAATCTGTGGGCTTGTGATGGCAAGATTCAGTGTGTTCAGAGACAGGTTCCCACTTCCTAAGAGACTGTTGAGCAAGAAATCAAGGTCTCTGAATTCTGACCATGTCTTAAGGAAATTATTCAGGGAACAATCTGGAAAAGGCAGCAGTATTACTTATCTGTCTCCTAGGTTTCCTGAAAATAGAATAGAATATCAAACATTTCCTTTCTAAATCTCATGGTAAAGGTCAAGTGCAGTAAATTGCTGCAGTTGTACAGAATCAAGTGGGACTAAAGTAGACTTCACTATAGATCAAACTTGCACTTTCATAGTCGATGACTCTGCATCTTTCCTCTTTAGCATTACTGAAGCATCCTGTATCCTACAGAGACTTGTAATTCAGCCCCAAACATGTTTAGTTTTAATTAACATATTAGCTCAAAAATTATTTGACTTTAATTGAAAAATAAATGGTATTTTAGAGCAAAGAAAAACTGCTGGAGTGGGAGGTCTGTAAAAAAAAGAAAGCATTTGGGATTTCTCACTGAGACAAAAATCAGCATGACCAATCATATGTGCTTCTCATGTTGTTCATGTGTTTTCCTTTCGAAGGCTGTAGTGAGGAGTAAGAAGGCAGCCTATTTGATTTTCTTTTGCTGTGGATGCAAAAGGAAGATGCAGGTAAAAGCATCAAGAAGCTTGAAGAAGCTTGAGCCTTCCTTAGAATAACTAAAGATGACTGGAAGAGAAAAGCTTTCAAGATGAGGTGTGGAATGGGCAGAGAAGAAACATGGACATGAGCAGGAGGGTGACTGCAGCATGGACAGGAGATAGAAGGTGCCCATATAGAATCATAGAATTGCAAAATGGTTTGTGTTGGAAGGAACCTTAAAAATCATCTAGTTCCAAATCCTCTGCCATAGGCAGGACACCTTTCATAAGACCAGGTTGCTCAAAGCCTCATCCAGCCTAGCCTTGAACACTTCCAGGCATGGGCCAGCCACAGCTTCTCTGGGCAGCCTGTTCCAGTGCCTCATCACTCTCTGAGTAAAGAATTTTTTCCTAACATCTGATCTAAACCTGTTCTCTGTCAGCTTAAAACCATTTCCCCTGCCCATGTAGAAAGTCCTTCTCCCTCCTTTTTATAAGCCCCCTTAATATCTCGCAAGCAGCAAAAGGAGGGAGTAGATAGGGACTGACTGTCCAGAGTACCATTATGTGAGGGCATTGGAGACCTCAGATGGGGATGATTCTTTATGGAATAGGCTGTAGACCTAGCAAACTCCTTGCCAGAGGTGGTGTGGATGCAAGAAGTTTCTGTGGCCTCAAAGCACACTGGACTGATACTTGGAAGACAGATCCTGGGACTATCTGTTAAGCAGTCAAGCTCCATAAGCTTAAGGTCTCTCCTGAACTGTAAATACTCAAGAATTGGAAAAGCATTAGAGGACAGTATTGAATGTTTTAACCTGTTCTTATTTTTCATAAGGTTACTTTTTACAGCCCTAATTAGGGACTGAATACTGCACAGATTTTCCAAGGTAACCTTGGTCTCAACCAACACGGCTTTTCTTCCAGAGACAAGAAGCCAGGGCCATTAAGGGATGAAAAGAAACTCCTCCAGAGGGTACCATGTATGGTATGTTGTGATCCCAGAAGCTACTGAAAGGTTACTGGAGAGACAACAAATCTCAAGTAAAGGACTGGATTACCAGTATGGAGCCATGTTTATAAACCAGTTTGAATTTGTTCTCCTCCACTCTGAGATTTCTTGTGTTTAAAATTATTATTGCCTTAGTTCCTCTTGTAATACAGCCCAGATTTTGAGGTTTTAAGCTCTGTTTGGAATCTTGAGGGTAGGAGAGTCTCTTTTTCCAGAAAACGTGTAGGCAAATCCATCTGTAAACTCTGACCTTCATACTCAGGGTGTATCCCACAGATTAGTGCTACAGGAATGGTGCTTCCAAGTACCACTTCCATCAGGTTAAACCCTCCAAGGTTTTTTCCCCAGGTGTATAGCCAGGAGAGACCAACTAGTTCAGCCATATTCACCAAACAGAGGATCACAGGCATGGACCATCATATACAGAAATTGCAAAAGTGAGCAATGCAGAGTGCAGTTAATACAGCCATAACACCTCCAGAACTTTAGCCTCCAAGTTTGAAAATTATTTTAGACCTGCAGATTGAAGTGAAGGGCAGGGATACATAGCTGAGAAGTCAATGCTGTTGTGGTAGATAGAAAATATGATGAAATTTAAATACAGCTTACTGCAGTCCATCCCCATAACAGTTGCCCAGTTGTACCTTAGAGCACCCTCTTCAAGGAAACACCCATCAGCTCTAAATCAGTGGACCTGCTGGGAATCCTTCTGGAGACGAGCTTTGTTCTAGAGTCCCTCTGCTCCTTGGTTCTTCTCCAAGAAGCACCAACAAGGCTGGTAATGTGCAGCACTACTGTCACATGGAGGGGTCCTCAGTGGGAATGGTTTGAGATCATTTGCCTAAGGAAATCTTTGCAACCAGTGCTAGAGAACAATGTCTGCAATCAGTCCTGGAGATAAGTCTTTGCAGATTCCTGAATGAAGCTGCAGCACAAAAGCTCCAGCTCTGAAAACATCCACATAAATTTATGTCTGTAGCCACCCTCTTTTTATTCAGGGGACTAGATAATAAAAAATCTGCATCTTTTTCTGCAACAACGATCTCTAAATTTTACCAACATACGAAACATGCAGTGTTCACAGCAAAAAAAGATGCAGATTTGTTGCTACTGTTTACAATAAGAAAAGTTACAGGCAAACTTTTGATAATTATGAAATAAAGCACTATTCTTATTTAAATTTATTTGGGATGGGGCAATGGAAGACTTTTACAACAAAAAAGAACATTTGATTTTGAAAATTAATTGTAGAATATCCTGTTTCCTGTTCTCTGGACACAAGGATCATTTTAACTTAGGCTCTTTCTGAAATGCAAGACATTTCCAGTGACAATCTACCTAATTCAAATAAAGCAATCTTAAGTTTTCCTGTATAGTGTCAGACCATTATTATCTTTTCTCTCTGAAGAAACATCTGAAGGTCTGGCACGGACACAATGACACCCACAAGAGTCTGCAAAGTGCTCTGAATATTAAAACAGGGCAAGGAACTGGGATCTGTACAGGGCATCTGCCTAATGGCTCTGCTGCATGAGGATGCAGAATCCATATGCACACATACCCATGGAATTGTATAACTTCTTTTATTTTCTTTTCTAGTTTCATTCAGTCAAATCATCAAAAGTTTTTTAAGAAACAAACAAAAAAATTCCAGTATGTATGACAGTGCAGAATGTGTCAGAACTGTGCAGAACTGGTGTCAGACTCTACAATACAAACAACAGAACAAAAAGCTAAAGAAAAATAACATTTCAAACAGAAATGTTCTTTATATACAGAGCATCAGTTTAGCTTGTTCCCAATGAGCAACACAGTCTAATAAGCAAAGAGACAACTAAGAGCACAGAACTGGAAGGAACAAGCAGGGTCATCAAGTCTAATTTCTTGGAAGGGCAGGCAGCCTTTGATAGACATCAGCTCAAAAAGAGTCTACAGAGAAGCTCTGCCTCTCAGTCCCATATACTTTTTCTAGTTGTGCAAACCCTGACACTGTCAAACACTAGAAGAGGAATTAAGGGCATGACCAAAGTGCTTGAACTTTACAGTTGAAAAAAAAAAATAGGAATAAGGGATAAGTTTAGTTTCATTGGTGCTCTAGGAACAAATCACAGTGATTCAGTCTGGGTAAGGCCTGCTTTACACCTGAAAAGGAAACTTATCAAAAAGTAACCAGACACAGAACCATGGCGTTATCAATATGTGGATGTTTAGAAACAGCTGAAGTGCAACAGTATTTTATGTGTGAAAATGATGCAAGAGCAATCAGCCTGGCAGATATTTAGCCCCTGTGAGCTGACTGGTTTTTTCCCTATTCTTTCTGTGAGCACACAGACCCAATGCAAAGGGACATCCTCCTAACAGGCAGCACTAGCACTGAGAACAAAAAGGAATCCTCCTTTCATCTAGATCAAAAGAAGATGTCTGAACTGATCTGATCCACCCTTCTTACAAGTGGAAGGGTGCAGATATTCTCCAGATGACACAGCTGCCCAGGGAACACACACACACTCATGCTGTGAGCTACTGAAGCTCGTTATTGCAGGATCAAAACTCTCAGTCTCCTGCTGCCTTCTTAGAAATTTCATGCTGCTCAGGCCCATTGTGAGTCTGAAAAATAGGATCAAGGACATCCATTTGAAAACAGAATGCAGAAACAAAAGTCAAGGAGAGCTCCCAGCTGGCAGGACAAGACCAAAATAGGTTAGGTAACTTGAGACTTGTGTTTTTTCCCCCTTCCAGTGTCTGCCTTCTCCCTGAGACATGACCAGACTGAAGTCCTTGGCACAGCAACAAAGTAGGGAAATGGAAGTTAATGTTATCCCACATTTCTGAGCTACATTTCCCAAACTGCAAGAGGAGCTGTAGCCCTCCACTCTCATCATGGGGCCACCCAGAGCACATCAGGGCTGGCCATGACATGGAACTGGCCCTACCAAATCCTTCCAGCCTGGCTATGCTTGTGTTCTACAGAGCTCTGTTGGAGTCCTTGTTACTGCCAAGGCTGAAGCAGCAAGTGGCTGTTGCAGTAAAGATAGTTTCTTGCTGGGAGAGAGAGATGGGAAATGATCCTCACCTGCCTTTGAGCCTTGCACAGATTCTGGAACAAATGCACATTTCATGAGCACTTGGAACATAATAAGTCACAGCTTGAAACATGAAGCAGCTGCTTCATGTAGCAGCAAGGACAAGTAGCCTGTGTGGATTTGTCAAGAATAAATTGTGTTGAACTGATCTAATCTCCACTTTTAGCAATGTAACAGGCTTTAAGAATAAAGGAGAAGTAGCTGTCACAAATCTTACCCTCACTAAGGTTTTCAAAAGGGTTGCATGTGACATTCTCATAAGTGAGCCCCAGCAGCCTGGTCTAGATGAGACTGTGATTGATTGGGTGCAAAACTGGTTTGATAACATCTCAGAAAGTTTATTGGTGGTGCTTTGTCAGGGTGGAAGGATGTAGAAATGGAGTTCAGCCAGTCGTCTTCTGGATCCAATCCTGGTGTATGTTTTTGTTAATGAATTAGATAATAGAAAAGAGAGTACAATGATTACATTTTGAGATGGCATAAAGCTCATTGTAAGCACAGGAGGACAGGATTTGAATTCAGAACAATTTGGAGAATACTATAACCTGTTTGGGGTGGGAAAGAGGAAGCTGAAATTCACCAGGGACAAGTGCAAAGCCACAAACTTCAGCTTCTACAATATACCAATACCAAAATTTGCCAATAGCAGCTCTGTAGTATAGTGTGGTATCACAGTAGATGACAAGGTGAATTCCATGTAAAAAAGAGTAACCACCACCATACAGGAGTGAACAAACAGGGGTATAATTTTCAAATGTACAATAGCCCTTCCTTTGTCACTAGAAAGACTTCAGATGCCATGTTGTATTCAGTTTTGAATGTGACTGCTCAGGAAAGGTGTGCAGCAACCGTCTAGAGGAGAATAGGACTCCCTGAGATGTGGAAAACATGGCCAGAGCAGAAAGACCTGCAGGTTCAGTGTTTATTTAACTTTAGCAAGTCTCAGGAGAAACTCTTCAACAAGCTTCATGTATGTAAAAGACTTGTTGCAAACAGGAATACAATAATCTGTTTTCTAAGTCTCAGGGGAATGAGAAACAAAACCAATCAAACCAAAAAAGCAGATTTCATTACAAGAAGAAGCTTCAATTTGAAATTTCAACAGTGAGACTTGCAAAGCACTTGGAAGATTTCTTTTTAGACATAACTCGGTGCTAATAACCTGACCTGAGCTGTACCAATACCTCTGATGTGAGAGTCACTGATAAATTTATCAGGAGAGTATCCTGATAAATGCAAGTCCTCATAAATTTCACATACCAAATGACTGGATGTGGGATTGCTTTGGGAATCTTGACAGTGGTGAGCTCCAGACTGGCTGTCTGAAGTCTGGCAAAACTCAGTGAGTTCCAGTACAAAGTGTGGGTTATTCTATCTGGGCTTTGCTTGTGTCATCAGTCTTTCCCCCTCTTGCTATTCTCTTGCTGCCTGAACTGTTCAAAGAAAGTTGTTTGTTAGGCAGTGAGAATGGTGACACATTCTGTAGTTTCCCTAGGGTGGCAGAAAAATAGAAAGCTTCTCGATGACTGCTGAGATCTTTATCAAAAAAAGGAAATCCATGGCTTGGATGCAGTATTTATTTAAGCACCATTTAAACACCTGTCTCTTGGTTCCTGGACAGAACACTCTGGGGAGCTAAAAACCTTTCTTCATATGGCTGAAAGTGATGTTAATTAGATATGCTGCTTAGGTTTTCATTGCAATTTATTATGCTGAATGATAAGGCACTTGCCCATGATAGATCACTTTGTTCCTCCTGTGGTACTGCTGCCCAAGTGTGGGGAATCATGTTCCATTGAATTGGGTGCCTCTGATAGTCACCGAACATGTACAGTCAATGCTTATTAAACCTATTGATTCCATGGATTCACAGAGTCACAGAACCACAGAATATGCTGAGCTGGAAGGGAGCCACAAGGATCATTGAGTCCAACTCCTGGCCCTGCACAGGACCATCCCCAAGAGTCACACCATGTGCCTGAGAGTATCATCCAAATATTTCTTGAGCTCTGTCAGGCTTGATGCTGTCACCACTACCCTGGGGAGCCTGTTCCAGTGCCCAACCACCCTCTGTGTGAGGAACTTTTTCCTAATTTCCAACCTAAACCTCCCCTGACATAACTTCAGGTCATTCCCTCAGGTCCTATCACTAGTCACCACAGAGAGGAGATCAGTGCCTGCCCCTCTTCTTCCCCTCAGGAGGAGGTTGTAACTGCAATGAGGTCTCCCCTCAATCTCCTCTTCTCCAGGCTGAACAAACCAAGTGCCCTCAGCCACTCCTCACACAGCTTCCCATCAAGGCCCTTCCCCCTCCTCTGTAATGTCTTAATGTCTTTCTTATATTGTGGTGACCAAAACTGTCACGATATTCAATATTCATGTCAGACCTCAGCTTTTTGTGCTGACTCAGTGTTGGATCACCTGAAAATTGTCATTACTGAAGTTGGACTGTCAAGTTCTGAGGTGAGGCTTCAGAGCCCAGAGGAAGACAGAAAGGCAGGTGGCATTGTGGTCCATCCAGCTGGCAGGAATAGTGGCCTCACTCAGTAGCAATGGCCTTTTCCCCAACAGTGGCACATTCACAAGCAGACACTCTCCTTTCAGATATCAAATATGTTTGTAGTTTATGTAGGACAACACCTGCAGTGCCTTTTGTTTCCTGGTGGTCTGCAAAGTTGTGTTTTCTTTGATGTCCTCTAATATGCAATATGTTTGACCGATTAACCACAAGACTTTTCAAATACCTGTAAAACTGGTTGGTGCTTAAGTCCACTTAAACTAAATTCACAATCAGTCTTTCCTTTGTGAGCCTAGAAATTTTCTGTTGACTCCAGCAGGCATGAGGAGAACAGCATCTGCCTCTACATTTTTGTTTTTCCAACTCCATCACTGGCCACAAGAGACCTCTGATTTGTGAAACTTGGGGACCTGCAATTTTTTAAGCATTGCTCGTGACAACTGAAAACCAAAAAGCTGAATTTCATGTAAAGATAAATCAAGGCAGAAGTAAATAAAAAGGTGGCATCTAATCTTTTATTTTTACAGTAGCCGTAGATTGTAGATATATACTTTAAAGACAAGTTTGACTTTGCATAAAACAAGGTGAAGTGTTACAGTCATACCTTCAGTACAGTGAGACCATGGGTTTTACAGACTTTAGGTGATAGAGAATCTGCCATATCCTCAGGTGAACTCTCCAGCATTAAAAATATGCAGCTTATCTGTAGTCAGAACTTGTCCAGCTCGAGCTACCAGCCTGTGAAGTGTTATGCATTTGTATGTTAAATTAAGGAGCCCTCTGCCCTTATATATATTATTTCCCAGAATTTCTATTTGCAGCTTTTTTCACTCCCTGCTTTTACATTTCATTACTGCTCTGCTGCAAGAGTTCAAAGTTTCCAAATGAAAGTCCTGTGTGATTCCAGGGCACGATGCTCTCCTAGTCCAGGCTGTTTGCAGTATGGGACAGGGAAAGGGAAATGCAAGCAAAACTGCCATCAATACTGGACGGTAGCTTTAACAATTCCCTCCTCCCCCTCACCTCCAAGTATGGTTTATATCCATGTCTTTTCACCAGGGCCCTATATCCAAGCAGTTTGCCATTCTCTGATATTAACACTTGAAGTTTTAATGAGCACAGGCAAAGGAGGATGCTTAGCAACAATGCAGACAGTACAACAAATACAGGATAAGCAGTCTGAGATTAGGTTTTAATGCCATCTTAATGACAACACCAGGATCTACTTATTGCTCTGTGTAACTATGCCACTAACACAGATGCTGCAGTGAATATGCACTATTGGGGGTTTCCACCTTGGGAAGTGGGATTTTGGAAGCAATTGGGACAAAGGGAAAGGAAGAGATGACAGATTACATGGTGTCAGGACCTAATTTCTTCCGAGCAACATGTTCAGTCTGCTCAAGCAGTTTGATGGTAAGGTCAAAGCACCCTCACTTGCATTAATTTTACAGAATTTCTCTTGTTGCCAACAGACTGGAGAATTACAGCAGAGGTACTGGCACTGTTCATTGAAGATTACATTTTTGTGCATTCTTTAACCCCCTTTTTAGCTTCATTCACTCTCAGGAATGACAGGTATATTATTAAAAGATATGACTAGGTTTCAGAAATGGTGTTTCTGGTTTTTCAAGAGAGGATTAGTTAAGCAAAGCATGTGAAACCTGATCAACCAAAACCAAAAGTGAAAGCTTTGAGATGCCATAAACTCCCCAAACAAGCTAAAGTCAGCTTGCCTTTCAGGAATCACTGGTCAAGAAGCAGAAGAGAAACGTATCCAAAATTGGAAGTGGAACCTCAAGCCCAAACCCTGTGCAACGTAGAAGAAAACCAGCAAGATGGGATCTGAAGAGTCTGACATGGGACACAAGAAATTGTCCTTCTTACCACTTGTCTAAGGTGATGCCCTGGAAGGATTCAGTGTATTAGACAAAAGCCACTAAAAAGACCATAGTTACTAGAATTTAATTCCCACATGTGTCCAAAACCAGGGTGATAACCCTGTCTTTGCTTGTGCTGTTGGCACTGCCTTTAACCTCATGTCCATTACTAGGCAAGTTTTAGAAAAGCAGAATGACTGTACATATTGAAAGGGATGAGAGAAATGGAGAAACAACAGAAATAATGGGGAAATAAGACCTGTTGGAGTCCAGAGAATCAACAAGAATAATGTTGCCACCTTGATACAGCTTTTGCCTCATGCACAGTCCTAAATCTCCTCTGAAAAAAGCCAAACTGCAAAGGACTTGTGGTTCATTGTCCTGCTCCTTTATCTCCAATCCTTCATGCTGCCATAGAAAGAGCCAAGAGAGCAAGGTACCAGGGTCCCTTTACTCCTTTCTTTCCTATGTCACACATCTTAGAAATAATCAGCTGCAGGAAAACTGAACAAACTGGTGTGATGTAAGTGTGTGACCATTATTGCATGCACTGATTTATCTCTGTGTGATATCCTAATGATATACTGAATCTGGTTACTATGACACCAAAAAGTCACAGCTGGTTTGACAAATTCACAGAGGTCAGGGGCAGACACAGGGGCAGAGCAATCTCAAAATCACTTTGTTGTAAGCATATCTGGTGTTGTGCTTCTGTTATCCAGAAAAATTTCAGCATTGATTCAGATCCTGTGCTGATCTTTGCTATAAGGAGAAGCAAATAGACTGAACAAGAGAATTAATGGTCATGTATCAATGTCTCAAACCTTTTCTCTCTTCCTTTTTCTGCAAAGCCTATAAGAACACATTCAGCTCCCACCAGGCCTGACTCAATCCTTCTTCTTTCCAGGAAACATAAAAGTGCAGCTTTCTGTATATTGGCCAAAAGAGAACTAGGAAATGAAGGAGACAGAGGGCAAAGGGAATGAGAAGGTTTTGATGAGAAAATAATGAAACACAAATGTCAGAGGGAGTAGCGACAGAGAAAACACCCACGAAGAGGAGAGGAGTTGAGGAGAGGTGGGAGGAAAATGTTGATGATAAGAGGAAGAGAGAGCAAAATGAAACAGAAAGGAGTCTCAGCAAATTTCCATAATGTAACACTGATGAAGCCTTTTATGATTATAGACAGGGATTCTCAGAATGTTCCCTTGCAGGAAGTTTGCATACTTATATTTTAATAACTCTGAACACTTTCTCAGACTCAGTAAAAGTGGAAACTTTTCCTGTTAGTGCTGCATGCTCTAAATCTGGGTTACCCCTGTGCATCACCAAGCTCCAAGGAGCTGTATCACTGAGGTCTGCTCTGGGTGGACTGGCACATCAACTCCAGGTCCCTGCTGCCTCCAGAGAGTGTGACAGTCCTGTGCTGACACTGTTCTTCACGAGAAACAGGCTAAGAAATGCACTGTGTCCTGCCAAAGAAATGGAGACACCGCTTTCATGATACTTTGTGGGACCTGGACACAGGTTGTTTTTTATCCAGCACCAGGTGGAAGCCTGAGATGATTCAACATGTGTGTGATGTAAAACTCCTGGGAAAATTGTGAGATTCTGGGCTATCTGAAGCAAAGCCAAATCTACAAGTCAGTATGACCTTAAACACTTCCAGAAATCTCAGCTTGCACTTACTTTGAGTCCAGACTCAAGCACCAAGCCAGTGTGCAAACAGAGTAGGGATTATTGCTATTTGCATACCACCAGTTGTTTACCTGACTCTGTCCTCTCAGACTTTCTCGTTTTCTCAGACTGGATGTTTGGCTGCAACATTTCCTGAGATAAGTCTACCATAAATAACAAAAAAGATTACAGTTGTCCCTGGATGAGTTTTTGAAAGGTGTACACCACCGTGCAATACCAGTGTCAAAAAAAAAAAAAAAAAAGACTACCAGAGAAATCACCTCAGAGCAGAAGGGAAACTTTTGAGCTCCACAGAGTGATTTCACCAGAGTTTTCTGTCTGAAATACATTTTGCTTGTGCAGAATAAATCCATCTCAGCCACGTCAAGAGAACTGACACCAATGGTTTAGTCTCTCCGAATCCTATGAAGTGACAAGAAGTAGTCTCTGATCCCTTCAGGGCCTCTGCTGCAGACTTCAGGGGGAGGACTCTCCAGTGGATTCCCCTCAAAATTACATGAACAGTGGTTGTATCCCCAGTCCAGGTTCACCAGCTCCCCAAAGGCTGCTGGAAGGGACTGTAGCTGGTTGTTTCCCAACCAAAGTGTGCGCAGATTCCTTAAAACACAGACATCCTCAGGAAGGCTCTCCAGTGAGTTGAAAAGCAATAGCAATGTTTCCAGTTTCTCCAGATACCGAATGCTCGAGGGGATTGTAACTATTTTGTTGTCACTCACATCCAGAAAGGTGAGGCTCCTCAGCTGGCAGAGGGGTGCAGGCAGCTCAGTCAGGCTGTTGTTGGCCAGGTGGAGGCTGTGCAGCCTTTGAAGTGCCCCTATTTCTGCAGGCAGGGAGCTCAGGTGGTTGTTGCTCAGAGTGAGACTCTCCAAGCAACTCAAAGTGCCAATTTCAGCAGGGATTTTCTTCAAGTTGTTGGAGTCCACGTAGAGGCAGGTGAGGTTCCTCAGGCGGCTGATCTCCTGGGGGAGCAGCTCCATCCGGTACCTCAGGCAGCTCTCTCGTTCTGGGCTCATCTCCAGGACCTGCAGTTGGTCCAAGCCAAAGACCTGTGGGGGGACTGACACCAGCTCTCTGCCCGAGATCTTGAGCTTCTTCTTCCCTTTTTTACTTCGGATCATGCTCTGCGAGGTACCTCCAGAGTGGATCGGGACCCGGACAGGCACACTGGAGAGAGGTGACTGCATCCATGTCCCATCAGAACAGTGGCTGGTTGAACGGAGACAGTCAGTGACGATCCCTTGCATGTTCCACAGGAAACCTCTGAGGTTCTTGGGGATTCAAGATCCTCTGTCCGCTTTCCGCTCTGCCGAGCACGTTACCAACACACATGCAGAGTGTTTGGGTTGCCCAGGTACATCCCACTGAGTAAACACTTGGTGCTCTCACATGATCAGGTGTTTCCCTCCCAGCTCTGCAGTGTACACAAAACTCAGCTCCTGGGCTGTGATGTGGCCTCTCACGGCTGCAGCCAGTGAGCTGGTGGCACGTGTCTGTCAGTGTTCAGAAAATGAAACAGCAGTGCTCTGCCTCTGCTTTTCAGAAGGTGGGTTCAAATCTCCGCTTGTGTGTAGCTCTCCCCTTCTGGAAGCATCAAAGGTGCCACTGCTGAAGGTTTCACATTGGCTGGTCCCAAGGGATTGCAATGGAAACAGCAAGGTAGGATGGATAAGGCACTCCATAAATGGGACAAGAACATGGTAAACAGAACAAGAGCAAGACAGTCATAGCTGGTGGCCTAGGAACTGGGAACCATGAGAATATCCTGTCCTCAGGTCAGTTTGTGTCTTTAACATTCAGCAAACACAGTAAAGGATCAGTTTTGAAATCTGAAAGTCCTTCTCCCTCCTGTTTAATGCATGAACTCCTGCACCATGGAGATATTGTCTTTTTTGTGCTGCACTTGCTCTGGCATATTTAAAAACAATTTTTTATTCCTTGCTGTCATAGCTTTTATAGGAGATGTGTAAAATGCCAGGTTTATCTCAAGCCACTCAGCACAGTATGTGATGTAGAGAGCAGGGCATTTTCTGGAAGGAGAAAATTGTGGGTTTGAAGCCTCAGGCTGAGAAAGCCAACGTCTTTTACTTCATCCTCAAATCCTTAAGGCTTTCAGCTAAAAAATGTTTAGGATACCCATTTCAAACACTTCTCAAGGAGAGACATATCCACAGCATCCCTCAGGCTATCAGAGATAGAAGACAATGTGTTAGAGGTATGGTCTAAGCAGGTTTACCAAGTCAGGCCTTGTGAAGGTGGGAGCACAGCAGCTTTTCTCTCCCAGCCTGCTCAGTTCTGTCTCCTCAGCCCAGGATAGTCCTGAGTTTGCTAGAACTTGTGTCACAGGAGAGCGTGTGGCTGCACAGATGGGTGTTGAGCGTCAGTAGCTCTCTATTCAGACAATGCTGGCAAGAAGATTTGTAGATTATTGCTCAACTGTATGAACTTGCATTCTGG
Source organism: Manacus candei (assembly GCF_025592945.1). Lineage (NCBI taxonomy): Eukaryota > Metazoa > Chordata > Aves > Passeriformes > Pipridae > Manacus > Manacus candei. Next base: position 10,171,274 of record NW_026138061.1, read on the forward strand.
ATTGTAGTGTGTTTTTTTTAATTGAGTTTCACCCTGAAACACAGATTTTTGGGTCTGGTACATAGCAGCTGTAACCCTTGACTTGGATTCAGAGTGCAAATACCAAAACCATACTGAAATCAAACCTGGAATTTCTTCCTGATAAATTTTCAGTATTTGTAAGAGAAAGCTGTCTCACATGCCTAGTATCCAGCAGTGTGTGAGGCTGTTTGGGCCTCCTGGGACAGAATCATGGAGTCACAGAATATGTTGGGTTGAAGGGACCTTAATTATCATCTACTTCCAACCCTTTTGCCATGGGCAGGGATGCCACCCACTAGATCAGGTTGCTCAGGGCCCCATCCAACTTGGCCTTGAACACTTACAGGGTAGATTTTACTCAAAAAAGATTCAGCAGAATTCATGAAAGTCTAATAATTTTTCAAAACCAAAAATGGGTACAATAACTTGGAAATATCCATACATCAGAGTTGAATACAGCAGCCAAGAGAAAGTGAGATTTTCACTTGCAGGGGAAGGTTGCTTCCTAACAGACCTCACAAATAACCATAAAAATAAGACTTAGTGTTATACTCAACTCTCATCAAGAAAGTGCTGAAGAAGTTTTTGCACTGACAGTAATTTCAGACTTGGATGAAAACCATCCCCCACATTGCTAGGGGGAAAAATGTGTTTCTAAGAACACATTGTCAAATACATCTGTCCTGTGAAATAAACCAAATTGCTGTGTGTGCTGCCTTCTGCTTAAACACACTTTTCTCTTCAAATCCAAACCTGAGTCTTTCAGACAGCATGTCATGCAGAGCCAAAGCTGTGGTCAAAATGAAGTTTTTGTGATGTTTGGCACTGCTCTCTTGTTACACTTTTTTACACCTGGAGTTTGACCCAAGGTGGCAGGTTCTTCTCTGCTCCATCTCACAGGACATCCTTCTTCCTGATGCTGATAGCTGGCTCATCAGGAATGTCAGAATATGATTAATGTCCCTCTGTCAAATTGTTCCCTTGTGCTTTCTACATAAAGTTCATGATATAAAATGTAAAGTAGAAAGAAAGAGCCCATATTTTCAACACATAATTTCCTGCAGACCCAGTAGGATATTCTAATTCTTAGTTCAGACAAACTCCAGAGCTTTTCCAGCATCAATATTGTTGAGTCAAGCCACACAAGGTGTTCAGATGTTAGCCCTTACAGCAAAAATCTGTTTTGTAAAACAACTACAAAACCCAGTCTCCTGTTCATTATGTCTTTATGCTTTTCTCATCAGTTGTTCCAATTTCACAAGTCAGAAGACAAAAATCCATGTTTGTGACATTCAGGTTTAAATGAAATCAATGAAGTTAAGCAGGCTTTTTCTTAATTCAACTTCACCATTTACAAATATATTCTATAGTTCTATGTGCTGTGACTCTGAACCTTACTGTGAGAGACTGAGTATGGGATTCAAAAAAAAACCATCATTTGACATGATACATAATATCCCCTGGGGTCACCCACTTAAGCTCTGGAAAGGCGTCCCTTGGTCCTACACACCTGCCAGTCCCTGTCAGTGTCTCTGGCTCAAAGGCATTGTGGATGGTGATAGCCTGCTATGCACAGGAATCAGATCCTGCTCCAGAAGGATTTCATGCCAAAATGAAATCTTTATCAGAGGGTTTGGCCAGTTTCCACATTAAAAGACTGAGCCATTGGTAAACTCTATTTTACTTTTTTTTTGTTTTGTGTTTGTTTGTTTTGTTTTGTTTTTTAATATAATTTTATATATATATATATATATATATATATAATATATATATATATATTTATATATATATATTTAATATCTTTTTAATTGCCCAGAATGTAAAATCTGTGCTTGTCTCCCCACTAGTTTTGTGGTCAGAGCACCGAGTTTGGGCTTAGCTGCTACAGTATTTTTATTGTCTCTCTGGAAAAACAAAAACAAACAAAAACAAAAACAAACAAAAACAAAACAACAAAAAAAAAACCAACCAAACAAACAAACAAAAAACAAACAAAAAAACAACACAACAAAACACAGGTATTTGATATAGCTTCCAAAAAGCAGCTAATTCAAAACTGTTTAGAAAACAAGTAGAAATTCTTAAATAATTTAACAAAAAAAGAGGTATTTTCCCCAAATAATCTGATTGCTTTGTTCTGTCTTTGTAATTTATTTATTTGACAGGCAACAAATTGAATGACATAGTGTTCTGGTTTTTATAATTGTAATAATTTACACATAATATATATATAAAAAAACTGCCAGCAACTGACAGTAGTGCCATAAATCCCATGTGTACCTTTTAAAAATGTAAATAATATATCGTCTGGCTCTCTAATGGAATTTTAACAGTATATCCTCTCTTACCACAGGACCAAACCAAAATCCAACAAAAAAAAATTAACCTATTCCTGGGTTTAAACTCAGTGAACAGACCTTATGGTGATTTGCCAACCACTTGGTTGCAGAGACGGGAACACTGACTTACCAAAGCCACAGCTGTCCCTTATTCAAGAGCAGTCAGGAGAGAGAGCCATCAGCACCATCTCTGCCCTACCTGCCACCCCCTGCCTGTATGGTCACCTTACACAGTGCTGGACAGACAATACACACACCATCACCTGCTCAGGCACAGACCCATCTGCACCTTCTGGAGGGCAGCTTCTGACCATGCCCAGGGCTGTACTTGCTGCCCAGATGGCAGACCTAATTTGGAAAATGATCTCAGGCCACCTCTCCACAGACCGCAAACATGCACAAAATGACTGAGGCAAAAACTGTGGCAGTTTTCGAAATCCTACAAATACACCCCCCTCTCTTACCTGTTGTTGCAGGTGACTTTTTAGGCACATTCACATAGGGCTTGCTTCTGTAAGAGGTGGCAGCTCTAGAAACCTCCCTGTGATGACTATGCCCTGAAAACTGTGTGGCTACAAACATGAATCTTGATCTGGGTCTGCAGCTCGTGTCTCATACTCTGCTCATTAGTGACAGATTCTGCTTAGTAAATGTCATTTAACTGGCTGGAGAGAAAACAAGGAAAAGAAAAAAAAAACAAGAAAAAGCAGGGAAATGGCACCCACTGAATTCAGGACACAGAGACAATCTGGGGTGTCTCCAGGAACAGACTGAACAGATAGCCATATGCTAGGGAATATGCTGGAGCAAAGGGAATTAGGTTGTGCCCCCTTTACTGGGTGGAGAATTTGCAGAGATGTAGTCTGTGCCTAACCCAAGCAGACATGTGTCCCTTGTGCTCCTAATACAGGATCTTGGAAATGGCTCCATCAGACATTCAAATGAAAAGGGCTTTCAAAGCAACCCCTTAGATCTCCTTCAGCTGGGTGACCTTGCACCGTCTCACCTGCTGGGGATTGCACTAAATGACCCCTAAAGGTCCTTTCCAACACAAATTATTCTATGATCTCACAAGACTTAAAGACCCTGAAATTTCTTTAACAGAACATCATTATGTATCTTCCCTTCACATGATGCACCAAAATGTATTGAAATCTATCTCATGCAGACACACATGATGAGAGAAAATCTTTAGTGGCTAAGGAGTCACCATCATGATAGGATTTACATGCCACATTAGCATGACCCAGTTAAGATGTGTGGCCTCCATAATACCTGCTCACTGCCATCACATTTACCCAAAATGATGTCTCATCCCATGTTGGGAGGTGTCTCTTGAGTAGGGACCTGTTTTTGAGTAGGGAAATCTCACTCAGTCTGGACTAGGAAAAATGTTTCTCTTCAATATGTGATCAACATATTTGCTTAATACTAAAATATTGCAAGTTGACCCAAGATGCAGTATAGTAAAAGATATACCATTGAGAGTTACTTAAAAGTGGCAAGCTTTTCACTTCATGATGTTTTCCCTTTCTTTGGTCTTTCCATAACAAGAAACACAGTAAAATCAAATCAAGGACTTTATTTGAATAGGAAATAGCAAAAATAGCACCACTGAGAGCTACACAGTAAAGACTTTGTTTAACCCTGGCATTTGAACATGTTATTTAATTTCATTTTTCAGTAATGCAGAGAAAAATTTTATCTGCTGCTGGTGAGAAAAAGGCTCCAAGGCTGGCAAATTCTTATCTCTGGGCTTTAGCCTCAGGGCCTGCTTCTGGGCTGGTTATCAACAGCTGTGACTTCTGCTTGGGTTAGCCAGTTTGGAAGCACCATGCCATATGGTGGATATGTCAGCAGGGCAGGGTGCCTCTTTTCTGTCTCCAAAAGAGCAGATGAGATTCCCAAACACATTCAGCACTTAGTGCCTGTGTCAGGTCCATTACTCCGATCTCTCACTACAAACTGCTTTGTGCAGAAGGGGTTTGAGAATGCAGCTGCTTTGCTGGCTGGAACAGATATTCAAGGCCTGATCACCTCTCAAATCCACACTTTGTGGTGGGCAAACCTTCTTGTTTTATGTCACAAATGACCTCTTGTGAAGGTCTTTTCAGACTCTATGCCCTCTTTACTCTGTCTTTGCATTCTCAGGTTGATTTTGGCAGTCAGCTGACAGGGGAAAAGGGCCAGTGTTTGATTTGTTGTTTCACCCTCAAACATGATTTTCTCCATGTTTCTGAATACCTCTTTACTCTGATCCTTTCGTCAGAGATCAACATCCTCCTAGACCAGCCTGCAGCTACTCACCCACCCTCTAACTAACACAGCTTGCCAAGTTATTGTCATAGTGGATCATGCAAAACAGTTGGGTCACAGTTGACTTCCTGAGGTTTTTAATACAAGAGGACTTCCTGTGCTGCTCTGGTTGATTTTTGGGTGAAGCAGTGGTAGGGAGCTGTGCATGCACCAACAATACACATGGGATTTGACATCTCTGAGCTGACAAAGGACGGTGTCAAAGATTTTTGCAGAGGCATTTCCCTGACAGAGGAAAGTAAGCTCCATCTGTTAGAATCAAACTTTCTGAGTACAGAAGTTCTTGCACAGAGGGTAGCGAAGAGGTTGGGTCATCTCTGTGGTTTCTTCAGGCCTTTACTATGAGATCCCACATGATTCCATAAAAAGTAGCTCCTATAGGATATAGATTCACTTATCAGCAGAAGAATGTTAAATTTAACAGGGATCTTCTGGAAAACACACACTGGCTGTTCAAAACTGCCTTTCCATTGTGAGTTGCAGGTACTGGAGACCTGTTTTCCAGTTTTGGCATGGCTCTAGCTTCCTCCCCTCTGTGGGGATGGCAGATAGCACCAACAATCCTGTGATCAGCCTGCATCTCACAGTTAATGCCCCAGGCTGTAGGATTTAATTTCAGTTTAAAGGGTGTGGGATAAAGCTTTGGAAAGAATTAACCATTAACAGACAAAAAATTTGGCATTGGAATGGTTTTGCATAAACAGCTACACAATGCATTGATATTATATGCTCTTGAAAAGAGGAAAAAAACCGCTTATTTGTAATGTTTTAATATGCCCTGATGTTGGAGAAAACAAAAATAAGTTCACATATCACATCAAAGATAATAATAATAATAATTATAATCCATAAAAATAATCTGACCGACCGGCAGCATTTGTTGGCTTTAGAAGGCCTCCCACAAAAGAAACACAGTTGAAGACATCTGAGAGCTCTTGGCAGGTGTGATGAATTCAAGTTTTAGAAACAAGTCTGCAGGTGCTCCCTGTGTGCTAGGGCCCTTTGACATTGCTGGGTCGGGCAGCCAGGCTTGCATAGTAAGCACACTGAGAGGGGTCACACTGTCCATTGGCTCCCGGAGGCCCCTGTGCTCCCGCGGGACCGGGTACACCAGCTTCCCCTTGAGGGCCAGGTGGTCCTGGCATCCCATCTTTGGCATAACCAGGCTCCCCTGGGAGGCCTAAAACAGAAACAAAATGCTCTTGGTGAGTGACACCCCCGGGATGCAGTACTCAGCAGTGCAATGTCACAGGGCATGGCTTTGCTGCCAAACTGGGATGCAGACATCAGCTCCCACAGATTTGGGTTTCACTAGGAGGTATCTCAAGGACGTGACCAGTGTGTCTCTGAAGGAAAGATTTCCACTCCCCATGGCATCCTTTGGGTGCAGAGCTCTGCTGTGGCTACTCTGCCTTTATCACCACACTGAAGATGTGAAGCTGCAGGAGACAACTAATGATGTATAATCCTCACAGAGAGGAGGTGAGGATGGGAAAGCTGGAGGCAAGAGGTGGCTTGGGGAGATAACTCATTTGAAGCACAGTGGATCTATTGTTATTTGAAGGAAATGCAGGGCCAGTATGCCAAATGCAAACCATGGGGTTACAAAGGCTTCCCATAATTTCTTCCTCAAGAAAGCGAGTGAAGGCAAAACTGATCAATGACTCCTAATTTCAGATTGCAAACAAACTATATTTGCTGATGCTTTGTCAGTAACAGAAAAGCAGAAGCTGTATGTCCAAGGCACAGGTGCTCAATATGACCTTTTGTAACATCTGAAGCTGCCTGAATCTCTGGATTCAGCTTGGTCACAACAACACTCTGCCAAGGACAGAGAAGGTGCTTCACAGGGTATCTAATAATTAAAGCTTTACTTTGGATTTGACCCAAAGGTCCGTTAACTTAGCTGTAACTGAGACGGATCATTATACCTGTCCATCAGTTTGAGTAAATAAAAGGTGGCCAGATATGATGCTAGTGATGTAGTTCTTCCCTTTGAGCCACTTTCTACAGAAACCACGTATGCTGTATTTGTGTTATCCTGATTGTCTATCTAATATGGCAGAGACCCACGTCCTTGAAATGGTTCTGAGTGATGTGTGTTGAGGGGTGCTCTGAATAACACACCTGGAATTCCTGGAGGACCTATTTCCCCTCGTTGGCCAATGCCAGTGTCTCCTTTATCCCCCTTTGCTCCTCTTTCTCCTGTAGAGAGGGAAAGAAAAATAATGAACTGATGAGAGTGGTCTACAGAACTATAGAATAGTACTATAGGTCTTTCATCCACAGTGAAGCCAGTACATTTGGCAAAAAAAGTTCCTAATTGTGGTCAATCCTCCAAGATTGGACATTAAGTGGGAATTAAGACTTGCCCCACTCCAGCTCTGGCCAGAGGTGGAGCATACCAGTGACTGCTGGTCATATTCAACACCTCTGGTTCAACAGACTGAGGTCACTTTAACACCTACATTTTGAGGGCTTACTTATATGTTACTAAAAGGAGAGTGAGATGACAAAGGGGAGTGGACACACTTTTATTGCACTGCCCCAACACACTAAGTTTCACTCACCTTTGGGACCAATTGGTCCAGGTGGCCCTTCAGACCCAGTCTGTCCAGGCCGGCCAGGCTCTCCGGGAGGGCCAGTTCTTCCTGGAAGTCCTTCCTTCCCAGGGGGACCAGGAGGTCCTGGTCTGCCATGGGATGCTTTTACCTGTGCAGGCTGTATCTGAGCCAGGAGATAGGTTAACTTTGCTGTAAAGAAAGGGAAATGGGTTTGTTAGACTAAAAGAACTATGCTCCAAGAGATGGAGAGCCAGAACCAGGGGCCCAGAAAAGTCCAAGTATTGCCACAATTTTCAAGGGCCACTTATTTGTTTTCCCCACACAGTCGTTTCCCATAATCCATGATTGTGCCCCCCGTGGTCCTCTCTAAGTTACTGAAATCTCATTTCTCAATAGCTTTAAATTTCTCCTAAATTTCATACTTTGTCCTAAATTTTTCTGTCATCCTCTACTTCTTGTCCTCCATCTTTCTTTATCTATGAAAATGTGATCATTGCAGCTTTAAAAATAAGAGCCTTTTTCCACTGCTTCTGTTACACGGAGTGAGATGCTACATAGCTGGTGTGTAGGGAGAAAGCTGACTTTTCTTGTTTTGGGCTGTTGCATATGTGGAGTTAAAGCTGATGTACCCATCTCTGGCTGTGAACTCAGAAGCTGTAACTAAGCTTCCTGTGACAGTGTATTCTGCAATTTCCAAGCAGGCACATTGCTTACCACTTCAGTGCTAAGACCCTGAATGACTGTGCTGGTTTTGGCTGGGGTAGAGTTAATTTTCTTTAGTTACTGGTATGGGAGTAGGTTTTGGATTTGTGCTGAACACAGGGTTGATAATATAGAGGGGTTTTTTGTTATAGCTGAGCAGTGCTTACACAAAGCCAAGGCCTTTCCTGCTTTCTTTACTGCCACACTGGCAAGGAAGTTGGGGGTGGGTGAGAGGCTGGGAGGAGACACAGCTGGGATAGGTGATCCAGACTAACTAAAGGGATATTCCAGACCATATGGCATCATGCTCAGTATATAAAACGGGAGGAGGAAAGAGGAAGACGGGAGACGTTTGGAGTGATGGCATTTGTTTTCCCAAGTCACCGTTACTCACAATGGGGCCCTGCTCTTCTGTAGATGGCTGAACACCTGCCTGCCCATGGAAAGTGGTGAATGAATTCCTTGTTTTGTTTTACCTGTGTGTGCAACTTTTGCTTTGCTTATTAAACTGTCTTTATCTTAACCCAGGTGTTTTCCAGCTTTTACCCTTCCAACTCTCTCCCTGATCCTGCTGGTGGGGGAGTGAGTGAGTAGCTGTGTGGGGCCTGGTTGCTGGCTGGGATTATAACATGAAAACAACCTAGAGAGCTCTTAAGATATATTCAGCATCACATAAACATCCAACAGAATGGAGTTTTCTATCTTCTCTTCATTGGTCCTAAATCTTACATGCTTTTAGATTGGCATGGATATTGAAGTCTGAGAGTGTGTAAATAAAATCCATGAAATAGATTACTACATTGAATCATGATCTTTAACATGGAGGAGAATGCCTGCAGCTGCGTGTCAGCTGCTTCAAGAGCTGTGTGAGAAGCACTACAGCTCTGCATCTCAGTGTTGATGGGGTCAGTAGCGGTTTGACACACTTTGAGAGAAACAGCAACCCACATCCACTCCAGCCTCTCATACCAATGAGTATCAAATGTCAGGCAGAAATCAGGAACATTTCTTCTCCAGCTGGGACCTCAAAAGCAGGTTTACATCCTACTTTAATTACTTTCTGTGCTATTGTGGGGAACATCAAAGCTTGGGGACCAGTAAAGCACATTTCATTTTACACACTTCTCCTTCCAGGCAAGCCTCTTACAATATTACCTTCCATAAGCAGGAGATATTCAGGTGCCAGTACAGGTATGGAAAGCATATTTTGTACTCTCAGATACACCTCCTGGCTTCTCAGAAGTGATTACTTACCATCTAGCTGCTTGGATAACTCCTCTTGAATGAGCCTTCTCAAAGTCTCTAGAGATGGGGGTTCCCCCTAAAGAGTCAGAATTGCAGCAATGGGACATGATAATCACACCAAGGGGATCAGATAGTGATAGGATAAGGGAGAATGGTTTAAAAGAGGAATGATTTAGATAAAAGATAGATAATAGTAAAAGAAGAATGATTTAGATATGATGTAGGAATAAAATAAAATAGTAAAAGAGGAATGATTTAGATATGATGTTAGGAATAAATTCTTTACTGTGAGGGTGGTGAGGCACTGGCACAGGTTGCCCAGAGAACCTGTGGATGCCTCATTCCTGGAGGTGTTCAAGGACAGGTTGGGTGGGGTTTGGAGCAACCTGATCTAGTGAGTGGCATCCCTGCCCATGTAGAGGCTGTTGGAACCAGATGATCTTTAAGGTCCCTTCCAACCCAAAACATTCTGTGGTTCTATGATGTGCAAACTAAACCCTCCACAGAGGGTTTAGCATGTGGCATTTCATCACCCACAGCATACATAGGGCTGCAGGGTCTGTCTGAATGAATATATATATATGAATATATATGAATATAAAGGGACTCAGAATGACAGAATCAAGTAGGCTGGAAAAGACCTCTGAGATCATTGAGTCCAACCTTTGACTGAATATCACCATGTCAACTAGACCATGGCACTAAGTGCCATGTCTAGCCTTTCCTTAAACACCATCGCTTCTCTGAGTAGCCCATTCCAATATCTAATCAACCCTCTCTGTGAAAAAAATTCTTCCTACTGTCCAACCTAAACCTTGCCTGGCACAGCTTAAAACTATGTCCTCTTGTCCTGTCACTGGTTTCCTAGGAGGAGAGGCTGAACCTCACCTCCCCACCTGGCTACAACCTGTTTTCAAGCAGTTGTAGAGAGTGATAAGGTCCCCCCTGAGCCTCCTCTTCTGCAGTCTAAACCCCAGCTCTCTCAGCCACTCCTCACAGGATATGTGCTCCAGACCCTTCACCAGCTTAACTGTCTTCCTCTGGACCAGCTCAAGCATCTCACTGTCCTTCCTGAATTGAGGGGTCCAGAACTGGACACTGTACTTGAGGTGTGGCCTCATCAGTGCCAAGTACAGGGGAAGAGTCACTTCCCTGGTCCTGCTGGACACACTATTCCTGATACAGCCCACCTGGGCACTTGCTGGTTCATGTTCAGCCACTGTCCACCAGCACCCTCAGGTCCTTTTCCACTGGATCACTTTCAGCCACTCTGCTCCCAGCCTGTAGCACTGCAGGGTGTTGTTGTGGTCAAAGTGTAGGACTCAGCACTTGGTCTTGTTGAAGCTCCTGCCACTGGTTATGGCCCAGCCATCCAGCCAGTTCTTAACCCAGCAGAGAGTGCCCCTGTCCAAGCCATGGGCTACCAGCTTTTCCAGGAGTATACCATGGGAGATGGTGTCAAAGGCACCCACAATTTCCAACCTGCTGGCAAACTATGGGATCAACAGTGTAAGCAGGGATCCTGGTCTGAGGGGATAGTTGGAACAGTTTTCCCATCTCCTTCCTAGAGAAAATCTCCTTCTTCCTTCCTATACACTCATAGGGCAAGTAGTAGAAATCAAATCAGGAGACATCCTCAGCCCTGCCAGATCACAGTGGAGATCCCACCCTCTTTTCCATCATGGCGTGTTTCCTTGCAGAGAGATGCACATGTGCCCTAAGGATAGTAACAGTGGGTATCTGGACTTGTTAAAAACACTCCTACTGGATACATCACCTGCCAACAGGCCTTATCTCAGGGAGCAGAAGCCAGTTTATGCATATGATACCTTTTCTTCCAAACCAGTACGAGGTTCTGCCTGATTCCAGCCTCTTAAAAAGAGAGAGGGAATGCGGCTTCCTGGCCTTGGCCCCCTACCCAGCCCCTAAGGCACAGCATCTTTCATCTCTTCTCTCAGCTTTTTTGTGTGACACTGCTGTTGTACAGCTGTAATAACTGTCAAAACTCAAAATGATATGAACAAAAGTCTGGATGATACAACTGAAAAAATGATGAAAGGATTTTTTGTAGGAGGAAGGAGAATTTTTTAGGTTGTGGCTTTCCAAGTAAATTAAAAAGAAAAAAAAGAAGAGAGGTTCTGGGGTAATCAGTCTCTTGTCCTTGCATAAACTCAAAAAAATATATAGCTATATTTAGAAATAAACCATTTTCAAGCCACAAGATCAAATGTTTCCTTTGTAAATCAGAAAGTGAGACGTTTCACTTGAAATACACTTTTAATTTTATTGGCTAAAATTATTCTTGGAATTTCTGTTAGTTTGGAAATACTTCTGGTCAACCTAGAGACAGCATTCTTTTGTCTATGAACTACTTGCGTTAAAGTGTTGCTTTTCCCACACACTTATCCTTTTAACATACAAGGATGCAGTTTGTGTCATTTATGCTTATGAAAACCTAGTGAGCTCTTCTGAACCAGAAGTTACTCTTCATTTAAAAAAAAATTGAGATTTTATTAAATAGCTAAGTAATATTTCAGTTTAATCAATAAAAAGTTACTGCTGATAAGCACAGAGTTGTCTATTTGCTGCCTCCTTCCCAAGATTTTTCATGAGAAAAAGAGGTGTTCTTTGATGACAAAAGAAACAATTTTTACATTAAGTACTAACCATTTGTGATGGCTCTTACTGAATACCCCAGTAAGTAAACACAATTGTGAAGCATACTTTGAAGGTTTACAAATTATATTTTCAAGTTGTAACCCTATTAGTTACATTGTCTCCATAATCATTACTTAATCTCATCAAATCTCTGAGATGTTGAGATACACAAAGAAATGCTTTGTCTAAAATTTACTCAGCTTTTACATCAGAGATTACTTCTCTGTTTATTCTATTCTGATGTGACCTCAAATTCATCCTGAGGATGGGCATAGCGGTTTCATTGATATTGGTAGTTTTTCTCATATATGTTACATGCAGCACCCTCAGCATTCTCAGCAGTGAGATTGTTTCCCGTTAGGGGAAAAAAAAAAAAGAAAAAAAAAAAGAGACAGAATATTAAACAAAAATAGTATTTCATGAATTCTGATGAGCTGGCTCCAGGATTTCCAGGAATAGAGTAGTGACCTTTCCACGGCTCAGCATTTTGTCTCTCCTAACTACCAGCAGCAGAGGAAGGCATTAGTTCTCCATATGAAATGCTGCACATTATTGCCCTTATAGAAAGAATTTTTTCAGACTCCAGTGCCATGACCACAGTCACAGATCTGATTTAGGCATTTAGGGGTAAGAGGCATCAGTGACTGGCTGCCCTGGTTGTGGTTCTGGACTGCTCAGCTCCCCTGAGCACAATTCAACACCCCCACAACACTTCCCCATGGGGTCCTGAGCAACCTGGGTTAGTGGAAGCTGTCCCTGCCCATGGTAGGGGATTGGAATGAGATGGTCTTTCAACCCAAACCATTCTGTGATTCCCTGAGATGTGCTATAGCTCTCCTTAATGTGCATCAAGAGATAAAAGCTCTGCCTCCCCACTGCAACACACTCTTGCTCTAGTTTCTGTCAGCGCCAGTGTAATCTGATCTGCATTTCTGATCACACACTGTGGCAGTGAAATTACTGTACAAAGCCGTTCTCTGGAAATCTTACCCTCGGTCCTGGAAATCCTGGCTGTCCTGGAGGACCGGGAGGTCCAACTTGCCCAGTGTCTCCTGGGGGTCCATGGGGACCCATCAGTCCTGGATGGCCCTTGTGACCAGGTATCCCAGGATCACCCGGAGGGCCCTTTTCTCCTTGAGGGCCTTTTTCACCTTTGATTCCAGGCTCACCCTAAGTGAAAAGAGAGGCATTACCACCACAAAATAAGAGGCAAAATTCTCATTTCCAAACACAGAGAAACACTAAGAGCTGAGCTGGCAAAGTTACTGAATACAACATCTGGTGCACTACAAATGATCCACAAATTATTAGTGATGGAAAATGATTAAAGAGAGAACTGGGAGAGCGGGAAGCATGGGCCATGTTTCACTCTTGAATGACCCCTCCCCCCCTCCCCCTAACTAAAAACAGCTCTTTTTATTTCAACATAATGAAATAACTAATAATATTCTCCAACCTACCCTCTGTCCTTTGGAGCCAATTTCACCATGTTTCCCTGGTGTACCCTGCAACAAAATAAAGGTAAACATAAAAGATCTCTCCATAATAACAGTAAATAATACAACACATACCTTTACAATGATTCTTGTGAGCTGATGAAAATTTATTTCCCTGATGGTCCCACAGTTTCCTGAGAGCTCCCCACTGGCTCTCCATTATCAACAATTCAAAAAAAAAAGCATGACAAGTAGGTCAAGGGAGGTGATTCTCCCCCTGTACTCCTCTCTGGTGAGACCCCACCTGGGGTAGTGTGTCCAGCTCTGGTGTCATCAACATGAGAATGACATGAACCTATTGGAGCAAGTCCAGAGGAGGCCACGAAGATGCCCAGAGGGCTGGTGCACCTCTGCCACGGAGACAGGCTGGGAGAGCTGGGATTTTTCATCCTGGAGAAGAGAAGGCTCCGGGAGGTTATAAGAAAGATGGGGACAAACCTTTTTCCAGGGACTGTAGTGACAGAATGACGAGTAATGGCTTCACAATGAAAGACTGTGGGATATTAGGAAGAAATTCTTCACTGTGAGGGTGGTGAGGCCCTGGCACGGGTTGTCCAGAGAAGCTGTGGATGCCTCATCCCTCGAAGTGTTCAAGGTCAGGTGGGACAGGGTTCTGAGCAACCTGGTCTAGTGGAAGGTGTCCCTGCCCATGGCAGGGGGTTGGTACTAGATGATCTTTAAGATCCCTTCCAACCCGAAGCATTGTATAACAAAAATCAGTTTATTGAGACCCAGGTGACATCCTTGATGTTTTTTCCCAGGACACCAATCTTATTTTGAAACAACTGGAAATTTAACTTACCTCTTTTCCAGGAGGACCTTTCTCTCCTGGTTCTCCCTAAGACACACAGAAAGTTCATTTAGCAGTGCACTGGAAGGAGTTGGAAGAAAGACTCTACCTAATAACCTTAAACCTTTTTTCTGTTAAAAACACAAGTATTCTGCACAGCAGCAGGTTTGGATTGATTTATCCTTAACATGCTGCTATTGGTCATGCCTGGGAAGACACATCCTATTTAGAAAGCATTTTTTAGTAATGTTGCATCCCATGTAAATGTGAATAACAGGAAATAATTTCTAACGAACCAGTTGAGAGCAGGACAGATGTTTCACCAAAAGTATGTTTCTGCTTTCAAAAAATTTTGTTCCTTTTTCTTACAAACACTTCACAAAACTTCATGTACTTCATAAGCTCTGGTTTAACCTAAATATCCAGTAACCAGTATCATACTCAGAACATTCTAAAGATGTAAGTCAAGTAAATTTTGTAGGTAGAATTACCATCTTGTACTCTACCAGCTGAAACAACACATATAGAGCCAGTGATAAAGGAAGTTCAAGTCTGATATCTTGCTTTTCTTTCAGAACTATATTAAATAATCTAAATTTGAATAAGCACCCTATTAGAATTTTTTCTCTATATTTCTCAAATTATTTTCCCTGTATTTATAGTGTGATAATTAGACAGTACATTTTGCACTTTACCATTTAAATGAAAAAATGTCACTGCAGTCCTAAAGTGCAGATAAACCAAAGCAAACTTTAATCTAGTTATTGCTGAAATTCTGCTCACTTTCTCATATCATGAATGGAAAGATTCATCTTTGAAGCCCATTTGCAACCAACAGACATAATCATATCTATAACATGTGTATGCAGGTGGCATTTTCCCCATAACCTGGAAACATAACATCTAGAGCTATACACATATCCATGAGTAATGGAACTAATCACAGATACCTGATCCCATCAGCTCCTAATCAGGCAGCATCACACACTCTCGGGCATTCCTTAGGGCCACCAGTTTTAAATTACCACCATGTTTGCTGCTTTAAATTAACTTTCCAGCAAAATATTTCTTTCTCCTCTTTTCATCACAAATTTCCCTTTCAAATTATAAAATAAAATAAAATATAAAAAAAAACCTACAGAAGGAAAAAGAATCATCCTCTGGAATATTCAGCTCTGCTAGAGTCACATCTTTTATATCCCATTTTTAACCCAACAAATAGAGAAACAGATATATTTGCCTAACATTCACCTTTTCCATCCTTCCAATGGAATTTAACATGTTTTACTTGTCTTGGGAGGGCTAAAGATAGTGGATTTTGAGGCTGTGATCTTTTCATGTGCATAGGTATTATTTTAGATCACTTTGGGAGATATATGAGTGCTTTAATTACAATATACCTCTGTTGCTGGCAACAAAGGAATTTTCCTTGGAACAGCAAATATCAGAAACACCTGTATTATTATCACTCACAATTTCCCTATTTAGTCCACGTGGGGTTCCTGCAGAGATATAGTCTGAGAATTTAAATACCTCATACCCATATTAGGAAGACTATTGAACCAGTTTGATTAATGCACACATTATCTGACTGAAAAGTACCAGCTCCATAAATGAGATTTTGGATATTCATCCATATGAAAAATGGTATTTTTACAGTCCAGTTTCCTTTGGAAGTGAAATTATATGGCTTCTGGATTTTTCATATCTCCTGCTTATGTTTTTTTACCTAATTGAAGGTGACTGTGTCCCATCTTTATCAGTCTAATCTTTAAAAGCAGGTAATAAGAGGGTCTAATCCATTCCTACACATACTTACAGGTGGTCCTCGGGGTCCTATGAAGCCAGGGAGTCCTGGGCTGCCTGTTTCTCCTTTATTTCCTTTGGGACCCTTAGGACACAAATGAGACAGACACTAGCAGCCCTTTCTGCAACATCTCTTTTCTAGAGCATGCATTTACAGATACACTGGAACTGGGAAATTTCACTGTAGCAGCAGGACTGCTAAAACTGACAAGGAAAGGAAGAACAAAGTAATTTAGAAAAGCAGGTTTCAAATACTGTGGTTGCATTATTAATAATCTATGCAGGGTCCCTGGGAGAAGATGAAAAGGAAGGGACAATTATGGCAGGGACAGGAGGTGTGTTCCGTGTTTGTTCTGATGTCGTATGGTTTATAAGGGGTGTTGAGACCCGAAATGCTGTGATGGGTGATGACAGGGAAACAGTGCAGGTGGTCATACTGCTCAAATCCGAGAATACAACAGATACAGAGCCGCTCTTTTGCCATTATTTCCAGGTTAAATTTATAAAATATTTGCCTTTCACTTATCTCTTGTGATATTCTGTCAAACTATCCTTTTTCCTTAATGATCAGGACAGTTTAAATGGCAGTTCATGATACAGAACCATTTCACGCAACCTTCTTATATGGTTTTAACTCTTATTTTAACCTTTTCTTTTACAACTTTGTCCTCCGTCTCCTAATTCAGAACATAGCCATTTTTCTTCTTATAGTAAAACTTGTGTAGAGTGAGTACCAACTAGCCTGGTAGGCACAAAGCACATGGATTTTGTGTATGCAACTAGCCCTGGAGACTTGAGGGGCTGGGCTGTGTTGCTGTGTGCAGGCTTAAGCACAAGCACTGTGAATTGGGATGGGCACTGTCAAATAGCAGCTGCAAAAGGAGAAGGCTCCTGGCAAGTTTTACCTTTTGATTACAAGTCAGCAGTGGTGAAGGTGGAAACCTCCCCCCACCTTATTGCCATAATAACCTTTCTCAATCTCCTTTTCCTCAAAATAGAAGTATAAAATATTGGCTTGTCACACCACATTGTGAAAGAAATTAGTGCTTTTCAAAATAAATGGATTCATGTACAGCACAAGGAAATACTTCCCATAATAACCTTTATGAAAGGGAGAGGATTCACTTTAATGACAGAGAAGGATACTGATGAGATGACTGTCTGTTCTGCTAACCAACACTGTCTCATTGTTTCCCCTTTCTCATCCATCTGACTTTATCCTTTTTCAATCTCCTATGTTATTTTTGGACTCTAAATCCTCTGGAGCAGAGGCTGCTGTGGTGCTGTATTTGTGCAGGAAGCTGCCTGGTGAGTCCCTGGGTCACTTGCTGATGGTCTAGGTAATGTGATAACACTATGATGATTAAAAAATAATCCCCATTTGGCATTCACAAGGCATCCCAAAGCCACAGTGATCTGGTGAAGACCCAGAAAGTAAAGACAGCAGTGACAGGAATTGGGAACAGGGCTGAGTGAAATGAAGAGAAGAAAAGAAGTTTGAAAAAGCAACAGTGAGGAACCATGGGGTAAGAAGCAAGGGCAGCAGTTCCAGGAAGGTAAGAAGAACTTATGTCAAGGAGGAAAAAGCTGCGGCACTTATTTTTTGATCCAGAAAGGCTGTGAGACTGCACCATACCTGTGCCACCTGTAACCTGGGAGTTACCCCCTCCCCACACAGGAAAGTGACATTTGCTTTTCTAAGACATCCCTGCAGCAAAGCAATGACTGATCAGGGCACAAGTCTGTGGAGAGGCTGAGGTGGCTTTATGACACTGCAAGGCCCACAGAGAGTGAAACCCTGCTGCAATTTTTCAGATTCCTCCTGCTCTGGCCTTTTTTTCCCTCTGAATCCAGCAGTCCACTGGATTCAAAGTACTGTCATGTACTTTGCTCATGTACTGTCTCCATGAGCAAAGAGAGGGAAGAGCCCTGCATTGCAATATATTCTACTGGGCACAAAGGTATATTTGCATGGATTTGATGAATTCTGGACAGTTTTCAGCAACAGAACAGAGTAAAAAAAAAAAAAGAAAACAAAACAAACAAAACAAACCACCAGCTCCTCACTGTCCTCCTTACAGCCCTTCATTACCAAGCTGTTCTTCCCCACAGGATGGCCTCAGGGGAGTTTCATTCTGCTTCATGATCTTGGTTTACTGCCCGCTGTCTGCTCGTTCCCCAAGTGCCTGGGGAGGATTTTTCTGCTGCTGCTGTTCCTCGATGGCAGCCTGCCAGCTCCCCGAGGCTCTTTCCTTCCTTTTGACAACTCTCTGCAGGCTGCACGCTCTCTGCTTGGCAAAATTAAATCTACTGGTGAAGATGGGGCATGCCAATCTCCTTTCCATACCAGGTAATCAATCATTTCCTTTTTGCTGTGAACACTTAACTTTCACTGGAAAAAATGATGACCCAGTTAGAATCTCAGTTTCAGGAACGTAGCCAAACTCTCTCCAAAGTCATGGCCAGCAAAGTGGTTTTTGGATCAGTGATCTTAAAACATGGAAACTTCAGGAATGATAACCAACTACACATAATCCACTCCACCTATGCTTCCTCAGTCACCTTTCCTTGCTGCATGAGCTTCCTTTTGTGGTACTTACTGGGATACCTGCCGGGCCAGGTTCTCCTGCAGATCCAGGCAATCCATTCTTGCCCTGTGCCAAAAGGAAAAAGGTTAGTGACATAATGTATTAAAAATATCCACCTAGACCAGCAGGGGTTTCTTTAGCACTGTTCAATCTCCTCTCCTGACAGACTGTGGAGTATCTTATTTGCAACTGACCCCACAACTTCTGCATCCTTGATTTCATATGTCTGATCCCATCTCAGGAAAAAAATTGAAACTTGGATCAAATTCTCTTGTCTGAGGAGGATTAAACCAGCACGTCTCCTCCTCTTTTCCTCCACCCTTGTCCCTATCATGTGTAAATAACATCCTCCAGGATGGATGAGGCCACCTACCATGGCTGCTCCAAATCACCAGTGTTCAGAAAAGGCTTTTTTATTGTCTCAGGCTTCCCCTTTTTTGGGAAATGAAGAGAAACATTTATTCTAAGGCCTTGAAGTGTTTGATACTTACCTGACACCAGACAATTCAGAATGAGCCTTTAAAAGGACCTGTTTCTCACTGTTCCTTAACAAAGGAGCTGAGCTGATCATCTACACAGACAAAAGTTTGATGAGATGTTCTACATTACTTATCGTGCAGAGGTGGTTTTCCCCTGTATTGGAGTTGACCATAAAGACCAGCCCTTGTACTGGTAATATTGAAAATCATGACTCACAGTCCTTGTTAGAGAAGAAACAAAGCAGAGGGAGAATAAGAGAAACTGATACTTTGCCTTCCAACATACATACCCTCAAGTATCTCTTCTCCAAAGAGTTATGATAAATTTTATCTCTTCAAATATTTTTACTCATGGCCAGTGTTGTGCAGGGTCATGACATGTTAGTGAATGATGCCAGCAGTACAGGAATAATGAGATGAATTACAAGGTAAACACAGGAGCCTTCCATATGTTCCTGTAGTCTAATCTAAGCCCCGACCCTCCCAGGTTGGAGGGACCTGCCACTTCAGCTCCTGGCATTGCTGGCTGAATCAGCATTTTGCCCTGATTATAGAACATGTTGCAGGATCTGTTTATCTATCAGGTCTCACAAAAAGGAAAAGAACTTATTGCATCACATTAAAGATGTGCCGAGGTTCAGCAACAGAGACCTCCATTCAAATTTGAGACGGGTTCATTTTAAAAAACAAATTTTAAACACCATTAAATTAATAAAAGAAATTTCTGAGCCATCCCAAATGGCACTTTTTGAAATGTCAACTGAACTGCCATTTCTCCGCTGAAGTCATAATAAAACTGTGCGGGTGAAAAGCATCACAGCTGGACCCCATATACGTCAACCTGGGCACCCACAGTTAGTGTCTGTCTTTGAAAACTGAGATCATGTGAGGAGTGAGTGAGATTCTAGAGGCAGGACTGGAAAATGAGCATTTCTGACACTGAAATCCTGACAGAATCCATTAAACTCTTCTTCCCACTGAGTCAGCAACCATCTGACATTGCAACATTCTGTCTTTATCAGTTTCTAGCAATATCATTCTTATTTGTCTTTCTCAAAGTAAGAAAGGGGTTTAATTAAACATCATCTGAGTCTTCCTGAAAACTATTCCTTCAAATCAGAGTTCTGGAATGCAGAACATCCCCTCTACACACAATGTATGGACACCCTGCTCTGGAAGTGTTCAAACCCAGGCTTGATGGGGCTCTGAGCAACCTGGTCTAGTAGAAGATGTCCCTGCCCAGAGCAGCATATTGGAACTAGATTATCTTTAAGGTCCCTTCCAACCCAAACCATTCTATGAACTATAATGTACCCCCAGAAATGACTTGTCAGAAGAAAAAACTTACCGGCTGCCCTCGGAGTCCTCGAGGGCCCTGTGGTCCTATGGGACCAGGATCACCCTGAGAGGAAGGAAAGTATTCCGGTCAGTGAGAAAGATCTGACATGGAGGCAGGTTAACATTTTAAAATATTCCTTATAAATTACACTGTTCACATATCAGGGAAAACCATTAAGGGAGTCTCACTGTCCCCTTTCAGTTATTTATGAGGAAGACCAACCTTTTGAATTTTAAACATCTGTCACTAGATGCAGCCTCATTTCAGGCAGAAACCATTTTTATCAAATTATCTTAAAGTTGTATTTCTCAGGGACAGAGATTCTCTAATAGTTCTCAAGAATTGACCACTCTGTTTTCTCTCCAGGGAGGCTTCAGAGCCGCTTCTATCTTCTCCAGTAGGTTCCTTTAGGTCTGTCTTACATTTTGCTTTGTAGGATACCATTTACAGCACTACAGTTTCCAGTGATACAAGGGGGTGTAAATGAGAAGCCACTTCTCCAGGTCCCCTGAGAGTGGCACATCAGCTACTTGGTACATTGCTCAGCAGCCGCTGAAGGATCCCATGTCAGCAGTGCTCTCCCAGGGCTTTGTTATGTGGCTGCACTTCACACTATTAATGCCAGAGGATCTGTTTGTACCATCTCTCTTTCTTCTGAGCAGCAGCATCTTATTCCATAGGTATTTCATAGATTTCAGTGGAGCAGCACACTCAGTCAGGTACAGCTGTGGCAGAGGAAGTGTGACAGAACTCAGCCCAGTGGGACCTGCAGGATGAAGCAGTGCTTGGAGAAGGATGGCAGAAGGCAGGTCCATGACTACCCAGCATAACCTGGGTTTCACACAATGTTGCTCTCTCTGCTTTTTCAAATATATAGTTGACATTTTAGTGTCAGCAGCTGAGCAATGACAAAGGCCCTCTAATTCTTTGTTTCCCCTAATGATCATTGCACAAATCATTCCCTGCAATAATTCACCCTTTATTGCAGTTTCTGCAGCTGTTTCAGGTCAGGGTCACTGTGAATTAAAAATTTCATTTTTCAGGGAGAAGGAGATTCATTTCTGCTCAAAATGGTAAACTTACATCCTTCCCTGGTGGCCCCTCACGACCAGCAGGACCCATCACACCTGGCTCCCCCTGCAATTCAGCAAAAAGGAAAGAGGGATCAGCTCAAGGTCAAATTCAGACCAATATCACCACTGTAACTGGTATTGGGTTTCTGCAATATTGGACTGAGCTCACTGAAAACTTTTTTAAAGTCAGCAAGAGCCTCGTTCATCTTATATGACATGAAGCTTATAAAAATAACTCAGAAGTATCTCCTGTAAGTGATGCACAAGGCAGTGCATAATCTGCTTTCCAGCAGATTATTTACTACTGCTAGTGCAACCACTGAAAACCACCAACATACTCATGATACTGAAGCTATCATAATGAGAAAGAGATGAGGAACTCCAGCACTGTATTTTTCAGCTACGCCTCTGCAAGCAGAGAATTTTATTTCCCTGTAAAAAGGCAGAATTAGGTGGAAGAATATTCGGTTTTGTATTCCACCTTTTACACCAAGAAGCTCAAAACAGAGTGGAGAACAACTTTATGTGCAGGACTTGAGGTTTGGGGTTTATGATCCCCAGGCAACTAAGTCAAAGGGACATTTCTATTCACATTTCTGTAAGTTTTGTACTTAAACTTATTTTGCACTTCTTCAGCATTTTTGGAGGAGAGCTAGTACTAGTCCAACAAGTGCAGAAGGGTTCCTCAGCTTGTAAGTCAGCATTTGTACCAAATGAATGCGTTATGGAGGCATCTTGAGGCTCCCTCACAAAGGGCTATGTCAAAGGGAGCGTCAGAGAACTCAGCTCTACCAGCTGCCTCTCCTAACCCAGAATCAGAAGTTCAGCAGACGGAATGAAGACAGCTGCTGTCATTTTGTGCCATAGATGTGGCCCATGGAATCGTAGTTGAAAACAGTCATGTAAAACACTGTCATAATTTTTGCTTTATCATGTATTGCCTCAGAAAGCACAATTCCAATTTGCACCATCTTTCTGGTGCATGAGGTACATATTACTTACTCGGGGACCTGGGGGACCCATATCTCCTCTTTGTCCTTTGAAACCCTATGAAAGACAATGAAATCAATAATTATCCATCACCCTGATACATGAAACACTAAGAAAACTTTATCTTGAATGTTTACTCAGAAACTTTCATAATTTTTTTTTCCTAAAGTTACTGTGGACCACTCAGCATAGAGCAGTCATGTCACAGGGAGTAATTAGGAAGGGCCACATCACAGGGAAAGCTTTCCATACCTCCTTAGGTGGCAAAACAAAAACTCTAGTCCATGTAACCCTGGTTTGACCAGCCAATAGATTATTTAACCCTCTTTCAGAGGAGACGTAATAGAACACAATGGCTACACCTGTGACTGTGCCTTCTGGCAGAGGGATTGTCATGAAGTTATATGCTTTAACTCCTATATCAGGGATTTATTCTAAGCTTGAAGGATTTGGAAATGTCTGTGTTCTATTTTTTTGCTTATTTATGCATTTATTTAGTCACAATGCCACGCATACGTTTGCATCGGTAAAGGACCTCATCTGCCCAACAAATGCTTCCTGACTACAGTTCAGAGGAGTGAGGGGATTGAGCCCTTCAGAGCAGTACCTACCGGTAACCCTCTGGCACCCTCCTGACCTGGGAGCCCTGGTTCTCCAGGCTTTCCCTGTAGGAAACAATCATATTCATGTTAATGAGAGTTTCAGGCCCATCTCTCTGGTGTTGAAAACTTCCCACCCTCCTCCCTTAGACATAACATCACTGAGAACTGTGGTTGCTCGGGGTTTATCCAGCAATGTCTGAACACATGAGGAGGTGAGCAATGACAGACATTCCCATGCACACCCCAGCCTGCACTGGCATCTGCACTTTGAGGTTTGGAGGCAGTTTACACCTCTGCACTGGTGCACCCTTGCAGCGTTTTAATGTCAGAGCAGCACCAATACCTAATCAGCACATGCAAAATCAGCATCTGCACAGAGAAACTGAGTGTTTTGGTGGAAACACAAACTGTCTGCAGCTGCTGTGACAAGCACTCCTCTACAGACCAGTTGTCCTCATGACTGGGAACTTGGCTCTTCCCAGAATCACTAAGTCCCGTTTCATGAGTCACAGAAAGGGACTGGCAATGCCTGATACTAGAAGCACATTCTTCATGTAACACACACAGTTGCCAGAAATAACATTCACTGCCAAAATAATTAAGATTTCCTTTTAGCTGACAACTTTATGGCTCAGGTTTTTTGCCTCAGCAAATGAAAGTATAGACTAAGTAGAGAAAGTCAAAAATAAACCCTCTAGTTCTAACCTCTAAAACAGAATTGTCTCAGAGCAATCCAGAAGAAGCTTCTTTAAAGACACCTCCTCTAAACTTTTTATACCCCATAAACTTCTACCTAAAAGATGGATTACTGGATTTAATGTTACAAGACAACCTTCTTTCTCCGCAGTGTTTACAGTAGTTGTAAAAGTGGAGTCACTAAGTTTTAGTGTATTTATGGTAGTTGTAAAAGTAAAAGTACTCAGTTTGTCAAGATTGCTCGTGTGTGACTCTTATAAATTGCTCAAGACAATATGGTCCTTCTGGTGTTAAAAGCAGACATGCAAACAGGCTCCTTGATCCCTCTAAGGAGTCTATAGACAGGCAGCTTCACAAACAACAACTGGATGGCTCTGATTGCCTGAGCAAAATGGTTTTAAATTACGTTACCGGTTCCCCAAGAGATCCTGGTTTGCCATCTTTGCCATCATTCCCAGCAATGCCCTGTAAATGGAATGCAAAACAGGGTATAAAGAATCGATAGGGAAGATTGGTGGGTTTTTTTGTTAGCATAACTCTGCTCATCATGGTATGCTTATGTTTGCCTAAACACCCTGCTTCTATAGCTCAACCATAAACCTCACCCTGCCACACTACTGCAACAGCATAAATTATTTCCTTTTCTAATATGGCAAGTCTAAGGGATTCCTCCTTTCCCGCAAGGTGAGCACTCTAACAATCTTAGACCAGCATTCTAAAAGCAACTGTTATAAATCATTATAATGCCATTATTTTCATTGAGGTGGGCTCCTTTACACTAGAAATAGCTCTGGCTCTATCTCTATGTCAGATTAAAAAACTCCCAAAATGTTGTATTATTACATTTGCCAGAAGAGAGGAGTCTATGCCCAAGATGCACTTGAACTTGAGTCAGTGTAAAGGAATAATTTTTACTGTGAACTCAGATAAAGTCAGTATTTTAGTCTCTGAATTCTTGTGTCCTTACACTGGAGTTATTAGTTGATTTTTTTTTTACTCTGCATAAGAGTATTTCCTCCAATGAGGAGATAGATAAGGAACAGACTTGATTCATGTTGGTAACTGACACTTTATTTTAAAGTGATCAAATACAGTATTCTCACTATCCTGGACCAAGGACATTGTATTGCACGACAGAGACCATCACATGCATAGCATTCAAAGCACCTCAAAAGTATCACCTCTTTGTTTTACACATCTATGCCTGTATGAAGAGTTTAATGTATTGAATAAGAAGGAGCTTAATTGTACTCACTGGAAGTCCAGGCAGCCCTGGTGGGCCCTGTGGACCTGGTGGACCATCTTTGCCCTGGAAGGAAAGAATAAACACTGTAGGTCAGAGAAGCTTCTCAGATCTTCCGTCAGATGATTTATCACATATAGTTTGACCAGGGACAATTGTGAGAAGCTGGTCTTGTAGCCCATGTCACAGAGTCTATGAGGTTTTCTTGAATTACTTCTAGTTTAAACTGGAGGGTGCTCTTTTCACCTAAAAAATTCTGTATTAACTATGAGTTCTTACAGATTGGGAAACCACTGAAATCACTGGTAATTTTTTTCTGAAGTTAATTATATTTAATGTTTTGTCCTTTAACTTCCTGCATTAGGTGTCCAGCCAGGAAGTAGATCTGTATTTTATAACTATCTAATGAGTAGTTACAGGAAGTGCCTTGCATACAATCCCAAGAAATTCCCAGGACTGGACAATAGCATCTCAGGTCTTTCACAGTGTCATAATCTTGATCATCCATTTGAAATGGATTTTCAGCCAGCCTGTCCTTCTAGACTCTGACCTCTCTGCTGAGAGTGTTCACTGATTTCATAACACCCATCAGGAGGACCATCATTGCTCACTTAAAATGAAGTTCAAATTGTGCAATGGATCTGAAAAAAGCAACTTGCTCCATAGGAAACCCTGATCTAGAAATTAATCACAGAATTACACAGTATTGAACTATTCCAGCTCAACAGCTTGTATTCCTCAGGGAACGTTAATTTTTAACTTTTCAATCTGAAGTTAGCATCAATCAGATTACCTGTCTCTCCCAGGGTTTTCTGATGCATTACCATAAAGTAGCATCTAAAAACCCTTCAAATGAAACAGAAGTAGCAAAAAGTTATCATGGGCTTCTCAGAGGTTTCACTTGTACTGGTATTTTCAGTGGTGCCAGGGAATGATGTCAGGCCTTGGCATCTGAGCAGTCTGTGCTGTGACATCCTTCAACATGTTGCAGGTTATATTCTGATAATCCCCACACAGAGTTTAGGTATTAGCCTAGGTTATAAAGCATCCTAACAGATTTAGTAATCCTGTTCTAGAGGCTAAGAGATGTTAATAGCAAGGACAGACACACGAGAGGTACGAAAACCTCCATACATATCCCATGGGCTGGATTATGCTCTGGTTAATTTGGAGATCCATTTGGTGAGTAAAAAAAAATTCAAGATCAGAGTAATCTGTTATTTGTGGAGCTCCTACTTGTAGGGGTAGAGTTGATAGAGACTGAATAATAATAGGTGAAGCCAGTGGTGAAGCACAGAGCTTAGAGCTTACTATGTCTCCTGGGTTTCCCACTGGTCCTATTGGTCCTGGTGCCCCATCTGATCCCTAAACAAAATAAAGCAGAAACAATGTGAATGATTCATGAATTCTGTACTTTTGTCAACATACTTCCTACCACAGCTGGCAACCCTGAAGTTTTCTTCAGTCACTCAGTTCAGCATTCATTCAACTTCTTCATTCATCACCAAAAAGCAGTGCTAACCTCTGCACTCAATCAACCTCCAAAGCCAGAAAAAGTCAGATACTTGAGTCTGGTCCTTCCTTCCAAAAATAGGGAAAAATAGGAAAAAGCCAATCTTGTGACAAAAATAACTCTGAAGAACAGAAATCACAGGAGAAGAGAAATTATGAAGCATACTCTGTGGCAGGCAAATTTTTGGAGCCACGAGTCAATGAAGGCAGAGGCAAAAGTCAGCAAAAGATGAAGAGTAAAATTATTGAAGGGACATCATATTCTGCTCTGCTTTGACAAGCTCAGTTTCACATTTTGATTTCACAGCACATTTTCTTTGGCTGTGAGTCTGTTCAGAGGGTCTCATAGGACAAGTATGAGGTTAATATAGACACAGTAAATGTGTCTGTTATTAACTTCTCCTAAAATAATGCTCACAGGAGCACAAATGACCCACAATGCAAGTCCACATGTTGTCCCATGGCAAAGCATCCAGAATCCTTAAGGCACTGCTACCATCTGAATACAGAATTTTAATCTAATCCTATTTTTCTGGCATGTCCTCTCATTTAGTTGGTGCAATGTAAATTTGGACTGTGCAGATCCCCAGTACAGAGGAAGATGGCACTTCCTCAGCATGTCAGAGCCAAACTGCACTGTAAGCAGCAATATGAGCAGTGATGACTGTGGGCAAAGAAAGACAGTTTGGAGAGAAAAGTCCTTCACTCAGGAAAAGCCCAAACACTTGAGGGGCATAAAGTGGAGATATCACCAGCAAGAGAGCCAAGTTCTTTCAGCTCTGATTCTGCGCTGTCACCTCTTTTTAAATACAAAGAAGAATGAATGTATTACAGAGTGAGTAGAGCTAAGAATGAGGAGCACTGTGATGGAGAGGAACATATGTAAGAGGTCTTTTAATTCAAAAGTAAACCACATGATATGAAAATTGGAAAAAATCAAGTCTCATACCACTGTGTAAAATTGAGAACTAAAACACTCTTAGATGTGCTGGTTCTAGATTAACACCTTATTCCACATAGAGTAAAACACCTATATACATATTAAATAGTCTCTGTGGAAGACTTTTCATCATCATTGTGTTGTATAAAGAGAGCAACTGAAGCTTAGCATCAATTTACAGAGTGAGCTGAAGCAATCAGTGAAAAGTGGCCAATATATTAAATAGCAATTACCATGAGTGGGGAACTCTATGACACTTAGGGGACCATTAGGAACCCAGTGGAAAATGCAAATTCAATGAATAGACAGATGGGAACAGTCCTTTCTTCCACACGGAGCTTGCAACAGCCTTTATTAGTAAGAAAAGTACTGGATCATCTTTGCAACAAAGGAACTTACAGGTGGACCAGGGTTTCCAGGAGCCCCTGAGAAGCCAGGCATTCCAGGGTGGCCCTGCAGAATAAAAAAAGAGACTTTCTTTAGGCACTGTTCACACCTCTAGTTGTATAAAAATTAACTGGTAACTGAATATTGTGAGGTAACATCAAAGCTAGACAATATGCAGACAGAGGTGGTTATAAGGAAATAAAGAACCATGGCTTTTTTAAAGCACAACCTTGTTTTTCAAGGTGAACACTTCAGAAATATCATAGTTATAATTTCAGGTACTTTTTCCAATGAATACCTCAGACTATGCTAATGGAAGATGAAAACAGATATTGTGGAATTGTACATACATAAGTTTAGGCAGGAAACCAAACCTGTTTAAAATATCCTACAAATCCCATTGAACAGGTGCTGATTTGCACATTAAACAGTTTGCTGTAATTTAGACCAGTCTCCTCTTTCCTGTGACAACTCAGTCCCTCCTAAAAGGAGTCATCCTTACATTCATCTTCCAAGAAAAATAGAAACACTGGATTTTTCAACCCAAAGACACCTGACCTTCTGGATACCATCAAGGGAATGTCTGAGGAAATTACTAAGGGTTAGGTAATGTAGAGAATTGAATGCATTTAGTCCAGAACTGAGGTAACAGATGATACAGGAAGGTTTTTACTGGACGATGAGGATGGAAACCTGTGGAGGATTGCTATAGTTTCACTCTTCAGAATAGCCCATTTGTGGTTTATGAGTGATGAAGAACTCCCATCTTCTTGGTTTTCCTCTGAGAAGGGAATTATTCCACAGACATCACAGGAATTACTGATGAAGGGGGAAGTACAGAGGCAGCACTGTTGGAAAGCACACTGGTTTTACCTGTTCACCTTTTTCTCCTACATCCCCAGTCATACCACGATCTCCTTTAGCACCCTGATAATAAAAAAAAAAGAGGCGTTGAAAGTCACTTCAGTATTGTGACAACTTTTTGACCTATTTCATAAAGCACTTGGACATTTGAGCATAAAACTCATGAATTAAGACTGAGACCTCCTAGACTTTTACTACCAATGCTGGAGCCAGGATATATGTGAAGGATGGCCTTTGAGTAGATCCAGCATAGCTGGTTTTTAATGTTGTAGTCTCATAGACATAAAGAGGAATTATACATCCTTAAAAAGCAGGCAGGTTGTTAGGAACTTCACTAAAATCATATCTTGATAAGGAATCATCTGGCCCAACAAAGACTTCTACAGCATGAGTTAGTAATCTCCTCTCCCTTCAGGGAAAACAGCAATAAAAATGGCCTTTCCAAGGTGCAGCCTGAAAATTCATGCCCAAAAAGTGCTCCCCTCTTCCTCTCTCTGTCTTTCTGTCCTAATGACACAGAACAGACAGTTAACTGTCAGAGACTGAAATGTTTAATGATTTATGCATTCTAGGAGACTTTTGCAGGCTTTTGACTTGCATTTCGGATGGACAGTTGGGCCCATCCCTCCCTCCAGTAAAGAGCCAAGTTTGCAGGCTTTTGACTGTTGCATTATACCTCTGATGGACAATTGAAGGTGTCAAACCCTGAAAAGGCAGGACCTCTGATGGCCCATAACAGCCCATTCCCCCTCTGCCAATCTAAAAAAAAAAAAAACAAAGATGGGAACCAGGCCAGACACAGAAACTCTGTGCAGGGCCCAGGGAGAGGTTGGAGGCTTGAGGCATGGCCGTGACACTGACCATGGATATAATAACTCATAACTTCTTGCAGTGTGGGGGCTTCCCTCCTTCACTCCCAGCAGATCAAGGCCACCACTTCAACTGACAGACATGGAAGCTGCAATGATCAAGTTTCATCGCTGGACCCCATGGGTGGTGACTATATACATCTGTCCACTCTCAGTTTTTCTTTCTCTTACTCTCCCTTAGCCTTATCCTGTCTTTCCTTTCTCTTCCTTAGCCTTATCCTGTCTTTCCCTTCTCTCCCTTATGCATTTTACCCCCCAGGGGTTATCCCTATGACATATAATATAGATGACAACACCCAAAATGCTAACATACCTGTTAAAACAAAATTGTTAAAATAAACCCTACCTATATATGTTTTCAGACACCGATTATTCAGTGTCGTTTCACTCTAATCCACCCCAAGGGAATTATTGATAAGAACCTGGGTTACTCCTCTCCCCTTTTTCTGGGGCGGATTGTAACACTAACTCAAATGTAGATGTCTGCATCATCAGTGCTTAAAATAAGGCAAGAGGAGTCTCACTCAGTGAAAAATACTGAGGTGATGGTGAACAGGTTATGAATAATGCACAGAACAATAATGAACTGCTGGCCAAGGAAATAATACTCTGCTTTACTACATGAGAGCTAGAGGACAAGGGGGAGAGGGAGGGTTTCTATCTATTAATTCAAAGAGCTCTAATTCATATGGACAGAAGGCATAAAGCTGCTCACGAGCAAAGATCTGAAGTTCTACTGCTCTGTTCCAGAATGAGACCTCATAGTTTAGATGGTGTTGGTAAGGACAATATACCACATAGTCATAAATAGAGAGTAATTTGGGTCTCTCGCTGCAAGATTCCTCCTAATGTATTCAGTAAGGACTCACAAAGACTGTCTCTGTGTTTGCGCCTTCCCATGGGTCTTACAATATTTGCTTTTAGCATTTGCAAACTCTTTTCACTGAATTCAAGTTAGGCTATTTATCAATTGCTTGATTTTATTTTATGCACATGTACAGTTTGAAATATGTCCTTGTATTTCACCTAAACATCCAATTTTACTGCCTAAATCTCTGCTTTCTCATAACACAGAAGAAAGTAGCAGATGTGGTATGTCTCAGATTGCTTGGCATTTCTGCCTGTTATTGGTCTTATGTGTTACTAATTCTCTTGCAAATTTTCTCCTGGAACATTCTTTCATTTTGATCAACTCTGTGTTTACTTTTGAGACTGTACTGCTCTCTCCATCACACTATTAATTGCAAGATATAAAATTAATTCATAAATCTCTATTAGCTTGTCCTACACTCTAATAAGTGCAAATACAAAGATGTTAAAATAGCAGGAGTTAATTTTAGACAGTAAGCCAGTAATACAGGGATATGTGGAGGAAACTGTGGTCCATCATGAAATCACCTTCTCTTTCCCTCCACTGATGTTTTTTAATTCACATTAGGCAGTCGTAAAGGTTTCAGCTGTGACCAGGCACTGGCATTGTGAGCTGACCGATGACAGACATCTTCATGGAAATGCTTGAAATGTGGAATACCTCAGACAATGGAAGTTTTGTGTTGGCCTATGTCCCTAGACCATAAGGCAGAAGCACATAGCTGAAACAAGGAGTTCTTCCTATAACTTGTTTCAGGAAATATTCAGAGTTTGTGGATAAAACCACCATGGCAGATGGTGTTCATGGAGCCCAGCAGCTCAGTGCAGCAGCCTTAATTTAAGTGGTTCCAGAACATAACATTCAAAGAGGAGAGGAACAGGCACAGTGGCTACTGCTGAGGCTTTGATTTCTTCCTCACCTGGTTTGGGTTGAAACTTACTCTCGTGTCCTTATCTGTCTTCAGAACAGCAATGTAAAGAAACTCAGTATCAAGAATCAAGCCCTTCACGTGTGTGTTTGTGTGTGAAAGGGATGGTAGAAGACACTATTGAAGTGAAACAGCGTCCATGCAGGGAGCTGTGCAGTTCTGCCCACCCAACAGGGCACTGCTACCTCCTCACACAGAGATGGATCCCACCAAGGATCCCTTATACTCACAGTGTCATAGAACGGTCTGACTTAGAAAGGACCTTAAAGAACATCTAATTCCAACCCTCCTGCCATGGGCAGGGACACCTTCCACTAAACCAGGTTGCTCAAAGCCCCATCCAGCCTGATTTTGAACACTTTCAGGGATGAGGCATTCACAGCTTCTCTGGGCACCCTGTTCCCAGACTAATTAGTGTGATTATTAGTCACAAAAAAGTTTTCATGGGACAATTGAAAAACAACCAACCAACCTTTGGGCCATCAAGCCCAGGTGGGCCTGCAGGACCTCTGGGACCAGCAACCCCCTACAATGCAGAAAACGTAGAGGTAAACACTAGTTTAGTCCACAAGTATCTAAAAAAGATTCAGTAGGTTGTTAATCAAAAAAAAATAAATTATAAGAAACCATCAGCCATATTATAAGAAAAACAAGGTTACACCAGATCCAAGGCATGGTCACTTCCCCAACTCTCTTACCATTTTCCCATCCTGGCCATCTCTGCCTGGTGGTCCTCGGAGACCTTTATCACCTTTGAAACCTGGGATACCTGGCAGTCCTGGTGGGCCAGGAGGGCATTCACTGCACACATCCTTGGAAAGAACATGGAGACACACATCAGCAATAGACTTCAGGCACTTAGCAGACTCTACAGACACCCAATATGAATGCAGCACAGTGGTGCTGGTATAATATGCAAAGCTTTGCAGTTTTACCTCACTGGATAGGACGGGGGTGAATTTGCCTCACAGAACTGCACTGGGGGCAGTGTGGAGCAGAGTGAGGGGCAGCAGCTGAGCTCACACATGCTCCCATGGGGAGTTTCCTATTAGTTCTAGGTCCTAACAGATCGTCCAGGATCAAGAAACAATGGAAAAACCCCTTCCTGACATGGAGGTCAGAGAGTCGCAAAACAAGGCTAACAAGAACAACATCATTTTGAAGCTTCAAAACTACTAGAAAACTGTGTCTGCACCACTCTGAAAGAGCTGAGTTACTGCTCAGAGGGCAGATTTCTAGGGAAAAACAGGTGCAGCACAATGTCAGAAAGGGTGTTTTGCAGGGGAAACTGTATTCAGCAGCTGGCATTGCCAAGGAGAACTCATCCGATGGAGTTTGTGAAGACTAAGTGAATGTCACAGTGTCCTGGCCAAATTTTATCATGGAGAATCATTACCTCCAAACCTTGCAAAACTTTGAAGCATCATCTCAGTAGTCTTTACACTTCAGCTATCCTCAGCAGATTAAATACAGTGCTATGACATTTCCATTTCAAAGGCAGATTCCCTTCAGCAAAAGGGGAGAGAATCCTGCCCATAGGAGACAACACAGCACAACAGACAGATCATCAGGCTGAGACTCTGGAGACCTTGCTACAACACCCACCTCTGTCAATGATCTGTTGTAAAATTGTGGGGTAAACTACCTTTCTGAGTCTCAGTCCCTACGCACCTTTATCTACTTACAATGTCAGTGCTTGAGAAACACCTAGAACAGCAGAGCCCTTATTTCACCTGGAATTGCTTTAGACAGATCTGTACCAATCATGGAGTGAAAAAATACTAAGCAGAAAGAATGCAGAAGTGTGTTTAACCATAGCATAAGTAAAGGAAATAATTGACAGAATACCAAAATTTTGTCCTGTGCCCAAGAATGAGTGTCTTGTTCTTGTCCAGATTAGAAATCCCAAACAACACCTTACAGTGAAACCTCTAGAATCATACTGGGCTCCACAAAACAGAGACAGCTCTTCAAAGTCATTTCACAGTAGCAATCTTAAAAGGGCCCTTTTGTTAATGTTGTCAGTAAAAGAAGGCAAATGTTTAGTTTGTTTTAATCAATAAGAAAGGATTTCTTGCCATATTTCAAGACAGCTTAAAAGACTCCCAACTTAGCCCATGGAAATCTGTAAAGGATTTTGCAGTCAATGCCTACCAAAGGCTGACTTGTTTCCCAGAAAACTCTCTACATGGAGAGTAAAATCAGACAGATCATCACTTTTGAAACATGGGTGCTTTTGGGGTTAACTACCTTCATCCTTTCAGATGCACAGTGCAAACTAACTTTGCACACACAGTTCAAAATTACTCCAGTCACTGTTGAAGATATATGTGAAAAAATCAGATATTTTATTAATTTGGTTTCCATTTTCTGGTTTGGATAATACTACTGATAATGTTTATTTCTCCTTGGGAATGCATGCCTCTGAAATAACTGAAAAAGCCTCAAAATTTTTATAGGGATCTTTGTAGGTCATTTCACTGCTGGAGATGGCATTTTGATCTCCAGTGTGAGCACTAATGTCCCAATACCGGTGCAAGTAGGAGACATACAAGTTTCAAGCTTTGACAGAGTGTTTAAAGACACCTTTTGGACTTATAGTCAGACACTTTCCCATCACAGAATGATAGTCAGGTCTGAATCAAACACACAGATAAACTCTTACCCTCATCAAAGGCTGATTACCTTTACTAGGAGATTTATGTCCTCTGGAGAGAGCAGGGGTGGGGAACCCTGTGGAATGAGAAATTCATTATCTCAGACAATTTTAAAAAGCAACAAGACATTAGATCTTTTTCCTGAATGTGGTCAGTGGTTTCCCTTTCCTTGCCTAGGACTCACTGGGACAAACATGCACTTCATCACATCTGAGACGAGTTCTTGCTGAGGGCACTGCACAGTGGGGCTAAAAGGGTGCCTTTAAAATTTTGGCTTTTTACATGCAGAATATCTGGTTATTTTCGTACTATTTCAAAGTTGTCACAGATATTTTTATCATAACCCCTTAGTGGGTCTTAGTGTTTTTCCCTTTACTCTGCTGGGAAAAGCAGCAGTGGAAAAGCACCGGAGCGCTCTTCTGAGTTGAGGTGTACAGGTGCAAACTGAGTTAAAAGAAATATGTAACACAAAAATGAAGTTACATACAGGTTTTCCAGGAGGTCCTCTTTCCCCTGGACTTCCAGGTAGACCCTACAGATCAAAAGAAAGAAAAGAAATGTGAAATTATCATACAATAACCCCCAGGTTGCTCTTACACTCACTGACTGCTCTGGGTTAGCACACATTTTACTGTCTGCTGCTCAGCAGCACTGCTCCTTGCATGTGACAAACAGTAAACTCAATACCTGCAACTTTAACATCCTCTGAACTCCTCCTAAACCTCATTTACCTACCGTGTGACCTTGCTAGACTCATTTCAGTCACACAGAGATTGAAATTGCTTTAGTTTGTCTTCTGGTCACAGGAAACACTATGAAATGCAATAGTGTGAAGGATGAAGCTTTAAATCTCTGATGGCATCTGTAACATGCAAAATTGAGACCTTGCAAACAGGTTTGTTTGTCTGGGGAGCTGTAGTGGTTTTAGTTTTCATGAGATGAAGGCATAGAAATTACCAGCATCCTTAGAATTTTAAGCCTAGAAAGTCATGGTTTGGAAAAGAGACAACCCCCACCCCTCAATGGGTTTCTCTTACCTGTCATTAGCAACTCATTAGTTTGTTAAAAAACAAAACAAAACAAAAACCACATCTAGAGATTATTGTAATATCTTTGCATAAACTAATGCTCACATGGGAAACCAAATCTTTTGAACAGGACAGTTGGTCACTGTCCAGATGGTGACAGAAATCTTCATCGAGAGTATCCTTGCAGTGGTGTTTTAAGATAGACTTGGTGAGATTCCCCCAAACCACTTCCTGCTAAATTCCTGTATCCACCTGGTCCATCACCCTGTGTCATCACTCAAACATATGCATGTTCTATCCATAATGAGAACCTTAAAGAGCATACTAAATATCTTCCATCTATCTTAACCACATACAAAAGCTGTCCTACCTGACTATTTTTGCTTCTAATGGAACAGTTTCTACTGACAATCTGGAAGCACCTTTCTGTGTTCAGTTTTATTGATTCTGCAGCACGTCCCAGCTGGAGTGCTCTCTGGGGTGGTTCCAGATTTGTCACCCAGGGTGTTCACAGAATAGATTTGGTTGGAAGGGACCTTAAAGAATATTTTGTTTCCAACCCCTGCCATGGGCAGGGCCACCTTCCACTAGACCAGATTGCTCAAAGCCCCATCCAGCCTGGCCTTGGACACTTCCAGAAATGTGTCATCTGCAGCTTCTCTGGGTAACCTGTTCCAGTACCTCACCAACCTCACAGTAAAGGACTTCTTCCTAATATCTGATTTAAACCTACTCTCAGTTTGAAATCATTCCCCCCTTGTCCTGTCACTACAGGCCCTTGTAAATAGTCTCTTTCCATCTTTCCTGTGGGCTCCCTTCAAGTACCGGAAGACTGCAACTAGGTCACCCCAAAGCCTTCTCTTCTCCAGGCTGAACAATCCCAGTTCTCTTAGCCTTTCCTCATAGGAGAGGTTGTCTATCCCTCTGATCATCTTGGTGGCCTCCTCTGGACTTGCTCCAAGAGGTTGCTGTTCATCTTGTGGTGGGGACCCCTGGGCTGGATGCAGCACTGCAGGTGGGGCCTCACCAGAGAGGAGCAGGGAGGGGACAATCACCTGCCTCAACGTGCTGCCCACAGTGCTCTGGATACAGCCCAGGACTCAACTGGCTTTCTGGGCTGCGTCAAAATCTGGATGATGATCAATACAATGAACATACAAGTAGTGGCTCAGCAGGGGCTAGCTAGTTAAATCTAAGGCAATCAAAATTTTTCACCTGGAAACCTCCATTAAAAATTGATTAAATCCTTTGCTGGGATGAAGACTGGATGTTCTGTCAGTCACCTTGTCTCAGGTTAGTTTGTTGTCTCCAATCAGTTTGTTGTATTATTTATGAAGACAACCAGATGGTTAGTACTTGGTCACCTGGGGATTTATGACTGAAGCACACTGCGTGTGCTACACAACTAGAGCTATAGGGAAAACTTGAATTTCGTCCTTGTGTCTCCCATAGTACTTAAATCCTTTATGTCTTGCTAGAGGAGAGCAAAAAAAGGGGAAAATATACTGATCATCTTCTTCTGTTCCAAATTAAATGTGTCTGTGTGAGCAACAATCCTTCAGCTACCTTGACTTCCTAAGAGATGAATATTAAACACAAACTGAAGTGGATCTAAAGTGGACCTGAAACAGTACTGAAGCCCATGGATGAATGCTTGTTTCCCAAGGAACTTAACCTGCAGGGGAGGATAAAGAGAAGATAAGGTCCAAAGGAGAAGGTTAACTTATAATTCCCCACAACTGGGGAATTGAGTAAAAATAAGGAAACGTTATAGCTGTTTATAGTTTTGCCTCCACCACAGAGCATCAAAGTGAACCTAGAGGACTGTGGGATGTTTGCAAAGTCCCCTGTCTTTCACAGGTGCTAATTGTCAGGTCATGCTTTTAGCATCCTCTTCACTGTGGTTCTCAGCCACTTCTGCAAGTGGGAAGAGGGCTGACTAAATAGCAGTTACACAGGTCTTATATTCCCAGATCTGCTGTGTTCAGGAAGACTCACACAGCACTTTCTTTAGAAAGTGTGATGCAAAGCAGACTTGAACCATGAGAATAATCCTGTATCAAAAAGCAACACAGAAAAGACAGTTCAGAAATGTCTTTCATGCTGAGTAGTAGCACAGCTATAAATAAACTATTTCTGCCATAGGGCTCACTGACAGCCTTTTACTTTGGGATCATAAACATGAACAAGGCACTAGCAGTGTAATTTGAGTATTTAAAGAAGATTTTTTTAAAAGAGTATAGGAAAAGACTTCTTAGTTATGTGAAAAGACACACAAGAAGATAGTGAATAAAACTGAAATCCTTGGGAAGATTTAAGCACAGCTATGATAACCACATGGTATCAGATTGCCTTGAAACAAAAAGGGATGGACCTACTTTCTTGCACACTGTATGATGTGAAGCTGTGATGTCTTTAACAGGGTGTAAATGAGACAGAAAAAGAGATTAAGTTCTGTGCCATGGCTGACAAACCTGAAAAACACTGAATTCCCAGGAGAAGTCACACAACTGAAAGGTACAAAACTGCAAACAGAGAATGCCCTTTGAAGAATGCTTCTCTGAACCAAAAAGAAAAAAAACAGATGTAGGATGATGGCACTTCAGCACAGTGCATTATCAGAGGACAGGCAAATGGAAGCATAATCCAAAGTAAAGGAAAGATTGTTGTTCTATAGAGGCCTGGAGTTAGAAAAGGCTGACAAAAAGGGTCAAGCTGCAAGCACAGAATCATAGAATCAGAATATCCTGAGTTGGAAGGGACTGACAGAGTCCAACTCCTGGCCCTGCATAGGACAATCCCAAGATCACATCATGTGCCTGAGAGCATTTTCCAAACATGTCTTGAACTCTGTCAGGCTTGGTGACCACTTCCCTGAGAAGCCACTTCCAGTATCTGGCCACCATCTGGGCAAAGAACCTTTTCCTAATATCCAACCTAAACCTTCCCCGGCACGTTTTCAAATTGCCCAGAGCAGAATCAAAATGCTAGAATGATAACAGGGAGGATATAAATGCATCTGACAAGCTAATAGGAGAGGAAACTGGAAAAGAGAAATCCAGAAAAATAAAATTAAAAAAAAAGAAAAAAAAAAGAAGAAATTAGTCTGACAAAAAACTATATGGCACTGAAAAGAAATGCTGCTAACATGATGTGGGAAAACATGCAGATCCAAATAACAAGCAGTGTTGAAAAGCTTGTAAAGTTTGAACACTTCCAGGAACTTGCAGCCAACAGTGGCTGGCACAAAGTGGAATTTCCAATGGGTGGTACAGCACACCAATATAGGGAAAAAATGTCAGCAATGAGGAGCTGTGATGCACAGGATCCAGAGCATCAGTCTGCAAAATCTGACACATAGGAATGATTGTTAACTGGGAACTGAGGGAAACTGTGATGATGTTATGCTGAAAAATGATGCTCAGGTAAGTGGTGTATGGGAAAATACATGACTTAAAGAAAATCTATAATGAAACACATAAGTATATAACGAAAGTGTGTAAGTCACACAGACTTATGGTGGGATAGTTCTATTACACAACTGAAAATTAAACTTGAAATGCAATAATTTAAATAGATTATAAGTTACAGCAATAAAGAGACAAGAGGAGGTTTAATAAGTGTATTCTGGTTTGGGGTGTAACTACCCTAAAAATACTGAGAAAAGCTCCTTGTAACTGTCCCTCTAAGTGCAGAGAAAAATTAACCTCAGGAAAGAAAACCCTGTTTTTCAAATCCAATGACAGTAATATATGCATCCACAAAGGTTTTGTAATTATGAAAGTAAACTCAGGGGAAGATTAACTTCCCAGTAATGCTGAAACTTAGTTACCATGAATAATTAAACTAATTAAATATTGATTAATTAAATGTTTATGTTAATTAAAATTATCATAATCAAAGTACAGAAAGGGCCTATTAAACAGGTGCCCTCACTGCTAATAGTAGGATAAGAGAATGTCTCATTCAGATTATTTCCTAATTTAAGAGCACTAAGTAGTTATGTTGAACAGAAACATTTTATCTCTCAGCAGACAGTCACAGGATGATTCCCAAAACATGCAGTGTAAGGGTATTTGGCCAGAGAGTGTCTGCTCCTTTGGGAGTATCTGGTCAAAGACCTTTTTTCAATGCAACAAGGGAAAATAAGGAAAAAGACATAAATTAGAACATCAAGGACACAAACCTGACCAACAAATAAGGATGGTAGTGATGGGAACCAAATCTGGAAATTCACACTAATTGATGAATGCATGTGGAAGTGTGAGGAGGCTTATTCCAGCAAGATTATCTGATCCAGGACCTTGTCAATTGGGAAATTAAGGGAAAAGGAGGAAATCAGAAACTAAATATGCCAAGACACAGACAAAGCAAGAAACAAATCTTGTCACACACCAATTGATGGGCTATCAGGAAACCACAGGCTGCACTTCCAGGGAGACCAGTCTGGACTTTGCAAGTGATAAGACTGTAAACTAGGGTGACCCTGAACTGGGAGGGGTGCAGGAATTAGTAGAGCTGGGGAGATGCATGAGGGGCTGTGCAGGGGAATGGACAGCAGAGAGTAACAGACAGGGGTAGACAGAAAAGGGTGTAACAGAGGGCTGGTCACACATAAAAGAGTGCTGGTGGATGCATTTGATTGTCTGAGCTCTGCACCTCATCACCATGGTTTGTCCTATGGTCTTATGTCTTCCTATAAACTTTCCATAGAATCATAGAATGGTTGGGCTTAAAGATAATCCAACTCTCCTCCCATGGCCAGGGATACCTTCTATTAGACCAGGTTGCTCAAAGCCCCACCCAACCAGGTCTTGAACAATTTCAGGGATGGGGCATCCACGGCTTCTCTGGGCATCCTGTGCCAGTGCCTCACTATATGCACAGTAAGAAATTCCTTCCTAATATCTAATTTAAATCTACTTATCAGTCAGGAGGGACCTGATCTGCAGTAGCTGAAGTAGACAGCTGTAGAAATATTTTTTTATATGTAGAAATATTTTTTTATAATTCTCAGACTAGGAGTTTGGCCAGTTTCTCTGACAGAAGGTACTTAAGGCTATACTATTTTAATACTGCAGATTAAAATCTGATTTGGATTATATTTTTCCAAAAGCAAGTAATTTTTTTAAGTGACTGAGGGCATTAAAGCAGGCACAAGATAGACTGGTTCTGTTACAGAACAAATTAGTTGTATCATCGGGAATAACAAAGACCTAAAAAACTTCACTTTTCAGGCTTTAATAATCAGAGTTTTAGTTAATCAGAAAAAAGAAAAAGGGCAATTAAAGATAAGAAAATAATCTATATGGGAGAAGACAATATCTCCCAGCTTTGTTCCAGAAAAAGAGAATTTGTAGGGCTTTATGGACATAATGAACTTCACAGGACAAATAAATACCAAGCCTTTTGCAAAGAGGAACAGAACAAGGCCAAACCAGCACAACTGTACTGCACACCTAGACAAACATTTTCAAAACCTAAATTTTAATAAAACAAGACACTGTCCTGAGAACTCTTGATATTTGATTGAATTGCCAACAGATATTTCAAAAGGTGACCCTGAGCAGTGCAATCAGAAAAAAAAAAAAGCGCGTGCTTTTAGGGCACTAGAAAAAAAGTTAGAAGGTAGTCACATAAAAAAAAAATGAATTTATTCACCTATGGGAGATAATTCTAGCCAAACTATTGCAAAAGAAGGATTGACTCTTTCACCTTCCCAAATACAATTGTAAATCTGTTTTGCAGTGTCAGAGAGTACAACAGCTTATGGCAGACACTTCCACAAGCATCTGATGAGCTTGCAACTGGAAAAAACAATGAAAAGAATAATTTAATGTATGTAAATGTGATTTAAAAGATTTTTTTCTGCCTCAGAAAAAAACATGGAACACATTTGCAAAGGCCACAGCAAAATACAAGACTGAGGCAAGTCATTAAGGCAATTGACACTGAATGGCTTGGGAGTTGCATGGCAAATTCATATTAGCAATTCAAATTGGAGCTTTCCTAACTGATGCCATACTGTTTGAACACAGCAGAGTACAAAAATGGGCAAGCTTCAGAGAATGCAGGAACACTTCACTGATATCCAAGAGGGCATAAACAGAACAAAAAATGCTCTGTACTAGTTAAATGAAAATGGAGATCAAGAAACTGTGAATGCATGATCTTGTCAAAATAGGTTATCCCTGCTGTAACACCAGAAATGCTGGAATGTGCAGTAAGTGTGGAGAATGTGTTTTACAACGAGGAATGGTTCTGTTTGACTTAATCTTCTGCAGGGGAAAAAAAAGTTGTAAAGATTACAGTGCTGCCTCTCCAAGAGCTGACCAATTAACACTGGTCTGAGAAGAGTCAGAGACACTGAAAAGCTGCCTCTGGCACTTGCCTCACACAACACAGCTGTAATAAACTAATAAAATAAAATATAATCATATGTAAAATACATAATATGTAATAAAATAAATCATATCTCATGTTTAAAACCTCTTGATTAAAAATCTCAGCCATCTGAAGCAAGGTGAGGAGATCTATGGACAGTCAGCAGGACACAATCAATCCCACATCTGAAGCTGCTCAGGGGTACAGGGTGATGGAGGCAAAGGACCATTTCTACTATCGTGGGCTGTGGAAGAATATCCTGACATTATCATTCATCTGGTGACCAAGTACAGAATAACAGAATTATGGAATCATAGAATGCTTTGGGTTGAAAGGGACCTTAAAGATCATCTCATTCCAGTTCCCCGCCATGGGCAGGGACATCTTCCACTAGACCAGGTTGCTCAGAGCCCCAGGGCCTTGAAAACTTCCAGGAATGGGGGCATCCACAACCTCTCTGGCCAACAAGTAGGTGGGAAGAAAACTTTTAGGCCGTCTGATGTATGTCAGTAAAGCCACACTAGAGCTGAAAATTGCTTGTTGTGGAGTTAGTGGAAACTGTTACCCATTTCAGACATAAAACATCAGCATCATGAAACAGTGCTGAGAAGGAGAGTTACAGAAGGTCACTGCCCCATCCCCACAGTGTTCCCTCAACAGGCACAAATCCAAAGATCAAGGCTTTCAAAATCTCCAGAGCCTCTGTCAGAGGACTGGTTTCCACATCACAGAGAAAAAAATGCTCCTCTTTCTGATTCAGCACTGCAAGAGAATCAGGCAGTGAGAGGGGACAGTTTTCCAGCTGGGACTCTGCCACTTTTCTCTCTATTCCTCAGTTCCGTGACTCACCCACTGAGACAGCAGGAGAGAGGACAATGTACCAAGAGGTTAAAATGTCATCCAGCATGAACAATAGCAGCAGCGAAATGAACTCATAAAGAACTTTTTTCAGCAGCTGTGGCCCTGTTTTCATAGAAATACTACAGGGGTACTTATCTCAGAGACTTCTAAGAAGTTCCTAGACAGCTTAACAACCATCTTTTTCCAGTGTAGAATCATTCCCCAGTGTATGCTGCCATTCCCCAGTGTCATTTTAAAATGGTTCAGTGGTGAAGTCCATCACTTTCCTTGAGGTAATCCTTATCCCAACTATTTTCCCATCTGACATCCTAACTTGTAAGAGCTCCACTTCTGTCAATCATCTCCCTTAGACCATCCTAGTAACACTCAGTGACTGCAGTTGACTGTAAGCACAAATTTTCAGGAATATTAGATTCAAGCATTGACAAATTTATTGAGCACTTAGACTTTTTTTTTACTTACATCCTGCCCAGGAGGCCCTTGTGGTCCAGGGATACCAGGAACACCACGGGGACCCTGGAAGGGAGAGAACAGACAAACCCAATAACATGAACAGCATTTATGAAGTGCCTCTTAGCTGAAGAAAAGAAATCCTCAACCTAATAGTTATTGAGGTAAAATTAACTAGTAGTTAAACAACTATGAGAGAGTTTAAGAAAAAATATGATTAAATCTCACAATGCACTATTCCAGAATCCATCATTTCTGTGCCTCAAGGGACTTCATGAGCATCTCTGAAGTCAAATTTCACATACATCAACTGGAAAGATAATAATGACTCTTTATAGGAGGCAAGTTTTTGAACAGGGAGAAAATATGAGTGAGCACAGGAAGGCAGAGGAGAAAAGAAGGTCCAGCTCTTCAGTACCAAGCTATCGCACTGGCTAGGACTGGCTGTTGTGCTGGAAATTCATGCCAGTGTCTGTGAGAACATGGTACAGTTATCTGTTTCACAACAATGGATTGTGTCCTTGTAAAACTGAATGTTG
The DNA here is from genome assembly GCF_025592945.1 of Manacus candei. Lineage (NCBI taxonomy): Eukaryota > Metazoa > Chordata > Aves > Passeriformes > Pipridae > Manacus > Manacus candei. The sequence continues at coordinate 10,214,511 of NW_026138061.1, forward strand.
AGAAACTAATTGTGTTTGGTGAATACCAAAATCTGTAAGATTTCAGTAAGAAAAATGCTTAAAAACTGTTTATTTAAAACCTTTGAGGTTGTGGCTATAAGGCATAGAAGTGTGTCCTGAATTATGTGCCTTGGTATAATTTTTTAAATGAAGGGTGAAAAAGTAACAATCTTTCTCCTGCAGGATTATTGACACATAAGGAAAAGTTGTCCCCGTGCAAGACTCTCAATCAACTCTTTCTCACAACTCAATATAGGAGACAAGGACCTGGTAATGCACAAGTCCCCTTTGGAGGGTCAGCCACTCTGTGACCAACTCTCAGGCAAAACCAAATTAATTACATATACCTTCATGAAATCACTGGTAGAAACACATTTGGTTATCTCCCTCCCCATAAAATTTGGGTATAGCTAGAAAGACATACTGTACCAGTGACCCTTTGTCTCCTGGAGGTCCTGCAGGGCCCTGCAAACAGAAAAGACACAGCAATAAAACCACCTAAAATTAACATCCCCCTTTGTCTGATCAGGGAGGGTCCTGAAGCATTAAGGGATTATTTTCTGCATTGGTCTACGTGGCTGTGCACAGGAGTGTGTGTGTGCACTGAATATGCCCTTTGACAATCCATGCTCAGCCTCGCCCCTGGTCGGCTCTGGGGACACAGAATCACACAGAAACAACATCTGTTGGGCTGGGACATCCCATAGGACCTTTGATCTCTTCAGTTTAGGTCAAAGCAAGAAGTCTAGTGGTCTTGTATATTCTATCTGTTTGGGGATGCAACTTAAAAAGGAGCAGCTGAGTAGAGTGAGGTACTAGAAAGTACTCACTTCTGAAGGAACACCACAGAAGTGGTGCAGTACCTGTATCCAGCACAGATGAATCAATCTGGTATCCCAAACACACACAAAACAAGGCTTATCCTCACGTCCTTGGGGCTGTGTTTGAATTAACTGGTGTAACGGCATGCTCCTTGTGTAACAAGGAATAATGATGCTCCTCGTAGGTGGTGTGGACAAAGAGGCTTTATTTCAAAATTCGCGCTCCTTTTATCTCTACATACCATGTGACTTTCTTAACCAACCAGTTTACTAACTCTGGGGCATGCTTTCTTGGGCTCTGTTACCTCGGCACATCCTTTGTGCCTTTAGACACGCCTCCCATAAACTGGCTCACACTATAACTCCTCTCCTTTTTCTTCCTGTTTCAGGCACAGTAACTCACTAATCCTCATACAGTCCTGAATGCATAATTCTGAATCCATGGTAATATCAACAGGGCAAAGCAGGGCAAGATGGAAACCTTTCTACTTATTCAGCACACAGACCCATTGGGCAACTTCAGCATAAACATGTGAATTCATCCCAGTTCTCCGAGCAGTCCCCTCTTCTGTTGGGAAGAACACACTCTGCTAATGCTTGAGTTTATGGCTCAGTGTTATGTCAATCGTAACTCAATACTTTAACAGATAAGGTAAAAAAAAAATCCTCATCTATATATACTTTTTGTGCAGGGAACAAAGCCTGAGAGAGGTAAAGGGCACAGTAGGAAATAGGGAGAGTTTTTCAATTAAAAGGAGTGGCTGGCTTGCGGCTCTGAAGCTGAAGTATTATAAACACAATTTTGTTACACTGCTAAAAGAGTAGAGACTGACACTTTTAATTCAGTGTTTAATATGCTCTGAAGCAGCTCCACTGATTTTATTCTGGTTTTTTGTTAGATTTTTTTTTCTGTGGGATTCAGCCTGATAGATTCGGGGTTATGCAGTGGTTTTTATAAATTCCAGAGTCTGTGCACTGGACTTAAGGTTGTGATGGAAAAAACAGTGAAAAAAAACTATTATAGTTGTCATTTGTTTTTGTGGATTTTTTTTTAAGTATTTAATGAGGCAGATTAAATAAATAAAACTTATATGAGAGTGTGGTGTGTAGGTGGCTATACATCCTGACAGTGGGCAAATAACAATGACACAAAAAAAAGCAATCTACTGGTGTGAGACAAGTGATCTCTGCACTTGTAGTCAAGTTCTTAGTCATTTGTTTTCCAGGATACGAGGATGCTAAAGCCCCAATGAAGAATAACTTTGTCATCTTGTGTACATCAGGATGCAGAAGTGAACTCATTTAACCCTGTACTGAATCTAAAAATCTGTGATTAAGAACCACCCACAAGCTAGTGACTTTCCAACAAGCCAGATACTCATTTGTTAACTTAATTTTAGTTTTAATATTAATGACTGAACACTAAGAAATGCAGGAACACCACTGCTGTTTAGATAAATCTTAACAAATGACACCCAGCTAATCTTCAGTCATTGGTAACCCCATGACTACCATGAAGGCCATGACACAGTCACAGTGTGAAACATGACTGACCCAATCTGCTTTAACTAAGATAGAATTCAACATGGTGAAAGCAAATATTAAGTGTCAGTTTACCAAGTAATACAACTTGTCATTTCAAGGCAATTCCCTGTACTGACTGGGAAAATTATATCTGGATAAACAGAGCATTGATAGCCAAACATTTACTGATTGGTACAGGATCATGGCATGTACAAGGTATTGTAAAAGAATAAAAGAATGCAAGGTTTCAGATGTCTTCTAGTAATTATAGCTAGAAAAAGAGTTTGCTTTCTCCAGAACATATTTCAGTAGCAAATTCAGTGCAAATCTGGAGGTCTCTGGGCAGGGCTACAGCCACAACACTCCCAAATCTCCCTCATCTCAAGAGGAGTTGTGCATAAGAAGTACTGGAGTGATCAAACCCCAGAAATGGGAAAATTCGAATTTTCCAGAGCAGACTCTCAGATACACCTTGTGACCTACTAATATGCAGGAGATGAGGGTGGAGCCAGATGGGGTCCAACTAACTAAATGTTTGTGGGAAATTATGGGGATGATGACCCTTTTGGAACATAGCAATTTAAGCAATCTGATTTTGTATTTTGCTATCAGAGTGTCATTACGTCACTGATGTGGGCATGTGTGTCACAGTCATCCCTCCAAACAGGGTAACAGCAAGGTTACATCTGTCCAGTACACCAGAGCTGCTGGCTCAGCACAGATCTCCACTCACATCCACAGCCAGCGTGTCAGGATGATGCAGAAAATTCAGGAGTGACAGCCAGTGATATTAATAATTCCAATAGCAGTTTTTCTACCTCTTGGTTTCAACTAAAACGGAATACATTAGGAGCCCTCAACAACAGTTGTGTGATATCTGAGCCACGAATGGCAGTCTCTGGACTAGTCTGAAATTTGCACCTTTAGAAGGTAAGATGTCCCACAGGCACAGTTGAGCACAGACAACACATTCCTTAGGTGGCAATGGGTAATTTTTCACCTTGTTACAGGTTGCAGAAGAATCTGCTACTTACAGGAGGTCCAGCCAAGCCGATTCCTGGCACACCTCTGTCTCCTGGCTGTCCAGGTAGGCCAGGAGCTCCCCTTTCACCCTGAAAAAAAGGAAGAATTTAAAGGCTTTGTGCACTGCTGAGAAAATATGCTGAAATGTAATCAGGTTGTAGAACGTCGCACTGATACATCCTGACCCGATTCTGCCCACAGAGGAACAATATCAGGCTGTGGCAGGAAGGGTGACCTGGCACAGTTAATGTCACATCATGCCAAGAAAACTGTCCTCTTCTATCACAGGAGCCCCAGCCCATCTCTGAGAGCACTCACACAACATCAGAGTGTGCCATGTCATATGTGAGTGGGAACACAACCTCTGTAACTATTTTTCATTTATTTTAGTGCACAGCATCCAATTGCCAGCATTTCACAGAATCATCAAGGTTGGAAGAGACCTTCAAGACCATCTAGTCCAACCATGAACCCAAGACCACCTTAATCACCTCTAAACTATATTCCCAAGAGCCACATCCAGATGCCTCCTGAATACTTCCAGTGACAGTTACTTCATCGGGGTATCAGGAACTCTCCTTGGCTTGGGGAAGCACTAAGCACTATAATACACTTTTGGCTCTCTCTGTTTCTATGGTAGATGGCTAAGTCACAAAAATTGCCAAATACAGATTGCTTATCTGGGGAAGACAGAATTAAGGGTGTTTTATTACATCTTAATGTACTCCTTTCCTTTACCAGCATAGACCTACTCACAGTAGCGTATGAAATTCTTCTAGTGAAAAATAATTCCACACTTCTACCACTCTCTCTTGAGCACTGTACTACAAAAGGAGAGCCCTCCACTCTAGAAAACAGGATTTTCGAAGTAAAACCTGATTAGCACAGAAAACAACTTGACTCTGTTCAATGGACACTGTAGACAGAGGGCTAAGAAAGAATTCAGTTACAATACTTTTACATCTGTTTTCTAGTTATAAGGAGAAATCAATAAGACTTTTATGGATTGCATTGCAGGTGTAAGATGTGATCTCACATTTTTAGTAAATTTATAAAAATGAATCTCATTTATGCCATTTATTATTACATTATTTCTAGCTGTATAGAAAGAATCATGATACAAAAATTGTTACCTGTGGATTCCGCCCACCCAAATTTGCATCTACAATAGCTCCTATTTTTTCCCTTTCTTTCTTCTTAAACTAATCTTATTCCATCAAGAAACAATACTGCTAGGACAGTGAGAAAAATTATATTCTGATTAGTTCAAACACTCCAGCAGATCCCTTCTCTGCTATTTTATTCAAGAAGATAACTTCAATACAAAAAGTTCAATAGTATTTTCTGTGCACAATTAAGATTCTTACCTTCTTCTGTGGATATTGAATAGAATATTTCATGAGATTGCTTTTAGTGTTTTTTTCTGACTTTTATGTTAATTCTCTGTCTATTTGTGTGTGTCTTTGTGGGTGTAGTGTGTGGTCTGAACTGTCAAAGATATATACAACAGGCTACAATGCATTTATACAAAATGCAGGAAAATAGAAAGAAATATTCATAGCAGTTTGGTTATTTCAAAAGTGTGGAACCTAGTTGGATTGAGTCTCATAATGCTATAATCTTCCTTATAACATTTAGAGAATCTCTTTGAACATCCTATTCTTCATCCAATCCAGATCAGGACATGGTCAATTCAAAGAGGGGAATTTCTGATGTGTTTTATTGAAGATTCAAGCACAATCCAGATGCTTCCAGAAGCAAAGGTTTTTGCTGGTTTTTTCCTTTCTCTATTTGCTGTATAGTTGTAAGGGAATACGCAATACTTTTAGCAGAAGAAATTACTGTCATTAACCTCATCAACTAGTTAGTTTTTGCCTTAACTATGATATATGAGGGCAAACCAAGACTGCCTGGTCCCACTGGAAAATAATTCACACCTCCCTGGAGAGGTGAAGGGAAGGAGTGCTATGGAAGAATGCTTTTTGAGGGGCTGACAAGTAGTCTCAAGAGTAGATCATCCTTGAGCCATGCAATGTCTCTCTAGCAGTATGGATTAAAGGGTCCAATTACAGTTTCCCAGAAAAAATGTGCATTTAGCCCTTAGTATCTACATCAACAGACATACTGCAATAATAGAGAAAGGGAGTTCCTAAAAGTCTAGAACTGCGTTTTTGAGTGAAAGCTTCACAAACTCAGTTTTCCAGGGGAAAAAAGACCATATTTTCACCATAATTTTTTTCCAGTTCAAATGATTGAGAGTAGCACTGCACAAAGGATTCCATGATCACCTTATGTCCAAAGGGTCCTGGCAAGCCTGGTGGTCCTCTTTCCCCCTAAAGTGGTGGAGGTAAAACAAGAAAACAGTCACCATCCAGCCAAACAGGAGCCTGGACTTTGATATAGTCCCTGCAGCAAGTACCACCACCAGCCCCCACCCCAACCAAAACACCATCCTGGCAGTACCTTACTGACAACATGTAAGGAAATTAAATCATCTGCTAACTTGGATAGAATTAAATGCTTTTAGGGACCTTCCACCAAGCTAATAATTTTTTTACTGGTCACAAGGCCAATGGTTACTCCTCGTGGAGGTCTCCATTTTCAGGGGCCACCACAGCACATCAAAAGGGGCTCAATGTTCAGATATACAGCTTTAGTTCTCTCTGCCATTTTAGATGCAGTGCTATGATCTGGGGTATTTTGCACAGCCAGGCCTTTCATGGATTCTGGTAAATCCACTGTTCTCCTGCAGAAGTCTTGCCTGTCTGTCTCATGTTGAACTACTCAAGCACAAAGTTTGCCAGCTGGACTTACCGGTGCTCCATCTTTACCCTTCCCAGGCAAACCTGGCTCTCCAGCAGGCCCTGGCACACCAGGTGGCCCAGGAAAGCCCACTTTTCCTTCTTTTCCAGGATCACCCTGTAGAAGACAATCCATCAGAACTCTTAGTAGACTAATAAAGACCATTCCTGTCTCAGGTCTTTCACTGGGGATGAAAGATATGTCTTTTTTCTAGCTTTCTCTTATGGTTTCCTTTTGGTATCATAGGAAACACTCTTTTATAGAAAGTGTTTCCCTTCAGTAATCTCAAGGCACTTGTAATTTCCCTTAAGGAAAGAAAAAGGAGACTTCAAACTTCAAACAGATCTCAAATTGCCACGTTAGCACATCAGACACTCAGTAAGTGAATTGGGAATAAGCATGTTGAAACTTTGAAACCTTAGATAAATGATATAAAGAATTGGCTGCACACATATAATCCTTTACACAAAAAGTTGACCAAGTTTATGACTAAGTCTGGATCCAGCCACACCTAAATTCCCCTCTGAGGACTTTAGAACAGAAGGAGATCCTTCCTGAACCTCATGACTCAATGGAAGGGTCTCCCTTACAGTTCTGTCTGACTCTGTCCTTTATGCAGTAAATAATCAAGAGTACTTGCATTGAATCTTGTTAAACCAATGTGGCATTTACCATCGAACTTTGTTAACTCAGTGTCTTATATCAATAAAATATATTGTTGCTTCTTTTCACTCTATCCACAATGCTGTATGAGAGCACCCTTGGTCCCTGCCTGACCCTGAGGTGGAAGAAGATTTGACAGAAGGGGCTGGGATTCATTCCCTTTTAAGCCCCAAATATATGCATATATGGGGCCATGTTTCCAATTAATCATTCCTACTCCAGCATTCTGGGCAGGGTGCAGTGCATGACCAAATCACCAACTCCTGACCTCAGAAAGCCCATGAGATGGGACATAAGACTGAGGCAAAGCAGGTAAAGTGTAAGCAAGACTGCACTGGAAAGCTGAACTAATGGTGCAGTTATAACAGCTTATGAGGTAAGCAGAAATCTGTTTTCTAATCATGAAAGACACTTTTCCTTCCAGCTTTGGATTCACAGTGATGAATAGGAGTTTCTTAAAACACCAAATGCCAGCTCTTGTCAGGCAATGAGGACAGCAGAACGTCATCATTTCAAAATGTGTAGTGGTGGCTTCACTCTATCCAGTCGTATCTTGGTGATTTATCAGGTAAATTATAAAGCTGCAACAGGGTGAAAACCTTATAGCACATGTAATAGAGAAGTTCAGACAAGATGATCTAATGAACCCATGTGTCTTAACCATACATGAACCTATGAAATAATTTCCCAGTTCAGACTGCTTCTGTCCCAGTTACTTAAAATGCCCAAGAAAAAGAAAATCAAATCCATCAAAGAACAAACTCACCCTTTCCCCTTTTTCTCCTGCCTTCCCTGGCAGTCCAGGGCCTCCAGGCACACCCTGGAGAGAAAAGAACTTTAAAGCTTAAAAGTTTCTTTGTAGGCAGTATTTGATCCTAAAATAAAGGGGCAGACCTGCTTGTTCAGTACAATCTATCTCAAGGATTAGTATCAGCTCTACATTTCCCAGTACAGACAACCTGTAATCCAGAGAACACCACAGAAGAGCTGTGTGCCAGGTCCTTAAAGGAGGATTTCTTTTCAATACAAAGGGGAGCTGAACAGCAAAAGTAGAAATAGACCTAATCCTAGATTTGTGCATTCTACTTCTACTACTAACTTTATATTTCATTTTGTGAAACCCTCAGCAGTTTCTGATCCATCACAAACAACCCCCCAGTCATAAGAGAAGCCAAAATCCTCCCAGTATTAATTTTTTTATGGTTACTGCTCTCCAAAGCCAGATATTGGGAAACATAGCTATGTTCATTTTATCCTCTATTTCAGTTTTCGATCCTTTTCACATCTTGGCAGTTCTCAAAGGATTCCACATCAAAATATAGATGATTTAGAGCTCTAAATTAGATACTGTAACTTCCTAACTCACCAAAACACATTTTGGAGTGGTACTCCATTTTAAGATGTGAAATCATGTCTTGGCACCATTAAGATTGGATTGATCTCAGAATGGATGTGATAATTATTTTCCTTTCTGCACCACTAAAAATAGTTTCCTACTATATTAGCTTTTATAGGTAATATATTGGTATTATTGGTATAGAAGTTTGCTCAACAGAATATGAAATTGAAAAAGGTCTTAATTTTCAACATGGCTTTTCAATTTGAAATTAAATCATTAGATTGATACAATTAAATCAAATGTATCTTAACAATTAGTAGAAAGGCAATTTAGGTTGCCTTGGATTGTTCAGGTAATAAACTCTGGCTCAAAGAGTCCTCTGTGCTAAACCACATTGTATCGAGCACATATATTCATCATCGTGGCCAGGCTTCGCAAACGAAGATTTGGGAAGGGCTCTACCCATGTTTGTCACAAGCGCGCTGGTGGCTAAAAAGGCCAATACGAGACAGGCATGTCCAGTTGCAAAAGGCACAGCAGAAAGACTCCTTAGGTGGTAAATTCTGCAGGGCACAATTTTTTCTGCGTTGTCTTTTCTCCTCAAGGGTGATCCTGTGTGCTTTCTCAAAGGCATCAGCAGCGTTATAGATGGTGTGTCTCCAGACCTCCTGATTGGAGGCCAGAGTAGACCAGTTATGGTGATCAATATGGCCAAGGTTGAGATGTTGTTTCAAAGAGTCCTTGTATCTTCTCTTCAGGGCTCCTCTCTTGCGGCAGCCGGTGTCAAGTTCACCATAAAGCAAGATCTTAGGGAGGTGGTGGTCCTTCATCCTTGAGATGTGCCCTGCCCAACACAGCTGTGTTCTCAGCAACATGGCCTCAATACTTGTGACTGCTGCTTGTTCTAGAACAGATGTATTGGTCACATAATCTGACCAGTGGATGTTTAGGATTGAACGGAGGCAGCGTTGATGGAAGCGTTCTAGGAGTCGCAGGTGGTGGTGGTAGATGACTCATGATTCAGATCCATATAAGAGAGTAGACAGCACTATGGCTCTGTAAACACTGATCTTTGTACTTTTCTTCAAGTGTTTATTTCGCCAAACTCTTTTATGAAGCTTTCTGAAGGCACTATATGCCTTTACTAACCTGTTGTCTATCTCTCTGTCAATCTTACCATCTGAGGAGATAAGACTACCTATGTAATTAAACTGCTGGACTGATTTGAGCTCTGATTGGCCAATGGTGATATGAGGATGATGGAAGACTTCTTGGGGTGGAGGTTGATAGAGAACTTATCAAGCACATATATTATATATATATATAAAATATATATATATTATGAGGTCTAAATGGTGTTTTTCATCTACTCCAGGCTAAATCCAGAGAACTTCAGGAACTAGAAAGAAAATTGCACTAGTCGAGTTGGGATTAGAGTTAGTCCAAAGATTTTGCCTACATGAAAAGTTTTATCATGCACGACTTCATAACAGTGATGAACATCTACTGAGGTAAGGGGGACACCACGTTGATTTCAAGGCTCTGATTGTAGGATCAAATGCCTTCATGCTTTCATAACAAAAAGGGGAGTTTACCACACTATTTTTGTATCAAGAAGTCATGTTTACAATAGGAAAGGACAAATGAAAACAAGGCAAAGAGAACAAATCCAGAGAGACAATAACCACTGAAATTTTTCTCTTGAAGAGCTGGCAGCAAAAATCACTTTTGACATTTTGGTGAGGAATGAATCAGCTCCATGCCTCCCTCTTACTAAAAATGAAATGAGATGTTTCATGGATACACCATGAACATTCAACAATAAGAAACTAGTGTAATGAAACACAGTCTTTTAACCTGATAGTAATCCCCGTGGAAGGGAAAACTAAACACATTAAATAAAGAAATCAGGACACAGATGGGTAAACAAATACACTGGTGCATACATACCACATTTCCTGGCAAGCCTCTTGGGCCTGGGGGCCCTGCTGGTCCACTCACACCCTGTTTTGAGAAAATGAAGTATGTGTGTACATATGTAAGTCACAACTTGTATCACCATAGGAACAAGATGTTCCAAGAGAGACTGGATTTCATGTCAGACAAGGTGTTGTACAAACAGAAAGCAAAAAATAGCATCTTTGTGAGAAACTTTTTAGTGTAAAGAAGAAAGAAACAATACAAAATGGATGAAGGCTGTCTTTGGGAGCTTAAAGCTACCTTCCACCAAAATAAATCCTAAATCTAGGTGAGATGCAGGAAGAAAAGTCTGGGCCAGAAACATCAAAAGAACAGAGGAAACTATGTTGATTTATCATTAAAAAAATCCAGGTCAACAAAATATTCTTTGCTGACAATTCCACCTTGCTCTGGGCAACAAAACCTGAAAACACTCATTTGCACTAAACAGATGAACATCTCAAATCATTGAGAATGTATAGTTCTGAATTATAGGTCTTTTCCATTTGCAGGTGAAAGCTTCGTAGGGTCAGAAAACCCATGTGTGTCCCTAAAAATTCATAGGGAACATTAGAGAACATATGTTTGGTGATTTATGTCTCCACAGAGATGATGTTTGGGATTACATCATATATTCAGATATTTCATAAAATTAGAGATTTGGGTTATAAAGGACCTTAAACATTATCTTGTTCCAGCCCCCTGCCAGGGGCAGGACACCTTCCACTAGACCAGGTTGATCAAAGTCTCACACAGCCTGGTCTTCAGCACTTCCAGGAATGGGGCATCCACAACTTCCCTGAGCAACCTGTGCCAGGGCCTCACTACTCTCATAGTGAAGAATCTCTTCCTAGTATCTAATCTAAACCTACTCTCATCTTAAAGTCATTCCCCCTTGTCCTATCACTTCATGCTCTTGTTACAAGTCCCTCTCCAGACTCTTGCAGTTCCTCTTTAGGTGATAGAAGGGGTTCTAATGTCTCCCCAGAGCCTTCTCCTCCCCAGACTGAACAATCCCAATTCTCTCAGCCTTTCCTTGTAGCAGAGGTTTAAAGGTTTCCTCATTTCTGTGTTATTTACAGGTGCTGGTCTGTGAGTCAGTAGAAATACTTGGAGCAGGGGTAGTCTGTGAAAGGATGGCAAAAAAAGAAGATGCCTGTATATACCTGCATTTCCATATCATTAACATCCTCCTTGTCAGGAGGGTATACAAAGAAGTAAAATCAATGGGTAGGTTTGGTGGAAGGGGTATGTTTTTTACCCTTTTTTGTTTTATATTCCTCCCCAAAAGTAGTAAGTGGTTCTTCAACCAAGAGTGAAAGAGAGCTGGAAATAGGCAGTTCAGGGTTTAGGGTTAAAGCACTGCTCAGGGACAATATCACAGAATGCTCTGTGTTGGAAGAGACCCACAACAATCATCAATCCCAACTCCTAAGTGAATGGCCCATACAGGGATCAAACCTATGACCTTGGTGTTATTCACACCATGCTCTAACATCTAAGCACCAGCCCAGGAAGGAAAACCATGAACACAAAGGTGGAGGAAGAAATTTCAGTGCTCTAAGATGCATAATTTCAAAGTCCTATTCCCTCCTCTCAATCACTAGGTAAGGATGCTCGCTCAAGCATCCTCTATCTCAATCATTATTTCAACAAGTTCTTCAGGTTTTCTTCCTTCTCTGCTTGCAAAGTTTGTGGCCTCTTTTTCAGCCACAAAGGTCTTATGTGCTCTCACAATAATAAAAAGGGACTGAAATCCTTTACTGTTCCTTAGCACACAGCCAGGCAACAGCAGCACTCCCTACAACACGTGTCAAAAAGGGCTGTGGGATGAGTCCTCTGGATGAGCTGGTATTAAAAAAATCAGAATTGACGAGGAAGCCTGAAAGCAACTGTGATCAAAAAGCAATTCAGGCTGCTGATGAGCATCTCCCTGCTCCAGCTGCCTGCCTGGGCTGGGCTGATATCTCAGTGCAGTCACCAGCTCCACCAGCACCTCACCCAGAAAAGGGAGTTCTGTTAGACAGGGGGAGATTTCACCAGTAAGAGATGCACAATTTCGAGCTGGGCTGACTGAGGCATTGATTTGTTTGGTGCAGATGGGCCTGTTTGCCCACAAGCAGGGACTCTTCCAGCTCTGGATTAGGATGTGCCTTGTGTCCAAGCAGCCTGGGACTCCAAAGCTGGAAGGCATTGACTTCAGTGTCCCTTCAGGAGTGTTTCTGCCAGGGAAAAATGCTGCAAGGGAAGCAATTACTCACAGTCTCTCCAGGGGCTCCAGCTTCTCCTCGGGCTCCTTTTTCCCCCTTTGCACCCTGTGCAAAAATAAGAGAGAGATACCAGCTGATTAGACATGGGAGGGGACTGCCTGCCAGACAAAAAGACCTCATGATACCCAAATATGCGCTAGGCAATATTTTTTGTTAACTAACTCACAGAGAAGTTAACTGCTGAGGAAATAGCTCCTGGATTTCTATGCGGCAAGAAAAGAAAATATAAAAATAAAACCCTGAGACTTAAGAAGAATTACTAATGGCTGATCAACTCAGAGGCTGATTCTCAGCACAGGATGCTGAAACTTGGAGGTATTTATCCAGGTGAAATTCCTTCCTATCCACAGGGCTACCAGATATTTCATTTACAGCTGAACTCTAATCATCTCCCTTCACAGAGGAAGATTTGCCTGCAGTTCTCAAAAATAAACATCAGCAATTTAGAAATGGTCAAAATAGATCCCTGTGCAGAGGTTTGTCCTAGTCCTACCTATCACAGGGCCCTTTCTGAAGAATTTTGGCAGGACAAATTCTACTCACTGAAATGTCCTCCCATTCAGCAGCTGTTAGTTAAAAGTTACCTGGTATTATAGTTTTGTTTGTTTAGTTTTTTTCGTCAGAATGCTAAGACTGCTGTTAACCTGTTTAAGCTGTTGATGCCCAAATATTGCTGATGATATGGCTGGGGCACAGCACATATGAAGGCAGAGTGAACACCTCCCCATGTTAACATGAAAACACCTCAGTGATGCCTGGAAATAACATGTGTGAGCCAAGAAAGATTTAGAAGATGATTAAGACTATACAACCATTTCACATGAGCCATAGTTCACTCAAGGTCAAATGGACTGGGCTTGAATCTAATTGCTCTGCAATGTTTTGATGATGTACTGCAGTGACTTATCTGTGAGACCTGTGGCATCAGTACCAGGTGCCCTCTTGAAGGATCATGAAGTTGGAAGGAGTCTCTCAGACAGTACCGATCATGCTAGAGAAGTACCATATTCCTGAGCTGATTTTCCTCCTGATGCCTGGCCTGAGTAAATACCTCTAAAAAAGTCCCTGAACTTTTAACAATTACGAAGAAGAAATGGGCTGCAAGTGCATAGGGGAAGAATTGTTTACAGTGATATAGACCTTGAGGGCACTCCTCTCTGGTCATGTCAAGCCTTTCTTCAAGGCTGGGCTCTCTTACCTGGACTCCTGCAGGTCCTGGGGCACCTTGTTTTCCTGGGACCCCAGGTAATCCCTGCAAAAACAGAGGGAGAGGTGAAGGAGCTGAAAGAAACTGCTTGTTTCTTCTCATGAGCAGAAAGAGATGATTCTCCCTCCTCCCACTGAGAGAGGAAAGAGTGCTTTTTACAGAAGTGACTGTGCAGAACTCTGTCTCTTCTGGGGACTCCAGAACGAGAGCAGTCCAGAACAAAAATGCAGTAGCCAAATGCACAATTTAGCTGGGCCATACCACAGTACAAAGACAAGAACCACTGGGGCTATTTCTTATGAGAGAGGCATCTCAAGATAGAATAAGAATGTCCCCCCCTCTCCCTCCAGAAGAGGCATCTCTCATGTGCTCTCACTGCTAAAGTTCAAAACCAACTGAAGAAACCCTTGGCTGTACTTACAGGTTCTCCACTGGTTCCTCGATCTCCTTTCTCCCCTTTTGGTCCAGGTTCACCCTGATACAAAACAACAAGAAAAAGAGAGAAAGAAAGGCTGTTTTCATGCCTGGAAATCACACTAGTCCTGTTTGGTAAGAGGCCTCTTTCAATCAGTTATCCATTTATAGAGTGGGATATCAGTTTTGATTCATCAGACCTAAAAGTCCTTTGCAGAAGCTACTCTAAGACTTGGAGATTCCTGTCCAGACTTCTTGTTCTGTTATGATAATAACTGAAAAATGTTTAGTTTAAAAGCAGAAAATTTTTCCCTCATAGAAAACATATCCTACAGCTGGGGGAATGATCTCACACACAGATCCCTATCCCAGTTATATGAGAGGGGTGTTCAGGGTCTCATCTTAAGCACTTCCAGAGGTGTGCACTACGCAGCTATTCCTGATCTCTGGTTCTATTAACATCTCCATACATTCATGCAGCTTCCACTCCCTCCTGCAATGTCAGTACGTTATTTCATGCACCACCATCACTGGCTAATAGGATTAATTTATTCCTGTTCTTCCTTCTTACAGCAAACTGAAGATGCTTTCAGAGAGAGGTTCCTAAGCTTTGTGCTCAGCTCTAGTACAATAATCAATAAATCCATATTTCTGCTTTTTGTAAATTGAAACGGAAAGCACACAATTCTGGAACTAGCTGGAATAAACCAGGCACTACACGAATACTCATATTTATATATTGATATGAACATATGTATTCAGGCAACAGCAATCATTACTTATTCATTATTTATCATAAAAAGTATTTCAATTATGCAATCAAGGAAGACTAGGAACATCAGTGATTTTAGCTACATACACATGCAAGGAATAGTGATCAGTCAAATGCAGAGCCAGACAAATCAGCTTGAATTTTATTCACATCAGCTATTTGCCAATCATTTCTACAACACCTGAGAATTGAAAGTCCATTTTCAAATGATTCTCTAACAGACAAAATAAATGTATCTGCATAAATATTACTTATGCTTGTATTTATTATGCCTTATGAATAAATATTATCAACTGTGATAAATAATGGGAGGAATTTTACTCTACAAGTAGCATCCTGTTAGAAGAACTTTCAACCAGGCAGTCCCTGATGCCATCTAGTGTCCTTCAGAAAGATAACAGGTCCACCTAAAGTGGCTCAAGCAAAGGGTCCAAAGCTGAAAATCTGTATGGTTGTGCCTGGAAGCTGCTTTGTATAATGACCTTTCAAGTCCCAAAACTCTTTTGAAACAGTAGAACAACAAAGCACAGTCAGTACAACTGTAGGCAGGGATGGTGTTACTGAGTTGGAATAAGGCACGTATTACCAGGAAAACAAGACTGCAAAGGGAATAAGTAATTCAACAGGTAAAGTGAAGTTTTTTTAATATTCTTCTTTCTTCCACTTTGTCCTTTATATGTGACCTGCACAGTAATGCAAAATCTAACAGCCACAGACGTGTAGAGGAATCATCACTTTGTAAAATCATAGAATGGTTTGGATAGGAAGGGACTTTAAAGATCATGTGCTGCAAGTAGGAAATTAAACTTCATTTTAAGCTTGGTTTAAGAGGCTGGGATAGCATACAGCTGTGTTCCAGGCACTGCTGGTTTAAATGCTGCTCTTACCAGAACAGCTTTGGACTTCTCATCATGGCTGGTTACAATGGTGAAGATGCCCAGAACCAGACACAAGCTCAGTTCTTTACTGAAAACATTTAAATAACTCAGAAAACACTAAGGTGCTGTGTGTCTATCAAATACAAGAGGTAATAACCAAAGGCCACGTTTATTAGAGATGTTACTTACAGGAATCCTGGGGTGTGGGGTGAAGAAGGCTGTCTGGAACAGAAACCAGTGTTAAGGATTGCCTATTTTTCTTGAAATGCAATAGCTTGTATTCTCCTTGTCATTACAGATTACACATTCCATACATCCACCAGTAGGCTTATAAATTAGCAACTCATTGTAACATCTGGCTGTTTGGAAACAAGCCCACAAATATCAGACATTTTCTAGAGTATTTGAAATATGAGCATAAATTCAGAAACATCCTGTAGGTCCCACTGCTATGAAACAAAAGAAAACTTTAACCTTTTTATCAAGTTTACTATTAGTAATCTCCAGCTCACTTTTCCACTTGGACCCATCTTCTATATTATTAAATTTCCTGACACCAAGGTTGACCTTGGTGTGTTCTCTCTCTGCTTTGTACCATATACATAACATCTCAACATCATTTTCTTAGGGAATACATAGTCATTCTGAAGGACTAGCAACAAAATAATGATAAAGTTTTATACAAAGAGTATCTTTTTAAAAAGTTGATAAGATTAGGAAGAAAAAATAGTCTTTGAAGAACTGAACATATGTGAAAATCATCATGTGCTTTTAACAGCTGAAATAAAAATTATTTCTCTGTACAAACAGGAACTTGAGCAGTCAGGCATGTCTTCTCTGTGTCTAGCCATGCTGTACCATGTTTGTGAGTTGCCTTCTCCACCTTTACTAAGACAGACTTATCCTTGATGTTGTGATTGAGTCATTCGTGTGTAATACACATGGAGTTTTCTTACATGAAGCATACTTTGGCACAGACAGAAGAGGCCCAACCAATGTCAGGGAATAAATTCTAACACCTCCTCCATTGCTGCTTGAAGGTCTCAAGGCACTTGATTTTCACCAACAGACCTTGATTCAAACTTTCTCCATAATCTCTGGCAGCTGTATCCAGCTGTGGTGAGCAGAGATGATGAGCAGATATCTGCCATTTTTTGGTGGATGTGTGACTGGGATCAGTCCTCTGGTTGCAAGTAGTGCAACTTGCTTATTACAAGGTGCTTACTCCGATTTTGCTGGAGGGAACTGTGAGGTTTGTGCATTTACATTCAGTGGTGGATGGTTCAATCACCAGTGAACATCACTGTAATTATACTCAGGCTCCCAAAAGTAATTTTTCAGGCTCATATTTAAAACAATAAATTTGTGTCTTCACGGTCTGGTTTTTGGTTGGGTTGGTTTTTTTGTTGTTTTTTTTTTATTAGCAGAAAGTGTATGGGCAGCCAGGTCAGACTGGTTGCTGTGTTGGATCCAGTGTTGAACCTGGAATAATCTGGGCTGAAAGAATCTTTCTGGAATTACAGCACAGCATGGCATCATATGCCAGGGAAGCTCTGAGTGGCTGCATCATCTCTGGAGCTCAATGGTCCACCCCAAAAGTTCATGTCAGTGAGAAGTGAAACCCTTTGCTCTTCCTGGAAAATGATGAATTATTCCCCAGGAAGACAAGCTGTTGTTCACTGGTTCATTGAGTGAACCAGTCTTATCCTGAGATCCAAGTGGGAAAAAATCTAGCTCACCCTGGAAAATCTGCAGGAATGTACTCCCTGTTTTCAGCTGTGATTTTCTTCAGACAGCTCCCACAGCTCCTAAACAAATCAATTTAAGTGCTATCACAAAGCAAGGTTATAAAAAATTTGCTATCTGCAAAGAGGTAAAAGAAGGCACAACCTTCCCCAAAAACAAGAAGACCAAATGCATCCTGATATTGCAAAGGGAGACAATCTCAGAGCAAACAGGTCCTAAAGTTCCTGCAGAGAAGTAAGGAACTTGAACATATTTGTTTCTGAGGAATTTGTGCAGAGGAAATGTGATGATGCCTTGAATATTGTTACAGTACTGAACACAATCTCACTTACTGTTCCAGGTAAGCCTGGTGGTCCAGGGGAGCCCGTGTCACCCTGGAGAGAGGAGAAAAACATAACTAATGATATAAAAAGGTGCCCGAATAAAACTCAACATTACTTGTTAGAAGACGCAGCACTGCCAGATGAGATGTGACCCAACCCACCAGCTCAGTGACACTGAAAATCTCAATGCACTTCTCTGATGGGTGGAATGTACCCCAGTGTTCTGTCAGAAATTCTGCTGTCCTTGTTTTGCTGCACGCAGGGTTCTCACTTTGTTGACTTTATCACTTTATGATTTTATCATTGACCTGACTTCACAGTTCATTCCTAAACTTACCCCACCCAGTGTAGGATATGGAGCTTAATTTTCTTTTTAAATTAAATTTGATCAAAAATCTTGATTGAAAACCACCTTTTAGCTGAACTTCTTTCATTGATGGAAAATAAAAATCCTATTTTTCATCAAATATTTAAGTTTCTAAACCCAGTTGTTCCCCTAATTTTTTGAGTCAAAACTATGCTGTTGCCAGAGTATCTCACAAGCATTATAGGCTGGGTTTGGCAGTTGGCATTGACCTTTCTGTGGGCTGTGCTCCACAAACATCAGTCTCCTGACACCTCAAAGCTGAGAACTACAAACAATACTAGTCAGCCTCCCAGATATAGGAGATTCAGGGGCTTCACTGTTGTCAACTGACCACCCATGAAAGAATTGCCACCACCACAGATGGTGAAAGTCACTGACAAACTGAGGACTGATGTATCCTAGGAAGAAGAAGGAAGTGGTACCCACATCTTAAATGCTATTGCTGCTATGATGAGGGCAATTTTTTTGCCATACATCCACAAGCATCTGCAAGGTCAGTGCTTCCTCTTCACTTTCATGTTCACAGGGTTTGAATGTAAATTTTGGTGGACATAACTTTTGTCTAGTTCTCTCATTTTCACTAAAATTAATGTACTTTTGATGGCAGAAGCCCAGACTGTTCCTTAAATTATTGTTCTATCGCACTTCAGGCAGGCACAGAAAACTTCTTTAGACTTTGTTTCCAGGCTCATGTATATGATCCAAGTATAAAATAAAGTTTCCTTGGATTAAAGAATTTGTCCTTAATTTCATCAGCTTGCATTGCTCAATAAATGATTGTCTCCATCCCATACAGAGCTATTTTTTCTGCTTCCCTGTAAAGCTCAGTTAAAAGTCTTCTGATCCTACTCAGATACTCTCCTCTATTGCTTGTCTCTACCCTCTCGTCTCTTTTCCTTCTTATCTAAGGAATATCATGGTCATTTAATGACTTACCTTTTCTCCCCTTTCACCTTTCATTCCTGGGAAACCATCTCTTCCTTTTTCTCCCTAAAAGTAGGGAAATGAAAGCAGGAAATATGCATATTTTGATTTGATTGCATCAGCCCCACCAAGATATCTTACACTTTCAATTATCTTACCTGTCTTTCAAGAGGTAGAGCAAGCAATTAAAAATGTGAAATTTTGAAGGTGGCTTCATAAAACCACATTATTTTCAAAACCAATGAATATCAACTGAGTTCATGGAAAGGAAAGCACCAAGCCTAAATAACTTACTTGTAGAAGATCCTACTGCTTAATGCAGTTTAAAAAAAAAAGATTTTTTTCCAGTTGGACAAGAAAGGAAGCAGAATAGGAATTAAGATCCAAAATACTATTTTATTTATTCACATTACTATTTTGCCAATGTAACCTGGCCTTGTGAACGTGAGCTGCTTAACAAGGATGATGTGATACTCCTCAAAGTGCATACCCAAAGAGCATTTATCCTGCATTCAAATTGGAGCTATCTGACCTACATTTCTATAGTATTGTATGTAGAATGAATCATAGAATGGTTTGGTTTGGAAGGGACCTCAAAGATCACGTAATTTCAACCCCTGCCATGGGCACCTTCCACTAGACCAGGTTGCTCTGAACACCATCCAATCTGGCCTTGAACACTTCCAAAGGAATACACTCTATATCCTATGCTCTACAATGCATATAATGGAGCAAACTAAATGAAAAGATCCCAGCTGATTTTTGATCCTTCTTGATCACGTTCAAGCGTGTGGTCAGCTCTCAGGAGTGCAGACCTCATTTACATAGTTAAATTTACTGTCAGGCCCCTGATACAAATATTTCTTGGTATGCAGATGACTCCAGAGGTCTGGAACTAGCCAGGGGAATCAGTAGACACCAAGATGTTGGTGGAAGTTAGACCATCAGAAAATAATCAAGCCATCTGCAGCTTTCTCCAAGGCTCAGTGACAAAGGGAATTGTGATTTTTTGTTGTTATCAAAAATCGTTACTGTTCTTAAATAGGGCAGATATTTCTGGAAGGGAGTCCTAAAGAACAATGTACCTCTTCTACTGCCTAATAGTCAGCATGGCATCAGGTATAACCTTCTACATTTAGGACAAACATTGTTCATTATCACCTCTGCTGCAAGTAGGAACAGTCACTAGGCTGGAAATACCTTTTTGGAAGGGGTGCTTGTTGACCTTGCTGGATGCCAATCAGCTGCTCACCACAGCAATCTCACCAAGAGAGAATATCATCTAGGGACACTCAAGTCATCCTGCTGCTAAACGACCCAAAAAAAGCTATTCCTCAAAGTCACTCACCTGGTCTCCTTTTTCTCCTCTCAGTCCAGGTAAACCCTGACGACCTGGAAAACCTGCTTCACCCTGGAAATAACAAAGAAGTTTATGAAATCTAGAATACTGTGGTACAGACCTTGACCCCGTTTTCTCAAGGGTTTGATTGTAGATGTAGTTTTCTGAGAGATAATGGGATTAGTCTGATTATCAAATAATTTCCTTTTTTTTTGAAAACCATTACATAAAACAGACAAGCCTTCTCCATTTTGCCTGTTAACTGATGCCATGGAATTTGGTACATTATTTCTTTGTGCTGCTCTGTAGCAGGACCAAGGAAGCAAATAAAAGCAGCTAAAGAAATTAAATCTAACTTTTATTTTCATCTTTAATGATCTGGTGTAGTCTGGAAATGCAAAAACTGCACTGTATTAATCTGAACAGTATAGATGTCACCTGAAGAACAGATCTAGAATTTTCTGGATGCACTTTTGCACATTTGGATATATTTCTATTTGAATCTTGCCTTTGATTTTCTGATGTAATACTTGCTGTTGGAGTAATTACGATCTCTGTGTCATGTGGTTTCTCCTAAATATATCCACTGTTCTCAAATTTAGCTCCCAGTTGACCCAGTTTGTCATCTGAAAACAACCATGTGGTTTCCTATTTATAATTATTCTGCTCTCCCTGCAGTTGTAGTGTGATATCACAAAGGATCTCAGTCATGGTCAATGACCCAAATTCACTAAATCTTGCACAAAAACTGAACTAAGAAAAGATGATCCCTGCTTTAAAACTATTATCTCAGGTATGGGAAGGCCCAAAAGATTATCATGATACAGGTGAAATAAGTCTGCAGACAAAATCAGGTGAGAAACAAGGTGCCGTGGTGACTGAGGATGACCAGGAACATCAGGGTGACGTTGGGACAATTTTAAGGAAAGTGACATCTGGTGACAGAGGGAGTGGTGCTTTCTCAGAGTCACTGCAGAATCCCAGTTGATCATGGAATCACAGAATGGTTTTGGTTGGAAGGGACAATCAAGACCATCTAGTTCCAACCCCTCTGCCTTGGGCTGGGATACCTTCCACTAGACCAGGTTGCTCAAAACCCCATCCAACCTGGCCTTGAGCTCTTCCAGGGATGTGAATGATGTTGAGATGCCAGAAATCAGGACAACAATCAGAGGGCCTAACATTAAAGAAGGAAAAAAAGGAGAATTTGGAGAGAAAATACAAAAAATGTGGTGTAAATTTGGCCTCTGGAAAGGTCCTGAAGCAAAACATCAGTGAGTTTGTCTGAGTTCAAGGACAGATAATACAAAACAGCCAACATGGATTTTTTAGAAACTAACCATACCAAACCCATCCAGTTCCCTCCCTTGACAAGATAACCAAGTAGATAAGAAGGAAGAATTTGTATAATATATCTTGACTTTAGTAAGACATCTGACACAGGCCAACATGATGTTCTCATTAGTAAACCACAGAAATGTAGTGTAGAAGGGTCTCTGGAGGATGATGTACAACTGATTGAAGAAACAACATTCACACACCTGCTATGAGCTGTTTCCTTTCAAAATTCAGAGGATATACAAAGTGAAGTCCTCTAAGGTCTGCACTATTCAGTATCTAATTCTGAGTATCTATGACTGAGGTGACAGAAAAGAGAACATGTATGAAATGTGTGGAGAACACCATGCTGTCGAGAGAGGAGCAAGTGTTTTGGAAGGTGGTGTTAGAATTCAAAACAGCCTTTT
This sequence comes from Manacus candei, assembly GCF_025592945.1. Classification (NCBI taxonomy): domain Eukaryota; kingdom Metazoa; phylum Chordata; class Aves; order Passeriformes; family Pipridae; genus Manacus; species Manacus candei. The sequence goes on from NW_026138061.1 coordinate 10,236,627, forward strand.
GTGGAGAAATGATTCTGACCAAGGGGCAGTGCTTTGGTTGGGGTCTGACCCTTTGCTGCACTGGAACCAAGCCTGCCTGGAAACTGCAAGCCTGGCATGTCCCTGGGAGCCTGATGTGCTCCTGACAAATGATTTGCCCATGCCCTGTTGATTTCCCCTTACTTGGGACGGCAGGCGAGGATACTTTTCTTTGAAATGAGTGTTTCCTATTAGGTAGATTATAGGGAATTTTGGAATAGAAGCAGAACAGTCCCCACTCACAGGGTGGTGTAATTGTTACCCACTTAATAAGTGCCTTGTCGCAATATACCTCAATTTGTACCTCAGAATTGGAGCCTTATTCCTTCAATCATTGAATCATAGAATCATTAAGGCTGGAAAAGACCTCTAAGATCAAGTCCAACCATCAACTCAGCACCACCACTATGTTCACCACTAAACTATGTCCTGGGGTGCCATATCCACACATTTTTTGAATACTTCCAGAGACAGTGATTCCACCAATTCCCTGGGCAGTCTGTTCCAGTGCTTGACAATGCTTCTTGTGAAGAAATTTTTCCTAATATCCAACTGAAATCTCCCCTGTAGCAACTTGAGGCCACTTCTTCTTGCTCTGTCACTTGTTGCCTGGTAGAAGAGACTGACCCCCACCACTGCTTCTTCCCATATTCCCTCCAAGTCCATTTGGTGGTGTATGTTCTACTTTATTGCATAAGCCAACATGGGAGCAGAGGCCATGACCATCCTCCTATTTGGTCTTTACGGCAGAAGATTAGACTAAAACTGGTAGGAGTAAGAAGAATTTGGCTCTAAGGCTTTTTCATTGCTGGTATATACCCTGCACCCCAAAAATTTTAGTATACAAGACTCTATTATACAGACTTCTCTTTCAACAGAATTTCATAATATAGTTGGAAAGTTGACATGTAGATGACAATGTCAACATCTATGGTTAGTTAACTAAGATAACTATGTAACAGTCAGCAAGCATTTACAACTTAGAAGTGACAGCATCACCTCTTGCATCAAACATCATCTTCCAGAACCACCACTATGCATTAACTTGAGGTGTAAAGGAAACTAAACACTGAAGCCACTCTACCCTCCTATTCTTCCCTATCCACCAGGAATAAGATGATTTCATTTTTCCAGGGTATAATGAAAAGTTGGATTTTACACATCTTTGTTCTGAAATTTTTGCTTTACTCATTTCAACCACGAGTCTCATCCCCCCCATCTGTTGCATCTTCAACTGCAGATGCAAATGACATGCACAGATCTTGTCACTGGCAAATGGTTTTGTTATCGCATGTGGTCACTTCATATTGCTCTGACAGGTAGGCTTTTCTCTGAGGACTATTTTTCCTGCTCACCTGCTCGCCAGGCTGGCCACGGCTCCCTGGTTCACCCTGGAAAAAAAAAAGCAAGGCTTTACCACCGTAAGGACCTGACCCTTTGGTATATTTTCTCATCCTGGCCCATGTTGGTCTACCAACATGTCATAAGGCACTGAAATTGCCTTTTTGATGGCTTGGGAATGCAGAACACAGGGAGCCAACACAAAGTCCAGGTCAGGTCTCCCTGCGCACTTAGGCCTGAGGGAGCAGCATAAAAGAGGGTTTGGTATTTCAGAACACCACGAACTCTGACAGGCAATGAGCCTCATCTGCTCATTCACTTATGTCTCCAACTAAAGGAGAGTAAGATTTCTCTGACTTCAGTATAAGACCTTCCAAAATCACACCGTGATTGACTCTGTGGCTACATCAGACTGTGAAATAAAATCCCTTACCTTAGGGCCAGCTTTTCCAGGAAAGCCTTCCTCACCCTTTTCCCCCTGTTCTCCCTGCAGGGAACACAAGAAGTCAATACTCCAACTCCTCTGATAGTGTAGCGTGTTTGCAGACAATGGTAAGGAATATTTTAACTCAACTCCTCAGTATCAGCCTGAGGGTGTAAATTGAGCTGTGTGAGAATATGGTTCCTGGAATGTATTTCCTTTCCAGTAGAATCATACCTCCAGCACCTGTCACCCTACTGGAAAACTTCTGGAATGACACAAAGTGAACCACTTTTATATTAAAGATGCCCATAATGAATTATTTGAAAAACAACACCTCCATTCAGTTTCTTCAAACTATATGTGCTTAGAAAGTTAGAAAGCGTTTTGACAAAAAAAAACAAACATAATTTTGGGTCTGGGACCTTGGTCACTGGATCCATTATGTAAACACTTTGAAATTTATCTTCCAATGCCAGTGGTATCAGCACGGACAGCAGAGGTTGCAGTGGTTGAAATGTGCTGCATAGGTGGGAAGTGCAGTAAGTATTACAAAGGGCTGTGGATAAAATCCAAAGTTTATTTAACATCAGAAGTATGTTGTTGGCTCCAAATTTCTCATCTTTACTCATCAATAAATGGGAGCTGGGGACTCTACTAAACCTGGGCTCAAGTATCAGAAGGAAGAACGCTGTTGCCAATGCAGTCCAAGGCAACAGATGGTTAAGAGCTGTTGCCCTTAATCCAATACGGTATCATCATCCCCAAAGCCTACTTTGGCCTTTTTAGTCATAATATGGTACATTTCTTTGTCACTTATTTTCATAGGGAGGGTAGGTCAACCAGAGTGTATCCTATCTCTAAATCTACTATCTCCAAATCTGCTATCTCCCTTCTCCAACTGCAGAGACAACAGAGGAGACAACTCATCACAATCTGTCATTTAGAGAAGCTTTCAAGTGGGGCATAAGAAGTAGAACATAATAAAGAATCATCCTTCTGCTACAAAGACCTAGAGATGGTTTAGGGGGATGGCATCTCTTCTTTCCAGCTGTTCAGGGAGGAAAGAAATTAACATTTTTGGAGCCTGCTACATTTCTTTGTTCTTCTTCTTTGTGCCTTGGATATATATCTTGACTTGCCAGAGTCACTGGATTTCCTGAATGACAGTAGAAGCTTCTCTGCTTCCAGTGCTGAGCTGTGTTTGCCAAATAGGATATAGTAGTTGAAGACTGGAAGAGGATCTCTCTTCCCTGCTGTATTTACAACCAGCTCCATCTTCATCACGACTCAGGGTAGTGCAATCACACCGGCTGACTTGGCCCTGGAGCTTTGCTGATGGCTCAGCAGTGTGGGATGGGTGGGGGGGTGTTTGACTCTGGAGATGCACCAACCTTCCCACCTACCCTTGGTAGCTCACCCCAGTGTTCTGCCCAGGTGAGCAGCTTAATCCCAGGTACATGATGTCACTTGCCTTTTGGCCTGGAAGCCCAGGAAGCCCATTGAGTCCATCTTTGCCAGGCAACCCCTAAATAAGAGGAAATCATAACCTGTAAGTGCTGGTTCTTCAAATTATTATCATCAAACTCAGGATAATATTTCTCAGTTCATGCCTCCTGTCACTCACCTAAGTTTAAGAAAAGAAGAACAACCTCATGGATTTTGTTTTACCTTTTTTTCCTACTGTGACTCAAAACACACAAAAATTCTCACATTGCACATATTTGGTTGGCCCTTTTTCCAGTACCCCAGTTTTAGTGAATGACCACTGGATGTCAGTGTTGTTACAGAGAAACATCAGTAAAGCACTTTTATGCACTGTGGATTGTTAAATAAAGTTTCACTTATCTTACTTACATTTAAACTTATTCTTTATAAGTCTCTATCATTCATAACCATAAAGAATTTTTTACATCTATTTCTCCTTTTAAATATTAGTAATTTCTTACACAGTATATAGACTCCTAAAATTAAATTACACAACACGCAGTGACTGAATGGTTCAACAGGATAAGAAATAAAATTACTTCCTGTAATGTATTTAAAATAGTGAGAAAAACCTTTTTTCCCTTTCTGAGTGTCAGTCTATCCCCAAACATTGTAGGCTGTAGGTGGCAGTTCTACACTAAGTATTGAATAATTTACCTTTCTTGACTTAAGACCCAATAGAAATTTCTATGTTCTGCTAAATCTGAGATTTTAATTGCAAGTTATTTGGCCTGATTCAGGAAATTCCAGGTTTGGAAAAACAATATTGTGTCAAATGCACAAAGACTTTTGAAAAGTATCATATAAAGTAAATATCATGGTCCCGTTGTGTAGGAATAGTGGGACTGTACCTGGTAAAATTCTTATTCATAAAAGGCACTGGAGAATAATGTCTGCATTAAAGGTGAAGTTGTTGGAGCCCATGTTAAAACCTTGTGTTCAGATAAGGTACAGAAAATGAAGTAGACATGAGGTTTAAACAATTTGAAGTAATGGAGAGCTTGGAGGTGAGCTAAACAGTTCCTCAACACTTACAGGTGGTCCCGGTGGCCCCATTTTACCAGAAACACCAATCTCTCCTGGCAGTCCCTGAAAAATGAAATCAGAAGAAAAAAAAATAATCAGTAAATCTGTCCTTTGCAGGAGCCTCAGTGGAGATGGCTGCTTTCAATCAAAGTGCAGTTTCCCCTTCCATGGCAGTCAGGTTTCTGCTGTGGGGAGTCCTGTAGACATAACCCTTATCCCGAGGGAGCACCGTCATGTCTCCAAGGCTCAGTACAGAGAAACTGTCCTCTAGGACCAGCTGTGGCTTTGCAGTGAGAAAATATAAGAGAAAACACACATTACCAGAGGCCCTAACTCTGTTCCCTCTGAAAACCATGACCTAAAATTATCCCCAGCTGTTTTTTCTTCTCCTTGATGTGAAACAAAAAAACCCCAAGCTTTTTTACCGGTGTTCCAGGTGGTCCAGGGGGTCCAGCGCTGCCTGGGGGCCCAGGAGGTCCCTGCAAGAGAGGAAGCAAAGCCAATTTATCAAACTCTCCAATAGTGACTGAAAGCCTCAGGTCCTTCCCTGTGTGGTTGGGGCCTTGTAGAAAACGGGCAAAAGCACTGAGCTTTATTTCATTAACTTCTACCCAAAAAATACAAGATACCAAAATGAACTCCAAGGGATCCATGATCACAAACAGAATAAGATCTTCTGCTTAAGCCACTGTGCTACAAGGTGAGCTCCACCCTCCACTCCAGTAGAAGAGAGGGAGGAACTGAAGGCCATGAATGGTACCTACAACGCAAAGCCTGACCAGCGGGATCCCTTGGAGCATCCAATCTAATTTAACCTTCATTCATGTTACTTCAAAGTGAATGATTTACCTCTGCAAAAACCTTGCTGAAAGTAACTAATGAATGGAACAGACCTGTGGTTTGAGCTTGTTTCTTTTTAGGGGGTGGGGGTAAAAATATGAATCCAAGTGTCCAGAGACACACTGCAGTGATTCAAGTGTTTTCAAACAAATGTACCACCATTTTGCTGCTCTACATCAACCTGGTTGGTAGTAAAAGGTCCTCAAGAACTCATACTTCAATGGACACATTCAGTTGAAAATATCTTAACACTCTTACTCATCTTCCTTCAACAGCAGTTTCTCTCAGGAAAAATACTCTTTCAGTAGCCATCTGATGTACAGAAGGATTTATTTTTGTATTGAGCAAATTGTTAAATTCGGCTTCCTAGCTGAGAAATTTGTTTCCAGACTTGACAGGCCCTAATATGTTGCCTGAGATGCAGAGGTGTTTGTTACTGCCAGCTTCCCCTGTAGACAAGACAGGATTTCTCCTGTGTTCAGAACAAAGCATGTGTTCATGTATTTTTTGGATCAGGACCTGAGCAAACAGCATGGGGATGGATGTGAGAAATGGATATATGACTGAGTTGAGATTTTACCCTGGCTAACTCACTCCATCTTCTAACATGACGATTTCATTACTTTTCAGTTTTCAACATAGGGAAGTTCTGGTGTGATTGTATTTAAAACCAAACAAACAACTCCCCTATCCTACCCAAACCTTCTGTAAGGATTTGAAACTGAGCAATTGATACAAGATAGAAAATGGCCAGACTGTATTTTCCCTGTCACCATTCAATATTAAGGTATTACAATCAATATTAGCATTTACATTTAAGGAGAAATGTAGCTGAAAAGAGGAAGAAAACAGTGTAAAAAAGGAGCTATTTGTGGTATGGTTTGACTGAGATTGTGGCAATAAGTGATCTTTATAGAATACACTGGCAAAATTCAGCCAGAACCTAAGGCAGCCTCTCACCAATAGATGGGGCAAAGTGATCAAAAAAGAGTCCTGTAGATGCACTTGCCTCCCATGATCTGCATTCATTGCAACTCAGAACAGGCAGGGGGTTATCCTGTTAAAATTATTTGTAGAGTGCCTCAGATATGAACACAGCTATAACATCCCCAGAAAGAAGTGCCTTTGGATGCTCTGATGCTGATGATATAATTCTTAGTGAATCCTGCTGGTGGGTCCTACTCTTAAAGATTCTAGACACATCAGGAGACACTTGGTCAAGACTATCCATCACTTAAAAAAGACCTCACCATTCAAAATAAAACTCAACAGTCCAAATTAACCCAGCAGAAGATAGAAGACCACACTCAGACACAACTGTTTGTAGGCACAACTGGATGGATTGACCTCAGACACCAGGGACAAGGAAATTCTACTTGGCCCTACTCCACCTCTGCATAGTCTTGCTGAGAGAGGCCCTACAGAAGGTATGGGCTCCAGGAAGGGGTTTCCATGAAGAGTGGGTGGAATAGAAGGCAGCAAAGATTTAGAAAAACAACAAAATGATTCAGCTTGGACTTTGTAAGTGCAGGAAAGAAATTGTGACATCTATCTTTGCAGGCTTTCCTTGACAATTCCTTGACAGTTCCTTCCTAACAATTTAATTTTGTTCTTGTTCTCTCTGCCAAAAAGTGAACCATCACCCACCATGAAATACAAGTCCTCCATGGCCCTACAACAGGGAACTTCTACCAAGAGGTGAAAAACCCCAGGCAGGGCCCAGCCTCGACCCAAGGAACTTCAAGTACGATTTGAGTTACCTCACGTAGTGGTGACAGATTGAGAGGTGTCAATCTGACCTAAAAGCAAAGTCTTACTCAAGCATCTGTCAGCAACCAGTGTAATCCCTAAAATGTTAGGCTCTACATTCTCCTCATCCCAACTATTTCTCGGTAACCCTTGGTATTCTCAGTGTCCAAGACAATTTCTAATTATTCTCTTAGACTCTCCATATTCTAGACCATAATAACCTTATGCAACCATTAAGTCTTGAAATGGAAGCCCACTGATCTTTTTCCTAAATTGACACTAATAATTCCATTTCATTGGTCTCCAAGAGATAATTACCCAGGATATCATTCCAAACTGGTTTACAGCTTCACCACATGTTGCACCAACAACTGGTACATTCACTAATGGGAAGCTCTTCTGATAAAATCTTCTCTGAGATGGGCATAGAAAGAACAGTTTTGTGCAATGACCATCAGTATCCCTTGGAGATGCCCAGGGTGCTGACAGCCTGCTCCAGCTGACTGATGTGCAGTCCAACTGGGTGTCTTGCTTTCTGCAACCTGAGCTATAGCAAGTGATGGTACAAGGAGACATAAATGGTACAAAGAGACATAAAATGGTAGAAATACATCATAAATGTCCTTTATAGAGCCCTCTCTTTTGCTACCGTGCAGAGCAATTCTGTCTCACTTCTATATAATATCTGTTATTGTAGCCCTTCTCCTGACTTCTGGGTATAATTCAGAGCAAGGAATATTCTTTTTAAGTATTAGAATGGGCGAAACTGACAGCATTTATTTGTGTTTAAAAAACTTCAGCACCATAAAACTACAGCAGCAGGACTCTGTGCAATATGCACCTCATAAATCTCACACCATCAGTATTCTTTGCTTCCATTTTTAAGTGAATCCAGATTAAAGTACCTGATTTATACAATCACCTTTTACATTTGATGAATTATACAGATGAAAGCCTCTGTCCCACATCCAGACTCCAATGTTACCCCATTAAAACTCTGATCAAGAAGGAAATAATCACAGAGTGCATTTTTTCTGGATGGTAACTCTGATGTGTGCTTTGTACATGTTGAAACAAAAACTGGTACATGAAAACTTGATTCTAAAACAGGACTACACAAATTCAGTTTGGAAAACAAATGTAAAACATGGATTTTTTATCAAAATGTTTAAACCAAAATATTTTAAAAGTGTTGCTTTGAAACAAAAAATATTTCAAATGTTCATTACAATCTAAAATCCAAATAGTGCTTAGAAATGTGTGTGTCAGGGGTTGGGACATCTTCAAAAACAATGTAGGGGGTGGATTTCTTCAAGTTTGTGTTTCATCCAGCTCCATTCCTTAGATGATATAATGCAAGGACAGTGCTCAGGAAAGAAATCTGACACTATTCATATTGGAGGAACAGCCGTGCCTGTGCTCCAGGATCTACTGCTCTTCTAGTGCATACCTTGCTGAAAGACAGGCTGGGAAAGGCAGAGCTATTAAGATTTAGGTTCTACACTCCCTAAGGAATCTCTGAGAAGAAACAGAAACTTTGGTCTGTGACTCCATCAGTAGGTTTAAATCTCTTTTCCATGAAAGAAGGGATGACTAAGTCTTATAGGGAGGTGAACAAATGCCATTCCACGATGAAAAGTGAAGTCTGATGGCTTTCCCAGATATGTGTCTCTGGAGGCAAAGCCTGCACAGACATATTTTCTGTATATTGTTCCATGCTGATGACTGGATTCTCTTACACCACGAGAAAGGCTTAGATAAGCCCTTAGATGATATTAAAACAGATTGTGGTCTGAGCTTTTTAAGCAGTGTACCAGTGTTAGAAGAAGAGACATGCGGAAGCATCCTGTCTGCTGCCACAGTTAGAGCAAAATGAGTAACTAAGGAGCTGACAGCCTTTTCCCCTCCACTGTCTGTGCTCGTCTTCACTTCAAAATCAATTGCTCCCTGTGATTTCACCTCTCAGAAAGACCATACAGACCCTTCACGTCGTTTTTGTGCTGTCTTTCCTTTATTTCCCCTCCTTTCCCATGAGAAATGAGGCTGTTGTAGATAGTTGTGTGGGGCAGCCCAAGTGTCTCACTATTTCTCTTGCTACTCCAGCTCTCCGTTTCTCCTCTGCTGTGTCTGAGTGTATTCTGGGATCAGCTCCTCAAATATGCTTTTCATTTCTCATCCCAGGTACTACAGTATCCACCAGCAGAACTACTGTGAATCAGAATTATAGAATCAGAGAAATGTTTAGGTTGGAAAAGACCACTGAGTCCAACCAGTAACCCAGCACTACCAGGGCCAGCATTAAACCATGTCTCTAAGCACCACATCTACACATCTTTAAAAAAGCCCCAGGGACAGATATTCTACCACTTCCCTGGGCAGCCTGTTCCAGTGCTTGACCACCCTTTCAGTGAAGAAATTTTTCCCAATATTCAATTTGAAATTAAAGTTATCACTGAATTCTTTTCAGTAATGCTGCATTAGAGCACCAAGTTGTTCTTTGTTGCATCTTGCCTTACGAATCAATGCAAAGGTAAGAGGATTCAGAAAAAAGCTGTTGCTAATGTCACTGAAAACCAAAAGCCTAAAGAGCTGAAGACCTGAGTATTTACTCACAATATGTGTCCTATAGTCACTGTCAGTGTCTTAATTCATAAGTGGATGTGCTCTCCGATCCTTGAACAGATGGAGTACCAACAGGAATTGGAGTACCAACATTAAATTTAAAATAAAAGTTTTATTCTCCAAAATTCTCCAAACTGGTTTTGCAGCTCTATAAGAGTACTGATTACATAGCATTCTGTCCAGGAGAGTCTTCTGCTTCCAGTGAAAGGCAGTATTTGTTTAATTTCATCACTTAGTGTAAGGTGTGGACATGATCTCTTTCGTCTGTAGAGGAAGATTTATTTCGGTATGTGTTTGCTTGGAGTTGGTTTACTGAGTCAGAGCAGCAAATAAGAAAAACAACAAAAAACTCCTCCTTTAAGGTCTTTTGTTTCAGCATTGTTACTAATCTGCACAGGTGAACATTTTTTTTTTTTAAAGGTATAACTCTTATTAAGGATAGCTCTGAGCAATATCTTCCAATTTCAAGCAGCACTGGCAAAGTTTGAATTCAATCTGAGTTTGCAGCTGCGGCCCGTATCCTTTTCTTACATTTTGTAGTATTAACTGGCATTATAAAAAGGACATTAAGGACACCATGCATTTCAGAGGAGATCATTTATTTCCTGAATTACTTAAGAAAAGCCGGGGTTGAGCTCACACCCTACAGACAAGTCTATACTAATTAAATCATTGCCAGCCATGACCATAATAGGTACAGCTTGTACTGGTCTTCCTCTCAAGTCTTATTTATACCACCAGGTTATCTAACATAAAACAAAACTCAATAACAGCCCAGAGTTATTCTGAGGGTGAGGAATGACATTTTTGTTTAAATCTCAAATAGTTTTGGCCTGTTTTGCTGTCTCACAGGGGGCCAGAATGTACCTGCTCAGCTCAGGGAATTGAGAGTGGCTCAGTGGACAACTTGTAGGTGCCTCTTTTAGGAGAGTTTCAGGCTCCACTGATGTTGTTAGTTGGATCTTCATCAACAGGAGCAGACACCTGCATTGCCATCCTTAACCCAACAAGGGCTTGCATTTGAAGCTGAACTCCAGCTCTGGGAATTCTGTGATACAGCTCAGAGTGCCTGAGCCCTTGGTTTGCACTGGAGAGTCATCTGCTGTCCCTGCTGAGCCTGCACGCACAGCCCTCATGGCTCACTCAGTGTGCACTACCTGCCTGCAGGTCTCCCTCCTCCTCAGGATACCCCCTCATGCCTAGAAAAGCATTTGCAAAAGTACCTCATCAACCACCTCCAGCCCTTCCCTGAGCACTTCCCATCACCAGATGATGGGAGAGACAAGGTGTGTTGAGATCTCAGGTGACCATGCAGAAATGCACAGCCTGTTTTCCCCTGCCTGGTACTCATCCATCTATTTCAGCTGAGAGCTCTTTACAGAAATGCTCATTTTTCAGTCTGCATTTGAACAGCCACAGCCTACTGCAATAGAAGTTTGACCCATGATTAAGGTTCCTGGACACTAAAATAGTACAAATAAATAATAACAACAAAAACACTATATGAGTTCAGATGTCTATGTCCTTGCTGCCAGGAAATCATTCACATCCAGAAGGGAAAAAATCCTCAAGGTGTCTATTCCATGGCTTAATTATGTTACAAGATACACTATTTCTAAAGGTCTCTAGAAAACAAATGCATATTTTTGGGGGTGCTGACTAGACAATATGGAGCAAATTGGCGAAGGGACAAGTTCACCACCACAGCTGATTTGGAACGAAAATTAAATATATTAAAATATTTTTTGCTTAAAATTTGAGTTGGTGTGTGCAAGGAGAGAGACAAAGCTACGGCTGCTCTATTGTCGCAAAACAACCCCCAACATCAAGCTAGTTGAGAAGTTGCCTCCCAGCTGCTGCTTCAGGGTTTGACACTTAAATTAGCTCTCAAATGGTTCTTGAGAGTTGGACTGACTCATCTCAACTCCAGTTCATCACTGGATCACAGAATCATAGAATAACATGAGCTGGAAGGGACTCACAGGAGTAGCCCTCAGGTCAGTTCTCTTGCACAGTTCCCTGATCTTCTGGGGCTTCTCAGCTGGACTGAACATGACTGCAGCTATTGATAACTTCAGATCATCTTTTCTATGTCCTTCAGCAAGAAGGTACCTTCTAAAGCTCCTACACCCACTCTTTCCTTTTGCCCAGACAGATATCACTGAAGGTAATCAGGTCAGAAAACAAAAGTATATTTACATTCAAAACAGTAGAGGAAAGGAGGACTATTTTCATGTCCTAAGCTAATTTATGTACAGTCAACTCAAATCATTTGTCCCTCAATGCCATGGAGACAGCACAGGAACAGCTGACATAGGCTTCCATACATAACTTGAAAAAATAGCCATGTAACCACAGTATAAGGAAAACCATTTTTCTTCCTGGGTATTTTTGGGGCATAGCCTAATTAAGAAAAAAAAAGAAAAATGCTGATAGAATGCTGTAAAAATCTAATGTCACGAAAAGTGCCATTAAGCTGAAAAGTAGTTTTGTAACAAACTAAATGTAAGCATTTTCTCTACAGAAAAATATGGAAATCTGCAGTAATATGTCCACAACAGAGTGCCACTGCAGAACATGAACAACATTTTTCCTTTTTTGCAGTTAGCTTGGAGGAAGAGTCAATTTAGGTATCCCTCAATGGGTTTAGCATTCTATGCAGTTTTAATTAACCTAAAATTTGCTAACTTTATTTAAGTTGTACAGAAAAGAAAATTACCTAATGCTGTGTCAGTAATTTTCTCAGATACTTTTATAAAATAGCTAACTCATGCATATATATATTTAATTGCAGGAAACCTGAACTGAGAAAGTGTGACATTACTTGGATGAATACTGTCAGGTATCTTAGAAATAATATATGGAGAATAATCATCGTCCAAAATGAAGGAAAAGGCCTTTTCAATATGTCAGAAGGTTTGGGGGGACCTTTCAATGTTATCCAATGGGAAAAAAAAAAAAAAAAAGAGCAAAAAAACCAACCAACTAACCAAAGAAAACAAAACCAAACTGAACAAAAGCAGGGAATTGGACTCAATAATCCGAGAGTTCAAGATGCCTGACTGTCAGAGACTGAAATGTTTGATGATTTATGCATTCTAGGAGACTTTTGCAGGCTTTTGACTTGCATTATACCTCTGATGAACAATCCGGCCCCTCCCTCCCTCCAGTGCTGAAGGTGTGAAGCCCTGAAAAGGCAAGAGCCGAGCTTGCAGGCTTTTGACTGTTGCATTGTACCTCTGATGGACCATAGGAGTCCATCTCCCCCCCCCCTCCCCCGCCAGTCGGGAAAAGGGCAGGAACCAGGCCAGACTCAGCAGCTCTTGCGCAGGGCCCAGGGAGAGGTTGGAGGCTCGAGGCATGGTCCATGACACTGACCATGGATATAATAACTCATAACTTCTTGGAGTGTGGGGGCTTCCCTCCTTCACCCCCGGCGGATCAAGGCCACCACTTCAACTGACAGACATGGAAGCTGCAACTACCAAGTTTCATCACTGGACCCCGTGGACGGTGACTATGGACATCTGTCCACTCTCAGCTTTTCTTTCCCTTACTCTTATCCTGCCTTTCTCTCCCCTATGCATTTTCTCCCCCCCACCCCCAAGGTTATCTCTATGTCACATTGTTATATGACAGCACCTAAAATTCAAGCATTAGCATGCCTGTTGATACAGAATTGTTAAAATAAACCTTGCCAGTATATGTTTTCAGACACCGATTATTCAGTGTCATTTCACTCTAATCCACCCCAAGGGAATTATTGATAAAAATCCAGGTTACCCCCCTCCCTTTTTCTGGGGCAGGTCGTAACACTGACAGAGTTCATGAAGAATTTGGACAATGCTCTCAGGCACATGGTGTGATTCTTGGGGATGTCCTGTGCACGGCTAAGAGTTGGACTCAATGATCCTTATGGGTTCCTTCCAAGTCAGAATATTCTGTGATTCTAAAATCTTTTAAATCCATTAGAAATACCATCTTTATTCCTCTTGAAGGCTGCTGCTGAAATACTTGCAGACTAGATAACGTACCAAAGGAAAAAAATCCTTAAGTATGCAAACCAGTATCAAGTGGTGTTTTGCAGGGCAAGGTTCCCAGCCAGACACAAGAGACTTCACCTGCACAAGGACACAAGCCTTTGGATTGCCTCTCTGACATCCTCCACAGACATTTGAAAACAGCTCATTACAAAACGTCTGCCACACAAACCATTTCGAGATTGTTTCTCCTGGTTACAAGGGCACAGCTTGCCAGAGGAAATAAATGAACAATCAGTATCTGCTGTCCGGCGCTGTGCTGCTTGTTGCAATACATCACCAACAGTTGTAGCAGTGGAGGCTTGTCATTCTTGCCCCAAACTTTGCCAATTATTGAAACAGAGTGCTAAAGCCAAAGTCCAGTTTGTTAATTTGTCATTGAGAAGAGAATGAATGAAATGCTAAGTCTTATCCTCAGTGCTCAGCAAAATGTGAGGTTCTGACTTTCTTCTTGAGGACATTCACACATATATTTTTCTTGTTGCAGGGGTGGCCCTACAAAGTGACTTTGGTCACCTGAATTTGTCTACAAAGTTAGCAAGAAACCAAGTTAGAGGTAAGTGTCAGTGTTATTATAACACAGGGCAGATCTAAGGTGGAGCCAAATCCTCTCTGATGGATCCTCTCTGATCCCCTAATGATGTTATGATGTTCCACAGATGGTGTAATTTACAGCACTAACTTGTCAAAAGCTTTAAAACAAAGGAGCTAAGGGGTCATTAACTGAAGACATCCCCTTCCTCACACAGAGAATAAACATTTGCTTTTAGGCCCCTGTCTTTAGCTTCCTCAACAAGCCAACACTTATTCCTCTATGACAAGTAGAAACGTGAATGTCAAAAGCCACAAAACCAGTCCTGTGCTCAAAGTGTTCTTTCTGAATAGTAAATAAATTTAAACTGTTTCTTCCCTCAAGACTGCAGCACAGGAGCTGTGTCTGCAATTGCCAATTCACACAGCCAACAATTAACTGAGACACTGTCCTAAATATTACAAAACACAAATGAATGCTTTCCTTCTGGAATGATGCTGCTCTAGGTAAAAGCAATGGGGAAATCACATACAGAACATCTCCTTAGGTCCCTGTTCAAAGATGATGAAAAATTGTGGAAGGTAAAAGTAAATGCTGCCAGAGAGACATTCTCTCAATCACAACAGGATAAATTGTTTCAACAAAATCTGTTTTTCCACATATTATATGAAAATGAAGAAATCATTGCTTACCTGGGGGCCGATCAGACCATTGATTCCTGGGAATCCTGGTTCTCCCTTTTTACCCTGCATGTTCAACAGAGGAGCAAATATTAAAAAACAGACCGAAGACGGCTATTGAATTTCCAAAGTCTTTCACCCCCAGACTGGCAAATCACCATAATGTGGGTACACAAATCACAAAAGCTAGAAATGAAGGCAACAGACACCACTTGGAAGTGAAACTCCTGTTGTATTTGACAGTTCTGTATCTCCCAGATTGTGGCAATAGTCCTGAAGTTGAGAGTTGTTCTCATGCACATCATGGTATCTCCTACTCTCTTCAATCCCACCTGGGTGCTCCCTACAGAGGATCAGGGAATAAGATGCAGCCAAGGGAGGTGCCAAGTGTAGACACTCTGCTTGCTATAGTCAAGCCCTTTGCCCATCCCCAACAAAGCCAAGAAGTTTCACTTCTGTCCCTTGCACTGCTTCATGCATTAAGAAAGAAAATAATTAAGAACTCTGGTGCATGGATGAATATAAAAGATTCACGATCTCTAAGCTGGGAAACAGGAGTCCCTGAGGTATTTCTAACTAGGGTTGGCATTAGCACCAAGGGAGGCAGAGCTCACTGACTCCTCTGCATACAAAAAAGAACCCTCCAGAGGAACCAGAGACCTTTGCTGGTGCAAAGGAAGAATAAACCAGAATCTAGGGTATACCCTTGAGATGAGTTCAACCATACAGATGCAGCAGCATTTGTGTTCCCATGGGTTTGACCTCAAATAGTTCAAAGGGAAAAAAATCCTACATGAGTAAAACGAGAAAGGATGGAGTAGCACTGAAGTTAAGGCAGAGGTTGGGTTTGTTTCTCAACCCAACAGTGGACTTGTTGTGATTCTTCAGGCAAGTCACATATTTTATAAATATTGTCTATTCTTTCCTCGTATGTAATAGACACTAAATAATTAATGCTTCTGAAGTCGTTAGCAATATTCTAGGAGAGTACAAGAGGAGTCAAGTTAATGTCTTAGAGACAGAGAAGAGGGACTCTCCCTCATTTCTACTTCTCATCCAGACTGATTTTCTTCTTGGAGGAAAATACAATTAAGCAAGTTTCATGTCGCTGATGATATAAATGGTAATACACATGCTTAAAAGTCATATACATAATTTTTCCTTTATTTTTTCTTTATTGAAACATGTCCAGAAACAACATCTATGAACAACTACTCCCCCCAGAGTAGCTCAACTGGTTAGAGCACAGTGTTAATAACACCAATGTTGTCAGTTCATTGCCTGTATGGGCCATTCTCTTAAGAGCTGGACTCAATGATCCTTATGGGTCCCTTCCAACTCAGAATAATCTGTGAAATCCTAAGAAACAGATTCCTACTGACTTAAATGAATGAAAAAGCTAAAATATCACAAGCAAAACTTGTTTTTGTCATATTTTCCTTGGTATTGACTGAGATTCATTAGCTGGTGTGTCAGAATCTGATCATCTAACTATTTTTATCATTAAAAAAACCCAAAAACCTGAAAAAATCAGAAGTCACATACAGAAGAATATAAGAAGAAAACTAAAGGAATGATTATAGGGTCCTTGGGTATCAGAAGGATTTTGTAATCATTTCCAAAACTCTAATACCAATAAAAACTTGCTTATATACTCAAGTGCATGCATTATTCATGAATGTTCCATCTCCTTTTCCCAACATCCATAATTTCTTTTCTTGTCAAAGCCAAAAAGAGACCATTTTTAACCCAGAGGACTCACACCACCTCATGGTTCAATGTCAGTTTTCAAGTTAAAGATGCTCATTTTACCAACTGCTAAGGTGACCATGCAAAGGACACTGTTAAAAAACTCATTTAAATAAAGAAATAAGCTTTTGAATAGATCATACAGGATGTAGTGGGTGGAGCCAGACATGGGAGATGAGCATCCCTGCACGTCACTCGATGTGGGAGCTACAGGTCAAGGTGGCTGGTTCCACAGTTACAACACTGAGGCCAACATACAACACAGTGTAACCAATTCCTTCATGTCCCACCAACACACTGTTCTGTTTCCATGCTACTTCCTGGGCACACTAATCTGTGGCAGCAACGAGAGATGCAAGAGGAGCCTTTTATCCTTTCCTTGGGTATAATGCTGAGAAACTTTGGTGCTTTCCAAACACTAAGAAATCCCTTAAAGCAACATACAATTATACTGCTGGAGAGACTAAGGGTGGTTTCCCATTGTGAAGGGGACATCTGGGCCACTCGGAGGTTGGTCAAAATCAAACTATAACGGATTTGCTCCATGTCATTATAGCCTGTCTATGAAGGACAGAAATACTTGCTGGAAGAAATTATGGGAGCAAAGCTCAGTGAAATGTCACATTTCTTAATAATATGACAGAGAAACCCAGCAATTATGCTTTGTTACCTATAGTTAGAAAGTTAGAATCTTACACTGCTAAGTGTGTAAGAATGTGTATCCTTCAACTACATGATATATGCTATGTGCCTTCATCAGCAATTTGAAAAACAGCACAGTTAAAAATGTGTTTCATTGGAAATGGATGTCTTTACCTCACTGACAATAATAGCTTCACTCCATTTTACTAATTTTCTTACATTTCGATTTCTGCATGCCTGAACTTTGTCAGGGCAGGTAATGTCATCTGAACATTTTAAGCACCTACAAATGAATATAAACACAACCACTAATCAGAAAGGTATCTACTATACAGAAGACAGGAAACCAAGGAAAATATTGTCTCCACTCTGCTACAGGGGAAAGTTTGAAAGGTATCATAGCCCAAGATTGTTTCCCAACTTGCTGTCCCAATAGCCAGAATGGCCATATATTTTCTTATCATGTTTTTCTCTGATGTTTGGCCCCAGGAACAGAGGTGAATTTGGTACCAAGTACATAGGAAATGTCCTTAGTTGTGAACAAATATGACTGTGAACAAAAATGTCAACTGTTTCCTTTGTAATCAAGCAGGATGTTGGGATTATCCATTTCACCCCCGTTTTCTTACCTCTACATTACTAGAGAAGCCAGAAGATGTCCAGCAATGTTAGTCAATGTTTGAGGTCCCTGAAGGCACCAGCCTTTTGTAGTCTCTGTATGCATTAGATAACAATAGTAAATTTTGAAGTGAGAGCATCTCCATAGCTTGAGGACGAAAATACTGTCAGGGTTGGGCAGATTATAGGTGATTATTAGGGCTGTTGTGGCAAAGTAAAGGTTTATAAGGACTTCTGGATATCAAGAAAGACCACATCTTGGGACTGGCTCCTTCCAAATAGTTTACCTAATTTGCTGGGCGAACTTATTCTCCTCTCTCTCCTGGATTATTCTCCCCTTAGAGTTACCAATGAACTATCTCCTTCCCTTGGACCCTGCAAGTCTAAGGTGGTTCAAATCAAGTGAAATTCATACACAGAGAAATAAGAGTGGAAAGTGTTGACTGCCGAATTCAAGTTGTGACTGGTCTGAACAGGAACATCATATGCAACAACCCACTTAGGAGAGAGATGGGTCAAGAATGGAAACTCAAATACGTGTATTTCTGTCCCACCATCGAACATATGAAGAGCTCAGCAGCCTTCAGAGGTCTGTTAACTTTATCTGTCCCATGACAGCTAGCAGGGATAAACTTTTCCTGTATTGACAAGTGCTCTTAACAATTCTTCTCTGGGTGGAGGGTGTGCCCTGAACCCAGTAGTCCCCAGTTTTGAGAGAATCCTGTAGGCTCTACTCTAAAACAAATATATGGCACTTACTGAGACTCAAAGCCTTGTAATCTACTTGTAAAGAGACAAGAAAAGCCTGTTAATCTTTTTTGTAGTGTTCTGACTTCAGGAATAAACATTCAGGGCATGTGGACACGTGCATGAAAACCTGCTGAAACGTGACAGCTGAATTAAAGATGCAGAGGCCTCTGCTTTGTAACTTGCTCCTGGAGCTGTGCTCGTTCTTCTTGTCTCCAAACTGACAGACTGTGACACCAAACTTTGCAATTAGCTCACAAAAAGAGTCTTGCAATATCATTTTTAGAGTAACTTCTAATTTTACACCCAACTCTCATTTTGTGCTTTGCACAAATTATTTTGAGCATGAAGTAACTTGAAAAAAGGGGAATAATTACTATTACTTATCTGCCTGACTCATGCACATTGGAGTCTTAAATATGAAGGACATTCATTAAAGGTTACTGTTTTATAAAGATATTTTCCATTAATTTTCTTTTCATAAGGCTATTCTTACTATCCTATGAGACTCCTGTATTTGTTTTGTTTTGTTTTGTTTTGTAGTGATTGTACTTTGAGCTTGGAAAATTTTTGACAATGCAAAAACTAAGATGCAGTCCAGCACATCAAACTCAAAATGGCCTAGCTCCTACCTCGTACCTGTGTGGGAATTACTGCTACAGGATAAATGTTTTCCTTCTGAAATATCAATCACTTGAATGAAATTGTATCATTTAAAAGAGAGGCAAATTCTTGAAATCCAAGTCATTGAGTACACTTCAGAAGAATCTTGTGTTTAAGCTGGATTGCCCAAAGACCTGCATGCTTTCCAGGAGCATGTCATACATCTGCACCTTTCGTGTCCATCAAGAAGGGGAGTTGGTTTATTTCCAACAAATATTTCAGTAGAACAGGTGTCAAATACTTTAGAGAAGAATCAAAGTACTTCAATTCTCTTCAATTTCACAGAAGAAAAAGAAAGAAAGGAACAGAGGAAAAAAAAACAAAACCACAAAAACACTCTAAAATTAAACCAGTCTCTCAGAGTTTTACTTCTTTTTCAATCAGTTTTAATAAAATCAAGTCAGTACTGTCTGTCACTCATAGGTCTTACAGGACACGTGAGAACAGCAAAGAACCTTTCTTCCCCCAGTGTGCTCTTGAGGATGTTGTCAAAATGCAGACATCAAGTGCCAGGCACTTGGAAGAAGCTGACTAATAAAATGAACAGAGCCCATTTGCTTGGTTCAGTTTGAGAGTGTTATCTGCTCCCCAAAAAGTTCTGTGTAGATCCACCAAACCCAGGACTTTGATTCATCTCATGTTTTAAGTCACTGAATAATGGTCTTTAATTTAAAAAAATATATCCATTAACCTAAGATGCCTGGTGACTAATAAAGACCCTTAGGAGAAGTCTAACTAGCTAGACACAACAGAGTCTAGGGAAGAAATCAAAGACAGTATGGATCAAATGACATCTCTAATCAAATGATCCTTAGCAGCAGCATTTTCTGTTCTGTTGAAGGTCCTGACAGATCACTGTCCTTTACTCAGCTAATATGCTCTATTAATCTTATTCAAGAAACAGCAGGCTTTAAAAACAGAACAATTCTGAATTTACCAACTCACGAGTAAATCACTGCACCGTTATTTGCTATAGTGATGTTTTCTAAGGACTGGGAAAGTAAAGGAAAGCAAGTAAATGAATGCCCTTTTCCACTGAGGCGTTGACACAAGACTGCATGTAGCGTTTCCCAAGGAGAAGATTCCTAAAAGTCATGCTTACAGCTCCATTTAATAGCATGCAATCCAATGAAAAGTCTGTAGAAAACCACTTACCAAGGTGTTTATTCCTTCCCTGTACTGTCCTTTGCCCATCTCCTTCCCATGCTCATAGACAGTGTTCTCACACTCAGTCTGTTGACAGCACTGGTGCTGACTCAAGTGCAAAGCACTGAAGGCAACCCCCATGACCTCCTCTAAGGAATGAGCTATGATCAGGTCTCTGTGACTACTTAAAAAAGTGAACCCTCAAACAGCAGTACTGAGACCCAAGTGACTGACTCCACGAAGGCTAAGCAGGTGTCTCACTTCCACTCTTATCTGTTGCGAGATGTTTTTCATGTGAACAAGCTGAAGCAAGGAAAGGCAGTTTCAGAGCATGAATTAACATGTATTAACATCAGGCCCACCATGAAATTTACACTTTAGCAGTACTTAAATATTTGAAGACATAATTCTGTGTCAGAAAAAAATCCAGTATTCTTTCACACACAGGAAAACTAAGCTCCTGATGGAGAATGGTTCACCAGCTGCCATTTTGTGGGACCTTCTCTTTGAGTACAGACCAAACAAAATGGAAAACATTAAGTATTGGAAGTGTATTTACATTTATTTGACTTCCAGGACAACAAAAAGTTCTCTGAACTTTCAACCTGACCACATTACTACTGGCCCTACACACTCAGAACCGTATCAAGAATCCTCTTGGCAGTATGGGACAGATGTAAATCACATGGAAGCACATGGAAGGAAAGAAATCACACTGTATACAACCTGTGGACTCCAAGAGATACTGAAAGCTGCGGGACCATAAAGAAGGAAGTTAGGAAAGGATCTGAGCCTCCAGGATCCTTAAATAAGTAGAAAAGTATATGTGAAGTGGGTGAAAGCAGCAAACTTCATTGAACAAAGGCATCCCAAGCCTCCTGAGAATCAAAATAAATAAAAAAAGAAACTCACCCTTTGACCTGGTAAACCAGGAACTCCAGGTTTGCCTTCTAGACCAGGCTTTCCCTTTAAAAGTGAAAAGTTTTAGAAAGTTAACAGAATAAGAGAAACTAATTAACTGTATAACAATTTCCTAGCTGATTTGTGCTACCATTACTGTGTGGCTACTTAGGCAACTCTTACCTGATATTTATGCTGTCCTTTGAGCAGAAGAGAATGAGAAAACAAGATAGGGAAAAGTGACAATGCCCTGATTAAATACAGAGCACAGAACTATATTTAAATTACATAATTCAAACCAGATTTATGTAATTAACAGATCTTCACAATGTCATCAATTTTACAAAAGCCAATTGACAGTGAAACACAGTGAACAATTCAAAAGAAAGGAAACAGTGTTTGCAAATGAGGCAGCAGTGACAATCTGAAATGAGATATCCTGCAGAGCTGGGTTATAAAATATAACTCAAATAAACTGCAATTTAAGTTGAAATTAAGAATGCTGGTATGTGTTAATAGTTGCAAAAATTTTGTGGAAACGTGAACACACATACCCAATTCTTAGGTTTCATCTACAAAATATTTTAACCAAGACCTTGTGGCATAACACCAATGCCTTTGACAGCAACTGTTCCCTGACCTTCATGATGTGACAGCTCACAAGTTATCAGTGAGTGCCTCTCTGAGGTGTGCTGATTGCCTATACAGCTCTACAGGACATTAGAAATAGTAAAACAGTGAGGTTCTGCATGACAACAGCCTTGAGGCAAAGTCTGCCCATGTCCTGGGTGCCACCTCCCTATGTTAAGAGTGACCATCCACAGCAGAACACCTTCTTTCAGTAATGAATTAAAATGGAGGCTGTGGGCACTGTTTAAATATCTTAGTGCCTGAATAACATATGAAGTTTTGGAGTCTGAGTTTCAGCTTCTGGAATGGCAAACAGTGAGAGAAACAACTTACTGGAGGTCCAGGAAGCCCAGGTTGGCCTTGTGGTCCTCGTGGCCCAGGCTTTCCCTACAGAAATGTTTTTTTAAAAAGAAAGTTAAAATATCGTTATGAAAAAGTGCATGGGCACATGAGTCATGTTGTCTGTATTTACAGGACCTATACCACCCCTTTCCCCATAGGTCCCAAAAAAAACAGTGCAGAGACCAGCTGGTTTTCTCCTTAAACCTCTGACTACTTGAATTATCAGCACTCATTAGACTGTCCACAGACTGATCCACCCACACTCAGCAGGCATTTATCCATAACTGGTTCTTTGCTTTTTAAAGATAGTAACTCTACCAAAGACACTGGGATATCATGAGTATTCCAATAAAACACTGTGGGTTGGGGGTTTGATGGTGGAGAAGAGCAATTCTTGCATGAACAGCTTCAAAAGGCCTTTCCCCCAGGTCAGCACAGCTCTGAACGGCTTTAAAGTATCGACTATATGATGCAAATTATTATATTAAGTAGCAGGTAAATGCAAATTAGGCACCTACCAACACAAAATCAAGTTTAAATATATTTTTTAATACATAGGGCTAACAGACTGAAGCAAGGGATATGCTTCCCAGTTTGAGTGTCCAAGTTCAGAGACAAAAGAGGTATAAAACTCAAATACAGTTTAACTTTAATGTTAACCCTTCCCTGTTCTTAAATAATTGCATAGCTGACGGTACAATTCGTACTTCTCGTTTGCGTTAGGTTCACTGCACCTGAAAAGAACATTGCCCTTTTTCCTTTCTTGTTTATTTTCTCCACTGTAAATAGGAAAACTTATTTCTTGATTTCCTGATAATGCTTCCATCCACCTTCTTTTTACAGTATTATTTTAAAGAAAAACCTAACCGAACAGAAAACAAAATTACATTAAAATATTCTTGCAATGAAAGAATAGATATTGAATCTCTCTTACTTCCTCTCCTTTTAGGCCTTCAATATGCACCTGCAATAGAATCGCAGAGTCATAAAGAATGAAAAAAGTAAAGACAAGATGCAAGGGTATGATGGTCCCCCTCAGGGTATTTTTCTCCCCTTGCTATTCCTTCGAGTTGCTCAGTAACTCCTACAACTCTTCAAATCCTGTTGAAGGCTGGGGGATGTTTTCTATTTAAACAGCTCAGGCTGACACAAGTTACCTAATGACACAGTTACCTATGAAATGATTTGTGTGGCTGTATAAACAGCAAGAACTTAATTCATTATCTCGTCATATAAACAAGTCAGTCAATTCCCCAGATCTTCTTTTACTCAAAGTTACAAAGATCAGTTGAACACAGAAGGCATCACATAACCAGTAGACCAGCTTGAGATATGCCCTGCCTGTTTTGCACCCACCTGCTGTAGCTTTAGGCTCATTTCCAGCTTTTATACGCATCTTTCAAAATTTCTTGGTAACTCCTGTCACGTCATTACTACCACATTTGAGCAGGACAGTAAAAGGTTCTTACCCAAACATGAGTTTTTTTTCATAGCATTCTTTTTCTCATTCCTTTACTTTCTACCACATTCTGCGTAAGGTAAATGCCTGCTGTCTTTCCCATGATTACCAGGGAGTTTCTCATTCTTGTCTTTAGCAGCCATAGTCAAAGAGTGCTGTTTCCTAATACTAATCCTATCTTTTTGGCTAGTAAAAGGTATACTGCCTAACTGCTTTATTACCAGCCCATGCAGAACTCAGTTCTAGACCTCTCCTCTGCATACTTCGTGGTAAATCTTCTTCCATTCACTTGGAGATGATCTCTTCATACAGACAATATTAGTCTCAGGACATTCTTACATCCCTGCCAGTGATGTCCCTGGCATCAGTGAAGGCATTGCTGAAGGCAGAGGGGGGGATGCACTAAGGATGATAAATCTAGTGCCACAGGAAAGGTAAGCCCCATTCTCCTGTTTTCTCAGTTTTCTTTTTTCATCCATACTTCCAGCACATCAGGTCCTGGTTGTCTTATATTCCACCAGGACTTTTTCAGACATAAGCCAAGGAAAAATCATTCGCCCACATCAGAAATTGCTTTTCTTCTCTCTCCCCAACTCTCACACTGAGTCTATGTCAAAGGCACTCAATTCTGGAATTTCATTTTCTTTTATGACTTTTACAGGCTCTATGTACCAAAGACCACTTGGAATCAACTCAATGACTGTCAGAAATCACACAGTCCTGTCATAGTATTGCTCTGTCTGATGCACCTAAGGAGTGCTTTCATTGCCTCTTCAAGTCCTGAAGAGGCACTCACAATATCCCAAAATTGTGGTAGTGCTTCTCTTTGTCGGAACCTATCACTTCCCTTCTTCAAAAATCTTCACTGCCTATAGTCTCTCTTTTTTGAAAAAAAAAAAAAAAAACCACACCAGAAATATTTAACATCTTTCAGTAAGATCCCCACACCCCTCACTTCCACCTTCTCATGCAATAATGCCTACAAAGTATGAGAAAGCTGAAAAAACAATAATTCTTACTGAAGTGCCAGGCAATCCTGGAGGTCCTGGTTCACCCTGCAGGATAACACAAAAGGAATTAAAAAACATAACACAGACCACAACAATACACGGTACAATACATAACATAATGCAAAATGAAAACAAACCTCTGAGCATATTTTTCAGCTGCTGTTGTACATTATTATTTTCAATACCAATCTGCTCTGCTCTGCAGAGGAATAAGTCCAAGAACTAGTTGGAGTCTGTATTACTGTGATGTTTACATTGATTTAATGACATTTAGTGACTTAAAATGAATGATGCACTAGATGCACCATAGCAGTAGATTTGTGCTTCAAAAATCTTATATTTGGTGTTCACATACCACACAAATTAACCTGCTTGACGCTTAGACCCCCAACAGACCCGCAAGAGGATGGATATTTGGGGGGTCAAAATGTTTTTGTTTGTTAATGACCAAAATAACTTTTCAAAAAAAGTAAGAACTTTCCCCAAGTGATTTTATAGAGCAAATCATACTATATACTATGTAGGACACTGAGATGCTACACCCTTTTCCCATGATTTATTGTCATATAGGTTATCAATTTGTTCCAGTCCATTTTTCTCCAGCAATGTCCACCATGTATTATGCTTTAAGACTATGAATCCAGAAGGTATATCCTTTACTTTAGGTACAGACTGGTGCTAAATTGATCACGTAGCTTCCTTCTACACTCTGTTCATTACTCACGTAGGTCTCTGAATGACCCAACATATTTTTTGTATTCTTTTCTCTGAAGACAAGCTCAACTAGTATTTGTTATTTATTCATAGAGTCATAGAATGGTTTGGATTGAAAGAGGCCTTAAAGATAGAATTACTGAATCATTAAGGTTGGAAAAGACCTCCAAGGGCACTGAGCTCAACCTTTGACTGAACACCAGCATGTCAACTAAACCACAATCACTAAGTGTAACATCCAGTCATTTCTGAACACCTCCAGGAATGCTGAATTCACCACCTGCCTGAGCAGCCCATTCCAATGCTTATCCACGCTTTCAGTGAATAAATTCTTCCTGATGTCCAATTTGAACCTCTCCTGGTGTAGCTTGAGGCCATTTCTTCTTGTCCTGTTGCTACTTGCCTGGGAGAAGAGACTGAGCCCCACCTGCCTACAACCTCTTGCCAGGTGGTTGTATACAGTGATAAGGTCCCTCCTGACCCTCCTTTTCTCCAGACTAAACAACCCCTGCTTCTTCAGTTGCTCCTCATATGACTTACTGTCTAGACCCTTCCCCAGCTCAGTTGCCCTTCTCTGGACATGCTCCAGCACCTCAATGTCATTCTTGTCACAAGAGGCCCAGAACTGAACAAGGATTTGAGGTGTGGCCTCACCAGTGCCCAACTCAGAGGGACAATCCTTGCTCTGGTCCTGCTGGCCACACTATTGCTACAGCTCAGGATGCCCTTTCCCCTCTTGCCCACCTGAGCACACTCTGGCTCATGTTCAGCCACTGTCGACCAGGACTCCCAGGTCCTTCCCCACCAGGCAGCTTTCCAGCCACTCTGCACCCATCCTGTGGTACTGCAGGGGTTGTTGTGACCCAAGTGTAGGACCTGTCACTTTGCCTTATTGAATCTCAATCCAGCCTGTCCAGAATATCCGGTTCCAGCTGTCTTGCCTTGGACAGGGATGCCACCCATTAGATCAGGTTGCCCAGGGCCCCATCCAAACTGGTCTATTCTGAAGAAATACTGAAGAGACACACAGCAGCTGCTCTGAAAGTATTGGACCAAGGAGCAAAACATCTTCTGAAAGCACCAGATGCGGCTGCTTCAGAGACATGGATGAAGTGTTATGAACTCAAGACTGATCACTACTGCAGAGAGAGAACAGAGAGTATTGCTTCCAATCTCTGCATTCTTGGATAAGCTCACTGCCTTATCTGGAGGAGAAAGAGAGAAAGAAATCCAGAACTGACTGTGCCTTTCCACTCATGCCAAAGACCTGTGTCGGAAATATCAAAACTACAACATCATCTCTAACAGAGAGGGAAATATAAGGCTGCCCTGAAAACTTTAACAACTGCAAAAATAACAAGGTCAAAATTGCTGCTGAGTGCAGTGAATAATTATTTTGCAGGGAAGAGGCTCAGAGTCATTTTATTGACACTTTTTGAGTCAATTATACATCTCCTGGGTCAGAAAATCAGCTTCTACACAAACATATTGACATTTCTTAGGTGAGGAAGATTTTCTGACCCAAACTGCATTCTATTTCCTTCTACTCCCACTATGGGGGCTTAACAAAGAGCAGTGGAGCTATAACCAGGCACACTTTAATACCCGCTTTTACCCATTTCAGAAGCAATGCCAGGAAAGTTAAACATTTAAGTGGATATACACTTCAGTAATACACAACAAGATAAATAGTAGACCAACAGCTCTGATATTTTCAGCACTGGGGGCCAAAGAAGAATTAACAAATGTGTTTCCAAACCCCTCCTGGGCATCCCATCCAACCTTACCTTTTCTCCTTTGGTCCCACTAGCACCTGGAGGGCCGGGGCTGCCAGCAGGGCCCTATAAACAGGTAAAATGGAGAGAAAACTCTTTGTTTTTGAAGTACAGGAAAAACATAAGGCTGCAGATATTGGCAGCACAAAGGGTGATGTCTCATTGCACTAGGATAGGAGCTAATAGAACACACAAGGCTGCTTTGGCTCTGCTGCATAGAGAGGAAAGAGAACAATGATGGAGATGCCACAGGAGCCACAATAACACCAATCCAACTTCAGCTGGTTCAAAAGAATTGTAGTTCAGTGGGTATATCAGTGTCAAACACAAAATTCAGTATCAAATTCAGGCGTGAAGATCTGCCCACTCCTAGGTGTCTAGACATGAAAAGGGAAAAAAAGCTTCCGAACTTCTGTTCCAACTTCTGTAACAGGGCTTCACTTGGAGAAATTGTTCCTTTGGAACAATAGACAATCAAGATCCATCTTCATGTCCTTGTGCAATTTCCCACTTCATCTACATTTGCTGCAAGTAGAAACCAGTTCTGTAAGCAGTATAATGGGCACAGTAAACACAACTCCTTGGGATTCCAGTGCTGCCTGTAGCACCAGAAAACATTTCCATCTTATGAGGATAGTGATAAACACTAACTAGACACACACTTCTCCATACAGGGTAAACTGTGACTGAGAAACAGAGCAGGATGCAGATGCAGCAGCCTGGAGGCTTCAGGCTCGAGGGTGGCAATGATTAGCTGCATGGCTTTTGGAAATCACTTCTAGCCTCTGCTTCTTACTTTGTCCTTTGCTATTTAGACCAGAAGATCCTTGAGAGGAAAGGATGCCTCTCATTAAGTATCATATCCTGAGTAATGAAAACAGTCTTGTGGGATCTACAGATAGCGGTTTTAGACAAAGCATTATGTGTCTGATCAGCAGAAATGTACTGATCTTTTAGACAATTTTCTGGTTTGTTCTTGTCTTAAAAATGTAAATAGTTCAAGTCTTTTTGATTGAAAACAAACCAAATATATTAAATCCAGTTCTCTTCCTTTCATGTTGTGGGAAGGGAAAAAAAAGTTCATAAAAATCAGGCTTAAACAACTGAATTTTTATGTGTGATTTCTTATATGTTTAACAAAAAGTAAGACAAACATTTAATCTATCAATTTGAAAGGACTGGCATTTCCTTTAAATGTATATTGCATTATAGTTTAATTCTAAAACCAACTAAACAAAAAAAAACCCCAACTGTACCCACAAAAACCCTTAGAGCAGGCATGTGGGGGGGTCCTGCCATG
Source organism: Manacus candei (assembly GCF_025592945.1). Classification (NCBI taxonomy): domain Eukaryota; kingdom Metazoa; phylum Chordata; class Aves; order Passeriformes; family Pipridae; genus Manacus; species Manacus candei. The sequence continues at coordinate 10,265,079 of NW_026138061.1, forward strand.
ATTCAGCAGTTGCCCAGGATAAGTCTCAGTTTTAAGAGTCAACTTTCACTCTTTTCAAAAAAATGCTTCCAGTCATTATTTGCAACATACCTGTCTCCCCTCCACACCTGGCTTTCCAGGGAACCCATCCAGGCCTCTCTCTCCCTGGAAAAAGAAGACAAAAAACCACTACATCTCAAATCCGTGGTGTTTAGGTCACTACTCTGCAGGTGATCTTCATGGTATTTGCTCCAACAGTAAGGAATAAGGAGAGAAATTCCAGACAGCCCAATAGAGAAAATGTCTAAAGTTCCCACGTCTTGTACCACGAAAAGTTGCTGTGACCAAAAGCAGCTGTGCAGTAGTTTTCTATGTTGGCATCCTTCCTCTGCCTACTGGGGTGGGTTCACAAAAACTGGGTAGCATACACCAGGAGAACCATCAGCCTGGAATAACTCTTAAGAAAATAATGAATCCACAATTCAGCAATAGCTCAGTTTTCCCCGGTAAAGAAAAAGTGTTTTGGTTTTCAACTATCCTTTCTGTAACTTAGGGGAAAAATTTATCTGTTCCTTTATGTCTTCAGAACTGGACATTACACAAAGTCCACAGTAATCAATTTCACTACTTTATTTTTATTACCTGAAGATATGGGATTTTTTCGCCTGCACCAAAACCTGACTTTTTCTCGCTACAGTTCCAGACTAGTGTTTCTTTTCCTAACCTCCTGCAGAGAACAGACTGTTTCCTTCGTCTTTACAATGTTTTATGTATTTGAAGACCTACAAGACTCTCCTTTCAAACTTCTCTAGACTTAACAACCACAATACTTCTAACTTTTCTTCATGCGCATGTTTTTCAGACTTCTGACCATTTTTGTTTCTCCCCTTTGTGCAGTTTCCAATTTTTGCATGTTTTCACCGTATCTAAGTGCGTGAACCTGGACACAGCTGAGGCTTTGAGTAGAAATATTATTTCATGTTTCATAAACTATTCTTCTGTTTAAATGCCAAGACAACATCTACTTTGCCCCAAAACCCCTTTCACAGGACAGCTCCTCGATCACTTGTTCCCAGTCTTTAGCGCTGTGAAATTTGTTGTCCTACACCTATGAATCATCCTGCAGTTTCCCCTTCTCAATCTCGTCTTCTGTTTGGGAGATTATGTTTTCAAGATAATTTTGAATTCTGACCCTGACCTCTACTGTACTTCCACGTTCAAGCTTAAGATATTCCATATTTTATAATCCAGGTTCTTGATAGAGAAAAAGACTGGATCAAAAACATACTTGTGCTGAACTTCAGTCTTACAGATTGTGGACCTTGACCATTTCAGCTTCTTTAGTTAAAAACTCTTTGAAACAGGCACTTTCTTTTTCTCTGTAAATTCCTTAAACCTCTCTAAAATGGAACACAGATTTTACTTGGATGTTGCACACACAGCTGAATATAAACTATCAAAAGCACACACAGGGCCAATGCAAACATGAATGTGCATGTAAAACCAAATTGTACAAGTACAAGCACAAGCAGTGACAACAAGCTGTTAGTTTTGTTCTGCTTTTTTAATGGTTTAGATATTTTAATCCCTTTAGAACTGTTATTACCTACAAACCCGCACTTAACGCCAATGGATTTAACTAGCTCCTTTTGTAAACTACATTGATTTAGCAAGTCAGAAATGGATTTGCAAATCACTTTGTTTATTTTTCCTCCTTAGAAAGTCAATCAGTCTTCTAACATAAATATTATTTTAAATTATGTATTCAAGGAATGAAATTAGAGAGACCCATATCCTACAGAAAACCAGTGTCAGACCCCAGATACACTTGATTTTAGGGTGATGGTTTCCATATTAATGGTTTCCTTTGCACTGACTGAACTATGCATATCCTGATTTCAAGACTTTCAGTAAGCAACATCCTGGTAGATTGCTGACAAAATGTGCAGTGTATTCCCAGGAGAATTTTTAACATCAATATACTGCAGCAACGAGTACTTCACACATGCTGGTTTAGCTGCCAAAACAGAAAAGTGTCAATGTTCTTACTGCTAGTAATGGGGGCTGGGAAAGGCAAATGTATTATTTATACAAATACATAAAATAAAGCTCTTTGAAAATGCTCCAAATGATTGTGTTTTCTGTTGTTTCTACAGAAAAATCTGTCATTATAAATATTTGTTATCATTTTTTCCATTCTTTAAAGACAGCTACTCAGTGAAAGGTATTTTTTTCCAACAGAAAGAACAAACACATTAAAGTTTTATTCTCACATTTTCACTTTAAGACTCCATTTCTTTCTCCTATGCTCTACTGGTCTTCCTGCTTTTAAGCACTGGAAGAAAATGGTGAAGAGTCATAAGAAACTGGGGAAAATCCCAATTTCACCAGAACTTCAGTGCTACTCTCTGACCTCTACCAGTTAGAAAAGGTAATGATTTGTTGAAAAATGATTCCTCACGAGTCTGGAAAAGGGTGAAGGAGAAAAAAACCCACTGCAGAGGAATCTGGCAGCAGCAGACCAGCCCTGCTGCCTCCTTACACAAGCTCTTCTCAATAAAACAGACAAGAATTCAGGATGGACATGTGCTTTTGCAGCAAAAGCAATGCCCCATGTCACACTGGGACTGATGCACATGCCTAAATTAACATGCCAAGTATCCCTGACATACCAGGTTTATGTTGGTGGAGAAATGCATCTTGCTTGTCTCCTGCAGAGTCTGTGCTGGAGTCTACAATGAGCCCACTGAGTTCAAAAAACATGGGAGATCCCTCCTGTGGTGCAGTAGTTTTCCTAAAGTTCAAGTGTAACCAGTACTATTGGATTTGGGAACATCAATGTAAAACCTCAATATTTACATTGGGGGTCCCAAAATATAGGGATAAAGCAGCAAGATGTATTATGGGATATGTATGCTTTTTTGATGCTCAGGGTGCAGATGTGATAGAACAATACTCAGTGCACAGACTGGTGCTTTCATCTGATATTATAAACTCTTTTCTCCTTAGGCACAAAGAAACACAGGTTGTGTAGGTGTCAGTATTCAAGTTACAGACTGAAGAGCAGACAAGGAAATATTTGGCCAGTCGAATTTACGCCCACTGCTTTCACAGTAGTACTTACTGGTAGAAGTTAAAGTAATGGCAGTGGGTGCTCTGAGACCATCATTAAAACGTGGAAAAAAATCAAAGTACAATTGTTGTAGTAGAGATTTGGCTGCTTCAGGAAAAAAAAAAAAAAAAACCAACCCAAAAAGCGGACCTTAATTGTGCATATCCTTCTAATGAAATGAAACCTAATTCATTTCTTCCCCATTTTAATCTTCCTCTAGCTTAGTCAGCTTAGTCAGCTGCTTGCCCACACATAGCTCCAACTTCCTCTCCCATCAAGGTGATTTCAGAAAGATGGATTTTCTTCCGGGAGCCAAATATTCCAGCAGATTAGACAATCTTGCCTCTGGAAAAGCAGCAGAGGCACTGGGTGGACTCAGCACACTGAACCAGTTCTGCAAAGGGCTGAGGGAAAAGCATGAGGAAGACAAAGTATGATCCAGCCTTTTGCTCTGGTTGCACCAACAAGGATAGGTAATATAAAATATAATTCTGGCTATTTTATCATAAACAGCAGAAAGGACACTGGTAAAGAGAAACACAACATCTCACACTAGGGGTCTACTGATAATTTTTACTGGTAGTCAAAAGTTTGGTGTAAATTGCCAGGTTTCCCCTCCAGAAAATGGAAATGAGAGGGAAATGGGAACAAGACTGTGCTAGCAAACCAATGACTCCCTCCTTACAGAGGTATCACTAAAGAGAGTTTAAACACAGGCAAAGCTGCCAGATCATCATTGAGATGTCTCAGGACCAACTTGAGTCATAAGCAAGACAAGGCACTTCTGGGGAGCCTTGAGCACTGTCAGGCAGGTCCACAGCAGAAGTAGGTGCATATCTGATGTGTCTGATCACAGACATCAAACTGCTATAATTAAGACTTTACACCTGCCCATATCTCTTTTTAAAGGTTTATTCCAGGTATAATAGGCACTTGGTCTCTTCCTTAAGCCATAACATAGTTTGAATTACAGAGTGTCCCGTACTGTGTAAAACAGCTATTCCAAACCAGGAAAGAACATAGAACTGGGAAGCAGCTCCATTTGGATGAAACCTTTATTGTAGAAACTACCTGGTACTTAATGCTCCTGATTTAATAGTGATGGGAGAAGACAGAAACATAGGAAGTTGGATAATCTGAGTAAATGAAGCAAGATGGATGCAGATATTGTCAGCAGCAGTCAGTGGTCATTCACAACCCTCAGGTGGTACACACAATGTAGGCACCCCTCTAGATCTCCCCACTGGCATGCCTTCACTCCAGTCCTCTCTCTCGTCCATCCCTGGCTACATACAGACAAGAAGTCCCTAAATGTGTGCTTAGTAGACAGCAGAGATCCATAAAGCTTTCCTGAATGCCCAGGGCACATGGGAGAGCACTGGGAAGTGCAGCATAGTGAGGAAACTCCATTATCCATCCACTTCCAGAGCTGCTGGTCTTGCAGCCCACCTCACCTAATGGTCAGAGGAAAAGAACAGCCTGGCTTTTCCTGGCATGCAGCAGGAATACCTTGTCTCCTCGTGTTCCCTTTTCTCCTCTTTCTCCTTGTAGACCCTAAAAATAAAAAGAAACAGAGATTATAAAGTTCAATCCAAGTAGAGGCATAGTTACCTCCTCTAATTAGTCACCAAGTCACTGTGCACATCTGCACAATCTATTCAACTGAACCTCAAGGACATTTTCAGTTGCCAGTCCTCAAAGTTGGCCGCAGGCATGGTCCAAGCAGACTCACTGAGCAGGGACTACTTGTGGGCCCAAGAACATCTGTAACATTATATTGCCTGCAGACATGCAGCCCTCCTGCCAACAGCAGTGTAGAGGGACAGGGAACACACCACAGCTGCAGATGGTCTGGAAAACAACCAATGCTCTGCATTTTTCATGTTCCTTGTAAACAATGAGGACTCTGGTTGAGGACGATACTGATGGGAAAACCTATCGCATAAAAAAGCAAGAATTCCCATTCCTAGTGGGACTGGATGCAGTAGCTAGGCAGACAGCAGGTAGCTCTGAGAACTGGCAAGTGTTAGATGTACTCTGACCCGGAGGCCCAGCACATTTTTGTGCTGTGAATCCAATGCCAGTGTTCCTCTGGACTGCATAATTCACCTCCTCCCAGCTACACCAGAAACATTGCTGGAGCTCAGTTTGATGTGGCACTAACACAGGTCATCAATTCAATGGGCAAGAACCATATTTCACCTTCCCTTGGCATAGCAAGCACCTTGTATTTTACCTTTATTGTGGAAACTGAGCAACCAGCTAACAGCTATAGAGAGACAGATATGCTTCAGTCAATAGTGACTTGTCTGAAACTGCCAAAGCTTAAAATGCTGCTTACTATGACAGCATATTTGTATTTAAACTTCAGTTTACTTTACACTGCAGTGGAGGCTTACCTCCCAGCTAATGAGAGTTGCATATCTGGGTATATTTGGAGGACTTAGGAGGGTTTACATAATCAACCAAATGAGGAGGGATATTTTCGACTAGATCATGTTGCTCAGCACCCAGTCCAAGTTGGCCTTGAATATCTTCATGGATGGGCCATCTACCACTTCCCTGGGCAACCTGTTCCAGACACTCACCATCCTCATTGTAAAAACATTCTGCTTTTTTTTTCTAATCTAAATCTACCCCCTTTTAGTTTAAAACCATTATCCCTTGTCCTACCACAACAGGTCCTGCTAAAAAGTTTGTCCCCACTTTTCTTATAGGCCTTCTTTAAATATTGAAAGTTCACAATAAGGCCTCCTCAGAGCCTTCTCTTCTCCAGACCAAACCACCTCAACTCTCTCAGCCTTTCCTCACAGGAGAGGTGCTCCAGCCTTCTGACCATTTCCATGACCCTCCTCTGGACCTACTTTAAGAGGTCCGTGAATTTTTCTTGTGCTGAGGACCCCAGGGAAAGAGATGCTTACTGGATAGAATCTAATTTATTTTGGTCTGGCTGTCTGTTCACTGGAGGCAGGTTTGTCCACTGAGCCCAAAGACTATTCCCTGAGAGTTTTGAAAATATGATTGGAAACTTGCTGAGAGGTGGTAATTTTTCTTGGTGTTCTATGAAGTTTTCAAGCACCATATAAATGGTGCATCATCACAGACCAAAGTAATTACATTATGGTGAGAGAATCACAAAATCACCAGCTGTTATCTCAATAATAAAGTCAATTCTGTTGACATCTCTCTGCTGGCTACAGGTCTGTTCTCTTTTAAAAAAGTCTGAAGAAACTCAGTGAAGTCAAGAAAGTGTCACCATTTGGACATAGTGCTGGTAAGGGGCCAGACATACCATATACTGCTTAATAATAACAATTAAAAAAATATAGCTGAGCAGAATCACTGAAAAAGTAAAGAAAGTGTCAGGACCATAAAAATTTAAAAAGACACATGACTTACCGGTGCACCTACATAGCCTTTAATTCCAGGAGGACCCTGTTTTCCCTCGGATCCCTGGCAAGGAATTGAGATACAGTAAACCATCAGAAACTCTTTCACATAAGAGAACAAGAATAAAACTAGTTATTCAGAAATGTAAGTTGTTCTTTCAGGCTGTTGAGGCTTCTTGATTCTCTCGGTGCTGATACAGGAGCATCATCTATCTGACTTTCCAAATACCTACCCAAAGTGACACCCCAGTATTTTCCTCTGTCTCTGGCACTTAGACATTAGCAAGTTTTATCCTTCTGCTTCTAGTTTTGCCCTACAAAGGCAAACCACCACATGCAAATTCCTTCTATAGGTTATTTCAGAAGGTTTGGCAATGTCAGTTGCGTGCAACAACTCTTTTGTCTCCTGAACAGTGTTGGTGGAACAACACACGGATATACATTGCTGCAAAAGCTGCAGTTAAGGCCATATCTCAGAATAAATGAACTACTGACTTCAAAATGTTATATGTTTTGAGGAATAAATGAAAAGAAACAGATCAAACCTACATTCTCTAATGTATATTTTTTGCCTAAGTGGGAGAAATGCAAGAGGATCAGGTACATTTCAGCAGTCCTTCAGCTCATTGCACAGTGACTCTCCCTGGAGAGTGTACACTGAAATGGAGAGAACTCACTTTTATGTGTCTTACAGTGTCTGAAAATGATCTGGATCCTCAGCTCCAAGGCTTAACCCTTGGAGCCTGACCTAGAGAACTGATTTGGCATCTTATATGACCTGTTTGACTGATTATTTTCTTACTTATATCACTTCCCCTTCCCCGCCACTACTGTCTAACTCCTGTATTGTGTGGCTGTAATGGGCATAAGGCTTCAAAACAGAGATTTTATTTTTAAATAATTTTAAAATAATTTCTACATTTCACATTAATAGATATTTCA